>NC_072424.2:20362500-25350000 GCF_028878055.3 Symphalangus syndactylus
CCATTTCTGCTTTGGTTCTCTCTGAACTGTCCAGTGATGAGTCAGGAATGGGAACATTCCATTATTTCTCTGACTTTTCCTAGTTTGGCCTCAGATAGGAGTAAGGTCAAAGGGGTCTGATCATGTAATACCTCTTATTTATAGGGCACTTTACAGTTTATAAAGGAATCTCATGGAACCTTATTAAAATGGCATGGAGGTTAGAATCAAAAGCATTGCACTTGCATCTTGGTTCTTTCAGGTACTAACTCTGCCCCGTGATGTTAGACAAGTCATTTCTCCATGATGTGTTGCTTTCCTTGTCTACAAAATTGTAATAATCATGGTGATACCTGTTGTTCTCACTTCCCAGAGGTTGTTGCCAGCTTCAGCATGGCCATGGGCCCCGGAGAACCATCCAGAATTCACTCTATACCTCAGTTATCTGATTTTTCGCAACTTTAGTGTTCACAGCAGCCTTGGGAGAAGGTAAGTGAGATTGTTTTCATTGTTTTAAGGAAACAGAGAAGCTCTTCTGAGTCAACTGCCAGAATCTGTAGTTCTCAAATGCATGCAAAGAATTATTGTAGCTTCACATCAAATCATATTTAGAAGACATTTGTAATGTTACATTCTTGAAGAGAAAAGCAAATGCATGACATTCTTTGAATAAGTACAGTCACAAATCTGAGATCTTGGAACAACTGAGAGAGTATGATACTTGAGTCGTTTAGAAAAAGTTTTACTCTCCGCCTTAAAATTAGCCACATAGTTAACAGGATCAGTCATTTGAGATTCTAAAAAGGATTAATAGGGCTGGCTGAGAAAGCAAGAACTATGTACTTATCTGTTATTGCTCTTTTTTAAAAAAATCTCTCCAATGATTTTTAATTTCCTAGATAGGGGGCAGTCAGCCTTTTGAAGAAACTCATTTATTTCAGCATCACTCTGTGTTGCTAATGTAAACATCTTTAGGGGCTGATTTGGAGGAAGTAGGACAAGATATACAAGACATTTCCATTATTGCCTGGAGGCAATTTGCATCTCTTAAAGATGAAGAGGCAGAGGTTAAACATAAGCTGAAACTCATCATGACTTATATACCATGAGATTTTTTTTATATATCATTTCACCCAAATCCAGTTTTAAAAGTTGAATATGTGATTTTTAAAGTCAAATATCTGCAAAGGAAATTGGACTGACCCGAAACCGCCTTCAGTGTTTAATGGTAAAGGATGTTGTGAAATCTGAAGCAATTTTGTTTTCCATGCACACATTCTTTTTTAGGAAGAAAATCTTTCTTTGCTCCACATTCCTCTTTGTGCCCACAGAAATGCTTGATTTGGTTTGGTATGAGTCAAACAAACTATTCTCATCACAAGCGGAGCAAAGAAAAAAAAGAGCTTTTCATTCAAGTTATGGGTTCTGGAAAAAATTGTGTAAAAGCAGGCTATGTAACCGTAGTTGTTGGCCACTCTTCTATGAGCTATCTGTAGAATAGTTATTTTTTCCTGCACCCAACAGAAAATAAAGGGGCACAAAAAATTCAGCCTATTACAATTTAGGGAATATAGAAAAGTGTTTATAGAACTCCTTTTTTTCCCCTATCCTATGAATGTTCATGCATGTCTATGGAGAATTCTTTCTCTTCTCCTTCCATGCTTCCCCCAAGATTGTGCCCCATCAGCCTAGCAGGTTTAATAGGTGAACTACAAGACAGGAACAAGACAGCGTTAGATATGGTTATATCTAACACTGAATTTCATGTGATGGCATGCACTACCTATTAAATCACATCTATCACTTGTGCTGTGATTTGATTAACATATTCTATAGGAATAATTATGATTCTTAGATCATAGTATTTAAAGGTGGATGTTTAATAAGAAGGAAGTTAAGATGAGACAAAGATAGGAATGGCATGATTAGCTATTCCCTCTACTGCAGATAGCTTCTTAGCAAACGAAAATAAAAATACCATCAATGATCACAGGGAAATCAAACTAAAACCTCCACAAATCCTCATAGAGGTTGTTAAATCCAATCATCCAGGATAACAATTTGGAGAGAATGGAATAACTTCTCCATGCACTAGGACACAATTACGGTCAACTCTGAAGCTCTTTAAAATATTGAGTGTAGCAGGCAAAGCTGGGATATGAAAATGAGAGCTTAAATAGGCCTGAAAAATCAAAGGAGATTGGAACACCAGGGAAGAATCTCATGGTTTAATTGATGGTGGAGTCAGCAGGCCAAGGGAGCTTCGTGAGTTCCACAAAATGACTTGGGAAAATCTCTTAGGATCCTAAATCCAGGAAGAAATGGAAAATGCCATTCTGTCTGCCCACCTGCCTCCAAGCAAGACCACACTAAAACTTTTTAAAAATCCCGTGGAGTATCCACATTGCAATTTAGTAGCATTGTTGTATAAGAAACCTTAAGAAAAATTTTCCCTTCCGATAAACCAACATTGACCTAAAAAGAATTAGTTAACAGCTCTAAAATCATCACTGTTTCTCAGATGGGAGTTGGACAATGAGAACACACGGACACAGGAAGGGGAACATCACACACACTGGGGTTTGTCGGGAGGTAGGGAGTAGGGGAGGGATAGCATTAGGAGAAAAACCTAACGTAGATGATGGGTTGATGGGTGCAGCAAACCACCATGGCACATGTATACCTATGTAACAAATCTGCATGTTCTGCACATGTATCCCAGAACTTAAAGTATAATAAAATAAATAAATACATAAATAATAAAACATTGTACAGAAGGGCCAGCCACCATCATTCGCAATGCCTTTGGAAATGAGTTGTGGATGTTTTGTCATACTGGTTTGAGATCTTGTTGGTAGAAAACACTAACCAACAAGTAAGTATCCAAAGATGAAAAGAGTTTTCCACTATGTTCTGTTTTCATAAAAAAAAAAAAAAGTTTAATAAGTTTCTAAAGGAGAACAGGATGGCCACGTTAGAACACTGCCAAACTTATAAACTTCAACAGTCCCACATACTGAGATGAACAGAAGAATGCATTTCACAAGAAATAAAATACATTTTTCGTCTTCTGGATTTGTTGAAGAAGAAGAAAAAAAAGACCCACATCTGTCCCGAATTTCTTTGAAGAAACTGAATGCCATGCAGTTTTCCTAAGCCAATAGGCTTACCCTTTCTACTGGGTTACCATAGATGGCTTTGTAAAAATAACTTTAATGCTATAATCCAACAAAATCGAGGAGACAAATTGAAAAATCTTCACCTCTACTAACATCTCAGGAATGGAAATAACATTTTTCTCAGATGTAGGAAGAACATCAATATAAGTAATTAAATATTTATAGGGTTGTTCACCAAAGGGTTGCATACAATAAATACAGCATTTTATGCCTTTATAGTATCATTTTAAAAATGGAGATAATCATAGCTATTTCATAGTTCTTATGAAGATCATGTAAATTAATGTGTATAGCTATACAAATACAAGGTGCATTTATTGTTATTCAATTTTATATTAGATTATGGCAGCATAAAGAAATGAGTAACAGCAAGGACTCCTGAGCAATACTCCTAGGGTTCAAATCTTTGCTCTGTTTCTCGCTGTTTAACCTTGGGCAGGTTTCTTAACCTGCTTGTGCCTCTGTTTGCTCATTTGTAAAATGGGGATAATAAGAAAATCTACCTCATCTGGTTGTTATAAGAATTAAGTGAGTTAATATGGGTAAGCACTTAGTGCCTGGCATGTAGTAAGCATGCTATAAATTATTTCTAGTTCTACTATTGTTGCTTCTGCTTCTGCTGCTGTTGTTATTGTTGGTGTTGTTTGTGTCATTGTTCCATTCTAACTGCCTCTCTGGGGACAGGCTGCAGCAACCTAAGTGGCCAAGGTTATAGATGAGGGTGTCTGAAAGTAAATCTCAGGCCTCACATTCTCTGGATTTCTAAGTTGGAGATTAAATGAATGGGACTGCGGTTATCAAGTCCAAAGGGGAGAGGAAAAGAAGGACTATGATTTGAGTCCAGGAAGCTCAGGGAAGCCCATGGGAAGACCCAGTCTGGAAGTGATTCCTGTACCAATGTGGACCAGCAGTGCTTGTGCTTTGTACCTGGTTCCTAAGGCTGCTGTCCAGGGGGTGCCCTGAGGACCTAAGGGCAAGACGCTGGGAACAAATAAAGGCCATCACCTGACCTCCTTCTGAAGGATTTGTTGCTACAAAATAGCAAATATTGAAAATGTTTTAAAGTGACTCCCTAAAATGGCAAGGAAGTTAGAATTTGGTATTCAGATAAATAATGCTTTTTGTGGGTGTAGATACAGCAGTCTTTCCAGATAAGATACACCTTCTGGTCTACCAAGAGACTATGTCAGTGAAGCTAAGAGTGCTGATTCAGTAGAGAGTCTCCAAACCATATTCATAAAGGACTGGATCTGTGTCTGCTTAGCTAATTCAGTAAATGTCGTAGAAAAACCTAAGTAAAATCATTGAAGACATCAGTAAAACAAAGGGGCAGTTGGCTTTATGTAGACAAGAGGTCTGAAGTGTTGATTTTCAACCACTAGCTGTTTTCTGCATGGATAAAAGAGAATATACTTTTCTTGTGCCTGAATATAGGCCTTTCTTCTTTTAGGAGAAGATCACTTGAAAGTTAGTGGTACTGCTTATTTTTACTTTTATTTTACTTTTCTTCTGAGAAAAAGAGTTAGGGAGAAATTTCCCTTGGATAGTGTCTCTCAAACTTTAGCCAGCTTTAGAAATGTCCAGGGTACTTGTTTAAAAATGCAGATTTCTGGGCCTCACACTATGAATAAATTAACATCTTTGACCTGTGGGGGAAAAGCAAAAAGGTACATAAAAACATTAAGATAACAAATGTCTTTCAGAAAAATTAATGATATGTGGACTATGCCTCTTCATTTACAAAGTTAGAAAAGGAGTTGTGAAATATGTGTCAGATTTTTTGATACAACTATCTCCAAATCTAGTTCCAAAATTTCACTCCATATCAGTCTTTTTTGTTTATTATATTTTATTATGTTTTTGATTATATATTTTGTTTTTCTTATAATATAGACTTAATTTGTTTCTAAAGAAGGGCATAGTTTTTTGTTTGTTTGTTTGTTTTGTTTTTTTGAGACGGAGTCTTGCTCTGTCACCCAGGCTGGAGTGCAGTGGTGTGATCTCAGCTCACTGCAAGTTCCGCCTCCCGGGTTCACGCCATTCTCCTGCCTCAGCCTCCCAAGTAGCTGGGTCTACAGGCGCCTGCCACCGCGCCCGGCTAATTTTTTGTATTTTTAGTGGAGACGGGGTTTCACCGTGGTCTCGATCTCCTGACCTCGTGATCCGCCCGCCTTGGCCTCCCAAAGTGCTGGGATTACAGGCGTGAGCCACCGCGCCCGGCCTAAGAGCATAGTTTTATGGTAGGTAGTTTGTTTGGAATTAATCCACGTATAAATAAAGGAATAAATGACTAGGAAAAAATTAAAAGAAGTATGAGTGGAAAAACATTAACTGGAGACACGACGTTCCCTCCTTTTTCAGTATTTATGTTTTACATAACAGGAAATCCCCTGGTTTATTTTTAAAAGTATGTAACATACATGCTTAAAGAAATAACCATAATCTGCTCTTTCATGAGAATACAGATAAGACGTACCGAAATTCCTAAATACTACATTTTCTGGAAAGTTTCCAGCAATCACAAAGATGGCCTAGTATGAACAAAACTAACATCATCAGAGAAGAGCTACCATGATCTTAAATTCATAATCCCCATGTATTCTATGACATGAGGTGAAGCTTCTGAAGAGTAGGATATTCCATGAATTAGAATGGCCCTTCTCGTCTACTTTTGATAAATGAATCCAAACTGATGTTTGCACAAGAATGATAGTTTCTGTGCACCCAGACACTCTTCTTTATATTTTTGGCACCTGTTCTCTCTCCCTCTAGTTTATATCCGAGTTTTAAGGACGGTCTCCCTCCCTTTCCTTCCCTATTATTCCCCAGCCATTAAACACTTATCAGCTCTCTGTCTGACTGAGGAAATCTGAGCATGGTTACATTCAGAATTACTGATGTGTTTGTTTATATGATTAAAATGGATGTAAATGTGCTCTATTCTGCAAAGAAAATTGAATACTTGGATGATATGGTTAAGTAGAAATGAACTAGTATGTCATTTTGTTTGAAAACAGAGCCAGGTTAACTGTTATTGTATAAAAAAGTCATTATTCTTTTCTTACAAAAAAATCCATAAGAGAAGTCTTTCCAGATATCATATATATTACACTCTAAACAAGGCATATTAATAACGCTATTACCCAAGAAACAATGAAAGCCACAATCTGATTGATGCAGAGGACATTTACTTAGATACATCCAAAACCAGAGATGGACAGAGAGGAGCAATTATTGGAATGAATATCTGTGTCTTTATTGATCCAATACATTCATAAGAAGGCTAATCAATGAATTAGTAAACCTCATGTCATCTGAGGTCATGATTTCTATTTCCACTGTTCATAGATTTCAGACTATACAGCAAGGAAAAAAACTTTCAGGAGGTCTAGGTCCTAATTCTGACTTTATGACCAATTAGTTCTATAGTATTGGGCAACTAATTAAGTTCTGTTGGATTCAGTTTTCCTCTTTGCAAAATAAATGGATTGTACTAAAGAACCCCTAAAATCACCTTTGGCATTAGTACTTTAAAATGAGCATGAGTGTTACTGTGTGTGTGTGTGCATAAAACTAAGACATCCTCATTTCTTTCTATACAAAAATTCCATATAAAAGCCTTTTCTCCATGCCTAACAATAAAACTAACAATAAGTAGCTGAGTAACCAATGACATTTTCAACTTGTCCATTTGAATTATAAACAAAACACTATGCGGATCTTACTGTTTCAGAGAAGCCTTCAGTTTGTAGGGTATAGGAATGGAACAGCAGAAAAAGTGAGGTATCCATCTCTCAGTCAAACCAAAGCTATCAACAAAATTAGGTTGACATAAATAATAAAGATCTTGGAGCTACCTGTTAAAAAAAGTTCTGGCAGGAAGAAGTGGGAGCTGTGTGCTTTCCCCGGAAGGTCCTTTGCAACAAAAATGGACAGTTTGCCTTGAAAAATTACTTGTATACTTCCAAAGTCATTTATATAACCAAGTGAAAATATACAGAAATGCTCTAGCTACAGAAAGAAACTAAATGAATAATGGAGGCAATTTTCCAGATATGGGGCCAGGGGAACAGAAATGCTGGATGTTTGACTCACTCAGATTGGCATTCAAACTGAGTGATCCATACACTCAATTCCTTATTGCAAAAAGAAGATCCTTGTATCCTTTAGGGCCTTAGAGAAAGTAAAGAGAACCACGCCAGCCAAGAAGCACTTTGAAGTGCAATAAATATTCCTTTTGAACTAGATGTACATAAGAACTTGTGTGGTGGACACAGATATGCTACTGCTGTAATAATTTCTGCTAAATGCCCTAAAAATGATGCAATGTGCTTCTTACTATTGCAGAAATGCTAAAAGTTTATCCATCATACTTATTCTTTTCTTTTTTCTATAGCCTCTAACTCAACTAGGCTGCTGAAGGCCTCAGGAGCTTCCACTCCAATGTGTCCACTGGAATGTACCAGATTAGCCCTAGGATTAATGAACTCTAGTCAACACCCATATGTACTTCCCTCCTTGAGAGGCATGGTCAATATCCCCAGGCACCTTCAAGAATTAATTGATCTACTACAGAGTTAGACAGAGAAGCATCACGTAGGGGGAGGGATGGGGGAAGAGGGAGGGCAGTTTGGAAGCACTGCCTTCGTCAGAGGCATTGCCATGCAAGTAGGCAGTCACATCCTCCTCCAAGATGACCAATAAGTTCTCAAACTCAAGGAGCGCCACCCAGCCTAGCAGTGCATAGAGTCTTCCTCGTATCCAATGAGGGAGCTGGAGGCAATGTGTTCCATTTTTTACATAAATGTAACTCTGCAGGGCATGTAAGCTGACTTTGTACTTCTGAACCACACCGAAGCTGAGATAGTCCCTGAGCAAAAATAAATACAACTAGGGGCTTCTGGAAAATAGCTTAGAAGTTAGAGAAGCTTGGATTTTCTCTTTTATTTTAAAAACAACCGCCTTAAACAATGTATATTATCCTTATTAAAGTCCAATAATTAGTATCCTAAGAAATTGTTAGCACAGGCAATATGAAGAGAGGAAAAGTTTGGTTGTTTAGGGAAATATTAGTTAATTTGGGTGCTATAGGTAAAAGATACACTTCTCTAAGTAGTAGGCTACTTTGTCCAATTTATTCATCCTACATTATCTTTTCAGTCAGAAAGTGGAAAGAGTTGTTTTAGAAGCCTTGTCATCTTTGTTATTGGTAGTTGGACAACAGTTTTGGTACTTGCCAGATATAATTTCTCCAGGTTTTATTCTACTCGCTTTTGTTTGAAAACATTCAGACAGTGAACTGTTATACAATGAAGTGTATCAAAAGTTCTGTATAAAAAGTAGTTTTGTAAGCAAATTATTCAACATGGGACAACTAATCCTTGCCCTTGACATATAACCTGAAAATGCCTGTATTCCACCCTTTGCTTAAGCTGTTTCTTCCACTCAGACTGCCCTTTTGATGATATTCATGGCTGCATAAACAAATCATATTATTAATTCTATCATTTATTCATTCAACAAATATTTATTGAGCTGAAAGTATACTATGTGCAAGGCACAGTTCTAGATGGTGGGCAATGAACAAGACATAAAAATCCCTACCCTCATGGAGCTTCTATTCTATTGGAAACAGATGAATAATATCAATTTCAAATGGCAGTAGCTAGATAAGCCTAGGTGACAGGAAGTATGTGTTATTCTTCCCTTGTTGAAGATCCATCTCTGCCATCACGTCTTCTCCCCTTCCTCTCCTGACCTCCCATTTTCATTGACCCATTGCACCAGCACTAGGTAGCTAAGGAAGGGGGTGGCCTGGAAACCCCAGGACAGGAAGCAAGAGAAGGAAGACATGGTTAGCTTGTGCATGGACAAAGCTAGCTGAACCCTACATGTAACAGTTTCCCCAGAGCAGTGGCTGGAGTAAGAAGTCGGGCCCAGATTATTTGAAGTAATGTACGAAATATATCTGATAAAGCTACAGAAGACAGTGTTTTAAGGAACAGGAACAATCAATTGCATCTAATGCTGCTAATAAGACGAGGACCATCAGCAACATTGGAGGTCATGGTGACCCAGACAAGAATAGTTCTGTAGTGATGGAAGCCGAAGGCTGATTGATCCACCTAGTCTCACTCCTCCTCCAAATGGCTATGAAAATATAAAACACAGATAGAAACCCCATCAACTTCTGCCACATAACCTTCAAATCTATCTTGGCAATCATCCTTTGTTTTTCCCTTTAGTTTCAAGGGAGGTGGCAGTTTCCTTCATACGGATCTAAGGGCTATCCTGCCCTCTCCCAGCTTCTCAGAATCTTCAGCCTCTTCAGCCTCTTCAGTATTCACTTTTCCACCTAGGTATTCAATATGTCCTTCTCTGTCGAGATTTTCCCATCTCGAAGCCACCAGAAAGCCTGACACAGACTGCCTTCCCAATTTATGAACCAAAGATGTGGAATCCACGAGCACAGGAAGCATTTCAACATGCTCAGGTCTTCCCCAGCTCCATGTTCCCTTCCAGCTAATACTTTATTTCCCATCCCCTTCTTACCTTGAAAGAGCTTCCAACTTCACTGTTTCTATATTCTTACCTCTTCCTGTCACCTCCTTGCTGTCTGTCCTCTACCTCCACCATCACACTGAAACTGCTCTTGCCAAACTCATCAATGATGTTGTTGCTGCTCCACCCAAAGAATCTTTCCTTCCTTCTCTTTCTAGATCTCTTTGTGGCACAAGACTCCTTTGACCATTTCCTTCTTCCTGACACACTTTTTCCATTTGCTTCTTTGACATTGAGTTCTCCTGGCTTCTGTCCTTCTTCTCTGCCCTCCTTTTCTCACTTCTTTGAAAGTGAGAAACACTTTCAAACACTTTTCTGCTCATGCATTAAGGGCTGGTGTTTCTATCCCTGGCCTTCTTTACTCCTGACTGTGGTTTTCCTCTGGTGCACTCATTCCTTTTCCTGGCTTTCATTGCCTGTCCACATGCTGATGATGCCCAAATCTATATTGCCAGTCCAGCCCTCTCCAAGGCCTAGTGGATATTTGCACTTACAGGTCTGGAACACTCCCTTTTTTGAGAAAGGGTCTGTTGCCCAGGCTTCTGGAGTGCAGTGGTGCAATCATGGCTCACTGCAGCCTGGACCTCCCAGGCTCTGGTGATCCTATCACCTCAGCTTCCCAAATAACTAGGACTACAATCGTGTGCCATGACACCCAGTTAATTTTTAATTTTTTTGTAAAAACGGGATTTTTGCCATGTTGCCAATGCTAGGCTCAAGTGATCTGCCTGCTTTGGCCTCCCAAAGTTCTGGGATTATAGTCATGAGCCACCACACCTAGCCTGGACCACTCCTTGAATTCAGCTTGACCCAAATTGAACTTGAAACTTTGCCCACCTCCTCTCGGCAGACCTACTTGTCCTACTGAGCTCCTAAGTAATAAGGCAATCCATAAAAAAATCTTGTCAACTATAACCTCTCAATTGCTCTAGGACCTATTCAGTCCTTCCTAAGTATGCAAGCAGATTATATTCTGTGGTCCTGTGCCAGTACATTTACAGTAGTTGTTGGAGCCAGCATCCATTTTGATTGGCCAATGACCCTAGAACACTGATTGCTCAATATTATTAATATCACCCCTGTTTACCACCTCTTTCTCAGTAAAAGCTGCCACCAGGTATTGCTTGGATTGGAGCAACACACCCTATGCTATTTACCTTTAGTCACTAATTCATTCACTACTCATCGACTAGAGCCATGTTTCTGAAATGCGAATTTGTTTATATCTTTGTCCTACATAAAACCTGTTGGTGGCTCCTTATATTCTAGATATCTAAAAAACTCTCTTCCTATTTTTTTTTTTTTTGGACTGGCTGCTGGCTAAATGGGACTCAGCCTTCAGGTCTCAATTGAGATGTCAGTCATCCTGAAATCTTTTCTTGCTCCCTCCCCACCCAAATCTTGGCTGCCCCTGTCTTTTCTCACAGCATGCTGTACTCCTTGATTGAGACGTCCTTTCTGGCACTCTCTCCTACTTTACCGCATATTCTATCTGTAATCCATGCTGCTAAGCCTTTCAGCCCCACCATTCCAGTGACACCACACGTCAAGGCCACCATATTATCACACCTAGTGATGAGTCTACTATTCTCATGTTCCTGGACTTCTCAGCAACATCTGATACTGTCGGTCACAAATTCTGCCTTGAAATGCTGTGGCTTCCAGGACCACAATGCTGTCTTAATTTTCTTCCTGCCTCCTTTTTAGGTGACTCCTGCTCTTTTACAAGACGTCTTGGACTTACTGTGCCAGTAGGGGATTGAGTTGGTGGCCCCCAAATGATATGTTCATGCCCTAACCCTAATGCCATGCATAAAGTTAATAGGACCATTAACTTACTTGGAAAACATGTCTTAGCAGGTGTAATTAAGTTAGGGATCTCTAGATTAATCATCCTAGTTTATCAAGGTGGGCCCTAAATCTAATGACAAATGTCCTTAAAAGAGACAGAAGAGAAGACAGACACAGCCACAAAGGAGAAGGCCATGTAAAGATGGAGGCAGAGATTAGAGCCATGTGGCTACAAACTAAGGAATGTCTGGAGCCACTAGAAGCTGAAAGAGGCAAGGATGGATTCTCCCCTAGGGCCTCCAGAGAGAGCATGGCCCTGATGACACCTGGACTTCTGGCTCCTAGAACTCTGAGAGTATAATAAATTTCTATTGTTTTAATCCACCAAGGTCATAGTAATTTGTTACATTAGCCCTAGGAAACCAATATAATGCTCAAACAGAGTTCTTAATTTCCTCTCCCAAGCCATTTTCTTCCTGGTCCACCTCATATCAGTCAAGTGTACAAAAATCCACAAGTTCCTCAGGTATAAAACCATAGGAGTTATTCTTGATTCCTCTCTTTTTCTCCCACTTCACATCCCATGCATCAGCTTTATCCTCTCTACTTAAAAAAGTTACCCAAAGCCTGATTACTCCTCACTGAATCCACCATTACTACACAAGTTCAAGCTATTCCTCATCTTTCTTCTAGACTGTTGCTTCAACATGCTAAGTAGTTTCTCTCTTCCTCCATTCTTAACAATTCCAGCCAACTCTTAAACTCAGACCCCATCACAATTCTGATTAAAACCTTCCAGTAGCTCCCCAAGTTCTTGGACTATGGGCTCAAGGGCCCTAAATGATCTGGCCCCAGCCACTGTCCAGCTTCCCCTCCACTAATTCCCTTATGGTGACTTCTTGGGCTGCCTATCTGTTCCTCAACATCCCCATGCTCCTCCCTCTCACTGGCACTTGCCATGGCATCTGGGTCTTCTGTGGCCAACTTCTCTCATCAGTTAGATCTTTCCCTTCCAGAGCCTTTCCCTAGCCATCCAATCTAAAATAGCCTTCCATGTCTTTTCATCATCTACCCTGCTAAACCAATTTACTTCTTTGCAGCATTAATGATCTAAAATTGCATTATGATATATTGACTTGCTTGTTGATTATCTTCCCTACTAGAATGTAAGCTCTGTGAGAGAAAGCACTTTGCCTATTCATCAAACAACCCCCAGTCTGGAACAAAGCTTGTCATGCAGTAGACCCTCAATATATATTGTTTGAATGATCAGATGAATGCATTTTAACGGCCTGCTTACCTTCTCCTTCACTGTTGTGTATTCAGTGCCTACCATAGTCCCTGACTATGTATATGTGATAAACCAATAGGCATATGAATGAGTATTTTCTTGATCACTCCAGCTAAAAGGAATCTCTCTTACCTCTGAACGTATACATGCTATTGCTTTATATGTTGACACGGTTGTGCCTTCATGTCAACTCATTTCTCTATGCCATCTCTCTTTCTCACTATAAACTCCTTTAGCTCAAGATCATGATCTCTCTCATCTTTATTTCCCACACAACATATTTTGCCATATGTTACAGAGAGCAGCACTTCAATGGATATTTGGTGATTGACTGAATGAACAAGTAAATGAATGATTACAAAGGACACAGTCTGGCAACTTGTAAACTTCCACATGCTTAAGACTGTTCAATCCATTCCTACTTGTCCCAGATTCTCTATAGCTCTCCACCAAATCCACCACTTGAGATATCAGAGGATCAAAAAAACTTCACTTTTTCCTTCTGAGCAGTGAATACAAGAGGCAGCGAGTAGCAAAACACTCATGATACCCATGGGTCTATTGGACTCTTTTTTGGCCACTAACTCACTTAATTTGGTGTAGTTTAGCACATTACAAGATTGTTCAAGAGTACTATAAATGATGTCAGACACCATCAGAAACCACTTCAGAAAATCATTGCCTGTAGCTGGATCAAAAGGTGAACACCTAGAAACTAGCAATGCTAGGAAAACAGAATAAATCATGTTTTCTACTCTACCTTTTAGAGATTTACACCTTTTTGCCCTAAAGGATGTCCATATTTTTAAAACTTTTAGGCTACTATATGTATAAGTCATTTGTACAATAATAAAACATTTGCGTACCTGATTGAAGAGGAATTATTCTGGCTTCTCTTGCTTCTCTTTGCAATTATTCTGAGCAACTTTCAAGTCATTTTATTTATTCTGGTCATTTATTCAGGTTATTTTAATGTGGTACTACTTTCAACAAGTTAAACAAAGACAGCCATATGTATCCAAATAAATAGATAATAATAGTGACATTTGAATGTTCAATGGATTATTGAACTTAGAGTATTTTTAAATGACTTTAAAAAGCAATATGGTAGTATTTAACAGCTTTAAGCACACTAGTTTAAGCAAAATGCAGGGCTCAGAACAATAATACTTTTCTTTTTTTCCTATCTCAGAGCAAGTTGTAAAAACAGGTTGATAAGACAGTTCTTGTGTGAATGATAGTTAATGCACCCCAATTTTAATCCAATCATTTATTTCTTTGAGTGTTCAATTGCTCACTAATGCCTACTTTGTGCCTCACAAAATGGCAAATGTGGTCAAAATGACTCCACCAGGAAAAGATAACTTAAACTAAATTATGAATAGATTCAACCATTAGGCAACAGCATGTGTCTCCACAGCAACAACTCTTACCAAAGAGACAGCAAAGCTGAGCTTCCTTAAAGTAGTGTGGGAAAAAGAAAGGAGATGTGGGAAAAATTAAGACTTTTGGTGGGGGGTCATTTTTATAGCTTGAACGTGGTTTATCTGAAATTTTGTGAACTTGATATGCTATTGTGTTCCGGGCTGCAGAGTTCAAAAAGAGATGGTTTGTTTGAAATTATGGCACCAAAATGTGTTTCCACTTAGGATTTTACAAAACAAATGCTTTGGAGATTCAGAGAAGGGGGCAGCATGGAAAGAAATAACTTTCCAATTTTATTTTAACATTAGTTCTTGGTACCCAGAGTAATTTGGTCCCAGTACACTATGACAATCACATCTGTCAAGCCCCTCTTGGATTTACCTCAGACTTGAGTGGAACATACAAAAATGCCCAGGAGGATTTTGTTCTTCTAGAAAATGAACCTGCTTCGCTTTGAGGACCCTTCTTAAAAGACTGTTACTTCATTCAGCTGTTCCTAGACTGAAAATATTATGAACCATACCCTGGGCTTCCGTGTTCAAAAAATGTAAAATCACAGAATTAATCAACTGAACAAAAATGTCTCCAAGTAGACAGTTTTGTCTCAAGATTTTTTTTCTGCTATATTGAATGGCTTGAAATATAGTGGATAAAGAAACTGTGTGTGTGAGTGTGAGCGTGTATGTGTGTTTCTGTGTGTGTGTGTGTGTGGTGCGTGTGTATTGGGGGCTGCTTTATTGTGGCTGTTTCCCCCTCCCTTCTTTGGACCTGAATGAACTAGGAATGCCTTACTGGAGTTAGTTGTTCTCAGCCGTTTCCTCTGCCTCCACACCATGCACAGTCAGAGGGAGCTGGGAAGGGAATAGAGACCTGTCAGAATGTGTCAGTGGGGAGGTGAGCAGGGAACATGCGCACTTTGAAAAAGTCAGTTCTGGCAAGAATTCACCCTTATCCTTTTCAGGATCACTCCCTTACACCGGTAAACTTTTAAAAAGCTGAAAGATAAACCTACAAACAAAAGGTCTTTTTAGAGATAGATTTCCTAAACTTGTCATTCACATATGATCTTCATGATTTTAGACATATTCAAGGATCACTACCTATGAGTTATTTAATCCTTGTTAGCAAATTTGACTCAAAAAAATCTAAATTTATTTATGTTGTTAAGGGGAAGTTTCTTTCACTATCATACATAGATGTGCTGGTTACATATATATTTATATATTTATTTTAAAAGTACATTTATATATTATGTATATATTATATATTACGAAATGTGAATATATAATGTATGCATATTATATGTATGATTATTACATTTATATATAATATATATTTTTCTGAAACAGTTTGTATTAAGTGTATACAGATATATTTATTTATTTGTTTTTTTATTTTTATTTTATTTTTGAGATGGAGTCTTGCTCCATTGCCCAGGCTGGAGCCCAGTGGCGTGATCTCAGCTCACTGCAACCTCCGCCTCCCAAGTTCAAGTGATTCACCCGCCCCAGCCTCATGAGTAGCTGGGATTACACGCATGAGCCACCACACCTGGCTTATTTTTGTATTTTTAGTAGAGATAGGGTTTCACCATGTTGGCCAGGCTGGCTTCGAACTCCTGACCTCAGGTGATCCACTTACCTCGGCCTCCCAAAGTGCTGGGATTATAGGCATGAGCCACCACGCCTGGCCTGTTTTTTTCATTTTTTGAGACAGAGTCTTGCTCTGTCATCTAGGCCGGAGTGCAGTGGCACAACCTCAGCTCACTGCAACCTCTGCCTCCTGGTTCAAGTGATTCTCCTGCCTCAGCCTCCCAAGTAGCTGGGATTACAGGCATGAGCCACTGCTCCCGGCTGAGATAGATTTATATTTAGAAAAATATTTGCCACCTAAAAGCCACTCACTTTTGGAAACATTGGTTTGAAGTATCCCATAGTTGAATGATTTTGCAAACAAAGATGAGAGGCTCAGACGTTGACATGGCACAAACCCACTTGTCAGGCGTATATATAGCTGATGCTGCCTTTCTTTCCTTGGTGACTCTCTTCTCTTTTTCTGTTCCCTTCTGCTTTAAATTATTCCAGCATCCCTTCCCACTGTCATGTTTTCCTCTCCAACCCCTTACCTTGACACACTCCACAGAGACTATATACAACCTTTGTTTTCCAACAAAGCAGGGATAATACATTAATGTCTCCCAGGGAGAGTAAGCAGTCGGTTCTACAAAAGCATGGTTTCACTGTGAGAAAGGGACCCCGATGTCCCCATGTCCTACCTAACTTCACATTCCTCCATGAAACTGCACGTTAATTATATGAGGTCACCAAAATATTGGAGGCATGAGATCCTATTCTAAAAGTAAAGACTCTAACATAGTAACTGAAATAATGAATTGAAGCACAGTTTTTATTAAACAATGATAGGAGATACACCTGTTAACAACAACAAAAAAAGAAATTATAAGACTATATTTTATGACTGGGTGATCTAATTTGAATATATGTCCCTGCCAAATCTCATGGTGAATTGTAATCCCCAGTGTTGGAGTTGGGGCCTTGTGGGAGGTGTTTGGGTCATGGAGATGAATCCTTTGTGGCTTGGTGCTGTCCTCATGCTAGTGAAAGAGTTCTCACAACATCTGGTTGTTTAAGTGTATGGTTCCTTCCCCTGCTCCCAACACACACACACACACACACACACACCTCTCTCTCTCTCTCTCTTGTTCCTGCTTTTGCCATGTGACATGCCTGCTCCTGCTTTGCCTTTTTCCATGAGTAAAAGTTCCCTGAGGCCTCTGTAGAAGCTGAGCAGATGCGGTGCCATGCTTGTACAGCCTGCAGAAATGTGAGCCAATTAAACCTCTATTCTTTATAAATTATCCAGTCTCAAGTATTTCTTTATACGAATGCAAGAACGGTCTAATACAGAAAGTCGGTACTAAGGAATGAGGCATTGCTATAAAGATATCTGAAAATGTGAATGTGACTTTGGAACTGGGTAACAGGCAGAGGTCTGGAGGAGTTTGGAGGGCTCAGAAAAAGACGAAAAGATGAAATAAAGTTTGGAATTTCTTAGAGACTGGTTAAATGACTGTAACCAAAATGCTGATGGTGATATGGACAGCGAAGTCCAGGGTGATAAGGTCTCAGATGAAAATGAGGAACTTATTGGGAACCAGAGCAAAGGTCACCTGTGTTATGTCTTAGCAAAGAACTTGGTTGCATTCTATTCATGCCTTTGGGATCTGTGGAAGTTTGAACTTCAGAGTGATGATTTAGGCTATCTGGTCAAAGACATTTCTAAGCAACAAAGCATTCAAGATATGACATGGTTGCTTCTAACAGCATACATTCAGATGTGGGAGCAAAGAAATGACTTAAAGTTGGAACTTATATTTAAACAGGAATAAGAGCATAAAAGTTTGGAAAATTTGCAGCCTGGTCATGTGGCAAAGAAAGAAAGAGCTTTTTTAGGAGATGAATTCAAGGGGACTGTGGAGCAACCACTTTTTAGAGAGATTTGCACAAGTAAAAAGTAGCCATGTGCTAATAGCCAAGACGATGAGGAAAAGACCTCAAAGGCATTTCAGAGATCTTGAAGGCAGCCCCTCTCATCACAGGACCAGAGATCTAGGAAGATTGAATAGTTTCATGGTCCAGGCCCAGGGACACCCTCCCCCCTCACACCTGCACCCCTAGCCAACCCCTCCACCCTCCCCCCAGCTTCACACTGTTCTG
Source organism: Symphalangus syndactylus (assembly GCF_028878055.3). NCBI lineage: Eukaryota > Metazoa > Chordata > Mammalia > Primates > Hylobatidae > Symphalangus > Symphalangus syndactylus. Next base: position 20,380,464 of record NC_072424.2, read on the forward strand.
CACAACCTTGGGACAATTCTCCCCATATCCTGGCCACTCTGGCTCCATCCTCAGCTCAAAGGGCCCCTGATACAGATCAGGCTGCTGTTTCAGAGGGTGTAAGCCATAAGCTTTGGCAGCTTCCATGCGATGTTAAGCTTGTGGGCATGCAGAGTGCAAAAGCGAAGGAGGCTTGGCAGCCTCCATCTAGATTTCAGAGGATGTATGAAAAACGCTGGGCACCCAAGCAAAAGCTTGTTGCAGGGTTAGAGCCCTCATAGAGAACCTCTACTAGGGCAATGCAGAGGGGAAATGTGTGGTTGGAAGCTCCACACAGAGTCCCCACTGGGGCACTGCCTAGTTGAGCTGTGGGAAGGAGGCCATCATCCTCCAGACACCAAAATGGTAGATCTACTAGCAGCTTGCAGTCTGTGCCTGGAAAAGCTGCAAGCACTCAACAACCTATGAGAGTTGTTTTAGGGGCTGAACTCTGCAAAGCCATGGTACAGAGGTGCCCAGGCCCTTGGAGCCTACCTCTTGCACCAGTGTGCCCTGGATGTGGCACATGAAGTCAAAGGGGATTATTTTGGAGCTTTAAGATTTAATGACTGCCCTGCTGGGTTTCAAAATTGCATGGGGCCAGTAGCCCCTTTCTTTTGACCGATTTCTCTTTTTTGGAATGAGAATGTTTACCTAATGCCTATGCCCCCATTTTATCTCGGAAGTAAATAACTTGTTTTAATTTTACAGGCTCATACATGGAAGGAACTCATTTCCAGATAAGACTTTGGATTGGGGACTTGGGATTTTTGATTGAGTTGATTCTAGAATGAGTTAAGACTTTGAAGGACTGTTGGAAAGGCATGACTATATTTTGTAATGTGAGAAGGACATGAGGTTAGCGGAGCCAGGGGCAGAAAAATATAGTTTGAATGTCCCCATCAAATCTCATGTTGAACTGTAATCCCTCGTATTGAAGGTGGGGCCCGGTGGGAGGTGTTTAGGTCATGTGGGCAGACCCCTCAATGGCTTGGTAGTATCCTCATGATAGTGAGTAAGTTCTCACAAGATCTGGTTGTTTAAATGTATGGTACCTCCCTCTCAACTCTCTCTCTTGCTCCTGCTTTTGCCATGTGATGTGCTTGTTCCCGCTTCGCCTTCCACCGTGAGTTAAAGCTCCCTGAGGCCTCCCTGGAAGTCAAGCAGATGCTGGGAACCAAGCTTGTACACATTGCAGAACCATAAGTCAATTAAACCTCTTTTCTTTATAAACTGCCTAGCCTCAGGTATTTCTTTATAGCACTGCAAGAATGGTCTAATACTCTGGGCAACTGCTCAGCCTCCTATTTCATTTAATTTGAGCATAGAAAACAATGGCTGGATTTAGAAATCCAGGTACAAATGCAGAAAAAGAAAAAGAAAAGAGTATCATTTATTCCCTGTGTTTTTTCTTAATTCAGTTAGAAATGGTTATGTGATAGAAAACAGAAACTTTTTGTTTTGATTTTATTTTTAAAATGAATATTTGACCCAAAAGATATGTCAAAAGCAAACAGTTTTAAAGTACTTAATACTTTTAAACTTAACATTACTTTCTGCTTGGCAGGTTCACTGACACTTTGATGATTTGATGCATAATACAGAAGGTTTTAGTAGGATACAAGGATCTTATTTTATGTAAGACCTAAATAAAATATTCTGCTCATGACAAAAATTGTGATTCAGTCAAAAGACAACTGATCCTACCCACTCTGGTCTTATGTTTCCCCATTTGTAAAAGGAGTGGGTCCAATGAGAGGGTCTTCAAGCCTCCTTCTAACCCTAAAAATTTATAATTCTGAGATCCTGCATTTCCCAAAGACATAAAATGCTTTATCTTAGTGTCGATCAGATAACTAAAGAAGAAAACAGGGCCGAGTGCGGTGCCTCAGGCCAGACGTGGTGGCTCACGCCTGTAATCCCAGCACTTTGAGAGGCCAAGGCAGGCGGATCACTTGAGGCTGGGAGTTCAAGACCAGGCTGACCAACATGGAGAAACCCTATCTCTACTAAAAAAACAAAATTAGCTGGACGTGGTGGCGCATGCCTGTAATCCCAGCTACTTGGGAGGCTGAGGCAGAAGAATTGCTTGAACCCAGGAGGCAGAGTTTGCAGTGAGCCGAGATGGCACCATTGTATTCCCGCCTGGGCAACAAGAGTGAAACTCCGCCAAAAAAAAAAAAAAAAAAAAAAAAAAAAGAAGAAAACACAAGTTAAAATATTGGAAAAATTATATACTTCTGAGTTTATTAACCAAACACACTAAATATTTGTGTATTCACAATTTCCCTATCTTAAAGTTATCTAAAAGTCCAACATCCAGCCTGGTTAAGTGTCATTTTTTATATTTGTAATTAAAAATAAAACAACTACTTAATGTTATCATGTACCAAAATTGCATGTCAGGAACAAAACATTAGTGAGTTGAATTGTAGCCATCGTATGTGTCATATTTCAGTGCTTGATTCTAGTCTGAGACAGAGACATATATGGCTCCATATTGCTTTAAAATTTTTTTAAAATTGCACGTATGTCTTTTTCTGATTTGATGTAAGGATTTAATGTTGATATGCTATTTTATAGGCTCCTTAAACTAAAAAAAAAAAAAAGAAACTAGTCTAGATAAAAAACAAACTATATGTCTAAGAAATTTACCCTGAACAAAGGCTGAAAGGGAAAAAAACCTTCATTATTTTAGCTGAAAAATGGCAGATTAGTTCATTGAGTTTTAACCGAGACTGAAACCCAGCATAAGTTTGGGGTGGGATAAGGTAGGTAGGTACGGGTGTTGGGGGGCCCCTTATGGCCCAACTGAGGTCTCAAACTTTTTTACTTTTGAGATTATTTCTAAAAGAGATTAAATATTCTGTTATTCTATTTATTTTGTGCTATAAGCAATAATTTATAAAATATCATTTGAAATACACTAACATTTAGGAAATCTGATTTTGCAATTTGTTCATTTCTTTATGTATTCAGAAGCCTTGAGAAATGTAGCGGACTTGATAACTTGATTGTGGCTTCATTATTGGTTTCTAGAGCTGCTTATTGGTTATTGACAGAATCTAAGCTCCATGAAACATGGGATATTTGTCTATTTCACTCATTGCTGTGTCCCCAGTCCCCAGAACAGTCCCTGGCACACAGCAGGCACTCAAACAAAATTTGGTTAATAAATAAAGGAAATTAGTATATTTGTGATTTCTGTTTGCAAAATGTCCATTCTCGAGTGAGAGAGAGGACTTTGGGGAAGGCTGCAGGAATTAATTGATAATGTAATATTTCAATCTTTCTATGGGATAGCCCTCAAATTGTGTTCTGATCCATTCTTTAAAACAAGAAAAAGTGAATAAGCAAATACCCAATAAAAGCAGGCAGCAGTAATAGATAATACAAACGAGGATGCAATTTTTAGTTACTTCTCAAACTCTCTCTCTCTCTCTCTCTCTCACTTCAGGCTGTTTATATTGGTCAGAAGAGAATTGGATGGATGGATGGATGGATGGATGGATGGATGGATGGATGGACAAATAGGTAAGATTGGGAAAGGCTGATTGCTTTATCTCCCCTTTAGAAACTTAATAATTATAGCAATAATAGCTAATACAGGGCATACATGGTGCTTATCTTGTGTCAGGCTCTGTTCTAAGGGCTCTATATATACGATATATATCAATGGAAGTAATTCTCACAACTACCCTGAGAGATATGCCTTATTTCTGACTCCATTTTGCAGATGAGGAAATTGAGGTGCAGAGATATTAAGTGACTTGCCCAAGATCACACATTTAGTCAGTGGTGGAGTCAAAAGTTAAATCACAGTGGGGTCTCTAGAGTCCACACTCGTAACCACTTTGGTATACTGCCTCTAAGACTCAGTAAAGAAACATCTCTAGCTCCCTTTAACCCACTGTTCCCAAAATTATTTGACCACAATGTACCAATCAATATCTCTAGAACATAATCTGGCAAACACAGAAGCATGATATTTGTTTGGTTTCTTACAAGTCAAAATGTTTGACCTTGTAAATAGGGAAATGAGTTATAATCAGAAATGTTCTCCTAATTTTAGGAGAGTTAGCATGAATTGAGTTTGAATTCTCAGCTTCCATATGCCATATAACTCACCTATGAAACAAGAGAAGGAAGCAAGATATTATTTGCCATTTCTTAAAAATGAAACAACTTCTTTGACTGATATTCGTGAGTTGCAAACCAAACAAAACTATGTAAAAAAGTGCGTAGCTGGCAAAACGGCATGACAAATGATATCACGAAGTTCACGAGGAAAGAAAGCTAAGAAATGTTCCATTCTCCAAAGTAACTGAAACCTAGGTTTTACCATTCACTCATGAACCATTCCAGCTGAGAGGTTCTTCTCACAGCCACCAGCAGACCCTGAGTGAACCCTGGTGCAAAATCTAACATAGAACGCTGCTGTGTTGTGCATGCCTGCATAGGCCCTCAGGAAAGGGAAGTAGGTTTGGCTAGGTAAGGATATATTTCTTAGGGAATAGGAAAGACAAGCTTGCCCCTCTCAAAGGCACACAATCCAGGTCTGCCATACAGAAGAGGGAGCTTCGAGCATCTTTATTTTAGCTGCTCTGTGAATTCCTGCTCCCATCCACCAATATCAAGTTTAAGGTGGGGAAGGGTGTCAGGTGGGAATGACAGAAGGGCAAGACCCACAGGTAGAAAAAGAAGCTGCCAAGTCACTCCATTCTCACCCCCTGTCACCTGGGGTGGACATCAATGGCAGCTTTGTCTTAAACAAAAGCTTTGGTCAAGCAAAGGCCTTTTGCAATACGCCGACATCTTTGGTTTAGTTTTACCATTAATCAGTGCTGAATGGAACATGGATTCAATACACTCTCAAAAGAAAAGGGCTTGGTAAGCTGAGGCTTTCTGGGTTTTCTTTGGAACTTTTTTATTAAAATTCTGGTTATTGCTGGGTCTACAAATCAGATAGTAAAAGAATCCAGAATATACGGCCATGCTTTATAATGCATAGCATATGAACTAACTTGCAAACCATGCTCTTTTAAATAATAAGTAGAGGAAAACTGGCTTTTAATTATTTGACTGCTAAGCTCTAAAGTTTATTTTACTAAATATAACTTTTAATGTTATTAATTAACATAACTTTTGAACAAAGGAACTATCCTATGTTGATGACTGTAAAGAATCACACGCATATCCATTCTCATAGTCTTCCAAAGTTAAAGGTACAGTATGAGATACATCATTCAAATACATAATAGAATCCTTGAGTGGTTCAATGGATGGCTTGAATTAATAAAAACATAGGGAAATTATTCTTTAAAACCATGAATTCACAACTACAAAGCCTATTTTTCCTTTGCTATTATTAATACAATAAGAGGTTTGACTTTGACCCTGAAATCATAAACGTGGAAAACATTAACAGTATTATATTGACATGTCTGAGCCTCTCTTTTTCTGTATTAAACTGAGGCTTCTGATAAGTTTGAAGGAGTCCCTATGGCACCAAATAAAACTAAACAATTTATACAGCCTAAGATCAAGGAGGTCTAGTGAACCAAAAGATCCCAGCTCCTCGATAAAAGGAAGTCTATTTGAAACCACTGGCAATTATTAACGTTTTAAAACTATAATTTAAGAAATCATTCTTGTTAAAAATAAATATTAACCTTTTGGAAAATCTAACCTTTCTAATAATCTATATAACAGGCTTTTCAAAAACATTTCAGATTCATGCTGATAAAAATGTGTTCATATTATTAACCTAGCCTTTTTCCCTCAACCATGATACATTTAAACTAAGAATGAATTAGAAGGCTGCAATTGTCTTTAATGTAATAGCATATCTATTATAATAAATTGTCTTTTGGAATGTTATGGTTTTTTCCCAGAAATATTTAATTTTTTTTTTTTTTTTTTTTTTTTTTTTTTTTGAGACGGAGTCTCGCTCTGTAGCCCAGGCTGGAGTGCAGGGGCGCGATCTCGGCTCACTGCAAGCTCCGCCTCCCGGGTTCACGCCATTCTCCTGCCTCAGCCTCCTGAGTAGCTGGGACTACAGGCGCCCACCACCGCGCCTGGCCAATTTTTTGTATTTTTGGTAGAGACGGGGTTTCACCGTGTTAGCCAAGATGGTCTCGATCTCCTGCCCTCGTGATCTGCCTGCCTCGGCCTCCCAAAGTGCTGGGATTACAGGCGTGAGCCACCGCACCCGGCCTCGAAAGTATTTAATTCTTAAGATTGGGTTTTGGTAACAAAATAAGATGGGATTTTTGTCTTCCAGATCATCACTTAATCTCCTCTGGGGTAACAGAGCAACAGTTTGTTATAACCTGTGAGTTCTGCAGGGTTAACTCTGTACATCCCTACCAGGGAAACTGCTGCTGTGGTGTCACAGATTACAGTGGAAGACACATGCTGCCTTTCTCTTGCTTTCAATGTAAATATACCAGTAGCCATGAGCCATGCTTGAGATGGAACATACTCCAGATATAAGCATATAACAAAGTGGAGTAGCTAGGAAGAAATTGTCACTGGTTGTGATACTTCAAATCAGTATTCAAGACTAGCTTACCCCAAGTGGGATAACAGGCCTTTTGCAGCCTGGAAAGAATGTGCCTGAATCTGAGTGCCTATAAATATTGTTGACTATAGCTTGGTGGTTCTTTGGACGTCATGTTTTCTTTGACCTTCTATTGAAATTACCACTTTGGTAAAGCTTGCAGGATAAACCTTATTTCCAAAAATAGTTTTTGTCAGAGAAATAAAGCAAAAAAAAAAAAATTGCGAATCTTAAGAGGTCATTCCTTTTAATCCTGGTTAAGTATAAGCAATTTAGAATATTTAAATGTAGTGATATTTACAAATTATTAGAATGGGCATTAATCCTGTTTAATCTTTAGCGACATTACGGAGGCAGTGCTCCATTAAGAGAAGGAAAGTACTGAGACCATTTTTTAGCTGAACATGTCAGTCAATGAAGGTGAGCTGTCTCCTCAAAACAACAAAATGCAGTTTACGCTGATCTTCAGACTCTCAAAATGATGTTTTCATTTCAAATACACATGTGGTTACAATAATTAATGTGTTCTACTAATTTGCTTGACAACTATTAATGTACCCCATGTTACCAGGATAATCTGAGTCCTTTTGAAACTCCCTAAATGGAAGTATTTTTGAATATCATGAGCTGTAGTTGATGCCAATTTTTGGTCCTATAGAATAGCTTAGTATTCCCAAAAGACTATTTCTCAATTTGTTTTTGGTTTAAACAATTGGTGTTTAATTTAACTAAGGAAAACCTTAAACTTAAGATTCGGTTGTGGCAACATGGAATGAAATGGGATTTTTGTCTTCCAGATAAATAGCCATTAAGTTCAGCTCACAAATCTCTTTAGTCTGTATACAAGTATAGCAAATGTTAATAATTATTTTTAAGTGGGATTTGAATAATGTTTGGTCTCATTAATTAAACACTTTCAAATATTTAAACTTTGTTTATAAATTTAATATATTCTATATTTTTAAGTACTTCAATTATCTAAATTATAGAAACTACAGCAGATACTTAAGAAGCTGTTTTATATCTTGTACATTAAACTTAAAGACATTGAAGTTCTCTTAAATGGTCCAATATTGTATATGAGCTTAGTAAAATTTCAATTTAAAATCTCAGGTCTAAATAAAGTGATAAACCATCCCTAAATGAGGAGATATCTGGTATACAGAGCTTTCTATTTTAAAATGAAGACAATTCTGAGCAAATCAGGACAAATTGGTCACCCTAAGTCAAAATCCCACAACTACAAATTTTCAACTGAAGTCGTAAGACTGTCATTCCAAAAAGACAAATTTGTAAAATAAGAAATATGAACAGCTTTCTTCGTAACCCCCAAATATTATTACTTCCATTTTAATTTTTGCAATCCTTCCTACACTTAATTCTAAATCTCCCCAGAGCTAAAAGATTCTTACCCACTAAAGGAAACCTCTTACCATGCCATGTAATTTAGGTCACATGTGCATAGAGATTTTGGCCCACATAGGGACTAGACTTGTTAAAGACCTTGATGAGTTTCACTGAACTTTGTTTCATGGTTGAAATGTCATGGACTTCAAAATACGAAGGTGAGCTCAACATCACTAATCATTAGGGAAACGCGAGTCAAAACCACAATGATATACCACTTCACACCAATTAAAAGGGCTACTATTAAAAAAACAGAAAATATTGGCAAGAATGTAGAGAAATTGGAACCCTATGCACTGTTGGTGGGAATGCAAAATAGTGCAGCTGCTATGGAAAATAGTATAGCAGTCCCTCAGAAAATATAATTACCATATGATCCAGCAATTCCACTTCTGGGAATATACCCAAAAGAATGGAATTAGCTGGGTGTAGTGTCACATGCCTGAAGTCCTAGCTACTCAGGAGGCTGAGGGAGAAGGATCCCTTGAGCCCAAGAGTTTCAGGCTGCGACGTGCTAGGATTGCACCCCTGCACTCCAGGCTGGGAAACAGAGAGAGACCGTGTCTCTGAAAAAAAAAAAAAAAAAAAAAAAAAAAGAAGAGGAAAGCCGAATCTCCAAGAGACATTTGTACAGCCATGTTCATAGCAACATTGTTCACAATAGCCAAAAGGTAGAAGCAATTTATGTGTCCATTGATGGATGAATGGATAAGCAAAATGTAGGATATACATTCAATGGCCTTAAAAAGGAAGGAAATTCTGATACATACTACAACATAGGTGAACTTTGAGACATTATGCTAAGTGAAACGTCATTCACAAAAAAGACAAATACTGCATGATTCCACTAATGTGAAGTACCTAGAGGAGTCAAATTCATAGAGACAGAAAGCAAAATGGTGGTTGCCAGGGGCTGGGGATGCAGGGGAATGTGGAGTTTTTTTTTAATGGGTACAGAGTTTTACAGTTGTAAGATGAAGAGTTCTGGAGAATGGTTGTACAACAGTGTGAGTGTACTTAACACTACTGAACACTACACTTGAAAATGGTTAATATGGGCTGGGTGCAATGGCTCATGCCTGTAATTCCAGCACTTTGGGAGGCCAAGGCAGGGAGATCACCTGAGGTCAGGAGTTCAAGACCAGCCTGGTCAACATGGTGAAACACATCTCTACTACAAATACAAAAATTAGCCAGGTTTGGTGGCATGCGCCTGTAGTCCCAGGTACTCGGGCAGGTGAAGCAGGAGAAGTGCTTGAGCCTGGGGGGTGGAAGTTGCAGTGAACCAAGATGGTGCCAATGCACTCCAGCCTGGGTGATAAAGCCAGACTCTATCTCAAAAAAAAAAAAAAAAGCTTAATATGGTAAAACTTATGTGGCATGTAGTTTATCACAATTACAGTAATTTAAAAAATCAAAAAGTTTGGTAACAACAAGTATTGATGAGGATATGCAGAAATGAGAACTCTCTCATACATTGCTGGTGGGAAGGTAAAATGGTGCAGCCACTTTGAAAAATAGTTCAGTCATTCCTTAAATGATTAGATGTAGAGTCATCATATGACCTAGCAATTCCACTACTAGGTATATACCCAAAAGAAATGAACACATGTTCATGTAGAAACTTACACATGAATGTTTATAACAGTATTATTCAGAATATTCAAAAGGTGGAAACAACCCAAATGCTTGTCAATAGGCAAATGGATAAACAAAATGTGGCATACAATGGAATATTATTTGGCTCTAAAAACTCATGAACAAACTTCTGGTTTCCGGTTCTAACTGGAACCTGATTCCCAGGTTCTAACAGTGGAGATAGAGAAAAAACCCCCTCATGCTTCTGGCAGGGGGAGGAGAAAAGGAATTATTTTGGAGTACGCAGAGCACTCTGTTCTTCTTAATAAGACCTGCCCTGAAAAGAAACTATTTTACCAGAGCCTAACCAACCTAGGTGTAGAGAAATGCCCAACTCCAGCCCCCTCTATGGCGGGGGAAGTTTGGCAAGGTTACTGGGAAGCATTTTTGAGGTTCACAGCCCAGGGATCCAGGCTCACTAAAAGACCAATGCTGAATCATACATGGTACTATAGAATGCTTTCTCTCCCCTCCACACCATATTATCACATTACTAAAGGCCTATTTACAGCAGTTCCTTGTACCCAGTACATTATCTCTAGCTTTCAAAAATTGCAATGCATACTAAAAGGCAAAAACAAACAAACAAACAAACAAAAAACCCCATAGTTTGAAGAGAAAAAGCAAACATCAAAACCAGACTCAAATATGGCAAGAATGTCAGAATTATCAGCCTGGAAATTTAAGACAATTATGATTAATATACTAAGGGCTCTAATAGAAAAAGTAGACAACACACAATATGTGGATAACATAATCAGAGAGACGGAAGTTCTAGGAAAGAATAAAAAAGAAATGATACAGAGCAAAACACTGTGACAGAAGTGAAGAATGCTTGTGATGGGCTCACTAGTAGACCGGACATGGCTCAGCAGAGTCTCTGAGCTTGAGGATGTGTCAACAGAAAGTTTCAAAATTGAAGAGCAAAGGCAAAGACTGAAAAAAATGGAATAGAATATCAAAGGATGGTAGGACAACCATCAATGTAACATGTGCATGATGTGCATGATGTGCATGACAGGAATAGCAGAAGGAGAAGAAAGGAAGGAACGGAAGAAATATTTGAGGCAATAATGACTGTGAATTTCCTTGAATTAATGTTGGACACCAAACTACAGATCCAGGGAGTTCCAAGTACACTAGGCAGAATACATGCCAAAAAGAATACACCTAGGCATATCATATTGAAACTGCAGAAAACCAAAGATAAATAAACCTTAAAAGGAGCCAGAAGAAAAATGAAGTATTGATATGTACTACAACATAGATGAATCTTGAAAACGCACTTAGTGAAATAAGTTAGTTACAAAAGATCACATATTATATGACTTCATTCATTTGAAGGTCCAGAGCAGGAAAGTTTATAGAGACAGAAAGTAGATTAGTGGTGACTTAGGGCCAGGGGGAGAAGGATGCAGTGATAGGGGATTGGTAGCTATAGGGTATGGGATTTCTTTTTGAGGTGAAAATGTTCTAAAACTGACTGTAGTGATGGTAGCATATATCTGTGAATATACTAACAACCACTAAATTGTATATTTCAAATGGATGAATTGTATGGTAAGAGAACTATATATCAAAAAGACTATTAAGTTTTTTAATGTGAAAGTAGTTGGTCTCAGAGTTCACACTGCCTAGTTCTTTGTCTACTCACAGAGACCTGTAACTCTTACCCAGTTTGAACCCTTGCTTGAATTTTGCGTTTTTCTGACTTTTAGGATGTGTCGAATTCTAAAGACCTTTGGCTCTGATGAAGGCCTTAGATTTGCAAATGTATTTTCTATCTGACGTCATGAAATCTTGCATTCTTTTATAGTCTTAGGACCATCCAGCCCTTAGGGATATTTAAAATGATATCCAAAGAATTCTGGAGACCTCTTCTAGCTTGTCATCACCATACACAAGACCTTTCTACTGCCAATTGTGATATTGGTGGGACTATGACTATTTCTAGCATGTTTTTCTATGGCTGAATAATTTATAAATAATAAAAAGTCTCTGAATCACCAATTTGCCAAATTTATAAAATTTACTAAAGTTACTTGAAATTTGATGATTTTGCCTAGCATAAAGTTTATGTAAATTAATCACGGGGATGGTGATTTATCAGAGATGTTTTTTATAGCTTAACAGGAGAGTTAAATTTGTCAAAAGCTAGAGATCATAAAACTATTCAGTTTTATGAATAACATTTAATATTCAGAAAAGGAACCAAAATTTTCAGCAATTCATAATAGATCAGTACATAGATACAGGTAACTGCAGGATTTATGACTTTTAATTTACATAGGAATTTTGTAGTTCATACTGTTATGAACTGAACTGTGTCTCCTCCAAATTTGTATGTTGATGCTCCAATCCCCAAGGTGACTGTATTTGAAGATAGGACCTTTAAGAAGGTAATTAAGGTTAAATGAGCTCAAAAGGATGGGGGGCTCTAATTTGCTAGAACTGGAGTCCTTACAAGATGTTGAAGACACATCAGAAATGCTCACACAGAGAGGAAAGACCATGTAAGGAGACAGAGAAAGCAGACCATTCACAAGGCTGCATGGGAGGTGTCACCAGGAATCATCCCTGCTGGCACCTTGAACTTGGACTTCTAGCCTCCAGGAACTATAAGAAAATAAATTGTTGTTTGAGCCACCTAGTCTGTAGTATTCTCTTACGGCATCCTAAGCAGACTAATACACTATTAATTTTTCAAAATGATATTGATGCCATTTTCTACTTCAACAGACAAAGGGTCTGTTGAAAATGCTAAAGAAGCATTTTTTAAGATTATTTCACCAATTTCCCAAGTGGTACAGCAACTTCAACTTATTGTTTTTAATAAGTTAGAGGCCAGAATTTAATTTGCAATATGGTAGCTCCTGTATCTTTTTAGTTATTTTACATTTGTGTCTTTATTCATCTTATTGCATTCCTCAGGGATTTGCAACAATTTTACTCTTTCTTGCATAATTCTTTATGGCTAATGTATTTCAGATTTGAAGTTCTATTTACAGTAGGTATGGTAATCCCTTCTCAGAATCTTCACTTCACTGCTGCATGTAGAACATGCTATCAAGAAGACATAGCCCCTGTTAGAAAGCAAGATTTCAGCAAATTGTGTGGTTGAACTGTTCAATAGTTTATCAAAGTGTTGGTTTTAGTTCAGCTTTAGTTTTGCTGTATTCTTTTCACTCTAGTTATTGGTAGTGGACTTGTCAGTTCAGTAAAATGTTAAGTTCATGTGCATTTAATATTTGAGACATTGGGCACTTCTCAAATGTTTAAAATGTGTACAAATGTTCATATTGAATTGGATTGATTAATTGGTAAATTAAGAAAAGTGCAGAAGGCTGGACTAAAAATATGTTGGAAAAAAACCCATCCCATTGTTTATAAATCATAAGACATTGAATAATATAATTACATTTGTAGTTGAAAATATTTACTTTAAAATTTTTGATTTCCCAAAGTCAGAGTATGATAAAACCAGTGATAGTCTAGCTTGGCTAACCACTGGGCTGCAGAAAACTAAAGCTCAATGAAAGCTTCACGAAAAGAGTCCCAATGAGTGTTGCAACTATCTCATGCATCATAGTTACTGATTATGTTAGACAACATTAATGGAAGCAATGTGATTTTCAGCAAATTACTCATTCAACAAATGGATTTTCCAGCAAGTTGATTTTCTGCTCTCCCTTTTTGAATATATGTGTGCCACAAATATGCATCCACACAGAAGTTTAAGCAGTAAGGTAAATGCATTCAGGAACTGAGTTTTTACAATGTGTTATTTCCATAGTTGAAACAGAGGAAACAACCTCTTTATCAACTAAGATGATACATTTGCCATCTGAAGAGACAACTATCAAGTTTGCAAAGTTTTTAAGCTTAACTGAGGTTACTAGTGACAAATTTAATCTCATTGGAAGCCTTTTTGGTGTTCTATCCTAACTAGAAAGATGGCTTTATTCAGCTGGACATTTTAAAGCACTTAGGAAAACAGCTACTTGACATTTAACATTTTTCCCTCTTGAAAACAAATTTATCTTTATAAGAGTTTGAAGTGATAAATATACTGAATGTAAATGAATACTTCACATGGTTATCCACCCTGCTCCATTAATGTGTAATAAATAGATGTTTTAAATATTTGCTCCTAAAGGTCTCTTCTTGAACTTAGGCATAAGTTATCTAAACAGTTGAAAAAAGATTTATAGTTATGAAGAGGCCTATATGTCAAGGAAAGTTTTATGATATGTTCTATAATAAATTAGCAATAAATGGATACAGGTGACTGTGGAATTTATGACCTTTAATGCTTTAATACTGCACTAAAGAAAAACTAATTATTAAGGTCATAAAGGGTAATAAAAGAATACCATATACAAATTGTCAAATTAAGCCATTAGTGCTAGGTATTTGAGGTAGGTGCTTTTTATTGTGGCTCAGCTGGAGAGGTAGATGCAAATAAATGCAAGAAAACTCAATGCTATCCAGTAGTAGAAAAGAAACAACAGTCAGGCTTTCCAGCTGAAACTAAAGGATTCCTTCTCCATTTTTTTTTTCTGCTGCTTAAAAATAATCATTCAGCACTTTACTGAAGTGCTATTTTTACTGCAAAAAAAGAATAATTTTATTAGATTTTCACTTGGCATTTGAGTATTTTCTCCCAAGTGCCCATGAAGATGCTTGAACACAAGAGGTCTCAGCAAAAGTTATCTGACAAAAAAATCAAATTTAAGTTACTTGCAGGTTTTAGAACTGTCCTTTCCGTAAGAAATTGCAATTAAAGCACTAGTTGTAGTGAGGCATCTCCACTTTCATCTTTAGTTTTTCATAAGAAAAAAAAAAAGAACTCACCCGTTTATTCCTAATTTGAACCTCACCAGGAGGTAGATGAGTTTATTTCCTAGAGGGAAGAGGCTATTGTGAAAGTCAGCCTCTAAAGTGATCTTCCAGTTTCCAGTCTTTCACCCTTCTAATCCATTCTCCACACTAACTCCAGAATGGTCTTTATTGTCTTTATTTTTAGGGGAAAAATGTGATTATATCGCATCCCTACTTAAAATCTTTTGATGGCCTCCAACTGCTTAGTCCAACTCCTTGACAAGGCGTTTGTTGCCCTTTGTGATCCAGCCCCCACCTATCTCTCCAGCCACATTCCCTCCCGTAACCCTCTGTTCTGATGCAGGAGACCACTGGCCATGCTTGCAGGGCACGCTCCTGACTCTTGGTGTTTATAGCCTTTGTTTCTGCTGCTTAAACGCCCTTTCTCCTGATTCTCCCTTTTCTTCCAAGGAACAGCTCAGTTGTCACTTTACGTGTAAAAATTGTCCTGTCGCAATCAGTTGCTTTCTCAATGCTTCTGTAGCACTGCTTCCCTTTCCTTGCATGTGGTTCATTGTGTAGGTCTCTGTCTTGTTACTCAATTGAAAATCGTGGATGGCAGGGATTTCATTTTCCATCTTTTCATTCCTAGCTTCTAAGTTTATAGAGACATAATAGTGCCCAATAAAGGTTTATTGGATGAAAAAGCTGGGGAAAGGGTATTAAAAGGGGGAAAGGTGATGGGAGATGGACTGTGAGCCTGAGAGATGGGTTGGCAAACCTTTCTTCCTCTTAGGTGGCCAGGCAGTCAGCATCATCACCAGAATCTTCAAATGTTAAAAGTGGCTCTCTGTGGCTCAAAGCCTGCCTTCCATCTCTCAGAAAATCCCATCCACCACCTTCTGAGTTTAAATGAATATGTTTACGATGACTCTATTCGAATAAAATAAATGATTTAAAACGTACAATGTAAAGAGGTACCTAAGCGAGTTTCTCTGTGGTGATGGAACAGCTCTGTATCAAACAGTGATGATGGCTACATGAATCTGTCCACCTTGTTCTCTCCCACCCACTACTAGTCGCATGCAAGAGACAGGAAGCTTTCCAACAGTTTGATATGCAACAAGCAGATCTTACCCACGGTGGTTTAAAGAGGATAATTGTATCGAGTGAAAGGTTAGACTAGCTCAGTGATTTTTAAAACATATAGACTCTGCTAGTACAATACGAAGATTTCAGATGTCTGCTGCAAAATGAGAAAAGAGGACAACAGAGTAAACTAGTCATTTTAAAGTTGATCTATCAATTTTAAGAAAAGATCAATCTTTTATCCTGACATTATGTCCTCTGAATTTTGTTTGTGCATGTTGAACTTCATTTATAAATCCTATTTTTGTTTTGCACTGCATTTTATGAAATAATGATGATAGTAAATGATTGTCTAAATTTACTTAGCAACATTTAAAACTGGCAATTCTAAGACCCCTCTCCATTTTTTCTTATAATTAATTCCACCAATTTCTGAAATCCAAAATCCATATTAAAGCATATTAACTATGCTTTAAAAATTCTAATAATTTTTCATTCACTTAGTCATCTATCCAGGGCCTATTACTTGCAAAGCACAGTCCTCAGCGGTATGGGATTCTGCCTTCTAATAATAGAAGATAAGACAGGTGGAGAAATATGAAGCAAAGTAGAAAGTGAAAAGTGCCGTGTGAAGTTTGGAAAATAAGCTGGAAATTTATTCGGATACCTGCAAACATGGGTAAAGCTGGAAATGGTGAGGACCAAGATGTCAAGTGGCATGGGAGTCACTGGCTAGACCTTTCTATAGAAAAGAAGCCTCATATCAAAACTGACAAGAATGGAGGCTGGGAAAAGGCAGTGATTATTAAGCTTGAAATAAACATGCACTATACTCAAGCAACTGTAAAGGGACACAGCCAGGAACCAGAATACATGTCTCAGGAGAGTCTGCAGAGGACGAAGGAAATAAAGTCATTTATCTTTGAGCAGTTTAGCAATCAAACTTTTTACCATGCTGAATCTGAAAAACTACTGAGTCTGACCAAATAATTATTTGATAATACATTTTTTAAAGCTGAATCCTTAGTCAATACCCTAAAAAAAGCAGTACACCTCATTGTATGGATTACATAAATGATGAGCAACAGGAAAAAGTGAAGAAAGGGAAAGAAGGACAATGTGAAATAAAAGACAATCACAGAAGTGACCATTGCAAATAGGGGGAAGGCAGAGAAGGGATGGTGATGGGAGACTCAGAAATATATAAATAATATATATTTATTATACTTTAAGTTCTAGGATACATGTGCACAACATGCAGGTTACATATGTATACATGTGCCATGTTGGTGTGCTGCACCCATTAACTCGTCATTTACATTAGGTATATCTCCTAATGCTATCCCTGCCCCCTCCCCCCACCCCACAACAGGCCCCGGTGTGTGATGTTCCCCTCTCTGTGTCCATGTGTTCTCATTGTTCAATTCCCACCTATGAGTGAGAACATGCGGTGTTTGTTTTTTTGTCCTTGCGATATTTTGCCGAGAATGATGATTTCCAGGTTCATCCATGTCCCTACAAAGGACATGAACTCATCATTTTTTATGGCTGCATAGTATTCCATGGTGTATATGTGCCACATTTTCTTAATCCAGTCTATCATTGTTGGACATTTGGGCTGGTTCCAAGTCTTTGCTATTGTGAGTAGTGCCGCAGTAAACATATGTGTGCATGTGTCTTTATAGCAGCATGATTTATATTCCTTTGGGTATATACCCACTAATGGGATGGCTGGGTCAAATGGTATTTCTAGTTCTAGATCCTTGAGGAATCGCCACACTTCCACAATGGTTGAACTAGTTTACAGTCCCACCAACAGTGTAAAAGTGTTCCTATTTCTCCACATCCTCTCCAGCACCTGTTGTTTCCTGACCTTTTAATGATCACCATTCTAACTGGTGTGAGATGGTATCTCATTGTGATTTTGATTTGCATTTCTCTGATGGCCAGTGATGATGAGCATTTTTTCATGTGTCTGTTGGCTGCATAAATGTCTTCTTTTGAGAAGTGTCTGTTCATATCCTTTGCCCACTTGTTGATGGGGTTGCTTGTTTTTTTCTTGTAAATTTGTTTGAGTTCTTTGTAGATGCTTGATATTAGCCCTTTGTCAGATGAGTAGATTGCAAAAATTTTCTCCCATTCTGTAGGCTGCCTGTTCACTCTGATGGTAGTTTCTTTCACTGTGCAGAAGCTCTTTAGTTTAATTAGATCCCATTTGTCAATTTTGGCTTTTGTTGCCATTGCTTTTGGTGTTTTAGACATGAAGTCTTTGCCCATGCCTACGTCCTGAATGGTATTGCCTAGGTTTTCTTCTAGGGTTTTTATGGTTTTAGGTCTAAAATGTAAGTCTTTAATCCATCTTGAATTAAATTTTTGTATAAGGTGTAAGGAAGGGATCTAGTTTCAGCTTTCTACATATGGCTAGCCAGTTTTCCCAGCACCATTTGTTAAACAGGGAATCCTTTCCCCATTTCTTGTTTTTGTCTTTCTTCACAGAATTGGAAAAACTACTTTAAAGTTCATATGGCATCAAAAAAGAGCCTGCATTGCCAAGTCAATCCTAAGCCAAAAGAACAAAGCTGGAGGCATCACGCTACCTGACTTCAAACTATACTACAAGGCTACAGTAACCAAAACAGCATGGTACTGGTACCAAAACAGAGATATAGACCAATAGAACAGAACAGAGCCCTCAGAAATAATACCACACATCTACAACTATCTGATCTTTGTTTTCTCACTTTTTAAAGTCACTTAGATCTTCACTTACGAAACATATAAGTAACTGTGCATGTAAAAGCTCTAGAGTAGATGCTGTATTTGTTTCAGTGTCTGCATAAGTAAAATACCAATAACCAGACTCATAATTAATTATGCTAGGTGTTTCATGCAATATAGTTCCAGGAGTTTTAAAGCTTGATCTAATAGTTTCCCCCAGTTTCTAATGATTTTCTCTATTACATTAATAATATAACAGCAAAATATTGAAACTACATTTTAAGAGCTAGAAAAACATGAGCATTTTCTGTATCATATAGTATTATACATATTACTCCATAGCACATTTTTCTAACATGATTATTTATAGTGCCAAAGAACTAATAATTCAATCTCTAGTCCTTACTATTTTTGTTCCTAATGATGTCTATGTGTATTTCAAATGTGGGTGCTATATTAGTTATCTATTGCTGTATAACAAACTACTGCAGACTTAGCAGCTAAAACAACACACATCTACTACCTTAACACATCTGTGGTTCAGGGGTCTGTGCATAGCTTATCTGGATCCTCTGTTAAGAGTTTCACAAGGCTACAATCAAGGTATTGGCTAAGCTGCACTCTTAGCTGGAGATCCAACTGAGGAAAAATCTGCTTCCAAGCTCCTTCAGATTGTTAGCAAAATTCATCTCCCTGTGGTTGCAGGACTGAGGCCCTCAGGTTGTAGAGGCCACCCACTGTTCCCTACCACATGCACCTCTCCATGGGCAGCTCATAACAGGCCAGCTTATTTCTTCATGAGCAGCATGAGAGTGAGAGCTAGCAAGTTGGAGCCTTACATAATGTGATGTCATCATGGGAGTGACAGCCCATCACCACTGCTGTGTCCTAATGGTTAGAAACAAGTCATAGGTCCTGCCCACACTCAAAGGGAGGGCGTTATACAAGGGAGTGGACACCAAAAAGCAGAGTTCATTGGGGGTCACTTTAGGGTCTGTGTGCCACAGGTGCTAAAGTAAACTTTTCATATTTGGGGTACCTTTTCACATGCCAAAAATAGACATAATTTCCTCTGAATATATGAAGATAAAACTTAGACATAATTTTGGGCAAGCACAATGGCTTATGCCTATAATTTGAGCACTTTGGGAAGCTGAGGTGTGAGGATCACTTGAGGCCAGGAGTTTGAGACCAGCCTGGGCAACATAGTGAGACCTCGTCTCTACTAAAAACACAAAAATTAGCCAGCATGATGGTGTGTGTTTGTAGTCCTAGCTACTATGGAGGCTGAGGTGGGAGGATTGCTTGAGCCCAGGAGTTCAAGGTTAAAGTGAGTTGTGATGGCACCACTGCACTCCAGTCTAGGTGACAGAGTGAGACCCTATCTCTAAAAAAAAAAAGAAGACATAATTTAAAAGATGAAAGTGATTATGTGAAATAGCATTCTAAAGGGAGGGAAACATTTAAAATAGAGAGAAAAAAATTATAAGGTACTTTTTGTCAACTCAGAATAAAATAAATTCCAGCTTATGTTTTAAAATTATTTAAATAATAATTAATGTGGAACTGAATAAATAAAATGAAAACTAATTAAATAATTTGTGAACGGAACCAACTGTTAGCTAGCTGCTTTCTTGAAATTTTAAGTGCTAGCAATATTGTTACATGCTAAAACAGGATTCAGAAATAAAGTTCAAAAAAAAGCAACAGATTGGAAGAAAATATTTGCCACATATTTAACAGAGACTTAATATCCAAAATACATAAAAAGTGTCAATAAGTCACTAAAGAAAAAACAAACAAACCCAAAGAAAAATGTACAAAAAATGGAATAGGCAATTCAGGAAAAAACATAATTATTAAATAAACAAATAAACACACAATTGACCATATAATTAAGTAAATAAATATTAGAACAATAATGAAATATAAATGTCCACTCCCACAGTTGGAAAGATAAAACAAAAATGTTTATAGTATCAGGAGCTTTCAAGGATGTGAGAAAATAGGCATGCTTATATATTTAATGAAAAGATAAGCTTTTTGGAAGGCAATTTAGTAAAACCTATAACACTTTAAAAAGGCTTACTATTTGACTCAGCAATTCCATTTCTGGGAAGCTATCCCAGAGAAACACTGTCACTTTTTTAAAAGTAATATACAAGAATATTCCTTGTAGCACTTTTATAACAGTGAAACCCTGAAAATAAATGTAGTAAAATAGGAAACTGAAATATGATATAACCATGCTATGAAATTCTATGTAGCCAGTTTAAAAAAAAAAAAGGTGATGTGTTTAAAAAGAGCTCATGGCATACTGAGTGAAAAACAGGCTGAAGCACAACAGATAAATTATGATCTTATTTATGTAAACAATAGATGTACAGGTTTGTAAACATATGTGTGAAATCCATAGAAAAGACTGAAAGAATGCACATCCAACTCTTGACCATCATTTGTTTGGCAAGACATAGGACGGAGTCAGAGAGACTGTCATGCTGTGTGTGTGTGACTTGATTTGTTTGGCTCATGTGCGCTGAGAATGCACAATGAGAATAGAAATAAATGCAGTGGTATCATCTTTGTCTTTGCCATTCTGAATGGAAAAAGCACTTGAATAATAAAAAAATTAACAAATATTTTAAAAAAATCAACCACCTAAATTACTTTGTGCCCTTCCTTTCAACTAACTAACTGAGCTAATTTTCTGGCTTATGATAAATGTAAAAAAGGTTCAAAATTAACAAGAAACTTCTCTCTCTATATATCTATCAATCATCAATCTAACAATTATCTAACCCTGCTATTTATACACCCTATTTGTTCTTGATAGTTTATACTAGTTCATTCTGGTCCTAAAATGTTTACCTTTTCCCTCTCAGAAGGTTTATTTTCCAAAATTCATGACATAACAAGAAATAGAAGATCTGCGTCAATATAGCTGAGGATTTTAGCATCATCTGGAAAACCTTTCCAGCCTACGTTCAGCTTCCCCATATAAAAGTTGCCAGTAGCTCTATTTTCTTAGCAAAATGATAACAAGCTGTAAAGGGTTTACCACACAATTCTGATTTATTCTGTCACAGTGAAGGACTTTTTAATGCTATCTTGTGTCACTTTTTGCTGATATGAGTGTTACAGTAGTCAGTGCATTTTATTATAATACAAGTTTTATGGAAAGCAGCAAGTATCTTTTTTTTTTTTTAAAAAAAGGCTAATCATACTTCTTTTACATCAAAAAAGCAAACAAAAGAGCTTAAAAATTAAACCAAAATTTAAAGCATATGGTATGGGGTCTTTGCATTGGATTGGGTAAATGTATATATAAATTATACTTCGACCTGAAGGGTCTCCTTGCTCATTTTTATTTTATGATTACCTCAAGTCAATGTGGTGCTGTGTAAAAGCTCGCCTATGCTGTAGTCATTCCACGAACTCTATGAAATAAAACACATCTTTCTGGCTCAATGAAGTTCAGAAAGCTTGGGTCTTCACTCCTATAAATGTATCATATTGCATTTACTGGCTAATAAAGTCTCCAAGAACAAGATTGCCTTTCTTTTCACAACTTGATCCTTTACAAATTTACAAATGTAATGCTTTAACCTACTTGAACTCAACTCTGGCTTACTGAGGAAGATGGAACCAAGGGAGGGTGTCTGTTCCCAGTTAGCAGGGCTCCAGCAGCCAGACCAGGAGGGGCAGCCTCATGCCTGAGGGGTGTGGCTGGCCTCTGCTAGAGGTTTGTGTAGCCTGAGTTAATGAGGTTAATGAACCAAGGTCAAAACAAGAAGACAAAAGGAGAAAATGGGCACTGAGAAGGCACAAAACAGGGACCTGGTACCAGAAGGCTAGGTCATGAGGTAAGGGTGAGATCTGTTATCAGGCTGGAAGCCAACTCCCTGAAAACCAAACAGAGATAAGAGCTGAAGGACAGGTAACATTCTTTAGACACTAGGTGTTCGTTCTTTCTTAGGCGTTAAATGGTTAGAGGAAATTTCCCTGCAGAGCTTCTGTATTTAAACATTCTTAGCCATCCCACCTGAGGAGGTTGTGACAGTCAAGTGGCCTAGAGGTTCTGCAATAACAAGTTCTTGCTGATTCAAAGCCCACTCAGAGAAATTCATTTTAATTTATTTCCTTAAAGGATATAGTTTAGACATAGAAGCTCCAAAGGTGGTATAAATATGTAAGGAAAAACTACAACAACATTGTAGGCAGTAACTTGAATGTGACCTTGAATAAAAGAAGTTTTTTTAATCAAACAATAAAATGTTTTGTCTACACAACTCAGAGCATTCTGAACTAGGAAAAGCAAAATAAGTTTGTGTAGGAAGGAGAGGGTGGGTGGAGAAAAGAAAGACTAACGAAAAGAGAAGACTTAAGAGGTAGTGGGGAGGAAGGGTGAAGGGTCCCCTCTGAGCAGCAGGGCTGCATACTTCACTCACGAGGTAGAAGAATCTATTCCCATTACAGGCTCAAAGGTTTGAAAATTATCCTCATGCAAAGCTGGATATTTTCTGAATGTCCTGGATGTTTGACATTGAGTCTATTAACTTAGTCAAATGGATAAAGTTGTTTGCTAAATAATTCAGAGAATTGCTTTAGTTTCAGTGACAACCACAAAAATACCAAGCATACACAATCTAGGTAATTTCAAATCAAGGCATTTGTGCCTAGAGTAATTGCCTCGTTTTCCATTTTGCTCTGCTAGTTGATCTTCACTGGAAGCATAGAACAGATGGCTTTTTGAGTCTGAAATGTGTATACCCCTTTTGTATCGATGTTTTTACCAGGGGCGACACACCGACTACTAGTGGTTAAAGCCACCTCTACCTGCTTCTCTGCCTTCCCAAAGAAAACACAGACCATGATCCCCACCCCAGTGGTGACAGTAGAGTCTGTCACTGTTTCCCGAATTGTCTAAACCACTGAAAGCACTCAGTGACCACTGGCCATCTGTGCTCAGTTCCACCATCTTAAAACAATTTAGAATCTTATTGAAAGCGAATCATTTTAATCAAAATGGTGGTAGCTCTGGCTCTCCTTAGATGAATGTGGGAACCTCAGGAAATAACATCGTGTAAGGTCCCCACTTGCTAACATTTTTATCCAACTGAAAAATCAAGTTACATGACCCTTTGTGGTAGCGCTAAAGAATAAGAGAAGGGCAGTCTGAAGGTGGCCTGTGGAGGTCAGGAAGGTTATAGAGAACATTCTCAGGAAAACAAATGCCTTCCACCTTTCTCCACTTCTATTCCATACCCCGTGATATAAGAGATGAATTTTTTTTTTAAATAAAAACATATATGAGGACAATCTCCACTATTTCCTGAGTTGCTGTCTTTGTTTTTACAGTCAGGGGATTGAAACAACCATCCTCAACACATAGAACTGAAATGCCAGTTGTTCTGTTTCTGTAGTCTTATCTTTATTTCTGATGCAGTTGAGACACCACTATATACATACACATACACACACACACACACACACATAAATATGAAAATAAGAGAAAAACTTCGCAGTGAAAAATGTGTTTGCAGTGGTAATATGCTTGCCTGAACATTTTGGGAAACATTTGCTTATTCTTCACAACAAATATTTGACAGAGCAACTGTGCCTAAAATAGTAGCTAAAATTCTGTAGTGGAGACATTGTTACTGGAGGACTGGCAAACATTCAGTCCAGTTAAATGGAGTATTCGGGCCTCTACTCTGTGCTTAGCATTTCTAAGTGCTGGGAGATACAAAAGAAGCATAAGAAGCACTTCCAGCTTTTCTCAATATTTTTGAAAAGAAGAGACAAAGAACTATGGAAGAGAGTATGTAATTAAGTACCAACATACTTCATGCCAAGGGCATGCTTTTGTTTTAAGCCCTTAACAAAAAAATAAATTGTATCAAAGCTCTGCTAAGAAAAAAGGTTAAGTTTTCCTTGGAGTAGCAGGTGTGGGGGGATATGAGAAGGGAAGACTTTAAAGTTAGACCGTACCAACACAGGTCATCAATGGGGCAGCAAATATCTCATCCAGATTATCCTTACACAGAGCTGAGTTTGAATCCTGACTCCTCCACTCATTCATTTTGTGATCTTGGACAATTTTTTAACTTCTTTGAGCTTCCAATTCCAAATAAAGGTAATAATGTAATTTATTTATCTCAAAGCCTCAGTGAAGTGGGGGTATAAATGTAAAAGAGCTTTATTTTTGTCCAATCACCACTTTTAGCACTGATTTGGGCAAATCTGCTGTTCTCATTTGAGAGCTAAAACTCTTATAATTTCTTGTCCCTGTGTTAAAACAGTACTGAGACCAGAAATAATTCTCTCTCCCTGTGTTCAACAATACTGAGACCAAGCAAAATAATGTGGCTGCTTGATCCAGAAAAGGGCTGTTCTGAAAGAGAGTACTATAAACCAGTTCTCGAAGGTGGGGTGTCAACTAAACAGTTTACAGATTAAGACTAGCAACTTCCTCAGAGGATTCACTTCAAGCCCCTAACCTTGCTTTAAACTGATCAAAGCTATTACGTCACACTGCCCAAGCTCATCCAGTTACTCCCGCCCCTGCCTTGCAATATCTACCTTAAAACAACCTACCAAGGTCCCAGCACCTTTTCCTCATTCCCCCACTTTGAGGTACCACTAAGACTCCACAGATCTCATAAACTTCTCTTCACTTGATCTACAGATTTTTCTGTTTTTTCTTTAAGAAGGTTTATGGTAGACACATCCCTTAATATCTTCAACAGGTTTCATAATATTCTGAGCACACTGGAATTAAAACACATACATATCTGTTCAGGCTTACAAAGTTCAATTTATATCCTCTCGAAAGCACTCGCCCAACCTTACTTCACCCTCGATGTGTGGCTCAAGGGACTTGGAATGGGGAGGCAGCTTGGTCTTCTCTTTAAATGGGAGTGAGACAGGAGGTGGAGGGGATATTTGGTTTGAGATGACCCTACTACCTTTGGAGACCTAACACTTCCAGGGAAAAAGGATCTTCTCAGGTAACTGGTTACTTACTTGTCAGCAGTGTGGAGGGCTGCTTTTTCATTTGCTGCTCTGGCTGGTTCCATATGTTCTTAGGTCATAGTGAGCATCATGCTAGCCTCTCCATCACTGACGGCTCACTCCCTTTTTTTTTTTTTTGAGACGAAATCTTGCCCTGTCACCCAGGCTGAAGTGCAGTGGCATGATCTCAGCTAACTGCAACCTTCCCCTCCCAGGATCAAGTGATTCTTCTGCTTCAGCCTCCTAAGTAGTTGGGATTACAGGCACCCACCACCATGCCCAGCTAATTTTTGTATTTTTTTGTATTTTTTTTTTTAGTAGAGATGGGGTTTCACCATGTTGGCCAGGCTGATCTCAAACTCCTGACCTCAAGTGATCCGCCCGCCTGGGCCTCCCAAAGTGCTGGGATTACAGATGTGGGCCACCATGCCCAACCTGATGTCTCACTCCTAAGGGATCACCCTCTCCATCAGTTCTTGCCTCCAAAACCTTTTCTTGGTGCAATGTTGCCCGACTCTGGCCCTCTTATAAACTCTGTGCTCCTTTCTATGGAGCCACAGGAACTACTGAGGAAATGAGACTAATAACGGAACATTGTAGTAAGAATTAAACACTACTAATATATGTGGCACATAGGTAATAACTAGTAATCTTCTTTCTTCCCTATTACATGCAATGCACTGTGTTAGTGATGGTACCTTTGTAGTTAGGAATGAAAATATGAGTATTTTTTTTAAGTATATAAGAAATGGTTCACAAACATTTATACTTTAAAACCAAAATCTAACGTACTGTGATTTCATTAAACTACAAACAAATGTAGATTTACCATCACGTCTTTTAAAATTCTAGTCAAGACCAATAAGGAACAAAACATTGATGCCACAGTGATACTTCATTTTGACTGTTTTTGTTGTTGTTGCTTCTACTTTTTGTTGTTGCTGTTGTTGTTTCTTCTTAATAATAAGATAATTTTTAATTCAGCATCTGAAAAGTAGATGCTTCATTATTGATGAAACTAGGCTCCACTCAAGGTGTGAAATTAATATGTACCAACACAAAAGTGGGACATTTCTCTTAACATTTTCCATGACACGTCTTAAAGACTATTGCCATTTAGGGAGATTCAAAAGAGCAAAGTGAGAAATATTTATAGCATATGAGTGTAATAAAAAAGGTTTAATCAATACACCAAACGGGTAGGACAGAGTTTACATTAGATCACAGGAATGAATATCAAAAATACAGGCAATATTTTTGAAAAAACAACCAGCAGTGAAAAATTTATTTATAACATAAACCAGACACTCCAAAATAATTTGCGGTTTACTTAATTCTTACCGTTCATCCTGTATTCTTTTGAATAAGCTGAAGGAAGGCACCCGAGTAACTACCTCAGCTGTTTTTGATTTTGATTCAGAATTTTCCATGAGATGAAAACTCTGGTCTATATAACAAAAAAAGATGGCATGCAATTTTTTTAAGTTAGATTTTTTCCCTCAGTGTAGATACATATTAAAAAGAAATGTATTACAATAAATTACTATATTTCCAAGTTTTCTCATTATTTTTGGGCAAACAATAATTACATACAAATTCTGAATAAAGGAGTAGTATCACATTGCATCTTATGTGTTCTGCAATATGCACTCATAGAAAATCATTATAGTAACAAAACCAGCTGCATGTAATAGAAAGCAAATGATTTACAATGTTACTGTGAGAAACTACTTTATTTCATATTATCATAAAAAGAACAGAGCTGAATGTTTGCATGACAAACAGAAAAATCCAGAAATTCCAAATGCAACTCAGTTTTTTATTTAAATAAGTATTAATGTGGAAGGTGATTTGAAAAGGCTTCCACTCTAGAGAATATTAGCAATTATAATTTGCAAAGTCATTATTAGTCCAACAATTGAAAGAAAAAAATCTACAAACATTAATATAGAAAAAATGGAGTGATATGTGCTTCTATCATACAACATCTATGTTATGAGAGCTTATAGTTAGTGATTTTGAACACTATATTTCATTTAAACTGAAAAGTAGAATTTATTTTTGTTCTTAAATGAAGACTGACCCTGAAATTTGAACCACATCAGAAGCTTTCAATGACTGTGTTTTAATATGTTTTATATGTCAGTCATCACATCTGCCTACCACAGCTCCATTCACGTGAACTGGTCCCGCCCACATCCCTAAGTAAAGGGAAATCCTATGCAGATCTCAGAGCCCTAGCTCTCTCCCTCCACCCAACCACAGATACAGGTCACGGAGCCAGAGCTGCTATGATATGTCCTGCCTCAAGAAAAGCTGATGCTTCCTCTCAATCATGGAAGTTAAGGCTAAAAGCTGTAAATCAGTGCCACCAGAAATCCTGGCAAGAAGAAGGAGCATTAAGAGGAGGAAGCAGAACAGGAGTAGGCAGGGGCTGGGAGGAAGAGCCAAAATACAGAGTACTAGGTGACAGTGAGGAGATGGAGACATAGGGAGAAGGAGCCAGGCACGTCAGGAGTGGATTACCTGTATAAGCCGTGAATTCCTGCTGCCAAGACCCCTCAAACTCCCGCTAAACTCCAGGACACCTAGCCCAGGACTGACTCCTAGGCTTAAATATCCATGAAATTCCACACCTCTAATTTTGCTCCACATATATCAATATAACAAAACCATTCTAAACAAATTAATTGGTATGAGTCTCAGGGTCCTGCAGCCAAAGAATATATAAATTATACACATATGTATAAAATTCAACATATTAACTATATATGCCTATAACATAATAATTAGTATATATTGTTTGTGATTGTTATATATTTATGAATTATATTTATAACAGTACACAATGTATACCACAATGTATTTATGTTTCTAAGAAGTTTATAATACTAAACATAGAAATTACATATAGTAGGTTAATATTACATATTATGTGTATAAAATTGTAGGTTATTATATATATCACAAAACCAGAGAAAAGTTCCAAGACTCAAATATTTATGCCTGAAGTCCCAGCTTCAAATCCCTTGTTACAGCTATAAAATTAAGAGTGCTCTTTAGCGATCATGCTTTTTGGAGAAGCAGCTCATTCAAGTTATCTAATAAATTTTATAGTGGATGCACTGAATGAATAGAAAATATATTTTAAATATAATTGAAAAAAATACATTAAATAAGCATAGTAAGCCAGCTTTGGGGTTAAGTCTTTATTACTTATCACCATGTATCATTATGACATTAAACTATAATACACTAAATATTACATTAGAAGAGGTCATCAATCCAAACCTTGGAGTTCTCCTAAGATGTCCTGCTTCATAAATGTAAACACTGATTTTACCTAATCCACAAAAAAAATAAGCGACAAACTGTGTGAGGTGCTGCTAATTGGCCAAATAAGATACAGACTGTGACAATGTGTAGCCGTAGAGGGGTGACGACAAAAATCTGATTGATGTATGTTCGAGAGAAAAAGAGCAGAAAGAGAAAGTAAATATGAACAAGTCTTTCATTCAATAAGTTTTGCTCTAAAAAGAAACAAAGGTAGCTGGAGGAGGTGCAGGGGTATATGTGTAAGTTAAGTTTTTTTTTTAATATGAGAAATACTGGATAATATTTGTATGTTGATGACATTAATCCAGTAGAGAAGAAAACGACTGAGGATACAGGAGGGAGAAAGGATAATGGCAGATGCAAAATCCTTGAGAAGTCAAGAAGAGATGAAGTCCATTACCTGAGTCCTCAGATGGGAACACAGATGGGTGATCTACTATAACAGGAGAGGAGAGGTAGGGCAAGTAGTGGGGCACCTTCATGAACTACATTTTTATTAGTTCATCTCAAATTTTCATTAATTTTACAAGCTGCTACACCACAAAATCAATGTCTACTGCAGTGAGAATCAACCTAGATCCTGTATCTTTTCCCTGTATGTTGTTGTTGGTAGGTCACCCAACCAAAATGCTCTTAATTTTTAAGACCAAGTTCGCTAAGGACATCACTTCAGGTTTATGTTAATGCATCTGGAACATTTAGTCCTAATGTACCACCACAAGCTAATAGTATAGGGGACCCAAGACCATCTCATCACATCATAGAAGGCTCCTGAAACCCTTGGGCTCTGGCCATGACCTCACTTTGCTTACAATGTATGTAGCAGGTACAGTATTTCGGGCCATATACTCAGATGATAGGCAAGAACTGTAACTCTATTTCCCTGTTACTCAACATAATCTCTATTTTGATTCCCCTAGTTCTACTCTTGTCAAAATGTATCCAGAAAATGTCATAACTGCATAAATTCAGGTTTTTAAACTCAGGTAAAATTTCCATCTTCCTATCCTTCTCCCTGAGACCAAAACTAAGTTATAAATGCTGGACTGAAATTGAGGCCCCAGGGAGAAGCCCAGGAGGATCTATGGCTGTCAGCATTGACCCCTATTAGCAAGTCATATGAAGTAATAGGTGTAGGTCCTATCATGGCCAGTCCCTGGTTCTTTTTTTTTTTTTTTTTTGAGACGGAGTCTCGCTCTGTCGCCCAGGCTGGAGTGCAGTGGCGCGATCTCGGCTCACTGCAAGCTCCGCCTCCCAGGTTTGCGCCATTCTCCTGCCTCAGCCTCTCCAAGTAGCTGGGACTACAGGCGCCCGCCACCATGCCCGGCTAATTTTTTGTATTTTTAGTAGAGACAGGGTTTCACCATGGTCTCAATCTCCTGACCTCGTGATCCGCCCGCCTCGGCCTCCCAAAGTGCTGGGATTACAAGCATGAGCCACCGCGCCCGGCCGTCCCTGGTTCTTTATCCATGTATACTCTGAATTTTCCCAATCCCGACCTGGAGGACCCTAGTCTATCAGCCCTCTCTCAGTCATTTTCTCACCTTTCAGGGGGAAATGAAATTTTTGGAGGTTCTCAGGTACCTCTCTGATGGCAGAAGGCTCAGGGAGTTGCCTGTATCAAGACTGTCTTGGCCTTGAGTTCCCCTGCTCTGCTATTCTACTGCTACTGTTGCTGCTCCAAGCCAATGTGGTGCATGGGATTAGGGAGCTCTAGGACTTTGCTTACTTTCAAGGTCCTTCTTGAGAAACAAGATGCAAGTGACATTTACTTTTAGATGCCAAAATTTATCTGGATGGTCTATCATCAATTTGCCCAGCTCCCATGCTCAACAAGTGGGGAGGTGAGTGGAAAGGTCTTGGAGACATTCCACCTGTCCAACTATCTTGATCTTCTTTACAAGCTCCCTATCCTTCACTTCATCCAGTGAAATCCTTGTATAGTGTAGGTCTTTCATTAATTGTATTCTTCCCCAATTTTTTCTTTACTGCATAAATTTTGGCTTTTGTTATATCTTCCCCTATTGTCTACTTTGAAATAGAAAAGCTGAGAAGTGACTCTGTTGTATGCCTTGGCCTCGCTTCTCTGGAGCAGTTAGTCTAGCTCTCCTAGCTACTGCCTGAAACTAGGCGGAAGGTCATAAGGAGGCCAGCAATTACTAGGAATAAGAAATACGTAAGTTATTATCAAGATATTATCAACCTTGCAATCACATGAGCTTGTTAAGGCATGTTTTTCCAAGAAGGCACTAGGTTTGCCATTGCACAATACATTTAAATTTAGTCTGTTTTATTAATACAGTATATTGTCCTGTAATAATCAATTTGACTCATCACATATATTTATCTGCATATATTTATCTTCTTAACTATCAAATTCTTATTTATTCTTCACATGTTCCTTAGCTTATAAAGTTGAGTTGGATTTAACATAATTTGAATGATGGTAAATTAGAATTCTCTTGCTTTTAAATGTTCCGCTGTTATTTTAAGCAACCTTTGATGCTAGAAGAAAAAAGTGTGCATGCTAATAGGTATACATTTAATAGATACAAGATTAAAACCATAATAAAATTTCATATTTGTAAAATTCTTTACAGTTTACAAAACGATTTTACATGCATTATTGTGTTTTATTTTCTAGCAAGTGTCTACTGTAGGTTGAGTTAGTGTGTGAGTCTTGACCTCCTGAATGAAAACTCAACGTTTTTCCACAAGGAACAGACTATTAGCATTTTGACCTTTGGTTATGAAGGCAGAAGAGTTCAGTGATATCCTAGGTCACTCTTTGTCCATGCATAAAGTTTATTAATATATTTCAATTTCTCTGCAGTTTATGGATGCCAAACACCACAGTATATGTTGCTGCTCATCGAGTATGTCATGCAGCACAAAATAGATCAGTTATCTTTTGCTTGTCTCTATGCTTTCACTGAAGCGGTGTTAGGACCTGGCATCATGTCAAGGATGCTTTGATAATGCTTAAAGCCAACTGAAGTACAAGAGTTGTCCAGAGGATATGAAGGATCTGTTTTTTAAGTGTCCTGATGTGAGCAATGCCTAAAGAGAGTTCTCCCACAACCTCACCTTCTTCGTAACAGGATAGGAAAAAAAGTGGTAATGTGTGTATTGGCTGTAGCTTTATCTCTTTCAGATTAAATGACACTGAGATGTTAATGAATGCAGTGTAAGGCAAGTCATCAGCAAATGTAAGCTATTATTATTATTAAAATTGAGATAACAGAGTTAACATTAGAGTAGCAAATGGAAGTTAGAAAATATTGGTTAGCACCAAGGTGATAATATTGGGAGGTAGGGCCCCTGGCAGAGCCCTCTTGACTGGGATTAGCACTTTTATAAAAGAGACCCCAGAGAGCTGGCTCATTCCTTCTACCCTTGAGGACACAGTGCAAAGACTGTCATCTAGGAGGAAGCAGGCCCTCACTAGACAACCATTCTGCTGGTACTTTGGTCTTTGACTTCCCATCTCCAGACTTGTGAGAAATACATTTCTGGTGGAAGGAAGGAAGGAGGGAGGGAAGGAAGGAAGGAAGGAAGGAAGGAAGGAAGGAAGGAAGGAAGGAAGAAAGGAAGGAGAGAAGGAGAAGGAGAAGAAGGGGAAGGGGAAGGGGAAGGGAAGGAAGGGGAAAGGGGAAAAGGGGAGAGGAAAGGAGGAGAGGGAGAGGAAGGGGAAGGAGAGTATGGATACACTGGTTAGCAGAATGTTTGTTGTAAGATTCACAGGACATTATATTTTTGTTTTTAAATTTATCATAATTCTCTCTGAAGTGAAAATCTAGAATATTAAAATACTACCTGGTATATGATCTACTACATAAATTTCTAATTTTGCTACTTGTAGGTATATAATGTAAGGAGTTATTTTTCTTCAACTCAAAGATCTGATTCATTTTCATAAAGTTGTTAAAATGATACCTAGAAAGTCATTACTGAATTTTAAAAGAAGGTTTGAAATACTATTAAGGGCTTATTCTATGTTACTTTTGTTTAGAAAAAGAGTGTCCAATAATATTGAGTTTGGCTTGAAACAAAAATAACTCAGGGTCTCCATTGCTGGGTTACAGCGGCACCTTCCACAGCTCAGGATCCTTAATTATTTAGTGAGGAACAGTCCAGACCAACTGCTGTGTAGCCTTTGCCTTCAGATAAGAGGAAAGTAAGTACTTGGAAACGAAGGGACACATCATCAAGCCAACAGCAACAAGCATCTTTTGAGCACTTCCTATGTGTCAGGCCCGCTCTGCACTTTTACCTGATTCCCCTATTTAATCTTCCCAACAACCCACTTTGCAGATGAGGAAACCTAAATTTGGAAGGTTTACACAATTTGCCCAAGGTCACACTGTTATTAGTGCCCAGGGACAAAAATCTACCACAGGGTAAATACTCAACAGTGTTCAGTGTCTCCATCCAAGGAACTTTGCAGCAAGTCTTGTTTCAGAAAGCGTTACAAGCCCTTGATTCCTGAGGTGCCTAATTCAGAAGACTTCACTTTTACAAAGCTAGCTTGCTCCATTTTTTTTCCAATATCCAAGTGTAGACAGAAAGGAAAACGAAGACCATCGAAATTATAAAGGTGATCAGGGCAAAACCTACCTTAGAAATTCATGCAACACACTTCTTACTTGGAATAGGGTTCTTTGAAAAGCTTCCTTAATTTTCCTGTGTTAAAAGAACACAATTATAGGTACAAATTGCACAATCCATATAGCTTCTCATCTTGCATAAACTTGATAAAAAAAAAAAACAGTAAAATGCAGTTTGTCATTGATTTGAATCTATTGGGAAGCCACTCTGGATAACCCAAGATCCAAGTTTGGACAGAGAAGAAATGTAAAATTCACTGTTTTCTGGAAGAGGACTGTAAGTTGCTCAAGGTCATATACAACATTAGTTTATTAAGCCAGAAGATTTCTGTCCACTATACTACATAATTCCTGAAAGGAGGTATCTCCTTTAGGTATACATTGCTAAGCAACATCTTATGCTCAGTTTTGGCTATGCAGATCAGCCATGATCATTCCAATAACCAGAAAATGATTATAATACATACTGGCAACAGTTCTTCCCTATATTACAACCTATAGGTGCACTGAAGGTGACCTAACCCAGAATGTGTAAAAGATAAGCACACAGTTCTAAGCCCAAAGTGCTTTTATGATCAGATATCCAGATAGACTAAAATACTGTTCAGGTCAGTTGAAAGTTGCTTTAGGAGAAATGTTTAAAATCTGGTCCTGGAACAAGAAGAGTTGGATCTATCCCTCAAAATGTCATTTTCCCCGGGCTTTATATCAAACACACAAAATATAACAAATAAAACAAAACACAACAAAAGCCTTTTACTTTTTTTAACATAGATCAAATAAGTAGAAAGGCAGAGAACACTAGATCTCACCTGGGGGAAAAAACCACCACCACCAAATGTTTTTGCCAGCCGCCCACCAGTTTAATGCTCTCTAAATGAACATATTTCCAGAAATATTATCTCAGAAATTTTATGGATTCCAGGCTTTCCTAGAAATATTATAATTTGAATCCCCCATTCTTTGTTTAAAAAATATCCCTGTCTTGGATATTAACTGAACATAAAAAAATTAGCAGATGTTTACAAGTACAAATATGGTAAGTTTATATAACTCTGCTAATCATTGCTTTCAGGAATAATCAAAATTCTCCAGCCCTTATTAACCTGCACCTAAATCTGTAGAAGCAGCAACGTTCTGGAAGATTTCAGAAAGACTCATGATGATGAGACAATTGAAATTTGAAGACAAATACCAAAGTAGTCACAAAATCTTCTTCCAATAGCAATAATCTCTGCTTCTCAGTAAATATAATAAAAGGAATTTGAGAATTTTGGATTTGGAAGGGGTCCCTGAGGCACAAACAGAATACGGCTTGCCAGGTCTATAACTCCTTAGTCTGTAGAACCAGGATTAGAATTCAAGTCTAATACTCAGGCCCATGGGTGTTCCATACACTCATTCACAAACTCCCAATAATTTAATTGTCAATTGTCAAAAAAAATCCCTGCATATGTGCATAGGAGACATATATAGATGTTTATGCAGCATTGTTTATGATAATTGAACAGGTGGAAATAACTTAAATGTCCTTTGGAAGGAGCAAAGATCAAATGGGGCTTATTCATCTCACCCAATGCCATATACTAGTTAAAGTAAATCAATTCGTGTTCTATGCATTAATATGCATTTTGTTGTAGGAACAAAAATTATACAACAGAATACTATGATACTATGAAAAGGAAATTAAAAGATACGTTACATGTTTATCGCCATTTAAGTTAAAAAACGTGCGTTTACATGTATCATATTGTTTCACTCTCAAAATTAGTCTTGTAAAGGGAAAAAAGGCATTAAGTAATTCAATAAATTCAATAAATTTAATAAAAAATTAAAAGATGAAAAGGAAATTAAGGCCGGGCGCGGTGGCTCACGCTTGTAATCCCAGCACTTTGGGAGGCCGAGGCGGGCGGATCACGAGGTCAGGAGATCGAGACTACAGTGAAACCCTGTCTCTACTAAAAATAAAAAAAAATTAGCCGGGCGTGGTGGCGGGCGCCTGTAGTCCCAGCTACTCGGAGAGGCTGAGGCAGGAGAACGGCGTGAACCCAGGAGGCGGAGCTTGCAGTGAGCCGAGATTGCGCCACTGCACTCCAGCCTGGGCCACAGAGCGAGACTCTGTCTCAAAAAAAAAAAAAAAAAAAAAAAAAAAGAAAAGGAAATTAAAACCTTCTTATATGCAAATGCGTATTTTGCTCCGTAAATTCTTACCAATCTCAGCATATTTTCACAGTTCAAAAAAGCTACAAATAATACAGATAGAAGTTATGTTTATTACTACAATTAAAAAGTTCAAGACTGCTCAAAACCACTTGCACCTACATGCAATTTCTTCCAAATCTTGAGCTGTTGGTGTCAATTGCCTCATGCAGAGCCTATTAATAAAACTTACATTTACTTGCTTTCTGTGATCATTAATTACCTTCATTTGGGAGACAGAGCTCTCATGACATCTTGAAAAATAATTTTTTTCTCCTGAATTAGAGAATTCTTTATTAATGTTACATAAAAAGGAAATCTGCTTTAGTATATTGACCAAATTCAGTTAGATAATTATAATGCAATTTGCTTCTTTGCGTTGTGGATAGACTATGTAGAATTTTTAAATGTTAGAGGATCCTTTGGTGGCTGCTATAAAAGTCTCATTTTACAAGACGGCCCAAAGAAGAAAAATGACTTCCCTAAAGAGATGTAGCTAGTAATAGGCAGACCTGGGATTAAGACCCAAGCTGCTGACTAGAGCTCTTTACACTACATACCATACTCTTTACACTACATACATACATACGTAGTGTAAAGTTACTTCTTGGGCATCACAAAATGTATCCACACACTGCCCAATCCCAGAAGAGAAACTGATCAGTCCAGCGATGAAAACAAAACAAAACACTCACCAAAAATCCCCAAATGCCAGTTCATTGCCATAATAATTTCAAATCAATTTGCCAAATACTCTTTCACTTTTCAACCGGTTATGTGGAGATTGATCTATCTATCTATCTATCTATCTATCTATCTATCTATCTATCTATCACCTATCTATGTATCTCCAATATAACTCTGGGGCTTTGTCACATGTACATGTATATGAATTTTACATACATTTCAGTTGTGTATATATTTGAGGTGTGGTGTGTGTCTGAAGTCTAAAGACTGTAATGATACCTTGGGGAAGTTTCTTGTTGTCCTTATGTTTCTGAAACTCCATCTGGAAAATAATTAATATCCATTACATAATGTACATGGGAGCATTAACACACTTGACCCAGTGGGCTATTTAAACATAAGAGCATTATAATTGCTCTGCAACAGATTTGCAAGATGTGATTTTAGAGATGCCTTTGTCCAAAGGGAAAATCTCCCCCAGTGTT
This sequence comes from Symphalangus syndactylus, assembly GCF_028878055.3. NCBI lineage: Eukaryota > Metazoa > Chordata > Mammalia > Primates > Hylobatidae > Symphalangus > Symphalangus syndactylus. The sequence continues at coordinate 20,417,045 of NC_072424.2, forward strand.
TGGAATAAGTCTCCTTATGGGACTGAAAGGGGCAACATGTAGTAAATATTTTCATCTGTGAAATCCTCTATTCCTGGGGAATAAATATTGACTATTTTAACTTTCTGGTCAAAGCATTCTTATTCATTGCTGTAGGCATTGTAACACTTTAAAATTAGAATGTTCAGCATTTTCCTTCTAAAATATATTATTTTCCCAAGACTTTGATTTTGGAATTGTACTAAACATTTCCGGATGTATCATTAGTCATAGGATAATTTTTTAAAAAGTGACTCTCTTCAATTCTGGTATGTTGTCCTTACACACGCAATCCTTTCCTTTTTAAATTGTTGTCCATGTATATCTTAGAATTAGTAAAAAGAATTTTTAAAACTGTAAAACAATAAACATTTTGGGAGAAGGACTTTGATCCCAGATCTTATGTAATTGCCATTATTTTTCACTATAAGCCAACCATATCTTTGACTCAACTGTCATGTTTTTATTCTCTTAATATAATCAAAAAAGGAAAACATTCTATAGGAAGTCATTTCCTTATTATAATGCAATCCCAGATTCTATTTAGCTTATTTGGTTTATTTGCTTTACCTGGGGGCAAAAAGATGTTATTTTATTATTCTGGCTTAAAAAATTTTAAGTCATAATTTCTGATTTCACCAGTAAAACTAAACAATTTTGGCTCTAGCCAGGTGCTGGGAAAACTCGAAAGAAATTTAGGTGCTACAGAAAGAGAGGTTAGTAATTCCAATTGTTCAGCTCTTGCCTTTAGAGTATTCTCCGAATTGTGTTGGAGTATGTTATTGCGTTGCTGTGAACTACTGCTGCCAACTTCTACCCTAGAGACGGCTATATTTCAGAGATGAGTGAAATGATACTTGTAAACAAGTTTATAATCATTAATAAAGCTTACCAAACAATTTAAGCTCTTCAGAAATACATATCCACTATTATAATTTTCTATTGTTTAATTACAACCTTTGAGACATGAAGACTTTCAAAAATGTATTGTATAAGAACTCTAAACTTAATTAAATTTGATTTCATGATGTTTATTTGGTTTCTGTAAGTTTCAGGTGTCAAATTATTTCTCCTTAGAGATCCTGGTGAAATTCCACCATTGACTGTTCCAACGTACTGTTTAAAAATCCCTAAGAATATTTTTCTTTAAAGTTGACAACTGTGCACTCTGGGATCCAGATGCTATATTCGCAGTATGACGATTTTGTTCTGTTTTCCACACATGGCCTTTTCATACACTGTCTCCCAGGGATGGAAAATTCTGCCTTGAATGAGAAGTTTTAAACCTTGCTTGAAAATAATAAACATGATACTTTACATGTTTATGGCCATTTAAGTTAAAAAACGTGCGTTTACATGTATCATATTGTTTCACTCTCAAAATTAGTCTTGTAAAGGGAAAAAAGGCATTAAGTAATTCAATAAATTGTCTGCTGCATGCTAGCCACTATGAAGGGACTGCATGATAGACAAGGCAGTTCCAAAACTTAGAATTTCCTTGGGAAGGTAAGACACGAACAGAATTAAAGGCAATAGGGCTAGTACATAGGCATCTCTTCCAATTGAGAAACAGAGGGGCAAAAGGAGATTTATGTGCCGCATTGTGCTAGGAAAGGCACATGTATTATCTCCTAAAACTCGAAACCCATGTTTGGGGCATGGTCTCCACATGATCTGCACAGTCTACCACAGTGTGAGTCCCCACGGGGGTCCTTTTGATGTCGAGCCCATAAAAGTCGTGATGGAGTCTTAGACATGAGGTAGAACTGGCTTTTTTACTCATGAAAACACTGAGGCTCAAGGAGGTGAAATGACTCGGCCAAGGTCACACACACTGATAGCGGCAGAGGCGCGGCCGGAACCAGGTCTTCTGATGCCAGCCCAGTGCCTCCCTACATCTCTACTCCCTGTGTTAGTTTTGGAAACTATTTGCTTCCCTATCGCCCTTCGTCTGGGTGGGGGATGTCATTTTCAGTCAATTTACGGAGTTTTCAAAAAGAGAAGGGTGGATAGGAGATTGGAGAAAAGTTTGCTTTCGGTCAGTGAAGAGCCCTGATTCGTTCCAACACCATTTATGGACCTCCTCGTGCCAGGCACTGGGCATCCACGACACAGCGAAAACAGATTCCCTGCCCTCAAAGACGCCCTAGTTAGGGGCGTCTCCGGGTCTTTGATGACCTCCTCTCACGAGCGGTCCCCAGCCCTCCCCAGGGCTCACCTGCCGGCCTCTGCAGGTACCCACGTCCTTAGGACCCGCCACTGGGCCAGGCCTAAGCAGCACCAAGTCCCAGGCCCAGAGTCCCCGCCATTGCGTCCGCGTCGCGCGCCTCCAGTCGCCACGGCAACCAGGGAGGCGCTGACCCTTGACCTCGAGGCCCCGCCCCTTCGCGTTCCCGAGACCAACATGGAGAAGGCCAACCCGGAAGTGCCGCCGCAGCCGCCCGCCCGGTGTTAGGAGCCGCCGGCCAGGCCAGGCCGAACGCAGCGCCCGCCGCCCTGCAGCCCGCGGCCCGCCCCGCGTCCCGCCGGCGCCGGGGCGGCCGCGTCCCCCGCCCCCCTCCACTCCACCCCTGGCTACCCGCCCCCGCCCGAGAGGAGGAGCTGAGGCGAGAGGGAGGAGGAGGAGGGAGAGGTTTCCGAGAGGGAGCGAGGCCGCGTTAGCCGCCGGCGGTTCGTATTACCGGGGTCGGGAGGAGGAGCCGGGCCGGGCCTGCGGACGAACTCCGGGCAGGCGGGAAGTGCGGAGGCAGCGGAGGCTGCTCGGCCGCAAGGAGGCAGGCGGGAGGCCAGGGGTTCAGAATTAGGGCAGGGGGCTCCCTTCACCCCCGCAGCCCTCCGCCCGGGTCCCGGTGGCCAGGCCTCAGTGCCCGCAGGCCTAGGGAAGGTGGAGACAGGAGCAGGGGTCCGCGCAGAGGCCTGCACGGCGCGGCCAGGTGATGGTGGGCCTCTGTGTTTCTCCAGACGAAAGGGGACCCCCGGAGCGGCCGTGCCCCTGGGCTGCCCCTGCGAGGCGTTTTGATATCAGCCATAGGGAAGTCGGGGAGCCCTGAGCCTGCCTGTCTCCGTTAACAGTCCTTAGGATGCAGTGATTAAGGAATTAGGCTCTCCCTCCGGGAGGGGCACTGCCTGTGCTTGTGAACTCGGGTGCAGAGAAACAGGACAGGATGATGCTGTCCGAGCAAGCCCAAAAGTGGTTTCCAACCCACGTGCAGGTCACAGTGCTCCAAGCCAAAGATCTGAAGCCAAAAGGCAAAAGTGGTACCAATGACACATACACTATAATTCAGCTGGGCAAGGAAAAGTACTCCACCTCTGTAGCTGAGAAAACCCTTGAGCCAGTTTGGAAGGAGGAGGCCTCTTTCGAGCTACCTGGATTGCTAATGCAGGGAAGTCCAGAGAAATACATTCTTTTCCTTATAGTTATGCATAGGTCCCTGGTGGGTCTGGATAAATTTTTAGGGCAGGTGGCAATCAATCTCAGTGACATCTTTGAGGACAAACAAAGAAGGAAAACAGAGTAAGTTATGTAATTTATTTTGAATTTGGGGGAGTTTATGTCGTATTTATGGTTTTTCTGTTCTTGGAAATTATCCGTATACTTCGGGCGTTGGTTTTTGGATTGAAATATGATCCAGCTTTAAGCACCATATTTGCATGAATCTGAAGTAAAAGTAGCACTCGTGATGAAATATTTTTTAAATGGAATCATTAATGATCCCTTATTTCTGTTAAACATCTGTCAAATAATTGAATATTTTGCGGTGGATTTTAAGTAAGTTAACATTGTTTCAGTATAAGAGGACTGGATCACAGTATTGACCAACTAGAACTTCATATAAATTGTTATGGATTTTAAACCTTACAATTATCAATGAAATGGAAGATGAGAAATTAAATCTGGCAATGTAATGTTGATGTGTCGCACTTTGTAGCTGTCAAAAGATAAATTACCAGATTTAGAACTCAGTATTTCATTTCAACGTTATAAACACAGCCTTTATTTTAGCTCAGCCATTTTTCAGGGTCAGTGCGCCTTGATGGGAGTCTATACCTGTTAGAAAAAAAAAATTTTTTTAAAGTATGTACAAACATCCTCAACTTCGAATACACTAACATTTTCCTTTGAATTTGCAATTACATCAGTTATTGTATTCAGAATTGGTTTTCCAAAGCTATTGTGTTTAGACCATATTAAAAGCTGTAGGATGGAGAGAATGATAAATTTTTGTGATGAAATGATTTGATGACATCTTCAGTGGCCTTTTCAGTATGACTTTTGAGCTTGAGTTAGATATATTTTAATTTAAAAAATCATAATATAAATTAACACCCTAGTGTGTGTCTTAAATTGAAAAAACAATATGCTTTTAGAGATAGGTATACTCACCCCTTCCATAAACTTAAAAGGACATTATATTAATGAAATTAGTGGGAGAAAAATACTGGTTGAACTTCTAAGAGGACTTTCCATTTCCAAAATAGTGTTGGTGTTTTGTTCAGTTATAATTGAATTTATTTACTCTTTAAAAAACTTTCTTATAATGATATTTTTCTTGAAGTTTATGTTAATTCTTTACATTTTAAAACGACTCTCTCTTGTTCTTTGCTGTACATATCTACTCTCAGGCTTGTCTTGATTGGATTTTTTTGTTTCATTTTAAATCAGGTCTTATCCTAAGATTTAAAATATGTGGAGTAAAAGTGTAGAGAGATCAGAAATACTAGGAATGCAGGAGGAAAAATGGTACCGTTTAATTGAAATGAAGATATTTTAGAAGGAGAGAAAAAGTTTTTTTTTAAGTGTAAAGTTTAGTATATATCAGTGATTTGAATAATAAAATTATTTGATACCTAAAGAGTGGCATTCAGTTTCCTCCAAGGGATTCTTTATCAAATTGAAAGTGGAAAATGGATAATTACCAAATAATCTGTTTCAAATTGCCAATTTTGGGTGACACTTAGTAAATATTTAACGTGTTTTGAATGTAAACTATTAAGTATATTGCACCTTCAAATTCCTCACTTCATTTATAGTACTTTAATATTCATGGATCATGTATTTCAGGCCTTCTCTGAAACATAAATTTTCCTAGTGAAAGTAGGCCCAAATGTGAACCCAAGGAGTCTGAGGATGAAATAACCTTTTACAGTTTCTTCTTGTTTTACTCCTAGTCCTGGGCAACATCACAGTTACAATACATTTGGTGTGAGCAATACTCTAATATTGTGGGCTCTCCTTACAGAAATTCTCTACTGGCTATTATATAAAATTGATTAGAACTTTAGGGGGAAAATGCTTTTAAATGTTATCAACAGGGTTTGTGATGTTATTGCATTCAAAGTGATTTTCATATGTTATTAAACCCTTAACATTTTATTTGTGGATAAATGGGGACCATGTATTTGATGAGGTATCTTTATTGGTAATATTTCTAGTTTTTTAATATATTTAATAGCTTCCTTTTCTAGCACAGCTGTACCTTTGGCCCAGTAAGAGACAGACTTGAGCCGCTGGTATATTGCAAGAAAGATGTTTAATATTCTGCACGTTGCTGAACTTTGTCAGCATATTCCCAAGTGCTTTTTAGAAAACTGTTTCGAGTGATGAGGACTACCAGCTGGCTTAGAAGTCCTATGAAACTGCTGGGTGTGACACTTTTTACATTTTGACACTGAAGACATATATGTACAGCTTGTCTTCCAGTTGTGTCATGATAAAGAAGTATGACAACTAAAATTGTTTACTTATTTTCTTACCTTGAAAATAAATGTCTTTTTTCTCTCTTAAGGAACGGGGAAAAAGGGTCTGAGCCGGAACCCTTTGAGTGGGCCTGGGAAGAGAACTTCTGTATCTCCTCCTTTAGAGGATGTCTGAGTTGGTTCTGGCATGAGATTTAAAGAAATAATACAGTGTTTAGTAATAGAATGTTAAAATCGTTGATGCTGTTGTGTAATATCCATTGATTTTTTACAATAGGAGTAGGTGATGTTGACTTTTTTTTTAATGCTCATGAAAAGTAATAACAACCAGAGTCTCTAGAGTTAGATGTGACTCAAACATATGCAGATTTTAGGATGTGTGTGCTTCTCAGAGGTGCACCTGTGTCCTGGCCTCTGGCACTCTTACTGCCAATTTTGTCCCATTTCTGACCACACAGCACCAATTGCTTGGGAATAGTTCCCACATGTGTGCTGGTTTTTGAACATGGACCTGTGCCCACTAAAAATTGAACAGAGGCCATGTACAGTTTAAATCCAGTACTCCAGAGGTGAAAAAAAGTCAGCTAATCCAGTAAGCTCCAAATGCTGTGTTTTCATTTTATCTTTCTGAAGACTGGAAAAACAAATGCTATCTCCGAAATGATTCTTGAAGATCTCATTAAGACTTCCCTATTATATCATTTTCAAAACAAAGCAACTAAAGTTATTTGTCATTGCTACATTTTCAATGAGTATATTTGTAAAAGTTCTTTGCAGTTTTTTTTGGGAGGTGGGGAATGGACATTATAGTGTTTTTACAGTTTATAGTCAAATACTGATTTGCTTTATTCAGGTTTACATAGGTCTTTACAGTTCCCTACTAAAAAACAAGACAAACACACACACACACAGTTGTAGCTTACTTGTAAGAATATAGTTCTAGAAATAAAAATGGAATAAACATTTAATGCAAGGCAGACTGCCTTCCAGGAGCTTATACTCTAGCAATAGAAAATTTGCATTGTCTTTCTCTTCAGCTCTCACGTCTCCTGATTAAATACAGTGTCCTGCAGTATGTGCCAGCCATGTGGTTAACCTTATTAACATATGTGGTTCATCAAATAAGAAAGAGCTTCTATTTTCCTGCAGATGTTATTCATCAACTTTAGATTTTTTTCCTTATTGACTTTAATCTGACATTGGGAAGTTACATATCATTCCTTGTGCCTCAATTTCCTCACCTGTGAAATAAAGATGTTAAAGTAGATGATTTATTGGTCTTATCTCTAAAAGTCTATGAATTTCCACTACCCTCACCCCCTTCCATTTTGGGGGCAATTGATTTTTTTTACTCATATTTGCTTTGATTTGTTACATACATGCTTGTTTTTGTTTGCAAATTTTTGGTACATTTTTTGCAAAGTGTATTCACCTACATTCTATAAAGCCTGAGGTACTACAGAGTATTTCTGAGATACTATTCGTCAGATGTATTTCTCTCCCTATTGAAAATAGCTCTGTTTTCCAAAACCTTGAGTTAACTGCGTGTATAATCTGCTTCATTTCCAGGCTTTTTGAGTGCTCAATTGTATGTTATTTAAGGTTGTCTATTTCACAGAGTTTATTGCTGTCATTTCTTATTTCTAGCCCCTGTTTCTTCAGATTTTACCATTTGCCTTACATAAGGGATTTTCTCAGTTTAAGGTCTCAGGCTAATGCTATTTTAAAATATTGATATTCTAAGAAATGGCTAGTTTTGATGCAACTATATCTGAATTGATTGAATTGCTCCAATTTAGTTAATCAAGAAAATATTTTTCTTCCTTGCCAAGGTGTAGCTGGTATTTATATCATGTGCCAGTATTTCAACTTGATATACAGTAAATGTAATCTTCTCCTGGCATATCCACTTGGTAACAATGAGAGAAAGAACTAATGTAAAATTAGATCAGAGTTCCTTTGTAGCTACGAAAATTTGTTACACTTGATTAGAGCTATATTTAAATAGTAACCTGTGTGCAGGAATGGATATTATGCCTCATTGCTAAGTTACGTGAAAACATTGTAGAAACTCTTTCAGGCTTGATTTTGTAGTTTTTTTGGCAGTTTTCCCATAGAATGACCACTTGTGACATGGACAACTGGAGAATTTCTCATGGATAAAAATACTGCAAAAGCAAAATATTGCTTCTTTTACATCATTTAAATACAGATAGTGTCATACATTGAAGGAACTAAAACATAAGATTTGGCTTCATTTACAAAATAATTTTTATTTGGTATTGTCACAGTAGCAATAGTAAAATGAAGCAAATAGATTCAAACAGGAAGCGTTTTAGGTTTTTTTTTTTCCTTTTGAAAACTTCACAAGATTTATTTTTTGTCACTTCTTGCATTTTACTTATTTTGCATATTTTATTCAGGAATAGGCTTTGATCCATTTTATATCAATCTAAATGACATCATATGCTGTTTTAATGATTAGCAAGCTGTATGTAATGATCTCCAATGTTAACAAAATTCTTTTGCTACTTTTACATAAGTAATACTTTGGGATGAGGCCAGGTATTTATTATTGTATTAAAATGTCACCAGTATTCATTTTATAATGCTCAAAAATAATTTGTATTGGTGAATTCTTTCAAAGTCTCTGCCTCAGTGTCTTTTAATGTTAAAAAAAAAAAAAATGTCCTTAGGCCATGAGCAACACTTAATCTCATATGGAAAACTTCTAGCATTGATAAGAATTTTTGATTATGAGTGATGTTCAAATCACAAAAGGAAAGATTATCTAAAAGCATTTTCAAACTTGCCAAAGACCTATTCATTCCTTCAGTATATGTTACAACACAGAGACAATGATCAGTTTTTTAAACTAAACAATAAGTAAAGCCCGAAATACTGTGGCTGACATTCTTTTTCAGGGCCTAGGTTGCCTTGATGTATAGTTACTTTACCTAAAAGGCTATCTGTATGTAACAGAACTCAGTATCCTCTCTTCATTAGGTGTTACAGCCTATTTTTTTTTTTCTTCTCTTTAAGGTGGTTTAGATTAGAATCCAAACAAGGAAAACGAATCAAAAACAGGGGTGAGATAAAGGTCAATATTCAGTTTATGAGGAACAATATGACCGCAAGTATGTTTGACTTATCAATGAAGGACAAAACCAGATCTCCTTTTGCAAAGTTAAAAGATAAGATGAAGGGTAGAAAAAATGATGGAACATTTTCTGATACGTCTTCTGCAATCATTCCAAGTACTCACATTCCCGACGCCAATAGTGAATTTTCAAGTGGTGAAATGCAGATGAAATCCAAACCAAAAAAGCCTTTTCTTTTGGGTCCTCAGCGACTCTCGTCAGCGCATTCAATGTCCGATTTATCTGGGTCCCATATGTCTTCTGAGAAACTGAAGGCTGGCACCATAGGTCAAACACATCTTCTCGGACACCAGTTAGATTCCTTTGGAACAGTTGCAGAAAGTGGTAAGTGCCACATTCTTGTGTCCTCATTGGTCTGAACTACACTTTTAGTTTTTAAAGTTTAATTTCTAAATTTAGTAAATCAAAATAGCAGTTGCTTTATAGTATTTTCCAAATTTTGTCATTCATCAAATATTGAGTACCTACTATACCTCAAATTGGACTAAGTTACTTGAAGGCAGAGCTTGTCTGCATTTGTATTTATATTATTAGATGATAATAAAATGAGTGCCAGTTTCCTTTTATGGCCTGGCTGCCTGTTTTACTGCTGTTTCTACTATCTCAAAACCCTGAGCATAAATGAATGTTCCATTTCATTATTAAGTCCCTAGAAGAAAACTTTTATGTTCAGAAGTAAGAAAGTAAATTTAATGCTAATGAAAAAGTCTCTGAGAATTTTTAACATTATCGTGCCAACCAGAACCTCTAGTTTTGACATCATAATTTATATGATTGTGAGCTGAATACATTACTGGTGGTCTAGCAATATGCTAGTTGTTATCAGCCTCGATGCTTCAGACTGCTACACCTTAGCATTTTAAGATTGTTTCCTTGATTTTTTGAAGGTTAATATGTTTAAGTAGCTAATTGCTCTCATTCTAAAGGCAGCAGAATGCACACAGACTGTGTCAAATAGTGTGATGTAATGTGTCACTGATTATGTACTAACTACAAAATTGTTTGTAGGAAGTCTCAAATCTCCACACAGAAGAACATTAAGCTTTGATACTTCTAAAATGAACCAACCTGACAGCATTGTGGATGGAGGTGAATTGTGTTTCGGAAGACAAAGTGACCCATTTACAAATGTGACTGTTTCATTACCCCAAAAATTTGCAACACTGCCAAGGAAGAAAAATCCATTTGAAGAAAGCAGTGAAACATGGGACAGCAGCATGAATTTATTTTCAAAACCAATTGAAATAAGAAAAGAAAATAAAAGAGAGAAAAGGGAGAAAGTTAGCCTGTTTGAAAGAGTGACTGGAAAAAAAGATAGCAGAAGATCTGATAAACTTAACAATGGGGGATCTGATAGCCCTTGTGACTTGAAATCACCTAATGCATTTAGTGAAAATCGCCAGGACTATTTTGATTATGAGTCAACCAATCCATTTACAGCAAAATTCAGGGCTTCAAATATAATGCCATCTTCAAGGTAAGCTTAATATGGGGGAAGTTCTACTATTTGGGAAAATCTTGTACTTGAAAGTATCAAATATTTCTTTTAAATACTAGAATATTTTCAAGTCATTTTATTTTATTTGAAAAACATTTTTATTTCTATAATTAAATTATAGAGCCAGGCAATGTTGCATATATTTTTGGAACTGAACTTTTTTATTTTAAGAAGATAAAAGACTCTTATTCTCTATCCTGGTCTACTTCCACTTATGTGAGCCAGAAATTCACCAAAACTTAGAGAGAAAACAACATGGCTTGTGATGAGACATGGCGAGAGTGAATTGCCAGTGGGTGTTAGTTCAAGCCAGAAGTTTAGGTGATAACGTTTCTAGGGATTCGTTCATGGGCTACCTGGAAAGGACCAACAGCAGGCCATGTGCTATTCTTTAAAAAATACCACCTTCAGTATTAATGGCTTTCCTAATAGATGTTAATTATCCTTATTAAATGGCTATTTAGAAGTGGTTTTTATTTGAGAATTCTTGTTATTGGAATTCAGTGACCCTCATGGGTTCTATAGGTACACCCAAGGGATCTATATGATGATTTATAGTCAGAAATAATCACTCATGAGAAAGATTGGATTTTCCAGCTTTGAGTTTTCAGTTATATATATAATGGTGCTTTTCTTATTCCTTAGTATATCTAAATTATATCTATAATCTAAATATAAATCTATATATAAATTTATATCTACATATATAGATATAAATGTAGATATGCTAAGGAATAAATTTAAATATGGTTATGGATTTTACAGAAGTAAATGATGAAATAGCTGGTTAAGGAAACCTCAAGCAAAGAAAAGATAAATTCCCATCTTAAGTATAGTTGGCCCCCCATATTTGCAGGTTCTGCATTTTTGGATTCAATCAACCATGGAGTGAAAATATTTAAAAAATAAATAAGAAATAACAATATAGTAATGAAAAAATAATGCGGATTTAAAAAACAGTACAGTGTAACAACTGTTTACATAGATTTACATTGTATTAGGTATTATAAGTAATCTAGAGATAATTTAAAATACATGAGAGGTTGCGTATATGTGCAAATACTGTTACCATTTTGTATAGGGGACTTGAATATCCCTGGATTTTGGTATCCTCAGAGTACTGGAACCAGTCTCTCTCAGATACTGAGAGATGACTGTAATTATCTTGGAAGAGCATGCTAGAGTGTTTACCACATAATAAAAGATTTTCTTCAAGACAGTAATATAGAGTGTACAGACCTGAATGGGAATACTGGCTTAGAAGTGCTATGACCTCCATAAACCTCAGTATCTCCATCTTTGAAACAAGGAAAATAATCCCACTTGATAGGATTCAGTGAGGATAAATGAAAGTACATAATACAAAGCCAGGCCCCAAATAGGGAATCCATAAATGGTGACGACAAATGTTTGATGTATTGTCATGTTATATTTTACTAAAAAACAGTGCTTTGTTTTGTCCCACTAGAAACAGCAAATAGAGTATTAACAGTCAATCACGCTTTTAGGCTGTGCCCTCTCACCTCTCTTATGTATCTTCCATGATATTTTAAAAATTTGCATTTAAAGTTTTCAAAGTGAAGTGTACTTTTTTGTTTTCTTTTACCTATAAATGGATATTTGCCATGGTTTAAAAGAGTATTCTGTTCTGTTTATAGACCATACACTAGAAAAATAACACTTTTATCATATGGTATCAATATTTTATTGAAGAGTTTATAGTTTTGATATGCCATTCAAAAATATTTTGGTATTTTACATACTACACATATTACATTAAATCTTATATGGGTAAATAGAAATATATTTGCTTCTTTCCCCCTTTACTAAACTTTTTTTACAGAAGGTTGTTGGAAACAACTGTCCGAGATAACTTGGAGATGGGGCGATTTAGCTAATTTTAGAGTCAAAGAAAAGCAAGAAAATGGAAAATGGTAGGAAAATAATGTTTTTACATTATGGGCACATATGGAAAAAAAAAAGCTTGTTGAGTATTCTCAAATCTTTAATTGCCCTGTATTCGAGCTGTTTATGTGGGCTGTTAGGGGTTTTAAAAGTGCCTGTGGCATTTTGACACATCTAGGCTTTGTTTTCAGTTACTTTATTATTATTGGCTGTTTCTAGCAAAATTAGAGCTGTTTTATGATGTATGAAATGATTGCAAGTGTGTAAAAAAAAAATAGTTGTTTTTCATTTTATGACTTTCTCTTCTTCATATTTATGAGATGCCAGATATGAGGACAGAACATTTATGGATTCCTAGGAAGTTATTCTTTTTGCATCACAAACCATCCGTGTGGTAAATGTAAAACATTTGCAGTAAAGGGGTAGTTCTAGTTAATCTTATAAAAAAGAATAATTGAATATAAATAGACCCAAGAAGAGTGTGCAGTTCACGCTTTTGGCAAGCAGCTTTATCTTGAGTGGAATTTGGGAGGATATTGCCAAAGTAGCGTTGTCTTTATGTAACAGTATATTTCTATTTTTCCTCCCAGTATCAACCCTCAGCTATCTGGGACATTTTAAATTTCTCACATTAACATCCTAACCGAATGCACTTTTGGAGCTATGGACTCACATCATTAAGACACGTGCTGTGAATTTTTTTCAGGAGTGCTAAATAGACCTATTTATAGTTTCCTGGACTCTTGTGGCCAGTGTTTGTGAGAATGCTGAACAAGGTTAAGGGTAAAATACATAGCCATGGAACTGCATTTTCTTCTTGGTGAGTGAACTGGCTCACTTGTGATTGCTGGTACCTAGGAACCATATTGTTACCCTCTGGTTGAATAATGTATATGATTAAAACTGGAGAATTTTCTTTATGCCCAAAATTTTAAAATGTACTAAGGCACACTTTTTTTTAGAAGTTAGACTTTTTATTCCTTAGTGTTAAGTAAAGTCCGCCTGAAGAAAGCACTTTGGAAACCACAAAAAATACCACATTTTGATTCTGTCCTTGGAATAGGTCCCATAGTTTTAACATAAAACTGATAGAGGAAATTAGGCATTATCTTGGGTTACTTCAGCAAAGAGCAGGGCTCTTTGAAACACTTTTCCCCAAAGTTACTAATTTGCAGTCTCTTACATGCCCCTATTTCTTTGAAGCGTTTCCTGTTCTTGTAGGGAGGGGTAGTTGTTCCCTGTGCTGCAGCATTTTCTTATGTAAGTCTTGTCTTCTGTGGGCATGGCATTGTTCACTAATAGCTCAGTCTCACTTTTCTTGCCCACTACCATGAAGAGTTTGATAGCAGGGTCTGCATTTCATTCTTCTTTTTGCCCTTAGTCTCCAGTGTGATGCTTAGTAGGTAGTAGGTGTTAGATATTTTGAATAAACGCACACAGTATAGCAGACCAGTTTCTTAATGCACACAGTGTAGCAAACCAGTTTCCTAATGCACGCCGTATAGCAAAGTAGTTTCCTGAAATGCTACTCTCATTCCGGTAGCCTCCTACTTCCAGCCCTGCTTGCGTGGGCTGTGAAGGTCTTTCTAATAGACTGAAAACAGTTCCATAAAGCCAGATGTATGCATTTTTATGTACAACTAAACATTGTTAAAAATCTAAGTTTTAAAGGATTACTAAAATTTTATATTCAATCTAAATAGCACATTTCTGGAGCCTATTAAGAACTGTGTATTAGGGTAGGTTGTCAGCTGTCATAACCACAGGTATCAGTGGCTTATCACAGCAAAAGTTTATTGCTCACTCTTGTCACAAAGCAGTTCACTGGGATGGTGATAGGAAAAGTGAGTGCTTTGCTGTATGCATTCATCCGGCTCTGCACAGTCTCTCAGGAAGCAGGCTTCTTCCTTCTTGTGATGCCACCATTTAACACATGGCCTCCAAGATCAGTGCAGCACGGGAGGAGAGAGAGGATCAAAGGAGGGTCATTTCTGTGTGCCAGGCCTAGTGCAGTATGCGTTACTTCCACATATGTCCCACTGGCCAGAGCTCACCCGTGCCCCAACCTCACTGCAACCTGTGAAGAACTATGACTTAGCTGTATACCCAGAAGGAAGCTGAATTGGGTTTAGTGAGCTTACAATATTGTGTGTGCCACTGATGCCAAATCAGCTTGCTACTAAGAAGTCGGGATGCTGTCCAACGCTGGTATGCTGCAAAACTCCTACGACACATATACAGTAAGTAGAGTTGGAGTTCTTGTAATCTTCAGGAGAATGTTTTCTCAGTTTATTACTTTGTATTAAAATACAAAGTTGTTTGTATTTTAAAATTGCTACTAGTCTTGTTTTTTAATTGTAAGTCACTGGTTGTTTAGCATCATCAGTATCAACTAATTTTTTTCATGCTTTATCAAATAAATTGTCAACTAATTTATCATGTGGTTTATCCCACAATTTGCGAAGTAATCCTTTTTATCAGCAGTATATCATTTGCCAAAAACAAATATTCCTGAATGTTTGTTATACCATTTTTAATTTGTTCACAACAAATTATCTTTTAATATATTATAAATAATATCACAAATAATAAATTGTAAATAATGTTACCACCAGGCTGTTTTTCACTTTAAAGTGGAAATGATGGGTGTGTGTCTTCACCAAGCCAAATATGTCCATTTCTTTTCTTTTTTTTTTTTAACTAGGACATAGCAAGTTCTGGCTTATTTAAGAGTTCATGGAAGAGATGTATACTACTTTCAGGTCTGGCCCATGGAATGTCCTCTTAACACAATCCACCATTTTGCCTCTTCCTCCATATCCTGGACCAGGGATTGGCAAACTAAGCTTGGAGGCCAAGTCTGGCTTGCTGCCAGTTTTTGTAAAGTTTTGTTCGAACACAGCCACATTGTGGTCATTATTGTGTACAGTGGTAGCGTTGAGTAGTTGTGACAGAGACCATATGGCCCACAAAGCTAAAACTATTTATTGTTTGGGCTTTACAGAAATACTTTGCTGACCCCTGCAGTAGCTGAATGGAGAGGATCTTTGAGATGGGCAGAGCTGTAAGTAGGAGCAGCCTGGGTCTCTGCATGCAAGTGGAAGGCCCACCTGACGAGGAATAGCCAAGTGGCCCTTGCCCAAATGATAATTTCACAGGATTTAAGTTACTGAGATTTATATATATATATTTATTACAGCACTTAGCATTATTTATCCTACTAAGGAGGGCACATGGGCTATAGTACCTTTTGTCGTGTTTAAGAAAGCCCTAGTCAAAAAAGTTTAAGAACCACTGGTTTGCAACACCAAATCGAAACTCCTCTTTCTAACATTCTAAGGCTTGTTGTATTTTAGGCTTTTCTTAACCTTCCAAGTTTTCTTTTACTGTTCCTCACCAACCTGTTCTAGGTAAGTTAATTTCCTTACTGCATGTCCCTACACTGAGGTCCTTGTAAGCCATGCTGTCTTCATTCCCGGGCTCAATTGTGGCGTGCACTCTCAACTCATCTCTGAGTGTTCTTTTTTGAGTAATAACCTCGTGTTTCCTTTTGGATTTCTGCTGATACAGAAGAAGTAACTACTATACAATGTTTATTGTACCTAGGTCTTATATTAAGCTATGTAAGCTTCGTAACAGTTGTGCAGAATCTTCTTTCTTGGGTGCACCACAGCACCTAGATTTGTGCATGACCTCAGTGCTGATCATCAAGGGCTCCTGGAGATTATTTTTTTTTAGCTACAATTTGTTGGGCCTCCCCTCTGACTGAATTAGAATTTTTAGTGAGTGGGCCCTGAAATGAAAAGCAACATTTTAATAACTTCCCATTGACAATCAGGTTTAAAAATTGCTGATCTACATTATGTCGCCTACAGTGGTCCCCCTAATCTATGGGGATACGTTCCAAGACCCCCAGTGGATTCCTGAAACCAGGCACAGTTCCGAACCCTATATATCCTATTTTTTTTTTCTATACATATATACCTATGATAAAGTTTAATTCATAAATTAGGCACAGTAAGAGAGTAACAATAATAATGAAATAGAACAATTACAACAATATGCCAGCATCACTCCTCTTGCACATTGGGGCCATTATTGAGTAAAATAAGGGCTACTCAAACACAAGCACTGTAAGACTGCAATAGGCAACCTGATAGCCGAGATGGCTACTAACTAACTAATGGGCAGGCAGTGTAGACAGTGTGGATACACTGAACAAAGGGACTGAACAAAGGGATGATTCACATCCCAGGCAGGACAGAATTGGATGGCCTACCATTTCATGAGGCTACTCAGAAGGACATGCAAATTAAAACTCAGGAATTATTTCTGGAATTTTCCATTTAATATTTTTGGACCATGGTGGGTAACTGAAACCGTGGAAAGCAAAACCACAGATAAGGGGGTGGGACTACTTTATTTCCTAAGCTTTCGGTAAGTATTCATTGTGAATGGAGATCAGGAATTGTGCTGGCAAATGCATACTTAATTTAGACAACTTAGTCATATTAGCTCTGCTTGCAGGTCCTTAACTAAGGTAGAGGGTACAGTAAGGAAGTTAGCTTGGCTAAAACAGGGGTATGGTGGAAAGGAGTAAAAGATATGGCTGAATAGGTTAAACACATGCACACACACACACACACGCACATACACACACACACCCTAAATTATAGTGAGCATTGAAGACCAGGCAGAAAAGTCTATTAAATATTTATGGCATCTATGGATGAATTGTTTCTCAGGATTGCAGTAAAACCTGAGAGTCAGTAGTAACAAATGACACTTAAAAATATGCTTCTATTTGTGTGCTACCCATAGTAAATTGAGGAGAAATTCCATGATGTGTATTCTTTGAAGGAGGTGTAAGTTCCTTGAAAAAGTTCAGGACCACAGAACTCCACCTACTGAAAGGAATTCTGCTTGAGAGAATAAGATTTTCTCTCTGTTAGAGAAAATTGCTTATGTATGTCTTATTCTGAGTTTTTTTTTAAAAATCAGTATAAGCCGACTACTCTGTGTGATGAGTTTCTGTTGTTTGATGTTAGAGGTGCAGCTGTTCTGAGAGTAATAATTTAATGGGAGATGTTTTTACCAGAGAATTTTGTTTGGGGACCGTCCTTCTATTTGTGACTCATGCAAAGAACATGCTTTCACTCCATTATTTTCTGCTCTAGTGTAGTAGTTGTGAATGCCATGTAGCAAATTCTTAGCTACTCTAGGATAACTAAATGGTATCTTTTATAATATTATTTCTAGTATTAATTGATTTTACAAAAGCATGTATTTCCATTTTTAATGTTTGGTGGAAGAGCCTGCCTTCTTTTTAGCAGATGATCTCACGCCAAATAGTTTATTTTTTAGGATGATACAGAAATAGTATCTAAAATCCAGACTTGTAATGTTTCAGTGATTTTTCATGGCAGTGTGCCTTCCACTTCTGAGGTCAGGTCTACCTGATTCTCCCCCTCTCTTCCCTCTTTCCTTCCTTAATGAGTCAATTCCTGTCTGTGCTTGTGTCATACTTCCTTAGGAGGTACAAAAACATTGGTTACCTAGAATGTATATTTAAGTGTGTTTCTAATTTTCACAAATCACCATAAGTTTATAAGCATGTAGCCATTTTTATGAAATTGTATAACATGTTCATTAGAGGTCAAAGACCTCTGTTCACTGTAGAATTTACATTTTGATTTTTAAAAAGTATAGTAAATAAATGATCATAAAGAGCCTATTGATAGTTTTTAAACCTTCATTTTTATAATGTCCCAATGGACTTTTTTTTCCTGAATGAGTTTAAAGTTCGGTCATTGGCATCATAAACCTTAATATGCAAAGGATTTGTTTTAATAGCAATATTTACTTTTTGGCCATATTTGTCTAGTATTAAAGATAATTTGCCTGTTATTCATGGTAGGCTATAAATCTTTTGCACACTTGAAAATTTGTGCCTTCATTTATGAGACAGAAGACAAAAACTTTTGAGATGATTTTTAGACCCATTAATCCATTAGTGCCCAGAGATTTACAGAATGTATCCAATGAAACAATGACTATGAACACGAAATATGCAACGTGATTAGTTCCCTTAATACTAACTAGAACTTTTACATTTAACTCCCCAGACACTTCTTGAAACTTTTTTACCCTTTGTCATCCTAATACTCATTATAATAGCTCTTATTAATTGGTTCATCTCCCAGTGGGTTAATTTGCAGATACCAGCCATACCATCCTTGTGCTAACTCACTAATGCAAATTGATATTTATAGTCTTCAAAATTGAAAACAAAAAAAGCTCTGTAACAAAAAAGACAAACTTTGCTGTTTTTTTTTTTTTTCTTGAGAGAGAGATTGAGATATAGCAAGATTCTGAGAGAGAAGAAAACAGGCCAAAAAAATTCACAAAAACTACTGTAGGCTAATAAACTGATGTGAAAATTTCTCAATTTACAGCACTTGACAGGTGCTAAAAGAAAAGCATCTTTAATTTTAATGTGTTGTTAGGACCTCTTTAGAGAGACTACAAGTTATTAACAAGGTCCTCTGAGACAGGAGATGGGTAATTAACAAGACCTATGGAGATATAGTTTAGGTAATTAACGAGCTCTTAGGCACTGGACACAGGATAACACATAGCGAGTCCAATAGTTAAAGAGAACAGGTTGTTATGATATGATCAAATATAAGATACAGCACGTAAGCCCTCTTGAGGTTTCTGATAGGAAAGTATTAAGATTGTATTCCAGTGACCCCAGTGCAATGACTTTTGTAAATCAGTATGTAAGGTTTTTGGTTTAACTTTTAAAGTAGCATTTGAGAGAATTATTTTTAATTGTTGTTACATGTAGATTAATAATCTTTGCTAATTGCCATTAATGAACATGTATATTTTGAGAAAAATGCATTGGAAACACATCAGTTGTATGATTGTAAATTGTCTTAAACATTTATTTTCAGTTTATTTTTTACCTGTGGCTTATTGGCTAAAATTGCCTATTGCAAATTAACCTTGCTTTCCTTGTCTACTTTAAAACAGTCACGATCTAGGCCAGTGAGGAGATGTGGCCCTGGCACCAGTTTGGTTTTTACATGTTATGCCCAGGTTCCTCGAGTCATGCCCCTATGCTACCTTCAAGTCTGAGATTTTATATTCCCAACTTCAAATATTTGGTCCAGTTATTTCCTGTGTAAATTTGAAATTGCTGAAGTATGAATCTTGAGTTTTGGCTCAGAAAATTCTCACATTCGGCAAACGTTTATTAAGAACATGTTATACTCTAAAGGTTAAGAATATAAAGAAGGCCCTTGCGAGGCTCCTGATTCATTCTGTTACCTGCTGTCTCAGTGGTGCTACTCTAGCCCATCAGGATGATTTTTTTCTGAATTTCAGCTCTGAAAATCAAATGATATTTTCATTATTATTTTTGGAATATTTGCTGTATATAAGGAAATCATACTGTTGAGATATAAATCCTGCTCTTTGTGCTCGTAGAAAAAGGTGTGTAAATATTAGGTCTGAATTTCGTATTAAGGGTTGGACATTGTATAGACACTGGGGAACCATGAAAATGTTTAAGTTGGTTTGTGATATGATTGAATTAATGTCTTCTATCATGAAGTAGCTGTTGAGGACAGAGGATGGGAAAGGGAAGAAGGACTTGAGACAGGGAAACTAGTTAGGAAGTTAATATAATTGTTTTAGTGAGAGTTGATGGAGGTCATTTGGCAGTGAGGAGGGAGAAGAAGGGAACATCTTTGAGAAATATTTACCCGTTATGGGACTTACCCATTCTGCTTTTGGGTAGGGGGGCATTGGGGGGACTGGTAAGGGACAAGAGACAATAAAAACTATTCCAATGATATGTTTTCAGCTGGTGTCTTAAGTTTAATGAAATGTAGCATTTTAAAACCCATTTAATTTAGTACAACAATGTCAGGTCTATAGTCTTTGAATCAAACTTGGGATTGTAGTCTTGATAGAAAGGTTTGAATTTTTTCTTTTTGTTTTTTTAATGAGGTGCTATATTGTTTATTTTAGATTTTTTTTTAGAGACTAGGAATTAGGTGTTTTGAATTGTTTGAGACTAGCAAGTTAGCATGAAAACAGTAGCAGCTTTTGAAAGTTTGTTTTTCAGCACTGAAATACTTTGGCTTCTTTGAACACAAGAGTGGAAATTTCAGTAACTAGTTGTGGATGTATGCATTTAAAGTGTTTCTTTCACCTTAGCATTGACATTACTAAATATATTTCTTTCCGGTGGTTTTGGCTTGACCAAAGCTTGTCTCTGTTGGACACTTTTTGTTAGTTTCTCACTAAGAGGATAACTTCTATTTCTTACATAATTAGCCTTCACTTCTGTGGACACTACTTTTCCAGGCTTCTATGCTTAGAACATTTCCAGTTGGGCCACTATGATCACGTCATCTGTGATTACTTATTTCCCATGACAATAATGCTTTAACTTTTGAAATACAGGTAGCGTTCCTGTATATTTAATTTATGGTGGTACTGTTACCTTGTAGCTGAGGTGTTTTAAATAGCTGCTGGTGATACTAATTAACTATGAAGTGATTTTTCTTACCTGCATGTAACTGGTTTCTAAGACTATTAGGATCCAGACATTTGACATTTGTCTCTTTGAACTTATATTTTAAGGATTAATTCTTGCTCTTTGACATGATATATTAAATATAATATATTGCTATGTAATACTTATAAATATTAAAATCTTATCTAATATATACCAAATAAAATGTCTTTATGTATTTTATATATTTAAGCTTAGAAATCTTGGCTAAAAGTACTGATACCACTTAAAAAGCAATTAGTTGAATCAGCTTGGCCTTCTTAGAGTATGCCTTAATTCAAATTGCTATTAAGAAAAAAATGTTTCACAAATGTTGTGTGTAAAGCTCTGCTAGGGCTGGGGAGGTATGAGGGATGACCGTCCTAGCCACACCAGCTATGGAGAGGGATATGTAAGAAATAATCTGTAATCAAAGCAGAATAAGCTGTGTTAAACAGAAGTACATGGAGTTTACTGTGGAAAGGCAGACGAAAGGAGCAGTTCAGTCTACTGGAAATTGGGAAGTGCTTCTTCAATGGGGAGAACTTTGAGCTTGATCTTGACCATGGAACATCATTTTGTAATTTGGGGCATGAGTAGATAGACAACTCTGTTTTAGTAAATGGCAATAAAGCTCTTTTTGAAAATTATTAGATAAGTTTTGAAGGGACAATTTATAAAAATTGACTAAATACTATTATATCATTAGCTGTTTATTAACAGCTTAGTAATTTTACCATTTCTTTTCTAGTTGGAGTCATGGAGCTATATTCTATGTCATTCCCTGACTGGTAGGTTCCTGAGGAAGTATGTTTGCTACTTTAGGCTACCAAGGAGCCAATTAGTGTGTGCGCTGCAGCAGCAGTTCTGCATGAAGTATAATGAACTCTTTGTTACAGAGCCTGGTATGGGAATGGGGGTGTTCCAGTTAATCACATATTTTGTTTACTAGAAGTATACAATGCATTTGTTTCATAGAGACTTTTTATCTTCAAAGAAATTAAATGCTGCAGATAATTAAAAATGAAAATCACACTGAACATAATTTAATATTTGACTCAGAAAGTACATTTGATTCACTTCTTTCAGTGAAAGGTTTTACAGTATAACATGAAAACATTGAAATACTAATAATAGGATATTCTGAAGGGAGTATAGGATAAGTATTAAGAGTTCAGATTTAGGAGTCAGGTCTGCGTTTGAGTCTCTGTTAGCCGTGTGGCCTTACTTAACCTCTCTACACCTCTTTTTTCCAACTGTAAAATGGAGATAATAACCTTGGTGTAGGACAGATTAAATAATGTCTTGTATAAAAAGTGCTGAGGGTAGTGTTTTACACACGGTGCATCCAGAAACAATAGTCCTTGCTGGGATCTTAATATACAGCATCTAGAGAATACTTAACAATCGCTTTAAATAAATTAGGTGGAATTTTTTTCCAAGCAATAATATCTTCTCAACTTAAAAAAAAACTTAAATAAAAGTAGAATTTAGAAGCCTCTGGTTTTCACCAACTGATAAAGGACATACATTTGGCAGGAAGTAATAAACTTGATAGTTTTTCTAGTATCTTTCAAGACATATGTTCAGCAATAATCTTTGGTGAGATAAAACTAAAACCACATTGAAATTAAGTAAAAGTGTTCTCTGTATTAAGTAGAAAATTTATAAGGCAAAGCTGTTATGGTAAATATTGATATAAAGTCTTATGTTCAGAAATTCTTTCATAGTACTAATAAGGATATTGCAGGGTAGATATCTAAGCTGTGGCTTTCCATTAAGGCATGGTGACAATTTCATAAACTCAGATGGCTGAGCTCAAATTAGATTGTTAAAGAAGGCAGTTCAGACTATGATAGTAAGAAAGATAAAGGCTGCTTATTGAAAACTCCTCAGAACATTTCAGTCCCCTTTGGGAAAAGGGCACTTGCCTTAGGAAATTCACACAGGCACTAGTGTCTCTCTTCCAACCAAGATTCGGAGGTTGGCTCTTTTATTTCTATGTCAGAGGAGGTGCCCTCTTTGTTTTTCATCAAAAGTATAAGATTCTACTCTAGTAGTCTCTGAATTCAAGGTTCTTTAATATATCAGAAATAATATTCATTGTATTTTTAATGTTTTGTCATCCTGGTTTTAAAAAATAAATATTCTTCACTTAACAGAAAAAAATACATAACCAAAATTTGAATGTTAAATATTGTTAGACTGTCATCACGTCATTTTATGGAATAATATCTCTTGTACTTACAGAGATGGATAAGATCTAATAATGGCAATTCTTTGTGCCTCCCATCTTTAGACTACCGGACAGTGTATATTAGGGTGACATTCTAAGATTCAGATGTTTATTTTTGAATTTGATAAGGGATGGAAATTTTTGCTTTTCCTTGGTTATAGGTATTATTGCTGTTCTTTCTCTGTGAGGGTTATGTTGATACTGTGATACAAAGGATGCACAAAGCAAAGTCTCTGTCTTTAAAAGTATAAGCAGGTAGATATAGAATGTGTAATTAATTGTCCTAGTTGTAAATAACTGTCCTGGGTGGTACAGTTGGTAAGTGCTGATAGAGATAAAAATTATAGATTAGATAGGTAGGGTTAGGCAGTCTAGGCATTACAGAAAAGGTAGAACTAAAAGTCTCGAAGGATAGATCTGTGAAGACAGAGAGGTAAAGATAAATGAGAAAAGGTAGAGAGGTAAAAATGAATGTATGAAGTGGTTCTCAGGGACCTAGCCTGCCTAAAACTATTAAGGGTTAGAAGTAGTAGAGAAGATGTGACCTTATTAGTGTGAATTTAGCATACCAGAATGAAGAATTTGCATCTAATTCTATAGAATGTATGAAGAGTTTTCCATATATGACTGATGTGATGAAAATACTATTTTAGGAAAACTCAGAGAACAGTGCCATTGCTGTTATATATGTAATAATGCCGGAATCGGAAGAGGTGCACGTGAACTCAGAAAAACTGCATTTCTAAGTGTGATTTTAGATTCCGAACAAAAACTTTTTGTAGTGAAACATTTTAATGATGTAACTTATAGAAGCAGGACAATAGTGAAATTATTGTGGCATAAGAAATTTGCAGATATTAATGTGTATTAGAGGTGCACTCTTTAAATCAGCGGGTACCGGTTTTAACTGTTCTTTGAATAGTTTTATTTTTTTCTTCATGCAGAAACATTTTTAAAAGCTGACTGAAAGTTGTATAGGATAATATACAGTTTCTAATAAGATCATTGTTTTCATCTGTTGGGGGATGGCCCTGGAAATTGTATTTTACACAAAACAATATATTATTTTCTGGCAAAAATTTTATAATTTAATAGCCCCACTGAAACAAACTCTTGACTGCCAAGAATGTATTAAGGCTGGGCTTCTCAGCCTGGGTTACAGAGTAGTGAAAATCCCCCAGTCACGCCAGCAGTTGCTTCTAAGAAGCAAGTGTAGGAGCCTGTGGCTTGCATCACCCAACTGGGGGGCCCCTGGAAGTCTGGCTGCCTTGATGTCCCTCCTAGAAGGCTCTGCAGAGATGGCCAGGGCTAGGAAAGTGGGTGCTTGCTGGCCAGGGGCTTCATTGCAGGCTGTTCTTAAACACCTGAGGCCTTCCTGGTAACCAGAGGACACCGTGACTTCTCCAAAACATAGCTTTGTCATAGGCCCACACAGAGCCAGCTTGGGATGCTTTTGGCCAGGGTGTTGTGGGCCTTCTGTCTTTTTTCACCTGGTTCACAGGGACCAGGCATGCCTTGCTTGCACCCTCATGGAAGAGTCACATCTCTCCAGATTATCCTTACGCTCTCTCCTTGCAGGAAAAGCTTGATCAAGACCACTGGGTCTGTCTTGATCACGTAGACAGGCAGAGCCTGTGCTGGGTTTGGCCCTGCGGATGCCTTGTTGTCATCACTCCTGCCCACTGTCTTGCTGCTAAAATGAACAGGACTTGATTACACACACACACACACGCACGATGATGATGATTAATGGATACGTAGCAGGTGGCAGGCAAGGGTCTACTCGGTAACAGGCCAAACACAACACAGCTTCCCAAAGTGACAAATTTCCTAAAGATCTAGGGAGAAAATATTCATTTTATATCAGGAGACACATGATTATATTAGTAAAATGCAAAAATTCATCTGAGTTTTTAACTTGAGATGTGAAATTATATGCTTGTTGGATTTATTCGTATGTATTAGGGATATTAAAGAGAAAAAAAGAGCGAGAAGCTTGGTTTTAAAGGAATGGAGAACTTTTGGAATCCATAGGCTTTATGTTGAAATTTGTCGGTTGTTTGACTGTCTTTGAAATAATTATTTCTATTCTATTCTTTTTTTTTTTTTTTTTTTTTAAGACAGAGTCTCACTCTGTTGCCCAGGCTGGAGTGCAGTGGCATGATCTCAGCTCACTGTACCCTCCGTCTCCCAGGTTCAGGCAATCCTCCTGCCTCAGCCTCCTGAGTAGCTGGGATTATAGGCACATGCCACCACATCTGGCTAGGTTTTGTATTTTTTAGTAGAGACAGGGTTTCACCATGTTGACCAGGCTGGTCTCGAACTCCTGACCTCAAGTGATCCGCCTGCCTTCTCCCAGAGTGCTGAAATTACAGGCATGAGCCACTATTTCTGTTCTTTACCAGGAGAAATGTGTAAGTTAGATTTGATTGACTATTATAATAGTCAAACCAAGCCTTAATTTCATTGATGTCTTTAAATCCTCAAGTTCTAGGACTTTGACCCACAACATATTCATTATTATTCATTATGGAAAAGCAGCTAGGTCTGAATTTGCTGTCCATGATCTTTGGTGTCACTGACCACAATTTTGAATTGTCTTGCCTCTGAGAGCTCATAAAAGATACCCCATGAGAATATTTATAAGTAAATTACTGTTAATCCCCATAGACATTTATGTATTAGGTTCTATTTTGTCATCCAGGTTTTGATGTACATGCCTAGTCCCAGGAGACAGAATGTAGTCTTTTCATCTATAATATCATTAATTTGATTTGGTACTGAGTTTTTTGCTTTTTTCTAAAAAGAAAGAAAAAATATTGAGTTTCGTCTTGTCTCTTAAGGCTTATTTGCATGTATAATAAACGTAATTGGAATGTGCTGAAGATTCCAATGAAATCTCTCTAGTGGAATCTCTTTGGGCACTTAACTTTTTTAGAGCTTTGGAAAGAGGATTATTAAAGAACATTAAAAAAAAAAAACTTCAACATGTAACCTCTGTGGAATAAATGTTTTCAGGATTTACCAGAAAAATCTCTAATTAATCTGTATTGTGTCAAATACCTATCCTGGTAGACGTAGTTGGTATACTGGATAAACTGGCTAATTGAATTGATTCTGATTCAGTTTGAAAATGTGCTTTAATTCCTATTGACTTAAATATGAGAATAATTCTTCCTATCTTAAAAAGAACTGAAAAACACTCCACTAATGTATCATCAGGTATAGATACAAATAATCTTTCTTATTCAGGAAAATTATTTCTTCCACTCTTTGGGGACTTGTTATCTTGTTGATGGAACTTATATTGCCCTACCATAGATGTACTCAGTCAACTCACCCCAGTTTTTACACATTTTTATTAAGTACTGGTTATTAATGTATTCAGCATACTTTTGTTAGGAATCTTTCATGCTGGCACTGTGTCAGATGCTAGGAATGAAAAGAGGAATGAGGTATGGTTCCTTCCTTTAAGTGGCTTGCAGTAGAAAGGGAGGGGATCCAGGGGTAAGATAGATACAC
Organism: Symphalangus syndactylus; assembly: GCF_028878055.3. NCBI lineage: Eukaryota > Metazoa > Chordata > Mammalia > Primates > Hylobatidae > Symphalangus > Symphalangus syndactylus. Next base: position 20,443,654 of record NC_072424.2, read on the forward strand.
AGAAGCAAACTTTTATACCGTATGTTTGAAAAGCACTTTGTCAAACAAACCATTTTCATACTCATTTCTTTTAACCCTCTTTTAATTCTATGAAATAGATGGTAGCATTTCTGTTTCTTAAATAGGAAATTTAGAGCAGTGAAGTAGATTGTTCCTTGGCTTTAGGGGATGGGCAATAAGTCTGGAAAGGTAAATTGGATAAAATCCAGTGGACTTTGAAAGCCAGTCTAAGAAATTTTGTCATTATTCAGGAGGAGGTTGGAGGTCAAAAGTTTTTTGACAGATGAATAATGAGGTTAGACTTCAGCTTGAGAATGCCATATTCAGTATGCATAGGCTGGATTGGACAAGGAGGGATGGGCAGAGACTGTGAAGAGGCTGTTGCAGTAGTGTCAACAGAAGGCAGTTTGGTCTTATGGTCAGAAAGGTAGCAGTAAAAATGAGCAGAGAGTAAATGATGAGAGTTCTGTGGCAGAGGCTGAATGGTGAGAACATGGCAGTTTATTTGTGAGGCATGTAAGCTGAAGACTGGAGTGAAGGGTGTCTCTGAGGCTTCACCTTCAGTGCGCAGGAGATTGGTGGTATGAGAAGGAAGAAAACCAGACAGAACTGTTCTAAAAGACATGATTGGTCTTTCAGGGACAGGTAGGATATTCAATTCAAGATTTTGATTAGACATTTGTAAGCATGATATTATAAAGGGTAAAGAGATTGGTGGTTGAAGAGATTTACTACTCCTCCATCCATATAGGGATGGTAGTTGGTGGCGGGAGAATAGGAAATCTTCAAGGTAGAGCAGAAAAGGCCTGAAAACAACCTTAAGAAATATCCAGTGTTTCCCACCTAAGGGTGAAGAGGAAGATAACAAGGAAAAGGAGTGATTGGAAATATAGGACAAAAGTTAGGCTACCAGATAGCAAGAAGAGTGAGTCTCAAAAAGAAGGAGCAGCCATTTGGTATCACATGGAGCTGAGAGGTTAAAGAATGAGGTGATTTTAGTGAAAATAGTTTGTTGGTGGCCTTCGTCAAAGAAGCAATGAGTATTGGTGGTGGGAGTTGTGTTTCAGGTTAAAGAATGTGAGTGAGTCAAGGTAACAAAGTCAGCAAGGGCTGCTTGGTAGGGTTTAGAGATTGGCAAAATAAAAATGGTAGAATGTCCAAGAGATAACGGACTGTCAATGAGTCCCGGTGAGAGAGGTGAGTAAACACAGGTGGATTAGGAGACAACTGGGATGATAGTGGGAGTGCACCAGCAGGTCTCTAGGAGAGAGGGAGTGTCAGAGGTGAGATTGATCAGATGGGATTCTGATTGTATGAGATTTTATGGTATAAGATTTTATTGATTACTGTTCCTTTGGAAACATGTTCAGAGAAATTCAGTTTGTGAAAATGTGTTATAAATTGTAAGGCAAAATGTAAATATGAGGTGGTATTATTCAAATCCAAGTCACTTGAAGTAATTATACCATTTTAGATACTGCAGGAGCAATGAATCTTTAAAAATGCAATCCTAAGTGGAAAATAATTTTGAACACAAGTACTCTAGCTCTGTGAATTGGGAAAGCATATTGTTACACGAAGGCCAGGAGTTTGTGTGTGTGTGTGTATGTGTAGGCAGGGTGGGTGGGGGGAGGCTAGCAGTAAATTATCATTTACAAAGTAAGAAGAGGCTATGCATATTTTGAAAAAAAAAAAAAGTTAAAATAAGTAGTTATGGAGCATAAGCCAGAAATTGAAGGGAAAAGGCAAGTACAGGTAATTCATGAGTAATTATTTTTCTTTGGTTCTTTCTTTCTTTCTTTCTTTTTAATAGAGAAATAGAACAAACCTTTGTCCTTAATTATTTTACATTATTAAGTGAATGGTTTATGGCATTTATTTTATATTCATGTATCAGTTAAGAACCTAATAGGAAACAAATGACACACTCAAAATGAATAACTGAGGAAAGTTTAGTGGAGAGGTGTCTGCAGGGTTAAGGACATCAAGAAGGAATAGTACAGCACCAGGGACCAGCACTGTGTGCTTATCTGCAGCTGCGGCTGTAGGTAGAGCTGCTACTGCAGCCCAGCAGGGAGGGAGGGGAGCAGTGGTGGGATGGGGCTCGGGGAAGGGGAGTAAATACGCTGCCTCCAATGCTGTCAGTGCTCCAACCTCTTGGAGGTGCCTCCCAGTGGCAGAACATAATAAGCCAGTGGGCAAGCCCAGGTGATACACTGTCCAGAGGTCAGTGTCCTGGGGTGCAGGGAGGGTCAGAGTGGAGCAGGAGGGGCAAAAAGAAAATCAAGAGCACAGTTATTTCCAAACCTGTTGCATTTCAGCCATTATTCTGTCTCTTTTAGACTAAATCTAAGACTTTTCTGAATCATTTGATTGGAAGAAGCCTCATGAAATTGTCCTGGACTCACTGAAACCAGCCAACAGTGAGCTCACAGTAGAACTGACAGTTTAGAGCAGCTCTGTGGAAGAAGTAGAGTTTATGACTAAAGAGTTTGGACTGTGGAGTGGGGCTGCCTCTCTTGCATCCTAACTTGGCCACTTACTAACTGTTACCTTGGATAAGCGCCTTACCACCTCTGTGCCCATTTCCTCATCTGTAAATGAAGATAAATAGAGCACTCAGGTCATAGGATTGTTACAAGGATTAAGTGAGTTAACATGTAAAGTGCTGAGAAAGTTACCATGGTTAAAGTCCAATAAATACAGTTGCTTTTAGGATGTTATTCTATGCTTCATTATCGATGAAATACATGGGGTGTTTCTCTTTTCCTCCTTTTAGACTCACTGAAGATTTTTGTTACATTATATTATATCACAGTTCTCAGTATATACCTTTGTCATGAAAGTGAAGCCCCAAGTCTCTCTCTCTCTCTTTTTCTTTTTCTTTTTTTTTTTTTTTGAGGCAGAGTCTCGCTCCGTCCCCCAGGCTGGAGTGCAGTGGCGCGATCTCAGCTCACTGCAAGCTCTGCCTCCCGGGTTCACGCCATTCTCTTGCCTCAGCCTCCCGAGTAGCTGGGACTACAGGCACCCGCCACCACTCCTGGCTCATTTTTTTTGTATTTTTAGTAGAGAAGGGGTTTCACCGTGTTAGCCAGGATGGTCTCGATCTCCTGACCTCGTGATCCACCCGTCGCGGCCTCCCAAAGTGCTGTGATTACAGGCATGAGCCACCGTGCCCAGCCGTGAAGCCCCAAGTCTCTAGAGCCCACTCGGTTAAGATCAGTAGGACACACTCCTTTGAAAATAGTTAATGTCAGTTATTCTGTGATAGTTTGAAGTTATACTTATTTCCCATACACAATAAGGAGTTGACTGGTGTTTGAGAAAGTTACTCCTGTCCTGCCCCTTCCCTCTTCCTCCTCTTCCCTCCTCCCAGCCAGGTGGCACACCTCCTGGATTTCACATTTAATTTGAATTCACTTCTTAAATACAAAATGAGTCAAGGTGTAGGCCAAAATGGACTTTGCTTTATAATTCCAGCAGTAATGGGGTTTGGAAAGAGATATTATGGAAGGTGTAATAATACTCTAAAATACTTAAAAATACTTATTTTTAAATGCCCTCCAAAGAGCTTGTTGTTGTGTGACTTCTCATTGAACGATTTAAAATCCTAGAACCAGGAATTTAGTTTGCATTGTCTTATAAAAGCACCGTTAACCAGTTTTAATAGATCTTTGTTCTTATGTAGGGTTTTTTTTTTTTAATCTTTGCAAGCACTGTACACTTTTTACTCTGAACAGTTTCTCCTCCTTAGGTATTCTTGTTCCAAAAGAATATATATGTTTAAGAAAGAGAAACAAAAAAACCCACTTTGATCACTGCCAAATGCCATAGTGATTACTGTGATGATCAGTTTTTTTGCTCTAATGATTGAGTTATTTTCTGGCCGATATATGGAAGATTAGTCCATAGCCCAAATTAAAGGACAGTTTCAAGACCTCACTGATTTACTTCTTATCTCTTTACTTATTTATTTTAACTTTGAGGTAAATTAACAAGTGATATTGTAGAAGAGATACTAGTGATTCCTAGAAATATTGGAAAACATTTCAAATTTTAGAATTAGAGTTTATTGGGGAAAATTCTTTAATATTTGGAAATATCACAAAGTAAAACTATTGATGCTTTTGCGTAAAAACTTCAGAATGTTAAAGTAAGTCATTTATTTAAAATAACTTTTAAAATACTAATTTAAAATGTTTAAATTCTGTAGTTTCATTTTACATAGACTCCTTTTTAAATGTGAGTGTGTCTAGGTTTATTTTGCACCTGATTAAAAATACCATTTTCCTTAACCTGTCAGCAGCTCGGCTGAGCAGTCAGACTGGATTATTCGATATCTTGTCTGACATGAGGACGGCAGTCCAAAGAGAAAGATATCACAAATTGGTGCCACACTTCAATAAATAGAGACATTTTATTTTTCACCAAGCTAATTCAATCCAGTTCAGTTAACTCTTTTTTCCCCCTTAAGGACAGATCAAAAAAGGCAGCCATGAATGACTGAGTTCGTCAAGTGTTTGACACGTCAGTGTGTGAATATAAAGCAGACCACAAGGGAGGGTTTCTGCCTTTAGACTTCAGACAATACCCAGTACAAGAGCCTCTCACTCAGATCTGCACTGTGGGGAGCTGGAGAGAGTGGCTCAGATCACTCAGGTAGAATGGGAAGTAGCTGGGCTTGCCGCACTGCAAACCCTTCCCCTTAGAGTTGCGACGTTTTCAGCATTCTTAGGAATTCTCAGGCATTTTTGAGCAGCCATTGAGTTGCATTTTAGTTTTATAAGCTGTGGTTGGCTACTACATATTGTTAGTTTTGTGATTTTGATAAAATCTTTGTCCTAAATGTTGTTCCTTGAAAACCCCTATTGCAATAAATATAATACCGATATTTCTGTTTCTTAGTTCAGTGATTTCTTCCTGAGACATATACTGAAATTTATATAGTCGTAATGCTGTTCAATCTCAAGGATACAATGGGATGGATTATGCCACCAAATATAAAATGTTTAAATATTTACAAGAAAAGATTACATTGTCCAAAGCTTACCTGCTGCTCCACGGATTGGGCCTGAGGAACACATCATCAGAACCTTTATGGGCTCCTGCCGACCCTGCTGCCTCGCTGCCAGTCTCCTCCGTGTCCTGCAGCGACACTACTGTCTGACAGCCCCAGGCCACGCCATATGTTTGCAGAGCCCTCCTTGTCTAGCCTGCCAAACATATCCTTCATGTCATTTTAAATCCTGCTTTTTCCATGAATTAGGCATTCCTTGACTAATTGCTGTGATAGAACATTTCATTTCTCTATGAGGTCTAAAAATTTAATTATCCAGAGTGCTCTCCCCCACCTCCCACAAGTACATCTCTACCCTGTGCCTTCTCGAAATGCAATATTGTTATTCTCTGATTCATCTATGTGGCCTGTATGTTCAGGGCTTCTGCAGTGCAGCCAGTGCTCACTAAGTAAATCTATATACAGGGAATGGGGCTAGGGCTGTGTATCATAGGAGGACGAGTCTAGAGCCAGACAGCTCCACCAGCTACTAACAGAATGACCACACGCAAGTTACCTAACCCCTCTGTGGCTTGTTTCCTTACCTTTAAAATGAAGATGTGGAAGATATTGGACCGGAAGACTACCGTAAGGATCATGAAGATTAAATGAGTTAATTTTGGTAAAGTGCTTAGAACAGTGTCTGGCACACATTAAGTGCTGTGTAAAAGTTTATGAAATAATTATTTATGAAATAAAATAATGTTCTATCTGGTAGTCACAGTGCTAAGTGTTTTCCATGTAGTTAACTCATTGAATCTTCACAGGAGTCTTATGTGGTAGATACTGTTGCCATCTCCATTTTACAGATGAGGGAACCAAGACACAAAGTTAAGTAACTTGCTCAAGGTCACAGGGCAGAAACCGGATTTGAATTCACACCACCTGGCTCCAGCCACTTTGCTTGCAAGCACCTGGTATGCTGTTGGGCCTGAGTGTAAATCATTTTGTTTTTTAGAATATCCCAGTCAGATGGGAGATGTAGCAGAATGTGTTTCTTGACCTATTAGAAAACATGCTGTGAGATAATGGGGTAGGAGAGATTAATCCCACTGGACCCCCTGTTGGCTACCTTGGATTGAAAATCAGAGAGGATGGAAACCACATGTGTTAGCAGCTGCTACCACGGCACTCTAGGCTAAGGTGGACTGTATGAGAATGCTTTTTGGATTTAGTTTTTGCCTTTTAAGCCACTCCTTTGTGGGCTCTTGATGCTTTGCTGGTATAGTGACTTGAGTCCAGGACCATGCAGAGTACCATAAAGATGTTAGGAAAATGTGCCAGCCACACAGGCCTTTAACTGGTGCTTTGTAGGTTTTTAAAACATGTTTCACCCTCTCTACATGCAACCCAGCTCTGCTGAAATACTAAATTTATCCTCAGGAGTTCTAGTTAGAAAAGGTGAGCAATCACTTCTGGAAGCTAGTACTTCAAATCTTAGTCATAGCCAATGAAATCTTGGTTACATGGGAAACTCTCTGGAGGTGGTTGTACATGTGTGCCCTGTACATCTTAGAACATAGGATTTGTACACATAATTACAGATACGTTACCAACATTATATCCAGTGTCCAGACTTTTTGTCACACAATCAAAAGTTTTAAAAGTAAATTTCTTAAATCTTCAAAGGATTCCAGTTATTTTACTGGCAAGGGACAGATAATGAAAACATACATATTTTACAGTTGTTGTTTTGTGTATGGAATAAAAAGGTTCCTAGGACACTAATGCTTTGTGAAAGTTTTAAAGGCTAATACCTTTAAGTGCTGGGTAAAAATTAAACTTGAATAGCACCGATGAAATATTTACTCATCAGATGGCTTTGAAGTTTAGCGTCTTTTGGTTGCAGTCCCATCTAATGGACATGTTTCAAAGAAGAAAATAGTTATAGCATTCAGCTGTGATGTTTTCTTCTCTGCATGGAAGAAATCTGTGTTGTTTTGATTCGTTTCAGTATTTAAATTTTCAAGACTAGCTACTTAGAAATCACATTAACGAGAGAAATGTTTCCCACAATTCTGAATTTATTCTTATTGATAGGGTAATGTTTGAAAGCTGAGTTTTCTAACACTTATGGCATTTTTAAACAGATTGCTTTAACTCTTTTATTCTATAATCTTTCCAACCTAAATTTACTTAATTCTCCCTAGTTTTATATCAGAGGGCCTAAGGTGAGTGACTTTGTGTAAATATAATGGAAAATCTCTCACACAAATTAGTTTCACAAAATATCGTGCTGGATAAAAGTGCTATGTTTAAAGATGTTTAGAAACTTCCTATTTCATTCTTCAGTTCTGATAACTAAAAAGTTTTCCTTCAAAGTTTGAAATTGTAATGATGCTTTAAGAATGTTGGGGAAATACTGGATTTTTTCCTACTTCTTGGATTAAATTTCACTCATCTGAACAATGTAGGGCTTTAGAAATTTGTATTACAATGTTGGTTAAAATTTTTCTATTTTTGTGTTTCCTCCCACATGAGTTATGACACTTTTAACATTTGTTTGTGTTTTATTAGTTTTCGTATGAGTCCAACAAGCAATGAAGACCTCAGGAAAATCCCGGTAAGTTGCTGAAGGGGTTAGAGGGTTGTCAAAGAACAAGCCGGTCTTTTCCCTGGCACACATTTCTAAAAATGCCTTTGTCTTCTTGCCTTCTGCCTCACTTACCTAAGAATTGTAGCTTAGCATAGTAATTTTAGGAGAAAGAATGTAAAATATAATCTTTGCCTTTAATATACAACAGGGTGTGACTCGTATGATCTATGAAAGTTCAAGCAAAATTGGTTGTAATTGAAGCCAATTTAAAATATACATATTTTCTTTACAGACTGTTTTGAAATTAATATGCAAGCGGTATGTCAGGGTCAAATTTGTGGTTATGAAATAAGAGCATGTAGAAAAGACTTTGTTGTTGTTGGGACAAGGATTGAAGAAAGAATAAAGCTGCTTGTTAACATTCAACAATAGAAAAGCATCCTGGCAGGAGAGCCAGATAACCAGGAAAGTATTTGAAAGAACAAATACTTTAGGACACTTATCTTTCTCGTCAGAACAAAACCAAATATGTTAACAGGATTGGTAGCGACCACCTAAATCAACTCACGTATTTTGCAAGGATTATTCAGATAATCTGAACTTTATTGTAGCATGTGAAGTCCAGTATTTAATCTCTGTTCAGAGTTCCATTGCATCTGCAATCAATTCTAACTATATTAAACGTAGAGAATAAATTACTTTGCCAAAATATGGGCAAATGTTCTTGGTAGAAAACTAAATTCTCACTGAATAACAGAAATAGAGCCTTTATTCCAAAGGACTGGTGGTTGCTGTTTCAACCATCTGTCCTTGATGTGTGTGATCCAGATGTATAGTAAGAATTTTTTTAGGCAATCCCTTGTCACATATCACTATTTTTTAGGATGTGACATGGCTAGAAGAAGCTAAGGTGAGTTTAGGGTTTATTTTCTAAACCATTCTAAATGCAGTTGTTTATCTTTAAGATTGTGGAAACTGTTACAGAAGCACAGGACTTTGTACTGTGTTTTGCTGTTTTATTTAAATGATTCGTAAGTTTTGATGTTTTATAAATTCTCAAGTCTTTATAATATGGCAGTCTGGCGAGAAATGTGAGAAAATATGAAGTCAGCCTTTGATCAGATAGTAAAATGAATTCTATCAGGCGGTTACTTAATCTCAAACAAAATGCAACATCAAAAAAATCGATTTAATGTGTAGCTATTGTTTATTAAGTAACCTTAATTACAATTTCGATTGCTTGTAAATGTACTTTTCCAAATCTTGTAATTTATTGCTATAAAAGCATCCTTAGAATTCTTTAAAGAAATAAAATGTGAAAATTGTTTTCGTTAAAGGATTTAAAGGTGATAAAAGAATCCTTGATGTGTGATTATTTTTCTCTGGAATACTAACTATTCTAAATGACAGTTAAAGGATTACTAGGTGTTGTTAATTTACTGCAAGATACAATTAAGAGGAGGAAGCGCATCTTCGTACTGATAATGGTTGAAGAAAAGCATTCGAACAATTTTTATGTTGAAGATTATAAGATGTTTGAAGTAATTTACATTAAGTTCTCCTAATAATAGCCATCCACCAAGTTATTTTTTCTCCCTCTGGACATAGTATTTTGTAATTAAGTTTGTACGTCTTATATGCTAGTGCCAACACCTGTCTGTGAAAGCACAGTGTTTAAACAGGAGCAGTAGCCAGTTGAAAGGGCAGTGTGAGCTCTTTAAGGCCTAATTAAGAACTGAAAGGGAGATGAAGGGAGTAGGACAAAAGATGTGAAAGTAGCTGAGATGATATTCCCAGAGCAAAGTTCCTCATTAGAACAATAATGAGATGATCAGAGAATGCCAAGCCTTCATTTTTTTTTTTCTCTCTCTCCTCTAGTTGCCTTGGATGTCAGTTAGTACCCCACCAATATTTGGTTTCCAGGACAACCTTTCTTTAAATCTTCAGTTATTTTGAGTCCTGATAATTTGCTTTTGTTTAAATTTAAATATTGTAAAAAATGTACATTTCCTAGTTTAAAAGGCTAGACTATGTAAAGCAAAAATAGATCACTAGCAGTTCTCAAAATCTTATGCAAAACTGTGTTATTTAAAATTCTGGGTTAGAAAACTTCATGTAGTAATTCTAATATTCTCTTACCAGTCCACATCTTCTATGTCTGCATATGGACATTTTTAACAGAAGTGGGGTAGAAATGAGAAGGGGTTGGTTGTAAAAGGGGAAGAGAGAAGAAAAATTTACATTAAATTTCAAAATAAGAAAACATCTTAAAAACATAAATGCTTTCTGTATGGAGTACTGTAAGAAAAAATATTGAGCACTTTGGAGTAACCATTGTAAGTTGCATTTGGTCTTTGCCAGTTTAGAGAGTTTTGAATTTTGCAAGTTTTTGCAAGAATAACAATCTTTTGAAAAAATAATTTTTATATTTACCTGAGAGTTTTCCTCTTTAAAAAAATAATTTTTGTAATGGGCATATGTTTTAATTTTCTATTGTTTATATTACTTAATCATTATTTTATTTGGAGTTATATCAACAAACAGAAATATATATATATATATGTGGAGTATATCAATTTAAGAATCTTATGCCTAAAATTAGAAGGTTTACATTGTTTTCAGATATAGGATAAAATCTGGAACTCAGCATGAAACTGTTTTTAATTATTTTATATTCTTTTCCAGAATATAGTTCATAGTACATATGTTTCTAAGATGTTTTCCTGCTTAAAAACTTGATGCTAAAATTTGGGGTAAGATTTTCACATGAAAGGACAAACGGAAAATTTATTGAAAAGGCCAGAAATGTATTTCCAGGAAATCTGTGTACACATTAGTGTTAGATTGTTGTAAGGAAAAAAAAAAATCCAAACAATATATCTGTATATTCTAGAGTATGGCTATAAAGTATGACCAGTGGTCTGAAATAATAATTGATTATTTTGAAAGATTAAACTATTAATTTATATCGTGGCATTAATTTATGTCAAAACACAAATTTTTGAAACATCTTTCATCTTCAGTGTCTTTAGAGAAATGTTACAAAAAATTTTTAACTACATTATATGGTAATAGTGTTAAATATAACAGTGCACTTTTTTTTTTTTTTTACTATTTCATTGCTTAATTAGTTTGGAGAAATCAGTTTATATATGTGTAATTTTATTAAGATTAGACAGACTTGAATAGATGCTTTTATTATGTTAAATAAAGAAAAAGCGTAAAGCAGTCAACTAATCAGTAATGAATCCCATTTAGCTTCCTTTCATTAATCCCTGCAATTCTCACAAGAACTCAGTAAATGTTTTATTAGAAAAGTGAAATCACATTAGTTAGACTTTATTAGTTTTTAAAGTGTGGTTTAGAAAAATCATTTGGTATACCAGACAATTTTAGAGTTGAAAGGGACCATGGAGAACATCTCATCTATCAGATCAGGAAAGTGAGACCCAGGTTGCTTTCTCTCTCAAATTTATGCAGAATTACTTGGATTGAAGTAAGCAACTTTAGCTTATTTTTAAGAAATTTCAAAAGTATACCGAACTCTACACTATGTCTTCTCTTTAATATAGAAAACTGCTTAACATAATCTTTTATAAGAATGTAATTAATATTTATGTGTCTCTAAACTATATATCATGACCAATTAAACTAGTAACTACGTGCGTGGGAGAGTGTGTGTGTGTGTGTGTGTGTGTGTAGACTTATAAAAGATTAATTGATCTGAGAGAGGAGAGAGAAGTAAAACAACACTTGTGTCTAGAATTGTCCTTTAATGGTTTTAGAACAATATTTGAAATGTTTTTAGGGATGAAGGAAATATAACTGAAACTTACATCTATTTCTGGTTTCTAATGCTAAAATAAACTAAGTAGTTTTAGACATATTTTATAGAATTTAAACTCACTTCCCTTTAATATCCTCTCTATTCATTCTTACTAACTCTGGTCTTTCATATTTCAATAGCCCTATAACTAATCTTAGCCCCTCCAAATGTTTCCACTGTTGCCATTTTACTTTTCCTGGAACATAGCTTTAATCATATCCTTTCTCTGTTTAGAAACCTTCAGTGGCTTCCTATTTTCCATAGCAAAAGTCTAAAAATTCTTTATACTACCATTCAGCATCCTTGGTGGTCTATTTCAAACATTCCATTTCAGCCCCTCTCTGCTCCATGTCCTGTACAGTATTTTCCAGCAATGCTCTGCAGAGCACCTGTTATTGGATTACCTGTTGGCCACTATGCCTTGAGCCTTGTTTCCTTCTTTGAACAAGCAGAGCTCACTGCTTGAAATGCCCCATTACGCATTTCTGCCTGCAAAATCTTGAAGGCCTAGTGCAAGCTGTATCTTCTCCACAAAGCCTGAGAGATTCTATGAAATTGGAAAAATTTTTCAGTCCTGAATGTTTTCACTTATCCTGGAGAAGTGGGTGTGCTTCAATGACCCAAGCATCAGATTGGTATCTGTACTCTAGCTTCTCTTTCTCTGGTCTGGTAAAGTCCTGGTTCCTTGGGCTGAGAGGCTGGGGAAGTGGGGAGGGCCAGCGAAAAGTTAAACTTTGGGTTTTCTGATGAACACCCCAAATACATAGCACTATTAAAGTAGATCCTGAAAACAGGGAAAGACAAGTTTAATTCTTATTGGGTGGGGAGGTCATTCTGCATTCACCAGTCCCCATTCCCCGTCCTCCACTGAATAGATAGTATTCCTTAAGAGCAAGAAAACCAATTTCCTCAATATTTTAGTTAAGTTACCTTAAAGCCAAGTGGAAATGTTTTAAAAGATAGTGATGAAAATCATTTTAAATTGTTGGGCTTAGTGAGAGAACTATGATTTAAAAAGAGTAAAAAATTGCTTAGTTGTAATTGGGCATTATGTTTCACAGAATGAAAACTTAATGCTATACACTATAAATAAAAGATGATGTTACAGGGCCTTGATTAAATTCCTGAGAAATATTTTTCTTTCGCTTTTGATATAACATTAATATTAGAATGCTTTGTAATAGCAGTGAATTAGTAAGTGTCTTTTAAAAAGTTTTTTTTTGGTTATATTTATGCTTTTGCCTAAAAAGAATTTTTGTCAATAGAATAAAGGAAATAGATGAAATGGGAGAGAATGCAAATATACTAACCATAGTATTAATATGGTTGAGCTCTTGAGTTTCCTGATAACCAGGGTCAAAAAGGGAAAGAAGATAAATTAGATATTATTACTAGGAGAAAGAAATAGACCAGTTACTCAGGGGAGGAAAAGTTCTGACTATTTCTAAGTTAAAACGGAAGTTACTCCCATGGGGCTTCCTATAAGGATAATCTTTGATTTAATTCCGGGTGCTTCCATTTTCACAGCAAATTAGAAGAGATTTTTGCTGTAACCATCTTCACTAAGAAGCCAAACATATAACATTAAATCACAGTTCAGTGGAAGCAGTTTCATAAGGACACATGTCCAAGTGTATAGTTTTCAGTTGCTTCTTACAGTTCCTCTGAGTTAACTTTTAGAAATCTTTAGTTTTCATCTATTTTAGTTGTATTTATTATAGAACATTTCATCTCTTAATGTAATCTTACATGATATAACCAGTCTCAGATATTGGGAAATTGCCCACAATGTTAGAAAAGGTTTTAGGATTTAGAGTTATAGTCAAAACTTTGGTGCATCTGCTCTAGTTCTTGCCTCAGGACTGGCTAGCCAATTTGTGAACTGTCACATTCACTCTAAGCAAGGCTAGCGAAAAACTTCATCAGGGTTTGAAAAACAAAAAGTCGAAGTTCTAGATAATTCTTAATGTTTGTCCCAGATGTTGTATCTACGAAAGTGACAGTCTTTATCTTGTTCTAGGACAGCAACCCCTTTGATGCCACTGCAGGGTATCGTAGTCTGACCTATGAAGAGGTTCTGCAGGAGCTGGTGAAACACAAAGAACTCCTTAGGAGGAAAGATACCCACATCCGGGAACTCGAGGACTACATCGACAACCTCCTTGTAAGGGTAATGGAAGAAACGCCCAGTATTCTCAGAGTGCCATACGAACCATCCAGGAAAGCTGGCAAATTCTCTAACAGTTAATAAAGCCAATTGTATTGTATTGATAATTGGACAAAGAGAGAGAGAGAAAGAAGGAAAGAAGGAAAAACTTGTTACTGAAAGAGACTACACTATCAGGTTTCATTACATATTCTCCTTTATTGTGAAGAGTAGTTTTACCTGTAAATATTAGCAGGGACAATCAAGAGTGACCTTTGAAGCAAGCTAAATCATTTAAATGTTTAAACTGAAAATGGGCCAGATTCTCAATGAATATGTGGTTCCTTAGGACTCACTCAGGTGCTGGTACTGACCCACTAATCTGCCATAGGCCCAGAAATACCTTCAGAAGTACATGGGTTGTTCCTCAGGAATAGATTTTTCATAAAGCAGAATTGATACTGTGGCTGGTTTCTCAGAAATCAGTTTGTAGAAATATTTAGCTTCAGGAATACTGCTCATTATAAACACTACTGAAAAAAACAGTTTATATTTTATATACACATGTACATGAATATATATTCATGTATCTTGTATATAAAATATAGGCATATACCTCATATATACATGTGTTTTTAGAACATTTAGAAACAACTGATTGCCTCTAAAGTTAGGCTACCAATTTCTTGATTTGAAAATGTGTGTCCTCTATTGATGCAAGCAAGACAAGTCATCATTCCTACTGTCATGGTTTGTTACAGAGAAGCTGCTTCAAATCACTCTTGACTACATGGACCTTGGTTTCAAAGTGAGCTGCTATATATTATTCTAGCATCAAAGTTTTTCTCTTTCCCCAAAAGTGATGATCTCAAGTCCTTTTTTAAAGAATGACAAATTTTAGGGGACTTCATTAACTTCATAACAGCATGAATTTATTTGAATTAATTATCAACATTCGAGTTTGTTTAAGGTATAAGCAGAAGATAAGCTAATACAGCTTGTTTTGTTGAAATTCTGCATGCCTTTAAATCACTAGCAAAGCAAATATTATAAAGTTATATCTGAAAATAATTGTGGGAAGTATGTGATTGCCTGGTGTGTCTGATAACCCAAAGCAGCGAGCAGATTCCAGGAATGAAGAATTAGGCTTGGTTTCAGGTTACATAAATAATAGAGCAGATGGTTGCCTTTGGGTCTTGAACCAAAATAAGACTTACTAAAGCAAGAGTGAGTTTTTAGAACAGACCTTTACTGGCGTGACATTATGCATTACTCCACATCCACCCTTTAAGAATTGATTTATTACAAAATTATGTTCTATTTTAAAGTCCACTCCCCCAAAATGTTGATTTCTTCCATGGATTATTTTTATATGATTTGTACGAATTTTTTCTGAAATTTAAATTGACAAGCAATGTTATAAAAATATTGCTAATCTTCTGCTTATTTTTCAGTCTTAAAAGTGAAATACTGTAAAACACTGAGAGTATCTGTGTCTTTCTGAATTTAAAACGAAAATTCATCTCCATATGGAGACTTACATATTCCCCAATCTTTCCATGAATTGCATTTTTTTCTAATACTTACCTCTGTTTAGACTCCATTGAAAGTTAAATGAAAAGCCGATATAATAGTTTGGGGTTTTTTTTTTTTTTTGCTTATTTTAGTATTTTGAATCAGAGAATACTTGGCCAAGCTCATATTTGTAAACTAAAACCCCTTGTTATTTGTGTCTTCTGCATTTCAGTTTTACTGTAAGAACATACATTTTGAAATTATGAACATTTTTTCATAAAAATTAAATGCTCTAAGAAATGGAGAAGGAAAAATAGCTTTTATCAATTTTTTTCTCCTCTTAAGATTCTGTAATAAACTTCAAAATCTGGTATAGAATGGTATTTTCCCGTTTGAAGTCTTGATAGTTTTTTTTTTTTTTTTTTTAACATGGTGCCACTTTTAATTAACTAAATATTACAAAATTCTCAGCATTTGTTTTTCTCTGGTAGTATTATTGAGTCTTTTCATACATCTCTTAAAATGCGAAAATCTATGTTTTCAGTGTTATGACAGTATCTGCAGATACTATAATAATATGCTTTGGCCAAATTTGCTGTTTATAGAGTGAACCAAGATGTCAGTTTTGTACTGGGGATATGTTTTACATAAATAGAACTCATTTAAAAGTATGGTTCAAGTACTGCTCCTCTTTTTATGGGGAAATTGATTTTTAAGGAGCGATTATTTTCCTATATTAAAGCTATTGAGGCTTAGCTTTAGTCATACATGAGTGATTTGGTTATAACTCAATCAAAATTTGTATCTTTAAATCTGAGACAAGTATTATATTTAAAACTGGATCTATTAATACATTCATCACTGCCTGAAAATTTGCTGTTCTAATGTTTGTGAATTTTCACTCATTACCAGTAAGTAAACTTACTGCATATTTTCACAATCAGTCAAAATAATAAACTAAAAACAAAAAGTAAAAATGAGTTCCCAAGTAAATATATCAGTGTTTCCTGTGTTTGGGCAGAAGTGCAAAGTAGTTTTAATTTCTCACATTGTAGAAAAAGAGGCCAAAAAGGTCACCTTAGTTTATTTTTCCAAAACGTAACTTTCGGTATTCTAATGTATTTTGTTAGTTGTTTAGAAATGGAAATAAAATATATGTGCTTATTAAATAATGCACAATTCACTAGATTATAGAGTTTATTTTTGCTTTTATGCTTTAAGGAATGCATGCCCAAAACACTTCTACCACCAAGAGGATTTTTTAAAATCACAGAATTGATATTTATCTCAAGGCTGTCTTAAGCTAATGTACTTCTGTTACATAATTAAACTATTTCTGCTATTATTTTTAAAGCAGTATTATTTTATAACCAATTCTAAAATTCAGTTTTAAAAATATTGAACATACCTTCCTACCACTTATGCTTCAAGTTTCATTTATTGAATACCAGGGTCATATCTTAGAATTGTATATAAAACAACATGTAACCCATTCATGAAAAACGTTTAAGTATTGCTTTTTGCTGCTATGTTCTGCATTGAGCCTAGTTTTGCCATTGTCCCCTGAATGTAGTATTATCCATAGATTATACATAACTATATCTATTGCTTTTGGCAGTAAACCAAGATTTAGTTGTAATTTTCCAGCTGTGAAAACGTTGCCTTGTATTTAAAAGGGTTTCATGAATGGAAACCTAAGTAAAACTAAGCTCATTTGTGACAGACTTGTTTTCTTCATGTTACTCCTCCAGCAGCTCCCTCACTACCACGCTTCCCTGCCTACCATCCCCGGAAGGGTGCTTATTCTTTAACAAAGAGAATCTAAAATAAATAAATAAATAAATAAAAACTATTGTCTAGTATATCTACAGTAAACGTTACACTAGAGCTTTTATTTTCCTCTGTAGCTTTTCAGAAAAAGCAATTTACCTTGAATTTGTAAATCAAGCTGAAACTTTTTTGATGTTCATGTACTCATATGTCTTGTAGGTGGTAGGTGTCACTTGTGTGTATGTGTAAGTGAAGTATGATGCATGCTCATTCACTTGGTCCCTTTGAAGTAAGGGAAAGGATCACAGTGCTGCTGGGCCGTGATGGTATGTAGAAGGGTCTGTCAGCACACATGGAAAGCCCCCATTTGCACAGATGTAGAACTTTAATAATCCAGATGCAATCATTGGAAGTATTTAATATGCAATTGGTAGCACCTTAGCTAATTAATCTGCATATGAAGCATTTTCTGATATCTTTAATAAGAGGTGTAGAAGCTCTTCAAGCATTAAAATAGAGTTGATGTTTCATTCCATTTATTTTATCCATCAAAAAATGCACTCTCACAGTGGAGTTGAAGTCTAATACATGATACATGTGGGCTGTTAATCTTCGAAGCTTCCAGATGGTTTGTGTTTTGAGGTACAAAAAAATGCTGCAGATCTAGAAATGCGTATATTTAGCGGGTATTTGAAAGATAGAAGCATTATTTATAACTGAAGAGTATAACACTTATCTTCTTAAGTAAATGCTCTCATAACTTGTATACATTTTTGCAGGTATAAATTCAAAAGTATGTAAGCATTGTATAATGTGATAATTGTATAATTTATGTAATCTGATGCATGAATCAGAATTTTTATATATGATTATTGACTTATAGTTGATTAAAGTGTTTAAACTTAATTCAGTTGTCAACATTTATTACAGATACAGCAGTGTTACCATAATGGATTTATATATGAATCCTCCTTGTCTTTTCATAAATACCTAGGATGCCTCTTATTTGGTGTATTGTAGCACATATTCTGTAAGACCTACAAACTTATTTTACTGTGAAAATAGTTCTGAAAAGTCATTCAAGAGTAGTTTTTAAGCACAAGTGAACATTCTTCAACAAATGTGTGGATGCCCTCTACATATAAGACATCCTCTCATAGGGATGGAGCTTACGATTTAGTAGAAATGATATTTGAGTATTTATATATAGGCTAAGGTCTCTGCTGAGTACTTCCTATTTATGCTTTATTTTATTTCTCACAACAACCCTGTAAGATAGGGAATGCACAAGCTTTCAGAGGAAATGTAAGAAAACCCTTTGTGGTACTGAAGAAAGTAGAATAGGGTTGGTAAACCCGGTAGCATTTCTCACCACTTCTTATCCTCCAGCATCTACCAGAAGTCATTAATCAGTCACCACTTCCAGTCCCCTCAACACAACAGTCTAAGTGCATGCCTCTCCAGCCGATGTATGGGTACATTTTTATGGCAGTGTATTAGGCAGTTGTATTCTAGATAATGGGACGTGAAACATATGTAGTCTTAGACATAAATCATACATATTTGGCACAAGGGATTTCTCAGCAGACCAGAACACCTTTCTGTTCTGGAATTGTAGTCCCTTCTGGAGGCCCATTGAACCTGTCCCTCTGCTTCTCCCAGCACATCTCCTTTAGATTCTTCTTTCCACCTGCCCACAGCATACACGTTTCTTTTTCCTTACTCTGCTGAGACAAAAATATTTGGAGTAATTTGGAAGTAGAGAGCTGTTATGAGTCTGTTAAGGTGGCCATTTTTCCTGTAGGGTTTGTGACCTAAATGCCCGACATTTGACATTTTTCCTCAAATAATTTTACATGATACCACAACTTCATACTTTTCTGTTTTTATGATTATACAGTTAATACAAGCAATATTTAATTTTGTATTTATGTACCTATAATTACATTAACTAAAAGTGCTTAATTTTGATCTTACAGTCCTCGCACCCTAAAATTTGATTCCTAAATGTTCAGTGGTTTCATCATTTGTGAGGCATACTGAAAAGCCGAATTTATGCTAGGAAGCGCAAAATCAAATTTCTCTGTCAGAGGATTTCAATTATGGTGTGTTGTGGTTAGATGTAAGGTATGGTATGGTTGGTCACTAACATTAGTACCAAAGTTTGCGCGTGATTTTTTAAAATTAGAACAATGTAAAGATTACTGCTGTGATAGTGTTACATTCTGCATGCTCTGGCAAATGATAGAAAAGTGTGTTGAGAGTGAGACTGGGGGTTATGTGCAGTTCCCAGCAAACTTTCTCATTTGTGCTGCAACCCTTAGTGCAGGAATTGCAAACTCAAACATTTACAGAGCCAGGAAGGTACAGTGGATGATAGGGCAGGTGGAGTGGAAAAGAATAGGGATTACTGAGGACAGTGGCAATCTGGAGAGCTCATTTTTTTCCACTAAAAAGCAGCAACAGTTGTTCAGCTCCAGCTCAATTGTGGCCATTCGGATATGAATATAAGTCCAAGATTGCTAAACCTGATCTTTCTAGAGAAACTGAAAATAATACAGATTATGTGAAATATGATTTCCAAATGTTGGCAGTTAACTCATTTTCTTTTTTTTTTTTTTTTTTTTTATTATACTTTAGGGTTTTAGGGTACATGTGCACAATGTGCAGGTTTGTTACATATGTATCCATGTGCCATGTTGATTTCCTGCACCCATTAACTCGTCATTTAGCATTAGGTGTATCTCCTAATGCTGTCCCTCCCCCCTCCCCCCACCCCACAACAGTCCCCGGAGCGTGATGTTCCCCTTCCTGTGTCCATGAGTTCTCATTGTTCAATTCCCACCTATGAGTGAGAACATGCGGTGTTTGGTTTTTTGTCCTTGCGATAGTTTACTGAGAATGATGGTTTCCAGTTTCATCCATGTCCCTACAAAGGACACGAACTCATCATTTTTTATGGCTGCATAGTATTCCATGGTGTATATGTGCCACATTTTCTTAATCCAGTCTATCGTTGTTGGACATTTGGATTGGAACCAAAAAAGAGCCCGCATCGCCAAGTCAATCCTAAGCCAAAAGAACAAAGCTGGAGGCATCACGCTACCTGACTTTAAACTATACTACAAGGCTACAGTAACCAAAACAGCATGGTACTGGTACCACAACAGAGACATAGATCAATGGAACAGAACAGAGCCCTCAGAAATGATGCCGCATAGCTACAACTATCTGATCTTTGACAAACCTGACAAAAACAAGAAATGGGGAAAGGATTCCCTACTTAATAAACGGTGCTGGGAAAACTGGCTAGCCATATGTAGAAAGCTGCAACTGGATCCCTTCCTTACACCTTATACAAAAATTAATTCAAGATGGATTAAAGACTTATATGTTAGACCTAAAACCATTAAAATCCTACAAGAAAACCTAGGCAATACCATTCAGGACATAGGCATGGGCAAGGACTTCATGTCTAAAACACCAAAAGCAATGGCAACAAAAGCCAAAATCGACAAATGGGATCTCATTAAACTAAAGAGCTTCTGCACAGCAAAAGAAACTATCATCAGAGTGAACAGGCAACCTACACAATGGGAGAAAATTTTTGCAACCTACTCATCTGACAAAGGGCTAATATCCAGAATCTACAATGAACTCAAACAAATTTACGAGAAAAAAACAAACAACCCCATCAAAAAGTGGGCAGAGGACATGAACAGACACTTCTCAAAAGAAGACATTTATGCAGCCAAAAAACACATGAAGAAATGCTCCTCATCACTGGCCATCAGAGAAATGCAAATCAAAACCACAGTGAGATACCATCTCACACCAGTTAGAATGGCCGTCATTAAAAAATCAGGAAACAACAGGTGCTGGAGAGGATGTGGAGAAATAGGAACACTTTTACACTGTTGGTGGGACTGTAAACTAGTTCAACCATTGTGGAAGTCAGTGTGGGGATTCCTCAGGGATCTCGAACTAGAAATACCATTTGACCCAGCCATCCCATTACTGGGTATATACCCAAAGGACTATAAATCATGCTGCTATAAAGACACATGCACACGTATGTTTATTGCGGCACTATTCACAATAGCAAAGAGTTGGAACCAACTCATTTTCTTTTTAAGCAAAAAAATTTAAGGACCACCAGTTTGCAATCTCTTTTTTTTTTCCTTTTTTTTTGAGATGGAGTTTTGCTCTTGTCGCCCAGGCTGGAGTGCAATGGCTCCATCTCGGCTCACTGCAACTTCCACCTCCCAGGTTCAAGGGATTCTTCTGCCTCAGCCTCCTGAGTAGCTGGGATTACAGGCGCCCACCACCACACCTGGCTAATTTTTGTATTTTTGGTAGAGACAGGATTTCACCATGTTGGCCAGGCTGGTCTCGAACTCCTTACTCAAGTGATCCATCCACCTCAGCCTCCCAAAGTTCTGGGATTACGTGAGCCACCACACCCGGCCTGCAGTCTGTTCTTAGTGAGTCAATATTTCTGATGTAACATCAGTTATCATCATCATCATGGTAAGAACAGTTTGGAGGAGGGTTGTCATTTACTTCCTCCTCAAGTGATTCTGCATTTAATCAAAAACTGGGCTGGCTGAGGAGCATGTGGGGTGTGTGTAATATGTAAGACTGAGAACAACCCGCCCAGGACTTCAGGGGTGATGGGGGGTGGTGTTGAGGGGGGAAATAGTAACTATTCGATGGTTATAAAATTTCACTTAGCACCATGAGTAAATGCTAGAGATCTGCGGAACAGCATTATGCCTATAGTTAACAATACTGTATTAGACGCTTAAAAATTTGTCAGGAGGGTAGATCTCATGCTAAATGTTATTACCACAATTTTTTAAAATGTAATTTAAAAAAGACTTTCTCCAGTATACCTGTCTCTGAGCCTGACTACAGTTGCTTTTCAGAGAACAGTGCAGGTAACCAGAGGTCCAGTCTGAGGGTCACTGCTTCTAATGTTTAAAGCGTTTTCAAGTGTTATCCTGGGATCTGTCACATACTCTTTTGTGGTAGTTGTGACTTTTCAATATCTTACTTATGATGATCTTGCCTTTTTGGTAAAAATTATATAAAAATTACTGGTGTCCCAAAGATCACTGTACATATATTGTGCTGTGTGAAGGTCAAATCACATGTATTGTATGACAATTTTCAGTAATAGAAAGTGAATAAATTTCCATGTGACTTTTAGGGCATAAAATACATATTTCAATTAAAATATAATGGCCATTGTTTCATAGTTTAATCTTTACATTGGCTATTTAAAATTCACTCATGCTTTTTGATCCCAGCCCTGACGCTGGTGCTCATACAGTGTCATCCCCAGGGCAGCAATGTCGACATCACCTGGAAACTTGTTAGAATACAAATTCTCAGGCCCTACCCAGACCTACTGAATCAGAAACGCTGAGGGTAGGACCCAAAAAGTCATTTTCACAAGCTCCCCCAAGTGGATCGAATGCATATTCAGATTTGAGGACCATTGAGATAGGGATCCTGTCCATTCTTTTCCCCTCGTAGTTTAATGGACTTTGGAGAGAATACTGTTTAGGTTTTTTTTTTTTTTTTTTGGCTTAATGTAACTTTCCTTGCCAATTTGTTTATAAACTGATTTTTAAAAAGTTTTTTGATGAATATATTTTAAAGAAAAACTTCATGTATAATGAAACTTCATATAGGTAGAATGTTCATAAGATAAGTACAATGCCCTATGCAGAGTGGATACATGATAAATATTGTTGATTATTGATATATGTTTTGTTTGTGCAATAAGATTTGGTACTGTGATTGAGAAGAAAAAAATACACAATGGGCCTTAATGTAAAAGTGCCAGAATAGTCTTCCAATTGGTCTGACTTGACTATACAAAGTTTGGTTAAGGAGGGCATCTTTCTCAACCTCACAGAGGCCATAACTGAGGTAAAAGATACTAGTGTAGAAAAGGAAACCAAGAATGCAGCCGTAGGGAGTGTGAGAGAATAGTTTTCAATGTATGCCTGAAATTGTGTAATGGGCCTTAAGATAACAAATGAAGCCCACTTGTGACTTTAGGTGAGAGGTTTTATTTAATGCATACTTTCTAATTTTTTTTTTTTTTTTTTTTTTTTGAGATGAAGTTTCACTCTGTCGCCGAGGCTGGAGTGCGATGGCGCGATCTCAGCTTACTACAACCTCCACCTCCTGGGTTCAAACAATTCTCTTCCCTCAGCCTCCTGAATAGGTAGGATTACAGGCCTGTGCCACCATGCCCAGCTAATTTTTGTATTTTTAGTAGAGGCAGGGTGTAACCATGTTGGCCAGGCTGGTCTTGAACTCAAGTGATCCACCTGCCTCAGCCTCCCATCAAATAACTTGTTTATTAAAAAGCTTGTGTTCTTTTCACAGTCAAAACTGGGTTGAGGTTTTGTTTCTAGGGAGATCTAGAATGAAATTGGAAAGTCTTGTTAGGTCTTGCGTCAAATATTAGAAACCCTAAATGATTAGAAAAAGATCATTATGCATTCAATTAACGTAATTTAAAATAAGGGGGGGGTGAAAGAGAACATCCAATAGGGAGAGTATTTTATTGGTTTTTATTCCTCAGTGGACTAATGTCTGGAACATTGACATTGTGAAATGAGTTCAAAGGTATCTAAACAAGGCAAAAACTGTTGGGTTTGATTTGTTTTTGTGTTTATTTGTTGCTTGTTTTAATCATGCAAACCCTCAATGAAAGCTTCAATGCTAAACATTAGGTTAGCCTATGGTACAAACCTAGTATTAGGAAACTAGAGAGCACAGATAATTAAAACCACAGCTGATTCGGAATCCTCAATTTGAACCTATAGTTTCAACCTCTTTCATCAAAATTTTGCTACCGATAATCTAAACAGTAACAAATTGGTTTATGAGTTTCATCTCCTTTCCTAGTTTTGCAGGCATTAGTAAGGGGGAAAGTGGCAGAGAAAACTGGGAGTTAGGTGGAGAAGGGAAACAGTAGGCCTGGTTCACTGGGAAACTAGTTGTCAACCTCTGATTAATTTAGGTTATAAGAGACCATACAGGACAAACACCTCTTTTAAAGAAATAATTCATTTATCATGAGCAGTTGACTGATCCAGTAGTTGCATTTAATGTTTTTATGTTTACATTGAAGTTTTTTTCATTAATGTACTGTTATTGAACATCTTTCATGAATTATAAGCTGTAAAATATTTTAATCCTTGACTCATTTGTTTACCAAGCTATTCATTTAATGCTATATAATATGTAGCACTTAAGACCATCTGTTAGGAGTATTTGAATAATACGCACACTGTGAAGATATGCACAGCAAATAAGCACAAAACACATGAAATATTCAGGAAGAGTTTGCGATGAAGACAATCCATGTATTTTAATTTTTTAAAATGTCTGAAATCTAGCAGTGAGTCTTTCCAAAAATGAAGCTCTCTTCTTATTCTGGGCAAGTTGCTATATTGAGATGGCATTAAGGTGTCATCCTAACTTTAAGTGAGCAGATTTTACATTAAAATATTGGAATTAATGCCAATTAGAATTGTGCTTCTAAGAGTTCTTCATTAAATGGGACAAGGTATTGCAGAGTAACTGCAGCAGTCACGTGGGAATCATAACAAGCATTCTGTTTTGTGAAGCAAACCAAAGAGGAAGGCTGTGATTAGGGGATGACTTGGGTGTCCTGGGGTCATCCTTGGAGGCAAGTATTTGAGGGGAACACCAGGTTTCATTTGTAGTCTTGGAAATACTAAGCTCGGTGCAGTGATTGGGCTGCAGAATCCTAGGTATTGAAAGGTCCTTTAATCCCATTGGAGGCTGAGGCTATGTATTTCTCTCCTCTGACTTGGTGGAGGGTCAAGAGGGGGTTAACATCATACGCAGGTCCCCCAAAGCAAGGGACCTTCTGGAAGATCAAAAATTGAGGTTTCCTTAGTCAGCTGCATATAGACACCTGGATTCTTAGACATACCCATCTCTCAGCCCTGACTGATTGTAAGGAGCCTCACTCACCCCTGGTAGACTTGTTGTCCAGGGTTACACCACTTGATATGCTATAGCCTGTCATGATGCCTCCTGTGAGAATGGACCAGGATGGTGTATACATGGGACAAAATGTGGTTCCCGCCAGACTAAGGGGGGATGTCTGGCCAATTATAGTTCGCAATCTTAGTATTCACTCTTTAGCAGTGGCTTCCCTAACTGCTTTCAACTCTGGTGTTTTGATGCCCAAACCAGACCCCCTTGAAATTAAAAACAGTCTACTTTTTTAGTTTTTGTTACTGGTCTCACAATAGCAGAGCAATGCCACTCGTGTGTGTCCCTCAAGCTCCCAGAGCGCATCCCCTTGTTAAAAGCCATAAAAAGACCACAGCAGCGAACCACGCCTTAATTTCTGATGAGCTGTTCCATATATATCACTATATTAGGATACTAGCATATTATTTCAACCTTTCATCTTGTCTTTACTCTTTCGGCTATGTTACAGACTCCATAATATTTGTTATTATCCACTAATTACTCCTCTCTCTTGATTCCCACAGACTGGCCAATCATTTTATAAATGCCTTTCAGTTGTCTTTACACTTAGTTCTTATTTGTTGAGCAAATTGATGCATTAAATGGGCCTCACTTAAGTTACTCTTCGGTTTTGTGTTTGGCATTCCCCAGTAACTAAATGAATTTCAGTGTGCATCTCTAAATGGTGAATATACTCCTACCTTTATTATCTTCACACTCGTATTTCCCTTTGTCCTGACTCATGTATTTCGTCATTTTAATTTGTATGCAGTTTTGTAAATCCCTCAAATCTTTTGTGGGATGGGGCATCTTATGGATAAATGTTTTATTGCTTCCAATCCTGCTTATTCCATTCCATCAAACTCGCATCTGATCTTTGTTGACCTCCAACAAACTCCCTTGTGCATTTTTTTTTTGTCCTTGCTTCTGGGTCTAATAGTTATTTTTTAAAAATAGACTAAGAATTCCTTGAGCCTCTAGTCATTGTGGCCCCAAGATGGACACTTAGCATAGTGCTTGTAATATTGTTGGGACTCAATAAGTATTTGTTATATAAGTGATCAAATTATTTTTATCAAGATCTATATGAAAATGTATTGTAAACGATGTTATCCTATAAAGGAACCCCCTTTGAAGTGATTAAAAATAGGGGTTTTTAACAGGCAGTGGGAGTTGGCACTAGAGGACGAATGATTGCTACAGAAGACATTGCAGAGTGAACTGGGAAAAAGCAAAAATAAATGTTCATCTCAAATCATAGGCAGTCTACCAAAATTTGATGAGTATCCTTCATCAACTTCTTCACTCATTCCTTCATTTTAGTGAGGACTTGTCATATCCTCCTGCAGATATTTGTTTACTTGTTCATCTGTACACATTCTGAGCAGAACAAAATATCTGCTTACTAATGCTTCCCTACTGCTTATAGGTCACACGTCACATTCTAGGTCCTCAGTAATGCATGTTAGAGAAAGGAGTGGAGGGAAGAGCTTAGAGGCTGATTATTTGAAATACAGTGTAAGAAGGTTTTACTTTTTTGTTGTATGTGATTTGGATGGCAGCATGCTGAGATTTTAATTATCTGTACTTTAAAATATTGCAACCATGGTTATTATAAAACACTTTCCATTGTCCTTGATAAAGGGAGGAGTTCCCATTCTAATTTGACTTATATTTGTAATTAATGAGAAAGAAAGAAACCTTGAGTGGTCCGTAATTGAAACAGGGTGTACATTGATCCATTTTTGTTTAGGAGTCTTATAGAAACTCTAGACATAAAAATAGTTTTCTTAATTATATCATGATACAAAAATAAATATATTGTTTTGAGGAGAACACTAAGCAAGAAAGGCTTTTCCACCCGAAGTCCTTTATTTGATATACATGTCTTTCATTGAACAGTCTGCAAGAATGAGTCCAGAATAAAACCTCAGTGCAACATGCAAAGTAAATTTCATCTTGAGTGTTAATGGATTGATCAACAGTTGCTGTTGTGTTCTGGAAATTGATGAGATTTCATTTGGGCTCTCTCATTCATCCATCAATCCAATCCACCATCCATACATACATCCTTCCTTCCTTCTACTCAACAAATATATATTGAAAATCTGCTATGTGTAAAACACTATTTTAAAACACTGCTGGTACAGAGTTGAACAAGATGTGCAAAAACGTGCCATGATTAATGATGTCTACCAATTGCTCATGAAGTTCATGCTTCCCCCCAGCCCTTTTTTTTTTGAGGAGCAATTTTGAATCTTTTAAGGCCTGTTCAAGTTAAAGTGACCAATTAAGTACTCGAGTTAATCATAGCAGCAGCAACTCACAGAACTTGAGTGTTATGTCCTGTGAGGATGAAACTTCATATCATCTCACCAATGCTGATCTTAGACGATGAGGTAATCTAGATGCACCCTGTAGCATGAAGAACTAATGATGAGCTCACATGAATTTCTTTCATGACTCTCTTAGTTAACCCATGGGTTTAATTTTGAAAAAAAAAATGTAGGTGAAATATGGGAGATGTTTCTAAGCAAGATTGAAAGAATGCTGAATTATCTTCACTACAGGGACAATTCTTTAATAATTTAAGTAATAATGTAAATGGACTGTTGTGATTCTTTTCTGTATTGCAGAAAACTCACTACCATTCTTCATTTGGAATTGCAGTCATATAATTTAGAAATGAAACATAAAGTAAATTTTATTTAAGAAATCTGCATCAACGTTTATGACACATGAATTCTTTGGAGAAAAATAAGTACCAAATTGCTGAATGGATTGAGAATTGTATGTAAGAGGACGTTTTCAGTAGCTTCTAAGTTGAATAATACTAGCTGGAAATTTTTCATACCCAAAACCTAATGATGCCTGATTTAGTCTTTTTTTAATTGAGAACAATTACCTTCATAAGATAAAATACACTTACCATCAAAAACAAACATTGAATCATGGGGAAAGATGTATTAATCAAAAAATCTTGAGGCAACTAAATGCTATCTGGAAAAAAATATAAATTCATATCCATACCTCCAGTCATTCCACCAAAAGAGATTCAATATGGATTAAAAATTTAAACATAAAAATGACAAGTACCAAACAAAATGTTGGATTTTTTGTTCTGTTTTGTTTCTTAATAATCTCAGAATAGAGAAGACCTGTCCATTCACATCATAAAATCTAAATTCTGTAGAGAAAAATATTGATACAGTTGACAATATAAAGTTTTTTAAATGTTTGAACAACAACAACAAAAAGAACTATAAACAAAGACAAAGGCAAATGACAAAATGGGGGAAAGATTACAACACATATGACAGACAAGGTCTAATTTTTCTGTTATATCAAAAGCCTTCATGTGCTAATAAAGAGACAAACCCTTAGGAAAATATTCGGAAGACAAAAACGCAAAAGAAGAAAGCCAAATAACCTTGCAAACATTTGCAAATTAGAAAAAAACAAAGAAGATGCCACATTTCACCCATCAGTCATGTTAATACACAGCTTTGCCTGGAGATAGGGATGTGGGCATTCTTAATACGTCGTTTGGAATGTAAATTGAGACAAGCTCTTTGGGGGGCAATTTTACAATGTTACTAATATTTTAAGTGCATACTTTTGACCCAGCGATTTTATTCTAGGAATTTGTCTTACAAATATTTGGGACATGTATACAAACATACACTTGCAGCATTGTTGATAATAAAAAATTGGAAATAAGCAACTAGTCAAACGGTTTTTGTTATCCAGTTGAATACTATGCAGCAAGTAAAAAGCATGAGGTCTGTGTTGCTGATGTGCCAAAATACCCAAGATAGATTGTTAAGGGGGAAAGAAAAGTCAAAGAAAACTATGTGGAGAGCACTTCAGCAATTTACATATTAAAATATGTGGATGTATTGATGTGTTTGCTGGAACATTCCTGGAAGAATATGTAAGACCAAAAGTGATTATTTCTGAAGAATAGGACTAGGAATAGAATAGGAAACAGATTAACTTTTCATAAACTTCTATGGTCTGTGTTAGTTTTTCGTATGCATGTGCCATTTTTAGAATTAAAGATACATCTTTTGATCAATTTCAGGACTGTTTGGCTAGTTATTACCTGGTTTTAGGCTTTAGCCATTCTTTCTGTATATAATTTAGTTCTGTATTTGGAAAATAGTATGTATAGAGCTTCAAGTAAACCACTGCCCTGCAAAGGTGAGTGGTTCACCATTTGGTCAAGAACAGGAGTCAGGTTCCTCCATTTTCACAACTGTCAGCTTTCTCACTGGAACGTCTGGCATCCAGAACCCCGGGGGCACCCGTCCAGCCCAGCACAGAATCCCTGTGAGCCAGGCTTTCCGTGAAGACTGATGCTGCCTCTGCTGGGGAACCGCAGTGCAAGGTGGTGCCCATCATGTTTTTTAAAGGGATAAATTCCCTATGAAATTTAGTCCAGGAATTTCTTCTTAGATTTTTCTGTATGAGTTGAACAGTTCTAGAATTTGTGTTTTTTTACCAGATTTTTTCCTTGCCTGGAATCTTAGCATCAAATTCAGTGGTCAGTATATAACTGGGTGTTTAATAATTATTTTAACGATCTGGTTGTGATTTAAATATATCGTAAATCTTTTTGGGGGAGAAACCACAACGTCAACATAACTTGTAAAGAAATGAACAAGCTTAATGCTACTCTAATGAGGACCTTTTGTTATATAGGTGAGACATATCGCTTTGAGGTATGACTTCCTTCTAGGAAAGGCAGTGTCTCCTATGTTGTATTCTTGACGAAGATGTTTTAATTTTAATCTAACCATGAGAAAACAATCAGACAAACCCAGAGTGTGCCACATTGTAGCCGATTGGGTTCAAAAACGTCAATGTCATGAAAAACAAACAACGAACAAGGGATTGTTCCAAATTAAAATAGTCTAAAGAGACACACTAAATGCATTGCACAAATATTATTGGATTCTACATTAAAAAAAAAAGGCCAGAAATACTTGGGAACAACTGAGAAAATGGAATATGAATTATAAAATAAAATTAATGTTAATTTTCTTAGGTATATTGATGGTTATGTAGTAGGATGGCCTTATTAGGAATTGCATGTGAAAGTATTGAGGACTGGCTGGGCGTGGTGGCTCACACCTGTAATCCCAACACATTGGGAAGCCAGGGTGGGTGGATCGCTTGAGCCCAGGAGTTCGAGACCAGCCTGGGCAACATGGAGAAACCCTATCTCTAAATAAATGAATAAGTAAATAATAAAAAACAGAAACCTGACATTTATTAAAAAAAAAAAGTGTTGAGGAGTGAAGTGTTTTGATGTTTACAACCTACATTCAAATGGTTTAGGGGAAAAAGGCTATAGCTAGATAGTGAAAGCAACTATAGCAAGACGTTAACAATCGGTGAATCTAAGTGAAGGGTAGATGGGTAGAGAGTTTTTCTTTCAATTCTGTAAGTTTGAAAATTTCAAAATGAAGAAATTGGGAGACAAGAAAAATCCCATTTGGCTTTCAAAAAAATCATATCATTAGTAAACGATAGCAAAAATTTTTTTTGTTTTAAAAGACCTTTTAGGTTAGGCTCCTCTCCATTCTGTTGCGCCTCCTAATTTGACTTTATCCCTTGTTTTACCCAAGTGAGGACATGCTCTTGGTTTACTGTCAGTATCGTGGGTTTTTCCTAGTTCTTGTGACATCTCTGGACTACAGCAGGTTGCCCCCTCTGGCGCCACCATCTCTGTGCTCTGGTTTCTGGAAGCCCCCTTGACCCGCCCCTTTACTCCATATCCTGAGGGGAGTGTTCCATCAGGGGTCCCAGGTGGCTTGTTGACGCCACCTTTGCCCCTGACCCCCGCTTCGCTTTCACTCCCCAGGTGTCTCTGCTTTCAGGCCGCACCCCACCCCCAAGCCTTTGTCTAATTAAACTGAAGTGGTGCCACCTGGCAAAGTCTTCCTTCCTGGGTGGTTTTTTTTTTCTCCTTTTTCCCCTCTGGGGTTGTCAGGAGTTTCTTGTCAGCATCTTTGGCCTTTCCTGCCCTCTTTTTCCCTGAACTGGGTCTGTGGTTTCCCCAGGTGTCCAGTTCTTAGATGTCATGTGAACTGCTGGTGGCTTTTTCAGAAATAAGGAAGGCCCCATTAAGACTGCCCCATGCCTTTCTAGACAAAAATTCCAAACGTAGGTGCCCTGGGAGGTATTTTTCAGTCCTCTGCCCCTGCGCTTTCTAGCTGGGGCACGATCTGGGCTCGCATTCCCCAATTTCCTGCAGCCTGTGTGCCTGGAAGTGGTGCTGTGGTCCTGTCCCCAGCAGGGTCCCTCCCCGCTGCTTCCCCTCACCCTTGCCTTTGACTCTTTCACACTTTGAAAGTTGGTGCCAAAATGTTTCCTGTCTTTCCACCAGAATCCCCAGAACCCTCCAAACAACTGCCAAATCAAATCCTGAAGTATTGAAGCCAATTTAGTGCTTTATGCTCCCAGTCTGATCAAGGAAGGAAGCAAAAACTCAGGGATCAGTTTTTACCTGGATTTCCCAGATTTGAGCTGTGATCCATCCAATAGAGTTGGACTGTTAATACCGTGACCATAGTATAAAATATACTGAGAAGAGAAATGAAAGCTGTCAAGCACTGGCAAATTGTGTGAACCAAGGGACAGTCTTGCTTCAGGCTAGAACATGGCATCTACAAGAGATTGCAGACCTTCATTAATACTCCAACAAATTAGCATGATACACAGCATACAGATATTAGATAGAATCGCACTACCTTCTTTTAAGTCTTGGGTATTCATCCCTAAAGTTTCCAACATTTGAGAAGCAGAGATTAAGAAAGATAGATGGAGAACCAGAAAACCAGTTGTACTTCTGACCTACTTACTGATGAGCTTTGTAATTTTGTTCGAGTTAGTAAATGTGTTTGCTTCTATTTTCTCTGTAAAATGAGGAAGTAGGTTGGGTGGAGGTGTCAGATTTGATCTCTACAGTCTCTCCCGGCCCTAGAACTTCGTGATGATAAAATACAGTGGTCTGGGGTTTTACATTCTTCGATGTTTTTTAGAAAATGCCCTTTTAAACACTGAGAAGAGGTATCTGTATTTTTTGCAATTCTATTATTTTGAGCACAGTCAAACCTGATCTGAACCCAAAGCCAGGATAATATGAAAAGAACTGTGTGGAAATCAAAGACTGGCACATTGGAAGACACCTGCAGAGTATCAACACTGAGGGTCTTCCTCATTGATCTCAATCTCGGAGGAGCCACTCCACAAACACCCTGGATGCCTTGCCTGCGTCTACACTACAGAGCCACGTCTGGTGTCATCACCTATGGCTAAGTGTTTGATGCTGGTACCTTTGATCTGAGCCCGAATCCCCAAATCAAAGTGATCGTTTGTTTAATATTTGTCACACATCCGGAAATTCTAAAACCCCAAACAGAATAGAAGGCACACTATAACAAGGATTTCTCTTTCCAGCCAATTAAGGTCATTAAAGAACAGTTTCCCAATTTAAATACTTGCCTAAGCTTAGAATTACCGAGTTGCCCCAGCAACAGGTTACAAAAGGGCATACAAAATCATGGTGGAGAAGAGAAAGAGAATGCAAGCGTGTAAGTAAAAGTATTCAAGTAATTCCTTTGACAACAACATAGTTTAATCTAAACAGAAGGCAGATTTAAAACATTGATCTAAGCAATGGAATGAATATTAAAGTTAGCTGGAGGGATATTTGTCAAGTTTTACTCTGGTTACTGCAAGAATAGAGTTGAGAATGTTAGCCCTAGTGGACCCCTTTACAGAATAATACAACATATAATTTTGAAACAACTCCCCACATTTTACTCTGTGGCTATGTGTTTCCAGAGACGGGCAACAATTTCCATTCTGCTCCCAGAAGTAAAAGCATTGGAAACACTTCCACCTTTCCTCTGCCCCTCTGCCCCTTCCTCATCAGGAGGAGCATGGCTTACCTGATTGGTGGGTTTGGGAAGGGAGGCAGCTTGTGCACAGGATGCTTGCATTCTGGGATGTCTCGGTCATGGTCATTCAGTGAGCCTGGACAGGTGCAGGGGGACTGCTAGTTGTCAGAGCTGCCCATGACTGAGGGGTCAATCCCATCTAATTCAGGATGAAGGATTAAGAGGCATGCTGCAGCCATGTCTTCTAATTTAGTTTTATCTTCAATAAAACTGACCATTTTTGTCTCCAGTTGTCTGACTTCTATGTGTCTCAGGTTGGGAAGAAACAGGTGTTACTTATTGTGGCCACTGTGATTCCGTAATAATAAGTCAATCAACATTTACCTACAGAGAGCCAGACTCATTCCCAGGAACCGAGTCTATAAAGTGAGACTTGCTCCCCGTCTGGAGGAACTTGCAGTCTAGGATTATGAAATTCAATTTTACTCGTTTTAATTGTGAACAGTGTTCTGCCTCACTCTTCCTTTGATCTCTTTAGGTGTTATCAGTCTTATAAATAACTAGCATTGCATTTCTAATATGAGTTATGGAAGAGCTATTTTGGTCACTTTGTATTACTGTAGGGCTTTAACAGCTCACATATAACAAATTTGATTGTGTTTATATTTAAACCTTCTTAACAAGGGAAACAGAAGGATTAGATTCAATAAAAACAGGAGCAGCATTCTGAATGTGTTTAAACAAGTTTTCCCCACTGATAAATAGAATAAATAGTATCATTTTCAACTAGAAAAATAACTGCCAAAAAAAACCACACACACACACACATGCACGCATGCACAACAACTAAAAAAAAGTCACCAGTTCCCCTAAAGAATTTGTACAATCCTCAAGGCAAGTTACAACTGGGTCCTCTTAAATAAATCAATCTTTTCTAGTAAATGACTCATAAGACCATTCAAATCTATGAAGCTTTTCAGTAAATTTATTCAATTAAAAGGATTTTCAATATTTTGAAATGAAATGCACTCTGGGCACAGAGTGTATTTCATCTCAAAATAATATTTTAGCAAATATTAAATTACACGTAATATTCTTGCCATGTCAGAAGAGAAAACAAAGCACACCACACCCCCGACAGCCACTCTGCAGAGGCTGCAGCTGATTCCTCGGCAATGGCCTTCCAGCCTTCAGGCAAGTCTCCCTGCAGAGGGATGGAAGTTCCTCTGGTACACTAATGCTGATAAATTTACTTATCATTCATGATCATCTCTCCTGCTGCTTTAGGGGAAAATGTTTTGAGCACCTAAGTGTTGGAGGATTACATTATGCCATACTCGAAAGGAAGAAAATAACCGCCTCTAAGGACAAGGCAATGTCAATCAAGACTCCAGACTAATCCTATTATTCTCTTAGGAAAAAGAGTCACTTCTCTGTGCCCAGAATGTATTTCAGCTCACATTGGGACTGTGACTTTTTTTTTCTTTAAAAAAGTCATTTGAGAAGATTCACTCTACAGACTATGCTTGGGATTTCTGTTTATGTGACTTTCATTTTGGGACTTGCAAAACACCATACTACCAAGCATGTCTTTTACTTCCATTCAGGAAGTATATTACAGTGATTAGAAAACTGAGGTGAATTCATGAAGGAATACAACGAGAAGAAAGGCGGTCCTCAACCCTTCCTCCTTGCCAGGAGTTGGAAGTCATAGAATTTAACGGGTAAGGTCTCAAAGCACCCACTGGGAGGAAAGATTTGGGCCTTGCCTTTTGGTGTGTATGAGTCACAAATAAAATGGAGAGAATCACCTACGTTTCAGGTCTGAGGATGAACACAAAGAGTTTTTGAAGTCTTCTGAGGTTCTCAAGAAAAAGTATCGTGTTAATTCTGGAAGTACACCTTGGATTCTTAGAGCAATGAAATATCACTTTCCATTAGGCAGGAAAGAAGAAGAAAGCTGGACGATGCCAAGTGTTGGTGGGGATATAGGAATATAGGCACCTTCCTGCACTGCTGGTGAGATGGGAAGGCAGCGCTGTGCACAGTACGCATGTGCACCTTATGGTCCAGCAATCCTGTATTTCAAGGTATACCCCAGACAGATGCTTAGACAGGTTCCTAAAGGACTGGTATAAGTTTTTCATAGTAAGACCTGGAAGCAACTGGGGAGAATGGGCAGGTAAAACACAGTCCAGGCATACCCTGTGCGCACACACACACCCCTCCAGATAAAATGAAAGAGTCCTAGCCAAAAAAAAAGGCAAAAAAGTTGAATGAGATTTCTAGAATAGCACAGTTTATGTAAATTAACAATATTTGCATACGAAATGACAGTATGCATTTTACAAGAACACATACAAACAGAAGATCCCAGTCAACTGGAATGGTTGCATATGGCAGGGCAGGCAGGTGATGGGAGTAGAAATGATGATAGAAGGAAATAAAATGTAATTAAAAAGTACAAAAAAGGGAGCCATGCAGAGAACGATGCTAATAGTGTACTATGAATGTGGTAGGATGGATTCAAATCTCTACATTTCAAGTGCTGTCCCTCCCCAAAATGTATACTACACACACACACACACACACAGGTGTTGCAAGGTAGTGACATATGGGCCAAATCAGGCCCTCAGATATGTTTTATTTGGTCTATGCAGTACGTAAAAGTGGCTTGAATTAGTTGCCAACACTTAAAATGCAGGTCTTCAGCTACTCTAAGAAGATCCAACAAGCTTGGGCTGAAGACAGCAATCCCCAGTAGTGCTTGGCGGCTTGCCCCATCCCTAAAGAGCCTGCAGTCTGCTGGTCATCATAGTCCTTATCCTTTCTGCCCTGAAAAAGGAGGAGAGTAGGCTCACACTTTGCTTTGCACTGTGAGCTGAACCAGATGATTCTCCTGTTCCATTTCCCACCTGGCCCCTGATCAGATACTGCTTGATACAGAGGTCACCTGCCCTCTCTATCTCTCATCCTCTCAGAAATTTTGTTCTACCAGATCAAGTGGTTAAGGCAAGTGGGTGGATTGGGCCTTTTGCTGAAATGGGAGAGGCAAGACAGGAGCAGGCTTGGGGCAAATTCAGAGCCCCCTTTCCACCATGACATGTTTCAGATGCCCATTACATATCCAGGTGGTGAAATTAAACAGACAGCACTTATGGGAGTGTGGAGTTCTAGGGAGAGGTCAAGGTTAGAGGATAAACAGTTGGGCAACATTGACATGAATGGTAAAGGTGTGGGACCAGATGAGATCACTCTAAGTATGGAAATAGAGAAAAGCAGGAGGATTAATGAAAACAGGAGGGGTTGAGAGGGGGAATGCGAACAAGGAATGAAAATTTGGGAGAATTTCCAGACAGCATCCTTTTTTCTTGAGAGCAATAATCAATTGGAGGGATCTCAAAAATGTGTCACTGATTGCAAAAGCATGTTGTAGAATGACGTGTAAAACAGTAGTATTTTTGACTGTTGAAAAGAATATACGAAACAATACAAGGTATTTTTTCGTGAATGTGTGAAGTCTGGATGGATGCATAGCCTCTTGAGAAAGACAGGAGAGCAGGGCTGGGGAGAGTAGCAACAGGGCTGTAACCATCTGTAGTGTTCTCTTTTATTTATATTGTTTTATTTTATTTTATTATTTAATTTTAAAATAATTTTGAAGTAATTTTTAATTTTAAAATAATTTTATTTATATTATTTAAAAACATTTCAAAAATAACTATGACAATGAGCAATTTTAGTGAAAATGAAGATGAAATTAGGAATATTGGAAATCTGTACAGTACTTTGAATAGGGGAATTTGCACATAAAATATATGTAAACTCTTAATAGTATGTGTCATGGTTAATTTTATGTGTCAGCTTGACTGAGTCACTGGGTGTCTGCATATTTGGTCAAACATTATTCTGGCTGTATCTGTGAGGGTGTTTCTGGGGCCGAGATAACATTCCAGTCAGTATTCTGTGGAAAGCAGGTTGTCCTTCCTTATGTGAGTGGGCCTTAGCCAATTGATTAAAGACCTGAACAGAACAAAAAGCTGAGTAAGAGGAACTTTGCCTGCCTGGTCCTTGAGCTGGAGCATTGATAATCTCCTGCCTTCAGATTGGAACTTACACTGTCTGCTCTCCTGGTTCTCAAGCCTTCAAACTCTGCCTGGAACTGCACTGATAGGTCTCCTGAGATCCAGCTTGCCAACCTCAGATCCTGAGACTTCTTAGCCTTTGTAATCATGTAAGCCTATAATAAATCTCTTTTTCTCTATGTGTATATCTGATTAGTTCTGTTTCTCTGTAGAACCCTGCCTAAGACAGCATTTAATAGCAAAATTACCACCTTTGTTTTATTCTCAGCAAATTGAACTGGGCTGTTCAACATATCTTTGATTGCTGATGCGAGGCTTTTTTTTTTCTTTTTCTCAAAAGCATTTTTATCAAAGGAATGCATGCATATAATTTTAAATGTTTCAAATCACTGTAAGGCAAAACATTAAAAATAATAGTCCTGTGCCCTCCTTGCCCACTGCCCAACCCTGTTTTAGCTCTCCAGAAGCTTCATTCATTTCTTCTGATATTTATCTCCATTTCTCACAATTAAACTTACAATGCACACTGTTGGATCATCACTTTTAGACATTTGCCATTAACTCCCTATTGTGCAGGATGAAGTCAATTTTATCTTATACTTCCATTCTCCTCCCTCTCTCCCAGTCTCAAAATATAG
Source organism: Symphalangus syndactylus (assembly GCF_028878055.3). Taxonomy (NCBI): domain Eukaryota; kingdom Metazoa; phylum Chordata; class Mammalia; order Primates; family Hylobatidae; genus Symphalangus; species Symphalangus syndactylus. The sequence continues at coordinate 20,481,170 of NC_072424.2, forward strand.
CGATACCACAATCATAATTTAAATTCACTGTTAATGTTTTAATTAGTATTATTCTACAAATGTAGTTCATCATCTACTGAGCCAAGTAGAATACCAGGATTACGATGACCTTTTTGTACTATTATTCTACAAGTGTAGCTTATCATCTACTGAGCCAAGTAGGATACTAGGATCACAATGACCTTTTTGTACTAAAGTTTTGTTTTTCCCAGACTTAACCCTTCCTTCCTCCTTTCTATTTTCCTTTCTCTCTTTTTTCTGGATTTACTTGTTTTTCTTTCTTAATTTTCTTGTGAGGCAGACTAGTAGTTTCTGGAGCCCCATTCCTTGGGTTCAAAACCATCTCTGCCCCTTGCTAGCTGGGTAAGCTTGGGCAAGTTACTTCCTGTTTCAGAGCCCCCATTTTTTCATCTATACAGTGAGATTGATAATGGGATGGCCTGACAGGATTGTGATGAGAATTAAATGAGTTAACATAAGTGAAGCACATAGAACATAGTTGGGTCTTCTCTTTTTTAATCTGCTTTGATAATACCTGCCTTTAAGTGGAAGTTTAATGCATTAAAGGTTAATGTAATTATCAGTATGGTTAGAATTAGGCCTACCATTTTATTTGTTTTCTAATTGTCACCTCTCTTTTTTACTTCTGATTCCCTGCTTCTGCCTTCTTTGGAATTATTGTAATAATTTGTCTTTTGAATTTTTAGATATCACTCTACACAGTTTATTTACTTTTATTTTTTATTTTTAGTGATTGCTCTAGGGATTACAAAATCCATTTTTTACTTTCCATAGTCTACTTACAGTTAATATTGTACAATTTCATAAAAATTTTGGAAATCTTGCAACTATTTTGATTCATTTACTACCTTACTGCCATCCTTTTTGCTATAATTGTCATGTTTTTCATTTACATATGTTATAAACCTCACAATATTATAAATTGCAATTTAAATAGTCATATATGTTTTAAGAAAATTAAGAGAAGAAATAATCGTAAAGACAGTCATTCAGAGAAGAGATCACAGCCCCAAGTTTCTGTTTCACAGATAAGGTAGTTGCTCACACATATGCCTGGAAAATAAATGAGACAGGATCCCTCTTCCCATTCCACACCACTACCTTTTTCCCCTAGGTTGCCCTTGGTGACTGCATTTGTTATTCAAAGTCATTCTCGAACTTCATTATAGCCGGATCTCACCTGGGAAATCCTAGTAGGAAGAGAGGAAAAGTGTAGTTTGAGCTGACTTTGCCCCACACCTTCCTAGACAATATCCTGCTTTGAAAATTCACTCCTTAAATGACAGTCTCTTTCTGGATGACACCATAATGTTATTAGTTGCTTTTCAATGAAGCAAAGTGTATTAGTTTGTTTTCAGGCTGCTGATAAAGACATCCGAGACTGGGAAGAAAAAAGTTTAATTGGACTTACAGTTCCACATGGCTGGGGAGGCCTCAGAATCATGATGGGAGGTGAAAGGCACTTTTTATATGGTGGGTGGCAAGAGAAAATGAGGAAGATGCAAAAGCGGAAATCCCTGATAAAACCGTCAGATCTCATGAGACTTATTCACTACTACAAGAACAGTAGTGTGGGGTACGAAACCACCCCCATGATTCAAATTATCTCCCACTGAGTCTCTCCCACAACACGTGGGAATTATGGGAGTACAATTCAAGATGAGATTTGGGTGGGAACACAGAGCCAAACCGTATCACAAAGTAACCCAAAGTCTTATCAAAGACAATGAAGATATGAGTTTTGATTGTATCAAGCTGTGGGGTGGGGTCGGGAGAAGACTGCACTACATTTTTCAATGAACTTTTCCTTCCAAATGACTTCCAGTGTATTCTTTCCTAAAGATCAGTGATTGTAAACCCACCTTAGCTAGACCTGTGTGGGTTTCAGCAAATCCATCTCTAGGCCCCAGAAGCAACCCTACATCCATGAGAGAACAATAAGAATAACGTTTCAAAAACATACCTCAAAGTATTCGATACATATATCCTATGCCATCACTACCTCAAGGAGAGATATCTTTTGCCCTGTCTTTAAAACTATAGTAAAATGGGCCAGGAATTTAGTAAAATTTCTTTTTTTAATGTGTGGGTACACAAATGGACCCCAGCCATTCTTAGGAAATTGATGCCATTGAACATCTGGGCTCACCTTCGTTTCCTAAACAAGTAAGCAAATCAGATTCTGAAAACAAAGCTGTTCACCTGAGTTATCTTTCTGTCTCTCTCTCTTAGCCTTCTCCTTTACTGACTTCCCCTTTATGTGTAACAATTAATTTATATTTATGAGGACTATAGCGCAGGTTTTATTCAAGCTTGGGCTTCAGCTTTTCTTATTAATCTTTGCTTTTCCAAAGTTTCTAGGTAATCTTTACTGTGGCCCCAGGGTTTTAAGCTTTTCTCCTGATAGCCTCTTGCCCTGGATTACTCTTGTTTTCTTTTTTATGGCATCAGTGTTTCCTTTCCTTTCCTCCCTAACTATGAATCTGAACTTTCTGCTCTTGTGACTTCACCTTTATGCATCTCCCTATCTTTACTTTCCTCCTATTTTATTTTTCTCCAGTGGTTTTATCATCTGGAAAGGTGTCAAAATAGTGTTAACATTACTCAACACCTAGTCTCTTACGTGCACCATCAGCTGAATTTAGTCACATTAAAGTCTAATTGCGGAGCTAAATGGATTATGATTACATACTCCACTGCATTGGTCTGTGAAGTGTATTTTCAGTAAGGTGAAAACTTGCCACATTACCTAGGAAAAAGTTAAAAAGATGCTAACTCTTCAGCTAACATAGTACTCATTTTTTCATTTGTTGAATATTTATAGAGCTCCTATTATGTGCTAGACATTTGTTGAACTTTTATTATGTGCAAATTATTGAGAATATACTGAAGAATAAAATAAACGTAGGCTCTGCCCTTAAGGAGCTTAAAGTCTAGGTGGGGATAGGACAATAAACAAGCAGATGCATCCGTATATGCTTTAAAATCATGGTGAGTGAATGAAGGACAAAAATAGAGTGGTGTGGTTGAGAATAACACCAGAACACATTGGGTGGTCAGTAGAGCTGCCAGATCTGTCAAATAAAAATACAGGATGCCCAGTTAAGTTTGAATTTCAGATAAACTGTGAACACATTTTTAGATGGGCATGCCCCATGAAATTTTTGGGACTTAGGCAGAATAAAAATGTATTCGTTTCTTATCCGAAATTTAGATTTAACTGGGTATCCTGTATTTTATCTGGTAACCTGGCTGGTCAGGAAAGGCCTGTCTGGAGAAGTGACATTTGAACTGGGAACTGAAGGATGAGTAGTGGGCTGACAAAAGAGCTTTGAAGACCCCAAGAGTGAGAACTGAACACATTAGGGATGTGGGCTGGGACAAGGGCCGCTGATTGGCATGGAGCCGTGGGCAGAGGCCAGATCATGCAGGGCTCTCTAGGCCATGGTAAAGAAGGTGAATTTTATTTGAAATATACTGCAAAGCGTTTGAAGCATCTTAAGCATGGAAATGGGGTGGTAGATCAAATTTTGATATGAAAATGATTATTCTAGCTGCAGCATGGAGAAAATATTGGAGGGGTGAGAGGGGAAGTGAGGAGAAAAGCAAGATGGGTATTGCTGTTGTCCAGGGAGGGATAACAGTTGTTGGGGTGAAGGTGGAGATGACATGGGTAGATTGGAGGTAATTTTGTAGGCAGAACTGACTGTAGTTGCTCAGGTACTAGATATGGAAATCAGTGAGGGAGAAGGGGGAAACATCCAGAATGACTCTTGTTTAAAATGGAGCACCTACATGGGCTGAGGAGCCAGGCCTGAGATGAGTGAGACAGGAGGAACTATGAGGGGGATGGGCTGGGGTGAGGTGATCAGGAGCTCAGAATCACAAGGGTTAAGGTTCTGCCAACCATGAGACATCCAGCGGCCACCAACGCTGAAACGTGCACAGATCTGTGTGGTTCATTCATGGCTCACACCTGTGTTATCTCATTTGACATGGCACTTCCTTAAGTTGGGTGTTATTTAATTCCTGAAGCCCTAAGCTGGTATTATTATACCTGAACCCCAAACGATCTTTGCTTGGCACCTCGCTTGGGCCCCAGTGATTTGAGCCCTGAGTGGTGTATGATGTCTGTGGCTTCATAACTGGTGGAAGTTTCCTTTCTTCTGTAAAGCCAGTTTATCATAGTCTTCTAATACGTAGATCAGAGTTGAGCCAGTGCTCTGTCTGATAATGCTGTCTGCACACTGGACTTCAATGGAACCAGCTATTTGTTGTGTCAGTTTTGGGAAATGTTAAGTACCCAGTGACAACCCACCCTGTGACCTCCTACCCTGTCATGAACTCCTGGGGTTACTTATGGGTAACAAAAGGCTTCATGATAGAGAAACTCTGATTTTCCATATATGCATATGTACATGTACATGTATATGTATATGTACATGTACATTTATATGTGTGTGTGTGTATATATATGGATTTTCCATATATGTATATGTTTATGTGTGTGTATATATACATATATGTATATGTATATGTATGTGTGTATATATATATCTCCATATATATACATATATATATATATATATATGGAGTTTATTAAGGAGTATTAACTCAAACGATCACAAGGTCCCACAATAGGCCATCTGCAAGCTGAGGAGCAAGGAAGCCAGTCCAAATCTCAAAGCTGAAGAACTTGGAGTCTGATGTTCAAGGGCAGAAAGCATCCAGCACAGGAGAAAGATGTACACTGGGAGTCTAAGCCAGTCTAGCCTTTTCACGTTTTTCTGCCTGCTTTAAATTCTAGCTGCGCTGGTAGCTGAGTAGATGGTTCCCATCCAAATTTAAGAGTGGGTATGCCTTTCCCAGTTCACTGACTCAAATGTTAATCTCCTTTGGCAACACCCTCACAGACACACCCAGGATCAATACTTTGCATCCTTCAATGCAATCAAGTTGACACTCGGTATTAACTATCACAGCCTGGAATTCACAGCAGCCACCATTTTGCCATTCTGAGAGAAGTCAGCCTGAGGCAAAGCCATACGGGAGAGCAGAGCCGAGAGAATTGCAGAGAAACATAGCTGGGCCTCAGAGAACACCATGAACCTTTGTATCAGACCGCGTCTGCAGGTTACATGCCTGTAAAATATTTTAGTTATGTCAGCAATAAGTTCCTTTATTGTTTAAGCCACTTTGAGTGAGCTTTTTTTCCTCCTTGCAACCTGGCTTCTTCCAGACTCAGAAATCTGATTTTTCAGCCCCTGAGCAAAGATGTATCTCACCATAGCCAGTCTCACAAAAACTAGTATTTTTCTCTTGAGTCATTGCACATGCAATGAACAATTGTAATGAGAAGATTGCTTGATGTATATGGGATCAGAGAAAGGGGAGTCATTTATATGAGTTGAATGTTTTATGACATTAAGATATTCTAAGATACCCAGTTTTCATTCCTGAAACCAGTTGGAGTCCTAAGAACTGATGAAGTCCTTAGGGAGCTCTGTCCTAGAGAGTATGGATGCCGTATTAGTATCAGCAAGGTTATGCTGCAGTGACAAACTACCCTCCAAATCTCAGGAGCTTAAAACAACCAAAGCTTATTTCATCCTTCTGCTGTCTGTCCACCATAGGTTGGTTTGGGGCTCTTCTCTGAGATGTTCTTACTCAAGGATCCTGGCTGATGGAGATGTCACCCTTTGGAATGTTATTGGTTGCTGTGGCAGAAGAAAAGAGGTCTCTAGAAAATCTAGTTACATCTTCCAGCCTAGAAGCAGCACATTATTTCTATTCACAACTTATTGGCCAAATTAAATTGGCTATTTAACTAAATAGCTCTACTTCAACCACAGGAAGGCCAGAAAATGCAGTTTTACTATGTATTTGGAAAGAGAGAGCCAGAAAATATTTGGCAAACAGAACTCCTACCTTGACTTCTGTAGACCTCCTTTTGTCCTGGTTTTTATGACTACACAACTTTTTTTGATTGACTCATAATTCATGTACGGTAATAGATTTAGTTAGGTTACAGTCAAACAATGAAGGCATAGGAGACATTTTGTCTTTGTTAGATGACATTGCATATCTCTGTTCTGATTCATCATTACACATACAATAATGTAATCCTGTAAATTCTCTATGGATAAGAATACTGTTGGTTAGGTCATTCAGTCCTTTGCTTGTCTAAGACTAATTTTCTACCACCTCACCACCTTTTCTCTAAATCGTTGAAAAAGTGTATTTCTCTGAAGTGTGATTATGTTAGCTTGACCAGTGGTCTTCAAATAACTGCTCACATTCCAACTAAAAGAATTGTGAAAAATTATGCACTTTAAATAGAATTATCAGCTGATTGATCATAGTAAGTAGTTACTGATGTTATAATACTGTGTGACTTTTGTAATATAATTCAGAAGGATTTAAAAAAATTGAGCAGCATTGTATAACAACACAGAAGGCAAGCGATACCACTTCAAGAAAGGCAGAGACACCATTACCTACCCAGGAGAATGGCTCAAGGTGAGGTAATTATTTTCCATCATTTTCTTCCCCAGGTGCATTTGCCAAGGCTGAGCATGGGCTAAGGCCTGGTCTCAGCCCAGGTAGAGGGAATCTCCTGGGGAAAGATAAACCAGGCATTTGCATGGAGAATTCAAGCACACAGCGGGTTTTTCCACTGTTAACTAAATTCTGATGTGGTGTGAGAAGGTGACAGGGTAGGCTGGGAGCTTCTAAAAGCAAAATAACATCTCTTAAAGACTCATGATGCTTAGGAGGCAAAGTCCTACTAAAGGAAAGAAGCCTGCTATAAATACCTTGCCAGCGTTCCCTTCAGGACTGAGGCCAGGCTTTTTTAAAGCAGACTTTACTGGCCAGGTGCGGTGGCTCACGCCTGTAATCCCAGAACTTTGGGAGGCTGAGGCAGGCGGATCATGAGGTCAGGAGGTCTAGACAGTCCTGGCTAACAGGGTGAAACCCCGTCTCTACTAAAAATACGAAAAATTAGCCGGGCATGGTGGCGGACACCTGTAATCCCAGCTACTCGGGAGGCTGAGGCAGGAGAATGGCGTGAACCCGGGAGGTGGAGCTTGCAGTGAGCCGAGATTGCGTAACTGCACTCCGGCCTGGGCGACAGAGTGAGACTCTGTCTCAAAAAATAAAAAATGAAAAATAAAGTAGACTTTATTAAAATAAACTATTTTTGGAGCAGTTGTATGTTCACAGCAAAATTGAGAAGATACAGAAATTTCCCATATACCACTCCACCTCTACGCATGCATTGCCTACCCCACTATCAACATTCTGCACCAGAGCAGTCACATGTAACAATTAGTGAACCTACATAGACATATATTATTACTGAAAATCCACAGTTTATTTACAGTAGGGTTAACTCTTGGTGTTGTACGTTCTGTGGATTTTGACAAATGTATATATAATAACATGTATCCACTATTACAGTATCATACAGAATAATTTCACTGCCCTAAAGCTCCTCGGTGCCCTGCCTACTCATTCTTCCCTCCCCCAACCCCTAGCGACCACTAATCTTTTTATTGCCTCCATTATTTTTCCTTTTCCAGAATATCATATAGTTGAAATCATATGGTATATGGCCTTCTCACCTTTTCAGATTGGCTTCTTTCATTTAGTAGTATGCATTTAAGGTTCCTTCATATCTGTTCATGGCTTGATAGACTTATTTTTTTTTTAGCACCGAATAGTATTCTGTTGTATGGATATACCACAGTTTATTCACACTCACCCGTGGACAGACAGCTTGGTTGGTTCCAAGTTTTGGCAATTATGAACAAAGCTGCTATAAATATTTAAGCACAGGTTTTTGTGTTAACAGAAGTTTTTAACTCATTTGGGTAAGTATCTAGGAGGACAATTGCTGGATCACAGGGTAAGGGTGTATTTTGTTTTGTAAGAAACTGCCAAGCTGTGTTCCAGAGACTCCCATTTTGGACTCTCACCAGCAGTGAATGAAACTTTCTGTTGTTCCATATCCTCATCAGCATTTGGTGTCAGTGTTCTGTATTTTGGACATTCTAATAGGTATGTAATGTAGTATGGCATTGTTTTGGTTTACAATTCTCCAATAACATACTATGTTGAACATCTTTTCATATGTATATTTGCCATCTTATATCTTCTTTAGTGAGATGTTTGTTCAGATCTTTTGCCCATTTTTAATCAACTTGCTCATTTTCTTATTGTTGAATTTTAAGAGTTCTTTGTACATTTTGTACAACAATCCTTTATCAGGTAAATCTTTTGCAGATATTTTTCCTAGACTGTGACTTTTCTTCTCATTCTCTTGACAGTATCTCTCATGGAGCATACATTTTTAATTTTAATGAAGTTCAGCTTATCAATGATTTCTTTTATAGGTTGTGCTTTTGACATTGTATCTAAACAGGCATCACCATACCCAAGGTCTTCTAGACTTTCTCCTGTGTTACCTTCCAGGAATGTAATAGTTTTATGCTTTACATTTTGGTCTATGATCCATTTTGAGTTAATCTTTGTGAAAGGTAAAAGGTCTATGTCTAAATTATTTTTTGTTTTTTGCATTTGTATGTCTAATTGTTCCAGCTCCATTTCTTGAAGAGGTTATTACTGCTCTATTGTATTGCCTTTTCTTCTTTGTCAAAGATCAGTTGTCAGTATTCATGTGGGTCTCTTTCTGCACTCTCTGTTCTGTTCCATTGATCTATTTGTGTATTCTTTCACCAGTCACACGGTCATGATTATTGTGGCTTTATAGTAAGTCCTGGAGTGAGGTAGTGCTCCAACTTTGTTTTTCTCCTTCAATATTGTGTTGGCTATACTGGGTCTTTTGCCTCTCCATATAAACTTTAGAATCAGTTTGTTTACATCCACAAAATAACTTGCTGGGATTTTAACTGGAGTTGCACTTAATCTGTAGATGAAGTTTGGAAGATTGTCATCTTGACAATAATGTGTCTTCTTATTCATGAATATGGACTATCTCTCCATTTATTTAATTTTTCTCTGATTTTTTATCACAGTTTTGTAGTTTTTCTCAAATAAATCTTGTACTTTGTAAGATTTATCCCTAAGTATTTAACTTTTGGGGGTACTAATGTGCTAATGTAAATGATACAGTGTTTTTGGTGATATATAGAAAAACAAATGGCTTTTGTATATTAACCTTGTATTCTGCAATCTTTATACAAATAAACTATTACTAAGCAAAGAAAAGAAACAAACTACTAAAAGAAGCAGTTAGATAGTTGAATCTCAAAAATGATTTGTGGAGTAAAAGAAGCCTTGTACAAAATAGTACATATTGTATAATTTCATTTATATGAAATTCTGGAATAGAGAAAATTAATTTATGATAGAAACAATTAGAATAGTAGTTGTCTCTGGAAATGTCAGAGGGAGATTGATTTAGAAGCCTAGGAGTCATGAGGGAATTGTTCTAGTTGATAATGTTTTCTATCTTGTTAGGGGTTTGGGTTATATAGGTGCATATACTTGTCACTGAATGGTACATTAAAGATTTTTTCATGTCACTGTCTATACATTTTACCTTAAAGAAAATTGTAAACAAACATTGAATTCCAGTAATTTTGTACATCTTTAGGTGATTAGGGGTGAAGTGTGATGGTGCCCTTCTTAGTTTCTAGGAGCAATGCGAGTTTGCCTTTTTTTTTTTTTTTTAGTACTTTTTCATCATTAGAGTTTGGAGAAAGTTGCTAATAAACACTTGTACTTTGTTACCTTAAACACCAATAGTTTGTTCATTGTTTTATTTATAGAGCATCTACTATGCATTTAGTACATATTGACTTTGTGCTTCTTTCTACAAATAAGTTAACAAGACAAATATAGCCCTTTTCCTAGTGCAGCTTACAAACCAGCAGATTTACTATGTCCTTTTCCAGGATCTGAGATAGACTCATAATAGACAATCAATATAATCATCTGATAATGAAGATGTACCACCTTGTGTTACATCTTCCATATGGGTCATACTATACTCTGAACACTGTAAGCTCAGAACCACCTCCTATGCCTCACTTTGATCTCTTGTCTAAATCAGTACACAGAACTCTTCAGTGATTTAATCATTGTGCTATGATATTGACACATCTGGTTGTCTATGTTTTTCATTTCTTTTAAAGCTCACTGAATTGCCGAGCCCAGTATACCCAAAGAAAGTGCCAGAGGATGTGTTCCATTCACTTGAAGTCCTAATGTGGCAGTTTTATGATCTTCTGTCATTAGGCATGTTCTAAGTGGTGGTAGTGATACATCTGATGAAACGAAGGCTGCCTGGAACTCACATCCACAGTATCAATGATGAAAACTGAGAGGGGACAATGTTGAATCTGAAAAAATAAATTCAGTGGTATTTAACCAAGCTGCAGAGGCATGCCACTTTTTGTTGATTTTGGTGCTGAGCTTTGGAATCTAGCTTTAAAAGTGCCTGACTGGTGGAAGGCAGGAAGATTGCAGTTATAATCTTGGCTCTTTTCTGTGGCAAGCTTGGAGGAAAATTACCTTTCTGTAATATTGAATTTTATCTACGTAATTCTTCTATGAGGTCTTTGAGCTTGCCTTGTGTTTTTCATGCTTCTTAATTTCACTAAGCCAGAACTATAGGATTGGGGCTGAAGTAGGTGACATTTCTGAAAGAAACAGCCCACTTATTGGTCCCAGGTGGGACCGAAGCTTTTGATCCTAATACAACCAATTTTAAAGCAATGCCTGGGACTTGTAAAATTGGTAATTTTATTACAGAAATACATTATACTTTTGGTTAGAAAAATGCCTTCATTGAGAGCTGCCACCTGATTGGCCGATGATGTAGTCAACTTTTGCAGTCACTTTCTAACCAAATAATATGTTAGATTTTTACTGTGCTTGTGTAACTTAGGGAGAGAATAATCATTCTCTACTCATAATAGGATACAACTTAGCACACTTGGACAAGAAAATTATTAAACAAAGTGACAGTTTATTTTAAATGACAGACATTTGATAGTTCATAAATTATTATTAAAAATCCTACCAATGCTTTGCAATTATCACTTGTTTATTATCTCACCATCTTGTTTGATCCGCATAACAGTTATATGGGATAGGGAGGTCAAGAGTTGTTATGCCTGCCTGCTGGTCAGATGAAGAAAATGAGGTTCGTGAAGCAGAAATGATCAAGTCTCATATGGCTAGAGACAGAGATGGATCTAGAATTAATGCTTTCATTCCAATTATCTTTCCAGGCCATTTGTGGAGGGCTTTCTCCAATGCCAACAAGTGATAACTCTGGGAGCATCTTGAGAGTAATCACATGGTCCAAGGGGCTGTAGATGAGTTGAGATGACCCCTCTGGGAAAGAGGAAGGGTCTTAGGTAGGGATACAGGCAAGAAGAAGACAAAATGGAAAATAAAGAGACCCTTCTCCTATTTTTACTTCTTCTTTATTTGTTTTACTGGCTGATGAGAAAGTGGTGAAACTTGAAGACACCAGAAACACACCTTCTCATCTGGCATTTTGCTTATAAAGGACCAACTCTTTTTAGTGACTGAACCCACTTGATCACCATCTTTTCCAGTGGAAACATTTCTGCTAAGAGCCATCCTCCTCTATGAGTGCACCTTTATGGAGCAGACCAGAGGGAAAAGTAATTGAATTTAATAAAGGCTGTTCCCAATATAAAGCCACAGGGAAATGCATTTAACTTCAAAGTCAAGATGCATGGTTTCTAAATATAACTAATTGCCTGGCTGTTTCTTCCATCAAATCTCAATTTGACAGTAAAGAAGTGAATTCCTTGGCATTTTTTATTTTATAGTAACATGAATTCTTCATTGATGGTTATGGCTAGATTGAGAAAAGTCATTCTCAGAAATGTCATTCTTTAGATTTATCAAAGTTGCCACAGCTGTAACTTTGTACCCGCTCTGCTTAGGAGAGCGAGAAATAGTACTAGATAATCTTAACAGACTTGTCCAAGGTGAAACTTTTGATAATGGTGCTTTCTGCCCCCCAAACCTCCTCCCTATCTCTATTTTAAAACTTTCCTACAAAAGAAAATAAAAATCTGCAAGAAAAATTCTCTAAGCCCCCATTAAGAGAACACTTCTGTTCTCAGTGTCTTTGTTTGCAAATGTTAAGAGTTCCTTAAATGTGCATTTAAAAGTCATAAAGTTTGCGTATCATTATCTGAGCCTGCATAGGGGTGACTGCCTCCACCTCAGCAGATTAAGAAAAAGTGAGTGCAGCCTGTCCCAGGTGCTGTGGTCTGAATGTTTGCATCCCCTCCCGACCCCCAATTCATATGTTGAAATCCTAATCCCCCAAGATGGGGGAGTTAGGAGGTGGTGCCTTTGGGAAGTGATTAGCTCATGATGGGATGAATGCCCTCATGAAAGAGACCCCCCAAAAGCTCACTTGCCCCTTCCACCATGGGAGGACATAGCAAGAAGTTGCTGTCTGTGAGCCAGAAAGTAGGCCCTCACCAGACATCAATCTGCTGGCATCTTGATCTTGGACTTGGACTTGATCTTGGACTGTAAGAAATGAATTTCTGTTGTTGATAAGCCACTAGTCTATGGTATCTTGCCATAGCAGCTGGATCAGACTAACACACCAGGGTATGCAGAACCATAGGCCACAACATGCTTCCTGGAGTGACTTCAACTTGCATGTCACACTGCGCTTCTCTAGGTCAGAGCTCCTTTCCAGGTGACAGGCTGTTGTTGTCTAAGGACAAGCCCCTTCCTATTCTCTCTCTCCCAAGGGAGGGTTACATTTTCATTCTATGAAGCTGCCTAAAGAGAGAAGCTAGATATAAGAGAGAAAGGTTGTTGCAAGAACTGTGACTTCAGAAGACCTTCACTCCAAATTCTATTGCACAAGGCAAAAGCACATCTCAGATGAGCCTGCATGGGAAATTTGCTGAAGTACCATCTGTATATTTAGCACCGCAGGTCATCATGGGAGATGATGTTTCACCAGGAAGCAGCTTCACGATCACTTGCATTTAGAAGTGACTCTAAGAAAAGTAATGGTCCTTTGAGCTGGAGCCATAAGAAAAAAAAAAAGAAAGAAAAGAAGTAATGGGCAGTTGAAAAGGAGAGAGATGGTAACAAATGTATTAAAAATTTAATAATATCAAATTTCCAACAATATGTGAAAGGAAAAAGTTATATACATAAAAATATCAATTGCCTCATTGTCCATCATAGTAAAATACCAAAGTCATATAAATATTCAAAAGAAAAGTATTGCGTAGATAAATTATAGTACAGTTACGCGGTAGTATAATAATGCCGTTATTAAAATGTTAACTATAAAGGCTGGGAAGAATATGGAAAAGTGTTTATGATATAATATAAAATTTAAAAACACAAGTATGTGCAGACATGACTACAAGTATGTAGAGAAGTTTCAGGGCAAAGGCTAGAAGTAACTGTATACAGAAGAAAATATGTTGGGGTTGTGAGATTACAGGTGGTTTAAAAGTTTCTGCTATGTTTTATTTTATGGTATGATTTTAAACATATATATATATATATATATGAAATATAATAGAAATTGAAGCTGCTGTTAGCATTTGTTAGCTTCTCCTCATCAAGAACTTCTAGGCTGACATGCTCTTTCATCCATAGTTGACCGTTGGATTTTAGCCACAGAACCAGAGAGCAGAAGGGTCTGAGTCTGATTGGAAAAGCATTACTTTCTCCATCTGCACTGTGAGCCAGACAGATCCCTTCATTTCCCTCTGTTCACAGCTTGATATTCTTGGAATTATCTAATCTCCAGCTGGCCAGATGGATGGACTGGGCCCGCACTGAGTTTTCCGCAAAGCAAGGCCTTCTGGATGGCCTGAGATGACTGCATGCTTTCTTACTTCTCAGTTTCCATAGCAGGAATTTATTATGAGTAAGTAGGGACTTGAGGGACTCCTGACCTTTGGGACTGGCCAATCTAACTGCTTTCCCTGAACACCTACTCTCCAAATAACATTTCTGGACAGAAATAGGGTATCCTTGGACTGACAGTATACTACCAGGGCCCTGAAGGAGGCTAATTTCATCAAAATGGGAATCAGCAAGTCCCAGGGCCTGCAGCAGAGCCTGGACTGGACTGGCCAGTGTGTCTGTTGTAAGGCTGAACAGAGAACTGGTCCTTTGATGTGAGCCCATGTCATTTGGCAAGAACAGGAGAGGACTGGCTATCATGGTCTTTATTTTATTTTACTTTTTTTTTTTTTTAGAGACAGGGTCTCACTCTGTCACCCAGGCTGGAGTGAGTGGCATGATCATGGCTAACTGCAGCCTCGACCTCCTGGGCTTAGGAAATCCTCCTACCTCAGCCTCCCAAATAGCTGGGGCCACAGGCACATGCCACCATGTCCAGCTAATTAAAAAAAAATTTTTTTTGGTAGAAATGGGGTCTCGCTTTATTGCCCAGGCTGGTCTCGAATTCCTGGGCTCAAGTGATCCTGCCACCTCCGCCTCCCAAAGTGTGGAGATTATAAGTGTGAGCCACTGTGCCTGGCCTTGACGTAGTCTTTAGACTCACATGCTGGGCTAGCGGATCTGTGCTCTGTGGAAGGGGGACTGCATGGCCTTGCCCACTCCTCTCCACCTCAATGGGCTTGGCTCAGTTTATCCAGATACTTTATGCACATACATTTCCGTCTCCGGGCATTTGATCTTCTCTTTCTAATTCTGGGAAGACCTTCTCCTCTTTTTCTTCTCCATGCTTGCTTGTTTTTATCCTTCCTAACTTACAGGGCACTGTGGAGGGGTCTCTCCAGCCCCCTACTTAAAGTATGTTATTACCCAATTTGATTGTTCTCTATTTCAGCTTCCTGTTTGTTTCTTTCCAAGCTCTTGGCCACAGACAGTGTAATTTTTATCTACTGGCTTGCTCATCTTCCCAGGGACTGTACTGGTCTCATTCACCTTGTATATCAGCAACCAGCATATACCAGAGCAGTGCTTGGCACACAGTAGGGTCTCACTGAGTATTTGCTGAGTGAATGAGTAAGTAAATGCTTGGATGCTTGGATCTGGGATGACTCAGTATCATGTTTTCTACAGTAGGATGCTCTCGGGGAGCCTTGCCTTGCTGCACTCCCATATAAAACATGGGCAGGCTGCTCACAGTTGCTGTGGCTGGAGGCTGGACTTGATGTTCTGTGAGCCAGAGATGGTTCAAAACACCCAGAAGAGCCGGTTCCATCCTTAGATCTCAGAAAGAGAGTGATGGAGACTGTGGAGGATTGTTCATCTTAGACCTGTTGGCCAGCAGGTGGCTGCCAGACCAGGTTATCCTAGGGTCCTCTGCCAATCTGCAGGGGGAGGGGGAAATGCAAAGGTGAGCTGGGCAGTTGGAAGAAAGGCTTGGCTGTCATTGTTCAGTGATGTAAAGATGCCTGACCCAAAGGGAGTCCAAGTGCAGAATGCCTGTGCAGCCTGGGTTCCCATCTTAACCTTGATGAACACTTGAAGGCCAGGTAGCTGTGAGCGTACCAAGGCTGATGTGGTGTTCTACTTGACCTTCTAGTGCCCAGGGAAGGTGCTTTGGGTGGAAGAACAGGAAAGAGAACCCTAGTACAGTGCTGTTGCCTGATCTGATTTCTTGCTTAGGGCTTCCGGCACTCCCATCAACCTCCATCCTGGTGGGAGAGGCAGCCGCCATATTTCTTGCTTAAGACTTTTGATTCAAAGTCTAGTTATTTTGCTTATGTAAGTTATTCAAGAAAGAAAGCCATGTCAAAGCCTCTGCCAGGAATAACTCATTTGTAGAAAACATTTGCATAGCGTTACTTGCTTTGTGCTCATGTGGCTAGAGATGGAAAGAGAACTCACATTTAAATTAATATTTCTGACCAATAAATAGCCCAAACAGCAAGAGGAATCTTCCTTCTTAATTTCTAGTCCAGTTTGTCCCCTGAGTTTTGAAAGCTGAGAGATTCATTAGTTTTCTAGCCTCCTATTCTTAAAACTGGTAGCCAAGGACTCTTTATAAGAAATTATTGCACCATAAATTTTTAACCATTTTTAAACTGGAATATTTTGGTTGCTTCCTTTTTTAATTCAGCAAATTATGCTATAATAAACATTATTGTATGTCTTTATGTACGTGTTTGTTCAGCTAACAAACTCTGGGTTCCCAAGAATCACATATAATGGGGAACATTAAAATATTTTATCATAAAACATAGCATACACATGGGTATATATAATACGTATACAGATTAAACAATAATTACGAAATTAACACCTGTGAACTCACCACCCAGCTCAAGAATGTATGTTACCAATTCAACTCTCCCTCCTCCTCACCTCCTGTGCCCTTCTTCTTCCTTCAGAGACAATCACTACCCTGAATGTTGTGACTGGCATCCCTTTACTTTTCTTACAATTTAACCACTAATGTATACATTCCCTAAAATATACATATATGCATTTCTTAGGCTAGCCAATTGAAGCAGTGGGAATATGCATTATTTCACGTTTTGACCTGTATATAAATGAAGCCATACCCTCTGTATTACTCTGTGACAAGCTTTTATTTACTCAATTTTATGTTTCTAAGATTTGCATATATGGATACGTGTCATTACTTTTCATTGCTGTATAGTACTCCTTTGAAGAACTATACCACAACTTATCAATTATACTGCCCTTAGGATTTCAGCTGTTTCTCGTTTTGGCTCCAGAAGCAATGCTGCATGTGAACATTTTGCTCAGGTCTCCTGGTCCACACATGCAAATGTTTCTCTAGGAGAGGAATTTGGGTTATGTTCATTCTATGCATGTTCAAATGTAACAGATAATTTAAATCCGTATTCTGTAATGGAAGCTTGGGCTTTTATAAAGCAGTAAGGGACAGTTTCATGACAAGAAGTTGAGGGGAACAACACAGTTGACACACAGACACACAATATCCCTAGTTCCTCCTCTGCAACCTTTGCTGCCTACCTACCTTTAAAGGGAGAGTTACTTTTGGCCCAGGTGGGAGCTGTGGAAGGTCCGGCATTTCCTGAGTTGTGCAGTGTGACATCTTCATCCTTAGTGACAAATAGGCATTCCCTGAGTTGCGGGATGTGATATCTCTTAGTGACAAACAGGCACAATACTTTGACCAATTTCTGGGAGCAGAAGGAAGGGAACACACATTTACTGAGGACCTCCACTGTATTAGGCAAATTGTCAGGCACTTTACATCTAGTATTTTATTTCATGTAATCATCACAGCTACCCTTTGACATTAGAGAATATTGACCCCATTTTGCCCACTGGGCAAATTGAGGCTCATAGAGATTGAGTCGTTTGTTGAAGGTCACTGTCAGTAGGTGGTGAAGGTGAGATTCCAATCTGGCCTTATCATTTCTTCTCATAGGTAGTAATGCCTGGGACCTGGTTGTTGCTTCATAAGTATTTGTGAACAAATGGAGGAAGAAACACATGGAAATGGGTGACTGTGCTTAAAACCAAAACCAAACCAAAACAAAACCAAAAACAACTCTGGCAGGCTCAGGGGTCCAGCTGTAATTAGCTGAAGGCTGCAATTATCCTTTGGACCCCAAAACTGAAGAACAAGTTGGAAATTGCCAAGAGTGTCCAGAGCTCTGCACAGTCACCTGTTTGGGTGAATCAGCATGTTTTCCGACCTTCTGAATGACCCGAAGTGAAGCAACAGCTGGCGGGGCAGGTGTCGCTCTCTGCTGGTGAGGACACAGCGCGGGCCATTCTGTGCGTGCTCTGGTGTCAGGCTGGCCCCTGCTTATCATAGCAGGACTTCAGACACTTAAAAAATCCACCCAAACCATGAGGAGGAGGTGGGATTATCTCCAGGTTGGGGTGGGGAGGGGCTGGTTCCTGTGGAAGTCATAAATCACTGAGCGGGATGGCCAAGGGCAGCTGAGGAACTCTCAGTTCTCTGACAGCCCAAGACGTGTCCCCGGGGTCCAGCCACAGCCCCTGTCAGAGGTAATCCTGGTGCTTGCCTAGGTCATTGGAAGCCTGAGGGTCAGGCCCAGGTCCTGGGTCCCAGGTGTCCGCTCCCTTTTGGTACCTACCAACCTATCCCTAAGGATCCCTTGTCATTCCCCAGAGCTCAATACGCAGCCCCTGGAGCCAATTAGGAAAAAACGTAGAAGCAAACAGACGAGGACCATTATGATAAATTATATTGATGGTAGGGTAGAAAGGAGCAGTATATCCTTTAGAAGAATTAAGTTCATTTTAAAATGTGGATTTATGTGCAGGGGCTTTATAATCAGCCTATATTACTACCTGAAAGAATGAGGTCATTGAATAATAATAAAGATGCCTATATGTGTGTGTATATACACACACATATATAGGTATATATCATTGAAAAGTTTCCAGGTCTTTATTCTTGACAGAGGTCAGTTCTTTTAACCTTGACCCCCTTGGGTTATGATGTGCGGTTCTTGTCACCTTCATATGTTAATGAGTATTAATATATTTTTGTGCAACATTTTATATAAGTACATAAATGTGTAGTTATATAATTATCTATATAATATATTTATAAATGTATGATATAATTACATCTATTATATATGTATGTTTGATATAATTACATATAAATTATATATTATTTATACTTACATAGTTTATAAGTATATAAATATAATATTTAACATTTTATATATTTATACTTACATAGTTTATATATAAGTATATAAACATAATGTTACAATTTTATATATTCATACACATTTAAACATATATTTAATATACAAATATATACTTAAATATATAATATAATTAATGCACTTTGGCATGGAAATTGGGGCGGGGCGATCAATACAAACGTAGCTCACATCCAAACAAAGCTGAGTGATTAAAAATAAGGGGTGTGGGCTCCCCGCTGCTGTGCAATAATACCAACTCTCCAAGGCAGTCCAGGTATTGCCTCTGGGCTCTCCTCTCTGTGCATATCAGCCTTACAACTCTTGTAAAGCTGCAGGCTTGTTAATCTAGAAGGCTGTACAGATGGACTAACTGTAGCTTTAGTCATTATACTTAATTGGGCGAGTGGCTCTCTGAGCTGTCTATAAACTGTGTGTTCACAGTGAGGTAATTAATAACGCCACTTCCTTTTGAGAGACATATCATTAGCCATTATTTCTAGAAACATGACATTGATCTCTTTATTCAGAGAGGTAATTGCAGGTTTCTGAAAAGAGTGTATGGTTTACCCAACAATTCCCCACAAATGACATCATCTCTGAAAAGTAAAACCCACAAAATCTGTCATTTTGAATCCATAGTTGGGATTTTGTTCCCTAGGGTGGTAAAAGAAGATTCTGGAAAAAAAATAATGAACTATTTTGGTATGAAAATAAGAGTGAAGGATAAGCTTTGTTTTTTTTTTAGATATTAGTAATTTCTTTAAGAGGCGGGTTAACGGAGATGAGTTTGTGCTTGTTAGGATTATAGCAAGAAGTGAAACAAAACAATACTAAAAATTTTCAAAAAGGTTAACAACTGCCTTTTGATAATACTTTTCTTATTGTCTTACAAAGTGCTCACAACTGAATTCAATTTCAACATTAACATGTGAAAACCCATGCATTCCAAAATCCAATTCTTAACATTAAAAAAGAAGCAGGGAAATTCAACAACACTGGACTTGACATTTTGCATTGATTGGGTTCTTACTGTTGAGCAAGAATTAAATGAGAATTTCAAAATAATTTTTGCTAAAACCTCTGGCTAACTTAACCATCAACAATTCTACCTTCAAGGTTCACATTAAATTGAAAAAAAAAAACTCACTGCCACATTTCACTTTTTTTGAAAAAGTCTTCATAAGGTAATGGTAGGATTAAAGAGAAACAAGACCTTTATTCATTTGGATTATTTTCTTGCCAGTTTCAAATCCTTGCGTGGTTTTTAGAGCATGAGTCCATTTGAGAAAGGAGAGGTTAGCAATTTAGAACAAGGTAGCATATTTAAATCAACTGCAAGATAACCTGCCTCCAAATTCTTTTGTAAACTTTACACTGTGAATCTTTCAAATTGCCGATGAATTTTCCAAACCACGATTTTTTAAAGCATCTTTCTTCTTATAAATTTGTTTGGCACCAGGCTCTTTGCTTTTGGGGGTAGAGTTTTAAATGAAAATGACAGAACCTCTGGGTTTGCTGTAAATCAGCATTTCTCAAGTACATTAGAGGGGACACTAAATGTTCAGGATGCCAGAAATTGATTTAGAACGCGATGTATCTCCTGTTCTCCTCTTAGAAACGGCCCGTGTACATTGGTGTATTAAAGGCCCTGACAAGTCCTGTTGTGAAGAAACCAGCTTAACTTTGTTTACCAGGTTTTTTTTTTTTAAGCTATTTACCCTTTTAACTTTTCTGTATATTTGAAAATATTTCTAATAATGGGTTAAAGCAAAACAATTTTTATAATTGTTTTTAATCTTTTAATAATACTTATTAATATCCTGCAGAATTAACATTTCCCAAAGCCTCATAGGAAACATTGCCCATAGTGAACCCATTTTACTACCATCTATTTATTGAGTTTTTCTTCTTTTTGGATAAAAAAGAGAGTCATCTGCATATGGACTTAGTGCTTAAACTTAAAACTTGGAAACTGTAAACTTTAAACTTGGAAATTATTGAACTTCACAAGTATGAATTCATTTCTCAGACATAAAATAATTTTTATTGTTAGTCAAAATTGGTGAGACAGTATTGACAAGACTGGATGTGTGCTTCAAAAAAGGATGTTTTTCATTAAACAGTTTTAATCACCATAAATTTAAGTTCACAAAAATAAACTCAAAATTTTAAGAGAAACTTGTTGAAAGAAAATGTCTGTCTTTTAAATTGTAGGTTCAAATGTATGATGGAATTAAAAATGATGTTCAAGTGCCTGAATAATTATTTTAAAGACAATTCTAAAATGTCATTTAATGTCTCAGTACCAAAGGGGTATATATTGGATTGGATAATTTGGCATTTTAGGGTTTGGGGACTTGGGGAGGGTATTTATGGCTTATGGGTTTTAAAGCCCTAATCTCATGATGAATTTGGTTAATGTTACTAAAAGCAGCATATTAAATATCTATGCTTTATTTAATATATTAGATTTATTACTATGGTTTTCTGTTGGATTTTGTTTTTAACTTGGCAGAAGCATATGCATTTTAATCTAAAATTAATCTAAATGCTCAAATCTATCTTCAAATGCTTTACTTAGTTAATATGCAGACATATCTTGCTAATGCAGCAAACAACTCCATTCAAGATGTACTTTTGATGCCTAATTATCTATAAGAATTAAAAATCCTTTGATTAAAAAAATTACTCCCATTAAGAATCAAAAACTGGCTGAGGTGGGCGGATCACCTGAGGTCGGGAGTCAGAGACCAGCCTGACCAACATGGAGTAACCCTGTCTCTACTAAAAATACAAAATTAGCCTGGCATGGTGGTGCATGCCTGTAATCCCAGCTACTCAGGAGGCTGAGGCAGGAGAATTGCTTGAACCTGGGAGGCAGAGGTTGCGGTGAGCCGAGATCACGCCATTGCACTCCAACCTGGGCAACAAGAGCAAAACTCTATCTCAAAAAAAAAAAGAATCAAAAACTTCATTTTTCTTCCCCAAATTTAGACCCTGAATGTTCTCGGTCATTGTGTATATCACCAATGAGTCTATGCTCAGAGAGTTGGTAACACTGTAGGAAGGTCTGAGCAAGCACTGAGTGATAGGTGCTGTGAATAAACCTCTGAAGGACATGCTTCAGAAGTTTATTAGTTTTAGGGATATTAAATATATTGACAAATCTAGTGCTTTCCTAATGTCTTAGATTACCCTATGTGTGGCAAATAAACAAGGGAAGTCCTCTAAGGGTTGTTTAAGTTAAACAAATAAATTCTGGCTATGCTAAGTTAGTGCATCAAGATGTTTTTTGTCTTTCCTTTCCTGCCTTGGCGGGTCTGATAAAATCAGAAACCTCTCTACCCTTTGGATTTTTAAGTAGGAAAGAAAGACCAGATTAAGGCATGGATGCCTCTCCCTGGGCCCACTGAACCCGAACCAAGTGGTTGTGGGTTGCAGGAACAAGAGCTCCTTTGTCGTCTTCATTAATCAAACTCACCAAGCCAGATGAATGGGAAGCATTTTTTAAAGTAAAATAATTCACTAGAATTTGGATGTGTTTCTCTTTAATTAGTTTGATGAGCCCCGAGTCTGAGGACTTGTCAAACACCTGGTATTAACCCTGCGCTACTGACCTAGGGGAAAAGGCTGGGGAGAGGCAAAAAAGATAGGCAGGTGGAATTAGCTGAATGAAGAGCCCTTGTCTGTGCAGCCTGTGCTCCACATGAAAAGAATCATTACCACAATGATACTTCTAATTATACTGTCATTAGGGTACCTCTTCGGTTTGCTGTGGTGCAGGGAGCCCTGCTTTTAGACAACATGATCCAGGAGAGAGTGGAAGCAGGGAGGCCTGGGAGGCATTTAACCCTTTCACTAGACACAACTTCAGCCCTGAAAATGAACCGAAGAGTTTTAAATTCGCTTTGCACCGTGCTTCCCACATTGCACGTAAAAGATATCAAAACAAGCAATGTATGGGCCTCCATGGGGAAACTTACCAGTAAGGAACTCCTCGTGCACCCACCATTTGCTATAGTGGCATTTCCAAGCTTGCATGTCCAAAGTTCTGCTCAAGCTCAGCCAATGGACACGCTGTTTCCTATGAGATGTATCATTCTAACCACCTCCACGCCATTGGGTAACAAATGACCAAACAACCACACCCTTGTATTCCTAATTCTAATGTGAGTTTATAAAATCAAAATTGGGTACCACAAAATTAAGGGTAAAGGACATTCTGTTCATGGAGGGTGTAGCTTATCAGTTCAAAGTATGAGTTTTGGAGTTTGATGGGCTTCCATTTGAATTTCCACCTCATAACTTGCTAGGTCTTAGGCTTTGAGTAGATTACAGGTTTTTAAGCCTAGAATTCTTCATCTGTAAAATGGAGTAAATAATAGATATTGCCTCACAGAGCTGTTAGAAGGAAAACATGAGATGATTCACATACAATGCTAAATAGCACTTGGACAGTTAATAGCAAACACTTAGGAGATGGGTGTGAAGAGGTCGTCTCCAAAAGTTTTCTTGAGACAAGCCCACATTTTCCTGAAATTACCAACCTACCCCAAGTACCTGCCTGTGCTATATAACGAGAAACTTCATTTATTGATTTCCTTTTTCTGGAGTTAGATGCTTGTCAGTTTATGTAGATAACAGTTGCAGAGTCCCTAAAAAAGGCTGTGTGATCAACTAAATTCTTTATTTTTCTAGTGTATTAATGATTACAATAAGTTCCTCAAAACAGTTTTGGTATAAGTATCCAATAAGACAGTTTCCTAATAAAAATGGTATATTCAGTGTTGGTGACATTTGGATAGAGAGAATGATATTGTTAGAAAGAATCTGAATATTTTTGAAACTTTATTCTTCAGAACAGCGAATCATGAAGCCCCAAATGGGGTCATGGATTTTAGCATGAATAAATCCAGTCCTGTTGACATCTTTTAAAAACTTTATCTGCCACAGTCTTCAATTGGCATTGAGATTTTAAAAGATTTTATTGTATATATTCTTCATACATATGAATGGATTTATACATAGGATGAAAATTTGAACTATCTGGAAGAAAAGCACTATTTATATTGAAGGTATTCATATACTTTATTGCTAGTTTTTTTTTTTATGTCTGCATTGAACAATATTCTAGAGAAACCACAATTTAAACTATTTCAAAATAAGTCAGTCTTGAATTTCGCACTTAAAGGGTGTGGATTTTTCATGAAACATAATGCAAAGCATATATTAAGAGGGTTTATTTTACTGACAAATACCACTGAAGATCCACTTTTTTGGTGGGTGGTATGAGGCTAGTTCAAAACAAGCATGAAGTGAGTGAGTGGTATCAGAAGACAGAAAGACACACATAAATGTACACCTACAGAGTTTTCTGCAAATTTTATGCAAAGCACTCAATTTATGCAAATTTCATGCAACATACACACATGTGGCTACACAGAGCTGTGTATGCATCCCAGGCAATTATTGATCACTGAGAAGTTATGAAGCCATTGTTGTCATATATGTCTAACTCAGTAATGGGATTTTCACTAGGTGAAATTATTATTTTTATTTTTAAATCCTTGCTGTGATTATTTTAAAATCTATATATCATGTGGGTTTGGATATCATGCCAAAGTCAAATTATTATGAACTCTGAAGGATGGCGAAATTCATGAGCTAGTTAATTTCTACAACCATTGCAAAGATGACATTGTATTGCTATGAATTTTAATTAAAATAGCAGGCTTTGTTTAATCCTTTTATTAAAAAATCTCCCAACAATGCAAGTAAAAAGTTTATGCAAGAAAGCAGTTAATTTTTGAAATGTTTAAATATCTTTTCTGTTTAAATCTCATAAACGTAGCCCTCCATCAATCCATTTTTTCCTTAGAAGGCAGTTTTCTACCTATTTTTTATAAAAAGTAGAGGCTGAAATTTACTTTAAGTATAATTAGGGCCCTAAAATATATGGTTGCTCTCTGAAAACTGTATCTCCAAGCTCTTTTGCAATACAAGTTAATTAACTGGATTTAGATATTTGCAAGATGATATATTTAATGGGATTACTGCTCATATAGTGTTCTCAGTGACTGATTTGCAATCTAAGCTCATGAAATCGAGTGCTGAATTTCCAGCTCTTTGAGAGTTAATGTTGTGTTAAGGAAAAGTACAATTTGAACCTCATTGTTCACGAATAGGTGAGTTATTCCAGTGAAATGGAGCCGGGCCCTACAAGGGGTGCAGCAGACAGAAGCGTGATCAGGAGCACGCAAACCATCACATTCCAGCAACTGCCCCAGGTAGCTGGATCCCCACACCTGAACTTCTGACAAGTTCAAGGCAATTGTGTGTCCCATCAAAATATAATGGCCCATTATTCACAGTCTGTCTCCTAAGTGGGATCAATTAGTTGCTCCTGCTCCTGCACCACAGGCTTAAACACCCATATTTTGGTCGGCTGCAAGTCCAAATGAAACCATACGTAACCATTCTGCCACTGTGAGCACTGAATGTTCTAAATCCATCTTTCAATGCAGGCATTCAAAATATTTGTGATTATTTTATCAGGCTGGGTGGATAGGTAAGTAATAATTTGCTTGGAGGGAAGAACTGTCAGCCTAAAAAACAAAACAAAACCCTTCCTATTCGTGTCTGCCTTCGTCTCTTTTGCTCTTTTTTTGTTAAGCAAATATATTTCTGCCCATCAGTTGGGTTCACTCTGATGTTATGGCTTCAGTCATTGAACATGACACCACTAATGAATATAATTTAAATCTCTCTGAGCAGAAGACTACTGTAAAAATAGCATTTTAACTAAAATGTTGAAACTTTTATTAAATGTATAAATATTAGCTCAGTCAAATCACTGTTAAGAGAAAATTTAAATTCTCTCTTAGTTTGGAAGTCTATATAATGGTACATCCAATTTCTCCTTTTCATTGGAACTTAGCTAGTAAAATAATTCTTTGTACTTGACCTAACAAGATTATTTCCAGGGATTCATAAATGCAGATGTACTTTGTACCTAGCTTCTAGATAACCATTGAACTCTCTGACAACAAGTGGATGACTTTAAAAAGAAGCTTGTAACGTAGTCATGACTGTTTCCCCCAGTCTTTGTCTAGGTACTCATACCGATGACTGCAGACAAAAATGAAAGAGCAATTTGAATGCAGATATCAAAAAGCCAGAAGCCAGAATTAACAAACCCAAGGATTGAGTCAGCTGTGAGGTCATTTGGTCTAGATTTGCTTTATGATGGGGAAGACTGTTGCCCAAAGAGGTGGTGTAACTTGCTGGATGGGAGAACCAGAGCGTGGATCTCATTCAGCTCCTGAAGCTCCCTGGTGGATGGCTAGGCTCAGGGAAATGGCTGTGAGAAGGGAAGGGATATATATGAAGGAGGGAAGGTGTCTGACTTCTGCTCTTCTTTGTTCCCTAACACTCTAATGAGTCAGAAGCAGCTTACAGGCTGCTCCCCACAGCTCCCCTGTACCTGTCAGGTAAAGTGAATTTAGACTGAAACACCTGTGGATGGGGAATTCCCTCACCATGGTTGAGGGGCATGGTTGGGGATTTAGAGGTTAGCATACCCCAATAAGCCCTGCAGTGATTTTAGAGGGCTCCTGACTTGACTTGTTGGGGTTCACCCCACCCTCTCTCTTAGCTATCTTGCTTCCCTTCTCCCTACCCTTCTAATTTGCCCAGTAGCTGATGGGTTTCCTAGGTCCCTGAACCCTTCTTTTTACCCATCATAGATGAAGCATTCACTGCTCATCTGCACCATTGTGTGCTTCAGCTTTGGAGGTTCATGGAAAGAACTATTTTTCTACCTTATTGAACTCTTCCTAAGTCAAGGGAATTGGATTCAACCTCCCTGCCCTTTTCACCTCATTAACCTCTATCCTTTCCTTAGATCTCAGCTCGTTTTCAAGCCTTCCCTGACCTGCATCACCAGGTCAATCCCTGTATCAGAGGCTTCCATAGCATCATGTAGCTCTCCCTGTAGCACTTAACAGAATTGTAATTTTATATGCACTTATGTGCTGTTTCTAATATAAGTTTTTATTTTGAAATAGTTAAGACCACATGACATTGCAACATGAGTACTGAGAATTCTTGTATACCCTACTCCCAGTTTCCTCCAATGGTAACATCGTCCATAACCATGGTACATGGTCAAAACTAGGAATTGACATTGGCACAGTGCTATTGATTCAGGTAAAAACCTTACCCGGATTTCCACATTTTTTACGTGAATGTTGTGTATGTATAGTTTCATAAAATTTTAGGTTCTGGTAACTATCACCACCATCAGGATACAAAACTCTTCTTTCACAATTGAGAAGTGACTTCATGTTACCTTTTAATAATTTCATCCTTTCCCCAGCCCTAACCCCTGGCAACCACTGATCTGTTCTTCATTACTATAATTTTGTAAATTAAGGAATGTTATATAAATGGAATCATAAAATGTTTAACCCTTTGGCAATGGCTTTCTACATGCATAATTCCTTTGAGAGCCATCCAAGTTGTTTGCATGTAGCAGTCATTTGTTCTCTCCTAGTGCTGAGTTGCACCCCTTGGGATGTTTGTATCACTGTTTGCTTATCTGTTTACTTGTTGAAGGACATTTCAGTTGTTTCTCGTTTGGGGCTATAGAAGTAAATAGGGGTTTGGGGTTTATATAAGTAAATAGAACTTCTATAAACATTTATTTACAGGTTTTTGTGGGAACACACCATTTTCATTTCTCTTGAATATATACTGAGGAGTGCAATTGCTAAGTTATATAGTAAGTGTATGCTTATAAGAAACTGCCAAACTGTTCTCCAGTGTGGCTATATCACTTTTCATTCCCATCAGTGATAGATGAGAAATCTCGTTGCTCCACAGCCTCATCAACACTTGGTTTTATCCATGCTTTTAATTTTATTTTTAAAATTTTTATTTATTTATTATTTATTTATTTTTGAGACAGTGTCTCATTCTGTTGTCCAGGCTGGAGTGCAGTGGCATGATCTTGGCTCACTGCAACCTCAACCTCTCAGACTCAGCAGTCCTCCCACCTTGGCCTCCCAAGTAACTGGGACTACAAGCATGCACTACCACATCTGGCTAGTTTTTAAATTTTTTATAGAGACAAGGTCTCATCATGTTGCCCAGGCTGGTCTCAAATGCCTGCGCTCAAGCAATCCTCCTGGCTTGGCCTCCCAAAGTGCTTGGATTACAGGTGTGAGCCACTGTGCCCAGCATGTGTTTTTATTTTAATAATTCTAATAGGTGTGTGGTGGTATCTCATTATAATTTGCATATTCTTAATGCCTAATGATGTTGAACATCTTTTCATGTTCTTTTGTGCCTATATATCCTCTTCGGTGAAGTATCTGTTCAAGTCTTGCCCATTTTCTAATTGGGTTGTTTGTTTTCTTATTGTTGAATTTAAAGTATTCTTTATATATTTTGAATACAAGCCCTTTCTCAGATATGTGATGTGCAAATATTTCATTCTAGTCTGAAGTTTGTCTTTTTATCTTTATAAGAGAGTTGTTTTCAGAGCAAAAGTTCTTAATTTGTGTTAGTTACAATTTATCTATTTTTTTGTGAATAATGCCTTTGATACCATGACTAAGAACATTTCACCTAATCCTAGGTCACAAAGATTTTTTCCTATTTTTTTTCTAAAAGTTGTATAGCTTTAGATCTATAATCCACTTTGAGTTAATTTTAGTATCAAGTATAATGTTTGGACTGAGGTTCATTTTTTAATTTTTGTTATTTTTTGCCTATAAACATTCAATTATTCCAGCAACATTTGTTGAAAAGAGTATCCTTCCATTGAATTCCTTTCGAACTTTGTCAAACATCAGTTGGTCATTCTTATATGGGGCTTATGTGATATTTTTATTAGTTTCTTCCTCTCCTATTGGACTCCATGGGGGCAAGAACCATTTTCTTTTTCATTTTTTTCACCACTGAATCTTCAGCATGTAGCACATTGGCTGAAACACAGTTAACTGCTCAGATATTTGTTGGACGATGGAATAATCAATTGAGTTAATAATAACGTAAAAGCATTTGAAAAATACAGAGCTGTACATATACATTATTATTATTGCTGTCTGTGTTAGTTGGTGTTTTGTTTCTTTGTTTGTTGTTTTTTCTGAAACAGGATCTCACTCTGTCACCTAGGCTGAAGTGCAGTGGTGTAATCACAGCTCACTGCAGTATCAACCTCCTAGGCTCCAACGATCCTCCCACGTCAGCCCCCTGAATAACTGAGACTAAAGGAATGTCCTACCATACCCTACTAATTTTTTAAATTTTTTGTAGAGATGGGGTCTCACTCTGTTGTCCAGACTGGTCTCAAACTCCTGGCCTCAAGCAGTCTCCCTGCCTAGGCCTCTCGAAGTGCTGTGATTACAGCCATGAGCCACGACACCTGGCCTAGTTGGTGTTTTAAAAAAAAGAGGCAGCAAAGGATTAGAGCAAATCGTGTGCACTTATTTATTTCTCAGTATGTGCAGTGATAGCTCAACCTAAACCACATTTTTTCCCCAATTTTTCTTTGCAAGGAATTTTTACTTCTCTAACTTAGAGTTATATTATGACAGCATCTGACAACTTTGAATGTAGTGCCCAGGGCTGGACTTATATGTGAAGCCATGCTCAGTTCTCAATAGCCAGTTCAGTCAACAAAAACCATTTTATTGATTTTACAAGTTACTTACAACCATAGTGCAAAATACACATTCTTGAAATTAATGTATTCATGAAAACAAGATTCTAAGGAAATAGATTAAATTTTGAATAGGGAGGTAGAGCAATGAAAGAAAATAGACATTGATTATAAAACACATTACAATGTCATATGTGTGCAGCCTATTCACACATGCCATATTGGGTTACTGGAAATGGCAATTTTAGTTTTATTCTGGTCTCCCAACTAAGAAAAACAGAAACCTATAAACCTTTTATTAAATACCAGACTAAGAAAAGAAGAGGGATGCTTGTGAAAAGCTAAGTGGGAATCAATAAAAACAAATTCCTATTCCCTAGGATATTAGAAATTACATCATGTTCTTATTTCTATGTTAAAGGCCACTTCTTCATGTCATGAGGAGTTAAAATATATTAACAAGAGCAAGGACAACCAATAGAAATAACTGTGATATTCTGACCCTTTGTGAAGGAGTTTATGGTATAATAGATGTTGAGTCTGATATTAGTTTCCAAAGAGTGATATAGCTTTTTAAAATATAATAACTTTAGATGCACTGGGGGAATGTTTGAGGTTAAGTGGGATATACTGAGGTTTAGTACAGTGCTTGGGCTGTAGAAGCTCCCAATTCATTTTGGTGAATGAATGAACATTGACTTTATTCAGTTAAGTATTACAGCCTGGTATTGTGGTCAGATCTTGCGTATGGACTCAGGAGAGAGGAAGGGAGAAAGAACTGGCATGTATTAGAGTTCCTACAATGTGCCGTGTAACATGCTAGGTGATTTCCGTGCATCCTCTCACTTATTTCATATAAAAACTCTTAAGCTAGATGGCATCTGCAATTTATAAGTCAAGGAGCCAAAGTTTAGAGAGGTTGAATAATTTTGGATTTGAATCTAGGTCTATCTGATATCAAAGCCCACGTTCTTTCTGTTATATCACACAGATGATGATCTGGGCACAGTCACTAGTTAGCTCTATGACCTTTTTCTCTTTATTCTCCACCTACCTTCATTTTAAAAATAAAGTTCTACTTTAGATGGCTAGAGTGAAGACTTGGGATGGTGCCTTTTGAAAAAAAAAAATCCCAGGTGATTGTGATTCAATTTGAGCATCTACCATTAAACTAGGTTAGGGTTCTTTTCTATGTTAATATCTATGAGTCTGGCGTCTGGGATCAAAGACGGCACTAACAGTTCCTTTAGTTCAATGCCAACAAATAGAGAGTGCCTACCAAATGCAAAGTATTGTTGGGCTGCAAAGATGACATTGACTTTGCCTTTTGCACAATTTTATATAATTTAGTAAGGGTGGCATCTTTAATGGATAAATGGATATCGTA
Organism: Symphalangus syndactylus; assembly: GCF_028878055.3. Lineage (NCBI taxonomy): Eukaryota > Metazoa > Chordata > Mammalia > Primates > Hylobatidae > Symphalangus > Symphalangus syndactylus. The sequence goes on from NC_072424.2 coordinate 20,511,909, forward strand.
AGGGGAGGATCAAGGAAGTATTATATCGGCAAAGTAGGGAAGGAGGAGAATTAGAAATTCTCCAGGGACCAATGGGATTTGAAGAATGAGGGGGAGGATTTCAGCAGGCAGAAGCTAGAAGTGGAGAGGAGACTTCTGGTGGAAAGGACAAAGTAAGCAGAAACCTGCAGATAGAAAGTACAAGGTGTGTTTGAAGCAAGACAAAGGGTACCATTTCAGAGTGGAAGAGGTGGGAGTTGATAGAAAGGTGGCTTGGGACCATATTACAAAGGCTGTGAAATCCAGGAATTCTAAGAATAGATGGAATCTGTTGAATGTTTTTGACCAGAACATGTATTTGATCTGACTCTTAACTTGGGAACATGTAGCTGGCCTGGTGTGTGAAATGTTTTTTTGGATCGGGGCAGAGAAAGGATGCTGGCAACTACTGTAGCCCAGGCTAAGCAACCCTGTCATTACTTTTGTGATGGGAACTAACTTAATACAACTTCATGGGAAAGAGGAAGAAATATAAATAGGGCCTGGGAATTGAATATTCCTAATAATTATTTGTTGAATAAATAAAAGCTGTATTTTTCAAAACAGACTTCTATTTGTCTGAAATATCCAATATCCAAGCAAGATTTTGAGCAACAAAAATGGTGTGCACGCATTAAATGACAATATGGCTTGCCTAGCACAAAACCCAAACCAAAAGGAACAAACAACTACATGGCTTGCAATGAATACAAAAAGTGATTGGCTCACCACTTAAAACCATTATTGTACAGCATATCCCAACTATATAAAACTTCAAAGCATATAGGCGAGTTAATTCTACTGCCCCTTGCTGTCAAAACCAGGGACAACAGGGCTTCTTTAAGAATTAAAGCAGTCTATACTTGGAATGAGTCCATATTCTGTGTAGAGGAAAGGTGTGCTACCTGTATGGTGTACAGAGCACAACCCCTTCTGGTGCCCTTGGCAAAGGGGGTGGTTGTCCATGGGAACTTCTACATGATTTGCAATGAATTCAGCCTAAGCCAAGGCCATGGAATACAGAATCTTTCTCATGATGTAAAATCTAGGAAAGTACTGAAATCAAAAGACAAAATTCTGAATTTACTTTCTCAAGAGAAAAAGAGGAAAAAAAGAATAGAAGGGAGAAAGGAAAGGAGGAAGGGTAGAAGAAAGAGAAAAAGGAAGGAAGGAAAGAAGGAAGGGCGAAAGAGGAGAAAGAAAGAAAGAAAAAGAAAGAAAGAGAAGAGAGGAGAGGAGACAAGAGGGGAGGGGAGCAGAGGAGAGGAGAAGAGAGAAGAGAAGAGGAGAGGAGAGAAGAGAAGAGAAGAAGAGAAGAGAAGAGGAGAAGAGAAGAGAAGAGAAGAGAAGAGAAGAGGAGAAGAGAAGAGAAGAGAAGAGAAGAGAAGAGAAGAGAAGAGAAGAGAAGAGAAGAGAAGAGAAGAGAAGAGAGGAGAAGAGAAGAGAAGAGGAAGTCCTAGCCCTTTGCTCATGTGTTTCCATAAGCTACATCTGTACTCTACCAGGTTCAAAAGCTTAGAGATGGCTTTAGTAAAAAGTACATAATAATTAACCTTGGTACTTGAGAAGCCAATCTAACAGTGCCTACCATGTGATAGAGGCACACATCAGAGGCTAGGCACCTGCACACTCTAACTTTGCTTGCTTTGTAACTTCAAGCAAACTCCATATCTTAATTTCAAGGAACATAAAATCACTGGTTCCCCTATGATTTTTTTCCTCCACAGTTTTATACCACTGACGCTTTCTAGCTGTTAGAAAGATGCTGACTCTCAATATCATCGGAGATGAGGATTCTCAATCTTATTTTTAAGGAAGGAGAAGAGAGGAAGCCACTGTGAGGCCTTTAGAAAACCAGCATATGAGAAACAAAATAACCCATTAAAATTCAACACAATACCCTGAATTCCTGTTAGTCATTTTTGAGTAGAAAAACAGGCATTGGTTACACAAAGATAAGGCCAAGATGCTTAACAGCAAGTAATTGAGATGCTCCGTAGCAAGTGGAAGGAGGAAATGGTGGGGAAAGCAGTGGGGGCAGGTGTCTAAAGATGACTTTCGATTCTGCCAGAGGGAAACATGTAATGTCCCTCCAGCAGGCATTCTGGGTTGTCCCTCTGTCGCCACCACTTTAAACAAACTCTTTAGTGTCCTTGTGAATTGGCATCATGAGATGTTAGGAAAGAATAGTGCTTCAGTGTATTCATGAGCAAGTGGTCAGGTCACCTCTGCAAGCAAATACTTCAAAAAATAATACAACCGTGGCTGTGCCTCTGCCCTGAAGCAAGCACGCGTTAACTCCTTCAGAGCAGGGGCTGAAAAGCTTATATTCAGGATACAATAATCTGGAAACAAGTGTACTTTTGTGTCTGGGGAGGATTCTTTTCATTGCCTTCAATTTAGTACATCGATAGACTGAGATTCTAGCTTCACTATCAGGTTGCCTTCCAAGCTGAGACCCCTCCATAGGCCACACTACTTAATTTAGACTAATCTGAAGCTGAGTGGAGCTGTGTATCCGCTCCGGTTTCTCCCTGCCATCAGGAGCGCTCTTATTGCCCTTCCCCTCATGACCCACTCTGAGTTTCTTGGCAGGAAGAAGTGACCTCCAGGTAACATGAAAAGATATTCAGCTCTGTTGATAGTGTGTTAACTGAGGTTGAAAGAAACACACATGCATACTCACACACACATGTGCATGCATTCATAACAACTAAAAGCATGTGGCCTCTTTTGCACATCCTGATATGGTATTACAGATTTTGGCATTCTGGAAGTGACAGGCACTGGCCAGCCCATACACTTTTCCATGCTGCTGTGAGTTTTCTGAAGATGCTACAATACCTTGAGCTAAATTCTGCTGAAATTGGGGGGAAAATGATTTTTTGAATGTGTACTCTTTGGGTGCTTAGAACCCTAAATCGATATCCAGGAGTGAATCTGGTTTTAAAATTTTTTGTTTTGATTTTGTTTTGATTTAATGCCTTTGTCTTTTTGGTAGCTAAAGGAGTTGGGAATTAGAATTTATCTACGATAATCCTAGCGTGGTGGCTCACGCCTGAAATCCCACCACTTGGGGAAGCCTAGGTGAGAGGAGCATTTGAGGTCAAGAGTTCAAAATCAGCCTGGGCAATATAGTAAGACCATGTCTCTAAAAGAATTTTAGCTGGGCATGGTGACACACACCTGTGGTCCCAGCTACCTGTGAGGCTGAAGCAGGAGGATTGCCTGAACCCTGGAGTTGGAGGCTGCATTGGGCTATGATTGCACCACTGCACTCCAGATTGGGTGAAATAATAAGACGTTATTTTTTTGTTTTTGTTTTTGTTTTTGTTTTAGAAGTACCTACAGTAGAAATTTCTGGCTGGGTGCGGTGGCTCATGCCTGTAATCCAGCACTTTGGGAGGCCGAGGCAGGCAGATTGCCTGAGCTCAGGAGTTCACGACCAGCCTGGGCAACATGGTGAAACCCTGTCTCTACTAAAATACAAAAAATTAGCTGGGTGTGTGGCGTGTGCCTGTAGTCACAGCCACTTGGGAAGCTGAGGCAGGAGAATTGCTTGAACCCAGGAGGCGGAGGTTGCAGTGAGCCGAGATCATGCCACTGCACTCTAGCCTGGGCAACAGAGCGAGACTCCGTCTCAAAAAAAGAGAAATTTCTACTTCTTACATTTGTAATATTGTGACAATCACATGCTTCTACTGTTTTGTTATTAATAGAAATACTAAAATAATAATATTATTGGATTGAGTATTTACCATGACTACAGGGCTAGTCACTTACCTATATTAGCCCTAATCCACTTGGTATTCCAAGTTTTCAGAGGTGAAGAAAAGCAGGGCAGGAAGTTTGCTGGCCTGTTCAGGGCGAGCTCCTCCGGCCATGCACACGGCTTCAAAGCTATGTCCTACCCACTGCATGTCATTACCCAAAGGGGACTGTGAAAGCGTCCACAGTTTCATCATCCAGGTGCCTTTCAAGCTCATGATTCAAAAAGAGGGAGTTAAAGCTATTTGTTCCCATTCTCTTGGGTTTTAGTTCTGTTTTTAAAATAGCATAATGAGTTTGAAGCGAATTATGTAGTTAATTTCAAGTCTTCGTTCGAAGCAACTATTTGCTTCTGAAATTATTCATATTTCCAAATCCAAGTTCTGGAAAACTCGAAGAAGTCAATCAAAGACGAGATTATCAGTTTAGGATGTGCTGTGGTTCGAACTGTCCCCCTTTACTTTTGGAAGACATCAATGGCGTAAATGGACACCTCTGAAAGGGCCCCTGGTCCTATCTGATTCAACCCCTCTGTTTCCCCCAGATGGAAAGCTGAGAGTGAAGGTTGCTGACTGAGTTGGAGACAAAGCCGCAACCTGGACTATGCATCCTGCCTCCCTCTCCTCCATTGTCAAGATTGTTTGGGGACCACTCCAAACAAGATCCTTGCCTCCCTCTGTCCATCCCAACTGCACCGTCCTTCGCTTGCTTCAGTCTATGATGTCCTCTGCCTGGCCCTTGCTCATCTCTGCCATGCAATTGAGGTACTGTTGGGAGCTTTCCTCATTGGCGAGGACCCCTGTAAACCCCACCAACCACACACAGTAAGCCTGTCCCTCTACATCAGCCCACCTTCTCAGAACTGGAAATTGAGTGTCTGAAGCCCTTTGCAAGTCTTGTTTAGTTAAGCCCCGTAATAGCTGGGAATGGAGGTCACTATTAATTCCCCCATTTCATTCCTCAAGTGAGGAAACCAAGAAGCTGAAAGGTTCAGTGGTTTCCTGGGATCACTGGGTCCTGGAAGCCCTGGGTTCAGATGCTCTCAGGTGAGCATTTTCCTCTCCCAGCCCTGAGGAAATGAAGGCTGGGGAGGAGCATGGGAGCCAGCCTTCCACTGCTACCTTCAGTACCTCCCCACCCTGCCTTTCTTTGTACCTCTGGGTCCCCCAAGATGAGCTGCCATCTGCTCCCCTGGCTCACAGGGAAGTGGACTGAGGTGTAAATTCCTCCCTATCACCGCTCAAGGGACTTCCTGGGCTTTGGTTCATTTATTCAATAAATATTTGCAGAGTGTCTTCCAAGTACCAGGCATTGTGGTAAATGTTGAGGATGTAATGGGAGACATGCCCATCACCCCCGTGTGTTTTATGAAGCTCCTCTCAGAGCACTGGCCATTTATTCTTTCATTAATCCAGTCCTTTAGTTACTCTTCAGTCACTCCTTAGGTACCTAATCTTTGATTTTCAAAGACAGCTGAAGGAAAGAGAAGGAGGTACGTTTATATTTTCACATGCGCACCTTCCTCCAGTGCTGGGATGTATTTTAGGTGTCGGGGAAGGATCCCCTTTGTCCCCCACAACCCAACCCCTGCAAAATTACTTTCTTTGCCTTTTCTAATCTAGGTGATAAGTAATTTGGAGATGATTTAAAGTATAGGTGACAATATGCATTAGTTCTATGCCAGTGTCTCAACTGTCTCTCAGCAGCAGGTTCACACTCATTCCCGCTACCTGCCCGGGATAATTTCCTGCTGTTTTAGTCTGTTCAGGCTTCTATAACAAAGTGCCACAGACTGGATGGCTTACAAATGACAGAAACTTATTTTGCACAGCCCTGGAGGCAGGGAGTCTGAGATTGGGGTGCCTGCATGGTGGGGTTCTGGTGAGAGCCCTCATCCTGGCTGCAGAGTGCAACATGGCCGAAAGAGGGTAAGAGAGCTCTCTGGGGTCTCTTTTATGAGAATTAATCCCATTCATGGGGTTCTACCCTCATGACCTAATCACCTCTCAAAGCCTCCATCTCCTGATACTATTACAGTGGTGGTTTGGGTTTCAACATATACATTTTGGGGAGAACAAAAGTAGTCCATAGCACCTGCCATTTAATTTAATCCAGCCAACATTGTATGCCTTCTGTATACAAGCCAGTTCAGTACATGACATTCTTCTGCTCAGCTCGGTTGTTCACACCAAGATGGAACTGCACTCTGAGCCCTGACCACTTGTCCAACTGCCCATTGTCAATCCACCAGTATGCATGGACTGAGGCCCTAGGATACACTGTCCCAGGCACAGAGGGAACAGCAGTGAAGAAGACAGGCACAGTCTAACTAGCCATGCACAGTTAAAAGTCCAGGCCTCCAGGATCTTTGATTTTACCCAACACAGTCACTAAGAAGTGGGAAGCACTTAACAAAACTACCAAAGGTACAGTCAGCTCTCGTATCCATGGGTTCCACATCCATAATTCAACCAACTGCATATCAAAAATTTTTGAAAAAAATTGCATCTGTACTCAACATGTACAGACTGTTTTTCTTGTCATTATTCTCTCAACAATGCAGTTTAGCAACTGTTTACATAGTATTTACATTTTATTATGTATTCTAAGTAACCTAGAGATGATTTAAAGTATAGGAGAAGAGCACGTGGATTCTATGCCAATACAATGCCATTTTATATAAGGGACATGAGCATCCTTAGATTTTGGTATCTGCAGAGGTTCTGGAGCCAATCACCCGTGGATACTGAGGAACAACTGTACTTTCTCTTAAAAAAAATTGAAAATTTCTCACTATAAAAGTAATATGGTTCAATGAATTTTTGAAAAAGAGATATAGAAAGAGAAAACACAATCTGCTCTAGTAATACCTCTCTTCTTTCTAGTTTATTTTCTCTGTATTTTTATGTAGCTGTGATCATAATACCAACAACTTTTATTTTTAACCCTGCCTTTTAGAGAACATTGTAGCATGATCACTTTTTTTTTCCTGCGGTTACAAAGTCTTGTTGAATATTTTCAATACCATACAATATTCCAGGACTTCTCTCAAGGCTCTTACAGCCTATCTCCATTTCCTGTAGCTGCTATAACAAATCACCACAGACTTGGTGGCTTGAAACAACAGAAATTTACTCTCTCAGAATTCTGGAAGTCAGAAGTCCAGAGTCACTATCACTGGGCTGAAATCAAGGTGTCAGCAGAGCTGTGCTTCCCCACAGAGCTTCTAGGGAAAAATCAGTTCCTTACCTCTCCCAGCTTCTGGTGGCTGGCAGCAATCCTTGGCTCCTAGTTGTATTATGCCAGTCCTCAAGGCAGCATCTTCAAATCTCTCCCTGTTCCATCTTCACGTCACTTTCCTCTTTTTTTGTGCGTCAAATCTTCCTCTACCTCTCTGATAAGGGCACTATGATTACGATTAGGGCCCACTTCAATAATCCAGGATACTTTCCCCATCTCAAGACTCTTAATTTGATCATATTTGCAAAGACCACTTTTTCTAATAAGGTAACATTTCCAGGTCCTAGAAATTGGGGCATGATATCTTTGGGGACCATTATTCAGCCTCCTGCGCAGGCATATGGGGAGACAAAACCAACAGAAGAAAAAAGTAAACTACATGGTGTGAAGGTAGTTAACCAAGGGAAATGAAACTCAAAGAAGGTGGAGATCGGGTGAGCTAAACTCCAGAGGTCAGTAGGGTCTTTATGGCACAGATGGCAGGGGCAGAGGATTCAAGCTGAACCCTGATGAATGAGAAATAGTAATACCAACCCCCATTCTCTTAGCCTCTTAGAAGCCTGCAGTGTGCTTTCATAATTATTCCTTCATCTTGTAGGTATTCCAGGTTGTTTATGGACTCAGACCTTGGTGGTAAGAGTATCAGGCTTCCCATCATAGCAATGCCACATCTTACTGGATGACCGTGGTAGGCAGAATTCTAAGATGCCCCAAGATTCCTGCCCCTTGATGTCCATGCCCTGCATAATTCCCTCCACTTGCGTGTGGTCAGGACTTGTGAATGTGATGGGATTTCACCAGGCTGAAGAGGCTACGTGTAGACCTTTCATTGACAATTCTAGCTGAGTCCAGCCTTGCAGCCATTTCCTCCAAGGCACCAGGTATGTGAGTTGAAGTTGTTTTGGACACACAGACCAGACTAGCCTCCCACTTAATATACCAGCTGACCTTAGTCAATCCCAGGTAAGTGGAAGAATTGCCTAGCTGAGCCTTACCCCAAATCTTGATCCACAAAATAATGACACTTAATAAAATGACCTGTTTTAAGCCACTAGGTTTTGGAGTAATTTGTCATATAGGAATAGATGACTGGTAAAGTAGTGGTTCTGGAACTTGGGTGGGAGTTTTCTAGTTCCTTTAGGATTCCTTCTACTAAAACATGTTGGCTGGGAGTTGGAAAAGCAAAGGGCAAGCAGGAGAGTGTTCTAAGTAAATGGAGACTAAATAATTCAAGGCCTTGGGGTCAGAATGGAAATAGTGGGGTCGTGGAATAGGAGGAGCTGAGATGACTAGAGAAAGGGAGGAAGACACTAGCAAGGTTGGCTGGGCAGTTGGAGGCCAGGGAATGCAGGGACTTAAAGGGGACAGGGAAGTGTGACTTGGTGAAGCGATCAACAGAGTCACTGCAGAATCTTGAACAGGAGGAGGAGAGATGAGCTTGTCTCCGGAAAATGAACCGAGAAGTAAGGACAGCAGTGAGAGGAACTGCAAGGATGCCTCAGTAATCCGGGGATGAGGGAAGAGGAGCCTGGCTTTGGGTGTGGCCATGAGAACAGAACGGAGGAGAAAGTGACGAAGAAAGGATGATATGGAGCAATAGAGTAGGAAGAGACATGGAAATAACAAGGATTTTAGGCCCTGAGACTGAAAGAGTGGAAAGGTATAGAAAAGAGATGATCTGGAACTAACGCCTACTTAAACCAAAATATAAAAATAGCAGGAGATGCAGGCTGGGCGCGGTGGCTCACGCTTGTAACCCCAGCACTTTGGGAGGCCGAGGCGGGCGGATCACGAGGTCAGGAGATCGAGACCACGGTGAAACCCCGTCTCTACTAAAAATACAAAAAATTAGCCAGGTGTGGTGTCGGGCGCCTGTAGTCCCAGCTACTCGGAGAGGCTGAGGCAGGGAGAATGGCGAGAACCCGGGAGGCGGAGCTTGCAGTGAGCCGAGATCGCGCCACTGCACTCCAGCCTGGGTGACAGAGCGAGACTCCGTCTCGGGAAAAAAAAAAAAAAAAATAGCAGGAGATGCAAGGAGTGCTTAAGACTTCAGAGAAAACACACAAAAGTGAACCAGAAACCACAATTGCGGTTTCTTAACCGTTGTTGATCAAGGGGAAAAAGGCTTTGGCTAATGCCTTTAATTAGAATGAGCAGTAGGAAGCAGCCATTGCTGAAGGTCCTGACACAATATTAAAAGAACTTCCCAAGCAATTCGACCTGCAGGTTGACCTGACTGTTGGGTTTGCTGTGACTCGTGAAATAATGAGCACACAATAAATTCCAGTTTGTCCCACGTGTCTTTCCAATGGGCATATTATTCAATGACTAATACAAAATACGGTTCTACCTCCTGTTTGTGGTAAAGCTACTCATGGGTTTTCCTGTGAATTCACCACCATATAAATTGTGATAATTTTAGGCCGGTTTTAATGTTAATTATGACTTTCAAGAGAACAACTAAAAGTTTGCAGTATGAAACGTGGCCCCTGCACCAGCAGGAACTGCAGTTAAGTCAGCTTTCCTTTGAAGTCAGCACAAATGATAACTGTAAAACAGTCAGTTTCTCTGGCAGGTCTAATTTGGGATGTATATTAAATAGAAGATTCCTTTAAAAAATAACAACTTCCATTCTATATAAAGGCTTAATAGCTTTCTGTAGTCATTAGATTCAGTCTTTACAATGCAATTTAAAACCCAGTAATAACTTTAATGAGGTTTATATTAGAAATCATTTTTTTACTCTGTATGCACATGAGCTCATAAACCAAGAAGTATTGTGTTTCAAACTCTTTCCCCAGTTTCATGGTTTTGTTGGAAAGAGAGGGTAAAGATTAGTAATCCTACTTCAGTACACTTTCATTGGGAGCCAGCTCGTGCCCAGGGGTGGGATGGGAAGATGAATTTGGGAAGCTGCCCTCCAGCAGTTCAAAGGAGGGGTCCTGCAGGTGGGCTGCAGTGGCAGGTCGTGAAAGACACAAGGCCAGGGGAAGCCCTGACAAGGGAGGGCATTCACTTTCCCAGTGTGAAGAAGGCATTTGTGTCCTTTTCTAATTACTGAGGCAGTTTTTCTCTGTGGTTAAGTCCACACTGTACTCTGAACCCAGACTATTACCTGCTGGGCGGAGTGGCTCACACCTATAATCCCAACACTTTGGGAAGCCAAGAGGGGTGGATCACTTGAGCCCAGGAGTTCAAGACCAGCCTGGGCAACATGATGAAACCCCCCTCTCTGCAAAAAAAAAAAAAAAAAAAAAAGCAAAAATTAGCTGGGCGTGGCAGTGCACGCCTGTAGTTCCAGCTACTTGGGAGTCTGAGATGGGAGGATTGCTTGAGCCTGGAAGGTGGAGGTTACAGTGAGCCAAGACTGCACCACTGCACCGTGGCCTGGGTAACAGAGTGAGACACAGTCAAAAAAGAAAGGAAGAAAGGAAGAGAGAGATAGGAAAGAGAAAGAAAGAAAGAAAGAAAGAAAGAAAGAAAGAAAGAAAGAAAGAAAGAAAGAAAGAAAGAAAGGAAGAAAGGAAGAGAGAGATAGGAAAGAGAAAGAAAGAAAGAAAAAGAAAGAAAGAAAGAAAGAAAGAAAGAAAGAAAGAAAGAAAGAAAGAAAGAAAGAAAGAAGAAAGAAAGGAGGGAGGGAGGGAAGAGAAGAAGTTAAAAAAAAAAAAGACTGGCATTACCACACACAAGCTGTATGACTTGGGCAAGTTAATGGCCCATTCTGTGTCCCAGTTCCTCATTTTAAAACTGGGCATAATAGTAGTGCTGATTTTGGGTACAAAGGTATAGTCAGAAGAAATAAGACCTAGTGTTTGACAGATCAGTAGAGTGACCACAGTTAACAATAATCTATTGCACATTACAAAACAGCTAGAAGAGAATAATTCATATGTTCCTAGTATAAAGAAAAGACAAATATTTAAGATGATGGCTATCCCAATTACCCTAATTTGATCTTTACACATTATTTGAATGTATCAAAATATCACAGAACCCCTAAAATATGTACATGTAGTATACATCAGTGAAAAATATAATCCCACCAAAATACTACTTATGTCATAAAATATTACTTGCAAGGCCCAAATGAGTCACTATACAGAAAGCACCTAGACCACAGAAGTAGTGCCTCCTATGCTTCAGCCATGATTGCTCCTCTGATCAGACCATGTGCACTCATTGAAATCAAGGCAAACGGTTCTGTAAAGGATGAGGGTAGAAAGTGAAAATTGCCTTCACTCCCTCTCCCCTGAGATAACACTATTCCTATTTGATGCCAGTCTTTCATTCATGTCTTAGTGAAGATAAATATGCCCAGAAGTATAATTTTACGTTAATGGATATTATATGCTTTTCTTTTTTTAATCAGTCATTAAAAAAATATTTTATTTTTGGGTTATTTCTCTCTCTGTCCCCAACCCTCATCCACCCCTGCACCCAGGTCATCAGTGCTAAGAATCCAGTGTGCATCCTTCCACATCTTTCTGGATGTTTCTGTGGTTTATGCAAACCTGTGAGGCACAGCTTGCAAAGCTCACTCTTTTGATAAAATATGGTCACACTTTTCACATTTCTCTGTGTGTGAGTGTATAGGTTTTCTTTTCCCTTATTAATAATATGCACCAGCAAGCAATCCTTCCAAATCAGCTTGTAATAGTTCTAACTCACTCTTTTTAGTGATTGTATAATATTTTGTGCTTCTACCATGAGTTCATCCATGCTGCCATTGATCAACACTCACCCCCCTTGTTTCCATGTGTATATGTGTGCGTACAATCTTATATGCACAGAACTCTCATTTTAGGTATAGTTTTTGGGGAATGAGATTGTGGGTCAGTGTGTGTATTTTTAACTTTACGGAGAGTTTGGGGATGTGGCTCAAGGGGCCTTGGAAAACAGCCAAAGACATAGACACTATCCCAAGAAGGAATGAGATTAACCCATCCAGATTTTCAAATCTATAAACTTTGAAATTAGCCTACATGGGAAGAGTGACTTGTTTTGTGTCACATATCCAGTGAATGGCAGAGCTGGACTTCAGGCTAGGGCTTCTGGTTCATGGTCCATTGCTTTTTCCACATGGGCAGAGGAAGTGACATTTGAACTCAGTCTTGAAGGATGACCAGAATATAGAAGGTAGAGAAGAGGGCAAAGGCATCTCAAGTAGAGCAAAGAGCATGGGCAAAGGCCAGGCCAGTGTAAAAGAACATGGTACAGGAAGGAATGGTAAGTCTTACTGCTTTAGCCTAGGGATCTAGCAGGGGGCACAGATGGTGGTGCCAGCTATGGGGAAACACCAGATTTTTAAACTAATTTTATCACGAGTGTGTGTTTTGATTTTCTTTTTGTCTGTTTGCTTGTTTTTCAGACAGAGTCTTGCTCTGTTGCTCAGGCTGGAGTGCAGTGGCACGATCACAGCTCACTGCAGCCTCTACCTCCTGGGCTCAAGTAGTCCTTCTGCCTCACCCTCATGAGTAGCTGGGACCACAGGTGCACACCACCTTGCCTGGCTAAACAATTTTTTTTTTTTTTTGTAGAGACAAGGCCTCACCATGTTGTCCAGGTTGGTCTTAAACTCCTGGCCTCAAGTGATCCTCCCACCTCAACTTCCCAAAGTGCTGGGATTACAGGTATGAGCCACCGTGCTGAGCCTCACACGAGTGGTCGGGAGAGATCGCTCTGGTGGCAGGTAGCAGCTAGGAGGTTTAACTTAACAGAGCAATTGAAGCTGCAAGTCAAGGAGTCCAGGCAGGAAGTCGGAGTAAAGAAAGCAAGACATTTTAGGGTAAAAGCCTGAGCATGTGTTGACTAAACGCCTAAGACATTGATTGTCTTGAGCACATGGTAGGCTCTCAGTAAATATTGAAGGAAAGAATCTCACAAGGGAAGCTGGTGATGATGGGGAAGGGTCAAATACGGACACTAAGGCTGAGTGAGTCATTGCCGAATTGCTGTGGCTTTCTTGAAGCAGTCACCCAAAGAAAGAGATACCATGGTGGCCCTTAGCCCCAGCACTTTGGAAATGTCTCCCCAAATTCTAAAGGATTACCCTGATCTCATGTTTATGAAGTAGGATCTGTTACATGAAGGACTATCTTTTACAGCCCCGTGCTCTTGGCAATGAACAAACATCTCAAATTCCCAAGAAGAAAGCCATGGTTCTATTATGAAATTAATTTTCCACTGATCCAGGACCAGAAGGCTGTTTGAAAGATAAGCGTTGATTGATGTGAGCATGAAGACTTCCATCCAGCTTTGCAAAATATGAGATCTGCAAATCTGCAAGTAGAAATAGAGTCTCTCTGGAAAAAATATTAATACTGTACCTTGGTGTTACTGGGTGATTGCTTTTCAACACCTGGGAGGACTTTTAAATGAACAATTCATATTTATATCTTCTCCCAAATAGGGTTGGAACTCCCAGGCATCTTATGAAAGTTTGGAACACGCCTGTGTTGCCGAGGTCATAATTTGATTAATCATACAGCAAGCGCAAGGCCAGACATATTACAATTATAGAAGGATCATGTCTCAGATGATCCAGGCACCTGAATTGAGTGAATGTCTAAGTCCCAGGAGGAATTCTGAAAACAAAAATGCAAGGAATGAATCCAGAGGATGGTCATGAAATCTACAGCAGTTGGCGAGTTTAAGAAAGAATTGAGAAATGACAGATGAGAAAAGGAAGACAGAGGCAGGACCCTGAGAATGCATTTCCATGGCAGCTGTCAACTAGTGGGAGAGAGAGTGGACAGAACAGAGTACTGAGATGAGAATGGAGTGCAAACACGCACATCACAGACTCTGGAGGAAGGGAAAACTGAAGGAGGCTTTGGAGGCACCCAGAAAATCCTTTTTGCCTCCCCATCTTATACAAAGGAGAAAACCCAGTTTTGATCCTGAAAGTCAACCCAAAGCCCAGTTACCAGGATTTGCTTTTATTTCACCAGGCTGCTCTTCATGGGGCCCCAGCCTGATTCTCTCTATGCCTATGCCAGGGACTGTGCAGGGAATTAGATGAACATGGATTCTGTTTTCATTTGCCCAAACATTGAACTAAGACTAGTGGTTCTATGGAACATTGAGGCACAAATAGTGATTCATGAACAAAGCAACAGCTTTTGAGACAGATGCAGGAGGTTTGGGGTTTCTTTTCTTTTAGTGTTTTACAAACTGGCTTGGGAAGATATGTGAGGGCGCAGAACTCACTGTGATGGGCAAAATAATAGACACATCCCAAAGATAGCCACATCCTAATCCTCCTAGCCTGTGAATATGTTACCTTACATGACAAAAGAGACTTTGCAAATGTGATTAAGATTAAGGACCTTGGGACAGGAGATGATCCTGGATTATCTATTTGGGGCCAATGCCATCACAAGGGTCCTGGCTGCAGAGAATCAGAGAGACAGCAGACTGAGAGAGACCTGGCCCAGTGCTGCTGGCCTTGAAGGTGGAGGAAGGGCCATGAGCCAAGGAATGCAGCTATCCTCTAGAAGATGGAAAAGGCAAGGAAATGGATTCTCCCGTAGACCCTCCAGAAGGACCACAGTCTTGCTGACATCTTGGTTTGAGACTAGTGAGATTCTTGTCAGACTCTGAGCTCCAGAACAGTAAGATGATGAGTTTGTATTGTTTAAAACACTAAGTTTGTGGAATTACTTTTAGCAGCCGCAGAAAGTTAAGCCACTCATCAGGCTGGTGGAGAGAGAAGGCTCCCAAGATGAGAAGATCTCCCCCAAAAGCAGAAAGAGGCAGAGTTCTGCCAAAATTTTATCTCAGGATTTGCCTTAGTCAGCTCGGGCTGCTGTAACAAAATACAACAAGATATAACAACATACTGCAGACTGGATGGCTTAAACCACAGACATTTATTTCTAACAGTTCTGGAGGCTGAGAGGTCCACGATCAAGGTGAGGGCAGATGCAGTTCCTGGTGAGGGTCCGCTTCCTTATTTGCAGGTGGCTGCCTTCTTGCTGTGCCCCCACATGGCAGAGAGAGAGAGACAGAGCAAGAGAGAGAGAGAGAGGGAGAGAGAGAGAGGGAGAGAGAGGGAGAGAGAGAGAGAGGGAGAGAGAGAGCTCACTCTGGCCTCTTTCTCTTCTTCTAAGAGCACTAACCCTGCCATGGGGGCCTTACTATCATGACCTCATGTAAACCTAGTCACTTCCCAAAGGCCCCATCTCCAAACACCATCACGTCTCATGTTAGGGATTCAACGTGCACGTTTTAGAGGGGCACAGATCTTCAGTGCATAGCAAGATTCTTAAAAACATCAATGGGCAAGAATGAAAAGCAAAACAAAATAGAACATTTATCTAAATCTACAAGCAGGTTAATTTTCCTCAGGGGTAGACATTAAATGTTGATTATGACTGGTATAGTAAACTCTCTGAGATATTTCTTTTCGCGGATGGGTGTACCTTGAACTTATTGCTTGTCATGGGAAGGCGTGTGTATCCTGGACAAGTTCACGGCTATCATGGCTGGAAGCATGCAAGACTATGTGAAGGCTGTGTAGCTGCTCATTGCGGTGGAGGAGGCGCGAGAAGAGAACCTGGACCTGACCCAGGGAGGTTCCAGCTAGGTTGTCCTGTTGGTTTTTGTGTTTATCAAAGTAAATAAGTAATGCAAGCCTGAATTTCAGTGGCTTCACTCAACATAAGTTAATTTCTCACTTCTGTAACAATCCTGTCAATTAACAAACTGTTGGTTTGGCAGTTGACATTCTACATAGTGGCTCAGGGACCCAAGCTCCTTCCCTCTTATATCTCTGCTCTTTCCTAGGGCCTTGATGAAATTTATGCCTGGCCAGTGGATGAGGAAAGATGGTGAAGAAGACCCACCTCCTTCTCTTCTGTCCCAAAGTTATTTACTTTCACTCACATTCCACTGGTGAGACTCAATCATGTTGTCTTACCTAGATACAGGGGAGGTAGGGGCTGTCTCTGCACTAAAGGAGACACAGAAACCTTTGGGGTAGCTGGCAGTCTCTGCCACAGTGTTCAGCACACTTGGAATTACTTTTAGCAGCCGCAGAAAACTAAGCCACCCATAAGGCTGGTGGAGAGAGAAGGCCCCCAAGATGAGAAGGTGGGGTTTGTTTTTGTTTTTGCTTGTTTTTGAGACAGGGTCTCACTCTGTCACCTGGGCTGGAGTGCAATGGTGTAATCCTGGCTCACAACAGCCTCCATCTCCTGGGCTCAAATGATGGCATCTAGTAAGATATTGCCCAGGCTGGCTTCGAACTCCTGAGCTCAAGCGACCCTCTTTCCTTGGCCTCCCAACATGCTGGGATTATAGGAATGAATCACCACGCCTGGCCAGACACTAAGGATTTTTAAGAGTCGAGCATCTAGACCCTGGGAAATGTACTGATATTGAATGATTATGTCTGATTTAACTGTCTAGCTATGAGCTGCAGAGATCACTCTTTTGTGGGTAGCGTGTGTGTTTTTTCCATCAGGGAATGAATATTGACAAACTCAGTCACCCCGGAAGGAGCTACTCCTGGAAGAGGAAGGGAGAACTGGAGAGGTGAGACCAAGAGCCAAGAGTCAGAAAAACTTCTTTATCTCCTTGAACCTCCCTGGTTGGGACTGGACTCTAAGGTGCAGAAGTAATTTTGATTACAATGGCATAAGAGAGTGGTTGGTCACTGCCAAGTGTAGACAGGTTGGGTGTTTTTGGTTTGTTTGTTTGTTTTTTGAGATGGAGTCTTGCTCTGTTGCCCAGGCTGGAGTGCAATGGCATGATCTTGGCTCACTGCAACCTCAGCCTCCCGGGTTGAAGCAATTCTCCTGCTTCAGCCTCCCAAGTAGCTGAGATTAGAGGTGCCCACCACCATGCCCGGCTAATTTTTGTGTTTTTAGTAGAAACAGGGTTTCACCATGTTGGACAGGATGGCTGCGGACTCCCAACCTCAGGTAATCTGCCCACTTCAGCCTCCCAAAGTGCTGGGATTATAGGCGTGAGCCACTGCGCCCTGCCAGGGTGGGTGTTAAGCAAGCTAATGTCCTTTCAAGTGGCCAGGATATTTGGCCTAGACTTGCAAATTTTGAGGGCACCTCTATGCAGAAGTAGTTGTAGCAGTGCTTTCTTCCGTATTCTCCAAACGATTAGTAAAGCCGTCTTAAAAAGCGTGCAATGGTAGCTGTTCTGCTGTGAAAATTAAAGGAAGGGCTTGTGTTATGGGCTGTCTTGTGTCCCGCACCAATTCATATACTGAAGTCCTAACCCCCAGCACCTAGAATGTGCCTTTATTTGGAAAAAGGTGCTTTAAGGAAGTAATTCAGTTAAAATGAGGTCATTAGGGCACGCCCTAACCCAACATGCCTGGTGTCCTTGTAAAAAGTGGAGATTAGGACACAGACGTGCAGAATGAAGACCAGAGGACTAAGCAAGAAGGCAGCCGCCTACACGTCAGGGAAAGAGGCCTCAAGGGAAATCAACCCTGCTGACACCTTGAGGCCAGACTCCTGGCCCCCAGAATTGTGAGAAGACACACTTGGGTTGTTTAAACCACCTAATCTTCAGTCTAGCAGTCCTAGCAAATCAGTACAGCCTGGTTCACACTTGAGGCAGAAGAGTGAAGAGGAGGGCAGGCCACCCTCCCCAGGCCACAGTGCTGGTGTTAGGAGAAGTCACTGGCAGAGGCAGTGTATCAGTCTGTTTTCATGTTGCCAAGGCTGGGTAATTTACAAAAGAAAGAGGTTTAATTGACTCACAGTTTCATATGTCTGGGGAGGCCTCACAATAATGACAGAAAAGCAAGGGATGTCTTACATGGTGGCAGGCAAGAGAGAAAACAAGAATCAAGCAAAAAGGGAAACCCCTTATCAAACCATCAGCTCTCGTGAGACTTATTCACAACCATGAGAACAGTATGGGGGAAACCGCACCTATGATTCAATTATTTCCCACTGGGTCTCTCCTACAATACGTGGGAATTATGGAAGCTACAATTCAAGATGAGATTTGGGTGGGGACACAGCCAAGCCATAACAGGCAACCATTCCCAGTGTGCAGTAGCAGGAGTGGTGAGGTACTGGGCCAGGGGGCCGGGCAGGGGGACATGACGGACCTGCTCTTGAGAACACATAGAACTCATGGAACTTATGGGCGACCAAGTTTTCCCATGGCCTGGTGGGCTGGAAGTCTTCATACATCCTATTAGTGGATATACGACCTCTTCTGGAAGTTTCTGGTTGGTGAAGCCAAGCCTGATGTGGGCTGCAAGAGAATGACTGTTCTCAGATTAAACCGTTCAAAGGAACTGATGGTATGATTTGAATCCCCAGCTCCCTCTCTTTCTGTGTGTTCTTTACTTAACCTCCATAAACTTGGCTTTCTCATCTGTAAAATGTTGATGGCCCAGCACGGTAGCTCATGCCTGTAGTCCCAGCACTTTGGGAGGCCGAGGCAGGCGGATCACAAGGTGAAGAGATTAAGACCATCCTGGCCAACATGGTGAAACCCCATCTCTACTGAAAAAAAAAAAAAAAATACAAAAATTAGCTGGGCGTGGTGGCGTGTGCCTGTAGTCCCAGCTACTCGGGAGGCTGAGGTAGGAGAATTGCTTGAACCTGGGAGGTGGAGGTTGCAGTGAGCTGAGATTGCATCACTGCACTCCAGCCTGGTGACAGAGTGAGACTCAGTCTTAAAAAAAAAAAATTTAAGAACAGTTTTTGCCTATAATATAATATAATATATAATATAATGGTCCTGCCATTCGACCTAATGACTATGACGTAAGGCTCTTTGTATTGGGCTTGGCACATACTATGTGCTTAATAAATGGCAGCTGCTGTGTTTATTATAGGAAAATATCACTTGTGAGAAGAACAGAGTCCCTGGAGCCTGGGTTCCTTCCTTATGAGCAGAATGGATTACTATGAAGGCTGTTGGCCATTTGTGTGTTGGGGACATTTCAGCCCACTCTGGTAACTTTCAGCGTGGTGACCAGATTCCCTGTGGAATGAAAATGTCCTCAGAAAGGAGCAAGAAGACTGAACTACACAGAGATCTGTAGTTCTCTTCTGTTTCGAAAACTAATTCTATTGCTGCAGGGCCAGATTCAAGCACATCATCCCACCAGAGTCATGTGCCAGTGCTCACCTGAATTCTCTTTCTCACAGCTTTGATCATTTCTAAAGGAGGCCCTCTATGTCTCAGCATAAGCGTGTAGCCATTACCAGAAAGGAGGTTCACGAAGCCAGATCACAGAGGAAAGCTGCCCACATGTTTAGCCTTTATACTGTGTTGGCTGTGTTTAGGATACACAGTGATGCATAGATGCATAGGAACCAGAGTGGATTTTCTTTTTGGAAGGGGCAGTATTTAGTCCCTGTGCTATTAGAATATTTTGCCTCTGAGCATAGAGATGAAATACTCTAATGTTTAATCCATATTAAATATGGATTATAAATTCAGTGGATATTTGATTTCTTGATGGAGTTCCCTGTCATCTCCCATCGTTATCTTGACCCTAAAGACCTTCAGTGCTGTTTCCTTTCACTTTTCAGACTGATAGAATTCAAGAAACTGTAGGAAAATTTGGAACAGAATGCTTGCCACGCACACTGCCCTGGTCTGTGCCTGATTACACACAGGCAGCTGCACCTCGCAAATGCTGCCGGGATCACATCATCCTGTTATGAAATCGGATTTTTAAAGAGCTGGAGTTAAGTGGCAACTTTAGTGGTTGTCAACACAGCCTCAGTCAAGGCCTGAAAGAGTATAGTTTACTGGGCAAGGTTGCTCTGGGTAGCCTTAAAAGGGCCTGGAATCGGTGAGTGAAGGAAGGAGGATGAGGGCAGGGAAGGAACCAGGAAGCCAGGAAGCTGCAGCACGGAGTCCCCCATCTTGCTCTCTTGGTGCTGACCCCAGTGTTTCAGTTTCCAGTCTCCATTTTCTCCCTGAGCTCCTGCCATGCTCATCTCTGTCTGCTCAGGACTCTCTCTTTCATTTCCTCGAGCTGTGCTCCTAAACCTTGGGGCAGAAGGGATAGGGAGTCAATCAAATCAGGCCAGGATTAGAAAATCAGCTACTGAGTTGAGGGCCACAAGGATCCACACAGTAATCACATTACAAATGTCCTATCTCATCAACTCTGAGAGTGGGCATGATTTTTATCTTCATTCTATAGATAAGTAAAGTCAGGCTGATAGAGGCTACATGGATTACCCAAGGTCGCACAGTCCACAGATGGCGAAAATTCAAATGCAGAACCTTTGGGGGTCCAGGTTTGTTTTGTTTCCTATACCACACGATCCTCCATTCAAAAAGGAAAAATATGAGAATTCTTGGAGGTGGTGTTTCCAGGAATTTTGAATGTGGTGTGTGTGTGCGTGCGCACCTGTGCATGCCTGTGTGTGTGAGGGACAGAGGGAGGAAGGAGGAGATCCCGCTGGAAAGACAGAGAAGGATGAAACTGAGGAGGACTTTCAGTGTCGAAGGGAAGAGTTTGCATTTCATTCTGAGCAAAGTGACTGCACAGGAGGGAAATCCCGAAGGCTTGTGAGGAGAGGAGGGGCCCACAGTAGGGTGAGCCCACTGTTTCACTTATCAGGGATGGACTTGGGTGGGGACAAGAGGCAGCGAGACTGCACGGTGTGCATCCACAGAGCTCCTGAGACGCTGCTGCTTATGGAACCACTCATTCCATCAGCCAATACGAGGCTCTCCATGTGTGAGTTTCCAACTTCCATCTGGGTCGTTAATTATTGGATGGCAAAAACTGCCTCGCACATTTTTGATTTCCCACAAAATCTAGAATAATGCTGAGCACACAGCCAGAGCAAACTTAACACATGTGTTACTTGTTCTTCCCTTTCGAATGAATCCTAAGCTATTGTCCTACATCTATGTGTTACATATGAATCCCAAGAGAAAGGATACGATAAATCGTTTCATAGGGAAAATTTCCTCCCCCACCATTGTAGACCTTTTAGCAAATGTGTTCTAAGTTGCTTTGGAAATTTCCCAGTGCTCAAAATAAGAAATGACAGAGAAGTTTTACTGAAAAGTCTTGTTTTGTTTTTTCTTGCCTTTTTTAAATTTAATACTATATGAAGATCTTCAACAAATGCCATAAAAACCCAGTGAGGTCTTGACTCCTTACCCCAACTCTGCTGGATTCACTGGAATTTTCTGTCAAACACACTGCTGAATTCATGCATAAATGACAAACTCTAGAATCTGATTACTACCTCTGATGGGCTTCTTCTTACTGATCACAAAACAAAAAGGCAAAAGAGGCATTTCCCTGGCTCTGCCCTCCCTTTCAATTGGAGGGATTTATAGTGGCCAAGAGCCTCGCCTCATGCTTTGAGCTGATTTAAGCAAGTCAGCTATCAGAGCTGATTGGCACTTGATGAACCAGCAGGCTAAACACTTGAGGTGAGTTTTTTTGTTTGTTTGTTTTTTCTGAGATGGAGTCTTGCTATATCGCCCAAGCTGGAGTACAATGGTGTGATCTCAGCTCACTGCAACCTCTGCCTCCCAGGCTCAAGCGAGATCCTCCCACCTCAGCTTCCCAAGTAGCTGGGACTACAGGCGCACCACCACACCCGGCTAATTTTTGTATTTTTAGTAGGGATGTGGTTTCACCATGTTGGCCAGGCTGGTCTTTAACTCCTGACCTCAGGTGATCCTCCTGCCTCAGCCTCCTAAAATGCTGGGATCACAGGTGTGAGCCACTGTGCCCAGCCAGGGGTGACTTTTAAACAATGGGACTCAGCTTCCTGGGAACTTTGTTATCTCAAAGATTTATTATATTTATGCTTTTATTATTATTATTAATTGACATAGTAATTGTATATGTTTATGGGGTACAGTGTGATATTTTGATATATATGTATACAGCATTAGTGATCAAATCAGGGTCATTAGCAAATCCATCACCTCAAACATTTATCATTTGTTTGTGTTGGGAATATTCAAGATATGCTCTACTAGCTATTTGAAAATATACAATAAATTGTTGTTAACTGTAATCACCATATCCTGCTATAGAATGCTAGAACTTACTCCTCCTGCCTAGCTGTACTTGGTATTTGCTAACCGACCCTCGGCTATGCCTCCTCCCTCAACCCTTCCCTGTCTCTAGAAACCATATTTCTACTCTCTACTTCTAAGAGTTCAACTTTTTTGGCTTCCACATATGAGTGGGAACATGCAATATTGGTCTTTCTGTGCCTGGCGTATTTCACTTAACATAATATTCTCCAGGTTTATGTATGTTGCCTCAAATGACAGAATTTTCTTCTTTTTTATGACTAAATAGAATTCCATTGTGTATATATACCACATTTTCTTTATTCATTCATCTGTTGATGAATATTTAGGTTGATTTTATATCTTGGCTATTGTCAAACACGTATTTATTATGTATAGTCATATGTCCCTTAATGATGAGTATACGTTTTAATAAATGCATCATTAGGAGATTTTGTTGTTGTGCAAACATTAAAGAGTGTCCTTACACAAACCTAGGTGGATTAGCCTACCACACACCTAGGTTATATTGTCTAGCTTATTGCTTCTAGGCTACAAGCCTGTATAGCATGGTACTGCACTAAATACTATAGGCAACTGGAACACAAGCGTGACAGGGTCTATCTTTGTTATTTAAATAAATATAAACATAGAAAAGGTATAGTACAAATACCTATACAAGATAAGAAATGGTACACCTGTATAGGCTACTTACCATGAATGACGCTTGCAGGACTGGTAAGTTGCTTTGGGCGAGTCAGGGAGTTAGTGGTGAGTGAATGCGAAGGCCTAGGACATGACTGTACACTACCATAGCCTTTAGAAACATGTGAACTTCGGTTACATTAAATTTGTTTATTTTTAAATGATTGTGCTATGACATTTTAACGGCTATGATGTTGAATTTTTCAACTTCATTATAGTCTTATGGGTCCACTGTTGTATATCAGTCCCTAACAACCAAAACCTAATTATGCAGTGCATAACTGTAATTCAACTTACTTATAGCCCAAATCATCCTGTCAAGGATTTGAGAGCTTATGGCAAAAACACATAGAATGAAATGGTAACCTCAAAATCAAATTAGAAAATCAGATACAGGGAAAATGAAAATTAAAACAAGAAGTGAAACTCAGGGAGAAAAATCGAATGCAAATATCTGGGCCTCACAAGAGATTTCAAAATGGCAGCACATGTGCAAACTCAACTGAAGTGGCATTTTGTTTGGCCCACATAGTGTTTTTTAAAAGTTTTTTATCCTGTTTTACAAACCAGTGAGAGGAGAGACTGTTATAGGACAAAAGCAAATGAAGAACTGTAACTAATAAATGCAATGTGTTTAGTCCTTGTTTAGTCCAACTGCAAAACTAACATTGGTTTTGGATTTGGAAGATTTGAATATGGATTAAATATTAGAGGATATTAAGGAATTATCATTAATTCTCATAAGTATGATAATGGTACATGTGCCAGTAAAACCACAAAACATCTGAGATGTATTTTAAAATATATAAAATAAAATATATTTTAAAATATATAAAATAAAAAAAGTGGGGTAGGTAAATAAGAGTACCAAAATGTTGACAATTTCTGAATCCAAATGACAGGTTTATGAAGGTTCATTACATCTCTCTATTTTTATATGTTTGAAAATTTCCATAATGAATACTTTTTTTTTTTTTTTGAGATAGAGTCTCCCTCTGTTGCCCAGGCTGGAGTGCAGTGGTGAGATCTCGGCTCACTGCAAGCTCCACCTCCCGGGTTCACACCATTCTCTTGCCTCAGCCTCCTGAGTAGCTGGGACTACAGGCGCCAGCCACCATGCCCGGCTAATTTTTTTGTATTTTTAGTAGAGACAGGGTTTCACCGTGTTCACCAGGATGGTCTCGATCTCCTGACCTCGTGATTGGCCCACCTCGGCCTCCCAAAGTGCTGGGATTACAGGTGTGAATGAATACATGTTTTTAAAATGTAGGTATAAACGTCTTGAGATAGGTTATATGCTTCCTAGTGTCATAGAATCTCCAGGCCTCCAACATCCCCCCTGCTCAGACTCAGTCTCTTAATTTAATTACTGGCCTCGGCTACATTATTATATAATTAAGATTCTTAGAGTCAGATAGAAAAGGGAGACATGGTCGGTTGTTGAAGAGCAATAAACCTAGTTTTCTTAACTGGGAAGGACTTAACTAGCACTTAACAGTAAAATAAATGTCTTCCAAGGCACTTCACAAGGCACCGGAGTAATGTAGCTGGCGTCCTTTGCAGTAGCACTTCTCAACCACTTTGGTGAAGGATATTCATCTTTGAGGACTGGTGAACACGCAGTTTGAGGAATGACATCCATCTATGGGCCACACTCAGAGTAACACTCCTCCACTTCAGCACCGCTCAGCAAGAATCAATAGAGACTGACCGAAATCCCTTTCTCAGGAAAGCGTTTCTGGGAGGACCCAAAGCAAGAAGGCCTGGGGATGCAGCTTTTGATGGTCTTGCTGAATCTAAAGACAAAACATGAACTATTTGAGACTTGAGGAGAATGGGTGGAAGACATTTCTTCAAATAGCCCTCCATAAACATTACTCATTGCTGTGGTTAAATTGTAGTCCCCCTCAAAATATGGTCAAGTCCTAGCCCCCAGCACTTGTGAATGGGATGTTACTTGGAAATAGGATCTTTGCAGATGTAATCAAGATGAAGTTTGTGATTATTAATGTTATGTGTTAACTTGACTGGGTCGCAGGATGCCCAGATAGCTAGTTAAACATTATTTTTAGGTGTGTCTGTGAGAGTGTTTCTGGAAAAGATTAGCATTTAAATAGATGGACTAAGTAAAGCAGATGGTCCTCCTCAATTTGGGTGGGTGTCAAGCAACTCACTGAGGGCTTAAACAGAACAAAAAGGCAGCAGGAGGTTGAATTCTGTCTCTGCCTGACTGCTTGGGCTGAGACATTGTTCTTCTCCCGCCCTTGTAGTAGGACTTACACCATTGGCACACCTGGTTCTCCAGCCTTTGGATTCAGGCTGGATCTCCACCACAAGCTCTCCTCAGTCTCCAACTTGCTGACTGCAGATCTTGGAACCTGTCAGTCTCCATAATCATGTGAGCCTATTCCTCATTGTGTGTGTGTGTGTGTGTGTGTGTGTGTGTGTATGCTATATATATAAAAAGACTGACAGGCTGTGTATGTATAGATTTATACATATATAGAGAGAGACCAATATGCTATATATATAGGGGAGACAGTTGGCATGTACTAAAATGATGAGTCTGAGGTTACAGATGGGGAACCCACAGCTTCCACCATAGGTGATAGGCTGAATAATGGCCTGCAAAAGACCAATATAAATAGCCTATATATACACACACACACACACACACAAAGTCTATACATAATATATATTATATTAGTCTGCAGTCTATTACATAATAGTCATATTATATATAGACTAACAGACTAATATATACATCTATATAGAGATTACTAGGCTACAGATACATAGAGAAATATATATGATAGTCCATTAGTCTGTATCTATTATATAGTTTTATATATATGTATATATATGCCTACATATAGGCTATATATGTAGTCTAACATATTTTAAACTATATATAATATATAGACTAATATATGAATATAGTTAT
The DNA here is from genome assembly GCF_028878055.3 of Symphalangus syndactylus. NCBI lineage: Eukaryota > Metazoa > Chordata > Mammalia > Primates > Hylobatidae > Symphalangus > Symphalangus syndactylus. The sequence goes on from NC_072424.2 coordinate 20,537,581, forward strand.
ATATAATATGTAAGTCTATATATGTCTATTATAGTCTATATATTTTTTGTATATAGACTAATATATAAGATAATAATATAGACTAATATATATTAAACTGATATATATAAAGTATATATTACATATAAACTAATATATATTAGACTATATATATTATATGTACATATATTATAATAGGCTCTATATATGAGAAAGAGAGCCTATTAGTCTGTTTCGCTGGGAAACCCCGATTGGCTAATACAAGGTCAAACTAGGTTACATTAGGCTCTAGCTGATCACTGATGTCTTTATAAAGAGAGGGAAATTCGGGCACAGAAACACAGACACACAGGGAGAAAAACAACGTGACGATGGAGCCACAGATTCTACTGATGCATCTACAAGTCAAAGAATGCCAAGGATCACCAGTAACCACCACTAGCTAGGAAAGAGGCATGGAACAGCCTCTCCCTCAGAGCTTCCCAGAGGAATTAACCCTGCCCACACCTTGTCTTTAGACTTCTGATCTCCAGAACTGTGAGAGAATAGATTTCTGTGGTTTTAGACCACCAGTTGGTGGTAATCTGTTACAGCAGTGACAGGAAGCTAATACATTCCTCTCAATCAGGCTTTTGGTAAGTTTGGATCCCAATTATTTCCTGAGGCGAGTTCCTTGAGAACAGGTGTCCTGTGCACTTGCTGAGGGTAGCCCCCTGCTGTTTGCTGTTTGAGAGCATGGGTAGACACAGGTTGCCCCCATTCAGGGGAATGAAGCTGCCTACCCAGACTGTCTTAGGGAACAATTTGTCTGCAGGTAGTGCCTGCAGGCTCCAAGCCATGATTTTTTTCTGGAACAAACTGTGAAGGATCCACTTTAGAATGAGAAAACTGAGCGGAGTAGGAGAAGCCTTTTGGAATGCCCTCAATGACCCATAAACGTTAGTGTGCATGAGATCTGGAAATCGTATTTCTTTTTTTTTGAGACGGAGTCTCACTCTGTCGCCCAGGCTGGAGTGCAGTGGCGCAATCTCGGCTCACTGCAAGCTCCGCCTCCCGGGTTCACGCCATTCTCCTGCCTCAGCCTCTCCGAGTAGCTGGGACTACAGGCGCCCGCCACCACGCCCGGCTAATTTTTTGTATTTTTAGTAGAGACGGGGTTTCATCGTGGTCTCGATCTCCTGACCTCGTGATCCGCCCGCCTCGGCCTCCCAAAGTGCTGGGATTACAAGCGTGAGCCACCGTGCCCGGCCTGGAAAGCGTATTTCTAACTCAGATTCCTGTGGCTCTCTCCAGAGACTCAGAGGCCCAGGTGGAACCCAAGACTTTCTGGGTTTCCAAAAGCTGCTGGTGATGCTGATGAAGGGGGTTGGGGGAATGTGCTTTTAGAAACACAGACCCAGGTGAATTGGTTTTGCTTGAAGTACTTCTTCCTGGAACAGACCAGCTGGCGTCACCTCCTGAAGAGACAGCACCCTATTTTGGCTTTGTTTTCTCCTGGACAGACAGAGAGTAATGAAATGCAGAAGATGAAAATGGCACTAATTTAATTCTCTGAACAAGGTAAGGCTTAGGTAGTTTTATTTTTTTTTTAAGTAAAAATTCCCAAGAACTGTAAAAATGTCAATGGTATGAGAAAAGGATGGAGGCAGACACTGGAGGGTTGCGGTTTTTTGTTTTTTAATCTGTCACTTAGCAACAACATATGTATGGCTGACAGTTGGACTAATCTTTGAGTTGGCAACACTGAATTGTTAGGAAGTTTAAATTTGTGTTTTATCATTGTTAGCGGTGTTTTAGCAAATCGTGTAAGGTACAATATGTGCTTTCTGCTGTTTTGGAAGGGAGACATTTTAAGTCAGAAATATTTGACTATAAACATATTTTGCACTGATCCCTATTTTCCTTCTACATAGAAGAAAAACCAAAGCTTACCTAAGCACAGTAAGAAACTCAGTTAATCACTGCTATAGGATTAGGGAGAAATGTGCTTCAAAAATAGTTTATGAAAGTTTTAATTACACACACAATCATAAAATGCTCAGTAATTGCTGCATATTGATTCCGGTTTTTTTTTTTCTTCTGGAAATGCTAAAACTATTTCAATATACACAGAATCAATAAACATAATTAAAATATGAGCTCATCAAAACAGTAATTAAATGTACTTAACAGCTTTTGTGGCTTTTCCCCATATGGTTACTGTGGGAGTGTGAATCTGGCACGCTAGATAAATGTAACAAAATAAAGTGAAAGCCTCAGAAAAGATTACTGTCATATCATAATACAATAAACCCCAGCTCTGCAGCAACTCGCGCTAAATCAAAAAGTTGAAAAAAGGAGTGGCGTATGCAATTATTATACATTTTGGGGCTGTTTTCTATTTATAGGAGATTAACACTATCATGGTCTGCATTCAGAAGGAACAGTAATATCCTCCAACATGAAAGGAATTTGGGACAGCACCCTGAGTTCTGAATAGGACAATTCCTTTTTTAGGATCCTGCCGACAAAGGGTTTGATCTTCAACCTGTTATCCCCCTAGACTCGTCTGACTTTCAGGGGCCGAGTCACGTGACTCCAGAGGCCCTAAACCATGTGGTTCTCAGAGTCATATTTTGGTTTCACCCTGTCCTTAATTCATTTCAGCAGACCCTGGCAATGGAAAGGTAAATTAGCTACGGCCCTTGCCCTGAAGGGGTGTGTACACCCCATGCGGCCTGAAAATGGGGTTGAATCAGAAGGTAGGAACATGAGCTCTGTCTGAGGTTGGTTTCCTCCAGGAGGAGATCTTGAGACAGGCTTTCACTGCGAGTAGTTTATGTGGGAGCCCATCCTGGGAAACACGACCAAGGGACAAGAAAGTCCGGGAAGGAAAGGAAGCAGATAATGTGCATCACCAAGCAGGCTACCATGGTGGGTAGCTAGAGCTCTACCCCAAAAGAGAACTCCAAGAGATGGTACAGAGAATATCTCTGAGTTGTTCCACATGAACTGGGATATTTATCCTCCAATTTCTATATGCCTTTGCCAGAAGACTGCTCTCTGAGGCACTAACTCCCTGGTCCTCTGGCCTGATTCTGGCAGCAGCTGAGGGCCAACACTCCATGGAGAATCTTAAGCACTTGCAGGGGACACCATTGGCATGTATGGGGGGCGCAGGGGGGAGGTTCCCTATGGTGGAACCCACAGCTTCCGTCACAGGGTCTGTGATAAGCTGAATCATGCCCTGCCAGAGATGTCCATGTTCTAATCCCTAAAACTTGTGACTGTTACATTATATGGCAAAACTTTGAGGATGTGATTCCACTGAGGATCTTGAATGAAGATCTTACCCTGGATTATCTAGATGAGAAATAAGTGCAATCACAACTGTGCTTATAAGAGGGAGGCAGAGGGAGATTTCAAGCAGAAGAGGAAAAGGCATTGTGGCCTCAGAGGCAGAAGGCCGGGTGATGTGATCATAAGCCAAAGCACACCAGCAGCAACCATAAGTTGAAAGAGGCGAGGAATTAACTCTTCCCATGAGCCACTGAAGAGGGTGTGGTCTTGTTGACACTTTGTTTTGGCCTGAAGATACTGATTGGGACTTCTGGCTCCAGAACCAGAAGAGAAGACATTTCTGATGTTTTAAACCACCAAGTTTGTGATAATTCATTACAACAGTTACAGGAAAACAATACAGAGTTGTAGAAAGGAAAGATTCTTTCAAAGAGGGAAGATAATAATAGAGAAGAAACAAAGTCAGCAATCAATAGGTAATTGAATCTGACAGGATTTTTTTTGTTGTTTGTTTGTTTGGGAGACGGGGTTTCGCCATGTTGCCCAGGCTGGTCTCGAACTCTTGGACTCAAGCAACCTGCCTGCCTCTGCCTCTCAGAGTGCTAGGATTACAGGCATGAGCCACTTCGCCTGGCCTGCATCTGTAACTAAAATTGATTTCGACATCATCCCAATTTCCTGTTCTCTTTCTCTCCCAATACCCTACTTCCTTCCAAATCTCCTGCAGAATGGTTTTTTTTTCTTTCTTTCTTTCTTTTTTTTTTTTTTCCTTAGCAGGTTCATCTACACTTGATGGCTGGACCTAGTTCCTTCTTAAACTGAAATGTCTAAAATGCAGCCATTCTTATTCTGTATTTTCCTGTATGTTGGCCACGGAGGGTTATTCACATGAGCTGTCTTTTTCTGAATTATCTGGAGGCTTTCTACCGACACCTGTGGAACATGTTCTCTACGTGTTTTTCTGCATCCCTCAGCACACCTGTTGTAGAATTCTACCCAGGTTATAAATGAGTGGGATCGCTCGACTCTGAAGCCATACATGAAATTTCCTCAAACTGTTTAGAAAAAATAGACTGTACACTGTGATTCCTCTAAAGAGCCTATAATTAGATCTGGTTTTTAAAGTTGAAAAATACCTAATCTACGAAAATTAAAGAAGATGAAGGAAGAAAAATGCACGAAAAAATGAACTCTAAAACCTCTTGATTATTTTGGACTTGGGATACAGATGGGAGTTCCTCTTTGTGCCAAAAAATCCATTGAACAACACCAGCTGTGGGGGTAAAGAAAATCTGAAAGAATCACACATTGCCATTCATGGAAGGAGCTGTATTAAGGAAGGAGGGAAAAGTTTTGCAGATCAGTTGATTTCTCAGTGCATCATGTGGCCAGATGAAAAGCCTAAGACTACATCTGCAGGCGGATTGTACTATTATTAATATTCATGCAGAGACAATCTAGAAAGCTGTTTCCTCTGCATTTTTAGCAGTATGGTAGGTCTGGAGGAAAAACATTTCTTTTGTGTTAAGGAGTTTGTGCTGCATTACTTTAGAGCTTTATGAGGATTAATTTTAAAAGCATTGGGAGTGAAAATATTAGGCCTTATGAAGGGTAATATTCAAAATATTATACAGTCAGCAAAACCAGGCTGACCAATCAGATGCTGTCCTGGAGCCCCTACTGGGGTATTAACCTTTCTTCACTTACTGGATCCTGGAGAGGTCTGGGGATTTCTGGTGGCCCAGAGAGTGGAAGGGGGTGCTAGGGGACATGCAGGGGCTCAGAGGAGCAACTATGTACAGCATGGCCATACCAGTATGCACCAGGTAAGTGTGAGCCCTCACTATACCATGTATAAAAATACCAGGCCCTCCTCTCACCTCTTCTCAACAGGGAGAGGTAAGAGCAGGCACTAGAGAATCATTTCTTTAGTGCATGTTGTTTGTGCCTACTATGTGCCAGGCATCATGCTAACTGAGTGCTAGTTATACAAGTGCTTGCCAATTGAGCAAGGTGGGGAAGTGTCATTGCTATTATTTATTTGAGATGTCCGAGCACTTGTCTTCTTTGGGGCTTTTTAGCTGCAAAGTGGTAAGAAACTTGATGCTGGCTGCCCTCAGCAGAACAGGAAAAGCAAAGGAGATTGGGTGGCTCAAATGACGGAAATGTTCAGAGGCAGTTGCTGCTGGACCCAGGGGATCGTGTGTGTGAGTGTGAGTGTGAGTGTTTGTAAGTGCCTGTGTGTGACAGTGTATGTGTGTATGTCAGTGCCTGTGTGTGAATATGTGTGTGTGTGTGTGAGTACGTGTATGTGTGTGTGTGAGAGTGCGTGTGTGTGTCTGTGTGCGCTTGTATCTGTTTTCCTGCGTTCCTTCTAGTGGCTGATATACTGTTTGAGTTTCCTTGAAAGCAGAGCTTGAGACAAGAACTTCAGAGCAAATAGTTTATTTGGGAAGAGATCCCAAGAGGCAGAAGCAAGGGAGAGGGAAAGGTACAGGGCAGGAAGAAAAGCCACCACATGCTGGGGTAATGAGCTGACCACATGAGCAACTGGGGCTCAGCCCTGTTGGGGCACCTCTGAGGAACCACATAGAATTCAGAATTTCTACAGAACTGTCCAAAACGGGAGATAGGGGAGGCTAGGACATTTATCTACAGATCTTTGTCTCCCATTGGTGGAGGGTTGCTCCTGGGGACATTAAGTCCCTGTACTTCTGGGCTGTACCTGCTCGTGCCTGGTACAGGTAGCACACTTGACACGGGACACCCCACGGTAGGGGTGTGAGTTTCCACTCCAGTTATCCTCAAAGTGGGTAGGCCAAGGAGATGTGGCACGGTGCTTCAGAAACATCTGCCCAGCTGGGCTTTTCTCAGTGTTGGTGCCAGTCCCAGACTCCATGTGGCTGCCCCCATCACATCATACCAAATGTAGCAGCCTTGGGGGAACAGGAGCTTCCTGGATCCTTGGAAAAAACCAGCTGAGCAAGCCCCCTTCTCTCTGGTGTTCACAGAGGTTATTTGGCATAGAATCTAAATTCTGAGCTCCTACATAATGATTTCAGAATGTCACCCTGAGGTTAAACTTAGAACCATCTCATCAACCATGTTCTGGATTTGTTTCACTCTATCTTAAATGTGGGTAAAATTCCCCAGGCCTTTACTGATTGCCCACGAGGCACCTTGAGAGTTCCATTGGTGATTTCCCTCAATCTATGAAGATAGCAAGTTTGGGGCCCAAGGAATGGTGATCAGGGTTCCTATCTATAATTAGGTAACTCTAAATCAACTTGACTCTAAATCTCCAAGCTCAGCCTCTTAGTAGCCCCCTTTGAAAAATACTTCCTGTGCTGCATTTGTGTTCCCTTAATATTGTATTGTAAGGTTTAAATGTCATGTTATGTTGGCACTTTAGCTATATATTGGAAAAGAATGAAGTGAAAATTGCTGAGTTTTGCCTCTCACTGAAGCTTCATTTGCTAGTCAGGGTTATCTGCCTGGCTCCAAGGCATAACGTGACTCTTCCAACCTGATTCAATTTTAAAGTTGACCGTACTCATGGTGGAGGTCCCTGTGGGGTCTCAGCCATTTCCATTAGGTTCCAGCCCAACCACTCAGCAATGCAATTCTTGTAACCTTTAGGTCCCTAGATCATGATCCCAGAGGCCGTTTTCCCTGGAGTTTCTGGTGAGGTCAACTGACGTAGATGGTGTGAATTATTCTGGTCGATTTTTTTTTTCTTACGAGCAACATTTTCATCTGCAGGGGTCTGTTTTGGTCAGAATTCAGGGAGGAGTGTTGGACTTGAATGATCTTGGCAATTGTCTTCACTCTTCACTGTATTTGGTCTCTGTTGACAAAACCCGCTGATACTTTTAGGGGCTTTGAGGTCAAAATAGTTGCTTTCTGCCTGTTACCTTTGTGAGCCTGATTGCATTTGAAAAATAGATTTTCCAGATGGACTGCAGGTCACAGAGCCTCATGGTTATGGAAGGGACACTTAAGCTCTTTTACCTGCTGCCAAAAGGCAATAACAGAGCACAGCTTTTTTCCTCCTGTGGGAGAAGGTGATGGGCTACAAGAGCCCATGCCTCTCACTCTGCATTAGGGCATTCCTGAAGACCATATGTGCAGCGACGCTCCTCTTTCATTCCAAAGTCATTCAAGGTGGAGGGTACTTCCTCTAAAAATTCTTGAACTAATCTCTTGGTACCAATACCTTTTCAAATTTGTTTCTGGGCTTTTATTAACTTTCACTTCAAACGCAATAGTCTAAGGGCTATGAAAACCCACAGAGAAACTTGAGTGAACACCTACTATATCTTGGAGTGGTTCTAATTTATATCCTGTGAGGAATGGCCTGCTGAAAGTGAGTATTCATTTCCATTTCTAGGTTGGCTTTTTGGCTGATCTAATTCTTTATCACCATTTAGCTTATGAAACACCTATTGGTGCAGCCTGAGTTGACCTTCTGCATTCCTACTGACAGTTGAGACATAGATAGGCATAAATTAGAATACAGAAGTTTCCTTTTTGGATATCAGTGGCTTTTAACCCTTCAGAGGTTAAGTAAGCAACTAAAATAAAAAATCTTTCTTTAACATTTTTTCTCATGCCCTAGTGTGATATTTATTGGTGTTTTAGATAGAGCTTTTTATACAATGTAGTATTGGTTAATGCTTTCTCCGACTATACTAGTAAAGAGAGCTGCTAACATAGGAAACAGCTGTCATGTCCTCATGCCCTGTTGAGTTGAAGGAGGATGTCACAAGGAGAAATTTTTGACGACAATTTCATGAATTGTTTATTTATTTAAAGTGGTTAACAGCACACACTCTGAAGCTAGACCTCCTGGTTTTGAATTCTGATGGCTTTACTTACTATGCATGTGACTTTGAGCAAGTTACTTGGCTTCTTTGTCCCTCACTTTCCTAATCTGTGACTAGGAATAGTACCTGCCCTACATAGTTGTTGGGAGGACTAAATAATATCATATCTCAAGAGCTGAGAACAGTACCTGGCACACACTCAGTGCTAGACATATTTTTAAGCCTGCCTGTTATTTTAGAATCACTTCTAATATTATTATTGTGTGCCATATACAGTTTGAGGCTCTGAAGATACAATGGTAAGCAAGACACAAACTTATTAATTAAACAAATCTATTTCAGGACCCTAACATAGGAGCTGGATGCTGAGGACACAGCGGTGCGTCGGCGAGGATCCCTATTCCTCGCTACAATCTAGCAGGGTAGACAGAGAATAAACAAATCAGCAAAATAAAATAAAATAAAATAAAATAAAATAAAATAAAATGCTAGGAAGAGGAAAGCAGGATACCAGGATAGAGAGGGAAGGTATGTGAAGTGCAGGCTTCTCTAATGCATAATGTTTAAGCAGAAGGAAGTGTGGGACTCTTATGGATATCTGGGTGAAGATTCTTCTGGATACAGCAAAAGCAAAGTATAAAGCTCTGATCCGCAAGCAAACCAGGGTGCCTGGAGCACAGTGGTAAAGGGGAGATGGCAGAAGATGAGGGCAGGAAGGTGTGGGACCAGACCGAGAACTGGTAAGTGATGATAAGGACGTGGGTATTGACTCTGCATGAGGGAACATGAGGCAGGGGCAGGAGATATTGAGTAGAGGAGTGGCTTGATCTAACTCACACTTTTAGAAGGTCCCTCCGGATACCATGAGGAGAGAAGGGGGCAGGAGTGGAAGCAGAGAGAGCAGCGAGGAGGTGAGTGCAATCATCCAGGTGAGGGGTGCTGCTAGCCTGGGCTCTGATGAGGACTAGGTGGTGGGAGGCAGTGGCTATCCACAGGATACATCTAAAAGTGGCTCTCAGGGATTAGCTAATGTTGGATGTGGCACTCACATTCTAGTGGGAGGTGCCGGAGACTAAACATGCACAAACAAAAATAAATAAGATAATACAGATAGTGACAAGTGCCAAGTAGAAATGAGAGAGGACCGTGGGATAGCAGGAGCCAAGGAGACCTCTCAAAGAGGAAACCATTTGAATCAGACTTCAGTGGCAGCCAGGTGTTGTAAGCTCACTGTTGGCAAGGGAGGGATTCCCACCAGAGAATGATGGAGATAGGCAGGTACATGACACTGGGCCCTGGGCAGGTGAGATGGCATTTTATTAGTCACACATAGTCACAGCTGGGAGAGGGGGGCACAACATGCCATCCAGGGCTGCCTGGAGCTTGCTCTTGGGAACAGAGTGAATAGCCAACAGCTGTGTAGTATCAAGTGGATGGGGTGACCTGCAGAAAAATGTCATTGGTTTGTCTGAATAATTCTGCAGGTTGGCAGCAAACTGAAACCTGCTACTCAGGAATACGCAGGAGCTACTTGGTCCCCGGATACAGAGGTTATTTGGGTGGTGGGTCTTATCTGCAGAAGAGGGAAGCTTGGGATCAGGCCATTTGAGACCCTCCCAGTTTCAACAGATGTCAAAATTTGGGCCTTAAATTTAGGTTTTACCACACACCAGGTCGGGAAGGAGATGATATGGACCTGGACCAGAGGATGGCAGCACGGATGGGGAGAGGTAGGGATTCACTGGACATTTCTGAGGTGGAGGTGATAGAATTTGCTGATGAACTGAATGTGATTGGGTGTGAGATAAAAATGTAAATCAAAGATGTCATCTAGATTGTTTTTACTTGAACTACTTGTGAATTGTGTCATTTACCTCCTGGGCAAGTCATGGGGTGGTGAGCAGACTGCCTGGGAGTAATGAAGAGTTTATTTTGTATATGTTACGTATGAGATGCTGTTATACATGCAAGTGGAGCTACCAAGTAGTATTTAAATGTATCTAAAGTTCAGGGGAAAGGAAGGAGCAGAAGAAATAAATGGAGGAATTATCAGTATATAGATTGTATATAAAGCCAGTGGACTGGATGAGGTCAACTTAGAGTGTAGAACAGAACCTTGAAATCCTTCAGCACTTAGAGATTGAACGGAAGAGAAGCCAGGGAGGGAATCAAGGGGGGTTCAGGGAGGTGGGAGGAAAGCCTGGAAAATACAATGCTTAAGAATTACAGAGAATAGAGGATTTCAAGAAGGAAGGTGTAGTCAAATGTGCCAATAGCTTGCTCCTGAGAGGTCAAGAAAGATGAGAACAGACAGGCATTGCATTTGGGAAGATGGTGGCCATTGGCATTCTTCAGAAGCAGCAGAAAGCTGGGAGTGAAAGAAGACGAAATGAGGGAGCAGAGAGCAAATTTGGACAACTCCTTGGAGGAGCTTAGCTGTAACAAGGAGAAATAATATGAAGAAATCATGTTGAGGAAGAAATCTTTGAAAACTGGCATAAGCTGATAAGAGTGATAAAAAAAGATGAAACTTGTGATGCCAAGGAGATCGGAGCCACAAATGTAGGAAAACCTTGGGTAGCTGGTATGGTATTTAACAAAGGGGACAGGCACTTCCACTGCACCTTGCAAGCTGATAATATAAGTTGGAACTGCATATAGTATTTGTGAAATTGAGGACTGTGTGGTATGTGGATAGTCCTAAAGAGAATAGGGATTCTGTAGAACCGGCCACGAATAGAAAGATGGAGATGAATTATTCTAAATATATAGGACAGAGGAAGATGGCATGACACACACACTATTTCTGTATAGCTGATAATTTTAAGACACAGAAAAATAAGGAAATGTTATGAGATATTATTGGAGAAAAGCTGTTCTATACTGACAATGTAAAAGACAATTTTAAAAGTACCTTCTTTGTATATGTTCACGTTCTAGTTTAATCATTAACCCCATACCACCAAAAAAGGCCACGATGGTAGATGATTAGAGCAGTGCACTTCGAGTCAGATATAGGTCAGGGTTGCACTTTTCTGTGACTCAGTTTCCTCATCTATGCAATAGAAGTACCGTTACCAGCTTATAGTGGGGGCCAACTAGAAAAGGCGCTAATGTCCAGTTTGTCATCCATCAGCATTTTACATGCGTTAAAGGAACCACAAGACGGTATCACAGTTATCAAGTGTGAGTGGAGAGAATACCAGATGAGAAGAAATTTGATGGTAACCTCCTCCAGCTACATGTAAGGTAGCAAGACATAGTGGAGTCTGCCATTTTTATGTTTTTGTACAGGAGTTCTCATAACCTTCCTTGACTTCATCAACTTGTTATGTAAGGTTCTCCATTTCCTCAGTAAAACCTTCTGACTGATGCCCAAAGCATGTCGAGTGCTCCTGGTGAAGACTACTCTCTATCAAGCCCTGACACTTCTATTCCCACCAGTTGTGATGACCACGAGTTAGCCATGTGTCTTCCCAAACCTATTTCTGTTCGCTGGCCTAGCAACTGTTTATGCAAATATTATATTTTTATTATTTACATAAATATTATGTAAACTGATGAAAGATTTAATAATGACAAAGTGCTTCAATAAATTACTATCAAAGTATATGTAAAGGACACATGAAAGATGAGAAGAGAGTAAAAATGTAAGAAAAATTGCTTTATCAGTATCTTAAAGGTCTCATTCTGCCTTAAAGAAACCAAAATGGAAACTTCTGGATGATGCATTATGGGTGGTTTTGAAAGAAAGACTGCTTAGAACTCAGATCAGACCCCGGCACAAAGAAAGGGCCTTGGCTCAACATCAAAAGAGTGGCACGTGAATGAACATCCATATGTTTTAAGTTAAAATTAAATCTTTAAGGTATGTATATATCACATTTTATGATTCACTGCTTTAATTAACTTTTGCAGTTGACTTGCCAAGTGCAGTCCTAACTTCACTGGATAACAGTAAAACTGTAGTGTTTATTTTTCAGTTATTATAAATGTATACTCATTGCTTAAACAACTATAAAAAATTGTAAATGCATAAAGAGGAAAATAAAAGCTATTAATCCAGAGACAAACACCAGCAATAATTTAATATACTTCCTTCCGGTCATTTTTATCATATACTTTTGAAAATAAAATTATACGACATTCTTTAGTTTTTGTCTCTGCTTTTAAATGTTATATTGTAAGTGTTCCTCATGTTAATATTCATCTAAATTCACCACTGTATTTGTTTTGTTAAAATTTAGAATAATATTATTGGTAATTATATTACCCCATTCTCACGCTGCTAATAAAGACATACCTGATACTGGATAATTTGTAAAGGAAAGGGGTTTAATGGACTCACATTTCCACATGGCTTGTGGAGACCTCACAGTCATGGTGGAAGGCAAAAGAGGAACAAAGTCACATCTTACATGGCAGCAAGCAAGAGAGCTTTTGCAGGGGAAACTCCCATTTTTAAAACCATCAGATCTTGTGAGACTTATTCACTACCATGAAAACAGTATGGGGGAAACTGCCCCCATGATTCAATCATCTCCACCTGGCCCTGCCCTTGACACATGGGGATTATTACATTTCAAGGTGAGATTTGGGTGGGGACACAGCCAGACCATATTAGTAATAAACATGATAATCAGTTGTTGTTAACTTCAATCAATGCAAAAAGTATACAAAGCAAAAGCAACAAATCACCCTGAAGCCAACTACCCAGAAATAGCCAGTGTAAAATTTTGAGAAACACGATCCTATCATTCTCCACAAAGATTTAGATAAAAGGATCGGTAAATATGACATATGCTATTTTGTAGGAGACTTTCTGTATTGGAATTAATTTAGATTTACTGAAAAGTTGCAAAGATAGTATAGAAAAATCCCAACTACTCCCCACCTGGACTTTCCTAATAAGAACATCTTATGTTACCATGGTATATTTGTCACAGTTAATTTACTATTAACTATAGATTTCATTTGGATTTTACTAGTTTTTTCACTAATGTCCTTTTTTATGTTCCACGATCCAATCCAAGATACCACATTGCATTTAGCACACTATTAAAAAAATTAGGTTAGTGTAAAAGTAATTGTGGTTGGCAAAACACAACCACATTTTAAAATAAATATTATGAAAAACATTAAGAAGTTAGAGTCATTAACTTTTTTAAATTAGATGTTATTTTTGAATAATATTCATCTGCTATGAAGATAAGATTTGTTCCTTTCTATTTTTTCCTATCTCCTTCCCCACTTTCATTGGTTATATTGCTTTGTAGAATATTTCCAGGTTTCTAATGTGCATATTCTATTCTGCAATCAAATTTTCACTTTCAATCTTAGCCTATAGTTAGTTGGCTTCATCATTTTTCACCAGTCTCTTTAACTACAACTTATCTATTCCTAATTCTATATTTGATTCATCTCTTGGTTGGCTGGTATACTCTGTTGGAAATTCATTACAAAAGTGGGTTAAGGATGCTATATTTTACTAATTTTTGAGAATGCTGTCTGTGATCCTTATATTTAAAAATAAATTATTTTCATATCAGATTTTAGCAAATCTTTTCTTTTTTACTTAGAAAAGAATTATAGCATGTCTGAGATAAACCTCATATTTGCCCTTTGATGGTGGATTGCTTTTACTCCCTGATAGTTTGAAGAATTCTTTATGTATACTTTTTACATAAACCAGTAATAGTCATTTATTATCATTATCAAGTATTATGTACTGTACATAATTGTATGTGCTATACTTTATTATTATTGTCATTGATGCATAATTGTCCATGTGTATGGGGTACAGTGTGATATTTCAATATATGTGTACACTGTGTAATGATCAAATCAGGGTAGTTAGTATGTCCATCACTTCAAACCTTTATCATTTCTTTGTGGTGATAACTTTCCAGATCTTCTTTTCTAGCTATCTTAAAATATATGATAGGATTATTATTAGCTATAGTCACCCTACTATGTAATAGGACTCTAGAAAATATTCCTCCTAACTGTAACTTTGTACTTGTTGAACAACCTCTCCCCATTTCTCCCTCCTCTCTCCCCTCCCCAAGACTCTAGTAACTACCATTCTAGTTTCTACTTCTATGAGATCAACTTTCCTAGATTCCACATATTAGTGAGATCATGTGGTATTTGCCCTTCTATGTTTGGCTTATCTCACTTAATATTAATTCCTCCAGGTTCATCCATGTTTCTGCAAATGACAGAATTTTATTATTTTTATAGCTGAGTAGCATTCCACTGTGTAGACGTACCATATTTTCTTTATTCTTTCATCTAATGATGGACACTTAGGTTGATTCCATCTCTTGGCTATTGTGAATAGTGCTGCAATAAGCATGAGAGTGCAGATATCTTTTCAACATATTTAAATTATTTTGGATTTTTACTCAGTAATGGAATTGCTGGATTATATGGTAGTTCTATTTTTAATTATTTGAGGAATTTTCATACTGTTTTCCAGAATAGCTGTGCTAATCTATATTCCCACCAGCAGTATATAAGAGTTCCCCTTTCCCCATGTCCTCAACAGCATTTGCCATTTTTTTCATCTTTGATAATAATGATTTTAACTGGGCCGGGGGCGGGGGGCGGGGGGTGAGGGTGGGGGGGGTGGGAGTGGTTATCTCATTGTGGTCTTGATTTACATTTCCCTGTTGATTAGTGATGTTGAGCGTTTTATCATATACCTGCTGTATGTGAAAACAATTTTTTTCCCTGAGTTTACTGTTTTCACCAGAACACATTTCCATGTGGACTCACATATCAGCTTTTCCCTAGAACATAGTGTACCCTTTCAACCTTCAGATCCAGTTCTTCCTTTTTTTCAAAGATTTAGTTTTTCACTATTATGTCTCAAAAGAACTTCTGTTCTTTTGCAGTGTTACTTCAGGGATACCAATTATCCTTGTGTTAGATTATCTTCATTCTCCTTATTTCTAATTGCTTTACTTTCTGCTTTTTCCTCTGCATTCACTATGTTTACCTCCAGATTTTCTCCATTCCAGCAACTTAATTTTTATTTTCATCTCTTTTCTTGCTAATTTTGGTTTGTTGTAATATTGTTGTTTTAGTTCTCAATGTTTTAATAATTGCTTCAAAATTCATTTTTCTCATTGTGTTGTTATTCTCACTGTACTACTTTCTTTTATTGACTTAATGATTTTAAGTTCTATAGCATAAAGCACTTAATCACTTGGAATGCTTTCATCTGTTTTTTTAAGTTGTTTTCTTTCAGATGTGGTTGCTCATCTATGTTCTATACCATAGATCTTTTATTCTATAAATAAAAGAATAATCTGACTCTTACTATATAAAAGAATAATCTTTTATTCTCCTTCAGCTGGCCAATGATCTCCCTCTGTCTCTATCCCTCTCCTGTCTCTCTCCCTCTGCACCCCCCTTTTTTTTTTTTTTTGAAATGGAGTCTTGCTCTATCGCCCAGGCTTCCAGGCTGGAGTGCAATGGCATGATCTTGGCGGAGTGCAATGGCATGATCTTGGCTCACTGCAACCTCTGCCTCCTGGGTTCAAGTGATTCTCCTCTCTCAGCCTCCCAAGTAACTGGGATTACAGGCGTACACCACGACGCCTGGCTAATTTTTATATTTTTAGTAGAGATGGAGTTTCACCATGTTGGTCAGGCTGGTCTTGAACTCCTGACCTCGTGATCTGCCCATCTCAGACTTCCAAAGTGCCGAGATTACAGGCATGAGCCACCGTGCCCAGCACATCTCTCCCTTTTCTAAAGGACCTTGGCATGGTTGTCCAGACCTTCTATTTGCCACAATATAGTGTGTATGACTCCTCCTCTATGACTTTCCTAGCTTATCTGAAGTTTGGGTGTGTGTGGGTGTGTGTGCGTGCACACGCACATGTGTTTTCCTCTTAGTTTGAGGACAGAGTACTACATAACTCTTAGCTACTCCTATCTTTTTTTCCTCTCTCTTAGCCTAACATATGGAATGGAATGTGGAGATGCAATAAGCTCTTGTAGGGGGGAACGCAGCTCTCCTCTTTCTTCTGAAGACCTGTTAGGTATCTTGTGTTCCATCTTTAGCCTGTCTCCTAAATTGACACAGTAGAATAAAAGGCATTGGCATCCCTTCTTTGCTAACCCCCATGTGGTATGAAGGGGATTAAATTTGCAGAGTTTCCTGAGGATCTTCCCCATGTTACCTGTTCAGTCTTCTCTCCAAATTAGAAGGCATTAATGAGACATCTCAACATTTCATTAACTCACTCTTTCTTCAGTGCTAGGTACTCAGTCTTCCCTCTAAATTAGAAGGCATTAATGAAACATCTCAGCATTTCACCCAGGCTTGAGTGCAGTGGTGCAATAATAGTTCATTGCAACTTCAATCTCACAGGCTCAAACTATCCTCCTGCCTCAGCCTCCTGAGTAACTGGGACTACAGGCACATGCCATCACACCTAGCTAATTTTTAAAAAATTTTAGTAGATATGAGATCTTGCTGTGTTGCCCACCTCAGCCTCCCAAGTAGCTGGAAACACAGGTGCGAGCCACCACACCTGGCTAATTTTTTAATTTTTACGTTTAGTAGAGATGGTGTCTTCCTATGTTGCCCAGGCTGGTCTCAAACTCCTGAGCTCTATAAAGCCTTCCACCTCAGCCTCCCAACGTTCTGGGATTACAGGCATGAGCCATTGCGCCAGGCCACTGGATTTCTAAAAGGAGAGTTACTGGGTCAAAAGGTATGGACATCTGTTTTTTAAGATTCTTGATACAAATTGCCAATTTGCTTTCCATATTTGTTATGTTTCAAAATATTATTCAAAAAGTTCATGTCAGAATTCCCAAACTGAATTTACTGCAATGGGTTTCAGAAGAAATGGAAACAAATCAGTCCAAGAAACAGAACTGTTCATCTGAATATGTAAGCTACCAAGAATGAGAATGTTTTGGCGCCAAAATGGTATGAAAGTTGCACTCAGTGAGGTCTGAAGAGATCAGTTCTGAAACCTGGTGAGAATAAGATGGGTCCTGAGGCAGTTAAGTGGTCTTCAGGATCAGTCACCAAGAAGGAAATGTGAGGTGTCACAAAGCATCCCAAGTGGACAACATGTTAACCAGGTCTATAAAAAGTGCTTCAAGATAGCACCCATCATTTTTTAAATTCTCACAAACTATCTGCTATGCTTTCTTTCTGTCTGCTGCAACAACAAAATAGTTTATTTTTACTCAGTTTTTCTCTCCCATAAAGAAAAATCAACAAAGCATTATCATGTTTCTTCGATACAACTGACCTCATCTTATTAGTAAAAAACAAAGAAGGATGTGTCATCTTATTAGAAATGACATGATGTATATACAGCCATATGTTTTCAAAGGGTTTTCTGTCAGTGTTAATCAAAACTCTTTCCAAATTTATGAACCTACACAGCAGCGTGTCAACCATATGGTAAGTATCTCCCCTTCAATATTGAGAATTTGAATTAATAATAAACATTACTTAGCAAACCTAAATGAGAAAAACATCAACGTTAAATTTAAGAAAAGTAGAAACTTGTAAAAAAAAATGTCCCCAGGCATTAATATTCTTAGCATGCTGTTGAATACCTCTAGCACATTGCTCTTTGTTTTTACTGTCTACTCACTTACTGGACATTGCAGAGGGGGCTGCAACCTATTTCGTGATTGCTACAAAACTGTCAAATAACCACTATGCCATATTTTCCCCTTTGCTTTGCGTTATGTAGAAAACATTGGAAAAATTTGGACTGCAAGAGAAACCAGGAAGGCTATTCAACTTACAACTTAGTGTCTAAAATCTGTCCAGTGAGACCTTCCCTAATCTTTATCCATGGCCTTCCCCCCACAAATTAGTAATGTCTTTTGTGCCTAGCAGTCACCTCCAGCCCTTTTGTTATCTTAGGAGAAAATATCATTCCAGGATCTGTGTTATTTAACTTAGGTTGATCTCTAGCATGTGGATTGGATGGAGAATCTGTTAGGGTCTCTCATTAGGCAAGTGAGTATTTCTTAGTTGGAGGAAACATCTTTGATTCTTACACATGGATCTTAAATACAAATTTTCACAAGACTTGGGGTTGGTGGGGGGCGGTCCTAATTGGGAACAGGCTGAATAGGAGCCAGAAATGTGCAGCTGTTGACCATAAGCCTAATGCGATGGGCAGGGGCAAAGAAACCAAAAGCAGGAAAGAGGGGCTAATCCATCTTTACAGTATTCTCTGTCATTCGGAGGGTGATCTGGACGAGACAAAGAGGTTGATGGTGATGATGATGGTAGTGTCTAGTTTGAGCCATTATAATACTGAAAAAATATGCAAAAAATTATAGGGACTTCCAAAAAAGATGTGGCAGACACACACTAAAATCATCCCTCAACAATCCCCTCCTGTTGAGTGTGGGTGGGACCTGCAATTTGCTTCTAGCGCATAGACTTTGGCAAAGGTGAAGGCGGTTTCTAGCCTTAATTAAGGTTCTAAATCAGCTGATTTTGAGTTAATGGAAAGAGAGATTATCCTGGGTGGGATTGACTTAATCAGGTGAAAGTCTTAAAAGAGAGATTTTTCGTTCTGGCCTTTGAGAAGTCAGCTGCCTTGTTGTGGGAGGACCTATAAGGGACCTGTGATCCTGCGATGTAGGAAGAACTCTGTATTTGGTCTTCATCCGAGGCTCGTGGCACAGAGCTTCTAAAACCCTGGTGATATCCTGAGTGATAGGAGTGTCTGTTGTTATTTATAAGAAGTCCCTTTTTATTATTTCTGGGTTCATGCTAATGAACTGACTTACGGTAGGCGCCCCTAGACAAACTCAGGACGGAGCTGGTCACCAGCAAGACCAAGTACTTAGAGGGTGGGATGGTTCAGCTCCATTCACTGACCTCTAGGAAGGAGATGAGGTGCTGAAGATTAAGCTTCATAAAAACTCTTGAACAGTAAGATTTGATGAGCTTCTGGGTCAGTGCCAGGAGGTGGGAGCACCCTAATGCCATGGGGCTGAAGTTGCTGTGTTTGAGATCCTTCTGGAATTCACCTTATGCACCTCTTCACGTGGCTGTTCACCTGTACCCTCTAGAATAAACCAGCTAATGTAAGTAGAGTACTTTCCTGAGTTCTGTGAGCTATTCTAGCATTTTATCAAACATGAGGACAAGGTTGGGAAACCCTCTACATTTATAGCCTATCAGTCAGAAGTCCAGGACTTGCCACTGGCATCTGAAGGGACCGTCTTGTGGGCCTGAGCCCTCACTTGTGGAACCTGATGCTAACTCCAGGTGGATAGATCAGAATCGAATAGAATTGTTGGACACTTCAGTGTCCAGAGAGTTAGAGAATTAGTCGGTATGAGGAAAAACCCCACATATTTGGTGTTAGAAATGTCGGGTGAGTAAAAGCAGTTTGTAGGACTATGTGGGAAGACACTGCAAGTAGACTGTAAGAGCTGAACAACACCCCTGGGTGAGAGCTAGCGAGAAAATGAGGACCTGGTCCTACAGTAGCAAATAACTGAATTCTGCCAACAACCATGTGAGCTTGGAGAAAGACTGAGCTCCACAAAGGGAAATAACTTAGCACCTCGATTGCATTTTTTTTTTTTGATCCTAAACACAGAACCCATCTAAGCCGTGCTAGCCTCCTAACCCATAGAAACTGTGAGACAATAAATCTATGTTGTTTTAAGCTACTAAGTCTGTGATAATTTGTTATATAGCAATAGATATCAAAAACAAAGGACAACCAAAGCAATATAAAGGTTAGAGGTTTGGTTCAGCCATTTGGTAATGAATTTGGAATTACTTATTACAGAGAAAACTGTAACATAATTCTTTCTTCAACTTTATTAAAAATATGGGAACATAATTATCTTCGGTTATTTTCTGAGACTACAGATGACAAAACAAAGAGATGATTTTGCTAATTTTTTTCAGAGACTCTTATCTCCAGAGAGTCTGATCTGGTTGATTTGGGGTGTACCTGAACATTAGTATTTTTCAAAGTTTCCCAGGAGATTCTAATGTGCAGCCTGGGGTTAACATCTACTGTGCTTCGCCTGGGAAGAAACATGCCCTTCTCAGTCTATCGTGAATAATAGTAAAATCTTTTTTTTTTTTTTTTTTTTTTTGCAGGCCAAATGTCTTTAAAATTGGCTTCAGAAATGCCGGTGTCATAACTACATGAAGGGAGAGAGAAGGCCAGACTTGCCAGGATAGATCTGGAGATTTTAACCAAATGGAAGTTGTGGGTGAGAGGTGACAGGCAGAGGCGAGGGAAATTCAGATGGGACACCCAGGGGCTGTAGATTTGATCTGAAGGGCTGATATTACTCAGCCCCTTTCTTGTTAAAATTTTGATTCCAGATGAAGCCACCCTCTTCAGACCTACCTGAATCTCATTTGAGTAGTTTGGGCATTCATTTCCTCCGCCTCCATATTTAGTCCAGCATGTTTTATTATCATTGTTAATATTTCTTTCCTGTATCCTTTCTGTCCACTAGAAAAAATTACCTATGTTAGCAGCCAAAAGCCTTTCTGGCTAAGGTAGAAAACATTTCTAAAGATCAAAAGAAAATCCAGAGCCATAGGGGATGGCAATTCCATGCTTGGAAATACATTTGGGAATCTTCTATGAGCCCAGAGATGGTGACAAGGAAGATCTTAAACTAACTGGGTAACACATACTGCTTTGGAGTAAGTTATTGAGACACTAAATTGGAGAACCATAAAGAACAAATAACTTCACCCTTAAGGACTGTGCAAGTCAGGATCAGCCCGGTTATGCTGCAGTAATGAACAGCCCTAACATCCCAACACAACACAGGGTTATTTCTACTAATGCTCCATCATCATTTGAGTATGGTCAGGGTGGTTGGAGGTTCTCCTTTATGTCATTCTCAGTCAGAGACTGGTCAGTGGAACCTCTGACAGCTAGAACTTTGCCAGTAGAAGGGCAAACCATTTATTGACTCTTAAAGGCTCCTGCCAGGAAGCTGCCCACATCACTTTCACTCACATTTTATCAGCCAAGGTAAGTCCCATGGTTCTATATAACTCAAAGGATCAGGGAAGTGCAATCCTACCCTGTACCAAGGAGGAAGAGAAGCCGATCTTTTGGGGAAATCACTAGTAACTACCACAACGATTTAGTTCAGAGTCTCCCTGAGGCCACAGACTTTGGCAAGGCCACAGCTATACTACAAGAAGTCCATGAATCCACACTGGCTAAACATACTGTCTACAGAGCCACAAATTACTAAACACTGGACAAATGCAATTCTTCTTGAAGTAGCTGCAGATGTGTTTGTGCAGAATTTCCAATTATTATTGAATTCATAGTAGCTTTTAGTCTTAATGCATTTTTTCAAAGAACTTGCATTAAAATTACAACTATTATTATATTGAAGAAGGGTTTTGAAGTGAAAAAAAATTGTTCTTGTGTTCAAGAAGTTTGGGCGCCACTGGATTAATGATTTACCTGACTCAGTGCAGGGAGTCATCCAGATGTTTTTTTCCTAGGTATTATCCTTGATCATACAGTATCTGGGATGTATGATGATGCTGAGAAAAGTCTCATGAATATTGAAAGAGTTGGTTAAAATACACACTCCACCTATGTACCACATATTACCACTGTGCTAACATATAATTATGCATGAAGGTTTCATTCATCAATTTCTCCCACACCCTCCAGAATCTATCTGAATATAAAGTTGCCTTTGAAACTGCAATGCAATAGAGGCATTCTTTATTATGAAGAAATATGTAACTTCTTTTTGTACCTTTTAGATGAAATCAGTTGTCATTAAATAACTAATGTACCCAAATCTCTGTGGCCAACTCAGTAAAAATTAATTTGAATTAAGAAGTTGTTGCTTTTGGAATGTCCACCTGTAATTTATGGTTTCTGCTTAGGGGGAGGGAGGAAGGGAGGATCTTTGTTCTTAAATCTTTTGAGAGATATTCCATCATGTTATTTGCTTTCTGCTTTTGAATCTACCCTGCATCCAGTTCCTTTCATTGGTGTTGGTTGAAAAGACGTTGAATACAACCAGCATACTCTGAGGGGACACTCCCCCTGCACCTGTTCTTTTCTTCTGGTAAAGACTGGCCACAAAGAAACCAAGTATGAGGAGGAGAATTCTCAGCTCTGTTCCCTACTTACCATTTCGTCAGTCTCTGGAATTTTCTTACACTATTGGCTATGCCATATGATATCCTGCAGAAGTTCTTCACCCACGAGAATGTTCCCTAGGCTTGGAAGTCACCATCCACCTGCAAACAGCCTGATGATTCAAAAACAGTGTTCCTCTCTTTTGGATGGCTATTTACAGTTTTGAGAACTCCTGCCCGGGATGTAGAAAGAGAGAGCAGTCCCATGAAATTGGCATCTTTGAATAATTTCTGCATCAGATGAAAATGAAGAGTTTTCCAAATACAACTGGACATGCCACAAAGAGAAAAATAAACTGGAAAACAACTTAAGCCCTCCACCGCAGGTGTGTTGGCAAAAATTTCCATATAACTTTCACATGGTTCCTGGCATGAAAGAAAATGTTTACACTGAGGTCTCTTGAAACAAGAAGAGGAATATGAAAGAATGCCCTCTAGAATTCTTTTTTTAAAAATTAGCTCTTATTGCTAATTATAAAGGTGATCTACAAATTGTAAAAACACTTGACAAGTACAGAAAATAATAAAAAGAAAATGCTTCCCCCAAGTAATCACATTAGCCAGAGATAATAACTTAACATTTTGCTTATATTTTTCCAACACTTTTTTATCCATAAAAGACATATTTTATTCAGATTGTATAATACCAAATTTTGTGTTAAAGATACAAGATATATAGCCATAGATTCAACTTTATTGAGTTTATTATTGAAATACTTTTTCTTTATTGATTTTTAATGTACTTAATCAGGCAACAACCAAGAGTGGCAATATTAAAGACACCCTATGCAAAAATTAATTGATAATTGTTTATTGTATTTTAATAGGTTTTGTTTTCTATATTTTAATGTTTAATCTTTTAATGTACATGACCGTGGTACCTTTATTGTATATTTTAACTCTAAAAAATCTTGAAGGTGTTTTACAAACTACAAAGGCTTTACAAACCATTTTTCTTGTCTGTCTAGCAAAGGGAGCTTATTTGGAGAAGAAAATGGAACGCAGAAGCTGTATTAAGGATTGTTACTTTTGCCAACATAGAATGACCTCCATTTCTTCATTTAATTTTTTGGATTTAAATTGTCCTTTGAGTCTAATATTTTATCCTTGCTTTATTTGATTTGATATTTACTCATTACATTTTTGTTTCTACTTTTCTTTTTACATATGCTGTAGTTTTTTGGGGGCGTGGTGCTGTATGTCTCGTAAAAGGAGAGAGTTGGGTTTCGTTTTTTAACCCAATCAGAGGCTTTATCTTTCACAAAGGTGTTAAACACTTTCACTTTTACTGACTGGAGCTGCACAACACACCTCTATCATTCTGTTTATACTTTTTTCTTCCACGAAATTTCTTTTTGCTCTGATTTTTCCTATGTGTACTCTTTTCATTGACATTTTCTCCTCTAGGACAGGGATTCTTAATCTCAGTTCTCAGAGACTCCGAATAGCAGGGCTTTCTAAGGATTCCCTGAAATTGTACAGTCCTCTCTCTCTCTCTGTGTGTGTGTGTGTGTGTGTGTGTGTGTACTCACCTGCGCATGTATACATGTCTGTATGAGCTTTTGACAAAAAGATCTACACCTCTCATTACATTCTACTCTCCTCAAATCTCCAATACATCCTCCACTGTCTTCACTTTTACCTGTTTAGAAAATAGAAGCAAGCACAAGAGATTGACCCCAGCCTCCCCATCTCATCTCCCAACCTGTTTTTGTGCCCACAGGCCTGAAGTTTGTGGAAATGGAACCAGCCTCTCCGTGGAAGTCCTTGGTCCAGTGAAAGTGGGAAGGTGGAGGATGTAGAAGGGGCACTGAGGATGGCTGACTGTGAGTTCCGGGGGTGCCATAGAGCAGTGTCGGGGGCTGAAGAGGGGAGGGAGGGGGATGGTGTCAGCCAGGGCAGGTACAGGACCATTAGGCAGATGCATGAGGGAGAGTTGGGCTCCAGTGGCAGCTCCCTTTTGCTTCCTGCCAATGCAAGTGTGGAGGCCAAGGGAGGGGTGATCATCAAAGAAGTGTTTTTCTGAAATTAAAAGTACAGCCCCCACAGTGCTACCATCTTAACACCATCTTAAGAGGCTAATTTCTTGTTTTGGAAAAACCTTTCACAGATACACATTTTGCACGTTCCAGGATGGTATTCATATTGTTCTAACAGATTGAACTTATTTGACATACCACTGAAGGACTTTTCCCACACTTCCACGGGGTTTTCAAAATTCTCATCATAATGGCTCTATGAGACTCCCTCCTACTTGATGGGCCATGCTGATTGCCTGAGCCATCCCCCCAGATGCTGGACACTTAGCTGGCCTTAACATGTTTGGCATTATGCGATGGCACTGCCCAAACCCCACTGAGCACACAGCTTCTCTGCAGACATCAGGGGCTGGCCTGGTGGGAACCACACCATGGCCCTGCTGCTGCCCTTCTAGTGCCAGCTTTGCTCTAGGACTTAGCCTGGCTCCCCTGCCACCCGTTCACCAGCAGTATTAACATGCAGAGCATCCTGCCTCAGTTGCTCAGTTTTCTGGGCTGAAGGAGGCCAGGGCCAGGCTTGAGCTCTGTCTGCAGTGGAGATGGGAGTGGGATGGGGTGGAGGCTGAAGTGTCTGGCTCCTGCTTAGGGAGGCAGGGCCCATAGAGCTGAGAATTTCCCAAGCATGGCAAGAATGCAGCCAAAGTGCCAGGCAGGCAGGGATATGGCAAATGTTGAGTGGAGGCTATACAGGCACGGGATATAGCCAGAAACAAATGTGCACACAGCGTAGGTACGAGCTGGTTGACTTTGGGGCTGTGGCATTTGGAAAAATGTAAAAAGCTACCTTAATAGTTGGGAAATGGTATCTCAAGATATTTTATTTAATCATTAGAGAAGAAAACAATTTTTCCTCTTCTCTTTTTCTTGAGTTTCATTTGGCCTCTTGGGAATCCATTCATTCCTCATCTTGGAATCCCTAGTGCCTAGCAGAGTGCCTGACACATACTAGATGCTTGACAAATATTTGTTGTATGGATTGAATGACATTCAAAGAGACATTGATGTAGCCGGCAGAGCCTGTCCCCGCTGAGTTCCAGAGCTGCGTGCCACTGCTTGCTGGGCATGGGCTCCCCACTCCCCACAATGATCCTCAAATGAAACTCAACATGAACAAATTCAAAATCATCACCTCCCCAGCTCTGCCCCAGTCTCCTAGTACCTAGTCCTCAAATGCCTGGATGATTGTCATAACCTCCTACTAGGCCATCTGCTCCCAGCCTCTTCCTACTCTACCATCCTTTCCTCTTTTAAGCCACCTTTCTTACATGCTGTTCTGATCATGTTACGTTTCTATTCTAATGTCTTTCCTGGTTCTCTGTCATCTGCAGGAAGGAGCTCTAAATCCATAGTTTTTCTTAAAGGGTCTTTCAAAATCCACATTTATTACCCCTATAGTTCCTTATCAAATCACTACCCTGGTGTCCCACCCCCAATCCTTGCACCATGCACCCTACATTCCAGCCACATGAAAAGCTCAACGATGCCTGAGAACCCAAACCCGCCATGCCTTTTTTGCATTGCTTATGTCATTTTGTCCACGTGGAATGTTTCCACTTGCCTCGCCCAAGTTATTGACTTTTACTAAGTCTGTGAGATAGAAATTAAACACTCCTTCTCTGAACTTTATCTCCTTTCTTCTCCTTTATTCCATCCCAGTTTCAACCCCACAGAATCAACTCATCTGAATCCCCTTAGCCCTTATATCTAGCACATATGTGGATATTCTCTGTGTGTGTGTGTGTCTGTCTCAGAACTCCTTGAGGGCTAGAAGGATAAATAATTCATTTTTTCCATCACTAGATCCTAGTTCAGTATCTGGAACACAGTCGGCACTGTTTTGTGTGATTTTGTAGAATTGAATGCCATGTCTTGGGTAACAATTTTACCTGTGGCCATACTCACAGGTTTTGCATCATCAATGTGTGTGTTCTCTTCCTCCATATACCCCAGATTGAGCTAAAAAGAAAATGCAAAGTCAAATGTTTCCCATACGTTAGGCCCAGCATTCCTCTCCAACAAAGAAGAAAACTCTTCTCCTGATTACCTTTTTGAATGGCACATGACCTCTCAGGACAAAGAAAAAAAAAAAGATTCCATTGTGTGGCAAAAGTTAGAAAGGCTTCACGCTGTCTGAATGCCAACCAGACGATCTGTGTTCCCAATCAGACCTACGATCCCCATGCACAGGACGATGTTGGTTTGACCTCAGCAGAAATCAGATCTGCTCTACATGGTGATGATGATAGCAAACATATGGAATTGATTAAATGAATAAATAACCTTACTTAGTTTTGCATAAGAATATGTGGTGCCCAGGTCAAAGATAATCCCTAATTTTTCTATGCATAATAGATTCCAAAGTGTAAACATCACCAGTAGCCTGAACCAAACTAGATGCTTTAAGTCAACAGTCAAAGGTGTGATTGTAAACTCGGAAATATTGACAATGTTTGTGAATATCACTTCTCTAAATTAGGTGAGAGGTCCACAGCTGATGTGGGTGCCTAATTTATCTGACATCTCAGTGTTGGGTCCTGGTCAGCCTCAGATCACAGCCTTCTTCCTACATCTCAACTGTAGATAATTTTTCTAGATGTTGTCTGCTGTCTCTTAATTTATAAATGTAGTGCAATGTCAAATAATCCATCAGAATCTAGTCATTCTCTGCCAAAATTCCTTTGGTCATGTCTCTCCTTTGAAACCGGGGCATTGAACAAAATTTGTTCAGGTCTCAAGGTGATTTCTGTCGATGGAAATTTTACTTCACTCTTTCATTTCACAAGATTTTAAGAGACATTTACTCAGTAATCACTGGTTTTGTTATCTGTATGCATTCCCTCTGTCTGAATCTGGCTGGTTAGGGTGCCAGGACCCAGAACCAGGGTAGCTTGGGCATGCGAGGTTGGGAAGGTCTGAGGAGCAGGTCACAGGAGGAAGGCCAGGAGGGTATGATGTCAGAAAATGGACCAACGGCCACTGAACGAGATTAACATTACGAGGACTGGTGGTGAAATTCAGCAAGACTTCCGGTGGTTGGGTGAATTGCATCCCTCCATGATATAGTCCGGCTGTGTCCCCACCCAAATCTCATCTTGAATTGTAGCTCCCATAATTCCCACTTGTTGTGGGAGGGACCTGGTAGGAGATAATTGAATAATTGGGGCAGTCTCCCCCATGCTGTTCTCATGGTAGTGAATAATTCTCATAAGAGCTGATGGTTTTATAAGGGGAAATCTCTTTCGCTTGGTTCTCATTTTCTCTCTTCTCTGCCGCCATGTAAGACATGCCTTTTGCCTTCCACCATGCTTGTGAGGCCTCCCCAGCCACATGGAACTGTGACTCCATTAAACCTCTTTTTCTTTATAAATTACCCAGTCTCAGGCTATGTCTTTATCAGCAGCATGAAAATGGACTAATACACCTCAAAAGACATGTTCAGTCCTCACCTCTGTCCCTGTGAATGTGACCTTATTTGAAAATAGGTTTTTGGGCCGGGCGCGGTGGCTCACGCTTGTAATCCCAGCACTTTGGGAGGCCGAGGCGGGCGGATCACGAGGTCAGGAGATCGAGACCACGGTGAAACCCCGTCTCTACTAAAAATACAAAAAAAAAAAATTAGCCGGGCGTGGTGGTGGGCGCCTGTAGTCCCAGCTACTCGGAGAGGCTGAGGCAGGAGAATGGCGTGAACCCAGGAGGCGGAGCTAGCAGTGAGCCGAGATTGCGCCACTGCACTCCAGCCTGGGCGACAGAGCGAGACTCCGTCTCAAAAAAAAAAAAAAAAAAAAAAAGAAAATAGGTTTTTGCCGACATAATTAAGTGAAGGATCTCAAGATGAGATCATCCTGGATTTGGGTGGTCCCTGAATCCATGATGGGTGCCATTGAGAGAAAGGAGATGAAAAACTGAGACAGAGACACAGAGGGGAAGGCCACATGGAGATGGAAAAAGAGATTGGAGTGCTGTGTCTACAAGCCAAGAGCACCCAGGGTTGCCAGCAACAGCCAGAAAGTAGACTAGAGGTGTGTAAGAGTCCCCCACAGGGGTTCCAGGGGGAACAACCCTGTGGACACCTTGATTTCAGACCTCCAGGCTCCACACCTGCAAGAGAATAAAGTCACCAAGTTTTGGTAATTTGTTAGGGCGGCCCTAAGAAATGAATACACTCTTCCATGTACACACACACTTCCCACACACCAGCATGCCCAGAAATTCACGAGGGCAGGGCCTGAGTCTTGTTTACTCCATGGTCTCTAGGCCTACAGCAGTGCCTGCCATTTAGTAGGTGCTCAATCAGTATTTGTGGAATGAATGAATGAAATCTGTTCTGCCTGCTTCCCACTAAAACAGATTGAAACATTAGAGGTGAAGAATGATAGGGTTTTCCTTACAGATTCTAAAAATATACATGCTTAGGATGGATTGCTTTTGAATATAAGAATCAGTGTTTAGAGAACTTTAGGTAAGGTTTTATCATATTTAATTATGAAAACATATAAATAATTAAAAAATTATTCTATTGTATTTCAGCTCAGGTATAATGTTGGAGGTGAATAAGATAGGTTTATGACTTGGCTAGAATGAGACATTCATTCATTCTTTTTTTTTTTTTCATTTAATCAGAAAATACAGTTGACCCTTGAAAAACACAAATTTGAACTGCACAGGTCAACATAAGTGGATTTTCTTCTACCTCTGCCACTCCAGAGACAGCAAGACCAACCCCTCCTCTTCCTCCTCCTCAGCCTACTCAATGAGAAGACAATGAAGATGAGGACTTTTATGATAATTTGCTTCCACTTAATGAATAGTAAATATATTTTCTCTTCCTTAATAATTTTCATAATAACATAACATTTTCTTTCCTCTAGCTGACTTTATTGTAAGAATACAGTATATAAAACATGTAACATACAAAATATGTGTTAATCAACTGTCTATGTTATTGGTAAGGCTTTTGGCCAACAGTAGGCTATTAGTAGAGAAGTTTTGGGGGAGTCAAAAGTTACATGCAAAAAATTTCTGACTGCACGTGGTGGAAGGAGATGGCAGTGCCCCTAACCCTGTGTTGTTCAAGGGTCAACGGTATTTCAAATATTCCTTAAGCACTATAGAAGTGGTGAGCACTTTGCTCAGGGTATAGATCCAAGGCACAGTTAGAGACTTGTGGACCCTAACCAGAAGAGGAAACAGTTCATCAAATTGCTGCGCTAGTTTATCACTGCAAACATAGTAAGAGCACAAAAGGGGAAGACAGTGTGCGCTGGTCACAGGTAATTGCTTAGTGTATGTTCCTGCAACCCATCTGTAAAGTCAATGGGGGCAGGGACCATTTCTCTTCTTGCTTCCCTCTATTTTCCTAGAGCTTAGCTCAGTTCATAATCCAGATATATTTTATTAAATAAGTAAATAAAGGTCATTGTTCTGTCCTCTAGAATCCCAGGTACAGAATTTTCTTCCTCTTCTAATCGACGTTGTCGTTGTTGTTGTTGTTTTGAGGCAGAGTCTCACTCTGTTGCCCAGACTGGAGCGCAGTGGCATGATCTCAGCTCACTGCAACCTCTGTCTCTCAGGTTGAAGCACTTCTCCTGTCTCTGCCTCCCAAGTAGCTGGGACTACAAACACGCGCCACTGCACCTGGCTAATTTTTGCATTTTTAGTAGAGACAGGGTTTCACCATGTTGACCAGGCTGATCTCGAACTCCTGACCTCAGGTGATCTGCCCACCTCGGCCTCCCAAAGCGTTGGGATTATAGGCGTGAGCTACCGCACCCGGCCCTAATTGACTTTCATCATAGGGAGAAAAACGCATCGTTTTACCAGGATCAGAGATGCTGAATAAGCCAGCATCACAGGCAGCCAAAAATCAATAAAAAGCAAAAAAAAAAAAAAGAAAAAAAATGTCTGTTCTCAAGACATGGCTTAGAGGTGAGGACAGTAGGCAGAGTAACAGGGTCTGGCTTCTTCACAGTGTAAGGAAACTTCATCTGGGGGAACCGCCAGCATCCTGCTGGCCATCTGCTGCGGCAGCCTCAGGCACCTATTGAAACATGTGCTTACACAGAGCCCGTGTCTACAGGAACAACCACTGGGGGCTGGATGGTGTTTGCCAGTCAAAATAAAAGAATCATCAAGGCAAGGTTTAGATTAGCCACTGTTTAAAACATCTTGATTTTCT
The DNA here is from genome assembly GCF_028878055.3 of Symphalangus syndactylus. NCBI lineage: Eukaryota > Metazoa > Chordata > Mammalia > Primates > Hylobatidae > Symphalangus > Symphalangus syndactylus. Next base: position 20,568,049 of record NC_072424.2, read on the forward strand.
TTTGGCTTTGGCGATGTTAGTCAAAAAGTTTGTGTGAATAATTCTCAATCTCTTGATGCCCTCATAAAGTACCTGTTGGATGTAGGGTATAGTGCTCAGCCTAAAATAGCAGCTGAGATTTCTGTCCTCAAGTTAGCCTGCAACTGGGTAGGGGGACAAGGCACTAGGGGACATTCACATCTCTTCTAACAGTACTCTTTCTCTCTTCTTCCCCTGTAAAGTGACACCTCCCCCCTGCCCCACCCCTTAGTCCCTGTGCTTCTGAAGGATTTGCCTCCACCCTCTGTTTGTGATTGGAACATGTGGCTCAAATCAAGCCAATCAGCTCATCATATTGTCCTCTCTATGGTCAATGAGAGTTTGGCTGGGAATGTGGCACCAAAATCTCCCTGTTTCCTATTGCATCGGAAGATGGAAGGATAGATTCTTGGGAGCTACTGGCAGCCACCTTATGCCTAGGAGGGACCACAGAATTATTTCAACATCAAAGATAATGGAACTGAGAAATGGAAAGGAAAACTGCGTCTCAGGCACAGCATTTGAACCCTGAATCAAGCCAACAACCATCCTGAACTCTGTTCAGTTACAAGAACCAACAATTTTCCTCCCTCCCTCCCTCTGTCCCTCCCTTCCTTCCTTTTTTTTTTTTTTTTTGTTTGTTTAACCCAGTTTGGTTTGCACTTTTTGTCATTTGCAACTGAAAGAATCTTAACTGACACAGAGTCACTATAAAAAGGATGTTGGCAAGAAGTGCCTGAGGTCAAGAGAGTAGCCAGGATGGGCTACAGATAGAATAACAGAAGAGGCAGAAAAAGAACATCCTGGGCTCAGCCAGCTGTGCTCACGAGTAGAACAGTGTGACTGAAGGACAGCTCAGAGGGCAGAGGTGGGAAACGATTAAGGCTGATGCCAATTCAGTGAGTGGCTGATGCCAGTTCATTGAATGGCTGAATGATGAGTTTGGAATTTAACCTGTGGACCTTGAGAAGCCCTTGGATCTTTTGTGCTGAGAAATGACCTGATGAGGAGGAAATGTTTCCTTAAGGATCATCAATTTTGTCAATCAGCTCTTCAGGCCAGGCTGGCTTGAAAGGCAAGTGAATGCTTTGTTTGCTTAACCATCTTTTTTAGAGGCTTTTAGCACATCAGAGAATACTTTAAATTGTACTGGTTCCCTTTGGTGACAGAAGAACAAACACAGCAAGGAACCCTGACCTTGCTCACTGAGGACAAAGAGCCAGGTGAATACACCATTAGCCCCCAAAGAAGATGGCCTGCAGCCTCTTAATAACCATCTAGGCTGCTTTGAAATTTTTCAGGTCTAACAACCAACCACTAGGCTGACTGTATGTGAATCTTAGTCTTGAAAGTGCATCTAGGACAAAGGGACATCAACAAGGGAAATGACCCAGATGGTAGCGTCTTTAGTCTAACAAGTTAAAGCATCCTTAAATAAGAGCTTCTCAATGCCTCTTTCCCAGAAGAACATAGAGGGTATGTTTTGGGCGCTTGTGGCTCAAACACACCTGATTAAAACCAGACCTACAACTTGTTTTTAGAACAGTCCTAAGTGAGTCTACTATCTCTACATAGTCCTGCTTATAAACTGGGGGCAGAAGTAGAAAAATCAAAGGGAATGTTTAATTCCCTTTTAGAAGATCTGTAGACTCTCTGACTCCACCATTGGGGTAATTATCTTTCAACAGCAATTAATTTCAAAGTTATAAAACATGAATAAACCGTTCTTTTTTCTACGTAGTTTTCATTTTAATACCATTACAAATAGTGAGAAAAAGGCCTGCTTGAAGATAAAATTCCAAAGAGGAGGAAGTTATTTCAGAGGGACTGTCTAAAATTTTGTAGGGTTTTAAGGATAACATGAGACTCACAGTGGTATTATGTGAAAAAAATGCCAGAACATCTGTTATGTTAAGTATAACAACAACAAAACCAAAGTAAATCTCTAGTGAAGAAAAAACTCGTAATAGATTATTGTGGGGCTTCTGCCTTATTCAAAGGGAAACTGGCAAAAGCATTGCAGTGGGAATATGATGGGGAAAAAGTAATAATATGATATGAATGAAGTGATGCCAACTTTTAGGGTCTGCTAGCTCAGCCCTCTCATGCTTGGCATATTTGCGCAAGGAGTCCTCAGTTACCCCAGCCAGCTCCCAAGGAAACCCACTGTCAGTCACATACAACTTTGTTCTTTTGTGTTTTCTTCATTGTTTTCAAGATAAGCATTTTTTCTATTAATAAGTAAAGCGTGATCTGATTGGTGACAAAAAAAAAAACGCACATTGTCAGGTCAGTTTCCCTTCATTCATTTTAATGCATAGCCATGCTATTTGAGATGAAAAGACTTTAATCTGGCTAGATATTAAGAAATAAACAGATGAAATGCTAAAATTTTAGCAAACGTTTAAAATCCAGATTGGCTCAATTTGACTTATAAGGAAGTTTTTGAATAATTTTCAAAATGCAGCTAATACAAGCAAACTTTCATATCCTCAGGAAATAAAATGCCCCTGTTCTGGCTGAATCTGAGAAATCTTAGCAGCATTGCAATGCATTTAGAGTTTTGTGCAAATTTAAAAGACTGTACTGTGGAGGGTATAAATCAGTCTAAAGAGTAACAAAGTGATACATTCCTTACATCTTTTTTTTTAATTTAATTTATTTTATTTTTTTAGACAGTCTCGCTCTGTCACCCAGGCTGGAGTGCAGTGGCACGATCTCGGCTCACTGCAAGCTCCGCCTCCTGAGTTCACGCCATTCTCCTGCCTCAGCCTCCCCAGTAGCTGGGACTACAGGCGCCCACCACCACACCTGGCTAATTTTTTTGTGTGTATTTTTCGTAGAGATGGGGTTTCACCGTGTTAGCCAGGATGGTCTGGATCTCTTGACCTTGTGATCTGCCCGCCTCGGCCTCCCAAAGTGCTGGGATTACATCTTACATCTTAAAACACAAAAACCTCTTAAATAATTGGTTACTGAGCATCGGGCATCTCTAAGTCAAATGTGAGGACGTGATGTTGTGCCACTTTTAATGTAAAGACAGTATGTCCCTTTTGGAACAGAGTAGCTGCTATCTCAAAAATTTAGTAAATCTACATAAGAGAAGAATACCTAAAAGATCTCCAAAGAAATTTGTCACACATTATGAAAAGGAAGAGTCATAATGGGTTCTGTGCTTTTGATCTAGAATATTCTAGCGATTTAACCCCTGCTGCTCTCTCCAAACTCATCTCAGTTCACCGGTGCCCTGGCTCCCTAGCTCCCCAGCTGCCTACCCTTTAAGACACACTGACTTTCTATTGGTTTCTTTTATGTGTCAAATTTTCCTGCTACTCTCCCCGTTTGGAATGTTCCTTCCCACTCAACTCTTCATGACTGGCTTTTTCAAGACCTATGTTGTGTATGTCTTCTGGACATTTCTCCCCACTTCTTTTGATAACAAAAATACAAATCTTCATTGAGAGGATGAGCCCGTAACCCTCAGCCTCTGAGATTTTGGAGGAAGAGGCCAAATCCTTTCCCAGAAGCTGAAGGCACATGACTTAGCTAGTGGCACAGTGATTGGTTCAAAGATTGACATGTGACTTACGACAGGCCAATCAGGGCCAGCCCCTAAAGTCACTCTGGAGCCAATGAGAAAGAGGCACTCCTTTACTTCCCTCCCTCCCTTCCTTCCTTTTTCTCTCCCTCTCCCTTCCTCTGTGTCTTTCTCAATTTCACCCTCTCTCCCTCTAGCTCCCTTCCTTCCTTTCTTTCGTTTAACTGGTTTGAATTTACTTTTTGTCACTTGCAAACTAAATATTATGGACTGATGAGCTTCCTCAAAGAGGACACCTCTGAGTACAATATCTAAAGCAATTGCCTGTCCCTTCTCATTATTTTCTTAGCAGGCTGAGTTTTTTAAATAGCTCTAACCACAATTTGAAATTACGTTGTGGTTTACGTTTTATTGTCTGTCTTTCCCTGTAAGATATAAACTGAATGGGATCTCAAATACCAGACCAAGGAGGACATTTTATTCTGTAGGCACTAAGGTGCCACTGAAGGACTATGCACAAGGTAATAATTGAATCTGAGCTTGGCTTAGAAAAAAAATACACAAGTGATAAAAATATTAACAGCAAGACGTGGTTGGATAGTAAGAGAAGTGTGTGTCTTAGAAGTCTGTATCTATTGCTTCTATCATGGAAGATACTTATTAACTTAAGAACCAACGTTTCATCACGGGGTAGTTCATAAACATGCTAGCTGAGCCTTGAACTCCAGACCATCTGCTGGAACACTGAGCAAAGGACCATGGTGAATGGTTTCAGTAGTAGTAGATTATACTTCATAGTCCAGCAAATGAGCTGGAAATTGATGTGTAAGTGGCTTCCTAATAATTCCCTGATGGTCTTGCTGAGTTGCAGGCTTTAGTTTGTTTGTTTGTTTGTTTGTTTGCTTGTTTGTTTGTTCGTTTGTTTTGAGACCGAGTCTCACTCTGTTGCCTAGGCTGGAGTGCAGTGGCGCAGTCTTGGCACACTGCAGCCTCCACTTCCTGGGTTCAAGTGATTCTCTGCCTCAGCCTCCTCAGTAGCTGGGATTACAGGCGTGTGTTACCACACCCAGCTGATATTTGTATTTTTAGTAGAGACGGGGTTTTGCCGTGTTGGCCAGGCTGGTCTTGAACTCCTCACCTCAAGTGACCCACCCGCCTTGGTCTCCCATAGTGCTGTGATTACAAGCGTGAACCACTGTGCCTGGCCTATTTAGTTCTGTATTTAGTTAGGCAACTCACTGAGTGAGTCAAGAGATAGGGAGGATAGCATGGAAATGGCCATGAGTTTTCCATGTTGTCAACTTGGAAACTTTTAAGGGAGAGGTGAGATTTCAGAAACCGTTTAAATGATATGAGTATTGGAGCTCTTACACGTGCTGAGGAGGCTGAGAAATTCTAGGCCTCCAGTGCTGTATTAGAATGGGGATGGGACATTCACTTGACATTCCCCTCCCCTCTTCCTATCATCACCACTTGGGGTGGATGGATGAACTGAATTATCTTACCTCATTCTGCGTGAGATATTTGCTCAGTAAGCTTAGTACACATCAGAATAACTTGGGGCCAGGGCCAGGTTCTCTTAGAAGGGTCCCCTCCTTGGTTTAATCCCCTGCTGTGGCTGTCTCGAAATTCTTAATAACTTTTTAACAAGGAGCTTCAAATTTTTATTTCACTGGCCTCCACAAATTACATAGTTGGTCCCGCCTGGGGGAGTTTGTAAATGCAGATTCCCAGGCTCTACCCCGGAGCATGTGATTCAGAAGGTCTTACATGGATTTCAGAATGTCATTTCTAGACACAGCCTAGGCAATTTCTTTACTGACCACCCTTTGAGAAATATTTTCATTAATGCTAAGGTATACATTCATTTAGTATACAACGGGGAGTTTAAAGACATTTTCCTAAGAAAAGCCGAAGTCTGAGAGTGTAGAGAGGGCAGACACCAGCATTTCCAATAAACAAGAGAAATCTTTTTCCTGTTTTCCCTGGACACAACTTCTTTCTGTCTCAGCTCTATCATTTCTCTAATGATCACTCTTAGAAATCCTTGGGTCCCTGGCTTTTTAAAAGTCCTTCCAGAGAAACTCAGAAATGCCAGCGTCATTTTCCTCTGTTATCCAAAAGAAGAAGGGGTAAAGAGTGCCTGAATTTACAAATGAGTGTCATGAAAACCAACAAAGATGTTTAACGTGAAGGATTAGTTTTTTCTAGTCCTTTCCCTAGCAGATATCACCAATCATGGCACCAGACATCACTAATCAATCATGACATTCATCTCCTCTGAGTCCAGGTATGGCCCCAGATCCCCTCTCATTCCAAGCAGCCAGCACCAATGAACTAGATTTGACAATGTGAGTGAAAACTATTTCCGAGGTATATCAACTGGGACAGGGACTGGGGAGCTGAGGTGAAGCAAATGTAAGAGAGTTACTTTCTTCTAGATAAAGTAGAACCATTGAAAGGGTCGCCCCTTTTAAGGATAACTTTACTTACCAGCTTGCCTGTGTTGAAAATAAACAGAAACCCAGCACTTTCAGGGGAATGATATTATCACTGTCAGCTCCTTCCCTTGGGGTAGTTAAAACTCTGGGGCACTAGAAGTAACTTGATGACTTTTGATAAGGAAAGTACTGGGTAACATTTATTAACATATTTAGCTCAATTTTACCAATGGTATGGGGGACCTTTGTGAGCTGAGGGGGGCTTCTCCCTTTAGCTAAATTCATTAACTACTGTGGTTTCAAAGAAAATCAGGGAATTTGCATCCTTAAACAGGAGGTAGCTACTACATTACCTCTGAGATCAGGATCTCATTAAGACACAACAGCACGTCTTGAAAATTGTCTCACCAAATTGACATTTCTCTGAACTCAGCTTTTGGCTCAAAAATATCACACATACTAAAACTCACTTGAAAGTATATTAAATTCCAAGACACTGCTGTCGGTTAGAGAGGTGGGTGCCTATGAGCCAGCTGATTCTGGGATCCAGAGCTCCGGTTCCAACCACAGCATTATTGAGCACTTCATCAGGGCACAAATAATTTCTCCCAAACACTAGCTGATCAGATCACTTTCTTATAACATGTTGGGAAGTGGGGGGTGGGCAGGGCTGGCAGTAAATCCAGCCTTTCCAGAGGCATGTACTACACTTTATGGTGTTAGTGTTTGAAATGGAAAAACAAATCTCCTGAACAGGCAAACAACAAAAGCCCCCTTGTCACTTTCTATAATGTTGTAAACATTGCATTAGAACATTGCATTAGGATGTGTTTTCTGTTAAGAGCAAAGCTGGAGGGGGGATTACAAAGACACTGATCAACCGTTTAGTAAATTTCAAGCAGGAAGTGGCTCAAGCTGTGAAATCCATCATGTTTGTCTTTCAAAGAAAGAGGAGACATTTTCCCCAATCGGCCACACCAAAGACCTGTGAGATGTGTGTACACACACACACACACACACACATATAGAAGAAGGCACGGAAGGAAACACAGTTCCTTCTGCCACACAAACCACACAAACATTAAAGTGATCATCTTGTGGGTGGGGAGCTGGATTAGGAATGATGCCTGAAGAAGACGTTGGTCATTTTCATACTTCTGTTTTTTTCAAGGAAAATGGGCACAAGTATGAGTCGTGACATTAAAAATGTAAAAATATTCTCTATGATCTTCAGATGGACATGTTAGATCTAAACCTACCCTTTTTGTGGCATCATCCTGGGTTTTACAGGAAATGGAAAAGATATTGCATCTACAAATTACATCACATGACAAAGAGAGGAGTGAGCGGCAGGAAGTCAAGCTGGCTGGGTGTGGTGAAGGCAGCTTGAAAACCAGGCAGAGAGTTGAACTCCTCTCTCTTAAGCTGTATGGTTCCTGATGGAGAAGGAGAGAGGAGTAGCTGGCAAAGGTGGTATATGAGACTGATCATTCTACAAGCAGCTGTGGGCTGTGGCTGGGATCAGAAAGCCCACACAGAGTCCTGGCAGGACTTGATGAGAGCCTGTGTCAAGCAGCAGGATAGAGGAGAGGGGAGAATGGATGGATGTGAGAGATGTGTCCAGGTAGTTGTCTGGGTAAGACTCAAAGCTGACACCCTGGTTGTGAGTCTAAGAGACATGGAGATGGAGCGATGCCATCTAATCCAACCATATGGGAAAGGGGATCCTCTGGGAGTTTAGAAGGAAGGAAAGCCAGTGAGGAAACCAAACAGAAGCACTTAGGAAGCCCTTGGAAGAGTTATGGGTCTCACAGGCAGGAGTCTTGGAATGAGTGATTTGGGGAGGTTTATCAGCAGTTCTGTTCTACAGAGAGATCATGGAGAAAAGACAGAGACTTTTGTCTCCAAATACGAAGATCGAAACTCATGCTAGTAAGTCCCTGGTGCAGTAGCTAGGTAGTAGAAATGTTGACTTAATTTGTTGATATGTCAATTTCCCAAAGCTTAATGGGTCAATTCTTCAAAACTAAGATAGGATTAGCCTTCTCAAAAGTCTACTAAAGTATTGCTTCAGTCTATGGCAAGAGTAAGTTGACAATTGGCTGAAGATGGGTGGGAATATATCTGTGTGTATGTATACACACACATACATATACATATATGTTTAAATCAACACTGTATAGTTTAATCAAATACAGCTATAAAAAATCCACATATTTTCTTCCCTCTGAAGTAATAACATAGCACATTTTATAGCATTAATCTTCAGGATTACTCAAACTTCAGTAGATGCCATTTCCAGTTAGGAAGGGGAAGGAGGGTAAAAGCCAGACACGTGACATTTCTGCTTGCTCAGTGAACAATTGAGATATCCGAGGTCTTATTCATATATTTTACTCTCATGAAATAAATTGAGCTCATTGCTTAAACTGTCAGGTCTGTAGGTTATGTCTGTATTTAAGAGACTTAAATATTTATCAGTATTTTTATTGAGTCATCTGAAAAATTGACTTGTACAGCTGAATATCCTTGGGGGACAGAGTCCTGCCCACCCCACATGAACTAGGAATATTCCCCCATTTCCTCCTTTGCCCCGTCTCTACCTTAACCAAGAAGTACATGTTTCTGAATAAAAAGCCTCAAGGATGTCAAATATGATATTATATTATCTCTGATGAGAAACATAAGGTGGGGGGAGTGGCACAGTGGCTCATGCCTGTAATCTCAGCATTTTATGAGGCCCAAGCAGGAGGGTCGCTTGAACCCAGGAATTCGAGACCACCTGGGCCACATGGTGAAACTCCGTCTCCACCCCAAAAAAAAAAATTTAGCCAGGCACAGTGGAGCACACCTGTGGTCCCAGCCACTTGGGAGGCCAAAGCAGGAGGTTCACTTGAGCCTAGGAGGTCGAGGCTGCAGTAAGCCATGATCGTGCCATTGCACTCCAGCCTGGGCAGCAGAAAGAGACCCTGTTTCAAAACAAAAAAGCGAAACAAAACAAAAAACGAAGGTTGGGGGGCGGGTGCCTGAGACAGACATTCTATGCTAAAGCTGAGGTAAAGCTGCTAAAAGCTTCTTTCTCCTTTCTCTCACAAGCAGAATGATTCTAATTGTGAAGACAGCTCTATTTTCATATATATTTGTTTTGTAAGCCTTTGGTAAATAAATATTATTTCAAATAATGTAATATTTGAATAATACTAGGTGACAAAACTAAATTAGCACCTATTCTATTTAGCCATCACTGCATTTAATGCAAAGATTACAATGATTCTATAGACCCACACCTTTGCGTGTGAGTACATCCATGCACTTAAGGCTAAGACATTAATGAAAAGCCTACAGCCCAGTAAGCATGCTCAGATAAAAAGAGCTGTCATCTCTTAAGTGCCTACTATGTGCCAGATATGTACAAGATATTTTATAGCCATTATCTCATTTTATAGCACAGCTGTTTTAAGGTAGACATCTCTCTCTCTTTTTTTTTTTTTCCAGATGAGCTCCAAGTGGTTAGCTGACTTACTCAAGATCACACAGCTGGTGAGTGTCAGGACAAAGATTCAATTCTAGATCTAGGCACAATAAGCCGTGTTCTTTTTGTTTGTTTGTTTTTTGAGACAGAGTCTTGCTCTGTCTCCCAGGCTGGAGTGTGCAGTGGCATGATCTCAGCTCACTGCAACCTCCGCCTCCTAGGTCCAAGCGATTCTCCTGCCTCAGCCTCCTGAGTAGCTGTGATTACAGGCATGCACCACCACGCCTGGCTAATTTTTGTATTTTTAGTAGAGATGGGGTTTCACCATGTTGGCCAGGCAGGTCTCGAACTCCTGACCTCGTGATCCACCCGCCTCAGCCTCCCAAAGTGCTGGGATTACAGGCGTGAGCCACTGAGCCCTGCCCATGCTCTTTTATCTCCCTTCCCCACATCCCCACCCCATTGTAAAGAGGAATTTCCCAAGCACCAATAAGCTTCTTACTACCTGCCATTGACTGTCTAACATTTCCAGATGCTTCCAGTGAGACCATGCCAAGAACGTAACACATCCTTGATCAATGGTTTTAGACCATATTTCCCAAAGTTTGTTCAGTAAGGTGACTTCCCCATCAACATACTCTTAACTGTCAGCAGAGTGAAGAGCCATTATCAGGTAAGGGAAGGTTTCTAGAGACTCCACCGTCACAGATGCTCTTTGCCCTTCAGCTGATTCTCTAAGGCTACAGTGGTGATCTCCATCCACAGTGACCATCTCATTCTCCTTGTTTTTTTTTTTTTTTTTCCCAGAAGAAATAGAACATACCCATTTCTAATGGGTATTAACTTTTTCTAGACTTGAGCCTATTTGTAAAAGCACACAGCACCATGAGATGGCCAGAAACCAAGAAAAATCTCGGTCCTTTATTACGTTTGCTTAGTGATCAAGGATTCCTAACTAGACGTTTCTTCCTGCATTGGTTGTTTGCGTTGGATATGCAAATCTTCTCTGTTCCCAGGCCAGTCTTGAATATATTTACAAGGTTATGGATGTCCATTATTCACTTAAGTATAGATTAGGAATACCGACATATACTTTTATTCAAAGAGTTAGATCATTTTCAGATCACTCTTCATTCTAGGACTTAACCTTCCTCTACTCCCAACAACTTTCAAGTATGCATTCCCACAAACCCAGAGTTTCATAAAATGTACTAAATAACCTTAAAGTCCTTTATGAATAATTATGAGTTTTTAAGTTTTTGTGAATCTGCATATTAATTCTGTCCCATAAATAAAACATGAAGCAAAAATCCAGCGTGTTGAGTGTCAGGGGGATAGAAGAAAAGAAGGGAGGATAATTATCAGTTTAATGTGGGAACATACTTAACCTAAAAGATTACCTCCAAAATTGGTGACATCCGAAGTATATAGAATGTAAAAGGATGTTTTCGTTTAAATAAAAGGAGGAAAAGCTTTATATTAAGTTTCTGCCATTTCCAGAGCTCTCTCAACAGCCCGTGTTTGAAAATGCAGTTGTCAAAATTTGTATTTGCTGGGGATTAGGCTTTCTCACTTATTCAGTGTCTTTCATCTCTAAGCATTGTATGCCTTGTTGCCATATGATTCACATTTTCCTACTTGGTGTGTACGATTTGGTTATCTATCTATAATTACAGGTTTTCTTGGGGGGTGTTAATGAGATGTCATTGGTAACCAAATTAACTCAATTTTTTCTCACTCTCAGACCTTATACATGGAAAGGGCAGAAAGAAGCAGAGCTGGCGCCCAGAGAATTCCATGTCACTCGTGCCTGAAGTTCCTGCGGTGAGCATATGGCAACCAAAATGGAGTGGGTGGGGATCCATGAATATCTCCTCTAGAACATGATGCCCATGGGCGCCATTTTTATGCCTTTAACCAGTTTGCAAATAAGGGAGCTGCTGACTAACCCAAGGCTTTGTGGGCCCACCATGCCTGTTTGATCATTAAAACCAACCCAACTAAGGTATCTAACTCAAATGCATTTTTTCCATCCCTCTGAAGCTCATCATGTTTATAAATGTCACCTGTGAAGAGCTTGAAATCCTCCACAACTTGCACTAATCATGATTGCTTTCAGGCTTTTTTTTTTTTTTTAGACAGTGTCTCCCTCTGTCACACCCAGGCTGAAGTGCAGTAGTGTGATCACAGCTCACTGCAACCTTGAACTCCTGGGCTAAAGGGATCCTCCTACCTCAGCCTCCCAAGTAGCTGGGATTACAGGTGTGTGTCACCATACTTGGCTAATTTTTAATTTTTCTGTAGAGACTGGGTCTCAGTCTGTTGCCCAGGCTGTTCTTGAACTCCTGGACTCAAGAGATCCTCCTACCTCAGCCTCCCTTACTGCTGGGATTACAGGTGTGAGCTACCACCCTGGCCCTACCTCCATGCTTAATACTGGTTTTCGGCAAACTCGTGCTATCACCTGAGGTGGCTCCACGCTGCCTGCCCCAGGACTTCTGATCTCCAGAGTCACATGGGGTGGAAATGGGTTTTGCCCAGGGCATTCTGCTGCTTAGTTGGTTGAAAACATTTCCAAAGTCTTTTTGAAAGTTTGGAAAGGGCTAGCCAAGTGATGGTAATGGTACTATGGACCCCATAATTACTGAAAATGTTTCTTTAAAGGCATTTCTACTTAAAATGTCATTTTTATTTTCCATTTCCAGATTCCCACAGAACTGGTTGGGGCAGGTGCTAGGAAGGTCCTGTTGTAGGTGGGGACACCAAGACATGGAATTTGACACTCTGTCACTAGTCTGTAGAGTGTAGAACACCTTTCTGTTCTCTTTGCTTTTTTTCCTCTCTTCCCCTCCTATGTTTTTCTTACCCAACTATGAGGAACTGGGATGCTTTAAAGTTTGTGGGAAGGATAGTTTAAAATAACACACACACCAATGACTCAGTTTCACCTACTCTGCCTGCCCCCTGCAGAAAGACACATTCTCTATTCAGATGAACAGCGAAGACAGAATCAATATAGAAATTCATACCCCCTGGGAATTTCTTACAAGAAACCATCAAAATGGTGATTTAATGTTAAAGCTCAACAAATTATACTCAAGGTTGACAAGAGGAGCATGAAGTTTGACCTGATTTCAAAATGGGTTCAATTCCCACGACTGCTCCATACTACCTGAGCACAGACGGCATGTTACTTAACTTCTTGGAGCTTCAGTTTCTTTGTCTGTCAAATGGGGATGTTTTGAAGAGCATTATGGGGACTAGAGGTTAAGTATGTAAGCATGTGACCTGTGTGTACCCCTGCCACCTCTCTGAAAGGGTTGTGTGTTCTCTGTTATGGATACTTCTGGTAGAGTTCCCTAATGAGAGACAAGGCCTTTTCCTTAAAAATAGAATGATAGTTTAATTGTTCCATTTATTTATTTTTGAAGACTTAAATTCCTGGCATTGCGCTTGGTGTGCGAGAAGTTCAAAGTAGAATTAGACAAAGTTTCTTGCCTCTGTGAGCTCACAGGTTAGCCAAGGAGACAGACAGACACAGAATCCATACAAGCCAGTGGCCAGAAGTTTAAACCCATTGAGAGTAGAAATATAAATTCTGCTTTGTGAGATTGGAGAAGGCTGGGATGAAGACAGCACCTTCAATTGAGTCTTGAAGCCTGAGCCGGGTTTCCCAGGCGGGAGAAGGGGAGAGGGGAATTTGGCAAAGAACACAGAGGAGCAAAGTTGCCGAGGTGCCCAAGTCCAGGCTCTGGAGGGAGCATCTCATGTTCCCTCATCCACACCTTCATTCTATAGACACGAACTGAGCCCCTACTGGGCACTGGGCCTTGCTCCATCTCCTGGAATGCAGCAAGCAAGGTCTTTGTTCTCAGGGAGTTTAGGGTCCAGTGGAATGCCAGACAGTGAACAAGCACCAGGAGACACAACAAAGACAGGGAATGAACTAACCTTGGCTGATGAAGCAAGGGGGACTGGGGTCTGCCTCAGGTGACCGTGCAATCTGTGAAAAGTGTCATTTCAGCTGAGACCTACTTGGATGATAAGTAGGGGTAAGATCCAGGGAAAGGGGATTCCAGGAAGAAGTAATAGCAAAGAACAGAGAGAAGGATAAATATCTTCATCCCTTTCAAGACTGGGACCTAGAGAAATTCTGTGTAGAAGAAGGAAAAAAGGGTATCCCTGACTGATCCTGAAATCCAGAAGGAGTTAGAAATTTGAAATTTGGGAGAAATCATCTTTCTGGCAACTCCTTACAACTGTCAAGTAACAACCAATAATTTTCACTACTTCCCTTCCACTAGTTAGAAAGTGGTAAACTGTTTGTCGTTAATCTTGAAAGTTGATAGAATGCACAGCAGATTCAAACTACTCATAGGCACCAGTGAATTCTACCTGTTGAAAAAATGAATATGCAGAAGTGGGATGAGCCAGGATATTGTCCAAATTCAGAGAATTTATTTTATAGAGTGATAATTCCTTTGAATTTCACAACAGCCATTCTATACTTTTTGTTTTTAAGCGAGGCTTTAGTATAGATCAATACTGGGCAACACCAGGTCTCTTCAATGAGTGAGTTGCCGATTCATTATTAAAAACGAAGGTTTCTAAGGATCTGGGTTGAGAAGAGAGTTTGGAATTTTGACTAGAAGTGCCTTTCCTACCCAGGTGAGGGGAATGACAGCAGGTGGAGTAAAAAAGCATGCATCTTAATAGAAACCTTTTTAAAAATCATGCTTTTGTTTATAAAATCTGTCGATTAAGAGCTAGAAATAGACAATAAGATTTCTTCTTTGAGCTGTATTATTGTTTTCATTGCAGAAATCCCCTTCATTGAATCACCATTTTATTGACAGCACACAAATCATACTTGGGCTGTTTTTTCTCTTTGTATTCTAAGATAAATCTTAGGTGATGAAACTTCGGTTTTGCAGACATTTTTAAGCTATAATAAATTGCAAAGGCTATGCTCAGGACCCACCCCCCCCAACCCAAAAGCAACATGCTTGCCACTGTCACATTAAAACAAAATCCAAAATGCATTACGTAACTCAATCAAAAAATATTGTGCTTCATTTGGAAGGATCTGAAGCCGTATTTCTCCCCCTGAATTGCGGTATTTTCAGCTAGACCTCGTGGTTAACAGTTTAAGTTAATTCTGCCATGTGTCAGAAATACATAAACGCACGGACGTTATATTACAAACTCAGCTGCAGTTTAAATTATTGGGTAAACTCTTTTCACGGAGCTCCAACACAACAAAATCCACAACAAAAATAGCAGGCCAGCTGCCCACGCTACCAGGAGAGACCCTCATTAGATGTCATTTGCATTCCATTAACCACCAAGCAGTGGGTCAGTCATTGCCTGTCAGACATTCAACTCATTCTTTTTGTGTTAATTAGCAGAGAAAGAAGGAGTTAATGAAGATCTTATGATCTGTGATGACTCATCTGGTTGTGTGAGCCGAATCACCACTCTGGGCCACTTCATCAGACCCAGCTTGGGCGGCTCGGAGCAGGAGAGAGAGGCTGCTGAGGGGCACTCTCAGGGGTCTTTGGCGTGGTGGCCTTTGTTAGCTCAAGATTAGAAGGAGTTAATTGCTTCAAGATTGCTGGGAGATTAGGTTACTGGGTAGGATGTATCTATGTAAGCATATGTCAGCGCTAGTTAGAAGATAGGAGATGCTTATTTTAATAAACTTATGAAAAGAAGAATTAATTTGTCATTACATTGGAAATCTTATTTTATTAACTTAATTTGAAAATGTAAAGCTGTCTGAAATGCCGGTTTTTCACTCACTTCCTTCTGAATATGTATGAATCACAGATTAGTTGATGTGTAACACTGGTCATTCCAGGCTTTTTTCCTGGACGTTTTCCCCCAAGTCAGTTTGCTGGTGGTGTCTGACTCCAGGGGAGTGGGCTGGTTACCATGAGCCCTGGGTTCTTTCTCCGTAGTGAGTTGCATGTGGCCTCCAGGAGACTCCTTGGCAATTCTGCCAAGAGAAGAGAAGGACCTGCTTCTGTCTGCCTTGCTTCCTCCCCTCTGAGTACTATTCGTATACAAATGCTGTTTGTATCTGGGGTCCATGAACAGGATGGGGCAGAGACTATGGGAGAAACCCCAAGGACCCTTCTCTGAACTGGCGCCATAGAAGGTGTTTTCCAAATGCTCAGTTTACATTTCATGGTTGAGGCAAATGACCTAGCAAGACAGGCTGTTCCAAATTGTCCTCATCTCCTAGAATCTTACAGGAGAATATGGGAGAAGGAGGCCTATTTATTCAGCATTTACTATGTGCCAAGGACTGTTCTAAGCACCTTATTCTTAGTATCCTTTTAAATCTTTACAATAAACGTATACGATAAGAACTCTTAATTATGTCCATTTTTCAGGGGAAGAAACTCAGGCACAGGGAGATTCAGTAACTTGCCCAAGGGAACATAGTAAGAAGCGACACCCATCCACCCCAGAGCCCTCCCTCGCCACTACACCCCTGTGTGTCTGTGACATAATTGAGGGAGCTTGGCTGTGTGACATCGGGAAGGGTGGGTAACGGCGGTGGTGACTCAGAGAGCTCGTTCTCTGTCTAAATAGGGCAGGGGCTGTCCCCAGCAGAATGTGGCCAGGTGGGGGGAATGTGGGCCTAGTGTCAAAAAAGCTTCTGAGGTTTTTGGTTTTATTTCTCCGAAGAGGTTTAAAACCTGAAGTTTTAAATAAAATCTCTGGATTTTAAAATATTTTTCTAAATTAAAAAAAATACTGTGCAGGTCAAACAAGAAATTTCTGAGGACAACTATTGGTGACCCCTGTGGAAGGTGGGAAGCCCTTTGAGATAAGTTTTCTCTCCAAAGTGCCTTGTACATAGGTACCCAGTAGTAACAGTCAAATACATCAGTGAATCCAGAAATAGGTTCCTGGCCCCATCGGCACATCAAACCGCTGAGTTACAGAGAGTCGTCACCCAGTGACTTCAACTCCCTGTACCCAGAATCCCTTTATCAGATCAGCCAAATGACCCATCCCCAATCTGACCGTTCTTGCGGAAGACACCGTGTTGCGATTATGGTGATTATAATTTCAGTAGAAAAAATTTGAACCCTCTTCCTGGACCACTTACAGGGTCCCCTTTCCTGACTCGGGTTAATATGAATTGGGCCAAAAATAATCTTTAAAATATTTAACAACTATATAGCCAAAGAAGTGGTAACACCTGGCTCAGCAGGGCCTCTGAGACCCTGCCACAATACGGCAGCCTCTCTGTTGGACAGTGCCCCGACATTCTGTTGTTAAATATTTTTAACATCACCTTTCCAAAACAGTTTTAAATGCAAAGAAAAAAGGTGCATGATGATGACTCTGGGGCCCTCAGTCATCATTATAACTAAAGTTACAGCTCGAATTTTGAGAATCCTGTGATAAGGATGTATAAGCATTGTTGAATTTTGTAAACACTATAAAGTGAGTATTTTAATATTATTATCATGATCCCATTTTACAGTTGAGGGAACTGGGTTACTTCTCATGATGACACAGCTGGTACACTAAGTTGAGAAAAAAAATCAATCTTGCTGCCTACAAAGCCCAAACAAGCCCCTATGCAACTTTTTCTGTAAAAGGCCAGACACGTGGGCCATGGGGGTCTCTGTTGTGACTGCACGCCTCTGCTGTTTTAGTACAAAAACAGTGATAAACAATCTGTAAACAAATAGGCCTGGCTGTGCCCCAATAAAACTTTATTTTGGGTTTTTTTTGTTTTTATTTTGAGACAGGGTCTCACTCTGTTGCCCAGGCTAGAGTGCAGTGGTGCAGTCATGGCTCACTGCAGCCTCTACCTCCCAGGTTCAAGTGATTCTCCCACCTCAGCCTCCCAAGTAGCTGGGGCCACAGGCACGTGCCACCATTCCCAGCTAATTTTATTATTTGTAGAGATAAGGTCTTGCTATGTTGCCCAGGCTGGTCTTGAACTCCTGGCCTCAAGCAATCCTCCTGTCTTGGCCTCCCAAGCTGCTGGGATAACAGGCATGAGCCACTGCACCCGGCCTAAAACTTTATGTATGTATGTATGTATGTATTTATTTATTTATCTTGAGCTGGAGTCTAGCTCTATCACCCAGGCTGGAGTGCAGTGGTGCGATCTCAGCTCACTGCAACTTCCGCCTGCCAGGCTCAAGCAATTCTCCTGCCTCAGCCTCCGGAGTAGCTGAGCTTACAGGCACACGGCTAATTTTTGTATTTTAGTAGAAATGGGGTTTCACCAGGTTGCCCAGGCTAGTCTCGAACTCCTGACCTCAGGTGATCTGCCCGCATTGGCCTCCCAAAGTACTGGGATTACAGGCGTGAGCCACTGCACTGGGCCAAAACTTTATTTTTAAAAGCAGATAGTAGGCTGTATTTGGCCCACAGACCATATTTTGTCAAGCCTTGCACAAGGCTACTTCTCAATAATGGTTGAAGAAATTCCACCTGCTCAACCCCTCACCCTCCAGTGCCTTCATCTTACCACAGGAGTTGTTCTAGAGTAGGTTGAATTGTGACTTTTCGCTGCTTCTTTCCAAATTCTTAAACTTTCCCACGTGGTCCTACATGAGGTCCTTACTCTGTCCTCGTCAGGAACTCATGCCAGGGACTGATGCTTTTTGTCATATTGGATAAGCCACTGGGCATGTGCTGTTATGAAATCTCCATACTCAACACGTGGTCTGTGGACCACCATCATCAGCATCACCTGGGAGCTAGCTAGGGAGGCGGAATGTTGGCGCGGCCCCAGACCTACTGTATCAGCCTGCAGCTTAACAAGATTCCAGGTGATTCACATGCACATTGAAGTTTGAGAAGCACTGGTGTAAAGGAAATTTAAAAATTGGACCTGCTGTGGCCTATTTGAATTTGGCTCCAAGTATGATACATGACGTGACAATGAGACTCCTTTTCTTTTTTGAGACAAGGTTTTGCTCTGTCACCCAGGCTGGAGTGCAGTGGTGTGATGACAGCTCCCTACAGCCTCAACGTCCCCAGGCTCAGGTGATTCTCCCACGTCAGCCTCCCTAGTAGCTGGGACTACCACCACTTCTGGCTATTTTTTCTATTTTTTTGTAGAGATGGGGTCTCTCTATATTGCCCAGGCTGGTCTTGAATTCCTAGGCTCAAGCTAGTCACCTGCCTTGGGCTCCCAAAGTTCCAGGATTACAGGTGTGAGCCACTGTGCCCAGCCAAGAGTAATTTTAATAAGCTACAAATAGATGTTACAAAGTAGAGAATTCCCTTAACACTATCAGTAAGAGAACTGTTCCTATTGGGTGACTGAAAAGGATACCTGCTATTGCCAATTCCTGATGCTACATTAACTAGGGTTGTGTTCACGCAATACATCAAAATGGGCCAACTGTCTGGCTATATGGGACCCCTGCTGTGATTGCACTTTGTTCAAAATGGGCCCCTGCAAATATCAAGGAGAACCTGAGGCCGAGCTCTATATCAGCTGGTGTCTGTTGTCCGGGTGGATGAGTTGAGCACTGTATGGCAGCTGGGCCATCCCTGGGGACCTGCCTCATGATGGGACCCATGACCTGGGGGGTGGAGGGGGGTTAAGGTGACCCTCATACCTCGGGATGAGAAAGGGAGCCTCCTTTTAGAAAGAGACAGGTGCTTTTTCTGGTCAGTTTGTTTCAAGGGGATTTTGTGAACCACATTATATTGACTATATTGTACAAAAACTGCAAAACCAAAATTGGTCTGAATTACAGTCCTTGCAAGGGTTTGGGGTTAATTTTAGTCCGTCCGTCCCTTCCTTCCTTCCTTCCTTCCTTCCTTCCTTCCTTCCTTCCTTCCTTCCTTCCTTCCTTCCTTCTTTCCTAGCAGAAATGCCATCAGGGTTTGAATCCCCACAGCTCCTAGCCAGATGCCAGTACCCAAGGTCAACCATCTTTCTCCATCAAGGGACTCTCTGAAGCTCTTGTCAAGTCCGTGTGTGGTAGGCAGCTATGCGCAATGGCAACTTGCAGAGGGGATTAAATCAAGAGCGAACCTGGGCTTGGACTAGACCTTGCATCTGGCTGCTCTGGGAGAGCTACACAGGCTTTCTGAAACCTGCTTTCCTGGTGTTTTCCAACTCCAACAAAAACTGAGCATTTACTCATGTCAAAATTGCCTTGTTTTCATATTGGCAATATATTTTAAAATTCCAATTATCTCTTTAGCCTGCAGTCAAAAGGTTAGCAGAGGCAGGATGCAAGTTCTCTGCATTTACAAAAAAAAAAAAAAAAAAAAAAAAAGAAAGAAAAAGAAAAATGAGTAGGAAAAGAAAAAGACTAAGACAGCTGCCCATCAACAGGGAGGGAACTTCCCAGAGGCTCCAGGACAGGGAATGCTGGCTGCTCATTTGCAAATAAACCCACTGGGAAGAGCTAATGTGGACATTGTGAACCGCTATTTTTTTCTTTTTCTTTTTGAGTTAGATAATAGGTCTCCTGGCAATTAAAATGTTCCAGTCATATTTAATCACTTTTCCATAAAATAACTGGCCCTGGACGTGATTTCTGAGATTCACTGATTTGTAAAGGACCATAAAATAAAATCACTGGGAGGTTAAGAGGCAGGGACTGAAGAGAGGTAAGACGTTATTTGCTACCCGAGGGAAGAGAATTGGCTTCCAGAATATCATTTATTTTCTTATTTCTTGACCTTTGTCAAGGAGGTAGAACCCAAAGGAGGCTATCGAAGGCTGAAAATAAGTGATGCATGCATTTATTTGCACACAAACAACCACTGCTAAAGTGCTGGATGGGTTCTGGCAAAGTCACCATCCACTCCCCAGACACACCTGTTTTAATGGACCATTTTGCTGAACTTCTGGTATCACTGTCGCTTAGTTTGCAGAGTCCTTGAAACAAAATTCTTAGAGGAAGATTGGTGTTTTTCACCTCCCTTCCCTAAAAATAAATCACTTAGTCCAAACAAACTAAGGGGGAACATTATTTGAGGACGCTGGCTACTATCTTCAGAGAACTCATTCATTTATGGAGACATATTTTCTGCCCAAAACACATGCAGGGTGCTGGGGATACACAATCGGCTAAAGATAGTCCCTGCTTTTGAGAAAGCCACAGCTGAATGGGGTGGAGAGATAAACACATAAATATTGATTTATTTATTCAATTAGACATTTATTTATTAAACATCTTCAAAGTGCTACTCCCTGGACAGGCAAGTTATAACAACCATACCACACCACAGTGTGGTTATTCTAGTGCACTGAGAGATATGTTTCTTGTCTATTACAGGGGGCACAGAGAAGGAAGCAAGGAAGGGAATTCAATGTTTTGGAGGAGGTGACATGTTGCTGGAGGATGGGACATTTGGCAGACGGTCAGGAAAAATGAGAGTTATCCAGGTGGGGAGGGGAGGAAGGGACCTCCAGGTAGTAGGAATGGCAGGAAAAAAAAGCACAAAAGAAAGAACCAGGGGCGAGCACTTGGGGTACTACAGACATGCCATAATTTTTGAGCCATAAATTACAACGCAGAGGATGAGGAGGATGTTTCTGGGGCACTAGGGAAGCTTCAGTCCCCAAAGACTCCCTGAGCCTGCTGTCTTCAGGCCTATTACTCTACCTGATGCCTGGTAGCCCTCACCACATATTTGATTGTGCCTTTATTTCCATGATTCGGCGGTAAATATTTGTCTCCTCCATCAGCACAGGTCAGGCACATGCTCACATTATACACCCAAGGCCTTCCACAGTGCCCAGAACGTGGTAAATGCTCAATAAATAATGCTGATCAAAGGAATGAGACAGTGATCAAAAACCAGGCAAAAGAAAGCTATTTAAAAAGTTAAGCAAAGGAGTCACGTGGTGAGATTTGTTTTTTAATAGATCATTCTGGCCGTAGCATGTAGAGAGGAAGCAAGGGACATAGATGGGGAGTGGGACAGTGGCTGAAAAGAGATGGTGGCCGCCAGAGGCAGTGTCGTAGGAAGGGAGGAGCTGACAGAGGAAGGGACATGTTTGAGAACTATCTTGATGGCAAAAATCACAGGACTCAGTCGATGATTAACTACATGGGGTTACGGAAGGAGGAGGCAACTGCAGTGACTCCTAGGCTTGCAATTTGGGTGACTGAATGGATGATGGTGTCAATCTCGAAAACAGGACCCAAGGCACTGGCAAAGCAACGCTTAGTTTTCAACAGGTTGAGTGTAAGGAGCCTACAAGACAAGCAGGTTGGGCTGACGGCTGAGGCATATGGAAGAGGCTGGACCTGAGAGAAATACTGAGAGAAACTAGAGTTGACCATGACTCACTGTGGCCAAGGAAACACTCTCTGTTCCAGCCTGCTCTTGGCTTCTCCTCTTGTGCTCTGCAAGTTTGTGTGATATTCTTCCATGGGCCTCACGGTCCTCTTCACCCAAACCCCGTGGGATGGAATTGGCTAATCTTCTACAGGCCGTGCACCTCCAGTTCTCATAACCACTCTGTAAGGTAGGTACGTCACTATGCCCATTTTAAAGATGAGCAAACTGAGGCTTTGAGAGGCTGAGGTGCTTCCCATGACATGCAGCTAAAAAGTGGTAGAGACAGGATTCAAGGACCTTTCTTTCTGACTCCAGAGTCCAGGTTCTATACCTCTGACTTCTTAAATGCTCAACACTTAACTTATAGGCTGTCCTTAGGCTGTGATGGTATGATCCAGAAGACTCCATTCTTCCCCACTAAGTGCTGAAAATGGTGGCTGCCTGCTTTCTGGTCGCCTGGCTGGAGCACTTGCCCGTTACAGTAGCCGTGATCCAATGGCCCAGAGTCTGCTGTCTTGGTGTGCTGTGCAAGCCATGGTGATGAGCAGATCCATGCTGAATTTCTCTTTCAGTCTAAGCTAAAAGTGGATTTTCTCCCCATTTAGAAAAACATGAATGTTGTGTTGCTTCTCTGTGAAGAATCGGTACATTTCCCTGGCCTGCCCACCCTTCACCCCTTTGCAGGAGCTCCTGAGGGGGTTTAGTTCACCTGCTTCAGGATCTAGTCTGTGTGAACTCCACTGTTTGTCCCAAGTGGCAAGACAAGATGTTGGAAAGAGCTTTGTGAGCAGCTCAAGTGGTGGTCAAGTGATTTTTTTAAATGTTTACTTGCTAGCAATCTACATTAATCAAATCGTTCCTGTCTATAATGCAATTTATACAAAAGTTGCTGGATAGATTTTCTCCAAAATTGGAGGGTATATAAGGGATGTACTGATGGATAACAAAATAAAAACATGGCTGGGTGTGGTGGGTCACGCCTGTAATCCCAGCACTTAGGGAGGCCAAGGCAGGCGGATCACCTGAAGTCAGGAGTTCAAGACCAGCCTGACCAACATGCAGAAACCCCATCTCTACAAAAAATACAAAATTAGCTGGGAGTGTTGGAGCATGCCTATAATCCCAGCTACTTGGGAGGCTGAGGCAGGAGAATCACTGGAATCCTGGAGGCGGAGGTTGTGGTGAGCCAAGAGAGCACCATTGCACTCCAGCCTGGGCAACAACAGTGAAATTCCATCTCAAATAATAATAATAATAAATAAAAACATCGTGGTATACAAAAAAAAATGTTTTCTGGTTCCTGGGGGCACCTCAGATGAAGACACAGGAAGTTATCTTCCAGAGCACCAGAAACGGCCATCTACACCAGGGTGTCTGGGTGACCCACAGAGCCATATCAGACACATTAAGATGCCATGGATAAAAAAACCATCAGGGTGTTCAAATATGAGGTGAAAACAGAAGGTCATGAGGACGCATGCTCCGTAAGTGGAAATTCACGACTTCTCATATGGGCAGTTCTCTCTGTAGCAGCTTCCAGAGCACAGAGAAACAAGGATTTCTTGATGTATTTAGTGATGGTCAGTGGTTCTCCTAAGCAAACAGTGGGTGGAGAAGATAGCTGGCTACTATAATAAGTTTTTACTTTACTATGGAAGATGATATTTTTAGCTTTCATCATAAGTAGCAATGTTGCTCCTTCAGGCTACATGATTGGAGTAGCTGTAGAGAATGTTCTGGGTCCTGAGGTATAATTGACAGAAGATCATGTTAGGTCTTCCCATCACCCCTTTTCCTGGCCTTATGAGTGTGAGTACAAACAACCTCTAGAACTCTTCACCACCTTTTACTCTAGGGTCACAGTATTAAATGCATTTATTTAGTCCCAGAGTTGGATATAAAGTCATACACAGAGTTTCCTCCCTGAAATGAGATAAAAATCTCTCACTTCCCATTGAAGCAACATGCCAGAAACTCAGAACGGATGGTCTAGATTTAGGGGGAAGCTGATTATTCATGATGACTGCCTGGCAGCATCATGAATTGGTAATGAGGACACCACTATCATGGAGGTATCAAGCCCAAAGCCCTGGGATAGCTATGAAATACAGTATTGTGTTTACACACTGTAACCTGATCCCTCAGAAGTGAACGAAAAAGCAAGCCTTCAAATGTTGCTGCAGCTCAGAGTTCCTCTCTCCCAGCAGCACCCTGGCTCGCATTGGCCATCCAAGGAGCGATGAGATGGGGCAGGAGGAAAAGACAGGCCAACCCATCATTAAAAAGTCAGGAAACAACAGGTGCTGGAGAGGATGTGGAGAAATAGGAACACTTTTACACTGTTGGTGGGACTGTAAACTAGTTCAACCATTGTGGAAGTCAGTGTGGCGATTCCTCAGGGATCTAGAACCAGAAATACCATTTGACCCAGCCATCCCATTACTGGGTATATACCCAAAGTACTATAAATCATGCTGCTATAAAGACACATGCACACGTATGTTTGTTGCGGCACTATTCACAATAGCAAAGAGTTGGAACCAACCCAAATGTCCAACAACGATAGACTGGATTAAGAAAATGTGGCACATATACACCATGGAATACTATGCAGCCATAAAAAATGATGAGTTCATGTCCTTTGTAGGGACATGGATGAAGCTGGAAACCATCATTCTCAGTAAACTATCGCAAGGACAAAAAACCAAACACCGCATGTTCTCACTCATAGGTGGGAATTGAACAATGAGAACTCATGGACACAGGAAGGGGAACATCACACTCCGGGGACTGTTGTGGGGTGGGGGGAGGGGGGAGGGACAGCATTAGGAGATATACCTAATGCTAAATGACGAGTTAATGGGTGCAGCAAAACAACATGGCACATGGATACATATGTAACAAGCTTGCACATTGTGCACATGTACCCTAAAACCTAAGTATAATAAAAAAAAAAAAAGATAGAATTATACAAAGATACCAAAGCTCTGACCTTCAATCGGTGTACAGGACATGCCATACATAGGACATTCAAAATGCTTTTTTACTCTCTCAGCTATTTCTAATTATATCAGATTAAATGACTGTTACCTGATTTCTTTACAAAATGGGTTTAAATGAAGCATATAATAAATTACTAGAGTCAACGAAAAAAAAAAAAAAGAAAAGACAGGCCGACCAAAACACTGCAAAAAAAGCTCTAGTGAAACTAGACTGTTAACATCTTACGAACTTTATGACATAACGAACATGTAGTAAAAATCATTTGTATTCTCTGATTATACATGTCATATTCCTAAATATCTTGATCATGTTATTTTGCTAAAGATATTCTGATGGTGGATCTGTATATGATTTACATAAATGAGGCATTTGCGTAAATTAAATTAACAAATATAAATACATTAATATAAAATGCTGATACCACTTACTACACTCATAAAAATAAATTATGAGGGATAGCATATAATAGGACATGTGGTTTCTGGGCAATACTCGCATGTTCCTGTTGCATGCTTGGCATTTTGTTACTAGAAGAAGGAGGAAACTCCAGCTCATGCATTTCTGAAGGCGTGGTTCTCCTAGGGAAGCTATGGAACAGACTTTTGCAAGGAGATGATGTTTTAAATGATTGAAAACTCAGTTCTGGGTAGTGACTAAACACATGAACACTAGAGCCAGATTGCCTGAGTGCAAATCCTGACCATCATTAAATCAATGTGAAGTTTAAGACAAGTCATCTAATCTGTGGCTCAATTTTCTCATCTGTAAACTGGGGATAGTAACAGTAACAACCTTGAAAGGTTGTTTTCAGAATGAAATGAGTTAAGGTCATGAAAGAACTTAGAATAGTGCCTGGCATATGGAAAATTGGCAATAAATATTAGCTCTGTTCATATTGCTGTTATGTTGTCACTTGACATGTTGGAAAAATCATTTTCCAAGGCCATATACCTTCCTACGTACTCTCTCTATTTCTTGACCAGTGATGCCCAAACCAGCCTTGGAAGCCCCGGGATGAGAGAAGGAACATTCCCGAGGATCACGCCCTTTACCAATATTCAAATCACAGCCTAAATTGGGTGGCTGAGGTGACCCTCCAGGGTGTACTAGATCTAAGACATGGCCCGCAAATGATCAGCATTGCATCGGAGGCCCCAGTGGGCTGGTCTGGCTGGCAGATTACATAGAGAAGATCACTGATAATAGGTAGGTGACTCTCCCAGTTCTAATCAGGCCAGGGATGGGACAAGAGGAGGGAGGAGAACTTAATGCCCAGCCAAGCTCAGTCTTTGTCCCAACACAGCCAGACAGTTCACATTCAGCCAGCTGCTCATGACGAAGTTTGCATCTGAGGCTGGATACTGAATCCCAGAAGGTTTTCCTATAAACACAAAAGATTCACCAGTGAGTTAACACTGCCTTCCTTGCCCATACCAATGGGAATGATTACTCCTGTGAAGGAAATTATTTAATTTTTTTTCTAAATTAAGCTAGATTTTATTCAAAAAAATTTTTTTTACCAATTCTCAGAGATCAAATTACTCAGTCCTTTTATTGCTTTTTGGGTCACTGGAAAAAGTAGTCTCCAGACTTTTCCTACTGAGCCGGGACTAATCAAAATATCTACTTCTGTTCATTAGCTGTTCTTCAGACCATAGAGCACCTTCAGATGTTTATAAACCAACCTCGAATCTCTCTCTCAGGCTTGTTTCCCATTTGAGAAGCCCAGTTCCCACAGTGCCCTTGTTGATTAGGGGAGGGCTGCATGTAGCCTTGACGGGACCATAACCCCAGCTGTGGGGTCTGAGGGCACCAAAAGGCCCTCTGCCCTGCAACGATCACACTTGCTTTGCAATTTTGCCTCACACTGGCCTGGCTGGACTATCCCAGAGGGCAGTATACATGTTTCTGGGGTCAGAACGATAATTACCATAATAGCAGCTATCAGTAATCCAGCCTTTTCTATGGGTCAGGCCATATGCTTTACATATGCTATCTCAACCATCCTGGGAGGTAACTTTGCATACTTGTGTTAGTAAAAATGGAATGCTGAGATGAAAGGCTGAGGTCCTATCCCTGAGTAATGCACCATTTGCATTAATGGGAAAGTCTAACTCAACTTGATGGGCCCATTTATGTCCATCCACATTGGGCCTTAGTGTCTGGCAAGGGAACCAATCACACAATGTCTTAATCTCCTCAGGGTCACCCTGACATCCTAAAGTCCTGTTGCCCCCATCCTCCACCCCCCAGAATCGCCATCAGAAACTCTGTCAGGGTACTCTTTTCTGAAGACTATGACACAGCTTCTCATTGGACTGCCCTGGGCCTCAGCTCTCACATCTGTAGAGTGGGAACATTGAGTTCCTGCCCAGCATATTCAGAGAGTTATTGCAAAGATCAAATTTCCCCTTTCTAGTGTATTAAGAAATACACTAGAAAGGGGAAATAAATAAGTACACAAGTCCAAGTCTAAAACTTTAGTACTTTCCATGCAGATTTGTGCACATGTGAGAGGGTGTCCAGTTTGTCTAGTGACTGTTATTTAGAGAGTTGGACCACTATTGTGTGTTGCTAATCATTGACTGTAGTCCCAAAAAAGCCTTGTGAAAATGTTATGCCCTATGTAACAGCAGAGTAACATCAAATAAAAGTACATTTTATAAACCATTTACTATGGATTTGTGTCAATTGCATACCTATATTTTAAGGGACAGGTGAATTTACTACTTTCTAAAGTTTATCGTTACTTCCCTTTTACGTAAAATGTAGTAGTGATATCTATATTTCTGCACTGTGCATTGTGACACACTTGTCTAGGGATGCCTGGAAATGTATAAAATTGGACTGCACTTCTTAGAGTGTTTTACTATAGATCAGTCTCACGGGCCATCTCTTCCTCAGATGTAAATAATATCTGCTTAAGTGTTATATGGAATAAAGTGGACATTTTTAAACTAAAAAAAAAAAAAAATTAGATCATGAGTGTGAGAAGCACCAGGACCACGGGGACAGATACCCTCTCAGGCTTACATCTGAACAACTATTTTGTGGAAACTTACACACTGGAAGAAAATAACACATGATTGAAACTACTTCTTGAATTCTTCTAATTCAAGATTTCCAGCGCTAACCTTTCTCATAAGCTCCAGACTCAAATATTCAACTGCAAGGTGGAATGGCCCCTGGATGAAATGAACGACATTGGCAATGAAGTTTCATGTTGAAGGAGCACTAAGTGAAGTGGCCCCAGTTTTCACGACCAGGAAGCAGGACATGAAAGCTTCCTCTTTCCCCTTCTCCAGTCCAAGACTGAGCCCAAGGGTCTTCTCTGAAGATGTTAATCTCTTGCTGATCCCACATGGAAGTCCCAGCCTAAGAAGAAGCTCTTGGTGATTACAAAATAGGTGCTAAGATCTCAATACAGCAATAGTTCTTCCTGAGTTGTCTCCCAACTGCCTGTATCAGAATCTCTAGGGGTGCTTGACACAGCAGCAGATTCTTAAGTCCACCAAGTCAGAATCTAAGCATGGATCTAGGCACTTGCATTTAAGAAGATTCTTAGGTGATTTTTTTAATGGCCTCTTTCCTATGTACACTTGGAGACAGAAAAATATCTGGTGTTGCTTCCTCTTCTTGTTCAGACAGGAGCCCTATAAAGATAGGCTCAAATACAGTCACCTTGGAGGTTAGAGCTTCAGCATATGAATTGGGGAGGACAAAATTTAGTCTTTAACAGTTACTGTAAAGATTCTTGAACATTTTTAATAGGTCTAATTATTTATCTGTTAATTTTCTTAAGAGTTGAGAGCCACAGTGTTAAAATTACCACCCTCTTCTCTTCTGCACTGTTTCATAATGAACAGTAGTGATATTTTCACTAAACGTTTATGAGAGAAGGTAAATGGTGTTTAAATTCAATTTTGCAACTTGCAGCATAAATTGTGGGACTTGAAGGCATTAGGAAGTTGAAGGGCTATGAGAAAGGCTGACAATTATGAAAAAATAAAATCTTCAAATCTATGATCATTTTATTGCCTTTGTTTCTAAGAGGAATTTTCCTTAAAAGAGCCCACAATGCTTATCTTCATTCATTCATTCATTCATTCACTTCGTACTTTTTTGTGTCAGATGCTAATGAAATAGATGAACGAGACACAATCCCTGTCTTAGAAAAGTTTTTATGTGCTAGAGAAGAAAGATGACTACATCAAAAAAGGCAATGCAGTACTCCAAGCACTGTGTCAAATTTTTCCTCCAAATCTCCTGCCATCTAGCCAAACTGTTCCAGCCTTCATGTGGAACTGTGGGACAGGACCCATTTATAGCAATAATGACTTGAAATAGATTTCTTCAATTTGTCTGATTCAACATAATGCTACAAATAGGGCCTGTAC
The DNA here is from genome assembly GCF_028878055.3 of Symphalangus syndactylus. Taxonomy (NCBI): domain Eukaryota; kingdom Metazoa; phylum Chordata; class Mammalia; order Primates; family Hylobatidae; genus Symphalangus; species Symphalangus syndactylus. The sequence continues at coordinate 20,597,215 of NC_072424.2, forward strand.
CTTGTCCAAATAGTTTAGTCAAGTCATTGAATATAGCATATGCCAACCATTTTGGCAGTGGGTGTTTCATTTTAAAGCAGTCCCTGTGTTTTAAAGCTTGCAATTATGACAATGAAGTGGTAAGACAAGTATGTGGATGGGGTATTGGACATGTGGCTGGGCTGGCGATGGGGGATGAAGACCAAGAATTCAGAGAGTTAGAACAGAAAAGAGAAGAAAGATGATGAGAGACAGAATGAAAGACAGCAGCAGAAACCAAGGGGGGTGGGGAGACAGAGATATGTAGGGAATAGTTTTTAAAGGGGGGCCAAGTGCTGACCCACAAGTGGGGGCTGTCTCCCATTGCTACCCCCATCTCCTATTATGGGGTGTTCCCAGAGTAGAGTCTGCTGGTGACAATGACAGCAGTGCTGAGAAAGCCAGAGTGGGATGAGGCTGATCTTCTCCCCCACCCCCGCGCTCTGTGACATCCATCAGAAAGGGCTAGCTTTTGAGCACTGAGAGAGGGGGGAAATAAGCAGAAGTAATTTATTCGGGATCTTTGAGAGGATAATAGCCAATTATTTGTTTATAACACTGGTTAAATTTTCATTAGGCAGATTAATGGAATATCATGTACTGTCAACATTGGACTGAGGGGTGGTCCGTAAGAGATAAACGGGCAAACAGGCGCCGTGTCTCTCTGAGTAAATTAGTTTTTGCTTTCCTGTTTTTCATATGAAAATGGGAAAGGTGGGCAAGGTTGTGCATTTTAAAACAGGTCTCGAGATGGGCCAAACTGGTTAAATATGAAAGCAATCCTGGTAATAAATACATTATAATAATTTAGCATCATGGCCATCATTTTGATTTCATGAAAGTCTGGGATAATGTCGATTTTTAACCTACTCTCTTAATACACATTCCCTCTCCCTGAACTCAAACGCTGCTTACTGTGAGGTGAAAACATATTACTTTGGGGGCCTGATTTGTCTGTGTAATGCGCTCAGCATTACAGCTGGTAAGTGCAAGAGGCTCCTTGGCTTTCTTCTGAGTTTGGGCATTGTCGTCCTGGATGGCAGGAGTGGCTCCCCCAGGGCTGTTATCGGGATCAGAATTCCCTGCGCTCAGCAAGCCAGGGGAAGTCCCTTATCACTCTGGATGTAGACTGGAAGGTGCACACTCAACTATTTCTTTGGTGCTACATCTCTGGTTAGGAGTGAAGCTCTAAATTGGCTGGGTTCAGAATCTTGACATTATCCCATGTATGAATCAGAAGGTTAAACTTTAGAATTGAAAATTCTGCTAGAAAATTGGAAAGGACTCTCTCTCACTGAAATTGGCCATCTCCTAAATATTGATATTCTGCAGTTTTAAGAAAAGTAATTGGCAATTAAAATTTTTTAGTTAAATTAGCATTGGAGAGTCATTAAAGTTCCCATATACAAAATGCAACTAAGAATACTCATTTGCAGCTCAACTCTACATTTCTAAAAAAAGTCATTATTTAGAAGGCAGGTGATAGAATATAATTTCTATCATCATTTAAAAAAGGAGAGAGGAGAGGAAGGAGAGTTAGAGGAAGAGATGGAAGGAAGGAAGGGAGGGAGGGAGGAAGAAAAGAGCATTTGTGGTATTGTGGAAAATCAACTAAATGGGACCTGTTGTTCTTTTTATAAAATGCCAAAACTTGCTGCAAATATGTCTGATAAAATCTCTTTCAAAGAGGTAAGGCGTTACTGTGAATTTCTTCAGACCGTTTTGCTGGTCTATATATTGATATATATAATCCTATGCCCCCCAAATACTTTCCAGTATGAACTGGTTAGAAAAGAATGTTTGTTTGCTTAAAAAAAAAAAAAGACATAGCACCAAAGATGCATCCCTACAGTTTACCCTGGTCCACACTGAATGGTCCATCTGCAAAGTCCCATGACAACTCATCTGCTGCCCGCACAAGACTAGGGAGGTGGAGAAGATGGTGGATGAGGGGACTATCTGTGTCTGTCCTGCTCCCCTTTCTTCTTGCTCGCTCTTCTTTGCACCCCCTCTTTAGCAGCAGGAGAGTGGGATTGGATGAGCGGTTGCCTAAGAGCTTGGATAGCTGGAGTGATTGGGTAACCAGAGGCTTCTAGGGAAAGCTGGGGTTTCCACCTTTCCTTCTGAGGAGTTCACATCCTTGCTTAGTTGTAGGTTCCAGGTCAAAGAACAAGGAACTGTGTTGTTATGGGATAAATTGCTCAGAAATGGGGAGAAGTGGTTGGTGCACTGAAGGTCACATTTGTCTGTGGGCTCTGTGAAGTGGCGAGGACCATTTCCTGGCTGCCAGCCAGAACAATGACTTTTCAAAGCCTTTAGAGAGAGTCATGTCTTCAATATTCGACATCCAAGTCCTGCATATGGGCCTCCTTACTGGGGCATCTAGGCCACAGATGCGTCTGTCGCAAAGCTTTGGGCAGAAATATTACAGCACACATGAAGAGTTCCATTGGAGGGGAAAGTGAGTGCGGGATCACTGTCAAGTCTCTGGGTACTCAGAACAAGCACAGTAGAACTACCTTTAGGTACAGTACCTGAAGCCCTCAGATCTCAGAGTCTGGGCTGCAAGAGGCCCTCTTAGGAAGGCCTTTTTGGTTATTCAAGAACTAAAACCCCTTTGGCTGGAGGGTCCCAACAGGCCCACCAAATGAAGGACATTATACTGCTTTGACTAGTGGGTTAAAGGGCAGTTGCCTGGAAAAACGCAGAGCCTAGTTTTCCTAATTTGAAATATAAAAGATATTCTCTGGGCTATTATATCCTTTTAGTGAAGGCAATTCACATTCTTTTGGTGGTTTATTCTCCTTATAATGACCAAATCCTAGAATCAGAACTTCTAATGTAAACCACTTTTACAGCTGTAATTGGATCTAAGGCAAATGCAACCACCAAGTGGCCTAAGACTCCCTGGCAATGTTCAATCAGGATATGATATTGCTTATGAAAGTGATATCTTACTATTGATACTTCTTCCAAGAGCAGCACAAATTAGAGACACATTCAAATGATTCCAAAGCCTCACAGACAGCAGGAGAGTATGCCACTGGTAAAGTGGGAGTTCTCAAGTATAGTATGATGTACATTTCATGTGGTCATTTAATGGAAACCCTGTGAAAATGTTCCGCTGGGTCTGGGGGAAAAGAAGTTCTAACATTTAGAGAACACATGAAATGTGGTTCTTAAGAAAATTCGAGAACTGATAATGCTAAAAGCATCTGAAAGCAGACTTTGGGGACTGTGGGATACATGGTCTCAAAGTGAAAACACACAGACTTTCCCACTGTATCCACTTGGAGAGGACCTTGCTGTAAGCTCATGTGCACCCGTGCATAGGTGCGCGTGCATGCACACACACACACACGCACACACACACAATTCAAGAGCTTGGAGATGGCCTCTGAAGGTGCAAAGGTATGAGCCCTATCAGAGGATGGCTTGAGCCCTCAGACATCTCAAATGCCAACACAATAAAAGCAGGTAAAAATCTCAGTCCACAAATTCAAGCATGTAGAAATATAATTGCTATGTTTACGTTTCGTGTATTTTAACCATCCATTTTATATATAATTTCTGATTTTAGTATACGCCTATTTGACCTCTAGCCTCCTCCATTCCTGGGTTATGCTACCATTTCAGGATCTTGTGCAGTGAGCGGGGAGATGTGGAGCATCTGGTCTACCTGTCATCAGTCTACAAAGATTACAGCTGAGACATCAACTGTTCCTTCCTGGGTGGTTCCCTCAGGCCTGAGATATCACACTTGGAACGTGGGAAGTTTTGCCAGGTTGGCTTTGGTCCTCTGTGCCTAGACACACCCTACAGCCCCTTCTGTCTGGGGTCTTGCTGTCTTCTAAGAGACATTGCCAGGAAGTGGGCCTCAGTCTCTGCTGCCACAGAAAGAAGCCCTGCCTGTTACGCAAACTCTTTAAATCTCAATTTCTCATGTGTACAATGGAAGAATAATAGCTATAGTAAGCACTCAATACATATTAGCATTTAAAAATCATTATTAATAGATAAGTTTGAATGGCCATAAATGAAAGCAAAACATCCAGTCTCATAGGGCTTCCTGACTCATTAATGCTATAGGGTCACAACCTTTTAAATTCAATGACTTCACTGGCATTTCTAGAAATAATGTTGCCTGCTTACTATACATTCCCGGATGCACCTAGGGTACTTCTTCATGACTCTTCAGTTGTTTTAACTTTCCATTGAATTATATATTACATTTAAAAGTACAAGTAGTCATGCAGCTCAAACACGCTCCTGTAACCAGCACTCAGAACGAGAAACAGACATAACTTCCTCCCCAGAAATCCCCCTCATTCTCTGTCCCAATCAGTATGCATCCTGCAAGGGGAAACGCTCTCTTGACTTTGACAGTGTAGCTGTCTTCTGCATCGGGTTTAGCTGTCTTTCTACCTTATAGAAATGGAATCATTGACTATGTGTTTCGTTTTTTGCATCTGGCTTCTTTCACTCTATTACGTTTGTGAGAGTCAACCGTATTTTACAAGTATTTGTAAACATTCAGTCTCATTGCAGTATAGTACTCTATTATAGAGCTGATATGTCAGTTTACTTATTTTCATTTCAAGACATTTCCAAATGACAGCCTTGGAGCTTAGTGTCCCCACCTGGATAAGTCTTGGGGCCACTAGGGGCCCCTGTATTTGAGATGCAGGAGCCTCTGCTTGCCTGGATGGCTCTGGGTGCCTGTGCCCTGGTGAGTTGAACTATTTCCTGTTGAGGAACACCTAAAGAATCGGCCAGCCTAGCACCAGGGCGCCTTTGGCTTGCCCCTTCTCTGTGTGCCACCTAACTCTTGGAAAAGGTCATCCTCTTTCAGCTTTTCCCAACTCATTAGCAGAGTATAGGGGCAGGACACAGGGAGGAAAAAACAGTCCCAAGAGGAAAGAAAACAAAGGGCAAGTGACAAGAGGGAGCCAAAAGAAGAACTGATGCAGGGCTGAACCTGAGGATTCACACGCCCCCTCTCTTCTCACCTTGAAAATCAGAAAGAGGCTGAGAATCCTAAAAGCCCATAATTGGAACTGAAGTTCCATGGGATGCCACTTCAGATAAAATTGTAGAAACAGTAATGACAAATTCCTCGACATTATTTAGAACTAGAAATGGAAAAAGAGAAGGACGAGGTCTTGGGTCGGATCAGCCTACCCACATATACTCTTTATTGTAATCATGCTGCTCATCAGAAAGATGTCAAGCAATGCGGTAATGTGAAGAAAGTAGAAGTCCTCTAGAATACAACTTCCACTCCAGAAATAACCACTGTTAACAGTTTGGCATAGAGTCAGAGTCATTCCGATTCTTTCTCTCTCTCTCTCTCTCTCTCTCTATATATATATATATATATATATATAATCTGTCTCTCTCTCTGTCTTTCTCATAATATATATAATGTCTTGATCACCAAAGCAGAAGACCTATCCCATGTGTATTTCAAACCACTGCATCTGAATCACAGAAAGCATGGAACTGCCAGTGTTCTCAACCCCCACAGATGATGTCATGGAGATGATAATCTCCAAATTGCCTCTAATCCTATAATGGCTTCCAAACCACATATTACACCACACGTGACAACCCAATTACTAATACCACCATTTTCATGTATGCAAAGGACAGCTAGCTTTACAGCTCTGCAATTAGATGAAAGCACAGCTACAAATTAACTGGCAATTTCAGAGCAATATGAGGAAACAGCCATTCTTATCACATTCCAAAGAAAACCATAACCAAACAGCCATACTGAAAGCCGAGTGTCATCCAAGCATACTTGTCAATCAGCAAGGTAAATGTGTCTCCAGGGCCCCTGGCTGTGCCCTGAAGGAGGAAAACCCTCATGGTTCTTCATTTATTCAAGAGGCTAACAGGGATCCAAAGGCATCAAAATTCCGAGACTGCAAAATTAGGGAAGTGCAGACTTTCTCAACCAAATTGTGCCAACTCTGGGAAGTTGGGGGGAAAAAATCAACCATTTGTGTCATTTTCAGAGCCAGGACTACGTAGTAACTCTCTGATGGACCCTACAGCTCATCTAGTCTAGCCAAGACCCAGAGAGGCAAGAATGCTCACATATGGCCCGGCAGTGCTCGGCCTCTGCCGTGGCTATGGACTTAGAGCAACAACCTGGGGCTGCCAAGACAGGTTGAGAGCCAGTGAACAAATCTGGAAAAGAAAGGGAAGGGAATGATTCTCCCTAGAACAGATCCTCCAAATCCTCCTCCACCCATGAATATCAGGAAGGTTCTCATCTGGCTTTTGCCAACCTCCCCTTTGCCTGCCTGTTGGAATCAAGAATTTGTCAATAGATGCTCCAGCTTACTTCTCCTTAGGCTTCCAAGGCCTTCGAACCACTTTTCACCTTTATTTGTTCTCACTTCTAAAGGTTCCTCCATAAAGTGTCCCCTTTGTCATCCTCAGGGAAGGCTGACCATTTCTTCTCCTATACCCCTGCCTGCCCCAGTGTGGCACCTCCCCCATAGTACACTTTAAAGAGATGGCTATCTCCCCTACAAGATGCTCAGCTCCCTAAGGCTAGGGGCTGTCTTGGACTTGCCTTTGTGTTCACAGAATCCATGGCACTTGGGAGGCACTTGATAAGTATTTGGTGGAAGGAAGGAAGAAAAGAAGGAAGGGAGGGAGGGAGGGAGGGAATGGGAAAAAGGGAAGGGGAAGAAAGGAAGGAACTAATCTCACATTCCATTTATGCATGGACTGGCATGATTCAGAATCAAGTGGAAATCACTATCTTTTCAAAATCATCTAATCTAGAAATTTCTTCTTCTAGAAATAGAAGAAGTATATAGGTTTTAGACTTAAACATGTTCTTCTTCTTTAGGAAAATATTATGGCTCTCTGGCTGCTGTGAGGAGCTGTGTTCTCTGCACAATGGATATATACAAATACATTTAAACTAGAGATGGATGGTCCCAGATGGATGTGGTTGGGGTATGGAAGAACATCTTGAACTATTTTTCAAACATTTCAGTTTCGGCAAAAACCAAAACATGTTTTGCCAATCACTTTCCCTTAATTTTAAAAACTCATGGATTTCAAAGGAAATTTAATCTGAATGTTTCTACTTCATTTACTTCATCTCTTCAAAATGTTCTCCTGAAAAAGTGAACTGATGTCCTGGACACTTAAAGGACCTTTTGTAGTTTGCTGGTTGCTTTTAAGCAAGAAGCCACTTAAAATTTTGGCCAGGATAGGGGTGGAGGAAGGTCAAAAAGCCTTAAATCTTGAAGTTAAAGAAAAAAAATAGTGCGCATTGATTTGAATTTGTAGCTCGGAAGTGAGTGACATGTTTCTCATGCTGAAACAAAGAAAAAATGGTTAAAGTTAAAAATAAAAAGAAATACAATTATTTAAAAAGTGAATAAATTTTACTTGATCAATCAATAAAAATAAAGCTAGAAATTATTACAGATTTTGGTTCATCCGAAGTACAAATTATTACAAGGATGATTACAGATATCGATTCATCTGTTCACTTAGGTTCATTTGTGATAGAGTCTGAATGTGTTTTGTCAATAACTGCTTAGCTGCAAGTACATATGACCATGATGCTGTGGCAGATGGATCATGACAAGGCTTTAAAGGGAAGGGAAAAGCAGAATGGTAGGTGCACAGCTTTCTCAAAACTCCTTATAATCTGCCAATTGTCCCGCTGTCCATTACTCCATAACCCAATCCTTAGTGACACTTGGGCAGGGTTTGTTTACAATCTGCTGCTCCCCATAGACCTTACCTGATAACCCTTTGTTCCACCAGATCCTTTCACTGTGTAAGTTACAAGCTGGGAACAGCTCAGGCCCCCGGGGCATGTGTCTAACTCACTGGAGTCACTAGGGGAAATTTAGTGCACAGCAGAAATCCAGTCAACACCCTCATTCCCAATAGTTAATACACTGTTTGACACCACTGTGACCAACAGAAGAATTAGTCCATCTTTCGCAGACCACCCACACTACTAATAGCTAATAACTAACACATGGGGAGACCATAGCTAATGATGTCCCTGGGTTCAGTGGTTCATTGTGTTTTTATTTCCTTTTTTCTCCCTCTTTATTAGCATTCACTCACTCAATTAACAATCGTGGAGTGTCCTCTGAATGTCAGGTGCTGTGCTGGGCATTCTGGAGGAGACACAAATGTGAAGGAACTATAGCCACTGCTCTCAAGGGTCCCATGGGCTCATGTTACCATCTTGATGCTGTCCTTCATGCACTGCTGTGGCCAATGCAACATGCGGTTTAGAGGGTGCATTTTAAACTGGGCACTTCTACAATTGGAGAGAAGCCCAAATGGGGAGACACATTTTGTCTCTCAAATCTGTTAGTCTCCAAGAACCCATCAATACTGACATTTTCATGCAAGGAGAACTCAGCAACACATACATTACGTGGATTTACTTGGGAAAATATAAAATAAAATGAAAATAAGATGAAAGCTGGAGGCATCCTCGAGGTACCTTCTGAAACACCATGAGAGTGCCAAAACAATGAAAAAGGCCAATGTGAATAAGAAAAAGCATGCATCATGGATCTGCAAAAACATGGATGAAGAGTATCTCCAAATGAGAACTGACAATAGAATTTCGCCCATCAGTCAAGGCATCTGTCCTTAGACCAGAAGTCACTGACTGCTAAGAGCTTGCCAATCCTAGTCCTGCCACATTAACTTGCCTCCCAAGCAAAGATTCCAAGAACCACACGTTTTTAATTATACAAAGTAAAGGTTGATGAATGATTCATACAACTAATCTAAACTTGGGCCAGGTTAAAATAATACTGTGTAATAACTTATATTTATACAGTTCATGAGAGCACTTTTCCTTCGAGCTTAAAGTAGATTTCAGATAGTATCCCCTCTCTTCTCATAACATCTTTGTGAAATAGGCATGGTGAAGGTGTCAGGGTGTCCTCTTTTCTTCCACAGACAGGGCAATAAAGCGCCAGAAAACTTCAGACCCAAGTCCAAGATCACACAGGTTGGCAGACAGGAAGCCAGGACCATCTCTGCACTTAGGAGAGAAGTCATCTCAAGAATCTCGACACCGTGGGACTGTGGCACTGGTCTTTGGAGCAGGCCTCCTCCTTCCTGAAGGCAAGTGACCACAGAAATGCTGGAGTTTGGAATCATGACAGCTCTATGGCCATAACATTCCCTGTGTTTTGGTAGCTTTGGGGGATCAGAGGAAGATTTGAGGACCTAAGGACATAAGAAATGTCACTGTGAGTCAAACCTGTGGCTTGTCAGCTCCCAGGTTCTTCCTCCCAACTAGGAAATGATGATTGAATCAGCATGGCTGTTGGAGTAGATATCATCTCTCTCCCTGGCTCTCTCTGGCCTTTGTCCTCCAGTCTGCCACTCTCCGTATCTTTGCCAGAGAGCTTTCTCTCCAGCCCTGGAAGTAAAATGTCTTGCCCACTTCAAGCAGGCCAGGGTGCCTGAGCATTAACATCCCCCCGACTGGAGTAGTGTGTGAATGTCTGTGCTTCTCAGTGGGTGGAATAGTAACCGGTAAAGAGGTGAAATGGTGGGCGGCCCTAATGCTTCTTGGGGTCTCTCCATGGGATTAAATTCCAGGCTCCCAGTGGTCGCTGGCTGGACAACACACACTTTACAGTGGCCTTCCCATGCCCATCTTATTTCCCAACAGACAGCCTGCCCAGAATTCTTGTCTCCAGTTCTGCTTCTGGGAGAACTCAAGCTATGACAACTGTCCTCTGATATAGTTTGCATGTGTGTCCCTGCCCAAATCTCATGTTGAAATGTAATCTCTAGTGTCGGAGGAAGGGCCTGGTGGGAGGTGATTGGATCATGGGTGCGGATTTCTCATGAGTGGTTTAGCTCCATCCCGCTTGGTACTATCTTCGAGATAGGAAGTTCTTGGGAGATCTGGTTGTTTAAAAGTGTGTGGCACCTCTCCCGACTCTCTCTCTTGCTCCTGCTCTGGCCATGTGATGTGCCTAGTTGCCCTTTGCCTTCTGCCATGATTGTTAGCTTCCCGAGGCCTCCTCTGAGCTGAGCAGATACCAGCATCATGCTTCTTGTATAGCCTGCAGAACTGTGAACCAATTAACCCATTTTCTTTATAAATTACCCAGTCTCAGTATTTATTTATAGCAATGCAAGAATGGCCTAATACATCCTTTCTGACATCATCCTTGATGCCCTGATGACTCATTGCAGAGCCACCATGCATGGACCAAGTCCCTATAAAAACCTGTATCTATGCCTCTCTCAGGCTCAGTTTCCCCCCAAGTTCCCTGCACACCATGGGAAAAAGGAATATCATTAAGTCTGGGACAGAACCTGAGCAAAACAGAATAAAAGTAGAACTGCGCTCTGAAAACCTGGAAATCATCTCAGACTTCGTTTGGATTTTTTTTTTTTTTCAGTGTCTAGTGAGGGATGCAACAGGAAGTTAGAAATGAATGGACTTTTGCAATTCATATCCTCATTTTTTTAATGTAGTTGAGATGAGTTTTTTATTCTACCTATTGTATGGTCAATGGCACATATGAGAGCTGAAATGCTGTTTGAATTCATTTTCTTAGGTATGTCAACAATGCGTGGTACATTGGAGAAATATATGTCCATGTGATGAGTATATTTGCCCTCTAGTGGCTTAGTGGTTATTTGCGGAGGGGAAAATCACACCGGGGACTGTTGTGGGGTGGGGGGGATGGGGGAGGGATAGCATTAGGAGATATACCTAATGCTAAATGACGAGTTAATGGGTGCAGCACACCAACATGGCACATGTATACATATGCAACAAACCTGCACGTCGTGCACATGTACCCTAAAACTTAAAATATAATAATAATAAAATTAAAAAAAAAAATCCACTTCATTCATTCAGCAGTCAGTCAGGGTAGTCTAGAGCCCTTATTTTGTTCCAGACACAGTGTTGAAGGCTAGTGAAATAAACAGTGGTAGTCCCTGGCTTCATGGAGCTTACAGTTTCGTGAGGGAGATGGGTATGAACGCAAGCTAACAGTAGGAATCAAAACACTGAAAAATGTGATTAGACCTATGAGGGAAGGCAGCATGGTGCTTTGAGAGAAAAGCAGAGCATATTTAATTTGAAGTAAGACAAGAGTCCGTGAAGGCTGTCTAAGAAGTAATGTTTGAGCTAAAATCTGAAGGTGGAGTCATCGAGCAAAGGTTGTGGCGGCGGGGGGGCGGGGTGGGGGGCAGGGGGACACTCTTATCAGAGGGAACAGCATTTGCAAAACAGCATTCCCGAGAATGGAAAGAGCTTGAAACACATTCTCAGAGGAAGGATCGCCTAGGGGTTAAAGGCATGCTGTGCAGATCCTGGCAGGGTGGGTCCAAAAGGTCCTATCTCTATTATTAGCTCTGTGACACTGGGTAGGACACTTAACTTCTCTGTGCCTCATCTGTAAAATAGGGTTTTCAATAATAATATCTCATAGTGTGAGACTCAAATAATAGCTCACAGTCCAAGGAGTCAAACATGTTTACACTGCTTGGATTACTCATCAGAGCAAGTGAGCTGAGTTGGCAAAGAATGGGCCACGCCTTAGGAAGCCATTGCCACCACATGCACACATGCACGCACACATGCACACACATGCACGTACACACACACTATTCCTAATGTCCCAGCGCTTCCCTATCTTGAATGTCAACTAACTGTTCTTCAGAGCCTTGCTACTCAGAGTGCAGGCTGAGGACTGGCACCATCAGTATCACCTGGGAGCTTGTTTGAATTGGTCCCATCTCAGACCTTCCAAATTAGAATCTGCATTTCCGAAGCCCCGGGGGACTCTTTTACACATTCAAACCTGAGACGCACTGCTTTAGAGGCCTCCAACGCCAGGCGGCTCAGTGTCAAAACACCACCAACAACACACGTCCTATGGAAAGTGCCACCAGGTGACATCTCTTCCCTATTTTGGCTCCAACACTGTCCCCTTTAGCACACAGCTGGAATCTAAGATCCAAAGGAGAAGTTTCTTCTGTGGCTTACAAAGAGATTGAGAGGCTGGAGACAGGTATGTAGTTGCAAGATTTAGGTACTGAATTGTAGACTGTGAGGGAGGAAAATAATGATGTGAGGGGAGATAATAATCCAGGAGTACAGCTTTTCTTTTTTTCATAGCCCCCAAATTTTACCCCATGTCTTTCTAAAAATGACTCTCTAAAAACTAACTGACGGTTCTCCCTTCCCTGATATGTTTGGGCACCACTAGAATGACCCACCCTCACCCATCCAAAACTTGTGAATGACACCACTATGTTGAGATGTGATCACATGTTTAATGATGCTGCTATGAACATATTTGTTCAAAGATAGTGAGCATATGAAAAAGTCATGCTGCCTTATGGAAAAAGACTAAAAAGTCTAACTTTATGTTTTTTAAACTCATTGACTTTTGATCTGTGTTTTGTAAATAATCCATGACTTTGGGATGCTCCTAATATTATTTACAATGCAGATGAGTAAAACACAAAGGCTTATAAGCTGCTCATATTATCTGAACATCAAGCAAGAATTTTTAGCACCATTTTCCTCTTAAATGTACGATTTAGATTTTGTCATATTTGTACTTACTTTGAACATTTCACACACACAGCACAAAAGATTCTGATGCAACATTTCCTTTGATAGCTTATTATACTCAATGTGAATTCTAAATCAAATATTGTTACCAAATAACACTGCACATTAAAGGTTTTCAGAGTTCATTTGCAAAATAAATAATAAGCCCACAATCATCTCAAATGGAAACAAATCAAGGATGCATTCCTAATAAATTTGCCTTATGTTTGATCATTTTTGTGATAAGATTTAGGTACCCTTAGCAGGGAGAAATTGGCTGAAAAATAATTTATCAGCTGGACAGGCCAGTCTCTTCTTTAGTCTTTTAAACATATCTTCTAAATAACATCCATTTGATGATACGTCTCTACCTGTGTTTAAAAGCCACTCACTGAGAGATACTGAAGGATTTCTATTAGGAGCTCTTGAGGAAGGATCCCTCCATCTCACCAGGAAATAACTCTATGTCTCTATGGCAGAAGATATAGGGAGGTTCTAAATTGTTTAACTATTGAACATACTTGACACTTTTCTTCCCTGGCCTCATGCTAGAGTCTTCTGAGACAGTGAAGATGTATGCACATGGAGGGGGCTTGAAGTTTGAGAATTCACTCATTCAAAAATGTGCATCATTTAATTCAGAGAGCTGAAGCAAAAGATGGGGATTTTATTAGAATGTAGCATATAATCTGTACAATATTTTAAGTAACCTTAAATAATCAATACATGGAAATGTTAAGAAACTTCTCCCAAAGTCACACCATCCCATTTGTAAGGCCGCCCCTCTAACAGTACATTGCTATTGAATAGTTGCTGTTTTACCAGATTTGCAGTTTTGTGAATGTGCCTACAGCTCTTTAAGGAAAAGATGCATTAACTCATTCATCTTTGTTCTTTTCACATCTGGTTCCAAGAGAGTGCTCAATAGATACTGGGTGGTTACATGGATGGATGGATGGATGGATGGATGGATGGATGGATGGATGCATGGATGATGGACAAAAGGCAGGAATGATCATGAATGGCTAGATAGCATGCTGTCTCTCCAATTAGGTTTGAATTGTTGAAGAGGAGAGGTGAAGGGAAATGAAGTAGGATATTATTTTAGACTGTATTCTTCTGATTTTGTATAAAATTCATTCAAACTGCCACAGCCAAAAATAAAAATGTATGGGTCATGTAACTGAAAGGTCCAAAAAATAGATCCTGCTTCAAGCAGAGCTGGATCAATATGCTAGGATGACATCCTTGGGGGGCTTGGTTGCTGCTCTTTTTTTCTTTTTTGCCTCTGCATCCCTCCACACTGGCTTCACTCTCAAGCATTTTCAGGTTTACATGGTCATTCCAGTACTTGCTGCTGGTTCCTTTCTTCCTCCATTTCCCTCCTCCACTCCTCACTTCCATCCTAAACACACCACAGTCCCCTCATCAGTATAACATGATGTTTGGAGACAAGTATGGCAGCATCAACTTATGAGCGATAAACTGAAAAAATCATCTTAACATGTGTTCAACAATCAAAATATAGAATTTTCCCATGTAATCGAAGAGAAATTTCTATCTCAATCATCTTTAACTGTAGTTTCACATTGTTTTTCCCATTTTAGAGAAATAACATTTTAGTGGTAATTGAAGCCCAGAGAGCTCAAGCAACTAGCCTAGGGGCACACAGCTATTATGTGGCAGGGCTGCAATGCAAACCTGGGGAGGCTGGTAAGCAAAGCTGAAGCTCCTATAACCTTTCTTTCCCTCTGCTTAGAGTATTTTGTCATGTGTAAAATGGAGATAATAATAGTAACTACCTCTAGGGTTGTTGGGAGAGTTTTATGAATTAATACATAGAAAACTCTTTTAATAGTGCTGAGCACATAGTAAGCACTCAATAAATGCCAAGTGTCTCATGCCCTCATATGCCTCCCTGGGCTGAGGATTGCAGAGAGGTGGGAGAGAAGATGTGTAACCAAAACTTAATTCTCTCAGAGTCTACTTAGTACATTTCTGGCTCACTGATATTAGACTACACAGCCATACTCCATTTTATTGTGCTCTGTTTTATTGTGTTTCGCAGATTTTGTGTCTTTTACAAGTTGAAGGTTTGCAGCCACTCTGCAGTAAGCAAATCTATTGGCATCATTTTTCCAACAGTATATGCTCACTTTAGGTCTCTGTGTCACATTTTGGTAATTCTCATAATATTCCAAACTTTGTCACTATTATTATGTCTGTTATGGTGATCCGTGATCAGTGACTTTTGATGTTGCTATTTTAATTGTTTTGGGGCACCATGAGCCATACCCATATAACACAGCAAACTTAATCCATAAATGTCAAATGCCTTATAATTCCTCCACCAACCAGCCATGACCTCATCTTTCTCTCTCTCTGTTTGAGCCTCGCTACTCTTTGAGACATAATAATATTGAAATTAGGCCAATTAATAACCCTACAATGGCCTCTAAATGTTTAAGTGAAAGGACGAGTCACATGTCTCTTACTTAATTAAAAGCTAGAAATGATTAAGCTTGGTGAGGAAGGCATGTCATAAACCAAGACAGGCTGAAAGCTAGGCCTCTTGTTCCAATCAGCCAAACTGTGAATGCAAAAAAAAGTCCTTGAAGGAAATTAAAAGTGCTACTCCAGTGAACACAAGAATGATAAGAAAGCAAAACAGCCTTCTTGCTGATATGGAGAAAGTTTTAGTGGTCTGGATAGACGATCAAACCAGCCAGAACATTCCCTTAAGCCAAAGCCTAATCCAGATCAAGGCCCTAACTCTCTTCAATTTTATGAAGGCTGAGAGAGGGTAGGAAATTGCCCAAGAAAAGTTTGAAACTAGCAGACGCTGGATTGTAAGGTTTAAGGAAATAAGCCATCTCCATAATATAAAAGTGCAAGGTGAGGCCACAAGTGGTGATGTAGAAGCAGCAGCAAGTTATCCAGAAGATCTTGCTGAGATCATTGATGGAAGTGGCTATACTCAACAGCCTTTTATTGGAAGAAGATGCCATCTAGGACTTTCACAGCTAGGGAGGAGAAGTCAATGCCTGGCTTCAAAGCTCCAGAGGATAGGTTGACTAATGCCTTGTTAGGGGCTAATGCAGCTGGTGACTCTCAGTTGAAACCAATGCTCATTTACCATTTAGAAATTCCATAACACTTAGGAATTATGCTAAATCTACTCTGCCTATGCTCTATAAATGGAACAACAAAGCCTAGATGACAGCACATCTGTTTTCAGGATGGTTTACTGAATACTTTAAGCCCACTGTTGAGACCTACTATCAAAAAAAATATTCTTTTCAAAATATTACTGCTTATTAACAATGCACCTTGTTACTCAAGAGCTCTGATGGAGAGGTACAGGGAGATTAATGTTTTCATCAACACAATATCCATTCTGCAACCCCTGGATCATAGAGTAATTTTGACATTCAAGTCTTGTTTTTCAGAAAATACATTAATAAAGCTCTAGCTACCATTGATCATGATTCCTCTGATGGATCTGGGCAAAGTAAGTTGAAAACATTCTAGGAAGAATTCACCATTCTATATGCCATTAAGAACATTCGTGATTCACGGGAGGAGGTCAAAATATCAACATTAACAGAAGTTTGGAAAAAAATTGATTCCAACCTTCATGGAGGACTTGGAGGTGTTGAAGACTTCAGTGGAGGAAGTCACTGCAGATGTGGTGGAAACAGCAAAAGAACTAGAACTAGAAATGGAGCCTGAAGACGTGACTGAATTGCTGCAATCTCATGAGAAAATGTGATCGGATGAGGAGTTGCTTCTCATGGATGAGCAAAGGAAGTGGTTTCTTCAGATGGAATCTAGTCCTGGTGAAAACGCTGTGAACATTGTTGAAATGACAACAAAGGATTTAGAATATTTACAAATTTAGTTGATAAAGCACAAAAGGGTTTCAGAGGATTGACTCCAATGTTGAAAGAAGTTCTACTTGTGGGTAAAATGCTATCAGACAGCACTGCATGCAAAAAAACTATTTCATAAAAGGATCAATAAATGGGGCAAACTTCATTGTTATCTTAAGAAATTGCCACAGCCACCCCAACCTTCACCAGCCACCGTCCTTATCAGTCAGCAGCCATCATCATTGAGAAAATTGAGGCAAGACCCTTCACCAGCAAAAGATTACAGCTTGCTAAAGGCTCAGATGATCCTTAGCATTTTTTAGCAAAGTAAAGTATTTTTAGATTAAGGTATGTAGACTGTTTTTCAGACATAATTCTATTGCACGCTTAATAGACTACAGTGTAGTGTAAACATAACTATTATATACGCTGAGAAACTAAAAGAAAATTTGCAAGTTGCTTTACTATGGTGGTCTGGAACTGAACCCACAATATCACTGAGGTATGCCTGCATTGAGTTGGTGAAAGTCAAAAATTCCCCTATCAGGCTTAATTCGGCACGTGTTTAAGGCAGCTCTGGTGTTGATGATTTTTACGCAGTGACCGAGCCTCGGAGAGTGGGCTCCCTTGACAGAGACTGCCTTTTGGAGCCAATCACAATGGAGGTTTACTCTGCAGCTGAGGATAATTTTAATTCTGTTATGAAAATTGTATGAGTACCATGCAATAGAATTCCAAATGTTTTACTTTGTAGTAGAAAAAAAACTAGTACCAGAAAATAAACATGTAGGCTTTTTAGGGAAAACTTCAGAGGCAAAAGAATGCAGAGCATTTAAACTTTGGGCAAACAATAGTTTCCCCCTGTGTGCACCATACTCTCTTTCCCAGACCTAGGAACATGCCCCGGGGATGTGCACCTGCCTTTCTGTCTGGTGAGAAACTTGCTCCATAGCTAGCCATTAAAGACCCAGGCAATCAACGCAGCCGCAGCTATCACACCTCTCCTCCAAAAGCCCCCGTTTCTCCTTCCACAAGAAAATGTTTCTAATGTCATCAAGTATTCTATCATAAATGATAGATTAATTCCTGACATGGGGACATAGGAGTCCCTAGCAATTCAGAATTACTAAAAACTTTGGGGCATCTCCCTAAAGAGGGGCACAAGCTCTTAACTGACGTTGACATGTATTAGCAAAAAGGCCAAAGCAGGTGTCTTGCTTTGCCAATTCAGCACAAAAGGGAGGATCGGAGCATTATGATAAGGGGGCCATTCATGTTGCTGTAGGCTATAGTTGTGTGTTCACACTTCCATAATAAACCTATTTTCAGGAGCTTATAATTCAACCGTAAAAATCTGCTCCATGCTCAAACTTGGCAGAACAAAATCTCAGACTCTGAGCTCAAAATCCTTCCCTTACTTTAAAATATTTTTTAAAGATGTGTTTTGGATGAGTTTAAATTTACAGAGTGCCAAAAATATTAGAGATTTGAACAGCTATTTTTCTTTATTTGCTATCTAGAGACAACTAATCCGTGCCTGTGTGAAAGGAGTCGGCTTTTTTTGATCAGTTTTGCCTGAAAGGTTGTCAAGTTGAGAAAGAAGTTAAACGCCAATCTGAAATGAATTAGAGAGCATTAGAGAGTAATTAAACTGAAATTAGGGCATCATTTATTCATCAAGTCATCACTGCGAAAAGACTCCAATCCTCATAGATACCTTTAAAATATTTAGATCTTAATCTTAAACACCTTTGCAAGTAGGAAGAGAATGATGGAATTGTTTCTGCTCAAAGGGGTCTGCCGATGACAGTGACTGAATTTTAAATGCTGCCGAGCTCTGTGGGCAAAGTGGAGAAATAAAGCTACCCTCCAAAAGCTGTCTTCCACTTGTGTTGACAAATGAAAATTATGGCTGATGGCAGGAAAACTCTCCCATCTCGATAAGACGTCCTTGATCACATCCCTGGGGTCATGCGGGGCAAAATTAGCAGGTGGGTGACATATTCCTCCTGCTTTATGCCTGAACCTTGGTTTTCCCATCTGAATAAAGCAGCGTTTTGTAAAGCTTGGATCCTGGGGTCTTGGAGAAAGCCTCCTGCACCATTCAACCTCTAATCCAAATGAACACTGAATAGATCCTAAAGGCCATTGATTTGGAAGAAATAAAATTTCATCTCGTCCGTCTGTCTCCATCAGCCCTGTCCCCATCTCTCCATGGGGCTCAACCACTTCTCTTCTAGTGCCTCCCAACCCTAGGCCTCAGGAGGCCACCACAGCTTGCACTGAACCCTACCCAGGCTGCCCTGTCCACTGAGCTGTACACTCACCTTTCAGCTCAGTCACCTCCTCCTTGAAGCCTTCCTGACATGCCCCTGTCTGAAAGAACTAACCACCACCACTTCTGTGCCCCTGTCCCCTGCCAAGACTTCCATCACAGTTTTCAGAGTCTTCTGTAGACCTCTACCTCTACCAACACCTCCAAGGCAAGGACGAAATCTTCTTACCTTTTTCACCAGGCCCTGCCTTTCTAGGCGCTCAATACAAATGTGTCAGTCAATGAATGCGTGACTCCCCCACAAAGATGACCTGTTCCCTTTTCAAACTCATCTGGGATAAATGCGTATTAGTACAAACGCAGAGCAGGGTAGGTCAAGGACGCAAGAATAATTCTGGAGCCCAAATAGCTAAGACAGAATACCGACTGAGGTTTCCCTGCAAGCCTTCCCTGCTGGTCAGCTTCTCTGTGGGACTCTAAACATTGTGAGCTCTCCCTCGTTAGGGGCTCTGATGATTTTAATGGTGCTTCAGAGAGGGAAGGCCAGAGGGGACCCTGCAGAGCTTTAAAAAATCCCTCTTTTGTTTAAATGGAGAAACTGAGGCACATGAACGAGAAGGGAGTTGTTTCCAGCTTGCAGCCAGTGAAGGTGGCAGGCTGCTCCGTGTTTGCTCATAGCCCACTATCTCTTCCTTCAAAATGATGCTGAATCTCATAGAAACCAAGGGTTGAAAAGGATTTTGAGTCATCCGGGTCTCTCTCAAAGTGTGGTTCCTGGGCCAGCAGCAGTGACCTCACTCTGGAGCTTCTTAGAAATGCAGAATCTCAGGCCCCACCCCAGACTCACTGAACCAGAATCTGCATTTTTTTTTTTTTTTTTTTTTTTTGAGACAGTGTCTCACTCTGTTACCCAGGCTGGAGTGCAGTGGTGTGATCATGGCTTACTGCAGCCTCAATCTCCCAGGGCTCAGGTAATCCTTCCACCTCAGCCTCCCAAGTAGCTGGGACTAGAGATGCACCCAACCACACTCAGCTAATTTTTGCATTTTTTATGGGGTTGTGCCATGTGGCTGAGGCTGGTCTCGAACTCCCGGGCTCAAGCAATTCTCCTCCCAAAGTGCTGGGATTGCAGGCATCAGCCACTGCGCCCAGCCTAGAATCCGCATTTTCACCACATGCCCTGGTGCTATGTGTGTATCTTAAAGTCTGAAATGCACTGAGCAAGTCCACTGGGGCTCTCAGACATTTACCTAGCCCACAGTCACTGGGAAATCTGTAAAAATCCTGGTGCCTGAGCCTCACCCCAGGCAGGTACAGCCAGGAAATAGAAATGGTTTTAAAGCTCCACCAGGAGAGTCTAATGGGCAGCACAGTTTAAGAACTACTGATCTGGTCATGTCCATACTGGTCCACCAGCCTGTCCATCTTTGGACAGTTAGAAGTTCTTCCTGCAATAGTAGAGAGGTCTTTCTCAGAGGTAATCTAACTGTCCGGAGTTCTCTGGCTGACTTCCCGGTCATTTGGTTCACGTCACTGCAGACTCGGCTGCTGATGACAAAAACTGCACACCTGACACAGGTGTGCACGGGTCTAGTTTATCTTATATGATGTGCCTTAAATGCATCATATTGTATTCAGAGGGGATGATCTCTCTGGTTGGAGTTACTAGTTTCTCTTAGAAAACAGTGGTCTCTGGGCCATTCCTACGCATCTGGAATGGTCCTGTCCTAAGGGAACTAATTAGAATAATGGTGAGGAGGCTTTTTATCTATGTTTTTAAATTTAGTGCTGTTGATGGTTTCTTTTGCTTTTAAAAAATACTACATAAAGGCGATAAATTTCCTAAAAGAATCTTCAAATATTTTTGTGTAGAACCTTAATTCTTCGCATTATGTCATTTTGGTTTCCTGGCATTATATCATCTATATGACTAGAGGTTTCTGACTTACCTTGAAACTAACTCAAGAGCTTATATGCTGAAAAATATATACAGTGAGATTCAGTTAGAAGTGAAGGTGGGTAAAAATAGCTCTCTCTCTCTCTCTCTGTCTCTTCCTGCAGTTATTTTTTTCTTCATTTAGTGCTTTGATGGCTGTATTTCCATCCTATCTATCACTTCAGTTGCTGAATCGTATGCACTTGCAGTTGTGGGAATGTAGAGAAAGAAGACAGTCCCTTCTGGTGAGCTGTGAAAGTCCCCTCAGATGATTAACAGATGAGAGCTAGAAAGTGTAGCATTTCAAAGCTGCCAAAACTTTGGGGAATATTTTACATTTCAGTGGATTCATCTGTTTAACAGCCATTGCTGGCCTGGTGTGCTCCCCTTCAAGACATGTGCTTTTGGTTTGGGTCTTTATTGGTTTTGTCCTTTATTTCCACTCTTTCCTTTACATAGGCAGATAGGAAAGCATATTCATAAAGCGGTGTATGGCGTGAATCGAAACAAATATGCCTTTTCTTCTGAGGAAGAGATAGGTCTAAAAACAGTTTGAGGAGATTGATCCTCACACTTTGGTGCTGCTTTTGATAGGTGTGGAGGAGGTGGCGGTGGGGGCAGAGTTGTGATTAAAGACCATCTTCCATTATGCTCCACGATGCTAAAAGAGTTTCCAGAAACTTTAAACCATGGTAATATCCATGCAACGGCCATAAGGACCAAGTTGATAGATTTTTAAAAATTCAATCATATATCCAAGGGAAAGTGTTCCCATTTCCTCCCCACACTGAGAAATGTGGTAGGCATGTGGAAACTGGAGTCTTTAAACATATTCATTTGTGCCAAGGTTGGCATTTGTTTCAGTGGCTTCCATAGAAAAAGTCCAGGTTCATCGTGCAGGTGTACGTGACCTCCACAGATGCAGCCGGCATAGGGAACATGTAGGAATTTCTACTGAGGGACAAAGATGATACAGAGAACTTGGTGAGTGAGATTCCTGTTTATAGTAGGAGGATTTAAATAAAATGAATATCCTAAATATCAGAATGTGTGTCTGTGTATGAGAGAGAGTGGAAAAGAGAGAGAGGGAAGAGAGACCGTGGTAGATCGTGCACCGGTATGGACTCCCGGACCTTTTCATGAGCAGCAATAACAATCATTCTACTAAATTAACATCCTATCTTGACCAACTCATTTGGCAGCAACAAGAAGTTCACAGCCCAAAGCGGGTGCTTGACCTCCCCATCCCCATTCCACCCACACTATATCTGTATAAAGTAGAACGCTATACCTTGCTGCTCATAAGATGACCCGTCAACATTCCTTTTTCCCATTTTCCATGACCGCGTTTACCCGGCCGGCTAGATTGTGTGGGGTGTGCTCCTAATTCTAAAGGCAGAGAGATTAGATGGTGAGAGAGGGGCACAAAGAGAGGGTAGGGTAGAGGCAGAGGCATTTACCTGAAGATATGGGGGCTCCTCTAAGAGAAAATGCAATGCTTCATCCCTTCTCTTTATGGTGCCAGGTATTTCAACAGCTTCTCCTTCATCTTTACACCACCCCTAAACAGGGAAGATTATACTGAGTTATCATATACAAACAGAAGTGCACTTACAATAAATGTTCAGCTCGATGACATTTCAGATTGTAACACAGAACATGTTCAACCCCAGAAAGTTTCCCTTTTGCGTCTTCCTCATAAATAGTCCCACTCAGAAAGAAAACATTATTGTGTCATCTGTCACTGCAAATTGACTTCAAAATGACAGAAAGTTAAATATTCTAGAGAGAGGCAACCAAAATAAATATATTCACTAATCATAATGATGATAATAACAACCATTTATTGATCATTTACCATGTGCAGGCACTAAGCCAAGTGCTTTCTTTTATCTTCATAGTTAATCTTCATATCAACACTATGAGGAATGCCTTATCCTCATTTAATAGGTGAGGACATTTCAGCCCAGAAAAATTATGTAATTTACCGTAGTTCACACAGCTAGTAGGAGGTGGAGCCAAGATTTGAACACGGGTTTGTT
This sequence comes from Symphalangus syndactylus, assembly GCF_028878055.3. NCBI lineage: Eukaryota > Metazoa > Chordata > Mammalia > Primates > Hylobatidae > Symphalangus > Symphalangus syndactylus. Next base: position 20,619,968 of record NC_072424.2, read on the forward strand.
CTGCAGGCTTGAGCCCTGAATCACTGCGCTGTATCATCAAGAAGTTCACACTCGGTGGAGTTCAGATGATATTCTATCCAAGAAATATAGGAAAATATTCTATCAAGCCACAGGCTTGGAATTTCGTATGGTCTAACCTCATTCCTTAACAAACGACAGATTTCATCAAGCTACATAACTAGCCTCAACTAACTAAAATGCTTGATCAACTTGGATTATTGCTAATCGTTCATTTATTCATTCAACGAATATCTATTTTTCCCCTACCCCCACCACATCAGACCCTGTGAGAAGCATTAGGAATACAGAGGTAAACAAAATAATTTATAATCTAGTATATCCACTTTTAATAGTCTGGTCAAATGGAGAAAACACGTTTGTAAATCAGAATTTGTTTCTAAAAACCAAATCTTGTTTTCCATACCAAGACCATTTAAAATCTTATCATGATCAATATTCCAACTGTCAGAGACTGAGCCTGTGATGTTTGTTTTCCTGTATTTCTAAGGTAAGAGAAGTGATTAATACATTTTCCAAAGATTTGTCGCAAGTTCTTCAACAAAAATGCCCCATAGGGTAAACCTTCTGGTTATTGGGGGTTTTGTTAAATAGTATAAACAGTAACAATGTTTTTTCAAATAGTGTTTGAATTCTTGACTCCAAACAATGGATGCTGTTTGGCATATGATTTGCATATTGTTCCTATAATATCAAAATTAACTGACCTCGGTTTTCCCCATCCCACCACCTGCCTTGTACCCTTGGCCCCCTTCCTTCCTTCCTTCCTTCCTTCCTTCCTTCCTTCCTTCCTTCCTTCCTTCTTTCCTTTTTTTTTTCTTTCTTTCTTTCTTTCTTTCTTTCTTTCTTTCTTTCTTTCCTTCCTTCCTTCCTTCCTTCCTCCTCTTTCTTTCTTTCCTTCTTTTTCTTTCTTTCTTTCTTTCTTCCTTCTTTCTTTCTTTCTTTTCTTTCTTTCTTTCTTTCTTTCTTTCTTTCTTTCTTTCTTTCTTTCCTTCCTTCCTTCCTTCCTCCTCTTTCTTTCTTTCCTTCTTTTTCTTTCTTTCTTTCTTTCTTTCTTTCTTTCTTTCTTTCCTTTCTTTCTTTCTTCCTTTCTTTCTTTCTTTCTTTCTTTCTTTCTTTCTTTCTTTCTTTCCTTCTTTCATTTCTTTCCCCTTCCTTCCTTCCTTCCTTCCTTCCTTCCTTCCTCTCTCTCTTTCTTTCTTTCTTGTTTCACTTTAAGTTGTGGGATATATGTGCAGAACATGCAGGTTTGTTACACAGGTGTACACGTGCCATGATGGTTTGCTGCACCCATCAACCCGTCATCTACATTAGGTATTTCTCCTAATGATATCCCTCACCTAGCCCCCTGCCCCCCAACAGGCCTTGGTGTAAGATGTTCCCCTCCCTGTGTCCATGTGTTCTCATTGTTCAATTCCCACTTATGAGTGAGAACATGAGGTATTTGGTTTTCTGTTCCTGTGTTAGTTTGCTGAGAATGATGGTTTCCAGCTTCATCCATGTCTCTGCAAAGGACATGAACTCATCCTTTTTTATGGCTGCATAGTATTCCATGGTGTACATGTGCCACATTTTCTTTATCCAGTCTATCATTGATGGGCATTTGGGTTGGTTCCAAGTCTTTGCTATTGTGAATAGTGTTGCAACATACATGGGCATGTGTCTTTATAGTAGAATGATTTATAATCCTTTGGGCATATACCCAGTAATGGGATCACTGGATCAAGTGGTATTTCTGGTTCTAGATCCTTGAGGAATCACCACATTGTCTTCCACAATGGTTGAACTAATTTACACTCCCACCAACAGTATAAAAGCATTCCTATTTCTCCACATCCTCTCAAGCACCTGTTGTTTTCCTGACTTTTTAATGATCACCGTTCTAACTGGTGTGAGATGGTATCTCATTGTGATTTTGATTTGCATTTCTCTAATGCCCAGTGATAATGAGCTTTTTTTCATATGTTTGTTGGCCACATTAATGTTTCACGCCTTCTCTGCGGTGCGTCCCCCCTGGTGGGCACTGATGTGGATCACAAAGATCTGCACATTATGTGCCTACTCCCTTGGCCCATCCACATGCTTCTTCCCAAGACCTCTTTGTTTCTGATTTTCTAATCTTGTTCTTGTCAGATATTTGGCCAACCATGCAGACCATTTGCCACTTCCCAGGAGTCTATGTATATCCTTATTTCAGGTGACTTCTCCCTCCACACCAAGTTTGCGGCAAGGTTAAGCTTCTTGAATTTCTGCCCTTATTAATTTCAGGCCATCCCCTGAGTGACAGCATTCATTTTAGCATGCCATGATATATTGGGCTGACTTCTCTGTGAGCCCCAAACTGAGTTTTTCCTCCTCAATCAGCTGGTCCTTGGAAAAACTTCCCCTGTGTCCATAAGAATGAGCTGGGAGAGAGGTGATGTAGCTGGGGGATTCTTTCCTCATCTCTCGACAGTCTCCTAGAAACTCTTAATTCCCTGGCACCTCAATGAGAATGTAAACCTGGGAACACTTAAGCAGGGAGGTTGTAGGAATTTGGGCCAGCAAAACAGTGCCTGCCACGCTAGCCAAAACCAGTTATAAAATGGAAATTTTAAAAAAATTCTATTCACTATATTAACCAGGAATAAATTTAATAATAAAGGCATAGGACTTATATAAAGAAAGCCATAAAATCTTATTGAAGATCTTAAAATAAGATCCCCAAAATTGGATAGACATAGTATGTTCCTGGTATTGGAAAACTTTATACCATAAAACATCAGTCCTCAAATTAACTTAGAAATGAAATGCAATTCAAATTAGCATCCAGTGCTTCTTTCGTGGACGTTGGGAGTGCATGAAACTATTTTAAAGTTTATATGTAGTAATACCTATCTGAGAATGACCAAGAGAAGTTTAAAAGGGAAAAATATTTGGGAGGTCCTCTTACAAAATTATGCAACTCACTATGCTATTTTATGTATATGCATATATACACATACACACATATATATTATATATATATACATATATATACACACAATACTGAACTACACTATAATCTAATACACCACTGACAGAGGAAAAAAGTAATAGATCAAGAACAAAATAGGTTCAGAAATAGATTACAGTCTATATGGGAGCAAAATACATATAAAGGTGGCATTTGAATTCCATGTGAAGAGGACCATTCATATATGAAATGATGCAGGAATAACTGGCTGGCTATCAGGGCTGGATGGAATGCTATATCTCAAAACTCACATCATAAACAAAAATAAATTCCAGATGAAATACTCGAAAACTATGAGTTTGGAGAATGTTCAGTGCTACCCACATGAGAAGTAGGTGTGCTGGGCTCTGTCCTTAGGCAGGGAGTAACGGGAGCCTCATTGCTTCAAGCTTTGAACTTAAAAGCTTGAACTTGAAAGTTTCCCTGGCCAATGACTGGGATGATGAAGGGAACAGGTCCTGTGCCTTAAAGCACTTTTCCAAAATGACCTTGTCCCCACCCTGGGACAATGCATGTTTTGATCCCAGCTTGCCAAAATTAAGCTTTGTGTGCCTTGGAAAGTGACTTGACATCTCCAGACCTCAATTTCCTCACCCATGAAAGACTGTGAAGACTCAAAGAGATGACAAAGGTGACTAACACACTCAAAACAGTTCTTGGCACATAGTAAACACCTAGTAAGTGCTAGCCATTATTAGTTTTATTATTGTCATTATTTCTGTTCTCCTCTGTTCAGCTAGCAAGTAAAATCAACTGGCTATTACCAGAAAACATCCTCCCTCAACATTCTGGGCATGAAGTGCTTCTCCTCTAATCATTAATACACAGGCACCAGTCCTGACAGAAACAGTTCAACCAGGGTGGGTCATGACTGCATTTATTCCCATTAGCATCTGCTTTCTAGTGCTTATTATAGTTATTATTATTATTAATTATTGTTCTGCAGCCCCATAACTTTAACACATGGCTATTTATTTTCCTTTATATTTTTTTTCAAAGGCTGTTATCCCACTCTTTGTGAAAATCCCACCTAACTAGGTGCCTATCATTTGATAATGTATTTTTTTTCTGTTAAAGAAATTTTCCCTACTATCTTAGAAAAGGAAGAAACAGCGCCCAGCTTGACCTATCCAGTTAGACTAATCCCCATATCATGATCGTTCTCTTTTAATTAGACTTCCCAACAGTTTTCCCAGGTCCAAATGGAGACTCCTCAGGGATCTGTGAGATCTGAAAAAGATTTTCCATAATCTTAGAAAAGCAGAAATCCTGAAATATATCTCCTTTTGCTCTATAACTGCAGAACTTGCCCTAGTGGGAGGCCCACTGTGGCCCCTCATACATCCCAGACTCCTCCCAGCCGGGTCTGGGTGTTCATTTCCTAGGTGGTTTCTGGTAGTGCCAATTCTTATACTGAATTAGGAATTAGAGATTCTCTTTGCTCACTTAAATGGATAATGGGCTTTCAGCAGAGGAAGCGAATGTTTATTAAACATGGCCAGGCATGATGGCTTGCACCTGTAATCCCAGCTCTTTGGGAGGCTGAGGCAGGTGGATCACTTGAGGCCAGGAGTTGAAGACCAGCCTGGCCCACATGGTGAACCCCGTCTCTACTAAAAACACAAAAACACCCAGCAAGCTAAATAAATGGTTGTTGTTTTAAATTACTAAGTTTTCAGGGCCTGTTATGCAGCTATAGATAACTGATACAGATAATACCATGAAAATACTATAATAGTAATTACATAATTGGATTATGATGAGAATTAGTGAGATTATATGTATAATACATTTAGCACCTAGCACAGAAGAAATCCTCTATAAATGTCTATTATCATTATCATCCTCCTCTTAATCATCCCATTCTACAAATGAGAAAACTGAGGTTTAGAAAAGTTTAGGAAATGCGTCAGTAAACAGTTAAGTCTGATTTCAAACACTATCTCCTTCTAAAGCTGTGAGCTGTTCTCTGTGGAAAATTTCCTTCTGTTTGCTCTGTCCTTAAGTCATTGGTACACCCAAATGCTAAATGAATTCACCAGAATTCAAATAGGAAAATGGTTCTCACTCTACCCCTCTTCTCCTTTGAATCTGTAACAAACCTTTAAATAAAAGTTGATAACACAGATATTTATGTATATCTATATATTCACACACAATGAAAAGTGTTCGACATTTTCAATTAATCGCTTAAAATGAAAACACTCAAATTAGAGTTTGGAAGGATACTCCAAGTTGTCTTCAAGTTCTTATTTGTTAACGCAGGAACAGTCTCCAGTATGGTTTTCTAGGCAGCAGTCCCCAACCTTTGTGGCACCAGGGAATGATTTTGCGGAAGACAATTTGTCCACAGACTGGAGGTGGTGGGGATGGTTTCAGGATGATTCAAGCGCAATACATGTATTGTGCACTTTATTCCTATTATTATTACATTGTAATATGTAATGAAATAATTATACACTTCACCATAATGTAGAATTAGTGGGAGCCCTGAGCTTGTTTTCCTACAACTAGATGGTCCTGTCTGGGGGTGATGAGAGACAGTGGCAGATCATTAGGTATTAGATTCTCATAAGGAGACTGGGCGCGGTGGCTCACACCTGTAATCCCAACAGTTTGAGAGTTCAAGGTAGGCAGATCACTTGAGATCAGGAGTTCGAGACCAGCCTCGTCAATATGGTGAAACCTCGTCTCTACTAAAAATACAAAAGTTAACTGGGCGTGGTGGCACGTGACTGTAATCTCAGCTACTTGGTAGCTACTTGGGGCAGGAGAATCACGTGAACCTGGGAGACGGAGGTTGCAGTGAGCCAGGATCACACCATTGCACTCCAGCCTGGGCGTCTGAGGATTCCATCTCAAAAAAAAAAAAAAAAGATTCTCATAAGGAGCATGCAACCTAGATTCCTTGCATGCACAGTTCATGAGAGCATTTGCACTCGTATGAGAAGCTGATTCTGGTACTGGTCCGTGGCCTGGGAGTTGGAGACCCCTAATCTATGGAATAGTCTTGTTGCTTAGAATGCTCGGCAGAAGTCAATCGAATGTTGCTGAGTAAAATAATAAAAGGAAAGAAAATCTTAAAGGTTCTTAATAATTGTTAGTCCTACAACACTATATACTTTTTTTTTCCAGGTAAGGGCCAAGAGTAAGGGTCATGAGCATGTGAGTGAGTTGACATCAGCATATTCACATGAATTAGTAGGCAGAATCCCATTGAAGACATGAATCTGCTGCACTGCTGTGTACCTTTACCAGGAAGGGGACACAGATGACTTGAATGTGTTTATCTTCCATTCTGATAAAAATCCAGTGATTTTTGTACTGCCACGGATCAAATGGAATCATAGCTAAAAGGTGAAATTTACATCCTTGTGTTCATCTTCTTGTGATAATCCAATCATGTAACCAGGTTTATGGTCATTTTATAAATTATCACTCCCATTCCTAGAGGAGTGAGAAATACATTCCTCACTATACGACATATACTGTGTGCCAGGGAAGGAACTGGAAGGCAAAAAGCCAGACTGATGGGTAAAGGATTCTTCAGCCACCATGGGAATTAATTAATGGAATTCTTTTCCAGAATGAACAACAATGTCATTCCTCAGGGCAGAGACTGCAGGGATTCACCATATATCCACCCTTTCTCTTTTTGTAGCAACGGAACTGTATTTCCCAGCCTCCTGGCAGCTGGAAGTAGCCAGGTGACCAAGTGGTATCTAGACAGAAGGCCTTTTGCTCTTCTCCTTCTTCCTGGAATGCAGATGTGATGGTTGGAACTATAGCAGCCAATTTGCAATTATTTCATACACGAGTGTTTTGAATCTCAGCCCAAGTTCCCTCACTTATGAGTTGAGCAATTAATCTCACTGTGCTATGCCTCAATGTCCTCACCTGTCAAGTCCAGATAAAAATAGTACCTGGTCATGGATAAGTTTAGCCACATAGAGGTCCTTGCAGAACGATTGTGTATAGTGAATGTTTGGTCAAAGATAGGTGCATTCTGTAGAAGTACCAGCAATAGAGGTAATAATGGTAGTCGGGGTAATTTTCTCAGTAGTAACAATTATAATAATAAAGTGAGCTGAGGGCCAAACTTAAAATAGCACTTAAAATGCTATTATGAAGAGTTTGGATTTTGTTCCATGAAAAGAACATGTTGAATAATCTTAAACCGGAGAAAGACATGACTCTATCCAAGTTATAGGAAAGCCTTCAATGGATTCAATGTTGGAGATGGAATTAACTTCTCTTGATACCAACTGTTGTATTGAAGGGTAAAGGGCATTAAATGAGAAGGATGCTTATTTGCTCAGAAATTAATTTGATGTCCTCAGTAACACTTACTGAAACGGTTGAATGGGGTGGGAGATTTTTATCTTAATGACTCTGCTCTGCAGGGTTGATTAAGCCACAGGTGGGAGTTTTGTCCTAGATATTCCTTTGTAGGGTGCTCTGGGCTTGACTGTTGGGAAAACTTCCTAAAGCAGGGTTTTCCTGCACTTTCAGCATAAGCACAGACACAGTAATTTTTTTGAAACTGTAGTTGGCCTGTAACTTACCTGAAGATTCTGAAACATTTTCAAATTCCAAGTACAACAACTGCAACTGATTGAGACATCAAATTACTTGGGTTCTTGGCATTAATGAGAAAAAAAGTATTATTTAAGTCATCTTTGGTTTCAAAACAGGGGACTATAATTTGCTCCCAAGTTTGAAACTGCTGTGTATTCCATCCATCTTCAAGGAAATGGCAGGTATGTAATTTGCTATGGAAACATTCTATGCAAAAACTGTAAGGCCTTAATGGATCATCCCGAGTTAAACTACATAAAAACCATTATTGAGCAGGATTCTAGTTCTCTACTATTTGGATATAACCAGAAATATAAAGTGACTATTATTATTCATTTAAAATCACTTCAGCTGGCTGGGCACAGTGGCTCACACCTATAATCCCAGCACTTCAGGAGGCTGAGGTGGGCAGATCACTTGAGGTCAGGAGTTCAAGACCAGCCTGGTCAACATGGCTACTAAAAATACAAAAATTAGCCAGAAATCAATTGAACCTGGGAGGCGGAGGTTGCAGTGAGCCGAGATCGTGCCATGCACTCTGGCCTGGGCAACAGAGTGAGACTTCATCTCAATAAAATAAAATAAAATAAAATAAATCACTTGAGCTGATAAAAAGCCTAATGAAAAATTTGAGATCAACAAGTACCCCGCTGCTGTTACAAATTCATGTATTATCAGACATTTGTATTTGGACCACTTTCAGCCACTGGGATACCATATGCCCAATTCCCTCTTCCATTTAGGGGAAGACGAACACCTCCTTGTGTTCATCTTCTTGTGATAATTCAATCATGTAACCAGGTTTACAGCCATTTTATAAATTATCACTCCTAGTCCTAGAGGAGTAAGAAATACATCCCTCACTATACCACATACACTGTGTCTCAGGGAAGGAACTGGAAGGCAAAAACCAGGCTGATGGGTAAAGGATTCTTCAACCACCATGGGAATTAATTAATGGAATTCTTTTCAGAACAAACAACAATGTCATTCTTCAGGGCAGAGACTGTGGGGATTCACCAAATATTCACTCTTTCTCTTTTCCTATCAACAAAACTGTGTTTCCTAGCCTCCTGGCAGCCAGGAGTGCCCAGGTGACCAAGTGGTCACCAAGTGGTCTAGGCAGAAGGCCTAGATTCTACCTGATTCTACCTGGTGGCAGGTAAACCAATTAGGTGCACTCTGAAAGCTTGCTCCCAAGGCCTGTGATTATAGAAACCGGAAAAGGGGAAACGGGGTCTGGGAAGGGTTTACACGTGGATCATGATTGGCCAGCTGGTAGAGGCTTTCTGGAAGCCCATGCTGAAGATGCTGAGGCTGTGGATTCAGAGGCAAAACAGACGTGACTGATCAGTAGTGTCTACTGTGAGCCCAGGACTGGGGAACAGCCCCGTGAGGGCCAGGACTTACCATTCCTGCGGACCCTTATCTCAGGAAGGAGTCATGGTGTGGAAAGTCTGTCAAATCAGCAGTCTCTTTTTAACTGATCGTGGTTCAAAGAGGATTTAAGGCAACTTACAAATATATGCAATACATACGTGTGGAAATCCCAAACAGTTAGATCTGGGGCAGGCCATGCTTGGATTTTTACTATCCAAGAGTGTCCTTGGGGCAGTCATGTGACCTCTATGAGCCTCAGTTTCCTCATCTGTAAAATAGGGTGGAATGATCCAGACACCTGAGGTCTCTTCTACCCCAATCCATATGCTTTTCAAAATGTCCCACACAACCAAGGGAATGATCCTTTGTATGATCAAATAACTTCCAGAGAGCTTATGTGGAAGACTCCCTGCTAACTATTGCTTCATTTAACCCTTAAGAACCCCTCTGAATGAGGTGGCTACTATTACCCCATTTTACAGATAAGAACACTGGGGATCCCAGAAAGTTAAGTAAATTGACCAAGATCACAGATATAGCAAGAACAAAGAAAAGGGAAGTGTATCACAAAGCTTGAAATAAATGAAAAAGGCTGGGAGAAACATCCCTAATTTCACAGATGATGTGGGTTATGATGAAGGAACAGGAACTTGAGTCCGTGCCCCTGAGGCTGATGGAGGTCTCCGCCCAGCTCTCCACTGAGGACGTCAAACAGTGGAAGCATCTCACCCTGGTCATGTCCGTTTCTCCCCAGGAAGTCCTCAGGCCTGCTCTCTACCGCAAAGTAAGACAAATTTGGAGTGATTGTGAAGGCAACAGAATTTGGCCAGGGACTTGGCCACATAATTTTCTAGTCCCTTCTTACTTTGTTTCTTTGGCTTCCAATATCACATGCATCCCTTTGCCAAATTTAGGCTTTCTGGTTTACCACAGAATGGCCAGGGTAACCGCAGTACACCGATGGGGAGCCAGGAGGCGGCCTGAGGTCACACCAACAAGCCGGCATCTGCCTCTGGGGTGGAGATCCAGGCAGCCTTGGAGCTGGGGCAGCCACAGCCCTGCCTCTGCGTTCAGTTTGACCTTGAAAAGATGGCCTCTCCCCTCCAGAAAATCAGGGCACAGGCCCCTCAGCTAATACTGGGAAAGAAGCTGGGCTTTCTGCTAAGTACCTGGAAATCCTTTATAGGTAAGAGGCTTTAGGCATTGCTGCTCGAAATGTGGTACTAAGACCAACAGCAACAGCATCGCCAGGGAGCTAGTTAGACGTGAAGAACCTCAGAACCAGAACCTCAGAACCTATAGAACCAGAGTTGGCATTTGAGTAAGGTCCCTGGGGTAACTTTCAGACGCTCTGGAGTACCAGGCGATTTATGAACATTGAAACAGTCTGATATCTGTGCCCCAAACTAGATCAATTAAATCAAAATCCCTAGGGAGGATGCCCAGGCTTGAGTAGTTTTTAAAGCTCCCCAGGTGATTTTAAGGTGAAGCCTAGGCTAAGAACCACTGATTCTCATTCCTTGCACCCTCCCTCCTCAATCAAAAGCTGCACTAGCTGTTTCTAGATGACAGTCGGCAACTGAATCTTCAATGAGAAGAGTAAGTGAAGGACAGTATGTTTTTTATAAACATAAACAGATTCCATTTAAAGGATTGGCTTTTCTAAGGAAATTATGTCCTTACTGGTTTTTTTTTGCATGTTTAAAAATGTTCCTTCTTTTATGAAATGTTGGGGGGAGGTGTTGAATGTTATTCATTACAAACTAAAGAGCAACAAACCCTATTTAATACCCAATTTTTTTTTTTCCAGAGATAGAATCTTGCCCTGTTGCCCAGGCTGGAGTGCAGTGGTGCAATCTGGGCTCACCGTAATCTTGACCTCCTGGGCCCAAGGGGTCCTCCGACCTTAGCCTCCCAAGTAGCTGGGACTATAGGCACGCACCACCATGCTCTGTGCACCTGTAGTCCCAGCAATCCTACCATCTCAGCCACCGCACCCAGCCCTGAATTTTTGAAAAATCCAAAGCCTAAGAATCATGATTCTAGAAAATAGATTCAAATATTTCTGTGGATACAGTCTCCACCGCTCCCCTTCTCTATCCCAACTCCCACCTCCTCAAATTAAAACAAAAGTCACTTCACTCAGCAAGGTACTACATCACGAGTCAGAACTCAGGAAATGATTCCAGCCTTGGACACAAGCATCTGATAAAAGGTAGAAAGACATGGAGTCAGGTTAAATAACACAGGGTGTCCCATTATGTAACATGCTAGATTTTTGTAACAAATGGTGATATTCATGATTAACCTACACTGGCCATCTACAGAGGAGTTTCTTGGACACAGGTGATTCTCAAATGTTAGCATGTCTCAGAATCACCTGGAAGGCTTGTTAAACCCTAGATGACCGTCTTACCCCTTGAGTGTTTGATTAACTGGGTCTGCGGTGGAGGCCGAGAAATGTGCGTTTCTAACGAGCTCCCAGGTAAAGCTGATGTTGCTTGTTCAGGACCACGTGGTGAGAACCACTGCTTTAGATAGAAATTGCTAGAGAAAATGCATTTCTTGCAACAACAAGAAAAATGTCTATTTTTCGTTTAGTTTGTCTATAGAGTATGTGTATCTTCAGCAGGAATAAGTCACTTAAAGAGAATGATTTGCAGTAACCTTATAAAATCAGTTTTTAAAACAGCATCATATTAGCTGAGAAGTCCTGGACGGGAAAGGGAATGTCTTGTGTTGGAGTTAGGTGAATAATCCCACGGAGCAGTGGTCTCCTTTGAGGCCTGAACTTCATGTCTTTCGGTATCTCCCTGGACGTCCCGTCCTTCTCCCACTCCATCTGGGCCTCTGATTCCCAGAGCAGCTCTAATCAGATGCACCTTCCTGAAGGCGGGCTCCCTGTTGTCCAATGCGGACCACAGGCCCACTACATTTAGCGGAAGTGGAAAAAAAATAAACCCACGCAGCCCCACTTCGGGACGCACCTGCAGCCCAGCGGACAGCCTACCAGCCTCCAAACAGTTCTGCGAAAAATTAGGCTATCTTTCATTAGCTATCTACCATGCGGCCTCCACCAGGCTGCAGGATATGAGGGCCATTTAATTAGGCCCTGCACCACTCTCGGGTGTGAAAAGGCTCTCAAACGCTTTGATTCCCCGCTGCTTCGCAGCAGGAAGTTGTTGGCGATAATTGACATAGGATTTCCTTGTTAACCAGCAGCAGACACGCCGGATTAAAGCGACAGAGATCTCGAGAAGAAAGTGAAAGAGATAAGAAGCTCGGAAGACTTCTGCTTATTTGGCACTTGAGGATGGCAGGAAACAGCAATAACCTACTCAAGTGGCGACTCCAGAGTGGAAGGGCGTCCCCTTATCAGACCCATTTCAGCTTGGCTGATCAAAGATTGACTCCCCGCAAAATCACATAGGCCTGGGGTTTGTTAGTTTATTAAGCGGCAGGTTTTAGGAATTATCACAGGTTTAAAGATGGATTGCAGTTTATGTGAAGGGGGAGAGGATTATCGGGTTTTCATCTTAACAATTATAAAATATCACAGCTGAAAGCTTGCTTGCAAATGACATAATTTTCCACTGCCAACTAAACAGGTCATTGTGAGGCTGCCTGTGAGCGCACTAAATGAGGGAGGAAATACAGGCAAATTAACTCTGGGGAGGACAGGGGATGAGGGGCCTCCACGCCTTGTTCCACTTCGGAAGACGGTGCGATCTCATTTTGCCCTGTGCGATTCCTTAGGTAATTATATTTAATTTCTTACCGGGGCCATTAGGTCGGCTTGCATTAAAAGAGAGGGATGAGAGAAACAGCCCACTGAGATGATTCCTAAAATGCAGTTGTGAGAAATGATACTGAAATAGAGCCACAGGAGTGGAGTGAAATAAATGTCCACTTTGGAATACAGACAATTATTGTATATCACTTAATAACCTTACAGGAGTACATGTGGCATTAATAAAGGATGCGGAGCTGTAAAAGCATGTTATGGGACTTCCTTTTGACAACTCTATACAGGTCCTGGAATAGCAGAGCGGTGAGACAGGTTTGCAGTTCTGCTTGCCTGTGTATGGACTGTGGATCTGTGCTTCAGATAACTACATCAGTGCAAGGGCTTGCATCCTTTCTGGTTTTTAAAAATAGCATTTGCTGGCTTTTGGGTTGGTTTTTGGTTTTTTATTTTTTTAGTTATCATAGAAATAGGTGATGGTGGCAGAAAATTTAGGAACTCCAGCAAAATATTTAGAATGAATAAAAAGAATACCCCCGTCCACCGAGTGGTAAGTGCTGGTAAAGCCCTCAGATTTTGTCGTTACACAAACACAAATACGTGATTTCTCATGAAATCATGTTCAGTCCTTGTAATTTTTTGAAATGCAGTTTACTTAATAAGCCATGAATTTCTCCCATATTTAGGATATATTATTTGAAGGTATGATTTTTAGTTGTAGCATTACATATGATAATATAATTAACCTAAGTAATCCCCAATAGTTGGACATTCAGATTGTTGTCAGTTTTTTGCTATTCAAAGCTAAAATGATCACCTTTGAACACAACTCTTTATGTGTTTTACTGCTTCCTTGGCAGAGTTGGAATTAAAAGTAGAATTTCTGGCTCAAAAAGCATGGGCATTTTTAAGGACACTGATAACCGCTCACATTTGCAGATTCTTAACATAATTTGGTGTTTTCCCGATGTTGAAGTCAGAAGCCTTTTGTGTCTTCCATCTTGAAATGGGAACATATGACAGCAGCTATTTTATTTAAAGATCAGTCATTCTGTCTTGGGTTCTTTCGTTCTGATCTGACCTTTCACAGTTAAGCGCTGTGACAATGACAATAAACAGTGGTTCAATAATCAAGTTAATAGGGCCAAACTCTGAAGATAATCATGTCAATGTTAACGACTTTAAACATCTTTTATCGGAGAAGTTCAAGTTCCTCTAAGAGCACCAATTCATTATTCCTCGCAAGTGCAAAGGGAATTGGTTGAAAAAGCAACAAAAACAAAAACCTTTAAAGCAAACTGAAAGGGAGGCAGTGAGAGGGAGGAGGAGAGAAGTTGGTTCTGAATCAAGCTTTTTGTCTAAATAAAATAACCGTTAGGGCCTGATCTAGTATAGAAAACATGGGTTTTTGGTTTTGTTTTTAAGTTTTGTTTTTAATTTGCTGCAAAAAGCTGGGGCCTGTGAGCCATAGGTCTTTGAGAATCTACCTTGAAAACAACAAAACAAAGTCATCTTTACATTCTGTGCCCTTAATATCATTCCTGTTTGAACGTGGTTTCAGGTATAACATCCAATTGCTCCTGTTGGAAGGGACGTTCTGCATGCAAATGGCAGAGATACTCTGGGTCACTCAAATATATTGTTCCTGAAAGAAAGGAAGTGGTCTGCAGAGGTAAAAGTTTATGCTGCTAAAGGATTTTTCTGCATAATTTTCTCCCAACGAGGATGTAAAAAAGATGCTTTTATTTAACCCATAATTCTTTGGAAAGCATCTATCTGTGAAAAAAGTACTCTTCTTAATATATCTATGTATGAAAAAATATATGTATCTATGAATTGACCTATAGTTCTTTTTAAAATGTATACCTATAAAATTATTTTTGAAAAACTCAATGTAGACATTATGTATCTGCTAGCATATTACAAGCAATATTTAATCATTCATTATTTTGAAGCCACTTATATTTTTCTGTCTACAAGTAAGGCTGGAAAATGGTTGTTTACCTGTCAGCACCAGAGTCTAAAGCTTACTACATTGAAATCGCACCGAGCGTGAACACAGGGTACCATGTGCTAGAAATTAGCCTGTTTCTGATGGGGAAAAATAAACTGGCATGAAATTTATTTTTCCTAAATGTTCTCTTTTGTCCTTTTTATTTTGAGGTAACCCCTAATTATTTTATAAGGCAAAATGCAATGAGGTCTTTATCTACAGTGCAACTTAGTAGACTGAAGGCATTTGTAAGTTTTGCTTCATGGTAACCCTGACTTTCAACACTTTTACTCATCTGAAGGGCTGAAGAGTAACCAGTCTCCTGTCCCCTGATCCTGCTGATGGAAGAGACTTAGAAATCATTTCATCAGCCAGGGCTGCTTTGCCCAGAGAAACATCTGTCCAAGAAGGCAGACAAACCAGGGGAGTATCAGTAACTGAAATAAAATACAGCAAGGACATCGCCTTCTCGATCTGTTCCTGGACTGTGCCTTGGGAAGGATTGTCCCTGGACCTCTTGTAATTTAGAGTAGAGAAATCAGAGGCAAAAGAGTCTTGTTGTAATAGTTTTCTCATTACCATCTTGGAAAATTTCCAGCAAAGTTCTGGGAAAATAACATGATGCCCTGATGCTAGTAATATAGTCTGACTCGCAATTCCAGCTTCCACGGGACCGTACACATAAATGAAAACAAATTTCTAAGCTTGAGTATAAGACTGTATCTATAAAGAATATCCACAGAGAAGGTCAGGGAGTTCTTTCTAAATACCAGTAATCAACTCTGCTTTTTCAAATAAGGAAGAGTTTGTACTTCCAATCTTCTATGGAGAAGAACCGCAATGCTCAAACTCTTATAAGTTTCCTTTGGGGCCCAAAAAAGCAAGGTTTGTTTTAAAAATCCTTTCATCAAGAACACCCTCAGGAGTGCTTTTATTTATTATTAAGTTGCAAATCCTTTATCCACAAGAGGAGGGACTTTATATTACATATGATCTATGATCTATCTAGAGAATCAATATTCAATATATGTGATGTATATTGAATATATATTCCCATCAATATATATCAATATTCTATGTATATCATATATATTGAGTATATATATTCTCATCTATATATAATCTATATATATCCTATAGAATCTATATATTTCACATAATTATATATTATAAAATTATATAATACAATTATGCATAGCATATATTATAGAATAATATATAATAAATATAAAAATCGTGACATGTTATAATGATAATATGTATAGCAAAAGAAGAACAGAAAGGGACACATGGGCATTTTATAAATTGTCATTTCTGAATTTTTTTTCTTACATCTTTCTATAGAAGATACTCTGCTAGAAGATTCCTCTGTGAGGCTGCTAGTACTTCTCCAGCAGACCAAGCCAGGAGAGCTTTCTGAAAGGTGAGCTGATTTTCTCAACACCCGTAATGAAAGTCAGTCACTCACATATATCAGGGACTTCCTGTGTTATGTCAGGCATGGTTTTAAGTGCTTTGTTATATGATCTGATTTAATCCTCACACCGCCCTAAGTGCAAAACAAATTTCCAAAACTAGAAGTCTTCATTTACTCATTTCTTTAAAAATAAGCATTTATTAAGTGTCTCCTATTGGTCAGGCTCTGCACTGAGTGTTGAGGATTTGAAGGCAAAAAAGACACGGAGTACATATGGGAAAATAGGCCCGTAAGTCAGTAGAGTAGAACACAGTCAGAAGGAGGCAGGGTACTGAGTGGCTGGTGCACTGGTTTCTGATTCAGAGGAACTTGAATTGGGATCCCAGCTCCATTACTTCTATTGAATTTCCTTGGGCAAAATGTGTGACTTCTCCAGGCCTTGGGTATCTAATCCATAAAGTGGCAATAATAATACTGATTTTACCACTTGCTTCAAGGATTAAAAGACACCCACATGTCACCCACATAGTAAGGAGCTGACATCTAGTATGTACTTAATAAATGGTACTACCTACTCATTATTACTGTTCATGCTGTAACCATTTAGTCAAGTATTTTAGAATTACAAAAAAATTTAAGAACATGAAGTTTTCATCTTTAACATCAATCTCGCTCCTTACAGATTTTACCAGATTTTCCAGGGGTTCTCAAAGATTGTCTGCAGAGCAGCACTGATAAATGATTGCAGCTTCTTGAGTCTATAGAGAGAGACCTTTATGCTCTCTCTACTACGAAGTAATGCTTTTTTCCCTGAGATTATGTTCTTTTTAAAATTTTTATGTGCTTTTAAAATTTCATGTGTGTGTTAACATGTCCTTTCTTTACAGAATGTTGAAGACAATATATAAATTTCTGAAAAGATTTGAATGATTTGATTTGGCAAAATAAAGAATTGCCAATCCTACAT
Source organism: Symphalangus syndactylus (assembly GCF_028878055.3). NCBI lineage: Eukaryota > Metazoa > Chordata > Mammalia > Primates > Hylobatidae > Symphalangus > Symphalangus syndactylus. The sequence goes on from NC_072424.2 coordinate 20,637,061, forward strand.
AGAGCTCCATACACCAATTTTTAAAAATAATTTTATTGCTTCACAAAATCTGGGAACCACTGGATATATGAAGTATCTCTTTTAGCAAAAGCAAAGTCAACTCTCACCCTAGAAAAAAGTTCATTTTTTGATCTGTTTTTATTTTTCTGTGGCAAAAAGTGCTTTTGTGATGCCTCTTTGAATAAAAGACTCATTTTCCTAAGTGATGCATCTGCTTTTAATGTCTTAAATGCTGGGATAAGACAGACATATCTTCCCTGGTCTGGGTTTTCTTAAATAGCCAGAAGTCTTCGTGAAAAAGACAAGCAAGCATCTAATAGAGAAATAACTCCAAGACAAAGTGCCATAGCTGCACGATGTCGCCTCCCTGACAACCTATAAATGGACCATATTGATGAAGTGAACAGGACTCTCTCTGGTCATTTTCAACTAGAAACTAATAACCCCCGTCATGATATCAGGCATGCAATAACCTCGGTTAAAACTAGGTTCATCAAATAAATCACTCAGGAATTTCTCTATTTCTTTCTCTGGACACATTGCACATCTGCTCAATGAAAGGAAGAAAGAAGCAATATTTCTTTGATCAGGAATTTTGTTTTAATATTCTTGTATCCATCCCTTGGGATACTATCTTTTCAAGTGGGTGCAGATAATACATCACTTTATAATGAATGTGGAGAATTTATGAATTTAAGCTATAAAACCAAATATGAGGGATTTTAGTTGATCTCAATCTATATTTTACATTGTCATGAGAAAATAAACCGGACCACAAAGCCGTATTGTGCCCAGTTCACTAAATCTCCTGATCTCTCATGACCTTTTCAATGTGTTCCATTTGTGGCCACATATGGGAGGGGGATACAAACAGATGATCGCTTTGTACTTTTTCCCAATATGTCTAAATACATGTTATACTTTTCATATCCTCTCAGCCGCGGACAGTAAGGACTTGGCCAGAGCATCAGACATCAGCCTCAGCTAATATTGTTGTATGTTAACATCTTACTGACTCTGTTAATACAGGTATTGGGTGAATTTGGAAATTTGGAAAATAGATATGCTTGTCATTCTGTGTCCTGCAGATCTTAAAAGCCCTAGGTCAGTTCCCTGAGTCTTAAGGAATTATAGACAGAAGATGTCTTTTCTGCATGTAAAACAGAAAACTGTAAAAGCTGCACAGCTAGGTTAGCTAAGCTGTCCTGAGTGTAGAACAAAAAGTGAATGAAAAGGCAAAGCCTCCAGTCTGCTCTTGCTGGCCTGTTCTACCAGTCTTAAGCCATTTATGGTCTAGGGCACTAGGAGCCAAGTTCAAGTCCCAGCTCTGCCATCTGGCAGCTTTGTGGCAGGACAATCACATAAACCTTGAGTTCCTCATGGGTGAATTTGGGATAAAGGTACTGATCTGTAAGGATTTCAGTGAGTTAAGGTTGAGGAGATATTTGGTACCTGGATTGCTACGTCAGTGGTCCCCAAACTTTTTGGCACGAGAGACTGGTTTTGTGGAAGACAATTTTTCCATGGACCAGGCAGTGGGGGGATGGTTTGGGGATGATTCAAGAGCATTACATTTATTGTGCACTTTATTTCTATTATTATTGCATTGTAATCTATAATGAAATATTTATACAATTCACCATAATGTGGAACCAGCAGGAGCCCTGAGCTTGTTTTCCTGCAACTAGATGGTCCCATGTGGGGGTGATGGGAGACAGATCATCAGGCATTAGATTCTCATAAGGAGCACGCAACCTAGATCCCTCACATGTGCAGTTACAAAAGGGTTCGCATTCTTATGAGAATCTGATGCTGCCACTGATCTTGACAGGAGGCGGAGCTTAGGAAGTAACACGAACAATGGGGAGTGGCTGTAAATACAGATAAAACTTCACTCACTCATCCACCGCTTACCTCCTGCTGTGTGGTCGGGTCCCTAACAGGCCATGGTGGTCCATGACCCGGGATGGGGACCCCTATGCTATGTGGTAGGTGCCCAATGAGTGTTAGTTCCCTTTCTTTTCCTTGGTTCGAAGCCCAGCCTTACGACTTGCTAGCTGTGTGATCCTGTGCATGTTACTTAACCTCTCTGACCTTCAGCTTCCCCCTTTGTAAAATAAAGACTATTATAAAATGTATCTTGTAGGGTTGTTATAAATCGGCACAAAGTTCCTAGGACAGTGCCTGAGATATAGTTGTTATTTGCTGGTGTTATGGTAACTTTTTAAAAACTCTTACTATTATTTCTGTTACTGCAACATTACTGTTATTTTTCCTCTTCTTGGTTCTTTTTCTTGGCCTTCTGTTTCTTTATCTAGAAAACGAGGGGATTGGGCCAGATAATACTTTCATCTTTTCTAGCTCTAAGCTGTTATGACTCAATATGTGAAATAATGTTGGTAGGAGCCATTTAACGTCTTTGAATTGCTATGCAATGTAAGATGGCAGTTTTGTAATTTGCTTTTCCTACCAATGCTTTCTCCTCAAAAGAATAGTAACAGTCATCATTTATTGAGTGCCTGCTATGCATCTGGCATATTTATTTTTAAATAAGTTTTTAGCTTGAAATGAGTATTGCAGCTGGGTGGAGTGGCTCACTCCTGTAATCCCAGTACTTTGGGAGGCGGAGGTGGAAGGAGTGCTTGAGCCTATTAGTTCAAGACCAGCCTGGGCAACATAGTGAGACCTTGTCTCTACAAAATATCAAAACAAATTAGCTGGGTATGGTGGTGTGCACCAGTGGTCCCAGCTACTCGGAAGGCTGAGATGGGGGAATCGCTTGAGCCCAGGAGGTCAAGGCTGAAGTGTGTTGTGATCATACCACTGCACTCCAGCGTGGGTAACAAAGCGAGACCGTGTCTCAAAACAACAACAAAAAAATAATTAAAGATTTACAAAATTTGCAAAGAATACAGAGTTCCTATAGACCCTTCACCTGGCTTCACATTCTATTAATGTTACCATTGTACGTTACCATGACACATCTGTCTAAACTACGAAACAAATATTGATATATTACTCTCACCTAAATTCCAGACCTTATTTGAATTCTGCCAGTTTCTTTTTTTTCCATGAATGTCCTTTCTTTGTTCCAGAAAATCTGTGACCATCTCTCAGTCTTTTCTCTTTTTCGTGGCCTTGACAGTTTAGAGGTGCACTGGGTCAGTGTTTTGTAGAATGTCTCTCAATCTGCATTTGTTTGACATTTTCCTCAGTTAGAGTGAGGGTTTGGTGGGGAGAACGCCACAGAGGTGAGGTGCCCCCATTGCATTAGTGGGTACCTCCTGATATTCATGGGACACGATGAGTGATGTTATCTGGCATACCTTTAATGTTGTCACCCATCGTATGGATCTTCCATTATCTATTCCACAGTTGAGGAATATCTGAGTTGTTTTCAGCTGTTTGTGATTATAAATAAAGCCTCTATAAACTTTCACAGAGTTGTTGTGCGAACGTAAATTTTCCTGTCACTTGGGTAAATGCCGAGGAGTGGGTAAGATCGTTGAGTCATCTGACAAGTGTGTGTTTAACATAACAAGAAACTACCAAACCGCTTTCCAAAGTGGATGTACCATTTCGTATGCCAACTAGCAATGTATGAGGGTTCCAGTTCTACCTATCTCTACCAAAACTTGGTATGTCCATTTTTTTTTTTTTTTTTTTTTTTTGCCATTTTAAGAAGTGTGGAGAGGTGTCTAAATTATGGTTTTAATTTACATTTCCCTAATGGCTAATACATATTTTTATAACTTTATTTGCGTTGTGTATCTTCTTTGTTGATGTTTCTATTCAAATATTTTGTCCTTCTTTTTTTTTTTTTGAGATGGAGTCTCACTCTGTCGCCCAGGCTGGAGTACAGTGGCACAATCTCAGCTCACTGCAACCTCTGCCTCTGGGTTCAAGCGATTCTTCTGCCTCAGTCTCCCAAGTAGCTGGGACTACAGGCACGTACCACCACACCCAGCTAATTTTTGTATTTTTAGTAGAAACAGGGTTTCCCATATTAGCCAGGCTGGTCTCGAACTCCTGACCTCGTGATCCACCTGCCTCGATCTCCCAAAGTGCTGGGAATACAGGCGTGAGCCACCGCACCCGGCCCCATTTTTTAAAAGTAGGCTTTTGTGTTCTCATTGAGATGTGAGAGTTCCTTATATGTATTCTCTGCATACAAGTATTTTATTAGATGTGTCATTTGTGAATATTTTTTTCCTGATGTGTGGTGGTTTTATTTTTTATTTTTTTAACTTTCTTTGGAAAAACACAAGTTTTTATTTTGATGAGATCAAATTTATTTTTTTCTTTAATGGATCATCCTTTTGATGTTGTACCTAAAAAATATTTTCTGCCCAATGAATAAAACCTTGATGGCTTTACGGCAAAGTGATGTTCTTTTGATGTCTTTTAACAGCCTTATAGTTGTATATTTTATATTTAGATCTGTAATTTGTTTTGAGTCAGTTTTGTGTGGAATGTGAGGCCTGAATTAAGCTTTATTTTTAGTACATGGATATTGAATTGCTCTAGCACCATTCATTAAAGAGACCATCCTCTCACCATGGAATTGCCTTTGCGCCTTTGTCAAAAAAATCAATCAACCATGTATGCGCAGGTCTGTTTCTGCACTCTATATTCTGTCCAATTGATCTATATCTCTGTCCTTTCTCCATCATTGTTTTTGTTTTGTTTTGCTTTGCCTCATTTGCATTTGGGCCAGGTTCACTGGCCCACTGACAGATAAGCAAACCTATCTATCTCTAAGCAAGCCAGCTTCCATTTGAAAGCCAGAGCTCACAACTGAATCTCGTTTTATCATTCTTGGCCAGTGAGGAAATCATTCTAAGTTTCAGTTAAACTAAGCAATCTCATCACGAAATTCCAAAAAACATAGGTTACAAACAACAACAACAACAACACAGCACACACACACAAACAACACACGAGTGTTTTTGATATGTGGTCCCTCCCATAATGGAGCAGAGTGGAGCCTGGAGTGTCTGTTTCCTCTGGCTTGCCTCTCCTGCCCTCTAAACACCCTAAAGGCAGAGGCCACATGTTCTCCCTGCAGTGAAACAGGGATGTCAGAGCTGTGACCCTGTGAGGGTTATACCATTTCTTTTATAACTATCAAGAAAGACTCTTGAGCAAAACTTCACAAAGACAGTGTTGGAAAAAATACCCCCAAGGACCTCAAAACTCCTTTTGACATCATTATTGCATTCAGAAGATTATGCCTTTTAAATGTAAATATTGTGACCAATGTAAATTCATTTGAATTAGTCTGGCCGAACCATGTATTGAAGTGTTGAAATTCATTATATGCTCACATTTTTAAAATAAGATTTTTAGGCATAGTTGTCTTTTTCTAAAGGTACTACAATGTTTTAAAATTCTATAATTTAACCAAAACCCCATATTCATATTTTTTCATGCAAAGCAGCTGCACCAGCTAACTTCTGGTAGGTATTGAAAATATAATCTCAGACCTCAAAATCCAGTCTTTGGTTAAGAGCTTTCACTCAAACCTATTCCAAAGGGGAAATCTTGTCAAGTACAAAGAAATAACAGTTTTTAAAAATCATTAAACATTCAAACCTCACCAATTTGAACTGATGTTAAAGAAAGATACATTTTATCCTTCTGAGTTCAGAAGAGCGCTGTAACAACATCTCTTTGCCTCATATGGTTTTGGCTATGGTGTGAGGCCAAGTGTGTTTTCTGAAATTTAAGCATTTTCAATAAGAACCTGATATGGCCTGACTGAGCTGTAAAACACCTGTTAGGCCTGTCCCCCAACACCAGAAGACAAAGGAGGTCCACCAAACACAGAGGGCCTTGAAACCATCCAATAGAACACACCTCTGTGGGGGCCCTCAGGGGCTCTGTCTTAATGAATAAAAAGAAATGATTTATAATTAGCCCGGCAATTGTGCTGAATGGGTGTTTGCCACAGGATTGAAATGTGTGCCTAAACTAAGTTCAAAATTGCCTATAATTCTAATTACATGGTTTTTTTTTTTTTTTTTTTTTTTTTTGCTTGGAAAACTGCTTTCTATAGACAAAAAAAAGCAGGGGTGGAAAATGGCTATTTCTTGAGAATAATACCGACATGTAGCACTCATCACTTCCTGTTAGCCTCACAGAACCTTTGAGAAGTAGACTCTAAATTTCAAATGGGTAAGGCTCTTAAATAAGGTATCCACATCCTCTAGAAAAATGACAGCATTCTCTAGCAACTCTACCTGTCCCACAGGGACGTGCTAGCCCATAGTAAGTGCTACTCAAGTGTTCAATTAGCAGACATACCTGGAATTTCAGCACTGCGAGTCTTCATCCGGGTTAGATAGCTCACTTGTCCTCACTCCTTGCAGCCCCTTGCTCTCTGATGGATGAGATCAAATGTTTTTATGATATTCTTACCACAACCTGGCCCAGTGCCTCTTACAAATGTGAAGTAGGTTCTGAAAACCACCTCCAGAGAGCAGCGAAATTCAGTTCCCATTGCCTGTGAGCAGCTGTACCTGCTCATTGACATCCATGTCATCCCTTACTTAAAATCCTGCTGTGGCTGCCCCAATCCCCACTGAGAATGACATGCAGGCACTTTGCCATGGCCCCCAAGGCCCTGCATGACAGCTCCTGTTTCTGCCTCCGCCCTCTGTCTCTCAGTCTCCCCAGCACACCGACCCCTTCCCTGACCCAGGGCTGGGCTTGGCGGTTCTGTTCCCTCACCTCAGCTCATCCTTTCTTCCCACCATGTGTCCTTTCTCATACTTTAGCTCTCAGCTTCAATGTCACCGAGTCCCAGAGTCCTTCCCTGACTACCTCAATAGGTGCCCCTCCTCTTAGGGTGTTTCACTTTGTCTGTTTCCCTTGCAGCATTTATTACTATTTGCAATTATATAGTTATGTTTGTATACTTGTTTTGTGTGTGTGTGTGTGTGTGTGTGTCTCCACTAGATAGAAACCTCCAGTAGGGGCAGAATCTATATCTATTTTAGTCCCTGGTTTATTTTTGTTACCTAGGATACATAGCAGACACCCGATAAACATTTGCTTAATGAATGAAAAAGAACAGACATGCAGACATTGCTATAGGATAAGGAGAGCAACCAGCACCAGAGAACAAGTATACTTTCCCTGGGAGTGATTGCTCTCCTTTTCATGGGTGTAACTGGAAATCATTCCAAGTTGAGTTATGTCACCTTTTTGCATCACTGCAGGCTCTGGCTGTAAGCATCTCTCCCTGGGATGGGAGCTCCGTGGCCCTGACAGCTGCAATTTCTCTATGATGGGGGTTAGAGAGTCTCACCACCCAAGATGCAGCCCCTGTTTACTCTCAACTTCCTACTTTTAGATCTGAAGAGCTCTGTGCCAAGCCATGGGCCCAGGGGTCTTTTATCATCTTCTTCCCATAGTCAGATGGTCAGCCATGGAAAGCCACCTGATGTCATGCTTGCTGCTCATAATGCCTAAGGAAGGACACCTTAGGGGCCTATTGAAACTTTTAACCGATCCAGGACAAAAAACGGGGAAGGGAGTCTTCCAGCAAGGAGAAAGAGAAGATGGAGGAGGAGGAAGAGGAAGAGAAAATGGGAGGAGAGCCAGGGATGAGGAGGAAAAAGACAGTAGCTAGCACACCAAGTGTGCAGTTCTATGTGCAGTTTCTATGTGCAGTTTACCATGCTGGAAATTGACATATATATTTCATGTATGGTCCCTAACCCTGTAGGAGTTAAGAGGAAACTGAGGCTAATAGAAATAAGGTGGCTGAAATCACCCAGTTACTAAATCAGAGCTAAGATCAGATTTATTTAAGATAACGCAATTTTTTAAAAACCAAATCCCTCCTGGCTGAGAAGCCCACACAACGGTTTGCATCTGTCTCCTGTCTTCTTAGCTCTGCTTTTGTACACACAGCCTTTTATGGGGCACACACAATCCACCCTACAATTCCAGAAGGGAGCTGAGAGAAGACTCCGACACAAAGGCGCTGTGAAGGTTAAAGATGCCCAGTGGAGGAAATCGAGGCTAGGATTTGTTCTATGGCAACTTAGCCTCCCTATTCCACCAGGAAGCTGGCTGCGGAAATGATAATGATGGCTAATGGTTATAATCTTTTAATTTAATCAACACTTACTATGTGCTAAGCCCTAGAAGTAGGGACTTCTAATATTGGCCCCATTTTGCAGATGCAGAAACTGAGGCACAGAAAATCACATAGCTAGGAAGCCTTAGGACCTACTCAGTGTACCCATAGTTGGAGCCCCATGTCGCTACCCCACAGTGCTTGGGGGGAGTTGTTGGAAGAAAGGCTTGTGACACTGAAAATTGTTGGTTGTTGCCTAAGTGCTTGGGGATGCGGCCTCCAACACATGATGTCCAGGAGCCAATGGTACCAGGCCACGTGCAACGCTTGAAGCAAACGATCCCAAACCTTGCCATCCTCCAGGACCCACCTCAGCCACCAGCTGTTCCTGGAAGATTTCCCAGAGCCCCTGCTGGCATTAACTCCTCTCTCCTCTGGTCCCAAAGCAGGTGATGACTTGCTACATTTTATTAATGTTTCTCTGTCATCTCCTACTCCAGCCAACAATCTGGTGGTTTTCACTTTGATATGCCCTGCATACCTTGTGGCCCATATGTGTGCAAAAAAATAACTTCTGTGAGGATGAGCTCAGGAAGGGATTCAGGCACAGAACCCACAGAGAAAGTGGCTGCCATTTTGCTACCCAGCCATACGAAGTTGTTACCTTGTCATGATGCTGTCAGCTGGGAGCCTGAGCACCAGTGTTTTAGTGAATACCATGTGTGCCCTTCAGTCCCAGGCTGTCTGTTTCTTCTCCAGAGCCATGTGATACAGGCTTTGCATCTGACCAAGCTAGTCTTGGACCCCACTCTGCCCCTTCTTGGCTTATTGGCTTCAGACAGGGCATTTACCTTTTGCCGCTCAGTTTCTTCATCTGCAAAATGGGCCTAATGACATGTGTCTCATAGGTGTTGTGAGGATGAGGTAAGGCAGTGTATACAAAGCAAGAACAGCTGCTGGCTCATAGGTCTCAGCGGTTGATATATTTGCCAATGGAGCCACACAACCACCTTGTCCCTAGGAAAATCTAATGGGCTGGGTGGCCACCCCACCACCAGGAAACCTGACCCAGTGCACACAGAACTCCCTTCAAATCCTGTGGCCCACAGCAATGGCTGCCACCCACCTTGCCAGGCCCAGAACCCCTGCATTGTTCTGGCTTTGACTCCCAGGCCAGCGGTGAGGCTGCCCACCCTCCCTTGGAGAGAGGCTGCTGCCAGCTCTGGGCTGTGGAATTTGGAAGAGAAGGTGGCCTGAGTGACATACCCACCTGTGGCACCCGTCCTGGGGAAATTCCCAAGAGTAAATTCTGGGCTGACATTTTTGTGATGGGGGGTTGGGAGTTGGGGCTAAACTGCAGAGCAAACCAGACTGAGGGTGAGAAGGAGGCTGAACCCTGTTCCTGGGTTATTTTGACACCATCTCCAGCAGATTCATTCACTCATATCACAAGCCTTTCTCAAGCACCTACTGTAGGCTGAATGCCAAGTATCCCCCAGTTCAGAAGGGAAGAAAGGCAGGTAAAGAAATAATTACAATCTGCCAGGCGCGGTGGCTCACGCCTGTAATCTCAGCTCTTCGGGAGACCAAGGCGGGTGCATCACCTGAGGTCGGGAGTTTGAGACCAGCCTGACCAACATGAAGAAACCCCGTCTCTACTAAAAATACAAAATTAGCTGGGCATGGTGGTGCATGCCTGTAATCCCAGCTACTCAGGAGGCTGAGGCAGGAGAATCACTTGAATCCAGGAGGCGGAGGTTGCGGTGAGCTGAGATCGCACCATTGCACTCCAGCCTGGGCAACAAGAGCAAAACTCCATCTCAATAATAATAATAATGATAATAATAATAATAATAACAACGATCATGTAGACGGGTGGGAATGATTTAGCTAACAGGGTAGGGAGCAGGCAAGACGTTAGAAAGGGCTCCTGGAGAAGGCATCTCTGAGATTGCATCAGTTCTTTTCTTGCCAGACTTCCATGCACAGCTGATTCATGCACAGGGAATGAGGTGTGTTAGGCTGTTATTGCATTGCTATAAAGAAATACCTGAGACTGGGTAATTCATAGAGAAAAGAGGTTTAATTGGCTCACAGTTCTGCAGGCTGTGCAGGAAGCATGACATTGGCATCTGCTTGGCTTCTGGGGAGGCCTCAGGAAACTTACAATCGTGGCAGAAGGCAAAGGGGGAGCTGGTATCTCACATGGCAGAGCAGGAACAAGGTAGTTGTGTTGGGGGGTGTTACACTTAAACAACCAGATCTCAAGAGAACTCACTATCTCGAGGATAGCACCAAGCCATGAGAGATCTGCCCCATGACCCAAACACCTTGCACCTGGCCCCATCTTCAACGCTGGAGATTACATCTCAACATGAGATTTGGTGGGGCATGCAAACTATATCACAAGGAGAGCCAAACTCCTGATTGTTCCACCATCTTGGCCATGGGATTTTGCCTGGGGTTAAGAATCAGGGCCTGGAGTCAGGCACACCACGTGGGAATCCCTGTTCCACCACTTACTAGTCCTGTGGCCTTGGCCAAGCACCTTGGCCCCTCTGAGCCTCCCTGCTGTCACCTACAAAGTTAGGACAACACTAGTGCCTGCCATACCTCTCCATAAGATAATGTAGGCAGTGTGCTGTCACATAACAAAGGCTCAATAAATGTAAGCTGTTTTTATTAGGAGTAGCAAGCCGGCTCTTTAGGGCTTTAAACAGACCAGGTGGGATGCAAACAGTGAATTCTGCCAGCGAAACTGTGGGACCCATCAGACCAGCTGAGCCAGGGAGGGAAAACACAGTTGGGAGAGCTGGCAGGAAGATGCCTGCATCTTTCAGGGGTGTAGAAGGGAAAGGCTTATGGAGGCCACATCAAAATGATGGAGTGGATGAGAAAATAAGAAGGGGGAAAAGAGGGAGCTCCAGAAAGAGAGTTGGAGTGAGCTGGGGGAAGCACAGTGTGTGGAGACAGGAGTGGACATATGAAGTGTGATGGAAGATTATGGGCTGCTGAGAGCCGGAGTGGGCAGTGAGGAGACAGACGGTGTGGAAGGAGAGGTAAGCACTTTGCTGCAATAACCAGATGGATCAACGGTAATGAAGTGCCAATGGGAGTGCAGGTGGGTGGAGAGTGCATGAGAGAATCCACGCTTTGCTGGCCAGTGTGGTCCAACTGAGAAGCCAGAGAAGCAGGACAAGACGCCCTGCAAAGACTCTGTTGCATGCGTGTGCATGCCTGTGTGTGTGTGTGCCGGTACATTCACAAGCACATATATAAGTGTGCATATGTACCCAGGCAGTTCTCAACTAAAGGACCCAATGCATATAACCTCAGGGGTACAGGAACATCTTGAGCTTTTGTGCACAACAAATATCAGTGACAATAATAACAGCAGCAACAATGATAATCATTATTAACAACTTGCTATGTGCTAGCCCCTCTGCAGTAAGCCTTAAATGCATCATCTCAATCTTCACAATAACTAGGTGGAGTTGAAACTATTATTTTTCCATATTAGAGATTGGAATTTAGGCTTGGGGAGCTTAAGCTATGTGCTCAAGGTCACACAGCTGTAAGAGGTAGTCTGACTGCCAAATAGCTGGTACCATTATTAAAGAACATTCCAGGTGACAGGTATTTAGCCAGGAGTCTAAACTCCTTTTAGTTGACATTCTTTTGAAATAATGTCTTAGCTGGAAAAGAAATAGAGCTGGAGAATACAAGAGGCAAGAGGTAACCAGGCTGGCTAGGGTTTTGCAAGTTAGGGCCAATGTTCTGCTCATCCCCGTGGGGTCCTAGGGTCTGAAAACGAGTCAAGTCCATGTGTCACACTGACATCCCCAGACCATTCAATGGATAAGGACAGCAATCAGGTCCAAGACTGCTCTTCAATCATTAAAGAGTGAAGCCAGCAACAAGTTTGCAGGCTGTCCATCTGTCTGTCTTGGAAGCTACTGGCAATGAATATTTTAGTGCAAATGTAGTCATACCTGTTAAGCATAAGGGAAAAAAAACATGTTTTAATAATGCAATGCTACTTTTTCTGAAAGGGCTTCAAAGGAGGTGTTTACAGGAGATATCCTACTCTGAGGGCTTTATAAAGAGGTATTTGAAGCCCGGTGTTAGATAGCAGGAAATTGTCTGATGCAGCCTTGGAAAATCACAGCTTTTTCATTCCAAATCAAATTCTGATTGCATCTGCTGATGGTGGTTCATTCTTTCACAATCTCCACCTTCCATCTCCATCAATGTCTGGCATTTTCTTATGTTTCTAGGTTGGAGTGAAGCATGAATGGGTTGGATCCCAAATCATGATGATCATGAGTGTTTTAAAGCACATGCCAAGGATCAGCTGTGCTGGATTAGCTCATTCCATCCTCTTCCCCACTTCCCAGATGAGGGTCAAGTCTCACTGTTCAGCCATCTCCTCAGGGCCCTGTGATAATCCTCATAGGCAGTAGGGCAGGGGGAATAATTGGCACTTGGCAGGTTGGGAGGCAGAGCTTCTGTAGTGCGCTAAGCATTGGCTTTATGGTGTGGCTTTGGGCAAACTGAAAAATGAAGGTAATAAAAATACCAGGCTGGGCGCTGTGACTCATACCTGTAATCCCAGCAATTTCAAAGGCCAAGATGTAAGGATTGCTTGAGCCCAGAAATTCGAGACCTGCCTGGGAAACATGGAGAAGCCCCATTTCTACAAAAAATACAGAAATTAGCTGGGCATATTGGCATGCGCCTGTAGTCCCAGCTACTTGGGAGGCTGAGGTGGAAGGATTGCTTGAGCCCAGTAGGTAGAGGTTGCAGTGAACCCAGATCACACTACTGAACTCCAGTCTGGGCAATAGAGCATGACCCTGTCTCAAAAAATAAAAAATAAATAAAGATTCCGACCCCACAGGGCCACTGAGAGGTCTATGAGACGATCTAGGGCAAGGGTCTGTCACAGAGCCCTGCACTGGTTGCTTGGTCCACAAATGGTGTGAGTGTGAGTAGAGTCGTTATAATTTGCTTCCTGATGGGTTTGGTGTGTTGTTGGCCAAGGCTGTACACTGAACAGTACGCTCGTGTTTTGATTTCATTATGCTGTTATGTTTAAGGGGGCATAGCTGCCAAGGTGAATAGCATATGGAATATGCCCTTAAAATGGTCAATTCTGATAAAAATAAAAGCCTGACAAATAGCTATAAAAATGAGAGCATTATAGAGTGGAAGTGGGATTCTTGGGAGGGAAAGACAACTTCTTCACCTGGCAGTTAGGGAAGGCTTCCTGGAAGAGGTGGTCTTTCAGTTGACTGGAAAGAATAAACAAGATTGCCATGAATGGAGGCTGTAGTGAAGGGAGGAGTTCCAGGAGTAGGAATGAGATGACCAAAGGCACCGAGCCAGGAATCCCCTGGTTAGTCAGAGAAGTCCAGGGATTCTGCCCACAAGTGACTATTCAGAGAATCTGATTTATTCTGTCTTCTCCATGCGGGTTTCCTCAATACTGATCTCTGGTACGCCTATATTAGTCAGGATAGGTAAATCACTGTGCAACAAACAGCCTCACAAATAGTAGCTTACCTAATACAACTAAGTTCTATTTCTTGTTTCTGTCACAGTCTGTGGGGAGGGGCCAAGGTTCCTGCTGTCTGGTGACTTCGTCGTCTCAGGACCCAGAGGATTCCACTGGATCACATCTGGCTAATGGATGAAAAGAGTGTGTGGAACCTGCACAGCAGGTTTTAGGGGCCAGGCCTGGAGGTAGTAACCTCACTTCCATGGATATTCCCCTGGCCAGAACTCAGTCACATGGCCCCACCTAGCTGCAAGGGAGGCTAGGAAGTAAGTCTTCCTGTGCATCCAGAAGAAAAATAAAATGGGCTTGGTGAACACATGGTATTCTCTGTCCCTGCCACAATTTTCTAGATCTAGACAACTTAGAGCCAGCAAGCAACTTGGAGATGAGAATAATAAACCCTTGAGTTCATTTAATTATTCTTTCAAGTTTATAAAGTGACTTTGCTGTATGTTTTATTCTCATGCCAGCAGAGCCCTAAAATGTTTTGCATTACCAACTCTGTACAAGCCCTGTGTAGATTCATTGCAGACAAGTCATCATTTAAACTCCTAAGAGGTAGACAGGACAGATATTAATACTAACCCCATTGAACCATTGAGGAAGCTGAGTCAGAAGTTAAGCCCTAGTCTCGGGACCCTTTTTCCCCTTTGATCCAACCCCACCCATTCCAATGAGGAAAGGAGGCCATGGAGGGGGTCCCATCCCATCTCTTGTACCTACCTTTAGAGCAATGGTTCTCAAACTGGGACACTTGGCAATATCTGGGGGAAAAAATAGGTGGGGATGCTCCTTGCATCTGGTGGGGAAAGGCCAGAGGTGCTGCTAAACATCCTACAATGACAGAGCACCCCAAAAAGAATGGTCCAGCCCAAAACATCAATAGTACTGAGAAACCTGGCTTTAAGAATGGCTCTGAGAGAGGACAAGGAACTTAAAATAGTTGCACATTCTTATTGATTTTCAAAGAAAAGCAAAGACCAAAAGAGACGTCAGTAGTCAGAGGATAGTGTGGGGACCGCTTCCAGAGTCTGGGTGTCAGGACATGATCAGCACCTGGCTGTTTTGGTAAAAGCCGTTGGCAGCTGCTGCCAAAACTCTGTGTCAAATGCCCACACATCGGGATTGTAATCCCTATTGCCAAACCAAACATGTTAGGAAGCAAGTCAGACCTCTTTGATGAGATGTGTCCATAACCACAGAATTTCTTAAAATGTGTCATGCAGCTCACAGTGAACAGGTTGTGCAGTGCACTGTAGCTATGTAAAGATGCACAGACAGAAGACTGGGAGGAAACCAATTGTTCAATATGGTTGCTTCTGAAGGGTGAGAATACAAGTGATTTTCTTTTATTTTGGCTGCTGTATTAGTCTGTTCTCAAGCTGCTAATAAAGACATACCTGAGACTGGGTAATTTATAAAGAAAAAGGGGTTTAATGGACTCACAGTTCCACATGGCTGAGGAGGCCTCACAATGATGTCAGAAGGCGAATGAGGAGCAAAGTCATGTTTTAATGGCAGCAGGCAAGAGACTGTGTGGAGGGAAACTCCCTTTTATAAAACCATCAGATCTCATGAGACTTATTCACTATCACGAGAACAGCACAGGGAAAGACCCACCCCCGTGATTCAATTACCTCTGACCAGGCCCCTCCCACAACATGTTGGGATTATGGGAGCTACAATTCAAGATGAGATTTGGGTGGGGACACAGCCAAACCATATCAGCTGCCATATGCTTTTCCAAAGCAGTAATTTTCCAAAATTACCGAAATGAGTCTGTATTTTTTAAGTTTGTATTTTAATGTAATTTTAAACTTGCAGAGAAGGTGCTAAGATAGTACAAGAAACACCCATAAACCCTAACCCTGAAACCAGATTCATCAATTCAGTACATTAGACCCTATGTGCTCTGTTATTTTCTCCTTCCTCCTCCCTTTTAGAGTAATTGGAGACATTGCACCTCTTTACCCCTAAATATGTGAATTATATACTTATCCAAATCAAGAAATTCAACATTCATAGTTCCCTTTTATGTGAAACAGTAACTTGACACTTTTTGCATTTCTTGATCTTGACATTTTTGAAAATTATATGCCAATTATTTTGCAGAATGTCCCTCATTTTGGGTTTGTTTGATGTTTGCTCATGATTAGACACAGATTATGCATTTGGGGCAATAATACCACATAGGTAATATTGTGTCCTTCTAGGATGCACTATTTTCTTAAATAAAAAGGAAAAAACTATGAAAAAAGAAATGGCTTGATCAATGAATCCAGCCCTCCTTCCCACTCACTAATCTCCACTCCCTACTTCCTTTTAGGGCAGGCAACACAGCCATGTCTTACTCATTTTGATGTGCTTTGTGTGCGTAGTAGTCATCTTTTCTCATTTTACCTCCTTCATTTGCTGAACCTTTCGACTGCAGAAGCTCTGCGCTGATCCTGGGCCTTGACCGTGTGCTCTGAGCATGATAGGCAGTCAAAGATTCACTGAGTTGAATTACAGGTTCCTGCCTCATCCTAGCAAATCTGTGCAGCCATCTAGAGTGTTTTTCCCTCTTTGGTGGCTACACAGCTATTACTTCCTACCTCTGTCTCGGGACTTATGACATGCAGTTAAAACAATCTGTTTGCTTGTCTCCCTGACTTGTGTCTGAGCTGCTTGAGGAGAAAAACCGTGTGGCATCTGTCTCTGGCTCCAGGGAACCTTCCCCAATGTACCAAATCAGTGTTTAGTACTCATTTCCAGAATAAATGGCACTTAGACAACTATTCAGTGTGGATGGGTAACTTTTCACTTAGAAAGAACTGCCTGAGGCCGGGCGCGGTGGCTCACGCTTGTAATCCCAGCACTTTGGGAGGCCGAGGCAGGCGGATCACGAGGTCAGGAGATCGAGACCACGGTGAAACCCCGTCTCTACTAAAAATACAAAAAATTAGCCGGGCGTGGTGGCGGGCGCCTGTAGTCCCAGCTACTCGGAGAGGCTGAGGCAGGAGAATGGCGTGAACCCGAGAGGCGGAGCTTGCAGTGAGCTGAGATCGCGCCACTGCACTCCAGCCTGGGTGACAGAGCGAGACTCCGTCTCAAAAAAAAAAAAAAAAAAAGGAAAGAACTGCCTGAGAGTGTTCATTCTGTTTAGATAGATCCTTAAATTATAAAGAGGCAGACAGCCACACAAACAGCAGAAACCCATACACAAACACACATACGCATGCACACACGCACACACTCATTCTGGGGGGATATGGAGTTTCTATCCAGTTCAAGGTGTATTTTTTAAATCAAAATGGCCCACTGTGTCCCAAACTGGCTAATTCTGTGCTTCCGGTATCTAGGAAATTGAGGATCATATCGTGTTATTCAAGCAAAGTAATTTGAGGGTAGCAGCTTCTCAGCTGCTACCACGCACTCAGAGCCTCCAGTCTTCATTTTGTAACTACCGGTTATCCTGGCAACTTTCTTTGCTTGCAACTCTAAAACCATGAAAAGTAAATGGGAATAAGCCGCTTTCAATTAAATGTGAGCAACAATTACATTTTGACAGTTTAATTGCATTGTTTCTCCCGGTCTTTCTAAACAAGGCACAGGACATACCAAGTATGCCAATTGTATTTTTAGATTCTTCTGCAATTAAGAAAATATCCCTAAAAGAGATAAAATAATTGGTGGACTAAATGGCTATTTCTTGAGGGAACTATATTAAGAAACGAGTGCTGAGCCATTGCATCCATAGTAATCAGCTTTCAGCCACTGTGGATGCATGGAAACTCCTTCTCGAAGACAGAATCCTATTCATCAAGCTCTCCCTTCTGCTTCACATGGCTGATCCAACTGCGTGTCAAGAAATGCCTTGGCTGGCAAGGGCTGGGTGGGCTCGTGGCCCTATGGTCTGGAAGAGTGCCCCAAGGTGAGCTCCAGAGGTAGCCACATCTGTGTGACCACCCAGGCAGAAAAGTTACTGGGAAGTGACTTCATTTGAGAACCATGAATGCGTTTGGAATATGATATGGCCTCTGTTAGAACCTTTTTTAAAGAGAGATTCAAAATACACAGTGGGATAGGAGAGGGGGGTACATTCTTAAACTGAAAAAAAAGTAAATCATAAATGGCATAATCTCATGTAGTACCATCAAGGCACACACATGTTGAAGCAAGGCTAAACAAACAATAGGCGTCCAAATGTTAACTGTGGAGGCTGGGTTGAATGGTGAGCTTTACTTCTTTATTGTATTTTTATAATAAAAAAACTAGATGTTTTCCATAGCTCTACGGTCGAAGACAAATTTGGAATAACAATGCTAGGAGTGTCTATGTTTGATGCTGCCTGTTAAGAGCTGAACTGTACACCCCCGCTTCAAATCCATATGTTGAGGTCCTAACCCACAATGCCTTAGTTTGTGACCTTATTTGGAGATAGAATCTTTTAAAAGGTAATTGAATTAAAATGAAGTAACTAGGGTGGGCACTAATCAAACATGCCCAGTGTCCTTTTAAGAAGAGGGTATTTGGACATAGCTACGCAGAGAAGGGAAAATGGTGTGAAGACACAGGAGACAGAGGCCGTCCATCCACAAGCCGAGAAGAGAGGCCTGCAGCAGATTCTCCCTCAAGGCCCTCCGAAGGAACTAATCCTGTTGATGCCTTCATCTTGGACTTGCAGCCTCCAGAACTGCGAGACAATCCATTTCTGTTGCTCAAGCCATTCCGTGTGTGTTGGACTTGGTGACAGCAGCCCTAGGAAATGCTTCAGTCACAGAGTCCAGTGGACTCAGAGTGGGGTTGATGGAGGGGCGACCCATGCAGCTACACAAAGCCCAGCACTCAGAAGGGCCCTGCACATTCTCAGTGCTCTGCTGTTCCACTTGGTCAATAAGTTATTTAGTTGGTCCTGACTGTATCCATTCTTCTATGCATGTCTCCACTCTCCAAGGTAGAACAAATAGATACTCATTTATTTACTAAGTATTGAGCACCTGCTGTGTGCCAGGCACTTTGCGCTGAGACACAGAAAAGAGTTAGGCTCAGATCTTGCCCTCTGGGAACCTGAACTGAAGAGAAAGAAAAAGTCTTGTAGACAGTGTCCACAAATGGAGGAGGCAGAAGCCATGGGAACACCGGGGAAGGGGCAGCTTCAATTCAGATGGCTTCACACCAGCCTCAGTCATGTATCCCACTCCATATCCATTCTAAAGATAAGGAAACGGGCTGAGCTGCCCAAGTTCTGCCAGCTGGTCAGTGACAGGCTTGAACCCCAGTCATACATCTCTTTCCACGACGCCATGCCACTCCCAGAAGCACTCTAAGTGATTTCCCATAGCGTTAACACAAATACCAAGGGAATATTGAGCAGATGCATGGTATATTCACATCTGAGGATTAGCCAGGGCTGCAGGTGCTTTGTAAGGCAAATTTAAAGGCTTCCATTTTCAGAATGGGGCTCCTGAATCCACCAGGTAGGAGCGGCACATGAGTGCAGAGCCGAGTGCGGGATACAGAACCTGAAACCAGGAAAAGTGCTTCCTAAAAGCGAATCCATATTTGCTCCGGATAATTTTAATTATCTTAGAAACAATTGTGTCTGGATCTGTTCCTGGGGTCACAGGGGCCCCTCTTTGGGGAATAATAATGGCCACTCTCCCTACCAAATCTTGAAGTGTCTGCTTAATGATTTGTTTCCCACTATTGACGAAATAACTGATACCAAAAATTCCATACTCAGAAATTATGCATGAAGGCAATGTTAAAGTCTGCGTTATCCGCCAATATAAAGTACATGGTATTATTTCCATGAAATAAAGACTGTTTACCATGGCCCCCACTCAACTCCCCAGTCTGATGGGTTTTGTTCTATATCTGAGAACATCTCTCTCACTGGCTCAGGGAAATGCTGCCACTCCATTAACCTCATTATTTAAGATGCCCATTTTTTAAATATGGCTAAGAGATGGGTAAGAGTAATTCTCATCCAAGCTTCCAAGCAAGTGAAAACTGTCATTTATTAAAGCCGGACTGAAAAACCATCCACATGTGTCTGCACCAAGCAGTCCTGCCACAGATTCGCCGTGGCTTTCTGGAACACCGCTGGCCAGTTCAGCACTGTTCAGCTCGTATGTCAAACTCACTCAGGCTGTTAGCCTGAGTGCCCCACAGGCCATCAAAAAGAGGTACCAAACTCCATTATAACGTCTCTTAGCACCTTCTGCACTTCCACGCCATACCAGTGGGATACCTGGCTGTGCGAAAGAGGACTGCAAATGGGATTAGAGACATGACATCATCTTGCCTCTCCCTCCAGCCGGGCGAGGGAGAAGGAAGGTCATGCCAAGCAACCAATCCCATTCTTTGATTTTCTCACAGGGCTTGTACCTGGCCTGTTGCCCCTTAAGTTCCACTTTGATGGATGAACAAACACTCCCCAAGCCAGGACTGCCACCTGGGGCCCCTCAGCTCAGGTAACTGGGGAAACTGAGTCATGGTGCCATGATTCAGAGCACCTCTATGCACAAGCAAGGTTCTGTCATCTTTCAGGTTTTCTTCTTGAGTCATGGTGGTGATGTGTGTATGCGCGTGAATATATTTTCTTTCGGTTTCTCCTAGAACACGGCGACCTAGAGAGAGGGTACATGGTGTTCCAGGAGGCAGAGGACAATCAGTTGACCAGGGCATCTGGGCCAGGCTGGCAGAAAAAAAAATGTCTCAGCAGTGTATAAAAGAAGAAATAAATAAACGGCATGATTTGAGTCATCAGCCTTGCCTGTCCGAGTTCACCAGAGAGCTGACGACTCAGAGCTTCGCTTCATGCCATTTGGACCTTGCCCGAAACCTTCCAACTGTCCCAAGCAGCAAAGAATAGGCCCTCTGCTAATTACCCCAGGGGCCAGCTTTCTGCTGCTTTGAAGAGCTCTCTTTGATGTGATGCAATTCTGCTGCCAGGCCCGGCTGTGCCCAGATTAAGCACATAATGAGCAATTATCAGCTGGGCTCTAGGAGTGTGGCTGAGGCAGCCGAGTGGAAACCCGGTCTGCGCTGCAACTATTCCAAGCTGCCAGCACTCCTTCTGGGGCTAGAGTAATTCACTTACCCGCTTCTCTCTGCACCCCTGCCCTCAGTGATGTCCTTCCCATCTGTAAAATGGAACCTAGGAGGCTTGGGGATCAGGGGAGGGGGTGAGGTTTAGAAACTCTTCTTAGAATGCCCCCAGTGACTGGAGCAATCAATTTCCTGGACACACCACGAATGAGCAAAAACTCACAGCACTAGAATAACAGTTGGAAATACAACTTAGGATAGCACAGAGCCTAAGGGGGCAGGCTCTGCAAAGTCACCGATGTGAGCTGTGTGACTTGTCGAGGGATTAATCTCTCTAACTTTGGTTTCCTCATCTGGAAGAGCAGGTGGATAAGAGAACTCAACTGTAGGGCTGTCGAGAGGGTCCCTGTCTCTGCATCAGCTGCTTCTCAATAAACGCTTGCTGGTGGCGTTATGATTACATTCACATGTATGATCGCGTGGGATCCTCACTCCCACAACAGACAATGGGGCGGGGATTAGAGGATTTGTTATAAGAGAAGGCAACTGAGGCATAGGCAGACTGAGTGACTGGCAGGTCTGTCTGCCTTAAAGGCCAAAGAAGGAGATTTGAGAAGCATTTCAAAGACATTAGAAGGAAGCAATGGGCACTTCGATGACATTTTTGTCCCCCTTACTTCAAAAGGTCTTTAGAGACCAGACCTGGGGATCCATTCCGGTTTTGACCACCAAAAGGCTGAGTTCTGTACTGACAGGTTTCCTCAAAGCACAGTGCAGGTCTCCCAGGAGGGAAAAAAAAAATACCTAACTAGAGGGAAGAGGCTTCTCTGTTTACAAAGGGCACAGGCTCTTCTTCCACCTGAAGGACTCTGGCCTTCCAAAAGCCTTCTGTTCCCTGCTTCCTAAAATTTCTTTTGTCCTCCTGCCAGACATCAGGCTTGAAAGACAAGGCTCTCTGGAAAGGGGCAGGGGACTAGCTGTCCCAGGTGGTTCCCTTAGCCTATCCCCAGGTCCCCATCTGCAGAAAGCCACCTCCCCTTGCCTCCCATGGGGTCTTCCTTGAATTCCTATAATTGCCCTCATGGGCCTTACATCTGGGGTCATGCAGATGGTTCTGAGGGGCAGTTTAAGGAGGCTGTGAGCATCCTGGGACAGAGACCACATCTTACTCATCTATATCCCTCACAGGTACACAGTGGGAACATTTTTCTAAATTTAAGCCAAGGGCCTGTGATCATTTCTTGAGAGCAGGGATGGTAGAGAAAGGGTGGAGGAGACAGCCACAGTGGAGAATGCTGAGGAGAGGCCACCTCACAGTTTTGTGGAAAGCCAGCCTTTGCCATCTTGGCAAGTTCTGGAATGTTCTATCTGCCTCACGCTTGGGGACGACTCTGTCCTCACCTCATCCCTTCTCCCAAACCTTCTGGTAAAAGAAAACCTTCAGCCAAATTAAATGTAAAGGAGTTTAATTGAGCAATGAACAATTTGCAAATCAGGCAGCCCCCAGAGTCACAGCAGATTCACAGAGACTCCAGTGCAGCCACGTGGTGGAAGAAGATTTATAGACACAAAGAGGGAAATGACGTACAGAAACTGGATGTGAGGTACAGAATGGCTGGATTGGTTACAGCTCCGCATTTGTCTTATTTGAACAGTTTGAACACCTAGCAGTCTATGAGTGGTTGAAATTTGGCTGCTGGGATTGGACAACTCAGTTATTGTTACAGGTGCATACTCCTAAGTTAGATTTTTCAATTTTGTCTTTTTTTTTTTTTTTTTTTTTTAGAGACAAAGTCTCAATCTATTGCCCAGGCTAGAGTGCCGTGGAGTGATCTTGGCTCACCGCAAGCTCTGCCTCCCAGGTTCAGGCAATTCACCTGCCTCAACCTCCTGAGTAGCTGGGACTTCAGGCGCCCGTGCCACCACACCTGACTAATTTTTTGTATTTTTAGTAGACATGGGGTTTCACCATGTTGTCCAGGCTGGTCTCAAACTCCTGACCTCAGGTGATCTGCCCGCCTCGGCCTCCCAAAGTGCTGGGATTACAGGCGTGAGCCACAGCACCCGGCCTTATTTGACTATTAAGCTAGATTACAGTTCATACGCAAGGACTCAAATATGGAAGTATGGAGTCCTTCTTAGGCCACATTTAGTTTGCTTGACTGCCTCAAATGAAGTGATGGATCCTGTCCCTGTCCCTCCACACAAGCTGCATTTCCTCCTCTCCCTTCATCACTTAATTCCACCTCAATCCTTCAGAGCTCAGCTCAAAAAACCTTTCACAGAGAAGCTGCCTCTGGCTGCCTGGTTCAAATAGGGGACCCATTCAGTGCTCACTGCAGCCTTGACTTCTGCTTGGTGGCCCTTGGCCCAGGTTTTCCTCCAATGCTTATTTATGGGAATATTTGATGAGTACACACCGCTCACGCCCAGGAGTCTTTACAAGTCAAGAAGGCAGCGAGTGGTTCTTTCATCTCCGCAGCTCTCCCAGGGCCTGGGGCATCATGGGTACTCCACAGAGATTTGGTAAGTAGTGAATAAGCAAGGGTTAACAACATTGTTTGGGTTGAGTCATCAGTTCTACCCTGAAGCCCAGGATATATACAGCATCCATCACTAGGAAGGGACAGGGCTGCTTTCTGTCTGCCCACGTGTCAGCCCCAAACTCAAGGGCGCCTCAGCTACCACCACACCTTTTACCCACAGGAAACTCGGGTGTGTGTTCAAGCCAGATTTTAACAACAGCCAAAGCCAACAAACATTTCTTTAAAATATAATCCTCTCCTCCTTCCCCAGGGGGAACTTTCCTGACATTTGCCACCTTCGGGAATAATCATCATCATCCTGTGAGGCAGGTGGATGACTGGAGTAGCCTTGCCTTCCATGAAAGCCAATGTCGCATCCAGCGAGGCCAGAGGAAAGGGCAGCAGGGGGGAAGTGGGATAAAACAAGCAGTTTTCACATCTCAGGCTCTGACATGATTGCCTCTCTCTCTTCTCCCGGTGGGTGGGGAGGTGTGTTATGAGCTGGTGACTTCAGGCTGCGCCTAGAGAGGGAACGAGCCTGGCAGTTGTCAGGAGCAGCTTAGCAAGTCCCTCCACACCCTCACAGCTGAGGCCCGATCAATCCACAGCCCATCAGCAGGTATTTAGGTGGGGCTGCAAGGGCCAGTCAGTGGGCTGCTGGACCAGAGACCCAGGAGGGGCCTGCTCTGCAGAGATAAATGCATATAATAGCACCCATGAAAGAGGATCGAGCAAACCCCTGCTCAGCACATGGCCAGCTACAAGGCAGGGCCACAGAGGACGGTCCCCACAAAAGCCCCCAGATACCAGGGGAAGAAAACATATGCCACCCATAAAAACCCTGTCTGAATGTCTTTCCCTCCAATCCATGGCGCTAGGGCCAGGGCCTTGCACACAGCGGCTTCATGGAGCGGCTTAACATAACGAAGAGATGCTGACTTCAGGGTCAGACGGCTCGGGGTTCAAATCTGAACTTGGTCACTTGCTGGCCAAATGACCTTAAACAAGCCCTTGATCTCTCTTCGCCTCACGTTCCCATGAGGAGTTAAAGACATCCTATGAGGTCGTTGGGATAGTTGTGGGTGCACTCCACACATAGCTGTGGCGCTCCAGTGGCCATCGTCCTCACATATTGACAAAAATATACTGTGGGCAGAGAGAAGAGACCATGGCCTTGAAAGGGCTCTCTCTCTTTCTCTCTCTCCTCTTTCTGGCTAGGATTCAGGCCAGTGTTCCCTGTCCTTGTCTTTGAGCCTGGAACCCACTATAATCCATCTGAGAATTCACTTCCCTTTGCCCATCTTCTTAGTTTACTAGCGTGGATAGAAAAATTACAGTAAATAATTAGGCTGAGAATACACGCAGAGTCTGAGTTTTGAAAAGTGCTTCATTGTTGGGAAAGCATTTTTATGCACAGTGTCGCTTGACCACATGGAGTCTTGTTGGAAATGGAAAACACAAAACAGGTAGGAGGAAGTAAATAAATGGTCTGAGCTCAAACCCTGACAGTGGGAAAGCAGCCCCGGCTGTGCAGGGGTGCACCTCTGGCTCCACGTGTTGGTGGCAGGGCTGGGCTTGCTCTGCCAGTGGTGCCAACAGCACCCAGTTGCCTTGGGAAATGCTGGGGGGGGTGTGGGGCCGGGGGCAAAGTGAAGGGATGTGTAGTGGTTACCAATCCCCAAAACTCCATCAAGAGACCTGCCTGTTCCAGCTGCTATATTGTCGGTGTCTACTTTCACACCCTGCCTCATTAGAAAGGATTTGGCTTGGCTTAGTGGCATATATATATATATATATATATACACACACACATATATATACATATAGTATATATATACACGTGTATATATACTATATACACGTGTATATACACATATACACGTGTATATATATACTATATACACGTGTATATACACATATACACGTGTATATATATACATATACACGTGTATATACACATATATATATGCTGAGTTTGCTTGGGGTTCGATAGCGATATAAATATATCTATATTCGGTATGTAAGTCATGCCAATTCCTTTCTAAAGAGTGGAAAGGATGTATATGTATACACACACACACACAAACACAGAGTTCACAATACAATAAAATAAGTACATGAAGAAATCAAAGTGAAAGGGAAATAGAACTAGTAAAATCAGATTAATCAAGGATTCAGGCCATGGAACCAAGAGCTACAGGTCAGGCAACTCTGATATTAACCTATGGGGGGATGGGGAACTGGGCTTCATTTGTAATTTCACCCTCAAATATTACCCCCAGAGCTGCCTGGACACACCATGGACACTGATCCCAGATATCCACATGGTATGTCTCGCCTCACATCACTGTTTTACACTGAATTTATTTCCCGGCATGAAACCCAAACACTCTACCTTCAGGAGTCGTGGCCTTAGTCACTTTACCCCTGGGAATTAGCCCAGGTATCAAACAGCTTCCAGCTCTGGGAAGCGATATGACTTAGCCTATTGAAGAAGGTCAGGATAAGCACCTTTGGAAATTTTGGACACTACGAAAGAGATATTTACTCAGTGAAAGAATTATTGTTCAGATGTTCCTAATTCTGTTATGTGCTTACAAGCCTGAGTACATTTATCCATGTGGCCTAGCCTTGGGCATCCTCTGGATTTGAGAAACAGCCCACTCTGTAATCTACAGAGAAACCAGTGCATCTCATCAGCAAGGCACATGGAGCATTTCCCTTTTTCCTTTCTTCAAGTGGGAACAAGATGACTTCTTATCCCAACAGATTTTTAAAGATAAGTTCACTCCCGGAGACGATAGGAAATGAAATTGTACAGTTTCACCGCTTAACAACAAATCCAAATTCAGCAGCTTCATCCTGTATTTCGCGGCGTGGGTAGGGGCTTCGGGGTTTCCACCACACCTGTGGTACTTGCCATGTGAACTCAGGCACAGCCTAATCTCTCTAAGCACAGACTTCCTCACCTGTAAAACGGAGTAATGGTAATCTCAGATAATAGACTTATTGGGAGGATTCTGAATGTGAGAATGTATATTAAATATTCAGTCATTTATAGCACTCAATAAATGTTTACTGCTATTATTCATACTATTAATGTCATGATGATGATGACTGCAGTAATGCTTCAAAACAATGGTTCTCAACCAGGGATAATTTTGCCTCCCAGGAGACATTTGTGATTGTCATGACTGTGGGAGGGGGTGCTGCTGGCATCTGGTAGGTAGAAGCCAGAGATGTTTCTCAAAATCCCAAAATTCACAGGACAATTCCCCCACAATAAATAACAACCAAGCCCAGGTGCAGTGGCTCACGCCTGTAATCCCAGCACTGTGGGAGGCCGGGGCGCATGGATCACTTGAGGCCAGGAGTTGGAGACCAGACTGGCCAACATGGCGAAACCCCATCTCTACCAAAAATACCAAAAAATTTAGCTAAGCATGGTGGTACACACCTGTAATCTCAGCTACTCAGGAGGCTGAGGCAGGAGAACCCCTTGAACCAGAGATTCAGAAGTTGCAGTAAACCGAGATCATGCCACTAAACTCCAGCCTGGGTGACAGAGTGGGACTCTGTCTCACAAAAAAAAAAAAAAAAAGAAGAGTTCAAAATATTAATAATGCCAAGGTTGAGAAACCCTGCTTTAAGGTATAAAAAATATCTTGTTTGGAATTAAATTCTTGCTTTTTAGGAATTCTATTACATCAACTCAAGAAATCACACTTTTCAAAAACAGGAGGGAAATACCTTTGCCCTTTTGCTTAACTGGCTGTGTCATTTGACTTAGTCTGCTGATACCTCAGTTTTGTCATCTGTAAAATGGCCAGATATTGTATGAGTTGATTTCTAAGTTTCCTTCAGGCTCTAACCCTCTCGGACTCCGTGACTCCAACTCTCAGCAATCCTCTTTGGTGCCCGAGGGAAGAGGGTCCGGGCAGAATCCTGCCATGCTCTAGATAAATACGAGCACAATAGAATTCCTTGTGGAAATAAATCATCTTTTCATATAAAGTCTTCTGAAGACCATTTCAAGAAGAGTAATAGGTCTGCCAGTCCAATACCTGCAGGGTGGGTAATAATTTACTTAGCCCACTGACTTGGGGGCAGGTCCTGCTCTTGATAAATGGCCCAATTAAGCATCTGTTAATCACAGCATTATCTCATCGGAAGGTGGAATACCTACTTCTCTCTCAAGCAGTTTTTCAGTGAGATAACATCACGAATTCCCCAAACTGTGAAGGGAAGGGCATGTAACAAGCACCGGGAATGATGCAGGGCCCCTCTCCAGAGCTTCGGCCCTCATAGTTGCTGGGAATATTCCCTGTGCCCCATCCCGGCCCTTCCCCCAGCAACCTTCCTATAACCTCGGCTCCTGAACTCTCGTGTTCGTCTGAGGCCTTGATAATAAAGCAACATCTGCAAAACCTACAAGAACTTTACTGCAGTTAATTGAGTAATTGAAGCAAGATGCAGGGAGGGGTGATCTATGGGCCTGGGTTGAGGGCCAAGAAGGGAGACAACGGATTTATTGCAAAGGCCGTGGGCGGCCTTGGGTCCAGGCCCTGGTTCACGGGAAGTTTGAGGTCATGTGGGATTAAAATATCTTTAGAAACAAATGGAATAATTTGACTGAAATATCAGGAACACTGTGCCAGTTTATGCCAGGAGATCAGGTGTGATTTATTTACCTGTGCCCAACACAATTTTTGATATTTGACCCATTCGTCTAAATTTATAGACGATCCGGCAAGTGGATATCCCCTGTGTCCGTCTGTCTGTCTCATCCTGATTGTTACATGAAACCAGGCTTTGTATGGTTCAAGATAAGTAGAGTTATGCCTGAAAGGGCTGGAGTCCCAGAAACTAACCAGGTGGTAAGCAGGACCAAAGATATTTAGAATCCAGCAGTTGTATTTCCTCAAAAATGGCTTATTAGAGCAATGTGCCATTGGTGGAATATCTTCTTGTAATCTGAATTAATCCATAAATCTACATTTAAGTACAATTCCCCACCTAGAAGTCATCAGGAACGATGTAATTTATTTGCTAGCCTTGCAGAGGCCAGATCAATGTATTATAGATACGTAAAGTTGCCCATGCGAGCACCCATGTGAGCAGCTGGCATCAGACCTGGTCCCAGCAACCGGCCTGAACACACGCCCCCAGCACACAGGAGGATTGACTGTTTGGGAAAGTTATTGCTCCTTTTGTAGTTTCTCTGTTGCTTTATTAAGTCCCCAATTCCTTGCAAAACTGTACAATTTTAATAACTCAAATCCATGTGCATCATAAAGCTGTCTAAATATACCTCACGCCCTGGGTATCAGACAGATCCTCGGGTGATGATATCACTGGGCCTGATTAACCGGAACAGGTCATCCACAAGATTTTATTACAAGTGTCATTTAGATTTCTGACAGCTTTACAAGGCTTAATGGCTTTTTATTAAATACATTGTGTTCAGGGAAGCTGACAGTTGTGGATGCCTTGTAAATACAATGCAATGGAATTTCCTTAGAAGCTGCATGAGAGAAAGCAGAAGGGGCAGGGACATCCCTCCCTGTCCCCGGGCCCATTGCTCAGGAGGCCCCGAGTTCATCGCCTTCCGAGAGGAAAGACAAATGACCTCCTGAAGACGCCACCCCCGCCAGCTCTTCCAACTGAGCAGGTCTGCTCCAGGTTGGCCCAGATGTTTTCATCTGAAACTCTCCAGAGAATCAAATTCCTCAGGCCAGAGGGTGACCCATGCCAGCCTCCCACCCCTCATCCCTTCCCCAACACTGGCTTGCTCCAGGACTTCCTGAAATTAATGTTCTCCATAAACTGGTTAGCTAAGTTTTGTTTGTTTCTTCCAAGCAGTTTGTTGGACCCACTTGGAGGGAAGACAGGAGGAAGGATGGATGGACTTATGTGCCCCCGACCACCCCCAGGTGCTGGGTACTGTGTTTGATGCTCTTGGTAAACTGTCTTGCCCAATTTGTACAACCACAACCACTTTGCTACGCAAATACTCTTCAGTTGCACCCATAACAGGGGTTTGCACATAGTAGGTAAGCCCCTCCTGCAGCAGCTTAAAATCGAGAGAGTGATTGTGCAGTGTATCTCTTGTATTTGAGATTTTGGGTATGTGATTGGCCCTTGCCAGGTCTTGTGAATCTGTGAAAGAGCATGATGACAGCCACCTTGCTGGGCTGCAGCAAGGAAACAATGACATCATAGGGTACAATGAGACCTTAGTAAACACTGGTTGTGACCATTACTGCCTTTCCATTACTGTGGATGGTGAACCCTGCAGTTATGTCCAACCAGAGCCCTAGAGTGGTGGAGAAGCCTGCAGATCTTTGGGGTACACTGGGCCCCCCAAATCCTACATGTTTCACAATGCACATGAAAGTGGAAGCACATGTGTGATGTTCCAGACCAAGGCAGTCAAACCAGAGACTCACTAATATTCCAGGAACCACCCCCAGAGAGACTTGGGGTTGGTCCGGAAATTACTCCCATTTAACGCGGGGCTGGGTCTCCGAGGACCCTGCTGCACCCCCCTGCTTGGCAGACCTGCTGTTTCAGCTGGGTTTGTGTTTGAAGCCAGGCTTCGTGGAGAGCTGGCAAAAAGAGCCATGTGGGCTGGGGAATCTTCCTTCCTTCCCGTCGCCCCACAGCCTGTGGCCTGGAGTTGGGTAGCCAGGATCTCCCTTTTTAACTCGATATTTCTGATCTCGGGGAGTTGGGTGTATAATTTTATGTGAGGGCTGTGTTGCTCAGATTCCAACATACATGGACTCCATTTCAAGGAAAAATAATTCACAGATTCTAGAGAATTAATTCATCTTATATCCCAATTTGAGACACAGAAAATGAGTCTTATTCTACAACAAAGTAAATTATCGTTGCAACAGAGGTATGTCCAGATGTCTGGTTAAAGACTTATTTGTATATTTTTTAAGTGTGTATGAGACTTGTGGCTTCCTGAGATTTTGTCCATGGTCTGCACTTGGGGAGTCACTGAATTAGGGAGAACTGCAGTGTTGGAGGTCATTCAGAAAAGGCAGGGCAGCCTGGAGGAGTGGCCTAAGCATTCTCTGTCTCATTCATCCATCCTGTCACCTCTCATCCTCAGGGAAGAGACACCTGGCTTGGGCCCCCATCTGCCCACCCCCAGCATTTGGGTGGTAACTTGCAGCTAATTCTCATGGTGCAAAATCTGCCTCCCTGGCTTGGCAAGCCAGGACCTGTCCTCATTCTCATTTCAGTGCAGATAGAGTTTGCCTGTTTGTTTTTTCCCTCCAGAATAAATGCCACCCCTGGATCGAAATCTTAATGGTGGTAGGTTGAATTTCCAACTGGGCTACTTTGGAAATATTCCATGTCCTGAAGATTAGAGAGTACATACTGCTTTTATGGATAACAGAATCCATCAAAAATGATGAAAATTTGCTTTCCGACACATCTAAAATAGACCCTACCTGCTTAAACTTTCTCTGTTGTGTAAGGCCCCACAGCCACATGGAAAGGACACCCCTTGGAATGAGTCAGGAGTGAGCACGCCACTCCACTGCTGACATTGTGGACAATGTGTTCAACCTTCGAGCCACAGTGTCCTCTGTAAAATGTGGGTGCTATTAGTTAGCCCAGAGGGTGGCCAGGAAGGCTACATAAAATAACCAAGGTGCCTGGCAAGCGGCTCAGCACAGAATGCAGGCTACCCCCCACCTACACACCCATCATCATCCCTGTAACTCAGTATGAAATCAGAAGGGGGGACCCACTCTCTTTCTGGCCACCCCCAGGGCAAAGCAGTCTGTCTGCATAATGTATCACCCAAAAGGATGCTAAATGTCACTTTCTTGGAGATGGTGCCAGAATGTTTTGGTTTGTGCCCACTGAATGATAAGCAACATTCTTATCATTTCATTCCATTTCTCTGGAGCCAACATTTACCATTGTCTGTCATGGGGCAGCCTCCCATCTCCATGGCCTTGGGAATCCCTGTAGAGCAGACAACAATGGCAGAGGTGCAATTTGCCATGCCTATCCTGTTGACTCTCAGCAGCTCCTTCACCGCTGGGCTCCTCCGATCCACCTGCCACAGACTCTCCACGGAAAGTGGTTAGAGGTGGGACAGGTAAGACAACCTCTCCCCTTCCAGGCTCTCCATGCAGACAGCGCCTCACTTGGTTTCTTGCAAAAGGTAGGTAAGTAAATTCATCTGAGTGAAAAGTGCTGTCAAAGTGCTGGGAAGATGTGCAGAAATCAGGAATGTGCTACCTCAGCTGATGGGCAGTGCCTTCTCATTAAACAGCCTGGTAAAGACAGCTGCCGGCTGGCAGGGCCAGAGAGCAGGATTCTGCCCACAGAGAGCTTCTAACTTCTCCCAGGTACCTCCCTGCTTGCTCGTGTTGCCAAATGCCACCGCAGAGCCCGACATTTCACCAGCTCCCAAATCTATGCTTCTCCACCCCTGCAACCCTTAAAGGGTGTCCCAGCCTTGGCTGGATTTACCTGTCACACTTTGACAATTCCTGACACTTATCAGCTGTGTGACCCTTCCCCAGTGATTTACAATCTCTGAGCCTCAATTTTCCCATTATTGATAATGGACTTAATGAAGCCTACTTGTCAAGGGATGGGGAAATTAAGTGAGTTAACACGTGAAAGCATGCAACAGAGCTGGCACATAGTAAGTGTTCAATTAATTTTTTAAAATGATCAATACATGATATTCACATTAAAATCATTTTGTGAAAGAAAATATAGTCTCTAACACTAAGGCCAAGACGTTCTGATGCTTGACAGAAGTTATATGCTATCCAGGGTCACCCACCATAGCCACCTGGTTGTGTGCACAGCCTACACAACTGTCCATGGCTTCCCTGGGCCAGCTCTTACTGATGCATGTCTGGAGTCCAAGGAAAATTTTTTTTCTGAGTTAGTTCACTTGGGATACAAGGGAAATTCTTTCCTCAATTTTCTGTCCCCAAAGCTATCCAACAGCTTAATTAAATCTTATGAGACTTAAGACAGGAGCACTCTGCCCTCCATCTGTCTTCTGAGCTCTTTTCCCCTGGCTATCTTTACTTCCCAGAGAGTTTTCACCTCTGAGGAGGGGCTCAGTGGGCTCAGGCTCAGATAGATGCCATGGGGCCTGCCTTTAGTGGCCCTGGGGGCTCCTCATGTTCTTCATGGGGGGTGTAAGGGCAGGATATCCCTTGCACCCCCTGACAGAACATACACTCATGTTAGGCTTTGTTTAACCCAAAATGCCCCCACTGGCAGTATCCCTGTTAACCTCATACTCCAAGCTGGTCTCTCTGCTTCCATTCTTGCCCATTCTCCCGCCCTCCCTCTTCATGCTTTGACCTCTAGAATATGAATCTACTCCTGTAACTCACCCCTTCTTAAGACTGATCAATGGCTCCTCTTGCCTTTGGACAAAATTCCAAGCTCCTTCCCAGGGTTTAGAAGTTCCTTCTTAGCTTGCCTGTGCTTTTCTGCCCATCTTCCAGCTACCTCCTACCCTAGCTTCAAGTCTCAGCTTAGGCATCACCACCTCTGGGAAGTCTTCCTTGATTGCCCCACCTCAAAGCACCCACGGCTGCCTGTACTTCTGCCTTTGGGCATGTATCAAGCCCTGTGTGCTGCAATTGCCTGTTCACATACCTGTCTCTCTGACTGGTTGAAATAACTCCCAGTGTCTCAGTGCCTAGCCCAATGCTGAAAATGTGTGCAGAGCTAATGAGTTAACAGATTCGTGATGACTCCTTCTGGAGACACTACCCAGATCTTTTTCAGCATCAGGACAGGCAAACAGCTTAGCGCTCCCGCAAGACTCCTGGAGACATCAGAACTCTCCATCCTGTGGCCCAGCAGAGGTCTGTGGTTTTTACTGCTAATGGAAACTGAACTGACAGATCAAAGGCAATGTCTCCTACAGCCCAGATTGCCAGCAGCCAGCACTATCAGAATATCAGTCGAATTGGTAATTTAAAATTAAGTGGATTAATGGTTGACGTCAATTTGTAAAACCTGGCCTACCACCGCACCTCCTGCAAACAGGGCCTTTCTCATTCTGGGTCAGCTGGGAGCATGGAGCTTCCCAGATGGGAGTTCGTTGAGCTCTAGCCATACGCTGCCCCCCCGATCCCAACCCTGATTTTAAAGGGTCTCTGTTCTTAAAACTACACCATTCCTGTTAGATGTCTTAGAAAAGTCTTAGCACCTGAGATCACTTTTAAAGAAATAAACTCACGAATTGAAGCCAAAAGGGAAAAGCCTGGTACAATTTTGCACCTGTAACACATGAGTCACTTGATTAAAGAAATACTCAAATATCAAGTTCGTGATTCTCTCTGTGTGGGCAGGAAAGTGGGGGGCATGTGGAGGGTGAAAAATGCCTCAGCTGCACTAACTTACAAATCCTAACTAGGTCTAAATATTCTGCGGCTGTCCACATTTTGGAAAATGACTTTTCCCCTGTGAGTGCTTTATTTGATGGTCAGGGGAGACTGAAGAAGGGAACAGCCGCCGGAGGATTTCAAAGCCTCCTCCTCTGGCAGGTAAGGCTGGTTCCTCCACCTTTGTTCAGAAGTTGGGGAGGGAAACGGGGAGCTGGGGGTCCCACTGTGGCAGATGAGGGCAACTCCGCAGGAGCAACCCCTCCTGCAAATCCCCTGGTAAACTGTCATTGTAAATGCTCGGACAATGCACTGAGAATCTGTAGGAGGAAAATGTCCCTGGCGAAGGCAGCTAACCCTGCTGGGGGTCTCTGCACCGAGCTGCAAGTCCAGATAAGGCACAATCCACCCACACCCCCTGGCAGGTTCAGTAACATGATTCCAAGAAGGCTGATCTGGGCTTAGGATGCTGCCTCCTCCTGAGAAGAAAGGACCTGGGCAGCCCTTGGGCCCGACCCGTGGCTCCTCTGTTTCTTCTTCCATTAAATGGTGACAGTCATTCCTTCCCCTGAGGCATTGTCAAGATTCGATAAAATCATTTACCTAGAGCAGGTGGCTGAGGGCCTGACATCCAGGGATGCACCAGGTATCCAGCCCTCTCCCAGCTCTTCTGAGAGGCAGGCAAAGGTGTCTCATGACTGTGACACCCAGGGCACCCGGGGTCACTCTAGGAATGCTTTTTCATACTGTTTGTCTTAGGCCTTTCTGGGAAAGGGACAGGGGAGATGGAAAGAGGAGGAACGCAGCTCCATTGTACATCGGGTGTACATGGGGAGACTTGGAGGACAGGTCCGGGTGGCGGCTGGCTCCTTCCCAGAGCTCTGCTGGGGTTGGACGGTGCGGACGTGGGAGGCAGGAGCCCAGGAGGCCACCTCTAGCCTCCCTCGTGCCCTTTAGCTCAACTCTCCTTCCAGTTTGTTATGAGCAAGAGATCCTGGGCTGCATATTAATAAAACAATGGAATTTTTATTTTTCTCATAAATTACATAATTCAAACCTTAAAACACCTTTAATGAACAGTGACTGGGCATGTGACACTTAATAAAACTGGGCTCAGTTCAGTTTCTGCTTGACAGGCTACCAGCCGAGAATGTGCCTTACGAGTAAATGATTAAGAGGCGGAGATCTTTCCTGGGCTCTACTATTAAACACTTCAAAGGTTTCCAAAGTCAGATAAAATGAAAAGCAAATGTGTTTCACTGCCTCTCAAATGCCTCAAATGTTATAGCAGGTGCAAGCAATGAAACCTTCCATGGTGACAGCATTTTAGGGTCTGCAAAGTGCACCCGACTGAATTCTGGGAATCTGGGCTGGCTTCATAAAAATTCATGATTTCCAATGAGGGGAGATGATCGTCTTCAGAGCCCATCTACATATGTGGCACAGAAGGAAAAAATCACAGGGTCCTTTAGGTCATGAGTCAGCTTAACCCTTTTTGTTCTGGAAGAGACCCCAGCATGGAACACTGCAGGACCCCGGCCAGCATGGTCAGCCTTGTGCTGGCAAAAAGGGGGCAAATCTCTGAGTCGGCTAGATTTTTGTGGAAGAACATTAATGGTCAGGTCAAGCCCAGGTCCTATTTTTGGGGGCATGGCACATTTTTTTTGTATGTATACAGGCTTGGCACATATAGATCGCATGGTTTTGTGCAAGTTATTTAACTTCTCTGTGCCCCAGTTTTCCCATTTGTAATCTGGGGATAATTGTAGCACCTACCTCACGCTTTTGGGGAGGATTAAATGGGTTAACATCATAGAAGGACTTAGATCCCACAGCAGAATTCAATCAGTCTTCTCAATTCCTATTATTGTCCCGTTAGGAAAAATGAGTATGAAAAGTTAGCATTCTGCAGCTTGGCCATTTGAGATTTTCATTTAAAATTTGCTATAACTTAGCTTTATAAGTCATAGTAATCTCTCGCATAGACATATAATATTTTATAGTTTACAAAGGACATTCTGAGACGTTACCTCATTCCAACCTTTCAACAGTAAAGCGTCACCCATGGACAAAGGATGAGTTTCCAGCTCTGCTGTGGTTCTCTTGTGTAGTGATGGACCCATCCCTTGGACCCCATGTCTCGAGGGCACCTATCTATGAAATGGGCACAGACAGGCTGTCTCTGAGGCACAAGCCACACTTAGGAACTAGCTCTACCAACATCTGCTAAGCTACCAGGGCTCACTGGCTCCATTCTCATCCCACATTTCTTTAATTCATGGAGGCACTCAAATGGTCTTTGTGTATTATCTCAGTAATCTTGCAAGCACTTGTTTATGAGACCGCGATTTTTATTCTTCTCCTTTGCTAATGAGGAGGGCAATGAAATGGCATTCCAAGAGTCAATGAAGGAGAACCCCTTAATTCTTTCTTCAGGGAACGACTGAGTAGTGATTGTTATCAAAGAACCTTCTCTTGATTTCCAGGCAACACAAGATTACTCACCTCCCCCCTCGACACCACCACTACCCAGTACACATCTCTGAAAGCGTCTGCAGGTTCTGCAGCACTTGACATTGGGACATGGCTCATGAGTTCTTCACCACTTGGTGAGGCCTTCAGGGAACATTGCTGTGAGCATCTCATCTGCTACCTGCCCCTCCCTGTTCACAGGCAGAGCCAGCCTGAAGCAGAGATGTCCTACAAAATCACGGTTAGTGTTTTGACTCAGACACCCCCTTCTCCCCACACACTCAAAAAACATGTTGGACCCAGCCTGGCCTCTGCCCGCTCTCTGTTCTTAGCATACACCACCCATTTCTACGTTTCTAATCACCACAATTAAGGATACAATGTTAAGATGTGAGTGAAGAGGTAATTACCAGGATATTTATCACAGTGTTATATATATGAGTGAAAAATACAAAACATCTTAAATGTGCAGCATTTATAAAATGTGGGGCATGCATATGCCAAACAAATCAGCAAGCATTTTAAATGAGATTGAAAGTAACATGAAGAAACTCATATAACATGTTAAGTTAAAAATAAGTATATTGTAATGTTATATATATATGTATATATAGTATGATCCCTTATTTACTAGAAGCACATATTTTATATGTAAGAGATACTAAGAGATATGCATGCCTATTTTAAAAGGCCCAAGAGGCTGTACACAAGTTTGTTAATAATGTTTACTGCTTAGAAATATGATTTCATATTTAATATTTTTTCAATTTTCTTTTTTTGGCCTGCCTGTATTTTCTGATTTCTCTATTTAAAAAGCATGATTTTTTTGTTATGTTAAAAATATGTTTTTATTTTTAAAAAATTCCCTTAGAGTTTCATAGTTGAGAGTGGCTTTAGAAGGCATCTAGTATAATGGTTTTAGTCCAAGCAGGTAAATTGAGGTCCAGAGAAGTAAGATGCTGCACAAAAGTCTTCAAGTTTTTGGTGGCAGATCCATGATCAGAGCCCAGGCCCTCTCACTTACCCCTGTTCTTTCCATGATGTCCTGTGACATCTCTGAGATTTCTATAAATGTACCAGGGACCTTTTCCATGGAATTGACTGCATGGAGCCACTTTTCCTGTCAGTGAAACTAAGCATTTCTCAATTGGATCTAAAGCAAATGTACCTCATCCTGCATCTGCGTCTCCCTCTCCCCAGGTTCTGGCAAGCATGGTTAAAAACCAATGGCACCAATCGCTGTGTATGTACCAGGACAGGGGAAGAAGGGTTATGCCAAATTTCAGCACATGATGCTTGGCCTAAGCTTTCATTCTTGTTATGGTCTGAATGTTTAAAGTTCATATGTTGAAATCCACCCCCCCCCCTTTTCTTTTTGGTACAGTGTTTTGCTCTTGTCATCCAGGCTGGAGTGAAGTGGTGCGATCTCTGCTCACTGCACCCTCCGCCTCCCAGGTTCAAGCAATTCTCCTGCTTCAGCCTCCTGAGTACCTGGGATTACAGGTGCCCACCACTACTCCTGAGCTAATTTTTGTATTTTTAGTAGAGATGGGGTTTCACCACGTTGGCCAGGCTAGTCTAGAACTCTCGACCTCAGGTGATCTGCCCGCCTTGGCCTCCCAAAGTGCTGGGATTACAGGCGTGAGCCACCATGCCTGGTCGATACGTTGAAATCCTAACCCCCCACGGGGATGGTATTTAGAGGTGAGGACTCTGGGAGGTGATTAGGTTAATAAAGGCACAATCCTCATGAATGCACTTAGAGCCCTTACATTACATACCCCAGAGAACACTCTCGCTTTTTCCTCCATGTGAGGACATGGTAAGAAGGTACCATCTAGGAACCAGAAAGTAGGTCCTCTTCAGACACTGAATCTGCCAGCACCTTGATCTTGGGCTTCCTGGCTTCCAGAATCATGAGAAAACAATATTTGCTGTATTATCTAAATAGTGGACCAAGACCATTGTTTATGCAGGGCTAGTATTTGAACACTGGCCTGACCTCAACCCGCCCTACCCCTAGGCTCAGACTGATCCAGCTACATGGGTAATGAACAACATTGCCAAATGAATAGGTTGAGATTCTATCAGTCTTTTTTTTTTTTAATGGTATGGTTCTATCTAATTACTTTTTTTTTTCTTTTTTTTATGATACTTTAAGTTCTGGGGTACATGTGCAGAACGTGCAGATTTGTTACATAGGTATACACGTGCCGTGGTGGTTTGCTGCACCCATCAACCTGTCACCTACATTAGGTATTTCTCCTAATGCTGTCCCTCCCGTAGCCCCCCACTCCCCTGACAGGCCCCTGTGTGTGATGTTCCCCTCCCTGTGTCCATGTGTTCTCACTGTTAAACTCTCACTTATGAGTGAGAACATGCAGTTTTTTAAACAAAGATTTGCCCTAAGCATTTGTGGTTTTTTTCTTCTCACCCATCATAACTCAATCATTTGTTGATGTTAAAATGAAAGGCGGCTGTTTTGCTCAATTGCAGTAATTCCTTCAAGGAAAAGAGAAAACCTATGTTTCAAGCATCCACTTTAAGTGAAGCTAAATATCCTGGCGAGGCCACAGCAGTACACATGGATAGGAAATAGCGGACCTTGTTGGAGCTGAGCTTCCACCAAAGCCTCCAAGAGAGCAGGTTCAAACTGGTGCAGTGTCCAGCCCTCACCTGGATATAACACCTCACAGCCTCCAAAAGCTTCATCTCCTAAAAGTTTCATGAAGATTCCACAGCAACCCTCTGCAGCCCACTTGCTAGATTGCTTTGAAGATTGGGAGACAAAAATGTGAAGAGAGGCTGGGTGACTTTCCAAGTAAGGGACTCTGCCTCCTGCTGCAGAATTTGTTTTTCCTATACTAGCTCCAGTGAGAATTTGAGTAGTTGAAGGTCAGAGCAGTTAGACTGTTCTGACTCTAACTGTAGGAGGCAGAATAATACTTAGAACCATTTAGGAATGAGGATGGAAAAATTAAACCATGGACGATGTCTCAACCTCCCAAGCTCCAAGCTTAGGGCTTACATCACAGGCACCATTTATTCTCCTTCTTTTTTTCTTTAAGTTTTTTGTTTTAATTTTCCCAAAGTCTTAGAATCTTCACCTCTGGGAATGTAGTCCATAAAAATAGAAGCACAAGGACCTAAAGGTATGGATCTAGGAACACATACACAGAAGGTTGTTTAGTATAGCACTTTGTCAGGGCCAAAAAAGAAAATAA
This sequence comes from Symphalangus syndactylus, assembly GCF_028878055.3. Classification (NCBI taxonomy): domain Eukaryota; kingdom Metazoa; phylum Chordata; class Mammalia; order Primates; family Hylobatidae; genus Symphalangus; species Symphalangus syndactylus. Next base: position 20,676,363 of record NC_072424.2, read on the forward strand.
GATGAACGCCATTAACGGGAGAATGTTCAAATAAATTAGAGTTAATTCCCACTATGAGAAAATGAGAGCTCCATTATTTGATTTTTTTTTTTTTGAGACAAACTCTCACTCTGTTGCCCAGACTAGAGTGCAGTGACATGATCTCAGCTCACCACAACCTCCAACCCCTGGGTTCAAGCAGCCTCCCGAGTAGCTAAGATTACAGGTGTGTGCCACCACACCCAGCTAATTTTTTGTACTTTTAGTGAAGATGGGGTTTCACCATGTTGGTCAGACTGGTCTCGAACTCCTGACCTCAAATGATCTGCCCACCTCGGCCTCCCAAAGTGCTAAGATTATAGGCATGAGCCACTGTGCCTGGCCCGTTATTTGATTTGGGGGGATTTCCGTGATATATTGGTGGGTGAGAAAAGCAAGATGCAGTGATGCATATAAAATATGTCTTAGCCAGGTGTGGTGGTGCATGGCTATGGCCCTAGCTACTTGGGAGGCTGAGGCGGGAGGATCACCTGAGCCCAGGGAGGTGGAGGCTGCAGGGAGCCCTGATTGCACCACTAGGCTCCAGCTTGGGCAACAGCATGAGACCCTGTCTCAAAAATAAAATGTCTATATGTTGGATGTGTGTTTTTATTTGTGTGTCTGTATTATGACTATATGAGCCCAGCATAGAGGAGAGAAGGACAATGAAACAGGTTGTGAACCTGAATTCATGGAGGTGGGTGGCGGGGAAACTAGTGAGAGGAAGCAGGTTTGAAGCAAAGCTATGCACAAAAACTTCATGTGGAATAAGATCTGAAATGTGCAAATTATATATATGTGGGTACGTATAAATATCACAGAAAATGATTGAAGTCGATTCAGATTCGCTGACTTGTAGAGCCATCAAGTACACAAAGCAAGATAGGCTGAGAGAAATTTAGAAAGCAGGATTCCATCTTCATGAAAACAAAATTCCTAAGTCCGCACACATCTGTCACAGCCGTGTGGGAGCTTCACGCCAGCCCAGGCCTGGGTGGTCAAGGGGAGGGTGGAGGTGATGAAGACAGTCAGCTTTTTCTTTATGCATCTTTGCCTTGTCTCACTTAATGCTTTAACAACTGATTTTTTGTGGGGGAGGTATTCTGCAAAGTATCAAATTGTCCAAGTTTCTAATGCTCCATTGTGCTTATTCTCTGGTGATTTTAAGTGAAGCGTCAAGTAATTCTCTGTTGCCCAAACAGGTGGCCTTATGAGCTGCCGGCCGTCCTTGAGTGTGGGGAAGGTCCAAGCCGGGCAGCTGGGACCTGCCTCGGGTAACCTGGGTGAGTGGCTGCAGGTGTCTCCTGTCAGAGGCTAGGTGAGGCCCAGATGTGGTACTGGTGGAAACGCATTCCTCCTGCAGGCCCGGGGAAGGCAATATGCCCTTTGGGGTCTTTTGGTGGCTAGACAAGGCCAACACGGCGCATTTCCTGGGGCTCAGTCCAAGGCGCCATCTTGTGAGGAGGCAGAATCAGGGTCCTGAGTGACTCAGCTCAGCTTGTGGGGATTTCTGGTTTCAGACAGTCCGCTGGGGTTGTTGATCACGCTGAGCAGGTGAGAAAATGGGCAAAATAAAGGGCCGACCTTAGTTTTAGTAACCAGGAAGTTTGCATGTGAAAGAAAAAGCATGAGGCAAAATTCTCCAGACTCAACTGTGACAACTGAAATGGGAAGGAGAGGGGTTGAGGTCAGGCACAGAAATCCATAACCGCTGTCCCAGAGAGAAAGGCGCAAGGCTGTCACAGGGCTGCGAGGGTGTCAGCCGGGGTCCTCAGCTGAGGTCAAGGCTTAGAGCTCTGCTCGGGCACAAGCGTTCACAGGGCGGCCCCTCCACCCAGCCCTACCGCCACTGTCCGTGCCCTTCCCTGCCAAGTTTTCTCCAGGACACACACCACCCTCTGACGTGCTGTGTGTTTTAGTCTGTTGTAGTCTGTTTTCCTTTCGCTAAAGTGAAAGCTCCCTAAAGTCATGGCTGTTTGTCTGTTTTGTTCTCTGCTATATTATTACCTAGAACAGGGCACAGGGAGCTGCTCAACAGTGACTTAATAAGTGAACAAATAAACAGTGAATAAGCGAAGATGACGTGGGACAGAAATAAAGTGTGGTACAGCCACGCAAACAGATATTACACAGTCATCAAAAATGCTTTAGATGATGGCGTGTGCCCAAAACTGTCCACATCGATTCTCTCTGGGGGTGGATTTGTGAGAAGGATGGGACCTTTACCTTTTCCTAATATGTAGTTCTGAAATATTTCAATTTTGTGTTACTTTGTACAGTATTTCATTTGTAAAGACAAAAAGAAAAGCTTGTTTTGATGTGGAAAAAGTTTAGAAGATTTTTGTAAAGACATGGAAAAACGACTTTGCAGCAGCTTAAGTTAAAAAACAATTGGTGGGGCGTGGTGGCTCACGCCTATAATCCCAGCACTTTGGGAGGCCAAGGCAGGCAGATCACCTGAGTCAGGAGTTTGAGACCAGCCTGGCCAACTAGTGAAACCCCGTCCCTACTAAAAGAAATACAAAAATTAGCCAGGCATGGTGGTGGGTACCTGTAATCCCAGCTACTTGGGAGGCTGAGGCAGGAGAATCGCTTGAACCCGGTGAGTGGAGGTTGCAGTGAGCTGAGATCGTGCCACTGCACTCCAGCCTGGGCGACAAGAGCAAAACTCTATCTCAAAAAAAAAAAAAAAAGAAAAAGAAAAAAATCAAGGTACAGTTGGGCATGGTGGCATATGCCTGTAATCCCAGCCACTTGGGAGACTGAGGCAGAAGATTTGCTTGAACCCAGGAAGCTGACAGAGTTTGCAGTAAGCTGAGATCGCGCTGCTGTATTCCAGCCAGGATGACAGAGTGACACTCTGCCTCAAAATAATAATAAGGTACAAACCTTTATAGAAATGTATAGAAAAAAAATATATATATTTGTGTCCAAAAAAGAAAAACTAGGAGGTAACTTTAACAGTGATTTTTGTCTCAATTATTTCCTTCTGTTTTACACTTTTTTATATTTTCCAAATCACCTGAATAAGCATATAGTCAGATCAAAGTTTATTTAAAAGTAAAATTTTACTGTAGCTATATTTACGAGAAATGTGATTATGCAGAAAAATAGGAGACAAGAAGAGAAGGAGTTTGTTTTTATTAATTGTCAGCTCAAACTGTGTCTCAGTCCTCAGTGAAGGCATCAGTTATTGTTCAAAGGACGGAGTCATGAGGATTTTCAGGATAGGACAGATTCTACAATATTAATCTATGATAAATAATCTTTCCTTCAAGACAGCCTTCCTCAGGTCTAACTGAATTTCCTCCTGCTTCATCAAAATGAATGAATAAAAAGTCCACCACTCTTATCGGTGGAAATGACTCTGACAAGCCACATACTTATAAAAACCCTCTGCAGACGTAAACATGGTTATTTATTATTAAGTCTTTCTCCGTCTCTCCACATCCCAGCCCTCTCTCTCCCTTCCCCTCCCCCACAAAGTGCAAAATACTTTTAGCTCCTTTAACCCTGCTTTGCAACACTTCCACATGATCATCACCTCCCTCGGGCCTCTTTTCAGGGTTTCTGCATCGTTCCCTAAACAGCTGGCCTAAAACCAAAGTCAGGAATGGACTTGGCCAGTGTGGAAATGGCTAAGCAGTTTACCTCATGGGTCTTGCAGAGCCTCCCTCCCGTGGATCTCTCCCTGTGTCACTGGCATAAAAGAAAACAGCCCTTCCCTATCCATAGACCACTGTCAGATTCTCCAGGTAGCCTGGCATTTGAGGACTACTGTGGTGTCCCTCCTTAGCAAGGCCTCAAAACTCTGATTCCTGGGTCTCTTCACCTTCTGTCCTCTCATCCATCCATCCAGGGGTTTAGGATGGTGGCATTCACATGGTCCCTATCCCATTGTCACTGCTTGTTGCAGTCAGTAGCCATAAATTCTGCCCCACCAAAACGGCTGCCACTGAGCCAGGTGGCATATCAGAGGCAACACTATGCTGCCCAGGAGGATCAGATACACTGGGCAACTGTGCAGGCACTGCTGCTCCCAGGACAGGAGGACTGACGCTGACATTCACAGAAACAGACAGCGTTTCTGTGAATGGGCAGGTGGGCGCTGTTCAAATGCAGAGCAGCTTGTTTCAGAGTGGTGATGTTGAATTGCATGCATACACACGTGCACACACTGCTTACTGTTGCCTTCAAAAATAAATTTAAAACACATTTATGGAGTTAACAGACTGTGAGAGTTTTTGTTTTAATAAAATTAATCTGTAAAGGTTTCAAGACCTTAACAAATGATCAATGAGTCTTTCGTAATTGACTTAAAAACTTCATTAAGTACACAGTGTGGCTTTCTTATTAACTTTTGTGGATTCCAGTTGGGCTTTTGCTGCACTCGGGTGGATCCAGGAAGAAGGATTTCTGTAGTCTCCCAAGTTTGAACCACATCCTGGGACTGGACCCCTTGCTTCAAGGCTTTGGGCCAGGATGTCAACCCTGGGGTCAGGCTTAGTTGCCTTCTATGCCAGTGAAGAAATGGGGTTGAGTGTGAGGGGGTTTCAGGAGACTCAGGGAGTCCTCTAGGTGCCACCTGAACCTGCCCTATCTTTCCCAGAGCATCCCTTGTAGACAGCAGGCTGATGTCAGGGTGAGACACTCATATTCCCCATGCCCACCTCTTCTAGATGGGGGCAGGGCTGTCCTCAGCCTCCAGCCCACCCAGAAATCTCCCAATGATACTTTTTCATCCATCCATCCCTTCACCTGTGCAGTCTTCCATCTAATGTTCATTGAGTGCCCACTGCATGCCAGGCAGTTGACTGCATACTGAGAATTCCACTCCTTATTTGTCTTCACTTTTTTCTTTCCCAAGAAGGGGACAAAAGCAGGAGCCCAAGGGTCTCCAGAGAGAGTAAGCTGCCAGCTGATGACCAGTAAGTGCCAGGACTTCCTGTCCTTTGGGAGAAATTTCTGGGAAACAATCTAGCCTTCTTAGATGTCCTGGCAAAGGGGCCCCATTGCCTATCACTCTCCCCAACTTTGTTTTATTTTTATTTTTCTTTATAGCATTTATTGTCCCTGACAGTCTACATTTATTTGATTTCTTATTTATTATTTCTCTCATTCTATCAAAATGTAAGCGCCATACATGTAGAGATTTTGTTTTATTCACTGCAATTTCCCTATTAGCCTTATCAGTGCCTCACACATTGTTGGCACTTAAAAATATTTGTGATGGATGGATGGATGGATGAGAAGACAGATAGTTGAATGGATGAATGGATAGATGGATGCATGGATGGGTGGATGGATGGAGGGATGGATGGAAGATTGGATGGATGGATGGGTGGGCGGATATATGAGAGGACATAATCACTCCAACTAGATGGAAAAAACTCTCCGGATGGATGGATGGATAAGCAGAAAGATGGTTGAATGGATGGATGAAAAGATGGATGCAGGGATGGAGGGATGGATGGATGGATGAGAGAGCAGAAGGATGAACAGATGGATGTATGGATGGTTGGATAGATGGAGGAATGGGGATGAATGAACAATTAAATAGAGGGATGGATGGATGGATAGATGGATGCATGGATGGATGGATAGATGGATGGAGGGAGGGATGGATGGATGGATAGATGGATGGAGGGAGGGAGGGATGGATGGATGGATAACAGACATGGTTCCTGCCCTTGTGGAGTTTTTAGCTTTGTGAATGAGACTATTTTTTTTTTTTTTTTTTTATTATACTTTAGGGTTTTAGGGTACATGTGCACAATGTGCATGTTTGTTACATATGTATCCATGTGCCATGTTGATTTCCTGCACCCATTAACTCGTCATTTAGCATTAGGTGTATCTCCTAATGCTGTCCCTCCCCCCTCCCCCCACCCCACAACAGTCCCCGGAGCGTGATGTTCCCCTTCCTGTGTCCATGAGTTCTCATTGTTCAATTCCCACCTATGAGTGAGAACATGCGGTGTTTGGTTTTTTGTCCTTGTGATAGTTTACTGAGAATGATGTTTTCCAGTTTCATCCATGTCCCTAGAAAGCACACGAACTCATCATTTTTTATGGCTGCATAGTATTCCATGGTGTATATGTGCCACATTTTCTTAATCCAGTCTATCGTTGTTGGACATTTGGGTTGGTTCCAACTCTTTGCTATTGTGAATAGTGCCGCAATAAACATACGTGTGCATGTGTCTTTATAGCAGCATGATTTATAGTCCTTTGGGTATATACCCAGTAATGGGATGGCTGGGTCAAATGGTATTTCTAGTTCGAGATCCCTGAGGAATCGCCACACTGACTTCCACAATGGTTGAACTAGTTTACAGTCCCACCAACAGTGTAAAAGTGTTCCTATTTCTCCACATCCTCTCCAGCACCTGTTGTTTCCTGATTTTTTAATGATGGCCATTCTAACTGGTGTGAGATGGTATCTCACTGTGGTTTTGATTTGCATTTCTCTGATGGCCAGTGATGAGGAGCATTTCTTCATGTGTTTTTTGGCTGCATAAATGTCTTCTTTTGAGAAGTGTCTGTTCATGTCCTCTGCCCACTTTTTGATGGGGTTGTTTGTTTTTTTCTTGTAAATTTGTTTGAGTTCATTGTAGATTCTGGATATTAGCCCTTTGTCAGATGAGTAGGTTGCAAAAATTTTCTCCCATTGTGTAGGTTGCCTGTTCACTCTGATGATAGTTTCTTTTGCTGTGCAGAAGCTCTTTAGTTTAATGAGATCCCATTTGTCGATTTTGGCTTTTGTTGCCATTGCTTTTGGTGTTTTAGACATGAAGTCCTTGCCCACGCCTATGTCCTGAATGGTATTGCCTAGGTTTTCTTGTAGGATTTTAATGGTTTTAGGTCTAACATATAAGTCTTTAATCCATCTTGAATTAATTTTTGTATAAGGTGTAAGGAAGGGATCCAGTTGCAGCTTTCTACATATGGCTAGCCAGTTTTCCCAGCACCATTTATTAAATAGGGAATCCTTTCCCCATTTCTTGTTTTTGTCAGGTTTGTCAAAGATCAGATAGTTGTAGCTATGCGGCATCATTTCTGAGGGCTCTGTTCTGTTCCATTGATCTATGTCTCTGTTGTGGTACCAGTACCATGCTGTTTTGGTTACCGTAGCCTTGTAGTATAGTTTAAAGTCAGGTAGCGTGATGCCTCCAGCTTTGTTCTTTTGGCTTAGGATTGACTTGGCGATGTGGGCTCTTTTTTGGTTCCATATGAACTTTAAAGTAGTTCTTTCCAATTCTGTGAAGAAAGTCATTGGTAGCTTGATGGGGATGGCATTGAATCTATAAATTACCTTGGGCAGTATGGCCATTTTCACGATATTGATTCTTCCAACCCATGAGCATGGAATGTTCTTCCATTTGTTTGTATCCTCTTTTATTTCATTGAGCAGTGGTTTGTAGTTCTCCTTGAAGAGGTCCTTCACATCCCTTGTAAGTTGGATTCCTAGGTATTTTATTCTCTTTGAAGCAATTGTGAATGGGAGTTCACTCATGATTTGGCTCTCTGTTTGTCTATTATTGGTGTACAAGAATGCTTGTGATTTTTGTACATTAATTTTGTATCCTGAGACTTTGCTGAAGTTGCTAATCAGCTTAAGGAGATTTTGGGCTGAGACAATGGGGTTTTCTAGATATACAATCATGTCATCTGCAAACAGGGACAATTTGACTTCCTCTTTTCCTAATTGAATACCCTTTATTTCCTTCTCCTGCCTGATTGCTCTGGCCAGAACTTCCAGCACTATGTTGAATAGTAGCGGTGAGAGAGGGCATCCCTGTCTTGTGCCAGTTTTCAGAGGGAATGCTTCCAGTTTTTGCCCATTCAGTATGATATTGGCTGTGGGTTTGTTGTAGATAGCTCTTATTATTTTGAGATACGTCCCATCAATACCTAATTTATTGAGAGTTTTTAGCATGAAGGGTTGTTGAATTTTGTCAAAGGCCTTTTCTGCATCTATTGAGATAATCATGTGGTTTTTGTCTTTGGTTCTGTTTATATGCTGGATTACATTTATTGATTTGCGTATGTTGAACCAGCCTTGCATCCCAGGGATGAAGCCCACTTGATCATGGTGGATAAGCTTTTTGATGTGCTGCTGGATTCGGTTTGCCAGGATTTTATTGAGGATTTTTGCATCAATGTTCATCAAGGATATTGGTCTGAAATTCTCTTTTTTGGTTATGTCTCTGCCAGGTTTTGGTATCAGGACGATGCTGGCTTCGTAAAATGTGTTAGGGAGGATTCCCTCTTTTTCTATCGATTGGAATAGTTTCAGAAGGAATGGTACCAGTTCCTCCTTGTACTTCTGGTAGAATTCAGCTGTGAATCCATCAGGTCCTGGACTCTTTTTGGTTGGTAAGCTATTGATTATTGCCACAATTTCAGAACCTGTTATTGGTCTATTCAGAGATTCAACTTCTTCCTGGTTTAGTCTTGGGAGGGTGTATTTGTCGAGGAATTTATCCATTTCTTCTAGATTTTCTAGTTTATTTGCATAGAGGTGTTTGTAGTATTCTCTGATGGTAGATTGTATTTCTGTGGGATCGGTGGTGATATCCCCTTTTTCGTTTTTTATTGCATCTATTTGATTCTTCTCTCTTTTCTTCTTTATTAGTCTTGCTAGCGGTCCATCAATTTTGTTGATCTTTTCAAAAAACCAGCTCCTGGATTCATTAATTTTTTGAAGGGTTTTTTGTATCTCTATTTCCTTCAGTTCTGCTCTGATTTTAGTTATTTCTAGCCTTCTGCTAGCTTTTGAATGTGTTTGCTCTTGCTTTTCTAGTTCTTTTAATTGCGATGTTAGGGTGTCAATTTTGGATCTTTCCTGCTTTCTCTTGTGGGCATTTAGTGCTATAAATTTCCCTCTACACACTGCTTTGAACGTGTCCCAGAGATTCTGGTATGTTGTGTCTTTGTTCTCGTTGGTTTCAAAGAACATCTTTATTTCTGCCTTCATTTCATTATGTACCCAATAGTCTTTCAGGAGCAGGTTGTTCAGTTTCCATGTAGTTGAGCGGTTTTGACTGAGTTTCTTAATCCTGAGTTCTAGTTTGATTGCACTGTGGTCTGAGAGACAGTTTGTTATAATCTCTGTTCTTTTACATTTGCTGAGAAGAGCTTTACTTCCAACTATGTGGTCAATTTTGGAATAGGTGTGGTATGGTGCTGAAAAAAATGTATATTCTGTTGATTTGGGGTGGAGAGTTCTGTAGATGTCTATTAGGTCCACTTTATGTAGAGCTGAGTTCAATTCCTGGATATCCTTGTTAACTTTCTGTCTCGTTGATCTGTCTAATGCTGACAGTGGGGTGTTAAAATCTCCCATTATTATTGTGTGGGAGTTTAAGTCCCTTTGTAGGTCACTGAGGACTTGCTTTATGAATCTGGGTGCTCCTGTGTTGGGTGCATATATATTTAGGATAGTTAGCTCTTCTTGTTGAATTGATCCCTTTACCATTATGTAATGGCCTTCTTTGTCTCTTTTGATCTTTGTTGGTTTAAAGTCTATTTTATCAGAGACTAGGATTGCAACCCCTGCCTTTTTTTGTTTTCCAGTTGCTTGATAGATCTTCCTCCATCCCTTTATTTTGAGTCTATGTGTGTCTCTGCACGTGAGATGGGTTTCCTGAATACAGCACACTGATGGGTCCTGACTCCTTATCCAGTTTGCCAGTCTGTGTCTTTTGATTGGAGCATTTAGCCCATTTACATTTAACGTGAATATTGTTATGTGTGAATCTGATCCTGTCATTATGATGTTAGTTGGTTATTTTGCTCGTTAGTTGCTATAGTTTCTTCCTAGCCTCGATGGTCTTTACAATTTGGCATGTTTTTGCAGGGGCTGGTACCGGTTGTTCCTTTCCATGTTTAGTGCTTCCTTCAGGAGCTCTTTTAGGGCAGGCCTGGTGGTGACAAAATCACTCAGTGTTTGCTTGTCTGTAAAGTATTTTATTTCTCCTTCACTTATGAAGCTTAGTTTGGCGGGATAGGAAATTCTGGGTTGAAAATTCTTTTCTTTAAGAATGTTGAATATCGGCCCCCACTCTCTTCTGGCTTGTAGAGTTTCTGCTGAGAGATCAGCTGTTAGTCTGATGGGCTTCCCTTTGTGGGTAACCCGACCTTTCTCTCTGGCTGCCCTTAACATTTTTTCCTTCATTTCAACTTTGGTGAATCTGACAATTATGTGTCTTGGAGTTGCCCTTCTCGAGGAGTATCTTTGTGGCGTTCTCTGTATTTCCTGAATCTGAATGCTGGCCTGCCTTGCTAGATTGGGGAAGTTCTCCTGGATAATATCTTGCAGAGTGTTTTCCAACTTGGTTCCATTCTCCCCATCATTTTCAGGTACACCAATCAGACGTAGGTTTGGTCTTTTCACATAGTCCCAAATTTCTTGGAGGCTTTGTTCATTTCTTTTTATTCTTTTTTCTCTAAACTTCCCTTCTCTCTTCATTTCATTCATTTCATCTTCTATCAGCGATACCCTTTCTTCCAGTTGATCGCATCTGCTACTGAGGCTTCTGCATTCTTCGCGTAGTTCTCGAAACTTGGCTTTCAGCTCCATCATCTCCTTTAAGCCCTTCTCTCCATTGGTTATTCTAGTTATCCATTCTTCTAATTTTTTTTCAAAGTTTTTAACTTCTTTGCTATTGTTTTGAATTTCCTGTCGTAGCTCAGAGTAGTTTGATCGTCTGAAGCCTTCTTCTCTCAACTCATCAAAGTCATCCTCCATCCAGCTTTGTTCCGTTGCTGGTGAGGAACTGCGTTCCTTTGGAGGAGGTGAGGTGCTCTGTTTTTTAGAGTTTCCAGTTTTTTTGGTCTGTTTTTTCCCCATCTTTGTGGTTTTGTCTACTTTTTGTCTTCGATGATGGTGATGTACAGATGGGTTTTTGGTGTGGATGTCCTTTCTGTTTGTTAATTTTCCTTCTACCAGACAAGACCCTCAGCTGCAGGTCTGTTGGAGTTTACTAGAGGTCCACTCCAGACCCTGTTTGGCTGGGTGTCAGCACTGGTGGCTGCAGAACAGCGGATTTTCGTGAGACCACAAATTCAGCTGTCTGATAGTTCCTCTGAAAGTTTTGTCTCAGAGGAGTACCCGGTTGAATGAGGTGTCAGTCTGTCCCTACTGGGGGGGTGCCTCCCAGTTAGGCTGCTCAGGGGTGAGGGACCCACTTTAGGAGGCAGTCTGTCCGTTCTCAGATCTCCAGCTGCGTGCTGGGAGAACCACTACTCTCTTCAAAGCTGTCAGTCAGACAGGGACATTTAAGGCTGTGGAGGTTCTCGCTGAGTTTTTTGTTGTCTGTGCCCTGCCCCCAGAGGTGGAGCCTACAGAGGCAGGCAGGCCTCCTTGAGCTGTGGTGGGCTCCACCCAGTTCGAGCTTCCTGGCTGCTTTGTTTACCTAAGCAAGCCTGGGCAATGGCGGGCGCCCCTCCCCCAGCCTCGTTGCCGCCTTGCAGCGTGATCTCAGACTGCTGTGCTAGCAATCAGCGAGACTCCGTGGGCATAGGACCCTCCGAGCCAGGTGCGGGACACAATCTCCTAGTGTGCCGTTTTCCAGGCCCGTTGGAAAAGCGCAGTATTAGGACGGGACTGACCCGATATTCCAGGTGCCGTCTGTTTCGCCTTTCTTTGACTAGGAAAGGGAACTCCCTGACCCCTTGCGCTTCCTGAGTGAGGCAATGCCTCGCCCTGCTTCGGCTCGCGCACAGTGCGCTTCACCGACTGTCCTGAACCCACTGTTAGGCACTCCCTAGTGAGATGAAACCGGTACCTCAAGCAGAAATGCAGAAATCACCCGTCTTCTGTGTCGCTGGGGCTGGGAGCTGGAGACCGGAGCTGTTCCTATTCGGCCATCTTGGCTCCACCCTCCGAATGAGACTATTAAAGTCATGAAAAACTATGTAAAATTGCAATTGTGTCAAGTGCCGCAAAGGAGAAAAACTCAGTGAAGACTTTAACAAAGGACTTTGGCCTGATCTAGTGTGGGGAGGGGAGCCTGCCTCAAGGAAGTGAGGACTGAGCTAAGATGGGTAGTGAGAAGGAACCATTAGCAGATACAAACTGTCCCTCTACATAGTTTCAAGTTGTGTAAGCCTTGCTTTCATGTCATCCTCTCTGCCTGTTTCTCCCCCAGGAAGGCATCATGAGCAGGAACCTAGGTTTCTCAGGAGGCCATGGGCTACCAGCTGGTAGTCATGACTCCCAGAGTAGAGAGAAAGGAGGCTGTGGTTCCCACTTCCTCCCAGTGATTGCCTGGATATGATGGACTATGGTAGGATCACAATGCAAACTTGAGACTATGATGTTAACCCGGTGGTGCCGGCCAGGATGGGAGTTCTCCAGCCTTGAACAGAGCTGGTGAGGGCCTTAAAATCAATTTAGTGTCTTGTTTTTTACTGGCTCCCTGATAGAGAAGGACAAACACTCAAAATGGAGTCAGCACTGCCTGGTTCAAATCCTCATTCTGTCATTCCCAGTTCTGTGACCTTAGGATAGTTATTTTACCTCCTTGGCCTCCATTTTGTCATCAGTGGAATGGAAGTGATAATTGTGAAAGTGCTTTCTAACACAAGCCAGTAAGAACTGTGTACATATTTACTGTTTTTATTACTAGTGGTCAACGATCCTCACTAAAAAAAAAAAAAAAAAAAAAAAAGAAAACTGGATAGGTTCACTGGTGCCAGTTCAAATGCACTTGTCCTTTCACTCAAAAAAATAAAACTGTTGGGTATTTTCCATGTTCCAGTACTGTGCTGGGCATAGTAGGGCCACGAATATGAGCCTGGAATGAGTCCTGCCTTCAACTATATGACAATCTAGTAAGGCAAATTCATGGGAAGTCACAGGCAGAGCAGATGGCTCTACCTGGGGATGGAAAGAGAGTTCAGAGGGAAGTTCAGAGGAAGGCAAAAATATTTCAGTAGAGGGAAGCCGAGAGGGCTTCTTAGAGGAGGTGACATCAGAGCGAACCTACCTTTAGTCCCTGAAGCAGTACCTTTCTCTGACTTTCATGGTCTGTGTCCTCAGTGCTGTGTGACCTTATTATCCCCCAGGCTTTTCTCAAAACACAAATAGTAGGAGTGATAACACAGCAAGCCAAACTGTGGCAGATACTGACTCTGTCCTATGTCACATCCCCTCAAGCTGTCTCTGACTCTGTCTTTCATACCACCAAAAGCAATGGGTAGTGTTCTGCATGCTGGCAGCATTCTATCTCAAGGGCCTGATGAGTGTATCCACCTCGGGCTCTGCTTTCGAACCTTCTCCAAAATCAGAGAATCCCATAGAGCCCACCTACAAGTTCAGTGTGAGGTTAGGGGAGAATGAGCCCTGCTGGGGCAACCCTTGAGCAATGAAGGATGGAGCCTGTGGGTAAATGCTCTGGTGTCCTGTCCTTTAGCCAGAATATTCCGGAAGGCAGTCTGCAGGCTTCCCCAAGTTTCAGGCAGCTAAGCCCCCATGACCTACAGCAGCAAACTCAACAATACACATTCATGCTGGGCACTTCCTCCCTGTTTCACTTCCCCTCTCCCTCGCTCATCATCATTATCATACAATAATTTGTATAGGATATTATAATTTGTACAATGCTGTCAAACACAACACAACAAAACCTCAGTGGCTAAGCACAATGAACATTCATTTTGAGCTCATATTCCATGTTGGTCTGGGTTGGGGGGTCTGTTCTGCATTCTTCTCCTTTGGGGACTCAAGGCAACAGAGCCTCCACTGTAGAACACATCCAGTTTGTGGCAGGGGAGGGAAACATGGCGAATTGAGCACCAGATCTTCAAGCTTCTGCCAGGAAGTGACACTCCTCACTTTGGGCCACATCCCACCGGCCAAAGCAAGTCACTTGTTCATGTCCAACTTCATCTAGGAGAAAAAGGCAGCCCAACCTTGTCCTTAGAGGGAAGAAAATGGGACTCCAGAGGAACAGCCCCCAGGACCACCATGTTATTCTCCCTGAAAAGCCAGCTCCGTGCCCCACACTGGACCAGAAGCCCTGGATGTCGTGGGGCTGAGGGAGGGAGCAAGATACAGTGTAGAGGGAAGCAGAAGACCCCAGCTCTGTCCTCGGGAGCTCCCAGAGCCTGGGTCCTCTTTTTGCCACAGGCCCTTGCACCTGCTCCTCCCTCTGCCTGGACCTCTTTTCTTGCTCACTCATGGCCCCAATTTTCATTCATTCTGCATATCTCAGGACAAATCTGATATCCTCAGAGAGCTCTAGCTGCCCTCCCCACCACAACTGTCGAAACACAGATCTTCTCTCTTATTCTCTCACATTCTCTCTATTTTTTTTCATCGCAGCACTCATTACATTTGTAACTGTATATTGAATGTGGTGGTTTTATTGGTAGGCACCCCACTAGACTATAAACACAATAAAAGCTGAGACCACACCTGTTCTTTCCTGGTTGTATCTCTACCACCAACCAGTCACACACATAGTAGATGCCCAGTAAATATTTACCAAAAGAACTCATCAGGGAGACAAGAAATACATGAAATGAGCAGAAGATAATTTAAAGAAATATAAAACCCCCTTTAAGTTTATATATTTGATTCACATTACCCCTTGCTAAACCCAAAGGTAGATGTAAAAACTCTAGGGAAGGGGCCAGGCACGGTGGCTCACGCCTGTAATCTCAGCATTTTGGGAGGCTGAGGCGGGCAGATCACGAGGTCAGGAGATGGAGACCATCCTGGCTAACACAGTGAAACCCCGTCTCTACTAAAAATACAAAAAATTAGCCGGGCGTGGTGGTGGGCGCCTATAGTCCCAGCTACTCAGGAGGCTGAGGCAGGAGAATGGCGTGAACCTGGGAGCCAGAGCTTGCAGTGAGCCGAGATCGCACCACTGCACTTGACCAGGGGCAACAGAGCGAGACTCCGTCAAAAAAAAAAAAAAAAAAAAAAAACTCTCAGGAAACTGGAAAGCCTTCCATGTAAGTGGTTAATTATTATTCTTTCCCATAGTTCTACTTATTTCCCCAACATTCCTGGTACAAGGACCCGGGATTTTTATCCCCACCTTAGAGATGAGGAGTCTCAGAGACGGGCAGTGACCTACTTAAGGCCACCTGGGTAGTATTCTGATTTGCAGTCCTAAGCTTTTCCCTCCATGTGACTCTTCCTAATGCAGGCTCCAACCAAATGCTTGGAATCTGGTTGTTTGATTCAATGTGGCTGCTGTTAAGTTTGAGTCCATAATTAAAATGGCTAAGACATAACGCACATCCTTCGAGTTCATGATCTTGTTTAATTTTTATCAGCAGACTCTTGCATTGCTTCTTCTAGAAAAACATGCATAATTGGAAAAGGGCATGAGTTTCTCAGGAAAGGAAGGCCCTGAGTGCCTGCAGGGTTTTCCACCAGCAACCCAGCCACGTGGTTTTATCTTCACTGCTGAATTTGGTCAGTTTTGCATCTTCACCCCACCTGAACAAAGTCAAGCTCACATTTAAAGGGTCTGTGTAAGGGCACATCAGAAGACAGTATAATAACCCTGGCCTGGTGGTCAATTTCCTGATTTCTCTTTAATTATAGCTATTACCATTTGTTAAGTGTCTACTGATTACCCTTCTATAGAACAATATGTGCACTAACTCACTTAATGCTCACAGCCACCCTCTGAGATACTCTGTTGGGGGCCAGCAACAGAAACTCAACTCAAACTGGCTTACGGGTGGGATGAAAGGGAAATTTGGGCTCATGTCACTGAAAGGCATGGGGGTAAGGCTGTATCCAGCCCCTTGGGATTCTGCCTCTCCACGTCAGCTCTGTTTTGTCTGTGACAAGAAGGTCTTCTTCATGTAGTAGTCCCTACCGCTCTGGGATTACACCTTCTAGGATCAAGTGCAGGGGATGCTTCTTTCTAGATTACTCTGGCTTGATCTCCAGGATTGGCTCTGACAGGTTCTCATAAGGCCCATTAGTGTCCAGAGAGATAGGATGCTCTGAATGGCCAGGCCCAGGTCACATGCTCACCCCTGGAGCCTGGGGGCGGGAATCAGCTGCCACCAAACCCTGTGATGGAGAGCCAAGGAGCAGCGCTTCTGTACGGAAAATCAGAGACTATTACTGAAAGAATGGGAACTGGCTGTTCAACAGGGCAAAGCAAATGCTTTCCATAAAGAGCTCTTATTATTATCCACCCCGCTTTTTAAAACGAGAAAATTGAGATCCAAAGAGATTAAGCCACTTCACTTTCCCAAAAATCACACAGAGTGTTGGGGAGAAACTCCCTGCTTTGCTTAACCATTGTTCTCCAAAATAGTTCCACGAAGCTTGGGTCACCTGCTGCTGTGTCCTGAAAAATCACCATTTCAGTCTGCAATCTCAGGAGACTAGGTTCCAGGAAGGATGTTTGTAACTAAGTAGGCTTTAGTCTGAATAACTACACCATCTGCCTTGTGGGCTAAAGAAAGCTCCACATCCTTCTCCATGAATAGAGCTCAGAGTCGTCCTCCCTCTCCCCTTTTATTCTTTTTACTCTTACTGGGTTGGAATTGAAACATTATTGTAGTAACTATTAGTTTCAAGGAAAAATTGTAATTGCTTCTAGATCCACTCACTGGTTTCAAGAGCGCTTTAACCTTTAACTTTCTCAGTACAAAGGGAGGCTGGCTGTGCAGTGAATCTAACAAGACCATCATTTATTGCTGGCAGAGTTCATTAGTCAATTGTAACTGTTTAATTATTAGCATTTTAATGCATGAGCATTTAACTAGACAGAACAACAAGCTTTGGCGTACAAAACAAGACTTCTTAAATGGAGCTGAATTAACCCGCACAATTGTTTGTATTGTGGTGTGTTATTAAAACGAGATGATTAAAATGCAAGAAACAAATGGATCCATATATTTAGCCAACAAACCAGCACTTGGCTTAATGGTATTGAGATCATGCTTTTTTAAGCTTGAATTTTGATTTTTAAATCTTTGCTTTATTTTTTCTGCTGTAAATTACGGATTAAAATGCTCTAAGGAGGATTCACGTTGCTCCACTGATTGTGGGGGCAGCTTTAGTGAAGAAAAGGGAGATACAAAGGAGACAGCCCACAAATGGTCCTGAGTGGCCCAGCTGGGGAGCACTGTTGCTGTGGGCTTCATAGTCCTCCACTCAGAAGAATCTCCTGGGAGATTTTTCTGCACCTCTGGAGAATCTGACATTCTATTGGTCCAGAGTGGTGCCAAGATATGTTTTGTCATTTGTTTGTTTAACTTCCCAAGCCATTCTAATTTGCAGTCAGGATTGAGAACCACTGCTCTACCTCCATGTGACAAGGTGGATCCTTTCATCACACTTGTCAAATGAGGATAAGGCTTGGCAATGTTCATAGCAGCACTATTCATAAGAGCTAAGAAGGAGAAAGAAAACAAATATGCACCAACAGATGAATGGAGAAACAAAATGTGGTATATCCGTACAGTGGAATTTTATTAAGCCTTGAAAAGGAATGAGATTCTGACACATGCTACAACATAGATGAACCTTGAAGACATTATGCTAAGTGAAAGAAGCCAACCACAGAAGGACAATGATTGTATGATCCATTTATATGAGGGACTAGAATAGTTAAATTCATAGAAACAGAAAGTATATTCAAGGTTATCAAGGTCTGAGGGGAAGGGGGATGTGGAGTTATTATTTAATGAATACTGTTTGAGATGATAAAAAAGTTCTGGAAATGAATAGGGGTGGTCTCATGACACTGTGAATGTAATTAATGCTACTGAATTGCACACTTAAAATGCTAAAAATTGCAAATTTTATGTTAGATGTACTTTATCACGATAAAAATATAAAGGAAAAAAGAATAAGTCTGGCTATATTAACTTCACAGAATCAGTGTGTATATCAAGTGAGATTGTGGATAGAAGCCTTTTGCAAGCTTAACATGATGTACATATTTAAGGTGGTAGTAATATTCTTTAATTATTTGTCTTAATCACATTGTTTTAATAAGAGGCTACAATATAAACAGCTGAGAAGGTTCATTAATAATGTCAAACCTAAACGAGTGTAATTAATGTCACTCAGCAAAGGCCTTCACTAGACTCGAAACATATTTTCTCTCTGGGGTAATCTTGGCCTGATTTTTCTATCTAAACAGTTTCTTCTTTGATGGAGAGGCAGGGACTCTTAGGGAGGATGAGGAAAGATGGAAAATCTTATATTTTTTATCTGATTCTAAAGATCACAGTGTGGTCCTACATGATGTCAATGCCACATCCTAGCCTTGGAGATTTGGGTAGAAAAGAAAGTTTCCAAGTCCTGGAATGGCCTTTCCAATGAGAGACATTGAAATGGACAAAGCATAACAAGTACTAATCATAACAGACAGCATTAATGGAACCTCTCCTACATGCCAGGCTTCTGATGGGAATATGGCTGGGGGTAGTTAGAAGGCTAGAGAAGAGGCCTTCCCTCTTGCCCTCTTTCCATGGCCAGACAAAAATAAACTCAGCATCCGCAATATTATGCTATTAGTTCCTTACTTCTGATTGAAGCAACATTGTCCAACCACAGAGAGTCTGCAGGTTGGTGGGGATTTGGGCTGATTGCTAGACTATGAAGTCTTGTCACCTAAGCCTCAATGAACAGAGAGAGCCTCCTTGTTCCTCTCTGGCTATCCTCCTGGAAGTGAGGCCTTAGTGGTCAAAAGAAGGGGAGCCCATTCTCCCATGCTTTACTTATTTTGGTTAATCTAAATGGTACCTTGTTGTTTTCTTTCCTAAAGAGTTTTAGTGCAGCTTGCAAAATTGGACACACTACAATGGAAAATAATCTAATTAAATAAGAAAATTAGGTGAGCTATAAAATGGGAAGAAAAGCAAATACCTCAACGTCATGCCATATGGAGTAAAGAAAGGTATTGGGGGTGGGGGGGATTTACAAATAGAGGGGCTTAGTCTCTTCTGTCCTTATTATTCCATCTAGAGGAGTCTCAGGGCCTGGGCAAGGCTACTGAGCACACAGTGGGTCTGTGTTCCAGGGGAGGGACCCTTCCAGTCTGCCTTCTTCCCATGGAAGCATGGGCACGGTCCTATAGAGCTTGGAAAGACACAGACTATGTATACGGCTGAGCTCAGACTTCAGTTGTTTGTAGCAATTGCTGGGAAATGCTACCACCTAGCACTTGGAAGCTGTGGGGGCCTGTGGGGAATTGTAGCCCCTTCTAATGGAGGAGAGGCTGTGATCAGTTAAGTAGGTAAACCCCTCCCACTGGAGGTGGGAAATTTGGGGGGCACCCAGTCTCTACCAGACTCTCTGAGATGAACACCCAGAGTGATTTTTAGACAACCTTTTGTGCCCCTCCACTTAAAAAGGAGGTAAGACCGAGCCAGGAATGTAGCAAAACATAAGATGGATGCTATGAAGCCCCCTCTAGTTACTTGTAAGAGTGGGTCGCAGATTTGGATCTTCATCTTCCAACAACTGATGTGGACAGAGTAATATGATGAGACAGTGAACTGCAGCATCCTTGAAGTGAAAATCAGCCTAAGGAAGGCTCAGTTCCTCCTGATCTCAAAACCAGAAATAATATCCACCATGAATCCTCATAGAAAGTTCTAGGTGTGATATGAAGAACACCATCCTCAACCAACTCTAGTAATGAAATTTAGGTGGTTTTTGTAGTGATGCTGCTCAAGGATATGTGTGGATCTGCCCTTATTTAGAAGTAGGTTTTAGAGCTGTGCTCTCCAATGCAGTAGCCACCACCCACTGTTGTTATTTAATTTAAATGAAATTAAACTAAAAATGCATCTCTCAGTCACACTGGCCACATTTTGAGTGTGTAATAGCCACTGTGTGGCTAGTGGCTACTATATTGAATAGTGCAGAGAGTACAAAACTTTCACCAGAATGTTCCATTTGACAGCATTGTTTTAGGGTCCCAATGATAAATTGCACACCCGTCAGATAGTTTGCTCTAGGTATGATGTCCCTTGGCATAATTTTTGACAATGAGTAGCCATCAGCTTGAGCTTTTATTCCCTGCCAGGTACCCACTCTTCCAGATTGCCAGTTGGGTCCACAGATAGGGGCTTTAACTATCAGATGAGCAGAAAGAAGACCCAACAATATCCTCCTGTGATACCTGGGAGGCCCTTACTAAAGCACATTCCTGAAAGCGGAGTCATCTTACATCTGTTTAGAGGTGAGCCTGGGAGAGCCGACAACAGGGACAGAGTATCCTTAGAATGTTATCTTGGTTCCAAGTAGATAAGTAGTACAGATTCAACAAGCCCACCATCTAACATGGCTACTAATTTTGGCCAAGTATCATAAAGTGTGTGGAAACCAAGCCCCACCTCAGTCATAATCTGTATCTCAGTAATATCCCCATGTCCTGTCTACATTTGGGCAATTAACTTCCTGAGAGCTCTCCAAAGCAAATGAGTTGCAAAATGAACCAATAGATAGATTTAGGATGTAGGCATCATGTATGGTGATTTTTAATTTTCCCCTTTCCCATTTGCTGATTTTTTTTCAGCGATGTTTCCCTAAGGAATAGAAGTGGAAAGAATTTCTTTTTCTGCTAACCCAAACAACACTGATGGGCTGTCCTTCAGTACTGACTGAGCCATGGGACCAAAATGTATTCTTCAGGATGACACTGGCCCAGTAGTCACTAAAGCCTGGGTCTATGAATTGGACAGTGAGTTTCCTGCCTATGACTACTGAGAGTTAACATTTTTCATAACTGGCATTTGCAAAGATTAAGACCCACGTTGCCACCCTTCTAGAATTCCATCAGCTCTCAATGGGTTGCAATAATGGAGAAGAGGTTAGTTCAGCTATTCCCTCCACTGGAACTCTAGAATGTGTCTTCATCCTATTGCTTGAGCACATGTGAGTCCTTCCCCCTGAGAATGCTGGCAATTCCCCACAGAAACAGAAAGGTCTGGCCCAAGAAACTGGAAAAGCTTCTCTGGCCTAAAAGGGGCTAAAAGAAACAGAAAAGGCAATAATGCCTCAGTGCTAAAGCTAATTTTTCTTATATTTGAAGTCTAAACATAATTTAGAACCAGCTGTCTGGAAAAAAGAAAACCATCCACAATCCCAGCACCCTCATACAATATTTTTGTGTATAGTCTTTCACATAATATTTAAAAACATGATTTTCAGTATGAAAACCATCCCTGCTTCACAGGAAGTGTCCAGGTCCCAAGTGTATTGTCTTCCCAAGGTTTGTCTGAACCATAGAATCTATTTTCTAAAAGAAATGTATTTTGCATGGTTTTGAGGGTCTTAGGCCAGCCTACAGCAGCCTACTTAACCCATTATGTGGTCCAGCTATGTGACTAACTCAATCACAAGCCCACCTCCCAGCTGCTCACTCTGCATTTTGCACATTCTGCACACATTGGAATCTCCTCCCACAAGCATAGTTCCCAGGGAAGGCGTCTGTCCCTACAGAAAACTGGACAATCCTGGAGGAAGATACCTGTCAAGATGTCAGGGTCCCAGGTCCCCTGTCTGGTTGGAGAGGAGCTGGAGTTCTGGCCACTGTTATACCATGTACTATTGACCACCCTCAGAGGCTTTTGACAAATGATAATGGGAGAGGATTTCAAAGTGTACTCACTCTCTCAGATAGCTAATATTTTCATTGTCAGGAGAGCATCTTAGTTCATGAATTGCCTGCCTTAGAGATGCATATGTGTGACACACACATTTACATTAAAATGTAGGAAGGGTTAAACACCCTATTGTAGCTCAGGAAATCACACCAACTATTGAGTTCTTTTGTACATGGGAGTTTTTTTTTTTTTCGTGCACCCTACCCACCCCACAACTTGCCATTCATTTTTGGATTTCAGCTTAAAGCATCACCTCCTGGGGAGTGTTTCCAGAACACTCCATGTGCCATCCATCTAGACTAGATGAAAACCCTCTGCTGTAAGATCCTCCTCTTTTCCTTCACAGAATTCACCATATCTGAAATCACTTGTTCAATGTCAATCTTCCCTGTTAGAGAGTAAGAATCATGGCAACAGGGATGGTTTCTAGAGAGTCCACTACTCTATCTTTAGCATCTAGAAACACGAATGACAAATAGAATGCACTCGGTATAGATAAACCCACCTTAGCTTCCATTTCTGAGCATCTCAGCAAGGATGGGCAGATGGAGAAAAGAAGCTAGAGGAGAAAAATTTCTGATGTGTGAAAAGAGAGGACTACTCTGATGAGCATATTCTCTGGAATATGCTTTCTTGAAAAACTGATACTACAAGAAGCAGGAGAAGCTTTTAGGAATTGTCTAATTTGTATCAACACCATATCAAGAGCAGGCAATAATTTAAAAAGAACATCTGAGATCGGGAAATTTTATAAAATGATGCAAAGTACAATTACTGAATTGAAAGCAAAGAATAGCAGCTTGAATACTTGTAAAATTTTAAATCAATAAAATACAAAATAAGGTCAGGAAATGTTCCCAGAGCAAGAAGATAAATATTTTAAAATAATTTTTAATGATTTAATAGACTCAATTATTATCTATTAGGAATGTCAATGAAGATAGGAAAAAGATGGAAAATACAACAATCTAACAAGTAATAGAAGAAAACTTCATAAAACTAAAAAATGTCTTTAGATCCAAAGGGTCCTATGAAGATCAGGCAGTATTAATTAAAATAGCCAATATGTAGTAATATTCTGGTAGTTATATTTTAATATTAGGTAAGAGAAAATCCTATAATTCTACCCACGAAAGACAATGTGTCTGGCCTCAAGATTCTCAAAAATGTAAAAGGAAACATAGCACCGACCATTGAGGTTATTTTTTTCTTCTTGGAAAAAAGTGAGAAACAATATACAAAATAAAAAGTACACAAATAATAAGTGTACAGCTCAATGAATTTTTGAAAACACCCATATAATTAGCACCAAGTTAAGAAACAGAACATGACCATCAGCCTGGAACACCTCTCATGCCCCCACAGTAGGATAGTTTAGCCTATTTTTGAGCTTTGTATAGGTGGAATCATACTGTGTATAGTCTTGTGTCTGGTTTCTTTTTTTGAACATTGTGTTTTTGCATGTAGTTGTGATTTGTTCGTTCCCATTGCCATACAGTATTCCATTGTATGACTAAACTACAATTATCCATTCTACTGGTAGACATTCCAGCTAATCCACATTAGCTTCAAGTGGTACTATGATGGCCATTATTATATATATGTCTTTGGTGAACATGTATATGCATTTCTGCAGGGTATATCCCTAAAACTGAAATTGCCGCATCATGGGTAGATATATGTTTAAATTTAATAGATACTGCCAAGCAATTTTCTAAAGTTATTAAACCAATTTATATTCCCATCAGCAATATATGAAGGTTCCAGTTACTCCAGTACTTTCCTCCAATACTTGTTATGTCTGTCCTGAATTTTAGTCATTCTGGAAACTGTGTAGTTATATCACATTGTGGTTTTAATTTGTATTTCCCTGATGACTAATGAAGCTTATAATGATTTTACATGTCTATTGGCTGTTTGAATATCCTCCTTTTGAAGTGTCTGTTCAAGTCTTTTACCCTTAATGCTCCTTTGTCTAAATTGCTATAGTTTTATAAGTCTAGATTTCTGATAATGTAAGTCATTCACTTCTAGGTTTCCTCTTCAAGATTGCCTTCGTTTTTCTTGGCCTGTGAATTTCCATATAAGTTTTAGAATCAGCTTGTTGACCCCACAGAAAAAGGCTTGCTAGAATTTGTTTGGGATGGCATTTAATCTATGAATGAATTTTGGGAGAATTGACATGTTTGCAATATGGTCTTCCAATCCGTGAACATAGTATATATCCTTCCATTTATTTGTGTCTTCTTTAATTTCTTCCAATATGTGTTGCAGTTCTCACAGTACAGATTTTACACACTTTTTGTTAGATTCATTCTAACAAATATATTTATATATTATATAAATATTATATAACTTATAATTATATTTATATAATATATAGATATATAATTTATATTTATATAAATATAAATATGTAATTTATATTTATATAATATATAATATGTAATTTATATTTATATAATATATAAATATATAATTTATAATTATATACTATATAATTTATAATTGTATTTATATAATATATAAATTTATATTATATATTATGTTTTTTGCAAGTGGTAGTAGCGTAAGGAGAGACACACAGACCAATGGAAGTTCTATTCTATTCTGGAGTGTTAGAAATATTTTATATCTTAACCTGGGTGTTGTTTACATAGATATATACAATTGTCAAAACTAATTGATCTGTAGTCTTAATTAGCACACTTTATTCACTTTCTGTATGTTTGTTTTACCATAACAAGCCCGTGTGAAAAAGAAAGCATTTGATTTATATGGACAGACAACTCAAAATAGAAGAAATATGCTACTAATAAAAATAGAAATTACAATAAGAAAATTTTTTGTCAAATTAACAAAGTTTTCCTTTATTGATAACATTATCAGTATAATAACTGTAGGGTAGAAGGACACAAGTACTTTTATGTATTAGTGGAAGCATAAATCGGTACACCTTACTAGAGGGCAAGTTGGCAAAGTACTTAAAAATATATGTGTAAGTTCATTCAAAATTTTACTTCCAGGAATTTATTTTAAAGAATTCATTATTGATTGATTGAAGCAGAATCTCACTCTGTCGCCCAGGCTGGAGTGCAGTGGCAGAGTCTCAGCTCAGTGCAACCTCTGCCTCCCAGGTTCAAGCAATTCTTGTGCCTCAGCCTCCCGAGTAGCTGGGACTACAGGCACATGCCACCATGCCTGGCTAATTTTTGTATTTTTAGTAGAGACAGGGTTTCTCCATGTTGACCAGGCTGGTCTTGAGATCCTGACCTCAAGCAATCCACCTGCCTCAGCCTCCCAAGTGCTGGTATTACAGGGATGAGCCACTGCACCCAGCCAAGAATTCATCATTGATGTAGCACAGATTTCGCTATTAGAATGTTCATTGAAAAATTGTCTGTGATAATAAAATATTGAAATCTACCTATTAAAAGGGAATTAATAAGATAAACTGTGGTATGTAACAATGAAATAATGTCAACCATTAAAAATTATGGCATAAAAGAAAAATTATATAGGAAAGTATTCTCAATATAATATTTGGCAAAAGAAAGTAGTCTACAATATTGATCACTCAACAAGATCCCAGTTTAAGCTTTTTAATTTATGTATATAATAATTGAGAAAAAAATGGTAAGGATATGAAACCAAATGTCAGCAGTGACTATCTTTGTGTAATTATACCAATGATATTTTCATTTCTTCTTTTTGGGACTTCACTTTTTCTACATGTTTAACAATGAACATGTATTACTCTTATACTAATAAAAATAATATTTTAAGAAATTATAAGAGAATACTACATACAACCACATCCTAATACATTTGAAAATCTCAATGAATAAAACTGTTTTCTTGGAAGGAAAAATAAATTGGCTAAAGAAAAATTATATATTTATATACATAGAAAAGCACACCAATCCTGAAATTGTGGATGACTTCTACTTTCTTTCTTAATATACATCTTCAGTTTTCAAGCATTCTCTAGTAAATGTATATTCATTTTATAATTGGAAAAAAGCCAGGAAAACAAGGGAAAACAGCCATAGTTTTCCATGCTGCAGGAGTATTGTACCTTGTGTAATCTTAGAGACATCTTGCAAAGAACCCTGGACACAAATACAGAATCACTATTTTTACCCAAACTCAGCTCTGGTGCTTACACACTCTACCAGCAGCTTCCACTTAAATTTGCTCATGTAAACTTCACAACAGCCCATTGATGTTGGCATTACTCTTTTTATTTTTACAGATAAAGAGAAACTGCCCAGAGAGGATGATGACTTACTTAAAGAAACCCAAGGAATGTAGAGGAAGAAGGGATTTGAACCTAGGTCAGCCCACTTTCAAAGCCCATGCCTTTGTTTACTACAAGAGTATTTTCTAATATCATATTACAACTGAGACCACCAAAAAGTTTTTATAAACTCTTAAGCCACAATGCAGAGGGCCTCCTTCAAGACAAACACAATCTGTTTGGAATGCACCAACTTTATTGAAAAATATTACTGAAATCAAAGCCTTTTGCACTACTTTATTCGTTATTTTTATGGTACTCCAGGATTTTTGTGGGATTTGTTTTTCATTTCACTTCTGTAAGCCTGCCAATGCTTTAAAGCAATATTTCAATTGGGGGGAAAAAGTAGTTTTCCTAGCAAAAACTCAACAGTGTTTTCCATCCTTCTTTCATATGGTTTTGGGAAATTCTCTGCTCCTACTTTCCCTGTTCCTCCTCCCAACTCCCATAAAGTACAAATTTAATATTCACGCTACTTTTTAAACATCCCCTAATGTTCAAAAGAAATTAAATTCGCCGTTGCAAAATTTTGAAATGTTAGTTTTATCACCAGCAGTTCCACCTGAGAAGTCACAAATCATCCTGAAACAAAGGCAATGAAAACACAAGCTCTGTAGTCTCCAAGCAATTGTGGGCTGTCGCCTTATAAGATGATGAAGGATTACAGGGAGGTGTGCTCAGGGGCTGGAGAAGCCCAATCCCTGAAATAAAATAAACTGTTTAGCCCTTTCATTCACTGGACAGACACTTGTGTTTTCAACAGGTACCAGTACTGCCTGCTCTTCAGAAGTTTACAATCCAGGTTTGGTTTAGGACAGGTAAATTCTAGAAAGTAAATTTAATTCTGCAGATGTTGAGCAGTCCTACAATGCTTTAGTTTCAAACTGTTCTCTGGAATTCTAGGGATGCCTCAGAGCTGCCTTGGGGATTCTGGAAAGGAGAAGAGGTGAGGATTCTAGGCCCACAACCCCACCCCTCACTTTAACCACAGTTGTTTGCAATGTTTTGTTTCATGCACTTAGATTCTCCATCAGGTTTATTTTGGACAAGGACAATGTTGTTTAAAATAAAAGTCTGGGGGTGGTGTTGGGGGGAATCCCTGCTTCAATGCTTGAGATGGAACCGAATGAGAACAGAAGGCTTCATGCTCATCTGAAAGAGTGAAAGCATTGAAAAATCCTCAAGTGTCCGGAACAACCCACCTCGGTCTAAACGCCTCCTTTAATAGCTGATAAATTGCAGACCAGACCAAGAGAGGGCATGCCCAGGGTCACAGAGATGTTCCAGGCAAGTGCCACCAAGAAACTTTAGAAGTTTCAGTATTGGTGGTCTATCCAGACAACTCAGACACAGGATTTTTGTAAGCAAATCACATTTTCAAAATGCACTTATTCACTTATATCCTGCTTCTTTTCAAAACAGAGATAAATAGGAGAGCTACTAAGGGCAACTGCGACTGCAGCCTATTATTATTATTTAATAATAATATTATTAAATATTGACATTAATTTTGAGCTTCCTGCCACTTGAGTAAAAAGAGAAACCCACTATGTCCCATAGCTTTCATCGATGAGGAAACATCCATTCTTTTTCGAAGAGATTACTTCACAAAGAAATGTCCGTATGTAACCTCACAGAGGAGAGGAATTGTGCCCCTTTTCTGAGGAAAGATGCCAACAAGTCCAAAGATACTAACTTTCCCATCTAGACTGACTTATTCAGCCAGTTTGCACGTTAATGTGTGAACTCACCCACTGGCCACTTCCACTGACATTATAAGTGAAATCACTGGTTTTGTAAATTGAGAAACTGAAAACTCTTGTTTTTCCTGTTCTCATTTTTCAGAGTTACATCTGCTACTCCAAACTTTGCATTCCGTGTAACTTGTATTTGCAAAAAAGGAATATAAACTATACACAGAAGAAAAGAGCAGAGAAAAAAAGAATCAAAATATTTATTATTTGGGAGACACCCACTATTCCATATGCCATCTCACGATATGAACACTATTGATTCTATGCCCACTGTGGGTCACTCACTTCCTGTACTCAGTGAATCCACACTGTGTCTCAGTGAATCCTTACCACAACCCTTTACAGGGGCTTTTCCTTAAAGAGAAGGAAAAGCTGACAACTCACCATGGTCAGAAGCTTGCTCTGGTTACACAGATAGATATTCATTCAAACACCTGCTGTAAGCCATGCACTGTTCAAGGTACTCTAGATCCCTGGATAATACCCATTGAGCCCCTGCCTTCAGTAACCTCTGTCTCACGACCCAAGTCAGTCAGTAGTCAACAAACAAGAAAGAACAACCAACAAAAACAAGCAAGAGAATCACAGATGGTGTCACATTTTGGGAAGGAACCAAACTACAGAAAGAGATGGGAAAGTAATTGGAGGTGGGAAGAGAAGCCATGGCGCATTATGTGGACAGTCAGAGAGGGTCTATCAGAAGAGCTGACAATTCAGCTGAAACAGAAGGATAAGAAGGAAGAACCAGGGATCTGAGGGCCAGGTGGGACCAGCAGAGACTGGGTCTCCACTGGGCAATTCAGGAAGCCTGGGCTGCCTCCTATCTACCCTCTCTGACAGCCCTGCCAGGTTGGCATTATCCTTTACTGCACAGACACACACACAGGAGCTCAGAGTGGTTAAGTGGCTTCATCAAGAACAACGCAGCTGGCCGGGCACGGTGGCTCACGCTTGTAATCCCAGCACTTTGGGAGGCCGAGGCGGGTGGATCACGAGGTCAGGAGATCGAGACCACTGTGAAACCCCGTCTCTACTAAAAATACAAAAAAAAAAAAACTAGCCGGGCGTGGTGGCGGATGCCTGTAGTCCCAGCTACTCGGAGAGGCTGAGGCAGGAGAATGGCGTGAACCCGGGAGGCAGAGCTTGCAGTGAGCCGAGATTGCGCCACTGCACTCCAGCCTGGGCGACAGAGACTCCGTCTCAAAAAAAAAAAAAAAAAAAGAACAACGCAGCGAAGAACAATGAAGCAAGATTATAATCAAGGAACATCTGGCCCCAAACCTGTGCTCTTAGCATTGACCTTATTTGATTTGACCCTTGATTGATTCATCAGCTACCAACACTGACAATACAATTTACACGGGGACAGTTAGTTAATTAGTTCATTGTCTATACATTATTACTCATACTTGGCCTCATTCCAAAAATAGTTTGAACCCCCCCGCCCAAGATTCTCTGTACTTACTGAGGTCTCCTTCAAACAGAGTCCCCTACTCCAACTAGATGGGTGGTACAGAAATCCTATGAGGATGTCTTCTCAAGATACAAGATCAGACTCTTTAAGAAGTTCTTGCAGACAAGGGTCCCTAACCACACAGCTCACTTCTTGTCCTGGGGGTACTTGGGAACCTTGTGATCCTCTGATGGGAGCTGGGGGCCTCACCAGAGCAAGAGCTTCACAACGCCGTGTTGCTGTCATGAGTCTTCCAAAGGTCTTATGGACACCTAGAAACTCAAGCTTGCATTTACCAAGACACAAACTAAGCAAACAAACAAAAACTCTTCTATTTCCTGTGATGCAGCCAATGTCCCCGGGGGAGTCGGGTGAAGAACACGTGTTCCACTGCTCCACCCGTCTCCATGGCCATCATTCTGAACATGGTGTCATCATGGAAGCATCCTTTCACCCTCTCCCCAATCCTGACATAAGCTGCACAGCCGTGAAAGAAGTCTAGAGTGGTAGAAAAAGCTCCTTCTAACCCTGTGGCTCATTTCCAAGCCTGCTGGTTGATGAAACCCATTGCAATGACCTCCACGAAGCACAGGAAAATGGGTCACTCCCTGAATTGCCAAGTCTGCCAAAAATAGGTATGTTACATCATCGCCACACAGGACCTGACTCTTACTCAAATAAGTGTGCAATTTAGGGGGGTTTTCTGAGTAATTTGCCAGCCAAAAAAAAGGGGCTGCCATTCAGGGAGCTCTTATTATCTCAGAATAACCGGCAGTACGTGTCTAGCCTTACCTTGTGCTGGGAGCTATTCTCGACCCTTTACCATATTAACTCATTAATTCTCACAACT
Organism: Symphalangus syndactylus; assembly: GCF_028878055.3. NCBI lineage: Eukaryota > Metazoa > Chordata > Mammalia > Primates > Hylobatidae > Symphalangus > Symphalangus syndactylus. The sequence continues at coordinate 20,706,353 of NC_072424.2, forward strand.
CCATGAGGTGGGTATAACTGGCATCACTATTTTACAGATAAGAAAATCAAGGCACAAAGAGTTTTTATCACTTATCTGAAGTCATCCAGCTAGAAAGGAATAAGGACTGGATTCCAGCTCTTAACGGCTCACTCTGCAGGGTCTCATGCAAAGCCATGTGAGAAGGTTCTTAGCCTATTACTTGTGCAAAGATCAGAAACTCATACCCAGTTGTCATTATGGACAAAAAAAGGGAAAATGGAAATGGTGGAGATGGCATTAGCAGCTTATCTTCAGCTTCACTTTCATGCATGCAAAAAGCACACATTGCAAAAACATGCATTTCACAGACAGTGAGGAGCTGGACGTGGGTAGCAGAGGTTAGAGATGATGCTAAGTCTGCAGCAGTGGGACCTGAACCAGCAGCTGCCTGTCCCACGGCTCCGGTTGCTCCATGGATTGCAGGGTTACAGTTCTGTTCCCCAGCCCTTCAGGCCCATTACAGCCTGGTCCACCAGACAACTTTCTGGGTGACGGCATTGCATCCATGGGCATTGCCAGGGCCTCTGCCCGCCAGGTTCCTACTAACTACTTAACTCTCAAAGGAAACGCCTCTCTGGGCAGCCATCTTTATTTTGGACGATGATGTAAAAATTCCAGTTCTCTTAGCAAGGAGCTCTGTGCTGAAGACAAGGTTTGCCTCTGTCCGGAAAGGCAGTTTCGAGGTAAAGATTGAATATCCCTAGAGTGACAAAGCATTTTGTCTTCCATTAATTCTGAGACAGAAAGAGGGGGAGAAAGAAGCAAAGACAAACGCGCAAGCTACCTCCTCACACTTCACCCCCGCCCCAGGCGGAAAGGAAGCTAAGGAAAGCCTAGCGCCTCTCTCCCTCTCTCTTTCTGCTCGCTGCCTTTAGCTGTGGGAGGAAATAAGCTACAAACATTCCACCGGACATGCACACGTGGACAAGCTTGTATGTCAGCTCAGAGTGTGCACGGGGTGCTCACATTCAGAAGGGACCTGGGAGATGACCCAGTTCATCACTATCCAACAGAAATAGAATGTGAGCCACATACATCACTTTAAATTCTGTAGAAGCCACAGCAAAAAAACAGCAATTTAATATATCCAAAATATTATCGTTTAAGCATGTATCACTATAAAAATTATTGGATTATTTTACATTCTTTTTGTTATATTAAATGTGTATTTCACACTCACAGAATTTCTCCTTTTGGATTCAGTTAGCTTCCTTTCAAATGCTCAGTGTCACCTATGGTGAGAGGCCACCGCATGGGACAACAGAGGCCTAACACATCACTCCACCTGATGGATGATCACAGATCTTCAACATCCTTTAAGGAATCATCTAGTTCCTTGCTACTCACATATGGCCAATTGGCAGCAACGGCATCACCTGAGTTTGTTAGAGATATAGACTCTCAGGCCCCACCCAGAACCTATTTAAATCAGAATCTACTGATGCTCTCCTCAGGTGATTCATCTGCTCCTGCAGGTGAAACTCTGAAAACCCCATTATCTCCTCTTAAGCACTTCCTGTGGCAGGGAACTCACCATCCCATCCCCAAGGAAGCCCGTCCCATCTTTAAATGGGTCTAGTTATTAGAAAGGCATTTATCCTTCCTTTATTGAGTGCTCCCTATGAGCCTGGCAGTGTGCTAAGCACATCCCGTGAATTATCTCATTTAAGCCCAGCACAGCCCTAAAAGAGAGGAACTAATTTTGGCTCCTTTCATATAATTAAGGGAAGGGAAGCCTCATAAACTTGGATAACTGGCCCCGGATCATGTGGCTGACCAGAACTCTGTTTCTGTGCCTGTTTCCCGAGCCACTCACTGCACCAGGGTCTCCCTGTCCCTTCTGCCCGATGCCACACAGAGCCCAGGAGTCTTTTCCAGTTTCAAAGAAAAGCATTGTTGGCGCTTGGGAGAGGTGGTCTTCAGTACCAGACTTTATATTTTTGTGGACTTCATTAATTGCTGATTTAATTCTTTCATTTGTTTTCATTCAGTATGTCATTTCTTGCTTAAATATACTCTGTTGGTACCTGCCTGCTCAGCATTTACTTTCCTCATCAAGGTTTAGAACAAGTTTAGAAATGGGCAACTAAGCAAACAAGCAGAAATGAACAAAAGTCATATGATGCCATTAGATCACTCAAAGGTTCCTGGTTTCCAATTAAATAAGGTACATGGCTGGAAAAATCAGGTAAGCTACACATATTAAGGGAGGGACCCCAATTATATCACCACTCGCATTGAGGAAGACACTGAACGCACCACAGAATATCATGAGACAGCAAGCCATGGAACGTGACGGAAGTACAGTCAGGTGGAAAATGAAACTAACGAGAGGAAAGCAAGTTCTTAGGAGTTTTCCTTCTTCACTGAAATGTATCAGTGAAACTCCCAGAAAACAAGAATGTCACTTTCCATCTATGTTTCCACTCACAGGAAGAAATAGCTGACGGCCCAGTAGAGGGTTGAACGTCTATGTGGAACTTGTACTGTTGTTTTGGAAGTAAATTATTTCTCAATTCAAAACAAAACTTTTTTGTCTTGAATAATAATGTAAATCTTATGGTAAAACTTTGGTAAAGAATTTTTTTATTATTAAATGAATGCCCTATTCTTTAACTATCCAGAAAATCAAGGATCACTGTGCATTTGAGGGAGAGTGGAAGAGGGAGAAGAGAGGAAAGGAGTTAATGGGGAAAGGATGAATTAGAAACAAAGAAAAATAGGTAGCACCAAGCAGAAGCCCTCCACAGTCAATCTCTGTAACATACCTTTCCGCCCATTTGTTCCCACGTGATGTGACGTGCCTGCATTGATTTTCTCTAAATTAGAAAATATATTCAGGATGCCCAAACTTAAGATACAGACAACAGGGCACACACAACATTCACCTGGGTGGTTACAGGGGATCCCAAAGAAACAGTCGTCCTCTTGAGCAGCTGATTATAAGGAGAGACCTTCAATATCAGTTGATAAAGAAATGTCAAATACATTGAGATGCTGCAGAGAAAATAAGCAGTAGTTTCAAATACGAGTCCTGATTTAAACTCCTAACAGCAGAACATCTTTATTGCAGCCTATGATTTCCCATCCTGATACTTCTGACATGGGCATTTCTACATGGCCAAAGGCACTGGTTGATGTAAAAATGGTAAATTATTCTCCAGTGCAATCCTAGGCACTACAGCTACTTATGAAATAAGAACCAAACCCCTTCTCTGGCACCTTCCCAAGCAGCCCAAACTCCACAACCATTGTGTTCCCTTCATTCATCAAACACTGTTCACATCAGGCCAGAATCTCCAGAATTCATAAGATTCCAGCCAGCAGGATACCATAGTTGGTGATGCACTTCGGATCTGTGTCCCCGCCTAAATCTCATGTCGAATTGTAATCGCCAATGTTGGAGGTGGGGCCTGGTGGGAGGTGACTGGATCATGGGGGTGATTTCTCAGGAATGGTTTAGCACCATCTTCCTTGGTGCTGTCCTCGAAATAGTGAGTAAGTTATTTCGAGATCTGTTTGTTTAAAAGTGCTGGCTCGCCCTTTGCCTTCCACCATGATTGTAAGTTTTCTGAGGCCTCCCCAGAAGCCGAGAAGATGCCAGCATCATGCTTCCTGTACAGCCAGCAGAACAGTGAACCAATTAAACCTCTTTTCTTTATAAATTACCCAGTCTCAGGTATTTCTTTATAGCAATGCGAGAATGAAATGATACAGTTGGTTAATCCACAAGAAATTCTCTAGGCCAGAATCAACCTGTGTTACTCTTGTATCCTCAGAGCCTGGGACAATGCTTAGCTCACAGTAAGTATACTGGATATTCAGTATAAATTTGTCAAAGGACTGGCTGAATGACCGTCCTGGAGGCCTCACTCCCATTTTCTGGAAGTCTTCATTTCCAGAAATCACAGCAGTTGGCCAACATGGTGAAACCTCGTCTCTACTAAAAAATACAAAAATTAGCAGGGCACAGTGGTGCACGCCTGTAGTCCCAGCTACTTGGGAGGCTGAGGCAGGAGAATCACTTGAACTCAGGGGGTGGAGGTTGCAGTGAGCCAAGATTGTACCACTGCACTCCAGCCTGGGCAACAGAGCCACACTCTGTCTCAAAAAAAAAAGAAAGAAAAGAAAAGATATCACAGAAGTTAATATTTATTGGAGGTTGACTTTATCTCAGACACCATGCTAAACACTCTACCACCATTACCCAATGGAACCCCCCAACATCATTATCAGCCTCAGACTTTTATTTCTATCTTACATACAAGGGAACTATGACACAAAAAGATTAACATGGGCCGGGCGCGGTGGCTCACGCCTGTAATCCCAGCACTTCGGGAGGCCAAGGTGGGCAGATTGCTTGAGATCAGGAGTTCAATACCAGCCTGCCCAACATGGTGAAACCCTGTCTCTACTAAAATTACAAAAAATTAGCCAGGTGTAGCGGTGCACGCATGTAGTCCTAGCTACTCAGGAGGCTGAGGAAGGAGAATCGCTTGAACCCAGGAGGCAGAGGTTGCAGTGGGCCGAGATTGCACCACTGTACTCCAGCCTGGGCGACAGAGCCAGACTCCAGCTCAAAAAAAAAAAAAAAAAAAAAAAAATTAACATGTCCCATGTCCTCCTGCCAGTAGGTGGCAGAACCAGGATTCGAACCGAGATCTGTTGGCCTCCTTGTTTCCAACCATCTCACTTGATGCCTCATTCTTATTTTCATTCTCTGCACACAGAAGCCCACAGCAACCCAAAATGCTCCTTCTCTGGGGAAGAAAAGGGAAAGTCATTCTGCAGTGGGCACTGCCACCTTTGAAATGTCCCTGCAGCAATTCCATTCAAAGGCCAGTGAATTCACTCATTCTGAAGTTGGAACAATTTTTCTGGGCAAGGGTTCTCTGCCAGGCACTGGAGATATAGCGATGGATAGTTGGTAGTTCCTCTGCTCCACAGGCTTGTCTGGGGGCAAATGGATAAACTTATAAGGTCAATACAATGTGGCATTGAAACAAATGTCTACTGGACTCTGCCAAGCTAGCATCACCAAGCTAGCACCAGGCAGGGTGTGGGGATGCTGCAGACTCTGTCTGCCTCTGGAAGCTGAGCAGCCTACACTTTGGACCAAATACATGGTCAAGACCAAATGTGTTGGAGGCATGCAGAGGGAGTGAGATTATTGCAAGTTGAGATCGTTGCCACTTCCAGATGAAAGCAAAGCAACCCTGACAGATAAACCCTGAGTGTCCCTGTCATTTCTAAGTATGTTTCAGTTGGCATATTCCCTGGGGATAGTTATTTAGGAGGCCTGGGAAAGTAACATTTGCCATGGCCACATCTGTTCAGCAGCCCAAGGCTGAGGGATCCCGTGGCCGCCTTCAAGCCGCTATAGTTCCACTTTGGTTAGAAAAACTTGGGAAAATATTGCTGTGGTCAAGAATGAACAAGGCTGGGCTCTTGTTAGTGGCTGGGGATTGCTGTGGTTCAGCAAGGTTGAATAAGCTTCCCGGACTTGGCTGTGACTCTGAACAACACATCTGAGCTGTTTAACACTCGAAAGCATAGCCTCTAGTGGAAATAGCCCGGAGATATTTCTCCAGGAGGGCCACACGGGCAAACCCACTTCTCAGAACCCTGACCAACACTCAGGGGAATTCTCCAAGCCTTCACTGAACCAATTTTCCAAAGTACTGCGTAATGAATGACTCCCAGAAGAAATCCTCTTGTTGTCACCAAGAAGGGAAAAATAAAAGCATTCCTGCAACTGTTTTATACCTTGGGCAGAGCAGATTCATTTTTAGCCAGTTCAGATAAAGTATTATGATATAAATCTATGATGCAAACACTAATAGAGGCCAATATTTTATAGGATAGCTTGGCAAAGGCCCCTCAAGTATGTTCATCACTTTATTTTTATTTATTTATTTATTTTTTGAGGTGGAGTTTCGCTCTTGTTGCCCAGCCTGGAGTGCAATGGCATGATCTCGGCTCACTGCAACCTCTGCCTCCCAGGTTCAAGCAATTCTCCTGCCTCAGCCGCCCGAGTAGCTGGGATTACAGGTGCCCACCGCCACAGCTGGCTAAATTTTTTGTATTTTTAGTAGAGACGGCGTTTCACTATGTTAGCCAGGCTGGTTTTGAACTCCTGACCTCAGGCGATCCACCCTCCTCCATCTCCCAAAGTGCTGGGATTACAGGCATGAGCCACCGCGCCCAGCCACATGTTCATCACTTTTAAAATGCAAAAGAGTCGACATAGAGTTTGCAGGAGATGTTATTGCTATTAATAGAACAGTTTGGGCTTTTTTTTTTCTTTTTCTGTGCAATTTCTGCAAGAGCATAGCTAGTTTAGTCTGTGTGACAGCTGGCATGGGGACTCTCAAGTATAATTTGTTTCTACACAATGGGTGGATCTATTCATTTACTCACAAATATTTATGAGGCACCTGTTAAGTGCAAGACACTCAGATACATGGTGGTGGAGAAAAGACAAAGTCCCTGCTCATGGAGCTGGCATTCCTATGGGGGAGACAGACATTGAAAAAATAATAAGACATATCTGTTAAATATGATTTGTGATAGACGCACAGAAAATAGAAACAAGAAGTGATGAAAATTAGGGAAGAGGAATATTTTGGGTTCAGGCCCAAGAAAGACCTTCCTACAAAGATAACCTTTAGAGTGAGTTCAGAAAGATGCTCTTGCAAAGGGCAGGGGAAGACCTTTCAGGCATGAGGAGGAGCTTGTGCCAATGTCCTAGGGCAGACAGAGCACAGCTGAATTGCAGAAGCTAGGAGAGAAGTGGTGGATCTGGAATATGATGAGTGAGAGGGAGGGGGCTGGAGGAGTGGGCAGGGGCCAAGTCAGGTGTTTCCTGCTCTGAAGGCAGCATCTTTTTAAATCTTCTGCCTGGCTTCACTTAGCAACTCCTTGCAACAGACCAGTGCCTGACCTCCGTTCCCTTCCCCGCACTTAGAACCCTGGAAGCACTTTCTTAAGGTTAAAAAGAAAAACCAACACACTGTGGTCACCCTCTGCTTTGTTCCAGCAATGTGCACAGTGATGAGGAAGCAGGCTTCTTAAAAGGGTGTGCGTGATGTTCCCCCAAGGACACATTTTTCCCACCCTAGCCAGCCAACCCAGGGTGGCTGCACTCAGAATGCTGCCTTGGTTGTTGATAATAATTGTTGCATTAATTGGTGCTGTCCGGACCAGACAGAACGTAAAAGATCCCACTGTGTCCAATAATTAATGTTTTTCCCTCACTGCAATGCCATTAATAAGGGGCTCTTCTGAGAAAGGAGTAATTGGCTGGTTGGGCGTCATTAGGGTATTTATAGATAAGCTTTGGTCTGGAGACAGAGAGGAAAGCTGATTATGTTTATTTAGACTCTATTATCTATCGCTAATGTGTTATCCTGCGTTCCGATCATCCCCATTCTCTGGGTCGTAATGATACAGGGCACATGCACAATGTGATTTCCATGACCTACAACACGGCTTTCTCCCTGCTGCAGGAGAGAGAGGGGGCCACAGTGGGAGGCTGTTCACAGGTTCTGCTCACTCCCTCTCATCCACTGTGAACCTTTGCTTTCCTCTGAGAAATTTAGAGCAAGGCTCTCGGAAGTACCACAAAGACAGTTTCTCCTAATTAAACCTCAGAGGAATGGAAGTTTCTTGGGTCTGTGATTATCTGAAGGGTTTTTGAAAATGTAAATCTGGTTGGGGAAAAAATAGAGGGAGGAAGAGGAGGCTTGAATTTGAGAGGATGTCTCAGTGGTTAGCAAGAAGTCTCAGGGACTGATGAAATCTACTAGAAATGCACATCTTCCTGGACAAGCTGATGTGCATTCAAGCAGTCTCTGGACTCTGGGAACTGGAGGTGGGTGGTGCTCTTTCCCCTCGAAGCCTTTGATTCAATTATTCTTTGCTAGGATTTTCAGAAGAGACTTTTTATTTGTTTTTTTTTTAAGTATATCTGTGAACAACAGTGCGAATATACTCAATGACACTGGATTATGCAGTTGAATATTATTAAAATGGTAAATATTACTTTATGCATATTGTACCACAATTAAAACAACATCACTAAATGAAACAGAAGAATGTAATTTATAAGCAGAATTTAGAAGCATAAGTAAGGAATAGGGTTTTAACTTTATAACTATAATGTATCAAGGATTCATTTTATTAACCAAATAACCTTCTAAATCATCCGGTTAGCACACAAAACTACTCTCAAGTTAATTTTTTTAAACTCTTAACAACATTAATTCAAGAAAACTATTTGGTCAATTAAATCAGTTGCATCTATGGGGCTGTGGAGTGAGCTCAACCTTATTCGTTTTTACCAACTTCCTATTCAACTTGTTCGGAGGACAGCTTTTTATGCACTCCTGGCTATAATCTCACATCGGTTCAATAGTTGTATCTGTCACTTATAAAATAGAGAACCCAGACCCATCCAATAATAATTTTTTAAAAGTATAGCTGGGTGTGCATGTATATGTATTCTATACACATCAACCCCCTTCATGTCTGTCACTGCACTGTGTGGCAGAAAAAAACTAGAGACTGGGGTTCAAGCTCAGGCTCTGCCCCATGTCCTATGGTGTATAAGGGAAACAGAAGACACATGGCCTCATTAGGCCTCAGCTTCCACACCTGTAAGATGAGGCTGACACCAAGGCACACTCTGCAAGGTTGATCTCAGAAAGAAATGTAATGGTGTCTGCAGAGGTACCTGGCACATGCAGAGAAGGGGCCCCATGAATGTCCATCATTTCTCATCTATGAGTGGGAAGGGGAGTACTGGCCTTGAGTATGTGAAAGCATCTGACAGGCCTCCACAACCTCCCCTGCCTTCTCTGCAAAGGACACCCTCAGGATCCTCGACCTGTCTCTGTTTTCGAAATCGACTCCCAGAAAGTTGACCTGTGTACAAATGCGTGATGTAACTTTGCAAATTAAATGTGTAATGCTTTTAGAACAAGGATGCCCTTTCCTCCCCTGCTCCCCACCACTGGGACCAGGTAATTTGCAGGCACATCTGTTATAGGTGTTGGGAATACTCAGACATATTTTTAGATCCTGGCCTGGGGTCCAAAAGTAAAGAGGCTGGCTCCTGGGACCCAGTGATGCCTGTGGCATCGGTCAGGTAACAGGGGCCAGGCGGGAAGTTCTGTGAGCAGGGTGGACCAGGGCAAGTGGCCTGAGGCCGGTGGGTACAGCAGCAAGTAGAGAAGTCAAAAGGAATAGGACTGACTGCTACTGGGGAAGTGAAAGGCGGAAGCACCCCATCCAAACACACACACACACACTTATCAGATCTTACTTAACCAGATATTACCTAGCTTAGGAAAAGAACTTAACCCCTCTGAGCCTCAGCGACTTCATTTGTAAAGTAAGGAAATGGACCCACTTAGCTCTTCCACTGAGATTGTTCAGGCTGGTAGCACTTTAATTTACAGAGTGTCTGCTGGGTACCCAGCTTTGTACCATGTGCTGGAGGGAGAGGGTGGAAGATCAAAGAGAAAAAGAGGAGGTGTAATTGTCACTGTTGCCTGAAAGAAGCCATCACTCTTCTGCAAACATTGTCATGCTCTTCACTCTTGTTAGAATAAAATCCAAACTCTTTATCAAGATCTACACAAAACTTTGGGATCCAGCCCTGGTACTTCTATTAGACAATATTTTGTAATGCTCCTTTGATATCCTGAAACAAAATTCAGAGATTGTATAATTTATCTACACGTAAGACATTTTAATAAATATAATATCTTAACTATAATATAAAAACAAAATAATACAAGATTATATTTTAATATTGTGCTAAAATATGTTATTTTAACATAAATTAAAACAAAAACCAAAATAATGTAATATACAAACAAAAAAGAAGTAATTTGTCACAAAACAGCATGCATTTCAATGGGTAAATCCTCTGACATGATTCTCTAGTGAACACCAGAAAGCAATCAGGTACCTGTGTTTGGGTGTAAAACCATAGAGAATGCCACAGCTACAAATACAGACTGACAACACGTATGTTGTTTTGGCGATTCAAATACCAAGAGTGATGTTACCATGGGTGACCTGATTTTCCCAACATGGGCAACACTGCTTGTGAGCCTTCTAAACAAAACACAGTGTGATCTTCCCTTAATTTACATAGTAGTTGCATTCCCAGACAATTCCACATATAATTGAAACTATGCTAAAAAGTCACTTTCTGTTTATATGAATAAGAGAGTTAAGTCCAGGCTCAGATTTTCACTAATAGGCCTTTTACCTATGTGAATATCCACCAAGACATCCTGAAGTCAGGCAGGACCCAGGACAGTCCCCGGTTGTGTGGGACTGTTACCTGTACTGCTTGAAACCTTGCATCCTCCCTGGCACCTGCTCACCGACCTACTGCCCCTGAAATATCCCAATAAACTTTAGAGGGCAATACGGCCCCCCTTGGGAACCCCTGCTCTGACTCCTGCCCACCTCCCTGACATTGGATCTGTCCTACCCTCCCCTTGTTCACTACATTCCTGGACACCTAGCTTTTCTCCATGTTGCCAGGCACACCAGGGGGGCTTTGCACATGCTGTTCCCTCCACCACGAATGCTCTTCTACAGATGTGCACGTAGTGCCCTTCTCATTAGTCATATCTCAGCTCACATAACATTTCCCTGACAGCAGCTTTCCCTGACCACCCTATCTACAGTAAGGCACATGTTCCCACTCTGCTGTCCTCATCACCTTGTTCTTTTCTTTTCTTTCTTTTTTTTTGAGATGGAGTCTTGCTCTGTCACCCGGGCTGAAGTGCAAGTGCAGTGGCATGATCTCAGCTCACTGCAACTTCCACCTCCCAGGTTCCAGCGATTCTCCTGCCTCAACCTCCCGAGTAGCTGAGACTACAGGCGTGCGCCACCATGCCCGGTTAATTTTTGTATTATTTAGTAGAGAAGAGGTTTCACCATATTGGCCAGGCTGGTTTTGAACTCCTGACTTTGTGATCTGCCCACCTCGGACTCCCAAAGTGCTGGGATTACAGGCGTGAGCCACCGCGCCCGGCCTGCCTATCACCTCGTTCTTATCCCTCATGTCATATGTCATTGCTGTAATGATCTGTTTCTAGCTTGTCTTCCCCATTAGACTGGGCTCAACAAACTTTTCTGTAAAGGGCTAGATCAGAAATATTTTAGGCTTTACAGGCCATATGATCTCAATGGGCATGGCTGTGTTCCAATACAACTTTATTTACAAAAATCAAGAGTCAGGCTGCATTTAGCCTGTGGGCAGCAGTTCACCAGCCCCTGCCCTGGACTGTAAGCTTCACATCTGTCTGGCTTGCTCTTGAATCCTTTGGGCCTAACATAGCACAGGGAAGATGGTGAGAGCTGAATGCATGTTTGTTAAAGAAATGACTCTGCTGTCCAGTTGGAGTGAGGAACAACAGAAAACATGAGAAAGACATACCGATTCTTAGCACCTAGGGAAGGATTTACATGTTGATTGCACAGCCAGCACTGCAAGAGTCCTGAGAAGGAAAGGGCAGAAGAATTCAGGGAGGGCTTCCTAAAGGAAGCCGACCCTGAATGAGACGTGAAGGAAGGAGGGGATTTCGACCATGATAATCACGGCATTTACTCGTTCAATCATTAATTCCTCCACTCATTCAGGGACTTTTTTCAAGTGTCATATAGGTGTTTACAAAACAAAGATGAACATGCAGTGCTGTCAGGGAAGAAGGAGACTTTGAGCCTGTTGTCAGGACAGTCTGGAGATTCCAGGGACTCTGTGGCCCAGTCACACTTTGGGTGCCTAATGTGTACCAGAGAGACGAGGGTCACATCCCGGACATGGCGCAGTAGTGCCACAATTGGCACTCCATCCCACTAGCCATCCACAGCATCCAACTGGCACTGTGCCATGCCTGTGAATTTAGTGCATGCCTGTTCTCAGTCTCGGCCCAAACCCTCACCCTCCAGCCTCACCCAGTCCCAGGGCCCCAGACTTCTGCACCCTCACACCTTAATCACAACCTGCTCTTGGATCCGCCATTCACCCAGTGATATAATCATACACTCTCCCTAGGAAGGAGGTACAGTCATGGTGGGTCTTCAGACAGAGGCCTGGGTGGACTTTGAGCCCAGGTGCCCCTAGGTCTTCAGAGCATCATGGCACACCTGCCAGGCAGTGTTAAGTAACTGTGGAGGTACATTTCAGCACCAGGATGGGCACCTCAAGACTGTACCTGATAATTTTTTGATCTTTTAAGGAGTTATTTGAGGTTCTTTTTAAAACTGAATCAAGATTATCCCCATTTTTCCATCTCTGTTGTTCTTCCCTCCAAAGCTGCAGGCCTTGCACCTCTTAAGAACCTCAGAACTGCTTTTCTTTCTCTCTTTGCTTTGCCTTCTAAGAAACTCAAAGCCAAATGTGTAGTTCCCAGTCTTTCTGTGGCCTACCTGTTGTGCAGTGAGTCCTCACTCGAACTTATTTTCCTGCCTTATTTCCCTTACATTTGTGGTTGTACAGGATGCATTTCTACAGGCCAACTCAAGTCCTATCAGGGACAAGCCAGGTGTCCCTTGTGTTAAAAAAAAAAAAAAAAGTTGCAGAATGGTCACCCTGTCTCCCCACCCCCTCCAACCCTGAACATATTTCATTACTTCATTAATATCGAACTTAATTATTTTGTAATTTAGTTTGATCTAGACAGCCAAGCATTTCATAAACAATACATTTTATATCTGCTAATGAGGGGTAAAAATAGATCAACTCATTTCTTGACACAGTGTTGATATTGTATCATGAAAACATCCCCTACAGGAAACTCTCTGCCAGGCCCTCCTCCCTGTCCCAGTCTTGACTCCATGTCCCTGTGGAGACCCCGACCTAGTGTGCTCTGTAGGGCAGCACACAGCATTTCTGCACCCGGAGAGCTGAGGACTGCAGCCCAGAAGTGATTAAAGTTCATACATTTTTTAAATCCCCAAAGGGCTGCTCTTTGTGGAGTGACTAAGAACTGGGCTTTGCGATGGGAGAACCCCTCCTTCATTCCTTTGTTAGGCATTCAATAAATGGAGCACTTGCCGGGCACGGTGGCTCCCACCTATAATCCCAGCACTTTGGGAGGCTGATGCGAGTGGATTGCTTGAGGTCAGGAGTTCAAGACCAGTTTGACCAACATGGTGAAACCTCGTCTCTACTAAAAATACAAAAAAATTAGCCGCGCACGATGGTGGGTGCCTGTAATCCCAGCTACTCGGGAAGCTGAAATCAGGAGAATCGCTTGAACCTGGGAGGTGGAGGTTGCAGTGAGCAGAGATCGCGAGCCACTGCACTCCAGCCTGGGCGACAAAGCGAGACTGCATCTCAAAAACAAATTTTTTAAATAAAAAATTTAAAAATTAAAAAAAATGGAGCACTTTGGGGGCCAAGCGTCATGCTAACCACTGGGGAAGCAAGGTAACAAGGTGAAGAAAGTCCATGCCCTCTCAGCCCCCACCTTGCAGTGTAGTGAGACCACAATCAATGAGGAAGCTACCGAATAAACCAGATCTTTCCAAATTGAACTAAGGTAACAGTGAGCATCCGGCAGGGGGGTGGCTGGAAAGACCTCTCAGAAGAGGTGGCATCTGAGCTGGTCATGAGAAGAGGAGGGGGAGGCTGCAGTCATGGAGAACCACAGCAGAAGTCCAGAGCAGGAATGAACAGGGCACACAAAGGCACCACAGCCTAGAGGCCAGTAAGGCTTCCACCTGGCCTCCACCAGGAGGCTTGAGGGTGGAAAGGCAGCCTTCAAGATGCCTGGGAAAACTGCTTGGGCCTCTGTGAATGCATCTATAGTGACAAGACAATGTCACCCCACTCACAAAATGCTGATGCTAGACATTGAAAGAATCAAGAGAGAGAACAAACAAAAAGTGGGGGTAGAAAATGGGGCCAGAGACTCCCTTCTAAATAAGCCAGCGTCCCCCGTGCCAGTGGGCACTGTGGAGATGCCAAAGCCTCCAAGAGTCTGGTCCCCGGCAGGGCCATCTGCGGACCCCAGGCCTCCCCGCAAAGCCTAGCCTGGTGGCTCTGTGTGGTTTGCTGGGCTGTCGAGATGACCACAGAGCTGCGTTGAGAATCGCAGATGATCTTTTCTTAGCTGACAAGTGAAAGCTCTTTCCTCTCTGCATTTAGCTTGAGATAATGCTGTTCTGGGCCCGCCTAGGAGGAGAGAGATCTCCTTGACAAACAGCAAGGGCTTCTCGCCCCATCCATGAGTGGGTGATGCTTTCAAACCCGGCAAAAAGGGTTTATCCACGCCAGCAATCTCGGGGCTTTCATTTGAGGCCTGCTGGGGACGTCTGAGCACCAAGATCACACAGCGACAAGCCGGGAAGGCACAAAACTCTACCTTGCCACCTTTTTAATGAGTAAAATCCTCTGGCTGCTGCCAGGGCCCTCAGAGACCAGCTATTAATGAGCGCTTAGAATAGACCGTGCCTGTTTGATCCGTGTACGGTGGCCTGGGAGAGACACTTCAATTTCCATTTTACATCTGCTGCCATGTTCAAGTGTCTCCTTAAGGGCAGGAAAACACTTTGCAAATTTTGTCTTTAAAGAGACATGTTCAATGAGAGCATCCTCTCCCTGCAGCCACATTCTATATGTGAGCACTTTTCAATTTTCAAAGTATATATTTAGATTATGTATATCAAAACCCGAGAGGCGCTGCCGGGCCACAGGGCCTCCACTGCACACACACTTCTCTTCCTGCCTCTTGGGGCTGCGAGAAGAGGGCTTTCCGGGTTCGTCCTCAGTTCTGTGTCTTCACTCACCGGGATGGGGATGGGTGCAGGAGACAGGGCAGCTGGTGTTTTGTTCTGACTTGCAGATCTTGGTCCTAGGCCGGCAGGCAATGTGGACCCTACCTTCAGTACCATGATTTCCAGACACTTCATCTGCAGTTGGGAGTCAAGGCGCCCAGGAAGGGAGGCTGGACTGGGTGCCCAGATGGGCACAGCAGGGCCTGGAAAGGAGGCATGGCGGCCTGAGTCTGCCAAGGGAGTCGAGGGATGAGGCTGCATTCAAGATACAATTTTCCAGAGGTCTTTCCAAGATTAGAGGAAGATCCAGAGTGGAAAAGAAAGGAGGAGGTAGAGGCAAGAAAAGGACTTTAGAAGAAAGTGTATGCTTGGAGGTCTCAGGAATGCCCCTGTTGTCACAAGGGACCACAGTCAGCCATGTGAGGTGAGGGCGAAGACAGAAAATGAACTGAGGGGTTGTGCAGTGTGCTGGAAAGCATTCTCTCCAGCTCTGGAATTTATCAGCTGTGCAATTGGGGCAAGTTGCTTAGCTTCTCTGAGCCTCCGCTTTTCACTTTTGTAAAATAGGATCATGATCCCTCAACCTGCAAGATTGTCATGAGGGTGACATGCCTTGCCATATGTACAGTGCTGGTGTATGGATGGTGCTGGCTCAGTGGTGTCTGTGTTTGTGTCTATAGACTAATCATCAACAGAGAGCAGCTCAGAACAGGAAATCCATCCTCCAGTCAGCCTCAGAAGACTCGCAGGATAAATGTGTCATGAACGGGAAAATAAATTCAGAGAAGTAAAATTTATATTTTGAAACGGGACATTCTGGGGTGAAAGCCGCTGACAGTGTGAATTGCTACTGATTTCATCATTGTTGCCACCACCAGAACAGATGGCCCTGAAAGCACCGTAAGCCTGTGGCATCGCAGGCTGTTTCCAGTGATCTCAGAGTGTTACAAAACTCATCAAACCTGAGTTTTCTCTGGTTCAAAATACCACCATTCTCCATCACCAAGACTTTGGCAAGTAAGAGAGTTGGCACAGAATCTGGCATTGCAGAGCCTGCTGGCTGCTCCTCCAGGATGCAATCTCCCATTCTTCCCCCACCGAGAGCTCCTGTATTCTAGAGTCAGTGATATTTCCAGTCAAAGACTCTACTGCCCAGCCCGTTCTACAGCCAGGTGTGGCCACACGATGAAGTTCTGGCCAATGAAACATGAGAAGCTAGTAGGGAAGGACTTCTGGGAAGGTTCTTTGAAAGAGAGAAAAGACAACTGGAGAAAGTCCTTTTTGCTTTACCCTCTTCCTCCTTCCCATTGCCAGGAATGCAGACACAATGGCTGGAGCTGCAGCAGGCATCCTGAAATACTGAGGACAAAAGCCATATGTTGGGAATGGCAGTGCAGGAGGAGAGACATAGCCCGGGCCCAGATGATTGTGAAGCCACCACGCCAGCCTACCCAGGACTTCTTCAATGCAGAGGGGAAGTCTGTCTGCATTTAAGCCACTGTTTCTTGGGGTTTCTGTTATGTGCAGCTCAGCCTGATCCTAATATACACACTTATTTACTTGAGGCTTGTGGTTGTGTCAAAAAGGAGCTCTGGGTCCCTGGCTACCAGTCCATTCTCAGCAAGAGACACAGTGGGGCATGGGGAGGAAGGGGGCAGAATGTCCTGGTGCAGGATGAGGGTCCTAGTACCTACGCATCTTGGCTAGTGCTAAAGCTCAGGGTAAGTGACCCATCTCTCCCTATTTCACCTTCTAGAGACCTCCATTCCTTCCAGCCAAAGCCTGAAATCTAAGAGAGATAGGTGCTACAGGAAAGGAGCATAAGTCAAAATGAACCCAGAGTCCTACCTCTGATTCTTACCAGCTGTGTGGCTTTGGGCAAAAGCCTCTTAACCCTTAAGCCTCAGTTTTATCCTCTGTAAAATGGGAATCATAGTAACACCTACCTCAAAGGGCTGCATGGATAATGTAAGTAAAATGCCTGGAATTCAGTGCTTAAAAATGAACTGTTTTTGTTACAGATTCATTATGAATTGACAAAATTATTTTCAGAGAGAGGTCTTGGGGCAATGGCATGTCCTCTCTGTAAATGCAGAAGGTAGCAATGCTTAGGCATTGCTCTGTGTCTTCCAGGGAAGGTGGAATCAGCTCTTCTGCCAGGAAGGTCTGTTCCCAACTGTCTGAGAACTGGAAAGAGGACAGAAATGGGAGGGAGGAGACTCAGCTCCTGTCACTGACTTTGCACCAACTAGCTCTTTGACCCCATACAAGTCACCTACTCCTTCTGAGCCTCAGTTTCCCCACCCATGAAATGAGAATGCCAGACTCCATTTCTGAGGTTCCTTCCAACATCAAAGTGCAGCAATTCCATGAATACAGGCAGCCTGGAGAACCAGGATCAAAACAGTCAATCTGCCTGCTCTCGCTTTGACCTGCTGGAAGTCAGCCCCAGCCTCCTCAAACCTGATAATCATTTTCCAATGTTCTTTCCTCTTGTATTCCGATCGTATCAAGGGCCTGATCCAGAACAAAGCATTCTTTCTGCAGACACTGAGGCTAAATCTAAGGACTGGGTCAAGAGGAGATTTGAGAGAGTAGTTTGTTTTACTTCATGAAAATTTCTTGTAAAAATTCAGATGTGCAAACCTAATACATTGGGAGACTATTGGTTTCTAACGGAGTTATCTAGAAATACAATAAATTTGCTCTTCTAAGACTCTCCCACATAGATAATGGGAAGGAAATTTTGCAGAATGCCTGGCTACCATGCTTGAGGTCCTGAAGCAGATATTTAATACATGTAATTTAATCTAACCCTCTCCATAAGCATCCATCAGGTAAGCAATGCCATCGTCATTTTGCCAATAAAGTAGAGGGACAGTGAAGTTGTATATCTTTTCCTTAAATTAAGGACACACAGACAACAAGTGGTTGAGCCAGGACAGATTTTATCTAGGTTGTTACCATTGTACCATAATCTCAAGGCCTGAAAGAAAATGGCAAAATATGGGAAGATGGCTAGGCCAGGTATCAGAACAGTTTTGTCCTAAAACCAGCAGCCACTGGCTGGCTGTGTGACACTGGGACAGTCACAGAATCTCTCTTTGCCTGAATTTTCTCATGTGTCAAAGGTGCATATTGGGCTGGACGCAGTGGTTCACACCTATAATCCCAGCATTTTGGGACAGCAAGGTGGGTGGATCACCTGAGGTCAGGAGTTCAAGACTAGCCTGGCCAACATGGTGAAACCCCATCTCTACTAAAAATACAAAAAAATTAGTCAGGCGTGGTGGCAGGTGCCTGTAATCCCAGCTACTCAGGAGGCTGAGGTAGGAGAATCACTTGAACCCAGGAGGCAGAGGTTGCAGTGAGCCGAGATTGCACCATTGCACTCCAGCCTGGGCAACAAGAGCAAAACTCCATATCAAAAAAAAAAAAAAAGTTGCTGATATTGGACAGATCAGAGCCTGCATGCACCTGCTAGTAGATCTCCAAGCTGCCACAATGCCTCCATCCCACTCTGAACTCAATGTATACCAGGACCACCAAGTAGAGAGCAGGTAGCCATGGAAACAATGCCTTGATGCCTGCTCTGCTTGGGAACTTCATAGTGAGCACATCTCCCCCACTGAAGGCTGGGGAACTTGCCTTCACTCTGCCTTTCCCTGGCCCTCTCTGACCACTCTGGAAGCCTGCGTATGTCTCCACTGGGTTTCCAAACCCAGGCAGATCTGCTTATAAATCTGAATGTGCAACATGGACTCTGGGATCACTGAGGGCCTCTTTAAAGGTTCTCCCCAACCCCTATTCTATTTAGAGGCTGTCTTCACCCAGTAGTTCCGTCAGTAAGTGGGGCCCCTCACTTCCCTTAACGTTCACCTGCATCAGCCATGCAGTGCCAAATGATGGAACTGCTTCCTGACATCCTATGAAGCTGTTGCAGCATATAGATGATGTTGCTGTAAAAAATTTAACAGAACAACAATTGACACTCGAAGGCTTTTGGATTTGCCAATGAATCTGATGCCCACGTGTTGTCAAAAGCATTTATTGTCTCATAATTTGATTTACTTTTTTCCATGCTGCTCCTAGGGCCTGCAAGTAGGGGCAAAATGGCTGAGGCCTCCAGATGCCACGGAGGCTAATAAAGCGTGCTGTGCTCCCAGCATGCTCTCTGCTGTCAGAAACCGGCAATTAACTTAATAGGGTTCTTGAAATGGAGTCGATCTGGGAAATGTGGCATGTGTTGACACTCTCCTGCTGATCCAAGCAGCCTCCCACCATTGACTTGCAGGGTCTGTTTGCTATTTGAATTATTTAGGAGCTTGTTATGTGAATTAAAAAGCAGCACTTTGCAGCATTAAGTCTAATATTTTATGATCTTCAATTGATTAGGTGGGCTTTCAGGATTACATGGAAAGGTTAAGATAAAACACGCCTCAGACAGGCGGCTTTCACCACCAGTCTGCTTTGCTTTTCAAAAACCTAGATGAAAACCCAAAAGCGGTCTGCCTCCTTTTTCCCTTCCATTCGAGTCTTCCGGAACCTGTTTTTTTGGGGGGCCCATCAGGGAGCTTTATCGCCCTGAGGATACCAGGTGTCCTGAGTTCTCAGGACCAAAAGGAAGCTGGTCCCCTATTTCACTACCTTTGTCTCTTTCTTGGCCAAAAGCTACCATTGATGACATCATGCCCAGAAGGATGGCATTCCAGGCCTAGGCCTGCAAAGAGAAAGCCCTGCAGTGGGTCCCACTCACTCACTTGGACCTGAGATGGGCACCACTGCCATGCCTGCCTTTGGCGAGGCACATAGCATAGGTAGCACACGCCCCACACAGCATACAGACCAGCAAGATTCAGGGGACCTCCCTCTGCCATGTGTGCCAGCTCATGCTCTCCCTGTCCTGCCAGGTCCCACTATCTTCTCCCCTGGTCAATGACAATAGGATTCTCCTGGGCTTCTCCCACTACTCCCATTCCAATCTGCCCCGTGCTTTGCAGTCAGAAGGATTTTTCTAAAACTCAGCTCTGGCCACAACACTCCCCTGCTCAAAAACCTTCATTGGTTCCCAATTGCCTGTTAAGTATACACTCTTCAACCTGGCCCCACCTCTTTTTCTGGCCTCATCTTCTATTGTTACTATAAAAACCAGCCAGAGAGAGATGCTCATTATCCTCAAAACACACCTGTGCTTTCTCAACTCTGAAGAATTGCTTGTGGCATTCACTTGGTGCATTATGCCTGATATGGTTTGGCTGTGTCCCCACCAAATCTCAATTTGAATTGTCTCTGCCAGAATTCCAAAGTGTGGTGGGAGGGACCCGGGGGAGGTAATTGAATCATGGGGGCCAGTGTTTTCCATGCTATTCTCATGATAGTGAATAAGTCTCATGAGATCTCATGGGTTTATCAGGGGTTTCTGTTTTTGCTTCTTCCTCATTCTGTCTTGCTGCCACCATGTAAGAAGTGCCTTTTGCCCTCTGCCATGATTATGAGGCCTCCCCAGCCATGTGGGACTGTAAGTCAAACCTCCTTTTCTTCCCAGTCTCAAGTATGTCTTTATCAGCAGCGTAAAAACGGAGTAATACAATGCCTCTCTTTTCACCTATTAAAATTCTACAAATCCTTGATAATTAGAAAGAGTAAAGAAGTATATAATATAGAGCTTACTGTGTTTCACACACTTTACATGTTAATTCACTTATTTAATCCTTCTAGTCATCCTATTAGGTAGGTACTTTTATCACCTCCATTTTATAGATGGTAAAACTGAGACTCAGAGGTTAGATAACTTCCCCAAAGTCATTCCACTAACAAGTGACAGAGCTGGGATTCAAATCCAAATAAACAAGGCTCATCCCAATCCCACTGGGTAAAGCCATCTCCACCCCTACCCTTGTGGCCTCTTTTTCCTTTGAGGACAGCGGCATCCTCCTTTCCATGGCACTGACTTATTTGGGCTGGAAGTGGAGGTACACAGCCCCCTCTCTACCAGGATGCCAATGCTTGGGACAGTTGAGCATCCTGCACATCATCACAGGGCTGAGGGCCAGCATTTGCACACAGTAGGTGCTGGTTCACCCTGACTGCAGGAGGGCTCCCACCCAAAAGTCCCTGCCCCTAGAGGAGCACCTACTTGGTCCTTGATGCACTTTCCAAGTGGCAGGAGTAGGCATTGCAGGTGCCGAGGGAGTGAAAGTGCAAGCTTTAAAGGCAGAGGATTTTGAATTTGAATCTAGGCTCCACGTCTCCTAACCTACAAAAACTTGTTTTTCTCACCTGTAAAATAGTGATAACAGCAGTCCCCACTCCATAAGGAAATTATCAAAGTGAAATGAAATAACTCATTGAAAGCACCTAACATACATTGCTCCCAGCACACAGTTGAGGGCCAGGAAATGCTAGCCATTATGACCACTGGATTGACCCAACTGTTTGCCTCCTCAGCTCTGGGACCCTGGGCCTGGCATCTTCACACCTCCTCTGCCTCACTTACGACATAGGCTATTTAAAACTCACCTCATAGGATTGGGGGGGTGGTAACGAACTAAGAGAAGGGCCCAGAACAGGACAGGAATTCGATATATTACATTATCTTTTATTAACTTAAACCTCACTCAAGCTGAGGAATTTTATTTTTTCCAGAAGACCATCAGGATGGTCCCCGATCCCTGAAATCAACAACTCTGTGCAAAACAAATGATGTCTGCCGTGCACCCCAACCCTGCAGCAGCCAAGGGGAATGATAACAGCATAGCCTCGGCCTCTGGGGAGTGTGGGATTGAACAGGGAGGCAGCGCTGAGGGAGCCCATCTCACCCAAGGCAGAACCAGAGCAGGGCTGGATGGGAAGGAGGGGGCTCTGGAGCAGAGTCTCAAGGGCTCAGCTGGGAGGAGCTGCAGTCTGCCTGATCCTCTAACCTGTGATCCATCAAATCTATTGGGTGAGCCATGAGGCTAAGAGCAAGCACTTCGGCAACTGTGGCACAAAGGAGAGTGTCGATGTGATTAGCGGTGCCTTTGTAGGAGACCTGTGCCCTGAAAGGCCAGCTGTCACTAAAATTCCTTAGGTAAGGGACTGTCTTCAGAACCTCTCTGTTGCAGGGAGACCCTGAAGCCAGGAAGTTGCTCTCAGGAATTGTCTCACTACCATCAATAACAACTGCGGAGTCTTGCTTTTTAAGGCAGTAAGGGCCTAAGAGGGCTGGAACCAAGAAGACTCTAAAATACATGCAAAATCTTGAATGCGTGTAAGTAGGTGTGTACACTAGATACAAGTTCTATAAAATTCAGTGTTGTCAGGACAGGCTTACTGCTAGCTGCAGTAACAAATACCCTGTGTGTCTCAATGGTTTCATACAAAGTGTCCCAGTCCAAGCAGGCCTGCACGGAACAGGCAATGAAGGGCAGGGTTTTCCTGGCAGGGGGTCCAGCATCTTCAACACATAGTTCCCAAGGTCCTGCTGAGCATTGACAGTCAGTTGCCAGTTGGAGGAGAAAACAAGCAAGAAGGATCTTACAAGAAATTTTAGGGGCCAGGCCTGAAAGCAGCATATATTATCCCTGCCCACATGCCACTGGCCAGAACTCAGTTACATGGGGCTCTGACCCCAAAGGAGGTTGGGAAGTGTCTTCCTGTGCACCCAGAAAGGAAAGAAAACTGGCTTGGAGAACACATCGGTCTTTCAAAAGGGCTTGGACAGGGAAAAATGTTAAAAGGGCAGGGAGGTGAAGAAGAATAATAAGCACTATTTGCTTTATGTACACTATTTAGTCCTCACTATCAGTAATTGATTTTTTAAATTTTATACCCATTTAACAGATAAAGAAACTGAAGCACAGAAAACTAGGTCACTGAGATCACACAGTGGTAAGTGGTGAAACCAGGAATATACTTCTGGTTCATCTCTTGTCAACATATAGTTGAAAAGGCATTCCACTTTGTGACTGTTGTGTGTTATGTATTTTGAATGGGAAGGCAAATGTGCATAGAGAAGATAACGTCGAGCTGATATTTTCGGGTCAGCTAATAGTTACTGCCTGCTTATTCTGTGGCAAACACCATTCAAAATGCTTTTCTATATATTGCATAATTGACTCCTCCCAATCCAGTTAGGATCTTACCTTTATGGATGAGGAAACTGAGGCATAGAGAAATAATATAATTTGCTCAAGCTAGTAAGCAAGGAATGGGGCCTCCATCCCCAGTGGCTACACTGAGGAGTCCTATAGTGACTCCTCATTCCCATTCTTGCACTCATTCAGCATGGAGTTGCTCTTGGTCACCCATGAGTTCAAAGCAAGCAGTGAACATGCCTTCATCATCCTCATGCCCCATCATACAGCCTAAATCGGCCTCCTTGGAAGTCATGGTCTAAGGGCAAGAACCCTCCCAAGGGCATATTGACATCCTGGTACAGTCACCAGTCACTGGTAACCCAAGTACCATGCCAGGGCCCAGCAGCCCATTTAGGGTGGCACCACAATCCCAGAGGCAGCTCACATCCCCTTCACAACCTTACTAGATTCACCCAGTGGCTTCGGGAAGGGAGTATTTTTACTATTTCGAACTACCCTGTCACTTAAGCCAAAATAAATTCAGCCTCTGGGGCCAGAGGCAGGTCTGATGTGAATATGGAGGGAAACCCAAGGCTACACCGCCTGTCGTACACATGCCATCCTGGCCCTCCAAGGTGTTGCTCACATTGGGGGAGGTCCAGGCCCACAGTGAGCTCCTGGGGATGGAGGGTGTTCCCTTGCCTTGCACCTTGCTCAAGTCCAGGATGTTGACCACAAGCCTTTCACACAAAAGCAGCAAGCTGGTGGGTAGGTGGACAGGTTGTGGAATTGGCCTCCAGACACTCAACAGGGGTATTATGTGGGTGGTAGATGCCCTAAGAATATGGAGGGCTGGGCTGGGCACGGTGGCTCATACCTATAATCCAAGTACTTTGGGGTGCCAAGGCAAGCAGATCACTTGAAGCCAGGAATTCAAGACCAACCTGTCCAACATGGTGAAACCCCATCTCTACAAAAATACAAAAACTAGCCAGGTGTGATGATGCGCACCTGTAATCCCAGCTACTCAGGAGGCTGAGGCACAACAATCATTTGAACCTGGGAGGTGGAGGTTGCAGTGAGCTGAGATCACACCCCTGCACTCCAGCCTGGGCAACAGAGCAAGACTCTGTCTCAAAAACTAAAAATATTAAAAAAAAAAAAAAACAGGAAGGGCTGAAAAACATGAAAGTGCTGAGGTTGTGGGAGGAGTCACTCAAGATATATGTGCAGCTAAAGCGGAAAGTTCTGAAGCAGAAGAGAAGGGCAGCCTTCTTCTCAAGCTGGTGTGAGGATTCTGCAGAGCTGCAGCAAAGCTGCGGGGATTGGAGTCAGCTGCATTTGGTTCAGAGGTCAGCTCCTCTGTTCATTAGCTCCAGTTCTTTCACCTTTCAATGTCTTGGCCCATAAAATGGATGCAATTTCAGTCTCAACTCCCAGGGCTGCAGAAGGCCCACTGGGGTTGACCACATAAAGCACCAGCACCAGGCCTGGCCTGCAGGCATCTGCATGTGTTGACCCAGGTGCCTTTGAATCCAATCCTTCTAGAAAATGATTTTTTTAAAAAAAGTAACAGATTTAATTCTCTAATAATCTGCATCATCAAATGAGACATCTCATTATCTTATTTTTATAGCTGTTTTGCAATTTTTTAAAATCACTTCTTATTTTCCATGGGTCATGCATCCTGAACTAGAGGGTATGAACTTTGAGGTGGGCCCAGCATGGACCAGAGCCATGGAACTGAGCGTTTCTGAGGTCAGCAGTTTGCACTTCACAGAGCGCTTCCCTGTACGTTATCTTCTTTAATCCTCATTCACAGTGGCCCTGGGGGGCAGGTAGAGCTGACCTCATTACCCCGGTTTACAAACAAGGAAATGGAGATTCCCTGAGGGTTTCAGTTAGGAAGCAGCAGCTCTGGGGCTCTAAGCCAGATCTTCGAACTCTAAGCACAGGGTGTTTTTCGTAACACCTGAGCAATCAGAGACTCAGCACCCTCTGGGCTGCTTGCACATCAGCACGTGGGCACCATGACTCTCCGACAGAGGCCTCATGCAGGGTGAGGGTAACAGCAGGGACTCTGGAGCAAAGGGTCTCTGAATTCAAGTCCCAGCTCTGCCAGTTTCTAGCCCCGAGATCATGGGCAAGCTGCAGGATCTGCCTCACCTATAAAATGGGGGTGATGTTACTCCCCACCACCTAGGGTTGCTGCGAAGATTTCAACAGCTAATAGTATGTGTCAACCAGTTAGAACAGGGCCTGGTATGTAGTAAGAGCCGTAATATGTCACTATTGATCTCCTATGCAGGGAGATACTTCCTCCCACCCACCTTCTCTGTTTGCTTCTGTGGCTTTGTGCCCCAAGAGGGCTGAGGCTGTGTCCTATCCCTTTTGGGGACTGAAACAGAGGGGCAGTGCAGCATGATGGTCAGGAGTGTAGGTCCTGGTTCCAAGCCGAGATCCTGCAACCTCCTGGCCATGTGATCTGTTTCTGTGTTGAGCCTCAGTTGCCTCCTATAAGAAGGGGACAATAAAAGAACCTATTAATGAGTATTGTATGAAGTCATGTAACACACATGAAGCACCTAGAGCAGTTCCTGGCACATGGGAAGTGCCAAACAAGCGTTAGCTATTATTGTATCTGTGTCCCCAGCACCCACCACTGTGCCCAATGGTGCTAAGCAGCTGCTTTTGGATACGTGAATGAGTTGAGTATTTATATTTCTTGTTCTCTGGATAGCAAGAGACCCTCTCCAAATTCTATCCCAAAGATAGGACCCTGGGATGGAAACTGCCACCAAGGATGGTCACTGTGGCCCAGATATCATTGTTTATAATGATCTCACTGAGTAAATAAATAGCATGAGACAGGAGGCAGGCCAGTTTTGGAAATACTCCGCCCCTGGCTCCAGCCGGGGCACTGAGACACAATGACCCTGGCCAGTTGACTCATCTCAGCCCCACCCAGCCCCTCAGACTCCCTCATTCCGCCTGGCAAGCCTAGCAGGAGCCAGTCTAAAGCAGCTGGCTCTGGGGAGAAGAAAAAGCAGGTGTGAATCTGTGACTAATGCCAAGCCACAGAGGGGCAGTCAAAGGAACAGAAAAG
Source organism: Symphalangus syndactylus (assembly GCF_028878055.3). Taxonomy (NCBI): domain Eukaryota; kingdom Metazoa; phylum Chordata; class Mammalia; order Primates; family Hylobatidae; genus Symphalangus; species Symphalangus syndactylus. Next base: position 20,732,345 of record NC_072424.2, read on the forward strand.
CTCTGACCAAGGAGGTTAAGGACAAAGGCCAGTGCTACATGATGCAGTCACTGGAGTGGGAAGGGGGCATCGAAGGGCAGATAAAGCAGGCATTGCTGCACTGTGGGTGGAGGTCTAGAGGGTTCCTAGGGCCCAGCTGGGCCACAGCCAGCACAGCCCTCAACTGGAGAGGAATCCCAAAGGCCCCTGTACCATCCCTCAAGCCCCATCCTCAGAAAGAGGGAGCTGTGGAGAGAGTTCACAGAAGCTGGCTCCAGCCCACAGTCAGAACTTGTCAGGGTAGAAAGATGCTGACATAGAGAAAAGTCTCCAGTTGTCTGGCATCCTTCTTGAGAACCTAGATTTCTTTAGAAAATTGTTCCTCTAATTTTGAAAATATAATTTCCATGTCAGTGATTTCACTTACAGCCTTGTAAAACAGACTTTGGCACTTAGAAAGGAGGCAGTTCAACCACCTTGGCGTGCAGGTTGGAAGGGAAGTGACTCCATTCATCCAATCCACAATTTGTAGTGCTTACTACAAAGCAGGTACTGATCAAGGTGCTGGGCACCTGCAGAGAACAAGAACACAAGGTCCCCATTCTCATGGAACTTACATTTTGGGGAGAAGAAGACAGACAATAAATGCTAAGCAAATGGCGACATTCAGATCAAGATAAATATTAGGAAGAAAACAAAGAGCTTTATGAAAGCGAAGGGTGGGATGGTCGATGGTCTCATCCTCTCATCCAGAAAGGATGAGCTGAGGCCGGAAGTAGAAGCCATGACGGGCAGGGCAAGAGCTCTGCCTGCAAGTGCAAAGGTCCTGTGGCAGGGACACGTTTAGGGAGGCCCAGGAAAATGAAGAAGATGGACATGGCTAAGGCGGAGTGACTCCTGCTAATATTTACTGGGCATTGTACCTTGTGCCAGGCCACATTCTAAGCACTCTATTGGTAGCTCATGAAGTGCCCATAAGGGCCCTTGAAGGTGGGGTTCCGTTAATTCCATTTACAGCTGGGAGGCCACAGAGGTTAAGGAATCTGCTCCAAGTCACCCTTTAAGGATAGGGCAGGCAGGATTTCCTGGCATTTCAAATCCAGAGCACTTTAGAGCAGACGCCCCAGCAAAAGCCTGAGAACGTATGTCCCATGGGCCTCAGGAAGGAGTTTGGATTTTGTTCCAAGTACAAGGGGAAGTGGTCAGGGCCCACAGTCCTTCAGAGGTCAGTTCAATCGTTGTTAAGCACTCAGCCAGGTGCTACGTTCTATCTCAAAGCCCCTTCCTGCGCGCCAGGCTGCCTGTGGTGAGCCTGGGGTCGGGACCCTCGGCATGCGGCCCTCTCAGCCACAGGCGACCCCCACTTTCCCGGCCGGCCCTCTCAAAGGTCTCCTCACCCCCGTGTCTCCTGTCTCACCTGAACTTCTCCCGCTTCTGAACGAGAACTGGCACCCTGCGCTCGGAGCGGCTCAGGTCTTGGGCTCTGAGAACCCAGGCGCGCCCGGGGATGCGCAGAGCATAGCCCACCGCACTGCGCCCAAAGGGTGCTCGCAGAGGGGCCTCTCCCTCCGTCGCGCCGCAGTCTCCCGGAGCCCTCCGGTGGATCTCTCGCGGAGCGAATGTTGGCCGCATTAACCTGTTATCAAAGCGCGCCGCATCACCAACCCGCCCGGGGAACTCTTTGCGCCGGCAACTCGGCCTTGCATTTCCAGCGCCATAAGCCCCTGGTGCCCGCAGTGCCCACGCAGTTTGCGCCCTGGCCTTAGCCCACAGACGCTGACCCCAGCAGAGACCCTGGCTCTGAGCGAGTTCCCAGCTCTGTGACACCCCCCACCCCACCGCATGGTGACACCAGAACGTTCCATCCTGGAACATCGGCGACCCTAGGCTTCCCAGCCTGGTGGTGGCGCAGCCTGATTGGCAGGTTCCCCCTTGGCTGGGGTGGGGGACCCGGGGAGAGCCGTTGTGCACAATTGCTGTTTTTACTCCTGCCATCATTAATTCAACTATTGACAGAGAAAGGAGGGTCCGCAGCAGCTTTGTGTCACGCACTCACTGTAATTTACTTGAAAAGAGTTAAATCACAATTACCTGCCATTTGTTTTGCATAAAACGAGCCTGTAATCGCAGAGCGCTTGAAAGGACAACAGCCACATTGTTGCCATATTAGAACAATATTTCTCAAATTGAAACGTAAAGCATTCGAATTGGCACTTTGTTTGACGGTGGCCCAGGGATAGGCAAAACTGACACCCCAGCTCGGACTCCAGACACTACAGTTAACAAGCATAATTTTCATTCATTGAAGTCTAGACCGATTTTTTAAATTGTTGCACTTATTGTGCAAGTGTACCTCCCAAATGTTGGAAAAGAAAATGCAATCTTTTATCTGTTACCTAGCCCAGTTGATAACTTATCTAAATGCCATGAAAATTCCCGTTGCTGGAGTTAAAATCAGAACAAACTGTAATTAACCCACTTGAGATTTGTTTCAATGTCCAAAGAAATCACACTGTTTCTCAAATAAAGTTACTTCTGTTCTCATTTTCTCTCCTTTCAGATACGGTGGTGTAAATATGACTGATTAGCTTTTAAACCAGGGTTTTAAAATGTATTTAGAATATTCAATTCTCCAAAATTACATCACTGTTAACTGGTGTGTTCAGCAAATTTGGAGCAGAGCTGTTTTTTTAACAACTCCTGTAAAAGTAAACTGATGCTTTGAGTGAGCTGTAGTTTCCATTAGCATTCATGGCTTTTTAGTAACAAAATGTAACTGTTCAATTAAGCTTGAGTATTAAAAAGAACCCAGTTACTAATTGTAAGAACCCTTCAACAATCAGGAAAAACAGCAAATACAAAAATCCGGTTGGTAACATTGGAAGCTGTGTGCAGAGAAGGTAACAACCTGTTACAGCAACTTTTGCAAATGAAAATAAAGAGAAGTGGCAGAAAAGAAGGTTGAAAGTAGAAAAGATGAAGGAATAAAAAGGTAGAATTTAAAAAATCTGGTTGGCAAAAAGCAAGCTGAAATGCAGATTTAGTTCAGGGAATAATTAAAATGTAAAATAAGAAAACCTGATAACCCGGGAAAACAGGTCAGGGAAGGAGTAAAATGCATTTGCTGTTGTTACCATTGGACTCACCCAATTCTGCAAAGTACAATTTTGTGATTGAAAGGTGACTCCTTTTTTAAGAGTTTTATTTTTTAAAGAAAGAGAAAAGGATACTGGCTTTAAAAAAATGGTTTTTTAAAGGAAAAAATATTGTGTTGTCTCCTGTCCTTTTTTTAATATATGTGAAAATTTAAATGTTTAATTTTATTCATAGTGACTTTTAAATTTTTTAAAATAATTTTTCCTTTATTCTGCTAGGTGAGAATAAATGCTTGGCTTCAGCAGAAAACAAATTATATATGGAGCAAACCAAAGACTCAATTGCATTTTTCATGATTGGTTTTTGAACAATAATCCATAGAGGTGGGGGAGGGGGGTTCATCAGCAAATGAAACAAAGTCCCCGATCTATATTCCTATTCTGATGTCACCTCCTGGAATATCGGCAACATTTTAAGTTCCAACCTAAGCCATGAATTCCTTCAGAACAAATCAAATGTCTTTAAAGAACATTTCTGTTTGAAAAGGAATTAAGCTCTCCTGAAAGAATTTTAAAGGTTGTGATATTCACAGTCTGATAAAGCAGCACCTTTAATGAAATTCTAATTAGCAATTTCATGCACTTTGCTATTAGTCATATCAGATTAGTGCACATTTTCACAGCCTTCCTTTAATTAAGTGCACTTATTCCAAGTTTCAAACACTTTCCTTATAAGATGAAAACTGTGCTGAAATGTTATTTAGTAAACAGAGGAAGTGTGAACGTGTAGGTGTGCGTGTGTACAGAGATGGACATTTTAACTGTCTGCAATTTTTTTTTTTTTTTACTTTTAGAGTTGGTGCACTCAGGTTTTCATCCCTTTTTTCTTGTATTCTCAGTATTTCCTCATACTTCTAAGAGACCCGTTCAAATCCTTTTCCAAAGTGCAAATCATGTATTTTGCTTAAAATATATTTCCTATATGTGTATATATGGAGGGTGTTGTGGGTCTTTTTGCCTTTTTGCTTAAAACATCTCCATATATATTTGTGTGTATATGTGCGTGTACGTATATGTATGTATTATGTGTGTGTATATATACAGAGAGAAACTGTACAATCTACAATATCTAATTTTAAAAATCTCTGAAAAGCAATGAGCAAGTATTTATCCATCTCATATATACCCACTTCCCACTGCCTTTTGCAGCTACCTCCTTTCCTTTAAAAACAGCAATACGATTTCATTCTACCTTCTAAATTTTATTCCGAAGCTCCAGCCGGGAGTAGCCTGTTAGCTTCATGAGCTGGATCCATGGGTCGCAGGACGACTTCCTTCAGTTCAGACTTCACTTCTCCCCTTCAGGAGCCTGGCAGTCAAATCAGTCATTTTCAGGCAAGGCAAGACCTACCCTGGGAGCCCACACCCTACAAACCCCTGAATCCCCCCAGGTTCATCCCTTCCTCCCAGCCTGCTGGAGTGCTGCTCCAATTCAGGGAGATTATATTGTCTGGGAATCGACTTGGTCTTATGTGTAGCCTTTTGTCAAGAGGAAATTTTTGTTGCCTGTTTTGCTCAGAGGTTGAAACTTGTAATATCTTAACTAATTGCCTGCATCTCTAACACACATGTTCTCTTGTTGGTGTCGTTCATTTATACTGTAACATATTTGACATTTTTAGATCCTCTCCTGGGACGCCTGGGCCTCTTAGCAGTTCTCTCCATGAAGAGTGTTTGCCTAATGATTACTGACTGACATCTCAATAACCAGCGATGTATGAGTTGGGTGCATCTATTGAAGAGTTCTGGGGTGTGTGTGTATGTGTGGTGTGTGCAAGTGTGTGTGTGTATGTGTGTTTTAATTCATGGTCCACTTTGTCAAGTCATGTGTGAGCCATAATTTAAGCTAATAATTACCAGACATGAATTCAATGAAACATTGGTGTCTACACTTTAAAAAAATAGTCCTGAATTTTAATGCATTCAGAAAACGTTCGCCTAGGGCCAGGCTGGGTCCAACGCGCATATGGAAGCACTTTAAAAGTGATAAATGATTTGGAATCTACCCTGTCTACTGGTGTGCTTCTCAGGAAAGAAAATTAGAGCTAACAGGTGTTAGATAGGGAATGCTGGGGCATTTTAATAGAATTGTCAAAATGTTGGTACCAGATGTTGACATGAATGCACACAACTCGGAACGTAATGCCAGGCCGCCATTTAAATAATTATTTGTTTAAATTTCAAGTCGCCAGCAGGAAATCTTTACTTTGTTCAGCACCTTTCTCTACAGACCATCCCCCGGCTCTCTCCCCTACGATTTGCATCAAAGTGTAGTGGCTCCTCGGCTCACATATGCATGCTTTAAATAATCCATGCCTGTCAAATTTCATTTTTTCTTTTCAGATCATACTCATCGCATCCCCGTCCTTGCCAGCCTTGAAGTCGGCCTCAATGTATTCGTATACGAGAAAAGATGATTTAAATACTGCCAGTTACAGGATAATTAATCTTTGAACTACTCGGTAACTTCAAATGTATATACCAAGTAATCTGCATGAACTTGTAATTACTATGTATTTATACGATATTTCCCATGTAATCACCAAGTCGTTACATGGTTATGTGAGCCTTGTAAATTATGGCAATAGCAGAAAACTAATCTCACCCACGCCACTGCAAAAAGCCCATTCAGGAGCCGCTGGTATCCACCACAGTCAATTAATTGAAGGATCCAGAAAGAGTCTATCCTTTAAAGGACATTAAGATGTTTGCCTGCAATAAAGTCTCAACTTTAAGAAATATTGGGGGATTGAGAGCCTGGCAAGGTGGGTAGAGAGTGGCCTTTGTCATCAGCTTACACACAAAGGCTGTGACTGGTTTGGGCCATTTATTGCTGCTAGAGTTGAAAAGCAATTGGGGAAAAAAATCTCAGGGCAAAATCCACCATCGCTTCCATAAGCAGCATTCTGCTGCAGTTGGGAAGGTTCTGAAATAAATTTCAATGTGAGTTTCAAAAGCAAACCCTGAGGCAGATTTAGTTGGTCATCTTTTCGAACCCAATTAAAACAGGAGCAAAGCCTCCAGTTTTTCCAGACCAAGGCATCTTGTTCTGACGTTCCAAAAGTCAGTTCTTTCATGAGTGAACTGTGTGTGCATGTGAATGTGCACACCTGTGCCCATACATACACACACACACACACACACACAGAGGTTAATGAGCTGTCTTAATGTCTTCAAAATCCACATTGGATCCTGTGGCCCCTTTTATTCAAAAGCAACCATCCAAATGGGAAGGACTCCTCTCCTTCTCGTAAAGGTCCTCTCCTTTCTCCCTGACAGGACAGATGGGTCTGTTTTTTGCACAATAAAGAATGAGGTAGCATGCAAAGCTTTGGCCTTTCTGGGAGCTACAAGTGGCTGTGCCACTCAGAAAAGGGCAAGGTGGCAGAGAAGCTAGGTCTATACTGGATTTTCGATTTCTTCAGAATTACGAGCTTTCCTTTGACTCAGTGCTGTTAGACATAGGAAGGGAGAGTCCAGGCAATAACCTTGAAGACTACCAAGGCCCTGCTGCTTAGCTGACCCACATCCAAACCCTTGTCTGGCTCTCATGCACCCTTGAGACAGGATCTCCAAACCACTAAGGGGTGATGACCACATCACTCAGAACCTTCCAGGGCCCCTTTTCTTCAGAGGCTCAGCTGTCTGGAACTGTGCTGTCCAATATGCTAACCACTAGCCACATGTTCTTGTATAAATAACTCAAAGATTCGGTTCTTAATGAGAACACATGGACATAGGGAGGGGAACATCACACACCGGGGCCAGTCGGGGGGTGGGGGGGAGCAAGGGGAGGAAGAGCATTAAGACAAATACCTAATGCATGCGGGGCTTAAAACCTAGATGAAGAGTTGACAGGCGCAGCAAACCACCATGGCACATATATACCTATGTAACAAACCTGCACATTCAGCACATGTATCCCAGAACTTAAAGTAAAATAAAAAATAAAGATTCGGTTATTGGTTGCACTAGCTAGCTGCATTTCATGTGCCCAGTAGCCACGTGTGGCCAGTAGCCACCAGATTGGACCATGCAGATATATTCTATTTTCAGGATGGCTAAGCTAGAGCTTTTCGTAATTCTCTGGTCAGTCCTCTGATCTTTCCCACCCAGAGGCACCAATACATGGAGTCAAAGAGCAAAACCAGAGGTTTTTTTCTGAGCCTGGTAAGAGGCTGCCTTGCCTCCTCAGTAAGACCTCTCCTCATTGCGCCTGGACTTGTGTGCAGGGCCAGGGTCAGACCCAGGGCTGAGTGCGTCACCAGACCCAACAGAGCCCTGGGTGACATCTGAGACCGTGGAGGTATTAAGTGGCTAGTGGCCAGTTCTGAGGGCTGAATTGGTAATTGCCTCACAGAGATGGCAGCTTTGCTGGTATAAATCTAGAATGCCATTTTGCCTTCCAGGATAGGATATGCCAGGCTCATTTGCTGGGGATAAGTTTAATTACTCTTTATTACTCACTTTTCATCATATAAGCTGTTATTTGCTACTTGATTGATATCATATATTACTCATTATTGTGGCTGTTTTTCATTTTTCTAGTGCCTGCCATATGCCAGACCTGCTGCCTCTTTCTTCCTCACAACAACCCTATGAGGTAGAAACTGAGATCCCATTTCACAGATGGGAAAAATCAAGGCTAAGATGGATTTGCTGACTTTCTCAAAGCCACATAGCTAATCAGTGGTGGATCAGGATATAAACCTCATGCCATTCACCATCCCCTAACTACACCCCACCCCAAACCCACTCACACATACACAGGCTTGTCTCTTCTCCGAAAGGGCAAGCAGGAAGCTAAGTGGAATTCCCATCTCCTCAGCAATGATCATTCTCAGTGCGCAGTTCCCTTATCTATGTCACTCCTCTAACAACAGCCTTTAATTAGTCATCTTATCTGTAGTAGTTTGCAAAATGGCCCCAATTTTCCAACTCTCCCCAATATCCATGCCTCTTTGCAATGTGACTGTGCAGCTCCCTCCCTAAAGATGTGGAGTATATTTTTTGCAGAATGTATTTCTGAATCTAGGTTGGCCTTGTGACTTGCTTTAGCAAGTGAAATGTGGCAGAAGCAACATTGCACCAATTCTGAGCCTAGGTCTCAAGAGGCATTTTTCATGCCTTTACAGTCTCTGTCTCTCTCTCCCTCTCTCTCTCTCTGTCTCTCTCTCTCTCCCTCTCTCTCAATCTTGCTGCCACCACCTAAACAAGTGCAGGCTAGCCTGCTGGATGATGTGACATAAATGGCCCAATTGTCCCCACTGTCCAGCTAATAGCCAGCTAACCTTCAGAAGCAAAGCCACCCTACCTGACCTGCAGCTGACTATAGATGCATGAGGAAGCTTACCTAGGAAAGAAGAACTGACCTGCTGAGCCCAGCCTGATTTGCTGACCCCAGCCTGATTTGCTGACCCCTTGAATTATAAACAAATGGTAGTTTCTGAAGCCCATGTGTTTGCAGGTGGTTTGTTTCACAGCAAGCACTAACTAAAACACTCTCCTGAGCCAGGTGCTTTTTCTCATTATCTGAGATGTACTCAGCTTATGCCTTCTCCTTCTTTAATTGGCTCTTTCTTTAGGAATATGTTCAAACTTCTGCTAGAGACCCCAAAACCCATAGACCTGATGAGATTCAATAAAGCTCTTCCTGTCACCGCCTCTGAGCACCATGAAATTTCTCTGCTTATTAAGCAACTGACAAATGAGAATTTTCATTTTAAAAAGTCTAAATCTTTGGCTATTGGATGTGAGATTGGTTCTCACTATTGATTCTGATTTTGGACCAAACCACAAAACCTCCCACACCTAATGAGATTCTTGCTTTTCTTTTTCCTTTCATAGCCAGGCATCCAGAGGAAACTGTTCATCCCTCCCAAATCCATCAGCAGCCAGCAAGGCTGAATGAGACCCACCAAATTCACTTTCATTCCCCATTGGATCTGTTGATTCCAGGCTTTCCAAGCCCAGAGTGGAACTCACGGTGGAAATCCTATAAGGTCTCATGTCTGGGACAGTGAGTGCTGTGGAGCCCAGACTTCATTCCATGCAGCTGGAAGAGAGATGCTGAGGCTGGTTCATGGCCAATCTGGGCTGTTCCAACAACCTCCATGGGGCCTCCATGAAACGGCCCATCACTCAGGCTTTGGATTTTATGGTTTCACAGTATGAAGATGAGTTTCTGGGATTCCTAAATATTTTAAAGTTTGTGTTCATTCCATAAGTAGGTTTTAGTCACCTACTGTGTGCAAGGTTTGAAGGAATATAGTGGGGAAGAAAATTCAGCCTATGTGTGGAAAGAACTTACGGATGGGAAGGTATAAAAGTGACAAAAGAATAAAAGGGAGTCCAGCCAAGAATTTAAAAAGGAAGAGCTTGCTTTATGGGCACTCAGTATTTTCCAGGCTCTCCTCTGATTAAGCTAATGTGAATTAATTCATTTAATCTCCACACCTCTCCTATTATGGAAGCACTATTCCCTGCCCCGTTTTATAGATGAGGCATAGAGAGGTTAAATGATACAGGCAGCCTCCTACTGCATTCCTGAAAATATACACATGAGGATTTAGTGTATGGAAGTTGAGCAACAGGCCAATGGAGCTCCATTTCAATGATGTAAAACAGAAAATACCTAGCACCAGTGTTCTATGATATACATCTGATTATTTTAACATTAAAATTATGGATACATCAAAATATTAAAACATTAAAATATTAATTAAGTATAAATATAGACTAAAGCATTGCCAAAGTAATTTCTTATACCAAATTACAGTCCTCTTGGCTGACTTGAAGTGGTTTTTATGAAGCAAAAAGAGCTGGGTTTAATCCAGGCCAGAAACATTTGCAGAGAACGAGGCATTGCTGCAGAGCCAGGGGGATCAGCTCAGCTCTTAAAACGCTCCTAAGCTGAGAGGCTGCTGGGCCTGGCGAGCCAAGCAGAGGCTGCAAGTTGGCAACTCTGGATTTAAACAAGGGCTTCTCCCCTTGTAGCTGGGTGTCCTTGAGCTAGTCACTTAACTTCTCTGAGTTTCAGTTCCCCAGCTTAGCAAGACACTATTGATAACTTTTCATGCCTTTTGGGCTCTCTGTAAGGATCAATAAGAACACGCTGTGAATGAGTTCTGTGAACCTAGGCTCCTCAAAGTGTGGTCCGTGGACCTGAAGCAACAGCACCTGGGAACTTGTTAGAATGCCAATCCTCAGGCCCTAACCCTACTGAGGATACTGCCTAGAAAACTCCCCTGCCTTCAGCAATCCTTATGCGTGGTAAAGTTTGCGAACCACCACCTTAAGTAACATCAATTCCCCAGCAGAGTCCCAGGTTACAACTGTGGTCCCAGGAAAATATTGAATGTGCTCCCTTTCATTATCAAAAATGTTTCAGAGTAGATGACAAATTGTACAGCTCCTACAAATGACTCACATGAGTCTAGCAGCCTTCTAAGAGATGGGGAAAATCACATTATCACCATGGAGACGGGGCTGGGAAAAGGAGAGAAAGGAAGGAATAAAGACAGGTAGGCAGGCTTTCTCTCAGAGCTACCTTTTGGGCAACTAGAAACAACTAGAATTAGGGATTATGGACCCATGAACTCAGTGGTCCAGGGGCTTCTAACTGTTGGGGCTGTTTCTGTGTTAACAATCATGCCATCATCTATAAATGCTAGCAGTCACTCGCTGCTCCCCTCGTTCTCACAGAGACTAGGTGTGGCCTCAGAATTCTACACACAGCACTCCATGAAGCTCTTACCTATTTGACAGACTTGATGTAGTTCATCCCCTTTCATCCCCAAGATGAACAAGCTGAGGCCCACGCAGTCACTCCCGTATGGGCATACACAGTGTTTGCAGAGCCTGGCGTGTCTCACAGAGCTAATTCTTCTTGGCTTTTTGCACCCACAGGCCATTAATTCACCCAAGGGCGAATTAATTTGTGTTGTGTGGCTAGGCCTGCTGAGAAGAAGAAGAGAGAGAGGAACATTGTAACTTTTGGTGAAGCAAGATTGGTCAGTCCTGGGGGAAGTAACGTTAACTTCAGCCTAACCAGATAGATGTCATCGCCCATTTTACAGATGAACACACAGATATGCAGAGAGATTAATGGGGCTGCCGTGGTGGCTGAGGGGACCCTAACCTGCCACCACTTTATCCTTGGATATTTGATTTAGAGGGTGGATTGCCTTTCAGACTTAAGGCATCTCCCTCACTGTTCACCTGAAATTTTTATATTAGGGATTCATTCCTTTGGATCCTGAAAACATTTTGGTCTTCTGGAGTTCTCTCAGTGAGACCAGCTCCTGTATATGCAAATGCAGTTCTCAGTTGGCTGTGGGCTAAGAATGAGGCTGGGGGTGGCAGGAGGCAGTGGTCTTACCTGTTTGGTCGTTATCTGCACACCTACCCTTCTATTCCTTACTCAAAATGTTACTGTAAATTGATTTGCTTTTTGTTATAAATTTAATGCATTTATTTTGAAAGAGCATATCATATTATTATTATAAATGGAAAACCAGTTTCATGCACCAGAATTTATTAAAACTGATATAGGGCTTTCAAAATATTAAAAGGTTGCTTAGTGCAGTAACTCCAATCAGCTCACATACTGGTGCATTATGGGAAACTCCAACACACAAGGGAAGAGACAGACTAGGAGACAAGAAAGGAAAGGAATTCCCACTTCGGCACTGAGACTTCATGGTACTTTTCAGAGGAATCCCAGGGAGTGGAGAGAGACTTGAGTATGATCTTGGGCACTTCTATTCCAAGCCTCAGTTTCTTCAGCTCCAAAATAGGGCTGAGTTCAGCCATTCTTTCCTCTCAGGATGCTTGGGAGGAGGATTAACTGAGTAATAGGGTTTGGCTGTGTCCCCATGCAAATCTTCCCTTGAATTGTAATAATCCCCACATGTCAAGGGTAGAGCCAGGTGGAGATAATTGAATGAGGGCAGTTCTCACCATACTGTTCTTGTGGTAGTGAATGAGTCTCACAAGATCTAATGGTTTTATAAATCGGAGTGCCCCTGCACAGGCTGTCTTGCCTGCCACCGTGTAAGATGTGCCTTTGCTCCTCCTTCACCTTCCACCATGATTGTGAGTGCCCCCTACCCCAGCCATGTGAAACTGTGAGTCCGTTAAACATTTTTTCTTTATAAATTACCCAGTCTCAGGTATGTGTTAGCAACATAAGAACAGACTAATACACTGGGATTATGGTTGTTCATGAGCTTTATAAAGAGTGGCACAGGTCATAACATTGGATGCTCAAGATTTTTTTTTATTTTAATTTTACTTTTAGGTTCTGGGGTACATGTGCAGGATGTGCAGTTTTGTTACATAGGTAGACATGTGCCATAGTGGTTTGCTGCACCAATCAATCCATCACCTAGGTATTAAGCTCAGTATGTGTTAGCTATTTTTCCCAGTGCTCTCCCTCCCCTGACCCCACATCCCCCAACAGGCCCCAGTGTGTGTTGTTCCCCTCCCTGTGTCCATGTGTTCTCGTTGTTTAGCTCCCACTTATAAGTGAGAACATGTGGTGTCTGGTTTTCTGTTCCTTGAAAGATTATTGTTCTCAGCTCCCTCCACAGTGTGAAGCTGCCAGGCCTGATCAGAGGAAAGTGGCTTCATATGGGAGGTCACTATCCAAGGACACCTGGCAACATCTGTTGTGGCAACCAGTCGTAAGAGACCACATAGTTTCTTCAGTTTAGCTTCAGATTTAACACTGAGCTTCTTGGTGGCAAAAGTGAAAAGAGAAAATTAGTCATTTATGAAGGAGGAAAGAAAAGAAGCATATCAACTTCTCAGGGGACACAGAGGTTTTCCTGGTCTTGAGTTCAAAAATTAATTTCTCACACAGAGTTTAAAATGAGGTCAACTGGGGTAACAAAAAGAGTCTTAGCCCAGAGTTAACAGGTACTAGGGCCATTTCCAGGTCTGACAACTCATCTTGGCGACTTTTGGATTCGTGCTTTTTCTCCGTTTTGTTTTTGTGACCATCTCAACAGTGTATAAGGGGAAGAGTGCTGAACTCTGAGCCAGAGGACCTGGTTCTAATCCTGGGTTGTGGGTCCCATGCAAGGCAGTTAACTCTAGCCAAAATGTCTCCATCTGGTGGTGCAGCCACCGAAAATCATTTTAGAAGAATTGCAATGGCATCAGAGACATTCATGAGGCAATACTGAATGGAAAAAAGGCAGGATGCAATACTGTGACTATGATATGATTTCACCCATATTAAATAATTCCACAGATGTGTGCAGAGGCCAAATGCAGAGTAGTTAGGAACACAGGTCAGGGGCTGGAGCCAATTGGTTTGTCTGGATTCAATCCTTACCCACTCCTACCTCCACTATCTGTGTGACTTGGCGCAAGTGAAAACTTCTTTATGCCAGTTTTCTGTAAAATGTAGGTAGTAATAGTGCCTACCTAATACAGTTGTTGTGAACTGTAAATGAATGAGTATGTAAAAAGCACTTGTGACAGTCCCTGGCACACTGAGCACTCAGTGGGTATGTGCGTTTGCATTTGTGTGTGTGCACACATGTGTGTGTTTGCATGTGTGCATGTGTGTTTGTGTGTGCCTTTGTGTATGTGCAAGCATGGGTCTGCTCATAAGCATGGGTGTGCACGGTCACTGAAAAAAGTCTAAAAGGAAAGAACCCAAAACACTAACTGTCATCTGGTGGTAACTACGGTTTTCTTTTTTTCACTTTTCTCTGCTTTCCAAATGCTTTTCTGTGTTTTGTTTTTCTACTCAGGGGCAAAACCAAAATGCTTTGTGTTTGCCTTTCACCATCTGCAAAAGGAGGATCACAAGCCTTGTTCAGGGTCACTGTGAGATTCAAAGGAGATATGGAACCCCGGAGTTTATAAACTGTTAAGTGTGGACACAGTTGGAGATTTACCCTTATAAGCACACTAGTGTCTCAGACCTCCAGCTATTTGGGTGCAGTCCCCCACAGGTGGCTCCTGCAGCTGTGTCTCCCCTACATTCTGGCCTATGATGTGGGCTAGGGGCTGCCTCCCTCACTCGGGTGAGTCATCTCTGATCCCCTCTCCCAAAAAGGTGCCTTGAGTAGATAAAACCCTTCTACCTTCAGCCAACAAATGTTCACTAGCCCCTGAGGTTTAAAAGCTGAATCGTCCTTTATCATCTTATTGGCAGTGGAAAGAATATCTTTCCTGCACCCTTCTATCTCTATGTACCCCTACCCCTACTACAATCCAGCCTCTGAATGCTTTTCATCAAATACGATGATTTTTTTTTTCAACGTGCTGGGGTCTCCTTCCTCGGGCATTTATCCCACCACTTGGGGGATAAATCTAGAGCCAGCTGCTTCTCCAGCTCACTGCTCCAAATTCACATCTAGAAAAGAAATAAGAATAACTAATAGACATTCTGTGCTTTTCCACATTTTCTTTCTTACTTTTTTCCCTTAAAACAAATTTGGCCTTTTAAGCGAGATACCACCATATATTTATGGGAGTTTAATAACTTCTTCCATTAATAACACAGACAAACTAATTTACCCAAACGTGTCTGTTTTAAACTCTGGGAACAAAGGGTGGGAGGATGAAAATCAATCTTTCCTTTGTACTTGAGCCATTGACCTGTTAAAGCTTTGAAGATCATTTCTTTAAGAAATTGTGAGGAGTTATTTAACTACAAACAGCAGCTACCTTCCCATTCCAGCTGCGTAATCAAGCATAATAAATTAGAGTTTTAAAAAGTTGACTCTATTTTTTCTTTCCTTCTTTTTTTTTTTTTTGTATAACTGAAAATCCTTAATAGCACTTTGACAAATTGGTTTCATGGCAGACACCAGCAGCAACCTTTCCTTGCACTGGAGCTGTTTAAGCCAAGTGGAAGCATTTGGAGGCATTCCTGATTGGAGGCTGTTGGGAGAAGCCCAGGTTTTACCTTTGAAGCAGGGCTTGATAAAGTTCCTGTCACCAGCAAATGCGAGAATTGCCCTGGGACCCAGCCACCCTAAACTGGGCGGCAATTTCCGGCCTCAGCCCTGGACACCCACCCAGCTGAGAACACTTGATTGAGAAAGAGAAGTTTAGGCTGGCCCGTAAGAGCGGCAAGGAACCTCCCTCCCAAATCTGGTCAGCATTCCTCCACGCAAACCTTTCTGATCCACTTTGATAAAAATCAGTCTCCATGGGTCTTGAAAGAGTCAAAGGCCCTTCTTAATCAAATGATCAACTGTTCATTTTGAAAGCTTGACTGGTTCAATTAAGACCACAGGCAGGAGACAGGCCGGTCATATTACCCTCCTTTCCAGCCGGCCTGGCCAGTTGCCGTCCTGAAACCTGCCTTTGACCAGCCCACTTCTGTGCCCGCCTGGAATGCCCCACCACCCCCCAGTGAAATTTGACCCAAACTTCAAGGCCCCAATCTGGTTCCACCTCCTCTCAGGAGCCTTCCCTGGCCCTACCAGCTGGCAGTGACCTCTCCTTCTGAAATCTTCCAACTGTATTGTGAGTCCCTTCACCTGGGGCTTTATTGTGTACGCCTTGAGCTGCTCCTTACCTTCTTAGGAGCAAGAAGCCTGCAGACTTCTCCAGGAGGCTTGCCACACGACTCGGCCTCTGTGAGCATGCTCACATGACTGCCTGAAGTCCGGCCTTTATACATCTCTGTGTGACCCTGCGATCAGGCAGCTCTCAATGACAAAGGCTGGTGGCTTCCAAAAGTCCGCTCATGAGTCAGCTGTTTGGAATTTAGAATATAGTCTTTCCTTTTTTCCAAAATAATAATGTTCTAAAATGATGCACTCACAGTGACCAGGGCACAGGCTAGCCCAGTAAGTCCTATTTTGCCTGTGACATAACTGCAACAGCATTCAACAGATGCACTCCTGTCATACAACCTGTGTCTGCAGGTGCTGTATAGCTGTTAAGTCAACAGTCTTCAGCCACTGTGAGCTAGATTTTTTTTCTGGGCTACGCTGGGAAGTTTACCCCATCCTCCACTCAAGGCAAATGCTGCAGTGGGGAAGCTCATTCATGTCCCCATGTCTCCTCACACTCAACCCCTGCCACAGCTGCCAGCAGGATACAGAAAGGAGCAAAGCTAGGAAGCCCCTCCCTTCTGCTTTCTCCCCCTGGTTGAACCTAAAACAAAAATAGAAGGGGATTCAGAGTTGCTCGGACTCAGCCTGGGCTGGAGTTGATCCCTGGTGAAAGCCAGTTTTCTGATGGGTGGGGCAGCAGGGTGGGGGCTATAAGTTGGTCAGGAGGGCAGTGCCCTTGCCAGCCCATGGCAGTGCCTGGCATGCCCATGCCAGACCTTTGGAGGGCGTTATCTCTCAAAGGCATTCATGTTTTAATCTGGAGATACAGCAGAGACATGCTTATCCTCTGATGTCACTTTAACTTTCCCCATCTGTCCCTGGCACTGGGCTGCATGGAACCGTGAGAGCCTCCCCCAGAGACCCCCAGCCTCAGAGTACAAGGTCAGATAATGCAGGAACACCCTTGGCTCTGATCCTGCCAGTCTGTCCACATGGGGTGACTGGCCATGCTGAATTGTCATTTTTCAAAACAACACTTGAATAATAGAATGTTGTCAATCTTGTCACCAGCTAATCCCCTCCGTCAAAGCTCCTACCTTAGAATTTGTGCACCCACAGATAATACCACAGATGTGTCCGCGTCTAGGGTTTTTTTTAGAAATGTCTCCACTCCAAATTTTAGACCCCCCTCTCTTCAGTCCAGGAGACCCCAAAACACCTTTTAAACCAACACAGTAACACCAGGGAGGTTGCCCCTAGAAGGAAAGTCACCAGAGGCCTGTGTCGTATGACTGTGGAGAGATTCTAATGGCACAAGTCTAAATAAAGAAGCTTCCTGAGCTGCCTTACCTTGTCGTTACGCCACTTTGCAGACGCTGTGTTAGAACCCATTTAAAGCATTCAAGCATATAATCAAATTTCAGTAATGAGTTATTAATTAAGCAGGGGCAACCAATTCTCTGCTAACTGCCTCATAAACAATCGACAGGAGATTTGTGAATTTTGACTTCCTGACACTATTAAACAAATCAATATTAGGTTTCAGACACAGCAATTCAGACAGTTTTCTCTGTTATTTGGCAGCCATCTGCCTGGAATACTAATGAAAGAATTAAGAGCTGGAGATTTTGCATGTGTTCCATCAAAAAGATCCTTATCTGTGGGGAATTGGGGCCTGATTTGCATGGAAGAAGACTTTGCTTTTGTAGGTACAATTTTTCTCAATATGTCACTCATTAGTATTTATAAAAGCACTGGGCAGTGGAACGGCCACCAGGATTCATAACGAGCAGGCAGAGCCCTACTAGAGATAGCTCAAACAAAGCAATTCATTTATTTATATATTTTGCAGACTGGTTAATTTATAGCTAATCTAACCTGTGGAAAACTTGGGTCTAAGAATACAGCCAAGCCTCTTACTCAGCTTTTATTTTTTTTAAAAGGTCCATTTGTTTGCGTGTAGAAACAGCTAAGTAAACAAGGAGGACAGAGTTTTGCAAAATCTGGGTAACCTCTAAGTGGCAAAATGTGGTCATCTAAGTCACCTCCTTAGCCTTCCCTCTTTCTTTCACCCTTTATTTACCTTCAGTGGTCACTTAATAGCGGTGCTACTGGAAACACCTTGGAGGGATGGTGGCAGGGATTTACCATTGCTTATCTAAGGAAGGAGTAAGTGCAGGCCGTTTCAGGGCTGAGTATGTCTCACTGGTTCCTCCATGCACCCCAGACCCAAAGTGCTGGCTTTATTCAAGGGGCCGCTCAGCACGTGTGATCCATTGGCGCTGTGGCCTCCTGACTTAGCCAGAAAGGTGCCAAGTAGGAGCTGACCTGAAAGTTTAAGGATTGGAACTAACACAATGACAAAGACCCTTTCCAGGCTGGCAGATGTAGAAGGTTTCTGGCTTATCACATATCTACCTAAATGCCTTGAAGCCAAAAAAAATCCCTAACTACATGTATACAATTTTTATATTATATATGTATATCTATTGTGTATATATGTATATGAACATATAAACATGCATATACATGTGTATGTAAATATATGTGCATGGATATACATATGCACAGACATGAATACACACATATAATTGTAGTATATATTTACATATGATGTACTTTTATATATGGGTATATATTATATAGATATAAGACCCAGAAATGTACTCTGTTAGGAGATTTGGGATTGTGTCTTTTTTCAGATGTGTTTTGATTTTGTTCCTAGTTGAAAGGAATTGAAAAGTATTTTAAAACAATAATGTACAACCAAAAAATGAGAGTGTTGATTTATTCCTAAAGCTGAAAGATCTTCCTGAGTTCTGGTTCTAATCTCCTGGTGCTTAGACCAATAAGGAATTCATCAACCCACTACAGAGGTCTCCAAGGAATCTCCTGATATCCTCTGTAAAACTTTGCATATTTGTATCTATCTGTATTTTTTTAGGAGATGACCCACAGATTTAAGCAACATTTTTCAGAGTTCTGTAACTCAAGATAAATTAAGAACCATTTTTCTGCCCCTTTTATAGATAGGAAAGAGGTGAGTGCTGTGATACTGAAGATGAGTGATGGATGGTGGATAAAATCCTACCTCCAGGCTTTTGGTCGTGTGGTCTTTTACCCCATGGCATGGTAGAGTTTCTGTCTGTACACCAATTAGGATTAGGTTCAACTGTTAGCAACAAGAAACTAAAAATAATAGTGACTTAGATGAGACAGAAATGTATTTGTCTTTTACATACATGAAGTCCACAGGTCAACAGTCCAGAACTAGTGCAGCACCTCCATGATCATCAGAATCCTGGGCTTCACATACTTTGTGGCTCTGTCATTGCCAGCAATGGCTTCTTCCACATGGTCCTAATTGGCTGCCACAGCTCCAGCCATCACATCTTTAGTGCTATCCAGAGAAAAAGAAGAAGGAGTGGAGGGAAGGGGATGGAAAGGGCATGTTCTCCCTCCTAAGGATATTTTCCAGAAAACCCTCTTACTTCTTAAAGACCAGAACTTAGTCACATGACCACACCTAGCTGCAAGGGAGGCTTGGAAATGCAGTCTTTGTGGTAGGAAGGGAAATTGCACATTGGAAGAAAACCACTGGTCTCTACCACACAGTACTTTAGAGAAAGTATCCAATGCCTCTCCCCAGCACATCCCAAGGACCAAGGCAGAGTGTGCTTGGAGTGAGTCTGGTCTCAATCTAGTCTACTGCATGAAGCCAGAAGGCAGTAACAGCATCTTACCTGAAGGCAGTGACAAGTCAAGATGGAGGACATGTGGAAAACTGATCACCAGAATTAACAATGGTGGAGGTGACCATCTGGTGTGGTGGTAGAGAGCTTAACAGAGGACTGAGAACTGTGGGAGATAGAATGGGTGACATGGAAGGGGAGTGGAGGGTTTCAGAGACACAGACCAACACCCTGGCAGATTTCTACCTATTGCTCACAGGTACCCATATAAGTAAAGCAGATTCCTTTAAAGCTGCCACCAAGGAACAGATGTTGGGTGTGGTTCTCATTTCATCAGCCTGGTTCCCTCACCCTCAGTCTCTGATGTCTGTAAGCCCATTTAGGGTGACTAACCACAATGAGCATTCCTAAGGCCATCCTTATTTTGAAGCTTGAGAGAGAAGGGTGCCCTGTCCTTACACAAAATATGAAACTTCAGGCAAAAATCCAAACTTAGAAAGCTAAGAAATTACATGAAGAGCTGCCCACATCACAAAAAGAGCTTCATTTTGCAAAATTAAAAAAAAAAGTTTTACAATGGGTTTCCCCCTGACATAGATCAAGTCTTACTTGATATCTCAAAATTCAATGCACATAGAATATTTCAGAAGTGTAGCAACTGATTGTGCTATACCGCTCTATTTACTGAAATAGGTAAAAGGAAAACAAGAAGTATCCATCATGAGTTGAATATTTATTATGTGGTGGGCCCATTCCCAGGCATTGTCTCATTTAATTTTCACCACACGGTAAAGTAAGCTACGTAGCTATTCTGCCCTTAACTTGTCCAGAGTCACTGAGCACATGGCAGAACGGGAAGCTGGTGCTCTTTGACTGAATATCTTATTCTCTCTAGCTTGCTCTGAGATGTTCTATGCTATCTCTTCATCATGCAGAATCTTTGTTCATCTTGTCTAAATATTGTATTTTGGTTTTCCATTTAACCAGTAATTAGAACAATACCAGTTGCTAACCATAGGTATGATTTGCTGTTGGGGACCTGGAAATTTCCTTCATTGTTTTGCAGAATTATAATTTGGGTTTTAAATTTTCAAAAGTCTCTGTTACCTTTATAGTCAGCATTTCCTGGTGCATCAGGACTGTTGGTGTGAAATTACTACAGATAGTTAAAATAATTCATAAAATAAAAATCAAGAGAAAACTCAGAAACTCTTTTTGTTCCCCCATCAGTCTTTTGTTCCTTGCCTTGATAGTGCCACCTGGAACCATACTATGTATTTAAAAATATGTTAGTTCAGAATGCTGGCCACATGCCAGTAGACAACTTAGATACTAAAGGGTGACATTTCCAGTTCCATGTTCCTAGATGATACCATGTCAGTGTTTGAATATTAGTTTTCGACAATAGCAATCTATGCTAGTCAATTTAAGCAGAAAAAGATTTATTTTTTTAAAAAATTAATTATACTTTATGTTCTGGGATATATGTGCAGAACATGCAGGCTTGTTACATAGGTATACATGTGCCATAGTGGTTTGCTGCACCCATCAACCCAACATCTAGGTTTTAAGCCCTGCATGCATTAGGTATATGTCTTAATACTATCCCTCCCCTTGCCCCCCACCCCACAACAGGCCCCTGTGTGTGATGTTCCCCTCCCTGTGTGCATGTGTTCTCATTGTTCAACTCCCACTTATGAGTGAGAACATGCAGTGTTTGGTTTTCTGTTCCTGTGTTAGTTTGCTGAGAATGATGGCTTCCACTTTCATCCATGTCCCTGTAAAGGACATGAACTCATTCTTTTTAATGGCTGCATAGTATTCCATGGTGTATATGTGCCACATTTTCTTTATCTAGTCTATCATTGATGGGCATTTGGGTTGGTTCCAAGTCTTTGCTATTGTAAATAGTGCTGCAATAAACATACGTGTGCATGTGTCTTTATAGTAGAATGATTTATAGAAAAAGATTTCTGAAGGAGGATTATACAGATCATAGAATCTCTAGGTGGGCTGGAAAACCAGATTCAAATGCCACAAGCAATATCGTAGTGAAGGGGCCACTTCACTAGGAGAAATAGCAATCCATACCATGGGACCATGTTATACTGTGAATCACAAGGTCCCTGTGGCCTACTCTTCAGAACTGATGATGCTGAGCAATGGGCTGCAGGAACTTCACCCTAGCCAGCTCTAACACAGATGCCTACACCACACTGCCCAGCATATCTGATCTTCCTGTTCATAGCGACCAACTGCTATTGCTCACTTCACTTCCAAGATTTGCATGGTACAGCTACTTGACAGAATTCAAATCATCTGCAGATTTCTAGCTACAAAAAAGTCTGGGAAATGTAGCTTTATTTTGCCTTGTTTTTAGCTTGATGGCATGCACAATACGAAAAGATAAGCTAGAAGGGAATTGTGATGAGTAGGAAGTGACCTAACCTACAAAATAGCCACAGTCATGCTGGCCATGGTTTTCCTTCTGTAAAAACGAACACTTACACCAGAAAGCTTGCAGTATACCTACAGTGGATTAGGTACTGAGTTAAATACTTTCATATCTGTAAATTAATTCAATTTCCGTAAAAATTCCCTCAGCTAGGTATTTACAACCCGATCTGCAGATGAGAAAAGTGAGGCTTAGAGATATTAAGAAACTTTTTTAATCTCATAGAGATAGTGAACAATGGAGCTGAATTTTGCTACTTCCTACTCTAGCAAAATAGCTACTACGGTGAAAAGATCACAGAAGCTCTGCCACTTAGGAGCTGAGTGACCTTAAGCGAGTTTTTATTTGACTTCCCTGAGCCCCAGGTTATTCCTCTGAAAAATGGCAACTTCATAGCTGGAGTAGCAAGCAAGGAGGGAATGAGATAACATATGTGTATCCTTTAGCTTAAGATTCAGAAAATAACTGTTATATAAATCAATATATAAAGAAATTTGGAAAAACAAACTGAAAATTCTTTTTAAAAAAGAAGGTTCTTCTAACTTCTCACTTCTTGATCACCCTTCTGAAGCTAAGTGGGACATGATTTACTTGATAATCTGCCTAATGCAGGAAGGTTTCATGGCCAATGGCTCAATGTTAAAATAGGATTATGTGCCCAGGAAAAGGGAACTTCTTATAGCAGCAGTGTCTCCTTTTAAAAACAGCAGGTCTGTTAGCACTCAGGTTTAATTCAACTGATTCCTTGATGAATCCAGTGTGACAGGGACCTCCGCTGTTAACAGGCAAGTGCACCCAGCCTTTCCCTGGGCCTTCTGGGTTGCAAATGCAGACAAATTGTTAGAGGAATAGTGAAATGGGGAGTTGGGAGAAATCTCTCTTCTTGGGCTGAGCTCGGCTTTTGTTTGTGTGCTGAATTCAGGAATGGGGAAGTAAAAATTGAAATACAAAGAACTCAGAGAGAATACATCAATACAGATCTTAAAGAACTTGGGAGTAGGAGAGAGGGCAGGAAAAGGGAAAACCTAGTTCCCAATCAGGAAGAGCTTTTTGAGGGAGTGGAGTGCAGAGAGGTTGGAATGTGGAAAACTCCAAACAACTGTTTGGGAAGAATTGGGGAGGAAGAGAAAGAGGGATTTTTAAGAACTGTTGTTGAGGTTGTTCAATGGTTCTCCTTTAATATTTCTGTGTGTTTGGGGAATTCATTTTTAATCAGTTTTGGCCAAAGGATTGTGCTTCTTCGATTATGACCCTGTACGGACTGGGCCACATAGGGCCTTATTTGTATTTGGGTTACGCTAATTTTTTTAAATTTGGCCAACAAAGCAGTGGCAGTTGCCTTATTTAAAGGCTCGTAACTAGAAAGAAAACAAAATCCCATTAAAAAGTGGGCAAAGGACATGAATAGACAATTCTCAAAAGATGATATACAAATGGCCAACAGACATATGGAAAAATGCTCAACATCACTATCAGGGAAACGCAAATTAAAACTACAATGTGATACCACCTTACTCCTGCAAGAATGGCCATGATTTAAAAATAAAAAAAAAATAGATGTTGGTGTGGATGTGGTGAAAAGGAAACACTTTTACAATGCTGGTGGGAATGTAAACTAGTACACCACTATGGCAAACAGTATGGAGACTCTTTAAAAACTAAAAGTAGAACTACCATTTGATCCAGCAATCCCACTACTGGATATCTACCCAGAGGAAAAGGAGTCATTATGTGAAAAATACACTTGCACACACGTATTTATAGCTGTACAATTTGCAACTGCAAAAATGTGGAACCATCCTAAATGTCCATCAACCAACAAGTGGATAAAGAAAATGTGGCATATGTACACCATGCAATATTACTCAGCCATAAAAAGGAATGAAATAATGGCATTTGCTGCAACTTGGATGGAATTGGAGATCATTATTCTAAATGAAGTAACTCAGGAATGGAAAACCAAATATCGTCTGTTCTCACTTATAAGTGGGAGCTAAGCTATGAGCACACAAAGGCAAAAGAATGACATAATAGACTTTGGGGACTTGAGGGGGGTGGTGAGAGTCAAAAGACAACGCAGTGGGTACAGTGTACACAGCTCAGGTGGCAGGTGCACCAAAATCTCAGAAACAACTTATCCATGTAACCAAAAAAACCCACCTGTTCTCCCACCTTTATTTTATTTATATATTTATATATATGTTATTGAAATAATAAATAAATATATAAATAAAATAAAGGCTCATAACTTTGAGTTTAGGGCCTTCAAAGGGATGGAAGGTGGGAAAGAAGTTTGCAAGGAATCTGTGTCTTCATTTGTTCACCAAACATTGCATGTAGATTGAGTATAGAATATGCCTTGTACACACAAGTGTGCACACTATTTTTCTTCTTTTTATTTAAAGGCTTTAATTATATGAGTAACACATTACCAATTCTTGTAAAAAAAAAATCAAACTGATAAAGAACCAGTTACTAGCATTTCATTTAAAAAATAAAATAAGCATTTACAGTGCACTTCCTATATCCAAGAGGTATAGGACAAGTGCTAAACATACAAAGTTCTAAGTGCTTTACATGTATTAATTCATATTCTCCTCCAGACAACTCGAGAGATTGGTGTTATAACTATCAACATTTTACGAATGAGAACCCAAGGCATGGAGTGGTTAAGAATGTGTCTAAGGCCCCACAGCTAGCACGTTATAAAATTGGGATTTGAACCCAGGATGTGTGTTTATGCTTTTAGCCAATGTAACATGCTGACTTTAATCCCATTGACCTCTCTAGAGAAAGACACCATTTTCACTTTGCTATGATGCTTCCCAGATATTTTTCTTCACATTTACATACATAGGCGAACTTATACAAATACTAAGATTGTGTGTGTTATACTTTAACAGAGTGGTTCTCAAACTGTAGTCCTTTGCCATCAGCATTACCATAAAACTTGCGAAAATGTAAATTCCCAGGTCCCACCCTAGACTTACTGAATCACAAACTGCAAGAGTGGGATCTAGCAATCTGGGTTTTATAAAGTTCCCCTAACTGATACTAATGCTCACTAAAGTTTGAGAAACATTCGTCAGATTCTAATGCTCACTGAAGTTTAAGAACCACTGCATTCATAGCATGTATAACCCGGGGCCTTCAAAGAAGTAGACATCAAAACTGGATTAAATGTGTAAGAATCCTATTAAGGAAAAATCCTGTATGAGAAAAAACAAGGAAGGAGACATATAGGGAGGAAACAGACAAGAAATAAGGACAACCCTGGGGTAACCAGCAGACCACAATGGCGTGTGGAGTGAGGAAAGGGTAATGGAGGGTAGGTAGAAGCATCCTAGACTGCATCGGAGAGTTCTGGAGCACAAAGTTGGCCGATAAAGGAGTCCCATTTCTTCTAGTGACAGGGTTGCCTTACTATCATCTTTCCCACATCCAGTCACTGCCAGCCAGCAGCCCATGGGAGGCATGGCCTAGACTCAGACACAGCGATGGATCTCAAAGTGCGGCAATTAGGACCCTCCATCAATTATGGTCCCTGGGGGTGTACAAGGCTCATTCTCTTGGCTGCCACATAATATCACAGGGGATACTATTGTTTTGCTTAACAATATGCCTCGGAAATCTTTCTCTTTCAGCACATATTGATCTGTTAACTCATTGTAATGGCTGCATAGTATTCCATTGTATGAATATTCTGTTATTTGTGTAAACATGCCTCTATTGATATTTAATTTATTTCCAGTGGTTTTGCTATTTCATACGGTGATTCAGTGTGTATCTCACCTTGTACACTGGAAGAGTTATCAAGAAGTGAAGTTGCTAAGCCGCAGTGTGTGTGTGTGTATGTGTATGTTTTAATAATCACTACTATATTCCCCTCCAAACGGGCTCCCCTGAACAGAAAATAAATGAAAGTAAACATTTCCCCATACCCTGAGCATCACTAGGTAACATTAGACTTCATTTTTGCCTATCTAATGAATGAAATCATGTCTTATTGTTGCGTTAATTAGCATTTCCCTGATTACCAGTGAGATTGATCATCTTTTCATATACTTACTGGCCATTTGTATTTCCTCTGTGAATTGTCTGTGATATCTGTACCATTATTGCCAATTTACCTAGATGTCATGATGAATAAAATACAGCCTATTTTCATGTATTATTAAATCAAAAGTACCTTTTTAATCATTTTGCTTTTCTCAGTTAAGATACTAAACAGATAGGAAAAATGTTTGGAGTGTTTTCATGTCAAATGGGTCCTGTTCCCAAGAGGGTGACAAGCCAGTGGGTTCTGTGGACTCCGTACTCTGGAAAGCCCAGGGCCTGAAGCAGGATACAGAAGGGCTGAGCCAGGATGGCCTGAGCCAGGCTTTTCACAGACCCTGCAAACATCAGCCCTGGACGGAGGGAAGCCCAGAGGTCCAGCCAGCCCAAAGACAGCTTTCCTGGGAAGGTATCTCCAAGTGACGTGACACCAGATAAGGTCTTCTCTTCCCTTCCCGCTTTCACCCCACTGACTGGTGTCCTGGCTATGGAGCCCGATAGATTGGGGCTTAAACCCTCACTCTGCCCTCTACTGGTTTGTGCAGTCTCAGGCAAACCATGAAACGTCTCTGAGCCTCGGCTTCCTCATCTGTAAAATGCAGGTAACCACAGCTTTCCTACAGCCACTGTGGAAACCCAAGTGCGGGTCCAGCCCCCAACCCAGAGAGGAGCACAGGAGATGCCCAATGAATAGTTACTGTCATGACTGCAATATGAATTAACTATTTCAACTACCATAAAAAAGAGGAAGTGGCCAGGCACAGTGGCTCATGCCTGTAATCCCAGCATTTTGGGAGGCCAAGGTGGGTGGATCACCTGAGGTCAGGAGTTTGAGACCAGCCTGGTCAACATGATGAAACCCCATCTCTACTAAAAATACAAAAGTTAGCCAGGTATAGTGGCACGTGCCTGTAGTCTCAGCTAGTCAGGAGGCTGAGGCAGGAGAATTGCTTGAGTCAGGGAGGCAGAGCTTGCAGTGAGCCGAGATCACGCCACTGCACTCCAGCCTGGACAACAGAGCAAGACTTCATCTCAAAAAAAAAAAAAAAAAAAAAAAAAAGAGAGAGAGAGAGAAAAGGGTGAAAATATCTTTCAGGCCAGTTTAAGTGAAGAGGGAAGATGTCTAATTCCCTTTCTCACACATGGATTCTAGGCTGTGGCTCTATCCAAAGTGCACTTTTAAATTTTATTTTTATTTTTGACATAATAATTGTACATATTTGTGAGGTACATAGTGATGTTTCTATACATATAATATTTGGCAATCAGGTGAGAGTAATCAGCATATACATCATCTCAAACATTTATCCTTTTTTGTATTGGGAATATTCAATATCCTCCTTCTAGCTATTTGAAACTATAGGGTATCTTAGTGTTAACTACAGTCATCCTCCAGAGGTATAAAACACTAGAGCTTATTCCTCCTATCTAGCCATAATTTTGTGTCCCTTAACAAATCTCTCCTTATCTTCCCTTCCCCTACCCTTCCCAGCCTCTAGTGTCCTTTGATCTAGTTTTTACTTCTATGAGATCAACTTTTCTTAACTTCCACCTATGAATGAGAATATGTGGTGTTTAATTTTCTGTTCTTGGCTTATATCCTTTAACATAGTGCCCTCCACTTCCATCCATGGTGCTTTGAATGACAGGATTTCCTTTTTTGTGGCTGAATAGTATTCCACTGTGTATGTATACTGCATTTTCTTTATGCATCCATCTGTTGTTGGACACCTGGGTTGATTCCATATCTTGGCTCTCTTGACTAGCACTGCAATAAACTTGGGGGTACAGAGCACACTCTTGCAGCTTGCTCTGAAGACACTTGATGCAAGCCAGCAGCCTGGGACTCACACTTGGTGTTGTCCCTTCCTCCAGAAGTTTGTCACTTTCCCAGCCACCTGGCCAGACAGAATTTAGTACTGACTTCTTTGTCTCTTGCTGCCTGTCTTAATCCTGTGATGCCAATTAACTTTAATGAAAGTTAGATGGGAAAATTGTGGGGTGTAGATATACAAATATGTCTTTAGCAGTGAAACAAGGACAGCCTCAGAACAGTGGTGATTTCCAGGTGGAAAGAAATGTGGAGGCTTCTGTCTCCTCCGGGTAAAAGACGACTTGTGAAACTCAAAGAAAATAACTCTTGAAGCAGAGGTTTGAACTGTGCCAAGTTTATGACATGAAGGAAGCGGCTTGCAGAAAGGAAGTTCTGATTAAGACTGACAGCTTCGTTGCCGCTCCCAGGGGAATGGGAAGGCATTTCTCTTGGACAGGTACGTGGGCTCCACCCACCCACCACATGAGCCCCAGCAGGGATGGGGGACACACCTTACTGCTGGTGATGGATTTCCCCTACTTTGAGTTAATTACCCTAATTCCTCACATCTGCAGAGCCCTTCGGAGCTTACAGCATACCCATTATCTTGCTTCATCTCATGACCACCCTGTAGGGTAAGCATGATTCAGGTCCCCACTTTGTTCATGGACAAAAACGAATCGCAGAAAGGTGAGGTGATTTGCCCAGGGCTAAGACTAGACACAGGTATCCCATGAGTACTGCATGTCCTGCTGCTTTTCTCCCAGTCCTGAAGACTTCCTCCTGAATGTGACGGGCAGAACCTGCCAGTGGCATGAGAAGCAAATCACAGGTTGCCACCAGCCATTGCAAAATCCTTATATCCTAGGCCTCATCTGAGGGACACCTCATCTGAGTCAATGCTTCATCCACAACTCCACCTTGGTAGGTACCCAGAGCAGGTGTCACATCCTACAAAAGGCTTTTGGCTTCTAGGTTATATACTTCCTGAGTCTTGTCCAAACATTTCATTTATAGCTGAGTTGTTTTATTTTATCCATACCACCCTGCCCCACTAAAGTACCAAGAAAATGTGCACTGTGATTACATTATTATAGCTTTCACCCTAAAAGAATTCCTTTGAAATGATTAAATAATAGCTCCCATTTCTCAAATGCAGATGGAGTGTCAGGTCCTATGCTTTGCATGTTATACATATTACATGACTTAGTCCTCACTACAGCCATCTGATGTAGCTATTTTTGATGAGACAACTAGTTATCCACCAAAGAGCAATCTTCCTTTCTTTCATAGGAAGGAAGTTGTAGCTGCCCCACTAGACTGCATTTCTCAGGCTCCTTGAGTGACTACATTTAGGTCGATGGGATGTTATTGCAAGCCATGTATGCAACTTTGGGGTCATTTTCAACTCCAAAGGCAAGCCCCTTGCTGCGATATCTCTATCTCTATCTATCTCTGTCTCTATCTCTAATCTCTGTCTCTATCTATCTCTGTCTCTATCTCTATCTCTATCTCTATCGCTATCATCTCTATCATCTCCCTCCCACTCCTGTGCAAACATGGTGAACACTTGATTTTGACCATGGACATGAAGACAATATCCTAGGGGAAGTGGAGCAACAAGATGGAAAGAGCCCAGGTCCTGGCATAACACACGGACAGAACTTCTCCATCAACCTTGGCTGTTCTCCCAGGACCGATACATGAGAGGGAATTAGACGTGTCCTTCTTGAGGCACTGTATTTTGGTGTCTCTTGGTTTTGTTACTACAATTTCCTCTTTATTCTAATGAATGCAGTATTATGATATCCATTTTGCAGATGGGGGACTTAGGCTCCTAAAGATTAAGTGACTTGCCCAAGTTGACACAAATACAGAACAAGAACTGTAGCCCATGTCTGTTGGATTCCAAAGCACTCTGCAATATGATTCATTTACTCATTTATTCCTCTAAGCTTTAGTGACTATGTAATAGAAGCAGGAACCCCAAGGCTTTGCCCCTACAGGTGGATCATAAATCCTCACCTTGCCTCCCTCCCTTCCACCCTCAAGGGAATGCTCTGCTCTGGAGGTGCGTTGTCCTGAGAGGCAGATGAGAGTTAATATCAAAACTACTACCTAGTTATTGTGAAGCCATAAATGGGTAAAAGGCTCTGAAATAGCCCCAGTTCCTTATGCAGATGGGTTCCAAAGAGTAACCTGGGGCTGGCCAAACAAGGGTTAAAAGTTAGACAAGAGGAGTAAGTTCTAGTGATCTATTGCACAACCTAGTGACTATAGTTATTGATCATATATTGTGTATTTCATAGTTGCTAAAATAGTAGATTTTAAATGTTCTCATCACAAAGAAATGATAAGTATGTGAGGCGATAGATATGTTAATTACCTTGAATCAATCATTCCACAATGTATGTATGCATCATAACATCACACTGTACCCCATAAATATATACAATTATTATTTGTCAATTTAAAATAAAATAATTTTTAAACCCTTTTAAAAAAAAGTAAGAAAAAAGAGAGAGAGAAACTGACACCACATTCATTAATGCTGTAGAAGCTTTTCCCATGGAGGGCAGGAGTCTGTGAGGATGAAATTCCATTTAGGAAAATGTTTTTATGCCTTAGTATGTTCTAAGCTGTTTGATCTCTGAGAATTATTATTTGTCATTGAAAGAGGTTCGCATTTGAGCGTGTGTGTATGCTTTTACTTATGTTCCAGAGATGTGTGTGCATGTGTGGTTATATGTGTATGGGCACCGAATTTAGTATTGACTTCTTTGTCTCTTGCTGTGTGTATGATATTATAAATGTAAAGATATATGTGTGATGTGTATGTCTGCTGTACACTGGATGTAGCATTTGTGTATTTACATGTGTGTGTTCATTTGTACTTGTGTGTACATGCTGATCCAAAGGCAGATCCTCCCTTCACACTTTCCCCTGGTGGGAAATCTGGAAAAAGAACTGACATGGTATGGCTCTACCCCAAATTGTCCTTCTCAGACCCCCTCTGGTCTCCCCCCAAATGCACACACATACACACATGCACCTTTTTGTCAGTCATCACCAAATTGATAGGCCTCTGGAAATGAGTTGCAAGGTTTACAGTTTGGCTGCTGAAAGGAAGTGGATGAATTCCAGGACAAGGCCAATCCCTTTGAGTAGACCATGATGCTTCCCCAATGGGGGCTAGAGATGAACTCTAAAAGGCTTAAAGGAGGAGGCAGCTCTCAGGGAAGGGAGGACCCAAGGACAGGGCACCACAGCCAAGAAGCCAGCTCCTCTTTGGGCTTTCGTTGGGAGTTTGTGGGTGCCTTGATCTGTTTTCTGTTGCTTATACCTGAATATCTGAAATTTGGTAATTCATAAAGAAAACAAATTTATTTCTTACAGCTGTGAAGACTGGGCCCAAAGCCAAAGGGCTGCATCTGGTGAGGACCTTCTTGCTGGGGGAATTTCTGCAGAGTCCCAGGGTGGCACAGGGCATCACACAGGCAGGGAGGCTGAGTGTGCTCACTCCAGTCTCTCTTCCTCTTCTTATAAAGCCACGACTCCCACTCCCATGATAACCCATTTATCCATTCTGGAGGGAACAAATATTCAGACCACAGCTGTGGGATTCCCGTGAATGGGGCAGTTTGCATCTTCCCCTCCCTGCATTATAATTCCCATGAGTTGCTCCAATCTTTCCAATAAAATCTGACCCAGCTGGGCAGCAACAAGTGACAAAGTGGTGAGGACAGGGAAACAGTACCTCAAAAGCTTATGTTGTTCTCACCTCACCCTCCTTCCCCACAGGTGCCCAGGGCCTGCCTGCCAAAGGTTCATGGCCCAGAAGTCTCAGTTGATGACCCAAGGTACATGGAGGTTCCAAGGGATCAGCAAATGCTAGCGGGCACTGCTGGAGAGTCAGACACAAGACAGACCCTGAGTTCCCCAGTGTGTCCTGGATGGAGGAAACTCAGCATGGGGAAGGCTGAGGCTTGGGCTACACCTACTGTGTGCACGGCCTAGGGCTTGGAGCTACAGACACAAACTCTAAGCAGGTGGACACTCTCCCTTTAACGAGCCTCAGTCCAGGACACCAGTTAAACAGGAAAACAAATCATTGAAAGGCAAGGAAATGTCCCCATGCCAGGGCCTGAGCTGTAAATAAAACTACTGCTAACACGCCGTGAGAGCTCACCAGCAGCTGGTCTCGGCACCCTCATGTATTAACTCATTTGATCCTTCCATCGGTTCAACCAGTGGGTGTTGCTATCCCTATTTCACAAACTGGGGAAACTGAGAAATAGAGAGCACATGTGACTTGCCCCAGGTCATATGTCTAGTAAGAAGCAGGCTGGGATTGGAACCCAGGCCGTCTGGCCCCACCGCTGATGTCTCACTGTCCTGTTGCATGTGAGGCAGCAACACAAAGAAGCAGGAGCTGGCCTCTGCTTGCAGGAGGCAGGGCAGACTTCAGAGGGGTGGGGTGCTCAGTCCAGGATACCTGAGGGTCAGGACTAACTTGGCAGATGAAGCGGGGGCAGAGGACAAAGTGGGTGGTGTTCTGGGCACTGTTGATGGTGCAGGGTTGACAGAGCAGCAGTTTTCAAAACTTCTTTTTACTGTGACCCACAGTGAGAAATGCATTTCACACTCTGAACTTGTAAACATACATGTATGTATAACTGAAACCTTAGTTTCCCGACTCAATTATTATGTAAGAAGAACTTCCATTCTATTTCATGTTTTATAAGTGTTGTGTAAAATACCAAGCAAATTGGTATTAGAAGCCCCTGAAGTTTCATAATGAGTAGTAATGCAGGACTCGGAATGGGGCAAGGCCCAGGGCAGAGAATCAGCAATAGCATCAAAGCCTAGCAGGGTTGGGAGTAGATGAAGGGATGAAGGTGCCTAAAGCTGAAATTTAAGGAGGCATTCGTTCACAGGGTCTTGCAAGTGCAGGCTTGGCACCAGAGAGGGACTGCCTCCTTAAATTTTGTACCTTAGGCACCTTACTTGTCACACCCTAGTGTCAGCCCCATGACGGAGCACCTATTCTATGCCAGGCACCATGCCCAGGGCTTGCATGTACCATTTCATTCACTCATCCCAACAGCCTCTCTTTCCAGTTGAGAAAACTGAGGCCTAGAAAGATGCCTAGAAAGTGTCAGCTATGACCATTAGCAGACCCCAGAAATCTTAGGTGATTGACGGCACCAGGACAACAAACAGGAAGAGGTGGGATGAGGATGGGGGACCCTCAAGAAGCAGGGCTGCCATCCATGCCCAGGTGCACACTGCTTGACTGCTTGTTGATCTGAAGCACAGACATCCACATGGATTTCCCATAAGCCAACTTTTCAAGAACACTATTTGCGAGTTGCAGAGAGCTTAGCCTGGGAAATCCTCAACATTTGTCCACTTTTGTGCTTAAACAGGGGTGATGTGTGGTGTGTACAAAATGCCCAGACACCAGCTGACTGGTGAGTACTGCAATAAGCTTCCCTCAATATCAGAGTCCTATCCACTCAGAGAAAGATAAGTTGTGTTTCACCAGAATAAATATAGCCATAAAAAATGTGTCTGAAATCACAAGGGAATATCACTACATACCTACCAAAATGGCTAAAGTTACAAAGATTGACAACACAGAGTATTGGTGAAGGGGAGGAGTAACTGGAATTGTCCCACATTGCTGATGGGAATGTCAATGACTTTAGTAAATATTTGGTCAAGTATCTTCTGAAGATAGGCACATCCTTCGACCCTGAAATTTCATTCCCAGGTATAGACTCAATAATAACCCAAGAACACATAAAAGATTGTCACAGTAGCAATATTCATAATAACCCTGAATTAGAACAACCCAAAAGTCTATAAAAGAAGAATAAATAAATAAATAAATGGTAGAATAGTCACATAATAAAATAGTATACATACATGAAAATAAACTACTGCTATACCTGACAACCTGGATGAATCTCACACACACATTGTTGGATGAAAGAAACCACGCATAGCTGAATTGCACCGCATGATTGCAGTTACAGAAAGTTCAAAAGATAGGCAAAATGAAACTGCTGCTTGGGGACACTCACTTAAGTGATAAAACAATAAAGAAAAGCAAGGAAGTGATTTCTGTAAGAGTCAGAGTAGGCTGTGGTGGTGATTGGAAGGGACACGAGGGGGTCTCTCAGGTGCTGGCCATGCTCTGTTTCTTGACCTAAATGGAAGTTGAAAGGTTTATTCTTTACAATAATTTATGTATTTGTGAATTTATTTTATGTACTTTTGTATATAAGTTATGTTTTGCAATTTAAACGTGTGTATGTTTGTGTGTATGTATAAATGTGGACCCCTCATCTGTGAGCCGCTCATGTTCCTGGGACCCTAAAAAGCTGACAGTTCGAGGCCCCTAACATGTTGACCTCAGAGTCAGGGAGTCATGAGTTCAAATCCTGACTCCACCCATGGCAAGCTGTGTATTTAGGTAAGTTGCAGAGCTTTTCTGAGACTCAATTTCTTTATTTGAAAAATGGGGATACAAATATCCATATGAGAAGTAAAAAGCCACATGTATAAAGAGCACATATATTCCTAGCACATTGGTAGGAGCTCAACAGAGGGTAGCTGAATAAGGAGTGGTAGCAAAGGCAGTAGTAATGGGTCATTCTTCCTGCTGCTGACAAGAAAATCTTTGCCAGGAAGAGTGCCCACTCGAATTTATGTACTAGAGTTTTCTCTGTTAACATCCTTCATGTTAGGGTGCTAACATCTTAGGGTGCTGCTGCCCCAGATCACAGCTAGCCCTTACATCACCTTTGGGTGAATTAGAAAACACCCCTTCCTCGGGACAAACACAGTGCACCACCATTCCCAGTCACTGACACAGACGCCTCCTTCGTGAACATTGAGGCATCTTTAAATTCCTCATTTTTGAACCAAATGCTATGTAAAGAGGAAAAGGCAGGTCAGACCCCACCCCAGAGAAGCACACAGTCAAATCCCATCAATGCGCACAGCCATTCACACGTCACATGGCCAGATTCAGCATTGATGTTGATAAGGTTAGTGGAGCCCTAATGGAAACAGTGACCAATGGCTGTTGTATTTCAATGCAATGCGAGGGGAGTGGGAGGGACCAGGACTTGTAGATTCCACATGGAGAAGCCAGCCATAAATACAGCCTGAAACCCATTTTTGTCTCCACAACCATCTACAGAGGCCCAGGAGAAGGAGGACTGAAGGGGTTGGCCCCACTCTATAGCAGGGAGAACACCCTCCATGTATCCCAGTTTGGAGAGATTTTTGCACACTTGAATTATGACTTAGCATCAGGTAGACTCTGTCATTAGATGCCTCCTTACCCAGTAGCCCCAGAAAAGAGACTGGCTTCCAGGTCCCACTTAGAGAGGGAACTGTTGCTGTATCCAAGAGAAGCATCAGGGCCCAGGGCCCAGGAACTACAATCATCACGAAGTTACTACAGGTATCAGGTAAAGGAAGTTCCGCCCCTCAAATGGGATTTGACAGGCCCATAAAGGCTGCTTAATACCTCTGAGCCCCATGTACTTTTGATATCATGTCTCATTTTCTGCATGAATGAGAGACTCATCCAATCTGAAGAAATCTCAAGTTTTCCTTTCCAGTAGGGGAAGCTCACCTGCTGTCGGCAGCCTTGAGGCCACGTGGCTGGTGGCAGCCTCTCCTGGTAAACACGAGAAGAACCTAACCCATCAACTTAATGCAGAACACGCAACTCCCTTTCCCTCCCGAGGATGAGTCTTGACAGTGTTTCAGAGACAAGTCAGAGCGAGTGGAAAGCCCTAATCTCATGGTGCTTTGGGGAAGAAAAAAAATTCAGGGCTCATAGGTGAGGTCAACTTTTGGGAATCCTGTCGAGTTTGTGATTGATGACTCCCCTATTAACATTCAGGCCCTCTACTCTTGCTCCCTCCAGGGAAGAAAAGTGGAAGTGAATGGATGCTTATCCAGCACCTACAGTTTCAGGCTATCTGCCAGAGTCTCCACCTCTGGTCTTTCTCTAACCCTTATTCCCATTTGACAGAAGGGAACACAAAGTCACGCAGCTGGTAAGTATCAGAGCTAGGCTTCTCATGCCCTCTGAAAGCCACAGCAACTGCTGGGCTCTCCCCTCCTTCCCCTACTCTCCGCCACACCCTCAACTACTCTTGCTCCCTCATAATCTGCTCCCAAGAAAGGGTCTAACAGCAGCCATGTACAACTCCGAACAGAAGGGTTTGCAGGGCAGGGTGGCTGCTGTCTGTTGGAAGGGCCTGGCACACTGCCTTAAAGGTGCACATGTAAAACAAATGGGTTGAGTTCGCTGGAATCCAGAAGCTTCTCCTAGAGACCCATCACCGAAATCCATTCCAAGGCCCTGCATGTGGGGTGTATTTTATTTTGTTTTTTGTTTTTTGAGACAGGGTCTCATTCTGTCATCCAGGCTGGAGTGCAGTGGCACAATCTCAGCTCACTGCAACCTCCACCTCTGGATTCAAGCAATTCTCCTGCCTCAGCCTTCCAAGTAGCTGGGATTAAAGGCACGTGCCACCATGCCCAGCTAATTTTTGTATTTTTAGTAGAGACAGGTTTCACCAAGTTGGCCAGGCTGACCTCAAGTGATCCACCTGCTTCGGCCTCCCAACGTACTGGGATTATAGGCATGAGCCACTGCACCCGGCCTGCTTGTGGTTTTGTATTTGCAATTTTATATTCTTACCCAAAATTGTATCCACTTTTAGCTTGAAACCTCCCCTGCTGCATGGATGGTTGCAGTGAGCTGAGATCGTGCCACTGCACTCCAGCCTGGATGACAGAATGAGACCCTGTCTCAAAAAATAAAAAATAAAATAAAATACACCCCACATGCAGGGCCTTGGAATGGATTTCGGTGATGGGTCTCTAGGAGAAGCTTCTGGATTCCAGTGAACTCAACCCATTTGTTTTACATGTGCACCTTTAAGGCAGTGTGCCAGGCCCTTCCAACAGACAGCAGCCACCCTGCATGTGTTCTATTTGGGAGGGGTCTTTGGAGGTGGTGCTGATGGAGATGCAGATGCTGGGGTTGCTGGAGAGAACTTAAAGGAAAAGGTGCCCTAACCCTGAATGAAGAACTGTGCATGCCTCGAGCCTGGGCACTGGCCTTGGTGGAGGCTGAAAGGCCACCTATGTGCCTTTTGCAAAGAAGGGCATGCCCCCTGGGGTAGAGCACAACAAGTGGCAGGTGACACCTGTGTGCAGGACACACAGGATGACCAGACCTTGCCAGTCCTCCCTGGAAGGAGCAGTACTTATTTTCCAGAGTTGCCGTAACAAATCGCCACACACTGAGTGGCTTAAAACAATGGGACTTTATTCTCTCATGGTTCTGGAGGCCAGAAATTCAAAATCAGGGTGTCAACAGGGCTGGTTCCTTCCGGAGGCTCTAAGGAGGAATGTGTTCCATGTCTCTCTCCTTGTTTCCGGTGGTTGCCGGCAATCCTTGGCGTCCCTTGGCTTGTAGCTGATTCACAGCAATCTATGCCTCTGTCTTCATACAGCCTTCTTTCCTGAGCCTTCTATATCTATGGCCAAATTTCTCTTTCTTTATAAGGACTTGGATTAGGGCCACACTAATCTAGTATGACCTCATCTTAACTTGATTACATCAGCAAAGACCCTATTTTCAAATAAGATAACAGATCTGGTCTTCTACCAGCCTGCCAATTCTTCGAGTGTAAAGATGTGACCTTCTCCTATTCTGCTGTTGTATGCCTGGCCCCTCAGCTTTGCCATCTCTCTTTCTCTCCCACACATGTGCACACCTGTACAGTATCTATCATGACTACACAAAAGATAGAAAAGAGAAACTTGGCAAGTGGCTGAACAAATGAACACTGCATTTTTAAAACTCCAAGGAGGCGTGACCCAGATGCATATGGCCAATTGCTGAGACTTGAGTGCAGAGACCTTCATAAACGAGGGGATAAACACTTCACTCTTGACCAGACACCCCAGGTCAAGGCATCAAAGGAGACAGAGATTTGTCCCAGGGTCCTGTGCCCCTCTTTGCTTGCCTAGAGCTTGGTGCTACCCATGTCCCACCCAATCCCCAGAGACTCCCTTGGAGGACACTGATGGGCACCACTTGGACTCTGTACACCCCCTTTCATCGTCTTCCAGCACCCCAACTTCTTCCCTGGTCCAGCCCCATGGTGGCTTCTTTTACCATGAAACAAGATTGGAGAGAGCTGCCACCTCTGCCAAAATCCAGCTCATGAAAAATTGAAAATGCTCACCTACATTTCTTTTCACCTTGAGTTTTTTGTGAAACAAAATGGCAGGTTCTAAAGGTGAAAATCTGTGATTTTCCCAGACAAATGCCTGTGAAGTGAAAATTGCTAGTTTCGCACAGCTCTATCTGGATAACTATTATTAGTTTGGGCACAATCTCATTAGGAAAAAATGAAACCTGGGTTCTGGTCCCAGCAGGTGTTAAATGTTCCTACAGCCAGACTTTCACAGACCAGGAGCCAGTGGGAGGCCTTCCCAGGGCTCTTTCCACCATCACCATCCCTGGGGATGCCCTCTAAACCCAGACCCCCTACCAGACATAGCCAAGCTTAAGAACATTTTTATCATCCTCCCGAGGGCAGGGACATACTTCTTGGGAGACCAGGGGCATCTCCTGGGTAAAGAGCATGGGTTTAGTTCCTCAGAGAAGAGACATACAAGGTTGCCTAGTGGTTTTATATTGGGATAAATAGAATTCCTTAAAATGGTGACCTGAATGGGAAGCTGTCCCTCCATGTATTCATTTCCTAGGGCTGTATATTAGTTCATTTTCACCCTGCTATAAAGATACTACCTGAGACTGGGTAATTTATAAGCAAAAGAGGTTTAATTGACTCACAGTTCTGCATGGCTGGGGAGGCCTCAGGAAAATGACAATCATGGCAGAAGGTGAAGAACAGGCAAGGCACGTCTTACATAGCAGCAGGAGAGAGACAGAAAAAAAAACATAGGGGAAACTGGCACTTTTAAGCCATCAAGATCTCTTGAAAACTCCCTCACTATCTTGAGTTAGCATGGGAGAACCACCCCCATGGTCCAATGACCTCCCACCAGGCCCCTCCCTTGACATGTGGGGATTACAATTTGAGATGAGATTTGGCTGGGGACACAGAGCCAAACCATTTCAGGCTGCTGTAACAAAGTACCACCGACTCCAGGGCTTAAGAAACAGAAATTTATTTTCTCATAATCCAGGAGCCTAGAAGTCCAAGACCAGGGTGTCAGCAGGATTTATTTATTCAGAGGCTTCTCTGCTTGGCTTACCAGTAGCTGCCTTCTCCCGTGTCTTCACATGACTCTCCCTTTGTGAGTGTCTATGTTTTAATCTCACCTTCCTATAAGGGCACCAGTGATACTGGATTAGGGCCCACTCAATTATTTCATTTTAATATGGTTACCTCTTTAAGACCCTATCTCCAAATTCAGTCACATTCTGAAGTACTGGGGGTAAGGACTTCAATGTACTGATTTTAGAGAGACATATTTCAGGCCATAACACCTCACATCCCCAAGCCAGCCATCTTGCCATAGCTTCATAGACCATCACAAATAAAAGGCAGCCAGGCACAGTGACTCACACCTATAATCCCAGCACTTTGGAAGGTCGAGGCAGAAGGATTGCTTGAAGCCAGGAGTTCAAGACTAGCCTGGGCAATGCAGCAAGACCCCCCCTATCTCTACATTTTTTTTTAAATTATCCAGGTATGGTGGTGTGCACCTGTAGTCCCAGCTACTTAGGAGGCTGACGTGGAAGGATTGCTTGAGATCAGGAATTAGAGGCTGCAGTGAGCTGATTGCACTAGTGCACTCTGGCTCACACACAAGAGTAAGACCCTGTCTCACATCAATAAAATACAATCAATAAAAATATAAGGCCTTTTGGAGCTTTTGTAGTTCGGTGGTTTTCAAATTGTGTTCCATCGAGCACTTAGGGTTCCTAAAGTGACCATAGGGGCTTCCACGGTTGGGAGAAGGAAAACAAGTGGAAACCAGGTACTCCAACTCTGCCTCCACCAAATCAGCCTGGCTTCCATCTGTCCTACACTGAGGCTCCATGGAAGACTTAGTTTGATCAAAGTTTCTTTGTTTTACAAAACACTTGAAAATTGCTGACTTTTTTTAAAATAAGAAGGCAGCAATGCACAGAGGTGAGGAGATCTGCCTAGGATCCTGCAGCTACTTGTTAGCAGAAAGGGCCAAGCTTACCCTCGCATTCTGGCTCAGAGTTCCTATGGCTGCTCCTTACCAAGCTGGCCTTTAAGGGAAACATTAGGAACCACCCGCCACAGAAGGATTTGGGAGGCACTAAAAGGTGAGCATTTGAACTCAAATCCAGAATTGAACTCACAGATCACATAGCATGGCCTCAGAGGTTTAGACACCCACGTCTGCGCTTAAATGTTGGAAAATCTGTCATCACTCTCCTGACGTCAGATATTACTGGGGAATTTTCACTTTGAAACAAGGAGGAAGAAGGGTCCCATTTAGGTGCATTTGGGTGTCTTGTCTAGGAGCTGTGCACAGCGCTAAGAAGTGATAAATATCTTTGCGACAAGCTGTGGATAACTGTGTTTGCACGCTTTCCTGGGTGTCTGGCTGTCAACAGTAAAGACAGATATGAGAGAGAAGCATCAGCCTCCACTTTAAAAAAATAATAATTTAATCTCCTAAAGCCTAACACGCTGAGCTCACAGCGGAGCAAGAGTTTTGTACAAGAGTCTCATGTACAGTTCTGAAGAGATGCCCTGTGTTTGGAATATCCCAAGTAGCTCTCAGCTTTGAAAAGCCAAGCGATTACTTTGCCTAGAAATAGTTAGAGGAGGGGGCAGCTTTTTGAGAGAGAAAGCACATTCCCCCACCATCCACTGGAGCATTCCTTGAACCATCTTGCTATTGGGCAGCTCCAGAATTCCCGGGATGAGGTGGGAGCATGGGAGGCAGGGCTGAATCCAAACAGTGCTCTCCAGGCTCCAGGGTGGAGCTCTTGCCTCTGAATATCCTGATAAAGACTGCACAAGGCAGGCGAAGCCACTCAATTTCAATCCTTCTCCTAATAACACCCAGAGCTATTTTTTATACTGAAAAAAATTCATGGAGCAAACACTGGCCCTACACTATGGAAAGGACATTACCAACTCACAGGTCACTTCTATGCAAAGCATCATTCCTTGGTCTGAGGACTTGCCTCCTGGCCATAGCCTGGCTAACTCAGGCCTTCCTCCAGGATGCAGTGTGGATAGAACTCTTTCCAAAAGCATTTACCCCCGACCATGGCCATTGTGGGCTATTGGCACTTCCTCCACCTTCCCATCATCCTATCTCCTCCCCATCAAGGCACTTAATTAGACACACAAGATAACACTTCTGTCTATTGTCAGATAAGACAAAGTGTCATGAAACTTGGAGAGTACATTTGAGTTATTCTGACTTAGATGGCCTAGGTGGTCTACACCCTTGCTTCACAACAGATGATCCATGGAGCAGCAACATTGGTATCACCTGGGAGGTGATTAGAAATGCAGAATCCCCAATCTTTCCCAGACCTACTAAATCAAGATCTGCCAAAGGAAGGGGCAAAGCTTTCATAACAAAGACACCAAAAATTTTTGCAACAAAAGCAAAAATTGCCAAATGGGATCTATTTAAACTTAACAGCTTCTGCACAGTAAAAGAAACTATCAAGAGTAAACTGACAACCTACATAATGGGAGAAAATATTTGCAAACTATGCATCTGAAAAAGGTCTACCATCCATCCAGCATCTATAAAGAACTTAAACAAATTTACAAGAAAAAACAACCCCATTAAAAAGTGGGCGAAGGACAGGAACAGACACTTTCAAAAG
This sequence comes from Symphalangus syndactylus, assembly GCF_028878055.3. Taxonomy (NCBI): domain Eukaryota; kingdom Metazoa; phylum Chordata; class Mammalia; order Primates; family Hylobatidae; genus Symphalangus; species Symphalangus syndactylus. Next base: position 20,773,937 of record NC_072424.2, read on the forward strand.
AAGACATACATATGGCCAAAAAGCATATAAAGAAAAGCTAAATATCACTGATCATTAGAGAAAAGCAAATCAAAACCACAATGAGACACCATCTCACACCAGTCAGAACAGCTATTGTTAAAAAGTCAAAAAATAATATATGCTGATGAGGTTGTGGAGAAAAAGGAATGCTTAGACACTGTTGGTGGGAATGTAAATTAGTTCAACCATTGTGGAAAGCAGTGTGATGATTCCTCAAAGAGCTAAAAACAGAACTACCATTCAACCCAGCAATCCCACTACTGAGTATATACCCAAAGGTAAATAAATCATTCTACCGTAAAGACAAATGCATGTGAATGTACATTGCAGCACTATTCACAATAGCAAAGATGTGGAACCAATCTAAATGCCCATCAATGATCAGATGAAGAAAATGTGGTACATGTACACCATGGAATACTACACAGCCATAAAAAAGGACAAGATCATGTCCTCTGCAAGAACATGGATAGAGCTGGAGGCTATTATCCTTAGCAAACTAACACAGACCAGAAAACCAAATGCTGCATGTTCTCACTTATAAGTGGGAATTAAATGATGAGAACTCATGGACACAAAGTGGGGAACACAGACACTGGGGCCTATTTGAGAGTGATGGATAGGAGGAGGAAAAGGATCAGAAAAAAATAACTGTTGGTTACTAGGCTTAGTAACTGGGTAACTAAATAATGACATGAGTTTACTTATATAACAAGCCTGCACATGCACTCCTGAACCTAAAATAAAAGTTTAGAAAAATCAAGATCTGCATTTTTGCCAGATCCTCACTAGAGTTTGAGCAGCACTGGTCTGCTTGAAGTTAACTTCAGGGCCTTGTTCTGACTGAGGCATAGTGAGAGAGGCACATGTGATGAACACGGAGGAGTAACCAGCCAACATCACTGAGAGACTGTGGACGGAAAAATCCATCCATGGTGAATAGCCCTAAAGTCAAAGTCAAACTCACAAACAGCTCCCGGATGAGTAGCAGCAAACACTGTTGAAGATGGATAAGGACTCTCTCAATCCCAGGGGAGTGGAGGAGGGAGGAAGCAGGGAATCATAGATAATGTGCCCTGGACATCTGCTAAGCGCAGACACTGTGCTAAATGTTTCCCAGTGCTTTGCCTCATTCAATTCCAGCATCAGCCCTGTGAGGTTGGCACCCATGTTACAAATGAAAAAAGAGCTTTGGGGACAAGACACTGGAAAATAATTTGATGCTAGCCCATAAAGTTGAATATTCCTATTCCCTACGATCTAGCCACTCCACTTGTATATGTGTAACTCATAGAAACCCATACATGTGTGCACATATTAAAACATTCATAGAACCACTTTTTATGATTGCAAAAACCCTGAATCCAACCCAAGTGCCCATCAAAAGGAGTACGGATAAGTAAATGGTGGTGTACTCTTACCATGCGATGTGCTCCAGCAGAGAAAAACAGATGAAACACAGCCTCGAACCATAACAAGGATGAATCTTAGAAATATAATTTTAAATGGGGGAAAACAGCAAGTAACAGAAGATCTCACAGAATATGATACAGATTTTAAGAAGCTCAAAAAATAAGCAATATGTTATTTAGCGATACATATGTAAACATTAAAAATAAAGTTTTGGTTTTTTTTTTTTTTTTTTTTTTAAAAAAAAAAACTGGAAAGGATAGAGGTGTTTCAGGATCATGGTTACTTCTTGGGTAGAGCAGGGGACTGGAAGACAGAGGCCCATCCAAGGCCTACTTCTTAGGTTGGAAGTAAGTTCGCAGGGCTTCATCACTTACTTGTGTGTTGCATGTCTTGATACATGTATTATAGTTCCTTAAAAAAATTAAAATGTTAAGGCCCAGCATGGTGGCTCATGCCTATAATCCCAGCACTTTGGGAGGCCAAGGTGCGCGGATCACTTGAGGTTACGGGTTTGAGACCAGTCTGGCCAACATGGTGAAACCCTGCCTCTATTAAAAATACAAAAATTAGCCGGGCGTGGTGGTACATGCCTGTAATCCCAGTTACTCAGGAGGCTGAGGCAGAAGAATCGCTTGAACCTGGGGAGCAGCGATTGCAGTGAACTGAGATTGTGCCACTGCACTCCAGCCTAGGCAACAGAGCAAGCCTCCATCTCAAAAAAAAATTAAGATGTTAAAAGCCAAAGCTCAGAGGCTGAAGAGCTTGGCCAGGTGGATGCAGCTAGTGCTGGGGTTTGAATTCCAGCATCTGGCTGCAGAGACCACATAAACCCCTTGGCTATGCTGCCTGTTGCTAGACTGGCCTCAAGAGAAACTACAAATATTATATACAGGTATGACTACGCTGCATGGATTGCCTGATATTAATCACCATCGATTTCCAGGAGGGGCTGGGTGAGACACGCCATAATGGAAGGCGTCAGGCTAAGGTCATCACTGGCCTGATCTCCCCTGGCTGGTTCCAGGGGACTGTGATCTGCCTCACTCCACTGGGCACACGATGACCGCCTCAGAGCCCCAATTTGCAAAGGGCTCTCAGAAGTCTATCTTTGCTCCACTGTGATCAATTTGTGTATTGATCACAGATTTTTGAAACAGGGAAGAGAAGCAGAAAGCAGGAGAGAAAAGGGCATCAATCCAGTTACATTTCAGTCCTTCATCCCAGCTCCCAGCATTTCCAACAGGGAGTTTAAGAGGACCTTGCTTTCAGATAACACAATTGCTAAAAGGACCTCCTTTCTTGTGTCTTCCTAACACCCACTCAAAGGAGCTACCACAGGTGTCTACACTTTCTATTTCCAGATAAGGAAAGTGGTACCCAGAGAGGGTAAACAAATCACCCAAAGTCAAGTCTCTGTGGCCTTGGGCGGTCACTTTTTCCCCCTGGGCTTGATTTTCCTCATCTGTTAAAGAGCTGCCCCTGGTGATTTGCAAGGAGTCTTCCAGCTCCAAAAATATGCAGTTCTAAGGAAGAAGAAAAATAAAAAAATAAATAAAACAAGAGAAAATCCCTCATCTCCCAGTTTTACTGGTTGTTCTGACTATTAGTTACATTTGCCCTGCACCAGAGGCCCAAACTAACCAAAAAAGTAGAAGAAAAAGACAAGAACGCATAAGAGGGAGAATAAAAACACAACCCCTGCTGCTATTGTTTGGGCCAAATTCTGGAGAGCCTGAGAGAGTTCTTTGGATTTCTTTGTCATTATGTGGCCGATGGCAAACTGCCTATCACCAAGAGAACCCAAAGGAAAGAAGAAATAGAATCGTGCCATCAGCTGTATGGCCAGCATCTTGCAAAGACAATGGGCACTGGTTTAATTTCCCCACCGCCCCTCAAACTGCACTTGAAGCAAAGTCAGATGTCTCCTTCCCAGAAAGTGGAAGAGGAAAATATCAATCTGTATCGGGGAAAGTTACGAATTCCGTGTGCCTAGAATACTTGATATATGACTGCAGCCTGGTGCGCAACAAGTGATTCTTGCTGTTGCATTTGATCTCGGGATGGTAATGTGCTCTCCTGACATCATCCAAATGGGGAATGACTGAAGATGTTTTCTATAAGATGGTTGCAAACTTCAAAGGCCACTCTTAACCCCGTGCCACCCCCACCTCCCTCCCCTTCTTCCTCCTCCAGACCCTCCTCTCCCTTCACCCAGCAAATTGTTTTGGGGCCAAAAGTGATTGTAGGATGATCAGGAATCAAGGAACTTGTGGCAGGTGGTACCACCTGTGTCTGGGCAACAGCCACACACGGGCCGCATCTGCTCCCCAGTTGTGGAGGGAGGAAGGGGCCGCGTCTGAGATGAATTCCCAGCCAGGCTGAGCTGCAGTCCAGGCAGCTACAGCGGGGAATTGGTAGGTGGCTGGTACCCCGTCGCCACCCTCCAACTCTGAGAGATGGAGGAGGGCTCCCTGGGGACTCAGCAGCTGCCTGAGGTCTGAGTGTACCCTGCAGCCCCTGCTCAGGCCCCTACATTTCACAGAGAAGGAAACCAAGGCCCTTAGTGATGAACTAGCTACCCAAAGTGCCCAACACTGATGGGCAGACACAGAAGCAGACCCCATGCCCCCCGAACATCCAGCCTTGAATTCTTCCCCTGCACCAACCCCTAGACCCCTGCTTGGCTGGACGGAGAAAGACTCATCGCATTTCTCTTCTTCCACCCTTGAATTGATAAGAGGTAATATTTATCCAGGGCTTACTCTGTGCTAGGAACCACCCCAAGCACTTTATGTGAATTAACTTATTTTATACTTACATTAACTTAGTGGTTCTCAGCTGGGGTGATTTGCCCCCCAGAGGACGTTTTTATCGCCATGATTGGGGTAAGGGATGCTACTGACATCTACTGATCCCTGACAAAGCCAGGGATGCCGCCAAACATCCAGCAATAGATAGGACAGCCCCCCACAGCAGAGAATTAACTGGCATGAAATGTCAATAGCGCCATGGTTGGGAAACCCTGAATTAGCCCTATGAGATGTGTATTATTATTGTTATGATTACAGTGGTAGTTGTGGTGTTGGTGGTGGTTATTCTCATTTTACAGATGTGGAAACAAAGATGAAGTGCCTTTCCTGGGGTCATGCAGCTTATCAGTGGCAGAGCTAGGATGTAAACCCAGGCAGTGCAACCCCCTGGGCTCCTGCTCTAATCACAGCACAAGTTTTTGCAGGGAATGCAAGAAGCTAAGTTCATCTAAAATGTCCTAGAAATACAGATCAAGCCAATAAAACCCTTTACCACCCGCCAACCTCTCCCATTTCCTGAGTTAGCAGTGTTGTGCATATGATTTTAGGCTTCTTTATCTGTGTGTACATGAATGCATAGAGCTCTCTACTCCTGTTTCGTGGTTGGAGAGTAAATAAATGGAACTGTTCTATTTTTATCTTTTGCAATTTGCTTTTTCTGACTTAGCCATTGTCTTAGATCATTCCATTTCAGAACACGCAGGCACACATCATTTTTAAGCAGCTGACTAATATTCCATGGTTTAGATATTCCATATCATCACTCCCCTATTGATGGACATACAGATTGTTTCCATTTTTGGACTTGATGAAACATATGATGCAGTGGCTTTGGAATCACAAAGACCTGGATTAGAATTCTGGGCTAGCTGTGTGGCCTTGGAAGATTTTCTAAACCTCTCTGAGCCTTGGATTCTTTGTCTGTTAAATAGAACTAGTAGAAGTTCTCAATGACATTGTGTAAAAAAATGAATGCAGTGCATGGCACATAGGAAATGCTTTAAAGTGGCATAATTTGCTACTATTATCACCATGCATCATTATCATATATTATTATGTGTATTATAGTTATTAATCCAATAGTCAGTAGTCTGCCTGAGCCAACTCACCCAGAAATGCCACCAAAATCCTTTGGAAAAAGTGGGTCAAATGATAGAATGTCTCATGTCCAAAGATGAAACACCTCCAGCATTAACTGACTCATCTGCAAGTTCCCCTGTCAGGATCTTGGAAGCCTGGAGGAGTGAGGGGTCTGGGTTGCTCATGTGAGTTTAGCATGGACTACCTCCCATCCTAGCCAACAGAGAAATACCAGCATCCACATTTTCAGTCAACGAGTGCACACAGAAATAAAAAATGGAAGACGAGGGAGTTCTGTGTCCAGCTGAATCCTAAACTGGACTGGATTAGGATGTGCTACTTGACAAGCCCAGCTCATATCATAGTGGGCCATGGTTGCCAGGGGTCCTGAGTGGGCAGAAACGCATATCCCCACATCTGCATTTCAGGGAGAGCGCCTTTAGGAAGGAGATGGCTCAGAGGCAGCCCTGGGGTGAAATCTTGTAAACAGGGCTCCATTTAACTCTCTCTTGGGTGTTCTCCAGGAACATCCTCTCCGAGCCCCTTGGGATGGAAGGATGCTTCTTCTAAAGGTGTGAAACAGGGACTCTAGAGCAGTAGCTATGGCAAGGAGCTTGCAAATTGAGATAGCTGTGCCAAGAAAGATTCCCAACTACTAACTGCTGTTGTCATTATGTGGCCGATGGCAAACTGCCTATCACCAAGAGAACCCAAGGTCCTTGTTGGGATGGCTGGGGAGGAAGCAGAGGCCAATTGTCAGACACCTGTGGGGTCTTGTCCCACTGTTCCTCCTTCAGTGATCTTGATGAGAAAGGATCCTGCCACTCTAGCCATGTGGGTGGGATCATACCCAGCGTCAACCAATCACAGTAGAGCACCTCCTAGAAACAGGTTAGGTTCATCCTGGAAATGGCCCATGACTCAAGGTGAGATGGTCAGAGATCTTCATTTTTTCCAAGCCAGGAGGAGAGGGGTAATAGCTTTCCTTCCTTAGATAACAAATCCTGTGGATATGTCTCAAGAGCTGCTGACAGCCACAAAGATGGGTGACAGCATGAGGCAGCACAGACACATCCACGGAGAGGTGGAGAGAGAATCGGCCACTGTCCCCAGCAGCGATCCTCTTCATCCTCCCAGTGACCTAAGCCAATTGATGTATTGTTTGCTTAAACCTATTTAAGTTGGGTTTCTGTCATTTGCAAATAAAAGAGTTCTGAGTAATACAGCAACCCAAGTCTGATAAGGCAATGCTGCAGCTGGGTGTGGCATCAGTGGGCACAGGATGCCCAAGGCTCATAGATCAATAGCTCTGGAAGAGTCCTTGGTCATCGTCTAAGCCAGTGTTCCCCAAGGACCATCACCATTTTCCAAAGATGGGAAGGTGGTTTGACCCAAAGCAAGAACCAGACCCATCTGACCTTAGAGACCTATCACGCCTTGGAGACCCATCTCTCCTTGGAGACCCATCTGCCTTACCAGCCTGCTGGACGGAACCTTTGTGCCAGCCAATCCTTGGGTTCCTGAGGGAGAACATTAAAGAGAAAAAAACATCAAGCTTGGAGCTGGGCTGAGGAAGGCTATAAAAGCCCATAGAGTAAGTGAATCTGGGGAAGGGAAGCTGACTCTGTCCAGAAAGAGACAAGAAAAACAAGCTCCTGAAGGAACAACATGGAAATAGCGGGGAAAGGAGTGTCAGGGATCTGGGAAGACATGCCAATAAGAGGAAGGTGGAAGTCAAGGGCAACGTGGAGGAAGATTGACTTGGGAACCAGAGCTGTAGACGTCAGCCTTTCAGGGCCCTGCCCTACATGGCTGGGCTCTCTGCAGGACAGCAGCTCTATCCGGTCACCTGCCAGCCTCTGTCCCCCAACCAGCTGTATATCTGGAAGAAAGGTACATGTATGCACATGTGTGTACACATTCATGTGCACATGTGAGTATATCCATGCCCAGGAACTGAGGGGTAACTGAGATGGGGGTCCCTGGATGACCTGCTATTCCACAGGTGTGCACATGTGTGGCATGTGTGGTAGGGAGCAGGATGTTTGTGAATCAGTGTGTGTTGAGGGGGCATGGGTGTCTGTGGACAGAGTAGAGGGGGGCACACGAGTGAGAAGTACTTGAAGAGTCTGAGAAAGTGGTAAAGTTGGTGAGAGTGTGTGGGAACACTGGTGTGTGTGTGTGTGTGTGTGTGTGTGTATGCGTGCACATCCTTAGACATGACAGGTCGGGGGACTGCAACCCACCATGTGCAGGAGCAGATCTGCCTGGTGTGCCTGGGCTGGGGAATGTGAGTGAGGGGTCTGTAGGGCATGCAGCTCCCCAGAGAGTCATCTCCTTGGGGCTGTCCCTGAAAGGCCCCCCAGGTGAAGCAGCAAGGAGCCCCACACGTCACTCCCCACATAAAACCTGAGCCCAGAGGTCGCCAGGAAGGGCCATGGCAGGCGGGCACACTCAAGCCCCTCCCCAGCCTGGCAGGCAGGAGTGAGGAGTCCTGCCAGGAGAAGCAAGACCAGTTTCCTCACCCCGGTGTGTGTGCCAGCGCCCCCGTGTCTGGCCTGGGGGCTGGGGAATGAAGTTGTTGGGAGAGACTCTCTAATTTGCTCTTCCAGTCCTCGGGCACCTTTGGGACACACAGGAGAGGCTCGGGGGGAGCAAACCTCGCGGGGTGGTCCTGCCTGCTGGGGGCTTTCTCCCGGGACTGATGAGCTGCCCAGTGGACCCTTAAGGGGGCAGCCAAACCATCTGCAGTGCCTAAGAACCAAGTGCTGTGGGCTCCTGGAAATGACTGCCCAAGGATGGGCCACACCCATGACCCTGGCAGGTTCCCAGCCCTGCAAGGAGAGTGTGGGAATTGCTGGGGTCTGCCGAGCCCGTCTCAGGAAGGCCGGAATCAGCCGGAAATCGGGGCTATTCGTGTTTAGGCTGAGGGGCTGGGTACCCAGGCATCTTGTGGGTGTGGAGTTACAACAGGCCTGGCCTGAGCCACATCTTGACTTCTAAATCTGCTTTGTGCTCAACACCCGCACGCCAAGCTGCCTGGAATATTTGATCCTTTCTGGCTGTCCATTTCCTTTCCCCACCCCAGACTCCCTTGGACCTTTCCCACCCAAACCAAAGGACACACATCATCCTGCAGTGGGTACGTCTTATCCCCTGCCCCGGAATTCACAGAGTCCGCAGCCGCTGGGAGGGGCTGCGCCGCTTTCACAGGAAGGCGGCTGGGGGAGATCTCCTCATCTCCCCGGCTCCGTGCGTGACCCACGCCCGGCTGCCTTCCTCCCTCACGGATGGTGAAATCATAGTCTCGATCTGGACCTGCTCATGCCATAAGATAAATTGTCAAAATGTTTTGATCTAATTGGGTCTTTTTCAAGTCAGCTGAAAACCATCAAGCGGGGAGCCAGATGGAGCCGGTGATTAATGAGGGACATTTGGTTGCTTCTCCACATCCATCATGGAGCCCCGTCTGGGCGAGAGTGTTCTAATCCTCTGCCAGGAATGGGTATGCAGGCGGATCACTGAGGCCGGCACTCCAGCGCAGGAGACCCCTCCTTGCTTCCGAGGCCTGCAAAATGCGGCCTTTTCCCCATGAGGCTCCAGAATCTCTGGTCCGAGGGAGGCTGCCCCTGAACAGGCCCCAGGCTGGGAGGAGACCACCTTTTCCCCACCAAAGAGTCCCATCCCTGTTGGGGGCCAGGCATGATGTTGCCATGTTCCAGCAAGAGTGAGCGTATTGTGCCGAACCCCTATTAACCTCAGTAGGGAAGGCATCAGGTTCAAGAGGCCCAAGAAGAGACCCAGAGCCAACAAATAAGACATGAGGTTTCACTGGGGGTGACAGGGGCGAGAGCCCAGTGGCAGTGGGTTGGACAAGGTATCTACCTTTCTATACCCCAGTGGCAGTGGGCTGGGTGGGAAAACCACTCCCAAACAGCATGCAGTTTCTATAGCATTTTCTCTTAACACCTTCCCCTCGACAACCTCCACCTGGCAATCTTCATCCAACCCAAAACTCAGGTCCTCAATCCCCTATATGGCCCATGTTCTATAAAACAAGCCAGGGGCTCAGATGCTCCTCATAGATAAGGAATGAACCACCAGGCTGGCCACTCGCAGATTCCCTAGCTTGGAACACACATTCAGGGTGTCTGCCATAGAGGGTCATTTGAAGGGTATGCTTAAGTTATTGCTGTCAGGTGCTTTTACCCTGGGGTCCGGGGTGACAAGAGGATGGGTTTCTGTGAGCCCATGGGGAGCACTGGCTGCCCCTCCTCCTGGCCCACTCACTGCACACAGCCCCTCCATCAGACTGGGTTCTGGGGCTCTGAGGCTCAGCCTGAGAAGCAGCCCCCTTCTCTCTGTCCGAAAGGCACCCTGCTCTGGGGTGGAGGAGTTGAGAGGATTCAGGAGAAGGTTGCCCCTACACAGGGGAATGGCCTCCTGGGCACTCCTGTAGAGCTTGGCTGCTAGTCCAGGCCGGGCCTCCTACTTGCTGTGTGACCTTCAGTGAGCTCTGCCTCTCTCGGGGCTCCCGGCATTTCATGGGTAGAATGCAGGTGGGGTTCCACCCTCTGGTTCTCCGGCTGTGGCTAGATATGTATTCTCCACTCTAGCTGCAAGTTGAAATTGGCTGGAGAGCATTTTAACAACACCGAGACCAGGGTCCACCCCCAGCAGCTGAAAGAATCTGTGGGGGTGGGCCCCAGGCAGGAGTAGTTCTCAAAAGTCCTCTGATGATTCTAATGTACAGCCCAAGTATAGAGTCTGTGAACTAGGGGGAAGTCATATCTGCAGCAGCCCAGATGAGCACCCCCAATGATGTGCTGAGCCTGGAGTGAGCCCTGATTTTCTCATCTGAAGATCAGGGTTGTTCAAATCAGCCCTGCAGAATGTTTAGGGGATCTAAAGGCAAGAGGAATCTGATAATGCATTGAATGGTTCCTTGAAAGAGAGGGGAGGATGAATCATCGAAGGCTTTCTCATTGTGGTTGCTACAATAGTGACTGTGTATTATTTGTTCATCTGACAAACATCTACTGAATACCTACTATATGCCAGGCATCCCAAGGGACGCAAAACAGAAATATGGTCCCTGCCCTTGAGAACTTCATAAATTAATGGGAGAGACAGATATTAGTCAGTAATCACACAAGTATGTAATTACATACCGTGAGGCCAGGCAGAGGGCCTGGGCTAGAGCCAGGTGACTTGGAAAGCTTCCCTGAAGAGATAACTTCTGAGCTGGACTAGAGAACAGGTAACTAGGCCATGTGGTGGGTGGAGTGATTCAGGATCAGAGACCAGCATTTACCCATTACCTGCCCAGACTCCTTTTTTTTTTTTTCTTTTTTTGAAATGGAGTTTCATCTTGTCACCCAGGCTGGAGTGCAGTGGCACGATCTCAGCTCACTGCAACCTCCACCTCCCAGATTCAAGCAATTCTCCTGCCTCAGCCTCCCAAGTAGCTGGGGTTACAGGCGTCTGCCACCACATCCAGCTAATTTTTGCATTTTTAGTAGAGACCGGGTTTTGCCATGTTGGCCAGGCTGGTCTCGAACTCCTGACGTCGGGTGATCCACTCACCTTGGCCTCCCAATGTGCTGGGATTACAGGTGTGAACCACTGCGCCCGGACCCAGTGTCCTTCTAATGCTTTCGTTCCTTGATATATGTGCATGCTTTCCACCCCACACAAATATTTAAGAGCAAGTAAAGTGCCCATGTAGGCGATGGCAGTGCCCCTTCTGTGTTGAGCTCATCCTTGAGTCTGCCTCCCCAGCTGCACTGGAGCTCTGTGAGAGCTGCAGCTCACCAGGGCCAGGCATGGTGCATGGAGCACTATAGGTGCTCAGTCCCTTCATAATGGCTGGTGGATGAAATGAACATCAGCACCAGATATTGGGATACCTGCCCTCACTCTGAGCCAGGCTGCCAGGATAAACTACAGGAACTCTCAGCACATCTTCTTGACACTTCATCCCACCCAATGGCTCCCAGTTCTGTGTACTGAGAACCTCAATGAAGAGGTTAGAATGAGGAGGTTCTAAGAATAGAAGAAGTTATTCCTCCTGACAAACTAAATGCCAGCCCAGTGTCCCTTCCTCCAGGGACATTGATGTCTGATGCCCTGACCACCAATAGATCAATCTCCTGTGATGCCATTGTTGATGTGTCACATTTTGACCTGATGTATTGATGACATATCCACCCCTGCCTCCACACATCTCAAATAATAAGCTCTATGAGTTCCAGGGCCTGTGTGGTTCACTCACCATTGAATCTGCAGCACATAGTAGGTGTTCAATAAATGATTAATCAATTCACAACGATCCTAAGGGACTGGTTATAGTTACATTGAAAGTTAATTTGCAAGCATGTGAAAGCATTTTGCCAAGCATGAGGATGAAGGAGCGGGAGGTGATATAAGACTGAACATTTGCTCCTGCAGGCCCCATGGATAAGGAGCCCCAGCTAGCCCTGGTCTTTCTTAGCCTGGTAGCTCCAATGCCAAGAGTGGAGAGGTAGCAGCTTAGCATCCAATCTCCAGTTATGCTGGGAAGCCAGCTAGCCACCACCCTGCAGGTGACTGGGAACAGGAAGCAAGAAGGCTGTTTACTCCTGGAAGAGAAACTCAATATTGCCTTTTTATTCTGAGCAGATGCTGCTTCTCCCCAGAGTCCACAAACCTGTCAGCTGGTATCAGAAGTGTGCAGCCCAGCCCTAGCTTGCTACTGCAAATCTCCCCAGCCAGGTTAAAATTTCACACTCACCCTGAAGTGGTTCCCAAGACCCAGGATTTGTTTTTCCTAATGATCCTTTACTTTGATCAGTGAGACTCAGTGAAGTGGAATGTACTCAGTAATTTATTTTAGGTAGCTGAGAAGTTGTCTATTTTCTAAATGGTCATGGGTTCCTCCTTCCCCAGACTCTAGCATCATAGAACACAGGCAGTCTGTCTCACTCAGGGCCTGTTCCTAGCATGAGAAGAAGCTGGAGTATCTAACGCAAAGCCACAGCAGTGAACACATCTGGCTCCTAGCCCCGCTCCTGTCTGCTTCGTGCCTGTGTGGACTTGGGCAGGTCATACCCACTCTCAGATACTCTATTTCCATATCTGTAAAATGGAATAATCACACCTACCTTTTCAAGGTTACCATGAGGCTTAAATAATACTATGCTTATGAAAGCGTTTGGTGTTTGTAAAATCAATTTCTTGGTGTGAATTGCTGTTATTATTTTGTAGTATCATCCAGGGGAGTGGAACAGTTGCTTCTGGACCCCCAAACTAATTTCCCCTTCTGATCTATGACATGCATTTAGTGTGATATTTCTCATGCTTGGCACGATTGATATCTGGGGTGAGATAACTTCTTGTTGAGGGGGGCTGTCCTGAGCATTGTGGGACGTTCCCCAGCATCCCTGGCCTCTGTCCTCTAAATGCCAGTAGCAACCCTCCAATTGTGACAACCAAAAATGTTCCAGATGTTGTCCAATAGCCCCTGGAAGGAAAAAATCATCCAGGGCCAAGAACCACTGCTTGGTAGTAGGACACGTAGTATTTTTGCCTTGAGACATGATGAATTGCCTGGGCAGAAGGGGCACAGTGGCTCCAATTATTACCAAGGGTACAGCTGGCTCTCCCTCTAGTGAGCTGTGTGAGCTTAGCTAAGTCTCTAACCTCCCTGGGCCTTAGCGTCTCATTTGTAAAAAGGGTATGTGGGATGAGCTGCCTTGTAGGATTTCTCCACCTGGGGCCAAGTCCTTTCCCAGAAGCAGTTCTGCTGGGGTGAGGAAAGCATTGAAAGAAGCATTTTTACAAGTGGGGAAGCAGAGGCTTCCAGATCGTGAAGCCACCATTTCCCCAGTGGCTGGCCCCATAGAGGACCCACCTGTGGGCAAAATTCCTCCTCCTCAGAGTTCCTTCAGAAGAGAGTATTAACTCTGCAACAAAATCATACTGCTAATAGTAATAACCAGCAAGGGTTGCCAAACCTTTTTTTTTTTTTTTTTTTTTTTTTTTTGAGATGGTGTCTTGCTCTGTCGCCCAGGCTGGAGTGCAGTGGCACAATCTCAGCTCACTGAAACCTCTGCCTCCTGGATTCAAGCAATTCTCCTGCCTCAGTTTACCAAGTAGCTGGAATTACAGGTGTGTGCCACTAATCCTGGCTAATTTTTGCATTTTTAGTAGAGATGGGGTTTCACCATGTTGGCCAGGCTGGTCTCGATCTCCTGACCTCAGGTGATCTGCCCGCCTCAGCCTCCCAAAGAGCCGGGATTACAGGCATTGTCGAACCTTGATAATGAGGTATGGTGCTGAACTTTTTATATACATTATTTCATTTGGTCTTCACAAATGAGCCTCTGAGGTAGGTCTAATTTTTCCCCATTTCACAAATGAGGACGCTGAGCCTCAGAGAAGTGATGTGACCTGCCCAAGCTCACACAGGTATACAGCCTCAGATAAGACTCAGCTCTTGGACCCTGCTCTCACCTCTGAGATGCCTCCCAATCCAAGGCTCAGGCTTTCTTATTCCCCGAAGGCCTGACGACAACAGCAGCCTTGAAAATCTTTCCCAACCCCATGACCATTGGCCCAGGATTAAACGGAGACATTAAAAAGCATCCACCTGGGGAAAGTGGCAACCCGGGGCCAGGCTCACCTTGGCTGCCTGCTGTGTGGCTTTAAGCAAGTCACTTCTCTCTGAGCTGATTTCCTCACCTGAAACATTCTTTCAAGCATGGTGCTAAGCGCTGGGTATATAAGGTAGTAGAAAAACAGCACAGTCTCTGTCCTCAGGGATGTACAGTCTGATGTGAGAGACAGATAGAAACAAATCAATACATGAATGGAAGAGATCAGCGAGGTGGCATGATAGAGCATATGGAAGGGGATATTTTATGGGACGGTCAGGACATCTGCATGTGAAAGATGACATTCTAAACGTTAGTGAGGAAGAAAAGGAAGAGCCAGCCATGGACACTCAGGAGGTGATAGAGGGAAACGGGTGAATTCCAAAATGAGGAAATGTTATCAGTTAGTATCGGTAAGGTAAGAGGCTTTCCTGAACAACCCCAAATCTTCATGATGTCAAATAATAAAGGTGTATGTATTGCTCATAGTAAAAGCCCAAGGCAGGTCAGTGGGTAGGGAGGGGTGTGCTGTTACGTTACAGAATGTTCTAGAATCTTTTTATGAGGCTACCATCTCAACACAATATTCAGGGTTTTTGCTGAAACAGCGGAAGAATAGTATCTCATGCAGGCAATCAAATGTTTCAGCTGGGAAGACACAAATGCATCATTTCCACCCACAGTCCATTGGCTAAAATGACTCACACAGCTCATCAAACAGCAGAGGCCCAGGAAATGTAATCCGCTTGTGTGCAGAAGGAGGGAAGAATCGGACAGAGGTGAACATTAGAAGTGTCTACCTACATCCTGAATCAGAAAGGCCTTGAAGCCTCTCCTCTCAGCATGGGTCACCTTTACACATCCCAAAGTGGCATCTCGCTGTGTTTGCAGTGCTCCTAGACTGGCCTGTGGGGTCCAGGCAGAGGCCTAATACTGTGGCCACAAGACCCTCTCACAAGCCAGCTGTCATCACCAGAGAGATGCAGGACAGGGCGTTCCACCCTCACCCTTGACTGCTGCTGGAGGCCCCACATCTAGCCTTTCCTTGACTCTGTCCACATAACTAAGTTTTCAAGAAGAATAAGCAATTAGGGAGCATTTGCTGTATGGCTGGCTTTCCACTCTTTCTCCTTGGGAGGGTACAGTGTGTGGGGGGTGGTGTCTGCAGGAGGACCTGTAGCTGCACACAGGGCAAGCCCCCAATCAACCCTGGCTGAATGCAGTGGAGGAGAAAACTGCATAGCGTCTCCACAGCAGCCTTGCAGAGCTATGAATAATGATGGTGATTAGGAGATGGCACCATCCCACCGTCTTACATTCAGTGTTTCAGTTTGTTGTCACAATTATCCTATCAAGTAGATTTTATTATCCCCTCTTTCCGGCTTCTAACTATCATCTTTCAGTCTAGACCAGAGCACTTCTATTATTGAGTCTTTTAGCCAAAACGTCTGTGGACAGTATTTTAACCCCAAGGCATCTCTTTAGCAGTAACATGTGAGTCACGTGGTAGGTAGGCTAGGTGGGGACCTTGTGACACCTTTAGGATCCAGCCAGAAGCTCCACCCATTGATCAGCCCTTTCTTTCTGAAAGGGCCAGACAGTCAGGCAGACAGCAGCAGCAATGTCATTAGGTCTGTGGGATCTTGCATCAAAAAGTCCTGGATTTGAATCCCAGCTTACTGTGTGGCTTTGGTTCTTTTGACAGATGCTAAGTCTCAGATTCTTCATCTGCAAAATGGGAATTAAGTACTGCAAAGGTTGTTGGAAGAGTTAAAATGGGATCATGAATGTAAAATGCACATCATGATATAACACGAAGAGAGCCCAGAGAAAAACAGAACCCTTTCCCTACAGCAGAGAACTGCACCAATTTTATTGAGCTCCTGTTCCAACTGGAGAGAGAAGCCTCCTTGATTTATGTGTCTGATAATAAAAGAGGTGCCAATTACAAGAAATTTACTACTGTTGATTAGTTCCGTGTTGCTGGAAACTGGGTCTGTCGAAAAGATAAACCAACACCACATCATTTCCACGTGGCTTTGGCGCATTCCTTTTCAACCCTCTTTGCTGCTCTCTCCCTAAACACAAAATCTAACTAGCCCCCTCTGGGGCCAGGCAATCTCCCACCCTTGCCCCGAGACCAAGGTGAGAGACAGCCAGCCCCCACATTTCAAACTTTTCCAGCATGCCAAGCCTTAATACTTTTGTCTCTGGCTTAGCTTCTTTCCCTCCCACAAATAAACTTGGGGCTATTTTAGAAAGCTTTTGCCACAACAGCCTCTGAGTGCTAATGAGTGTGACTTCAGAAGAGAATTTTCCATTAGTAAGTAAGAAAAAGAAAAAAAAGAAAAAAAAATCACCTTGAAATGTAATAAGCAACATCAGGCCCTTGTCTCCTAACAATGCCCAGATTCAAAACTAAAGCTGCTTTTTGATTAGATGTTTCATTCAACAACTATGTCTTGAGTACCTACTATGTGCCAGGTATCAGGCTGGGTAATGCTGCGAATACGGGGGTGTGTCAGGGGGAGACCATGGCCCCTGCTCTCCAGGGGTTTATCATTTCAGAGGACTGCACAAATAATGAAATATGGCTGAGGAAGAATGAGATACGCAGATCCGTGGGAAAGTCAGAGAAGGCTTCCTAGAGGAAAGAGGCAACTAGGATGGGCCTTGAGGGATGATAACAGATGGTGTCCCACAGCCTGGGTTCAAATCCCATCTCTGCTGATCACAGTTGTGTGACCAAGGCAAGTTACTTCTCTTTGCCTCCTTTTCCTCATTTGTAAAATGGGGACCAAAATAGTACCCATGCCAGTGGTTGTTGTGGTGATTAATTGAATTAATACAAATAAAGTACAGGCCCTGCCACACAGAAGTACTCAGTACAAGTAGCTATTAAATAGCTATTATCTGTTAAATGGGGCTGACAAATAGGGCTTATTTTGCTGCCAGGATAAAGAGGAGAAAATTCCAGGAAAGCACTTAGCACAAGACCTAGCACATGGTAAGCACCAGATAATATTGCTCTTTAATATTACGGTGGTTGTAGTTGTTGGCCGCTGGGGGTAGGGAGGAGAGAAGGGCAGGCAGGACAAAGCATTAATTAGCTCCCCCTCCTCTCTTTCTGAGTTCCGGGCCCTCCATTTGGCCCCACGCCCTTGGCTGCCAAGTGTCACCTCCAGATCCCCAGCCATGAATCCCCCCGGAAGCGGGAGCAAAGGGAAGGCAGATTCCGGCTGCTCTCCTCTGTTCTCAATCAAATGTGCTGCTTTTCTGCCTGGCTTCACACATTGTAAAAGGCAGCCATGTTCAGATTGCTCAGTGTCCACACATCGGGCTCCTCCTGACCCGCTGTTCGCCTGCAGATGGGTTCGAAGCCCATTATTGTAATGGATTTGCTGTTGGATAGAAGAAGGGGTTGTCCGCCTAATAAATCTTTGCCCCAGTGGATCACATCCAATAGACCATCCTCCACACCGTGATTTTGCTCTAATGGATTTGTTTAGTGATTTCTGAAAGACAGATAAGCTCCAAAGAGTGCCCTGAGATAATATAGCAAGACACCATGAAGATGGAAAAAGAAACGCGGGAGTCTTTTGGAGCAATAATTTGAGGGTTTTTTCCTTTTCTTTTCTTTTCTTGGTCCACATTCTGAAAGTGTTGTAATACTATCTTGCTGTTAGGTTAAAAAAACAAAGTGCTGCTAATTAGATGCATAGAAAAGTAAAAACATGTCATGCAAGTTAGACACCTTTGGGGATTTTGAAAAATCTGTTTGAAGGGCTAATTAAGAAGCTATTAAAAATAATTAATAATAATCTGCTTTCCCCAAATTCTTTTCAGTTCAGAAGTGTAAGTGATGCCATTTTAATTTCACTTTTTAAAATACATAAGTAGCAGGCCCCTCGTTTACCTGGACACATTTTTTTAAGCAACAGGTCCCTCGTTTACCTGGAAATACTTTTCAAAACCTTTAATGACTTTTTTCAAGGTAATCCCATTTGTCCCCTTCCTCCTGACATATTCCTTTTCTGCTTGAGCTGGTTCTTGCAGCAGATCGTTCAGCAAATGCGGTCAATGCACCATCGCAGGAGTGACTCTTTAAGTCTCACTGGGAGAAAATTGTTGTGAGTTACAGGAAATTAAAAAATTCCTGCAATACCAACCCACTTCTCAAAGTCAATCTGTGGTATCCCAGCATCCACTCGACTCTGAAGTCAGGCCAGAATGATTTTTGAAGAGTAATTTCCAGCCTTATAAGGGGTCATGTCATGTATTGAAGCCATATTTGCTTCTGTGTTTTGTAAATTTCGAACTCATTACTAAACCTTGTCTCTTATACCTTGTGTCTGGCTCTTACCTTGCCCTCATCAATCTGAGCCTTGAAAATCTAATGAAAAATAGCGAAACACATTTTGCATGTGGAAATGTGATAAAACACCAATTGTTAGGAACCTGAGGAGGAATCAGTTTTCGAGGATGGGCAGGGAGGCGGGCCACTGTTCTTAGAGCCAGCTCACTGCTAGGTCTCTGCAAGTCCCCAGGAATAAAGAGAAACAAACAGGATTTTCCCACCTTCCTCTGAGCCCCACTGTTCCCTATCTTTGAGATAAGTCACAGGCCGTGTCTGCGCCACAAGGTTCCAAACCGTTCATGCTCTAAGAGCCAGGCTATAAGATGAGCACTGCAACATTTTCCTCATAGAAAGCAGACATCTCTGTGTTCTGTAGAACAATGTTACCTTTTACTTGTGTTCCAAGATAGTAGCTCAGTTAAGCTGTGAACACCTTGAGAATTTCACATGGTATCTCATAATGGACAGAGAAACTACACGCCTGGGTTCTGTGATTTTCTCCAAGGAAATCTATAGAGGACGGAGTGGCAGATAATCATGGCCTTTGGGGCATTATGAAGGTTAATAAAAGCTGTGGGACCTTCTCCTAAACATGCACTCATGCACACACACACACATATGCACACACACACAGCCTCTCTCTCGAGCTCTCATTCCTGTTCTCTCTTGCAACCCATTTTAGAGAGTCCACACTGAAAACCTTTGGTGCAAGTAAGCATTACACCGCAGCTCCCTTCACCTGAACAGACAGGAGTCAGCTTGGAGAAATGGAAAAAACGTGAACTTTGGAGGCAGGCTGACTCATGTTTGCAAACCAGCTCTGCTATTTCCTAGCTGTGTGGCCTTGGACAAGTCACTTGGCCTCTCTGGGTCTTGGCTTTCTCATCTGCAAATGGTGCCAATAATACCACTTTTCAGGTTTGTGCTGAGAATGGGCAAAGGGCTCAGTAGATGGAGACTCACCTATTGGGTCAGATGGTTCGAGGCTCTGTTTTGGGAAGGAAGGGGTAGGTAGATCCACCAAAGGGGTTGAGGCAAATCAGTGCTTAGTGCTGGCCCAAAAACTCTGGATTCCGGCCTGGAACAGCTCTGTTCTTAACACCCAGCCTGACACCTCCTAATGAAATGTAAATGAGGGTTCTGACAAGGCTGGCATTTGCCTGGGAGAAAGGGTGTGAGCAGACAGCCACAGACAGGGCAGCCTCAGAGTGTGGCTTGGATCTGAAGCTGGTTGGTTTGCAGTGAGACCACCTTGCTTTCTCCTTTCTACCCTGGGGGTAGCCCCAAGGTGGGGGGTTTTCACAAAGTCCGCCCTCTCCCTAGAGACAAGCTCTGCCCTCTTTTGGTCCACATGTCCCTCTGGATCCTCCCATGGGTGGTCATCACAGCTGAATGGCCTGGTGATCCAACAGGAAGTGGACACATCCCAACTTTGCGAGGTCAGCCTTGCCACCCTGGCTCCTGCCTCCCATGGACAAGTGAGTGGGGGTTGCTTGGAGAAAGCCCCTGCCTATGGCAGGCTTGGGACCTGTACTCCTGGCACCGGTATAGGTACAGCCTTCTCAAGCCCAGATGCCAAGAGGCCAAGGCCCATGAGTGACCTCCGTTAAGCACAGCTCTCCTAGGGGTGCCTGTCTGGCCACAGCTCCCTTCAAATGTGAAACAGAACCTGTCCTGGCTGGCCTGGAAGCACTTGGAATTCAAATGAAGGTACTTCCACGACCTGTAGACACAGACACAGTGGGTACCAGGAAATAGCCCAGCTGTGTACATGTGATGGAGCACCCCACAGGCAACCTCAAGTCAAGTCCGCTCCCCACTGGGCAGGGATGGTAAGACCCAGAGAGGTGAAGCTGCATCTCGGAGATCACACAGCCAATTGGTTTAGGGCCATGAGAGCTCAGAAATCATAACCTGACACTCTGGGCCTCCAACCAAAGTGTCCCAAACTGCAGACCGACTCTTTCTTCTTCATTCAAAGAGAATGTTTCCTGAGTAACTATGTTGTGCCAGGCCCTGGGAAGCTAAATATGAGCTAGATCATTGTTATCCTTCCTGCCTCCCACAGACGAGGGCAGATTTCCCCAGAGAAGCAATGGCTGAGACAAGATCCAGAGCCTGAATGGGAGTAACTAGGCCAGGAGGAGTGGAGAGTGTCTCTGACAGAGTAAACAGCTCATACAAAGGCCCTGTGCCCAGAGGAACACATAGGAGGAACCGAAAGGAGAGAGTGGCTGAGGTTCAGTGAGCAGGTGGGGGCCTGGGTCAGGTTGAATGTCTCTAGCAATTTCCATGTTGGGGTTCTGATAAAGCCAAAAACACCTATTTGCTAGCACTTCTCCCCAGTTTTAAAACTGTGTAATTGAGAGAAAATGCAATCCTATACTTTTCATTCATTCATACTTAAGTCATCAAACATAATAGAATATATTAAAATCTTTTTGGTATCCACCACAGCTTTTGGTCCATTTTAGTAAGATTTTATTGTGTCTTTATCTCACAGTCTTCTCCAAGGATGAGGGAATTAGATGACCAGATTTACCAAGCAGGGCCAGAGGAGACCAGCCTAGACTGAGCCAGGCAAAGAAAGGGCTGGAGGAGGCCCGGGGCCTTTCTCCCTCTCCCCTAGCCCCAACAGCTGATGCCCCCATCACCATCCTTTATGAAGCTCCGGATCTGGGTTTGCTTTTGAATGTCCAGGCCTTTCAGGGCTGCCTTCACAAGCTTTGCTCAGAGACAGTGCTGGCTGAGGCCAGCAAACTCCTTTCCCTCTTGCAAAGGTCACCTTGCTGGAGCAGGCTCAGGAAAACCACTGGGACCCCAGACAAGCAGCCCTGGGAAATAAGGAGCCCTCCCCTGGTTCTGCACTTGCCACTGCCAAAATAGGCTTCCAGCCCAGGCTGCCCAGGGCTGTGCCAGCCGTGAGAGACAGGCAGTCTGGAATAGACCACTCCTATTATAACAGAGTCATCAGATCACCAGTTCTTCAGCCCACCAACTCATTGGACCGTCCAGGATCTGCAGAGTGGTCTGCAGAATTTTTAGGGAAGGTTTGATGTTTGAGTCTCTTCTTCCTGCTCCTGTCTCTGAGTCTAGGACTATTGACTGCAGCCATGTGCCTTCAGAGACAAGGGCTGGGTCTGACATAGGGGAGGAGGGGGAAAAAATCTCGGGAAAGGTCCTCAGGAATTTGGCAAATAAGCTGGTCAAGGAATTGATTGTGCAGAAATGAGGTCATTGGGCTGAAAGGCCCTTTTTGCAACCTAGTTTTAGGGAACTGGCCTGGGGCTGTGTAGTGAACTGGGAGAGAAGGGTTTTGGAGTTGTGTGCCTGAGTTCAGATCCTGGTCTTGCTATTCACTCCTGAGACCAATTCATGTCTCAAAGCCTCAGTTTCTGCATGGTCAGGTGGAAAGTTGTCAAAGCTGACCTTCCACACACAGCAGTAGGCAGGACTGATAATAAGCACTGCTGTGGTTTGGCTGTGTCCCCATCCAAATCTCATCTTGAATTGTAGTTCCTATAATCCCCATGAGTCGTGGGAGGGACCTGGTGGGAGGTAATTTAATCATGGGGGCTGCTACCCTCATGCTGTTCTCATGATAGTGAGTGAGTTCTCACAAGATCCAATGCTTTTATAAGGGAGATGCTTTTATATGGGACTTTTCCTCGTTTGCCCAGCACTTCTCTCTCCTGCTGCCTTGTGAAGAAGAACGTGTTTGCTTCCCCTTCCACCATGACTGTAAGTTCCCTGAGGCCTTTCCACCAATGCAGAACTGTGAATCAATTAAAATTCTTTCCTTTATAAATTACTGAGTCTTGGATATTTCTTCATAGCAGCATGAAAACAGACTAATACAAGCACCAATATGGCAAGATGGACAGTGTTCATTCTCATTGGCTGGTTCCCATGTGGTATCTGCCAATAAACATTCATGCAAACTGCTGGCTGTAGAGTCAAATAACATAACAGATGGGTACAGGGAAGTTATGTGGCACGGGAGAGCACCCAACGAGTGGTGGCTTGGTTACATTGCCCAGGCCCAAAGCATGCTCACATACCCCAACAAGCTAAAGCTGCCCCCCACAATACACACCCAACCCCAACCCCATCAAAGTTGCAGAAAAGTGAGGCCAGGGGCTCAATGGAAAACTAAGTTAACCTCTTCCCAGAGACCCAAACATCCGGGGCTTTTACAGTGGCTCTTTGGAGCTGTCTGTCAGCAAGCAGCCCAGGAAGCTCACGTAGGTGCTTGTTGTTTTTCCCCATGACCCAGGGCTGGAGTGCAAAGACAAGGCCTTACAGGAATCATGCCTTGTCCACCACCAGCACCCGAATCTCAGCTAAGCCAGTGGCGTTCTGTGTTCCTCAGCCTGTCTGGGACCTGGAGATTCTGGAAGCCATGCAGCCCAGGGGAGGAAACCCAGGTGGAGAATTGGAGGCGTTCATAACTCTTCAAATGTATTTAGTGCTGCATTTTCAGACTCATTGCGGGTCAGAGGGGTTCAGTGAACTTGACTGCATGTTGTAAGGGATATTGTCTGCTATGGAAGAGAGATTCTCAAATTTGTGGATGGCCGAAAATTTCCTAACATGAAGGTCTGCTATAATAAGCTCATTATTTTGTACTTAGCTATGCAAGAGTAGGGATTGAAACTCACTTGGCTGTTTCCTCGCAATTAGCATATGATGGGCGGTCAATAAATGTTTTTATGTTAATAAATGAATGAATAAAAGAATTTGTCACCCATGAGAAAACCTAGCCCAATATCCAGCCTGGGGTCAGGCCTGAGTGGAGGTCACTCCACTGGGATGTCTCCCCAGGGCCCTGTAGCCATCACCAGGGAAGGGCCAGCCACATCCCATGCAGGATGGAATCTGGGAAGGGGAAGGTCATTTGTGACCCACCCCTCTCTTCTACCCAGCACCAGAGATTCTAGTTTGTTCCTGGGTCCTCAGCGAGCTTCAGTTGGCTGCCTCTGCCCACCAGGCTGCCACCCGCCAAGGCCCAGATTGGCAGCCTAGCACCCAGAGAGCCACCCTTGCTGGGGCCTGGGTGTGTGGACACTGGCTTTCAGGCTACTGACTGCCCCTTGGGCCATGTCCCCCCTTGCCCGGACTCTGCAAACCCCGCTTTGCAGTCATGAGGACCCAGTCTGCCTGGGCTCCCCTCACTCCTCACTCAGACCTCAAATGTCACCTTCTTCCTTACACCCTAGCCGAGACGGCTACCCAAATCAACAAGCATGTGATCTGCAAACATGCTCATTTTGATCTTCTACACCACCTCTGAACTGCTGCGGAGTAGATGATGGGAAAGGGTTCCCTGAGGAGCCGTTCCAGCCTAATGCATCACATGTGCTGAGAGAGGCCAGGCCGGGCCAGACATTTGCAGCTCAGGTACCAGCCCTCCTGGGGTTCCCAGCTCCCATGCACCTCGGCTGAGCCGGGAAAGAAGAGGCTGGGAGGCTGGGCAGGGAGGACTCATCCCTCCCACCATAGCCACCAGAACACACAGATCACCCCCTCTGTGCTACTCCATGGCTGGAGGACATTTTCTGGCAGTTCCTAGTGGATTCAAATTTGCACACAAAGAGATGCAAATAGCATCTCTTTCCCACATCCAAGCCCAAGACAAGAGATGTTGAAGGTGTCCAGCCCCATGGACTTAACACAAAGCCCCCAGCCATTGAGTTTAACTTTAAAATAACACTATTAATTATCCACAGATTCCAGATTCTCCCACTAAGCCAGGTACATGGCAAAGTTGTGTGAAAGGCAGCATTTTGCAACTTTTACCAGAAGCACAAATGTGTACAGGAAACAAGAAATAGACTTTTATGTGTAAAAAAGCACCTACTATGTGTCAGGCCCTGGAAGTCAAGGGACCTGGTGGGGAGAGTTAGCCACTAGGGTTATTAGCAGATACAGTGGAAAAACTAACAGTGCAGTGGAAAAAGAACAGGCTTTCAAGCCAGAGAGGCTGCAATCTACTGCTGATCAGCTGGGTAACCTTAGGCCAGTTCCTTAACCTCTTTGAGACTGTTCCCTCGTGGATTAGACAGCCATAATTGCAGCTTCCTTACAGCAAATGAGACGATTCATGTAAAGTACTGAGAGCAGTGCTTGGTGCATAGAAGGTGTGTGTAATAACTGCCCCCTGCCACCCCAGCTCACTTTGACTCTGACTATTCTCAGCCACTGGTCATGACCTTGGGCTATCCCAGATGCATCTGGAACCCTGGATTTATTGTTCTCTCCTGAGGCTGATTCATGTCTTAGAGCCTCAGTTTTCACCTGATGAAGTGGAAAATTGTCAAAGCTGACCTTCCCCACACAGTAGGAGGCAGGGCTGACAGTAGACACCAATATGGCAAGAGAGACAGTGTTCTCTATCAGGGAGAAGTGAAGGACTTATGTCTCAGATAAGTCTTTGGTTCCTTGGGTCTTCAAGGCTTTTCTTGTTATAAACAACGCCCATAGCCTAATAAAGCAGGACATCCACTTTCCCAAGCCCCCGGGGACTTTACTTCCCTCCTGCTGGTCCACTTGTTAGCTTGTGTGAGTTCTAGGCCACTTCTCTGCCTCCATGGGAAATGGCCCTCCATCCCATCAATGATTTGAAGAGACCCTTTGGGGCTGTAGTGCCTTCCTTTCTGCTGGACCCCAGCTGTGACCAAGTGGCCAAGTGGCCAAGTAGCCAGGTGGGGGCCACTGACAGGACCACGTGAGAGTGAGATGCCTGCCTTCCCACCCTGAGAACACAGCCAGCAGGGAGGGGAAAGTAAGCTCTCTGCCACACTCCTGGCCATGTGGCCCTCTCCACAGGGGCAATGACCAGATTCTGCCTACGGTGGCCAGGAATGCCCTGGAGATAGGGCCTGGGCCTGTTTACAAACATTGCCAGGGTGCAGAAAAGTGATACAGGGAGAAACTGGGGTGGGAGAGCCTGTGGGCCCATTCCAGGCAGCCTGGGGTACTAGGAAGACCACATTGACACTCCTGGTCTACCATGTACCAATCATGAGGTCTTGAGCCATTTGCCTCACCTCCTTGGGCCTCAGTTTCCACATCTGCAAAATGAATCTCATGGTGCCCCATTCCTGGTATTGACAAGAAGATCCACTGAGAAAATGGACATGAGGGTGCTTTATCAGTGGCGGCCCGCTCTACCAGGGTGCAAGATACACTTACATCAAGGATGTCTCTCAGTCACCACTTCTGTCCCGTGTCCCCAACCTCCATATCCATTTGTACCCAGGACACGTCCCCCTGGATGTCCCACAGGCTCCTCCAAGCTGCACACTCAGAACTGAACTTATCATCTTCCCCTGGCCTGCCCCCCTCCTGCACCCCTAATATGAGGATTGGCAACATCATCTCCCCTGACCCCAAGCTCCAAATCCCTAGTCTAATCCAGGTCTCCCTCCTTACCAACCTCTCTCTGGGCTTCAGCTGATGATCGGATGCTTTGTCACCTAACCTCCTGCTCATCTCCAGAATTGCTCACTCCTCACCATCCCCAGGGTGCCACCTCGGTCTGGGTTCTAGTCACCACTCTCCTGGACTGGTGCCAAAGCCCCTGACTGGTCTTCCAGCCTCTGATGAGACACCCTGTAGGCCAGTGTCCACAGAACTGCATGGTGGACACATTCTTCATCATAAACAATACTGGTGATAATAATCATTACAGACAATAATAATATAGGCAAGTCCTTTGTCTACATTAGCTCACTTAAGCCTCCAGTAACTCTGTCAAGGAAGTGCTATTATCATCCCCATTTTCCAGGTGAGAAAACTGAGGCACAGGGTGCTGAGGCCACACAGGAGTGAACAGCAGCAGTGAGGTATGAAGCCAGGCAGTCTGGCCCCAGCCTCCCTTACTTAGTAAACTCAGTGGGTTTCTTCGTAATCAGTCACAGGATAAACTTGGCATGGGAACACAGCCCTTCACAACCTAGTGTACCCTCAAAATGCTCTCATCAATCAATCTCCCCACAGCCAGGGCTCCAGCCAGGCTGAAGACATGAAGCCCACTGCTGAGCACAGCCGATGCTTTGATGCCTCTGAGCTTTTGTGTGTGCTGTTTCCTCTGCCTCAGATGCCTTTTCTATTCCCATCTTTCCCCTTCAAGACAGTTCCAGGAAGCCTTCCCTGACCTCCCAACCCTACCCCACCCACGCACCCTCTGCTGTCCCTGCACAACACCCACTATATGATATGGCAGTTGTCTCTGCAGCTGTCTCTCCCATTAAACCAGGAGCTCTCAAGAGCAAAGATCGTGTCTTTTAATCTCTCTGTTGTCTGCTTCTTGCATAGGGAGTGATATGGTTTGGATGTTTGCCCCGGATCAAATCTCATGTTCAGTTGTAATTCCCGATGTTAGAGGTGGGGCCTGGTGGGAGGTGTTTGGACAATGGTGGTGGATCCCTCATGAATGGCTTGGGTCATCTTCTAGTGATGAGCTCACAAGCAATCTGATAGTTTAAGAGTGTGTGGCACCTGCCCCCACCTTCTCTCTCTCTCTCTTTCTCTCTTTCGCTTACTTGCTCCTGCTTTTGCCATGTGACATGCCTGTTCCCGCTTTGCCTTCTGCCATAAGTAAAAGCTCCTTGAGACCTCCCCAGAAGCAGAGCAGATGGCAGCACTGCGCTTCCTGTACAGCCTGCAGAACCTTGTGTCAATTAAACCTCTTTTCTTTATAAATTTCCCAGTCTCAGGTATTTCTTTATGCCCACGCAAGAATGCCCTAATACAGGGAATGAATGAGTGAACAGAAGATTTTGTTTATTTCAAAATGTAATAGGATTTTGAATCAGATAATAAAGCAGGGGCTTTGATTCTGACTGCTCTGGATTCAAATTCCAGCTCCATTACTTATTAGCTGTGTGATATTAGGCAACTTAACCTCTCTGAGCCTCAGTTTCTTCCTCTGTAAAATACAGGGGAAAGCATAACTCCTTCAAGGGGTTGCCCTGAGGATTAAATGAAACAAAGTTAATAAAGTGTCGAGCATATGGGCCCTGCAAAGATGATGACGATGATTAAGCTCATCATATCTGCACGGGCTATTACCTTCACTGCACAACCAGGGCACCGTTGAGCCCATCTTCCCTAAGGCTCTCTCCCCTTCCTGCTCCTCACACAATCAAGCAGAGCAGTGCCTTCCCACCACAGGACTTTTGCACATGCTGTTCCTGTGGAAGGGATGCTCTTCCCTCCACTGTGCCCATAGTTGGCTCCTTCTCATCTTTTAGGCCCAGGCATAGATGTCACCTCCTCAGGGTCTGTCTTCTCAACCACTCTATAAGAACAGCCGTCCCTGCACTCTCTACCCCACTATTGTCCATCTCAACCTCTGTTGGTTTTCCCCATAGCAATGCAAGAATGTGTAACTATTTTGTGCATGTTTTCAGCCCTTGTTAGCCCCAAGATGACAGCAGCACAGCCATCGTCTTCACTGTTGACAGTGCAAAGCTCAATAGGTCATGTTGAGTGAATGTTGAATGAATAAACTACTTGGGCTCCATTCAGCAGAGCAAAGGAAAGGTGTGGGAATTTGCAGCCGAAGCCCCATCCCTGGCAGATGGAAGCAAGACCCCCTCCCTTTCCCCGAAGCCTCAGCAAGGCTGCACCTGGCTGCCTGCAGCCCGTGGTGCTCAGAACCAGCTCACCAGAGGCAGATTGGAGGGAGTTCAGAGGAGCGGGCCTGGCAGGATTAAGTGGAGGGAGAGGGTGATTTATAAAGAAAGATAAAAGGGCCCAGCTTCATAAGGCCAGGCTGCAGGATATTTCGATAACAGCCTCCAAATGTTGGCAAGGTGTGTGCGCCAGGGGAGCAGGGATGGATGACTCTCCCGCAGAGGTGCAGAGGCCAGCACAGGGGACACGCAAGGAAATTTCAGGTGACTCTGCAGGCCGAAGGTGGAGTGGGAACCCATGGCCAAAGCAAGGAAACTGCCAGCATCAAGGGACAAGCTCACCTCATCCAGGCAACTCATCTTGGAGGGCCTCTAGTTCATACAGCGGAAAGCAACAGAAGAGACTCTTTCCAGAAACCAGAAGAGAAAACCTGTCCCCTCAGTAAGACCACTTTGCCAGTCATCTGAGAAGGAAGATGCCTCAGACCGGCGATTAGCAAACTATGGCCGGCAGCGTAAAATCTAGCCCACTGTCTATTTTTGTAAATAAAGTTTTATTAGAACACAGCTGAGATTATTCATTTAAGTGTTTTCTATGGCTGCTTTTGTGCTACGACTTCAGGGCTGAACAGTTGTAACAGAGACTGAATGACTTGCAAACTCTAAATATTTACTATCTGGCCCTTTACAGACACAGTTTGCAGTGCCTGTTTTAGACCATGGATTCTCAGGTAATGTGTATATCACTCTGAAAGGGGAAATAAATATCCACATGGCCCCATCTTTGTCTTAAATTATTTTATTGTAATGTTATTTAAATAGATGCATACATATAATTAGGTATAATCATCTTAGGCTTTTAGCTCTTACACCACTAGAAAACAAAAAAGATTCTTGGATTCAATGCCTGCAGAATGACAAAAACATTAAAATTAAAATTAACAGCATTAAAATAACACAACTGGTGATGCTTTTGCTGAAGAGGCATTGCAAATTGGAGCACGGGTGGCCTCTAGGATACAGATTTGCTTACATTTAGCAAGGTCAGTACCAACAGAGTGCTGTGTGATGACTCAATTCTCCCACTCGGTTTCTCCCCTCTAACTATTGCAAACACTTTCATTCACGCAGAAAGCCATGACATCATGGGCCTTCAGTGGACACAAATACTCACTCAACCACATGTGTGCTTTCTCTCATCAGCCTGTGAGAACTAAAGTGTGTTTGATTGCCCCAGCATCTCATGATACAATTAAAACTTGGACACTAAAATCTTATGTCCATACCCAGGTATAAAGTGACCAGCCAGCCAAGCCAGAAAATATTTACATCCATTTTTTTGAATTATCAATAAAATAAAAATGGAATTTAAAAAAAATCTTAGAGGATTTGTCCAACAGTTTGAGGATCCTGGTTTGAAAAGCAGAGATCTAGCCCACCATTCACCTTTTCCAGATGGGGAAACCAAGTCTCACAGAAGGAATGTGACTTGCCAAGATCACAATGGGAGCTGGGGCTGAAGCCAGAGTTGAATGCAGGTGCCTTCTCAGCCCAAGGGTGAGCTCCCAAGAGCCCCCAAGAACAGCTGGCCAGAGATGCCATCTGGGAAGCAGAATTTTCCCAGTTGGGATCCAGAAGGAGGGGTCGCTAGCCAGAGCCACTAACAATGATGTCAACGGCTTCTTCCAGAGTGGGGAGGGCAGCTGTGCCCTCCAGACACTGTGACCAACAACTGAAGTCAGCATCGTGGAGGCACACAGTGGAGGCCCACGGGCAGGCTGGAACGGCTCCCAAGAGCCTCACCAGAGATTGAGAAGTGCAAGCAACAGCAATGGGCCCCTGCAGCAGCAGATGCCTCTGACCCCAGAGACTATCATTGGAACCCACCCAAGCTCAAAAGTTAAGGCATGTCTTCACTGCCCGGGAAATTGCTCATGCAGAGGGATCAGATGGCTGCCACTGGACAGCCGGAGGCCCCAGATTCCCAAACATGGTCATGGCAGCTGCTTGTTCATCTGGAGAATCCAGCTCCTAGGAAGCCAAGCCTGGAGGGAGACATGTGAGCGACTCAACTGGCCCCAGGCTTTGCAGGGGTGCCGCACCTCTTCTGGAGGCTGCTCTAGCCCGGGACTGCCTCACTCTGTACTGGGAGCAAACCCACAGCAGCAGCTTTTCAGGACAGAAAAAAGTTTTATGCACATCCATCTCCTACATAAAATGCATATTTAAAGGTTTGTGACTGGGCGGTTCAGACTAAATGGGAATATAAGATACTCCAGAATATTCAGTACATTTTGAGTAAAGGGCCAGATAGTAAATATTCTAGGCTTTGTATCTTGGGCTTTAAAAAAAATTCTTTAAAATATGTAAAAACCATTCTTAGCTCACATGCTGTACAAATACAAGCTGCAGGCTGAGTTGGACACATGGACAGTAGTTTGCCAACCCCTGTTCTAGAATACCACTAACTCAAAACACTCCCTACAAGATCAACTGGTCTTCCCATGGAACTATAAATGCCCACGGATCCATGATGTTCTCATTCTCATACTCACACAGAGACACACACTCGGACACAGACATCTTCACAAACACACTCAAAGCTTCCACTGGGGCAAAAATACATTCTCTGAAAATAATTTCTTGACTTTGCAGAGCACACACATGCTCTAAAGTTTGTTCAGGGTCAGTGTGTCATGTGCAAACCCACAGCATCCAGGGTTGAGAAGCTGTAAGTGACTATTCCTGTGGGTATGTAAGGCACAAGAGGAGATCAGAGATCTAGTCTGCCCATGATCTAGTCTGAAGTCTCCAAAGTGTTCCTTAGGGCCACAGCGCCTTTGGAGAGGCACCTCTAGGGGTCAGCTCTTCCGGCTGCCACACTTAACCCAAATAAGCTGTCCCACCTTTAACCTTGTAGATACTGAATTTTCATCGAAGATTTCATCTGAAAGTCCCATTTTATGGCAAAAGGGTCGGGGGTGGGGGGTGGTGTTAAAAACTAGTGCCTAGCCAGGTGCGGTGGCTCACGCCTGTAATCCCAGCACTTTGGGAGGCTGAGGTGGGTAGATCATGAAGCCAGGAGTTCAAGACCAGTCTGACCAACATGGTGAAACCCCGTCTCTACTAAAAATACAAAAATTAGCCAAGTGTGCTGGTGGGCACCTGTAATCCCAGCTACTTGGGAGGCTGAGGCTGAGGCAGGAGAATCACTTGAACCTGGGAGGCGGAGGTTGCAGTGAGCCGAGATTGCACCACTGCACTCCAGCCTGGGTGACAGAGACTCTGTCTCAAAAAAAGAAAAAAACAAAAAACAAACAAACAAAAAAAAACCTAGTGCCTAGCCAATTGCTTTATATCTGGCCCCTCTAAAAGTTCTGGTAAGATTAGCCCATATACCTGCCTACCTATTAAATGGAGGAGAAGCAGCCATCATGAGACCAGGCAGGTGCTCTCTGGTTTGCCACAGTCACCACCACTCCCTCTTGCCCTGTACCTACCTGCTTTACTAATTAGTAGTACCTGCCTTGCCCCTGGAGGCATTTGATTTTGTGACTCTTACTCAATACTGTTTCAGCTGCCATAAAATGAAGCTCTGCTCCCTGAAGGGCTGAAGTGGTTCATTTAGCAAAGTCACCACTAAACTCAACCAGAGGTACTTAACAATTCCTTGAGATCCAGAATTCTGGCCTACCTGCAGCCGCCACAGCCCACAGGTCTTAGGTAACCCTTGACTGATTTTGATTTTTTTTAAATGTTATGGATTTATTTATATCTCACTACATTCCAAAAGTATTTGAGGCAGCTTGTAAATATGCATATAGCACAATAAAATTTTAAAATAGATAAAGAAATCTGAGAGAAGGAAAATCAGACGAGAATAGCAGGATGAGGCCAGAGGAAAAGTTAGGACATGAAAATGCAAGTCAAAAAGGTCTGCACAGTTTTTAATGGTAAGCAGAGATTTTTGAGTTACGATGGCTAATGGAAGCTGCATAGAGAACCTCCCTCCCCAAATAGCTAAAGAAATTGATTTAAAAAATAAAAAAATAGGTCAGGTGCAGTGGCTCATGCCTGCAATCCTAGCACTTTGGGAGGCCAAGGCAGGCAGATCACATGAGCTCAGGAGTTCAAGACCAGCCTGGGCTACATGGTGAAACCCCATCCCTACTAAAAATACAAAAATTAGCCAGACATGATGACACATGTCTGTGGTCTCAGCTACTTGGAAGGCTAAGGCAGGAGGATTGCTTGAGACCAGGAGACAGAGGTTGCAGTGAGCCAAGATCGTGCTACTGCACTCCACCCTGGGTGACAGAGGAAGACTCTGTCTCAAAAAAAATAAATAAATAAAAATGGAGATACAGCAAAAAAGGACAGAGGCAAAGTACAAAGTTTCAAAAGCATCAGCCAAGGAAAGAAAAGGAATATTATGGAGCAGAGCAAAATGATTCAATGCAGCAATGTGTCCATCCCCACTCCCAATCCCCCAGGAGCCATTTTGGGGGGTCAACAAAATCCTAGCTATTCTCACTAATACCTTAGGATCTGGAGTGAAGCTGGCCACAGCTTTCTCACCATTGACTGGGGATGAGTGAAAACTGCTGCTGGGAGAAACAGGAAAATTGAGGACAGGATCAGGGCCCTTACTCTCTCAGATAGAAGTGAGCATCCTGGGTCCACATGGTGATTAGAGAAACCATCTAAAGCCAAGAGTATGCCATGGGAAAGGTCAACACCCCCACACTGGTTGTGATGAGCCCAAGAGTGGATATTAAACAAAAGTCCAGAAGTGGAAGTCTAACATAGACACTTGCTTTATTGGAGCTATTTGGGACAAAAATACGTAACTACAACATGAAACATCAGTCCTCAAAATGTGGCAAATGATATGAACACCCACAAAAAAACAGTATGCAGATGTTTATAGAAGCTTTTTCTATAATCATCCAAAACTGGAAATAATGGAAGTGTCCCTCACCTGGTGAGTGGATAAACACACTGTGGTACATCCAGATAACAGAATCACACTCAGCAACAAAAAGAACAAACTATTGATTCGTGCAACACCACAGATGAAGTGAAAGTATCCAGACTCAAAAGGTAACATACTGTATGATTCCACTGATATAACATTCTGGAAAAAACAAAACTCTAAGGATAGGAAATACGTCAGAGGCTGCCGGGACTTGGAGGTCGTGGGGATCGACTACAAAGGCACATGAGGGAACTTGGTGGAATGATGGAAACAGTGAATATCCTCATTGTGGTGGCAGTTACACATCTGAGCACACTTGCCAATATTGATAGAAGTGAACGTCTGGGGAAGGATGGATTTTACTCTACGTAAATCATACCTGGTTTAAAAAAATACTGTAGCAAAGGAGGGAAAGAAAAGTCAAAGCATCCTCAAGTACAATGGAAAGAAAGTCAAGAAGCTAAACACACTCCATTAGATCAAACTAAATGTCTGGAGAGAGCTGCTCAAGCACAAACCAAATGAAAAGAAATGGTGCAGCAACTGAGTGACTCGGAGCATTGAGCTGACGGCCACTCCCCGTGAAAGGGAAAAGAAATAGCAAGTGAAAGACAGATATGACCGAACAATGGAAGAAACGTGAACTAAAGTACACAAGAAAAATTTTACAAGTGCATTAGCTGAAGAAAAATGCAGTAAGAACACGAATCCAATTTTTAAAAAGAGCCCCAAATGACCATTCTACCCCACCAGAAAGGCTAAAATCAAAAAGACTGACAACACTACGTGTTGCCAAGGATATGGAGCAACTATTTAATAGAAACTTCAAGCATTGCCGGTGATATATAATACAAAAATTGGAGAAAAGTTCTGGCAGTGTCTTATAAAACTAAACATATACCTACCCTATGACCTAACAATTCCAATTTTAGGCATTTATCCAAGAGAAATGAACAAAAGGTTTGCACAAAAATATTCCCAGCAGCTTTCTTCATAATGGTCAAAACCTGGAAACATCCCAGGTGTCCAGCAACAAGAGAATGGAAGAATAAACCATGGTATACTCATGCAATGGAAAACTACTAAGCAATAAAAAGAAGCAAATTACCGATAAAGACAACAATAAAGACGAATTTCAAAAACATTATGCTGAGTGAAAGAAGTCTTACACAAAAAGTATGATTCCATTTATGTGGGGCTCGAGAGCAAGCAAGACTAATCTATGGTGGAAAAAAATCAGAATGGTCATTGCCTCTGGGTGGGGGCTGGAAATGAGCTGAACAGGGACACCAGGGAGTTTCCAACATAGTGGTCTATAGTTTGACAGTGATTTGGAGCACACAGTGGTTGTATTTGCTAAAGTTCATCAAATGTACACTTAAGATTTGTGCATTCAATGATACGTAAATTTTACCTCAAAAGAAAATGTGATAGATATGTGATAAAACAAGTAGAGTTAATTGTTAATACAAAAATCTAAGTAATGCATACGTGGTTGTTTGCTATAAAAATCTTTCGATGTTGCTGTATGTTTGAAATTTTTGCAATAAATTTTTTGGGGAAACTTATCAAAAGACATACTCAAGATATGTGACATTTTGTTGTATGCAAATTTCACATCAAGGGAAAAAAATAAAAAACTGTAAATAAAAGTTAAACTCCAATTAGTGAATTTTTTTTTTTTTTTTTTTTTTTGAGACAGGGTCTGGCTCTGTCACCCAGGCTGGAGTTCACTGGTGCAATCACAGCTCACTGCAGCCTTTGCCCTCCTGGGCTGAGTGGATCCTCCCACTTCAGCCTCCCAAGTAGCTAGGACCACAGGTACACAAAACCATGCCCAGCTAATTTTTATACTTTTAATAGAGACAGGCTTTTGCCATGTTGCCCAGGCTGGGCTCAAACTCCTGGACTCAAGCCATCCGCCTGCCTCAGTCTCCCAAAGAGCTGGGATATAGGCATGAGGCATTGCACCAGGCCCAGTTAGTGATATTCTTGCTGAAGTATTTAGAGGGATGTGTACCAATGTCACCCCCTTGCTTTTGAAACCTAGCAAAAAATATGATGGATAGAGGGATTGAAGGACTAGTTGTTAACAGATACATGGTGAATCAAGTAAAATGTTAATTGTAGAACATGGGTGGTGGGTATATGGGTATCCACTATCAATTCTTTCACCTTTTGTATATCTTTGAAATTGTCACAATAAAATGATGAGAGGAGTGAGAAAATGACATAGTGAAAGGAAAATGGAGATTACAAACCAAAGAAAATAAATTGTGGACCAAACAGTGTTTAAAAATAAATAACATAATTAAAAACAGCAAGAACAGCGCAGGTATAGCTGAAAATCGAATTACTGGCATAAAGGAAAGGCCTAGACAATCACAAAGAAATAGATGAAAAAGACAAAGAAACCAGAACAAAGAATTCAACACAAGGGAATTAGTGTCCTGGACACAGAGAAACCACAAAAGGCAGGGAAAAGGTATTGACTGGAAAGGAATTGAATGATACAATACAGCACTGTTTGAGAAGGAAGAACTGAATCCATACCACGTAATATTCCAGAGGAAATAATCTCATTCAGTAAGTCCAACATCATGATATGTTCTAATTATGTAATTTAACTTAAATGAAAATGTAACGGTTTCTCAAGAATTCAGGTATGGAAAGCCTATGATCATCAAGAAAGGAGAGGGTCAGCCTGCCCTCAGGCCTAAGGCAACCTTCCTCCTCCGAGACAATGGATCAAGGATACCCCACTTAAAGGGAGAAGGAAATCAAGAGTACCACAGCCAGCCAAGGTTCTGGTCTCATAGAAAGGCAACAAACAGACATTCTCAGACATGAAGATAAGTACAAAACAGACATTTTAAAAACTCAGTGAATACAGTATCTTCTTGACAAAACTACTTGCCCATGAAACCAGCCAATTAAGAGATAAATGGAAACTGAGATTTCAGTAATGGAGAAGGGGTGGTAAAATGGCCAGTAGTAACAATAGAATCTATTTAAACATAGAATTAATACCAAACTATTGTGTGAACTGTGAACATTTTATAACTCCTCAAAGAAGGGTGTGGGAGGTGTGAGGTGCTCAGTTCCTCATCTTTCACAGCAAGGGGGTGGCTGAGAGTATCTGAAAGTGAAACAACGCATCTAGAAAAACATCATTACCCCAACCTCAATGTTCTCTCCACAGTCTCCTGTCTTAACCTTAGAACTTTCAGAAGAGAATATATCTTGTGGTGAAAAGTGCAACAATTCATTCCACTTGCCTTTAGCTTCTTTTTCTTCCTTGAAATTTAAGTAAAATTAACTTTAAGTCTTTATGTTAAAAGTAACAAGCATCATTCATATGATTTGTTTTTCACAAATGGACTTCCACACATTATCTATCAATCTATCTATCGATTGATTGATTGATTGATAGATGGGGCAAGAGACAGAGAAAGAAGTAGAGAGATAGATATAGATAAGTAATTAGATAGATAGATAGATAGATAGATAGACAGATAGACGGAAGTCCATTCTTGAATATTGACATATATGGAAAAGTGCATGTGTGTATGTGTGTGTGTGTGTGTGTGTGTCTCCACAAACGGAGAGACAGAAAATAATATCTGGAATATTTTTACCTAATGATAATATTTGGAGTGATTTTTAAACCTAAACTTTCTTTTTCATACATTGTTGCACTGTTGAAAATTTTTAATTATTATTATATTTATAAAAATCAACAAACTGATTTTTACTCTTTAAAATATGTTAGGAAAACACTCAGCTCGGAGCTTCCTAGCAGCCAAAGAAAAAAAGGGAACTACAACCAATGACAGTCTAACTATGCATGGTATCCACCAGATGAAACACAAACCAACCCAAGGAGAGCACAGCAGTTTCTCAGAGGAGACATGACTTTTCCAGGCCCTGAGGTCTGCTGGAGGAGATGCTGACCGGTGTGGAGTGCGGCTTCCTCACCACCTGCCTTCAGTAATCCAGCAAAGGGTTGGATGCTGGTCCTCATTACACTATTCCAGGCTTTCCAAGAGCATGAGAGAATATGTGCTCATCTATCCCAGCTAGGGGAAAGCACCAGGTGGCTATTACCTGTGGCCTCTGGCTAGCAAGCTGGACCCTTCTCTAAGACTTATTCCCACCAGCCAGTGATTTTCCATTGAGGTGGGATAGGTTATGGTGGGGCCACTTAGGGGAAGGGCCCATCTTTTCCCTTCCTCCTGCCCCTAATACACACACTGTAACCTCTAGTCATGAAAGCTCCCACACAGTTCTCATACTGATTGCTACCATTTCCCCTTAACTAGAAAATACTTCAAACTGTTGCCAATGCCTGACACCAGAATGACCTTCCTCATCTCCAGGGATCAGCTTACATGCCACCTCCTCCAGGGAACCTTCCCTGAGCCCAGCAAAGAGAGGGATGGAATCAGGAGCCCAGTGAAGGACTAAATTTAGAGAAGGAGGTGGAGGAGGAGGACCCTCTGAGGACGAGGGGATGAAACTCAGACAAACTGAAGCACCTTGAGAGGAAAGTTGGGGGCCAGGAGCCCACATCTGTGGCCTAGCTCCTCTCAGTAAAGAAAAGGCAGGAACTCTCTTCCCAGAATGGCACAGTCAAAATGTTACTCCAACCTTGAGACTGGAGAGAAATCACAGAGCTGAGGGAGAGCTGTTTGGGGGTTCTCCACAGGCTTCTAGACTTGGGGGAAGAGGAAATTGACACAGGCATCACACCTATGGAGTCCCATGGCAATTCCTGGGGCGATGGGTTGGGGCAGGGTGGGAGGAGTGAGAATCTGAGCCTTAGTTCCCAATCTGTAAAATAGGGCAAATATCTCATGCCCAGCTACTCCACAGGAAGGCTATGAAAGTCAAATGGGGTAAAGAATGAGCTTCATGTACAAACCATATAATGGTCCTAAAATATGAAGGATAGAACTATTATTGCCCCTTGAACCTATGCATAAATATTGGGATAGATCCACAGATCCTTTGAGCTTCTCTTTAACAGCATTTTGGGAGCTTAAAGAAAGTTTTTATCATAAACTGGGGAACAAGAAATAGTACTTTTTTTTTGGGGTTCTCTCATATGTCTACCTACAATAGATTGTACTCTAAGAGAAAATAATATACAATAAAGTAAAATCTACCAGCACCAGATGAACTGAAATAACTCAATTATAAGAGTCTAGCCCATGATATCACTTACAACTGCATGTCATTATTGTAATCCCAGGTAACTAGAAGTGAGACTTTTAAAAAGATGGCCTATAAGATATCCTATCTCTCTCTCTCTCTCTCTGTTCATTCCCTTTCATCTGGGCTTGTTCTTGTGACTTACTTTGACCAATGGGACATTAGTAATCATGACATAAGTGGTAGCTTTAAAAAATGATTGCACATTAAGAGATTTCTCCCTTGTTGCTCTTGGAACCCTGTAACTGCCATGCGGGCAAACCTGGGCTAGCATTTTGGAAGATGAGGGATCACATGGGAGAAGCCTCTATTATTTCAGTCATCTCAGATGATGCCATCATAACATGCTAGCCCCAGCCAACATACTACCTGACTGCAGAGACATGAGTAAGCCCAGCCAAGATCAGCCTAGCCCAGCAAAGACCAGAAGAACCACCCAGCTGAGCCCAGGCCAATTGCTGACCTACAGAATTGTTACCTAAAAAAGCAATTTAAGCCATTAACATTGGGGCAGTTTGACATGCAGCAAAAGTTAACTATATATCGTGGTATCCCAGAATGAGTCAGGAGACTGGGACCCTGTTCCTAACTCACTGTGTGACCTTTGGTTAGTCGCTAAACCTTTCTGATACCTAGTTTCTTCCACTTAAAATGAGGAGAGTAAATTAAATGATCATTAAAGGCCCCTTCTAGTTCTGTCTCATTCTGTGATACTAAATCTTATTAACAAAAAATCATGAATGTGGTAAAATTGTATGAACCAGCTGAAGCATAGCACAGTATCTGGGGCTTTTTTTTTTTTATGTGCCTAAAGGTCAAGCTCTGAGATTTAGCTACCTGACAAGGGAGCACAAATATAAAATGCTTCATCAGTTTTCTAATGATGTTGTTGGATTCTGGGCTAAAATATGAAGTTGAAAAAAGCTGACCAGAAAGAAACTGTAACTGATGCTGGCATGTAAAGAAAGGAAATTACTGTCAACATCTAAATCCAGGAAGAGCTTTCTGCTGGGATGTAAAGCCTTCAGAAAATGCAGGAGCAGAGCAGGGGCTAGGCCTTTCGGAAAAGAAATCCCCCAGATCTTAATGAGAAGAAAAACCTCAGTGAACCTCAAGAATTTACTCAACTCCCACATTCAAACTTCTACCTATCTGGAAACTGATCCAATAACTTATTTTTTGAAAGTCAGTAAGAAGAAAAATTAAAACATTTGTAGCATATATATTTTTTCTTTGTTTTCTTAAATGATCAAACTAGATCATAATGAACATCTAACCACTCTCTGGAAGGAGCTGTAATTTCATGAAAGTGAGAGTGTACACTAGCCAAGAGGGTTGTTGCTTTTCTAACCCGGAATCAGTGCTAAGGAGGACCCAGAGACTGATGATGCTGGTGCATTCCACGTTGCAGTGGCTGAGGTGGAGGGTTACTATTCCAGAAATGAGTCATTAACATGAGTCATTTCACAAACTGGGGTGTGTAAACCCCTGTGTTACTGCCTGAGAGCACACAAGCCTGAATCACTTGAAGAGTTTCTTTTTCTTTGTTTTTTTTTTTTTGGAGGAGGCAGTATTTTTATATAAAAGTAAACCTGAGCACATCTTGAAATCAAATGCAAAATGTACATTAATTTTCCAATAAAACATCAAAGAAGTGTCCTCCTTCCAGCATATGTCTTCAGGGGTACATAGCTACTCTCATCTGTCATGAGGGTTACTTGTGTGGCCAAGAGTGAGAGGCCCAGTATTAGGTAATCTCCAGGGGCT
Organism: Symphalangus syndactylus; assembly: GCF_028878055.3. Taxonomy (NCBI): domain Eukaryota; kingdom Metazoa; phylum Chordata; class Mammalia; order Primates; family Hylobatidae; genus Symphalangus; species Symphalangus syndactylus. The sequence goes on from NC_072424.2 coordinate 20,813,851, forward strand.
AAAATGTCCCCAAAGCAAGCCACTTTGAGTGACATTTTCCAAGTAAAGAAAATTACCCAAGGCACCGCATTTCTTCTGAGAGATTGTCTGGGGCCACAATATTGGTTCATTATATACAGCTTCCCAGGCTTGTCTCTTAGAGACAGGCCTGAAGCCACCAAGCTCCCAAAACCATGCAAGGAACTTACACACATACACATACCCCTCCCAGGTTGGAGCAGAGAATTTTGGAAGGGGATCTCCCAGTGGAGGTCAGAAGTAGCAGCACTCTCTTCTCCTAGAGCTTCTGCTTAGCCTGAGTACCCTAACACAGATCCACAACTTACCCTCACTAGCCAAGCCCAGAGTAAAAACCCTAAAACTCTTCCCCTTGGGGGGCAATCATCTCTCCTTTGCTTTCACCTGAAGAGCAGTAGCTTGGCCCATGCATTCCTCTTCCTAAACACTACTCTAGAACAATAAGGAAACAATTTCAACCAATCAGCCCAATGCTTGATCTTAAGGAGACCAGATCACTGACAATGGAATGATTCGATGAACTGAGACCACTCTATCAAGGATCCTCTCCTCCTAGTTCTTCTTGAGCTTGCATATTTGTTCAGCAAACATTTGACCATGCCCTGACTCTGGGCTAGACCTGCTGTAGGCCCCCATGGTTCGGAGGTCCCTCACTGATGGAGCCGATGTCCAGGGAGGGAGATAACATTAAACAAGTAAATAAACAAATATTTGTACATAGGGAGGCCACACACTCTTGAGTATTTATTAGCCAAGTGTCCACATTCATGAGGTTTCATAGAGAAACAGAAATTATCCTGAGAATTTCAAAAATATTCAGTGAACTAACCACTTGTAAGATCAGTTTCTACTCAAACAACATACATAATGTCAGCATCTATCACAGCCCAAAGAGCTGTCATCATTTCTGTTCCATCTCTCCTTGGTTTTATTTGTTTGTTTGTTTGTTTGTTTTTGTTATCTGACAGTATGATGCAATTGTAGTACAAACAAACTGAAAAAAAAATTGAAGACTTTACCAAAGCTGTAGGATTTTATGATGTCTACGACAGTGATGCTAAAGAACAGCTTAAACCCCAGGCCAAGCCAATGATAGATGAAGCTCTGACAGTTAGATCACGTAACAACAGAGAGAGAGGGATTTGCCATGGATGATGAATTGATAGTCAAAACAGAATGGCTGGATCAAGTGGTTAAGGGAAGCCCTTGGGAAAATGCATAAAGACCTAGACCCTTTCTGTAATAAACAGCTTTCTTTATGTTTTTGTTTTAAAGAATTTTTTTTAAAAAAAATTACAAAACAAGGGAAGCCATCTCATGCCATTATCCGATTTTGTCATAAAAATTACATTGCTTGAAATTATCAACATCTGATTCAACTTTTGTCCACTCTAAACTTTAGTGTGTGGTTGAAATTAGAATCTAAAATTGGGTAAGTATAAGATAAAAATAAATGTATGTTCGTAATTTCTAATCTCTGTTTTCAAGAAAATCTTAATCAAATCTTCTTTAAATCCCATTTCCCATGAAATACTGGCTCCTGTGTTAAGTGGGCTTGGTCTAAGGTGTCCTTTCAGGAGGATCACCTCTAGATAACAAGGCCCTCTGTCATCACACTGGTGTGAGTGCCACAAAGGAGAATCCAGAGGGCTGTAAGACCCAAAGCGGGCTTAGCTGGTCTAGGAAAGTGACATCACAGCTGAGAATTGAAAGCACAGGAGCCTGGAGGTGAGAACATGTCCAAAAGAAGATGTGGAGACCGGCTGGCACAACAAACTGAAGGAAACCAAGCATGGCTGGAGGCAGAAGGAAGGAGGGCAGGGCAGGAGATGAGGTTGAAGATACAGATAGGGTCCAGGATGTTGCTTTTTATCATAAAAGCAAAGGTCATTTATTCCAAGCTTTTTGAGCAGGAAGGTAACAATTTGTGGGTACCTCATGGCAGATACTGTCCTACTTCTTGTCATTAGAAAAAGCCTTGCTGGACATCTTATTTTTTCCTAGAACCAAAACCTTTTTTCAAAATCCCCAGGCCGGATGAAGACTTCCCAGTTTTAGGGCCTCACTTAGGGACATTATTTCACTGCATTATAAGACAATGATGAGAAGACATTGAGACCAAGGGACCCAGCTGGCATCTTAAAGCTAAGAGTCTCGGCTCCAAAACTTCCACTTCCAACTGTGATGAGGCCCTGAGCTTATACTCTTTCACTTCCCACAACCAAAAACAGACAAGCTATGAAAAACAGTTTTCAGACAGTGTGTAACAGGCAGCACAGGGCAGTGATCTTGGCAAGAAGGAAAGTAAATGAGGGAAACCTTACAACTGCCCAGCTGACTGCCTGGAGAACATTTTCTAAACAGCACAGAGTGGAGAAACCCAAACAGAGCTCAATATCTCCTTGGGTTAAAGAGACACACTTAAGAGTCTGGGGAGGCCATGGAGGCCAGACTGTGAATGGTAGAGCACCTGAAAGAAGAGAACAGCTCAGAATAGGAGCTGTGCAGAAACTGCTCCATGGAGCTTCTCCCAGTGTGAGCATGTGAGAAAACTACTCAAGAAAAGGGAAAGAGGAAAAAACAACAGCAGTAAGGACCAGGCAGAATAACTACCAGGGTTCCCACTTGGCTAGGAATGGTTTGTGCTCCCATCAGCTAGAATGGCACAACCTCATCATACACTGGGTACCAGATGGAGTACTCAAAAGGGTATTATTATCCCTGGACCAAAGATTGCTCTAGTCCCTCCTAACAAATCTTGAAAACAAGCTCCAAAAGGATCAAGTCGTTTCAATAATTTATCAATGTCCCAGAATGAGCTCAAGAATATTTAAAGGAATACAAACATATCAAGCACCCAACAAGATAAAATTCACAATGTCTGGCATCCAACAGAAATTATTAGGCACACAAAGAAGCAGGGAAATTCAACCCTTCATGAGGAGAAAAATCAATCAATAGAAACAGACCCCAAAATGACACAGATGACACAGAATTCTCAGATCCACCCAGCTCCACCGTCGGAAGACTTCCACAATAATTATCACTATAGGGAGAGCCACAGAGGTAAGCGGTCTTATAATGGCCACCAAATCAAAGTCCCTACAACATCAAGAGTAAGAATGCAACTGCACATTGTCACAGAGTAGCTGTCAGTCAGCATGGTTCCTGTACCACTCCAGATCACTAGAACCCAGAGACAGTCTTCTCAACAGAGGTGAATGGTTCCATTTCAGTTTCTAGACTCTAAGAGTGAAAGTCATTTCAGTTATTCAGTAATTTGAAACAAGGCCCTCCCTTGAGGGACAGAGAAGGTGTGAGTTTGAGCAAAGTCTATAAGAAAATCAATCTATTCAGCAGTCTTTCAAAAATATTATTCAATCAAGTGCATTATCAGGCACTGAATCAGCATTACTTTTTATTAGAAAGATAGCACATTCTGGTTAAGCAACAACTTTCTTATTCAAACCTCTGCTTTGCTATCTGTTATCTATTCTGCCATCCATATCTTCTGTTTAAATCATGAGAAAAAATTAAGTTATTTGATAGACAAGCATTCTATGATAACTGAAGAATATTCTCTATTGCAGTGATTATATTAGTGCAGAGCTCTGTTAACATGTAAATGCTTTCCTAAAATCGAGTGTAAGAATACAATACTGGGAGCTAGCAATTTAAAAATGGAAAAATCTTGTTACATATTCAAAATGGCTAGACTTGGGAATAATCTTTCCCAGAATAGGAGCACGGCTAATTTTTAACATCTTTTGACTATAAAGTGGGAACCCACATCCTCAGCTTTGATTTTACCTGGTGACTTTATTTCATTTCGTAATTCAGTTTTTTTATACAAAGTAATGCATGCTTGCTAGAACATGGAAACGTATCCAAAGATACATAGGGAGAAGTTTACTAATCCTCCAACCTCCATTGACAACCCATATTAACAGCCAGGCAAGCATCCTCTACCTGCACCCAAATGCCAGTTGGACACAGATGTGCACATGCAAGGCTTTGGGTTAGTTTGATTCAGTTTTTGCTAAAATGGGATCATAACATAATAAATACTATTTTAGAGTTGCTTTTGACATTTACTATGTCATAGACCACTCTACAGTAACACTCTCATTTATTTTATTCATTCAGTCTTGTTTTAATGGACTTCTAGGTTGTTTTCCATTTTTTTGCCATTATAAATAATGCTGGAGAAAACATCCTTATATGTAGCCAGGGGGCAGGAAATCCAGAGGTCAAACTACCTGTAGATTCAGTTCCCCCATGGGGTATTGCAGGGCCAAAGGTATATGCATATTTGTTCCTAATAGCTATTGTTGGATTACATTCTTCCAAAAACAAAACAAAGTTTGTAACAATGAAATACACCAGAAATCAATGAAGGTATCTGGATCCTTCAACCCATCCTCTGGAAAGTTGGGAGAGTTACTTAACCTCCTTGAGCCTAAAAACATGAAAATAATAATATGTACATGTGAGGGTACATGGTGGGGACTCGATGTATGGAAACTCTTGAGGGTATTATTTTATTGTTATTTTTAGCATCATATTTAATCTACTATCTTTGAAATTAGTTGAGTGAGGGTTTTAAGTTACAAGTAATGTCATATTGAGGTAAAAACAAACTGCATTTATTTGGGACATCCAGAAAAAATACAACTGCCAGCAAAATGGTCTTTATAATGTTACAAAAAATAGTATTGTTTTGAAGCCTTATATTAGAACAGTTCTGTCATGAGTTATTTATATTCTTGGGCTATGGTTCCACATCTTAGCTCCTTCCTTGATTTTTTTTTTACCATCTACCGTTTTGAAAAGTGCCTTCAAATGGTTTCTTCAGGGAGTTAATTCATGGTTGAGATGACCACACAGTGACCAGCAATCGCAACTTAAACACAACGGGGTGTGTTTTCTGGTAATTATTTTTTTTACCAGTGAAGACTCAAGAACCCAATAAAACCATCAGAGCCTTTGAGGCAAAATGTTGGAACAGAAATAAACACAGACCCTGCAGCAGCGAGACCTGGGCTGAGTCCTGTTCCTACCAATGTGACCTCAAGACATAATTTCACTTTTCAGAGCCCCAGTTTTCTCATTTGTAAACTGGGGAGAATAATGTCTTTCCCAGCACTGTGGATCTGAATATCTTAGTGGAACATGCGCTAAGGAAACGATCTGCAGGGGAGGTTGATATAACCAATGACCAAGTTTCAGGAAAACAGGGGTGAGACTCATGGCCAGAGGTCCAGCCTGGGTGATGGGCACCAGGCCTGCTCTTCCATCGCTGCAGAGATGTTTCTACGGAGAGCTGCACTCAAGAGGATCTGTGGTCCCTCTTTCAACATCTCCAGCTTTGTTTCCTGGCCTTCTGTTTTCCCAAATACAAATGTGGAGGAGGACAGAGGGAGAAAGCACATGACTAAATTGCATTGTAAGCATCCTGTTCATCTGGTTGGTCTGCAGCCAGATGGGCCCATTTGAGGTCAACCGCAGAGCCTGGGAAACTCAGATGGAGGCTCTGCTCTCTAGGAAGGTCCTCCCCCACAAATCCTCCTCACCGGGGATCCCAGGCTGTGTCCAGTTCTGAGGAGCAACCATTCATTCCTGAAAGTTCGGCCTCCCCTGTCCATGCTGCTTCTCAGCGGGTGACCTGGACACATAGCTACAAGCTGTAAAACCCAATATCCCAAAATGGGCCATGGCAAATAATTCATTAGCATCCTCTCCTTCCCACCCAGGCCCCCAGTGCCTCATCAGGCCCTGCAAAGCCAAGAGCCATCACTTTGCTGGTATCCCTGTTGTAGTTTCTGAGGAAACAGGAAACCTGAGTTTTTGTTTCTACACAACAGCCTCAGCCATTTTTTCCAATGTTTTTGTGGTGCCTGGAATGGCACCACATCTAAGTGGAAGGGGTCACTCAGAGGAGAAACAGAAATAATCTCTCTTTCTCCAAGAGCCAGACCTGCCTTGCTCACCTGGGACCACACGCACTGCAGAGCAGGAGGCACGCCCTCTGAGATGGCCAGAAAGTCTACAACTCTGTCTGTTTCAGCCCCACCAGCCCCGGGCTCCCAGGCCAGGTGGAATTCTGCCATTCACTAATAATAGCATTACTAGCTCTGCAGCAAAAAAAAAAAAAAGTCTCTAATACTTTGTCTTAGCAGCTGGTAATGTAAAACAGGGTGGCATTTGGAGGCCTAGGATGATGCCAGTCTCCAGGGAGAGAAAGGTGTTAACTTCTAATAGCTTTTCAGTAATAGCCAAGCATCTGCAGTCCCCTATAAAAAAGGGGGTTTTTAAAAATTAATAGAGCTGAATGTGCTTCACACGGAGGAGAATGCCCGATTAATAAGTGCATTAAGGACCGCTTTGGATTGGAAATAATTATGGATGATGACAAGGAGCAGAGGGGCCACGGGTGGCGCTCCCAGGAATGCATTTTAAAAAGCAGTTTAAAGAGCCTTCACATGTTAGTATTATCCTGCGTGACCAAATTAAGAGCAAATGAGAAAAGTTTATCTGGCATTTTGGAGTATTGAAAGGGCTTAGTGTTATAAATTATACAGCATGAGGATAGGAAATGGTGAGTAAATTCATGTTAAATATTATTGGCAGTTTAAATAGCAACTGCTTTATAAAGCATTAAATATTTTAATTTGGAATTAAAAGTACAAATCACAACATCCCCTAACTGCCAAAAAATTCAAAGATTGCTTCCGTTATTTATTTGCCAGCACAATAATTAGAAGTTGTCTTGATCAGAAATTCATCTCTATCATGTCCAATTTTGCTATCAGTGTTGAATAAATGTGATTGAGCTGTAGTTTAGAATTGGTTTAGAACTCCTTAGACAAGATCTATCAAGATACTCCTCCAATATCTTAATCAGTCTTTGGAGAAGCATGTTATAGTTACAGCTTGGGCTGGGGTTTATCAATATTGAATCCAGCCTTACTTCAGGCCTTCCTTCCTGGCAGTGCTTCCTGCAGGGAGAGCTGGTCAGAGAGGGAAACCAGGGTCTTTCTGGGTCTGGCCAGGCAAGTGCCAGATCTGTGGAGGGGGACACTTTCTCATGCCTGTGGAGGCAGCTCCCCCAGAGTCCTAAAAGTGTAATTCATGGACACTCCCATCTCTGTTGGTAGGTGGGATGTCATTGCTTTTCTGGAAGTTGATTCAGCAACATCTAATAAAACCTTCAAAAGGTACATGCCTAATTTTTTTTGTTTGTTTGTTTTTGTTTTTGTTTTGAGACAGAGGCTCACTCTGTCACCCAGGCTGGAGTGCAGTAGTGAGATTTTGGATCACCGCAACCTCCGCCTCCCAGGTTCAAGCGATTCTCCTGCCTTAGCCTCCCGAGTAGCTGGAATTACAGGCACAGGCCACCACGCCCGGCTAATTTTTGTATTTTTAGTAGAGACCAGGTTTCACCATGTTGGCCAGGCTAGTCTTGAACTCCTGACCTCAGGTGATCTGCCTGCCTCAGCCTCCCAAATTGCTGGGATTACAGGCATGAGCCACCGCGTCCAGCCCTAACTATTTGATTTCTAATAGTTTATCTTACTCAAATAAGAGCACAAAAATACATGTCCAAAAATGTTGATTGCTTCATTACTAAGATAGCAAAAATAAATATTAAGTAACTTAAGTGACAAATAATAGGGAATAGTTTAAACAAAGCACAGCACATCCATAAAATGAAATACAAAAGTTATGTTATAGATCCCAGTTTCTAATCATGGATGGAAAGAACTGGGAAGGTCATTATTCCCACCCTTTTAAGAAAAGAAAAATAAGTCAGACAAGCCACAAGATTTCTACATTTGTTGAGCCCATCAGAGAGCTGAGGTTATAGGACAGCCAAGTAACCAACAATCTGGAGACACACAGGTGCTTGAAGAAAGAAACAAGACATGAGCACCTCCCTAACTGCGGCAGACACAGACACCTAAAGGGGAGAGAGACAATGAGGCAGAAGAAATAGATGAAGAAAACGAAGAAATAAAGGCCAAGAACTTCCAAAATGAATGACGGGCACCAAACCATAGATCCAAAAATGTCAGAGCACATCAAGCATGATACATACAAAATAAAAACACACAACACAAACCACCTAAATATACGGGGGATAGAGGAGTCAAGGAGAAAGTCCTAAAGACGGCCAGGAGAAAGACTTGTTACCTATAGAGGAAAAAAGATAATAATTATAGTAGACAATAATCTGCCAACCCCAAATTCAATACCCAGACAAACATTTCTTAAATTAAAGAAAAATAAAGACATTGTCAGTAAAACAGAAATTGAGAGAATTCATTGCCAGCAAACCTACACTAGAAGAAATGTTAAAGAAAGCTCTTCAGGCAGAGGGAATATGATGTCAGACAGAAACTAAGACCTAAACAAAGAAATGAAGAGCACTGAAACTGGAAAAGAGAAGGCAAATAAAATTTATCTTAGTTTTAGTTTTTCTAAAGGATAACTGACAATCTAAAGTGAAAATAGTGGCAGTGTGTTATGTGAACCTAACATGTAAAAGTAAAATTATGACAAAAGTAGCACAACAAATTGAAGGGAGTAATTGGGAATGTATTATTGTAAGTTACTTACACTAGACATGAAATGGTATGATATTATTTGAAGGTAGACTCTGATTAAAGACACATTATCGACCCTAAGGCAGCTATGAAAACAACTTTTTAAGGATATAAATAATAAGTCAATAGGTAAGAAGAACAACATTATTTTAAAATGCTCAAGTAACCTAAGAGAAGGCAGTAAAAGAGAAAAAAGAAAAAAAGAACAGATAGAATGGGAAAAAGCTAACAAGATGGTAGATTTTAATCCAAATATATCAATAACATTACATGTGAATGGTCTAAACATACAAATTAAAAGACAGATATTGTCAAAACAGATTTTTTTTTACAAATGACAAGACCCAACTATATGCTATTTATGAGCAACCTACTTTAAATATGAAGACATGAATAGGTTAAAAAAACAAAAGAGGGAATAGATATGTCATGCAAACACTAACCAATAAATCAGACAAAATAGGCTTTAGAACAAAGAATATTATCAGCAATAAAAAGGAATATTATATAGTACAATGATAAAGAAGTCAATTCTCTAAAAATACAGAGCAATCCTAAATAGGTATGCACCTTTAAAGAGAACTTCAAAATACATGAAGTAAAAGCTTATTGAAGTGAAAAGAGAAACAGATAAATCCGCAGTTTTACTTGGAGACATCAACATTCCTCTCTCAGTAATTAATAGAAAAGCAGGCATAAAATTATAGATATAAGCCCTGAGCTATATTATCAATCAAATTGACAATTGCAGAGTATTTCAGCCAAAAAAAAAGAAAAGCACGATACGATGTTCTGAGGGTACATGCAACCTTAAGTACACAAAAGCCAGGACAGACTATGTTCTGGTCCATTAAACCTTAACAAATTTAAAAGAATACAAATGAGGAGCCAGGTGTGGTGGCTCAAGCCTATAATCCCATCTACTCAAGAGGCGGGAGAATCACTTGAGTCTAGGAGTTCAAGGCTAAAGAGATCTGTGATCATGCCACTGCACTCCAACCTAGGTGACAAAGCGAGATGCATCTCTTAAAAAAAAAAAAAATACAAACCATACAAACTCTGCTGTGAAAATACACATTTCTATTTTTGTGAAAATACAAATCATATGAACTGTGTTCATAACAGAATTAAATTTGAAATCAGTACCAGAGAGATATCCTGAAAATACCTTAATATTTGGAAATTAAATAACACACTTCTAAATTACTCATAGGTCAAAGAGGAAAAAAATCTCAATGGAAAATAAAAATTATTTTGAACTGAAGGAGAATGAAAATGTAACATAAAAAAATTTGTGGAATGCAGCTAAAACAGTGTTTAGATATAACTTTATGGCATTAATTCCTTATAGTTGGAAAGAAGAAAAGATTCAAGTCAGTACCTTAAGCCTAGAGTTTAAGATAGTAGAAAAAGAAGACCAAAGTAAACTCAAAGCATTCGAGGAAAAGAAATAATAAAGATGACAGCAGAAATTATTGACACTGAAAACAGAAAAATAATAGAGAAACCAAAAGCTGGTTCTTTGCAAAGATTAATATCATTGATAAACCTCTGAGTTGACAAAGCACAAAAAAAAAGACACAAATCGACCAACAACATTAATGAAAGAGGAGATATCACTGCAGATTCCACAGATATTAAAAGGATAAGAATAGAATAATATAAACAACTCTATACCTAAAAATTGGACAACTTAGATGAAATGGACTCTTCTTTGAAAGACACAAGCTGCCAAAATATACTCAGTAAGAAATAGATAACCCATTATTATTATAATTATTATTATTATTAGAAATGGAGTCTCACTTTGTTACCCAGGTTGGTGTGTAGTGGCATGATCATAGCTCACCATAGCCTCGAACTTCTGGATTCAAGCAATCTTTTACCTCCCCCTCCCAAGTAGCTGGGAGTACAGGCACGGGCCATCATGCACAGCTGTCTTTTTGTTTTGTTTTGTTTATGTAGAGACAGGGTCTTACTATGTTTCCCAGGCTGGTTTCAAACTCCTGGGCTGATCCTTCTGCCTCAGCCTCCCAAGTCACTGGGATTACAGATATGAACCACTAATCTGAATAGTCCTATATCTATTAAAGAGATTGAATTCACAGTTAAACACCTTCCAACAAAGAAAACTCCAGGACCAAATGGTTTCATTGGTTAATCCTACCAAACATTTAAGGAAGGCATAATTCCCATTCTACACAGCCTCTTCAAGAAAAAAATAGAAGATGAGAGAACACATTCCAGCTCATTTTATGAGGCCAACACTACCCTTACACCAAGACCAGACAAAGATATTACAAGTAAAGAAAACTACAGACCAGTATCTCTCATGAGCATAGACACAAAAATCCTCAACAAAATAATGCCAAACGTAATTCAGCGATATATAAGAAGAATACATCAAAACCAGTGAGGTTTGTTCCGAGAGTGCAAGGCTAATTCAACATTAAAAAACAAGTGATATAAATGGTCATGTTAACAAACTTAAAAAGAAATATTATTTGTTTATCTTAATAGATGCAGAAAAAAACAGTTGAGGCCAGGCACAGTGGTTCATTCCTGTAATCCCAGCACTTTGGGAGGCCAAAGCGGGCAGATGCCTTGAGTCCAAGAGTTGAGACCAGCCTAGGCAACATGGCGAAACCCCATCTCTACAAAAAAAAAAAAAAAAAAAATTAGCCAGGCATGGCGGTATATGCCTGTAGTCCCAGCTACTGGGGAGGCTAAGGTGGGAGGATCACCTGAGCCTGGGAATTCAAGGCTGCATTGAGCCACGATTGCACCACTGCTTTCCAGCCTGGGCAACAGAGTGAGACCCTGTCTCAAAAAAAAAAAAAAAAAAAGGAAAAAGAAGAAACATTTGAAAACTTCAACACCTATTGATGATTTTTTTTAATCTCAAAAATGTAGGAATAAAAGGGCATTTACAGAAAAAAAAAATCTACCAAAAACAACCTATAGCTAACATCATCCTTAATGTCAAAAGATTGAAATCTCTTCCTCTGAGATTATGAGCAAGGCAAGCATGTCTCCTCTCATCACTCCTTATTAACATCTTAATAGATGTCCTACCCAGTACAATGAGGCAAAAAAAAAAAAAAAAGAAAAGAAGGAAGGATGGAAGGAAGGGGGAGTATGCACCATGCAGACTCAAAAAGAATAAATAAAGCTGTCCCTATTTACAGACAATATGATATTTCATGTAGAAAACGTAAAGGCTCTACCAAAGAATTCCTTGAATTAAAGGTTGTGGAATTTTTCAAAAGTCAAGCTACAAAAATAAGGCTGAGTACAGTGGCCCTGTAATCCCAGCACTTTGGGAGGCCGAGGCAGGTGGATCACTTGAGTTCAGGAGTTTGAGACCAACCTGGCCAACATGGTGAAACCCTGTCTCCACAAAAAATACAAAATTAGCCAGGTGTGGTGGTGCACACCTGTAGCCCCAGCTACTTGGGGGGCTGAGGCAAGAGAATCACTTGAACCCAGGAGGCAGAGGTTGCAGTCAGCTGAGATCATGCCATTGCACTCCAGCCTGGCAACAGAGCAAGACTCTCTCTAAAAAAAATAATAACTGTATTTCTATAAACTAGAAACGAATAATTGAAATTCAAAATTTTAAAAACAACACTATTTCTAACAATACCAAAAAATTAAAACTTAGCTTTAATCAAACGAAAAATATGCAGAATCTATATGCTGACAGTTGCAAAATAGTGATGAAAGAATAAAAGAGCTAAATAAGCAGAAAGAGATAACTTGTTCATGGGTTGGAGACTCAATATTGTTAAGATGTCAGTTCTCCCCAGTTTGGGTTATAGATTTAATGCAATCCCCATCAAAATATCAAGCATGCTTTTTTGTAGATATCAAAAAGGTCTTTCCAAAATTTGTATGGAAAAAAAGAACTAGAATAACCCAACCAGTCTTTATAAAGAAGAACAAAGTTGGAGGACTCATACTCCAAGTTTCAGACTTACTTTAAAGCTACAGTAATCAAGACATCATAGTATTAGCAAAAGGATAGACACATATGTGAACCTAACATATCAGAAAGTTCTGAAATAGACCCACACAAATAGTCAACTGATTTTTGACAAAGGTGCAAAGGCAATTTAATTTAGAAAGGATAGTCTTTTCAACAAATAGTGCTTGCAAACAGTGATTATCCATATGTAAAAAAATAAAAACAGAAACTAACCAAAAACAGGACGTCAATCTGTACCTCACACCTTATACAAAAATTAATCCAAAATGGATTACATATCTAAATGCAAACATAAAACTATAAAATCCCTAGATGAAAACATAAGAGAAAATCTTTGTCACCTCAGATTAAGAATATTTCTTAGATATGACACTAAAAGCACAATACATATAAGAAAAAACGTGATAAATAGAACTTTATCAAAATTTAAAACTTTTGCTCTGCAAAAGACACTTAAGAAAATGAAAATTCAGGGCACAGAGAAAGGAAAAATATTTGCAAATTGTATTTCTGACAAAGAACTCATGTTCAGAATATGAAAAGAACTCTCAAAACTCAATCAGAATAAGAAAAAAAATAACCCAATTAAAAATGGGCAAAAGATATAAACAAAAATCTCACCAAAGAAGATATACAAGTGGGAAATAAGTATATGAAAAGATGCTCAATATCATTAGTTACTAGGGAAATGCAAATTAAAATCACAGTGAAATATAACTACACATCTATTAGGATGACTACAATTTAAAAAATAAATTAACAGTACTAAGTGCTGACAATGACACAGAGAAGTGGAAATCTCATACATTGCAGGTGGAAATTCAAAATGGTACAGCTACTGTGGAAAACAGCTTCATAATTTCTTACAAAGTTCATTACACACTAACATATGACTGAGCAATCCTACTCCTAGGTATTTACCTAAAACAAATACAAATTTATGCTCACAACAAAACCCTGTACATAAATGCTTAAAGCAGTTTTATTTATAATTGCCAAAAACTACAATCAACCCATATGTAGTTCAGCTGATAAATAGAAAAATATTCAACATATGGCACATCCACAAAATGGAATAGTACTCAGCAATAAAAAGAAGCAAACAACTATTGATTCACAGAACAATACGGATTAATTTGAAGTGCACTTTGCTAAGTCAGACCCAAAAAGCTACATATTGTATGATTCCATTTATATGAAAAGACAAAACTACAGAAATGAAAAATTAGTGGTTTCTAGAAATAGAGGGAGGGTCAGGAAAGCCTAGAAAGGGGCCACAGAAGGGAATTGTGTGATGAGCTGTTCTGTATGGTAATAGGGTGGTGGGTACATAATTCCATGAATTTGTCAAAATTCATAGAACTGTATGCCACAGGGTGAATTTTACTTTATGTAACTTTCAAAACCTAGGATGTGGAAAGTACCGAAAATGGAAGGCTAAGTGTGATAATTAAAGCTGTCCATATTACAAATGAATCATGTAACCACACTGAAGAGAGTGAGGAAGAAAAGAAGTAACCAAATTACTCCAGAACACAGTATGTTGACTAGGTATTTTAAGGCTAAAAACAAAAGAATTGTACACAAATACCATATTTTAGCTAGTAAGCTTTTCTTCCCCACAAGGCAAAGAATTAGGTATTCTGAAACTACTTTTAGGGGCCAGGTTTTCATGTCAGAGAAAGTTATAAATGGGGAAAGGCTAGGATGAACCCCGTGGTGTTGGATTGGAGTAAGAGGTATTAGTGTAAACTCATGCTTCGTTTAGGAAAGAAAGAGAAATACATGCATATGCACAGAATGGGACACATGCATATATTTCCAAGCTCTGTCTGCTGAAAGGACTTAGAAGCAATGACAGTCAGCAGAAATAAGGACATCTAGCCAGATCATGGTTTCTAAATAGCATTCTCCAGTAAAATACATTAGGGCTCCTTGGAGAATTGGTTTATTCCAAGACTGGTCAGGAAAATACACAATGAGCCTGGAACATCTCCAGGTACTAAAAAGTAAAGAAGTGCTTGGGAAAAGATGGGGAGAGCATGTTACAAAGGCAGAGAAGCCAATCTGGAAAAGCTCCCAAAGGTTGAACCTGGAGCAACCTGAGCAACAAAATAAATAAGGATAGCATTAGATTATAAGCAGCTACATGAGACCTGAGCGATGTTAATTAATAAATTAATAAGAAGAGACTGCTCTTCAGACAGAATAATTTCAATTAACAAATGCAGAAGGAATGAAGAAAATAGGAAATCACTATCTGAACACCATAATAATAATTATTGCAGGCAAGCTCCACCGGGGGATGCTAAAATTGGAGGCTAATGTTAGCAGAAACAGGATATTTGCCTACTCTCAAAGTATCTACTGCAAGATATTTATGAATTCCAAAGGGAAAAAAAACTTTACATTGGAGAAACCTGGCAGACATCGCTTTAACCAAGTGATCAACGTTAATATTTCAGTAAAAAGACGCATCAACATTATGCAGCCCCTGATGATACATTGAGAAGGCCACCTGTGTGGTCTCCTTACCAAGAACGCAATCTAATCTAGTCTAATCTAACCCCAATCTAATCACAAGACGACATTGGACAAACCCAAATCGAGTGATATTCTACAAAATAACCGATCAGTACTCTTCAAAAGTGTCCAAGTCATGAAATACCAGGAAAGACTGGAGAAGTGGCACCCATTGGAGACAAAGGAAAAAATACAACTTTAGTTAATATAAGATCCTGGATTGGATCTTGGAATGGAAAAGGAGCACTAGGAGAAAAGACTGGAAAAGTCCATATAAAGTCCACAGTTTAATGAATGTTAATTTTTTAGTTTTGATTATTTTACCATAGTTTTGTGATTTTTTTTTTAGTAAATCTAAAATTATTCCCCCAAAAGCTTAAAACCTATGTGGATAAAAACTATATTTATGGACATAAAATATCTTTACAATATATCAATATAAAAAGCAAATCACAAAAAATGGCATATATTTTTGTTTAGTTACCAAAATAAGTATATATACATATAATATAGCACAAATGTATGTAGATGTACATACACATATTTTTATACATATAGCATATATATATACTAATATCATGACATGTCATATCATCTCATATTATACCCAGAGTATAAAGTGATACCAAAGTATTTCCATTAGTTTTCTCAGGGTTGATGAGATTGTAGATGGTGCTATTTTTTAATCTTCTTTTCTTCATATGTCTTTATTTTCTAATTCTTCTGCCATTAACCTTTTACTGTGTATTTTCTAACTTTTTTTTTTTTTTTTTTTTTGAGACAGAAGTCTTGCTCTGTCACCCAGGCTGGAGTGCAGTGGCACAATCTTGGCTCACTGCAACCTCCACCTCCCAGATTCAAGCGATTCTCATGCCTCAGCCTCTTGAGTAGCTGGGACTACAGGTAAACACCACCACACCCAGCTAATTTTTTTTTTTTTTTTTTTTATTGATCACTGTATTTTTTTTTTTTTATTATACTTCAGGGTTTTAGGGTACATGTGCACAATGTGCAGGTTTGTTACATATGTATCTATGTGCCATGTTGATTTCCTGCACCCATCAACTCGTCATTTAGCATTAGGTGTATCTCCTAATGCTGTCCCTCACACCCAGCTAATTTTTGTATTTTTAGTAGAGATGGGCTTTGCCATGTTGGCCAGGCTGGTCTCAAACTCCTAGCCTCAAGCGATCTGCCCACCTCAGCCTCCCAAAGTGCTGGGATTACAGGCTTGAGCCACCACGCCCAGTTTCTAACATTTTTGTCATTTAATTTTTACGTAAAATCCAAGCATGAAGCTGAGTTGCGGAACCAGGGAAGCCTCCCCTTCGGAATTGAGCTCCAACAGTGTGGCCGTGGAAACTCTCTGATCACTGTCTTCTTTGAACCCATTCTCTATTGTTTCATGCCAGGGCAGGTCTAGGGTAATGTCTCCCCTTTCTTTGATTTCTATCTCCTTGCAGGTATCCAAACCCTCCTAGTGGGGAATCTCAGCTTTTATGTTCCCACCAAATGTGTCATCAAGTCCTCTTCAAAGCCCAAAGCACACAAGAGAAGTGTGGGGAGATGGCTGCTAAACCCTGGACTTTCTAGGCCAGAGACCTTCCCAAAGCCAAAAGGAGAAGGAAGCAGCACCATGTAATGAATGGTTCAGGCGCTCCCTTTATTGATAGAGCAGGGGTGTCAAAATATAAACATGATATGTACATATCTTCAGACCCCTAGAGGAAATGGAGTCCTTCATTCAAAACTTTCTACAATCTGACTGCTCATCCCTAAAAAAGAAATGAGTTTCACCAGAAATTGACAGTCATTTCTTTTAACCATTCTCTTTGGGAAACGATTCTGCCTGCTCAGATTTACAAGCAATTTAATTTTAGGCTCAATATTCTGATTCCACCAGAGACAGCAGATGGCAGAGGCTAAGGTGGGGCTTCCCAGGAGCAGAGGGGAGGCGGAAAGGAGACCAGCACCACAATTAGAGCAACTTTCTCATTACACGACTCCCAGCACAGTGGACCAGGAGCCGGCCCCTTGGAATTTCAAATCCAACTTCTCAGAGATTTATTTTTCTTTTGAAACAATTTCTGGCAGCTTTTGATCTTCTAAACTGAAAAAAAAAATCAAAGAAATCTGTTTCTCTGGAGTATTAATAGCAAAGGAATTTCTGGATGCTGCAAAGTAGGAAAGGAACATAATAGCATCTCAGTTTTATTCATCTTCAAAGCAAACTAAATATAGTTTTAAAAAAATAGAAGCAGGATACCCTACAGATTTTTGAAGGGATGGAATAAACCTCTTTGCACAAGAAAAGATGACATGAAATTTATCTTGAAGGACATTCACTGGGCTCTTGTCGGTTTAATACCTACAAGTGGGCTGTCAGAAGGGATCTGGATTTTACATCAGAAGTGAAAAATAGCTAATGATTCAGGGAACTCAGAAGCTCAACCATTTTCACCAATATTGGACATTGCCTCTCTTACCCTGCTGGGATATCAATACCACGTGTCCCCCCAAAGCACAAGGACACTCAGACTTTTCTAATGAGCAAACATCCAGCCAACATGCATGAAAAACTGAGCAGCATCTTCATATTCCCAAAACCCACACTCGATCCTTACTGCCCCTGTTCGTAGTAAGTACAGAGGAAGTAGTGGGAGGCACGTTTGTATTTAGCTGGGGTGCAGATGGCAAGGTGCCTGTGTGTGCAGGTGAGCATGACAAGAGAGTGTATTTGTGTATTATTTGAAAAGAATATAGTAGCTTATATTGAGGAGCAACTATGAGTCAGCTGCTTCTCTGGGCATTGGAGATACAGCAGCACCTACACAAACACAGAGGCTAATTTCTGGTTGTGATCTGTGCTATAAAAGAAATACCTGAGAAATCTGATAGAGAATTCTGAGAAGAGGGTGAACATTTAGAAAGGAATCTGTCTGAGGAAGAGATTCTGGGCTGAGTTAAATGATGAGGTACCAGCCCTTCAAAGAACTAGGGAGAAAGCTGCTCCAAGCAGAACAGTAAGTGCAAAGGCCCTGAGACCTTCTAGCAGCCCCTCCCATATTCCTTGAGAACTCACCTTCCCAGCGCACACCCACAGTGCTCTACTGCAAGCACCCAAGTCTCTCTGCCTGGGTGCTCTCTCTTGGAAGTGCCTTGAACAGGCCAGAAGTGCTGGGAAGTTAATGCCTCCAGAAGCAGCTCTCAGCCAATCCCCAGCTGGAGTTGGTACTTAAACATCAGCTTCCTCACCCATGGAGTGGGGCCCTCGGAAGCATGCAGCAGGGTCAAGCTCCACTCACCCACAGCAACAGCCTGCTCTAATGAAACACACCGGCCTGTCTGGTTTCCCTTCCTTCCCTATCCTACTTCCCACTCCACCACTGTTGCTTTCTAGGATTACCTCCAAATCAGTGGTATGCATTCCAACCACTCATCTCAGAGGCTGTTTCTAGAAGACCCAGACTAAGACAAACTGGAAAGTATTTGGTGGGAAGTCAAGAGAAGATCGGCACACAGGGACTCTGGACAGGACAAGAGGGGCCAGGTCATGCAGGCCACTGATGTCCTTAGAGGAAATTTGTCTCTCTGATTGTTTTACAGTGGCAGCCTGTCTTCCCCAGCAGAATGAGAAACCAGTTGTAGGCAAGGACGGGCCTTGAACTGATTGTGTACCCCTACAAAATGCCTTCTCTTGTTTCTCCTCTATAGCATCCACCCCAATCCACAGAATAATTGAGCTCAGAGGATGTAGGGACCGACCATATAGTCCAGAGTCAGCTCCCTGGGGTCAGGAACTTTGCTTTGCTCACAGGTGTAACCTTGACACCTATAACACCATCTGGCACTAGTATGTGTTTGATAAATACTTGTTGGATGAACTAATCCTAAAAATGAGAAAACCAGGAATCAGAGAAGACAAATGACTTATCTAAAGTCATGCCCAAGTCGACTGGAAAACTGAGACTAGAAACCAAACTCCTGCTACCAAGAGGCTTTGACTATGCCTGCAGCTCTCACAACCCAGGGTTGATCTGGCCTCCGTGGTCATTCACGGTGGCTGCTGGTCACTCTCCACCAAAGGCCTCTACAAGACTTTGTCATCATCTGGGACAGTTGCAGGGAAGGGAAAGGGCTCAACAAAAAAGCACGGGCTTTGGAGCCATGCAGGCTGGATTTAGGCCCTGACTCTGACCTCAACATAAGCTCTGTGACCTTGACCCGAGACCTCAGCTCTCTGAGTTGCTGGGATAAAGATATCAGCTCTTCTCCAGAGGAAGGAGAAATATGGTAAGGCCTGAGAAGGAACAACCTCACATCTACCTTTTCACCTACTCTTTGTCCCTGTAGCAGAAACGACACTAACCCTTTCCTAGACAATGGAGAAATCCTGGAATATCTGATAGGGGATTCTTCACAATTTTCATATAAATAACCTGATGAATGAATATAAATTATTTTTTAATCAATTGTTTCCTGTAAAAGTAATCTAGACAAAATAGAACAGACAACAGTTCAAATGGGACATGTTAAAATTCATTACAGAATTAACAGAAGATTGAAATCATCCTGCTAAAATTTTTAGCACCAAATTCATTCCAGAAAACCCGGATTTGGTAGAAGTAATACCCATAAAAGAAAACTCCCAACAGAAACGTGTTATAATTTGCGAAATTTGAAAGAGGAAAAAAAAATCCTGATCAATGAAACAAATCTTCACTCTAAAATCTACCTAGAAAACAATTGATATTAATGAAAATAAGGGAAAATCAGGACCTATCTGACTGTGTTCTATAGAAAAGAAATCAATCTGTTAAACTGGTTTAATCGAGAACTTTCCCGGCATAAATGTATCTGCTTTTGTTTAATTTTTAAGAATAATGTGTGTTCATAAAGCTGCAGAGAATGCTAGGGATCAAAATGGTAGGTTCTAAATGTCCATGGAGTCAAAATGGCGAGTTCTAAACTTCCTGTACCCAGCATAGAGCCCTGGGTTGCAGCAAGGAACTCATTTGTTTCCTCTACAAGTATGTGCTGAGCCTGGGCCTGCTAGAGACACTAAGTGCCCGGGATTTAGGGTGAATTTTCAGTCTCAGGCCCCAAGGATCCTGGGGTCTAGCATGGAACTTACCCAGGGGAGAATGATGTGATCGACGGTGGTGGCAGATGTAGGAAGGCAAGGTGCGTGGATGAGGCTTCATTGAGGACCTCTTAGCTGAGTCTCCCTGGGATGAGTCTAATGCCTCCAAGCTGCCAAGGGGCAGAAAGCACATTGCAGGCAAGGGGGTACAGTCTGGCAGACGCCTGAGGACAAGCGAAAACACAGAGCATTCAGAAACCTCAAAACAGCCCCCTGAGGTTAGACCTAGAGCAACGATAGGTGGAAGGGAAAGACAGAGACAGCCTGGGGCTGAAGCATTGGCGCCTTGCATCTCGAGCTTTCTCCTGCAGGCAGCGGCAGTCGAGGAACATGACTGTGTCAGGGGCAAGTGAGACTAGAGGCAGGCCCCATGAGGAGGCCAAGGCGACTGTGCAGGGCAGGATGGTGGCAGGGGGCTGAAAGGGAAACTGAGGAAGTGGGATGGAAAGAACACAGTGAGGTGAGGAGGAAGAGGCAGGATCTGAGGATGCCTCCCGAGGAACTGGTTAATGTGGTTGAGGATGAGGAAGTCTCATGAACCAAGAGTGAAACACCAAGGAGGTTAGGGTTGAACATGTAAGATCATTTTGTTCAGTTGTTTAGAAAAATGTTGGCATCAGAATCCTTCTAATTAAATCTTAAGAATTAACAAAGAAAGAGAGAGAGAGAAAACCCAGAACTGCTTTAAATACCAAAGAGCCTGGAGAGGTGCAGAGGGGGTTGGCCTCCCCCGGATCACAGTTGGAAGGCCCCTGAAGGTCCAGGCCGCTCTTCTCAACTGAGGCTCAGAGAGGAAGGGTTTCCAGGCACAGGGCACATGGCCACGGAGGCTCCAGAACCCAGCTCGGGGACTGCTGGGGCCCTGCTCCTCCCTCCACAGCCAACAGTCCCCGCTAATGAGGACTTAGCGTTCTTGGCCCCGCTCCTGCCCAGCTGGCCTTTTGGCTGAGAACATCTTAGGCTGCATGAGAGCCTTGCCCTCACAGGCACACCCCCTTGGACCTGCCTATCCAGATCCCAACACCCTGGATCGCGTCCATGCTGTGGTCCCTTCTGAGAAGGGTGAACACCATGATAACATGGTTCGTTGCTGTTAGAGGACTCATCCCCCTCCTGGCACCCATCCTCTGGCAGACAATCACTGTTCACAGCCCTCCAGGTGCGGGTGGCCCAGGCTATGAGCAAGCGAGCAGCAAGAGTGTGAACACCACCGATTTGCTATTGAGACCTGGATTTGAGCTACACTTCTGCCATAAGCCAGCTGCGTGGCCTTTGGAAAAATCACCCGGCCTCTCTGAACCACAGATCCATCCTACACAAAGCAAAGGCCGTAATGCTGGCCCCACCTCCATCAAACTGCTGTAAGGATGAAGGGAGGCAATTAAGCGAGTCCACACTGCAACCTGAAAAATTTTGTTGGGGATGCAAGGGGCCCGTGGCACTCTCATCTGTCACATCCCCTGCTGGAAGTAGCACTATTTACCATTATTGTCACCAGGCACCACTCTTCAAAAAAAACCCTAGAGCTGTGACGCAGGAGAGAGCTAGGAGGGGTGGGATGAAGGGGCAGGACCTACCTAGAAACTTGCCTTGTGTTTGTCCCACTAGATCCTCACTCATGCCCTATTTACTTTTTTTTTTCTTTTTTTCTTTTTTTGAGATGGAGTCTCGTTCTGTCGCGCAGACTGGAGTGCAGTGGTGCAATCTTGGCTCACTGCAACCTCCGCCTCCCAGGTTGAAGTGATTCTCCTGCCTCAGCCTCCCAAGTAGCTGGGATGATACGTTTGTGCCACCATGCCTGGCTAATTTTTGTATTTTTAGTAGAGATGGGTTTCACCATGTTAGCCAAGCTGGTGTCGAAGTCCCGACCTCAGGCAATCTGCCCACCTCTGCCTCCCAAAGTGCTGGGATTACAGGCATGAGCCCCGAGGCCCGGCCCTATTTACTCTTAATTTATGTACAATCAGAACAAACTTGTTTATCTGTTTCCCAGCTCTTTGTACTTGAGAAGTAGGAAATTTAAAAGAAGGTAGGAGAAAGGGGAAGGAAGAGCATACTGAAAAGGGCAGGACAGAAGGACAGAAACAACATAAGTAGGCACGAAACCCACTATCACAGCCTGGGGACACAGGAAAAGTACAGGAAGCCAAGGCCATCACTGCACAATTGTTGATGCTCCCCATACAACCTCAAGTTGCCAAAAAATAAAAATAGAAGCCAAATATTAAATAAATTTCAGCATACTCTGGTTAAGAAGCTACGACTTTTTAAAATACTCATAGCTTTTAAAATCAGCAATTCTACTTCTAAAACATATATCCTAAGAAAATAACAAACAAGGGCAGCTGGTTAAAGATTATTCATTACAGCATTGTTTCTAGTGGGAAAAATTGGAAATAGTCCAAATGCCCTTCTAAAGAGGACTGGTTAAAGCAGCTCTTCCATTCTCAATAAAACTTTCCAGAAGGGTTGCTGTATTTATGTGTTACCTAATCCATGACTTTCCCGTAAATTAATCCAAGTGTTTTATTAAAATAAATGTATTTACTTCAAAGAAAAAAAAACTATATTACCCTAAATGGAATATTAGTGTCAGTGCCATAAATAAAAACAATACGCATATCACAATGGAAAGAAAGTAATGTTATTAAAATCTAGCTCGATAAAGTTGCCTCTTTAAGACCAGCCTGTGATGGTTAATATTGTGTCAACTTGATTGGATTGAAGATTGCAAAGTATTGTCCCTGGGTGTGTCTGTGAGGGTGTTGCCAAAAGAGATTAACATTTGAGTCAGTGGACTGGGAGAGGCAGACCCACCCTCAGTCTAGGTGGGAACCATCTAATCCCCTGCCAGCAGGCAGAGGAACGTGGGAGGCCTAGACTGGCTGAGTCTTCCAGCCTTCATCTTTCCCCCATGCTGGATGCTTCCTGCCCTTGAACATCAGATTCCGGGTTCTTCAGCTTCTGAACTCTTGGACCTAAACCAGTGGTTTGACAGGGGCTCTCAGGCCTTTGGCCACTGACTGAAGGCTGCACTGTCGGCTTCCCGACTTGTAAGGTTTTGGGACTCGGACTGGCTTCCTTGCTCCTCAGCTTGCAGACGGCCTATTGCGGGTCTTCACTTTGTGTTCGCGTGAGTCAATACTCCTTAATAAACTCCCTTTCACATATACATCTATCCCATTAGTCCTGTCTCTCTAGAGGACCCTAACTAATACAGCTACTGACTTAGCAAGTAAGAAAGAAAGGAAGAAAGAAAGGAGGGGAGGGAAAGAAAATGACCTTTAAAATATTAATAATAACAAGCAGGGGAGACACTAGAGGTACTCTATTGAGGTGCTAAAAACATACCCCCAGCAGCCTGGGACTTTCCCCTTGTACCCAGAGGTGTTGAAGTATAATCAGAATTCATGAAGTGCTATCTCACTATGTGAGTTAGTATTATTTGGGGATTGCTCTGGAAAATAGACTTAAGAAACACCAACAACCAAATGCAATGCAAGGCATTCTCTCTGTTTGGCTCCTGATTCAAATAAAACAGCTGTAGAAAGCACAGTCAGGAGACTATCAGGGAAATCTGATGATAGACCAGATCCCAAGGTCGACTTTGTTAGGTCCTGGCTCTGTGGTTGCACAAGAAAATACCTTCCCTCATCCATGCCCCCCCACAATCTCCTGGTCAGAGATTTATACTAAAGGATTCAGGGGTAAAATGACAAGATAACTGAATTTGCTTTAAAATATTTCAACAAAAGAAAAAAAATTTAAATGTGGCAAAATGTTGATAATTGTTGAATCTAAGTGATGGGCCTTTGAGAGTTTATTGTACTATTCTCTCTACTTTTCAAAGTTTGAAAAATTGCGTAACAAAAAAGGAAACAAAAAATATAAACAGAAGATTTCTTGTTTGTAGGCCACCCCGGCTTACGAAGCCCATGTCATTTTGAAGAGTTTAAGGACCCTCATCTGGGTAAGTCAAGCTTCAATTTCTGTGCACGTTAGTCCCCAAAACTCTGACCATTTTTAATCACTGTACGTCAGACTCTGCAAAAAATAAATAAAAATAATGATGGAAATCCATGCGCGATGATGAGGGAATGTATCCAAGGCAGATTGTTGAGGAGGAAATCATGCCATACAAGAGTGTATTTATGTGAAACCTAAAGGAAAATCCCTCTCCCCATTGTAGGCCTAGAGAGAGTCTGGGAGCTGGCCACGGAGACCCTAGGAGAAGCTATCTTGGGGTGAGGGTGAGGGGTCCTGTTTTGTCTTTATGTTTATCTGTATTGTCTAAAATTTAATTGTATTATTATTATTTTGAGATGGAGTCTCACTCTGTTGCCTAGGCTGGAGTGCAGTGGTGCCATCTCGGCTCACTGCAACCTCTGCCTCCCGGATTCAAGTGATTCTCCTGCCTTAGCCTCCCGAATAGCTGGGATTACAGGTGCATGCCACCACGCCTGGCTAATTTTTGTATTTTTAGTAGAGGTGGGGTTTCACCATGTTGGCCAGGCTGGTTTCAAACTCCTGACCTCAAGTGACCCACCCTCCTGGGCCTTCCAAAGTGCTGGGATTACAGGTGTGAGCTACTGCACCTGACCAAAATTTAACAAAATTTTACAGTGAATAGATGTCATTCTTAGAATCAGGTGAGAAGGCTGCTACCATTTTGAGAAAATCGGAAAACTATTTCTTACTGTATAATGAAATTATTTAACACACATGGCAGTTTAAAAGAAAATTGAATTCCCATTATTACCACGGTTCTCTGTGACACTGGGCACATTCACAGTCAGTATCTGGAGAAGGCACTAGAACAGGCCTCCTATGAGCTCATCTCAGCACGAGGGACTGAGTCTGAGGGAGGAGCGTCAGGTTTCCTTGACTTCGCCCCTTTGCCCATGCTGTGCCCCTGGCTGGCATGCCCTCCCAGCTCTTCTGTGCCTCCCTGACCCCATCCATCCTGGCTGAGCTCCAGGAAGTCTGTTCTGAAGCCCCGGCCCACCGATCCTCACAGAGGATGCATTACTGTGACATCCATTATTCGACTGCTCTTCAGCAGATGCCAATCTCCCATCCATCTGTAGGTACCTGATCTCCATCTGTAGGTTGGAGAGCCAGGGCCTTGTCCTGGACAGGTGCCATGTACCCTGCAGAGAGCAGAGAACACTGCGGAGTGGAAAGCAACACAGCCCTGCTTCGTGCCCCTGCTCTTCTCAGCTGGGAGACTCAGGGCAAATCATGTAACCCTAAAAGGCCTCAGTTTTGACAGCTGTGAAATGGAAACAAGTGAATCTAATGGCTAAAAACCTCTCTGGAAAATTAAATGAGAGATTGTATAGACAGCGTTGCTAATATATAAGGCATCTGATTAAAATATAGCTATTAGCGTTATTGATTCTCTGTAAATATTTACAGATAATGATGAAGACAATATTAAAGATTTTATTATCCTTTGAAAAACTACTGGGCCATATTTATTTCAAAAGTTTCCTTAGGAAGTAATAAAAAAATGTGTTCAATGAACAAGGATAATCATTGTGTACAACAGTAAACATAGTAAACAGTCTCCTATGGTTTATTATGCAGATATTAAAGGTGATAAAATATGTTGTGTGACATGGGAAATGCCTATGATACATTGCAAAATTTTAAAATCTAGCTATGGGGCTGGGCGCAGTGGCTCACGCCTGTAATCCCAGAACTATAGGAGGCTGAGGCAGGCAGATCACCCGAGGTCAGGAGTTCGAGACCAGGCTGGTCCTGATCTACAAGGCGAAACCCTGTCTCTATTAAAAATACAAAAATTAGCCAGGTGTGGTGGGCGCCTGTAATCTCAGCTACTTGGGAGCTGAGCCAGGAGAATCACTTGAACCCAGGAGGCAGAGATTGCAGTGAGCCAAGATCACACCATTGTACTCTAACCTGGGCAACAAGAGTGAAACTCCATCTCAAAAAAAAGAAAAAAAATCCAGCTATAGGAGAGGGGAATCTATGTGTGTGTGTGTGTATACACACATTATATAAGTATTTATATATATATATGTGCATATTATAGAAAGAGATCCAAAGAAATTCTAAGGAGAATTACTCTAAAATGTTAATCATGGTTATCTGTGGATTAAGAGCGTGCAGATAGCTTTTTTTGTTTCTTTTTGTTTACTTGAATTTTTTTAAATTTTCTAAAACTAGCATCTATTCCTTATGTGAAATTTCTAAGTTACTTTTTAACACAGCCCCACCACCACCACACCGTGTCCCTGTCACTGAGTTAATGATAAAAGGCCATTCTCAGCCCCCAGCCTCGGGCTGCGAGGGCTCTCAAGGTCACGCGACTGCCCCTCATGGACCCTTAGTGTCTGTGTAGAAGAGCCTGGTATGATTTTCACGAGCACCGAATGGACACGGTGGGTGAACAATTAGCCAGCTCTGGGCAGAGAAACCACCTCCCTGGAGGCTCACACAGGAACCCTGGCCTTGGAAATGAATAGGAATGCTCTCAAACTAATTCCCAGAAGAGGGGTCAAATAGAAAACTTAACACCTAGGAATCATCCTCCTCCAGCGTGTAACACGATAGGCTGGCTCCGGGGGTCCAGAACAGGGGTGAGGAGAGGGGGACAGACAAGGTTGGAGGGCTGGGTCCATCCCCTCCTGTCACCCTCCCCTCTCCCACTTCCCCATCCCCTGCAGCACCCCCTGCCCTCCTCGCACCACTCTCTCTGGGCTCCTTCTCCATTTGTGCCTCAACCCTACCCACCATTGTACAAATTTCTCCTCTCCAAAAAGCCCATAGTCTCTCTAGGAATCTTCCAGAGAGATAATACTATAAAATGTCAGAGCGGAATAGACCCTCAAATATCATGTTACTTCCTTGCTTTCCATTGAGGAAACTGATTCAAGGAGCTGATTAATCAATGTGTCCACAGTCTCCCAGCCAGGAGGTATAGAAGCCAAGATGAGAGCCCAGATGTCTTTGCCCCCAGGTCAGTGACTTGGCCTCCACTGCTCCTCTTCCTGCTATTGGCTGAAGGAAAGTGTAGCATCCTGCTTAAGGCCATGGACTGCCAGGCAGAATCCCTGGGCTCCAATCTCAGCACTGGCACTGATCACCTATGTGGCCTCGAGTGCCCCAGCTTTCTCATCAGGAAAATGGGGATAAGAATGGTAACTACATCATGGGTTTGTGTAAAGATTAAAGGAGTTAAAGCACATTTAGAACAGAACCTGACACATAGTAAGTGTCATGTAAGGCTGATATGGTTTGGCTCTTTGTCCCTACCCAAGTCTCATCTCTAATTGTAATCCCCACATGTCAGGGAAGGGACACGTTGAAACGTGACTGGATCATGAGGGCAGTTTCCCTCGTGCTCTTCTCCTGATAGTGAGAGAATTCTCACGAGATCCTATGGTTTAAAAGGGCAGTTTCCCCTGCTCTCTCTTTCTGTCTCCTGCCACCTTGTGAAGAAGGTCCTTGCTTCTCCTTAGCCTTCTGCCATGATTGTAAGTCTCCTGAGGCCTCCCCAGCCATGTGGAACTGTGAGTCAATTAAACCTCTTTTGTTTATAAATTACCCAGTCTCAGGCAGTACTTTATAGCAGTGTGAAAATGGACTAATACCAAGGCTTTGCTATTTTAATAATTAATTTTGTCAGCCACTTAGTTGTGTCTGTGGGAAGAAGTCAGAAAAGTGCAGAGATAGGCCAAGTGACTCAGCAGAGGAAACACAGGATCTCCTCAGGAAGCAGAAGCCCAGCACCTCCATCTTCCTTGGGAACACAGTGAGACCCAGGCCAGCCACCATTCATCCCTGAAGTATTTACCGAGACAATAGAACAGACTGCAGAAATAGATCCTCATATATAGTTACTTGATTTACAACAAAGATGCACCTGAGATGCATGGAGGAAAGACAGCCCATATATATTGCAGGGCAAAACTGCATATCAACATGGAGAAGCAGCTAATGGTGACCCCGACCTCACACCATACATAAAAGTAAATCCCAGGGGAAATATAGACCTAAGTGAACGTTAAACAACAAAGCTTCTAGAAGGTAACATACGAGAATATCCTCATAGCCCTGGGATAGTCCACATTTTCTTAACAGGACACAATAAGCAATAATCATCAGTAAAAAGATTGATAAATTGTACTTTATTAAAATTAAGAATTTCTCCACAACTAAAAAATAAAAATAAAAACATAATCTAATGTAGGAAGTAATATTCAAAAGGAAATAATTTCAGTGTTTCACAATTATTAGCTGCTATTACAATGTAAATAACTTAAAAAAATTAAGAATTTCTGTTCAACAAAGACACCATAAAGAAATGAGAAGGTATGCCTAAGGGACTCATACCAGAATATAAGGAACTCCTAGACCTCAATAAGAAAGATATCAGTAACTTGGCAGAAATAGGGCGAAAAATTTAAACAGGTACTTCACAAAAACGGATGTCCAAATGGCCAATACACATAATAAAAATGTTCAACATAAATAACTAGCAAGGAAATGCATATTAAAATCACAATGATATACCACTGCACACACACCAGAAGAATAAAAGAATAATACTAAGTCTTAGCAGGGATGTGAAAGAGCTAAAACTTTCTCTCCTACATTGCTACTGGGAATACCAATGAGCAGAATTTTTAAAATCTAATAACCAAGCAATTCTACTCTTAGGTATATACTCAACAAATATTTCTACATATGTGCTTCAAAATATCAGAATGTTCATTGCAGCCTTACTCCAAGTAGCCACCAAACTGGAAGCCATCTAAATATACATCAACAGTAGAATGATACATATGATGAGTTGCATCTACACAATGGAATGTATAGAGGATTAATGATGCAAAAGTGTACACTGCAGCATGAATGAATCTCACGAACATAAGGTCACACACATAAACCAGATGCAAAAGAGCACATACTATAAGATTCTATCCAAATAAAGCTCAAAAAAGCAAAACAAATCGATGAGGTTAGAAGTGAGGATGGTAGTTCGTTGGCAGGGGGTAATGACCAGAAGGGCCATGAGGGAGGCCTGTGAAGGGTGTTGGGTGAGTTCTACATCTTGTTTCAGGTAGTTACATGGCAACCACCCATGGGTAGTTACGTGGGTACATGCTTACGCTGAGAATTCCACCGAGTTGTACACTTGTGATTTACACATATCTCTATGTGTTATACTTCAATATTTTAAAATGACTTAAAAATGCTTTTCTGAACACCTGTATACAGTATATACATCAGTAAACACAGTAGATGTGCCTGGAGACAGTGCATATGTATATGCCACCTGTATGCAGGGGTAAATAAGGTACATGTGGCCCTCCACCCAGTATTCCCAAAATGGGCAGAGTGAATGTAAGAGAAGGGGACCTGTGTTTGAGGGCAACTGTGGTGATAGCCCTCGCATCTGAAGGAGGCATTCTCATTTGAAGAGTACTTTCACAGTCCTCTTCTATGACCTTAACAACTGAATTATCTTTAACTTATCAGCTTTAATTAAACCCTTAAAGGATATGCCCCTCTCAGAATTTTACAACAAAAAACTGAGACCCCAAGAAAAAGACATGTCCAGGATGGCCCAGAACGTAGGTGACACTGTCAAGGAGTCCTTTGTAATGTGGAAACCAAGCACCTCACCTCCAGCGGACTCTGCCCCAGAGAGTTGGGGTCAGATCTCTGCTCTGCTATTCCTGGCATATGACATCATCCAATTTGTCAAACCCCTTGTTTTCCTATCTGTGAAATGGGGATAAAAATACCTACAACGAAGAGTTGTTGCACGGCTCATTAGATGCTGCTATTTAAAAAGCATTCAGCTATTGTTACAGTAAAACAGGGAGTTTCCATGATTAGAAAAGCCATTTAAAGTGGAGCCATTTATAGGACCTGCATTTCAGGAAGCAAATGAAGACCCTGGAGACCCTGACCACCGCCCCTGCAAATGTCCGCCACAGGGGCAATGGGGCCTGGCTCAGAGGCCCCTGGGGAGCAGGTATTAGGCTGTCCCTGTCTGTTTGAAGGGAAGAGTCTATGCTGTCCTCTTCCTCAGTCTTCCGCGACCCTAGCAGGGTCTGGTGGTTTTCGTCACCAGGTGATGTCCTGCAAACCTGAGATTGGGGCCTTCCACCAGCCGTGTGGCATCTATCTAAGGTGAGAGGTTTTAAATTGCAAACACATGTCTGTGACCTAGCACAAGAAGTATAACCTGGCAGTAGTCCTCAAGCTCAACTGCACATTCAGCTCACTTGGACTGATAGAGAGGCAGGCAGCTGCTCTCAGGTGAGGCGCAGGCATGGGACAGTTTTAAAGCAGCCCCAGGTGATTTGAATGTGTGCAGCCAGGGCTGAGAAACACTGGGCGAAGAGGAGAAGAGGGAGAAGAAAAGCATGGAGACCTAAACCACCCTCCAATGAGGAAGCAGTAAGGAGCAGGAGCTGGAACTGAGTGCACTCACTTCCTGGGGACAGGCTGGATCAGACCTGTCAGCATTGGGAAGGTGTTGCAGAAGGTGCATTGATTTTCCTTTTGTAAGGAGGAGTAGTTGTCGGGTGTCCCCGACACTGTGCCCTAAGCAGCTGCCAACAACATCTATCTCATCTCAAGTCTTGCAGGAGTCAGCCCCAAAAGTGCAATGCCAAGGAGCCATAAGCTCTTGGCTTCCCATCATTCCACTCAGTGGTCAGCTTCAGAGTAGCCCCTAGGTGTGCCCTCCCCAACCTCAGCTCTCACCTCTCTATTCCGTTCCCCACCCTCCCCCTGCACTCAGGCGGACTCTCCACTCACAGCAAGCCTGGTGCCAGCCTGCGGTCTTCTCATCACCGCCTTGGGAGCAGGTCTGAAGCTTTCATGCTTACTGGAGAGGAACGGCTCTCTGGCTGGTCCCAACGTCCAATCTCACTCTCAGCACGGGCTGTTTTCCTCTGAGTCCCCTTTCCCCTCCAAGTATGTGATGGGGAGGAACTAGTGGGGGAGGCCATCAGGGTCCTCAGCCTGCCACTATCAAAATGAAAAAGGCTGCATCTGGTGCTAAGGCCGCCCACGGGAAGGGAAGCAGGAGGGGAAGGAAGGGAGAGAGGGAGAAGAGCATGGAGACCTAAACCACCCTCCAATGAGGAAGCAGTAAGGAGCAGGAGCTGGAAAGGGGATGTTCCCTTGAGGTGGACATAGGAACCAGGCACAGCTCAGGAGATGTGAGCAGCCCTGGACAGCTGTCTAGGATTCTGGAACCCAAAACTCAAAACAAAAGAGAAAGGGGGCTGCACCTGCAATCAGGAGTTCTGGAGTCACCTACCCACCCCCAGGAAACTGCCATCTCCAGGCAGAAAACTTCAGAGCAGGGAGAGGCTAAGGGAGGCAGGAAGGCCTCAGGACCGACCCACCCAGGAAAGGGAGGGATGGCGTGAGATAGCAGGAGATGCAGGAGTTGTCTGGAAGCGGCTTCCTTCCTCTGAAGAAGCAGGGCTCTGGGGCAGGGTGGTTTGTCACTGACAGCCCACAAGCCGCTTTCAATCTTGCTGCCTTGGACGTGTGCAGCTTTAGCGAATCCAACACAACTCACTGCAGAGCAACTTGTCAAAACAAGGAGCCTGATCAGGTGGAGCATTTGAGGGTGGTTGTGTGTGTACATGTGTTTGTGCACTTGTGTGTGCATGCACGCGTGTGTGTGCACACATCTGTGTGGTTGTAGAGATATCAACGTTCTTTGTCATTAACATCTAAATGGCAATTAAGTTGAAAGAGCGAGACCAGGAGCAGAAGACTGTGGACCAAGTGGATCTGCCTGCTGAGGGTGCAGCCATTCCCAGTGCCCGTAGGATGGTGAGGCCACTCACTGTGGGAGAGACAGGTGCCTGTACTGCTGCTGGGCTCCTTGATTTGATCTGAACCAAGGTGCTCTTGTTCTCTGAGCCAGTGTAGGAGAACAATCAGAGGCTCAGAGTGCTGAGTTCAAATCCTGTCCCTACCACACACCGAGCGAGAAACCTCAGGCAAGTTACTCAAGACATCTGAGCCTCAGTTTCCTCATGTATGACCCAGAAAAGAGCAGCTGCCTCCCCTACCTGGTGCAGTAGTGCAGATCAAATGGGATAATGTCCCACACAGGGTAAGCTGTGTGAAAACAGCAGGTCACATTGATTCAGGGTGTACTATGTGCCAGGCACTCCTCTGCTTCCCACTGATCATTCCATCTTGCTCTTGCCACTAGTGGTCCTAGAATCCACCTCCCTAGCAGATGAGAGCAGACAACGTGTGCAAAGTCATACAGCTGGAGGCAGGATTTGAACTTGGGCTTTAAACTCCAGAGAGCAAGCTCTGAGCCCTGGTCTCTATGCTCTCCCTGAATACGTGGAAGCTGCTGTTTCATTATGAATCACTTTTTCATTTCCATCAACTTGAGTGAGTATCGGCCTCTGTGATTTGGGCACGGATTGAGAACCTGATGGGGGCACCAGCTCCCTCGACACCAACAGAGAAGAGAGATAGACCCAAGCTCATGGCTCTAAGCTCTGTTGCAGGCTGAGCGAGGTCAGAACCCAGGAGCCCCTCACTCCGAAGCACTTGGTGGCCCCTCTCCCCTACACAAGCAGGTCTGTCTTTACTGTCCCCAGTGACCAATCTCTGGCTTCCAGAGGGTAAATCACCCCACCTGCACCCTCAGCCCCAGGTCAGAAATGTTCATGCCCTTCTGGATATAAATTGTTTATTATTTCTGACTTCTCTCCGTACATTAATAAAGTCTTAACAATTATTTCTTTTTAATCTCTGTAAAATAACAACACACACACACACACTCACACGTGGCTGGCTAGATACTTAAGGACAACTGTTGCCAAGATTCTAGTTTTCGCTTTAGTCATCTCCCAGCTGAGCTGCTGTAATTTGCTGTTGGCTGGTCCTTGCTCATAGATCATAGCGTTTGTCCTAATCAAAAGTTGCCCTTACATTTGACATCCAGCACTCCTGGGCCTCTCAGGTGTCAGAGCGATGCTAATTGCACCACTCACCTATTGGAGTTTGAGGCTCCCAACTGCCGCCCCAGTTTAAAGGACTCCTTATATCAGCCCCTTGGAGAGAAGGCTTAACCAACCTCTCTCAATATTCCCCATACCTCGAGCTCATTAAAGTATTAGTAATGTCATCTGGTCACCCTGTGCAGTTTTTCCATAATCGAGTCTTCAGACCGCTTACCTCCCACCTTCGCAATTGAAATGTCAGCCATACTCCATCTCTGCGCTGGAGACATTCTCACCGTGTGTTCAAATTTCCTTGGCCCGCCCATTGTGTTGGCAATAGGTTAAGTGTGAAAGCAAGATCCATGGCTGAAAATGTTGCTTAACAAAGCAATAAATCATATCATCTTACATCATTCCCCGGTCCCATACCTCACGCTGCCCGGCTCCTCTGCAGACTCAGAGATCCCATCTCTCAGGCATGCTCTAGGAAAGAACAAGGCGATTTCTGCCTTTTGTTTAACAAATATGATTTAACTTTTCCTGTTATGCGGTCAACACTTTATGTATGCTTAGCACTTGCCCCTGCCTGGCTTTATTTCTGGAGACCAAATGTAACGGGCTAACCAGCAGGACTGCAGGATGGGTTCATTTGCTGGGGCTGCTGTAATCAATCACCACAAACATGGTGGCTTAAAACAGCAGATTTATTTTCTCATGGTTCTGGAGGCCAGACATCTGAAATCAAGGTGTCCGCGGGGTCATGCTCCCTCCAAGGATTCCAGGGGAGGATCCTGCCCTGCCTCTTCCAGCTGCCGTCACCTCCTGGCATTCCTTGGCTTCTGGCTGCATTACTGCACTCTCTGCCTCCATCCTCACTTGGCCTTCTTCCCTCTGTGTCTGTGTCCTTGCCTCTTTAAAAGGATACCTATAGTCATTGTGTTACAGGAAAGGGGTTCAGATCCAGACTCCAAGAAAGGGTTCTTGGATCTCACACAAGAAAGAATTCAGGGCGAGTCCAGAGTAAAGTGAAAGCAAGTTTATTAAGAAAGTAAAAGAATAAAAGAATGGCTACTTCACAGACAGAGCAGCCCTGAGAGCTGCTGGTTGTCCATTTTTATGATTATGTCTTGATTATATCCTAAAAAGGTGGTAGATTATTCATGCCTCCCCTTTTTTGACCATATAGGGTAACTTCCTGACATTGCCATGGCATTTGTAAATGGTCATGGCGCTGGTGGGAGTGCAGCAGTGAGGACGACCAGAGGTCACTCTCGTCGCCATCTTCGTTTTGGTGGATTTTGGCCAGCTTCTTTACTGCAACCTGTTTTATCAGCAAGGTCTTTGTGACCTGTATCTTGTGCTGACCACCTATCTCATTCTGTGACTTAGAATGCCTTAACCAGCTGAAAATGCAGGCCAGTAGGTCTCATCCTCATTTTGCCCAGCCCCCTACTCAAGATGGAGTTGCTGTGGTTCAAATGTCTCTGATAATTGGATTTAGGGCGCACCCTTAATCCAGAAGGATTTCAGCTCAAGATCCTTAGCTAAGTACATCTGCAAAGAACCTGTTTCCAAAGAAGATCAGATTATGCGGTTCTGCGTGGACACGAATTTGGGGGGATGTCATCCAACCCACTACGCAGGATGTGGAAAGATCTGGTACTTTCCTCTCAAGATGCAAGTCTTGGAATGTCTGCTCTCCATGCCTGCCCTTCCTTCTCTACAGACAACTACATGGATTTTCTTTGGTGGGTTGTAAAAAAAGCTTTTTTTAACTACTGGGCTTGTTATAGTCAAGTTTCAATCGGTATTAAAGGAGCAGCTGCTGCCAGTCTCTCAACCTGTGAAATGGGGTGAGCAGTGTGACTCTCACAAGTGGTTATGAGGCCTAACCCAGCAAACCAAGGTGAAGCGGCTGGTGCCAAGCGCCGGCCCATGAGACGTGCTCAGGCTATGGTAGCTCAGCCTCCAATCTCAGGTTCTTAGGCCAGGCACCCTCGCAAACTGAGGTCCCTGGAGATTAGAACAGGAAACCCAGGTGTTGAAGATGCTTTACCTGTAGAGTGTGGAAGAGTCAGCAGACAGTAGCTGAGTAGTGAGTAGTGACTGGGCTCTATTTCATGTCAGCAACTCCTCTAACCACCTCCTCCTCCTCACCCCATCCCCCATGCTTCCTCAATTCATCCCTCCTCTCCCAGCCCTGCAGAAGAGAGAATATTATGTCCATTCTGCAGATGAAAATACTGAGGCAGAGGAAGTTAGGCGTAGGTTCGTTGACCAATGTGTACGTTAAAAACTTGTGGATGTAGTTTCATGTTAGGGGCCACAGTGGGACATTTCTAGCTTGTTCTGGGGTCTGGGTGAGGTGCCAGATTATCGGTGGTTCCCTGAGAGAGATGAATCACAGGATCAAAGGGAGGTGTCAGCATCTGATTCTTTCTGCTGAGTTTTGTCTGCAAAGACCAATGGGCTCTGAGTCTAAGGCTGTGTCTGATAATGTCAAAATGGCAAAGTGAAATGTGGAAAATTAAGTCAAACCAGTTATTTGCTTGCACAAAGATTTTTTTTTAATGTGAGCTTAACCTATTGTTTCTTTTTAAATTTTGTCTTATCTATTTATACATATAGACACATGGTATTAGAGGGTGGTAGCCATGCCTTAAAAATAGCACCACATCCAAAAGAGAAATGCCTTCTTTCAGGGTCTCATGGTGATCCTGAATACAGAAAAATTCTAGACAATTCTCTGGCTCACAAAAGACTGAAAGTACTTGGTTTAGAGATTTTTATTGGAATCTTTTTTAAGCCCAGACAGTTTGGTGGTGTAAGGGTGGCCCTTTATTTACCATCTTCACTTTGACCTGTTTCAGCCCCAGTCACAGCTTCTTTCTTGTAAAAATTTCAAGAAACTCAACCACAGCAAGGGGCTGTGGGAGGGTCAAAGTTCAATCTGCTGGAATATTTTCTTTTTTTTCCATAAGTTATTGGGGTACAGGTGGTGTTTGGTTACATGAGTAAGTTCTGTAGTGGTGATTTGTGAGATTTTGGTGCACCCCTCACCCGAGCAGTATACACTGCACCCTATTTGTAGTCTTTTATCCCTCACCCTCCCACTTTTCCCCCTAAGTCCCCAAGGTCCATTGTATCATTCTTATGCCTTTTCTGCAGGAATATTTTCAATCCTGAACTCAATTAAGCCAACCCGCTCTCCAAGAAGCAGTCAACTCCGCCTGCGTTTGTTTTCCTGTGGGTTCTGTGACTGCTCATTACGTGTGAGGAGAGGCAAGGGCCTGTGTATAAACATCACAGCTGAACAAGGAGCATATTTCTTTCCCCCTCTCTAAATCTGTACCCTTCTCCTTCTCACCAGTGCTACAATTTCCTCTGGCACTTGAGACAAACATATGTTATTTTCAGTTCCACAACTTTTGAGTTCTCTGTATCACCACACATAAGGCCCAGGCGTTGCAAACATAAATACACGTGGGCGTCTGCATTTCAACCACTGAACTCTCACCACTTTTTTCTTTTTAAATGCAACGTAACTCAAGTGAATTTTCACCATGGCCAAGCAGCATGACAGAGTCTTCTAGCAAAGTCAACATTTTTCCATCCCAAACCTCCATCCTACTCCCCAAACTCCTACCATTTGCCATACACACCCCCCAAATTGGCAAACGCTCAAACCAGGTCCCGTGGGCAAAATTCTTTAATGATCCTCTTATTTTCTTACCTGCTGATAAAATAGCCCAATAAGTAAATACACCAATTGGGCTTTGCAAAGACAGACCTTCCCCTACAGAAAGTTATTGCAGCAACATAAAACCAATGACAAGCCTCGGCTTTGTGGATCCCCTCATAGTAAACAAGAGATAATTTGCAAATTCAAATGTGCTGAACAGGTTGGCACCCTTTCAGGTAGCAGTGGGTTTAGGCTGGGTGCCAAGCTGTGGGAAAGGGAAGTTTTTTAATACCCACCCCCTTCCAGGCACTGTCATCTGAGGCAGGTGCTGGGGGCTGGGTGGCATGACAGTGGCACACGGAGACAGAGAGACAGATGTTGGATTTTTCCTCCAGATCCTGGAGAATTTGCAGATGCCCTGGCACATAGGAGATGATGGAGAGTAAGACTGATGATTATAAAACAGCAACTTCCATCTCATATGTGCTTCCTATGAGCCATCCACCTCATCTCATTTTAGTTATAATTATCCCCACTTGCCAGACAGGGAAACTGAGACTGAGGCCAATAAAGCCTTTTGCCAAGATCACCCAACAAAGCCAAAATCCTGCCCATGTGAGTCCAAGACTGTGCACCTAATGCTGACTCCCAACAAAATATTTGGCTCTATCAGGTGCTGTGTACATTTTATATTCGTTATTTAATTTAACCACAAGATAGATATTATCAACACCTTACAGATGGGAGAATAAAGCTCAGAGAAGATAAATAACTTGCCCAGGGTCACCTAGATAATAAATGAGCAGTAAATTAGATGAATCAATGTCATCTAACTCCAGAGTGCATGTCTCAAAGCACAAGGCTACAAACTTTTTCTATAATAATAGTAAATATTTGAGGCTTTTCAGTCCATCCAGTCACTATCACAACTAGTCAGCTCTGCCCTTGTAACTTGAAAGCAGCTGCAAACAATATGTAAATAGGTGGGTGTGGCTGTGTAAATAAATCACACTTTATTTACAACAACAGGCAGCTGGAAAGATTTGGCCTGAGGGCCAGGGTTGACTGACCGCTACCCTAAAGCCTGTCCGTAGCCATGTCACATCCAGGTTCCAGGTAAGGAAATGATGGGCACAGTACTGGAGGTAGAGAGACCAATGCATGGCCTGCACTTTTCCTGATTTCATCTCCTATTACTCTTTCCTTTGCCTTCTCCAATCTAGCTGCACAACCTTCCCACTGCTCTTCAAACATGCCTGTCATCCCACAATCTCAGGGCCTTTGCACTTGCTGTTGGCCCCGCCTGGAGCATCCATCCTTCCAGATTCCATCATGGCTCATTCCCTCACCTCCTTTTGTTCTTTGCTCCACCAATGACTTTTCAGTAAGGCCTTCCCTTGACTACCCTGTCAAAACTGGCCACCCACACCCATGCCAGCCTTTCCTGTCTCCTCCCACCCCCAACACTTTTACTCTCTGAATAGTTCCATCATTTTACTAATTCATTTCACTCACATTCTGTCTGTACCTCCCATCACTAGAATGTAAACCCTGTGCAGGGTAGGGGCAGGGATAGGTATTCTTGTTTCTTGTTTTGTCTGTTTTGGTTACTGCACTGTATTACCTAGATCCTAGAGTAGTACCTGGCACACAGCGAGTAACCACTAAAAATGTGGCTCACATCTGCAGTCTCAGCACTTTGGGAGGCCAAGGCGGGTGGATCACTTGAGGCCAGGAGTCGGAAACCAGCCTGGCCAACATGGCAAAACCCCGTCTCTACTAAAAAATACAAAAATTAGTTGGGTGTGGTGGTACACATCTGTAATCCCAGCTACTCAGGAGGCTGAGGCAGGAGAATCACTTGAGCCCAGGAGGCAGAAGTTCCAGTGAGCCTAGATCACACCACTGCACTCCAGCCTGGGCAACAGAGCGAGACTCTGTGTCAAAAAAAAAAAAAAAAAATGTGTTGCATGACTTGATAAGTTAGGGACTGATGAGAACCCATCCTCAGAGCCGGCAGAACATGGTGGAGCTGCCTTGAGTTTGGGACTTGGCTATGACAACCTCCAGATCCACAGGGTCATTGCCCCCAGGATGGAGCCAGGGGCCCCAACACCTCTGAGCCATTCAGCAATGTCCCCATTGGCCATACAAAGCACAGTGGCAGTCAGGGTGGAGCAACAGCAAAGCCAAGCCATCTCCATGAAATGTCCCAGGCTTCACCTTCTTTGTGCTGACCTCTGTCCAATGTTTCTGAAGCCTTTTGAACTCTCCCATCCTCTGTGCACGATACTATCTTTCCGGAGGTGAAACATTCACTGGACACCCTGTTCGAGGTAGTGGAGGAGTCAGAGGCAGGCTTGGAGATGCTTCTCATCAGCCCTTGTTGGCCCTTCTCTGCCAGGGATGGTTGGGAGGAAGCCATTTGGGGCTGTAACCCGACACTTTGTTTTATGAATGAACTAATTTTCCGTAGGCACCTTCAAGCTGGGAAACATCCCAGAGGTGGACTAACCTTTAACATTAGGTGTAATTAACAATCAGCCATGTCACATGACCCAGGAAGTGCTGGAGACCAAGGATCCTAAACCCCCCACTGTGGGCTGTCTTCCATTGCGAGAGTTCCCCACAGGCAGTGCCGCCCTGAGACCTAGAAGGCCTGGCAGTGAATGTATAATGCATGGGGCTTAGGATGGGGCTGGGCACCTGCCACAGCCATATGTGGCCCTCCAAAACCAGAGTAGGTGAGCTGGACCACAGCCAAACTGCCAATCAGGCATCTTTTACTACCTTCACTTATGACATGGTCACTGGCCTCTGAGGATGAAATCCCAGCCCATGGGCTGAGAGCTCTCTGCATGCCCAAGATTGTACACAGCTCTCCACATACAATGTCTCTCTGATGTGTCACAACAACCTGTGATCTCCATTTTATAGATGTGAAAACTGAGGCTCATATGTTCAGTGATTTGCCCGAAGTCCCCAGCTAATAAGTGACAGAACCAGAATTTTAACTGGCTCCGAAGCCCATCTGTGTAATCACAATATTGTAGAACTTCTTAACTTACCTTTCCGAGCAAAACTTAGAATTTGTATATGTGTATGGAGTGGGAGTTTTGTCATTGTTTAACTGTAAGAATAAAACAACCTCTTTCTGTCCATGGGAGTAGAGCTAGTATTTTCTTTCCTAGAGCTGAGTATAAAATTGAGGTTAGGGGAATAGGGGGACTGCTAAA
Source organism: Symphalangus syndactylus (assembly GCF_028878055.3). Taxonomy (NCBI): domain Eukaryota; kingdom Metazoa; phylum Chordata; class Mammalia; order Primates; family Hylobatidae; genus Symphalangus; species Symphalangus syndactylus. The sequence goes on from NC_072424.2 coordinate 20,854,021, forward strand.
CCACCCAGGGATCCCATGCCAGCTTCAGGGGCCTCCCTGTCCAGCCACAGCCCCCATCTCTAACTTAGGAGAGGCCCTACATGGAAGAGAGTAGTCTGCCATGGAGTCCAGTGCACCCAGCCTTGCAGCACTCCCCTTCCACTGGGAAAGTTAAAATAAGAGGTAATACGGAGGATCCCCAAAAAATTAAATACAGATCTAGCAATTTCACTTCTAGGTATATTTGTAAGATAAGTAGGTAGGTAGATAGATAATAGATGATAGATTGATAAGACAGATGGTAGATCAATAGATAATAGATGATTGATTAGATAGATTGATAGATGATGGATAATTGATAGATGATAGATAGATGATAATAGATGATAGATAGATGATAGATCGATAGATAATAGATGATTGATTAGGTAGATTGATAGATGATACATAATTGGTGATAGATAGATAAAATAAGAGGTAATACGGAGGATCCCCCAAAAATTAAATACAGATCTAGCAATTTCACTTCTAGGTATATTTGTAAGATAAGTAGGTAGGTAGATAGATAATAGATGATAGATTGATAAGACAGATGATAGATCAATAGATAATAGATGATTGATTAGATAGATTGATAGATGATGGATAATTGATAGATGATAGATAGATGATAATAGATGATAGATAGATGATAGATCGATAGATAATAGATGATTGATTAGGTAGATTGATAGATGATAGATAATTGGTGATAGATAGATAGATAGATAGATAGATAGATAGATAGATAGATGATAGATGATAGATAGCAGAGACTCAGGTATCTACACACCAATGCTCAGGGCGGCATTATTCACAATAGTCAAAAGGAGAAAAAAATCCTAAAGGTCCACTGATTGATAAATGCATAAAGAAAATGTGGTATACACAAACATTGGTATACTATTTGGACTTTAAAAAAAGAACATAATTCTGACATGTGCCACAACATGAATGAACTTTGAGGATACTATGCTAATTGAGATATGCCAGACACAAAAGGAAAAGATTGTATGATTCCACTTCTATGAGGCATCCAGAATGAGTAAATTCATAGAAACTAAATGTAGATTAGAGGTTACCAGGGACTGGGGAGGAGAAGAATGAGGAGCTGGTGTTTCATGGATTCAGAGGTTCTCTTGGAAAGGCAAAACCTTCTAGAGATGGATGGTGGTGATAGTTGTGCAAGAATGTGGATGTACCCAATGCCACTGAATTGTAGGCTTAAAAATGGTTAAAATGGTAAATCTGATCAATTTTACCACATCTAAAACAAACGTGGGGTGGGGGGGTTCTGTCGATCAGCCTACGGGAGTTGCAACAAGCTGGAAATGATGGTCAGAGCAGGTAGGTGGGGGCCTGGGAAGCTCACCGCCTGCCGGCTGTGCTGTGCACCCTGAGGAGCATGACGGCCTCTCTGAGCTGAGCTTTGCATGAAGGCCAGAAACCCTCCCCAGAGATCAGGAAGCCTTTGGTTACTTACCTCTGAGTACATTGCAGAGAGAGAATGAAACTGACCCAGGAGGGCAGGACAGCCCCCTCTTGTTGCTATAACAATTGGCACCTTTTCTTTTCCACTCACTCGAGACACAGTTTCTGAGCACCCACAATGTGCCAGGTACTCTGCTAGGCACCCGCACAGCATGATCAGTGAGGCACTCACCCTTCCACCAACATCTCAGGTAAGATCAATGACGCCCATCACAGACAGGAGCAGCGGAGTTCTGTAACTCTCCCAAGGCACATTCACAGCTACCAGTGAAGCTGGCTTTCTAAGGCAGGCCCAGTCTGCATCCAAATCCCGTATGGATTCTTTCCACAAATCAGTATTTCAGAAGAGAGTATGAGAATCCCAATCAAAAGTAAAGATACTTGGGTGACAGAGCAAGACCCTGTCTCAAAAATATATAGGTATATATAAATAAATAAACATAAATAAACTGGGGCAGGGTATCATCAAGCATCTGAAAGGACTGTCTGGTCTTTGTGTCCTACAGTCCAGCGTTTAGCCTACACTCAGGTACAAATAAATGCCCAGATGGGGAACAGCCCCTGCCTCCCAGCAAAGTGCAGCCCCATAACCTACCATTTCCATCTGGCCTTGAAATCGTTACCCCTATGCCACCTACAGAACAGAAGAAAGCATTACCTGGGTTCCAATCCAGTTTACATTCCAAGCAAAGAGAGACACAAGGACCCAAAGCCATTTGAGAAACACTATTAACGCTATCAGGCCAGTCTGCTGTTTTCCTTCTTAGAGCCCAGCTCAGCCACTGACTTGCTGCTTGACCCGGGGCAAGTCCCTGGGCCCCCGTTGTCCCCATATGAGTACTAACAGAGTAGACCCCATGACCCCAAGATCCCATCCAGCCTTGTTGTTCCCACGAGAAGGAAGTCACCACTTGGTAATAGACATGCAGATGTTCCTTCCCCCTCCTGCAAGTCCCTTCCTCTGCAAGACCCAGTTCTTCTAATCCCCTGCCTAGGAGGGCTTCGCCCAGCCCTGGGAGTCCTGCTTCTCACTGAGGGCTACTCATGCAAACAGCCCCTACCCCTGTCTGGAGCCTCCGAGTGTGCTTTCTCTCATGTCCGCTGGGCAGGCCCTGGGGAGAAGAGTGCAGCCTCCCTCTCTGCCCAGGGTACTTGACTGTTAATGATCCCCGGGCACACTTCCCCCACCCTGTCCCCGGAGACATTTCTAGAGTTGTTTTATGAGCAAGGCTGGGGAAATCTGTTAATGAGGACGGTAATTGTTACCTTTGGGCACCCAAGGCTGATTTACAACAGTTAATGCCTCAGATTCCAAAGGCATAAACTTCAGCTTTTCCACCATTTTGTCTGGAGCAAAACAAAACACAAGGAGATTACATATCCAGGACTACAGATGTTTGGCTGCACAGAACATTTTTCTAAGATAGGGAATGGGGGGAGATTAATTTAATTGACTATATAGCCTCCCCGATGCTTCCTAAGCTGTATGCATCTGCATGGGGATAGAAGCTTTTGATGAATATCCATGTGTGTTTCTCAGGAGCAAGGAAAATAGTACAGGGGGGTGAGTCGACCTCTGCCAGCCTGAGCTCTGTCCTGATAGGGTTGAGCATCTTCATCAGGGAGGTGACAAGTCTTTCAAAGCCAGGCCCTTCACCCTCAGGGAATGGCTGTGGGTCTGGGAGAAACGGCTCAGCCATCTCTTTAGAATTCCTTGGGAAAAAAAAAAAACTTCAGAGATCATGCTGTGGTTACCCTGTTTGGAGGGTGAATAGAAGAGGCAAAGAAGCTGACCCCATTTTCCTTCCAAATGGGGATCTGGGGGAGTTGGATACTCAGAAAAGAATTCAGTATTTGGGATTCATCCAGTCGGAGTTTCCAGAAACTCCTGTAAGAGCAATAAAGCCACAGTAATTTATTCCCAAAAGAAAAGAGAGAAAACAGCTACATTTCCTAAGACACAAGCAGAAAAACACAGCCTTCCCACCACCACCCCTTATGCCTGCTGCTAGAAGTCTGTCTTCCTACCTTGGCTCACATTTGGCCCCATTCCAGGCCAGTAAGTGGCCTTGGCATTACAATCGAGGTCTCCAGCCCCACACACGCATCACACAGCCCTGGTGTCTTGGCTCCAACCCTCCCTTGCAGTTGCCCCATCAGAGACCTGAGGCCAGGACATTGAGTAGCACAGCCCAAGTGCTGTGTCGAGTTTCATATTCAAACAAGCCCCTGGGATTCCAATCATTCAACAAATATTTGCTGCGTGTCTGCTAAGTGTAAGACATAGTATGAACAGGCCTAAAGGAATTTCTGGCCCATTCTTAGGCCAGTTTTGAGTGAGAGTTCAGAAACAGCTCATCTCTGTCCCCTGCGTCAGTTTTTTTGTTTTGTTTTGTTTTTGTTTGTTTTGTTTTGAGACAGAGTCTTGCTCTGTTGTCCAGGCTGGAGTGCAGCGGTGCGATCTTAGCTCACTACAACCTCTGCCTCCTGGGTTCAAGCAATTCTCCTGTCTCAGCCTCCGGAGTAGCTGGGATTACAGGCATGCGCCACCACGCCTGGCTAATTTTTGTATTTTTAGTAGAGGCAGAGTTTTACCATGTTGGCCAGGCTGGTCTTGAACTCCTGACCTCAGGTGATCCACCCACCTTGGCTTCCCAAAGTGCTGGGACTGTGTCTTTATGGTTTCCAAAGCCGTTATCATATCTGAACACCCCAGCCAGCAGTCCAATAACGTGGATAATCTCATCCCCACTTTGCAGAGGAAGAATGTAACAGAGAAGACAAGTAACTTGCCTGAGGTCACGCAGCAAAGTTGATACTAGATCTCATGTTTCATGATCACTGGAAGAAAAAAAAGGAAGGGGTCAGATAAATTACTACTCTGTGAGAGTGAAGCAAATGGAGTTCAACTGTATCCGGCCCCCCTGAATCCAAACTCTCTTTGTTCTTGAAAAACTTGCATGGGATTGCGTATGTGTATGAGCGAATAGAAGAACTACTTTCTCTGCTCTGTGTGAGACACCATCGTGAGAAGGACACAAGGGTTACTACTGTTTTGTTTTATTTTATTAATTTTTAAAATTAATTAATTTATTTTTTGAGACGAAGTCTCACTCGGTCGCCTGCCCAGGGTGGAGTGCAGTGGCACGATCCCGGCTCACTGCAACCGGGTTCAAGTGATTCTCCTGCCTCAGCCTCCCGAGTAGCTGGGATTACAGGCACCCACCACCACACCTGGCTAATTTCTGTATTTTTAATAGAGACGGGGTTTCACCATGTTAACTAGGCTGGTCTCAAACTCCTGACCTCACGTGATCCACCCGCCTCAGCCTCCCAAAGTGCTGGGATTACAGGCGTGAGCCACCATGCCTAGCCCCAAGGGTTACTACTGGATTTCATTCTTAATTCTAGCATTGCTTCCGAACAACTGCACTGGAGAAGGATGTAAAGTGCTGACCCTTTGTTTTAGGGATGGGGAAACTAAACCCAGAGGTGCCAAGGGCCCCGACTTACTGGGTCAGAACTGGCTCTTGAACCCAGCTTTCCAGGTCACTGCCCTTTTCCCTTCATCAACCAAGATGCTATTGATTCAGGAGAGAAGACTTAACTCAGACATCCAAATTGCTTCAGGGCTCTCCCCCTCCCTGTTCTCTTCTCTGTTGTTGTTGTTGTTTGTTTTTTGTTTTCTTTCCCTCTCAGTCCAGGATGGAAGACAAGAAGAAAGCATCTGGCCCTAAGAGCCCCTGGCCCCAGAACAGCCCCTTCTGCCAGAGGGGAAATAATTAAAGACCTCCAGGGCACTATGGGAAGAGAAGGGTCCTCCCCCAGCCCAAGCAGAGGCCCTGAACAGGGAGGAAATGCTCGTGTGAAGCAGGGAGATGAGATGGGGGGAGAGGCTGGGAGCAAGTTAATGAGGTGCCCTGAGATTTCTGGATCACTTCCTCTGATGTGCAACTAGGAACTTCCTCTAAACTAAATTGGTGTGAACCTTCCAGCCCATCATTCCATAGAAGCTCAGACAGTAAATAAAGTGCTTGTGTTTACCATGCTCATGTCGTGCACCCACGGCAGACCCTGCCAATCAACAGCAGCCTTCTTATCCACTGACTGTGGCGGCCAACACCAATCTGATGGAATTGCATTTGAAAGGTAACTGCTCACTGTGGGGGCTATGAAAAATCTCCCTTACTTTCGGGTCTACCTTGCTTCCCTTACTTTAGAAAATTACCTACACCACCTGTTTCTGATTGGGCTGTCAATCCAGGAGCCACACCTACTATCCCCCAGGATGGCCAGTCAGAGTACTCTGTGCTCAATCCCTAGCACGTGACTGAAGAGGGTATGCTATCCGAGTCTACCAATCATTCTTTTTCAGGGATGAATAAGAATGAGGGAGAAAGATGGCAGTACCTCTGTGGGACTGGCAATGAGGAGGATACAAGCCTGAGGCTTGCATTGAGAATGTGGACACACTCAGGAAAGCAGAGCAGAGACAAGGGAGAAAGAGGAGCCCTGGTGACATTGTTTAAACCCTGGAGACATTGTTTAAACCCTGGATCTGGTTGGCCTGAAGTCTGGTCTGCCCCCTTGAACTTCCCAGCTATGCAGGGCAATATAAATTCATAAATGCCATGGTCCTTGCTGGAGAATCACATAACTCTGCTTTGCCTCACAGTCTGCCTCGGCTGAAACTGGTGGGGCCTGAAACTGATAGGGCTGCCTTGTCCTGTCCTGCTCCATGAGTGCAGCCTGCATCCTTGCACCCTCTAAGCTCTTTTCACAAACTGGTGCCTCATTGGCTAGGAAAGAGCTCAGATGGCTCCATGCAGCCATGTTGCAACTATTCCACTAACCGCCAGTCTGAGCAGCCCCCAGGCACTCCTCAAAGTTGAGGTCTTTGCATGCAAAGTACCAACAAGCAGGCAAGGAAAATATCAACCAGGATAGAGCCAGGTGTTATCTTTAAGGAAATACAATTCATCGTTGGACAAGAAACAAAGATGGGCTGGGCGTGGTGGCTCACGCCTGTAATCCCACCACTTTGGGAGGCCGAGGTGTGTGGGTCATGAGGGCAGGAGATCAAGACCATCCTGGCCAACATGGTGAAACCCTGTCTCTACTAAAAATACAAAAAAATTAGCCAGGCATGGTATTGTGCACCTATAGTCCCAGCTACTTGGGAGGCTGAGGCAGGAGAATTGCTTAAACCTGGGAGGTGGAGGCTGCAGTGAGCTGAGCCCGCACCACTGCACTGTAGCCTGGTGACAGAGCAAGACTCCATCAAGAAAGAAAGAAAGAAAAAGAAAGAAAGAAAGAAGAAAGAAAGAAAGAAAGAGAGAGAGAGAGAGAGAGAGAAAGAAAGAAAGAAAGAAAGAAAGAAAGAAAGAAAGAAAGAAAGAGAAAGAAAGAAAGAAAGAAAGAGAGAGATGGAGGGAGTGAGGGAGGGAAGAAGAAAGAGAGACAGAGACACAGAGAGAAAGAAAAAGAAAGAAAGAAAGAAAGAAAGGAAGGAAGGAAGGAAGGAAGGAAGGAAGGAAGGAAGGAAGGAGAAAAGAAAGAAAAGAAAGAAGGAAAGAAAGAAGGAAAGGAAGGAAAGAAAAGTAATCTGATGGAGCCAAAGCCTCGTGCCCCTGATTTACCTGGTCAAGAGCTCATAGCTCCAGCTTGGGGATTGGATGGTGATCGTTCCCTACAGCTGCCTATCTCTCAAGATGCCTCCTAACCAATTTCAGGATGTTGCCCCATATCAGGCATTTCCAGGTACCCATCAGAGCATCTTACTGTGCAATCAAGTTTGAGTGTGACAGCAAGAATTCACAGAAAGGATGGTGATGAACTGAATGCGGTAACTAATTCCTTCCCAGGAGAGAGGCACACAAACCCGTGCTTGGGAAAGAGTGCTGTTGTAATTCTAGGTCTTCCTACATCCAAAAGAAATGAGATTCCCATCCACAGTGGTGTTCAAGAAGAGGCAATAAGATTAGTAGAGGCAATTAAAACCCTGAGTTAGCCAGTATTCTTTGGGGTGCCAGGGACATAAGCACAATAAAAAAGGGTGGATGAGGTATTTGTAGGCTTATTTAACTGATACTTTTGATAACTTTCAAGAATGGCTGAAGCCAGCTATACAAACAATGCCATGAGAATCTGCCTCTCTCCATATCTAAACTCTTCTTTTCCTTCTGATTGCTGCATTTTCAGTCTCCCCTATTGACTGCTAATAGCTTCAAGCTTCATACTACCTAGAACCTCTATCAGAGAAAATGTGCCTCGTTCTCAACAGTACCAAGAAAAACCCCTGGATGCAGCCTCTTCAGATGAGCTTGGGTCACCTGCCCTATCCCTGAACCATTCACCATGGCCAAAGTGGAGTAGAATGCTCTAGATGAGGGAGTGATGTCAACCCACTCAAACCTAATGGATTGAGAATAGAAAGAGAGTGAAGGTAAAATGGATTCTGAACCAAGTTAAAAAAATTATATCATCTACAGTTGCTTCCTACCATACTTAAAATCTATGACTTGGTTGGCACGATTCTTGACCAGCATGTTCCTTTTTAACCCATATGTGTGATGTCACACTCACTAGCCCTTCCTACATTCCTAAGACAGAATCTTCCAGTCATTGACACACAGACACCTGGACCCAAATTGGATCCACCTGTATCCATCCAAGTTACTATAAATCCAAGAAAACACACAAACCCAAATGGATATGCTGAAGAAGCAGCTTCCTCCCAACACACAAAAAAACATCCTGAAGACTTCTAAAGTCACAGGGGTTGCTCAATACTCTGCCAGAAATTCCCCACCAGTCTTTGAGTAGACTTCAGTGCTCTGTCTTATTTCCATTCTTGGCGAAGGGAAAAAACTTTAAAACCACGCACCCTCCCCTCTCTCCTCCAGGCACATTACAAGAACTCCTAGGTCCCAGCCCACAAAGATACTTTTCAACAGACAGTGAGTAACTTGGCCTCCTTAATCCCCAGATGCTCCCAAACCTCTTCCTATTCTGAGATCCTCCATCCCGGAGACACCAAAGTCTAGTCCCCTCCATTCTCAGCTGAACATTTGGCATCAGGCCACCTCATTCATTCCAGAAAGACTCAGCCAGTATGATAAGAGCACAGAAGACACTTGAGGGCATTGCACTTGGAGCTATAAGCTAATTGATGGAGTGCTAATAAGTCCCTTTTGGTCACCATTTTTGGCAAAGCCATTGTCTAAATACTTAGCAGCATCTGACCAACGAAATTACTGGTTCCTAGTACAGAATAAAACACACGGCTACCCCACCCCAGCTTCCAGATAAATTTCTGCCTTCCATATCACTGACAGGCCAGGGAAAAGGGAGAGAAATTCACAGGTGAGCAAGGGACCCTTATGAAGCGGTGACCTCAGAAAAGGCACCCGGCCAGAGAGTCCCCCAGAACTGTGAGCACCTAAATTCTAAGAGGTCTTGAAGGATCCTTGAGGAAATTCAGGGCTGATTATCAGAACAGGGAAAAGGAAACTTCAGGGTATCCCAAGAGCAAAGACTGATCTGAAATCAGGAAGGACTCTTGGGGAACACTGGGAGGAGGAAGAGTCTTTGAGAAGACTGGCAGCCAGGTTGACGTGAATCCCAACGGCCATTCACCAGGTGCTCACCGTGTGCCAGGCCCACCGCTCAACACACACTGGGGTGAGCCTAGTTAATCACTGCACAACATGGTGATTGGGACTGTCACTCTCCCATTTTGCTGATAAGAAAACACAAATTCAGAGAGGTTGTTTACTTGCCCCAGGGCACACAGCAGATGTGGGACATGGCAGAAGGCTGTGCTGCACGCTGCACAGCCTGCCATTTCAGAAGGCTTCTCTCCCGGTTACCTTGGCATTAGCTGTCTCTGAGGACCAGACCATTATTTTTGACCTGGGACTGCTAAGGGCCTCAAAGGTTAGAAGTTCTGCTCTTTTAATTACACATCCACCTGACAAAAGTCACCTTAATTAGGAAGGCTCTCCCAAAGAAAATGCAGCTGGCAGGGCTGGGTCAAGCTGTCCCATTGGGTGGGTCTTTCCAATGCAAAGTTACTGGTCTTCCAGAATTTCTCCTGCATCTTTTCCTTCCCTCCCCACTGCTCTACCATGCCGTAATTCAGCTCTCCATCCCTCATACCTGGACAACTCAACGTCTTCCAAGTGGCCTCTGCCCCCAATCTATCCCCCACTGTTGTAGCAGATCACTTTGCTGCTTTTATGCAGAAACCTTCAGCGGCTCCGCCGCTCCCAGGAAACAGTGGAGACCCCTCAGCCCTGCACTCAGGACCTGCTCAGTGCAACCCTCGCTTCCTTGCCAACCCCACTCTCCACCACTTTCCAACCCTGCTTCCAGTCCCAGGCCCTGTTCCCTCCTGGAGGGCCACAGAGGGTCCATACTCTTGCCTGGAGCATGTGCTGACCCCAGGGGGTCCTGGAGAGCCACTTGGCAGGGGCACCAGCAGATGCTGGAAGGGACTTCCACACACAGCCACCCCTCACACCCACTCCCCATTGTTCTTCAGAGCCTCTCACCCAGAAGAACACAGATTTGCAGGCCCACTTTGGGACATGTCCGAAAACATGGAGAGCCAGTCCAAAGGCACAAAGGGAAACCAAGGCACAGTTGGAGCTACTTTCTAGATCTCTTGTGATATGATTGTGCTGGGGCAAGGAGAAGCTTTGGGAAGGATGTCCTCACTCACAGAAAGGGAAGTTCAAAAAAGCCGTCAGCCTTCCCTGGCTCCACATCCCCTCTTCCTCTCCATCCCTCCCAGAGTCCACATTTCTGTGATTACTCCCCACACCATCTGGAAGGGCACCCCCCAACTTCCCCAAGGCAGTGTGGGTATCCATCAAAGGCCTTCCCTGCCAGTGTCACAGCAAAATTGTGAGCAGGCAATGGCTGCAATTGCCATCACCATGAAGCAAGGAGGCTCCACGCAGGGCCTGGGAGATAGACTCACCCTAGGTGCCCCAGAGGAAGATGGTCTGCTCTGTCCCCCTCCAAGCCACACGAGGTTGCTGTGAGCACCTGAATGGGCTTCACCCTTGGGGAGGTCAATGATGTGGCTGCTGGCTCCTTGCAGCCATGCAGGGTTGACAGCTGAGTGGCAGCGTGTTGGCAAGAGAAAGGAAAGGCCTGGGTTACTGGATCAAGGAGACAAGGATGGGGGTTTACACAAGATCACCCCCTCCAAGGTAACTTTAAGTCAGAAGCAAATTCAGGTGCCTCATTAAAAGCAGATTTGGGTCCAACATTCTTTCCAGGCACCTTTGAGTGACTTGCTCTTGTCCCAGTGCCATTCCTGCTCCCACCCTACACTCCCAGAAAGCAGCATGCCCTTCACAACTATGCCCTTCCAGGCATACTAGCCCACCCTGGCACCAGATGCAGACCTCCTGTGCCCTCCAGGATAGCCCTTGACCACACCTCTGCCTCTCCCTGCTCCAGAACCACCCCTTCCCTTTTCTCCATCTACTTAAAGCCTTGGTTCCCTTTTGTGGCCTGATCCAAACCCAGCTTCTCTGTGGGGCCCACCATCATGTTCTACCCTTCCCCTGGTGAACTCTCCTTTGCCCAAATAAGCAGGACAATTAATCTCCAAGCTGTCAGGAAAATGCTTCTTCTCAGGAGAGAAACTCACCTGTGTATAAAAAGTCAGGTGCAAGCTTTGTTCATGACCATGAAAAAATAGGAAGTAACCTAAGTGTCCATCAATAGGGGACTGACTGCTCTGTAAAATGGGGATTATCCATATAGTGGAATACTATACAGCAGCTGAAATGAATTCATCAGGTATATGTGGGGCTACGGTATGGTAAATTTGTGTGTGTATGAGAGAGACAGGGTTTCACTCTGTTGCCCAGGTTGGAGTGCAGTGATGCAATCATGGCTCACTGCAGCCTCTACCTCCCAGGCCTGAGCCATCCTCCCACCTCTGCCTCCTGAGTAGCTGGGACTGCAGGTGTATGCCACCATGCCCAGATAACTTTTTTAAAAATATATTTTGTAGAGATGGGGTCTCCCTATGTTGCCCAGGCTGGTCTTGAACTCCTAGGCTCAAGCAATCCTCCTGCCTTGGCCTCTCAAAGTGCTGGGATTAGAGGCATGAACCACCACACCCTGCCTACAGTATGGTAATTTTTATATAAAACACACACAAGGCAATGCTATGTATGTAGGCATAGATTTGAATATAAGCATGGTTGAAGGGTCTGGAGGAATCCCCAACAACATGTAACTGGTTCCTCTGGGGACGGTACAACAGGAGCAGGCCTGGAAATGGAGGGCCAGTGGATTTTAGCTTAATCTTTCAATGCTGTAATTTTTTAAGGCACACGAATTCATTGAATAACTGATAATCTTTTTAAATGTTCTCTGGAGACTCCCATCTCTCACTTCAACTAGAGAAGATCTGCCTTTAGCTTTGATCTGATTTGCTTGGTTATATAGTTTCATTTGAGACCAAAAAAAAAAAGAAAAATCAGAGAAGGAGGGTTGTTCTGATTTTTGGAAAAGACTGCCCTCTGACTTTCTTCAATGTTCCTCCTCCCAGGACCCGTGCCATACCCCGTCTGGTTTACGGGCATCATGATCCTTCCCCCATCAGCCTTGAAGCCCATGAGTTCAGGGACCATGCTTTGTGTCCCTCTAGTGAGGTCCTATGGTGCCCCATCTTACCCCTCACTGGCAAGGAAGACAGACGCAGCCTCAGGGAACCCCTGCAGTGGTGGAAGTGCATTCCTCTCACCCACAGCCACAGTGTTTGCCCCAGCCAGGAGTAGTCCCAGAAAAATAGCTCAGTCCAAGACAATAGTAAGCCCAAGAGACACAGAATCCACCCTATTGCCAAGGAGAGCAATCCAGGGCAGAGCAAAGCAAGCAGTAGAGGTTGATGAGCCTAAAGCCCCATAAAGAGCAGGCCTCAGTAACCCCAGAGCCAGCCAGTGATCAACTGTGGTCAGTTTCTACAGAGCCCTTTAGCTGGGAGGGAGGAGGAAAAGGAGAAGGGAGGGAAGTGGATGGATGGCTCTGTTGCCTCCTAGCATAAACTTGACCTAACATGAGCGGAGTCCCACCTAGAGAACCTGACAGTCTTTGATTCTAGTCTGTGGTCACAACAAGGGAAAAAGAGAACTCAATTTCTCTTTGAATGATACCTCTGGCATCTCAGCCCCACTCTACTCCATATTCACCATCTTCCCATTACATCCCTTTCACTGTGGTTCGTGCCAGAGGCCGCCATGTTGCTGAGTCGGCACCAAGTCTGTGTAGACATGGTCAGCGCATCAGCCTCCTCCCCTCCCCTCCCTAGGCTCCAGGCTCCATGCTCACCCCACTGGGATTTCAAGGCCTGCCACCAGCTGTGTTTTTTGAACACATGCCTCAGAGACTTCCAAGTCTCTTGGGAGAGACCACTGTTCAACCACCTTAGAATATAGATCATTAAAATTGTGTACGTGATGATGGGTCACCAGGGAGCCAAAAGATGCTACTATAATTTGGATATGAATTCTGAAATGAATTGTTCAAGATATGGAAGGTGTGAGGAAGATTAGCACAACTCCAGAATTTAATTGTGTTTTGTTTTGTTTTTTTCTCTTAACATAGAAAAACTATTTTCTTTCAATATGGGGCTTGTTGGTTAGAATGAAAACTTTCCTCCCCACCTACTGGGACCACCAAGGAAAAGAAGGCAATTAGCTGTCTGTGCCAGTGAGTGCTCCAAAGGCAGATGTGTCAGGAGCCAGAAAGAAAAATCTAATTGAGCCCCACCTTTTTTGTTGTTTGGATTTTTTGTAAATTTCCATAGCCCATTTTAGAGTCTACTGCACATTCGCTCATCCACCCACAGAGTGAGAAGCTTCACAATTGTGTCCTGAATTTTGGTCGAGCCAATGATACGTGAAAATATTTCTTTTCATCTTTCTCTTAGTGTGTACACTAGACTTTTCCAAATCCAACCTAATCCAATTCACCACATTTTACTGATCATGACCCTCAGTCCCAGAGAGAAGTGTGGTCTATCCAGGATTCTACAGCCATCAAATGGCAGGGCCTCTACCTGTTTGTGTCCATCACTTTCTACCATAACAGTTTGAAGTATTTGAAGCCTATTTCAAAACAGCCTGACTCTTCGTTCCACATTTCCTATATGTAGAAGTTGGGTTATAAGCAAAAAGCAACACTCTTGATACTGTTGCCTTCCCCCTCCCCCTGCCCCCATTTTCTCAAGTGTACTAAAGCTGCTCATTTTAAAGCATGGGCTGAAGATTATTCCAAATAATTTTTAATTAAAGATCATCATGTAAAGTGTATCATTTTGTGAGTCTAAAAGCGATTAACTACATTAGGGATTTTGGTGACACATGTCACAATTAAGTGTTTTCAGTGTTGAGCCAATTAAGGGTTAACAGGCTGCAAATACCATCTTTGCACATTTTTGCTTAATGAATTCGTAGTAGGAAACTATTCTTATTAGGTTAATTTGTCAACAGAATCAAGTTACATCACCAGGATTTTTCTTGGAGCTCACAAATTTAAGTGCCTTTATATCATGGCGTACACTTTTGCATTTGATTACGGCTATTGGAATAAAACTCTTCCATGAAAAGGAAGAAAGTTGATTGAATATTTTCAGGTCTTGGTCTTAATTCTCACCTTCTAGACATAGGCATGTTTATGTTGTTTTATTGACCTCTCTAGGGCTTTCTGTCTGTATTTCCCTAGTAGGTTGTCATGCCAGAGAGTAAAACACGCATCTGTGTACTTGTAGAGGGAGGGCTTCAGCCCCTAACATGGGTGTGCTGGCTGCAGGGAAAACTACTCTCCTCCCTGCACTCATGCAGCCAGAGAGAGCTGCTGTTGCTTCTCTCAAAAAACTTGAAAAAACACCCAGCCTTCCTCCAAAAGACTCCCTCTTCCTTCTGATAAGGTTACTATCATCTTGGCAGAAGAGAAAACAGGCTTTCTCACTCCAAGGCTGTTGACACACTAATTAGTCTATTTAGTGGGGGAATAAGCGGCCAATCATATTGTCAAGCCTCTTCTAGGATAAGAGATATCATTCCCCACCCAGAGCTTTGGGTACCATGTTGCTGTGGTCTCAGTTATATCCCAAGCAAGTGCTTGTATTGTTCTCAATAGCAAACGGAGTGGAAGCAACTTACATGTCCAATAATGAGGAGCTGTGTGGCAAAGCTGCATTATGAATAGAACACAAAGAAGCTTTTAAATATAATGACATGACTCAGGACTAAATATATTGACATGAAAACATGTCCACAGTGTGGTAGTAACTGGCAAAAGCACATTACAAAGTGCTATGAATGTAGCGCTAACATACATTTTTGAGTATGTATATGTGTGTTTTCATATACCAGGAAAATTCTAGAAGAACATACTCAACTCTGGTGGTAGGGGTTATCTCTCAGGAGCAGGTTTCAGGTAGTTTTTACTTTCTTCCTTGACTTTTTTCCTATACTTTCTGATTCTTTATGATAAATATATATTCCTTTGGTGATCAGAATGAAGCTATTTTTATTTGGGAAGGGAGTAAGCCAGTGAGTGAGTCCCAGTGGCTTAGGGGTCAGCATGGGAGGGAGAATCCACAAACCCTAAGATAATAAGATGCTAAGAACAAAAACCAGTGTGGGCCAGGTGCAGTGGCTCACGCCTGTAATCCTAAAATTTTGGGAGGCCGAGGTTCAAGAATCGCTTGAGTCCAGGAGTTCGAGATCAGCCTGGGCAACATTGGTGAAACCCTGACTCTACAAAAGATACAAAAACTAGCCAGGTGCGGTGGTGCACACCTGTAGTCTCAGCTACTCAGGAGGCTGAGGTGGAAGGATCACCTGAGCCCAGGAGGTCGAGGTCGCAGTGAGCCAAAATCACGCCATTGTTCTCCAGCACAGGCAACAGAGTGAGACCCTGTCTAAAACAAAACAACAACAACAACAACAGCAACAACAAAAACACAAGAGTGGAATTATAGTGCCCTGATTTTTTTCATCCATAAAAGTTATTTTGACTGACGATCCCCTTACACAAAATGACAAGTTTGGGTGGAAGGGACTTGATCTGGGTTTGCATTTGGTTTTAAGTAGCCTTCTCA
This sequence comes from Symphalangus syndactylus, assembly GCF_028878055.3. Lineage (NCBI taxonomy): Eukaryota > Metazoa > Chordata > Mammalia > Primates > Hylobatidae > Symphalangus > Symphalangus syndactylus. Next base: position 20,869,667 of record NC_072424.2, read on the forward strand.
AAATGTCATCAGCACACAACAAATGGGGAGAAATGACATGATATTGACCAACTATTTATTTGAATGTTTATCACTCCATTCATTCCATAAGCATGAACTAAGCATTCACCCTATGCAAAGCTCCTTCCTTGGGGTCAGGGCCAGGAAGATGAATCAGACAGGCCCTGCCCTGGGTATCCCACAGTCCCATCCTAAGACTCCATAAGCAAGTGGAGAATTTCCGTAAGTGTGGGACAGGCTACCTAGGAGAGAAGTCAGCATGGGTTCCTGTGGATGCACAGAGGCAGAACTAACTTAGCCTGGGATGGTAACAGAAGGCTTTCTGGAAAAGGAGTTCTAAGGTAAGACGTGGAAAACCAAACTGGCCCAGGCGAAGCGTCAGGAAAGGGTGACACACTGTCCTCTCTTAAAAGTGGAGCTGGTGACGGTTCCAGCTACCACTACAGATTCTGCCAAAGCTGTGCTGAACTGTGGCCGGGGGCTGGTAAGAGAGGCTTTATTGTGATTGTAGAAGCAGGAGGACTGCAATACAGGGCAGAATCTGTACTCACTCTAAGACCTGCCCAGGAAATTGCTCTCTTGAACAAATCCCTGCTCTTGGCTCCTTTATCTGTGTGTATCTCTCCCTCATAAAAGCAAAATGCGAAAAAAATTTCGAATATTTGGACTTTCCAGTCTGGATTCTGGGTTAACAAGAGGTCGCTGTACATGCCTAGTGACTATCTGGGGCCTCACCCATCCTCCAAATGCCCTGTGGCACATAGAAGCTGATCGTTGACCTACTTAGTTCACAGATAGGAAAAGCAGAAGCTGGTAGCTGACTCTCTCTCCAGACCAAGCAACCCCCAAGCTATTAACATCTGGCCACTGTTCCCTGAGATGGGAGATGTAATACTAACTGCTACAATATTTTTTGAGCATGTACACGTGCCATGTGTGTTACTGACCTTGTCTAGTTTAATTTAACACTGTCCTAAATCCAAGAGGTAGGTAGTTATCCCATTTTACGGATGAGAATGCTGAGGGTTTAAGACGTTGAATCACCTAGCCAATGTCACATATGATAGAGGCAAGATTTGAACCCAAAGCTTCTAACGGCAAAACCAGAATAATGCCTCACAGGCTCCCACCCCTGCAGGCAGCCTGGCTCCTCCCCAGTCCCCTGAGAATTCTGGACCTAGCGGATGAGCAGCGCCAAGTTGAAGTTCATCCCAGACCCTCAAAACAACACTATGCCTGGTTATTGGGCTCTGAAAGCTCCGCAATCTGGAGCAGTGTTTTTAAACCACAATGGTCACCTATGGGTTGGGTCGAAATCTACATTTTTAAATGAAGGAACAGAATAGAATGGGGGGAAAAAGCTAGATCAATGCAAGCAGCAAGGGTAAGTTTTGTTTCAGGACATTTTATTTCAGTTTTGCACATGTGTGTGCGGGGCTGTGGGGAATGGTTGCCAGGTTGGCCTTCATGCTTCAGCCCAATCCAGAAATCCAGCCCAATCTTCACTCACCAGCTCCTACATTCTGACAGGCAGCCACATCCCCAGGAGCAAAGGGCACCTCTTTCCAAGCTGTGTGCTAACAGAGCTGAGTCTCCCCAGCAGAGGCACCCCTTTCCTCATGCAAGGGCACTGCATGGGTGAATGGTGTCTGTGTGTGCATGGGCTGGACACTGTCCATTTGGCCACACCCCACTCACTGTCCATTTTGCACCCTTCTCTGCAATGTTCTGGGCAGCTACAGGCTGACCCCTTCAAATGCCATCTCCTTGGCTCTTTTGTTCGTTGGGTTTGCCCAGTGGATATCCCTGTTTGAGATCAGCAGACTGTTTCTCCCCACTCCCTCCTGGCCTCAGCACAACACCCCCGATAAAGGCTGTTCCTCCCAGGATTGCAGCTTCTGCCACGGCTTCGGCTGTCAGTGGGCCCCAGTTACACCATCCCTTATCTTGTCCCTTCAGCCCTAAGGGTGGTAACAGCTTCCCATCATTGCTAGACTTCAGGTGCCTCAATAGGTATTGTTTGTTTCCTTAACCCAGCCCGCACCTCTGTGAATATCCCGTCAATAAAATCCCTTTATTTGAACCATTTGAGAGAACTCTGTAACCTGCTAGGACCTTGACCACCACTGATCCAATGTGTGTGTCCATCTCGCTGTGGGTTACAATCAAAACAGTTTAAATATCACTGACCTAGAGAAACTCTAATGCAAAACAGCCTGGGGAATGCAGGCAGCCTTGGAGGTGGGGACAATGGCTTCAGTGGGGAGCGCAGGGGTAGAGAATTTGGGGTGGAGTGCACTGGGCTAGGAGTCAGGTCTAATGGGGCTTCCTCAACCTCAGTTTCCTTGGCCAGGATGTGGGTACTAAGCCCCGTCCATCATTCATGGGCTCCAGCTAGTGTGAATAGTCTAAGATTGTTTTGGAAGCTGATTTGTTTGTCTATTCCAAGGCCCACATCTATGAACATCATACATATTTTTAATCTAAGAAAATATCAGAAGGACATCTACAACTTGCTTAAAGGAATTAATAGTCCCCTCTCAACCTCTTCCTCTGAGGATCAAGTTTCTTTCACATCATAGTGACCACTTGCTAAACCCATATTACATCGCATTTGTTCCCTCTAATTCCCCAATTATGAGTCATTGTCCTCCCCTGAATATTTTTATACCTAACTCATGATCAAACTGTCTTGCCAAAATTGTAAGCAAAACCTGTTCGCAGCCACCAGTCAGGGAGGGAAGCAGGCCTGGGGGCTGTGGATAAATCCCATACGTTCTCTTGATATCCTCTGCACCCAAGTCCCACAGGCCACCAGTGAAAAATGCTCCTGGGGGAAGAGGGTCTCCCTCCCTGGCCCACTCCCACTAAGGGTGTATTAAGAGCCAAGCACGAAGTCGTGCTGATGGTGATGCATATAATCAGATCATCATGTGGACGGCATTCTCTGTACAATTTCCCTAGGAGTCTCTGGATTTTCCAACCAAAATGGCAGTGTGGCTCCCTGTCAAATGATCATGCACACTGCAATGCAACTTTGTTGCCCTGCTTTGGAAGGGGAGGCCTGTGGTTGTGACAGATACTGTCAAAAGCAAGGGGGGCAGCACACCCGCTAGCCTGATGTGGGCCAGGATCTCAATACTCTGTTGATGGTCCCCAGCCTGGACCTGAACTAGAACACAGGGCACAGTGGAGAGACACACTTTGGCTTCAGGGGAACCTGAGAGGAAATTCTGGAGCTGCCATTTCTTAGCCATAGGATGTTGTAGGTCCATCCTTTAACCTCTTTGAGCCGCCACACCCCCATCCATAAAACCAGGATGAAAATACCTGCTGCAAAAAGTAACAGTGAGAGTTAAATAAAGCATTATGTGAAAAGTAGATAGCACCTAATAGACACTCAATAAATACTTGTGACACTGTTGAAGCACGCAGGCACTGGTGTGAACCTACCTGTAACCAAATCTTTACTCTGCCATTTACTAGCCCTTGGACTTGGGCAAGCTACTTAATCCTGCTGAGATTCCATTTGCTCATCTGAAAAATCAAGAAAATAATAATACTTACCTCCCAACTTCCCATGGTGGCCTTAAGGAATAACTTCATTAAATGAGACAAGTGGTTAAAAAACAAATATATATATATATACACACACACATATATATATTCTACAATATGTATATTGTAGAATAATGCTCATTTTTAACTTATTCTTTTGGAATAGTTTCAGACTTACAAAAATTTGAAGGAGTAGCACAAAGAATTCCCATCCACCTTCTATATACCAGATTCCCCAGACCTTAACATTTTGTCCCCTGCGCATATCATTTTCTCTCTCATGTATACAAACATAGGTGTGTATAAATTCAATTTGTTTCCTGAAAAATTTGAGAGTAAGGCAGAGCCATCATTTTTTTATCTCTAAATATTTTATAGCGTATATTTCCTAAAAACAAGGACACTCTCTTACATAACCACAGTGCAATTATTGAAATCAGGAAATTGACCTTGATAAAATAGCATCATCTAATCTTACTCGGATTTCACCAACTGTCCCGCTAATGTTCTTTTCCTGGTCCAGAATCCAATCCAGGATGGCATGTTTCATTTATTTGTCATGACTCTTTAGTCTGCCTGAAGCTGGAATGATCTTCAGTTTTTCCTTTGTCTTTCATGCTCTTGATTATTTTGAAAAGTAAAAGCAGCTATTTTGTAGAATGTCCCTCAGTTGAGTGTGTCCAATGTTTCTCATGATCAAATTCAAGTTAGGGATTTTTAGCAGGAACACCATAGTACCAGCAGAGATGTTATGCCTTCTCAGAGCATCACACTACATGGTGTTGATTTGTCCCTGTTAACTGGGGATGTCAGCTCTGATCTTGGTTCATGTGGTGTCTGTCAGGTTTCTCCACAGTGTTACCTTTTCCTTTCCATCATTCATAAGTATCTTCTGAAGAGTGACATTGCAGTTAGGTAAATATCCCGTATCTCATCACAATTTCAACCAATGATATTAGCATCCATGGATGATTCTGGCCTGAAACAAGTATTACTGTAGTGGATGCCAATGTTCAACCCCATCGTTCTTTCTTCATCCATCATTTGAAAGCTATTGTATTAAAATGCTCCCTCCCTTTATTTATTTATCTCAGGAGTATGAATTCATAGATTCTTGTTTTCTGCCCCCTGAGCTTATGAATTAAGATAAATGTGGCCAGGCACATGTCTGTAATCCCAGTACTTTGGGAGGCCAAGACAGGAGGATCGCTTTAGTCCAGGAGTTAGAGACCAGCCTGGGTAACATAGGCAGATCCCATCTCTACAAAAAATAAAAATAAAAAATTAGCCAGGGAAGGTGGCACATACGCCTGTAGTCCCAACTATTCAGGAGGCTTAGGTAGAAGGATCGCTTGAGCCCAGGAGGTTGAAGCTGCAGTGAGCCGTGATCATGCCACTGCACTCCAGCTCCCCTGGACAACAGCAAGACCCTGTCTCATAAACAAAGATAAATGTTATAGTTTACAGTTGTAAGAGTGTACTCTCCTGCCATTAATGATACCCATTTTCAATTACAGTGATGACCAATATTTGCTATACACTTGTCATGTTTCAGCAAATACTAAGCGTTTTATTCACATTATCTCATTCAATTCTTACAATGACCCTACAAGGCAAGTCCCATTATTTTAGATGAGGAACCTGTTGCTGTTAAGAGACTACTATGGCAAAATCAACAGTATAGCTGCTGCTATAAACATAACTGTACAAATATCTGTTTGAGCCCCTGTTTTCAATTCCTTTGGACATATACCCAGAAGTGAATTGCTGGATCATACGGTAATTTTATGTTTAGGTTTTTTTTTTTTTTAAGAACCACGATACTGTTTTCTAATAACCAAGTGGCTTTTAACACACCACTGCCTAAGAATATTCCCTTCTCCAACCCTCAAGTCTACTCTAATGAGCTTCAGCTGTAGCCTCAAGGGATCGACAGCGCCACTGAAAACCCCACGCTGCCCAAAAGGCCTCTCAATCAGGATCCCGACTGCCCCACACATGGAGAACAGAACTTTGACTCTCAGTAAGACCCTGTGGCCACTTCTACTGTGAGCAGGGAACTATCCTTCCCCTAAACAAAGATGCAGACAGAAGTGGGGCTCCACCTCTGCAGAGTCGGAAGTGATGCCGGAGATGCACACGGAAGTCCTATCCACAAAAATACAAGTGTCTGCTCTGCACCTCTGTCTAATTATGATCCAGTGTCTTCACACCCCCCAGGGACCAGAGACTTGTTTGTTCGAGCTGACATATCTATTATTACTCTTTAGGTAGTTAGGAGAATCATTTGCAATGTTCATTAATCAGTATCACCTTATGGATTACTAAACAGCAGCACTGCTTTAGCTAATGAGCCCCAGTAGTGTAATATTTTACATATTTTATAGTGAGACAATTAAGCAGTGTTTTGCTTTTATAGCAGACCTTAAAATAAATCATCTGAGATACAAAGAGGAGAACAGGTAACAGTGCATATAGTGTGTTTGCTACTAGAACTGGGGAAGTTAAACTCTTCTCCACCCAACCCCTTGTTACAACATACTCTACCTACACAGAAATAACAGGTTTTCAGAGCTTTTTTGCTCAATTTCCTAGCTTCAGAATTACAAAGTACTTATGTAAAATGTGTATGGTTCACAGGCAGAGAAGACAAGGGAAGAAGAAGGAAAGATGAATAAGCTGTGTTTCATCAGTGTAGGCAAGAAGGGATGAAAAATGTGAGTATGTATTGAATGTCTACCTATGCCGGGTATTCATATCCACCCCTCATTTAAATTTCATAAAATCCTGTGAGGTAGGTGTGATGGTTAATATTGAGTGTAAACTTGATTGGATTGAAGGATGCAAAGTATTATTCCTGGGTGTGTCTGTGAGGGTGTTGCCAAAGAAGACTAATATTTGAGTCGGCGGACTGGGAGAGGCAGACCCACCCTCAATGTGAGTGGGCACCATTTAATCAGCTGCCAGCGTGGCTAGAATAAAAGGAGGCAGGAGAAGATGGAAGAGCAGACTTGCTGAGTGTTCCTGCTTTCATCTTTCTCCTATGCTGGATGCTTCCTGCCCTCAAACATTAGACTGTAAGTTCTTCAACTTTTGGACTCTTGGACTTACACCAGTGGTTTGCCGGGGCTCTTCAGGCCTTTGGCCACAGAATAAAGCCTGCACTGTCGGCTTTCCTATCTTTGAGGCTTTGGGACTCGGACTTATCCACCACTGGCTTCCTTGCTCCTCAACTTGCAGACGACCTATTGTGGGACTCTACCTTGTGATTGTGTGAGTCACTTCTCCTTAGCAAACTTGCTTTCATACATACATCTATCCTATTAGTTCGTCTCTCTAGAGAACGCTTACTAATACAGTAGGTATTAGTATCCCCACTGAGAGTTGCCAGTTACTCAAATCCATGTAAGTTGTAAATGGCTGCACCAGGATTTAAAAACCAGGTCTGCATGATCACCAAGAACCTGATCCTCCCAGGACTGTGTCAAGAATGCAGGCAGAATCTCCACCCCCACCAGTTTCTCTGCTAGTTTTTTGAATGCCCTCACCTTCCTAGGAGCATGGGCTGACCTCCATAACACGCTTTTCTCCTACGGTGTGCTGACTCTGGGACAGAAGGACAGACAGCCTTCCCATGCCTCACATGTCTCTTTGGCAAGACCCTCCTACTCTGTCCAGAACTCCCATTTGCCCCACCCCCCATTAGCCAGTCATAAAGATGTTCTATGGCTAACGATGAATGTATGAGTTTAGCTGCCACATAGTGTCACCTCTGCCCTGCAACCCTAGGAGTTTAAAAAAAAAAAAATAGAGCATTCCAGACTCAATTCTACTAATCCTACTAAAGATGAGATTTTAGCAATAAGAGGTTTTACCCAAAGCACCCCACCACCCACCCACACATTAGATCTACTGCTGTACACTCTCCTCCAAGCACATCACAGGATTTAGGGCAGCAGAGGGACAGGCACATGTTTGCAGCTGCTCTGAGCTTAGGCCACTGCCACTACCAGCCTCCAGGTGGACCCAAAAATTCAAGACTCAACTAGGTCACAGCTTCCCCATCTGTGAAACAAAAGCAGATTCTTCTTTTCTGCCTTCGAAGCATGAGTTTCCAACCACTGGTAGGGTCTCATGACTGCTTCCCTGAGTGGAGACAGAGTCCCCAGGGCTGGTCATAGTCCTATTTACTCTAATGGTTCCCTAGGGGCTGTGGCTAGCCTCCCATGACTGCAGGCCACCTGCCAAGAAGGAGGCCCTCACTGTGAATGAGGCCATGGCCAAACCTTGTAGTCAAGCAACTCAAATGTCCACAACAGCAGGAAACTGTTTAAAATATGTACATAAATGATCTGCCATAGAGTGAAATACCATGTAGCTATGAAACAAACAAACAAATAAGCCAGGTCTCTCTGAATAGAAATGGAAAGATCTCCAAGATATATTCTGAAGAGAGAACATTACAGAGTATCTAATTATTACCTTTTATGTGAAAGAGAAATGAGACTCAATATTCATATTTGCTTGCATATATGTTTCAATCTCTGAAATACTTTTAATCCCTGAAATAAGATACCAAGGAGGGTGGTTACTTCTTCTTGCAAGCACCTTCTAGGCAGGAGGGCTGAACATCTGGGGACAAAGTTGATAAGAATTTCATCAGATGTACCTTGAAGTATTAAACCATGTAAAGGTATTAACTATTCAAAAGACATCATATTTTAAACCTCACAAACACCCAGGAAGGGGCAGAGCAGAACTCACACTAAGTATATAGGATCCCAAGCCACATCCTGCCATCTTTGTGCTCAGGGTACGTGACCTGCACACAAGGTAGACTCTATAGAAATGTTTGCATCATGGGGATGCAGAGAGGCCACCATGGCCAGGGACTGAGAATCAGATTTGACTCTAGTCCATAGACCACACTGATGGGGACTTGCTGGCCTCTGAGTTGGGACATGGAGAGGGCAGGGCTATTGCCAGAAAACTCCTATCCCAGTCTGCCTCAACTGCTGGTTTATGAGCCACATCTCCCCAGCAACAAGGCAGGACCCCAAGGTCACCTCTAACTTTCTCCAACAATGAACTCTTCCCCATTCCGGGTTAGAAGGTGCCAACTTCCAAGGTTCCTCTCTAGGTCCATCTGACCCCCTAGAGAGCCTTTCCCAATTGGCCCCTCTGGTGACTCTTTGTAGATGCTTCTATCTTATCACCACCACTTAATGGCAGGGTCCCTAAAGGCACAGACCCTGTGTGGTGTCAGATATCTCTCATTTCCCCATATAGAGCATGCACAGGAGGGACCCCAAGAGTGTCTGTGGACAAAATGCTTGATATTACAGAAGCAGCAGCTGTTTATTACCATTTTACTGCAAGAGAAATCGATGTGATTAGAAGCAGCATATTGAAGGGGAGACCTGATGGCAACAAGTGATGACAATCGACAGCATAACAGAAAGTCATCAAAAGCAGACCCAAGGATTCCCACATCTCTGCAGCCTGGGGCCATTAGGTCTTGTGGTTACAGGGCTCACCAAGTTAGAGCTCAGGGTCACTCTGTTCAGAGTCAGGCCCCCAAGCCTTGAGGCCATCAGTGGGGATGGGAGCCAGTGCTGTAGGCAATGAGTCCACCACATCAAAGTGCCAAAATCCCACCAGGGCTGGGCCTGAACATGAGGTGGGTCAGCACATGCCCTCCCAGGCTCATGTCTGGGTGTACATCCCTCAGGGGGCCTGCAGAGAGGACAATGGCAAAGTGCAAAGTACTCCTTATCTCAGAAAGAACAAGGATGCCCTGCAGTGGAATAGCACTCACCATTGCATTCTGGGACAAAAGGAAAAAGGCAGTGAGGAGAAAGCAGATGGTGGCTATAATATCAATAATGGCCATTCCCTGAGGGCCTGTGATGAGCTAGCCATGGTTCTAGGCCCAGAGGTACTGTGGTAAGTGAGACAGGCAAGGCCCTTGCTCTTCCCAGCTGATTCTAAAGGTAGATACAGACAACCAACAAAGTAAACACATAGGAAATAAACTCAAGAATGACATATGCTATTCAGAACATGAAACGGGATGATAAGAGAGTGACCAGAGTGGCCATAAGAGCAGGTGCTTGGGGAAGGCCTCTCTGCCGAGGTGATAACCTGAATGGAGGCTGGCCTCTTGAAGAGGCAGTGGCTGTGCTGAGATCTGAGAATAGACCATTTCAGAATGCAAAGCAAGTGAGAAGACCAATATAGGAACAAACTTGCGGGTGTGAGTAATAGAAAGAAGCCCAGCAAAGGTGGATTAGGGTAAAGAGGGGAAGGTGTGGGAGAAGGTGAGACTGGAGGTATCTCCAATGCAGCCATCTTGGAAGGCCGTGGAAGCCCTGATGAAAAGCCTGGGTTTATTTCTTTCTTTTTCTTTTTCTTTTTTTTTTAGATGGTGTTTCACTCTTGTTGCCCAGGCTAGAGTGCAATGGCACGATCTTGGCTTACCACAACCTCCACCTCCTGGGTTCAAGTGATGCTCCTGCCTCAGCCTCCCAAGTAGCTGGGATTACAGGCATGCACCATCACGCCCCACTAATTTTTGTATTTTTAGTAGAGATGGGGTTTCACCCTGTTGGCCAGGCTGGTCTCAAGCTCCTGACCTCAGGTGATCCACCTGTCTCGGCCTCCCAAGGTTCTGAAATTACAGGTGTGAGCCACTGGGCCCGGCTGCCTGGGTTTATTTCTGTGATAAGAAAACCACTGGAAGGCCTTAGGCAGGACAGGGAGGTGACCCATTGCACCATCAAAATGCAGGAGTGGAATGTGAAGCACCAGACAAAAGGCTACTTCAGGAACCAAGGAAAGATGGTGGAGGCTTGGACTTGGAAGGAAGCAGTGGAGATGGATGGAAGGGATCAAATGTGAAATATATGTTTGAAGGTAGATATGTTTAACTACTTGTTGATGGAATAGATATGGGGGGTAAAGGAATAAAAGGAGTAGAGTGAGACTCGGTCTCACTTTTATATGTCCCTTATTTCTAGCACCAAACATTGCCCACGGCAGGATTTAACGAATACTTAAATACTTAGATGCTCAGCTGTCTGCTGGCAGATTGGCTGACTGGTTAGTTGTTTGAATGGTTGATTGATTGAATAGTTGCTTAATTGGATGGATAAGTGGGATGTTGGTTAACAGGTTGATGGGTAGTTGACTGGCTGGGTGAATGTTCGGATGGGTGAATAGGTGGATGGGTGAATGAACGGTTGGCTGGTGGTTGGGCAAGTAGGCAGTAGAGATGTTGGTTTGGTCACTAACTGGTTAATGTCTTCCCTACTTACTGCACAGTCTCTCCTTCCAGGGTCCTTGGGACCCAACCAACTCCCTTGACCCTGATTCCCGGACCTGGGCGACACCGACACTACTTAATCCTCTCTAGGTCCTGCATTGTCCATATCTTCCAGGACTACTGAGGGACCAATGCTGAGCATCTGGTCCTGAAAGATTTTCACTGCAGTAGACAGGTATACAAAGTAGGCCCTGACTCAGGCAGAGTACCAGCTTTGCCTCTTGTGTGATCCTAGGCAAGTCATTCTACCTCAGCTCCACTTTGGTAGAGTGGAGCTAAAAGTATCTGGACCACCTGCTCACAGGGTCATGAGAATCAAAGGAAAAACCACATATGAGCGTGTCCAACAGATGTCAGGAATGACTTTTATTCTGCTCTAGCAGTTAAAGAGCAAGAGTTCCTGCCTGGAGAAGGCATCTCCCAAGTTCTAGGGCCTTGTGTCTTCCTCACTTGCTGCTGCCCTCAAAGTCAGCCTAATTTGTACCTGAACCTCAGCCCTCTGCCTTGGTGGTAATCAGTGTTTCTTTGGCTTGCCTTTCTCTGCCTTGGATACCTTGCTCTTTGCTGTGCCAATGTCCACCATGCATGGACCTCACGCTGGTTGTACTTTAGACAAAGCTCTTGCAATGCCATCTGCCTCCAGTACTGCATTTGGACAGCCAAACTTGTCTCCTAGCTGGAGATCTCAAGCCCAACCCGAAGCACAATGTCTAGAACTTAATAAGATCTCAGTAAGTATGTGTGCATGCATGAATGATGCCTCACTGATTTTCCAACCTGTGTTTTGCCTAGGTGTATAAGTTAGCATTTGCTGCATAACCAATCACCTCAAAGTGTAGTAGCTTAACAAACACATACTAGTTCTCATAATTCTGTGGGTGACCTGAAGTTCTGGTCTAGGTAGCTTGACTAGAGCCAGATGGTCTAGAACAGCCTCGCTCATGTCTGGGACTGCTGAGATGACTAGGACCTCTCTCCACATAGTCTCTCATCCTCAAGGACGCTAAGCTTGGTTTTTCCACAAAACAGCAGATGAGCTTCCAGCAGCAAAAGAACACAAGCCCAATGCACATGAACTTAAGACAACGTCGCACATTTACTCTCTGCTGGCTAAGGCAAGTCACATAGCCAAGGTCAGGTCAGAGTCAACCTAGGAAGGGATTGCACAAGGGCATTGACACATGAGGCATAATTTATTGGGGGACATTAATGCAACAAATTACCATACTTGATGACTTGAAACAGGCTTGACTAGGCCCACATTCCATAAACTCCTTGGAGAAGCAGAGCATTGAAGACCACCAGGGTAGCCAGAGAGATCAAGAAGCAGCCGGTTGAGAGCTATCAGGTCTGGCCAGAATCCTAAGAAAGAAACTGGAACCTTCTATCCAACATGACCCCACACACATACAAGCTTTCACCTCTGTATTAGCTATTGACACATAATGCTGCATAACAAACAACCTCAAAATATCAGTGCCTTCTATTCGCAACAGCAAAGACATGGAATAAACCCAAATGCCCATCAATGATAGACTGGATAAAGAAAATGTGGTACATATACACCGTAGAATACTATGCAGCCATAAAAAAGAATGAGATCATGTCCTTTGCAGGGACATGGATGGAGCTGGAAGCCATTATCCTCAGCAAACTAACACAGGAACAGAAGACCAAACACCACATGTTCTCACTTATAAATGGGAGCTGAACAGTGAGAACACACGGACATAGGGAGGGGAAAAACACACACTGGGGCCTGTCAGATGGAGGGAAGGGAAAACATCAGGATAATACCAAATGCATGCAGGATGCCAGGCTTAATACCTACATAATGAGTTGATAGGTGCAGCAAACCACCATGGCACATGTTTACCTATGTAACAAACCTGCATGTCCTGCACATGTATCTTGGAACTAAAAATTATTAAATTTTTTTAAAAATCAGTGCCTTACAACACATATTAATTTTTCTTGCTTGCAGGTCTGTGGGTCAGTTGGGGTTCAATTGTGTTTTAGGCTCAGCTGGGATTTCTCTCTTCCACGTGTCTCCTTTTGGGGTCTAGATCAAAAGGGCAGCGGCTGCCCAGAGCACATGCTTTTCCTAGCAATGGCAGAAGTGCAACAGAGAAAGCTCAACTGTCCAATAATATTCAATCTTCTGCTTACATCACAACTGTGAACATCTCATTGTCCAAAGCAAGTTACACAGCTCAGCCTGAAGTCAAAAGGCAGGGAGATGTCCCTTGTATACCATGAAACCGTGCCGGGTGTGGCTGTGGAATACTCCTACCTAGAAGTGAAGAATCCAGTCCAATTTTGCAATCTGCTACAACCTGCCACCCTGGCCTCCCTGACCTTTCCATTTCCTCCACCCTGGCTCCATCACTTCAAAGCTAGAAGTAACAAGCAGGCTAGCCAGCCTTGCCCTGCAAGGTGACCAGCACTTTCCCAGAAGCTTCTCTGCTCCATTCCCATAGTAGAAATGGCCAAAAAGATGCCCATGGCATAAGGTTTTGTCTTCCCACAGAAAACAAAACCCTGAGGCCATTGAGCTATATTTGTCAGAATAGAAGCATTAGATTTTGCCTGTTTTGACACTTGTCATCATTTCTGATATCCAATGTCACTAGGATCTTACAGTCAAGGTTGGAAGCAGAACTGTTGGCTGATATCCATATCTGACAGGGACTCTTGTCCAGGACACATTTTTATGATTAAACCTCTTCTAGCAGTTAAGACAGCAGAACACTTTCGAGGTAACTGGGCAAAACTTCCTTGTGAAACATGTTGATTTGAACCACCTGGGCAGAGCAGATGGCCTGATTGTCTTTCTTTCTTGCAGAGCACCTTTATTGAGTTATTACATTCTCTTAACACATGTAAAGAGAGATCTTATTCATTAACCCATAGAGCTTCCCCAGGCCCCAGGAAGAGGAGTTGAGGGAATGTTAGAAAACAAGACCCTTGGCCAGTCACAGTCATTCACACCTGTAATCCCAGCTCTTTGAGAAGCCAAGGCAGGAGGATCAGTTGAGCCCAAGAGTTCAAGACCACCACCCTGGGCAACAACAGCAAGACCCCAGCTCCACAAAAAATAAAAACTAGCTGAGCATGGTGGTGTACACGTGTAGGTCCTAGACACTTAAAAGGCTGAAGTGGGAGGATAAGTTGAGCCCAGGAGTTTCAGGTTGCAGTGAGCTATGATCATGCCCCTGCACTCCAGCTTGGGTGACAGGGCAAGACTCTGTCTCAAAAAAAAAAAAAAGAAGACCCTTTTTAGGGTGCACCTGCTAAGTGCCAAGTGCTACATAAGAGGCTTCGGGGATGCAAGCAACAATAAGGTCTAGCCCCTGTCCTCACCATGCACACACTTGGGGAAGAATCTTAAGGAAGAGGATACAGTAGTTGGTGTAGATGATAAATCCTACTGGAATTTTTGAGGAAGGGGAAGTTCCAGAGGCTGGCTGAGCAGAGATTGTGCCACTTGAGATCACCAATACTCGGTATATAAGGGAATTAAGACTGAAAAAGATGAAATGATTGGCATAATAAAGATGGCGGCGGGGGTGCAGGTGCTGTGGCTCATGCCTGTAATTGCAGCACTTTGGGAGGCCAGGGTAGGAGGGTGATTTGAGCCCAGGAGTTCAAGGCTTGCACCACTGTACTCCAGAGAGACCTTGTCTCAAACAAAACATATGGAAAGCACAAACCATGAAAGTTTAATAAATCTAAATGAGGGCCAGGCACGGTGGTTCACACCTGTTATCCCAGCACTTTGGGAGGCCAAGGCAGGTTGATCACCTGAGGTCAGGAGTTCGAGGCCAGTCTTGCCAACATGGTGAAACCCCATCTCTAGTAAATATACAAAAATTAGCCGGGTGTGGTAGCAGGCGCCTGTAGTCCCAGCTACTTGGAAAGCTGAGGCAGGAGAATCGCTTGAACCCAGGAGGCAGAGATTACAGTGAGCTGAGATCATGCCACGTCACTCCAGCCTGAGTGAAAGAGCGAGACTCCATCTCAAAAAAAAAAAAAGGATGAGGGAACCAGAATTCAATCTCAGTTCTCCTGAATTTGGGTTCCAGGTATGTCCGTGATGTCAGAATCCTCCCGTCACTGACAACTTTCCAGAAGTGTCTTGCTTAGTCTTGTCCCAAGATTATATAGATGGAAATGGATTAGAATAAACTCCACCAAGACTTTCAAAACCTATGTTCTAGACCTGGCTTTGCCATTTTTCAGTCATTTAAGCCCACTACAAGGCCTTCTGTTGGAGCCTGGTTTTCGATGTCTATAGAAAGGGGTAAAAATCGGAGAGTACCAGAATTGCGAGAGATCTCGCAGGCTAACTAGTACGCAAGATACTTGAAGCCCTTCCCACTGGAAGAGATGTAGCCTATACTTGCATACTTCTGATGATAAAGAACTCAGCACTCTCTAGGGAATCATCTGTCATCTTTGGGCAACTCTATTGGAAAGTTCTTAAAGTGAACTGATATTTATTTCCCTGCTTACTCTAGCTGTAGATCTTTAACCTCCCTCTTTGAGATAAGCAGAACCCGTTCTTCCCAAGGAAATGTCTTCCCTCATTTGAGGACTTGGCTCATGGGACCCTAACCTTCTGCCTTCTGTTGGGTGTCCCCAGTGCCTTCCATCACTTCTCACATGGCCTGGTTTCAAGTCTCTTTAGTAACTTGAGCTCTCTTCTCTGGAAAGGTTTCCACTTCTTTTCAGAGATCCAACAACAAAGGACAGAAGCCAGTGTGGAATTCTCACCATCCCACCACAGAGAAATCCTTCCCTCCCCAGCAACCGCATTTTCATCTTCACAGCCTGACACTGGAGTGGCACTTCCTCCCACACTTGTGACACATACTGGGCTTTCTTTCAGCCAACTAGGTCTGTTTCACGTGTGTCAAGAAGTCACACTTCCCTGGTTTCTTATTAAGGGATTGCATTTGGACTCATCCAAATTCAGAATCTTATACCTATCTTGGTTTTTTCCTCAATTCAGATCTCTGCTCCAATAGATCAAGAGCCACTTATACCTTTGGGGTGTGTTGTTTGTTGATTTGACGTGCACTAGAGTGGTTTTACTTTAAAATTTTAGAGTGTGTTGAGACTTAAAAGAGCCATTTCAAACCTCTCATTTATTTACACATGTATTTGGTTTTCTTTAAATTATAAAAAGTAGAGAAAAAGTCATGAATGGACATTTCACAGAAAAGGAAGTACAGTGCTAAAGGCTCTTAACTTTACGAAAAGATGGCCACCCTCATGCATATTAAAAGAAATGAAGATTACCCACCAAATATGTGAAGCTCAAACAGTTGCCAAAAATATAGGAAAGAGGCTCACAGTTATATTGCTGGTGAAAATACAAATAGACTACTCCATGAGAGCAATATGAAAACATCTACCAAATTGCAACACAAAAGTAGTAACAATAATGAACATACCATTTAAATTCAAAGCTAACAGAAAGAAGGAAAAATAAATATAGGAGCGGAAATCAGTAAGACAAGTAATAGAGAAACTTCAGCATTGTATTAGAGACAAATAACTTCTGAAATAAACTAAATAAATTGAGGGATATACTACATTCATGGGTTGAAAGACTCAATATTGTTATGATGTTGATTCACTCCGAATTAATCTATAGATTTAATGCAATTCCATACAATTCCTAACAGGCTTGTTTGTAGAAATTGAAATGCTGACGATTAAAATTGACATGGAAATGCAAAGAACTTTGAATAGCCAGAAGAATGTTGATCAAGAGGAACAAAGAGAAGGAGCTGCATTACTTGATTTCTTTTTTTTTTATCATTTTTTTTAAATTTTTTTGGCACACAAAGCAATAAACATTTTCTAAAGATACATACAAACAAAAAGATGCATATCTAACATATTAGGAAGGTTGCACATGGGAAGACGGGGAATAGAAATGGGGGAATGGGAATTAAAGAAAATAAATGAGAGAGGGACTTTGTGTGGATCAATGATAATAACTCAATCCTCTATTAGACAAAGAAGAAGGAGAAGGAAGAGGAAGAAAAAGAAAGTGGGATAAAGGATCAGAAAGGGAGGAAAATAGAAAAAATTAGAGTATGACTCCAGGGTAGACCTGTTTTGTTGTCACTGGGTTGGTTGGTTGGTTTGTCTGTTGTATTTTTCATAGGTTTCGCCATGTTGGCCAGGCTAGTGTCGAACTCCTAGCCTCAAGTGATCAACCCGCCTCGGCCTCCCAGAGTGCTGGGACCACAGGCGTGAGCCACCACGTCCAGCCCCCACATTGCTTGATTTCTTACTATATAAGTTATACAAGTCATAGATAGATAGATGATAGATAGGCAGATGATAGATAGATAGATAGATGATAGATAGATAGATAGATGATAGATAGATAGATAGATAGATAGATAGATAGATAGATAGATGATAGATGACTTACTTGGAAAACTACAGCAATTAAAACAGTGTGGTTAACTGATGTTTGACAGAGGTACCAGAACAATTCAACAGGGAAAGGATAGTCTTGTCAACAAATGGTGCTGGAACAAATGGAAAATTATTCAGAAAAAAATGAATTTTGCTCCACAGCTTACAAATGCACAAAAAAAAAAACTCAAAATGAATCATAAGCCTAAGCACAAAAGTTTAAATTACAAAATTTCTAGAAGAAAAGATGGAGTGAAAACTTTCAGATCTTGGGTTAGGCTAAGATTTCTTAGATGGGACACACACCCACATACACACATACAAAAAAAAAAAAAGAAGAAGAAATAAAGTGGATTTCATCAAAATAAAAACTTCTGCTCTTCAAAAGACACAAGAAAAATAGCAGGCAACCAATAGACAATAAAAAAAGATTCACAATATGTGTAGCTTAAAAAGAATGTGCATATAGAATATATAAAGAAATTTTACAACTCAATAAGAAGACAAAGAACCCAGTGAAAACAACAGACAGAAGATTTAAACAGACACTTCTCAAAAGAAGACATACTGATAGACAATAAGAACACTGAAAGATGCTCTACATCATTAGTCATCAGAGAAATGAAAATTAAAAGGATAATAAGAGGCCAGGCATGGTGGTTCACACTTGTAATCCCAGCCCTTTGGGAGGCTGAGGAAGCTGGAATGCAGCTTAAGACTTCAAGACCAGCCTGGGCAACATGGTGAAACCCTATCTCTACAAAGAATACAGAAATTATCCAGGCATGTGGCATGTACTTGCAGTCCCAGCTACTTGGGAGGCTGAGGTGGGAGGATCGCTTGAGTCCAGGAGGTCAAGACTGCAATAAGCTGTGATTGCATCCCTGCACTCCAGCCTCAGTGACAAAGCAAGAGACTATCTCACCAAAAAAAAAAAAAAAAAGGATAATGAGATTCTTCTACACAACCACTAAAAGTGCTAAAAAACAAACAAACAAACAAAACAGAATAAGCCTTGTTTACAGGGTTCTGCTCTCCTAGAAGTTCCCACTTTGTGGACCAGAACCTCAGGTAGGCTGTCAGAGGGATATTCCCACTTCGGGTACTTGGCCAAAATAATACCTGGAGGGGTCACTTTATGATGCCTATAAAAGAATTTGCTGAGAATGAGAAGAATTTGCTGAACCAATTCTGAAGTAAAAATTCTAGACATTTTACAACTCAGTGACCTTACTGTGAATGATTTTCGGGGGATTCTGAAATTGTCAATCTGCCCTTCACTTGGCCCAGGCATGGCTGAGCAGGGGCCACATTGCGGTGGTAAGAAGCGAAGCTTTGAGTGGCACAGACCTGGCCTCGGCTCCATTGAGTGACCAAGAGCTTGGGCAAGTTATTCAATGTCTGAGCCTCAGTCTCCTCATACCTAAAAATGGGATAAGGACACTTACTTCACAGTACTGTCATAAAAGTTTCCATGAAATCAAGTATCCCTTGGTACATGATGTTATCAATAAATGACTCATGTTACTCTTTTTTTGTTTGTGTTTTTTGAGACAAGGTCTGGCTATGTCACCCAGGCTGGAGTGCAGCGGTGTGATCATGGCTCACCTCAGCCTCTACCTCCTGGGTTCAACCCATCCTTCCCCTTAGCCTCCCTAGTAGCTAGAACTACAGGCATGCACCACCATGCCCAGATAATTTTTGTATTTTTTGTAGAGGCAAGGTTTCACCATGTTACCCAGGCAAGTCTTGAACTCCTGGGCTCAAGCAATCAATCAGCCTCAGCTTCCCAAAGAGCTGGGATTACAGGTGTGAGCCACTGCAACCGGCCTCATGTCACTTTTACTGATAAACCTACCTAACTTTCTTAACCCCTTGAGATGCTCTGCTGATCTTCTCATGGGCAGTGTACCTCACCACTGTGTGCTAAGGTGTCGCTGAGCTACCCTGCGACCTTTCCCAGCTCTGTATCACAGCAGGACCACCCTACAAGCTGCACTTCCCAGACTCCCATATCAGCCTATGGGAGGCAAGAGAGACTGGAGGGTGGGGAAGAGGGGGCAGCTAGGGTCCTTCTACTCCTGACTCTCTGCCTTGGGGTGTCTTTGAGGCAGCAGCTCCTCCAAGCTTCACTCCCACTTGATTCCAGATCACACTGGGCTCCAGTAACACCAGCTTTTCCCTCCATTTCTCCGCCAGGCAGGGTAGTAGCTCCCTCCCCTTGCTAATCTCTGGGGTACTTTATTGAAATAACCATGTTTGGCTTCTGGTCTCCTCCATACCACCTGCGTCCCAAATTCCCTGTCTTACACGCCCCCTGTTGTAAATACCTGACATGGTTCCTGTTTTCCTGGTCTGCCCCGACCATACAGATGGTTGGTCACCTGGTACGCAGGACCCTTGAGATTTGCAGAACATTAATTGTCATTACTTACGGCTTGTTCCCAGTCTACCGTCAGTGCCAGTTCTCTATCAATCGCTTTGCTGGGAAAGCTTTGCATCTCTCCGATCCCTTTAGTAAAATGCCTGCTGCTAATTACCTATTACCCAAGGGGATGGGATGGCTTCTTTTTGTTTTAGAAATTTTATGGCCAGATTCCTGGCCGTGGGTATTTATTTCTGGAGTTCATCTCGGTGTACAAATTGGTTGAGGAGTGGGGAGAATTGTATCGTTTTCCTTTAGTTGAAAAGAGGCACTTCCTGAATGAGATCCCAGTTAAGAGTGGATTTTTTTTCTCATCATTGCGCAGAAGCCTGGACACCATGTCTCTCTCCATGTAACACATACAACATCTCTCCACCCTGCCCACACCACCCCTATGCTGACCATGCACAGCAGCTCAGGCCTATTTGTTTACCAAGTTTACACACAACGTGGTTCAGGCTGAATTTGCATGGTGCTAGGTTCTATGGAGAATACATGGATTTGTCGGACAAAAATGCCCCCCATCAAAATCAGCTACATAATGTGCAGGACCCAGTGCAAAATGAAAATGTGGGGCACCTCATTCAAAACATGTCAAGAGGAAAACAGCAGAGCTCTGAATCAAGCACAGGGTCTTGTGCAGATGCGCAGGTGAACGCCCGGGCACCTGGCTCGTCCTCCACCTCCCCCATCACAGTGCCCCAGGATTGAAGCCTGCTTTAGGAAGACTGGATTTAAGTACCTAAAACAGTGCCAAGTGACATGGGATCAATGGGCTTGCATGGTCCCAGAAGGTGACAGCATCAGGGACAAAGGAGTTCTCTTGGCCACATGGGTAGCATGCACCGAGGAGGGAAGAGAGGAAGGAGGGAGAGCTGCCTATCCTGAAACTCAGCCAGAGCAAGGGGACCTGTTTTACCAATTAATCATGCTGTAGGTTCAGTCTCAATGCTGCGTCTCCTTAGATTCCCCCATTACCACTATTTTGGCCCCCAAATCTTCAAAAGCTCAATCACCCTCCTTAAATGCTTTAGCCACGGGACTTTGTATTATCTGTCCTAAACCTGAGCAAGCTAAGGGAGAGGGGGCATCCTTTAGCCTGGGCCAATGCCTATCAATTAACCACAATAGCAGATCACATTAATCTATGCATAAAGAGAAAGCTATATATTGACAGGAATTGACAGATCTACAGGCCACATAAGATCACTAAAGAGACCTGAACCTTGGGGACAGATCCATCTCAGGACTGGCAGCATGGCAGGGGAACCATAGATATCCAGTCTGGATGAGGGAGGGAATCTGGGTTTGAATTGCAGCTCTGCCACCTGCTAAGTGATCTTGGGTTAAAAGATTTCATGTCTTTGACCCTCAGTGTTATCATCTGTAAAACAGGGATGGTATCTATCTTATTTGAGGATTAAAGCATTCACTTTATATACATTAGTATGTAATAATACCTTTTACATACATTAGTATGTAATGATACCTGGTCTAGAGCATGTGCAGTAGTGGACTCTCAAAAATGATAGTTTTTGAATACAGATATATCTGTTATACACGTGGCTATGTCCATATGTACATATATTGATATGAATCTGTATTATACATGTGTATTCATATATATTTTCATGCATTCAGGTAAACATGGTTGTATCACCATTCTATTGAGCAACTTTCTCCAACACTGCTCATCCCAACCTCAACTGTCCCTTCAAAACAGCTCTTCAGGTTGTTCTTTCCCTGCCATGAGAACAAAATCTCTGGCAGGTCCCAGAGCTTTTCTGCTTTGCAGTCACTTTCAGTCCCAAGCATAGTCTCATTTCAGTAATTAAAATTTCAGGCCCAGAGTCATAATTACTAACTCCTTATTCTCCCCACAGGCCAGCTTTAGCCGGGGAGGCCCAGGGGGTCCAAGGGCAACAGGGTGGTCTTCTCTCCACTTCCCAGCCTTGCGTATCTCCTCCTCTACTCCCCCCAGACTCCCAGGCCTCCAGGTTTGGAAAAGAAGAGGAAGAAGAAGAGGATTCAGATGTAATCTTGTGCCTTAACTGGCTACCATAGATGTTCAAAGTTCACTTTCTTGAGGGGTGCTTTTTCTGGGTTTCTCTAGAACTCTCCCTCTAGGAATCTCTCCTTCTCCTGCTACTTAAGACACCCCAGCCCCTGGGCTTCCAGAGGTCCTCCCAACTCAGATGTTCTCAGTTGAGGTCACATTGTCTGACTAGTCAAAGTCGACTGTCTCCTGCAGGTCTCCTTGGCTCATGGGAAGGCTCATTCACCCAGGTCCCCAATTCTAGGGAACATGGGTCAAGCTTTCTGAGTGGCCCTGCTTGAGCCTGTCTCCCTTGACTTGTGAGTGAGAGGGAAATACCACCTCCCAGGGGTGGGGCAGGGCAGGATGCAGGGAGCAGAAGGAGTTGTAAAATGGGGAAATGTACCACATTTCAACTAGCCCCTAAGTCCTCTGCCCTGACCTCTTTGCTTCAATCCTTTATAATCTTCTGGTAGGTGTCCTTTCAGCATCTTATTACATGTAAACTACCAAAGAAAGAAGGGATTGCCTCTGCTGCCTGCACCCCTGCGTCATCCCATATTTACTACAGTTACAGCTCAGGGGAAGTACTCAGAAAGCATTCGTTGAGTGGATGAATGAACAGAACTTCCAACCTAGGCTGGCAGTTTATTTAATCTAGTTAACAAACATGTAATACTAGTTTGCCATCTGCCAGAATGTGTTCTAAGTGCCTTACAAGTATTACTACTTAGTCCTCATAACAACACTTTAAGAGGTGGATGTTATGGCCAACCCCATGGTACAGATGATGGAGGCTTAGACAGGTTAAGTCTGGCTCCAGGGTTTCTGCTCTTTACCCCTCCCTCACCATCAGCATCCCCATGGCTTGAGAGTGTGTTCCAAATGCAAATTATCAGAAACCCCCGGATGCACCCACCCACCAAGAGGGTCAGCACTCCGTTTTTAGCAAGCCCTTCTGCTGATTCAGGTGCTTGCTCCGTGTGAAACACACTGGTCCATACCTGCTGCCTCTCAAACGTATCCAATTATAAGAATTACCTGTGGTCTTGTTAAGACTATAGCTTCTTACATGCCCCACCCCACCTA
Organism: Symphalangus syndactylus; assembly: GCF_028878055.3. Classification (NCBI taxonomy): domain Eukaryota; kingdom Metazoa; phylum Chordata; class Mammalia; order Primates; family Hylobatidae; genus Symphalangus; species Symphalangus syndactylus. Next base: position 20,892,539 of record NC_072424.2, read on the forward strand.
ATGAATCAGTCTGCAGGGAAGGGGCAGGGAGAACCTCAGAATCAGTACCTTTTAACTTCCTACTGGGCAAGTTTTTGAAACATTCATCCAAGCTATTCACATTTTAACTCTGCATTGGAAGAAAACCGGGATGAGATACCATAAAGAGCGTGGTTGTGGGTGTGCAGGTGGGTGGGTGGATCTGGAGGATGGCAGGTTTGTCTTTCCTGAAAATTGAGTCAAACACAGCAGCTGTTCCATCCCGAAGCTTAGAGGACAGCAGATCACAAGAGAAATCGCAGGTATAAATCTCCCTCCCCTCAAAGGCGGACACCGATGTTTGTACATTGTTCGCAGCTTCCTAATCAGAAGGACAGATTCCACCTCCTGCAAGAATGTTAATGCCACCTCCGTCAGATATTTGCAGCTCAGCCTCAGAAGTCCGGTGCTCCAGGCAAAAGTTTGCCTTTATTGCTGTCTCTTTGAGAAGCTTGAGATCGTCGTTGCCAGGGATTTCCTGTAATAAATACTTTTGTCGTCTTGACTAAAGAAGTTGTTGATCTGAAACACCTTGGGCTGAAATATTATCTCTGCCTACTCCTTCACAGTCACCCGGCCCCTTCCCAGTCACCTGGACTGTTGCAGTGTTGGGTTTGTGGGAGACTGAAAAGACAAGGAGGAGGCCAGGAAGGGACCGAATCACCCATGAAAAGTGCCATGCCACCCACCCCAAAACTCCTGGTTCCCAACTGCTGCCGAAAATCAAAAGGGAACAACGAAAAAAGGAGTTGGGTATAAGTTGGCAGAATTTTAAATATCTTAGTGTTTATTTATTTATTTTTAGAGACAGTGTCTCACTCTGTTGCCCAGGCTAGAGGGCAGTGGTGCAATCATAGCTCACTGCAGCCTCCAACTCCTGGGCTCAAGTGATCCTCCCACCTCAGCCTCCTCAGTTGCTGGGACTACAGGTGTCCACCACCATCCATGACTGGCTAATTTTTTTTTTTTTTTGTAGAGGCAGAGTCTTGCTATGTTGCCCAGGCTGGTCTCAAACTCTTGGATTCAAGAGAATCCCAAAGTGCTAGGATTACAGGATTGAGCTACCCCACCCAGTCTGGCAGAATTTTTAAAGTTAATATTGGAAAATAAAAGGATAAGTCCAGACATGTAGCTTTTAGCCCAGCTTTTCACTTATAATATACTCTGGAATATTTATGACGCTCAATCTGTCCAAAACAATCTGCCAGACTGGGCCTTCCAGGCCGAAGGGTTTACATTCTACTCCACCGCCATTTACCAGCCAGTGTGACCTTGAGTGAGTCTTTAAACCTCCTGGAGCCTTGGGTAATTTATCTGTAAAGTAATAGAAGTCACACCTTGTTCAGCTGACCTCACAGGCTGTTGGGAGGATTATATGGGAAGATGGCTCTGAAAAGCACTTTGTAAATGCCCTCCCCGTGTGAAGGGTTATTATGGTATAAGAGCAAAAGTGGGTCCTGGGCAGATCCCAGACCACTAAGTATCAGACATGGAGGAAGGAGGTGGGTGGACAGTGCGATATCCCAGGGTGGGTGGTGAAAGATATCTACTCTGTGTGAATGATTGACATTCTTGATGTAATCCATGTCCTCAACTTGGGGATATGAGGATGTGAGATATCACTCATTGAGTGAGGGCCAAATGGAACCAAGGAATCACTCCTCTTCCCAGACATTGTAAAAGTCAAGACCTGAACCTTAAAATCCAACTCTGGAAGTGGAGATGTTAGAGACACAAGCGGTAACTCGCAGTGATCCTACAGCCAATTGTGGGCATCTCTTCCCAACTCCACCTCCAGTGACATGTTATTCATGATACTAGTCATGAATCGGCCATGGTGGTGTATTTACACCACAGAAACTGCCAAACACTATAAGTCAGGGTACCGCACAGACAGAATGTAACTGTCGGGATGCAGAAATCACTGCAAAAGATGAAAAGGGGAGACAGAAAAACTCCTCCTCCACTCAGGAGAGGGGGTACCATTCAACCATTAAACCTCTGATTGATCCAGGCAGACCACACAGAAGAGAGCATTTCATAAACCAATTTACAATAAGAGATTGCCCTCCTCCTCTCTCTCTCTATTTTTTTTTTTTTTTTTTTTTTTTGAGACAGAGTCTCACTCTGTCGCCCAGGCTGGAGTGCAGTGGCGCAGTCTCGGCTCACTGCAAGCTCCGCCTCCCAGGTTCACGCCATTCTCCTGCCTCAGCCTCCGAGTAGCTGGGACTACAGGCGTTCGCCACCACGCCCGGCTAATTTTTTGTATTTTTAGTAGAGACAGGGTTTCACCATGGTCTCGATCTCCTGACCTCGTGATCCACCCGCCTCGGCCTCCCAAAGTGCTGGGATTACAAGCGTGAGCCACCGCGCCGGGCCGAGATTACCCTCTCTCTATGTAGTATTGGTGCAAACTCCACTCCCCTAACACACATGCTGTCAGTACCACCACTTCCAGGTACCACCACCTCCAGGCAGTCTTCCCTGACAATCCTCATCTTACTCTGCAAAAATCTCCAGCATCCTCTCAGTTCCCACGCACACAGTGGAAGGTGGTTCTTCAGAGCTCAGGCTTTTGGAGTTAGAATGCTCAAATTACAAATCCCATTTTGACCACTTCCTAGTATTTACAGGAAAGCCACTTAACGCATCTGTGAAATGAGGCTAAAATACTCTAAAGCCATCACGAATTGTTACGGGAAGATAAATGGATTGAGTACTCAACATAGTACCTGGCACATAGTAAGTGCTTGATAAACACTAGTCATCAAGACACCCTCTCCTTTGGATGACCATTTCACTCCTCAAACAGGCAAAAGCTGCATCTCTCCACTTGGACTGAAGTTCCCTGAGGATAAAGACCTTCTCTTCTTCATTTGTCAGGCCTTAAAGGGTCCAACATATAGGAAGTCCTCAGGAAATCCATGTTAACTTAAATGGAATTGAAAGCTGGTATGTTTCCCTTCTTTCTACAGCCTCTGTACCCAAAGATTGGATGAACCAGTGACAAGAAAAATGAGTGTCAGTGGAACCCTGTGCTGCACCACCCACATCCCTCACAGCTGAGTCCTTCTCCAGAACTTGCCTTCAGCTGGAGGAAGTTGCCTAGTTCAAGGTTATACTCCTCCCTGGGGCAGCTAGCATTCAAGGACTGGTCCAAGCAGGAGTACAAAGACCCAGCCCCCAGCCTCATTCAGGTCATCTCTGAAAGGCCATCCCAGCTCCAGAGTCCCATGGGGTCTGCCGGGCCCTTGGCTGCAACTGCATCACAGCCCAATTTCTCCCTCCACCCCATCCTGCTTCCCTGATTTGTTTGTAGGTTTTGTTCCTGAGTGCATTCCCTAATTGATGTCCTGCATGCTAATTTGTGTCTCAGACCCCAGGCAGTCCCCAGCACGTTTGTGTCCCTGTTCATGGCCAAGACCCATGCGCCAACCCCTTACCCTTGTCATTCAGAAGAGATGATGAGACCACAGTCTCTAAGATATGGTTCATTTACAGATACACTCTAGCACGTTCTCAGATGACCTCTTCCCCACTTCTGTGCCAGCCAATGCTTCAAAAAGGGCTCCCTTCAAGCTTAGATTTCTGTGAAGGAGCTCCCCTTCCCTTTCTAATTTCATCTCCTTTCATGATCTTGATTCCGGAGCCCTGCCCTTATTCAGCACCTGTCTTGGGTCCGGGTCAGAAGCAGACCTTTAGATGAAAATTTATCTTACCACACCTGCACGGTGGCTCACACCTGTAATCCCAGCACTTTGGGAGGCCAAGGCAGCCAGATCACTTGAGGTCAGGAGTTCAAGACCAGCCTAGCTGACATGGGGAAACCCCGTCTCTATTATAAATACAAAAATTAGCCAGGTGTGGTGGTGCATGCCTGTAGTCCCAGCTACTAGGGAGGCTGAGGCAAAATAATTGCTTGAGCCCAGGAGGTGGAAGTTGCAGTGAGCTGAGATTGTGCCACTGCACTCCAATCTGGGTGACAGAGTGAGACTTCATCTCAAAAAAACAAAAGATTTTATCTCATCTAAAGGTCTGGATTCATGAGTAATTAAGGAGGTGCTCCCAGGAAAGATTGGAGGGAGGACATGGTGGGGGAGCAAGACAGAGAGAAGCAAGAAGAGTGCAGTTTCAGGTGAAGTCCCAGCCCCAGCGGGGGACCAGTCCCATGGGGAGTTCTAAAGGAGTCTGTCCTGCCTCGAGCTGAGAAAGCTGGGCTTTCATATCCCTGCTCCAGGCAGTTCTTAGGGGCAAACCTTCCCAGGGGCACATCAGCCCTAGGGCACATACAGCCCTCTGCCTGAACAAAGTGGCTCAAGTAGCTCTAAGGTAGCATCTTGGAGAGTGAAGGGAAGCAGAGCACAGAGAAGCTTGTGGGTGGGCACACAAAAAGGGCAAAGGTAACCCCCTTTTACATGAAGGACAGTGCTCCAGCAGCCCCTCTACAGCACCACCAGTGACATCTAACTGAGGGGTAGAAAACACAGAGGGCTTGCAGGGGATACTGTGGTGCCAGGAAAAGGATGCCAAGCTTGGTCTGGAATCCCAGCCCTGCCCGTGGTCTGCTGCATGATCCTGCTGTGTGATCTCAGCACCTCTCTGAGCCTCAGTTTCACCATCTGTAAACACAGGCTAATAAGGCAAATGAACCCTCCCTACCTCTCAGGCTTGTCGTGTGAATTAAATAGGATTATGTAAGGGGAAGTGTTTTGTAAACCACGGGGGGATTCCTGTCCTGGAAGATGCAGCCTGCTGTCACCAACATAATCAAGCCCTTTTCCACAACTCAGCCTGGGATTTCCTCCTCTCTCCCCTGCCTACTCCCCCTTGCCAACTTCATTTACTCACTCTACTTAAAGGCTTCTATGTCTATTAAACTCCTAACTCAGAATAACTTGATAAAATATTCTGGGGGGACTCGCTGGTTCCAAATAGATATATGAGGATCAGGTTGGCCCAAAACACAAAACTCAGAGCCCTGGCCCAGCAGAGGTGCATTCCGCAGGCCTGGAAGTCTGACCCCAGCCCACTGAGCTCTCTGCAGCCAGCTCATTAAATCCTAATCACCAGGACTCCAAGCCAGGTGGGGAGGGCGCTATTTGTACAGGGTTTCCTGAGAGGAGCTGGGAGGAAACTACGCTTACACGATCTGCCCAGGAAGTCAGCCTGGGAAGGATCCCCCCTGGGGTCTCAACACCCTGCCCACGTGACCCATCTTATGGCTGAGAACCCCTTCCCTTTCATCCAAAGCCCTGTTTGAAGTCTGACTCAGGTCTGTGGGGTAGATCCAAGGCGCCCTTAACCCAGGGGGAGTGTTTATGTCTTGGAAGAGGAAAGCTCAACTGACCCCCAGGGTGGGTGAAGTGAAGGGCTGAGAAACTGCTGACTTTGTTGTTTAGTTTCAACCATATTTTTGTCCAGCTGCTGAAACGGAAGCATCTTGGCAGCATGGGTACTAGCCTGAGAACCAAGAGGTTTGGCATGAGGTCCCAACTTTGTTGATGACTTCTTGAGCAAGTCAACTACCCTCTCGGGGCTGCGGTGTTCTCCCCTGCACAATGGGAGTGGTAATACTTCTCTCCTACCTCTTCAAAAAGGTTTGAGGAACAGAATGGAAGGAGAGGTGACCTCAAAGCTGGAGCTTGTCTGTGCAGGTGGAAGTGGAATGAGGCTTATGTGCAAGATGCTTTACCCACACCCTCTCTTTGAGTCCCAAGAGAGAAATATTACCCCTTTTGCAGATGAAGAAACTGAGGCCAGCTGGCTCCCACACTTATGCTCTTTCTGCCTTAGAGGGGAGCATCCAAGGGGCCCAGGCGTAGAAAAATCAACAGCGGGCAAACATTTCATCATTCATTCACTCAGTAAGGATATTCTGGAGCAGGGGCCTGGTTGATGACTGATATTGGCACATGCTGCTGCCCCCCCGGGGACATCTCCCCTCCTGCTGAAGCTCTGCCTCCCTTCAGCCTGGTCTCCAGAGACTTCGCCATTTAGCTCCAGGCCAAAGGGAAAAGCCAGAGCAGAGCTGCCTCCAGCAGTCTCCAGGCTGCTTTTGCTGTTTGACTTTCACTGGGCAACTCATGAAGGCAAAGAAAAGACCTCACCATGAAGTAATGGGCCACACTGCAAGTCAGGAAGTCAGGGCTGAACCACAATAATAACAAGAATAAGAATAGCAATAACTAGCATGTGTTGAGCCCTTGGTCTGAAACAGGCACCATGCTAGGCTCTTTAGATATATTACCTTCACCTCTTTGCAGTCCTCTGAGACAAGGGCATTTGTGGGCCAAGATCAGGCAGCCAGTGAGGAACAGAGGCAGGCTTCAAAGCATCATCTTTCTGCCTCCAGAATCCACACACTTATCTACAGCCCCTCTTTCCCTGACATGCTGGGCTACTTTGGGCAAGCCCCTCCACTTTCTTGGCCTCAGTTCCTCTGCTACCCTGCAAATTGCTGGAGTCAGACTTTCTCTTCCAACTTTGACAATCGAGTGTCTTGACCTGGGAGATGAAATGGGGAGGGTGGCCCCAGCTGGCCCTCTCCCTGGAGAAGGGGACACAGATCCCAGCTAAGCCAAGCCTGAGCACAGTGGAAGGGAAACCTCAGGAAGGGATGAACCCCGCCAAACAGCTTCTCCTTGGAAGCCAAATTTCACACTGACGCCAAAACTAAAGGCCCTTTTCAACCTCCCTGTGCAAACTGCTCGCTCTAAGTGACTCCTGAGCTAATGAGCTCGGAATGTCAAATTCCATCAGTCAGCCAGCACAGACACGATGCGATGAAACGCCCCATGCAGGAGGAGGTATGGTTCTCTTGCTTCTTTCTGTTTTTTTGTAGCAACATTTGTCACTGCTACACATGAAAATAAAAACCAGATGGAATCCCTGAGATGCAGAGAAGGATCTTTCCTTCCTGTGCAGTAAGACAAAGGCTGCAATGGGCATCTAGGGTCAATGTGGATAGGGAGGAGCTGTCAGCTTCTCAGGAGAGCAACCTCCCAGCCAGAGCCACAGATGAGCAACACCCGGCTCTTACCTGGCTCTTCTCCTTGGGGCCTAAGAGGAGGATGGAGCAGGTAAAGAACTGATGTTACTCCAGCCCTTCAAAACTCTGGCCAGGTCATGGACACTCACTCCCAGCTTCTCCCACCTAGGGCCCTCTGTCCAGCCCTGGACACAGCACTGGGACCACTCACTGAGTGTCACCCCTGTGCCACATGACTGCAAGCCCAGGGTGCTGAACAGGACATACTGGGCTGAGAGTGGGCCAGGACCATAGCCTGATCCTCACATCCTCTAGGAAGCCTTCCCTGACCATCACACAATGCCAGGCATTGGTCAGTGAGACCTGCCCTCTCTTTTGATGTCTTCCTAAACTTTAAGACCAAGTCACGTGGCTTTATACCACTTGCCTTGTTCATGCAATATGTCATGTGTGACCTGCATAGATCCTCACCTAGACTGTCAGCAGCTCCTAGGGGATGGGCAGCACTACATACTTTCTTTGAGGGCCCCCTTAGCCCCTAGCACAGTGCCTGGTTTATCAAAGCTGTTCTATAAATGTACACAGAAATAATACAGTTATAACATCACTTTGATTAGCATTAATATAGCAATAATGATCATCTACCCCCACCCCGTGTGCTGCATGGGCACTGGACAAGGTATTTTACCTGACTAATTCACCTCCCCAAGCCTCAACTCTGCTACACAGCTAAGTCAGTCTCCTGCACACCACGGTGCCCACTAACTGCAGCTCCCACCCCTCCTAGGCAGGCTCAAAGCCCACACACCAAGAGAATCCAGTCCAGCTGGGGCTCAGCTGGGGGGTAGTGGCCTTTTTCTAGTCCCACAGCAAACATCCTAGAGGCCCAGCAGATACCCCTGAGCCTCCATTTGCTCATCTGCAAAGTGGAAAGTGTCCCTGCCCAATAAGGGGTGGATGAACAATGACTTAGAAAGAAGCTGATCCTAGCTGGGACACCTATATGGGGTTTCGGGGTGGGGTCTGAGCTAGGTCCTTCCCTCTGTCCATTTTTTGTTGCTATGAGTCAGTTCCATCCTGAAATAGCAGTAGTGCCCGGGCAGCTGCCCCCAATCAACAGGCTAATGGCAGCCATTTGTTCCCCAACTTGCAGGAATATAGTGTGCCTAGCATTTATTGAGCTCCTATGGCATGCTAGGCTCATTTAATATACACAATACCCCCAGGCTGTAAATTTTACTATTGCCCTCATTTATGCATGAAGAAACGGAGGCCAAAATACTCGCCCCAGGTCACACAGTTGGCAAGGTTACTGACCACTTTACCCAGATGTGCACTTTGAGCCAAGGTAGGAGACTGGCTTCCTTGTGCTAAATAAACTGGGCTCTGTAAGTCAGTTCTCCAGACACCTCAGCAGCTGCTGTGAGTGAGGGCCCATGAAGATGGGCTATCATTTAATCACCAGGATCTGAACCCTCTTTCTCCAATCCAAGGGCAGCTATATCTCCTGGCCACTTTCCTTGCCTGAGTCATCAATTTCAGCTAAGATCTTTAAACCCACCTCACTAACAGATTTTCCAAAACTGATGCCTTGGCCGGGCGCGGTGGCTCACGCTTGTAATCCCAGCACTTTGGGAGGCCGAGGCGGGCGGATCACGAGGTCAGGAGATCGAGACCACGGTGAAACCCCGTCTCTACTAAAAATACAAAAAATTAGCCGGGCGCGGTGGCGGGCCCCTGTAGTCCCAGCTACTCGGAGAGGCTGAGGCAGGAGAATGGCGTGAACCCGGAAGGTGGAGCTTGCAGTGAGCCGAGATCATGCCACTGCACTCCAGCCTGGGCGACAGAGCGAGACTCCGTCTCAAAAAAAAAAAAAAAAACAAAACTGATGCCTGGGACAGGGGACAGGAAGTGATCATGTTGCTACCTTGTAAACCCTGCCTTTCAACTCTCCCCTTAAGACAAGACACTCTCCCTCCTTTCCTTCTAAATGTCTCTTCCCTCTGCAGCCCCTCCACCACCCCGTCTTTCCATCTTTCCATTCTCAGTTCAGCCCAGCCACTGCATTCAGCAGCCATTTATCACAGCGCCCAACACCACACAGGGGTACTGTTTGCTCATTTGCCTTCAAGAAAGTAAGTAGTTTTTTGGTTGATGGCCAGTTAAGGGGACTGGATATGGGCAGAGAACTGTGTACCAGACCCCTCCCCAGGGGAGTGCCCCTGGTATGTTATCTGGTGCTCCTGAAATCCAGTGCTGGGCTGATGGGGCAGCCAGGTGTGCCTAAGACAAGGCTGTTTTCCCTCTCTGGAGAGCCCTCCCCCGTGAGGAGGGGGCACAAAGGGCTCTGCTTCCTGCTGTTGGGCTGCCAGGCCGCCGAACAGGGTAGAAATTTCATCTCCAAGCCTGCTCCGGCTGGATCTGTGTGCTCTCCCGCTTCCCACTGCAAGCACCTAGGTTTGACCTCCTGAGCTTGCCCGGCATTCCCCTGTCTCTCCTGTGGACCTCACTTACCTCCCAACATTTCTGGGTTGGCTAAGATTACCCTCCTCCCTCCTTTCTCTCCACCCATTGCTGCCCCCAGTAAGCTCTCCCTCCTCCCCGGCGCGTGCTCCCAGGGGCTCTGTCACTCCTTGGTACAGCCTGCAAATGAGCTTGTCCAGAGGCCAGACATTATCTCCACCCAAATCCCTTCTCTGCCATTTATCAGCTGTGTGACCTTAGGCAAGGCACTCAGCCACTCTGAGCCCAATATCCTCATTTCTAAAACGGAGTTGGTGAGAGTTTCTACCTCTCTGGGGGTGTCATCAAGAGGATTAAATGAGAGACTGCACATAAAGTTCAGACTTCATAAAGTTCAGAATTGAATGGCACAGAGCACATTCAATAGCTGTTGGTCACAAGCACTGTTGCTGCGAATACTCAAAATCTTATACCTGCCTTCTAACTTTCCCCTGGTCTTGACTGTTTTAATTTATGGTTTTCCCATATTGATTTCTTACTGTTTCATTTTTACATTATAATGTGTTTATACCACAAATGTATTAATAAAGTTTAATTCTGTTCCCTGAGGGCCACTTCAGATATTTTGTGTAATCAGGCAGGAAAAGTAGACACTCAGAGAGCCACACAGAGACAGGCAGAGGTGATGGGGAAGGCAGGGCTGAGACAGGGGACAGGAGGAGGGGCGGTGGGGCAGGAAGGAGAGAAGGAGAGACTGAGCGCCCCTAGAAGGACTGACCACCAAAGGGCAACCAAGAGGGGCAAGGACCAGCCCCATTCCCTCACACCGCCTTCTTACTGCCTGTTGGAGAGACTGGGCTTACAGATTTAGAGGGAGGGAACCACTGGGGTCAGCAGGGTAGGGAAATGACGGTGGGCAAGGCAAGGAAGTGCTACCCGTGAGGGCACAGAGGCAGGAACGTTAGGCCCTATGAGCCACGCTGAGACCAGGTGCTTAAAAGGAAACTGCGGCAGAAAATGTTCCCACCCTCATTCATCTCCCCAACACACACACACACACCCCTGCACACTACCCAGACACATCCATACACACCCACATCATGAACACCCACACACGTACACACATGCACACCCACAGACACACATGCACACCCACACACACCCACGGACACACATGCACACCCACATGCCTACTTGTGTATACATGCACACATCCATATACACACAGACACATCCCCACACACTGATACACACTCATACACACCTACCCATACACATGCACACTCATACAGACACACCTATACACATATGCATACACACATGTACACGCACACACCCATATACACATACACACCCACACACATACACACCTATGCACACTTATACACATGCTCAAACATACATCCATACACACACACACGCACCCACACAGTCCCCTATATAAACACGAGCAACCACACGCAGTCCCCCCCACACACACATTTGTGCATGTGCTCACACACACACCTTCATGACTCTTCGGAGGGGCCTCTCCCCTCCCCTCAGCACCCACAGCATTACCCGCACACACCTGCCAAGACTCGGGCCCCTCTCCTGGCTGCCACCCTGTGGCTCTCTCAGGTCAGGTCTTGTGTCAGCTGCAGCCTCACCTTGGCATGCCTCTCAGGGGCTCACAGGAGGGCTCAGAAATGCAGAAAAGGGTGGCAGAAAGTGAGTGGTCCATGGGGAGTGGCCATGGGAGAGTCTGCTCAGCGAGTCACCAGGGACTTCGTGACTGGAGGGTGCAGAGTCTGCAGACAAACGCCACATTGCTCCTTCCTCAACCACCAGGCATGGCAAGCACTGGGCCCTCCCTACTGGGCCCTCTCTCTAGGGCACACGTAGGGGCTGCAGACTTGGCTCCCCTGGGTCCGCCTAGAAAGTCACCCAGACCCCTAGCCCCAAAGCCTACAAAGCCCCCAAAAGCCCACAGGCCAGCCTGGCCCCATTACCACCCAAGGATATCCATTTCTTCCTCCTCTTTTCCAGCACAGGTAATGACAACGCACCTGAGGAAACTCGATAGGTTGGCTACCTTGAAATAGAGAAGGAGGTCAAGAAACACATTTCCTAACTTTCAAAAGGAACTGTCTGGGATAATTAATCCACACATCACCAATACCAAGGGATTGTTTTATATCAGAAGACATAATTAAAAAAAAACAATAGCAGGCTTGTTGTGTGTTTTGTTTCTAAGGAATGTTGATTATGTTTGGCACCCTGACACATCCAAAGTTCTCCCCTAATATTTAGAAATCAAACAGAACTTGGCTTTGAGGTCTTTCTTTGCCTGGACTTAGCACAGGCAGGATCGTAGAAACAAAATGGGCCTCCAACAGGTCTTTGAATGGGCCTGTGATTGCTGTACTAGTGAGGAAGGCACTTGCAATTGCTAAATTGCACTCACTATTGTTTAATTACACCTTTGGATCAGCACCTAATTTGCTTAGGGTGCAACTGAGCTGCCATGGATGTAATTGCTTGTACACTACTTAACAATACAGCCACTGCCAGAGGAGACTGGAGCCTCACTTGGCTCTGCTCAGAGAGGCTACAGCCCCATAGCTGTGGTTTCCAGGGCCACAGACCCCCCAGCAGCCCAGAACAGCGGAAGGCAGCCCTGGCTAGCTAGCTGCTCCCTGGAAGCAACCTGCACGCCAGAAACCTTAGAAAGGTCCATGGGAGGTGTTCACAGAGCGACTAGGAGGACACTCCCAGGCTAACCCTCCCAGTGGGTTCCTCCCCAGTGGGACCTCTCTGGGAGGCAGCTCTAGGACGTGAGCAACTCCACCTAGGTTCTGCCTCAGCTATCCTGGTTACTCTGGGCTGCCAGCTCCTGCTGGAGCCTGCTTCCCATGGTTAATCTGTGCTGCGACACAGCAGGGCAGTAAGTGGCTAAAGCTGCTGGCACCCAAAGGGCACAGGACCATGACCACAGGCACCCAAGGCCCCAGATAAGAGAGCAAAGCCCTCCTCCTGAGAACCCTGGAGCCCTGCTGATGTCCACAGTGTGGCCAGACTGGCAACACCAAGATTCATGTCCCACAGAGGAAGGGGGGGCATCCACATTTCCCCCTAAACACACACACACACACACACACACACACACACACACACACAGAGGCCTCTGTAGGAAGGAAGTCCTTGCTCTCTCAAGAAGGGAACTAGTGTCCAAATGTCTTCCTGTCCTCCTGGAGAAGGAGGGCACCAGTGTTTTCTGATGGGCTCACCTGTGTCCTGGCTGCCCCCTCAGTCACACCTTGGGGTGTTTACACCCAATTAAGGGTACATGCAGGCCTGTAACTGTGTCACTGTCTCCTGATGTCACCAGAAAGTCTCCAAGCCACAGCAAGTAGACTTAGTTGAGATGTGAAAGGTAAGAGATAAAGGCTTCAGGGTTAACAATCCAGATGTCGGAGTCAGACAGACATGGGTTCAAGTCCTAGTTCTGCCACTTGAAGCCATACTTCACCTCATGAGCCTCAGTATCCTCATCTGTAAAATGGGTTTTGTTCATAGAACCTACCTTATGGAGTTGCTATGAGGATTCAGGGAAATCATGTACATAAAGCACTTAGCTCAGACCTTGGACCACAAAATCACTCAAGTATGTTCTCCTTCAAGAGAACAAGAGTGAGAAAGCCATGAACTGACCTCACGTCGAGTACTGTCTTAGCCAGTTTCCAGCTCTGAGACTTTGGGCAAGAAACTTAACTGGTCTATTTTCTTATCTGCAAAATGGGGATGCATTTCATGGTATTTCATTCATAGTATCAATGTGAGAAATAACTACAACGAGTGAAAAGTACGTGTCATACAAGAGTCACTCAATAAACAAAGCTCTTAACATGATTTTTATTCATTCATGTTATTCGTTCATTTGAATTCAATTCTTTCTACTACTTTTGAAGTTTTCAAATAAGTGTAACAGATCTTGCTCCTGGGTGCATTTGGTTTTTTCATACCTTTTCCCCTCCTAGACCCCAAAATAATTGTATATTTCTTTTTTGTTTGTTTGTTTTGATTTAAACAAAAACAAAAACAGTGTCTCGCTTTGTCAACCAGGCTGGAGTGCAGTATCACGATCTCAGCTCACTGCAACCTCCACCTTCCAGGTTCAAGAAATTCTCCTGCCTCAGACTCCTGAGTAGCTGGGATTACAGGTGCACGCCACCATGCCCAGCTAATTTTTTTATTTCTAGTACAGACGGGATTTCACCATGTTGGCCAGGCTGATCTTGAACTCCTGACCTCAGGTGATCCACCCACCTTGGACTCCTAAAGTGCTGGGATTATAGGTGTGAGCCACCATGCCCAGCCAGAATTGCATAAGTATTTTTAGTTCTACTTAGATTTGCTGCTTTGGGGAATGTTTCTGGAAATTTCGGAAAGCATCTTGTTAAATGAGACCCACAGGCCCTAGAAGTGTTCTTGCTGTATACCTGAACTTACATGAGCTGGGTCAGGGGAGCTGGGCAGGGTGGGAAGGGCAGAAATGGGCAGCATCACCAGCCTCCACCCAGTAGGAGAGCCGCCTTCCCAGGACCAGGGCTGGAGAGTCTGGTTTACCTGGATCCAACAGGGATCTCATCTTTGGGGAAAGTGGTGACATATGTGTAAGAGCTCAGAGCCCAGGGCAGCTGGGCAGGAGTCACCACAAAGGCGTCTGCTCATCCTGTGGGGCATCCCCTCATGGACAGTCAAATTATTAAAGAATTGTGGTATTGTGGTTAAGCTTTCAAAAGAATCCTGTTAGAGATACATCCTAACATAGTTACTAAGGACAAGATATAATGTCTGGAATTTGCTCCAAAATAGCCTGGGCTGGGGAGAGACTGGGAAGGGTAGATGGAACTAGATTGACCTTCACTTGATCATTTGTAATTAGCAAGCTAAGACTGCTGTTGTTTAAACCACCAGACTGCGTGGTTTAAACAACAGATATTTATTTTCTCACAGCTCTGGAGGCTGGAAATCCAAGATGGAGTTGTCAGCAGGACTGGTCCCCCCGAGGAAAGGCTGTATTCCAGGCCTGGGTTTGTAGACAGCCCTCTTCTCCTTGGATCTTCACATCATTTTCCCTCTGGGTCTATGTCCAAGCTTCCTTTTCTTTTTTTATTTTTATTTTTTATTTTTTTTAGATAGAGGGTCTCACTATGTTGCCCAGGCTGGTTTTGAACTCCTGGACTCAGGTGATCCTCCTGCCTCTGCTTCCTAAAGTGCTGGGATTACAGGTGTGATCCAAGACTTCCAAGCCACCAAACTTCCTCTTCTTATAAGGTCACCAGTCACACTGAATTAGGGCCTGCTCTAGCTATCTCCTTTTGACTTGATTACCTTTATAAAGCCCCCATCTCCAAATCAGTTCACATTGTGAGATAATTGGGGTAAGGATTTCAACATGTAAATTTGAGGGGGGGGTCACAATTCAATCCATCACATAATTACTGAAGATGGGAGATGTATGCATTTGCATTTTCTTCATAATAATGGGCAGAGTGGGTAGGCAAACAAGGGAGCAGTGCTTCAAACAACTGACTCAACTCCAGTTTAAACTCCAGAGAGGTAAAACTTGTTCTCCAGAGCTCAAGGAAAATCTTACAACTCTACTGTTTTAGAAAAGACTATGCAACCATGAGAGGTAGAGAGCTTCTCAACATGGAAACATCCAAGCCCAGGCTGCGTGACCACCAGTGGTACCTCCTGTAGGATTATTTCATGGAAGGGAAGCTGGGCTGGCCAACTTCTATAATTTTGTCCAAATCTTGGTTGCCAAAAAAAGCCAGTGCCCTTGTGGACTGCATTAACAGAACGGTGGCTAAAGGAAAGGGATGGGAGAGTCCTGCTCTACATAGAACTGGAGGGGATCAGGTGGATTATGGTGCTCCATTCTGAGAATCACTTTGCAAATGTTCCATTAACCACTCAAGAGGGATAGAGTTGCATCTGGAGAGGAGCGGCCAGGTGCTGGAGGAAAGCATGCCATAGCATTCAAGAAAGACTGTGGAATCCACTTTACCAGTCCCTCTTGTATCATGCTAGAAATATTATAAGCAAGTTTCACAACAAATACACACCCATATGTATTTCTTTTATAGTAATGATATTCCATGCCCACTCCTTTTGCTTTTATCAATTAACAGTTACATATCTTAAAGAGCTTCCCATATTAGAACACAAATTATGCTTCTTTGTTTTTAACTACTGCATAACATCCCATCCTAGGGTAAACTATGTTACCAATCCCCTAGCAATGAACATTTCGATTGCTTCAAATATTTCCCTATAGCTAACTTAATAATTAATCTCACACAGGCTGGGCATGGTGGCTCACGCCTATAATCCCAGCACTTTGGGAGGCCAAGGTGGGCAGATCACCTGAGGTCAGGAGTTCAAGACCAGCCTGGTCAACATGGTGAAACCCTGTCTCTACTAAAAATACAAAAATTAGCCAGGCGCGATGGCACATACCTGTAATCCCAGCCACTCAGAAGACTGAGGCAGGAGAATCACTTGAACCCAGAAGGCAGAGGTTGCAGTGAGCTGAGACTGAACCATTGCACTCCAGCCTGGGCGACAGAGCGAGACTCCATCTCAAAAATAAATGATAATAATAATAATCTTACACATATATCACTTCACATATGAATGAGTTCATTTGTGGAATAAATCTCTCTAAGTTAAACAAATATTATGGAAGGAAGGAAGGAAGGATGGAAGGAAGCAAGCAAGGAAGGAAGGAAGGAAGGAAGGAAGGAAGGAAGGAAGGAAGGAAGGAAGGTTGGTTTGATGGTTGAGAGAAGGTACAGGGCTCAGGGGAAAAACTTTCCCCTTCCTGGGCACAGCCTCTGTGGCCTCAAGCAAGCAGACACGGAGAAATGGGCAAAAATCACAATCAGAAGGAAGCAGGGAGGTTCAGGACAGGGCTATGCTGGATTCTGTCTCTTTATAGTGACACCTCTACACCCATTGGCTTGGTCCCTTTCACCAGGATGAGAGAGCGAGTCATAACGCCGGGAAGGAACTACCACAAGGTCCTCTCCCTCCCCAAGTGCCTCCCATCACCCACTGGTCTGCAATAGAAGGAGAGGCCAGAAAGGGCAGTGAGCAGGGAGGGCAGGTAAATAGGGCCTGACCCATGGGGGTAAGGGTGGGGGGCAGACAGCCGTAATGTTCATGAAGTGCTGGCACAGAGTAGGCATTTGAAGCAGAAGCAGTGGTTACTTACTCCTGCCCACAGGCTGGCCTACAATCTAACCCAGGCCAGAGGCGGGGAGAGAGCTTCCGAAATGAGCGTGAGGCTTAGATGCTAGACTCCCAGAGGCTCCTGGCTCACCTATTCCCTTCCGTGGGGCAAGCAACCAAGTGACCCCTCTAGAGATTACTCTTCCTGGGGTTTCCACAAACAGCTGATGGGCTTAGATCATTGGTACACACACATACACCTCACATGTGTACATACAGGCCCACACATGCTCTCTTCCTCTACCCTCCTGAGGCTGACAAGTGGATGTGGTCTGTCGCATATTCAGTATATTATAAATAAAGTCTCCTTTTCAGCTACGAAAACTCAAGATTTGAGAGGGAAGCAGGTTGTGGGGTGCCACAGGGTGTGGGCAAAGAAGGGGGGCCTTTAAAGGGCTCTGGCTTTCAATAAACTCTGAATGACACCATCACCCAAGGGTCCTTGGAGCTGCTTAAGTCCCTTTGTGCTGCCTCTAAACGGCAAGTACAGAAAGCGACATTTGAGTCAACATGGTACTGTTTACTTAATAGAGCAGTGGCCGTCCACTTGAAGTGATCTACAGTAGCAGACACCACTTCTGGCTTTCATGGAAGGCCATAATTGCAGTCTTTCTTTTTTTTTTGAGACGGAGTCTCACTGTGTCGCCCAGGCTGGAGTGCAGTAGTGTGATCTCGGCTCACTGCAAGCTCCACCTCCCGGGTTCACACCATTCTCCTGCCTCAGCCTCCGGAGTAGCTGGGACTACAGGTGCCCGCCACCACACCCAGCTATTTTTTTTGTATTTTTAGTAGAGATGGGGTTTCGCTGTGTTAGCCCGGATGGTCTCAATCTCCTGACCTCGTGATCCGCCCACCTCGGCCTCTCAAAGTGCTGGGATTACAGGCGTGAGCCACCGCGCCTGGCCAATTGCAGTCATTTAGAGTGGGTCAAGGAGAGGAGTGGCAGTGAGCCCTTTAGGAAGCAGACCACCATGGCCGAAGGGGGGCTATGCCTGTGTGGCTGGGGGAGCCACCACAGAGAAGCCAGCTGTACCCCGCAACCATGCACCTCACTGTGGCTCCCACAAACATGTCCAATCATGCCCTCTCCACCCTCATGGTCATACCTGTGCTCACATATACTCACACACACACACAAATATTCACATTTCCGAACATCCATCCATACACATGTACTCTGTTACTCAGCCCCACTCACAAGTGCAAATGTACCTGTGCTTACCAGGCTTGCATACTGCTCAGGGACTTTAAGGGTCCAAGATGGTGGTGGCTGTTGCTCTTCAGGTCCTCTGTACTGCAAAGGGGGCAAGAGGCAGTCCCCAGCTAGGTGCCACTGAAGGAGGGACTCCTAAGAATAAAGCTGATTCTCAATAATAAAGTCACCCTTGGATAATACCACACCCAACACACAGATGTCTCCACCAGAGTTTGAGTTTATGCACTCGAGATTGTGCACTGCTTAAGAAGTCTGGACAAAAGGATTGGCGACGGGGTGCTCTGCTGAAATCCAGCTCACATTCCACTTGGCAAGCCACAGGAAAGGGATGCCTTCCACCCAGAAGAAGGGATGCCTTTTTCTAAGCTGCACAAAGACACAGTATGGGCTACAGCAACCCCAACCCCCATGGTCACGTGCACACTTACATACATGTTTGTGATCCACATGTTCAAAGTTGCATGCTGTACAAGCATATTCAGGTATAGCCACTCATACATATGCAGCCACCAGCATGCAAGGTACATGGCACAGAACTCTCTTCATTAGCACACCCCTTCCTAGGGACCCAGGCACAGATTCTCCTGCTTGGCCTTGACCCGAGCTGATGGTGATGCCCTCAACCCCCATTCCAGGCCCTGCATCCCACAGACAAGGTCTCAGAAGTGCCTGATCCCTCAGGAACAAGATCCAGTGACCAGGCAGGTCCCCCAACAACTGACTTACCTGCCCTCTCTTACCTGACCCAGGATGAGGCCACTGCCAGAGTGGCCCCTGTTGAGGACAAAGCCTGGACATGGTGGGCTCTGCTAGGTGACCAAGAACATGGCCCACCCACCTCTTGGGTTTGCAGTGGGTGAGTGTGTGTCTGGGAGAAAGCGGCGAAGCAGGGAATAGGGAGAGCTCTGCCTCCAGGAGGACCGTGCAGCCTCATGGAGCCAAGTGCCAGAGCAGCTGTCTCCAGACCCATGGCTTCCAAATAAGCCAGACCCTCAGCCAATGCCAGCCACCCAGACCTAGCTGTGCTTTTACTTACCCAGGAAGCACAGGGGAAAGTACCCCCCAAAGGCCCTGGGGACATCTTCCTTTAATTACTCCACTGGTGACTCCTGAAAGTTTCTTACCTTCCCCAGGGCCTCCCTACAAGAAAGAGGCTCTCTAGCCTAAAGAGTCTTCTATGGGGGCCCAGGAGCCCCTGTCTGTGTACAAGCACAGTGTCCTGAAGGCAGACAGCAGAGGACACAGGCAGTGGCCCCAGCCCAGACAGCCTCCCTCCACTCCTGCCATTCAACTGCAGACAGGCCCAGAGCCCAGGGGCTCTGGCTGACCTGGGGATGAGCAGTCCCTGGCATGGCTGCCCCTCCAGCTCTTCTGTTTTAGGAGAGGGGAGGGGCGTCCACATTCTCTGGAGAGCAAAGCCCTGCGAAGTGACCCTGTTTCAGAATGAAATTGAGCTGCCATTTTCATCTTCTTCCCAAATGTCAGCAGCGTTAGATCAGATTAGGAACTAATCTCTTGCCAAAATTCATTTCCGAACAAGAGAGGTGGCTGCGGGCGATGTGGAGGTTTGTCGTTGGTTTCTCAACTCCCCGTATCCTGTCTCTCCCTGTTACTGGGGTGGGAGTGGGGGTAAAAGTTGGGAGAGACTGCACTGAGGCCCCTGAGGGGCCTAAGGAATGTCGGGCGGTGGCACCAGGTCCAGCGGGAGGAAGCCCATGGCATTAGGTGAGTGGGCAGCCGCGCTGGCCCTGTGCTCGGTAGCTGTGCAAAGCCGATTGCTCAGGCATCCTTCCTGGGCTGGAGAGAAACAAGAACAAGGGCCAAGCGAATGGGGCCAGAAGGACAGGGCCTGATGCCTGCACCACATCCTCTCTGAGGTCCCTCCCCAAACCTCGTCTAGTCCCCTGCCTCGTCCCCCGCCTCAGTGTCCCCAGCCTCTCACCTCACGGGCCAGAGTAGTAAAAGGAAAAGGAAAAGGCAATTGCAACCTAAAGAGAGAGAAGGAAAAAAAGGAAAATAAATGCCCAAACGCACTGGTCAGTACCTTGCAGGAGGCCTCAGTTGACAAGTGACCAGAACACAGCCGCTGGCCTGAATGCATAATTACCCCCAAGCGAAAATTCCCCCATCTAATTTGATATTTGGTTCTTTGCAGAAGCTATAGCCTTCGTAAATAATATACAAAGTAAGAAACCTAATCCCGCCTGCTAGAATGTTTAATTCATCATTATGCGAGCTAATTGGAAGGTGATTATATGGTAATTGCTCATTAGTGGTGTATATTTATCGCTGTACCTTATGTCAAGGCCATGGGAATTGTGTAGAGTCTGTTCTCTCATTTCAAGGATCAGTTTCAGAAGCAGGAGCGAAGCAGGCAAGATCAAGTTCTTTCTGACGTCAGGGTCCAGCCAGGGCTATGGAGACCCGTGCTATATATAGGGCCTGGAGCTGGCTGGGAGCAGGGGACGTCTGGGGCCAGGCTGAGGCCCAGCCATCCAGACGTTGCCGGCAGCCAGGCCACCGCCAGGCGAGGCCGATCCTCCTCAAGTCATTTTCCAAATGAGACCGCATGCCCATCCCAAGCACCTTCGGGACCCCCAGGTGCATCTCGGCCTTTGTGCCTGTGCTGGGAATGGCGACCTTACTTCTGTACTGTCTCTCGGGAGTGGGAGGAGGGGCAGTAAGTGTGGGGTAGGGAGGAGGATGGCGAGGCTCGATGTGGAGATTGAACACTGGGTGGGAGATAGGGATCGGAAGGTGAGGTTTGACTTGGTGAGGAAGGTGGAATTTTGAGTGCTCTGTCTCGTCCCTCTCTCCCTGCCTTGCCAAAAACATTCTCTCAATCACACTACCCAGCGAAGCAGGATGCTGGCTCCATACTGCCGGGTTGGTGTTTAGGGAGGGAAACCCAGAGTAAACGGGGAGCCTACTCCCCGGGGTAAGCGGCGGAGCCACGACGAATGAACTCGAAGCACGAAGAACGAAGAACAGCGGGACGTGAGCGGAACCCAGCCACAAGGCCAGCGCCTGGGATGGGAACTTAGGAGAGGCAGGAAGGCGGGTCTGAAATCCTGAGGGTGTGGAGAGTTGGGGAGGGCTCGGTCTGCAGGTGGAGGTGGGGGCAGGGGCGAAGCCTGGGGCCTTAGCAGCCGGGAGGACCAGGCTCTGGCACTCGGAGTCCAGCCTCCATGCGCGCATCTCCGCACGTGGGCGTGATCTTTGGCGCGCTCTGGCGCCCCCTCAGAGGAGTGCGACGCGCCTCTGCCTTACCCGGACCCCAGCTCTGGGCGCCGGTCCGCCGCCCGCTTCTGGCGCCCCGACTCGCAGCTCCGGGGCCCTCCGGAGACCCCCAGCAGGGCAACAGACACTAATAAACAAAAGGCCAATTAGACGCTGGGGCGCGGCTGATGAATGGACCTTGCGCTTCCAAGCGTGGCGCCGCCTAGAGTTTTCTGGCGCACCGGGTCATGCGGGAGAAGCCACCTCCCGAAGAGGGGTCACGGCTGGGGTCAGAGAGTTCTCAAAACTCCCACTTTCCCCTGGCTATGGGGCTGGCTAGGACAAGAAAATCTGCAGCCGAGCGGAGGGCGCGGGCCGGAAGCTGCGGGCGAGGCGCGAGCGGCCCCGCAACGCAGCCCTGCTTTCGGGCGCGGTCCCCCGACGCTAGAGGCCCGCATCCTCTGCCGCCCCGCCCGCGGCTGCTTCTAGGCGGCGCCCCAGTAATTCCAGCGCTGATTGCTGGAATAATAAAGACTGGTCTAGAAAAATGCGCAGTTACACAAAACGGCTGTTGTTTGCCAAACTCCAGAGTTAGTGGGGCGCTGCTGGAACGACACCCCAGCCCAAGCCTCCTCACTAGACACACACGCCTCGATCCCAAGACACACACATGTTGCCCTAGGGCTGGGCATGGACATCCATCACAGGGACCCCCATCCAAACACCGAGAAACGTCCCCGCAAGCCACACACACCGAGGCCACTCCCATCTTCTGAGATGAACAACTCCAGACGAATTCACAGATACACAGTGCAACCAGACCGTGGCACACAAATTCAATAAACTGCATTTCCACACCGTCATAGGCACTCTGCAGCCTCACAACTGCACGTGCTGGCCCTAACTCAAAACAATCTAGACGCACAAGGACAGCTAGACTTCTTGACCAAATCTACATAAGTAGCCCCAGCCTCTCCAGGCTTTAACTTATTCAAACAATTAGAACTGACACAAATTGACTAAAGTCCTCGCCGAGACACACAATTCTATTCCACAATCCACACAAATGCCATTATACCACAAACTAGTGCTCTCACCCTATACAAAAACACAAGAACAGACCCTCACCCTGCCAGCCTTACACCGACTTGGACCAGCCCTTAAAACCCCCACCACAGAGCGGGGCCCCGGGCCAGGCCTCGGAGCAGCCGCAGTCCCTCCCCAACCGGCCTGAGCGTCCCAGACTTTGTTTCCTGCGACTCGAGGCGGGGACGGGGAGGAGCCGAGGTTTCCAAAGCTGCGCGCAGGCCCGAGCCCCCTTTCTGCCTGGTCCGCCTGGCGCGGCCCTCAGGCTGCCACAATCCGCCCCTCGCACAAAAGTGGCCCTGCAGGTTCCGGGCCGCAGCCAATGCGCCAGCTCCTGCTCGGCTTGCCTGCCAGGAGCAGAGCCAGAGAGAGCTTGGAGCACTGAACACCCAGAACGAGAGCCAGGAAGTTCGGAGGTCGAAGGCTTCTCTCACCCTAGGACTTTCTGGCGCCTCCGCGAGAAACGCACACGGAACCCATGTGTACCTCGCAGGAGAACGTAGCCGCGGCACACGTGCGTGGTAGATTCCGTTTGACCCTCTCAGGGCAGCGCAAACGGAGAACCCGTGCCTCTCCCGAACATGCTTTTGGCCAAGGGGTCCCACAGGGTAGGTCCACAAGTAATTAACAAGGAAACGGAACATGGATCAAACTTGTATCCTACATCCCCATTCGGGGTCACAGGCAGGATATGGCAACGTGCATACAGTTCTCCGTGTCCCAGGAGGAGCGCAGAATCTGACCCACGATGCCCATTGAGCCCTGCCTGGGAGCATCCAGGCCTGGCACCCATATAGCACGAAGGGGCACATAGACCTGGGGCTCATGGCTCCTACACCCCCCTGCTCAGCTCAGCACGCGCACACTGCAAAGGGAACGCAGAGGCAGGGCACACGCGCACCCTGCCCCGCACCCCACGCCCAGATAGTCATCGTGGGATGGCATCTCGCAAATATTTATATTCCTCAGCGCCACGGTAGCCCGCGTCCACATTAGACACTCTAATCCTGCCACTTTAAACAGATGAATTAATAAAGCAAACGAGCGGCTAATAAGCTGACTGTCCTGCCTTTTTGAGGCGGAGGAAGGACTCGAAAGTGCGCCAAATTTGTTTGCAGTGGATCAAGGCAAGCCGCCTCTGCTTCACTTTCTTTATCTTAATTCCGACTTGAAAAGATATAATTATCTAGTTTGAACAGAGCTGCTATCAAATCCTTCTTTGGGCCGGGAAGGGGGGCGTTGGAGTGGATTGCGGCTCTCTGAGCCGCTCCGTGCAGCCGGAGATAGCGCGTAATGAAGATGTGGAGGCCTGAGATACAAAGGGCATTAACCTCATTAGCATGAAACCTTTTCTTCTTACCATTGTGGGACCCTTTCAGCCGCCTAATCCCCCCTATTTTCAAAGCTTGGTTTGTAATAAAGCTTTTAGTTTTTTTTTCAAAGCTAATAGTATTCTCTGATGATTTTATTGCTGTTACACTACATAGGACATTTACCCCAAAAAAGAAAAATCTTCACCACCGGCCCCCTTTTCTTGTACTTAAAAAGTATAAAGTATATAATTTCGGCAGAAATAAACCTTTTATTACGGAATTTTTTTTTCTGGACAGACCATCTGAATTTTAAGAATGTTTAAGAATGAGCTCGGTGTTTGAGGTATTCCGGGTTTCGGAAGGTGAGTGGAAGGAAAAGGTAATTTGTACTTGTTGAAGAGAAAGGGATGCTTTCCGGGAGCACTGACTGGAAAGCGCTTGAGACAGCTAGTGGTCACCGATGGTCGTGCTGTCAAAGCGCCTGGAAGCCCCACGAGGGTTTCCAGGATACCCCGAGGCACACCTGTCCCTGTGAGACGCAAGCCCCGGTCTCCTGAGGCCACTCCGTCTCCCTCCTCCCTCGGCAGCTCCCGGCAGCGGAGTATCCCCTCACAGCACACACACCTTCCAAGAAGAGTCTGTGAAAATGCACTATGAGCAGCCAGGTTTCTACAGAGGGAAAGAAATGGGGGAAAAAGGGGAGGGAGAAGACAGGCAGAGATGCGGGGAAAGTAGAAAGAGACGGAGAATGAATTCTACTTTAGAGGAGGAAAAAAAAAGAAAGGAAAAATTTCCATAGTGCCCTATAGTCCCCACACGTGCACGGAATGTCTAATCTTAACTTTTCAAGGCAGGATGTTAACAAAGCTTGTATTTTTGCCCTGCATTGTAACTTGGCCTTATCACAGTGTAAAGGGTGGGGAGATTGTCCTAAATTATGTCCAGGCAGCCCCCCTGGATCCGTGGATTAAGAGATTAAAGGAGACCACTGGGCAAGGCCTCCTCTTTCCCCTTCATATTCCTGGTATGATAATTGCTTAAACTGATTTGCACTTTCACAAAAGCTCGCAGGACGCTTTGTAGCTTGAACAGAACAGACGAGGTTTCTCTATCAATGGAAATAAAACTGATTAATGCAGCCTATCAGGATAAGAAGCAAATGAAGCATGCAAAAACAACCTCGTACCCCCAGAAAGGGGAAGGAGGGAGGGAAAAAAAGCTAAGTTTCCTCCAAGTCTGATTACAACTTTTTCTTTAATGTTAAAATTAAGAGTTGAAGGTTTTTCAGAACACTTGCCTTATAAGGCTGCTGAGGCCCTTGGGCTTGGCCCATCACCTTCAGCAGATTGAGGCCGGGGAGAGAAGGAAAGAAAGGAAGGAAAAGTAAGACTTGTACTTTGGGGTTTGAAGTCAGAAAGTTTAGAAGTTGCAAGATTCTGATTCTGCTACATGTTTTCCCCAATATTTTGGGAGAGTAGTCCTCAACGTGTAACTCTATGTCCAGTTTTTTTTAATAACCAGAGGTTAAGAGAAGTAAGCATTTTAACCTGAAGTTCAAACTAAACTCCCTCAGTAGGGCATACAATGGGCAAAGGTCTGGTTGGAAAACTTTTCTCCCATCCCTTTTCGGAAAGACTTAAGTTTTCCTAATCTTCTCCCTTCTCCACCCTCATCTTTCTTTAAAATGCCTGAGAATCCATCAATCTGGCCCTTTTGTGGGTGAGGAGCCTGGGTTTCTTGAGCCTAGTTGGAGAAGGACCACACTCAAATTACTGAGATACATTTTTATAGATCCACTTCAATTTCCCAAGACGACTACTCTGAGGGCATATTGATAAATCTTTATTGACAAAATATTGACATTGACATACTTCTTGGAAGTATATAGTGTGTTAGAATTCTAACAAATTAACACAAAACACAAAAATATTTACATTCTGGTATAGAAGACATTAAGGAAGCATTTGTCACTCTCTTTAGTAAGTCTATGATCTTGGAATAGAAACTCAGTGCTTGAAAACTTGCCGCCGTGTGCTTGGCCACACTTAACATCATCCCCGCTAACTACAGTCCTTCAGTTTTTGCAATAGATAGATTTAAAGTTTGGAATAGGCATTGCAGTGAATGGTTGAACTCGGCCAATTTCTCCACCCACTGAAAGGAGAAGTTTGCATCAGGGTTTTAAGCCTCAGGATGTTAGGAAAGGGAATGTCCAAGAAATATAGTTAATTTAGGGGTCTTTTTCCCAGTACAAGTCCTGACTCTTTTTGTGGGCACCCTCCCCCGCCACCCCAGCCCCCCCCAAGTCGTCCTGCTCCCCGTTTCTCTGTAAGAGGACCACTATCGCTGAGCCTACTTCATTTAGCTTGCACAATCACTTTGACATCAGAAGGTATCAAAAAGTGTTTACAGACTGCACATTTCTTGGGAAAAAAATCAAAATAAAAAGCACACAGAACCTGTCTTTAAAAGGAAAAGAAAATTACAATTCATTTTCGGTCTTTAAACACCATTCGCCCAACAACTGCTACATGCATTTCAAGGATTTGAAACAGGTGTGGGATGGGGCTAGATACGGATTTTCGTTTTTTATTACTAATTATTTTTAAGGATGGGGGAAACACAGCGAAGTGCAAAAAAAAAAAAAGTCCTGTGCCTGGTTGGGTCGTGGTTTTTATCATCATCATTATCATTTTTTAAGTGGACTGTGATAAACGGAATACCTGCCAATCATCTTGTCTCCCCGGTTTGGTGTTTGACTGACAGCTCCCCTTGTCAGAGTGCACGTTCAGCTTTCGCGCGCTCTCTCTCTCTCTCTCTTTCTCTCTCTCCCTCCCTCTTTCTCCTTCTCTCTGTCTCTCTCACTCACTCAGCTGCCTCTTTAGCCGAGGGTCGCTTGTTGATGAAGGAGCCTCCATCCTCTGCCATCTTGGCGCGGCTTCGGTTTGGGACCTTGTGCCCTCGCTGTCCAAAGTCTTCGCCGCATTCCGCTGCTCCCTCCGATTCCCTCTCCCTTTCTCGGTGAACGTGTATGCGGTTTGTTTTTGTTTTGTAGGGTTTTTTCCTTCTCCACCTCTCCCTGTCTCTTTTGCTCCATGTTGTCCGTTTCTGTGGGGTTAGGTTTATGTTTTTAATCATCTGAGGTCACGTCAATTTCCTCCGGACTCGCCTGCTTGGTGGCGATTCTCCACCGGTTAATATGGTGCGTCCCTTTTTTCTTTTGTTGCGAATCTGAGCCTTCTTCTTCCAGCTTCTGCCTTTTGAACTTTGTTCTTCGGTTCTGAAACCATACTTTAACCTGCGGGTGAGAGGCAGATGGGGTGCGTTAGTTCTTTCAGAGCACCCTTCTATC
Organism: Symphalangus syndactylus; assembly: GCF_028878055.3. Classification (NCBI taxonomy): domain Eukaryota; kingdom Metazoa; phylum Chordata; class Mammalia; order Primates; family Hylobatidae; genus Symphalangus; species Symphalangus syndactylus. The sequence goes on from NC_072424.2 coordinate 20,919,478, forward strand.
AAGTGCCTGACCCTTTCACCCAGCCCAGACTCCAGTTCCAGACTCAGCAAAGACCCAGACCCAGAGATGCAAGTCCTAAGGTCCAGCCTCCCCAAGGCCTGCCCTCAGGGAGCAGGGCACCTAGTGCGTGGTGGAAAAGAAGCCCAGCTCCCTGCCCTTCTGAGCCTTCCTGAAGAGCCTTTCCCCAGGGCCCTGTGGCCCGGAGTGCACTGAGCCCCCCTCTCCTGGCCCTGCACAGGGCATCTATATCCCGCTGAGAGCAAAGCCTTGCAAAGCATGGGAAGCCCCTACAAAAATAATAAGTGATTAAAAATAAAAAGAGACATGCCCCTAACTCCCTCGAGCAAGTGAGTGCAAGAGAGACCTCAGTCCGCCGCTGCTGCAGCTTCCCTCAGGGCCCAATGTGCTTTCTATTTTCTGCTGGTCTGGGCTGCGTTTCCTAAATATAGCGTCTCCTCTTCGTGGCGAGGGCCCTGGGTAGGCGATCAGGGTTTGCCTTCGCTGCATCCTCCGTGCGGGGGACTCTCACAGGTGAGCAGGAAGGGGATGGGGCTGGAGGGGCCCGGGAGGGACATGGAGTGTGCAGGCCTCCAGACCAACCCAGCTGTACCTTTATAGCTAGGAAAATGGATTCAAAACTGAAAGCTTCTGAAAGACCGTGGGTCACACAGAAAGTAGGAGAGAAACTAAGAGGAGGGGAGGTGACAGCAAGCCCCCTCTTCCCTCCTTCTATACAGCCCCGGAACAGGCTGCTGGTCACACAACCTCGGACCCCAGTCCCATCACTTCCCACCAGGGTGGGGCTGGAGGCCCGGCCTCACCAGAGCCGCTGTGAGAGGTCTCAGGAGCAATGAGGTGGGAGTCGGCTGCCATCCCATGGCCCCCTGGGAAAGCTGAGTGGTGGGTCCTCATTCAGCCACCAGACAGTAACACAGTCCAATCTTCCCAGCAGTGGGGTACAGGTAAGGGAGATGGCAGTCACTGCACCTCTGATACCCTCCCCCCACAACTCCTATCCTATCTGGATAACAGTACCCCACAGCCCAGTGCCAGTCCCTGGACCCCTGGGATCCATTCCATTCCCTCCTTTGAGGCCGCTGGCCGGTCCGTCTTGCTCTCCCGGAAAGCCCCAGTCGCCCAAAGTGCTCCATGAAAAAGCTGAGCGGGAACAAGGCTGAATTTAATTTGCTTTGAGTTTGCTAATTGAGGGGGAGGACGGTTCATTTCTCCCCGGCGCTGGCCCAAGGCGCGCGTCGGTGCGCTCGGGGCTTGACACGCACACAAAGACTCCAGGCAGCGTGGGCAGCGAGGCGGACAAAGACCACCGCCGCCTGGGCTGTCCAGGAGAAATCAGCCGGCCCGCGCCTTGTGCCGGGCTCCGCACAAACCCGCCAGGCCCTCCTCGGTTTTGGGGTGGGGAACATGTTTTAAAACAAAAGCCTCGACCTTTCTGCGCTGCCCAGGAAAAGTGTTACAACTTAATCTGCCCAGAAAACGTTACTGTTTGCTGGGAACTTTGACCCCGCCCTGCGGCTCCGTGTACAGTAGCGCCTACTGTAGTCCTAAACCCCCTCCCCACCCTGGGATAAGCCCAAGCCAGGCCCGCCCAGGGACCCTGCTGTGCAGAAGGCCTGTGCCCTGAGGCAGACCCTCTCTGCAGCCTCCCAGCTTTACTTCTCTGATGTAGAGTAAACACAGGACGCTTGTCCTCTACCTTCTGATCGCCCGTCTCCTTCAGGGAAGTCACTGGAGTCGACGGTGTGAGCCGTGGGCTCGCTGTCGCTCAGAACTCATCTTTAACCCACATCCTGTCCTTACCAGCCTCCAGCTCCAAACATCAAGAAACCCCACTGTGCTCTCCCTCTTCCTGGACCCCAGCAGGGTCTTCACACTCTCACCAAAAGTCTCACCAGAAATGCAGGGATGTCTTAGTCAGGACATGCCCAACTGGACAGAGAGACAACTCGGCGCGTTTCCCCAGAACCTGGGGCAGATTGGCACTTACAGCCCCTTTCTGGAGCCCAACAAAGCCAGCACCTTGAGACATACATCCCGAGCCCAGGCGTGGAACCAGCTACCAGGACCTGTGCGGAAGGCCCTCACAGAGCTCCGTGCTCATGGGTGTGCTTGGGAGCCAGATTTGGGGTGGGGGCGCACGCCTAGATGGGTTCCTCGCGCCCGGGCCTCACTCACCTGAGTTTCCGTGAGGCTGAGGCTGTGTGCCAGCTGCTTCCTTTCGGCGCCCACCACGTAGTGATTCTTCTCAAAGGCGTGTTCCAGCCTTAGAAGCTGGGACGGGGAGAAGGCGGTTCGGATCCGCTTGGGCTTTCGGGCCAGCGCGTTGTGCAAAAGGAAACTCTCGGGGCTAGTGTCGTTCCCTGCGGGGAGCACAGCAGAAATCCGATTAGGGGGGCTGCTCTGACCTGAGCCGCGCACTTCTCCCGAGCCGGGCTGGCCCGGCACAGCGTTCAGGGCCTTCGCATAGCCGCGCCGCTCGACCTGCGGGGGCCGGTGGTCCTCCCAACGGCTCACGAAGGGAACGCCGGCTCAGCTGCCTGGCCCGGAACGCCGGGTCTCCACCTGTGCGGCACCCAACCAGCCGCTGTCGCAGCGGGGCCAGTCCCCAGGCTCCTGACCTCGGCCGGCTCCGCAGCCGCCCTGGCGCCGCGGGCCTCGCCACCTCCTCGCCGGGCGAAGGAGGTAGGGAAGGGAGCCGCAGAGCCTGGCTGGGGGATTGGGGCCCACAGCCCGAAGAAATGACTTTCTCTTCTTTCTAACCTCTCGGGGAACTTTGACCCAGGGTAGAAAGGCGGCGGGATGCTCTCCAGAGTTTTCTTGGAGATTTATTTTTAAATTATTTGTTTTGTTGCCCCTCCAGGAAAGTACAGAGGCGGGGCGAATCGTTGCAGCCCGATCGGGACAGAAATCTCGCCGGCGGGTGTGCTTGGCTACAGCCGCTGCTGCCTCTCGAGAACTGGGCTCCGGGGTTCCCGGCTCCCGAGAACTAGAAGAGAAACGCGAGAGAAGGGATCGAAACCCGGGGGGTTACCGAGTTGCAGACAGCGCCAGGACAGTCTGTAGTGCAGGAAGATCCCAGCGGCTCCAGGTCTGGTGGGGGGACCATAAGCATGACTGATAGAGGAGGAAGGGCAGCCCTAAACTTTTCAAGCAAAGCCTCAGAGTTTTGGGTTCACTCATTAGGGTAGAAAATCGATTCACTGAAAACCCAAACAAAGAAAAACAAGCCGACAGTCCAGGCAGGATGCAGGCAAATCCAGTTCGGGATTAAGGGTAAAAAGCTTTTTATTTTTTTTCCTTTGGTTTGATTTTTTAAAATATGGGGAGGAGGGTGACATCTACCCGATTCTAGGCTCCGGCAGGAACGCAATGGGTTAATGAATGGACAAGCCGCGGAGTATTGATCGGCTGCCGCCGGAGGTAGGTCTTTTACCGACTCCGATCGGTAAACTAATTACCCCTTTTTCTGAAGTTTTAACTCTCCTCCTCCCACCCCGTACCCAGAGAAAAACAAACAAATCAAAAATATCGCAAGAAATGAAAACACCGAACAGATATTTCCCTCTAAGACAGTTTCCTGACAAGGTTCTTTTTTTTTTTTTTTTTTAAGAAAGAAAGAAAGAAAAACAAAAACCAGACTGAACCTGCCTTCCCGCTGTGGCTGCTCGGCGCCCCAATTAAGCAGGTCGCGGCGAGAGCGCCGAGTCCTGGAGCTTTCCTCCCGCACGGGTTCCCGCCCCTCCCCAGGCCTCCGAAAAGCAGGAAAGAAAAAACAAATCTCATACTTTTCTCCGGGGGCGCGAGGGTCCTCTCGCCTCCAGAAGAGGGTGGAAGACTAAGAAGCCGCGGGTCTGGACTGAAGGGGCGCAAAGTGGGTGGTGAACAGGCTCGAACGCAGTCGAAAGCAAGCCTGGCGGCCGAGTCCTGTCCGCGCCCCTCGGAGCCAGGACGGTTGGGGGCATTGCCGATGGTACCAGGAGCCTGGGGATCCCGCGGGCTCTGCCTCCGCGGCGCCGAGCACGCACAGCCCAGCCTGCTCGGATACTAGCGCACTGGGGGACAACTTCTCCGTTCGCACCCCTTCCCAAAGGGTCAAGCGGCCCGCAGGCCATCACTCCAAACCAGTCGTAGCTTCGGAGACTGGGGATCGACACCACTCCCGGCCCCGCGCCGCCTAGTTTCCCAACAGGGCGCGCTAGCCCGCTAGCCAGAGGAACCTCCGCCCAGGCCTTGCCAAGCGCCCACCCGGAGCAGGCCGGGGGCAGTGAAGGATGCGGCGGGAGCGGCGCGCTGCAGTTCCGCGACGTGGCACGTACCTTGGAAGCGATGACCCAGATATCGGTAGCGGTGGATGAGCCAGGGGTAGAAGGTGGACGGATCCCGCTGCTGCGAGGCGAAGAGGGGGTGTGGCGAGTGCGAGGAGGGTAGGGGGTGGGCGGCCAGGGCGTGCGGCGGCGGTACCGGGTGCACTGGCACGGCGGGGTTGGGCGGGTGCGAGACCGCCTCGGCGAACACCAAGTCTGGGTTGGAGTAGACGCCCCTACCGGCGGCGGCGGCGGCGGCCGAGTGGAAGCCGTTGAGGAACGGATTTATGGGGCTGGAGTTAGCGTAGCTGAGTGCCGCGGGACGGATGGGGTCCTCGGAGCGCGAGGCGGGCAGGGGACTGTCCTTGGCCACCAGCGACTCGATGGTGAAGCAGCGCTTGGGCGCCGGCTGGAACATGCTGCGCCGAGGAGCGGGCGCCCTGGGCTCCCAGCTCCTGGCGACCGCCGCACGCTGCCTCCGCCGCCCGCTGCCCGCGGCGAGGACGGACGAGAATTGGGGACTCGTTTGTTTGGGGTGGGGGTGGGGGTGGGGGTGGGGGGAAGGAAAGGAAGAAAGAAAGGAAAGGAAAGGAAAAAGGAAAGGAGGGGGGAGGGAGAGGGAGAGGCAAAGCCGAGGATCCCGAGAATCTTGCACCAAACGCGCCCAACCTGAAGAGAAGGGGGAAAATCCTTCCAGAAGAATTTGCAGGCGTGGATTGGGGTAATTTTTTTTTCTTTTTTTTTCTTTTTTTTTTTCTTTTTTTTTTTTTTTTTTTGGCTAGATGGCGTGGGGGGATCGGAGTTAGAGGCAGGGAGGAGAAGGGGGGAAAGTTCTCGGGGGAGGCAAAAAAAAAAGTTTTTTCTCCTCTGCAAAAGGCGGGCAGGGCGCCCTAAGTCCAAGGACAATCCATGGAAGTGTTCGCTTCTTCACAAGTTGTGCAAACGATTTGTTAGTTCATGAGCCTAATTAGTGCGGGGATCACATAAACAGCTTCCTCCGAAGCCTGGTAAATGGCTTGATGATTGGTCGCTATTACTCGCCCTGAGGTGGAAGGGGGGAGACTCTTTAAAGTGCGTCAGAGGGAGGTGAGCGCCTGGGAACCCGGAGGCCTGGATCCGGGCCGAGAGTGGAACGGAGTCGGCGCCGCCGCCTTGGCTGAGCCTTCTGCCGCCCGCCTGGCCGTCCGGCTTCTCCGCGCCTTCACCCCTCGCTCCCAGCTCACTCGCTCCTGCGGCGCCCGCTGCGGCTTCTCCTCCTCCGCCTCCTCCTCTTCCTCCAGTTTCTTCTTCTCCTCCTCCTCCTCTTCCTCCTCCTCCTCTTTCCCCACCTACTCCCCCTCAGCCACTGCCTCCGCCTCCACCAGCACCACTCCCTCCGGGGCACCCCGGTCCCTGCAGAGTCCCTGGCCGGCGCCGCCTCCGCTGCGGCCCCCTGAATCCCGAGCCCGCTGCGCCCAAGCTGGTAGGACAGACGGACAGACAGATTGCTCTCGCCTAGCGCTCCGCCGCTGCTGCCTTACGCGGCCCCGCGTCGGGAGAACTGGGATCGCCCCAAGAGCACCGCGAGGGTAAGCGGGCGGGGGCTGATTCCCGGGCTAAAGGCGCCGTTCGGTTATACCAATCCCCACCCTTAGCAAAACTCCCAGCAGTTTCCTAGGCCAGGAGGGATCCTGGAGTGAGGGGTACGGGGTCCTCCCACCCCATCAACCACGCTTAGCTTCGAGGTCCCAGGGTCGGTGCGTTCGCGATTCTTGACCCGGCTCGTTCGCTTGCGAGTTGAGACTGGGAGCTGCCGACCCCGCAGGAGCAGTGGGCTTCCAACTCGCTACCGCTCTCGCCCCACGGTCTCTAGCGTTTTCTGTCTGGGAGGGTGCTCACCTCCTTCCCCAAAGCAATTCCTTCTGGAATATCTGGGACCGGCAGTCCAAGGTAAGGGGAGAGCCCGACATGGTGCTACTGTACTATTATGGTTCCGTCGTAATTATTTTTGTTAGTGTGGTCAATGTTATTACTATTATAGATGATATTATTTTATTATTATTATTTCTATTATTATTATGCCATCTGTTGTCCCGGGGGAGGGGTGGGTTGCTGTGCAAACCCAGTGCAACTAGCGACTACGGATCGCATCTCCGGTCCCAGGCCGTGTCCGTATTTTCGAGCTCGCCTTCGGTTTTGGGATGATTTTAGGACCGACTTCCCTCGTCCCCATTGGCTCGCGCGGCGGCATAATTATGATCACATCCCCAGGCTGCTGGCGCTGCTCTCTGTTTATTGGTGGTTAAAGATCTATTATCTATTCATCAGCCGCCTGTTTTTTCCTTTTTTTCTTTTTGCCAATTACATTCCTCTAAAGTGAAGTACCAGCAGGTATTTTGCACGTTTACAATTAATTATAAAAAAAATTCTAGCGTCCTTTAAAATTATTACTCCCAGGCCCCTGTCATTTTTCCTAAGAACGCAGAAATGCCTATGTTTGGTGACTAGATTGCCCTGAAACCTGGGAGAAGCCAATGGGAATGGGGAGAGAAGAGTGAAGTCCACTGTGAGCCAGGCTGCCCTGCCACCAGATGCATAGTTGAGGGGACAGGTCTCAGGACAAGCTACCTGCTTCCTGCCTTGGTTTCATCTGGTGTATATTTATGTTTGTGTCAATTACTCCTTTATTCCAGATACAATGTTGTGTTGGGGCAGGTGTCCAAAAACCTCTTTTAGGAAACTAGGCAAGAGAGGAGTTGGGAGCAGTGTTTTCCGGGGTTGTCAGGGCACCAGACAGATTCGTGAGGAACCGGCAGAGATCATCTTTGTTGCCCCCACCCCACACCTTCCCAGGGAACACACATACACATCTTCACATATGAGACAGGTGTGCGCCTCAGCTTTGCCCTCACAGTGGGAGACACCTGCCTCTCCCTTAGGCTTCGAAGTTCTGGGCTGGGGTCCTGGCCCACTGTTGTCCCTCTGTTGGTTCCAGGTGGCTTTGCTTTCTCCTCCTCCCCTTTTTCCAGGCCCAAAGATTCTGGGCTTTGGATCCAGCCCTTGGGGTGGGGGTGCACTTAAAGATGCACCTCCCTTGGGCCTGGACCACTGTCCCCCAAAATATTGTCTACAGTTTGGAAATTCCTCTCTCAATTAGGCTGTGGGGTTAGAGGCCTCTCCTCTAACCCCAGCTAGGCCAGCAGGGAGCCTGAAGACATGGCAGAGGGGGGAGGTCTGTTGGCTGTGCCCAGCCAGTAAGCCCAGAGTGGAGCTAGAGGTCCGCCCTCGGGTTTTGGAGGCCAGAAACAAGCACTCAGCTTAGGCAGACTGTGGATCCCGAATCCTGGTAAGCAGGAGAGGATACCTTTCATGAACCGGCAGAGATCATCTTTGTTGCCCCCACCCCACACCTTCCCAGGGAACACACATACACCTCCTTTCAGAAGGAGGACTGGAGGGCCAGGCTCTGGCAGTGCCCTCAGGCCAGACCCACCAAACTCAGCCTGAGACTCAGGGGTTGCAAACTGGAGCCACTGAAAGCTCCACCCTTAGTGATCTTGCGTGGGGGCATAAAAGTCATTGACCTTGAGGGCAATGGGTATCCAGTCTGTCTGGGAGATAGGGTGAGACCTAGATGGTTTGTGATGTGTAAGGGTGATGGGTGCCTTCTCTCTTCTAAAACTTGCAGCCCTGGGCGCTAAGGTGCAATCATTATTCCCTTAACCAGGACAGTGTTGGGCTGGAGATGGGACCCCTCAGCCTTCTGCCCTAGGCAGGGACATTTGGCTGCAGTAGAGGGGTAGAGTGCTCCACAGTCCCACTTCAGTCAGTCGGCATCCTCTGCAGGCCACTCGCCTTTTATAAACTGCCCTTCTGTGGCCAGGTTTGCCCCAGGGGCTCTAGCTAGCCAACAGGTAGGCAGGGGTCAAGGGACAGCGGGGTCTGAGGTCTGGTGTCCCCCTTCCTGAAGGAACCAGGGCATGCTAGTTCCTCTGCTCCAAGTGCTGCTAGACCCAAGCTGCACTCCAGCCCCTTGAAGGAGAAGCGGGTTTCCAGTGAGTCAGGCAGTTCAGAACCCCAGAAGCTGGGTAATCTATGCTAATTCATGCACTCGGCCTGAGGAGCCCGGGAAGGTTCGCGGGGTCTGGCCCCGATGTGCAGGGAAATAAACTAGGATAGTAACTCATTAACCAGACTAGCCAGTGGAGGCGCTCCAGGGCACTGGACACTGTGGTCTGGACTGGACCCTAAGCTCCTAGATAGCACGGCTGCCCTGCCGCTCAACTTTACTTGTGGATTTAGGCCTTGCAGAATACGGCCACCTTTGTTCCTTAGCTGCCCAAGGAGTGGGTGTTTGGTTAAGTAGCCCTGCCTGGAGTGGGAGATGTGGGGATTTCTGAGGCTCCAGCTTAGAGCAAGGGGCTTCCTCCCTCTGCCCCACATGTGCCCCAAGCCACTGCTGCCTCTTGGGCTCTGTAGACTGAGGAATCTACCTTTGCAGGCAGCTGGACTAGCAGACACATTCAAACGTTCTAATTCCGAATCTGTCACTGAATGACCTTGAGCAACACAGAAGTCTCCCGACTTCATTTCGTCATATGTAAAAATACAGCCAATGCTGTCTGGGAGGCAGTGGGGAGTAGCAGTGGGCTTGTTTTGGAGGAAGATAGAACTATCCTACTTCCTGATTGTGGTGGTATTTACATGACTCTATATGTTTTTCAAAACTCACAGAACCATACACTACAAAGTGTGAGTTTTACTATATGTAATTATACTTTAATATAGCTGCCCCCATCCCCCAAGATGAGAGACTTGCATTTACAGCTTAACTGTGTGACCTTGGGCAAGTTACCTAACTTCTCTGTGCCTTGTTTTTCTCTTCTCTGAAATGGGAATAAATAATAGTACCTTTGCTCTGGGTTTGTTCAATGAGATAAACAAAGCAAAGTGCTTAGACAGTGTCTGGCACATAATGAACTACAATAAAAGTTCGCTTCTGTCCTTAATGCTGCTATTACCTACCCACCTCCAAGGCTTGTTACTGGGTTTCAGAGACTGTGAACAATATAGCTGTACAAACATCAGCTAATGCTGACAGTCCTGCCACACTCCTCCGAGCTACCCCAAAAGCTGAGAGCTTTTCTAGGGGGATGTTGGGGTGAGCAAGGCCTGGAGTCCTGGCTCCTTGGTTGGTGTTAAAGGGCGGAGACTCCTGCCGATCTCTGATAAGCATCTGCTTGGAGTTTCCTGCAAGGTCCCCCCGGGCTTCAAAGGAGCAAAGGGCAGCAGTGCTTCACCATCGCTGTGCTCCGTGCTAGGCCTGTGATGTACCTGGGGTGGGTGCCTGGCCTCCTACAACTGAGAATAGGTGTGTGGGAGCTGTCTGGGGTCACCACTTGTGTGACTTTCACCTTCTTGAGCCACGGTTGACTCATCTGTGAAAAGGAAATAGCAATGTGTTAACGGTTGTTGAGAGGAGTGAGTGAGCTAATATTTAGCACACTGTTAGCGTTCATCACATTTTAGTTATTGCTAGGCCATGGCCTTGTGCCGTCGAAGCTCCCCGCTGCACTCTGCCCCGTCTTGGTCCCTGATCGCCAAGGTTCGGGTCCTCACGTTGAGCCAGAACGCTGAGCCCGCCCTGCGCTCCCGCGGACCGCCGCGGACCGCACCGACGCCCGTGAAGGGCGAGCCCTTTCCCGGCCCGAGGCGCGCGAATGGTGTCCCGAGTCGGAAAGGCCTCGGGGACGTTAAGAATTCCTCCAACCCACTGAGATCACCAGTCACGCCAGCCTCTCCGAAACCGTACGGTGGCGGTGAGAAAACGAAAAGTATAATTAATGCCCTAAAAACATTTTTTAAAAATTATTAAGACAAATCCCTTTCTGGCGTCTTCCCCAGAGGCCTCTCTCCAGGCGGGCGCGGCGGCCCGGGGCTCCGATTGGCGTGCGCGCAGCGGCGCCTAGTGGCGAGGGCCGGGCGCGGGCGCGGTACCCACCGAGCCCCCGAGCCCGAGGGCGGGGGAGCGCTGGGGTCGCGCCGCACTGCCAAGGTCTCGCCTAGGCCGTCATCCAGGCCAGCGGAGGCGTTAAAGGAGGCTCACTGGCAACGGAGGAGCCCGGACGGCTTGGAAGTGCGTCCCTCCTGCCTCCTTCAGCTCCAGCTCTTGGCTTGAGAGCTCGCCATCCACGCTGGAATTCCAGCTCCAGTAGGAGTCCGGCTTCCTTCCGAAGGGGACGCAGAGGGGCGCTGGAGTGGGACAGGTTCTGCTCTAAGAAGGACTAGGAAGCCGTGATCACCTGTGCAGCCACAATTCCATGCCTGAGGTCCCATATCTCCCGGCCCGACTCGGGTGGTTCAGAGAACAGGCCTGGGATGGCCTGCGCGGGCCCCGCCTGGGGTGGAGTCGGAAGAGCTGGGGTCCCGGGGTGCGACTCTCTCAGATCCGCGCCCCCTCGCGGCTGGCTGAAGACGCCCGACACAGGGGGTCTTTGGTTTTGGCAAGGGTGGCAATTGATTACGACACACTCCTAGCAGCGCACGTTGACTAGCCCATTCCTCTCGGAGCGCGCGGACCCCCATCCGTCCCAGGGCAGCCTGGCTCCTCCGGTGATGTGGGGCCGTGGAATCCGCTTGGGCTTCCCTGAAAATCCGTGTCATAGGAAGGCGGCCTGGGAGCGGCGCCCTCAGCATAACTGCTTGGAGCTCCGATCCCTTGCTGCAGGGTCTTGACCCTGGCCCTGGCCTCCGCGGGTGGCTGCAGGGGCGCTGTCCTCCTCTGGACATCCGCGCGAACGTCTGCGTCTCCGGAGAGCTATCCGTTTTGAGACCCAAAGTTTCAGTGACGCATGGAGCCACTGGCAGGACCCCACCGTCGGGTTTTATCTCCTTCATCGCGTTGAAACTCGTCACTTCCTCACCACACACACGCTGTCTCGATTCATTATTGAAAGCAAGGAAACAGAACCAAAGGGGTTTCCAGTTTCTTTCTCCCTCAGCTGCCTTCAAATGAAAGCCTAGGACCCAGCAAGGACTGGGAGGGACAGACAGACGTACACACAGACGGTGGTGCAGGAGCTAGGGAACAAGTATACTCTCGTTCGGGCGCCTGCCCAGGATAGGGATGAAGACAGTTGCGTCTCCCTTGCACTCTCTCGGGATGGAGGGTGGGTGGGAGCGTGTCAAGTCCTTCCCATCGCCCCCAAAGCTACATCTCTATGAGCCCACCAGAGCGTGCACCGGCTTCTGAGTTCCCAGAGGACCAGCCTGGGGAGCGGAAGCGGGGCGCACCTTCCACGCCTCTGCAGCGCTTTCTGGCTTTTCGTGTTTGAGGCTCTGCTCTCTGCCACTGATGGCCCGGCCGGCCTTTTAACTTGGAGTCTGGTCCTCGCCCGACAATGTAAGGCGCTCCTTGGATTTGTCAGCGTCCATCTAGGAGCCTATGCTACTTCTGAAACTCTGGCGTCCCAGGAGCCACACTCTCAGGGACTTAATCGCCTCTTCCTTTAATACTTCCCCATTTTCAGGACGTGGGGGCTGGGCTGGGGCTTGGAGGGGAAATCCTGCCATCTGAGGAAAAAAGGAAACTGGAGGTTTTTTCTTTTGGACTGCGGCCCTCCTTGAAACATGGGGAGGATTGGGCCAAGACTTACAAGAAAACTAACAATTCCTCTCACCTGTATCGAGTTTTAGCAATTTTTCAAAAGTATGTGTGCTCAAGCCCGTGATTTCAGTGAACATCACAATCTGGTGTGGTCAGTTAGGGAAACAGTCATGATACCCACTTTTCAGATGAGAAAACTGAGGCTCAGGGAAGTTACAAAAACCACTCCGCGCACCCCCACCTCCTGGCCATGGGTGCAGGGATCACTTCACTTGGAGCCCTGGGAAGACCACCCTCTCCTCCCCGCCCACAGGAGTCAGGCGCCCGCACTCAAGCCAAGGAGAAAAGGCAGGGGAGAGTGCCCTGCAGGTGGGCTGGGGTGCACGCGGGAAGGTTCGCCCGGGCGGCCCCACTTAATGTCACTCTGGCTCTTGCTTCGTATGCACCCGCTCACCGTTGACCTCCGTGCCGCTCTTCCCGGCCTCAGGCCCTGCCCTCTTTCTTCTTCCTGGTTTAGCTCCTGCAGTCTCCAGCCCCGAGTTTAAGACTGGAGGGCGGAGGGTGATCGGTGGCCTCGCCGCTGCCAGTGAGCGGAAGCGCGGGCAGGGCAAGCGCTGCGTGGCGGCAGCTGAGACTCCGTGCGCCCAGTATCCCCAGGTCGCTCGCGTGGGCGACTCACAGTGGTCGGGAAACCTCTGCTGGTGGCCACAGAGCAGCGCCTGCGCGGGCGGGCGGGAAAAGGGGTGCTTCCAACCGCAGCCAGCGAGGCGGCCCCAAGACCCCTCGTCCAGCGTCTTCTGCTTCCCCGGCTCTGTCCCGCCTGCGCGGAGAGAGCTGGGGGACAGAAGAATGGACAGGGACTGGGAGCTTCCGAAGGGGCTCACGGGGGTCTGACCACGACCACTCCCCCATCGCGGGCCCTGAGAAGACCCCAACTCTCTGGGAGCAGCCGCAGCTTTGCCGGACCAGGAGGCCCTAATTACAGACGGGCTTTGCTGCAACTCGTGGGGGCCCGGCCCCCAGAGGAGAGTGAAGGAATCCTCTGGTGCGGGCCCCCGCAGCTGCCACATTCACATTCTGGGGCTCCTCGAGCCTGGAGGTTGGCCATACCAGGCCCGGCTCCCCTGTTTGCATCCCGTCGGCGTCTGGGCGCGGGAAGGCTCCGTGCACCCCGCTTCTCCCATGGCCACGCGGAGCCCTCGGCTTCGTGGCCTGCCCCTGGCGTCTGGAGGAGACGCCGCTAGTGAGGCCCGAGGGAGCCTCTGGGGACCCGCAGCAGCCGAAGCCCGCTTGGGCCTCGGAGGCCTCCTCTACGCTGGGCCCGAAGTGTCCTCCCACCCCTGGCGGGGACCAGGAGAGGCCCGACCGCAGCCGCCCTCCGCTTAGCCCCGGCCGCCAGCAGCTTGCCGGGGGCGGCGTGCGCAACAAAGGGTGGCATCGCGGCGGCGCGGACAGGGACAGCATTGATTCAATATTAGCTTTTCATTCCAGTCTATTGTGCCCATCTGAGATAATATTGACTCTGAGGTGAGAGCCCACAGACAACAGGGCTTGTCTAACACTGCGCTGCAGGGCGCTCGAAGGGAAGAGAACCAGAAAGCGCGAGTTAAAAAGACTGCGAATAAAAGCTGCTCGCGCGGCGCGGTGGCCGCCGCTGGCGCCCAGAACCTCGGACCCGGGAACTGGGGGTCGTGGGAGGGCCGAGGGGTCTGGAGGTGGCTCTGAGGAAGGGAGCCGTGCTGTGCGTTTCCAAGGAAAACAGCCCTCGCTCAACACACACTCCCATCTGCCAGACACTTGATGTTGAGGTTCCCCTTCTCGGTAGCTCTGGAGAAAAACTAATTCCCCCACACACTGTTTTGGGTTGCTAGTAAGCCAGCAGCGGCCACTGAGATATTTTTCCCCTTGTAAATGGTGTAACTCTTTAGGGTAAATTTTCTGTCAAAATGTTTCTTCTATTTCCCCAGCCAGTGAAGGGTAAACACGCAGCAATTATCATTAAACTGCATTACTTGCGAGAGCGTGTTTAATATCAAATTTCTAACTGTGCATTTGGCTGTGCGTTCAGTCGTCTCCTTGCAGCCCATCGTTGAGTTCCCTAACTGCCTTTCTAACCGCAGCTTTAAAGGGCCTCTGGAACGTTCCAGTCTTGCATATAAAGATTCGTTTCAATTTTCAAATTGCCTCTAAATGCCTCCGTTGGAGAATGGCATTTTAAGTTGTTTTACGTGTCGGAGACAGAATACTTAGGCTTACACTCGGGGCACCAAACGCAAAACGCTCAGGGCTTGCAGTGAACCTGGTGAGTGTGCCCTCGGGTGTCATTTACAGAATTCGTGCCCTCCTCCCAATTGGAGTTTGACCTCTATCAGAGATAATCTCTTCACTCGTTTACCCCAATGAGGAGCTGGTCGTTTGAGATCTTTTCATCCACCCCAAAGGCACGTGGGCGCGTGGGGAACTGGGATAGGGTGAGGGCTGGGGTGGCCGCATCACTATGAGGAGACCCTGATGTGCTTCCCTCCTTCCCCTCCAGCGCCTTGTACTGAGCTTGTGCTCGGCGACAAGGAGCAGATCGGCACCTGGGCTGTTTCAGAGGACATGATGTCTCCTATGTACCATCTGTAACATAGACGGTCCGTTTGTATTATATACTGTTTAACATATAATATGTATTATGTGGTTTCGTATCATAAATTAATATTTAACATCCAGTTCCTTTATAATATCGTTATATTACTTATGTAACAATGTTTTATCATATACAAGGGCAAGAGGGAGAGGAGACAGGATGCCGTGGGCTGTTTATTTCTCAAAAGCAATTCTAGATTGTGTGTGTGTGTGTGTGTGTGTGTGTGTGTGTGTGTAAATGTATTTGGGAGAGGCTTTAATTTCCAAGTACGCATTTGATCATTTTAATGTAACTTTATAAAGTCCTAATCGAAGCCACTTTGAGACCAGCTATGTCTTTATAGCAAAATACCCTGAAGTCCACTGTCGGCTCCAGGACAAGGTTGGGGGGAAGGTAGCTGCTGTGAGGGACAGCAGGTCCCCATTGGAAAGTGATTTTCCAAATGTTTATTCCCCGGGGACAGAGGAGCCGATGTTCTGGACTCCGCGGCCGTCTCCTGTCCTCGCTTGTGTTATGGTGGTTGTTTTGGTTTTGAGAGAGGCCGTTTAGAGGCTCTAGTGATCCCTAAACTGATGTCATGAATTAAAAATGAATGTGAGGAGTGCAGCATATGCTCGGCTGAGGCGTCTGGGAGCTCAGAGGAGGCCTTTCACCTCGGGTTCCGGGCTCCAGACGACAAACCGCGGGGCTCCAGCCTAGGTGCCCGATGCGGGCGGGCCTGGCAGAGCGGAGGCGCTGCGCGGGCTCGTGCAGGTCCTCTGCCCCAGCTCGCGGCCGCCCGTCCCTACCCCGGACTGGGAAAAGCTGTCCGGGGCTTGCATCGTTTACAGATCAGATGTTCCCAACTACAGTTTGCTTTTAATACCAATTGAGAGCTAAAATAAGCAAACAGTCGGGAGTTCCCGTTGGAGGGCAGGGGCCAGGTGTGCTGGAGGAAAATAAAGTCGGAATTTCAGATGTCCTCACGTTATCGCTCCGTTAAAAGGCAAGAACCGCGCAAGTGATTTAGTTTAGGGAGGTGGGGGGGAGGAAAAAAGAAAAAAAGAGACGAAGTCAGGTGTAGCCAACGAAAAGATCAGAAATGAGAACCTTCCTAACTTTACAGCTTAATAAACAGGAGGCTGCTAACTCAGAGGCTTGGGAGCTGGGGAGAGAAATTGGGCTGGCGAGGTGGGGAGGTAGGGAGGGTAGGCTCAGCGAAAGGGCAAGAGGGAGAGGAGACTGTCAGGATGCCGTGGGCTGTTTATTTCTCAAAAGCAAAAACCCCCAAACGGTTACCTGGTGAACATCTTGTAGAACAAAACAAAGAAACTTGGCTAAAACCTGGAACAGGCAGTTTAGGCTCCCCAGTTCTGGCAAAACTTGAGGTTCAGTGAGGCCCAGAGCCCACTTGGGATCTGGTCCAGTTCCCAGCCTTGGGAAAGGTTGTTGTGGGTGTGGAGAAGTAGAGACTGTACCTCCCAGCTCTGTCCCTGAAGGAGCTCCCAGGCACCTGCTGGGATGAGCTGGGAAGTGGGTAGAGGGGCTGAGATCAGAGGAGGGAGGAGAATGTCTTCTTGTTGCTAAAAATACAACAACCCACTCCCCTCACCCCAATGGCTGCAGTCTCTGGCCCTGGCAGCACTGGGAGGCGTCTACAGAATGGCAGGCCTTCCAGATGAGGAGCGGATTGCAGTGCCAACCATGTGGATGTGGGTCTTCCCCAGATGGGCTTGGGCACATCTGGCCTGTCTGCAGCATTTTCTGCATCCAGGTGATCCATCTCGTCCCTGCCCGGTGTAGTGGAGAACTTTATTCTGTGTTAGCACCAGAGTTCCTTATTTCTACCCTGTTCTCTGAGCCCCCATGATCCCGGTTTAAAGGGCAGCTGCCTGGGTGTGGTGAAAGCAAGATAGACTATATTTCATTTCTCATCTGCCAGGGCATCTCACATGAGAGATAATTCATTTCTATCACTGATGGCACCAGTCCCATGTACTGTGCTGAGCTCCCATTACGAGGATTTATTTCATCCAGTCCTCCCAGAAATCCATTGAAGTCTATTCCCATTTTCCATATGAGAAAACGGAGGCTCTAAGATGTTAAGACGTTCATCCAAGGTCACACACATGGCTAGTAAATGAGGAAGTCTGGATTCCAACCCAGGTCTTTCTGACTCTAACAGGTTTTCTTTCTCCCCCCTTCCCTACGTCTGATTTCCTATCAAAATGCCCGCTTTTCCCCAAAGAGGAAGCCACTGGGTGAGGAAAGAGACAACACTTTGTTCTTTAGTCCTCCAAAAAGTCAATGACGATAGGATAAAGAGTCTGGATCCCACATCCCCTCCAGAGCATTTATTCCAACTCTGAAAGAGACAACAGACTATTGGCACATGGACAGCATGAGTGGTTTACAAATAGCCTGACCACACCTCACTTCAGTCACCTCTCCCACCAGCCCTGTGAGGTGGACACTGTCATTATTACCCCACTTAGAGAGGCAGGAATGGACTCACCGAGGTTGCACAAGTTGCTCACTCCCCATCCATTCTGTGCAGAGCCCTGGCTGTCCCATTCCAAGTCTCCCAGCTTTGTAGATTACCACATATGGGACCATTTAACCTATGAAGTTAGACCTTGCATTGTTTTGTGAAATTGCTAAGTTTTCTCTTTTTCATGTTTTAAGTATTCCTGCACATATTATTTCAGGATCCAACTTTTTCTGCATTTATGCCTCTCTGAGACTCATACCTTTTCCATGTATGTACCCATCTGTATTGCGAAGCCATCAAGGAAACAGAACAAGGAGTTGCACCTTATCTGTGGTCAGATGATACTCAGAGACCTATACTCATGGTATATAGGTTTTATGGATAACTGTATATTTGGCTCTATTACCATTTGCCTTACTTGTATCACTCAAACTCAAATGTGTGATCAAGGATTTTCAATCGTATGTCTGTGTGTGTGTGTGTGTGTGTGTGTGTGTGTGTGTTTCATGACTTTCAAAGTACAGTTAACTCTCGCTTTAGACAATGTTTTCTCTTTGCTAAGATCCAAGGGGAAGAATTTGAGGCAGAAGGAATTCTTTGGTCAAATAGTTCCATGTTCAAAGAGATAAACAAGAGTGCAGACAGGAAGTGGCTCAAGGGGTCTCCGATCTTGAGATACTGTAAGAAGTCCCCTGCCACCAGGAAAAGCCTGCCAGGGAAGGATGTTCTCAGCCCTTGGACAACCAAAGCTCCCTCATCAGGCTCATTCTGAATCTCACTTGTTTACTTCTCCACAAAAGCCATGCTCTCCTACCCCATGAAGAAGCTTTTTTTCCTCGTTATCATGAAATGTTATATATATATATATAAACATTATGCCAGAATGTGTAAAGAAGTCAATAACAATCATGCAAATTACCCCTACCTGGGGGTCACCACTGCCAAACATTTTGAGATGTTAACTGAAAAAAAAAGAAGGAATTAGGGCTGGGTGTGGTGGCTCATGCCTGTAATCCCAGCACTTTAGGGGGCCGACATGGTGAACCCCAGCTCTACTGAAAATACAAAAAATTAGCCGGGCGTGGTGGCACACACCTGTAATCCCAGTTACTCAGGAGGCTGAGGCAGGAGAATAGCTTGAACCCAGGAGGGGGAGGTTGCTGTGAGCCCAGATCACACCACACTGCACTCCGGCCTGGGTGACAGAGTGAGACTCCATCTCAAAAAAAAAGAAAAAAGGAATTAGGTTATGCCTATACGTTGTTATATTTGTCTAACATCTAATATTGTTAGATATGTCTAACAACATTGTTATTGTTGTTTTAGTGACTAAAAGAAAGGGAAGAAACAGGCTATGTGAGTCTGTTTATGTGAAGTAACAGGCAAAATGAATCTATGGATATGGAACTCAGAATGGTGTTTGCCTCTGGAGTGGGTTGACTAGGAGAGGCCCGGGAAACTTTCTGGGCTGCCAGAAATGTTCTATATCTTGATTTGGGTGATGGTAACAAGGATGTATACAATTGCAAAAAGTCATCAAACCTAAGATTTTAAAGTACTTTATTATAAATGTTGAGACCTTAATATAGAAAAAGAAAGAATCTTGGACAAATATTATATCAAAAAAAACAAACAAGAGAGATGAAGTAGCAAAAGACTGACCTAAAAAGCAGGAAATGCTGAGCTAACACCAGCCACACAACACCTGGAGCTTTACAAAGAGGAAGACCAGGCTTGGCTCCCCTCCATTTCAGCCTCTCAGAGGCCCTCCTAGGTAGGCTGCAGGTACATCCAAGAGGGCTGGATCCTTAAATGGGTAATACAGTCTTAAGGTCCTGCTGGGCCTCACTGCTTGCCAGCCTCCCTCTTCTTTAATGCTGTCACTCTGCCATGTTCACAGTGAGGCACTTCATTTCCTGATAGGGGTGAGGGTCCCTTGGAATGTAACGAGAATCCATGCTTGAGTCAGGAAGGAAGGTAAAAGGCCTTAGCTTTCAAAAAGATTCCAAAAGTTTCTTTCTTAGCCACTCTCTGGAACTCAGAATGTGGTCTCTCAGAAGCAATGTTATAAATGGTGGTCAAGATGCTACCCTAAAATATCTGTTCAATGTCTACTCATAAAAATACAGAATTTTAAGCTTGGTGGGTGGAGGAAAACTGATATACTAGGAGATTCTTTAGGAAAAACTGTGTTTCCTAAGTGTATTGAGTGATAGCGGTTGTGTGTCATAAAAAAAATGAGAGGAGGCCGGGCATGGTGGCTCACGCCTGTAATCCCAGCACTTTGGGAGGCCGGGGCGGGCAGATCACGAGGTCAGGAGATAGCGACCATCCTGGCTAACACGGTGAAACCCCGTCTCTACTAAAAATACAAAAAAGAAATTAGCTGGACGTGGTGGCGGGCGCCTGTAGTCCCAGCTACTTGGGAGGCTGAGGAGGGGAATGGGGTGAACTCGGGAGGCGGAGCTTGCAGTGAGCCGAGATGGCACCACTGAACTCCAGCCTGGGCGACAGAGAGAGACCCGGTCTCAAAAAAAAAAAAAATTAGAGGAAAACAATATTTTTTTTTCCCAAAAATATACCTATCTGCCAGACACTGTGTTGGCATTTGAAATTCAAAAATGAAAAATCCTATGATATCCTCCCTCAAGAAGCTAGCCGAGGAAAACTAACCTTGTAAATACATAAGTACAATAAAATCTTCACAGGCGTTGTGATAGAGGTCGTCATAGTTAAACAAAACAGGAAAATAGAAGTGAATGTTGGTTGGCAAGGGGAAACGAATTTTAAAGCAGGGAGGGCTGATGGGGTAAGGAATTAGATGAAGACCTTTAGGTAGACTTTCAGGGTTCATGGGCACAATGGCCCTGGATCTGACGCTATTTCCAAATGTCTCTTTCTTTCACAATAAGATCATTACAGTTTAACTTCTCAAGCACTGTTGGGGTGGGGTGATTGTTTTTTGACTTTCAAATTATCTGAAGGGAGTAGAGGTGAGAAAACTTGCAATTTCAAAGGGAAAAGAAAAGAACATTTAAAAGGTATGTAAACCCAGGAGAAGGACTGCCAGAGGGGGATTTGACTGAGTATGGAGGAAGGAAAAAGCATAAACCCCAACACTGGAAAAGAAACAAAAGGTCAGTTCCCCACATCAACCACTGGATGATGAAGCTGACTCAGGACAGCTTGGGTGCTATCATGAGAGCAGAGTGGGTTAGGAGTCCCTGTGCTCCCAGGAGTATGAACGTATGGGATCACTTAAAATCAGATATTTATAGTATTTTCAGATCATTTATTAGTTCCACCAGTATCGAGCATTTACCATTTATAAGGAAATTTGCAATTGACCTGTAATTAACAGGGTTAAAAAATTGAGTCTGTCATGGTCCTTGCCCTTGAGAACCAGTTAGGGAACTAGACAGCTAAATATTATTGAACGTGATAAGTGCCCAAACATACAATGCTCAGGAAAAAGCTACTGATGTTCTGTTTAAGCAACACAGACAAGAAAATATTTCTTTTGTTTCTTTCCCAAGAAACTCCTGTGGGTGGAGGAAAACTGATATACCAGGATATTTTTTAGGAAAAACTGTAAGGTATTTCAGTAATTGGTAGACAGTAAGACATTACAAGGAGGGCCATGGGTGATTGACCTGAGCAGGTAGAAAGAATATATTAAGCAAGGGTCAAAAGAGAACAAGCATTTATTAAGTGCTTACTGTATTTCAGGTACTTCACATATAAGATCACATTTAATTGTCATAAAATCCTTCAAGGGTAGGTATGTATATCCATTTTTTTATAGATTAAAAAATGGCTGCTTACAGAGGTTAAGTAAATTCTCCAGAGACACACAGAGAAAGCGACAGAGCTAGGATTTGAACCTTTCTCTGTCTGATTCCTAAGCCCTGACTTCAGGCCACAATTCAGCACGGGGTATTAACCATGCAGGATCTACTGAGCCCCCACGGCTGTTCTGCAGGTAGAATGTGATTAGGGAGTCAAAGTGCCTTTGGAAAATGCAGGCATTAGACAAGCATTATTTGTTAAAATAATTTGCGGCTATGTTCTCCCCTTGCTGGTCTTCATTCAACAAATATTTCTTGTGTGCTAAGCCAGGCACTGTTCCAGGCACTCAGGATATAGCAGGGGGAAAAGCAGATAAAATCTTTACCCTGGTGGAGCTGACATTTCCCCAGCAGGACAGTCTGCAGACATGAATAAAAAGATTGATGAGCCATGTGAGAGAGAGTGCTTAAGGTCTCTCTCTCTCTCTCTCTCTCTATATATATATATATATATACACACACACACACACAGTTATATAGATGTAGTTATATATATAGTTATATAGATACAGTTATATATAGTATATAGAGAGACTATATATATACTCTCTATATATGCATATTCACTATTTGAAATATTGAAAAATTGGAAACCCAAGAGACTAAATGTTTTTTAATGAGGACTTTTTTTTTTTAAGTATGTTTCCATACTATGGAAAACTGTGTAATATAGCTATTGCAAAGATGGAAATAGCTCTTTTTCTGTAGTGTCATGGAAAGACCTCCAAGATCTGTTAAGGGGGTAAAAAGCAAACTTCAGGACAATAAATGATATGATCCCATTAAGGCTTAAAATAAACACTACTTGTTTGTGCTTGTGTGTGTGCATGTGTGTATTCACATACTAATATATGTTATATGTGTATACTTAGATATAAATTCAGAGAAAAGTTCTGGAAAAATACACACCAACCTGACAACTGCATTTCTTCAGGAGAAGAGAGGGGAACTTGCAGGACTTGGTGTGGTCGTGGTACTTATTCTGACTACAATGTATACTTCTTGATTTCTGATGATGAGAATACATTCACATATTGCTTGCATAATTGAACAGGGAGACAGATGCTTGCATGTGGGTATAATTTAGTTATAGCAATATGATTATGGATGACAATTGTTACTCTTTTAATCTCCTTTGATGTTGTTTTAATATGTCTATGGAGTGAGATATACACATAGATGGGATGATGCCAACACATAAAAGATGGAATTAAAACATGGCAACCTGGCTTGGAAATCTCGCCTCTCCCCACCCCTCCTGCAGTTTATAGTGAAACCTTTTTTAAGAGCATCATGGGATTTTGGATGGAAATCCTTGATCTCCCAGTTCTGAGACACATGTAATTATTTCATAGTTATTAGCCTCAAGGATCTTTGCGATAGATATGACTTCATTATGAGAGCATCAGGCCTCTCCCAGCAGTAATTGAGCTTTGGGTGGAGCCAATGTGGGGGTTCTAGTGTGTGAGGAGTGGCTCCCAACAGGATTCCCCTGGTTTCTACACCAACTCAAGCAAGCTGGCCTTAGCTTTGGCTGATCCCTGAAAAACAGCTAATGTATCCCACCCAAATCCCTTCCATTGTCTCTCTCTGTGACCTTGGGAAAGTCTTTGCTGTTTCTGGGTCTCCAATGGAAGAAGTTGAACCACATGGCCTATGATGTCATTTCCTGTCCCAAACTTTTGATTTCTATTATGACAAGTTGTTACAGGAGCCCTCCATCCATGCATTCATTTATATGCACCTGTTTGTGTGCTGGGGACACAGAAGCAAGGAGGCACATCCTCTGGCCTTAAGGAGCTGCTCGTGGTGGCATCAAATTCTTGAAGATGTTGAAGCTGGTGGGTCTGCTAGAAACTCAGACAGTGTCTCAGAACTGGACTCAGAATAGATGTGTGGGGATCCCTCTCCACTCTCTGCCTCTGGATCTCTTGGGTAAAACTGGCATCTGTTCCTCCAGTCCCTTTATTCTAAACGTAATGCTGGTAGAGCCTCTACCTCTGCTGGGTGGCTTCTGGTTCTTAGAGACTAACTCACACCCATTTATAGGAGGGAATAAAGAGTCTCAGCATGGGGAAAGGGATGGCCTGAAGTCACAGGAGTTCTAGGTGGACTGGTGATGGGACTGGGGGTCCTCTGGCCACTCCACTCATTCAGTAAACTTTTATTGATCACCTGCTGTATGCCAGGTGCTTTGCTAGATCGTGGGAGCACAAGTGTGAATCAATGGAATGATTTGTCAGATGTGTGTTGCTTTTTATTATAAAAGTGATATATGATTCTAACCACTCACATCCTTACAGACCATAATGTGAGTGGTTAGAAGCTCTCCTGGACAGGACAGTATCCTCAGAGAACCCTCAGATCTGTGCCCTTCTCTGGGGGCTCCAGAGAATTTCCTCAACCAGTCTTATCCCCCAAGGAGCAGAAGGCTGCTGGGGAGGCCCAGGTGCAGTAGACACTGAGTCAGGGGCTGGGGTCAGAAGTCAAACTGTACTATGGCAGGAAGTGCCATAGTGCCCTTGGTCAAGGCCAAGCTGGATTAAGGGGAACATGCTTCCATGGGCTGAGGGTAGGTAGGGGTTTACCCAGGAGAGAGGGAAAGAGGGAGTGTGGCAAAAGTAGAGAATTCGTGCCAAGCTGACCCAACCTCTCCTTCTCTCTCCACACTTCCTTGCTGTGTGACCAGGTCAGTGGCTCAGCCTCTTGAGCTTCAGTTTCTTCTTCCATGAAATGGGAATGATAACAATTATACTTGTTCTTCTCTCAGATGATGATTCTGAAGATCAAACAAGGTGATGGGTAGAAAGGTAAATTATAAAGCACTTTAAGATATAAGCTAATGTTGTTGTACTTTGAAGTGATGCATCTTCCTGCTTCCTAACTGACCCATCCCGCTTTGCCAGATCTGTTGTGTGAGGTTTCCAGTATGGTGGGTGCAAAAGCAGTCGTGGGGGTTGGGGAAGGAATCCCTGGCCTGCTCACCACTTGTGGGCTAGAGGGGGCCATCCAGAGTTCCTTACAAGGCAAGTGGGCAAGCCGGCATTGGCATGGGCACTACTGAGGGCACTAGTCCCACCCTGAAACTCATCAACCCAATGCTGCATATGTGACTCCTCCCATCCAAGAGTGCCCAGGGGATGGGGTGATCTGCAGCCTGATAGGAGCCTGCAAATAGCATTTTTAGGGCATTTGTGGGCTCCTTTGAGAGACAGGCTATGCCATGGTCCTGTGGGTTCCTCAATAAGAAGAAGGGACTCTTTGGGGGCACTAAGAGCCTGGGTATCAGGAGACCCAGTGGCTTCTGGTCCTCATGTGCTGTTAACCTTAGGCAAGTCACCTCACCTCTCTAGGCAGATTTGTCAGATGTGTGTTGCTTTTTATTACAAAGGTGATATATGATCATAAAAATTTTAAATATGACAGAAGAGGAGAAAGTACAAATGAAGGTGTCCCCCTCCACACCCTTGCCATTACTCCATTCTCATGCTGCTATAAAGAACTGCCCAAGACTGCATAATTTATAAAGGAAAGAGGTTTGATTGACTCACAGTTCCACATGGTTGGGGAGGCCTCAAGAAATTTACAATCATGATGGAAGGAGAAGGAAACACGTCTTTCTTCACATGGAAGCAGGAGACAGAAGTGCCGAGCAAAGGAGGAAAAGCCCTTTATAAAACCATCAGATCTCATGAAAACTCACTCACTATCACAAGAACAGCAGCATGGAGGTAACCATCCCCAAGATTCAATTACCTCCCACTGGGCACCTCCCACCAGGTCCCTTCTACAACACATGGGGATTATGGGAACTACAATTCAAGATGAGATTTGGGTGGGGACACACCCAAACCATATCACCCCCTAATCCTACTGCCATGGAACATCTGCTATAAAAATTCTTTTACATATACGAATAGCTATGTATGTTTATTAAGCAGAAGTTGGGATCACAAGGCTATATTGTTTTCCTGCCAGTTCTCTTCATGTGTTGATATACCTCAGACTTTCCTCCATAGTGCACAGGTCTGCCTCATTTGTTCAACCAACTGCATAGGATTCCAGACTTTTGGAACCCTTTTCTGAATCTTTACGCAGAGTAAATTCCCTGAGATGAAATTACTGCATCAAAGTATTTCTCTACACTCTTAATACGTTAAATATGATCATTCCTTTTTAAAATTTTTGACAGTGGTGAGTGAAAATAATATTTTATTGTTCTAATTTTAAATTGTTTGATTATTAGCGAGGTTGAGCATTTTTTGTATGTTCATATTTCTTTTTCTATAAAAAGCTTTGCTTCTGTCTTCCCAATTTTTCTATTGGAATGATAATCTTTCTCTTATCTGAAAACAGCACTTTATATAGTAAAGCTCTTAATCCATTGTTTGTCATACAAGTTGCATTTTTTTCCTAGTTTGTCCTTTGCTCATAGTATGTTTCTCATACCAAAGATTTAAATATTTATGCAGGCAAAATTGTTGGTCTTATCCTTTATGGAGTCTGAGGCTTATCTCTCTTCAAGAAAGTCTTTCTCATTCTCAAGATTATGGGATTATTGTTTTTAGTCTTTTAAATAACTTTAAAAATTTTTTTTAATGTGTACATCTTTAATATATCTGGATTTTTTTTCTGTGAATGTAACATGAAGACCCACTTTTTTTTTTTCTCTTAATGGATAACTAATTATTCCAACATAATTTGCAGAACAATATAGCCCTTCTCCATTAACAGGAAATACAACCTTTATCACGTACTAGATTCTTATATTTTCTTCTATTCTATTCTGCATTCTATTTTGTTCATTAACATATTTGATATTCCTACAAAATTAGCATACTGCTTAATGACCCTGACTTTGTAATATCTTTTAAAATCCAATAGGGCAAAGCTGCTCTCATCTTTCTTCGCCTAGGAAAACTGTTCTCATGCATCTGTTCTCCTAGATAATATTTAGAATCAACTTGCCAGTTATTTTAATCAGAACTATTATTGGAATTGTATCAAATGTATGAATTAATTTGGGAAAGAGTTGAAATCTTCACAATATTTAGTCATTCCAACCTGAAACACAATAATTTATTTAGATTTTCTTTGATGTGCTTCATTATTTGCTTCTAAATAGGTCTTGGATGTTTCTTGCATGAATTAGTCATTGAATTTTTAGTTTTGTGGATGATTTATGCTTTGTTTTGTTTTGCTACAGTGAATGGAATAATTTCTCATTTTATATTTTAACCTGTTTACTATTATATGAGAAAACTAGTTTGTGCCTGGTAATCCTTGTGAATTCTCTTATTTCTGTTAAGTAACCCGTTAAATCTCTTGGATTTTCCCATTTAATAACTGCTTTACTTATTATCAAAGTAAAGCATGGCTAGCATAGAAAATGAAAACATACAAAAGGAAAGAAACAAGAACTACCTGGAAGACTTACTCTTCAGAAATAGTTACACTTAACATTTTGATAAATGTCCTTCACATATATATGCATACAGTTAAAGACAGTATAAGAATATATACATAAATAGGCTGGGCGCGGTGGCTCACGCCTGTAATCCCAGCACTTTGGGAGGCCGAGGCGGGTGGATCACGAGGTCAGGAGATCGAGACCACAGTGAAACCCCGTCTCTACTAAAAATACAAAAAATTAGCCGGGCGCGGTGGCGGGCGCCTGTAGTCCCAGCTACTCGGAGAGGCTGAGGCAGGAGAATGGCGTGAACCCGGGAGGCGGAGCTTGCAGTGAGCCGAGATCGCGCCACTGCACTCCAGCCTGGGCGACAGAGCAAGACTCCGTCTCAAAAAAAAAAAAAAAAAAAAGAATATATACATAAATATACATATATCTACTGAAATAGACATATGTAGACATCTAAAAATTAAGTAGACATATGTATAGTTTTCAAATAGCATCATAATATGAATGTGTTATAACCCACTTTTCCTATAAAATATAAAATATTACAAACCTTCTTCCACATAATTCTTATACATTATACATTATCGTTTTAATGGCTCTTTTAATTGTATGACATTATTTAAGCAATCCTCTAACTTCAGACATTTAGGTTGAGTCTATCTCTTAATATTATAAATAATTATATAGTAAACATCTTATTAGCTATATCTTTATAAATATTCATAATTGTTTTTTAGAAGAAATTTCTAGAAGTGGAATTTTTAGGTCCAAAGGTATGCAACAATCTAAAGCTTTTGTGACAAATTCACAAATTGCATTTCAGAAAGTTTGTGCCAATTTATTCTCCCACTTCCATTATTAAGATATTTGTTTTGTTTAAGACAAGGTCTGGCTCTGTCACTCAGCCTGGAGTACAGTGGCATGATCACAGCTCACTGCAGCCTCGAACTCACTCCTGGGCTCAAACCATCTTCCTGCTCAGCCTCTCAAGTAGTTGGTACTACAGGCATGTGCCATCATACCTGGCTAATTTCTTATTCTTGTTTTTTTTTTTTTTTAATGTACAAAATTACAGGAGTGAGCCACTGTGCCAGGCCTATATATTTTTTTAATCCTACTTTCTTCAGTAAACATTGTTCCGTAGGCATTTCCTGAGGTCTTAAACTCAGTGGCAATACTGATTGAATGGTAACAGAGTGTTTTGACAGGACCAACCCTCTGCTGGACCCTCAGCTGTCCCTTCTGTTGCCTGAGATAAACCTAAGAGCTCCTGACTCCCAAACCAAGGGGCTTCACTTGAGGAATAGGATCAGGGCATTGAACTCCATCTTCTCAAGCAAAACTAAAATGGTTAACTCAGCCCCAATCCTTTGCCACCTGCACAGAAAGGTGGCTGGGAGGCTCCATGAAATGTTAATCATTCTAAGAGATCACTACCTACAAGTAGCAGAAGAGTCATTTGTGCTTTAAATAAAAACGCCTCTTCCCTGTCATTTTTTATCAGGGAAAAGACTGTCATATTTCTCCCCATCAGGTGTTCGCTTGGCAAGAAACTCACCTAATTCAGGTGTTTTTCTCAGCAGCAAATGACTACAAACACATCTGCATTGACAAGTTACAACTTATATCCTTCTATGGTGTTTTTGCTCTTTTGAAATGTTAATAAAAACTTAATGTGGAAAAAAAACAACTTTTTCCAAATATGTGTACCAATGGGCCCGAGGCAACTCATACTTTCTTATGAAATAAAGTAGGTCACTCACATCAATCATGTTGTCTTAGCACATTTTTTCCAAATTAGGAATTTTCAACCCATCATACCAAGTTATGGCATCTCTTTTCCAAACATTTCCTTTTAATATGCTCTTTAACATGATAAGCAAATCTAATAGAATGCATTAGTGTCACTTTCCAGTGATGGAGTGTTTCCTCCTGTTGCAATCCACGATGAGTTCAGGGAAACATTTTTACTAGCTCCCTCTGTAACAGCGATTGCTTGTCAAAAATATGACAATGACCCGAAAGCTGTCAAGATCACACTTGGGTGTCAGCTTTTGAAAGATTACCAGGAGTTCCTTCCTTGCCTCTCCATGTGTCATATATGTAGAAACTCAAAGGATATGTGTGCACCAAAACAAAATCATAAATCCAGATTGTGTACGTGAGGGGGATGTTTAAATGTGGCCTGTCAATTCATCAGTACTGCGTATGAATTCATACTATCCTATATAGATCAAAAGCTTGTACTGGACTTCATTTGAAAACCACATTGCTCGCAGAACACTTCCAAATCTCCTAGATCGTGCAGAAAGGGAGGATCCTTGGCTTAATATGTGTGAAATTCTCCAAAACCGATTGCCATCTTTTGCAAGTGGCTTTGGACCCTGTGCGACTCTCCTTATAACTCATTTGAGATAAATATATTTGCATGTTCATATATTTGACAACGTTTGTCTGGCAAAAACAGGGTATTTGTTTCCCCTTGGACCTCTGGTTCTTGGACTCATGTGTTCAGCGTTAGCACTTGAGTTTCTTGAGGAATTTTTTTTCTTTGTTTGGACAGAGTTTTGGAAGAAAACATTTGGGAAGGTTGGAATGGGAGAGGTTTATAGAGCACCCAGGAATTCAGTTGTTTCAGGCTTTGGGCCACCCAACAGGAAAACATCTGAATGGAAAAGGGAAAGTTCAGTCTGTTTTCTGGATCTTTGGCCCCCTGAGTCTTTCATCTGGACATGTGGGGTCATGCAGACACTGGTTTCCGTTGCCCACACCATAAACCATATCACTTCTCCTTCATGCCTTGGGGTGGGGGCAGGTAATGTTATGGACTCTGATTGGCTATAGCTTCCTAACACAGCACCACTATTGTCGGGAGCTAAAGACTTGGGGCTGTGTATCCTAAAAAACATCATTAACTCACTATTAACAAAAATGACTGTGCTGGGGCAGTGGAGGATACAAAAATGAGACACAGTTCCTGTCCTTTAGCAGCTTGAAGTCAGGCTTGATGTCAAGTAGAAGGTGATGAGAAAAAGAAAAAAGTTGCCCAGAGGCCAGGCACGGTGGCTCATGCCTATAATCCCAGCAATTTAGAAGGCTGAGGTGGGAAGATTGCTTGAGCCCAGAAGTTCAAAACCAGCTTGGGCAACTTAGCGAGACCCATCTCTACAGAAAATAAAATATGAGTGGGGTGTGATGGTGCACACCTGTAGTCCTAGCTACTTGGGGTGCTAAGGTGGGAGGATCGCTTGAGCCTGGGAGGTGAAGGCTGTAGTGACCCATGATTGCACCACTGCACTCCAGCCTGGGTGACAGAGCAAGATCCTGTCTCAAAAAAGAAAAGAAAAAAAAAAAAAATACCCAGACACTTCAAAGGAGGGAAAGGCTGCCACCAGGTAGAGGTAGATGAGATAGAAGATTGGGGCGGAGACGACCTTTGAACCAGGCCCATGTGATTAGGCTTTGGATATGCACAGATGGGGAAGAGCATTCTTCAGAGCAAGATAAAGGAGCAAGCCTGGGAAAGCATGCAAGGAGTGGGGGTGTGACGACAACCCGGGACCAACGGACAGCAGGCTGCAGGGAGAGAGGCAGAAGAAATCAGGAGAGGCAGGTCTCAGCAAGTGTGTGAGAAGTCTCGAATGCCAAGCTAAGGGGAATAGCCTCTAAAGAGTGCTCCCCCTCCCATGACCCCAGAATGGTTCTGTTCACATCAACACATTTGTCTGGAAGATTATTAGGGTGACAATGTTTTCCTTGCTGCATTTGAATACCCCCAGTTTTCTGTTTACACTTCACCTTCTACACATAGGCAAATGCTATAGCAATTAAGTTTTTCATTGCCATGGTTTGAAGCACACTCCTGGAAACTCCTGCTAGACTCAAAACCATCAATCACAGGAGTTTAGGATTCTCCCAAGTTATATTGTTTTCCATGAGTTGATTAAAATTTGTAGATGCAGCCCGGCATCGTGGCTCATGCCTGTAATCCCAGCATTTTGGGAGGCCGAGGCAGGCAGATCACGAGGTCAGGAGATCGAGACCATCCTGGCTAGCACGGTGAAACCCTGTCTCTACTAAAAATACAAAAAATTAGCCAGGCGTGGTGGCATGCGCCTGTAATCCCAGCTACTCAGGAAGCTGAGGCAGAAGAATCGCTTGAACCCAGGAGGCGGAGGTTGCAGTAAGCCCAGATCACACCACTGCACTCCAGCCTGGGCGACAGAGTGAGCCTCTGTCTCAAAAAAAAAAAAAAAAAAAAAAAAATTGTAGACGCTGCTACTTTTCTTCTGGCCCATTGCCCCAGGCAGGATTAAGGAATGCAAAACTTCAGGTGCTTTGGTAGATACATTCACTTGTTCGACAAATACTTATTGAGCAACTACTATGTGCCTAACATTGCTCTAGGTGTTGAAGATGACATGTGTCAACAAAACAAACAGGGTCCCTTCCTTCATGGAGTTGACTTACTGGTGGGAAAGACAAAAGGTGAGCAAGATAACTTCAGAGAGTTATAAGAAAAATAAAGGAAATAAGCAGAGAGTTACAATAGAAAGTAACTGGAGGTAAGAGGACAGCCATACAGAGAAGCTGGTCAGAGAAGACCTGAAGGCCAAGGAAGAGAAGGAGCCAGCGAGGTGAAGAGCTGGGAGAAACACACCAGGTGGAGGACACAGCAAGTGCAAATGCATGGTGAGCTAGAAAAAGCCAGTAAGCAAGAGGGAGCGGGAACAGATAGGGCTGGAAACCTGCAGGAGCAGATTTGGGATTTGAGGGACACCAGGAAGCTCCTGCATCATTTTAAGCAGGGCACTAACAGAGCTATGAATGTTGGGGTGCCTGCTTAAGAGCCACCACTAGCCACCATCTGCTCTGGCCTTACCATGGCTGATGTCCCCACAAAGGCAAAACGAGTGCTCAGAGTGCATTAGCTTTTATTTTTATAACAATCTTTGTACCCAAACCACTGTAGCATTTTTAATAAGAAACTGGCAGAGAGTCAGACATCTGTACTTGAAAAAAATATCCAAGCCAAGTATTTCTAAATGTTTTATATTTACTTGTAACATTAGAATAACTATGAGGTTGCTTTTTGCATAATCAGAACCATTCTCATTAGGGTTCGACAGATCTCGTCCTTCATGAACTCGGGTGGTGGTTTTCATTATGGCAGTGACATTGATCTGACGGGAGTGAATCTCTCCTTGAATATTTGTGGGAAAGGGGGGAAGAAGTTGAGAGAAGCCAGGGAAAGCTATAGGAAAATAAGAACTCTGGAAAGATAACAATCAACTTGTCACTGTAAAGAGCCCAGGCTTCAAAGTCCAGCAGAGCTGGGCTAGAGAAAAAGCTGGATGACCTTGAGTAAGTCCCTCAAGCTTTCTGAGCTTCAGCTCACTCACAGCAAAATGGGGATGATCACAGAACCCCCTTCCTAGAGTTGTGATGAGGTCTGATATGGTTTGACTGTGTCCCCACCCAAACCTCTTCTTGAATCGTAGTTCTCATAATTCCCACGTGTTGTGGGAGGGACCAGGTAGGAGGTAACTGAATTATGAGGGTGGGCCTTTTCTGTGCTGTTCTCATGATAGTGCATAAGTCTCATGAGATCTGATGGTCTTATAAAGGGTAAGTTGCCCCTGCACATGCTCTCTCTTGCCTGCCACCATGTGAGACATGACTTTGCTCCTCCTTTGCCTTCTACCATGATTGTGAGGCCTCTCCAGCCACATGAAACTGTGAGTCCATTAAATCTCTTTTTCTTTATAAATCACCCAGTCTCAGGTATGTCTTTATTAGCAGCATGAGAACGGACTAATACAGGTCTAAGTCAAATCACATACGTAAGCGGGCCTTTTACAAAGCTGCTTTCTGTTGCCTTCCTCCAAAATTAGTATTTAACATCCAAGATTGAGACAGCACCCATATCTATTTATATCTTTTTCTAAAGTCAGGTTGCAAGATTTAACAAATAAACCCCCAGAACACCCAGCTAAATTTGCATTTCAGATTAACAACGAATAATGATTTAGTGTAAGAGTGTGCCATGCAAAATTCGGGACATACTTAGAGTAAACAAGTATTTGTTGTTCATCTGAAATTTAAACATGAACATCCTATAGTTTATCTGGAAACCCTATTGTAATGGTTTACTGGTCCTAAGAACATTAAGAAAGAGTATTTTTGAGATCCAGTCCAGTCTTTATAAGTAAACTGGGCACTTGTTTCAAAGGCAGTTTAATGTCTTTGTAAAGACTATGCCTAGAACAGACCTGGCATATAGTAGGTGCTCAATAAAGGTATATTGGCTGAGGAGGTAAAAGATTAGAAGACCTTGTCACAAGTCAATTCAACTTGGTATGTGTACACATTTTAGACACGCCTTCTAGATCAAGTATCTCCTTTACCTGAGGTAGGTGAGAAGACGGATCCCCATCTGCTACCCCAGCCCCCACTTCCCACTGCCAGAATCACCAGAATCTAAAACAAGGATGGTTTCCGGCTTTTGTCTTCCCTCTCAGCCACCTGTAGCCATTCTGGAGCCAGGTTTGTGCAATCACATTTCAGTCTCTGCCCTTAGCTCCTCCCATGGCTTCCCCCAAAATAACATGGGCTGCAGGAATGTTTCCCCCCAACTCATTTCATACCTTATTTTATCTAAAAGGAAGGTAAAACTTCCAAGTGCAGAGTGCACCCTTTTTCTCCCCTTCCTTCTGGCAAATGGGGGCCATGTGGGCTGGGAGGTGGGGACAGGTGGAGTTTCTGGCTGGGAGAGGCTGCTAGGGGAAGGTAAAGACAGGTGTGGCCTTTTGGGCCCCCCAGGCTGGCAAATGTCTACATTTCCTGGGAGGTGTGAGCTCGGAGGACTTCCCCAGGAATCTCGGCTGGACTTGTAAAGAAAGGATCCCAACATCAAGAAAAAAAAGCCGGCCAGTTAATTCCTAGTGAACTCATTTTCTAAGACTTCTGAATGTGTTTTGAATTTTCTCTAAATTAAGATAATCATAAAAGGTTAAGATATTTAAACAGAGCGCCACCTGATCCCAGGGCTTGATTTGTATGCTTAATTAGTTCCCGAACATATGGTTCAGAGCTTCTTATAAAAACAGGGTAATGACTTGAAGTATATTTGGGTATTAGATTGAACGATGTTAAAGGGACATTCAGACCCATCTCAAAGGCCTTAACCTGCCCTTGATCTGTGCTGGAAGCTTTTGCTGACATCTGTTTCAAAGAGATATCAAAAAACTTTCCAGTGGCCTCACAATAAAACAAAAATCCATACGGAGATAGATATCAGGCATTAAAATACTTAGGATTCAGCACGGCCTGAAGAATGTGTGGCCCTAGAATATAAGTGGGGTGGGTGGGGAGGGGGAAGTTGAGGAGGGGCTCCCGCAAAGATGCAAAGACACTGAGAACTGCTGAGAGTGCAGTGCCTTGGTGCAATGTGGAGAAGGAGCAGATGGGTCACAAATGTCCCCAGGGCCCTTTGTTCTTTTGTGTGTTTCAGTCCCTGATAATAAATCAGGTGCTCCTGAGTGTGGAACATAACTCAGGTCACCAAGAGTCACTTCCTCAGCTCCCACATAGCCCCGGTCTTCCCCTACCCAAACCTGGGAGGAAGGAGGTATTGCCCTGACTCACCCGGACTCTTTGATCTAGTTGTGTGATGTGCCTCCGACCCCCACCACGCCCACATTGAAGGGATGATGCATGTGTGCGTGTGTGTGTGGTTTGATCTGAGCTTTTTTTGAGTCTTTTTTTGTTGTTGGTTGTTTTGAGACGGGGTCTTGCTCTGTTGCCTAGGCTGGAGTGCACTGGCACAGTCGCCACTCACTGCAGCCTCAACCTCCAGGGCTCAAGTGATCCTCCCACCTAAGCCTCCCGAGTAGCTGGGACCACAGGCACTTGCCACCACATTAGGCTAATTTTTTTTCTTTCGTATTGACAAGGTTTCTCCATGTTGGCCAGGCTGGTCTCAAACTCCTGGGTTCAAGCAATTCTCCCACTTTGGCTCCCCAAAGTCCTGGGATTACAGGTGTGAGCCACTGCACCCAGCTACATACATAATTTTTTTAAAACATATGCTTGGTCTGCATAATACAATGTCCAGACAAGCCCACTCCCCAACTTCCAATCAGGTTTCTGCCCCTAAACCCTCCTTATAGAGGTGAATGGATCTAGCCTATTTGTGAAAATTTGAGCCACGTGTGGGAAATGACTGTCCATTAGGCACAGTCATGAAGGGCCATGAAATAGGTCCCAGAGGGGATGGGGCCATCCATTTGGCGTCAGTGCACTATCACTCTCCCCAAATGCGCCCACCCATCCACACACTCTCCCATCCTGTTACCAAGTACTCATCAAGCACCTGTTGTGTGTGGACTATGAGGTGCCGTGGGAAAAGCAGAGCTGATTTCGGTATCGTCCTGCCCTTTAGAAGCTCCCAGTCAAAGGAAGGAGACAGCAGATACAGGAAGACGTGTCTGTGAGAGGTGTGAGGATCAGACATAGGAAACATACACTTCAGGCAGAATAGTTAGGGCGTCTTTACAGACGAGACATGGCGTCTGCCCTGGGCTCTGAACGCTATACCCATTTGGATAACGGTAACCGATGAAGACAAGGAACTCCAGGTGGAGGAATAGTGTGAACAAAGGCCTAGAGAAAGGAAACCACTGTATGGCCCCCAAACAGCAAGTTGCTTTCTGGGTTACAAACACCATACACATCCCTATTCATCTGATCCTCAAACATCTTTGTGAAGTCCGCAAGGCAGGAGTAATTACTTTCATTTCACAAATAAGAAAACCACGGTGCATACAGGTTACATGCATTTCCCAAGGTTCCACAGCTCAGATGCAGTGGAACCCAGACTCAAATTCAGGCTTGGACTCCCCAGATCCACATGGGGCTGAAAGGTTAAGACAAAGGTCAGACTGCAGAAGATCTTAAATAAAGACTAAGGAGGTGGCTATATTTGCTGTGTAGCCCCTGGGAGCCACAGAGGACTTTGAGCAGGGCTAGAAGATCCATCGGGCAGCTGTGAGCAGAAAGAGGCTGGGGGTCAGCTATGAAGGTCCCTCAAAGGTTATTAGGGCCAAACTGGGCCAGATGCCAGAGAAGGAGGAAAACACAAACGCAAGACAGGGAAGGCAGGCTCCTGTCACACCGAAGGCAGCAAAGAGGCCCCAAGCACCACTGCAGCTGTGCTTCCAAAGGGCTAATTCCTCCCAAATCCAGCAGAGACTTCAGCATCAATGACAGCTACCATTTAGAGAGAGTACAGTGAGCTGGGCACATCCTCATTTAGTCCCCATAACAACCCTGTGAATTGCCCATTCTTATTATCGCCATTTTACAGATGGGCAAACTGAGGCACAGAGTAAAGTCAACAAGGCAGGTATTGCTAAGGAACTTGACCATGGCTACTCAGGGAGGAAATGGAAACTCTTGACCACTATTTCCAACTGCCCCCATTAGGCCTCACATGCCACTCAGACGGCTAGGGATGGGGGGCTCCCCGTCGTCCATCAGAGGACATCTGCCTAGCGACCCCAGGCCTACAAAACCCTCCTCAATATGGCCCAAACTTACCTTATTCCTTCGTTACTTCTCCCTGGGCCCCAGAGTGATC
Organism: Symphalangus syndactylus; assembly: GCF_028878055.3. Classification (NCBI taxonomy): domain Eukaryota; kingdom Metazoa; phylum Chordata; class Mammalia; order Primates; family Hylobatidae; genus Symphalangus; species Symphalangus syndactylus. Next base: position 20,955,394 of record NC_072424.2, read on the forward strand.
CCGCGGCCACAGCCCAGCAAGCAGGAGGCCAGATCTGGGCTGTCATACAGACAGGGAGAGTCCCTGCGAGCTGGAGAGCCATCCTGGGGCGTCGCAGCAGGAGGCCAAGCTGAGTGGGACTAACATCAAAGCCAGCTGGGGGCGGGGGGTGGGGTGGGGTGGCACAGCAACAAGGAACAGAAGTGAGCAGGGGCAGGGCTAGTCCCATAGGAATCCTGGGCAGGGGCCTCTCTGCCGGTCGAAGACACCGCAACCCAGGGCTCAAGGCAGAGGCCTCCAGCCCCAGCTGTGCCAAAACCTCCTCCTGTCCCTGGGCCCCCATGCTAGGGGCTGGGGGGCCGGTGAAATGCGGGCTGAGAAGTTGTCTGTGAGTAAATGAGAAGTTAAGCTCCCAGCCCAACTGCCATGGCCTCTCCTCCCGGGAGCCCCTTCAACCCACCGCTTCTCTCAGCAGCACGATGGGACACTGTCACATCCACACCCACACCCTCCGATATTGCTGCTTTCATCTTCCTGTGCGAGTGCAGATCCCTCATAGCTTGGTCTGTCACACTGCTCGTGGCTTCTGGCATAGCACCATGCACATTTTAGGACTTCTAGAAATCCTTGAGACCCGCCTGACACAGAGACACATCCTTTGTGTGGCCAGAGGTCCATAAAAGCATTCAGGAAGTCATTTCCTGAGAGGCAGGATGGTACACAGCATGGGAAGAGCACTGCCCAAGGAGCCCAAACCCAGACTTCTAGCCCGGCTTTGCCACTGACTTCTTGAGCAAGCCTAGACAGACCATGTCACCTCAGTTTACCTACCTGTGGCCCTAAAGCAAAGCTAGCTAGTTCCTACAAAGCTCGGACCTGCCCAGTCTAGGCAGAAATCATGCTTCTCCTTCCTTCGCCTTGCCTCTTGAAAGAAGTGAGTGTTGGGATTCCTCATCTTTGCCTGCTGACCGCTTCTTGGTCAGTCCTTAGTTCCAGACCACCTCCTCTAAGAAGTCTTCCCTGACTACCTGCTACAGTAGCCCCCTCCCATCTCCCTGGAAGTGTCGACTGTGTCACCCTGTTTGATGTTTCCATCTGACCTTTTCCTGTTCGGATTTTTTTTCCCTATTTGCTTCTTAGCTGCCTGCCCTGATAGGATGTTAAGTTTCAGGACAGCAAGGAGTCGACCTGAGCTGGCCTCTGCTGCTCCTTGCCCAGTCTCCAGAGCCCAGGGTAGTGCCTGTGTGGGACAAAAGCCACCTTCTTAAGCACTCAGTACATGATAGTTATTCTAGTTATTCAGTTTCCAGTGAATAACTGTCATGTATTGAGTGCCCAAGAAGGTGGCTTTTGTTTGCCTATTGGCTGTCTCCTGTAGTAAGTACGTCAGCCCCATGGGAGCAGGGACCTTCTCTGTGTTGTGTGTCGCTGTCCCCAGCGCCAACCACAGGGCCTAGCACACAGGTTCTATTCTAAGGTATATATTAAATAAACTTAGTCAATGTATTAAGTTGAATAAAGGGCTTTCCTCTCCCCAGGAACACTTTCAATTATTTGGCCCTTCCCTCTAGTTCTACATTTTGAAAGTTGTTTGTCTACCAAGCCAAGGCACTTATAATGTACTAATTGCTCTCCTATTTTAAAAACTTAATTCTAACTTGGCTGGACATGGTGGCTCATGCCTGTAATCTCAGCACTTTGGGAGGCGGAGGCTAGCAGATCACCTGAGGTCGGGAGTTCGAAACCAGCCTGGCTAACATGGCGAAACCCTGTCTCTATTAAAAATAGAAAAATTAGCCAGGCGTAGTGGCAGTTGCCTGTAATCCCAGCTACTCAGAAGGCTGAGGCAGAAGAATTGCTTGAATCCAGGAGATGGAGGTTGCAGTGAGCGGAGATCATGCCATTGCACTCCAGCCTGGGAAACAAGAAAGAAACTCCGTCTCAAAACAAACAAAAAAACTTAATTCTAACTTAATTCTAACTGCAGTCCTATCTTTCAGGCAGCTTCTGACAACCACAAGATATTTAGCACCACCGTTTCCAGCTGACGTCATTCCAGATTCGTGCAAAGGAAGGTGACATGTCAGCCCAAGTGATCTTGTTGGGAGTAACTATACTATCTCCATTAGATATTAAGAAACTGCAAAAATGCTCAGGAGTCCACAGAACAATCTCAGCCAACCCTAGAGCCCCAGGATCCCTGGACTGGCTCATCCCATTCCCACCAGCAGTGCTCTACCTCCAGAGCCTGAGACAGTGCCTGTGACAGAGTGGGTGCTCAAGTAATATTAATATTTGTTGAATGAATGAACAAATGAACCATGAGCACTTTTCTGTGCCATTAGACATTCTTCTTCAATAACCACGGTTATCCCTCATGCCTGAGGAAATGCCAAGTCTTCAGCCCCATCCTGTCTCACTGCTGCAGAAACCCACAGGCTAGGCTCAGCACCAGGTCAAAGCAGGGAGGGAGAATAGAACATCTTTGGGGTACTGTCCATTTGGTGTCTGGCCCCCAAAACATGGAGTACCAGAAAGCTGGCGGGGTGTAGAAGTTACTCTGGGACTGTGTGAAGCAAGTTCAGAGGCATGAGCTACAGCATCACTGATGCCACGAAATTCTGGCCATGCCCTTGGGATGATCACATTGCTGTTCCATGTCGCTCTCCTAGCTGTTGGTGCTAGCAGTCCGACTTCCTTGGCTTGTGGCAGCTTCACTTCAATCTCTACTTCCACTTACACATGGTGTTCTCCTCTCTGTGTCATGTTTTCCAAATTTCCCTCTTCTTAGCAGGACTCCAATCATTAGATTAAGAGCCACCCTAATCCAGTATGACTTCATCTTAACTTGATTACATCTCCAAAGCCCCTACTTCCAAATAAGGTCACTCTCACAGGATCCAGTAGACATGAATTTAGGGGTGATACTGTTCAATTCAGATGTCTCCAGCCCCAGAGAGAGGCTTAACTATGTTGGCACTTCAGCCTAAGGGGAAATCAGAATGGAGGTAGTGGTGAGGCTCTTCTCTAGCAAGTGTGCTGTGAGCTTTGGCCTAGAATTCTAGAACTCAAGACCGTTGGAATAGAGGGGACACGTCCCAGTCTATGGGAGACATCCTTCAGACAGTCCAGTCTGGCTTACCTAGGCGGCGATAAGATTTGGGCCATTATCATGGATTCTGAAGTTTTTTGCTTGAAGGACATTCAGAGGTTGCACCCACCATCTTCTCATCCTATAGTTGAAAACACTGAAGTCCAGGAAAATTAAACTATTTTCCTTAAGTTACACATTTGGTGAGTGGCTGGGTTAGGTCAAGAGCCCACCCCCTTCACTCTGTCCAGTGCCCTTCACACGTGGTCACTTAAATATTAATTCTAACAACAGTAGTGGCACCTATGGAATCAGGCACCTATGGCGTCAGTTTTCAGGGATCAGGGAGACTCAAATTCCTCCAAAATCCTCATGGGCCTCTCATCAAAGACACTTCAACTTTAATAATAATGTTATTATTTGATCACAGGTGTGTTTTCAACCCTATGAAAGTGTGAATAAAGGCATGTTTAGAAAACTTTGCAAATGTCTTTTTTATTGTAACATATGACCTAAGGTGATGCAGTAGGCTTCATCTGCAAAGGTAGCTTCAGGACACGACCCCTAGTTACCTTCTTCCTTTCCAACCAGACTGCCCCCTAAACTCCTCCAGCATGGAATTCTAGAGTCTAAAAGAATAATGGCAATGCCACTGCTACCTCCTGAGTGCCTGGAATATGCCAGGCTCCATGCTACGTGCTGTAGATGAATTATCTCATTTTTCCTTCCAACGGCCCTTGGAGGGAAGAACTTCTGTCTGTCTAGAAGATGGGGAAATTGAGGCTGAGTTTGGCCCACAGGCATGTTTTTATTTTCTATCTGAATATCTCTAGGTAGAGCATCCACTCCCCAGTTGTCAAAGGCTCCATCATCCCATTTTCGTAACCACACTCACCTAAAAAAAAAGTTTGTTTTTTTTTTTTTTTTTGAGACAGTCTTGTTCTGTCGCCCAGGCTGGAGTGCAGTGGCCCAATCTTGGCTCACTGCAACCTCCGCCTCCTGGGTTCACGCCATTTTCCTGCCTCAGCCTCCTGAGTAACTGGGACTACAGGCACCTGCCACCACACCCGGCTAATTTTTTTGTATTTTTAGTAGAGACAGGGTTTCACCATGTTAGCCAGGATGGTCTCAATCTCCCGACCTTGTGATCCGCCCACCTCAGCCTCCCAAAGTGCTGGGATTACAAGCTTGAGCCACCGCACCCAGCCCAAAAAGTTTTATTTTAAACAGCTTTATTAAGATATAATTCACATCCCATACAAGTCATTCAAAGTGTATATAATGGAATGGTTTTGAGTATATTCACAGATGTGTGCCACCATCACCACAGTCCATTTTCGAACATTTCCATCATCTCAAAAAGACATCCCATACCCTTTAGCTGTTACTTCCCTGTCCTCCCACCCCTACCAGCCCTAAGAAATCATGATTCTGCTTTTTGTCTCTGTAGATTTGCCTATTCTAGATATTTCATATAAATGAAATCATACAATAGATGGCCTTATGTGTCTGGCTTCTTTCATTCAACGTAATGTCTTCCACGTTCGTCCACATGGTACTGTGTATCAGCACTTCATTTATTTTTATGGGTGAATAATATTCCATCGCATCGATAGACCACATTTCCTTTTTTTTTTTCTTATTATAATTTAGGTTTTAGGGTACATGTGCACGATGTGCAGGTTTGTTACATATGTATCAATGTGCCATGTTGATTTCCTGTACCCATTAACTTGTCATTTAGCATTAGGTATATCTCCTAATGCTGTCCCTCCCCCCTCCCCCCACCCCACAACAGTCCCCGGAGTGTGATGTCCCCCTTCCGGTGTCCACGAGTGATAGACCACATTTTCTTCATCCATTCATCAGCTGATGGACATTGGGGAGATAATATTTTGTTGGCACTTTGTGCCAGTCCCTGTTCTAAGTGCTTTATCTCATTTAAGCCTCACAACAACCTTGTGAGTTAGGTGCTTTTTGTTACTCCTATTTTACAGGGAAGGAAATAGGAGATGTTATCTAACTTGTCCAGAATCACACATCTAGTGAAGATCTGGTTGGCCACTGAGTGTAATTCCCAGAGGCACACGGTCCTCTTTTGAGTTGTGTCTTCAGGGTAATGCATATGCACCTCGGCCTGCTCATTTACCCATAAGTGGAATCAGAAATGGCACAGGGAGGGGCGAAGCGCGGTGCCTCCCACCTGTCATCTCAGCACTTTGGGAGGCTGAGGTGGGTGGATGACCCGAGGTCAGGAGTTCGAGACCAGCCTGGCCAACATGGCAAAACCGTGTCTTTACTAAAAATACAAAAAAATTAGCCAGTTGTGATGGGTGCCTGTTATCCCAGCTACTCAGGAGGCTGAGGCAGGAGAATCACTTGAACCCGGAAGGGGGAGATTGCAGTGGGCTAAGATTATGACACTGCACTCCAGCCTGGGTGACAGAGTGAGACTCCATCAAAAAAAAAAAAAAAAAAAAGGCACACAGAGGACCTCCTCTCTTCATTACCTGCCCCCCCAACTTGGTTCCTTCTCTGGACTGTCCAATCACCCACTCAGGAACATTCTGGAAAACCACTTCTGTAATATAAGCATCTTCTTTCAACAAATGATGTTAGTCAACAAACCCCCTCAAGGGGCAGTATTTGGGCCCTGTAAAATCTTCAGTATCTGGGACCTCACTTGTTCAATATTTGTGATCTTTTCAAGAAGTTGGGCTGGGCTAGAGTTTGATTCAGTTAGCAAAATTTTCTTTTTAGATAATGGAAATTCATAGTATACACAGGATTGTAGAAGGAAGGTTTAAACAAAGTGTTTTCAAGCCTCCTCAAAAATAGCAGAAGTACCAGGATCAACCCAAGGACTGAGAGGCAAGTTGTACACAATTCTTGTCTATTCTTTAAGCAGGTCCCCTAAAGACCCCACAGGCAACCCTGCCAGTGGGATAGTGAAAACGCTTTTCATACTGAATGTGCCATGACTGCCTCCCTTCAAAATATGTCGGATTTCAGACTCACCCTCTTATTCTCTGAACCTAAGTCCTGGTATTCAGTCTTATTCTTCTATGGAAAAGCTTTTCTCCACCAATCAGATATTCAACAGAACTAAGTAGTGAGCCACAAAATCCCCCTTGAGCCACATCAGGCTGAGAAACATTGAAGATTAGGTCCTAGCAAGGGAGCAGCAGGAAAGAGTTCTGGAGGGAACTTCTGAACTTGAAGCCTCCTTCTTCCTTTCACAAAATCCTGTTATTCTTTCCACAGAGAAATTCCGCCCAGCTGAAAAGTCTGAGGGCTGGGGTGAGAGCCCTGCAGCCGAGACAAGCCCTCAATACCTTAAGCCTATTGAGTCCTGGTTGCCTTTGATCTAGGCATTTCCTGTGGTCCAGCCAGTGAGAGAATGAGGAGTGTCTACTGATGCCAGTATTTCCAAAATGAAAACTTCTACTTCTTTCTAGAATCTTAGACCCTGGATTGTAACAGATCATGGGCTCAGGCTGCCCCACTCCATCCTGGTTTGGGGTTAATTATTTTAAAGTCACAAAGATTTCAATTTTCTGCAGCCTTCAAAAGGATGCCTTTTATCCTGTCTGCAGAGCAGCTTCAGTGACGTTCTATTGCAGGGAGGGGGTGACAGCAGAGACCCAGCAAAATACAGAGGTTTCTGACCCACTGCACCCTGGCTTGGACCAGCCCCACTGGTGTGGATGCTGAAAATACCGGGCAGAGAAAGCCAGAGATCTGAGGCTGGGAACTGACCTTCTCTGACTGCTTTTGTAGCTGACTTCTTCTATCTGGGTCCCTGTTTCTCCCTCCACAAAATGAAACATTCAACTGAAAGGGACTACAAACAGCTTTCAACTATTTTTGCTAATTCTAATCTATTGGTAGAGGCTGCCTAGAGTTCTGTATTGAGGATTTCGAGGCTTAGCAGAAGAGAGAGCTGGGATCAATTAGCAATGTCTGCTGTGAGCAAGGGAAAGAGAGCAGTGACACATTTACTTACCATATATTTGCCACTCCTGACATTGACATCCAAAGTCTTCTTTGGCTCAGATCTTGTGTGCTTTTATGATTCCTCTCACCTGTGCTGTTTTCATTGCCCTTTGCAAGGACCTCTCTCAGGGGCTGTTGCCACCTCCCCCGACCAGGAATTGACAGTGGTCTAGAGATGATTGTTTATAGGGTTGGGTCACATAAGTTAGATGCAACCAAGGCCAGAGGAGGCCAGAGCTCTCCTTGAGACTAGAGATAAGCCTAAAGGAGAGTGTTTCTCTAATCGACACTGAACTGAAACCTATGGGGATAAAGCATAGCCAATGTGGATAACCCCTTCCAAGATCACCCACCACTAGATAAATGTAAGGTGTGGCCTCCATCTGTCTGCTGTAGGCATGGAGGACTGAGAAAGCAAAATTCCGCTGGAAAAAGTGAAAAGAATTTTGAGCTGAGGACTGCTGGGAATGGGGCCATCTCCCAGTCTATAAAGTGGTGATGGCGACAGTACCTCCCGCGAGGGTCATTGTGATGATGTAATGAGATAATGCATTCAAAACGCTCAACACAGTGCCTGGCACTCAGTAATTGATGCCTAAGCAAAGCGATCTAGTAATTCATGGTATTATCCTCTGGGCTCACTCTTTGGTGGCAATGGGCCTGAGGATATTAAATCTCTTGTGAAACTGGCCCTCCCGTCAGCAGGGCGGGAGCTTGCTATCTCACCACTGAGGCCCTGCATTCGCCAATTCCAATAATACGATTAGTCATTTTTCATTCCTGAGATATCTACCCATGGGTGGATGCATGTGTGCATGTGTGAGTGTATATGTGCCTTTCAGAGAAGGGAAAAATCCATATTCTCTCTCTTCTAACTGAATTAATCAAATAAATCTTCTATAAGGAGCTGCTAAATGAATTACAGATGGCTCTGCCCTTTTACAGGTTGCAGAAAGCACCCGTTACAGTTCTTTTAATTTATCAGAGGAAAAAAGATGCCCTCGTGTGCCCCTTCCCTCTTGCAGTAATAATCAGAACCAGTCTATTTTCCAAGGGTCCGAGACTCATTTTCAAAAAATGTGTATCAATAGATGTAACAGCGGGAAGATTATTTCGCCAAGTTCCAGCCTCCAGCATGGGGAAGGTGCCCTGGCTGGGGAGAGCGTTTATAAAACCACATTTAATAAAAGAGAGTGTTATATTAAGTATGTTTGCTAGTGTATTTAAGCATATGGTTTCCATATCAGGCCTAAAGATGCCAAACACATGCTTTACGTTCTTCCTAACCTTTCCTAGAAACGTCCTTTCTAGGGGGCGGTGGGATGGGAGGAATTTTTGTGGATGTGAGTGTGTTGTTTTGTTTTGTTTTGTTTTTCACAACTCTTGCTCACATGGAAAAGCACCGAGGAATGTTCAGAAAACATGTGAAGACTCTGCCTTTCCTACTTATGTAATTAGCCCAAGAAACTCGCCTTGCTTACTTTCTTCAAGTGTCCCAACATTCTCCCCGAGCTCCCTTGCCAAGACGCTAGGGGCTGGCTGATTTTAAAGTGTGAATCAATTTCTGCTGAAAAGAACTTGAGCTCCTGGATTTCAGACGTGAACCCTTTGGTAAAAGCAAGAGCTCCAAGAATGGCTGCCCAGCTTTGTGTCCACACAAAGTCCCTGCTTTCAGCAACCCATCCAACTATTTTCTGCCCACAGATCCCCTTTTTGTACCTGGGCTGAGCATTAGGGGTTTTATCCTTTTTCCTGTAGGTCAGAGGCAACCGGCTATGGCCCTGTAGGCATGGGGTCCCGGGAAAGGCAGCTTGAATGGGTCTCCATGGCCCCCCACCATAAAACAATCCCCAAATTCTGAGATCATCCCGGAAGCCAAAATACCAACCTAGGAAGGGAGTTGAGGAGGGGCCTCTGCAGGGAAGCCGCCCAGCCCACCCCCCACACCAGCAAGCAGATTTGCCTAGGCGAGTTATAAATCTACTGGTACCATTTCTTTTTCGTCACTTGCCTAATCCTGTGCCCTTCGTTTCATGTGCTGTAATTATTAACATCTGCTTTCTGAGCCCAGACCGCATGGAGTTTGCAAAGGCAGTTTTCAGTCCAGAACAATGGTGACAGCTGTTTCATTTAGCCTCGGGCCAGCACTTCCTGTTCAGTCTACATCTGCCCTCCTGTGTCCAATTTCTGTTTCAGGGTTTTGTGTTTTGTTTTCTATTTTTTTTCCCTTCATCTGACCTTGCTATATGTTTAAGAAGAATTTCTAACTTAGCACTGCAGCTAGGATTTCTAGCACATATGCTTATTACATTGGCGACAGCCAGAGAGAGACAGGAGAAAGCCCAGTTTGTCTCCAGCAGCTAACACTGTGGAGGGCAGGGACAGAAGAGAGGGCTGGCTGGGGACCCGGGAACCAGGCTCAAAGGAAATTCTTGGGGCTTGGAGGTGGGGACTTGTGTGACCTCTCTAGAACTTAGACACAGGAAAGACGGGCCCAGCTCATCTGTGCCCAGGCCCGGGGTCATCTCCATGGCTTATTTGGCAAGAGGTCACCCAAACATCCCATGAGGAAGCCCATGTGTGTGGGTGGCCACCAACACGCAAGGGCCCTGCTTCTTTGGAAGCCAAGCAAGTTGCAGAGACCCAGATTCACTTTTTCCCATGGAGTCACCAGCGTGCCATCAAAATCCCTTTTAATTTGCACTGGGAGATCCACAGAATGGGAAAAGGAAATGCTGTGGGTAGGAAAATAAAGGACTTCAGCTTTCAACAATCTGCCCAGACCCCTTCCGCATACCTGGCTGCGTGTGTCTGTGTGTGTGACCAAAGAGAAGGGAGACTGCAGTCCACTCCTGCACCCCCTGCCATCCACCCCACCCATCCTAACTCCATCTGATCTAGGCTCAGGGTCCCCAGCTCGGCTGGCATACAGATGTCGAGTTATTAGCCGAGACCCCACCACAAGCGCCAGGTTAGAGACCTCAAGATTTGTGACAGCTGCCTTCAGCTATTTCTTGCCAAATAGGGCAAAAACCAATCTCTGCACGGATAACAACTTTCAGGAAGGTGTTAGTGTCCCATGAATGTGCCGAGCAGAGCTTGGGAGTCGGTGGGGGGAGTCATGAGTACTCAAATCAGGACACATGGAGTCTGCATCTGTGCCTTCTGTTGAATCTGGGGATGTCAGGTTGGCAGAGACTCTGGAGATCCACTGCCCCACATCTTTAGTTTTCCTAACAGGTGGAGAAACTGAGCATCAGAGAGAGGAAGTGACCATTCGTCAGCTGTGGCTAGGTCTAGCTTGATTTTATCCAGAGAGAAGCACAGAAAGGTCAATCTGTGTCAGTTCTAGGATCTTGAGGTGTTTTTAGCATCCTAACATGAAGTGTCTCCTTTAATCCTAGGCCCTGTCCACCCTTCTAAGTGACTCACATGAAAATAACTGAAGACCTCACTCCCAGATGGAAAGAGTGAGGCAAGTCGGGGGGACTTCGGCAGCAGCCATCAGTGCTGAGGCCCATGTCAAGCCCATGGCTCAAGGCCACTGGAGGACTGCTGAACCCACCAGCTCCCAAGAGCAGAGTCGGTGCTGACCGGACACCACCTGAGGTTCTGGGTGAGCAGTGGAGGGCCCATGTCCTCCAGAGGGCAGGCAGACACAAGGGAGAGAGGCCGCTGCCAGGGATGGGGGTGCAGAGCCGGGAAAGCCCAAACCCGAGGGCACTCGCCATTCCCAAACCTTGATTTGAGCTTGAAGGGGCCACGAGGCCTGACCCAGGCTGGCAGAGGCATCACAGGGCCGTTCCCTAAACTCCAGAACCACAGCCAGGCCTGCACCCCTCCACCTGCTGGGAGCCTGCTCCAGCCCCTGGGCTCCTCCCAGCCTGCCCGCCCAGGCCCCTGGCCCTGCCCCCACCCTCAATCCCTGGCTGCCCCCTCCACTCTTCCTTCCTCTTCTCACTCACTCTTTTTCTTCTTAAAGTTAATTGCAACTTTTTTCTCAGCGCCTTGATCTGGATAAGCCACATCTCATTAGAAAAAGATTTAGGTGGAGCCAAAGCAGGCTAGAGAAGGAATCCCTAATCAACAGAGAAAAGATTTGGGTATAATTGCTCTCTCCCGCCATTCTCGCCCCCTCCCTCCTCCAATCTTTTTCTGCTCATTAATCCGAAAAGAAAGTCGCAGTCTAATGTCTTGGTGTTCAAGTATCTGCCGCTGCATCAAACCAATTGAAGCGCTTTGGGGCTTTTGAAGGGGGGTCTGTATGGAGAGCGTTGGCTGTTGGGGTGCATGGGGGTGAAATATTTTGGTTGTTGGGGACTGTGTATGATGCACTTTGGTTGAAGGAGTAAAGCTGTTTGGGTGTGCGTGTGGGTGTGTGTGCGAAGTGTTTTGGGTGTTGGGACATGTGAGTGTGTGTGTGGACCCTTGGTTGGGGTGCGTATGTGTGTAAAGCTCTGTGCGTGTGTATATTAAGTGCTTTGCTTACTGGGCAGATGTGTGAAGCCCTTCTGGTTTCTGGGTTGCGTGTGTAAAGTACTTTGGTCGTTGGGTGCACGTGTGTAAAGGTTGTTGTGGTGTGTGAAGTGCTTGGTTGTTGGGGTGGGCGTTGTGCATCTGTAGGTGCAAAGGGCTTTTGGGGTTGGATGCGGATAGGTGAAGTGGCTCATTTGTTGGTATGTGGGTATGAAGTGGTTTGGTTGTTGAGGGGTGCATGTGTAGTCCTTAGGTTGTGTACGTGTGTGTGCGCGTGCGTGTGTGAGACAAATGCTGTGACGCTGTGTTTGCTGGGTGCATATGTGTTACATGCATGAGTAGCTGCTTTCCTCTCGCCCCAGTTAAACCCTGACAGATGCTTAAATGGTGATATGTGGAAAATGAATTTCGGAGCAAACCATCTTCCCAGGCAGGGACCCTGGGTCCTCTAACACCCAGCAATGAAATGGTACAGCATTTTCAGGCTCTCTCTTCAGAACTGGGAAATTTTTTACAATGACCATTTATCATTGGTGGGGGTAGGGAAGGATGTTTGAATTAGTTTTTTTTTATTGAAAAAATTAATTCATGTTCAAAATGAAAAAAAAAAAGCAGGAATACATACTCCTGGTAAAATGGGAATATTACAAGGGGCTGGAGAATGAAAAGTCAAGCTGTCTCGCACCGCTGTCCCCAGCTCCCCTCCCCAGTCACTCATTACCAGTAAATTTTGTGCCATCCCAAACACAGGCCACACATCCATGTTCCATGTTGGCCTATACTATACACTATTCTGCACTATGCTTTTTTCACTTCAGAGTACATCTCGGAGATTGTTCTCTATCAGCATAGATTTTATTAATATTGTATTTTTTAACTATAACAGTAATTGATTGGGGAAAAAAAGATGCCTCTATTCCGGACAAGCCAAAGTACTGGGAACCAGGTCTCTCCCTGTAAAATATAATCAGGATACCCTGGTCTGATGCTGAGTCTCCTGTTTATTGCCTCATTTATTCCTCAGAAAATCCAGAGAAGGAGTTACCACACCACTCATAGAGGAGGACCCAATGCAGAGAGAGGTTGGATCACTCACCAAAGCCACACAGGATGTGGCAGAGCTGGAATGTGAACAAAGGCAGGCTGAATGCAAAGCTCTGGCCCTCAATCTTTGCCTTCCAGGAAAAATAAAAAGGAAGGAACTGCCTGGGAGCTGGGAGTGAGGGGAGAGTTAGAGGGGTCTCTGCCACCCCTAGACCTGCTGGAGAGCCCAGAGCCCTGTGTCTGAGCTACCCCACCTGCATTTGTCACTCTCCATGAGCCCCAGTGACCATTGCTGTCAGGAGAACCCAAGCAGATGCTGGCTCCCATCTCCCAGCCCAGGCCCCTGAGGGTGAAGCATGGCTTGAGCCTTTTCATGTTTCTCTGAGCACAGCCCATGCACAATTGCACCCCTTACACCTGCTTATTATCAAATATAAGTCGCGGTCGTGGAGGCGGGGCACTCCTGTAATAAGGGTGCTTCCACTGAGGTCCAGAGTTGAGCTGGGTGCGGCAAGGTGAGGCTCTAAGCTGGCAAGCAAAGACAACATTCCACAGTGACCAGAGCCCTGAGCCCCAGGTTGCCACGATACCAAGCCCATCCTGAGGGAGGATGCGATCTCTCCACCTCCCCCATCACCCCATATCCTCTGGATTCCTCTCTCTTACTGTATCTCAGTCTGCTGTGCAGTTGTTAAGAACACTTCCACCCCATCAAGGACAAAATGGACATGAATATTTGCAGAGAATGGGAAAGACTTGTTTGTGGTGTTGGAGAAAACTTATCCGGGAAGGTAAGGTTTTCAAAGGCAGCCCAGAGGCCTGCTGATGACAGGGGAGTACTGGGGACTTATTAGGCCAAGAAGACGGCTATCTCTGTTCCGTTAGGGTCCCAAATGATGACCATCTACAGACAAGGTGTAGATACAAAGAGCCACGTGCTCAAAATGCTACGGAGGCTGAAATGCTCAAAATGCTAAAGCACAGAGCCACGTGCTCAAAATGCTACAGAGGCTGAAAACAGTCCTGTCCCACAGGGCAGCCCCTTGCCCCGTGGCCAGTCCAAATTGAGATGTGCTGTAAGTGCAAAACACACACCCCATCTTGAAGACTTCATAGGAAAATGAAACAAAGTATCCCATTAACAATTGGATATTGACTAGATGTTGAAATGATGGTATTTGGAAGCTATTGCATTCAATGAAACAATTTATGAAAATTAATCATGGTGTGTGCTTTGGTTCGCCCTTTACCTTTTTTTTTTTTTTAATATGGCTATTAGAGAATTTAAAATTACATATGTGGCTACCATTACATTTGCATGGGACGGCACTGGCTTAGAATCTAGCCTTTCATGAATATATACCGCTACCCCCATTTTACCAATGAACAAACCAGCTTGACCAAAGTCACTAGCTAATAGCCACAGAAACCAGAATTCACATTATGAGAGGCCAGTGATTCCAGCTGGACAGTCTACTAGTTGATAAAACTCCTAAAATAAGAGAGGCGGTGTTATTTTCACAAGCTCTTATGCAAAAGTGTTCAGTGCCAGCAAGGACTGAAGCAAATGTAGAATCTGAGGAAAGCAAACTAAAAGCCTGTCATTGGCCGGGCATGGTGGCTCACACCTGTAATCCCAGCGCTTTGGGAGGTCGAGGTGAGAAGATCACTTGAGCTCAGGAGTTCGAGACCAGCCTGGGCAACATAGCAAGACAACATGGTGATGTATGTGCCTGTAGTTCCAGCTACTGGGGGTAGGGAGTGCTGAGGAGGGAGGATTGCTTGAGTCCAGGGGTTCGAGGCTGCAGTGAGCCATGGTCGCATCACTGCACGCCAGCCTGGGCAACAGAGCGAGACCCTGTCTCTAAATAAACAAATAAATAAATAATAAAAGCCTGTGCTTGACCTCCTGACATTGGTTGGGAATGTTAAAGGCACTGGGTTGCTCTTTCTGAACAGGGACTGGGCAGGCGTCTGTGTAAACTTGGCCAGTCCCTTCCCCTGTCTGGGCCTCAGCTTCTCCATCTGTCAACACGGAGCAGTGGACTAGATGTTCTCTGAGGTCTATCAGGACACCCGGGTACATCTCAGCAGATTCCTCCCCTCCAGGGGTGAGTGTGAGCTTCGGAGCACTGAACTGGGTCCTTGGGCTAGTGACAACCTGTCTTGTGTCATCTGTGAGTTGGGCATGAGAAGAGGGTGAACTTCAGAGCTCTGCACTGAGAATGAATGAGATAGTGCAGGTAAACATATCCAGCACGTGCCTGGTACACAGGAAGCACTCAATAAATGCTAGCTCTTGTAGTCATTGTGGTAGTTACTAGGTTGATCAGCTGGCATGGATTGTTCTGGGCCTGTAGACTCAGATTCTCAAGCAATTTCTGCCTGGGAGCCTCCCGCTAAACGGACACACTCAAATGCTGAATTTGATGGAAGACAGGTTCACCTTGCACTTGGCTTTTAAAGGGCTCCTTACCACTGCAACTCAATTCCATGACTGGATGGATAACCGAAGCACCTGGGAGGAGGGCAGCTTGGCAGGACCCCACAGGAAGATTCAAGGTTTCATAAGGAAGCATCTTCTGGTGTGTCAAGAGCAAGACTAGGCCGGGCGTGGTGGCTCATGCCTGTAATCCCAGCACTTTGGGAGGCCGAGGCGGGTGGATCACCTGAGGTCAGCAGTTCAAGACCAGCCTGGCCAACATGGTGAAACCCCCTCTCTACTAAAAGCACAAAAAATTAGCTGAGCGTGGTGGCAG
Organism: Symphalangus syndactylus; assembly: GCF_028878055.3. Classification (NCBI taxonomy): domain Eukaryota; kingdom Metazoa; phylum Chordata; class Mammalia; order Primates; family Hylobatidae; genus Symphalangus; species Symphalangus syndactylus. The sequence goes on from NC_072424.2 coordinate 20,970,739, forward strand.
GCGCCTGTAATCCCAGCACTTTGGGAGGCCGAGGCGGGTGGATCACCTGAGGTCAGCAGTTCAAGACCAGCCTGGCCAACATGGTGAATGAAAACCCCTCTCTACTAAAAACACAAAAAATTAGCTGAGCGTGGTGGCAGGTGCCTGTAATCCCAGCTACTCAGGAGGCTGAAGCAGGAGAATCGCTTGAACCTGGGAGGCGGAGGTTGCACTGAGCCAAGATCACACCACTGCACTCCAGCCTGGGCAACAAGAGCAAAACTTCGTCTTAAAAAAAAAAAAAAAAAAGTAACACTAGAAACGTCCACAGCCCTGGCGGTGTGTTAGGGGCTCACCTTTTTCCCTGAGTAGTTGTCCAATGTCACTTTTCCATCTGCAGGAGTGATGCCAGTCCGTGGCCACAGGCTTTCTTCTGCCCTTTTTCCCCACCGTGGGAGGACTCTGACCTTTCTTCTCAACAGCTGTTTACATTTTTTTACCCCTGAATTGTGGGTAAACAGTCTCCCGTATTAGATAAAGGCTTTATCAGCTCACCGGCTCATCCCCTCCACACAACCTCCAGTGCAAGTCTGCGTCGGGAGTAAGCCAAACGCGATGAGTCTCCCAGCTCCTTATCTTGCACTTAATTGGAAGAACCTTGAGTTCAAAGTGTAGGCGCCCAGCTGTCTCTGGCGTGCGTCGGCTGCCACCTGCTGGGAAATCCTGGTATGGCGTGATCTCCTCGGTCGACAGGCTCCCTCGCTGGGGGAAGAGGTTCATTCCCTCAGCCAAGAGATATTTCTGGAGCAGAAGATATATGTCAGCAAGAGTCCTAGGCACTTAGAATGATTCAGTGAACAAAACAGAGACCCGTATACCTGATTTTTTGGAGCTTATCATTTTTCAGAGGGTGACGGGCAATAGACAATATCACAAATACATGATAACATGTTAGGAAGTAATCAATATGTGGGAAGATTTTTTTTTTTTTTAAGTAGAACATGTAAAGGGGGTTGAAGTGCTCGATGGGGAAAGGTGAGTTGTAGACAGTTTTCAGGGTCAGCCTCATTGAGAAGGTTGAAGCTTTTTGAACAAAAGCTTGAAGGAAATGAGGGCAATTTCCATGGAGGAAGAGTGAGGCTGGCTGGGGAGATGGGAGTGCAAAGGCCCTGGGGTAGGAATGCACTCGTGTCATTCAGAGAATACCAAAGAGGCCTGTGGTGCTTGGAGGGAGTGGGCCACGGAAGAAAGGTCATGGTAATGATCAGAAAGAGGGGAGGCCAGAAGGTGCAGGGTCTTGTGGGCCACGTTTAAGGGCCATGACTGTATTAGTCCGCTTAGTCTGCCATAACAAAATACCAGGTATTGCTGTAACATTTAGTTCCTCCATAAGAGAAAACCTGGTGGGTGTGGTGGCTCACACCTGTAATCTCCTTTGGGAGGCCAAGGCAGTGGATCACTTGAGCTCAGGAGTTCGAGACCAGCCTGGCCAACATGGCAAAACCCCATTTCTATCGAAAAAAAAAAAAAAAAGAGAGAAGAAGAAGAAGAAAGAGAGAAATATGACAAAATAATATAACTTCCACTGACTTTTTTTAGACGTATAATTTTACTTACTAGATACATGAACCAATCCTAAAATATGTGTGTTGCCCCTGTGTTACAGATAGGTAAACTGAGGTTCAGAGAGTTATTGTATCACATGAGAAGCTGGTAATTGAAACTAAGTCTGTCTAAATGTGAAGTCCTAGCTCATTTTGTTAAGTCACCTCTACCTCCCTAAGGTATGGGTATTCATCTCTGGATTTGATTTGCTAATATTGTGTTGAGGATTTTTGCATCTAAGTTCATGAGAGACACTGGTCTGTGATTTTCTTTTCTTGTACAATCTTTATCTGGCTTTGGAATCAAGGTTAAACTAGCTTCATAAAATGAATTGGGAAGTATTCCCTTCTCTTCTAGTTTCTGAATAACATGGTGTAAAATTCGTGGTTTTTTTTTTTGAAGAATTCTCCAGAAAAACCATCTCTGAAGCTTTTTAAATTACAAAGTCCATTTCTTTCATGGTTTTTGAGCTATTCAGATTGTCTGTTTCATCTGGGTTGGGTTTTGATAGGTTGCAGTATTTACAGAATTGGTCCGTTTCTTTTAAGTTGTTGAATTTACGAGCGTAAAGTTGTTCAAAGCATCTGCTCATCATATTTTTAGCAACTACAGGATTTGTAGTGATATCCTCTGTCTCAACTCTGAGATTGTGGTAATATGTCTTCTCTCTTTTTATTTTTGTCAGTCTTGCTAGAGATGTATCAATTTTATTGGTTTTTCTGAAGAACAATCTTCTCGTTTTATTGATTTTTATCTATTATTTTCCTATTTTCAATCTATTTCTGCTCCTATTTTTACTTCCTTTCTTCTGCTTGCTTTGGGCGTAATTTTCTTCTTATTTTTCTAGTTTTATGAAGTGAGAACTTTGATTATTGATTTCAGATGTTTCCTCTTCTAATGTTAGCATTTAGTGTTATAAATTTTCCTCTCAGCACTGCTTTAGCTGCACCTCAGAATTCTATGTGTTTTTAATTCCCTTTGAGACTCCTTCTTTGACCCATGAATTATTTAGAAGTATGCCGTTTCACTTCCAAGTGTTTGAAGATTTTCCAATGGTCTTTCTGCCCTCTGAATTTTAGTAACTGTCTCTGATATTATTTCATCTCCATGAGAACAGGACTTTATTTATTCTACCGCTACATCACTGATGATGGGAACAGAACAATAGTATGCTCTCAATAAATAAGGATGAAAGCATGATTGAAATAATTTAAAAATCAAGACATGGAAAACTGAAGCCTAAAAAGGAAGAGAAGGACATCAGAAAGTTGATGGTGATTATCAGTGGGTGGAAAAAAATGGTTACTTTTTATTTTCTTCTTTTTATTTCATATTTTCCAAATTCTCTGCAATGAGCATGTCCTAGTTTTACCATCAGGAAAAGGAATTATAAAAGTGGAAGTTGCCATTGCTGATCATTTTCACCCTCTCCCTGGCAGGTCATATCAGAATGTGAGTTGCTAAAAAAAACTGAAGATGACACGACCTCAAAATGGCCCTTAAGAAGGTCCCAGAGCTGAATTGACCCAGACCCCTCAGAAGACAGGGAAGGACCCTGCTAACCACCCAACTTTTATAGGCTTGTAAGATCACTGCGACAATAACTTTCTCACTGAGATCATGCACCTTTTCAGTCACAAGGTCATTTTTATGTTTCTCTTCTAGGCACACAAAAGTCCTTAGAGATCTCATGAATTAGTGTTTATCCCAGGATATCTGGTTTGGCATTGTAAATAAAACATCCATCTGCCTAAGTCCAGCCGTCAAAATTACTTTGACAATTTACTCCAAGGAAGCAGTATTAGCATTTGCTTTCAGAGTTCATGATGTGCAAAAGATTACTTAAAAATAGGAGGGAACGGAGAAGAGATATCGTAGTTTTTTTATCTTGTTTGTTTTTTAAAAAAATATTTCCATCTCTTATATCTTTAGTCACAGTCTCTTCATGATTTTTCAAGGCAATTTCTTTGGGAAGCCAAGTGGCTGAGACAATTTGATGATAACTCAGCCAACCTGCATCACTACCTAAACAGTTTTTAGGTATGGATAATTTCTGAAGATGAGTGAACATGCTTTTCTGCTTTTGAAAATACTCCTGAAAACTTGGCTTCAATTTTTTTCAACAAAGTGATTGCCCAGATCTGAAAATGTTTTTTCACCCTTTTCTGCTTTTGAGGTGAGGTGATTTCCTGTAAGGTCCAGGGATTTGGGAGGGGCTCAGGATAGGGCAATTTTATAACCTGATGCCTGGAGGTAGTGCACAGTGCCATGCATGGGGATGTCCCACAAAAGGCAGGGAAGCAGTTGTGGCAGCGGCTATGTCCTCTTTGGAGCTGAGCCACAGAGGGCATCAGGATCAATGAGCAGATCTTTATCAATCTGTCTGAGTCTTAAAGAACAGCCAAGGACATGAGAATCTGGAAAACCATAACATAATCGAATTGGGGGAGAATTTGACTCTCCCCCAATGAAGAATCCACATCCCAGGCACGATTCATGTCAAACAACATAGGCTATGCTAAAACCAGCCAGAAATGGGGTCTTGTAATATAAACTAGTCTGTGTCTTACAAATCATTTGATTTCTATAATTCCTGGGTACTTCATTTGCTCATTTTTTTTCTGTTGCTGAGTTGACTGATTTGAACTACTATGTAAAAAGTCATAGATTTGTTTATTCATTTAATTTTTATTGACACCCACTGTTCCATTTAATTCAAAATTATTCATTCCTCCATGGCTCCCTGCTAGAGACCAACCTCAGCCACTTTGGGAGACTGTTCACCAAATGTTTCTAGTTCTCTGCTTTCTGAGCGTGTGAGGCTTCTCCTTCCCTGACTGTGAAAGTTAGGCATGGCCACAAGCCCACTTTGGCCCATGAAATATGTACAGAAGGGACACATTGGGCCAGTGAGTAATTCACTTCATACCCTCTCTTCTGTTGTATTGGGGATGTGTGTGTTGAGACGAAGCCATCGTGGGTCCCAAACTATGACATGCACACCACTCTATGCTGACCCTCAATGGACAGGTAATGTGAACAAAAGAAAACATTTATTGTATAAGGCTGCTGAGGTCGGGTGCTTGTTACTTGCAACGTCACGTGGCCTCTCCTCGCTGATGCGCAAGCACACACACATGCACTTGTCCACATGTTTTGCATATACGTTGTGCTGCTTGGGAAGGAGGCACTCACTCTTTGCCACAACTCTCCCAACTGAGAATTCTCTTTTGTCCTGCCGTGGGATTCCTGTGGCTAATTCACTGGATTGATTCATTTCTTGGTTGGTTTTCCATGTAGAAAGCCAAAGAAGACTTGGAACATATGTACCCCAGGGCAGTGGGTAAATCCAAGAGAGACACAATCTCTGTCTCTAAGGGCTTACAAGCTGGCTTGGCAGAAGACAGATCCAGGCAATATATAATAATGACAACCACAAATGGGTGCACCAGGGCAAAATGACAAGATGCTTGCATGGCAGCAGTTTTAAGAAGGAATGCATCAGGCGGGGTGCAGAGGGAATGTAAGAGCAGCTCCTGTCCCAGGTGGCTCCTCTCAGCCTCTCCAGATCCACCCTTTGCCCCTCTCCACGCTGCTCTCTACCCCACGAGACTGACCTGCCTGTCCTACAGTAATAGGCTGCAACCCCTCTGGCTCTGGGCTGGGTCTGGTCAATGGGGTCTCTGATAGACTAGAAGGAAGTTGGTCAGTGAAGCTGGCATATTTATTCCTCTGTCTCTGTTCTCACAGGATCATCTCAGGCTGGCTGCACGCCTCAGCTGAAGATCCCAGCTCCTGTCAATGCCACCTCTCCGCTTGACTGTCTCCTTCCAGATTCGGTCTGCCCTTTAGGCCCAGGGGTGGTGAGAGCCCTGAACTGAGATCCCAGCTCCAGGATATTGCACCAGCCCTTTCAGTTTCCCTATACCCTGCCCACACTTTAGTCAAGGCAGGTGTAGGCAGGATACACATTTTTTTTTAAGGGACTCCTTAAAGCGTCCTAATTTGAGTGTGCATCTGTTTCCTGATAGCCCCTGACCACTAGATCTTGCTCTGGGGGAGCCAGCAGTAAAAAGGAAATGAATGCTTTTTCTAATTATAGGGTCAGTTGGTAAAAGAGGTAGAAAGCTTTTAAAAATGATTCATTCTTCATTAAGAAATGAATTATTAAATGGCTTTGCTTCTCCTAGAGTTAAAAAAAGGGTTGGAGGCCAAGTATTGGCCTCTTTGCACCTGTGATGAGCAAATGGGCTGTCCTGGAGCCTTTGTCTCCCAAAGTCCTTCACCAATACTGAGGCACAGAGGCCAGCCAGGGTGTCACGTCACCACCAAGGAGCTCCCCCAATCCCCCCTTATCTGGCAAAGTTGACACCAGAATTCCAACCACTGTTTTTAACTTGAACCTGAGAGCAGAACCTAATTTCCAGATGCTCAAGGAAAACTGTAACCTTTCTTTGGAGTTTCCATATTTAGCGTAGAGCTGCTTGGAAAGGAGGCACTGTCTCTTTGCCACAACTCTTCCAACTGGTAATTCTCTTTTTTCCTGCAGTGGGATTCCTTTTGCTAATTCACTGGATTTAGTCATTTCTTGGTTTTCCACGTGGAAAGCCAAAGGACACTTGGGTCTGGGAGTGCCCTAGGCCCTGTCCTCTGTTCCCAATCCCCAGGGACCCTCACTCCTTAGCTGTGTCCAACTCTGGAGAGGTGGTGCCAGGAAGAGGCTGGTACCTGGAGCCCCAGCATTTCCCAAAGCAGCTGGAAGACGCAGACACATGATTACAGCTGCTGGGACGGGATCCGGGGGGCGGGTCAGCTCAGGCATGCCAGGATATAAAGAGAAAGGAAGTGCAGATGGCAATTTGGAAGATTTAGGAGTTGTTGGGCTGTCATCAGATTTTATGTGTTGTCATTGACATATGTTTGTATTCTCTCCAGAGCAGGTATGAGCTGGGAAGAATGAAGGCAGGGCATGCCCGTGTGCCAGCTCTGCACAGCTGGATAGATGAGGAAAGATGTGGAGGAGAAGCCGGGGATTATCTGGAAGTCTAAGGGTGTTGTTTGCCCCTTGGGTTCCAGAAGATGCATGCCAGGACCTGGGGTGGCACCGCTAGGAAGCAACAGAGAGGAGATAAAACTCACAGCAGACGGACTAGCCTTAACAAAAACTTCCTTGAATTAAAACACGCTTTTCAAGAAAACAAATATCAGTTCAATCAGCAAACCACAGATTAGTTTCTCATCATAATGGCCAACAAGGGCCAGGTTGCTGACCAGTGTAAGAGCTTCAGAAAAGGAGAGGGGAGATGGGATGGCCAGGAGCAAGAGCACTGTACATCCCTGGACAACCTCATTCTAATGGTCAGGGGCTGGGATGTGCATTTTGGAGTGCAGGAGAAGTGGCAACTCACAAATGCTAGATTTTCTTCTAGAGATGACCAAGCTGTAGTTCTCAAAGCAGTGGCACTAGGGCAGAAAACTCTCACACTTTGATATGCACACACAGCCCCTGGGGATCTTGTTGACATGTAGATTCTGATTCCATAGGTCGGGCTGAGATTCTGCATTTCCAACAAGCTCCTAGATGAGGTCCATTTTGCTGGTCCATGAAACACACTTAGAATAAGTAGCAAGGTATAGGAGGATACTGACTTTGCTCAGTGATGCTTGTGCTTCCCTCCAAACTAAAATAAAACAAAAGCAGACATAAATGGCCCAACTCAACAGCCTGAGAAGTTTGGTGATAATGACCCAAGCCCTGGCCTGGTGACCAAGTGGCTGCTCAGAGAGCTCCATCTCCAAACTCCTTCCCTTCCTGCCTCCCCTCCAAGAGTGAGTAATTTGCCAGAGTTCATTAAGGTCTGCTGTCCCCAGGGAAAGGTGGCCCAGTCACCAAGTGCAAGTGTATAGAATGGCTTACCTGTGCAAAGCTATCAGCCCTGGACCTATGGGCCTAGAAACATGACTTGCCACTCACTCACTGTCATTGGTTCATTTCTGCAACAAACACTTCCTGAGCATATGCTATACACCAGGCCCTGAGCTCAGCTCTGGGGATACAGGATGAATGGCAGATTGTGCCCTCAGGAAGCTGACAGTACAGTCAGCCCGCTGGAGCACATATGAGAAACAATACGGATGTTTTGATTTATTATCATATTGATTATTATGATGGTAGCGTATACTTTTGGTGGCCTGCCATACATTAGGCATTGTGCTAAGCACATTATATGGTTAATCTCATCAATCCTCACAACAACCTATGTGGCAGGTACTATTATTAAACCCACTTCAAAGAGGAGGGAACTGAACCTCAGAGAGGGTAAGTAACTTGCACAAGGACAGCAGCCAGTGAGGAGAGGAACTGAGAGGAATGGCCGGACAGGCTATCAGCCTCTGTCCCCACATGCTGGGTCTAAGTGTCTGCTGGTGGACACATTCCCTTCCTGGAGGGAGAGCTCCTGGGGAGCTGACAGCAGCACTGAGTGAGTCTCGAATGTGATGGGAGTGCATTAGATCACATGGGTGATCTGATGAGTACAGAGGCATCACACTGCAATGACTTCATGCACATATCTCCCCTGAATGGACAGAGATTTGGCAGAGGCCAGGAGCTGGAATTTCTGGCCCAGTGTCCCCCTCTTTTCCCTGGGGAAAGCCAGGGACACACTGCCTGGCTTTGCTACACCTTGCTAGGCAAAGGCAGTATGTTCTCCCTCTCCTTGGCCTCCCTGGCTGTCCACACATCCACACCCACTCACACATACATGCACGTGATCATACACATTACACAAGCCCACATGCCCACAGACATGCTCACACTCACACTCACATGCATACACTGTCATGCACAACACACATACATACATTCATACACACTCACACACACACACGCACACGCACTTCTGATGGCCAGTCCTTTGGGGGTATGTTGACACTGTGAAGCAGGTGAAACAAAGTCTTTACCCTGCTTTGGGCCTATTATGTTTGTTTTATAGTTTAACTCTCAAAAGACAACTTTATTTTCCAAAATCATTCAGGTTCCCAGCCAGGTGCAGTGGCTCACACCTGTAATCCCAGTACTTTGGGAGGCCAAGGCAGACAGATCACCTGAGGTCAGGAGTTTGAGACCAGTCTGGCCAACATGGTGAAACCCAGTCTCTACTAAAAATACAAAAATTAGCCAGACATGGTGGCACACACATGTAATCCCAGCTATTCGGGAGGCTGAGGCAGGAGAATCACTTGAACCCGGGAGGCGGTGGTTGCAGTGAGCCAAGATCGTGCCACTGCACTCTAGCCTGGGCAACAGAGCAAGACTCCATCTCAAAAAACAAAAACAAAATCATTCAGGTTCCCTAGGGGACCCTCACTGTGTCCTGGATTCCATTCCACTTTTAAAGCCCCAAACAGCTTGTATGGCCACTTCCCTTGACACCCAAACCAGATAGGAGTCCTAAATGACACAGAATATTGATGGTTTCTTTAAAAGGAAATCCACTCTCAATGGGAAGTTGGATAACTTTGCATCCAGATTTCATCCATCTTGGGCTTTGGTGGCTGCTGTTTGTTTCTTGTGCAGGAGAATCTCTCCCAGCCAACGTCAATTCACTAACACAGTGGTTAACCTTTGCTCTCTACTCCTGCATCAATCTGCCACCTACCGCATGTTGAGCCATGCTGCTTCCTGGCATTCCTTTTGGATTTTCAATTTACTACCCAACTACCAGTCCTAATAACATCAGATAAAAGGGCTTCTGCTGTGCTGCGCTTGTGTTCAAAAATTATAAATGCCGTCGACCCAGAGTTAAGTCCAGCCTCAGAGAGACAGAATATAAATACCCAAGTGGCCCTGGGCCACTGAGTTCCTCAGACATTATGTGCTATGGGAGTTCCAGAAAGGGGGATTGCCTGATTTTGAGTGCAGAAGGCTTCCTGGAGGAGGCGAGATTTCTGATAGGCCTCTGTTATGAGCTAAATTGAGTCCATCCCAAAATTCAGATGTTCAAATCCTAACCTGTAGTACCTAAGCACATGACCTTATTTGGAAGCAGAAGCATAGCAGAGGTAATTCGTTAAGATGAGGTCATAGTGGAAGAGGGTGGACCCCAATCTGATATAACTCGTGTCCTTTTAAAAAGCAGAAATTTGAAGACAGACACACAGGAAGAAGATGAAGGCAGAGACCTGGCTGATGCAGCTACAAGCTAAGGAACACCAAAGGTTGCCAGCAAAGCACCAGCAGCCAGGGAGAGGCCTCGAACAAATTCTCCCTCCCAGCAAAAAGGAGGAAGGAAGGGACCTCCAAAAGAAGCAGGCCGGGAATGGTGGCTCATTCCTGTAATCCCAGTACTTTGGGAGGTTAAGGCAGGCAGATCACCTGAGGTCGGGAGCTCGAGACCAGCCTGGCCAACATGGTGAAACCTCATCTCTACAGAAAAATACAAAAATTAGTCAGGTGTAGTGGCATGCACCTGTAGTCCCAGTTACTCAGGAGGCTGAGGCAAGAGAATTGCTTGAACCCGGGAGGCGGAGGTTGCAGTGAGCCAAGATCGCGCCATTGCACTCCAGCCTGGGCGACAGAGCGAGACTCCATCTCAAAAAAGCAAAAAAGAACCCTACTGACACCTCGATTTCAGATTTCCAGCCTCCAGAACTGTGAGATGTTACATTTCTGTCATTTAAACACCCAGTTTGTAGTACTTTGTTGCAATAGCCCTAGTGAGTTAATACAGCCTTGAAGGACAGGTAGGAATTTGTAATGCCCAGAGAAAGCAAACTGGCCACAGTTGTTGAAATTAATAGAATCGCCTGGGCGCGGTGGTTCACGCTTGTAATCCCAGCATTTTGGGAGGCCGAGGCGGGCGGATCACGAGGTCAGGAGATCAAGACCATGGTGAAACCCCATCTTTACTAAAAATATAAAAAATTAGCCGGGCGTGGTGGCGGGCGCCTGTAATCCCAGCTACTCGGAGAGGCTGAGGCAGGAGAATGGCGTGAACCCTGGAGGCGGAGCTTGCAGTGAGCTGAGATGGCGCCACTGCATTCCAGCACTCCACTCCAGCCTGGGTGACAGAGCGAGACTCCGTCTCAAAAAAAAAAAAAAAGAAAAGAAAAGAAAGAAATTAATAGAATCGAAGTACCCCTATCACTACCACCCCAGGCCATCACTTTCAAAGCTGTTCAAAATGATGCAGCCGCATGAGAAGGCTGGAGGGCCAGGGCAGGAGATGGGCTCCAGGTGGGCCCAGGCTGCCTGCAGAGCCAGCTTGCCCCACTGCCTCGTTGCCAAAGAGCACCTGTGGCTAGGAGGAGATGCCCAGGAAGAAAATTTGGCCACATCCCTGCCTGCCTCCCTGGCAATGGGTGATGCTCTCTGCCAGCTGGCCCAGCTCCCCCACCACATACCTGGCTAGGAGTCAGTAGGAAAACAGTGTGTGTTTGTAGGGCTCTGCACTGAAGGGCATTAGATCCATGCAGAGGCTAATAAATTAGAGATAAGCGGGATTTGTCGATTTGCTGGAGGTTAGAGCTGCAGGATCTGGCGTCAGCTCTGGGTCTTTTCCATGGCCCCAGGCTGGCTCAGGTGTGAGCTGAAGAGGGAAAACTGTCTGTTTAGGTTGCATTGGGTTCCCTTAAAAGATCTGTTGAAGTCCTAACCTCGGGTACCTCTGTTTGTGCTATTTGGAAACAGGCTCTTTGCAGATGTAATCAAGGAAAGATGAGGCAATGCTGGATTTAGTCAGGCCCTAATCCAGTGACTGGTGTCCTCACAAGACAAGGGAAATGTGGACACGGACACACAAAGAGGAAAAAGCCATTCAAAGACACAGACACGCGGGTACACAGGGAGAACACCATGGGATAATGCAGGCACAGATGGGAGTGACGCGGCTGCAAGCCAAGGAGCGCCAAGATTCCAACCCCCCGGGGCTGGAAGAGGCAAGAAGGAGCCTCCCCTAGAGCCTTCGGAGGGAGCATGCACTGCTGACGCCTTGATTCCAGACTTCTGACCTCCGGAAGCATGGGACAACAGATTTCTCTTGTTTGAAGGCACCCAGTTTGTGGTCCTTCATCATGGCAGCCCTCAGGAGTGGATACAGGCCCTTCCCTGCCTGCCTGGTGGAGCAGCCTCCACGGGGAGCCTTTGCTAGCAGGAAGAGGCCCCGCATGGAGCTCAGACCCCCCTCAGAGGAACTTCTCTCAGCTTCCTCTCTCCGCACACCCCACCAAGGTGTGAAATCCCTCCCCTTTACTGCTGCCACTTGCAGGTGGCCAGATGCTGGAGCTGTCCCTGCCTCTCTGTAAAGTGGGGGAAGGGCAGGCCTCCCTGCTCTACTTTTTTTTTTTTTTTTCGAGACAGAGTCTCGCTCTGTCGCCCAGGCTGGAGTACAATAGCACGATCTCGGCTCACTGCAACCTCCGCCTCCCAGGTTCAAGCGATTCTCCTGCCTCAACCTGAGTAGCTGGAATTACAGGCTCCTGCCACCACACCCGGCTAATTTTGTATTGTTAGTAGAACCAGGGTTTCACCATGTTGGCCAGGCTAGTCTCAAACTCCTGACCTCAGGTGATCTACCCGCTTCAGCCTCCCAAAGTGCTGCGATTACAGGCGTGAGCCACCTCGCCTGGCCTGCTCTACTTCTAAGGCTTCTTGTGACAATGTAAGAGAAAGGAGGTGACAGAGCTTTGCAACGGGAGGAGGGCTATGTGTTCTGGTGACCAGCTCACTGTCTGGTGTCGGGACAGGAAGAAGCCCCTGATACGGGCAGCAGGCTGGGAGCCAGGGAGAAGGAAAGACCACGATCCACTCCCTGGTACATGGCCCTTCTGCACCCCGTGGTCTCCTTCCGGGTGCCACAACGAGAAGGCGCACATCCTTGGCACAGCACTTGAGGCCTTTCACCACTGGCTGCAGTCACCCCTCCAGACTCACTGCATTGCACCAACCCTTTTCTGCCCACCCCACGCTATGCTGTCCGCAGCCTCTACCCTAGCCACCTGATTCTGCAGGCCAATGTCACTTTCTTCCAGTCCAGGTTCTATTCTGGCATTTCTTGTCATTATTTTGCTGAGAATGTGTCTCTCTTGACTTTGAACTTATTGAGAGCAGGAATCATGATTCAGCCGTATATCCCAGCACTTGGCCCAGGGCCTGTCGTTTCCAGGGCAGGTAGTCTAGGTTGATTGAAGGAATGGCATTTAGTCTTTAAAATGAAAGCATGTTGCCTAGCTTGGTTATTTTTGAACTCTATAGTTCATCAAGGACTGCGTTTACCTGAATATCCTCTGCAGAACACCAGTTCCATAAAGTGCTTCACACACACACACACCAATTCTATAATGTAATACGTTTTGGAAAGGCTACAAACTACCACAGCCTCTTTTACAGATTAGCAGTGTCCATGAGCGCACTAAAGGCTGAGATATTCTGCAGTAAAGAAGCCTATTTCATTCTGTTTCACCAAGTATTTCTCAAATTTATTTGATCATATGTGGCAGAAAATGCTAAGTGTCTGGCATTCCTCGTTTCCCTCTTCTTCCTTTAACATGGAACCCCTGATGTTTTTAGCTTGGCACATCGCCACCCAGAATAAAAACTACCTTTCCCAGATTTTCCTGCAGCTAGGGGCAGCCCTGGGATAAATTCTGGACAATGAAATACAAGCAGAAGTAAATCATATATGATTTCCATGAAGGGACCTTAAAGAGAAGTGTGCCCTTCTCTTCCCCACACATTCCTCCTCCTGTCTGAAATGCAGATGCAATTGCTGGCATTTGAGCAGCCATCTTGGGCCATGCGGTAGCTTCTTATGGATGATCTAGGACTAATTCAAGGGTCTTGATTTACCTCCAAACTTTGTTTATCTACAAAAAACAAAACTCCATCTTCTTTAAGCTACATGATCTGGCATTTTCTGTCCCATGCAGCCAAACATAATGTTGCCTGATGCACCCTGAAGCCCCCTTGTCCACACCACCTAATTCTGCAGGATGTTATTGTGGAAATCTTGATCATCTAGAACATGGAAAAGGCACATGAAACCTGGAGCATTTTCAACTCAGTCCTGGTTTTCCCTGCCTCCACCCCAGCATGTGTGAACTAAAACTATTTCTGCAAGATGTTATTGCAGAAATCTTGATCATTAGAACACAGGGTGAGCAAAGCCTGTGGCCAGGGCAGGCACTGATCCCGGGGTCTCATCCTCCACTGGAGTCATGGAGTGGTTGCATCCAGCTGGAAGGGCAGGGCAAGAAAAGGCAAAATGCCAGCCCCTGAGAAGGTGGGTGACCCATGGGCCTGACTGCCACCCCGTGCCCCACAGTCAGGGCAGCAGGAGCATGGTGTTCCTACTGCCTCCCCACCAACCTCACCTGGCTCCCCCTCTCTCACACTCACTACTCTTTGGCCACATTGGCTGTCCTTCAGTCCTTCCAGACTGTCCTCTGTGGAGCTTCCCAACACGGTCCCTCCACCTGTAATTCTGCTCACTCCTGGCCGCCACCCACCTCTCCTTATCAGCTCATTTTCGCCTTTTGGGTCTCAGCCTGTACGTCCCTCCTCAGAACTCCTCCATCCTCACCCTGTATGAAGCAGCCCTTGGGCCCTCCTGTCCTTCTGCATAGCCTACTTGAACACAACACTGACGGTATTGTGGGTCTGTTGACTTATTTTCCTAATCCCCCCTGGCCATCCAAGTTGAAGAGGGCACGGTCTTTGCATGTTTTGCTCATCGCTGTGTACTCAGCACCTAGCACAGAGTTGTTGCTCCATAAAGATTTGCTGACAAGCTGTCCACGGGTGAATTCCAAAAGCCTCGGGCTCCCAGCTGGGTGATTGTGCCCTGAGCTAGAATTTCATTGCAGTTTTGCAAAAGTGCCAATGACAAATCTGTTCATCAGCACAAAACAGACACTGGCGCACTGGGTTTGTCCTCACTCACACCCTCATCTAGGGGCCATCAGTCAGGCCCTGTGTTCCAGGTCTCACTAGCTCAGGCCATCACTCCCTCCCTGTCTTGCAGCTGTCAGAGGACAGGGGAGGGGGCGTGAAAGAAGGATCTGATACGTTATGCACTGAACATAGTAAAAGTAATGTAAGCAATCCAAGGACATACTGTGAGAAGCACATCTTCCTCCCTCCTGACACCCCAGCCTCCCAGTTATCTTCTCAGAGGCAACCACTGTCCCCAGCATCTTCAGTATCCTTCCAGAAGTGTTTCCACGAATACAGGAGCACATGCATTAATAGGATTTTCTTATTCACATGTTAGCATGTTATGCATATTATCCTGCACCTTGTCATTCACTTGCTCTGCTTTTCAACCTAATATATGTTAGAGATCCACCTACATGAGGCCACCTCATTCTTTCGACTGGATCAAATGTTTGGCATTTTATTGTATGACTGATGCCTCAGTCCCCCAGTGAGGTGGTCTAATGAGATATCTCATTTCTCACCTAAATAAAGAATGCTTTCTGAATACCTCTTTGCACACATGTGGGAGTGTGTCAGACAAATACCTTTAAGTGGAGTTGCTGGGCCAACAGGTATGTGCCCTTTAGCTTCTGTTAGGTAGCGCCACAGTGCACTCCTAAGAGCTTCTGCTAGTGGGCCCTCTCATCCAGAATGTATGTGATGGGGAACATGTGTCCCCGTCCCCAGTACATGGAATCTTCTGACCCTACTTCAATCCTGTTTGGGCTGGTCTCTACTCCCTAGCCACCACTGCCCACCTGCTCTCCCTCCCTCCCTGGAACCCAGGCTCTTACCTGCCCTCTGCTCTCGAAATTCTAGAAATCCTTGCTTTAGGCCTGCGTGCTTTGTCTAGCATCTCTCTTCAACATTGACCCACACGGAGGCCCAAGAGTGACCATGAACCTGTTACCTGGGAGAATAGGCAAACTCCCAGAATTCTCTCACTGTGAAATGCATTTGTCCAGAAGATTCAAGTGTCTATGAAGTTCTGGAAAGTAGCCCCATGCCCAGGGAAAGATGCCCTTGTGAAAGTGTTTCACAACAAGCAGCTGAAGCCAGCAGAAGGCATGTTCCATGGCTCTCTACAGTGTGGATCTGTCATCCCCTGACCTGAATCACTGGACTTGGAATGGGGGTGGCATCCTGATGATAATTTGACCTTTGACCTTTAACTCTCAACCTGTTGGTGAAGAAAGAGTCTTTTTTTTTTTTTTTGAGACAGAGTTTTGCTCTTGTCACCCAGGCTGCTGGAGTGCGATGGCAAGATCTCGGCTCATCGCAACCTCTGCCTCCCGGGTTCGAGAGATTCTCCTGCCTCAGCCTCCCCAGTAGCTGGGATTACAGGTGCTCACACCACTCCTGGCTAATTGTTGTATTTTTAGTAGAGGCAGGGTTTCACCATGTTGGCCAGGCTGGTCTCAAACTCCTGACCTCAGGTGATCCAGCTGTCTCAGCCTCCCAAAGTGCTGGGATTACAGGTGTGAGCCACTGCGCCCGGCCAAGAGTCTTCTTTACCAATCATCTTCATCATTCATCATCTTCACTCACCACCTTCAGGCATGGTTCAAGGCATTAGAGAGAGTATCATGATGACAGGCAGGACTCCCAGGTCTGAGCCAGCCTTGGCTTCACCTGCCTGACTGACCTCAGAACATCTCTCCCTTCTCTGGGCCTCAGATTCCTCCTCTAGAATGGGAGGGGTTTGCTTTGGGATGGGCCCTGGGGTCCTAGCCCTAATAGGGGCCTTCCCAGCTAACCCCAGGCTATCACACAAAGGGGGGCTGTAGAAGCCGACTCCCTGCCTAGCTGGTCCTCAGGCCACCCCTCCATCACTGAGTCCCAGATGGGGCTCAGAGCAGCCAGCTCAGAGCAGCTAACTGGCTCTGTGTTCCTCTAGTACACTTTGTTTTTTGTTTTGTTTTGTTTGAGACAGAGCTTCACTCTGTTACCCAAGCTGGTGTACAGCCTCCGCCTCCCAGGTTCAAGTGATTCTGATGTTTCAGCCTCCCAAGTAGCTGGAATTACAGGCATGCATCACTGCCCCTGACTAATTTTTGTATTTTTAGTAGAGATGGGGTTTCATAATGTTGGCAAGGCTGGTCTTGAACTCCTGACCTCAAGTGATCCACCCACCTCGGCCTCCCAAAGTGCTAGGATTACAGGAGTGAGCCACCACACCCAGCCTCTTCCTGTACACTTTAAACTTTGCAAAGGTATTCAGGGGGCTTCCCTTGCCATGCTATGATAATCTTTCCTTCTCCTTTTGCCCCAATATCCCCTGCCCCTAGTCTCAAACACCCAGATATACTTTTTTAAAATTTTAATGAAAGTAAACATGGCCCATTCTCAAACCTCCAAACAGAGGCCACAGGTAAAATTCCCTCCCAGCCACCAGCACCCCAGGGAGAGTTTCACCTCTTGTTAAGGACACATCTCAGGGCAGCCACTCTGAAAACAGTGCCTGGGGGTCCAGTGGAAGCACCTGCTTATCCAGGGCTCAGTTTGGTCCCCAGCACTGGGCAGGACACCCCCAGACAGATCCTGGAGCCCAGGCTCTGTGACCCCTGAGGAAGAATCAGCTCGAGATCAAAGCCCCATGATGGAACTAAGTCGTTGTGCCTAAGAGGGAAGATGGAGATGGCCTGGAGGCAGGTGGCTGAGACCCACCTCAAGGAGGGGCCCCAGCCCAGAAGGCTGCTGGCCTGCAGTTCAGCCAGAGAACCTCAGGGTTCCTAAGTCTCTTCTGGCTGCAGGTGAGGCTTGTATCTTTGGGTTCAGCCTGGAGAGATGGAAGCAGGCAAGCACTCTCAGATGTGATCGGGATGGTGGTGGGAGTCAGATTCCTAAAGACAAGCTTACCAGGACCTGGGAGGCCATGGCTGGTGGTCTGCAAGGAAGACACTGTGACTGGATGCAGCTGGACTGCAACAGGTCCACCTGGTGCAAATCCCCTTTTCTTCATCTGTGAGCTGGAAAGAACCTCCCTGGAGCCACTAGATGGCAAACAGGCTAGCTCAGGTTAAAGCCCTCACCACCAGACGGGCAAACGGGCTAGCTCAGGTTAAAGTCCTCACCACCAGACGGGCAAACGGGCTAACTCAGGTTAAAGTCCTCACCACCAGATGGGCAAACGGGCTAACTCGGGTTAAAGCCTCACCACCAGATGGGCGAACGGGCTAGCTCAGGTTAAAGCCCTCACCACCAGACTGGCAAACGGGCTAGCTCAGGTTAAAGCCCTCACCACCAGACGGGCAAACGGGCTAGCTCAGGTTAAAGTCCTCACCACCAGATGGGCAAACGGGCTAACTCAGGTTAAAGTCCTCACCACCAGACGGGCAAACGGGCTAGCTCAGGTTAAAGTCCTCACCACCAGATGGGCAAACGGGCTAACTCGGGTTAAAGCCTCACCACCAGATGGGCGAACGGGCTAGCTCAGGTTAAAGCCCTCACCACCAGACTGGCGAATGGGCTAGCTCAGGTTAAAGCCCTTGCCATCGCATGGTACATCCACACGTGGTATAACAATGCCTTCCTTTTGCTCTATACCTGGCGTCTATGTGCCCAATTTATAGATTCAGGCTGGCCTGTGCTCAACTCCCAGCCCCTCTGTAAACAAGCTGGCCTCGGGAAACCTCTTGAACGCTTTGAGCCTGTTTCCTCATCTGTAAAATGGGCAGGATAACAGTGCCTGCCCCACAAGACTTGTGAGAGTCAACAAGAGAATGCACACACAATGCTTGGTGGCTTGCAGGCACAGAGGAGGCTACTCTTTTGCTAAAGATTAAATGCACCGTTGCCTTTTGAGGAAGTGCCTCCTTGCCACTGCCATTTCTGCCCCTGTCTCATCCTGCTGGAGACTCAAAATATCTGAGGGGGGCTGGCTGCGGTGTCTCACGCTTGTAATCCCAGCATAAGCCTTTGGGAGGCCGAGGCAGGCGGATCACTTGAGGTCAGGAGTTCGAGACCAGCCTGGCCAACATGGCAAAACTCCATTTTTGCTAAAAATACAAAGATTAGCTGGGCATGGTGGTGCATACTTGTAATCCCAGCTACACTGGAGGCTGAGGCAGGAGGATCACTTGAACCCAGGAGGCAGAGGTTGCAGTGAGCTGAGATCACACCACTGCACTCCAGCCTGGACGACAGAGTGAGACTCTATCTCAGAAAAAAAAAAAAAAAATCTGAGGGGCCCTCTCATTCCCCCACAGAACCAAGCAAAGCCCTGGCTAGGAGCGCTGGTCACTGTCCCCAGCCTTGGCTCCCTGGAGAGAAGAAACGGTGCCTCCCCAGGTATCTGAGGAGGGGAAGAGGAGACTTCCAAGAGAGCACTAGGATGTTCATCTCTTTCCCCTTCCCTGCCTCTCTGCTGGGCTAATAATGTTCATTGAACCCCTGCAGTAAGCCGTGCATTGTGGGGGAAAGAGGACAAGAATCGTCAGGAAGGATTCAGATCTAGTTGGAGACATGCACCCAGAGAGAGAGAGACAAATAACACACCACAAGACAGCCATCCCTCTCTTCAACAGATAAGCACAGCAAAACTCTCCAACCAGCTTCTGCCTTAGGAGTCGAGGATATGAAAATGAATGAGATGCTGTCCCTGTCCTCAAAATGTTCACTGTCTAATAATATAATTCCACTCAGCAACTGAGGGCTTCCAGGGGCTTTGCATGCTTTGTTTCATTTGTAATCCTCACCCACTCTCATGCAGGAGGTCCTGGTATCCCCATTTTGCAGACGAGGAACCTTAGACTCTGGAATGTGTCCAACGTCTGAATAATCACCACTAGGTGTCCAAAGTGCTCTAACTAGAGCCTGCACACGTTGCCTTGGGAGCTTCAGACTGACTTTTCAGAGCAGCGCAGGTTGTGGTCAGGGAAGAACAGTGTCTGAGCTGCTTCTTGAATGACTCAATCTCCAGCAGGCCAGGCAAGGCAAGGAATTCCTGGAACAGGGCTAGTATACGCAAAACACCTGGGTATAAAAGAGCACAGTTAGGGGGCATGAGCTATTTGCTCAATTCTAAAATCTAAGAGGTTTTCAAGGTAATGGTGGGAGACATAGCTGCAAAGGGAGGCAGAAGCAAGAGCTTTGAACAGAAACCTAAAAAGTAGAACTTCTGGAGGCAATAGGGAGCCATTGAAGGTTGTTAAGCAGGGGAGAGAGCATCTCAACGATCACAGGTCAGTAGAAGTAAACCATATTGTCAGGGCTCTGAGTGATGGGAGAGAAGAACATGGGCAGGGTGAGCCAACAAGGTTCCTAGAGGCAGGGCACTCCAGTTAGGCCCAATGCTCAAATGAAGGTAGCATATTGATAGGAAAAGGCAATGGTCAAATTAAGCCATGGACAAGGCACATGAAACCTGGAGCATTTTAGACTCGGTCTTCGATTTCCCTGCCTCCACCTCAGCATGGGCAAACTAAAAAAGAAACAGCTGAGAAAGTGTCAGATGTATTAAATCCACTGAGTTCCTGTCTCGGGCTCTTGGGCTCTGCCTTTCATGCTATATTTAGATGCTCCAGAATTCTCCTCTGCTCAGGCATGTCCCACACCCCCTCAGAAGAGTGAGCATGTTTCCCGGGCTCCCCCAGCCTTTGCCAACCCCATCAAGCTCCTTTCTGACCCCAAGACACATTTTCCAACCAGGGTTTGAGGGACTCCACGTGGCCCAGCCCCTCTTCTCCCTGAGATCTGGATTCCACAAAGAACCAGCCAGAATTTGGCGTTATTCTCCTCATGAAGAAAAGAAAGCCTCAATTCTTTCTTTGGCTGGGTTTTTCACCATAACTGGTTTTCATTAGCTTTTCAAGTGGAAAATAAATTTTCCCCAATGGAACATTGCCATTTATTTGCAGAAAGTCATTGTTCATTTCATATTTTTTTATGCTGAATGACTCAAGCCCGAGTCTGCTGAGGCTCTGTCCAGGGCCCCCAGGGAGTGTGATTTAGAAACCTTCCTGGCAGGCACTGTTTGAGGAGACAGTGTCCAGTTGCCTCTTATTAAACCTGCAGGGTTGAGAAAACTCACTTTCCCTTCCAGTCCAAGTCCTAGTTCACCTGGCAAAGAAGCAGCTTCTCAAAGTCTCCTCTTCCTCCTAGCCTCTCCTCAATCTGGTGCTAAAAAGAGAAGGAAAGAGTAAACAAAACCAGGAAAGTAATCCAGTTGATAAAACGCCAAGTGATGTTGTTCTGCAGAGCCAGAGGGGGGCCACCTGGGCACAATTCTCCTACAAAGGAGCCAACTCTTCTGGGGCTGAGACCAAGAGCTATCTGGACTCCTAGGCCAGCCCCAGGGCAATGAGCAGCGGGTTAGGATACTTAAGGAGAGGCCAGTCAGGCAAGAAGCAGAAAGACAGGAAATGGAGAGATAGGAAGCAGAGAGACAGGAAGTGGAGGGACAGGAAGTGGAGAATCCAGCAGGGGCCAATGTTGGACAACACTCCTTTGCCAGCTGCGCTCCCCATGCAACGGGATGAGGAGATTTTAAGCCTCTACCAGAAAAACTCAAGTCTGGAGATAACTTAATTTTTCCTGGGTCTCTGCCAGCCATCTCCAGAGTTTTGTCAAATTTTCCACCTACTTCCTCTGTGTGTGGAAACTCAGCCTCCATTTTAGAAACTCCATTCCCAACAGTGGTTCTGCACCCCCACCCATTTTTGTTTGTTTGTTTGTTTGTTTGTTTTTGGTTATCCTGGAGGTTTTGTGGATTAAGATGTGTGAGATGAGGGGTTTATAGGGACCGGCTGGAGGTATGCCCTCCGTTCCACCCACACACCCACACACACATACAGACACACACACACGCTGTTGTGCAGAAGACGTTTTTTGGGTGACTGAGCAAAGAATCAGGTATTCGGATGTCCTGATTTGACCCCGAGAAAAATAGCAGCCATCCACAGAGCTCTGAAACATACTTCCCACTGCTTGGAATGGCAGCTCCTCCTCAGAGCAAGTTGGAAATTTTTCTACTTTATTGCATAAATATAGAACTAAATCACACACTATATAAAGTTTTATATAGGAATATATAGATTTTAAAGTTCACGGTCTTCTCTTTCCTTCTAATCCCACCACTCTCAGGATTACTATTTTGTTGTGTATCATTGATTTTTTTATTCATGCTTTTTTAATGTAATGCTTATGAATACACATTCCCCTATTGGCTTTTCTCCCCCAGACAAAACTGGGACAAGCAATTAGCTTTTGAAAAAATTAACGATATATCCTGGCCATTGTTCCAGCTCAGGAGATATGGCTCTGACTCTTTTTTAACAGCTGCATAGCATCCTATTGTGTGGATGTGCCATGATTTTATTAACCAGTCTTCTGTCGATGGACATTCAAATTGTTTCAGGTTTGGGGATTTTTGTTGGTTTGTTGGTGTGTTTTCTACTATTATAAATGACCTTGTAATAGTTACTGTGCATCTCTCCTGCTGTACTGGGAGTTTTATTTTGTAGGACAAAGTTCTAAAAGTGGTCTAAAAGATTTACGCATCAGAAGAAACGTGTTCAAATTGCAGTAGACACTGCCAGATAGCACCTCAGAAAGATCTTGCAATTCACACCCCTTCAGAATAAGTCTTCAACTCCAAAACCAGAGGGTGGTAATTTCTCAGGGAAGGCCTTTTTTGGATTTCACTTTATATTTAGATAAAACATACAAAATTAGTTTATAAACTCTAAAGCATTTACAACTGAGATGTCAGCCAGTGATCATTTACTCCTAAATTCTAAGTAATTGCACTTCCAATTTCCATTCTACAGAATTTCCCTAAGCCATTGCCTCACCCAAGGTTTTGGAAGCTCCTGATGCAGGGTGAGAAGTGGGGGAGTCGATAGTTTTAAAGTCACTTCTAGCTCCTCACTCTAGCTCCAAACAGAAGAGAAAGAGATTGTATTTCTCTCCCTCTAATTATTGGAAAAGAGTCCTAAATTTTCCTCTAATTGGACCAACCTAGGTCACGGGATTTGAGCCAATGTGAGTATGGCCTACCATGAATAAAGGGGAGAGGTTAAGCAGGGTGAGTTCCTGGAGGTGGGCAGGGGCCTGAAATCATTCCATTTGAGTTCATTTCGTAATCCCACACATGCTGTTGTGGCCCATGCCACATTAACCTAGACTTGGGACTGTGCCCTTTTCTATAATGCATACATGCACACATCCTCCTCACATACAGTTATTCATAGTGTACAGTCTACTGAAACTTTAGGGGACCTGGAAGGACTCACATCTTAGGACATATACAACTTAAAATTCAAAGTTCAATAAACCACTTTCTAAAAATGCCCTGTCTTAGTCCTTTTCGTGTTGCTATCACAGAATAGCTGAAGATGGGTAATTTATTAAGAAAAGAGGTGTATTTGGCTCACAATTCTGATGGCTGGAAAGTCCAAGATTGGACTGCTGCTTCTGGTGAGGGCCTTAGGCAGCTTCTACTCATGGCGGAAAGAAGGGAGGGAAACATGCAAAGAGATCACAAGACAAGAAAGAGAATGAAACTGGGGAAGCCAGATTTTTTAACTACTTGCTCTTGCAGAAACTAATCCATTCCTGGAAGACTGAGAACTCACTCCCTCCCTCAGGGTGGCATTAATCTATTCATTAGGGATTCACCCCCATCCTCCATCTCCTATGGCCCCTACCCAAACATTTCTGAAATGGAAGCTCTAGACTTCTGATCTTAACTGGATCCATCTTTTTTTTTTTTTTAGACAGAACCTCACTCTGTTGCCCAGGCTGGAGTACAGTGACATGAGATATCGGCTCACTGCAATCTCCACCTCCCAGGTTCAAGCAATTATTCTGCCTCAGCCTCCTCAGTAGTTGGGATTAAGATGCCCGCCCCCATGCCCAGCTAACTTTTTTGTACTTTTAGTACAGACGGGGTTTCACCATGTTGGCCAAACTGATCTTGAACTCCTGACCTCAGGTGACCCACCCACCTTGGCCTCCCAAAGTGCTGGGATTGCAGGTGTGAGCCACCATTCCTGGCTTCATCTCTTTCTCTCCCCACAACTCTGTCCTCTCTCTCAGAAAACAACTACCAATAATAATAATTATTTCCCATCAGGCATGGTGGTTCATGCTTGTAATCCCAGCACTTTGGGAGCCCAGGGTGGGCGGATCACATGAGGTCAGGAGTTCAAGACCAGCCTGGTCAACATGGTGAAACCCTGACTCTACTAAAAATACAAAAAAATAATAATAATAATTAGCTGGGTGTGGTGGCATGCAACTGTAGTCCCAGCTACTCAGGCAGCTGAGGCAGGAGAATCTCTGGAACCTGAGAAGAGGAGGTTGCAGTGAGCCAAGATCACACCACTGCACTCCAGCCCAGGCAACAGAATGAAACTCCATCTCAAAAAAAAAAAATTATTCCCTTTTCTTGCACAGTGAAATTCAGTTCTGCCCAGCCCTTACTCCCAGATTTTGCCAGAGCAAGACAAAAGTGTCTTTCATACAATGGACTCTACTCTCCTTAAAAAGAAGCAGGGGTTGTAAGTAACAAAAAGTTTTCACTTCTTTCCACACCAAAAAGCTTCATTCATCTAATCCATTCTCCACTCTTAGCACAGTGTTCTTTTAAAAATGTAAATTATATCACACCCCTGCTCCATCCCCACTGGCTCCTCCAAGCCATTAGAATAGAGACCCTACTTTGGCTTTCCAGTCCCTGCCCCAGATGTGGCCCCTGCCCACCTCCAGGAACTCACCCCCCTCAACCTCTCCCCTTCATTCATGGTAGGCCATACTCACATTGGCTCAAGTCCTATGACCTAGGTTAGTCCAATTAGAGCAAAATTTAGGACTTTTGTCCAATAATTAGAGGGAGAGAAATGCAATCTTTTTCTCTTCTGTTTCCCCCAAGATACAAGCAAGGAAACGTGTGGCATCTTGCTACCATGAGCTGAAGACAAAGCCTACATGGGGAAAAGTGCAAAACCAGGAGAATGGGAGAGAAATGGAGCCACACACTGATGCTGTTGTGAAACGTCTCAATCAAACTGCACCTCAAGACCGCCCTATCACTGCATTTTTCATTTACATGAGCCAATAAACTCTCTCATTTAAGTCAACAGGAGGGGTGTTTTCTGTTACTTGCAAGAGCAACATCTCAAATAATACACGAAATTGTTCTCTGTTCCATTCGTCTTCAAGGGGATCAGAATGAGCGGCATCTGGTCCTGTTATCATTAACTATGCAAATATTTCTTCCACTTCACATCACGCTGAACAGAGGCTCATTCTGGGGTTCTGCCCCTCAGCTCCCCAAACCTATCTCAACATCCCAGTGAATCCCCATTCCTCACCTCTCCCTACTCAAAAAAAAAAATACATAGGGGCTCAGCCCACAGAGGAGCCCTCAGATAGCTACAGCCTTGTGTTCCCATGCCCTGCCCTCCACCTACCCCTTGCTGAGGCATACTTGATCTCCTCTCCAAGAGCAGGGGGAACGGGCTTGGGGCAATCACAGTTTTCCAGATCTTTTATTCCATACTTGGATCTTGGCTTTCAATACTCAAAGCCAAACGTTTAGCCCTTGTTCTCTTCTTTGTGCTCTAATGATCCTCTCTCGAGGTGATGATCCATATGCCAAAATGCGGAGAGCATCACTGATAACAGGAAAAACCAGGAGCAAATGTGAAATGAATGTATCAGCTCCCTGTCTCTTGTCAGAGACCTCCTCACAATAGCTGACTGCTTTGGGGAATTGATAAGTTCTTGGAGCAGAGGGTGTGAGCTTGGGGAGACACCCTCACGGGGCCACTCGTGAGGAGCAAGAGATGGTTTCTATCCAGCTAACCATTTCTCTGACATTGAGAAGAGGTGACAGCTGAGAGCAAAAGCGGGGTTGCTTGGCATAATAAAGAAGTTTCCAGAGACTGTAGACTCAGAGAGGAAAGGTGAAACAGGAAACAGAAACTTTGAGGAAAGAATAAAGGCATTTCGAGGGCTATCTCTGGTGTTTTGCTGTGTTGTGCCATCTTTCACTGAGGCCACTGCAGCAGCGTCCCCACTGGTCTCCCACTGTGTCCCCCACCAATGCATCCTCCACACACTGAGAGAATGACCTTCCTGAGATGCAAATCTGGCTGTCCTCTTTCTGCCTAAAATCTTCAGTGGCTCCCCATTGCCCTCAGAAAAAAAGTCCAGTCTCTCCAAGTAGCCGTGAGCCACTCCGTGATGTGACTCCTCACCTTCCACCTTACACTTGGCAAATTGAGCTCCTGCCATCTCCTCACCCACCTGTGGCCTCCTCTCCCTCACTGCAGGGTTTTGGCAACTACGGAACATGCACAGAAGGCCCCTGCCTTCTCCTCCATACATTTTTTTAATCCTTACAACCACCCCAATGAGGGGATCTGTATCCTAATTGTAGAGATGAAGAAACTAAGGCTCAAAGCATTTAAGTCCCATGCAAAGGCCACATAGCTTCAAAAGCAGAGGACCCAGGTTTTAAAACTAGGCCTGTCCAAGGTCTATGATCTTTCCAACATGCCAATGCCAATAGGACTGGCCATCACAACACAAGTGACATGGAGGAAGAGCACGGTGACGCATCTTTACAAGACAAGAGCTCTCAGCTCTGGTATTGCATCATCCTCCGGGACCCTGAGGCTAGGTAGTTTTGCAGGTGGGAGGGAGTCAAGAAAGATCTAGGAAGACAAATACTGTCTATTTCTACTTACATGAGGTAAGCGAAATCCACAGACAGAAAATAGAATGCTGGTTGCCAGGGGCTGGAGGTGAGGAGAAGGAGGAGTTACCATTTAATGGTAAAGAGTTTCCGTTTTGCAAGAAGAAATTTCTGGAGATGGTTGTGGTCATGGTTGCACAACAGTGTGAAGATACACAATGCCACTGACCTCCACACTTAAAAATGGTTAGGATAGTAAATTTTATAACAGGTGTATTTTGCCACAATCACAAATAATTTTTTTAAATTGCACAATGAAAATCACAGGGTTCATGGGAATAATAGAGTTGACCCGTAACATTCAAAGACTGTCATTTACATATTTTGAAAAGATAGGAATCTAATAATAATGATAGCACAATTTTGCACATGTTCAGTGGTGAGAGAGTATATAAGTATCACAATGCATGTGGCACTTTATCTTGAAGAAAGAAAGAAAAAATCTGGAACAAGTTTCTCAAACTTATTGGTCTCAATACCTCTTTATACCCTTAAAACATAATTAAGAACTCCAAATAACTCATGTTTATGTGGTTTATAGCTATCGATATTTTCCATATGCTAAATAAAAACTGAGAAATGTTTAACCAAGAAGAATACACAGGTGCAACTTCCATCTGTCACCAGAATGATGACATCATCCCATGTCACATAGGCTCCAAAAACCTCCACTGCACACTCGTGACAAAATGAAAGGGAAAAGGGCAAATCACATCATCATATGCTTTTTTTTTTTTTTTTTTTGAGACGGAGTTTCACTCTTATTGTCGTCCAGGCTGGAGTGCAGTGGTGCAATCTCAGATCACTGCAACCTCCACCTCCTGGGTTCAAGCTATTCTCCTGCCTCACCTTCCCGAGTAGCTGGGATTACAGGCATGCGCCACCACACCCAGCTAATTTTTTGTATTTTTAGTAGAGATGGGGTTTCATCATGTTGGTCAGGCTGTTCTTGAACTCCTGATCTCAAGTGATCCTCCCGCCTCGGCCTCCCAAAGTGCCGAGATTACAGACGTGAGCCACCGCACTCGGCAACATCATTATATTCTTATGAAAATAGTTTTGACTTTACAGATCTGAAGGGCTCCAAAGAACTTCCGCACATTTCCAGAATACACTTCGAGGAGATAAGGAAAGGCTCATGCACTGCAGAGAGAACAGCCCGAGAGACCCCGCCATGCCCACCTGACCTGTGTACAGTGTCCTCTGCAGCTTAGCGCTGGCCCCAAAGCTGCCCACACTCCACCACTCCCTGAGGCCATGGCTCCAGGACCTCCCCAGGGCCCTGGACAGCAGGGAGGCCTTCTGGGTTATTCCCAAACTTGAAGCAGGCAGAAGCAGTTGTTTGAAAGCGGCTTTGCTCTGTCTGCCAAGCCAGGAAAGTTAAAGTCCTGCCCTGCAGTGTTGCTGCAGATCCTCCGTGAGTGGCAGCCAGTTTTTAATAAGGTTTATTTAAAAACAAAAACAAATCAGCTTATTTACAGTGTGAAATGAGTTGTGTTCGGTCCTAATCCCCTGTGGTCAGTCGGCACTCAGCACTTATGCCAGCCATCCTGGTCCCTGCAGACCGCCTTAGTGAAGGTTATGTCCCCTTTCTAATGACGAGAGGCAGAAATCCAGTAATGCATTCAGTGCAGTGAAAACTTAATCCCAAATATCATTTTTACTCATATGAGGAAAGTTAACCCACTGAAGATTCAATTCGACAAACATTGTCTCCGAATTGAGGTCATGCATTTACTTAATTGTAACATTGCTGTCTCTCACATGAGCTTCCAACCAAGACTCAGGTCAGGACTCTCTGATGGGTTTTATTCATCCGATCTGCAGCTCCCTCCTGGTCAGTGAAGCCAGGAGGGAGCAGGGATTGGCGATGTGCTCCCATCTATGCCCAGCGGAGCTCCCGGAACACTTGGGTATTTAAGGATGAGGAGAGGCCACAGGCACGGGGGCATCAGATCCATGCCCCTTTGGGAGCCCTGGGACACCAGAGGAGCCTCTTACACAGGGAGGCTCCTGGACCTCATGGGAGAAAGGGTGGAAAGGCTGTCAGCCTGAGAGGAGGGACCCCAGGTGACTATTCCAGGGCACCCAATTAGTCAGGGTTCTCCAGAGAAGCAGCACCAAAAGGATGTAAACATATAGAAAAGAGCCCAGGTGCTGTGGCTCATGCCTGTAATCGCAGCACTTTGGGAAGCCGAGGCGGGTGGATCACTTGAGGTCAGGAGTTCGAGACCAGCTTGGCCAACATGGTGAAACCCTGTCTCTCCTAAAAATACAAAAAGTAACCGAGTGTGGTGGCAGGCACCTGTAATCCCAGCTACTCGGGAGCCTGGGCAGAAGAATTGCTCGAACCTGGGAGATGGAGATTGCAGTGATCTGAGATCGCGCCACTGAACTCCAGCCTGGGTGACAGAGGGAGACTCTGTCTTAAAAAAAATAAAAATAAACATATAGAAGAGAGGTTTATGATACTGGCCCCACAATAATGGAGGCTAAGAAGTCCCAGGAAAGCCAAGAGTGTTGTTCCATTCCAAAGGCCAGCAGGCTGGAGGATGCCCAGGAAAAGCCAAAGTTTCAGTTCTGGTCTGAAAGCAGGAAAATGCTGCTGCCCCCATTCGAAGGCAGTGTGGCAGGAGGGATTCTCTCTTCCTTGGAGAAGCAGCAGACTTTTTGTTCTAGTCAGGCCTTCAACTGATTGGGTGAAGCCCACCCACATTAGGGAGGGCCATCTGCTGTCCTCAGTCCACCCATTCAAATGTTCATGTCCCCTAGAAACACCTCCACAGACACACCCAGAACAATGTCCACCAAATATCAGAGTAGCCCACGGCTCAGTCAAGTTGACATATAAAAATAATCATCCCAAGTACCCAAAGAAAAGGGAGACAAAGATTATCTCCAAATCAGGATGGAAAGAGTGGCACTCACCCCAAAGCAAGGGAGAGCTGAGAACCGGGTGCCCCACCACAGGCTGGTGGTAGTATCCAGGACTTGGGGACTTTCCTTTGTGAGATCTTCTTGAGTCCTGCAGCAGCAGGGACCATGACATGCAGAGAAGTTAACTCTGTCGGGTCTGCAGGCCCTGGGAGGTGACCATTCGTAGAGCAGACATTTGAGCAACAGTTTCCATTGCCAACCCTGAGACCAAGCAGGGCCTGCCTCCAGCAGCAGGGACTTTCAAGACAAGGCCACATTTTAGACCAGCAACACTCCTGATGACACTTCTATGGCATAAATGATTAACGCTGAGTCTCTAAACAACCAACAATAAGAGAAGAGGACATTGACCAAGGAGAAAAGGAAGGAACGAGAATTCAGAGAACCTGCCCCAGAGCCTGTACAAGGCAACACCAGTGAAATGGTTTGGCTCTGTGTCCCCACCCAAATCTCACCTCGAATTGTAATTCCCACGAGTTGAGGGAGGGACCTGTAATCCCCACGTGTTGAGGGAGAGAGGTGATTGGCTCATGGAGGTGGTTTCCCCCATGCTGTTTTGTGATAGTGAGTTTTCACAAGATCTGATGGTTTTATAAGGCAATTTTCCCTGCTATCTTGCACTGTCTCACCTGGTGCCGTCTAAGACATGCCTGCTTCCCCTTCCACCATGATTATAAGTTTCCTGAGGCCTCCCCAGCCATGCAGAACTGTAAGTCAATTAAACCTCTTTTCTATATAAATTACCCAGTCTCAGGCAGTTGTTTATAACAGTGTGAAAATGAACTAATATTAATGCAAACTACAAGCATCATCTCATTTAACAGAAAAGAAAACCCAGAAAGGTCATGGTGACCTTTCTGTAACTAGTCATAAGTAATTATGATTTCATAATCAGCAGAATCAAGTGCCTATGATAAGCCTGCCCCTGTGCTTTATGGTATGAATTCTTTTAATCCGTTAATGACATTACCTGGAACAACCCTGAAAGAGGGGAACTATTATCCTTCCCATTTTGTAGATGGAGAAAGTGAGGCACACAGAAGTGAACTATGTTGTCTGGGGTCAGAGAGCTTCTAAAAGGTAAAGCTGGGATTTGCCTCCAAACAGTCAACTCCATTGTGCCACCTCCTTTGATAAGTGGGTTCCCTACTGGGGTCCCCCAGGTCTGGCTTACACACTGGCCTAAGGCATGACTGAGTGACATGAAAGCAGGCTTCCTGCTGGCTGAGAAAGCAGGCCATCCTTCCACCTGATTCTCTCTGGCTTTCTCATTCCTCTTGCCACGGACACAGGCAGCCTCTGGAAGGGGAAACAGCAAATGGGGGAAAAACAGGCAGCCACCTAGAGCGAGGCTAGGGAGAAGGTGGCAGCTATAAGGACAGAGTGTAGGTGCCCTGGCCTGTAGGGAGAGCTGACAGGTGGGAACCGGGTGCCTCCCCACTGTGTTGGGGTTCTTATCTGAGGGTTCTTTAGCCTCCCATCCCCGCTGCAGTCTCCCCTATTGCATTTGTAAACCCTATGGTGACAGTGACAGGGGCTCTGTCTCCTCTCCACACTCAGTAGACAGTCCATCAATCCAGCAGACCCGTGATCCAAACGGCCTTCTCAAGCCAACCTTGGGCTTTTCTTTTTCCCTGAGGGGAAGAGTTAGGTCTGCCCTTCCGTCCAGAACAAGCTCTGAATTTTAATTCTGCATTGAATTTCATGTGGATTGAGCCCAGAGCTATTCGGAGATGGCTTAGCAGCCCTGACATTCAGCCTCCAGTCTTAGGGAAAAGCGACCTAAATCAGCAGCCATCAAACCCAGCTCACGTGGAATTCTCCCTGTGGCTCCGATAAGGCTTTTGGGGAAGCCTCTGGGCAGGTTTACCACCTTTTCAGAAACACGCCGCCCATGAAGCCAGACCCATCAACACAGTAGGAAGGCAACGAGACAGGAAGGGCACAGAAGAACTAAGAGCTAAGATACCTGCAGCCACAACTGCCTTAGATGGGAGGCTTCTCTCCTCGGCCCTTGCTGGGCACCAACGTATATATGCCAAAGCTAGAAACCTGGAGAATGGGGGCTTGGATTAGCCAGGGTACTCCCGAGAAACAGAACCAGCAGGAGATATTTGCATATACACAGAGGGAGAGAGAGAGAGATGATAAGAAATTGGCTCATGTGACTCTGGAGGCTGACAGATCCCAAGATCTGCAATCAACAAGCCAGAGCCCAGCAGAGCCGAAGGCGTAGACCCAGCTAGAATTCAAAGGCCTGAGAACCAGGGAAGCTGATGCTGTAGAAAGTTCCAGTCCAAAAGCCAGCAGTCTTGAGACCCAAGAAGAGCTGCTGTTTTCGTGTAAAGGCAGGAAAAGTCCCATGTCCCAGCTCAAAGCAGTCAGACAGACCCTCTTTCTCTTGAGAGGGTCAACCTTTTGTTCTATTCAAGCCTTCTCCTGATTGGATGAGACCCACCCACATCAAGTCCACCTGATTTCCTCAGTCTGCTGCCTTACATGTCCCTCTCATCCAAAATACCCTCACACAAACAACCAGGATAGTGTTTGACCAAGTATCTGAGCACCCTGTGGCCCTGTCAAGTTGACAGCCATCAACTTCTCAAAAACATGAGAAATAAATACTCATTGGTTGTTACACAGCAATAGCTAGCCGATACACTTTCAAACCTCACAACTCTAAGAAGCAAGTATTATTTCTCCCATTTTACAGATGGAAAAAAAACCAGAATTGAGGTTTCTACATAGGCTTGTGTCATAAAATTAGTAAGTGGCAGAATTGGGATTTACATCTAGGACTTTCTGGGGCTAAAGTCCAAAATGTAAGTATCGGTGCTGCTCCTGCAAAACCCTGCACTGATGCACACCTGTGATGATGTAACTTTGGATGTGATACAATTGACAGCAGACCTCTAGGGCCCAGAGCTGCCCAGCTACAAGCTTCACCCAGTCATCCTCAAAACTTCTCAAGAATGCCACCTCACATTTAATGTGTGTTAATTTTCAGTCCCCATTTAATACCATTACAGTAGATCTTACTGTATTATAATTAATTAGAGAGCAAGAGTAACTTTTAGAATAAAATGTCAGCGTATGTTGGGAAAGAGAATGAAGGAAATGTTTATATATGAGAAGGTAAACATCTCCAAAAGAAAAAGGAGACATGATTATTATTCTTCAGTTCAAGGGGCTGGTGCACAGCTCTTACTCCAGCGGGAGATCAGTGAGGAGATTCTTGCAGTTAATCAGCCCAGAACCAGTCGCCAGTTAACTCGGCTCCTCATTTCTTCTTCAGCCTGAGTAGGGGCCCTAAATGAACCAGAGGAAGAAGCAACCAGCCGGAAGCAGGTCCCGAGATCCTTGCAGCCTCGGCCACCAGGAGGGGCTGCCCCACTGTTAGGGCTCCTCCTTGCCCTGCCCCTGGGCTCTGCCACACACAATTGGGCAGAGGGGCTGTTGCCACTCCATCCAGACCTGCTGCAGCCCCAGGGAGGAAGAACCGCAGTGCTGTGTCAAGGCTAGAGAGATTCTGGGGAAGTTTTGGCTTTAATAGAGGCCACATGCAGGGAGAGCAGGTGGGCGGGGGAACAATGGGAATTGGAATCTGAGATTGAAGGGCTTTGGGTCAAGGTTTGGGCTTCCGTCTTTTACTCGTGACCTGAAAGCCAGGAGGAGGTGTGAGTTGTATGTCAGAGGCTTAGTTCTCAAGGAAGGCCTGGGGGACAGGGCATCAGATGCCTTTGGTAAGTGTCAGGCCGCTTCTGCAGGCAGACGGCCTCTGCCTCCTACACCCCACCAGCTGGGTAGTGGAGACTTGAGAAAAATAAAGGACAACCATGTGGATCACCAAAATACATCTCAACCGGCCCCAGCCTTGCTGTCTCCCCAGACTTCGCCCCAGGAGCCAGCTCTGCCAGGGGCAGGGTGCGCCTTTCCCGGCGTCAGCATCTGGGTCAGGGCTTTGCTATGTGTTTGTTTCTGGGCAGGCTGACTTAAGCAGTGACTAAGCTTGAAAGTTATAAAACTTGACAATAAACCTGTCAGTGAGGCTGTCAGCCGGGCCTGGATGTAGAACCTCGGTGTCTTCTGCGGCTAGGCAAGGCCTCTTGCTTCCAGCTCCTTTAAGGGTCCTAGGCAGCCCCTGCCTGAAATCTGCATAGCTCCCCAGGTCCTTTCTGCTGGGCTGGGAGCGTCCAGCTCTACCGCAGTTTCAACAGCAGGGCTGAGCCTGTGTAGGAAGAGGGGCCAAGATCAGTGTGACCTGATGAATTTCACTCAGGCATTCTCTGAAGCCCTTTTTGAATCTATGGGCAAGAAGCCCTTGGATTTAATGAAGGGGACGGTCTCTCTGGGGATCTTCCTCCTAAGGATGCTATTTACACAGAGCAGCCACATAACCCAGAGTCTGAAGAGACTCATCCCATCTCAGCTCAGTCCTGTGATTTGGGCAGGAAGCATCATCTCTCTGAGCCTCAATTTTCCTAGCTATAAAATGGGAAGGACAATATCATTTGTCTTGCCTGCCCCAGAGGCATCTGGCAGGGCTCACATGGAATACTGTACTCAGAGGATTTGAAAAAGTGCAAAGTGACACATAACAATGAAGAATAGCAAGTCTTGAGTTCAACCCAATGACCTTTACCAAGTGCTGGCTTTGTGCCAGGCAATGCCTGGGCACCAGAGATGCAGAGGTGAGTGAGAGAGAGATAGTTCCTGCCTTCTCTGGGCTCAGCACTCTGCAGGATGCTTGGAGGTGGCAAAATATCAGTAGTAACACTAATCAGCATTAATAATAGCTTCGCTCACTGAGTGCCTACTATGGCCCAAGCTTGAACTAAGTGCTTTACACACATTAAATCTTTTAAATAGCTAGGTGAGGTGGGCATTGTTATTTCCATGAGACTTAGTGGGATGAAGTCATTTACCCATGGTCACTCAGTTGAGAAGCACAGGTCATCTGATTTCAAAACCTCTCCTCTCCAGGAGTCCACCTTCTTCTACATTTTCTAGCATGCTCATGTTTTTTGTCTGTTTGTTTTGTTGGATTTTTGTGAGCTTCTTGAGACAGGGTCTTGCTCTGTCACTCAGGCTAGAGTGCAGTGGCACAATCTCAGCTCTTTGCAACCTCTGCCTCCCAGGCTCAAGCAATCCTCCTGCCTCAGCCTCCCAAGTAGCTGAGACTACAGGCACGTGCCACCATGCCAGGCTATTTTTTTTTTTTTTTTTAAGTAGAGACAGAGTTTCACCATGTTGCCCAGGCTCATCTCAAACTCCTGGGCTCAAGTGGTCCTCCTGCCTCAGCCTCCCAAAGTACTGGGATTACAGGCATGAGCCACTGCGCCTGGCCTCATTAAGGGAGGAGACCACCCCTCATATTGTCTTATGCCCAATTTCTGCCTCCAAAGAAAGAAGAAGTAAAAACTAAAAGGCAGAAATGAAATCCACAAGCAGACAGCCCAGTGCCATACCCTGGGCCTGGTAGTTAAAGATCGACCCCTGACCTAATCAGTTATTTGCATAAAAAAAGCACTGTGAAGATCCTTGTCCTGTTCTGTTCCATTCTAATTACCAGAGCGTACAGCCCCCAGTCACGTTCCCCCTGCTTGCTCAATTGATCACCACCCTCTCACGCAGACCCTCTTAGAGTTGTGAGCCTTTAAAAGGGACAGGAATTGCTCACTTGGGGAGCTCGGTTGTTGGAGACATGAGTCTTGCCGAAGCTCCTGGCCGAATAAATCCCTTCCTTCTTTAACTCGGTGTCTGAGGAGTTTTGTCTGAGGCTTGTCCTGCTACACTACAATCCTCCTGCCTCAGCCTCCCAAGTAGCTGGGACTACAGGCATGTGCCACCACGCCAGGCTATTTTTTTTTTTTAAGTATAGACAGGGTTTCACCATGTTGCCCAGGCTCATCTCAAACTCCTGGGCTCAAGTGGTCCTCCTGCCTCATCTTCCCAAAGCACTGGGATTACAGGCATGAGCCACTGCACCTTGCCTCATGTTTTATATAATGTTTCCTTTTGCAACCTTTAGCAGCAGAACTAAAGAGCTCTGTGCTTTGTTATATCAGTAGTTAAAGGAGATGTGTGTACAAGCATCATCTTTGCTGTTGTGTGTCCTTGTGCATATCACACCACCAGCAGTAGGAGGAAAACCCTCTTGGGCATTTCCCCCGCAGCCAGCTCTTTGAACTTGGACACATCATGATGCTCTCTGCTCTCCGGCTCACTCATCCGTACAGAGAAAGACTTTGGTGAGGTGATCCCGAGGGTCTCCCCTGCTCTAAAAACCTGTGCCACTCTACATCAATATCTCCCATTTGGACAAAGAGTGGGAAGGCTTTGCAGTACTTGTCCCAGCTCAGCTTCAAATAGGCTGTGTGACATTGGGAGAGTCACTTAACCCATCTGGGCTCCAATTTCCCCATCTGTGAACTGGGAACAAAGTGTTATTACTCTCCCCACCTCACAGGCTTATAGTGAGGATCAAATCAGACAGAGGCCATGAAAACAGTTTGAAACTTCTCTAATGGTGTGGGGATGAGGTATGACTACTACCTCACTAGTTATCACTGAGAGACGTGGAAAGATGGCCCCAGAAGGTGACTAGAAGGAAGGCAGACAGCCCTACCTGGGGACCTCTGCTTCCCTCTACACAGAGCTCCACTGTTTGGAGGCCAAACTTCCCTCTGTCAAACATCAGGACCCTACTGGAATTTGTTCCTATTATATCATTAGTTGTTTTCATTACTCTAATAGCTGACAATCATTTCATGCTTATTCTGTGTCAGGCACTCAGCCAAACGTTCTGTGTTGCTACAGCCGTCCAGGGTCAAATCAAACAAACCCTAGTCATTGAAACATTCTCTTTTTTAGTCAAAATAGGTCAAAAGAGTTTATGGGAGGTGTCAAGGTTAAGAACATAAGGCAGACAAACAGGGCTCCAATCCAGTCTAAGCTGTTAGTAGCCAACATGACCTTACACATCATAACTTTCTAAGCCTCAGCTTACCCATCTGAAAAATGAATGAGAAAATGCCACTGATCTCAAAGAGATGCTGTGAGCATTTCACTAGGTCGTGCTTGTGCCAGGTGCTGGGAAAAGGGAGCTCCATGGGGGTAGACACGGGTCGGGGGCCCACATGCTGCTGGCAGAGGACAAGGTAGGGCTCGGGGGTGTGATGTGCAGAGTCAGGCAAGGTGGTGATGGGGCAGCTAGGGGCAGAATAAGCCCTAAACCCCATTGGCTCAGGAAACACAGGAGGGATGGGCAGGCTGGACGGGAGTCTCCCTTCCCCCAGGAAGCCCTGCAGATGACCAGGAGTTTCCTCTGCAGACACATTGTCCCAGCCCATCTTCCTGTTCTCCCTCCCTCTCACCTCTTCCCTCTCTTCTTTCCAAACTCCTGGATCGGGGGAATCTTATGATTCCAACAAACCTGCCTCGACGATGTCATATCAGGCTGCCCTGCCCCAGGGAAGAAAGGGCCATGACCAGGACTGCCATCGGTGAGGGAGGAACCAGAACGCAGCTGCTGATGGAAAAACACAGAACTTCTGGGAGGAGGAGGCCAGAGGGCGGTCCTGTAAGTGAGGCTTCTCCTCTCCAAGAGGCCATGGCAATTGCAGCTCCAGCCCTTCAAAACCAAGGGACATGGAATTGGCTCTGTGTCCTCAGTCAGCCAGAGGGGTGGGGGACCAGCCCTGAGGAGCTGATTCAGGAAATCTAAACCTGGGCCTGGGGGCATATATTAACACAGTGCCCAGGTTGTGTCTGTTCGGCGTTTGCCGCATGGCTTCCGGAAGTAAGCTAGGGCATGGAGGAAGTTATTGAAACCCACAAGTCTTAGACTTTGAAAAGTGACCCCATTTAGTGCTCTTTTGCCCATAATTACTTTGGTCTCCTTTCTTCTGCTCCACGGACCTGAGACGATAGCCATCAGAGTGAGGGAACCGAGGGTGACATTGCAGCACCTTCTCCACCTAGAGCTGCCAGCAGGGCTCAGGGACCAGGGGGAGGCAGGTGGCTCCTTCCAGCTCATCTACATACAATCAGCTCATAAATCAGCCAGGCCATTTTTCTCCCTGTGTGGCTGGCCTCTATGCCCTGGCCCCAGGCTGGCCTGTACTCAGCAGGGCAAGCTTGGCGTGGGGCCCAGGAGCCTTGGCCGGTCCATCCTAGAGGTGACCCCATGGCTGGAGTGTCCTCCTGCTCACATGGACCTGTCTCCCCACACAGGTGAGCAGCTTCCCTTTCAAGCCGGCATTCAGAAGTGGTGACAGCATTCCCCAGCCCAACCTTCTACTTATTCAAAAACAAAGAGACTAGCCCACGCCAGGCATCCTTTTCCTGCTGTGGAACCATGGGCAAGTTCTCCCACTGAGCTGGTGTTTGCTGTGACATGGGGAGAAAAGCGACTTCTGCTCTGAGGGTTTTTCGTGAAGATTAAATGAGAACATGCTGCATGGTGAAGTCTTTGTCCCCTTGGTGTCTCATGGCGTCCCCTTTCCTCCTGGTCCTTCCTGCCTCCTCCCCTCCTGAATTGTTTCCAGATTCCACAGGAGGAGGCTGCCCTCAGCCCTCCCAGCAGGGCTAAGCCCCTGCTCCCGGAGCTGCTCCCGCTTCTTAGAGGGCTCTGTGCCTAGCAGAGGTTGGCTTGTTTTTACCTGTTGGAATCAGAGGATGGCAGGGATTGGGAGGATTCGCTTCCTCTGGAGTATGGCCCCCAGAAAGGTGGAGAGACTCTCCCACAACACAGACATTTCAGATCTGGCACTAAACAGATGTCTAGGAAACACATCATTCAGTCAGTCTACAAACTCTGAATGGGCCCCTGCTGGTCAGAAGGCTCAAGGAATATAGAGATAAACCTTTTTCTCAAGGAACTCTTCAGGGCCAGAGGAGACACACCCCTGGAACCCCATAATAAAGGGCTGCAACTGCAGGGATTTGGGACTTCAATCTCACTGTGCCAAAGGGAAAGTTAAGCTTGGGAAGTGAGTCACCAACACTGCCTTCCTTTTGTTCCCAAACAGATAGCTATAATTTCACAACCTGGAGTCATAGCCTAATTTCCTCTACTCCCTCCTCTCACACATTTACTTTATTTATTTATTTATTTAAGACAGAGTCTCACTCCCTTGCCCAGGCTGGAGTGCAGTGGCACGATCTCGGCTCACTGCAACCTCTGCCTCCTGGGTTCAAGTGATTCTCATGCCTCAGCCTCCCGAGTAGCTGGGATTACAGGCATGTGCCACCACACCTGGCTAATTTTTGTATTTTTAGTAGAGACGGGATTTCGCCATGTTGGCCAGGCTGGTCTGGAACCCTCAGGTGATCCACCTGCCTCAGCCTCCCAAAGTGCTGGGATTACAGGCGTGAGCCACCGGGCCCTGCCCATGTTTATCTTATGTAAAATGTAGATTTACTGAGCCCAAGACAATACATAATTGACTTTTTCCTCTACTCCCTCTTTTCACGTGTAAAATGTAGATCTATTGAGGCTCATAAGAGCCTCACAAGGATATATGTGTCTGCCTCACTGCCCACTTTCCCTCCCTTCCCCACCCCCTCCTGCTTGCTCTTTCTCCTTTAAATATGAAGTTCCCAAAAAACATAGATCACAGATGCTCCTGTGATTTGTTTCCCCACCCCCAGCTCTCCGTGGGTCCTTAATCTTGGCTAAATAAACCTCTAACCAATTGAGACACCAGCCTTTGTCACTTTTGGGTTTACAGAAGTCTTCACAGTTGTGGTTGGGACCCAAAGGTGGGAGTGGGTATCCCCACATGGGGTAGAAGGCCAGGACTGGCTTCCTGGATAGAAGTCCTCATTTTAAGAACTGCAGGATGAGTTCGGGGTGAGGAAGCGGTGCCAGCAATTGCACAGAGGCACGACGCACATTTGGGAAACCGCAGGGTATTCTGTGTGGCAGAGCAGAGGGGCAGGCAGATGAGCAACTAGCCAGAGCACTCAGGGGAGCAGATTCCAGAGGACTTGTGGGTACTCTGGCCCGTGGAGAGTCCAGGACTCAGGAATAGGACATGATCAGACTTATCACTCTTGCAGCACAAACCAGAGGGGAGGCTGAGGCCCTGAGGCTGGAGCGCAGCAGCTGGAGCAGGCCTGGCCTGGAAAGTCACTGTGTTCAGCTGCCTGTTTCCATGTCACTTGTTCCAGGGTAAAAATCCACTTACCAAGGAGTAGAGACCAATTACTATTTCTTACAGTATTGCAAAAGAAGCTTAAAGGACCACCCCTGCACCCTCCCCCTGGCACAAACATCTACACACACAGGCACGCTCACGCACTTATGCACAGAGCCACACAGTGACCCCAAACACCAGCCCTGCACCTTCCTCAGGCTGGGCATCCCAGGCCACCTCTCTTGGCCCAGCACATGCAGCTTTCCCAGATGGTCATTCAGGGCCTTGCTGAGGACACCTCCAGTGAGGACCCCTCCAGGCAGCTCCACAGGCAACAGAACACTCATTTTCAGAGTCGCTTCTTTTTAGCCCCATGAGCCAGCTTTGAAGCCAGCATTTTCCATCTTCCGAAATCACTAGGATCCAAAAGAAAATGATAAGGAAACTAAATTCGCCCTCCTGGAGAAATGGAAAACTTGGAGCACATTTCTTCGTTTTTGTTGCATCTAATTCCATTGTTCTTAGGCTCAAGGGCATATTAAGAATCACTTGTGTTTGTTAAATGCCAATCTCAGGTCTCACCTCCAGATATGCTAGTTCTGTAGGTCAGTGTGGAGCTCAAGAATTGGCATTTTTAAGGTGCCCAGATGGTCAGAGACCACACTTTGAGAAAACAGAAATGTGGCACATTAGCCACAAAAGTGTTGAGGCAGAGGATCCATTTCCTCCCCCTCTCACTTTCTCCTTTCCTGTGTGACCTTGGCTAGTTATTGCACCATTGAAGCTGTCATAATAAGCCAGGAAGGAAGAAATTTCCTAACTGTGCTGACTCCACCAGAACCCCTGCCTCCCTGAGCAGGGAGAGGTGAGGAGTGGCAGATGTTGTTGGCTGCCTCCCCAACAGCCATCCCCTTCCCTGGTCCATGCCTCTACACTCTTTCTTCCTGAATAGAACCCCCATTCTCTTCAGGAAACAAGGACTGTGTGTTTCATAGCAACCTGGGCCCCAGTCCTAGCCCTGGCCCCAGGAAGGAATCTTGATTGGTGAGGCAAGAGATAGGTCTGCCTCCCTGAAATGTCCTGATCCCAGAGGTGAACAGAGTCATAGGTTCAAGAAGTTCCTAGTACTTCCCCTAGCACTACAGCTGAAGCCCTTTCCCCAGCCAGTGCAGCCTCTGGCATCTGAGGCAGATCCCAGCAGAGGACACCAGTGGCTGGAGAGGTCTGCCTGGTCCCTCTAGGGTTCCAGCCTTTAATTTGGTCTCATGCTTGCTG
The DNA here is from genome assembly GCF_028878055.3 of Symphalangus syndactylus. NCBI lineage: Eukaryota > Metazoa > Chordata > Mammalia > Primates > Hylobatidae > Symphalangus > Symphalangus syndactylus. Next base: position 21,011,357 of record NC_072424.2, read on the forward strand.
TACTGCTAACTGTGGCTGCCTCTGAGAGGTAGGATTAGAGCCCAGGAGGCAAGTATGTCCACGTTTTACTTTAATCACATCTGACTGACCTGGTTGCAATGAAATCCCTTAAAATGAAGGTGGGGATTGGTCGAGAACAGGAGGGGGTGGGAGGGTGTGGTCAAAAGAGACTTCCAGGACTTGCCTACAGCAAGAACATCCTGGGTTGAGGCAGGTGGAGGAAAGAGTGGTGCCTAGCCCTTGGGTTCTTTCCCTGTCCCTTCTTGCTTCCAAACCCTGGCTTTGGTACCCATAGGCTGAACCCACTGCTATGGTTTTGCTGTGTCCCCACCCAAATCTCATCCTGAATTCCCACGTGTTGTGGAAAGGACCTGGTGGGAGGTAATTGAATCATGGGGGCAGGTCTTTCCTGTGCTGTTCTCATGATAGTGAATAAGTCTCATGAGATCTGATGGTTATTATAAGGGGGAGTTTCCCTGCACAAGCTCTCTCTCTGCCTGCTGCCATCCATGCAAGACATGACTTGCTCCTTGTTGCCTTCCACCATGATTGTAAGGCTTCCCCAGCCACGTGGAACTGTAAGTCCAATTAAATCTCTTTCTTTTGTAAATTGGGCCAGTCGTGGGTATGTCTTTATCAACAGCATGAAAACAGATGAATACACCCACCTTGCCCTTTCAAGTCTTGTTTCTTCTGTCCATGAGGCTTATTCAGAGGCTATATTCAGACCCTAATTCCAAAGCCAGTCTGGGAGCAGAGCCTGGGTGAAGCCAAAAGTTGCCTCTATTTGATTCTTTTCTGTGCTACTCATGGTCTTGCTCTAACACTGCTTCTACCATTGCCTTTTTAAAAGATCTAATAAGTGATTCTTAGATATGCCAAAGAGGTGTAAAATATAACATAATTCATACCTGCATGCCCACCATTCAGCTTAAGAAACAAAGCATTTACCAATGGAGTTGAAGCTGATCCATTCTCTCTTCCCCCTCCTCAAAATCAGCTGACTCTTGTGCCTATCATATGGATTAAGTTTGACTACAAATAACAGAAAACCCAAAATAGTTACTCAAGTGAGCTAGAAGTTTACTGACCCTTGTAAGAGAGAGCTGGAGGGAAGCAGTTCAGGACTTCTGTGGGAGCTCCACAGTCCCCAGGACCAGCCGTCCCCAAGCTGCCACCTGCAGCACCATTTACACCTCCTGGACCAAGAGAGCTGCCATGCTCCAGCCATCTCATCTACTTCAAGCCAGCAAAAAAGGAGAAATGGAGGAAAGAAGGGCACGTCACTTGCCTTAAGGGGACTTATTGAAAGTTGTACACTATGCTTCCTTTACATCCTATTGGCCAGAACTTGTCACAAAGCCACACCCAGTTGTGGGAGAAGCTAGAAGATGTCATTTTTATTCCAACAGGCTATGTGAAAAGGAGAGTGAAATTGGGAGACCCCTAGTGGTCTCTGCCACATCATAGTCTTAACCAATATGCCAGCTTAGGACCCTAAATTGCTGAGGAATGGAGGAATGTTGCTTTTTAATTTTTTAAATTTTATTTATTTATTTATTTTTGAGATGGAGTTTCACTCTTGTCACCCAGGCTGCAGTGCAATGGTGCAATCTTGGCTCACTGCAACCTCCACTTCCTCTTTTCAAGCTATTCTCCAGCCTCAGCCTCCTGAGTAGCTGGGATTACAGGCATGCACCACCATGCCCAGCTAATTTTGCATTTTTAGTAGAGACGGGGTTTCACCATGTTGGCCAGGCTGGTCTCAAACTCCTGACCTCAGGTGATCCACCCGCCTTGGCCTCCCAAAGTGCTGGGATTATGGGCACAAGCCATCACGCCCAGCCGGATGTTGCTTGTTTAAAAGCAATTTTTAGTATATGCCGAAAAAAAAAAAGGATACAGATAATAGAACTCAATGAAATCTCATAAATGAATCATGATATAGACCGTAACCAACACCCCAGAAAGGCCACCTCGTGCCAAACAAGAGTCTGATTAGAAAATAAAATCCCAGGTTAGTAGCTGTCTCATTCCATGTTGGTTCATGAGAATTTAGTTTGCGTCACTCCTTGTTCTTAGAGGACTAAGTTTCCAACTCCTTGTTCTTAGAGGACTATGTTTCCAGTTTCTGGTAATACTGGTGTTTCTCTTGATGAACGAGCTGAAACTGAAGGTGAATTTCTCTTTAGAAAAATCACGATCCACAGGGGGTTATATCCATGGATTTAGTTACAAGCTACATGAAATAAAGAGAGATGGCATTTATTGTGCGCCTATTGTGTCAGCTTTTGTGCTGAATGAAGATGCTGCTTTTGAAAATACAACCAGTGGAAACACTGCTGTCCCCATTCCTGGATCTGTCACTGACTGGGGCTGTGTGATGTCACTTGAACCTGAAGTCACTTGAGCTGACTCTGCCTTCGTTTTCTCATCTGCCAAATGGGGATAATATAGCCACAATTAAAAGAGAAAAATGTTGCCAACATGGTCTATAAATATAAAGCTCAGGCTGGGCACAGTGGCTCACACCTGTAATCCCAACCCTTTGGGAGGCCAATGTGGGTGGATCACCTGAGGTCAGGAGTTCAAGACCAGCCTGACCAACATGGTGAAACCCCGTCTCTACTAAAAATACAAAATTAGTTGGGTGTGGTGGTGCACGCCTGTAATCCCAGCTATTCGGGAGGCTGAGGCAGGAGAATCACTTGAACCCAGGAGGCAGAGGCTGCAGTGAGCTGAAATTGTGCCACTGCACTCCAGCCTGGGCAACAAGAGTGAAACTCCATCTCAAAAATAAATAAATAAATAAATGTAAAGCCCGGTGTAGACATTGCTTCCTTCTCCTTAGGAGGCCAAGTGTTTGACCAAGCTCTACCTATACAGTGTGTCTTTCCACTGAGCTTACCTCTGGCTCCTAAGTGCCGTGAAGGCAGAGGCCATCCCCACCTCCCATCCCTGAGCTGATGATGGAGTGAGCACTGAGACACATTCCATGGATGGAGCCAAGGGCTTGCTGTGTTTCCTTTTTCAACTGGATCTGAGTCATGCCTCCCTTTGCCTCCCATTGCAGCCCTCCCCTCCTGGATTTCTGGAACAATCAGGCTGTCTGTGTGTTTTAATTTATGCTGCCTTCCTCTCTTCCTTTCTTGCTCTTTTCATACTTGCCAGCCCATATATATTTAGCTCTTTTCATCTTTCCTCATAAATCATTCCTGCAAGTCAAGTCCCTGAAAATGTTTCCCCTCCAAACAGTATTTGAAACACTTACCTCCTAATAAATGCAACATGGACAATTTGGCCTGTCACTGCTGCCTTAGTGCCAGGAGAAAGACAATAAGGAAACTTGGGTGCAGGCTCTGGCACTCCGTGCTTTGTATCCCCTTTCTTTTAAAGACGCTGATGGCCGGGCGTGGTGGCTCACGCCTGTAATCCTAGCATTTTGGGAGGCCAAGGCAGGCAGATCACTTGAGGTCAGGAGTTCGAGACCAGCCTGGCCAACGTGGTGAAACCGCAGCTCTATTAAAATACAAAAATTAGCCAGGTGTGGTGGTGCATACCTGTAATCCCAGCTACTCAGGAGGCTGAACCCAGAAGGCGGAAGTTGCAGTGAGCTGAGATGGTGCCATTGCACCCCAGCCTGGGAGACAAGAGCAAAACTCCACCTCAAAATAAAATAAAATTATAATTAAATTAAATTAAGATGCTGAAACAGCACTGAAAGGTCCGGGGCGTAATTTACTTTATGGCCTTCACAAGGGAGGAATAATCTGGGGTGAAGGATCTGGGCTCTAGCATCTGAATGTCTGAGTTAAAATCCTGGCTTGGTCACTTATCTGTTGTGGAATCTTGGCCAAGTTACATGACTTTTCTGTGTCTCAACAACCTCAGCTGTAAAATGGGAATGAGAGTTTACCTCACTAGGCAGTTATGAGAAGTAAATAAGTTCATTCACACTAAGTTCTTAGCATGTTGCCTGGGACGTGGTAAGTGCTTGACAGATTTTAGCTTGTTGTTGTGTTTTTTCCTGGCTCTACCAGTCTCCATCCTTTTCATCATTATTATTGGCAGAACCCTTGTTTTATGTTGGTTGCCAATATAACCCGAGTTTTAAAATAATAGCTTTTTCTGCCTTCCCTTGCAGCCAAAAAATGTCATGTGACACAGCTCTTGCCAGGGAGATGACAGCTGGAATCTGAGTGGTACACCCAGAAAAGCTTTTTAAAGGGAGCAGACTGAATGGCCATCTTCCTGTCTGCCTTTCTCCCCTTCCTCCTTTTTCCTGTTTAGAATGTGAATGTGATGTCTGGAGCTTCAGCAGCCATGTTTGGACCATGAGCCCAGTTTGAGAATGATAGTCATGTGCCCAGAATGATGAGACAGAAAGACAAGAGGAGCCTGAGTCTCTCCTCCCAGATGGCGCTGTGGAGCTGCCGTACCAGCCCTGGGCTGCCTGCCTTTGGACTTCTTGTAACCAAACACATGAATAAATAACCCCGTAATCCGTGTAAGCCCCCACTTGTCAGATTCCCATTAGCAGCAGCAATGCACAATTCCTAACTGCTGCAAGCATAGGTTCCTGATGGGGAGCAGCTCCAATGAGAGCTGGATAAGATCCTGAAGTGGTTTGTAAACTGCATTCTGCAGGAGCTGAGGGGTCCCATGAAGCCCCTTCTCAGACTGGAGATCGGGGTGGGAGGAGTAAGGGACCACGCTGCCTCTGCCCACCTCATCTTTTTTCCAAGTTTGCTTTAACTTATTGTAGGGCGAGAGGTGGCCCAGTTAGGCTTTGCAGAAAGAACAGATTTCAGGACAAAAAAAAATAAAAGGTTTGGAAGTCACTCTTCTTATCCAAGCCCCTCATTTTACAGATGAGTGATCTGAGGCCCCCAAAACGTCTTGCCAGTCAAGCTCAGCCAGGCAGAGCCAAGAGGAGAACCCAAGTTTTCTGCTCTTTCCGGGGGCCCTGCCAAATGCTGGAACTGCCACACACACAAAAAAACCGATCCAAAGAGTTTACGATTGCTGACGAAGTCCCAACCCACCGAGCTCTGATGGGCTGCCTGCTCTTGGGGGAATTGGACAGGGCCCCTCCGGTTAAAACTAATGAGGGCTGGGAATGCCCTTTCAGGGCCCTGGGCAGCCAATTTGCCCTCCTGCTGAGAGAAAGTTGGACCGGTTCCTCTTCTGTCTTTATAGTAATTCATTCACTGTTTGTTTATTTTTTTTTAAAGCACACACACATTAGATGTGTGAAGCAAAGGGGGTGAATGGGTGGCATGAAATCCTCAATGCATGGGGCTCTTTGTCCCTGTTCTTGTAGTTCTCCTTTGCAGAATGCTCGCTTAATCAATTCAAGATCAATGGCTGCTAAGTCGCAGCTGTAAACACCATCTCATTCAAGGTCAATTAGAGCAGCCCAGTGTTCTGTAGCAGGAAGTTTAACTGTGGGAGGGGGACAGGGAGGGCCTTTATTATGGAGCCTTCAATAAGTGTTTACAGAGCCCGTCCTTGTGGATTTGCCCTGTGTGAGCACTTTGGTCAACTTGGTAGAAAATACATCACCACTTGAGTGGAATAACTAGATGTTATAATAATTCAGAATATCTCATTCCAGGACTTTCACTAGAAACTCTTTTCCTCATCCCTCCATTCTATCCATCCATCCATCCATCCATCCACCCACCCACTCCACAATTATTTCGTGAGCAGCTACTCATGTATCTAGCACTGGTGCAGAAGAAAACAGGCAGGGTCCTCGCTTGGAGCTTTTTTGAGGGGAGTGTAGAGAGCCTGAGAATGAACATGTAAATGAGTGGACAGAAAAGGGAGCCTGTGACAGAGTCGTCCTCAGCTGGAGAAGCAGCCCAGAGGAGGCCACACTGAACCCCCTCCATGGGGCAGCTGAGACAATGCAGGCCCCCATGCCCTCAGCCCCACCCCATCCCAACCCCAGGGCTCTGCTTTCCAGCTATGGTGAACTCACGGGGCCTCTCAGAGTGTTCACTGATTATCAGGGGCCAGGCTCAGTGTTAAGTATTTGGCTCGGATTCTTCTGCTGAACTCCTTTTGGTAACAGGTTTTTCTCCCTACCCTCAGGTGCCCAAAGGGAGATAAGGGCTGCAAAATTTCTCAGAGTAGCCCAAATATCAGGGTGAGCTTAGCAGCCCTTCGCTTTGTGAGCACTGGGCAAGGCCTGAGACTGCTTGAAGAGTCTTATTTGTAAATTCCAAAGGCTTCAGAACAGCTGTGTGATGCAAAAGAAAAAATCGCCATAAAATCAGATTTCATGAATTCATTCAGCAACTATTTTAACGCATGGAGGGGAACCAGAATAGATGCTACACTTGGAATTAGAGACCCAAGTTCAAATCCTTTCACCCCTCTCATTCTTCAGCAAGTCCTTCATTTATTGAGGCTCACTTTCCTAACTGTAAAGTGGTGCTAACATTATCCCACTCATGTAACTGTGATGAAGATTTCTTTTTTACATGGGATTCCATAGCTGGTGACAGAATCTGCCTTGGAGGCAGAAAGATCCACTGAGAGACTGGGAGAGTGGCTTAGGCCAGGGGCACTAATGAAGTATTGCAGATGAGAACAATGGCTGGGAAAGATGCTGAAGTGCTAAGATCAACAGGACTTGGCAACTCCCTACAGAGGGGTGGGGGATCACCATTCATGAAGGCAAGGAACTGGGAGAAGCTTGGGAGACTTGGTGGGCAGTGGTGCCATTGACACCCACTGGGGACACCAAAGATACTCTGTTTGGGAGACCAGTGGGCCAACCAGGTAGTCATCATTAGGCACCTGGCAGCTGGAGACTGTGGGAGTCATCCACAGGTGGTCGTTGAAGACACGATGGGCATGGGTGAGGTCTGGTAGGAAACACATGCCATTTTTGACTGTCCAACATAACACACACCTTCAAACAACTGCTCCTCCTCCATTGCCGTCATGAGTGTTTGCAGGACTGACAGTCCCCATAAAATGCAAGGGGAGATAAGAGGCCTGGACCCCTGGTCATCCCAGCAGGCAGCTCCCTTGGCCGTGTGATTGCTGCAGTGGGGAAGATACGACTCAGCATGGGACACTCAGAGTCCTTCCTGGAGATTTTTAAGTTTGGAATTAAAAGAGAAGGGGCTTTGTGTTTTGCATCCCCGAGTGGGAAGGAATTGAGACATACCAGGGGCCATCTTCTGTGGAATATGAAGAAAGCTAATTTGCTGGAGAGAATAAAGCCAATCGGAGGAAGCAGAGCTGAGAAATAGAGAGGGGGAGAATCCTGACTGCAATGTGTTCCTGATTCCAGTCTCAGAAACTCCCAAAGCTTCTGTGCTTTCCACATTACTTCCTTCAGTTCTTTGAGCTACTGCAGGCATGAGAGTCATTAAATTCTCTCTTTTCAAGTCAGATTGAATTGGGTTTCTATCACTTGCACTCCAAAGAATCTTAGCTAACTTGGCTCTCAAAGGCAGAAAGATTACATAGCTGATTTTTAACACTTTACTATCCATATACTCATTTCAGAAGCTGATGGAAAGCTCTGGATGAATGCAAGAAAGGTTGTCTACAAGTTCAAGGTGGGGGAATCTCATCAAAGAACCCAGTCATGGACTCCTAGAACCTCTGGGATACAGGAAACAGCAGGGAGCCTTGGGCTGATCCTTGGGAGACAGGTCATTTACAGGAGACAAGAGGAGAAAAACTAGGGCCAGAGGCAGAATGAAAAGATCATAGAAATGGAAGGAGAATCAAGAAGGGGCAGCATGGTGGAAGCCGAGGAAGAAGTATGCTCAGAGGAAGTTACCACCAGTGCATTGATAAAGGCTGTGGAGTTTGGGAACTGCATAATGGATGTTTTGGCGAGCTTAGCAAAGAAGTCATGGGGCAGCTCACAGAAGCCAGGTTGCAGGGAGAGTTCCTAAAAGGAGTGAACCTTGAAAACATTATGCTAAGTGAAAGAGGCCAGATACAGGGGCCACATATTCTATGATGACATTTATATGAAGTATCCAGGATCAAATAGGGAAATCCACAGAGGCAGGAAAGAGATTGTCAGAGGCTGAGGAAGCAGGAATCAGCAGTGACTGTTTAACGGGTACAAGATTTCTTTTCAGGGTGATGAATTAGATAGTGGTGGTGGCTGCACAACACAGCAAGCACACTAAAAACCACTAAAGTGTACTTTGCTGTTGTTGCTGTTGTTGTTGTTGCTTTTGGAAACAGGGTCTTGTTCTGTCACCCAGGCTGGAGTGCAATGGCAAGATCTGGGCTCACTGCAACTGCCACCTCCTGGGTTCAAGTGATTCTCCTGCCTCACCCTCCCAAGTAGCTGGGATTACAGGCACCCACCACCACACCCGGCTAATTGTTGTATTTTTAGTAGAGACAGAGTTTCACCATGTTGGCCAGGCTGGTCTCAAACTCCTGACCTCAGGTGATCTGCCCACCTTGGCCTCCCAAAGTGCCAGGATTACAGGCATGAGCTACAGTGCCCGGCTTAAAGTATACATTTTAAAGGGGAAATATTATGGCATGTAAATATGATCTCAGTTTCAAAAGCGGGTGGGGGCTGGTGGAAGGGAAGCAGCAAGAATAGAGCCTCCATGGAGGTGCCTGGCAGAGGATCTAAAAGGAGCGCTGGGTGATACCTGGAGGGAAACAGCAGGATCAAGGAAATGATATTTTTTTTTTTTTTTTTTTTTTTTTTTGAGACAGAGTCTTGCTGTCGCCCAGGCTGGAGTGCAGTGGTGCGATCTCGGCTTACTGCAGGCTCCGCCCCCACCGGGGTTCATGCCATTCTCCTGCCTCAGCCTCTCGAGTAGCTGGGACTACAGGCGCCCGCCACCTCGCCTGGCTAATTTTTTTTTGTATTTTTCGTAGAGACGGGGTTTCACTGTGTTAGCCAGGATGGTCTCGATCTCCTGACCTTGTGATCCGCCTGGCTCGGCCTCCCAAAGTGCTGGGATTACAGGTGTGAGCCACCGCGCCTGGCTGGAAATGGTTTTTTAGGATGAGAAACCCTGACCTCAGAGAGAAGGTGGGTGTGGTGGGCAGAATGATGGCACCAAAGATGTCCCTGTCCTAACGCCTGGAACCTGTGAATATATTACCTTACACGGCAAAGGGGACCTCAGATTGCAGGTGGAATTAAGGGTGCTGATCAGCTGACCTTAGCATAGGGAGATGATCCCTGGTTATCTAGAGGGCCCTGTGTAATCACAAGGGGCCTTAGAGGTATGACTAGGAGGCAGAACAGTCGGCGTCAGGAGGTGAGATCTGAAAAAAACTCAACTGGCCAAGGCTGGCCTTACTGATGGAGGAAGGGAGTCACAGGCTGAGGAATGTGGGCAGCCTCTAGAAGTCAGAAAAGGCAAGGAAATGGACTTGACCTCAGGGCCTCCAGAAGAAAAAGCAACACTGTAGACACCTTGACTTCCGCCCCGTGAGATGCATGTCAGACATCTGAACTGCAGAACTCTAAGATAAGTCTGTGCTGCTTTAAGCCACTACATTTTTGGTCATTTGTTACAACAGTGATAGGAAACCAATACAGTGGGATGTTCCAAAGATAGGGATGACTAAATATCAGGAGGAAGCCGGTGGCTATGAGATGGCGGCAATGTGGGAAGAACACTGGCCTCAAAGCCAAATGATGTGTGAAACCCCAAACTACCACTAACTTAACTGCACAGTCACAGGAAAATCAGCCCTCCCCTCGCTGGGCCTCAGTTTTCCCACCTGTGAAATGGGAGCATTGGAGTGATGACCTCTAAGGGATCCACCAGCTCTGATGCTCTGGTCCCTCAGGCTTTGCAGCTGCAGTCATTGGAACAGCATATGCTGGGTCTGCCTCTGCCAGGGTCCATAGGAAGGCTGACCTGATCATTTTGGTCTGTGAGAGAGGCTGCCCTACTGAAGGATGATGGCAAAGGACACTCAGCTGCTTTCCACAGAGGTAGCAGGGTTGAGAGGATCTGGGATACTCCCACTATCACCATCCCCATAATATATGTATTAGTCCATTTTCACACTCCTGTGAAGAACTACCTGAGGCCAGACCCAGTGGCTCACCTCTGTAATCCCAGCACTTTCAGAGGCCAAGGTGGGCGGATCACTTGAGGTCAGGGGTTCAAGACCAGCCTGGCCAACATGGTGAAACCCCATCTCCACAAAAAATACAAAATTAGTTGGGCATTGTGTCTTACGCTGTAATCTCAGCTACTTGAGAGGCTGAGGCAGGAGAATCACTTGAACCTGGGAGGTGGAGGTTGCAGTGAGCCAAGATCACACCACTGCACTCCAGCCTGAGCGACAGAGCTAGACTCCACCTCAAAAAAATAAAAATTAAATTAAAAAAGAACTACCTGGCCGGGCGCAGTGGCTCACGCTTGTAATCCCAGCACTTTGAGGTCAGGAGATCGAGACCACGGTGAAACCTCGTCTCTACTAAAAAAATACAAAAAAAAAAAAATTAGCCGGGCGTGGTGGCGAGTGCCTGTAGTCCCAGCTACTCGGAGAGGCTGAGGCAGGAGAATGGCGTGAACCAGGGAGGTGGAGCTTGCAGTGAGCAGAGATTGCGCCACTGCACTCCAGCCTGGGCGACAGAGCGAGACTCCGTCTCAAAAAAAAAAAAGAACTACCTGAGACTGGGTAATTTATGAAGAAGAGGTTTAATTGACTCACAGTTCCACAGGTTTAACAGGAAGCATGGCTCAGAGACCTCAGGAAACTTACAATCATGTTAGAAGGCAAAGGGAAAGCCAGCACGTCTTACCATGGTGGAGCAGGAGAGAGAGAGAGCGAAAAAAGCCACACACTTTTAAACCATCAGATCTCATAAGAACGCACTCACTAGCACGAAAACAGCAAGGAGGAAATCTGCCGCCATGATCCAACCACCTCTCACCAGGCCCTTCCCTGACACATGGGGATTACAATTCAATATGAGATTTGGGTGGGGACACAGAGCCAAACCATATCAACATATATCTTCCCAATCCCCTGAAAGTTAGTAGGGGCTCTGCCAACTGTCTCCCACCGGCTGACTTTGTTAATGAGTTTTGGTTTCAGAATCCTCTTCAACACAGTGCCCCACAAAGCCACTGTGAACTGAGCAGGACTGGCAAGGTGAGGTGATGTCTATATGGCAGCCTCGGGTTGAGATATCGCTGATACCAGCAACTTCCTTGAAGCCATAAACACCTTTGGGATTAGGTAAGACCTTAAAATTCTTTCCATCATAAACAGCAAACTGTGGGTTAATTAGTTCACCAAGGTTCTGGAGGAGATTCCTGATTTCAAACAATAGAAATCATCTCTGGCCAACTAAAGAGAAAACACTAAATCCCTATTGAAAACACTGAGTTGCTTACAAAATTTGACAAGAAGCAGAGGCAAGACTGTAGAAATTAACAGTGAGAACAGTCACGTTCATAACACAGGAAAAGCGTGATTGAGGCAACACTGTTGGCATGGCTCCCCACCCCAGCCACTGCATTGGCACCTCAGCTGCCGCCCTGAATAGCCTCTCCCTGAGCTCACCTTTTTGGGTCACGCTCAGGATTGAAAGTCCCAGGAGAAAGGGTCAGTTGCCTGAGCATAGGTTGGGTGCTGCCCCCTGGTGGCCGAGAGCAGAGAGACCGCCTCTGTCCCAATCCACTCTCACTTCCTCCAGCAGCTGGGGGCCCTTCCCACCCTAACCCACTCTATGGAAGAACGCACCCTCGTACCAAGTGGTTTCACATGCTAGGTCCCTTAAAAGGGTCTAAGGTTCCCTGCACTCAGATAATTTACTATGGAATGTTCCTTCTAGAAAAGACTTGAAACCTACTAGTTCAACACTCCTGATCCAGAAGCACAGAAGGGCTGGTTAGTGTTGACACCAGGGCTGCACACGGGCCTCCCAGCTTCCCATCCAGTGGTCTCCCTGCCCCGAGCCAATGTCCTCCAGCCTGCGACTGGCCTATGACGGCGTAGGACCCAGAGGCAGAGGACGTGGCATTGCCATGGCGACCCTAAGTCACAGCTTTTGCAAGACTGGATGAATTTCTTGAGCTTTCACATTTTTCTAAGCAGGGATAAGTAGTAGCTCTATGTGATTTAGTCCTTATACCTTGGTAAACACAGCTTTCCAATGAATATATTTACAGTTCAGCAAAACAAGCCTTTGCCAGCTTCTGTTTTCCTGGATATTCTTTCTGAGAATGTGATGGCCGAAGTGATAGGTCCCTGGGGGGGCAGTTCTGTTTGAACACCACAGTCAGGGTCTCTGGGCAGTGGAGCAGCAGGGGGACACAGTGTCTGGGATGAGAGGAAGAAGAGGAAACAGGAGGGAAGTTGGGCAGACAGAGACTGAGCTGGAACTTCTAGTGACTTCATTATTTTTCAGCAGGCTGGCACAGCGGCCCTGGATCTTGGCTGGACAGGGCAATTAACAGCTCCCCAAGCTCCTAATGAGTCATTTTCTTGAGGTTTAAGCTGCCCGCAGAGTTTCCCAAGGGAATTTATTCCGGGAAGCTCACTCCTGAGAAGTGCCCTCCCCTGGGTGCAACTTGTCCAAGGCTACTGGATTTGGCCAATTGGTCAGAAACCAGGAATTCTCGGTCCAGAGACATACCCTGTAATTTAGAAGGGAGACTGATAGCGCTGAGCCATAACTCAGGCACACAGGATGGTGCCTGGCAAGGACATTTCACTTTCTGGGGCAGCTGAGAGGTCTCACTTCCTCAAAACCCTCTTCTGAGACTCTCTTTCCACAAAGTGCCCGCCAGGCTTTGTATCTGGTTTAACCAAGGGTGGACACAGCCCCCAACGGCAGTGGTTTATAGTTGGACAGGAGCCAAACTCTGTCCTAGATCAGGGCTGAAACCAACCAGACTTTCTCCAGGAGAACTCGAACTTGAGACTTGCATAAAATCTGTTACCAGGTAGTAGCAAGAGCAGTGGAAACCAAAGCTGAGGAGCTGAATTTCCAGAGGAGAGGATGAGGTGGCTGTGGCGTGGCTGCTTGCAGGAATGAGGGGTACTTCTTAATGCGCCCTGTAGCTGGAAATCATCTGAATTTGTCTTCGTTCTTGGAGACCCAGAGTATCCCTGTCACACATCCAAACCCATGCACTCATAGCCAAGGAGGCGATGGGACGCTTATCTGACTGACTCAAGCCTAAAGCACTCCACTTTAGCCTTGCACTGAAGAGGGAGATCCAGTGTAATTTGTTTTAATGTCTTCAGTTACTCACTTTAGTTGTCTAAGAGACATGAACAAGGTTAAAATCTAACAGCAGTTGGGCACGGTGGCTCACGCCTGTAATCCCAGCACTTTGGGAGGCAGAAGCGGGAGGATCACTTAAGGTCAGGAATTCAAGACCAGCCTCGCCAGCATGGTGAAACCCCATCTCTACTAAAAATTCAAAAAAAAAAAAAAATTACGAGAGTGTGGTGGCAGGTAACTGTAGTCCCAACTACTCAGGAGGCTGAGGCAGGAGAATCCCTTGAACCCGAGAGGCAGAGGTTGCAGTGAGCCAAGATCACACCACTGCACTCCAGCCTGGGTGACTAAGTGAGAGTCCATCTCCAAAAATACAATAAAATAAAAGCTAAGAGCAATTGATTCTTCATCAAGGAAAAATATTATGGGTGGAACATCATCCTCTAGAGTCCAAAAATCTAGAAGGCTAGCCATTTTAAGAACCTTCCTGCCAGATGCAGTGGCTCCCACCTATAATCCCAACACTTTGGGAGGTCAAGGCAGGAGAATGGCTTGAGTCCAGGAATTCAAGACCAGCCTGGGCAACATACCAAGACCCCCCGCCTCCATGTCTAGAAAACAAATACAAAAATTAGCCAGGCATAGCAGTTCACCCGCGTGGTCCCAGCTACTCTGGAGGCTGAGGCAGGAGAATTGCTTGAGCCCAGGAGTTTGAGGTTGCAGTGATCCATGATCACTGGGGACATTTGGCAATGTCTGGAAATGTGACTAGGCATGGGATGCTACAGGCATCTGCTAGGTGGAGGCCAGGGATGCTACTAAACATTCTGCAATGCACAGGGCAGTGCCCTTCACCCCAGCAAAGAATTAGCCAGCCCAAATGTCAATAGTGCCAAGGTTAAGAAACCCTGCTCTAGAGAGCTTCTATCACTGTGATTTAGTTCCAATGAAGCCCAGCCTCCGAAACTCTCCATTCCAAATTTCAATCTACTGGGAGAGAAAACTTGATTGGCCCACCTTGAGTGCTCATCCACCCCTGGATCTATCAGCTATGGCCAGGAAAACAGAGTTACCTCATATAAACTTGGTCACTGGGGACCCTTCTCTCATGTTAGGGACATCCCCAGAAAAAAAAAAAAAATGACTTTCTGTGGGCCATGTATCCCAAGAACAATGGGGCCGGGGCCAGACAGACGTCACCTCCTTCAGGAAGCCTTTCCTGCTCCATCTGCTCTTTGGGCTACGATTTTTTTCTTGCACATGTTTGTTTTCACTGAACTGTGACTTGTTTGTTCATCTGTCCATCTCTCCCAGGAGACTTGGAGTTCTCTATGGAGTGAAACTGGGTCTTACTCATCCCTGAAAGCCCAGTGTCAATGTTCTGGTTATATAACACACTATTGCTACATAACAGGCTGCCCAGCAAACCATCCCAAAGCTTAGTCACTTCAAGTAACAATCTTTTGACCTCCTGATTTTGTGAATCCGGAATTTCAGCAGGACTTGGCTTGGTGATTCTTCTGTTCCACACAGCCTCCACAGGGGTGACTCAGTGGCATTCATCTGGCAACTGGGCTTGGCTGAGAGGTCCAACATGTCTTCTCACATAACTGGAGCCTTAGTGAGCAGCCAGAAGTCCAGGCTCAGCCGGGCCCCTCTCTCTAGCCTCACAGCCTCTCCACGTGATCTTTTCAAATGGGCAGTCAGGTTTTGAATGTGACAGATCAGGGCCCCAAAAGCAAATGTTTAAAGAAAACCTACGCTAAAACGGAAAGCCTTCTTAAGACCTTAAACTGGAAGTCCCAGAACATTGTTTCAGCTGCATCCTGTTGGTCAAGAAAGTCACTAAGAACAACCCAACTTTAAGAGGAAGGGGGCCAGGCACGTAGTGGCTCACTCTTTTAATCCCAGCACTTTGGGAAGCTGAGGCACGAGGATCGCTTGAGCCCAGGAGTTCAAGACCAGCCCGGGCAACATGGCAAAACCCCATCTCTACAAAAAAAAAAAAAAGAAAAAAAGAAAAAAAATGAAAATTAGCCAGGCATGGTGGCACGTGCCTGTAGTCTCAGCTACTCAAAAGGCTAAGGCGGGAGGATACTTGAGCCCAGGAGGTCAAGGTTGCAGTGAGTTGGATCCCGCCACTGCACTCAGCCTTGGCAGCAGAGCGAGATCCTGTCTCAAAAAAAAAAAAAAAAAAAGGAAAAAAAAAAGAGGAAGGGAATTAGACTCCACTTCTAAATGAGAGAGGTGGCATGCACCAACAAGAACGGAAGAAATTGGTGGCAGTCATTCTTCGAGATTGTCACCCACAGCCTACTGGAGTAATTGTTCAATAAGCATTTAATAGATAAGTTAATTAATATGAAGACAGATTAGCCCTACTGAGGTCACCCAGTTGATGTAATGGTTAAATGAAAATAAAGCACATGAAAAATGCTTTTGAAACTTTCCAACTCTATAAAGAGGTAAGGAGCTGCTATTAGGAGCAAATTTAATATGCTTCCTCTGGTTTATGGATGACTGCAGGGTTCTCTCTGCTACTCTCCATTCCCACTTGCAAGGATTCATGACAGACATCACTTGTCAGTCACAGCTCTTTTGCACTTATGCTGGATATGGTCTCAGAATCCTTCTCAACACAATACTCCAGTCATCTACTACTAACCAATCAAAGTCCACAAGGATACCTATTTGTTATCATTGTTCCTGCCTAAACTCCTGTTGCTAAACCATCCTCCAAAAGCCCAAGCTTTCAGTTTCTTTAAACATGCATGCAACTGCTTCCTTTAAGAGAGAGAGAGGAGAGAGAGAGAGAAAATATAAAGCTGAAGCCCTAAGCAAGATGAAATGGCAGACACCATTACCCTCCAAAATTGGATTTATAATGGAAACAGAAACTGATTATGGTGGTGAGCTCTGCCATTATGAATTAGTTTAAAAAGAAATAACTGCAGCTGGGCGCGGTGGCTCATGCCTGTAATCCCAGCACTTTGGGAGGCCGAGATAGGCGGATCACAAGGCCAGGAGATCAAGACCATCCTGGCTAACATGTTGAAACCCCATCTCTACTAAAAATCCAGAAAATTAGCCGGGCATGTTGGCAGGCGCCTGTAGTCCTAGTTACTTGGGAGGCTGAGGCAGGAGAATGGTGTGAACCCGGGAGACGGAGCTTGCAGTGAGCTGAGATTGTGCCAATGCACTCCAGCCTGGGGGACAGAGCAAGACTCCATCTCAAAAAAACAAAAAAAGAAAAGAAAAGAAATAACTGCATGCAAGAATAGTCATATGACATCTCATAAAGGAGAGAATCTGTCTACCTTGACATATTTTCCTCTGTGAAAACTCCAGCTCAAAGTGAGGCAAGCTGAAACTTGCATGTCTGGATGAATGAAAGCCGCATGGGCTGACCACCATCCGCCTCCACAGTCATCACCTACCCACAGATTCCCCTGACACCCACCCTGCTTGCCATGCAGCTTGCTAGGAATTTGGAAGGTACACTTATTTTTTTTTTTTTTTTTTTTTTGAGACAGAGCCTCGCTCTGTCACCCAGGCTGGAGTGCAGTGGCACGATCTCGGCTCGCTGCAACCTCCATCTCCCAGGTTCAAGCAATTCCCCTGCCTCAGCCTCCCAAGTAGCTGGGACTACAGGTGCACCACCATGGCCGGCTAATTTTTTGTATTTTAGTAGAGACGGGGTTTCACCATGTTGGCCAGGATGCTCTCAATCCCCTGACATCATGATCCGCCTACCTCGGCCTCCCAA
The DNA here is from genome assembly GCF_028878055.3 of Symphalangus syndactylus. Classification (NCBI taxonomy): domain Eukaryota; kingdom Metazoa; phylum Chordata; class Mammalia; order Primates; family Hylobatidae; genus Symphalangus; species Symphalangus syndactylus. The sequence continues at coordinate 21,028,336 of NC_072424.2, forward strand.
AGTGTTGGGATTACAGGTGTGAGCCACCACGCCTGGCCGGAATGTACACTTTAACCACTCAATTAAAGTGTTCAAGGAAAGACAGAAAAAAAAAGCGCATATAAAACGCCCTCTAGTTCTAAACTGACTCTCTGCCATCTGATCGCTGGGGACGCAAGGCCAACAGCAGATCATACTTGTGACAGGGCAAGTGGTCCTGAAAAATGCCTCTCTTCCTTTCTGAGCCCCAGGGTCCTGTCCCTGCCCTCAAGCAGGAAAACAATCAGTAGCAGTTGGAGAGGCCCACCCTATGGCCAAAGGCCCCAGGATTAAGAATGAGCAGACTTGGTTCAAGTCTCAGGGATGCCACCTATTATTGGCAGGTCACCTCACATCTCTGAGCCCATTTACTCATCTGTGTGATGGGAACAATAATAAAGATGGCATTGAGGGAGCTGGGTAGATCAGAGGTGGTGATGGATGAGAAAGTGGGAGCCCTCTCTTCATGGCTGTGCCAGAAGCCACTGGCAAAATATCAAACAGAACAACTGAACAATCAGCTTTCCTAATGTCAGCTTCTCAGCTTTCTCAAATGCGGACAATCCCAGGCTGTGTAGCTGCCCTTCTCTGCAAGGCAGGGATCAGGCCCTAGTGATTGGGGCCATACTTCATGGAGCTGTGTTCCATACCATCTGCTTGTAAACAACTCAAATAAAAGAGTAATAGCTAACCTTACCAATACTGCACTACAAACAGGCAACTGCACTAAGTGTTTTACCAGCAATGCTATGAAGTAGGTAGAAGGCATTCTTGTTCTCGTGTTACAGACAAGGAAACTGAGGCACAGAGCAGTTAAGTAGCTTACCCAAGGTTTCCCAGCCAGCCAGTGGCAGATTTGGGACTCAAACCGACAGAGAACCGGTTCTAGAGGCTTTCGTCATTAGGCCACATTGCCTCTCCAGAAGATGAGAATGGCTGGAAAGAAGTAGCGGCAAGCAATTCAGTCACAAAGAGTCTCTCTCCCTCCACTTCTTACATTTTGGGAGCAGGATTTTCAGCCTTACACTGCAGGGAGATAAATGAACTTGAGCTGCAGGTAAAAATGTGCAAATCTCACATTTGAAGTCAAGCATTGTGTTGAGTGAAAAAGCAGAAGAAACACTATGATGTTATGTACATATCAAAAAATTTTTTTTGAGACAGAGTCTTGTTCTGTCACCCAGGCTGAAGTGCCATGGCACTCACAGCTCACAGCAGCCTCAACTTCCCAGGCTCAAGTGGTTCTCCCACCTCAGCCTCCCAAGTAGCTGGGACTACAGGCATGTACCACCCCACGCAGCAAATTTTTTTTTTTTTGTAGAGACACAGTCTCACTATATTGCCCAGGCTCATCTCTGACTCCTGGGCTCAAGTGATCCTCCTGCCTCAGCCTCCCAAAGTGCTGGGATTACAGGCATGAGTCATCTTGCCCAGCCCACAGAGTTTTAAAACATATAAAAGATTATGTATTACCTAGAGATTCATACACAAACAGCAACAGCATCAAGACATTCCTGGGAATTATGAACATCTCCTTCATAATTCACCTTGGAAGCAGGGGAGGGATGAACAAAAGCTTTCTAATATATCTGTATTTTAAAAAATCAAGTTGGATGATAGGAACATGGGTGTTCAGCAAATCACTCTTTATGTCTTTCTCTATGTCTGAAACATTTTTTGATTTGAAAAATAATTTTCCAGTGCTAACAACCCAATGTTGGCATCTGGTTCACTTGTTGACCCTTAGTTTATATTAGCTTCCACCCCTTTAAATCAGTCAATTATCAGACAGCCTCCAGACTCTACTAAGAAGAACAAAAGCTAACCTTTATCGAGAGCTTAGTATGTGCTAGACACTGTTAAATGCATTACATACATTGACTCCCTCATATTCACAGTAACTCTATAAGGTGAGGACTATTATTATCTCCATTTTACAGATGAGGAAACTAAGGCTTAAAGAAATATGGTAACTTTTTTTTTTTTTTTTTTTTGAGACAGAGTCTCACTCTATCACCCAGGCTAGAGCGCAGTGGCACAATCTCAGTTCACTGCAACCTCTGCCTCTGGGGTTCAAGCGATTCTCGTGCCTCAGCCGCATCAGTTGCTGGGATTACAGGTGCCTGCCACCATGCCCAACTAATTTTGTATTTTTAGTAAAGATGGGGTTTTATCATGTTGGCCAGGCTGGTCTTGAACTCCTGACCTCAAATGATCTGCCCGCTTCAGCCTCCCAAAGTTCTGGGATTACAGGTGTGACCCACAAGATCTGGTAACTTTCTATGGCTCCTCAGTTAATATATGGCAGAGCTAGGATTTGAATTCACATTTGTTTGACCTCAAGGCCTGAATTCAAGCAAAATGCAGGTGCTAGGGAAGGGGAAAGGCAAGCAGGAGGGATGACATGGCCCCTGTCCTCAAGGGTCTTCTAGTCCACAGTGAATGCCCTGGTTTCTTCATTCTCCAGGCTGCTGGGAGTGCCGCCAGGACGTGTCCTGGGCTGTGATGAGACGACCAACCCAAGGACACAATCTTCCTGAAGCAGCTGTATCCAATGACTGTTGACTGTTGATACGGGTGTATTACCACCCAGCCCTCACTCAACTCTGAGGGCCATCCCAGCTCCAGATCACTTGGAGGGTGGCTGAGACCTTTGTTGGGACTGCATTGCAGCTCAGCTTCTCCCTCTGCCCCCTCCTGCATCGGTCACTCCCCCATGATGTAGGTCCCAAGTGTTATCCTCAAGAATCTTCTTGAACACAGATCTCCTTCTCAGAACCTGCTTCCCAGGGAACTGTCCTGGGACACAGTCTAGTGGGCAAGAAAGGTTTTCACAGAGGATGCAAAGACAACCCCATACCACACTGTAAACATCCATGGGGGAGCCATCGACAGGGCCCAAGGAGTTAACAGAAGCATCCTGGAGGACATGAGGATTAAGCTGACCCTTGAAAGATGGGGAAATTAGAACATTTGCCATAAAAAGGAATGAAGTATCGATAGAGCTACAACATGGATGAACTTTGCAACCATTACGCTAAGCAAAAGAAGCCAGACACAAAACACCACATGTCTGATTCTGTGCATATGAAATGTCCAGAACACGGAACTCTGTAGAGACCCACAGTAGAATAGTGCTTACCTGGGGCGCCAGCATGGGGCTGGGGGACCTGGGAAGTGATAGCTAAGGGGTATAGAGTTAATTTTTGAGATGATGAGAATATTCTAAAAGTGACTGTGGCAAAGAATGAACATATCTGTAAATATACCAAAAACTACTGAATCTTACACTTTAAACAGATGAATTATATGGTATGTGAATTATGTCTCAATAAAGCTATTCTAAAAAGGAGAGAATGTGGTTAGGTTGACAGGCAAGAATGTGGAAAGAATTGCAGGTGGGTAAAAACGTGAGTGTGAGATCCATGTGAGCATGAACCTATGGTGGGGGTAAGGTGCTGATGGGAAACAGAAAGAACAAAGGTGGCTGGAAGGCTGCAGCCAGGGACAGGAGGCCTGAAGTCGGAGCAGGTAGGAAGCTTGTCCCAGCAGATCTGGGAGTAATGAGTTGAAAATAGGGCCTTAGGCTGTTAGGTGTGTGTAGAAAGGAAGACGGGTATAGTGGGGAAGCTGAGAGACCAGCTGGGGGCGCTGAGACAGAAAAAGACATTTAACACCACAGCGTGCATGTGTATGTGTGTGTGTTTTAAACCAGGAACTATAATAGTTTAAAACCTACACACATGTGTGCACACTGTGGTATTAAATGTCCTTTTATGTCTTTCTCAACGCCTGGGGCTTATTCCTACATCTCTCCCACAAGACCATCCGTTTCACAAACTTAGCACTCAGTCACATCCATTTCCACCATGATGAGGTTCCTGTCAAGTCCTCTTGCCAGTTCCTAAGAGTCTCCCTTGAGACAGCAGTGAATTTAGACAGGTGCCCAACCTCCCTATCAATCTTGTCATCACCTCAAGGGTGCCTTCTCACCCCCTAAACCAAAGCTGTCACCTGGGTAGGAACTTTCATTTGGTTAAAGATAAAAATCACCTTTCTACTCCCCAGACCTCACCCATCTGCCATCTGAGACCACAGAATCACTCTCACCCACTGTCGAGAGTGAGCCAAGACTCTGTCCACTTCTGTCACAGTGAATGACATCAGCCCAGACTGCTCGGGCCATGCTCCAAACTCAACTTACCTTGGAAACACAGAACTTTAGAGCTGGATGGCCATGGAGGGTCCCCCAGCTCCGCCCTGCCATTTGACAATGAAGAGTCTGGGGTTTCTGCCTATCACTAACTGGGGGATTGAGGAGCTTCTCTTCCCTTTGAGCCCCCCAACTTGAACCACCAAGCAGTCTGAGGAAATCTTCCAGGGTCAGTCTGGAAATCTTCCAGTGCCCCAGGGTGACTAGGTCAGAATGCACTTAGCTGCCAGTCACCAGGGTACATACTTGATGTGCAGACCCTGTCGCTAGGCTTCAGTCTATAAGAAAAAGGCCCCTGACAATGTGTGTACAATGTGCGAGATTAGAGGCCTGGAAGGCTGCCTTGAACTAAAATCAGCTCCCAGGAGCAGAGGTGGCGGAATGGGGGAGATGGGGGTCACCTGCCAGTTTGGGAATGTCATAATAAGTCCAGGGTGGGGGGTTTGGGCAGGCTACATGAGGTAAGGCAGGAGGGTCCCAGGAATTGTGAGTTACCCACTGGGCTGCTCAGAGCTGTGCTTGGTGGGTACGGGGTGGGTGGGGAGGCAGGCGTTGAACCTGACTCCCCTCTCCGAAGTGGCTGCCACAGTCATCTGGCCTCTCCCCAAGACTCAATCAGGGAGCAGGGTCCTTGGTCTCACCTTACCTCTTTTCTGACGCAGACATTTGGACACTGCCCGGTGAGGCCATGGGAAGAACATTTGAGACCATCAGGAAACCCCAACACTTAGTCTCTGCCCCACTCCACTTCCTGTATCCCTAAACATTGTGTGACATTAGACAAGTCACCAAGACCACGTGGGTGAAGGTGAAGGGAGACAGGATAACAACGGTCAGGAGCATGAGTTCTGGAATCATAGAGGACTGGGTTTGAAGCCCAGCCCACCACTCACTGGCTCCTTGGACTTAACCTCTTTAAACCTCAATTCCTCATCTAGTAGCACGTCATGGGCTTGCTATGGGGATAAAGGAGGAATGAGTGAGTTAATGCAAAAAGAACTTCTAGTCCAGGGTCCCCAAAACCCTCACACCCAATGCCACTATGTCCAGTCCATAAGCCCTTCCTTCCTTCTCTTCCTTTTTCTTCCTTCCCCATTTAGTAGCCGCTTTATCACACTTCTATGTTTCTATCTTTAAAGCTACACATTCCCATACTGTAATGAATCACATAGTTCTACAAGGCTCGCCACTCCAATTTTCCCCATCTCGAAGGACCACTTAGGCTCTCTGCTCTTTAATACTTTTGATACACCTGAAGTTGTGCCATAATCGGAAAGGGAATTAATCAGACAACAGAGATGATCTAAGCTTGTATTTGCAAAGCTGTTTCTCCCCTCACTCTTGTGAGATTGGGTCCAGAGCAGCTCAATCAAGCAATTTAGAGGAAGAATTCTCAGAGAGGGAGCAAGAGGAACACAGCTGTTTAATTAAAACATGTAGTCACTGTACATTTTGGTTTTGGTCAATGTGCAGCGCCTGCTTCATCATAAACACGAGTGCTGACGGCTCTGCCTGGCCTGGGAAGAGGATCACTTATCAAGCGTAGATCAGTACTGACATCCAGTGGTCACAGAGAATTAATCTGCCTGAAGCTCTTCATTTTTCTCTTCCCAAAAATAAATGGGCATTCACACAGAGGAAGGAGGAGTGGCGAAAAATGACAGCTACCAGTGCTGTTAACTTTGGAGAACTGTGCAACTTGCAGCCAGATACCAAGTAACTCAGGTCAAGGCCTTGTCAGTTTGCAAGATGTCCACGGTTATTTGAATGCTGACCCAAGAGCCAGGAGGAGAAATGGGGCCCATCCTCATAAGGGGGTAAGACCATAAAGAATAAAACACACCAGGCATGGTGGCTCACACCTGTAATCCCAGTGTTTTGGGAAGCCAAGGCAGGGGAATCGCTTAAGACCAGGGATTCAAAACCAGCCTGGGCAACATAGTGAGACCTCATCTCTACAAAAAAATTAAAATAAAAGTAATTAGCTGGGCATCAATCCCATTACTGGGTATATACCCAAAGGATTATAAATCATTCTACTATAAAGATACATGCACACTTATGTTTATTGCAGCACTATTCACAATAGCAAAGACTTGGAACCAACCCAAATGCCCATCAATGATAGACTGAATAAGAAAATGTGGCACATATACAGCATGGAATAGTACGCAGCCATAAAAAAGGATGATTTCATGTCCTTTGCAGGGACATGGATGAAGCTGGAAAACATCATTCTCAGCAAACTAACACAGGAACAGAAAACCAAACACCATATGCTCTCACTCATAAGTGAGGACTGAACACTGAGAATACATGGACACAGGGAGGGGAACGTCACACACCAGGGCCTGTCAAGGGGTGGGGGCCTAGGGGAGGGATAGCATTAGGAGAAACACCTAATGTAGATGATGGGTTGATGGGCGTAGCAAACCACCATGGCACGTGTATACCTATGTAACAAACCTACACGTTCTGCACATGTACCCCAGAACTTAAAGTACAATAAAAAAAAAAAATTAGCTGGGCATGGTGATGTGCACCTGTAGTCCTAGCTACTCGGGAGGCTGAGGTGGGAAGATCCCTTGAGCCCAGGAGTTCCAGGCTGCAGTGAGCTGTGATCATGTCACTGCACGCCAGCCTGGGTGACACAATGAGATGACGTCTCTAAAAATATAAAATTAAAAATAAATTTCAAAGAAGAATAAAACACAAGTGGCCCCATGGCTTCTGGAAAACATACTGGGTTTTGAGTTAGAAACCTTGATTCAAGACCTGGAGCTGCTTCTGTGTCACCTGCAGCAAGTCCCTTAAGCTCTCTGCACTGGAGCTTCCTCCTCTTTGAAGTGAGGCTAATGCCAGCTGCTCTGCCAGCCTCATAGGGTTGTGGTGATGCCAAATGGGAATGCATATGCAAAAGAGTTTTGTAAACTGTACAGTGCTGCACAGCTGGGGCTGCTGGGATGCGGGTGTTGATGGATAGGGTAGGGCAAAGTGGAGCTGGTGAGGAGGTACTATGGCCAGATGGAGGCATGGCCAGATGACAAATTGCACTTCTGGTTTCCAATTTCTCTCAAGCCTCAGAAACTCTGCCTTGGACTGACCTCATCAGAGAAGGGCATTCCTCATTTTTCTCTGGACTCAAATCTCTGACATTAACGTTGGTAAGTAAACTCAAAGGCCACTTAACTTTGAAAATTGCATATCAAAGAGGTTTTTAAAAATAGAATCCTGTTAGCAGGGCATGGTGGCAAGCACCTGTAATCCCAGCTACTTGGGAGGCTGAAGCAGGAGAATCACTTGAACCTGGGAGGCGGATGTTGCAGTGAGCCAAGATGGTGCTGCTGCACTCCAGCCTGGGTGACAGAGCAAGACTCTGTCTCAAAAAAGAATAGAATCCTATCCCAAAGGAAAAATGTAAGTTGTCATTCATTCTATGTTAAAGGAAGCTATTGTTAATATCAATTGGACTAGGAGACTATGCACTTTTCACTCTCTCATAATTTTTTTCTTGTGTTTCTATTTGTATTTGGTCTAGTATCTGGTCTAGGAAAACTAGTTTTGCAAAGTGGTTCTAAATGAAATTATGGGATGACCAAAGATAGAGAAATGGTGTGTGCACACAGAGGAAACGTAGAGAGATGATTTTGGAGGCTTAGAGGCCACACTTCTGACTCTTTCAATTTGTGCTAACAGATTTCATAAACTACTGGGGGGGATCTTTAAGAAGTTTAGTCTTCCTAGTTGAGCTTAATTTAAAAGAAACAAAAAAGCAATTCTCTCATGCTTTTTAAGGGATCAGACAGCTTTGAACGCAAATAAATATTACGCTGCTTTTCCAGATTTCCATATCAGTGTGTCTGTAAAGAAAAAAAAAATCCACTCTAGCTAGTTTAAACAAAAGAGGTTTATCACAAATAGTTTATAGAATTATAGGAAGGGCTGAACAAAAGTACAATCTCCAGTCACAGAATCCAGTAGCAAAATCAGGCTACAAGAGGGTAGCTGGCTCTTTAACCATCAGAAAGCTACCTGCTAAACTGAAAAGCTTCCTGCTGAAGCGGTTGCAGAACCGCATCACAGCTGCTCTAATGCAAACTAGCAAATGGTGCTCTGCACCCTCCCCACAAAGTCAGTAATCAGACAGGAGACCTCTGCTAACACAGCCCCAATAAAGTCCAATCCCTCCAAGCTGCGCTTGTCAGCTTACACCTTCCAAATCTTATCTAAGGGTGCCTGACTGCCTAACTGTTAAAGATAACAAAAAATGGCCAGGCGCGGTGGCTCACGCCTGTAATTCCAACACTTTGGGAGGCCAAGGGAGGCGGATCACGAGGTCAGGAGATCGAGACCATCCTGGATAACACGGTGAAACCCCTTCTCTACTAAAAATACAAAAAAATTAGCCGGGCGTGGTGGCACATGCCTGTGTGCCTGTAATCCCAGCTACTCGGGAGGCTGAGGCAGGAGAATGGCATGAACCCGGGAGGCGGAGCTTGCAGTGAGCTGAGATCGCACCACTGCCCTCCAGCCTAGGCGGCAAAGCAAGACTCCCTCTCAAAAAAATAAATAAATAAAAAGTAGGAAATGAAGTGAAACATGAATGTTTTACTACGTCAATCCCGTTCTCCAATGAGAATCACTATTAACAATTTGGAGTGTAGCCTCTCGATGATTTTTGTACATTGTTTGCCAGGGAAGAGGGGTGGTTGGACTACATGTTGTTCTGCATTTTTTTTTTGTCACTTGAATACATATCCTGGACATCTTTCCATGGGAGGACATGTGACTAGCTCATTTTTTAAAAAGAGCTGCTAAGTGTCCTATCGGAGAGATGCCCTACATGATGGACACTGAGGTCATCTCTAATTATTCCCTATTATGCATAATGCAAAACGAACAGCTGTTAAGGCATTTGGAAAGGTCAGATTTCTAGAAGTGAAAACTCTGCACCACATTTTGAAGCAGTATCTTTCTAATTAGCACGCAGTCAGTAGAATCCATTTAGCCAGTTTTTAAGACCAAAAAAAATAGCCTAAGCCCTAAAGATATTGATGCAGCAGACACTGATGGAGCCTCAGTTGTCAGCATGAGGGTTTCAAAAACGCCCATCCCCCCACCCCAATTTCTATCCCTAAGGGGCCTGCCCTTTGCAAAAAGCAGACAGGGTCTTGTTCTGCAAGTGCACAGCTAGTTAGCATCTGGGCCAAGGAGGTGAAGCAAAAAGGTCCAGGAGAGCAGGAGAGAGGACATGGCTTTGACCTTGATGGGCAGTGGATTCTGGGGTGTCAGATAGTTAGGGTTAAGAATCCCACTCTGCCACATGGGGGAGGCAGCAGGAAGACTGTGTCACACATCATCTGCTAGGTCCCCAGATGAAGAGAACTGTTTGGCAAAGTGCGCACCAGGTGCTACAGATCACCCCAAAGTGTGTTTCATCTTTCATCTGCAGCTGTTTTTTTTTTTTTTTTTTTTTTGAGACAGTCTTGCTCTGTCACCCAGGCTGGAGTACGGTGGCATGATCTCGATTCACTGCAAACTCCGCCTCCTGAGTTTAAGCAATTCGTGTCTCAGCCTCCCGAGTAGCTGGGATTACAGGTGTGTGCCACCATGCTCAGCTAATTTTTGTATTTTTAGCAGAGATGGGGTTTCACCATGTTGGCCAGGCTGGTCTTGAACTTCTGACCTCAAGTGATCCACCCACCTCAACCTCCCAAAGTGCTGGGATTACAGGCGTGAGCCATCATGCCCGGCCTGCAGCCGTGTTTAAAACCTTCACTTCAGTTTGTCTACACAAGCTGAGTTGCTCTTATTCCTCCTGCATCTCAGCCAATCCCAGCCTTCACCTAGACACACAGTGACCTTAGCAATAAGAGCTGCAGTGGCCATGTGTCACTGTTCCTGGACCAAACTGAGGGTCAGGCTGCTATTTCTTTTGGCCCAGTAACAAGATGCAGATGAACTGGGGGGAAAGAGAGTTTTTATTTCTGCAACAGGTTACAGGGAGAAGGCCTGGAAATTATTGCTAGACCAACTCAAAATTACAAAGTTTTCCAGAGCTTATATACCTTCTAAGTCTACATGTCTACATGTAAGTGTGCATTCATCTAAAGACATAAGTGATTAACTTTTTTAAAGTATAACTAAGGTCTGAGTCCTGAAGACCTTCCTCTGGAGCCTCAGTGAATTTACTTAATCTAAATGGGTCCAGGTGCTGAGGTGATTATCCTTATCTTGTCTCCTGCTAAATCATAAAGGTTTGGGGAATTCCTTTACACCCCCAGTAAACTTATTTGTGGAAGCCTGGGGAGTTTCTTCAGACCCTCAATAAAACTTGTTTAATCCTAAATGGGTCCTGTTAAGAATTCTTTTGTTATTTCGTCATGTTTTAAGGCCCAGGAAAGACCTAGGCAAAACTCTTGGTGGGTTTTTGTTACATTCCAGTCTTTGTATAAGGACACTGACTCTTTCCACTTTTAATATTTAACTTAACTACTCAGTCAGTACGAAACAGTTGTCATGGAGGCCTGCATTAGTGAGACCTGACCTACCACACCACTACGTCTACTGCCTCCATTTCCTGCTTCTCTCCCCAACAGTATTCTGATCTGCCTTTAGAGAATCCTTTCTCCTCCCTTCTCTGCCATGGAATTGGGACAGGATTGCTTAGCCCCCTCGCTGCAACACAGCACCCTCCCCCAGCCAGTGTTTTAATCAAAACTGGGCATCTGCCCCAGCCTCGGCGTCAAGCATATCTCTGTACTGTGCAAAATCCATGGCGGGGGGGGGAACCCTTTTTCTCTGAAGATCTGAAACTGAGGCATGCTGCTGCAATAAGGGAAGCCTAAAGTTTCTCAGAGTCATTCTGCGAAAACTGAGGAAGGCAGATTAAAAGAGTGAAGAAACTCGTTCAGGGACATCATTAAAGCCTAGGTCAAGCATCACCTGAAGGTAGACTGTCTCTGGACTTCTAAATTACATTAGCTATTTTTTTTTTTTTTTTTTTTTTTAAGACAGAGTCTCATTCTATCACCTAGGCTGGAGTGCAGTGGCACAATCTCGGCTCACCGCAACCTCTACCTCTCAGGTTCAAGCAATTCTCATCCCTCAGCCTCCCAAATAGCTGGGACTACAGGTGCATGCCACCACACCCAGCTAATTTTTGTATTTTCAGTAGAAACAGGGTTTCACCATGTCGGCGAACTCCTCACCTCAAGTGATCCAACTGCCTTGGCCTCCCAGAGTGCTGGGATTACAGGCATGAGCCACCGTGCCTTGCCCTACATTAGCTTTTAAACTTGCTTTATTGTCTAAACCAGTTTAAGCTGGGATTTTCTGTCATTTGCATCATAAAGAGGTCTGGCGCAGAGAAAGATACCTTTCTGCATATCGTCCACAGAGGCTTTCCTCTTCTATAGCCTCATAAAAAAAAAAAAAAACAACCTGTGTGCAACTGCTGCCCCTAGTTGCTGCCTCAGAAACTAATTCCTGCTGGCCCCTCAGTAAGAGTTCTTTGAATGCATGTCCTAGAAAGTGAACTCAAACTGGAGGACACGAGGAATCAAAACAAGGGCCTTCAACACTTCAGGATTCTGCATTCTCTCCTTGGCCTCTGGCTTAATTCTCCCAAACCTGCTTTCTGTGCAAAGCTGGGACACGGCTACCCTCAGGCTCACGTATGCAGTGGCTGCCCAGGAAGAAGAGTATATGCCTCCAGCTCAAAGTATAAGAACCCAAAGAACGACTCTGATTGGCCCTGTGTGGGCCACAAGTACATTGTTGGGCCAATCACTGCAGCCAGAGGAGCAAGATACCACCATAGCCCTAGAACCAATTCACTGAAATGAGGAAGGTGCTGTTCCTTGAGAGGGGAGAGCAAAGCTGAGAAAGAGGGTAAGAGGTACTGGCAAGTCATAATAAAAGCATCCACAACACCTCACGGAGCTGTTGTGCAGATCGTTGATAATGGGTGCAAAAGAGCTTCTGTAAAGTGGCTTTGTTTAAAGCACACTATGCAATGTTTGCTGTAATTTGTGAATGATCTTTGTGGAGTGAACCCAGGCAGGACTTAGAGGCAGGTGTGATCAGCTTGTAACTTGCTTGATGTCCTTGGCCAATTCTTAAAAACTCTGCAAGTTCGATTCTTTAAGAATTACATGATATGGCCAGGCGCTGTGGCTCACACCTGTAATCCCAGCACTTTGGGAGGCCGAGGCGGGCAGATCACAAGGTCAGGAGATCGAGACCATCCTGGCTAACACAGTGAAATCCCGTCTCTACTAAAAAAGAAACACAAAAAATTAGCCGGGCATGGTGGAGGGCACCTGTAGTCCCAGCTACTCGGGAGGCTGAGGCAAGAGAATGGTGTGAACCCGGGAGGCGGAGCTTGCAGTGAGCAGAGATGCACCACTGCACTCCAGCCTGGGCAAGAGAGCGATACTCCGTCTCAAAAAAAAAACAAGAATTACATGATATAACATGCCTAGTACAATGCCTAAGGCACATTCCTCCCAATTAGACTTGTCATGGAAGAAAAATTTTAAACCTCATAGTGGAAGTCTTTTCTGAAGATGTCAGCAGCAGGAAACCCTGAAATGCTGGGTCCCCAAACTGAGCAAGGCCTTATTGTCCAAGGAAAGAGCCAATATCAAGTCAATCTTGACCTGGATGGTTTTCAAGATATTGCCCAAAAAAAAAATTATAAGAGAGAGAGAGAAAGAAAGAAAGAAAGGAAGGAAGGAAAAGAAGAAAAGAAAAGAAAAGAAAAGAAAAGAAAAGAAAAGAAAAGAAAAGAAAAGGATATTATCCATAGCAAAGAAATCCCAAGGGAAAAAAGTGAAGAATATGTGAGCCCAGAGTGAGCATTTTCCCCCTGCTCAAGCCAATTGTTTAGTTAACATGTTTTTTTTAAGATTCAACAAATGTTGAGTCTGGATATCAATTCTTTAGGTTGCAGAGTCCAAAGCTGGCAAGGCAGTGTGCATGCGGAGTTCTTCAGCCATTCACACACATCCTTCATTGACCCTGGGCCCAACACCTGCATGCTGGGCGTGGGACCTAACGAGATGGCTTATATCCATGGTCAACACGTACCCCAGAATTTCTAAAACTGTCCCAGTTTGAAATAGCCTGCCCTGCTCTCCTCTAAAGCACATACCCCACTCACTCTACATCCCATTTTGTTTTTTTCCTTGGGCTCCTCTCCATTCAAAATTGTCTTAGTTGCTCATTTCTTGGTTTACCTGTTTATTTTCTGCTGTCCCCCATTAGAATGTCAGCTGCATGAAGACAGCCCTCATCTGTCCTGCTCATTACAAGAGCTCCAGCTCTCATCAGACCTGGCATATGGTGGTCACTCAGCAATATTTATTAAATGAAATTGAATTGAATCGAATGATCAAAGAGTTGTAAGGCCATGTGATATGCTTTTTATTTTACAAGAGAAAGCCACAGCACTTGAATTTGAAACTTCACTCCCTTGTGGGCCTCCCAGTAAAGTCATGAGTTGGGCCTTACTATTATCCTTATTTTGTAGATGAGAAAATAAACTCTCAGAGAGGTCCATGGTTTGCCTGACATCATGTGACTGGCAAAGGGCAGAATCAGGATGTGCAGTCTAGCGCTCCTCCATCTCACCACACATGTGTCAAGGCTAGATGAAGTATAGCAGAGCAGAAGCAGCAATGAGGAAGCTTAGAGAACAGAATCGGTTGGGGAAACCCAAATGTTGCACTTATTTAGTTGTAAAACTCTTCCTGCGGGCCTAATGTAACTTCCTTTCAGACACTGAAGTTGCCGCATTCTCTCATGACATCTTCTCCTATAGAAGCAATGATCTTTCTTAAGGTGCAGGTGTGGGGTTTTCAGGACAAAGAGCTCCTGCCATGTCAGATGCTTGATATAATTTGGTTTCTGTGAGTCGGGACACTTTGGTCACAAGTAACAAAAATGCATCTCAAACTAGCTCAAACTTAAAAGAAGGGGAGAGCTGCAGCTGAGCCATAGGAACAATGAAACCAGGGACTCAAAAGCTGACTTCCTCTGCCTGTGGATTTTACACGCTCTCACTGCAGCCCAGTTTTCTCTGAATGATTGAGAACATGCCAGCTCACAGCTTCTGTCTCACATCCTAATGCCTCCTACCTCCAAATGGTTCAAATTTGGAAAATTCTCAGGGAAGAACTCTGATTAGCTCAGCTTGGGTCAGGTGCCCACCACTGGACCACTCAAGTGCATGGGTGTGGCACAGGGATGGGGTCACATAGCCCAAACTCAGTCCTGCTCCTGTGTATCTGAGGCTCCTCCTGAGAAGGGGCAGTTGAGATGTGGGCATTCACCCCATCAGTATCACTGCTGCTTGGTGCCTGATAATTTTCATAGCCATGTTGCCTCTTCAATTACTTCCATAGCACTAAGAGGTTCTTGCTCTTCGTAAATTAAAACAATACAAACTCCTGCAGCCTCTCAGCATTATTAAGTGGTAAGACAGAAATGGTCTGACTGACTTCTCAAAAGCCTCCAACTCCTACCCGTCCATAGTTTCTGGTTGGCGATTTCTCTACAGGTCCTACTGTTCTTCCCAAACCTGGGCATTTCTCTACTCTCTCCTCACCAACCAGAAAGGTAGGTGCCCAGAGAGCACAATGGGTCTGAAGAATAAACATGGCTGGAGAGGATGAATTCGGTTCCATTGTGACCAACAGGAGGAAACTATTGGACTACAAATGCAGCTGTGAAAGCCAAACATGCAAAAGACAGTCCAACACCGCAGTCCTGCCCTTTGCTAAGAGGAATGGAGACAGTGGAAATTAAGGAAGTAGTTGATGCTTCCCATCAACAGGGGTTGATACTTTTAGTAGTGACTGCTGGGTCATAAAATGAAGATAAATGAATGAAGCCAAGTGTTTCTAATGATGGTCTCCAGGCTCAGGGAGACCTTTAAAAAAGCAAAAGAAAATTGAAACAGAGTGGCACCTCTGTAACAAGATTTGAGATTCAATACGGATCCAATGCTTGCTACCCCTAAGATTTGCCTGTATTCCCCCAAGGGATGCCCAAAACACCTGTATCAGGCCTTTCTTTCTTTGGTGTATGGCACTGAACTGAGTTTAAAAGTATATAGCAGTAGCCTGTAATCCCAGCACTTTGGGAGGCCAAGGTAGGCAGGATCACCTGAGGTCAGGAGTTCGAGACCAGCCTGGCCAATATGGTGAAACCCCATCTCTACCAAAAATACAAAAAAAATTAACTGGGTGTGATGGTGTATGCCTGTAATCCCAGCTACTCAGGAGGCTGAGGCGCGGGAATCGCTTGAACCCGGGAGGCAGTTCAAATGATCCGAGATCGCGCCTCTGCACTCCAGCCTGGCGACAGAGCAAGACTCCATCTCAAAAAAAAAAAAAAACCAAAAAGTATATAGCAGTAGGTGGATGACAGTTACCTGATATTTATAGGGCCAACAGAGTAAGTGGGGATTACACGCGGGAAGGCCTCCCAAGAGCCAGGGAGGTGACAATATGACCTAGGACTTGAGGAAGGAGTAGTAATTAGACACTAAATGGCTGGGGTGGGGAGAAAGGTGTGGAAGGAAAGCAAAAGAGAAGGTAAGGTCAAGAGCAAGTTCACCACAGCCCTGAATGTCATCCGATGAGTTTAGACTACACCTGTAAGAATTGAGCAACCACAGGTCACTTTCCAGGGAGGCACTTGTGACCTGGAAGAGGAAGGACTGTGAGCCACTCGGGCCCCAGGGCACAGCCAGGTCTGCATCTCTCTGCCTTCCCTCAGGGCAGCTGCCTCCCCCATCAGATCCTAGCCTGCTCTCTGGCCAGCTCCCTTAACAGCAGAAAGCTGCCTGACAGAGGTGAAAGATAAGACCCAGGAAGGGCACAAGGTGGAAGATCCAGGTGAGATCAGCCCAGCTGGGGAGACGGCAGGTAGCAGTTTCAAAGCCATCAACCCCACGTTAGAGCTGCTGGTGCCAGGCCAAGGTTAGAAAGGCAGGGCCTCTTTTGGCCCAGAAGACACTGCGCCTTTCTGGTGAGGCCAGTGGAGTAAGGGATTTATTACACCTGGACCAGGTGTTTATTACACCTGGACCAGAGGAAGCCCCTCCTTGGCTGGCAGCGCAATTGCCTAGAAGCTGGTATCGTCAGAGCTGCATGCGGTCAGGCAGCCCAGAGAACCACTTGGCTGCTACCTCTGCTCCTGGGAGCCATGGAGGTCCCTGGGAAACCAGCACAAAATCAATAGGACTTGGTTGTAATGGCTGTGCCCTGGCACTCTCTCTCTCTCCATCCCCTCCCTTTAGTACAAAGCAACTCTCCTGATTAGTTTCTGGTTGCCTGTCATTGTTCCTGACTTGTAATCAATCTCAAGGTGTGCCAGGATGCTTTCCATTTACTTAGAATTGCTTGCCTAGGCCTGCTGAGTTGGCAATCCTATTAGCAGGATTTTTTTTTCATTGTGTTTGTGAAATGAAATAAAATAAAAAGGCCCTGTCTCCAGAGGGTTCTTTCTTTCCCATTTTTCTGAAAACCATCAGACTCTGGGAAGATCGTAAGGCCTTTTTGTGGTGTGAAGGGTGCCTCTCTGTCTTTGGTGCTAGGAAGAGTTGGGAGAAGGCAAGCTGGCTCCTCCAGCCAGAGGCAGGCAGAGAAAAGTCCTTCCTTTCTTTAATGGGGACAGCATCCAGGTGAGAATGAAGGAAGAGATCCCTGACTGGCTAAAGCAAAAAAAGTCATGCAACGGAAACCATGGCCACAAGGCTAGGTTACAGGATAAGGTATTCAAGGCAGGGAGATGGATTTCAGTCCCAGTTCTGTCCCTGCCATCAGGTGGCCTTGAGCAAGTGATTCAAGCTCTCTGTGAGTCAGTCTCACTTTTCCTCATTTGTAAAGTGGAAGGAACGCTTCCTGCCTCATGAGGTGGCCATGAGGAGGAAATGAAATCTCAGATATATAATTTCTTGGCACAATGACTGGTGCAAAGACAACATCCAGCAAATATTTTGGTGGTTACTTTTTGGACATTACATTCTATAGTGCTAGATTGTACAGCCTGGTTTCTGATGGTAAAGGGAAGATGAGGGTCTTTTTTTCTGGTTGTTTGTTTGTTTGAGACAGAGACTCACTCTGTCACCGAGGCCGGAGTGTAGTGCTGCAATCTGGGCTCACTGCAATCTCTGTCTCCCAGGTTCAAGCAATTCTCCTGCCTCAGCCTCCCAAGTAGCTGGGATTACAGGTGCATGTACCCCAGCTAATTTTTTTATTTTTAGTAAAGATGGGGTTTCACCATGTTGGCCAAGCTGGTCTCGAACTCCTGACCTCAAATGATCCGCTGGCCTCGACTCCCCAAAGTGCTGGGATTACAAGCATGAACCACCGCACCTAATCTCTTCTGGGTCCTTTGGAGGGACTAATAAAGGTTTGGGAAAGACTTTGGGGGCCTGAAGCACACCTAGTACTCATGAGAAGAGAGGGCAGTAAGCTTTCCTGAAACCACTCCAAGGATGTGAATTGCTGCAGGAGTACAAAAAAGCTCTCACACCACTAACAGGGAGAATTCCAGGGCACTCTTCTGGGTCATGGACCTCATCGTCCCCCACACTGTGCTCCATGCAAACAGTCTTTGCGTTAGAGTCTATGTGAAGCACATTCTTAGCTGGTCATGTTGGCAGCTGGCTTCTCTATCACCCAGAGCACAGGCTTAGTGCACAACGAAGCACTCCCCACTTCATGCCATAGAGAGAGAGAAGAGTGAGCTCCCCAGTGAGACGTCAGGAGAAATTTAAAGTGAATTTCATAGAACAGAAATACATAAAGAATAAAATTCCTCCTTCAAACCCACACTTGGATGGAAATCTTGTAGCCATCCCCTAGTGAGATATTAAACACTAAGTCAAACGCTTGTGTTGAAAAGGGTCTGTGACAAAAAGCAGGCTAAAAAGTTGTGCCTACTGTCTGAGCTATGTTGTTAAAATGCAACTAAAAAATTCTAAGTCAGAAATACACCTTCTTGTCTCTAGGAAATACATGTTGAAGGGGAGTTTTTTTGTTTGTTTTTTCACTTCTCCCTACTCTTCTTTACTTTATTAATTTTTCAGTGGACATGTGGCTTTACAT
Organism: Symphalangus syndactylus; assembly: GCF_028878055.3. NCBI lineage: Eukaryota > Metazoa > Chordata > Mammalia > Primates > Hylobatidae > Symphalangus > Symphalangus syndactylus. The sequence goes on from NC_072424.2 coordinate 21,046,690, forward strand.
GAGTTGGGTAACCCTTAACCAAAATGCTTGGGACCAGAAGTGTTTCAGATTCCAGACTGTCAGATTTGGGAATATTTGCATATACATAATAAGATACATTAGGGATTATAAACAAGTCTAAACATGAAATTTGTTTATGTTTTATATATACCTTATGTGTATAGCCTGAAAGTACATTTATACAATATTTTAAATAATTTTGTGCATGAAACAAAATTTTGACTGCATTTTGACTGCAAGACATCCCATGAGGTCAGGTGTGGAAGTTTCCACTTGTGGTGTCATGTGGGCGCTCAAAAAGTTGCAGATTTTGGACTTTTGGATTAGGGAGGCTCAACCTCTAATAATAATAACAATAATAGGGAGGAGGAAGAAGAGGAAAAAAAGAACTTCTAACATCCTCTCAGGCCTCTGTTCCCATTTAAAATCATGATTTTCCTCTCTGGATACCAAGAAGTAAGTGGAGAGGGGGAAGGAGGAACAACACAGTGACAAGTCCATGGGCATCAGACCAGAATTGACAATTGTAGGACCCATGGCCACTCCCTAGGCCCTCGGAGTGCTGACAATGCAGGGATTACACACCTTCCTGTTACCTTTTTTTAGCATTTCACATGCTACAGAAAGAAGAGATAAATGAAGCCAGTGGTTTTCCAAAGGTAATCTTACACTGAAGTTTAGTCCATAAAACAGATTAAAAAGGAGCCAGGTAGCTTATAGGGAGGGAGGGAAGGAAGGAAGAAGAGATGCTATAGTCCCAACCATTCCCCTTTATCTCCCCTCCCTGACCCCCTACTCCAAAGGTCCTTCTTTTGATCACTGTGCCGAGAAAGAAAACACTTGAAAACCTTGTAATAGTCAACAGGCCTGTCATGTGGAGAGCAGAGAAGCTATTTCTAAGTAATTGGGAAATATATTTTTGCTCAAAATCCATTTCCATTCAAACAGCTTCATCCAGCTCTGTTTTAGAAACAAGCATTAAGGATGCTTTTATCAAACAAATGCATCCTCTGGGACGTGTGTAAGGTTTGATTTGTGAATACATTTAAGTCTTTGACTTATCTAGTTGCTACATGGACCTTACAATTTATAAGACAGATTAAAATTGTGATTACTAGCAGTTAATTCAGGCTCATAATAATTTACTTGTTCCCGGTGAGTTCTGTGCTGGGCTTCCAAGGGGGGAAAAACATACCCTTTTAGGCTTGTTTCTACCTAACTGTCTCCTGGAAGAACAGGTTACTGTCAGTTTTACTTCCATGTTTTTGTACAAATGGGGATTTGTGTGTTATTACGACTCATTTGCAACTATGATCTAAAATATTAAATGAATATGTCTTTTCTGCATTTTGATGGCTTAACTTGTCTCTGCACCTTTCTGAAGTCTAGATTGTGGGAATGAGAAGCTCTCAGCAGCCTTCAAACACATCCACCAGGTCTCCATCTGTTTGGCCACGGCAGGGTTGTTTCCTTTCTTTGGTCTTTTGAGAGGCAGCAGGCGGCATCTCTAAAAATAGTGGGATAAGTGAGTGTGCCTGTGGGCTGGGGGGCTCAAAGGGCCACTGTGAGTGCATTTATGGATTGTCATGTGTTATAGGGGCCCAGCTGAGAGGGACCACACAATGCACAAGAAAGGGTCGTCAGAGATGTCAGCCTTTCCTTGGTCCCCCAGGTAGCCAAAACCTCCACCGCGGACCTGCACCAAGGACAGCAGCAGAGACTAAGCAGTATCAAGTAAGGCTCTGCAGGGAGATTGCCTGTTTCCGCAGTCACCTCCTGGGTGACACTGAGCACATTTTTCCACTTCCTTGAGCTGATGTACTCATCTGTAAAATGGAAATAATTGTCCAGGTGCGGTGTTTCACGCCTGTAATCCCAGCACTTTGGGAGGCTAACGTGGGCGGATCACCTGAGGTCAGGAGTTGGAGACCAGCCTGGCCAACATGGTGAAACCCCATCTCTCCTAAAAATGCAAAAATTAGCTGGGCATGCTGGTGCATGCCTGTAATCTCAGCTACTCCAGAGGCTGAGACAGGAGAATGGCTTGAGCCCAGGAGGCAGAGGTTCCAGGTTCCAGTGGGCCAAGATCACGCCACTGCAGCACTCCAGCCTGGGTAACAGAGCGAGACTCTGTCTCAAAAAAAAAAAAAAAAAGAGAAATAATCATCGGTGCTTTTTATGAAGACATTTTATATAACTACAATGGCATCATGATTACTTAAGAAAATGCCTATAACTTCTAGAAATACTTACTAAGTATGTAGAGATGAAATAACATGAGGCTTAGTATAGGCTTTAAAGTAATTCAGCAAAAATAAAGGCAGGAATTATTCTATTTACATTAAGGTCGGGAAGAGGCAAAACTAATCTATGGTGATTAAAAAAATAAGATCATTGATTGCCTTTGGAAAAGGGCATCAGGGAACTTTCTGGAGTACTGGAAATGTTCAACTTGATTCGAGTGCTGATAACATGGACATAAACATTTGTCAAAATTGATTAACCTGCAAATGGTTCAGAAAAGTAATAATAGCATGTTGACAAAGATTCTTTGCTTAGCCAAACTTTATTCAGGCTTCTGAATCTCCTCCTAGGCCCATCTGTGTGCTTCCTATAAGGTCCAGTTTTAGCAAAGAACCTCACTAAGTCAGTTTAGCAAGAAACCCCTATCCTTGACATCTGACCAACCTCCAGCATTCTGCAGGTGATGTCTGATCAAGTTGGCCTATCTTTAGTAAGAATAGTGTTAGGTTCATTTAGCTAGAATCTCCCTTACCCTTGCTGTTTCCTCTTAGTAATTTTCCATCCATTGACCCCACAGGACTTCTTGGCTGTAAATTCCCACCTGCCCATGTTGCATTCAGAATTAAGTTCAATCTCTCTCCCTCACTGCAAGACCCTGTTACAGTGGCCCCTATACCTATTGCAATGGTCCTGAAAAAAGTGTTCCTTAGGGTGTTTTTACAAGTATCATTGAATAATTGTTTCTTTCTTTCTTTCTTTCTTTCTTTCTTTCTTTCTTTCTTTCTTTCTTTTTTCTTAGACAAGGTCTCACTCTGTCATCCAGGCTAGAGTGAAGTGGCACGATCATAGCTTACTGCAGCCTCCATCACCCAGGCTCAAGTGATCCTCCCACTTCAGCCTCCACGCCTGGCTAATTTTTCTTTTTCAGTAGAGACAAGATCTCACTATGTTGCCTAGGCTGGTCTTGAACACCTATGCTCAAGTGATCCTCCCACCTTAGCCTCCCAAAGTATTGGGATAACAGGTGTGAGCCACCGCACCTGGCATAATTGTTTTTTTAACAGTGTGTGTATTCAGAAAAATATTAACAATTGTGTATGTGGATAAAGTTTGATAAGTAATGATTAAAAACAAGAATGATAAAATGTTAACACTCGGGGAGTCTTAGTGAAGAGTATATGGAAATTCTTTGTATTATTTTACAACTTTCTGTAAGTATGAAATTATTTCAAAATAATAAAAGTTTAAAAATTCATCAAACCATACACTTTAAATTGGTTGATGAATTTTACTGTGTGCAAATTATACATCAAAGTAAAAGTTAAAAACAAGACTAGAAAGCAAATGCAGCAAAATCTTGATAAATGCGGAGTCTGAGTGATAGATGTATGGAGGTTCATTTTACCATCCTTTCTACTTTTGTGTATGCTTGGCTATTTTATTTTCTTTCTTTCTTTCTTTCTTTCTTTTGAGATGGAGTTTCGCTCTTGTTGCCCAGGCTAGAGTGCAATGGCGCGATCTCGGCTCACTGCAACCTCCGCCTCCCGGGTTCAAGCGATTCTCCTGCCTCGGCCTCCCAAGTAGCTAAGATTACAGGCATGTGCCATCATGCCTGGCTAATTTTGTATTTTTAGTAGAAATGGAGTTTCTTTATGTTGGTCAAGCTGGTCTCGAACTCCTGACTTCAGGTAATCCACCCGCCTTGGCCTCCCAACGTGCTGGGATTACAGGCGTGAGCCACCGTGCCCAGCCTATGCTTGGCTATTTTCTAATGCAAAATAAATTTTAAAAAATATAAATAATTGAAAATATTGGCTAAGCTCCTGGCCTAGTGCCCAGTGCAGTGTGGCATCCCCCTCTGCAAATGGCTCATGGCTGCTACCCTGCACCTTTTCTCTGGGACAGTCAGGGGATTACACATATGTCAAGCTGTTCATACTGGTATTATCTGTGACCACGCTTGAGAAAAAATGCACCCCAAGCTGTTTTTCTCTTACCTTGAGCTAAAAGGCTTTAAAAAAGTAGCCAGCCAACATTGAAGATAAGTGTCCTTTTTGAACTCCCACTTAGGTGAATGATTTTGTGCAGGCATCTCTTAAAACAGCTGCAACCACAGCAAGGCCATGAGGAAAAGTCACAGAGGACAAAGACAGAGACATTTAAATACCATGTAAGCCAAGAGGAACCACTCTGGATCTAATTTCACTTTTGCAAGGTAAACATTTGCCTTGGCTGAGACAAGAAAGAAAAGTAAGGGCTAATGACCTTTGAGGTGAATCAAACACATCTCTTAAGAAGGTCTCAATTTTTAGGAGGAGGATGATGGCCACTTGTTCCCAAGGGCTGAACAGGAGCACTAAACCAGGAGGAAGAAGACCTGGGCTCTTTTCCCACCCACATCACTGGTGATCCACATGACCTTGGGTAAGTCACCTCCTCCTCCCTAGGCCTCTTTCCTCCACTGACAAATGAGGGTTTGAACCCAAAGAACCTGTAGGGATGTTCCAGCTTTGTGATTCTTTAAAACAAACATTGATTGAGAAAGATTCCAGGGCAAGGAAGGAGCAGGAACTGTCCCCATACAGTCATCCAAGAGTCAAAGCCTGGCAAGTTTCCAGAGCCTAGACGGGAGATAAATGAGGAAAGATACGTGATGTGGCCAAATCTCCAAGTTTTCATGAGAAATGAAAAATCTAGATGTTTATGTCCAACCTCCTGGTTTTCAAATGATACTAATTAATTCAATTTTTTTGTTTGTTTGTATTTTGTTTTTGAGACGAAGTCTCACTTTGTCGCCAGGCTGGAGTGCAGTGGCGTGATCTCTGCTCACTGCAACTTCCGACTCCCTGGTTCAAGCTATACTCCTGCCTCAGCCTCCCGAGTAGCTGGGATTACAGGCACACACTACCATGCCCAGCTAATTTTTGTATTTTTAGTAGAGACGGGGTTTCACCTTGTTGGCCAGGATGATCTCGATCTTCTGACCTCGTGATCCGCCCGCCGTGGCCCTCAAAGTGCGGGGATTACAGGCGTGATCAAATTTTTAAAATAAATGCTTGTGAGCCTAATAAAAATTGCGTGAACAGAATTAGATCCCCAGGCTGCCAGATTGTGTCTTTTGTGTGAGGTCACGTCATCTCCTAAACGGGGGTAAATGAGGATCTCTGATCTTTTCAACATTGATCTTTCAACTTCAAAGCTGAAGACAAATTTTAATGACAAATACCTAAACCATGTAACTCTTAGAGAAATGTTTTTCAAACTTTTTTTTTTTTTTTACCATAACTCACAGCAGAGTCCATTTTACATTGCCAGTGGTCACACACACATACACACACATGCACATACACATACAAAATCAGAAGAAAAGACTCACAAAACTTATGCTTACTACATGCAATACATTCTGATATTTTCTATTCTATTTTACTTCATGTTAATGCAGGTAGCAACCCATTAAATTGATTTCATGGGTCATATTTGCAAAACATTACTTTAGAGTTTATATTTACTTAATTCTCATTTAATTCTCCCTCTCACCTTATGAGGTAGGAATTCTTATCATCCCTATTTTACAGAACAGAAAAAAGAATCTCAAGCTTCACACTCCAGGTCCAGCTTTTTTTCTCTTCTTCTTTTAACCAAGAAAGGCATGAATGAGAGGAATTAAAAGATGTCAAAGGGCCAGGTCAGAAAGGAAGAGTCCCAGAGGCAAAGCAATCAAGGAGGACCTTGGGGAAAATTTTAAAAATCAAACACGGGGATTAATGCTGTGTGCTGTGGAGCATGCAACTTACAAACTCCTCTTTGTCTCCCCTGTGAAATCTGCAGGAAAATCTGCATGGCTGCCCATGCTGATGGGTGAGTGGCTGCTTCAAGGAGGAGCCAGATTTGTTATCCACGTGGCCCAAGCAGACTCAGAGAGAACACAGGTTATGCCGGAGGCTGGGAGGTTGCTACTATTTAGGTCACATTCATGAACTCGAAACCAGCTCCAGACTGGTAGGAATGGGGGACCGGTGGTTGCAGGGTGAGGAGAGAATGGATAGGCATCGAATCAAGAGCCATTTGACCACCAGGGCTAGACTGGGAAAACTTACCACTGGATTCTATTAATGAACAGACAAAAGTTCCATGTCTTCTGCACAGGCAATGATCAGAGAGGAGAAGAGAAGACAGAAGCCCAGCCCCTGATGTCAGTGAAAGACTGACATAAGAGGAGATTTGATTTGTTAAGAGTGATGAACCTTTCTCCTAATTGAACCAGTCAGCTGAATCTAATGGTACCCTTTCTAATCAATCTTGTTGCAACCATTTGGGATGGGGCAGGAGCCTAGCAACACCTAGTACTGCCTAGCACAACCGAGCACAACCCAGCACAGCACAGCACAGCACAGCACAGCCCAGCACAGCACAAACATTGATTGCACAAGGACTCCAGGGCAGGAAATTGTAACACATCTGGGCTGTATTCTAGAATGGTTGAGTCTATTCCCCACTCTTAGTCTCTTTTCTGTCTTCTACCTCCAGATGCCTAAAGAGAACAAATGGAGATGGGTGTCTGTTTACAAAGCCAAGCAGCAATGATTTCAAGTATCTGCTTTGGGTAGCTTTCTGCATTCTCCAAAGTTGATCCTTCCAGTGTGGTATAAACACAGTTGTTGGGCAATGTTTAAAGTCAATGAGTCTTAGATTACCATCGCAAAAGTCAATTAACAAGGCAATTTCTTCCCTTGATTTGTATTTGTATATTATTAATGAACTACAAGACCTCCTAGTGAGGTAAATTAGCTTAGGTAACTAGGGAGCGGAGTACAAACATTTTTTTTTTCTTTAATGGCCCCAAACATTTATCTCATACAGAGAAAACAATATACAAGCCCAGGGAGGGCTCCCTGTTCCTGCAGCCAAGGAAGCACACCGGAGCAGCTCTGATAAATATTGATGTCTGTTTATCAAAATGCCACAGGCCATCCTGGCTAGCTGCCACCTCCTCCCACCCTCATGCAGCCCTAACTGGCAGGACTCATTATGTAAGGAGGAGATACAGAAACCTCAACTGCCATTGCTAAAGGACTTTTAGCCTTTGTTTCCTGAATACAAAAAATAAAAATAAAAAATTGTCCTGACCTACAAGGGTTGGTGCCAACCAAAGGACCAACATCCTCTCTTTAATGAGGGGGCAGAAATATAGACTCTTATGTACAAAGAGAATGGTAATTGAAAAGATCTCTGACTCACTGAAATAATCAGCTTAGGGATGTATGAATGCTCCCCCCAAATGCTGCCTTGTTACAAAGTCAATGCCATTAAGAAATAAATTGTGCCACATGTAAGTTCCAGAGTATTAACACAGAGATATTGAAACCACCCATTCGACATGTCATGATTGAGCTATGTGCAAGGCCATGTGAAGAATACCATTAATTTAATCCCATTTACCTATTTTTAGGTAACACTGTTCAGCCCCGAAATGCTTGGGGACTGATAGCAGAGTAAAAATTAATAATTAATGTGTTCATGCCTTTCAGAAATATTGATTGAATGCTGATCATGTAGATGCCAGATGGTAGGTGTGGAACAGAAACTGAAAAAGATACGGTCCTTCAAGGAACCCAGCAATTAGTTGGGGAGACAGACAGGTAGGTAAAGCATTATATAGCAGGCTGTGATAGAGAGGTGCACCCCAGCTCCTGTGACACACAGGAAGGAGCAGTTCGTTAGAAACGTCCAAGAAGGTGTCCTAGGGAGAAGCCAGGTGCCCTCTGCTCATGTCCTCTATTTTACCCCACGTTGATTCCTGCTCCTGGGATGATAAATTTATTCCTCCAGGTGGCCTTCTCAGAAGGGCTGGCAGACCTCAGATGGGCAGATTTCAGATAAGCAGATCTTGATGGGCAACCCTCAGCTGGGCTGGCAGATGGGCAGAACTCCATGGGTAGCTTTCAGATGGGCAGAGCTCAGTGAGCAGCTCTCAGATGGGCAGACCTCAATGGGCAGAGCTCAGATGGGAAGATCCCAGGTGGGCGTCTCCTTATGCCCAAAGAATCCCATCTTCTCCCTTTAGAGACATGGTAAAAGAAAACTAAAGATGGCTCCAAATTAATTTTCTTTCTGATAAAGTGTCCTGTTTTCTGTTTGCTGAGGCTCTTTTGAGAGCTCCTTGACACACTGTAGTTGAGGCTGACACAGGGAGAGCCCTGGGGTACTCCACAGGACCAAGGATGTCAGGATCCTCTTAAAATGATCTAGGGAGATCCACATGGGGTCAGAGGCCTGGCAGAAAGCCTCAAGCAGCCTCTTCTACCTGCAGATGGCAAAAAAAGCAGAGCACAGCTGCCTGATGGCTCATTCCTCCATGATTCTGTGGGTCTGTGTGTGTGTGTGTGTGTGTGTGTGGATTTACATTTTATGGGTTTCTACAGGAATGGCATAATGAATATCTACACTCAAAGTTCCCTTTGTCTGGAAGATGCCCCACCTCCCAACCTCTACCTCTCCACTTCACCCACTTAAACACCTACTCACCCTTCAGATCTGAAGGAAATAGCCTTCCTCAGGGAAGCCTTCCCTGCCCCCTCAGGCTGGTTGCCCGAGTTGCTCATACTCACTGTCATCATGCCAAAGCACCGTTCCTCCACGGCCTTTGTTAAAGCTTGCAAATATGCATTTATTTGCATCATTTTCCTTTATCTCTGCCCGCCTCTCCCTCGGCTGTAAGCTCCATGTGGGAAATAGAAGTCCAGCTTTTTCACCTCTGTAATCCTATCTTTAGCTAAATGCCCAGAACTTAGTTATGCACTTAACAAACTCTCACTGATTTTTGAATGAACATCAAGGAACGGGACTCTCCCCAGAACCTGTTCCTCCTGTTGTCCCCACACCCCTGCCTGGTTTGGCTTTATGTTTGGTTTCAGGCTTTGCTCTGTTGATCGAAAGCGTTATAGTCAAATATAAAGTCTTTCAACTTCCAAACATGTCATGTGCCACTGGATCTAAAGGAGCCATGCAAAGGCAATATGAAAAAATAACGAACCATAATTTTTATTAAGGTCTGCATCCAAAACAAGCCAAATATTACACCAATAGTAGTACACATTTGTTGTTTCAGGGAGAGGACTATAATAGATAAAAAATCAATAATGTTTTTGTTCCAGTAGATTAACTTCATGCTTAGAACAGAAAGAGAATCTAAATGGATGGCTTTTCTGCTTTTTCCTTCTCGGTAATATGATGCGGTTAGACCAAAGGGAAGAGTTGGCTGAGAGAGAAAGTTAGAAGGCTAAGGACATTCTCTAAAGCAGGAAGGAAGGTTTGAAAAGAAAGTTAGATTCTCCCTGACCTGTCAAGTTGGTGGCTGAATGGAACTTAGTTGGCTGGCTGTCTGCCCTTCAAAATTATCTTTGGCCTTCAAGTAGGAACTTCCAAGGGTATCTGACAGCAACAGATACCCTTGAACAAACGCCCCCAGACACAAGAGCTCATCCCTTAGAAAGAGTTGATTGGACCAAGGTTGACTGAGTTTCTCTCCCTGGAATTTGGAATCAGGCCACAGAGCCATGTGCCTTTCTCTTAGGCACTTGAAATGGGATATGAAGACAGGTCAGGTTCAAGGTGCCTGGACTGGCCCCATGAGTGAAGAACCAAAGAGAGCCAGCCTGCAGGCATAGAGAGAGAAATGACAAATGAGGAATGGTCAGGTGTCAAGACAGCCACCCCATTCCCAACTGTCTAGGTTCTGAGCCTTGTCTGTTATGAGGCCAGCCTGAACTTCCTGTCCTTGGAATTCATAATATTCCCTCCAGTTCTCCTAGAAAGTGCCCTTCCTCCACCTTTTTGGTTCTCAAAGTTAGTTTAAGTGTGTTTCTGTTTCTTGTAAATTAGCTAACCACGGCTGTTGTAACAAACTGCCACAAGCTGGGTGGCTTAGAACAACAGAAACTTATTATCTCACAGTTCTGGAGGCCGGAAGCCTGAAATCAAGGCATCAGAAGGCCATGCTCCCTCCTAAGCGTCTGTGGGAAGATTATTCTTTGCTTCCTCCAGCTTCTGGTGGCTCCAGATATTCCTTGGCTAGTGGCTGCACAACTCCAGTCCTGCCTCCATCTTCACATGACCGTCTCCTCTTGTCCCTGTGTCTTCTCTCCTCTGTCTTGTCACTTGTCACCTATTTAATCCAGGATGATCTAGATCCTTAACTATATCTGCAAAGACCCTTTTTCCAAATAATGTCACTTTATAGAGACCAGAAGTTAGGAGTTGGACATATCTTTTTGGAGGCCACCATTCAACTCACTATACCTTGCAGCCCACTAGGCCCTAAGATGAGTTTACCGAATATTCCTAAGCAGCCTTGCAAAGTGTGAGTGATCATCTGATGCACAGCCCGCAACACAAACTGTTTATAGATTCTAAAGGATGATATATGAATAAGACAATTGAAGTTTTTTTTAATGGGAAAAGTGTTTTGTGGCATTTTGTTTTTGAATATTCTGGGACGGAGTGAAGCCTTGGTCTGTTACATCTGAAGTCACATCTTCTCCAGTCTCTTTTGGATTGATGAGAATAATTATAGTGGAATAGCCACTGTGATGTACTGCTAGGTGCCAGCTGCTGTACTTGGCTATTTTTTTTTTTTTTTTTTGAGTCAGAGTCTTGCTCTGTTGCCCAGGCTGCAGTGCAGTGGCAGGATCTTGGCTCACTGCAACCTCTGCCTCCAGGATTCAAAAGATTCTTCTGCCTCAGCCTCCTAAGTAGCTGGGACTACAGGCATGCACCACCACACCCAGCTAATTTTTGTATTTTTAGTGGAGACGTGGTGTCACCATGTTGGCCAGGCTGGTCTCAAACTCCTGACCTCAGGTGATCTGCCCACCTTGGCCTCCCAAAGTGCTGGGATTACAGATGTGAGCTACCATGCCCAGCCTGTATTAAGCTCTTTGTATGGCATGTCACTTCGAATCTTTACCATGATCTTTTGATGGTGGGATTATCCCCAGGAGTCACACCCAAGTAGGTCAGTGCTTTAAGCCACCAGGATGGCCTTTTTCAAGATCTGGCATTTTGTGGGCTATGGATATTAAAAGAAGATCTAGTGCAGGCAGCACCTGCCAAGTGCCAGTCAATACATTTGGTGCACTATGTTTGTTATCTCACGTGATCTTTATAGCTCCTCCTTGAGGGAGAGAGTGCAGAAATTAGAGGAAGGCCGATCCCACTAACCAAGGCTTCTCATGGACATAATCTGCTGAAGTCAGTGAGACAAAGTCTCAGATATTCCAGCTCCTACGGGCCCAGGAGGATCAGCCCCTACAGGTCTACTCTCAATAACTTAAAGAAACATGACACATGTGGACAACAGCATGGCAATTGGAAACTTAAAGTGACAAAGCACCACTTGAATTGGAATGTTCTTCTTACTTGAGAAGCTGCCAATCTCACCTCCCAAGCTGTGAGTCTGGAAGGGAAGTGAAGTAAAGCAGCCCCCTAGAGAGAAAGCTTAAAGCTTTCCTAGGCAAGTTTTTCCCTTAGTAATTTTCCACCCCAACCCCAAGAGACGATTTCCTTTCAGAAGCCTCATGCTGTACTCATAATTTCCCTCTTCCTACTAATTACCAATAGTACTGCTTCCCCTCCTCCTCGCTCCCTAAGAGTTGAGGATGCAGAGTTCAGATCAAAATCACAACCTTCCTTCCCCCTCCATTCCTCCTTGTGTAGCTCCATCCACACAGTCATCCAAGTCAGCCACCTGGACGTCTTCCTCAGCTCCCCTCTGCCCTCTGCCCCAGAGCCACTGGGCATCAAGTCCTGCCTACCTATCCGCCTCTCAGTGACTTCCCCTCTCCCTAGTCCGCATTGCCCTGGATTAGGTCCCCAGCATCTCTCTCCTGGACTTGGTCAGGTCTCCCTGCCTCCATCAATTCTTCGTTTCCGTTTTTTGTTTGTTTGTTTTGTTTTGTTTTGCTTTTGAGATGGAGTCTCACTCTGTCACCCAGGCTAGAGTGCAGTGGCACGATCCTGGCTCACTGCAAGCTCCACCTCCCGGGTTCACGCCATTCTCCTGCCTCAGCCTCCCAAGTAGCTGGGACTACAGGCGCCCACCACCACGCCCAGCTAATTTTTTGTATTTTTAGTAGAGATGGGGTTTCGTCATGTTAGCCTGGATGGTCTCGATCTCCTGACCTCGTGATCTGCCTGCCTCGGCCTCCCAAAGTGCTGGGATTACAGGCGTGAGCCACCGCGCCTGTGTTTTCATTTTTTTTTTTTTTTTTTTTTTGAGATGAAGTCTCACTCTGTTGCCCAGGCTGGAGTGCAGTGGCGCGATCTCAGCTGGCTGCAACCTCTGCCTCCTGGGTTCAAGCGTTTCTCGTGCCTCGGCCACCTGAGTGGCTGGAATTACAAGTGCACACCACCACGCCTGGCTAATTTTTGTATTTTTAGTAGAGACAAGGTTTCACCATGTTGGCCAGGCTGATCTTGAACTCCTGGCCTCAAGTGATCCGCCTGCCTCAACCTTCCAAAGTGCTGGGATTACAGGTGTAAGCCACCACATCCAGCCCTCCATCAGTTCTTAATTCGATCTTGTTGTTTCTTTGCTTTTGTTTGCATCATTTTCTTTTACCTCCACACGGGGTCAGAGACCTGGCAGGAAGCCTCAAGCAGCTTTTTCTACCTGCAAATGGCAAAAATCTCCATTCTGGCATTGCATAAGCCTCCAGCAGTGATTTTCAAAATGTGTCCAGAGGAACCCCAGCTTCATGGTTCCTGTTGGAATTTTTTTCTTTTTTTTGATGGAGTCTCACTCTGTTGCACAGGCTGGAGTGCAGTGGCGTGATCTTGGCTCAACTGCAACCTCCACCTCCTGGGTTCAGGCGATTCTCTTGCCTCAGCCTCTGGAGTAGCTGGGATTACAGGCATGCACCACCACCCCAAGCTAATTTTTGTAGTTTTAATGGAGACGGGGTTTCACCCTGTTGGCCAGACTGGTCTTGATCTCCCGGCCTCAAGTGATCCACCTGCCTTGGCCTCTCAAAGTGCTGGGATTACAGGCATGAGCCACCATGCCCAGTCCCTGTTGGAATTTTGATGGGCCCAGAAAAGAAATTCTGCCTGAGTTTTGAACAAATTGAGGACAAAGGATTTGGACAGATGGAAATAAAAATATCATCTTTATTACTGAAAAAGCTTTATTAGAGGATGTGGCTTAGCTTTGGCCAAATAGCATGGTGACAATTCCCTGAATTAAACCACAGATGCCCTACACAGCACAAACATTCCTCCTTCTTGGAAGTGACTGTGCTTTGAGAGGCTGGTTCCCAGATGTGGATAGAGAAACATGAATTAACGTGCACACCCAGGGCTTAGACTTTTGTAAAAGTTGTCAGGCAGCATTTCTCAAAGCTTGTGCCTTGGAACACTAACCTTGAGAAGAGCTGATCTGGGAAGAAAATGCTCCATGGCCAAATGCCTTTAGAGAAAACCATACACCATGTTCTCCCTCGAGAATCACAATGCACATAAGGAAATTAGAGTCTCCCTGGTCTGAAATGATGAAATCAGACTGACCTTGCTTATTGAACGTTGACCCTTGTTTCCCAACATTATCTGACTAAAAGTACTTTGGGCCGGGCACGGTGGCTCACGCCTGTAATCCCAGCACTTTGGGAGTCTGAAGCGGGTGGATCACCTGAGGTTGGGAGTTCGCAACAAGCCTGACCAACATGGAGAAACCCCGTCTCTACTAAAAATACAAAATTAGCCAGGCATGGTGTTGCATGCCTATAATCCCAGCTACTCAGGAGGCTGAGGCAGGAGAATCACTTGAACTCGGGAGGCAGAGGTTGTGGTGAGCTGAGATTGCACCATTGCACTCCAGCCTGGGCAACAAGAGCAAAACTCCATCTAAAAAAAAAAAGTACTTTGGTGAGTCTTTTTATGTTTCTGTGGGAAATAAACGATATCAGAGTAAGGCTGCTGGCCTCTCTCTGTCCCCATGGCAAGAGAAAGAAGAATGACTTACATGATTATGGAATGGAGTAGGGGGCTCAGGCCTTTCCTCTCCGTCTCTTCAACGAGGGTTTTCCGAAGCAGGTCTTTGGTTTTCATTTTTTTGCTGTTTCTTACAGGCTGTAGCTCTAAATTCTCTTCTGAAATTTTCCTGTTTTCACCCCGCATCGATTTTGACATCAGAATGAGCAGTTAGGGATCCTTTTTTTTTTTTTTTTTTTTTGAGACAGAGTCTTGCTCTGTCGCCCAGGCTGGAGTGCAGTGGCACGATCTTGGCTCACTGCAAGCTCCACCTCCCAGGTTCACACCATTCTCCTGTGTCAGCCTCCCGAGTAGCTGGAATTACAGGCGCCCGCCACCACACCTGGCTAACTTTTTTTGTAGTGTTAGTAGAGACGGGGTTTCACCATGTTAGCCAGGATGGTCTCGATCTCCTGACCTCGTGATCCACCCGCCTCAGCCTCCCAAAGTGCTGGGATTACAGGTGTGAGCCACCATGCCCAGCCTAGTTAGGGATGCTTTAATACAAAAAGTTTATGACTAAAGTAGGACCGGGTGTGGTGACTCATGCCTGTAATCCCAGCACTTTGGGAGGCCGAGGCAGGCAGATTACCTGAGGTCAGGAGCTCGAGACCAGCCTGGGCAACATGGTGAAACCCTGCCTCTACTGAAAATACAAAAATCAGCCAGGCATGGTGGCAGGTGCCTGTAATCCCAGCTACTCAGGAGCCTGAGGCAGGGGAATCACTTGAACCCGGAAGGCAGAGGTTGCAGAGAGTCGAGATCATGCCACTTCACTCCAGCCTGAGCGACAGAGCAAGACTCTGTCTCAAAAAAAAAAAAAAAGTTCATATCTAAAGCAGAGGGGAAGAGAATTCTTGATTTCACAAATGAAATGCTTTGCATATGACCTTTGGACTCTGAAACAAGGGTGCGGGGGCAGGGGAGGGCATGCAAGGCCTTCTACAGTGGCTTTGTGGTTAAAAGTGATATGAAGGGTCCTTTGCAAAATAGAGATGTGTAATGCAGTTTCAAGTAGATGATTCCTAATCTTCATATTACATTGGAAATACGTGTCAGTTTTGTTCATTAGAATCAGTGAATTGCATATTAAATGTTATAGTGAGAAATCATCCTTGGTCAAAAAGACAGTCTTGCTCCTCTTAAGAAAGGGATCCACCCCCCAACCCCACCCCCATAATCTTTTGAGGCAATTGAAGAACATGGAAGAAAAAAGGTCTGCCCAGCTAAGCAATTTTGTGGAAAGAACAAAACACTCTTCAGTCTAGGGATGCTCTTAATTACGCTCATGCTGATGGAGATGACTATAAAAAGCCATGTGGTCTAAAATGGATAGGATCGATGTTCTTAGGTCAGCTGTTGGTCTGTCTTCAGTCCAAAGATATTTTGGTCTGAGCCAGGAAGTGAGACAATAAGGGTAAAAACATCTGAAACACACCAGCATCTTCTACCTATTCATCCAAAGGTATCAGAGGATATAAAGAGCCCAAGTGTGGTTTGAGAAAAATAGCTTTTGCGCAAATGAGAATAAAATTTGCTGGGGGTTGAATGAGAGTCTAGGTCAATTTCCATAGAGTTGCAGGAAAAGAGGAGTTTTGACAGTCATGGGTTTATTTAATCAATGCATTCAAGCATTCGAGAAAATTCAGGTCCTGAAATAAACTTATTTTAAGTAGGTATGTATAAAGCCCAACAAGACTGTTAATAAACCAATACCTATCAACAAATCCAATAATGACCAAAGCTCCTCCTCAGTTTGTAAAAGAAAAACATGCCCGCAAATGTGCCTTGCAGGGTTAACAGTTGTAAAATTTGTGTGTGCTCTCCTTTTTCTTGTTTTCTTTTTTTTTGTTCTGTTTTGTGAAGGGTTTTGCTCTGTCATCCAGGCTGTAGTGCCATGGTACCATCTTGGCTCACTTCAACCTCTGTTTCCTGGGCGAAAGAAGCAATCCTCCTGCCTCAGCCTCCTAAGAGTGTGCTCTTCTACCCACAGGAGTTCATATAAACCAAATGTATCCAATTCATTCACTTAACACACTTTGAATTCCTGGACCTGGAGTTATAGAGACAGGTAAGACAGGGTAAGTCCTTGCCCTCAAAGAGCACAATCTAGTTGGAGTGACAGGCATATTAGCAAATTTAAGGAACTGGTAGAGTGACAGAGGCAAGGGTAGGAATATGTACTGAGAACAGTGAGGTCCAAAGGAAGCAATGTTCAGAATGCCTGGGGAGAGGACAGAACATATTCAGTAATAAAGAAGGGGCTGGGCATTGTGACTCATGCCTGTAATCCCAGCACTTTGTGAGGCCGAGGTGGGTGGATCACCTGAGGTCAGGAGTTTGAGACCAGCTTGACTAATATGGTGAAATCCTGTCTCTACTAAAAAATACAAAAATTAGCCAGGTGTGGTGGCACAGGTCTGTAATCCCAGCTACTTGTGAGGCTGAGACAGGAGAATTTCTTGAACCCGAGAAGCAAGGGTTGCAGTGAGCTGAGATCGTGCCACTGCACTCCACCCTAGGTGACAGAGCCACACTCTATCTCAAAAAAAAAAAAAAAAAAAAAGGAAGCATGGTACTGCTAGAAGTATGAACATAGAGATCAACAGAATAGAATTGAAAGTTCAGAAACAAAACCTCACATTTATGGCCAATTGATTTTTGAAATGATACCAAGACAACTCAGTAAAAAAAAGCAGTCTTTTCAACAAATGGTTCTGGGACAACTGAACACCCACATGCAAAAGAATAAAATTGAACCCCTCTCTCACACCATACACAAAAATTAATTCGAAATGTGTTACAGATCTAAATGTATGAGCTAAAACTATAAAATTCCTAGAAGAAAACAGGAGTAAATCTTTGTCACCTTGGGTTAGGTAATGGCTTCTTAGGTATGACACCAAAAGCACAAGCAACAGAAGAAAAAAATAGATAAATTTGAATTTATCAAAATTAAAAACATTGGCCAGATGCAGTGATTCACACCTGTAATCCCTGTACTTTGGGAGGCCAAGGCGGGCAGATAACTTGAGCCCAGGAGTTTGAGACCAGTCTGGGCAACATGGTGAAATCCCATCTCCACAAACATACAAAACATTAGCTGGGCATGGTGGCACACACCTGTAGTCCCAGCTACTTGGGAGGCTGAGGTGGGAGCATCACTTGAGCCTGGGAGGTCAAGACTACAGTGAGCTATGATCATGCCACTTCATTCCAGCCTGGGCAACAGAGTGAGACCCTGTGTCATAAAAATAAGTAAATAAATAAAACATTTATGCCTCAAAGAACACTATCAAAGTAGGAAATGAAAACTTACAAAATTGGAGAAAATATTTGCAAAGCATATATCTGAGAAAGAAATTATACCTAGAATTTATAAAGAACCCATGCAACTTAGTAATGAAAAGATAAATAGCCCAATTTAAAAATGAGCAAAAGATTTGAAAACACATTTATCCAAAGAAGAGCATCATTAGACTTTAAGGAAACACACATCAAAACCACAATCAAATACTACCTACCTCACATCCATTAGGATGGTTAAAATCAAGACAAGTGATGGCAAACAAATGGAGAAATTGGAATCCTCATACTCTCCTGGTGGGAAAGTAAAATGGTACAGCTACTTTGAAAAACAGTCTAGCAGTTTCTCAAAAGGTTAAACATAGAGCTACCATAAAGTCATATGATCCAAGATTATACTTCTTGGTATACATCCAAGAGAAATGAAAACCTACGTTCACACTAAAACTTGTACACCAATATTCATAGCAGTATTATTCATAATAGACAAAAAGTGGAAACAACCTAAATATTTAACAGATGAAAGCATAAACAAATTATATATCCATATAATGGAATATTATTTGACCATAAGAAAAATCAAGTACTGATAACTGCTACAACCAGATGAACCTTGAAACATTATGCAAAGTGCGAGAAGCCAGTAACAAAAGACCAAATATTGTTTGACTCCTTTCACATGAAATATTCAAATTAAGTAAATCCTTAGACACAAAAGGTGATTTGTGGTTGCTGGGTTGGGAAGAAATAGGGTGCGATTGCTAATGGATATGGGTTTCTCTTTAGGGCGTTGAAAATGTTCTAAAGTTAGAGTGTAGTAACGGTGACACAACTCTGAATATATTAAAAACTAATGAACTGTACACTTTAAATGGGTGAATTTTAAGGTATGTGAAAAATACCTCACTAAAGCTATTTAAAATCTCATTAATCTTGTTCTCATTAATCTTGGTTTTTTGTTTTGTTTTGTTTTGTTTGGAGACAGACGCTTGCTGTGTTGCCCAGGCTGGAGTGCAGTGGTGTGATCTCGGCTCACTGCAACCTCCACCTCCTGGGTTCAAGCAATTCTCATGCCTCAGTCTCCCCAGTAGCTGGGACTACAGACACACATCACCTCTCCCGGCTAATTTTTTTTTTTTTTTTTTTTGTATTTCAGTAGAGGTAGGGTTTCACCATGTTGCCCAGGATACTGGTCTCAAACTTCTGAGCTCAGGCAACCTGCCCACTTTGGCCTCCCAAAGTGCTAGGATTACAGGCGTGAGCCACTGTGGCCAGCCCTAAAATCTCATTAATCATAAAGATACTGAAAATCATAGAGATTTTGTCAATATTTTTGCAGCACTTCAACATGTTTTCCCATCTTATGACTCAAGGCTGTGAAGGCACTTTTTTTTTTTTTTTTTTTTTTAAACATACAGTAACCTTGCAAAGATCACTGGTCTTCAAAAGATGAAGTAAGTCAACATTTTGCAATTAGAGGGAAGAGGTAGTCCAAGGTTCAGTGGTCAGGTTTTTACCCAACGGGAAAGGTAGATCCGCAAATGTTGCTTTACACTCTGTAACTGAAAATTTAATACATGCTTATTAAATGTTTACATGGTGTTAAAAAGACTTATTTGTCTTTTGGGGGAATCTGAAGGGTGCACAGAAGATGGTCAGCTAGGGGTCCCACTGAATTTTTCTTTGCTAATGTTGACTATCTGATTCATTTGGATGTGTAGTGGAAGAGAGCAAAGGGCTGGTGTGCCATGGTGGTTACACGGTCAGAATCTGGACGTGGCTGGCTTGGAATACTGACCCTGCCACTTAGTAGCCGTATGACTGTGTGCAAGCCAGTTAGCCTCTCTGTGCCTCCATTTCCTTCTCTATAAAATGAAAATTCTACACTTCCTTCAGTTTTGATCGGAGGGCTTAGCCTGTTGTATTGTGCCCATAAATGGTACCTTTACGTGTAGGCATTTTATGAGCAGTATATCTTGATGATTTCTTTTATGACTTAGAAAAAAAAAAGTGTTAGCATTTTCTGAAGATCAGGACCTTATCCTTTTCTATTAGTTGTTTCATTCTGATATGTTTATTATTATTTGTTAAAGTACTCTCCTGAAACTCTGCTATTAGGTAATCAATAATTAAGACACTTAGGCTGGGCATGGTGGCTCATGCCTGTAATCCCAGCACTTTGGGAGGCTGAGGCAGGCAGATCACCTGAAGTCGGGAGTTCGAGACCAGCCTGACCAACATCAAGAAACCCCGTCTCTACTAAAAATACAAAATCAGCTGGGCATGGTGTAATCCCAGCTACTTGGGAGGCTGAGGCAGGAGAATTGCTTGAACCTGGGAAGCGGAGGTTGCAGTGAGCCGAGATCACGCCATTGCATTCCAGCCTGGGCAACAAGAGCAAAACTCCATCTCAAAAAAAAAAAAAAAAGGAATTAAGACACTTGATTGCTATGTATTTTCTTGACCAATGTGACTCTACTGTTCCTTAGCAAAAGTGTACAGAGTGCAGGCTCAGAATGAGATGCCCAGCTGCTGAACCCCATTCTTCTGATGTGTGGCAGGCAGAAAGGGCCAGTGTAGGCAAGACATGTCTCAGTTCAAAACCACCTTCTAAAGCCCCCTTCATCCCAGGGCTTTTTTGGGGACTAAGCAGAAGTGCTTATTTACAATGCAAATACCCCAAATGACCTATCAATCAGTCAATTATCCAGGGTATTCCTTTCCACATTGCCCTCGGACCTGGGAAAGAGAAGGGTGACCCCATAATATCACACACACACTGATATGGTTTGGCTCTGTGTCCCCACCCAAATCGCAGGTCAAATTGTAATCCCCACATGTTGGAGCAGGGGTCTGGTGGGAGGTGATTGGATCACGGGGGCAGACTTCCCCCTTGCTGTTCTCATGATAGTAAATGAGTTCTCATGAGATCTTGTTGCTTTAAAAGTGTGTAGCACTCCCCCTTTATTCTTTCTCTCTCCTGCTACACCATGGTAACACATGCTTGTTTCCGCTTCACCTTCCGCTATGATTGTAAGTTCCTGAGGCCTTCCAGCCATGCTTCCTGTACAGCCTGCAGAACTGTGAGTCAATCAGTCCTCTTGGTAGTTCCTTATAGAAGCGTGAGAACAGACTAATACCACACATACACACTTCTTAAAGAACATGTGTGTTCCTTTGTCACATGGGACCTGGTGCTCAGCACTGGCATATCACTACCCCTAATCCTAAACATCTGCTCCTGGCACCAACACTGCTCAAGCCCTAGGGAACACTTTTCCATATTTCTTACCTTTTATCCTCAAAACAAAGGCTACCTGTCCTGAATGTCATAAGGTTTATGGGTTGCTGCTGCCAGCATCAGAGATGGACACAGCTTCAGAGGGCAGAGAGCATTTTAGTGGTAGGGACCATTAGGAAGAGAAAAAGCAAACGAATTAATTTGTCAATTTCTTCCTCCCAGAGAGCATGAATAAAATAGATTTTTGTTTAGCATAGTATAATTCCCTGTCATGCTGAGCTTTTCTTTTCATTTTATTTCTTTCATTTGTGGTTCCTAAACTCTTCATGAATTACACAATCACAAAAAAATGCACATGGGTAGCTGAGAGACATACTATAATATCAAACAATTCATATTACTCTTAAGTAATTAATTTTCCATTTTGTTATTATTATTTTATTTTTTAATTTTTTTTTAAGAGACAGAGTCTCACTGTTACCCAGGCTGCAGTGCAGTGGTGTGCAATCATAGCAGCCTCAAACTCCTGGGCTCAAGCAATCCTCCTACTTCAGCGTCCCAAGTAACTAAAACTACAGGCATGAGTCAACAGGCCCAGCTAATTTTTTTTTTTTTTTTTAATAGAGATGGGGTTCCTATGTTGCCAAGGCTGGCCTCAAGCTCCTTAGCTCAAGCGATCCTCCTGCCTCAGTCTCCCAAATAGTTGGGACTACAACGCATGCCACTTAGTTATAATTTTAAATACTTAGACCATTTGTACTCTAGCCCTGGCCCCACATATGGTAAAGATGAGCCTGACTGCTATAATCAGATAATCAGATAGAGTTTTTTTAAAATTTAACTAATAATAGCTAACTTATTGACACTAAATATGTGCCAGGCCCTGTGTTAAGTACTTTCTACATATTATCCCATTAAATCCTCCCAATAACCCTATGTCATTATTCCCACTTTATTTATTTATTTATTTTTAGCTTTTATTTTAGGTTCTGGGGTATATGTGCAGGTTTGTTATATAGGTAAATTACATGTCATGGGGGTTTGATGTACAGATTATTTCATCACCCAGGTAGCATAGTGCCCAGGGAATAAGCATAGGTAGTTTTTTTTATCCTCACCCTCCTCCCACCCTCCACCCTCAAGTAGGCTGTGTTGTCTATTGTCACCTTCTTTGTGTCCATGTGTACTCAATGTTTATCTCCCACTTGTGAGAGCTTATCTCCCACATGTGAGTACATATGGTATTTGGTTTTCTGTTCCTGCACAAATTCGCATAGGATAATGACCTCCAGCTCCATGATCTTAATCTATTTTATGACGGTATAGTATTCCATGGCATATATGTACCACATTTTATTTATCTAGTCTGCTACCATTGATGGGCATTTAGGTTGATTCCATGTCTTTGCCATTGTGAATAGTGCTGTGATGAACATACATATGTCTGTGCCTTTGTGGTAGAACAATTTCTATCCCTTTGGGTACACACTCAATACTGGAATTGCTGAGTTGAATGGTAGTTCTAAGTTCTTTGAGAAATCATCAAACTGCTTTCCACAATGGCTGAACTAATTTTCATTCCTATCAGCAGTGTATAAGCGTTTCCTTTTCTCTACAACCTCACCAGCATCTGTTATTTTTTTGACTTTTTAGTAATAGCCATTCTGATGGGTGTGAGATGATATCTCACTATGGTTTTGATTTGCATTTCTCTAATGATTGGTGATGTTGAGCATTTTTAATATGCTTATTGGTTACATGTATGTCTTCTTTGGAGAAGTGTCAGTTCATATCCTTTGCCCATTTTTTAATGGTATCCCCACTTTATGGAGAGGAACCAGAAACCTGGAGAGTTTCCATGACTGGCTCGTGGTCACACAACCTCTAAGTCCTGGAGCTGGGATTTGATCCCAGGAGGCCTGAGTAACTTTGGAAAAAGGCACTTTGAGAGAGGTGACCTTGATGGGCATCCCAGTGGGGAACTTGGACACACGATCGCAACTGGGAGGGTCCAGGTGTTGGGAGGAAGAGTGGCAAGGAGAAGGCCTCCTGATTCCAGTCTGACTAGAGATCTGATGTCACCTCCAGGAAACATCACCTAAGCACCAAAAGCTACCAAGTGTCTGAATGGGTAGGGAGAAGTGCCAATTTTTACCAATTCTTCATGTTCTTCTGATTTCAGCAACGGATGAACAAGAAAAACATTCCATTTACTTTTATTACTTTGAATTCTCATTCTCAGTCATTGAACAGGTAAATTCAAAGGGCTGATTCCTTCTTTCCTTCTTTATCCCTCCCTCCATCTTTCTTTCTCCTTCTTTCTCTCCCTGTTTTCTTTTCTCCCTCTCTTTCTTTCTTCAATCACATATATATTGAGCTCCTACTATGTACTAAGCACTCTGCTAGGTAATAAACAAAAAAGACAGTGCCTCATCATTATGGGGTTCCCCACGTAGTAGGAAGACAAAGGGCAAACCAACATGAAAATCCTAAAAATTACAACCATGGTAAATGCCATAAAGGAGAGATGGAGAATGCTGGGAAGGTGTGTATGTGCTAGGGGAATCTGGCCCAGTCTCAGAGTGTCAGGGAAGACTTCCCTGGAAACCTGTCATTGGATCCAGGTGGTAAGTAAGGTTAACCATACACAGGTTTGAGAGAATAGCCAAGCTGATAAAATAGCTTGGATAGAGGCCCCATGAGGAGAGGCAGCCTATGGGTGGGAACACGAAGATTCTGAGAGAAGGCCAGTGAGGCTGGATGTGTGTTCGGATGAAAGGTTCCAACCATTCCTGACCAGGGGTCAACAAATTATGGTCCATGGGCTGAATTCAGCTACAACGATAGAGCTGAGTAGTTGCAACAGAGACATTATGACCCACAAAGGTGGGAAGAAATTCAGAATGCTGTCTAGAAAATGTATTGTCTGCCTTTTATAGCAGCCACGGGCAGTGTTTCACACCTGCAATCCTAGCATTTTGGGAGGCCAAGGTGGGAAGATCATTTGAGCTCAGGAGTTTGAGACCAGCCTGGGCAATATAGAGAGACTTCATCTCTCCTGAAAAATTAAAAATTAAAAAAAATTAACTGGCCTTGTTGGCATGAGCTTGTAGTCCCAGCTACTCAGGAGGCTGAGATGTGAGGATGACTTGAGCCTGGGAGGTCAAGGCTGCAGCGAGCTGTGATCACGCCACTGCACTCCAAACCTGAGCAACAGAATGAGATCCTGTCTCAAAAAAAAATTTTAAAAGAAGATAAAAGAAAAAAAAAAGTAGATTTTTTTTTTTAATAAAAAGTTTTCAGACCCCTGAACCAGAAGGTGGAGGTCAGATCTTGCAGGCCCATTGATGATTGTGATCTTTGTCTTAACAGCTATGGGAAACCATCAGAGTGTTTTAAGACTGAAGGGGACAGGGAATAACAGGATCAGATTTCATTAGGAACATTCAGGAGTTGAATATATACTTACATTGTAAGGATGTCCCAGGCCAGGCCAGTCCTTCCAAAGATCCCTATAAGGGAATTGTCGCATTAATCTCCTCATAAATGGGCTCTAAGTCTTTCTTGCCTGTGGCAAGTGGCCACAGTCAGTTTCTTCCTACCTAAGCCCCTATGTTGGTCAAAATCCTTTGGGAGCAAATAACAGAAGCACAATATAAACCAGCTATGTAGCAGGAAGAAAATGTGTTGGTTCACATAGCTGGGAAGGGCAGTAGGTGATTCAGAGAAGCCAAAAAAGAGCAACAGAAAAAAAAGTCCATAGCCCTTGGCTCAGGAACTCACCGCATAGAGAACCATCTCTCCATTTGCCTCTCATCTTTGCTTAATCCTGCTGGGCTTCCTATACAAACAGACGTGCTCCACTGAGTGACCCCAGGTTCATGTTCTCCCAGTTTAGGCACCCCAGCAGAAAGAGAGTGTCTCCTTCCCTAAGCCTGTACATTCATCTTGGGGTTAGATTGTGAGTGGCCCTGCTCAGGTCACATGCCCACCCTCTCTAGAACAATCATTGTTGTCAGAGGGATCAGGTGCTATAAATTGGCCAGACCTGGGACACATGCCTATCCTTAAGGCCAAGGGGTGGGCCTGGAATTGAGAACTTCAGAACAGCTTAGAAGGGAAGAGGGGAGTTTTCAAAAGAAAGGAATGTTGGCCTGGCGCGGTGGCTCACACCTGTAATCCCAGCACTCTAGGAGGCTGAGCCGGGCAGATCACTTGAGGTCAGGAGTTTGAGACCAGCCTGGCCAACAAGGTGAAACCCCATCTCTACCAAAAATTACAAAACTCGGTGGCGGCCGCCTGTAGTCCCAGTTACTCGGGAGACTGAAGCAAGAGAATCGCTTAAACCCAGGAGGTGGAGGCTGCAGTGGGCCAAGATCATGCCACTGCACTCCAGCCTGGGTGACAGAGTGAGACCCGGTCTCAAAAAAGAAAGGAACGAAGGGAAGAGAACGGAAAGGGAAAAGAGAAGGGAAGGGAAGAAAAAAAAGAAAAGAAAAGAAAAGAAAAGAAAAGAAAAGAAAAGAAAAGAAAAGAAAAGAAAAGAAAAGAAAAGTTAGGCAGACAGAAGAATCTAAGCAACCCATGCTTGTGGTATCTGCCAGGCCGGTATGCACAAGCTTTACAGAAGAAGCCAATTCTGCTGTCCTGGCGACAGCTGACCAGACCAGAGATCAGTCTCAGGAAGAGCTTACAACAATACATGTGCCAGACACGAGGGTGGCTGATCCGCTCTGAGGTGACTCGGCACAAAGGTCCAGTGGGGGGCCCTCCTCTGAGTGGCAGCAAGTTAACCAATCAAACCTTCTTGCTTGCAAATATAAATGATAGGTCAGCAAAAGTGGAGCTTGATGTTGGCAGCAATTCTCAGAAACTCTTCCAGGTTTCCATGTAGCTTACTCTCCATCCCGTTCCTGTATAAACAGGAACCCACCCAGAAAACTTCCTTGGCTGAAGGAAAGCCAGGACGTCTTTTCCTCCTAAAGAATTTGCCTGTATTGATCAGTACAATCTGATGCCCTGGGAATTTCTTCCTCTGCCATTTACAGGGAAAATGTTTCCATGCTGAATTTCATACAGCAGGAAATGAGCTACTCTTATGGCAAGGAATGATATGATCACAACAGAGATTTCCTCACTGGGAGGGAATTCAAGCACTTCAGTAGGTGGCTGGGGGAGATTTAATCACAGACGTTTTGGGGAAGAGGCTGAAGTGAAAGCTAAGTACAATAAATATGGTAACCCACTGTGGCAGGGCTGGAGTCCTGGGTTCACGTCCCTGCTGGGGGACCCTGGGCAAGTCACCTCTCCTCTTTCCTCTGGAAGTGAAGTTTTAAAATCATTCATCCGTTCTACAAAGATGTGTGGCAAGGGGCGGTGTGGTGCAGAGTGAATGCAGCAGAAAGCCAGAGATACAACTGCAGACAGAGGTAACAGGGACCCAGACATTTGGAGCCTTGGACGTCCCTGCAAAGACTTTGGTTTTTACATTGTATAAGATGGGGAAGTGTGTTAGTTTCTTGCAGCTGCTATAACAAATGACCACAAACTTAGTGGCTTAAAACAAGTTTATTGTCTTACAGTTCTGGAGGTCTAAAGTCAGACCTCTAGCAGGTCTGACTGGACTGAAATCAAGATGTTGGCAGAGCTGCCTCCCTTTCTGGAAGTTCTAGGGGATAATCCATTTTCTTGCCTTTCTAGCCCTTAGAGCTGCCTGCATTCCTTACTCTTAGTTCCCTTCCATCTTCAAAGCCAGCAGTGGCAGTTTGAATCGTTCTCCCATTGCATCAGTCTGACTTTCTCTTTTGTTTCCCTCTTCCACTTTTAAGGACCTTTGTGATTACATTGGGTCCAACTGGATAATTCAGAATAATCTCTTTATCTGAAGATCAGGTGATTAGCAACCTTAATTCCTCCCACAACAGTAACGCCCCTTTGCCACGTAATGTAATATATCCACAGGTTTTGGGGATTAGGACGTGGACACCTTTGGGGGGCCATTATTCTGCCCCCCACCCCGAGAAACCACTGGTAAGTTTTGAACAGTTGAGTGGCATGATCTGACTTGTGGCTTACCATGGTCACTGTGGTGTCTGTGTTGAAACAGACATTAGGGTAGCAAAGGCCAGAGAGGCCTTCAAGTAGAGAGGCCAACTAAGAGACCACTCCAATAATCAGGCCAAAGGTGGTGCTTGAACCATGATAGTGAATGCAGTGAGAAGTGGTGAAACTCTGAATATATTGTGAAGGTAAAACCAATAGGATGTGTTGCAAGTGTGAATACAGATAAGAGAGAAAGGAGTCAAGGATAGCACAAGGCTTTTGGCCTGAGCAACTGGAATGACAGAGGTACCATTGATAAATATGGCGGGAAATGCCCAAGGAACTCTCATGGGATGAATATTAGCTCAGTCTTACACACAATAAGTCATTTCACACCAAGGTGGAGATGGCTGGTAGGCTGTTGGATATATGGGTTTCCTAGAGGAGCTCAGACTGAATAAATGCATTTGGAAGCATACACATATGAATAGCATTTAAAGGTAGGAGGCTGGATGAGATCACCTAAGGACTGAATGAAAGTAGAGACGAGGTGAATATGCTCTTGGGCCCCAGCAGTTACACTGATCTCCACACAGTAGATTTAGATCCACTGGCAGTCTCAAGGACTTGCCATCTCCAAGTGTGTTGCTGCTGCAGCATGTTATTCTCTTCCACAATTACCTTCCCTGGCTTTGCCAGAGGAGCAGAGCCAACAGTGATCCCTCCTCTCCCAGCCTGACAGGACATTCTGGTGTCAGTGTTGGCTCCCCTCTACAAAGCCTCTTCCTTCAAACAAGTGGTCTTAGGGCTTCAGGAGAAGGTGGATCTTTCTCACCAAAATGGAGAGTAGGTCATGTAAATTCATTCACTTACTAAATACCAGTTGAGTACTTACTATGGGCGAGGCCCTGTGCTGAGTGCTGGGAAACTGGTTTACAAGACACACACTGTACAAGTGATGATAGTAAAGTGTGATAAATACTGTGTCAGGAGTGTATTTGGCTGCTAGTAACAGAGACCTATAATAGTAGTTTGACAGCTTAAGGGGAATTTTTTATGTAAAAAAAAGTTTCAAGGTGGGGATTGCAAAGTTGAGTGCAGCTTCAGTGTCATCAGTGTTCTGAGCTTGTTCTGTCTTTCTGCTCAACCATCTTCAGTGTGTGGCATCTATCCTCAAGGTTACCACATGATTATAAAGTGGCCACTGAAGTTCCAGCCATCACATTTGAATTCCAGGCCAGGGGAGGGAGAGGGAAGTACAAAAGAGAAATGGAGATAATAAATCAAAATCCTTCACTGAGCTCCCACCCAAAAACTTTTGCTTATGTCTCATTGGCCACTCTTATCTGCAAGGCTGGTTGGGAAATGTCATTTTTAAAATCTGAACAATTTGCTGTTCCCAAATTCTTCTTTGAAATGAGTGAATGGATATGGAAGAAGCAAGTAGCAGTCTCTGCCATAAGCACCAGAGTAAGGGAACATATATTGGATGTTATACGAGGATATAGCAAGGGATAAGCCTTGGTTAGGGGGAGTCTCCTAGAGAGGAAGATTTCAGTCTATACTTTAAGGGTAGGGTTACCTGCAAAGGGAAGAGGCAGAGAGTTTCAGATGGAAGAAGCAGCATGTGCAAAGGCCTGGAGATACCAGAAAGAAGTCGGCACAGGAGGAAGAACAAGAACTCAGGCAGGCTGGAGCAAACTCTGTGATGGGGAAAGGGGAAAGTGAAGGGATGGATTGCGAAAGGCCTGAAGGATGTTGCTGGGAACTAGTACTTCATCTTTAAGCCTAAGGGCAGCTGTAGAAAAACTTTAAGGAGGAATCAGCTTAATGTGTCTTGGGGGCAGAGTAGAGAATAAAGTAAGGAGAGGAAAGCCGAAGGTAGGTAGACCAATTAGGAGGCAATGACAGGATTAAAGCAAGAGATAACAATGGCCCAGACTGGGTAGTTCGGGAAATGGAAAGAAGTGGACTGGCTTGCACAACAATTTACGAGGAATATAAATGCTGATTAAAGCCCCCTCTATCTAAAAAGGGTTTGATTATAGTTGTCCCAGGAAGGGGACCCATCAAAATGACCCTCTGGGAAGCCTCACAACTCCAGAGTTTAGTTCAGGTTCTGAACTGTAGTGAAGGAGAGTGGAAATTAGCAAACAGCCTCAAATGAAAGATAAGCAGTTTTGAGACTGGTAAGTAACAGTATTAAAGCGTAAAGCATATAGAATTTAGAGCTATTGTTAGACTCTCCTGAAAGAGTTATTAGAGGCAGTTTTTCACTTCCATTCAGAAAGAGAAAATAAGCAGTATTTTGTGAAGGAAGCATGCAAAAAGTATGAGGACAAGAAGAAAAAGAGACACCAGGAGTTAGGACCCTAGGATTATGATCCGGGTTGTGATACTGTCTTGCTGGGTAGCTTGAGAGGGGCCACAGCATCTCTCTGGGTTT
Source organism: Symphalangus syndactylus (assembly GCF_028878055.3). Classification (NCBI taxonomy): domain Eukaryota; kingdom Metazoa; phylum Chordata; class Mammalia; order Primates; family Hylobatidae; genus Symphalangus; species Symphalangus syndactylus. The sequence goes on from NC_072424.2 coordinate 21,075,996, forward strand.
CCTTGCCACGATCATCCCCATTTTCTGGGTTAGTGTCCATGTGCAAGTGATAGGTCTGCTCCTCCTACATTGTCTTTGATAAGGGAACCCTCATCTTCCTACTCAGTTGCAAAATCTCAGTTGCCTTTGAATCCTTCTCCATCCACTTTATTCCCAGCCAAATTCTATTGATTCTTCCTCTAAAATGTCTCTTATATCCAACCTGCTGCCACTGCCTTAGTCTGGGCTCTGTGAAAATAAGTAATTCGAAATCTGAGCTGTTGGAACTTTAAGTTATTTTGAGCCTTAAAGGAATGTGATTATGGGGTCTGAGTCATGTGACAGGCAGCTGTAAGGTAGGCAGCTATAACCTTCGTTTCTCTGATTATAGATTAGCCTTCTTCCTTACCTATGTTGTTTCATAAAATGTTGCAAATGACTCAAGAGTACCAGGGAATACCTCTTCCCTCTTCTCTGTTGATCATCATTATAGATTAACTTCCTTCTTCCCTCTCACACAAAGATTTTATGATTATTCCATTGTCTTGAGATGGAATGTTAAATATACTCTTTTAAATTGAAGAGGAAATAAAAACAAGCCATATGGAAAAGAAAACAAACTGTAAGTAACCAAATTATTGCAACTCATAAACCAGCCTTATGTACAAAATGTTGTAATCCTACTAAGTTCTTTGTTTTCTACCTGTATAAGCAAGACTTTAACTTGTAACTTTGGAGCACTGATCCCATTCCTTTGGAGTCTGTGTTACCTGAATGGCTATTCTCAGCTTTGTTCTTGAATAAACTCTTTAAAACTGGATTCACATCCTTTCTGTTATTTCAGGTTGATAGCCCTGATTAACTCTTACCTGGATTCTAGCAAAGATTCCACATGAGTCTCATTCCCCTTCAATACAGACTTCCCTTGCAGTCTACTACCAGTTATATCATAAAACAGCTCTTACTTTTCCATCCATTCACCCATCCATGCACCCATACATATTTATCCACCCGTCCTATGAGCATACTCCCTAGAAGGTACTGAGGCTGGAATATAGAGATAAGAAACCCCCCGACTTTGCTCCTGAGGAGCTCACAAATAGACTTGTGGTTCATAGCAACTAACAGGGAACCTCAGAACATTGTAAAGACTGTTATTTCCTAAGTGCGTTCAGGGTGCACTGAGTACAATGAAGAAGCTCATTACCCAGACTTGGAGGAAGACAGGAGGGAAGGAGCTCTGGGCAATCAGGGAAAGCTTCCTGGTGGAGGTGACACTCAAATTCAATCTTGAAAAAGGCCAAGTAAGAGTTGTTTGGGAAATAGGCAGGGGGATGTGTGACCAAAGTCTGTTGTGGTAGGAAGAAACAGCATTCATTCGTGTGCCCACAAATACCTATGAAGTACCCATTATGTGCTAGGCAAGAATGGCAAGAATAAGGAAGATAAGACAGATCTTTGTGTGTTGGAGAGAGGGGCTGCAAATGAGTTCTTTGGCTGATAAGCAGGACCAGGATTAGGGTGAGGGGAGTGAGGCATTCACCTTGGCACAAAATTCAAGAGGGCACCAAAAAACTCAGTCATCAAGATAAAGCGTATTTAAGGCAACATCTTAAATACTTAAATGAAAATAAGAAATCCATGAAAAATATAGACAGGATCTGATGGTGCCATGTCAGGAAATATTGGAGCCTGAGAAGACAAAAGGAAAAATGTGCACTTCTTTATGCATTTTAATGGTTTATTTTTTCAGAACATTAAAGTAGTTGACAATATATTGAAAATTTAAAAGTTGGTATATTCACATTATTTTAAAGTTAAATATTTTATTTGTACCAAAACCAGTTTATTATAATTTCACTTTCCTAACTTTAATGGAAGCAAATTCATCAATAACAGCTTTAAAATCTGCTTCTGGAGTAGTGAGAGAGAAGGCAGAAGTGGAAGCAGAGGTCAGATTGCAAAGGGTCTATTTCGCAATGCTAATAAGTTTGGACTATATCCTCAAGGAATATGGCCCTAAAATGAGAAGCTCTGTGGTTAGAGCTATTCAAGTCTCTGCTCCTCCATTTACTACCTTAGTGATCTTTGGCGGTTATTTGTCCACGTAAGTACATGTTTCCTCATCCATAAAATAGAGATGTTAATACTCACCCAAAAGGGCAATTATGAAAATATAAATGCTTCTAATGTGCTTAGCTCAGCATTTCCCATTCACTGTGCTCTTGTGTGATGGCCATTATTATTAATACGACTGTGGGGAGTCACTGGAGGATTTTTAGTAGTGAAGTAACTTGATCAGGTTTGCACTAAAGAAAGGCCACTCTGGCAACAGTATGGGAAGCAAGACAGGCAGAGTAACCAGTTAAGATACAACTAAAGAAGTAAAGTTCATTGCGAGAGAAAAGAAAAGAGCCTGAAATAAGGCTCTGGTGATGGGGTTAGAGAAATGGGGACAAATTTGAGATGTACTAAGGAGACAGAATTAAAATGACGTGGAGGAGTAAAGAGGGCAATCAAGGCTTGAACAGTTGGGTGAATGGTGGGACCATCACTGAAAACAGAGAACAAAGAGGAGGAGACAGCTTGGGAAAGATGGTTACAGGGTGAAACAATTCAGATTGTGTTTGAAAAAAACAGAAAATCTAGGGTGCTATGATAGTTCCAAGAAGTCATCAGGGATCCAGCCATCTATCTTTCTGCTCTGCCATCTTTAGCATATGGTTTCCATCATCAAAGTTACCTCATATTCTAAAATAGCTGCTGGAGCTCCCAAAATCCTGACTGTATTCCAGACAGCTGGAAGGAGGAACAAAAGGGAAGAGCAAATTGGTATAGCTTCCAGCTGAGTCAATTCCCTTTAAGGGACTTCCAGAAGGCCCTCTACAATACTTCTTACATATTAGAAACCAGTCCCATGGACATATCTAGTTGTAAGGGAGTTTGAGGAATGAGTCTCTTAGCTAGGTGCATTGTCATTCATGATAAAATGGGAGTTCTGCTGCTAAAAAAGAAGGGGAGAATGGACACTGGGCAGGCAACTCATGGTCTCTGCCAGAGGGAGACTTCTTTTTTTGGACAGTGTGGAGACTAAAGCAACTCCATCTTAGATTTGATTTTGGCTTCTGATTAACTCCAGCTCCAGAAAGACCTCTAAGATTTCCCATTTATCTATTCTTATTTGTTAAAGAGCAAGTACTTACAGTAAATCCTGCCCTTAGGTTAAACAACTTTGATGTCTGATTTATTGTATTTCCATTTTCCTACTCAGCCCTTCTGAATCACCCTTTTTCTACGGAATATAAGCCCTGGCGGTCAGAAGATGGGAGTGGTGGTAATAGCGCTGAGATCCACTATCTTGTCTCGAGACACAGACATGGCTTCTGTTTGAAGTCCCTAGTAAATGTTTATTTCTAAGGAATTGGATATGTCAGCCTCTTTCTTTGGCCTCTCAGCTTTCTCAGACTTTGGGAGTAGCTTTGCATAGACCTGCCCACTGCAAAACAGTCAAGTTGAGTTGGAGATGTTTTGGGAGTAGACAGGAGAGAGATATGGATGCAGAAGTGTGAGTTGAAGCCTTTGGAGAGGATGTCATCATCCAGGTAAAGGATGTAGGGTAAAAAAAGAAGACGGCTGGCCAGGAGCGGTGGCTCATGCCTGTAATTCCAGCACTCTGGAGGCCGAGGTGGGCGGATCACTTGAGGTCAGGAGTTTGAGACCAGGCTGGTCAACATGGTGAAACCTCATCTCTACTAAAAATACAAAAATTAGCCGGGCATGGTGGCATGCGCCTATAATCCCAGCTACACAGGAGGCTGAGGCAAGAGAATTGCTTGAACCCGGGAGGTGGAGGTTGCAGTGAGCCAAGATTGCACCACTGCACTCCAGCCTGGGAGACAGAGCAAGACTGTGTCTCAAAAAAAAAAAAAAAAAAAATAGTTGGGCTTGGTGGCATGTGACTGTAATCCCAGCTACTTGGGAGGCTGAGGCAGGAGAATCGCTTGAACCTGGGAGGTGGAGGTTCCAGTGAGACAAGATTGCGCCACTGCACATCAGCCTGGGCAACAGAGCGAGAATGCATCTCAAAAAAAAAAAAAAGAAGAAGACGGCTTAGTTGAGGATCACAGAATCACTTAATGCTCTATGGGCTAGTAGAGGAATACAAGCCATGAAACCAAATCAAAACAAACAGGAGTTTTAGTAATGTTTAATCACTTAACGGTATAAAATAATGTAAATATTTTTAGTGATCAATCAATGAGTAGCATTCCTCTTCCTGAGCTGAGTTCTGAACCAATTAAGAGTGAGCACGGGCATCAAGTAGAGGGAGCTCAAAATGTTAGCTTTATTACTAGTTTAAGGCTGATTGGCAGAGGTAGCTTAAAAATGCACATTGGAATTAAATTCACAGGCACAGGCACAGGCCAAGCTAAACAACCATAGGCACAGTCACCCTTATCACATGGCACCACTGAGTAGAACACATGCCTCCTGCAGACAGATTGTCTCAAGAAGAGCTCAGAAGGGGCGGAGACACTTATGCCCAGATTTTCTCCTAAACCCACCAGTAAGATAAGTCAGATCAAGGCAGTGGAGAAAGGATAGAAGTGTTACATCGATTGAGGTCCTTTCACTTAGAAACATGAAAAGTAGGAAATAATGGTGCCCCCACCACCTCATACAAATATGGTCATATAACCTTTAATATTATAATTCTTATTCCGAGCACCCATCCTGTTATCCCAGGATGAATTTCAGGAGCTAACTGAATTCAGTGATTGGGTCCTGTTTGCTCTCCCTTTATCATGGAAGCCAAGACTCTTCTAAGATCCCTTGAAGTTGGAGGACTACACAGTTTGCTACCAGATGCCTGGAGCTCATCAATGCTGTTGTGCTTTTATTGCTACCAACAAAGCCAGACATCTCGTGCAGGCATCCATTCTCTGCTGCTAGTGCTGTAGGGTGTTGCTGTTATCTGACCTTTCCCAAGAGCCAGTTCTTGTTCAGGATTTGCCAGTGAAGTTTGAACTGATTGTCCTTCCTTAAGGCTGGAGGATTTCATAATGTTCCCCCAACCTCATGGCATGTCTCATGTTTTCTTTACTGTCCCCCAGAATTGGCTGGACTTTCTGATATTACATACACATATACACACATATAAACACACATGTACACACACGCAGTGCCAGGATGACAAGACCAGAAGGAAGCCCAGTATTAACCACACCCGGTACCCTGAACCAGCCTCCCTGCAAAGCAGTCAAGGCACAGTATTGAACCCGGATCCCCAGGTCAGAGTCTTTCTTCAGACATTAAGCAAATATTTATTGAGCCTTTCATCAGCCCTTAGTGACCACTTCCACTCATAAGCGATGTGTCAATAATGCTGAGTCTCAAAAGGGAGGAGCCAGAAGGGCCAAAAACAATCTTGGAAAAGAACAAAGTTGGAGGGCTCACGCTTTCTGATCTCAAAACCTACTACAAAGCTATAGGATAATTAAGACTGTGTGGTACTAACAGAAGGCTGGACACATAGGTCAATGGAATAGAATTTAGAGTCCAGGAAAAAACCCTCACACTTACAGTCCATTGATTTTTAGACAAAGGTGCCAAGACACTTAAATGGGGAAAGAATAGTCTTCAACAAGTGTGCAAGACAACTTGACACCCACATGCAGAAGATAGAGTTGGACCCCACCTCATACCAGACACCAAAATTAACTCAAAATAGGTCAAAGATCACAATGTAAGGGCTAAAATGATAAAGTTCTTAGAAGAAAACATAGGCATAAATCCTCATGACCTTCAGTTAGACAATGGTCTCTTAGATACAACACCAAAAGTGCAGCAAAATAATAATAATAATGAATTGGTCATCAAAATTAAAAATCTTTCTGCTTTGTTAGTCATCACAATTAAAAACCTTTTTGCTTCAAAGGACACCATCGAGAAAGTGAAAACCCACAGAATGGAAAAAAATTTTGCAAATCATACATCTGATAAGGGATTTGTAGTTAAAATATATAAAGAACACTTACAACTCAATAAAGAAGAAGATAAATAACCCAATTAAAAAATAGGCAAAGTGGGCAAAATGATATGCACCTATGGTCCCAGCTACACAGGAGGCTGAGATGGGAGAACTGCTTGAGCCCAGGAGGCAGAGGCTGCAGTAAGTCAAGGTCACACCACTGCACTCCAGCCTGGGCAACAGAGCAAGAGCCTGCCTCAGAAAAAAAAAAAAATAGGCAAAGGATTTAAATAAACATTTCTCCAAAGAAATACAAACAGCTAATAAACACATGAAAAGATGCTCAACATCATTAGCCATCAGGGAAACGCAAATATTAACCATAATGGAATACCACTTTATGCCTACTAGGCTGACTATTATTAAAAAGACAGATACCAACAAGTGTTGGTGAGGATGTGGAAAAATCAAAACCCACATAAACTACAAAACTACAAAACTCACATAAACTACAAAACCCACATAAACTATTGGAAAATAGTTTAACAGTTCCTTAAAACTTAAGAATTACTGTTACCATAGAACCCAGCATTTAATCCCTAGGTATATACCCAAGAGAAATGAAAACATATGTCCACACAAAATCTTGTAAGCAAATGTTCATAGCAACATTATTCATAATAGCCAAAAAGTGAGAACCCATATGTCCACCAATTAATGAATAAAAAAATTGTTATATTCATACAATTTAATATTATTCAGTTATAAAAAACAATGAGGTACTAATACATGTTACAACATAGATGAATCTTGAAAACATTATGGTAAGTGAAAGAACAGTCACAGAATACGATATATTGTATGATTCCATTTACGTGGAATATCAGAATAGGCAAATCCATGGAGATGGAACGTAAATTCAGCTGCTTAGGGCTGAGGGGGTTTGGAGGAAGGAAAAGGGCATGACTCTAATGAATATAAGGTTTCCTTTTGAGGTGGGGAAAATGTTCTAAAACTGATTGTAGCAATGGGTGCACAACTCTGTAAATGTACTAAAAACCACTGAACTGTACACTTTGAATGGGTGTATATATGAATTATATATCAATAAAGCTGTTATTTTAAAAAACAAAAAAGCAAAAAGATAGGAGTCAGGGTCTTGATCTCCTTAATCCCAGGAGGTCCCTTGGCTCTTATGCACATGAGGGTATGGGCCAGCATGGGCTACTTTCTTTCCCCAGAAGGGTAAGAAGCAACTCGCCTATTATTTTCACTCCTAAAGGTACCACCCGGGTAGGGTGGCCAACTTGTCCTAGTTTTCCTAGGACTTCTAATTTTAGCATTGAAAGTCTTGCTCCCAGAAACCCTCTCATTCTGGGGCAAACTGGAACAGTTGGTCACCATATACCCAGAGGTTTCTTCACAGATTTTCTCCAAGACAACTTCACATCACTAGCTCTAGACACAGAAGTGGCAGGCAACTTTAGAGTGGTAATTTCTCTTGCTAACAACCAAAAAAGGGAGAATGTGTTTAAAGTTCGACCTGACTGGATACTCTTCATGGTAGAAGGATTTCAAGAAAGAAGGAATGACTCATATTGTCAGATATTCCTCAGAACTCTGATGAGAACCAAAAAAGTCTATTGGTTGTGGCCATACAGAAGTCGCTGGCCTTTGGCAAGATGGGGAGGTGTTCAGGTAGAAGTCAGATTATGGAGGGTTAAGGAGTAAATGGAAGGGAAGTAAGCAATCAGACAGAATTGGCTACTCTTTTTAAACAGCTTGACTCTGTGGGCAAGAGAGAAAAGGTGGAAGTCGGAAGGCTTAAGGGAAGATTGTCTTTGGATTTGTTTCGTTTTCATTTTTTAAGATGGGGAGAGTGAATCTGGTTTATGTGTTGAGGGAAAGGAGACTGACCCTGGAGGAGAGTGGAATCCACGGCACAAGTAGGGGGATTACCAGGGTTACCCTTGGACAAAAAAGTTTTTGCTTTGTTTTTTGGTTGCTTTTTGCCACAGAAGAGAAGCATGAAAACATGGGAGTGTCATGCAGGTGAGCTTGGACCAGGGAAGCAAGCAGCGGAGGAAAGCCCAGCCTAAGGGCCTCTTTTTTTCTCCCTGAAGTGGGAGGAGGGTCCTCCCCTGAGCATGATGAAAGAGCTGAGCCTGGTCAAGGTTTGATGGCATTGTTATGGGACATGGAAGAAGATGCTGGTAATGGAGAAAAAATGGATAAATGTGGTAGTGGAGAAAAATGTCTGGGTTGCCTTGAGGGCCTTAATAAGAATGAAGACCATAAATTTATAGATGTAGAGGGGAGGAGGTAGATAGTTGGATTCATTTAGGGTTGAGGCTTTGCAGGTGGAGATGGAAGGAAAAGTGTTAATGCCATTCTCTAGCTTAAAGACCTTTGAAGACTTCACAAAAACTGCAAAATAGAATAAAAACTTGCCCTGACGTTTAATTCCTCCATAATTTAGTTTGTGTCTACTTTATTATGCTACCTCCATCTCCCTTCTCTCCTTGATGCACCAACCTATTTGTATTACCTTCTTCCAGTCATCCTGGTCTCAATTTCCCCAAACTGGTGGGTTTCCAACTTCTGAGTTTTTGTCTCCTTCTGATTAGAATGCCCTTCTAATGATTAAATGCCAATGCAAATTCCATTTGCCCCAAAAGCCTCCCACCTTCCCCAGCAAGAATCTCTTATCCCCTATTGAGCTAGTATTGCCCATCATGTCTTCTCAATCCTCTGCCACTCTTTGAAGAAGTTGCCCCACCCACCAGCAGCCCAGAAGAGGCAAGCTCCTTGGTCATAAATTATTGGAGTAGCAGAGCCAATTGGAGATTTCTCTCCCAGGATTTGAGATTGAGCTTGCAGGCTACATTAGCCATCAGAGACATAGGACCCTCTAGATCTGGATAGAGAGCTGGTGCCTTCCAAAGTGCCTGTGTGCTGAGGGCAATGGGGAAGTAGAAACCAAGAGCTTTCTAGAGGAAAATGGCACAGACCTGCAGGGAGATGCAGAAATAAGATACTGGGTAGGGGTGGGGGCAGAGGAAATGAGAGTGAGAGACAGTTTTCTTACTCTAGGATTTCTATGAACATCTTGCAGCTGAGTTCCTGGAGATACTCCAGCATCCTTAACGTGAATCCAATTTTAGTTGTAAGTTAGCCTGAGGTAATTGCTGTTCCTTGCAATCAATTGTCACTGCCCCGAACCAGAAGGCTCTGCTCCCATAGTATCTTGCGTGTGCCTCTATTAGAGCATTATCTCCTATCATCAGAGTTATGCAGATGTGCGTCTGCTTCCACCTGGGGCGCGGCGCCCCTGTTAATTCAATATCCCTGGAGCCTAGTACTTGTTGGATGCTCAACAAATAGTTGTGGAATTTGAATTCTCCCAGTTCACAAAATGGTTGGATGATGTACCATTTGTTAGGCAAACCTTATAAACTATGTTTCCCTCCATATTTTACTATATTTGCATTATTTTACATCTTTCAAAAAATCAAATTTGCTTTCTCACATGCTACTCACAAACTTTGCACATTTATGTGGTTCGGCTTTCTCATTATTTTTCGCGGTCACCAGGAATGATTCATAGTCAAGCAGTGGTCCGTGCATCCCTCTAGTTGGTGAGAATGTCTTATATGCAACCCATCTTCCAGTATTCAACTGACTTCGACCTTGAAGTGGATACTTCCATGAAGGCTGTTGGGGCAGCTTAATTTCAATGATGTCATTTAAAACACATTAAAAAGTCAGCAGGCAGGCTAAGCAGAACTGCTTCCTTTATTCAGATCTATTCAGAATCATCGATCTTCAGAGCTGGGGCCAGTGGTTCTCAGGCTTTTGAGTTTCTATGAACCAGCATTAATATAAGAAAAAAAGGGAGGGGTTGCTGAATTTATCCTCTTCCAGAAAATAGCACTAAAACAAATACGTCTCTATTAACATAGTATAATTTCATAAAATAAAGGGCATGCTAACACCATTATCCAGAGCATTATCTCCTAATTTAAGTATCAAATGCAGTCAAGTGTGGCTTAACAACAGATATAGTTGTGAATCTTTAGGCAGTTTCATCATTGTGCGAACATCAGAGTGTCCTTACACAAACCTAGATGGGAAACCCTACTACATACCTGGGCCATATGGTATAGCCTATCGTTCCTAAGCTACAAATCTGTACAGCATGTTACTGTACTGAATACTGTAGGCAACCATAACACAGTGGTAAGTATCTGTGTATCAAAACATCTCTAAACATAGAAATGGCATAGTAAAAATACAGTATTATAATCCTATGGGGCCACCGTCCTATAGGCAGTCTGTCGTTAACAAAAACATCCTTCTATGGTGCATGACTGCATATTTGACTTTACAAAAACTCATGATATTTTGATTTCTAAATAATGTTTGAAATATTTAAATATTTCTAAATAACATGCTTAACACTGTGCTTGGCACATGGTCAGTTCTCTTTATTATTATCATTAGTGTTTAATCAATGTTGGTCATGTTTCACACAAGGGAGAATACTTTTATCTTCCCAAAAGGTTTGCTGAGCTCTTTCATGGATTTGAAGTGTGTCCCTAAGGGGTCAAGTTTTGCTGGGGAATGCAATGACTCTGAATCTGTAAAACAAACAGAAGATTTAAGATTCTCACAGGTATTCTGAGGAGTGCAGAAGTGAGAGGAGGAGAGAAAAGAAAGGAGTCTGCAAGATGAAGACTGAGGACTCATTCCCATGAAGACCATAAACTTTCCTTGTTGAGGAGGGAGGTGGGTGAAGAATATTTTGCAACTCGGGATGGATCAGTATACAGTTTGAGGGTTTTATATCTCAGGAATGTGAATAACTTCTCTTTCATGCCACCTTACCTCCAGCTTCTGTAACATTTATAATATGCAATGTGCATGAATGTTATGAATAGGTTTATGGTGGAAATCATAGAAGGGTCTACATTTCTCATTTGAGTTGAAACAGTGTAGACCCCAGAGAGCCACCCAGAAGCAGAGGCCAGGAACCAGAGAACAGAAGTTGCTAAGATCTCCGAAAAATCTCAGCCATGGTTTCAGCATGGTTCCTCAGCAGACACCTATCTTATGTCTTCATAGTAATGGAAGGCATTCTGGTTTCACATCTAGGCATGATTAGGTAAGGCGTGACAGGCCTGGTTTCAAAGTTCTGTACCTGTCGCAGCTGGGTCAGATCTGTTTTTGTGTTAGAATCACCTACAGTTAAGAGAATCCTTGGCTTGGAGGTTTTCTTTTTTTTTTTTTTTTTGAGACAGGGTCTTGCTCTGTCGCCCAGGCTAGGGTGCAATGGCGTGATCCTGGCTCACTGCAACCCCCGCCTCCTGGGTTCAAGTGATTCTCCTGCCTCAGCCTCCTGAGTAGCTGGGACTACAGGCATGCACCACCACGCCCGGTTAATTTTTGTATTTTTAGTAGAGATGGGTTTCACCATGTTGGCCAGGCTGGTCTCGATCTCTTGACCTCGTGATCTGCCCACCTCGGCCTCCCAAAGTGCTGGGATTACAGGCGTGAGCCACCGCGCCCGGCCGGCTTGAAGGTTTTCAAGGGCTAGAGAGGAGCCCTGTCCTGGCTCCTTAGGTACAGCCAGAATCGGCCTTTAAGGTATGGGATATCTGACTCCTGCAAGACTGGAACTCCACGTGCTTGGAGTAAGCATTTATGATGTAACCACTAAGTAGTCAGAGTGCAGGAGGAGTAACGCTGTTGCTGGGCAACCTGGCTTAGCTCCGTGGCTTTGGTTAAGGTGCTACTCTATGCAAAATTCCTTGCCTTCCTTGTCTTCCCTAATCTGCCTCCCCAATTCTCCCTTCCTGAACATCAGGGAACCCACCGGCCTGCTTACAACTGAAGCAGTTTCTGTGTTAGGGCAGACAGTAGTGACCAAGACCTTAGGGTTTAGTGTTAGATAAATCAGGCTCTACTCTGCGGCCCCACGCAACCTCCCCACGCTCTCTGCACCAGTGTTGGCATCTGTCAAGTGGGTGGGGGCTCACAGTGAATAACTGCCTCATAGATGGACTACCGGCTTAACCAGAGACTGACGGCGGGTCGCATATTAATCTTCCAATCACTTGGCAAACTCGTTTCACTCTGCATCTCTCCTCCCGGCTGTCCTTTCAACTTCCTCCTCCCTGAAATTTCGAAGATCCACCTCGGTGGGAAAGTCATTCCGCGTGGCGCGCCCTTTCCCTGCGTCCCTCCTTCCCAGGGCCCACCCTCCGCGGACGCAGAGCGTCTGCCGGGGGGACGGCCTGTCCGCGATGGCGGCCTCTGAGGCAGTCGGTCCCCTCTCGCCGTGGGCTTGGGAAGCGTCCGAAAGGCCCGCTCGGATCGTCTGCGGTGCTGCCCGCAGGGAAAGCGCCGCCGCCAGCCAGGCTGTCACGGGCGCGAGTGGAAGAAGCACACCGCAGGATGAGCGACGCCGCTGCGGAGGTAACCGCGGGGACTGCGGCCAGAGACGGGGGATGGGCGCAGCCGAGGATAAAGGGATGGCCGGCATCCGGAACGCGTCAGGCCCGCTCCGCCGGACCTCCTTATCCTCCAGCCCGCGTCCCCAGCCGTCCTCCCAGATCCTGACTGCAGCTCCAGAAGTGACGGCCACGTGGGTGGCGGCGCGCGCCGCGGAGACTGGAATGTTGGCGCTGGGGGACGAGGTTACAAGGGCCGCAGAGAGGTAAAGGAGGGCCCGCGTCCGCGCGCCCGGGCGCCGACTCCTGGGCGACGCCGCCGGAGCGAGCACGCCTCTGACGTCACGCGCTGCTCGTCCAATGAGCGGAGGCCTGAGGGAGGCGCCGGTCGTGGCCCCGCCGCCGCCGCCGCCACACCGGCCCTTCTGGAGCGTCTGAGGAGGCGCGGGCCGTTGCGGGCTCGGGCGCCGCACCGCGCCGGCCCGAGCCTCTAGACGAGGCCCACGGTGCTCGCCCCGACCCAGCTGCCCGATGTCCTCAAGATGGAGGCAGCGGGGGCGGCGGCGTGAAGAAAGCGGCGCTGTGGGCGCGGGAGTAGGGGCCCGGGCGGAGGCGGTGGCGGGATGGGGCTGCTGCTCATGATCCTGGCGTCGGCCGTGCTGGGTTCCTTCCTCACGCTCCTCGCCCAGTTCCTCCTGCTGTACCGCAGACAGCCCGAGCCGCCGGCGGACGAGGCCGCCCGCGCGGGCGAGGGCTTCCGCTACATCAAGCCAGTGCCGGGCCTGCTTCTGAGGGAGTACCTTTATGGCGGCGGCCGGGATGAGGAGCCCTCCGGAGCGGCCCCTGAGGGCGGCGCGACCCCCACCGCGGCCCCCGAGACCCCCGCCCCGCCGACGCGGGAGACTTGCTACTTCCTCAACGCCACCATCCTATTCCTGTTCCGGGAGTTGCGGGACACCGCGCTGACCCGCCGCTGGGTCACCAAGAAGATCAAGGTGGAGTTCGAGGAGCTGCTGCAGACCAAGACGGCCGGGCGCCTCCTGGAGGGGCTGAGCCTGCGGGACGTGTTCCTGGGCGAGACGGTGCCCTTCATCAAGACCATCCGGCTCGTCCGGCCCGTCGTGCCCTCGGCCACCGGGGAGCCCGACGGCCTTGAAGGGGAGGCGCTGCCCGCCGCCTGCCCCGAGGAGCTGGCCTTCGAGGCGGAGGTGGAGTACAACGGGGGCTTCCACTTGGCCATCGACGTGGACCTGGTCTTCGGCAAGTCCGCCTACTTGTTTGTCAAGCTGTCCCGCGTGGTGGGGAGGCTGCGCTTGGTCTTCACGCGCGTGCCCTTCACCCACTGGTTCTTCTCCTTCGTGGAGGACCCGCTGATCGACTTCGAGGTGCGCTCCCAGTTTGAAGGGCGGCCCATGCCCCAGCTCACCTCCATCATCGTCAACCAGCTCAAGAAGATCATCAAGCGCAAGCACACCCTGCCGAATTACAAGATCAGGTGAGCTGGAGGTCGGGGAGGGGGCCTGGCTGCCGGGAACCCGGGCCTGGGCGGAACGCTGCTGGCTGCGTGGATTGGGAAGGGCAAAGGCTCATTTCTGTCCTGGCGCCTGCTTCTGGGGTCTTCCCAACCCTGGACAGGGCCCCAGATCAAGGCGAGTCGTGAACACTTGCTTTGCTTCCGAACGGCATTGATAGGAGCTAGAAACCTTTTCGCGTGTTCATGGGGACTCAAGGTGCTGTCAACGAGGGCAGAATAGTCTCCTTTTATAAGCAGCATATTGGAAATGGAAGGGAAGCCTACCCTAATCCCCAGGAGTCGCTTCTGGGACTGTTGAGAAACTCTCTCTCTATGTGGTTGCTGCATTGAGGGCAGCCGCGTCACTGGCTTTGCAGCATCGCCTTGGCCGCTTTGAGAAATTGTTCCTGGACACGGTACACGCGTGAAGGGTGTGCTTATAGCCCAGGTCTGTGCTAGTTTGACATTGCAAGCCACTTTTGCTTTGATGGTTTGACACCTTTCAAGGCAGAGGTGGTAGCTCTTGCAAAGGAATACTTTTGTGGGTTTTTTCTGTTTGTTTTTGTTTTTGAGACAGAGTCTTGCTCTGTCTCCCAGGCTGGAGTGCAGTGGCGCGATCTCGGCTCACTGCAACCTCTGCCTCCCGGGTTCGAGTGATTCTCCTGCCTCAGCCTCCCAAGTAGCTGGGGTTACAGGCGTATAGCACCACGCCCAGCTAATTTTTTTTTTTTTTTGTATTTTTTGTAGAGACGGGGTTTCACCGTATTGGCCAGGCTGGTTTCGAACTCCTCACCTCAAGTAATCCGCCCGCCTCGGCCTCCCAAAGTGTTAGGATTACGGGAGTGAACCACCGCGCCCGGCCCAGGAATACTTTCCACAGCAGATGGGAAAGGAGTTGGGAGCCTGTACATAGTGTACTTTACATTTTGTATTAATGTCATTTGCCCATTTTGGGTAGATTGTGGAATACAGATCCAGACTCTGCCCATCAAGCATTTACTCTCTGTGACTGTAAGTTCTTCTCTCAAGGGACCTGAAGTCACTGTGCAAATTGTATTTTAATGTTAGGTAGTGATTTTAATTTTGTTTAAGCCTTCCAGCATCTGATGGCTCAAATTTTGTAGTATACAGTTTTGAGTAGTATATAAATTTTGTTTTAATATTGTAGGAGTGGAAGGGGAAAGACATTTTTAGGACTAGAGGTGGAATGGTAGGTGCTATTTCTTTTGTAAAAAGCTGAATTTTTAACTTCTCTTTCTGTCCTCCTTTAATTTTGTATTCACTAAGACATTTGTGCCTTTAAAATTTTGCCCTTTTGCTATGAAATTATGTCAGTCTTGTATTTTGCTTACCTAATTTTACTTGCCTTTTAGTGGAAGTTGCCTATTTCTGGATCACTAATTTTTTACCTGTGTCAATTTTCAGGAGCAAGATAATCCAGAAATATTTTGGGTTTGGAATGGATTATTGACTTGTGTATGTGGCAGATGTACCTTACCAATTATGTTTTGTTTAGGCTAACAGCACAGAGTGACAGCTTAAAACTTGGGTGGCAGGAGAAATTTACTTTGTAATGGAAATATTTCCATAGATTTGCGGAGGGTGGTGAACTGGTTGTTCACTGTGTTTGATTTCCGGTTCTGTGAAGTAGAACATACTTTATGAAGCCTACTTTTAACCTCTGGGAATATCAGTGACTAAATTATAACTCGGTTCTAGTGTTTAAGCAGTGAGAGATGATTATTTATAGCAGTGTGTTGCCAAAAAAGTCATGAGAAAAAGTTGCTAGAGATTTTGGTATTCTATCACAACTTCAATTATGATGTTTTCTGGTAGCCTTCAGTTAATACAATTTGACTAGATTATTATTTTGAAATTTGTAGAATAGCCAATGACAGTGAGGTTACATATCATTTTGAGATTTTTTTTAATGTAGACTTGGAATTTAGGTAAATCTGAAGTAAGTTATGAATAAGTTATGGAGGCATTGAGAAGTTTATTTGAAAAACTATGATCTGTATCATTGAATAACATAACCATTTAAAAGTATGGCAAAATTGCTTTTCACTTATATCTGAAGGGATTTTTTTAAAAGCACAGCATGAATTTGGTTATGATATTTCAGCTTCTAAACGTGAAGCATTAAATGATCATTTCCAGAAGTATACATATCTGTGCTATTTATACTAGATGGCATCTCAATGCTCAGTCAGCTGCACAGAGCATATCACTCAATCTGTAAATGTTTATTGTACACCTGCTATATGCTTATCCTTGTTGTAGGTGCTGGGATTTCAGTACTGAACAATACTTGAACTCAGCCCTCAAGAAGCTTAGAGTCTAGTGAGAATTGAATTAGCTATACTTAGTAATTTTTTTGTGTTTTTTGTTTGTTTGTTGAGACAGGATTTTGTTCGGTTGCCCAGAGCTGGAGTACAGTGGCAGGATCATGGCTCACAGCAGCTTCGACCTCCTGGGCTCAAGCAGTCCTCCCATCTCAACCTTCCAAGTAGTTAGGACCACAGGTGTGCGCCACCACACCTGGCTAATTTAAAAAAAATTTTTTTGTAGAGATGGGTGTTGCTTTGTTGCCCAGGCTAGTCTGGAACTCCTGGGTTCATTCAAGTGATCCTCCCACCTCAGCCTCCCAAAGTGCTGGGATTACAGGTGTGAGCCACCTTGCCCAACCCTTTGTAAGATTTAAACTAGAGTGGGATTGATGGGGTTGAAGTAGCCAGGAAGCCGGTTTTAGCTTAGTAGAAGAACATAACAAGTATGGCGATGAAAAGGGCTGCCTCAGCAAGTGATGACTTCTTGTCTGTGTAGCTGTTCTGTCCAGTGTTTTAAACTGGTGATGGGCCAGGTGCAGTGGTTCACGCCTGTGATCCCAGCACTTTGCCAGGCCAAGACAGGCGGATTACTTGAGGTCAGGAGTGTGAGACCAGCCTGGCCAACCTGATGAAACCCCGTCTCTAGTAAAAATGCAAAAATTAGCTGGGCATGGTGGCGGGCACCTGTAATCCCAGCTACTCTGGAGGCTGAGGCAGGAGAATGGCTTGTACCTGGGAGGCAGAGGTTGCAGCGAGCCGATATCGCACCACTGCACTCCAGCCTGAGCGACAGAGTGAGACTCTGTCTCCAAAATAAATAAGTAAATAAATAAATAAACAAACTGGTGATGATGTGGGACTGATTCAAGTTTCAGATAAGAATGAATTACAATACATCTAAGATATAGCATACTTCTCACAGGGAAAATTAAACTAGCTAGTGTTTATCTTTTTTTACAGATGAGGAAATGGAGCTCAGAGTAGTTAAATAATTTGCTTAAAGTCACACAGCTTTCAAGTGGCAAAACGCAGCTCTGATAAGGCCAGGCCACCTTTAAACACACACACACACACACACACACACACACACACACACACACACACAATGTTGTTCTTAAGTGATTTATTTTTTAAAGCATGCCGTCGATATGATAAATATGTGGGATATCTTTCCAAACTAACCTAGAACTCTTGAGAAGAGTATGACTATAAAGCTGATTTTTTTTTCTTAAATTGGTCATTTTAGAGGATCCTTTTAAAAGTAAATCATGAAGCTAAATCTTTGGGTACTGTCGCACATGGCATTTCCTTTTTAATTGAGCAGAATTGTGTTTCCAAATAGAAGAGACAGGTTTCACCACGTTGGCCAGGCTGGTTTCGAACTCCTGACTTCAGGCAGTCTGCCCCCTCGGCCTCCCAAAGTGCTGGGGTTACATGTGTGAGCCACTGTGTCCGGCCTAGTTTATTATTTTTTAGCTATCTAATCTTCTTAGTAGAGCTAAAGCAGTAAAGAGAATTGTATGGAGTCTTAGGATCCTTTGGCATTTGTAATCATTACATAACAGAAATATCTTGCCAGTTAACATTGTTGTTGTTACTTCTTTCTCCCTTTATTTATTTTGCCTTTTTCGTGTTGCTAAAGTGAATCAGCCTCTCTGGACTGCCAGTTCCTGATGTTTCACCTAGAGATGCTAAATTGCTCAAGTGGTTGCTTTCTAAGGACCCAGCTGACTGAGATTTCATTTTACCCAAGTTAACAAACTTACAATGTTTGTAAAACATTTTATTTTACAAAATGAATTATAATATGTAGACAATATGTTTACAGATTTATTCAAGTTAGGAATTTCATTCATCCACCTCAATGTTAATTGTTTTGATTTTTTAATTAAAATACTTTAGTATATTATAATAGCAATTTTTTTTTAAAATGAACCTCAGAATCCATCCTCAAGGGACAAAGATTACCACTAATGTTCTTTTACTACGTGGATAATTCAACTTCAGCATGAAGTCTGAGTAATAGTCTCTGGGTGGGGAGCTGTGTTTAGGGTTTAGGAGTCAAATATTTGAGATTCTTACTGATGCTTCTGTTCCTGGAGTATTATTGTATACAGACAAGCAGATTCAGTTTGCAGGTGCTTTTTATTTGGCCTGCACTGTTTAAAAAGTGGAAAATTCTGTGTATTTTGAATTTGTGGCTTCTGTTAGGAAAAATTGGAGTATCTTATAGCGCCAGTTCTGCATTTCTCAGAGCAACAACAGGATGGAGAGATGGACTGTAGTAGCAGCTTTGGGGTTGAAACTCGGTGTGTAAGCTCCTAGGTGGAGTTTATAGTCCCCCCCCTTATTTGCTGTGCTTAACTGATGTACTTGCCTGGCTTGGAGTTATATGAATTTGAGACCCTTCCTGGAGGAGTAAATAGGGAGCATTACTGTTGCTAATTAGTGAAAATGGGAAGACTTAATAGCTGGATTGGAGAGGGAAGGTGATCATTTTTATCCTTCTTTTAATTACATTTTTGAAGGGACTGTCATAGAGCAATTTTATTTTTTAAAAGACACTGTTGGCCAGGTGCGGTGGCTCACTCCTGTAATCCCAGCACTTTGGGAGGGCAAGGCAGGCGGATCACTTGAGGTCAGGAGTTCGAGACCAGCCTGGCCAACATGGCGAAACCCCATCTCTACTAAAAATACAAAAATTAGCTGGGCATAGTGGCACATGCCGGTAATTCCAGTTACTCAGGAGGCTGAGGCAGGAGAATCGCTTGAACCCGAGAGGCAGAGATTGCTGCAAGCCGAGATCACACCACTGCACTCCAGCCTGGGCAACAGAGCAAGACTCTATCTCAAAAAGTAAAAATAAATAAATAAATAAAAGACATTGTCAGGCCTGGCGTGGTGGCTCATGCCTGTAATCTCAGCACTTTGGGAGGCCAAGGTGGGTGGATCACTTGAGGTCAGGAGTTCGAGACCAGCCTGGTCAACATGGTGAAACCCTGCTTCTACTAAAAATGGCACGCGCATGCAGTCCCAGCTGCCGGGGATGCTGAGGCATGAGAATTGCTTGAACCCAGGAGGCAGAGGTTGCAGTGAGCCAAGATCGCGCCACTGCATTCCAGTCTGGACAACAGAGTGAGAGTGTCTCAAAAAAAAAAAAAAACAACAACATTGCCAATATAATGTTGAATTTTAAAAAGTCACTCTGCCAGAAAAAGAAAAAATGCCTTGAAATGCAATCCATTTTTCTACTATGTAGTGATGGTAAGTAGATAGCGGCTCCTTTTTGTTCGAGTTTGGTGGATAGTTTGCTTTAGTGGAATGGGTCATTAAAAACTATGTAAGCATTTACTTCACTGATCTCCGAAAAGGGGGGCATCAACTTATTGACAGTGTATTTGAATTTAATGAGTTGAGTAATCCAGATCTCAAAATCTTTCAAAGTAAATTCACAGAAAACTGACAAAATCATTTGTAAAGTCAAGTGTAATATGTTGTATTTATTTACTTTTTCATACTTTTTTCCTTTCTATTACATTGGAAAATATTTTAAAATAGCTTGATGGTTATAATAATGATAATTTTACTTACTAATGTTGATAGGAAATCTAACCTTTAATATTTGGGGAGAACAGACAATGACATTGTGCATTACTCTAGCTATGCTGGAATAATCTTGTAATAGCTAATTTTTAACCTATTGTGCTTTTTCTTGTACTGTTGCTCATATCTCTATATCTCTTGTCATATCTCTGTATAAGTTGAATTGCAAGATCATTGTCTTAGAGATGAATAATTATGTCATTTAAAAAATAGTCATTGATTTTCAGTAAGTGCTTAGTGCATACTACCTAGTGTGGTGGTGGGTATAGTAAACGTGATAAAAATGGTTATAAACTAGTTCATGCTCTTACAGGGTTAGTCTTTCTAGGGAAAACAAAGAACACGTAAAGCTTATTTTAGTGGCATTGGAAATATTTAAGCCCTTCAGTTTTTGTGAGAAACTGGAACAGGAGAGATCAATATCTCTGCTCTGCTAAGGCAAACACC
This sequence comes from Symphalangus syndactylus, assembly GCF_028878055.3. Lineage (NCBI taxonomy): Eukaryota > Metazoa > Chordata > Mammalia > Primates > Hylobatidae > Symphalangus > Symphalangus syndactylus. Next base: position 21,096,291 of record NC_072424.2, read on the forward strand.
TGATTACTGTGGTACTGTATATAATGCATTGTGACCTTAGCTTTTTTTTTTTTTTTTTTCTCTCGTTGCCCAGGCTGGAGTGCAGGTGCATGATCTTGGCTCACTGCAACCTCCGCCTCTCAGGTTCAAGCGGTTCTTCTGCCTCAGCCTCCCACAGGCGTGTGCCACAATGCCCAGCTAATTTTTTTATTTTTAGTAGAGATGGGGTTTTGCCATGTTGGGCAGGCTGGTCTTGAACCTCTGACTTCAGGTGCTCTGCCTGCCTCGGCCTCCCGGAGTGCTGAGATTACAGGCATGAGCCACTGCATTAGCTTTCTTAGCACACCTAAGTGTACTCCACCTAAATACCCAGTTTAGTGCTGATTTTACTTGTTGCACATTGGATTTCCTCGAGCTGCTTTGAATTATTTTAATTTCAGCTTTTAAAACACTTTAGATGGAGAATAATGTATTGATACATTACATCTTTGCTCTAGAAATTTGATTTATTCATTAAGGGGAGAATAGTCATTTTGAGGAGGCTATAGTGTTTTTTGTTTTTTGTTTTTGAGACGGAGTCTCACTCTTGCCCAGGCTGGAGTGCAGTGGTGCAATATTGTCTCACTGCAACCTCCACCTCCCGGGTTCAAGCAGTTCTCCTGCCTCAGCCTCCCAAGTAGCTAAGATTGTAGGTGTATGCCACCACACCCGGCTAATTTTCGTATATTTAGTACAGACAGGGTTTCACCATGTTGGCCAGGCTGGTCTCCAACTCCTGGATTCTAGTGATCCCCCCGCCTCAGCCTTCCAAAATGCTGGGATTACAGGAGTGATTCACGCCCTGCCGGGAGGCTGTAATTCAAATCAGTAATGTACAGATCCATTGGCTATCCCAAAAAGCCATAGTTTCTTCCTGGAAATAGCCCAAGCAGATGATTATAAAGTAGATTGTGTTGAAGGAGCATGCCTGATCAAACACTAAACATTGACTTACAAGTATTACTAACAGTCTATCATATGAGCAGGGTGGGGCTAATAAAACACTGTTTGCTAAGTATTCATTAGGCACTGTGTGGGCATTTCCATGCAGTTGCAATCTCAATAGTTTAAACTCCAATGTGGGAGAGGTTGGTATCTCAGTTTTACAGATGTGGAAATACGAGATTTACAGAGGATTAGGGACATAAAGTCCTAAATTTAAAAGGTCCTGGACTTCCAGAGCTCATGCTCTATTATTTCTTCAGAGATAAACCAACTGTTACTCTAAACCAGGGGTCTGCAAACTAGCTGCTGTTAGGCCTCTGCATTAAGAATGGTTTTTACATTCTTAAACTTTATATTTGAAGTTGTTAAAAGAAGTACTAGTGGTGGTGGTGGTGGTGGTGGTGGTGGTGGTGGTGGTGGTGGTGACAGTGGTGGTAGTGGTGGTGGTGGTGGTGGTGGTAGTGACAGACCTTATGTACCCACAAATACTATCTGGCCTTTTACAGAAAAGATTCACTGATTCCTGCTCTAAACTTTAAAAAAAAAAACCCTAAAAATACACCCCTCCCCAAACTGTTACAATGTTTACCAAAAAAAGAAGCTATATATGTGTACGTTGAAAGTACTTTTAAATCTTTGAGGGTCCTGTCCTTTGGAAACCTGCAGAAAATTTCTGCAGAAAACAAATTTTCTGCGTAAAAATATTTCATTTAATTTCATAGTTCCCTTGAAGCTTTTTTAGGGTCCTTAGACTCCAGGTTGAAAAATAAACACAGACAGAGGTATACAACTTTGCTACCATAAACATAACTAAAACTAACATGCTAAAATCAATATTAACCACTTCATTATTTTGCTTACCTTCTTAAAATGTATATAGGATTCATATGGCTCAGCCGTTTCTAAAAATGCTGGAGGAGGGGGTAATCCCTCTCTCTATCCTATGAAGTATATCATGTCTTTGATTCTTTTTTTTTCCTCTTAAGATTCCTTATAGCAGGCTGAGGCACTCTAGATCAATAGTTCAATAAGAATATATGAAATTTCAAGTTAGAGTTCTTATCACTAAATACCTTGTTTAAAAGTTAAATACTGACTCAACATTTCTTCCCATGATATTCTCTGTTTTCTCAGAACAGTGTCACCAGGAAACAAGTATTATTAAATGACTTTGTTCTTATCTCAGAGTCATAGGACATACTGACACTTTTTTGGCATGACATCAGAGCACATCACACTTAATTGGAAAGTTTTAAAGCCAACTACCTGGTCATTAGTAGGTGTTTTACAGAGTAGTTTCAAAATCTCTCTTGCCAAATTGCTAAGACTGGCATAAAACTGTACACTTCCTGTATTTGTACTAGGGAAAAATGTGATATGCATGTTAATTATTTACCTTTAGATGAGTAGTACTAATTTTACTAGATATATATCAGATATTTTCTAGGTGACACATTACATTCTTTTCCCTTTCAAATGAGCGACAAACTCACTTTAAAAATTCAATCTGTTAGAAAATATGTAGTATCAAAGTGAAAATCTTCTGTAATATCTTTTCTTAAAACTATTGTTAAATTTGGGGACTATTCCATATTTTTCTAAATGTATTATAATTTGTTATAAACTTATAAAGGCAGGATCATACTCAGTACTTCATTGTTAGCATCTTTTTATTTAAAACTTAACTATATCTTGGGTTTTCTGTATATACCTACTTCATTTGTTCTAACAGATGCTTATAATTACATTGACCATTAGTACCATAAGTTAACCAATTCCTTGTTAATTTTTCAGTTTCTCACTAATATAAATAATGGCACCATAAACATCCTTCTACCTGTATCTCTGTGTACATGGTAAATTTTGTTGGTTTTTTTTTATTTTGGGGGGTGGGGTTGGCCATTTTTTTGGCATATATTTGTATAGTATTGAGGAGCATGAAGAAGTTAAAAATCTCCTCTCCATTTTGATTTCATCCCCTGATATACCCATGTTAAGTTTGAGGTCTAAACCTAACTGTATGCTCAAGCATACATATACAAGCTTCTTATATATATTGAGGAGGTGCCTCTCTCTCTTCCTCTTACCTTCTTCCCTCTCCCTCCCTCCTGCCCCCACTTTCACTCCCTCCTTCCTTCTGCCCTTAGTAAAATGAGAGTATGATATGAATGTGACCCTGCAAATTATTTTGTGAAGTGTAACATGGATATCTCTTCCGATAATATGTATAAATCCAACTCATTTACTGCTTTTCTCTACTCTCAGCCATTCTCTCTGCCTCAGACCTTATCTTTCATCACTACTTCTCACTTAATCTGTTCATGCCTCCTTGCTGTTCTCATATGCCAGGCATGCTCCCACCACAGGGCCTTTGCTATTCCTTCTTCTGGAGTGTTTTTCCCACAGATGGCCAAAGAGCTCATTCCAACATTTTTTAGGTCCCTGTTAAATATCACCTTTCAACATATTATGTTAAAAAAAAAAAAAAAAGTGGGTTAGCCCTTTAAATGCTGGAATTTTTCTTTGCTCAAACTTCTTATGGAAATATAATATGTGTGTGTGTGTGTGTCTGTCTGTGTGCATATAGAAACTGTCCCACTCCTAAATGTACAGTGATGAATTTTCACAGAGTGAACTGAATCATGTATCTGAGTGCTGTGGTTTTGGTTTCTTTTTTATTCGTTTATTTATTTTTTAATTTTATTATTATTATACTTTAAGTTTTAGGGTACATGTGCACAATGTGCAGGTTTGTTACATATGTATACATGTGCCATGTTGGTGTGCTGCACCCATTAACTCGTCATTTAGTATTAGGTATATCTCCTAATGCTATCCCTCCCCCCTCCCCCCACCCCACAACAGTCTCCGGAGTGTGATGTTCCCCTTCCTGTGTCCATGTGTTCTCATTGTTCGGTTCCCACCTATGAGTGAGAATCCAGCAGCACATCGAAAAGCTTATCCACCATGATCAAGTGGGCTTCATCCCTGGGATGCAAGGCTGGTTCAACATACGCAAATCAATAAGTGTAATCCAGCATATAAACAGAACCAAAGACAAAAACCATATGATTATCTCAATAGATGCAGAAAAGGCCTTTGACAAAATTCAACAGCCTTCATGCTAAAAACTCAATAAATTAGGTATTGATGGGACGTATCTCAAAATAATGAGAGCTGTCTATGACAAACCCACAGCCAATATCATACTGAATGGGCAAAAACTGGAAGTATTCCCTTTGAAAACTGGCACAAGACAGGGATGCCCTCTCTCACCACTCCTATTCAACATAGTGTTGGAAGTTCTGGCCAGGGCAATGAGGCAGGAGAAGGAAATAAAGGGTATTCAATTAGGAAAAGAGGAAGTCAAATTGTCCCTGTTTGCAGATAACATGATTGTATATCTAGAAAACCCCATTGTCTCAGCCCAAAATCTCCTTAAGCTGATAAGCAACTTAAGCAGAGTCTCAGGATACAAAATCAATGTACAAAAATCACAAGCATTCTTATACACCAATAACAGACAAACAGCCAAATCATGAGTGAACTCCCATTCACAATCGCTTCAAAGAGAATAAAATACCTAGGAATCCAACTTACAAGGGATGTGAAGGACCTCTTCAAGGAGAACTACAAACCACTGCTCAATGAAATAAAAGAGGATACAAACAAATGGAAGAACATTCCATGCTCATGGGTAGGAAGAATCAATATCATGAAAATGGCCATACTGCCCAAGGTAATTTATAGATTCAATGCCATCCCCATCAAGCTACCAATGACTTTCTTCACAGAATTGGAAAAAACTACTTTAAAGTTCATATGGAACCAAAAAAGAGCCTGCATCACCAAGTCAATCCTAAGCCAAAAGAACAAAGCTGGAGGCAACATGCTACCTGACTTCAAACTATACTACAAGGCTACAGTAACCAAAACAGCATGGTACTGGTACCAAAACAGAGATATAGATTTTGGTTTCTTAAACATAATTTATGGAACATAACATTTTTTATGGTTAAACATTGTCATTGTAAACACAGGCTGATGACGTGTAACCCAATACTATTGTGAAATCAGTATTGAAGGAGAGTGCCTTCTTTTTAGACAGATACACAGACACACACACACACTCTCACACACACACCCATAAATTATGTTGATTGTGGTCTCCAGCAGTTAACCATGTTGAATTCAAGGTCTGTCCAGGCACCATACTGACACAGTATCCTCTCATTCCCACACACAAACAAAATACTAAACACAGATGTGTTTGCAACCTTCTCTGACACTCCAGAAGACTTGATTTTTAATTTCACATTTTTAGAAAGGTCAATATTGATAAACTGTAGATTATACTTTTCTTAGATTGATATAGAATAACAATCAAACTTGCTTTTACTAGTCTGGTATATAATTGCCAATTTTCATGAAATCAGAATGCTTTAGAACACATTTCTCTTTATTCTCTAATCAGCACATCGAGTATTTATGCCTGTGAATTCTTCATGTGTTGTAGGGAGAATGGAGCTGATGATATGGTGGGTGGGGTACTGAATGTCTGGGCTTTGATTTGCATAACTTTGATAGAAAAGCTAGAAAATTTTTCACTTCCCAGCATTAATAGTTCTTGTTGGTATGTACTTAAAAACAAAAATGCTTGAATAGCATAGTAAAAATATCCTCATTGGGTTTATTCTTTTGTATTACGTACCTATTATGTATACTTAAGTCATTGATAAGGTACCAGTTAAATAGATACTTGCAACCTAACTACTTTTTAGAAATGGTGTTTCTTCTAGGATGAACTCTGTAATATCCTACCTGTGTAATCTACAGTTATAAGTAACTATTGTTTTTTGCTGTGAAATCTTAAGTAGTAGTGATAGGGAGATACAATTTCTATTTAGTAGCTGGCTACAAGAATCTCTATTTTGAAAAATGACTGTTCTGTTCTCAGATACAACTTTCATGGAGACATCAATATCTTCTGAATAGTGCATCTGGTGTTTCTGTTGTATGCTAATTTTTTGTCCTTTTTACATAATAGTCTTTCATACATACTGGATTATACTAACACTTATTACTAAGGATGTGGTTGCTGACTATACGGTCTTACTACCTTAGTCATTTGGTCATGCAAATAAATAATTCAAAGCTTTTTGTTCTCTGAAACCTGCTGTGGCTGAAATAAAAGCCATTCTGTTATAGCAAATTTCATTTGTATGGTAATTATTTTTATAATGCACTGAAAATCTTATTTTGTTTTCACCATTCCTAAGTATAATATTATTTTCTGTAAAATTTAGGACAGGTGATATCTGATGTATTTCAGTATTTGGAAATCTTTTTCATTCTTAATGTTTAACTCTTTGGATTTTAATCAGGACCAGAATGGCAAACTCTTGCCATGGGAAGAATTTAACTAAATATTTGTAGTAAAATATGTGTCCTTTTGTTTACTAATGCTGGAGTGGTAGGTAGTACAAACTAAATTTACTTCAGATATTTTGAGATTAATGAAATGTAAAGAGAAAATTCTTGACAGTCTTAGTCTGTAAAATAAAGTCAATGAATACAGTATATCTAAATTATAGCCCATTTTAGGTAAATTGCTTACTCAAAATATTTGAACTTTTTAATACTACAGAGTTAGGATTTGGACTCCATAATTCTGAGAATCATGCCACTCAACAAGCATTGACTGAACCAGACTCTTAGTAATAATTGTTAGAGTCTAGAGGATATCTGTGCTCTTATGATTTCTCTTGAAAGTAACTTGGCCTCTTGCCCTGAAACAGTAGGATTAGAAGATGAGGAATTCCTCTTCTGTTTCTGGAATTACTACTGATTTGTTGGTTTAGTATATCCTTGGGCAAGTCATGCAACTTGTTATTTTTGAGACTAAATTAAATGAAAAATCTGAAGTTTTAAAAGTTCTTAGAGAAAATAATTATGTAAATGTAAGATGGCATTATTTATTATTCACTTTGCTGTTATTTCTGCAGGCTGCATCTTATCCTGGCATAGGTTTAATGTAGGGATTTCTCTCAAATAAGTATATACAAACTGGTTATCCGATAAGTATTTTCCTTTAGTAAGTTCTAACTTGAGTTAGGTACTTACAAACTAACAGATGCAGAGATACAGATAGTATTAAAATCATTTATGTACTTTAGAAGATGTTTTACTTTTATTTGGATAGGGAAAAATTAGGAGAAAGCTGGACAGTTATAACCTTAAAACATAATCATCCCTCAGTATCCATGGGGGATTGGTCCCAGGACCTTCCCCATTCCACCAGGATACCAAAATCCACAGATGCTCAAGTCCCTGATATAAAATGGCATAGTATCTGCATATAACCTAAGCATATCCACCTGTATGCTTTAAATCATCTCTAGATTACTTATAATGCCTAATACAATGTAAATGTTATATAAATAGTTCTTATACTGTATTGTTTAGTGAATAATGATAAGAACAAAAGATTTGTACATCAAGTTCTGTACAGTCGCAATAGTCTTTTTTTAAAATCTGGGGTTGAATCCAAGGATGCAGAACCCATAGACGTGGAGGGGTGACTATGTTAACTTCTCCTTATTTGTCTTGTTCAGATTTTTTGTTGTCCGTTAATATTTGGAAAGGAATTTTTGTCTGTTTGATACATCTGACTAGCTAAAGAAGACCAGATTTCTGTTTCATAAACTTCATTGTTCATATCTTTACCATAGTAGGGAGGTGGTAATTTTGCTTTAAAGCATTTTCTCTTTCAGTCCACAAGACTTCAGAAGAGATTCAGTTTATTTAGTAAATATTTAACACCATCTTTGTCCAGAGTGCACAAGACTTCAGAAGAGATTCAATTTATTCAGTAAATGTTTAACGCCATCTTTGTCCAGAGAGCAACACACTGCAGAGAGAGTTAGTGCTAACAGGGAGTAAATTAACACAGTCCTTTCAAGGTATTTTTAAAAATCTAGTAGTGAGAAAGTATACTTAAAGTAAGGTAATAGGTTACAGCTTAGAATTTAAAAAAAAATTGCCCCGACTCAGAGTCATTACAGTCTGACTCAGTGGTTTTCAGAGTGTGATTTGATCTTCCAGACCTTTGAGGGGTTGGCAGGTCTACCAAGTCAAGTCAGTTATTTTCATAATAATACAAAAATGTTATCTGCCTTTCTCAGCCTTGTTCTCTCACAAATATATGGTGAAGTTTTACAGAAATTAAATATGTGATGACATCATCACCCTCACAGTTAATGGAATGTGAGCTTTGTATATTCTTATGTTTAAAATTTTTATCATTTGTAATTTCTGATATTCAAAATGTTAATAGACATAATCTACATGAACAGCAGCTCTTCGGGATCCTCAATAATTTTTAAAAGTTTATAGGAGTCCTAAGAACAAAATGTATAAGAACTGCTAGTCTGACCTGAAGTTTATTTATTTTTACCATATGTAAAGGAGCCACCTCTGTTGCCTCACTTTCTCAGTGAGCTTTAATAAATATTAAATATATACATTATTTTCAGTTGCTATCTAGTATTGCTTGTACACCTTGGTATTGTAAGACACAAGGTTGAGTGGATTTGTTACAGTTTTGACTGCACCATTTACTATGTGATCACAGACAAACTGCTTTAGCTTCCTCTTTTGTCAAATAATGTTTATTATACTGTACCTTGTTATGAGTTGTGAGAATCAAGGACATATATCAGAGTTGCATAATTTACAGAAGTGCTAGAAACATACAAAGTAGTCATTTTTGTATTCTCTTATTCAAAGATGTGTGTTAGGGGGCTGGTAGAGAAGAACAGGAAAGAATAGGAGTTTGGATTTGCCCATTTTTTTAGCTATGTGAAAACTGGGAATTTTGATTTAATTGATCATAGGCCATGGTAAGGGACCCTTACATTGTGGGTTGTGATGAACATAAGAAGATAGGAGATTTGCCAGACATAGTCAAGAGAATTACTTTGGTTCCCTGAGCAACTCGTCTCATTTGATACCTTACCTCTGTGGTGCATAGGCTATCAGTTAACATTGACTCATCTTTTAGTCACCAGCTCTTTGAATTCTATTATGAGGGACCTGCAGCCTTGATTATCACTCTTTTGTTCAGCATATATATAAAAACTACTTTAGAAAATTGTGAGGCATTTTGGACCTTGATCATTCTATGCAGAAATAGGAGCTTGGGTAAAAGTGAGCATTTTATATTAGGTAGAGGGTATATGGATGAGCAAGAGAAATTTTTTTTTTTTGTAACAGTATTTGTTATCCTTGTTCTTATTAATTTCATAACTATTCAGGAATACTTTTTTTCTCTGTAGGAATACAGAAATTAAAATACTTTCTCCAAGAATAGTATAGTACACTTTAAGGAATTTCATAAATAGAACAATCTTCTGTGGGTTTCCTGAAGTCAGTTTTTTAATATATTCAGTTTAATATAAGCTTAGTTATAAAACTTGATGATGCAGAAATACAAAGGTGATAACTAAGGTAGGGAGGCATGCTGACTTTTTGTTTGTTGTTTTTGTTTTTGAGACGGAGTCTCACTCTGTCACCCAGGTTGAAGTGTAGTGGTGTGACCTCGGCTTACTGCAACCTCCGCCTCCTGGGCTCAAGCAATTCTCCCACCTCAGCCTCTCGGGCAGTTGGGACTATAGGTTCACACCACCATACCCAGCTGATGTTTTGTATTTTTAGTAGAAATGGAGTTTTACCATGTTGGCCAGGCTGGTCTCAAACTCCTGACCTCAAGTGATCGCCCACCCCGGCCTCCCAGAGTGCTGGGATTACAGGCATGAGCCACCGTGCCTGGCCTGTTGTTGTTTTTGAAACAGGGTCTCGCTCTGTCACCCAGGCTGGAGTGTAGTGGCACACTCATGGCTCAGTGCAACCTCAACTGCCTGGGCTCAAGTGATCCTCCCATCCCAACCTCCCCAGTAGCTGGGACTACAGGCATGCTCCACCACGCCCAGCTAATTTTTGTATTTTTTTGTAGAGGTGGGGTTTTGCCATGTTGCCCAGGTTGGTCTCAAACTCCTGGGCTCAATCCATCCACCTACCTCGGCTTCCCAAAGTGCTGGGATTACAGGCATCAGCCACCATGCCCAGCCCTGACTATTGTTAATTTGTTCTCTTGCACTTAACAAATGATATCATCACAAAGGACACAATTAAAAAAAAAAATCAACTAACATGGGACTGAAATCAGCACCATATGGAATCGAAGCCCAAGGAGGACAAACAGCCATGAACTGGGACCGTCATCATATGTGGTGAATGCTGAGTCCTGAAGTGGTTCCTTGTGGAAGGGAAGAAGTTTGCTACCTGACATGTCTATAGGAGTTCATCCTTAATATAGATAAATAGAAGGTTTGATAGGAAATATTTCTAGAGCACCTCACTGGGCCAGATGCCTTATGAGAACTTTCTTACCTTGTCCTTACATAACTCTATAAAATAGGTGCTATTATTATTATTCTTCTTTCATAGGTGTAGAAACTGGGGCTCTCAGAGTTCCAAGTAACTTGCCAAAGGTGTCAAGGCTAGTAAGTATTAGAGCCAAAATTCAAGACCAAGTATTGATTTAATACTACTTTAAACTGCCTTGTCAAAAAGAAGCTGAAAGTGAGGAATAAATAAATGAAAACCCAGGAGAAGAAAATCAGAGGGAAGAGAAAGATAAGGGATGGTGGGTATTAAAAATAGATGTGGAATGCAGCAGTCAGGATTAAGGGTTAGCAGTCAGTAAAAAAAGACTATTTTATAGTCCATGAAAGAAGAGAGGGGAGATGAAGGGGAAAGAAAGATGACTATAGGTTGGTGCAAAAGTAATTGTGGTTTTGCCATTACTTTTACATGGCAAAACCCGCAATTACATTTGCACCACCCTAATAAATTTAGTGAACTGCTGCTTTGGTCTGGGACAATACTATATTTTTATATGCATATTATCCATTGAATCCCCACAGTAAAACCGTAATAGTGATATTTCACTTATAAATGATTAAATACAGATTAAAAAGGTTAAACGAGTTACTCAAATTGAAACTCAGGTCTCTAAGATTGCAGAACTCATGCTTTTATATCATATCCAGTGTACAGTTTAAGAAACAGGGAACTTTTATATTTGACTTTTTATTTTGAAAAATGTCAAACATAGTTCTAAGGTAAAAAGAATAGTAAGATGAACACTCATGATCTGTCACTCATCTTTAACAGTTGTCAACTCATGGCCAATCCTCTTTATCTCTAACTCCCCTTCCTCCTTAATCCCATAGATTATTTTGAAGCAAATCCCACGTATTTTATCCATAAATACTAAGTATGTAGCGCTCATATTTTTATCAGATATAAAATAAATTTTAACAGTAATACCTAATGTCATTAAGTATCCAAATAGTGTTCACATTTTCCTGATCGTGTAGGCTTTTTTTTTTTTTTTTTTTTTGAGATGAAGTCTTGCTCTGTTGCCCAGACTGGAGTGCTGTGGCATGATTGGGGCTCACTGCAACCTCTGCCTCCCGGATTCAAGTGATTCTCCTGCCTCAGCCCCCCGAGTATCTGAGACTACAAGCATGTGCCACCATGCCTAGCTAATTTTTGTATTTTTAGTAGAGACGGAGTTTCACCATGTTGGCCAGGCTGGTCTCAAACTCCTGACCTCAAGTGATCTGCCTACCTCAGCCTCCCAAAATGCTGGGATTACAGGCGTGAGCCACTGCACCTGGCCCCTGTAGGCTTTTTTAATTACAGACTTTTGGTTTGCTTTGCATAGCAGTGATCATGCTCTGTTCAACAATGTATCCTGATTTTCTTGTTTTGAGACAGGGTCTCACTCTCTCACCCAGGCTGGAGTGCAGTGGTGCAATCTTGGCTCACGGCAACCTCCACATCCCAGGTTCAAGTGATTCTTGTGCTTCAGCCTCCCAAGTAGCTGAGACTACAGGTGCATGGCACCACGCCTGTCTAATTTTTGTATTTTTTGGTAGAGATGTGGGTTTCACTGTGTTGGCCAGGCTGGTCTCAAACTCCTGGCCTTAAGTGATCCACCTTCTGTGGCCTTCCAAAGTGCTGGGATTACAGGCGTAAGCCACCATGCCGAGACCTGATTTTCTAAATAGCAGTTTAACATAAGCATTATCTTATATTTTATTTCAACTTTGTAAATTAATTTAGGCTTGAATGCATTCTTTTATTATCTTTAAACATTTTACTGCTTTATTGCTTTTACTGGGAAAAAAAGTTTGTCTCTGTGAAAAGTTGTAAGCTTAATAACATGCTATATTTTAAAATACCTTAGTTTTTTTGAAAGATAAAAGATTCGATATCATGGAAAGGGGGGGCAGGGAGTACTCCAAAACCTTAAGAGGAGGCCAACATGAGCTCATTTTCCAAATAGACAGTAATCTTAGTAATTACCCCCGACTTATAAGCTATCTGGGTTATTTTTAATTTTTCTTTTTCTCATTTGTTTTTCATTGATTACTTCCCTCTCCCCAATCCCAGATGAGGATGCCTACCTTAATGATAGATTAATAGTAAAGTACGTATTATTGTCTTATCACACCAGCCTAATTTAGCTTTTGTAAATGCAGTCAGGAATAACAATAACATAACTTCTGCCAAATATGGTTAACTTGTTAGTTGGGAACATTTAAATATAACTTTATTCCTAAAAGAGCATGGGCCTGGATGTGAGTGTGCCTGTGTTTTTAGACTCAGGTCTAATTAGACTATTTCTCATCAGTAAAGTGAAAGGATTTAAATATTTGGATATCTGTGGAATTACCTTTCATATCTAACAGTCTGTGGAATAAATTAGTATTCATGTGTGTCTTGCTTTAGTTATTTTCAAATTTTAATGATAATCTTCAAATTGAGTTTTTCGTTTTAAAATTTTTCTTATTTTTCTTTTTTATGTCACAAATGTCTCAGCGTCTTTTTTTTAACTTACTAAATGATGTTAAGAAAATTATGTTAAATATTAGGCAATTTTAGATTTAACACAGTTGTCTCTAAAAATAGAATCTGCAGGAAACTCTCAGTTCACAGAAGAAAAAAAGGATTGAAGACGGAATCAACCAGTTGATAGTTTACAAATTAGACTGAGATCTGGATCTATTCATTATAATGACTTAAAGATGAAGGAGATCCAGATACTGTCTTTTCTAACACTTAAGGCTCCTATGGTCTTAGAAAAGAGAAAAACGAGCATATAATAACTTAAGAGTTTTAAAAAATAGAACATGATTGTAAAAGAGCAGACTAACAACACCTTAATGGTATTTCTTCTAGAAACTTCTGAAAATTTTCAGAAAAATTTAAGTATTGTAGTATAATTAAAAGTATGCCATTTTAAGGTATATTTCATATCATTAAATAGCTTCTTTATTTCAGTGGAGATATACTAAGTGCCAGGCATTTTGTTAAATACCAGGAATTTAAGCTGAACAGTAATAATAACTAATGTCTATTGAGTGTTTGCTGGCATGGTACTAAGTGCTTTTCATTATTCAATGCAATTCTTGTAACAGCACTGTGAGGTAGGTGTAATTATTATCCTTCTTTTGCCTCTGAGGAAACCGAGGCTCAGATTTTGGTCAAGGTCAGAAGTTTGCTCAAGGTTATATTGCTGGGAAGTGGCACAATAGGATTCCAAGCCAAGCTGTGTGGCTCCAGAGTCTGTTCTTAACCTCTATTTTATATTGCCTATAAATGTAAGCTTTCTTTTCTCAGGCAACTCACAATTTAGTTGGGAGGAGGGGATCTTGCAGGAGAGCTAGAAAGATGGAGGCAGATACATAAATAGTATGGCTAGTAGTAAAACAGAGTATATATAAAGTGTTTTTAGAACACAGGAGAGGAAACAATTACCAGATGGTAGAGGAGAGGGACAGGTTACAGAGAGGAGGCGACTGAAGTAGAACTTCAGCAGTGAAAAGCTTACCACATAGGGCTAGGCTACGTATGGCATCAGAGTGTTTAGCAGGTACAGTTTCTCAGGAGAAATAATACGGTAGTACTAACCTTGGTGAACATAGAGGAGCCTTGTGTATGAATTGTCCTTTTAATATATCAACTGAAGTATCTAAGTAAAATTGAAAATTTGAAATTTACATTCACAATTTACCAACACAGAAAATGAAGAGTATTTGGAACCATTGTACTTTGTTTTCTTTCTGGCTTATACTTAGTTTTGTATTAGCGTGCCATAGTTTGCATGATAATGTATGCCATAAAAGTTATGACTAATTGAGGTTTTGAAAATTACACTCATTATTTGAAGGAGTACTGGCTCTGAAGCATAATAAATGAAGAAACATTTTTAAAATGATCACTCACTGAGTTATCTAGTTTATATATTTGGTGTAGGAGAATTTGAAGAGAACGTTTATGTTTGCTAGTTCCTAATGTAATAGAGCCAAAACTTTCTGACTGAAAGCATAAACCATATAGGACTTTCAATTGCCTGTTTATAGCTGCTCATTCTACTCTCTCCCTTAGAAAGGATATAGTGTTGTGTGTATTCCTGAGCCTGAAACATGACTGCAGTATCTGAGTATCTAACTTTGACTGGTCTCTCTATTCTCAAGTAAGCCTATTTGTTAAACAGATGAGATGGTATTTGAGGTAACTGTTACAGAATAGTTTAGCTTTAGACATAGGGAGATGGAGTAGGAGCATATTGTGGGTAGGAGAAATCACAAAGTAACAGAATGAGGGCCTTGTAGGATCTTCAGGGATTCAGTGAGGAAGCCAGTTTGAAATAATAATACTTGGGCATAAAGAAGAGAAGAAAACCAGAATTTGTGTGCTTATAACAAGCCACAAACTTGATTAGGTGTATCACATGTGTGAACTCTAAATCTTTGTAATAGTCCTGTGAGGTAGCTTTTTATTTACAACAACAAAAAGTAGAGGCTTTGTTTTTGGTTTAAGAAAGTACTCTTTTTAAGAAAAGGAAACAATTTCAGAAATCCCAACATTCTCAGCAATCAATGAAAACCTAAACCAGGCCAATGAGGAACACAGAACAACAGAAGACACATTTTAACAGTAAATGGATGGAGGGGAATGGGGATAGAACTAACTGGTTGTGAGAAAAGGAGGAGTAAAAGGTAACCTCCAGGTTTCTAAGTGTCTTTGAAATTGATGGTGCCAGTAAGAGAAAGCAGGAGAGGAGGGCGCAAGTTTGAAGAAAGGGTGTTTAATTCATTTTTAGGTACCAATGTATGAACTGTGATAAAAGCAGCAACAGCAAGTTATGTTGCTCAGGGAAGTTAGAGAAAGGAAACAGGAAGACAGAAACCACGTTGTTTTAGTATACGGAACAATTTTTCTAATTCTTCATTTTGGAATATTTCACTTAAAAGTCAAGAAAATAGTTCAGTAAATGCCGCTCCCCGTCCCCTCACCCCCTCCCTCATCCTGCTTTGTCTGTAGCCAATAATTAACTTAGGGCCACTCTTGTTCATCTATATCTTGCCACACATCCCTCCCCCGATTATTTTGAACAAAATTTATGTATAACATCAATATGTCTTTTTAAAAAAAGTATAATCCCACTATCAAACCTTTAAAAAGTAATAATTCTTTAGCATCTAGCTTAGGATCATTTTTTTATATCCCCAAATTAGAAAACATCAAGGTGTAGATTCTCAGAAATGACTATTTCATAGTGGTGTTCCTTACAATAAACTAGCATGGATTTTTATTAGAACAGAGAGAGATTCGTTGATCTTTTAATCACGTGGACTTGTTTACCCCTTCCTTCTGAAATATTGTGACTAATGTGGGTCTTTCTTGGAGGACTAGGATGAGAAAGTTTGACAGCCATCAAACTGCACTGGGAAGGTCATTACCATTATTATTGATTTCCACTCCCTCTAGGACTCCAAGTCAGTATTAGTAGAATTCCTGAACAATTTTATTGAGTTCGTTATATTTTACTCAGCATCATAACCGAGACAAGATAGTTTGGAAGACAAAAGGTACTGTTTTAGATATCTAAAGTAAACTTAATAGAGCGCCCATGATTAACACTGGAATTTACTTTCTGTAAACCATTAAAAGTGAGATACTGTGATTTTATAGAAATTATACAGCTTTATAATGCAGATTAGGAAATGTGTTTCAGTGAAAGTGGCATTGTATTAGGACTTATTAAACCCCACTCCTGTGGCTCCACCCAGAAGCAATTTGGCGCACAGGAGGACAGCTTCAGCCCCCTATGAGTTCATCTCTGCCCCAACAAATCATCAGCAAGCACCTATTACCTGGCCACCCCACTCCTTCCCCCAAACTGCCTTTGAAAAACCCCTCACCTATGAGCTTTGAATGAAGTGATTTGAGTACAAATTTTGTCTCCCCTGTGGTGTGGCCAGCTTTGTGTCTATTAAACTCTTCCTCTATGACAATGCCACCATGGTCTGTCTTTATGCTGTGGGCAGGAAGAACCCCTCAGGTGGTTGCAATACCTTGTAGTTTAAGAGATACTGGCATATGAATTAGTTTTACATAGGTAACAAAAAGCATGGATTATTCCCCTCCTCCCTTTTTGAACAAGAAATTGAAGTTTAAGGAGATAAAAGACTTTTCCAATATCACCTGCTTTATCAGTGATGAAGTTGGGACAACAATCTATATGTATATATGACTCTAAGTTTTGTGTTCTTTTGTCTTCTTTTTTGTGTTCTTTTTTGTCTCCTTGACAATCCTCATCTAACCTTTGCCTGAATATTTCTAGAGATAGAGGCTTGCTACTACATATTGAGAAAGCCATGTCCTTTTTTCACTGGCTTTAATTGTCACAAAGTTTTCTCGTATTGATCTGAAAACTCTAGCAGATTTATCACTTGAGCAAGAACATGAACGCTCAACTGCAGTTAACAGTAGATCTAGACGTCTGCATATTTTTACATTGGGTTTGTAGTAAAACCTTTCTCTCTAAAGATCACAGTGTTTGCAAACAGTTTTACTGCTGCCATGTGATGGAGATGTCACCAGCTGGTATTCAGCATGCTTATAGAGCAAACTTGAAGAGACGTCTTAAAGTAAAACATATTTTAGATGTTACAAAAGGTTCTCTCAGATCTACACAGGAGAAGAAGGCTTGGCTTCTCTTGTAAGTATAAATTTAAATATGTATTTTAAGTATTAGTAAAATAATGCACATTTAAAAATTAAACATGCCAAGTGTAGTGGCTCACTCCTAGAATCTCAGCACTTTGGGAGGCCGAAGCAGGAGGATTGCTTGGACCCAGGAATTCAAGACCAGCCTGAGCAATATAGCAAGACCCCACCTCTACAAAAAATAGCTGGGTGTGGTAGCCTGCATCTGTAGTGCTAGCTACTTGGGATGCTGAGGCAGAAGGATTGCTTGAGCCCAGGAGGTCAAGGCTGTAATGAGCCATGATCACACCACTGCATTCCAGTCTGGGCAACAGAGTAAGACCCTGTCTTCAAAAAAAGAAAAAAACATGTTTTTTCTTTAAACTTTTATTAAAATATAACTCACCACCTGAAAAGTGTACTAATCAGAAAATTCAGCTCCATGAATGTCTACAAAGTGAACAAACTCATGAAATCAGCATTCAAAACAAGCAACAGAGTGTTACCAGCAACCAAGAAGCTCCTTATATGCTACCTAGTCACTACCTTCCCCTCCTCTGCCTAAAAGTAACTACTATCCTGACTTCTAACACTATTTTTAGATTTTTTTGTGTTTGTTTTTTGCCTGATTTTGAACTTTGTATAAATTGAATCATACTGTATGTACTCATTTTTGTTGTCTTTAGCTCAAGAGTAGTTTGTGAGATTAATCCATGTTGTTGCATATAGATATAGTTTGTTCATTATATTTGCTGTGGAGTATTCCACTGTGAATGTACTTCAGTCTGTCCATTCTTGTTGATGGGCAGTGTTGTTATGAATATTCTTATATATGCCTTTTGGTGAACATTTGTGCACATTTCTCTTGGGTATATCGAGGAGTAGGATTGCAGAGTCATAAGGTGGATCTCTACTGGCTTCGTAAATATTATTACAATTTTCAAAGTAGTTTTAGTAGTCGAAACCAGCAGTTTCACATCCTCTCCAACATTTGGCATTGTTTGTCCTTTCATTTTATTTAATGCATGTAACTTAAAAATCAAAACAGAAGAACTTATGATGAAAATCAGCAATTGCCTCCCTAAACCCTTTACTTTCCTGCCCTAAGCTAGACTGTTCAGAAGCAATCATTTGTAACTATATATTTCTCTTTTTTTTGGCTTTGTCGCCCAGGCTGGAGTGCAGTGGCGCAATCTCTGCTTACTGCAAGCTCTGCCTCCCAGATTCACGCCATTCTCCTGCCTCAGCCTCCCGAGTAGCTGGGACTCCAGGCGCCCGCCACCACGCCCATCTAATTTTTTTGTATTTTTGGTAGAGACGGGGTTTCACCGTGAGCCACCACGCCCAGCCTATATATTTCTATTTTTAACAACTTTTAAGAGGCATTGATTAAGAGCACAGATTCTGGGGCCAAGCGTGGTGGCTTCCACCTGTAATCCCAGCACTTTGGGAGGCCGAGGCAGGTGGATCATGAGGTCAGGAGTTCAAGACCAGCCTGGCCAACATAGTCTCTACTAAAAATACAAAAATTAACCGAGCGTGGTAGTGGGCACCCTGTAATCCCAGCTACTCGGGAGGCTGAGGCAGGAGAATAGCTTGAATCCGGGAGGCAGAGGTTGCAGTGAGCTAAGATCATGCCATTGCACTCCAGCCTGGGACAGAGCAAGACTCCCTCTCAAAAAAAAAAAAGAAACAAACAAACAAACAAACAAAAACACAGATTCTGGAGCTAGACTACCTAGATTCTAATTTTGGTTTACCACTTACTAGCTGTGTTTCCCTGAGCAAGTTACTTAACCTCTCTGTGTCTTAGTTCCCTTATCTGCAAAATGGGGCTAATTATAGTACCTATCTCAAAGAATTGTTTTGGGAATTAATTAATATAATGCCTTTCACATGGTAAGTATGTAATAAGTGTTAGCTATACTAATAATAGTGGTGTTTCCTCTGTATTACTAAACAGTATCATATAGCTATTCTTGAATCAGAAGCTTTAGACAGTGGCTATTGATTGGCTTCAGAAGATAAAGGATTTCGCTAAGTAATATCCTCTCACCTTCTCTTTTGCCTTTTTTTGATATAGTTATATTACTATTTTCCATTCATTCACTGAACTACATCTTTATTTATTTTTATTTTTTTGTTTGTTATTTTTTGAGAGTGGGTCTTACTCTGTCACCCAGGCTGAAGTGCAGTATTGTGATCTCAGCTCACTGCAGCCTCGATCTCCCAGACTCAAGTGATCCTCCTGCCTCAGCCTCCAGTGAAGCTGGAACTACAGGAGCGCACCACCATGCCCAGCTGATTTTTGCATTTTTTGTAGAAATGGGGTGTGGCTATGTTGCCCAGGCTGGTCACGAGCTCCTGAGCTCAAGCAGGTCGCCTGCCTCAGCCTCCCAAAGTGTTGGGATTACAGGCATGAGCCACCAACACCTGGCCATCCTTATTTTTGTATAATTGATAACATGTTCTGTTCATAGTTAAGTCTTCCTTGGTCTGTGTTTTTACATTATTATGTCTATATAAGTACTGTTTATTACAGAACTGTCTAATGTGCAGATTTATGTTTCCTTCTCTATATTCCAGTTTCGTAACCTTGGTGCCATTCAAAGCAATATTTTTTTCTCTTACCAAATTGCCTTACTCAGATTTTCAGAGTATTCCTTTCCCTTCTCATTCCTTCTGCCTCTCCTATTTATTTTCTCTTATTTCTTGGAGATTTCCTTCCTGGAGCTTTCATCACCTGCCCCAAACGGGTTTTCTCTTGGCTTGCCACACACCAGTCATCTGGGTTTAGGACATCGTTGCCCTCTTAACTTAGATCCACTGTTTTGGATCACTTTCTTCAGTCTTGCTTTATGCCCTTATTTTGTGGGCATGTATCTTCATGTAACTTTTTAATAAAAGGATGTAGTCTTCAGCAAGCTTTTTGTTCTCCCTGGACTGTGTGAAATGAGAAAATGATTTGTGATTCTTGCCATACCATGCTATTGTGAGGATCAAATATAGTAATGTATGTAAATCCATGAGCGTCCTTTGTAAGGCTCCTTCAGACTTGGTTTAGAACTTGTATTCCAGCAGAAAACAGGGTGGTAATCAAGTCAGTTAAGGGACTGTAGATCAGGCTCTGGAGTTACATATGAGTTTTGTTATGGACTGAATTGTGCTCCCCTCAAAAATTAATAAAATATGTTGAAGCCGCAACCCTCAGTGTAACTCTATTTGGGATAGGGCTTTTAACAAGGTAATCGGGGTTAATTAAATGAGATCATAAAGATGAGCAGTAATCTGATAAAACTGGTTTCCTTATAAGATAAGAAGAGGGAGAGAGAACAGGAATATGCACGTGGAGAAAAGGCTGTGAGAGGACACAGTGAGAAGGCAGCCATTGCCAAGCCAAGCAGAAAGGCCTCACCAAAACCCAACCCTGTCTGTACCCTGATCTTCGACTTCCAGCCTCCAGAGCCACTCAGAGTTCTGTTATGGAAGGCATCACAGATTAACACAAGTTCCAGTTTTGGTTCTAGCATTTACTAGGTGTGAGATCTCTTAAGACTGTTTCCTTATGTACAGTGTGCTGATGCCTAGTTTGGAGGTTGTAAGGATTAAGTGAGCAAATAAAGTGCTTTATACAGTCAGCATCTGGTTTGGTAGCCCTTCAATAAATGTTTGTTTTTCATAAGCATTAAAAGGGACTATAATTTGTTTTAACGGAGCTGTGCCATTTTATGATTCTATTATTTTATCAGATAATTCTAACCAAACATTTATACATCAAAGCAGTGACAAGAAGAATTATTTCTGGGTAGCAGGGTTGTTGGTTTTCATTTTAACAGCTATGTTGAAATATAATTCATATGCTGTACGGTTCACCTGTTTAAAGCTTACAATTTAATTGGCTTTTAGTATATTCACATATATGTGCAACCATCACCACAGTCAGTTTTAGAACATTTTTATCATCTCAAAAAGAAAACCCATAACCTTTAGCTATCACCCTCCTAATCCTTTACCTACCCCCAGGCCTAAATAACCCCTCATGTACTTTTCTGTCTTTATAAATTTCTGTATTCTGGATTTTCATAGGAATGGAATCATATAATATCTGATCCTTGTGGCTTCAGGACGTACTGGCTGCGTGTTTTATTTCTTGGGGTATTTTTTCCTACTCCCTTGTCTCTTTTCTCTCCTTCTGGTTCTCCCATTATGTGTTTCACTAATTCTTATTCCAGTTCGTATCTACTGTTATGAATCCCTCTGTAATTTTTAAATTTCACTTATTGTACTTTTTGACTACAGAATTTCCTCTTTTTTTTTTGTCCACAAAAAGAGTCAAACTCTGTAAAATATTTTAAGAGACTTATTCTGAGCCAAATATGAGTGACATGGCCTGTGACACAGCCCTCAGGAGGTCCTTTGTGCCCAAGGTGATCAGGAGTGCAGCTTGGTTTTATACATTTCAGGGAGACATGAGACTTCAATCAAATACATTTAAGAAATACATTGATTTGCTCCAGAAAGTCAGGACAACTCGAGGGGGCATCTTCCAGCTTATAGGTAGATTTTAAAATTTTCTGGTTGATGGTTGAGTTTTTCTGAAACCTGGGATCAATAGAAAGGAATGTCTGGATTAAGATAAAGAATTGTGGAGACCAGCGTTCTTATTTATTACAGAGGAAGCCTTCAGGTAGTAGGCTTCAGAGAGAATAGGTTGTAAAACGTTTCTTATCAGACTTAAAGTCTGTGTCCGTGTTAATGCTGGAGGGGTATAATGAGTCCTGTCCCCCATCTGTGTTGATGTTAATGAAACGGCTCCATTGTCTGGGGTATATACCCTGGTTCTTGGTCTTGGTGGAGAAAGAATTCAGGACAGGGACACACATGAGCGGTGGGTTTAGGAGAGGAAAGTTTAATAGAAAAAGAAAAGAGAGAGAAAAAGCTTCCTCATGCTAAGAAAGTGGGTCGCCCAAAAGAGGGTGTCTGATTTACGGTGGAAAGCAATCGGTTTTGTACAGAGGCTTGAGGGGGCAGTGATTGATATGCATAGGGCTCAGGGGATTGGGTTGACCAGGTGTGCTACTTACATAGCCCCGAAAAGACTGGCCCTCCCACCCTAGCCTTTTTATTATACAAATGAGGCCTGCACCTGGCAGCGGCCGTGATGCCTTTACTACGTGGTTTTACCAGGTGGCTGCCAGGAAACCCTAAAAGTAGTGACAAGGAAAAGAGGGCAGGAGACAAGGAAAAGAGGGGAGGAGACACCATATTGAATGTACCTGGCTTCCAGGTACAGCTGCTGGCATTTACATAGAAAAGCTCCTAGTTTGCATATTATGCCTGACTTCCGTGGCTGCATTCTGTTAGAGAAGAAATGATTTGGGGGCTGCTTTTTATTAAAGGAAAATTCCACCGAGAACTTTCACCCTTTCTAGCTGCCTAAAAATTACTTATTAATAACTCCTGTATTATTAATGCTGGAGGGGTATAATGAGGCATCTCTGGCATGGCATGTCTGACCCCCATTTGCCATCATGACTTGAACCATTCTTTTAGATTAAATTTTAAGAGTGCCCTGGCTGAGGAGGAAGTCCAATCAGATGGTTGGGGGGGGCTTAGAATTTTATTTTTGTTTCATAGTTTCTTTTTTTACAATTCCTGTCTCTTTATTGGTATGCCCTATGTAATGTAACATTGTCATAATACCTCCCTATAGTTTTTTTTTTTTTTTTTTTTGGACGGAGTTTCACTCTTGTTGCCTAGGCTGGAGTGCGATCTCAGCCCACTGCAACCTCCGCCTCCCAGGTTCAAGCGATTCTCCTGTCTCAGCCTCCCGAGTAGCTGGGATTACAGGCGCATGCCACCATGCCCGGCTAATTTTTATATTTTTAGTAAAGACAGGATTTCATCATATTGGTCAGGCTGGTCTCGAACTCCTGACCTCAGGTGATCTGCCTGCCTCGGCCTCCCAAAGTGCTGGGATTACAGGCGTGAGCCACTGCGCCTGGCCGAACCCCTATAGCCGAACCCCTATAGTTCTTTAATCATGTCTTTTTCCATGAACATATTTATGGAGACGTATTTAACATGGACACAGACTTTAAGTCTGATAAGAAACATTTTACGGCCTATTCTCTCTGAAGCCTACTACCTGAAGGCTTCCTCTGAAAATAAGAACTTTGGTCTCCACAAATTTTGAATCTTTTTCTGTTAAATCTAACATCTGGTCCTTCTCACAGGCAGTGTGTGTTTTGTTTGTTTGTTTTGTTTTGTTTTTTCTTTGTTTTTTGCTGTATGGGTCATACTTTTCTGTTTCTTTGTATGTCTCATAACTTTTTCTTGGAAACCAGACACTTTAGATAATATATTGTAGCAAACTTAGATACTGATCTCCCCTTACCCAGAGCTTGATATTTGCTTGTCTGTTTTTAGGTTGACTGCCTGGATTATTTTAGTACAGTACACCCACCCCACTCACCCCCCAACTAGTGTTAACTCTCTTATTGCTTTTTTTTTTTTTTTTTTTTTTTTTTTGAGACGGAGTCTCGCTCTGTCGCCCAGGCTAGAGTGCAGTGGCGCAATCTTGGCTCACTGCAAGCTCCGCCTCCTGGGTTCACGCCATTCTCCTGCCTCAGCCTCTCCGAGTAGCTGGGACTACAGGCGCCCGCCACCGCGCCCGGCTAATTTTTTGTATTTTTAGTAGAGACGGGGTTTCACCGTGGTCTCGATCTCCTGACCTCGTGATCCGCCCGCCTCGGCCTCCCAAAGTGCTGGGATTACAAGCGTGAGCCACCGCGCCCAGCCTCTCTTATTGCTTTTAACAGCACCCAGGGGCATAACTTCTTCTACAAACTATTCCAATCAAATTGTGCCTCCTTCAGGAATAGTTTCTTGGATAAGTGTTTGATATTTGCTCTCACCCCAGGAGGGCTCCTCCCAGCTATCTTATTTCCTGTTTCTCTACTAGGAGCACAGCAGCCTACAGCCTAGGATATGTCTTCCTTAAATCCATGAGGGAAGACATGTGCTTTTCACCACAACCTCCATTGTTCTTGATAGTGCCTTTAGTTTTGAGCTTCTTCACAGACTATTGTAAATGAAATTAATTCCTTTGGGAAGAGATTGGGAGAATCTGTTTCTGACTTGCCTCTCCCTCTCCTTTTCCCCTTAGCAAAATAATCAGAACCAGGTCTCTGGAGCTAGGGGTGAAGACTACTGCAGGCTTCTCTCTGGGTGATACCACAACTCTAGGAGCTGAGTGCTAGATTGGGGATGGAGTAGCCTGAGGTCCTCTTGGCTTGCCTTTCCCACTATGGAACCACTTCCTCATGAGCTAGGGCAAGACAGTCAGGGCTCCAGTATTCTCAGTGTTCTGTGCCCAAGGTAGACCCTCCATTCCATGAGTGGGGGCTGGGTCAATGAAGGAAGCCCCCTCCTCTTGACTGAACTTGCCTGGAAGTAACAGGTGACTGGAGGCTAGATGAGAAATGTTCGTATCCTCCTCCTCCCAGGGAGAAAGCCTACCAAATGAGAGCTGTGGGATGAGGGAGCCCTGTGTTCCTGGCAATAGAAGTCTAGCATGGAGTGGCCAGGCATGGTGGCTCACGCCTGTAATCTCAGCACTCTGGGAGGCCGAGGCGGGTGGATCACGAGGTCAGGAGATCGAGACCATCCTGGCTAACATGGTGAAACCCCGTCTCTACTAAAAATACAAAAAAATAGCCGGGTGTGGTGGCGGGTGCCTGTAGTCCCAGCTACTCGGGAGGCTGAGGCAGGAGAATGGCATGAACCCAGGAGGTAGAGCTTGCAGTGAGCCGAGATCGTGTCACTGCACTCCAGCCTGGGCGACAGATCGAGACTCCGTCTCAAAAAAATAAAAAATAAAAAGTAAAGAAGTCTAGCGTGGAGTCTCTGCCACCCTGAGCTTGTTGGGGAAACAGGGTTCAAACACCACCAACTTGGCTTTCTTATCAAATTGTCGTAGATTTTCTTAAGTAGATTTTTAAAATTTGGTGTTTGCTCTTAAGACCATTTCCAGAGGCTGTAAATGTTTTGGTTTGAAATAATTTTCACGAATTTCACTGGGGAGCAGATCAACAGGGCTCTTCATACTGTCATCCTTAAAGTCGATCTTCCTAGTTCGGGTTTTTAAGTTTTCTATAGGAGGAAGTACAGGTAGTTTGTTAAGACTGTTTTCGGGGGAAGCCTGAGTGAGAAAACTGACATTTTTGAGTTAATAGGTTAATTAGGAAATAAAGACTAATGGATTTTGAAGAAAGATCATATGATGGAATAGGAAGATAAAAGAAAGTGATAGAGGTAGCCCGCTTCATTGTTTGGATTCTGAAAATCAAATGTTCTTAGAGAATGTTAATGTGTGGATTCTATTTATTGGCTTGCCGAACATGTTCATGCTTTATCCCACTGTTTAGTATATTCATTTAAAATGGAATACATTGTTCTGATTTTAGATTATTTTTGTGCATAAACACTCTTAGCAAAACCCCCTGAGCATTAATAAACCCAAATTAGACTTTACTCCATATAACATTCAACTCATACTCCTGTGAGAAATTTTTTTATTGAATTTTGACTTTATATTTGACAAGAAAAGCTGGTTCTTAGAGCAGTTGTGATTTAGCTAACTTGGATTATTAAATTCAAAGTTTCTAGTGTATATGATGATTATAATTTTTTTACAAAGTGACAGAGTTATATGTTTTTCAGGAGTCATAAGGACTGTGTGTTAAAAGCACCCAGCTACAACATTATATTGATATAAATTTAGTTACTAGTTTTTTCCCTCTAAAAATTTGATGCCAGTCTGTCTGAATCAAATGACTTCAAATGCAAATAAGCGTTTTAGTTGGGAGAAACTCAGGGGGCTTCCTGCTTTCCATACTAGTTTAGAAACAGGAGAAAAGCACTGAGCATCGCCTGTGTCCCTACTTAACGTTTCCTTAAAATTTTTTTCTTTAATCTTATTTACTGGGAAAACATAAAACAGCATTTAACCCCCTCTATTAGTTTCTTTCAATATAAACTATAGTAGGCTATTGATACTTTCTAAGTGTTTTATTTCAGTTTCAGTGTTAACTGTTTGTAAATCAGCGCAACACATACTCAAATCCTGATAGTGTGTGAAACATCCCGTCAGGTATGTGATGGTGGATGCAGAGAATTGTGAGACTAAGTCATATTTGACATTTTAAGGCATAAATGCACAGCAATTTAGAGGACTGCAAGATAGAGAAGAGTGAAAGCAGCATGTATGGCCGAGTGCGAAAGAGGGGAGGATTTGGACAGGCTTTGAGGAATCTGGGAAAACCTCCAGTTGGTATGAAAGGCCTGAAGGCGGGAATATTCATAATGTCTTCTGGGCATATGAGGTGACTTTCTAGATTGGAATGTTTATATTAAGGGAATATATGATTAGAAAGATTAATTGTGGGCTGGGTGTGGTGGCTCAGGCCTATAATCCCAGCACTTTGGGAGGCCATGTGGGAGGCCGAGACGGGCAGATCACTTGAGGTCAGGAGTTCAAGACTGGTCTGGCCAACGTGGCAAAACCCCATCTCTACTAAAAATAACAAAAATCATCCAGGTGTAGTGGTGCATGCCTGTAATCCCAGCCACTTGGGAGGCTGAGGCAAGAGACTAGCTTGAATCAAGGAGGCAGAGGTTGCAGTGAGCCAAGATCGTGCCACTGCACTCCAGCTTGGGCGACAGAGCAAGACTGTGTCTCAAGAAAAAATAAAAATAAAAAAGGAACATTAATTGTGGTGGACCTTAAATGTGAAACCAAGAACTTTTGACCGTGTGTGTGTGTGTGTGTGTGTGTGTGTGTGTGTGTGTGTGTGTATCTGTGTGTGTGGTCAGTAAGAAGCCACTAAAACTTTCTGAGCAAGTAGATATCGTGGCTAGTGACAATGTGTAGGGTGAATTGAAACCCATAGGGCTTTAAGCCCAATTTTCTTTCATTTTCTTTTTCTTTAGCTTTAATGGAGGAGTATGAGTTGTGTTTTAAATTAAAAGTTTTTTAAAACCTACAGTTTATAACTCAGCACAAACTTCTCTATAAAAACAACAATATTAGTGATGAACACATGAATGCCTGAATAATTCATAGGTAACTGAGGTGTTATGTAGTTGGACTTTGGAATCAGACTAGCTTGAATTCTGGTTTTGCCATTCACTTTGTAAAATTGAACAAACTTGTTAACCTTCCTAAGCTTCATTCTTTTCATCTGGAGAGAGGAGCCAATAATATTGCCCTCTTCAGGGTTGTGAGCATTAAATAAGATAATGCATGTAAAAAGCACTTAGCATACTGCCTGGCAAATAGTAAACATCTCTAATGAGTACCTCTGCTGTGTTAATTGTTGTTGATGTTGCTATTACAGTCATCGTTATCATGTACTAATCACTGTCTATTATAGTCAGCTCTCTGTATTCGTGGGCTCCACATCCATGGGTTCCTCATCCATGGATTCAAACAACTGTGGATTGAAAATATTTTTTAAAAATTTCATCTGCACTGAACATGTACAGACTTTTTTCCTTGTCATTATTCTCTGAACAATATAGTCTTAACAACTATTTACATAGCATTTACATTGTATTCGGTGTTATAAGTAATCTAGAGATGATTCAAAACATATGGGAGAATGTGTATAATGCAGATACTGGGCCATTTTATATTAGAGACTTGAGCATCCTTGGATTTTGGTATCCTTGGGAAGTACTGGAACCAATCCCCAATGGATACCAAGGGGACTGTATATTATTTCCATGGAACATGCATTCTGAACTTTGATCTTGTACTGTAGGAACACTCTTCCCATCTGGTTCACAAACAGTCTCTCTCCTGCCCCACCTAAACGTCATGGCCTACTTGCTGCCTCTAGATTTTTCTTTTCTTTGTTCTCTCTTGCCTTATCAATGGGGGCATACCAAAAAACCAAGACTTATGGGTGCCATAGCGAAGGCACCGTTTGCTGCCAGTTATGAGGGAGTGTGGTAAGCTTTGGTTTTGTAGAGCACATGTAGTATTAGGTGTTCATTTTGCTTTGTGTTTTTGTACAGGTGGGTTTTGTTATGCTTTAAACTGTGGTGTTTATTATTCAGACATTTAGACTTATCTTTACTTTTGTCAGGTTTAAGCCGTTTTTTCCATACCAGACCTTGCAAGGATTTGAAGAAGATGAAGAGCATCTCCATATACAACAATGGGCACTTACTGAAGGCCGTCTTAAAGTTACATTGTTAGAATGTAGCAGGTACGTTCTTTGTTTTGTCTTTACTAAGTTATGGGAAAAACAGTGCAGTGAAAATATTCCTAAGCAGTATTTGTGTTGTGTGTTCATTTAAATTATATTATTTACCTGTAAATTCTTTAATTGTAAATTTAATATCATAAAAGTAGTCCTTTCTAACTTTGACAAATATAAATCATATTTTAGAAAGTGTTTTAATGGAGGGAGGGGCATTTATTCTGTAGTCATTCTGACACTATTTAGATGCATAATGCTCTGCTGGCTTATTTTTAACTTATTCTACCTATTGGGGAGCTGTTCCTATGTTAAAGAGAAAATTACTCAATGATACTTGTTAAAGCAGAGTAAGGAAGTCTTTATTCAGGACCATCATGATAAGTATAGCAGCCACTGCAGTGAGGTCTTGAAGAGGGTGAGAGATTGGGCTCAACTCTGAATACAGCATGGGCAGGTGGAAATTTGTTGCCAAGAAGCAATGTGGGATCAGTGGATGGAAACTTACTAAGAGGAAACATCAAGGGTAAAGGAGATTTTGTCTAAACCGACCTGACTGTTTTCTTGCTAAAAACAGTCCAGGGTGATCAGACATCATGGAGGATGGTAAGGACGATCAGATATCAGGGATAGGGGTTTCTTGCTAAACTGACTTCACAGAGTTCTTTGCTAAAACTGGACAGATGGGCCTAGCAGAAGATTCAGAAACCTCAATAAAGTTTGGCCTGGCAAAGAATCTTTGTCCTGGCAAAGAATCTTTGTCACCTAGCAAAGCAGTTTTGAGAATTGTTTGTGATAATTGGAAACACTCAGGAAAGTTGCAAAACTAGACTTTGAACCACTGTGGCTTTTTAGCGTTTTACTGGAAGCGATCTCAGAAATAATCTTGCCTAGGCTCCTTGTTTTACTTTGCCAGCACCAAAGTTTAAGCTATATTCATATCTTGCTTGAACTACTTACTATACTAGCCTTCATATCTCCTAGTCCTCTGGTCCCCGATGTAACAACCAGCATGATCTTTTCAAAATGCAAATCTAATTGTCAGTCTGCTACTTAAAACTCTTTAACAGCTTCCCCATTACTCTTAGGATGTGGACCCAAATCCTCACCATGACACACAGGTTCCTCTTAGCTCTCCAGCTTCAGTCTCACCATCCTCCACCCAGCCCCTCATTCATAGTGCTTCAGCTACATAGGCCTTCCCAAGGCAAGGTGTTGGCAGACTTTTTCTCTAAGGGGCCAGATAGTACATTTTAGGCTGTGATTCACATGGTCTCTGTTGCAACTATATAACTCTGCCTTGCAGTACAGAAGCAGTCACAGATAATGTGTAAATGAACAAATGTGGCTGTGTGCCAGCAAGACTTTGTATATGAATTTCATAATTTTCATATGTTATAAAATATTCTTTTGACACTTTTTAACCATTTAAAAACATAGAAACCATTGGTAGCCCACAGGTTATACAAAACAGGCAGTGGACTGAATTTAGACCATAAGCTGTAGTTTGCCATTCCCTACTTAAATATTTTAAAGCACCAAGCCCATTGTATTGACTAGTTGCTGCTTTCTTGGCCCCCTTCTCTGCTCCATGAAGCCAACCTTTCTTGGTTTGGCTCAAAAGCTACCTTCTTAATGTGTCTCATCATTCCAAGTACAAGTATACTATCCTCCGGCTACATTTCTTTGACACTTGTTTGTACCACTTACTTGGTACATATGACTTTTATTTTTATGTCCAACCCATAATACAATTAAGTACTTGAGCACACAGGTTATATTTTATATCTAATACATTTGTATCCTTGCTAATGGTTAGGTTAGTTTTGAGTATACTAATAATATACTTAATCTTTTTTGTTGTTGTTGTTAAGTCCAGGGTGACTCAGGATTGTGTATCATTATGTTAGAAAGCCTGGTAGACAAAGAATCCCTTTTTTTTTTTAAATCAAAAAAAGACTAAATATGTTGTCTATTTTGTAAAAGGAACTACAGTATACAGTAAAATAGATATAATAGGTACTATGCTAGGTATTTAGAAAATACTACTTCATTTGCTTTAATGTTGCTGGTGGAGTTAGTTATTGATTATATGTCTGTTAGCTTGTAGCTATTTAACCACTAGCTTTGGTGTCAGCTTTGCTCACCACATTTTTGCTTTACCTGCAGTACTGCTCACTTAAAGCCTTGCTACAGGAATCAAAGACTGCATGTAAGGCATTGAGAAAGTATAGCCAGACATTCTTTAGGTCATGTTAAGTTGAGATAAATGAAAAGAAAAACATTAGAATGTGTGAAGTACCTGTAACCAACTTTATTTTAATAAGGAACTGTGTAATAAATCTCTGAAAGGATAGATGAGAAACCAGTAAGAATTTTTATGGGATATACAGGGAAGGAACTGGGTTGATGATGATGGACAGGGGTCAAGGTGATAGCCCAGCTATTCACTATACACTTGTTTATGTTGTTTTATTTATCACCTTGTCAAAAATTACGGTCCAGTATTTTTAGAGAGTACATAATTAGGCTGAAGGGAAAAACATGGAAAAATAGTTTTTTTAATGTCTGTTCTTAAGTTATGTAACTGTCGGCTTAGGTTATGTAGCCAGCACCTTTCCCCAAGTGATAGATTCATCTTGGGAACAAGTACACTATCTAAAGAGATTTCCTTGCACCATTTTTACAAATCCAACATGTAAAAGTTACTCAGTGTTGTGGTACTGTGTTATTGTGTACATAGTTTAAGGATTATTTGTGTATGAAGGCGAGAATAAGTCTCAACTCATTCCTGCTTTTTTGTCTTCGTATTAAGTCCTAGCATTCTTTCCGTTAAAAACTTACATTATTGTTTTTCTTGTAAACTTTTTTCTTAGTATAAAAACAGAAAACTCTGTTCAGGTAGATTTTAAGTTTATAGGATTCAAACTAAAGAGGACATTACTGTAACCTAAGCATTTTTATTTCAATTATTAATCTCATTTTGAATATAAATTCAGCTTGTGTGTTTTATTCTAATTCCTGAAGCAAAAAGAGGCACTAGAGAAAATGAAAGCACAAATAACGGTGCTTTCTTTTTGGAAGAAGGACCAAAAAAATGCGTATTACTTCATATAAAGTGGAATAACATAGACTTTTGAGTTATAGAAAGCACTGAATTCAGTCTAGCCATATGCCCTTATATAGTGTCACTAGGCAAGTTACACATCTGTAAAATGGGCAAGGGAGCTACCTTGCTGGTAATTGTAATCAGAGATAGGTAACTACCCACAGTGCCTACGATATAGGATGCCTACAGTAGATGTAACTTCTATTATTATGTCTCAAGATAATCATTGCAGTGTCTGTGAAGAAAAAATGGCATGTTTTTTCTTACATATTTGTTTGTGAGAATTGGAATTTGAATTTTATTAATTTAAAAGGTCTCATATTGTAAAGGGAGGTTCTTTCCTAATTATCTGAAATACTGTTTTGCATTTCCCAAGCAATAGCTTTAGGGTGGAAAGGCAGTATTATGTGTAAAAATTGGTTTTCATATTTCACTTTTGTCAAGTATTTTTTAAAAAGCAGTCATTCTGAACAATTGCATGTCTTTTTGGGTTGATGAAAGCTGATTTTTTTTAACCACAGATGAATACAATGGTTGTTTGTAGTACTGCTGTTAGGTGAAATTATTTCACATTAGTGTTGCAATCAGATGGTTAAGATGATTATTTTTAAATGTATAATTTATAGTCTATCTTCTGTCTTTAAGGATAGAAGATATTTGAGATATTTTGCAAAGAAAACATGTAACCATGTGTACTTAAGCAGAAGATATATTAGATCAAAAACATGGAAAAGAAATCAATTTTCTGGCAGCTAAGACAACAAAGGAAACTTTATGGGTTAGTTAGATCTTTTTTTTTTTTTTTCTTTTTTTTTTGAGATGGAGTCTCACTCTGTAGCCCAGGCTGGAGTGCAGTGGCATGATCTTTGCTCACTGCAATCTCCGCCTCCTGGGTTCACGCCATTCTTCTGCCTCAGCCTCCCAAGTAGCTGGGACTACAGGCGCCTGCCACCATGCCCAGCTAGGGTGTTTGGTCTCACTGGATTTCAATATTACATCTTTTTTTTTTTTTAAGTTTTAAATGTTAAATATAACACAAATACAGAAAACCACAACAGTTGACATTCTATTCTGTTACCAAGAGTCTTCCCTTATTCTTAGTTTATTGTCACCATTGACCCATGAATTTTTATTTTTCTCAATGGTTATAATTCTTTACTGTCCTTAATTATTTTGGTGTCTAAATTGTCTCAGATTTGGCCAGTAGGAACCCCCTCAAGATGGATCCTTTGTGTGATATGACCCTATCTTTTTTTTTTTGTCCTTTTTTGAGACTTCATTACTTTCTGGTATAACAAGCTGTTCTGCATTTATCTTCTATCTTCTCTGCCACGGTCCCAGAACAACTATTTTTCCAAAGAGCCCCAATTCTTTTTGTTTTTAGCTGAGACTACAGGCATGTACCACCATGACCAGCTGCCTAGTTCATTTTAGTAAAGGATGGTATTATTAATAGAAACCAAGATCTGAATGTTGGGTGTGTTTATTGCTGCTTCATATATTCATAGACCTCTTCAGAGGACACTTAGGAAATATATCATGTATCAATACTTACACATGCATACACATACGTAATTTAGAAATCATGACTTCACCCAATACAGGTTGAGCAACCTTAATCTGAAAATTTTGAAATCCCAAATGCTTCGGAATCTGGGTGTTTTTCAGTGCTGACATGATGCCACAAGTGGAAAATACACACCTGACACCTTTGCTTTCTGATGGTTCACTGTACACAAACTTTGTTTCATGCAGGAAACAGTATTTTTGTATAAAATTACCTTCAGGCTATAAAGTGTATATGAAACAAATTAATTTTGTGTTTAGACTTGGGTCTCATCTTCAAGATATCTCATTAAATATAAGCAAATATTCCAAAATCTGAAACACTCCTGGTCCTAAGCATTTTGGATAAAGAATGCGCAAACCTGTACCTCCAATTCTAGTTCATCCTTATGGAATTGTTCCTTGCTTTGGTTCTTCCTCCAATTCTTACTTCATGGCTCTCAACAACATCGGCACTTCTATTCATTTGCTCAATCCTATAATAATCTTAATTAGTTTCAGAATGCGTTGTCCATAAAAGTACAAAAAACATAATACAAAGAGTTCAGGATTCCTTTGTAATTCTCCCTTACCCTGCCCAAGATTGAGGGAATATGGGGTCAAGTACTGTGTTCTGAAATTATTTAGAGTTATTTTTCCTCTTTGGTGTGATTATGGTGTTCATTTAAAATATAGTTGGGTTTGTTTCAGATTGCTTTCAGATTTAGTCTCCCCCAACTCCTACTTTTCTTCATCCTTACTGATTTTTGCTTTTAAATATGTAGAGTATTAACATGCTTCTGCAAACCCAGAACTATACAAAAAGATATACTGATGGTATATAGGTTATTAAACCATCAGTGGTGTTATATTTTTGCCTTAAACTGTTATCTGTCCTTTAAAGAAATTAAAAGAAGAACAAACTTTGGTAGTGGTGGGTTGTTTTTACATTTACTGTATATTTACCATTTCTGTTGCCCTTTATTTCTTCTTTTATATCAAAATTGTCATCTGGTATTCCTTCCCTTTACCCTGCAGAACTTCCTTTAGCCCTTCTTGTTATGTAGGTCTGCTGGCAACAAATTATCTCATTTTTTACTTACCTGGAAATTTATTTTCCTTTCATCTGTTGCTTCAGCACTTTGGCTATGTCAATCCCATATTCTGATGAGAAGTCAGCAACTTATTTTATTCTTCCTCCATATGTAACATGTTGTTTTTCTCTGGCTGCTTTCCAACCTTTTACTTTATGTTTGGCTTTCAGCACTTAGACGATGTCTAAGGGAGCTTTCTTTGTGTTTTTTTCCTGCTTCCATTTCAGTTAGCTTCTTGGATATATGAATTAATGTTTACAACCAAATTTGGGAGCTTGGGCTATTTTTTTTTTTTCAGTTGTTTTGGTCTTTTTTTCCACCTCTCTTATTCTAAATTACGTATTATGTTGGGCCATTTCATTTTCCCATAGGTCCCCTGAGGTTTGGTTTGTTTGCTTGTTTATTTGTTTGTTTCTTTAAAGTCTTTTTCTCTGTATACTTTGGATTGAGTAATTCACATGATCTAATTTCAGGTTCACTGAGTCTTCTCCTATCTCCAGTTTTCTGTTGAGCTCATCTAGTGAATTTTTAATCTCATTTATTACACTTTTTGGCTCTAGAATTTCTGTTTTGTATAGTTCTCATTTCTATGTTGCTATTTCCTATTTGTTCATTCATTATGTTTTCCTTTAATTCTTTGAACAAATGTTCTGTCAGTTTTTTGAACTATATATATATATGTGTATATATATGTATATATATGTGTATATATATGTATATATATGTGTATATATATGTATATATATGTATACATATGTGTGTATATACGTATATATATATATGTATATATATGATGGCTGCATTGAAGCCTTGATCTGCTAAATGTAACATCCGAGCTCATTAGGAGTTTTGTTTTGTTTTGTTTTGTTTTGTTTTGTTTTGTTTTGAGACAGGGTCTTGCTCTGTCACCCAAGCTGGAGTGCAATTACATAATCATGCCTCACCACAGCCTTGACCTCCTGGGCTCAAGCGATCCTCCCACCTTAGCCTCCCAAGTAGCTGGGACCACAGGCATGTGACACCAACACCTGGCTAATTTTTTGTATTTTTAGTAGAGAAAGAGTTTCATCCTGTTGCTTAGGCTAGTCATAAACTCCTGGGTTCAAGCAGCCCACCAGCTTCAACCTCCCAAAGTGCTGGAATTACAGGCATGAAGCCCTGTGCCCTGCCTGCAGCTGCAGTTTTTTGATAATTGAAATATTAATCTCAAAGCAGGCCTCTGTCTACATTTGGAAGGTTTTCATTATCTTTAAATGTGATAAAAAATTTTGTTTATCCAGTTTTTATAATTACAATCTGTGGAAGAATTTGAGTGACACTTCACTACTGTTAAAGTATTGGCCGCCTCATTTTGTTGTACATGTTGTTGAATTTTGCTTTTGTTTTCCTCATTGCTTTTTGTCCTTTTATGGGGGGTTTTGGGGAGACTCAAAACTCTGTCACCACTCTTGACATCATTCTGGAACCAGAAATACATAGTTTTACATTGATCTTTTAAGGCAAAGAAAATCATTTAATTATGTGATTAAATTCTTTTTTAGTGTTGTCATCTGGTCTTGATTCACATATTAGGTGAAGCATTTTCAAGGTAGAAGTTTGACAGAAGAGAGAAATAGGGAATCAATCCTTTAAATAGCATTATGTTCATATTTTAAAGTGAAATATTTAGTTCTGTAGGGAAGGCTGTTAATATGAAATTTTGAAATTCATTTACAAGAGGAGC
Source organism: Symphalangus syndactylus (assembly GCF_028878055.3). Classification (NCBI taxonomy): domain Eukaryota; kingdom Metazoa; phylum Chordata; class Mammalia; order Primates; family Hylobatidae; genus Symphalangus; species Symphalangus syndactylus. Next base: position 21,132,120 of record NC_072424.2, read on the forward strand.
TATTTTAGAAGTTATAACTTCAAAATATTTCCAGTTTGCATTTGTCTATGAATCCCGTTTATTTTAGCACTGAGTTTGATTAAATTTGTTTGGTTATTTTGGCTTGAATATAACTTAAAAAAATCCATTTGAAACAAATGAGGCTAAATAATAATATTTGCTTTTTTCGTGAGTAGTTGGTATGTGGGTGCTTCTTATATTACCTGCCTTTATTGTAATGTTTTGACATTTTTTTAAGGAGAAGTATCTAGCTAAATCTGAAGATATTTGGGGTATGGCTCTACAAATAATTGTATTATTAGTTGTACTTATTTATTATCTGCAATATGTAGGTACTTTACTGCATGTATTATTTTCAGCTCTCAGAGCATCTTTACAAGATTAGTGTTATTATATCCATTTTATAGATAAACTGAGATCCACAAGTTACTTGCTCAGTACCACTGGAATTTGAATCTAGTTTTGTCTAACTCCAGAGTTCCTCAGTCTTTCTGTTATCTTATTCTGCCTCCATATCTTTTTTTTTTTTTTTTTTTTGAGACAGAGTCCGCTCTGCTGTCCAGGCTGGAGTGCAATGGTGCAATCTCCGCTCACCACAACCTGTGCCTACCAAGTTCAAGTGATTCTCCTGCCTCAACTTCTCAAATAGCTGAGATTACAGGCACCCGCCACCACACCCATCTGATTTTTGTATTTTTAGTAGAGATGGGGGTTTCACCATGTTGGCCTGGCTGGTCTCAAACTCCTGACCTCAAGTGATCTGCCTGCCTTGGCCCCCCCAAAGTGCTGGGATTACAGGCATGAGCCACCACACCTGGCCCGTATCCTTTTTTAAAAAAACTTTACAGAGGCCAGGCATGGTGATTCACGCCTGTAATCCCGGCACTTTGGGAGGCCGAGGTGGGTGGATCACCTGAGGTCAGGAGTTCAAGACCAGCCTGATAAACATGGAGAAACCCTGTTTCTGCTAAAAATACAAAACTTATCCGGGCGTGGTGGCACATGCCTGTAATCCTAGTTACTCGGGAGGCTGAGGCAGGATAATCACTTGAACCCGGGAGGCGGAGGTTGCGGTGAGTCAAGATGGCGCCATTGCACTCCAGCCTGGGCAACAAGAGCAGAACTCAGTCTCAAAAAAAAAAAAAAAAAAAAAACCTTACAGAATAAAAATTATTTTTGTTCTGAAAACTTTTATATTATGTTAGAAGTGTAGGTTTTGGAAAATTTTAACATGTTTTAGGGCAAAGCATTATTTTTAAAATAAATTACCTTTTCAGAAAGATCAAGGGATGCAGAAATGTATATAATAATGAAGTATTTTTTAGCTGAAGGCTGAAGTTCTGTTTTTTTTTTTTTCTTGGAGGGAGCGATAAGAGAAAATTAGCTCAAGCATAAGACATTTAAATTTGTGTGAAGGAAAAGTTACACTCAAAATGAATGCTTTTGAAAACCAGAAGGAATTACTTGGAATTGTTGCTGAATATTATTCCTCAAAGTCTTTAAAGCTGTGTAATTCTGTGTAAATTTAGACATAACTCTACCAGATGAACCAAGTTCCTGTAAAGATCATCCTATATGCAGTTAAATAAAAGTTGAGTGATGTTTTCCATTAGTTTTTATACATTTCTCTCAGATATAAAGAATCTTCCGCATAATTGGGTTGCTTTTGACTAGATGCAGACTTTTCAAAAGATTCCAAATTTGGAATTTCTCCCTCCTGTGTTTATATAGGTTCTCTTTTCTTCCCCATATCCTTTTCCCTAAGGTTGTGATGCTGGAAAATAGCCTTGTTTCTTTTGTAATTGTATACCTCCACTACTGTTTCATATTACAAAATATAGCTCTTTAATTCTTCTGATGTCTGAGTTGTAAAAGAACGTAAGAAAACTAAGTAGGAACACAGCTGACATAATACCAGTGCTCTTTTTCATACTCCAAAATGTTTTAAATGCTGTATTGGTATGCTACACACTCATACAGTACCTTCAGCAAAAATGAACTGTGGTCAGAAAATAATAATTTAAAAGAGGATTGTGTCTTTGATAATCAGTGCTTTTAATGTATTTTATTCACGGGTAGCATTTATGATTTTAACCAAAAGACAACTGCCTTTATTTTCTCTTTCTTTCAAAATTTTTTCAACCCATTTGTCTCAACTTACATAGTCCAGATTTTTCATTTATTAGCTGTGTAATGTCTGGCATGTTACTCAACCTCTCTGTGTTCAGTTTTCTAATGTGTAAATTAGGGGTAATACTATTACCTATTTCCTTGAGTAATTGTGAAAATTAAATAATAAATGTAAAGCTCTTAGAATTGTCCTTACAGTAAATGTTAGCTGCTTCAACTGTTACTGCTACTACCACACTACCACCAGTCGTTCCAACATCAATAGTGAATGCATTTTGTCTAAGTACTACGATGAACACAAAAAATGTGGAGCTCAGTGTCTGCCCTCTAGAAACTTAACATGTAGTTAGGGCTAACAGACAAAAACAAATGCATAAATAAGTCAACTATATGAGGCTGTCTAATTTGAACTGAGGCTTAAGTGATAGGTAGTATAGAAACTTAGTGCAAGGAAAAAGTATTTTTGAATTGAGACTACCATGGAAAACTTCATGGATAAGATTCAGGAAACTAGATGGATTGTAGATTTTAGGTAATTGGAAAAAGAGCCGTAAGATAAAAGAGAATGAGAATTGTATTTTCCAGGTCTTGTCTGAATGAAGTGTAGATGTCTCAGGGCCAAATTTGCTGGCAAAAGAAGTTACAATGGTGATCCTTTAATCAGAGAAAAGTTAATGAAGGTAATACTAAGAAAAGTCTGCATATTTATGGAGTAGATTGAATATATATATAGAGATTGAAGTCCCAGAGACAAATTTAAGAGGTGTTGTGGGTTAAAGGTGAGGAGGTAAATGCCTCATAGATATGTGTTAATAGGAACAGGAAGGAAGGGACACATGGGATAACTAGGACAGGGTTTAGTGAGTGACTGAATATATGGATGAGTTAATAGGCAGGGGAGGCAAAGGAACTCTAAGGATCTGAGTGTAGGAGAGTTATGTATCCATTGACATTGATCTGCTCAGCAAGTAGTGATTATTTTCTGCATGTTGTAGGATAGAAAGAACAAGACACAGTTACCTTCCAGGACTGGATGGGAAATAGAGGTACTCATTTCAAAGGCAGATGAATTTGATTTTACATATCTTAAGTAGTAAGGCATGGTTAGATTTCCCTGTAGGAGTGTTCTGCAAACTCTTGGGGTTTTAGAGATAGCAGGGGGAAAATGAGGACTGAAGATTAGATTTGGAAGTCATGAAAATTGAGGAAAATTGAGTTCTGCATAAGGATGTTTCTGAGGGGGGTTGGGAATATAGAGAGGAGGTGAGCATGTATAAAAGGTCAACTAAGCCTGATTCTTTTAACAACAGGTAAAGTGGTATTTGACCCCCTTCAGGTGCAGGGTTTTCCTTTCAAATTAAGTTTAGTCACCAAAGGAAAAAAAACAAAACAGATTTTTCCCTCCCTCCCTCCCTCCCTCCCTTCCTTCCTTCCTTCCTTCCTTCCCTTCCTTCCCTTCCTTCCTCCTTCCTTTCTTGAGACAGGGTCTCATTTTGTCACCAAGACTGGAATTCAGTGTCTTGGTCTTGCCTCACTGCAACCTCCACCCGCCAGGCTCAAGCAATCCTCCCACCTCAGCCTCCCGAGTAGCTAGGACTACAGGCATACACCACCATGCCCAACTCCTTTTTGTATTTTTTGTAGAGACGGAGTTTTGCCATGTTACCCAGGCTCGTCTTGAATTCCTGGCCTCAAGGTATTCACCTACTTTGGCCTCCCCAAGTGCTGGGATTACAGGCATGAGCCACCACCCCCCATCATTTTGTACTTTTTTTTGTAGAAATGACTTTCTTATAGCAGGAGCATTGGGAATTACTTTCCTTTTCTCATTGGTTTGATCTTTAATCCATTTATACCTAGTGTTCCATTATTGGAACTCTAAGCTTGTGGGAGTTATTTATATCCTACTGCTCAACGTCATCGCCAAGGTCTGATTTTTCATAAAAAAAATTTTTCAACCTTCGGTATAAATGGGTTAATCATGTAAACTATCTTAACATGTTTCTAGGTGGTGTTTGTATTTATGCTTACTGGAAGGTTTCAACATACCTTTGCCTTTAAGAGAATACTTTGAACTTGGTAAGAAATTTCACAGAGGTAATAGCTCTTTCAGGAGATAGAGGGCAATTTAGGGGAGATAAAAGGCAATTTCTTTTGCTTTTTTGTTTAGTAGTACTGACTTCCCTTTGGAAGTAGTAATAGTAGAAATTTATTTATACTCATTTCTTGCGTATTTAACACATGTTGATTGTTTATATTTATGCAAAATATTTATTAGCCAGTGATTGTTACTGCTTGCTTCTGGTCATTATATAATTTGAATGGAAAGCCTGTCTTTGTTTAAGATTGAACTGTAAGAAATGTGAAATGAAAAGCGATCCTTTCGTTTAAATGTAGAGATTATAGTTCACCTTAAGCTAAAGCAAATGTCGTCTATATTCACCTAACTGGCTGGTACTCACGTTTCCAGTGGGAACTCCTTTCTGGCACTTCTTCAGAAATTTCCATGTTTTTCACATATCAAGAGGAGATATCAGTCAAGGCCCGGTGCTGTGGCCCACGCCTATAATCCCAACACTTTGGGAGGCTGAGGAGGGAGGATTATATTTAATTATAGATCTAATTGGCTTCTATTTATGATTCATGAATTAAGACAGCTTCTGTTCTGCAAATAGAATGAAAATTCCCACTGGGCATTGGCAAAACAGTGGGTTTGGTAAGGTAGAAACAAGGAAATAGAACAATAGGACAAAAAAAAGACTGATTGGTTAACGTAAGTTACTTTTTGGTAAAGAGAGTTTGAGGCAACATAGTGAGACCTTCTTTCTACAAAAACATAGAAAAAAAATTAGCTGGGCATGGTGGCTTGTGCCTGTAGTCCCAGTTATTCCAGAGGCTGAGGTGAGAGGATTGCTTAAGCCTGGGAAGTCAAGGTGGCAGTGAGCCATGATCACAGTGCTGCACTCTAGCCTGGGCGACAGAGCAAGACCCTGTCTCCAAAAAAAATAATTAAAAAAAAGAGAGAGAGATCTTAAGAAATCAGGAAAATGCGGGGGGTGGGGGGTGGAATATTGTAATTCTTCTGAGAATTAAAGCTTGACAGTCAACATAGAGTCACTGCTGGTTGAAGGAATCCATTGATGTCAGGTCAAAAGCAGGCACAAGAAGCACTGACATAGGAAATTAGGTCCCGGAAACCAAATCTGGAACTTGTAGGAGAGAAACAATCACATTCTGAACAGTTAGTCTTGGGTATAACTTTGATGGGAGTCATTCTTGCAAACAAAATAAATAAGTTGGTGCACATATTATACTTTATATAAATCTTAAGAAATAATCTTTTTTTTTTTTCCAAGAAATAAGTTTTGGAGCAAAACAAATCCTTAAATTGGCAGATTTGACAGATGCTTCTGTCTAGTGAAGCTAACCTTTGTAGGAGACACTAATGTTATTTTATTAGAGTGGTAATAATGTTTGTTGGTGTTTTCCAGTATTTGAATATCCACTAAAAGCTACAGTTCTTTATATATACTTCAACAGAAGAAATGTGAAGAGAAGATGTGAATGTTGCATGATTCTGTGACAGAATAGAAAGTAATCTAAAAATCAGAATTCGTAAAAGCCATATCCATTTCAAAGGTAAAACCAAATTCAGAATAATTGGACAAAATATTTTCATCATGGAAAAAAGTAAACGTATGTGAAGCAACGTGTACCCTAACACCTGTCAAAAGACAATTAGAACATTAAATTATAGATTGAATTGACTTTTATTCATGATTCATGAATCAGGACAGCCTCTGTTCTGCAAATAGTATGAAAATTCCCACTGGGCAATGGCAGAAAGAACAGTAGGTTTGGTAAGGTGGAAATAAGGAAACAGAACAATAGAAAAAAAACCTGATTGGTTAACGTAAGTTACTTCTTGGTAAAGGTTAAAGCACAGGGGACTGACTTATGCTAACTCAGGTAGACCGGAATCACCTATTTTCAGGAAAAACTAGTCTGTTTGGCATCTATTTGCTTATATGGCATTTAACATTACAGTGACTCTATTTTGGTTTGGTCTGTTTTGTTAGGGCCTAATGCAGGAGCTTAGTCCAAAACAATGGCCTCCCATAATTTTTGTTTAACAATCCCCCTCATTTGGTCACAGTCTCACCTAGGTGAGATCCTTTAGTACCCCTAGGTGAGAGTCTGACCAAAACTCAGGGTATTAGTGCTACTTTCAGTTTCTATCATTCTGCATTGCCAGTTTCAACATGCCATTCATAGATTACAGTGTCCTCATGGTCACTCATTTCTTTGAGTTTTTGTTGTTCCAGCCCAGAGAGACCATTTGACGTTTGACGAATGGCTGCATATAAACATTCAAAACATTTGAGAGAATACAGTGCATAGGGAGACTACTACTATCAGAAGGATAGTATGAAGAGTTTGGAGTGTGTTCCCTAACCAAGGTCCCCATGAACCAAACCAGTCAAATCAGATAGATCAAAGAATGAGCTATATTAGAAGTCTACCCATTTTAACCAAGTCGCCTTTTGTTAATTTTTTGTACCTGAGTCTCTGTAATACCAGATGTATTTATCCGTGTGTAACAAGAAGTGTCTGCAACTGCACAGATTCCTCCCTGTTCAGCTAGTAGGTAGAAATTCTATTATCCAGCTTCCTATGACTGTGCTAATTTAAAACAAGGAGAGAGAATGAGTGGTTCTAGAAGTCTAACTCTATGCAAGGGACCACTAGTTCAATTTGAACAAACAGTTGTATTAGAGATGTTGCTAAAGTTAACCACTAGGTATATTAAAGGATCTCTTAGGTCATGTAAAGATTTGGGTTTGACATGACAGATCCAGCACTTCATCAAGTTACCTACAGAAGCTGTTTGATTGTGGAATTTTGATTACAGCGTTATCCTGTGCCAAGCAAAAGAAGAAAGCTTAAGCAAGGCATTAAGAGAGGTAAGAGTCTCATTATGATGAGGAGGCTTGTTCCAAAGTCTTGGGAAAAGCTGTCCACAGCACAAAGCTATCAACTTCTTGTCCTGGTTCACTGTTTTAATGTTTCTGGTTATGGCATAGGGTGATTTGCTGAACTCTGTGTGGCCCACACATTAGGCGTGAAACTTGTCTCTTGAAATTTATATTGATTTGTCTAGCTTCACCTTATAGGGATTAAAGAACAGAGCAGTTATTATTCTTAGTTGGAGACTTGTATGAAGCTAGATATTGAAGGTGTATTAGTCCGTTCTCATGTTGCTATAAAGAAATATCCAAGACTGGGTAATTTATAAAGAAAAGAGATTTAATTGATTCACAGTTCTGCATGGCTGAGGAGGCCTCAGGACACTTAGAATCATGGTGGAAGGGGAAGAAGAAGCAGGCACCTTCTTCACAAGGTGACAGGAGAGAGATTGAGTGCGAGCAGGGGAAATTCCAGACACTTATAAAACCATCACATCTTGTGAGTCTCACTATCACAAGAATAGCATGGGGGAAACCGTCCCCACGATCCAATTACCTTCACCTGGTCTCGCCCTTGACATATAGGGATTATGGGGATTTCAGTTCACGGTGAGATTTGGCGGGGGAAACAGAGCCAAACCATATCAGGAGGAAACTAGAAGAATCCAGGATCCAGTTCACTCTATAGGAAGATAATAAAAACTTACAAACAACAAACCAGGCTACAATCTAACAGATAAAGTGTGGCTTTTTTCATAGTTTTGCCTGGGTGTGGTGGCTCACGCCTGTAATCTCAGCACTTTGGGAGGCTGAGGTGGGCAGATTGCTTGAGGCCAGGAGTTTGAGACCAGCCTGGTCAATATGGCAGAACCCCAACTCTACTAAACATACAAAAATTAGCCAGGCATGGTGGCATGCGCCTGTAATCCCAGCTGCACTCCAGCTTGGGTGACAGAGCTAGACTCTGTCTCAAAAAAAAAAAAAAAAAGAAAGTTTGCTTTTCTGGAACTTTTGATAGGTAATCTCAAATAAGACTTTTAAAAGACTCAAGGCTGTGAAGCCAAACCCGGGACTCACCATTAAACGTCGCCTATAGTACTTAATAGATTATGGTGAATTCCTCTCTCTTTGAGGTCCCAAAAATATCCTGAGTTTCCTGGGCCTGTCAGGAAGTGACATTCTTCACCCCCCTATAAGACCACCAGCTGGGCTGTTGTATTCAAGATACCAGGCCAGTTTTTCCATGGTGGCAGTTGGGGAGAGGGGTGACAGAGGTGTTAATTGGTGCCATAAAGTCAACTTTAATTCCTTGAAGTTGTCTGGTCATATCTGAAAATACGAGATTCCAGTCAAAGCTTGGTACCAGTGTTTCCAACTGTGTCCTTTTACAAGGAGAACAGATTCTTAAGAAACTTATATAAATGATTATATTGCCATAAAATTAAGAATACCCACTAATAGTTTCCAAAATCTGGAGGGTTCAGATGGGATGAAAAAGTAAAGGCTTCAAATTTTGCTCACAAAAGTGAGCTTTACCACACTGCTATAAGCTATAGATTAAAAGAAAAAAAAAGTTTCTTTAAATCTGGAAAACAAAGCACTGAAGAATCAGCAATATTTCAAATAAAAAGTCATAAAAAATTATTCTCATCAGTTTATTCAGTTCCGTGTAATTTATTCTTATTCTGCCAGATCTTGGTTAGCAGTTTCATGAAGCCATCAGTTTCCTCATTAGAGTTTTATAAATTCTTATCCAGGCCAATGGTATGATCTTAAAGTTATCAGAAACTTGTTTTCCAGAGTACTTGTAATGAATCTTGACGAATAAGCAATTTTGGACTGTAACTGACTGCACGTACTTTTAAGGAAGAACCAAAACCATTGTCTGTGGATGACCAAGAGTTAGAAATGTCCATGGCTAAAAATCTGATGAGAGTTCATTATAATCAGCAATTGACAAAGAAATTTGGTTGTTGCTATGGCATTGTAACATTTAACATAATAACCAAAAATTATGACTGATAACTATTAGATTTCTAGGAATCTCATACAAATTTTGGAATACTCATATCAATAACATACCCATTAACATAATGTAAAGAAGGTTTAGTATCACTTATTATTTGACAGTGCTTCCCATATAATTTCATCACATAAACCTAATTAGTTATTTCTCTTTCACAAGGTGAGAAACACAATCTTTGGGTTTTCAGGGGCCCAACTAGGAAATTCCAAAGTTAAATTAAGGTCAAAGAGACTTAATTTAGAATTTGATTTTGGTAAGTTTGTCAAAAATATCAAAATATTTTAAACCTTAACTAAATATGATCTTGTTATGTATTTAATCAAGAAAGATTTTAAAGACAAGTATGGATTATACGGTTGTCAACAAAAACTTAAGTCTTTTAATATTGAGAAGACTCAAGTAATTAAAGACCTAATAAAAGATAACATGAAGCACTAACAATTATCTTGATAAAACACAAAATCTTTGTTTCCTAGGCCAATTACTTAAAAAGCAAAGAAAAATCTTTCACTGTTTCCTATTAAGAGCAGATCAGTCCTCCAAGAAAATTCTATAACTTTTCTTACCAAAAACACATTTTGCTTGTTTCTTGCAGATTCCACAGCTTTCAAAATTTTTCATTTGACAATTTCCACATAGTTTTTCTTCCCCCTGTAAACTATCAGTCTTTCAGTTACCTGCTCCATTCCCCTAAACAGTTGTTAACCTGGCAACCCTAAATATGCACTTCCAAGGGATGATTTTTAGGTAAAACAATGTAGAAATTTTTTGACTCAAAGCCATGGAGAAAGAATGCAAATTTTTATAAGAAAGTGCTTAGAGCATGTTGCCTATTATCAGAGGTCGATTTGTCAGATGAACTACATTTTAAATCTGAATATCTCCAAATCTCATCTGGATGAACAATGTATATATCTGCCAAAACTGAATTTGTTGCATTTTCCTCTGATTTTTTCTTGAGATTTCTCTCTAGAGAGTGGCACTGAACTCTAGCCCTACCCTGACAGGCTTATCAAAATAGACACTCTAGGAGAGCCTAGACTGATTCAGGTGTGTCAGGTAGATGAGATGTAGAGCACAAATTATAGTAATTCACTATAGGATTTCACAAGGAAGTGCACAGATGAGCCTAGGAGAAAATTCAGAAGCTTGTTCTTAGGGACTTCCCTAGACATTTTTTTGGGCAACCCTTTTTATAGTGTCTTGGTTGTTTGCACAGGTGGCAGTGGTTCTTTGGAAACTGCTGCAGTAGGGTTCCCTTATTGCAGAAGCACCCTAAGGACAGGCCCAAAGGTCATTCTAGATTGTTGGTTGCCATGGAGCTCCTGTAATTGGAAGGCCATAATTTGGAAGTCATTTGTTTCTTATTTTGCTCTAAGGTCCTCTTGAAATGTTCTGCTACGATTACTAGTTTAGCTCAGTTCTGTAGCCTCTTGTCTTTTTTTTTTTGAGATGGAGTCTTGCTCACGCTGGACTGTCTTGGCTCACTGCAACCTCAGCCTCCCACGTTCAAGCAGTTCTCCTGTCTCAGCCTCCTGAGTGGCTGAGATTACAGGTGTGCACCACCACATCTGGCTAATTTTTGTATTTCTAGTAGAGACGGGGTTTCACCATGTTGGCCAGGCTAGTCTCAAACTCTTAGGCTCAAGTGATCCACCTGCCTTGGCCTCCCGAAGTGCTGGGATTACAGGCGAGAGCTACTGCTCCCTGCCTGTCTTTTGTCTTTTTTATGAGCCTGCATCAAGTTGGGGGAAGCTGGAATGCCTTACCAAAAGGGCTTCCAAGTTAATTTTCAAGTCAGTAACAGCTTCATATTTCTCTAGCATGCAGGTCTGGATGATAGACCACATAGTGCAAATGGGAAAACAGTTTAGGAATGGCTTTCAGAAAGTCATTTGCAATTTTGGGGGCTTTGCCTTGCCCATAAGTAGATCCAGGTAGGTCTTGTTGGGTCACTGATACCATTCTCAGGAGAATACTCTTCTGCCTCTTACATTCGTTTTTGTGCTTCCTCAGGTCCCTTTCAATAAAGTGTATTAGTTGGTAGAGGTCAGTAATACCAGGTCATAGGTTCCAATTAAGACCGTGAATTCTTCAGAAAAATTTTGAAGTTCTTCCCTGGATTTAGAAAATTCTCTATGCTTTTGTCCAGGAAGTATAAGTTACTGGGGGATCATTTTGGAATTTTTAGGGGGTTTTATTTTATAAAAAAGCTGTGTAACTGCTTTTTCATAGAAGAAAGGTAGTTCAAACGGTTAGTAGACTGAATATTCAGGCGAAGTAGATAGAGGGGAGCAGTAGTAGTCAAGCCAGTCTTATTTTCCTTGGTATATGAGGATTATCTTGCATTTTTAGCTTTTCATTAGGTTTTTGCAATGAATCTTTTATAAAAGCTATTTTTGAATCCTGTTGTTTCTTTGAGGCTTCTGAATACCAATTAAAAGGAGAATCCCATTCTCTCTACCAATTAATTGGGAGGCTTGGGATTCAAGTACATTTCTTAGATGAACGGTCTTGTTCTTCTGGAACGGTCTTCATATGGCCATTGTAATTCTAAATTATCTTTAATAAGATTTTGCCACTTCTGTAAGTATATGCAGCTTTCAGGCTTAATACTCATACATGTGAAAGCCAGGTATAGCCAGAAGGCCAAGTACTCAGCAATTCAGAAATTAAGGATCCTATTTTTACATTGAGTCTTGGGTCTCCCAGAGCCAAGATAAAAACCTAAGAGGGAGATGCCATGAGTTTGAGTCCTATAATGTTTCTACAGTGTACTTCATTGCATGGATATTTTCTTGTGGCTGCTGGACAACTTTATGTTAACTGACCCATTCCCTGACCAGGCTTATCTTCTCATGGTAGTCGTATTTTTTAGTGATGGGTTGCTCTAGTAGCTCTTACATGCCTCACCCATGTCCACCAGTCAGGTTATGGCTTTGGTTCTGACATTCCACTGATCAACCTAGCCAATGATTTTCCCATTTCTCTGTGAACCAGACACCTGAGGCCTCTCTTACCTGAGTGTACAAGAAAAATGAAGAATATAGAACCAACATAACTGCAAATTCTGAAAACTAGAGTTCGTGCCCCCTGCAGTAATAACCACTTAGTTCAACCACTGTCAGTTACCTTTAAAACTGCAGCTCTTGCCAGTGACTTCTCAGCTACTGCAAATCCAAAAGTCGAGTGCCTTCTCACAGCACAGATTAACCCCAAACCACAGAGATCAGGGAACTCAGGGCAAAAGAAAGCAAAGCTTGAGAGAAACTTGACAATTTTCAAGGCTTCCTGAGGAAGACAGAGGACCCAAAGAGGGGGTCAGCAGCACCTTTACCATGTTCCTCGAGGTCTCTGGGTCATGGGTCATCAGAAATCTTCATGTCCCTTCATATGGCCACCAGAACTGTCAAAAGAAAAAACTACAACAAATTTAGTTATAAGTCTGTTTGGGCCCCTTATTTGGTTTGTTCTTATTAGGATCTAGCACAGGAGCTCAGTTCAATGGCCTCCCATAATTTTTGTTTAGTGCACCCAACCTGGAGATGTTTTTGGAAATACTCATTACAATTGAACGAATCAGTAACAATCCAAAACAAAAACTTTTTCTGTGATATTTGTCACAAAACAAAGATCAAGACTTTGAATAGGACAAATAATGCTTTGTATGCTTTAAATTTTTATTGTTAATGTTATTAATATGTATGGTTATTTTTCACAATTAATGATTTTTTTGAATTTATTTGGTTTTAAGGTACCCTTTTAATGTTTTCTGTTATCATATATCTGTATCAAATAAAGAGCAGTTTTACATTTTATTGGTTTATAATCTTGTCACAATATATTGATTTATAACCATAATAAACCAATCATTTATTATTACATCTTTTAAAAAAATCTTCGAAACTTTAAATGTAACCTTATCACAGAAAAATGATTCATTATTTATTGTTACGCTTACTCATTTTTTCTTTCAATTGTTTTATTGAGATATAATTAATATACCATGCAATTCACCCATTTAAAGTATACAAGTAACTGTTTTTTGATATATTTACAGGGCTGTATAACCACCGTCAGAGTTTAATTTTAGAATATTTTCATCCCCCTCAAAGAAACTCCATATCCATTATCAGTAATCCCCATTTTCCTCTAGTACTCCTCCTGCAACCCTAAATAACTTTCTATCTGTATAAATTTGCCTATTCAAGATATTTTATATGAATGGAATCATACAATATGTAGTCTTTTGTAGCTGGCTTATTTCATTTAGAATTTTTTCAAGGTTCATTCATAGTGTATGTAGCATGTATTAATACTTCATTTATTGCCGAATAATATTTCATTAAATGGATATGACACATTTTATTTATCCCACTCATCATTTGATGGATATTTGGCTTGTTTCCACTTTTTGGCCATTAAGTATGAATAATGCTGCTGTGAACATTTGCATGCATGTTGTATGAATGTATGCTTTCATTTCTCTTGCTTACACACCTAGGAGTGAAATTACTGAGCTATGTGTTAACTCTATGTTAACTTTTTAGGTAACTGTCAAATTGTTTTCCAAAGTGACTATACCATTTTACATTCCCATCAGCAATGTATGAGCATTCTAATTTCTCCATATCTTCACCAATACTTGTTATTGTCTCTTTTATTATAGCCAGTCTAGTGGGTATAAAGTCATTTTGATTTGCCCTTCTTCAATGGCTAATGATGTTGAGCATCTTTTCATGTGCTTGTTGACCATTTGTGCATCTTTGGAGATGTGCCTATTCAGATTCCTTGCCCGTTTTAAAATCGCATTATTTGTCTTTTTATTGTTGAGCTGTAAAGAATTCATATGTTTTCTGGATACTAGGCCCTTATCAAATACTTGTTTTGCAAACATTTTCTGCCATTCTGTAGGCTGTCTTTTCATTTACTTTAAAACTTTCCTAACTTTGGTGAAATCCAGTTTATCTATTTTTCTTTTGGTGTTGTATTTAAGAAACCATTGCCTAGTCCAAGGTCAAAAAGATTTGCTTTTATGTTTTCTTCTAAGGATTTTATAGTTTTAGCTTTTATATTCGGGTCTGTGACCCATTTTGAGTTAATTTTTGTTAAATTTTTTATTACTCTTTCTAAAAACATTTTTACAGTGCTGTGAAAAATATGGAATAACTTACAATTACAAGGGAGAATTTCTGACAATTTTGCTTTTTCATTCCTGAATTCTGAAGATTAATACCTGTCAGGAATTTGGGGACACTAGGTGGTGCAGTTTTCTCTGCAAGATAGTAAAGGCCCTTAGGTAGTTTACTCTTTGAACAGGTGGTGGCAGCAGAGCTTTAATGAATGTAAATTCTCATTTTTTCCCTAAACTTAGTATTTTATGTTTAAGAATCCTGTATTTGGACTGCCTTCTTTTTGATAATAGGTTGTTAAGCACTAAGTTTAAAGTTCCTTTTAAGATTATTTAAGAATTGTTTAGAGCTTAGAATTTTAGGGGTTTGTTTTTGTTTTGGTTTGATTTTTCACCACGAGTTTTTTCAGGCTTCTGTTTGTGAGTCTAGTTTGTGGAGTATGGACATGATTTGCTTGAGATCTTTAACCTGCGGACACAGTTTTTTTTTAAATTTCTCTAATGTGTTTTATCCACCTTTTCATTATTCACTACTACCTCATGATCTTCATAGAGAGGTAAAGTAATAGAGTAACAGTCAACATGTTCCTTAGTGTTAAAGCTGTTCTCAAGCTTACTCCTGAAACAAGTCGGCAGATTTACATTCTGATTTTGAGGATAGATAATATAGAAGTTGGACACATGAGTAACCTTTTTTCTTCAGCAATAAAAACTATATTATATAATCTCGTGATTGGACCTCATATGTCTTTTTTAGATCTAAATGTTAAACAGTAAAATTACATGATGCCAGTATTCCTTGACAGTTGTTTTCAAGACAATACTAGAAATAACATTTATTGAGCACTTAGTGTTTGCTAGGCACTATGCTAAATGCCTTGTGTGCATTGCCTTTTACTCACAACAGTTTTCAAAGGTAAGTACTGTTTTTCCCCAGAGTTTCTAGAGGAGGAGATGGGCTTAGCCTAGAGAAGTTAAATAATTTGCCTGAGGTCACATTAGTAGATGAAGAGTGTGTGTGTGTGTGTGTGTGTGTGTGTGTTTATAAGCAATTATATTGCACTTTTGTGTGTGTATGTGTTTTACAGAGTTGATGGTATACTAGCATTATTCTGCATCTTTGTTTTTAAATTCAACAGTCTGTTTTGAAGATGTATAGGTCTTGCTGCTACATGTACATATTTGGTCAATTTCTTTACCTAATGAGTAGATAATACTTTGTATTTGTTTGACTTAGCTGCTGAAAAATAGCATATCCTGGAATCTCACCAAATTTTAGCTTTACTTCATGTTTCCACTAGAGGGTGTATAAGATATTTGACTTAATTTTTTTTTCTGTTACTAAAGCTATAATAGTAATGGAGTAATGTGTTGTTTCTTGTTACAATAATCAGAAAGAAAAATTTTAATGAATATAACAGGTATGATACTCTCCCTTCTTTTGTTTTATTCTGCAGGTTACTCATTTTTGGATCCTATGACAGAGAGGCAAATGTTCATTGCACACTTGAGTTAAGCAGTAGCGTTTGGGAAGAAAAACAGAGGAGTTCTATTAAGACGGTAAAATGGATTTACAGTGATTTATATCTGTATAAAGTTCTATTTTATAAGCATGCGTTTATTACTATTTCTGTATTCCTTTAGTTATTTTTGGTCATGTGCAAATAACTATGAACAGTTCTTATTTATTTGTCTCATTACAATACTACTACAGTGATAAAGTAAATCACAAGAAACTATAGTTAGTATTCATATTACCTGCATAAGAAACTTAGTTCGACTAGCTTTCCTTTCAGAACTTTAAGATTGCTTCAGTTATGAAATTAGAAGGAACTAATTTTAACTAAACACCTTCAAATACATGTGAATTCAGAGTATTCATTATTCATTTATTGGACAGATATTTTATGAGCACTTACTTTGTGCTGGGCACTGTATTAGATTCAAGAGAAACTGTTCAAGACAAAAAAAGCCCCTATTCTTGTGATACTAACATGGGGTAGATTTGTGTTGTGGGGATTAGAAGAGGGAGGAGGTGATTTACATTTTATAGGGTAAAGATAGAACACAGTAATAAATGGTAAACAAAAAAAGTGAACAAAGCTATTCCCAAAGATTCGCAGGTGCTATGAAGAAAATAGGCATATGACAGAGGAATTATAAGTTATGATAAAGGAGGCTCTTTAGATCTGGTGATAATAGGACTCTAAGGAAATGACACTGGAGCAGACTTACCAGAGAAAATAGAGGACACCCAGTTAAATCTGAATTTCAGATAAACAGTGAATAATTATTTTAGTAGAAGCATGTACCCAGTACTACAGGGTAACAGTCAAAATCCTGCTAAGTCTTTAATGGACAACTATGTAGTGTTTTTATGGATATTCCTTTGACTTTTAAATTGTTTCTGATTTATTTATGTATTAACTGTTGTGAACATCCTTATATAAAAATTGGGCAGTATGAAATTATTTTGGAAGAAAGAGGGTAATTTTGATCAGAGTGGAGAAGGAGGGACAAGTAAAACTGGAAAGGGAGGATGGCTGGCCCACAGAGTTTGGGTTTATGAAAGCAATGGGGAGCTGTTGAACATTTTGAGCATGGTAATGACGTGGTCAACATAGAGGTTTCATGGAAAGTTTCCCCTTTCTTTGGTGGCTGTTCTTGCCCCAACCTTCTTTAAGTTGTATCTCAAACAATTTGAAGCAATTCCTCAGAAGATTGAAATAACTAGCATTAGAATTTGTTTTGAAATACGTAACTACATGAAGAAGCGTTATTTTTTTTCCAGCTAAATTTTTGCCTTTACTTTGAATTGGTCATAACTTGCCATTGCTATTGGCATTTTCAGTATCCTTTATTATATTTGCAAAGATATGAGATTAGACAGTTCTAATATTTTATAGCAAAAATTGGTAAGACTTTAATCTTGTCATTATTGTAGATCTTAGCATATGTCATAAGTAGTTTTGAGGAAAGAATTCTAGGTTATTAATTATATCTGATGTTGAAAATGTCAGCAACAGTGTCTACAGGCATTACATTATGAATGTCTGAATTTAATCTTCCTAGGGAGGAGAATTATTAGTTCCTTAAGACAAAACATCAGGGAGTAGGATTCAATAATTTGTAATACATTACAAATATGGGTAGAAAATAGAACATCATTAAAACAATTATGCTAAATTGTTTGATGAGTTTAGGATGCTATCTTTGTATAAATACAATCTCTAGGTTTAAACAGTATTTAATGTTGAAATTTGTTCAGTGAAGTTAGTCACTAATTATAATGAATATACAGAATAAAAGAAACTTAATTCCTGTCATACTTTTAATGTGCCTTGAGTTTTTAAAGGAGTGTAACACTGTAATCTAGGAACACAGCTTTCTCCTTCATCTTCCTTAGCAAAAACAGGGAGTTTTTGCCCTGATGGTTGCAAGATGTCTAATGCATCCTTAGGATTTTACCTTTCAAGAAAAAGAGTGTGGTCTAAAGCTGGCCAAAAGCACATGTCAGCCATGTCCTTTTTAAAACTTTCCTGGAAGTTCCTCCCAGGGATTTCCACTTATATCTCATTGGCCAGAAGTGAGTCCTATGGCCTCCTCAGCAGCAAGAAAGTACAGTATGAGAAGCCATTTTAATTTTTCTGCCTTT
The DNA here is from genome assembly GCF_028878055.3 of Symphalangus syndactylus. Taxonomy (NCBI): domain Eukaryota; kingdom Metazoa; phylum Chordata; class Mammalia; order Primates; family Hylobatidae; genus Symphalangus; species Symphalangus syndactylus. The sequence continues at coordinate 21,150,029 of NC_072424.2, forward strand.
GTAGAAGTAGAAGGCAAGGGAGAAACAGGAGTTATGAATGGCTTTTATGTAGCCAGTCCACAAGAAAACAACTCAAATCTATTTGATGACCTTTTCATTTTTTATTTTTTTAGAGACAGGGTCTCGCTCTGTCACCCAGGCTAGAGTGCAGTGGCACAATCATGGCTCACTGCAGCCTCCAACTCCTGGGATCAAGTTATCCTCCTACCTCAGCTTCCACCTCCCGAGTAGCTGGGACTACAGGTGTGCACCACTACACTCATCTATTTATTTTTATTTTTTATTTTTTGATAGAGACAGCGTCTTTCTATCTTAGCCAGGCTGGTCTTGAACTCCTGTCCTCAAGCAGTCCTCCCACCTTAGCCTCCCAAAGTGCTGGGATTAAAGGGACTAGCTGTCACACCTGGCCATGACTTTTTATTTTTAAGGGAATTTTTTATAAATTGGGACATAAGGGAGAAATTGCAAAGAATAATTTAGCAAATACCCTACATAAAGCCTATTTTAGAAATACCTTATTAAAAATCCAAGAAAAGTTTGGAGCAAACTCACTCAGACCAGTGCTCTGCTTAGCTCATTCGTACAATAAAAGAGTTCATAGGATAAATGAGGTACCTTGTGGTTGTGTTTGTTCTTTGAAAATAATAAAGATTCCTCATGAGAATCCTATAAGCCAAGATAGCTGAGGTATAAGTAAATTAGATATTAGGCTTAAACAAAAATTAGGGGATCATCTTACAAGAGATGACAGAGTAAATACTAAAAATTACTTTACCACACCAGAAAGAGATAATGCAATTTGTGATTTATTTCGGGTCCATTGCAGTATTCCGGTTTGGTGATCATACTTTGCTTAACTTTCACCAAGAAAGAAATTTAAGGAGTTTTCAGATTTTAAAAAGTTTCAGGCCATGATATTTTAGTAATAAACTATAAAAAACTATCTGTAAATATCTGTGGAATGTATAGTGCTTACAAATAAAATTCACAATAAATTAATCTGACATATATTAAAGCACATGTGAATCATTATGTGCCTGGTTAGCGCCACAGAACACATAAATGTCACATTAGCAAACATTGTTTGAAAGAGAGAGATCCTAAGTTTTACCCTCCCAGAATTGGAGTTTTCTTGCCACTGACCACCCAGTTGCTTTACCCCTCGTTTCAGACACAAAATAGATTATTGTTTTTGTTTTTGAGAGAGTCTAGCTAGCTCTGTCGCCCAGACTGGAGTGCAGTGGCGCAGTCTCAGCTCACTGCAACCTCCGCCTCCCGGATCAATTCTCCTGCCTCAGCCTCCTGAGTAGCTGGGACTACAGGTGTGCACCACTGCATCCAGCTCATTGTTGTATCTTTAGTAGAGACGGGGTTTCGCCATGTTGGCCAGGCTGGTCTCAAACTCCCGGTCTCAGGTGATCCACCCACCTCAGCGCCTCAAAGTGCTTGAATTATGGGCATGAGCCACCGCACCCGGCCTCATACACCAAATAGATTATTAATAAAAGTTTTGTTCTCTTTCCCTCTCTCTTCTTATTTTAGCTAGTCTGCCTGTGCCTTCTGTATCTTCTCTTCATCATTTATCCACACTGACTCACTTGATTCTTCAAATAGGTTGTTCTATTCCAACTCTATCCTTCCAATTTGGAATGTTTGAGGCCACTGGGGAAAAGAGAAGGCACCATGAAAATGGGCTCTGGAACCTCTGAATCTGGGAATTCTAGGGTAGAGGAAAAGGCAGTAGGGGCTAGTACAAACACCCACCTATTCTTTCATTCTGAATAAAAGGATGTAACGAGTTCTGATTTTTAGAAACAAGCCTTTGTGTACATTTTCTGATGCTAACCCTACTCTCCATCTTCCTTCAGCCTACCACACTCTGCATTCAGGTACTTGGCAGCAATTGCCTTTCATAAGAGACCAAGTGTTTCCCTTTGCAATTAGAGACACGAGGTTGAAAATCCAAACAATATTGGTATATAAATGTGTCACTATCAGAAAGGAAAGATGAATATGAATTTTTTCCTGTTTTGAAATGGAGAGGAAATTATAAAAGAAGCTTTTGGGTCTCCTTATTTAGAGTAGATGGGCAGAAGAGAGAACAATCATTTGTTCAGTATAAATAAAAGAGTAGAAGTACTTCATACCTTTTATAGCCCAGTATGCAGGTACCAGAGGGAACTGTGGTTAAAGGCATTAGGAGATGACATGCTACTTCAGATCTACCTAAAAAGCAAGAAGTGATGCATCCCTGAAAAGCATTCAGCTAACAGTTGGGGAGAATCCGTAAGTGATATATTGGAGTTCTTAATCAGAACAGTATATTCTTTCTGAGTGTTACATGGTATTAACTGGCAACCTTTATAAGAAGGGCTTTAGATAGGGTCAGCCTTATTTAAAATTGTGAAGCCTGAATAATTCACCTCCTAGATTTTGGACTTTTTCTTTCTGTTTGACTTGAGTGGTATTTTTTCTTCTTTTTAGAAAAGAAAGCTATTGTTTTCTCATCAAAGCCTAATCCGATTCTAAAAGGTAAATCATTGATACCAGGCTCCCATCAATTTTTAAACACGCCCATACAATTAAAGAGATATTTGAGGAGATGATACCTATTTTCTAAGAACTACTGCCAGGGTAAGAAACAAGATATGCAAACAAAATATCTAACATATGTAGCACTTTAGAATCTATGAAATACTTTTCCCATATACAAAGAGCCAAAGTCTTCTGACGATAAGATCTCTACTTGTTTGATTAAATCCCACTACCTCTAACAAAAACTGGACTGTGAATCGTATTCAAATAATTAGTAGTGATGATAATGGGATCATTTTAGAACAGAGTTAAGGAGAGATCTGAAAGTATGGGGAGATGGGATCTGAATACAAGGGCCTTCAAAATAGGATCAGCCATGTTCACTTGCCTAAGATTAAGCCTGATTCAGAGACAGTCTGGCTTATTATAGAGCCCAGTGAGTCTTCGTTTACTTCCAGAGTAACGATTAGGGCAGTTGAATACAGGAAAGACTTAGTGTAAAGGAAAAGTAATAAGTTGGGAGAAAAAAACAGTATTTAGGGAAATCATTCCTATCTAATATGAAGATGCTAAATGAGCATATAGAAGAAATGAAAACAGTAAATGCATTTTCAACTTTCAGAAAGCTTTTGATGAAGATCCATACCAAAGTTTCCCAACATCTAATTCCTAGGAGAATATTTTGTCACAATTAGATCTGGCTTACAGATGTGGGAAACAGGGTAAGGATGATCAGGTATAGTGTCCTGAATGATTGAGTCCGAGACTTTGATCATTTTTCATAAATGATTTAATACAGCACTAATAGAAATATAATATGTGGCACTTATGTAATTTTAGATTTTCTAGTGGACACTGTAAAAAACAAGCAGGTGAAATTAATTTTAGTAATGTTTTATTTGACCCATATATCTCAAACCTGGTCATTTTGACATGTAATCAACATAAAAATCAATGAGATATTTTACATTCTTTTCTTATACAAAGCCTTTGAAATCTGGTATATATTTTACAATTACAGCATAGGTTGAATTTCAGCTACATTCCAAGTGCTCAGAAGCATGTGACTAGTGGGTACCATATTGGACAGCACAGATCTAGAAGAAGGAATGTACAGTATAATCTTCAGATTTACACATGGCACTCAGCTCAGAAGTGCCAGGTTAAGAGGTAGAATATGAAGGAAGAGCTCTCAGGACAAGTATGTAAGAAATAAATCCAAACTACACTTTAAAATATGAGTTCTAGGATTCTTAAAGAAGTAGTCAATACGTCACCGTGCTTCCAAAAGAAGAAATCTGACTTTTCATGAAAGATGTCGCAAAATGAAATCTTTTTATACACTTATTTTAAAACTATGAAATTCTCTGGGAATAAATTATTTGTGCATTTATGGTTACTATAATACAAGGAATTTAAAACAGAACTGGATAGGGCAAGGACAAATAATTAAAATTAACATGGAAATGAGATAGCCATATAAAGATAAATGGATGGGAAAAAAATTAGTGTTCTTCACCTGAAAAGACAAAGGTGGGTGAATGACTAATGGAAGCATATAAATACAAAAAGTAAACAATAAGGATAATCAGCAACTTTACTGGAACTAAATCTGTGTAGCAGTGAAGATAAATCTCATGTTCCTGATGATAATCAGATGATTCACGCTAAAAGAATACTTAAAAGGTCTTTGATAATCCAGCATGCTAGACACTTGCTCGTAGACTTCACAGAGACACAAACATGCTGTATTTTTTTTATGCTATGTATCCTGCACCTAATAGAGTTTCTGGCTTGTTGCAGTTGTTTAGTGAATGTCCTGGGAGGAAAGGGGAGGATCAATGAACTTTTGAGAAACAAATCTGATTTTATCAGTTGCCTGCCTCAGTGGTTTCTGATTGCGTATTGTATGATGATAAATTCCAGCCCTCGCAGGCCTGGTCCCTATTTATTTCTCCAGCCCTCCTTTCTCCCTTGCCATTCTCCAGTTTAGTCATGCTGGTCATCTTTCACTCCTCTGTACTTGCCATACTCTCTGTCCTCTACACAGCCATGGTACGTGTGTGCCCCACCCCCAGCTCATGTCTCCCCATACAAACCTTGGTTAACCCATTCGTCAGATCTCTGCTTGTGTTAGACCTTAGCTTGTTTGCCCTCAGATACATTCTTGGGCCCTTCCCTGCTGTATGCCACGAGAGGGCTGACCTTTGCAGGCTGTATTTCAGCTAGGTTTGACCAATGTAAAGCACTGATGGGAAATAGGAGTGAACTGGGAAAGCCAGGGTTTTCTTCCTCTTCCCCTCTGCATTGGACAATGTGTCTGACAGCCATTCTTTCTCCTTCGTGGCACCATGCTTCTGACAGGACAGGCCCACCATATTTCCAGCTTCTGCTTGATACTGTAGCCTCTGGCCTCTACTAATACCACCTCTTCCTCCCCACCCCTCTTCCTTCCAGCCAAAGGTTGATAGTAACTTCTTAGAACTGTTACTTATATCTGAGTTTCCTCACTGTCTCCTGTTTGGTACTCAGTTCTTCTGTCGCCAAGTAGCCATCCTCTGTTTTAAAGGCCTTCTGTATTAAATACTCAGTTTTCTGTTTTCTTAGAGCCTATTAATAAAATGGTAATCATCATTTCCTCTGGAAACCTTTCCTAACTATCATGAAACTCTTTGGTAATGCTTATCACAGTTGGGATTTTGCATTTATGTTTCTATGATAATGTGATCAGTATTGTCTCCAGCAGTATCTTCCATATGAGCAGGTACCATGATTGATTTGCTCATAGCACGTAGCATTTCAGTGGGTATTCAGTAAATGTTTTTGGTATGACTAAGGCTGGCTGTCTGACCATGAGCCTTCATTCAGCCTCAACCCTTCTTCTTCCAGACCTTCAAAGTTTTAGCGTGACTTTTAGTCACACTTCTGTTTCCTTTCCATCTTCAAGGCTATTCCTGATGTATGTTTTCACCAAATAAAAATGTTTAGGGTAAGGAAGTCCACGAAATGAGAGATTTACTGCTCAATATTAATTTTGTGAAAAGCCTGATTTTTAGAGTGAGGATTTTAGTTTACAGATGTGGTGCATAATAGTATTTTATTTCTGGCATTACTGAAAACATCAAAAACATTTCTTACTCTGTGTGTATAGTTTAATGTAGCCTAAATAAAATGACTAGGTATAATCTAAAATTTTACTTGCCTTACTTCCCTTTCAGTTTTGGAGAGTTTTAGAAGTCTTGCTGAATGAAATTGAATGCACCTACAAAGTCCACCTCTATCATGTATTGTTGAATGTACATACAGAGAGTATAAAAGAGCTTCCTAAAGAACTGTGATTTCAAGTAAGAATATTTGAGACAGACAGACTTACAAATACATTAGGCCAGATGCCTCAGAGTTGGCATTTTGGTGTCTTTTTTTAAGGCCAGATGCCTTGCAGATAGCATTTTGGTGCTCCTGTTTAACCATTTGCCATTTACAGTCTTAATCTTATCAAAAGGAAGAGAAAGATTAAAGCAAATAAAGCCTTTTTGAAAATGTCAGTTTTTATGAAAACTCAGGTTTAGTTCAATTTGATAATACTTGTGAATACAGTAGGGACTCAATGAAATTTTAACCATATATAATGTTCTATAATTTGGCTTCTTTAAACTAAATGCCTTTGAGCTTTAATAGTAAATCCTATGGAACATTTCTTCTCTTAAAGTTCATCTTGATTAAAAATGAGGGATGTAGTTCTCTGTCTTAGGTTTTCTAAGTATGTTTACTATGATTCTAAGATGCTGGGGAAAGAATAGGAAGTTATGTTAAAATATACAAACAAACTCTCCAGATCAAATCAGTAGAAGGCACTATGAGTATGAGAACAGGAAACTGAATATGAGGTGTAAGGCATTGTATCATCTTCCCTTCAAGGAAAATAAGTAGTAGGGAAATAAGAGCAACAGTACCGTGAGTATCAGTAGTACTGTGAGGTTCCAATGAGGGAGAAGTAACATTCTTTTGGGAAAACAAGAAAAGAATATATTAAGGCGGTGGGTGACATTTGAACCAAACCTCATAGTATATATAGGATTTTGAGATGACAGGCCAGTTCAAGATGAGGACATAACAAAATCCCCAGTTAAGAGTGAGACTATTTGAGTGCCTTTGAGATAGAGTGAGTTGTTCAAGTTGGCTAAAGAATATGATAGAATAGGAAGTTATGCAAAACAAGAATAAAAAGGTTGGACCACATTATAGAGTACTTTAAATACCACACTAAGAAGTTTGGCTGTTACTCTCCAAGACTGTTGGACCTCTGGAGGCTTTTAGAATGAAAGTGATATCAGAATCTTTCTTCAGGCAGACTTAGAGCTGGATTTTAGTCTCAGCTAGGCCACTTTTTCCAGCATAACCTTAGTCAAGAGTCCCCAAACCCATTTCATCCGTAAGTACTTTATTCTATAAAATGGGACTGATGTTTCTTATGGTTGTATGAGGGTTGAGATTATATATATTAAAATGTCCAGCACAGTATTTAGCACATAGTAGTTAGTCAATAATATGTTTATTGAACCTGGCAGCAATGGATAAAATCAAGGATGATTTGATAGGGTAAAGACCTGAAAAGTAGAGGTGAGGGGTAATGAAAGTCTGAACTAGAAAGGTGGCAATGGAAATGGAAAATAGAGTCTGTGTGGCTTGGATACCACTGGGAATGGAGGGGGTTTTGGAGTGAGCAAGGAAGCCAGAAAGATGAGCTATGAGGAGGGAGAAGGAAAAGGAGAAAGAGGATCTCATTCTGTACAAGCTGTTTGAGGTATAGTGACTATCAAAGGCCTGGCTAGAGATAGAATGTTTTTCATGTGGTGCTTTGATCTACTATGTTTTTTTTTTTTTTAATTTTTACTGCTGTTATTTCAACTTTTAGTATCTTAACTAGTAAGTTGAATGCTTTGAGGTTTATGCTATGTTTTTCAGCCTCTTTTTTTCATATAGGATAAAGAAAAGCAAAGTAGTTTCACAGTATTGTAGTAAGAATCTAAATTTTTTTAAGAGCAAGTTAAAGGAGGTAACAGTCATAAAACTTAAACATTATTTTTAGGTTCTGTTTCTCAGAATCCTGCAGTTTACTGAGATTCAACTAAAACTGACTCACACAGTCTATACATTCTCACTAGTTAAAATATCCTTTTCAAGGCACAGTAGCACCTTCCTATAAAAGTCCACTTAGCCAAATAGCTGATTTTCTGGGCCATACACAGATGCAGAACTAGGACATAAACACTTTAGGAAAGTATTAGAGAGATGTTATGAGAGATCTGGCAGTAGTATTCAACTCCCTGTCCACATATATTCAGTCCAGTGGTAGTCAGCAATTACAAGTTTCTGCAGTTTTTCTGTGCCAGTCATAGTTTTAAGATTTTACATGCATTAACCATTTAATCCTCATTTAACAATACTATGATAATAGGCACTATTATTATCTCTGTTTTATATATGAGGAAATTGAGATGCAAAGACAGAAGTAATTTATCCAAATCACCCAGCTAGCTGGCAGTAAAAACAGTCTGCAAACCCAGGCAGTATGACTCCACAGCTGATGTTCTTAACTAGTGCTATATCATTTCCACAAATGGTGTCCTATAGGCCTGGGTTCAGATCTAGCTTTTTCCACTCTAGCTCTTTGACTATGAGCAAGGTATTTCATAATCTCTACAGTAGAGGTAATAGTAACTGCCTTACAGGATATAAGGGTTAAATGTATGTAAAACCCTTAGCGTAATACCTGGCACATAATATCTATTATTATTTAACTTGACCTGATTGACCTCTTTTGTTCCTGTGGTTTTAGTGCATATATTTTGTGTGTCCTTATAAATCCCCTACACTCACTCCCTTTTATTTTATTTATTTATTTTTTCTTGTACAAGTTTATAAGACCCTTTTAAATCCTTCCTGTAGCAATGTGAGGAGGGCAGGGAGAGTATCCTCCTCAATCATGAGATAGTGGTAGTGGTGGTGTTGTTAAGGTTGTGTTCTCAAATAATGACTTGAGAATATCAGCAAGCTTATTAAGAGCTGTTGTAAGGAGGATGGAGATCAATAGCTGCTGCCCATGTCAACTGAGGATAAAATATGGACAAGCATTTATATTTCATCAGGAATATTTAAGATAAGAAATTAAGAACTTTTTAGGAATAAAGAATATTAACATCATAGCATGGATGTTAGTGCTCCCAGATAGTTGTAATTAGTAACAGAAAGTTTTAAAATATTTAGGAAGTAGTTCATGATACTACACTATTTGACATCTCTAGCTTTCACCCATTTGCATTTTGCTATAAATGTGAAGTTCTATAATATACTAATTGAAGGTACTTTAAAATGAATAAGCTAAAAGTAAAACTAGTTAAAATTTTTGTTTTTACCTTCAAACAGGTAACTGGAAAGGGGTAGCAACAGCAACACTGAATTCATATGTCTTATTAAACCCGTCTTTGTAGTATTTTCATTAGTCATTGTGTATTTCTCAGCTTAAATATTGAACATGAGTAGACTTTAAAATTGATTTGGGAACAGCTATGTTTCCCATTTGTAAGCATATTGGTTTACATTGATATTGGATTGTACTAGAGAAATAGGTGGTTATATTTGAAAATTGTTTATGTATAAACAATATGCCCTATGCTGGAAGAGATAAGGATGTTTTATTAACCACTGTAAATAAGACTACTTCTGGATAATTCATTATATTTTTTAAAGGTTATCTAGTAATTCTTAGAGTATGGACAGATGACTTTTTTCCTAAATGAATGATGTGTGAATTATCTTTTGTAAGTTGATCAATACTGAGAGTTGTCAGAAGTTTAAGTAGGAAGCCATTAAGCAAAAGGAGGTATCATGAAGCAGATTTTTAGTTTTTGTGATGATACTCTCATTTGTTTGCAGAAACTTGCATATTTTAACAAAATCAACCTGTGTAAGATAAGTTATATATGTTTAGAAATTGGTATGGGTAATTTTCCCCCATTTAAAAAAAATTAGAAACCTATAAAGAAGACTACAAAAGTCAACCATAATTCCATTACCCAGAGAGATCACTGTTAACTTTTTAGAAAAAACTTTATGAACATACACATACACCCATTGCTTACATACAAATATGCTTGTGTGTTCTTAAAGCATAAGTAGCCAACAGGCAGTAGTTTACTACTGATGTAAGTAATCCCTTAGTCAAAGATTATGCAAAAATAAAAGGCTATTGATTCATATTTCAAATTATATTTCAGCTGGAATAAGGTCTGTAGATTAGATAATAGTATTATCCCAATGTTAGCTTTCTAACTCTGGTAATTGTACTGTGGTTATGTGAGAGAATGTCCTTGTTAGGAAATACATGCTTAAGTATTTAGAAGTTAATGACATCATATGTATAACTTATTTTCAAATAGTTCAGAAAAATAATATGCAGAGAGAAACAAGTGTGGCAAAATGTTAATAATTGGAAAATCTGGGTTTAGGATAAATGGGAATTCTTTACTAGTTTTGGAGCCTTTCTGTAAGGTTGAAATTATTTCAAGATAAAAAAGTAATTTTAAAAAAACCTTATTTATAAAAAAAAAAAAAACCCTATTTGTACCTAAGGCTCTCATACTTCCTTAGTAAGATGTAAGTCATCTGCAGAAGTAGAGTGATACTGTATGAAGCTGAGGACTGACCTGGTGATGCAGAATAAGAACTGTTTCTCTTTAACAAAGGAATTAAAAAGGGCAAGAGTGTTCTACCCTGTTGTTCACCTGACAACCTCGGCCTTTGCATATTTTACTGAACTTTTTATTTTACTGGAATGGTAGTATAAAATTTAAATTTATTTCCAATGAAAACATCAATCATTTTAAAAGAGAGAGAAAAGAAGAAACCTTAAGTATATTGCAAGGTAATCATTAGGATGTAATTATTTTCCTAACAGCCTTTTGAACCTGAGCAGAGGATCATTTTTATTCCTTAGATCTCTTAGATTGGTTATATTTGTATAATAGAGTTTACTTTTTCATATTATACTTCTAGATCTTTGTTGTCTCTTAGATGAGGTGACCAATGGATACATTCCTGATTTACCATCCAGTTGCTTTAGAAACCAAGTTATCAAATGGCCAAGCTGGCATTCTATTTTGAAGATTGAGGGGGGTCACTTGTGTTTTCATCCGGAAAGAAATCTTGAGGGGAGATAACAGAAGTACCTGTACCTAGATTGCGCCAGATGTTTATGCCAATAGTTTCATTTAATGTTGACAGCAACCCAGTGTGGTAGAGATCAGATGTCACCGTTTTATGGTTAAGACTCACAGGGGCTAAATCACTTGTCTAAGGTGACAAAACTAGTAAATGTTAGAGCCAAAACTCAAACCCAACTCTTAGAACAAAGCCATCCTAGATGACATTGAAGATTTTCTTCAAAAACTAATTTTAAATCTGCCCTAGTTCTTAGGAGAGGCTGACTTTAGCAGCTTCTTAGCTATCCATTAAATGTTAATTTCTGAAAATTTAGGCGTTGTACAAGTTGAGCATTCCAAATCCAAAAATCTGAAATGCTCTGAAATCTGAAACTTCTTATCACCGACATGACACTTAAAGGAAATGCTCATTGGAGCATTTCAGATTTCAGATTTCCAGATTTGGGATCCTCAACATGTGAGATAATTTAGGATTCATTCCTTGTACTATTCAAATGTACCCCTTTAAGAATCTCTCTCTCTCTCCATATATGTGTTTGTGTGTGTGTATGTGTGTGTATATATATGTGTGTGTGCGTGTGTGTATTTTTTTGTTTGTTTTTGAGACAGAGTCTTGCTCTGTTGCCCAGGCTGGAGTGCAGTGGTGCAATCTCTGCTCACTGCAACCTCTTGCCTCCCGGGTTCAAGCAATTCTCGTGCCTCAGCCTCCCAAGTAGGTGGGATTACTGGCACGCACCACCACGCGGGCTAATTTTTGTATTTTTAGTAGAGACAGGGTTTCATCACGTTGGCCAGGCTGGTCTCGAACTCCTGACCTCAGGTGATCTGCCCACCTTGGCCTCCCAAAGTGCTGGATTACAGGCATGAGCCACCACGCCCGGCCAAGAATATTTTTTAAATATACAGTTGCTGCCCTATATCTGAGGGTTCTGCATCTTTGTATTCTATCAACAGCTGATGAAAAATACAGTATTTGTCAGATATAGAACCCACAGACATGGATGACTTTTTGTATCTATGAGTTCCACAGGGCTGACTGTAAGATTTGAGCATCGGCAGACCCAGTGTCCATGGGGGTCCTGGAATCAGTTTTCTACAGATACTGTATTAGCCTATTTTCACACTGTTGATAAAGACATACCTGAAACTGGGAACAAAAAGAGGTTTATTTGGACTTACAATTCCACATGACTGGGGAGGCCTCAGAATCATCTTGAGGCAAAAGGCACTTTTGTACCTTTTTAGCCACTCCAGCTGTGGCTATACATTGGCCTCTTTTAGTCACAGCTGGAGTGGCTGGGACACGGCACCGAGTCCCTAGGCTGCACACAGCACAGGGACTCTGAGCACAGCCCACGAAACCACTTTTTCCTCCTGGGCCTCTGGGCCAGTGATGGGAGGGGCTGCCTTCAAGGTCTCTATATGGCCTGGAGACATTTTTCCCATGGTCTTGGAATTTAACATTAGGCTCCTTGCTACTTATGCAAATTTCTGCAGCCAGCTTGAATTTCTCCCCAGAAAATGGATTTTTCTTTTCTATCGCATAGTCAGGCTGCAAATTTTCCAAACTTTTATGCTGTGTTTCCCTTATAAAACCAAATGTCTTTAACAGCACCCAAGTCACCTGTTGAATGCTTTTCTTCTTAGAAATTTCTTCTGCCAGATACCCTAAATCATCTTTCTCAAGTTCAAAATTCCACAAATCTCTAGGGCAGGGGTAAAATGCCACCAGTCTCTTTGCTAAAATATAACAAGAGTCACCTTTACTCCAGTTCCCAACAAGTTCCTCATCTCCATCTGAGACCACCTCAGCCTGGACCTTGTTGTCCATGTCGTTGTCAGTGTTTTGGGCAAAGCCATTCGACAAGTTTCTAGGAAGTTCCAAACTTTCCCACATTTTCTTGTCTTCTGCGCCCTCTAAACTGTTCCAACCTCTGCCTGTCACCCAGTTCCAAAGTCGCTTCCGCATTTTCAGGTATCTTTTCAGCAACGCCCCACTCTACTGGTACCAATTTACTGTATTAGTCCATTTTCATGCTTCTGATAAAGGCATACCTGAGACTGGGCATTTTACAAAAGAAAGAGGTTTAATGGGACTTACAGTTCCACATGGCTGGGGAGGCCTCAGAATCATGCCAGGAGGCAAAAGGCACTTCTTACATGGAGGCAGCAAGAGAAAAATGAGGAAGAAGCAAAAGCGGAAACCCCTGATAAGCCCATCAGATCTCATGAGACTTAATTCACTATCACGAGAATAGCACAGGAAAGACTGGCCCTCATGATTCAATTACGTCCCCCTGGGTCCCTCCCACAACACATGTGAATTCTGGGACATACAATTCAAGTTGAGATTTGGGTGGGGACATAGCCAAACGATATCAGATACCAAGGCACAACTGTATATATAATTTTTGTCATAATTGAGATACAGCATTTCTCCTTAGTTGAGAGATTCTTTTCCATTTTTCTGGCTTACGAGTTTAAGAACTTTTCTGATTTTATATCTTTATGAATTGTTTAAATATAGTGACAGGTCTTTTGAAAAGTTCTGTGGGAGTTGATAGTAATTTTTATGCCAAGAGACAAAAACAAGACATTTGCCATATGTCTGTTTCAAAGAGTTATACTTACTTTGAAAACGATGGTGTGATTGTGTGCATCCAAATTATGAGTCCTCTTTGCTGGTAAGACAGTTTCAAAGATGACACCTAGTAAATGTGGTATCTCCTTTTTTTTTCTATTAAAGTGATGGAACTAAATGGAAAATGATTGAGAATATAGTGGGTTCCTTGGAACAAGGTATATTGTTTCCAAGTAGTTGAGGGTCCCATGAAGTATTTCAGTTTATATCTTTTGTGCTGTTAAAACTGCCTGGCTTAGAAGTAAATTAGATTGATACCAGAAGGACCCTTCAGAAGCTCAGCATTTTGTTTCTTTTCATGTGTTTTCTTTGTTTTGTTCTAGAACCTAGAAATTGTTTTATTAACTTTTCAGAATTACAGTTTACTGAAATATGCTTTATAAACAGAAATTGAGTAATAGTAGTCTAGTTCTAACTTAGTCACTTCTAAATTGAACCAAATGTTACTTGAGTTACCTTACACTCAAGGGTGTTTGTGGGGGCTGTTGGGGGAGGGAGAGAAGAGGGAATGAGAGGAAAAAGGGAGGGAGGAGAGAACCAAGATGAACAAGAACAAATGTGTGTCTCTTTGTGTTTAGCCTAATGCTAATGGAGTTAGTAGGGATCGTCAATTATGGTTGTGATTTTTAAAGGTGATGGATGGTAAAACAGGAAATTTAGCCCTAGATCTTCAACAGCCTTCTTGCTGCCTCTAATTGGGATGGACAGTAAGCTGGTAGTCCCTCGCCTGGCAGTAAATTGTATCCTTTAACCATAAACAAATTGATCTGACATCTGGTATTTACTGAAATAACCAGAGTCGCTCATTCAGAAAATGTAACCAAAGTTACATTTCTAACATGTTTTCTGCCAGGTATGTTGTACATAGAAGTTCACCTTGCAAACAGCTCAGTAACTTATTTAATATAAAAAGTTGTTTTCGTTTTAGAAATCTTGACCTCTCAATTGTAATTGAAAATTTGGAAATAATTCTCTTATACTTTAATTGTAATGGCCCAAGTTCCTGATATTCAGAATTCAATTGCCAAGTGCCAAAAGCAAGCCAAACAAAGGTGATTTGTACACTAGTCCTTCACAAATGATGATTTTTTGGCCAGGCGCAGTGGCTCATACCTGTAATCCCAGCACTTTGGGAGGCTGAGGTGGGCGGATTACTTGAGACCAGTTCAAGACCAGCCTGGCCAACATGGTGATACCCTGTCTCTACTAAAAATACAAAAATTAGCCAGGTGTGGTGGCACGCACCTGTAATCCCAGCTACTCTGATGGCTGAGGTATGAGAATTATTTGAACCTGGGAGCGGAGGTTGCAGTGAGTCAAGATTGTGCCACTGTACTCCAGCCTAGACGACAGAGCAAGACTGTCTCAAAAAAAGAAGAAAAAAATGATGATTTTTAGTTGCTGCCTTAGTCCATTTGGACTGCTATGACAAAAATAACAAACTGAGTTGCTCGTAAACAACAGAAATGTATTCCTCACAGTTTGAGAGTCTGGGAAGTCCAAGATCAGGGCACCAGCAGATTCACTGTCTGCTGGCTTCTTCATTCATAGCTGGCTGTCTTTTCCCTATGTCCTCACATAGCAGAAGGGACAAGGGTGTTCTCTCAGGCTTCTTTTATAAGGGTACTAATACAAGAGGGCTCCACCTTCATGACCTAATCATCTCCCAAAGACCCCCTCTCCTAATACAATCATGTTAGGGGGTTGGGATTTCCACATATAAATTGGTAGAAGATTGGGATGGGGGAACACATATATTCAGTTCATAGCAATCGCCTTTGGAAGTTCTGTAGCATGTAGAGTTTTGGTTCCTTCAACCAAAGGAGCTTTTTTATATTCTCATGAGCAGAAGGACTAAATTTTATAAACTTAAGAGGCTTTGTGACAGAAATGTTTGGATGTTACATTATAGAATGGCTTTTGAAGACCATTTTAAAATTGGAATAATCCAAGAATATTCAGAGTATTTGATTGGCATTAACAAATATTTCTACTTTCAGACATGTTTTCCAAAACTTCGATTTATATAAGCAGATTTTTAAAGAGTCTCTGTACTTATTAGTCTAATTCTACTCCTGCTTATTTAGGATGTTTATCCAGTCAGAGGACCATGAAACAAAAATATTGCATTTTTCTGGAATAATAGGAATTAGGAAGCCAGAACAAGCCCTAAGTGGTGGCAGCTTTTTAAAATGAGGGAAAAGCAGGCCAGGTTTTTTTAACCTGCGAGAAAACAGGTGAAATTAGAGAACTGGCCTGGTACTGAAAAGAGACTTGGAGGAGGAGAGGGTAGAGGTGTTGATTTGACAGAAACATGGTGGGGTTTCTCATATAACCTGTGCTAACATATAGGTTCCCTGGCCAGTCTACAAAAACCCATGTAATAGCTGAAAGAAGAGATGGTTCTGTTATTTTAAAAATGTAGGCAACAAGATCACTGCACACAAGTGCAATAGTAATTGAATAAAACAGGATTCCTGCACTGAGTAAGAAATATCTTCCTCAAAGTTCTATAAAACCCCCAAAAGATCACACCAGCAATGGATCCAAACCAAGAAGAAATCTCTGAATTCCAGGTAAGAATTTAGGGGGTTGATTATTAAGCTATTCAAGGAGATACCAAAGAAAGGTAAAAATCAACTAAAAGAAATTCTTCCTCAAGGTTCCCCCTCTTCTACAGCCAGATGCCCTTTGTCTGCCATCTTTTATCACCATGCCTCTCAAAAAACTCTCCTGCAGGAAGCTTTCTTGTCACAGCTCCTAAGATTCTTTCCCTCATCTTGCCTTTAGATAACCTGATGGCTTTGTGCCTAGGTAATGATCTTTTTGCAAAGAATTTCCCAGTATTCTTTGAACTTCTTGTATTTGGATGCCTAAATCTCTAGCAAGGCCAGGGAAGTTTTCCTCAATTATTCCGTCAAATCAGTTTTCCAGACTTTTAGATTTCTCTTCTTCCTCAGGAACACCAGTTATTTGTAGGTTTTTCCATTCAACATAATCCCAAATTTCTTAGAAGCTTTGTTTATTTTGTTTCATTCTTTTTTCTTTGTCTTTTTCTGATTGGATTAATTCAAAAGCCTTGTCTTCCAGCTCTGAAGTTCTTTCTTCTACTTATTGTAGTCTGTTGTTGAAACTTTCCACTGCATTTTGTATTTATCTAAGTGTGTCTTTCATTTCCAGAAATTGTGGTTGCTTTTTCTTTATGATATCTGTTTCTCTGGAGAATTTTTCATCCATATCCTACTTTTTTCTAATTTCTTTTAGTTGATTTTCACCTTTCTTTGGTATTCCTTGAATAGCTTAATAATCAACCTCCTGAATTCTTTATCTGGCAATTCAGAGATTTCTTCTTGGTTTGGATCTATTGCCGGTGTGATCTTTTGGGGGTGTTAAAGAACCACCTTCTGTCATATCACCAGAATTACTTTTCTGGTTCCTTCTCATTTGGGTAGACTAATTGAGAGGTCTGAAACTCAAGGCCTGCTGTTCAGATTCTCTTGTCCAATGGGTTGATCCTTTGATTTGGCACTCTCCCCCTTCCCCAAGGGATGGGGCTTCCTGAAGCTGGACTGCAGTGATTGTCATTGCTCTTCTGGGTCTAGCCACCCAGTGGGGCTACCAGGCTCCAGGCTAGTGCTCAGGGATGTCTGCAAAGAATCCTGTGATGTGATCCATCTTTAGATCTCCCAGTCATGGATACCAGCACCTGCTCTGGGAGAGGTGGCAGGGAAGTAAATTAGACTCTGTAAGAGTCCTTGGTTGTAGATATGTTTAGTGTGCTAGCTTTCTTGAATGCTGGTTATGCTAGCAATGAAGTTGTCACTTGGACACCCTCAGGACCTCTGGTTAGCCAGGATGTTGCAGGCAGTGGAATTAGGTGTTGTCTTCCCCTTCCTGGGATCAAGGTTATTCTGTCCTGAGTTGCTGTAATGGCCTGAGTTGGTTGGCCTCCAGCCGGGAAGTGGCACTTTCAGGAGAGCATCGGCTTTGGTACTAGCAGGGGGCTCTAAGCCTTGTCCTAAGATGGCCAGGGTAAGTATTTTGGTTTCTCAGGTGATAGGTGGGGCCATAAAGCTCCCAAGAGTTTCTGTGTTTGCGTTTGGCTGCCAGGGCTGGTAGGGAAATACTGTCTGGTGGGTTTGGTTTAGGTGGGTCTGGGCTCAGACTCTGCTTGGGTGGGGCTTGCCATGGCCACTATAGGGGGCAGGTGGTGGTTCTCAGGCCAATGGGATTATGTTCCAGCGGGGATCTTTGCTGCCTCTACTGTGTTATATAGTTTGCCAGGGAAGTGGCAGATAGCCAGTAGTGAGAGGCTTCACCCAGCTCTCAGGCAATTGGCGAAGCCAGTCTCACTCCTGCAATGCCCTGCTCAAACCTTGCCACAGGCCGTGAGCTACCCTGCTATGGCTTTTGGACCTCACCCGTCCCCATCTGTCCACTGGATCAGTGGGAGCTCCTGTGTTCTGCCCTCGCTTACTCGCTTGTATCCACAGCAGCTCCTGCTCATCTTCCGGACTCTAAGAAAATTTGTGCCCAGTTGAAACCACTACCAATTTCAGTTGAGAGCTTCCTTTGCCCCATGACCCCTCCCCAGTTCCTCTAGCTGCCTTCCCTGAGGGCCTCTGTGAGATATAGTCACGGATGGCTTCCTGGGGCTCAAGCTGGAGACTGGGAGTGCTTTCAAGGCACTTTCCACTGCTACTTGTACTTTTATATTTCTCAAGACTCCCTAAACCCATTTCAGCCCTAGGGAAGGTTAAATCCTTCTCCTGTCATCTGGACTTTCAGATTCCCCAGTAGGGATGTGTGTTCCAAGGTAGGTTTTCCCCCCTCACACTTTGAGAACTCATAGTTTTTCCACCTGGTTTGAGGAATTTGCAGTGGCATGCCCACGTCTTTCAAAGGATCTGTGAACTCTTTTGGTTTTCCCAGTACATTCTCGCGGTGGTTCTTGAAGCAAAGATCACAATGTGAGTCTCTTCACGCTGTTTTGTCCATGCATATGGGAGCTACGTGTTAGCCCTGTCTCCTGTCCACCATCTTCCAACTAGTGCATTTCTTTCCATTGCTTTACTTCCTTAGTAGCTTTACTAAAGGTTTTGTTAAAAACGTGTTTCTTAAGTCAACATTAGTGATTTTTCTAAGTGGAAAATAATTACCACTATTTCCACTTAGAAGTCAGAGAGTTACAGAATAATACACTGATTTTTCTGAATATCATGGACATCTTTTTTTTTTTAATTGTAATAGAGTGAGAATTCTGTTAGAATAGGTATTGGTTTACAGTATGGGCCAGAAGGACCGTGAATGGTTATCTCCATTTAAAGCCTGCTGTAAAAGTTCAGTGTTAGGCTGGGTATCGTGGCTCACGTCTCTAATCCCAGAACTTGAGAGGCCAGGGCAGGCGGATCGCTTGAGCCCAGGAATTTGAAACCAGGCTGGGCAACATAGGGAGACCCTGTCTCTACAAAAACTACAAAAAAATTAGCCAGGCATGGTGGCATATGCCTGCATTCCCAGCTACTCAGGAGGCTGAGGTGAACAGATGACTTGAGCCCAGGAGGCAGAGCTTGCAGTGAGCCAAGATTATACCACTACACTCCAGCCTGGGCAATAGAGCAAGACTTTGTCACACACACACACACACACACAATCAATTTTATACTAGTGTCATGTACATACATGTGCTGATTATTGTGTCTTATGTCACATTTCTCTCTTCCCTGGCCCACAACTCTACAAAAAAGCTAGAACTAGTTCTCATTATGTCTTTTTCAGGAAACGATTTGGTGGAAGAATGTTCAAAATATACCTGTCACAGTAATTTAGGATCTTCACTTAGCGATCTTTTTACTTTTGGATTTGGGGGTTTTACTCAACGTTAGAACCTTGTGTAGGAAAGAGCAGTTTGTAAAATAAATGACTTATATTGATGTTATTTAAATATAACTTGTTCTTCTGTATTACATAAAATTATGTCCATGTTAGGAAGGGATTAAAAAATCAGTATTTTTCCCCCAGGAGAAAATGTGTCTCAGCTGGGTCTACAAAGGGCTAAAAGGATGTCAGAGTGTGAGAGCTCTTAAAGACTATACTGATGTTGTTAGTAAATTGCTGTCTACAAGAGAGATGCACATATGGCTAGAATTTTTTTAACCTGTGACTGGCATTATTGGTGAAGTTAAATGCAGGCTGTCTACAATGTTGTAGGTATTGACCCCTGTGATTCAGCTCATGTAATTGCTGTTAGCATGTGTCAGCAATTATTTTTCTTTTTTTTTTTCTTTTTGAAATGGGGTGTCACTCTGTTACCCAGGCTGGCCTCAAACTCTTAGGCTCAAGCATTCCTCCCACCTCAGCCTCCCAAGCAGCTGGGATTATAGGCATGTGCCACCATGCCTGGCTTGTCGGCAATTGTTGACAATTGATAAAAACTTTTTTATTTTGTAGAAACACTATTTCTTTTCCCACAGAAATCTACTTTTTGATTTCAACAAAATTCAAGCCTGTTGATACAAGATAAATCGCAGAAAGTAAAACCTACCTTTATAATGTATTTGTAATATATATATATAGCACTTTAAGCTTAATGAGATATTGAATATAATATATGTGTGTCTTTAGCACAATGCCTGGTAAGCTAGAACCTGTTAGAGAGAAACAGATACTCACTAAAGTTAAGCCAAAAAAAGGTACTTATTCTAAGGGTATTAGGTTGTTTCCTGGACCCCAAGGGCGGGCAGGCAGGCATCAGGGCCACTATTCATGGTTGTGTGGGTTAGCCTCTGCACAACTTTAAATTAAGCAGGAGTGCAACCAGGCCTTAGAAACAATCTAGAATGAGAAACTAAACCACTGTTAGGCTAGTCCCTCTGTTTCCTCTCTGCTCCTGGCTGTTTGTGTGCTTTATTCTTCACTCTGGAGACTGGCACTCTCCATTTCCCAGTCCATGAATTCACACACAAGACAGCTCAGCTACAGTATGTTTATTCGATTCAAGGAAGCTCTGAGTCTGAATTCCAAACATCCAGGAAGGAAGTCTGGTCCTGCTTGGGTCTGGTGTGTACCCCTGGACTATCTAATGAGGCAGGGCAGTGGAACCATGTTATATAAGCCTGGCTGTTCCTACTATTACCATATATGGGATTAGAGGGTTGCAGAAATAGTCCCAAACCTGGGAAGGGCTTGGCAAACATTGGTGTATATTTTACTTGAGCATGTAGTAAATATTTAATAAGCATTGTTAATTTTATTTCTTCTTTTTCTTACAAAGTATTAGTCATGCCACAAAGTACAGGTTTCAAGAACATGTTTTAGCAAATAGATATAAATAGGTCTTGTAAATTCCATATATATTTATTGCAAGATAACATAGGACCTTTTATTAGATAATCAGAATATGTAGGATTTTATGATATGTTACATGAAATGCTGCTGCTTTTTCTTAGTGAAACATGTTTTAACTAGGGTAGGAGTTTTCTGTTAAATCTCACTTGATATCATCAGGATGGTTTTAATTTCTTTTTTCTTTTTTTGAGATGGGGTTTCATTCTGTTGTCCAGGCTGGAGTACAGTGGTAGGAGTATAGTGGTGTGATCATAGCTCACTGCAGCCTCAAACTCCTCCTGGACTCAAGTTATCCTTCCACTTCAGCCTCCCAAGTAGCTGGGACTACAGGCACATGCCACTACACCCAACTCAATTTTTTTTGTGTGGAGACAAGGCCTTGCTATATTGGCCAGGCTGGTCTCAAACCACGCCCCCCCGACCTCAGCTTCCTAAAGCTCTGACATTAAACCGTGAGCAGCCTTAATTTCCTGATGTGCCTCTGTCTCTTTGCTCTAACAATGCTACTGTGACCCAGAATGATAGTCTCTCTCAAGTCATCTCACACATCCCACCTCAACTCCTAGACTGTTTGTTCAAATTCTTCTCATGCTTTAAGACATAACCTAAATGCCATACCCTTATAGGAAGGCTTCCCCAGACCACTCACCCAGAGGCAGTGTTTGCCTCTCCTGAATTCCCATTGTACCTTATCCATACATGTCTTGTGGCACAATAAGCTTCAATATTGAGTATAGCTTACTTTCTAAAATCTTGGTAACCAATATTTAGATATTGGTCTCAAAAGATAGGGTCTTTGTGATCTGAACAGCCTCAGGACCTTGGAGTTAATATGGGTTATGTCACCACAGATTTGGACTTGCAGGGTTTGGCCTGAAACTTCCAGACAAACTCCATGGATGTAACCAGATGACTATTCAAAGGGGAGAAGTGCCATGACCCCATTTATTACCTCCGTCATCACAGAAATCTTGACTGTGAGCAATCAGGTTTTCCTTGTTTTCTGAAAGAAACACAGAAAGCAAACTTTTACCACCTATAAAGATTTTGAGTGAGAAGTTCTATAGATGTTAACTTTTCCTTAATTGTAGCTTATCTTTCGGAATAGAGGAGCATCCAGATTTTTATAGAACTTAAAAACAGCCAATTGGCTGCCCGTAAGAAAGGAAAAGCTGTTACTGATAATTGTTGGAACTGACCAAAGGTCTCTTCCATAATCTATATTTGTATTCATATCACAGATATTTTCTCTCTATGTTCACCCCCTTTGCTCTTTTTAAATAAAGATATTCTGATCAGCAGTTTAAAGGACAGTATTATATTGTTACGTGTTCGTTTTTTCTTCCCTCTGTTTTTATTTGGATAAATGGCTGTAAGAAATAGAATTTTTTCTTCCTGCTATTCCTTTTCCCCCTTCCTTTCATTTATATCTAAATATGATATGTCTTTAGTCTCCTGCATAGAGGAAACTTTTTGATGGGATGAAAATTACAACTTTGTGAAAAAGTAGATATCTACTATGATCAGTGTAATTTCTACTCTTTGGAAATAATTATTTCTGGTGGATTTGAATGGGTTGTTTTTCCCCTTATTAAGTGTTGACATTTAAGTCACCATCTTTGTCTCTTCTAATAAGACAGGTTTTTTAAAATCAAATAATTGTAAAATTGTTTTATATATAATAGTTATCAACTTTGATAGTAGAGTTTAGAAGGTAGAAGTATAAGGAGGAGAGAAGGAGGGAAGAATATAAAGTCCTGATATCAGACAGATATTGTCTGTAGTTGATAAATAAGAAATATAGGGGTAAAACTGTATTGATGATAGTTATAAAGAAGTATGTAGAAGAACTAAAAACAGTGCTGTAATTACTATAATTTGGGGGAAAGGTGAGTAGCCTCCTTGCCTGTAATAGTAGGAAGTCAACACATTGTCTAAAATTTGGTATATTAAGAAATGATGATGTATGCATATTATCTAGAGAAAAAAGGTAACCCCCAAAATGACTAAAAACAAAGAGTTTAAAAGCAGTTGCTATGGTGTGGGGATAGGGTAAAGGGGACTTGAGGAGACAGGACTACTGCTCTTATGTTATTTTTCTATATTTGATTTTTTAACCACATGCAAATATTTGATAATTCCAAGTTCTAATTCTTTTTAATAGTAATAAAAACTTGAGTTTTTATTTTTTTTCTTTCAGACACACTGTTCTTGCTTCTTATATCTGGTTTCATTCTGTATCTGCAGTCTAGTAATTCCAGTTATATGTAGGTCAGAGTCAGTATGCATTTGATTGACATAAGTTGAATTTAAAAAACCATATAAATACTGCTTTTCTTCCTTATTAACTTAAGGATCATCTAAATTCATACCAAGTTGTCTTTTATTAAATTAGGTAAATTGGAAAACTAAAGGTTATCTGAATTAGTGATCTGCATATTTAAGCATCTTAGGACAAAAATTGGCATATTTAAGGTTTTGTTTTTGCTTTCCTTTTAGTAGCTTTATTTTGAGGTGTAATTTAAACAATGAAATTTACTAAGGGTACAGTGTGGTGAATTTTGGTAATTATATACAATCATGTAACCTCTACCTTCGTCAAGATAGAGAATAATTTTATCACCTCATCCATTACAGATGTTCCTCAACTTACATTGGGGTTACATCCAGATAAACCCATTGTTGTAAATTGAAAATGGTATGTTTTTTACTTAACAATATTTTCAACTTATGGGCTTATCCAGATATATCCCCCATAATAAATTGAGGAGCACACTGAAACTGTATTGCTTTCACACATCGTAAAGTCAAAAAATCGTAAGTCTAACCCTCATAAGTCGGGGACCACCTGCTACTTATGTTACAGTTCATCTCATCATTTGACCAGTTCTTGGCTTTTATGAATGATGCTCTGTGAATATGGGCATGCAAGTCTGTGTGTGGACATGTTTTCATTTCTCTTTGGTAAATATCTAAAAGTAGGATTGCTGGGTCACATGGTGAGTGTATGTTTAACTTGAAAACGCCAAACTGCTTTCCAAAGTAGCTGTATCATTTTATATTCCCACCAGCAATATAGGAGAGTTTTAGTTGCTTCACATCCTCAGCAACACTTGGTATTGTCCACCTTTAATTTAGTCATTCTAATAGGTATGTAGTATTTCATGGTTTGAATTTGTATTTTCCTAATGGCTAATTGAACATCTTTTAATATGCTTGTTGGCCATTTACATATCTTCTTTTGTGAAGTATCTATTCAAATCTTTTGCCCACTTTTTATTGGGCTTTTTCTTATTTAGTTGGAAGAGTTATATATATTCATGGATCAAGGTCCTTTCTCAGATGAATGTTTTTCAAATATTTTCTCCTAATCTATGGCTTATCATTTCATTTTCTTAACTGTCTTTCAAAGAGCAAAAGTCATTAATTTTATGAAATCCATTTTATAACTTTTTTCTTATATAGATTTATACTGTTTGTGTCCTGTTTAAGAAGTCTTTGCCCAACTCAGTGTCATAAAGATGTTCTGTATTTTCATCTATAAATTAAATAGTTTTAGTCCTTAAGTTTAGGTTCATTTTCCTTTTCTCATAAATTTTTATGTAGTGTGTGAGTCAAGGTTCACTTTTTTCCCTATTCACACATCTACTTGTCTCAGTATACCTTTTTCCCTATTAATTAATCTAGCACCTGTGTCAAACATAAATTGACCATATAAGTGTTGTTCTATTTGTGGACTGTCGTTCCATTATTTCATGTGTCTGTCATTAGACCAATACCACGCTGTCTTGATTTATGTAACATATAGCAAGCCTTGAAATCAGGTAGTGTAAGACCTCCAACCTTGTTATATTTAAGGAGTGTTTTGGCTGTTCTTGGTCCATTTCTTCTCTAAATGCCTGCAAGGATTTCTACTGGGATTGTGTTGAATCTGTAGATAAATTTGGGAAGAACTGTCATCTTAACAATAATGAATCTTATACATGAACCATGGTATCTTCTCCATTTATTTAAGTCTTCTTTCATTTCCCTTAAAATTCTCATGATAATGCAGCATATTGTAATTTGCAGCATATAGGTCTTACACATCTTTCATTAAACTTAAATATTTTTAATACTATTGTAATAGATTTGGGGTTTTTAAATTTTTGTGATTATAATTCCGTATATTCTATAATTTGTAATTTTAATTGTAATAATTTTCTGATATAGAGACACTCGTTTGACTTTCGAATATTGACCTTGTAGTCTGTGACTTAATTTCACTTAATAGCTCTAATAGTTGTTTTGTAGATTTCTTGGAATTTTCTATGTATAGGATCATAGTATCTGCAAATAAAGACAGAGTTTTTTCCTCCCTTCCGATCTTTACACTTTCCTTTTTTTTTTTCATTACATTGACTTTAACTTCCAGTACAGTGTTGAAGTGGTAAGAGCAGAAATCCTTGCCTTGTTACTGATCTGAGTTATAAAACAAAATCTTTCATCTTTGAGTTTTGTGTTATTTGTAGATTTTTGTAGATGTCCAATCAGGTTTAGGAAGTTCTCTTATACTTATAGTTTGCTGAGGGCTTTTACCATTAATGAATATTGGATTTTGTTAATTTTTTTGCAGCTATTGAAATATGGCTTTCTCCATTGT
Source organism: Symphalangus syndactylus (assembly GCF_028878055.3). Lineage (NCBI taxonomy): Eukaryota > Metazoa > Chordata > Mammalia > Primates > Hylobatidae > Symphalangus > Symphalangus syndactylus. Next base: position 21,175,416 of record NC_072424.2, read on the forward strand.
TTTGTTAATACGATAAATTACATTGATTGATTCACTTGGTTATGATTATTATCTTTTTTTAATATATTGCTGGGTTAAATTTCCTAAAATTTTGTTAAATTTTGTATCTTTTTGAACATTAGAGAGATTATACTTCTATTTTCTTGTTTTATGTTTGCCTTGTTTTATTTTTTTCTTTCAGAATTCACCGATAAGCAACCTAACTCCCAACTGGGAGGGAGTTTTTTGTGTGTTGGGAAGGAAGGCTTATAATTGTGAATTTAATGCATATAATTGATATAACCATGTACACTTGAAAAGAATGTATTTTGCCATTGTTGAGTATAATGTTCTATAAGTGTCAGTTAAATCAAGGTTGATGATGTTGAGGTTGCATGTGCCTCCACTTCTTTTTTCTGGTTACATTAGTTGCTGAGAGAGGGATGAAGAAACCAAGTTATACCTCTAGCAGCAGCTTTAGTAAAGTTACATTGCAAAAAGACATGCTTATAAGGATAGGAGAAATTTGTTACCATGTGTTATGGTCTATCACTGAGTTCATTTTCAGTCTTTTTGGGTTTTGTTGGTGGCGGTGGGTTTTTTTTTTGTTTTTGAGGCAGGGTCTAGCTCTGTTGCCCAGGCTGGAGTGTAGTGGTGCAGTCATGGCTCAATGCAACCTCCACCTTCCCAGCTCAAGTGATCAAATCAGGATAACTAGCATAGCCATCACCGCAAACATTTCTTTGTGGTGAAAATATTAAAAATAATCTCTTCCAGCTATTTTGGAATATACAATACATTATTAACTATAGTTTACCCTGTTGTGCAATAGAACATCAGAACTTATACCTCCTAACTGTAACTTTTTATAGCCACTTCTGATCTCCCCACTCCCGCTATTCTCCCTAGCCTCTGGTAACCACTCTTCTACCTCTATTTCTATGAGATCAAGTTTTTTAGATTCCACATGTGAGTGAGAGCATACGGTATTTGTCCTTCTCTGCCTGGCTTATTTCACTTAACATAATGTCCTCCGGGTTCATCCATGTTGTCATAAATGACAGGATTTTCTCTGGGGTTTTGTTTTTGTGGCTGAGTAGTATTCCACTGTGTTTGTATACCACACATTTTTTATCCATTTATCCATTGATGGACTCTTAGGTTGATTCCATAGCTTGGCTCTCGTGAATAGTACTGCAATAATCAAGGAAGTGCAAGTATATCTTCATCATACCAATTTCATTTTCTTTGACTATATACCCAATAGTGGGATTATTGGATCGTTGCTAGTTCTATTTTTAAATTTTTGAGGAACCTCTGTACTGTTTTTCATAATAGCTGTAACTAATCTACTTTCCCACTAACAGTGTATAAGAGTTCCTCTTCTTCCACATCCTTGCCAATATTTGTTATTTTTTTTGTCTTTTTGGTAATAGCCATTTATTTTGGTAATATGTGTCTTCTCTCTTGTTTCTTGATCAGTTTAGCCTATAGGCTTACCAGTTTTATTGGTCATTTTATTGAGTCAGCTTTTATTGATTTCTCTATTATTTATCTGTTTCATTGGTTTCTGTTCTTTATTATTTCTTTGCTTCTACTTTGGGGTTTAATTTCTTAAAATGGGGACTTAGGTCACTAATTTTAGATTTTCCCCCCTATATAAGCATTTAAAACTATAAATTTCCTCTAAAACACTACTTTAGTTGCATCCCACAAATTCTGATTGGTTGCATTTTCATCATTTCATTTGAAATATTTTTGGATTTCTCTTGTGATTTTTTCTTTAACTCATGAATTATTTAGAAGTATGTTGTTTTGCTCTCCAGATATTTGGGGTTTTCCTAGTTACTAATTTGTAATTTAATTCCACTATGGTCTGAAAACATGCTTTGTAAGAGTTCTGTCTTTTTAAAATTATTGATACTTGTTTCATGACCTTCTACATCCTGGTGAAGTTACCATGTACACTTGAAAAGAATGTGTTTTGCCATTGTTGAGTATAATGTTCTATAAGTGTCAGTTAAATCAAGGTTGATGATGTTGAGGTTGCCTGTGCCTCCACTTATTTTTTTCTAATTATATTGGTTGCTGAGAGAGGGATGAAGAAACCAAGTTATACCTCTAGCAGCAGCTTTAGTAAAGTTACATTGCAAAGAGACATGCTTATAAGGATAGGAGGAATTTGTTACCATGTTTTATGGTCTACCCCTGAGTTAATTTTACTGTTCTCTGTACTTTTGTCAATATTGGAAATTTTCTGTAATAAAATCTTAAAAGCCAAACCCTCTCAGGTGATACTATATTCCAGGGAATGCATGTTGAAGCCACAGCATGCTTCACCATATACAGGAAAAATATTTAGAGTTTCTATTATGTTTATTTTTTACATTGTCATTTTAAAAGTTCTATTTTGGCATATGTTTTATAGTGCCAGGCATATCCAATAGTCATAAATAATTTTAAAATATAGATGCATACATATGGGAGAGAATTATATATTATATATTATTTTACTATTCTGGTTTTAAAATAGCAGTTTTACCCTAGTGGGAAATCAGTTTTGTTCCAAAAGTTATATATCATTGGATGGTCTTGAACCTTATCTTAAATTTATATTAAAATAGCAATGTTTTTGTGAAATACTCATTTTAAAATGCTTTGTTTTGCCAGGCTTTTAATTAAGAGGTGTTTTTATATTCTGAAACTTCTGAATCATGTCAGAACTTAATTAAGGTGATAATTTTCATTTCAGGGAATGCTGAAATTATAATCTAAAATTAGGTCAGTGGTGTGCAGGCTTAAAAGGAAACAAAAACCAGCTTTTAACAAACTAGTAAAAGAAACAGTGTCTTATGTTCTGTTCTCTGTATATACTTGAAATTAAGAGTATTTACTAATAATCAGTAAAAATTGGGGAGAAAGTGAGGTAATGTAATATTGGCCCTAATTATTGCTACTGAAAACCTTATCTTTTTTTTTTTTTTTTTTTTTTTGCATCTGGAATGTTTACTTCAGGTATCAAAGGGAAAGATATGATTTATAGATAGAAAATAAATTAAGAAACTAAATTACACTAATACATTACACTAGCCTCAATTCACTTCCTAATCCTACCCCCTGAATCTCCATTCTACTTTTAAAAGCAGAGTAAATAACAAAAAAACACATTCCAAATGCAGGTGTTAATTTTTAAACTTTACAGTACTCAGACTTACACTGTTTAGGTTTTGTACCCATTTGCTATCATTAGCTTCCTGCAATTAGAAAAACTTAACATTCTAAATTTCAGCTTTGGCAATCTGTATATTAAGAATATATTTATGTTCCTGGATTTGAGAGAATATGTTGTTAAGGGTTTTGTTAAAAGCGTTAATTGTGTACAGCACTTTACATTGTAAGGTGATTAATTGCTGTGTCATAAGGCAGGGATTGGACAAATGTCTTGGGAGATTTAAACACAAATTATGTGTTTTGGAGGGGCTTTGTGTTTTGTAAACCTTTAGGTAATTCAGAACTTGACCACATATCCCATTTCTTGAGCACAGTATAATTAAGATTTTCCTTAAAATAACTTTACAAAATTTGTTAACACCCAAATTAAAGAGCAACTTCCAGTGAGGGTTCTTTTACCAGCCAATATCATTAGGTAGGAAAATTGAATTTCTGTCCAAGTGGGATTTATATATTAAAGCAGTGCAGCCAGTGATATATTTGGATATTAGGGTATTTGGCAAAGTCCCTCATGAGATCTTGAAGAACAGGACTTAAGAAATGTGGACTGGAGAATAATACAATTAGACTGATTTGTAATTGAGCGCCATAAACACTAACTGAATTCTTGTCAACAGCTGGGATGTAGCACTCTGCCTGTTTTGTTTTTTTTTTAAATCAGTTGTTTGAATGAGGACAAATAGCATGATGATATTGTTATTAATTCACAAATGATGTTAATCTGGTATCCACATTCCTGAAAATTGGATGGCAGGTTTATTTAGAAAACAAAATGACCTTGATGGGTTAGAATAGGACATCTCATTAACAATGCAACTTTTTTTTTTTTAAATAAAGATGGGGTCTCACTATGTTGCCCAGGTTGGTCTTGAACTCCTGGGCTCAAATGGTCCTCCCACCTCAGCCCTCCTTAGTAGCTGCGATTACAGACGTGCACCACCATCCCCATCACATGATAACTGTTTTTTTTTTTTTTTTTTCTGAGGTGGAGTCTCGCTTTGTTGCCGGGGCTGGAGTGCAGTGGTGCGATCTCAGCTCATTCCAACCTCCGCCTCCCGGGTTCATGCCATTCTCCTGCCTCAGCCTCCCAAGTAGCTGGGACTACAGGCACTGCCACCACGCCTGGCTAATTTTTTGTATTTTAGTAGAGATGGGGTTTCACCGTATTAGCCAGGATGGTCTTAACCTCCTGACCTCCTGATCCGCCCACCTCAGCCTCCCAGGTGCTGGGATTACAGGCGTGAACCACCGCGCCCGGCCAATAACTCTTAATAAAGTATAAATGTAAACTCTTCCTTTGCCTCTTCCCCAAAAAGAAACTTGAAGAATACACTGGCCAGGTGTGATGGCTCACGCCTTTAATCCTAGCACTTTGGGAGGCTGAGGTGGGCAGATCACTTGAGCCCAGGAGTTTGAGACCAGCCTGGGCAACAGTGGTGAAACCCAATCTCTACACAAAAAAATAAAAAAATTTGCCAGGCATAGTAGTGCACGCCTATAGTCCCAGCTGCTTGGGAGGCTGAGGTGAGAGAATCACTTGAGCCTGGGAGGTGGAGGTTGCAGTGAGCCAGGATTGTGCCACTGCATTCCAGCCTAGGTGACAGAGTGAGACCCTGTCTCAAAAAAAAAAAAAAAAAAAAAAACACCATGCAAAATGGAGTTTCCAAAGCACATATAGTGAATGACATAGATCATTTTCATTATATTTGTAAAAAGCAAGATTCAGAATTATATTCATGATTATAATTGTATTGACTACTGTAATGTCTCAGTTTTATTGAGACAAATCTCAATTTTGTGTTAAATATATATTAGAAAATATATAGAATAGTTCTAGATTGTATAATTAGGAATGGTTTTCTTTTTATTTTGCCTTTCTGTTTATTTCCCGATTTTCTACAATGAGCATGGAGCAAGGAGTAATAATAAAACACATTGAAGATAAAGTGTTTAATTTTTTTGATGATTTAAATGTGTAGTCTAAGGATAGTTAATTTATATTGTTATAGTAAAGATTTTCTCCTTCCTTTGTCTTTAATAATAGTCACCATGATAGAAAAGTCAGCATCATCCATGGTGCTCTCTGCACATAACAGTCTGTTACTGTTTTCTTCCTCTGTTACTAGGAATCCATTGAATCAGTTTTCATTTTTTTCCCCTTTATCAAAGGTTGAATTAATAAAAGGAAATTTACAAAGTGTTGGACTTACACTTCGTCTTGTCCAGTCAACTGATGGGTATGCTGGGCACGTCATCATTGAAACTGTGGCTCCAAACTCGCCTGCTGCAATTGCAGATCTACAGCGGGGAGATCGACTTATCGCCATTGGAGGTAGTTATGCTAATATGCATTATACTTTACCTTTACAGATAAACTACAAAGTAGGTGTGAGGTTTTTCCTCTCTTCCTTTTTCCTTATTTCTATAATATGCATGTTACTTTTATAATGGAAATAAAGTAATAAACTTTATTATAAATAAAAATTCAAAGGAGGCCTTCAAAATACATTTAAAACATACATGCCATTTTAGTTCTAGTGTATAAATCTTTAAAATACTTTGTTTAGACCACTTTTATATAACCACTCTAATCCTTCCCTTCCCACCTTCTACTACTCTGTTTTTTCTGGAATGTGAAAGTAAGGGCAAATAAACAGTTAGGTTATCTTTCTGTACGACTACCACCATTGCTACTCTGAACCTAAAATTGGTAGTATTAGCACTACTGCCCCCATCACTTAGCACTAGATGATGAGCAGGAGAAGAACCAACATTCCTTTTCCAGGAGGGCACATCTGAACTGTCCTGTGATCCTGTGTCATCTAAATGGCCAGCCATTTGTTAGTATGTTGTTGCTCAGAATTCAGCCCAAATCATGGGTGGAAAAATGTGTCACTTACATGCCTTCCTATCACTTGGATTGTTAACAGTAAAAACTCTCTGAAGAAAGCAGATTATTTGCTTGTATATAAATGTCTAAGCAGTAGGACTCACTGTGCACAGCAGTGGGGGGAAAGTCCAAGTCTTTTCAACCTTTGTAGTACCTGTCCCATCTATTCTAGGCTTGTTGAGAGATTTCTTGAACATATGGTTGGTCACAGTTGATCTGAAAAGGGCAATGTGATATTTTCTTTCACAGCTTGGACAATAACTAAGAACAGTTCCCAAATCAAGGTGCAGTTGTCCTTGGTTACATGTCAAAGAAACTCTGCCTTTGATTCAAATCCATCTTGAAAATAAAATAATGAAAATTATTTAGTTGCATACCTGGAAGCCCAATTAAGTTGATATTTTCACATGAGAATCTCTCTGATCATGGCATAAGCAGTGCTTCTCAAACTTTCCCATGTATGCCAGTCACCCAGACCTGATGTTAAAATGTGCATTCTGAATCAGGAGACCTGTAGTGGGACCCAAGATTCTTCATTTCTCACGGACTCCTCCTAAATGATGATGCTCATGCATAAACACTTAGGGAGGCATAAAATGGACATCATTCATTATATTAATATCATTTAATATTTTGGTTTTCGCTACAGGATAAAATTAATTTTTTCAGTCTTTTTTGGGGGTTGTGTTTCAATTACACAAGTAGTAAATACCTATTATCAAAAATAAATTAATTAACCTAAGCGATATAAATGTATACAGAGTGAAAAAGCAAAAGTCATCCCTTGACATCTAACATTTGTTAATTATAATAACAATAGGCCAGGCTCAGTGGCTCACGCCTGTAATCCCAGCACTTTGGGAGGCCGAGGCGGGTGGATCACCTGAGGTCAGGAGTTCGAGACCAGCCTGTCCAACATGGTGAAACCCGTCTCTACTGAAAATACAAAAATTAGCTGGGCGTGGTGGCAGGCGCCTGTAATCCCAGCTACTCAGGTGGCTGAGGCAGGAGAATTGCTCGAACCCGGGAGGCAGAGGTTGCAGTGAGCTGAGATCATACCATTTCACTCCAGCCTGGGCAACAAGAGCGAAACTCCATCTCAAATAATAATAATAATATTTATTAAGATGAAGGGCAGATACAATACACATTCACTGTTTAAAAAAAAAAAAAAACCTTGGAACATAACAGAAAAGCTTTTGTATGTCTCTTTTTTTGTTTTTTTGTTTGTTTGTTTGTTTCTGTACATAAATATATGCCTTTCCCAATTTTTGTTTAGGAAACAAAAATTTCTAAACTATGCATTTTTGTAATAGTCTTTATTTCTTTTAGCATGTTGTAAACTTTGCCCATGTCAACAGATATTTTTCAAAACATTTTTATATAGCTTTGATTCATTTATATGGGTATATAATTGGTGATAGTTGAAATAAGATTGGCAAAATATTATATTTGAAGCTCAAAATGGAATTCATTTTACTGTTTCCTCAACTTTTGAATGTGTTTGAAATATTCCAAAAGAAAAATCCAGACTTGAATGGTGTATTCCTGAGAGAGAGTTGCAATGGCCATCTCCACAAAACACCTGATGACTGAGGAATAGATGAGACGAGGGCAGATTTTTAGTCACAAAAAATGAGTTCAGATTGAGTTGAAGTTTTTGCCTACTGTAGATCATTAGATGGACTAATTTTTCATTTATGCATATGTCAAACTATAATTTTGCTGAGACAGTGTGGTTAGAAGGACGTAGTAGAACTTAAGGCTAGATAAATAATGAGGCACCATATTAGAAAGCTCTGAATTTCCATGTGATAAGTTTGTAGGCTAAAGGGGCAAAGCTTTAGGAAAATTTCATAGCAATATGTTTGGTGTTTAAAGTAGGGAAGGTCTGAGTGAGAGATTGCAGTTAAGGGCTGTTTATTACTAAAGTGAAGGCCGGTTATCAGGAGGATCTGAACAGGGAAGGAAAATGGGCTGAAATCACAAGTTTGAGTTGACAGCTAAATGTTTCTAGGGAGTCAAATATCGCTAGGATTCAAATTGAGTTAACTGGGAGTGGCAAGTTGATTGATAGTAGTGAGGACAGAGAGATAGTCAAAGAAAGGTTTTAGCTCTGCTGAAAATTTAGTCCCAAAGGAACGTCCAGGTGGTGATGTCCAGTAGTTGGGAATGTAGAACTAAAGTGAAGAAGAAGGGAAACCAAAGAAAAAGTTGATAGTTTTTGAAACTACTGGAGTGGCTGTAATTTACCAGGGAGAGAGCAAAAAAGGGTGAGAGAACTAGTGGAAAACTTTGGTAACAGTTGCATATAAGGTGCAGGTGGTATAGGTGGAGAAAAAGAAGCTAGAGGAGAGGTGATCAGAACCAATTGTGTAAAGTGTTGCAGAAACTAAGAAAAAGAAAAATTTTAAAGGAAGAAAAAGTACAAGGATAATTGATAGAGCAAAAATCAGGAAGGAGATAGGAGGATTGGATCCAAAGTAAGTATACAAATAGAGGGATACTTTCTCCTCTGAAGTAAGATAATACTAAAAATGACTGGTAGGGAGAAAAGGTAGCTTCATATTGATCCTTTTGGCAAATAAGGTGATACCATGCACAGAGTGAAAGAGAGTAGGGAGAGTAGACTTTAGGGAAACAGGAAAGATTTGCAGCTGATGTTTAAGAGACTTAGTTGTTTAGAGACCAGTCAAAAGAATGCTAAGCAGCCCTGAACACCTTGCCAAAGATGGATGGCTAACTTGATGCTAGATCCAAGCGGCAAGCTCAAGAGCAGGAAAGGGCAATAGTGGGGCTAGTAAAGCTGGGGATCAAAAAACATGAGGACAAGAAAATAAAATATTGGTAAGAACATCGTTGTAATCTTGGGACACAGGGTTGAATAGAAGAGTAAGTGGTATCAGGAGACCAACAGGACCATGAGAAGAAAAGAGGAATGATTGGGCCGGGAAGTTGCCTAAAAGTAGTGAGCAGACAGGATTGTAAGAGGTGAAAAATAGGAGCTTGTAATCAGAGAGTAATTGAAAATGAAAGATCTTTGGTATGGACAAGTTCCAAGTGATGACCGAGTCTAAAGCCTGATCTTCCCAGACAGCTGAAGTAAGAGAGGACACAGGTTGAGGAACCTTGAAGTCAAGTTATGAGAAAGGGGTGGTGTTACTTAGATTTATTTAGGATGGCCCTAAGATCTTTGGAAAACAAAGAGCCTTCTCATTCTTTCTCTAAGTTCTACATAAAGGGATAGCTTGGGCAAGTGCTGTTTTAGAGAGTGTGGGAAGAGTACAGGAAACAAGTAGCACCTTTAAGTGCTAACACACCTAGAATATCTATGGAAGCATACACTAGAGACTACTAAGGTCAGGGAGGGGACAATATGGCTGGGAGACAGAGGTGGAAAGAATATTTTTTACTGTACATCTTTTTATACCTTTTGAATTTTAAACTACGTGTAACAATTAAAAATAAGAAAAATAAAAACAACATAGATATTACAGATGCAGATAGTAACCAACTTGTTTAACTTTAAAGCAGTTTATCCCTTACTTGTTCTTTCTGGTTTTGAAAAAGATGAATGTGATGGGTACGGTTGATAAAAAGAATCTCTAAAAGTACGTTATTCATAGTATAGTATTTTGCTATATTATTTTCAAGCACTGGTCTCTTAATTTGACTCTTTCATCATATGTCTTGTAATCCCTGGAGTATTTTAGAATTTCCTTCGGTGGAATCACAGCTTTCCCTCACTCTAAGTCTGATTTAGCCATTAATAGAATCCTTTAAATAGATCTCCCTCTGTTCACTTCTTCAGTTCAAACTGAGAGATATCATCTAACCTAGGAAGAGACAGAAAGCAATTAGAAGTTAGCATCCTGGCACTCTTTTAGGGATCCTGTGTCATCATCTGGTTTGAAAAGATAAACATCTCCAGGACATCAGCACATTCAGGGTTTGAGAATTAGCACACTGATTCATCCAAAAGCCAAATAACATTTTGTCGAGTTTTCCTATTATTCTTCTATTAGTTAAATAACCAGAGGTAATGGCAATTATATATATTTAATTAAATATATTTAACAAATGTAGTAATTTCTATTGCAATAATTTACATGTTTTCCCTTTTAAAATCTTAAACCAGGTGTGAAGATCACATCAACACTGCAAGTGTTGAAGCTTATCAAGCAGGCTGGTGACCGAGTCCTGGTGTACTATGAAAGGCCTGTTGGCCAGAGTAATCAAGGTGCAGTGCTGCAAGATAACTTTGGCCAGTTGGAAGAAAACTTTTTGTCAAGCTCATGCCAATCGGGTTATGAAGAGGAAGCTGCTGGGTTGACAGTAGATACTGAAAGTAGAGAGCTGGATTCTGAATTTGAAGACTTGGCAAGTGACGTCAGAGCACAAAATGAGTTCAAAGATGAGGCACAATCATTAAGTCATAGTCCCAAACGTGCTCCAACAACACTTTCTATTAAACCCCTTGGAGCTATATCACCAGTTTTAAACCGTAAATTAGCTGTAGGAAGTCACCCACTACCACCAAAAATTCAGTCCAAAGATGGAAATAAACCTCCACCCCTAAAAACTTCTGAGATAACAGACCCAGCACAAGTGTCAAAACCAACCCAAGGATCTACTTTCAAACCACCTGTGCCACCACGACCACAAGTGAAAGTTCCTTTGCCTTCCGCTGATGCTCCAAATCAGGCAGAACCAGATGTTCTTGTTGAAAAGCCAGAGAAGGTGCCGCCGCCTCCTCTTGTAGATAAATCTGCTGAAAAGCAAGCAAAAAATGTGGATCCCATAGACGATGCAGCTGCATCTAAGCAATTTTTAGCAAAGCAAGAAGTGGCCAAAGATGTCACTTCAGAAACTTCCTGCCCTACTAAGGACAGTTCAGACGACCGTCAAACATGGGAATCATCAGAAATACTTTATCGTAATAAGCTGGGAAAATGGACAAGAACCAGAGCATCCTGTTTGTTTGACATAGAAGCCTGTCACAGGTACTTAAACATTGCATTGTGGTGCAGGGATCCTTTTAAGTTGGGAGGTCTCATCTGTTTGGGGCATGTTAGTTTAAAACTTGAAGATGTGGCTTTAGGATGCCTAGCTACATCAAACATGGAATACCTTTCCAAATTGAGACTGGAAGCCCCCTCACCTAAGGCTATAGTCACTAGAACCGCACTACGCAATCTGAGTATGCAAAAGGGATTCAATGACAAATTTTGCTATGGTGACATTACTATTCACTTCAAATATTTGAAAGAAGGAGAATCAGACCACCATGTAGTTACTAACGTAGAAAAAGAAAAAGAACCCCATTTGGTTGAAGAAGTTTCTGTTCTCCCTAAAGAGGAGCAATTTGTTGGACAAATGGGTTTAACAGAAAACAAACACAGTTTCCAGGATACTCAGTTCCAGAACCCAACATGGTGTGACTACTGTAAGAAAAAAGTTTGGACTAAAGCAGCTTCCCAGTGTATGTTTTGTGCTTATGTTTGCCATAAAAAGTGTCAAGAAAAGTGTCTAGCTGAGACTTCTGTTTGTGGAGCAACTGATAGGCGAATAGACAGGACCCTGAAAAACCTTAGGCTGGAAGGACAGGAAACCCTCTTAGGCCTGCCTCCTCGTGTTGATGCTGAAGCTAGCAAGTCAGTCAATAAAACAACAGGTTTGACAAGGCATATTATCAATACTAGTTCTCGTTTATTAAATTTGCGTCAAGTCTCCAAAACTCGCCTTTCTGAACCAGGAACCGATCTCGTAGAACCTTCACCAAAACACACACCCAACACGTCAGACAATGAAGGCAGTGACACAGAGGTCTGTGGTCCAAACAGTCCTTCTAAACGGGGAAACAGCACAGGAATAAAGTTAGTGAGAAAAGAGGGTGGTCTGGATGACAGTGTTTTCATTGCAGTGAAAGAAATTGGTCGTGATCTGTACAGGGGCTTGCCTACAGAGGAAAGGATCCAGAAACTAGAGTTCATGTTGGATAAACTACAGAATGAAATTGATCAGGAGTTGGAACACAATAATTCCCTTGTTAGAGAAGAAAAAGAGACAACTGATACAAGGAAAAAATCACTTCTTTCTGCTGCCTTAGCTAAATCAGGTGAAAGGCTACAAGCTCTAACACTTCTTATGATCCACTACAGAGCAGGCATTGAAGATATAGAAACTTTAGAAAGTCTGTCTTTAGACCAGCACTCCAAAAAAATAAGCAAGTACACAGATGATACAGAAGAAGACCTTGATAATGAAATAAGCCAACTAATAGACTCTCAGCCATTCAGCAGCATATCAGATGACTTATTTGGCCCATCTGAGTCTGTGTAGCAGACAGGTCTATTTAAACTTTCAAATGAACGGGGTAAAGTTGCACCTAAAGTACCACAGATACAACCATGTTTAAATCCTCTTACGCACTCTGGCCTGCTTCTCCAGTTACTTGCTTGTGTAAGAACAAAAATGAGAAAGGTGGTTTTCCAGTAAAAACATGACCAGCTTACTAATTGGTTGTTTTGGATTGCATTTATAGCTATGCTTTTTTGGGTTTATACTGGGAATTTATTTTTACTAAATTATTTAACTTTTCTAATTATGTAATTATGTAAGCTAACTTTTCATGTTTATGTATGTATGGTGTCCCCTTGTGTTATTTTCCTTCCTCTTGGTTTTTGAATTAGTGTTAAATAGAATACTTTCTAGATTCTTAAAATATTTTCATTTCCATCATGGTTATAACAAATTTGCTGCATGCCGAAATTGACAACAGCAATCACTGAGGGAACAGGTTTTGAACCTTTCTTTTGTGTTATGAAGTTTATTGTCTCTACTTGCTTGAGATTTTTGTTATTTTGGGGGCTTGGGGGTGCTTTTTGTTTTGTTTTTTGCCAAATGTAACATGAAAGCAGATGCTGCAGCTTTAGTCTGTTATGCTGATTTAGTAAAAAAAAATTTTTTTACATATATTGCTTGCTTTCAATGCTTCTGTGAAATTTTTTTCTAAAGCTTTTGTGCAGCTGTATGGTAAAAATGGTGATTAATTTGAAGAGCTTACATTGAAAGACAATGTAATAGGAAATAAATGTAGAATGCAGTTGGTCAAGAATTTTGTAGAGAGGATAACAAGACTTAATTACTGAAAAACAGTAACATAGCATTTTGAAATATAATCTTTTAAAATATTGATGCTTTCCTTTTAAATGGAAATTTAAATTTTATGATTAAAAGTTTAAACATTTATGATAATTTTCCTCATCAGTTCTCCCATAGGAAATAAAGCATGTGAAAGGGTATTTAAAGTTTTGGAGGACTCTTTTTAAAATGACTGTGTTGATAACTAGTTTGGGCTGGTTTTGTTTTAGAAACATTTTCATGTAGGAGTATTCTGTGAAGGAAAGGAATCATGCAAAATATACTTACTGCTTTGGCGTCTTACAGTTGTAAAGGAATGGTGATCATTCTGAATACTTCTGTAGTAAGTATTCATTAAGAAAACAATGACAAAAATAGACAGTATTCATACATAGGAATTGGGACCAGTTCTCTGAAAATGAAGATATACTCACACTGGGTCCATTTTACGGATCCCAGTAACACATGACTGAGGGAAAACAAGTAAGCTTGACTGTTGTTGGGGTAGCTTAATAGTTTCGGTCTGTTATATACCTATAAAATAGACAAGTATATGTTTGTACCTTTGTAGGTAACTGCTACGATGATTGCTATATAGTGAAACTGACATGAGTTTAAAACTAGATGGAGCAGCTTTTATTGCTGGCAGGAAAAAGCATGGTGTAATATTAAGGATTGGGGCCCAGGTCTAGAGTCCAGGACTCCATAAAAGAGTTTAAGTTCAAGCTCCTCCATTAATGAACTGTGCAAGCATAGGCAGTTACAAAAGGACCCATCTGTAAAATGGGAATAATAATACTTTACCTCCCTCACAGTATTGTTGTGAGGGAAACAATAGCATAACTGCAAAAGTGCTTTGAACAGTAAAAAGATATACAAGTAAAAGGCATTATTTATATGAGTGAGAAAGACATTTTTGAGGGTAGAAAAGTTATTCCACTTTAAAAATCAATAGCCAAGTCTCATGCCTTTTGTTGCTTTAGTAAAGTAAAAATTTCAGGTACTAAATACCTTTCTTAGCCAAGTTTATAACAAAAACTCAGTATACTTCATTACTTATTTAAGTGTGATCTCTTTTTTTTGTTTGTTTTTTTTGTGAGACAGAGTCTCGCTGTCTCCCAGGCTGGAGTGCAGTTGCGTGATCTCGGCTCACTGCAAGCTCCGCCTCCCGGGTTCACGCCATTCTCCTGCCTCAGCCTCCCAAGTAGCTGGGACTACAGGCGCGGCTAATTTTTTGTATTTTTAGTAGAGACGGGGTTTCACCATGTTAGCCAGGATGGTCTCGATCTCCTGACTTCGTGATCCACCCGCCTCGGCCTCCCAAAGTGCTGGGATTACAAGCTTGAGCCACCGTGCCCGGCCGCGTGATCTTATTTTAAAAGAACACTGCTATAGAAGAATTTACACACCAAATTCCCTGAAAGCTAAAGTATTGTTCCATAACTTACACTTGAAGCAATTTGCTCAGTGTGTAACCACAATTGATATTATAAAAAATAACATTGATAACCTGGAAGTTGGACTACTTGTAAGTAGCTGGTGTTTATTGATTAAACCATGGAAATTTTCATGATACCCAAGTATGTTGCTGAAACTGATGCATTTGAAAGAGCTGTTGAAATAATGCAAAACTTTGGTTTTATAAGAATCTACTCATGTTTTAAAAGTATTTAACTCTGTAGACCACAATTATAGAAAGCTCAGTAATGCTGCTAATGACACTTGTAAACTATATCTGTAATGTAGTGCAATATTTTTATATTTCACTGGGAGAGGCAGTGGAGACATCATAGTTGTACTTTAGTGCAAGTGGGGGAACACTCCAAATAGCCTAGAGTATAGTAAGGTATAAAGCTTCAATGAAAAAAGCTGTATTATATTACATTACTGATGTAATCTTGCTGCCATGCTATGTATCAATAGCTAAAAAATAATAATAAAGACTACCACAGAAAACAAGAATATCTTCATTTAATGACATCTTTAAAAAAGGTGATTGCTGCATCTCTATGGAATTATCTTCTGGTATGATTTGGCCATGCAGAAAAGCATAACAAAGTCCACTTTTCCTAAACAAAATTGCTGTTTTGCAGACTGCCCCAAAACATTTTTTTTACTATTGTTTTCTTATGGATTATCAAGTTTATGGGTTTTCTTTGGCTATGTATTAGTAATTAGACGTTATATTTTCTACATTAGTATTAGCTGAATTAATGGTTTAGACAAACTGAGCAACATTTTAGCATTATTAGCAATCATAATAGGCTATATTTCTTCATATCAAGCCTTATATTCAATATCAGAAGTACTTGAAGTAAGTAGCTATTTTGTGATGCTGGGAGGAGAAAACGCAACCTAAAAATTTTGAGGGGTACTATCAAGTTCTAAATGTATAGCTGAATTTTTTTAAAGCAATTTGGAAATATTTGGCTCTTACTAATAAGATAAATAATAAAATCTTAAGTCCCCTAAAAGTGAATAAATTTTAAATACCTACTTTTAAAAATACTGTCTTAACTTCTAAATTGGCATAATTGCTTTTCTTACCAAAAAAAAGGAGAGGTTCCCATAATTCCTTTTGGGCCATATATCCCCTTTTAAGATCTGATTAAAGATGTGGACTTCCACCGCGGGAAGATACCCATGGGCACACCATTCAAAATGTATCAGATTTCAAGGGTTTTACGAACTCCCCCGGGATTAAGTCAAATGGGTGGATATTACAGCTGTTTTCATCAGATATGGTTATTTGTTGACAACCATCAGGACAACAATGTTTATCGATGGAAGGATAACTTACTGTTTTTTTTTTCCATTTGAATGTGGCTAGTTACATAGCTCAATTTAAAATAAATTGTGGAAAGCCAAAAAAGTATGGTCAAGCTAACCTGGGGTGGCTTTTACCTGATGCCTACAAGCACAGAAAAATAGTTTTTAATTAAATATCCACAGTCAAAATGATACCTTATGTATTTTATTCCAAGAACATTTGGTTTATAAAGGAATACGAACAGGCACAAAACATGGTTCAGAAGATTTATTAAGTAAACTTGCTAAAATATGGACAGATGCACTTCGTCAAACAGTTGAATATTCATTGCTACCTCATTAAAGTTTTTGTATCTGTATTACCAGGTACAAACATAAAACCACCTCTGTTCAAAAAATAAATATTCAGAGAGCTGTATGTTCTTTGTTCTGGTACGTACATTTTAAAAAAACACCTTTCAGTCTTGCTAACCAAGAATATTAGTCATATAAAAGAACTTATAATTTTTTTCCCCAAGTACAACCTATCTTTTGCTCCCAAAACAGTTCTGAAGGTTTTATTTCTATCTTATCCCGAGGGACCAACAGCAGGCATACTTTTGCCAGGCCTTCTTGCAGAAAGACACAGAGCTGTAAAGGCAAAAATAAAATTGCAATAAAGTATATGGTATTGGGGGCAGGGAGAACCAGAAACCCTCAGAGAGAACCAATTTGTAGCACGTTCTTTTTTAAGGCTCTACCCCTGCAGAAGTAAGAAACTAGCCTGCCTTTTTAGCCATAGGAGAGTTTCCTCCAGAGCCATCTTCCAAAGTAGCAGACTTGGCCAAGTTGCCCAATGCCAAGTAAGTGAGTTGGAAGTTTGTTTGCTTCAAACACACTGCACTTAGAAACCAGACTTGAAATAATCGAAGCCCCACAGAAAAGCTTCGTGAAACAAAGGAAGTGTTACTTTCCTAGAGAATAAGAAAGTCACAAGATTGAGGAGTCTTTGTTCTAAAGTTCTTTGCTCCTTGATGTCGAAGTTAACACAAACACAATCTTAGCTTAACAAAACTAAGTAATTTTTGTTTATAGAACTGCAGGATTAACAAGCATTATTAGAGACATTCCACACTGCACACTTCAGTCATATCTCTTAACAAAACGACATAAATTGACAATGTTCACTAACAGTATTTGCTGTTACACTGAAAAGGCACATCAATGTTGTCATGCTTAGAAAAATACACGACACTGCACACTGGATGATATAGTTAGCACATACATTTTTAGATGTTCCATTTTTCTTTTCTGCCTGATCACTATTATTTTTACTTCTTAATATATGCTTCAAGACATAATTTCATTCCTCATTTTCATTTAAAATTTGCCTTCACATTGACGTGAACAACTTTCAGGAGTCTAAAAAATAGTAGTTTCAGACAACCTAAAATAAATATATTCCCAGAAAACACTTGGATGATCTGCAAACAGATCAAAGATATAGTCAGATATTAAAGTCAGAGCAGCTGTTTTTAGCCTCGTTTCCTTTTCTAAAACTTGAAGTAGATGGTGATTAACCTTATCATGTTTAAACAACCTTGACAGTATAAGGTACATGTACCCTCAATTTTCTTCATCCAGTAAGACATTCAGGTATGTATCTTAAAGGGAAAGCTTTTAGTTCATAACAGTATGTTTGGTTGCTTTTCTCTGCTTTCAGAACATTTACTGTTTTTCCCTTATTGGCTTTAGTGTTTGCTGCCAACCAGATAACATGTTAACATATAATTTACAACTCTCTCTAGGTAGGTGATTACATAGAAAACTAATGCCAGCTAAGATTTATGGATTCAAAAGATAAGTGACACAAGTTCTTGTCCTCTACACTTGAGAGAACTAGCTCTTTAACGCATAAATATATTGATAGTAACTACAAGTTAAATAACACTCATTCAGTATCACTATAGAACATGCTGTCTTACTTGATTCTGTTTTTGAGACTTCATTCTAGTTTCTCTTTGTTGGAAGAGTCTCAGAGATAATGTGTGCTTTAAACACTCATTACCAATATGATTTTTGCCCAAATGTTAATGTAAGTTAAAAAATTATATTTGGTTTGGATTCAAATATTTATAGATTTACACAATACCTATTTCATCAAAATATATTGTATGATATTTAATAAAATTAAATACATAAAATAAAGTTTCAACACTATTTATACAAACCCCTAGAAAAGCTTTTTCTTTATAAGGCTGTTGGCAATCGACCATAACCATGGAAAAGAAATAATAACCTTTGGTTTTACTCTTTCACCAGGGATGGATGGTATGACTAAGACAGTTCTGGATGAGTCATGCCACTGGAAATACTGTTTTATACAATTAAACACTTTGATGATTTTTGAGGGTCTCAGTCACTTTCAGATTCTTCATCGTCACCTATCGGATATGACTGGATATTATTCTGAGTGTACATTTTTGTTTTAATGGGGCAGTTGTGATCCATGAGAATAGCCTAAAAGAGAGCAAAGTGCAAGTATATTAACTTCTTGTTTCATAAAGATAAGATGGTTTTAACCTACTGTTTTTAAGGATTATTAGTTTGAAAACTATGTAGTATTACTTGCTATTAACCAGTCATTTGGAGCAATCGCCAGACGCCTGACCTAAAAGACCTATAGTTCTACACTCTAAAAATTCTAGGCAATTGGAGACAGAAGTGGTCTCTGCAGTATTTTCATTATACCTGTCAGGGGCCATAAGTCCACTCTGGGAACTTATACTCTATGAAGCAAGGGATAGGCAGGTTAGGTTTGTTATACTTAGAATCTTGGAATTGGGGTATGGGGATCCTGGAGGTCACCCAGTCCAACTTCTGTTTACAGACGTCATTGTGGCAACACACCTTGAAAGGATGTGCTCTCTCCTTAATGAGAGAAGCCCTCACATGTGAGAAATGTACCTACGTCTGGACTACAACCCATTTCCATTGTTTGCATTCATGAATCTGGTTCTGGTATCTTTTTCTTTCTTCTTTCTTTCTTTCTTTCCTTTCTTTTTTTTTTTTTTTTTTTTTGAAATGAAGTCTTGCTTCGTCACCCAGGCTGGAGTGCAGTGTTGTGATCTTGGCTCACTACAACCTCTACCTCCTGGGTTAAGCAGTCCTCCCACCTCAGCCTCCCAAGTAGCTGATAATACAGGTGTGCACCACCACTCGCAGCTACATTTTTGTATTTCTAGTAGAGATGGGGTTTCACCATGTTGGCCAGGCTGGTCTCAAACTCCTGACTTCAAGTGATCCCCCCTCCTCAGCCTCCGAAAGTGCTGTGACTACAGACACGAGCCACTGCACTCATCCAGTTCTGATATCTTCACAGGCTGCCCTTACAATCTTTTGTTGTTGTTTTGAGACAGAGTGTCACTCATGCCATAGCGCAGTGGTGCAATCTCAGCTCACTGCTGCTTCCCAGGCTAAAGCCATCTTCCCACCTCAGACTCCCGAGTAGCTGTGACTACATGCATATGCCACCAAGACTGGCTAATTATTAATTTTTTTTTTGTAGAGATGAGATCTCACTATATTGCCCAGGTTGCTCAAACTCCTGGGCTCAAGTGATCTTCCTGCCTCAACCTCCCAAAGTGGTAGGATTACAGGTGCAAGTGACCATGCTTGGCCCCCAATCTTTTAAGACCATATTGTCATGGCCCCTTAGATTTCTTCTTAGGCAAAACATGCTAGGGCTATTATTTTTTCACACATGTGATTTCCTGACCACCTGTCCCCAATCCTGACCTCTAGCTAAAATATATGATTTTTTAAAAATCCTCTTCTGGTGAGCATGAAACTCTCATGCCCTCCTTTATTGTTACTGAAAATTTTAAAACTTACAAAAACGTACTGCTCTGCTTTCAAACCAGATTGTCAAATAAGTATTTGCTTATATGTGATAACACAGCTGGCATTTATCACACCAAGACCATGCTCAGCATTTTAGAGGCAATACATCACAATAACCCTCTGTGGAAGGTAAGAAAACAGGCACGGAGCAGTTAAAGAATTTGACCGGGGAGTGTACAGCTAGGATGGGGCAGACAGGAGCCGCTTGCAGAACTCCATGGTAGTTAGACGAGCACAGAGGACGGCAAGGGGACGTCATGTGCAACTAAAATAAATTATCAGGTATGTCTTGAGTTTTTCTCCATGTGAACTACTCCCCCAATTTTTTTTTTTTTTGCAATTTGCAAATCTAAATAGATTAAAATGTATCTGATGTTGGCCTATTGCAACCCATCTTGTTGTCTGTTAGCTATTACTCTCAGCTCTTGTCCCCAGATAAGACTCTACTCAGTGCTTAACCCATTTATCATTTCCCAAGACATTCTCCAGTGATCTGTGTAACATGTGAAGATAAGGACTTCCTTGACCCTCTAAGTTAGGCTGCCAGCTCAACCTGTCAGCTTCTAACTTAACTGTTTTTTATGCTGCTTGCCAAGTGAATTGATACTTGTATTCAATAAAGAGCTCAATTTTTAAAATAATAGTGGCACTAGACTTTATACACCAGGACCGTTCTCCCCATGTAACACAAAGATTTAACCCCCACTAACAATAGATGTCTCATCTCCCCCAGATTAATGATTCTCGAGGAAATGTAGGGGTGGAGAGATGGAGCAGGTTAAAAAATGAAATTTGAGGGCCCTGTCCTCATGTGACAACGGTGTCAACAAACTTTGAGAAACACTGCCCTAGTTACATGGCATTATCTAAGACTATAGCACTGTCATCTGGCTGACAACAGCTGAAGGGATACCTATTAGGTGTTGCATCTCAGTGCCCTTAAGGTCCTATCCCAGCATCTTAGTTACCTCCCTGCACAGGCAAGGACAGGGACTCTAGGGTCCCAGGTGGAATGCTCACTGCTGGTTCAGTGCCCAGGGAAAGCTATCCTGTAGAGGCAGGATTTGAAGTAAACTTTGAAAGATGGAAAAGATTTGGACAGCAAGGGAGGTGCAATGAGTAAAACATGAGTTATTTACCAAGCAGGACACTAAATAAGCCAGCCTGGCCACCACAGAGGTCTGCTGAGGAGGCACAGTGAGATACCAGTTGGGACACCCAAATGGAATGCAGGGCATGGGGCCTCGATCCTTGCACAGCCCCCAGGCAGGCAGGTAGGTCACCTTATAAAGAACGGTCATCACTGCCTTATTCCTAATTGCCCTCCATCTCTTGGCTCATCCACATTAGACCTGAATGTAGGAATATGTCATCTTAAGGACCCCAGAACCTAGGACTGGGCACATGATATGAACGCAACAAAAAACTGCACTGCAGGAAAAGCAGTTCAGTCAGACTATTTGGCATCATGCAGACTTAACTGACCAGCATTTGTCAATTCACCCAAACCATATTTATTAACAGCCTGTTTCAGGTGAAGTTTTCCTCCTTTGAATGTTCTGTAGCCTTTAAAACCTAGCTCACTGGCTTCCAAACCTCTCTTGAAAGATTTATTGTGCAATAGTTGTACTTTAAACAAAAAGTTATACACAAATAAGCCAGGTGGCATGTAATGTTTCGAAAGTGCAATGAAGAAAGGCATGAACAGCATCAAGCAGGTCAGTCAGGTGCCCAGGGAACAAGTAGGGTGGCCACAGTGCAGGCAGGTAAATTAAACCTGCTCTCCACACACTGCTGGGGTGAGGAAGGTGCGTTTGACTCCCAACCGAAGAGAAAATCAATAGAAGGGGATTGGCATTTGAATTCAGAGCAAAGCCCTCTTACTGAGAGGTGAGCCCCAGCCCCTCCAAATGCCCCTTTCATGAGTTAGGATCTCCTAAGTGGTACAAACAAACAAACATGGTGGACCAAATGAAAAGTAAAAGTAATACAAAGCTGGGGTAGTGAACCCATAAAAGTATTAAAAGATAAGAGTGCCAGTCTTCGAGATTTTGATAGGTACCAGGCCTTCTGAGTAGGAAAGTTTTATTCTCTTTAACATAACTAGAAAAGCAATGATGGCTTTGCATCCACTATTTAAATACCTGCAAAGGGACAAATTCTATAAACAACTTAGAATATGCAGAATGTGGTCTATCTCAGCAGCCTCCAGCCACCCCATCCTTGCCCCACGCATGGCATCCAGAAAACAGAGCTGTTGCTGGAAGGGCTTTATGGAACAACTATCAGAGCCATCCAGGAAAAGAAAGCTGCAATCCTCAAACCACCTAATTTCTTGTCTTGGCAACAATTACAAATTTCAAGAGTAAAATTAAGAAGCGTGCCTTGTCTTTAAAAATAATTCTTCAACCTCGAAAAAAAAAATCCACAACACAGCTCTTCTCAACTGGGAATTTTGGGAGTGAAGCACTACCATGTAACTGTCTTATAACACAATTTTCCTCAAATGGTAATGTTGATATTTCCTGTATGTGCAGAGGGACTTGAGTAACAGTTTTTTTCCTCCACCTATACTGATGTTGATTATAAAAAATAGAAATCCAGTAAACCAAATGGAAGACAAACTCACATGCTCATAAACTAGTTCATGATTCTGTCACTTGTGATCCATGAAAACAGCATTATGTCTTACAATATAAAACAGCTTAAGTCCAAACACCCTGTTATCAGGATGCTGTCTAATGGAAGAACGATTTGCTAAGGGTCGTATGACTTCTAGCCCTCACAGCCCCCAGCATTTGGCAACTGCTCATCCTGAACGCCAGCACTTGTCTGCTGTGGGTTTTCTCAACTGCATGGTCATTGATTCTTCCTCCTCCCTCACACACTGCTGTCCTGCCTGCATGCCCCCTTATCATTAGGTGCTGTCGGCCGCCACCGCTGGCTTCCTGCTCTGCTTGCACAATGAGTAGGCAGCAGCTGCTGGCCACCACTCTCAAATGTCACCATTAGGCCAGTCAAATGGCATCTGATGTGATGCCTTCAATTATGGGCATTATTGATGGGCAGTGAGATGCACACCTTCTCGAGTTTTTAATGATTTATCTTGCTAGGTGCTTATTAAGGATTGTAACATCTTGCAGTGAAAGTGGCTTTCTGGAAACCTATAATTCTTACTGTTTGGCCTTTCAGGATCGTCTCTTCCACTTCCTTCAGCATTTTTTTAAAACATGAACTAAAGTATTCATTTAAACTGGGAAAGAGGAGGGGTACTGAGGCCTGCCTTCAGCTAGTCCTTCTGCAGAACACAGTGGTAGTTGGCTGGGCAAGCACATTTCTCTGCTCATCCTCTGACCTCATTCATTTCCCCAAGGCCACAGATAAGCCATCAGGCTGCCGTTCGCAAACGGACATCACAACAGCCACTGATGTTTGCCGGCTTGGCAAGGGGAGCCCATTCAGCAGTTTTGGGGTCTGTATAGCAAAAGGAAACTCTCACATCACAGAGGAGGAAAAAGGGAGAAAATTCAGGTATTGCTGGACTGACAGGGGAAGCCAGAGAGTTAAATAAGCAGGAAAGAGTGGGGTGATATTGGAAATAGGAACACACTTTTTGAGCCACAGGGCCAGTCACTCTGTTGGGATTCTTTCATTTAATCCTCACAACAATCCTATGAGGTAGACGTTATCATTTCTCCATGCAACAGAGGAGGAAACCAAGACTCATAAGCCTCTACATGGTGGGGCCATTGTGGCTCCCAGGCCCATGCTAGCCCTAACTATCTCCCAGGAGTCTTCCAACAGTTTCCTGGGCTACAGGAGCATTTGTAGGTGATTTTATACACACACAGACACAAACACACGTATACACACATATATACTTTTTTTTGGTCAAAAACATTGAGAGTAACCTCCATTCAGCCTTAAACAGTTATCATGGCAACAGAATGGCAGTTTGCATTTGTGCTGAGAATTTTCTGACTCCATTTGGGCAAGGTATTGTGCTAGGGTCAGCCAAGCAAAGATGCATCTGGAATTTACACACCCAAGCTGGAAAGCAGATGTCTCCTAAGAGAGGTCTGAGAAGGTGATGTGGTTTTCAGAGCTGGGGAAGCATCTAAGCATGCAGAGGGAAGGACAAGGGGATGGCTTCTGTCTGAGTTATTTCCACAGCACCTTCCATACCTTTTCCATGAGTCAGACGGGCCATGCATTACTCGAAAGTATCTAGTTAAATCCTAGTTAAAATAAAGGGCACAAGGCCAGTGCCCAGTGCTTGATATATTTTAAAATACGTGGAATGAATTAATGAATGTAAAAAAACACCCAGGACAAACATAGGCTGCACATAACCTTATTTTAAGGTTTGTCTTTAAATCTCCTTTTGGGGAAAAGCATCAAAGGGCAGTTCAGGAAATGCCAAAGCATTAAGATGCATTCAGTTCCACTGTCAGAAAGATCTTCTGATGTACTTCCAAGAGAACATTACAAACAAACCTCACGTCTATTCACAAACACAAAAATGCACGTCCTCTTGTTCACCTCATTCATCCTTAATCCAAAACGCTCTCCTTTCACCTGGACAAATACCTATCAGCATTTGCTGTTTTAAAAACTGGCAACACCAGATAAGAAAGATGATCAGAAACACTGAGCTGCTCCTTGCTGGGTAAGGTAAATACCTTAGAAAGGCTAAAATGACTCATGCATTTCAAAATTCAAATTTTGAATCAATTAATTTGGACTTTTTCAAAAGAGGGATGCTTTATACTCTATATCTTGCCTATGGCTATAATTTTGGTCATAAAGTTATGAATTAAATTGTTCTATGTGTTCACATATACCCCAAAGTGCATATACAATGATTTTTCCATAAAAATCATCTCTAAAATCCTACATACAGTAAAGACAAGACAGCAACTATTACTGAATGCTATAAGGGTTATGAGAAAAGCAACAGCACCACAAATGGCTAACCTTGGGCATAAGTACAGGAGGCAGAAAGATTGTGTCCAAGATTTTCAAGAACCATAGAAAATCAAATTGAATGATTCCAGGTTTATACTTGGTCAACAAAAGAGCAACACTGATGCTAATCTATGTACAAAAATAATTTCATTCTCCCAGTTTATAAACATAAGCTTGAAAGAAAAACTCTCACAGTAATAAAAAAATAAAAGAAGTAACTGCTCTATGCGGTACAAACTAAAAAGGAATTCTCACCATTTATGTTTGGAGGCTTTAGAATGAAACCATGAGGAAGCTATCAGGAAGGCAATGCTAAAATTATCAAGAAATGCTCACTGCATCCTAAATTTTTCTTACCATTTTTTCTTCTTTGGCAGGTGGACTTCGAAGAAAAAAGCAGAGAGGGGCAAAAAGAATATCAATTATCCCAATAATTGTCATGAGCCATGGAAATCCAATTGCCTTTGCAATAGCACCACCAGCAGAAGGACCTTTCAGGAAACAGAGAATTAGATAAAGCTCTTTCCAAATATCTTATAGACTGAAGGATGCAAAGATTTAAATAATTTTAGTAGATATTATCCGTTGTGTATTGAGGTAAAAGGTTCTTATGAAAAGCCAATGTCCTTACCTATAGCATACCCCATACAAAATGCCACATCTGCAATGGCGTAAACACTCCCATAGACGGACACGTGCCGCAGGTCTACGAGGTAGCCCATGATGGGCATCATTGACGAATCCACCATTCCTGAGGACAGTCAGGGAACACAGTGTATAGAAAACGGATGTAAATCCAAAATGGGCTGAATATCAGGGACTGTGTCTTAAACTCACGACCCTGCCAGCTCTTCCCCTTCTGTCATCACCACCTGCAAGTCTTGGGGTGATACTAATCTTTGAGTAGAAAGAACGAAGGAAGCCTTTTCTGACCCCCAGAGGAGGTCAGGTTCCCCTCATATACAGATGTTCTCTCACAGCATCATCTCAATTGTCATTTATTCTTCAATTCTTTGCTAAATGCCCAACTCTTTGGTTGGTTTTGTTCACCCATATCCCCAGCACTTGTACATATTAGGAAGCAACAAGCACCATTTCAACGAAAGAAATTTTCTTCATGTGCCTGCCACTGACACATGTGGAGGGGAGGGCACCAACCTCTGAGTCCCTGCCAGTGTGTTCACAGACACTGGCTCACAGCAGCCAATCATGAGGATCCCCATTTTATAGATGAGGAAACCAATATTCAGAGAGGCAAGGCTTGACCACACTCACTGAGCCGGGAAGTCTGAGCCAGGAACTCTGACCACACACCCTCTTTACGCTACCTGCTCCCCACTATTCAAGAGACAAGATTCTAATGCTGGTCGTGGTTGTTGCTGCGGTGTATGTCTGTATATATATGTGTATTTATGTGTATGTATGTATATGTATATATGTATCTGTGTATGTCTATGTATATGTGTGTATGTGTGTGTATTTATGTGTATTATGTATATGTATATATGTATCTGTGTATGTGTATGTATGTGTGTATGTGTGTTTGCATGTGTGTCTATGTGTATGTGTGTTTGTGTATGTACTTGTATTTGTGTATGTGTGTGTGTCTGTGTATGTATGTGTGTAGGTGTGTGTGTATGTGTGTATATGTATGTAGGTGTGTGTGTGTGATGTATGTTTATCTGTGTGTATGTATGTGTATGTGTGTATGTATATGTGTGTATGTGTGTGTGTTTATGTGGGTGTGTATGCGTGTGTCAGTGTATGTGTGTATGAATGTGTATGTGTCTGTGTGTGTGTTTTAGCTAACTTCTTTTAGTTCACACACATACACACAACACACACACACTCATACAACACACACATACACAGACACATGCATACACACACACATACACACATACACCCCCACATAAACACACATACACACATATAACTTCTGAGCAGGGCCAGATGATCTCTCAGACTCCTTGGAGTTCTGGGGCGTTCTGGTCCCCCCTATTATTCTCCACCTTGGAAACACCCATAGTCTAAGCATGTGGCCCAGGTGTGACTGGCAGGAGGTGGGTCAGGCATGCAGGTGTGCTGAGTGGTGAGGGACAAGTGAACCAGAAAACAGCAAAGCAGGAAAGCACCAAAAGGACGCAGGCCAGGGGGCTGTACAGTAAGTAACCTGCAACTCTGCCAGGCCTGCAGAATGGCAAGGGGAGCCACCAGAGGACTGGGCACCCTCCCCAAAAAGATGGGCCATCCAGACAGTGGAGGACAAGGGGAGGCAAGGCAGAGAACAGGCAAACGGTCACCTGAGAAGGACCTGGAGTACCATACTGGGTTCTACCCTAGCCTCGGCAGCCTTCTACCGTCTGTCCTCAGTGAAAGCCATGCTGTGCCACAGTACCACTCAACGATTACGTTCCTGCCTCTACAGGGGTGGACTGAGCACTTACTTTTATCATGATCAATTGGTATATTATAAATAAGAGGCAAAAGTATACCATTCACTCAAAATAGTGACAAGATTTTTCCTAACATATTATCATTCTTAACATTACAAAAGCCCATCTCCTTGCCTATGGGAATTCCTGCAGCACAGGCGGTCATCAACACATTAGTCTGCTTTGTCCGTACTAAAACCTCTTCAAAATATATATGTGAAGCCTTTGCCCCCAGCCTCATGAGAAGACCTGCTCATAGGGAGGAGTCCACACAAATGAGCTCTGTGCAAGGGATTCCTTTGTTTGCCCAGCCCCTGCAGTGGAGCATCAGTTTCCTTCTGTAAATATCAGCTTTTAAAAAATACTGGTTTTCAGGAAATAAATGACTAGTGCGCAGAAGTAGGTGCCTTTACACAGAGAATCGACAGGCTGTAATTTAGCTAAGCTGCCTGCAGCCTCCTTCCAAGATTCTAGAAATTTAGGTTGAGGAACTACAGTCTACCAGAGGAAGAAGAACACTTCCTAGTGGAAAAGCGGTTTTAAATGTAGGCACAAGTTTCATGTGACTTACCAATTGCAAAACCAACTCCAAAGTTCGGAGCTATGAGTCCATAAATGTTTTTTGCAAATGGAATCTGTAAGAGAAAATAAATGTTATGCTAAAATAACAAGAGATCCAATTCTAAATCATCTCAGAAAGTTATGAACTTGTGTTTCCTCTGGGCATGGTATGCCTGTTCCCTTCTGAAGAAAACAGGAGGAAGGAGGGTGGGGTTTGTGAAGAAACGGACCATCCAAATCTTTAAAAGTCAAAGCTTGAAACGAGTTTTATGACCACCATGAAAAATTTGTCACCGGCATATATGAAAGATCAGCCTAGTCCACCCTCAAGTTTTGACAAGAACAAGTAGGCCTCATGAGGGATGGATATTGGCCATTGGTAGAAGAGATTTTATTCTAGAAAAATATCTTGCTATTGTTTGAGGTTGGTTGTCCTGAAGTGTTTAAGACACTGTCAAGCTTAAGATGATGCAGGGGAAACGTTAGACGTAAACTGTGAAATAAAACATTTTAAATAATTTCTGACATAAAATGAAAATACACTCCTTGGAAAGTCTTGTCCAAACATTTTTAAGATGATAAAAAAATTAGAATAAAATGAAAGCTGTAATAAAATATCAACAAACTCAAACGTAAAATGTTTCTTGGTGATTCTTGCCCAAAGCACAAGTTTTATTCACAGATGGTTCCCACTTGTCGAATGCCATCTTTTACTCACACATAAAATGCTGACTCCAACAATTATCATTCCCAGAAGAGCACAAAGCCACCTACCAAAAGAAAAAGCACCATCAAGAAATGATCATTTGATTTTTTTCTAGTCCAAATTTTCAATGGAAATCAAAACAATTACTTGTAACAGCGAAGGCAGAAACAACTTAGAATTTTTTGAAAGAACTACATTATTATAACAGAATGAGTGTTGTTTTCATATCATCTTACCTCCCCATTTTGTGTGCAAGTATCCCAAAAATATTGGTTCCAATGAGATAAGAGATACTAGCTGGCAAGAAAGCAACGCCTGTAAATTTATGAAAAGGAGACCTTATCAGTGCTGATATCAGTCATATGTTAGAAAAACTAATAACTGTAGACACCACAACGTTGATTAGAGCAGATGAAATGAAGCCCCAGGGCCCACACCCCAGCAGCTAATATCCGGCGCCTGCCGGATCTGGTCTGGACCCACATGGCTTCTCCCCCACACAAAGCTGCTGAGACACTCCAGAAATGAAAGTCCTTTCTCTATCAACTGCTTCATCTTGCCTCCATCTCTGGCTGGTGGTGGGCTTCACACGTGGGCGGATACGAACAGCTCCTGCCTGGGAGCTCAGCACCTGCAACCTTATGTGTGATTTCATCCAACAGAAGTAAGACGCAGTCATTGAATGAATTAGGGAACCATGAGATAAGCAAAAGAAAAAAGTTAAAATTACCCCAAACCCCATCCATTACTCAGATAATCACCGCAGTTATTTTCCCCTGTAAGTTCATTTACATATATAAATATATTTATGTGTGTTTTGATTTTCAAAAAAAAAAAGGATTATACTCTATCCTGCTTGTTTCAGTTGGCTTTATGAACATTTTTCTATGTCAGCAACATAAATGTCTATCTGGTCATTTTTTGTGGCCAAGTCAGATTTTTTTTTTTTTTTTTTTGAGACGGAGTCTTGCTCCGTCACCCAGGCTGCAGTGCAGTGGCATGATCTTGGCTCAC
Organism: Symphalangus syndactylus; assembly: GCF_028878055.3. NCBI lineage: Eukaryota > Metazoa > Chordata > Mammalia > Primates > Hylobatidae > Symphalangus > Symphalangus syndactylus. Next base: position 21,204,994 of record NC_072424.2, read on the forward strand.
TGCAACCTCTGCCTCCCAGGTTCAAGTGATTCTCTTGCCTCAGCCTCCTAAGTAGCTGGGACGACAGGCACGCACCACCACACCTGGTTAATTTTTGTATTTTTAGTAGAAACTGAGTTTCAACACGTTGGTCAGGCTGGTCTCAAACTCCTGACCTCAGGTGATCTGCCCGCCTCAGCCTCCCAAAGTGCTGGGATTACAGGCATAAGCCACCACGCCCGGCCTCCTATCCAAGTTTTATTGCTGTCCCCATAGAGGACACCTGCATCCCCCAGGTTCTTATGTGCCCAGGGTGATTTTCTGCTAGTGGTGGCAGCAGTGGCCTTGAACGTGTCCTCCACATTGAACAGAAAGGCCTAGCCGTATCAGACCCAGCTTGGCTACCAAGGGAATTATCCACATCAGCTGTGTCTGGTCCTCATCCATTATTAGAACCACAGGACAATCTCTTTATGAGAGACTGCTTTTCAAACTCCTAGTGATTTTAGTGTTTTTTCCTTGAAATCAGATATACCAGACTTGATTGCAAGCCTTGCCCATACATAGTAAAAGTTACTTTGTTCTCAATCAGAGGACTGCATAAGTGAGACATGCGGGTAAATATCAGATGACCGAGTGCCTGCTACACTCAAAATGCATGGGGCCTGGAGGTCCTTCTCATCCCGGCAGCTGGCCACACACTCACAGGCAAGTGTGATTTTGTCTCTTTAGGATAAACCACGAATGTCTACCATCAAACCCAGAAACAAGCTGAGTCTTCCAACACAGCAGGGACTTCCAAATAAATGGCTCCATGAGCTAAATCCAAAACCAGATCATTCTAGACATGGGGGTTCTGGGAAACACTAATAAAGAGCAATCTCGTTTCATTTTCCAGAGAATTATTTCTGTCATGCTTAGCAATATGTGGTGGCCAAATAATTGTTCAGTGTAATCTGATTGAGCAAACATTTACTGACAGCCACGTGCCCAGCACAGCACTGGCCTGCAGCAAAGACAATGACAACGTGATTCTTGTCCTGACGCAAGTGTTTTGAAGGAAAGGAGCAGATGACGTTTAAACTGTGACCTGGCCAAGTGAAGAACATAACAAAAACACAGGTGTCATGCTCTGGGGACCTGGAACTGCGTCTGGTCAAGCTCCGCAGAGCAGATGGTATATAAACCTGGCCTCAAAAGCTGTGTCGTCATAGGACTTCCTACCAGCTCTAGAGACTGTTAGTCCGGACAGTAAGATATCATGACAACCTTTGTCTCATGATAAGAATCCCCAAGGGCCAGGTAGGTATAAATGAATAAAACAAGCAAATTGCAAGCAAAAATAACAGTGCAGATACCATGATAAAGAACCACTGACATTCAGCCTCAGTGTCAGAGAAAGAAAATGGAAAATGGAGAGAAGAGAGGTCTGTGGCGACCCAGAGGGCCCAGACTCCATCCAGAAGGCAGACGCCACTCCCTGTGGCCATTCACTCCCCTGAGGGACTGTAGTTCCAATATTGGAAGATCCTGTTTGTTTGTTTTTTGAGGTGGAGTCTCAATAGAGGCTGAATGTCAGTGGCTCTGTTGCCCAGGCTGGAGTGCAATGGCACAATCTCGGCTCACTGCAACCTCTGCCCCTTGGGCTCAAGTGATCCACCTGCCTCAGCCTCCCAAAGTGCTAGGATTACAGGCATGAGCCACGCACCCAGCCTCAGCAAGAATTATTTCTAGGGCTTCTCCCGACTCAGTGAGAAAAGTGTTGGCTGGGACTGGCCTGCAACAGTGCCCTGGGCCATGGCAGGAACCCTCCCTTCTGCGGAGCAACACTCTTCACGTATCTCTGCTCACACCACAAAGTTCACCAAAGGGAGAGCTTCTACCATCCCTTGTGATTTTGGTACAATCTGGCTTCAGCCACGGCTTTGGCCAGCCAGTGAGGGAGAGGCTCCGGCCATCACGAAGCCTGCGGGGAGCTGAGCTGGCCATCCAGCCCCGGAAGCAAAGCTGGAAATGAGACCTTGGGTTTCCTCCAAGCTCCAGATGACCCCTCCCTGAAGGCCAAGGGCTTGGCCTAGAACCAGAATAGAGGCAATGGTCTGCCCTGTCCTATGGCAGGCTTAGGAGGATCCTGAGTCCTCGCACCCCAGAGCCACAGAAGGCTGGCAGTCCCTCTTGTCTTCTGGTACAGGCCCATGTCCTATCCTCCGTCCCACTTTGCATCCCCACAGCTCATTAAATACAAAGGGGCTGGAAGAACCAGAAGACAAGAGTGTGGCTCCATCCTTGTCTGAGGCCTGTTGCCCAGGGCTTCAGCTTCCCTTTGGGGGCTTGTAGGCCTCACCCTGAACTGTAAGTCCCTAAGTCTCAAGGTGTCCAGAAAGGCCATCTGACCTAGAACTCAGTTATAGAGAAAACACCATGAAATCATTCTTTCTCCACCCACTCAAGCCCAGGGCTTCCCCTCAAGTGGCAGATGAGGAATTTGGGGGGCAGGGTGGCAAGGGAGCCACATGGAAGATGGGTGAGCTGCCATCTTTACCACCCCTAAAACATGTGGCCAAAAACAATGCCTTCAGCAAGAGCAACCCTGTGCCACCCATACAGCTAATAAGATTGTTTGCCCTGACTTCAAATATCACAATCTTTCTCCAGAAACAGTGAGGGGAAGCATAAAGGCAGAACAGCCTTCCTTTCACCCTGGACTGGAGCAAGCTCAGAGAAGATTCCTGAACACCAGAGGCTGGGCTGCAGGGGCAGCTCCCCACCCTCAGCACTGGGGCCTCCGCATTGCGTCACTCACAGTACCCCATCCCCAGGGTCAGGGATCCATGCGCTGAAAGCTACAGAGAACTAGGGAAGGTGGGGTATTTCCCCTCCTGCTGGTGCTGACACAGGAGGCAGGTAAAGAAACCTGATTCTCTTGAAGACAGACATGTCTATCTCTGGGGCAAATGAAAGGAGGAACCTCGGTGGTGGAAATGTGCAGCAAGCTGGTTGAGTGAACGTCTGGCGCCGGTGATAAGCCCCACACAGCAATCTGATGAGATCCAGGCAGCCTGCACTCTGCTATCTGCCCCTGATGGCCCACGGCTTCTGGCTGACTTTAAAGATTTTATAAAGAAGGCCTCAGGCTTTGTCTGAAGAGGATGAGCAGAAAACATCTTAAGTGTCCTGCACATGGCCAGGACACATTCAAAGAGGATGAGAGTTCAGCTAGGTGGCCGAGAGACCCATTTCACGCCTGTAATCCCAACACTTTGAGAGGCTGAGGCAGGAGGACAGCTTGGGCCCAGGAGGTCGAGGCTACAGTGAGCCATGATTACACCAGTGCACTCCAGCCTGGGTGACAGGATGAGACCCTGTCTCTAAAAATAAATAAACAAATAAGAGCTTCTCAGCTCAGGAGTGCATGCAACGTCAACACAGCAGCTCAACTCGGCAGCGCACACCCCACTTGGACAGCAGGCTCCTCCTGAAAACACCGAGAGACCCACGTCACCTCAAGGACGAGAGGGAAGAAGAGCTGGGAAACAGCCTCTCCAGCGTCAGCAGTGGGTATGAGCAACAAGGCCAGAGAGTGTCTTCTCATCTGCTGTTCGCTGACTCGGTGTCAGATCCAAGTCCACCCCTCCTGCCAAGCGGCACACCTCTTTAGGAGCTCTGAAGGTCTTTGGGCTTCCTCTTTAATCTTGGCTGCTAGGGAGTTCAGAGCTAAATTTTCTGCCTAAGAAACATTCTTGTTTAGTTCCAAGAATCCTTCCTCCTTCACTGAATACCTCTTCTGATGTCAGGCTTGGTTTGGGTTTTGTTTTATGACACAATTCACAAGGTTTAAAATTCACCCTTTGGGCCGGATGCAGTGGCTCACGCCTGTAATCCCAGCACTTTGGGAGGCCGAGGCAGGTGGATCACGAAGTCAGGAGTTCAAGACCAGCCTGGCCAAGATGGTGAAACCCCATCTCTACTAAAAAGACAAAATTAGCCAGGTGCAGTGGTAGGCACCTGTAATCACAGCTACTCGGGAGGCTGAGACAGGAGAACTGCTTGAACCTGAGTGGCAGAGGTTGCAGTGAGCTGAGATCGCACCACTGCTCTCCAGCCTGGGCAACAGACTGAGACTCTGTCTCAAAAAAAAAAAAAAATTCACCTTTTGACAGTGCATGGTTCAGTGATGTTTAGTGTGTTCACAGAGTTGTGCAACCATCATCACCATCTGATTACAGAACATTGTCACCATCCCACAAAGAAACCTCACACTCCATTAGCAGTTTCCCTCCATCCTCACCCCCTCTCCCCCAGCCATTTGGGACTTTTTAGGTATTGTTCGATGAGAGAGCATAGCAACTTAATTCAGATCCCAAAGACACTGGTACTCAGTCCAGGCCAACGCAAGGAGGCAGGCAGAACAGGGAAAGTCTAAGCCAGGGGTCAGCTTCTGGCAAGACACCCCCCTTCCCCAGGGCTGGATGCCTGTGAGAGAATAAGGTCACCTGAAGAAAGGTTGGGGACATTGAAAATGTCTGCTTGATTCAGAACTGAGAGTCTCCATCTGAAGCTATCCACATGTACCTTGAAAGAACTATAAAAAGAACATAAATCTCTAGGAAGGACTGTTGATAAATTCTTAAAGAAAAAGGTGTGTGGGGGAGGACTAGCCTTCCAGATATGCAACCACATTCTAAAGCTACAGTAACTAAACAGGAATGGCAAGTGGATCAATGGGATGAAAGTGAGAATCCAGAAAGACAGCCAAGAACTTGTGGTCCTTGAGAAAATGATGAGGATGGGAAGAATCAGAACCACTACTTCAGAAATGGTCCTAGGACAACTGGCTGGCCATACAGGGAACAAAACTACTAGGTTCCTACACATGCCTTGGGACAAAATAAATTCCATATAGGTTCAAGATTTTAATGTAAAAAACAAATCAAAAATGTATTAAGGGAAAACACAGGTGATTAAAAAAAAAATCTTAGCATGGGAAAGGCCTTTCTGAGCTTGACTTGATATGACAATGACACTAAAGGGAAGCCTGCTAAACCTGACTAGTGGCATTTTAAATATTTGAGTGGCTAAAAAAAAATCCATTGAAGAAAAATCCATAAAGTCAAAAGACATAGAACAATATGAGGGCAACAGCTATAAAACATGTGGTAATAGATTATTATCTTAATACATAAAGAACACATAAAATCAGTAAGGACAAATAACTTCATAGAAAAATGGGCAGAGTATATTCATAAGAAATTCATAGTAAAAGAAATACACATGGCTAATACACATATGAAAACATGCTCAGTTTCACTCATAAAGAATTTGTGGCTGGGTGTGGTGGCTCACACCTGTAATCCCAACAATTTGGGAGGCCAAGGCAGGTGGATCACCTGAGGTAGGGAGTTTGAGACTAGCCTGGCCAACATGGCAAAACCCCATATCTACTAAACATACAAAAATTAGCTGGGTGTGGTGGCACGCACCTATAGTCCTAGCTAATGGGGAGGCTGATGCCACGAGAATCGCTTGAACCCAGGAGGCGAAAGTTGCAGCAAACTGAGATTGCACCACTGCACTCCAGCCTGGGTGACAAAGTGAGACTCTGTCTCAAAAAAAAAAAAAAAAAAAGAATTTGTAAAAAATAAATTAAAGTGAGGGCCGGGCGCGGTGGCTCACGCCTATAATCCCAGCACTTTGGGAGGCCGAGGCGGGTGGATCACCTGAGGCTGGGAGTTTGAGACCAGCCTGACCAACATGGAGAAATCTCATCTCCACTAAAAGTACAAAATTAGCCAGGTATGGTAGTGCACGCCTATAATCCCAGCTACTCAGGAGGCTGAGGCAGGAGAATCGCTTGAACCCAAGAGGCGGAGGTTGCAGTGAGCCAAGATCGCGCCATTGCACTCCATCCTGGGCAACAAGAGCGAAACTCTGTGTCAAAATTAATTAATTAATTAATTAAAACGAGACCCCCTTTCTGTCCTATTCAAGTGGGAAATGCTGAAAGATTGTTATTACCTGTGTTAATGCAAGAGCCACCAAATAGTCAAATGTCTGTCTTTTTGTGTGTGTGTGTGAGACGGAGTTTGCTCTTGCTGCCCAGACTGGAGTGCAATGGTGCAATCTCGGCTCACTGCAACCTCCACCTCCTGGGTTCAAGTGATTCTCCTGCCTCAGCCTCCCGGGTAGCTGGGATTACAGGCACCCCCCACCCACCACGCCCAGCTAATTTTTTGTATTTTCAGTAGAGACGGGGTTTCACTATGGTTGGCCAGGCAGGTCTCAAGCTCCTGACCTCAGGTTATCTATCTGCCTTGGCCTCCCAAAGTGTTGGGATTACAGGCGTGAGCCACCACACCCGGCCTACCTTTTAAGAATGCACCCTATAGATATATTTCCAAACATGAACAGGGATGCATGTTAACCATATGCTGCAGTATAGTTTCCTCTTTCTTTTTGAGACAGGGTCTCACTCTGTCACCCAGGCTGGAGTGCAGTGGCATGACCATGGCTCACAGCAGCCTCGACCTCCTGGGCTCAGGTGATACTCCCACCTCAATCTCCCGAGTAGCTGGGACTTCAGGTGTGCGCCACTACTCCTGGCTAATTTTTTTGTTGCTGTTGTTGGGTTTTTTGTTTTTTGTTTTGTTTTGTTTTTGTAGAGACAGGGTCTCGCTGGTCTTGAACTCCTGGTCTAAAGAAATCCGCCTGCCTTGGCCTCCCAAAGTGCTGGGATTACAGGCATAAGCCACCGCGCCCAGCCTGCCATATGGTTTCTAATGGCAAAAACTGGAACTGTTAGGGAAGCAGAAGTTACACCATTTTAAGCTCAGCTCCATCTTAAAACCAGCAAAGCACATTCCTTGCCAGTCATGACCCATAGTCATGAGATGTTTAGAGTTAAGGAAACAGCCTAAAGATACATACAAGGACACTCTCCTACAACAGCAGAAAGTCCAGATGTGCTCTCTGAGGACGCCCTGCTCTAACAGAGTTGTTTCTAATAAACTTGCCTCTTCTCCGGTGTTCTGTGACATGCCTTGAATTCCTTCCTGAGTGATTTCCAAAAACTTTATCTTGGGGTCTGGATTGAGATCCCTTTTCTGGCAACAAAATGAGCCCAAATGCCCAATAATAGGGACTGACTGAGGATTTCAATAGTTATATATTGTTTTATTTTAACAATAAAACAATATGCAACCATTAAAAAAGAATAAAGGGTTTCCAGTTAAACAGGGCAGACTGAATCTATAGGTTTTTCTCCACTCCCACCTCAAAGTCCATTTAAATGCTAGCAAAGGAATAGAAGAAAATTCTAGACACACAGCCCACCCCCCTCCCGCCCCCATACCTTCCTGAGGACAAACAGAGTGGGAGAAGAGAAGGGACAGTACGAAGAAGAAGCGAGCAGAGGACACCACAGAGAATGCTGGAATCTTCCACCTACACATGGTGAGGCCAGCAAGAGGCAAGAGCCGTTGTGCCTCACAGCCAGAAGGGAACTGAAGCTTCGGGTACTGTGAAGGTGGGGCTGAGAGCAGAGGCTGTCAACATGAAAGCAGGCCGAGAGGCTGTGTTAAGAGCAGTGGGACCCCCAGCACTCCAGCCTTCACCCTGGCAGGAGACAGTTTCTCCAGAGAAATTAACCAGAATGGCAACCAGGAGCAACACAAGAGGCTGAAACAGGAACATGGTGCAAGGGTGTTATTGCAATAATAACAACCTCACCAAAAATCCCCAAAACACTCAGGGTATACACAAAAGGTTCTTTAAATTTAAGATATGATAGCACCAATTTTAAAAACTCAATAGGCAGTTTAAAAGATGAACAGGAATAACTCAATGGAAAAGGGGAAAGACAAGAAATTAGAAGCATAAAAGTAGGGAGTCTAACACTCAGCCAACTGGAGTAAAAGAGGAGAGAAAATAGGGGGATTCGTTAAAGTAATAATACAAAGAGTCTCCCCGGAATTGTAACATGGGTTTCCCCAAGTGAAAGGGCTGATTAAGCTCAGAGGAGGAAAACAGACCCCACTGCGAATCATCAGCGTGGACTTTTATAACCTAGAGAAGAAGTAGAGGTCCCTCGGGCTCCTACAGAGGCTCGGATATGAGGGCAACACTGGCCTCCCCTACAGCAACCCTGGACGCTAGAAGACAACAGAACAGCGGCCTGAAAACTCCCAAGGAAAATGATTTCCAACCAAGAATTATACACGCAGACAAAGTCAATCAAGTGTAGGATGAGGGTAAAATATTTGCAACTATGCAGGGTCTCAGAGACCTTCACTTGCCACGCACACTCTCTTAGGAAGCTGTGAGAGGCTATGCTGTACAATAAGGAGGAAATCAGTCAAGGGCAAGGAATACGGGAAACAGAAGAGAGGCACAGAACATGCTGGGGTGATGGGGAAGGAAAGTCTAGACCGAAGACCTAGGACAGACATCCACAAACGAACAAATACACAGAAAGGTCAGGTTTGCCAACACTTGACTGCAATTGGAGAATTTTTCATCTTTGCCAGAAACTGGTGGATATATTCATACACACTACATAAAACATTAAGAAAATTAAAGGACAAGGCAACAACTAACTCCAGGAAAATTAAATCTGCAAAAAGAAAGGAAATTAATCACGGTACCCTACATAGCTCAGTCAGCTGTGAACAATAATTACCCAGTCACAATAATGTCAGTGCTGAATGCCAGTCTAACAAGAAGCTGTAATGCAATTATTCGGGGAGGACAGAAGGTGGGAAAATGTGTGAGCTGGTTGTTTGATATTTCCATGTGGCGCTGCAACGGCATTAAATAATCCCCATCTACTGTATTAGGAAGCTGGTGGACAATGTCAGACATTGGAAAATTTTTAAAAAGGGGGTGTAATTAGCCAGGTGTGGTGGCAAATGCATGTAATCCCAGCTACTCGGGAGGCTGAGGCAGGAGAATAGCTTGAACCTGGGAGGCGGAGGTTGCAGTGAGTGGAGATCGTGCCACTGCACTCCAGCCTGGGTGACAGAGTGAGACTCTGTCTCAAAAAAAAAAAAGAGTCGGGGGTGTACACATATTATTTAGAGACATAAGGGTATCAGCAGAAGAAAGATCTAAAAGAGTTGAAGGTAATGGAATCTGAAGGGCTTTGGGGATCAAGAGGTGTGGGAAAAAGACAGCTGTTTTTCCTTATAATTCTTTTATCTTTGACTTACAATTATGTACATATGTAACATGTGTAATCTATGTGTTCTGACATGGAAACATGGCCACAAAATTGCATGAAGGAAAAACAAGAGGTCACACAGTGATGTAAATGGCAAAATTCACTTGGTTGGATTTTTAGGCATTTCATGCAATAGGGTGGTAAACACAGAACCATCTAGAAAAAGACATAGAACTGTTAACAATGACTATCACAGGGGATGGGCTGGGGGAGGGAGAAAGATGAGCATGAAATTTAAAAATGCTTTACTTCCTCAATCAACACACTTTGATTTTGTTACAATAAGCATGTATTACTTTTCAAAATTAAAAATACTTTTTAAGAATTAATCGTTTTAACGATTAGTTTGTTATTAGTCTCTTTCACATAAATTTCAGGGCTGTCCAGTTAGTCCAGTTCAGAAACAGGGGAAGATGCTGACTGTACTTTTACTCTCATTTCTGCCCAGATCTGATGTGTCTGTGTGAGTTCTGCACCCCTCAGGGATGATGGATAAACCAGAGAACAAACAGATGCCAAGGCTGCCCTAAGCAATGACCCCATTAAGAGTCAAACACAAGCAATCACTTTATTATCCCCATAAGGGCAACTCAGCAGGGATGCCCTGAGGACAAAGGCTGCCCTGGGGACAAACGCTCTTGAATCAGAAGAGCCCACCCCAGTCCTTACCCAGCTGCCACTTTCGGGAACACATGGTCTCCATCATCCAGATGGGCAGGGCCGGCTCCAGCATGGCGATGCCCATGTTTGCAAAGCAGATGGAGCCTGTAAGGGAGGAAAGGGCTTTGTAGTGGCTTCTGCCTCCTCTCTCATTTCCAGGCACAGTTAGACTCCATGCGCCTACAGCTCAGATAACCGCAACTTCTACTTTCATTAAGTAAAGGATAAATCGCATATCAAGGGGACAGCAAGGGCTGTTTATCATAATCATCATCATCATCGTTGTCGTCGTCCATCATCATTGTCATCGTCCTTATTTTAAACAACTAGAATCCCAGAGACAAAGTTTGGACTGGAGGCAGCCCTAGAGATCCTTTGGTTTAGCCTACCCAATTATGGTTTTATCAATGAAGAAAGGAAGCCCAGTTTATTAATGAAGTAGCTTGCTTGGGGCCACCCAGCAATCAGGCCACTTCCAGACCACACACAGTCTCGGGGCAACCTGAGGCTCTCACATCTGTGTTTTGCTGTGCAATAAACGTGGGCATTTCTAATGATACCCTGAAATGCCAGAAAATCCAAGCAGGATCAGGTGCATTCAGTACAGGCATGCCGTCGGGGGGCGGGGTGTTCAGAGGTACATAAGGGCACCTATGCAAATATTCATGATCTCTTAACCAGAACCCTTTGTAAATATAGAACTATCTGGAAAAAGACCCACAGAACTGTTCTCCATCATTCTGGGAACTTCCTGTGTTGTGCCTCTTGGAACCTCTAATTTGCTACAACAAATTCAAAGAATATTGTGCAATCGTGATGAAGGTGCACATATAATGAAGAAAGATCTGTTCATTCGATATGACATTTAAAGGCAGAGCATATCAATGGCAGGACTCCCCTCAAGTTGAGAGAGCCACTTGGCTCTCAACTCCCTTCCCCAGTCGAGGCTGCCTGGAAGTGTCGATGACAGTCCAGGAGTGCTGGGTAGCATCTTTGTGTCTCCTGTGAGCAGGGACTAGACAGTGAGGTTCCAGGGAAGCCCAAGACAGGACAGGCCCAGGCTGCACAGCCCTGCTCAGACGTGCCCATGGTTCAGGGAGTCACATTTCTGGAGCCCCCAACCCTCACCATACCTCCTCCTCCCCACCTCAGATGCCAGGGTTCCAGAAGCATCTGAGCTCTGAGATGCCCCCTGCATCTTGCAGACATCACTGCATGAATAAGTCACCATGCCACCTCCATATCCCTTTGGCCAACAAGCATGATAGACAGGGTCTTGGCCAGGGTTACACACCTGCTGCCCTAATCAAATCCAGCAGCAGAAGGGTTAAACAAAACCAGCCTGAGGGTTGACAAAGGCTGAACTTAACTACTGGTGCCCAATTCTCCCAGGCGCCCTCCAGCCTACCTGTGTTAGGGAGCCGTGCTTAGACACATCTAACCCTAACTGGGTCCAGTGCTACAGTGCAGGCTGCCCCAGAGACCAACACATCAGCACACGGCCAGACCTTCTCCTGGCCTGACCCCAAGGGTCTGCTTACCTTGGTACTGAGGCCCAGCAACACCTACACAAGGCTGGTCCCTGGTTAGGCAGCCTGGGGCCTGGCAAAGCGGGCAGCCTCCTACCACTGGGACAGTCTTGGGGAACAGTCCCTTGGATAGATGCAGACCATTATCCTTCCCAAGAGTCACAAAACCCCAGTGCTTTCTTTTAGCCCCCCTAGGCCGAAGCATGTCCTTTAGCCAAAGGGTGTTTGAACGGCCTCCCTGCTGCTCGGCAGGGATGCTGTCTGCAAGAAGGGAGCCCCTCTGGTCCCTGTGGGGCTCTGCTGTCAGTTTCTATTCATACATGGCAAGGTGAGTCAGACTGCCCACCTGGGACCCTTGCCTTGAGGCCAAGGACTCCTTCCAGAAAGTTCAAGGCCAAACTGATGGCCTTCCATACAAACACAGTGGGCAAGCTTAGCTCCAAACAAACCCAGCTGGGCATCCCCAGGACCCAGGCAGCTCTGCAGAGCCCAGCATACGCCATTTCGATTTTCCCCAAATGAGACAAAAAGGGCCTTGGCTGAGTGTCAGAAAGCAATGGTGGAAGAAAACCATTTCCTTTGACTTGTAGCCTCTTTGCCTTTTCTGTTTTTCTATAGCCCAACATTTCTAGCAGCACAACGAAAATCAGCCCTGGCCATCCACCCCTGCCTCTAGCACACGGCCATCACCTTGCATTCCCCTGACTGAGAAGACCCACAGAGCCCCACCTGCAGCAATGAGGATGTACGGGTCCTTCAGCAGCGTGGTTAGGGGTGTCCCTTTCTGACTCTGTCAAGAAAAAAACACAGGTCAGAAGCATCACCATGCCCCCTCCCCCAGGGCCCTCGTTCCCAGCCGCTTACCTCTGGCTGCACCCGGGACGGCTGGAGCACAAAGAGCTGAATAGCTAAAAAATAAAAATAAAAAAGACAAGCCCCTCTTTAGAAAGCAGGTGTGGCCCAAGCACGTGCCAGCACGATGCCAAGGTCACAGCAAGGCACCCATGTGGACTCACTCACCTCCATCCAAGAGCACCAGGGCGGCCAGCACCAGGAATGGAGCCGTCTTCCCCACAAACTCATACAGCACACTCCCGAAGGGGGGGCCCACTGCAGGGAGAGAAAGTGGGGATACCACCCCTGGGACACATGCCCTCTCCCTGTACTAGAACCATCTATTTGACTCTTGTGTTTCTCTCTCTACTTTGTTCCAATAAGGCTTTGGGGTGGCTGCCCTATTGTTCTGTTCACTTAGAGTTCAGTTGTCTTGGCAACTTTCTCCAAGTGGCTTTTCCTAAGAAATCGGCAAGAGTCTATAAAGGTCACCCTGAAAGCAAAGGCCCGAGAGAAACAAGATCCAGGCCCAGGGCTGGGCTGCTTCCACTGCACAGGAAAATGTGTAAACAGAGACTTCGCTCCTTGTACACCAGCACAGGCAAGGCTGCAGGCTCCTGGAAGCAAGCGGGAAATCAGGAAAGGAAGGAAAAGGCTCTGAATCCCTCTCAGGGAAGATGTTTGTCCCCTGGTCTGGGAAGTCAGCCAGGGCAGGTGGGGGAGGCAGACCCAGCAAGCAAGGTTCTCCGTGATCACAACTCATTGAATGTTCCCGAGGAAAGGGTCCGGCAGACCATCCTGTTCAACCTTTGGTTTTCCATCTGGGCCCAGGGAGGTTTGGGGCAGAGGCAGGGGAAGCCCTGATCCCCTCCACCCCCAGCTCAGGGCTCTTCCTACCATTTTTCAAAGTCTCCATGAAAGCAGGAAAGGAAAAAATAAAAAGGGGACCTCTGTGTCAGTGCAAACTTCGCCACGGTCACGGGGCAAGGACTGCCACTGTCCAGCACCAGGCAGGCCCCTCTTGCCAGTTTGCCTACACAGGGGCCTTACCCACCTAAGACCCCCATGGCCAGGCCTCCCAAGGCGATTCCCATGACGTTGCCTCTCTCTTCATCATCTGTGTAGACGCTGGCAAGCATGCCCATCCCTACATAGGGAAAGAAATGGTCAACAGGCCAGCTCCGGGGAACAGCAAAAGAAGAATGCGTGACTCGCCTTCCCTCTCCAGCCAGCCTTGTGATCTTTCCAAACCTGTCAGATTCACTAAAATGTAAGACCAAATAGAACCCAAGAGGAAAGTGGGTGCCTTCTCCAAGAATCCCCAGCACCCCAACCACCACCAATACCTGAATTCCCTGAATGAGTCCAGCTCACTCTGCAAGGGGCCCCTCACGAACTCACTCAGGCATTCCACACCTACCAGCCACAGAGGAGCAGGACGAGCCGATGCCCTGCAGCGACCTGGCAATCAGCAGGAAGGCATAGCTGCTGGAGAAGGCAAACACTGCCAAGAGAGGGGGTCCAAGACCACACATCAGTGCTGCTGGGACACAACCGTCCCAAACAGGGACATTTCAGAAGCCCCCCTTAACCCAGTGGAGCATTTGCATGTTAGCCACCTTGTGCTTTTGTTCCGTAAAAAGCTATCAATTCCTTTCTGCAATTGTTGCCAATACACAAACCTCCCAGGCCATATACTTTTTTTTGAGACAGAGTCTTGCTCTGTCTCCCAGGCTGCAGTGCAGTGGTGTAATCTCGGCTTACTGCAACCTCCGTCTTCCGGGTTCAAGTGATTCTTCTGCCTCAGCCTCCCCAGTAGCTGGGACTATGGGTGCATGCCACCACACCTGGCTACTTTTTGTATTTTTAGTAGAGACGGGGTTTTGCCACGTTGGCCAGGTTGGTCTCGAACTCCTGACCTCAGATGATCCGCCCACCTCAGCCTCCCAAAGTGCTGGGATTACAGGCATGAGCCAACCACGCCCCACCCCCAGGTTGTACTCTTAATTCCCAGCTCATGGGCATCAATGCCCACCCTGATGAGACCCACACTCAGAAGGAAAACACCAGACACTTACTAATTGTTGAGACAAACATGATGCAGAATCCCGCAAATATGGGAATTGGATAGCCAATTCTGCAAAACACAAACATCAGACAAATCTGGTGACTGCAGGCTATTTTTTTAAGGCTTTATATTGATTTTCTCCTGGCTACCCTTTGGGATCAGACAGATAAGTGTTTGGTGGACTTTTCTGAAAATTCATATACTCAGTGCTTCCTATGTGACCTTTTTGTGTTTGACTGTCTTGGAACGTGAATACATTTATGGACTGCCACTGTGAACAGAAATTTCTCTGGAATAAATGTTAACACAATATTGGCAAGTAACCCAGAAACATCCAAAATACACGGCCCCTATGTCTGTCATTTTTTAAAAATGATTCCTTTAATTATAGTCTTTGCTAAAGCTCTCCCAAAGGAGCCACTGCAATCAAATGATTCGGGTAAAAGGCCATCAAGTGATTCCACTGGCAGACTGCAGTGTGTCTAAGAGGCATTAGGAAGCAAGATGTTAAGATCTGCCTTTCTGTTGACCCCCATGAGGCCAACCTAGAAAGACAAAGTCTCATTTTCTGTGCAAAATTTCAAAATCCAAATTGCTCCGTGAGACCACTGCTCGCCTAGGACTCTGGCGCCAGGTCAACAGGGCTGGTGGAAAGACCCTGGCATTCCCCTATGCCATGTCTGGCTGGACACGTGACCCTGCCACTTAATCTAGGGAGGTCTCCTCTCAGCCCCTTGGAGAGACCACCACCCACCTCCCAGGACTGGAGTACAGAAAGAGATATGGATGTTAAACTATTAACACCAGTGCCTAGAGCATACAAGGTGCCTAAGAAATGTCATCTCCTCCCTCATTCTCTTCCTTCTTTGTCCTCTGTTTCTGCTGGATCAAGCAGACAGCTGGGTCCCTGCTCTGTGGGTGGGGCATGAGAGTACAGGCAGCTTCCCAGCCCCTCTGTCTTGAGAGGAAGCCAACGGTGGCTGAGCTCTTGCCCAATTGCAGGTTTGCTCCAACCCAGAAGAGCCTGAAACATCTCTAAGTCTCTTCTGTCTCTAGCTCTGGACCCTCAGGAACCTGGAGAGGAGTCAAATGAATCCAGGAAGGCAAAAGGGCCAAGC
Organism: Symphalangus syndactylus; assembly: GCF_028878055.3. Taxonomy (NCBI): domain Eukaryota; kingdom Metazoa; phylum Chordata; class Mammalia; order Primates; family Hylobatidae; genus Symphalangus; species Symphalangus syndactylus. Next base: position 21,220,396 of record NC_072424.2, read on the forward strand.
ATCCTGAGCTCTGGGCACAGACTGGAAGGGTTCTTCCATTCCAGGCTTTAATAAAAAAATTGTAATCGGCTGAGCATGATGGCTCATGCCTGTAATCCTAGCACTTTGGGAGGCCGAGGCAGGTGGATCACCTGAACTCAGGAGTTCGAGACCAGCCTCGGCAACATGGCAAAACCCAGTCTCTACTAAAAAAAAAAAAAAAAAAAAAAAGTACAAAAAATGAGTCAGGCACAGTGGTGCAGACCTGTAATCCCAACTGCTTGGGAGGCTGAGGCATGAGAATTGCTTGAACCTAGGGGCAGAGGTCACAGTGAGCTGGGATCGTGCCACTGCACTCCAGCCTGGGTGACAGAGCGAGATTCTGTCTCAAAACAAACAAACAAACAAACAAACAAAAAACCATAATCACAGCACCTTCATTTAAAGTTTACACTCAGTTCTCCAAGCATTTACACCCACCAGATTTAGTCATGATTTAATAAGGGCGCTATTTTACCTCCCTATGTTACAGATGAGGAAACTGAGGCATGACATCATGATATCTGTCATTACTTATCAGATGTCATCAGACTAATTTCACCTGGGCCATTCCCACATGGCTTTTCCTTGTAAACTTTACCACCTCCTCCAGTACCCAAACAGCATATATGGCTTTAAATAGAATCTTTCCAAAAATTCTCTTGACCATACTCAAATATTTTTTAACTGCTTCACCTGTATCCAGAAACCAAATACCAAAAATACAGAGAGTAACTCACAAGCATGACAGATTCCCAGACAGTCAGTCCCCTCCCACAAACCATGCAAAGATTCCCCTGCTGTGAACAGAGGTGAGCTTGTAATTCACAAAGTGGGGCTCCAAGCAAATTGGGTAAACCAGAGAAGATGCCAGGATTCTGACCTGCAGTTCAGATGGCCATCAGGTGGCAGCTTCTTCTGTCTCAGCCCACCCAGATCTGATTCTCTGTGCCCCTTATTCATGTGGACAAAAGAAACCCAACACCAGGGGCTCACACGGCACTGCAGGATACTGAATCAGGAAATGTCCAGGAGGCTCAGAGAGAAGAACTCGCAGGCAGTTTATTTTCAGCAACCACAGTTTGTCCCATGAAAGAACAGGCATATGACAATCTTCCTGGCTGTCCTGGAAGAAACACAGGCTTCTCCCTCTGTTCAATATATATTTGGAAAATCTAGTCGTTGAAGTACCAATACATATCAAAGCTATTGGAATTAGGGGCTTCACTCTTGTTTCACCAGTTCTTCATTTTGGCTATTTATAAGGCTCTAATACGGAAACCTTCAGGCATCAGGGACATCCCTGAAGGCAAATAAGACATCTGTGGCCCTTTCCCAGACTGTAGGCAGAAGCACTGGGTGGTTTCAGGACAAAACTCAATAAAATGTGACAACCCCTGTCTGTGGCCCCCAAACCACCAGCCATACTGTGCCCACTGTTCAGTCCAGCCAGTATTCCAGGTAACCCATCAGGGCACAGCTGGGGTGGGCTGGAAGCCACTGAGGTCCCTCCCTACCTGAAGACTCAGACATTCCCACGACTGTAAGCAGGGAACCAGCATGCTGGGTGGCCTGAGATTCCAAGGGAGGGTAGCTGGTTTTATCCATTTTTCAGATGATCAACACTGAGGCTCAGGGAGGTGAATTACTTGCCCCAAATCCAAGGCTACGGGCACACCTTGAGTGTGTTAACATGTACTAGGCCCTGATGATGTGCACCTGGGTGGGGACACTGGCGCACGTGGGATGGAGAGTGCACAGTTTCACTGAAAACCACAGGGTCTGTGCCCACAGAGGGTTCTTTTTACCATCTGAGGTGCTGTGTTTTCTTCAGAAACACTGCAGCTACTGTTTTTCTTTTTAAGTTTCTTTGGGATTTTAACAATGCATGTATGGAATAAATGAATATCAAAGCTAGAAGGAAACTCAAGGGCTAGCCAGTCCAAACCCTCACCTTAGATGAGAAAGCTGAGGTTCAGAGACAGAGTGGCTCACCCATGTCTGCAGAGCAAGCCAATGGCTTCAGATACAACCAGGCTCATGTTGCCGCCTTCTGGGTACCGGACACACCTGTGCCTGCACTTTCAACACAGGCCAAGCCACTGCAGGGGCTGCTCGGTGGTAAGCACTGGGCATCATTTTTCCCCAGAGCTCGGCTTCAAGGCAAAGAAGACTCCCTGGGAAGCTCCTGGGTCTCTGCCCTCAAACTCCTCTGGCCCCTCAGTCACCCGCCATAGAAGGAGGGTCTTCCAGCGCCCCTAGTCATTGAGTGGTGGGCAGAAGGACCAAACCTTTCTGCTTCCCCACAGTATCTCCTAAACAGACAGAAACTCAACTGACATTAGTCACAATCTGTGTCTGAGTTGCCCCCCTTGTCTCAATTCAGGGCCATCTCAATTAAAGTATTGCTAAGCAGAGCTAGATCTGATTCGGCAAACCTTTAGCCAAACGTCATCCTGGCCCATGGTCATCCGATACAGAGCATCACTAATCAGTTAATCCAATTTGAGTAAGACTAAAAATCATATATTGAATCCCTAGAAAAACATGCAAAACAATAAAAGTTATGTTAATTATATATACTTAGTCATTGGAGAAACCCCGTCTTTCCCAAATGGTCAATGAAGACAATACTTCTCTAGTGTTAATAATTAGCTTATCCTTGCCATAGAGACTAATGGAAGCTCTCTTCTCATGATTGCTAAAACCACAGTTTCCTCTACCATGGTAAATTACAAAAAGCATACAGACTACGGAGCCCCGAAGGGTGCAAACTATCACCAGATGCAACGAGAGACAACAGCTCCCTTCCAGTGATCCCTACACACTCCTAAAAGGTGTGCAGTAAATCAATGTCAGTAAATGGAATGATATTTTCAGTTTGCCTGGATATAGCAGGAGGTTTGTCAATCATTTAGTAAATAAAACAAAATTCTTCTATTCCACTTGTCAAAATTCTTAGGTCCTGCTTGTCTTTTTCAGCTACCAGACAGTTCCAGGAGGCACGGACTTCTCACCCTCCTGGGCGTGAGCCCTGTTCTCTGACACACAGCTTAACGGAGCCTTTGCTTCTCCTAGGAATGTTCTAATTCCACAGCCAGTTTCCTCTGATTTCAGAAGCAAAGACTCGTCAAACCCTCCCTACCATCCTAACCACATCCAGGATGGGAGATCCCTTCTCAGAACAGCTGGTTTCCCTGTCCGTAGAGAAGCTGAAAAGGTCACCACTTATTCCTACAAAGCCCACTTCAGACCCACTGGCTGAAGCAAGCAAAAAAATAAAATAAAACCACAGTAGATTTCGTAGAGATTTCATGTCCTGTGGCTTCCTCCTTGTCGTTCAGATGTTAGCTAAGATTCGCAAGGAAAAAGAACTGCTTTCAAATATACTAAGTAACTACGGAAATAAATTAAGCCACTGACGCTGGCTTGATAAAAAGCAGATCACCGAGACAATGACAAGCTAAGAAGGAAGCAAGGGAAACGGTCCCCAGCAATGAAGTTAACTCTTTCCCAAGCCAGTCGTTTAGTGTGGAATATCGTTTGGTTCTGAAGATGCAACTATTATTTCAACCTTATGCTAAGCAAGACCACAGTGCCACATAGTTACCTGACTGAGGGAAGAGAGAAATGTAAACATATCCCATTGTTCATGTGCCTGGAACATTCCTCTTATGTACATATATATCTAAAATTTGCTTCTTAGATCAAATGATGACCAAGCATCACTAGTATAATTTCTGCTACCACCTGCACACAACTGCAATCATGAAATGAATAGTTCAGCTAGAACTATAAAATAAGAGGCAAGAGGCTCCAACATGGAAATCAGGTCAACCCAGCATCCTCAGGCTTTGTTGGAAAGTGTGCTATTGGCCAGGTGATCACTACACACACCCAAATCAAAGGTTTCTGCCACCTATCTGGTGGCACCTATTTTCAGTAGAAATATAGTATCTGAATAACAAATGAAACAGGAGGAATGTGCATCCTATTAGCAGCTAAATGAACCCAAGAATTGTTACTCTATATTTTCAGGGTTTGGTGTGAGAACTTATCGAATATTTAAAAACAACAGACAGGGCCGGGCATGGTGGCTCACGTCTGTAATCCCAGCACTTTGAGAGGCTGAGGCGGGAGGATCACTTAAGGTCAGGAGTTCGAGATCAGCCTGGCCAAATGCTGAAACCCCATCTCTACTAAAATACAAAAAAAATTAGCCAGGCGTGGTGGCACATAGTCTCAGCTACTCGGGAGGCTGAGGAAGGAGAATTGCTTGAACCTGGGAGGCAGAGGTTGCAGTGAGCCGTGATAGCCCCACTGTACTCCAGCCTGGGCAACAGAGCAAGACCCTGTCTCAATAAATAGATAGATAGATGATAGATAGATAGATGATAGATAGATAGATAGATAGATAGATAGATAGATAGATAGATAGATAGATGATAGATAGATAGATAAATAGACAGGCGGCCTACCTTTTGTGACTCCTACCCACAAAAGCCACACACATGGCACCATCATGACCGTGAACAGAGGATTCCAGTTATGGTGTGATGCGCTGTAGAATGTCTCGATTCAGAGTGGGTCCCACTTCAGTTAAAACAAGCAGCTTTGGAAAAGAATAGCTCTGCCCAGCCTGACTACAGGAAGCTTTCCCCACACATCTTTAGGGATGCACAAGGCTGGACCAGTTCACATCAGGGACTGGAAAAAGACAATATTTCCGGGACCAGGGAGGGTCCATGTCCACAGGAATCAGGCTGATCTTTTCTAAACTCTGCTCATTGATTAAAAATAGCAAAATCAGCAACTTACTGGGTCTTCAGCAGTTCTGCCTGGTACAACCAGGAAGAGCCCAAGTCAGTGCAAGAAAGACAGATTTCGAGCTGCATTCTTTATTTCTAGTAGCTAAAAGTACAAGCTGTATAATCATAAGCAGGTGGGAAGAACAGGAAGGGGGGAAGAACAAAGCTTGAAACGGGACAATCGGGACACGTGGCTACAGTCCTGCCGCTGTTGTGGTAAATGCTTTCTCCTCCTGAACTGCAAACTCCTTTGCCTATAAAATGCTAGGACTGGCCCAAAAGCTTTCAGGAAAAGTCTCTGCAAGTTCTGATGCTCCATATTTTTAACTGCTCTTTAATCAGAAACATATTAACCAATTTTAAAAAGCCTTTAAACACATTTGTTTACCACACTGAAGACTTGAGTCATACATCTTGCTCATGGAGGTTGTGATTGGCATAGTTTACATCAGAAGACTGTTTGCAATGGCTCACAAGTTAACTCCTTGAAGACAATTAAAGGCAAATGGAATGCATTTGTCCCTTCTCTGATTCCATCTGAACTGTGGTGGGAAGCAGAATCTTGGAGTGTCCAGAAGAGCTGCCCAGTCCCCAAATTCATATCTACCAGGCTTGGAAATTATGAGACAAATCACAAATCAGGATCACAATATGAAAATTTATTTGCTCGCTGGGCGTGGTGGCTCACGCCTGTAATCCCAGCACTTTGGGAGGCTGAGGTGGGCAGATCACCTGAGGTCAGGAGTTCGACATCAGCTTGGCCAACATGGTGAAACCTCGTCTCTACCAAAAAATACAAAAATTGGCCAGGCATGGTGGTGCATGCCTGTAATCCCAGCTACTGAGGAAACTGAGACATGTGAATTGCTTGAACCCAGGAGGTGGAGGTTGCAGTGAGCCAAGATCACACCGCTGCACTCCAGCCTGGGTGACAGAGCAAGACTCTACCTCAAAAAAAAAAAAAAAAGAAAAAAAAAATTTGTTTGTCCTTCCATATTACCAGGCAGCACTACAAAATCATTTTCAAATTTGCTGGGTAGCTGGGCAAAACAGTTGGGGATTACTATTTTGCTCTAGATAATTTCCAAAGTGGATTACTCACCATGAGAATAGACTAAATCTCACAAGTCACAGAATGGAAGATAATGTTTTTGAAGTCCCAAAATGAGCCTGGTGTGGCTACAGCCTCAAAGCCGCTGGAGTATTTAACAGGGGAAAGGACTCACTGGTTTTAAACAAGCTTCTTCCCCATGGCATAAGCAAAGCATTAAAAATAAGAATGGGATTTTTTAAAAAGCTTTTCATTTGCCATTTGCGTTTGGAAGATTGGAGTACTCACATCATTTCAGCCGAATTTCTAAGTATTACACTGTACGGCTAGTAACGTTCCACCCAAGTGATTGGTGAGGTATTATTACGATAATGTCCTCAATTTTCACATACAGTATTTGAGCTGTTTGCTTTCTCAGAATACAAAACCCTGAGCTATTTTCTGTAATTATACCAGATGCATTTTAAGAAGCATTCTTAGTCTTGAAAAAAGGAAAGAAAATAATCCTGCAACTACCGAGGTCTGTTTGGTTTTTCTCCTGAGAACAGAGGAATCACTGAATGTCACCTTCTTAATGGGCTCACAGTCAGCCCTTTGCTGGGTTAATTTGCTTAGCATATTTCATGTAGCAGCCTTAGAATATTGCTCTGCACAGACTAGAGGGCTGGACATGGCTTGAGATTGTTGAAATCAATTCAATGGCACCCTTCCATCCAGAAAATCCAACTGCAGATGTTGAGAATGTGCTCCTATCCGACTCAAGCTCCACGTGTCCAAGGGCAGCTTGTGCTGGCAGAAGGCCAGATCTGCCGTCCCCTCCCTGAGCCCCAGCCACCACCCAAGGCTTCCTCACCTCTCAGTGCCCCTAACCCTAGAGTCGCACAGAGCTCTGCTCTCAGAACTTGGTTGATTTAATGCTCTGTTGCCACCTTGAAGTGTTTCATAATGTTTGAATGTGGGGCACACATTTTCATTTTGCACTGAGACCCACAGATTATGTAGCCAGTCCTGCGCCCCACTCCCCATGCCAAAGGCAGAGGAAATGCAAAGTTCTCCCTGCTCCCTGCCTACCTCCCCTGCTTAAAATAGTGCTTGATTTCACTCATTCTCTTTGGCTTTGGAATCTCTAATGGCTCCCAACTGTCCCACACAGAATCTCACTCCTTTCTCAGCCCAGCACTTGGGGCCTCTTACAGCCTAGCCCAGCCCTGGTTTCCCCTGCCTCTTTCATTCTGCCCTCTCCCCACTACCATCTTTTCCATCTCTAGTCTTTGTTCCTGCTTCCGGGCCTGGTCTGCAGGTAGGACTCTGGGCACACCCCTCCCCACCATTTCTGGTGTTTAACAATATGTATGCCTCACACGTGTAACTTTCACCTAGGTAGCTACACTGTGCACTTGGCAGCCCACCACCAACACTCAACTGTACCAGCTCCCACTCCTTGCACTGACACCTTGGGGGCCTGCCTCCTCCTCTCAGCTGCAAGGCCCTTCTCCTGAGCTTGCAGCCCCCACGGACCAGGCAGAACTGGTCCACCTCAGCAATAGAAGAACAAACACTTCACCAACAGTGGAGAAGTAAACAGTTATTCCAAACAATGTGGGTTCAAAAAAATCTAGAACAACCTGATTCATCTGAAGCTAGTTTGGGCAGCTTGGATTATCCAGACAATAACCTCAGTTCTCTTCCTTTCATGCACGTGGACATGGCTACATAACCAGCAGAAGGGAAGAACACAGCCCGTGACCTCGGCATCAGCTCGGAGCTCCATCTGTGCACCAGTACGTCCAACCTTTTCCCACACTCCCTACCTGGTATCTGTGAGAGCCTTTAACATGCCAGTTCCAAAAGAAGACACCTTGGCTCTCTACAGAGAAGTGCATGGCCTGAGGTAGGAGATAAGAGGAGGCCACATGGCTCATAAAATAGGATGACAGCCATGGCGGCTATAGAGTTCCTGCTGCCAAGGGCGATTCTGACAAATGCACTTACGAAACCTGGCATTTAGACAGGCCAAAGTCCTCCCACTCGGTGGAAGAGGTCCTCTTTATTCTGTCTTCTTTAATATTTTCTTATTTGTTGAGAAACAGAAGGGAGAATAGAATAGGAAATTGTGGTTATCTGGGAACAGAGACATAGGGGAAGGAGACTGGGTTTTCCCCAGCTTACCCACCATGGATTTTCCAGACTCTCACCAATGAATAAGAAGCAGAATTCCAGGAAGGACATAAGCTAGGACTGATCCAAATATCAAACTCTTTGACTAAAGTAATCTGCCCTACCTGTTGGTCAGCAATCCTATGAAAGGATTGGTGATGAGCTGGACGGTGGCTTTCGAGGCAAACAACAGACCAACTTGCACATTTTCATTCAGGAGGTCTTTGTCTTCACTGGGACAGTCGGAAGGAACGGCGGACACGTTGGTCACCATGTGCTGTGTGACGGTCTGATGAAGCGGCAGGTCTCTGGTAGCATTCCCGGTGACCATGGTCGAGTTATCATAATAGGAGAAGATGCTTTGGAAGCTCTCTGAGATGGAGGCCGTGTGCACTGGCCTGGCCGTCTGGATTTCTGTAGCATTCTTCTCGTGCTTAATGCTGTACAGATAACTTGGGATGATGGGGACTGGGGATAAGAGCAGAATGGCAAGGTGGTGATCACACTGAAACCCTCTCCAGGAAAAAAGCCAGCAAAAAAATTATGGTTGTGTCGGCCAGGAGCAGTGGCTTACACCTGTAATTCCAGGACTTTGGGAGGCTGAGGCAGGTGTTCCTGAGGTCAGGAGTTCGAAACCAGCCTGGCCAACGTGGAGAAGCCCTCTCTCTACTAAAAATACAAAAATTAGCTGGGCATGGTGGCACCCGCCTGTAATCCCAGCTCCTTGGGAGGCTGAGAAAGGAGGATCGCTGGAACCTGGGAGGTGGAAGTTGCAGTGAGCTAACATTGCCCCACTGCACTCGAGCCTGGGCGACAGAGTGAGACTCTGTCTCAAACAAACAAAACAACAACAACAATAAAACTATGGTTTTGTCAAATGCCAGAAGAGATCCAGAGAGGTGACAGGTCTACCCCAAAACAGGAGCCTTGTGCCGTATGTCTACAACGACATTGGAGCAAGTTCACTTTGCTTAGCTCACCAGAAAGAACCAAGCCCCCAACGGCCCTGAGAACTGTCTCCTCTCAAAAGGCAGCTGCTGTGCTGAACTGACTGGTCCCAGAGATTCTGTCATTTGTGAGTTTCTTGCACATTGTTCCTTCAAGGAATATTTCAGAAAAGCAAAATGTGGTCTGACATTAAGACAGTGCTGACCTGGGGTCAACCAGTGCTTCTAAGAAAGAGAGGCTCAAAAGACTTTCAAATGAATGAATCAAGGAAACAGAAAACTACATTTCATTATGTGTCTTAGAAAAAAATTAACCTGCAGGAAGTAATAACTTGGAAATTCTGCAACAGGCCCACTTCATCCTTCTATTATGTGAGTGGGAATCTGCAATTTTTCCTACCACTTGTAAGATTTAAGAATTCCTAAGGCTTTCACAAGGAAAAAGCAAAACTGAAACAGGCCGGGCTCGGTGGCTCACGCCTGTGATCCCAGCACTTTGGGAGGTCAAGGCGGGTAGATCACCTGAGGTCAGGAGTTCAAGACCAGCCTGGCCAACATGGCAAAATCCTGTCTCTAATAAAAATACAAAAATTAGCAGCTTTGGTGGGGCATGCCGGTAACCCAGCTACTCGGGAGGTTGGCGCAGGAGAATCACTTGAACCCAGGAGGCGGATGTTGCAGTGAGCCAAGATTGTGCCACTGCCCTCCAGCCTGGGCAACAGAGTGAGACTCCATTTCAAAAAAATAAATAAAAAGCAACAACAAAAAATACAAATTAAATTGTGAAACATATAATCCAAGCTGTGAGCACATGTGTCCAATGGAGCATTCGAGCCAAAGCAGAACTAATGCCGTTGGTACTGAACAGGGATGAGCTCCATGGCTCTGATAACTCCTTGAGATGAAACCTATCAGATGCTCTGAAAACTGCTGTGAGAAAACCTGCAAATGGAGAGAAAGGAAACAGCTCCCACCACTTACAGACTAAATGAGTCATGATTTTTTTCATTCATTAAAAACTGGGATTTTTTTTTTTTTTTAAGGAAAGGCATGCCAAATACTTCTCTGTTAATGGGCCTAATTAAGAGACCTGGATTTCGATTATTTAATTTTTCAAAATTCCATTATAGGAAAAATAATAAAACCAACATTGTTCAAATTGTTCTTGCAATGGTTCCTGAAATATTTCCATCTCAAGTCATTCACTAATACGGTATATCCAAATGTCTTTTTTTTGGAGTAAGGGATCGCAACTTGCTCTTTTAGGTACTATACCAAATTATTAACCTGCCTTTTCGAGTAGCCCAATAATTATTCTAACACGTAATTTTGAACTTTAGGAATTTCTCTTCTGGAACAGAAATCTTTTTCATCGCAGTGAAAGCAGGCAAGAGGATGCGGGAAATTATCAGGGGGAAACATAAGTTCTGGGTCTTATCGGATGTCACAGTTTTTGACCAGAGCATCAGGAAAGCGAAGCCACCAACGCGGCTCCTCCTAGCCCCGGCGCGGCAGTCTGGAGGGGATGTCATTTTGCAAAGCGAGTTCTCCAACTTTCCCGGGCCTTGGCGGAGCTCCGGGACCGCGCAGGGGTAAGTGGAGTGCCGGGGAAGGGGCGCTGGGGCTGGGGTGCCGGGGCAGGGGTACCCTGTCCGCACGTACCCACGACAGTGAGCAGCATGTTGTCCAGCAGCAGCGCCAGGAACACGATGAACAGGATGAGCTTCCGTGAGCGTCGGCTCTCCTGCAGCCAGCGGACCAGCGCCAGCTCGCTCAGGGCCATGGCTCCGGGGCTCCGCTGCGGGCGCGGCGCGCGGTGAGGACCCAGGGCGGCCGAGGACCCCCCATTCTCCCGTCCCCCAGGCCGCAGAAGGGTGGGTCAGGGAGCCGCGCGCACCGGCATCCGGGGACACCCCCGGGCGCCCAAGCCTCGGCTCACCTGCCTCGAGCGCGTCCCCACGAGCGCCTGCGGTCCCCGGAGAGAGCCCCCGAGCGCCGTCGGGGACCCAATCTGGGGACCCAACCTAGAACCCCCAGGACGCTGCCCTGATCCCCGCCGTCCCCAACTGTGCCACCTCCCAAACTGCACGCTCGGCCCCGTGCACCTTGCACCCTGCGCCCCGGCTGCCCCGGGGTCCCCGCAGCCCCGCCCGCGTAGCTCTGGGGGCCTCCCTGCCTCCCTGCCTCCCCCGGCCCCGCTCCCCTCCGGCACCGCGCCCTTCGAGCAGGGAACCGGGGCCGCGTTACCTCGGGGTCGCTTGCAATGCCTACCCGGGTCCTCCGCGCCCGCACCGATGCCCGCACCGCAGTGGGCTCCGTCAGTCCGGGTGGCTCCGGGTCGCAGTCTCCGCCCCAGCGCCTCGCCACCGCTGCTCAGTTTGCCCCGTCTGGCTCTGACGTCACGGCCGGAGGGAGCGGAGGCGGGGGGCTGGGGCGCCCCGGCCTCCGCCCGCCCGCGCCGTCGCTGCGCAGGAGGGGCCGCCGCCTCCCCGTCCCCGCCTCGGCCGCGGCTGCGCCTCTTCCCCGGACCCAGCGCGTGGCCGAGCGCCTTGGGGACCCGGGCCTGGGGAAGCGGCAGGGGCGCAGAGGGAAAGAGGTCAGAGACCCTGGACGAAGAGTGAAGGGCCAGGGACCAAGGCGAGGAGGCACGGACCAGGGCTTTCTTGTGGCTCCAAGTGGTGGCCCGAGCTGCTTTGAATAAATCAGGTGGCTCTTTGAGCCTCAGTGTCCCTGAAATGCTGAAATGGGCCGTGAGGACGGGAATGATGGCCGCGGGGTGAGATCGCCAGGGGTGGCAGGTGCTGGGATCCAGGGACAAGCTTCTCTTTCCTGAAGAAGCCACCCTTTGCACCCACTATCCCCTCCCCTCTCCGACCTCTGCAGCCGGATGCGGGGTGCCACTCGGAGGAGGCTTTGAGCCTTGGGCATCCTCAAGCTGGTGACATGGAAACGGGAGGGAAAGGGGACACCTTTCATTATCGCCCTATGGTGGGAGTTGGGGAGGTGAAGGTCCCAGGTCTCAGAAAGTGGAAGCAGTGGGTTTGGGCCTCTGGGGCCACCTGAGCAGGGGACCCTGGAGGCTAGGTGAGTGCACCTGGCCTCAGAGAAAGGCTAGGGGGCGGGTTGTGGGCGGGGCAGCAGGCCTAGGCCCTGTGTCCTGTACTCTCTCCCCTCCATGCTGTGCCTGGGCGTCTAGGTGAGAGGTGGTTCCTAGAGCCAGGGGCCTGTGTGTGGCTGGTGCAGAGCTGTCATCCTCACTGCTAAGGGCTAAGAGTCTGCCTTTGATTTCCAGGTCCCTTTTATAAGCAAAGGAGAAACAAACAGATGCCCTCTGACATCGCTGGAGCTCTGCAGGCCCTCCGAGGGGACCATGGGAGCAAGAGCTGTTTTCTTGGAAAGCCACCTAGAATAAATGTTACCCTGTCACAGTCTCTTAGCAGAAGAGTGGCCTTGTTTTATTAATGTTAGCTTGTTGACAGCAGGAGGCCACAGCAGGGCTGTGAGAACAGCCTGAGAACAGCCGTTTGATGTGTGGCTGCCCCCAGTCTCTCCACCTCCCTACTCCCTTGCAGAGACCCCCTGTGCTTCCCATTGCTACCCCATGTGTGAGAAGAGATGGTTGAATAGGTAAGTAGGTCAGGAACATGGGTCTCCAGGAAGTCGCAGGATGTGCACAACTTAAATATTAAACAGGGAGGACAGAAGGAAAACCACTTAGGAGGTGGAAGCAGATGGCAGAGAGCCATTTAAGATGGCAGGAGGGTATCACTCACGGAGTGCCCCAGAGTGCTTGCTCTGGAGTTTCAGAACCCAAGGATGCAGACTCTACCCCAGGGACCATGGGGACAGAGAGGCATCATGGTAAAGAGTACCTCCCAGGATGCCCAAGTCCCAGTCTGCTACTTCCTTGACTGGTGGCCTTGGGCTGGTTATGTATCCTCTTTGTGGCTTAGTTTCGCCATCTCTGGAATGGGGATACTCACTGGACCTACTGCAGTGTGGTTGTGAGAATTCCAAGGGAATGCATAGGCAGCTCTTAGCACAGTGCCTGGAACAAAGTGAGAGCTCCCTAAGTGCCGGCCTCTCATTCATGCGGTGAATATATGTTGAGTTCTTACTATGTGCCAGGCACTATGGTTAATGCTGGCGAGACAGTAAAGCCCAGACAAATCCCTGCTGACATTCTGACCTGATAGCAGCATCATAGCGGTGAACACTGGAAGCCACACCGAACTCCAGCTTAGTCAGCTGGATGTAGATGGCTCCAGGGACAATGCCAGCCTGGTGTTCCCGCCTCCGGATCGCTGTCACCACCCCTACAGCACTGTGGCCTATAACAGACTTTTTGTTGAAACCCCCTAAAAAATGTTTAACATTATGTTTGCCTTACACATTTTCAAGTTGGCATCTAAAATGAGTTTTTTAATCATATATTTAGATAGGGTATATTGTATTTACTGACCTTTATGTATAAAATTATCTCTCTTTTAAATATACCCAAAGGAATTTGTATAAGAACACAAAACCGCCATGTTATACTTAAAAATATAAACAAGTATCCCTTTAACAGTCAAAATATTTGAATTGTGTCCTTTACCCCTTTTAAGTATGTTTCCATTCTGTTTCCAACAGAATTTTATCCTACCGTAATGCTTTTATTGTTTAAATTCTGTATTCATCACCTTATCTATTATGCGAACTACAACGAATATGTGAATATGCATTAGCTTTTTAAAATTTTCTACACATGGACATAAAGATGGCAACAATAGACACTGGGGACTACTAAAGGCGAAAGGGAGGGAGGGGGGAAAAACTAACTCTTGGGTACTATGCTCACTACCAGGGGGACAGGATCAATCATACCCCACACCTCAGCATCACTCAATATACCAATGTAACAACCCTGCACATATACCCCCTGAATCCACAACAAAAGTTGAAAGTATAAAAAAGAGTTTAGGCACAGTGACTCATGCCTGTAATCCCAGCATTTTGGTAGGCTGAGGTCGGAGGATCTCTTGAGGCCAGGAGTTTGAGAACAGCCTCGGCAAGATAGTGAGACCCTCTACAAAAAAGTTTAAAATTTAGTTGAGCATCGTGGTACGCACCTGTGGTCCCAGTTACTTGGAAGGCTGGGGTGGGAGGATCACTTGAGCCCAGGAAGTTGAGGCTGCAGTGAGCCATGATCACACCACTGCACTCTAGCCTGGGCAACAGAGCAAGACCCTGCCTCAAAAATAAATAAATTAATTAATTAATCAATATTTTCTTATGGCCATAAGGCTCTAAAATTCTCTTTAGGATCATGTGATTATAACAATGATTAATGGTATTTAAATGATCAAGACATCATACACAAATATGTATTCTGATAAATAATTATTAAACATAAAAAGGAAAATTGTATTAAAAGTGCATTACTTAATGGATGGATAGAGAGGGGATTTTTGGAGTCTTGATGAAAGAGACACCAAAAGTGTCTCTGTTTGGTGCCGAGGATGTTTTTGTGCCTCAGGACACTGTATACAGGAAGGGGGTCAGACTCAGGTTAGGTAGGAAGGGAGCCTTTCTTTGCCCAGGGGAAGATGGGAGACTGTGGAGAGGGGAGGCCATGTAGGAGCATGTGCATGTCCCCACCCAGGTCCATCTCAGCCAGATGAGCTTTAGAATGGAAGACATGAAAATTGAGGGTCTCAAACAGCTCGGGACATCTTCATATACACTCAGTGTCCTGCCATTCCAGGCTGAAGAGCCACCACGGCCACTTCTCATACCTCTCAGCCCTTGCCTTCCCCCTCTGGCCACAGTGGTTCCTCTCAGCATTTCTCTGCCCCAGGGCATTTGCACATTTTCTTTCTGCTTCCTCTTCTTTTCTAGTTATTTCCTCATTCACTATCAGTCCCTGCGTCACTTCCTGGAGGAAAGGATGTGGTCCAGCGTCAGACAGGCCCCTCCCTTATAAACCCTCATGAAGGTGTTACTTCTCCTTTTTACTTCACTTCCTCCTTTGAGTAACCCTCAAAGAAGCATTTCTTCCTCTAGAGTTACTTCCTCTCTAGAGGAAAGTAACTCTCCTCCCTCTCCCTCCACTCACTTGCACCTTTTTTAGACACTGGGGACTGAGGAGGTACAAAGGTGGTACCAGAGTTGACTTTTTCATTACATTTCAATATTTGGGAATGATAATTTCTAAATTCTATTTAGGAAGTAGCCACCTAAGACATAGCAGTTATTTGAAATAGACATTACTGGAGATGCACTAACAGTTTAAGCTGTAGACAGCATCCTAGTGGGGTCCCTCACAAGTTACATGACCTTGGTCATGCTACTTGACCTTTACATACCTCAGTTTCTTACCTGTCTCTCCAGCAGGGTAACAGTCCCTCTCTTCCAGCGTAGTTATAGAGAGAAAGTGGGATGGGCCTTGCCTAGTGCCTGACATCCATTAGGTGTTCTCTGTTACTGGAAAATGGAAAGTGCTGGATACAGGGAAGGTGTAGGTGTTTCCTGGGGGAAAAATCCTCAGGTGCTCCCCCACCAGAGATCTTGGAAACAAGGACAGTACCCTCACCTCCTGGACATTAAGCTGTGACATGCAAATAATGGGTCAGAGCAGAAACGAACAAAGCCATCCCAAGAGACTCAATGGTTCCTAGACTAGCCTAACCCGGCGTACTAGTTATCACACAGACAGGGAAGGAAGGGAGAGTAGAGTAGCCAGGCAGGAGCCAGCGAGCTGGCACAGGATCGGAACAGACAGGTCACAGAAGGGGGAGCCCAAATAGCTACCAAGCTCATGAAGAGACACTCACACGCTAGTAATCAGAGAAATGCATATTAAAATGAGGTCGAGATGCAGCCCTACACCTGGAGCACTGGCAACAATAGGAAGTTGGGTGAGACCATTTGTTGGTGAAAATATAGGGAAACGAGAGTACCTTCCTTGGGGTGCATGGGGACTGGTGCAGCCTTTCTGGAGAGCAATCAGGAAGTTTTTGGTGGAATTAAGTAAGTGCCCACCCTCTGATCCAGAGTTCTCTCTCTCTCTCTCCCTCTCTCTCTCCCTCTCTCTCTGCCATTTTTTGTTCAAACCAAGAAGCCAGATTTAAAAGCCCCCCAGAGGCTACCCGCAGAAGAGCCCCTGCACAAAGAGCTGGGAAGACCCTGGGAAATGTAGAATACATCGTAGGTTTCAGGGCACACCAGGGAAGTCGCTGAGACAGTTAACCACTGCGCTTTGTGGGAAATTCTACCCCGTTTGTACATAGCCCCAGGTGGCTCCCATGGCCTGTATCCCAGTCCCCTGAATTTCCAGGGCTGGCAACCTCAGCTGAACTTTCCCAGGAGGGCTCCATCTAGACAGGATTTGTTTGCGTCATCTTCAGACTGGGTTGAGCAAGTGCCTTTTGGGCAAGACCCTCAAGAGCTCCTTGCCAACTTCCTCCTAGGAGAGCAAAGACAAGGTGCTAGTGGGAGGATTACTGTGTGGCTTAAGGGAGGGTCTGCCTGCTCCCCACACCGTGTCTGGAGAGTAGGAAGTGAGAGGGCCCAGAACAGGGACCTGAAGGTAGGCTGCAGTCTCTCTCTCTCTCTCTCTCTCTCTCTGTGTGTGTGTGTGTGTGTGTGTGTCCTGTTTGTCTCTGAGAAATCCCTACTCAGAACCTAAGGGGCATGGATAAGGGTGGTCATTGCCATGTCATGTGCAGCAGTGGGGAGTTGAGGCAACCTGGGTTTCCCTCACTAGAGAAGATGTAAGTGAAATGTGGAGGACCCGACTGTAGAGTACCATGGAGCCACAGAAGCTGTGCACTGCGTTGCACACATCTCCACAGGCGGATTTTAGGAGGCCTTGGGTCTTGGGAGGAGGAGGAGAGCAAGTTCTATAGCATAATTCCAGGTGGGTACATGACAAGCACATGGGCACCACTACATTTTTGGAGGCTTCGTCCCCATTATGAGTCAAGTACATCGGAAGTGGATCCCCTTCTCCGGGAAGGGGCCAGGAGTGGGGATCTAGGATGAAGTGGAAAAGTGGAAATAAGTGAAAAAGAAACCAAGAAACGGGCACCACAGTCTGCTCAGAACCGGGCAGAGGATCAACTCACCGCTTTGTACATAAGGTACCCCACCACTGCCACCCCTGCCAAAAGGATGTGTTGGTGATAAAGAGGCTGTCACCATAGACACTTAGAAAAGGCAAACACTTTCAACGTAGCGTTGGCTGCACCGAACACACAGGCCATGCAGGGAGACGCCGCAAGGAGACACCTCCTGGGGAGCAGGCGGGGCCATGAGCTGTCTCAAGCCAGACTGAAGGGCAGTGACAGCAGATGGAAACCTCCTTCCCCAGAAAAGAATGGCAAAACATTGGAAAAGGGCAATGTCTGCCTCAAGGCAAAAGACTCTTGGATGGATTCTTTTTGTTTTGTGTGTTTTGTTTCTTTGCCTTTTCCCTCAGACTGCCTTTATAAACCTTTAACTGTTTAAAATTAAAATTTTAATATCACCTTGAGGGGCTCATGACATATGTAGATGTATTACTTACAACAACTGTTATTAAGAGATGGGGGTGGTTCTGGGGCTATAATTAAGCCAGATTTCCATACTTTATATGAAGGGCCTATGATTGACTGTAAATGGACTGTGCAAAGTTAAGGATGTATGATGGAATCGTAGGACAACCACTGTCAAAAATAATGCAAAGAATAGCTAAACAGCTAACAGATAAATTAAAACTAAATGCATTCTAAGAAAAAGTATTCAAGTCATTTTAAAAGATGGGGAAGGAGGAACAGATGAACAAAACCCAGAGGAGTCAGGCAGAAAACAAAAATAAAATGATAGAGGAAACCCAGCTAAATCAAAAATTACATTAAACATCAATGAACGCTACAAGTAAAAGAAAGTAGTTGTCAGAATGGATTTTAAAGAGTCTCAACTCTATGTTGTCCATAAGAGTCACTCTTTAAAGACGCAGATCAGTTGAAATTAAATGGATGGAAAAAATACAATGCATGTAAACTGTAAGCATAAGAAGGCTGAAGTGAGTGTATTAATTTCAGATAAAATAAACATCAAAAACAAAACTTGAAAAAGAGATCTAAAAAGGAGCTTTCATCATGAGAAAAGGAGTCAATCAACAGGCAGATATAAAAGTCGTGATGCATATGCACCCAATAATAAGGTCCCAAATCTATGAAACAAAAATGGACAGAATGAAAGGGAGAAACAGACATTTCCATAATCAAAGTGGGGAAATTGAACACCTTTTCTCAACAATTGATAGAACACCTGAACAAAAAAATCACTAGACATAGAAGATCAAAACAATAGCAGCAGCCACTTTGGCTTAATTGGTATTTATTTACACTGAACAGTAGCAGACTTCACATTCTTTTCAAGAATACGTGGAAAGTCTCCACCAAGATCTGTCTCATTCAGGTGGAGGGTTGTTTTTTCCTTGACACCAACTCAATCAGTTGTTTAGCATACAGGTAAATAATGAGACTATGATTAGAAAAATAATGCATTTCATTCTCATGCTTTTCTGAGGTTTTCTGCGTGGGCAGCTGCAAAAGAACATTTTCTGTATAAAATTTAACCAAATCGACTGTTCTGATTTTAAGAGGGAATGGGAAGGCAAATGTCAATTTACTTGAAGGATGCCTTGCTGACTACCAATGACATTAGGTCATAGATGCTCTAACTTAATAATTCAATCACTGAACTAACTGGCTTCATGTGGCATTATCTGTAAATGTGGGTCTCCAGGTTTGGCTATTTTAATAGAATCACCAACCTGTCTGATGACATTTGCTGTCATTGAAAGCTGCAGAGGAGCCAGCTGGCTGTGAAGAGCAGGTTTTCATTTGCTTCATGCCTTGATCCTCCACTCTCACTTGAACTATTGCAATCCCTCTTCCCACTCTACACCCATGTCTGCTCCCAGCATCCCCAGGCCTCATACAGTCTACCTTCCTCCCCAGCCAGAGACAGCTGCAAAAAACCAACATGGTCACACCACTTCCTTGTGTAAAACACTTCAACGGCCTCTCACTTGGGATAATGTTCCAAGTTTTCCATGTGGCCCAGTGGGACATGCCTGGTCCAGCCCTGCCCACTCTTTCCATCTTAATTTGCCACATTTGTCCTTGCTGTCTATTTCAAATCAGATTCCCTTATGATTCTCTGGGCTCTTGCATGGCTTCAGATGTCTATGTGTATCTCCAGGGCCCCAGAATTCCAGCCTGAGAGGCCCCTGGCCTGGGAGCTCCTCGCCTCCTCTTATACCACTTGGCCATGGCCTTCCCTCTTGCCCTCCCTTTCCCCACCCAGCTACACTGGGCTCTTTGCAATAAGCACGCTCTGCCTCAGGGCCTTTCTGCTCTCTGTTCCTTCTGCCTGGGGAGCTCTTCTCCTTCTTCATCTGATTATCTTGTTTTCATTCCTAGCCTCTCATCTGCTCATACACCCAATGTTCCCTCCTACCCCAGGGCCTTTGCTCAGGCCATTCCTACCGCCCAAAATGTCCTTCCCTCTTCTACCTTCATCTCATTAATTCTCCCTTAGCCTTTACATCCTAGGTCAAAACACAGGTAGGTTGAAATTCAATGGATGAGAAGGTATTTCTTCCCAGGGAAGCCTTCCATGACACCTGAGCATATGTCCCCTGTGCCGTATTGATAGACCCCTAAACCTTCCAGTCCTGGCATTTCTCATTATAATCACAATGTTACTAATATGACTGTCATTAATGTTGGGCTTCTGGGTCCCTCCCCCTGGGAGCTCAGTGAGGTCAGGGGCTTCAGTGTCTCGTTCACCCCTGCATCCCCAGAGCCTGGCATGGAGTAAGAGTTCAGTAAATGCTATGGCTGATCCAAGTTCCCTGATCACTTGCGAAGTGAGTTTACCATCCCAGGCAACTCACAAATGCCATCAGGCACCCACCACACAGGAGGCTCGGCCCTCGCTGGCTGTCTCCTTGTGGGTCCAGTGATCTGCCGTTGCTCAGGCCAGCTTCCATGCCTTTGCCTAAGTGGCTTCCTCCACCTGGAACATCCACTCCCTTTCTTCTACCTATCCAAGCCCTTACCTCTTCCTACCTGGTTTGGCTTGGAAAACCTTTTCCCCACCGTAAATTACTGAGTGACCATGGAACCCACCCAATTTATGATGCAACAAGGGATTGTTGTCTCTGCTCATTAAAGCTACAATAATAGAATCATTTATGTCCCCTCCTTCCCCAGCATTCCCTGTGGCCATCCCCCCATGCCCCAACCTCTGCTCATTCCTGATGCTGAGTCTTTGCTTAGGCAGATGGTCTTCCTAGGATGTCGTTCCTGCCCCTGACCGGGGGAGCCCAGCCAGAAGCAAAATGCCCAGATGTCATCCCATGGTCCCAGCTGTGCCATCAAGGCTGAAGGCCCACGGCATGGCACAGGCACCCTCCAATTCTCTATTGAATGGTTCATGTTCCCTCTTCGTCCCCATTCCTGTCCCTGCCACCACCTCCTACCCCAGCAGCCTCCTCTCTGCCCCACCCGGCACCATGTGCTGCCTCCAGTCTATCTGTGACTCTGTAGATCTCCATGAACCACGCTGTTTTTCAACAAACCCCTCCCCTGTTCAGGAGCCTAAGGTAACTCCCTGATACCGCAAATCTACACTCTCCTGCCTGGCTTCCAAGATCATCTGCAATCCACCCCACCCCACCCCATCCCTCACTTCTACCTCCGCTTGAATCACACTGGCCCCTCCATGCTCCAGAAAGAGTCATCGGTCATGCTATTTGCCTCATCCCTCCACCATTCCCAATCCTATTCCTAGCCCAGAGCCCAACTCAAGTCCTCTCTCTGCTGCAAATGTTGAGCTTTACATGGTCATCACAGCCTCCCTGGGTTTTGACCTGTAGGAACACATAAAGGCCTGATAAAGTATTTACCGGCCTCTGCCATGTCCATGTTCCAGTAGGTTCATCTGGGCTCATTCTTTTTTGTTTTTGTTTTTGTTTTTTAAGAGACAGAGAATAGCTCTATTGCCCAGACTGGAGTGCAGTGGCATGATCACAACTCACGGCAGCCTTGACCTCCTGGGCTCAACTAAACTAATTTCATCTGGGTTTTGTATCTGTTTGTTTGTGCTTTTTAAAATGTGGCTGAGAGAAAGTTTTAAATTACCTATTTCTGTGAGATGGCACCAGGTAGCACCTATATGCTGCAAGGGGTCTTTGAGGCTATTAAGTCTAGTGGCTGCCTTTGACACACAGGAAAGCAGACCCAGAGAGGGACAGTGCCTTGCCCAGAGTCATACACGTGTAAGGGCAGGGCGGTGAGGACTGGAACTCTGCTTCTTGGACCTTGGTGGTTCGAGGGCAGATAATGTCCAACACTGTGGGGGCCAACAGGTGGGCACCCACAGGTGGTCCTTCACAGCAGAGGACATTGGAAAGGACCATAGACTCGGGACACAGCCCTGTGGAGGCTCCCACACCCCCCTGCTCAAAGCTGTCCTCGCCCACTTGCCATGCCAACTGCACACCCAGACATCCTCAGGGCAGGAGATTTTAGTGGATAATCAATAGTCTGATAGGGCAGGCTGCAAAGACCCAAACCTAATTATGTTGTTCAGAAACTTGTCTGTAACTAAAAGGCGTCTGAGAAATCACTGTCACCATCGCTGAGAGGAGAGAGAAATCCAGTCATTAGGTCCAATTGGATTTATATTGACTGTTGGCTTGTTGTAGAAGATGTTGAATCCCTGCAAAACTGTTGTTTGAATACCACAGGGAAACACACACAGAGAGACACACAGGTTTTTTTCCTTTCTAGACTTTCGGGAAGGTTCTGGTTTACCCTTTTCTCACAGGTAGACTGAGATGTGATTGACAGGGTGATTTCCTGGGTCTCACTTTTGAAGTTCTAGATGGGCAGAGCAGAGCATGAGTCTCTTTCAAAGGCAGTGTGGAGGGACTGAATGCCTCCTCCAACTCCAGGCATTTGACAACCCCCACCCTGAATGGGAGAAAGTACTTCAGGGTGAGAAGTCTTTCAACAACTAGTTAAGATATTTGAATGTTGTATTAGTCCATTTTCATGCTGCTGATAAAGACATACCCAAGACGGGGCAATTTACAAAAGAAAGAGGTTTAATTGGACACACAGTTTGACATGGCTGGGGAAGCCTCACAATAATGGTGGCAGGCAAGGAGGAGCAAGTCGCATCTTACATGGATGGCAGCAGGCAAAGACAGAGCTTGTGCAGGGAAACTCCCATTTTTAAAACCATCAGATCTCGTGAGACTTATTCACTATCACAAGAACAACATGGGAAAGACATGCACCCATGATCCAATTATCTCCCACTGGGACTGTGCCACACACAGTACATGAGAATTATGGGAGCTACAAGATGAGATTTGGATGGGGACACAGAGCCAATCCATATCAAATATCAAGTTTTTTTTTTTTTTTGAAATGCAGTCTCACTCTGTTGCCCAGGCTAGAGTGTGATGGTGCAGTCTCAGCTCACTACAACCTCTGCCTCCCAGGTTCAAGTGATTCTCCTGCCTCAGCCTCCTGAGTAGCCTTCAGAATTGCAATAGGAAAAACCTGGTAAACTTCCAGAATGCCTGCCCATAGGGACCTGCAAAGCTAAGCGATGTCCACCTGAACAGTGGAACACACATGACCACTAGAGAAAATTAAGTAACTCAGTGTTTACCATGTGAAAATATGGAAGACATATTATTCTTCAGTGAAACCAAAGCTCACAGAACAGCATGTCTGGGATGATCCAATTTAGGTAAACAAATAAATTTCTTCAAAAGGCTGTAATACATGTGTCTGGGCCAAATGCCAATGGACCAGTTCTGAATGGAAGTTGATCAACCCACCATGGTGTTGACAGGAATTAGTTCCAGGGAATAAAAATTATGGGGAGAGGGGGAATTTACCAGGGTGAATATTTTTCACTTCTCAGTTGTAAACATTGGGATTGCTGTCTCTGCTCATTAAAGCTACAATAATAGAATCATTTATGTCCCCTCCTTCCCCAGCATTCCCTGTGGCTATTCCCCCATGCCCCAACCTCTGCTCATTCCTGATGCTGAGTCTTTGCTTAGGCAGATCGTCTTCCTAGGATGTCGTTCCTGCCCCTGGCCAGGGAAGCCCAGCCAGAAGCAAAATAATCCCATCACTTTGGGAAGCTGAGGGGAGAAGATTGTGAGACCAGGAGTTCAAGACCAGCCTGGGCAATATAGTGAGACCTTGTCTCTACAAAAAAATAACAATAAATTAGCCTGGCATGGTGGTGCATGCCTGTAGTCACAGCTACTCAGGAAGCTGAGGTGGGAGGATGGCTTGAGCCTGGGAGGTCGAGGCTGCAGTGAGCTCTGATCATGCCACTGCACTCCAGCCTGGGGAACAGAGTGAGATCCCATCTCAAAAAAAAAGCAGGTAGAGGAGGGGAGTTCACTCTCTCTGCTTCCTCTCTCCGTTTTGGAGCAGGCTGCTTTTCTCCTCCTGCCTTTAGACATCAGACTCCAGGTTCTTTGGCTTCTTGAGTGAGGAAGGGAAGGACAGAGGGAGGAAGGAAGGGAGTGAAGGAGGGAGGAAAGGAGATAGGAAAGGAAGGAGAGAGAGGGAGGGAGGAAGGGAAGGAGGGAAAGAGGGAGGGAGAGAGGGAGGAAAGGAAGGGGAGAAGGAGGGAAGGAGGGAAGGAGGGAAGAAGGGAAGGAGGAGGAAGGGAAGGATGGAGGGAAGAGAGGGAGGGAGGAAGTGAGGAAAGAAGGAAAGGAGGGAGGGAAGAGGAAGGGAAAGAGGGAAAGAGGAAGAGGGGAAGGAAGAGAAGGAAGGAGGAAGGAAGGAAAGGAGAGAGGGAGGGAGGGAATGAGGAAGGAAGGAAGGGAAGGAGGGAGGAAGGGAGGAAGGGAAGGGGAAGGAGAGAGGAAGGGAAAGAGGGAGGGAAGGAAGAGAGGGAAGAAGCCCCCCTTCAAGTAACATCACCACCACTGACTTCTCCCCTGCGTGCACTCTCTATACAATGGACTGAATATTTGAGTTCCCCCTGTTCATATGTTAAAATCCTAACCCCCAGTGTGATGGTATTAGAAGGTGGGGCCTTCAAGAGTAGTCAGGTCATGAGGGTGGAGCCCTCATGAATGGGATTCATGCCCTTATAAAAGGGACCCCAGAGAGTTCTCTAGCCCTCTTTCCATCATGTTAGGATAAGTGAGGAGCCAACCATTTACTCTCCAGAAGAGGTCTCTCACCAGAACCTGACCCTCCTGGCATCCTAATCTTGGACTTCCTGCCTCCAGACAGGTGAGCAATGTCTGCCATTTCTCAGGCATGCAGGCTATGGTGCTTTGTTACAGCAGCCTGAACGGACCAAAGACACCAGCATCCCAGCATCTGGTACACTGTGTGGCCTTTGTTTTTACCTTGATCTCCCCCAACATAAGAACTTGAACCCAAGCCCATGTGAACCCTTGCCTTTCCCGAGAAGGCTTTGCACTGCCTCTCCCAGGTGAGAGGGAGAGCCCTTTCCTGGCTCTCTCCAAATATGAATCCTCAGAGGACAAGATTGGGTGTCATTAAATGTTGGTCCCTCCACAGACCTAAGCACAAGGCTTTGCACGCACACGGAGCTGTGCACAATTATTGCTCATTGAGTTTACTTTTGATAATGATATCCTTTTCTGGCAAACTATTCCAGTAATTTTAAAAAATATCTTTTATTTTGTGATTGCCTTACTACAAAACCATGTAGATTGCAAATAAGTTTTGCTTTCAGTCGTTCAAAGGAGCTCAGCATGTGAATGCACAAGATTTTATCGAATTGTTCTCTTTCAGTGGACATCTGCCTTGTTTGTGTTTGATAAATAATGCCATTGCCCATGATGAATAATGCCATTGTCCATGATAAATAATGCCATTGTCCATGACGAATAATGCCACAAGGAACAATCTCTATGATCACATCTTTCACACCTATGCAATGATCACGTTTGGAGATTCCCAGTGGTGGCACAGTTGGATGGAGAGTGGGAAATTTTCCATTGCGGATAGAGCCCATTTCAAAAACCTATTTCCCCATATTTCATGACTGTTTTCTTCTAGAGAGCAGCACAGCCCAGTGGCTGGGAGTGTTTGGGGAAATGCTGGCTGGAATCCCTTCTTCCGTTCATTGGCTGTAAGATCAGGGTCACCCCCCTCACCCCCTGAGCTTCAGGGTTTCCTCCACTAAAGAGATGACTCTCACCCCTCCTGCCTCACATGGCACAATGAATGGAGAAGCACTGGGAGCTTCACAGCTGTAGGGGTGGTTCCTGCCTTGGGTTCATCCTGGCCAGAGTCTTGGTCAGCATAGCCTTGAAGGTTCTAGAAGAACACTGGGTAAGCAGAAACTGTAGATGTAGAATTCTCCCCCATCCACCTCTTGTCTCTCCTCTCCCACCCAGTCATGTCTCCAACCCCATAACCTGCCAGGGGAGTACAAAAGAACCCCGCAGGGCACATGTCCAGCGTGCCTCACAGGCTCAGCTCCTGACCCTGAACACCCTCACTTCCCTAGGAAATAACTCTTGTTCCTTTTTAAAATTCAGTCTCAGCTAGGTGTAGTGGCCTGTGCCTGTGGTCCCAGATACTCAGAAGGCTGAGGCAGAAGGATTGCTTGAACACAGGAGTTCATAGCCAGCCTGAGCAACATAATGAGACTCCATCTCAAAAAAAAAAAAAAAGGTTTTAATTCAGTCTTGTTATTCTCAGGCAGAAATATGTATTTTTCTTTACTATTGCCCATTGAATCTTGCTCCAATTAAACAGCTTCCAATATTCTTCTAGAAGCTTCTCTAGGCAAGACCAAGGGAAGAAAACTTTTGAAGAAAGAAATGAGGATGAAATTGTTCAGAGAAGTGTTACTTGTCTTAGTCCATTTTCTGCTGCTATAACAACACCACAGACTAGATAATTTATCAAGAATAGAAGTTGATGTAGCTCTCAGTTATGGAGGCTGGGAAGTCCCAGATCATGGCTCCAGCATCTGGCAAGAGACATTCCGTGTTTGAAGATGGAAAGCATCATGTAGTGAGCAGGCACATGAGGCAGCATAAAAGGAGGCCAGACTCCCAGATAATAACCCAGTCCTGTGATAACAGCATTAATCCATTCATGAGAGGAGATCTCTCATGACCTAATCATTCCTTAAAGGTTTCACCTCTTAATACCATCAAAATGGCAATTAAACTTCAACATGACTTTGGACATTCTAACCATAACACTTCTCAAAGTGGCCGGCTGGCCAACTGCTCATTCTAGGCACATGATGGGATAGGGAGCTTGGCAAAGACTCTCTTTGAGCAAACTTTAGACTGGCCCCTCAGAGCCCTCTTTCTGACTAGGTCTTACCCTGGGGCCCTGTCTTCAGCCTCCCTAGCTCAGTTAGAGCAAGAATTCTCCTAAATCAGCTTATTGAGAGTCTCTCTCCACTCTTGTAATCTGATCTCCCTGACTTGCCTTCAGCAAGATTCTGAAGTCCCCAGCTGTCTTCGCTGTATTCTGAGTTGAGCTTGATCTCCCTCCCCTATTGTGATAGTCTTGACACCTATCAGAATAGTCCAGAATAAAGTCTTCCTTGCTGTTTGAACAAGGGTCAGAATAACTTTTTCTTTAACAATTGTTAACGCACTGCATTCTTCATTAAGAAAGCCTTGCTACCAAAAAAAACCTGCCTGCTGTACTAAACAGTGTGCTTGGGGATATAATTGACTGATGTTCAGGTGCAAGCACCTTATCCTGTTAAGGACAGAAAACAATTGCACACTTACATTGATCTGGTCCCCAGGGCACACTTTCATTTTTGCTAGTTTGAAACCTACAGTGGGGAGAGAAGGCTGAGGGAGTGAGCAGGGGAAGAGATGCTTTTTCACACCAGCACTCCATCTGGAACACCAGGAGCCCCTCTCCAACACACCCTCAAAGCCTGGCCAGAGTAGGCTTGGTGGGTGCCAACCAACCTAGGCCTCTGATCCCTGTACTCATGGCAGGATCCTGCGGGTACCCAGGCAGCAGGTGGGGATGTCAACAGGTGGGGAAAGAGCATTTCCTGTCCCTCTAACTTCTAGGGAGGCTGAGTCTCCATCAACAAATCTTAGCTTAGGGCCTACCATGTGCTGGCCTTGGTGCCTGTCACTACGGGCATCGATAGTGCAGGCCATGGCCCTACCCATATGGGGTTGACACTCCAGCTGGGCAAGGGCCCAATGGCATGTGCAGTTAAGCCAGCAAGAACACCTTTTTTTTTTGAGACAGAGTCTCACTCTGAGGCCCAGGATGGAGTGCAGTGGCATGATGTCAGCCCACTGCAACCTCTGCCTCCCAGATTCAAGCGATTCTCCTGCCTCAGCCTCCCGAGTAGCTGGGATTACAGGTGCGTGCCCCCACACCCGGCTAATTTTTATACTTTTAGTAGAGATGGGGTTTCACCATGTTGGCCAGGCTGGTCTCTAACTCCTGACCTCAGATAATCTGCTCGCCTCAGCCTCTCAAAGTGCTGGGATTACAGGTGTGAGCCACCACGCCTAGCCAAGAACACTTTTCTTTATTCCTGAAAGGAGGCAACAGTAACACGGCAATGACAGACATATCCATTGCCCACTTTAAGGAGACAGGTGTTCGGCCCCTTCTTGGTATGACTGCAGCCAAAACCAAGGGTCACCTGAAGACTGCACAGTGCATACGACGTGTGGCCAAGTAAGAGCCAAACTCTGGAGAAAAACTTCCTCATTTGGATCCCTTTCTGATTTTACCACTTATTGACTAGGGGACTGCGGGCAAGTCACTTCACCTCTCAGCCCTGGGGATCATAATAGCACCTCCCTTGTATGTTTTGTGATGATTAAAGGACGTAAGGACCACAGCAAAGTGACTGGCACAGAGCAAAGGCTGTTCTGACTCATCTCCCGTCCCATCCAGCCTCCTCCTTGCCCAGGTCTTTTCCCAGGTGAATGGTGAGTCCTTTCAGGTTCAGACCCAGGCTCAGCTTTCCAGCCCAGCACCAGCGGGCTCTAGAAGGCCTTCTAGATCCTGTAGTCCTACCACATAATTAAGGCTCATTTTGAGCCATCTGCTGTTCATGCATTCATTTTTGTTGATCACCTATTATGTGCCAGGAGTTGTGCTAGGCTCTGAGGTCACGGTGGTGAGTCAATCAGTCATCCTGCCTCGTGGAGCTAACACTGCATGGGGACTGGGCACTAATCGACATGCAATTAGAGCTGGAAAAATCCCTCGTTCAAGTCCACAGAGCTCCACTACACTCTGGGGGCAAGAGAGAGGCCTCCATGTGGGGGGTGGGACATTAAAGCCATGGAAGGGGGTCATCCCCTGGCAGGAGTAGGTGGGTTGGACCTGAAGAGGGAGAAACACAGCTCAGAACAAACAGCTCAGGCTCAAAGAGGATGGGAGTGGACTCAAAGGAGAGGTGCAAAGAGGGAATTTTGGGGCCTTGGGTTCTGAGCAAAATGGGTCTGGCATCTTCAGGCCACCTGAAGGCCAGGGGCATCAGTATCCACCCACCGCAGAAGGCCAGGAGCCAGCTACCTTGCAGTGAGCCCAGCTGTCCAGTCCCCTGGAAGGCCATCTGTGTGTGGTCCTCACGGACCCAAGATTCCTCCATGATACTGGAGAATGGGGGCCATTCACCTCTTAGATGGGCGAGTTAACAGAGGGCCTGAAGGGCCTTGTGGAATGCAGTGGAAGACACAGCCTTGGCTCCCAAGGTGCCTCTGATCTCTATGTAGGCCCCATGACAAGAGAAGAGAACAAAATTCCAACAGCCCCCAGGGTGGGCGGCTTCAGACAGCTCAGGGTGTTTTGATACAAGCTGCTCTACAGCCCGGAAGCTTTCCTTGCTCTTTGCATGAATTTGGCCTTCAGGGAGAGAAGGAATGTGCATCCCAAAGAAACAAACAGAAGACGGCTCAGCCTAGGGGAGACTGACAGCTGGACCTGGAGCAGGCCCCGGCAGCAACTGCGGCACATGACAGTTGTCTGATTTGGCTGTGTCAATAAGAGCTTTGCCCGAAGCTTTCAAAACAAAAGATCATTCATAAAATGCACGTCCCACTTCTTGTTTCCCGCCCAGACATTGTATGTGGATTTTGAAAGAGTCAGGGTGTCTTTGTCATCAGAGCCTGGTGTCCCTCAGTCACCTGTTGAGAAGGAAGGAGGGAGGGTGCTGAGAAGGGAGGGAAAGGCGGCAGAGGGCTGGCCCATCGGGCTGCCACTAGCTTCTCCCGCCTGCATTTCAGGGAGTAAGGAAGACTAACCAGTACCTCACCTAACATCCCTTCAACAAGCCTCACGCTTGAAGAACACACAGCCCAGCTGGAGAGAGAGGCCAGGATCCCACATCATCACAGAGCGGGTGCATCAAGAGCAGCTGGGGCAGGGGCATCCCGGAAAAGGGCACCGTCCCTGAAGGCTGCTGGCCCTGAAGGAGCTCCAGGAGGAAGGGGTGATGGTGGGGCCTTGAGGCCCAGGTAGGATCCGGAGCGTGAGAGGGCAGATGCCTTTGGAAACGAAGCCCTTGGTCACCTTGGTGAGAAACATGGCAGGATTTGCTCTCTTGTTGCATTATTTAAAATGAAGGCAGATGTCAATCATCTCAGACAGGTTTACATCCTAAATGCAACTGACCCGGTCCCGGTCCCGTGTATCAGCCCCTGTGTTGTGGCCTAGCAGCCCGGAGAACATACGGTCCCCTTAGCTGGCAACATCACAGAACACTCCACCTGGAAAAACTTTAGGGAATCCTTGGTCAGTGGTGTTCAGTTCTACCCCACCCTTTCTGTCTTTAATTATGGACTTCTTTTTTCAAACAAAATGTTATAGAAGCCAAATATAAAACATAGCAAAGCAAAGCTACTCAGACCAAATCAGGGATAAGAGACTCCGATCTGCCCATGGGTTTCAGAAAACGCCACATGAAAATGCCTGGGCTACTTCCACTGGCTTGTACACTGGAGAAACTGAGGCACAGAGCAACAGTCCTAACGATACACTATGAGAGAGCAAAGACCTGGTTGGTCTTATAGCACACTGAATCCCCAGCATCCACCTCAGTCAGTCCTGGCACATAATAGATGCTCAATAAATATTTGTTGGACAGATACAGATTCGTTGGATCAACATATATTTTTTGCATAAATAAATATTTATTGGAAGAGACACACAGGCAATGCTGACGGCCTTTGCACAGTCATCTCTGTTTTTCTACAAATGCAACTACTTTTTGAAGAGACTAAAGGAGGGACTTGCCTCTGAGACAGGGTCTGTAATGGCCTATGTTTGGAATGTACAGCATTTGAAAGGTTTTAATTTCCTGATCTAATGACAAGAATAAAAGCAGAGGAGTAAAGGGCCAGGGAGGATGAAAAGGAGCCACAATTTGCATCCAAGATGGAAGTGCCCTTTGTTGTCCCACATCCAAGTCAACTTCAAAGTTTTCTGCTGCATGGAGATGCACATCAGTCACCATGGCAACCACCAATCTGCCCAGGCCACTCGACCCTGGCCAGCCCTTTGCCAGCCACAGCATGTGCCTGGCTTTTGGAGAGCCAGTTGGGGCAGAGAACACAGGGGCCGCTGCTCAGCCTCGCCAGCCTTCATCCAGCATGTCTTATTGGCACTCTGTCTGTGGGGAGAGGGGTCTGGGTCAGCACCTCAATTGGCTGCACCGTCATCCTGCAAACATGCATTAGTAGCCACCAGGTGGCTGTGCATCGGATCACTCCTTAGAGATACACTCCCGTGTCTGGCACTAGTTGTCGCTGAACAAAGGCTTGTGAATGAGTCAATGAATGAAATCATAAGCAGAGTCCCCTGGGAGCTTCTAAAATAAACAAATGCCCAGCTCCACCACCTGAAACTGGCTGCATCAGCATCTCTGGGATGTACAGGCAAGACTGGGGGGCTACAGATGCACACGTGCCCCTCAAGTTAGAGCAGGAGGAGAAAGCTGAATGCAGACAGTCCGGGTGGGGCCGCTGGAGCTGCCACTCACAGAGATGGCAGGAGGGGTGTTTGGTTTGGGATGTGTCGGGTTAGAGGTGCCCGGGAGGCATTTGGGAGTCCGGAGTTCTGGGGAGAACTCAGGGAGGGAGGCAGCCTTTTTATCCACCAGAGTGATGAGACCATGGTGAGGGTGTGGAGACAGATGTATTCATGCATTTTCACGCTGCTGATAAAGACATACCCGAGACTCGGTAATTTGTAAAGAAAAAGAGACTTAATGGACTCAGGTCTAAGTGGCTGGGGAGGCCTCACAATCATGGCAGAAGGCAAGAGAGAGAATGAGAACCAAGCAAAAGGGGTTTCTCCTTATAAAACCACCTGATCTCATGAGACTTATTCACTATCACTAGAACAGTATGGGGGAAACTGCCCCCGTGATTCAATCATCTCTCACCGGGTCCCTCCTACAGCACGTGGGAATTATGGGAGCTACAATTCAAGATGAGATTTGGGTGGGGACACAGTCGAACCATATCAACGAGCAAGAGACCGAGAGTCCAAGGTATAAGCCATGGAACACACGAGCCAACAAGGAGGGGCAGGCGAGGGAGATGAGAGTGAGCACCAGGCAAATGTGGTGCCTGGGAAGCCAGGAGAACATGACAAGCGCAGGGTGGGGAAGAAAGATAGTCGTGCCTAGAGCATCAAGGCAGAAGCTGCAGAAGAAAATCTCCCATCCAACACGTGGTGACTG
Source organism: Symphalangus syndactylus (assembly GCF_028878055.3). Lineage (NCBI taxonomy): Eukaryota > Metazoa > Chordata > Mammalia > Primates > Hylobatidae > Symphalangus > Symphalangus syndactylus. Next base: position 21,252,147 of record NC_072424.2, read on the forward strand.
CCGGCTGCTGTGGGTGCCCCAATGGATGGGGGCTGCCTAGACTACCTATGCCCAAAGACTGGGGCCTCAGTGGGGGCCACACTGAGAGTATCTTGCGAACCACTCCTAAATCCACCGGGCCTGAGGTTCTTACCTTGAAATTTACCTCTTCTTCCTCCATCATAGGCAATGAGCTGAGTGCTGGAGAAAGCTAAGCCATCCCATTATCTGCTTCCTAAACAGTAATGGGGGCCAGGTGCAGTGGCTCACACCTGTAATCCCAGCACTTTGGAAGACTGAGGCAAGAGGATCACTTGAACTCAGGATTTCAAGACCAGCCTGGGCAACATAATGAGACCTCCATCTCTACAAAAAATACAAAAATTAGCCAGGCATGGTGGTGCACGCCTGTATTCCCAGCTACTGGGGAGGCTGAGGTGGGAGGATCCCTTGCACCCAGGAGTTTTAGATCAGCCTGGGCAACATAATGGGACCCTGTCTCTACAAAAAATTTGAAAAATTAGCCAGGCATGCCTGTAGTCCCAGCTACTGAGGAGGCTGAGGCAGGAGGATCGTTTGAGCCCAGGAGGTCAAGGCTGCAGTAAGCCATGATCACACCACTGCACTCCAGCCTGGTGACAGAGTGAGACCTAGTTTCAAAAACAAACAAAAAACATAGTAATGGGGATGGCTTGGGTTGTTTTTTTAAGATCTTGCACAGCTGGGCACATTGCCACAGGATTTACATGTATTATCTCATTTGGGTCTCACAACCACCCTTTGAGGTAGGTACTATCTTACTTCACTTCCGTGTCGGTCAAGAAACCTGCCCAGCATCGAGGCTGGCCAGGCAGCCTGTTTCCACAGGCAAAGGTCTTGACCACCAGGGCACAACACCACTTCCTGGTCAGCACAACATCAAGGGACGCTCTGGGGGAAGCTTCTGGACTGGCCGTTGACTTCCTTCCCCTTGACCCATCCACCAGGTACCTATGCTCTGGACACCTCTGGACAAGGGGCAGCTGTACCCATGGTGGAAACCAGGGCATGGAGTTTTGCTGTATCCCTGCCAAGCCCACTTTCTAGCCCTTGTTAGTTTGTGACTCCATGCTAATAAGGCAGGAGAATAGGGAATTATGGTAACCAAGGGTTAAGGCATAAACAAGAGAACAGCAGGTGCAGCCAGTTCCTGGCAAGATTAGGCAGTATCCAGGCCACGTGCTCGCTCTGATAACAAGACCGGTCTTCACTTCAGCCTCTGATTGGTCAAGAGCCAATCCTTCACAGGGTGTAACCAATTGGAAGCCTCTAAGGGGCACGTGGGGGTGTTACCAAATTCTTCTAGCTTAATTAAAAACCCTAAAAACCATTGTAATCAGGGCTCTTGAGTCGCTTGCTCCAGCTCGCCCTCTGTGTCTTGGCTGCTTCGTTCTCTTGTTGCTTTGTTTGTGCATTTTGTTCAATGCTTTGTTCAACGCACCAAGAACCTGGACAACTCACAGTCAAGACTCTCCATCCGGTAACACTAAAGTTAATTTTACCAGGTGGGGATGGGCTGATGCGGCAGGAGGGGGCCTAGTGCCTGATGGAAATGTGGCTGGACCTCCATCTGGGGAGGACGTTGGAAAAGGCAACAGGCAGCTGGCTTAAGGGACCATCCCCAGGACAGAATTTCTTCCTCTTTAATGCGTCTTGGCTAGGAGTGGGTCAGGTCTGGTGGCTGCCTATGCAATATGAGGGGCTGTCTTTAAGGAAAAAAAGAAACTACGAAATTGCCCATTCAAAATTAGGTATGAACATGAATATTCATTTAGAATGAGAAATAACAAATTACACATTTCACAATGCCAACCAATACAGAAACCTACAATCATGCGAGTGCATTGCCAGGGCTTCTCCCGGTCGTGAGATTTCAAGTAAGCAAGGAACTCTGAGCTTAAGCTTCCTCAGCTTCCTGGAAATCAGAAATCATCTTTGCCCTTAACAGCTCCCTTGCTGGGAGTCAATGGATATCTCTGCCCTGGGAGGTCAGATCACCCCCTACTTCCCACCCATGAAAGTAGCAGCTACTCTTTTGGTGACAAGGCAGAACCACAGTGGCTGTCTAAAGTACCACCTTCAGGAGTTTAGCCTGGCCCACCTGAACTGGGGAAGGGACAGTGTCAGGGAAGTTTCCTGCAGTTCTGAGCAGGGCTCCGGCACAAGCCTTCAGGGGCAAAGCCTCTGACCCAGGCACCAATATGAAGCTACTCCAGAGACTGGTGACAGGGACTCATTCGTGCACCGATGTTTACCGAATGCCCACCACATGCCAGCACAGTGCCAGAGCGAGGGGCAGATTACTGAGAACCACACGGGTACAACTGAGAAGGTTTAAATGTGTGACTTGGCTACACAGCCTGCACATACTAGTTGCTCATTAAATGTTGGCTTCCTTCCCGTCCTCCCATTTGCCAGGCACTCTCCTACGCAGAGGCAGCGCCCAGCATAGAGCAGTGCGTTCAGCAGCCCACATGCCAGTGCCCGACAGGCCACACCTACTTTCCACCCATGAAAGTAGCAGCTGCTCCTTTGGTGACAAGGCAGGACCATAGGGGCTGCCTTGGCCCATCCTCTCCCCATCCTGGGACAGACCCAGAAGCAGGCTCACTTGCGTGAGATTACCCAGCAGGGCAGGAGCGCGGCCAGGTCTCCTGCGCCCGAGCCCCTCCCCTCTCACTGGCCCTCTTAGGAAGCGCGAGGCCCTTTCAATCCCCTTCCTGTCTGGGCTCGCCTGACCCCAGCGCTCTGGTGAAGGCAGGGGTTCTTGACCCCAGCTGAGAATCACCACAGCGTTGGAGACAGGAAGCAAAACCCCAGCCCCAGCATCCTGGCCATTCTTGGACCTGGCTCCTGAGCGCCCGAGGCAGGGGACTCCAGGTGGGACGCGACTTCCGGACACGAGGAGCTCCCAGGCGTCGCTTGCAAGCTGCACCCCGTCTGTCCGCGGGCCCGCAGGGAGGCTGTGGGGTCTGGAAGGCGGCAGCCAGGGTGAAGCTAGTGGGTATGCTGCGATGAGTTTGGCAGGACTTGGGACTGGAGGGACAGCGGTGCGAAGCGCCCCTCCCGGGGACGGAGGTGAGAACAAGAGTCCGAGGCGTCCCCTCTCGGGTCCACGGTGGAAGACTGGAGTCGGAGCGGGGAGCCCTCCCCAGGGACCGCGGCTGGAGATGTCCGCTCCCGGGAGGACCCTTCCTCACGGCGTGGGCGGCGAAGGCGCGGAGCTTGGGACGCGCCACCTGCTGGCGCAAAGTTTGGGGCCCGCGCTGTCTGGCAGCGCCACCTGGTGGCCGCTTGGGAAAGCGCAGCCCGGCCGCACGACCTCGCGGGAGCCGAGGGGCCGCGGGCGTGTGCGGAAGGGTTCCTCCATCAGCCGCAGCACCCCGCGAACTCCGAGTCACGATCCTATCCTGGGGCGCCTGGCCTGGACTAGCTGCCCCTCTTCTGACAGCGCCCACTCTCGCAGCCCCTATGGTCCCCGAGGATTGGGCCTTCCCGAGGAACCCCTCTTGCTCCTCGACCGCCCCCGCCGCATCTCTTTGGCTGTGTCATCTTGAACAAAATCGCTTACCGTCCCTGATCTTCAGTTTCTTCGTATTTTAAAGGCGGGGAGGGCACTAACAATACAGCATTCAGGGCTGGTGGACCACTGAACGGGACGACCCCCACAGCGGCTGGGTGAGTTGCACCAAAGGCCTTGGTGCAGGTACCGGGAGGCTGGAGATGAGATGTGCAAGCGGAGCAGGGCACTTCTGCACCCATGAGTAGGAGATGCAGCGGGTGACCGTCAAAATCCCCTCCCCTCCTGAGTCTGGGAGCTTCCGGGGCAATTTCCAGGACCCCCACTTCCCGGAGGTGGACTTTAGCCAACCTGAGACCCCGCAGGCCCTCCCATGGAGGCAGGTGATGCTGGGCAGTTGACGGTGATCCCCCAAGTGAGTCCAAGCCAGGCAAGAAGCAGCCTCCTGGGATCACCAAGAGAAACCGAGTTTGGAGAAGACGAAATACTACCTTTTATTAGGACAGGGTCAGTTCCAGTCTGGGGGAGGCCTCGCTGGCTGGAGGGCCTTTCCCGCTTCAGCATCCCTGCCCAGGACCCCAGCCCTCATGCTTCCCCCAGGCTACTGTCCTCACAAACTGTCCCCGCAGGGAGGCTGCAGGGAGCATTGGATGAGAGGCACACGCAAGACTCAGCCCAGGGCCTGGCGCAAAGTAGGTGTGCAGCAAAGGCTGGCTGCTCTCCTTGGTGTTTCTGTGCACTTAAGTCCCACCCAGGGTCCTCCCCTATGTGAGAGATGCTGCAGAGTAGAGATTCGAGGATTAAAAGGGATAAAAAGCAATAAGGATGAAAAAATGCACGATTATTTTATTTGGGCAGCTCAGAGTCTGGAGAGGAGAGGACAGGTGAGAATATTGTTATCCTGTAACAGGAAGGGGTAGCAGGGGATGGAGTGGGAGCATGGAGCACAAAAGGGTGACCGCTTTCAGGAGTTGGGGGATGCCACCTAGCGGAGGTGACATGTGAGCCGAGCCTGGAAGGGAGAAGGACACCTCAGGCTGGGAGTGCCACTAGTGCCCTGGTTCTCAATTCTGACCACATGTCGGGTAACCTGGGAGACCTTTCAAAACCCCAGTGTGCAAGTGGCACCCCAGACGAAGAATGTCGGAATCCTGGAGGGTGCTTTGGACTAAATGTCTGTGTCTCCCCAAAATTGATATGTTAAAACCCTAATCCCAATGTGATGGTATGAGGAGGTGGGGCTTTTGGGGGTGATTAGCTGTAGATGAGGTCATGAGTTTGGAACCCTCATAATAGGATTAATACCCTTATAAAAAGAGAAAGGCACAAGATCTGCCTGTGTGTCTCTGCCTGTGTGTCTCTGCCTGTGTGTCTCTGTCTTTTTCTCTGTCTCACTCTCTCTGCATGTCCCAGGAAGAGGACTCTCACCAAGAACCCAACTATTCTTGCTTTCTGACCTCAGACCTCCAGTCCTCAGAACCGTGAGAAATACATTTTAGTTGTTGAAGTCACCCAGTCTATGGTAATTTGTTATAGCAGCCTGCACTCACTAAGATGGCAGGGAGGGGAATGCCATGAAATGTCTGAAACTCCCCAAGTGTCAGTGCGCAGGCAGTGTTGAGAACCACTGAGCAAAGGCTTGAAGGAACAAATTCACATGTCTGCACAGGGGCCCAGAAGTAAACAGCTCAAGGTGGGGCAAGAAACAAGGGGCAGCGGGGCACAGTGGACCATTTCCTCAGAACCATGGAAAAATTCCGACTAGCAAATAAGCAAATAATCATGACCTTTAATTTGCATAATGTGCATCCCTGACAACCACCATCTTTGCATTTGAACAGGACTTGCTATTGCCTCAAGAAGGGAGTGGCTGAGAGGTTCAGTACCAGTTGTAATGAATTTACCTCTGTGTTTCTGAGGATGCTGCTGATTCATCTTTGGATACTCTGAGCCTGGAAAATAGCCAGCGTTCAGTGAATGCTTGTTGAACTGAAAGAACAGCCCTTCAGTGCGATCATGGGCTCCTAATTGAGTGGCCAGGGTTGATTGCATCTGGGTTCAAGGTTTTTCTGTACCTTAATTGGGCTAATGTGGTCTGACTGATGTCGAGAAACTCCACAAAAGCCTTAGTGCCTATGACTACTCCCTGAAATCCCACTATTGGTGCTTTGTGTCTTTCACTGGTTCTTGCCTATACCTTGTTAATTCCATTGCCAGAGGTAGGTCTTCAAGAGTTGGAGGGGCAGAAAGCCTGCTAGATGTAGGGAAGAGGGGAAGGATGCGGAAAGACCCCTTTGAGAGATAGCCTGGGCATTGGCCAAGACCTAAGATGAATAAAGAAGATTTAAAAGACAGATGCTTATTTTATTTTCAAATGGGAACCTCCTGGCATTTTTTCTTGGTTCTTGCAATTTGTATGCTACACCCTGTAGCAAAGTTCACCATTTACCCCAGAACTGATTGATTTTGTTAATCATAGAACACAGAGTGATTTTTGCAAGATTCTTTCAAGTCATAAAACATTTCTAGGCTGGGCGCAGTGGCTCATGCCTATAATTCCAGCACTTTGGGAGGCCGAAGCAGGAAGATCACCTGAGGTCAGGAGTTTGAGACCAGCCCGGCCAACATGGCGAAACCTCTACTAAAAACACAAAAATTAACTGGGTGTGGTGGTGCACGCCTGTAATCCCAGCTACTTGGGAGGCTGAGGCAAGGAGAATTGCTTGAACCTGGGAGGTGGAGGTTGCAGTGAGCTGAGAATGCACCATTGCACTCCAGCCTGGGTGACAGAGTGAGACTTCATCTCAAAGCAAAACAAAACAAAATTTCTAATAACCAACAAGGGAAATAGTAAAAGACTTGTGCTATTCCATGTGTGTGCCAACCAGTTCACATACTGACTTATTTACATCCTCTCCCAGGCTGGGGTCCCCAGGAGTGACCCTGAAACAAGGATATGAGTGAGTGGTTCTTTTGGAGGTGATCTCAGGAAGCCCAAGTAAAGCAGTGAAGAAATGAGACAGGGAGATGAAGGGGTCAATACAGGGTGTGCTGATGAGCAACTGGGGCTCAAGTCCACTGGGGAACTTGGGGAGACAGTATCAGTAGTGAATATGCCACAGAGTTATTCCATGGGAGGGGCAAGGGAGCTGGGCACCATATATCCACCAGCTCCCATCAGTCATTGATTGAGGGCTGCTCCCAGAAGCATTAACTCCTTGGCACTTCTAGCTACACCTGCATGTGCCCATGCTTTCAAGGCCAGAGAAAATGATCAGGCAAAGGGAGTTGGAGTGCCAAGATATATGGGTAGGGTACCTGTGGCATCTAATACACAGACCAGCCCATTCACATGCCAACCCATCCATGAATAGCCTAGAAGTGTGTCTACCTAACAAGTGCCAGCCTTCCCGTGTACTAATCTATTCATTTAGGCACCAACTCATTCCGGAGGAACTATTCATACACCAATTAGTGAGAAAAGTGATCTACACAGAATGTGGCCACTGGAAATATCTCAGGCTCCTGTGAACACAGGTGTCAATTCCACTCTGTAGCATCAGTGTATTTTAAGTGATTTTTCCCTGGTAGTATATTTTAATTCCTTGCTTTTTATTTTTAGTGTATCTATGTTAGGTTTTGTGGTTGCTTTGTGGTTACCATGAGGTTTACAAAAAACATCTTATTTGAATAGATGACAATTTTGGTCACAAAGAAAAAAAACTAAAAACCTCTACACTTTAACTCCATTCCCCTATATTTTGACTTTTTATTGTCTTAATTTACATCTTTTTATGTTGCCTATCTCTTAAATTGTTCTAGTTATTATTTTTGATATATTTGTCTTTTAGTCGTCATACTAGAGAAATGAATGGTTTACAAACCACAATTACAGCATAAGGGTATTCTGAATTTGTCTGTGTATTTACTTTTACCAGTGAGTTGTATACCTTCAGATGATGTCTTTGTTGCACATTGTTCTTTTCTTCCAGATTAAAGAACTCCCTTTAGCAATTCTGTAAGACAGTTCTGGTGATGATGAATTTGCTTATCTTTTGTCTGGGAAAATCTTTATATCTCTTTCATGTTTGAAGGATAGTTTTGCTGGGTACAGTATTCTCAGTTGACAGGTCTTTTTTACCTTCAGCACTTTGAATATGTCATCCTACCCACTCTGGGTGTGTATGCTTTCTGCTGAGAAGTCTGTTGCCAGATGAATCAGAGCTCCTTTATATATTATTTGCTTCTTTTCTCTTGCTGCTTTTAGCATCTTCTCTTTGTCCTTGACCTTTGAGAGTATGATTATTCTATGCTTTGGGGTAGTTTTATTTGGGTTAAATCTGTTTGGTGATTTTGGTGATTTTTGACTTTTCTGTACCTGGCATATTTATATTTTTCTCTAGACTTGGAAAGGTTATTGTTATTATTTCTTTGAATAAGCCTTCTGCCCCCTTGCTCTTTCTCTATTCCCTCTTGAAAGCCACTACTCCCAGATTTGCTCTTCTGAGGCTATTTTCTAGATTTTGTAGACATTCTTCATTCCTTTCTGTTTTCTTTTCTCGTCTCTGACTGTATATTTTCAAATAGCCTGTCTTTGAGTTCATTAATTATTTCTTCTCCTTGGTCTGTTCTGTTGTTGAGAATTTTGATGTGTTTTTTGGTTCAGCTAATGTACTTCTCAGTTCCAAGATTTTTGTCTGATATTTTAAAAATTATTTTTATCTCTTTGTTAAATTCCTCTGATAAGTTTCTGAATTGCTTTTCTGTGTTACCTTGGAGTTTGCTGAGTTTCCTCAAGGCTGCTATTTTGAATTTCTGATCTGAGAGCTCACAGATTGCCATCTTGCTTGGGTCAATCACTCACTGACTCCTTCCTTTGTCTATTTGAAGAAGTCATGGTTCCTGGTGTTAGCAGTTTCTTATGCATGTACACATATGTCTTCACATTGAAGGTTTAGTTATTTATTCCAGTCTTTGATGCCTGGGTTAGTTTGGTCTCTTTAGCATTTGTGTGTTTAGATGTTCTGTGCACTTTGCCTATTGGTTCCTTTAGCTCTAGATCACTGCCTCCTTTTCAGCACTAAATAGCACCTTAAGCCCAGGTTTTTCATGACTCTTACAAAAGTTCAAAGCTCTGCCTTTTCACAGATAAAGGGCACCAAAGGGGATTCTGCAGCTGTGTGGGGAGGCTGGCTAGGGGTTCATGCCCAGAGGGCCTGTGGAGAGTGCCTCTTACAATGTAATGATGCTGAACCACCTCTCTGATTCAGTGTCTTGTTTGTCTGAGATGAAGAGTAGCCCCAGAGTTTCATGCACGGGGCTGCTAGCCCCACCTCCACTGTCTATGTGACTCCAGAGGCTTTCAGGGGTCCCTCACCCTATAGTATTCATGATTCTTCCTGTGGGTCGAGGCAGGAAAACTTTCCCGTCAAGATGATGAGGAAGCTGGCTGGCTGCTTTGATCTTATTTTTCCCAGTGTAGAAATGTCCAGGGAACTTTTCTGCATGGTGACTTACAGTTTGGGGAAGGGATGTCACAGAGGAGTCCATTTTACTACCTTCTGCTCACAGTTTCTCACTTTTCTGTGGCCCCAGGGTTCGTCACAGCCTCATTTTGAGTTCTGGGATATTGGTAATTATCATCTTGGCACTAGATCATTGTTTTTGGTTTTCTATGGAGGACAGTGAAGCCAGATTGCTTCTACTTTGCCATTTTGGTGACACCCGGCATCTATGTATTTTACAGGAGCTGGGATTGGGCTGGTCTTACATGCACTCATGCAGTCATTCAAGAAAAGAGGCTGTTCACGCTAGTTCTTTTTCAGGTAACAAAGAACAGCTCAGGAAGATTTTAATTTAACTAAAAGTACAACTTCCAAGAATAAAGGTGTTTCGTTTCTCATATTTCAAGAAAAGCAGGGACATCCATAAGGTTGCTTCATCTACATGAGGTGGTGCTTTTAAAAAAGGAAGACAGATAAATTAATTGGACTTTGGGGAATGGTGATAGTTTTTTTTCCTAATGCCCTGATAAAAAGGGCATTGGTGAAATTTCTGCAGGGCCTCAAGACTGAACTCAGCTCTTATAAGGGATTTGTCTCCAAGACTGAAGGTCTCAGGTGACAGGCTGCATGACCCTGAAAGACAACACAAGAAAACCAGCTCAGCCAGTATCTGTCACCTGAGAGATAATGAAACCTTCACTTTTTATCAAGGTGGTAAAACTTCCCTTTTGCAAAGAATAGCATAACATTTTTGTATATGTCAATCAGCCTGTTTTGCACCAACTTGAAAGCAATGAACACAATTTCCATTCCAATGATGATATAAATGGAGAAGAACAGGAAGAAGTTAGGGTGTTCTAAAACAGTATCCCCAAACCCAATGGTGGTGAGCGTGACAAAGCAGAAATAGAAGGCATTCTCGAAATCCAACTGTGTCTCCCAGAAGGGAAGGATGGCAGCTGCACAGGAAATGTAGGCAAAAACAATAAGGGCAATGATGGGGAGGGGGATGTCCAACCTCTCCACCTGCTGTCCAACTTCATCCAGGTTGCTGATGATGGAGTATGAGAGTCTCCCCAACACCAGTTCGGGACACGAGTTACTCCTCTCCATGGCTTGTGGGGGCAGTTGCAGTGTGTTCTGTTTCTCTCGCGCATGAGGTCTCTCAAACAGCTCCATGCTGCAGCTTGGGCGTGAAGGACATATGCCAAGTTTGGGGCCTGGAAGCTCTTCAGCACAGATGATGATCTGAGGGACAGCTTCATCTGTGGGCTTGGGGTCCGGTTTTTTCTTGAGAGATTTGGGGCACCACTTGGAGAGGAGGGGGCGGGTAAAGAAAGGGAATTTTCGGAACTGATTATAAGATGTGGATAAGATGGTTGCCAGGATGTCGCCTGTGTCCGTGAGAACGAGGAACATCAGGGGGATACCAAAGAGAGCATAGAGCATGCACAAGTACTTGCCAAGCCTGGTGACGGGGTAGATGTAGCCATAGCCTGAAAAAGAAGATGGAGCTTAGAGTCTGCGTCTGGCCCCCCTTCCCTTTTTCCCCCCAAAAGCTTTAAAGAAACCTTCTGCCATTTCCCCTCCTTGGTATGATATTTTACACATTGTTTTTGCAAATACTCATCTCAAAGCATTCAGCCACTGGTCTGGCATTAGGCTTGCTTTGGTGGGAGGGAAAGGAGTGAAACCCAGCTTCCCTTTAGGATAAGGAGAAACTGATATCCAGGTCTTTGATTTGAAATGTCCTTGGCAGGGGACCAGCACAGGTTTGGGGTGAACAGATTCCCTTTGATTCTGTTCTGGCCATTTCTGAGCACCCCCCAAAGGAAGGGCTCAGCTGACCTGGAAGGACAGGATGTAAGTACAAGTGAGAGAGGATGGGTGGCTTTGCAATCATATCCAACACCACCTTTATCCTCTGTGAAGGTGCTGGCTTTTAAGAAGCCACCCTTGGCCGGGCTTGGTGGTTCATGCCTGTAATCCCAGCACTTTGGGAGGCCAAGATGGGCGGGTCACCTGAGGTCAGGAATTCAAGACCAGCCTGGCCAATATGGTGAAACCCTATCTCTACTAAAAATACAAAAATTAGCCGGGCATGGTGGCGGGTGCCTGTAGTCCCAGCTTCTCAGGAGGTTGAGGCAGGAGAATCACTTGAAGCCGGGAGGTGGAGGTTGCAGTGAGCCAAGATTGTGCCATTGCACTCCAGCCTTGGGGACAAGAGCGAGACTCCGTCTCAAAAAAAAAAGCCACCCTTGTCCTCCATAAGAGGACTGAGCTATTTGTTTCTAAGAGGCACTTATTGTGTTCCCCTGGTGTGCTCAGCAGTGCGCATAGGGTTAGGAAAAACAGAAAGATGGAAGACGAGTAAAATACAATTGCCCTCAGAGCCATTTGTGGCTTAGCAGATTAGACAAACATGTTCCTAAATGACAGTGAAGCCATTAGCCTCCCAGCATCTAGGTTCTGACTGACCTTGCTTTGAATCCCAGCTCCGCTATTTATGATAATATTACTTGACTGCTCACATTTTCAGGTTTTTTTATCTGTAAGATGGGGATGACAATGCCTACTTTGCATATTGACTAGCCGGGAGGATTACATGAGGCCCGTGCTTGACACACAGTGCGCAATTAATAACTGGTGGTGTCCTCACCCTCAAGATCTTAGCTGCCTAGTGAGCACTTCCTGTGGGCTGGGTGTCAGTCAGTCTTCATAGGGAGGTATTGTTATCACCATCCACACGTGGGGAAACTGAAGCACAGAGAAACAAAGTAGCTTGGCCGTGAGCATACATGTGATACATAGTGGAGTTGGGGTCAAATCCACAGGACTCTCAGGTCCCCAACCAGTGCTGTCACCCTCAGGCGAATCCAGGGGGCAGGACCATTCAATCAGAGAGAACCCGGCAGCCAAGCAAAGGAAGGGATGGGCTGAGGTCTCCATCCCGGTCGGGAGCCCCTATCCTCCCCTCCCACCTACAGAGGGGCAGGAGCAGACAGACCTCAAACCCCACAGTGCAGGTGGCTAGATCTTCTGGAGTGGGCAAGCATCAATTACTTCAAGCAGAGGAAAAAGCTTTTGTATTTAATGCCTGTGTTTAATTTTTGATGTCATAAAAGATGATTAATACAGAAAAACCCAGCCCAATTATGTAAATTAATCTGAAGGTAACTCCTCAGCTGGCTAAGCCTCAACTTCCTCCAGAAGTGCAGCTCCCTGTGGCAAACTTTGGCCTCAGGCTCTGCCCTCCAAGAGCAGGTGGGCATTCAGGTTGCCCACCCCCACCAGGGTCCCAAGTGTAGGAGAGGGAGCTGTGGCTCTCAAAGAGTCTCATCAGTTTGCATCCATCCCAGAGCACTCCATGCCACTCTGGCTGGTTCCACTAGGTACCGTTTGATGGCAGTGTCAGTTAACTCTGTATGGGCATTCATTCATGCATGCATGCATGCATTCAGCATTTATTGAGTGCTTACTGCATGCACTGGGGGCATAGTGCTGAGCAAAGTAGATATGGGATATGATCTCTCTGAGCCTCTGGTTTGGTAGGAGAGGCAGACACTAATTTTAAAAACCACACTAGTGAGTATGTAATTACAAATGGAGGTCAATAACAGGAAATGAAAGAGCAGACCGTTCCATGAATGATTAGAACAAAGGCACCTATCCTAGGCCGTGCGCAATGGCTCACGCCTGTAATCCCAGCACTTTGGGGGGCCAAGGCGGACAGATCATATGAGGTCAGGAGTTCAAGACCAGCCTGGCCAATGTGGTGAAACCCTGTCTCTACTAAAAATATAAAAATTGGCCAGGTGTGATGGTGCGTACCTGTAATCCCAGCTACTTGGGAGGCTGAGGCACAAGAATCATTTGAACCCAGGAGGCGGAGGTTGCAGTGAGCTGAGATCGTGCTACTGCACTCCAGCCTGGGCAACAGAGCAAGACTCCATCTCAACAAAAACAAAGGCACCCATCCTGGATTTGGGCCCAGGAAAGATTTTTCCTGTGAGGGGATTTTTGAGCTGATGTTGGGAGGGGCCCAAGAACTAGCCAGGTGAAGAGAGAGGAAGCAGCCTGTGGAAAGACCCTATGGCGGGTTCAACAAAGGGCTATCCATACAGTGACAGTGGGGCAACTCGTGTACTGCACATATACCAAGGGGGTGACTGGGAGCTGAAACCTAGCCTCAGTGCACTTACCAAGCTCGGAGCTCAGGGCTCGGGGCACTGGGCTGTGTCTGCCTAGTGAGGGATATGTTTTTCTAATTTTTCACTAAGGTGTCACCCTAAGTGTAGCTGTCACCCAGCTTTAAGGAACCAAGAGAAGGCCAGTGTGGCCAGTGTGCAGGGAGGTAGGGGAGGGGAGCAAGGTGGGGGAGCGGAGCAAGGTGAGGCCGGGAGGTGGGCAGCATCAAAGGGCTTCCATGGCAGATGGGGGAGTGCCTTGATCAGTACGGAAGGCTGAAAAATGACAGCCCCCAAAGATAGCCAAGTCCTAACTCCTGGAATCTGTCAATGCTACCTTATTTGGAAAGTGGGTCTTTGTGGATGTGATTAAGGATCTCGAGATGAGGAAGTTATCCTGGATTGTGTGTGTGGCCCTAGGTACCATTATAAGTGTCCTGATACGGGAGAGGCTGAGCAAGATATTTTACACACAGAGGAGGCAATATGACCTCAGAGGCAGAGACCAGAGTGATGTGGCCACGAGCCAGGGCATGCTGGCAGCCACCAGAAGCTGCCAAGGAAGAGGCAAGGAAGGGTCCTCTCCTAGAGCCTCAGAGGGATCATGGCTCTGCCAACACCTTGATTTTTGAAATCAGTAAAACAGATTTCAAACTTCTGGCCTCCAGATCGTGACAGAATAAATTTCTATTGCTTCAAGCCACTGAGTTTGTGGGAATTTATTACAGCAGCCACAGGAAACTAATAAAATCAGGTTTGCATATATTTTTTTTAAGATGGGACCTCGCTCTGTTGCCCAGGCTGGAGTGAAGAGGCGTGCACGACCTTGGCTTACTGCAACCTCCACCTCCTGGGTTCAAGCGATTCTCCTGCCTCAGCCTCCTGAGTAGCTGGGACTACAGGCACCCACCACCATGCCTGGCTAAATTTTCGTATGTTTAGTAGAGACAAGGTTTCACCATGTTGGCCAGGCTGGTCTCAAACTCCTGACCTCAAGTGATCTGCCCACCTCAGCCCCCCAAAAGTGCTGGGCTTACAGGAGTGAGCCACCACTGCTGATTTGGTTTGCATCTTGAAAAAATCATCCTGACTGCATCACAGACAGTAAATTGGAGGGCTTCAGATGGACACAGGACAATGAGTGGGGACGCTATGGTTCCTGCCCAGGTGAGAGATGAAGGGGGCTTTGGTTAAGGTGGGAGCTGAGAGAAGAGACCTGTAGAGACTAGCTAGACAATTTTGGCAGAAATCTCAGCAGGACAGGAGGATGGTTTGGATTGGAGTGTCTGAAAGGACCTGGGATTTGAGCACAGAGCAGGCAGTGTGAATCCACCGGAATCCACTGCTGTCCCTGGTGAAGGTGGGTTTACAGGATTATAAACAAAGCCTTTTGGGCTGCCTCTGGGTGAGATACTTTTGCAATCCAAAATATGCAATATGTCACATTCCTGAAAATGTTTCAAGGAGGCAGGTCTCAGAGAGCACACAACCCCCACAAAGGGAATGTATTAACCATTCTAATTACTGAATGCCGAAATGCCTAATGGAGCTCATTATTTCTTAGAATGCATTCATATATTTTGATACAATCAGTTCACTGCACTTAGCCTATGAGTTCTTAATAGTCCATGCACTTTCCTTTCTAATCCAAGAGGGCTGACCCAGTTGGGAATGACTGGGGATTGACCGACCTCACAGCTGTCAGGTATCCTGTTCTTAGCATTAAGGCCAGGTGCATTTCAGATGACCCAGAGATGCAGGGCAGGAAGCAGTATTACCAGAGAGACTTTCAAACACCATTATTGATTATGGACAGTGCGGAACATTCCCCACCATCCTCTTCCAGTTGTAATTACTGGGCGGCATGATGTCCTAATTGACTCGTACAATGGGCAGTAGCATTGCCTTCTTGGAATTTAAGCCAAGCTAATGCATTTCCATTAGATCAGTGACTCACAGCCTGGACTCCCACTAGAATCACCTGGAGGGCCCTGGAAAATACTGATGCCCGGGCCTGGTCCCTAGGGATTCTGTTTGTTCTAGGGCAGGGTCTGCACATGGGAGCTTGCAAAAGCTCTGCAGGTGACTCTGACATGCAGCCACGCTTCTCAAACATTAGCACACATCAGAATCACACGGAGAACTTTCTAAGCTACAGATTGCTGGGTCCCACAGCCATGGTTTCTGGCTCAGTGGGTCTAGAATAGCTCCTGAGAACGAATTTGCATTTCTAACAAGTTCCCCATTGATGTCGCTATTACTCAGGGACCACATTTTGACAACCATTGCAATATATCAGTTTTCAACAGGGGGCAATTTTGCCCCCCAAGGGAAATTTGGCAATGCCTGGAGACTTTTGTGGCTGCCATAATAGGTGGGGACAGTGGGGAAAGTGCTATTGCATCTGGTGGGTGGAGGCCAGAGATGCTGCTCAACATCCTACATTGCACAGGAGCCTCCTCTGCAGAGAATTATCCTGTGCAAGAGGCTGATAGTGCTGAGGTTGAGAAATCCCGCTTCAGATGCATCTGAGGTTTTTTTCATTTTTTTTTTTTTTTTTTTTTTTTGAGACTCTGCCATCCAGGCCAACTCTTGTCACCTAGGCTGGAGTGCAGTGGCGCAATCATGGCTCACTGCAGCCTCAACCTCCAGGGCTCAAGTGATGCTGCCACCTCAGCCTCCTGAGTAGCAGGGACTACAGGTGCATGGCACCATGCCCAGCTGATTTTTTTATTTTTTGTAGAGATGAGGTCTCTTTGTATTTCCCAGACTGATCTCCAACTCTCACCTGATCCTCCCAAAGTGCTGGGATTACAGGCATAAGCCAGGGTGCCTGGACCAACCTAAATTCTTGAGGAGGCTAGACACGGTGGATCATGCCTATAATCCCAGCACTTTGGGAGGCCGAGGCAGGTAGATCACCTGAGGTCAGGAGTTCAAGACCAGCCTGGCCAACATGGTGAAACCCTGTTTCTAGAAAAATACAAAAATTAGGCATGGCCGGGTGCTGTGGATCACGCCTGTAATCCCAGCACTTTGGAAGGCTGAGGCTGATGGATCTCCTGAGGTCAGGAGTTCAAGACCACACTGACCAATATGATGAAACCCCATCTCTACTAAAAATACAAAAATTAGCCATGCATGGCATGTGCCTGTAATCCCAGCTACTCGGGAGACCGAGACAGGAAAATTGCTTGAACCTGGGAGGCGGAGGTTGAAGTGAGCTGAGATGGCACCATTGCACTCCAGCCTGGGCAACAGAGCAAGACTCTCTCAAAAAGTTTGAGGAAAACAAAAAGACAAAGTAAACTTCATAACTTCTAGCCCCTTTGCACAGCTCCGTGTCTTTCTTGGAGTTGCTGCTCTCCTGGACCTGTTGTTTCCTCAAAGCATCCCCTGAGGTGTGGGTTCCCCTGGAAAGTCCAGCTTTGAGGTTTGACCTCAGCCCTGCCTGTGACTCCCTCACAGTGATTCCCTCTTAGAGCCTGTGGAATGGGATAGTCACAGCACCTACCTTGCGGGGTTGTGGTGAGAATTGCACAAGAAAAGGCTCCGAAAGCACCTGGACCCCACGCCCGGCATGTGCTAAGTGGTACAGCTGCTGTCCTTATTCTGTCCCTCACCCACCCCTGCCTGCATCAGCATTCAGGTGAACAAGGCCCAGCGCGGTGGCTCACGCCTCTAATCCCAGCATTTTGGGAGGCCGAGGTGGGCAGATCACCTGAGGTCAAGGGTTCAAGACCATCCTGGCCAACATAGTGAAACCCTGTCTCT
Source organism: Symphalangus syndactylus (assembly GCF_028878055.3). Classification (NCBI taxonomy): domain Eukaryota; kingdom Metazoa; phylum Chordata; class Mammalia; order Primates; family Hylobatidae; genus Symphalangus; species Symphalangus syndactylus. The sequence goes on from NC_072424.2 coordinate 21,269,150, forward strand.
AGTAAAAATACTAAAATTAGCCAAGCGTGGTGGTGCATGCCTGTAATCCCAGCTACTTGGAGGCTGAGACACAAGAATCACTTGAACCAGGGAAGCAGAGGTTGCAGTGAGCCAAGATTGTGCCACTGCATTCCAGCCTGGGTGACAGAGCAAGACTCAATCTCAAAAAAAAAAAAAAAAAAAAAAACAGGCAAATGGTAGAAACCACGTGGGGGCTGTGAGAGCCCTCCTGGGGCTGTGGCTATTTCTGAAGCTGGGTGCAGCAGACACTGGTTGCCCACCCAGCAGCCATTCCCTCCTTTCTTCCCTGCAGAACCACTGCTCCTCCAGCTGATTTAGGAGCAGATCCAATTGGTCTTAGTCATCCCGGTGCTCCAATCCCCTTACCTGGGACCAGCTTAGAGGTGGCTGGGAGGCCAGTGGGTGGCTCCTGGGAAGACATCGTCATGGCTGATGAACCATGCAGAGAGCCAGCAGCCCTTTCTGTATAAGACACAGTTATGCTTGGATGGGATGTGGACCTTGGTGGCCTCTTGTGGCCCAGTGGGCAGAAGGATGGAGAAAACCTGGTGCCCAATGCCATGACTGCGAATGGGCACTGGGCATGACCTGCATATCAGCCTAGAGCTGTCCTCACACTGGACTTCTTACTTGGAAGGTGACATTCTCCTTGCGGTTTAAGCCAGGCGAGTTGGGTTTTCTGTTAGTCACTGCTGAAGGCATCCTAGCTGCCACTTACATACATAGTCATCAGCTGACCCTGAGAGGCAGGTCTAGAAGTGCTTATGGGTCCCAGTACAAGACTCAGAGGGGCGATGTCCCTTGCTGGAGATTACACAGCTCCGACCCAGGCTGGCCACTGTGCTCTATCCTGACCTTCAGCATGAGGGGCCCCAGCCTCTCCCTGCAACCCCTGTGGGCCAGGCCCTCCTAGGGATGGGCACTTGCTCTCTCGAGGGAGGAGAGGGCCCGCAGTCCCTTTGTCAGCCAAGAGGGGCAGGGGCTGAGTGATGGGCCATGCTCCTGGTGAGGGCTCTGACCCAAGAGCTCCAGCCCTGTGGCTGAAGGCAGCTCCATCACCTCCTGTGACCCCTGCCCAGGCAGGGGAGGCTCCTGCCTGGCCTGGTTTGGCCACTCCGACCTGGCCCCACTGCTGCCCCACCAGAACGGAAGCTGGGGATGGGCCAGCCAGCTCAGAGTGAGCCCTTAATCACCAGAGGGACCTTCGTTACTGCTGACCCAGTGGCATCACGCCCGCAGCCCAGGAGGCCTAACTCTCCTGCAGCATCCCCCACCACTCTCCTGACCATTCTCTGCCCTCCAGCCACAATGGTCATGTCCTCAAAGGGGCCAGTAAACCAACGTTTTGCCCATAAGCGTGGGGAAGCATCTCCCTCCCAGTTTCTATGTGTCAGGTGCATAGAAAGTTATGCATAGAGAGAGGCGGCAGGGTGCTGGGTCTAGACCCAAGTGGCTGGGTTCAAACGCACATGAACTGTGTGACTTTTTGAAACGATGGACCTGCTGGAGTGTGGGAACAATAACAGCACCCACCTCGTGGTGAGGATTAGATGAGCTAATCAGCGTAAAGGTCTTAGAACAGGGCCTGGTGCATCTTCAGTGCAAAAGTGTCGGCCAGCGCAGCTGCTGCTATTTGTAGGTGTGCAATAGAGATTTGAGGGAGGGAGAGAAGAAGAGGGGGAGAGGAGGGCCATCTCCACACCCCCAATTCCAGTGTCCTTTGCCACCCACAAACCCACCCTTCACAGGGCCACCGTGAGGGGGACTGTGGCTTCGCACTTACCCACAGTGCTGAACACTGTGCAGCAGAAAAACAGTGAGCTCACGAAGGACCAGTTTGCGGTCCTGTTAAACCACTGAGGCTTCACCTTCTGCAGATGCCCCTGGAGATCCTGTTTCCTATCTTCCACCACTGGAGAAAGACAAGACCAAGAGTTTGAGGGAAAGGTTCTGCTGATAAAGACAGGCCCCGCCCCGGTGAGAGGGATAGTCTTCCCCAAGGACCAGCAGCCCCTTCACCTTGTGGTCAATATCAACACCAAAGCTTGGTGATGGGAGTCCTCCTTTAAAATATTTCTGCAGCCTGGGTCCCGCCTTCAGTCCCCATGGAGATAAGGAGGCCACTTAGTCCTGTGAGAAGAGCACCTAACAGGCCCGTGGGGGTCCCACCAGAGCTTAGCCCTGGCATTGCTGTATAGTCTTTGCCTTTTAATTTTCTGAACCTCCATTTCTTTCATCTTTTTTTTTGAGACAAGAGTCTTGCTCTGTTGCCAGGCTGGAGTGCAGTGGTGTGATCTCGGCTCGCTGCAACCTCCGCCTCCCTGGTTCAAGCAATTCTCTTGCCTCAGCCTCCCACGTAGCTAAGACTATGGGGGCGCACCACCACGCCCATGCCCAGCTAATTTTTGTATTTTTAGTCAAGACGGGGTTTCTTTCACCATGTTGGCCAGGATGGTCTCAATCTCTTGACCTTGTGATCCACCTGCCTCGGCCTCCCAAAGTGCTGGGATTAAAGGTGTAAGCCACTGCGCCCCACCTCTTTCATCTTTCAAAGGAAGATAACTTCTGCTCTGCCTCTCACACAGGGTTCTCAAGTACTAAAAGCAAAAGGCTTTTAGGAAAAGCAAGCTGTTACACAGATGCAAATCATACCCACTCCTGGAGGTCATTACGCTTGATGGAGTTTGCCGGGTGTGATGGCTCACGCCTGTAATTCCAACACTTTGGAGGGCTAAGGTGGGCAGATCATTTGAGGTCAGGAGTTCAAGACCAGCCTGGCCAACATGGTGAGACCCTGTCTCTACTAAAAATACAAAAATTAGCCAGGTGTGGTAGCACATGCCTGTGGTCCCAGCTACTCAGGAGGCTGAAGCAGGAGAATTGCTTGAACCTGGGGAGTGGAGGTTGCAGTGAGCCAAGATCACGCCACTGCATCCCAGCCTGAGTGACACAGTGTGTCTCCATTTAGAAAAATAAAAATAAAAACTCGATGGAGTTTGATCACCATACCATCATACTGTGATCTTTGGGCACCAGCTACCTGTGAGTGTCTCCTACAGGGCTGGGAAAACTTGACTTCCTACACATTGGTTCCAAAGCTAACAGAGCAGGGTTGGGAACCCTGGTTTCCCAGAGAGGTTCCTGAATGGCTCGATTGGCCTGGGCAACCAGTGGGCTTTGGGACCCCAGAGGCCACCTGCTAGACTGGTTCGGCTTGAAGAGAATGGCACTGAACCTGGCATGCAGCAGGAAGTCTCTGCTTATAATTGGCACCAGCCTGGGAGTCTACACACATCAATTCCAGACCCAGCTCTAACCCTGGTAAGTTCTGTAACTGTGGACAAGAGGCTGCTTTCTGAGCCTCAGTTTCCCCATCAGAGAGACAGCCTGAGATGGTGGTGAAAGGTTCAGGCTCTGGAATCCAGATACATGGGTTTAAGTAGCTGGCTCCATTTTTCTAGTTTGTGAACTTGGACAAATTGCTTAACCTCCTAAGGCCTCAATTTCCTAATCTGTAAAAGAGGGACAACTTTTTGTTGTCTTCTTGTGAGGCTTCTTGTGAGGATTAGGTGAGATAATGTGTGAAGTGTTTGCCACAGGGTCTACACGCAACTAACCCTTAGGAACATTTTAATCTCCAATGAAAATCGGTACAAAATGGAGTGGGACCAGCTCTGTGTTCCGATACCCTGCTGTGCATTGGAATCACCTGATAAACTTTATTTTTACTTACTTATTTTTGAGACATATCTGGCTCTGTCATCCAGGCTGGAGTGCAATGGCACAATCACGGCTCACTGTAGCCTCAAACTCGTAGGCTCAAGCGATCCTCCTGCCTCATCCTCCCAAGTAGCTGGGACTACAAGTGCATGCCACCTCATCTGGCTAAATTTTTAAATTTTTTATAGAGACAGGGTCTCACCTGGTTGCCCAGGCCTAGTCTCGAACTCCTGGCATCAAATGATTCTTCCACCTTGGCCTCCCAAAATGCTAGGATTATGGGCATGAGCCACCATGCTTGGCCTTATCCTTGAAACTTTAAGATTCCCAGCCCAGCCCTGGAGATTAAGTGGGTTTGGAGAAGAGCTTGCGGATGTGTACTCTAGGTAGTCTCCCTGGTTGATTCTGATGTGTTGCTGGCTTAGAGAGCCTTGAACTTGCTGGTAGTCTAGGCCCTGTGATGGCACAGTGTCCCTTTGGCGGCAATCTCCCAGGTCCACTGGGCAGGCTGGCGTCTATCTGGTAAGGATGCAGGGAGTGGGACCCTCCACAGACAGGAGACTCTGCCTCCCTGGACCAGCCTCTTGTCTCTGGGAGCTGCACCTGTTTCCCAAAGCAGGGTCTGGGCTGTGGAAGGAACCCCCACACCAGAGTGGGAGGGGAGGGGCTCCCTGCACCCCATTCTTCTCCTGACTTTTAGTGTCTGGTTTTCCTTTGTCTTTCATTTATCTACTCTCCCTTGTTTTATCTTGCTCTGTTGAATGTAATAACAAGCTTCCTTCGCGGAACACAGCAGAGTAGAAACAAGTGACTAAATACGAAGAAAATGCAATGACGACACTATAAAGTGACTTCTGTCTTCCAAGAGCCAGAATGTTCCTTGTCTCCTCTGCTTCTCACAGGGTCCCTGTGACCACCAAGTCTGAGATTGGGGTTCCCCTTCTCTCCCGCAGACTGAGACCCAGAGAGAACAAAGCTTTGCCTCCACGGATCGCAGAGCAAGCTGGGAGAGCAGCCAGGACAAGAGCCAGGACCCCCACCCCTCCCCCAGGTCTTCTCACAGCACCTCCCCACTCCGCTGAGCCAGACAGCAGAAAAGGAGTTTGAAACAGGAAGTGGGGGCGTGGGTGGCAGGTGCTCCTGCTGGAATTTAAATCCAATTTGGGTTGTTCCCTAAATTCTCATCCCTGCAAACTGAATTCTGGGTCAGGCAGACATAGTTCTGAGAAGCAAACTCCCCCCCAACCCCAGCCCCAGATTTGCTCACCCATGTACCCCACCCCACCCAATAATCCCGGTAATCCATCCTCCCCTGAGGCCAGTGGTCTGGATGGGGCTGGGAGCTGAGGCACAGGAAAGGGAGCTGGTCTTTCCTTCATTCTTCACAGCAACCCTGAGAGGCAGTTAGTCTCCCCACTTTTCAGAGAAGAAAACAGAGGTTCAGAAAGAAGTTACTCGCCTAAAGTGCCCAGGCATGAGGAGGATCCAGGCAGGCAGCTCCCAGACCCAGCCTCCTAGAAGGCAGCCCTCTGCTCTCAGAGGACTGCTGCCACCACGGAGAAAAGGCCCACCCTGGCCAGGTGAGGCACCTACCTGTTTCACTGCAGTTCAAGATTCTGCAGAGCTCCTCCAAGAACTTCTCAAACTCTCCATCATCTGCTGCCACCAGGACCTGGCCATCCTCAATGGCAGAGAAGAGCACAGCACCCACCAGGGCATAGGTCACCAGAAAGCAGAGGAAGCAGAGGCCGGGGAAGAGCTTTCCCAGGGCCTCTGGGCAGCATCTCCTGGCCTTGGGGTTCCCGGAGGCCTCCATCCTCCCTGGAGCTTACAGGACAAGAGGAGCAGTTGGAAGAGGCAGGAGCATCTGAGCCCCGCCAGGAAGATGGGGTAGGAGTGCCCAGAGAACAGCCAGGCTCCAGCGCTAAGTGGATGGTGCGTGTGCTTCCCCAAGGACTCAGGAAGCAGCCGGCAACTCATCATGTTCAGTTCCTCCGAACTACTCAGATGGCGCCCTCCCTAGCACCCCAGATTGCTATTGATCTGCTGGGCAGGCCCTGGAACTGCCTGGAAGGGGCTTCAGGACGATAGTGTGGTGGTTGTTTTGTGCTACGTTTAATCTTTTCTATCCCCAAACTGCAGTTTTGAATTGCAGATCCCAAACCTGATCTTTGGCATTTAGTCAAGTGATTCTTTCCTGAGAGCTGTCTGTGACACAACTTGGCTTAGGGTACCTGGTCTTCTGGACAGGTGATAATAGTAGTAACTAATAAAAGTAATACTAACCGTAGTAACTAATGCGGCCAGAGCTCAATGGTTTCCAAAGAACCTTTATCCTGTGTGGATCTAATTATTGGTCCCAATTCTTCACTCACCTGCTGCATACCCCCTGCCTTGCCGTGGCCTCACAGTGGGCAGAGTGTACTTCCTTGAACTTGGCTTTAGGGTAGGTCATCTCACTTGCTCCATACAGCTGAGCAGTAGCAGATGTGATGCAAGCAGGGGCTAGGCCTGTGCTTGTGCATTTGGACTTGCTCAGCTATGCCTGTGTCTGCCATGAGAAAAGGTGCCCCACCTTTCAATTTTCAGCTCAGAGTAGGCCAATGTGCAACTTTCTTTGGTCGTCCTGAATCCAGTTTCATCCAACACCAGCTACCTCCACCATGCCACCTAAGTTTGACCCCAATGAGATTAAAGTCTGAGATGCCCCGGGAATGATGTTGGTGTCACGTCTGTGCTGGCCCCTAAGATCAACCCCCTGTGTCTGTCTCCAAAACACATTGGTAATGACATCGTTAGGGCAACTGGTGACTTGAAGGATCTGAGGATTACAGTGAAACTGACCATTCAGAACAGACAGGCACAGATTGAGGTACTACCTTCTGCCTCTGCCCTGATCATCAAAGCCCTCAAGGAACCTCCAGGAGACAGAAACAGAAAAACATTAAACCCAATGAAAATATCATTTGATGAGAATATCAACATTGCCTGACAGATGCAGCTCCGATCTTTAGTTAGGGAACCCTCTGAAACAGAGATCCCGGGGACTGCACCATCTATGGGCTGCAATGTTGATGGTCACCACCCTCATGACATCAACAGTGGTGCAGTGGAATGCTCAGCTTGTTAAGCACAAAGGAAAATATTTCAATAAAGGATCATTTGACAACCAGTGGGGGTAAAAAGTGCCTCAGATGGCAGCTGTGGAGATGCATGCAGGTTCAGATCCCTTTTCCTGAAAGGACTCGCTGTGCAGCTTTGATGAGCATGGCTCATGACAGCCCCTTTTGTTCTCTGAGGGTTTGCCACTGGTGTCAAGCCCTCTTCTTGGAGAAGCCTGTGCCCATTGACTAAGCAAGGTGGGGACCCAAGGGCCTATTCATTTCTGCCCAATACAGGACTCCTCCAACTTGCAGTCTTTGTTCCAGAGTGGCCCTTTGGTCTACAGAGAGACCTTGTCAGTCTGCGTTATGATCCAGAGGCTTTCCCTGTTCCATCTGCTTCCTTCATTTTCATTTTACAAGTCTTCCCAATAAAGCTTTTGCAATCGTGACTCTATCTTGGTGTCTGCTTCCCAGAGGATTCAACAGTAGTTGGCACCGGAAGTGGTCTGAGAAAGCCTGCTCAAAAAGCTAAGATGGGGGTCGGGCACAGTGGCTTGCACCTGTAATCCCAGCACTTTGGGAGGCTGAGGGGAGCAGATTGCTTGAGGCCAGGAGTTCGAGACCAGCCTGGCCAACATGGTGAGACCCTGTCTCTACTAAAAATACAAAAATTAGCCAGGCGTGGTGGTACATGCCTGTAATCCCAGCTACGTTGCGAGGCTGAGGCACAAGAATTGCTTGAACCTGGGAGGCAGAGGTTGAAATGAGCTGACATCACACCACTGCACTCCAGGATGAACAACAGAGTGAGACTCCATCTCAAAAAAGCTAAGATGGGGGTTGAGGACTTGGTCCCTTAATACCCAAGTGGTAAGGAGATGGTGTACAGGCAGGTTTTGGTGCAAGGTGGCTGCCCAACTATTAAACTTGTCACCAGCAGTGAGCTGGGATGGCATGTTGACTAGTGCAATGACTTGCATTTGAAACATATTGAAGGAGTGATAAACACAAGATCAATAAGTTTGGATGGCTATTATAAAGTTGCATTGACCCCCCTGCAGGCAAGCTTAGAAGAAGGAGGTGCATAAAACAGTCCCTGTTACTGCCACCAGTCTCAAGGCAGCAACTGACACTCATCATCTCCTTTCTTCACTATCCATTCTAACTTTTCCTTGCCCTCTGCTACCTCTTCTACTGGTCTCAATGGCTTACCTGATGGCGTGACTCTAATCCTCATCCGGGGGTTTGGGGGGGGTGGTCTGAGCCCTTGGTAACCACATCCTTTTCAGGTTGGGGCTGCTTGTGCTTGTCCACTCACAGACAGTTGGGTAAGAAGTACCAAGAGGTACCCAAGTGAGTCACCTGAGCTCCACCCCTATTATTCTCCACCCTCATTGTGTGAAAGCAGCCCTGCCTTCTCCTTCTGACCAGGTCAATTGCCCCTGTATTAGTCCATTCTCATGTTGCTGCAAGGATACTACCCAAGACTGGGTAATTTAGAAAGGAAAGAGGTTTAATTGACTCACAGTTCAGCATGGCAGGGGAGGCCTCAGGAAACTCACAATCATGCTGGGAGGGGAAGCAAGCACATCCTTCTTCACAGGGTGGCAGGAAGGAGAATGAGTGCCCAGCGAAGGGGGAAGCCCCCTATAAAACCATCAGATCTTGTAAGAACAAACTATCATGAGAACAGGATGGGGGAAACCACCCCATGGTTCAATTATCTCCATCTGGTCCCTCCCATGACACATGGGGATTATAGGTATTATGATTCAATATGAGATTTGGGTGGGGACACAGCCAAAACATAGCCCCTGACAAGTTGGCCACCCATTTTCTTACCTGCTGGTTCCTGGACACAAGGATCCCAAAGTGCCCAGGGAGCAGTCATAAGGTGTATTCAATGTGCCCCTTGCTGGCTTTCCAGGTGAGTGTGTCCCCCTTGGGGACCAAGAATTCTAACGCTGCAGAGCCTAGAGTTCTGGAGATGGGAAACAGTGAAGACGACATGTAGTTGTATAATTTTCCATTTGAAATAGAAAGGGGCAAATGCTTCATTGCACCTAAACCGCCCCGAAGAAAGAGAAGGCAAGATCTCCAAGCCTTGAGCAAACCAATCTCCTTGCACGTCCCACTCCCACCTTCCATCTGTATCCAGCCTCCCAGATGAGTCAAGTGTAAAAATTCTTTGCCTAGCCCTGGAAGCCCAAGGTTTTCTGCTATCATCTTCTCAAAAGTTTTATAGTTTTGTGTTTTACATTTCAGTCAGTGATCCATTCTGAGTTAATTTCTGGTAAGGTGTGAGGTCAAGCTTCACTTTTTTACCTATGGATGCCCGATTGCTCGAGCTTCATTTGTTGAGAAGGTTATCTTCACTCCATTGAATTGGTTTCTCACCTTTCTGAAAAATCTGTTGAACATATTTGTGTGAGTCTATTTCTGGGTTTTCTATTCTGTTCCATTGACCTTATGCATCAATAGCACATAGCCCTTCACCAATAGCATACTTTCTAATTCCCGTAGCTGTGTAGTAGGACTTAATGTCAGATAGAGTGATTTCTCCTGCCTTATTCTCTTTTCAAGATTGTTTTAGCTGTTTTAAGCCTTTTCAATATAAATTTAAAAATAGTCTTATCTATGTATACATAAAACCTTGCTGAGATCTTGATAGGGATTACATTAAATCTGTAGATCAATGTGGGCAGACACAACATCTTTACTATGTTGGATCTTTCAATCCATGAATACGGTATGTCTTTCCTGGCCATTACTTTTGAAAAACAGCTTAGTGTGCTCCCATGATCCTTGATTCAAGGCAAGAATTAATTTTTAGGGCCAGGTACAGTGGCTCACGCCTGTAATTCCAGCACTTTGGGAGGCCAAGGCAGGCAGATTGCTTGAGGCCAGTAGCTCAAGACCAGCCTGACCAACATGGTGAAACCCTGTCTCCACTAAAAATACAAAGAAATTAACTACTAAAAATGCAAACAATTGGTGGCACATGCCTGTAATCCCAGCTACTCGGGAGGCTGAGGCATAACAATCATTTGAACCTGGGAGGTAGAGGTTTCAGTGAGCTGAGATCATGCCACTGCCCTCCAGCCTGGGCGACAGAGCAAGACTTTTTCTCAAAAAAAAAAAAAAAAAAATGTTTAAATATAAGAATGAGCAGCCAGGCGTGGTGGCTCACGCCTGTAATATCCCAGAACTTTGGGAGGCTGAGGTGGGTGGATCACGAGGTCAGGAGATCGAGACCATGCTGGCTAACACGGTGAAACCCTGTCTCTACTAAAAATACAAAAAAAATTAGGGTGCCTATAGTCCCAGCTACTCGGGAGGCTGAGGCAGGAGAATGGCATGAACCCAGGAGGTGGAGCTTGCAGTGAGCCGAGATTGTGCCACTGCACTCCAGCCTGGCTGACAGAGCAAGACTCCGTCTCAAAAAAAAAAAAAAAAAAAAAAAAGATCAAGTAGTCAAGTTCTTTGCTACTTTTTAGGTAAGGCATTCTAATTGTTATTTAATGCATGTGAGGTCAGTGTTAATGGAGAAAAGTTAGATGGTGAAAGTCTGAAAATGTATTTTTACTCCTCATTTTAAGTCTTTTAAAAAAACATACTTTGAGTATCTAGAATAGTACAGAATAAGTACAGAATGACTTAACAGACTCCTGTGTCCCCATCCTCCTTGACGGTGGGTATCACAATGTCATGCATCATCTGGAAAGGGAACTGGGCGGGAGCGACACTGTGATGAGCCACAAGCTGAAGGTAAGTGAACTCCAGCACATTAGCCAGATTAGCTATTTGCATGTAACTCAGTGTGTCTATTTCCCAGTTTCAGTTTTTATTGGAACATTCCAGTCTTGTCTCGAGTATACAAGAGTCATTTGGCCACATTTGGGCCAATGTGATGATGCTGGCAAGAATGGGTGAGAACCCACAAGAGAAGGGAAATATTGTGAATAAAGTCAGGACTGTGAGGCCCAGCCATTCCGTCGCACTACGTGCCTGTCAGAGAGACAGAGCAAGAGTGCAGGTGGCCATCAGTAAAGCAGCCGACAAGCACTTCCAAGGCCTACTGGAAGCCAGATGATGTGAGGGTACTAAAGGTCCCCCACGGTCCCATGGAAGGAAAGGATGTAGATAGATGAATTCTTATACTTAAATACGGGTGCTGGATGAATCACAAAGTAAGACGCAAACTCCCTGTGCCTTGTGGAGTCAGAAGAAAGATACCAGGAGCTGGCACAGCCCATGCAGGGCTCATAAAAAAAGGAGCTCACAGGATGGCAAAGAGAAGTAGAATGATGGCCAGCTGAGAGCGGGCCAGTGCTAACAGGTCTCACTATGGGCAAACTTTCCAGTTCCTGAGGGTAGAAATCATTGCAAGTTTTTTCCCCTCTAAATGAGTGGCCCTTTTGCAGAGCACACAGGTTGCACAAGGTGCAGATAAAATAAAATCAAGCTTTAAAGCCACTGATATGGTTTGGCTGTGTCCCCACCCAAAGTCTCATCTTGAATCGTAATGCCCCAAATCCCCATAACCCCCATAATCCCCACGTGTCATGGGAGAGACCAGATGGAGGTGATTGAATCGTGGAGATGGTTCTCCCATGCTGTTCTCGTGATAGTGAGTGAGTGCTCATGAGATCTGATGCTTTTATAGTGTTTGGTAGTTCCTCCTGTGTTCATTCTCCCTCCTGCCGCCTTGTGAAGAATGTCCTTGCTTCCCCTTCACCTTCCACCATGATCGTAAGTTTCCTGAGGCTTCCCAAGCCATGTGGAACTCTGAGTGAATTAAACCTCTTTCCTTTCTGAATTACCCCGTTTCAAGCAGTTCTTTATAGCAGTATGAAAACAGACTAACACAGCCACCTCCTGTGGCCTGAGACCTAATGGGGTGCCTCACTCCAGGCAGGTACGGTACACACAGTGGAGAAAGCAGGTAATATTCTGACAGCCAAAGATGAATCCATCTAATCCAGGATTAGGGGAGTGCTACGGTGTGAATGTATGTGTCCCCTCAAAATTCATATATTGGAATCTGAGACCCAGTGTTTAGTATTAAGAAATGGGACGTTTGAGAGGTGACTAAATCATGAGGGTGGAGCCCTCATGAATAGGATTAGTGACTTCATAAAAGGGCCGGAGAGAACTAGCCAGGCCTTTTTTACCCTTCCGCCTTCTGCCATGAGAGGATGCTGCCACAAGAGGGTGCCATCGGTGGAGAAAGCCCTCACCCAACACCAAACCTGGCGGCACCTTGAACCTGGACTTCCAGCCTCCAGAACTACTGTGAGCAATAAAGTTATGTTCTTTATCAATTACCCAGTCTGGGGCATTTTGTTATAGTAGCACAGGTGACTGCGACAGGCAGGGAGAGCACAGCCTCCCCAGGTGCAGCAGCAGCAGCAGCAACCAGTGTGAGCTCCCCTGCCACATCTGGCCCCCAGCAGGCTTTGGAAGTGCTTGTTGGCTGCTTGACTGATGGCCACCTGCTGCCTCATTCGTAGAGGGATGTAGGCTTGACAAACAGGCCTCCACCTAACCCATCTCCCTTCCTCCCTAGGAAAAGGGGCTGGCTAACCTATGGGACTGTTAAAAAATTCCTCCCTCCTAAAAACAAAAGGAACTCAGGTCACTTTGGAGTTCCATGTTGGGCCAATGTGATGATAGCAGCAAGAATGGGTGAGAACCCACAAGCGAAGGGAAATATTGTGGATAAAGTCAGGACCATGAGGTCCAGCCATTCCACCCTCAGGAACTAGAAAATTTGCCCTTAGTGAGACCTGTTAGCACTGGTCCGCTGTCAGCTGGCCATCATTCTACTTCTCTTTGCCATCCTGTGAGCTCCTTTTTTTATGAGCCCTGCATGGGCTGTGCCAGCTCATGGCATCTTTCTTCTAACTCCACAAGGCACAGAGAGTTTGCATCTTACTTTGTAATTCATTCAGCACCCATATTTAAGTATAGGAATTCATCTATCTACATCCTTTCCTTCCATGGGACTGTGGGGGACCTTTAGTACGCTCACATCATCTGGCTCCCAGCAGGCCTTGGAAGTGCTTGTTGGCAGTGCTTGTTGGCACCTACTCTCATGCTCTGGCTCATGCTCTCACGCTGTGGCACGTGCTCTCACTTGTTCTCGCTCGCTCTTGTGCTCTCTCGCTCTCTCACTTTCTCTCTCTCTCGTCTCTCCCTCTCTCTGTCTCTCTCTCTGACATTCGGAGGTGGGCTACTTGGTCACAAAGTACCCACCAACTCTTTTAAGAATAATGAGAAGCCAATTACACTCCTACATGAACACAGCATTGGTACCTAAAATCCAGTTGCTGTGTTACAATCCAGTTGCATGGCCAACTTTCTATTCATGGCCTACAGGTTTAATTACTTTAGGAGAGAGTGTGGGAATTGAAGAAATAAAGTCGTAATATAAAAAGGCTGGTGTAGAGAGAGCAGGGGTGAAAGCCAGGCCCCCAACGCTTGCTTGTTTGACTCAGCCCACACACTCGGCCCCCAGATGGGCACCTGTTGGGTAGGGGCTCCAGCTCTGGCCCCACTGGCCTTGCTCTGGCAAGAGTCATGTGGCCTGCTATGTAGGGGCTATGGGCAAAGGACAATTCTTTCAGAAAAAGATGGTCTTGCACAGCTGGCTGTGGTGGCTCACGCCTGTAATCCCAGCAGTTTGGGAGGCCGAGGCGGGTGGATCACCTGAGGTCAGGAGTTCGAGACTTGCCTGGCCAACATGGCGAAACCCCATCTCTACCAAAAATACAAAAGTTAGCTGAGTGTGGTGGTGGGCACCTATAATCCCAGCTACTCAGGAGGCTGAGACAGGAGAATCGCTTGAACCCGGGAGGCAGAGGTTGCTGTGAGCTGAGAAACAACATGGAGAAACCCTGCCTCTACTAAAAATACAAAATTAGCCGGCATGGTGGTGCATGCCTGTAATCCCAGCTACTCCAGAGGCTGAGGCAGGAGAATTGCTTGAACCAGCCTGGGCAACAAGAGTGAAACTCCGTCTCAAGAAAAAAAAATGAAAGAGAAACTGTCAAGCTGTCTTATGAAGTGGCTGTAGTATTTTGCTTTCCCATCACTGATGAATGAGAGTTCCTGTTTTTCCACATCGCTTCAAGATTTGGTGTTGCTAGTGTTTTGCATTTTGGCTATTCTAATAGAGATATAGAATATTTCATTGTCATTTTAATTTGTAATTCCCCAATGACATGATGTTGAACAACTTATATACTTATTTGCCAGCTGTATATTTTTTTCATGAGGCATTTATTCAGGATTTTTGCCCATTTTTAAATTGGGTTGTTATTTTTTCTTTTTCTAATTTTTATGAATACATAGTAGGTGTGTATATTTATTGGAATTTTTCTTATGGTTGAAATTTAAGAGTTATTTGTATATTTTGGATAACAGTCCTTTATCACATATGTCTTCTGCACATATTTTCTCTTAGTCTGTGGCTTGCCTTATTCTCTTGAATCCAGTAAGTTTTAAATTTCATGTATTTTAATTTTGAAATCTAGAGTATCCTTTTGATTCTCTCTCTCTCTCTCTTTTTTTTTTAGACAGAGTTTTCCTCTTTTTGCCCAGGATGGAGTGGAATGGTGCAATCTTGGCTCAGTGCAACCTCTGCCTCCCAGGTTCAAGTGATTCTCCTGACTCAGCCTCTCGAGTAGCTGGGATTACAGGTGTGCGCCACCACACCTTGCTAATTTTGTATTTTTAGTAGAGACATGGTTTCACCAGGTTGGCCAGTCTGGTGTCAAACTCCTGATCTCGGGTGATTCTCTTTTATAGACTCTTTGACAGATTATCTGTTAAAACTGTTCATTCATCCCTTTGTCAATGTTTTCTTCCATTTTATTTTACATCTCACAGCTATTTAAGTACTTGTCTGTTAACTCTAACATCTGGCTCATCTGTGGGTCTACTTTTTGCCCCCACGCCCACCCACTGCCATTTGATTAGGGTCACATTTATCTGCATCTCTGTGTGTCTATTAATTTTTTATGGTGTGCTGGACATTAAGTATACAAGAACTATAGCAGCTTCAGATGACTTTTTTTTTTTTGGAGACAGAGTCTTGCTCTATCCCCCAGGCTGGAGTGCAGGGGCACAATCTCGACTTCCTGCAACCTCCACCTCCTGGGTTCAAGTGATTCTTATGCCTCAGCCTCCCAAGTAGTTGGGATTACCAGCACCCACCACCATGCCTGGCTAACTTTTTTGTATTTTTAGTGGAGATGGGGTTTCACCATGTTGGCCAGGCTGGTCTTGAACTCCTGACTTCAGGTGATCCGCCCACCTTGGCCTCCCAAAGTATTGGGATTACAGGTGTGAGCCACCATGCCCAGCCAGATGACATCTTTAATCAGTTAAAGTCCCTCCTTCCTTTTATTGGAAGATAAGGTGAAGTACTGATGACCTCAATTAGAGATTGAACTGGGGAAGGTTGCAATTTTATTAAGTCCTATTATCTTTGCAATTTTTCTGGTCCCTCAAGCATTATCCCCTCGAATAGTACTTTGGGTGAGAGATCAGCAGTTGTCTCTCTTCTCAGTTATGAAATATTTTCTTTTTAGAGGATCTCTTAGCCCTTAGTCTCTTGCCACATGTAGACTCAACATATGGCAAACATCTTCAGGGGGAGACTTTCCATATATTTGAGATATAACTCTTCTCTCTAGCAAGACTTCATCTCCTAAGCACAATGGGATTTTACTCTACCTTTCTATCTAACCCAGCTTCCCAGTCTGTCACATCACCCTAAAATATATCAAGTTTTCCATGTGGGAAAGTCAGCCTCATGTTTGGTGTCCTTTAGTTTCTAATTTGTTATGCTAGCCCCAAAATAACCAGTGAAAGTTCTCTTGCCTTCTCTTTCCCCAAGCAAAGTCTCTGCGTAGGCCATGTCCCAATCCTGCAGCCATGCCCGGATGACCAAATACCCAAAGGGAAGAAGATGCCTGGTGCCCACCAGCTTACCTAGGGAGGGCTCTTTCCACTCTGGAAATTTTATCTTCTCTTTGTTTCCACAACTCTCTTATGTTTTTTTAAAATATGATTTTTGTTATTTGTCAGCAGGAGTGCTGGACAAGTTGCTGCAGCAGGAGTGCTGGCTTCTTGCTACTTTCTCCTGGCTACCAGAGCACAAGTCCATGAGTCAGCTTCTGCATCAGAGTCACAGATGCCCATGTTTTTCCATACAGTCTCATTCTCTGGATCATGAAGAGCATCTGTGCCATAGTGTGTCTTAAAGAGTGCTCTACTGTGGTTTCTAGGTTTTTTGCCATGCCGCAGACACATGCTACACATTTTGATAAGAATTTGACTGAATTATTTCATTTTTTTGTTCAATTGAATCAAAATCAAATTTTACTGGAAGTTCCTCAGCTTCTGTTTCAAGACAGCAAGAAATTTATGGTAAATTGAAGTTTAGCATCCTAACTGTTAACCCAACACAACACATAAATTGGTCACACCAGACTTTTTTAAGTTGAAATTTCTTTCCTTTGTTCTGAGAGTATTAGCAACTTCTCCTCATGTCACTTATATTTTCTGGCCTGTATTATCAACAGTGGACATAACTCAAATGACAAAGTGTGAACAACTGTGACCCAGTTTGTGCACATGGGAAGTGATGACGAAGTCCTTGCTGCTGCCTGGAAGGTGCGGGTTATAAAATGCATCTTGATTTCAGAAATGTGATAAGTGCTAAAGCTAGAAAGGTGAATAAAGCAGATACAGTCTCTACTCTTAAGGAGTTCACAGTTTAATGGAGGAGATGAACATTAATTAAATATGTATAAAAAGCCATTACATGGTTTAGAGAGTGTAAGATATCCTAACACATAGAAAGCAAGTAATAAATTTTTGATGAGCTGGGTATGAAGAAGTATAGGATGCTATCATAGCAAAAAAAAAAATATGCTACATATTACCAAGAATAACTTTTCAGCTGCCATAACATTGATCGAAATAATAAAAATAAGAATGCTATTCTTATTTCGCATAATAGTCTGGTAAGTGGCCCAGGCCTGGCCAACTGGCTCTGCTTCATGCAAGCCACATTCATTCTATTGTTTTGCCACCCTCAACAAGCTGACTACCACCATCAGGTCTGAGTCTAGCCAGTGAGAAAAGGGAAAGAGGAAGTGAAGGGCAAACACCTTTCCTTCTAAGGCAGGACCCAGAAACTGCACATATTACTTTTTCCTTTGCCTGATTCTGGTCAGTGGCTACTTCCTGCTGCAAGCGCGGCTGGGAAATGTAGTTTTTACTTGCATAAAGCCATGTGCCCAGATAAAACTTGTATTACCAGGGAAGACCTGATAGTTGAGAGGAAACTAGCAATCTCTACACAGGGAGATTTGATGTAGTTTTAAGGAGGGAGTTAAGAGAAGGCTCCTTTGAGGAAGAACAATTCAGCTGGAATCTGAAGAATGAGGAGGAGCTCCCTGCAACACTGGGTGGAGGGCAAAGGGAAGAGCATGCTAGGCAGAGGAAACAGCAGGTGCAACTGCACCGAGGCAAGAAGGAAAGGGGATGTAGATGCATTGCAGGAGTGAACAGAAAGCTCTGGAGCACAGAAGAGACAGTGTTAGTTGAGATGGGTAGACAGGCAAGGCCAGATGGTGTGGGACCTTGCCCACGTTTACTGTTTTGTTGTGCATTAGAACCGGGCTTTCAACTGAGGTCTAACTGACTTCAAAGCCACCCTTTCTTTCCCAATCCAGGTGGATGATTGCCTCATTAAGTCATCAGCAGTGACTAATGTTGCAGTCACTTATTTAATTTGGTCCATGTGGGCACCTGGCTCTGGTAGTCTTTGAAGCTTCCTAAGGTGACCTTGGTGAGTAGTCAAGGATGAGAACCACTGGTCCAGTGGGGTCCTTGGCCGAAACCATAACCCGCCAATTTTATTGCTAGCACATTTTGTGAGTGTTCTAGGCTAAACACTTTACATGTATGATCTAATTTTCTACCTTGCTAAGGAGGTTATTATTTCCATTTTACTGATGAAGAGATTGAGGCTCAGAGAGGTTAAGTAACTTGCCCAAGGTCACATGGCCAGTAAACAGCAGAAACGTACGCTGGGGAGATTACCCAGAAACTCTGTTCCTTTCTGTCCTTCCAACATCCTACTTACTCAGGGCTGTACAGCCCCTCCTTGATCTGACTTAGCTTGAAAGATCATTTTGTACCAAGAGGTTGGTTGGTCCCAAACAAAGGTTTTCCAGGAAACCCCTAGTCTTCTAATACCCCTCAGTGAAAGCAACGGAAAGGCCCCAAACCAAATCAGTTGATCTGTTGTTTCCTTTCCTAGACCCAGGCTCTGACTTATCCTCCCAAACAGTGGCTCCCAACCTTTTTGGCACCAGGGACCAGTTTCATGGAAGAAAATTTTTCCATGGGCCACAGAGGGGATGGTTTTGGGATGATTCAAGCATGTTACATTCATTGTGCCCTTTATTTCTATTAATATTACATTGTAATATATGATGAAATAATTATACAACTCATCATAATGTAGAATCACTGGGAGCCCTGAGCTTGTTTTTCTGCAACTAGACAGTCCCATCTGGGGGTGATGGGAAATAGTGACAGATCACCAGGCATTAGATTCTCATAAGGAGCATGCAACCTAGATCCCTCGCATGCGCAGTTCACAATAGGGTTTGTACTCCTATGAGAATGTAATGCCACCTCTGACAGGAGGCAGAGCTCAGGCAGTAATGAGAGCAATGGGGAGTGGCTGTAGATGGAGACAAACTTTGCTTGCTCACCCGCTGTTCACCTCCTGCGCCCTGTTCCTAACAGTACCAGTCCATTGCCTGGGGGTTGGGGACCCCTGCTCCAGAACCCTGCCTGTGTTTATTAGGGAGAAGTTAGAAAGTTCTTTGATCTGGCCAGGCGTGGTGGTTCACATATGTAATCCCAGCACTTTGGGAGGCCGAGGCAGGCAGATCACGAGGTCAGGAGATCGAGACCATCCTGGCTAACACGGTGAAACCCCGTCTCTACTAAAAATACAAAAAATTAGCCGGGCGTGGTGGCGGGCGCCTGTAGTCCCAGCTACTCAGGAGGCTGAGGCAGGAAAATGGTGTGAACCCGGGGGGCGGAGCTTGTAGTGAGCCGAGATCACGCCACTGCACTCCAGCCTGGGCAACAGAGTGAGACTTCTTCTCAAAAATAATAATAAAAAGTTTTTTGACCCTATGTAAGCCGTGGAACTGTGCCTCCTCTGTGGCGGTAGCTCCCCTCAGGCCAGGCCCAGGGCCAGCACTGGGCCTGCTCCAAAGGCTCAAAGGTCCCTCAGACTTCCTAGAGGAGAATGTCCAGCTTTGACCACCGTCTGTCACCAGATTGAGCACAGTGCTGCTCAAGCCTCTCTGTCTCCACCATCTGAGAGGAAGGCGAGGCTGCAATGGACAGGCTCCTCAGGGCCATTCATAAGATGGAAATCTGGGATGCCTGCCACATAGGCCCTGAACAATGACACTTGATTTTTATCCAAAAACCAAACCAAAAACCAAAACGAACAACCCACGCAAAAACTCCAAAAGGCTATTGTGGTGGAATGAGAAGAAAGAAGACCTGGCCTCTGAAATCAGGCTCTGCCACTACCTAGCTGTGCAGCCTTGGGCAAATTGCTTAGCCTCTCTGGGCCTGTAGCTCTTTCTGTAAAATGGCTATGATGACACCCATCTCAAAAGCTTGTCTTAACTTGCTTAGCACAAGGACTAGCATATCCGAAGTCCAAATACATGATTGCTCGTTCATTAGTTTCGCCAGCATGGTGGCCAGCACTCATTATGTGTTTGTTGGTTGCGTTTCAAAAGTATCCTAAGAAAAAACTGAGTGGGTATGGTTTTGTCACAATATGGTTCAAAGAGGTTTGCGGGTTGCCTGAAAACCCTGACATGATTTTAATAACTTAGGTCACAAGTAAACAATTTATTACCATGACCAGTACAAGCCACAGCTACCACTTATTGAACACATACTTGGTGCCAGGAGATATGCTAATGCTCCACATGCATTATCTCATTTAATCTTCACAGTAAATGAAGAATGCATCAGACCTCAGTAGAGGAAATAATCTACTCTGGGTGTTTCAGCAGGAAGGTATTTAATATGGGATACTACATGCTTTCAAACACTGCAAAGCCCAAAGGAGCAGGTTCTCAGCTGGTCCTGCAGGCTTGACACCCAGAACACTGCAGACCTGGTTCTCCAGGAGAGCTGCTAGCTTGGAGGCTGGCGCTGGAAACACTGAGTTTATGAGGACACAGAGCAGCAGCAGCAGCAGCAGCAGCAGCAGCTGAGATCCAGAGATCAGAAAGCCAGAGTCAGGAAGCCACCAGCCCTGAAATTTGGGCAGTCAGGAGGCTGGAGAACATGTCTTGTGTCTTGGAGCACAGCCCTGAAGAAGCACCTTACCTCTGTGATGCTGCTTGCCAGCAGAGAAACGTCCCAAAGGGATGGGAAAAACATCTTTACTGCATTTCTGCTTTCCAAATCTTGCGGAAAGACATCTACTTTGAATCCAAAACCTAATTGCATTTGTTGTCTAGAATCTAATCTAATTTGTATCCAGAATCCTAACAGTTAAGGAGACTGGGAAATACAGTGCTTAAATTTCCAGCCTCTGCTGGAAAAAGAGTGGTATGCATCTTGATTAAGTCAGTAGTGCCACAGATGCCATTGTTATTCCCATTTTAGAGAAGAGGAAATGGACGCTGAGAATAGGACAGGTCATCTTTCCCCTGAGTGAATGAGCAAATCCATTCAATGGCTGGGGGAAGTCACTGAACAATCGATTTTGGCCTCAAGTTCAAATCACTTCCTCAGATCCAACTTTATCAGCAATAAAGCTGATGTAGGGCCCCTCTCCAACATGTGTATCTATTTCCCAATTGGTGTGGAACCTGTAGGAGGGAAGGGATGGGACTCTCCAAACCTCAAAATTCTAGAATAAAAATAGCCACCACCGCAAGAGCGAGAAGGGTAGTACCCTTCGGACTTAGACAGTGCTTTAAAGTTCCTAAGGCATTTTACATGTATTTTATCTTTAAGTTCTCCTCCCTCTGTCCTCCTCCAACCAGGATAATTAACAGCAGGCTGCAGGAAGTCATTTCTAAAAGGAGATTTTATTAAAGCCCTTGCCAAAGGCTCAGAGATATGACTTTCCATCAGCAAGGGTAGTGATTTCAGTGGCCATCTTAGGACGGCCTGTTTCCTTTGGTGGGATTATGGTCAGTTGTGCCCTCAAAATCAGTTCTTCCCTTCTTCCTGTGCAATGGACACCTGCTAGAGGCTACAGTTGGCAGCTGACTTTGTGGCTGGGTGTGGCTATGACAAAGTGGTCATCAACTGGATATAAGCAGAAGTGGTGTTTGCCTTTACACCTCACGGGCTTAAAAGAAAATTGATTGGCCTGGACTTCCTCTCTTTCCCTTTTCCTTGAGCTAGAACAGAGGTGTGCCTGAGATTC
Source organism: Symphalangus syndactylus (assembly GCF_028878055.3). NCBI lineage: Eukaryota > Metazoa > Chordata > Mammalia > Primates > Hylobatidae > Symphalangus > Symphalangus syndactylus. Next base: position 21,290,507 of record NC_072424.2, read on the forward strand.
CAGTCTTACCCATATAGAGGAAGATAGTGCCTGACACTCACCTGGAAGGCTTGGTCAGAAACACCCCTAGTGTTTCCAATTCAGTAGGTCTGGCATGGGGCCTGGGAACTTCCATTTCTGACAAGTTCCAAGATGGTGGTCATGCTATTGGTCCAGGGACCACACTTTGAAAACCATTGCCCTGGAACATAAAAGGGAAACAAATGGAAGACCCTGGACTTAATGGCTGGGTGGAGCAGAGCTGCCCCCAAACTGGAACTGCTGCTTCTGGACATCAGCAAGAGACCAATCAGCTTCTATTTCTTTTAAGCCACTTGCGATGGTTAATTTTATGTGTCAACTTGACTGAACCATAGGATGTACAGATAGCTGGCACCACATTATTTCTGGGAGTGTCTGTGTGGGTGTTTCTGGAAGAGATTAGCATTTGAGTCAGTAGATTGAGTAAAGAAGGTCTGCTTTCACCAATGCAGGCAGGCATCATTCAATCTATTGAGGGCCTGCATAGAACAAAAAAGTGGCAGAAGGGCAAACTTGCTCTCATTTTGAGCGGGGGCATCCTTCTTCTGCATCAGAACCCTGGAGCATAAAAACTCTGAATTCTTGGGTCTAAAGACTGTGGGACTTACACCAGTGGTCCCCCCGGTCTCTGAGGCCGTCAGCCTCGGACTGAGAGTTACACCACCAGCAGCTCTGGTTTTCAGCCTTTGGACGCAGACTGAATTACACCACTGGTTTTTCTGGGTCTCCAGCTTGCAGACAGCATATTGGGGGACTTCTAGTCCCCATAATGGAGTGAGCTAATCTCGACAATCAGTCTCCTCTTCTATGGCTTTATATATCCCATTGGTTCTGTTTTTCTGAAGAACCCTGGCTACCCCACCTTATATATATGGTCCCCTTTGTGAAAACATATGTATTTTTTGGTCCTCTTTGTGAACAAAACTTCCCTTTTGCCCCATCCGGCACCCTGGGTGGTTGTCTAGGCGAGGGATAGGAGCCAGAGGCTGACTTTTGGCCAGTGATTGATTTAAAGTCCAATTAATTATTCCTAATTTAAAATATAATTAATTATTAGGTCCTGCAAGACTTTTTTTTTTTTTTTTGGAGATGGAGCCTTGCTCTGTCACACAGGCTGGAGTGCAGTGGAGTGATCTCAGCTCACCACATCCTCTGCCTCCTGGGTTCAAATGATTCTCCTGTCTCAGCCTCCTGAGTAGCTGGGATTATAGGTGCCAGCCACCACACCCAGCTAATTTTTGCGTTTTTGGTAGAGACGGGGTTTCACCATGTTGGTCAGGCAGGTCTCGAACTCCTGACCTCAGGTGATCCACCCTCCTCGGCCTCCCAAAGTGCTGGGATTACAGGCGTGAGCCACCGCGCCTGGCTGGCAGTTTCTTACAAAATAAATATACTCAACTGTATAATCCAGCAATCACACGCGTGTGTGTGTGTGTGTGAGAGAGAGAGAGAGAGAGATGGAGTCTCTGTGGCCCAGGCTGGAGCACAGTGGCACAATCTCAACTCACTGCAATCCCCACCTCCTGGGTTCCAGCAGTTCTTGTGCCTCAGCCTTCCAAGTAGTTGGGACTGCAGGCATGTGCTACCACACCTGGTTAATTTTTGTATTTTTAATAAAGATGGAGTTTCACCATGTTGGTCAGGCTGATCTCAAACTCTCGACCTGAAGTGGTCCACCCGCCTCGGCCTCCCAAAGTGCTGGGGTTATAGGCATGAGCCACAGCACCTGGCATGCTTCTTGGTATTTACTCAAATAAGTTGAACACGTGTCCACACACAAACCTGCACATGGGTATTTGTAGCAACTTTATGCGGAATTGCCAAAACTTGAAAGCAACCGAAGTGTCTTTCAGCAGGTGAATGAATAAATAAGCTGTGGTACATCCAGACAATGGAATATTATTCAGCATTAAAAAGAAATGAGCCATCAAGCCATAAAAAGACATGAAGGAAACTTAAATGCATGTTACTAGTAGCCAATCCAAAAGGCTACTTACTACGTGATACCAACCATATGACATTCTAGAAAAGGCAAAACTATGGAGAGAATAAAGATATCAGTGATTTCCAGGAGTTAGTGGGGATGGGGGTGGAGATAAATAAGCAGAGAACAGAATTTTTAGGGCAATGAAACTACTCCATATGATATTATAATGGTGGGTACATGTCATTACACATTTATGCAAACTCATAGAATCTGCAACACCAAGAGTGAACTTTAATGTAAACTGCAGACTTTGAGTGATAATGATGTCAGTGTAGGTTCATCGATTGAACAAATGTACCACTCAAGTGTGGGATGTTGATAGTGGGGAAGCTTTGCATGCATTGAGGTATGGGTATATGTCAACTCTGTGCTTTCTGCTCAACTTTACTGGGAACCTAAAACTGCTCTTTAAAAATGAAGTCTAGTTTTACAAAAAAATAGCTTACTGGATACGTTTGACTGAAGATTGAACACAACAGAAGGCAGAATTAATGAACTCAAAGACAGTCATTTGGCTCAGTCAAGATGAAGAAACAAAAATCAGATTTATCCTCCCACCTGAAAAAAAAGTTAAATTATATGAAGCAACGGTTTTTTGAAAAACTGGACATCAAGCAACAAAGGACAGTGACCCCTGAGACAAGGGGAAACCCTAAGGTTGTCACAGCTTACTGCCTTCAGTTTCCAGGGGTGGCACAGGGATGGAGAACCATGGCAGAGCTGGGTGAGAAGAATGAGCTGAGAATCTGAAGAAACCCGGACAGCTAAGATTACCAGGACAGAGAGGACAAGAGAAAAGTAAACATTTAAAGTGGGTGGGTGATTGGTATTTGATAAATGCTAGTTTTCCTTCCCTCCTTTCCAAAGTCTTTGCATTCTGAAAGGCATCTTTCAAAGAAGCAGAGCTTTCAGCTTTCAGAATGGTTTTTAGAGATGGAATAAATTTTTTTTTTGAGATGGAGTCTCACTCTGTTGCCCAGGCTGGAGTGCAATGGCACGATCTCGGCTCACTGCAACCTCCTCCTCCAGCTGCCTCGGCCTGCCGAGTAGCTGGGATTACAGGTGCGTGCCACCACACCCAGCTAATTTTTGTATTTTTTTTTTTTTTTTTTTTAGTAGAAACGGGGTTTCACCATGTTGACCAGGCTGGTCTCGAACTTCTGACCTCAGGTGATCCGCCTGCCTCAGCCTCCCAAAGTGCTGGGATTACAGGCGTGAGCCACTGCACCTGGCAGAAATGGAATGAACTTCTGATATCTCAGTTCACCAGGAGAAAAGACCTTTCTGAGCATAGGCCAGGTCCTCTCACCGGGTCTGAGATCACATCAGGGAGGCAGCCAGCTGCTCCTGACACTGAGCGAGTCTGCACAGACGTGCTCCCCTTCGACCCTGCAGAAGAGGCCCCGTAGACCAGTTAGTTGCGTCTGAAAAGGAAACATGGAGTCTCATTGAAATATCTGAACAACTTAGATTCATTCTTCTCTGACATCTGAATTTTTAATAGAAAGTTCCAGCCATTCAGAAGGTGAGCAAGAGGCCCAAACACTGCAAAGAACACATCTCCTGCTGGCGATTTCTCTAGCCTGCTGTCCATTTCTGATAATGTTCCATGAGGTGAATAATTTATGCCACTTATTGATTCATGGTCCTTAAAAGGCTGAGGTTAAAGGAGGCTGAAGGTTTCCACTGAGTGGGAGCCCAGCTTCCCTGAAGGCATTTCTTGCAGATGCTTGGCTGCTCCGCACTTGGGCGTGGGGGATCGCTAACTAAAAATATCCCACAGTGCAAAATCTTTTGTATGAAGATCGTGAATGTCTTTGATAAAATGTAAATATGTCGGAGAAAAGGTAAATTAAGCATTTAAATTACAGCTAAGAAACCTCATTGGTAGGTGCGGGGAAGATCACCATCCCCAATCCTTTAATCCTTGCCTGTGAGAGAATGATACGGCCACACCCTCTGCCATGTGACTGCAGTGCTGCCTGATAGAGCTGGTGAGTATTGTACACCCAGAAAATCTGAGACAGGTCTCAGTTAATCTGGAAAGTTAAAATAAGGTTGAGGGTGCACCCGTGACAGTCTCAGGAAGTCCTGATGACATGTGCCCAAGGTGGTTGGGGCACAACTTGGTTTTATACATTTTAGGGAGATATGAGACATCAATCAATATATGTAAGAAGTACATTGGTTCAGTCTGGAAAGGCAGGACAATTGGAAACAAAGGCAGGAAGACTTGAAGCAGGAAGGAGGCTTCCAGGTCATAGGTAGATGAGAGAAAATGGTGACATTCTTTTGAGTTTCTGATGAGCCTTTCCAAAGGAGGCACTCAGATATGCATCTATCTCAGTGAGCCGAGGGATAACTGAATAGAATGGGAGGCAGGTGTGCCCTAAGCAGTTTCCAGCTTGAGTTTTTCTTCTAGCTTAGTGATTTTGGGGGCTCAAGATACTTTTGTTTCACAGTATTAACATCGCCTCTCCATTAAAATTTGGTTTGGTCACATGACTTGTTTTAGCCAGTGAAATGGCAGCCGAGGTTTTGAATGTGTTCGCATGGATTGGTTTAGCCTCTCGGGCTTCTGTTATGCACTATAAGAAGAGCATTTTCTGGGAGCTGTTTGTCCTAGACACCTGGTGCCCAGAGGCCCCAGGAACCCCATCTGAAGCAAAGCCAAACCAGCCAGCCCACAAACCTGTGGCAGATACCGGAGAATCAACAAGGAGGTGTGATGTGGTTTGGATGTTTGTCCCTCTCAAATCTCATGTTGATGTGATTCTCAATCCCTCTTGAATGGTTTAGCACCATCCCCTTGATGATGAGGGAGTTCTCGCTGTTAGTCCCCATGAGATCTGGTTGTTTAAAACTGGTGGGGCCTCCTCCCTCGTTCTCTTGCTTCCACTTTTGCCATGTGATACACATAACCCCCCTTTGCCTTCCACCGTAATTGGAGGCTTCCCGAGGCCCTCCCCAGAAGCAGATGCCAGCACCATGCCTCCCATACATTCTGCAGATCCAAGAGCAAAGTAAACCTCTTTTCTTTCTAAGTTACCCAGCCTTGGGTATTCTTAATAGCAACACAAGAACGGCCTAATTCAAGGTGTTAGGAATTGGCATATCCTGGAGGACATTGTCATCCATCCCCTCTTAATGACCCTTCACTCTAAAGAGCACTTTCAGCCGGGCAAGGTGGCTTATGCCTCTCATCCCAGCACTTTGGGAGGCTGATCACTTGAGCTCAGGAGTTCAAGACCAGCCTGGCCAACATGGCAAAACCCCATCTTAACTAAAAATGCAAAAAAGATAGCTGGGCATGGTGGTGGCGTGTGCCTGTAGTCCCAGCTACTCAGGAGGCTGAGGTGGGAGGATAACTTGAGCCCGGGGGCAGAGGCTGCAGTAAGCCGAGATGGTGCCACTGGACTCCAGCCTAGAGAGAACTCCTATATGACCCAGAAATTCCGCTCCTAGATACATACCCACAAGAATTGAGAACAGGAACTCAAATACTTGTAAATGAATTTCATAGCAGTATTGTTCACAATTGCCAAAAAGTAGAAACAACCCAAATGTCCATCAGTGGACGAATGGAAAAACAAAATGTGGAATATACACGTAACAGAATATTATTCAACAATAAAAAGGAATAAAGTATTGTTACATGTCACGATGTGTATGAACCTCAAAAGCCTTATGTTAAGTGAAAGAAAACAAACACAAACAGACAGAAAGTATATGTATTTCTATTACATACCCAAAATAGGTAAACCCACACAGACAGAAAGCAAATTGGTGTCTGCCAGGCGCATGAAGTATTGGGAATGGGATCTACCTGCATCCTGGTACGGGGTTTTATTCTGGAGTGATAAAAAAATATTTGGCTGGGCATGATGGCTCACGTCTGTAATTCCAGCACTTTGGGAGACAGAGGCAGATCACCTGAGGTTGAGAGTCCGAGACCAGCCTAACCAACATGGAGAAACCCCGTCTTTACTAAAAATGCAAAAAAATTAGCTGGGCATGGTGGCATGCGCCTATAATCCCAGCTACTCCGGAGACTGAGGCAGGAGAATCGCCTGAACCTGGGAGGCAGAGGTTGTGGAGAGCTGAGATCATGCCACTGCACTCCAGCCTGGGCAACAAGAGCGAAATTCTTTCTCAAAAGATACATATATATCTATATTTTGGACCTAGATGGAGGTGATGGTTTACATAACATAGTCAATGTACTAAATGCCACTGAATTATTCACTTAAACGGTTAATTTTGTGTTATGTAAACTTTACCTCAATAAAAACAGAAAAGATTATGTCCATACAAATGGGGTGTTTAATAACCAGAAATGCCATATGGGCTTAGTGTCATCTCCTCTATCAATGAATCCGCCCTGGAGTGGGAGCATACTAGGTCTCAGAAGGTTGCAAATTTTATTCTTTTTTTTTTTTAAGCTGCCTCACTCCACTCCCAAGAAGCTTGCAAATTTTAATCTGAGTTAATTTGCAAGTGGATTTGGGTAATCTGGCTCTAGATCCACTTAGAGGGTGCCTGTAAATAACTGTCTTGAGGGCAGGGGAAAGGCATTATGGCATTAAGCAGATAAAGCCTCTGATCTGGTTACAGTTCCTTCCAGGGATGAATAAAGCTTTGGGGACATTATCCAACCCCTTTATAAACCCAGGTTTATAAGGCCTGAACCCTCAAGCCCTTGAGTTCCTTGTCATCACCTGCAAATTTAGATGAGCTGCCGCAAGGGGGCAGTGGTGTCCAGGCGATGACCTCCCATGTTGCGCAAATTCGTAGAAATACTGAGTTTCAGATTCTCGAGTTTCTCTCGTTGAAAGCGGTAGCAATTATCCCCAGGCCACTTAACAAGCCAACAGCCGTTTAGAAAATATGTATGTATATTAAAGAAAATACTGGATCTGGAAAAAGATATTTCGAAAATATCATGTCCAACCAGGGTTATTATACAGAAACTGAGTTGAGAGAGGGCAGTAATTGGCCCAGAGCCACGGAGCTAGGCCTGGAACCCAGGTCTCGTATATTCACGCCCCATGCTGTGGGTGCTGCAGCCTCCTGCTCCCCTGAGGCTTTCTCCAGCGTTCAGTACAAGCCATGCCTGCGTGGTGACATGAGCACGTGTCTTTGTTGTTCCTACAGCACAGTTCCCGTCCCATTTCACCGCTGCCTCCAAATTCCCACCCCAGCTGCGCCCCATCTCTCAAGCAGAGCTGGCGGTCTGAGAGCAGTGACTGGGGACGAGCGTCCACGCGGGGCTGACGAACTGTCAAAGCCGCCACCATCTGTCAAGACCTATGAGGACGCACACAGCACGGGCAGGCGGGCAAGAGAAGTGGCGGACGCAGTCGGTCACCCAGCATCAGCTCCGGAGGCGCGCTGCTTCACCTGGTGACCTGTCCCCGGCCTACGGGTCTCTAGGAAGCACTCCAGTCCCTGCCAGATGCTAGCGGGAAGGCGGGAGGGGGCGCCCTGCAAAGGTGGCTGAGACGCCGTCCCAGCGCCCAAGAAGCTGCCAATCTGCCTGCGGGGCTGAGACCGATCTAAGAAAGGGTAAGCAAAGATGCACGCGCCTGGGCGGCACGCAGCGGATTTCCAAGTCGTCTGCACAAATCATTCACCCCCCAGGACACGTGCGCATGTTGGCAGGGCCAACTCCGGAAGAATTCCAACTCTTCTGAATCTGCCACCTTGCAGAGGGGACAGCTGATCCTTCGCCCCATCTCTGAAAGGGCCAAGGATCTTTCCTCTCGTTGCTTCCTACTGAATGCCCAGGATGCCTCGGTGTTGCCTACCTTCCGCAAAATCGTTAGGGCTGGATCGTTTTCAGAAACTGCCACCAGAGGGAGCTCCAACAATAGCGCTGGATTTTGCTTCCAGCTCATAAAGGAAGTCGGGGGCGGGGGGAATGCTGGTCTCTGCTACCAGCAGGTGCAAAGATCAGTTTAAAAAGCCCAAGATTGTAACTTCACTACTAATTCGTGAAAAACATATGGTGGAATAAATGCTGGATCTGCAGAGTGACAGAATAGCCGTCCTCCACCGTGAGTTTCCCTCATTTCAGACTCAAATACTTCAGGCCCAAATGATCTCCAAATCAGAACTCCTGCCTCTGCATTCAGTCTGTAGTGTTCTCTCCAGAGGACTGAATCCCAGCACCCTCCCCTCCCCTCCCCTCCCTTCCCCTCCCCTCCCCTGCCAGGCTTTACAGCCTCAGGAACTGCCCTTCCAACCAGAACAGAGCCCAGACTGTCACCTCGAACATGAGAGGAGTCCCAGCCCCATTCCTGGGTTCCCCTCTTCCCCAAGCTGCCCTGTGAACAGTGATAAGAGCTGTGACTGTGTTCTCCAGGCACTGAAATTAAAGTCAGAACCATTCCGGCTATAGATTCCACGTGCCGCTTCTTACTGCAGACCCTCATCTCGGTTTGGGATGGGGATGTGGGCAGCGTGTTTTGCTGCCAGGATGAAGTGGTTCAATTCTCCCAGAAGGAGATGCAGCAGTCACTTCCAAAAGTATGACAAAGCCCACCTGAGATGACTTGTAGCTTAGAATAGTCTGAATTCATGAGGTTTCCATCCTCATGTGAATATGTCACTAGCACTTGTTCCTTCTTCTGGGGGTGATTTTATTCATCCAGCAATTTCCTTCTTTATGATTGGAAACAGCTGTAAAGAGGCAAGAACCCTTGGGCTCGTGGGCCTTTAGTTTTCATGCAAAACATAAGACCCCACCTAGTGGAGGAGGCAGAAGGAATTGGCCCTGACTTTCAGGTTTGGGGGTTCAGCACAGATCACTGTTGTGGGCTCCAGACATTCCTGCACCCAGGAGATGTGCAAGGACAAGCATGAGAAAAACTATGCATCTGGCCGGGCACAGTGGCTCACGCCTGTAATCCCAGCACTGTGGGAGGCCAAGGCAGGTGGATCACCTGATGTCAGGAGTTCGAGACCAGCCTGGCCAACATGGTGAAACCCCGTCTCCACTAAAAATACAAAAATTAGCCGAGCATAGTAGCACATGTTTGTAATCCCAGCTACTCAGAGGTTGAGGCAGGAGAATTGCTTGAACCTGGTGGAGGTTGCAGTGAGCCGAGATCGCGTCACTGCACTCCAGGCTGAGCAACAGAGCCTTGGGGAAAAAAAAAAAAGAAATACAATGTATCTGAGGCGTGTGTGGCTGCTGGGTAACGGCAGCCGTTCCTGGGGATGTCTGGAAAGGCTTCAGAGGGCAGGCAGACCTGAGTTCCTCCTGCCCTCTACCGAGAGATGACTGCAGCCTCCGCCCTGGCCTGCACTGGCAGACACCTTCGAGAGGGATGACAGGACGAACAGGGAGCTGCTGCTGTCCCCCAGGCCTCCCCTGCTCAGGTCTCATTTGCCATTCATGACTCGTAGCTGAGATGGGTGGAAGGAGCCCTCTGAGGCATCTGGGTTCAAAACTCTGTGAGTGAAGAGAGCGCTTGCATTCTCTTTCTTCTCATGCATCGCCAAAAACGCAGACTCTGTCCAAGATGGTGCACATTCAGGGTTTTGGCTCAGGGATGACCAGGCCCCTTCATCGGTGCTCTTCATCCTCATGTCAGCTAGTGCCTCCTCTGAAATGGCCTAGAGCCTTCATGCCATTGCCTCTGCCTTCCCCAGCATCCCCATTTCACAGGGCAGCTTGAGGAATAGGAGCACTGAGGAACAGGGCTGAGACTCCTCTGATGTTTGCGGTGACAATCTGGCTTGGTTCTGGTTGGAAGGGCAGTTCCTGAGGCTGTTAGTTCCAGACCAGCCTGGCCAACATGGTGAAACCCCGTCTCTACTAAAAATATAAAAAGTAGCTGGGCGTGGGGGGTGCATACCTGTAATCCCAGCTACTCAGGAGGCTGAGGCAGGAGAATTGCTTGAACCCAGGAAGCGGAGATTGCAGTGAGCTGAGATAGCGCCACTGCACTCCAGCCTGGAGACAGAGTGAGACTCCAAAAAATAAAAATAAAAATCCACCGCACTGCTCACATTCTGTTATTCATGTGTGCATTTAAAAAAAAAAATGGCCTTATCAAGGATGAGGGTTTTGGCATTTGTGCAAAGCCTGAGGTTTTAGGAAAATGCCATTGATGAATTGATGCTGGCAAGACTCTCCATTTACAGTAACCTATGACTAGAAATGTCTCATGTTGGGAGAAAAATGAGGAATCCGGGAGAATAAGTGTCAAGGTGGGTTTATGTGGGGTATTTTCTTCTTTGTCCAACACCTCAGATCTGCGACCAAACCAGCAAAAGCAAGTATGTCTCATGAAAAACTTCTGCTTGTTACCAAGCTTCCTGGAAAATTGCATTTGGAGAGCTATGAAGGCTTGGCCGTGAGTAATTTGTTTTTTAAATAGCGCTGTTAGTTGGTCCACGTTGTGTTTTTCGTTCCACCAGAGCCGAAGGTGGTGTTTCTTTTGTTTATGGTATTAGTGTTATATTATTGGTGATCTCATTGTTCTTGTTTGTGACATGTTTACCTCAGTAGGACAGTTATTGTAGGAGGGAAGTCGGGAGCCAGTCTACCCACCAAACCTGCAGAACTAAAGAAAAAGACTCCAATCTGTCCCGCAGCGTGCATATTACTCCTCTCTTGGATTGTTAAATTCTAATTATAGGCTGTTGATCCCCATTAGAACCATTTGTAAGCCTAAACACTGTTCTGCAGCATCTTTTGCCAATAGGTGTGTTTCATTCCGATCGTTGTATAAAACATAACATTTGTGCTTTTCGGGGACTGCGACAGGTTAGTGTTCTCTGGCAAAGTTGGACAAGAAATAGGCAAAATATGACTCAAAACTAAGATAGGGTAAACAAAAGTACACTTTGCCTTGATGTTTATTTATTAGGGATTTCTGAAATCCTAGGACGCTAGAGCTCACCTTTCAGATCTCAGACCTCAGATGCCACATCCTCAAGGAAGCTCTCCTGGACTGCCCACCTCCACATTCTTGGGACAGCAGGGACCTCCCCCAGCCCTTCCTAGCACTTGACACAGTGGATCATTTCACAGGACTGGGGGATTAGTTAACTGTCTTTCCACTAGATGGAAAGCTTCAGAGGAATCCTGTCAGGATTACCGATGCCTAGTATGATGCTTAGCACACAGTAGGCATTTAATAAATGTGTTGTGTAATGCCTGTGTACTGTTTTATTTGGGGATCTTCAGAAGGTAAGAAAAGCAAATGGATACATTTATAATAAGTATGAGATGTGGAGAGCAAGCAAGTCCGTAGATTACAAGATGTAAGCAAAATTCATAGGATGTGTTAAGTAGAAGAGGGGATGAATAAGATGGGGCTGTGAGACTCAGGAAGAATTCACAGAATTCACATGGATAATGAGTAAATCAATAACCTGTGAGAGATGTTGAAGACAGATACAATAAGTGGAACATACAATAGAACAAACCAGAGTGCTATGGACCAATAGAGAGACATTAAAAGACCAAGTTGTAAGATACATTCATGCTACATAAGGGCTGACAGCTATCTCATTCCCAAAATCAGCCACTCATCTATCGGTGACACCCATTATGGCCCCAGTTGTGTTCTGCCCAAGACGCACAGATAAACAGAGAGAGCTGTTCAGGAGGCTAATGGATGCTCCTGCTGTGGCCAGGAGAACTTGCCCCTGGCTCTCCAATAGCAAAAGCGTGTATCGTTGCCTCGGGCACCTTCTTTCTGTTGGGTCCTTTCACTCACCCTCAATTATGGTCCTTGTAACCACATCATTAAGAGAGAAAGTTAATATGGGTGGGAGGGATATGGGTGGGAGGCAATATGTGAACATTGCATATTAAATGGCCCAGGATTCAGGAAGGGGACTTCCCACCTGCTTCTGTGGTATATGTGTTAACCTACCCCATCTCTTTCCTCTTGCTTCTCACTGTGTGTTTAAAATTTATTCAACAATCTGTGTGATTCAAGTATCTTAACTAGATCTTTCTATTCCATCACCTCCAGAATAGTTTGCCTGGTAGCGTGTTTGGAAATTAATTTCCTATACAACATATTGAAATAGTGCATCGTGAATTAGCTACTATGACTGCTGATTAGGGTGAGGGTTAGGGCTAAAGCAGTTTCTGAATCTAGCTACTCCCCCCTACCATAAAAACCACCTGCATTCAACAATTAGCCATTGCGTTAAGTGCTAAAGATACAGTGATGAGAAAACAGCCATGATTCCTGCCCTCATGAAGTTTAGAACAGAAGAAAGACCATCTGGTAATCACACAAATAAGTGACAAATAAATCTAACGTTTTAACCAGTGATAAACCCTCTGGAGGGAAAGTACACTGAGGTCCTCTGAGAGCATATGCCAGGGGAATTTGACTCATTCAGAGAGGGTTAAGCTAAGGGAAAAGGCATAAATGTCTCAGGCAGAAGGAATTGGCTATGCAAAGGTCACGTGATGGGATGATGTCATCAACCATTCTTTCAGCAGACAGCACTGACCCCATGTGCCCAGCCTCATGCTAGAGGTAGGAATACAGGGGAGAAAGACCAGCACTGCCCCAAGAAAAGCCCAAGATGACTGTCGGACCTAGGAGGATCCTTGGAGAACCTGAAAAGTTTTCACATTGCATGGAGGATAAGACTAGAGCCTTATAAGATAAGACATCACTGAGAGTTCAGTTGTTAATCCTGGGAGGGATGAACTCATGAATGATCACTGGATGTGGTGGTGTATCCCTGGCTCTAGTCTTACCCTCCATGCAACGTGAAAACTTTTGATGCCCCAACTCAAACCTAATTTTCAAGCCTTCATTAGCTAAAATCTCACCGAAGTCCAGCTTTAGGAGAAATAACATACTATTCCCTGGCTTATGCCAGACTCTTTACATGCATTGTTTTGTTTTTTCAATCTTTGAAACAACCATGTGAGATTGCACTAAACTGACACTCAGGGAGAAGGTAAGTCACGCCCCCGAGTCATTCAGCTAATAAGTGAAAAAAAAAAAAAAAAAAAAAAATCAAGATCCAAACCCAGGTCATTCTGGCCCTAGAGCTGAAACTCAGTGAAAACCAAGCTCTAGCCAAGAATTGTGGTTAAATAAAGCTTCAGCTGGCTGGATACTGCAGGGTGTTTGGAATGTGAAGTTTGTGGGTGTATCTTGGTATTGTGGTTGTGTTGATGCTATTGTAGTTTTGGTAATGTGGTCGTCTCTTGACAATACATGCTGAAAATGCTTGCAGATTAAATGTGGCAAGGTCTAGGTTTTACTTCCAAAAAATCCGTGTGAATAGGGGAAGCAGTGTGTGTGTAGGTTTTGACAGCTGGGGAGGCAGAGTCCATGGGAAGGAGGGGAGGAAATAGATTTGCCTTCGTTATTTGGAGGTTGGGGACGGGCGCATGGGAGTTCACTATAATATTCTCTTTTCTTTCGTATATGTTGGAAATTTTCCATAAAATGTTTTTTTCCAAAACAAATAAGTTCTGGGTTATGTTTCAGTGGCCTACTCCTTCATCCCCAAATCCCATACACTTTCACAATTTTATTTGCCCCCATAATTGGAAGTTGTATGGGGCTGTTTCAAAAATCTGAGTCATCAAAGATGTAATCGACTTCCTACCGCCGGATTAGCATGCAAAAAAGTACTTGATACTTTCTCTACCGGCGCTGTGTTGGCCTCTGGGCTGAAACCCAGTCTCTCACAGGCCCTCGGAGCAGCCCCACCAGTTAAGATCCATCCCTAACTTCCAACTCTGTAACTAGGGACAAGTTAATTAACTCCCCTTAGCCCTTAGTGTCCTCATCAATTATTACGTGGTAATAACTCCTCAGAGAGTCGCCTGGAGAATTAGCTTGGCGCGGTGCATGGGGCTACAACTCAGGGCCCAGCAGGTCTGACAATGCAGGTTTCCCCGCTCGCCTGTTGGGTTTTTGAAACGCCCTCAGCGGCGTTTTCCTCCTAATTCTGGTTCGGAGGAGCCATCTCTCTCCATCGCGTCTGCCAGCGGGGTTTGCTTCACACACAGACGTGGGCATATGGCATCGGGGACACACGTGTGACCGCCGAGAAGGTTGCGGCGCATTCGCGTTTCGGTTCACGGGACCCAGGCGTCGGGTGTGTGGGGTGGGATGGTGCGGGCGGGGGGGTGGGGGGACAAGAGGGTGTTTGGTGGTGGTTGGGAGTCCCGGCCGATCTTTTTAAAATTCAGATGCCAACAGTTCTCCACCCCTGAACTTGAATGGGCTTTGGGTTTTTGTTTATTTGGGGCTTTTCTCCTCTTCTCAAGCACAGCGCTTGCCCCCAGCGGCCTGGCGTCGGGCTGGAGCCCGGCAGAGGGAGGGAGGCGACCGGAATCCGCGCTGGCTGATCAGGGAGGGCCGGGCCTGCTGCTGGGGAACGTGGAGGGGCTCCGGACAGCCACACGCCCTGGCCGGTCACGGAAAGCTCCGAGGGACATTCGGTCGGCCTTCGGGGACGAGGCTGGCCGCCGCAGCGCGAACTGGGGTTGCGGGCGGAGCGGCTAGCGGCGCCCGGGTGAGTGGGGATGCAGCCCCTAGGGCGTGGTGCGCGCTCGGCTTCCTGCCGCCAGGTGGCGCCCACGGGCAGAGCCGGGCGGGGCGGCAGCTACAGAGAGGGGTGCATGGAAAGCGACCAGGCCAGGCCTGCAGAGCGCAGCCCCGGCGCCGAGTCTCCAAGCTCGCTCTGACTAGGGTTGGGTCACCCTCGGCTCAGCCCCGGGGGAGGACGAAAGGGTTGGGTGCAAGGCCTAGCACCCAGTGGCCATTCATTAAATACGTGCTCGCTGACGAGCTCAGGAACGGCTCTAGGGAGCAGCTGGCTGGGAAACCTCAAGTCCAAGCCCACTCATTCCCGTCTCCGTCCCCGACGGTCTTTTAGTTACCGTGCCCTGGGCCGCGACGGCTTCCTTTTAGAGTGGGGCAGCAAGGGAGCCCCTGCGCAGGGAGGACACCGACGGGGCGGCGGGGAGGGGTTGTCCAGCGGTATCCCCGCTCCGTGCTCCTCGCCTTCCACTGCCTCCCCGGGACACAGCAGCCATGGCTTCGACTGTGACTTCTTAACTGGCTCCTCCCTGATCGCTGAGCTAAGCCACAGGAGAAGGGGAGGAGGGCTTCCTTCCCGGGACCTTGGTCCAGGCGCCGGCCTGAGTGGTGCTCGGGTGGGTAAGTCTGATCTGAGCACCACACGGGCCGGGCGCCGGGACCAAGGGGGCTTCACAAGAGGATCTCAGAACAAGCTCTGAGTCTCTGGAACTAGCTGGGGTGCGTGGAAGTGCGCGCCACGGCCCGCGATTCCTGGGAGCGTGTCTCGACTTCTGCCAGTGCCAACGCAGGAAAGAGAATTGCGGCTCAGAGAGGGCAGCGTGAATGGAAACCGAAGGGCAAGAGCTAGGCTCTCTAATGCCACCCAACTTAGTGGTTCAGAGCTTGGCCTCTAAGGAAGATTCAGTTCAAGTCCCCGCTCTCCAACTTACCAGCTGTGTGATCTTGGGGGAAGTTAACCTCTCTGAGCCTGTTTCCTGCTCTGTAAAATGGAAATTTAAAAACTTAAACATCTACTTCTGTCGAGGCTGTTGTGAAGAAGTGGGATTGTGGGTGCACAGCTCTTAGCACCATGCCTGGCACAGGTTAAGGCTGGATACGTGGCAGCTGTGAGGCCCAGTGTTCTCGTAGCTGGCCTGGCCAGATGCAATCATAAGCGAAGATGACTCACTTCCCACAGCAGAGGTGTGCGAAGCCCTGCGCACCTGCTGTAGTCTGCACCCGGGCAGAAGAGAACCCAGGAGCGTCGGGACCTCCAACACGCAGCCCTCAGGGCTGAGGACACTGCGCTGTTTCTGCCCCTCCTAAAACCGGAGGCCGCGATGCCCCTGTGCAGTAGGGCTGGCGCCCACCCTACAAGCTGATTCCTGGGGGAGTTTCCTGCTGCGGACGCCGGCAACCATCACGACCGACCTTGACTGAACACACGTGGGCATCCTAAGGACATTACCTCAATCCTCACACCATTCCTGAAAAAAAAAAACAAAGAAACTGGTGCTCAGAGAGGCGAAGTAACTCACTCAAGGTCACACAGCCAGAGGATGGCCAAGCTGGGACCCCAACCCACTCTGGCTCCGGAGCTGGCGCCGCTTCCTTCCTACCTCTCTATCAAGCTCAGTCCCAAAGCCTGGGACAAACCATCCGGCTGGGGTGGGAAAGGCCACGCGCGTCCTGGGGTCGAGGACCCTGTGCCCATGACGGCAGTCTTCTCGGCACCCTTAGAAGCCAGTGCCAGACAAGTTGAGTTGGAAGGGGCGGGTGGGCTGGCGGAAGGGGGCTCTGGGCCCCGCCCTGCCCGCGCCTCCGCGGATCACGCCTAGGTGCTCAGGCTCCTGCCAAGTTTGCCCCCATCTCTCAGGTGCCCTTGGACTGAGTGACTAAGAACCTCGGCACCTCTCCAGCCTGGGGTGCGAGGAGGGGCTGGCCCTGAACCCACTTCCTTTCTTCTCTGGAAAGCCCAGGTGCCAACGAAAGATGCCCTGGAAGCTGGTGTTCCTTAAAGAACGAACAGTCCCAGCTCCAAACGAGTCTCTGAACGCAAGCCTCTTCCTTCCGTTCGCCCGGGCCTGTAGTCGAAGTCTCCTTGGGTCCCCAGCCCCCTCCCGGGTAGACATCAGCCTGGAGGTGGATGCCGGAGTCGAGAAGGGTTGCGGAGCATGCTGGGGACCTGGCTCAGGCAGTCCGGGGTCCGGGTCCTCTTTGGGGAAGTGAGCGCTTGAGGAGGAGGGAGAAAGGCTTTGAGTATGGCTTGGGGGACTTCTTGAGGTCCCTCGGGTAGCTTCTCTGTCAGGCGTGTAGCCAGGAAAGGAGAAAAAAATCTGTCCCGCGCAGCCCGGGGAGGAGCCTTGCAGCTGCGGAGGGGGGCAGTTGCGGCGCTGGATACCAGGGGGCAGTGCTGCGCAGCGAATCTGCCGGGCTCCAGCCGGCAGACCGGGGCAGCACGTTTACTGAATTCCCTCCGTCTCTCAAATCTGCTGCGAAGTTCCTCCCAGAGCGCCCCTGACGCCAACAGCCCCCTCGCCCCGTAACATGCGAAAGAGGGCACGGTCCTCTCTCTCCGCACGTTGCCGTCGGTGCGGGCGTCCCGGCTGTATTTCCTTGGTAAATGCAGCTACCACCGGGTTGGTTTTTGACCACTGACTTGGCCCTAGGGGAACGTAAGGTGGGGTGGCGGGGTGCCCCGTCGGGTTTTTGCAGGCCGTGTGAGCAACCTCAGATTAGAAGTTTGAGGGGACTTTCTCAGCCTGGGCTGGAGCCCCCGAAAATGCAGGCGCCGCCTTTGAGAGAAAAAAAAAAAAAAAAAGAGCTGGAGGTGGGCCGCTTGCATTTGATCGCCTTCCGGGTTTACGTAGAAATCCATCCGAAGAAAGGTCCGATAGAAGGCAGAGAAGGCGGAGGCCCACCCCGGCCCAAGTACGAGCCATCCTCAAAGTACAAGTTCGAAGAGGGGCTGAACCTTCTCTCCAGGACCCAGCGCCAGGCCCACTGCATCCCCAGAATCGGTGTTGTTTGGGAAATGTCTTTCTATCCTAGAGGAGGCTGTGTCCAGGCTTAAAATGTGCAGAAGCAGTGAGCAGACGGGACCCGGTGACGTGCGCGGGGCTTTTCCCACCCAAGGGGCTAGGAACTCCACTCCCTGTCCCCTCCCGGGGAAAGAGACCGAGCACTCCGGGCTCTGGGGCCAAATGTGAGCCCAGGAGCTTGGTGAAATAGAAACCGGACATACTCTCTTTGGACTCGGCCTCCTTTTGCTGGGATTTTTGTTTTTGGTCTCTCTCTCTCTCTCTCTTTAATAGCGCTTTGCAATAAATAAAATAAAAACGCATGTCTGTGTGTGAATGCTTTGCCCGTTTGTTCTTTGAAGAATTCACACTTTAAAATTGCTTTCTGTGAGCGCAGAGGAAGAACATATAAACCACCGTTATGTAATTTGAAACCATCAATAGCCCCCTTTTAAGGTTGTCTTTACTGTGGGAAGTCAAGGTAATGATTTTGTCGCTGTCTAATTTCATCCCAATGTATGGCGTTGCTTTTATAGCCTTTCAAAGGTAAGTGAAAGGCATTAATCTAGGGTCCTTTTTGTGGCCGATTAACAGTTTAAACTGGTTTTCTAACCCTGTCACAACTATTGGGCTGATAAACAGGATTTCTGCGGAGGCATTAGCAAGTCTGTAAATAAATCATTTAAAAAACACACACACACACAACACCTCAGGCAATTCTAAGTTCCTCTGACAAAAATAAACCATAAGTCCACAGGGGTGTATGTGTGTATGCATGTGTGTGTTTCTCACCCCCAAGAAGAGGTAGTTACAAGTGACTTCTCAAGAGTTATTTGTGTCCTGGTTATTATTACTACGATTGTCGTAATCTTAGGAGAAAGTGAACAAGCTGACGACACAGGGATGGAAATCAATGAGCTTGTGGGTTCTGCATTGACTGTACGTTATTGTAGGAAATGTCCCCCTTTAATCATTGGATAAGCCTGGCGCTGCTGCCAACCTTCTTTGACATAGCACGGTCCAAATAGAAATATCCCATTTTATTGCAAGGGTTCCTTGGAAGAAGGTACTTTATGTGGACGGTACTGCGACAACTGCTGAAGAAACGACAGACATGAAGGCATACTTGACACCAACATAGGGATATCCATCCGTCACCTTTGATCTCCCCTCCCCCCTGCCACTGAGAAAGTTTTTTTTTTTTTTTTTTAAATAGAAGCAAAATGGCAAACTAGACAATTTAAGACTTAAATAAAAATAGTTTTAGGCCCAGACGCACTGGAAGCTTTTTCTCTTTGACGCTGCCGTGTTTCTCTGATGCAACAGAAACCTCTGACTCCCCGCCCGGGGTCTCGCACCAAAGCCAGACAGCCCCGCTCCCGGGGTCACTCGAGGGTTACCTTTGGGTGCAGGCGCGGCCTCTTTCTCCGAAGGGAGGGGCAGCTCCCCCAGTGCAAAATGAAGGAGAAATGATAAGCAGCGGTGAAACCGTCTAGAGGCCCAGCCTGGCACCCGCCCCGCCAGGTGCTGGGGGAGGCGACACCCTGCAGCGCCAAGGGGATGCTCCTCGGGCGCAGCGGGCAGGACAGCTTGGGCTATCCCTTTTGTCTTCAACGCTCCTCTTGCGGCGAGTTCCGGGAGTTTAGGGCCCCGGCCCAGAAAGGAAAAGGCGAGAAGGCGAGTCTGGGCTCTGTAGGAGTGCAGCCGCTGCCAAGTCCGAGCGGCCCCAGGCCAGGCCAGACGTTGAGGTGAGGTTGCCCGGTAGGCGGGGACCCCAGCTCGGAGAGGGTTCTCCGCGTCCCCAGCCGTCGGCGCAGGAAGTTGAGGCGGCCAACATGCCTTCGTCCCCACCCGACTCCCGGGCCCACGTGCTGGTCCACGCCGGGGACCCGAGAGCATCGCGACTAGGGGGCTGCAGGACGCCTCCCGAGCGTCGAGGAAAGACAGGACCGGGGAGGGGGCAGGCGGGGCCCACGCGGTTGCATTTCGCGCCCCGCCGCCGCCTTCAAGAAGCAGAACCCGGAGCCCCACCTGCACCCTCACTCCGGCCCCCGAGCCCGGCCTGGCCGGCAGTGCTCGGGGAGGCCCCGGGTGGCGCTGTCTCCTCCCCTCCTGCAAACGCCACCGCCAGAAAATCGCTCCCACCCCACCGAGCCAGGCGAGCCACCGACCCCGGGCTGCGTCCGCCTCGGTTCAGCCTCTCCGGGTGCGGATCCCAGGCCCCGCCAGCCGACGGAGGCTGGCGGAGCGCAGAGTCCCGGCGACTCCCACCTCCCGGAGGGGGCACGGGGACCTGCGTGGGGCGGGCGGGGGCCGGGATTCCGGGCGGGGCGAAGGGACCCAGCTCGGCTGCGGGGCGCGCGGTCGCTCTCCCTCCGGACTGCGGCTCGGATCCCTCCCTACCTCTCCCGGTCCTCGCAGGACTCTACATCTCCTTCGGCATTTCCTCTCCCTCCTGGAGTTTCCACCCTTGGGCTTGTCTTACTCTTGGCTCCTTCGCCCACCCTTTCCTCCCCACCTTGTCCCCCGCCCCCACTCTTCTGCAGTTTGTGACTGAGAGCGCCCCAAACAACCCCATCAAGCCAATAAACCCAAAATGTAAGCACTGCTCAAACCCGTGTGCTTATCCTGCCGCTTCTAGAAGGCAAATTGATACGGGGTGGATTTGGAACGGCTTTCTCAGAGAGGCCCGAAAGCTTTCAAAAATTCTAAGTCAGGAGACAGCTGGCTGTTTTCTTAGCACCTCTGCAGCGCTGAGGATGTCTCCATCCTCCTCAGACACCCCCAGCCCAGGGATGTTAGCCCATTGCCCAGATGGAAGACAGAAGAGGGAGGTAACCCCAACGGTTACAAACTTGATTCTTCTCATGTGGTGGACTCCAGTCTTTTGAATACGATCTCTACCTCTTGTTTTCCCTTCTTATTTAATTTCTTGATGTTTTCTTGGATAGCTTAAGCGACAGGAGGAAGAGAGGGCAAAGGCAGCCCCCGTACCTTTCAATAGAGTGAAATGGCCTGAAATTACAGCTACATAACTATCAAAAATGAAACTGTGTTTGTGAAAATCTGTAACCCTAGCTATGTAATTGGAGACATTCATGAAAAAAGGATATTGCACAGGTGAAAGTGATTTTACAATTGCTTTCATATTTTTAATATTTTTCAAAATTGTTGAGAGGACATTTCCTGAATACAAGGATGAATGTTTTGGCTTGGAAAGTTCAGTGTAGCCCTAGTCATTGGAAGGCTACAGTTATCATAAATTGCTTTTAAAGTGTTTATTAAAGTGATTGAAATTTGTTTCTTTAAAAAAAAATAGTCTCTGAACTTGCAAACTTCCTACCTTACCAAATAGACTTTCCTGAGACTTGAAAATGGTTCCCATGAACTTTCTCATGGCGAAATTACACAGTAAACGTGTTCCTGGAACTCTTTTTAAAAAGGAGTTGGAACCCAGTCTTCACAACCATTCATTTTCCTGCCAGATTCTTTGCATTGGGCGTTTCCCTGTGTGCCCGGAACCTTACTGTTGTTGAAGCAGAAGTTCTCATGTAGGAAATTTTGCATTACTGGAGAACTCTGCTTTAGGGCAAAGGCTGAAATGATACAAGCTTAGGCATCCCATGCCTACTGAGTGAGTGGTCATCCCATTAAATGTTTTGGACATGCTGACAAGGTAAGGAAGATGCAGAAACTCCTGATCAGATTCATGAAGGCTGAAGACAAAATTCTAAGCAGTCCCTTGCTTTGCATGAAGCACTATGATATTGAGGAAGAGGAGGTGTTAAGATCGGAATTGCCCAAATTGTCTATGCACCTTCATATTTATTACTAATTATCACCCCTTTTCCATTTCTCGTTGTGTTTGGCCAGCCCGGAATACCTGGAGACTGATCCGGGAACTGTTTGCTTTCGTTTCTTCCCACATATTTTTATTAACAACTTGAACTGATCCTGCCTAATCCAAATTCTTATACTTTGATCTTGTTCCTTAGCATCCACATTAGAGAGCTTTTCTATTTCCACCAAATTTTTACCTCTCCCCGCTTAACTTTGTCCCTGTGCTAGTTCTCTTTGCTTATTATTCTCCCATTTTTTCTCTCGACTTGAGATTTCTGTGATGGTTACTTACATTAGTGACCACATTGCCAAAGCACCTTCAAAAGTAACTGATGCCCTTTATTACGTACTGGAGTTGCGTTTAACCAGTGAATCCTCATCAAGCCAGAAAGGTGAGGGAGAAAACCGAGATAATCACATACAAGTAACTGAGGGCAAAAACACTGTTTTGTCTCATCATTGAGTTTTTTCCAAATCAATGTTTTAAATTGGAAATATCAGATTACTGACTGTAATAAAAATATAAATTGCCTCTTTCCAATGGGTATTCAGGCCAGGATCCTCTTCTGCCAGTGACACCATGAAACATAGAAAAGTTGTGTGTCTGGCCCCAAATGCTTAGTTCCTGTTACTAACAATCGATCTGGCGTTCTTCTTTGTAGGGAAACCTGACCTTAGAGGAAATGGAAAAGTTGGAGAGACACTGAGCACTGATATGAAATAATTCTGTTGCTGAAATACACGAAGGGAGTCCCAGCAGCCATATTAGTATTTCCATGTCCTGTGTCAGCCCCAAGTAGAGAGAACTTGGAATAGAAGGGGAAATGGCAGCCATCAGGAAATGAAATGCTGGCCCAGAGAATTCTAAGCAAGTCAATCACCAGTCCAAGTAAGGAGGTGTTTTTTTGTTTTTGTTGTTTTTTTTTTTAATATCCACTTGCCATTTGTTTTACCCAATTCAAAATTTTTTCCCAAGGAAAAAAATACACTTGTAAAATGTCTCATTAACAGCAAAGATGAATTGGACCTCAACTTTTGAATGCCATGCTGCTTTAAAGGAAATTGTAGAAGTTCGTGGAATGAAAGAATACTGCCAGCATGCATTCGGACTATTTTCCATCTGTGTAGTGGAGTCTGAGCTGTGTGTTCTACAGAAGCTCCAGTTGGCAGAAGGACAACTTTGGCCCTGAATTTTCATTTATTTTTGTTCCAAAAATGAAAGGATAGTTGCTATTTTTCCAAAATTTAGAATTTTAAATCACTACCCACTTTTGATCTCTGATTTAAATCTTGTTTTGAGAGACACGTTAGACAGTCTCTACATGTTATATTATTTTGCAAGGGAAAAAAGGAGAAAAATAGGAAAGTGCTGACTTTCTGTGTCAAATGAATAGATTATTGGCTTCATTCTTCTTTATTTTATAAAGGCTTTCTTTTCAAGAAATGCAGAACTTTACCGATACAATATATATCAGTCTAATCGGCAGTCATAAAATGGGTGGCATGAGGGTGGAATATGGCAGCAGGGAGATCTCAGTTGGCAGCAAAGCATGATGTGGTGATTGTGTTTTTATGGAAAGCCTGTTTTGTCCAGTGGCTGATGAAATTCAAAATGGTCCCCTAAGCCTATCTCTGAAGCCAGCAGTTTAGAAACAGTAGAGCTAGCGGCTCTCTTAACATCTGTACCCTGCCCCCTATTTACCCAGCGACACCCCAGCCCAGAGCACCTCCAAATGTAAGACTTAATATAACCAAATGGAAGCTGCTAGGAGGTACTCAGTTCCAGGATCAACAGTTTTTGCTTTAAAAAGAAGGTAGCAGTTCAGCCCCTTGTTTGTTTTTGCCTTTGCATTTCCCTACCAGCGGGAGACCATTACCCGGGACAATGTTCTATTCCATTGTCATTATCTCCTACGGAACTAAAACAATGCTCTGTTTGGCCTCCCAGGCAAGGGGGATTTGTTCTGCTCTTCTTTAAGCAGAGTTTCCAACTGAGTTTCTGACCCAGTCACTTGATATCCAGCAGGGATACCTGGTGACAATTTTTAAAAAATCTGCCATCTTGTGTTTTGTAATTTCATTCTCTGAGAAATAGCCCAGAAACTCGATTCTCAATCAAGAGGAATCACATCATGGCTAAGGGAAGAGGGTTTGCTCAAGCTGCCTGAGCTCTATGATTTAAATCAGCCAGATAGGATTTATTTATAGTCGTTTTATCTTTTTTTTTGTTTTGTTATTGAATAGCGAACCCTAAAATGTTTCATAACATTGTGTTGTTGATTCTCAAACCCCAGAAGGTTGGGAACCACAAGAGCTGAGATGTCTTCCATTAGACCAGGGTGTTTCTTTTCTATTTCTTTTTAAATACATGAGTAAATTATAAATGTAGATAGAGATGAGATTGAGATAGAGATAAATGATGCCAAGACTTCTAACATTTATGACAAATGTTGATGAACAATAACTCCTTGGAGCTATTTTGTCGTACTTGAGATTTTCCAGAAAATAGAACAAGCCCACAGAATAGACTTAATCTGCCAAAGCATCTCCCTCTCTACAAGCATCTACACAGGCCTCCAGCCCTAAGTACTTTCACCTGGACAATGTTGTGAAGCTTAATCCAGTACTAGTAGCAGAAAGACTTGTTTACTTTGGCGCTAAGGAGTGAGTAAGACACTTAAGACTTTGTTTTGTCCTTGGACTCAAGGCAAACTAATTGTTAGCATCACTCCAGTTGTTGCTATCATTTTATTACTCATATGTAGCTATGAGTAACTTGAGAAACTGAAATGTAACTGCTGCATATAATAAAAAATCAATGGCCAAGGCTAGCTACCTGAGGAGACTGAGTCCCATGCTAATGAGGCTAAGATTTTATACTGATTTTGTTTTGCTCTGAGACGGTAATCTAATAACCCCCGTCTCCAGCAGCTCGGTGGCTGAATTGGTGGAAATCTATCTCCAGATGGCTAGTGGAGAAACAGTTCAGAGCCCAGATCATGCTGGAGAGCAGGAGAGCCTTGGTGAAAGATGAAATGGCAAAATGCTTAAGAGCTGGGGATCAGGAGGCAGACACACCCGCATTTGAAGCCTGGCTCCCCCATTTGCTCTCTAGGTGATAGAGTAAGTTACTAACCACTCGGGAGCTTCTGTTATCTCTAAGAGTAGAAGAAATAAAAGGAATAGTGACCCATTACTTGTAAGAAAGTGTGAATGACAAGGTGCACGTAAAGCATTCCACACTCAATATTAGCAATTGTCATTATTATCTGTGTGTACAATGAAGAGCACTGCCCATTGAAGGCTCTAACTCTAGAATCCTTCCCAACCCTGTCTCTATCACTTGAAAGAATATCCACTCTGTGAGTGTTGTGCTTACACATTTTGTTCCTAGAGCCCAGCCACCTTACTGTCATACCCGAGGGAAGCTTCATTTAGTTGATCTGTTTGGGTTATACATTTATGGATTTATTCCACAAATCACAGTGGTCTTCACAGTCGTGATGATTCTTCTTTATGAAAAATAGTTGAGAAAGCTAGAATATATTTTTAAGCCCTACTTTTACAAATGGGAACCTACAAGCAGAAATTAACTGGCATATTACTGTGTTCCATTTAAGTCTAAGAGGTTGAAATCATTAAGGCCAACACGTTTTATTTTTCCTTAAGGATACCAGACATGTGACAAAAAAAAGCTTTCATAAGGAATGCCTGAAATAGGGGAGACCTTCTCAAGGAAACTCCAGCTATGGAAGCTGATTGGTGGCTTGTAAGAAGTTCTCATTTCCCTACTGATGGATAGAGAGGCTCAGAGAAGTCTATGGAATAAAAGAGATCCACTCCAGCTTTGAGTGAGACAAAATTTTTAAGGTCATGGCTGTCATTTTTTTTTTTTTTTTTTTTTGAGACAGAGTTTCACTCTTATTGCCCAGGCTAGAGTACAGTGGTGTGATCTCGGCTCATCACAACCTCTGCCTTCCAGGTTCAAGCAATTCTCCTGCGTCAGCCTCCCAAATAGCTGAGATTACAGGCATGTGCCACCACACCCGGCTAATTTTGCATTTTTAGTACAGACGGGGTTTCTCCATGTTGGTCAGGCTGGTCTCAAACTCCTGACCTCAGGTGACCCCCCCACCTCGGCCTCCCAAAGTGCTGGGATTACAGGCGTGAGCCACCGCGCCCAGCCGTAGATCATGGTTGTCTTTAATACCCTTTCCTTAAAGTTCCCTAGTCCTAAATGTGTGGATTCTGAAATATTCTTAAAGGGTCATGCTTTTGATGGCATTACATTGGTTTTTTGTGATATGATCCCATTACACATCATGATGTCATGGTGTATGATGTGTTTGCAGAAAGTCCAGGAGTATGGCAACAAGTGAACCGGATAACCCTTCTGTTTCTTACAGCTCTTCCGAAAACTTCCTTGTTTTGCCTTTTCAAACATCAGGCGCACGACTTATAAGAGTCAAATTTTGCCCAGCATGCTGTATCATGGGTTCCCGTCCATGGAGCTCCATCATACTTTGTTGGGCATCCTGTGTCTTATTCCTCTCTTTAGGTCCGGTTTCTACATCCCTTATCTGTGTTATCTCAGGCTTCAGAAGCTTCTCCATAACGTGGGCTACTTTCCCCTCGTCACTGGGTGTTTATTTATTTATTTTTACTGAAGCCTGAGCCCTGTAACCTTACCACACTGGCCACAGCTTCAGGAGAGAGATCACTGCTCTCAAGAACTTACAGTCTAGTGATGGATACAAATGTACATGAAAAAATAACTAGCAATGGAAAACAAGGCATGAAATGCGATGAAACGTGGTCAAGATGCCAAGTGCTATGACTGGATTCCAGGATTGAGTTCCACATCTTCAAAGATGCCGTGGCCACAGTCTGGCTCTCACCCCGGCCAGCGCTTTCTTTCTTCTGAACTCCTTCCCCACATGCAGCCTGAACCACAAAGTTTAGCCCTCAGGAATGTCTTGATTCATTTGACATTTCAGTGGAAGATTAGAAGTATCCTGCACTAGGAGCACATATGGCAGGTGAGGTCCCCTCCTGCAACCCAGGAGGCTCTGTGCTCCCTGAGAGTGGGTTTCAGCACATTATGTGACAGGTAGGTGCTCCTTAAATATTTGCTGGGTGAACGAATGAAGAGCCTCCTCACTGGGGTCCCTATTTGCACTCTTACCTTGCTATGAGGTATCTTTACACTGCTACAGGGGTTTTTTAAAAGCATTGATCAGGCCGGGCGCGGTGGCTCACGCTTGTAATCCCAGCATTTTGGGAGGCCGAGGTGGGCGGATCACGAGGTCAGGAGATCGAGACCATCCTGGCTAACACGGTGAAACCCCGTCTCTACTAAAAATACAAAAAAATTAGCCGGGTGTGGTGGTGGGCGCCTGTAGTCCCAGCTACTCGGAGAGGCTGAGGCAGGAGAATGGCGTGAACCCGGGAGGCGGAGCTTGCAGTGAGCCGAGATTGCGCCACTGCACTCCAGCCTGGGCGACAGAGCCAGATCCCGTCTCAAAACAAAACAAAACAAAACAAAAAAAAAACATTGATCAGATTGCAAACTCTTGTGGCTGCCCATTGCTCTTAGAATAAATATAAACTCCCTCTTGTAGCCTACGAAGCTATTCTATGGCCTGTTGCCTTCTTCCTTTCCAAGCTCTTCTTTCACTCTCTCCTTGACTCAGCCAAAGCAGCCTTCCTCTGTTCCTCTAATATGGTACACATTCCTGCCTCAAGGCCCTTGCCCTTGCCTTTGTTCTGCCTGGGAATCTCTTTCCCTGGTTCTGCACATGCTTGGCCAAAACAGTCCCAGTCACACATTCTATGACCTTGTAGCACTTACCACTGTCTGAATTATCCAGCTGATTGATGTGTTTACCTGTTCCTTGCCTGCTGCTACCCTCTCCCTCTAGACTTAAATTCCTAAGCCAGGCATGGTGGCTCATGCCTGTAATCCCTGCACTTTGGGAGGCTGAGGTGGGTGGATCACTTGAGGTCAGGAGTTCGAGACCAGCCTGGTCAACATGGTGAAACGCTTTTTCTACTAAAATTACAAAAAATTTAGCCAGGTATGGTAGTGCATGCCTGTAATCCCAGCTACTCGGAAGGCTGAAGCAGGAGAATCGCTTGAACCTTGGAGGCAGAGGTTGCAATGAGCTGAGATTGCGCCACTGCACTTCAGCCTGGGAGACAGAGAGAGACTCTGTCTCAAAAAAAAAAAAAAAAAAAAAAAAAACAGTCCTTAAGAACAAAGCCAATATTTGCCTTTCTCACTGCTATGTCTCCAGCCATTTAACCTAAAAGTGGCAATTCTTAGTTGCTCAGTAAATGAATGAATGAAAAAAAATCATTCCACACTGTTATGGACTGAATTGTGTTCCTCCAAAATTCGTATGTTGAAGTCTTAACCCCCAATATGACTGTATTTAGAGACAGAACCTTTAGGGAAGAGATTAAGTTTAAATGAGGTCATAAGGGTGGACCCCTAATCCAATACGGCTGGTGTCATTTTCAAAAGAGGGACACCAGATCTTTCTTTCTTTCCACGTGGGCACAGAGGAAAGGCCATGTGAGGACATAATGAGGAGACAGCCATCTATAAGCCAAGAAGAAAGTCATCGCCAGAAACCAACTCTACTGGCACCCTGATCTTGGATTTCTAGCCCCTGGACAATGAGAAAATAAATGTCTGTTGTTTAAGCACCTAGTCTGTGGTGTTTTGTTGTGGCAGCCCCAGCAGACTGACAGACACACCATCACTTACCAGCTGGCTGGCCTTGGACAAATCATTTAACCTCTGTTTGCCTTAGTTTTTTCACCTGTTAAATGGAGTTAGTCATAGTCCCTGCCTCATAGAGTTGTGGTCAAAGATTAAATGAGTTAATATATGTAAGACCGTTAGGATACTATTTTAGTGTTAACTGTTTGTATTAGTGTTAGTAAAGCAGATTCGATTACATTTAGTGAATAACAGCAATAATGCAAAATTTTAGAACTCCTGATAGGACATCTGGAAGGAAAATGTCACTGCAGAAAAAGGTGGCTTGGAGAGGTGCCAAAATTAACGGGCAGATGCAAGGGGACGGAAGAGGAGAAGAAGTTCTCGGGCAGACAGGCTTGGAGGAGACAGGCTATGAGATGTGTCTAGGGGCAGCAAACAGGGCAGTCTAGCTTGGGCAGAGAGACTGTAGAGGAGAGAATCTTATTTTTACTTGCACAAAAACACCAGTGTTAGAAAGCAAGGGAGAAGCCAGCAGATGTTCTGAGCATGTTTCCTGTCAGTGGTGACTCCATTCTCTGGACCTGCCTTCCCAGGCTTGTCATCGGGCCCTGTTCCCCGGCTCATCACCAGCTGTTACTCCTCTCTCTCCTTGGTGCCATGTCTGTCAGAACAGTCTGCTTCTCTTGTTCTTCTCCAGTCACACCCTTGAGTGATCATCCTGGCGTGGCAGTGCCTGTCTCTTCATTTCTGAGCCACTGTGCTATACAGTCCCAGCTCTGCTTTTCTGTCCCTCTCCTCCTTTTTGACATACAGAGATTTGTTCTTTAAAGGAAATTTTAACTGGAATGTTGAACTGCTGTCAAGTGAATTGATCTGCGCAATTTTGCTGTTTTTAATCCTTCTTCCCTGCCACAGGACTGAAACAGGGCTGGAATTTTCCTCTCCGAGGCAGTTATTGCCTTCATCTTTCTTCTTTGCTCTTCCCCTGGAGCTAAATAACTCACCTTTGCCTCCAGGGACACATGCCCATGTTCTCTCACTGTTCCCCATCTGGTCAGGGTAAACACCAGTCCACTGTGTCTGCCACCAACTCTCTGGGTGCAGAAACACAGGCCTTGCAACAGAAGATATAGGCTGTTCTCCTGATTCTATTCCTGTTTTCTCCAGCCTTGTCACTCTGAGGCCTCTGAGCCTCAGTTTCCATATCTGTAAAATGGGAGAGGCAGTGGGGAGATGATTGTGAAAGCTCTTGCTGACTCATAACACATGGTGTGGATGTGGCTGTTCGTGTTGTTTTCACCACTTGCCTGTCATTTTTTCCCTTACATTCCCTGGCTTCATGGTGGCTGGATCTCTAAACTGGGGAGGAAAAAGGGAGGGAGGTCATTCTGCTTCAAGGCCCTTCCCCCAGCACAGGGCTTTTCTGATGTGACCTGGGTTCTAAGTACTCTATCGATGGTGCAAACCAGACAGGGCAGTCTTGTTAGATTTTTTTTCTTTTTTCAAGAGCAGCAAGCAGTGAGAACCCAAAAGTGCCACTGAGGCTCTTCCACTTTGTTAGCTCCTAGGAGAAAAGAGAGCTTACACCCCCACCTTCTCGTGCTGCCCAACTTCATAGATATATATTTAGAATGCCCATTCTTCATGACATCTTCTTAGATTCAGATGCCACAAGGCTCAAACAGGTCATGTGAGTGGCCAGGCCAGTCTCATGGTGACCTGGAGCACACAGTCCCCTTCAGGAGGGGTGGTCACCCCTCACTTCCAGCTGACTTTTTTTTTTTTTTTTGAGACAAAGTCTCACTCTGTTGCCCAGGCTGGAGTGCAGCAGCACAATCTCGTCTCACTGCAACTCCCGTCTCCCAGGTTCAAGCAATTTTGGTGCCTCAGCCTCCTGAGTAGCTAGGATTACAGGCGCCCGCCACCATGCCCAGTTAATTTTTGTATTTTTAGTAGAGACAGGGTTTCACCATGTTGGTCAGGCTGGTCTCAAACTCCTGACCTCAGGTGATCCACCCACCTCAGCCTCCCAAAGTGTTGGGATTACAGGTGTGAGCCACTGCACCTGGCCTCCAGCTGACTATTGACATGAAAAAATGAGCCCAGTGCAACCACATCATTTATGTTAAAACACACACACACACACACACACACACACAAAACTGGGAATTCAAGTTTTTAGCTAAAATACCTGTTATGGTTTGGCTCTGTGTCCCCACCCAAATCTCATGTTGCATTGTAAATCCCAGTGTTGAAGGAGGGACCTGGTCGGAGGTGATTAGATCATGGGGGCAGATTTTCCCTTTGCTGTTCTCATGATAGTGAGTGAGTTCTCACGAGATCTGGTTGTTTAAAAGTGTGTAGCGCCTCCCCCTTCACTCTCTCTCCTGCTCCACATGGTAAGACGAGCTTGCCTCCCCCTTTGCCTTCTGCCATGATTTTAAGCTTCCTGAGGCCACCCAGACATACTTCCTGTACAGCCTGTGGAACCATGAACCAATTAAACCTCTTCCCTTTCTTTCTTTTTTTTTTTTTTTTTTTTTGAGACAGAGTCTCGCTCTGTCGCCCAGGCTGGAGTGCAGTGGCGCAATCTCGGCTCACCGCAAGCTCCGCCTGCCGGGTTCACACCATTCTCCTGCCTCAGCCTCTCTGAGTAGCTGGGACTACAGGCGCCCGCCACCACGCCCGGCTAATTTTTTTGTATTTTTAGTAGAGACGGGGTTTCACCGTGGTCTCGATCTCCTGACCTCGTGATCCGCCCGCCTCGGCCTCCCAAAGTGCTGGGATTACAAGCGTGAGCCACAGCGCCCGGCCTCTTTCTTTCTTTTCTTCCTTCCTTCCTTCCTTCCTTCCTTCCTTCCTCCCTCCCTCCCTCCCTCCCTCCCTCCCTCCCTCCCTCCCTCCCTCCCTCCCTTCTTTCTTTCTTTCTTTCTTTCTTTCTTTCTTTCTTTCTTTCTTTCTTTCTTTCTTTCTTTCTTTCCTTTTGAGATGGAGTCCCATTCTGTCACCCAAGCTGTAGTGCAGTGGCACAATCTTGGCTCGCTGCGACCTCTGCCTCCCGGGCTCAAGTGATTCTCCTGCCTCAGCCTCCTGAGAAGCTGGGATTACAAGCGCCTGCCACCATGCCTGGCTAATTTTTGTATTTTTAGTAGAGATGGGGTTTCACCATGTTGGCCAGGCTGGTCTTGAACTCCTGATCTCAGGTGATCCACCCACATCGGCACCCCAAAGTGCTGGGATTACAGGTGCCAGTCACTGTGCTGGGCCATATTGCTAATTTTAAAAGTGTTTTTAAACACATTAAACCCGGCCTCTTTTCTTTTCCTTTTTTCTTTTTTTTTTGAGATGGAGTCTCATTCTGTCGCCCAGGCTGGAGTGCAGTGGCGTGATCTTGGCTCACTGCAAGCTCCGCCTCCCAGGTTCACACCATTCTGCTGCCTCAGCCTCCCAAATAGCTGGGACTACAGGCACCCACCACGACACCTGGCTAATTTTTTGTATTTTTTAGTAGAGACAGGGTTTCACCATGTTAGCCAGGATGGTCTTGATCTCCTGACCTCGTGATCCGCCTGCCTTGGCCTCCCAAAGTGCTGGGATTACAGGCGTGAGCCACTGCGCCCAGCCTCTTTTCTTTATAAATTACCCAGTGTCAGGTAGTTCTTTATAGCAATGTGAAAATGAACTAATACAATACGCTTATTCTTTAAATAGTGGAAATTAACTCAAATGTTTTAAAATGAAAAAAAAAATCCAATGACCAAACAGAACCCAAAACCTCACACTGGATTTGGCTCAGGTTTTCAGCCTCTGCTTTAAACTAATCCATGTCGTCATCTTGGAAGATGCTCAGAGTTATTGTTCTGTGACGTGACCTATTTGTGTTTTTCCTGGGGCCTTGGTGCCTCAGAATGACAGTAATGGTAAATATTGTGGAGGGGATATGTTTTTGGTAACAGCACATGGAAAGTCACCTACTCCACCTTCGGGCCAGCTTGTCTAAATACCCAGCTGCAGTCATATAATTTACAGAGCCTGGTGACTTTACCATCAAGCATGTAGTCTCTGCCTAAGCACCCAACTCCCTTAGGCTTACCATGTGTGGTCACAGAATCTGAGAATGTTAGAGCTGGGAGGACCCTTGGGATCACCCTGACCTGCCTCCTGCTTCAGCAAGAAAGTGAAGGTCACATGGGGTAGGGTCTTGCCTGGGGTCACTCAGCTTTTTAGTGACCTACTTGGAGCAATAGTATATAGCCTCTTAAACCTCTGACTCTATTTTCTTCCCCTTTTCCTATAGCCTCCATTTACAGCTATAAAATAATTGTCTTTGCTTCAACTCCACATCTTCCTCAGAAAGCGTAGTTCTCTGAGTCACTGAGATTCCAAGCCATGAAGGGCAGGTTGAATGAGGGGCCAGTACTGTGGTACACTTACGGCTGAGGTCAAAAACAGGACCAGCAGAATGCCGAATCCCAGGAACTCTTATACAGCAAACCAAAACTCCCCCTTCCTGTGCACTTTCAACTGATTGCCTTCTGTTCCTTCACTAGAGAATCACAAAGTATCCCTTTTACTTCTAAAAAAAAAAAAAAAAAAGGTGGCAAAAAGTAAAAGCAAGCAAAATAATTTGTCCAGATTAAGAACACAGTGGGAAGGCCAGGCGCGGTGGCTCATGCCTGTAATCCCAGCACTTTGGCAGGCCAAGCCAGGCAGATCACTTGAGGCCAGGAGTTCAAGACCATCCTGGCCAACATGGCGAAACCCCATCTCTACTAAAAATACAAAAATTACCAGGCATGGTGGTGCACGCCTGTAACCCCAGCTACTTGAGAGGCTGAGAAATGAGAAATGCTTGAACCTAGGAGGTGGAGGTTGCAGTAAGCCGAAGTCATGCCACTGCACTCCACCCTGGGTGACAGAGTGACTATTTTACTATTTTACTCACTGTGACTATTTAAAAACATTTCTGTAGTGGCAGTAGCAACCAAATACCTGAATGGAAGCAAATTGTCCTGCTCTAGACCAGGGATATCAGACACCTTCCCAGCTCTGAGCTCTGGTAGGCAGGGCACTGGGAAGGTGTCTGGCCCCTGCACCTCTTTAGCTGACTCCTTCTGTAAAAATGGTGAATAGAGTTTGGTTGGCCCACGAGGCAGATGTCCTCCTCCTTCCTGCTTCCATCAGCCCAGGGCTCAGAGTCCTGCCCAGAAAAAAACAAACAAACAAACAACAACAACGAAAAAACTCCTTATGACAGGTGACCACAGCCAGCCACAGGCTCCTTCCGGAGAGCCTCCGTGGTATTTGCAACTCAGTCTTCAGTGGTTGATGTTGGAGCAGTCACATAACATCACCATAAATAGTTTCTGAGCTCATCAAATGCCACCACCACACTTCGATATTTAATCCCTCACAAAAGCTGTTTATGGTTCTGTGTACTCCTTTTCATGAACATTATACCTTATTTTTATTAGCTTTTTCTGAGAATTCAAACAGATTAAAGCGGCTCAGTTTTCCCTTCCAGAAGTCATGCTGATTTAATTAGTTAATGTTTGTAAAGCGCTTTTGAAGTGGGAAAGTGCCACAGGAGAACTAAGTAGTAGTATTTAGGAGTTACTCAACACACTTTATATTAACATCTCCAGTTCCTAAATGCCATCCCTCCTTGCTCATTGTAGGGAGATGGGGGTGTTCCCACCATTGCTTAATTCCTTGGAGACTGTTTCTTTCATTTGGATCACAGTGGGTTCCAGAGCCACTTACAGCCATCTGTGACCCCGTGACCACAGGTCTCTGCTTCTGTTATATCTGAGAGTCTTGGCAAACTCTTAGAACAAATGCTTTCTCACAAACAGCTAATAGTCTTTCCGTTTTCTTCCCTCCTTTTGTAAATATTAGTGAGTGCCCACCATGTACCAGGTATTCCCCTCCCTCTGGGTCTTCTTTTCTTGTCTGGGCTAATGGTTTTGCTGAGAGATCTTGGATGGGTCATTTCATCTCTGCTTTTCGTCCCTTTACCTGTGTTTCAGGGGAGCCAACACAAAATACCTGGGGATGAAAATATGCTCATGCTCAGTTCTGTATTCCTTCATCAAACATCTCACCTTGGACAGCTTTAAGTAGTGAACGAAGGAAAGTCCATGTTGCTTGCATTGTTTTCACATGGGTATAGTTCTGCTCTTCAAAATTACGGTGTTGGGGGATAGAGCTCAGTGGTACAACAATCGACTATAAAATTGCAGTGACTTCTCCCTTACTGTAAAGGAATAAGGTGTCACATACGTAATTTTTCTGAGTTTATGTTATCTCTCAAATGAGTTATGTGCTTCTCTGCCTTCTTAAACGAAATGCAATGTAATCTTTTAAGGGTCACTTCCTGAATATCCACTGTCACACTGCATTCTACTGCATTCGTGCCCTCAAGAGCACTTGAGGTTGCAGTTTGTATCCAACCAAAGTGACCCCAGAACCTGATGCTTGTTTGAGTCAGTTGGTTTGTTTTTTATCCCTCTCCAAAACTTGCTGTTGGTGGATATTCTTACTGTCTTCAGTGTTCCTGCTGCAAACACAACTCTCCCTTCCCATTTGTTGCCGCTAATCTACTGCAGGCTGGGAAATGGGAGAATTATACTGGTTAGAATTGGGTAAAAAATAAACATGAATAGACTAGGCGCAGTGGCTCATGCCTGTAATCCCAGCATTTTGGGAGGCTGAGGCAGGCGAATCACCTGACATTGGGAGTTCAAGACCAGCCTGGCTAACATAGTGAAACCTGGTCTCTACTAAAAATACAAAAATTAGCTGGACGTGGTGGCAGGTGCCTGTAATCCCAGCTACTTGGGAGGCTGAGGCAGGAGAATCACTTGAACATGGGAAGCGGAGGTTGCAGTGAGCCAAGATCATGCCACTGCACTCCAGCGGGGGGACAGAGTGAGACTCTGTCTAAAAAAAAAAAAAAAAAAAAAAATTAGCTGGGTGTGGTGGTGTGTTCATGCAATCCCAGCCACTTGGGAGGCTGGGGCAGGAGAATCTCTTGAACCCGGGAGGCAGAGGTTTCAGTGAGCCACTGCACTCCAGCCTAAGCAACAAGAGCGAAAACTCTGTCTCAAAAAACAAAATAAAAATAAACATGAATAGGCTTTGAATGAGGGACTGAGAAGGTCCCCTATGAGCAAAGAACTCAAGTTAAAATGTACAGATTCTGTGATACACCGATTTTAACTGCTCAGTGGCACTGTCTTCTTCCTTTTCCAGTTGGGGCTCTCTCTGGATGGGGTGAGGTTTATAAAATAAGTGACTTCTGAGCAAGCATTCCTACACATTGAAATAAAAATACTTCATGGTTTTGATACAGGGAGTTCTTAGAGACTTGCATGGAGTAGGTGTCACTACCTGCTTGTTGAATAAATGGCTCTAGCAGCTTTTCATGCAGTAGGAAATTTTAGAAAATGATGGGTTTAAAGACGCTTTGAAACACAAATGTACTCCTGTTAGAAAGATACACATTTATAAGTCAGGTTTCCTAGAAAACTCAAAGTTCCTTGTGACCCAGAAAATGTTGTAATAAAATCAACCTTTCTTTTTTTTTTCCTCCCAGAATGCTTCATCTGGAGAATTTCAAAGAGACAACAAACCACCTGTTGTCAATTTCAATTCACCACCCTAAGTATTAATGTATCTCTGGTTTCCTAAAGGTGATAGCAGAACGTGTTCATTTGCATCTTTGTTTTTGAAAAACAGAAAGAAAATTTAGAGCTCTGTACCCACCTTCCAGTGAGATGCCTCCTTTCAATTTCAAGAGGTGAGATCTTGGCAGAGATCACTTTTGCTTCCTTCTTTCTTTCTTTCTTTCTCTCTCTCTCCTTCCCTCCCTCCCTCCTTCCTTTCTCTCTCTCTCTCTCTCTTTCTTTCTCTTTCTTTTATTTTTGAGATGAAGTTTCGCTCGTGTTCCCCAGGCTGGAGTGCAATGGCTCGATCTCGGCTCACTACAACCTCTGCCTCCTAGGCTCAAGCGATTCTCCTGCCTCAGTCTCCCAAGTATCTGGGATTACAGGCACGCACCACCACGCCCAGCTATTTTTTTGTATTTTTAGTAGGGACAGGCATTTCACCATGTTGGCCAGGCTGGTCTCGAACCCCTGACCTCAGGTGATCCTCCCACCGTGGCCTCCCAAAGTGCTGGGATTACAGGCATGAGCCACCGTGCTCGACCCTTCATTTCTAACTCTAACATTTTTATTCTTTATGGTCTTAAGACTGACATGTTATGCTTTTTATTAGTTCAGCCTACATTAGGTAATGTCTGAAATAAGGAAAGAACAAAAATTTAATTTGTGAATTATTCTTCAGAATTTAGTTATTCCACAGGAGGCACTGTGTAGTTCACTGGTTATGATCATGGCTTTTGGTGTCAGATGGTCCTGGGTTTGAATCTAGGTTGTCCCGCTTCCTAGCTCCTGACCATGGACAAGTTGCTTAGCCTTTCTGAGCCTCAGTTTCTCATTCACAATATGGATGTTTCAGTTACCTATTGCTGTATAACAAACCTACTCAAAGCTTAGTAACTTAAAACAACAGCAACCTTATGTTTTCTCAAGATTCTATTTGGACAGGGCTCAGCATGGGTGGCTCATCCATGCCTCACATGATATTATCATGAACCTTCATAAGGCTGAATTCAGCTGGAAATGGAACATCTAAGATGATCTCATTCACACAAATGGAAGTTGGTGCTGTCAGCTGGGGTGCTTCAGTTTTTATGTAGCCTCTTTTCCTCTCACGGTCTAGACTGCCTTCCTTACAGCATAGCAGCTGGGTTCTATGAGAGAGCAAGAACAAAAACTACCAGACCTCTTTAAAGCCTAGCCCCAGACAGAACAAGCGCAACTTCCACTTCATTTTATTGATTATAGCATGTCACAAAGCTCCACCTAATTCAGCAAAAGGGAATAGACTCTACCTCTTGATGGGAAGTATGGCAAAAGATTTACAGCTATTTTTAATTCAACATAATGGGTATACATAATTCTTCTTTTCTCAAAGTGCTGTTATGAGAAGTAAATGAGATAATGCTAGTCAGTAAGTCCTTAATAAGTACAAGATGTTCATTACTGTTTTATAGTATTGAATCAGTATGAAGCCAATCAAGCTTTGCCATGGAGTACTTGGACCAATCAGTTACCTTGGTTGACTCTTAGTTCCTTGTTGGTATCTCTGGTTCTATTTAACACAATGCACCCGGGTTCTATGGCTCCATAAGAGATGCTCACATAAAGACACTAATAGGAAATATTTATTGACAGTGTTCACTGTGTGTAGAGCACTGTTTTAAGCACTTTTGTTACATAACAACCCTACAGTATCAAAGCTAACCTTATTTTGCCGATAGACTAATGAGGCACAGGGAAGGAAACTGACCTGCTAAAGCCACATGCCTAACAGGTAAGGGACCTGGGGTATGGATCTATAAATCAGGCATCCCCTATGTTTGTATGATTTGTTGAATAAGTGAGCCTATAGAATTAATGGGGTTCCTTTTAACTCTAAAATTGTATGATGTTTCCAAGTGCAAAATGTATATATAATCAATGAAATAGTTTCTTGGTACAAAATGCTAAGTTGAGAAATGGAGGCCAATGGGATTTTTGCTTGAAGTGTAGAAGAATAATTCAGAATTTAGCTGTCTACACATTGGCTAATACTCTAGCTATAATTGGTAAGAAATATTTGGATATATGGCTGCATTTTCCACTTTGGATAGTCAACATTGGTTCTCATTTCAAGTGCTTCCCCAATGTCCCGACTATTTTCTGTGAAATGGGAATAATGACAATTCAATGAGATTGAATTCATCACCACTGGCAACTTTGATTGGAGATGAAAGTGTCTGTATAAATGCTAAGTGTTCTTCCCTTTAATTAATTATTGTTATCTGGTACCCTGATTCATTGTTACAGAAACTTGATTTCCAGTTGTATCATCCTTCTGATGCAGTCCTTCTTAAAATGGTGTCTCAGACATTAAGTTATGCTGTCCCTAAACCGCTCATAATCTAGGATGATCTCAGATTTTTTTCTGCCTGCAAGTTGTCCCCTCCTACTTCTTTCTGAAATAAAAAGTGAAGATGGAAAAGGAAAGCACTCTGTGCCACCTCGGATCCTGCTTTCTGTGACTGGAAGCAAGTAGGCGGGGGCAGGGAATATGAAAAGCATCCCCAACGCTCAGATTGTGATTTAGCTCATTTTGATGGCATCATTTCACCCAACCCCAGACAGTGCATCTTGTTCGGGTTTCAAGAAGCCTGGGTGGAGGTGGGAATGTAGCTTTGAGTCAGGAGACCAGGATTGTAGCACAGAGACCCCCACTAACTAGTTGTCTAATCCTTAACAAGTTGCTTTGTCTTTCTGGGCTCATTTTTCTCATCTGTCAAGTCAAATGAAGGTTATGGAATAGATGATCTCTAAAAATCCTTCCAGTGCTACAGTTCTATTCTGGGTCTGTCTGCACCTGCAGACAGTGATGTGGGGGCAGGAAGGGCACTGGGGAGGGCGGCAAATTTAGTCAAGAGAATAAAACACTTTCACCTGGTGCAGCCTTGTGTCCTTGTGTGTGTTGTGCAGTACAGGCTTGTCTCAGATTATCCAAATAATTGACTGAGTTCTCTTCTTTCTTTGCCAGTGAGCACACAGCTTTAGTTTTTTTCTGGGACTAGCAGCTGCTTTTCTGAAATTTCCATCCCAGGGCTTCCGTCCTCCACTGTGTCCTCTCAGAAACCTGTCATGGTTTTTCTGGATGGATGCCCACAGAATTTTAATCCAGACACACACACACACACACACACACACGCACACACAGAAAGAAAGAAAGAAAGACGAAAAAGAAAGGAAGGAAAGAAGAAAGGAAGTAGAAAAAAAAGAAAAAAGTACCATGTATAACAAAAAGCAAAACCAGGTTACGAGTTGACTTTCTTTTTTAATTTGGTTACTTCATTTGTGCTGCCAACCTGAAGCCATGACTAACCTAAAGCCAGTGAGTTCTCTTAATTACTGGGTTTGTCTATGATGATGCAGAGATGAGGCCTATATGCCTTAGGGGCTACCTGGGTTCTGGCACCTCCAAACTCTTGGTAAATGTCTGCTTAATCAAATTCGTTGTTTTCCCAGAATATCCCATTTTCTCCTCCCGCTCCTCCTCCTCCTCCTCCTCCTCCTCCTCCTTCTTCTTCTTCTTCTTTTTCTTCTGATGGAGTCTTACTCTGTCACTCAGGCTGGAGTGCAGTTGTATGATCTCAGCTCATGGCAACCACCACCTTCAAGGTTCAAGCGATTCTCCTGCCTCAGGCTCCCGAGTAGCTGGGATTACAGGTGCGTGCCACCATGCTTGGCTAATTTTTACATTTTTAGAAGAGACAGGGGTTTTGCCATGTTGACCAGGCTGGTCTCGAACTCCTAACGATCAGCCCACGTCGGCCTCCCAAAGTGCTGGGATTATAGGCATGAGCCATTGTGCCCAGCCAGAATATCCCATTTTATGCCTTTCCTCAATAAGCATTTGCATGTAAGGAGGGAGGGATGGAAGTCCCTGCCCTCAGGAAGCCTAGCAGAGTCACCGAAGTTTATCTTCGAAGTTTAAGGTGAAGTTATCTAACCTAATTTGTGAAAGATCCTTTGGTGAGCCAGCTAGAAATGCAAATTCCTGGACACTGCTCTCAGATGATCATTCTGTAAGTTTGAAACCCAGGAAATGATTTTTTACTCACCCCCAATCAGCTAGTAGAAGAGTGATAAACTCCTAATAAATGCTCATGGCTAGAAATAAATAGCATCATCAGAAACAAGAATTTCATGATTGCATTTCTACTTAACTGTTGTTTAGAAAAAATTCATGAAAATTGATGTCTAATAATGAGGATTCCTCGCATTAACATTAAAGTCACTGCTCTGTGTCTTTTTGATACACACATGATCACCTGAAGATTTGGAAAATTCAGAGCAAGTATGGGTTTGGAACTAAAAATGGGGCAGAGTCTTGTGGGGTGTGGCAAAGAAGAGCATGAATAGCTTTGAAGTCAGGCAGAAGTCAATTTAAATTCTGCACATACCAGTCTGTGTGACTTGGGCAAGTTACTGAAAGTCTCTCTGAGTCTCCATTCTTTCACCTATAAAACTGGAATATTACTACATCTCTGAAGGAGGAATTCAGATTAAGTGAGTTTATGCATCCGGTAAGTGACTGCTTCATAAATAATTCCCCTGGACACGGTGGCTCACGTCTGTACTCCCAGCTACTCAGGAGGCTGAGGTGGGAGTATAGCTTGAGCCTGGGAATTTGAGGCTACAGTGAGCCGTGCTGGTGCTACTGCACTCCAGCCTGAGCGACAGAGCGAGAACCTGTCTCAAAAATAAGTAAGTTTAATAAACAAACAAACAGGCTGGGCTTGGTAGCTCATGTCTGTAATCCCAGCACTTTGGGAGGCCAAGGCGGGCGGATCACGAGGTCACGAGATCGAGATCATCTTGGCCAACATGGTGAAACCCTGTCTCCAATAAAAACACAAAAATTAGCTGGGCGTGGTGGCGCGCGCCTGTAGTCCCAGCTACTCGGGAGGCTGAGGCAGGAGAATCTCTTGAACCCGGGAGGCGAAGGTTGCAGTGAGCGTAGGTAGCGCCATTGCACTCCAGCCTGGCAAGAGAGTGAGACTCCGTCTCAAACGAGCAAACAAATAGTTCCCACTTACATCAAAATATGCCACAAGATGAGGGAAGGCAGAAATTTCCGAGGCCAAACTTAAAATCTGCATTTGGGATTTGGCCACGGTTTGGCCGTTCCCTGTGGCAGTGAATGCGGCCGCGGACCTCCCAGCGCCGCCATTGCCCATAGGGCGTGTCATTTCTAAGGGCAGCTGTTTGTTCCCTGACTGCCCCGCCCCGCCCCCCAGCTCCCCCATCTATCTAAAAGAAAATGTAATGGGTTGGGCCATTTTTATTTTTAAAAAAGCTTTCTTCCAGGTCTTTGACCGGGCTCCGCAGGTGTCCCCGTGGGTTTTCCAGGCCACTGCGGCCTTCACCGACAGAAGGAGGCCATAGAGAGGGGTGCGGCCGGCAGGGGACCCAGAGCCATCTGGGTCCCATTTGGGCCAAGGCTGCGGTTTGGGACTTCCGCTGCCTGCAGGGCTCCTAAAGGGCTGAGGAAGGCCTAGAATCTTCCTGCGCACCCGATCCGGCGTAGTCCGAGGGTCCGACCCCTCCAACCCCTCCAGGGTAGGGGGCAAGGAAGGGCCGGTGTGCCGGGGGATTCCGTCTCACCCCTACCTGCCCAAGGAGGCCCAGGAGCTCCCTTGGGCCGAGCTCTGCAGGGAAGCGAATGCCCCATCTGCTGCAGGGACCCCCCATCAGGAGGACTCGAATCCCAGGGACCTGCACCCGCGACGCGGTAGTGGGAGTCAAGACCCGGCGGCTGCACCCCCGACGGCTTGGCCGCATGGGAGCAAAGCCCTCGTTGCCTCAAGGCGCCAGTCTGGGCTTTTGAGCGTTGCGGGAGGTAACCGGAGAGTTCGCCGGATTTTAACACAATCCCACTCTACATCTCCAGAACAGGGTGGCAGCAAAGACCCTTACCCCTCTTACCCCTCTCTGCTCCCACCCGCCCCACCAACCCGCCGGAGCAGAGCTGGTAATCAAAGGCACTTTCCCCGGGCGCCCAGGCGGCGTCGGACTTCGAGGGCAGCGTGCGCAGCGAAGCCGGGCTGAGGGGCGATCAGCCCGCTGGGGATCCTGGAAACCCGCCGCCCTGCGGAGAGTAGCTCGGGACAGTTCCACCGCTCCGCCCAGTCAACTGAAGTGGAAGCCCGAGGTCGGCCTGCAGGGCCAGAGATGCCCTCCAGAGCTGGGCCAAACCTGGGTGCCCCTAAGTGGCTGGAGGGGTGGCTGGGTGGAGAGCGCGAAAGACCCCGCTCAGGGGGCCCCCTCCTGGCTTGGGACGGTAGAGGGGTCCCGCGGGGTGGCGGCGGAGGCAGGGAGGTGGCGGCGGGGCGGGAGGTGCGGACAGTGCGCGCGTCGCTGCGAGCTGGAGCCCCTAGGGGCCCGCCACACACACTCGCACCCCTCCCCCTCCCGGCCTGCCTCCCACCCGCTCGCCGCGACCCCCTCCCCAACCCCCTCCCCTCCCCCCGCCTCCGCCCCATTCTTGGAATTGTGTGGAAAAATTCTCAGCCAAACCTCCCACCTCTCCTCTCCCCCCACCCACCCCCTTTAAAAAACCCCTTTCCTCCCGGGCCCCTGCACTCTTTGTGAATGAGGGCAGGGAACACGGCCCTTCCCCCGCCCAGGAGCCACGCCAGACCGCCGCACTCAGAGGACTGTTTGTTAATAGTCCAATTAGATAATTGCCATCTTTCACTTCTTTTGCTCCGCATTTCCCATAAAGGAATGAATGGGGAGAGCAGCGTGGAGAGGGCTTCTGCCCCGGCAAGGTGACGAGAAGGGCTGGAGCATGCTCCTTGCACAAGGCCATGCGCTTGAATTGAATCATTGTAGCCTAATCAATGCTCTTATTGGATTACTGGCTGTTGCTTTTCTCAAAGATATTGTAGCAGAGACAATGAAATAGCTAGGGGAAAACTTTTTTTTTTTTTTTTTTTGAAGCAGATCTCACAGTTGAGATTTCTCGGCCGTCTCTCCCTCTCCCCCTCTCTCTCCTGCTGGACTCTGAGTACAAAGCTGCCCTTTGAATGGGCTGCCTCAGGGCTGCTGGAGGTGCAGGCATGAAAAAATCCAACTGGAACTAAATGAAGAGAGGTGGCAGTTTAAGATGGCTGTCTGCGTCGAGGTGTGTTAAGAAGGAGCTGTTTAGGGGAAAAGCTTGGCTTTTTTAGAGTGCAGGGGAGACACTTTTTGGGAAAACTTTCTCCCCCCACCCCTTTGTCCCCCATCCCCCACCCCCAGGCAACTGCTTTCTTCTGCTGAAGGGTGTGTAGGGTTTTTTTTTCTCCCCCCACACCCCCCCACCGCCCAACCCTCATTCAGCTCTATCTGGCGAGTGTGGAGAAAACCCCTCTAGCCAGTATGTGAGCAGGAGGG
Source organism: Symphalangus syndactylus (assembly GCF_028878055.3). Lineage (NCBI taxonomy): Eukaryota > Metazoa > Chordata > Mammalia > Primates > Hylobatidae > Symphalangus > Symphalangus syndactylus. The sequence goes on from NC_072424.2 coordinate 21,333,712, forward strand.
TCAAAGGCAAAAGGAAAGTTAATAATGCCTGCTAATGGTACTAACAATTCAGGATGAATCTTGTCAAAAGTTTTTCTGGAAGTGTGGGTCTTTTTGATTGTGTGTTTCCTGAAAGCAAGACCAATCATTTCCGTTTATTCACTGGCTAAACCCCTACTTGATTGGGGACAAGGACAGAAACCATCCATTACGATCTGATATATTATCCAAACAATTTAGTGTATTCATGAAGTAACCGAAACGTGGGGGCTGCGAAATTACCCGTAATCAATTGCAACAGCGAGTGTGCGTCCCCCCGGGTGTCGGACAACTACAACTCGCCGTCTCAGAAACAGGCGGGAGCCGCAGCATTTCGGAGTTGCGCTGTTCGCTACCTGATCGCCAGGCTGGGGACACTGGACGTGCTCAGAGGACGCGGGTGCTGACGAGGCGGCCTCGCCGCAGCTCCACCGGGATCCTGGACCAGACTGGCCGCCTCTCGGCGAGCGCGCCACTCTCCCGTCGCCGCTGACCCGCGCGCGGCCGCCGAAGCCTCCCCGCGGGGACATTCATTCTTGCCCCTTGCCTGTCGCCGGGCCAGGCGTACGGGCCGCGTTGTCGGGGGTTTTGTCCCCTTTTTCCTCTTTTTTTTTCCTTCTCCCCCCCCTTTTTTTTGGCTTTTTTTTTTCCTTTCTGTTGTTGTTGTTGTTCTTGCCTATGTTCGGGAAACCAGACAAAATGGACGTTCGATGCCACTCGGACGCCGAGGCTGCCCGGGTCTCGAAGAACGCGCACAAGGAGAGTCGGGAGAGCAAGGGCGCGGAGGGGAACCTCCCAGCAGCCTTCCTCAAGGAGCCGCAGGGCGCCTTCTCAGCGTCGGGCGCTGCTGAGGATTGTAACAAAAGTAAATCCAATTCCGCAGCCGACCCGGATTACTGCCGCCGGATCCTGGTCCGAGGTAGGGATGGGCAGGGCTGCCGGGCGCGTTCCTTGGGGTCGACTCCGGGGCCCGAGCTGCGCGCTGCCGCCGACACAGGCCGATGGGGAGGAGTGCCGGCTGGGACTTGGGAGAAAGTTGTTGGCCCTCCCCGCCCCGAGTCCGGCTGGGGACAAGCGCCTGGGACTCTCCGGTGCGCTCTCCAGGGGCCTCGGCCCTCCACGCCCTGAGGGGCCCCGCTGACCGGGCTGCGGGGGGAGACGAGGGGCTGCGCGGGTGCAGCCGGGCATCGGACTGCGGCCTCCGACCCGGGAAAGGAGCAGAAAACTCCTGGAGGAGGTGTGCGCGCTCCAAGGGCGGGACGACCTGCCGGGAGCCGGCCAGGGGACTCCCGCGCTCTGGAGGGCTGAGCGCACCCAAAGGGGAGCGCGAGCCCCGGAGAACAGCTGCCGATCGCGGTCTACGGCCCTGCCAGTTGGTACACTGGGCCGAGGGCCCTACGGCCGCGATCGGTGCCCGACCGCTGCCGCCGGGAGAGGCAGCAGGGCTTGGTTACGGAGCCGCGGTTGCCGCTTTGGTGCTCTGCTCTGCGGCTCTCGGATGCGCGGCGTGCGCTTGGCCCGGGCGGCGGAGGCTGCGAGCCCGGGCGGCGGAGGCTGCGAGGCCGGGCCCCGGCCCGGCGCCGCCCCAGCTAGCAGATCGCCGGGCCCGGCCGGCCCCGACTCAGTCCCTCCTCCTTCCGCCGCGCGGACTCCGCAGGGAAGGAGACTCGAGGGTGGGGGTGGGGAAGGCTGGAGCACGGTCTGGTCAGCAAGCCCAGAGCTGGGGCCCGCAGGACCCGGGCGGGGCGGCAAGGGTACCCTCAGGCTACAGGGGACCCGGAAGGCGCAGCCGAGGCCCCCCCAGGCCGGAAGAAACGTCCGCCTATGTGGAATTGATTGGATTTTTTTCTCTCCCCTGTCTGGAGGACTCTACAAAAAGACCAAGTGTGGTCCCTTCTTCGGTCAGCGGTATGGAGTTAGGCCCCTTGCCCTCCACACAGTGTCTTTGCTACCTGGTTGTGGTCGCGCTCCGCACCCCGCCCCCTATCCCCAAAACTGCACGCTTCTGGGGACTCTGTCCCCAAATCCAGCTCGGGCCAAGGAGGTGGAGGGGGACGGTAGGGTTGTGGCGGCTGACATCTCCCCTTCCCCAGATGCCAAAGGGTCCATCCGAGAGATCATCCTGCCCAAGGGCCTGGACCTGGACCGGCCTAAGAGGACGCGCACGTCCTTCACCGCGGAGCAGCTCTATCGGCTGGAGATGGAGTTCCAGCGCTGCCAGTACGTGGTGGGCCGCGAGAGGACCGAGCTCGCCCGGCAGCTTAACCTCTCCGAGACCCAGGTACCTGGCGACCAGGCCGCACACAGTTCTGCACCAGCCTTCCTCCCCACCACCCCTACCTAGCCTGCTCTTCACCTCCTAACCTGCTCTGGACAGAGCTACCCTTGGGAGGTGGAGGAGATGGGAAGGATGGGTAAGACAGGCCTAAGGATTCCTTCCCCTAGATAATACATCCTTTTTCCCCACCATTCCTGCCATCCTCAAATCCTCCAGGGCCCATGTTTTATCCACCTTGGCCTAGGCCCAGAAGGCCCCAAATCCTATCCTTTTGGAATTTTTATTGGCACCCGGTTTTGAGCATTTCCTTCGTGCTTCTGCTCTACAAAGAACTGACTTTTGCCCTTGTTTGGGGTACCCCATTTTGGCTAGATTTCTAGGCCCCACCCCTTGTGGGCCCACCCAGCTGTACACAGCGTCCAGGCCCATTCTGCAGGAGTGAGGCTAGGTCTAACACCCCCTGCCCCAGCACCATGGGTGATTCCTAGGAATTAGAAAGGTGTACACCCTCCTGGAGATCTGCCTGTGCAGATCAGGCTGCCCTGACCCTTAAAGGAAGGCTTTCTCCATCCTGAGCTGGCCCCAGCCCTGAGTACCTAGAAGACCCTGTCTTCTGTGCCAGTGATGTGTGAGGTATGTGATGGGAAGCAGATCTAGGACCCAGAAGCCAGTACTGCGGATTGTGCTTTAGATCTTTCCCTTTACATTAAATCTATATGATGCCCCTGGAGCTGGCCATGTGGGCTCTGGGCCCAGGAGAGGACCCAAGAACTTGCCAAATGGCATGTCACCAGCTTGGCCTAGCTAAGGCACCCTTCTTTCTGAAGACTGATCCTTTTCCCCATGCCCAACCCTGAAGCAGGTGGAGAGCATTTTAGGTCCGGGATCTGGGCTGAAAGCTGAGGACTGACAGAACAGATAGGGGTGTTCTTTTTGAGTTTGAGTTGGTGTGGTAGCTTTTTCTATTCTCTCTGCTACTACCCCTCTTAGTTTATAAAATCTAGATAGGATAGTCTTTGCCTATTGCTGCAAAACTCTTCTGGGCCACTGCTAGGCCTGCAGAGGGGCAGAAGAATGAGAGGGGGGTTAGTGGGGAGTATTCAGTCCACCTTAGCCTCCTGACTTTCTCCCATGATTCCAAGTTCATGACTCAGAGCAGTGGAGAGATAAACTAAGAGTATCACCCAGACCCTTCAATGCAGCTATGTGGTGAGAGGAGGTGCAGAAAGCTCGGTCTACATAAAGTCTCCCGCACACATTATTCTCCTGCAGCCAGTTTCCCTGCTTGCTGCTACCTAATGGTCACGTCTTAAGCAGGAAATGGTCCTTTGTAGCCTTCACCAGGAGTAGTGCTTCTAGGACTAAATCCGAGCGCATTGGGCCAGGGGCCTGGGTCCAGAAAGGCTGGGCAACACTCCCTTCCCGCCTCTCTTCCCACTTCCCTCTTCCTTGTTCCCTCTTCCTTCACCGCACCCTAGGGCCTCACACCCTCCACCGGAAATTCCGGCTTTGGGACTGCACTGATTCACACGTCTGTGAGCCCCAAACACCGCTGCGGGGTAGCGCGGAAGCCAGTGAAACCCTTTCCGGTCTTCCTTCGAGTTCCTGCCGTGGGCATTTTATTACTTTGTTCTGTGTAAGCGGCGCCTGCCTGGGCCTGCTTCCCTGACCCGGAAGCGCAGCCCAGTGGAGCAGCTGTGTCCCCCTCGTGGCGGCGCCAGCTCCCCCCAGCAGCGCCCCGGCCCGGACCCATCCGGCTGCTGGGTGGGGCTGCGGATAGGGCTGGGGCTTTGGGAGACCCCTGGAGCCGCGCGCCCTGGGAGCTCGCTTCCTTTGACGCTGGTCTTCCCTGCCCCTCTCTCCCACTCTCCCCGCACCCCGGCGCGCAGGTGAAGGTCTGGTTCCAGAACCGGCGCACCAAGCAGAAGAAGGACCAGGGCAAGGACTCGGAGCTACGCTCGGTTGTGTCGGAGACCGCGGCCACGTGCAGCGTGCTACGGCTGCTGGAGCAGGGCCGCCTGTTGTCGCCGCCCGGCCTGCCTGCGCTGCTGCCGCCTTGCGCCACGGGTGCTCTCGGCTCAGCGCTGCGCGGGCCCAGCCTGCCGGCCCTGGGCGCTGGCGCCGCTGCCGGCTCGGCCGCCGCAGCCGCCGCCGCCGCCCCGGGCCCAGCGGGCGCCGCATCCCCGCACCCGCCGGCTGTGGGCGGTGCTCCAGGCCCCGGTCCCGCCGGGCCGGGGGGATTGCACGCAGGCGCCCCGGCCGCCGCGGGCCACAGCCTCTTCAGCCTGCCGGTGCCCTCGCTGCTCGGCTCCGTCGCCAGCCGTCTGTCCTCCGCCCCGTTAACAATGGCTGGTTCGCTAGCTGGGAATTTGCAAGAACTCTCCGCCCGGTATCTGAGCTCCTCGGCCTTCGAGCCTTACTCCCGGACCAACAATAAAGAAGGAGCCGAGAAAAAAGCGCTGGACTGATTTTAAGTGTTTCCCTGTATTTATATTTATAGTATCTATTGTGGTGATATTTATGGACTCACGCGCGTTAGGTGCCCAGAGCTCCTGCGCTGGGCTCCTGGCTCCCACCAGGCCTCTTGACAGCTCTCCTTTCCCACCAGACTCTGCTACCAATTTCATCTCATTCGGGCTATTTTTTTTTCTACCACCTTTCCTCTGAGATTCCTCCCCAACCCCCAACTTCCTTCTGAATCCAGGAGCGATCCAAAGAATTGGGAAAAATGCCCGAGTTAGTCAACCTGATGCCCTGACCCCGTGCCCAGCCCAGGAGGGAAAAGACTGGTTCAAAGTCTAAAGCACAGGACGTTTGCTCTAGATCCGCAGCTGCTGCCGCTGCTGCCGCTGCTGCCGCTGCCGACTATTCCTAGGAATATTTGAAAGAGGAAAACTGCGCGCAGACCCCAGGGGCTTCCAGGTTTCTTTAGACCAAAAAAGGAGGACGTTCCTTCCTCTTGCCAGAGAAACCAGGGCTTGTGGGAGCCCCTGGGCCCCGCTTTGCGGACCTCTCGGGATAGTCGGTACACAACACAGCTTCCTGGCGGGACAAATCCTGCGGTTTTTCTCCCCTTTAGGGCAACTCCAATCACAACCACCCCCGACCCCAGGAAACAGTAACAAACGTCCTAGTAGGCAACGACATTAATAAATTTGATCTAATCAGCAATAAAAGCAATTGCTACGTAAAACCAAATGAAGTGGAACCAGTTTTTAAATACTTCTAATGATGAAATTTGGAAGGTGTAAGAAAATTCAGGATAGAGAATGCCCCACAGGGCAATGCAAAATTAAGGTTCAGGTATTGTAACTTTAAACAGGAATTTAATGGGGGAAAAGCAAAGGAAAAGCCAACGCCGCTAATCAGGAAATTCAGAATCTTTTCTCAGAGCCTGTTCGGGGCGGTGGCCGACAGCTTCCCACTCCTCCAGGAAAAAGCAAAGCAAGCAAAGCGGCTGGCGGCGGTAGCCTGCGCGCCGGCGCTTCACCCTACGGCCTCTCAGGCACGTAGCTTCAGGCACAATTGCTCGGTTTGGAAAACGAGTCAGCACTCATTGCCTCCTCTCCCGAACACCCGGATTCACAAAACCCTTCCTGCACGCAGGAAACGTCTGGATTTCTGAGCAGTTCTTTGCGGAAGGGGAGGCAGGGACGCCGCTGGGCAGTCGGGCCTCCTCTAGCAGTAGTCTCGCAGTCCAGATAGCGTCTTGTGTGATTGATAGGAAAGACACTCCCCCCGCCTCCCCAGTCTTAGGGTTTCAGTGGTCCCAAATCAGAACACGAACTGCGACACCCTCTTTCCTTACTCTGCGAAGCGGCGATCGTCCCTACAGCCACGGTCACCCACATTTTAACCAAAATCACAGACCCAGACTACGAGGTGCCGCAGTGTCTAGAATGTATTCGTCCATCTGAAGCAAGCGAAAAACATTTTTAAAATAGTAATTTTATTGTAAATTATTTACGTCGGAAACTCTCCCCCTCTTTTTCATCTTTTTTTTTTCTAGGCAAATAGTGAAGAAAATATTGAACGATTCAAACGCGGCGGGTAGGTGTCACTGAATCCAGGCTACTAACTTTGTTCTGAATGTTTTGGATATTTGGATGTTTTGTATTTATGTGGTGAGAGTGAAATATATATATCTATGATGATAAATGAGGTGTATTTTTGTCTTATATTTGAAGGATAAAAAAACAAAAGAAGAAAAGGAAGAAAGAGCCAGCAAATGATGAGTCTCGGCGTGGGGACTCCGGGGGCAGAGGGTGGCAGCCCCTATAGTGTGGGGCCCAGCGACTGGTACCGTGAGCGCCTGGGATGAGGTTTGGGCGGATTTCGGGTTTCCGGAGAGGCAGAGACGCCTGGCTACGACGATTTGTTCCACTTCCTTGAGTGTTTTGCTCTCGATTTCTCTATCTGTCCCTCTGAGGTCGGCCCCTCACACCCTCCTCCTTAATTTCCCACTGCGTAATTCTTAGTTTATTTAGGAACTCATCTCTGGGCACTATAAAGTCCCTGCCTCCTAATGCTACGTTTCTAGAGTCTTCCAGCTGCATCTTCATGCCGGCAGCATTTTGGATTTTGTGCAATCATGGGCCCAGAATAGACAAGGTTTTATTTTCTTCTGACTTAGAATAAGTCTCTCCATCGTCAAAGAGAAACTTTGAAGGAGCAGGAGACTGAAATCGATATTAATTCCTGCAAAGAGACCTCCTCACCCCGGTGCTTATGCGGTGGTGATGGATGTAGACGTTGCAAACAAATCTTGGGAAGCGAGGAGGGCCGGGGAGGACACTTCTGGACACGCTCTTCTAAAGCGTGTGGAGCACGGGGCGAAGTCCGCGCTGCGGGTGCAGCGGCCCCGGCTCATTCTTGTAGCGCCCGCACACCTGGGTGTTGCAGGGACCCGCAGCTCCCGTGCAGCACCGGCCCTAGCCAGGCCTTACTGCCCCTACTCGTGTACTGTGCCTGAAGCTGGAGTTGGAGGCATCCAAAATAAGGCGGGGCACAGTGTGGGCGGCGGAGTCCCTGAGCCTTGAGCTCGGCTTTTTGCTGAGATCACAGCAGCCGCCCACAGACAGTTCACTTTTATTTCTCAAAGTTGCTGCAGATCCCTCAGCTTCGCTACTCTTGGCTCTTCCCCTCCCTGTCCGCCTCTCCTTACTATCTCTTGCTTGAAACTGCTTTTCCTTTTCTACTCTTTTCTTCTGCGCTCCTGTCCCGTAAACGCCTGCGCTTCCTCTAAGTTCTCTCTCTCAGTGGTGTGGGCTCCCCTCTGGTTCCCCGTCTGCCTCCTTCATTACTTCTTCCTTCCAGGTCGGTCTCTCTCTTTTGTTTTTCTGGTTTTCTTCTCCTGCTCAAGGGATCCCAAAGGCCAAGGCAGTGGGTGGCTCTCGCTGCAGCTTCAAGGCTGGTGGCTGGGGCCCTCCAGGGGTGAGAAGGAAGGGAGAAGGTGGCATAACTTTTTGGAACAAAAGAAAACACAAAATCCTATCTTGGGATTCCCAACAAATTCAGCCTCCTCTCCCAGGGGCCTCAGTCTGGGAAGTCACCAAGCAGATTCCTCCTTCCAGCTTCCTGCTCTGTCTCCTTTTTGCTTTCTACCCCTGAAAGAGGGAAGGACCAGTCACCTCATAACTTCTGCTCTCACCTCCCTTCCCTCCCTGGCTTTGGGAAGAGCTGCTGAGCTCTTTGCCTGCCACTCAGGGAGTGCAATTGTTCTTAAAGAGCCTCTTCTGCATAGAAAAAGAATTGCAATTTTAATTTAAAAACATTTATAGAAAATTCATTTAATTTTGGTGACTATCTTCTTTTCCCTCCTTCCCCAAGGGCCTCCAGTAAGCTGCCTTAGTCCCTGGAGCCTTCTGGCTTCCAACTGGAGACTCACAGGCCTTGGAGGAGGAGGCAGGTAGCCTCTATGCCAATAGCTGGGCCTGCCTGGGGAAAGGTGGAAGGAGGAACAGCTGCAGGAGCGGGGAGCTGAAAGGAATCTGATGCTCAGGCCTGCACAAAGCAACAGCCAAATTGTTTCAGAGCAGAAAAGAAAAAAGGAGAAAACCTCTTAGCAAACCCCTGTGAGTTTGGGGGTCAGGTTCAAGAAAGATGTGGGAGGTCACTTGGAGAGCTAAACGGGACACATTCTCGTATCCACACTTGCAGTTGGTCTAACCTTCAGCCAGAATGTATTCATAAGTAGCATTTGGCAACCCTTTATAGTTTACAAATAGCATTTTACATACACCATTCTACTATTCCTCATGGTGGCTTTGGGAGGTCCAGCTCCGTTTTAAAGACTCATATACAGGACTGGAGCAAATAGCTTGCTCAAAGCCACATGGCTGCTCAGAACCCAAGATTGTAAGCTCCCCCTAGGGCCAGAGGCCTCTTTCTTTCAGTTTTTTTCTCTCTTCCCCCTTTGCCCCCTCTTTCCCTCTTCCCTTTCTCCCCTCCTTCCTCCTTTCCTTCTTTTTGTGCCCACAGTGTCTGGATAATGGTACCTGAATTCTTTAGCCTATTTGCACCCACATCTGCTAATGTCCATATCTAGCCATCTATTACACCAGCTGCTGAGGATTTACTTGGTGCCCTCATCAAGAAGTTTGAATTTCTCCCTCCTTCCTGTTTTTTTTTTTTTTCCTGCCACTGTCCCAGCTCTTTCCCTCTACTTCTCTCTAGAATGACATCTTTAAACCCCTTACCCTCTTTGGTCTTACATATCCTTAAAAATGATTATTTTTAAATTGAATTATAATATCCATGTGGTAAACACTCATAGGATAAAGTACACAAAGCTTAACTATACAAGATGATTTACACACACACACACACACACACACACACACCTTCTTGAATGGCTCCAAGGATACCCTTTTAACTTCTTCCCTTAGCCACATAAGCCATATGATGACACACAGTGTCTTTCTCCTGTTTGAAAAGAAATTGTGTCATATTGGTGTGCTGTTCTTGCATAGAAAGCCTTTTTCAAGAAGCCTTTTTAAGATTTCTTGAAGGATTTAGAAATCATGTATCTCTTCTAACCCCCTGAAATCCTGAGTTTAAGTGGCTTGATTAAATGGCTGATCAAAACTTAAAAACATACTAGTTCAATGTTTTTCAAGATACAACGGAGGACCAGCTGCTTCAGAATCATCTGGGAACTGGCTAAAATTCCAGGTTCCTAAGCCCTAGTCCCATCTGATGAATCAGAAACTGGTTGGGGCTTAGGAACGTACATTTTAAACACTTTTCCAAAGTGATTCTTATCCAGACTAATATTTGAGAAGTACTGTATTAAATGGCAAACTCCCAAAACACTGCAGCCTCCTGCATCTGGCCCAGGGCCTGGCATTTGGTAGGAATACAATGAATGTTTGTCAAACAAATTAATCCACAGTTTCTGACACAGTTTAGAATTTCTTGGACCACATTATGCTATTGTAATTTAACACCATTTCTACGTCGGGAAATCTTTACATTTCAGAGTCTTTTTCATTTTCATGGAGGTTTCATTTTAATGGAGCAGGAAAGAAAAGAGAGATCTACTTTGGTGTCTTCTCAGGTCTCAGGGAAGGTCTTTTTTAAACTCAATGGGGACCACCTTCCTGGAGAGGCTCCTCCCTTACAGACCTGGTAGTTTGGGGAAAGGAGGAGGCGAGCCCTTCAGGTTTGCTGAAAGGCATTCAGATGCACACCCTTCTTGGTTGGAACTGAAAGCTTCTGTTTGAAGAGACATGAGTTCTGGAAGGAGCAAGGCCACCAGGTCCACAGAACCTGGTATGCAATGGACATGGAAGCTGAAAATTACTTGGGTATTCTCTGATTTCTAGCTAATATGAAAATAATTTTCTTTCTAGAAACACATTTGCCTATCTTCTTACCCTGAAACAGAAAATAAATACTGTGTTTTATGTGGTAGTGTTGTATCCATTCTTAAAAATAAATCACATCATATATATGTGTAAAATATATATAAAATTTTTCAGGTAAAAGTTTTCTTCATATAAAAAGTCTGTTATGTGTGTTAACAACAACATAACATGTATAGCAATAACACATACACATATACACACATATAAACACGTACATAGCATTCCCTGGTATCATACAATGTGTAGTATGCTGGTTTAATGCACAGAGAAAAAGTAATTCATCTTAATGGTTTCTAGTTATGGTTCTGGAGTCAGAATGACTTGGGTTCAAATCCCAGATACACCACTTAATAGCTGTGTAATCTCGGACAACTTACTTATCTGGCTGCTCTAAACCTATTTCCATGTATATCAAATGAAAGTAATAATGGCACCTACCTCATAGGATTGTCATGGTTGTTTCGTTGGATAAAGCATCTAAAGCATCTAATACAAGCCTAGGATAAACTATATGCTCAGATATTAGCTATTTATTATAAGACTGTGATTGAGATAGCTGACTATCTGAGAGTCTCTCTGGGCCTCAAGTTTCCCCATCTGTAAAATGAGGGTGTTGGCCTAAAGTCCTTTCCTGAGGAAGGGGAATGTGATTGGGTCAGGCATAATGGAATTTACTCCCCCTGCCTTTAGACTTGGTATCACAGCCATTAGTAAGCACAGCATCTCTACCAAAATGCTAAATTATTATTTTAATGACTTGGCAGACAGTTCTCAGCTGTCTGTTCGTTGGAGACTGCCTCATCTGAAAAGAGCCACTGTGCTCAAGTGGTTTCCAATGACTTTCCAGGGTGGTTTCCAATGACTGGTAGACCTGGGGATAAGCCTGGTCTTTGCACCCCAACTTTGCTTAGATTTGAAGACTCATCCCATCTTCTAAACTCTTGGAAGGAATGGCTGAGGCCTCTGTTGAGATCCCTATGCAGTTTGACTTCTGTCCAATACTGCTTCCTTCCTTTCCCTTCTACATTGTTGAACTTGAAGCACTCCCTAGTAAATCTCCTACATGCTAATCTCCTCAGTTCTTGAGTAAACCAATTTCAATGGAAAGGTAAGAGAAGGAGAATGCCAAGAGTTGGGAATGAAGAGGAAGCAGTGAGGATGGCTGAGTGCAAGTAGTGGGAGAAGAGGCAGGAATGCAGGCAGCACCTGGAATACCACGTAGATAACACTTGGATTTTGCCATCAGGGCAATGAGGAGCCACTGAAAAGTTCTCCCAAGGAGATCATGGAATCATTGTAGTTCTCATTTTACAAGGTCTCTCTGGCACTCTCGGGGAGAATCCCAGAAGAGGTGGCATGGGAACAGGAGTGCACGGATTCTGAGGCAGATGCCAGTTAGTGAGTACACTTCCATAGAAACAGGAGAGCAAGAGAGGATGATGGTGATGCGATGATGGTGGGGGTAGGGGGTGGGGGTGAGGGTTGCTTGGTGAAGTGGCAGCAGAAATGGAGAGGAGAAATGGGTTCAAGGCATTTTGCTTAAATAAAACCAATAGATCTTAGTGTCTGACTAGAGGTGACCGGTGGTAGCACTGATATCAAGATCGGGTCCAAGTGGAATTTTGAAACCATTTTCCTTGTGTCAGAGAGGGAATTTGATGAGAAGCCTGAAGCCAATAAGAGTTTAGTGGGGGTACTGGAGGCCGAGTTGGCTCCAAAGCTGGGGAGATAGCTGTGAATTGGGGCAGAGGCCTCAGCTCGGAAGGCGGGAGGGCCCAAGAGCGGGAAAGGCGTGGAGCCTGCGCCATGTGAGCCATTGGGCATGCACGATGGGGCATGCGTGCTGGGAGGCGAGGCGAGGGCCAGGCGCTAGGGCTAGAAGGGAGGCAGGGCTGGCGCTCTAGGGACTCCTGGAGCTCTCATCCTCTGAGTCTGGACCAGGCGCCTCACTCAGCCCATCTCCCACAGCTTCCGTCCACCGCGGCCGGGGCCTCACCAGGAAAGTGGGAAATTAGGCCTGCTTTGACGCGTTTAGCGGCCGGGCCCCGACCCACGCTGAGCCCGGCTCCCATGCTCTGTTGCCAGAACTGGCAGAAACAGGGACTGAAAATACCTTCCTGGGTCCGGCCTTTAAGACGCGAGCTGTGACCCAAGGCAATGGAGCGGCAGGAAGTGACGTCAAGCAGCGGCAGCGCCCCCTGGAAGGCCCCTTCCAGCGCCCTCCGGACCCACGCCCTTGACCCCCAGCTTCTTGCCCTGAGGGAAGCAGGGGCAAGAGGGCTGAGGGGCTTGCTAAGGGTGCACAGGACGGACGGAGTGCCAGGTTTTTGTTTTGGTTTCCTTCCATTGCGTCTCGTGGGTTAGATAAGACTGCCATCTGTTAGATCGGTGGCCAGAAAGTCAGGTCATCAGCTCATTTTACTGAGGGTCTGGCTTAGTCCCTTCCCGGGAAGAGCTAAAGGCAAATTCAGTTTTCTGTCCTAGTTGTCAGCTGATGCGAGGGAGAGTAAGCACAGTGGAGTGGGAGCATTATTGGCAGGGATGGGCAGACAGCCTGTAGAATTCGGAGATGATTAAGAAGGTATTTCAGTTCTTAACCAGGGCATCCCAGGGAGAAACGGAGGGGAGAGAAAAAGAAAAGGAAATGATGTGAAGGAGGTGGGGGGCTCACATTGAGTAGAGGTGTAAGATGAGGCTTGCAAAGTGGCCTGGTCAAGGAAGGGCTTGAAGACCAAACTAAAGATCTCTATTCTGTAGGCGAAGGGGAGGTTTTGGGCAGGGCAACGATGGGAGGAAAGCTCAGTTACAAGATGAGATGGGTGCCGACAGGTGAGAAGGGTTAGTAAACAGATTGGTGTTGAGGTCTGGGATTAAGCTGCAGGTGGGGAGGATGGAAAGTAGGTAAGTGTCTAATCAGTGATGGGACGAGAAACAAGTTAACACGTTCATGCCAACATTTGTTTCTAGACATCAGCATTATTTTCGTTTTAAGATCCTTTCCCTGAGCTGCCTATGACTGTCTCTGTTCAGACACCAGTGGGAGGGTGGCAAATAAGTTCAACTCTCATGCTAAGTTGAATTATTTGATGGTAGCTGCCTAGGGGTACTAAGTTGTGGAGGATTCCGAGGCCTCCGTGGAAGAGTATGCTGATCATTAGTGATGTCTGCCAACATCGGAGGGGTTCTTGCAATTCTGAGACAAATATAAGTGGCTTTGAGGCCAGGTTGCTTCCCTAGGTTCTGAGTGAGGAGCTGGGTCCATGTTTGGCTCAGCAATTTTTCTTAGCCTGGGCAGGTCATGGCAGAGTAGGAAGCTGTTTCCAAGTAACTCGGGGCAAGGTTCCTGCAGCAGGTATCCCAGTCATCACCTTAATCCCCACAATATGGCCATAGTAGGAAAACTTGGGCTTTGAATTCCACCTTTGACTTTTATTGGCCATGTGAACTTAGGCAAATAACTCCTTTCAGTCAGAGTCCTCATCTGTAAATAGAATTATTACTTTTATTTTATCTCATTTTTTGAGACGGAGTCTCACTCTGTCGCCCAGGCTGGAGTGCAGTGGCGCGATCTCAGCTCACTGCAACCTCCGCCTCCGGGGTTCAAGCAATTCTCCCTGCTTCAGCCTCCTGAGTAGCTGGGATTACAGGTGCCCACCACTACGCTCGGCTAATTCTTATATTTTTAGTAGAGACAGGGTTTCGCCACATTGGCCAGGCTGGTCTTGAACTCCTGACCTCAGGTGATCCACTCACCTCGGCCTCCCAAAGTGGTGGGATTACAGAGAAATTTAATGAGAAAAGCAAAGTGCAGCCTGTTTTAAAGATGTAGAGCCTGAGACATGGAGAATCAATGTGTCAGTGAAGGGATTATAATTTGAACTTTATTTTTCTGAGTCCTGGAATACCACTCTGAATATGATGCCTAACTCTTGAGTTTTGTCAAATGTGGTCTACCCTCAAGCTTTTTCTCTGAATTCAGGGTCCACTTTTTTCATTGCCTAAGGCTCATTAACCCCCAGGTTAGAGTCGGGACCATCAGTGACACATCTGAAGTTTGGCATTTTTTTTTTTTTTTTTTTGAGACATAATCTTGCTCTGTCACCCAGGCTGGAGTGCAGTGGTGCAGATCATGGCTCACTACAGCTTCAACCTCCCAGGCTCAAGAGACGCTCCCACCTCAGCCTCCTGAGTAGCTGGGAATGCAGGCATGCACCACCATGCCCAGCTATTTTTTTATTTTTTGTAGAGACAGTGTCTCACTGTATTGCCCAGGCTGGTCTTGAACTCCTTGACTCAAGCAATCCTCCCACCTTGGCCTCCCAAAGTGTTGGGATTATAGGTATGAGTCACCGTGCCTGGCCAGCAATTCTTTTTTTGTGTGTGTGTGAGACAGGGTCTTGTTCTGTCACCCAGGCTAGAGTGCAGCTGCAGCAACGTGATCTTGACTCACTGCCTCTCGGGTTCAAGCAGTTCTTGTGTCTCAGCCTCCTGAGTAGCTGGGATCACAGACATGCACCACTACGCCCAGCTGATTTTTTTTGTATTTTTAGTAAAGATGGGGTTTCACCATGTTGACCAAGCTGGTCTGGAACTCCTGGCCTCAAGCAATCCACCCACCTTGGCCTCCCAAAGTGTTGGGATTACAGGCGTGAGCCACCGTGCCTGGCCAGCAATCCTTTTAAGAGTACTCTGGCAGTACATTAGGAACAGTAATCAGGCATGCAAAATTAGGTAGAGATAATTTGGAATGTAGGTAGATGTTGGGTGACCCAAGGTCAGGGGTCACTGATGTCATTATTGGAAGTTAAGGGGTGCTAATTACTCACTACCTTTTCCTTCTGTCTCAAATCAACTGCAAACTAGGTGCCACATAGGGTTCCAAATTTAAGTGGCATCAAATGACTCTCAACGTTGTCTCTTCCCTTCTGGAATTGAATTTACCTGTCTAGTCACAGGTAGAGAAGGGGAAAATGAAGAGTGGAGAGGGATAGAACCCCTGCCTTTTAAAGAACCCACGTATTGGGAGGCCGAGGCGGGCAGATCACCTGAGGTCAGGAGTTTGAGACCAGCCTGACCAACATGGAGAAACCCTGTCTCTACCACAAATACAAAATTAGCTGGGCTTGGTGGTACATGCCTGTAATCCCAACTACTTGGGAGGCTGAGGCAGGTTAATCGCTTGAACCTGGGAGGCAGAGGTTGCAGTGAGCCAAGATCACGCCATTGCACTCCACCCTGGGCAACAAGAGCGAAACTCCATCTCCAAAACAAAACAAAACCCATGTAGTGGTTCAGTGAATGGTAGTGTTCACCAATCAGATTATCTTCTTACTTTTCTCTTGAATTGTAAGAGTCAGAGGCACAGTCACCTTTCCCAGAACTTCCCTAAGAGGGTAGAAGCATTGGCTAAACTGCCTTGTATAAAAATGTAATAAAGTACTTTAATTATTATTTTTCTTAAGTTTAATAGTATATGAAGAGGTTGAGAGTTCTCACTGTTCTCTTGAATTTGTTTTTACTGTTGGAATTGCTGTTCCTAGATTGGTACATAGTAGGCAGTTTAACATTTGTTGGACTGATTGACTGGAATCACAAAGTTAGTTTATTAGGACAGCTTATTTGGGTCCCTAGGATTTCATAAGTCATGTCATGAAAATATATCCTTAAAAGTATTGTCCTAAGAGATGTGAGGTGACACCTCATTGTGGTTTTGCTTTGCATTTCCCTGATGATTACTGATGTTGAGCACTTTTTCATATACCTGTTTCAACTAATTATGGATCGGAAATATTTTAAAAGACAATAGGGCCAGGTGCAGTGGCTCACGCAAGTAATCCCAGCACTTTGGGAGGTGGAGGTGAGAGGATCGCTTAGGCCCAGAGTTTGAGACCAGCCTGGGCAACAAAATGAGACTCTGTCTCTACCAAAAATAAAAACATTAGCTGGGTATGGTGGCATGTGCCCGTGGTTCCAGCTATACGGGAGGTTGAGTTGGGAGGATCACTTGAGCCCAGTAGGTTGAGGCTGCATGAGCACTGTTCGTGCTACTGCACTCCAGCCTGAGTAACAGAGTGAGACCATGTCTTAAAACAAACAAACAATAAATAGCAATGTGAAAATAAAAAATAAATACAAATACAGTACAACAATTATTTACATAGCATTTAATATGGGTAATCTAGAGATTATTTATTTATTTATTTATTTTTATTTTATTTTTATTTTTTGAGACAGAGTCTTGCTGTGTCACCCAGGCTGGAGTGCAGTGGCGTGATCTCGGCTCACTGCAAGCTTCGCCCTCTGGATTCACGCCATTCTCCTGCCTCAGCCTCCCAAGTATCTGGGACTACAGGCGCCTGCCACCACACCCGGCTAATTTTTTGTATTTTTAGTAGAGACGGGATTGCACTGTGTTAGCCAGGATGGTCTCCATCTCTTAACCTCGTGATCCACCCGTCTCGGCCTCCCAAAGTGCTGGGATTACAGGTGTGAGCCACCGCGCCCGGCCGAGATGATTTAAAATATACAGGAGGGTGTGTGTAAGCTATATGCAAATACCATGCCATTTTACATAAAGGACTTGGACATCCTCTGATGGGGGTGTTCCTGGAAACCATCCCCCACTCATACTGAGGTATGACTGTATATAAAACATGTATAAAATTTATAATTTTTTTTTTTTTGAGACAGAGTCTCACTGTCGGCCAGGCTGGAGTGCAGTGGCATGATCTCAGCTCACTGCAACCTCCATCTCTGGGGCTCAAGCAATTCTCTTGCCTCAGCCTCCCGAGTAGCTGGGATTACCAGGCGTGTGCCACTATGCCCGGCTAATTTTTTGTATTTTTAGTAGAGGCAGAGTTTCACCATGTTGGCCAGGCTGGTCTCGAACCCCTGACCTCAGGTAATCCTCCCACCTTGGCCTCCCAAAGTGCTGGGATTACAGGCGTAAGCCACCACGCCCGGCCCAAAATTTAGAATTGTATATGTAATCTATATCTATAAAATGTACATAAAATATAGGTTATAGGAGATTATACATATAATCTCCTTTGATCTTCGTAATATCTTTTTTAAACAATTTTTTTATCGATGCATAATAGATACATAGTTTTGGGGTAACTGTGATAATTTAATACATTTATATAATTTGTAAATGGGCATGGTCATTCATGCCTGTAATCTCAGCACTTTGGGAGGCTGAGGCAGGCAGATCACCTGAGGTCAGTAGGTTGAGACCAGCTTAGCCAACATGGGGAAACTCTGTCTCTACTAAAAATACAAAAATTAGCTAGGCATGTTGGCACACTTCTGTAATCCCAGCTACTCGGGAGGCTGAGGCAGGAGAATCACTTGAACCTGGGAGGTGAAGGTTTCAGTGAGCTGAGATCGTGCCACTGTACTTCAGCCTACTTCAGCCTGGGCAACAGAGCAAGACTCTGTCTCAAAAAAAAAAAAATCAAATCAGTGTACTTGGGATATCCATCATCTGAAATATTTGTCTTTTCTTCTAGCTATTTTGAAACATACCATAGATTATTATAAATTATAGTCACCCGGCTGATCTATCTAACACTAGGTTCTGTTTCTTCTATCAAACCATAGATTTGTTTGCTTTTACTTTTTTATTTTTAATTTTTGTGGGTACATAGTAGGTGTATATATTTATGGGATACATGAGATGTTTTGATATAGGCATGCAATATGTAAAAATCACATCATGGGGCCAGGCGCTGTGGTTTACGCCTGTAATCCCAGCACTTTGGGAGGCCGAGGGAGGCAGATCACAAGGTCAGGAGTTCAAGACCAGCCTGGCCAATATGGTAAAACCCCGTCTTTACTAAAAATACAAAAAAATTAGCTGGGCGTGATGGCGGGTGCCTGTAGTCCCAGCTACTTGGGAGGCTGAGGCAGGAGAATCACTTGAACCCAGGAGGCGGAGGTTGCAGTGAGCCGAGATCACGCCCCTGCACTCCAGTCTGGGCAACAGAGCGAGACTCGGTCTCAAAAAAAAAAAAAAAAAAATTCACATCATGGAAAATGGGGTATCCATCCCTCAAGCATTTAAACTTTGTGTTACAAATAATCTAATTATACTCTTTTCAGTTATTTCTAAATGTACAATTTATTATTGACTATAGTCACTCTGTTGTGCCATCAAATACTCGGTCTTATTCATTCTTTCTATTTTTTTTTGTACCCATTAAGCATCCTTACCTGCTCCACTGATCCCAACTACCCTTCTCAGCCTCTAGTAACCATTCTTCTACTCTCTATCTCCATGAGTTCAATTGTTTTGATTTTTAGATATCACAAATAAGTGAGAACATGCTAAGTTTGTCTTTCTGCGCCTGGCTTATTTCGCTTAACATAATGACCTCCAGTTCCATCCATGTTGTTGCAAATGACAGGATCTTTTTTTTTCTTTTACAGCTGATTAGTACTCCATTGTGTATAGGTACATTTTAAAAATTCATTCATCTGTCGGCCGGGCACGGTGGCTCACGCTTGTAATCCCAGCACTTTGGGAGGCCGAGGCAGGCGGATCACGAGGTCAGGAGATCGAGACCACGGTGAAACCCCGTCTCTACTAAAAAATACAAAAAAAAAAAAAATTACCCGGGCGTGGTGGCGGGCGCCTGTAGTCCCAGCTACTCGGAGAGGCCGAGGCAGGAGAATGGCGTGAACCCGGGAGGCGGAGCTTGCAGTGAGCCAAGATTGCGCCACTGCACTCCAGCCTGGGCGACAGAGCGAGACTCCGTCTCAAAAAAAAAAAAAAAAAATTCATTCATCTCTCGATAGACGCTTAGGTTGCTTCAAAATCTTGGCTATTGTGAACAGTGCTGCAATAAACATGGGATAGATATCCCTTTGATATACTTTTGATGTACTGATTTCCTTTCTTTTGGGTGTATTCCCAGCAGTGGGCTTGCTGTATCATATGGTAGCTCTACTGTTCTCCATAATGGTTGTACTAATTTACATTCTCACCAACAGTGTATGAGGGTTCCATTTTCTCCACATCCTCGCCAATATTTGATATTGCTTATCTTTCGATTATAAGCCATTTTAACTGGAGTGAGATATCTTACTGTAGTTTTGGTTTGCCTTTCTCTGATGATCAGTGATGTTGAGCACCTTTTCGTATGCATGTTTGTCATTTGTATATCTTCTTTTGAGAAATGTCTATTGAAATCCTTTGCCCATTTTTAAATCAGATTATTCCATTTTTTTCTGTAGAATTGTTTGAGCTTCTTATATATTTTGGTTATTGATCTCTTGTCAGATGGGCAGTTTGCAAATATGTTCTCCCATTCTGTGGGTTGTCTCTTCACTTTGTTAATTGTCAAACCATATGTTTGTACTCATTAATCAACTTCTCTTTATCCTTCCCACCCCCTGTCCTTCTTAACCTCTGGTAACCACCAGTCTACTCACTATCTTCATGAGATTCACTTAGATTCCACATATGAATGAGAACATGTGATATTTGTCTTTCTGTGTTTAGCTTGTTTCATTTAACATAATGACCATCAGTTCCACCCATGGTGCTGCAAATGACAGGATTTAATTCTTTTTTATGGCCACATAATATTTCATTGTGTATATATATCACATTTTATTTTTTGATTTCCAACTTTTAAGTTCAGGGGTATATGTGCAGGATGCTCAGGTTTGTTACATAGGTAAATGCGCGTCATGGTGGTTTGCTGCACTGATCATCCCATCACCCAGGTATAAAGCACAGCATCCATTAGCTATTCTTCCTGATGCTCTCCCTCCTCCTAGACCCATCCTCCAACAGGCCCCAGTGTGTGTTGTTCCCCCTCATGTGTCCATGTGTTCTCATCATTCAGCTCCCACTTATAAGTGAGAACACATGTATACCACATTTTCTTTATCCACTAATTCGTTGATAAGTACTTAGGTTGATTCCATGTTTTGGCTGTTTTGAATAGTGCTGCAATAAAACATGGGAGTGCAGATATTCCTTCAATGTATTGATTTCCTTTCTTTTGTATATATAACCAGAAGTGGAATGGCTGGATCATATGGTAGTTCTATTTTTAGTGTTTCGAGGAACCTCCATACTATTTTTCATAGTGACTATACTAATTTACATTTCCCACCCCTGCGTATGAGAGTTCCCCTTTCTCCAAATCCTCACCAGCATCCAGTATTGCCTGCTTTTTTTTTTTTTTTTGAAGTGGATTATATTTCATTGTGGTTGATTTGCATTTCTCTGATGATTAGTGATGTTGAGCATTTCTTCATATACCTGTTTGCCATTTGTATGTCTTCTGTTGAGAAATGTCTATTCAGATCTTTTGCCCTTTTTTAATTGGATTATTTGTGTGTATGTATGTGTGTTTTCCTATTGAGTTGTTTGAGCTGCTTGTATAGTCTGGTTTTTAATCTCTTGCCATATGGACAGTTTCCAAATATTTCCCCCCATTCTGTGGGTTGTCTCTTCACTTTGTTATTTGTTTCCTTTGCTGTGCAGAAGCTTTTTAGCTTGATGTAATCCCATTGTCTATTTTTGCTTTGGTTGCCTTTGCTTTTGAGGTCTTACACAAAAATCTTTGCTAGGCCAATGCCCTGGAGCATTTCCCCAATTTTTTCTTTTGGTAGTTTAATAGTTTCAGGTCTTAGACTTAAGTCTTTAATCCATTTTGATTTGATTTTTGTGTATGGTGAGAGATAGGGGTCTAGTTTCATTTGGCTGCATATGGTTACTCAATTTCCCCGGCACTGTTTATTGAAGAGACTGTCCTTTCTTCAGTGTATGTTCTTGGCACCTTTGTCAAAGATGAGTTGGTTGTAAATGCATGCATTTGTAATTTGGTTCTTTATTCTCTTTCCTTGGTCTGTGTGTCTGTTTTTATGCCAGTACCATGCTGACTTGGCTACTATAGCTTTGTAGCAAATTTTGAAGTCACATAGTATGGTGCCTCCAGTATTGTTCTTTTTGCTAAGGATTGCTTTGGCTATTTGGAATCTTTTGTGGTTCCATACAAGTTTTAGGATTTTTGTTTTCTATGTCTGTGAAGAATGTCATTGGTATTTTGATAGGGATTGCATTGAATCTGTAGATTACTTTGGGTAGTATTGTCATTTTAACACTATTAATTCTTCCCCATGAGCATAGATATCTTTTCATTTTTTGTGTCCTCTTCAATTTCTTTCACCAATGTTTCCTTGTATAGATCTTTCACTTCTTTGATTAAATTGATTCCTAAGTATTTTATGTTCTTTGTTGCTATTATAAGTGGGATTGCTTTCTTGATTTCTTTTTCAGATTGTTTGTTGTTGGTGCATATTAATGCTATTGATTTTTGTATGTTGATTTTGTATTCTGTGACTTTATTGAATTTGTATATCAGTCTTAGCAGTTCTTTTGGTGGAGTCTTTAGTTTGTCTAAGTATAAGATCAATGTTGCCTGCAAACAAGGATAGTTTGACTTCTTCTTTTCCAATTTGGACACCACTTCTTTTCTTCTTTTTCCTATTTGCTGTAGCCAGGACTTCTACTGTTATGTTGAATAAAAGTGGTGACGGTGGGCATCCTTGTTTTGTTTCACATCTTAGAGGAAAGGCCTTCAATTGTTCTTCATTCAATATGTTAGTTGTGGGTTCATCATATATGGCCTTTATTATTTTTAGGTATATTCCTGCTATATATAATTTGATGAGCACTTTTTATGACAAAGGGATGTTGATTTTATTTAATGCTTTTTCAGCATCTATGGAAATAATCATATGGTTTTGTTCTTGGTTCTGTTAATGTGATGTATCACACTTATTACTTTGTGTATGTTGAACCATCCTTGCATCCCAAGGAGGAATCTCACTTGACCCTGGTGAATGATCCTTTTAATGTGTTGTTGAATTTGGTTTGCTAGTATTTTTCTGAGGAGTTTTGCATCTATGTTCATCAATGATATTGGCCTTTAGTTTTATTTTTTCATTGTGTTCTTGTCTGGTTTTGATATCCAGGTAATGTTGGCCTTATAGAATGAATTTGGAAATATTCCTTCCTTTTTAATTTTTTTGGGAAGAGTTTGAGTACAAATGGTAATCTTTAAATGTTTGGTAGAACTCAGCAGTGAAGTCATCAGGTTCAGGGCTTTTCTTTGATGGGAGACTTTTTATTATGGCCTCCATCTCATTACTTGTTACTGGTTTGTTGAGGTTTTCTATTTCTTCATGGTTCAGTCTTGGTGGGTTGTATGTGTCCAGGAATTTATCCATTTCTTCTAGGTTTCCCAATTTGTTGACATGTAGTTATTCATAATAGCTTGTAATGATTCTTGGTGTTTCTGTGGTTTCAGTTGTTGTGTTTCCTATTTTGATTCTGATTTTATTTATTTGGGTCTTCTCTTTTTTGTTTTTCTCAATCTGCCTAAAGGTTTGTCAACTTTTGCTTATCTTTTCAAAAAACCAACTTTTCATTTCATTGATCTTCCATATTATTTTAGTCTTAATTTCATTCATTTCTGCTCTGATCTTTATCGTTTCTTTCCTTCTACTAATTTTGGGTTTAGTTTGTTCTTGATTCTCTAGTTACTTGAGAAATGATTTCTTTAATTATCTCCACTCTACAGATAAGGAATTTTATTTGTCCAAGATTGTATAGCTACTAAAAGTTGAATCAGAGATAGGCTCAAGCAAACTTTTAGAGAATGTACTTGTAGACTTTCAGACTGTACACTAAGTTGTCTGTAGGGCTATTCAGAGGATTAAATGAAATAATGTGTTCATTTAATCAGTGCTTGGCATATAGCAAAAGCTCAATATAGTGAGCTGCCATTTTTATTTCTCTTGAGGAAATCTCTAGTGAAATGTTTGAAAATATGGTAGGATCATTAAAAGTTGTGAGCTGGGGAGTATATCACAATTTCAGTGTTGATTTCTGGATTATTAATGTGACAGTGCTTCTGTGAGATACAGAAGGAGAGAATTCTGTATCTGTTTGGAGACTTGCAATAGTCCAGTTGAATGTAAAGAGAGATCCTCCATCACTAGAGGAGCCTCACAGAGAAGGGAATTTTAAGATAACTTTGATAGTCAAGCAGTAACATTTATGGAACACCTGAAGTGCACAGATAACTGCTGGTTACTGTGAGAAAGAAAGAAAACTAACATTCCCTGAGCGCTGATGACAGGTGCCATTACCTTTTTTTTCCTTTAGCTGCTATTTATCGAGCACCCTCTATGGGCCAGACACTTGTATGTAATTATTTTTCATTCTCACAACAATATTGCAAGGCAGGTGTTATTTTTCTAAGTGAGGCTCAAAGGTAAGAGATTTGCCCATAGGAGAGAGAGAGAAATATCTCCAGGGCTTAATCTCAGACCTGTCTGACTTCAGAGCCCATATTGGATAGAGAATCTTAGTTTGAACCTTAAAAGTTCCATGAATTTTTTGAAATTATAGGCACAATTTTGTGGGGAGATGGTCATTTAGCATAGATTCTCAAAAGGATTTATGACCCCCAAAGAGTTAAGAAGCATCTTCCTAGACTGTTAGAAGGACCCTAAGAAATCAGTCTCACTGTCTTCGTTTCAAATTTGGGCAAACAGTGGCACAGAGATGGGAAGATTTGTTATAGAGTGACAAGTGGCAGAGCCTGCGCTAGAACCTGGTCCTCCTGACCCTGGGGCCCCTGTACATCTCTTCGATGCCCCATATGACAGCAGAGAAGCCTTGAGCATCTTGGAAGAATTATGGTGTGCAGAACCAGATCTCCTTTAAGACTGTCTTGGCAAGGAGTCAGTTAGGCGCCTCTGGAGAGAGGTGTGTTAACTCTTCAAGCACCAGGTACTAAATTAGTACTATTTGGTAAATTGCTACTTTATAGGGTACCATTAATAAATGACTGCTCTAATGTGAGCTGAAGTGTAGAAGAGCAACCCAACCATCCAAGGGCCTGCTTCCTGCCTAGGGTATAGTTTTCACCCCAGGTAGAGGAAACTCTGCCTGGGCTGTGGTAAGTCAGGCCTCCTTTGAGGAGGCCATAGTAGGAGGGAGAAAGGCAGGACAAAATGCTTTCTACACCAGCAGAGAGTGTCTGGATCCAGGAGTGGCTTTAACATGGGAAAGTGCAATTGGTATTCATGTCCCTTGTATATTTTACCTCCTATGAAGACTTGCAGGCTGCCCCCAACCCCTCTTGAGCCTAAAACCACAGCCCCTTTTCTATTTCCTCACTATACTCTGAGGCTCATTTTATTGTACCCATAACCTACCTTGGTGCCTGGCTTTTAATCACTATTTATTGACTAAATGAATTAATGATATTCTATTTGGGTTTGAATCTTGATTCTACCACTTACAAGCTATGTTCTTCTTCTTTTTTTAAAAAAATGAATAGGATCTCACTCTATCACCCAGACTGGAGTACAGTGGCAAGATTACAGCTTGCTGCAGCTTCAAAATCCTAGGCTCAGGGGATCCTCCCACTTTAGCCTCCTGAGTAGCTGGAGGGGCACACCATCGTGCCCAGCTTTTTTTTTTTCAATTTTATTTTTGAGATGGAGTCTCACTCTGTCATCCATGCTGCAGTGCAGTGGTGCAATCTCGGCTCACTGCAACCTCCACCTCCTGGGTTCAAGCTATTCTCTTGCCTCAGCCTCCCGAGTAACTGGGATTATAGGCGTGTGCCACCACACCTGGCTAATTTTTTGTATTTTTAGTGGAGACGGGGTTTTACCATGTTGGTCAGACTGGTCTTGAACTCCTTACCTCAGATGATCCACCCCCATCAGCCTCCCAAAGTGCTGGGATTACAGGCATGAGCCACTGCGCCCAGCCCCAGCTGACTTTTTAATTGTTTTGCAGAGATGGGGTCTTGCTATCTTGCCTAGGTGGGTCTTGAACGCCTGGGCTCAGCAGTCTTCTGGCTTCCGCTTCCCAAAGTTCTGGGATTCAGCCACTGTTCCTGGCCAAGTGATGTTATTCTAATGAGTTAGTTAAAGTCTCTGAGCATGAACGCATATGGTTACCTAGTAAAGTAGAAAACAGAAGGTCTTAATGATGGTCAAGGCAAGCCCTCTTGGATCCTGGGAGAAAGGAGTAGCAGGAACTGACCCTCCTGGGGCACTTAGAAGCAAACTGACAGTATTGCTCCAGCCTGCTTCAGCAGTTGGTCGTGTCCTTGAGACCTAATCCTGATCTAAGCCCAAATCGCTTTTATGAACATCAAGAGGCTCATTCCTCATCCTTGGCCTGCCTCAGTAACACTGGGAACTTTGACATTTTCTGCTCTTTTGACATGATGGCCCTTCACCTTTTCCCTCTCTAGGGCAAAACCGAATTTGTGTTAGCATCTTTCAAGGTGAGTAGTATTTGGAGGAGATTCCTGCTCAGAGAGAATTAGGAATGAAAGGTTTAGGCTTTCTCAAAGAATGGCTCCTCTTACTTCAGACAAGTAAGTGCCTGTGATTTAGCTTTGTCCAGAAAATGATTATTGTTTCTAGATAAAGCCTCTTCAGTTTCAGACCTAATAGTGATAAATCTACCAGGAATTCATGCCTGTCTGACATTAGACCAATTGCCTAGAAATCATGACACTTATAAGAAACAGCCACCTCTTTATTTGAATGAAAACAAAGCATTCCAGGGGAGATTAAAAAATATATTACTTTAATTTTTAGAGGAAAAGAATTCTTTAAAGAGAATTGTCAACGATCAAAACTGGTTGATAAATCACATATGTAACTATGTAATTAAACAACTCCATTTTCAGAGACCTGCAATTAGAGCTCTTCGTCTAGTTACCCATAATGATTCATTCTTGCTAATATGCTAAGGATGAAGGGAGTTAGGAAGAGAAATTTTAATTTGAACTTTTCCTTAATTTGGATCCAGACACAGTGGAAATATGTCTAGGCTGGAATGCAGGAAAACTGGGTTCTAGTTGTCCCAGTTCTATTTCTCATTAACTCTGGAGCTTTGGCCAAATCACTAAGTCTATGTGAGCCTTTGTTTCCTTAGCTATAAAACAGAATAATAATGTCTACTTCAGGGTATTGTTGTGAATCCTTAATGAAACAATGGTTATTGTAATATATTTGTAAATTTTAAAGCGTTGTACGGTCTTAATAACATTCCAGCATCATGCTTTCTCTTCTTTTTCATAGCAGGCCAGGCCCTCTATTGGTGGTGGGAGGAAAAGGCTTTAATATGTGATACCAACCTTTGTGTAGGAAAAGATGCATAAATGACGAGCTAGGGTGATTTGTTGGCTGTGTCTGTGATTGACTGGAGATCCTGCTTCCGATGACCAGGACTTTATTATTAAGAGAACTGGGGCTGGGCTCAGTGGCTCACACCTGTAATCCCAGCAGTTTGGGAGGCCGAGGCGGGCGGATCTCTTGAGCCCAGGAATTCGGCGCCAGCCTGAGCAACATGGCACAACTCCGTCTCTACCAAAAATACTAAAATTAGCCGGGCATGATGGCGCGTGCCTGTAATTCCAGCTACTTGGGAGGCTGAAGCAGGAGGATTGCTTGAACCCGGGAGGCAGAGGTTGCAGTGAGCAGAGAGCGTGCCACTGGACTCCAGCCTGGGTGACAGAGAAACACTCTGTCTCAAAAGAAAAAACAAAAACAAAACAAAAAAACCAAAACACTGGTATATGCTTAGGGGCTGGAACTTGGTTTGGGTCTTCCCAATTACAGAGGGTCATCACAGGTGCCTTAGGTGCTGGTCCATTGACTTCACTGGATTCACATTTACAACCTCTCACATTCACAAACCCTCTCATTTGGACCAAGTGGAGGTCATAGAGGATTGTGACAAGAACATTGAGAGTGGTGGGGATTTAGTTCTAAGTTTTAATGTAGGGCCATAGGATAAGAATTGGGGTTTGAGTTCAAGCAGAATATGAGAGCTGGAAGGGATGATCTAATCCAGTGGTCCTCAAAGTGTGGTTGAGTTGCAGCATCAGCATCAACAGGAAACTTGTTAGAAGTGCACATTCTTGGCCAGGTGCAGTGGCTCACGCCTGTAATCCCAGCACTTTAGGAGGCTGAGGCGGGTGGATCATGAGGTCAGGAGTTCAAGACCAGCCTGGCCAATGTGGTGAAACCCTGTCTCTACTAAAAATACAAAAATTAGCCAGGTGTGGTGGCATGTGCCTGTAGTCCCAGTTACCTGGGAGGCTGAGGCAGGATAATTGCTTGAACCCGGGAGGCAGAGGTTACAGTGAGCTGAGATTGTGCCACTGTACTCCAGCCTGGGCAACAGAACGAGACTCCATCTCAAAAAAAAGAAAGAAAGAAAGAAAGAAATGCACATTCTTGGGCCTTATCTCAAACCTGTTGAATCAGAAATTTGGGGGCTGAGGCTTAGCAATCTGTGTCTTTTGTTTTCTGTTTTTTTTGAGACGGAGCCTCACTCTGTTGCCCAGGCTGGAGAGCAGTGGCATGATCTTGGCTCACTGCAACCTCCCCCTCCCAGGTTCAAGCGATTCTTCTCCCTCAGCCTCCCAAATAGCTGGGACTACAGGCGTGTGCCACCACGCCAGGCTAATTTTTGTATTTTTAGTAGGGATGGGGGTTTTGCCATGTTGGCCAGGCTGGTCTTGAACTTCTGACCTCAGGTGATCTGCCTGCCTCAGCTCCCCAAAGTGCTGGGATTACAGGCATGAGCCATTATACCCAGCCACACTCTGTGTTTTAACAAGCCCTCCAGGTGACTCTAGTGCACTCTAAAGTTTGAGAACCACTGCTGTAATCTAGTCTTACTTAATAAATGCTTGTAAAATGCTGAGCCTGGTGCCTGGTACATAGTAAGGCACTGTGAATGCGATGCCTGTGAATGTATGGTAGCTGTTGCTCTAGAACAAAACTCAGACTTCCTCGCTGCTGCTTTTCCCATGACACCACATTTTTCAGTGGTTTTTAAAAATTCAAGTTGCAGCTGGGCACGGTGGCTCACGCCTGTGATCCTAGCACTTTGGGAGGCCAAGGTAGGTGGATTGCCTGAGCTCAGGCGTTTGAGACCAGCCTGGGCAACATGGCGAAACCCCGTCTCTACTAAAATACAAAAAAAAAAAAAAAAAAAAAGAAAAATTAGCCAGGCGTGGTGGTGTGCACCTGTAGTCCCAGCTACTCGGGAGACTGAGGCAGGAGAATTTCCCAAACCCGGGAGGCAGAGGTTGTAGTGAGCCGAGATGGTGCCACTGCACTCCAGCCTGGCGACAGAGCGAGACTCCATCTCAACAAAAACAAAAACAAAACAAAACAAAAAAATTCAAGTTGAAAAAAATTCAAGACTGCCTCTTTGATTTTGATAGCAATGTGTGAATGCAGTTTCTGGGGTTGTTTTGTAGAGGAGGATTACAATAAGCCAGTTGGAGTGGTGATAGGGGCTCAAGGTAGTTCTTAGGGATCAAATGAACTTGGACAGCTTCAGTGCTGAAGCCTTCAGTTCCTCATTTTTTGTCATACCCAGAAAGAGTATGGTTCTGAGGGATATGAGAGATATTATAGAGAAGAGAAATTAGTTGCAGTTATCATATTGGCTATTTTGACCTTAACTACCAGCAAAATCCAGTACAAACTCAGGTAGACTCTCCGGCTATGATTCAGTTTCTCCATCTAGAAAGTGGAAATAATGTGATTTCCCCATTGATTAATTGACAGAGACAGATAATTATAAGATCAGGTTCATAAGGTAATATTCTGAAGACTATTATTTATTGAAATTTAGTTGTGTTTATTTTTGTGATTATAAATGTAATACAACTTTGAGAGGCCAAGGCAGTGGATCACCTGAGGTCAGGAATTCGAGACCAGCCTGGCCAACATGGCAAAACCCCATCTCTACTAAAAATACAGAAATTATCCAGGCGTGACGGCCCACTCCTATAGTCCCAGCTACTTGGGAGGCTGAGACAGGAGAATTGCTTGAACCTGGGAGGCAGAGGTTGCAGTGAGCTGAGATCGTGCCATTGCACTGCAGCCTGGGTGACAGAGCAAGACTCCCTCTCAAAAAAAAAGTAATATATGTTAATGCCTTTTGGAAAATTTTAGAAAAGTATAAAAAAGACAATATAAAAATCACTAACAATCTCACCAACTCAGAGAAAACCACTGTTAATATTTTGGTGTATTTCCTTCCAATCTGAAATTTTAATGAAAACAGTATAAAATTAAGATACTCTCTATTGAGGGAAGCTTACATGTATTGAGTGTCTACTGTGCTCAAAACAGTGTGCCAGTTGCTGAAGATACATCAAATCACTTAATCCTTACAACAACCCTGTAAGGCAGGAGTCACAACATGGACTACATACTAGAATCACCCAAAGCAGTGGTGCGGGGTGGTCTTCAGAAGTCTGAAGCCTATGCCTCAGACTAATTATATCAGAAATTCTAGGGGTGGGACCAAGGCATCAGTATTTTCCAAAGGTTGTTCAGATGGTTACAACGCGCAATCAAGGCTAACAAGTTGCTATAACATAGAGCAGTGGTTCTTAAACGTTAGTGTGCATCAGTATCACCGGTAGATCTTGTAAAGACATTGCGGCGGCCCATCACTAGTGTCTTATTCAGTAGGTCTGCAGTAGGATCTGAGAGTTTTGCCTTTCCATCACATTCTCAGGTTTCTCACCACTTTACAAATGAGAAAAATGAGGCTCAGATTAAAGAATTTGCCCAATATATACAGCTAGAAATTTGTAGAGCTGGCATATGTACCCAGGTCTATAGAAAGCCTAAACTTTTTTTACCTCTCTGTTTTCCTCACCCCATCAGTGTCAACTTAGCTAATGTCCACTAATTTAATAAGTTGTATGTATCCATGGTAATACGTACTTTTTCTTTTTTTTTTCTTCAGTTTTTTTTATTATTATACTTTAAGTTCTAGGGTACATGTGCACAACGTGCAGGTTTGTTACATATGTATACATGTGCCATGTTGGTGTGCCGCACCCATTAACTCATCATTTACATTAGGTATATCTCCTAATGCTATCCCTCCCCCCTTCCCCCGCCCCACGACAGGCCCCCGTGTGTGATGTTCCCCTTCCCGTGTCCAAGTGTTCTCATTGTTCAATTCCCACCTATGAGTGAGAACATGCGGTGTTTGGTTTTTTGTCCTTGCAATAGTTTGCTGAGAATGATAGTTTCCAGCTTCATCCGTGTCCCTACAAAGGACATGAACTCATCCTTTTTTATGGCTGCATAGTATTCCATGGTGTATATGTGCCACATTTTCTTAATCCAGTCTATCATTGATGGACATTTGGGTTGGTTCCAAGTCTTTGCTATTGTGAATAGTGCTGCAATAAACATATGTGTGCATGTGTCTTTATAGCAGCATGATTTATAATCCTTTGGGTATATACCCAGTAATGGGATGGCTGGGTCAAATGGTAGTTAATATGTCCTTTTTCAATTCGGCACTTTCAAATTGTGGTTAAGAAAACAGCTCCTTATTAACAAAATATAGTAATCAGAAGCAAAAATAGTATTCAGAAACAAAAATAGTAATCAGAAGCACAAGTAAATGTTTTGCTAGGTTCATCCTGCTTTTCATAAATGACAAACATTGGGCGGCTCAAGATGAAAATTATCTATAAAAACCTTTAATAGGCCAGGTGCAGTGGCTCATGCCTGTAATTCCAGCATTTTGGGAGGCTGAGGTGGGAGGATCGCTTGAGTCCAGGAGTTTGAGGCTGCAGTGAGCTATGATCACACCACTGCACTCCAGCCTGGGTGACAGAATGAAACCCTTTCTCAAACAAAACAAAACAAAAAACTCCTTCCCAGAATTGCTGAGGGAAACCTCCCCTCTTGGCTTTATAGAGGTAGATTCTGAAGCCCGATACTTCTATCTTCTTTCTGACTTCTCCTGTTTGTTGTTTGGTTAGTCCAGTCCATGAGTTTCCCTGAGACTTGGCTAGTTAGAGTTTGGCCTCTGTCACTGCTGCTATCAAACACATTCTGGCTAGTTTTTAGTATTTGGCTTTCATCCTAATATTATAGTACTTCAACTTAGTTGGCATATATGTCTGGAGTGAATTGGATAATTGTACACACTTTACTGATTTGGTAATCACACTGAGGCTGGGGAGCTGGCAGGATTGCTCTTGTTGACAATGCGAGGGTAGATACATGTTGTGATTTGCTTCCTGTCTTTCTAGGTTCTGGGTCCTGTTGTGGAACAGAGTATGTGAGTGAAGCTTTATGGCTTCAGGGGGAGATGTACAGAAACTGCTTTGCTGCCTGCAACCTTAGGGAAAGGCTGCTGAGGAAATAATGTGGTTGTTAATATCCTGCTCTTTAGAGTCTCACTAAGCAGTGTGACTTTGGGCAAGGTACTTCACCTTCCTGAAACCATTTCCTCATCTGTAAAATGAGTATAGTAATATTCTACATTTTAGGGTTGCTATGAGGACCGCTTAATTGCTGTCATCCACGTAAAGGAGCTTGGCACTCTACCAGGCATATAGTAAATGCTCAATTGATCACTAAATTGATTATCATCCTCATAATTAGAGATAAGTCAAAGCTGGGAATATAAGTGGAGGTTTTTGGCTATTCTCTTTAAAGATACCTTCATTACAAATATATATTGGGAACTTATGTGTCAGGTATTGTTTTAAGCACTTTACATGTGTTCACTTAGCTATTTTTCAAAACAATCCTGGAAAATGGATACCCCCCTTTTTTTTATTTTACAGTTGAGGAAAATGAGATACAGAGAGGCTAAGTAATTTGTCAGGTTTTTAAGGATAGGCACCCACTATCTTGTGCGATAGTAGGTAAAGAAAGCATTCTAGAAGAAACACGCACCATGGTCAAAGGGATGTAGTCAAGAATGCCTAAGAAACATGATCATCCCAAAGAATCAGAAGGAAAGAATTAGTAGAAGAGAGGGTTGAAAGGTAGC
Source organism: Symphalangus syndactylus (assembly GCF_028878055.3). Taxonomy (NCBI): domain Eukaryota; kingdom Metazoa; phylum Chordata; class Mammalia; order Primates; family Hylobatidae; genus Symphalangus; species Symphalangus syndactylus. The sequence continues at coordinate 21,365,777 of NC_072424.2, forward strand.
TGGGAGCTTGTTCGAGTTTGGCTTTAAATGCCAGGCTAGGGAGCTTAAACTGCATCCTATAGGAGCTGCTACTGTTTCTACTTCCAGCCGCTTCCCTGGTCATTGATCCCAAAAGTTTGCGCCTGAGAAGACTGCACACAAGTTGGAGTCCTAGGGATGGCTGTTTCTGCTGTCCCTCAGTGGATCTGGTCTCAACATAGGACATCATTAGAGCTGTTTTGTTATTATTTGTTTATTTTGAGACAGATTCTCACACTGTCGCCCAGGCTGGAGTGCAGTGGCGCAATCACAGCTCACTACAACCTCCGCCTCCTGGGTTCAAGCAATTCTCCTGCCTCAGCCTCACGAGTAGCTGGGACTACAGGTGCCCGCCACCACGCCCAGCTAATTTTTGTATTTTTAGTAGAGGTGGGGTTTCACCACGTTGGCCAGGATGGTCTTGATCTCTTGACCTCCTGGTTCGCCCACCTCAGCCTCCCAAAGTGCTGGGATTACAGGTGTGAGCCACGGCGCCTGGCCCAGAGCTGTTTGTTATTTAATTCAGTTAGTTGATCTGGTATCTTTTTTTAAATTTTTTTCTTTTTGAGACAGAGTCTCTCTCTGTCGCCCAGGCTGGAATGCAGTGGCGCGACCTCGGCTCACTCCGACTTTTGCCTGGTATTTATATTTTATTTTATTTTTCAGGCCGGGTCTCCTCTGTTGCCCAGGCTAGAGTGCAGTGGTGTGAACGTGGTTCACCTCAGCCTCGACCTGTCAGGCTCAAGCGATCCTCCCACCTCAGCCTCCCAAGTAGTTAGGACAACAGGCACACTATCGTGCCTGGATGTTTCTAATTTTTCGTAGAGACAGGGTCTCACGATGTTGCCCAGGCTTGTCTCGAACTCCTGTGCTCAAGCGATCCTCCCACCTTGGCTTCCCAAAGTTTTGGGATTGTAGATGTGAGCCACCATGTCGGGCTTGGTATTTTAAAATCATGATTATTTTGGGAGGATAATGTCAAACCAGAAAGTCTGAAAAATCATCCCATGTATATAACTGTTCTCACCTTGTTTAGAAAATATACTGTCATCATCGTTGGTTTATCTTTGGACTAAGTTTGTAAAACCTGCAGTAGCAAACAGGTTCTATGCTTATTAGAAATAGGAGTAAAAAAGACCAGGATTCTGGTGCTGGCTTTGCCAAATGCCAGCTGTGTGACTGTGGGTAAGTCATTTGACCATTCTGGACCTCGATTCTTTTATCTTACACATAAGAATAAGAATTCCTAATCTGCTTAACTAATAAGATTTTCAGGAATATTCAATAAGATAATCTCAGTAAAAGCCTTTTGTATACTACAAAGCATACCTGTTAATGGATATAATTATTATATAGCATTTGCTTATTGTGATCTCTCAATGAGCAAATATTTACTGTGTACCTTTTAGATATCATTGTGGTAAGTACTGTTGAGGCTTCTGAAGTAAAAGATTCAGGCTTTTCCTTCAGAGAGCTGGCTATCTAATTGAGGACATGGTATGTTCACATAAAGTCACCAAGTATGAGATATGCGTGGTAAGAGTTTCATGGTTTTGGAGATCACCTTGGGCTCAGTGTCTAGGACAGCTTTTTGGGCAGAGGATGTCGTTCTGGGCTGTGAAGGTTGTGGAGAGTTGGTTTCGTGGAGGAGTACACATCTAAGGTAAGGGGAGTGGTGTGTGGTGGTGATCAAAGATGGTGGCTGTGGGGCTGGAAGAGAAGAATATGTGTTGAAGGGAAGGGAGACTAGCCTGGGTGGAATTTAATCCAACACCGGTAATTCCCACAGAGAGCCAGACATATTAGATTTTCACTTTGGAGACTATTAATGACAAATAATTTGGAGGGTATTCATGACAAATAATCTTTTTAAGGTTTTAAAATTTTTTTTTTTTTTTTTTGAGACGGAGTCTCGCTCTGTCGCCCAGGCTGGAGGGCAGTGGCGCGATCTCAGCTCATGCAAGCTCCGCCTCCTAGGTTCACGCCATTCTCCTGCCTCAGCCCCCCGAGTAGCTGGAGCTACAGGCGCCCACCACCACGCCCGGCCAATTTTTTGTATTTTTAGTAGAGACGGGATTTCACCGTGTTAGCCAGGATGGTCTGATCTCCTGACCTCGTGATCTGCCCGCTTCGGCCTCCCAAAGTGCTGGGATTACAGGCGTGAGCCACTGCGCCCGGTGAGAGCTACTATTTCTGTCCTGGAACGCAATTATTAGCAAAGCTATGTTGAGAAGCAATTTTAGCTAGATATTTTGCTGAGGAACAGCCCTAATGGAGGAAGACACTCTTGTACCCAAATAACTATGACACAAAATAGAAAATGTGGTGTACTGCTGTGCAATACAAACTGAGAATTATTAGTTATTAGCATGCTTACTAAGAAAAAAATTATTACTGGGGATGAAGGGAAGATTTTATGAAAGAGATAATATTTGAATTGGGGCTTGGAGGCCAAGCAAAATAAACTCTAACACAACCTGCTAGACAGAAATGATTGTAGAAAATGCTTAAAAAAACAAATGAGGAGGTAAAAAATCATGCTAAAAATGGTGGATTTGGTGCCAGATAAACATGTATTTGACTCCTAGTTCTGACTAGCCATACTGAGCCTCAGCTTCACCACCTATAAAATGGAGACAATAATACTTCATAAAGTTGAGAAAAGGAAATGAGGCAATTGAGGAATTTACTGAAAGCTTCAGCCCTAATCTAGTAATATTAATTGCTCATTAATTTGTAATTACCATTAAAATTATTCGTCATTCGTGTGTTTACCTATGTAACATTCACATGTACCCCCACACCCAAAATAAAAGTTAAAAAAAGAAAACATTGGCTAGGTGCGGTGGCTCACATCTGTAATCCCAGCACTTTGGGAGGCCGAGGAGAGCGGATCATGAGGTCAGGAGATCGAGACCATCCTGGCTAACACGGTGAAACCCCATCTCTACTAAAAATACAAAAAATTGGCCGGGCGTGGTGGTGGGCACCTGTAGCCCCAGCTCTCGGGAGGCTGAGGCAGGAGAATGGCGTGAACCTGGGAGGCAGAACTTGTAGTGAGCCGAGATTGTGCCACTGCACTCCAGCCTGGGGGACAGAGTGAGACTCCGTCTCAAAAAAAAAAAAAGAAAAGAAAAGAAAAGAAAGAAAAGGGAAGGGAAGGGAAGGGAGGGGAGGGGGAGGGCAGGGCAGGTCAGGGCAGGTCAGGGCAGGGCAGGGCAGGGCAGGGCAGGGCAGGGCAGGGAAGGGAAGGGAAGGGAGAGAAGAAAGAAAGAGTAGCTCTCAAGACCCATAACCACTAAGGAAAACTCATGTAAAAAACATGGGTGGTATGTTATGTTCTGTTTCTGTCAAGTAAAAAATGAACGAGGCTGGGTGCGGTGGCTCATGCCTGTAATCCCAGCACTTTGGGAAGCTGAGGCGGGCAGATCACTTGAGGTCAGGAGTTCGAGACCAGCCTAGCTAACATGATGAAACCCCATCTCTACCAAAAATATAAAAAATTAGCTGGGTGTGGTGGTGTGCACCTGTAATCTCAGCTACTTGGGAGGCTGAGGCAGAAGAATTGCTTGAACCCGGGAGGCAGAGGTTGCAGTGAGCTGAGATTTTGCCACTGCACTCCAGCCTGGGTGACAGAGCAAGACTCTGTCTCAAAAAACAAACAACAGCAACAAAAACAAAAAACAGAACAAGGAACGAAAATGAAAGAAAAGGCCTCAGTTTTTATAATCATTTTGCCAAAATGGCACTGAGGAGGCAGGTGACAGTAAATTCAGTGGCGTGAAGCTTCACCTGGTTCTGATTTGTGGTGCACTCGTGTCTTTGCCTTTTAATCAGATAATAGAAATGACTGAAAGAGTAAAGATGCCGGGCCAGTAGTTATGCTGAGTCCATTCTTCCCATTGATGCTTAAGGGATTTATGTAGGTAAGTCTCATTAATGTTAATGGAAGTAACATGTGTAATTCCCTTTTTCATCACTGAGAGAATAGAGCTTTATATTCCGTGGGTAATTATGGTACTGGCACTGTTAGTTTCTTCAGTTAACTTTTTCACCTGCCTTTCCTGCTTGGACTCTTAAGAAAGGAACTGAATTCTTCTGTTCAAAAAGGAAAATTGCCAAAATATCTGAGAGGTGAAACAAATGTAACCAGATCCACTTGTTGGAGGTGAAAAAAGCAAGAAAACACTAGGACAGGAAGCTGGAGGGTGAGCTCCTGCTAATTTTCAGATCCCAGGAAGCATGTCGTGGTTTGGATTTTCTAACAATGCAGGGCTTTTCACTGGCAGCCCATTTCCTCAGGTATTTGAAGTGAGTGGAAAGTAAGTCCCCGAACATTTGGATGAATTAATTTTAGCGTGTAAGTTTCAGTAGCAACGCCTCAGTCTCTGCAGAACCTAATAAAGAATTAATCTTGGTCTCTGCCTGAGACTTAGTAAAAGATTTGAAATACCTTGGTATCTGAGATTTGGTTTGCAGGAGTCTAAAGTATAGCTATATTACTGTTCTATTAAAAATTACTGAGTCCTTCGCGAGTTCCTCTGTCACACCAGATGCTCTGATTAGAGCATGCAGCAGGTCATCCTATCCCTCAGAAAACAGCAAGGTCTGTTCCTTAACTGTAGATAGGAAAGTCAGCATCCTAGTCTTGCCATGTTGCCAGGTGATTTTTTTTTTTTTTTTTTTTAAGAACAAAGTTTCTTTTTGATGGCTTTACTTCTTTTTTTTTTTTTTTTTTTTTTTTTCTGTCCTCACGGTCTGTTCCCAACTGATGGCTTTACTTCTACCATTTATAATTTTTTAAAAAATAATTGAAAGTTTAAAAGAAAGGTATACTTTGATGCATACACTTTCAGTTTTATTGTGGCAACAATCAAATCTCATGTTGGAAGGAACCTTACAGTCACCTAATTCAGCCAAGTGGTCCAAAAACATTCGGTGGTAGGGAACTTACTCTAGCACTTGGTATAGTATCTGGAATACAGTTAAATAAATTATTTGAATCAACCCTTTGGGAATAGGCTATTCTTTCTTTGGATAGCTTTGTGTTAGAAACTTTTCCCTTGTGGTGAGAGAAAATATGTGTCTTTCTCTAGTTTTCTGTTACCCCCTTGGACCTTGTTCTACACTTTTACCCACTGGCCCCTGTTCTGTCCTCATGAGACCATAGAAGATGAATCTGCTCCTTCTTTCACTTGAGAATTCGTCTCTTATTTTCTCAGAATTAAGAATCAAGACATTGTATTGGCCTGCCTTTCACGTCCTAGATGCAGTAATGTTTTGGCTTCCTGGGCAATGGCTCTGGCTATTCCTTCTCCAGCTGTTCTCTTATCCCTTGGATGCTGAACCATATTTTTTCAACTTGGCTCATTTCCTGAGGCTTGTGACAGAAAACCTTTTTTTCTATCACCTTGTATTTTAAGTCTTCACACTAGATTATTGGTCCATGTAGCTGCCTATCCCTGAAACTCCACATTCATATGAGCTGATCAAAGCTTGAAGAAGACCAAGATACAATGTTATGTAAGGTGTTTGCTCCAGAACCAGCCCAGTGTAGTGAAAAGAAAATCAATTGAGACTTAGAGACCTGGATATTAGCCTTTTCTCAGCCATGGAGCTTCCCTATTTCAACTCCTTGTCTTCTATCCATTTAATTACTACACAACAGTCAAAGTGAGCTTAAAGTATAAATTGGATTATGTCACTTAAAATCCTTCAAGGGTTTCTCAACCTTCTTAGGTCTTAGCCTAAAATCCAGTCTTTACCAAGGCCTGTAAGGTTCTCCATAATGTGACTCTGTGATGTGACTCCATCATGACTACTCCCCACCCTCTTTTTACCTTCTTCTATGTTAGTCACTACTCTCAGCTACACTGGCCATTTCCCAAACTTTGTCCCACCTCAGAATCTTCGCATAAACTATTTCTGCTTCCTCAGATGCTTATTCCCTCAATTTTTTGCCTGGCCAACTCTTAATCCCTAGACTTCAACTCAGATGTCATTTCTTCAAAAAGCTCTTTCATAACCTGGAAGAAATGCCATAGCTAAATGAATGGTAGCCAAATTGAGCCCTTTGCTTTGAGGATAAGCACAGTGTAACCCTTCAGCCTGTGCTTTTGAGGTGTGTGCAGTTCTTCCTGTGGCACTGTCCACCAATCTGTATTATTATATGCGGGCTGGGTATGTAAGGATTTTTGCTAACAATATGACACTTGAAACTTAAAAAACATTAAAAAATCTAGTTCATTCAACTTGAAGTGACTGCTGTCAGGAAAAGAAAGGAATGGCAAGAAAACATACATTTATTGATTATCTACTTCAGGTTTGGCAAATTTTTCTGTGAAGGGCCAGATAGTGAAGATTTTAGTCTGTGTAGGCCATAAATCTCTGTGGAAAAAACTTGGTTCTGCCATCCTAGTGTGAAAGCAGCCACAGAAAACACATCATGAATGAGGGGATGAGTTTCTAATAAAACTTTACTTACAAAAATGGATGATCGTTTCCCAGCCCTGATCTGATGTGTGCCAGATGCTTTACATGTATTTACTCTTTATTTTTTACTTATAATTTATTTTTTGAGACACAGTTTCACTCTTGTTGCCCAGGCTGGAGTGCAATGGCGCTATCTTGGCTCACCGCAACCTCCACCTCCCAGGTTCAAGCGATTCTCCTGCCTCAGCCTCCCTAGTAGCTGAGATTACAGGCATGTACCACCATGCCTGGCTAACTTTATATTTTTAGTAGAGACGGGGTTTCTCCATGTTGGTCAGGCTGGTCTCGAACTCCCGACCTCAGATGATCTGCCCGCCTCGGCCTCCCAAAATACTGGGATTACAGGTGTGAGCCACCGTGCCCGGCCTGTATTTACTCTTTATGACAACCTGATAGACATTTATTCATTTTATAGGCTCATAGAGGTGCAGTAACTTGTCTAGAGCCACTCAGCTTGGTAAGGGAAAAACTTTGGATTCTAACTTAGGCCTCAAAGGTTAGAGAAAAGAAATGGTCAATAAAGTTTAATTCAACAAGTATTCATGGAGCACCTCCTAGATGATTATAGTAGTGCTAGACATTTGAAAAGACTAGCATGTTTTAACTTCACTTCTCTCTAGTTACCTTTTATTTATTTTATTTTAATTAATTTGGGAAGGCAGCATGGTGTGGTGAAAAGAATGTGAGTTTTGGAATCCGACATGACTCAAATTTTAGCCCCACTATTTAACAACTTTGTGAACTTGGGAAAGTTAAGTTCTGGCTTTAACATCCTGAGAGCAAAATCAGTGAAGTGATATTGGTAGATGCTAGGCCTCCATCAAATAATTTCTAAATGAGATTTTATATTCAAAGGAACATTATACTTAAAAATTTTTTTATTCCAATAGTTTTTGGGATACTTGTGTTTTTTTTGTTATATAGATGAGTTCTTTAGTAGTGAATTCTAAGATTTTAGTGCACCCCGTCACCCAAGCAGTGTACACTGTACCCAATATGTAGTCTTTCATCTCTCACCCCTCCTTACCTCCCCACCCTGAGTCTCCAAGATTCATTATATCACTCTGTATGTTTTTGTGTCCTCATATTAATAGCTTAGCTCCCACTTATAAGTGAGAACATAGAGTATTTTTTTCCATTCCTGAGTGACTTCACTTAGAATAATGGCCTCCAGCTCTATTCAAGTGTTTGCAAAAGACATTATTTTGTTCCTTTTTATGGTGTGTGTGTGTGTGTGTGTTTGTGTGTGTGTGTATATATATACATACCACATTTTCTTTATCTTTGTGGAACATTATACTTTTGATTTATATTATTTGAATTTTTCTGTACTAAGTACTGTTAAGATCTTTATAAATTTGAAGACTTTTAAGGATCGAGATAAAAAGGAGACAGTTATTCTTTATCTCCTTCAGGGCTGGTCTGTTTCTAAGAATTTGGCTTGCGTGATGGAACAGAAATTGTGTCTCCATCAGCAGGAAGAAGCGTTTGGGGGAAACTCAGGAATGTAGATACTGATGTCAATAGTATATAAGTTGTTGAGTCCTGCATTCTTTTTCTTTTATTTGCTAAGTGGCAAATAATTTGGGAGAGTGACTTGTAAGTTCCACATCATGATCATGTTCGATGCTCATATTCAGAGTGGACTTTGGCGTGATCAGTGGTTATTACAAGTGGTGGATATGTTGAAAACATGCAGTGGGAAGAGTTAAGTGGCTTGTAGGAAAAATGTTTATGACCAGATCAGGGCTGCCATCACTTTGAGGATTGTTGTCAGTATCTGATTACATATAATAATTTCATCTTGGCATTCGAATCTCCTATTCCACAGGCTATCTCATTTCAAATTTCAGGAACTTTTTTTTTTTTTGAGACGGGGTCTCCCTCGGTCGCCCAGGCTGTAGTGCAGTGGCGCGATGTCGGCCCACTGCAAGCTCCACCCCCTGGGTTCACGCCATTCTCCTGCCTCAGCCTCCCAAGTAGCTGGGACTACAGGCGTCCGCCACTACGTCCGGCTAATTTTTTTGTATTTTTTTTAGTAGAGACGGGGTTTCACCATGTTAGCCAGGATGGTCTCGATCTCCTGACCTTGTGATCCGCCCTTCTCGGCCTCCCAAAGTGCTGGGATTACAGGGGTGAGCCACGACGCCCAGCCTCAGGCATCTTTTAAAAGCGCACCAGGAGTGCCTTCTTTTGTTCAGAAAATCTTCACTACTGGAAAAAATTTGCCATTCCCTTTCTGTGCCTCTTCAGTTGTTCTGGGGACTATCCACCCCACTTCACGTGAAGCATGTTGCCACTGTTCTCTCCAGTGGAGTCCCTCTGACTCTTGCCGTTATCTGAATCTGTTGGGATGATGGAAAAAAAAATAACCTTTGATAACCTTTGAATCAACAAAGATATTAGAGGTAAAACAAAGAGATCTTGTGATGCAAGAAATTGAGAAGAGTCTTAAATAGAGATGCAGTTGGAATCGCTTAAGAATTATGGTGTTAAAGATGTAATGGAAACTGTTTTTATATTTGGGTAGTGAGTTCTCAAATACATTTGAAAATCAGGGTGGAGATTAAAGTGTAAACTGGGTCATAGTTGAAAATTTGGCACTTGGTGTAGTTTTAGTAACCTATAACCTTCATATCTTTCTGCTTTTATCAGACAAAAGGCAGATTCTTCTGACCCATGAAGCTGATCTGTGAACTCTGTCAAAAAATCCAAAACCCCACAGTTGTAGATCATGCATCCCATTAGCATAATTTGCCACCCAAAGTGTAAATGTATATTCTCTAAATTGGCACATAGTATGGATAGTATTTTACAGAATTGTAAGAAAAAATTGTTTGCCATGTGGAACAGTGAATTAAAATTTTGCCATAAGAATTACTACTTTTTTCTCTTCACCTTTTCTTTCAGAAACTGAGTTATAAAATCAATTTAAACGTAGTCATTGAGATAGATGCTATGCTTCAACCAAATAAGACCATACATTCTGGCAGAGTCTGTCGGGGTTGAGCAGAGTGGGAATCTGATTTTCATGAGGATGTCAGTTTGGTAAATCAGGACAGAAAAAACAAATGTCTCAACTAGTGAAGTTACGTTTTTGGATTTCAGAGAACCAAGCCAGTTTATAAGATGAAGTTATGAAATGAAGAATTTGAGAATCTGAATTTCCCCTTGCCCCTCCTCTAGGGCTTCCTTTTTCCTTTGTGTGTGTGTGTGTGTGTGTGTGTGTGTCTATGTGTGCGTGTGTGTGCGCGCGCGTGCGCCCTTGGGTGTTTGTAGGACTTACTTCACTGTTATTAAAGCTTTGTAAGATTTCTCTAGGATCTCTATGATGATGTTCCTCTTTTTTAATTCCTGAAATTAAAATGTGTTGGAATGCTTGGCTGCCTTTCACTCCCTCCTCAATGGACCCTTTAGTTTTTCACACCAAGGTGTCCTTCAGGGTGCCAGGTCAGGCTACCAAAACAGCTTCTAGGAGAGGATTAGAACCAATTAACATCTTTGTACACAAAAGCCACTGGCAGCTGAACAGGCAGCCTGGTGGCGGCTCCGGAGCTGCATTTTAAATAGGGGCCTTCTGTACTTGAGTTCAAGTAGGAAGAGGTGGAGAAAGTTTTTATTTATAATTGAAAATGCTGTTTTTGGATAAAGTCTAATGAAAAGAAAAGTAGTGTTCAGAAGTATCTAACAAATACCATTTGAATGTTGGTCTATATTGTATGTGATTCCATCAAGGATGGTCTCACAATATAGCCTGCTCCTTGGCACATATTGAGATGAAGTGATGTTTCTTCACATAACAATTTTGTCCTTACATTTCTCTTGTTCTCTCTTTTAAAAAAAGTTCAGCTGGATCCTGAGGCACAAAAAGGAGCTGCTCCAAAGGATATATGGTCTTAAAAGCCAGAAGCCTTTTCATAAGAAGTCTATCATATGGGTACCTGTACTACAAAATCTTTGTTTGGGGCAAAATAAAGTGGAGAGAGCCATTGTGCAAAGTTTGTTTGGTTTTTAACCCTTCAGTTGAGAGAAGTTGAGTTACTTTTGTTTTATTTTAAGCACAATAACCAAATCGTTACACTTTATTTTTTTGACCGTTTAATTTTTGGAGATAGTGTGTATCTTTTTGTGTTCAGGAATACTAGAATCAGCAAAGATATTAGAGGTAAAACAAAGAAGTTTTGTGACCCAAGAAATTGAGAAGAGGCTTAAATAGAGATGCAGTCGGAATCACTTAAGAATTATGTTGTTAAAGATGTAATGGAACCTGCTTTTATATTTGGGTAGTGAGTTCTCAAATACATTTTAAAGCTCAAGGGCAAAATAGAGGTGTTTTCAATCCATTTAATATTGAACCTTCTCAGCTTCTTCAACTGCAAGGCATGTCGCTTTCTCTGTGAGTGAAAATACTAGCAAATAAAATGCTGCTTTCAGAATCTTGTCCAAAAGACTACAGTGGGAATCTATGGGGAAAAGAAAAAGAGACCTGAAAAAGAAATTAATTAATATACAGTAGGTCAAAAGAATGATGATGATCATCAATTTACTAAATCAGAGTGGAAAGTGTAAGGAAAAAAATGAAACATTTTTTTCTGATATTCTATGTTCTGTCCTGTTATATATCTTTGTTTTATGGAAGGAAACGATGAAGAGAATAGTACGCATTTCTCTTTCAATGGCTTAAATGGAAATGTTTTTAAAAAGTCAGTCTCCTGGTCCCTAATCTAAATTATGGTCATTTTCAGTTTCCTGGGTTTTATACATAACTCTAGATTCTTCTTAGTGTGATATTTTCGAAGCAAACCTTAATACAGTCTCAATGTGTGGCTTCCCCCCTGGGTTTTAGTTTCAGATACCGTATTGTGAGTCTTCAGACATGTTGAGTCCCCCTAATGTTAAATGGTAATTGCCAGAAGTATAGGTGGGGATGGAAACATTGTTATATTTTGTTCATTTTTCACACTTCAGCAGTTATCCCTTTTTCTCTCTTGCTGTATGCTTATTAGGGTATGAAATGCAGGTGTGTGGGAAATGGCTAGCGGACATTGACAGGTTATTTTGTTGGTCACTGCCTAATTAGTAGCATAGTGGATGCACCCTGCTAAGCTTTAGTGTGGGGCAGCAGAGCTGGTCTGTTCTAATTTCCTCACGGCTTTGATATTCGCCAAGAGATTGACGGTTTACACAAAAAGCCAAGGCCCGAAGGAGGCCTGTGGAAACAATGAGCCTTCTTGCTTGTAGACACCACAGATGTGAGAGAAAGCTGGCTAAAAACAATTGGCTGACACTGTCTAATTGTCTCCGATGTCAGCGTCATTAATATTTTCCCATGTAAAACGGAGAAGGCCAAGGTTGTATCCTCCCTTTATTTTGAGGCACATGATTATGTAACTTACCGAGATACAGATTAAGTGTTAATTGTATTTGTGCAATAAAGAAACTGAAGCTACCTTGGATTTAATGAATATGTGCTTAATTAATTTTGACAGCTTTTATCTTTATTACCTTCTGAATAATTCTTATCAGAATTAATAACATTTTCCAGTAATTAAAATCACAACTCATTTAATGATAATATATATTTACATTTCTTTCTAACTTCAAACCAGGGAAATGATTAGAAACTTCACTTATCTTCTGGGAAGCCTCTTACGAGGGTGTTAAGCAATAATTAGAACAAATACTTTGGGATGTCAGCAGAGCTTTTCAAATTAGACAATTGACCCAAGTGTTCTAAAGAAACACATGGTAATAGCCAAGAAGTACAAAATTACAAGGCTACCCCTGTGAAACTCCAGACCTATTTTTATCTACGAAATGGCTTTAAAGATTTTTTCCTGAGGAGGGGAAAACTGGGGAAGGTGAAACCCTAGGAAGAACTGACAGATTGGACTGAAATTAAACATTTTTTTGCAAGGTAAGACCTTCCTACAGTGCTGATGATATATCAGTCCAAGCCGAAGTATATTGCATGTCATTGTAATCAGCAAATATTACACAGTTTGTACTGTGTGGCAACGTCTGTGACACCAAAATAAGTCAAGACAAATACTGTCGTTTCTGCTACCTTTTGGTATTTCTTAGGTCTTTCTGGGGCAATACATTTTTCTCATCTGAGCAGTGTAGTGCCTCAGATAGTGGCAGAGCAATGGAGTTGTGCTCAGGAGGAAAGATACTCTGTGATTTGTTTATGGTCTGTGATGCTTCTGAGTCAGGGAAGCCCACATATCCTGAGTTCCACATTGAGTTAAAATATATCAAATTTGTTTCTCAAAAATAATCTATTGGAAGAATTAGCCTCCCTCAAAATCATTTCTCCGGGAAGCTCCATGTTTTCCTCTGAACCTTTTGTTTACCCAGATTTGTTACTTGAGTGCACAACTACCCTTGACAGAAAGCATTGGTTTTTGAACTTGGGGTCATGTATAGAAAATCATATTGCCGAGTGTTTGGCTTCCTGTATCCCTTCCTTAACTGCACAATAGCACTGACAAAGTGCAGTCCACACAGTGAATGCCCATTGTGTGTGGTTCCAATACATTGTCCACAATTGTTGCCTAGTTGTTCCATAAGTTGTTACAGTACAGCTTATGACGAAAGAGAGCCTGGTGTCATGGAAAAGTCCGTAGCCTTTGGGGTTGGGTAGATCGGAGTTTGAATCCGGCCTCAGCTACTTATTAGCTGCATGACTTTTGACATGACTCTTTTGAGTCTCAAGTTTTTGTTTTATTTAGTTGTGTTTTTGAGACAGGATCTTTCTCTGTCACCCCGGCTGGAGTGCAGTGGCATGATCTCGGCTTATCCTCCCACCTCGGCCTCCTGAGTAGCTGGAACCACAGGCATGCACCATGATGCGTGGCTTTTTTTTTTTTTTTTTTGCATTTCAAGTTCTTAATAATAATGCCTTGCAGGGTGGGTGTGAGCTTGAAAGATAATGATTGTAAAGTACTCAACACAAGATCACCTGCAGTAGCTGTAACATGGTGGCTACCATTATTGTAGTAAAACTTTCTGCACTTGGGGGCTCTGCGCCCCCAGTTTCTAATTGTATGTATCTGGGCATGCTACCTAACTTGTCTTAGCTTAGTTCCTCATGTGTAATGTGGGATGATGGTAGTATATACAGTGTCCTTGTGAAGGATAGTGAACTGAGGATAGTAATACTACTAATAATAGATATAATGACTACTACTGACATTTATTGAAGGAGGTCTCATATATTGTAGAGTCTGAAGCATTTAGCACCTTGTAAGTGTTGGCTGCTATTCTTGCATTTATTGTGAAGCCCTTAGAATTGTTGAAGAATTTCAGCTCTGTCAAATTCTTCACGTACCGCCATTAGTGGACCTGGTGGAACTCTTCCTCATCCAGGCATTTCTTATCTATGAGCTGAAGAAAGTATTACATATGAGCCCATACCCTTTTTAAACCCTTTAGCCTCAGTCTCTCCCTTATCTCCCCCTCACTTTTTCTAAAATTCGGTTCTCTAAAGACAGTAACAATGTGAAAGCTCACCCTAAATAAGTCCAAGCTTCTCCAGAAAATGGTAATTGCTCATCTTGATTTATTCCAGTACATAAACTATCTGCATGCAGCTTTTCTCTCAGTGACCCAAACCAGCTGGGCGCCGTTGCCTCGTGATTGGCAGATCCTTATGCACTGGGTGCAGCCAGATGGGTCTAGAGAATGCCTTCTTCTTCCCCTTTGTTTTTATTGGCTTAATTTGTCCCCAAAGGGGATAAAGTTTCACAATTTTTAAATACTGTGTCTGCATTTGTGTGTGTTGGTTCATTTCAAACACACAGGGATTTACTCCTACAGATTTATCAACTTCTCGCATTTGTTGCAAATTCTGGATATAGGATGTTGTAGCTTGGTCATCTAGAGAATCATAGGCTTTCATCTGCAGCAGCAAGAGAGTTTCTGGGAGGCTAGTGTCATTACCCAAACTAGAGTTTGCTTGCCTGTGAGAGGCCAAAGTTATAACCTAACCTATTATGCTCACATCCTTACTGGGGATCATTTAAGACCATGGCTTCAAATCAGTTCAGTAAACATCTCTTAAACATCGGTTATTTGCAAGCTACTGTGTTGGGCATAGGGAATGCAAATCTAAGTACGGGAAGTACTATGCACTATAGTGGTCACATGTACAGGCTTTGGTGTCACATCTGGGTTAAATCTTTCATCTATCCCTTATTAGCTTAGACGTTTTTCTCATTTATAAGGGGTTGAGAATACTAGTCTCCCAGGGTTGTTTTTAGGGCTAAATGAGACACTGTATGTAAAGCCCTGATCACTTGACAAATGGCAGTCATTAATAAGACACAGTCCCTGCCTCAACTGGAGGATACAGGCATGGAAGAGAGATCATTTCCATGTCATGTAGTAAAGGAACTAGGCTCATTCTGGCAGAGTGGGAGGAAGAAGGCTTAGGGAAACCTTCCTGGAAAGGACACTCACTACTTGCCTTCAGTCTTGATGGATGAGGCAGTCATTCATGTAAAGTAGGGACCGTGTTTTCCCAGTAGAAGGACCAGCATGAGCAAATGCATACTGGATAAAATGTATATGCTAAAAACTGCAAGCAATTCAGTATTATTAGGAACTCAAAGCCTTTGGGTTGTGCTTACCTGTTAAGAGAGGCTGCTTGGAAATGGGCTGGCATTCTTTGGGCCTTCGTTTTTGTTCCCTCAGGGTAACTTAGTAGGTTCCAACTCCCCTTAGGAGGTGACATAGTCCAAGGAATACCAGTTCTTCTTTAATTTGCTTAGCTTCTGTTCTGAAAGGAAAGGTCATTTATGGGGAAAGGTCATGTCTGTCATTTAAGGAAAAGTCAAATGTGGATTTCCAGAGCTTTCCTTTTTGACTGTGTGACCTTATGCTATTTAGCCTGTGCCTCAGATTCCTCATCTATAAAATTTAAAATTTGGATGGTAATACTATTTACCTCATCTGAGATATTTCAGGGTTAAGTGATATAATCCGTGTAAAGTATTTGGAACAGTCCCTGGCATAATGTGTAAGCTGGATAAATGTTAATATTGATGCATTAATTACTCTCCGGAGTATTTCCATTCAGAATAAGGCAGAATTTAACTGAGAGTAATGGTGGACTTTTTCAGCATGATGTCATTTGCTATTTGGAACAGATGTCAAGAGAAATAGTAAAAGGTGATCCTGTGCTTTCAATCTTCTCTTCCAGAGGATAATTTAGTGCTACCACACACACACTGTAGTTGGAAAGGGAAGCACAGTTCCTAAATCATCATTCTGAGCCAGCTTGTGCTCTTCTGTCACAGGGTCAGAAGCCTTTAAAGAAAAAGTCCTGGGAACAGATCCACCCCAACAGTCAGATGCTTTTTCTTATTCTTCTTCCCCTTCTCCATCCTCTTTTCCCTGGCTCACCTTTCCCTCCCTCCCTCCCTCCCCCCTCCCTCGCTCCCTTCCTTCCTTCCTTCCTTCTTTTCTTCTGTTTTCACAAATTAGGGTGTGCGGCTTGGAGAACAGAGGACGGGGTGGATTTTAAATTCATAGCTAGGTGCCCTTGTGTAAGACAACTTGTACAATCATATGAAACAGCCCTTATTCCCTTCTGAATTCTTAACTTTTATTTGAGCCCACCCAATGGTGATTGTTTTGTTTTATTTTGAATTGTGGAAAATACACAGAACATAAAATTGACCATCTTAACCATTTTTAAGTGTACGGTTTGGTGGTGTTAAGTGTATTCACATTACTGTGAAGCTAATCTCCAGAACTTCTTCATCCTGCAAAGCTGAGGCTCTGTACCTGTTAAAACAACAACTCCCCATCCTTCTGTCCCCTGGCCCCTGACGACCACATTCTACTTTCTGTCTCTATGAATCTGACTACTCTAGGTACCTTTATCAGTGGGATATCAGTATCTGTCCTTTTGTGACTGGCTTATTTAAATTGACTTAATGTCCTGTAAGGTTCATCCATGTTGTAGCACGTGTCAGAATTTCCTTTCTTTTTAAGGATGAATAATTCCATTGTATGTATATTATAATTTGTTTACCCGTTCATTATTGATGGACATTTGGGTTGCTTCTTTCTTTTGGCTGTTAGTAACAATGCTGCTATGAAAATGAACATGGGTGTACAAATATCTCTTTGAGACTCTGCTTTCAGTTCTTTGGGATTTATACCCAGAAATGATATTGCAGGATCTTCTTTGAAGAACCACTGTACTGTTTTCCATAGTGGCTGCACTATTTTACATTCTCGCCAATAGTATACAAGGGTTCTAATTTCTCCACATCCTCACTAACATATGTTGTTTTCTATTTGTTTTTAGTTTTGTGTTTTTTGGTAGCCATTCTAATGGGTATGAGGTGGTGTTTCATTGTGGTTTTGATTTTTATTCCCCTAATGATTTTTATTTTCCTAATCTTTCCTTAATGAATGAAATGTCTATTCAATTCCTTTTCCTATTTTTGAATCAGCTTGTTTGTTTTTGTGGTTGAGTTTTAGAGTTCTGTATATATTCTGAATATTACTATTTTATCAGATATATGATTTGCAAATATTTTCTCCCATTCCGTAGGTTTTCTTCTCATTCTGTTGATACTGTCCTTTGATGCACAGAAGTTCTTAATCTTGATGTAGTTCAGTTCATTTTTACTTTTGTTGCCTATGCTCTTGATGCCCTGTCCAAAAAAATCATTGCCAAATCCAGCGTCATGAAGCTTTTGCTCTATGTTGTCTTTTAAGAGTTTTATAGTTTTAAGTCTCAAGTTCAGGTCTTTGATCCATTTTGAGTTAATTTTTTATATGTTGTAAGATAAATGGTGATTTTTTTTGTTACTTTTTAAAGAGAGTACAAAGTTCCTGAAGTATTATCCTACCTTTCCCCACTTCTAGACTCTAAATTACTTTTTATTAAATTTTTACAGTGATATAACTTACATAAAGGTTGTTAGTTTTAAGTGTACTGTTTCAAGCCTTTTGAAAAATGTACACACCACGTAAACAACACCACAATCAAGATTAGAACATTTTTGTCACCCTCAAAATTCCCTTGTGCCCATTTTAGTCAGTTCTTTCTCTTACCTTCAACAGCCACTGATCTGTTTTTTCTCACTATAGTTTTGTGTTGTCTACAACTGTTGCTAACAGGGTTGCTGTCTGTACAGCCCTACCATGGGTTAGTGGGGCTGTACAGCCCTATTAATGTGCCAGAGATAGGGTTTTATTTTGCCTTTACCACCAGCACTCATCAATAATGTGCCAGGTTATAGGGATATAGAGAGGAATGGGACATGATAACTTAACACGTTCATGGTCTATTAGGAGCTACTTTTGTATGCTTCATTGAAAGTGCCCCAGACAAGACCGCTGATGTGTGTGTGGTCTAGGAAATGTGCCTAAAAGGAGAACTTAGGCATCTATGTTTTAGTGGCAGACCTAAGGCAAGTTAATACCTGAGTGAATTTGATCAAAGACTCTTTCCAGAGCCACAAGTAGCAATGCCAAGCACAGAATTCTTACAAAGTAAATAGCCTATACATTGCAGGTGCTGCTGCCTCACACCTGTATTGGAGGATTTGCTGAGTACAGACATTTTGACTTTTTAATGGGTGGCCATGAAATTGACAAAGGAGGGTGGAGGAAATTGCATCTCTGAAAGTTTGTAGTTCATCATTCTCCTGGGAATGACTCAGCTTCTTCTTCCCTTCTAGCTATAATTCCAGTTTCTTTTTCTAATGGACACACTGATATTTTCATGCTTATTTCTAACCTTTTCGGGCCTACTGAAAATGTCCTTAAAGGGAAATGGAGAAGTTAGAAGGTATAATTTGAAAAGTAGCTTTTACGTGAATCAACTCTACCAATATATAGGCAATGCCTTATAACAAAACATTTCTAAATTTTAATCAGTTATGAATAAATGGTACTAAATGTGGATGGATGTGGCTCAAAACGCTGTAGTCAACTGAGGTAGCTGGTAGATATTAGAGGTTTGTTTTGTGTATTCCTATGTAGTGCATCCACCCAGGTACAGTTTTCTGCATTCACCTAGTACATTTCGTGGGGTGAAATTGTGTGTAATCAAATGCAAAATTCACATTATGCACAAATTGTTGTTTAATATATTAGTTACCCTGGAGCACATTCATATTTTCACAACAAACAATACAGCAGAACTAACTGTATTCTCTAACACTTGACCTGTTATTTTGTTTTGTTTTGTTTCCTCCTGCCTCAGCCCTCTGAGTAGCTGGGACTACAGGTGCATGCCACCATGCCTGGCTAATATTTACACTTTTAGTAGAGATGAGGTCTTGCTATGTTGCCCAGGGTGGTCTCAAGCTCCTGGTCTCAAGCAGTCCTCCTGCCTCGGCCTCCCAAAGTAATGGGACTATACGTAGTCAAGTTTTTGTAGATTTAGGATGCTAATCTGTTGCATTTAAATACATTGCAAAAAATAGTCTCTGATTTTGTAGTTTGTCTTTTTGCTTTCTTTAAGCTGCCTTTTGCTGAATTGACATTCTTAGTTTTAATGTAATCAATTGTATTAATCATTATGTTTTGATTCATATTGTCTTGTTTAAGATATTCTTTCCTGTATGTCACATAAATATTTTTTAAAGTTTTACTTTCCATTAAAATCTTAACCTACTTTTTGTTGATTTCTATGTATGATATGAAATAGAGATCCATTTTCCTTTTTGTACGTGTGTAACTAACTCCATTTATCAAATAGTCCCTCTTTTTTCTGCCCTGTCATTTCTGTCATGTACCAAATGTAAATAAATGTATCTATTTGGAGACTTTTTAATTCCCTGTTAATAGTCAGTTTGTCTAAGTCTGATCCAACACCATGGCGTCTTTAATTACTAACATTTTTTGTGTGTGAAATCTTTATACCTGGTAGGGTTACTCCCCTTTCCTTATGCATTTTAAAAATTGTTTTAAAATACACATAACATAAAATTTACCATTTCAGCCATTTTTAAAGTGTACAATTCAGTGACATTAAGTACATTCATAATGTTGCATAATTATCACCATTATCTGTTTACAGAAATTCTTCATCACTCTAAACAACTAAACCTATTGCTTATTGTACCCATTAAGCAGTAACTCCCTATTCCTTTCTCTATCCAGACCCTTGTAACCTTGGTAACCTCTAATCTATTTCATATCTCTATAAATTTGCCTGTTCTAGATATTTCAAATAAATTGAATCATACTATAGTTGACCATTTGTGTCTGGCTTATTTCACTTAGTATAATATTCCAGGGCTCATTCATGTTGCAGCCTGTATAAGAACTTCATTCCTTTTTATGGCAAATAATATTCCATCATACATATATGCCACATTTTGTTTATCCACTCATATATTGACGGATACTTGGGTTGTGTCCACCTTTAAGCTAACATAAATAATGCTCCTGTGAACATTGCTGTCCACATATCTGTTTGAGTCCCTGTTTTCAATTCTTTTGGGTATACACCTAGGAATGGAATTTCTGAGTCATATGATAATTCTATGTTTAACTTTTTGAGGACTCGCTGACC
This sequence comes from Symphalangus syndactylus, assembly GCF_028878055.3. Classification (NCBI taxonomy): domain Eukaryota; kingdom Metazoa; phylum Chordata; class Mammalia; order Primates; family Hylobatidae; genus Symphalangus; species Symphalangus syndactylus. The sequence continues at coordinate 21,385,836 of NC_072424.2, forward strand.
TTTTCCATAATGTCTGCCTCCTTTTATATTCCTGTTAGCACTGTATGAGGGTTCCAGTTTCTCCACATTTTTGCCAAAAGAAGTATAAATGATATGCTAAGAGAAGGCAGGACTATGTAAAACACTAATATTAAAACCAGAGAAGGCAGAAAAGAATGGAGAACAAAAGAAAGAACAAGAGTGGCAAATGAAAATCAGTTACAAGTATTGTAGATACTAGTCCAACTATATTCATAATTAATTAAAATGTGAATGGTCTAATACATCAATGAAAAGACAAGGACGCTCAGAGTGGTTAAAATAAAGCAAACAAGACCCCAACTATGTGTTATCTACAAGAAACCCACTTTATAAAGTCACAAATTGACTAAAAGTAAAGTGATGGAGAAAGATAATGCTGTGCTCTACTAGTCAAAAGAAAGTTGGAATAGCTATATTAATTTCAGACGGCCGGGCGCGGTGGCTCAGGATGGGCACGGTGGCTCACGCCTGTAATCCCAGCACTTTGGGAGGCCAGGGCGGGCAGATCACGAGGTCAGGAGATAGAGACCATCCTAGCCAACATGGTGAAACCCCATCTCTACTAAAATAAAAAAATTAGCTGGGCGTGGTGGCACATGCCTATAGTGCCCGCTACTCAGCAGGCTGAGGCAGGAGAATCGCTTGAACCCGGGAGGCAGAGGTTGAAGTGAGCTGAGATCGTGCTACTGCACTCCAGCCTGGTCTACAGAGCGAGACTCCATCTCAAAAAAAAAAAAAAAAAATCAGACAAAGCAGACTTTAGATCAAGGAAAATTATCAGGGATAATAGGACCATTACATAATATAAAAGGGATCAATCTGCAAAAAAGATATAACAATTTTAATGTGTATGCACTTGACAACAGAGCATCAATCTACATGAGGTAAAAACTGAGAGAACTGCAAAGAGAAATAGACAAATCCAGTATTATAGTTGGTGATTTCAACACCCTTCTATCAGTAATTGACAGATCCAGCAGACAGAAAATCAATAAAGACATAGTTGAACTGAACCACATCACCAATCAACTGGATTTAATTGACATTTATAGAATACTTCAACAACAGAAGAATATGCATCTTTTTGAACTCACATGAAACATTCACCAAGGTAGACCACATTCTGAGCTATAAAACTTACCTTAGAAAACTCACAAAATATGCTCTCAGACCACGACAGAATTAAACTAGAAATCGGTAATAAAGATATCTGGAAAATACCCAAATATTTGGAGATTAAACAACACACTTCCAAATAACACATGGGGCAACGAAGAAATTGCAAGAGAAATTTAAAAATATTTTCAACTAAGTGAACATAAAAATAAAAACTTATCAAAATTTGTGGGACCAGTAAAAGCAGTGTTTAGAGGGAAATTTATAGCATTGAGTGCATATATGAGAAAAGAAGGAAAGTCCAAAATCAATAATATTTTTTAACCTAAGGAAACTAGAAAGAGCATATACAATTCAAAGAAAGTAGAAGAAAAATAATACAAATTTAAGCCAGAATCAATGACATTGAAAGCAGGAAAACAATAGAGAAAATCAATGAAACCAAAAGCTGTTTTCTTGAAGTTTATTAAAATTCACAAACTTCTAGCCAAGCTAATGAAGACAAAGAAGACATAAATTATTAATATCATAAATTAAAGCAGGGCCATCACTACTGATCTAATGGACATTGTAAGGATAATTATGGACTATTATAAACAACTCTGCCCACAGATTTGATAACGTAGATGAAATGGACCAATTCCTTGAAAGACATGACCTTCCAAAAGTCACACAAGGAGGAATAAATATTGAACAGACCTTTATATATTAAATAAATAAATTATTTATATTTACCTACATGTTTTTACTCTTCTGGTTCTCTTCATTCCTTCCTTTGTTTCTGTACTTTCACTGGGAGGATTTTCCTCCTGCCTAAAGCACTTCTACTAGTGGTCTAGTGTGTGTAATGTGCTGCAAACAATTCTATTAACTCCATAGGTGCCAAAAATAGACAAGACACAATGGATCAAAGCTAAGTAGCTTATTATACACAGTGCAGCAAACATCAGGAGCATCTGCATGGTATGCTTATTCCCAAAATCATGGCAGAGCTTGGTCCCAAGTGCTATAATGATGTGGCCACAATCTACTACTCTCATAAGTATGGCATATCATAGCGAGAGTAAATGTCAAAGGCTGTTAGGCACCAGTGGTGGCCACAAGATTACATACCAGGAACACTAGTGGTGGCCACAAGATTACATGCCAGGCAGGTAATCACCTTTAGAAAGGTGAGTCAACTGCTGACAGGAGCCACCATCCTTATAGATGGCTTACAGATGGAAAGCCTGTCTTTGATTGTGCTTTGTCTTTAGAGTCACACCGGTAGAGCCATGTTTCACCTTCTCTTACAGTTCTTCAAAGACATGCTTCAGGATCTTAATCCCATGTGTTTAAAATGGCCATTGAAAGCTCTGCTCTTGTCTGCAGCTGATCTGGGCATAATGATTTGGCACCCATAGAATGGGAAGTTTGCTAAACTTTAATTTTTCAGTTAGAATTGTGTAAGTTGGACCAATTGAGATGTCCATAGTGCTGGCTATTGTTTGTGCTGTTAATCATTGGCCTTGTTCGATTAAGGTAAGAATAAATTGCTGTGGGTGGTTTGCTGCTGCGTCTCTTCTTAAAATGAGTTACCCATTGTAAACTGCTGATTTATTTGGGGCATCAAGATAAATACAGTTGATGTTTCCTCCAAAGTGGAGGCTTGCCCATCTAAATCGCTATGCAGCCATAAAAAATGATGAGTTCATGTCCTTTGTAGGGACATGGATGAAGCTGGAAACCATCATTCTCAGCAAACTATCGCAAGGACAAAAAACCAAACACATGTTCTCACTCATAGGTGGGAATTGAACAATGAGAACACACGGACACAGGAAGGGGAACATCACACACCGGGGCCTGTTGTGGGGTGGGGGGAGCAGGGAGGGATAGCATTAGGAGATACACCTAATGTTAAATGATGGGTTAATGGGTGCAGCACAGCAACCTGGCACATGTATACATATGTAACAAACCTGCACATTGTGCACATGTACCCTAAAACTTAAAGTAAAATAATAAAAAAAAAAAGATTCTTCTCCCTCCTAATAAAAAAAAAGATTTTGGTGATTGCTCCCAATATCTATTTGATAGTTATCCTTTCTTCGGTGGGCAAACTTCCAGTGAAAACCTTGATTTCCTTAAGTGCCCAGATAGAGTTGTTCTCCACACACATACCTCTGTCAAGGTCAGAAGTCACATGTCATTCACTGTCTTTCCATCTTAGCTCTTCGTTGTCTTTAGTCAAAATGCAAACTTGTGAGAATCAAACTTCCTTTCATACCTCTTTCTGATCAGCTGTTGGGAAAAGCTGACGTATGACCACACTTTCTGCTTATGAAACTCAAGATTTACTTTGCCAACTAAGGAAACCTATTCGTAAAGGTGAAGCATTTTACTATTTTTGATTGCACATTTCTTCTTAAATCATAAGGGCTTTTGTGCTGGGGGAGCTTAAGATCTAACATGAAAAAATAAAATGAGAGATACTGAGATGTAAATATACCAATGAAAGTCCTCAGAACTTTTCTTCCACTAAAATAAAGCAATAAAGTCAGCACACTAAAGGCAACACTAATGAAGTTTTATACATCCTAAATTAATAATAATGGATACTGTGCAATTACTTTCCATTTGCCACTCTTTTCTCCAGAAACTTGTAAGTCAATTTCACTTTAATGAAGATAATGTGTAAATTCAGAGGCATCTGTATGACCTTGGACAAATTAGTGCGAGGCATATTTTTTTCCAGTTCTCTTTCTAAAAGTTAATGTTTTGCAGGTTTTGTGAATCAAAGTTAGTGCTTTTTCCTAGAAGCCCCAACTTTGAGCCAGAGATTCAAAATAACTTTCGATATTTGAAATGATGAAATCTCTTGGTGACTTTTGTCCATCCTATCCAATGCAGCTAAATGTGCATTGTAATTTGTCACTTTATATGGAATTGTGGTATACATATGTTTATTTCTGCACATTTTTTCAGGCAGAGTTGATCATTTGTTATAATTATAATTTAAATATAAACGTGTGTTGATATTCTCAGATGGTGGGTTTGGTAATGGAATAGAGATAAGTGAATGATGGAGGAGATTTGTAGGTCTTTCCAACGAACTCCTAAGAAAGAGAGATACAGTTGAAGCAAAGAAAACCTGGGCTTTAGCTCAGTACTCTAGCGGACAGCTCCAAGGATGTAACTGTATGTCAAATCAATCCACTCCTTTCTACCCCTACTGTTACTTTCCTAAATTAGACAGTGGTTTCTCTGCCATCAATCTTGGTCAATTCGGTCCATTTTCATATAATATCTAACATTATCTTTTTTTTTTTGAGACAGGGTCTTGCTTTGTCGCCCAGGCTGGAGTGCAGTGGCACAATCTCAGCTTACTCCAACCTCTGCCTCCTAGGCTCAAGTGATCTTCCTGCCTCAGCCTCCCAAGTAGCTGCGACTACAGGCATGGACCACCACGCCCAGCTAATTTTCGTATTTTTAGTAGAGATAGGGTTCCGCTATGTTGCCCAGGCTGGTTTCAAACTCCTGGACTCAAGTGGTCTGCTCACCTTGGCCTCCCAAAGTGCTAGGATTACAGGCGTGAGCCACTGCACCCAGCCTCTAAAGTTATCTTTCTAAAAGACACATCATCCTGTCAGTCTTGCCTAAAATCTTTAAATGGTCTGAACCTGTATGCCTTATCTCTAGCTATTTCCTCCTTACATGATTGTTCTAATTCTACTCTATTTAATGTTATTATTTGCCATGGGTGTTCTCAATTCTTCCTCTAACCCATTCTAACTAATTTCTATTCTTCTTTCAGGTCCTAGTTGAGCCACTACTATAATATACCTCTGGTGTCTTCCTGACCACTCCCAACCAAGTAGAGTTTCTGGTGTCTTCCTGACCACTACTAACTCCTAGAATGTTCCTACCATAATGCATATCACACTATGTGGATAATTGCCTCTAATTATTAGTTTGTATTCCCTACTAGATTGGAAATTCCATGAAGTCCCAGGCCATGCTTTTCTTGATCACTATTGCATCCTCAGTGTCTAACAGAATACCTGGCATTAAGAATTTGCCCAGTATTTATTTGGTAAATAATTGAATGAATGATCTTGCGATTTCCGTGACAGGCTGACCCAAAGCTTTTACCATCTCAAATGCACAAGTTATTTTGCACTGAGATCACTGTAAGATCCAAGACACAAAACTCAGGGCAGGAATGAACAACTGTGACTCATCAAATCTAGGAAGCCTCTATGTTGAGGGCTGGGCTTGAGAAACACTGATTCTCAGGATGCAGAGTAACTACAATAAAGCAAAGCAGATTCCTAAATACTATGTTGAAACTCTGGGAAAAGGAGATCCCAGAACATTTTTACCAATCGGGGGAAAGATAAATGGAAAATAATAGTACAGTTTCCATGTTTTAATAATTTATGATGTGTAAAATTCAGTTATTTGCATCTGTATTTTTTTATTTTAGGAAATGCAAAAGAGTCTTTTTCTTCACAATATCTTAATTTTTTTTCAATCCTAAATTCCCTGAATGTGCTGAGGAACTGAAACTCCTGGAAGACTACTACATTTCTTAATTCCTCGGGTATAGAGCCTTAGCTTTGACCAGGATGACTCTAAGCCATAGAGAGTAACTGCTATCTGCCCATCCTCCCTACAGACACGGGAGGGCAGTGCAAAGGCAGGTTTATTGTCCCTGGACTTCTTTTGTCTGTTCAAGGTGTTGTAAAAATTTCTACTCCTGCCCTGCCTACTGCTGCATTTCCTGTTCCTAGTCTCAGTTCCCTATTCTTGTAATTATCCCCAATAGAAATGGCATGGGTTACTAAAATAAAAATCCTGTAATTCTGTATTGTTCTGGAAAATGATATGGAAATTAATTTACATATATCAAAATTGTACAAGAGAGGATCTAAAATTTGTGGTGGTATCACTGAAGTGTAGTAGTTCTTTTTGTGAGTTATGGATTACTTGAGAATCTGATGAAAGTTATGGATTATCTCCCCAGAAAGATGCACATACACACAATTTTGCATATAATTTCAGAAGTCTCATGAAGTATAGATTAAGGATCTCTGCTGGATCTTTTACTGAAGGACTCTTGAATTCTGACAGTTGGGTACTGATGAATGAGAAGAATTGGAGGTGCTCTGGCTATGAATTTGTTATTAAAAATGAAACGTTTCCAAGGAGTGCACCCCGTCACAGAGATTGATTATAGGCTTTGACTTGTGCTTTATTAATTTATGACACTGTTAGCTCAACAGCTATTAAGGAGTGAACAACAGGGTCATTTGGTATTTGCTGAGAGTAGTTAGAGACTATTAGCTTTCTAAAGAAAAGATAGGAAGTACAATTAGAAAAATAAGAATTAGCTAAATTTAGCTAAAGGGGAAAAATGATGTGCTTTAAACTAATATTCCCACAATGTCGGGACTTAACATATAGCATTTTACTCCCCATTCCATTACACCTAGTGCTGCCTCTGCCCCTGCCCCATTCAAAAAAGGCTCATATATTCGGCAATGACTGCAGGGATTCTGGGATATAGGCAGCGGGAGCTCTATTTGTAGAAACCTCAGGGAGCTCTGCAGGGGGACAGTGCCTAGGGGATACTAATCCTGATGGCTGCCTCAAGGACCATGACAAGATGCAAAAGCCATCCATTGAACTGGCAGAGGGGCAAAGTGGATCTCCAGGTGCTCACCTGAAGGAGACAGAATTAGGGGACACAAATTGGGGCTCAGGAAGAGTTACTGAGTTGTCTTCCAACCAGTAGCCTCAGGGTTCATGTCAGACTCCTAGAGGAGGGGGCTAAAAATTAAAGCAAATCCAGTGAGGAGAGGTGGCATCACCCATACTTTGATGTTAGTATGTTCTGGATGTTAGGCTAATCAATGAAATGCAAAAGTGGCGCTGCTTTTATCCTCCTCACCTGCAAATGTTCTCCTCCCCTCTAATTTCTGTGACATATTGGAAATGCACTATATATGGTAGTTAAGTGGCTCAGCCACTTACCAGCTATATGACCATTGCACGTCATCTATCTGCTTAGCTTCTCATCTATAAAATGGCTAAATAATAGTATGTGCTTCATAGAGTTATTATGAGAATTAAATGAAATAATGCACGTAAGTAGTACAGTGCTTGCTGCCTAGTAAGCAATTAATAAATGTTTGCCATTTTTGTAGTTATTTGGACATCTACTCTTCCCTACTATGTTGATTTCTCTTATTCCTCAGGAACGCCAATTATTCTTAGGTTTGGTCGTTTAACATAATCCCAAATTTCTTGCAGGCTTTGTTCATATTTTCTGATTCTTTTTTCTTTGTCTTTGTTGGATTGGGTTAATTCGAACACCTTGTCTTTGAGCTCTGAATTTCTTTCTTTTACTTGTTCAATTCTATTGCTGAGACTTTCCAGAGCATTTTGCATTTCTGTGTGTCCAATATGTCCTGAACTTTTGATTTTTTTTTATTTATTCTATCTCCTTACATTTTTCTCCCTTCACTTCTTGTATCATTTTTTGGATTTCCTTGCACTGGGCTTTGCCTTTCTCTGGTGCCTCCCAGATTAGCTTAATAACTAACCTCCTAAGTTCTTTTTCAAGTAAATCAGGGATTTCTTCTTGGTTTGGATCCATTGCTGGTGAGCTAGTGTGATTTTTGGGGGTGTTAAAGAGCCTTCTTTTGTCATATTACCAGAGTTGGTTTTCTGGTTTCTTCTCATTTGGGTAGACTGTCAGAGGGAAGGTCTAGGGCTGAAGGCTGTTGTTCAGATTCCTTTGTCCCAGGGGGTGTTCACCCGATGTGGTACTCTCCCCCTTTTCCTATGGATGTCACGTCCTGAGAGCCAAGCTGTAGTGATTGTTATCTCTCTTCTGGGTCTAGCCACCTAGCAAGTCTACCAGGCTCTGGGCTTATACTGGGTGTTGTCTGCACAGAGTCTTGTGATGTCAACCATCTATGGGTCTCTCGGCTGTGGATACCAGCACAGTATTTGGGATGTCTCCTGGGTCCTGCAGGAGCAGTCCACTTCTTTCAGAGGGTCTGTGGGTCCTCTCGGGTTTCTTGATTTATTCCTGCCATCATTCTGGAGCTAAAATTCATGATGTGGGCCTCCACACACTGCTCTGTCCGTCTGAGCTGGAGCTGCAGTCTAGTCCTGCTTCCCATCTGCCATGATGGAATCACAATCACAAAGTCCCACAATAGGCCATCTGTAAGTGGAGGAGCAAGGAAAGCCAGTCCAAGTCCCAAAACTGAAGAACTTATAATCCAATGTTTGAGGCCAGGAAGCATCCAGCACGGGAGAAAGATGTAGGCTGGGAGGCTAGGCCAGTCTATTCTTTTCCCATCCGTGTATTTGAACTAAATTTTTCTTTATTCACTGTGTCAAAATTGGCCCAAAGTAAGAAATACCAGCTTGACATACACAGTAAAGTACAAATTGCAAATTTCCTGTCAGGAACAAAGTCTTAGATATTAATTTCACAGAATGAAAGTCCTTAGAAAAGGTCTGCATCTTATTTGAGCGAACAAATTATTGTCTTTCACAAGAACACCACAGGAATTTGAATTTTGGTATTATCAGATGCTCCTTGTTAGCTCAAATACAATTTGCAGTGATATATACAACAGCAGGATTTGCGACAGGATTTTAGGTCTCCTGCCCGCCTCGGCCTCCCAAAGTGCTGGGATTACAGGCATGAGCCACCGCACGCAGCCAGGATTCCAGGTCTCAAGATAACTCCAACAGTTTTCTGGCAGCATAGTGGACTGTTATAATAAGCAGAGCAAGTGGCTGACTATATTATGTGATTTGAGGCCCCAAAAGCCCAGCCTTGATGGCTGGTCAGGAGTCAAGAATCTCATGGTCTAAAACACCTCACAAGTTTATCAACAAATGTGGAAGGACTTTAGAGACAGAACAGGAATAAATGCCATTTCTATCACTTATTAGCGATGTGATCTTGGGCTAATTTCTTAATTTCACTTTGCCCCAGTTTCCTCATTTCTGTGATAAGAATAGTAATATTCACCGAGCTGACTTATTGAGTAATGTTATTAGAGGTCCTAGCATAGTTCCTGACATGCAGATTTCATTTCCTTCACTATCTAATCGCCATTTATAGGGCCAGAAAACAGAGAGTATTTCCTGCTTTGATCTTGTTTTGACATTATAGTTACACAGGAGATTCTGAAGATAGACTTTCAGATATAATAAAATTAAATATTTCACCAATGCAAAGTGTCAAACATGAGGAAACATCATAATAATTGATAGCAAGAGAGCACAGAAAATAAAAAGACAATTAAAACACTTATTTTGCTTAAATCTTGTAAAATGGCATTTTATGAAATTGCATTTAATTTATTCATGTAAGATAATTGCTGCTTTATTGTTAAAGGTAGGAAAATATACATAAATAAAACATTTTTAAAATTAAGAAAAATTATATTTTAGTGGATATCTCCAAGCCTCTTTCTGAGAAAAAAAAAAAAAATCTCTAAGCCTATTTTGGATCCTTATTAAACCAACATCCGTGGAACTGCTACGGGGCCCTCTGTTTGTGGGCTTGTGAAGATGATGCAGCCTTCTCTCCTGGGTTTAATGCCCCCTGAGTGGCATTCTCTCTCCACTTTATCCCCACTAAAGCCTGTTTTTAGGAAAAGAAAAAGAAAGGATTCGACATTGAATTCCAGTAAATCTAGGCGAATGAACTGAGAGCCAAGAGGAAGATTTACCACCAAACTGATCTCTTGCATCCACTCAGGGTGCCGCTGCGGCACCCTGAGTGGATACGAGTCAGGCGTGATCTCAAGAACCTGAGTAGCCCTGCGTGCTTCTTCTCTGAAAAAGAAGCTATCTTGCCTGCTTACCAAAATATGGAGAGTTATTTTTTATTGTTAGAGATAGTTTTGAAAAATATAAATACCTCTTAGAAAATAGACCAGAATGACTAAAACTCATTAAAAAAATTAAGTGACTGCAACTCGTTAAATTCTGGGCAGTTATTTTGCTGGGAATAAGGAAGGTGAGGGGGAAAAAAAAGCATAGAACACAAAGAGAAAAGCAGATAGAGGAAAGGGACCCCCAGAGTCAATAGGGAGTTCAAAAGAAAATCTCTGGCTGTGGTTTTAAACTAGAATCTGGAGTTATGAATTTTTTTAATTCTAGAGATAAACTATGATTTAAACAAGAACTCCCCACTCCACACACACACACACATACACACACATAAGGATAGAAAAAATGTATACCTCCCATATCCACTTAGTGGTGGTTTGCAGCCATTTGACTAACATGCTTAGTATTGACTTCAGGGTCCATTATGGGCATCAAGGCAGCAGGCTAGATTTTTTTTTTTTTTTTTAGCAGTTTGATTTCCAAGACTTTCCCATGGCTTTTAATACTTTTTTTGATTCATCTTCATTACGCATTTTAAAAGCAAAGGTCTTTACTTACCTTGAAAGTACTACTTTTCTATCATCATAGTTCCTTGCTAATGGGTTTCTGAATTCCAATTTCATTACTTAATTTTTATAGAACTCTACTTCCTTTATTATTACATTTGCCTTTGTAATATGTACAATCTGTTGGCTAGGTATAACAGGGCTTTAAATATTTTCCCTGTGTACCATTAATAAAAATTGGTTGCTGATTCATTTGCTTTGCAGAATAAATCACTCTCTCATCCATGCCCAACAGAAAAATGGCATGTGGTATCTCCTGATTATACTCACTAGCTATTTTGCTCTGATCTCTCTTCTCCCCTACACTAGTGAAGATAAAATGTTCTTAGTTATAGAGAGGAAACAAGCAGAGTGGTAAAGCCACTTGGGCTTTATAAATGTAATAGTAATAATTTACTTAATAATAGTAATGTAACACTTGACAGTTTACTGAAGACCTTCATTTATATTATCTGGTTTGAATCCTGAAGGGTTATAAATGTGACCTACACAAGTTCATGATTAGTAAGTGAGGGAGGCCGCCCCTTCTTTTCTTTAATCAGGCTCAAGTATTTTTCCATCTAATGAACCAAAATCTTTCTCAGTCCCACATTCTTTTTTAGCTACAGCTCTCCTCACCTCCCCTTCAGAGCCAGGCCACTTGAGAGTGATCTATAGGTCTTTCACCTCTTCCTCACTTCCCACTCGTTCTTCAGCTCACTGTAATCCGAGATTGGTGTCCACTACTATATCGGGCGGACCCAGTAAAGATCATTGCAACCTTCTGGTTCCTAAATGCAGTGAATACTTTTCAGTCCTTCTTTTACTTGATTTCTCTATATTACTTGACATTATTGATTATTCCTGCCTCCTTACAACTAACTCTTCCCTTGGCTTCTGAGACCTCACTGTCTTCTGGTTTTCTCCTACCTTTGCAGCAGACTCTTCATGGTCTTTTCAGTGACTCCTGTTCCTCTGCTTTTTCCTTAAATATGGAGATTTCCTCAGGAGGCCAGTTTCCACTCATCTCCTTTTCCTTTTTCTTCCCTTTTCTTGTCATCCCAGAGCAAGCTTATCCGTTTTTCACTGTTCCTATATAGGCAGATGATTCTTTAAAAAAACTATCTCAGGTGTTCTTAAACACAAACAAAAGCGGAAATAATGGTTTAATTAATGTCTGTGTACCCATCACTCAGCTGCAAAAATCACCAGCACTTTACACATTTTGCGTCACTTATCATTCCCCATCATGTCACTGCACTTGTAAATATTTGTAAATATTTCAATATACATTTCATGAGGGCTTTGAAGTTATAACCACCATGCCATTTGTATACCTAAGCAGAATTAACAGTAATTATTTAATGTCATTAAGTAATGGCATTGAATCCAGATTCAAACAAGAAATTGATGACTCTTCTTTTTTTTTTTTTTTTTTTCAGATGGAGTCTCACTCTGTCGTCCAGGCTGGAGTGCAGTGGTGCAACCCCAACTCACTGCAACCTCTGCCTCCTGGGTTCAAGCGGTTCTCCTGCCTCAACCTTCTGAGTAGCTGGGATTACAGGTGCCCACCACCACGCCTGGCTAATTTTTATATTTTTAGTAGAGATGGTGTTTCACCATGATGGCCAGGCTGGTCTCGAATTTCTGACCTCAAGTGATCCACCTGCCTTGGCCTCCCAAAATGCTGGGATTGCAGACGTGAGCCACCGCGCCTGGCCTGATGACTCTTAAATGGGTTCCCATTTCTCGTCTGCCTGACCAGGACTCTGTCTTGGGTTCCAAACCCAAGTATCTATCTCACCTGTCATAGCTCCATTTGGAGGCCTCAAAGATGCTCTGGACTCTTTATGTCTCTACTTCAACTTCCTATAGCTCCCCAAGCTATTCCTTATTTTGTGCTTTCTCTCTCAGTAAATGGTACCCCTTGTCTATGCAGTTGTTCATGCCAGAAACCTGGGGTTTATTGTTGATATTTCCATCTCACCCACTTCCCATATCCAATATGTTACCAAATACTGTCAACTCTATCTCCTAGATATATTTTCAGTCTATCCTTCCATCCTCCCTGCCATTATTTTAGTTTAAGTCATTTTTCCCTTGGATTGCTACAACAACCTCCTAAATGCTCGCCATTTCTAGTACTTCCTCCTCCAGATCTTCTTTCCATGACAGCCAGGGATTTATTTATTTATTTATTTATTTGTAATTTTTTTTTATTTTTAAAATTTTTTTCAGATGGAGTTTTGCTCTGTCGCCCAGGCTGGAGTGCAGTGGCGTGATCTCGGCTCACTGCAACCTCTGCCTCCCAGGTTCAAGCGATTATCCTGCCTCAGCCTCCTGAGTAGCTGGAACTACAGGCACCTGCCACCACGCCTGGCTAATTCTTGTATTTCTTTTAGTAGAGATGAGGTTCCCCCATATTGGCTAGGCTGGTCTCGAACTCCTGACCTCAAGTGATCCACCTGCTTCGGCCTCCCAAAGTGCTGGGATTATAGGCACGAGCCACCGTACCTGGCTGGGATCTTTCTAACACGTAAATCTGGCCATTGCCACCCTCCTTAAAACTCTTCAGTGGCTCCTCATTGTTTTCAGGATCAATTTTAACTTATAAGGCCTTTGGAACCTAGTTCTTGCTAATGTCTCCAGCACAATTTTTTTCTTTTTCTCCTGATACTGGGTGCTCCAGCTGTCCGTTCCTTTAAGGTTCCACACTCTTTCTCCTCAGGCATATGTATATGTTGTCCCTTCTATGCAGAATGCCCTTACATTTCCTCTCCCAGCCCTTTCCTCATTGATTTAAGCCCTACTTGTCTTTGTATTTTGCCTGAACAACACTTTTAGGAAGTCTTTGTTTACTTTCCAAGTCTTAGTGAGGTGCCTGTTTTCTGGGTGACTAGGGTACCTGGAAGTATCCATTTCTTACTCCTTTTGTAGCTTTTATTCCACAGATAAGAACAGTAATTGCCTGTTACTTGCTGCCTTCTGGTCATAGTATTAGCATTAAGAATAGCGCCAGGCATGAGGCAAATGCTCAGCAAATATCAGTTGAATGAAAGAAGTCTTCTAAGTCCCACGTTCTTTCTAGTATTCCACTGTTTCTTAGTGTTGTAAGTATCGTATGTGATAGCTGTTTGCTCTAGCATCTAGGCCTCGGGAAATTCAGTTAGATATTCAGAAAATGGCTGAAACATGGAAATAAGGTAGTATAGGGTAAAGATTGTTAGTTTGTGTCTTATGGCTTTTGTAATAGCTATTCACATTCCTTATAATATTGTCCCACATCTTCACCTAGTTAGCTCCTTGTCACCTAGACAAATGTAACTATCACCCTCAGAAAGGTATTTTCTGATCTCACAGTCTAACGTAGTCACATAGTTATCACCATGTCCCAATTTTAATTCTACCCATAGCACTGTTTCTTTGTTCATTTGTCTTTCTCTCTCTCCCCAAGGGAGACAAGGACCTTTGTCTATTCTGTTCATTGCTGTATAATAGGGACTCTATAAATATTTGTTGTATTAGTGGGAAAGAGGAATAAATGAATGCCTGCTATAGAAATTGAGGTGATACAGTTCTAGGACTGGTAAGGGAAAATTGCAAGCCTGTTTCCCAAGGAGTAATTTTTCAAATGTAAGCAAAGTTTTCAAAAGTAAACAAGGCCTCCATAGGTCCTGTTATTAGTTAGACATGGAATCTTGTGTATAACTTTTTTCTGTGCTATTTCTAATGTTTCTTTTTCTTTTCTTTTCTTTCCTTTTTTTAGAGACAGGGTCTTGATCTGTTGCCCAGGCTGGAGTGCACTGGTACAATCATAGGTCACTGAAACTTCAAAATCCTGGCCTCAAGCCTCCCACCTCAGCCTTCCAAACTGTTGGGACCACAAGCATGAGTCACCATGCCCAGCCTAATTTTTCTCCCCTCCTCTCTCCTTCCCTCCCCTCCCCTCCCTCTTTCCTTCCTTCCTTCCTTCCTTCCTTCCTTCCTTCCTTCCTTCCTTCCTCTTTCTTTCTTTCTCTCTTTCTTTCTTTCTCTTTTTTCTTTCTTCCTTCCTTCCTTCCTTCCTTCCTTCCTTCCTTCCTTCCTTCCTCTCTTTCTTTCTTTCTTTCTTTCTTTCTTTCTTTCTTTCTTTCTTTCTTTCTTTCTTTCTTCTTTCTTTCTTCTTTCTTTCTTCTTCTTTCTTCTCTTGCTTTGTTGCCAAGGCTACACTGCAGTGGTGCTATCTTGGCTCACTGCAACCTCCATCTCTTAGGTTCAAATGATTCTCATGCCTCAGCGTCCTGAATAGCTAGGATTACAGGCAGCTGCCACCATGCCCGGCTAATTTTTGTATTTTTAGTAGAGAGGGGGTTTCACCATGTTCGAGACCATGGTCAGGCTGGTCTCAAACTCCTGACCTCAAGCAACCCACTCGCCTCGGCCTCCCAAAGTGCTGGGATTACAGTCCTCGGCCTCTCAAAATGCTGGGACTACAGGCATGAGCCACCACACCCAGCCTAATATTTCTTTTCTTAGGGAGATGTAGAAGCTGTTTGATGGATGCTCTCCATTAACACACCTTTTTTTTTTTTTTAATGTTGATTTAAGTTCTGGGATACATGTGCAGAATGTCCAGGTTTGTTACATAATTACACACGTGCCATGGTGGTTTTCTACACTTATCAACCCGTCATCTAGGTTTTAAGCCCCACATGCCTTAGGTGTTTGTCCTAATGCTCTCCTTCCCCTTGCCCCCAACCTCCTGACAGGCCCCAGTGTGTGATGTTCCCTTCCCTGTGTCCATGTGTTCTCATTGTTCATCTCCCACTTATGAGTGAGAACATGCGGTGTTTGGTTTTCTGTTCCTGTGTTAGTTTGCTAAGAATGATGTAGTCCACCTTTCTTTTTTATTTATTTATTTATTTATTTTTATTTTATTTTATTTTATTTTTTATTATTATACTTTAGGTTTTAGGGTACATGTGCACAATGTGCAGGTTTGTTACATATGTATCCATGTGCCATGTTGTTTTGCTGCACCCATTAACTCGTCATTTAGCATTAGGTATATCTCCTAATACTGTCCCTCCCCCCTCCCCCACCCCACAACATCAAAAAGGCACTATTCACAATAGCAAAGAGTTGGAACCAACCCAAATGTCCAACAACGATAGACTGGATTAAGAAAATGTGGCACATATACAACATGGAATACTATGCAGCCATAAAAAATGATGAGTTCATGTCCTTTGTAGGGACATGGATGAAACTGTAGTCCACCTTTCTTAAGTGAAGTGATAAGCATGTGCTAATATCAGCAGAACCAAAAAGAAGCAAGCTCTGGGAGAGGTGTAAATGAGTAAGAAAGGTAATCAGGGAGCCTTCCGAAAGAAACTTTTTAACAGAAGCGGGGGGCAACAATTCGCATAGTTCAGCTTCAGAAACCCTGTTTGCAGAGACTCCTAATGAGGCTAACGGAATTACCCCAAAGAACAGACAGTACACCATTATTAAAAATTATTAAAGACCCACAAAGAGCTTCCCTTTATATCTATCAACATTTACTCTATTAGAAATTAAAGTAGATATTAAAAAAATATTTATTTCATGTCGTTAAATATAACAACAATAAACCCATTATGTGTTAGCATAAATAACATTTTAAAATGAAAAATCACAATATATATTTTTATTTTTATTTTTAGAGATAGGGTCTTACTCTGTTGCTTAGGCTAGAGTGCAGTGGCATGTAACTTTGCCACTGTAGCTCACTGTAACCTTGAATTTCTGGGCTCAAGTGATCCTCCTGCCTCAGCCTCCTGAGGAGCTAGGACTACGGGCATGCACCATCATGCCTGGCTAATTAAAAAAATTGTTTTAGGGATGGGGTTTGCCTGTATTGCCAAGGCTGGTCTCAAACTCTTGGCCTCAAGAGATCCTCCCACGCTGGCCTCCCAAAGTGTTGGGATTACAGGCGTCGGCCATCACACCCAGCCCATATTTTTAATTAAACTTCTTATTTTCACATAATTATAGATTCACTTGCAGTTGCAAAAGATAATACAGAGAGATTCCATGTATCCTTTAGCCAGTTTCCCTCAATGGTATAATCTTCCAAAACTATAGAACAATATCAACTAGGATATTGACATTGATACAGTCAAGATATAGAACAGTTCAGTTACCACAAAGATCCCTTCTGCCCCTACCACCAAACCCTAGCAACCACTTATCTGTTCTCCATTTCTATAATTTTATCATTTCAAGAATCTTATACAAATGGAATCATACAGTATGAAAACTTTTGGCTTTGTTAACTCAGCATAGTTTCCTGGATATTCCTCCAAGTTTTGTGTATCAAGAGTTTGTTCCTTTTCATTGCTGAGCAGTATATTCCATGGTATGTATATATCACAGTGTATTTAGCCATTCACTTGTTGAAGGACATCTATGTTGTTTTCAGTTTTTGGCTATTACAAATATGGCTGCTATGAACATTTGTGTACAGGTTTTTGTGTAAACATAAGTATTCATAAGTATTCATTTCTTTGGAATAAATGCCCAGAGTGCAATTGCTGGGCTATATTGTAGTTGCATGTTTAGTTTTGTAAGAAACTGCCAAACTGTTTCCCAGAGTGGCTGTACTTGATATTTTACATTCTCACCAGCAATGTGTGAGTGATTCAGTTTCTCTATATCCTCACCAGTATTTAGTTTCGTCATTGTTATTATTGCAGTGGGGGGTGGTATTTTTCCCATGTTTTTATTGTGGTAAAATACATATAACATAAAATTTATCATTTTAACCATTCGTTAGTCTGCAATTCAGTGGCATTAAGTACCTTCATATTGTTGTACAACTATCACCATCATCCATTTCTATAACTCTTTTCAGCTTACAGAACTAGAAGTTCTACACCCATTTAACAATAACCATTTCCTCCTCCCTTCACCCCCTGGCAACCACATTCTACTTTGTCTTTATGAATGTGACTATCTAGGTATCTCATATGAGTGGAATAATATTTTTGTTTTGTGACTGGCTTATTTCACTTAGCCTAATGCCCTCGAGTTTTATCCATGTTGTAGTATGTGTCAGAATTTCTTTCCTGTTTAAGGGTAAGTAGTATTCCACTGTATGTATATACCACATTTTGCTTATGCATTCATCTATCAATGGATACTGGGGTTGTTTTTGGTTATGGCTGCAATGAACATAGGTGTACAAATATCCCTTCAAGACCCTGCTTTTAATTCTTTTGAGTATATACCCAGAAGTGGAATTGCTGTATCATATGGTAATTCTGCTTAATTTTTTGAAAAACTGCCATATCATTTTTCATAATGGCTGCACAATTTTATATTCCCACCAGCAGTGCCTAAGGGTTCTAATTTCTCCTATCCCCACCAACATGTACTATTTTCTGTTTTTTTTTTTAATAGTAGTTACCGTAATGGGTGTGAGGTGGCATCTCATTGTGCTTTTGATTTGTGTTTACTTAATGATTAGTGATATTGCCTATCTTTTCATGTGCTTGTTGGCAATTTGTATATCTTCTTTGGAGAAATGTCCATTCAAGTCATTTGCCTATTTTTGAATCAGGCTATTTGTGTTATTTTGTTGAGTTTTAGGAGATCTCTATATAGTCAGGCTTTTAATCACTTACCAGTTATGTGATTTGCAAACATTTTCTCCCATTTTGTGGGTTGCCTTTTTATTCTGTTGACAGTGTCTTTTGATGCACAAAAGTTTTTGATTTTCATGGAGTCCAACTTGTCTATTTTTTCCTTTTGTTGCTTGTTTTTGTCATACCTAAGAAATTATTGTCAAATCCAATGTCATGAAGATTTTGCCCTGTGTTTCCCTCTAAGAGTTTTATAGTTTGAGGTTTTATGTTTAGGTCTTTGATGCATTTTGAATGAATTTTTGTATGTGGTGTTAGGTAAGGGTTCAACTTCATTCTTTGGCATTGGATATCCAGTTTTCTTAGGATCATTTATTGAAAAGACTGTCCTTTCCCTATTGAATAGTCTTAGCTCCCTTTAGTGGGTCATACTTTCCTGTTTCTTTAAACATCTTGTGATGTTTTGTTGAAAACTGGACATTTTAATCTAACAATTTGGTAACTCTAGAAATCAGATTCTCCCCCTTCCCTAGGGTTTGCTGTGTGTTTGTGCTTGTTTTGTTTATTTCTACTTTTGTTTTTAGATTGTTGTAGGCTGTGTCTGTGCCGGGGATCAGCTTGAGGTATAAACTTAATGTCTTTTCTGAGCCTGTGCCTTCCCTTGAGCATGCAGAGTCACTTTCTAAATTCCCTGCATATGTGGTTGTTTTTGAATGTCCTAGCCCCTAAATGCCTGGCTCCCAAAGGGGAAAAAGAGCAAAATGAAGGGAAAAGGGAAGGAGCCATACAGCCTGAAAGTTATTTCTGCCTGAGTGGGAGGGCCTCGTAGCAATGGGAATTTGCCACAATTACTGCCTATCTCTGTGTCGTCTGCACCTCCATGATCAAAAGCAGCAATCCGTGATTACAACCCAGCTCTCCAACATTTGAAGGATTGGGTCTTTTTTTGTCTACCCTGGCTGAGGCAAACTGCAAGCTGCTCCTGGAATATGTGTAGAGCTGCTTACCAGGTGGCTTGGGGTAGTGGATGGATAGCTGCTGCTGAGCTAATAGCTGAAATTCACCAAAATTAACCTGCAATTTACTGTTTAAATCTTCCTCTGGAAGCTGCAAGCCTTCAATAGACTCCAGAGTTGATCTTGTTTTCCTGCTACACTGCTGAACCCATTTATTAGTTCTAGATTTTTTTTGATTCTAGATTTCTTGAGATTTTCTATGTAAACAATCATGTTCTCTGCAAATGGGGGCAATTTATTTCTTCTTTTCCAATTGGTATGCCTTAGTATTTTCCCTACTTCATTGCAGTAGCTAGAACTTCCAGTACTATGCTGAATTGAAGTGATGAGAGTAAGCATCTTTATTTTGTTCCAGAATTTAGACCAAAAGCATTCAGTCTTTCATCTGTAGGATTTTTATAGACGCTTTTATCAACTTGAGAAAGTTCCCACTCTGTTTGCTAAGGGTTTTTGTTTTTGTTTTGTTTTGTTTGTTTGTTTGTTTTGAGACAGAAGGAATCTCTCTCTATTGCCTAGGCTGGAGTGCAGTGGCACCATCTCGGCTCATTGCAACCACTGCCTCCTGGGTTCAAGCGATTCTCCTGCCTCAGCCTCATGAGTAGCTGGGACTACAGGCGAGTACCACCACGCCTGGCTAATCTTTTGTATTTTTAGTAGAGACAGGGTTTCACAGTGTTAGCCAGGATGATCTCGATCTCCTGACCTCAGTTGATCCACCTGCCTCGGCCTCCCAAAGTGCTGGGATTACAGGTGTGAGCCACCACACAGCCAAGAGTTCTTATCATGGATGAGTATTGGATTTTGTCAAATGCTTTTTCTGAATCAATCAATCCCATGAATTTTCTCCTTTAGCCCATTCCATTGATAGGGTGGACCATTACATTGATTGATTTTTGAATGTTGAACTAAACTTGCATACCTGAAATAAATACTTGGTTATGCTGTATAATTCTTTTTATACATTGCTTCATTCGATTTGCTAATATTTTGTTGAGGATTGTTATGTCTATACTGATGAAAAATATTGATCTGCAATTTTCTATTTTTGTATTGTCTTTGTCTGGTTTGGTATCAGGGTAATTACTAACCTCATACATTGAGTTGGTAAGCGTTCCTTCCTCTTTTACTTTCTTGAAAATATTGTGTAAAATTTGTGTTAATTCTTTGTATGTTTTGTAAAATTTTCTAGTGAAGCTATCTGGGCCTGGAAATTTCTTTTTCAGGTTTTCAATTACAAATTCAACTTCTTTGATGGTTATAGGACTATTTAGGCTGTCTGTTTCATCTCAATTAAGTTTTGGTAACTTGTGGTATTTGAGGAATCAGTCCATTTTCTCTAAGTTCATAGTATTCCCTTATTATCTTTTTTGGCTTAAAAAATTACAGTAAAACATACATAGCATACAATTTACTCTTTTAACCATTATTTTTCTCTCTACTTAGAGACAGGGTCTTGCTCTGTCGCTCAGGCTGTAGTACAGTGGCATGACCACAGTTCTCTGTAGTCTGGAACTCTTAAGTTGAAGTGATCCTCCTGCATCAGCCTCCTGAGTAGCTAGGACTACTAATGCATACCATGATCCCTGGCTAATTTAAAATATTTGTTTAGAGACAGGGCTGTGCTATGTTGCCCAGGCTGGTCTTGAACTCCTGGCCTCATGCAATCCTCCCACTTTAGCCTCCCAAGTAGCTGGAATTACAGGTGCAACCCACTGCACCCAGCTCTTAACCATTTTTAAATGTAGATTTCAGTAACGTTTAGTACATTCACAGTGTTGTGCAACAAGCACCACTGTCTGGTTCTAGAATAATTTCATCACCCTAAAAGGAAACCCCACACTCATTAACCAGGCACTCTCTATATCCCCCTCCTCTTCAACCCTGGTGTTAATGGAAAAACCAAAGTCTGTAAAATATTTTAAAGAGGTTTATTCTGACCCAGTATAAGTGACTGTGGCTCAGGAAAAACACAAACCCAAGAAGCCTTGAGTAAGGGATACCAAGGTGGTCAAATTACAGTTGATATGGTTTGCTCTGTGTCCTCACCCAAATCTCATCTTGAATTGTAATCCCCACATGTCAGGGGAGGGACTTAGTGGAAGGTGATTGGATAATGGGGGTGGTTTCCTTCATGCTGTTCTCGTGATAGTGAGTGAGTTCTCATGAGATTCTATGGTTTAGAAGTGTCTGGCTTTTCTTGCTGTTTCTCTCTCCTGCTGCCATGTAAGACGCGCCTTGCTTCCCTTTCATCTTCTGCCATGATTTTAGGTTTCCTGAGGCCTCCCCAGCCATGTGGAACTGAGTCAATTAAATCTCTTTTCCTCATAAATTACCCACTCTCAGGTAGTTCTTTATAGCACTGTGAAAACAGATGAATACAGTTTTATACATTTCAGGGAGGTAGGAGTCATAGACAAAGACATAAATCAATATATGGAAAATATACATTGCTTTGTCCTGAAAAAGTGGGATATCTTGAAGTAGAGTCTTACACGCTATAGGTGGATTCAGAGATTCTTTAATTTGCAGTTAAAGGAGTAAGGCTCTGTCTATACCTTGAAGTCAGCAGAAAGAAATATTTAAGTTAAGATAAGGATGCTATGTCAGAGTCAGCATAATATACTGGATGAAACAGACCTGTTTAGCAAGATTGATGGCCTGCAGGCATGACTTGCATGGCCTTAGGTTTTTTTGTTTTTGTTTTTGTTTTTTTGCACCAACACATTCGCATTTATTTTCTTTTTTTTTTAAAGCAAATGACAAAGACCCAGTTTACCAGCTTTACTTTTTTAAACCTAAGCTTAACATTACATACTTAAACAATTGTCAAAACTTACCAAGTTGCCAGCATTCATGCACAACTAGAAAACATCCTTAATTTATATTAAACCAGAAATGTATTACCATTAATGCATTAATATCTTTCACTACTAAATACTGAAAAAAATTGAAATTATTTCTGTAGAAGAATCGTCCTGGCAATGTTAACTTCACAGCAGGCCGACACTACGTGGCTCACATTTCAGACACAATGAAAAGCAGGTCCATGCTGGTGTTAGTATACAATCTTGTCCTACACTAAAGAGTCAAGACTCGCCTTGGAGTACGTTTAATAAAAAAGCAAGTGCATACAGAGATTTACAACAATATTAAAGACAAAAAAGATAGTCCTATTATGTGGTCCCAACAATCAACTCAAAAGTCTATGACAAATAGAGGCTCCGATGAGCTTTTTATAAATACTTTAGGTACAATTATACTGAAAGTTGACTTCGTTTGAAATCTTCAAAAAGATGTTCCTGTTAATCCTCAAATTGTGCTTGTTATAGTTTAACATTTCTGTTAAGCGCGTGCGTTGAATTACTTATCCCAGCGCAGCAGCTGCTCCTTACCATTTATTGTTAAGGACTTCAACTGGCCATCTTCTTCAACTGCTACTCTTTCTTGACCGTTCTCAACAATTCTCTTTGTGATGATTTTTCTGCCATTAACCATTTTAGTTGAAGTTGATATCGATTTGAAGTTGCCCATGCTACTACCACCAAATGACATGGAAGAGAATGAAGTGAGGCCCCCGTGACCTATGACCCAAGTGAAGTAACTCCTGTATCAAAAGAAGAAAATCCACTTCCAAAAGACAGAAATCCACTGAACGCGGAGAAAAACGACCCCGTCCCTCGGCTTCTGCTTCCTCGGGGACCCCTTCGATTCCCAAAGAAGTCCTCAAAAGGGTCTTCAAAGAAGTCAAATGAAAATGGGTCCCTTCCACCAAAAAATTCCCTGAAGACATCATCTGGGTTACGGAATGAGAAGCCAAATTCAAATGGACTGTCAAAATGACTTCCACCTCCTCCTCCACCATTTAATCCTTCTTTGCCATGTTTGTCATAGATGTCCCATTTCTTAGCATCTGACAGCACTTCATATGCCTCCACTACTTGTTTGAATTTTCTCTCTGCTTCTTCTTTATTCTCGGGATTTTTATCTGGATGCCACTTCAGTGCCAGTTTCCGATATGCCTTTTTAATATCCTCGGGTGAAGCATGTCTCTACACGCCTAGAACTTCATAGTAATCCACCATATTTTAAGAGATTGTTGGAATGGGTCCGAGGACGGAGGCGGCTAGTGGCGGGATGCAGGGGAGGCAGGGTGACGGCCCGAATCTCCTCACAGCTCCAGGACTACTGCGCTGGTGGTGGCAGCGGCTCCTCGAACTTTCCTTTCTCCAGGTTTTGCTTATAATTTGGTATCTTATTGCCATAAAGAATCAGTTTTGTCAGTCTTATGATCTCTATTTTAACATTAATGCTGGTCAGTTGTTTTGTCTAAACTCCAAAAGGTCAGGGGTAAATGAAACGTGTCCAACCTCCCTTCCATGGTGGCAGGGAACTCAGTTTCTCTGGGATCACCTAGCTAAGCAGGGATCCATTCAATTGGTGAGGGGCTTAGGATTTCTAGTTTGCACTGGCAGTCACTAATCTGCTATCTGTGTGAATTTTCCTACTCAATATTTTATATGAATGAAATCATACAATATGTAGCCTTTTGTGTTTAGCTTCTTTCACTTGGCATAATGTTTTCAAGATTCATCCATATTGTAGCATGTATCATACTATGTTTCTTTTATGGATGAATAATATTCTATTATATGTATATACCACATTTACCCATTCATTTGTTGGTGGACATTTGGTTTGTTTCTACCTTTTGATTATTGTGAATAGTGCTGCTATGAATATTCTTATACCAGTTTTTGTTTGACACTTTCACTTTTTGTGGGTATACACTTAGGAGTGGAATTGCTGAGTCGTGGTAATTCTATGTTTAATTTTTAAAGGAATTACCGAACTGTTTTCCACAGTATGTGCACCATTTCGTGTTCTCACTAGCAATGTGTGAGGGTTCCAATGTCTCCACATCCTCTCCAACACTTTCCATTTTTAAAATAATAGTCATCCTAGTGGGTATAAAGTAGTATCTCATTGTAGTTTTATTTTGAATTTCCCTGATGGCTAATGATGTTGAGTATCTTTTCATATGCTTGTAAGCCATTTGTATATCATCTTTGGAGAAACATCTGTTCAAGTCCTTTGCCCATTTTTAAATTGAGTTGTTTGTCTTTTTGTTGTTTAGTTATAAAAGTATTATATATTCTAGTTATTAGACCATTATCAGATATATACTCCATAAATATTTTCCTCCATTCTGTGAGTCTTCTTTTCACTCTCTTGATAGTGTCCTTTGAAGCACAAAATATTTTAATTTTGACCAAGTCCAGTTTATCTATTTTTTCTTTTGTTGTTTGTGCTTTTCATGTCCTATCTATGAAATCATTTCTAATCTGAAGATTCTAAAGATCATCACTATTCTTTCTTTTATGAATACTTCTTTCTTCCATAAAACTTCTTTTATAGTTTAGGCTCTTATATTTAGGTATTTGATCCATTTTGAGTTAATATTTATAAATACTATGAGGGGTCATGTAAGGGTTCAACGTAATTCTTTTTTTTTTTTTTTTTGAGACAGAGTCTCACTCTGTCGCCCAGCCTGGAGTGCAGTGGTGTGATCTTGGCTCACTGCAAGCTCTGCCTCCTGGGTTCACACCATTCTCCTGCCTCAGCCTCCCGAGTAGCTGGGACTACAGGTGCCCACCACCACGCCTGGTTTTTTTTTTTTTGTATTTTTAGTAAAGAGAGTGTTTCACCGTGTTAACCAGGATGGTCTCAATCTCCTGACCTCGGGCTGACCTTGTGACTCACCTGCCTTGCCCTCTAAAAGTGCTGGGATTACAGGCATGGGCCACCGCGCTCGGCCCAACTTAATTATTTTACATGTGGATATCCAGTTGTTTCAGCACCTCTTGTTGACTTTTCTTTCCCCATTGAAGGATCTTAGAACACCTGTCAAAAATAACTTGACTATAGATGTATGGTTTTATTTTTTGGCTCTCAATTCTATTCCATCAATCTATATATCCATCCTTACACCAGTTTCAATTTTTTTTTTCTTACTGTAGCTTTGTAGTAAGTTAGGAAATTGGGAAGTGTGAGTCCTCCAACTTTGTTTTTCTTATTCAAGATTGTTTTGGCTATTTGGGGTCCTGTGCCATTTCATATGTATTTTAGAATGGCTTCTCGGGCCGGGCGCGGTGGCTCACGCCTGTAATCCCAGCACTTTGGGAGGCAGAGGTGGGCGGATCACGAGGTCAGGAGATCGAGACCATCCTGGCTAACACAGTGAAACTCCGTCTCTACTAAAAAAAAATACAAAAAATTAGCCGAGCGAGGTGGCGGGCGCCTGCAGTCCCAGCTACTCGGGAGGCTGAGGCAGGAGAATGGCGTGAACCCCGGGGGACAGAGCCTGCAGTGAGCCGAGATCGTGCCACTGCACTCCAGCCTGGGCGACAGCGAGACTCTGTCTCAAAAAAAAAAAAGAATGGCTTCTCTATTTCTGCAAAAAATGCCATTGGAATTTTGCTAGGGATTGCATTGAATATATAGATAGCTTTGGGGAACATTGACATCTTTTTTTTTTTTTTTTTTGCATTTTTAGTAGAGATGAGGTTTCACTGTGGTCTCGATCTCCTGACCTCGTGATCCGCCCGCCTCAGCCTCCCAAAGTGCTGGGATTACAAGCGTGAGCCACCGCGCCCGGCTGCCATCTTAACAATTGTAAGTCTTCTGGTGCATGAACATGGATTGTCTTCTCATTTATTTAGGTTTTAAATTTTCTTTTAGTAATGTTTTATCATTTTTAGTATACAAATCTTACATCTCCTTGGGTAAATTTATTCCTAAGTATTTTGATCCTTTTGATGCTATTATAAAAGGAATTTTAAAACATTTCTTCTTAGATTACTTATTGCTAGTTTATAGTAATTCAATAGATTTTTACATGTTTATTATTTTATCATAGATTTTTGGTGAATTTGTTTATTAGCTTTAGAAATTTTCTTTGTGTATTCCTTAGGCTTTTCTATCTATCTATCTATATATATGATCATGTTGTCTGAAAATAAAGGTAGTTTTACTTCTGCCTTTCCAATTCTTTTTCTTGCCAAATTACTCTGTCTAGGATTTCCAGTGCAACGTTAAATAGAAGTTGTAAAAGCTATCATCCATGTCTTGTTCTGATTACAGTGGGAAATCTTTCAATCTTTCACCATTGAGTATGATGTCAGTTGTAGGTCTTTCGTGAATGTCCTTTAATCTGTTGAGAAAATTCCCTGTTATCACTAGAATAGTGAATTTTTTTTTTTTTTTTGTCATGAAAGGGTGTTGGGTTTTGTCAAAAGCTTTTACTAGATCAATTGAGATCGTATGGTTCCTCCTCTTTATTCTACTAATGTGGTACATTATATTGATTTTATTTCCTATGTTGAACTACCCGTGCATTCCTGGGATGAATCCGCTTTATCATCATGTACAATTATTCTAATGAGCTTCTGGATTTGGTATACTAGTATTTTGTTGAGGATTTTTGCTCCCTTGTGTTCATAAGGGATATTGGTCTACAGTTTCTTTTCTTGCATTGTCTTTGTCTGGCTTGGTGTCAAGGTAATGCTGGCTTCATGGAATGGGTCAGGGTGTATTTCCTCCTCTTCTGTGTTTTTGAAGAATTTGAAACAGATTAGTGTTAATTCTTCTTCAGATGTTAGGTAGAATTCACCAGTGAAGTCATTTAATCCTCAGCTTGTTTTTGGTTGGGTGATTTGTGGTGATTTGTGGTTATTGAGTCAATCTGTTTATATGTTATAGGTCTATTGAGATTTTCTATTTCTTCTTGAGTCAGTTGTGGTAGTTTGTGTTTCTAGGACTTTGTCCATTTCATCCTGGCTGTCTAATATTTTGGTTTATAGTAGTTTATTATATTCCCTTATAATCTTTTTATTTCTGTAAACTTAATAATAATGTTCCCATTTGTTTTTTTGAGACAGGATCTCACTGTGTCACCAGATTGTAGTGCAGGAGTGCAATCAGAGATCACTGCAGCCTCAATCTCTTGGGCTCAAGCCATCCTCCTGCTTAGCTTCCTCAGTAGCTAGGACTACAGGCAGGTGCCACCACACCCAGCTAATTTTTTTATTTTTATTTTTTTGTAGAGACGAAATCTTACTATGTTGCCTAGGCTGCCTCAAACTCCTGGGCTCAAGCGATGCTCCTGCCTTGGCCTCCCAAAGTGTTGGGATTACAGGTGCGAGCCACCAAGCCTGGCCTGTGTCACCATGCCCAGCCTGTTCTCAGTTTCATATTTGATTTTAGTAATTGAGTCTCTCTCCTTTTTTTTTTTTAGTCATTCTAGCTAAGGTTTGTCCATTTCGTTGATCTTTTCAAACAATTAACTTTTGGTTTTACCAATTATTTTGTTTTTCTAATTGTCGATTTCATTCATCTGCACTCTAATATTGATTATTTCCTTTCTTGTTCTAGCTTTGGGTTTGGTTTGCTCTTCTTTTTCTTGTTAATTAAGGTGTACGATTAGATTATTGACCTAAGATTTTTTGCTAATGTAAGCTATGAATTTCCCTCTGAGCACTGCTTTCACTGCATCCATATGTTTTTATATATTGTATTTTATTTTCATTCATCTCAAAGTATTTCCAATCATTCTCGTGATTTCTTTTTTAACCTATTAGTTGTTTAAACTGTTACAATTTTAATGACTGTAGTGAAATCTTCTGTATTATTCCTGATACTGATGATTTATATATTTTATCTTTTTATCTTTCTCAGTCTTTCTAGAGGTTTATCAGTTTTAATGATTGTTTGCCAATGAAGAAGCCTTTTTTTTTTGATATTCTCTATTGTTATCTTTCTTACTATTTTTTTTAGACATGGGGTCTTGCTGTGTTGCCCAGGATGGCCTTGAACTCCTGGGCTCAAGCAATTCTCCTGCCTCAGCCTCTTGAGTAGCTGAAACTACAGGCTCATACCACTACACCTAGCTAATATTCTCTATTGTTTTCAGTTTTGTTTATTTCTGTTCCTATCTTATTTCCTTCCTTCCACTTCCTTTGGATGTGCCCTTCTTTTTCTATTTTCTTGAGATGATTATTTAGATTATTGATTTGAGACCTTTCCTATTTTCTAATATAAGCATTTAGCAGTATAAATTTCCCTCTCAGTGCTACTTTAGCTATGTCCCACATAGTTTGATATGTGTATTTTCACACAGAAAGACATTTAAGATACTTATTGCATCATGGAATTTTTCAGTACCTAGTCTAATGGCCCTTAATTTCCTCAACTGTGGCCCCTTTCCTTCGTCCAAGCCTCTCTTAAATCATGGTTTCTAGAACATAGACGTCTGGATTGGTCTAGCTATTGCATACAGTGCTAGACTATCTGTTCATTCCTTTGTTTGTTCATTCATTTACCCATTCATTCATTCAACAAACATTTACTGAGGTCCTATACAAGTCATTGTGCTGGCTAGGAATATACAGATGTTTAAACAGACATACTCCTTCTCTTTATGGCTCTGTCTGGCAAAGATGACAAATAATTAAACAAATAATTTCAAGGGTCACCACTATCTCCCTTGTTATAGGAACTCTACTACCATTAACACAAAGCTAGGTTAAAATTCTATGAGGTTTTTGTTGTTGTTGTTGTTGTTGTTTTGTTTTTTTCCAACAAGTTCTGCCATTTTCTATCCTATTTTCAAAAGTGTTTTCCACCTTGAACCTAGGGTGATCCTCAGCTGGTTGCACTCTACAGGCTATTCCAGTTGCTTAAAGCTGACTAGTTCCTGATTGGTTGAGGCTGTGGTTGGATGTCTTGAAGATCATCCCTGACCTGAACCATGACTGCAAACATCTCTGTCTGTCCCTTTCCATTGATCTCTCTTTTGTGATACAATCTGAGCACATAATGGAGTAGCACCTTAGCTTTGGGTAGAGTGATAAAATTTTTTAGAGTTCTGTTAGTTAGGTCTTTTGGTCATCACCAAACCCTCGATAGATATGGTCCCCAATTGACAGATGAACAAATTGAGACTGAGAGAGGCTAAGTTACTTGCCCAGTTGGGAAAATCAGGAACTGATACAGGTTTTTAGATTCCCACCTAGGCCTTTACTTTTGCCTCAATCTCACTGTCTCTTCCTAGTTGACCATTAAATATATTTTAAAGAGGGCAAAGTCCAATTGCATAATAGGTCTGCCTGTCTGTAACATGATGATTAGTGCTAATGGCTGGGTATTACCTGGCATGCATGTGTTAGGTTTACAGTAAAGAATGTCTACTTTTTATTAACTGTCCTTTTAGATATATTAGTGACTGTCACACCTGAATTATAACAAAGAAGCACTAGAGAAATTCAATGTGGGCGGCAAAATTCTTTGAAGAATAACTAGTTATAATTGGGGAGTCTGAACACATTTCAGAGTTGCACATTTAATATGCAGTATGGTTAATTGCACTGTAATTACAGTATTTTAGAATGCCATGCTAAGTGTTTAATCCTTTTCAGGTTTGCCCTCCAATCAGTGGTCTGCCTTCATTTTCCAGATTGATGAAGTCTGCCTCAGAGAAGGGGGTAGGTAACAAGACCGTGTCGATGTGTCTAATCAGCTGGGAAGGTTGTAAAATGAATCTTTCCTATCTAGAATTTATATTTAATCATAGTTATGTTCTCTTTGTGAATGAGTGTTGATTAGCTAGATGTCAGAATAGGACAACAATAAGCTTTTATTTATCCAGATAAGTTATGCTGGAGTCATTATTTAGGTCTGATTGAGTTGATGGAGATATTTACATTACCTCAGCACACAGAGCCACTTAATCTTATTCATAATGTTAATTATATACTCCAAGAGTTACTGCCATGCTCTTATTTATGGTGTTTACTATTCGGGTTTGTTTATATATGTGATGACTTATGGATCCCTCTTTTTCACTGGACTATGCCCTTTTTACAGTTGCAAAATGCACCTCCACTTATAAAAACTGATCTTCAGTAGTTTGTTCACAGTGTTTCTGATGTCATCCAATTTGGAGAAGGAAACTCTCTTTGGTTTCAGGGAGTTAGTTAAGACTACATAATTGAACTGACTTTTAATAGTTTTTTTTGTTTTTGTTTTGTTTTGTTTTGTTTTGTTTTGGCTCACGCCTGTAATCCCAACATTTTGGGAGGCTGAGGTGGGTGGATCATTTGAGGTCAAGAGTTCAAGACCAGTCTGGCCAACATGGTGAAACCCCATCTCTAATAAAAATACAAAAAAAAAAAAAAAAAAAAGAGAGACTTTTTTTTTTTTTTTTTTTTTGGCCTTTATGTATTTGTGTATGCTTTTGCAGTGATTGGAGTTTTCTTTCCCTGCATACCCCCTGCAAACTATTATTTATTCTTTTAGGCCAGGTCTGAAATTTCCATTCTTCAAGGAAGGCTACTTTAACTGTACCAGAGAGAGTTAATCATTGCCTGCTTTATCTCAACTACTGTATCTGAGCATTAACACCATCACAGCCCCGTCATACTGTATCTCAATTATTGTTGATATGTTTGCTTTCAATAACAGACTGGTTTATTTGAGAGTTAGGACCATATTATATTCATCTCTCTTATCACCCAAATCTAATAGTGCCTAGTACATGATAGATGATTAATCATTTCTCAGTGTTGAATGACATAGATTTTTTTTTAAAAAAATATTTTTGAAGGCTGGGC
The DNA here is from genome assembly GCF_028878055.3 of Symphalangus syndactylus. Classification (NCBI taxonomy): domain Eukaryota; kingdom Metazoa; phylum Chordata; class Mammalia; order Primates; family Hylobatidae; genus Symphalangus; species Symphalangus syndactylus. Next base: position 21,416,714 of record NC_072424.2, read on the forward strand.
ATGGTGGCTCACGCCTGTAACTCCAGCACTTTGGGAGGCCGAGGCAGGTGGATCATGAGGTCAGGAGCTCAAGACCAGCCTGGCCAAGATGGTGAAACCCCATCTCTACCAACAGTACAAAAAAATTAGCCGGGCGTGGTGCTGGGTGCCTGTAATCCCAGCTACTCAGGAGGCTAAAGTAGGAGAATCACTTGATCCTGGGAGGCAGAGGTGTCAGTGAGCCGAGATCGTGCCACTGCACTCCAGCCTAGGTGACACAGCGAGACTGTATCTCAAAAAATATATATATATGTATTTTTGAAAAATAATTTACATATCATAAATTCACTCTTGTTTTTTCATTTTTTCTCTACTTTTTTTTTTTACTGCCAGAACTTCACTCTTTTAAAGTATGCAATTAGGTGGTTTCTAATATGTTTACAAAGTTGTACAACTGTCACCATTATCTAATTTCAGAATATTTTCATTATCCCAGAAAGAAACCCCATATCCACTCTCAGTCATTTCTCATTCCCTCTTTTCCCCAACTCCTGGCAACTACTAATCTAATTATTGTCTCTATGGACTGTCCTATTTTGGACATTTTATGTAAATGGAATCATATAACATGTGACTTCTTTCTCTTAGCATAACATTGTCAAGGTTGGATGATGTAGCATGTGTAGGAACTTCATTCCTGGCCAAATACTCTTTTACTGTATGGATGTATCATATTTTGTTTATCCATTTACCAATTGATGGATATGTGGGTTGCTACTATGAATATTCATGTTTTTGTGTGTACATATGTTTTCAGTTTTCTTAGGTATATATATAGCAGAGGAAGTTCTGGGTCATATGACAACTCTATGTTTAACTTTGGGAGTTGCTGCCAAACTGTTTTCCAAAATGGTTACACCATTTAACATTCCCACTGGCAATGTATGATGCTTCCAATTTCTCCACATTCTCCACAACTCTTGTTATTGTCTGTTTTTTTAATTATATCCATCTTCATGGGTATGAAGTATTTCGTTGTGGTTTTGATTTGCATTTACCTAATTACTCATGGTGTTGAGTATCTTTATATGTCCTCACTGGCCATTTTTTACCCTAGCTTCTTTGTTTTTTTGCAGTTTGAGTATATGTCTAGGTATAGTTTTTTTGTTTTTTGTTTTTTTTTTTAATCTGGGTTGGTGTTCTCTGAGCTTCCTGGATCTACAGCATTGTGTCTGTCATTAATTTTGGAAAATCCTCCGGCATTATTCCTTCAAATATTTATTCTGTTTCTTTCCCTCTTTCTTCTCCTGGTATTCCAATTATAAAGCTCATTGATTCTTTCCTCATTTGTATCTGGTTTATTGATGAGCCTGTGAAAGACAGTTTTCATTTCTGATACAGTATTTTTTATTTCTAGCATTTTTTGATACCTTCTTAGAGTTTTTATCTGTCTGCTTACCTTACCCATCTGTTATTGTATGCCATCCACTTTTTTCATTAGAATCCTTAGCGTATTGACCACAGTTACTTTAAATACCAGTCTGAAAATTTAAAAATCTGAGTCTGGTTGTGATGCTTACTCTGTCTCTTTAAGCTGCATGTTTTTTTGTCTTTTAGTATGCCTTGGAATTTTCTGTTCAAAGCTGGACATGATGTACTGAGTAAAAAGAATTGAGGTAAATATGCCTTTGGCATGAAGTTAATCTGACTAGAAGTTAGGCTGTGTTTACTGTTTGCCATAGTTGTATGTGTCAGAAGCTAAAAGTTCTTCTGGTGTCCTTGTTTTTGTTTCAACTGTTGTATATGGGCCCTGAAGACTTCTTCTTAAATAAGGTCTGGGACGTGGAATTCTTTCATATGTAATTACCTTGTATTATACAGGGTCCCTGAATAATGTAGATGTGGTGGTAAGATGTGGGGAGAGGGAAAGTGTGCTATAGTCCTATGACTAGTTCTCAGCTTTTTCATGAGCCTGTGCCCCTGGGCTGTGACCTTTATGTTTCTCAGCTCATTGTTCTTACCAAGATCAAGTCATTTTTAAATATAAATGCCCACCAGATTGTTGCACACTTTTGCTTATTTTCCAGAATTCTGAAAAAGTTGATTTCAACAATTTTGTCAGTGTTCTCATTGCTTTTAAGGAGAAGATTTCCAGAGTTTGTTACTTTTATTTCTGCTGATACCATTCCAGATTATTCTCCATAAATGAATGTTGTGAACATGCTGCCTAGTTCAGAAATAATACCAATTTCCATTTCTTATAGAAAGGCTTGGCACTAATACTCATCAAAGATGGATTTTCTAAGTTTTGTAAGTTGTCAGTATATCCTGCTAATCTTAATTAAAAGATTAATTTCTTGATGATGATCTAAATACTTGCTCTGCATATATATGCACATATTAAACTGTTAAAGTATTAAGAAACTTAATAGCTAAGTTTTAAAATGACACAAATTGCTCAGAAACATCCTTTCTTTTTAGCACCTTAATATGCCAAAATTAGGACTTTCATGGAAAATGTTATAAGGCAACAATGAGATGTCATCATCTCTCATTGTTAGGCATTACCATCAAAATATTTTGACCATACTTTTCACTTCGACGTAGGTGTTTTAGCATCTATTCCCACCTTTTCAAGGAGGTTTTTGGAGGTATATTTTTTAATTCTGATGTTTTCACTGTGTTAGGTCAGAAAAATAATCCAAGCTAAATGCTTTTTGTCCTGTTATTTGGGTACTTACAGACTCCCTACTAAATTACTTCTTTGACTTCAAATTGATATAGAAAATACTCTACACAGATTTCAAGAATGGGTGTTTCACAGTATGTATTTATTGCAGTTTTGAGAAAGAAATTGGACATAGCATATCTTATTCAGACACAAATTACATCATTGTTAACAATGTTACACAGTTTCCAAATCCTTTTTTTTCCAATATTTATAAGGTTTTCGTGTAGGTGAGTAGGTAAGTAATGTACATACATATAGTTGAACACTATGTAGCTTTAAAAAATAAGGTAAATCAATGTGATAATATGGAAAGATCTCCAAGATATATTAAGTAAAACAGATTATAGAATAGTATAAAGGAGCCATATTTATAAAAATATGTGTATAAGAATATGTATTAACATTTCCAGGAGAATATCTACCAAACATAATAGCAGTTACCCTTGAGTAGAGTGTAGAGGTTGGAGGAAGAGAAAAATACTTACTTTATTACTATACTTGAATGAAAATAAAGAGCAGATATTAGTTTCATAACTTAAAAAATGGTTTTAAAATCTATTTTCAACCTGGCATTTGAACTAGAGATTAATAAAATAATTTGAGAACTAAGCTGTCTCCTGGAGAATCATTTAATTTTTATAATATTGAAACATTTAAATTTCCCCTTATTGTACATTCTTTTCCATATGTACAATTCTCATTTTATATTTTCTTTTCCCCTAAAAGCCCCTTATTTGTTTATTAATTTATTAAGACAGGGTCTTGCTCTGTTGCCCAGGCTGGAGTGCAGTGGCATGATCACAGCTTACTGCAGCCTCCACCTCCAGGGCCCAAGTGATACTCCCAGCTCAGCTTCCTGAGTAGCTGGGACTACAGGCATGTGCCACCATGCCTGGCTAATGGTTTACATTTTTTGTAGAGATGGGATCTCCCTATGTTGCCCAGACTGGTCTAAAACTCCTGGGCTCAAGCAGTCTTCCTGCCTCAGCCTCCCAATGTGCTGGGATTACAGGCATGAGACACCATGCCAGCCCACCCTCTCTTCTTTATTGAGTCATTAAAAAATAAAAAAGAATTGTGATAATGTTTCCATAACAAAGTTTACCATTTTAATCATTTTTAAGTATACAGTTTTGTGGCCTTAAGTATATTAACATTGTACAACCATCACCACCATTGGTCTCCAGAACTTTTTCCATCTTCCTAAACTGACACTTCCGTACCAATTAAACAATAAAGATCCATCCTGGCTAACAGGGTGAAACCCCGTCTCTACTAAAAATACAAAAAAAAAATTAGCCGGGCATGGTGGTGGGCACTTGTAGTCCCAGCTACTCGGGAGGCTGAGACAGGAGAATGGCATGAACCTGGGAGGCGGAGGTTGAAGTGAGCTGAGATTGCGCTACTGCACCCCAGCCTGGGCGACAGAGCGAGACTCCATCTAAAAATAAATAAATAAATAAATAAATAAATAAATATAAAGATCCACTTTTAGGAGATGGAAATTGTCTGAAAATCATGTAAAATAAGTTGGAAAAAATATGTAGAAAAATAAGAATAGACTTATGGTGTCCTTCATTTTAAAATACTGCTTTCAATGACCTGTTCTCACAGAGAGTTTTAGACTTCAGACAGGTTAAATATTTGTGTTTATTAATGCCACGTTAGTTAATAGAATAGAAAAAGGGCTGGGAGCAATGGCACAAGCCTGTAATCCCAGCACTTTGGGAGGCTGTGGCGGGTGGATCACCTGAGGTCGGGAGTTTGAGACCAGCCTGACAAATATGGTGAAACCCCGTCCCTATTAAAAATACAAAAATTAGCTAGGTGTGGTGGTGTACGCCTGTAGTCCCAGCTACTTAAGAGCTTGAGACAGGAGAATTGCTTGAACCTGGGAGGTGGAGGTTGCAGTGAGCCGAGATTGCGCCACTGCACTCCAGCCTGGGCAACAGAGAGAGACTCAAAAAAAACAGGAAGTGTTGCGTAGGTGCTACTGATCCTGAATATAATGGAAGCACATCCCCTTGAGAGCTGTATTGGGGTGTGTTTTTCACTAGATTGGATGCTTTTCATGACAAAACGGGAGGTATTTATCTTCATATCTGCAGAAGTTAATCAGATGAAGAGACTGAATGGTTATCAATTATCAAACGTAACTACTGAAAGATGGTTAAAAATGTTGTTGTGGGACTTCCAGTATTAGGAGAGAGGGGAGCAGAAGGAGGATGAGGAGAACCTCAGACTTGAGCACCATGGAATATATATTCTTTTCTGTGGAATAACTTGAGATCCACCACAGACATTCAGGTGGAGCAGATTATGAAGGGATAAATTTGCTTCTGAGCATGACATTTCTCTGATTACATAGAAAGTGCTACTTTTGAAGGGTGACTTCAAAGACAAAGGGCTCTTTGGTTTTGCAGCTAGTGAGCTACCATTCCTGGTAAAGATGGCCTGTAAATATCAAAGGAAAAATGGCAGATATGCTACAAAACACTTGAAATGCACTTTTGCTTTCCCTTTCTTTCTCCTTACCTGCTTCCTCTTCCTTAATGTATTTCCTCCACTAACATACATACTCAAAAACTAAATTAACTGAGTAGCATAGGGCCTGAAACTGTGGTTCTGGCTTTAAGTAGCTAAGTGAATGAGAACATATCATTTAGTTTTTGTGGATGTTATTTTCCTCTTATGTAAAATTGGGAATATCATTCTGTTGGTTCTTTAAGTAAAAGGAATTTTAAAATTTAAGTAGATGGTTTCTAACAAATAACTCAGTGTTGATGAATCTTTGAAAAGAATAATATAGTGTTCTATCTGTATAATCTTTAAAATACTAATGATTTTAAGTGTCTACTCACGTGATGGGCTAGCGGTAGATATTTATGACAATGAGAGGCACACTAATTTTTCTCTAGAATTGTGAGAAAATTACAAGTGCTTTGGAAAGTTACATGTTCATCTAACCAAGGTGAACCAATGTGACTCTTCAAGACAAAGGGTGAGAATATTAAACCAGTGAAACTCCTTTCCCTTTTGAACTATAAGCCTGTGTATATGCTATCCTCATATGAAGCAATGCCTGTCACTGAAAAAATTGAAATGTAGAAAAGAAAACACATGTTGCAGGTTTTAAAATCGTTCCAAAAATAGAGTATTGGACTCCCTGATGCTACATATTGATTTTTCAATAGTATCACTTATTTACTCATCTAGTTTTTCTTCAGCATTGAAGATTGATTTTAATAAAAATAGGTAGCTACTAAATTTGAGGAGTCACATTAAAAACCCAACTTTCTGTTGAATTTCCTTTGGCATTTTAGTAGATATACTTAGGTTGGGAAAATATATTAACGAAGACATGCTTAGGTATAATGTTAGACTGAGTATTGAGTGTCATAAGAAGGAATCACTTAGAGAAACAGGCCTTGTCCTCAAGAGGTGTGTGAGCTTGCTGTAGAAATAAGTAACACAAAACGTTTTAAACACCGGGGCCTGTTGTGGGGTGGGGAGTGGTGGGGGTGGTGGGAGGGATAGCATTTGGAGATTTACCTAATGTTAAATGATGAGTTACTAGGTGCAGCACACCAACATGGCACATGTATACATATGTAACTAACCTGCACGTTGTGCACATGTACCCTAAAACTTAAAGTATAATAAAAAAATTAAAATAAAATAAAATATAATAAAATATATTAAAGAAAAAGAGTTGAGTATAAAAATAAAATTAAAAAACTATTTTTTACATGGCATGAGAATATTATTTTCAATGAATCATGTTTGTTAAACTATTTCAATAAAAAAGTGACAAAATCCAAAAAAAAAAGTTTTTTTAAACATTGTTACAGCTTAGATTTTAGGTGATGTAAACTGTTCAGACCATAGTAAACACCACAGAAGTAATGAAAAGTCAATTGAGCAGTTTACAGCAGCATAATAAAGCCCTTGCCCTAAAGCGTATGCATTCTATTAAAAAAACGAGTCTGTTTTAAAAAACAGTTTTAGATTCATGAGAGTTCCCATATAGTCCACACTCAGTTTTCCCTATTATTAACATCTTACATTAGTATGGTACATTTGGTATAATTAATGGACCAATATTTACACATTCTTTTAATTTTATTTTAGCCGTTCTAAAAGGCATGTAGTGGTATTTCAATTTTTGAAAAATTTACAATTCCATTACCATTTCATGAAAAGATTTTCTTTTTGCTATTGAATTTCATTGGTGCCACTGTTGTAAATTAGTTGACTATTACGTATGGATCAATTTCTGGATCCTCTGTTTTCACTTACTTATTTTTCTTATCCTTAAATAATTCCTTAATTACTATACCTTTATATCAGATCTAGAAATCAGGTAATGTAAGTCCTCCATTCTTCTCCTTAAAGATTGTCTTGGCTAATCCTAAATCCTTTGTGTTTCCATACAAATTTTCAAATCAGGTTTTCAGTATCTAAAAACAGTTTTCTGGGATTTTGATTTAAGCTGTATTCAATCTATTGATCAGTTTAGGAAGGATGGATATCTTAACAATACTGTCTTCCACATCATGAATATTGTATAGCTCTCTATTTCAGCTTTCTTTAATTTGTCCCAGTGATGTTTTACAATTTTTACTATGAAGGCCCTGCTTTTTTTTAATAGACTATTTTTTAGAGCAGTCTTAGATTCACAGCAAAATTGAATGGAATGTAAGAGATTCCCCAAACACCATCTGCTCTCACACATGGAGAGATTCCCCCTTTTTCTTTTTCTTTTTCTTTTTCTTTTTCTTTTTCTTTTTCTTTTTTTTTTTTTTTGACGGAGTCTCAGTCTGTTGCCCAGGCTGGAGTGCAGGGGCGCAATCTTGGCTCACTGCAAGCTCTGCCTCCTGGGTTCAAGCCATTCTCCCGCCTCAGCCTCCTAAGTAGCTGGGACTACAGGCGCTCACCACCACACCCGGCTAATTTTTTGTATTTTTAGTAGAAACGGGGTTTCACCGTGTTAACCAGGATGGTCTTGATCTCCTGACCTTGTGATCTGCCCCCTCGGCCTCCCAAAGTGCTGGGATTATAGGCGTGAGCCACTGCGCCCAGCTGATTCCCCATTTTTAACATCCCCTACCAGAGTGATACATTTATTACAATTAATGAACCTACATTGTTGGGTATATATAATTATCACCCATAGTCCATAGTTTACACTAAGGTTCACTCTAGATGTTGTAGAGCCTATGGGTTTGGACAAACGTATAATGACATGTATCTGCCAATATAGTATCATATAGAGTACTTTCCCTGCCCTAAAAATCCTCTATGCTCTGCCTATTCATCCCTCCCCACCCCATTACCTCTGGCAACCACTGATCATTTTACTATTTCCCTAGTTTTACCTTTTCCAGAATGTCACATAGTTGGCAGCATACAGTAAGTAAGTCTTTTCAGATTGGCTTATTTCACTAAATAATATGCATTTAAGTTTCCTCTATGTCTTTTCATGGGTTGATGCTCCTTTCTTTTTAGTGCTGAATAATATTCCATTGTCTGGATGTACCACGGTTCATTTATCACTCATGTACTGAAGGACATCTTGGTGCTTCCAGTTTTTGACATTTATGAATAAAGCTGGTATACATATATTTGTGCAAGTTTTTGGTGGGATGCAAGTTTTTAACTCTTTTTGGGTAAATACCAAAGAGGACGATGCTGGATCATATGGTAGGAGTATGTTTAGTTTCGTAAGAACTACCAAACTGTCTTCCAAAGTGGCTGTTTATTTTGCATTCTCACCATCAATGAATGACAGTTCTTGTTGCTTCACATCCTCATCAGCATTTGGTATCATCAGTGTTCTGGATTTTGGCCATTCTAAAACAGGTGTGTAGTGATATCACATTGTTGTTTTAATTTGCATTTGATGATATTGGATGTAGATCTTCTTTTCATATGCATATTTGCCATCTATATATCTTCTTTGGTTAGGTGTCTGTTAAAGTCTTTGTCCCATTTATTCATTGAGTTGTTTGTTTTCTTATTGTTGAGTTTTAAGAGTTCTTTGTATATTTTGGATAACAGCCCTTTATAAGATGTCTTTTGCAAATATTTTCTTCCAGTCTTGTTTTCATTTTCTTGACAGAGGTTTTCACGAAACAGAATTTTTTTAATGCAGTCCAGTTTATCAATTCTTTCTTTCATAGCATGCCTTTGGTATTGTATCTAAAAAGTCATTGCGGCTGGGTGCATTGGCTCATGCCTGTAATCCCAGCATTTTGGGAGGCCGAGGCAGGAGGATCTCTTGAGCCTAGGAATTCAAGACCAGCCCGGACAACATAGTGAGACCTCAACTCTACTAAAAAAAAAAAAAATAGCTGGGTGTGGTGGTGTGCCTGGAGTCCCAGCTACTTGGGAGGCTGAGGCAGGAGGATTGCTTGAGCCCAGAAGGTCAAGGTTGCAGTGAGCTGTGATCATGCTACCGCATGCCAGCGTAGGTGACAGAGCACGACCCTGTCTCAAAAAACAAAAAGTATAAAAAGTCATCTCCAAACCCAAGCTCATCTATAGTTTCTTCTATGTTATCTTCTTGGAGTTTTATGGTTTTACATTTTCATTTAGGTCTATTTTCCAGGCTATCCTTTCTTGTTCACTGATTTTTATTTTTTTTTTATGGAGTCTCGCTCTGTCACCAGGCTGGAGTGCAGTGGCACGATCTTGGCTCACTGCAAGCTCTGCCTCCCAGGTTCAAACGATTATCCTGCCTCAGCCTCCCGAGTAGCTGGGAATATAAGCACGCACAACCACACCCAGCTAATTTTTGTATTTTTAGTAGAGATGGGGTTTCACCATGTTGGCCAGGACGGTCTCGAACTCCTGATCTTGTGATCCGCCTGTCTCAGCCTCCCAAAGTGCTGGGATTACAGGCGTGAGCCACCACACCCAGTCTCTGGTTCACTGATTTATTTGTCTGTTCTTTCACCAGTATCTCGCTGTCTTCACTATTGTAGCTTTATGATAAGTCTTGAAGCTGGGTTGTGTCAGTCTTCCAACTGCGTTCTTATCCTTCAATATGATATTGGCTATTTTGGGTCTTTTGCCTCTCTTTATAAGCTTTAGATCAGCTTGTCAATATCTGTGTAATAACTTGCTGGAATTTTGATTGGTATTGCATTGATCAACTTAGGAAGATCTGACATTTTGACAATATTGAGTCTTCCTATCCTTGCACATGGAATATCTCTCCATTGATTAAGTTCTTTGATTTCTTTCATCAGTTTTTAGTTTTCCTCATATAGATCTCATACGTATTTTGTTAGATTTATACGTAAGTATTTCATTCTAAGTATTTTATTGAGTGCTAATGTAAATAGTATTAGGGTTTTTTGTTTTGTTTTCTTTAGAGGGGAAGTCTCACTATGTTGCCCAGGCTGGACCCTAACTCCTAGGCTCAAGCAATCCTCCGACCTCAGCCTCCCAAGCACTGGGACTACAGGCATGAACCATGATGTCTAGCTATAAATGATATTGTCTTAAATGTCAAAATCCACTTATTCATTGCTGGCATATAGGAAAGTGATTGACTTTTGTATATTAACCTTGTATCCTGCAACCTTGCTATAAATGCTTATTAGTTCCAGGAGATTTTTGTTGATTCTTTTGGATTTTCTACATAGACAATCATGTCATCTGCAAACAAAGACAGTTTTATTCCATTTCAATCTGTATAAGGTCATGCATTTATTGTTTCTTGTGGGTACATAGAAGGTATATATATTTATGGGGTATATGAGTTGTTTTGATATGAGCATGTAATGCATAATATCCACATTATGTAACATGGGGTATCCATCCCCTCAATCATTTATCCTTTATGTTACAAACAATTCTATTATACTCTTATAGTTATTTTTAAATGTACAATTAAATTATTATTGACTCTAGTAGCCCTGTTGTGCTATCAAATAGTAGGTCTTATTCATTCTAATTATTTTTTTGTACCCATTAACTATCCTTATTTCCCCCCACCTACTCCACTACTCTTCCCAGCCTCTAGCAACTATCCTATTATCTCCATGAGTTCAATTGTTTTGAGTTTTAGATTTACAAATAAGTGAGAGCATGTGATGTTTGTCTTTCTGTGCCTAGCTTATTTCACTTAACATGACTTCCAGTTCCATCAGTGTTGTTGCAAATGACAGGATCTCATTCTTTTTTATGGCGGAATAGTACTCCACTGTGTATAAGTACCACATTTTCTTTATCCATTCATCTGTTGATGGAACACTTACATTGCTTCCAAATCTTGGCTATTGTGAACAGTGCTGCAACAAACATGAGAGTGCAGATATCTCTTTAATATACTGATTTTCTTTCTTTTGGGTATATACCCAGCAGTGGGATTGCTGGATCATATGGTAGCTCTTTTTTTAGTTTTTTGAGGAAACTCCAAACTGTTCTCCATAGTGGTTGTACTAATTTACATCCCCCAGCAGTGTATGAGGGTTCCCTTTTCTTCACATCATTGTCAGCATTTGTTATTGCTCTCTTTTGGATAGAAGCCATTTTAACTATGGTAAGATGAAATCTTATTGTAGTTTTGATTTGCATGTCTCTGATGATCCGTGATGTTGAGCATCTTTTCATAAGCCTATTTGACATTTGTATTTCTTCTTCTGAGAAATGTCAATTCAAGTTTTTGCCTTTTTTTTTTTTTTTGAGATGGAGTTTCGCTCTTGTTGCCCAGGCTGGAGTGCAGTGGTGCAATCTCGACTCACCGGAACCTCCACCTCCCAGGTTCAAGTGATTCTCCTCCCGCAGCCTCCTGAGTAGCTGGGATTACAGGCATGTGCTACCACACCCGGCTAATTTTTATATTTTTAGTAGAGACGGGGTTTCTCCACGTTGGTCAGTCTGGTCTCGAACTCCTGACCTTGATGCCTACCTCAGCCTCCCAAAGTGCTGGGATTACAGACGTGAGCCACCATGCCTGGCCATTTTTGCCCACTTTTAAATCATATTATTAGATTTTTTTTCCTATAGAGTTGTTTGAGCTCCTTACATATTGTGGTTATTAATCCCCGTCAGATGGGTAGTTTGCAAATATTTTCTCCCATTCTGTGAGTTGTCTCTTCACTTTGTTAATTGTTTCCTTTGCCGTGCAAAAGCTTTTTGTGATTCCATTTGTTTATTTTTGCTTTGGTTGCCTGTGTTTATAGGATATTACTCAAGAAATTTTTGCTCAGACCAGTGTCCTAGAGAGTTTCCCCAATGTTTCTTTCGTCAGTTTCACAGTTTAAGGTCTTAGATTTAACTCTTTAATCTATTTTGATTTGATTTTTGTGTCTGGAGAGAGATAAGGGCCTGGTTTCATTCTTCTGCATATGGATATCCAGTTATCCCAATACCATTTATTGAAGAGACTGTCTTTTCCCCAGTGTATGTTCTTGGCACCTTTGTTGAAAATGAGTTCACTGTAGGTGTGTGGATTTGTTTCTGGGTTCTCTATCCTGTACCAATGGTCTATTTATTTGTTGTTGTTTTTTTGCCAGGACCACGCTGTTTTGGTTACTATGGCCATGTAGTATAATTAGAAGTCAGATAATGTGATTCTTCCAGTTTTGTTCTTCTGGCTTAGGATAGCTTTGGCTATTCTGGATCTTTTGTGGTTCCATATAAATTTGAGGATTTTTTTCTATTTCTGTGAAGAATGTCATTGGTATTCTGAGAGGGATTGCACTGAATCTGTAGATTGCTTTGGGTAGTATGGACATTTTAACAATATTGATTCTTCTAATTCATGAATATGGAATATCTTTCCATTTTTTGTGTCCTCTTCAATTTATTTCACCAATGTTTATGGTTTATATTATAGAGATCTTTCACTTCTTTGGTTAATTCCTAGATATTTAATTTTATTTGTGGCTATTGTATATGAGATTACTTTTTTATTTCTCTTAAAGATTGTTTGCTGACGGCATAAAAAATGCCACTGATTTTTGTATGTTGATTTTCTTTTTTTTGGAGATGGAGTCTTGCTCTGTTGCCCAGGCTAGAGTTCAGTGGTGCAATCTCAGCTCACTGCAACCTCCACCTCCCAGGTTCAAGCGATTCTCCTGCCTCAGCCTCCTGAGTAACTGGGACTAGAGGCATGTGCCACCACACCCAACTAATTTTTGTATTTTAGTAGAGATGGGGTTTCATCTTGTTGGCCAGGCTGGTCTTGAACTCCTGACCTCAGGTTACCCACCTGCCTTGGCCCCCCAGAGTGCTGGGATTACAGGCGTGAGCCACCGTGCCCGGCCATATGTTGATTTGTATCCTGCAACTTTACTGAATTTATTTACCAAAAAACTATTAGAACTGATAGAGTCTTCAGGTTTCTCAAAATATAAGATTACAGCATCTGCAAACAAGGACAATTTGACTTCTTCCTTTCCAGTTTGGATGCCCTTTGTTTCTTTCTCTAATCTAATTGCTGTAGCTAGGACTTTCAGTACTATGTTGAATAACAGTGGTGAAAGTGGGAATCCTTGTTGTGTTCCAGATCTTAGAAGAAAGACTTTCATTTTTTTCCCCATTCAGTATGATACCAGCTGTGAGTCATATGAAAGTCATATATGGCTTTTACTGTGTTGAGATATGTTCCTTGTATACCTGGTTTTTTAGAGTTTTTCTCATGAAGGGATGTTGAATTTCATCAAATGCTTTTTCAGCATCAATTGAAATGATCATATGGTTTTTGTCATTCATTCTGTGATATGATTTATCACATTGATTGACTTGTATATTTTGAATTATCATTGCATCCTAGGAATAAATCCCACTTGGTCATGATGAATGATCTTATTAATGTATTGTTGAATTTGGTTTGCTAGTATTTTGTTGAGGATTTTTCATCAATAGTCATCAGAAACATTGGCCTGTAGTTTCCTTTTTTTTGATGTGCCTTTGTCTGGTTTCAATATCAGGGTAATACTGGCCTCATAGAATGAGTTTGGAAGTATTCCCTCCTCTATTTTCTGGAGTCCTTTGAGTAGGATTGATATTAGTTCTTCTTTATCTTTAAGTGTTTTGTAGAATTCAGCAGTGAAGCCAACAGGTCCCAGGCTTTTCTTTACTGGGAGACCTTTTATTACAGCTTCGATCTTGTTACTTGTTATTTGGTCTGTTCAGGTTTTGGATTTCTTCATGATTCAGTCTTGGTAGATTGTATGTGTCTAGGAATTTGTCCATTTCTTCTAGATTTTCCAATTTACTGGCATATAGTTGCTCATAGTATCCACTAATGATCCTTTGAATTTCTGCAGTATCAGTTGTAATGTCTCCTTTTTCATTCTGATTTTGTTTATTTGGATCTTCTCTCATTTTTTCTTAGTCTAGCTAAAGGTTTGTCAATTTGGTTTAAGTTAAAAAAAAACTTTTTGTTTCATCAATCTTTTGTATTTTTTTCATTTCAATTCCATTTATGTCTGTTCTGGTTTTTATTATTTCTTTTCTTCTACTAATTTTGGGTTTGGTTTGCTCTTGCTTTTCTAGTTCTTTAAGATGAATCATTACATTATTTGAAATTTTTCTTCCTTTTTGATGTAGGCAGGCACTTACAGCTATAAATTTCCCTCTTGGAAATGCTTTTGCTCTGTCCCATAGGTTTTGGTATGTTCTGTTTCCATTGTTATTTGTTTTGAGAAATTTTTCAATTTCCTTCTTAATTTCTTCATTGACCCACTGGTCATTCAGGAGCATATTGTTTAATTTACATGTATTTGTATAGTTTCCAAAATTCCTCTTGTTACTGATTTTTAGTTTTATTCCATTGTGGTCAGAGAAGATGCTTGACATTAGTTCAGTTTTTTTTTAATGTTTTAAGACTTGTTTTGTGATCTAACATATGGTCTATCTTTGAGAATGATCCATGTGCTGAGGAAAAGAACGTGTATTCCGCAGCTGACTGACGAAATGTTCTGTAAATATCCATTGGGTCTACAGTGCAGATTAAGTCTGATGTTTCTTTATGGGTTTTCTGTCTGTTAGATCTGTCCAGTGCTGAAAGTGGAGTGTTGAAGTCTCCAGCTATTATTGTACTGGGGCCTATCTCTCACTTTAGCTCTAATAATATTGGCTTTATGTATCAATGTTGGGTGCATGTTTATTTAAAATTGTTATATGGCCGGGTGCAGTGGCTCATGTCTGTAATCCCAGCACTTTGGGAGGCTGAGGCAGGCAGATCACAAGGTCAGGAGATTGAGACCATCCTGACTAACACAGTGAAACCCCGTCTCTACTAAAAATATAAAAAATTAGCCGGGCATGGTGGTGGGTGCCTGTAGTCCCAGCTACTTGGGAGGCTGAGGCAGGAGAATCGCATGAACTTGGGAGGTGGAGGTTGCGGTGAGCCAAGATCGCTCCACTGCACTCCAGCCTGGGCAACAGAGTGAGACTCAGTCTCAAAAAAAAAAAAAAAAAATTGTTACATCTTCTTGCTGAGTTGACCCCTTTATCATTATCTAGTGACCTTCTTTGTCTGTTCTGACAATTTTTGTCTTGAAATCTATTTTGCATGATGTAAGTATAGCTACTTCTGCTCCTTTTTGGTTTCCATTTGGATGGAATTTCTTTTTATCCCTTTATTTTCAGTCTATGTGTGTCTTTATGGATGAAGTTTGTTTCTTGTAGGCAACAGATCACTGGGTCTTGTTTTCTTATCCATTTAGCCACTCTATGTCTTTTGATTGGAGAGTTTAGTCCATTTACATTCGCTGTTATTATTGATAAGTAAATATTTACTCCTGACTTTTTGTTATTTGTTTTCTGGTTGTTTTGTGGTCTTCTCTTCCTTCATTCTTTACTTCCTTTCTTCCGTTTAGTGAAGGTGATTTTGTCTGGTGATACGATTTAGTGTCTTGCTTCTTACATATTTTGTGTATCTGTTGTATGGTTTTTGGTTTGAAGTTGCCAGGAGGCTTGCAGATACTATCTTAATACCCATTGTTTTAAGCTGATAACAACTTAACCCTGTTTGCATAAATAAACAATAGAAGCAACAAGCAAAAAGAAACTATAGACTCTATCCCCCTCTTTTTAACTTTTTGCTCTTTCTATTTATATGTTATTGTACTATGTCTTAAAAATTTGTGGTTATTATTTTTGATTTATTCATCATTTAGTCTTTTTACTAGAAATAGGAGTAGTTTATACACCACAGTTACAGTGTTATAATATTCTGTTTTTCTGTGTACTTATTATTAGCAGTGAGTTTCGTACCTTCAGAGGATTTCTTATTGCTCATTAACATACTTTTCTTTCTGACTGAAGTATTCCCTTCAGAATTTCTTGTAGGGCAGGTCTGGTGTTGACAAAATCCCTCAGCTTTTGTTTGTCAGGGAAAGCTTATTTGTCCATCACATTTGAAGGATATTTTTACTGGATATACTATTCTCAGGTAAAACTTTTTTTTCTTTAGCAATTTAAATATGTTACTCTCTTGATCTGTAAGGTTTCCACCAAAAAGTGCTACTAGGCATATTGGAGCTCCATTGTATGTTATTTGTTTCTCTTCTCTTGCTGCTTTTAGGATCCTTTATTTGTCCTTGACCTTTGGGAGTTTGATTATTAAATGCCTTGAGGTAGTCTTCTTTAGGTTAAATCTGCTTGGTGTTCTATAACCTTCTTGTACTTGGATATTGATATCTTTCTCTAGGTTTGGGAAGTCCTCTATTATTATCTCTTTGAATAAACTTTCTACCCCATATTTTTTTCTACCTCTTCTTTAAGACCTATAACTCTTAGATTTGCCTTTTTGAGGCTATTTTCTAGATTCTGTACATGTGTTTTATTGTTTTTTATTCTTTTTCCTTTTATCGCCTCTGACCAAGTATTTTCAAATAGCCTGTCTTCAAGTTCACTAATTCTTTCTTCTGCTTGATCAATTCTGCTACTAAAAGACTGATGCATTCTTCAGAATGCCAATTGTATTTTTCAGCTCCAGGATTTCTGCTTGATTCTTTCTAATTATTTTGATCACTTTGTTAAATTGGTCTGATAGCATTCTGAATTCCTTCTCTATGTTATCTTGAATTTCTTTGAGTTTCCTCAAAACAGCTATTTTGGATTCTGTGTCTGAAAGGCAATATATCTGTTTTTCTAGAATTGGTCCCTGGTGCCTTATTTAGTTCATGTGGTGATGTCATGTTTCCCTGGATGGTCTTGATACTTGTAGATATTTGTCTGTATCTGGGCATTGAACAGTTAGGTATTGATTGTAGTCTTCTCAGTCTGGGCTTGTTTATACCCGTCCTTCTTGGGAAAGGTTTCCAGATATTCAAAAGGACTTGGGTGTTGTGATCTAACCTGTATCTGCTTTAGGGGGCACACAAAGCCCAACAATGCTGTAGTTCTCACACATTCATAGAGGTACCACCTTATTGGTTGTATTACGTCATTCTCACATTGCTATAAATACCTGAGACTAGGTAACTTGAAAAGGGTCGGGCATGGTGGCTCATGCCTGTAATCCCAGCACTTTGGGAGGCCAAGGTGGGCAGATCACGAGGTCAAAAGATCAAGACCATTCTGGCCAACATGGTGAAACCCCGTCTCTACTAAAAATACAAAAATTAGCCGGGCATGGTGGCACACACCTGTAGGCCCAGATACTTGGGAGGCTGAGACAGGAGAATCGCTTGAACCTGGGAGTGGAGGTTGCAGTGAGCCAAGATAGATGACACCATTGCACTCCAGCCTGGCAACAAAGTGAGACAAAAAAAAAAGAAAGAAAGAGAGAGAGAGAGAGAAAGAAAGAAAAAGAAAGAAAGAAAGAAAGAAAGAAAGAAAGAAAGAAAGAAAGAAAGAAAGAAAGAAAGAAGGAAAGAAAGAAAGAGGTTTAACTGGCTCATGGTTTCACAGGCTATACAGGAAGCATGATGCTGGTATCTGCTCAGTTTCTGGGGAGGCCTCAGGAAACTTGCAATCATGGCAGAAAGTGATGGGGGAGCCAGCACTTCAGAAGGCTGGAGCAGGAGCAAGAAGGTGAAGGGAGGTGCCACATACTTTTAAATGACCAGAGCTCATGAGAACTCACTTACTATCCTGAGGACAGCACCAAGGGGATGGTGCTAAATCTTTCATGAGAAACTGCCCCCATGATTCAATCACCTCCCACCAGGCCCCACCTCCAACATTCAGCATTCCAATTGAACATGAGATTTGGGTGAGGACACAGATCCAAACCATATCATTCTGCCCCAGACCTTCCCAAATCTCATGTACTTCTCACATTGCAAAATACAATCATGCCTTCTCAACAATCCCCAAGGTCATAACTCATTCCAGCATTAACTCAAAAGTCAAAAGCCCAAAGTCTCCTCTGAGACAAGTGAAGTCCCTTCCCCATATGAGCCTGTAAAATCAGAAACAAGTTAGTTTCTTCCAAGATACAATGGAGGTATAAGCATTAGGTAAATATTCCCATTCCAAAAGGGAGGCATTGGCCATAAAAAAGGAGCTACAGGCCCCATGCAAGTCTGAAACCCAGCAGGGCAGTCATTAAGTCTTGAAGATCCAAAATAATCTCCTTTGACTCCATGTCCCACATCCAGGGCACACTGATATAAGAGGTGGACTCTCAAGGCCTTGGGCAGCTCTGCCCCTGTGGCTTTGCAGAGTTTTGGCCTTGGTGGCTGCTCTCATGGACTGGCATTGAGTGCTGGTGGATTTTCCAGATTGAGTGTGCAAGGTGCTGGTGGGTCTGCCATTCTGAGGTCTGGAGGGCAGTGGTCCTCTTCTCACAGCTCCATCAGGCAGTGCCTCAGTGGGGGCTCTGCATTCCAATCCCTCATTTCCCCTCTTCATTGTCTTAGTAGAGGTTCTCCATGAGGGCTCCACCCCTGCAGCAGGCTTCTGCTTAGATACCCAGGCTTTTTCATGCATCCTCTGAAATCTAGGCAGAGGCTGCCAAGCCTCAACTTTTGTATTCTGTGCACCTGCAGGCTTAACACCACATGGGAACTGCCAAGTCTTGCAGCTTCCACCCTCTAAAGCAGTGGCCCAAGTTGTACCTGGGCCCCTTTGAGCCATGGGTGGAACTGGAGAGCAGGATGTAGGGAGCCATATTTTGAGGCTGTGCCAGGGCAGTGGAGCACTGGGCCTGGCCCAGGAAATCATTCAGTCATCCTAGGCCTCTGTGCCTATGATGGGAGGGGCTGCCACAAAGGTCTCTGAAATGCCTTTCAGGCCTTTTCTCCATTGTCTTCGGTACTAGCACTTGGATCCTTTTTACTTATACAAATTTCTACAGCCTGCAGGAATTCCTCCCCTGAAAGTGGGCTTTTATTTACTACTACATGGCCAGGCTGCAAATTTTCCAAACTTTTATGCTCTGCTTCCCCTTTAAATATAAGTTCCAATTTTAGGTCAATTCTTTCCTCACACATGTGAACATAGGCTATTAGAAGCAGCTTGGTCACATCTTGAATACTTTTCTGCTTAGAAATTTCTTTCACCATATACCCTAAATCATCACTCTCAAGTTCAAAGTTCCACAGATCCATAGGGCGGGGGCACAATGCAGCCAAGTTCTTTGCTAAGGCCTAACAAAAAATGACCTTTGCTCCAGTTCCCAATAAGTTCCTCATTTTAATCTGAGGTCTCCTCAGCCTGGATTTCACTGTCCATGTCACTATCAGCATTTTGGCCATGACCATTCAACAAGTCTCTAGGAAGTTGCAAACATTCCCTCATCTTCCTGTCTTCTTCTGAGCCCTCCAAACTCTTCCAAACTCTGCACATTACCCAGTTCCAAAGTCGCTTCCACATTTTCAATTATCTTTATAGCAATGCCCCACCTCTTGGCACCAACTTCCTATATTAGTCTGTTTTCATATTGCTATAAAGAAATGCCTGGGCCAGGCGTGGTGGCTCACAGCTGTAATCCCAGCACTTTGGAAGGCCGAGACAGGTGGATCACAAGGTCAGGAGATCGAGACCATCCTGGCTAATATGGTGAAACCCTGTCTCTACTACAAATACAAAAAATTAGCTGGGTGTGGTGGTGGGTGCCTGTAGTCCCAGCAACTTGGGAGGCTGAGGCAGGAGAATGGCATGAACCTGGGAGGAGGAGCTTGTAGTGAGCAAGGATCACACCACTGCACTCCAGCCTGTGCTACAGAGTGAGACTCTGTCTCAAAAGAAAAAAAAAAAAGAAATGCCTGAGACTGGGTAATTTATAAAAAAAAAAAAAAAAAAGGATTGATTGGCTCATGGTTCCACATGCTATACAGGAAGCATGATGTTGGTATCTGCTCAGCTTCTGGGGAGGCCTCAGTGGGCATTGAAGGAGAAGCTGGCACTTCATGTGGCCACAGCAGGAGCAAGAAGTGAGAGGGAAGTGCCACACTCTTTTAAATGACCAGATCTCACATGAACTCACTGTCCCAAGAACAGCATCAAAGGGATGGTGCTAAACTATTCATGAGAAACCACTCCCATGAGCCAGTCACCTCCCACCAGGCCCCCACTCCAACACTGGGGATTCCAACTGAACATTAGATTTGGATGGGGATTCAGATCCAAACTATATCAATGGTCTTGGACAAGGCCCAGAAGAATTCTCTGGATTACCAGGCAGAAACCCTTGTTTTCTTCCCTTACTTTCTCCCAAACAAATGGAGTCTCTGTTCTGAGCCACCTGGAGCTGGAGGTGAAGTGACACAAGCACCCTTATAGCCCACATCATTGGGACTGTGCTGGGTCAAAGAAGTCAGCATAGGCCTGCTCCTCACCAAAGGTCTGCTACAACCACTCCCTGGCTACCACTTATGTTCACTCAAGGCCCTGGGTCTCTACAATTAGCAGGTGGCAAAGCCAGCCAGGCCTCTGTCCTTTCCTTCAGGATGGTGAGTTCTCCCCAGCCCTGGGCAGGCCCAGAGGTGACATCTGAGAGCTGGGGACTAGAGTCAAAAGCCTTAGAGGTCTATATGGAATTTGACCAGGCGTGGTGGCTCATGCCTGTAATCCCAGCAATTTGGGAGGCATAGGCAGGTGGATCACTTGAGGTCAGGAGATCGACAACAGCCTGACCAACATGGTGAAACCCTGTCTCTACTAAAAATACAAAATTAGCTGGGCGTAGTGGTGCACACCTGTAATCCCAGCTACTTGGGAGGCTGAGGCAGGAGAATTGCTTGAATTCAGGAGAAGGAGGTTGCAGTGAGCTGAGATCGTGCCATTGAATTCCAGCCTGGGCAACAAGAGTGAAACAGTGTCTCAAAAATAAAAAATAAATAAAAAAATAAAAAAGAGGTCTATCTGGATTTCTATTGTACTGTGGCTGAGCTGGTACTGAAATCACAAGACTCAGTTCTTCCCACTCTTTCTGCTTCTTTCCAAAGGCAGAGGAGCCTCATCCCGTGACCACTACCACCACAGGCCCACAGGCAGTACTGCCAGACTACTGGCAATGTTCCCTAAGGCTGAAGGGCTCTTCAGTCAGCTTGTGGTGAATGATCCCTGTCCTGGGACTCACCCTTTAGGGCAGTGGGCTCCTCTGTGACCTAGGTCAGGTTCAGTAATGCCATCCAAGAGCCAAGACCTGGAATCAGGGACCCCAGGAGCCTACTTGGTGCTCTACCTCCCTGTGGCTGAGCTGGTACCTAAGGTGCAAGACACAGTCCCTTTAAGTTTTCCCTCTGCTTTTCTCAAGTTGAAGGAGTCTTACCCTTAGCCACCACAGCTGGGAATGTGCTGAGTTTCATCTGAAGCCAGCACATCTCAGAGTCTCACCCAAGGCCCTTGACATAGTATCTGGGTATTGCTGCTGGTTATTCAGGGCCCAAGGGCTCTTCAGTTAGCAGGTGATGGATCCTGCTAGGACTGCATCCTTTCCTTCAAGGCAGCAGGTTCCCTTTTGGCCTAGGGTTTGTCTAGAAATGTCATCTGGGAGCTGGGGCCTGGAAAGGTGGCCTCATGACTCTTATGGGAGCCACAACCTACTGTGGCTGAGCTGGTATCCAAGATGCAAGACAAAGTTCTCCCCACGTTTCCCTCTCCTCTCCTCTCCTCAAGCGGCGGGAAGGGGTCTCTTTTGGAGCCTTGAGATGTGCAGCCTGGGGTTAGGGGAAGGGTGATGCTGACATTCCCTTAGCTGCAGGTGTCTCAGTAGGTTGTCTTTCCCTCAACCCTTACCGCCAGTTCAGTATCTCTGGGCCCTGTTCAGCACTAGGACTCACCTAGGAGTTGCTGCCTTTGTGGCCTTTCAAGTTTATTTAGGGTCCCAGAGCACTTTACCCCATAGTGGCGAAGCTTGCAGGAGCTCAAATTCGGACTACTGGGATCGGCAATTCTCCTCTGCCCAGGGCTGGCTTTACTGCTCCCTCCGTGGGTGAGCATCAGCTGAGTTTGGTTTGATTTGTTTTCTGCTATAAGGCAGTACTGGGTCAATCCCTCTCCATGGGACACAGAAACACTCTCTGCACCACACCTCTCCTGCCAGGGGATGGGTGAGGGGTGGCATTAGTGATTCAAGACTGTTTTTCCTACCTCTTCAGTGCCTCTTTTAGTGATATGAAGTTAAAACCAGGTCCTGTGAGTTCTCACCTAAATTTTGGTTCTTATGAAAGTGTTTTTGTG
The DNA here is from genome assembly GCF_028878055.3 of Symphalangus syndactylus. NCBI lineage: Eukaryota > Metazoa > Chordata > Mammalia > Primates > Hylobatidae > Symphalangus > Symphalangus syndactylus. The sequence goes on from NC_072424.2 coordinate 21,439,023, forward strand.
TGTAGATAGTTGTTAAATTGGTGCCCTTGCAGGGACAACAATCCGTGGAGTCTTCTCTTCTGCCATCTTGCTCCATCCCAGAGTCCCAGGTCTTGCATTTTTTGATGATATTGTAAACCGTATGTTTTTTTCCCAAAATTTTATTAAGTTTTCAAGTATACAGAAAAGTTGAAAGAATTGTGCAGTGAATAATCATCTATATGCCTATTGGATTCTACAATTAACATTTTTCTTTGTCTGTTTTATTACATATGCATTCATCTACTCCTGTATTCATCCATCAATCCATCTCATTTTAAAAATGTATTTCAAAGCAAGTTGAAGACTTCAGTATATTTTACACCTAACTACTTCAGCATGTGTAGCTCAACTATAGTTCAATATTTGCTGATGATCCTTTTTTATCTTTAAGATAAAATTTACATGTAATGAAATGCACAGATCGTAAGTGTATTGTTTGAAAAGTTTTGACAAGTGTATACATCTGTACAACCTAAACCTCTATCAAGATATTGAACACTAACAACCCCAGAAAATTGCTTCATGCTCTTTTTCAGTCAATCCCTGACCCAGTCCTTCAGAGGCAACTCTGTTCAGAAATGCTTTTACTCCAAGTTAGTTTTGTCTATTCTAGAATGTCATAAAATGGAACGTGTATTCTTGTGTAAGGCCTCTTTCATTCAGCGTAATTTTTTAAAAAATTCATTCAGCGTGCCTGACCACAGTAATGACCAGCCCTCATTAGGGCCCCGGATGATTTTTGGTCTAATAATGCATGCTAGCATTGATGTTTTTTGGTATGAACAGGAAGAATTATGCAGCAGGCTTTATTTTAAATGCCAATTCATATTACTCTGTTCAAGCTGAGTTGAGATGTTGAACTGATTTACTATAGACTTTGTAAAAACGGCTCCGGAAGAGTAACAAACTGAAATCTTTGAGATGACACAGGTTGGAAATATGTATATAACTGCACAAGGTGTCAATTGTGCTCTACCGTGCAGTTTTAGTCAGTTTTAGTTGCATAGGTTTCCATTGTATTTATAGTCTGTTTATGCTAAATCTGGCCAAAGATGAGCACTGTCCACCACTAAAATGGCCTCTGCCACTTTGAATTCTGTTCTAATTTTGTGTCCAGAATGTGGTGATCAAAACGTTCAATTTTTTTACAGTGGCATAGGAAGACGGCAAAAATTTCCTAAAGTGCAATAGATTTTCAAGTGTATTCTGCCTTGTTCTAACACTTTAAGTAGGTGTACTTGACAGTATTGAGGGCATTTGTTATGGTGCTTTTTCAATTAGTCTAGGTGTATGCCCTTGTACATTTTGCCCATAACTATTTACAAAGTACTTCTTTTATTGCACATTCAGAGAATTTCATATATATATGTCTGGTATGCATGTCCTTAAACTTCCAATCTTGTTTTGTCTCTTGGAGACTGTTGAATGCAGCTCATCTAGGAAGGGGATGGGACTAGATTCTAAAATTTATTTGGGACCATGGGAATGATAGTTGAGGAGAAAACTATTTGCACGTGACAGATTTCTAGATACGTTTTGCTGCTACTTTTATGTAATATTTATTGAACATTTTGACAAAGACTTATTTTTGTAAGCCTACAAGTGGTTATTTGAAAGTTTAAAGAAACTTGACCAAAAGACAGTATAAAAACACTGGCACTTGAATGTTGAATGTCACCATATGTGTGAAATTATTTATTGTGGGGTAGTGTGAGCTTTTAATGTTGTCATATTAAATTCTTAAGTCAAATTAGGCAGACCCGGCATTGGCAGTGTAGCCATAACTTTCTGATGTCAGTAAAAACAAAATTGGAGACTTGAAATTAAATCATGCCAAGGTTTTGATACACTTGCATTTATTTATTTATTTATTTATTTTAGACAGAGTTTTGCTCTGTCACCTAGGCTGGAGTGCAGGAGTTCAATCTTGGCTCACTGCAACCTTCCCTTCCCTTCAAGTGATTCTCCTGCCTCAGCCTCCCAAGTAGCTGGGATTACAGGCGCTGGCCACCGTGGCCTGGCTAATTTTTGTATTTTTAGTAGAGACGAAGTTTCACTGTGTTGGCCAGGCTGGTCTCGAACTCCTGACCTTAAGTGATCCTCCCGCCTCGGCCTCCCAAAGTGCTGGGATTATAGGCATGAGCCACCGTGCCCGGCCTACACTTGTTTTAAGATATTGATGAAACACTTTGAACACTGAATACGAAGTGTCTAGATTCTCGGATGTTTGTTGTGTGAGTTTTGTTTAGTTGTGTGTTTTTTTTTTTCAGTGAATGTCTGGCACACTGCAATCCTCAAACGTGGTTATCTTTGATGTATTGGCATAATCAGTGACTTATACATTCAGCAATAGCATTTAAGCAAGTTTCATCAGCAAGCAATATTTTCAACTAATAAATAAGGTTTCAAAAATAGTGTAAGGATTTAAACTTGCTGAATGTAAAGGTTGAACCTCAAGTCACTGTAGCTTTAGTAATTGTTTATTGTATTGGTTTAGATATTAGCACTGCATATACTGTGCATATTCTGATTTTATTAAAATAAAAAGTTGAACTGCACAGTCTTAAAAAACATTCATTCAAAGTGTTGTATGTGTAAGTAGTTTGTTCCTTTTATTTTTGATTAGTATTTTATTGGATGGTGTATCATGTTAGAGATTCAGGCAGGAGTTGATGTTACAGTCATGAGTCCAAGATCTAGAAGGCAGGCCAATAGGTTGGAAAGTCAAGCAGGAGTTAATGCTATAGTGTTGTGGCAGAAATTCTCAGAGAGATCTGGTTTTGCTCTTAAGGCCTTATTGGATTGGATGAGGTTCTACCCACATTATGGAGGGTAATCCGCTTTACTTTAACTGATTATAGATATAAATCACATTTACAAAATACCTTCGAAGCAATAAAGTGATTAAATAACCGGGTCCTATTCCCTAGCTAAGTCCTATACCATAGCCAAATTGATACATAAAACTAAAACTAACCATCACAGATGGACATACTTCCATTTGTTTATCTATTAATTTGTTGATAGACTGTTGTACTTTTTCTAGTTTTTGGTATTATAACTAAAATTACTGCGAATATTTGTCTATAAGTTCTTGTATGGATACAATATTTTCATTTTTCTCTGGCAAATACGTAGGAGTGAAACTGCTATGTCATGAGGTACATGCATATTACATTTTTATAGCAAACTGCCACTAAAATTAGATTGTGGTGATGGTTGCACATCACTATGAATTTACTAAAAGTGAATTATACACTTATAGATTTATGAATGAATTTTATGGTATGAAAATTTCCAACATGCATATACCATTTTACATTTCACTAAGAATGTATCAGAATTCTTATTTAATCTTACCATTATCAACTTTTGGTGTTGTCAGTCTTTATAATTTTGAGACGAAGCCTCACTTTGTCGCCAGGCCGGAGTGCAGTGGCATGATCTCGGCTCACTGCAACCTCCACCTCCAGGTTCAAGTGATTCTCCTGTCTCAGCCTCCCCAGTAGGGAAAAAAGGGAGGGAGGAAGGGAGGAAGGGAGGGAGGAAGGGAGGGAGGAAGGGAGGCACGACACCCGGCTAATTTTTGTATTTTTAGTAGAGATGGTGTTTCACCATGTTGGCCAGGCTGGTCTTGAACTCCTGACCTCAGGTGATCCACCCACCTCGGCCTCCCAAAGTGCTGGGATTACAGGTGTGAGCCACTGCGCCTGGCCATCATTGTGGTTTTTACTTGTATTTCCTTGATGACTGCTGATGTTTATCCTTTCAATGCATATTGGCCATTTATATATCTTCCTTTGTGAACCTTTTGCTCATTTTTATTGGGTTATTTTTTGATTACTGAGTTGTATTATTATTGAGTAGAAGCTCTTTATATGTCCTAGATACTGGTTGCATTTTAGATATATGTCTTGCAAATATTTTCTCACCGTCTGTGGATAGTATATTTATTTTTTAAATGATGTCATGAGCAAAACTTTCAATTTTTATAAAGTCAAATTTATCATTTTTTAAAATTTTATTGCTTTTTGTACCTTGTCTAAGAAACTTTTGCTTCCCTCAGGTTGAGAAGATGCTGCTTTGTGTTTTCTTCTGGAAATTTCATATTTTTTTCTTGTATATTTAGGTCCATGATTTTTCTTGAATTAGTTTTTTTTTTTTTTTTTAATGTGGTAGAGGTAGGAATTGAGGTTTGTTCTTTTCCTTATCGATATTCAGGCATTCTGTTTGTTGAAATGACTTTCTTCTCCCCATTATTTTAGCACTTTTATTGAAAATAAGAAATAAGATGACTTTATAAGTGTGGGCTTTTTTTTTTTTTTTTTTTTTTGAGACGGAGTCTTGCTCTGTTGCCCAGGCTGGAGGGCAATGGCACCATCTCAGCTCACCGCAACCTCTGCTGCTCAGGTTCCAAGTGATTCTCCTGCCTCAGCCTCCCAAGTATCTGGGATTATAGGCATGTGCCCCATGCCTGGCTAATTTTTTTTTTTTTTAATTTTTATTAGAGACAGGGTTTCACCATGTTGGCCAGGCTGGTCTTGAACTCCTGACCTCAAGTGATTTGCCCGCCTCGGCCTTCCAAAGTGCTGGGATTACAGGCATGAGTCACCATCCCCAGACTTCTCTCTGTTTTTCTATTGACCTGTAAGTCTTTTTTTATGCCAATTCCAGACAGTCTTGCTTATTATAGTTTAAGTCTTCAATTCCTTTTGCATATGTGAACTAAGTTTATTCTTTTGTTTCAAGATTTCTTTGGTTATTCTAGATCCTTTGCCTTGCCATACATTTTTAAACCAACTTTTTATTTTCTACAAAAAAGCCTGCTGGAATTTTGATTGAAATTACATCATGTCTGTAGATGAATTTGGCATTTGAACCATATTAAGTCTTCTAATCCATACCATACCAATATACTGGGCATGGTATATCTCTTTAAATATTTGTGTCTTCTTTTATGTCTCAGCAATGTTTGTTTTCCTTTCCTTTTTTTTTTTTTTTGAGACAAGGGCTTACTCTGTCACCCACTGTAGAGTGCCGTGGCATGATCATAGCTCACTGTAACCTTAACCTCCTCAAATGGTCCTCCCACCTCAGACTCCCAAGTTGCTGGGACTACAGGTATGTGCTATATGACCAGCTACTTTTCGTAGAGACAGGGTCTCACTATGTTGCCCAGGCTGGTCTTGAACCTCTGGCCTCAAGCAATTTTCCCACCTTGGCCTCCCAAAGCACTGAGATTACAGGCAGGAGCCACCGCACCCAGCCTGTTTTCTTTTCTTTTTCAATATATAGATATTGTACAATTTTTGTGTTAAAGCTATTTTTTTTTATGTTTTTAAGGATAGGTGCGGTGGCTCATGCCTGTAATCCCAGCACTTTGAGAGGCCGAGGTAGGAGGATTGCCTGAGCCCAGGAGTTTGAGACCAGGCTGGGTAACACGGTGAGGCCCTGTCTCTACAAAACTTTTTAAAAATTAGCTAAGTGTGGTGGCATGCATCTGTGGTCTCATCTACTCTGGAGGCTGAGATGGGGGAATCACTTGAGCGCAGGAGGTTGAGGCTGCAATGAGCTGTGTTTGCACCAGTGCACTCCAGGGTGACAGAGTGAGATCCAGTCTCAAAGAAAAAAAAAATTAAATTATTTTAGTTTTTTAAGTGTTAATGTAAATGGAATCCTTTTTTAAAATTTCAGTTTCTAGTCATTAGTTGCAATTTCATAGACGTACAAGTAATTTTTTATAATGATCTGTATCCTGAGTTTAGTAAGTTCATTTGTTCGTTTTAGTAGCTTTTGTGAAAATTCCTTTAGTTTTTCTGTATGTATAATTATGTCATTTGTGGATAAAGACTATTTAACTTCCTTCCTAGTTTGTATGCATTTTATTTCTTTTTCTTCCTTACTGTACTGGCTAGGATGTCCAGTATGATGTTCAATAAAAGTGGTGAGTGCATGCCAGGCGCAGTGGCTTACGCCTGTAATCCCAGAACTTTGGGAGGCTGAGGTGGGCGGATCACAAGGTCAGGCATTCAAGACCAGCCTGGCCAACATGGTGAAATGCCATCTCTACTAAAAAAATACAATATTATCTGGGCATGGTGGCGTGCATCTGTAATCCCAACTACTCGGGAGGCTGAGGCAGGAGAATTGCTTGAACCCAGGAGTCAGAGGTTGCAGTAAGCCAAGATGGTGCCACTGCACTCCAGCCTGGGCAACAGAGCAAGACTCTGTCTCAAAAAAAAAAAAAAAAAAGTGGTGAGAGCAGACACCCAATCTTAAGGGGAGAAAAATATTTTGCTTTTTTTTTTTTTTTTAAAAAAAAATACCCTTTATCAGATTGAGTAGATTCCCTTCTACTCCTAGTTTGCTGATAGTTTTCATCATGAATTGATATTGAATATTTTCAAATGCTTTTTTTCTAACTCTATTGAGATGATAATATAGGTTTTAATTTTTACTATGCTAATATGATAGATGCCAATTGATGTGTAGCTTCTTATTCTGGAATAATTTTAGATTTACAGAAAAGCTGCAAAAATAATACAGAGTACACCTAGAATTTACCTAGAATTCTTGTATACTCTTCACCCAGCCCACTGGGTACATAACCACAGCACATTTGTCAAAACTAAGAAATTAACATTGGTATAATACTCTTAACCAAACTAGAGACTTGATTTGGATTTTACTCATTTTTCCACTAATGCCATTTTTCTGTTCCAGGATCCAGTCCAGAATACTACATCAATTGTAGTCATCATGTCTGCTTAGTCCCTTCTGGTCTGTGACAGTTTTTTAGTCTTCCCATGTTTTCTTTGGTCTCAGCAGTTTCGAAGATTATGGGGCAGGTATTTTGTAAAATGTCCATCAAGTTGTGTTTGTTTGTCTCCCTTTTTTTATTATTATTATTAGACTGGGGTTATGGGTTTTAGGAAAAATACCACAGAAGAGAAGTGTATTTCTCACTGCATCATATCAATGTAAGTTAATAAATATGACTTATCACCATTGATGTTAACCTTGATCACTTAGTTAAAGTGCTGTCTGCTAGGATTCGCCACTGTAAGGTTGCTATTTTTCCTTCTTCCATCTCTTATTTTTGGAAGCAAGTGACTGAATCCAGCCTACACTCAAGGAAAGGGGAGTTATACTCCACCCCCTGGGTGGGGGGGAAATATTTACATACATTAGTTGGAATCCTAAAATAACACTTTTTTTCCTTCTTCCTCATTAATTTTTTACTTAATCATTTATATCAGTATGAACTCATGGATATTTATCTAATCTTTTGGTTAGATTGTAATACTACTGTTATCTTATTATTTTTTTTTTTGAGATGGAGTCTTGTTCTGTCGCCCACGCTGGAGTGCAGCGGCGCGATCTCGGCTCACTGCAAGCTCCGCCTCCCGAGTTCATGCCATTCTCCTGCCTCAGCCTCTCAAGTAGCTGGTACTACAGGCACCCGCCACCACGCCCGGCTAATTTTTTGTATTTTTAGTAGAGACGGGGTTTCACCGTGTTAGCCAGGATGGTCTCGATCTCCTGACCTCGTGATCTGCCCGCCTCGGCCTCCCAAAGTGCTGGGATTACAGACGTGAACCACCGTGCCCGGCCTTGTTATTTGTTTTGTTGCTCAAATTTTTCCAACTGCAGCTGTTGAGAGCTCTTTCAGGTTGGTTCCTGAGTCCTTTTGACATGCCCTCCATCTTTTCTTTACTTTTTCTGGCACTACAAGATGCTCTAGGTTCATCTTGTAGACCTCCTGCCACAGCCTTAGAGTCAGCCATTTCTCAAAAGAGCCCTGATTCTTTCTGTTAGAGAATGGTATTTAGAAACCAAGATCTGGGTTTTGGCTATGCTCATTGCTTATGGTTTATCACTGTTTCTGGGCCTTCTCAGTGGACAAAACTAGGATATAATTATGTATATGTACATTAATCCATGCATAGACATATACTTTTATGTATGTATCTATTTGTATATATTAATATCAACATGAGTTCATACTGGTATCTCTCTAGCACCATAGGGTTCATTCTAGCCTTCCTTTCTTACTTATGTTAATTCTGATACAATGTTTGTTTTATTCCAATGCAACTGATACATTAAGGAATAACTTGGCCAGGCGCAATGGCTCACGCCTGTAATCCCAATAGTTTGGGAGGCTGAGGCAGAAGGATCACCTAAGGTCAGGAGTTCAAGATCAGGCTGGCCAACATGGTAAAACCCTGCCTCTACTAAAAATACAAAAAGTAGCCGGGCGTGGTGGCATACGCCCGTAGTTCCAGCTACTCAGGAGGCTGAGTTGGGAAAATCGCTTGAACCCAGGAGGCAGAGGTTGCAGACAGCCAAGATTGCGCCACTGCACTCCAGCCTCGGTGACAGAGCGAGACTCAGTCTCAAACAAACAAAAGGAATAATTTGAGTATGGTACATATTTCACATTTCTTTTGTATGATTTCATCCTTGAGGAACACTAGATGAACAGAGAAAATTGCATCCGTCTGAATCAAGCCAAATTGGGATACATAAAATGCACACACAGACACACATATGCCTCAAACATCTACAACTACCTTAGTTCATCATATGTATTATCCAATAAGGTTATGTTTTGCTATTCTTTTACATTCGTGAACCTGTATAAGAATGCCATTCTTTTACATTTTTGAACCTGTGTAAGAGTGCTATTTGTTTACATTTGTGAATCTGTATAAGAATGCTATTCTTTCACATTTGTGAAGCAGTGAGGGATATATATACCCCAAACACATCTAAATGTGTGGTTCAAAAATACCAAGCAGTGAATGCAATAAGAAAGCTTTAGGTATTGAGGAGAAACTTGAAATAATGAAGTGTTTATCAAAAAACAAAATAGCATAACATCTTCCAAGCATAAAGTAATCCACATTGAGGACCTTGAAAAACAATACCATGAAAACAAAAGAAACATCTATGATGGCTTAACTTGAAATGCTATGGAGTCAATAAGAACACAGCCTGAAGAATTAGAAGAAATAGAAAGATTGTTGAACATTTGAATTGAAAACCAAACAGGAACATTTTTTCTTACAATCAGAAAGAAAGCACTGTATATGAAGACTTTCAAAGAAATTGCCACATCTTGCAGAAGTGGTTCCATTTAGTGCAGATAGTGGCTGGATTTGTGGTTTCAAACATTACTACAGGCCGGGCATGGTGGCTCACGCCTGTAATCCCAGCACTTTGGGAGGCTGAGGCAGGCAAATTACCTGAGGTTGGAAGTTCGAGACCAGCCTGACCAACATGGAGAAATCCCGTCTGTACTAAAAATACAAAATTAGCCAGGCATGGTGGCGCGTCCCTGTAATCCCAGCTACTCAGGAGGCTGAAGCAGGAGAATTGCTTGAACCTGGGAGGCACAGGTTGTGGGGAGCCGAGATCGTGCCATTGCACTCCAGCCTGGGCGACAAGAGCAAAACTCCATCTTTAAAACAAACAAACAAACAAACAAAAACAAACAAACAAAATTACTACAATTTCCAAAGCCTTCAGCTGTCAGCAGAGCCAGAGTCCAGCTGGGAAAGGCAAGTATAGCTGAGAAAGTAGCAAAGAAGTCCAACAGAGACACAGAAGTTAATTAAGAAGAAGGCCATTTATTGGATTGAAATTCTAACTTAGATGAAACAGATATCTGTTATAAATGCCTTCCTTGAAGGACCTGCAAATCAGTCAGGGAAAAAAAAAAAAATGCCTCAGGATTTAAGACTTTGAAAGTACTGTGATGTTTGAGTCCAACCACAAAACCAAGGATAATGAGCCACACCCATCCACATGTGCTGTAACAACTTTCCCATTGGATTTCAAATAACCCTTCTTCCATCACTTCATAGTAACTCAAAAGCTGTAGCCTTTATGATGCCTATGTTCACAAACTTTAGGTGTTTTAAAGCTAAAATACCACGTTCATTGTAGTATTATGCATTTCTTAATCATTTCTTATATAAAACTATGGTACTATTTTAAAATTAGGTTCCTATTTTTGTTCTAATCTTTCACTGAATAAGTTTTTAAATGTTGCGCTACTAGCTTCATTTTTCCCATGAGACCTATGGTTTTTATTGTACAATTTACACAGCATAATAATTTTTAAGAACACATAAGTTGTGTTGTAGCAGAACTGACTATAACTTCTTTCTCTTATGGTGAGAAACCTGTCTCCCATTATCTACAGTTGATTTACTTATTTATTCAACCCTACCCTACGTGTAGAGTAGTTTGAGAATTGCTAACCCATACTCTGGAGAGAGGTAGATTTGCCAGCTAGAAGGGTGCTGATGTACGGTTCCTTTTGTCTTTAGCCTTATAGTATCCAGTCAAAGTACAGTTATCCAAAGTTTCTTAAGTCAGATCCTTTCCCCCATCCCTTCCCCTTTAGTAAGGTAATGTCATATATTAGTAATATGGTTCGATTTATTTGTCATTTTCTGCATTCTATCCTGGGATTTCCCTATCTTGGCTGACTTGTTATTAAATTTGCATGCAGCAAAGTCCATTTTTGGGATGTATACCTCTTTGTATTTTGACAAGTGCATTGAGTCATCTATCCAACACCCCAGTACCATACAGAATAATTCTATCACCCTAAAAATTCCCCTGTATGCCCCCTTTATAGTCAACCCTTCCATTCTTCCTCAACCCCTGGTAACCATGATCTGTTTCTTATTTTTATAGTTTTGCCTTTTCATGATGTCATATAAATTGAACCATATTGTATATAGCCTTTTGGGTCTGGATTATTAAATTTAACAGAATGCATTTAAGATCTGTATACACTGTATCCATTCAGTAGCTCATTCTTTTTAAATTGATGTATATATTCCATTATATGGAAGATATATATATATACACACATATTTGGAAGGTATATATATTTGTTCATTCACCTATTGAGGGACATCTTGGCTTTTTCCAGTTATTGGTGATTATGAATAAAGCTGTTATAAACATTTGTATATAGGTTTTTCTGTGAACATAAGTTTTCCGCTCATTTGGGTAAGCCCCAGGAGTGGAACCACCAAGTTGTATGGCAAATGTATTTCTAATTTTATAAGGAACCGCTAAGTTGTCTTTCAAAGTGGCTGTACCATTTAAAATAGCTACCAGCAATTAAAGAGAGTTACTCTTGTTCTGCATCTTTCTCAGCATTTGGGATTGTTCCTTTTTTATTTTAGCCATCCTAATAGATATATAGTATTATATCATCGTTGTTTTAACTTGCATTTCACTAGTGACAAATAATGTTGAGCATCTTTTCATGTGCTTATTTACCATTTAAAAATATTTTTCTGGGCCAGGCGCGGTGGCTCATTCCTGTAATCCCAGCACTTTGGGAGGCCGAGGTGGGCAGATCACCTGAGGTCAAGAGTTTGAGATCAGCCTGGCCAACATAGTGAAACCCTGTCTCTACTAAAAATACAAAAATTAGCTGGGCGTGGTGGCGGGTGCCTGCAGCCTAGCTACTGGGGAGGCTGAGACAGGAGAATCACTTGAACCAGGGAGGCAGAGGTTGCAGTGAGCCGAGATGGTACCACTGCACTGCAGCCTGGGACACAGAGCAAGACTCAGTCTCAAAAAATAAATAAATAAATAAACTTCTTTTGGTAAAGTATCTGTTTATATATTTTGCCAATTAATCTTTTTTACTTTTGACTTGTTATAATATTTATTTTTAAAAAAATTTACATAGTTTTTAGAGATGGGGTCTTGTTCTGTTGCCCAAGCTGGAATGCAGGCTCACTGCAGCCTTAAACTTCTAGGCTCAAAATCCTCCAGCCTCAGCCTTCTGAAGAGTTGAAATTACAGGCACAAGCCACTACGTTGGCTTTTATTGTTGGAGTTTTAAGAGTACTTTAAATATTTAGGATACAAAATATTAAGATGTGATTTATTTAATGTGTGATACAAAATATTAATATGTGATTTTTAAAATGCGAATTAATATGTGATTTGTAAATATTTTTCCTCATCTATGGCAGGTATTGTTAATCTCTTTAATTTCTTTTATCTTTCATAAAATCTAATTTATCAATTCTGTTGTTTTATTGATTATGCTTTTGGCATCATATTTAAAAACTAATTGCCAGACTTTAGGTTACACGGTTTTTTCTCTTGTGTCTCATTTTTAAAAGTTTTACTGTTTCAGGTTTTACATTTTGGTCTATTATCCATTTTGAGTTAATTTTTCTATGAGGCATGTGTTGCGGCTCCTTTTTTTTTTTTTAAAAAAAAGGATGTTCAGTTGATCTAGCACCAAGTTTTGAAAAGATTTTTTTCCCCATTGAATTGCTTTTGTTACTTTGCAGAAAAAAAAGATTGACTATATTTGTGTGGATCAATGTTTGGGATGGTTAATGCATCTTCCTTTTGCCAATACTACATTGTCTTAATTATTGTAGCTTTATAGTTACTCTTGGAAATCAGGTAGCGTGAGTCCTCCAACTTTGTTCTTATTCAGAATTGTTTTGGCTATTCTAGTTTTTTTGTTTTGTTTTGTTTTTTGCCTTTCCATAATACATTTTAGGATCAGCTTGGATTTGGATTGGGATTACATTGGATCTACAGGTTAAATTTGGGAGAACTGACATTTTAGCAATATTGAGGTTTTTTCTTTTCTTTTCTTTTTTTTTTTTGAGATGGAGTCTTGCTCTGTCACCCAGGCTGGAATGCAGTGGTGCAATCTTGGCTCACTGCAAGCTCCACCTCCCGGGTTCACACCATTCTCCTGCCTCAGCCTCCCAAGTAGCTGGGACTACAGGCACCCGCCACCACGCCCGGCTAATTTTTTGTATTTTTAGTAGAAATGGCCTTTCACCGTGTTAGCCAGGATGGTTTCCATCTCCTGACTTTGTGATCCGCCCACCTCGGCCTCCCAAAGTGCTGGGATTACAGGTGAGAGCCACTGCGCCCCGCCTGTTTTCTAATTCATGAACATAATATATCTCTCCATTTATTTACTCTTTGATTTTTTTCATCAGAATTTTATACTTTTTGGCATCTAGATCTTTCACATATTTTGCTAGATTTATACCTAAGTGCTTCAGTATTTTTAGTGCTATTGTAAATGGTATTAATTTTTAATGTCAAATTCTAATTGTTCATTGCTGGTGTATAGAATACAGTTGACTTTTGCATTTGTCTAATGACCAATGATGTTGAGCATCTTTTCAAGGGCTTATTGACCTTGTATCCTGTAACCTCACTAAACTCAAGTATCAGTTCTAGAAGCATTTAAAGAAATTCTTTGGTATTTTCCACTTAGGAAATTTTGCCATCTATGAATAGAGATGGTACTGTCATAAGGACAGACATATTGACTAATAGAATAAAACAGAGAGCCCCAAAATAAATCCTCACATATATCACCAGTTGATTTTCAACAAGGGTGCCAAGACCATTCAATGGGGAAAGGACAAGCCATTTAACAAGTGGTGTTGGGAAAAGTAGATATCCATATGCAAAAGAATGAAGTTGGTATGAAAGTAGAAAAGGTAGAAAAGGCCTAACAAAAATTAACTAAAAATGGACCAAAGACCTCAACTTAAGAGCTAAATTCAGCTAAAACTACTGAATTCATCTATTAGCTCTAGTAGCTTTTTCGTAGATTATTTGGGATTTTCTCTATATAGCTATATGTCATATGTGAATAGAGATAGCTTTAACTCCTCCTTTCCAACTTGGTTGCCTTTTCTTTCTTTTTCTTGTCTAACTGAACTTGCAGCACACTGTTGAATAGCAGTGATGAAAGCACGTATTCTCGTCTCCTTCCTAATTTCAGGGGGAAAGCTTTCAGTCTTTCACCATTGGCCATGATTATAGCTGTGGCTTCTTTACAAATGCCCTTTATCATGGTGAGGATGTTCCATTTATTCCTGGTTTGCTAAGAGTTTTTATGGTGAAACGATGCTGACTTTTGTCAAATGCCTTTTCTGTGTCAATTGAGATGAACACGTGGTTTTTTCCTATTAATGTGACATATTACATTGATTGATTTTCTTATGTTGAACCACTTTTGCATTCCTGGAATAAGTACTACCTGGCCGTGGTGTATAATCCTTTTAATATGTTGTTGGATTTGGTTTGTTAGTATTTTGTTGAGGATTTTTGCAACCATATTCATAAGAGAAATTGGTGTGTACATTTCTTTTCTTGTGATATCCTTATCTGGCTTTGGTATCCCAGAAATGCTGGCCTCATAGAATGAGTTAGGAAGTGTTCTCTCCTTTTTTATGTTTTAGAAAAGTTTGAGAAAGACTGGTGTTAATTCTTTAAATGTTTTATAGAATTCACCAAGGAAGACATCTGGTCCTGAACTTAATTTTCATTGAAGGGTGTCTTTCTTTTCTTTTCTTTTTTTTTAATACTTTCTGAATTACTCCACTTATAATAGTTCTGCTGAAATTTTCTTTTTCAGTTAGTTTAGGTGACTTGTGTGTTTCTGGGAATTTGTCCATTTCTTCTAGGTTATTTAATTTGTTGACGTATAATTCTTATTATTCTCTTGGAATCCTTTTTATTTCTGAATCATTGGTATTACTGTCCCCATTTTAATATCTGATTTTCATATTTCTTTTTTTTCTTTGTTAATTTAGGGAAAGGGTTGTCAATTTTGATATTTTCAAAGAAGAAATAACTTTTTATTAATTCTATTATTTTTCTCTTGCCTTTTATTTATCTCCACTCTAATCTTCATTATTTTATTCCTTCTGCTAACTTTAGGTTTATTTTGCTTTTTTCTCAAGGTGTACAGTTACCTTATTGATTTTGTATCTTTCTTTTATAGTAGTAATCAGAACTATAAATTTCTGAGCACTGTCTTCACGGTATTCCATAAGTTTTTTTTTTTTCTTTTTCTTTTTTTAGAGACAGAGTCTCGCTCTGTCGCCCAGGCTGGAGTGCAGTGGCGCGATCTCCGCTCACTGCAAGCTCCGCCTCCCGGGTTCATGCCATTCTCCTGCCTCAGACTCCCAGTAGCTGGGACTATAGGCGCCCGCCACCACGCCCGGCTAATTTTTTGTATTTTTAGTAGAGACGGGGTTTCACAGTGTTAGCCAGGCTGGTCTCAGTCTCCTGACCTCGTGATCCACCCGTCTCGGCCTCCCAAAGTGCTGGGATTACAAGGCGTGAGCCACCGCGCCCGGCCTGTATATATGTTTATAATAATTATATAGTTACCGAATCAACCCTTTTGTGAATATATAGTGACTTTTGTTTATTGTAACAGTTTTTGACTTAAAGTCTGTTTTGTCTGATATTAATATAACCACTCCAACTCTCTTTTGGTTACTAATTAAATTTTTTCCCACCATTTTGCTTTAAATCTATTGTTGTCTTTGGATCTAAAATAAATATTTTGTAGACATCATAGTTAGATCATATTTTTTTTGCATCCTGCCAGTCTTTGCCTTTCGGAGAGTTTAAGCCATCTTCATTTAAAGTTATAGATAACAAGAAATGACTTATTTATGCCATTTTGCTATGTATTATCTATATGTCTTATAGCTCTTTTGCTCTTCATTTGCTTCATTATTGCCTTTACACTTAGTTTTTAAAAAAATGTGTACGTTTTTGGCAAGCATTTTGACTTCCTTCTCCTTTCCTTTTGTGCATATTTGGTTGATATTTTCTTTTCTTTTTCTTTTTTTTTTTTTGAGACAGCATTTTGCTCTTGTTGTCCAGGCTGGAGTGCAATAGCAAAATCTCGGCTCATTGCAACCTCCTCCTCCTGGGTTCAAGCGATTCTCCTGCCTCAGCCTCCTGAGTAGCTGGGATTACAGGCTTGTGCCACCACACCCAGCTAATTTTTTATATTTTTAATAGACATCGGCTTCTTCATATTGGTCAGGCTGGTCTCAAACTCCTGACCTCAGGTGATCCACCCACCCCAGCCTCCCAGCTGTGGCTCACGCTGGGATTACAGGCGTGAGCCACAGCGCCCGGCTAATTCTATAGTTTTGAGTATATTCAGAGAATTGTACAACCATTACCACAATTAATTTTAGAAAATTTGTATTACCCCAACAATTAACCACCCACCTATCAGCAGCCATTCCCTATTTTCTCCCAGACCTCCCCTACTTTCACCCCACCTCAGTAGATACTCACCAATCAACTTTCTCCCTCTATGGATTTGCCTGTTGTGATCATTTTATACAAGTGCAATCATACAATATCTGGTCTTTTCTGATCAACTTTTCACTGAGTATAATGTTTTCAAATTTCATCTGTGTTGTACCATATATCAGTACTTTATTTTTATTACCAAATAATATTCCAATATTGCCATTTTCATATGATAATTAACATTACATTAAATAGCTCTGCACATAAGCCTTTTAGGATAGATTCCCTGATACAGAATTAGTGGATCAAAGAGAGTAAACCTTCTTCTCCTCATTGTATTTCAATCTTATTTATCTGTATACCTCAAAAGATGACATATGTGATTTTACTTTAATTACCTGAAAAATTAAGCAAAGATTAAAGAGAAACTCCTTCTTGACCACTGTACTTTCACACTCCAACCCCCACACCTTGGTCCTGTTCCCCTACTTTCTATCCCTAGAGGCAGCCATTATCCTGAGTTTGGTACATATTCTTCTAATTCATTTTTTAAAAGTCTCTCCTTTATCTCTATGTATATATTTGTATGTATATGTAAACACACACATTTTTAAGGGTTTTAAATGACATGTTATTTGGAGGTCAATAATAACTCCAACGTGATGCCTGCAATATAAATCACTATGTATATTATTATTATTGAGACGGAGTCTCACTCTGTCACCCAGGCTGGAGTGCAGTGGCATGATCTCGGCTCACTGCAACCTCTGCCTCTCGGGTTCAAGTGATTCTCCTGCCTCAGCCTCCGGAGTAGCTGGGACTACAGGTGCCCGCCACCACACCCGGCTTTTTTTATTTTTAGTAGAGACAGGGTTTCACCGTGTTAGCCAGGATGGTCTCAATCTCCTGACCTCGTGATCTGCCCGCCTCGGCCTCCCATAGCCATCACTATGTATATTATTAAATGGAACGAAAACTAATTTATCACTTCTATCCTTTCCATCAATATTCATATCATATAAATAAACCATAGTGTAATGGGAGACCTGAATCCCAATAAGGACTCCAATAGCCCTCCTAATAATTCATACCATTGTCCTCAAGTGAATGCCATATTGTATTTCGGGATTTTTTTTTTGAGATGGAGTCTCGCTCTGACGCCCAGGCTGCAGTGCAGTGGCAGAATCCCAGCTCAGGAGCCTTTTCTAATTTTAAGGACGATAAATGGGATTAATTGCAAGAGGCTGCAGATTTAGTATGGAACCAAAAGTTTGATTATAGATTTGATAATTAACTCATTCTTAAACTCCAGAAATACTATCTAACTACTGTATAATTGGAGTAGACAAATCAGCCATTTAAAAAAATGGAACTTTGTGAACTAAGCCAAATATTTAATGGGCACTCTGCTTATATTTCGTAGAGTGTGAGAGAATGAGTCAGGATGACTCATCAGGTTTAACAGGTTTCCCGACTGCTGGACAAAAGCTAAATGTCCATTATTTTTCATTCAAATCTCCCGGATTTTTTTTTTTTATTATTATCTCCTGGGGATCTTCATGGCAGCTATCTGCAACTATCTTGAATTATCTTATGCAAACCTAGGGAAAGGGCTGAATAATACAATCCCATATCAAAATTATTTTTAAACTTTAAACATTTTAATACACTGTATTAAAAAATACTATGCTGCCCTTTTAGATCATTCTACCCCTAAATCACTCATGCTAAAGTACTATATTGCCATTTTAGAGAAAGAGAAAACAGTGCTACCATATTTTTCAAAATTTTAGTTAGCATGTAGTGAGTATCAGAAAGATACTAGTTACAGGATTTACCCATATCTCAACCTCACTCTACAACTATCATGGAGAAGTGAACACAAGAAATGGAGCTGGGCACTTCCATAAAACAGCAATTGAGGAATGAGCAGCACTGTGCTGTTGCTGTACCCAAACTAAGAGCTTAGAGGTAGTGAGAAAAACCAAGCTGTGCAGTAAGTCTAATTCAGTTTGGACTTATCTCCCATGCTTAATGATCAGTGTAAAAGAACTGCAACCTTCAGCTTATAGTCAGCAACCACAACCCCTTTCTCACAGACCCGTAATTTTTTTTTTTTTTTTTTGAGACGGAGTCTCACTCTGTCACCCAGGCTGGAGTGCAGTGGCGCGATCTCGGCTCACTGCAAGCTCGGCCTCCCGGGTTCACGCCATTCTCCTGCCTCAGCTTCCCGAGTAGGTGGGACTACAGGCGCCTGCCACCACGCCCGGCTATTTTTTTCTATTTTTAGTAGAGACGGGGTTTCACCATGTTAGCCAGGATGGTCTCGATCTCCTGACCTCGTGATCTGCCCGCCTCGGCCTCCCAAAGTGCTGGGATTACAGGCGTGAGCCACCGTGCCTGGCCACAGACCTATAATCTTTATTAAAACAAAAACAACAAAAAACTGTATTATAAATTCTGGACTTGGTGTTTTGTTAATCTTCCTCTATTAAATCCTTACAACTCTTCCTGGAGAGTAGGTATCACTATTCTTCCTATTCTTCACATGAAGTTCAAAGATGCAGGAGACTTGACCAAAGGTTAGCTCGCAACTAGAAGTTGGGGAGAAGCACCTTTGAAACAATGCAGGCCTGCCACTTCTCTCCTGGGCATGGTCTAACCCAGACATGAGTTCAAATAGTTCAGAGGGCAGTGAAGTGGGACAAACGCTTGGCTTAACTGCCAGCCTCTGCTGCCCGGGGGCTGCGTGACCTTCGGCATTCGGACTGCAGTGGCAGCCTCTCTAAAGGGAAGGTCATCCCGCCACCAACCAGATGATCTGCAAGGGCCCTCCAGGCGCCACCATCCACGTGCAGCAGGGTCCACATTCTGACCACCTGGCAAACCTGGTGCGACGGGGGAAACCTAGCCAGGGCCCTCCTTCACTCACGGCATGGTCATTTAAGTAGCTGAGTGGCCTGATTCGATCCTTGTCTGCTCTTCAAGGTGCAAAATGTACGACCCTAGGCCCGCCCCTGTGGGCAGCTAGGTTTCGCAACCGCGCCCCCAGAGTCCACTGCGGGAAAACTAGGGAAGAAGCCCAGGCGTTCATGGCTCATTGCGTCCCGCTCTACCTCTGTGGTTCGTGGGGGGCGACCCTCGGGAAGCGTCCCAAGTGGAGTTCCCACACGCTGCGAACCCACGGCCGGTTTTCTCTGAACCCGCGTCCTTGAGTCCGGGGGGTGGAGGCGGAGAAAAGGGTGCGGAGCGACCCCACACAGGGCCGCCGCCCTCCCACCAGCGCGTCCTGCCGCTCCGGCCGCCACAGGCTGGCATCGCGGCTGCCGCCCCGCCCTCATCCCTCCACCCCCTGCCCGGGACTGCTGGGCCCGCCCCGCCCCGCCTGCAGGTGAAGCGGCTGCAGCCGCCGAGTAGGTGCGTGGGGATGATCTCACTCGCGCGCTCCGCGCCAGGAGGAGGAGGAGCGGGAGCGGATCCAACTTCCGGGTAGTGGAGCCGCAAGCCACCGGCATCTTGCTTTTTCTTCCCCCTCCTCTTGTGTGCCCCGCGCCGCTCCCTCTTTCCCTTTTATTCCCGGCCCCACCCGCCAAAATGAACAGCTCGGACGAAGAGAAGCAGCTGCAGCTCATCACCAGTCTGAAGGAGCAAGGTAGGCAGCACGCGGGCGCCAGGTGTGGGCAGCCGCGGCCCGTGGGCGGGGACGGCCCCAGGGCGCTGGGGCCAGGGCAGGTGGAAGCCGGGCGGGAGACGTGGCGGCCGCCGTGGTCACCGCGGTAGCTCCGTCACCCGCAGAGAAGCGTCCTCCGTGGCCGGCGCGCCTGGGAAAGCTCTGGACCGAGAATAAAGCGGAGTGTCGGGGCGAGTCAGGCCCCGCAGCTTGAGACCCGCTGCCCGCCGGTTGCGTTTGCTGGCGAACGGGGGCTGGGGGAAGGGACGAGGATTCAGTGCCGACGAGGTTGCACAGTGCCACCTTCCTTGCGGGAGAAGCGGGTGGGGCAGGATATTTTGGCTGCTTTGGGCGGCTCAGCTAGCTTGGCCCCACCCTTACACATTTGTTGGCGCTGGGTGGCCTGTAGGGCTGTTTCACACCTTTCCCAGCTTTTCGTTTGGGTTCGGTCTAGTTCCTCTTTCCTTGCACAGCTGGGATTTTCAGGCCATAATTTTGTTTTAATCACTTCTCAATTTTAGCAGTTTATTAGTCAGCAAGGTTAACATCCTGCCAGTGTTGAGCTTCCAGAATTAACAGGGTTGGCGCTGGGCGCAGGAGAGCCAGGCCATGCACACACATTTCTGTACTGCTTGGTAATTGGGGGTTATCCTTTCATAAAGAGCTGCTGCAGTCAGTCATTTTTTTCATCATTTACCACACTTCTGAACCAAACCAGATCAACAACCAAATGCTAACATGCCACATTTAAACAATTATCATTATTACCCTGACCAAAGGGTGGTCTGCGAATGTAGGTCAAGAAAGGGAGGAACCAGCCGGGTGAGGTGGCTCACGCCTGTAATCTCAGCACTTTGGGAGGCCGAGGCAGGTGGATCACCTAAGGTCGGGAGTTCGAGACCAGCCTAACCAACATGGAGAAACCCCATCTCTACTAAAAATACAAAATTAGCCGGGCGTGGTGGCGCATGCCTGTAATCCCAGCTACTCGGGAGGCTGAGGCAGGAGAATTGCCAGGAGGCGGAGGTTGCGGTGAGCCAAGATGGCGCCATTGCACTCCAGCCTGGGCAACAAGAATGAAACTCCATCTCCAAAAATAATAATAATAATAATAAGGAAATAAAGAAAGGGAGGAACCATGCAGATTTAAAGGACGAAAAAATGTGTAGGAACATGAACTTTTCTGAATGTCTTGCTGACATGACCATGTAATGGAAGGATCCCTGCTCTGTGGCAAAACCTGGTATTTAGTTCCAGCTCTTTCACTTCTCTTGGCCCAGCTCCCCAGCTCTGTGAACTTGGAGGAGTCACTTTCCTTCCGTGGATCTTCTGGTCAATCAAGGCCGACCTGACTAAAGGCGAGGGCAAAACTGGAGGACTTTCTGAGGTCCTGTCCAGTACTCTTACCTGTTGTTCCGTAAAACCACAGACACCGTTGGGAAGTGCACCCGGATTCCTCTGAAGCCACACTCTGGCAAACAAATTTCAACATTACTGTTTACTGTGTGACCTTAGGGAAATTATTTAACCTCTGAAATGGACATAACACATTCCTCTGTGATATCCAGCATCTAGAAAGTGCTGGATAAATGTTAGTCTGTTTGGCCTTCCCAGCACCTTTGCCTGGCATCCTAGATTAGCCTGAGGTCATAAAGTCGCAAGCATTAGTGAATTTAGTGGGTGGACAGAATGTCTTTATCTGAAGTTTCTCAAGTGTTTTAACGAGGGACTGGATTCTACTGACTGGTATTTTATGTTTAATAACACCTTCCCTCAACCCAAAACATTAAAACTTGATTCATATTCTAGATTTGTGGAGCTTTCATTATAGGTAATATCTGTCAGTGGGTATAAGATCTTCTTATGGATGGTCAGTTTTCAAATAATGATAAAAATAAAAAATTTCCCCTTTCATTTCTTATATAATCAAGGGTCGATTAACAATGTAGATAATCTGCAAATTGTTTATATTTGATTTCGGAACATATTTCTCCATTCCTGTGTTGGGTTTGAGGCCTGAGAAAAAGGATTTCTAAATTTGTGGCTCTTTCTCCTATTGCATCGTATTGGAAAATAAATCCTTGGCATTGATATTTTTAGAGGATATATTTCCTTGATTAAGTGCATATGAAAGGTAATAGAACAGTTAGATATTCAAAGTTGTGTTTCTTAAAAGGTACACTTTTGGGGATAGTGAGCCTAGTTACAAAGGTGTTGGGATTTTTTCAGCCCACAGTGTGATTTTTATACATTTCAAAACCAGGTAGTTTGCTTGTCATTGGATCACAGACTGTGGAAACAATTTACTTCAAAAGTGTTCAGTTACTGTTTGACCTATAGAACTAATTGGGAAGCTAGGGATTTGGAAGAACAGGTAACTGGATCTTTGGGCATTTAACAGTACATACTATGATCAATTTTGTAAGCTTATGGTTACATAGTTAATTTTTGAAAATAGTAATTTTGACTACCTGTTACTACCTTTTTACTCACAATGTTAATATTCTGAGTGATAATTCCACTACCCCTATTTAATGTGAGCAAGAAGAACCACTATTTATCAAATATGTTATTTTCCCTTAATAATGCTGAGGTAAACATATTTATTCATTCCTTTAACAAATACTTATCAAGTACCACCATATGTGAGGTCCATGTGCTAGGCACTAGGGGTGTAAATAGTAAACTAGACAGTGCTTGTCAGCAAATTAATTGTCTAGAAGAGAAGATAGTTACTATTCAAGTTATCATATGAGTAAATGTACAATTACTTTTTTATTCTAGGATAGATTCTTAGAAGAAATGGAATTGTTGGATTAGAGGGCATGGACATATACTTTTGCTAGACATTGCAAAAGTGCCTTCCAAAATGATTATACCAGTTCAAATATCCTTCAGCAGTACCCATTTCCCCACACATTTGTCAACTCTGGCTAATAGCAATCTTTATTCATTTGATGGCCTGAACAAGTTTTTGAATTTTTGCCAATCTAATGGGCAAAATGTTACCTTTTAAGATTTGCATTGCTCTGGTTATTAGTGATGTTTGAAATCTTTTTACGTGGCCATTGGCCATTTAGGTTTCATCATATGGGTCTTTCGTTAGTGAGTTTTTTTTAAACTGATACATGAGACTTGCACATATTTATAGAAGACATGAGGTATTTTGTTACATGCTTAGAATGCATAATGATCAAGTCAGAGTATTTGGGGTATCCATTACCTCCAGTATTTATCATTTATCAAATGAGTTGAGAACATTTCAAGTCCTCTCTTCTATCTCTTTTGAAATATGCAATACATTGTTGTTACCTGTAGTCACCCTACTTTGCTATCAAAATGTTAAAACTTACTCCTTGTATGTAACCATGTTTGAACCCATTAAACAATCTCTCTTCATTTCGCCCTGCCTTAGTAAGTTTTAAGTCTAAAATTTGAACCAGTTCCCCAGGAGAGAGTTCAGAAAGGAGATTCCTGTCTACTCCAAACCACAAAGCTGACAGCAGCCTTCCCTAACGTGAAGCCTTTAGTGGTGTGAATAAGGTTGCTTTTGACAAAAGTTGTGAAATGTAATGACGGAGTCTGTCATAATATGAACAATCTCTAATTTATACTTACCATTCCCTAAGCTCTATGTCTTATAAATCACACCCACTTCTGAATTACTTCAAAACATTTTATGTTCCCTCCTAGTGAATGGTATAATTAGCTATATTATGTCTTTCTAGAAAGTTATATTATGTCCCTTTAAAAAAAATTAGCCAGTGTGTGATTGCTTATGTTCAAGCAGATGTTGAGGTAATGAGGTAATTCTCCTTTTGTCTTTTTTGGGGCTTTATTTTATTGGACTGATTGACATCTTTAATGCACGGAGAAATGGCAACTTTGGATACTATTTCCGAGGCATATTTCCTAGCTACTAAAGTGGATATTTCCCTTACAAAACATCATACAATTTGCTCCCCCTCCGGAATTCAGTGGGAAAATGATAGACTTAGTTCAGCATTTGTTTAAGGTGCATGATTTTCTGTATAATTCATTCAGCCCACATTCATTGAATATTCATAGCCAGGCACTGTGCTAGGCATCAGAGAGATAGAGCTGAATAAGACCTTGCCCCTGCTGGTGAGGAGTTCTTGGTCTAGAGATAGCGCTAGGCATGTAAATTCCAGGAGGAGTGTCTGATTGGCTTAGTTTGGCCAATCTCATGTATTCAGATACTTTGGCCACGGGAGGGCAGGATACTTTAATTGGCAGCCCCTGCAAAGATTGGAGGAGTAGTCCAAAACAGAATGGGGTGCACTACCATGAGGATGCTGACCGGGCAGACACAGACAACACATGTCTGCTAAACTGTTCAGTATAGTAATGCCATGTCATTTCCAAGTTGATGAAATTTTGAAGAGAGATGGCTATTTAATAATAAGGACATAAGAGGAAAACAACCACCACCACCCCAATTCTTGGACTAACAGTATTTAAAATGGATTTCCTATGGTGAGGTAATTGGTTTTAAAGCAATTTGAAACCTCTTTTCACCTTTAGAGTTAGTATTGTTTTCCCCAAGATTATTGAGATGATACTTAAGTTCACATGGAAATCTAGTCAAGCTTATTCTTAGAGCAAGTTAGTAATTAAAAGATGCATCCAGTATTCCCTTGGCTTCTAGGCCAGGAAATAACTGGAGCATTATTTTGACAAACAGTCTGAACTATTGCCTACCACAATGACCATGTCAGTCTGGGAAGACGGAAGCATTGACAATCTTGGGTGCATATGAGATCAGCCAGTAGAAAACTGTTTGGAATTAAATATTGCCTTGTTTTCAAGTGCAAGCTTGGTTTTACATCAGTATTTTTCAAAGTGTGGTACAAGGGCCAGCTACATCTGAATCACCAGGTACTTATCAACATGCATTTTCCTCTGAAAGTTAGGGAGCAGTTGCTGAAGAACAACAGTTTGGCAACCCCCCATGAGACGGACATGCAGCATGGGCTAAGGAACTATGTCTTCTAGTCAGAATTTCACTATTTCCTTAATATTATTTATGTATTATGTATCTATTTATTTGAGACAGAGTCTCACTCTGTCACCCATGCTGGATTGCAATGGCGTGGTCTCGGCTCACTGCAACCTCCGCCTCCCAGGTTCAAGCAATTCTCCCACGTCAGCCTCCCGAGTAGCTGGGACTACAGGCATGTGCCACCACACCTGGCTAATTTTTGTATTTTTAGTAGAGACGGGGTTTCACTATGTTGGTCAGGCTGGTCTCAAACTCCTGACCTCGTGATCCACCCGCCTCGGCCTCCCAAAGTGCTGGGATTACAGGAGTGAGCCACCGCGCCCAGCTGTGAACCTTTTTTAAAATAAATGCAAAAATAAACACATGCTCGTAGAAAACAAGTGTGTAAAGTGAAAAGTACAATTACCTATTCTATCTGACCCATTGTTTCTCAATCTTTATTTCGTTATCACTCTCCTAAGGAAACTTTTTAGGCATTTTATGCACTGTGACTCTTTGAAGGGCCGTAAGCCATTGTAATATCCAAGATCTTTTTCTCTTGTCTCCTTGAGGATGAAATCACTACATTGACAATGCGTGCTATGACCCCATTCCCATTTCTCAAAGTTAACTGCTGTTAACCTTTTGTTTTCTTTCCTTCCAGAAATTATGTGTTTGTATGTGCATATGTATTTATCATGTAATATGTAATTTTTTGTATTAGTACATGTAGCGTTAAATCATTAAAAATTGATTGAATAATGTTCCAATGTACAGACATACCACAATGTATTTAGTGTCCTCTGGATGGACATTTCTATCTTTCTTTCTTTGTTTTTGCTATTACAAATAATGCTTCTGGGCTGGTTGTGTTGGCTCACACGTATAATCCCAGCACTTTGGGAGGCCGAGGTAGGAGGATACCTTGAGCCCAGGAGTTTGAGACCAGCCTGGGCAACATAGTGAGACCCCATCTCTCTAAAAAGAAAATGCTTTTGGCAATGGATTCATGTTGGATACATGAGTGTGAACTCATGTTTAGCTTAATACAGGTATGGATGGTTACACATAGAAATATATATATATGTTAGTATATACATATATTTTCTTGCTTTGTCAGCTGAGAGAGCCTACATGCACCAGTATCAATGAACACATCTAGAGCCCAGAACTTGGCTTCTAATGCCATTCTCGAATAAAAGGAACAGGGTTCCTAGGAGAAATGGCTAATTTTAGGAAAGGGGCAGGAAATAAACAAGATGAGCCTAGAGCATCTTGTAGTGCGGAAACTAAGGAAATGCACCAACTGATAAGCTGACATTGATGGAGATACTGTAGTCCCTGCTTATCCATGGAGGAAGCTATGTTTCAACACCTGCAGTAGCTGCCTGAAATCATGGATAATAACAAACCCTATATATACAAAGTTTTTTCCTGTGCATACATACCTGTGATAAAATTTAATTTATAAATTAGGCACAATAAGAGATTAACAATAAAAACTCATAATAAAATAGAACAATTATAACAATATACCATAATAAGAGTTATGTGAATGTGGTCTCTCTCTCTGTCTCTCAGAATATCTTGTGGTACTGTAGTCATCTATTTTCATACCATGTTGACCATGGGTAACTGAAACCCTGAAGAGTGAAACGGTAGATAAGAGGAAACTACTGTCTGTCAGAGACACAAGAGCCAATAGAAAGAACTTCCAATGTCCAAAGACGGAACTCTGAACAACAGAATATTGGATTATAATTCAAAGTATGAAGTAATATTCATGAGTTGATACTGATATAAATAAATGATTAAAGACACATCTCCCATGCAGAGCAATTCCAAATAATTTATGTAGACGTTCCCCCTCAAAGTGGTGTATCTTAACTCCCTGATTCTTTTTTTTTTTTTTTTTTGAGACAGAGTCTCGCTCTGTCCCCCAGGCTGGAGTGCAGTGGCATGATCTCTGCTCACTGCAAGCTCCGCCTCCTGGGTTCACGCCATTCTCCTGCCTCAGCCTCCTGAGTAGCTGGGACTACAGGCGCCCACCACCACGCCTGACTAATTTTATGTATTTTTAGTAGAGA
Source organism: Symphalangus syndactylus (assembly GCF_028878055.3). NCBI lineage: Eukaryota > Metazoa > Chordata > Mammalia > Primates > Hylobatidae > Symphalangus > Symphalangus syndactylus. The sequence continues at coordinate 21,465,904 of NC_072424.2, forward strand.
CAGTGTTTCACCGTGTTAGCCAGGATGGTTTTGGTCTCCTGACCTCGTGATCCGCCCGCCTCAGCCTCCCAAAGTGCTGGGATTACAGGTGTGAGCCACCGCGCCCGGCCCTAACTCCCTGTTTCTTAAGTGTGGGCAGCACATAGTGAATTCCTTCCAAGACTACAATATGCAAAAGCGGGAACCAGTAACTTTACAGTGGAGAAACCTGAAAAACACTATGTCAGCTAGATGATCAAGGCCACCATCAACAATGATAAGTCATGTTGATAGCATGATAGTGTGATGTGATGAATTGGCATTTTACCTCTGTGGTCTTCCCCTAAAAACCCATAAAGCCAGTCGACTCATGAGGAAAATATCAGCAAATCCCTATTGAGAGACGTTCTGCAAAATACCTGATCAGCACTTCTCCAAACTGTCAAGGTCATAAAAATGAGTAAAGTCTGAGAAACTGTCATAGTCAAGAGAAGCTTTAAGGATTGAAGGGTAGAAAAATTAATTTGTCCCTCAAACCTTGTAAGTTCATAATTGGGACCGATACCTGTAACAAAAGACATATGAACAAGCAAGTTTATTAATGCATGCAGTGCACATCGCAAGGGAGAAAAATAAGCAGTGGCTCAACATACTGTCTTCAACAAAGAACAATACATTTAGAAAAGTGTTAGGACAAAGGAAAGCAGTTCCAGGCTTCCAAAGGCAGGAGAATGTGGGAAGGTGAGTTTATGGGGAAACTCCTGGGGTAAAGTCTACTCGCAGATTTCTCTGCCACCATCTCTGAGGTGATATGGGTTGTAAAGGAGAATGAGTATCTTGTTTTTAGGTGGGAAATGGGGAGAAGATAGACCTCTTGTCTTTGTAATTCTGTGTCCTGCTTTTAGGCAGACAGAGGGAAGGCAGATAGTTTCCTGCATCCTAATTATCTTTAGCTCAAAGGTCTTTCATATTTTGGGGAGATAGCCTGGTTTCCTTCAGTTCTCCTCTTTGAAACTTTACTTTCAGAAAGTCTCACATATTATGTGCTAGGCTGGTAGCTTTGGAGAGGTATGGTTGTGAGATAAGTGATTGGCAAAAGGGAAGAAAACCAGATTGGAACCAGCAGAAAAGAACAGATTTAAGTATATTGTCTCATATCTTATTGAGTCAGTCTCTTAGTCCTGAGACTAGGTTAGTTTAGGTAAACAGTCATGTTTTATTTCAAGAGGTGGTGTTATGGGTGATCTCTTTAATGTTAGCTTTTTATATGGTGTAAGCATACAAATACTTAATAAGAGACATTTCTATGGAAAAAAAGGAAAAAGCAAGGTTAATGTTTAGAGCAGTCTATAAATTAGTTTCTGAGTCTGGAGAGCAGCCAGTTGAGAGGATTTACACATCTTAGGCTCGTTGAGAGGATTTATACATCTTAGGCTCAAAGTGTCTTCAGCTGGAGTGGGGCAGGCAGTTGCAATCTGACAGATTTTCCTTGTTTATAGTTTAAATATCATAAAGGTTGTCTATACAAAAGCTGTTGTGGTGATTTCTCTGATGTTTGTATCAAGTTGTCCAGCTTTAGCTTGCATAGCTTCAGAGAAAGCCCAATTTTAATTTTAGTGATTCCAGGTCAAAGGGTGGGAGAAAAATTGGATATGTTAGTTTGGAGACGCACAGCCAGGTATCAGAAAAAACTAAAAGAATTTAGGATCCATTCTAGATTGCAGGTAAATAATAAAATCTCAAAAACAATGAACAGGGCTAGAATCTAGTAATGGGTGAACTGTAGTTTCTAAACTATTATTTTTCTGAAGTATTTTTCCTCTCTTACACTAATTTCTACCAAAGAGAATCAGTAAGACCAGTTTATTTGTAAAATAAGTTTTTGTCTATTATACTTGGCCTAATTATTTACATAAATGCAGCAAGAATAGTGATTGACTATGTAAGCCCTTTTAAAATCTGCTTTGCTGGAACTCTTCATAAAGAATCTCGGATTAGGCTTAAAAAAAATGCCTCCTTAGGCTAAGAAGCCAAGTTTAGGACTCAACATCAGATTGTGCCTATAGTAGTCTTGGATGGATAGCTCTCTTCCCTAGATTCCTGATGTTCCTGGGCCTGTCAGGAAGGTGACATTCTTTACCCACCTATAAGGCAACCATTTGAACCATGTATTCAAGGTACGAGGCCAGTATTTCCAAGGTGCCTTTATTGGCCCCATTAAACTGAGGTTCCTCTGGGGACCTCAGTTCCCGAAAACTGGTCATATCAGAAAATATGACATTCTCATCAAACTTTGGCAATATAACCAGTGTTTTCAATTGTGTCCTATTAAAAGAAGAACAGATTCCTACTGAACTTATGCAAATGCCTATATTATCCTAAAAATAAGAATACTCATGAATAGTTTCCAAATTTTGGAGGGATCAGGTAAGGAAGAAAAGTAAATGTTTCAATTCTGTTTGCAAAAGTATACTTTACCAAATTGTCTTAAGCTATAGATATCCCAAAGGAAGAAAATGTTTTCCTAAATCTGGAAAATGAAAGAATCAGTAGTGTTTCTAACAAAAAAGTCATAAAAATCACAGTCCCTCATCATTTTAGTCCCATGTAATTAATTCTTAATTTTGCTCGATGTTAGCAATTTTAGGAGTTCAGTTTCTCCTTTAGAGTTCCGGAGTTCATACCTAGTCCACTGGTATTTCCTTAAAGTTACCAGAGATCTGTATAGGTCAGAGTTCTTTTTGTTCTTCCCATATACCTCCTTGAAGACTCAATACTTTAGGATTATAATTGCTTGCAAAAAGCTTTTAGAAAGAGCATCAGAATAAAGCAGTTATAATAAATGTGGACAACAAGACTTCAAATGGCCATGGTTAAAGATCTGATGGGAGTTCATTATGATAATAATGCAGTTGACAAGGAAATTTGGTTGTTTGTGAGATACAACAATTTAACATAATCAGAATTATGACAGGTAACATATTAGATTTCTGGGAATATCATACTTTTGAAATACGTCAGTAACATTCATACAAATAATAACTCAAAGGTTAGCATTACATGTTATTTGACAATGTTTCGTGTATAATTTAGCATGCAGAATAAACCTAGTGGGTTTAATATGTCACTTTCAGACTTCCAGGGAGCCCTCTGGAAATCCTAAAGTTAGTTTAAGGTAAAAAAGACGTCATTTACAATTTGATTTTGGGAAGTTTGTAAAAAAGATTCAAAACAATCAAAATAGGATCACAGGTCACTGTGAAATAATAGTCATTCTGATTGTGAAATAATATTTAATCAGAGTGATAAAGGCTTCAAAAGCAAATAGGAAGACATGTAGTTGTAGAAAAACCTTAACTCTTTAACTCAATTTTCTAAAGTAATCAAAGACCCAATAAAGACAATGTGAAGCACAGGGAATCATCTTGATGAAACACAGAATCTCCTCTTCTCCTTCCCTCTTTCCCCTTCTCTCTCTGTCTCTACAGTTGACTAAAAAGGTGAACAAAAATCTTTTATTTTCTCTTATCAATACTATAGGAAAATCTTGTTTTTAAAAAAGACCAAATTTTAGTTTTTTATCAGTATACTTTAGATATCAAGGCTCCATTTTACATCTTGTAATAAATTTTTTTATTTTATTTTATTTTATTTTATTTTTTTATTATACTTTAGGGTTTTAGGGTACATGTGCACAATGTGCAGGTTTGTTACATATGTATCCATGTGCCATGTTGATTTCCTGTACCCATTAACTCGTCATTTAGCATTAGGTGTATAATTCAACTTTTGTTAGTTTAACCATACAAGACTTTCTCTTGCTCTCTCTTCTCTTCCCAACTTTCTATATCCATTTAGTTTTCTCTATATCATTTCTTCATTCATTTTTCAACCTTTAAATAACATCTACTTAGACAAAATCACTCCTTTCCTCAACAAAAGCAGATCCTCATATCTTGCTTATAACTTTCTCACCAAAAATATATCTTATTTTACTTGTAAACTTTGCATACAGAATTGTTCCTTTTATTTCTAGTAGCCTTAATTACATGTACTAATTAGAGTTTTAATCCTTAGCAATTTTGAACCAGCATTCCATAGACTAATACCACTTCATAATATCTTAGAAATATGTGTTTCCTCAAAGTACAATTTTTAAAGCTTGCTAACAGACTCAGATATCTTTAGTTTCTTTTCAGTGAGAAGCCAAAAGTAGATAAACTTAAATTTATATTTAGCAATTAATGTTTAAACATTTTATCTTACTTGAAAATGATCTATATACTCAATGAATATTCATCATTTAATTTAATTTCACAAAACTCTAAGGATATGGTAACCAAAGAGATTGCGAAACCTTTGTAAGCAAACATATTATAAAATATATTATTTTAAAAGTACCTGTATAAACTCTTATCCTGCTATATCTGTTTAATTCACTCATTTTAATAAGTATGCTTGGAAAATTTTATGGGACAGACAAAGCTAGGCATCATCTCAGGTTATTTTTCTCGTATCCATTTTACAGCACGTGTATGTTAGGCAGTTACTACCCAAGCAAGAACTCTAAAGTTAATTATATATGGTATTTTTTTTTTCTTGTGACTCAGAAGACATAGTTGTTTTTACTAAACTAACACTATTAAACTAGTCTTATTTGCCCAAGTCATGTGAACCTGAAAAGTATTTGGGTTAGTTTCTATATCTTTGGAGTTTTAAGTAAATTTAATTTATGAGCGCTCATTGCTATCTTTAAGCCAATGTGAAATTTCTTGAAAGCATTTTATACCATGTAAAAACAACCTACAACATATATGAAAACATGTATACAGGCCAGCGCATGGTGGCTCACCCCTGTAATCCCAGCACTTTAGGAGGTCAAGGTGGGCGGATCATGAGGTCGGGAGATCGAGACCATCCTGGCTAACACGCTGAAACCCTGTCTCTACAAAAATACCGGGCATGGTGGCACGTGCCTGTAGTCCCAGCTACTCGGGAGGCCGACGCAGGAGAATCGCTTGAACCCGGGAGGCGGAGGTTGCAGTGAGCTGAGATCACTGCACTTCAGCCTGAGCAATAGAGCGAGACTCTGTCTCAAAAAAAAAAAAAAAAAAAAAAAGAAGAAAGAAAAGAAAACATGTATACATAAAAAATACAGACAAAAAAGATATTACAGCTTTCATTTAAAAAATGTTCAGCCATGAGATAGGTATAATAATATAAAACTCACTAATTTATAAATGACAGTTGGATCCAATAGAACAAAGAGGCCTCAAAAATGCATTGTAATCTGAATAACAGCTTTCAATTAAGCCAACTTCTGACCATAGAGATCTTTAAAAATAAAATTCCTTAAAACATCTCATTATCAGGTTTCCTCCAGGACAAACAGTATATATTCCTGGCTTCTCTTTCCCCTCTTTTTTTTTCCCCTCAAAGAATCGTCTCCCAGAAGTTTGCATTTTAAAAGCGATAGTTTCTCAGGTAATACTAGTTAGGGAATGTGTATCTCAAAGGCACAGAGAAGTAATGTAAATTTTCACAAAAAACAGAGTTTGGGGGGCTTATTTGCCTACTAGAGGCCTAGGGTAATTAGTATTTCAGCTTTTCCTTCTTAAGTGCAGGACAGTACTGATTTCAATGTCCTGATGTTGAACAACATTTGCTGGCATCCTGAGATGAATAGATGAGATTTGGGGTTAGTTAGAATAAGTGGGCTTTGAATTGCTTTTAGAGGCACATCCTATTTTTGTAAACAATTTGCAAGACAAGGAGAGTTGTTTTTAATTCCTCAGAGAGTTTGGGTTGCAGTCTGCATATCAATGGACTGACTTGTTTATCTAATTGCATTATCTTTAACTTGTGTTATCAGGGAGGAGATTTCCAACTAAGAAATAAAAAGATTTCCCTTTCAGCTTTAGTGCTGTTTGTCTTTGGAATTTGTTTTTTTGTTTTGTTTTGTTTTGTTTGTTTTTTGAGACAGCATCTCGCTCTGTCACCCAGGCTGGAGTGCAGTGGCATGATCATGACGCACTGCAGCCTCAACCTCTTGAGCTCCAACCATCCTCCCACCTCAGCCTCCCGAGTAGCTGGAACTACAGGTGTGTGCCACTACGCCTGGCTAGTATTGGTATTTTTTGTAGAGACAGGGTTTCACCATGCTGCTCAGGCTGGTCTTGAACTCCTGATCTCAAGCAGTCAGCCTGCCTTGGCCTCCCAAAGTGCTGGGATTACAGACGTGAGCCATAGTGCCCGGCCTGCAGTGTTTTAATAAATCATCTCCCCCACTGAATGCATAGTTCCATTTTAGCTTAGGAGAGAAAGAAACAGGCAAATTTCTATAGTTTGGAAGTTTGGGTATTTGTCCCCCAAAATCTTATGTTGAAATTTGATTCCCTAATGTTGGAGGTGAAACCTTAATGGGAGGTGTTCGGGTCATGGGGCTGGATCCCTCATGAATGGCCTGGTGCTTTTGTCCTCCTAGTAATGCCTACTTTTTAGTACCTTGTAGCAATAAGTAATGAAGCTGGAAGGGTTGTCTACTATAGCCTCCCTGAGAGTTCCCCTGAGAGCTACTTGTTAAAAAGTGCATAACACCTTTCCCTTCTTTCCTGCTTTCCTCTCTCACCATAAGATCGCTCCACACGCTTGTTCCCCTTTGCCTTCTGCCAGGGGTGGAAGCAGCCTGAAGCCATCAACAGAAACAGATGCTGGCGCCATGTTCCTTGTACAGCCTGCAGAACCATGAGCCAAATAAACTTCTTTACAAATGACCCAGCTTCAGGTATTCATTTATAGCAACACAGATAGACTAAGAAACACATGTAAACCAAAATTCTGTACCAAAGTTATATATTACAAGTGACTCAAGACCAAACCAAAACTACAACCATGTATGAGACTAAAACCAAGAACCCCTTCTTCTTCTTTTTTTTTTTTTTTAAACGGAGCCTCGCTCTGTCGCCCAGGCTGGAGTAGTGGCGTGATCTCGGCTCACTGCAAGCTCCACCTCCTGGGTTCCCGCCATTCTCCTGCCTCAGCCTCCAGAATAGCTGGGACTACAAGCGCCCGCCACCGCGCCCGGCTAATTTTTTGTATTTTTAGTAGAGACAGGGTTTCACCGTGTTAGTCAGGATGGTCTCGATTTCCTGACCTCGTGATCCACCGGCCTCGGCCTCCCAAAGTGCTGGGATTACAGGCATGAGCCACCGCGCCCGGCCAAAACCAAGAAGCCCTTTAAGGCTTTAACCAACCTCTTCAAAGAGGGAGTAGAAGATGCTGCCCTTCCAAGAGCCGCACCACTCCCAAAAGACAGAAGGAAGAAAGGCCCAATAACCTGTGTGCCACCAAGAGATGGAAAGACAAAAAGAGACAGGAGTCACTAAGACAAACAGAAAAACAAAAGCTGCCCATGGGGTGTGTTTGGGGGTTTGCTAACAATAAGCCTCTTTATGGCTTAAAACCATAGATGCAAGAATTACATTCCAAAGAGGATAGGATGAAAAAGATGCAGTTCCCCTCAAGATCCAGTTTCTTCCAACGACAGCCTAAGAAAGCAAAGACCCTCATTGTTAACAAGGTAGTGAATGTTAAGACAATTAAGAGAATGTTCCTTGAGAGCTGGAATGGCTGGACAAACATGTTGGAGACTCGTAGCCAGCTGGATAGCTGCTGCCTGATACAAATCTGACAATTCGTGCCCCCTGGGAGAACAAGCTCTAAAAATGTCATGTACTCTACCTGTTCAACCCTTCCTTTTTAACTACAAATCCTTGGCACCCACTGATTTTTTTTTTTTTTTTTGAGACGGAGTCTCGCTGTCACCAGGTTGGAGTGCAGTGGCACAATCTTGGCTCACTGCAACCTCCACCTCCTCGGTTCAAGTGATTCTCCTGCCTCAGCCTCCCTAGTAGCTGGAACTACAGGCACATGCCACCTACTCCTGGCTTATTTTTGTTTTTTTAGTAGAGACGAGGTTTCACCATGTTGCAACAAGCTTGCAAAAGCCAAGTTCTCAAAACAAAACATACAACAAAGTGAAAGGAGAATCTTCTAAAGATTTTCCTTTTTATGACAAACCACACCAAAAAAAAAAAAAAAAAAAGACAAGAAAAACAAAAGCCTTTGCTGGGTGGCTAAAGATCGATCAGTCATCAATATGTACCCAAACCAAATCTACAGGAGTCACAAATTCAAAGAACGAATTTTCTCTTTTTCAAATTTCAAATGTTTTTTTCCTGCCAATCTGAATTTGGAAAGGAAGGAACAAGGAAAAATTTTTACCTTCCCCTCTTGACCAGGCACTACAGGTAGAGATTTGGGAGAGCTGCCTTTGTAAGAATTATCTTTTCCTACCAGCTTCTGCCTGTTCTGTTCTCCCAGGATTGTGTCTGCAGGTCCCAGAGCGAGTGAAGTGGCCCAGAATTTCCTGCCAACTATGCCAAAATGAAAGAGAGAAAAAATTATATTTTCCTCAAGCCTCATAAGTTGGTAATTGGGACAGACTCCTGTAACAAAAGACAAATTAACAAGAGATAGCAAGTTTATTAACACATGCAATGCACATCGTGAGGCCGAAAAGTAACTCCAAGTAGTGGTTTAAAACTCTGGTTTACGGCCGGGCGCGGTGGCTCAAGCCTGTAATCCCAGCACTTTGGGAGGCCGAGGCGGGTGGATCACGAGGTCAGGAGATCGAGACCATCCTGGCTAACACAGTGAAACCCCATCTCTACTAAAAAAAAAAATACAAAAAAAAAATTAGCCGGACGTGTTGGCAGGCGCCTGTAGTCCCAGCTACTCGGGAGGCTGAGGCAGGAGAATGGCATGAACCCGGGAGGCGGAGCTTGCAGTGAGCCGAGATCGCGCCATTGCACTCCCGCCTGGGAGACAGAGCAAGACTCCGTCTCAAAAAAAAAAAAACACAACTCTGGTTTATGTTACCATCTTCAACAAAGAACACTTCATTTTAGTGAAGTGATAGGACAAAGGAAAGCAGTCCCAGGCTTCCAAGGGTGGGACAATGTGGGAAGGTAAATGTATGGGGAAGCTAATGGGGCAAAGTCTGCTTGCACATTCCTCTGGTGCCATTGCTGAGCTGATATGGATTGTAAAGGAGAATTTATATCCTGTTTTTAGGCAGGAATGAGGGGGAGGATAGAAAGACCTTTTGTTTTTGTAATTCTCTGTCCTGCTTTTAGGCAAACAGGAAAGGTAGAGAGCTCCCCTGCATCCTAATTATCTTTAGTTCTCCCCAGTTCTTCATATTTTAAGGAGAAATATTCGGTTTTTTTTGGTTTTTTTTCTTGCAGTATATATAATAGCTAAATGTAATGTGGTATCCCAGATGGGATCCTAGAAAAGGTCATTATGTAAAAACTAAGGAAGTCTGAATAAAATATGGACTTTAGTTCATAGCAGCGTATCAATATTGGTCCATTAATTTTAGCAAATGCACCATACTAACCTAAGATATTGCTGTATCTTTGCAGTTTTACTGTAAATCTGAAACTCATAAAAGTGAACTTTACTAAATATAATTCTGCTTACATTCTTATACACATGTATCTTTAAGTGTAGCTGTAGGAAAAATTCATTTTAAAAATACGTTTTTTTTAATTGACATAATAATTATGGATTTTTGGGGTACAGGAAAAATTCTTGAAAATGGAATTGTGGGATCCAAAAAATATATGTATTTTAAACTTTGTTGTGCTTTAAATTTTATTCTGTAAGACTGTTGCACAGCTAAGCTTTGCCTCAAGATGTAGAAGGAACACGCTTTTATTGATTGATTGATTGCATACCGTGCCTGCTTAGCATTTTAAACACTAAAACATGAGTTCTGGGCCAGGCATGATGGTTCATGCCTATAATCCCAGTGCTTTGGGAGGCTGAGGTAGGTGGATTATTTCAGGCCACAAGTACAACCAGCCTTGGCAACCTAACAAGAACCCCTCCCTACAAAAAATAAAAATAAAAGATCAGCTGGGCAGGGTGGTATGCATCTGTAACTGGAGAGACTGAGGCAGAAGGATTGCTTGAGCCTAGGAGTTTGAGGTTACATTGAGCTATAATCATGTCACTCCACTCCAGCCTGGGTGACAGAGTGAGACCCTGTCTCAAAAATAATAATAAAATAAATAAATAAATAATATATAAGTAAAATAAAATAAAATATAAAATAAAAAATAAGTAAAAGAAAAGAAAATATAAAATAATAAAATAAAAATATAAAATAAAATAAGTAAAATAAGCCCATCCATGAATTCTGAAATTTTTCTGTGGTACCATGAAGAGTACTACTGTATCAAGATCCTTTAGGCTTGATTCCATTTCAAATCCTCCATGGCACAAATTTGCGTATGATTGTGTGTGTGTGTGTGTGTGTGTGTGTGTGTTTATTAGCTTTTTAAATAAATAAGACTTTTTTTTAGAAGTTTAGATTTACAGAAAATGGAGCCAAAAGTACAGAGAATATTCACATACCTCTTCACCTTCTCCTACTCTCATTTCTACTATTATTAACATCTTGCTTTAATTAATGTGGTACATTTGTTAGAATTGTTGAGCCAGAATTGATATATTATTATTAACTAAAATCCATAATTTACATTAGGGCTCACTTTTTGTCTTGTACATTCTATGGGTTTGGACAAATATATAGCACATGTATTCACCATTATAGTACAGAATAGTACCACTGCTCTAAAAATGTCATGTACTCTACCTGTTCAACCCTTCCTTTTTAACTACAAATCCTTGGCACCCACTGATTTTTTTTTTTTTTTTTTTTTTTTGAGACGGAGTCTCGCTGTCACCAGGTTGGAGTGCAGTGGCACGATCTTGGCTCACTGCAACCTCCACCTCCTCGGTTCAAGTGATTCTCCTGCCTCAGCCTCCCTAGTAGCTGGAACTACAGGCACATGCCACCACTCCTGGCTTATTTTTGTTTTTTTAGTAGAGACAAGGTTTCACCATGTTGGCCAGGATGGTCTCGATCTCCTGACCTCGTGATCCGCCCACCTCGGCCTCCCAAAGTGCTGGGATTACAGGTGTGAGCCACTGCGTCTGACCTCCTACTGATCTTTTTATTGTCTCCATAGTTTTGCCTTTTCTAGAATGTCATATAATTGGAATCATATGATATGTATGTATCCTTTTCAGATTGACTCTTTTCACTTAGCAATATACAGTTTTTTTCCTTGTCTTTTTTTTTGTGGCTTAATAGTTCACTTACTACTTCTTAACACCGACTACTTCTCAACACCGGATACTGTTCCGTTATCTGGATGTACCACAGTTTGTTTATCCATTCACCTATTGAAGAATGTCTTGTTTGTTCCCAAGTTTTGGCAATTAGGAATCAAGTTGTATAAACATTAGGGTGGTGGTAACGTATGGAAGGAAGGGAAGTGTTCTGTAGTTCTGTGATTAGATCATAGTTTTATGATTAGCTCTTAGTGACCCCGTGTCCCTAGGATGTGACCTTTATGAGTTCTTCTCAGTTTGTTTTATTTACCTCTTAGATGAGACAAGAAGGCTATTGGGGGCTGGCGTTGGGTATTTGCCTTCCACCAAGTCTGTTAGGCTCTGGTAAGATAGTTTCTCTTGAGGACAGACATTGTTTAGAGGAACAAAATGCTCTGGGCATGTTTCATAGAGGCTACCTTATTTTCCTTTTTAAAAAATAGACCGAGCGCGGTGGCTCACACCTGTAATCCCAGCACTTTAGGAGGCCGAGGAAGATGGATCACGAGGTCAGGAATTCAAGACCAGCCTGACCAACATGGTGAAACCCCGTCTCTACTAAAAATGCCAAAATTAGCAGGGCGTGGTGGTGGGCGCCTGTAATCCCAGTTACTGAGGAGGCTGAGGCAGGAGAATCGCTTGAACCCGGAAGGCAGAAGTTGCAATGAGCCGAGATCGCACTGCACCACTGCACCGCAGCCTGGGTGACAGAGCGAGACTCCATCTCAAAAAAAAAAAAAAAAAAAAAAAAAAAATAGATACTGAGTTTTGCTATGTTGCCCAGGCTGGCCTCAAATTCCTGAGCTCAAATGATTCTCCTGCCTTGGCCTCCCAAAGTGCTGGATTACAGGTTGAGCCACTGCACTCTGTCAATAGTGGCTACTTTTCTATGCCACCTGCCAGAGTAGTAGGGAAAATTTTCACTTTGAGCATCTAGTAGTGATCCTGGAGGTGAAACTCACAAAAGTTTAGGGGCCCCTCTAAGGCTGTGTCCGCCTGGCCATTTTAACTCTCAAACTTGTCCAAACTGAGCCTGCAGCTATTCTTTAATTACAGTTTGGGGTTTCCAGTACCAGTTACCAGGTACCGGTTCCCAAGGAGGTTTCGCTTCCGGGCTGCTTCTCTAATAAATTATAATCCTTTCTATCTGCCTTATGTGTCTCTTCAGTTTTGGGGATGGTGGTTTGCCCTGTGACTTCAGTTATCTGATAGATCTTAGGAAGAGTTGTTGATTTTCAATTTGTTTTTACTTTTTGTTGTGAGGACGGAATGAGGATTTACAAGCTCCTTACATGACAGACCAGAAATCAGACTTATATGTGTATTTTAAAGATACTCAGTTTTCTTCCTTTCTTCTTGGTTAACTTGAAGTCATTAATGTAGTTTGTTGAGAGTACTTCTTAAGTATCATTAATTTATTAACACTGAACTGTGTGTTTTACCATGTAATGAATAAATTTCTGGTTTGCCGTAATTTCTTTTCAGGATGTGAAATCTGTCACCTTTGTTTTTTGATCAGATTTTCTAGCAGTGTTTTCCATGGCTTTTCGAATGCTTTAATTAACAAGTAAGTTACAAATGACTTCTCTTTCTACTCTGGCTATAAGAGGACTACCCATTGGGATGTGTACAGAAGGGAATAATGTCGTAATTGAACACTATCTTTTGTGACTCATGTCCTCATTCCCCATTAGTAAGAGGTATCTCAAAGCTCCCTGAGTATCAAAGATGCAGACTGAATGGATGAGAATCTACATTAGAAGCTCTCCTGAGGTCTTGTTTGCTGGTTACATTTGATGGCTATTTAAACCTTCATTTTTATTAAGTATCTTGATACAATATATGATGTATAAGAGACTCTTACCATGGGGAGGAGAATATGTGCTCTTTCATGATTTGCTCACGTGAAGACCTAGATCCATTCTTCCTTCTTCCTTAATTTACCACGTTTATCGAATAATCTATATGTCAGACAGGATCCTAGGTATGGGAATCTGGATAGATAAAGATGTAGTCTTTAACCAAGAGGATTATTTCTGATCCAGTGCTTTAGTGCATTGCACACAGTAATGCTCAGTAATGTCTTTTTGGATGAAGGTGACTCTGCGAGTCAGTAGATTGGTGCTTCCACTACCATTCTGTATTGTGGGATTTGACTTCTCCATGCATTTGTGTCTCTGTAAAATGGGGATGTTAACATTTGGATTGTTTTGCCTCACAGATTTATATGACCCATTCATTCATTTATTCAACATACGCATGGACTCTGTTTGGTATTCATATGAGTATAAGACATACAGCAGTGAATTGGGTAGGAAGAAAGACAGGAAAACAGACCTGTGCACAGATAATTTATAATGTTATATGTAGATGCTCTAATAGAGCTATATGAACAGTGTACTCTGATGGTATATTAAGATAAACCTGCTGATTTTGCATGAAGTATATGGGGAAGCCTTCTTAGAAGAAGTAACAGTTGAATTGCATTGAAAAAGAGGAGATTGGGAAGATGGGGTAGGGAAAGCCTTTGCAGGCAGAGGGAAAAACATTTGCAAAGGTACCTAAGTACGAAAGGTCTTGGAGGGTTTAGGGAAGCACTGGGACTTTGGGTGTGGCCTTTGAGGCTGAATGGTGGGCAGTAGAGTGGGATTCCTGGCAGTAAAGATAAGGTCTTTGGAAGTTTCTAAACATGAAATAACCAGCTTGCTTTGTTAACTAACTGCTATGTAAAGAATGCCCTTGGGATAGAAGGAAGCTAGAACTAGATAGGAGGGTTTTGTCATTATTGAGGGTCTAAGGGCAGAGATAACAGCTTCAGAGGAAGGGCAGATTGCAGAGATACTTTTTAGAGGTTTGAGCAGTTTGATGATCCTTTGGAGGGAGAAAAAAGGGGGAACTCAAGGGTGATCCTGCAGGTAGTAGCTTGAGGACTAGGTAGGTAGATGATGACACCAATGAAAGGAGACCTTTCATACAGGGAGTAGGGAAGGGAAATTGATAAGCTCACTTTCTAAAAGTTGAGTTTGAGATGCTTGCAGAGCCTCTTGACAGAGCAGCCCAGAACTGCCGGTAGAACTGTCTGCTATGTTGGAAATGTTCTGGGTCCACTGTCCATTATGGCACTAACTAGTCACATGTGGCTATCGAGCACTTGAAATTTAACTTATGCAACTGAAGAACTGAATTTTACACTTTCTTTAGTTTCAATCAATTAAAATTTAAATAGCTACTTGTGGCTAATGGCTACCATTTTGGACAACACAGGTCTGATAAGTATTGGTTGGAAATACTGGTCTGGAAAGAGTGCTAGAGGTAGACTGATTAGCCTCCCTGGGACTGGGAGGTTTCCTAGGATGCTGAACTTTCAGCGCTAAAACTGACAAAATCCCAGACAAAGCACGATTCTTATTAACCCTAGCTAGAGGTGTTACTGGCTTGTAGTTATGAACTTTAGTTGTCACATTTCTGAAACAACTAAGTCTGCTCAGCTGCCTGTTGGGCTGGCTATGTCATGATTTGCAGCTTGGAAAGAAAACTCTTTTTCTTGGCATTGAGGAGTTAGAAAATAGAAAACCAGCATGATTCTTGAAACACGTGCTCTGCCTGATATTCTCCTTGTTTTCTCCACCATCTTCCTTTTTCTTCCATTCTATGTTGTTATGTTACAGCCTACTTTGGCTGTACATTGGAATTACCTGGGGCTCTCACTTCTAAATATATATATGTGTGTGTGTGTATGTGAGTGTGTGTGTACGTATGTATGTATGTATTTATTTATGTATCTATCTATCTATCTATCTGGATGCCCAGGCTCTACCCCAGAATAGTTAAATCAGAATCTTGAAGCAGGAGGGGCGAGGCATCTATATGATTTAAAAGCCCCGCAGGTGATTTTAATGTGTAGCCAGGATTGACAAGTACAGCTCTCAGAAGTGCTTTTACTTCTTTGCCACCTTTCTTTACTGCAACAAATTATTTGCAGTTGATCTTTAGCCCCTTTTCCCCTCCCTTTATTTGGTGGAGGATAGAAGTACCCTGGAAATTTTTCCTGTCTGCCATGCAGGACACTTCTTTTGTCATAAACACAGAATTTGATGTACTTTGCTGTATCAGTAATAATAACCATGGCTAACATGTTTTGAACAGTTAATAAGCCCAAATACTCTTGTATATGTTAACTCATTTACTCTTAATAACAACACTATGAGAGATGTATAATTATTCCTATTTTCCAGATGAGGAACCTGAGACTCAGAGAGATTAACTGATTTGCCCAAGGTCCCCTAGCCAGTAAGTGCTCAGGCTGTCATTAGGGTGCACTTTTTAATTACTGTCCTATATAACCTTATAGTACAGTGAAATATACTCTACCTGTAAATCTGAGAGATGAAGTCTTCTTGAGTTCTTAAGCTGCAGGTATCTTTCATATACCAAGAATTGGTCAGATTCATCTGTTCTTTTTTTTTTTTTTTTTTTTTTTTTTGAGTCTTGCTCTGTTACCCAGGCTGGAGTGCAGTGGTATGATCTCTGCTCACTGCAACCTCCGCCTCCTGGGTTCAAGTGATCCTCCCATCTCAAGCCTCCTGCGTAGCTAGGATTACAGGTGTGTGCTGCCACACCTGGCTAATTTTTTTGTATTTTTAGTAGAGATGCGGTTTCACCATGTTGGCCAGGCAGGTTTTGAACTCTTGACCTCAAGTGATCCCCCCCACCTTGGCCTCCCCACGTGTTGGGATTACAGGCATGAGCCACTGCCTCCGGCCAGATTAATCTCTTTAGCATTGGCGAATTCAGGATTTGGAGGATGTCTCTGATGGAATCACTTGAGCTGTGCAAGCTCAGTTTTTAAAATTTTCAGACTGCAGGCCAGTTCTGAAACAAAAAGGCAGCTTTCTCTGCGACCCTGTAACATTTGCCAAAAAGGAGCTGAATAATATAGATCACTTCAGTTTTTGCCAGTTTTGCTGAAGTTAGGGTTAGGGGTCCACTGTGATACATACGTGTGTGTATGTGTGTGCATGTCTGTGTACGTGTTGTTGATGGTAGTGAGCTTGGTTTTATTAGCAAGGGGTTGAATTATTCTCATACTTTCCCTTTCCTTTCCTTATACCTTACTTTAAAGTTGTACATAGTCACAAGAAAGCATATTTTCTGTGATTTTCATTAAAATATAATAGTTCAAAGATTCTTAATTAATTGTTTTCATAAATACTCAGTAATTGAGAGCCTACAATGTTTCATCTGGGTTCTATTGGCAGTATAATGGAAGAATAGTATTGGTATTTTAAAAAAGACTTCAAAACCATTATCTGATGTTTTAAATAGAAAAAATTTCTTAATGTCAATATAAGATCGTGTTTTTTTGTTTGTTTGTTTGTTTTTGAGATGGAGTCTTGCTCTGTTGCCCAGGCTGGAATACAGTGGTGCAATCTTGGCTCACTGCAACCTCTGCCTCCCGGGATCAAGCGATTCTTCTGCCTCAGCCTCTGAGTAGCTGGGATTACAGGTGCGCGCTACCACACCCAGCTAATTTTTTCGTATTTTTAGTAGAGACGGTGTTTCACCATGTTGGTCAGGCTGGTCTCGAACTCCTGACCTGATGATCTGCCCGTCTCACCCTCCCAAAGTGTTGGCATTACAAGCATGAGCCACCGCACCCGGCTGAGATCATGGTTTTATAAGCGTTTATTGTTCATTCTGTATGTCTGTAAAGTAGGTCACCAATACTAGAGCATTAAATAAATTTTGGTTTTTTCAACTTCATCTATAGATACTTTTAAATGTCAACCTAAAATCAAAGTCTCTTAATAAAATACTTATATATCTATTTTTTGAAACAATGTAAGATACAGTAGTAAGATATGGGATCATGACCATAGACTACCCAGTGCTGGTGTAAGTGAATATCTTTAGAAGATCTTACTTAGTTCTTGTTTCTTTCAGTTAAAAATGTGGGGACACATTTTATTGGTTTTTCAGCTCCAAAGACAATTTAGTTTTACTTAGTTCTTGCGGTGCGTGTGGTGGGGCTGATGAAGAGCTGGTGTGCAGAGGGCTTCATTCTTTTTCTGTTGAAAATGTTTTGTTTTGATTTGTTTTGTTTTGTTTTTGAGACAGAGTCTCGCTCTGTCGCCCAGGTTGGAGTGTGCTGTGGTGTGTTCTTGGCTCACTGCAACCTGTGCTTCCTGGGTTCAAGCGATTCTCCTGCCTCAGCCTCCCAAGCATCTGGGACTACAGGCAAGTGCTACCATGCCCAGCTAATTTTTGTACTTTTTGTAGAGGCGGGGTTTTGCCGTGTTGGCCAGGCTGGTCTTGAACTCCTGATCTCAAGTGATCTGCCCACCTTGGCCTCCCAAAGTGTTGAGATTACAGGCGTGAGCCACCACGCCCAGCCTGTAAATGTAATTATTTTCAGAAGAACTATATCTTTACATGTACACATTCACCTATTTTATGGGCTAATTTTCAAGGATTATTTTGGGATGTGGCTTCAATAAAATTGTCTATTAATTCTTGTTTAAGTGGTCCTGGTATACTGATAAAACTTCTGGACATTGGTGATATAATCTCATAAATACTCCCCAATTTGAATTTGGATTTTAGGACTTTGGTGCCACCATCACAGTAGCCATTCTGAACCCTTTCGATCACCATAGGAGAAAACAAGGCATGTGCTTTACCATGTTAATTGTCTGTTTCTGGGGTGTTCTTTGCCCTAGTGGTTAGAATCATACATTTCTGGAATTAAGGACCAGATTATGTGGGATGTTCTTGCAACCACTGGTTTCGGATATTTTATTTCTGTTTCTAGATTATTCATAGAAATAGGAAGCTCTGTTTTTTTTTTTTCTTAAAAGAAAAACTGAGGGTTTTTTTTTTTTTTTTCGGCAGATAAATCCATAAAGACAAAAGTTCAAATTGTGACCAGCCTGGGCAAAGTAGCAAGACCCCATCTCTACAAGAAATTTAAAAATTTAGCTGGGCATGGTAGTATGTGCCTGTAGTTCCAGCTGCTCGGGAGGCTGAGGTGGGAGGATCGTTTTGAGCCTGGGAGTTCAAAACTGCAGTGAGCTATGATGGTGCCACTGCACTCCAGCCTAAGTGACAGAACAAGACCCTGTCTCTTAAAAAAAGAAAATCAACCTCATGATTCACTGACGTTCTGGTGCCAGTCAAGGTGCCAGCCCTGGGGTGAGCTGCAGTTTTAGACTTACTTCAGATGTTCTGCTCTGTCATTGATCTTAGGCCATTCTTTTCTTCTCACTTAATGTGTTCAAAACTTTATATTCTCAACTGTAGGGATACCTAAAAATGGTGCTTTGATTAAAGATGAATGTGGGGATTTAGGTTTTGTTTTGTTTTTTTTTGGTGGGGGGGGGCAATAAAGGATTTTAAGTACACAACTTTCCCCCCTACGTAGTGGATAATATTTCCAAACAGTTTAACATATCTTCCCCATTTAGTGAAATGAGTTTGAATTTCTGGTCGTGACTGACAATCTTGTCTGAAAATAGTTGTTCTTAGCTGAATCCTTCATAAATTTTTTGCTTTGTGAATAAAGCAGACGTGTGACGTTGAGTCGAGTGTGCAAACCTACTCTACTTTCTACAGGCTGATTTTCTAAATAAACCTCTGATTACAGTACCACAGACTAATAGTGCTGGGAGGAACTTCAGGGAACACCTGCCTGAATCCTTTCACAGAACCAAGTGCTGAGCATCAGAAAGGAGAAATTGCTTGTCATCTGTCACCTCTCCTGGCTCATGGGTGTTCCTACTGACCTAGGGAGAACTGAAATTTAGTTTGGTGGGCTCATGTCTGCCTTTTCTTCCTTACTGTTAAAAGCAGGAGCCCAGCCGGGTTTGGTGGCTCATGCCTGTAATCGCACTTTGCGAGGCCAAGGCAGGAGGATCGCTTGAGCCCAGGAGTTTTGAGACCAGCCTGGGCAACATAGTGAGACTCTGTCTCTACAAAATAAAAAAATAAAAAGCAGAAGCCCCTTTTCTGCAGCCTCTTCTCCACCCTACCTCAACCTAGTAAGAAGACAATGGGGGTTAGTTGGATTCCCCAGGTTTTCCTGCAGTAAACTTTTGACAGTGTTGTAATGTTGCTTTCCTTTTTTCTTTTAGCAATAGGCGAATATGAAGACCTTAGAGCAGAGAACCAGAAAACAAAGGAGAAGGTTTGTACTTTACCTTTTTTTCCCCCTTTCTTACATGTGTAAAAGCCTAGGCGGCATAGTGCATTGTTCAGTCACCAATTTCAGTTAAATGTGAATGAGGGTTGTTTCTTTTTTTCTTTTCTTCCCTTTTCTCTTGCATGTGTGATTCAAGCTAATACCAACTCCAGGCTCCAGATGGTAAAGAATAGCAGGCATGCCACTGTGGATGCAGCTCTGGGAGATTAACTACATGGCTAAATGTGCAGCAAGGCACCAGGCCAAGCAACTCAAGTCCCTAGGAATCGTACTTTTTCCCTAACAGTCAGATTTGGGATTCTGTCAGTGGAATTGAACGCCTGATACATGTACTTTTGGGACCTAGACACATTGGGTCCTGGAGAAAACTCTTTGGAATTAGTCATTGGTGTTTTACCCCAATACCTCCATAAATCTTTATATGTCTGCTTCTTCTATTTATATGAATAATACACCGGAAGTTGAGAAGCATCCGCTGTGAAGTTGGGGAAGTCTGGTGAATATTTTCAGGGGCTCTGTCAGTTTTGTTTTAACTGTTAAATAATTGAATTCTACTTACCTTACAAACTGTAGCCTTCTTATCACTGAAAATATCTAAGATTTGTGAATGCTTGCTAATATATATAGCTAATAATATATCTATATATTTTTTTCTTGTAAATTTAGGGAGGAGACAAATGGAAGAACAGACTAAGGTCAGAAATGTAGAGGGACTGAATAGCAAATGAAAAATAGGAAGCAGACTGCCTATTTTTGGTTTTAGATACAAAAAAAATTACTTTAAAAAATTACTTTGTTGGGTAGGCCAAATATTTCAGAACATAATATCCCTAGTCAAAAATTAATAAAACAGGTCCTTAGAAGATATTAAAGAAGAAGATAGCCATCACTGCTCTAAATTGTGAAACCTCGTTTTTAAAATTTCAGAGTAGGAGCTGTAATAAAAACTGGCAGCAAGCTAAATATTTGTAAAATGTGTGGGATATTTGGGATCACTTATTGGGCTCTTTAGAATTATATTTAACTTTTTCACTATTAATTTGCCACCTATATAGCTGTAGTATGGATGGTGGTATTAATGGTAAGTACTCTAGTTCAAAGCAGATTTTAATGGATTTTTAGATCATTATTTTTCACCTAGTTTTAAGGCTCCTTTGCTATTTGTAAATAAATCCTTGGTGTTCTGTGAAATCCTAAGTTTCTTCTCTTGCCTTCATCAGGTGATTCAGGGAATGGTAGGTGGAGGTGATAAAAACATCCATGTTAGAAGGGGCTGGTGTTTGCATCTATAATATGGTAAGAAGCACTTTGGGAGGCTGAGGTGGGAGGATCACTTGAGACCAGGAATTCAAGACCAGCCTGGGCAATATAGTGAGACCCCCATCTTTACAAAAAAGTTAAAAAATTAATCGAGAATGGTGGCATGCAGCTGTATTCCCAGCTACTTGGGAGGTTGAGGCAGGAGGATCCCTGGAGCCCTAAAGGTTGAAGCTGCAGTGAGCCATGATTTCACCACTGCATTCCAGCCTGGGCAACAGAGTGAGATCTTATCTCAAAACACACACACACACACACACACACACAGACACAGTAAGAAAGTCACTGAAAATAGTAGTTTGGCCTGATTTCTAATTCCAACCCTGTAACCATGCAAAATCACAAATGTCCTGAGGACATAAATAGGTAAGGAGGTTGTTCTTAGATCCTGGGCCCCTGATGCCCCAAAATTCCAAAGTAAACCTAGTGGGTAATGCTTAGGCTGGATAACTTGAGCATCTTGCTCTAAGATACTCAGCTATCTTCCAGCTGTAGGAGAACAAACAGACTGAGATGATATCAGTCACTGAGTCTCTTTCATAGCTGCTCCTGACCCACGAGAAGAACAAAGCAAGTTGGAGGGGTTAATTCAGGAGCACTCTTTGACCTAACCTAGAAGGTAAGAGAAGGGAACGCAAACAGTTGTCTTCATGTAATAGAGAAAGAAGGATGATAGAAGTAAATGAATAATGTAAGAGGAAGAAGATAAAATTTTTTATTTATTCTTCTTGTTTAATCCTTGCTTACATGTAGACCTAGCAGTGCCCTAAAAATACATAGTAGATGCTCTGTAAACATCTGTTGTTGGTGGAGACGATGGTTGTTTAACTGACAGACACTTTCTGCAGTGAGGTTTTAAGTGAATCATCCGTTATGCAAGTGGAATTATAGGTAAAATGCATTTGGTAAAAGGAGGATTATAAATTACCTCAGCCCATTAACTGTTTACATGTTTCTCTGCATGGAGTATGGCCATACTTTCATGACATCTGTAGGCATTATTGACCTGCTTCTGTTGTAATTCTTTAAAAATAACTATTAACAGAAACGGGAAGAAAAGAAATGAAAGCAATATGGAATGCTGTGTGGTTGGGTAAAAGAAAGTAGAGTGGTTTTAAGTTCACTGCACTCTGTTTATCTTCTGTTAAAAGACTAGCTTGCTTATTACTGCAGATTTTTCCTCAAAAAGGGGGGGGCTGTATTACAAAAGAGGGAAGCATATAATAAAAGCCTTTTATAGAGTGTAGAATGAGTAAAAGCAGCTTTAGTTCCGGAGGTGGTAAATGGAGAACAGCATTTTCTCGGAAAGCACTCTCTTGTGCCTGGCTGGGTGAGCTTTGTCCAGTTGACATCAGCAAATACATGTGGCCATCCTTTCATTTGTGGTCCCAAACCAGAGTGCAGTTAAATCGTGCAGGGACAGCAAATTAAAGTAAGACTCCTTTTGCCATGGTTAATTTGGTGTAGGGAAATTTAGAATGAACAGAGGAAGCAAAAAAATAAATTGCAACGTATTTTCCCTTCCACATGTCTACTATCTTTGTCGCCAGGCCATGAACCTTATCAATGGGAGGAGGCAGTGGATGTGATTCCTTTGGGTAGGATCTTTTCCTGCCCTGTTTGGAGTCTCTTGCGTTGAGACAAGTGGTCTGACATGGTGCTCTTCAGGGAAAGCAGTTGTTTAGAGGCTGCATGGTGTAAGAAGCTGCTGTGGGACATCCATGCCCTGTCATCTCCCTGTCTCATGCTCCACACAGCAGTGTGTCCGCTCCATTTCACAGAGGAGAGAACAGTACCGCAGGGCTTGAGTGAGGTTCCCAGTGTTACACAGATCATGGCAGAGTCTAGATTCAAACATGGGTCTTCTGAGCACGATGTTCTTTTAGATGCAGGTGAACAGTGGGAGCTTATTGACTCTTCTTCCACAAAGGTCCTAACTTTATTCTAATTCTGTATTGTTAGTGCATGAGTTTTCCACAGCAAATTATCAGACCCGATCCTTTTCTGGTCATTTGCCTTTACCAGCTATTGGTTTGTGTTGAAAAACTGAAAGTTGAATATAAGTATCAAATCAATCTTATCTCAAAACATTCACATGTGTGTGTATATGTATGTGTGTACTTGTATATATACATATAGATTCTGGCATAATGCATCCCAAGGATAAAAGCAGGAAATTTGGGGCAGGGGAGTGGACCAGTGTTTTGATGGATCTTTTCTCTTTTTTTTTGCGGTTCTTCCATTTTAGGAAAACTGCTGACTCTTTTATGTTTTTTTTAATCAGTGACTTTGAGGATGGAGTCAATCTGTTTGGGTTTATGAGGAAAGCTCTTTTGAAGGGAAACCTTTTTATTGAATGCCTTCTGAGTACTGGGGTGTAAAGAAAAATATATGAAGGTCCTACTCTTGAGTAAAACCATTCTAATGAGGACCCCAAATAAGTTGACAAATAGCCACGATCAATTATGCTGCTCTGAGTGCCTACAGCATGGCTGGGCAATGGACAAAGAATAAAAAGACAAGATTCCTACTCTTTTCCATGTGATAAACTTTTGCTAGCCTTTAATGCTTGGCTTAATAAATGTCACTTAGGTTTTTCAAAGTCTTCTCTAACTCTCTCACAAGCAGAATTTATTGCTTTTTTGGTAATAAGACATCTGCATATTTATGTACATATGTATCACATTTATCAAGCAAAATTTATTATCAAAATATTAGAGTATAAGCAAATGGTGTGGGTTGCCTTAAAATGTAAAAACAGCGAGTTTTTTTTAAACATCAAGATAAATGGGGATTATGGAAATGGTGCTACTTGCTACTTTCCATTATTTTTTGCCCATTTTCTAAATGGACTTAGCAGTATATGAAAAAGTAAGAGCCTATCATACTGAGGTGAACAACTCTTCAAATTTATATTTTTGGGGTATGGAAAAATAGATGACTATACATTTTGCAATCAACCAAATAAAATGGTTTACTTTGCTTGTGTAGTAATCACCATATACAAATGTTAGTCATGCGTCTACAATTGAAGGGCATTCTCTTATGACTCACTCAGGATCTTTGTCATAATCGTTTGGGTTTTTTTCCTATATGGGGGGAAAGCGTCATTGAGCTTTGAATGGAATAGCTTTCATGTTTCTCAGAGTGGTGGGGGTGGGGGTGTGTGTGGAGTGTGCATAAAAAGAAGGAAATCTGTATAATAGAAGAATGTCTGCCTTTAAATAGTAAGTATTTATGTTTAGTATTATGTTCTGAGATCAAGTTTTGAAATGCATAAATGTTTAAGTGGCTGATTAGAAGTCGTTTGGGTGAGCTACTGTAACAGTGCATCAGGCGGTTCTGTCAGCTTGCCAGGAACAATGAATGAAAAGAGAATGAGACAGACACTTTCCAAGACTTATGTTTCAAGAAGCAGGATATATGATACTGTTTGCATCTTGGCTCAGTTGTCTATTGTTAAAATTTCTTCCTCTTGTGTAATATTCAGAGATGAAGGTCCCAAAGTATTTTATTTTTTAAAAAAATCAATAAAGAAGCCACTTTAAAGAGCAAGATATGCATCCATTATGCTAACTGTTCATGCATAATACATCCACATACATGCAGTTTCTTTGAGACAGAGTGGCAAGTGGTTGTGCCAGAGAAAAAGTAATTACTTAGCAGTTTGAAAGTGAAAATGAGTCTCTTATTAACAGCAATCTATCTAGAAACAAAGAGCAAGGATCTCTGTTCTGATGACATGTGTTTCCATCTAACACACAATACCTAGAATTTGGAGAATGCTGCAAGACAGCTTTGAGGGCAGCTACCACTTCTTTTTTGCCTGTGAAAATTGGAGGGAAAGAACTTTGAATTGGAAGAAAGAAGGACACCAAAAGAGAAAGAGAGTGAAAGGAATTCCATCCTAGTGGGAATGATTTAATGTGTTGTATTCTTTATGGATAAGAGTGTAGACATCCAGAAAGCACAGTTCTGGCCAGACTTACCTAGGTGGAGCAGTAAAATTCTTGATTACTATTAAAAATGAATTGATGGTCCTTTCATTGTATGCCAAGGATTCTAAAACAGGTAAATTACACACAATTCTGATGCTGGGCATGTTTAAATCTTTAACTGTTGTAACTGGACATTAATGAACTTCAAGAAAAATGATGTAGCATTAAACTTCTTCAGACTTAGTGTCGTTGTAGGCTCTGCTGTACGTTCCTTAGGAAATGGGTACATTTCAGTTCTGGTTTGGCAGTATTTCTCACATTATATCGGGTGTCCTTATGAATTGCTTACTTCATTTGTTGATCTTTTGTGGTAGATCATAAGTTTTTGTGAGAACACATTGTCTATTGTGTTCATGTATTGTGCCCAGTGTTTAACATAGTGGCTGGGCTGTGTGGGCCCTGTATAAATTTGTTCAGTTCTCAGAGGAAGGAAATAATGACATTCAATGATTATAGTAGATACTTGCTTAAAAGTCTGATTCAGTCAACTGTAATGTACTTGCCTATGTATAGATTGTCCCCTATCTTGGTATTGTGCGTATGCGGTGCATATATGCCCCAAACTGCCTTATCTATAGTCTAGCAACCCTCTGATGCATTTGTGCACCAGGAAGACAAGCATGAATATTTATATTAGTGGAAGTTAGATACAATTTAGAATGTTGAGGTTCTTCTTGCATAACGTATACGTACAACAGAATATAAAGATGTCTTGGTATCTGTATCAGTTATCTGTACTTCTGCTGAGCCGTTTGAAGCAGACATTTTAATGTTGATGGTAGTTGGATGAATATGTGAGAGAGGGATGAATAACTGAGCTGCCCATTTTGGGGAGTGGGTGGTGCAAGGAAGATACTAATTCACACTGGAAAGGCTGTTTCTCTACAAATCAGTCTGCCAATGCTCAGAAATCCTGGTTTAGTTTCAGAAGCCAGGTATCCGCCTGGATGAGGCTCAAGGACGAGATCTGGAAAATAGCCAGGGCTTCTAATATTAAGGGCTTTCAAAACCAGCAAGGCCAACCTCCGGTCAATTCATCCCTTCATAAAGAGCCAAGTAGAGACTCTAGAGTAGATATAATGTTATCCAGCTTGCTTACATGAGCCAGCAGTTGTGCCACTGGGTTCTACCCCAGCCTTGAGCTACAGAGAATCGTTGGGCATCATAATTAAGTGATGTAGGCCCAAGAACATCTGTTGCTATTGCAAAGTCTTCATGAGCAATTCTCACACAAAAAGAAGCAGTTTTTACAAATGGTGCAGCTGCGTGAGCAGGGTAGAGGAAGGGGTGGGATGGGTGAGGGGCTTCTGTGTGGTGGAAAGATGAAACATTCTTCCAAAAAGGCCCGTAATCCTGGCTGACTTCCCTCTGTTGATAGAATGAGAGAAAGTTTGCAAGATTCTTTTCTGGGTTCACCTAAAAAGATGAAATAAGTGGGTGTTTGGATTTCTGCTTTTAGTAAATGCGTACATCCTCAATATTTTGCTCAGTTCTGGTTCAGAATAAGTAAGCTGCATTTGCAGCATGTGTAGACTCTCCCCACCCCCAACTCACACCCCTTTCAGCATAACAGATGGTAAATTCTGTGGCTGCCAGTTCTAGCATAATGTGGTTGCAGAAAATAGAAATCAAAGCAACATGAAGACCCCTGATAGAACACAGCTGGGGATGGGAGACAGCTTGTGAATCTGCTGATGATAACCATAGGATTAGTGTGAACACATATAGCTGGACTATAGAAATGGGCTACCTACATGTTGGAATAAAACTGATGTTGAGACCTGTTATTAACCTGAGTTTGTCTACCTGGGCCTTAATAGCAGAGAGCATGAACCTAATGTTTTTCTTCTGGGCAACTAGTACAAGCCTACCTAAAATTGTCATGCATCACATTAGTGATTGTGTATGATGTCAACTGGTGGCCTTTTTCAGATCTGACTAGATGGAGCACCATTCCTGTTTAATGCTTTTGCCATCCAAAGTCTCACTAAAAACTCTGGCTATTTGACTGAAGCGAGAATTGAATAAACCTCTAATTCCTTTAGGTAGAGCTTCGAGAGCTACATAGAGGGAACCAAGTGATATTAAGTCAGGAGCAACACTCCCAAGTGCCAGCTCTTAAATGAAGACAGTTTTTTACAAGACATCTCACATTTTTCAGAAATGCCAGATTAAGAAACATTAAATTAATTTGAAAGTAAAGTACCAGATATATTTCACTTGGCAATCATGACTCAGGAGTTTGAGCCTAGTTGGAAACTAGGTTTCTTTTTGTGCCTTATGCTACACTGTGCATTGTTGGAGGAAGGTAGACAGACTGGTAGGGGTGGTGGGGAAGTCCAGAACAAACAGAGGCCCATTCTAGAAAATGAGAGGAACATTCCTGAAACCACTAGCCAGAAATCTCCTATCATTAAGGATTATGATGTCTAATGTAGTTCACTTGGGTTGAGGAAGGAGCTAAGAAAAGCCTATATGCGAATTTAGAACTCTACTATTTAGAATTTTAAACACCAAAAAATCATAAATGTTGTTTGTTTAAGCTGAAACTACAGACTATATTAGACAGAATTATTATTATTTTTTACAGAGGATGGGATTGCCACAGGGAAACCTTAATCAAAGAAATGCCTTCTCCTTTAGTAAATAAGTTAGGTCCAGCCTAATTCATTTTGACTGGGCGGGGGATCCTGAGTCGGGATTTAGTAACCAGATTTGCTAATTTAACACTGTGTACTTGCTTCATGTTCTCTTGCCAGAATACATTTACCCATATGAACAGGGACAGTATGACATTTCAGTGGTTCTTTAGCGACTAAAGGGGAAAACTGAACTGCAAGCTTCTTACTTTTTTATTTTTTAAATATTTTGAAAGGACAGGAAAGGGCAGAGAATAGTACAACAATACCCATTGCACAGAACTGTTATTTCTCTTGAAATTCAAAAATAAGGAATGCAGCAAATACAACTGAAAGTTCTCACCATTTCTAGTCCCATTCCTCTCCCTATCTCCTAAGAGACAACTACTGTCATAAATGTTGTATATTTCTTTTCATTTCATATTTTTATATATATTAGATGTATCAAAGCATATGAGATGCATTTGTGTATGTAAGATGTTATTTGATATATCTGATATATCTTCTGCAACTCATTAAACATGATGGTTTTTTTTTTTTTTTTTTGAGACGAAGTCTCACTCTGTCGCCAGGCTGGAGTGCAGTGGCATGATCTTGGCTCACTGCAACCTCCGCCTCATGGGTTCAAGCAATTCTCCTGCCTCAGCCTCCCGGGTAGCTGGGAGTACAGGCGTGTGCCACCACGCCCAGCTAATTTTTGTATTTTTAGTAGAGATGGGGTTTCACCATGTTGGCAAGGATGGTCTTGATCTCTTGACCTCATGATCCGCCTGCCTTGGCCTCCCAAAGTGCTGGGATTACAGGCTTGAGCCACCGTGCCCAGCCAACGTGATGGTTTTTAACATTTATGTTGATACATATGGCTTTATTCATTTTCACTGCTCTGTAGTGTAGTATATGAACATACCATGATGTATTATTATTAAAAATGTGGAACATTTTTGTATATGTTATACATTACTAGAGATTCTCTGGATATATACACCTAGAAGTAGAATTGCTGAGTCATAGGAAAGTATGTATTCAATTTTGATAGAAGTTTATTTCCAAAGTAATTATACCAATTGACACATCCATCAGTGGTCTATGAGAGTTGCTGTCTCCCGGTATCAGATTTTTTCAGTTTTTGCCAGTCCGATAGGTGAGACTATCTCATTGTTTTAATCTGGATTTTTCACATTATGTGACACATAATTTTTTAGCTATTGAAAATTGGAATTAATATCCAAAGGGATGAAATTCCTATATATTTATCTGGCAGGTTAGCAATCAAATATAATTTAAAATTGTGCTTTATTCATATGGCACTCTTAGGGAATAAGGTATTCCCAAGATAATACATTTTAAATTACTACTCTAATAGCTAGAAATTACTTTTTAATGTTTTAGCTACTTGTGGTGAATATCTTGTTATATATCCCTGTTTTATGAAATTCAAGATATACTGAATTCAGTCCTTATAATAATAAACATTAGGTTTTTTAAAAAAATTCATTAATGCCTCCAGGGGCCTATCAATACAGGAGATACTTGTTTCTATACCAGATACCCTAAAAGGTCCTTATGCTCTAATAGTTATTTTTGCCTTTTATGGTCTTGCCTCCCAAAGTCTTTTCAGTGAGTTCTCCCACCTTTTTAAATTAAAAATTGGTTTATATAAATGATATGTGCTTAGTATGGAATATTTTATCTTCTCTCCTTTTAATTTGGTACCTTCCTCTATTCAGAATTCTGAGGACACATGGATCACTTTTTCTTGGGTGAGAGTGTGTGCCATGTGGCTGCCTTTTGTCCTCATGCAGTAGTCTTTTTTTTTGAGTCAGAGTCTTGCTCTGTCGCCCAGGCTGGAGTGCAATGGTGTGATCTTGGCTCAGTGCAACTTCTGCCTCCTGGGCTGAAGCAATTCTCCTGCCTCAGCCTCCTGAGTAGCTGGGATTACAGGCACGTGCCACCACACCTGGCTAATTTTTGTATTTTTAGTAGAGACGGCTTTTCACTGTGTTGGCCAAGCTGGTCTCTTTGGCCAGCTGGTCTCATACTCCTGACCTCGTGATCCGCCTGCCTCGGCCTCCCAAAGTGCTGGGATTACAGGCGCAAGCCACCATGCCCAGCCTGTGGTAGTCTTTCCATTCCCTCCCAAGTATGCACCAATGTTCTGGATAGGTGAAGCTGTTTGGAATCAGACCCGTACGTGAGTGACTATGTATAGCATTAGCCAAACGTAAAAAGAGGTACAAACATTCCCTTAAAGAATGAATGTATTTTAACTCAAGGATGTTAAATCGGGCTATTACTGAGGAGATAATGAGCAGGAAGGTGATTCATATCTTAGAAGGTCTGAGGAAATTGGCCAGATACAAATGGCACAAACACCATGCTGGCTGAGCAGTGCAAGTTCATATATGACCATTGATGCTTTTCAAAGGTTTTAAATTTGGTTTAGTTTTCAGAAAATTGCTGTTGTTTGTAAGTTTGCTCTTGCTTGCCTTTTCAAATTTAAAATTTATGATTGAAGTTTAACATTTGTTTACTTCTCTCATTTCAGTGTGACAAAATTAAGCAAGAACGAGATGAAGCTGTTAAAAAACTGGAAGAATTTCAGAAAAGTACGTAAGCGTTTCAGTGGAATTATTATAACACGTATAGCGTATTGGGGATTATGTGAGTAGATATATACCCTGTTTAGTTGCTAATGTCCTGGTCATGCAGTCAAGAAATCAAGACTTCCTTCTTTGTCCAAACATGCCCAGGCATTACTTTAAGCTTTAAAGAAATGGAATAAGCATGATTGTTTCATCAAGGGTGTTAGAAAAACCTGTACTTGTTATAAAACAGTTTAACTATACAGAAAAGTTAAAGGAGAACAAAAATGGCTTGTTGGCTCCTTGAAAAAGGCCAATGCTAGTACTTTATAGTCTCTCCTTGTTGGTCTTTTATTTGTGTAGTAAAAAATGTAATCATGTTTTGAATTCAGTTTTGCAGCCTGCTTTTTTCAGTAAATAGCACTCATGGTCATATTTGCATGTCAGTACAGATGTACATCAGTTTTTTGTTTGTTTGTTTTTTTGAGATGGAGTCTCGCTCTGTCACTAGGCTGGAGTGCAGTAGCAAGATCTTGGCTCACTGCAACCTCCGCCTCCTGGGTTTAAGCAATTCTCCTGCCTCAGCCTCCCAAGTAGCTGGAACTACAAGTGCACACCACCATACCCAGCTAAGTTTTGTATTTTTAGTAGAGACGGGGTTTCACCATATTGGCCAGGATGCTCCTAATCTCTTGACCTTGTGATCCTCCCGCCTCAGCCTCCCAAAGTGCTGGAATTACAGGCGAGAGCCACTGCACCCAGCCTGTACATCAGTTTTAATTGTTGTCCATAGTATTCCATTATAGGATAGTACCATAATGTATTTAATTATTCTTTCACTGACAGATTATTCCTGGTTTTTAGCTATTATAAATAATGTGATGGCAGGTATTCTGACACTTACATCTTTACAGTAATCTAAATAGTTCCTGAGGTTAATTCATAGAAAAGGAATTACACTGGAGATCCACTGTACAGCATTGTGCCTATAGCTAATAATACTGTGTTGTATACTTAAAATTTACCAAGAGGGTAGATCTTATGTTAAGTATTGTTACTACAAAAGAAAATAAGTAAATAAAGAGGACAGAAGGAAACTTTGGGAGGCGATGGATATGTCTGCAGCCTTGATGGTGGTGATGGTTTCACAGGTGTATAATAATCCCCCAAACTCATCATGTTGTATACATGAAATATGTATGGCTTTTTACGTGTCACTTATACCTTAATAAAGTGGTTCAAGAATAGAGAAAAGGAATGAAAGCTTCATAGAACTTAAACATTTTAAGAGTATGAATGTTTGAAATAGCCCTCTCACTGAAGAAAGTTACATTCCCACAAAAGCTATACTTTCCAAATTTTTGCTATTTTTTTATGTATGTAAATCTGTTATTTATCCCCTAAGATAACATAGCTGATCAGACCCAGAAGGATCGGGTGGAAATATGTCATAGGCAAAGGGTCAGACCGTAGCAGGGAAAGTGACCCCTCTCTTGGAAACAAGGCCTTTCTCCATCATTCTGCAGATGCTCTGTCAGTCAGGGTATTTGATTATTTATAAAGAGTTGATTTGGTAACTACACAACAGAACATTTTATTCTAGGTAAAACAGCCATACAAATGTAGCATTATGGTTAAATTTCAACAGCAAGTTTATTTCAGTGTCTGGTTGTAAGGTTGTAACAGAGAACATCCAAGGGGAATCTTGTTAATATTACCTGTCTTTGGAGGCCAATATGCTATGCTAGAAATATCTCTTATTTGCATATGTATGAATTCCAATTATATGGTACTTTTTTACTTATGGAATGTACTTATTCTTAAAGAGTTATACCATTGGCATTGTTACCAGTTAATATGCTTGAATTATTGATAATGGATTGGTGTGCAGTGGGAATAGTTCAAGTTCCTTATGGTTAGGCTTATAAAATATTTGGTCTAGGGCTTATAAAATATTTTGGTCTAGGTAGGCAGTAGGGACTTTGCCTTCTACATTATGCAAAACCAGAAGCAACATTCCCCAAAATCAACCTTCGAAGTAACATTTAAATTCTGCTTTCATCTGCCATTTCTCTTTTCCCTTTCTTTGTCTCTTCCTCTGAATACCTTTGGTAGTTTTAAAAATTTACATTTTTCCTTATGAGCAACTCAAAGCCTGAGAGGATTGATTGGAAGATTAGTACAACAATCTGTATGGTTGTATGCATTTAGTTTTTACCTTTACTAAGTGTCTTTAATTAATTTAAGGTTTGGATGTTAGGAAAACAGAGTACTAATTCTTTTTTTCTTACTCTCTTGGTAACTCACAGAACAACAGAGTGCCAACTCTTTACTCAGTCTCAAAAGGAGAGAAAACAAGGACTTGGCTGGGTGCGATGGCTCACTCCTGTAATCCCAGCACTTTGGGAGACCGAGGCAGGTGGATCACGAGGTCAGGGAGATCAAGACCATCCTGGCTAACATGGTGAAACCCCGTCTCTACTAAAAATACAAAAAATTAGCCAGGCGTGGTGGCGGGCGCCTGTAGTCCTAGCTACTTTGGAGGCTGAGGCAGGAGAATCACTTGAACCCAGGAGGCGGAGGTTGCAGTAAGCTGAGATCTTGCCACTGCACTCCAGACTGGCGACAGAGTCAGACTCCATCTCAAAAAAAACCCAAAAAAACAAAACAAATGAGGACTAAGAAAACTTAGTTTGTCAGAAAACTGTATCTGAGATAAATAATTCATGGCTTTTGAGCAGAGGGTAGAATTTCAGATTTGGAAGGGAATAGGCAGTATTTTTATCACCAGTGAAGAGCATTAGTTTGTGTGAATCCATTTCTGCATTAATAAAATTGGTATAAATGACCTTGCTTCATAGACCATTTGAGGGTAAAAAAAGATAATCTGTATAAAAAATGCTTAACACTGTACCTGGCATATAGTAAGTGCTCAATAAATATTAGTTGCTACTACCACCATCTCATCAACTAAAATATCCAGTGCCTGATTGCCCTTCAGTATTAAGAGTTCATATCATTTACCTTTAGGGAGTTAGTTCTTTGGCACCAGACTCCACATTTGGACAGTGGTGGAGGAAAGTTTCTTTTGGTGCTGAGTTGAAATCTGAAATCCCTGTAATGTTTACCTACTAGGCCTATGTTTACCTACTAGGCCTATGTCTTTTTTTTTTTTTTTTTTTTTTGAGACAGAGTCTCATTCTATTGCCCAGACTGGAATGCAGTGGCATGATCTCTCCTCGCTGCAACCTCCGCCTCCTGGATTCAAGCAATTCTTGTGCCTCACTCTCCCAAGTAGCTTGGATTACAGGTGGGTGCCCTCATGCCTGGCTATTTTTTGTATTTTTAGTAGAGATGGGCTTTCACCATGTTGGCCATGTTGGTCTTGAACTCTTGATCTCAAGTGGTCCTGTTGCCTCAGCCTCTCAAAGTGCTGGGATTACAGGCATGAGCCACCACACCCGGCCTAGGCCTAGGGAACAGCTGAATAAGGGTTAGGAAAAACTTTGTTTGGCCATAGGGCTCTACTCTCCCTAGCTTAGCATACTTTTCCCAGGATAAATGTTTTTATCCACGTGTCCATGTCATTTTTGATCCTCTGCTAGCTCTCTCTGAGCCTTCCTCCTACACACAAAGAACACCACCACATAGCAAAGCTGTATTCCCTAGACCAGATTCCTGTGAAAGGAAAAGTAACTAAAGACCTTTCATATCTTTTTATTTATTTATTTATTTATTTTTGAGATGGAGTTTTGCTCTTTTTGCCCAGGCTGGAGTACAATGGCGTGTTCTCGGCCCACTGCAACCTCCGCCTCCTGAGTTCAAGTGATTCTCCTGCCTTAGCCTCCAAAGTAGCTGGGATTACAGGCAGCTAACTTTGTATTTTTAGCATAGACAGGGTTTCACCATGTTGGCCAGGCTGGTCTCGAACTCCCAACCTCAGGTGATCTGCCTGCCTCGGCCTCCCAAAGTGCTGGGATTACAGGCATGAGCCACCATGCCCAGCCCCTTTCATATCTTTTCAACCACAATGTTAAATCCATTAATCTGTTTTAAGGACACACCGATTTTCCTACATATGTGCCAACTTTCATGGCTCTTTCCTTACCACATGGAAAACTTTTAAAGTGGTCTGATGTTGAAGAAGAATTTGTGATATGTTCACCACATATGCTTTAGAGATATTCTACATCTAAATATCGCCAGGAGTTGGAGTTGGGAGAAGAATTTGCTCTAGAAGCAACATCATTGGTGGTGACACCTTGTATAATGAATTAGAAAGGACTATAGAAAAGTAGAGTCACCTGGAAATGGTTTTAGCTGGGCTTTACCAGCTAGAACTCTGTGATTTAGAATATGTTATTTAACTTCTCTGTGCCTCTGTGTTCTCAAATATGAAATTGCTGCGATGATCCCTACGTGTTAGGATTGTTGTGAGTCTTCATGAGGGAGGGAACACATGTAGAGTTTAGCACGAGGCTGGACACATAGTCAGGCTCAACAAATGGTGATGGTAGTTGTTTCCTAAGCAATTCTATACTATAGAGAACATTCTCATAAAAGGCTGTTCACAGATGAGCTTAGGCCTTCAATCCTTCAAACAGACACTAACACAAGCACCTACTTTGCATGTAGCATTGTGCTAGGTGCAAGAGAATCAGACGTGTAAAACAAAATCCCTGCTCTAATGTTCATAG
Source organism: Symphalangus syndactylus (assembly GCF_028878055.3). NCBI lineage: Eukaryota > Metazoa > Chordata > Mammalia > Primates > Hylobatidae > Symphalangus > Symphalangus syndactylus. The sequence continues at coordinate 21,500,560 of NC_072424.2, forward strand.
TGAGTAGAAGATAAAAACAAGTAAAAAAAAACAGTTACCCTACAATGTAATGTGTACTACAGTGCCATTTATGTAAGACTGCTTTGAAGTCATAGTTGAAGAGAGACAAACTTTGCTAATTCGAGTAGACTAATAGAAACAATAGTTGATGTACTTTTATGTTATACTTCTAAGTTCTCAGGGCCGTTAAAATTTTTTTATTATGAACAATTTCAAAGTTATGCAAAGGTGAGAACATAATGTAACGAACCCTCATGTTCCAGTTTGCCGGGTGCAACAGTTGCCAACTCACAGCCAGTCTTCCACCTGTACACCCATACACCCACTGTCACTGCCCTTGGATTGCTCTGGAACTAATTCCAGTCATCATATCATTTTACTGTTTACTGCAAAAGATTCGAATTCTTTTCTTTTTAACATAACTGCAGTATTACGGACACTTTATTAAAAGTTCATCTTTTTTCTTTTTTAAACCTCATGTCATCCAAATATGCAAATATGACAGGTACAGTGGCCATGGATTGTGGATATCCTGAGACAAGCCCAATTCAGAACCATAGGGCAAATTATTACATGAATCTAAATGTTTAAAAAACTTTTATTCTTTGAAATGTGCAAATAAATTTACATATTAAAAGTATTTCTGTTTTGCGTCATGTGACTTTTGGTTTTGGAAATGGGGTCATGGTTTTTAAAGATATGATCACCCTTTGAAATATACTCTTCCCTTATGAACCTAGAACATTGGTAAGTAGGTTGTTATGCTACCAATTTAGCACTGGAAGAATTTCTTATACTAAAAATTAATGCACAATTTAAAAAAATGTCTACTGTTCTCTCTTTGAGAAGAAATAAAAACCCCACCAGATGGAGTGTACCAAATCAGAATTGGAGAAAATGTGAGCAAGGACTACCCAGCTACATTTATCAAGTTAAATCATAGGGCACCTTTTTACAAACTGTTTAGAAAATAAATGTTTTTTTGTTTTGTTTTGTTTTGTTTCCTATTTGCTAGGCCTAAACCTCACTACTGTGGAATGAATTTTCTTACTCTTTCAAGAGCAAGAATGTTATTGAATAAAAAGTAAGATTCCTATGAAAAATGCAGAGTGTTTATGTTTTTGTTATGATAGTGGAAATACCAGATTGTGGCAGAAGATGTCAAGTAGTTAAGGCTAAAAATTCAAAGTAATATTTGATGTTGTAAAAATTGTATAGGTTTCTTTTCTCTTTCCTTCACATTTTTGAAGAACCTACCTTGTAAACATAGTGATAAAATGCCAGGAATATTAGGATTTTAAGGAAATAATAGAGCCTATTATTTAAACTACAATATAAAAGGCAATTACATTGATGAAGAGCTACATGGGCTTTGTGTGTGTGAATAAACTTGGCCTGTGTTCAGCTTCTATTTGTTCTTCTGGCATAAACACATATTGTGTGTGATTCCAGTTTAATGGGGACCCGTTTGTATGCCAAGCAGCTGCATTTTAGGACCTATTGCGTGATTTCATAGCTCTCTGAAAATTGGTTCTATTCAGAACAAGAGATAGAAGAGAAGAAGGGGGGTGATGTGGAAGGGGGGGGGAGCTTCAACACACAATCATTTCTTTTCAATTGGAGCCAGAAAGGTTGATGACAACATGACCATTGTGTTATAATGATAAGACCACTAAGGCATCTGTACCTCTCATCAAGGCTTTCACACAACAGCAGATACAATTTAATTCACTGCTCTGTCAGCAGTGCTGATACCATTATGCCGTCTGTCTCCACAGTTATAATCACTGTCCTCTGAGAAATGCAGTTGAAATGATCTTGAGCAGTCAAAGAAACTCTCAATTAAGGCTGCCACTTCCAATGTGTCAGATTGTGTCTTATGCACTTGGTACAATTTTCACTTCCAATCCTGTTTATTTACAATGTCTACCAGTAATTACGCTTAACGTGTCATTTAGTGAGGGGGGCCCCTGCCAAGCCGATTGTTGGGTGCTGCTGTACCATTGAGTGGGAGTTTCTCGAAGTCAATGCCATCAGCAGCTTTTAGGCCCTGATGGGATGCAGTAGTAATGTTGATAATGCAAGTATCGTGCTCATCAAGTCATAATTAGATGCCACTCAAATGTGCCACTTGTAATAACAGTGTTGATTCATGTTTTTCTCGGTGACTGCAACTACTAATTAGTTAAGTGGTTTTTGGTTGGCCTGCATTTGCTGCAGATTATTATTACCCCTGAAAAAATGTCAAGGTTAGAGATGTTTCTGGCCATTTAGTGCTGCTTTATGAATTTGAATATTAACATAATAAGAACTTTGGACAGACTTAGGAAGTAATACATTTTTGTATTTAATTTGGAGAGAAATTTTTTCCCCTGAGTTTAATCATAATTGCAGGTTAATTAAGCTTAAATGAAGCAAAAGTAATCTCTCTTTGTGTTATGTGAGCCCAGTGCTTTTTGCCTAACTTTGTTGGGTTTCACATTTGGGTGTCCTTTAATTTTTTTTTTTTTTAAGCCAAACAAATAGCAATAAGTAATGTCTACATTTAGGGTTGAGATTCTGAGAGTTTTCATTTAACTAGAAATATGGGTGGAAGGAATTGGCATTTTTCTTTCTTGATCTTCAAAATATAACTCAAGTTCTAAATCACTTTGTACCTGTAAATCTCAATTTACATGCACCAGCTATCAAAAAATCTAAAAAATACTATTTTTCAAGCATTGGTAACATATCAAGTAAAATTTTATTTTTCCTCTAATGTTTCTGATAGCCTATGATTCAGGAAGTAATTTATTAGCATCTGCTTTATAACCATATAGTACATAAATCTTACTGCTACACTTTTCTGCCCGAGAGTTACTTACAAAATAGCAGTAACTACTTTGTAGCTAATAGAGACAAATGTTGCAGTACTTAGCCAAGTTGCCACATCACTATTCCAGTCATAAGATCAATTTAAGATTTATTTTTCTTTTATTTTTTGTTAATTTTTCTTACTAGAGCCATGTGTTATACCCTGCCAAGAAAAAGAAGTCATGCTGTCACTCCTCTTTATTTATGAAATATTCTTTTGTTTAAATTAGCAGATATGTCTATGGATACATATATAGTTGCATAGAAAATAGACACGTAAAAAATCTAAATAGCTCTCTTAAAATGTACATAATAAAATGTATGTATGTGAAATGAATGTTTTTTGTTGTGTTCTTGTTTCTACATTCAAATATTAGCTCAGATTTAATCAGGGCAGCTTCTCAAAAACCTTTTTTCAGTGATAGCTAAAGGTCTGGCTAGCCAAAGAATTGAAGTATTCTTAATCATGGGACGATGCGTGGGCTCCTGGAATAGCTGACTAATCTTTGAATGCTGAGATTTTTTTTCCCCCTCGTTCCTAGTTTCTCACATGGTCATAGAGGAAGTTAATTTCATGCAGAACCATCTTGAAATAGAGAAGACTTGTCGAGAAAGTGCTGAAGCTTTGGCAACAAAGGTGAGACTTCAAATGAAGGAATTTTACCTGAGCTTTTAAATTTCAACTTGCTTTTCTAAGCAGTGGCTTCTGTCCGGTTTTGCTTTTCTACTTCTCTGATCGATTATCTACTCTGATGATGAGGGAAATGCTAAAAGCCCTCAGAATCCTGGAATATGCTTATGTAAATATTCGCCGTAATGCAAAGGTTATTCCAATTGTAAAAGGAGCATTTGTATGTGAGTATTTCAGCATTTGTGCTTTTTGCCTGTGAAAATGTGGAAAAAATGGTCCCAGAGTAGTGTTAAAGGGGACTTTGCAAATGTCCATGCATTTGGTTAAAATGCTAACCAAGTTTAAAACTAACCTGGTGTGACATAAAAGAGCAGTGAATGTCTCATATTTGAATCAGATGAAAAAGTCACCCTGAAGCCGTGCATTTCAGGTGATTATTTATGAAAGCAAAGCGAGGGCATGCTAAAAATGACCTCCAGTGTTCCACTGATTGCTTCTTGCTGATGAATTTACCAAGTGTGTAATTTTCTACATTCTATCTCATCAGAAGTACATTATTATTAAAGAATGTTTTTTATCTCTGTCTTATGTATTTTGGGTTGGGTAAAATGCATCTGAACCACTTCATCAGAAAGTGGATTACAGCAATTTTCAACCAAATTTCATTAGTAATACTGGTTGTGTTTCTTTTCCCTCCCCTCCATCACCCACCTCCGAAAGTTTCTTTGGATGTGACTGAAATCCTACTCCCAATAAATACATAAATAAATATAATTTGTATGCATTAACAGTGTGCTTGATAGAGGTATTTGCTTAATTGTTTGCATAACAACACTATATTAGAATTCATAAGATATTTAATCAGGACCTAACTAAGAATATAAATTTGGGTATGTAACTTCTCTCCTGTTATTCATCTGAAGAATACATAGCAATACACTTTAAAAACACTTTTTAAAATATGATAACATGGGTATTCTCACATCATTTTTACTCTGCGGCACAGTCCTAGATTCACTAGTCCGTAATGTTGTGTGAATTCTGTTTTCATTTTTTGAATTTCTTTTTTTGGAATAAGTAGAGAAAAAGTACATTTGGAGCCTGCCAGCTGCTCTGAATCTTCTAGTGTCTAAGGATACACTCTCTATTTTTTCTTGTTATTAACAAGTATTCCTGTTGTCATAGCACATCCAGAGTGAGGATACTGGCTACCTTTCGGGATTGGCAGAGTTTATGAAAGACACTGGTTTGTGGGGCAGTATATACAGGTTTTGTTCCTGGTTATGTCATTTTGGGCATATGTGATTTTGGACAAGTTAATTTTGTTCTCTGAACTGTAGTATCTCATCTTAAATGACATGATGGACTACAGTTAGGACTGGAGTTAATAATTTATTTGCATGTGGCCCCTTTTGAAAAATTACTTTATTCTGTCTCCCCTTTTATTTAATAGGTGTTTTGGGGCAAGAGAACTCACCTCTCTGAGCTACAGTTGTCTTGCTCTAAATGCCAGGATGGACCATGGTTGGCTTCATCATAATACCCCAGATCCACTGGCTCTAGATGTGTGGCCTAGGCATGTGCATGTAGAAAAGCTGCCTGGTGACTATTATATTCATTGCTCGTTATGAACCAGTGTTACCTAATCTCTAAGTTCATTTTTACAATTAAGTCTTAATAACAGGATCCTTACCTAACACTGTTTGTTGCCTGTTCTTTAAAAACCCTTTTTTAAAATGAACATATAGTTTATTTTTGAAGATATAGTATGAACTCCTGGGGCCTAGAACAAAAATTTAAAAAATGGATTAAATCAAATACTATAAATGTGCTTGTTTGTTGTGAAAGACTGCTTTGAATGCAAAATGTGGAAACTTCATTATATGTGTGACTTCATTCTGATTTAAGTATCAATTGTCATTTTTGAAAGTAGGCTTTCAAAAATGCTCATTTTTTTTCCTGAGAGCAAAATTTCTATAAATTCTTATTTTTCTAAATTTTTGCCATCAAATTAATGACAAATGGAATGTTTAATTCTGATGATGCAGCTTGACCTTGTAATTTTCTTTTTTTTCTTTTTGAAATGGAGTCCTGCTCTGTTGTCCAGGCTGGAGTGCAGTGATGCCATCTTGGCTCACTGCAACCTCCACCTCCCAGATTGAAGCGATTCTCCTGCCTCAGTCTCCCGAGTAGCTGGTATTACAGGCACGTGCCACCACGCCCAGTTAATTTCTGTGTTTTTAGTAGAGATGGTGTTTCACTGTGTTGACCAGGCTGGTCTCAAACTCCTGACCTCAGGTGAGCTGCCTGCCTTAGCCTCCTAAAGTGCTGGGATTATAGGCGTGAGCCACTGCGCCCAGTTCCTCATATTTTCTTAGAAGCAAGTATGGATACTTTGCTTTGCTAAAATGTGTAGATTAAACTGATAAATGTAGACCAGTTATTTAAGTCATATGATCCAAAGCCATTAAACTTGCTTGTTTTGTACCTTTAAATAGCCACTAAACTGGACAATATAAAAACCCTATTTACATTGGAATATAACAGTAGGTTCTGTTACTGTAGGGTTATAAAAGATATATTTTTGGCTGGGTGTGGTGGCTCACGCCTGTAATCCCAGCACTTTGGGAGGCCAAGGCGAGCAGATCACCTGAGGTCAGGAGATCGAGACCATCCTGGCAAACACAGTGAAACCCCGTCTCTACTAAAAGTACAAAAATTAGCTGGGCGTGGTGGCGCGTGCCTGTAATCCCAGTTACTTGGGAGGCTGAGGCAGGAGAATTGCTTGAACCAGGGAGTCAGAGGTTGCAGTGAGTCGAGATCACACAGCTCTACTCCAGCCTGGTGACAGAGGGAGACTCCATCTCAAAAAAAAAAAAAAAAAGTAAAAAGATATATTTTTGCCTTAGACATAGAGGGGTTTCAAACAACAAGTAGCATGCCATTAACCTACAGCTTGATGAATAGCTACAATGAAATTACTTAGCCAAAATTTGTGAATTCAGAATTCTCAAAAATGTGCAAATAGTATGCACATAAGACCTCATGTCTAGGTTGGGTGTGGTGGCTCACTCCTGTAATCCCAGTGCTTTGGAAGGACAAGGTGGGAGGGTCACTTGAGCTCAGGAGTTTGAGAGTTTGAGGCTGTGGTGAGCTATGATCATACCACTGCACTCTAACCTGGGTGACAGAGCAAGAACCCATCTCCAAAAAAAAAAAAAAAAAACCCTCATATATATAAATGTTACATTTCTTCTTTCAAAATGTGAAAATGGGGTTTCAGAGAAGGATTATGAAATTTTCTGATTGGCTTTTTTTTCTCGAGCTGACTTTGTTAAATAGAGTAATTGTATTGCAGACAAACTGGTGGATTTTGGTGCCTGGTTTGACAGGGGCATTAAACCCTTTTGAGGGCAGAACTGTGTTAGCTATGATGTTGCTAAGGTATTATTGTAGTGGTTGTCTAAGAAGTAATATATTAAGCACTAGATGACAGAAACTAGTAGATTCTTGAGTATCCTGGAGGAAGGAGAAAATACATAAATGAATACTTTGATTGAAGAAAACTAGCTGGTAAATGATTTCCAAAGGATAATTAGACACAAACTAAACCTCTTCTTACTATTAATAACTAACACTGAAGTTTTATTATGTGGCAGTTACTATATTAAATACTTTATAGATAATGTCTCATTTAATCATCATATTGTGGGATAGAGACTATCTTAATTCTTAGTTTACTGATGAGAAAACTGAAACATAAGGATTAGGTTAGTTGTAGAGGCAGAGATGGAATTTTATTGCAGAGCTGGGTTGTATAATAAAGCAATGCATTTCTTTATATCAATGATTCTTGGTGTTGATGTACATTAAAATCATCCGGGAAACTGAAAAGGGCTATGCTGGGCTCCACTGCCAGAGATTTGGGTATGGTATAGAGCCTACGCATTGGGGTTTTTAAAAAGCTCTCCAGAGATTCTGATGGACAGAGTTGAGAACCATTAGTTTAAATATTAGGATACAGAACCAGAAATTAAGTCTTAAATGTCTTCACTTTTTCCTTAAATTGATGTTTTCTTCTGACATTCCTAAAAGATGGGATAGTTTGAGAATTGACACGTGAGGGTCCTTGAGCTTTGAGGGCCATGCTGTAGCATTCATGGTTTAAAGAACCCACAACAGTTTTTACCTGAATTTTCCATCTTGAGGAAGAGGTGTTGGGAAATTATGGGCCTCATCTTTTGTCTTGATCTCCTAATGTAACGTGTGGAGACAGAAGCTAGAGTTGGAGACTGGGACTGAGGATAAAGGGTTGTATCTGATTCCCTGAATAGAGGTTGCCAGTCTTCCAGGAAGAATCCATGGAAGAGTTCATAGCCATTTCTTAGAGATTCTTCCTGATTCTCCAAAGACGTCAGACAAACCTCTCGTGCTCCAGACCATGCCACTTTAGGTTCCATATTATTGGGGTAGAAATCAGATCTCCCAGATTGAAGTGGGCTGGGCTTTCTCTGTGAGAAACCCTGAGGAACCCTAATTATGATCACAAATGAAAGAGCAAAGTCAGACCAGTACCATGCTAAATATCTTGTTCTAGTGTCAGGTTTACAGTGAGGAAAGGTAGTTACCTTTCTAATGAACTATGTTCATTTGTTTCCAGTATCAATTATTAAATTCAGAGCATGTCTTCGTGGTCAAGGGCTCTAGTAAATGAAATGTGTTTGCATTTCTATAACTGACATTTTATACTGGGGAAAATAATCTACTGAATACTTTGATGTGCGCAAATTAAGGAAAACTGTTTATCTTTTAGTCTTGGGAGAAAACATAAGCAAAACCATATTGTACTTCTGTGGACATTGGACCATCCTTAGTCTTTGTGTGTGCTTTGTCCTAAATTTTCTTGTACATAAACACATTAGCTAAAGGTGATAATAGTTGAATAACCAAAGTTAAAAAACCAACTCATTTCCATGTCCGGGAATAAAAAATACATTAACAAATTAGGATTCCTTTTTTTTTTTTTTTTTTGCCATGAACTAGAACTCTTTTAATAGAGATAGTAGAAACAACATCTTAAACTAGTTTAAACAAGAAAAGAAAATAATGTAGGATCTGTTAGAAATATCAGAGACTTCCATAGAATCTCTGAGACAGGAGCAGTTTAGGAATGGACTGGAGTCTGGGGCTTGAGTCTGGTGGGAAACCCTTTCTCCATTGCCTTTCTCTACACATCAGCTTCAGTTTTAGCTTTTCTAAAAACTACCTTCCTCTTTTCCTTGATTCTGTAGTGGAATGTGGTTACCAGCAGCTCCTGTCCAGACACATGGAAAGAAACTCATTGCTCTGTTCCAGCCTCCAAACTTCTAGCGAGGGGATCTCATTGGTCACACTTGGGTCATGTGTTTAATCCCTGGACTAATACGTTGTGGCCAAAGGGATGGAGTATGCTTGGGAGTATGCTTGGGAGATTTCAATGGCACTCCCATTGAAATCATGGTAACAATGGAAAGTAGTAATGTCCAGAAAAGAGGAGATGTTAGGCAAACAGACGATTAAAAGGTGTTCACAGCACCGCAGCAAGCAGATTTGCTTGAAATAAAATGCCTTTTTTAAGACTACTAATGACTATAAATAAAAATTTTATTTAATCTGTACTGGTGTTTTATCTTGGTTCCTTATATTTCTCATCAGTTACAACTAGCATTTCCACTTGCTGCTGGCTGTAATCCAGGCATCAGGTCTTGGTTAAAGAAATAAGTTTAATATAAAACCTTATTTAATGAATCTGCTAATTGTTATGTCCTGCTGTGAGTGTTGATGAATAGGTAAGAAAAAGATATACTTAATTTGTCTATTGTTTTAAAATCCAAGATACTCATTTGGCTGCTGTTAAAATAACTGTTTTTATATTTTGTCTTAGCTAAATAAAGAAAATAAAACATTGAAAAGAATCAGCATGTTGTACATGGCCAAGCTGGGACCAGATGTAATAACTGAAGAGATAAACATTGATGATGAAGATTCAACTACAGACACAGACGGTGCCGCCGAGACTTGTGTCTCAGTACAGTGTCAGAAGCAAATTAAAGGTAGAACTCTTTGCTTAATTATTGAGCATATTTTTTACCCCATTAGGATAGTGCTTCTGAACCCTGACTGCACATTAGAATCATGTGGGGAGCTTTAAAAATACTGATGCCTAGGCAGGTCGTGGTGGCTCATGCCTGTAATCCCAGCACTTTGGGAGGCCAAGGCAGGTGGATCACCTGAGGTCAGGAGCTGGAGACCAACTTGGCCAACCTGGTGAAACCCGGTCTCTACTAAAATATACAAAAATTAGCTGGGTGTGGTGGCAGGTGCCTGTAATCCCAGCTACTTGGGAGGCTGAGACAGGAGAATCACTTGAACCCAGGAGGCGGAGGTTGCAGTGAGCCAAGATCGCGCCGTTGCACTCCAGCCTGGGCGACAGAGTGAGACTCTGTCTCAAAAAAAAAAAAAAAAAAACAAAAAAAGAAACTGATGCCTGGGTCCTACCCTATCCAAAATTTTGCTACACCATAGGCCAATCAAATCAGAATTTTGGATGGGGTAGGACCTAGGCATCAGTATTTTGAAAGCTTCCCACATCATTTATTTATATCTCCAAATCACCATAGGGTATATAACAATTGTGCTTTATGAGTTACTTTCTTGTTTGGAATTAGGCACTTTTGAAAGTGTTGTCTCAATGGAAACAGCCAGTTATACCATAACCTTAGGGATATGTACTATATGTCAAGACATTTTTGTTAAATGAAAGAAAGAATGAATAAAAATATATTTAGCCGACACCCCTTTTTGTTGGTTAACAAGTAGTGTTATAAGGCAAGATCATACGATACATCTACTAAATGCACATGCATTTTATTCATATACATGTTTATTTAAAGATGTAGGAAAGCAGTTCTGGCTCAATAACTATTGGAACATTTTAATTTAGTACACAGGTCAAAAGCAGTATTCATTTATTTGTTTGGTAGATAAAATTTCAACTGGAAGTATAAAGAATAAAGGATGTTACAGACACCATCTTTACCGACTCTTCAACCCCTCAAGCTAACACAAAATAGAATTCATGTTGGTAGGGAGGGAGAGGAAGTTTAAAGGAGTTCCCTTTGTTCATGATTCTCCTTTCTGTTTGAGCTTGAACAATATGGTTTCATGTTCTTCTTTCTGGATTAGCCAGCAAATGGAGAAAGTGATTTAGAAATAAGTCTCTGAGAACTTCTCCAAGCTGAGTTTATGTAAAAAGTTTGATTTAATTTACAAATAACCACATAACATATTTTTTATTGCACTTGGAAAACAGTAAGAAATTAAAGACAATTAAAACCTAAGTGACAAAACAGTAGGTCGGAATATAAATTTCAGTAGTTTGTGCTAATCTATGTGTATTTTCAACCATTTGAGTGACAGAAGTAACTAACACCAGAAGCTTTTGCGCTTACAGTTGATAATACTCTCATTCTAGTAACACACTTTTCATTGAATCCTAATAATAAAACTATGAAATACATTTAAAAACAAAACACCCATGACTCTAGAGAGAAAATTACTAGAATTAACCCTTCTTTCAAATAGTTATATTTTGAATCAGTTCAAATAATGTCTAAGGACTATAAATTGGCAGCAAGACAGGATCTTTTACTTCTAATCAAAATATCCAATTATTAATGCCCAATTGTTGATTTATATTGTATTGTGATAACAGCCCATGGCATTATGAAATAAAAAAGAAATTAGTACTACACCTTAATTTGTTTTGCTGAAAACTTAAAAAATTTTACTTCCAAAATACTAGATAGTTTTCTAGAATGTGGTTTTGATAGAATGCAAAGAAAACATGATCTGGTACATTTAATGTAGTGAGGTTGCCTGATATAAAATTGTAAATGTCCATGGCTACATGGGGGAGGGCCACACAAATGAGATTCTCATTGTCCTTTGAAAGTGTTAAATAATCTTGACCATAAGCTGCACATGGACTGGCATTTTCAATTCTTTTGACCAGATTGATTTCTTATTTTAAAAATAAGTTTATATATATTTTTTTCCTTAAAAATGCAGAACTTCGAGATCAAATTGTATCTGTTCAGGAGGAAAAGAAGATATTAGCCATTGAGCTTGAAAATCTCAAGAGCAAACTCGTAGAAGTAATTGAAGAAGTATGTATCTCAGGCCTGAAAGGCAAGGGCTTTAGCATTTTCAAGGTGTTTGGGGATTTGCTAAGTTAAGAACTTAATATTATAAGCCAATTTCTAACATGAGAACTATGTACCAATTTTAATCTTCTCTCCTCAATTTCAGACATAAAAAAAGGTAGAGGAAATAAGATCATGAAGATTCATGTACCCACTACCTAGCTTAATAAATAAAACTCTGAAATAGCATGGACATGTTTCCTGTTGTTCCCCCAGTTTTTGCTATGTAAGGCAAATTTGTAAGAATAGTAGCTACTATTTCAAGCCATATATTTTATTGCTGCTGGTAGAGAAAGAAGAGCATGTTTTGCTTTTCCAGTGAATGACTAGTTCAATTGGGAAGCACTGTCCCTCTGTGCATCTCCAACATAGGCATTTATGATAGGTGGTAGGATGGGTTCAAGTGGTTGTTTACAAAATCTTTCTTTTCTGGTGTTTTGTTTTGTTCGAGACAAGACCTAACTCTGTCACACTCAGACTGGAGTGCAGTGGCATGATCACAGCTCACTACAGCCTCAATCTCCCAGGCTCAAATGATCCTCCTGCCTCAGCCTCCCAAATAGCTGAGAGTACAGGCATGCGTCACCACGCCTGCCTGATTTTTTAAAATTTTTATAGAGATGTGGGTTCCTGTATTTCCCAGGCTTACCTTGAACTCCTGGACTTGAATGATCTTCCCACCTTGGCCTCCCAAAGTGCTGGGACCACCAGTGCAAGCCACTGCACCTGACCTCTTTTTCCTTTTGAACTGTCTTAAGAACAAGACCCTCACAATTGCCTTTTATTTGCACGAGGCTTCAAGGATTTGCCTTCACAGTCTTCATTCTTGATTTAATTTGTATCAGTGGTTCTTAGATTCTATAGCCCAGCGCTTCCCAACTGATGTGCCACTGAACCTTGATAAAGTGGCTTATGGGCATGCCAACGTTTTGATCCTGTCAGTGAGCAGCCTCATCCAATTACCTCAGTTTGCATACACATATTGTCATTTTCTTGGAGGCCATGATGTAAAAAAGGTTGGGAAGCAGTGTCTGCCAACTTCCCAGTCTGACCTCCTTTTATTATTGTGGCAAAACATTGTAATGAATGGGAAGAAGGAAGATGATATTTTGGAAAGGACCTTACTGTTGGACAATGTGTACCAGTTACTAATTTAAACCAAAACCAAAAATAAAGCCTACACTAAAAGAACCAGTTAATAGATTATCTGGAGGTGCTGATGGATTCAGCGCCACTTTCAGGACCATTATCTTTGTTTCTTGGTGTGCTCTGTTCCTCATTTGTGATTATTTCCTGATGATTCTCTCCCTTCCCACTTAGAGGTGTTATTGGAAGACAATTCAACAATTATTTTTATTTTGGCTATTTCAGACATCTGAAAAGGCATAATGAACAAAATAATGGGGCTGAGTTCAGTGGCTCACGCCTGTAATCCTAGCACTTTGGGAGGCCGAGGCAGGAGGATCACTTGAGCCCAGGAGTTGGAGACCAGCAAGACCTCCTAGCATGACCTCGTCTCTCAAAAAAATTTTAAAAAATATTAGCCAGGCATGGTGGCATATGCCTGTAGTCCCAGCTACTCAGAGGGCTGAGGTGGGAGGATTGCTTGAGCCCAGGAGTTCGAGGCTGCAATGAGCTATGATTGTACTACCACCCTCCAGCCTGAGTGACAGACTGAGACCCTGTCTCTAAAAAAATTATTTTTAATGAACATCCATATACCTGCTACCCAACTTAATTCACAGAATATTAGCATAGTGATGAAAGCCCTGGTGTAACTTTCTAGTTGCATACTCCTTGCTCCCTGCCCAGTTTCCCTAAACAACCATTATTCTGAACTTGGTGTTTATCATGTCAGTGCATATATTTACATGTTCACTACAATTCATAGTATTTTGAGTGTTTTTAAATATTATAAACATGCCTGCTTTCTAAATTCAATGTATTTGAGATTTATCTTCTACCCTGATATATGTAGCTTTACTTTATGTTCTTTTTTTTTTTAAAAAAAAAACTTTTCTATAGTATTCTCTTTCATTGATGGACATCAAAAGTTATTTCAGAAATTTAAATTTTTGTGGGAGTATTTATATGTATTTTATTTAAGCCAAGAGTCATCAAAGTTCAAAGTCTTATTTTAAAAGTTCATGTTCGTCTTACTTAAGTCAAAAATAATCAACATTTATTTATTTATTTATTTTTTTAAATTATTATACTTTAAGTCCTAGGGTACATGTGCACAATGTGCAGGTTTGTTACATATGTATACATGTGCCATGTTGGTGTGCTGCACCCATTAACTCGTCATTTACATTAGGTATATCTCCTAATGCTAATCAACATTTAAAATGAATACCAAAATTGAGTATCAGATCTTGACTAAATGATTCTTGTATTTTCTGGGTGATCTTTAGTTGGATTTTTGCATTAAAATATGAATCATGGCTGGGTATGGTGGCTCACACCTGTAATCCCAGCACTTCAGGAGGCTGAAGCAGGAGGATTGCTCGAGCCCAGGAGTTCAAGACCAGCCTAGGCAACATAGGAGACCCCATCTCTATATTCTTTTTCTTTTAAATTAAAAAAATATGTATCATTTACATTGGATGGCTAGCATACTGTCATGCTTAGGTGCCAATGCCAACTGGAATATACAAATAAGTTCTGTACCAGGTATACATCCTAACTTAAATAGCTATCCTTGAAGCTTTAAAGAAGAGCTTTAATAAAAAGTCTTAACACATTGAAACCAATGTCTGCTTTAAATTGTAACTTCATGTTGAAAGTGGAACAGCAATTGAGTATCACACATTGCCATATGTCCTGTTTTACAATTTTTGATGTTTTCTCCCCTCAAAATTTCACATTTTTAGGTAAATAAAGTTAAACAAGAAAAGGCTGTTTTAAATTCAGAAGTTCTTGAACAGAGAAAAGTCTTAGAAAAATGCAATAGAGGTAAGTCTGTCCAGTCTTTTTTTCTCAAATACATATGTGGTTTGTTCTGTTTGCATATATTGTGTGTCATTTTACACCTGTGCCTAAGTATGACTGTAAATAAAATCTTCTCCTATATTGTGATTTTCTAGCATTGTGTCTCTCCCATTCCTATTGTTTTATTACCCAACTTAGAGTCTGGGGACATCTAAAAGTGATTTCACTTGAGGAACAAGGAACCTACTCATTTTGAAACTTCAAACCGAAATACTACTTCTGTCTTACATATATCCAGGGATCATGGCCATTTTAGCTCTCTCTTCAGCATTTATATATTTGGTAGGTTATTTAGTAAATCTCAATCCAGAAGAGGTTAGGCTGTCTACATGAAACGTGTAACATTATGTGATGAAATTTTAAATTAAGAGGATGTGGAAAATAGGACAAAGGAAAGTAAGAGTTACATTGATATACAAAGTGCATACTTGTTCTGAGGTCTTGCACATTTCCTGCCTGTATGTTTGAAATCTGGTTCTGAGCTGTCTGACAGTCATTGCAATAAGAGATTGATGATCATTTAAATGAATCACATGAAAATGAACCTAATCATCAGGAAAAGCAGACCTGCTCTCCTGGTGAGAGGGAAATGTCTCCAGTGGCTATATCCAGAAAAAACTTTGTGTACTTTGGTCAACAGTGACTTTATCCACCTAGTTATAAAACACAGCATCAGCTCTCATGGGGGCTGTTTCATGTATCTCCCAGTTTAAGACAAGGAAGTGATGCCAAAGTGTGGTTCTGCAAAAGTAATTCTGGGAGTGGTAGGAAGAACTTAATATACTTTCTCTTCTCTCTTTTTCCCTCAGTCACTCTCTTTCCTTGTTTAGAAGCTGAAACACTAACAGGAAACCTTTGCTACCCAGGGCCTTCCCTATTGTTATTGGTGGTAGCTGTAAATCTTTTTGTCATTCATCAACTGGGATTTTTTTTTTGTTAATAAAGGACCTTGTAGTTAAATGTGGGCAATATGCTGGATTGTAACATTTCTTCAAGTCTTTCTGTATTTAAAGATAGAAATGATGTAGAATTTTCAGTCTTGATTCACTGTGCTAGGAAAAGCGTTCTGCAAGGATTAATCATGTAGATCTTGCCTTCAGAGAGCCCCCTGTCTAGGAAGAGAGAGAAATTATATAAATAAATACCTGACTAGGACCAACCTGATTTCTTTCAGATTCCAAGTCAGAAGGTCCAGGACACGTGAAAATTCCCTTTTTATTATAGTGTTCTGGACATAGAAAAGAGAGTCAATTATCTTGCCAGGGCTTCAGATAGTCATAGTGTTCTTTGTTTTCTTCATGAAATTTCTTGTTTAAATAGGCTTGAAAATCATTTAGCTCTCAGGGACCTATAATTCACACCAAAAATCACCACTCTTATTGCTTTACTTACTAGTCTTTCATCTGAAGAGGCTGTAGATTTACAGAGTACAGAGTTTGAAATTCTATGTCATTACACAGCAAACCAGTCCTTAGCCAGTTAGGATTGAAGTGCCCTCGTGGAACAGTGTGTGAAGGCAGCTGTTAAGAGAGCCTTTTGAAAGATTTTGTTGGTATGACTCAGCTCAGGGTGGAGGTGACTCACCAGAAGTGGATGGACAGTGTGCTGTCTGCCCAGCTTGTGCCTAATATCTAATGGTGTCATCACACCCTCTGTCCTGTCATTATCACTATTTAACAAAATAGGCCACTGAATGTTGAAAATAGCAAAGAATTTATATTACTTTTATTTGACAGGACCTTTTGAAGCTTTCAGTCTTGCAGTAACTCCTTGGTACAAAGCTCTGATTCTTTGGTTCTGAATGCATTTAAGGCTGTTTCTGTCCTTTGTAAATATGGAGAACACTTAAAAATAACTTATATGTCCAGGCGCAGTGGCTCACACCTGTAATCCCAGCACTTTGGGAGGCTGAGGCAGGCGGATTACTTGAGATCAGGAGTTTGAGACCAGCCTGGCCAACATGGTAAAACCTCATCTCTACTGAAATACAAAAATTAGCCAGATATGGTGGCACGCACCTGTCTGTAATCCCAGCTACTCAGGAGGCTGAGGCAGGAGAATCACTTGAACCTAGGAGGTGGAGGTTGCAGTGAACCAAGATTGCACCACTGCATTCCAGCCTGGGTGACAGACATAGTGAGACTCCATCTCTCAAAAACTAAATAAGTAAATAAAACATATATATATTATATATATATAAATATTTTATATCTATTATATATAAAAATTATTTTATATCTATTATATATATAAATTATTTTTATATATTATATATTTTTATATAAAATATTTACATTTTATACATATGTATATACATAGACATAATTTATACATTTATTTACATTTAATATATATATAATACATATATTTTTATACATAAAAATGTATATATTCAGGTAGTATACTTTTTTTGGTGGAAAATTTAGATTCATGTAAGGAAAGAAAAAAATCTCAACCTTTACAATCCAGAGATAAGCACTAGTAACATTGTAGTGTATATTCTTCCAATTTTAAAAAAACCTCTCTCTCTATATATATATATATTAAATTTTTTGTTAAATATGTTATATATATGGAAGACAGAGGAAATACCAGTAAAAGGAATCTCTTTATACTTGCTGGTACCTTACAAACCCATGAACATCCCTCTCTACTCTTACCCCTCCCTTGAATTTTTATTATTTCCTTTTATTTGTAGTTTTGCCAAATGTGTATATATCCCTAAACAACATTGTGTAATTTTGCATAATTTTGAACTCTATATAAATGGAATCATTTTTCCTATAACCTTCTG
Organism: Symphalangus syndactylus; assembly: GCF_028878055.3. Classification (NCBI taxonomy): domain Eukaryota; kingdom Metazoa; phylum Chordata; class Mammalia; order Primates; family Hylobatidae; genus Symphalangus; species Symphalangus syndactylus. The sequence continues at coordinate 21,518,072 of NC_072424.2, forward strand.
CAACTGTTTGTGTTTGTGAGATTCATGCATGTGGACAGGCATAACGGTGTTATGTTTGTTTTTGCTGCTATATACTATTCCATTAGATGACTACACTAAAATTATTTTAAGTAGTATCCTATTGGTAGACTTTGGGCTGTTTCCATATTTCTGCTATTCTGAGTCATGCTGTTATAAAAAATGTTAGACATGTCATCGGGGGCACATGTCCAAGAGTTTCTCTAAGACACATGCCAAATGTAAAATTTTATCTTCAATTTTTTTTTTCACTGCGTACCAAATTTAATAAAACCATGCTTTAAAATTTTTACCAGTTGCCTCTTGGGTGGGTGTAAGAAGTGCTTTTACTCTCCATTTCCCTAATTACTAATGAAGATGAGCATCTTTCCACATGTTCATTGGCCTTTTGTATATTTTCTATTCTGTGAAATGGCTGTTGACATGCTTTATCTGTGGCTTTTAAAGAACAAAAATGAATTCACTTTGCACTAATTTTTGCAATCTATTTTTAAAAATACATCACAGATGTCTTTCCATTTACTAAGTATGCTTCCACAATATAATTTTGATGGCAGAATAATATTTCTTGTACTACAATTTACCCATTCTTCAGTGTTAGAACATTATGTCATTTCACTTTTATCAGCAATGAGGTAGAGAGCATCCTTGCAACCAAATGTCTGTATATGCTCATGTGTTACAATCTTAGCATATGCATTCCTAGAAGTGGGATTATTCAAAGTGTCTGAATAGTTTTAGATTTTTGATTCACGTTGCCAAGTTGCTCTCCAAAAAGGTTTTATCAGTTTATATGCCAACCAGGAATGCATGAGGGTACCTGTATGCTAGTATGAAGAATCTTTTCAACATTGTTTTTCATCCATATTCCTGATTATTTGTGTGACTTATTGTCTGGGTTTTTTTTCCTTTATCTTCTTAAGTGTCCATGTTAGCTGTAGAAGAGTATGAGGAGATGCAAGTAAACCTGGAGCTGGAGAAGGACCTTCGAAAGAAAGCAGAGTCATTTGCACAAGAGGTGGGTATCTTGTAAAAATCTTATTTTTTTCTTGAGACAGAGTCTCGCTCTGTCACCAGGCTGGAGTGCGGTGGCGCAGTCTCGGCTCACTGCAACCTCCGACTCCCTGATTCAAGCAATTCTTGTGCCTCAGCCTCCCGAGTAGCTGGGATTACAGGCACATGCCACCGTGCCCAGCTGATTTTTGTATTTTTAGTAGAGATGGGGTTTAGCCATATTGGCCAGGATGGTCTTGATCTCCTGATCTCGTGATCTGCTCGCCTTGGCCTCCCAAAGTGCTAGGAGATTACAGGCGTGAGCCACCGTGCTCAGCCGTAAAAACCTTTTGAATTTTTATTTTGTAAGGGACCTTGCAGATGACATATCAGACAAATTCTTGAGGTTGAATAAGAACTTACCAGTTTGAATTAAGGATCTGCTGGTTTAGGGAGGCAGATATAGAATAGTATCAAGTTCATTGTCAAAAGATCTGGGCTCAAATTTTGGCCATGTCAGTTACTAGTTGTATGACCTCTGAGCAATTCTTCAGCCTCTCAGGGCTTCACTTTTACCATCTGTAAAATGGACAATAATACAGACCTGACCAAGTGGATTTTAATGGCAAAATTTTTAAAAAGTGTTGTATAAACTATAAAATGCTATGTAAGGGAAAGGAATCGCATTTGGAGATAACCCATGACTTGTGATGGAAAGTCCAACTTGGGTACAAGATGCCTGTACATTTCAAATAGGCTTAAAATCTGGGATGTATCTCCATATACCATCTCAGATAATAGTATTATGGTATCAGTATTTCTCTTCAGCCGTTGTGCAGTGCTGTCATTATGCCAGGAAATTCTTCCACTGGCTGTGGAACACTGCCGTGTAGTACATTCATTATCTCAGCGTTTCACCAGCCTACTGATCTTCCTCTCATGTTAGAGATCAGCTTTGAGTATCTCTTGTTCCAGCTTACCTGTTGACATGCAGTCATTGGGTCTTCCATGGCCCTGGGGCTGGGTTCCAGGGGCATGAGGAGTTCACCAGTCAGCTAAACTCAAAAGCTGATCTGCAATGAGATCTCCATCCTGTAGGTGTAGTTTGAATTTGTGTGCATACTGTGGGTAGAAGGGAAATAGCTCAGGAAATGTAAAACAGTCCTAGGTAGAGGTATCCAAGGCAGAGAAGGAAGACAAAGCATGGCATTAGGGGAATGACATTTGTAAATCCAATGATGGTTTTGTGGGGGTCTTTCTGTGCTTGAGCGTAGCAGTGCTGGCAATGAACTCTACCAAAGGTTTAGGCCAAGTAGATCTGATTTGAAATATTATGATTCGTTTTATTTAGAGAATTTAATGAAAGGTGAGTAAATATTTTTCTCTTATTACTTGGAAGAAAGAAAAAAGAACTGAAGTGTGTCAGAGCTCTCTGGAAAACGTTGCAGCAATATAAATAATGCAATGAAATAAACAGTGGAGGGGGAGGGGAAGCAGGGATAATGTGAAGATGCCTTTATTGCAAAACTGGAAAGGTCGGCTGATTTTGACCTGAATAGCAGGTCTCATTTCAAGACATGTTCAGTTTTCCATCTGTTGTTTGAACAATGATGTTAGAATACAAAGCAGCTCAAAGAAAAACTTGAAGGCCATGTAGTAGCAGAGAAGACAGATGGAAGAAGCAAGGTTGCAGTAAGAAGACAAAAATGAATGATTGACTCTGCTATTCACCTGGTCTTCAGTTTTAGTGGTTGGTGGAAACAATGATGCTGACATGTTAACCTAGAATGAGGAGGTAGAAGTTTGAGGAGAGAAAGAAAGCAAGAGCAATGGTACTTATGTTATTGGCAGCATAAATATTTGCAGTGGCACTCAACAATTTTACAATGTCTAGATTCAATCTACACAATAGTGAGAAGAAAACATTTTTATAAAAAATAGCACCAGATTGGAACTAGTATATTTTCCTTTTTACAAAGTTTACGCATTCTCAGGTTTTCAACACATAAGTACTGCACAGAGACACATAACTTAGTTTAACAAGGGAGTCCCATTGTTTTGCATTTTACTTACCTCTTAGGGCATTCAGCAAACATCTTACTGTGCCAGACACTGTGCTGACATTGGGAATCCAATGGTGAAGAAAGCAAATATGAGCCCTGCCCTCTTGGAGCTTATAGTCTAGAGCCTTAGAAATCAATTTTTAAGGTTAATTTACTTTATATTTTTAATTAAAAAGGAGTATGTGTGCTTTGCACAAAGATACAAATATTTTCTAAATGTATAAAATAAAAATTGAAAGTTACCTCCCACTCTTAACTCCCACTAGTTCATTTAAAAAACAAAACCAAAAACATAATCCCCCTCAACAAGAAAACTATCAGTTGTCTTCATAACTATATTAAAATTTTAAATTTCTTCAACATAATTAAATTTTTTGGCCAGGCATGGTGGCTCACGTCTGTAATCCTAGCACTTTGGGAGGCCGAGGCAGGGGGATCACTTGAGGCCAGGAGTTCAAGACCAACCTGGCCAACATAGTGAAACCCCATCTCTACTAAAAATACAAAAATTAGCCAGGCATTGTGGTGAGTGCCTGTAGTCCCAGCTACTCGGGAGGCTGAGGCAGGAGAATCACTTGAACCTGAGAGGCAGAGGTTGAAGTGAGCCGAGATTGTGCCACTGCACTCTAGCCTGGGCGCCAGAGCAAGACCCCGTCTCAAAAAAAAAAAAAAAAAAAAATTACTGTAATCATAGTGGCCACCCAAAACAATTCATTTTAATTAAATCACTGGTCTGAAGCTTAAGATACTGTGATGAAATATTGATTACTTTTTCTTAGAATGATGAAGCTGCGTCTCACCCTTCTCCAGCCAAGTGTACGTGCACATACTCTCCCTCACTGCAGTCTCTGTACCTCTCACTGTCACACAAATGGAAGAAGAATGTGGGTTTCATGTGTATACAATTGTTTATTTACCTGTTTGACTTTGTAATATGTTCTAATTCTGCAGAAGAACCCTGTTGTAGTTTTGTAGGCTTTTCATAAATCCCTGCATAGGCAAAGAAGGAAAGCTTCTGACCTTTTTTTTCCCTCTCATAGGAAGACATACTGGGAAGAAAATGTTAGTGTTTTAGTATAGTGTATTCATGACTTGACTTTGATGTGGAAATCAGTACTGATCAAGAGCTTAAGGATTGTATAAATCATTAAAGCTGTGGTCTTGCCACATGGAGGTTGATGGAAAATATTTTTGTCCTGAGTTTTATTTGCTGACTTTTTCTGGTTACATGATGGGTGAAGTTGTTGAACAAACTAATATGAGGGCTGTAGCAAATCATTTTACAGTTCAGAGTCTTCAGTTAAGTTACAATGTAAATTTTAAAATGCTGCTAAAAATCTGAAAAGGTGAAGCTCTGCTATAAAATTGGTAGGCCAGATTTCAGGGTTTACAACAACATTTCATACTTGGAATCACTCACTGGCCAAATTGGGTAGAGTGTTAAGGAAAAAAAATAACAGGTGAATAGAAATTAATGTTATTTTCAATCATATAAAGTTGTGAGGATTTGATGAATAACACATATAAATTGCTTTATACAGTGCTCAATAAAAGTATACTGTCTCTCCCTTCTCCCCTTTACCCTTCTACTGTTAACTACTGTTATCACTGGGGAGAAACTAATTAGTTTAAAACAAAACATTAGATATAGTAAATAGTAGAGGAACTTAGCCAGATGGTTAAGAGCTTGGGCATGTAAATCAGATATGGGTTTAAGTCCTGGTCTTACCACTTAACCACGTATGTTCTTGGGAAAGTTGCTTAACTTCTTTGAGCCTCAGTTACCTTAATCAGTAAAATTGATGATAGTAGTGTCTACTTGATAGTGTTGTTTTAAGAATTATATGATATAATGAATGTAAAATGATTCCCACCATATCTATCACATAGTGTTTAGTAAATGTTACCTATTCATAGTAGAAGCACTTTAATAGGATTGATGTAAGGATTAAAATAATGCATATGAAATATTTAGTGGAGTACACGAGGTAAGTTATTGAGAAATATTAGCTACTACTATTAATATTAATGTATCTTAAAGCAATAATAAAATATTAAAAACTGAAGAATAAGATCAGCTTGTTGTATAAATATCTTGTTGGGGCAGGAGTAAAGGTATTAAAGATTATATAAAAGGAATGAAATCATACCAATCACTACTTCTAAAACTTATGCAAGTCAGAATTTGCCTTTAGTGTTTTAATAAAAATTCCATGTACTTTGCTTTTGCCGAAGTTACAGTTGAGGAGATATGTGAGATTGATTGATATATACATTCTTGTAACAAACTTTTGCAGATGTTCATTGAGCAAAACAAGCTAAAGAGACAAAGCCACCTTCTGCTGCAGAGTTCCGTCCCTGATCAGCAGCTTTTGAAAGCTTTAGATGAAAATGCAAAACTCACCCAGCTCCTTGAAGAAGAGAGAATTCAGCATCAACAAAAGGTAACCCATTTTCTTCTGGAGTCTTAGGTACACACACACATACATGCATACACACATATATTTAAGATGAAGGGCGTCAGTGGAGTCAGTCCAGTCATTTACTGTTTCATATTTTGCCTTAGTTACTAAGTCCTTCCAACCACCTTTTAGAAAAAAATAACTAAATGAACTTAATGTTGTGAAACTGAAATTTGTAACACGCTATTGTAGACTTTATAATAATCTTTAAACTGTCCAAAGGGTCGGAAGAAGCAAGGGAAAGAGGTATAACTCAAAACGAGCTTGGATAAGGCAAAGTCTGGAAATTCGATTTTTGGAAACATATTTTTTGGAGACTGCACACAGTAAGAGGCTGTATTCATCTCAGAGCACTTGTTGGAGGGCATAGGTTTTATTCAAAGAAAATGACAGTCCATATTAGTAGTAATTGTTTGCTTAGAGAAAATTTCTGATTTTGTAAACTTGCACAAATGTGTATGTTTAAAGACTTCCTAAGTAGTTATTTCAATTTGATGAGTGGAGCTATTCCAGCTGACACAGCCTACCTCTGTGTGCCAAGAAGAAAGGATAGTCATTGTGGTAGGTGAGAGGAGAATGCGGGAGAGGAGAAGCAAAGAAGTGGAGCAAAGACTTTCAAATTAAAGAGAACACTTAAGAAAAATTACATCAGTGTTTATACTACTTACAATGTACCTCATTTGGGAAGGAAAGGCTGTTAGCTGCTACTTGTTATCACCCGTCAAAGCCTCTGTGGCAACAGTATTGACATTTAATCCTTGTAAGTTCTGAAGTTTTTACAAACTTGGTGGTGAGGTTGAGTTGATTTGTTTTGCCTCAATAAGAAATGTTGATATATGGTAGCTGGTAAGATGGCCGAATAGGAACAGCTCCGGTCTGCAGTTCCGAGCAAGATCAACGCAGAAGGCGGGTGATTTCTGCATTGGGTACCTGGCTCATCTCACTGGGACTGGTTAGACAGTGGGTGCAGCCCATGAAGGGCGAGCTGAAGCAGGGTGGGGTGTCGCCTCACCCGGGAAGTGCAGGGGGTTGGGGAACTCCCTCTCCTAGCCAAGGGAAGCCATGAGAGACTGCTGTGAGGAATGGTGCGCTCCAGCCCAGATACTACGCTTTTCCCACGGTCTTCGCAACCCACAGACCAGGAGATTCCCTTGGGTGCCTACACCACCAGGGCCCTGGGATTCAAGCACAAAACTGGGTGGCCATTTGGGCAGACACCAAACTAGCTGCAGGAGTGTTTTTTCATACTCCAGTGGCACCTGGAATGCCAGCAACACAGACCCATTCACTCCACTGGAAAGGGGGCAGAAGCCAGGGAGCCAAGTGGTCTAACCCAGCAGATCCCACCCCCACAGAGCCCAGCAAGCCAAGATCCACTGGCTTGAAATTCTCGCTGCCAGCACAGCAGTCTGAGGTCAACCTGGGACACTCGAGCTTGGTGGAGGGCAGGGTGTCTGCCATTACTGAGGCTTGAGTAGACGGTTTTCCCCTCACAGTGTAAACAAAGCCACCAGGAAGTTCGGACTGGGTGGAGCCAACTGCAGCTCCACCAAGCTGCTGTAGCTAGACTGCCTCTCTAGATTCCTCCTCTCTGGGCAGAGCATCTCTGAAAGAGAGGCAGCAGCCCCAGTCAGGGGCTTATAGATAAAATTCCCATCTCCCTGGGACAGAGAACCTAGGGGAGGAGGCGGCTGTGGGCACAGCTTCAGCAGACTTAAATGTTCCTGCCTGCCAGCTCTCAAGAGAGCAGCAGATTTCCCAGCACAGCGCTTGAGCTCTGCTAAGGGACAGACTGCCTCCTCAAGTGGATCCCTGACTCCCGTGCCTCCTGACTGGGAGACACCTCCTAGCAGGAGTCTACAGACACCTCATACAGGAGAGCTCCAGCTGGCATCTGGTGGGTGCCCTTCTGGGATGAAGCTTCCAGAGAAAGGAACAGGCAGAAATCTTTGCTGTTTTGCAGCCTCCACTGATGATACCCAGGCAAGCAGGGTCGGCAGTGGACCTCCAGCAAACTCCAGCAGACCTGCAGCAGAGGGGCCTGATTGCTAGAAGGAAAACTAACAAACAGAAAGGAATACATCAACATCAACAAAAGGACATCCACACAAAAACCCCATCCAAAGGTTACCAATATCAAAGACCAAAGGTAGATAAATCCACAAAGATGAGGAAAAACTAGTGCAAAAAGGCTGAAAATTCCAAAAACCAGAATGCCTCTTGTCCTCCGAAAGATCACAACTCCTCACCAGCAAGGGAACGAAACTAGACAGAGAATGAGTTTGACAAATTGACAGAAGTAGACTTCAGGAGGTGGGTAATAACAAACTCCTCCACGTTAAAGGAGCATGTTCTAACCCAACGCAAAGAAGCCAAGAACCTTGATAAAAGGTTAGAGGAATTGCTAACTAGAAAAAACAGTTTAGAGAAGAACATAAATGACCTGATGGAACTGAAAAACACAGCAGGAGAACCTGGTGAAGCGTACACAAGTATCAGTAACCGAATTGATCAAGCAGAAGACAAGATATCAGAGATTGAAGATCAACTTAATGAAATAAAGCATGAAGACAAGATTACTGAAAAAAGACTGAAAAGGAATGAACAAAGCCTCCAAGAAATATGGGACTATGTGAAAAGACCAAACCTACGTTTGACTGGTGTACTGGAAAGTGATGGGGAGAATGGAACCAAGTTGGAAAACACTCTTCAGGATATTATCCAGGAGAACTTCCCCAACCCAGCAAGACAGGCCAACATTCAAATTCAGGAAACACAGAGAACACCACAAAGATACTCCTCAAGAAGAGCAACCCCAAGACACATAATCATCAGATTCACCAAGGTTGAAATGAAGGAAAAAATGTTAAGGGCAGCCAGAGAGAAAGGTTGGGTTACCCACAAAGGGAAGCCCAGCAGACTAAAGTGGATCTCTCTACAGAAACCCTACAAGCCAGAAGAGAGTGGGGGCCAATATTCAACATTCTTAAAGACAAGAATTTTCAACCTAGAATTTCATATCCAGCCAAACTAAGCTTCATAAGCAAAGGAGAAATAAAATCCTTTACAGACAAACAAATGCCAAGAGATTTTGTCACCACCAGCCCTGCCTTATAAGAGTTCCTGAAGGAAGCACTAAACATGGAAAGGAAAAACTGGTACCAGCTACTGCAAAAACATACCAAATTGTAAAGACTAATGACACTATGAAGAGACTGCATAAACTAATAGCAAAATAACCAGCTAGCATCATAATGACAGGATCAAATTCACACATAACAATATTAACCTTAAATGTAAGTGGGATAAATGCCCCCAATTAAAAGACACAGACTGGCAAATTGAATAAAGAGTCAAGACCCATCGGTGTGTTGTATTCAGGAGACCCATCTCACGTGTAAAGACACATAGGCTTAAAATAAAGGGATGGAGGCATATTTACTAAGTAACTGGAAAGCAAAAAAAAAGCAGGGGTTGCAATCCTACTCTCTGATAAAACAGACTTTAAGCCAACAAAGATGAAAAGAGACAAAGAAGGGCATTACATAATGATAAAGGTATTAATGCAACAAGAAGAGCTAACTATCCTAAATATATATGCACCCAATACAGGAGCACCCAGATTCATAAAGCAAGTTCTTAGAGACATACAAAGAGATATAGACTCCCACACAATAATAGTGGGAGACTTTTAACACCCCACTGTCAATATTAGATCAACGAGACAGAAAATTAACAAGGATATTCAGGACTTGAACTCAGCTCTGGACCAAGCAGACCTAATAGACATCTACAGACCTCTCCATCCCAAATCAACAGAATATATATTCTTCTCAGGACCACATCATACTTATTCTAAAGTTGAGCCCATAATTGGATGTAAAACACTCCTTGGCAAATGCAAAAGAACGGAAATCATAAAGTCTCTCAGACCACAGTGCAATCAAATTAGAACTCAGGATTAAGAAACTCACTAAAAACTGCGCAACTACCTGGAAACTGAACAACCTGCTTCTTAATGACTACCGAGTAAATAATGAAATTAAGGCAGAAATAAATAAGTTCTTTGAAACCAATGAGAACAGAGATACAACATACCAGAATCTTTGGGACACAGCTAAAGCAGTGTTTAGAGGGAAATTTATAGCACTAAATGCCCACAGGTGAAAGCAGGGAAGATCTAAAATCGACACCCTAACATCACAATTAAAAGAATTAGAGAAGCAAGAGCAAACAAATTCAAAAGCTAGCAGAAGGCAAGAAATAACTAAGATCAGAGCAGAACTGAAGGAGATAGAGACACGAAAAACCCTTCAAAAAAATCAATAAATGCAGGAGCTGGTTTTTTGAAAAGATTAACAAAATAGGTAGACTGCTAGCCCAACTAATAAAGAAGAAAAGAGAGAAGAATCAAATAGACAAAATAAAAATGTAAAGGGGAGATCACCACCAATCCCACAGAAATACAGAGAATACTATAAATACCTGTACACAAATAAACTAGAAAATCTAGAAAAAATGGATAAGTTGCTGGACACATACACCCTCCCAAGACTAAATCAGGAAGAAATTGAATCCCTGAATAGACCAATAACAAGTTCCGAAATTGAGGCAGTAATTAATAGCCTGCCAACCAAAAAAAGCCCAGGATCAGATGGATTCACAGCTGAATTCTACCAGAGGTACCAAGAGGAACTGGTACCATTCCTTCTGAAACTATTCCAAGCAATAGAAAAAGAGGGACTCCTCCCTAACTCATTTTATGAGGCCAGCATCATCCTGATGCCAAAACCTGGCAGAAATACAACAAAAAAAGAAAATTTCAGGCTAATATCCCTGATGAACATCAATGTGAAAATCCCCAATAAAATACTGGCAAACCGAATCCAGCAGCACATCCAAAAGCTTATCTACCACAATCAAGTCAGCTTCATCCCTGGGATACAAGGCTGGTTCAACATACACAAATCAATAAACGTAATCCATCATATAAACAGAACCAATGGCAAAAACCACATGAGTATCTCAATAGATGCAGAAAAGGCCTTCAATAAAATTCAACACCCCTTCATGCTAAATTTTAGTCTTAGTAAACTAGGTATTGATGGAACGTATCTCAAAATAATAAGAGCTATTTATGACAAACCCACTGCCAATGTCATACTGAATGAGCAAAAGCTGGAAGCATTTCCTTTGAAAACTGGCACATGACAAGGATGCCCTCTCTCACCACTCCTATTCAACATAGTATTGGAAGTTATTGCCAGGGCAATCAGGCAAGGGAAAGAAATAAAGGGTATTCACATAGGAAGAGAGGAAGTCAAGTTGTCTCTGCAGATGACATGATTGTATATTTAGAAAACCCCATCGTTTCAGCCCAAAATCTCCTTAAGCTGATAAGCAACTTCAGCAAAGTCTCAGGATACAAAATCAGTGTGCAAAAATCACAAGCTTCCTATACATGCATAATAGACAAATAGAGAGCCAAATCATGAGTGAACTCCCGTTCACCATTGCTACAAAAAGAATAAAATACCTAGGAATACAACTTACAAGGGATGTGAAGGACCTCTTCAAGGACAGCTACAAACCACTGCTCAAGGAAATAAGAGAGGACACAAACAAATGGAAAAACATTCCATACTCATGGATAGGAAGAATCAATATCGTGAAAATGGCTGTACTGCCCAAAGTAATTTATGGATTCAATGCTATCCCCATCAAGCTACCATTGACTTTCTTCACAGAATTAGAAAAACGTACTTTAAATTTCATACGGAACCAAAAAAAAAGCCCATATTGCCAAGACAATCCAAAGCAAAAAGAACAAAGCTGGAGTCATCACACTGCCTGGCTTCAAACTATGCTACAAGGCTACAGTAACCAAAACAGCATGGTACTGGTACCAAAACAGATATATAGACCAATGGAACATAGCAGAGGCCCCAGAAATAATGCCACACATCTACAACCATCTGATCTTTGACAAACCTGACAAAAACAAGCAATGGAGAAAGGATTCCCTATTTAATAAATGGTGTTGGGAAAACGGGCTAGCCATATGCAGAAAACTGAAACTGGACCTCTTCCTTACACCTTATACAAAAATTAACTCAAGGTGGATTAAAGACTTAAATGTAAGACCTAAAACCATAAAAACCCTAGGAGAAAATCTAGGCAATACCATTCAGGACATAGGCATGGGCAAAGACTTCATGACTAAAACACCAAAAGCAATGGCAACAAAAGCCAAAATTGACAAATGGGATCAATTAAACTAAAGAACTTATGCACAGCAAAAGAAACTATCATCAGAGTGAACGGGCAATCTACAGAATGGGAGAAAATTTTTGCACTCTATCCTTCTGGCAAGGGGCTAATATCCAGAATTTACAAGGAACTTAAACAAATTCACAAGAAAAAAACAAACAATCTCATCAAAAAGTGGGCAAAGTATATGAACAGACACTTCTCAAAAGAAGACGTTTATGTGGCCAACAAACATATGAAAAAAAGTTCATCATCACTGGTCATTAGAGAAATGCAAATCAAAACCACAACGAGATACCATCTTATGCCAGTTAGAATGGCGATCATTAAAAAGTCAGGAAACAACAGATGCTGGAGAAGATGTGGAGAAATAGGAATGCTTTTACACTGTTGGTGGGCATATAAATTAGTTCAACCATTGTGGAAGACAGTGTGGTGATTCCTCAAGGATCTAGAACCAGAAATACCATTTGACCTAGCAATCCCATTACTGGGTATATACCCAAAGGATTATAAATCATTCTACTATAAAGACACATGCACACATATGTTTATTGCAGTGCTATTCATAATAGAAAAGACTTGGAACCAACCCAAATGCCCATCAATGATAGATTGGATAAAGAAAATGCGGCACATATACACCATGGAATACTATGCAGCCATAAAAAAGGATGCATTCGTGTCCTTTGCAGAGACACAGATGAAGCTGGAAACCATCATTTTCAGCAAATTAACACAGGAACAGAAAACCAAACACTGCATGTACTCACTTATAAGTGGGAGTTGAACAATGAGAACACATGGACACAAGGAGGGGAACGTCACACACCGGGGCCTGTCGGGGGGTGGGGGCAAGAGGAGGGATAGCATTAGGAGAAATACCTAATGTAGATGACAGGTTGATGGGTGCAGCAAACCGCCATGGCACATGTATACCTATGTAACAAACCTGCACATTCTGCACATGTATCCCAGAACTTAAAGTATAATAAATAAATAAATAATAAAAATAATTTTAAAAAGGAAATGTTGATATATATGTAGAGCACCTTTGGATGGACAGGTGGTAACAGTCCCCTGGGAAAGAGAACTAGAGAGTAGGGTGGGAGGGAAAGAATTTCATTCTTTCGTTTGTCACCATGTGTAGGAATTACCTTTTCAAGAAAAGAGAAAAAAATGTGTTTTTGTTTCAGTTTGTGCTAGAATTTAACTTTTGGTTCTGAAAAGTCCAGCTACTTACAGTTAAATCATTTAGCAAATAATACATGCCTAGAACCTACTGAATTGAGCTGAGGTATAGGACTAAATTGTTGTATATATACCTTGTTGGGTACTGAAGATTAAAGTTATCAATGAAATTATAACAATCACTACTTCTAAAACTGTTATACTCTCTGTATATACAGTTATTCTTACAGTCTTTCACGTACAGGTGATCCTTATGGGGTTATGTCCTGATAAACCCATGCTAGTTGAAAATATTGTAAATCAGAAATAATATACCTAACCTACTGAATATCACAGTTTAGCCTAGCCTACCTTAAACGTGCTCAGAACACTTACATTAGCCTACAATTGGGCAGAGTCAACTGGAAACACAGTATACTCTAGAGCATCAATCCCCAATCTTTTTGGCACTAGGGAGCAGTTTCGTGGAAGACAATTTTTCCATGGACTGGGGAGGGAAGAGGGTGGGGGATGGTTTTGGAATGAAACTGTAGCACCTCAGATTATCAGGCATTAGATTCTCATAAAGAGCGGCCAACCTAGATCCCACACATGTGCAGTTCACAGTAGGGTTCGCAGTCCTGTGAGAGTCTATTGCCGCTGCTGATCTAACGAGGTGGAGCTCAGGCGGTAATGCTTGCTCATGCCTGCTGCTAACCTTCTATGCAGCCTGGTTCCTAACAGGCCATGGACCAGTACCAGTCCAAGACCCGGGGGTTGGGGACCCCTGCTCTAGAGTATCAGTTATTTACTCGCATGATCATGTGACTGACTGGGAGCTGTGGCTGGCTGCCGCTGCAGAGGATTGTGAGAGAGTATCTTATTACATATTGCAAGCCTGGGAAAAGATCAAAATCCAGAATTTGAAGTATGGTTTGTATTGAATGCATGTCGCTTTCACACCATTGTAAAGTCGAAAAACTGTATCTCGAACCATCCTAAATTGGGGACCATCTGTATGTGGCTTAAAATGTTTCTTAGCTGTCTGTAAGTTCCCTTGTAGATGCAGCAGTCTTTTAAGCACAGCATATGGTTTTTGCAATTATAAAAATAACATATGCTCCCTATAATACATTTTTAAAATATAGCAAAAGTTAAAGAAGATTAACCAAGTATCCCATATTTTGGTGCATAGCTGAACTTTCTGTAAATATATAACTTTATAAATATAGTTTGTTTAAATTGAATCATACCATGCATACTATTTTATGCCCTGATGTTTTTTCCATTGGTAATATATCTTCTCATGTCAGTATATAATAAGCTATGTGATTTAAAATAGTTGCATAGTATTTCATTGAATAAACATGCCATAATTTATTGAATCAAAAATATTGGTGGACATTTAGGTTATTTGCAACTTTTTGCTGTTGTAAAAAACACTTCAGGCCAGGTGTGATGGCTCACGCCTGTAATCTCAGCACCTTGGGAGGCCGAAGCAGGTGGATCACTTAAGGCCAGGAATTCGAAACCAGCCTGGCCAACGTGGTGAAACCCCTTCTCTACTAAAAATACAAAAATTAGCCGGGTGTGGTGACATGTGCCTGTAGCCGCAGCTACTCAGGAGGCTGAAGCACAAGAATTGCTTGAACCCGGGAGGCAGAGTTTGCAGTGAGTCCAGATCGCGCCATTGCACTCCAGCCTGGCCGAAAGAGTGAGACTCTGTCTCAAAACAAAAACAAAACAAAAAACCACTTCAGTGAATATATTTCAGAGTATTTTTAAAAATAATTTCTAAAAGTGGTTTTACTGAATCGAAAGCCTTTCGTTTTTTTTTTTTTTTTTTTTTTTGAAGACTTTTGATACTTATTACTAAGTTTGTGTCCCCCAGGGGTCTTTTAAAATATTACCTGAATTTTTCTTTTGAAAATGGGTACAAAAATGACCCATGTTTAAAAATTAAAGTGTCTGTGTGACTAACAAGCATATAAAAAATGCTTAACATCACTAATCATTAGAGACATGAAAATCAAAACCACAATGAGATACCATCTCATGTCAGTCAGAATGGCTATTACTAAAAAGTCAAAAAATAGCAGATATTGGCAAGGTTTCAGAGAAGGGGGACACTTACACACTGCTGGTGGGAATGTAAGTTAGTTCAGCCGTTATGGAAAGCAGTTTGGCGATTTCTCAAAGAACTTAAAACAGAAATACCATTCAACCCAACAATCCCGTTATTGGATATATGCCCAAAGGAATATAAATCATTCTACCATAAAGACACATGCACACATATATTCATCACAGCACTGTATGCAACAGCAAAGTCATGGAGTCAACCTCAATGCCCATCGGTGGTAGACTGGAGAAAGAAAATGTGGTACATATTACACCATGGAATACTGTGTAGCCATAAAAAGGAATGAGATAATGTCCTTTGTAGCAACATGAATGGAACTGGAGGCCATAATCCCAAGTGAACTAACATGGGAATAGAAAACCAAATGTTCTCACTTCTAAGTGGGAGCTAAGCATTGCTTACACATGGACACAAAGAAGGGAACAACAGACACTGGGGCTTACTTGACGGTGGAGGGTGGGAGGAGAGAGAGGATCGAAAAAGTATCTATCAGGTACTATTCTTTTTACCTCGGTGATAAAACAACCTGTACACCAAACCCCTGTGACACACAATTTACCTATATAACAAACCTGCATACGTACCCCGAACCCAAAATAAAACTTAAAAAAAAGTGTCTGGTACATAACTCCCCAGTAAATTTATTTTAAATCAGCTCTTTAGCTGATTTATGATTGTGTGTTAATTGTATCTAGCATTTGCATGGTTGTTAAGATGGATTGGAATCTGTTTGCTATGAAGTACGGTCAAAGGGAAATATTTATTTTTTCCCTTTCTTTTCTTAGACAAAGGAAAAACTGTCACCCATAAAAGTCTTTTTTTTTTTTTTTAAATAACTTATAGGTCAAAGAATTAGAAGAGCAACTAGAAAATGAAACACTCCACAAAGAAATACACAACCTCAAACAGCAACTGGAGCTTCTAGAAGAAGATAAAAAGGAATTGGAATTGAAATATCAGAATTCTGAAGAGAAAGCCAGAAATTTAAAGCACTCTGGTAAAAGCATTGAGTAGGCTACTATGTCTTACTATTAATCTTTGAATTACTCATGCCTAGTACAAAACCTGGCATATAGTTAGTCTAGAACATTTATTGAATGCTGTGGAAAAATACCAAGATTTGTTTTTAAATTCATTTCTAACCATTGCAGTTTAGTAGAATAGCTGCTGTATTAAATAATTCACAAATATTTAGACTTCTTTTTTGGACTTAGAGCCCTTATAACATCATATACAGAATTTAGACACAGAGATACCATTAGCATAGGAAGACCAACTTTTCAGCATTTTTCAGAGCTTCAGAGATGAATGTTCATTATGTACTTTATTTTGTTCACTTAGAGTGCATTTTTAGAAAGAATTAAACTTTTTTAAAATACTGTCTTCATCTTTGGTGTTCATACTACCTTCATCTTTGGTGTATAATTATACACATGAAATAATACTTTCTATATTGTACCTAACAATGAACTGGGCAACAATATATCTATTAAATGGAAAATCTTTAGAAACACCTGGGGATACTTAAATCAAAAGATTTATTCATTCAGTTCTAGAAGGCTTAATGGGAATGTGCGAGTTAGATTACTATACAGCCATATGTGTAAGTCTCTGTTGGAAGGTCAGTAATTTAAGAAGGCAGGTACATTCCTTTTATAATAGCTTCAATATTCACTTCAGAGATTTTTGGTTAATTTTATACTAGAATTTTGAAACCTATGCAGAACCACGTGGGCCTTTTTTCCTTATAAAAGCATTCAATGCTTTCTAATCCACAATGTAACTTGATTATAATTTATTTTTTAATTGATCCAAAATTAAGAAGTATTCCATTCTTTTTAGTGAATATCAGAGTAACCTGTAGCCAAAGCCATCTTTATTATGAATGGAGGAGGCAGACACTGGAAATATATGAGGTTCAAATCTGAATGCCGTTTATTAATAATACTTAGTATCTGCTGTGTGTGTACCCAGCCCTATCCTAGGATACAATAAGAAATACAGAAGAAAAGAAACTATGCTTTTTGTTTTCAGAGAACTCAGATTCCCCTTGGAGGGATAGGTGCTTGCACATGAAATGACCAGAGGATTCTCAGTTTTGGAGAGCATAGTCCACACTGCCTATTTAAGTGTTGAGGGTAAATACAAATGGACAGATCCCTGGGGGTACGCTCAGTCAGGGAATGTGGAATGGCTATGGATGGGGAGAGCTACCTCTGAATGCCAACAGTATGCAGCGCCTTTTACCCATTATCTCATAGGTATTAGCATCTGTGATATCAACTTAAGTTCAGTTCCTTGAAGTCAGGTGTTATGTCTCCTGTAGCACCATTCATAGGCACTTTCACATCATTGGTGCTTAGTAAAATGCCTGCTTCATGAAAGACTTGAAGGAATATGATGCATTTCCAGAAATCTCTTCAAAAGAGCAAAAAGTTTCTGAGTTACAGATTTAGGAAGCTGAATCTGGTTAAAATCAAAGACTCTAGTATTTGCAGTTTTTGAAGGAAATTAAGCAGGGGAGAGAAGTATGCAGCTATTAAAATTCATTACTAAATGTCATCTTTAAAATTCTTGGTCTGTACACTTTTAAAGTATTAACAATTTCGTAGTGTTTGAGTAATATACTTCGTTGTTAACAAATATTTCTTCAGCCTACTCACTTCTTCCTACCCTTCAGCCATTGTTTTGAATTTTTTTCTTTTCTAAAGCTGTATATACAGCAAAAAGATAACATTTAATATTGATAGATAGGAGTCCTCTCTTGCATTAGCAATAGACTAGATAGTAAAAAGTTTAAAAAGGTCTGCAATTTCATATTGAAATTTCTAATTTTGCCTTAATAAAAAGAACTTACTTTTGAGAAAGGTTATGTTCTTTTTTTCACATGTAAAAACAATGTTTAGTTGCTTATTTCAGCTCTCTTCTGAATGCTTGCTCTCTGTGCAGTTGATGAACTCCAGAAACGAGTGAACCAGTCTGAGAATTCAGTACCTCCACCACCTCCTCCACCACCACCACTTCCCCCTCCACCTCCCAATCCTATCCGGTAAGCACATCCAGGAAGACTGCTCTGCATCAAATGTTCTTCCCCATCAGATTGTGCCATGACAGGAGTCGTATTAAAAGCATGAAAGATACTAGCTGATGCTTGTCTTGGAAATTTTTCTAAAGGCCAGTGA
The DNA here is from genome assembly GCF_028878055.3 of Symphalangus syndactylus. Taxonomy (NCBI): domain Eukaryota; kingdom Metazoa; phylum Chordata; class Mammalia; order Primates; family Hylobatidae; genus Symphalangus; species Symphalangus syndactylus. The sequence continues at coordinate 21,536,373 of NC_072424.2, forward strand.
TATGGTTTGATTGTGTCTCCACCCAAATCTCCTCTTGAATTGTCCTCCCACAATTCCCACGTGTCGTGGGAGGTAATTGAATCATGAGGGTGGGTCTTTCCATGCTGTTCTCATGATAGTGAATCTCATGAGATCTGATGGTTTTATAAAGAGGAGTTCTCCTGCACAAGTTCTGTCTTCCCTGCTGCCATGTAAGATGTGACTTGCTTCTCCTTGCCTTCTGCCATGATTGTGAGGCCTCCCCAGCCATGTGCCACTGTGAGTCAATTAAACCTCTTTCCTTTATAATTACCCAGTCTCAGGTATATCTTTATTAGCAGAGAATGGCCTAATGAGTCAATATATTATTCCCTTCTTGTAGTATATAAATTTCATTCAATAACATTAAGATTTCCTTTAGTGGTAAGAACAAGGAATTTTGAGCTTTTCCAGAATGTATTTACTTTTTTCTCTTGCTAATTCCAATTTGAAAAGCTCTGGTTTGTTCAATTATTTTAAAAATAAAAATACTAAATGAAAACGTAAACATACTAATTGTTATAAACTAGTAATTAAACTAGAAGTATTAATTACTTTTATCCCTAACCTCATATTTATACCTCTAGTAATGCTAAGAGAGGAACCTTCCATAAGAAAGATAAATTATGTTTAAATTGTTGTGGCAGGAAGTCACATATACAGACAGGAAATCGTATTTTCTGAAGCCTAAGGTGACATGATGGCATTATGTACATCACTTGAGCACAATACACACTAGGAGATTTAGAGTCAAATTTTGCCTTCTTTGTGGTTCCACATGCCACCATCCAGAATTACATAAGACAACCTCCTTGCCATGGTGACAGCTTACATGCTCATGTCATGATGTTAGCTGCTTTTGTATAGTTTATTCTTTAACAAATGGCATTTAAAAACTTTCGCTAGAGTTTTTTTTTTGTTTTTTTTTTTTAACCTTTCATTAACTCATGTGATTTGTTTAATCCTTTCACACAGAGAGGCCATTTATTCATACTTTGCACCTTTGCTGATCCATCTGAATAGAATGCGTAGCATGTTCCTCCCACACGACTATGAAAATGGGGCTTTGCCTTTTGAAAAGATTCTTATTAGTTTTCCTTACTGAGTAGGGTATGACATAATCTACTTTAAGCCATTGAAGTAGTTAAGGCAAAATAATTTTTACACGTGATCGATCCAAGAGTCAATTGAAAGAATTTCAGGTATTTTAAAATCTTTCTCTCCCGGGTAGCTAAATCTGTAGGAGATATTCTGGATTTGACATTTAAAATTGGAAATTCATCACTTTGATCTTTCTCTAAGTTCTGGGATTTTGAGCTGATAAGAAAGGTCACTTCTGTCCATGAAGAGGGAGAACGATTAAAAAGTAATTACAGTCTTGCTTTTGGCCTTTAATTTTTATTCTCAGAAATGTTGAGAGCCCCTAGAATTAAAAGTAAAGTATAACCTAAGTAGAATTTTTTTTCCCAAAGAGCACTTTACAGTTACACTGAGAAATGAATGTTCAGGACTCCTTGTGTCTCAAGTGTGAACTCTTTTATAATGCTCTTTAAAGACAATTTTATTGAATAATATGATTTTTATTTTAAGATGAATTTAAATAGTATAGGACATAATTTTTGAAAGAAAAGAGTTTTTTTTGTGAGGAGTGCTTTCTTGTCAAAGAGGTATATTTGCATATGTATTGAGTTTGAGTGGATTTTGAATTCACAAATCAAAGTTTTCTAACTTTGTTCCTGATCTATTTGTTTTATCCTGATGTAAATCATGGTTAGAAATGAAAGTGGGAAGAAAAAAAAAGACTAGGGCCTGTAGCTTCTTTAAGTAGCTTACTGCTTTTCTCTTCTCTTCCCACTCATTTGACTCCAAGAATAGGTAGAAGAAAGAGGAAGAAGGCAAACCTTGGTCACTTTGTCCCAGTGGTAGTGAAAGTAGGACAGGTTCTATGCAGATATAGTTCATGGGGAGAAGGTTGAGGCTATGGTTTTTTTTTAGAGAAACAGAACCAATAGAATGTATATATCTGTAGATACAGATATAGGCAGATATAAATACAGATTTATTATAAGGAATTGGCTCATGTGATTATGGAGGCTGTCAAACCCCAAGATCTGTAGGGTGAGTTGGCAACTTGGACACCCAAAAGAGTCAATGGTGTGGTTCCAGGCTGAGTCTAAGGGCCTGAGAACTGGGAGAACCTATGGTGTAGTTTTATTCCAAAGTTCGACAGGCTCAAGACCCAGGAAGTGGCAGTGTTTCAGTTCAAGTGCGAAAGCGAGAAAAAGCCAATAACCCAGTTTGAAGGCAGTCAGGCAGGAGGAATTCCCTGTTAGTTGACAGAAGATCAGCCTTGCTGTTCTAATTAGGCCTTCAAATGATTGGCTGAGGGCCACCCACCTCAGGGAGGACCATCTGCTTTATTTAGTCTACTGATTGAAATGTTAATGTCATCCACAACATCCTCATGGAAACACCAGAATAGTGTTTAACCAAGTATCTCGGGCACCCCGTGGCCCAGTCAAGTTGACACACAAAATAACTATCACAGTGGGCATGATGAACACCTCTTGAAAAACTAACAGGTGAAGGCCTGGTGCAGTGGCTCACGCCTATAATCCCAGCACTTTGGGAGGCCAAGGCGGGTGGATCACGAGGTCAGGAGATTGAGACCATCCTGGCTAACATGGTGAAACCCTGTCTCTACTAAAAATACAAAAAAAAAATTAGCCAGGCGTGGCGGTGAGTGCCTGTAGTCCCAGCTACTTGGGAGGCTGAGGCAGGAGAATGGCGTGAACCTGGGAGGCAGAGCTTGCAGTGAGCCAAGGTCGCGCCACTGCATTCCAGCCTGGGCGACAGAGCGAGACTCCATCTCAAAAAAAAAAAAAAAAAAAAAAAAAAAAAAAAAAAAAAACAGGTGAAAATTCCCCACTGAAATGTTACATCTTGGGATGACACATGCCTGAAATTTTATTCATTCAACTGAAATGACAGTGAAATGGGGCAGTGATGGCCAGAGGTTTGAGTATGGGTCCAAGATGTCTTAACCTAATCTCCTCTGGCCTGTGAGTACTGCCTTCCCTGTAGTCTGAGTCCCATCTTGACTGTTGGTTTTAATATTGCAATGATTTTCCTCTGAGCGCTGTATGTCTACAGCTTATGCTTCAACTCAGAATCCTTTAAGCTAACACTTTCCGTCATCTAGGTGGTTTATGCTAATAAACATATTCTTCTTCCCATGTGTAAATAATTATATAAGTACTCTGAGCAGTACAGATAAATTCCTGCTTCATCATCTTTATGTACAATAATGTACACTTGCAAAATCTCCTCGCAGAACCAGAGGTGAGGTCAGTGCAGAGTGTGGTGCAAGGGTAAGGTGAGGCATCTGATTAGTGAGAACCCTCCTCACACCCAGCCCACCATGGAGTGGTAACAAGTAGATTCAGCTGACAGAATGGAAAATTGAGCAAATAAAGTTTGTTTTATTCTTTATAACTTCTAGAATAAAATGTGCTTATTTCAAAGTTCTATGTAAATTAGAATTTCTAACTTTTGTGAAAATAATTTAATTTCATTTGGCCATTGCAAGCCCAAAGAAGAGAAACTAGACGAAGTCAGAAGCTCCATGATTGGTTCCCAAGCTAGATAGAGCAGGATGTGTTTTTTTCTTTTTACTGTGCTTTATGGGAGATTATCCAGTGAGTTTGGGAATTTTAAGAAAAGGCAGTTAGGAAGGGGATTAATAATATAAGCAAATGTAGAAGTGAAAAGTAAAAAAAGCTAGAAATTAGAATGATTAAGAAACTGGAGGCTGGGCACAGTGGCTCAGGCCTGTAATCCCAACCTTTTGGGAGGCCAAGGCAGAAAGATTGCTTGAGGCCAGGAGTTCAGGACCAGCCTGGGCAACATGGTAAGACCACTCCAAAAAATTAAAAAACATTAACCAGGAGTGGTGGTGTACCTGTAGTCCCAGCTACTCCAAAGGCTGAGGCAGTAAGATCAGTTGAATGCAGGAGATCGGAGCTGCAATGAGTGGTGATTGTGCCCTTGCACTCCAGTGTGGGCAACAGAGAGACCCTGTCTCAGAAAAAAAAAAAGGAAAGAAAGGAAGCATTGGGTGGTGATATCTTCTGAACAAGTGTTACTCTGTATATCCATTTGCCCCTTTTCCTAAGGGCAACATTGTGCCTTTTTTTTCCTAAGGGCAACATTGTGCCTTTTTTATCCTCCAAGTATGTGTTTTCTATTGCTGGCTTCCTCAGGACTGTTTTGCAAATATAGTTCACCACACTGAGGACATTTATGATGCAATTGAAATAATTCAAAAATTCTTGATTCATTCATGTTTTGATGAACATTTTATGGAGGAAATGATAATATATGCGGATACGTACACAAGCCTATGTACAGTTTTAAAATAATGTTAAAGTGAGCATCTATGTAATCACCTTCCAAATCAAGAAATCCAGCAATAGAAAACACATACTTGGAGGATAAAAAAGGCATAATGTTGCCCTTAGGAAAAGGGGCAAATGGATATACAGAGTAACACTTGTTCAGAAGATATCACCACCCAATGCTTCCTTTCTTTCCTTTTTTTTTTTTTTTTTTTTCCTGAGACAGGGTCTCACTCTGTTGCCCATGCTGGAGTGCAAGGGCACAATCACCAATACTGGTACCCTAATTCTTTCCTTTGATCCTTTTTCCAAAGATAACCACCTTCCTCCCTAATTGCTATCTTTTATGGTGATCATTTCCTTGCATTATTGAAGTACATTTTTCTTGCCTAATATGTATCCCTAAACTACTGTAAATATCTGTATGGCCTGGTTTTGAACTTTATATAATTGGAATTTTCATGTATCATTGTGGTCTTGCTCTTTTTACTCTACATGATTATAATTTTTATTATTATTATTATTTTGAGATGGAGTTTTTGCACTGGTTGCCCAGGCTGGCGTGCAGTGGCGTGATCTTGGCTCACTGCAACTTCCGCCTCCCAGGTTCAAGCGATTCTCCTGCCTCAGCTTCCCAAGTAGCTGGAATTACAGATGCCCGCCACCACACCAAGCTAATTTTTTCATATTTTTAGTAGAGACAGGGTTTCACCATGTTGGTCAGGCTGGTCTCAAACTCCTGACCTCAGGTGATCTGCCCACCTTGGCCTCCCAAAGTGCTGGGATTACAGGTGTGAGCCACTGCACCCGGCCTACTCTCATTATTTTGTAAGATTCATCCATGTTGTGTAGCTTAAGTCTATTCATATTCACTGATATATAATTCACTTTATGAAGGTCTCAGAATGTACTTATCCATCGTGGTGCTGATGGACATTTGAGTTATTACCAGTACTGGGGAATTACGGAAATTCTTCATGAACATTCTGATTCATGTATCCTGGTGCACAAGTGCTTGCCTTTCTGTAGGATATGTGGCAGTGGAATCACTGGCTCATAGGACACATATATTTTTGGCTCTACTAGATAATTACGAAGAGTTTTCCAGAGTGGAATGTACTATTAACTTATATATCCTCTCTGGTTTGAGAACTTGTGTTACTCCACAAACCCACTAACACTTGATATTATCAGATTTTTTTTGTCTATTTGATGAATGTATAGTGATATCCCAGTGTGGGTTTGTGTCTGCCTAATAGCTAATGAAGTCAAGTACCTCTTTTGTATATGTATTGGAAATTTGGACATCTTTTTTGGAGTTGCAAGGTTCTCTTCCATTTTGTATTGAATTATGCGCTTTTTCTCATTGATCTGTAGAATTTCTTTATATATCATTGTCTTTTTATTCTGCATAATATCAAAGGTTATAAAATTTTAGTGTAGTCAAATTTATCGTAATTTGATTTTACATAAGTTTGTTTTTAAATGGACCAGAGAGACAGTGGTGTAAATATGTTTTATCCATAAGTATTCAGTTTACATCATGCGGATTCAGATGTTTTTATACCCATAGTTCACAAATAGATATTTGCTGATAACATACACTTTTTACTCTGAAACATTGCCTAATTCTTTCATTCTTCCCTCCCCCTCTAACCTAGTACATAGATAGCTGTTTCTGAATTTTATATATATGAGTATTGAAATTTTTTGTCTCTTTTCCTTTGTAAGTGTGTATGCATTTTATTATTAGTTATAGTAGTGTACTCTCTCCAATAATCAGTTTGGTTTTATACAGAAGAGGATGAGACGTGTTTCTCTTCTGTAAAATGATGAAAAGTTTAATATTATTAAAAATGGAAAGTAGACTACTTAGATTCTAGTTATATATTCATGCACCTATCAAAGAGTGAGATTTTTACTGATTATTTAGGATCTAGGCATCCAGTAATCTCCTGTTGATCTTTTTCTTTCTCCCAAAGATCCCTCATGTCCATGATCCGGAAACGATCCCACCCCAGTGGCAGTGGTGCTAAGAAAGAAAAGGCAACTCAACCAGAAACAAGTAAGCATCACTTCTATTGGTGTAAGTGGTTGATGGTGTACAATTTTGGGGCAACTCACATATTTGTTAAGTTCTTTGACTATAAACATGTTGTTGGGACAGTAGTATGAAGCACTGAACAACTGTAAGAATGAACCAGTAACCGTCATTGCCTTCCTGTAGTTTATTATCTAGAGGAGATAAACACGCACACCTCACTGTAATAAGAGACATACTGGCATTAAAGAGACATACCCTCATTAAAGGTCAGGGTACCTTGGAGTGTACAGGAAAGAGAGGGAGTAATTCCAAATGAGGGATTTGGGGCAAGACTTCTTAGAGTTGGTAGCAAGTGACCTGGGACTTTATCAAGCACTTAGTATGCACTACTCCACTGTTGTGTGCTGGAAGTACACGATATAGAAGTTACATTCTAGTGTAACTAGGCAGGAAGTAAACAAGTAAATATGTAATTATTTAAATACAATTAAGGAGGAGTACACAGTGCTAAGAGATTGTGGAAGTGGACTGCTGGTGTCTGAAAATGATGTTCAAGCTGAGTAGTTGTGCCTTTAGAACATTGGGTGGGTTGGGTGGTGGTGTTTAGGGTAAAATCATTTCAAATAGAGGAGCAGCGGATTCAAAGGTCCAAAGTGTCCAGGAAGGAACTTGGCATATTAGGAAACTGAAAGAAAGTTGGTATGGCTGGAACATGGCGTCCAAGAGAGGAGGTCTAATAGGTAGGCAGGAGCCAGATTCTGGAGGTCAACGTCAAGGTTCTGGAATTTCTCCTAAGAGCAGTAGAAGTTTTAAGCAGAGGTATAACATGATGAGAATTGTCCTTAAAAAAAATCACACTGGCTGCAGTGAGAGAACAGACTGTAAATGGATGAGGGTGGATGAGGGAAGACTATTGCAGTCATTCAGATGAATGTTGATGGTAGCTTAGATGAGGGTAGTAGCAGCAGGGGTAGAGAGACATGCATGAATTCAGGAACTATTTAGGGAGGTAAAATTCACAGGACTCTGGTTCATTGGAGATCGAGGTATACAGGACAATGATGAGATGGGACTGGAGGGAGAAGGGCCCTGCCATTGAGCAGAGCCAGCAAATGCCTAGATGCACTGGAGTTGGTTTGGTGTGCAGCCACAGTGACAGCAAAGGCTTAAAACAAGGGGGCCAGATCTTGGTCCTCTGTGCCTGCCATTCTAATTCCATAGCCTCCGTGCAGATTCTGGGCAGATAGCTGGTGTGTTCCAGACTCTTTATCCTCCTCTTTATCCTATTTTATTAGTATAAACAACATGATAATGAGTAGCTCATTACCATGCATTGTGACAGCATTTTGCTTTAAATTCTGTTACTTTAAGGATTTAATGTCCCACTCCCTACCTCTTACTCTGGCTGTGGTGTTTGAGTTATTTCTACCTCTCTCCCCCTGAGCAAATTGCAAGCTCTTTGAGGGTTTACTCTTCTCGGCAGCATCCCACTGCCTTCATGCATATTGAATGAATTGAAGTTTGGACTTAGTTTTTTTCTCTCTTAGCAGGAATCTTGCAGCACCATTACAAATGAAAGCTGATTTTATCTCTAAGAATTGGCTTTCTGTGCCTGCCTTCTGCAATCCTTTGGAATCTATTCGTCTGCACATTAATGGGGCTGAAAGGCAAATTCTGCATTGCGCAAGCCATTGCAGGATTCTGAAGCAATTCCGCCTTTGGTGATTTGCTGGGCGGCCCTACTCTTGCATTACTGGTTATTAGCGTTTCCTGATGCTGTAATTTAAATTTTGTTTCAATTTTTTCGGGGGAGACAATTGGTATAACTTAGAGGGCTGGGGAGAAATTGTAATGAAATGAATTTTCCTTCCAAGTAAATCACATCATCAATTTGTCAACTTTGGAAGCACCTTAAATTAAAAAGAAAAATTATTCTAAAATTTCTTAACCCCCAATTTTAGGAACTATACAGTTTTTCTTACAAAAATGATGTTTATTTATAATTCATGAAATGTGACAGTATTTTCTCCCACATCTTTGGGCTACCAGATTGCTATTTTGGGATTCTAAGTAGAGTTACCAATATAGAAGTTGCTCTTGAGATTTTAGAATGGAGCAACCCTAAAAATCACACAGCCTTGAATAATGCACACTCTACTCACACGTGGCTGAAGCACTACCCTCCTTCTATCTGGCAAGGCAGTTATTTATAGTGTCTTGTTAATAGGTCACACTGAAAAAATAGTTGTTGAGTGAATAAATCAATAATTAAATGCATGATGAATTAATGTAAAGCATCAAACATTGGGATTCTCTGTGACACTTCGGGGTTTGCATTTATAACATAGTGACTGGTCTCACATTCACTGTGTTTTCTTTCTTAGGTTAGCATCTTATGATGGTTTTTAACTTACATTTGGTAAGGTTTTCAGAGTTTATTAGTGGGGAAACTTTTACTCCTTACTTATGGCTCTAAAAACTTCATTGTAAAGAAAGACTATAATATTTTATAGATAGTTTTAATAATTGAATGTAAGAGATCATTACACTCTGAAGATAATAACTCTGATTTTGACAAGAATGTATTTATTAGGCCAGTTCTGGATTTCAGAAGTATGCCTACTGTTTATCATACAGTTAGGTCATTAATTTGTTGATCTTTTCTTACTTCGCTGTGCCTTGATTTGCTAATCTGTAGAATGGGGGTAATAGTATTTACTATTTCACAGGATTGTTGTGAGAATTAGTGAGTCTCACAACATGAAAAGTGTTTAGGGTAGTATCCGGCACAGAAAATACTCAAAATGTTAGCATAGAAAAACATGGAAAAGGTACTAGCCATCCTTTGGGAGGAGCAAAGGGAATCCTCATCCCACAGGTTCTTGTGATTATTGTAGGTAAGGAAATTTCTTTAACTTTATGACCCGATGTCAGATTTGAACTTAATTCAACTATAATGTATTCTTTAGAAATTTGGTATATTATGGTGGCATAAGATTTTTTTTTTAATTACCTTTAAAAGAAAGTGAAAGAAATAGTAATCCTGTGGAATTTGGAAATTCATTTTCATTTCTTCGAGGTAATAGCAGAAGGTTTTATTTAGTAATAAGGTAATGGTTTTGTCTGTGGGTCTTTTTTTTATAAGGAACTAACTTATTTTTCAAGTGGGTCTTAAAATTTAAGCCCCAATTAATTACATGTAGCTTTTTGATCCAAGACTGACCTTGAAGCACTAACTCAAAGAGCATTTGATTTTATTTTCCTGTGGCAGTTCAATAACATTAGACCTGTTGTCTTCATTTGTCCCTTTTCTTTAATCTCCAGTATCCTGCATATTTCTATTGTCCCCTTGATTACATGCTTTTGTGAGACAATTACCAACTGTGTGATTGCAGAAAGATTTACAAAACATACCATGAGCTCTCTGTAGGTGATTCTTGCAGATTTATTAGAACTGCTTAATAGTTTAGAAGTTCGTATAGATTGCTTTTTGCTAGTTCAAAAACAGGGTCAGCAAGAGAGAAAGCTTGTGTAGCTAACCTCGCATTGCTCTTGTATTGCGCCTGAGTAGGGAATCTGATAAGAATGATTTCTTTTCCTTAAAACCAATTAAGCCTTTACATTTGAAAAAGACTGAGAAATTAAAGCCTGGTTTATAATCTGTACACAATACAGATAGTGGCACGTCTCTGAATTATCACTATGATTCTGGCAAGCAAATATAAGAAACTACTTTAAATTCCTGCTATGTTAGATGCTGTAGCAGATTTGAATGGTGTTGACCATAATTCTCCATCTGTCTGCCTTAATTAGTTTTTGTATGGTGCATTTAATTGGGTTTCAGTCATTCCTTACAGAGTGCTAATCTGTTTGTAGGCGGTGTTCCTATTACCATGCAGCTCTTCCTAGTCTCAAAATGGCAGACTTTCTGAAAAATCAAATGTTTTAAAAATTTATTTTCTATGGTGAAACCCCATCTCTACTAAAAATACAAAAATTAGCTGGGCGTAGTGGCACGCGCTTGTAATCCTAGCTACTCGAGAGGCTGAGGCAGGAGAATTGCTTGAACCCGGGAGGTGGAGGTTGCAGTGAGCCGAGATCATGCCATTGCACTCCAGCTCTGGGCGATGGAGCAAGACTCTATCTTAAAAAAAAAAGAAAAAAAAGTATTTTCTAAATTCTCGGGAATAAATCCCATACCCATACCAGACACTTGAATGGCAGATCTGGGTTTTATCTCCCTGGGTTTGGGTAGGGTCGGCAAAAGCACTGTGTAGTTCACAACAGATACTCAGATATTGAGTGAGTGAGTGAATAAAGGAATGAATGATTGAATGAATGAATGAACTTCTACCCATAATAATTTACTTATCTGTTCCTTTGTTGATGTTTATGAACCGTCAGAAGAAGCTGCCCAAGAAAATGCTGCTTAAGGGCACATGGTTGATCAACCCACAGTTTAGTCATCTTTCATTTACTGGTAGATGAGTTCTAACTTTGGTGACCATGTTTCCCATGTTGCTTGGCAAAAGATACTTGTTTTGACTTCTGGATCTGAAAACTGTTGTTTACATGTTGAGAGGTTTTAATTCTCAGCAAGGCTTCTGAGGCTGACAATTATCTTTGAAGTTAGGACAGTATCAGAAAACCTAGGTTATACAGTGAATATAGCAGTGATCCCTCGTTGCAGACTTGTATAGATGAGGGTAATGGAAACTTCTGGTCTCTCTTAGTTGCTCCCCTAGGCACTTACACAAGAGGAATGGCTACCCAGGGTTGGAATGGAATCTGGCCTTCTAGAAGAAAAAGAAGCCATAATTTAGGCCTCCTTATTGCAAAGCCTGATACTAGAGCTAATTAGCATGGGGATGCAGTAGTGATTGTCTGCATTTAGAAGCCAGACTTTTGGGGTTTAGTCATTTCTACTCAAATGGTAAAAATATTAGTAGCCATTTAAAGCAGAAACTTCAGAAGCCAGTAGTCAGTAGAGACTTGTTGAGTGCCTACCATATTACCAGGCAGTGTAGAGTCTATTAAAGATGGTAATTGGAAGGTCCTTATGAGATAAGCCAAATATGTTGGCTGCAGTGAGCTAGATGGAAGTAAATACAAGACCTAGAACTGCATTAATGGTGATAAATGTTCTGAAACGGTTCTGTGATTTTGGTTAAGCTGTTCTACAAGAGAGACATTTCACTTTTCTGATCAACAAGTTTAAGTTTACCTCAGTTACATTCATCCAATTGATACACATCTCCACCTCTTATTTATTTATTTATTTTGCAGCAAAATAGTGGCAACGTTAAACAATAGATAGTTGAATTTTAAAATCAAATATAATTACCTAATTGCAATTATTGCTACATGTATATTTTCTTTTAACATTGACAATTTAGAAAGACTTGAGAAAGGTGTGCTTAAATGTTTCCTTTCCATGTGATTCATTAACAAAAGATGGCAATTTAAAAATAGATTTTATTTATTTGCTGTTTGTCTTTTGACTATAGATTTATTCCAACAAGAAAAAACATCTATTTCATCTTTTTTTCCCCCTAATGGATTTCTGGTAGTTGTTTCTTTTTTAGGCTGATTTCTTTGACATAGGATGTACAGTAAGTTGTAAAAACATATTTGAGACAAAGATTATTTGGGATTAGGCACAAAGTTGGGATTTTAAAGACCTGGAGAAATGTTGACAAATGAACAAAGTCTACTTTGTTGACGAGGCAAGACAATACTGACTTGGATCCAGGCTACAAATTTTTATAACTCTTATTTTTCTGATTAGATTTTTTCTCTAAATTTTTTTTCTTTAAGTGTTGCTACCTGATAGCTGTTAACCTTAGTAAATTTTTAGTGTTCTGCAACTGTGAATGAAAAATGACTGTGATTAATTGCATAGTGTAATTTTTCCAAGTCACCAAAAATAGGAAGTAGCTGTTTTCTTGTAACATAAGAGGATTTCTGTATGTGTTCTTTGAACAGCTGAAGAAGTCACAGATCTGAAGAGGCAAGCAGTTGAAGAGATGATGGATAGAATTAAAAAGGGAGTTCATCTTAGACCCGTTAATCAGACAGCCAGACCGAAGACAAAGGTATGGAATGACTAAATGCTTTTTTCCCTGTTTGATATTTCCTTTTTTAAATGTATAAATTTGAAATTTGATGAAAGCTGCATCAGGACCCACTGTCAGATCTTAGGATAAAGCTAATGTGTCACAAAAGCTTTTACTTCCACATAAGCATGTTTCAGGAGGACCCATGGTGTACCTAAATCAGTATAAAAAGGAAGCCATGTTATTTTGGGGATGCTGTCGTCTCATTGCGAGAGACAGTAATATGAACTGTTACACCAAACAAATAACAATTATCATGTCCTTTCTTTTCTTTGATTCCTGATTCTTTTGTGTGATTCTACTGATTATCTACTATGTGCCAGATACTGTTTTAAGCACGGGGGATAAAGTAGTGAACGAAATAGGCAAAAACCCTCGCCTTTCTGAGGCTTCTATTATAGTGGATGGAATCACATAATAGTAACAGCAGAACAAAACTAGGACAACTTTGGGGAAAATAGTGAGACTTATATGATTGTTTTTCATTAATTTCACAAAATGTTTTCCAAGTCACTTCAAGGAGAAAAACTCTCTCCTAAACTAGACCACAGTGAGCCCTCCAGGATCTGTGAAGTCGCCTAGAGTCCCTTTCATATCTCTCCCCTGCCTTTGTTTGTATATCTGCTACATTTAAATAAGCCCAATAATAGTTTTAAACATTGTTCTTGAAAAATATTCTTTCTCCTCTCTAATTAGGTATGAACTAACCGGTTCTTCCTCTTCCTCCACTTCCTCTTTTTCCTCCGCCTTCTTCACTAACCTTTGTGATTTGGTTCTTTCTCCCTCTCAAGGCTGCCCTACCTTAACTGTGTGAACGTCCCCCAGTGTTATGACTGTTCAGTACACATTCTGAGGGATTTCTTTTTCAATTTTTTTTTTTTTTTTAGATGGAGTCTTACTCTGTCGCCAGGCTAGAGTGCAGTGGCGCAATCTCGGCTCACTGCAACCTCTGCCTCCCGTGTTCAAGCGATTCTCCTGCCTCAGCCTCCCAAGTAGCTAGAACTACAGGCGCATGCCACCATGCCCAGCTAATTTTTGTATTTTTAGTAAAGACAGGGTTTCACCGTGTTGGCCAGGATGGTCTTGATCTCTAGACTTCCTGATCTGTCCGCCTTGGCCTCCCAAAGTGTTGGGATTACAGGCATGAGCCACCATGCCCACCTCTGATGGGTTTTCTAAGTTGCCACTTTGTCACAGCCAGGCAAGATAGCCAGGCAAGGCGAGAGTGGCTATAGTGTGGGCTGTACATGGGAAAGGATTGGAAAGAGGGAAAGAATACTCAACTCCAAGAGTAAATTTACATCTAAAGAAACAGAAGCTTCAGCCAACCACGTAAAATAGTTCATTCAGTCTTGTGCTAATGATCTGAAAGCAGTTTTCTAAGTAAAAGATGAAATGTAAAACTGGAGGAGAAGCTGAGTGTGTAGAATGATCTGGCACAGCTGGCCCAGTGCGGGTGTCTGGCAAGAGAGTGAAGAGCAGAGCTCTTGGAGTTGGGCCCTGGCACTGTCACCCAGCTTCCCCACATTTCTTCTCTTCAAGATGGGGATAGCACCTGCCTTATCTGACACATGGGGTTGTTGTCAAGATCAAATGGAATAAAGTGTGAAAATACTTCAAAATGCAAGGTCTGTGTGCCACCTTTGAAAAAGAATCAATTTTTATGACTTTCACATCACCACTAATTATGGAAAGAATAAGCAAAACCAAACTATTACTAGAGAAAAATACAATGCCATAAAGAAACAAAATTAGTTTTAGAAAGAAAAAAGTTGAAAACTTCTTAAATCATAAGCAATCAATGTTCCATACGTACTTTCATTTTCAGAATATCACTTTGTGCTTTTTCTTTCTTCCCATGACTCTTCCTGCAGTTACACATTATTTAATGTCAATTCAAAATCTGGGAAGCAACTGAACAAGGATCAGTGGACTTCTGGGTTTTTTGCTGGTAATCTTAAACTGTGTAGATATAGTGCTGAATGACCTGGTCAATAACCTTTAAAACAAATGGTCACTGCATGCTTGAGGACAGACGTCTTCCCCTAGTACCATCGGGGCTTTCCTGAAATGTCACAAATGGTGACATTTTGTGGTCTAGGGTTTGAAAGGCTTGTGCAGTCAGAGGGCAGCCTGAGTGGCATGGCAGCACTTTTGGATATGCCTAAAGGCAGGGCATTTGTTTGAACGTCACAGCTTATCACCTGAAGGATTGACCTGCAGAAGTCAAGCCTGCCTTGAGGATATTAATTTAACTGCTTATTTTCTAAATTCCTTGGTGGTGGTGGTGGTGGTGGTGCTAGTGTGGTTGAAATTAGTGTCCTAGTGCTTATTGACTGGCACTAAAGGCATGTGTATTTCACAGAAAATCTGCGCTATGAGAGCTGAATGCCTTAGTCAGCTTTGTACACGAGCAGCAAACCTCTCTCTCTCTTACTTCTTCTCTGTTTTTAAAATTTGAAGTAGGATCTTATTTTTAAATTCTGTTTTTGAGAGGAAACGATTATAGGTTGCTGTTGATTAACTCTCATTTTTTGATGAGAGAGAATATAACCTTACCTCTTTTCCAGGAATAAGAGGCTCAAGGGGTTCCTTTCACTATGTCTTGCAAGTTTCCCCCCTTCATCTCTATCCTTCGTGAAAGGAAGTGGTACGAGGGAGATCAGAAGTCTTTCCTGAACTTACTTTTCATGAGGTCCTCATGCTAAATTTTCCCTCCATTAAATTAGTTGAGTGATCTGCAGAGATCGTTAGGTATTGTGGGGCAGGCAAATCATACCCAGAATTTTACTTCAAATTATTTTGTCCATGGTATGGCCAGAAGAGAGCTGAGCTTGTAATCAAGACGCCTAACTCAAATACTACCTTGCTGAAGCCTGACTTTCCTTCCAAGATGAGTGGTTGGACTACACCTCCTCTGAGGTCTTTGACTGCTCTGGCAGCCAGCCATGCTAACTTTCTCCTGTAGCCAGGTTCTTTGCTGGTCCCTGCTCTCTCGACTCTGTCCTCTTGTGAAATTCTTACATGCCAGGCCCCTGTAAGCTGACCTCCTCCCATAGCTGGTGGAGCTGAGAGAGGTTTTCTGCCCTGTGGCTTGCTTCTGCTCTGCACTGCCTTCTTTCTAGTCTCTGCTTGCTGGCAGAGTCCAGCAATGCAGGTAGAGGACAGTTTATTGTATTGTAAGAAGCTCTGAATAATTTGGAATCAGATCTTTGAAATCCGATGTCTACCAAATCTTCTCTGTCTATGATAATAATCAAGAGGTAACAATATGGTATTTAGAAGAGGGTAGCTTGTCTCCTTTTGCTTTGAATATAACTTCTTATTTTTCGTTTAACTGCTACTTGAAAGCACTAACATGGCTAGTATTTTTTCCCAACCTTAAGACATAGTCCTAATTTAAAAATATATATAGTCATACATATTACCAATATAAGGCTACTAATATTTTGCCATGTAAAAATCATTGTTTAGTATTTTAAAACTGAATTACTCAGTAATTTTTCTTTCTTTTTAAAATTATAGCCAGAATCTTTGAAAGGCTGCGAAAGTGCAGTGGATGAACTAAAAGGAATACTGGTAAGAATAGATTTCGGTTTATTGTTTAGCTAATGGGGAAATGCAAGGAGAGTATTTTAAAATCTTTTTTTTTGTGAATTGTTTGTGGTGTGTTTTATTCCCATTTACAATTAGCCTCATCTTTGGCCAGTTTATCTGATTGTGCTTACAGACTGCCCCATCACATATGTTAATAATTTTTCAAATAACACTGTGCTGATTTTGTTCTAAAAGAGTGGTTACACTTTCACCAAAGTCATTGTTTCCTATTCTTGCCCTCCAATCCTGGCATCACAGCTTGAAGATGAAGTGTCTGGCCATATGTAAGGATCCGTACATGTTGATGAGAAACAGAAATATAATAGATGAATAATGCTTTACTTTGAAGCCTAAAAGGAGAATCCTAAATGTGAAGCTAAGCTCCTCCCCAAATAGCTTCGTATTAGGGTCACAGTCTGCCTTTCCTCACAGTCGAAACAATTATTTGATGATAAATCGAGGAATAAAATAAGAGGCCCTTTTTTTATGTTACTAATTTTATTTTCTGACAGTTGGAGAGCATGCTTCGTGTCCCTTCCTAGTCGTATTTTTGCTTTTCAAACTGTGAGCTTTTGCCAATGGAATCAGCGGCTACTGCACTCTCCAGCAGTTGCTGTCAGAGACAGACGCCTCACTTAGAAAATGTTTCAGATACTAAGAGCTCTATTCTCAGATCCTGTTACAGTCCCAATCCCAGTTATTATGCACAGTAAGTCAACAAACATGGGGGCAGAGGTACAAGACTGAATACTCCCATGTTTGTTGTTGCTGTGCTAATTATGCATTGCATGTAGACATCCACATAATTGTGGTAAACAAGATTATTTTCATCAAGCATGTCTTTAAACAGTAGACTTAACCCAGAATGGCTTAATTAGTTTGCTTTAGTTTTAAGTGAGTGGGATTAGCACTGAAGAGAGGTATATCACTGGCTAACAGTGGTGGCCTTCCTACAGAATAATGTATTAAAGCCATTGAAAAAGCATGTGGTGATTATCTAATGGATTCTTTGATCAGAAAAGTCTGTTATTCAGTGTTCTATTAAGGAGAACTCCCTATGACAGTCTCTTTTGTTGTGTTTGTGTTATAATGCTAATTCATGTTCATAAAGATGTCCCCTGGGGCACAGTTCTGGTCAACAGTGAAAGAATAGACTGTACTGAGTTTGACTTTTTAAAAATTAGGTTAATTTTGAAAATCAGACAGCTCTATGAGGTACATATGATAATATTTGATTAGCCAAGATATCCCATTCTCTGAGAATGCTGCATGGTAGCAAGTTTACTGAATTACAGCATTACTCTTAAATACCATATTCCCCATAATTTTGTGCCACTTCAAGGAGAGAAATTCGTGAAATAATTTATAAATTATAAAAAATTTTAAGACATCTTTTTTAGTGCAAATACCCCCATCCTTCTTGCCTTGGATCTATCTTTAGATCTCACTGCCTTACTTGGCATTAATGTATCGCTAGGAGTTACTACTCTGACAATATTATTTCTTTACATTAAGTTTTTTAAAAAGAACTCATGATTCTCTCCCCTACTCTTTGCCAAGTGGCAGTTCTTCTCTTCCCCCATAGAAGTTTCTTTGAGGGAGGATGGACCATTTGTAATTCCCTGTCACCTGGAGCCTATAAACCACACACATTCTTATAAGAAAGATAAAAAGAAAGCTCCTAGCTCGACCTGCCGGACATTTGGGTCTTTAGTGGTGCTCGTTGTTGGAGTTCAGACTATTAGGATTATTGAAGTTAGTACCCTGTAAAGCACATGGTGCCAACCTCACAATCACGGCATGTAAGAAACAATTAAGATGGAACACAAAAAGCCTGCAGTTGTGTACTGAAAAACACAAGCACTGGTACCAGGGGTTGTCAAGAAACCAAAAAACACTGTGTTCGGTTCTATTGTAAAACAGAACCAGAAAGAAGCTCAGTGTGGGTTATTTTTTGATGAAACGGAATGTGACCCAAGTTGTAAGACTTAGTGATTTGGCCTTCTGCTAAGTTAGCCCACAGGTAGAAAACAAGTCTCTGGTTTGGGGGAGTTTCAAAACCCTATTCTATTTTCTGAGTTGAACAATTTTCAGGCCAGTTTTTAATGTCTCAGTATTGACTGACCTCGTTTTTCCAAACCTACTTCCACTTAAGTTTTAAAGGTGGATATTTTGTAGATAAAAATATGTATAGTCCATTTCTCATAGTCACAAAAGGTTTTGAGGTTTAGGAAATGAAACCTTTTGAGTCACCCCAGTCACTTAAAAAGCCACTCTAAGTGACAGTGGTGATTGCTGAAGAATAGATTGATACAAATCAAAATTCTCTTCTCAATTTCAGTTGGCTGTAAATCAAAGAACTAAAAGCAATTTTTAAAAAATTATATTACGGGTCTTTTTCAGACATCTTCAGTTTTCCAAAATACCCAGAAATTTTTGAATAGTTAATTTTGCCTGACAATTAGATTAGTTAGTATTATGAACATTTAACTAACATGGGGCCTAAGATTGTTAAATGATCATAGTGGTTTGAAGTAGAAAAAGAGTATTGGTTTGGGACTTGGGAAATCTAAGTTCTAGATCCAGCCCTATCAATGACTTATTGTGGGACCTGTCCCCAGACCCTGAGGCTCACTGAATTTGAATTCTCTTTTCTATAAAGTGAAGGAATTATATGTACCACAGTTTCTAAGTTAATTTCTGATTCTCAA
The DNA here is from genome assembly GCF_028878055.3 of Symphalangus syndactylus. Lineage (NCBI taxonomy): Eukaryota > Metazoa > Chordata > Mammalia > Primates > Hylobatidae > Symphalangus > Symphalangus syndactylus. The sequence continues at coordinate 21,555,256 of NC_072424.2, forward strand.
ATTTTATGATTCTAATATAAAGAGATAACTAAAATAGTCTTGGTATTTTATTAGCTGAGCTCTTCATCATTTCAGTTGAGAGTCATGCAGAAACCTTTCTTTCCTCCACAATTGTCCTTGTATTGAAAGTTTACTCATATATTAGCTGAAGCCACCACATCTGTCAGTAAATGGAGAAAGGAGTTGGGGATTCAAGGGTTAAAACATGGAAAATGGATTCCTTCAGTAATCAGGTATGATGAGAGAGTAGCTTACTACAGTCAAGAATTTGAGGAAATAATGCCATTATCCAAATAAAAAACTAGAAAATATTGTGAAAGATACATTCATCAATAAAAGATACCTTGAAAGGTATGTATGTATGTACGAACACACACATAAATTTTCCTTGAATTAAATCAAGCCATTGAGAAAAATTACACAGTGTCCTTGCTATTGAAACAATGTAGTAGTTTTACAACTTATTTTAGTAGTGATGACCATATGTTTTTCAAATATCTGTTTACAAATGATAGAGATGGTAAGTTTTTAAAAATTATAAATACAAATGATATGGGAATAGTTGTTGTAGTACTTTTTTCAAATGTAAAGTGGCTATGGTTCTATTTTCTGTATCTTGTCAGTATCGGTCATACCTCATGGTGTGACTCTTCTACACGTAGAAGCATATCAGCAATGTTAAAGAAACAAACCAGATTTTAATGATAAAATAAGCCATTATAGTGTTACATGTGATGTGATAGTCCTTTTAATGTATTTACACAATAAATGAAAAACAAAAAGAGATACTTCTAAGGAAAAAGTTATATGCCTGATGAAAATATGAGCCTTATTTAAGTCTTTTGCAAACCAGTTGATTAGGCAGCTGACAGCAAAATAATATAATCTCCTAATCTTGTTAGTCAGTTTCCTCCCTGACAACAGGTTACTTTTCTGTAACTTTAAGCAGTTAGGGAAAAACTTCCCTAAACAAAATAACATAACCTCTTAATAGAGGTTAATTATGAGATTTGTAACCATCTGATTTTACAAGCACCTTTTTTTTTGTTTTATATGCTAAAGAAGAAACAAGGGTTACCGTTTTTAGCCAGTAGAATTATTAGAATCCTTCAGGTAGTTGGCAGGCAGGGAGGGAGCAGGATTAAGGCAAGTCCTTAGTGAGTTCAAACATTACAAAGGCTGGCAAGATTATTAGCCTTGGTGGACAAAAGCTGCCTTTTGACTCTGGCATGAAGTCTGGCAAGTTATACCAGACTTGAGGTTCTTATTTCCTCTGATCAAAAGATTATGGTTCTCCTGCCTTCCCCTCCCTCCGCTGCCTCCCAAGTATGTGGCACAGTTGAGAAGGACCATTTCAAAGAAATAATGGGCATCTCTTATGAAAGACTTGTTGATGTATTAAATCCTTATATATCACTGAGAAATACATCACCCAGTGTTCTGTACAAACACTTGACTAGTAATGGAGATGGAAAACCATAGCTCTCACTCTGTAACATACTTCCCGGAGGAGCCAGAGCAGGGAAACATGGATCTTTCTCTGTCTTCTTGAAAGCCAGTATCAGTTTCAGCAGGAGTACAGATTTATAGCATCTCTTGTTTCCTTCAGTGTCTTCTGGGCCCTGAATAATACATTAACTGTCTCCTGTGTTAGGAATGTGGAGTTAAGATGCCAACCCTTGCTTGCCTCCTGTATGATTATAACTTTCCTTTCATACTGAAGTCAAGATCTGCTCAGTGCAGCCCTTCTTTGGGTCGGGCCCTGGAGAGCATTATGTGCCTCCTTTGACAGCTATGACACCACGGACATCAGGTGTGCAGCCAGGGTTACCCTCTGAAGGATCAGTCACACATTTTTCAGTGCCGCTGTGATTTCAGTTTAGTAGCTTGTCGCTGCCATATAAAGATTTCCTTCTAAGGTGAGTTTAATATATCAATTCTCTTCTCCACCTAGTCAACACACATCACATCTTAATCGTCCCTATGCAGGTACCTTCCCACTGATGAATCTCATATAGTCACCTCTTCCAGAAGTGTTCTTGTACTGTTCTTCCGAAACAAAAGCTAGCATTTACACCATCAGTAGCATCTTCTTAAATGATCCAACACTCTGTCTTGTTGAAAATGTGCACATTTAAAAAATATTAATATATAGCAAATTCATTTTGTTTCATAATTCCATTCAAATTCTGGTAATGTTTTCATGGTTTGATTTTTATATTCTTTTGTATATTGTATTAAGACATTAACCTTTTTGTTTTTGTTTTGTTTTCACTTTAGGGGACACTTAACAAATCCACTAGTTCAAGAAGCTTAAAATCCCTTGACCCTGAAAACAGTGAAACTGAGTTAGAAAGGATTTTGCGTCGCAGAAAGGTGACAGCAGAAGCAGATAGCAGTAGTAAGCCGGTTTGAATTCTCCACAGTCCTTCTCTTCATCTCTGAAACATCTTCTTCTAAGTCTCTTTTTACATGAAACAATCTTTTAAAAATTATTATTAAAATATTTGTTTTTAATGTGAGTGAGAAGTATGGGATGGGTAAAGATATTTATGGATATCTCATAAGAACTCCTAGATATTTTTATTTATTGGTGTGTTTACTTATTTGTAGGTAACCAGGCATTTATAGATCTGATTTGTTTAATGCAAGATGCCCTTGTGTAAAGACATTCAGGAAGAGTTTCGGCAACAATATAGCATCGAGTACAGGCTCTGGAGCCAGACCACCCAAGTTTGAGTCCTAGTTCTCTTGTATACTAGCTGGTTGCCCTTAAGCAAATTACTGAACCTCTTTGTGCCTCAGTTTCTTCATCTATATAATGAGAATAATAAAAGCACTGCTTCATAGGATAATTCTAAAGATTAAGGCAATATGTGAAAAATGCTTAGCAATGTGCATGGCACAAAATGAGCACACATTTAGTAGTTGCAGTAGAAATTACATATCAGTTACAAATGCAGGAAAATCATCTTTACTCTTTGTATCCATTTAGCTTACTGTGCCTGCCTATGAACTGAGTGACTGGGAAATTCAAGCTCTGTCACTGACTATTATGTACCATCTGAGCAAGTCTGGAGCTCACAGTTTGCATTTGTGTGACATTAGGTCTGTATTAGGCCTCCAAGTGTATCCCAGAACTGTGCGTGTCTTCAGTGGTTTCATCAGCTTGGTCATGGGAATTAACGGAAACCTTTATGAGGTTTCCCCTTGTGACCAGGTAGGAAGCCGACTTCAAAAAACTACCTTAAAGTAAAATTAATCAGCAACCACAGCTTAATGGGCTGAAGCTTCTAGATTGAGTTCAGTCAGCTTCAAGTAGTCTATCGTAACAGTTTAAATCTGGAAAATACTGAGTCACATTGACCAAATTTAAGTAGCAAGAATATTAAAGATGGGTTTTTGATCATCAAGTTCTAATGTTCAGAGAGAGATTTACTCAGATAATTGAGTAAATTGATTCCTTGAACCCAAAGTGGCTTAATACCAACCAAACTTTTATTATAAGAAGATGAAACTTTTCTTCTTTAAAAAAAAAAGTCAGCCATTCAGTTTTTAGGTTGGTTTGGAAGTTCTATTATGAAAATCTTACAAAGATTCTCCCCTCCTACTGTGCCCCCCAAAACAACTACCTCAGGAAAATTAAGGGGGTACCATAACATTTTTTTTCTTAGGATGGCTTTGCGAGCATTATGCAGCCTCCCCATGACATATCATCGTTATTCATTTTGTGACTTAATCAGTGCTTGAGTCATCCTTTTCATCGTTTCAGCCTTAAAGTGCTCTTGTAAACATTGCTATTTTTAAGGACTTTGTTGATGTGCCATTTTAGTGCTATGTCGTTCACATTTTGTGTTTTGCCACTGGCTTTTTTGTTTCTCCAGAAACATTGTTACTTCACTCACAAATTTGGTCAAAATGTGCAACACTCTCATTTCAGAGTTAGTTTTCAATGGAAGAAGTGAGCAAAGGTTTTTATTTTAGTTAATATGGAAATTTGAATAATTCAGAGTACAGAAAGGAACACATTTCGTGAATATGGTAGGAATATTTCACTTAATGTATTATATTCCACCAATATACAAATATTTGTATTATTTTAGGGCAGTAAGAATAGAAAATACATATTCAATAGAATTGTTAATAAATGAATAGAAAAATGAGAACTCATTGGTGAGGTAGAGAGCAAACACACACTAAGGGAGTGACTTGTAATTGAGCAGAAATTTCCTTTGAGTTTCCTAATAGCCAAAGCAAAAGAAAAAAAAAAAGGAAGGAAACAAACTTATAAACTCTTACCATCTAAAAAAGAAATCATACCATTTTTTAGGTGGTACAAACATTTTTCTATTATCAAACTAGAGGTGGCTTTTACCATGTGAATATTTTTATAAAGGCTATGGAGTGACAAAGTGAAAATTCCAGGGAGGAAAGTAAGGAAGAAAGTAAAGCCACAGAGCTGCATGGTGGGAGTCAGGTGACAGAGGTGAGGAGTTGGATAGTTTGGTGTCTCAGGTACTTGAATCTCTGGGGTGGTTTTCTTCTGCCCAGAAAGGCTTTTGGGAAAGTAAATGTGAGGTCAAAAGTAGAGAAAGGAAACATCAGAAGAGAGACAGCCTGAGAGTTTGCAGAGCTAAGATCTCAGGTTAATGGTTATCTCCCCCAGGGACAAAGGATGTTGTACCCTTTTCCTTAGGATTTTTCTTAGGCATCTAACTAATGTTCCCTTGTTTTACCTAGCCTTGTGGTCTACCAAACTGACATTTCAAAGAGCAGCAAGTGCCTCTTGGAGAACATTGAGTATCTTAAACAGGATACAGTAATAATACTCTTAAACAGTGTACATTTTTAAAAATGTCTTTTTGTATATAAGAACAATATAAGAGCTGTAGCTTAGCTCACTACTTTCCTTCCTTTTTGCAGAAGATGTGTTGGTGTATTCAGAAGCAGATCTTTCTTACAAGCACAGATTGTTTAAAGCTAGCTAGTGTTGTAGTCCATGCTTATCCAAGGGCAGAATAGAGCTGATCAGAAGCAAATCTTTTTTTTTTTTTTTGAGACGGAGTCTTGCTCTGTCGCCCAGGCTGGAGTGCAGTGGCTCAATCTCGGCTCACTGCAAGCTCCGCCTCCCGGGTTCACGCCATTCTCCTGCCTCAGCCTCTCTGAGTAGCTGGGACTACAGGCGCCCGCCACCACGCCCGGCTAATTTTTTGTATTTTTAGTAGAGACGGGGTTTCACCGTGGTCTCAATCTCCTGACCTCATGATCCGCCCGCCTCGGCCTCCCAAAGTGCTGGGATTACAAGCGTGAGCCACCGCACCCGGCGCAGAAGCAAATCTTGAATTCAACTTCATATTTATATTTTCAGGAACTCTAAAATTAATTGATCTTTCTGTTCTGCCCTTCTCTCTTAACTGCCACAGCTCCATGCAACATGAGGCTTGACATAGCTGGAAAGAAAAGGACTTTTTTTCTTTTTTCTCTGAGACAAAGTCTCTCTCTGTCGCCCAGGCTGGAGTGCAGTGGCATGATCACGGCTCACTGCAACCTCTGCCTCCTGAGTTCAAGCGATTCTCTTGCGTCAGCCTCCCATGTAGCTGGGATTACAGGCGCCCACCATCAAACCCAGCTGATTTTTGTATATTTAGTAGAGACAGGGTTTCACCATGTTGGCCGAGTTTGTCTCTAACTCCTGACCTCAGGCGATCCGCCTGCCTCGGCCTCCCAAAGTGCTGGGATTACAGGCATGAGCCACCACTCCCAGCCGGAAAAGGCCTTTTAGATAAAAATATCCAATAATGTCCAAACTTGTCTGCCTAGAGAGTATAGGTGAATTAAATAGGAAAGATAGAAACTAATGCTTTGTGAACTGGGGCTTCCACTAGAACAGAGAGGTCCTGTGTCACCTGCATAGAGCAAGGCTCAGACAGGTGTCCAACAGAATGGGTTCACAATTTTTTAGTCTCTCTTAGGTAGGTTTTTCAAATTAGACCTTCATTTTTAGAGTTGATATGTTACGCTGTTATACTGAGTACATCAAGCACATTAAATCCAAATGTAAGAATAGCATTCCAGAGCTTAATACCAATGGTCAGGGATTAGCTAGCATTTTGGATTATACCCACTAGTGCTTTCCATTTTAAGATGATCTGACATTTGTTAGGGATAGACACCCAAGAGACACCCAAGTTTTGTGCTCTTCTTACTGGCACATTTCAAGGTTATCCTCTCACTTTGTTTCTAGAAATAGTCATTTAATTTGCATATTTGTGACTTATTTCATAAATCTCTTTGTTTTAAAAGCATTCCTTCTGAAGTTTCAAGAAGCACTTACTACAATCATGCTTTGAGAAAAACTGACTAGGATAGAATCTTTCCACCTAAAATTAGGGACTGGCTTCAATGCCCAGAATTTTTAGATTGATATGCCAATAATTCCAGTAACAAGTTTTATTACAGTTTTTAAATTCTGTCCTAAAGAGCAGAAAAGTCCAAAAGGTAAATAGCCAAACTCTTTCCCACTTAATTTTTATGATTTTGTGTCTGTGTTTTAAGAGGAAATAAATCCACTTACTTCTCATTCACATTAAAATGAAAATGTTCATAAAAACTGTTTAATGCTCAAGAAGCCTTCATGAGCCTTTTAGAAACAGCCTTTTGACATGGTTCCGTTTTCTGTTTAAAATGCAGAGCTGAGTTTTGGGAAGAATTAACTCTTGAGAGGCGAAATGGTTCAAGTAGGGCTGTCAGAAAGCCATACTCTATGAGAAGAAAAGACTTTCCACAATTCCAGTATTATGAAGGACCCTGGTCAGTGAGGGAATTGTGGCCTGGGATTTTGTGGTTTCTTAAAGGTCTGTACACAATTTCTCAGCGTGGTCCTGGTAGATTGAAACATAGTAGTACCACTAAAGCGGAACAGATTTCCAACAAGAACATTTTCCAGCATGCTCTTCAAATTTTAACAAACTGGGCCTTTTCAATTCTTGAGGGATTTTCAGCTAATCTGTTTTTCAGTGCCATATTAATAAGCATCATACAGAATTATTAAACTTGAGGTATGTGTTTGGTTTTAAGGTCCAACTGGGATATTAGCCACCTCAGAGTCCAAATCCATGCCAGTGTTGGGTTCTGTATCCAGTGTAACAAAAACAGCCTTGAACAAGAAAACTCTGGAGGCAGAATTCAACAGCCCGTCCCCCCCAACACCTGAGCCAGGTGAAGGGCCCCGTAAATTGGAAGGATGCACAAGTTCCAAGGTTACGTTTCAGTAAGTAACGATGCTCTTTACTAAGTGGTGTATCGAAGAATCTATAATGACTAACTTCTGTGTTTCTTTGATTTGTTTCTCTTCAGAGAGATTTTGATTTGGCTCGCCAGTAAATTCTCTTCTTCTTTTCATTTGATGGGCCAGTTTTTTCATTCTAGGGTCCTAGCTAAGAGATCTCATTCAGATCCAAAGCAAGTACCATGTACAAGGAGAATTACTTCCCCTAAACTGGTTTGGTAATCAGGTTCTTCTACACAAAGAATTGATCTGGATGATACAGACTCTGCATCAGGAGACACTTAATCAGTCTTTCAAGATTAAATACAAGATCATCCCTCTTAATAGTTCATGAGCAGCCCAAGAAGATACTAGATCTTTCAGAGGCTACTTAGAAGGGCACGTTTTTACAACCTTCTTTTCTAGTCTTCAGTTAAAGATGTGCCTAATATTGCTCTATCCTGAAAATGAAAAGATACTATGTAAAGAATTATCTGTAATAGACTTGCTTCAGAGTGGCACTTTGATTGTCAAAGAGTTAATCCTGCTATTGAATGTGTTTCAGACAGATCTAGTGGAGGATCAATTTGTTTTATAACAATGGCAGCTCTTTTTTGAAATTAGTCTACAGTTTTGCTTTAGTTCACTTGCCAGGATGTCAGCTAGTTTGTCACTTAAAGAAAAGGAAGAGGTGAGACAAATCAGATCAGCCGAATATTGTAATCATGGTTAATTAAACCTCTGATTTCCTGTCCTATCAAGAGAGAAAGAACCTCTTTTTTGTAACTCTAGCTGTCTTAGCTTAAAAGGTGAAACCTGGACAAATGAAGTTGAAATTCAATTTGGATCTATTTTTGCCAACTGGTATTTTCTTCCTGTCTTGCATTCTCTCATTGCTACTATTAACTTTTTTTTCTCTTCTGGAATGAATGGCCTTCTTTGCTGATTTACAGTTTTATCTAATTTCACTGTGTTTAAAAGCACATTTTCTCCTGTAGTCATGTGTTTCCTTTCTTTTGACTAGAGTCATTTGAACAGTTCTAACAGAAAGATGATCTATATTCATTCTCCATCTTTCCTATTAAATTTGTTTAACACCTAATTTGACATCAACAGTCTGGCTACATTTGAACCAATATCCAGACACAAAAGCAATTTGGCTGAGACAAGTTAGTTTCTGATAAATGCTTCAGTGTGTGTGTATAGATTTTTTTCCTTTACCATTTTACACAGATAATCTGAATCAGAAAATACTGCAACTCCTTCCTCCTTTTGTCTGCCTTTTGTTCACCAAAAGTAAGTGGAAATTACATTTCCAAGAAAGGAAATGAAATAATTGCAGGCCCAAGGTCTGCAAAATGTGTGTTGAATTGACAGTGAAAAGGATCCATGTGTTGACAGACACAGTTGTTAGATGCCATAAAGGCGGATGTGAAGCTCAATTTATTTCTCATCTTGCTTGTTCAATGACTGCTTAAGAGACACATTCCAATTTAATTTATCTACTTAAAGCTCTAATACAAATGTTTTGGACTGCTGCATTAACTTTTAAACTTTGAAACCTAATGCTCGATTATTTGGTTCTTGACATTCTTTAGCTAAATAAAATAACTGATGCCGTGTATTTTCGTATTGACAGTAATTTATCAAATAAGAGCACCTTTCTGGAAAAATCTGTTTCTTAAGTATAATTAGACTATCCAGATTAATCTGGGAATTCTGTATATGTATAGGGTAATTATTTACCCAGACAGGCACACTTCATTCATTTATGTTTAAGCCTTTTAATGACTAAAAGAAGTTTAACTTAATGTAGTTACATGTAAGCTTTAACAGTTTGTATCATTTGTCAGAATCCCCTAAAACTGGCCTAGCTTCCAGGAATAAGAAGGGTTATTTTCAGTGCTGTTTCTGGCTGGCTTTGACTTATTAATAAGTACTCTATTATACTAACCACATTCTCTTACTTTATAGACTTGGCCTGTCAAAGCACTTTGAAGTTGGGTCAGCAATTAATAAGTAAAATATTTCCTTTGCTTTTAAAAAGTGTCTTTGCATTCTAGTAGTTACACTTCTATTTTATCTGTGGCAACACCACCGTTACTGTTTCATGTGAGCGGCGCTATTGGCTGTTGACCTGAATCAAGGTCAAGGGAGGATGCCAATGACATCGTCTCTAAATACAGACATTACTGCCCCAACATATGTATGCATGCACTCTCTGTCTCACACACACACATACACACACACACACACACACACACACACACCAGCCCCAGCCACTCTAACTTCCCTTCCCCCTCTATTTTGGCCTTTTTGTCCCAGTACCACTTCACCCTAGGCCCTTCGCTGCCTAGTATGGTCTTCTCTAAGAGCTGCATGGCTTACTCCCTCACCTCCATGGATGTGTTGCTCAAATGTTATCTTCTCTATGAGGCCTGGCCTTCTCTACCCTGGCCACCCTATTCAAAATTGTAACTGCTCTTCCCTTAAGCTCTGATTCCCCCTTATCCTACGTCATTTCTCCCTAGAGCAATTATCACCTTCTAACTTACTATATACTTTATATGTATTATATTTATTGTTTTATTTTTTCTCTCCCCCGCTGGAATGTAAGCTCCATGAGGGTAAGAATTTTTCCTGTTTTGTCTACTGATGTGTCTTACACACATGGAACAATTCCTGCCATATGGCAGGCTTTCAATAAATTCTTTTTGAATAAATGAATGAGCACATTTTCAGTATGAATAAAACAGTAGAATATCAACTACAGTACTCAATCAGCATTCTCCCATTATTCAACAGTCACATAGGCACACAAGCTTGATATTAGAGGTTTTTGTTGATTGGTTGTTTGATTGGATTATTTGGTTTTAAGACATTTTTTAAATGCCTGGAAATCATTTATATTCAGCTCAGTCTTGCATATCTTTTTTGCCATTGTGCCTACTCTAAATTAAGTTATCAGAGACAACAGAATACCCAGTTGTAAAAGAAAGATTCACCTGTGCTCACTTGATTGGCCTCAGATGGACAGGAAAGTTTGCAAAACTACCAAGAAAGGTTTTAAGTGTAAAGGTAGAGACAAAGATGTTTTCTGCGTAAGATCTTCACTTAACCAGAAAATTAAATAACATCACACTATACCTAGAAAGTTTTTTTTCTTTTAATAAATTCCTAAAATCAACATATGTATAGATTCCATATAATTGATTAACTCCTCTCTGGTAAATTATAAAGTCAAAGATATACTGATTTATTTCCTAGGGACCTATAAGAAAGCAAGAAACACTTTTAATGCTTAATTATAAGGATTAATTAAAATTAACGTTCCTGTCACCAACATATGCAAAGCAAGGGTATTTTTTTCTGTTTTGTTTTTAAGAAAAAAGAAGAAAAGGAAAGGAAAAGATAATCAGGGCTTGGGAAAGCCTAATTTATTCTGTTTCTATTTTAATACTAGCTTCCAAATGTGTCCTGTTAATTATGTCTAATAAGTATATACCATCTAATGCTAGTATCTTAAATCTCACAGTGAATGTGAATGTTATGAATTCCGATTGGTTATAATTTAGATCAGAATTATGCTCATCATGTCCCTTTATGCTATAAGAGTTTTGTAAAGGGCTGGCCAGGCACATTAAGTGCAAACCTCATTTTTGCTTTCATGTTCTTTCTGTTGACTAAGATTAAATCTGATAATGTTAAAATATAGTAAGGTATTTTATTCACTGATTCAGGCCAATCAATGGGTGGGAATCAAAGAGAGAAAATTCTAAATTATAGAATTTTTTTTTTTTTTTTTGTGATGTAGTCTTGCTGTCACCCAGGCTGGAGTGCAATGGCACGATCTCGGCTCACTGCAACCTCCGCCACCCCAGTTCCAGTGATTCTCCTGCCTCAGCCTCCTGAGTAGCTGTGATTACAGGCGCCCGCCACCATGCCCGGCTAATTTTTGTAGTTTTAGTAGAGACGGGGTTTCACCACGTTGGTCCGGCTGGTCTCGAACTCCTGACCTCAGGTGATCCATCCACCTCAGCCTCCCTTTAAAGTTCTGGGATTACAGGGGTGAGCCACCACACCCAGCCTAAATTATAGACTTTTTAAAAGAAACTCTTTTACTTTGAGACAGCTATAATACCTGGCAATAAAATAATTAAGTGTTGCCCAGGGTCAGAAAAACAAGAGTGATTTGTATTTTAATCAATAAAAGCCTGTAGACGGGAAGGGGAGTAACAAGGAAACAATGTGATTTATTTTCTAAGCCAGTGCCTGTCCACATATGCACAGGGTGGCAAGCAGCATCCAGTTGTTTTGAAGACTTGAACTCTAAAATCAGACAGAGTAGGGTTCAGATCCTGGGTCTGCTGTTTAGATATTTGTGACCCTGGGAAAGTTATGTAATCTATAACTGAATTTCCTGGTGTGTAAATTGATGGTAGTAATGCCTGCCCTGTAGGACCATCATGTAAATTAGATCATATAGGAAAAGCATTTTAATAAATTCCTTTCCTATCTTATCTTATCTTACAATTATATTGCTGAGATAATAGATCATCAAGGACCAAAGCTAAGATACTAGACCCCTGGGTTTTTAACTGGGCCAGATGACTTGGACAAGTCGTTTAACCTCTCTGTGTTTTGTTTTCTTTTTGTTGTGTTTCTTCTAATCCAAAATTGAGGCAAGTAGATTACGTACTGTACAGAGTCCCTTTCAGCTTTCAAATCCCAGTAATTCCTAGCAAATGTGTTCACTTGGTAAAGCTGTTCACGGTTAGGAAAAGGAGTAAGAGGCACATATTTCCTAGCTACGTGTCTCTCAGTGTAGTTTTTATAGAAAAACACAAACCCAGAAATGTAAAATAATTAATTTTTAAAATACATCCTCAGGACTTACAAGTCCAAATCAAAATAACTGTGATCTTTTAGAGTAGTACTCTTAGGGGCCAACATACCCATTGCAGCCCTTCACTATTGCCCCAAATGCATTTAGACCTTTTTAGGTTAGAAGTACCTGATCACAGGCCAGGCATGGTGGCTTACGCCTATAATCCCAGCACTTTGGGAGGCTGAGGCAGGCGGATCACTTGAGGTCAGGAGTTCGAGACCAGCCGGGCCAACATGGCAAAACCCTATCTCTACTAAAAATACAAAAATTAGTCGGGTGGGGTGGCACATGCCTGTAATCCTAGCTACTTAGGAGGCTGAGGAGGCAGGAGAATCGCTTGAACCCAGGAGGTAGAGGTTGCAGTGAGCCGAGATTGTGCCACTGCACTCCAGCCTGGGCCACAGAGCAAGACTCTAACTCAAAAAAAAAAAAAAAAAAAAGTACCTGATCACAGAGAAAATAAATTGGGCAGTCTTTCCCACCTGTTTATTTCGGGGTGGAGAAAATGGGTGAGAAGATGAGAAGATTGCTTCAGAGCCGCTCTGCTGGTCCTCTAAGAGAATAGTGTCAGTATTCATTTTGATCAAAAGATGACGTGACCCATTCTAATCACCACTCTATTCAACATATGTTTCCAAATGACTTTAGCTTTTGAAAGTGGATTCAATTTTTGGACATAGCCGTCAGTTCGCCACCATTGCAGATGTATGTATTTTTTTAATGTGACATAGACACTTGATATGCCTGCCAATCATATTTACCAAAGAGTGTCGTGCAGTACAGTCAAGCTGAAGCTGGTTGCGGCCTAGCCTCCCTTCTTTCACCCCAGCTAGGTTGACTAGTCCCACATTTACACATTCTGGGATGTTGAGTAATGAGTAACTAGGAAATTAATGTTTCTGAAACGTAAGTCGAGCAATAAATAAGAAAACCCAGTATAAGTCAATGTGGGTGAAATTGCCTTCCATTTTAATCCTATGTGAGATACCTGAAACATGTTAACTCTATTATCAACAGAATGCATAAGTCTGATGTTCTTGGTTGATATAGGTATATTAAAGGAAAAAAGCATTTTGGGGAGAAACGCCAAGAAACTTCCATTCTGTGTGTGTGTGTGTGTTTTAAGTTAATACTTCTATTACTCTTTATCAGTATATATTCATAATAAAATAATATCCATCTAAGAGGAAATGTGCTGAAATTATAGTAGGCAGGATGTATATGTTGGCTATAGATGGAGGCTATCGGTAATGGAACCAGCTTCCAGTTTGGGGATTGAGGGTTTTGGAATTTGCTTCTGTGTTGTTGTTACTGTATTTCACTAACATTAAGCAAGGGGCTTTTGTGTATTATTTTAATGCTGCCAAACCTATAGATTGGACATTATCCCCATTTTACAGACGAGAAAACTGAGGCTCAGTGAGGTAAACAACTTGCCCAAAATTACACTTCTAATTGACATTTAGGTCAAATTGCACTTGAACCTTTTAAACTTTATCTCCAACGCCATTGCTTTTTGAACTATGGTGTACTGCGTTTAGTGTCTTAAGAGCTTAAGGAAGGGGAAAGAAAAGAATGACCATAAGATTCCTTCTATAGGAGGTGATGATTCTGCAGCTAAGTTGCTTCATTGACCCTAAGATACTCACATCCTGTTCCTTAGACCCTACATACTCATAGGTAGTTTCATGTCTTCCTTTTCTCATTCTGTAAGGCTAACCTAAGCAATTTAAAGATCTCTTGTCAAGGGAGGAAAGTGTTACCCAGTAAAACAGAGTTCCGAAAAGGAGAGCCTATGTGAATTAGCAAAAAGTCTTAAAGAATAATTGGAAAGAAATTATTTTAATCTTTTTCATGCCAAATGTCCAATAAAGGGCCATGCTTCAAAATAAATTTTAGAAATTAGCCTGTCAGAATACCAGCCTTAAACTACTTTAGTCGTCAGCATAAGTTCCATTTGCACATTTTTTATTTTATTGAACATTTTAACCATGCTGAGAAATAGTTTTTTCCCAGAAGTCAAATACCTTGAAAATTTCTGACCGTAATCATTGGATTAGAAAGATGCTTTTACTAAATGATAATATGATAATATAAAGGTGAATCACTATCTGTGAATCTAGTTGAAAAACATACATTCTAAAGCACCAAATACATTTTACTATTATATCCACTTTATTCTATACCTTCTTAAGAGAGCTTCATGTTTGGTCAATTACTGGTTAACACGTTTGAGTTTGTGTTTATCCATTGGTCATTATGTTTTAGGACATTTTTATTATAAAGAGAGGCAGGACACGTGGGCCTTCAGAATGGAGAAAGAGGTAAGCAGATCTTAAAATGTGTCTGCATCACAGTCAGGCAGAGGCTTAAGAGTTTCATGTTTTCTTGCCATCTTGCTTTTCTCCCCTGAAACCATCTTATCTGAAAGTGGCCCTGCTTTTCTGAATTGAGCTTTTTCATCCGTATTCACACTTTTTCAATTAATTACTTTCAGGAAGTGAATATCCTCCTAACAGTTGCAATTAGACAAGGTAGTCAGCCTCAAAGATGCTTTTTCATTTTATCTAGTTACTTCTATAAAACCTTACTTCAAAAGGGAGAACTCCGTCGAAAGGGAACTCCTGTTCCATTTTAACAGTGTGGTTTGCAGTGCTTTCATAGCTGTGTCATCTTGGTCATTGTCAAAGATCCTTTTAAGCCACAATTAATTGCCAGAGACTCTTCAAGTTAACATTTTTCTAATTTATCATGCTTCTCTTCACCCCAGGTCTCCTCAAAACTGTAAGCTTTATCAAGCTCTTTTAAATTTCCTTTTTAACTGCCAGACAGGCAGTTAGTTTGCTTTTTCGTTTGGGGGAGTCAAAAGAGGTTACATGCTGCCCTAGAAGAATTTAAAAAGCAAAAACCCGTGTAGCAATTATAAAGACTTCAATTTCAATAGAAAATGTTCTTTTCCAGTGAAACCATTTTTATTTTAATTTGCATTTAATTTCTATGTCTGTGGTATCTCTAAATACATGTGACTTTTGGCCCCACACAGATTTATTTTTGTAAGAGTTCATCTTCTTTGGGCCATTAACTGAAACCAAAGGGTAGTTGATAAAAGATAAATTTTAGTTGTCTCTTGGTTGGTGTGACCATTCAAACATTTCCATGAAAGAAAAAAAATCTAATTGCCTTTCAGGTTTTGAATTAAAAGTAAGATTGATTTTTATCATTGTTTGACCTCTAACTGGTCTCTTCGTTCAGTATTTCTAATGTAAAACTAATGTAGAAAAATGAAACAGGAAAGTACTGCTTTTTAGTTTACTGGAGCTGGAGAATCTGAGCTATTTTATTTTATTTTGTTTACTTACTTTCTCTAATCCTATGAAAGATTATGAGCTTTTGAAATACATTAGCAAATAAAAATTGAGATTCTTAACTTACTTTAGGGAAACTTGGCATAAAATTATTCTCTCAAACTAATTATCTCAGCTGGAAATTAATTTAGTTGGCCGTATAACCATTCCTTAAGAGAGGTTTGGGGTCACATTTTGTTCAAATGGAGACTAGGGAAGTTCTTTTAGTCCTGGGATGGAAAGGAGTGGATTTTCTTCCTGATGGATACTCCCACCCCCACCGTTTCCTCATAACCTCCGCTTCTCCGCTTTCTTTCTTTCTCCTTTTTGTGTGTGTGTGTGTGTGAGTGTGTGTGTGCGTGCGTGCACACGAGTGCCTATCAGGGAGGGGGAGGGAGGGCGCCTTCCCTCTACTTAGTAAACATTTGTTTCTGAGAAACTACCAGCTAGCAGAATGAACTGCATGGACGTTACTGCTTAATCTGATGCTCTTATACAATTAAAGGATTTGCTCTGCTCTCAACTGTAATCTTAGTACTGCTGAATTGTGTACTGACACTGCAGGAAACAGCTCTGTTCAGCAAAGCGCTGCTACAGAGGTTCTCCATGTGCGCCTGTACATGGACAATTAAGTTTTAACAACAAAATTAGCAGAACAACTGGATGTCCTGGAAGTTGAGATCCCTTCACTTCATTTTTTTTCCTTCCCCCGCTGCCAAGGAGTTATCCTGTGGACTGCCCGAAAGATCCGCCTGTCAGGATTGTCTTACAGGTGTTCTGAGTTGCTGTGCAAACAGCAACTTCCTTCAGATTAATTGTTGAGGATGTGTTACACCCAGTGTAAAAATGACTGTTAAACTGCTGTTGAGTAAATCTCAAAATTACTGTTAAAATGCTGCTGAGTAATTCTCAATTCTCTCAAAGAATTAATTGCCTTCTAACATTTGCTTCCAGTTGCAAGCACCTATGATTTTTAAGAGACTTTGTATAAAATATACCATTTCTGCATAGAGAACCAAATTGCTTTCGGTACATTGTAGTTTTCTTAACCATTTTTCAATAGTCTCTACAGTGTTTATGTTTCCTTTTATTTGTGTATAGTGGAGTAGAGGGGAGGTTTTTTAATTCAAATAGAAGAAGCTAAAACTCAAATGCAATGTCAGATCTCAGAATAAGCTGACCCAATTTCTGAAAACCAACAAACACATTTCATTTGTAATATTCTTTATTATATAGCTCTATGAAAAGTAATTTATGACTTCCGATCTTAAAAGAGAGTTTAAAATATACATAGTAAATTGAAAGAAAAACTACTACATTTAAAAAATATTTTCCTGAAAACATAGAATGAAAATGCAAGTATTTTGTGCATGGCAGCTGTTTTTAAGGAACCGATGTTATATATGGTGAATTTTGTGGAAGACTTTATGTCTCTTAAAATATTTCTTGTAAATAACATGGCTTTTAATAGCTGGAATCCGAGTGGATTTTCCGTGATGACTTAATGTTGTGCAGAATTATAAAAAGCTAAAAAACGAAGCTTAAGAAAATGATCACCCACATTTCAGAATCTTTGGTTGAGCTGAAATCATAGTTCACGCATTGTCAGTGTTGCTTTTGCTGTGAGAATAGTCCGGTTTCCTGAACCTCCTTGTGCCAGTGTATTTTAGATTCTGTAAATGTGTGCAGTCCAGCCTGCACTAGAAGAATAAGATAATATCCTACAAGGTACAAGGCTCCCTAGCATTGCATTGTGGTCCAGGAGGTAAGCTGTATACTGGGATGCCTGTGCTGCAGTTACTCAGCTAAAGAAAATATTGCTGAGCATAGACACAGATCTTTGCCCAGCCATTGTTACCTACGTTAAAAAGGAATTCTTGTTCATCTTGAGAGTAAATCAGCATCTAGAGGCTGATGTCAGATTTTCAAACATAGTAGTATTCTGTTGTTTAACAGTGTTAATAATTAAATCTACTTTTTCCACAAATAGAAGTGGACCCAAATTGACAAACTAATACATTTTTTGAGCTAAAATGAAGTTTTGAAAAAGTACCCAAAGCAAAAAATAATTGAGCTTTGTTCTGCCTTTATTATATTTAAAAATACTGCTAGAATTGGTAGTAATATAGAAAGTTTCACCTTAGGCTTGAAACTTTATTTTGTGAAGTTTTGGACAAGTGTATTAAAATCTCCTGAAAAATGGAGTTTCCAAAAGAAGCAATCAACACTACCTCTGCTGTAATGCCACTACTGTTCACTGCCGTAACTATATAAAGGGCTTGGAAAAAAATAAGAATCCTTATTTTTACACCAGAGAAAATATAAAAGCAACTTCCTCTTTGGAGTTTTTCCAGGAAACGACTTCATAAAGACAAATTTAAATCTTTCCGTTTTCTGTCCTTGAAGGTGGTAAATATGGTTGCGGTTTTATCCATTTTTATTGTAAATGAAACAGAGTTCAGACCGTCCGGCTGTGCGTCATTTGTTGGATGGCTGCCACAGACTAATGCAGACATCCCACTGGGAGACCAGAGAAGAACTATACTTTGATTCACCAGATTGTGTTAAATAGTCCAGCTGTTGCGATTTGAAAGATAGTTACCTCAGAAGTGAAATAGAAATGAACTTGGCATTTATGCCTCAAACCATTTTTATACTGTTTGGCAATCAGCTTTTCAGAGGTAGCATTTTATAAAATAACTCTCACTGCTTAAAAGTTCATTCACTGTAATGTTCAAAATGTCCCACCTTTATATTATCAGTAAAATTAAGCTTGAGTGATATGCAGAATTCGCATGAAATAAGCATTTCCCCCTTCATTTCATGAGCTTTGATTGTATTCAATTGAGCTCAGAACCACGTCGATTAGGGCTCTTTTGGGCATTAGTTAATTTGAATTGCAGCCGAAATGTTAGCTAGAATGTTGTTGAATATAATTGGAACGTGGAAAGTTGATTTTGAAAGGAATTTCATTGAAAGCAAACAATGTTGTGCTTTTTAAAAATTAGAATGCTGCACTTTCATCTCTTGTAACACAGTCTGAGAAATCACTGAGTCCTGTAAAGTTCAGCGTTGGCATGGCCATTGCCATTGTTCTGATTCTTCTGGTACCAGTACAGTTTGGAGTCAGGTCTTTCCTTTTACTAGTAAGTTGCCCCACCTGCTCAGGCCCCACATTTGGGCTCTCTTGCAGTAGGGGCACAATAGCTGCTTTCTAAAAGGTCACCCAAGTTGTACTTAGGCACCAGGCTTCATAGAGTGGCATAACTGGTATATTTCTCCTAGCTTTTATTTTGCTTTTTGGTTTTTGGTTTTGTCTTGAAATAGCCTTTGAGCACATAGTCTAATATGACCCGTGAAAAATATCTATATGAATGGATCATAAATGACAACCAGTATGTTATGGTAAGAAAAAAATATTGGACAGGAAATCAAGATTCCACTAGTTTAGTCCTGTATCTGCTATTAACAAGTCGTATGCTGATTTAACCTCACCCTTCCTTAGACGCTTCATCTGACAAATGAAGAGGTTAGACTAGCTCACCATGGTGATCCCTTTCAGCCCAAATATCCCACGATTTTAGTTTTAATTTATAAGTGATACTTGTAAAATTTAAGGTTTACTTGCGGATTTTGTGGCATGCAGGAGACAGGCTGCCATCACTTTTTATAAGTACAGACTTTTAATTCCTTATTGTGGTCTTAGTCCTTAATGTTTCATTGAAGTAGAAAAATTGAACAGAATGACAGTATATTACAATTCCTATTGAAGTGTCGCATTTGAGCTTCTGGGGTTTCTACTTGGGGAGAAGCTTCATATTTAACCCTCTAGAACCTGCTACCATGACTACTAGAGTGAGAACTTGGGTTCTTGGCACCATCACTGATGTGACTCTGTGGCCCTTCCCATACCATAGGAATGAAGGTAGAATGAGGCCTAGGAGAAGGAAAGGCCTCTCCTTCCAGAAGGAGCCTTGGGCAGCTGCCCGTGGGAGCCAGGAGTGGACCTAGTGATGTCAAGCCAGGGGGAGCTACAAACCACAGGGGAAAAATTAAAAATAAGGGATAGCTTGAAGGGATAGACTTTTTATTTACAGATCTGGAAGATGGAGATGGAAACAGGGATTCAGAAAGAATGAAATCAGTAAGCATGCCAAAAACTAGCCTATAGCCTCCTGTTTGTAGGAGAAGATGCCTTTGAGAAACAGCATGCTGTCATGGAAAAGGCAGAAACAGGGAGACAGGAGCTTCTGACTTTTGTTCTGACTCTGCCACTGATGAGCTGTGTGGTTTCGGGCCAGTTCCTTCCCCTCCTCATGCCCCATCGTCCTCATCTGTAAAAGGACAGGTCAGACTAGACGATTGCCCTAGTCCCTTTCCACCTTCCACTGGGATTTTAAGGCAGTGGTCATTATCCTTGAGAAACCAGTCACTTTCCCTCCATGCCTAGATTCAGAAAATGCCCACTGCGCCTAGTTCAGTGATAACAAAGGGGTTCTCAAATTGTAGCCTACAAGTGACTTAATAATAGATTAATCTGCAGTCAGGAAGCTTGCTTCAGGACAGGGAAATCGTTCTTTGGACTGAGACAATTCCAGGACAATTTCAGCCTGACAATACTAGGTTTATGAGTTTTCAGTTCAGTCAACATCCATGTATTGCTGCTGTGGAGCCCAGAGAGCACTTCCTGGAAATTTTTAGCCCTGAGCTGATGAAGAAAGCTTTTTCTAGGATCTGTGCACCACCCCTTCACCTGCAGACACACGAGCATGGAAACATCCATGGTAGTTCTACAGAAGTGATGAAGGTTAGTATGGGTTGATGGAAGTTGCTCACCTAGAATGAGAGAAATACTACCTCCTTTGCATGCTGAAAGCAGTTTGGCTGGCTTATGTAAGTGGGCCCAGGCCCAAGATGGTGAAACCATCATACTGGTGACTCGACCTGCAGACTTGGATGGGACTTTCCCTGGAACCTTAGCTGGGCTGCAGCTTTATTTCCTAGAATCCCCTCACCCGTTTGTTTTCAGTTTAGAGTTGCCCACAGATAAATCTGCATGAGATTTAGAAGGCGGAAGTGAAGTCATTGTCTTAAAAAAATTATTTTTAACCCTTGGAAGGTCCGTGTAGGGCAGGCTCTGTTATAGCTTGTGCATGACATTCCTGATGTGCTGACTCACCTAAATGGCATGTGGCAGTGACTGGCCCACAGTTTCTCCAGCTCCCCACATCTCCTCCTCCAGCTTTTCCAAATCCTGGGGCAGGTGCATGTGCAGCTCCCTGGGGAAGGCTCCTGCTTATCCTACAGATTGTCTTGCATCATCAAGATTGGTGCTTGTGAGAGATTGAGAGAGATGTGCAGCTCTAGTTTGTCCCCAGTCTCTGTCACTTTACAGCCGCCTTCCCTCCCAACTGTCAGAACAGCTGACTGCACGCCCAGTGTCAGACGCAGAGGCAGCAGATTTACACAGACGCCATGACTAGTGCCTCCCATTCCCTAAGGTCTAATTCCTCTGATCAATCCTTAATATTACTCGTAGTTGTTCTACTTCTCTCATCACAGGCTTTTAAATATTGTGTGGGTCAGAGAGAGTCAAAACAGGTACCACTGGAGAAATTACACCCCATTCTGATTCCCAAAGCATAGCGGCAGATGTCTGGAGAAGTAGTTCCTTGGCCAAGGTAGATGGACAATGTCATCGTGCCATAATCAGGCAGAAATAAAGGAATCTGTCCTCACTACAGCACAGCCTGTCCCCAGGCTCCTGATTATTTTTGTTTTTACCACCCCTAAGGAAGACAGAGTGTTTGTCACTTAGGATGATGACCGAGCCACACATAGGTAATATAACCCGATAGCTAGAGGGAGTGGTTTTTAAACATTTGGACAGATCTTACAGTACTAGTCAGAAAGTGAAAAAAAAACAGTGTGGTCTTTGGGTTTGAGGTTTTGTGCCTGTGACCGGGTCATGCAGGTTACTTTTGCTCAGTAGTTGATCATTTGTTCTGTTGTTTTTGTTGCAAGAGAGACATCCAGACCTACTCACACCCAAACCTTGATTTCTCCCCCTTCCTTCTGAACCTTTCAGTTTATTAGTATTTGCCCATTCGTTTATTCCACAAATGCATCTGTGCTAGGTGCTGGGGATAGAATTGTGAGTAAAGCTAAACAGTCCCTGCCTCGTGGATGTTTACATGCTATTGGAAGAGACAGACAGGAAACAATTGTGGTAAGTCCAACAAGAGAGAGGTATTAGGTGGTAAAAGAGTGTCTCCTGCCAGCTCTCCCCTGCTGAAGGGGTCAAAGAATAGTAGAAACCAACTCCTGGTGAGGGGCTGGTAGAGCCGTGGGCAGGCACTGGCTGGCAGCTCACCGGCACCTGGCGGAACACCAAGAGGTGGAATGGTGGTGTGCCGGGTCATGGTTAACAGCCAGTTCTCAGGGGCAAAAAGGCCTGATCTTAGCATTTTCCAAAAAGACCAGAAAAGTCCAAAAGTCCCAGCCCTGCCTGTTGCAGCTGCCTCCATCTTCAGGCAGCAGCTCAACAGCCTGAACCTTCGGGTGTTTCAGAGATATCTGTTTCCATAAGGAAATCCTTACCCATTCAGCCTGAGGAGCCATAGCTTCTTGCAGCAGAAGAGACGAGAGGAGGAGTCTGTGGAAAACTGCCTGTGAAATTCCATAAGAAATTTCTCAAGAAACCTGATTCTCCTTTGAGAAACATTAATGGTAACTTAGCATTTTAGCTTCTACTCTGACTCTCTCTCTGCCCTTGGTCCTACCGCCACCCCCTCCTGAAGTCTGACCAGGTCTCCTCTAGTTCGTAATGGCAGCGGCCGGCATGCCTCTCACCTGTCCATCAGTGATGAGGGGTGATTACTCCCCTTGTCCATGCAGGCTCCTGAGGGCTACCCTGCAACCAGCCGTACCCAGGGACACACAGGAGGGAAGGGAGTTAACTGGCTCCATCCAGCTAAGTGAGGGCGGGTGGGGGTCTGGGCAGCAGGCTGTGAGAAATTCACAGTTTGTCCATGAGCTTTACACTTCCTGAGAAGAGAATGCAATTAAGCAGGTAGGTGCATTTGGCTTTTTAACACTTCTGTAGTTAATCGCTCTTTCTCTGCCTTCTTTCTCCTGGCCTTGTGCTCCTAGTATCAGCTGTGTAATCCGATAGCTTCATTTTTTCTTTTAAATGGCTGGCATCTCAAAGACTACTATATGCATGTTGACTAGACTTAGGACATTTTGGGTTTTATGTTGGTCTGAATCCAGAATATCAGAGACAACTATTTTCTCTCTCTGCTTTTTACTTTTTTTGTCTAACTCTTCATCTCATAGGCCTCCCAGTAGCATTGGATGCAGGAAAAAATACATTGACGGTGAAAAACAAGGCGAACCAGTTGTAGTTTTAGATCCTGTTTCTACACATGAACCCCAAACCAAAGACCAGGTTGCTGAAAAAGATCCAACTCAACACAAGGAGGATGAAAGCGAAATTCAACCAGAAAACAAAGAAGACAGCATTGAAAACATGAGAGAGACAGACAGCTCCAACTGCTGATCCATAAACCAGAAGCCTGACATGTTTGGAAGTCCTTTTCAATAAGCACATGATTAGTGTTGGTATATTGGCAAGGGCTGTAGACATTCTTCTCTGGTCACTGTATTCAGAATACAGGTTCTTTTCTGGTGTCACTTTTGTAAGTAGCAACTATAAACATAAGCTGTTTAGCAAAACACACATTCCTAGTAGGTTTTGGTTTTTTGATCTTTATAAAGATGAGATTTTTTTCCTAGTTACTGTATTAAGTATGACTTCTTTTAGAAGGTTACAAAAAAATTCAGATGTTGATACCTTTTTAGGAAATGTGCATACCACTCATCAAATGGAATGCTGAAAGTTTGAGGTGCTTGTAGAGAATCGGATAAACAAAACTGATCAACCT
This sequence comes from Symphalangus syndactylus, assembly GCF_028878055.3. NCBI lineage: Eukaryota > Metazoa > Chordata > Mammalia > Primates > Hylobatidae > Symphalangus > Symphalangus syndactylus. The sequence goes on from NC_072424.2 coordinate 21,578,701, forward strand.
AATGTGATTTTAAAAGCCCCCAAAGAAGCTTCTGTTTTGGGTCTGATCCTCTTGGTGGAGAAACTGCAGCAGCATGGAAATTGTTGGGTACTGTGGCATATAAGTTATTTTCTACAGTAGACTGAGATAAACTGAAAACTCAGGAGCTGGCATCAAACTCGTAGTCCCACAGTCAGTGTTAATTACACACATGGTTAACTATTGGATGAAAAATACATGCTATTGATTGTGTCCAAAGCCTCCCAAGGACCTCCATGGGGATGCTCTGGTAGCCTGAATACAGAACTGAGGTGAAAGTCCAAACCTGGAATTTTATAGTAATAAGTTGGTAAACCATGTGCTCTGTGCTATGAGTTAATTATGTTTTCCCAAATACTAATGTGGCACAAGTACCATATTTTATCAGAATTCTTATGTACAGTACAGTGAAGATAAGTGACAAGCACACATTTTTCTTGCTTCACTGCTGTTCTATATTACACAGGTTTGTTGTTTTTTTAAAAAAGAAATTAAGCAGTAGTTAGTCTCTAAAAATACAATGTTTCAGGCTACCACAGTGAATAAATAGAAATGTAATCAGGGATTAAAAAAAAAAAACTTATGCAGCTTTTCAAAGTTGATTGTTTCAAAATTGGTGTTTATTTAAAATAAGTGGTAATGTACTTGAATGCACTTTTTATGACAATGATTCAGTAATGGTAATTTTACTATTAAAGAAAGTGAAAGGTTTAGTTTTGTTAGCATGGCTCAGCATGTAGCTGTCAGGTGTTTTTCACCTAAGGGCAAAAGAAAGTGATAGTAATAATTGCAGTAGTTGTATTGTATTGTATTTTTGCACGTGTGGTAAGCATAGGCTTGAAGAGGTGGGTAGGCAGGTACATGTACTTCCTAAATTTGGAGATAATTATCTTTCTGTAAGTTCGTTATGCTTGACTGTTTCCATGTTCTCCCAATAATGATTTTACAGTTACTTATCACTTTACTAATGGGGAATTAAAATGTAATGTTTTTCAACTGTATATTTCCTTAACTGGATAATACTGCTATATGATATGCTTACTACAGACTGCATTAATTCACGAAACGAATTCTGTTATGCTGTAATTTGAACTCTCCTCACCACAACTTATTAAAAAGGCACCAATAGTTTCCCATTAAGGGTCAGTTGTGGTTATTATTAACGTTTCTGGTTTAGTTCCCCAAGCTTGACATTCTTTAATAGAAAATTGTATACGATTTGACAACTTTAGTAATTTTTAATAGTCCCTAAGATGGTTTATTGAGTTTTCTTTCATGTTTCTTTGTGCTGTCTTCCTTCTTGCATCTGTGATCTGTCTGCCGGCATGCAACTCACACACATTTAGGAATATAAAAATATGTACACTGTCTTTCCATATTTCATCACACCATCAACAGAATAATATGGTTATCAAAATACCCTCCTTTCTAGGGTAAGAAGTTGCCCTTTGGGTGAAATGTGTTAGCTGGACTAGGGAACAATTAGTAATAGATATTTTGAAAGTGTTCCTGCCTTTTTTAAGCTGCTTACTTTCTCTCACTGTGATTACAAAGCATTTTAAATTAATTTGACATAAAGGTATTTGATGGAAGATATTCACTCACCTTTTTCTGCCTACAGTTTTTCCCTTTTCACTTCGGTTTTGAGGGGGTTTTGCCCCTAGCTGGGGTGACAATTTCAACCAAGCAAGGGATCCCAAATAGGAAGACATAGGAGAACTATGCTTATATTCGCAAGGTATGTTCATAGCTATTGCACACACAAAACTTACATACATCCTGCTTACACAGTTTTAAGTTGGAAGAGACAGCATCTTTATGTTTTTGATTTCTCTAAAAGTTATTTATGCCTCCTTCTGTTTGGGAAAGATAAATTAAGTCTCGTGCGCTATAGAGGATTTTTTTCTTTAAAAAAAACTAATGTTGATGCATTTTATAGCCAGAGTGAGGCACAGAGGTAGAGGTACTTTGTGCCATTGCTATTAAAGAAAAAGAAAATGTCTCTTTTTTTTCTGGAAGAATAAGATTTTAATTAAAGCACTTGCAGCCTTTTGTATCTGAGCTGGTCTCAAAGTCCTCATCCACAGCAGTTTCAACAGCTGAACAGTCCCATGGAAGTTCTGACAGGCAGGCATCAACTGGGCTATTAGCACCCAGCCTAGTTTGCCCTGAGTACAGAGGGTGGATGCTTTGGCTCTAACTACTCACCAATAATTGCTCCTTCCTCACCTTCTTTGTTAATGGTAAACTGCTGGAAATGGAGTAGTACAGGTAACAATTATTTTTAATTGTCTTTCCAGACCAGTTTTTGGTTGTGTGTTCAGTAAATGATAGTCTGTATCACAGCCTTAAAGTCTGGATTATTTTTCTAAATGCATACTCTACATGTTTAGTTACATTCGTTGTGGAACATCATTAGGTTATATACCAATAAGTTGTCGAGAATGGATAACCATCTGTCATTATCACTGACTTTCGAAGACTCATCAAGCAGTCCCTGCATAAGGACTGGAGTGGTTTGAAGTTTCTCTTCCAAGCACTAACATTTCCCTATCCCACAGTCATTTTTAATTTGGGATATGACCGTTTCTTTCATTTCTTTCACAGATGATGTTATATATACGGTTATATAAATATATTTCATATTATATGTTACATAACACAGAGAGAGAAAGTATAAATAGAAAGAGTGCCTAGCACCCTAAGAAATTTAAATTAAAACGCTAATTATCCATTGGTGAGCGCAGTCTCGAGGATAGGTGAGTAAACTGCTCTGTGTTGAAGTTACACTGCTGACCTGGTTATGGTAATAAATCACCTCTTTGGTTAATTTAATTTAGTTATTTTGTTATTTGTTGTACATTTTTGCTTTGGTTTTAGTAATTTAATTATAATTTGTATCACTGTTCCAGGGCATATTCTCATGATGTGTGTGTGTGTGTATGTGTGTGTGTGTGTGTGTGTGTGTGTGTATTTTTCAAAGGGTATGTGAACACCCAGTCATGTTTGTTCTGCCTTTAAAATGAATTTTCCTTCCAGTTTCTCCTACCGGTTGTTTGTTGCTAAGCATCAGGAGAGGCAGTAGCAGCCACAAACTGTGACACAGTTCTTCCAACTTAGAGTGATACCAACCAAGTCTCCTGCCCTGTGCTCTGAGAGAGTCTGCGCCTGAGCCAGTTTCAAATCATAGCTTTGAGAATAAGGAGTTGGGTCTGTTATGAGGAAATTAAGGTCCCTTGTTAGTACTCTTTAAAAGGAGAGGTCCTCAGTGTGCTTAGTAAAAATTATAGAATTTATCAGAAGTCTAAACTCAGCCAACTCCCCTACAGGTCAGTACATAGCAACTTATATAATTTTTAGGAGAAGCAAATGGTAATCCTTTTAACAGAGACCCTAAATCATATAGAGTGGTTGGATATTATTATATCTATATGTTTGTGTCTGAATAGGTTTATTTCTGCTACTCCTCTGCTATAATCCCAACACTGGCTTACAAAAGAGGCAATTCAGGCAACGGATATGTCACATCATTTTTTATCACCTGCGGATTGCTTTTTAAATGCTGTAGTATAAATAACTGGGCATTTAATAACCTTGAGAATATTTATTCATTTGCTGATATGCTTATTCATTTATACTCATTCTTACTCCAAAAAGGATCTAAGAAGACTCATAAAGATAAAAATAATACAAGAAAAACTAAAATTTAAAAAGAAGAGGGAATTAGGAAAAAAGGAATCAAGGGTAGGAAAGTGAGATGAAACTGGCTGTTAAAAAAAATAGTGACGCTCTCACACTTCTACGTGAGGTTGGCTACAAAAATGTGTCAGTGCTTTTCAGCACAGACATGTAGAATAAACACAGAAGATGGACATCTGTTCCCAGCACAGAGAGCTTCTAGGGTCATTAGGTTTTTGTTCTCAGAGATACTCTGATTGGTAAAGGATGGGGTGTTTGACTGAGTGTGGAGTTGGCAACAAAAATATTGGCCTCTTTTACTGGAGCGTGTCCCTGAAAAATGGACAGGAAAGCTAATAGACAAAATCCACATGGAAGTGTGGTGGCTGCAAAACGAAGTTCACAGATAGAATTTCAGGCAAAAACATCATATATGTAATTTACCAAACAGTGGAATTAGAAGAATAAAAACCACAAGAGTTGGTGAAGTTGAAGAGGAAACTCGATGTGGAGACATGGCGCTGTACTTCAGACCTCCCGGTCTACTAAAACTGATGGTGTGGCTGGAACCTGGGGTATGTACAGCCCTATCCAGAGGATGCTTCTGTTTCGGCTGATTCCTCTACACCCTGTGTGGGGAAGGTGGGCACCAGCGGCTCCCTAGCTGCAGCAGCCTCAAGTGCCTCCGCAGCCTTTTCAGCTTCCTCGTTAAAGTAAAAAAAAGTGTGTTCTTCTTTGAAACCTATTTAAAAAAGTAACAATAAAGTTTACTGTCTAATCCAATGGTGCCAGTTTTTATATATTACATGAGTTGAAGGAGATCATCTTCAGTACCAGTCCAAAGGTGTCACATCACCATCGGAAAGGATTCCAGAACCATTTACAACTGGGCCTATCTTTGGTTATGTTTAATTGTGCCATACAGATGTTCTGTTCGATTTTATTTGCACTCTCATTCAACATTCTGGAACATCTGATGACGCATCATGGACTTTGGGCAGAGGCTTAGCGGAAAGCATTAAGAGGAAGATGATAAACTGGGGGAAAGGCCAGTATTGGGCATGATACAAGCCACTGCCAGCTGACTGCTCCCAGGGAAATGATGGCAGGCGTGGACCATTCCAGTCGGGTCCTTACATGTAAGTATTGATAACATTCTAATGGCTGAGCTTTGCCAAGATCTCCTACTCTAAAGTGGGAGTGGAGAGATTTATTTTTCCAGTTTTTGGTCCCTTTAATAATGATTCACCAAGGCCAGTGTCAGAGAAATTCTCCTCGATCTGTTAATCTGTTGTGGAATACTGAGGGGGCTGCACTGTCACCACAGAGGGGTGGAGCCTATGGTCACCAGAGTCCTGTTGGATGCCCTGCAGCAGCTGTTTCCTTCGTGGTAACGTCTGGCTGGAACTGGGATCAGTCATTCAGGGAAGCTAAGGCCTCCACAAGTCAGGATGTCCGGAAAAATAATCAGATATGTGGAACAGTATAATTTTACCTATTTGAAAAAACTAGCCCTTCTACTACACACTAAACAATACAGACTAACTTTTGACTGCCCTTACATGACTCAGAACTAGTCTCCCAATTATATCTTTATTTTCTGAATCCTAGGATGCATTTCAAGACCACTACATATGTTAAACATGACAAGTTTATAATCACAGTTTCTATTGGTCTCTTTAAATGCCACTGCATGCTATATGCCTCCTTTTGGCCATCACAGTCAGTAATATAAGAAAATAAAAATGCATATTTGGTGTGTTTCTCTCCAGTTACCCAGTATACAAGATGCTTCAAAACATGCAGATTTACAAAGATTCGATTTCATTAAATGATTGATTTCTCTTGAGACCTTAACCTTTCCAAGGTATGTTAAAGTTAACACACTGCCTACTTGTTTTTAAGTAAAACGATTTGTTTCCAAGAACCCTCAGGAAAGCATCTGCCTTTAACTTTAATGGGCTGTGCAGGGAAACCTTAAGTGTAATTTGGACCATAACAAAAGGTAGCCTTGGAAATTCCAATCAATTAATTCTATTGAAAAGTATCGTGCAGCCTGTTCATCAAGAAAAAGGGCGAGAGTTTTAAACATTCAGGTAAACAGATGATCCATTAAGACAACAATATACATTGTGGCAAGTGCCATCCTAGTTTTGTCAGCACTTATGTATGGTCTTTGGATTCCCCTGCCCTCCTGCAGAGGGACTTCTATTCCCCCTCTTCCAATCTTTGTTCTCTTATTCATGGCTAAGTGAAAACAAAGCAAGAAAGCAGCGCATACCCAGTGTTCGATTCTGGACAAGTTCTTCCTCTATAGTGAGAAGGCGGTTGTATTTAGTCACTCGTTCACCACGGGAAAGACCCCCCAACTTGATAAACCGGACACCAAGCCCAACAGCCTGAAAGGGGGGAAAAACTAATTTTAGATGGAGGAGCCATGTCTTGCTAAACGACAAACAATTCTTTAAAGAGAAAGGAAACTGTCACGGTGTGCTGTTTGGGTTTTTCTCTTACTAGTTTTTTTATCTTTACGTAAGCACAGTGGCCTACAAGCTGAGAGTGCTGAAAGGCAAACAGATGATGTGACTGACTATCCATCAGGCACTTTACTAGTCACGTAGGCATGCTGATTTTATCTGAGAACGTTCTGGCCTTTCTCACTTCATTTTAGGAGGAAAGATCGCAGGTGCACACCCCAGTCATTTAAGTGTGCTCATCATTTTCCCTGGACTTCAATTTTTCTTCTTTTTAAAAGTTCAAAGATTAGCTCTTTGCAAAAGGTAGCTATCTGGGAGGAAGCAAGTCTGTTTCATAAAAGGTTACATGACTTTCTCCACCAAAGACTGCATTTCTCTGAAATACCAATTCGTGATAAAAGCAGTGTTTGGCAGTTGACCAGCATTCAGCACTTACCAAATCGACAAGGCTGTCATCAGATGATTCTCCTTCTGTACTTCCAAAGACAGTGATGTGCTTCTTACCTGGAAGAGGAATTTCTTTCAGTTTTATACAGTGTAGAAAGTTAGGATACATGTGGGCCTCTGGGATCAAAATGAAAAATTTCTCAGATTTAAAACTTCCCTGTGAAGAGTAAATTATTTGCCCACCTAGGATTCTAACATTTGCATTTTTATTGCCCTGCTTTTGTTTGTTTACCCGCCAATTTCAGTAGCTTAGATGCTGTAAATACTAAATGAATACTGTGTTTCATTAAAATTAAGATACATGATGGCTGGGTGCGGTGGCTCACTCCTGTAATCCCAGCACTTTGGGAGGCCAAGGCGGGTGGATCGTGAGGTCAGGAGATAGAGACCATCCTGGCTAACACGGTGAAACCCCGTCTCTACTAAAAATACAAAAAATTAGCCGGGTGTGGTGGTGGGCGCCTGTAGTCCCAGCTACTCGGGAGGCTGAGGCAGGAGAATGGCGTGAACCCGGGAGGCAGAGCTTGCAGTGAGCTGAGATCACGCCACTGCACTCCAGCTCTGGGCAACAGAGTCAGACTCCATCTAAAAAAAAAAAAAAAATTAAGATACGTGATTTGTAAGATGTACTATTATTACCACTAAAAGGGGTTAGGGAGATGCTCAAATTAGATTGACACATTTCTAAGACTGCGGCTATAAGACATGATTCAATTTTTTAAATGTTCAGTGTAGAAAAATGCATCTTTGAATCAGTGAAATATGGTAAGAGTAACTTGGAGTTGGTATGCCTACGTAATGGCTTTCTCCTTTCATTGTGTAGAATTTTGTTCAAAGGACTGTCATTCCGAATGTTTACTAGAAGAGTAGTATTGGTAGTAATCAATCATTTGAGGGTCTTGAAACCCTTTGAAATGTGCCAGTCTGTGAAGAGTGCCAGCCAGAGCTCTTCCTGCAACCAGTGTTTGCATTGCCTCCTATCATCTACCACCCACAGGCCAGCCCTGCCTGAGCATCTTCTTCCATCCTCTGGCACCAACCCAGGCCCCTGGCTGCCAGTCTGGCTCTGAGTTCTGCTCCAGCTCTGAGACCAGCTTTCTGTCTAGTTCCTGAGACCCACTCGTGGTATTTGTTTCATGCCCTCTGCATAAGTGTACAAGATGCCCATGAACTCAGTTTGTAGTCTAGTGGGAGACCCCAGTCATTAGGTAGTTGTACAAGTGACTGTGGTCAGTATTACAAAGAGGAAATATAGGATGCTAGGAGGAAGATTCAGAACAGAACCAGTTAGGGATAGGGGAAGGCAAGAGTGGCTGAAGACATTTCATTTTAGCCAAGACCTGAAGGATGCAGAGCCAAGTATGTCAGAGCAAAGCATTCTGGTCCAAAGGAACAGCATGTTTAAAGACAGGTGGTCAAGAGTTGTGGGCAAGTGAGATGACTATAGTGTCATGGGAAAGTTGCCTAATCTCTCCAAGTCTTGTTTTCTTATCAATAAAGTGGATAGTGTCTACTTCACAGGGATGCTGTAAGGATTCTGTCCAGTTCGCAAATGCCTGACCCATTGGTCTTAAGTAAAGCTGCTCTCCTCTGGCATCCCAGATGCACTAGCACTGGAGCCCTGCTTTTCACCCGTCGTCCCCTGATCCCCATTGCTGGGCTCCTGTCCCTGAATCCCAGCTTGTTGACTCAGGTTCTGCTTCCCGAGGTTTCCCTGATACCCCACTGCCTTGCCAACCTGCTTGGCAGCTTCCTCATGCTGCATGTTAGTAGTGAACCTACCCTTGCCTCAGGTCTCTATACTGACGGAAAACTGCTTCTAATCTGATCTTGTTGCCTGTTTTCTAAACTGCTCAAGTAGACCATTCCCTGCAGTGGATGATCTGGTTCCAAATTCTGATCCCTCCTAGACTTCCCCAAGTAATGCAAATTAAAATGGCCGACTGGTGTCTGGATATATTATAAATAGCTAAGTTTATTTTCAATTAAGTAATTCCTACATCCTTACTATGTACTTGGGCCATGCCTGTGTGGAAGAAAGAGCTGTGGTCCCTGTTAAGATGCTGACTCCTTATCTAGAATCTAGAGCATAAAGTGGTAGTAAATGATAGGAGGAAATTTACAATACTGCGGTAACGTGATGCAGGCTACATGTGTTCTGCCCCTGCTGTTCCTTGGCTGTGCTTGGTGCCTTGGCTTTGTGAATGGTGAGCTATTTTTCTTAGCTTGAACACTACATTGTACCCGGAAGCCTGACCAGTGCAGATGGGTACCCAGGTGTTCCACAGTGCATGATTCAGGATTTGAGACCTGTTCTTTAGCAGTAAGAGTTGGGGTACTTCTATGGGTTTCTACAAATTAATTAATTAATTAATTTTGAGAAGGAGTCTCTCTGTCGCCCAGGCTGGAGTGCAGTGGCGTGATCTCGGCTCACTGCAGGCTCCGCCTCCCGAGTTCACGCCATTCTCCTGCCTCAGCCTCCCGAGTAGCTGGGACTACAGGCACCCGCTACCACACCCGGCTAATTTTTTTGTATTTTTAGTAGAGATGGGGTTTCACCATGTTAGCCGGGATGGTCTCGATCTCCTGACCTCATGATCCGCCGGCCTCGGCCTCCCAAAGTGCTGGGATTACAGGCGTGAGCCACCGCACCCAGCCAGGTTTCTGTAAACTTAAAGATTTTCTGTAGCCCAAGCTCAGAACCTAAAGCAAATTGATAAATGTGCTGAAGGCTATGCCCTTTCATGAGAAATCAGCCATTAGTCCTCCTGTTACAGGCAGAAAGGCTCTCCCTACTGTGAAGCTGACAGGGCAGTGGCCTTGGCCATACCTCTGGTAGCCCTCAGTAAAGGGGATGAGCTTGGACTTGGGCTGTTAGTGGAACGTAGTCAAGGGAGTCAGTAAGCTGCCTTTTGTGTTCCAGCACTAAATCTCTCACAAATAGTTGGACTTTCTTTTCTTCCAAGATTTCTCCCATGCTTTTTAGTAACTTTGATATGCTGTGTATTTTGGGTTTCTTGTATAACCAAGTCATTATGAGTCTTTCAGATGTATACTTTTACTCACTCTCAATCAGATTGGTTATTTCCACCAAGTCAGACATTGTAGTTTGGTTTGTGTGTTTTATGATCAGCCCATTGGATTTGGGGATGCTGATGTTTCCTTGCTCTAGAAGTTTAGAAATGCTTTTGGAAGCAGTTCCTGCAATTATGTAACACCTGGAACCAAGTGCGTGATAGATGCTGTCCCATTGTTCAGAGTCCTGGGTAAATATTTAAGAATTGATCATTATAATGCATTGAACATAATTACAAAACAACAGGAATAATATAGCACATATCAAGCTCACACATTTTTCCTGAGATGCACAAAACAATTTTCTTTTACTTCTGTTCCTGAATGACCCTGTACCACAGCCACACAAACTAAGAAGCTTTGGGGAACAGAAACTAATAGTGAATTTGAGCTTAAAGGTTTTGTGAATAAAATGTTAATATACTAAATGCTATTTCTTACATGGATTTTAGAGTTCTTCAGACCCAGGCTATTCCCATCCACTCTTGTCTATAATGCTGCTAAGGATTGGCTGGATGGATTTTTCTGATATTTCTGATAAACAGAAAATGGAAAAAGAAAGGCTGCAAGGGCTCTAGTCCCTTCTCAACGCCCTTACTTTTATTGGTGAGACTATCATATGAAATGAAATGCTTATTTTAAAATTATACACATACATATGCATGTTTGTGTGTATATGTGTGTGTGTGTTTGTGTGTGTGTGTTTGTGTACAGAGTCATCCTAGGCCTTTGTACCAGATTTCAACTTACCGCATTAGACCACACAGTTTCATCCTATCACATGAAAAAAGCTGTGGTCAAGGCTGGGTGCAGTGGCTCACATCTGTACTACCAGCACTGTGGGAGGCTGAGGCAGGAGGATCGCTTGAGTCTAGGAGTATGAGACCAGCCTGGACAATGTGGTGAGACCCCATCTCTATAAAAAATACAAAAACTAGCTGGGTGTGGTGGTGTGCCTGGTAGTCCCAGCTTCTTGAGAGGGTGATGTGGGAAGATGGCTTGAGCCTGGGAGGTCAAGGCTGCAGTGAGCTGTGATCAGGCCACTGCACTCCAGCCTGGGTGACAGAGCAAGACCCTGTCTTAAAAAAGTATGACCAGAGCCTCAGGACAGTCATGGCAGGGCTGGTATGGCAAGGTTAAGGAGCTAAGCTCAGCCAGTGCATTCTGCGTATGCTGGTGTGGAATGGAGGCTGTGAAAGGGAGGATGTGACTGAGACCCTGGGACTCCACATCAGGACCAGCATTTATATCATCCTCCAAATCAAAATAGTTGTGTTATCTCAAAGAAGATATCTGTTCAATCTATCTGTTCAATCTATCTGATGGTTCTCAAATTTATAAAATCAAGAATTTAAATTTTGGAGTGTAAGTTGGGGGAAAGATGGTCACATAAGCTTTGGTCAAATGCATGAGTTTTAATAGATCATAAAACCTCAATATCTCAAACCCTTTAAAAATATGGCTTTGCAGGCCGGGCACAGTGGCTCATGCCTGTAATCCTAGCACTTTGGGAGGCCAAGGTGGGCGGATCTCCTGAGCTCAGAAGCTGGAGGCCAGCCTGTTTCTACTAAACCTTGTTTCTACTAAAAATACCAAAAATTAGCTTGGTGTGGTGATGCGCGCCTATAGTCCCAGCTACTCGGGAGGCTGAGGCAGGAGAATCACTTGAGCCCAGGAGGCAGAGGTTGCAGTGAGCCAAGATCGTGCCACTGCACTCCAGCCTAGGTGACAGAGTGAGACCCTGTCTCAAAGAAAAAATGGCTTTGTTACTTTTATGCATATATAGTGACTGGATTTAGGCTGAAAAATATTTGGCCATATAGAAGTCCTGTTTCCCTGAGCACATGAAAATGATATACGATTAACCTATTGAAGCTCCAGCCAGCACAGCAGGGGGAGCTTCCATCTGTTAGGTTGCTTGTAAATATACAGGTACTCCTGAAGGGCTTGCGAATAGCGTGTTTCATTCCCCAGACAGGCACACTCCTAGGTAATTGTGTTTTTCCTATTCATTTTCTTAGTAAATGCCTTTTCTCATAAATACTGAAATAAAGCAACTCAGCCCCAGACCAAATTACAACACATTTTGAATGACAGAGATCCAAAAGAATGAGATTTTATTCTCTGTTTTGTTATGAAATATAAAAGGTGAGTCCTGCCTATCTTATGGCATATAAAATATGTTATAAAATATGGAAGGTAGGGTGCTTACCTCCTTCCTGAAAGGATCAATTAAGGCAATAATTGAAGGGTACTGGTTGATCAGATCCACATACAGGTCAACCATCTCCGCTGCATTTTTGTATGTGCCCATGATCACTTCATACTTTCCTTTATTCTGATATATGTCAGGAAAATATTAAAATAAGGGATAAACAATGAATTCATCAAATCTCAAAGATACGTTTCAGATTCCTTTTCATTTGTTTTATATAAGAGGTTGTAAACAGGTTCTTTTCAGGGCACATTGACCTGAGAAATCTGTCCATTCTACTTTAAATATCTTAAATATTAACCTGGGAAATCAAGTCACCATTCCTTTTGATGCCCTCTAGGGTTCTTCCCACAGACTTCAGATGGAGCCTCCTACACAAAACACCAAGAATTACAGAGTAGGAGGGGAATAATCTGTTAGACTTGGCTGCCTGGGTAGATGGACAATAACATAAATTCACAAAATAAGCAGAATAGCAATGCTAACCTGCTCACTCACTAGACCCTACCATCTTTCAGCTCACATTGTATGAATAACTTGTTTCCTTTACTGTAAATATTCTAAAGCTTGAAAGCGAGGCTAGGCTTTTGATATACTAACAACCAGTGTGAAAAATAATGTGATTTATGTGAGGCATTTCTTTCTCGAGTAGCATGTACTTTCTAGTAGTAACGATATTGTCCAGAAGGTAGAATTCTAGTGCAACATTCATTTGAAGTCTGGAAAGCCCCTAAGTCATTAAGTATAGAAGTAAACAGGGCTGAAGGATCTAGAATAGCCTTTCTGCAAAACAAAGCACCCTTCCTTTTAAGTCTATGTTCAGGGATGGTACCTGGTATATTTTGGCACTGGGAGGGAGGTGGAATGCAACAGAGTGGCTGTTTGGTTTGCTAATGCCTTCCTGCTGCTGCTAATGGAATGGATTCCATTGGAATTAAGCAGCTTCCTAAGAAGACCATAACTGAAGGGATTTCATACTTCTTTCACCTTCAAAAGCAGCAAGAACTTTTAACTTCTATAATGCAAAGCTTAAAAAACCCTATCTTGTCAGTGAGGAAGTGCTAATGATTTTGAACTAACAATATTGTAAGAATTATCTGATATCAAGCTAATACATTTTACTGAATATAAGCAAGAAATACCCATTCTAGTTAGCACTAGCAGTCAGTATATTCATAGTTCCTGGTATATGTTGCTGATGAAAACATGCAATTATTTTTCTTAATGGTATGCCTAGGAACCAATCATTATGTGAAGAATAGGAAATTACTTTAAATATTCTTTTATGTGCTTAGTTTCTTTGGAAAAGTAAAAGAACTTTTAGACGTCAGCCAAAATTGAAGGTTCTTATATAGTGTTCAAAATTTCCTTTGTAAAGTTAAAATCACAGTTAAAGCAGAATGCTATTTGGTCATGTCCCCTGAATTTGACATAAATTACCAAGTCACCATAAATGCTTGGCAATATGCTGGGCATTTCATAAAACGTAGACTCAGCATTTTTGTGTATTTGAAATTGGGAAGTGTATTAGTTGGTTCTCATGCTGCTAATAAAGACATACCTGACACTGAGTAATTTGTAAAGGAAAGAGGTTTAATTGACTCACAGTTCCACATGACTGAGGAGGCCGCACAGTCATGGTAGAAGGTAAAGGAAGAGCAAAGTCATGTCTTACATGGCAGCAGGCAAGAGAGAGTGTGTGCAGGGGAACTCCCCTTTATAAAACCATAAGATCTAATGAGACTTATTCGCTATCATGAGAATAGCATGGGAAAAACCCACCCCCATGATTCAGTTACCTCCCATGACACATGGGAATTATGGGAGCTACAATTCAAGATGCGATTTGGGTGGGGACACAGCCAAACCATATCAGGAAGTATATGTGTAAGACAGAAAACTAATAACTTTCCTAACATACCAGTTTCCCAAGTTTAAAGGTAAATTGCTGTTGTATTACCCTGAGGAAGTGAAGACTAGAATGTTGCTTGTTTTTTGTTTTGTTTTGTTTTGTTTTGAGACAGAGTTTCACTCTTGTTGCCCAGGCTGGAGTGCAATGGCACGATCTTGGCTCACTGCAACCTTCGCCTCCTGGGTTCAAGCAATTCTTTTGCCTCAGCCTCCCGAGTAGCTGAGATTGCAGAAGCCCACCACCACACCCAGCTAATTTTTTGCATTTTTTGTAGAGAGGGGGTTTCACCATGTTGGCCAGGCTGGTCTTGAACTCCTGACCTCAGGTGATCCACCCACCTCGGCCTCCCAAAGTGCTGGGATTACAGGTGTGAGCCACCGTGCCTGGCCGACTAGGATGTTTTTTAATGAACCTGTTTTTCACTCTTTTTAGAATCTTTCTCTTCAGGTGGGTGGTCCCCAGGTGGAGTCTCATCGCATCACTAAAGCTCTGTCCTCCTAACCCAGGCTGTGGCTAGCACTGTGATGTGTTTAGTTGGACGAAAACATCTTCTTCATAAACTTCAATAACTTGGAAATTTTCTTATATTTAAAAAGTCACAGCATAAATTCTAAGAACTACATGTCTGGAAGGGCCTATCACGTCATAAGTTACAACTCATCCAGTTTTTAGGCTCGACAAATTCAGCATTTATCAGCCAAATGCAGTTTGTTAAATTATTTTTCAGTAGCTTTCAGGATTGCAAGGTAAGTAACTCATTTGACTCATCTTTATTGTAGAATTTCTATATATAATAATGACATTTTCTATTTAAAAAATTTTATGGTTATGTTATTCTGTGGTCATTAGCTAATTTGGTTTTCTCAGTTCCATTTATATTTGGATCCTTCACACAATATTAATAAAAAACAATAAGATCTGTTTGGACAATATTCAGATAAGCTCTTTTTTTCTGAGTTCTAATTTAAAAATCATGGATCTCAATAGGAAGTGAATGTTCTGAAGTGGAAACTTACGTAGTCCATCAGCTCATGTCCAGCACAGTTGATAGCTAGATGCAGATTTGTTCCCAGTTCTAGCCCCAGGTTTGCACAGACTTCCTGTATTAGAAGCAGTGGCTGTTCTATGGAGTCACAGTTAATGGTTAAACAGCCAAGATGGGACATCTTGCCAGTGATCTGCTGCTGCAAGATCAAGAGATAATGATGCATGTCAATACAGCACATTAAGGTTCTTGGCGCTTCCTGTGATAAGCATGGTTTATGATCAGATATAGCTCTGCAAAGATCAGTCCTTTGATTCTCAATCCTACTTAGGATTGATTCACATGACTTAGGGCATATGATTCCCCTGCAGTATCGGGAGTATTCTTACTCCTGAGGTTTCCAAGTTTGGCCTGGGAGCACACTTTTCTCTCTTTAGTGTGTCTGTGTTCTCTCTTTATGGATGTTGCCATTCCTTGTACATGGGGCTAGGCTGAGTCACAACTACACGGTTGGTGACTCTTCAGGTCCTCCCTGTAAATGTCTACCCTGTCTGTCTCTAGCTCTGCCAGTCCTTTTCCTCCAAACCTGCTCTTTCCTACATTCTGTTTTCTTCTAGATAAATGCAGCTTTTAAAAGCATAACCCTCCTTCAGGAAAAGTTTCATTTATTTATTTGTTTTGAGATCATGTCTTGCTCTGTCACCCAGGCTGGAGTGCAGTGGCTTGAACGTGGCTCTGCAGCCTCGTCTTCCCCAGGCTCAAGTCATCCTGTTTTCTCAACCTCCTGAGGAGCTGAGACTACAGGCATGTGCCACCACACCTAGCTATTTTTTTTATTTTTTGTAGAGACAGGGTCTCACTGTGTTGCCCAGGCTGGTCTTGAGGTCTCGTGCTCAGCACTCCCAAAGTGCTGGGATTACAGGCGTTGGCCACTTTAAAAGGATTGAAGACTTCCACTAAGAGGATGCAATAGTGAAGATGGATTTTAGTGGAAGATGATTTCAGGACCCACATAACCCCAAGGAAAGACAGCTACTGCAAAGTCAGCCTTGATGTGCCCTCGCCATAAATTGCCACTATGCAATTATAAATTGAAGCAATATCAATGAATCTGAGGGCTTAAGGTAAGGGGTGTGTGTGTGCACCAAACTCAATGACAAACATGAACCGGGGAATGAATATTCTGTTTTGATTGGTGATAACACTATTTTAATGTCAATGAGAGGAAACTTTTGTTTGGCAAACAAAGGAATAGTTGGGGAAATTTTTGTCCATCAATTGAGTTTTGTTACAGAGCCTTCTAAACTATGAAAGCATCACTTATTTGGTGCTTACTAAATGCCAGGTACTGTTCTAAGCACATTACATAAAGTAAATACATTTACTCCTTACATCATACAAAGATATTATTATGATCTCCATTTTACGGAGTTAAGTAAGTTGAACCAGATTTTAATCCAGGCAATTTAGCTCCAGAGTTTATACCCTTAATTCTTGTGTGGCTGCCTCTCTGGAATCTATACTCTAGACTGTTTCTAACAGGAAAAAAAAAAGTAGTAGTAAAGCTCATTACAGGGAGGGCTGATGTTGGTCTAAGTTTCCCAGCACGCAGAGAACCACCTGCTGGAATGAAGGAACAGCACTGAGAGTTGGTGGCTTGTTTACCATCTCTACCTCTTGCAAGGCCTAATATTAGAAGGCTGTGCTCATTCCAACATATACAAACTGTTGACAGGATTTTACTTACTGCTGTATGTGTTCACACATTTCTCTTCTCTCTCCTAATCTTGAAAAGAAACTTCATTTTTTTATCTTTGCCAGGTCTTCTCCCTTCCTTCCTAGCCCCTCTTCTTTTGACTTCAGCTGACTCTCAACGTACCTAACATCAGGGTGGGGCAAGGACTGTTCGCTCACAAAGCAAAGCAAATACTGCAGATGTCAGCAACCTTCACCCATATGCACGCTCTTCAAAGTTCTTATTGGCTCTTCTATTTATATTGTTGAAAGTTTAGGCTCTAATAGATACATCTATCAGAGCACTCACAATCACCAACATGACTGACAGATCAAGTTCAGCTGGTCTCCCAAGGCTCCTGAAGCCAGCGCAGCTAGTTTTGACAAGGTGGACTGTTCGCCTCACTCTCCTGGCAAAATCGGAGTTCCTGCAATGGTTCGTCAGAAATGATGCTTCGGTGCCTTTGGGGGACCAGATGGAAGGAATAGCCATCTTTTTGTGCTTCTTGTTTTTCTCTTTGTTAATAATAAAATGTAAAACATCCTATGTGCCTTTCAGCTAGTTGTCAGAGAGATTCGACTTCCCAAACACTTCCCCTATAGGGTCCAATGTAACCCTACATCTCATAAATGCTTCCTAGCCCTGTGAGATTCCAGATGGTCAGGCAGCCCGTTGCTGGAAGGCAGGGGCAGCATGATACTGCAGCTCTGGGGGTGCCTGGAGCAATGTCACTATATGGTTTCCATTGGCCTCAGTCCTGGTCTTGGAGCAAAAAGTGACTATGGAAGATTAAAAGGGACAGGAAATCTATAAACAGTGTCATATGGAAGGATGGTAAACAATATATAGACTTACTTGACCTCTTTTGCTTCCATCATGCCCTTTTTTTGTCTCTGCTTTTGGAGGAGAGGGCTGTGGGGCAGAAGATAAAAATATATCACCTGGAATTTTTAGCATGGCTGTGGCAGCAAGCAAGCTTACTGCTCTGGACCTGACCAGCCACACTGAATCTCACACACATGTGCACACACACACTCATGCACATAGGGATGATTCCAGCCACTCCTACTTTATATGCCACAAACTATTTCTCAAATTCAGGAATGTGTTTCCTTTAGTTCATCCTTACCCTCTGCCCCCAGTCATATATATGGGGTGTGTATACAGATTCATGCATTTCTATGCATATAAATAATGTGTTATTCACACATATATCATGAACTCCTGCTGTGTGCAGACACCCTTTTTCTGCAGGAGGATACAAAGTCCCCTCCTTGCCCTTAGGGCTTAACCCCACCGTGGGATTTGCTTTTACAGGCCCAACGTGTTGTTTTGAATATTCTCAGAGTGCAAACACTTTCTCCGGCAGGGTGGTTTTGACTTTGATTTGAAACAGTCAAAGGTCATTAAATCTGGTGAATCTGGTGGGTGTAGTGTCATGAGGTTAAAAGCAAAGGTAATTCCCAAAGAGGCATTCCCACATTTGGGGTATTGGGTGCATATTATTGCAAGGATCTAATCTTTTAAAGGATGCACTTTTGTGCTCAGCGGGTACTGGCTCTGTAAGCTGAGGCAGGATTGTCAAGCATAGGTATGGTTCACACTCAAGTATATGCACATACAGTGACCCTGAACAGAAGGGCAAAGGGAAGTCATGTGATGTGATCAGGGGACGATAGTGATTACTGGCTCCAATTCAGAATGACAAACATTAAAGAACAGTCTTGGTTTGCATTATTATTGGATTTCTCATGTTTTTTATGCTCCCTCATTGAGACTTTTAAACTGCCTGAGGACAGGAAGTATGTTTTTATCCCCTTTTGCATCTAGCATAGGGCCTTGCGACAGCAAAAAATAACCAGGGGGAAAAAAAAACCTGTAACATCTTTCTGTCTACCTTACTAAGAATAAGCTGTTAAATAATGGAAGTTAAAGTCTCCAGCCCCATCTCTGCCCCTTTTCTTTTAAAGACAGGGTCTCACTGTGTCACATAGGCTGGAGTACAGTGGCACAATCATGTCTCATTACAGCCTCGAACGCCTGAGCTCAAACAATCCTTCTGCCTCAGGCTCCCGAGTAACTGGGACAAGTGTGCACCGCCATGCCTGGCTAATTTTTTTTTTTTTTGGTAAATATTTTTGTAGAGACAGGGTCTCACTATGTTGCCCAGGCTGGCAGCCTTTTTAATCATAAAAAAATGCAATGTATTCTAGAATGGCTGTTCTCAGACTAAGTGGATTTAAAAAATGGCTAAAAACTGAAACAAATATAATCTTTCCTTAATAAGAATTAGGCTACTCAGGAGTTCCTAGGGAGAGTGAGTTATGCCAAAATAAATCTGACATGATGTAATCTGCTAATCTATGCCACCAGCCAAATAATGTCAACAGGATCTATCACTCTATTACTAAAACAAAGCATGGTGATTGCAGTAACCCTGGTTCCACTCCTGTCATCTCCTGTTTTAAGACCGTGGCTTTAGCTAAGGTTATCTACAGACATCTGTGGGTTGGGGCCTGCATGAGAAAACGTACCATTTCTTCAGCATTTTTTTTCTCAAAATAGATTTAAATTAAGACTTAATAGAAGAATTGGGGTAATGTTGGGAATGATCTATTATCACTGTAATCACTGGGAAGGATTAAACATCTTT
Organism: Symphalangus syndactylus; assembly: GCF_028878055.3. Taxonomy (NCBI): domain Eukaryota; kingdom Metazoa; phylum Chordata; class Mammalia; order Primates; family Hylobatidae; genus Symphalangus; species Symphalangus syndactylus. Next base: position 21,597,896 of record NC_072424.2, read on the forward strand.
CTATATTCAATTACTATGCTATAAATAGGTACCCTTTATTAGGAGCCCAGCAATTCAGCGTTCCTCCCATACAAGGCAGGCTTTTTTTTTTTTTTAATGGGACAGGATCTCCCTCTGTTACCCAGGCTGGAGTGCAGTGGCATGATCAGAGCTCACTGCAGCCTCAAACTCCTGGGCTCAAGCAATCCTCCCACCTCAGCCTCCCAAGTGGCTGGGACCACAGACGCATGCCACCACACTGGACTAATTTTTGTGGAGACAAGGTCTCGCTATGTTGCCAGGCTGGTCTTGAACTCCTGGCCTCTCCATCTCAGCCTCCCAAAAGTGCTGGGATTATAGGCATATGCTGCCACATTTGGCCAAGACAGGCATTTAAAAATTGTACAGATGAGGAAACCAGTGCATTGATAGGATATGTAAGAGGCTCACAGTGGCCGTTCATAAGTGCAGAGCCAAAATAGAAACCAAATCTGTTGCTTCAAAGATTGTGCTCTTTCTACTACACTACATAATCTTTAACAACTTAAACTTTGTGACTTCGAGAGCATAGTGATGGTTTTTGATATCTGAACTTTCTCTAAGTGCTTTACTGCTTTTCCTTCAATCATGAATGAACTAGTTGGAGCTATTACTAAGAATCCCACTGCAGCTTCCAAGCGTGTAACACCACATGGAAAGTCAACAGAAATGGGATCCCTGCTTCACACTATTGATATAAAGGCCAGGTGAAGTTAAGATATAAATAAATCTTTGAAACTATAAAAATGTTTGAAGAAAACATATTCTGTGATTTGGGGGCAGTTTAGCATCTGATTAAGATCATGGATTCTGAGTTTGAATGCCAGCTCGGGCACCTATGACCTGGGGGGTCTTGGGTGAGTGCTGGGCCCAAGGTTCTTAATCTGTGTAATAGGGGTAATAATAGTACCTACCTATCTATACAGTTATGCAGATTAAATGAGTTAAAGTATTAAAGCACTCAGGATGGTACGTAGTAGACTTAAAAAAATACTTGTGGATTATTAGTATTCTAGGAAGAGGGAGCCCCTTATGAAACAAGGCACACAAAGCAACAGCCTTAAAGCAGGCTTCCTCAGCCTTGGCGCTATTGACATTTGGGGCTGGATCACCCCGCTGTGGGGGCCGCCCTGTACATTGCAGGACGCTCAGTAGCAGCTCTGATCCCTGCTTACAAAATGTGATCAGAACCCTCCTTCCAAGCCAAGGCCACTACAAATGTCTCCAGACTTGCCAAATGTCCCCCGGGCAAAATCACTGCTGGTTGAGTCACTGCCTTAAAAGAACAGACTGCTACATTTCACTTCATCAAAAAATTTTAAAAATCGGTATGACTCCATATCATACAATTTAAAGGCAGGCAACATGATACAGGAAAATAGGTCTACCGTATATAAAGAATTGGCTGGGCGTGGTGGCTCACACTTGTGATCCCAGCACTTTGGGAGGCCGAGGCGGGCGGATCACAAGGTCAGGAGTTCGAGACCAGCCTGCCCAAGACAGTGAAACCCCGTCTTTACTAAAAATACAAAAATTAGCTGGGCATGGTGCTGGGCTCTGTGACCCCAGCCACTCAGGAGGCTGAGGCAGGAGAATTGCTTGAACCCAGAAAGCAGAGGTTGCAGTGAGCCGAGATCGCGCCACTGCACTCCAGCCTGGGAGACAGAGCTAGACTCTGTCTCAATAAATAAATATATAAATAAATAAATAAATAAAGGAGTAAATCCCTTATTATGTGAAGAATTCTTAGATATCAATAAAAGATAAACACCTCAATGAAAAGGGCAAAGAAGTAAAGCAATTTGCAGACTGATTTGTGCATAATTTTTTGTATTATTTTAAACACTGTTCTCTGTTGTGTATTTATCTTTTCTTTCCCCCTGAGATGGAGTCTCACTCTGTTGCCCAGGCTGGAGTACAGTGGTGCGATCTTGGCTCACTGCAACCTCTGCCTTCCGGGTTCAAGTGATTCTCCTACCTCAGCCTCCCGAGTAGCTGGGATTATAAATGTGCACCACCACACCCAGCTAATTTTTGTATTTTTAGTAGAGACGGGGTTTCACCATGTTGGCCAGGCTGGTCTTGAACTCCTGACCTCAAGTGATTTGCCTGCCTCAGCCTCCCAAAGTGCTGGGATTACAGGTGTGAGCCACTGCGCCTGAACTATCTACTTAGTTATTTTTTTAAAAAGGCTGGAAGGCCACACTCAATTTTTAACAGCAGTTACCTTTAGAGAAGGGACTGTACTGAGGGTGGTAGTCTGTAGGAGGTGGTTGTGGGTGGGTAGCTCTATCGGTATTTGAATTTTCACAAGAACATTCATGAGCTACTTGTGTAATCACAAAGTAAATAAAACATTTAAAAGACAAAATGTCAGGAAAGATTTTAGAATTCAAGAAAAAAATTTTTTTTTGAGACGGAGTTTCATTCTTGTTGCCCAGGCTGGAGTGCAATGGCATGATCTTGGCTCACTGCAACCTCCGCCTCCCAGGTTCAAGGGATTCTCCTGCCTCAGCCTCCCGAGTAGCTGGGATTACAGGCGCCTGCCACAATGCCCAGCTAATTTTTTTGTATTTTTAGTAAAGACAGGGTTTCACCATGTTGGCCAGACTGGTGTCGAACTCCTGACCTCAGGTGATCCACCTGCCTTGGCCTCCCAAAGTGTTGGGATTACAGGCATAAGCCACCGCGCCCAGATGACTTTTAAAAGAAATTTAGAAGGATGAATTGTAGAATGCTCAGGTGGGTTTCCTTCACCTGCTCTGACACAACCAACACCAGGTATGGCTTCCTGTGGCACCGGCTCCTGATGCAGCGTGTTTCATGTTACACTTGTTTACTCTTCACGGTCACCCTCATGACTTGGGTACTGATCATCTCCATTTTATAGATGAGGAACCTGAGGCAGAGGGGCTATGGAATTGGCCCAAGGTCACGGAGTTATGAATGGCAAAGCAGAGTGCAACATCAGAGCTAACTTGTCCAAGTCTGAGTCTCTACAGGCTGGTCACCCAGAAAAGAAGATGGCCTCCTGAAAAGCACCATGGAAACCAGCTCCAGCCTGGAATTGCTTAAAGCAATTCTGATCAACTGCAGGGACTGGGCCCCAGCCAGCCAATCCCCATCGCGGCAGGGGAGGGGCCCGTGCCCCCTGCCGGTAGTCACACTCCGTGCTGGTGAGACAGAGTTAAAACCAGAGTGCCTCCATGTTACACTGCTATTGTATCCCAGCCCCATCCTACTGGGTCCTCAGCCCTACTGCTTCCTAATCACACAGCTTAAAAGCCTCAGGCTAAATGCAATGTGGGATCCTGGATTGGATCCTAGAACAGAAAAAGGACATTAGTGGAAAAACCAGTGAAATTTGAATCAAGTCTGGAGTTAGTTATTAGCAGTGTACCATTTTGGTTTCTTAGTTTTGACAAATGTACCATGTAATATATCATTAACATTGGGGGAAACTGGGTGAGAGGTATTCCAAAATAAAAGGGGTGTGTGTGTGTGTGTGTGTGTGTGTGTGTGTGTGTGTGTGTGTGTGAAGCCCCACAGACAAAGATTGGGTCCCTCTCCTGGCCTCAGCCCTGCCATATCACTGTGCACTGCCTATTTGGAACATGATGGGACAACTGATGACTCATATGCCTGCGTCTGTGACTGCCCCTAAGAGGGCTGCTCTGCCAGGGACCCTTGTTTGCTCAACACCAGGATCCTGATGCAGGTACAAGAGTCTGTGCCTTCATTCCACCAAGCTGCCTCTCATGTCCTGGGGGCCACATCCTTTCTTTCTTAGTAAATCCTAAGGGATGATCTTAGCACAAAGCCAGTTGCCCCAGAAATTGAAATTAGATTGTTAAGTACCATTAGAGGCTGGATCCACAGCCACTGAGCACATGGATACACTTGGTTCATGGGGGAAACCCAAAGCCAATAAATACATTCTCCATATCAACCACAATTGATTTAATTCCAAATGAACTACAAGTTGGATGCTAGAAGGTGTGTGTCAGTAACTAGATACCATAGAATCTCTTTACATACCATTTCAATTATTTTGTTGATATGTTTCTGAATTTCCATAAGCATCTCGACACCCTGGAAGTAGAACAACCATAATCTTCCACAGTTGCAGACTAGAAAATTTAAGTATAAAAACTTATAACACATGTGGCTATTTTTAACTCAGAGTATTTGTAGAGTCCCTGATTAGCGGATGATATGCTCTACAAAATCAGTAGATTAAATGTTAATCTTCACCCCAGTTTTCATTGGGTTGAATGTGAATGAGAGGTTCTTCTCCCTCAGTAGCCTCTCTTCGACCTTTCAGAACTGACTGGTTCAGTTGCTTGGATCAAGTTAACTTCATTCTCTTTTATGGTCTCTGGACCAACCTGGACAACTTTCTTTTTCTTTTTTCTTTTTTTTTTGAGATGGAGTTTCACTCTGTTGCCCAGGCTGGAGCGCAGTGGCATGATCTCGGCCTACTGCAAACTCCGAATTGTTCAAGCAATTCTCTTGCCTCAACCTCCCAAGTAGCTGGGATGACAGGTGTGCACCACCATGCCTGGCTAATTTTTGTATTTTTAGTAGAGACGGGGTTTTGCCATGTTGGCCAGGCTGGTCTCGAACTCCTGACCTCAGGCCATCCTCCCATCTTGGCCTCCCAAAGTGCTGGGATTACAGGCATGAGGCACCATGCCTGGCCAACCTAGACAACTTTCCCACAATACATGTCGCAGATCACCAAGGTAGTCTGGATTAGAGTGGCTGAATCAGTATAAATCTACTGTCCCTTAAAAAGTAGAAAAGTATGTTGTGATGATGAGATCTGCATACAAAGACCTGATAAAGAATGGCATTCCTTGAGCTCTGGTATGCAAACAGCTCAACAGATACTAACTAAAGGAAAGATCCTGACACCAGGATCTGAATACGATCTGACAGATGATAAGCCAGATATAAATCCTAGTCTTCTGCAACTGATAAACTGTAAGGCAATAACTATTTTAAGAAAAAATTCTGTATCATGAAAAATCTTGATTTTTTTTTTTTTTTTTTACTGATTTCCACTAAGATAAAACATTACTCAACTTATTACTGGAGGGGGCTTGGGGAAAGCTTTCTGTACTTTTTTAGAAAGCATCTCCTATAGATCATGAACCTTTGGTCATCATGAAGATTTAAAGAGGCATATTGACTCTTTCAGGCTACTGAGGAGCAGTATAGACCCTTGCACACCTCTGAGTGGTGAACATGCAACTTGAGATTTATTCACTCCACAAATATGCACTAAAAGTCTCATAGGTGCCAGGCAAGTCCTGGAGTTCTTGCTTAACAGAGTGGGTTGCTAGGAGGTGCTAGCTTTCACTTGCTGCTGCCATAGGGCACAGTGCAGAGTAAATAAAGATGCCCCCAAATAACAACCTTCCAGCACTTTCTAGGTCTGCAGAGTTTCTCAGCCATGGCTTCTCTGTGAGTCACCAGCATGAGCCAATGCTGTAATGAAACCAAACATCTAAGGTGCTCTACATGTGCTCCCTTTGGTTTGAGGTCTTTCTTCCCACTTCTCTGATTTCCTAAAATATTTTTTTCTCATTTTATCTTTAATTCCCTCTCCCTTGGTGTCACAAGGGAGCTCCATTAAAAGTCATCAATGATGGAGTATTTTTTTTTTTAGAAAAGGTAATTTGAGATAATGTAAGGTACTTGTTTGGTTGTTAATTCAGGATGGGGTATACAAATCACTTCTTTCATTAAATTTAGCTTCCCAGATGATGACTTCCCACAGCTGACCAGCGATACCATCAGCAAAGGCATAGATAGCGTTGTTGGCTGTTCCTGAAATAGGGGGAAAACGAGGGAAAATGAGAAACAGGGTTCATCCATATTGAGATACTCATGGCTCCTTTTAATGGAACGTCATAGATACTAACCTGATTGTGCTTCAGTAGAGCGATACTTAAGTACAGAGGTTTATTAAGCAGCATGGCACAGGCTTTGGCAACAGCTAGTGACACGGCCCCTATGGCCATACTGCCACTGAGTACAGGCTCAACAGGCTCTGCAGGCGTGATAGGTTTCTCTGTAATAGTATCCTTTCTCACTGGAGGGAGAAATATTGAGAGTAAGACTGTATTTCTAAATGCTTTACTTACAGATGGAAAGACCCAGGAAAAAGAAAGGATGAAAGTCGAGGCTGGGAACAACAGATGCTCTACCTCAACCCCCAAGAAGTTTTCTGTTTGGTTTTGCTTAAGATTCTCAAATAATCATTAGGCATGGATTTTGCCTGTCTAAGACATTTTAAGCCATTTAATATTAATTCCTTCATCAATCATATGAGGTAGATATTTTTATTCTACATTTACACGTACATAAACTGGGGCTTAGAGGGGTTAAAAGACTTGCCCAAATGTAACAGAAAGTAGATAGAGTATTTGAACTGCCTTTAAATTTCAAATCCTTTGTTTTCCTATATTTCACCATAGCTGCTGCACACTCAACTTTCTGCTGAACATCTCTGCATGAATACATCTAACTTGCTGTCTTTCTCACCAACACCAAACCAATGCCTTGTTCTGTGTCATTTACGATCTTCAGCAGTGCCTTTCAGATCCAATCATTGACCCAGATTCCTTACCCATCTTTCACTAGAATATGTTCTCAGCCTCCCTGTCTCATGAGGTCCGGACAGAGTCCATCATATATCTCTAGTGTTCCTCTTGTCCTTTCCTCCACAGCTGCCAATGTGGTTCAGGTCCCCAGTCGAGATATTTCAGCACCTCACGCTTAATGAGTGCTTAGCAAATAGCTGTGCCCTCCCACTTCTTCCCTTAAGTTCCACGTTCTATTAGTCAAAAGCAACCACCAAACGAACATCCATGTTGGTCTCTACTTATAACTCAGTAGTGGCCATCCCACCCTCCCAAGGGAAGATTGCTCAAACATAATTCTTTTGTCTGGGGGCAAACCTCTTCACCTCTCTGGGCCTCAGCATCTGGATCTATGAAATAAGGTACTCTGCCTCCCTGGTCTCTTTGGTCCCTTCCTGGTTCTGCTGCTTTCTTACTCATTGGAACCCGCATTAATTGGGTGTATGGTTCGTGCTTGGCATCATGCTAGATACGGGCAATGACAAGTGGAATAAACATGATTCATGCCCTCAAGGAGCATGTTCTAGTCCAGCAAACATACAAAACCCTGTTATTATACCAAGAGCAGCTCCAGAATGAACGTACTGCAGGGGCTGAGGTTAGCAATCTGTTGGAAGGCATGGAGCAAGGGCAAATTGAAGTGATAATTTCTATTATTTGCTTTAAAATAAAGTTTCGTAAAGAAAATGTTTATTTTACATAGGATTGAGAAAATGTTGGTTGTTCATATCAAAGGAATCAAAACTCTAAGATATGGAGTGGCTTTTGGATTAGCTAATGGAAATTTTGAAGAGAGGTAAAAGGTCTCCCACGCCATCCCCTCCCACTCTACCCCCGACTTGGCACTGCTCAATGCACCTTATTTAATAAGTATTTATCACCTCTGGGTGAGAAACTGTTTTATTTTACAAATAAAAGTGGAGAGTGGGATGGGGGCAAAATCTTTGAGTGAGAATGTGGCATAGGATGGATGGCTTTTGGCCGTGAGCCCAAACTGGGTCTGCAGCCAAGAGACTCAGAAAGGCAGTCCAGGCTTCAGCCTTTCTTCCTCACACATTTGTTACTAAGGACTCTGCAAGATGGTAAGTCACCAACCAACCTGGCTTTTGCCCCTTTTTTTTGGTAGGAGGTGGACGGGGTGGTGGCGGTGGTACTGGAGGTAGAGGTGAAGGCACTGTTGAGTATTCCAGGCTCTTTTCCAATTCTTTTCTCTCCTTATCTTCTTGTACTTTACTTGCAAAGAATATCCTTAATGGCAAGAAAATATGGCTTTCAGTGGGATATTTAGGAATATCACTCTGTGATTTTGGTCATGTTTTAGAGATGACCCCAATATATTTCAATAAATAACTGCTTTTCAGCTACTTAAGAACAAATCAACTTTAATTTTCAAAGCCAGAAAACAATGATGCTGTAATAAAACTGCATTCAAGAACTGAAATTCATTTTGGCATGGAAATAAATGTTTATAGATTTCAGGTGCTCATTTTAAAATTATTTGAGTGCCCTGGGTTTGCATTTTTAGAGTAAAACTTGAAGATGTAATTTTATTGTGGGTTACAGTATTTTCTTTTTGTATAAATGACCATCAGAAAACAAATGTGTCAAGAATAGAGTGAAATACAGCATATAAATATAGAGGACTTCCTTTCTTTTCTCTTGACACTTAAGATTAATATTTAAAAAAACTTTTGGAAATCCCACTTAGATGCATTTATGTAAAATTTCAGCACCCCAAAATAAAAGAGGCTAAAAGCTTCTATAGGCAAAAAACCAGACAAACAAAAAAGACATAGGAATCAGATTTGCATCAGATTTATTAATAATCCAGATGCCAGTGGGGCAATGCCTTTAAAGTATGAAAGAAGTTGATTTCAACAGAGAATTCTATACTCAGCTAAACTATCAACCATGGGGACAAAGTATCAACATTCCCACACATAAAATAACTAAGAAACTTTACATCCCATATACCCTTTCTCATTCTTACTTTTAAAGGATACGATACAGCAAATCATGAAAGAAAAGAATGTGGGTTCCAGAAACAGGAGAACAATTAAGTTTTTATGGCATCTCTGTAGTTGGTCTACAGAAGAACCAGTCGAGATGGGTGGTTTGGGGAGGGAAAATACCAGGAAAAAAAGGAGTGTAATAAAATATAAGATGTAACTGAGAGCTTGAGAAAAAAATAATAAACTAAGAAAATGATAATAGCACATGAAGGGGAAAAGAAAAGGAATAGAGGAATAGCATTCAGAAACTCCCAAGAAAACCCAAAACTATTCAAAAAAGTTTATTGGCCGGGCACGGTGACTCGTGCCTCTAATCCCAGCACTTTGGGATCCATCTCTACCAAAAATACAAAAATACAAAAATTAGCTGGGCATGGTGGCAAGTGCCTGTAATCCCAGCTACTCAGAGGCTGTGGCAGGAGAATCGCTTGAACCTGGGAGGTGGAGATTGCAGTGAGCCGAGATCATGCCACTGCACTCCAGCCGGGGTGACAGAGGAAGACTCCATCTCAAAAAAAAAAAAAAAAAAAAAAAAAAAAAAGTTTCTTTTACAAAGGTCGTTATCTTACTCTGAAGCAAACTAAAATGTTATATACAATTAAGTGATAAAGCTTAAGAAAAGAGAATCCAATTGACCTTCTATTGGCCAAGGGGTTGTGGCATTGGACCTGCACAAACAGGAAAATGATTCTAACTCACTACTTGGTTGGGCAATGAAGAACATTTCCATAGCCCTAGTAAATGTTTCCTTGTTAGCGTGTTTGAGTCAACCTATGGGCAAAGCATGGGAGACTTAGTTGTGGCTGGAGAACGGAATGTAAGTGTCAGCTGTTGTGACTAAATAAAAGGATATGAGGAGCTCACAGGTGGCATGTGACAGGTGGGGAGAAGAAAAAGGCATCCTCTGGATTCATAATCGGATTCTTTTTCTGAGAAGCTTTTTACTAAGTCTTAGGAAAGCTCTATACATGAAAAGAGACTGAAAAGCCCTATGTAGTGTTACATAGTAAGGTGTTAACTACATGGTTTTCAAGAGAAAAACAAATTTTATGCTAAATGTTGCTGCTTTCACATATGCTTTGTAAACTGACTTCCCAATTCTATAGATTTGACAGACCCATTTTATTGGCAGGTGAAATGGAAAGATAATGGAAGTATATTTGTACTTGATTTTTTTTTTTTTTTTTTTTTTTGAGACAGAGTCTTGCTCTGTCACCCAGGCTGGAGTGCAGTGGAGCAATCTCAGCTCACTGCAAGCTCCGCCTCCTGGGTTCACGCCATTCTCCGGCCTCAGCCTCCCGAGTAGCTGGGACTACAGGCGCCCGCCACCATGCCTGGCTAATTTTTTGTATTTTTAGTAGAGATCAGGTTTCACCGTGGTCTCGATCTCCTGACCTCGTGATCTGCCCGCCTCGGCCTCCCAAAGTGCTGGGATTACAGGCGTGAGCCACTGTGCCCGGCTTGTACTTGATGTTTATATTTCAAAGTGGAAGCTGTACCTGAGTAGGTGATCCACCTCTGCCTGGTCAGAGGGTGCCATCCCCTGGAGCTCATGCGTGATGGTGCCATTGACCCACTGCACGGCGGTGCTGACTGCACTGGCCCTCTCTGCCTCCTCCGCCTCGGCCAGCTCGGGCAGAGCGTTCTCATGGACTTCAAAATGAGTCGAGATCACCACAGAACATATGTTCTGAAAATCATATAAATGTGTTCAACACTTTCCCTACCTCTCCCAGAAAGAGGAAATTAAATGAATCCAGCTTTTAACATGCACGAAATTTTACCACCAATTTCAAGGGGAGAATGAGAATATATAATTTTATTTGAGATATTTTTATATCTGTTGAAACACTATGGAACTCAGCTTCATAGAACACTTAAAATACCCTTAGAAAAACCCTACATCAAACTTCATTTTTATCACTACCTCTCCAATAAATAACAACAAAAATGCAGACTTAATCATTATTATTCTCCTACCAGAGGCGATAGCAAAAATTATTTCTAACAAATATGTAGCAAGGTGAATTAAAGTGAATTATTAAAATTATTAAAGTAAATTCTTTATTTAGGTCAGTCTAACATCTATAAATATCTAGGTAAATAGACTAATCTATAAACCCACATGTAGATTTATAGAACCTATCACATGAGTAATGTCAGAGTTTATAAACTATTTTTGCCTCATTTCCATTATCCATGTTGAATCATCCTCAGGTTAGCATGTCATGTCTGTATCAAAATTACACTTAAACATAATAAAGCCATCATGGTTGATGGTATGATGCATGTTTACATGACTACCTATGAAATATACATATATTTCACAAACACTGAATTTCAAAACATCAATTTCCTACAGTTTAGACAAGAGTTGCTAATAAATGCAGTGGGGCCAGGACATTAAAGAACACACTTAAACTGCCTCATACCTTGGGAAAGTTTTGAATGGTACAGAATGTGTCCACTTGCAGGGTTGGAAGCCCCAGTCCATCCAGTACTTCTTTCCCCACTATTTTGCATATGGTGGGAGGCTTTGCAAGTTTAGAAAAGCAGTTTGCCTTCAACACACACAAAAGAACAAAAATCATCTGGTTTAAGTTGGTGTTTGGGGAAAAAAGAGTCACAATACCACATCTAATTTATCTTCAAAAGGTCATTCACATTGACTCTAGTTTCTACCAAACCTCTCCATGAGTATTCTTCCTGATGCCAGGATTAGACTAGCAGTTCTGTGAGAACTGCCCTGCCCTCACGTACCAAGATATGGATTCAGCCCACTCCTGAGTCTCTGGTATATGGGGCAATTTGGTGTATGTTGAACTCTCAACAGAAACTTGCATACATTTCTTAATTAAAAGGCCCTGTGTCACTGATTAGCAGGCCTTCTTCAACAGAGATGGTCTCACTCTGTTGCCAGGCTGGAGTGCAGTGGCGTGATCTCGGCTCACTGCATTCTCCGCCTCCCAGGTTCAAGCAGTTCTCCTGCCTCAGTCTCCCGAGTAGCAGGGACTACAGGTGTGTGCCATCATGCCCAGCTAATTTTTGTATTTTTAGTAGAGATGGGGTTTCACCATGTTGGCCAGGATAGTCTCGATCTCTTGACCTCGTGATCCGCCCACCTTGGCCTCCCAAAGTGCTGGGATTACAGGCTAGCAGGCCTTCTTATAGTCAATTCAGTTGCCTAAGCTATCTCTCTTTTTCTTTTCTTTTCTTTTCTTTTCTTTTTTTTTTTTTTTTTGGAGACAGGGTCTTGCTCTGTCAGCCAGGCTGGAGTGCAGTGGCACCATCACGGCTGACTGCAGCCTCAACTTCCCAGGCTCAAGTGATTCTCCCACCTCAGCCTCCCAAGTAGCTGGGACCACAGGCACATGCCACCACACCTGGCTACTTTTTACTTTTCGTAGATACAGGATCTTACTATGTTGCTCAGGCTGGTCTCAAACTCCTGGCCTCAAGCAATCCTTCTGCCTCAGCCTTCCAAAGTGCTGGGATTACAGGCATCAGCCACTGTGCCCAGCCCCCTTGTTTCAAGATACAGAAACCAACTGGTCTCTAGAACACCATGATGCATTCAAATTTAAGAAACCTGACATGGGCTGATTTTTTTTTTTTTTTTTTTTTTAAGGCAGAGTCTCACTCTGTCACCCACGCTGGAGTACAATGGCATGATCTCTGCTCACCGCAACCTCTGCCTCCTGGGTTCAAGCGATTCTCCTGCCTCAGCCTTCTGAGTAGCTGGGATTACAGGTGTGCACCAAAACGGCTGGCTAATTTTTTTGTACTTTTAGTAGAGATGGAGTTTCAACATGTTGCCCAGGCTAGTTTCAAACTCCTGACCTCGTGATCTGCCCGCCTCAGCCTCCCAAAGTGCTGGGATTACAGGCGTGAGCCACTGCACCCGGCACATGGGCTCATTTTTATTCCTCCCAGCAAGGCATGTGATATTTTAATGGTGAAGACTTACTCGATGGCTGTATCTTACCATCAGCTCATGCATAGTTCTATATGTTCAAAGAGCCTTGCTGGGAGCCTTAGTAATTGCAGTTTCATTGAGGTGGAAAAGCAGAAGCCATTTGGAAGTTATCCAAGAAAGAGACTGAAGAAAGAGAAGCTGAGATAGAAAGCCCACTCAAGGAGCCTGCAAGAAAAGGCTCAGGACGTCGTTTCTGTGCAGAGGAGCAGGAGCTAGGAGAGACTGGAAGGAGGGAAGGTGAAGGCATATCTTTATTGCTCTCTTGATTGCCAGAGAGGATTGGGCTTTGCTTTCATTTAGCAGACCAGGTCTCTGATCTTTCAGTTCAAAATCCAGTGACTTCAACCTGGACAACAGGTCATCTAATACCCACAGCGACATGCCAGTTCAGAGGTGGGGACCCAGAAGTATTAAACAAGAGCTCATTTTCAAGCTATCCATGGATTTTTTAAATGGTGGTTTGTATGTTACAGAGTAAGTGCCTAAACGAATTTAGAATCAGGAGAGCAAAAATGTTATTTAGCTTACATTCTGTGTGTTATAGTGAGTTCAATTTAACAAGCACCAAACACCTATAATATGCCGCACGTTGTGTTAGGAGAGGAAGGGAACTAACATTTTTAAAGTGCTTAATATGGGCTTTGAAAGAATGGCTTCTTTATCTCTATATCACAAACCACAGGGCCTGACATATATAGGATTCTATAAATTAAATCTTGTGTAAATTAATGAATGTCAGTGACATCCCTGGACACTGTATATACATTATGTCATTACATTCAACTCTCTAAGCTATGTGATATCATCTCCATCCCACAGATGGGCAGACTGAGTTCCACAAAAATTAACTGTCCAAGATCACTTAGCCAATGTTTTCATTATCTACTGCTTTGTAACAGACCACCCCAAACCTTAGTGGTTTAAACCATTAACTTGCTCATGATCCTGTAATTTGGGTGGGGCTTCAACTGGGAAATTCTTTTCCTGGGCTTCTCTGGAGTTCCTTATGCAGATGTAATCATCTGGAGGCTTGACAGGAGCCAGCATATCCAAGCTGTTTTCACTCAATGTCCAGTGCTGTAGCTGGGATGGCTGGCACAGTGAGGGGTTGGCTGGGCATCTGTCTTTCTCACAGGATATCCTGAGGGGTCTCGTATCTGCCAGGGTCTTTCTCTACACAATCTCTCTCTTTCCAGTAGGGTAATTGGGACATCCTCACAGCATGATGACTAGCTTCCAAGAGGACAAGCTTCAATATGCCAGCACGTATCAACTCTCTGTTTGTATCGTGCTTGTCAAGGTCCTATTGATCAAATTAAGTGACATAGCCAAGTCCAGAGTCAGTGTGGGAGGGACTTACAAAAAGGTGTTCACACTGGAAGTGTAGTTCCTTGGAGGACCATCAGTGTAACTCTATCACAGTGAGGAAGTGGCAGAGATAAGAATCAAAACCAGATCTGCCACATTCCCAATCCAAAACTCTTTCAATCATTCAGTTTTATGATGATGGAATAAATTGTATTGTTATTGCCTACAAGGATCTTTACCATGTATGAATTCCTCTAATATGTCTGTCTTAGTTTGTTCTCACACTGCTATCAAGGACTGCCTGAGACTGGGTAATTTATAAAGGAAAGAAGTTTAATTGACTCACAGTTCTGCACAGCTAGGGAGGCCTCAGGAAACTTACACTCATGGTGGAGGGAGAAGCAAACACATCCTTCTTCACATGAGGGCCGGAAGGAGAAGTGCAAAGTGAAGGGGGGAAGACCCTTATAAAACCATCAGCTCTCATGAGAACTCACTATCACGAGAAGAGCATGAGAGTAACCACCCCCATAATTTAATTACCTCCCACCCTGTCCCTCCCCACATGTCGTATGTGGGGATTATGAGAAGTACAATTCAACATGAGATTTGGGTGGGGATAGAGTCAAGCCATATCAATGTGGGAGAGGGACAGAAGAAATGACATTGGAGCTGAACACTGGAGGAGGTATAGTGTTTCAGTGCCAGTCAAGGGGGAGATGTGGTGAGCAGATACTTCAGGGAGAGGGAATGGGACAAGCAAAGGGGAGGGAGGTAGGAAACTTCTGGCTTTAGGGAACAGTCAGTGATTCGGTGTAGAGGAGGAGGAGGGCAGGGAGTGGGAGATGCGCCTGTTACCAGAGGGAGGGGCTGAGCACTGTGAACCACACACATGAAGGCCAGCAAGCACGGGAAAGCCACAGGAGGTTCTGAGGAAGAGAACTGTGGTCAGACTTGCATGTTAGGACACTGCTCTGGCAGCACTCTGCAGGATGAACTAGATAGAGGGAGAGACGAGGTGAGAGTTAGCACGGCCAAAACTAGGGCAGTCACTAAGAAAAGGAAAAGGAGATTGCTTTTTTTTTGAGACGGAGTCTGGCTCTGTTGCCCAGGCTGGAGTGCAGTGGTGCAATCTCGGCTCACTGCAACCTCCGATTCCCGGGTTCAAGGAGTTTGCTTTTTTGCCTCTGCAATTCCTGAACATCCTTCAAAGTCCAAGCCAAAGCCTTCCTGGATATACAGCCTCCAAGGATCTTTTCCATCCCTGAATTCCTTTAATAGGCATATAGGGATCTGTCCCTCAATCTAGCACACAGTCGTCTATCACCTTATCTTTTGCTCCAATTATTTTATGTATTAGTGACTTTTGTCCCAAACTAAGATATAAGTTCCCAGAGAGCTATACAAACGAATATCCTGGCTGCCTAATAGAATGAGAAGATCATTATACAGGGGAACAAGAGTCCATGTTTTTAGTTCTAGCTTGTGCACTAAGTAGCTGTGAGACAAAGGCTTGGTGTCCCTGTAAAATGAGGACGTTAGAATAGATTGTGTTCAAGAATTCCTCTAGCAACAGATAGTAGGAAGAGAATGGAATTAGAGTCCAGCATTCACTCATTCATCCTGCAGGTAGTTTCTCAGCATCCACTGTGTGCCATGCACTCTGCTGGGTACTAGGGACACAAACATGGTTTGATTTTTTTTCTTCTGTCACTATGTCCTTTGGGAAAATCATTTAAATTGCACTGGCCACAGGTTCTTTATTTGTAAAATGGGAATCATCATTTTTACCTAGTCGCAGTGGTACTAAGGATTGCGTTATAGCACGCAGCACAAGGGGCTCAGTAAACCCCACACCCCTCCCCTTTGATAGTATAGGCCATGAGTGGGAAAAAGTCATTCGCAGAACATCCTTTATATCAACTGCCTCAACACGACGTGGTTTTGCACCCTGACAGCACATCTGTCTCTTCATAGGACTCATTTTGCTTGGTGTTCACATTGACTCCTTGCTTTCCCTTGCCATAGTGCAAACTCCTAGGGGCCCCAACCACACTGCCTTCCTTACTACTTATAGATCTGGAAGGGAGAAAACGTCTTTGCTTCAAATGCTCACTGGTTAACGCTACGGTATGTGCCAGATCTCAGGGCTGGGCAGAGACCCGGAAGGTGGTAAGAAAAGGCCTCTGAGCCCAGCAGGGGCTCACAGGCTGCCCAGGGAGGCTGCCTCAAGAGACTACAATACACGAAGGAAATGCTGTAGGAACCCAGAAGGACGGTTGGTCCAGGGCTACGTGGGTAAGGCTTTGGTCTGAATTTTGGAGTTTAGGGCGGGGCTGGTCAGATATTAACTGGCATCCTGGCAGAGGAGCCAGTAGTAGGATGAGGCCCCAGAATAGGCTGAGGCCAAGATATAGCAAACGCCCAGGTGTTCATCCTGTGATCAAAGAGGAGCTGCTTAAGGTCGGTGAGCTGAGCTGAGGGCATTAAGGTGTGTGTTAAAAATGACAATTGGCAGGCATGGGCGGTGGGCCGGCCCACAAACGGAGAGGCCTCTTAGGTAGCGAGGAAACCTGCCAGCCCCTGGGCTGTCGCTGCAGCTCAAATACACCTAGCGCCCTCTTTCCTCCAGCTGCCTCCTTTCCGCCACTTTCTCTGGGGAGATCCCTTCACCCCGGGGTGACCTTCTCGCTCCTTCCCTCCAGAAGTCTCCTCCGCACACGCAGGCCCAGGGCCCCGGCGGCGCGCATGCCAGATTCTGAGGCGCAGGCGCAAGGCGTTGCCGCAGCGCGGGGCGGGGGGAGAGGGGTTGGCGGGAGGAGAGCGCTTGTCCTAGGTCCCTACCAGGTGCCCGTAGACGTCGGCAGGCTGGAGGTAGAAGGTGGAGTTGAGCAGCTCTTCCAGCCTGCGCGGAACGTCGTTCTCCCGGTAGTACTCCATCGCCTGCTGCTTCAGCTTCTGCAGCTCCCTAGTGGTCCCACAGCTGCGGCCGCCGCCTTCTTCCCCCATGGTAGGAGATTTAAGGCTACAGCGGGGTTTAGCCTGGGGTCCCACGAGCGTCCTTGCTGTCGCTAGGTAACGCAACGTGATCCCGACCCCCAGATCTCGCGAGGCTTCCAGGCCTAGGTTCTTCCTGCGGCAAAAGCGGTTCCCTTTCCTTGGAGCTAGAATGGTATCTGCGCTCGCTGCTCTGTGTTTTCTCCCTGCGGCATTAGGTCCGGGGGTTGGGCTCCACCTAGACTGCCAAGACTAGGGCCCTCCCGTCTTCGTTTTTCACCACTTTTCCCTGGCGATTTTCCAGAGGGAGAAATCTTTAACGACCTCATCAAGCGCGTTTTGACGGAGCGCGGCAGCCTTAGCTCCGAATTCCGGCTGGGGTCGCGCGCTCTGGTCCCAGTGGCCCACCGTCTCGGGCCACCCCGCTCTCCCCACGCGCCCCCTTGCTCTCCGCTGTTAGTGAGTTCCTCCGGGTTGCTAAGGCCGCCCGTGCCAGGCAGGCGCACTCTGTTGGGGGAGGGATGTAGGGGCTCAGGGCATCCTTACTGAGCTGTGGTGATCTCAGGAATTCTTTCATTCGGCTCATGTTTATTAACTACCTGCTCTGAGCCGAGCCGTGTGCTGGCTGGGCCTGCTATGATGTCCAGGAGAGAAACGGCCACTTGCCTTTCTCTGGGGTATTAGTGGGGGTGAAATCAATGGAATGAAAAAAACACGTGTGGGTTGAAAATATTTGGGGTGAACCCTAAGGGATGGTTGTGGTTTGGGCAGACCTAAGGGTGGGGGATGATTTAGGCAGGACTTGGGGAGGTAAAACGGAAATGGGGGAATGGCCTTGGCTCACGTTCCCTCTCCAGAATGCTGTCCTGCCCTTTTCGATCCGAAGTGCCTTCCTGGCTTCATTGTACCTGCCAGGTGTCATGCGATTGCAGGACTTAGTGTGCGTCCTCAGTTCTAGATACTTCCTCTGCTGCAGGAGTGGGCGGCGACAGACAGGGTGTTCTTGTTCCACTCGCCGCCTGTTTATGTTCCCTACCTAAGCAGATCAGTTACAAGATCTGTGCAACACTTTCCCCCCTCTGGAAAACATCATCTTACCCACTCTGCCTGTTTCCCGAGTCACTTAGTACGAAATGAGGAAGTGAGTGAGAAAGCACTTTGAAACAGTTATTTTCGATACATGCACGTATGGGTGCAGATGCATAAAAATGTGGTGCTATAAGTACTGTTACACAAACCCAGAAATGCACCTTCCAAACTTCCTCCATGTTCTCTCTGCTCTCTTATGGAACGTCTCACTGTGTGTGTGTGATAGACCATCATGAACCTGCCTTCTCCTCTTTGTTAGATGGAAATCCCCTGACGGTAGGATCTGAGTCTGTGTTACCTTCACATCCACCACGAAGCCTGGGGCCCTGCAAGGGCAGAGGATGTGCTCTGCTGAATAGGTGTTGAGTGAACCTTTATGCAAAATAAGCTGACACTATTGCTGTTGTTTCCATTCCACCTTTTTGCCTTTCCTCATATACCCCTGGAAGAAAGGCACCTGCTTCTCTCCTATGCTCATCCTTGAGTGCCCGGGTTGAGTCCCACATCAAAGAAGCCACGTCCGCAATCCAGCTCTCACTCCAGCCAGCCCTTCCTTCTAAACTCTTTCCCCATTTGCAGCCTGGACCACAAAGTTCAGCCCTCAGGGATGTCTTGATTCATTTGACATTTCAATGGAAGATTGCGAGTATCCTGGGCTGGGACCACCATGTCTTAACGGTCTCCCCCTATAACCCATTTGCCTCAGTTCCAGGAGGACAGCGACTTGATCTGTCTTGTTCACCACTGTGTCTGCAGCATCATTACATCACCTGATGGAATAGCTGCTCAATAAATATTTGTTGAGTGATTGAATGGGTTTTACACATAATAAACGGTTAACAAGCACTTAACTCACAATCAGATGTTTTGGAGGTGGGTGAGTAATGAGTACACCAGCCTGTCCGGAGCAAAGGGTTTCTTTCCAGGAATAAAGAGAAATAGGGTGGAAAAGTAGTTTGAGGTGAGATTATGAAGAGGCTGGAATCCCATTTTGTAAGAGAAGGAGGCAACCGCAAATTTCTGAATATAGGAAGGGCAAGAAATAAGTGGGGTTTTAGGAAGTTAACTTGCAGCAGTGGGTAGCATTGATGGGTTTTTGTTATACAGAAAACAAGAGACAGAGGCAGAAAATAGTATATGTGCAAGGGCCTAAACACTGATGACAACCATGGGAATTGATGAGTGAGAGAGAATAGCAAGGAGGATGTAAAAGGCTTTGAGTGGTTGGATGTGGTGAAGTTGGGGAAGCAAAGATGGCTTTTGAGGATACCTTGTAGAATTCTGTGATAGTTAACGGAAATAGGATCAGTGCGTCATCTGGTTTTGATGGAGGCGATATGATGCATTGGGCGTTGGATGTGTAGAGCTTGAGTAGCATCGGTATCCCAGAGAAAAGGGAGGACTGAAGATCCCGATAGACAACATCCACATAGAGTTCAAAGTTGTAAGAACAGACTAATCCTTTGGAGGGCAAAGGGGGAAAATCGTTTTGAAGTAGGACCTAAATATTGGGGAAGGAATAGATTTAGGACATAAAAGGAAGGCAAGGAGCTACCTCAGAAAAAGGGTTTAGAGAAGAAGGAAAAAATCAAAATCACAAAGTCTAGGGCAGAGACTTTTGGGAATATTTCATATGTATGTGTTTGTGTTTGTAGAACTGCATAGAAAAAAGTCTGAAAAGATACACATCAGCGTGTTAATTGTGTTGTCCCAAGGTGATGGGATCACCAGGACCTTTTATTTTCTTCTTTTCCTATATTGATAGTATCTGATTTTCCTGTAATGAATGAATTACTTATATAAACTTGAAAAGTTACATTAACAGGGCCGGGCGCGGTGGCTCACGCCTGTAATCCCAACACTTTGGGAGGCCGAGGCGGGCGGATCACGAGGTCAGGAGATCAAGACCATCCTGGCCAACATGGTGAAACCCTGTCTCTACTAAAAATACAAAAGTTAGCCGGGCATGGCAGCGTGTGACTGTAGTCCCAGCTACTCGGGAGGCTGAGGCAGGAGAATTGCTTGAACCTGGGAGTCGGAGGTTGTAGTGAGCCGAGATTGTGCCACTGTGCTCCAGCCTGGGTGACAGAGCAAGACTCCGTCTCAAAAAAAAAAAAAAAAAAAAGAAAAGAAAAATTACATTAACAATATTTGAGGGAAGAATGTTAAAGTTACAACAGGATGAAGACTTTAAGAAGAAATTTTTAGGAACTCAATTATTCCCCTATAAACTCATTTAATTTTCTCAAAGAAAAGTGAAACTACATGAAGTCAAAAAATCAATCAATCAATAGAAACTACCATCCCAGTCAGCTTCTGTCATTCACTCAGTCAACAAATATTGAATGCCACCACGTGCCAGATGCTGTTCTAGGCACTGGGGAAAGAACAGTGAATAAAATAAATTCCTTCTCTTCACGGAATTTAAGTTCCAGTGACACTCCAGTAGCACTTATATCAGAGTGAGTCATCAGGAGAAAGTGAAATCATACATGTGAAACCATTTTGAAAAGGGGTTTATTAACAGCTGATTGGTATTGACAGATGCAGGTAAATAAAATGATTATTCATGAATATTCCACTTTCTCATTTTTCATAGATACTAGGAAATATTTATGGGGTTTGAGCTATAAATACACTCATATATATGCAGATTTTATACATACTTGACACATTCTTTGTTTTAGTACCTCGGTGATTATATTTCCATTTCATATTGAGATTAAATGTCTTAGGGCACTTCCAGAGCATCTCTGAGCTTGAGGAGGGTTGAGTGTATTGCTGACCTTAAACTTACCAAACTGGGGAGCTGAGGATGGGAGGGAAGAAAGGGGAAAGAAGAGGCTCAGGAGATTTAGAGTGTTCCTGGAACATATCCACGGAGAGAGGGTAGGACTGTACTCTCCTGCTTTAGAAAGAGGAAATGATATTAGAGAGAGATCTAGTCATGACTGTTAACGTCCCATGAATCTGTAACTGCACTGGAAGGCGTGTATGGTGTGCAACAAGAAACACGTGTCTGGGAATGAGAAAACCTAAGGTGGAGTCCCAGCTGCCCCTAAGATCCATCTATGTCAGTAAAAAGAGATGTTTGGACTGGGCTAGAGTTTCCTAAGCTTTTCGAATATGAAGTCTCCTTTTAACAACAATTACAAAATTGAGCCCCTCCCCCCAATGTAATAGTAGTTATATATAATAACTATAAATTTAACAGTGTTTCTAGAGGCATTTATATGTTTATTCATGGAAATTTCATGCATATGAAAAGGGATACATTTATGGGCAAGCCTTCAGTGTTGAGGGAGTATTTGGTGTCTTTGGAGTGATGGGCCCTTTCACGGAGTCCACGGGCTTCCTGGTGGCCTTTTTAGAGAACCCCTGAACTGGGTCTTTCCATCTTGGATCTCTCCTACTTTATAGCTCTAATTTAAGATAAAATACCAGGAAATAGTCTATTGCAATCTGCTAGCTGAAGACCCTTCATAGAGAAAGTTAACACTTATTCAGTCTGCATTTCAAAAAGAATTTCTAAGCTATGTCAGATATTTCCTAAATGAATGTTAATAAAGAAGACGTATTTGCTCATTTTTCCCCTAATCCTGTCCAACACCTTTATTTAAAATGGAAATTGTTTGCCATGACTTTGATGTTCCTGAGTGATTATTTAGATGTTATTTTGGGGTTGCTATCAAGTGCTTGTTAATTCTTCTTTCCTACACTTGACATCTATGTTGAATATCATTTTTCATAGGGAACCAATGAACATGACTGCAGGTGCCTTTAATCATAGAATCATAGAAACTAGAGACAATAGATGGAAGATGTTGCCTTTTCCTCATCTAGAAAATGGGAATAATAATGTTAACTATTTTCACTCAGCCATCATGCATAGGAAATAAGATTCCTCATCTAGAAAATCGGAATAATAACATTAACCATCCTCACCCAGTTGTCATGAATAAGAAATATGATTACCAAGCCAATTGCAAATATAAATAGCTGTAAATTAAATGCTGAGTAATAAAAGTAGGAATTATTTGGCTAATAAATGGAGGAGGCTTTTAAAATTTGTTTTTTTCTTCATTGATGTCTGCTGGCAGTAGTCATTACCACTATAATAGTAATAACAAAACCAGCCAAAACAACAGTTGCAACTACCTTTGATTGGGCATTTTTATATGCCTGGAGGTTTACTTACATCATTTCATTGAATCTGCAGAACAGCCACAAAAGGTAAGTGATTGGCCCAAGGTCACACAGTTAATAAATAGGGGAGATGGAATTTGAATCCAGGTCTAGATGACACCAGTGCCCATGTATTTCCCATTGTGCTCCACTGCCTCTCAAAGATAGAACTCTCTCAGGTTTCACTGTCTTACGCTAGCTGTTGCTAGACTCTTGTCCATTCTCTTTGGAGGAGCCAGTTGAGTTGCTCACTTGGAGGTCTTGAAGAAAGAACTCTCAGTAAGTGGTGTCTTGATCATTGGTTCTTGGGCTGAGCCACACATTAGAATCACCTGGAGGTTCTATTGGCTTCTGCTAGAATCTAAGCACCATTAGAATTTAAGCACCACGAAGAGACGTATTGTTTATTTTAATCATTGCTACAGTATTGAATGATATTGGTGATTGGGCCTTATCCCAGACCTATTAAATTGGAATCTCCAGAGGGTGGGGCCCATGCATATACATTTTAAAAATATATGATAATTAATATGCAGCTAAGGTTGCAAACCACTGCCCCAAAAGAGTTCTCCATGGATTAGGTCAGAAAGAGAATGACAAAGCCTTCCCCCAGGAATGGTTTGTTCATAGATGAAGCCAACAAGGCCTAGGAAATTAAAGCTCCTGAGTTCAAACCCTGGTTCTTCCAGTTCCCACTTGTGTGACCTTTTACAAATTACTTGACCTTTCTGAGCCCATTTCCTCACTGACTAATATTTGTAATTTCATAGGATTGCTAGGAAATGACATTTAAAAATCCATGTCAAATTCCTTCTGCTGTGGCTAACACATAGTAAATGGTGGTGTTATGACCAAGAAAATGAAGGAAAAGGAAAATGTAGTATTTTAGCAGTTTTGCAGTATTTGTCTGAAAACCTTTATTTAGCTTTACACTGGAATCCAGACTGAATTGAATTAAAAGGGAGCCCCCTGTTAAAAACAGTATCAGTGAGCTTTTGAGGTGATTGTGCCTCCTGGTGATGTATCACTTTTATTTTAGCCTTTAGCATTTGCGCAAAATTGTGAAGTTGTGTTGTTTCTCTCTTGCTTCCCAGATAAATAGAAAGCTGGAGCCATAGTCAAAATGTGAGTGTTCAAAGCTGGCATCCCGTCAAAGGCTGTTTTAGATTCAGCCTTCTGGTCATTTGTTCAAAGACCTTTGACACTGAAGACCAAAAGATACTGTTGGAGATGCTACTGCTGGCAGTTTAATTGGTATTTTTCAGGGAATAGACTCACAATTTCTATATGGGCAGAATGAAACTGGAAGCAGGGCAATTATTCAGTGAGTTCAGATAGTAAAGAGAAAAGCAAAAGATGGAGCAAAAGAAACTCTTTGGGCGCGGTGTCTCACGCCTGTAATCTCAACACTTCGGGAGGCTGAGGCAGGTGGATCGGGAGTTCAAAACCAGCCTGGGCAAGATGGTGAAACCCCGACTTTATTAAAAATACAAAACTTAGCTGGGCACAGTGGCAGGTGCCTGTAATCCCAGCTACTTGGGAGGCTGAGGCAGGAGAATCACTTGAACCCGGGAGGCAGAGGTTGTAGTGAGCTGAGATTGTGCCTGGGCGACAGAGCAAGACTCCATCTCAAAAACAAACAAACAAACAAAAAAAAACTTTAAGCAAACTCTTTTGCCATTTTTAAATAGATAATTTTTTAACTTTATAGAAGTAGCCACAGCTTAAAGCTATTTTTGTAGCATAAGTACAGGGCTAATAAAGCAAAAGGAATACCTATAAAATACCTTTAAAAGGCCAGGTTTTCTAATTTGTACTTCTTTTATTAATATAAAAATAGCAAAATAAACAATATGATTGTACTTATTGTGAGTGAAGAAAATGTTAAATGTAGTTTCCACACAGGGGGCACCAAAGAAGAGAGAGGAAGAATCCTAGTTAAGAGGACCAGTTAGATGTTTTATCAAGTTATGGCAAAAAAATGTTTTCTCTGTGACTCTTGTAAATATCGATTGGGTTTGTTTCCTGGCTCCTGAGACTTCTGTGCTTGTTTTGTTGCTGCACTTGAATGAGTATTAATAAATTGTTTGACTTTTGTAACTAAACTTGAGAACCTGATTGAAGGGGATTTTAACTTCCTTGAAAATGTACTTTAAGTTAATCTGCTTAAGAGGAATTATCTGTTTGTTATTAGCAAAATCAAAAGACTGCCTCTGCCTTGTAACTGATGATTTCTACAGGCCTGGTTATGAATCTTATGGTAATATTAAACCTTCAAAAATTATTTGGGGAATTTAAAAAATTAAGTTGGCAACTTAGGACTTGACTTTACATTAATTATTGGCAAAGTGTAGAATTTTTTTTTTTGTCATTATGGTGTTGTTTTCTCTTTTTCTGCCATAATTTTGTCTTTTAGAGTTGGCAGCTATTTTGTCCTAAGAAGTTTTAGAACTACAGTTCTTTGAGTATTAAAAAAAAAGAAAAAGCAGTCACAAATGAAGAATGAGAACTGTTTTTCAAAGAACTGTATTTTGGAGGAGTAAATTCTCAGTATTTTTTTAGCAAATAAAATCATTTTAGGCAAATTTACCTGTATTGATTTAACTGCATCTCTTTTGTATATGACAAACATCTATAAATTATTATAATTGAAGCCTTATGTACTTCCAAAATTATTTAAGGTGATGTATGTGAATGAATCTCTAATATGTTAGATTAAATTTCTATACCAGATGTTAAAAAATACATTGAATTGTGTTGAATGCTGACAAGGGATAATGTATGATTAATCCTGTTTTTAATTAAATAATATAATTATTATATTTTGAGATTGTGCGTTCAACACCTTAGGTAGAGACTACAGAAATAAAACTACTGATGATCAGCATCTGTTTCTCAGAAAAACGTTTCCATTAATACTTGAAGGAGAGAAGTTTAGTAAAGATCAAAGACAGAAATATGATTTCTAAAATGGAAGTGCTTTTATTGTGTTATTAATGATGTTTGTCTTTGGCCTGAGCTACAATTTTAACTGCTACAGTTGGAGGATAGGAAAGAATAGGAAAGTGCGGGAGTGTCTAACACACAGTTGTACTCAGAATGGAATAAAGAGTTGTGTGTATTAGGAGAATGTCGTATGAAATTACTTTCACTTGAAATAAGTAATTGAGGCAAAAGTGAGGTTTGGATTAGAAGTATCTGGGTGTCTACCCTCATCACCATTTGTGTGTGTGTGTGTGTGTGTGTGCCTAGAGATACGGCCAAGGGAAGCAGCGTGAGTAACTCAGGCTTCACTCTGTTCCACTGCCTTTACCGGAGCTACCAAAGTGCCATGAGGGAGCTGCACTTGTTCAACAGCTACTGTTAGATTGTTGTGAAAATTGGAGTTGATCAATGAACAACTGATTGATTTAAAACATCACTGAGCAATCCTAGGTAGTCATCCTTCCCAAAAGTCACAACCAAATATTTGTACTCTAGTCTTACAAACTTTCGGGAAACTTGAAAATGGAGAAGACAGTGAAACACACTCACAAGGCAGGAATTCCGTCTGAATTAAGCTTAGATCTCTGTACCTTCTAAAGAATTTTCTGACTCTAACATGTTAAAAGCAGAGTTCCCATTTGAGGGAACTAGTGCCAAATTTCTTTATGATGTAAAATTATTCTCAGCCAACACTTGTTGAGATTCCTATCAACCATGGATCTGACCTGAACTTTGGTTGCTTAATCATAAATGCTTTCTTTTCTTTTTAGCTAAGCTGACAGGAAAAATACAGTTTCTGTGCTGATTTTGAGAATACAGAATCAAATACAAAATCAAAGACTATGGTTTTTTAGGGTAAGAACAAAGGGCTATAACTTTTAAAGAGTGATATTTGAAATAAATAAAGTGTATATTTATCAATGTATAAGCTTTAGAATGAATGTTTTCCTGTGTCTCATCATTTATTAGTTTACTGAAAATACAGCCATTTTAAATTCTAAACCAAGAAATTAATATTTGCAAGAAAAAAATTATCTGTTCAATTAGTAATTTTTTGTATACTTCTTATAAACCAAATATTGGAAAATTAGTTGTCTTTTTCAGAGATAATTATAAATCTGCAAAACAGGATATGCAGTCAAAATGAAATCAAAACAGGAACTCTTTTGAATTTATATTTGCAAGAGACTTTATCTCCAAATATTATTTATTATATGAGAACAAAAAAAAAATCACCATGTGTTTTGTTTTTAACTAAAAAGAACTGGCTTTCCTGTCCGTATGTATGCTGTCTTGAGTTCAACCCCAATTCACTAGGGGCATGCCTTGGGCCTTTCACATTCTTTCAAGCCCCAGTACTAAAGAAAAAAAAAAAGGCACTAACCTTCTTGGCACAAAACTAGACCCTGGCTGGTACATCAAACATTGCACACACGTCTGTACCCTCTGGGGTTAAGGCTCAGTTGCCACATCAGGATCAGTCCATATGATTACTATGTTTATGACCATGCAGTTACTATGTTTATGATCATATGATTGCTATGTTTATGATAGACCCACCTTGCTTTCAAATTGAGACTTTAAGATTATACACGTCATGCCATCCTATCTCATCTATTTTTGACAAAATGTGTAGGTGAGATTTTAGGTTTTTTTTCTTTTTTTTTTTTTTTTTTTTTACGGTAGGGATCTACGAAGTCCTTTGGAATCAGTCATACTTGTTTAGTTGATTGCTAAAGTGCATCTCTTTCAATGGGGTATTTTTAAATAAGCTGTAACTTTGGATGTATATTACTGGAGGAATGGAGCTGTGATCCCTGTCAAACTGAGAAAAGCAAGGGTATGGGAAGACTCCTTTGGCTACTTAGTGCTTTGTAACTTTTGAGGAAACTTTGCAGCACGTAATTCTAAGAAAATTGTAGGAAACAGCAAAGTAGAGCCGGGTTCTTCGTGGGGGAGGGGAGCGAAGTCTGTGCTCATGGAGCTTCAGTGATGTCTGACTTGATCCTAAACACTGCGGTTGAAATGTTCCTTTAGAGTGATCTTGTGCATTCCACAAAGGCATAAAATAGTAAAATCTGTTTCTTCCCTTAGCCAGTGGTTCTATATTAACTCAAGAGCTATAAAACAAAGTTCAGATTGATGTTATTTTCCAACTGTGAAAGTATGTTCACCTTATGTATTGAATACAAACATTTCAACAGGCCCTGTTACCCACTAGCCTGACTGTTAGCTTTTTATTAAAGTATAAAGGATCTTTACACTTCTGTGTGTTAACTTTTAGTGGATGAAATATGTATTGGTGACAAATGTAAACACATGGATTTACTAAGTACATAAGGTGCTCAGGTTGAAATGTGTGTGTCTCTCACTACATAAATAAGTTGACAAACCTGAATTATGAAGAATTTAGCAGTTATTGCTTAGAACAATCACGTATTAGCCTGGGTTATAATTCTCATCTCTCTGTGCCTTTAACCGGCTGTGCCTTGACAGAGGAATAAGGCAACATTTTTAAAAATGCAGTCTTTTATTTTTTTAATGCAAGCCCCAGCATCTTTACAAACCCTCTTTTGTATGAAGTTAAGACAAACTTAACTAAAGGCTTAATTGTACCTTGTGAAGTTAGATGGTTTAAAATGTGCTATGGAGATCCACGTGAAGAATAAGATGTAAAGCATAATTTTGTTGCCTCTGAACTTTGGAATTCTAGGCAGACCTCTTGCATCAGGTACAAATAAACCAAAAAGGGGCATGCAGAAGTGAAACCAGTCCTGTGGCTGCTGTCAGATTTGACATTCATTCCACTGATGATGTGTTTGTTTGGCTTGTTTTTCTCCACTTCAAATGTTCTGTTTTTCCCCCCTCCAGAAATATGGTGAAACGGTGTTAAAACTGTCCACGCACACTCTCACTCTGGGAGTTCATGCAGAGGACACTCAGCCTGAGGACCAGCAGCAGGCCAGCAACCCCCGCCTCCCTCCCACGCAGAATGCCACCTCCCGGGCCCTCCCATCACACCCTGGCTTGCTGTGTTGCTCTGTACGAATGGGATTTCTGTTTCCAGCCTCGATAGTCCAAGCTCTTCTCTTCTTGGATGCAGGGGCTTAATTCAACCCACTTTCCTCTGCCTTGACCACCGATCAAATAGGCAAAGCTACTAGAAATTGTGTGGAGTAATTTACCACTTACTATCTGTTTCCCATGACAATATATAAATCTTTGTTTTTATTTAAGGGACTCAGAGCCAGGCGGAACTTTTGGGGTTATTAGTTTCATATTTTATTTAGTTCTATATTATCAAATTAAACTTCTAATTATATGTGTCACTTTACAGGCAAAATTTTTTTTAAAAAAGCCCTGTCAGTATGAGCAAATAGAAACACATTTAAATTCCTGTTTAAAAGACTGTCAACATAATTCTTCATATTCGGGAATCAGTTTATTTAATGGGCTTAGATTTAAAGAATTTTTTTTGCATTCTTTTTACTAAATAGGTAGATAAAAATACCTTTTATTATAGGTAGAAAAATACCTTTTATTATAGGTAGGAAAATACCTTTTATTATATACAGTGTATTTTAGTATAGTATGTGTTATTGCCCTAGCTGGATATCATGTATATTCTGATAGCATTAAAATATTTTAAAATCTAAAATCCCCAGTCTCTAAATTCTAAGAAAAAAAAAATGCTGCACATACATTCAGCTACGGAAGTTGTACCATGACCTTTCAGAGGGTTTAGCTGCACAAAGTTCTACGGCTTTTTCAGATTTATTGCCATAAATGGTCTTTTTTATAGCTCAGTTCTCTGTGCTCTTTGTCAGTAAGTGGGCAGATGTTTTTGCCTTTTTATAAAACTGCAATAATAGGCATGTCTACTGCTTTTACTTCATCAGCTAGAAGAACCATATCCATGGCTTATCCTGATGACAGGTGATTCACCTGAGCTTTGTTCCCAGATTGGTAGCGGGCAGCATGGCATGTCGTAAGTGGCCCTTCCCACCAACTGAATTGAAAAAGGTTTCTCTCTGATTTAGATATAAACTTACGCTTTCACCTGTCGGAGGAAAATGAAACCATCGCTAAGAGTTTTTTATTTTGCCGGCAGGTTCATGCCTGTGACAAAGTGATTTATCCCCAGGTGAATTACTCCTTCACATTGGTGTGGCAATGACTATTTAATAAAGCTATTTATGGAAAGTCCTCAAGTGTGTGGTCCCCGTTCCCACAGTGTGTCACTGCCGCCGCCAAGTGACAGGTCTGAAAAATCAGCAAATCCTAAACAATTAAGCCATCAATTCCTCCTTCCCAAACCAAGGCCCCTGCTACCTCCTAGATAAAGATAGTGTCTACTTCTGTAAGGAGAAACAAAGACCCTTCCCCAAATCACACTGGACCTATATGGATGTCCCTCCAAATTCATGGGCTCTCAGAGAAGAATGGCATGGGTGATGAAGAAAAGAATTTCTTTCTCTGAACGAATAGATGTAATTTTAGGGTTGAAGGAGTTTGTGTGTGTGTGTGTGTATGTGTGTGTGTGTGTTTGGTTAGTTTACCACAATCTTACACAAAAATCATACCATACAGCAGGGAAGAAATTCTGTGTCTTAAAAATCCACCAGTCACACCAAAAATTTGTAACTCCAGGAGCACACAAATACTTGGGGATGTATGCAAAGACTGTTCTCTTCTGCAACCTCATTCTTGAAGGGGGCTAAGAGCTTTTCAATTGCTGTGACATTTTCAGCCAGGGAAGTAGTAGTTGTTGCAGAGCAATGTTTTACAGGCAATTACTTTATATGATCAATGGAGCAATTCCCCTTCCAGAAAGGAACCAAAGCGATCTAGTTAAATCATTAAAGAGAGAAAGAGAGTGGGAGAAAGGGTTCATCTCATTAGCAGGTGCCAGTGCTGCAGGCTCCG
The DNA here is from genome assembly GCF_028878055.3 of Symphalangus syndactylus. Classification (NCBI taxonomy): domain Eukaryota; kingdom Metazoa; phylum Chordata; class Mammalia; order Primates; family Hylobatidae; genus Symphalangus; species Symphalangus syndactylus. The sequence goes on from NC_072424.2 coordinate 21,628,042, forward strand.
TGGCGGCACACAATGTCACTGGCCCTTTAAGACAATGACTGTGCTCCCTCCACCACTGCCACCCCCTCCCCTGTAGCTGTTGACAGGTCTAAACCTCCCTAGCAGCCCATTGTGGCCACAGTAGGAGGCACCTGCAGAAAATGTGCCAAAACCAGGCAGGGAGCAAGAGCTTTTCAATAAGCTCCGCAGCTGGAGAGGAGAGGCAACACTAAACAACCAGCCTGGACCCAGGCATGTGATGGGAAAAGGGGTCAAAAACAGACACCTCCTATGGGCTTTCTGAGCACTGTTCGGTTCAATTTGCTGACATCTTCTAGCTGGCTTTTCTCTATTTGCTTAATATGCTGAGGTATTTAGCTTAAAAGCACTAAATGCCCCATCATGATGAGCCGTTTTCTCTTTCCCCATTTACTGTTATTAAGGACATTTTCCAGCATTTTCACTCTCTTTCTGCCCCAAACTCAGATTGTTTTCTTTCACTCCTCTCTCGTGACTACTCACAGGCATTCTCCACCACACACCGCCTGCTTGATTTTACTCATCTTTAATTCAGGGACGAGTAAAACTCTCCAAATTTAGGATCTGTGCTACCTTTGTAAAGCACACACTCCTGACTGCTTTTGGCACATGTGTGGAAGCCGAATTCTTGCATTCCAACTAGTAAACGTGTATTGTGCATCTACCGTGTACCCATCAGCGTTCGCGGGGCTTCTAGAAATCCACAGGTGAACAAGACATGCTTTTCCTCTTGTACTGTTTAGGACCCAGCAGAGGGAATGAATAGCTAATATAACTGTGGGTTCTAGGAATTTGTTTTACACCCAGGCGCTTGTCTTTGTAATATCTACAGCCCTTTTGAGAATAAGCAGGAGTGGAGGGAGAGGACGGGGAGTACCCTGGGATGGGCTGGTGGTATATTGGCTCTGTCAAGTGTCCCTTGGGGAACCAGAGGACAGAGTCTCAGTGTCATCTCTTCAAGGTAAATGGAGAGAGAACCGGGCCTGGTTCCTCAGTTTTGGCAGCTCTTGTGTCTCCACGACTCCTTACGTGCACACAACGCTTCCCAGTTTTTGTGATTTTCCATCTATTTTTCTTTCTTGATGTAGTAAGGCGTTATCTCTGTCTTGCAGATGAAAACATCTGAGACACAGGGCTAAGCACCTTGCCCAAGGCCACACAACAAGTAGGTGGTAAGTGCACAGGCCTGCCAGGGACCCAGCTCCTCTGCGCCTACCTAAATCTTTGCTTCCCTCCTGCCGGGTGCTGCCTCTTCAAACTGTCAACCAGCACGAGTACGCGACTTAAGAGCAACATGGAAACAAAGCGACATTTTCACAGTGCAACTCTTTTCCCCCCTCCTACAGATGGAGAGTGTTGGCGTGTACGGATTCTGTGGGTGTAAAGCAAAGAACAAAATGAAGTGTGATTCAAGGTGGGAAATAGCCGCTTCAGGTAGGAAATGAACTAATGTATGTAAGTATCAAACTGGCATCTGAAATAACTGCCCCAGAACCTCATTCCTCTCGAGAGGGACTAGGTACATTTAAAACTGGGACGTTTAAACTTCTGCACGTGTAAGATGTTTGCCAAGCCACTGCTGCACCTGCTTGTTCAGAACACCAGCAAATGGGAAGAGGTTTGAGAGAATTTCAGAGGCACCCTTGAGTCAGGAAACAAATTTGTTTCCCACCTATCCAAAGCCTAGAATCGTCGCTGGCCACAGACCTATCCAAAGCCTAGAATCGTCGCTGGCCACAGTCACACGCACAGATCGTGGACCTAGCATCCGGGTAGCCTGCCGGCCTCATGCTGTCTTCCTGCCCTGCTCTGGTGGCCCTGGGAGATTGGCTCTGTGAGGGCCCATACAAAGGCAGGAAGAGATGGCCTCTCGCTCTTCTGGGCTTGTTTTTGCCTTAACATGTCTCTCCTCTCAGAGGACTGGTCCTCTTCCTTCTTCTTCTTCGGTGCCTCCCTCCAATTCTGGAGAAAACAAGTGGACTATTCATGTAAAAAGAGAAAGACTGAGAAAGGGAGGGGGAGATGCCACCGACAAACTCCATTGAAAGCCACTGGCTGTTCATTTACATTCACACTTTTAAAACATGTTAACTAATGATGTTAAATGGTTTGCCAAAGGTCCTGGCAGGTCAGTTGTAGAAGTGTCATTTCTGCCTAATTAGGGCTCTTGTGGCTGCCTGGGGCCTCCCAGTGCAACCGGTGACAAGCCGAGAACTGACAGCTTCAATTGCAGCCAATAGGAAGGTTGGGCTGGTCATGTTTTCCAACTCAGCCAGGTGTTTGCTGAATGGGGGAGGGGCCTGGCGAGATCTGAGCGCTTCTATGATCCTTTTTCTTTTACCGCTGCCTCCCAAGTCCTTTCCCTTTGCCTGTCTTGTCTTGTGTCAAGGTCAAGAATGGGCTTCGCTAAATCAGCAATTTGGGTTATCTCTGGGAGGCCATTAGCAATCCCCAGCCCAGACATTTCAAGTGGTCTCAGACCCCAGATGCTAGATTTTTTCCTCCGTAAAAATCAGACAGTAGGAAAAGAAAGGGAATGCTTTAGGTGAAAAACAACAGTAAGAAGAAAACAAAACAAAACAAAACAAAAACACAGAAAACTCTGTGTAGCCCTGAAAGTGTTAAACTTCTGAAGACATCATAATAAAATTGCTTAAGAAGAAAACCATGAAAGCATCCCGAGCAATGCTTTAAATATTGGAAATAATAAAAGACCATAGTGAAAACAAATTCTGTAATATTCAATGGGATAGACAGTACCTGTCACATAGTAGGTGCTCAATAAATAAATTTATTGATCTGAATTGGTTTTTTGGGAGAAAAATTATTGTCTGAGAAACAAAGAGTGATTGGTTGAGATTTTACTCTTTTTCATGCTTGGTTTAACTCTTTCTATCATGTTCTTTGAACTTCTCAGTTGACCATAAAATGCTTGCTAAGTTGTAGTTCCACATTATGGGTTGGCATGATTATCTTGTTTCTTTGTTTTGTTTTGTTTTTAACGACTTAAGCAAAATACCATTAATTCTCAGCTCCCCCAGGCTGCAGCAGCTACCACACAAAGAAGCAGTCCTATGGCAATGACAGGACATCTGTGTCCAGGATTTGGATTTGACGAACTGGCAGTTCCTGCAGGGATGATGGTACTCTCTAGTTGTGTCTGAATTGGACACACCAGCACTTGAGCACACACAAACGCACGCGAACAGACAGAACATGCTATGGGCCTATTAGCCAAGGAATGACAGAATTAATCCATGGGCATTTGCGGCCAATGTTGTGTTAAACTAAAGGGAAAAAGTGAACTGGAAAAAGCAATGTTTGTTTTATGAAAATCTCAGACCCAATCCTTAGGTGACAGTTCGGGAAATGAGGGGTGTGTAAAAGAAAGGGCATCTGAAACTTCGGTTTTTCAGCTTCCTTTCCTTGTCTCATGACCTCTTTCCCACCCGCTGCCTCTGTTTTCTCTAATATGGAACAGTGAAAATGGGGGCCAGCAAAACAGATTGTTGATTCCTGCTGATTTTATCAAAGGAAGGTTAGATTAAGTAAGATGGCCTAAATAAGCACACCTAGGACAATACCTGGCAAGTATCAGGTGCTCAGTAGCAGTGAATTCTCTCCCTGCTGTCATGAGTTCTTGAAGGTTGGAGACCATGCGCTGTTCTGCATGCCAAGTTATTTTTTTTGCCTGATAGCAGGTGAGCTACTGAGTGAAGGCAAAGACTGGACACTAATTCAGCTCTGAATCTTCAGCACCTGGCATGGAAGGTGCACAGGACATATTTGAAAAAGGAGAATTAATAGAATTGACCAATAGGCTGACCTCCTGAATGATGAGTGAGCAAATTCATCTAGAGGTATTCAAAACAGTTTAGTTGACTGTCCCAAACTTTCTCAGACCTCTTCTGCCACTGACTTCCCTGAAAAGACCCTTTGCGGCCAGGCGTGGTGGCTCACACTTGTAATCCCAGCACGTTGGGAAGCTGAGGTAGGCGGATCACGAGGTCAAGAGATTGAGACCTGGCCAACATGGTGAAACCTCGTCTCTACTAAAAGTACAAAAATTAGCTGGGTGTGGTGGCACGTGCTTGTAGTCACAGCTAGTCGGGAGGCTGAGGCACGAGAATCGCTTGAACCGGGGAGGCGGAGGTTGTAGTGAACCAAAATCATGTCACTGCTCTCCAGCCTGGCAACAGAGCGAGACTCTGTCTCAAAAAAAAAAAAAAAAAAAAAAAAAACAGAAAAACAAAAATCAAACAACCCCTTCGCATTTTTGTCCTATCCTGTTTTCTGTCCCTTTCAGACCATATCACGCGTTCTTTTTCCTCTTTGGTGACCTTCTTTGTCTTTCTTGCTGCTCTTGTACACTGTTGTTTACTCACACTGCTTTTATTCTGAGCTCTCATTTCTCTTCTATTTCTGGTTCTAACACCTATCTTGTCTCTGCCTCACACACTCACCTCCGACTCGGAGTCCTGACCTGCACAGCTGCAATTGCTGTTTGCGCACTTTGAGGGTGAACAGTTGTCATGCGGCCCTTTTGAGTGCTAAAAAGTGACCACTTAAGATTTTCCTCGTGGTTAGGAAGATGAGTATTTTAAAATCATTCTGGAGGAGATTAGTGGTGAAGAAAACCTTCCTCAGCAACTAAATCATTGTGGAAAAATAAGCCAATTAGTCACTAAAACAAAAACCTTTTGAAGACTTGTGAACAGAGGAAAGAACATGTGAATTACAGGTTTTCTGTTTCGTGGCATTGATAGACTCCAGTAGTATTCATGATCGCTGATCATCGCGATGGTGACCCCGGAAAGGTAAAATTATGTTCAGTTGAATATTACCTAACCCTTCTCAAAGGACAATTTGATTTTGTTATTCCATTGTTAAGGGCTTTTTGTGGCCCTTCGAGATCTGGCTCTGGCTTCTCTTTTACCTTGAACCCTCACTCTGGTTGTGCTGATCTGCTGACCGTCCTCTGGACATGGTAGGGTGTTTCATGCCACAGGGCCTTTGAATAAACCTTTCTTATCCTTGGAATGAATGCCTTTTCTTCCTTTTGTTCCCCTGCCAAACACATGCTATTAGGAAAGATTCAACTCCATGTCATCACCTCCACAGAGCTTCTCCTGACACCTCCCAAGTTAGATTGACCTTTTTCTCTTTTGTGCCCCCGACTGTCGAACTTGATGTTCTTATCAATAACAACAATACTGGTAACGATGATGGTTTCCTTTCACTGAGTGCCTTTTGGTTCCAGTAAGTGTAAGTGCTTTCACTTGTTATATCATTTAAGCCCTGCCACCCTATGAAGAGGCCACTATTATAGATACAGTCATGCATTGCTTATTGACAGGGGTATGTTCTGAGAAAGCGTTATTAAGCAATTTCATCATCGTGTGAACATCATAGAGTGTACTTCCACAAACCTAGATGATATAGCCTACCACACACCTAAGCTATTATATGCGGGATAGCCTGTTGCTTCTAAGCTACAGACCTGTACAGCATGTTACTGTACTGAAGCTGTAGGCAGTTGTAACACAGTGGCAAGTACTTGTATATCTAAACATAGAAAAGGTACAGTAAAGATACAATATTATAATCTTATGGGACCACAGTCATATACGTTGTCTGTCGTTGACCAAAATGTCATCATGCAGTGCGTGACTGTATTTTACCAACAAGGACGCTGCAGCTCAAGTTGCATGTTGGATGTCATACAGTTTCAAAGTGGTGAAGCTGGGATGTGAACCCAGCCAGCATGACTCAACCCACATTATTGGCCACCATCAATACAGAACCACCAAACCAACTACCTCCCATTATAAGCAGCCAGCATGGTGATAGGAGGGGCATTTTCGTTTTCAGTGTGTCTTCTCTAGATGGTGAGCTCCTCGAGGTTGGTAACACTCATAACTTTGTGTTCTAGTGCTTATCCTTGGGCCAGCACATGGCAGAGACTCTAAGTGCTGACTGGATTTAATAAGATGGAATTGAATTGTACTGTAGTATATATTAATATATATGTATATATGTACATATCCTCTCCCTGCCTCTCTTGCTCTTTATATATATGCATATACCTATAATATATGCATATTTAGATAGGCTTTTATATATATATATATATATATATATATATATATATATATATATATAGTATGTATGTACATATATGCATTTATTTTTTTGAGACAGGGTCTTGCTCTGTCTCCCATACTGGAGGGCAGTGGTATGATCACGGCTCACTGCAGCCTTGACCTCCCAGGCTCAAGGGATCCTCCCAGCTCAGCCTCCCAAGTAGCTGGGACTACAGGCATGCACCACCACATCTGGCTAATTTTTGTATTTTTTTGTAGAGATGGGGTTTCACCCTGTTGCCCGGTTCTCAAACTCCTAGGCTCGAGTAATCCACCCACCTTTGCTCCCAAAGTGGTGGGATTACAGGTGTGAGCCACCGCAACCAGCCCATATATGCATATTTAATATACATGTGTAGCATATACATACACATATACACATCCATGCACATAAATTAACAATATGTATATATGTGCATAAATTCACATATATTTTCTGTATAAAGACAGCAAGAGAGGCAGGCGGAGAAAGAATCAGTTGCAGTCTGGAGGAATATACGTGTGTTACGTGGTTTCTCTGACTTTAAATTCTCTGTTAATCTATATTCCTTGTAAAGTAGATGGTAGCATGTATCTTGGCCTACGTGTTTCTAAAGACAAACCTCTAAGCTCTTAAAGTTCTGCCATGGTGTGTCATAGTACATTTAAGTCAGAAGGCCCATTGGAGGAGGAGGATGCCTGGCTAGAATAGTGTTCTTGAGTTTTTCCATGTGTGTTGTCTCAGGTAGGAAGATGACAAGTCCTAATTTGTTCATGCGTGATTCCTCATCATTCAGTCCCTGGAGGCTGAGCTTGTTAATGGTGGTGAATACGAGTTTTGTTCTTTGCCAGGAGCACCCACCAGTGCCCATAACACCCTCCCGGAATGTGCTGGGCAGTGTGTTTAGGGTAAGACTGACTAATGACCCAACACTGAGAACGGCCTTAACACAAACCCAAAAGGCTCTGCTAGAGCTCAGAGGCAGCCACGAGATTGGGAGAGCTGGATGACGGTTTGCTAAGAGAATTCAAGCTGTCAGTCTTCCTGTGTACCCTTTGGATTCTATTATCATGCTGTTGCTTGTAGAGGGAAAAAGTTCGTGTCATTTATATACAAGTGCCCATTTGACATTGAGTGAGTCACATTTATTTTACCCTATATGAACACAAAATCTGTGTTTTAAAATCAGATTCTAGAACTTTAAAAGGGTTCTTATGTATTGTTCTGAAGTAACTCAGTGGCCCTCGATGAGCCCGCCCCACCTGGCCTGTTGGGTGACCCTCTTCCTGCCCCCTCACCGGTTCTGCTCCTTGTTCCTCTCTCTGCGCCTTGGCTCCCCTTCCCAGAGCCCTTCCTCTTGGCCTTGCCAAATCCTGCCCATCCTTTGAGAATCTCTTATGCCCATGGTTGTCTTACCCCTTCCTGCTTTGCTGTGGTATCCATTAGTCTGTTCTCGTGCTGCTAATAAAGACATACAAAAGACTGGGTAATTTATAAAGGAAAGAGGTTTAATGGACTCACATTTTCACATGGCTGGGAAGGCCTCACAATCATGGTGGAAGGTGAAGGAAGAGCAAAGCGACTTTTTACATGGTGGCAGGAAAGAGAGCTTGTGCAGGGGAACTCCCATTTATAAAACTGTCCGATCTCATGAGACTTATTCACTACCACGGGAACAGTATGGGGGAAACTGCCCCCATGATTCAATTATCTCCACCTGGCCCCGCCCTTGACACGTGGGGGTTATTACAATTCAAGGTGAGATTTGGGTGGGGACACAGCCAAAATATATCTGGCATATACAATCTGGTCACCCCTTCCAAACTTCTCTTTTAAAAATGCAACATTCTGACAGTATGTGGAGGCTTGGATGGAAACACGGTAAAAATTACAACATTGTTTCTCACACTTTTGCACCAAAGTGATACAAATCGCAGAGCTGAGGCAGCTGGTGTTTCTGCGAGAATGGAATGGAATGTGGTTGAAATTTTGTGTTGTTTTTTTTAAATATTTGCAACTATTTATTGTTCTTCCCTAAAAATCAGAATTTGTGGTTGTGTATATAATTTTCTAAAGTGTGCCTTTGTGTGTCCTTGATGCAGGACCGGCTCGGACTTGTGACCTTTGCGGTCACACAAGGCCCTGCACGTGGTTTAATGCTCCACTGCCACCATCTTGAAATTCTTAATACCTTGAACGAGGGGTCCCGTATTTTTGTTTCATGCTGGGCCCAGCAGATTACATAGGTGGTCCTGCCTTTGGGGTTCTGCAAGGTGACTAACTGTGAAGCATGCATCGAGTTACAGCTTTAAATCTTAACATGACTTCATCTGTTATGGCCTACCCAGGACAGTGCAGGAAGCTGGGTGCCCTTTAAGAAAGGAGTCTGGGCTGAAGGAGATGGAGAGGTAGAAAGGGTTGAGGGTCCTGAATGCCAGCTTTGCCACGGCCATGCCTCGCAGCCATGTCCTTACTGCCTGTCTATCACAGGCCAGGAGGTGAACAGTCATTCTGTGATTCACATGCAGTAAAGCTTTTTGAGAGTTCTGTTTTTCACCTGGAACTGCCAAGTCATTTGGTGAAGATTTCCTGCTTGTTTGAAGTCTGCAGAGAAAAACCGCTAATGAAACATACCACATTTGGAAATGAACTTTTTAAAGTATGTATCCATAAGTTCTTATTCCAGCTCTTCCTTTTATTTTATAAATGCCTGTCTTATTTCAAAAGGGACTTTCAGGCAGAGGTATAACAACATAATAAGAACAATACATTTGAGAAACAGGACTGAAAAGAAACTAGGGCAAAGTCAGGGGTAAAGTTGGATCACACATGCATACCACGAGGTCTTACTGAATTTTAAATTTACAAATGCCTGTAAGCTTCCCAGTCGCAGAACAAAGGAACACAATTGGTCACATCTATATGCAGCAGGAGAAGGGTTGGGCGGACAGCAGCTCGCAACTTGGCTTCCACCGTCCGCCGCAGAGAATTTAGAGTCATCTTGGGAACATGAGTGGGGCTATCCAGGAATCTGTTTACCTGAGGGACTAAGTCCTGTCCCTTGGGCATCCCCAAATAGTCCAGAATGAAGCTTTATTTGGAGAAGAGGGGCAGTTCGGAGCACTTCATGACGTCTTGTCACCCAGTTTGTCCCACATCTGCCTTCAGACTGAGTGGGACTTGAGCAAACAACACCTAGAGGGCTTCACTCATCCCCGCCACTGCGCTGGCCCTGCAGTGTTGTGAGTTGGTGGCTCCAGTGACATGGCAGCAGCGGTGAGCCCGTCGCTGGCAGTGTTGGTGACACTCACGTGGTGGTGGTGGCACCAGCACTGGCAGTGTCCGTACCAGCAGGAGAGGTAGCACCGGCACCTCCAAAGTGGATGCGGCAGCATCACAGTGGCCGCATCGGCTGTAGTTGGTGTGGAGGCAGTGGCCGGGAGTGGCCCAGCAGGGGCTCTGCCAGCAAGGGCGAGCCCTGCGGACGACTCCATGGGTGACAGAAGCCTGGACACAGGAGTCCTTGGAGAGCCTTATCCAAGGGGGTGCTTGAGGCTCTCCCTTGAGGAAGACCTCTCCAGCGGTGGGGGAAGTTGGAGCCAAAGAAGGCTCCTTATGTTGTCAAGATGTCTCTTTTTTAGCCTTAGGATATTGTGACCCCTGAAGGTATTAATGATATTCTAGAGCATTTGAAAGACAACAGCCAACTAGCTGGTTAAGCGCAGCTCAGTTTTTCCCTAGTGTGGGTGGCTGAGCACACATTCATTAATTCAGTGATTCATTCAGCCAACATCTGCGGAACCCCTGCTGGCTTCTGGAGTCAGATTGCTGGGATCTGAATCGGGCTTGCCACTTACTAGTCTATGACCTCAAGCAAATGACGTGATTCCTCTAACACCCAGTTTCCCCATCTGTAATATGAAATGTGAATACTAAGTATCTGCCTCATTGGATTTTAGGAGACTCAAATGCATGTCAAGTGTTTAACATGGTGCCTGGCACAGATTAAGCATCCAAGAAGTGTGAGTTATGATTAAAGGCTGTGAAATGTACAAAGAGCCATATAGTCCCCCATTCATTCAAGTATTTTCTGTCCATATAAGGAAATGCTACATAGCCCAACTCCAGAAGGCTACACATTAACTGGGGTTATCACACAGTAGAGAAATTATGGGTGATTTGATTTGATTATTTATCTGCTTTTTAGGAATTTTCCAGTGTATGTGAACTGTTTGTGAGATTTTAAAACAGAAGGAAAAACAACCCCATTTGCCCTTCCCTTTGGTACTTCTGTGACATCCGTGTCATCTATCAGTTCCCATGCAGGCAGGGGCAATGACACTCATGCATCTGTAGATGGCTCAGATTCTCAGAAACTTTTCTTAGAGGATCTGCTCGTAGTTTCTGGCTTTTATGTTTCATTCATTCATTCATTCATTCATTCATTCATTCATTCAAGAAATACTTACTAAGCACCTCCTATTTGCCAGGCACATTGATAAGTTCTGGTGAGTGAAAGCCAATGGCTCCATTGGTGGAGCCAGTAATTTATCAAGGTTCTCAGACTGTCATCCAATAATTAAATAAATATGTTACGACAGATGGAAGTGAGATGAAGGCAAGGAATGTGGTGCTGTGAAAGTGGACAGCAGAGATGAAGGTGGAGGTGGGGGGAGGGAGGATTCCCTGGGAGGTGACGGGAAAGCTGAGCTGTGAAGGTGCATAGGAGTTATTGGGTATGTGTGAGGGTGGGGCATGTGCGGTCCAGACAGAGGAGCAGAGTTGACTTCGGGGCCACACAGAGAATGGAATTCCCTTTCCGTGTGACAGCCCTTCACACATCTGTAGGTGGCTTCTCCCCGGGAGCCTTTCTGTTGTATTCCTGCCTTCTTCAGCTTTTCTGCCTGGGATGTGGTGTCACAGCCTGTTTTCATTCTGAGATCCAGTTTGTTCATATCCTTCTTTTTCAATAACAATTTTATTGAGCTATAATTCACATGCTGTACAATTCACTCAAAGCTTATAATTCAATAATTTTTAGTGTATCACAGAATTGTGCAACCATCACCATGATCAATTTTAGAACATTTTCATCACCCCAAAAAGAAACCCTTATACCCATTAGCAGCAGCCACTCCTCTTTTCCCCCACCAATCCCAGCCCTGGGAAACCACCAATTGCTTTTAGTCACTATAGATACACCTGTTCTGGCCATTTTTTATAAATGGAATTATATAGGATGTGTTCTTTTATAGCTTCTTTCATTTAGTATAATGTTTTTAAGGTTCATCCATGTTGTAGCATGTATCAGTACTTTGTTTGTTTGTTTCTGAGATGGCGTCTCACTCTGTCACCCAGGCTGGAGTGCAGTGGCATGATCTAGGCTCACTGCAACCTCTGCCTCCCAGGTTCAAGCAATTCTCCTGCCTCAGCCTCCCAAGTAACTGAGACTACAGGCATGAGCCACCACACCCTAGTAATTTTTTGTGTTTTTAGTAGAGATGGGGTTTCACCATGTTGGCCAGGCTGGTCTTGAACTACCGAGCTCAAGTGATCCTCCCATCTAGGCCTCCCAAGGTGCTGGGATTACAGGCATAAGCCACCATGCCCGGCCACTTCATTTTTTTTTATTTATTTACTTATGGCTTTTTTTGAGACAAGGTCTCACCCTGCCACCCAGACTCGAGTGGAGTGGTGCAGCTTCGACTTCCCAGGCCCAAGTGATTCCCCCACCTCAGTCCCCCAGTAGCTAGGACTACAGGTGTGCACCACCACACCCAGTTAATTTTTGTATTTCTTGTAGAGATAGGGTTTTGCCATGTTGCCCAGGCTAATCTCAAACTCCTAGGCTCAAATGATCTGCCTGTCTTGGCCTTCCAAAGTGTTGGGATTGGCCGGGCACGGTGGCTCACGCCTATAATCCCAGCACTTTGGCAGGCAGATCACAAGGTCAAGAGATCAAGACCATCCTGGCCAACATGGTGAAACCCCGTCTCTACTAAAAATACAGAAATTAGCTGGGTGTGGCAGCGTGCTTCTGTAGTCCCAGCTACTCAGGAGGCTGAGGCAGGAGAATTGCTTGAACTGGGACGTGGAGGCTGCAGTGAGCTGAGATCGCACCACTGCACTCCAGCCTGGGCAACAGAGCAAACAAAACAAACAAACAAACGACAACAGCAACAACAAAACACGAAGTGCTGGGATTACAGGTGTGAGCCACTGCACCCGGCCAGTCCTTCACTTCTTATAGCTGGATAATGATAATATTCCATTGTATGGATAGATCATGGTTTGTCCATTAGTCAGTTGATGGATGTTTGGGTTGTTTTCCTTTTGGGGCTTTTATGAATAATGTTGATATGGACCAGTTTGTGTGTGGACGTATTTTTTTGCTTTTCTCGGGTATATCTTAGGAGTGGAATTGCTAGGGCATATGGTGACTCTATATTTAACCTTTTGAGGAACTGCTAAACTGTTTTCCACAGTGGGTACACACATTTTGTATTCCTACCAACAGTGTATGAGGGTTCTTATTTCTCCACATCATTTCCAACACTTGGCATTATCTGTCTTTTTGATTGTAGTCATCCTTCTGGGTGTGAAGTGGTATTTCATTGTGTTTGGGTTGACATTTCACTGATACCTTATGATGCTGGCATCTTTTCACATACTTAGTGGACATTTGTATATCTTCTTTGTAGATATATCTGTTCAGGTTCTTTGTCCATTTTTAAATTGGGTTATGTCTTTTATTGATTTGTAAGAGTTCTTTATATATTTTAGATACAACTCCCTTATCAGATGTATTATTTGCTAATATTTTTTCCCTTTGTGTGTTGCTTTTTCACCTTCTTGATGATGTCATGCTTCAAAGCATGAAGGTTTTTAATTTTTATTAAGTCCAGCTTATCCATATTTTTCTTGTTGCATGTGGTTTTGGTGGCATATCTAAGAAGCCATTGCTAACAATGCCACAAAGACTTATATCTGTATTTTCTTCTTTCCTCTCATAAGAGTTTTATGGTTTTACCTCTTAACGTTTCGGCTTTTTGTCCATTTAGAATTCATTTTTGTATATGGTGTGATGTAGGGGTTCAACTTCATTGTTTTACATGATATCCAGTTGTCCCAGCACCATTTAGTGAAAAGACTAGTCTTTCCTCACTAAATTGTCTTCAGTCCCTTGACAAAAAGCAATTGACTATACATGTGAGGGTTTATTTCTGGACTCTGAAATTCTATTCCATTGATCTGTCTGTCTAGCCCTATACAAGTACCACACTATCTTGATCACTGTGGTTTTGTAGTGAGTTTTGAAATTAGAAAGTGTGAGTCCTCCAACTTTGTTCTTCTTTTTCAAAATTGTTTTGTTTATTCTGCGTCCCTTGCATTTCTTTGTGAATGTAGGGACCATGTTGAGACTGTAAGTCAATTTGGGGGGTATTGCCATTTTAACAGTGTTTAAAATCTTCTCATCCATGAACCTGGATTACTAATCTATGTCTTCTTTAATGTCTTTCAACAGTGTTTTGTAGTTTTCAGAGAATAAATTTTTCACTGCTTTTGTTAAATGCATTCCTAAATATTTTATTCCTGTGATGCTATTGTAAAGGGAATTGTTTTCTTAATTTTATTTTTGGATTGCTCATTTCACATCCCTTTTAAAACGTGGTCCCTGGAACCATCAGACTAGCACTGAACACAGTGGGATGTTCACTTCAAACTTGTGGATGTGATTCTGTACTATAACCTCAGACAAAGTTAAGCTTTTTGTGGAAGAGGTGAGTTGGGGTTGGGTGGTTGGCGCACTAACAGCACACCATTGACTCATGTCAATAAAAGCCCCTCACACCTTTTTAAGTCTTCTGCTGCTAGGCCATGCCTTCCTTATTCTGTACCTGGGCAAGTAGCTCTTGGGTGCCAAAAATAGCACCTTACCCTTTCCACCTTACCCTTTCCATTGCATATTCTTGGGTCCAGGCCATTGCTTCTATTCTAGGAGTGAGAGTGATTTGGATGCTAATTCTGACCCTGGGTCATGACATCTTTGTTCTCAGCCTATCCACGAATGCAGTAAACATGGCCTCTTTATTTTCATTCAAGCCAGTGATAAAAATGTCCAATGGGACTTTGCAAAGGATAGAGGCTTGAAGTCCTGAATTCAGAACCTCTCTCTGAGAACATTAAACTGTAGCCTCTGAAGAACAGTATCCAACCAGTCCCCTAGCCATCTAATGGTCCATGCACAAAATTCATGTCAACCCCATTGAACTTATCAAATTCATAAACTCTTGATCTCCCTCATTTCTACTGGTCTCTTAATCCTATCAAGGAAGGAAACAAGATTCACTTGAAAGAGTATTTTCTCTGTGAACCCACAGGGAGTCCTGGTGATTCCTGCTTTCTGCGTGTTCATAAACCACAAATCCCCTCTAACAAGCCATTCCTGAATTGTTTTCATCAGCCAGTTGTTCTCTTATCATAAGAGAATTAATCTCAGATGGAGAAGCTGAGGATCACCGAAGGGAAGGTCAGACATAAGACTGGTAAGTGTGAAGGGAAGACTAGAACCCAAAGCTTATAGTGGCATGTCCTGTGCTTCCTCCACTGGTAATGGAGAGAGACAGTTCCCATATGGACAAAGACTTGAGCAAGTGTGGATGTGAGAAGAAACTCAGTTGTCCATGTCCCATGTCCTCAGATAAACCCAAGTGTACTACTTACTTTACGCAAAGTGAAATACTACTGCTCTATACAAAGTGATGTCAGTGCCTTAGCGAACACCAGAAGATAGGCACAGCACACAAAGGTGTCTTTTAAATCACATTTGTGGTTTCATATTATCTCATTTAATTCAGATTCCTCTTAGGCCTGGATTATCTGGATTACATGAATTCAACCAGCACCTACTCATGTTTTTTCAGGCCCACTGGCAGGCTCTGGGGTTTCTGAGCTGTAAAGGGCGTAGTCCCTACACTGTGGGAGCTCCTGTCCGACAGGGAAGGTTGACAGGTGAGTCCAGCCCACTGTGGTAGATGGTGACTTGCCGTGCCATCCCCTGAGGTCCAGGCTTTCCTCTCATGCAGTCAGGATGGCAAGTGACACGGGTGGATCAGTGTGGAACCACAAACCAGTCAACAGATAATAATTTCACATCTATCATGTGCTGAGCACAGTTCTACACATTATGCAGCAGTGGATAAAATTACAAGTCCCTGCCCTCATGGGGCTTCCATTCTAGTGTATGTATGTGTGTACATGTGCAAATCTGAATATGTTAAATGATAAGTGGTATGGAGAAAAAATAAAGCTGGATGGGGAATAAAGAAAGATGGGCTAGAAATGAGGTTGGAATTTAAAATAGGCATTCTGGGGAGGCCTCCTGAGAAGGTGGCATCTGAGCAGCAGCCTGAGGAAGGTGGGTGATCAAGCCATGTGGCTGTCCAATGGAGGAGTGTCCCAGGCTGAAGGAAGGGCTGTGCTAAGGTCCTGAGGTAGGAGGTGCCTTGTGTGTTAGAGGCCCAGCAAGGAGGCCACTTAGCTGGGAGATGAGGCCATGTAGGGCCTTATAGGCCCTAGCAAGGACTCCAGCTTCTCCTCTGAGGTGGGAAGCCAGGGTCTTGAGAGGGAGAGTGACGTGATCTTACATTCTGAACTTCTATTTTTGAAAGGTCCCAAAGGTCATGTTGGGAATAGACTTTGGTAGGAAGTAGGGTGGCAAGAGGAGAGGCAGCAATTATGATGATGTAGGTGGAGATGGAACAGATGTGAATTTAGAGGAGAAGGTGGAGGGGTGAGAAGCAGACAGATTTTGCGGGGGTGCAGGGGGAGGCCATAGGATTTCTGGGGACTGGATATGGTTGTGAAAAAGGAGTAAGGATGATGCTGGCATTTTGAAGGGTGGAGTCACCAATATGATGTGCCAGCCACTGGAGGAGGAGGAGCGGGTTTGGGGTGGAACCTGCTGATTTGGAGATCAGGTGTCTGGGAGTCTGTTAGACTGCAAGTGGAGATAACGGTGAGCTCCGACAGGAAATGTCAACGTGGACTCATTAGCATATAGTTGGTACTGAACACGAAGAAAGCGGAAGAGATCCCCCAAGGAGAGAGTGTAGATGGGAATGAGAGGTCTGAGGACTAAAGCCTGGAGCATTGTCACATTTAGAGCCACAGCAATGAGGCGCAACCAGTGAAAAAGTCTGAAATGCTGTGCCGGGAATGAATAAGACAAGCAGGAGGATGTGGTGTCCTGGAAAGCAAATGAAGAGGAGAGGGTGGTGACTGGCCGCGTCTGATGAGGGCTGAGAACTGATGCAAAGTCATGGTCACGTGACCATACCACTGGTGGCAACAGTAGGCAAGTGACACTCCTGGCTTCCTCCCACAGGATCAGTGTAACCGCATCCCTGACCAGGTGATCACAGTGACTGTCTCCTGCACAGATCTCGAACTCCACGCCTGTCCTCCCACTCCTATCATGGTCCCTAAAAATGGCAAAATTAATCTCTTTCCCTTTGATACTCTCACGTCAACAATATGTTGCTGTTCAAGATGTTTGTCAAAGTACAGAAACTGTATTGTTTGTCTCTTATTTTTCCTTGATTTTTAATTTTTTAAAATATTTTGCTGATCAAGTCATATTTGTCTAATTCTAATGGTACTGACTCAGTACAACCCGTTTTTACCAACTAAAAACACATAAATTGGCCGGGCACAGTGGCTCATGCTGGTAATCCCAGCACTTTGGGAGGCCAGGTGGGTGAACTGCTTGAGCCTAGGAGTTTGAGATCAGCCTGGGCAACATGGTGAAACCCCATCTTTACAAAAAAAAAATACAAAAATTAGTCAGGCATGGTGGCATGTACCTGTAGTCCCAGCTACTCAGGAGGCTGAGGTGGGAGGATTGCTTGAGCCCAGGAAATTGGGGTTGCAGTAAGCCGAGTTGATGCCACTGCACTCTGGCCTGGGCAGCCCTGTCTCAAAAAACAAACAAAAACCAAAAAATCCTATAAGTTCTTTACAAACATGTATGGCTACATACAGATTCCCTTACAAGGTGCATTTCCAGTATACATATCCTACAGTAATATGATTTTCCCACATTGCCATTGTTCTGTGAATCAGTCTTACCCACCTGTCATAGCCTGTTCAGGCTGCTGCAACAAAATACCTTAGGCTGAGTAATTTACAAACAACAGACATTTATTGCTCACAGTTTTGGAGGCTGGGAAATCTAAAATCAAGACACCAACTGATTTGGTGTCTGGTGAGGGCTCATTCCTCATAGGTGGTGCCTTCTGTGTGTCCTCATATGAACAAGCTCCGTCAGCTCTCTTTTATAATGGCACTAATCCCATTCACAAAGACTCCACCCTCATGATCCAGTCACCTCTCAAAGGCCCCACCTCTTAATACAAGCACACTGGGAATTAGATTTCAACATAGGAATTTTGCAGGGACACAAACACTCAGACCACGGAACCCTCCTATGTAAAGTGCAAGGGGAATTGTCCGTTCTGCCCTGTCGTGGGTAGGGGTCAGGGGACCCAGGGAATCTAAGAAGTAGAGCCATCCAGATGAGAGGGGCGCAAGGGCTCCTCAGGTGGATGATGGGCATTTGGGGCAGAAAGGAAGGCAAAGGCCGAATCTCAGAACTGGGAAAATGCAGGTGATTTGGGGACCAGTGAATAAGCAGGGTGTCACGGGACACAGGGCTTGGAGGTGCTGCTTGTGAAGAAGAGGAAAAGTCAAGGGTTTCCCTTGTGGAGCATCTGTCCCAGAGAGAATGGGACCAATGGAGACAGACACACGGGAACATCAGAAAGGCCCAGAGAGAGGAATCCAGCGACAGAGAGTAACAGGGGCTGCAAAGGGTTAACAGAGCAGGTCAAGGTACAAACCTGGAAGCAGGAAGGGTGCCCTTAGGTGCGATGATTGCTCCTGGAGACACACTGGGATGTGTTGGGGGTAAATCTCTCACCATTTGACATCGGTTATTTTCCTTTTATTTAAAATTCTTACCAAGACAGATTTTGATGTTTACACGCACTGATGGAAACAGAACCATGATTTAGGGATCACCTACTCCCATGTCCCTTGTCCTAACATTTCTTATCTCTGACAGTTACATTTTTCCCTCTGGGGCATCAGACCACTGTGTCAGTGTGTTGTGGGGATGTGCTTGTGGACTTTGCTTTGGTGGGGACAGCAAATGGAGATGTAACTGTGTCCCCCTTCCATACATCACTGCCATTACGATTTGCATCAAGCAGCTGAGCAGAGCAGGGAAAAGAACCAGTGGGTGACCTGGGACACCATAATCTGACTATGGGGCGGGCCCAGAGTCTACCTCACTGGGCTGGGGCACAATCCTACAGGGTCCAAGAGAGACAACCTATGAGGTAACTGTGTCCCCCTTCCATACATCATTGCCATTATGGCTGGCATCAAGCAGCTGGGCAAAGCAGGGAAGAGAACCAGTGGGTGACCTGGGACACCACTACAGGGTAGGTCTGGCTGTGGGGCAGGTCCAAAGTCTACCTCTCTGGGCTGGGGCACAATCTTACAGGGGCCAAGAGAGACAACCTACCAAGGCTTGTAGGTCCCTGATTGTGACAGAGCTCATATGCCAGGTTGAGGAGTTGAGACTGGATTCTGTAGCTCAGGGAGAACCATCCAAGTTCTCAAGGAGAGGGCGAGATGGTCAGGTGTCTTACTATTTGGAGAGACCCCTACTGGCAGTGTGTGGCCAGGGAAAGGTGGGAGGCAGAGAAGCCAGACAGGAGGCTGATGCAGTTGCCCAGGTGAGAAACAATCACTCCTAACTCAGGGCAGAGACACTGGAGAGGAAGAGGAAGCTGGAGGGGAGAGTGTCATTGTAAGGTCAGGTAACAGGAATCGGCGCCTAATTGGAGGTGGTGTATGATCCAGGATGTCTGCCAGGTGTCTGACCAGGGCAACCGAACCGCTGCTGCTGCTCTCAGTGTCCGGACGGAAAGTAGTGAGACGATCTTGTATCATCTTCATCTTTGCAGGTTATCTTGACTGACCCACGTTCTTCGTATTTGCAGATTATCTTGACTGACCCATATTCTTGAGGCAGAGGGTTTTTTTTGGGGGGGGGGGTTTGGGTGACGAGCCCGAAATATTTTAACAATGGCCGCGATTCTCCACCTCTCTTCATTCTATTGGCAGCCTGACACCCATCGCTAGGGTGGTGAAGCACAGAGAAATCTTAAATAGAAGATCATTATGAATAGGTATGAATATGCCATGCCCCCCCCTCCGCGCGCGCGCACGCACACACATACACGCACACACACACACACACACACACTGAATTTCCTCTGCCAGAGCCTTGAACCGAGTGAATAGAAGACCAGCCTGTCCCTGAACTTGACGGCATCAGGAGTAGCTCCACTAAGGTCACCGCAGAAGGCTGTGCCAGGGGTTAGCACCCAGCACAGAAGCCGGCACCTTGTTCCCTATTGTCTCTGGAATGCCATTGTTTTAATTAAGCTGACTTTGTAGCCAGGGTTCATTCACTACAGACAAAGCCTCTGTTAGAAAAAATTAGATCTCAGAAGCTTCTAGAAGCGAGGGGTGGAGGGTGGAATCACAAGCCACTGGCAGTAGAAGTTTCGATTCTAAATCCCTGAGAAAAAAACAGCAAATGGGTTTCTCCTTTTGTTAATTGTAAAAAAATAATAATAATAAAATATGAAGTAAATCTTCATGGTGGGGTGGGGGAAGGGGTATAGGTTGCAAGAATGATTCTTCCTTTCTGCCTAAGAAATAACAGCTTAGAGTTAACAATCCAGATGATTCTGGCAAACTGTAGATTTCATGTTTCCACATTCGGCAGCATAGTTGATACATAAGAAGGAAGAACGATTTGAAACGTGATGTCATGACTGGAGCTGCTGATTGTTTTAACACAGCTCAAGGATTGATTTCCCCACCAGAGAAATAAACTTAGCCTCAATCCAATACCGAGCAAAGGTGTTGGAAGCGTTTTGTAACCCAGAGCATAAAAAGTCATCTTCTAAACCATAGTACCAGAAACTGTTGAGGGCTCCACGCAATTTTAACCCTCTGGTATTTCTCATTAGGAAGACTTTTGTCACCCTGAAAAGAAGGAAAAACCCCATTTTAAAAAAAATCATGAGTGGCAGATTTTCAGGGAGACCACGCGGCTGCAACCGTCGGAATTAGATGTTGGGGCTGTTTCATGCCAGCAGGACGGCGCCAGTTAAGCTTTCAGGAGCTGTGTGTCTCACCAGCTTTAGGTTAGGAAGTCAGGTGCGTGAGCCACATGGCACCTTCTCTGCTTGCTCCTTCAGTGACCTGATTTGGGTGCTGTGAAGTTTGGAGTTAGAGCTGCTAAAAACTCCAGGCCTCGGAGAAAAGGTGAAGCGTGCGTTGATCAAACTGTAATTTGGAACATAACTGCCTGGCACATGGCCAACATTCTCTGCCCGGTATGAGGGGTGCCAGAGACCAGGCCAGGCGTCCTCTGCCTCTGGGGATGGCAGCTGAGCAGGAAGAACAATGGTTTCGGGAATGTTTTGTACAGTCACACCTCTGTCAGGGGCCAGATGATATGAATGTGGCAGAAAGTGGCTGATTTGGAGCTGGAAGGTCAGCGATTGCTGAGTAATCAGGCTGAGTAAGCCAGTGGCCTTTGCATGAGGGTTGAGACTCCAGTTCTGGTATGCCACTCACTCTCTCTGCGGCCAGCATGCAAGTTCCTTCCGTTCTCCAAGCCTCAGTTTCCTCTCCCATAAGATGAGGAAGTAGCACCCGCCAGAGAGGATGCGTGGGCTTTGATGGAGGTAATGCACCTGCACAGCTCAGCACAGAGTCTGGCCCAGTCAGTGCTCAGTGAGGGTTTGTTCCGATCCACAGCCCGGCTCCTTCCTCTTAGGGCCGCAGGTGCTGAGAGCCAGAGCAGAAACAAGAATCCCCCAGAGATACACATTTTATCTTACAGATGCATTGCTTGGGAATACAGCCCTTCCAAAAACAAGCTTTCTGTTTTTGAGGCTTGTCAACAGCACATGCTGAGCAGCAGGCAGAGTGCACTGAAAAGAAGGATTTGTGGCTGGCAGCGTTTGGTGGGGGAGTCGGAGGGAGTGGCCCAAGGGAAAATGACAGAGTCAGGGCCCTGCCATGTTATCCTGGAGAATCTGCTCACCTGTATAAAACAGGGTAGCAGTTTCCTAGTTCCTTCCTGGAGTTTTTGCTTGTTTATTTTCCTTATTTATTTTTTTGAGACAGGATCTCACTCTTCTGCCCAGGCCGGAGTGCAGTGATGTGATCTCGGCTCACTGCCATCTCCGTGTCCCGAGTTCAAGTGATTCTCCTGCCTCAGCCTCCTGAGTAGCTGGGGCTACGGGCACACACCACCACACCTGGCTAATTTTTGTATTCAGAAAATTACAACGTGGAAATGGGGTCTTGCCATGTTGGCCAGGTTGGTCTCAAACTCCTGGCCTCAAGTGATCTGCCTGTCTTGGCCTCCCAAAGTGCAGGATTGCAGGCATGAGTCCCTGGGCCTGGCCCTCCATTTATTTTTTTTGTCTTTTGGATCTGAGGCAGAGGATATCCACCACTCTGAGCAGATTTACAGGTGACCCGAAGTTGGAAGAGGCTGGCTGATTGATCAGCTGCTGGTTTCAAAGATATCTCAGAAATAAGAAAAGAGCTGGTGCTAATTAAAAAAAAATTGGGTAGGGATAAATGTAAAGTCCTGTACTTGGGTTCAAAAGTCAACTGTAAATAAACTGCATAACTGCAAGATGAGGGGATGGTGTGAAAAGAGTGTAGGGTTTATCCCAGTTTACTGAAAAGGTCAGACTGCCCCTTTGCTGTCTGCTCTCCATCTGATGGGTTTTAGTCTTAGCTCTGGTTGAAGGGAACTTATTCCCCCCTTTATAACATAGGCTGTATTTTTAGAAAACAAAGTTGCAACCCAATCACCCTCTCAATACAGAACAGGAGAGGTATGTAATTTCCCAGCAAGGTGATGGTGGTGAAAGATGATCCCGATCTCGCAATGGTCCCTGGTACTCATTCCCAGATGTCCTTACCTGGTGGTGATTCAGCAGGTCCCAGAAATGTCCTTTCCCTTTTGGCACTGAGCTGTCTAGTCTGGCCCAAGGCCTGGTCTGGCCTTTCCACTAGGACACAGCTGGATGAGGAGTCATCAGGAATACTGGGGAGGGAGGGTGGAGAGTGACTGCCAGCAGAGAAACTCCAATTTTTACAGTTTAGCAAAAATGTTCGAACCCATTATTGGCTGGAGTTGAGTGCAAAGTTCCATGGGGAAAAAAGTTCATCTTTGGTGCAGGTGGGTGTAGGTAGCAGATGTGGCCTTTCACTTGCTGAGATATGTCACAGGTGAGCAAAGATAGGGAAAGGCTAGGAGGCAAAAAGGGGGTTCCTGTATGGACCCTCACCAAGAGCTGGCCGCCCTCTGCTTTGGGAACTCCACTGACATGTCAGACCTTCCATGTGTGACTTTATGTCTCTTAGAATCTTTTCTGGCTTTTCCTCTGTGCTTCTGTCTGAGTATTTTCTATTGACTCAGTGATCTCTTCTGCTCTGTCTAATCTGCCCTTTAAACCATCTACTGACTTAATTTTAGTTATTCTAGTTTTCAGTTCTAGAATTTTCGTTTAATTCTTTTTTAAAAAATAGATTCTAATTCTTTGCTGAAATTCTCTGTCTTTTAATATTTCCTCCATCTTTTCCTCTGTCTTCTTGAACATTGCTATGATAGCTTTTGAAAAGTCCTTCCTGGCTAATTCCAGCATCTGGATTATCTGAGGGTCTGTTCCTATTGTCTTTTTTTCTTTTGGATTCTGGTCATTGGGTCCTGTTTGTCTGTCTGTTATTCTATTACTAGACATTTTTATAATTTTTTTTTTCTTAGCAACAAGGTCCCTCTCACTTTGTTGCCCAGGCTGGAGTGTAGTGGTGGGATCACGGCTGACTGCAGCCTTAATCTCCTGGGCTCAAGTGATCCTCTTACCTCAGCCTCCCAAGTAGCTGGGACTACAGGTGCTCATCACCATGCCCAGCTATTAAAAACATTTTTTTTTTTTGTAGAGAGGGAGGGTCTTGCTATGTTGCCCAGGCTGGTCTTGAACTCCCAGGCTCAAGCAATCCTCCCGCCTTGGCCTCCCAAAGTGTTGGGATTACAGATGTGAGCAACCGTGCCTGGCTTAGAGTTTTTAATTGAATGCCAGACATTATGTATAAAAATGTGAGAAAGCAGCCGGGCACGGAGGCTCACACCTGTAATTCCAGCACTTTGGGAGGCTGAGGTGGGCAGATCACGAGGTCAGGAAATCGAGACCATCCTGGCTAACACGGTGAAACCCTGTCTCTACTAAAAATACAAAAAGTTAGCCAGGCATGGTGGTGGGTGCCTCTAGTCCCAGCTACTTGGGAGGCTGAGGCAGGAGAATGGCGTGAACCTGGGAGGCGGAGCTTGCAGTGAGCCGAGATCACACCACTGCACTCCAGCGTGGGCAACAGAGCAAGACTCCATCTCAAAAAAAAAAAAAAAAAAAAAGCTCTGGATGGCCTCTTTCTTTAATGGCAGATAAAGTAGGAGCTGGTGGCTGCATTCCTCAGAACCTTAGCTCTGCCTGCCTTTGGCTTACCCCTGTCCAAAGGTTGTAGCCTTCCAGGTCCTCCACCCGAACCCAGAGAGTTCAGCAGGGCATCTCCCCTGTGGCAGGTCCTGGACTTTAATCCTCATCATCGTGGCATCCCAGGATGGCTGGAAACTCCTAACTGCTTTTCAAAAGTTTTCTGCTTAAGGTCTTAGCCTCATCCCTCCCTACACAGTTTCAGAACTTGGCAAATGTCTCATGGGGGAAAGTGGGAGTGTGTTGTTCCGCCTTTTCTGTCCTTCCTTTTTAGAGGAATCCCAGCCCCACAAATCCCTCATTTTGGTCCCTCCATTCCTGTGAGGCTGCTCAGAGCTCATCTATGTCTGCGCCTCTTTGACGTCGACCCTGGCCTGAGTCCTTTGCCAGATCATCAGCCTCTTGCGTCAACGCCCGGAATGAGCAGATTCCTTGAAGGAAAGAGTGGCAGCAGAATGCCGGCTCACCTTGCCATCCAGGGGCCTCTGCTGTGAGGTTTTTGTCCCCATGGGTCCTGGTCATCTCCACAGCTCTCCAGTGCTGTACCGGAGCTTTTGAATCTGGTCTCTGCTTTCCTTGCTGGTCTCAGTGGTTGCAGTGGTCAGCCACAAGCCACTTCATCTGACAGGAAAGGCAAGATCAGTTTTCCTGATGGTTGTGGGGGTTCCCTGATTTTATTTTATTTTATTAATTTAATTTAATTTAATTTGATTTATTTTTGAGATGGAGTCTCACTCTGTCACCCAGGCTGGAGTGCAATACTGCAATTTCGACTCACTGCATCCTCTGCCTCCTGGGTTCAAGCGATTCTCCTGCCTCAGTCTCCTGAGTAGCTGGGATTACAGGCACGCACCATCACACCCAGATAATTTTTGTATTTTTAATAGAGGTGGGGTTTTACCGTATTGGTCAGGCTGGTCTCAAACTCCTGACCTCAGGTGATCTGCCCGCCTGAGCCTCCCAAAGTGCTGGGATTACAGACATGAGCCAGCGTGCCCAGCCGGTCTCATGCTTTTAGTAAGGCAGCGGGCAAATTTACAACGTGTGTCTATGTCATAGGTACAGGGCCCAAGGTAAAGGGCCACTTTTCCCAGATGAATACAGTGACAAGCCTCTCCATCTCCCACTCAGCCTTTTGTTTTGTTCCAGAAGATGAGTGGCCAGATTGGGAAGGAATGACAGTCCCTCTGCACTCTGGCCTGGCCACATCAGGGTGACTGCTGCTCACTGGCGCCATCGAGGGAGGGCTACTAGGATGCTAGAGTGAATGGAGGCCAGCCCAGGAATCCCCACGGTGGTAGCTGACCCTCACTGAAGCCCTGCCGAGTCCCTTCACATGTTTTAAAGCATGTAAACGTCACAACAAACCTACTGGGTAGGGATTATTACTATTACGACCAGTTAACATATGGGAAAACTCCGGTGCAGAGGTCATGGGCAGAGCCCTATGGAGTGCAGGCAGTTTGATTCCAGCACTCACCCTCTTCACCATGCCGTCTCACCGCCTCTTAATAGATGCGAAGATGTTTAGCCTGACAAAGAGGAAATAGGGGATGGGGAGGGCAAGGCTGATCTTTTTTTTTTTTTTTTTAAACAAAAGCAAAGAGGAATCCAAGTTAGGCCCAATATGAAGGAAGATCAGTGAGAAATGCCCGGAGCAGGACCAGCTGCCTTGCCTTTGGTGTGAGGGAGAAAGGGAGCTCCCAGGTCCTGGAAGATCTAAAAGGCTGGACAAGATGATTGACACAAGGAGGGTCTGAGTGTAGATGGCACAAGCGCCCTGCGGAGGTGGCCTGGGGGCCAGGAATCTTAGCCTGACTCTTATGGGAATGGGAATTGGATGTGAGGCCCTTGAGGCTCTGCATAGTCTCAACCTCAGTCTCTCTTAGCTCCCTCTGGTTCTGCGTTGGCCACTCTTCTCCTTGCTTACCAAGCTCCAGCCACACCAGTGTTTGTGTTTCTGTTTCTGGAAGAGGCCATGTGTTTTCTTGCTCTTAAGCCTTTGCCCAAGCGTTGGCGTCTGTCTTCTATTGCTCTCATGGCCAGCTGTTGCTCACCCATTGGTTCCAGCTGAAATGTCACCTCCTCCAGGAAGCCTTCCCTGCCCACCTCGTCCCAGGTAGTTAATCTTATCCCTATGTTTGTTTCCCTTGTGGCACTAACTATGCCTGTGATTATCTTTGTTTTGTTGTTTTTTGGTTTATAGAAAGTGAATTCCATGGGGCAGGACCACATTTTTCTTTTTCATGAATGTGTCTTAAATCCCTAGCATGGTGTTGCACACTTGTTGAACGAATGAATGAATGGCCTTGACCAAATTACCATGGGTCTCAGTTTTCTAATCTGTTCAATGGGGAGGAGCTGTAAGGGAAATTTGATTAGCACAGTGGTTCTCAAACTTGAGCCTACATCAGAATCACCTGGAAAACTTGTAAAAACAGATTGCTGGCCCACCCTCAGAGTTTCTGATTCAATAGTTTTGGAGGAGGGGGCCAGAATTTTTGCGTGTCTAACAAGTCTCCAGATCATTTTGATGGTGCTGGTCCAGGGGCCACACTTTGAGAACCACTGGGTTAGACCATCTGCAGAGACCCTCAGGCTCACATCTTTAATTTTTCTGATAAGTGACATAGTGAATATGAAAGTGCTGTGCTTATAAGAACTGTATATATAAGTGCAAGAGATGTTTTGAAACATAACTTTACCTTCAAAAGGAAAAGGGCAGGGGGAGGTGGTAGAGAGGAAAGAAAAAACCCTCGTCTAAATCAGCAGGGATTAACACCTACCGATGGGGTTTACAATGGCCAAAGGTCAGTTAAATGGAAGTGCCTGTGGACCAAGGCGTGGGGCTGAGCCGGTCTCTGGGAACAATGCTTGAAAATGAAACGGTGGCTGCAGCCCGGAGGTTTCAAGAGCGCTTCCCGCGGGCTCCGCATTTAATCTTCACCTTGGAGGGTAAAACCAGAGAATCGAAATTAATAAGGGAAGTATAGAGGCTAAACCAGGGGGAAAACAAAACAAAAGAAGAAACACCTTGCGACCCCAGCACCCCCCATGGCTTGGAGCGCTGCCTTCACCTGGCTGGGTGTTTTATTTGTTAAATGCTGCTCAGAGTTCACATTCTTCAGTTTTCCTTCAGTGGGCTTCAGTTGTTTTCCACCTCTGTGGTCCACAGAGCCTTGCATAAACCAACCTGTGTCTTCCCTGGGTCCCTCCCTAGGGACCCTGTGCGACTGGAAGAACCTGCCATGGCAGATTTTAGGTAGCTGCCCACTTTCTCTCCGAAGGTCTCGCCTTTTGCAGTGCTCTGCCAGTTCTGTATACCCAAGAGGAGGCTGCAGTTATGGCGGTGAGCAACATCGGTCTTTTTGAATCCTCTTCTTAGCAAAGGGTCCTTTGGAGCAGATGCAGTAGTGGGGACAGGCCTGGAGAGGCGCCAGAGAGCAAGAAGCTGTCCAGGTGCTGGCACAGCAAATATTGGAACCGTCAGTCTTCCTGAATCCCAGGAGTGAGTGGGTTTCCCCCACAGACAGTCCCTGGCGTCGCTGAAATGTGTTGCTCAAACAGCAGCAGCGGCAGCATTGCTGACGTCAGTTGAGCACTTGCTGTGTGCCAGGCCATGGGCCACTCATTCTACTGGGCTCTCCCATGGAATCCTCACCTTGCACAGAGAGCACAAATGCTATTTTCAGCGCTCTTTTTAGAAACAAGGAAACTAAGGCTTTGAGAAATTTAGAAATTTGGTCAAACTCAAGCTAGAAAGAGGCAGATCTGGCTTTGAATCCAGGTGTGTCTGACTCCGGAGCTTTTGCCTTCATGAGGGTTCAGGGTGCTTTCCTCTTTGTGCAAAGGTGGGTAATGGAGCCCAATCACCAGAGGGCTTCAGTCATGAGTAGCCTCAGTGGTGGCTTGTGCTGGTGATGCTGGTGACTTTACCTGCAAGTAACTGTGCCTCATCAACATGTAAAGTGTCAGGAAAAGCCTCTGCCCCTGAGCCAGGTGCCTGGAAGTGGCTCCCCTGAGTCCCCACTTAAGCCCTTTGATGTGCCTCATCCTCTCCCTTCCCTGCCTCTAGGGATGGGCAGGTGTCCCAGGACGCAGGAGCCCAGGCCGGCTGCTGCTAGAGCCACAGGACAGCCCTCTAGGAAGAGGAAGGAGCGGAGGAAGAGAAGTCTGTGGAAGGAGGTCCCTTCCGACTTGCCTCCCCCTCCCCACTAGCCACTGGGGGCATGATACTGAATTGTTGCCTGGTCAGTGGCACCACCATGTCTTGACCCTACGGTAGCCTACTGTAGGAAAGTCTGAACATAGGAACGGTGGTGCAGGGCCCTCTGTAAATAAACCCTGTACAGGAATGTGAGCTGTGGAGCATCAGATGTGCTAAAGTCAGAGACCAATTGGATCTGAAAGGCTCTCTGTCCCTCAAAGGAGGGATTCTTCAACTGTGATTTGAATAAAGATGGCAGCACAATCATGGATCTGGCCATAATTATGCCAGACCGTTGTGGGGAACAGGATGCACGCTGGGCATTATTAAGCTGCACCATGAAAATCAGGCTCTGGAAATGAACAGGTTTAAGGAAATGCTGTGTTGAGGTCTCGCAGGTCTCTTAACTGCAGTACTCCTTAGGGCCTCCAGTGTGCTCGTGGGGCGATTGAAATGCCCACCATGGAGTCAGCCTCGTACCATGTTAATCCACACGTGCACAAACCAGACTGCAAAACAGTCGTGGTCATGTGGATTTTTACTGAGGATTTCTTGGGGTGACCAACAGAGGAGGAAGTGATGTCACCCAGCTTGCATCTAAACTTCCTAAATCCTCGTTTCCTGGCTGCCCCCCCCCCCGCCCCCACCACCAGAATTCTTCTCCCAGTGGCAACTGAGACATCTGTTCTCATAGCCAAGCTCCTTGTCCACCGTCTACCTCCAGGATGGGCCTCAGCATTCATTCCTCATCAGAAAAGCTGAAGGCCCCTTCGCCAAACTCTTATATATTCCTCCAAAAGTCCTGGGACTTTCAGATAACCCTGAAACCTTCAGTCTTTCCAAAGAAAAAGCCGGCATTGTCTTGGAACCAGCAGACCAGCGTCCTCAGAAACTACCTTCGGAAATTATACCCTGGAGACATTGTAGGAGGAGATGGCCAGAGGCTAAAGCCTGTTAGACTGTAGCAGGCAGGACACACTTGCCCAGCAGTGCTGACTGATCCTCCTGCCTTCCAGAGAGCTGGGTTGAGGAAGATCCCAAGATGAAGTCTGGGCGCAGTCTGCATGTCCTGACTGAAGAATGATGTCAGCCGAGGCTGTGAATGAGGAGGCGTTGGTAGCCAGAGGTCCAGGAATCTGCCATGCCTGGCCTACAGCTTAGTCTAGGAAACAGCCCAGAATTGGGGCTGAACGGCTGTAGTGTGATCCTTGCTCTGCTCCAGACTCACGGTGTATTGTCATAATGACAGTTCACCTCTGTGAGCCTCACTTCCTTCCAAGTGGCACAGACACCCCAGAACCCTTATCTCATAGAGAAATGGGGACGATCCACTGACCTAGTAGCAAATGGCCTGAAGGAGTAGACTTGCCTTCACATAGATCAAATGTGCCATAAAATAGAAGCATTGCTACATCAACAGAGCATGCTCATCAGGCTCTTGGCAGGGTATGTGTGGCACACTCAATCCAGTTAACTCGAGGATGTCTGGATACGGGGACTGTTTACAAAGGTATGGGCAGGGTATCAGGAAGACCAGGGCTGATATGAGCTCTAAGCCTGCAGGGCTAAGAGGGGAAAGCAGGTCCAGGGACCCAGAAACAGAGTCCTTTGGAGAGGGTTGCTTCGAAAGGAGCTATGGCCATTAGGTTGAGGAACACAGCCAGCTCACAGTGACCCCATGAAAGGGAGCCAGAGATTTCATGTCCGGCCTCTCTCCTCCCTCCCTCTAGGCCCTGCACTGGCTGAGCCCACCGAGAAGTCAAAGAGCCCCTGGATGTAGCTACTTTGTCAGAGAGCAGGGCAGAAATTTACTGTCTTCCAGTTCTGGTGGCCAGAAGTTCAAAATCAAGGTGTTGGCAGGGCCACAGTCCCTTTGGACGCTCCAGGCATTCCTTGGCTCATGACTGCATCACTCCAGTCTCCACCTCTGTCTTCACATCACCTTCTCCTCTCCTCTACCTGTGTGTCTCTCCTATCTGTGTCTCCTGCAAAGATGCTTGCCATTGGATTTATAACTGGGTAACCCAGGACGATCTCCTTATCTCAAAATCCTTAATTGCATCTGCAGAGATTCTTTTCCCACATAACATTCACAGGTTCCAGGGATTTGACATGGATATATCTTTTGGGGGGCCACGGGTCAATCCCCTGCACCAGCCTTCCACATCTAACCTTTCTCCCTGATGTGTTGAGATGGGAGGGAACCTTCTGTCTCCCAATGGCCTCTCGGAACCAGGGCCCCTCAGCACTGTGAGCTAGAGCACCTTTGCCTATCTGCTTTAAGTAGATACTGATCCTTCAGTAGGGGTGGGATGGGGGTGTACATTTTACCTTGTGTCAAAAAATGATTCACATCATGGCCTGTGGCAAACACTGTGTCTTCTGAGAGCTCTGTTTCACATCTTTAAGATGAAACAGTGAGATCAAATGTCTGCAACAGGCCAGGTGAGGTGGCTCATGCCTGTAATCCCAGCACTTTGGGAGGCCAAGGTGGGCAGACTGCTTGAGCTCAGGAGTTTGAGACCAGCCTGGGCAACATGATGAAACCCTGTCTCTACAAAAAAATACAAAAATTAGCTGGGCATGGTGGCTCAAGCCTGTATAGTCCCAGCCACTCAGGAGGAGGCTGAGGTGAGAGGATGGCTTGAGCTGGGGAGGTGGAGGTTGCAGTGAGCTGAGATCGTGCCATTGCACTCCATCTGGGGCAAGAGTGAAACCCAGTCTCAAAAAAATATATATATATGTCTACAGCAGTGTCTTCCTGTAGAATTCCACTGTGCTGTCACTCATGCTAGGGAAAGATGGCCATCTCTCTGGTAACTTTGTGCCCACCACTTCTGGCCCATGACACACTTGTCAGCGCCTGGAGGTCAAGCTCAGAGCCACACTGGGTTTTCATCTCTGCCTTCAGTCCATCACAGAGGTGGCCCAAGGATGCATCTCTCACATTGGACCAAAGGCCCACTGCCTAGGTGCCCTCCTGGGTGGTCTGAGGTGGCATTTACGCTCAGGCATCCTGGGTTAGCTCCGATTTCCAGCCAGGCGATTCTTGAATCCTTTTATGCAGCAAAATGTAACAGTGACACCCTGACACCTTTTCTAATTGTGTTTTAATTGAAAAGACTTGATTTGATTATAGAAGCCTACACTGTAGTTGAAGGGCTTGTTAAAACGTGTATTAAATTGGAAAGATTGCAATGTTTCGCTGTGCAATTATGTAAACAGTCACATAAATGGGGC
Source organism: Symphalangus syndactylus (assembly GCF_028878055.3). NCBI lineage: Eukaryota > Metazoa > Chordata > Mammalia > Primates > Hylobatidae > Symphalangus > Symphalangus syndactylus. The sequence goes on from NC_072424.2 coordinate 21,659,290, forward strand.
CGTTTACAGTCAGCAGGAATGCTTTTTCAGTAGCATGGTGGCAAACTGGCATCGTTGATCAGTGACAGGTGAACTTGTTTTTTTCAAGGACAAACACAAGTCAGTACCCCCCACCGCCCAACATCAGCGGAGACAGCTTTTTCATTTTCTCCTTTTGTGTACATTTTCCCTTGAAATCTGTTGTGATTTTAAGTAGTGTTTCTGTGTCCTCAGGTGTGTGTGAATTTCCCATCATTGTTAAGGAAAATAAAATGTGCCACATGGCTAAAATGTTTAGTTTTCTCAGCAGTAAAAAATGATCTAGGAATTAAAAAAAAAATCCTCAACTCCAGCTTTAAAATGGAATAGAACTACCTGAAAATTCCCTGCAGTTTTTGTTTTTTGAGATGGAGTCTCTCTCTGTCGCCCAGGCTGGAGTGCATCCGCGCGACCTCGGCTAACTGCAAGCTCCGCCTCCCAGGTTCATGCCATTTTCCTGCCTCAGCTTCCCAAGTAGCTGAGACTACAGGCGCCCACCACCACGCCCGGCTAATTTTTTGTATTTTTAATAGAGACGGGGTTTCACCGTGTTAGCCAGGATGGTCTGGATCTCCTGACCTCGTGATCCACCAGCCTCGGCCTCCCAAAGTGCTGGGATTACAGGCGTGAGCCACCGCGCCCGGCCAACATTCCCTGCAGTTTTAATGGAAGTGTCCATTAAATTTACTGGGGATAAAAGATAATTTACCTCCATCCCCACTATCCGTGCCTTCCCACAGGACCCACAAGGCTCACCTATCTTTTTTGAACTTCAAAATAAAAGAAACATTGATCAGAGCTGTCATTGAAACATTACTTCTCTTGTCCATCACTTGTTCAACCCTGGCCTCATAGAACGAAACAGGTCCCACAATCATGATTTTTCTCCCAGCCCCAAGAAAATCGGAGCTGCAAATGGGCTGGGAGATTATGTGCCTCCAGTGGTTTTGAAGGGAAGCATTTACTGAGGAGGAAAATTGTTTTAATCTTATAACAACCGGGGAGGAGAGTTTGTAAAAACACAGAACACCTACACATGCACTTGATTTTGTTGCGTAGGAACACGCAGGAACACTTCCTCCCACTAATGCGCCTGATGCCTCAGCGGAGGGATCTCGCTGTGGCTTGGGCAGGGGAGTTAGGCATAAAGGGAGAGGCAGGGGAGGTAGAGACCCGGAGTGGAGTTGGCCGAGAATCTCAGGGACTCGGGGAGGGTATACCCGGTACAGGATGAAGGTTCTCCGACCCCTTCTGGAACTGTGAGCCCCATAGGACGCTGCAAGCTTTGCTTTCCCAAGGCCCAACCCCTCAAATCAGGGAGCCTGGTGCCACCACTGTTATAACGTCACGGCGGACCCAGCCTCAGTTCTCCTAACCGTGGGTTCCCCTGGAACTCAACACATTGGGGTGTTTGATGCATTTCGCATTTGCCGAACCAAACAGCCCACAAGCGAGCAGATCGTCCCGTCTTCAGGTGAAAATAAGAAAAATGAGTGGCTTAAGAAAATACATGCATCGATTTTCTGGAAGGAGGGAGGGCGGACAAGATGGAAGGAGGGAAGCAAAGGCTATAAATGCGTATGTGCCTCTCGACCGTAGGGAGCTGCACAGAGGGGCCGTTGCAAGAGAGTGCGTGATTTGTGAGTGGGGCTGAGGAGGGGCTAAGGGGAGATTCTCACATTTTGTTTCTCCGTGTACTTGGGAGTTTGGATCTTTTACTGGGGACCTAATAATGGCTTAATTGTGTTATTTTCAAAAGGGGTTGGTGGTAAGGGAGTGGACTTTAAACAGAAATGTCCAGATTTAGAGGAGAAAGTGACAAGTGGCCTATTTGTATGAAACGTTATGAATGAACCGTGGTCACGCGGTCAGAGAAGACGGGAAGGGAGACTTGGTATTTACACCCTTCGTCAAGCTCACATCCCTTTGTCGTCTTTAAGAGAGTGTATCTTGCACAAAGATGTGCCTCATTCAGAAGAGAAACAGCTGGTTTCTGGAAATACAGTTCACGCTCCGATCATCCCCAAGAGACACAGAACATATCATCCAAGAAGGGAACAAAAGGCCCACACGGAAGCCCCAGGCGGTGGGTGTTTTCCTGGAACCTTTGATTTAAAGGGGAGGGCGATTACACTGCGAGTGATTGTTTTTGTGCTTTATTAGAATGCCTGGATTCAGCTCAGGGGGTGCCTGCGGGGTTAGATACCGACGCAGAAAGGCAGTACCTGGGTCCTTGCCCATGGGATCTTCCTCTTCCCCCCAGTGTCTCTTGCCAGTCCCACTGTCTGGCTTTTCTCACCACTCTGCATGGCCCCCGTGAGCTCCATGCCAGCGTGTTTGGGTACGTGTATATCTGCGTGTACACATATTGGCTCCCCAAGGAGTCGGCAGGCATCTCCCGAATTCTCTCCGCACACCCTCTCGTCCCCTGCCTCGAGTGTACCTATGTTTTGCACACAGCATACCCTCAAAAAATACCAACTACCTGTCAGTTCCCTAATACGTGCGTGTGTGTGCATGCGTGCGCATGCCTCGTGGCGCCTGTGTCAGCTTTCATAAGGTAAGGCTGCAGTAACGAACATCCTCATCTCCTGGTGGCTTACTCCAAACATGCTTTATTTCTTGCCCTATTCTGTGGTCGTTGCCAGCTGGCTTGGGCCCTGTTCCACGGGTCTCCTTCGTTCGGGAACCCAGACTGAAAGGGTAACACCTGTCAGAGACATGCAAAGGGAGAAGAGACACAGATCTGGCTGACCCAGGCCATGGCTCTTCAAACTTCTGTTCAGACTCGGCAGGTCTCATCTGCTCATGTTCTGTGGCCCATCATACGGCCAAGCCCAACAGTGGGCAGGGAAGGATGTCCCTCCTGTGGGAAGGCCCTGCTGGTCCCGTGCAGGGACATCAGTAGGTTCCAGCCTCTTCCAGGGAGGGGTAGGCAAGCCATGATCCGGGCAGCCTGCCTCCGCTCACTGGCCTTCTGGGATAAGCTGCCCCCTTCCTGTGGCCCCCGTGACTGTCCTGGTCAGTCTTTGCACTCACCCTGGCGTCTCCCACCATGCATCCATTGTCTTTTTTTGTTCCTGTTGTTGTTCTAATTATAAAAGTAACACATTCTCATTGTAATGTATTTCAAACAAAGTGAAAGCGACCCTTTGTTACTCCTGCTAAGAACCTTCCATCCGGGAAGCAATCACTGTGACCCCTTGAAGGTGCATCCTTTCAGTTGTTCCCCCGCTCACAGAATCACATATGGTGCACATGTATATAGATAAGATTTTAGGGAAATGGGATCTTCCTAGACATATGCACGCAGATACACGTTATTTTGTGGCCACATTTTGTGCTTAGTAGTGCGTCACCAATATCTTCCTGCAGGGCTGCTTTCCTCGTGGTGAGTGCACAGGAGTTCACGGGCCTGGGCAGCTCATGTTCACTGATTATTGTCCTACTCTGGGAGATTCAGTTTATTTCTAGATTTTTCGATGACAACCATGCCGTAAAGAACACCCCATATACACTTGGTCAGGTCATTTTGTAAGCTGGACTCCCAGGAGTGAATTGCTGGGTGAGCGTGTTTTACATTTTGGTGGATGCTGCCATCTCGTTCTCCCAAAGGCCAGTGCCAGAGCTTATGCCCTCCCCAGGGCGGCTAGCAGGCCTGTTTCCATTCTACCCAGCCCACACATTTTTTTTTAACTTTTATTTTGAAATGATTTTAGACTCACACAGAAGTTGTGAACATAGTACAGCCATTGGTTGTACACTTTCTGGACACAAAAAAGGGTATACTTGGTGTACCCTTCACCCAGCATCCCCCAGAGATAGCTTCCCACCAAACCAAAGGACAAAGATCAAAGCCAGGAGATTGCCTTTGGTGCAATACTATTAAGTAAGCTTTATTTGGATTTTGCCAGATTTTACATGTGCTTTTTTTTTTTCTTTTGGTGAATAGTTCTATGATATTTTACGACGTGTATAAATTTGCCACAAAGCTATTAAACTTGCCACGTATTAGGTTTGAGTATAATAAATATGCTTTTTTTCTTTCTCTGTGCAATTTATTTTTGTGGTTGTTGGGTCCTTCTGAGCTATTGTGCTGGTGGGAATGCTTGAATTTAGATCCAGTGCAAGGCAGCTGTTCGTTTTTTCAGCGTGAGGTGACCAGATGCTAGGAACTCCCTTTCTCCAACTTCCCTGTGAACCCCCTCAGGATGGGGGCTCTTAACACTCAGGACAATCTCCTGCCGTTGGCAAGCTTCAGGTTTCTGTTGCTGATTAAAATGAAAACCCGAAGGTGAGCTTTCAGTTTGCAGCGTGATTGGTTGTTTACACCTGAAAACCTCCGATGGGTGTGCCATGAAAACTTTATGGGAAATTAATCATTGAGAAGTAAAACACACCATCTCTTTTCATTTAAAAAAGGAAGAAAATTAATGTGAGTGCCTGTGCTGCCTATGTATTTTTACTGAGTCCATTCCCCTAGAATCCAGCCATTATGTGCATGTTTGTTCTGGATGAAAGGCCCAGCATTAGACCGGAAATAGGATGTGTTGAAATCAATTTAGTGTCAACCACATCAAGCCTTTCTAAAATTGTAGGTTTTACAGAACTTTAACACATAGCTCGTTTATTTGGTAGAATTTAACTGTGATTCACATCCCTCTGCAACAGACAAAAAGACAGAGAATCAGAGCAAATTGCAGGTGGACAGAGTTCTGAGCAAGGAAATGTGATTTTCGAAGCACTTCTGCTCTGTTGCCCCTGCCCTCAGCCCCCCTGGCTGCAGTTCTGTGCATCAGGAGAGAAATGAGAATTTTTCAAGGCTGCAACTTAGAGGACTTTCTTGCTGTTTGCATTCTGATGAGTCTTCCTCAGAGTTTGCATTTGAATGGAGAAGGGGTTAGTATAGACTTGAGACCTGTCAGGTGACAGACATTGCTGCTGGGCCCATGCTACCCGGGACTGTGGGACGAGGTACCAAGCCCTCTGTAAAGGACCCCTTTTTTCCAGCCAAGAATCCATCGCGGAGATGGAGTGCAAGGGATTTTTGAGTTTCGTGGTATCCACTGGCATCTGAATGAAAAACACTCTCAGTGAGCGCAGCAGTGGTTGTTGCAAAGCTTGCCCAGTAGCTCCTGGCTCCCTCTCCCCACAAAGGCTCAGTTCCCACAGGTGGGTGCCTGGGTTTCATGGAGAGCTGAGAACCCTGCTCTCAGGACACGGTGGGGTCTAGGAGCAGGGGATGACTGAAGAATCCACCCAGTCTAACCGTTTCATGGTGGGCACCTGTGACTTGCTGGCACCCCCTCACCAAGCCTCTGTGAGCTTCCCCGTGATGGAGCCGGCCACGGGTGAGGGTCTTCAGCTCTCAGAGCTGGGGGTGAGTTGGGGGAGAGGCTGAGGCCACCACAGAAGGCTTTTGTTTTCCACTAAGGCCAACTTGGTGCTGAGGGAATGAACTTGGCTGGTACTGAAGCCAGAGCCGTCCATAGCTTTCACCTGAACCCTGTATTGACAAGAAGCCAGTTGCCCATGGTATCAGCTTTTTCATCTCTCATTTTCTGGGAGAAGTGGGTTTCTAATTCATCCTTTTCCACGCTGGTTATTAGGAAGGAGAGATGGAATGAGTGTTGGAGGAAATGAGTTTCTTCATTGATACCCTGGAAAAAAACAAACCATGGCGACAAAAATCCTTCACCCACCCATTTTTTTATTCACCCGCTAGAATGTAAATGGCACACAGGGAGAGGTTTTTGTCTGTTCTGTTCTCTGCTGTATTATTACAAGCACCTGGAACAGGGCCTGGCCTATGAGTTCTCACTGAATCTTTCTGAATGAAGGGGAGTGAGTTGCTCACTAAGCATCCACTGAGCACCTACCTGGTGTGAAGCACTTGGAGACAGCCCGGCACCCTCCTTCATGGAGTCTTGAGGAGGGACAGACCAGCAAGTGGCTATCACTGCAGGTGAGGCACAGGGCCGGTGTGGGCTTAGCAGGCCGCCTCTGGAGGCCAGGGCAGCATGCTTTGAGATTTCCAAAAGCTAAGAGGTTTAATATGTTCTCTATTAGGAGCTTGTAGTTCCCTTTCCGTGGGACCAGGCCTTGTAAGAACAGAGGAATAGCCGCATTGTGTGTGTGCGCCTGAGTGTGCATGTGTGTGTGCGTGTGTGTGCACATTCGTGTATGCATATGTGTGTGCGTGTGTGTGTTTGCTCAGGTCACCCAGCAGTATGTGGGAAGCTGGAATGTGAACCCACGTCTCCTGCCTCCAAATGCAGTATTTACACACTGTTCAGTAGAAGAAACAAAATAAGCTGTTGAGTAGAAGAAACCAAAGAAGCTGTTTAGTAGATGAAGGAACAGAAGCCCCTGTTTTCAGGGAAAAACCCTGAACAGGGTGGAAGGTGACCAGAGGAAACTGTCAACTGCTGAGAGCTGTGTATGTGGCTCTGTGAGGGGCAGTGAAGATGGGCCAAGGCTCAGAGCTGGCCAGTTGCCTGAGGATCAGCGCAAAACCAGTCACATCCATGTCCAGGAGTGGGAGATTCCTTTAATCCTCGGTCAGTGACACAGGTCCCCCGACCAGGCTGTGGGAGTGGTAGTCAGGCCCGCAAGGGTGGCAGGGGGCCCAGTAAGAGTCAGCAGCGCCATGGGCATCTCCCTAGTGGGCCATGTCGGCCACTCCCTGACCATGGCCCAGGCTGCGGAGGATGTCTGTGGATGGGTCTGGCTGTGCGGTGCCTTGTCAAGAACTCAAGCAGAAGAAAATGACCATTGGTTCAAGGTCAGTTCATAGGGGGATTAGATTTTATTCCAAGACAATGATTGGAGAAACAGTATGGATTTAGTTCCAGTTCAAAGAGGTGGGCCAATTTGGGAGGGGAGTTATTATTTTATTCTTTAGCATAGTCTGCAGTTGAACCAGATCATTGATTTTAATTCAGTTGGGTTTTCAGTTCAACAAATGAATGTAGTCATGAGACCCTCTGACCGTCTAGGCCAATGGCTGTCAAACGCTGTGGTTTTGCAGAGGTGGGTCAGGGCCCGAGGGTGTGAGCATGTCGGTCCTTCACCCCCCACCCCATCCCATCCTCTACTTGCTCCTGGGGGCTCCTGTTTTGGGTGCTTTCTGTACTGACTTTTCTGTGTAAGATTTTGTCTGAAGGTGCTATGCTACTGAAACTCACTTGAACATTGCTGATGTGGGCTGTAATCCCAAATGAGAAAAGTGAAGTTATGAGAGGTTAAATGGCAGACATGTCTGTCTTAGTGGCCAGCAGGGGAGCCAACTTGTCCCTGTTTGCCCAGGGTTCTCCTGGTTTTAAAGCTAAAAGTCTTGAGTCCTGGGAGCTCCCTCCACCCTGGGCAAACCAGGACAGTTGGTTACCTTGGTGGCTGTCTAATCTTAGATGGCTTCCAGAAGGTTGCAGTGACTGCCTGACCGGGCTCCCTCCTGCCACCCCTGCTCCCTGCCCCACCCCGCCCTGCTGCCCGGTCCCTCTACCGTCCACATTGAGGGAAGTCCAGTTTGGGGCCTGATCATGTCATTCCCCTGACGAAAGCCAGCCTGGCTTGGGACACCCCACATGATCTGGTCCCAGCCTCTGCTCTGCCTCTCTCCAGAAATAGTTCTTGTGAGAGCTTCTCTTACATTGAAACTCAGAAGTTCCCATGGCTGTGTTCCCATAGCTGTGTCTTTACCCAAACTGTGCTCTCTGCTGGATATGTCCTTCTGCCTGGCTTCTAGCTAAAGCGGGCTGTCCCCTCTGGTCCTCTGGGAAGCCCTCCCCACCATCAGTCCTTACAGGGGGCTGATGGACTCCCCTTCCTCAGTGCTTCCGTTTTGTGGCCTGTGTGTTCCTGTTGCACTGCCAATTGCAAGTGGTGTGTTCATGTGTTCATCACTGCCCCTCACAGAGCCACGTACACAGCTCTCAGCAGTTGACGCCATCCTCTGGTCACCTTCCACCCTGTTGAGGGCTTTTCCCTGGAAACAGGGCCTTCTGTCCCTTCATCTACTAAACAGCTTCTTTGGTTTCTTCTACTCAACATCTTCTTTTGTTTCTTCTGTTGAACAGCGTGTAAATACTGCATTTGGAGGGTGGAGATGTGGGTTCACATTCCAGCTTCCCACATACTGCTGGGTGACCTGAGCAAACACACACACACACACATATGCATATATGCACGTGCAGACACATCCACACGAACAGCCCTGTGAGGCTCCTGGAGTAAGCAGGAGCACACATTCGACAAACAATCTTAAGGGACCCAGGCACCTGACTGCTGGTCCACAGGTCCTTCTGCCGCCCCCTAGTCAGACTGTAAGCCCCCTGGAGTCAAGGACGGTGACCCACAACCTAAGAGTTTCAAATGAGGAAGCAGCCTTCAGTGGCAGCCTGTCAGCCCTGCGCACCAGCCAATGAAGTAAATAGGATCTACACAGATATGTCCCATATCTATTAGTGTCTCAGGAGCCCCTCTGTTTAGCAAATGACAAGGAACTCAGGCCACTGAGTTCTGGGGCTCCAAAGAGAAACCTGTAGCTCCCCCTGGTGGCTGCAGCAAGTGCGTGCTCTCAGCCAGCTCCTGCGGATGGGAAATGCAACACGTCCTGGTGGGGTTCACTTCTGTGGGATTTCTTTGGAGGACCTCAAGAAGAGTTCCCAGCGGCAGCAATAATCATGCAGGGAAAATAAAAACGTTGCAATGGAGAAGGCCCCAAGTAACCCTGCTATACATCTTTGAAGTGGGCGGAAAAATGATATAGTGAGGGTTTGGAAATGACAGATTGCAAATTTTTTCTGATGTGAAGAACCTTGTCAAATCAGAAAGGCCAGTTACCCTCAGCCTGGGGCTGTCCTTGGATTGCCCCAGAACCATGTTCCCCATCCAAGGGTGGGGCTGGGCAGAGGGGCTCAGGCTGTGGGAGGCACCCAGAGCTTTGCTCTCAAATCTCCGCCCCGGGGCTCAGCTAGGATGCTGCAGCGGCCACAGCTGGGGGTTTCCCTTTCAGTGTTAAACGCTTTTACTGTCTTAAATGAAACTTTTGGAGAAGGGGCAACTTTCTAACCTCATCAGCCCTGCACTCTGCTCCGTGGTCTGGAGGAGTTTGCATTTTGTAGTTTGAGTTGGGGATGGGGAGGCAGGAGCAGGCCTGGGGCAGGGACAGCGTGGGGTCCTGAGACCCAGAGCAGCAAGACCCACAGGGCAGGACAGGAAGGCTATGGAAAGGGAGAGGGGAGCTGCAGAGACCCGAAGACCCACTGTCTTTACTTTCCTCTTGCCTGCAGGGATTGTCACTGGTCTAGAGTTCATTTTTGGAGCCTTGGATTAGTGTTTCCCAAATTTTAATCATTCAACTATTATTATTATTATAACAGCTAATGTGAACTGGGTTCTTGGTAAGTACCAGATGCTATACAAGTAATATATTCATGAAGTATTATTTTATATTGTGTATAACTTATTTAATTTTCTTTTTTCTTTCTTTTTTTTTTTTTTTTTTGAGATGGAGTCTTGCTCAGTCGCCCAGGCTGGAGTGCAGTGGTGGGATCTCGGCTCACTGCAAGCTCCGCCTCCTGGGTTCACGTCATTCTCCTGCCTCAGCCTCCTGAGTAGCTGGGAGTACAGGCACCTGCCACCATGCCCAGCTAATTTTTTTTTGTATTTTTAGTAGAGGCGAGGTTTCACCATGTTAGCCAGGATGGTCTCGATTTCCTGACCTCGTGATCCACCCGCCTCGGCCTCCCAAAGTGCTGGGATTACAGGCATGAGCCACTGCGCCCGGCCTTTAATTTTCATAACAATGCTATGAAGCAGGAAATATTATTTCCATTTTGGAAATGAGAATTTGTGTATATAATAATTTATAAATAGTAATATATGATATACTTATTTAATATTTTCCTTTGAATTTCATTCTCTTACTAAGTAATTTTATTTACTATAATTTTTTTTTTCATTTTTTGAGACAAAATCTCACTGTTGCCCATGCTGGAATGCAGTGGCACGATCTCGGCTCATTGCAACCTCTGCCTCCTGAGTTCAAGCAATCCTCCTGCCCCAGCCTCCTGAGTAGCTGGGATTGCAGGCATGTTCCACCACGCCTGGCTGATTTTTGTATTTTTTTTTTTAGTAGAGACAGGTTTCGCTATGTTGGCCAAGCTGATCTCAAACTCCTGGCCTCAAGTGATCCACCCACCTTGGCCTCCCAAAGAGCTGGGATTACAGGCATGAGCCACCATGCCTGGCCTCTCACTAAGTAATTTTTAAAGGAAACTTTATTTTACTACTATAAATGTCAAACTACATTACCTGTCAAATGTAGGAGAAAGCTATTATTTAAAATCTAGATTTTAAATATGTGCCCAAGTACCACTGAAAATCATCCTCTGTACTACCAGAAGACAGCCTAGCATGTTTGGAGAAATATTGCCTTGGAAATGGAAGGGACCTCTCCTTGCAGGGTGGAAGAAGGCCGTTTTGCATTTGGGGGTACGAAGGTGAACTGAGCTCTGTAGAGACCTGGTTACAGAATATTTGGGTTTATTTTGCTTTTATTTATCCCCCTTCTAAGATGAATACTTACCTCATTAATCTTCAGCCTTTCTTTTTTTTATTTTTAAAATATATTCACAATTAAGGCTATAAGTTTGTCTCTACTGCTCAAGTTACATCTTATAAGTTTTGATATAGTATATTTTCTTTTTTGATCAATTCTAATTATTTTTTAAATTCTGATTTTGATTTCTTCTTTGACCAAAGGGTTATTTAAAAATGTATTTCTTAATTCTAAATGTGAACTTAAAAAAACTATTATCTTTTTTTTTTTTCTTTGAGATGGAATCTTGCTCTGTCACCCAGGCTGGAGTGCAGTGGTGTGATCTCGGCTCACTGCAGTCTCCACCTCCGGAGTTTAAGCAATTCTCCTGCCTCAGCCTCACAAGTAGCTGGGATTACAGGTGCATGCCACCATGCCCAGCTAATTTTTGTATTTTTAGTAAAAATGGGGTTTCACCATGTTGGCCAGGCTGGTCTCAAACTTCTGACCTCAAATGATCCACCCACCTTGGCCTCCCAAAGTGCTGGGATTATAGGCGTGATTATACCTCGCCTGGCCAAAACTATTATCTTTTTATTATTGTGTTCTGATGTATGAACTGTGATCAAAGAATGTGATCTGTATGTGTTCAGTCCTTTGAAATTTGTTGGGGGTTGCTTTATGGTCCAATATATAGTCATGTTTGTTAATATTCTGCTTGCTTGCCTTGTAGCCCTTTTCCCACTCTTACTTCCACCTTTCTATATCCTTAAGTTTTTGTTGGGATTCTTGTCCATAGCAAAAATTTGGATTTAAAATAAATCTTATGTGATACTCTTTATCTTTTACCAGGAGCATTTGGTCCCTTTATATTTTTATTTTTTATTTTTATTTTTATTTTTATTTTGAGACAGAGTCTTGCTCAGTCACCCAGACTGGAGTGCAGTGGCACGATCTCGGCTCACTGCAAGCTCCACCTCCCGGGTTCACGCCATTCTCCTGCCTCAGCCTCCCGAGTATAGCTGGGACTACAGGCGCCCGCCACCACGCCTGGCTAATTTTTCTTTTGTATTTTTTAGTAGAGACAGGGTTTCACCATATTAGCCAGGATGATCTCGATCTCCTGACCTTGTGATCCGCCCGCCTCAGCCTCCCAAAGTGCTGGGATTACAGGCATGAGCCACCGCGCCCGGCCTGGTCCTTTTATATTTATTGTAATTGTTGATATGTTAGGATTTTATGTGACATCTCATTTTATGCTTTCTGTTTTTCTTTTTCTCTCCTTTTCTTATTATATTTTGGATTTTTTTTCTAATTTTATATTCCCCCTCTAAGTAGGTTGGAAGTTATATATTCTGTTTCCATTATTTTAGTGGTTATCCTAGAAATTATGATATGAATGTAACACTTTTACCTTCCTTCTATATAGTACAAGGATCTCAGAACAATTTTATTTCATTCTCCCTCTCTTGATTTTCATGCCATTGTTGTGATGTCTTTTAATTCTGTGGGTTTTGTTTGTTTTTTGTTTTTTGTTTTCAGTGGGGACAGGGTCTTGCTCTGTCACCCAGGTTAGAGAACAGTGGTGTGATCGTGGCTTACTGCAACCTCAACCTCCCAGGTTCAAGCAGTCCTCCCACCCCACCTTCCTGAATAGCTGGTACTACAGGTGCATGCCACTATACCTGGCTAATTCTTGTATATTTTGTAGAGACAGGGTTTTGTCATGTTGCCTAGGCTGGTCTTAAACTCTTGGGCTCAAGATATTCACCTACCTCAGCCTCCCAACGTGTTGGGATTACAGGCGTGAGCCACTGTGCCCAGTCTGTTTTGTTTTTCTTTAACTCCGTAAGGCATTATCATTGTTGTTTTATGCAGTCAATGTTTATTTAGTGTATTTTATTCCTTTTGCATTTTAGATCTTTAAACTGGGATCCATCCTTTAGAGTTTCCTTTACTGTAGTTTGCTGGTGGAGAATTCTCATAGTTTTTGTTGGTTTGAAAATGTCTGTACTTCACCTTGTTCTTGAAATGAATTTTCATTGGGCATAGAATTCTAGGTTGACAGTTATTTTTTCTCACAGCACATCAAATGAATCATCCATTCTTTTAACTTCCATTCCTGGCAATAAAAAGTCAGCTGTCAAGCTGTTGCTCTGTTGAAGGTTATCTATATTTTCTTTCTGAGTGCATTTAAAATCTTCCCTTTGTCTTTTTAGTCAGCAGTTTCAGTATGATGTTTCAGGAATAGATTTTCTTTTCTTTTCTCTTTTCTTTTCTTTCCTTCTTTTCTCTCTCTCTCTATTTTTTTTTTTTTTTTTTTTTTGAGACAGGGTCTTACTCTGTCACCCAGGCTGGAGTGCAGTTAGTGGCATGATCTTGGCTTACTGTAGCTTTGACTTCCTGGGTTCAAGTGATCCTCCCACCTCAGCCTCCTGAGTAGCTGGGACCACAGGTGCACACTACCATGCCTGGCTAATTTTTTTTTTTTTTTTTTTTTTTAGATGCAAGGTTTTGCAAAGTTGCCCAGTCTGGTCTTGAACTCCTGAGCTCAAGCGATCTGCCTGCCTTGGCCTCCCAAAGTGCTGGGATTACAAGCATGTGCTACTGCACCCAGCTGATTTATTTTTATTTTTTCTTGCTTTGGATTTATTTTGTTTTGAATCCAGGGGTTGATAGTTATCATTAGTTCTGGAAGGTTCTCACCCATATATATCTTCTTGTATTACCTCTGCTTCATCTACTTTCATTTCCTTCTAGAGCCTCTCACTCTATACTCTTTGTCTCTTAACCTCCTTTCACATTTCCCAATTCTTGTTCTTTGACGGATAATTTTTGTTTTGGTTTTTTTTTTTGAGACCGAGTTTCATTCTTGTTGCCCATGCTGAACTGGGGCTGGGTTTGGGGTTGTCCCACTCACATGCTTACGTGATCAATGTACATGCATGTACGTGGCTTCCCATGGATTAAAAAATCATGCATGTAAAGTTCACGAGCATGGTGTCTGAGACCTAAAAGTGTTCAAGAAGTATTTATGGCCATCGTTATTATTATGTTATTGTTATTAATGATATTAATGATTAATGATATTGTTATTAATGACATTCCCAGGAAATTCTGACCTGTTGGGTTAATATTTCCAAGGTGCCAAGTTGTGGGTCTTTTCAAGAGAACAGAGACACCTGGGCAGGATGAATTGGCATCTTTTTGCCCAGTTAATCGATAAGCTTGGAACTTTGTCTGGGACATAGTAGATGCTTGAGAACAGCCAAGGCAGGAGCGAAGCCTGTTTACCAAGATGGAAGATTCTGCAGGCAGGGAAACCACATGCCCATGGAAGGGGAGAGGTGAACCCGGGGGTGCTGGCAGGGGCTGGAGGTGGGAGGTAGTGAATAGGAGATGCCAACCTTTTCTTAACAATTTAGTTGCATCTTAGGGAAAATGGGGGCTGAGGAGGGCCCTATGATGACAACTTGAATTGGGTAAAATTTAAGGATAAGGAATTACTAATTAGTAATAAGGTAGAATTCTTAAGTGTATGAAATGAATAATATGTAGCTAAAAAATAATGATATAGCATTAGGCATTTGAGACATGTGGACTCCAAGCAATTAACCTCTATTCTTCTTCTGAATTGCAATTGCACTAATTGGCTGCTTTACTCTGACGGGGCGATATTAACCTTTCTGCTTTTCTCTAAAGGAGCCAGTATGTTGGGTGGATGTGCTGCTCTGGTTTGGAGGAAAGGTATTTTTCCTGAATAATAACCTATTTGCAATTTTTCTCCCAAATGGTTACATTAAAAAGGTTCTGTCAGATTTTCTTGATAAAGCTTCATCTATGGAAAAGATGCTTTAAACACATCTGACCTCCTTTGGGAGCAGTTGGGAGAAATGGCCTATCTAGGCTCTTCAAGCTTCAGATATCCTTGTGTTAATAGCTTCTCCTTCATCCAAGCAGCACACACTTGTGGAGGGAGGGCCTGCACATTCCAGGCCTGTCCTGGGTGTTGGAGACACAGCACAAGCCAGACAGTCTCCTGCTGCTGTGCAGCTTGCAACTCAGTGAGGGCAGAACATCAAAGGCAAATAAACATGTAGATTTAGAATGCAATCCCAGGGCTATGAATACAAAGATAACTGGACGGGCCAGGCGTGGTGGCTCATGCTTCTAATCCCAGCACATTGGGAGGCCAAGGCGGGCGGATCACTTGAGGTCAGGAGTTTGAGACCAGCGTGGCTAACATGGTGAAACCCTGTCTCTACTAAAAATACAAAAATTAGGTGTGTGTGGTGGTGGGCTCCTGTAGTCTCAGCTAGTTGGGAGGCTGAGATGGGAGAATCGCTTGAACCTGGGAGGCAAAGGTTGCAGTGAGCCAAGATCGTGCCACTGCACTTCAGCCTGGGCGACAGAGTGAGACTCCATCTCAATAAAAAAATAAAAAATGATAACTAGACAATGAGATGGGATCTGGGAAGGGAGAGTGTCCTTTAAGGCAGGGTGGGCCAGAAGGCTTCTCTGAGGAGGAAACATTTGAGCTGGGCTATGAATGAAGTCAGGGAAAGAGGCTCGTGAGTAGAGGATCAGTATTCCAGGCAAAGGGAACAGCAAGTGCAAAGGCCCTGGGGCTGGATGTTCGGGGAGCGTCAGGAACAGCAAGCTGGCCAGTGTGCAGCCTGAGTGGGCTGAGGGCAGGAAGAGGAGGGAGACATGAGTTTAGAAAGGTCATCAGGGGGCTGGGCGTGGTGGCTCACGCCTGTAATCCCAGCACTTTGGGAGGCCAAGGCGGGTGGATCATGAGGTCAGGAGATCGAGACCATCCTGGCTAACACGGTGAAACCCCGTCTCTACTAAAAATACAAGAAATTAGCTGGGTGAGGTGGTGGGCGCCTGTAGTCCCAGCTACTCTGGAGGCTGAGGCAGGAGAATGGCATGAACCCTGGTGGGGCAGAGCCTGCAGTGAGCCCAGATGGCGCCACTGCACTCCAGCCTGGGCAACAGAGCGAGACTCCGTCTCAAAAAAAAAAAAAAGGTCATCAGGGTCCACACCATGCAGTGATTCCTGGGCCATGGGAGGACCTTGGATTGATTTCCAGTGTGCAGCAAAGCTACTGATGGAGCATGGGCAGGGTCTGGTGGAGAAGGCTCACACTGGCTGCTGTGGAGGGAATAGACAGAGGTGGGTGAGGATGACAGCGGATGTGGAGGTACAGCCATAAATGGAAGCAAGATATTAAGAGGGACGTCTGAGCATCCGGTGAACCTGACCCATAGTCTGGAAAGAGCTTCCAGGGATACAAAGCATGGCCAGAGGTGATGCCCTCCTCACCTAGAAGCAGACATTAGGCCCTTCAGAAATGCAAACGGGCACTGAACAGTCACGTCAGCTTCACTCTGCGACGTGTTGATAGTCAATATCCTGGATGATGCACCTGAAAAACGAACCCGCAATTCCATGCCTAGGAATTTACTCAGCGGGAATAATCGGACAAGTGCACAGTGACTACATCCAAGGTACCACTGTAGCTTTGTTCCTGGCAGATAAAGTATAAGCAGCTTGAGTGTTCACCAACAGGGCATTATTCAGCTAAGTCATAGCACATTCAGGATTCAGAATTCTATCATCAAGAGGATAATATTTTTAAAAAATCTTATAAGGGGAGAAAAAGTAAAAGCAATAACTTATACTCATCCTTCACTTTCTAGTCTTATTTCCTAAGAGAGTTTCTGGAGTATCCTTCAAGAAACATTTTCTTCTCAGACACAGGCATATATATATATATATATATATATATATATATATACACACACACACACATAAAATGGTATATGTATATAAATATATTTTTGTAAGCTAAAATAGGATACTTCTATACATATTATTTTGTAATGTAATTTTATTTTGCGATGTGATGTATCTTTGACATATAGCAACACCAGTGCATTAGATTAATAGCTGCATAGTGGCTGGGTGTGGTGGCTCACACCTGTAATCCCAGCAATTTGTGAGGCCAAGGTGGGTGGATCACCTGAAGTCAGGAGTTTGAGAGCAGCCTGGCCAACATGGTGAAACCCTGTCTCCACTAAAAATACAAAAATTAGCCAGGCATTGTGGCAGGTGCCTATAGACCCAGCTACTAGGAGGCTGAGGCAGGGAGAACTGCTTGAACCCAGGAGGCAGAGGTTGCAGTGAGCTGAGATCTTGCCACTGCACTCCAGCCTGGGTGACAGAGCAAAACTCTGTCTCAAAAAAAAAAAAAAAATAGCTGCATAGAATTCTACCAGATGGATATATCATAATTGACTCAGCAAGTTTGCTATTAATGGATAGTTTCTCTCATTTATGTGCGTTTATCTGTGGGTATATTTTCACAGGTATAACTTTTTCAATTGAAAATATTAAAAATGATGATGTAGCATGTATTATTGTGCAGATACCCACAATATATAATTAAGAGAAAAAAAATCAGGCTACAAAATTGGGTGTGTTGCACAGTCCCATTGCTATCCATTTGCATGTATCTCTGTGTATGTGTTGATAGAGTCTGGAAGGATACTCACCAGAATGCTAGCAAGAGCTACAGATCACAGCCTGGTGACTGTAGGTGTCTCTTTTGTCTAGTGCTTTTCATTATTTTTTTTTAGAATGAGAATATATATTTTGCAAGGGGAGAAACAAGCTATTGTATTTTTGGAGAAGAGTTAGTTGGGAACCAGTTTGTGAACTATATTTAAAATATGAATTACGCGTTTGCATCTGTGCTTTTCTTATTGAGTACTTGTTTTCGCTTCGGTATTAAATGGTACTTTTTTCTTCTCCGGTTTGGAACGCACAAGCGTGGGCCCGCCTATGGACCTGGGCGCAGTTCACCAGCTCCACCACCAGAGGGCGGTGTTTGCAGGACGTTGTGCGCACGGCCGCCTCCCGCCGCTTGTGGGGGTCTGGAATTTTGCAGGATGTGCTTTGGTCGGCTGGGCCAGAGCAGAGACAGGATGTACGCGCGTTGGCTTCCAGTTGGTGCTGTGACACAGATATTTTTCCTTCCTCTGCTTTTAGTGTAGCATCTGAATTTAACGGTGTTGCGTGGAGGTGGCACGAGGGAGGGATGGGCTTGCAGAGCTCCCGCCCTGCCCTCCTGGAAGCCCTCCTATCCCCGACCCTCAGGCCAAGTCACTGTCCCCAACTTCCACCATAGACCAAGCAGACTCCTACCTTCAAAGTCCGACCTGATTCCAGGGGATTTAGGGTGCCCCCACGCTGAAGCCAGTTTGGAGGCTTCACTCGCACCCCTCCATGACCAGGCACTCCACTTCTTAGTCCCTGTGCCAAGCGGCTGCCAGGCGCTGTCTTCCCTTTTCTCTTCTTCTTTTCACCTTCTGAAGTTTTTGGAAAAAGCAGTGCATATTAATAACAATTCAAACAACACAAAAGGGGGAAGCAAGTGAAAACTAAGCTCCCCGCCTCCCACCCTAGCCCCACTTCTTCCCTAAAGGCCATAATTGTTAAGAGGTTTTAGAAAAGTATATCCTACCAGAAATTCTAGATGCATATAAAAATACAGACGCCTGTACATTCAAAACCGCACCCTCCACTCACTTTCTCGTTTGCATTTAGCAATGACGCTGAAAGCCTCCCACATCACTTCACAGAAGGCGCCTGTGGTTTTTGTTTTTTGTTTTTTGGTTTTTGGTTTTTTTTTTTTTGCTGGCTAGAGAGTATTCTAGTATGTGGATGTGACATGCTTGATTTGACATTTGGGCACTTTCCAATCTTGTGCTGATTAGGAGCAGTGGGCAGTGAGTATCCTCTATACACAGCTTTAAGCACCAATGCAAGAGCTGCTGTTGACTAAATTCTTAAAAGTGGAATTGTTGGTCAAAGGGTAGAGGCACTTCTAGCTTTGGTATTTCCAGACTGCTCTGCAAAGGACTTTTAAACCAGGCCGCCCTCTCACCCAGAATGCATGAGATCCCATGGACGTTTTTGCCTTTGGTTGATCTGACGGGTCGCTGGTTCTCAATCTTGACTGCAGCCAGAATGACCTGGGGAGCTTTCTAAATATGCCAATATGACAGTATCCCAGACCAATTAAAGCAGAATCTGACCGTGTGTGTGTGAGTGCGTGTGCGTGTGTGTGTGTGTCCGGGAGGTGATTGGGCACTGGCACTTAAAACATTTCCCCAGGAGGCTGGGAGCGGTGGCTCCTGCCTGTAATCCCAGCACTATGAGAGGCTGAGGCAGGTGGATCACCTGAGGTCAGGAGTTCAAGACCAGTCTGGCCAACATGGCAAAACTCTGTCTCTACTAAAAATACAAAAATTAGCTGGGTGTGGTGGTGGGCACCTGTAATCCCAGCTACTTAGGAGGCTGAGGCATGAGAATTGCTTGAACCTGGGAGGCAGAGGTTGCAGTGAGCCAAGATTGAGCCACTGCACTTCAGCCTGGGTGACAGAGCCAGATTCCGTCAATAAATAAATAAATAATTTCCCAGGAGATTCTAATGGGCAGCTACAGATGAACGCCACTGAGACAGATGAGAAAAATATCTCATCGATTTAAATGTACATTTCCTGAATTATAAATGAGAATGAACATTTTCCTGTGAGAACAATGCTTTAGACATTTCTTAGATCATAGATCCCTTTGAGATTCTGACAAAAGCACTAGATCTTTTTTTTTTTTTTTTTTTTCAGGAAAATGTGCACACACACACCTGTGCCTCCACCTGAGGGGCCACAGGCCCTGGCGCCGCTCCCTAGACCTCCCTGGAGTCCTGAGCCCAGGCTAGGGGCAAGGCAGAGTTGTTCTGCCTAGCCTTTTTCCCCACCAAATTACCAAAAATACAGTTAAACTTAGGAATTCAGTTTGATCCATAACATAAACAGTCTGTTTTAAGAAGTATTTACCACTGTGTCTTAGCCCCTGGGAGCCCTGCCTTCCCTGCACACCCACTGCTGAGATTTGCTGAGTCTCTTCTGCAGAACCCGCTCCATCTCCTGCATAATTACCCGAGAGGCTCCATGTGGGGCTTCGCTGGTGCTAACCTCACAGGTGAACCTCATGAAGCTACAAAGATTCCCAGTGCACAGGTGGGCGTTAGATCAGCAAAGGCCTCATGATGAGTGCAGGAGTTAGGATGTCTCTCAGGGCCACAAAGAGACGTAAGCAGGGGAGGATGTTAGACCACTCAGCAGAGTCTGAGCAGGCCATGGGGTGGGCCTGCAGTCTAAGGTGAGGGGAGGGGGGAAATAGGTGGAATCTTGGGGTATGAGGGCAGTGAGGCAGGAGGGCTCAGCGGGGAAAGGCAGGGTCAAGTGGGTGCCTGGCTTCTGGCTGGGGTAACCGGTGGATGGTTGAGACCATTCCCTGGGAGGGAGGGGGTGACAGCGGATGGCAGTGCTCAGAGGGCAGGCGGATATTTGGGGTTGTGTGTGTGTGTCTGTCCGAGAGGAAGAGAGAGGGATCATGAACAGCAGGATGCGGTGGGCAGCAGAGCCCGAGTGTGCATTCCCCCAAGGCTGGGGAGTGAGCTGGGCATTATGAGTGGGCACCTGCTGACCCCTGCATTGAGGTGGAGGCTTAGAGGGAGAACCAGGGAGGCAGGCGGGGATCTGGGTGTGGGAGAGCAGTCCTGGGGTTGGGGTCAGGCAAGAACATTTCTGTCACTAATGCCCTGATGCCATGCTCTTCTGGTGGCCAGGACTGCCCCCAGCTCCCACATCATCTCTGTCCCCGTGCTGCCGTGTCCACTGGCAGGCCTGGGTCGGGGCCGTTCCTCCTTCCTCCCACAGCAGCACTAGACTGTGGTGGCCAGAGCGTTCCTGAACAAGACATCAGTCCCTGCCTGTGTTCCAGAATTCATACGCCTCCTTCCCACTCCCTGAGGCTTCGGACATTTGAACGATGGCGGGGGTGGGTGGGAGGGGGAGGAAAGGAATCTGAGAGTGGACATGCAGGGGTCAAGCCCCAAAGCCATCTCAGAGCCAGGCACGATGAGGGTTTCCAGGACGCCCCTCCCAAAGGATGGGAAGTATCTCCTCTGGAATCCAAGCTCCAGAGCCTCTTGTTGGTCCTCAACTTGTTATTAGGGCCTGAGGTGCTTCATGATGCCAAGAAAAGAGGAACACAGCAGGGCCTAGGACCAGCAGGACTGGGGCCTCTCTGGTTCTTCCTGTTGGCTCCTGCCTGGGAGCGGCTGCCTCCCTGTCTGCTGTTGTAGACACGTGCCCTCAGCATCTCCAGTCCAGACTGACAGCTCCGAGGTTAGCGTTACAGGCTCAACCCCACACGGAGAGGCTCTGTCTATGTTGATTTCTATTTATCCCATCTAATCCAAAGATCCCAGGGAAGGGATTCATTGACCCAGCTCACCCAGGGACTCATTCCTCAGCCAATCAGCTGGGGCCGGAAGCACAAGTCCCCAAATGCAAGGGCAACATGTGGAGGGAACAGGAAGGAGCAACTCTTGCTAAAGGGACGCTAGGCAGACAGCTTCATAAATGTCAATCATAAGCCAATCTTAAAGGCATTCACTCATTCATGCACTCATTCATTCATTCATTCCCTCAACAAACCTTTATTGAGCACCTACAGAGTCCAGGTACCACTCTAAGTGCTAGGCTTACTGAAATGAACAGGACAGATGAACTTCTTGCTGTAGTGGAGCTTACACGATAATAGGAAGATAAACCAATAAATGAGAAAGTGACCAGGATGTGAGAAATGCTCTGCAGAACAGAGAAATCAGGCAGTGGACTTTGGAAAGTGCTCAGAGACCCTACGCTGCCACTTGAAGGGCAAGGGGCCACCTAGGTCAAGAGAAGCCTGCCTTGGAGAGACACGCATCACCCCAGCCACTGCCCATTGGCCAGAGCAAGTCACATGGCCCCAGCCTAGCCACAAGGGAAGCTGGGAAATGTGACTTTTGTGTGTCCAGGAAGAGGAAATGGGATTGGCAAGCACATGGCCGATCATGGCTGTCTCGCTCAGCCATCTGGTTCCCTAAGAGGTCAACACTGCAACCAGGTCCTGATGTGTCCTTCCAGTGAGATCTTTTGGATACATAAGAAAAAAATAGATGTAATTATGTAATTTTAAAAACCATAAATGGGCTGGGCACAGTGGCTCATACCTGTAATCCTAGCACTTTGGGAAGCCGAGGTGGGCAGATCACCTGAGGTCAAGAATTCAAGACCATACTGGCCAACATGGTGAAACCCTGTCTCTACTAAAAATACAAAAAAGTAGCTGGGCGTGGTGGCACATGCCTGTAGTCCCAGCTACTCAGGAAGGTGAGGCAGGAGAATCGCTTGAACCTAGGAGGCAGAGGTTGCAGTGAGCCATTGCACTCCAGCCTGGTCAACAGAGTGAGACTCTGTCTCAAAAAATACCCATAAATGGTGGTATACTAAAACACCATTCTGTTCCTTGCTCTTTTTTCCCCTCGCTTAAGACTGTATCGCAGACAACATTGGAGAATTTGGATCTGGGAAAGAATGTGCTCCAGTTTATGTGTTATAAAACTCACCCTGGCTAGAGGGAGAGAGTGACTGGGGTGGAGATGGTGGGTCAGGACCGTTGCAGCTGCTGCAGTTGATGGCTGTAGCTCTTTGTCCATGTGCAGCCTGTGCTCCAGCCAAGTCCACCCACACACTCATTCATTCAGTGCTTGACAGTCAATAATCGTGGGCAGACCCTGGGCTACATGAGTCGGATTCTGTCCTTCTTCCCACCCACTGTGCCCTGAGCCATACTGCTGCACACTTTGCCAGGGCACAGGCCACCTTCTGCCATCCCGGCTCCTCTGCCACTGACTCCTCCAAATTCTTCCAGACAAGTCTCCAACGTTACCTCCTCATCAAAGCCTCTCCTGATCCCCATAGCACCACATCAATGGTGTGGAAAGAGGGACCTGGATTGGAGGTGTCTCAGCCCCAGCCCTTCCCATTGGCACTTCCTGGAGAAATGGCTTAGTCTTTCAGAGCCTCAGTTTGCCCATCTGTGCGCTGGACGTGATTGGTATCTGTTTAACCAATTGCTTGTGTGGATTGCTTGTGTGGATTACATGGGAAAGGCTGTGGAGAGACCTGGCGTCTGAGTGGCAGGAGACATTTGTCATTTCCCTTCTTTTGCCTGGGGGCCCACCATGTTCTCTGCCTCTCTCAGGTTACTTCTAAGGCTTCCAGTACCCTCCGTGAGGGTAACCCTGTGTCCTGGGCTTGGTATGTTGCCAGGCACCAGGCCTGGGAGTCAGTCTCAGTGTCTACTCAGCAATTTTGTTGAAACTGAGAGTCCACCACCCAGCTTAAGATGTAGAACATTGTTGACACCTGTGAATCCACTTGCACAAGCCTTGGTGATCCTGTCTTCCCCGAACAGGTAGCCCCTACCCTGAATAGCATCTCATTTATTCCCTTGTTTTTAAAAAGCAGTTGACAGCATGTCTATGAGCCTTACCTGAATAGTCTGTTTAGTTTTGCTTGGTTTTTATGACAATAGTGTCACACGGGAGGCATTTTTTTGTGACTTGCTTTTTCTTTTGCTCCATATTACAACTCTAAGCATCATCCTTGTTGCTGGGTTTACCTGTAGTTCATTCCTTTGCAATGCTAGGTAATGTTCCACCCAGGACTATGCCACAATTTATTTATCCATTCTTCAGTCAAAGGACAACTCCCTTCCCCTATGTTGGTTGTTATGAAAAGCGCTGCTATCAGCCTTGTCATATATGCAGGCTTGGGCACAGGCACTAGGCTATGCTAGTGGGGTTGCTGTGTCAAATCTCACGTATCTTCAGCTTTTCAGAGATTGCCAAATTTCCAAAACAGTCGAATCAGCCTCTTCCTAGCTTTGTGTAAAGATCCCCAGTGCTCACCCACTTCCTTAGCAACCCTTGGGATAGTCACATTTCTGAGTTTTGTCCATCCATCTAGCGAGCACAAAATCTCATCTTCTTGTGGTCTCACTTTGCGTTTTCTTGGTCACAGCTGAGGTTGAGCATCTCTGCGAACGTCTCTTTGCCCTTCCAGTGGGCCTCTTTTGTGACATGCCCGACCATTGTTCTCCCGCATTTTTGTATTGGGTTGTTTTTTTGAGATTGACTTGTAGGAGTTTTTATGCATCCTGGATACTAGCCCTTTGTCACTTACAGGTGTAAGGAATATTATCTCCCAGTTTGAGACTTCATTTTTACTGCCTTTTGATGAATGTTGTGATCTTAATTTTAACCTGGTAGAATGAATCAGTCTTCTCCTTTACAGTTTGCGTGTTTGAAGACTTGTTTTTAAGAAATGCTTTGTTTACTGAGTCAGATTGAATAACTGGACCCAAGGACCCCTGAGCAGTTGCAGTGCAGGTGGCTGAGGACACCCCCCACCCAACCTCAGAAAAGGCAGAGCCCACGGCAGACCCCCAGGCGCTCAGTGTGGCTGACAGCTGGGAGATTGATTAAAAACTGGAGTGAGGCGAGAGAATGAAGGAGAGAGGCTGAGTGCTTTGAATTTGATCCTTTTAGCGACAATTAAGCAATCACCACACCACGGATGGGCAGAGAAAAAGGCTTCCTGAGAAACCGACACAGGCTGTGGCAGAGGCTGCCCTTGGCCTCACCTTGGACCCACGGCTGTGAGGCTCCTGCGCCACCCCTCCCCGCTCCTCCCCTTCGGTTTTTATTGAGACATTTCATTGAGACAAGTGCTTCCCCCAGGGGTAAACTAGAGAACCAGAGGACCATCTGAGAATGTGCAGGGTGAAATCACTGAGGCCTGACCGAGCGGCATTCATCATCGTCATCATCATTGGCACTGATTGCGGAGTAGAGAGAGTGAATCCAGAGGAAACCCTTTTTTGTTTTTTTGTTTTGTGTTGTTTTGTTTTTTTCTGTTTTCTTTTAAGAGGCAGGGTCTCACTCTATTGCCCAGGCTGCAGTGCATGGCTCACTGCAGCCTCGGCCTCCTGGGCTCAAGAGGTCTTCCTGGCTCAACCTCCCAAGTAGCTAGGACTACAGGCATGTGCCACCATGCCAGGCTAATTTTAAAAAGTTTATTTTTTGTAGAGACAGTGGTCTCACTAGGTAACACTTAGTCTCACAATGGATGCCAAAGCAACATAAAATTTTTGAACTCCTGGCCTCAAGCGACCCTCTCACCTTGGCCTCCCAAAGCGCTGAGATTACAGGCGTGAATCACTGCACCCAGCCAGGATGGGGCTAGGAGTGAAAGGGTCAGTGAACTTGAATAGGAAAAGTTTATGTCCTTATTTTCATGAATCTCTGGCTGAAATGTAGCATTACTTTCAATTAGAAATGTAGAGGACAAACCAAGCAATGTTAGCAATGCCTGTGACTCGTCACCTATAGAAATCACAGATAGTTTTACATCCTATTACTTTTCTTGTAGATATTTTGAAATATCTACTTCAAAATTATGATTGTTATATAATTCTACCAGATCCTTGTTATTTAATGTTTTAATGAAGAAGCATGCATCATAATTTTTAAAAGGATTTGATAATCGTATTAACAAATAATTAGGTTCCCTGGTAATCCTACCTGGTTTATTTTATGCATTTACAAACATTATTTTCCAGCCTGGTCAACATAGGTAGACACCATCTCTACAAAAAAAAAAATCAAAAAATTAGCTGGGTGTGGTGGTGCATATCTGTGCTCCCAGCTACTCAGGAGGCTGAGGTGGGAGGATCACTTGAGTGTGGGAGGTGGAGGCTGCAGTGAGTGGTGACTACACCTCTGCACTCCAGCCTGGGCGACAGAGAGAGACTTTGTCTCAAAATAATAATAATTATTATATAATAAAATAAAAATATTGTTCTGAGGAGGGCTCTATAGATTTCCTCAGATGACTGAAGAGTCCATGAGACAGGAAGGTTGAGAATTGGACTCAAGGGAGAGCCCTCTTCCCACAGGGAAGCCACACTAACTCCTGTGATCTTAGACTAGCTCCAGGTATGGTGGAGGATGGAGGAGACGGTCTACGACAGTGCCCTGCAGCTATGCAGGGAGTGACTGCTGTTCCTTGTTGCTGGGCAGTCCCTGTGGATGAACGGGATCTCTGCCTTTCGTGTGAGAAGGACGCAGTGCCCAAACAGCTTGCTTTGGCGGAATTAGTGGTCTCTGACTCGTGGCTGGCCTGGGTGCCTGCCTCCTCTAGGTAGGTCTAAGCTCCTTGAGGGCCGGCCAGCCCTTGTCCATGTTCTGGGGGAAGGGCGGCTGCGGTCCCCTAGGGAGTGGTGCCATGGGCCCACATGGAGTCAGGGGGCGGGGACTGAGTGCATTCAGTGCTCCAAGTCCTTAGAAATCCCGTCCCCCCTGCTAGCTCCTCTTTATACACACCCACCCTGTTTTCCCTTCACACTGGGCGTCGTGCCATTCCCCAATGCGCCCAGCGTTATTCTGTTTCTGGAACTTCCTTCACCTCTCCCACCTGCCTGGGTGTCAGTCAGGATAGACAAAGCAAAGCTTGGGAGCAAATGACCCCCAGATTCCATCGCGGGCTGGCAGCAACACTGTTCCGGTTGTCTTCGTTCAGGCCTGGGGCTGACAGAGCAGCCTCCACCTGCAACCTTCCCTGTCTCCTGGCAAAGGGACAGAATATACTGACCAGGCAGAGTGTCACTACCCTCATGTCTCATCAGGCAGAGTCACGAGGCCACACCCGAGTCCAGTGGAGCAGGGATGCCATGTGGTTCTCTCTGAGGGAGGGACCACAGCCCTGAGGTGCCCCACCCTCATCTCCCCATCCGTGTCAGGGCGATTCCGTCCCCATTCAAGATTCACCCAGGCCCCACTGGCCCTGGTCTCCTCTGTAGGCCCTTGTCTCGCCTTTCTGGTACTCTTGTGTTTGGGGTGGGCACCCGGATCAGCTTCGATCTAGCTTGCACTGGACCTTCTGTGTTGGCAGATGGTTCATTACACCCACATGTCCCCGCCGAAGTTCAGCCATGATGTGTCACTCATGATGTTGCGAAGGGAAGCAACTGCCGATGAAGGCCCTGGAGGGCTTGGAAACCACGTGCCTTGAGTGATGGTACTTGGTTTGAGAATTGAAGAAGGATGTTTTGTTGCCTAACTTGAAAGGAGCTAACTGACCTATATCAGGCATCGGGATTAAAGACCTGTGTGACCCAAGGGCAGACAGACCCTTCCACTCTGCCATGGACTTCTTTCTGTTTCTGGGTTTGTTGTTGTTTTTGTTTTTTGAGACAAGGTCGCTCCATCTCCCAGGCTGGAGTGCAGTGGTGCAGTCGCCGCTCACTGCAGCCTCAGCCTCCTGGGCTCAAGCAACCCTCCTGCCTCCGCCTTCTGAGTAGCTAGGACCATAGGCACATGCCACCACGCTCAGCTAATTTATTTTATGTTATTTTATTTTTCATAATGGGTCCCATCATGCCATCCAAGCTGGTCTCACCATGTTGCCCACAACACTCTTCTCAAAGTTTCGGGCTCAAGCGATCCTCCTGCCTCGGCCTCCCAACATGCTGGGATTTAAGGCTTGAGCCTCCATGCCCACCTGGACTTTCTGATGAAGCCAGGCTTGGGTTGTGGGAATTATAGGGAATGTGCTGATAGGAATGACTACACAAAACTTCAGCCAAAGTGCAGCTCCTTTTGAAGGAGCTTGAGCTCCTTCAGGAGTGATGCGGTTCTCTCTGACCGAGGGACCACAGCCCTGAGGTGCCCCACCCTCATCTCCCCATCCGTGTCAGGGCGAGTCTGCCTGCTTTGAAGAACTGCTTCCTTCTCTGAACTTTCTGTGTAAGGTCGGCTGTTAGAGCACCACCTGGAGGTTTTGGTGGGAATAGTCAGTGCCCAGTCATCCTTTGGTGAATTAACTGCATTGGGCAAAATTAAGTGCATTCATGAAAGAAAAAACCTACTAGCAATCAGCAAAAACATATGCATATTTAAATAATATATTGCTTGGAAATGTCAAGTAACCATCTTGGGGCTAATGTCAGGTCATGCTCCTCCCCTTTCCCAAGCTGCTGTGGCCAACCAAGGACCCCCCAATGATGTGCAGCTCCTCCTGAGAACCAGTTGTTAAATTTGCAGGGATTTTGTGGGCCAGTTGTTAAGCACAGCCATTATTAAGAGTTAAATAACAGGCTGGGTGCAGTGGCTCATGCCTGTAATCCCAGCACTTTGGGAGGTTGAGGTGGGCGGATCATGAGGTCAGGAGTTTGAGACCAGCCCGGCCAACATGGTGAAACTCTGTCTCTACTAAAAATACAAAAATTAGCTGGGCATGGTGGCGCATGCCTGTAATCCCAGCTCCTTGGGAGGCTGAGGCAGGAGAATCGCTTGAACCCAGGAGGCAGAGATTGCAGTGAGCTGAGATCGCGCCACTGTACTCCAGCCTGGGTGACAGAGTGAGACTCTGTCTCAAAACAAAACAAACTCAGCATTTTCTAACTGTTTTTGTGCATCTGATCTGACTATTGTCGATGCACTTCAGCTTATTGCTTATTTGTGTCTGTTGCAGCTCTGGGATGGAAATGTAATGGCGTGTGTCTCCTCCCAACTCCGTATTCGGTGACATCATGTGGGTAGCTGAAAATCAGCCATGGCGGGGATATGTACACCTGGGAAGTCCACACATGTCCCTGTCTGGTCTGGGCACGAGGAGGCCTGAGTGGCAGGCTCTTGGGAACTGGGTGTGAGGGT
Source organism: Symphalangus syndactylus (assembly GCF_028878055.3). Lineage (NCBI taxonomy): Eukaryota > Metazoa > Chordata > Mammalia > Primates > Hylobatidae > Symphalangus > Symphalangus syndactylus. The sequence goes on from NC_072424.2 coordinate 21,687,532, forward strand.
GGAGGCACCAGGTGGGGCAGGAAGGAGGAGGAAGAGGCCAGCAGCAGCTGCTCTGTGGCTCCATCCACCTGAGGACTAATGTTTGAAAACTGTAGAATTTGCAAAGAAACTTATAGCAATAATTATCCTAAAAGATACTGTTTTAAGTGATTTCTTTTATTATTTAGATTATTTTGGTTGCTTGTCAGTGTGACGGGCCATGCCTGAGCTGTCCATGTAAAGTTCCCAAGAGGGCATAGATGGGAGACTGCAGTGCAGCCTCAGATGTGGGCGGAACACCCAGTGCCACATGGCAAGAGTTTAACACCCGGGTGGTGATGAGGCAGGGAAGAAAAGGGGCGCGTCTACAGCTCAGCGCCCCTCCAGCCTGGCTGGCGTCTCTCACTACTCATGTCAGAGAACAATTCAGCGGGCTACACAGGAGCCATGGTCCACCCAGGAGCTTTCTTACAACCTCCTTCCCCTGTGCATTGCTTCCTTGATGCTTCTGGAGTAAATCAAATTAAAAGCAAACTTGAACCAAGTCCAGGTTGTCAATATCTCCCATTCTTGAACCTAGTCCAGCTTCAAGCATCTTATATGATGCCTTACATCCCTAAATTATCATATTTGCATCACACTTTTAAGGATATACATCTAAAATACATTCTGAAATAGTGTTTATGATTCTAATTAAGATTACATTAAGCCCAGTTTTTAGAGTTTTAAGCATTGTATATGGAGTTAACAATTAAAAAAATAAAACTCATGTATTTTTAATTGCTCTTGTATTTTGATGCTCTGTGGCATCCGCTGAATCAATGGCTTAAGTACTTCAGGGAAGTGGTGGCTTCTGCTACAATAATAAGTTCGTTGTTCACTTTGACAATCAAATTAGGCTTTCCATTTTGTTTTGTCTTCTAGGCAAAACAATAGTCTTGAATGCTGGGTTTTGTTAAGAAAAAGAAGTTTTTCTGAATTCCAAAGCTTCTTTCTAAATATAAAGAATCAATCCCGGCTGATTTTGAGCATAGAGCTTTACTGTAAGCCATAAATAGAAGGAATTCTGGATGCAATGGAAGTGAGGTTCCTGGGAGACAGGAAGGCGGAGGAGAAAGGGATCTTTCTCCTGGGATCTTTGCCTGGGAGAGGTTTGTGGGGGATGAGACCAGCGGGAGGAAGCGGCCAAGAGCTGGAGGCTGCTTTGAGCAAAATCCCGAGGCAGAGGGAGGCGTCCGGGTGGACGGACCTGAGATGCTCCCTGTTGTCCACCCATGACACCTGCCTGTGTCCCACAGGAGTCCCAGGGGTGGGCCACAGAGGTGCTGAGGCAAGGGAGGGGATGAGGTGGTCACCCAAAACAGGGACCTGGGAACCAGGAGCAGTGGCACTTGTCTTGGGTACTGGGGGACACTCAAAGGCCTGTGGGGCAGTCAGCTCAGTGGACAGAGACCAATGGGATGGGTCACTTAACTAGAGGCCAGAGGGGACCCAGAGGATGGCAGGTAGAGCCAAAGCCCCTCACCCACCACCACCCTGAGGCCACATTAACTTCTTTTATGGCACTCAGCTGCCCCCAGTCTAGTCCCTGGTGGAGTCACATAAGAGAGTCTGTGCCAGGCTAGGGACCACAGTAGAAGGCATAGCTCCACAGCTGCAGGAGCCCTCACAAGACCCCAGGGACCGAGAGGTCATAGGGGCTACAGGGTTAGGCCAGGCCATTGTCTCGGGAAGGAGTTGGGAAAGGGCTTGAAAGCCCCCTATTACTTCTGTGCCCTGATGTCCCCAAATCCTCCGGCCCCCGGCCTCAGTGTTTCCTTTAACAAGCAAATGAAATGGCCCCAGCACCTTCCCAGCAGCCAAGCACTGAGGGAAGTCAAGGCTCACCCAGCAATCCTGTGGGGAGAGGCGGGAGGTCCTTCTTCCATCCCCTCTCATCGGGTGCCCTGAAAGTCAGTATCACGAGGCTGTCAGTGGGAACAGACAGAACTGGCCAGGAAACAAACTTCATGGTCAATGTTAAGATTTCTTGTTTCTAGAAAATATATTGGCCATTTCCAGCTACAGAGACTCACTTCCCAGGCTGCCCACTGGCTGGCCCCCATCCTCCCCAGGGCTCTCTAGAAGAGACAGTGTAGGGTGACAGAGAGAGCTGGCTTTGCAGCCGGACAGGCAGGAGTTCAAATCCCAGGCTCTCGTCTCACTGGCTATGTGGCCCTGTGTGACCCTAGGATCTTTCCTTCCTGGGTCTCAGTTCATCCATCTGTAAAATGGGAGTCCTGAGGCCCCATCCACAGGTTTGTGAGTGGTGAGATAACTGATATAAGGAACTCACACGTTCTTAGTACAGAATCACTGCCATTGGTAAATGGCAGCAATTGCTGCTATTGGCTTCTGGCCCAGTCTCTTGGGGGCACCTGTGCCAGGTGTCTGGGAGGATACTAATAAAGAGTGACTCAGCAGAGACAGCCACAGGATGGGTGGGAGGGAGCAAAGGAATGCTGGGGTCTCCCAAAGTAGCAGCACAGTTGGGAGCAGTGGCGCTGGGTGTGTAGCAGTGCTGGGCTGTGGCAAGTAGGTGGAGTGGAGAAGCAGTGCTGGGAAGCTGGCTGGGGCTGGGGTGACCTGGGGCCCTTGGAGAGGGAGTGGAGTGACAGGATGCCAGGTGGACCTATCCCATGGCACTGTAGCCAACACGAGGGGCTGGTGCAGGAGCCGGCAGGAGTGGGGCCTGCAGGGGCCAGGGTGGTGGGCTCCAGGCTTGTGCAGCCTGCAGGGTCAGGGTGGAGTCAAGCCAGGGCCACGTGGGCAGGCATGGGACTGGGGGAGGAGCTTATTCAATGGCGGACCTGGGTTTTTCTGGTGGGTGAACTAAGAGGTGCACAGAAGGCCTCCCTCTCAACGTCCCACATTCCAATCCTTCCTCCTAAGAGATGGATCTGGGCCATGAACTCCTGCTCCCAAAGGCCAGTCCTCTAGCAGAGCCACGTCTGTGAAGAGACCCAAGAGCACCATTGATATTTCTCTATTCCAGGGGTTCTCACACTTTGGCGAGGGTGTGAGAAGTGCAATTGCTGGGCCTTACCCAGAGTACCTGGGTCAGTAGATCGGCCATAGGGCCTGAGAATTTGCATTTCTATTAAGTGCCCAAGAGATGTTTATGCTGCTGGTCAGGGACCACACTGGTCAGGGACTGAACTAGGCATTGGTTCAGTATCACCTGGGACCCTCGCAGAGTGCTCTATGGCAAATATTTTTTAAAAAGCACTTGCCACAGAGCAGGTTCCCCCACCCCATGTCACAGCGAATGCCACTCAAGACCAGAGAGGGTAAGTAACCTACCCAAGGTCATTCAGAGGAATGGTGGCATAGTTATCATTTGTAGTTAGGTCTCCTGGCTCCAAGTCTCCACCCGTTCACCATGATAATGACCATCGTTGTTGTCATCATCATCACCATCGTTGTCATCATCATCACCACAGGCACTGTGAGCTCCCTGTGGGCTGTTTTGCAGCTTTGCCCCTGCCCAGGACCAGGGACCAGCCAGAGCTTCATAATTGTCAGCTGAGTGGAGTCCCTTCGTGGGGCAAGTCAGGGAGAAAGACTTTCTCAGGCTGCAATTGATGACCCCTTGGCTGAGGCCCCCACTGTGAGCTGGGCAGGTTGGCCAGGGAATAAGGAGGAGACTTTGCTTACTTAGCATCAGTTGAGGTGGAGGCGCCATGGGCCAAGGTGAGGTTCAGAGGCGACAGAAGGGAGGCGGGACTGCACCCTGGTCATGTTACCTTCTCGAAACCCACTGGGAGCCGCGAAGGCAGTTGTCACTCTCCTGTCTGGCTCTGAGTGACACGCAGCTCCCAGGCCTCCTGTCCTGTCTGCCCGCTAGGCTGTTGTTGCCTGGGGGTACCAGACCAGAGCTGAGGGTTCTGAGAAGGAAGTGCAATTTGCTGTTGGTGTACCAGGCCTTCTTCTGTGCTACCGTGTGCTGCTCAGTGGACTGAAGTCTTTGCTCATTAGCAGGGCCTCATCCCAGGCCAGTTCATCCTGGGCCTCTGGAGGGGCTGGGGAAATGCCTGGGCCCACCTGGGCCTGCTCTTGCCTCCCTGGGACCTTGCCTGCTGTGCAGAGGAAAAAGAGTGGGAGGAAGGAGGGCCCAGGGGGAGTCAATGGGAGCAGCTGGGGCTGCAGGTGTTTGGAAGTCCCCTGGCCCACCCACAGTTTTAGTCTAGCCAGGGGCCCCGGTCCTGACTGAATGAGCCCCTTCTCAGAGGAACCACAGGTGGCCGGGCGCAGCGGTTCATGTCTGTTAATACCAGCACTTTGGGAGGCCAAGGTGGGAGAATTGCTTGAGATTAGGAGTTCAAGACCAGCCTAGGCAGCATAGTGAGACTCCATCTTTACAAATAATAATAATAATAATAATAAAAATTAGCCAGATGTGGTGGTGTGTGCCTGCAGTCCCAGCTACTTAGGAGCCTAAGTTGGGAGGACCGCTTGAGCCCAGGAGGTTGAGGCTGCAGTGAGTCGTGATCACACCACTGCACTCCAGCCTAGGAAACAGAGAGGGAGACCCTGTCTCCAAATAAATAAATAAATAAATAAATAAATAAAATAAAATAAAATAAATAAAGATAGAAAGGAAAAGAAAAAAGAAGAACCACAGGCTTTCCCAGAGCAGAGATAGGGCCCAGGGATAAAACCCGGAACTTTGGAGCCAGACAGCTTCGGGGCCTCATTTGCTCTCGTGCTTTCAAGTTGTGATTTAACTTCTCTGGGTCTCAGTTTCAGCATCTGCAAAAGGGCTGTTACAAATATTCCCTGAAAGCATCTTCCTGGAGACAGAGCTCTGAGTTTGGGCCTGGCATGCAGCTCCACAGAGTCTGCTCGGCATTTTCTGCCAGCAGAGCCAGCCCTGCTGGTCCCAGGAGCAAGTGGGGTAGAGTCTGAGATCCTCTTCTTCTGCCGAGTGTTGGGGCTCTGGGGCTCTGGGGCTCTGTCCTGGGCCCTCCTCTCTTCACCTGTACACAGGATCCAAGATCAGCTCCTCCACTCACCCCCTGCCCCAGCACTGATGTTCCCTGGACCCACGTGATCCAGCCTTGTCTGGACATCTCCACTTGCATGTCCCAGAGACACCCAGGTCATTTAGTGTCCCCAGGTGGGAACATCATCATCCTTGCCACTACCCCCGCTCCCGTCCTGTGCTGTCATCTCAGGGAATGACCTGGCATTCAGCCTCGTCCTGCCTCTGCCCTCTCCCACATTAAGCTTATTGAGTGTAGCTCACCTGGAAATGTGGAGATGGGAAATACGGTGGGGACTGTTCAGGTGTGGCCGTGGCTGAGACAGCACAGCCCCTGGAGCAGCCTGCCTGGACTGGAGTTGGCATCAACGTAGGCCCCAGAGGATGCCACCCCCCCGCCCCCAGCAGTTCTCCCAACTCCATGCTTCTGGAACCCAAGGCACCTTGGGGGTGCACTCCTTCACCATTGTCCCCTTTTCTGCCTTTCTATCTGGGCCCCTTGTAGGTTGACAAGCAAGCGCCCCTTGTTTGGGAGAGAAACCTCCATCCACTGCAGAGAGAAACTGCAGGGACTGCCTCTCATCCACCCCCGTCCCTGGGCTCCTGGTAAACATGCTGGCAGGCAGGGATTTCCCATGATGGGATTTCGCAATTGCCGTCCCATCCTTTTGGATGTATTCATTCCGGAAACATCCTCCCGGGGGCCTTCTGTCCAGGCCCTGGAAATGATTCAGACCCAGGCTCTGCCCTGGCCTCTTTCGTTGCTTAAAATATTCCAGTGGCTTCTCTTCCTTCCTCAGTTCCCATTTCAGCTCCCGGAGGAGGGTGACCCTTCACCCAGGCCTGTCTCTGGCTTTGCTGGTGGGCTCACCCCTAGGTTTTCAGCTTTGGCCTCTGGCCCCAGTGTCTCGTCAGGGCCCCTGTCCTCCCCTCCCTTCTGTGTGGCCCCCACAGCCAGCGGCTGCTGATGGCCCCAGCTCCCAGCGAGTGTGCTTGTTTTATCTCTCCTGTGAATGTGCCTCTTCAGAGCATGTCACTGGGGCAGCCCAGTCAGGCCCTATGTTGGAGGCAAAATGGGCAGGGCCTTTGAACCATGGACTCAGGGCATCTCTGGGTTGCTCTGAGCCCGTGCCCACCTCTGTCTCCATCTACAGACTCAGGAGCCACAGTCCAGGGTTTGCAAACTGAGGACCCTTGAGCACACTTGAGAATGCCCCACCCCAACCCTGTAGTCCACTGCCCCCTCCCCCAGCACACACCGCCCGCAGCAGCCAAAATAAGTCATTCTTCCTTTTAAAAGTAAAAATCTTCCCCCAGAAAGGCTTGTTAAGTGACCCAAAGGCATCCTTAGAAAAGGCTTTCAGGCATTTGAGGCTTCCATGTTTAAAGCAAATTCACAAAAGGTTGAGGTTGGTGAGGGGAGGCTGGGCCTCTTGCTTCCAAGAGCAGAGGGCTGCCCAAGCACCTGGGGAGGGGCTTATGGGAACAGTGCACAGGAGGTTGGAGGAGAGATGGTGGGGACAACCCGGCAGCCATGGACCTTTATGAAGAGCAGACTCTCTAGCACTCCAGCTGGAGCTCGGTGTCTCTGCCACCGGCCTCCTCCCACCTTGCTGTGGTCCCCCCTCACCCCCACCCCACCTTGCTGCCTCATGGGTCCATTTCCTGCTGCCCCTGTGCCACCTGGCTTTGAGCCATCATCCGGAAGCATCCTGCATCCTTCTCTGAGCATCTCACACATTCCCAGACCTAAGCAGGGCATTGGACTGGCCCCACCAGGTGCTGGGTGTCCGCCGAGCCTCTGATCCACCCCTTCACAAGCACACAGGGTGGCCTCTGTGGGACCTCCCCACATCTGCCCCTTCTGTCTGTACTGGCGGGTCTGCAGGAAGCCTTTCATCTGAGGGCTTCCTTTGAACTTCACCAGCAGCTCTCACAGGGGCCGCATAAGCCAAACTATTGGTAATCATTCAAGAGCCAGAGGCCCCTGCCCTGTTTTTGGTGTCTGTGTGACCATGGCAAGTCACCGCCCTCTCTGAGTCTTGGTTTTTGCATCCCCCACAAGGGCTCACATCAGACCTCCTCCATCAGGCTCTTCTGAGGATCAATGGAGCTATGACGGCATGTTCAGCACCTTGCCCCAAGGACAAACTCTCTCCTTATTTGCCTCATTCTGCTCTGAGTCAGAGGAATGGCCCAAATGACCTCGGAGCTCTGTGGCGCCATCGCCTCTTGCAGCCTTCCCTGGAGAGCTGGCTCTCAAGCGAGCATAGCCGGATGGAAGGTGGAAAGAATTTTAAGCACAAGGAGCCGAGGCCTGCACTTGAGCAGATGTCTTCCTCAGCCTACATTTTCTTCCAAACATCCCAAGCCACTATGGAAACCCAACCTGTGGAGAGTAAAGGGGCTTCAGAAGGGTTTTGTGTGTTTCTCTCCCTGTTGTCTTTGGAGCGCTGCTTCGTGCATCTCCAGGAGAGTTGATAACTGAATCAATTGCTGTTTTGCTCTAATTTATTGACCTCTATTGCCTAAACCTAATTAGCATGTTTCTGAGCCAGGAAGTGCTCTAAGTCCTGCACTTAGACAGGGAATCGATCCTGCAGCCGCTCTGGGCCAAGCGAATGTCAGGGAAAGGGATGGGGGTGGGGGCATCATTCCAGTAAAAGTGAGAGCCAGACAGGAAGACACAGCCCAGGAGAGCAACATCCTGGTGCTTTCGCCACCCCGGGCCCCAGCCCTCAAGGTGGGGACCTTTCACCCCAAGTCCTGGCCCTCAAAATGGGAGACCATATGGGTCTACGTTGGAGAGCCAACCCCACTGCTTGGCAGCTGGGTGCTTGACTTTCTTGAAGCCTTCGTTTCCTTGTCTGGAATGAGAGTCTGGTGATGACACCATAGCAAGGAGTGAGGAAAGCATTCCTCAAGAAGCCCCCACCAAGCCCACACCTTAGGCTTGTCTGATTGCGAAGAGGGTGCCCTCTAGGTCCAGCATAGAGTCCAAGTGACCTCGCAGGAAGGTTGGTGGCTGGAGGAAGGGGAGGCTGAGTGACGATTGGTCAGTCAGAAGATCCTAGTGGTGGCTGGGCCAGGGGACTTCTAAGGGCAGAGGTGTTGAATGGTCCAATGTTTGTGTCTCACTGTGCTGTGCTGGATGTCACTTTCCACACCTGCTTTGAAAGTCTGCTCCCCACACAGTGAAGGTATTTGGAGCGGGAAAGAATCGCAACATCCAGTTCTACAGGTCAGGCCAGTGTGGACGAGAGCGTGTGCTCACAGGAAGCAGAGGGCGACACACAGCAGGGCAGTCCCGGGAAGCAGACACTCGGAGCTAAAGATAACTCAGAGGAACAAGCTGGCCCTGCAATAGGGGGCTGTGCTAGGGCCAAAGTCAGGGTGATGTCAGCAGGCTGCTTTAAAAAAAAAAAATTGAGCCACGCTAAGTGGCTCACACCTGTAGTCCCAGCACTTTGGGAGGCTGAGGTGTGAGGATGACTTGAGGCCAGCAGTTCAAGACCAATCTGGGTAACATAGTGAGACCCCCCCCCTCAACTCTACAAAAATAAAAGAATTAGCCAGGCTCCTGTAGTCCCAGCTACTCAAGAGCCCAGAAGTTCGAGGTTGCAGTGAGCCATGATCGCACCACTGCACTCCAGCCTGGGTAACAGGGTGAGACCCTGTCTCAGAATAAATAAATAAATTGAGACATAAAATTTACCATTTTAAAGTTTACAAGTCAGTGGGTTTTGGATATTCACTGTGTTGTGTAACAATCACCATTGTCTAATTCAGAACATTTTCATCACCCCAAAGAGAAACCCTGTACCTATTAGCAGTTGCTCCTATTCCCCCTCCCCACAGCCCCTGGCAAGCACTAATCTGCTTTCTGTCTCTATGGATTTGCCTACTCTGGGCATTTCATATAAATGGAATCAAACAGTATGTGGTCTTTTGCATCTGGCTTCTTTCACTTAGCATAATGTTTTCAAGGTTCATTCATGTTGTAGCATATATCGGTACTCTATTCTTTTTTATGGCTGAATAGCGTTCTACTGTATGGAGAGAGCACATTTGATCCATTCACCTGTGGATGGACGCTTGGGTTGTTTCTACTTTTTGGCTGTTGTGAACAGTGCTGCTGCGAACACTTGTGTCCAAGTTACTGTGTAAGCAGGTTTTTGGTTCTCTTGGATATATACCTAGGAGTGGACTTGGGGGGCCATTTGATAATTCTATGTTTAACTTTTTGAGGAACTGCCACAGTTTTTAAGGCTGCTTTTGTAGCCCTGCCTCTGAGATACCCTGGGGGTACACGTGATTAGAAGAGGTAGTTACTCCCTTTTGAAAGAGGGTACAATTAGGGAACATAGTGCTGAGAGAGAGTTCGCAGAGCTCTTGGTAAATTAGCCCACACGGCATCATGCCGTCATGAAGCCACACGCGGCATCAGAAGCAAAGGTGTCTCTTGCCTGGGATTTTGGTTAAAGCCCCCTTGTGGCCTTGACTTCTGAGTCTGGGTTCTGGGCCAAAGAGGTTTAAAGCACTGGTGACGGTGCAGAGTTAACCAACATCCTCCCCTCCCTTGTTTTGGATTTCTGCGGACAAATTAAAAACTCACTGTGCCCCACCCCAGGCTGTTTGCAGCAGGAATGTGGGGCTGGCCTTGCTGGCTGACGCTAGCGGGAGCAGAGAAGGGAGGGGCCAGGAGATAATGTTGGGGAGGCTCCCCAGGCCCCAGGGCCAAGCCTCCACCCAGCAGCTGGGGTGGATGACCCTTTCCGGTCTGCCCTGCCTTAGCTCTGCCAGGACAGGGCTGCTTGTCTGCACCGTCACTGGTGAGGGAGGGGTGCAGGATTGGAGGAAGGGGGATGAACCCAGTGCCTGAGCCAAGGAGAACAAATAAGCGGATGAGCCTTCTTCCAGGCAGCCCTCTGGCCTCTTCCAGTCTCCGTGGCCCAGGCTCTTGTCCTCTGGTTACCTCTTTGCTGCCTCTTTTCAGGACCTCGTTCCCCAGGGCCACTGTTTCCTCCAGGCCAATGAGGAGAGGAGACACTGTGAAGCAGACTCATCAGGAACCTGCTAGAACTAGATCAGGTGCCCCTGCTCTAGCCCCCAGAAGCCTGCAGCCCTCCACTCCCCACCCTAGCCCATCTCAGGGTCTTGAACTGGGGGGGCAGACCCCAGCAGGCATTCCCTCCTCAGTTCCCTGGGGACTGTCTCCACTTCCCCACCATGATGGACTTGGCTGTCAGCCTGATGGATCTTTTTGGGGTCGACTGGTGGATGCAAACCCAGCAGTTCTTTGGGGGCCCTACAGGTGCCAGTGTGAGCTTTTTCTTTTTAAGTTCCTAGCATTTTATTTAAAGGAAATCTCTCAACAAAATTGTTAGTTACTAAATGACGAGGCAAGAGTAGGTGAGAGATTATTTGAACCAAAGATGCATGAATGGCACTCCGTACTCCTAGCAAGAGTGAGTTTGAAGAGAAACATGATTAAAAGAATGGGATTCCCATGAGCCATGCCAAGCTGATTGAATTGTGGGGAGGAAATGACAATCTGGGTTAAATTTTAATGTCATTTCCAGGCAGTTAAAACCACTGAGGGAGCCATGAACTTTCTTCTGAATGCCTCCAAGAAGGAGACCAGGCAGTCACTGTGAGGGCGGTGGGGCAGCTTTGTCTGAAGATGCAGATGGGCAGAAGTGTCCCTTTCTTACAGGACATTAAGTTGGAGGTGGGAGCTGGGTAGGGGCATCCAGAGGAGCTTTTGAAAGGGAGTAAAGTCCTCCAGGAGCACATTTTGGCTCCTCTCCAAGCCAGTAGCCATTTTGCTCCTAGGTAGGGCGACCACCTGTCCCTGCTGGCCCAGAACTGAAGGAGTTCTCGGGTTGCAAGAATTTCAGTTTTCAACCAGGACAGTCCTGGACAAACCGGGATGAATTGGTCATCCTAACCAGCAGACTAGGACCCAGGACTTTCAGTGTCCAAAGTGAAAAAATCTCAGGCAAAACTGGATGAGTTGTTCATGCCCCAGTGTCAGGGCGGCTACTCATGATCACGCTCGGCACTGAGGGTGGACAAGGGAGGAGAGGGAGCAGAGGAGGTGGAGAGCAGGAAAGGTGGGAAGGTGAATGTGGCTGAATGGTGAGAGGAAGTGTGTGCCGTCAAACAGGACCTGGTTGCGTGAAGGATGGTCCATCCGTGCGTTGGAGCCACAAGCAGCTGCGGAGAGGAATGCAGCAGTTCCAGAGCTACAAAGCAATGTCCAAGTACCAGGTTGCAAGGAGGAAAAACCAAGGTGCAGAACAGCGTATGGTGTGTTCCTGTTGGGCAAAAAATGGAAAGAATATGTATGTCTGTGCTTGTCTACGCTAAGGCAAGACTGGGAACACTGGGAAGAACTGAGAGGCATTTCATTGTAAACCCTCCCTAGGGGGCGCCATCACTACCCTCAAGAACAACAGGCTACCGCAGGTTTCTCAGGATCTAACTGGTGTGTCCTTCCCCACACGTGTGTGTCTTCTTTCCTTCAACTTTTAATCCTGAAAGTTCTCAGACCTACAGAGAAGTTATAAGAATAGTGCAGTCAACACTCATGTACCTCTAAAAATCTTCCTTTCTGCCCTCTTTCTCTTTCTGTAAATATCTTTTATTTTTAATATGATTATGGACTCCTAGGTCTATTTTAAAAATTCAGTTTATTGTAATAAATTACTACCATTATTCCTTTTTCCGCCTCCTATGGTCCCGGATTTGGCCGGTGGGAGCTCCTTCTTGCTGGCCTCTCTCCTGTTTTTAGTATTGCCTCTTTGGTCTTTGAGCACTTTCTGCCACTATATGATGTTTCAGGTTTTATTTTATTTATTTAATTAAAAAAATTTTTTTGATGTTTCAGATTTAACTTGGGCTTTTCCTGCCCCAGTCCTGGAATCAGCTATATCACCAAGGAGCCCATGTGCTTTTGGGTGGGGAATGGTATTTAGAAACCAAAACCTGGGCACGAGGTGTTCTCATTGTCACTGGAGTGTCATTGCTTCTAGGTCTTTCCAGAGAACAGAACTAAGCTGTTCTCAAAACCATGAGTACATCCAGATGTATCCAGTAGCATGCATTTACCTCACCTTTCCCCATTCTATATTTGCATCTCTCCTCTCCAAAGTCAAAACACTGATCCCCACATCACATCTTTACTCACTTATTCAATCCTTCACTACACAAAAGAATAGTTTCAGAATTACAGCACCAATACTTCTATCCCCAACAAGCCTGCTAAATTAAGTTCAAGATTTCTTTGTGTTCTTTTTATCATTAGAAAACATATATTAAAGATATACAGTTGGAGTACTACATCCAAAATTACTTGAATTAATGATTTTTTGTGTGGCTATATTGTATCTCTACTCATATGATGGATAGTAAAGTTTATTTGTTTCTATTTATGTCAAATATAGGGTTTGCTCTTTAAAACCCCTTTTGATTTAAATTGATTTTCGGGTATATAAAGCCCTCCAAGTCAAAACTGTATAAAAAGGTATAAAAACTATAAAAAGACATCGTAAGATGTCTCACCATCACCACCATCCCTTTCACTCTGCCCCCTCCATTTTGTTAGTTTCTAGTGTATCACTCTTGTGTTTGTTTTTGCAAAACTAAGCATAAATATATATGTATATTTCCCCACTCCTTTTTAACACAAAACGTAGAATACTCTCTTTGTGTAGTCTTTTGTATTTTGCTTGTTTTTCTTAATATGTCCTAGAAATTGCTCCATGTCTATTGATAGGGCTTTTCTTCATTCATTTCTATGACTGCATAGAATTTCAGTGAGTGAATCTACCATATTGTATTTTCAACTTGTCTATGAATGATCATTTGTGTTGTTTCCACTATTTTGCAATCACAATTCATCCTACGATAATAACCTTTCGCATTGCTGGTTTGTATTTGTAGGTAGATTCCCAGATGTGGTGTTGCTGGATCAAAGTATAAATCTATAATACATGCAGCTATGGCTTCCATAAGACTAGTGCCAGTGGAAAGGCTTTTTCTTAGTGAGTTAGAAGGAAATTCACCACTGCCTTGGGAGCCGTAATAGAGGGTCCCATGAGGAGGACTGGGAGGTCCTGTGAGACTCAGCCCTGGCACTGGATAAATCCTGACATTAACTCATTTGTAGCCTCCAGTCATAGACTTCCTGGAACACCCCAACAAAGGATGCAGGGAAGTGAGAGAGGCTCATTGCCGAGCCCCCCCGCATAACGCCATGGTCCTATCAGCGTCTACGTTTTACTCGTGCTTTTTCTTTCTCCACAAAAGCCTGCTGTGCCCCAGCTTCCAGCCTGTGGCTTTCATAATTTATGATTATTTTGGACAAAAATAAAGCTTCAGTCTACGCTGTCCTTAAATCTGACTTTCTTAGAAACTTCAGATGATCTTTTCCAATTCAGTTGAATCTCATAACCCAAAAAAACCTCCTAGTCCAGAGCACATTTTGTTCATGAGGGAGAGAAAAATAACCCCTTTGTGTCTGCCTGGAGATGGCCCCAAGTTGGGACTTGAGCCAGCTATGTCTTTGCCCAGGGCCAAGGCCTCAAATAGAGGGTCCCCTGGCCCCACCCTACTGGGGGCAGTTCCACCCAGATTCTGGGAAGCTGGGGCCCTGCCCTGTATGCATGGAGAGACTGGATCATATCACACTATACAAACAGAAGCGATGTATGCAGAGGAAAGAGGTCTGCAGAGGCTACTATCAGAATGTGAGCAGTAGTATCTGGGGGTAGGGGTTTTTCACAAGAGATTTTTCTTTACATTTCTTGTCAGTTATTATTGCTTGAAAATGATCATGTTTCACTGGTGTCATTTGAAAACATTTAATTTTAAAATATTAGCTAAAAGATCATTTGGCTTCTCCTAGCCCACATGTACATTGAGATAGAAAAAGCCAGATCCATTCAGAAGCAGCAAGTTTCCACCATGCCTGTGTTCAAGTTGAATGCTAAGTTGGGCCGCCTCCTACCAACACCAGGATATATCTTTTCGTACCCTGTCAGCTCTGTCACCATCAGCAACAAAACTTCTTTATGCATTTACCATGTGTCTGGAGCTGTGCTAGAGGTGACTGTGATGTAGCTACTGTCCTTAAGATGGTGGCAGCTGAGTATCAGGTACAGACATACCCAAGTCATTGCTGAGTGTAAAGAGAGAACTGCCCTAGAGGAGGAAAAGAGAGTTTTGTTCAAGGTAAGGATGAGGGCAAATGATTACCAGGGAAGGCTTCCCGGAGGAGGGATGCCCTACTGAATTTTGAAAGAGTAAGAGGAAGGCCAGGCATGATGGCTCACGCCTGTAATCCCAGCACTCTGGGACGCTAAGGCAGGTGGATCATTTGAGCTTGAGACCAGCCTGGCCAACATGGCGAAACTCCGTCTCTACTAAAAATACAAAAAATTAGCCAGGCATAGTGGCATGTGCCTGTAGTCCCAGCTAGCGGGGAGACTGAGGAAGAAGAATCGCTTGAACCCAGGAGGTGGAGGTTACAGTGAGCCGAGATTGTGCCACTGCACTCCAGCCTGGGTGACAGAGCGAACCTCTGTCTCAAAAAAAATTTAAAAAAGAAAGAGTAAGAGGAGTTTCTAAGGTGAGAAAGAGGACCAGGGTGGGTTTTCCAGGCAGTGTGGAAATGCAGGCATGTGAGATGCAGAGGATGTGGAGTAGGAGAGTCATGGGTCATGCTGGACCTAGAACATGGCCATTGTGACTTCATCCTGTAAGGGATGAGGAGGAAGTCAAGATTTAAAATAGAGGCAAGCAATGATCAGGTATGTATTTTACAAAAAAAGAAAAACATACACACCTGTGCAGCAGGGTAGACATGGATTAGGGGCAAGGGACTGGGACCAGAGGCAGGGAGACGAACTGACAGTCATCCAGGTGGGAAGTGACAAGGTCTTCATCTGAGGAGGTGCCCACAGGGCTGATGAGGAGCCATTCTGGAAGTCTGTATAGTCTGGTGTCCACCAGGATAGGAAAGTGAGGCAGGGGACAGGCCAGGCGGCTTATGCTATGCCAAAGGTCCGTGAGGACAGGGGCCATGCTGTATTTGGAGCCTAGCACAGTGCCTGGCATGTGAAAGGAACTCACTGAATATTGGTATATAAGCTGCAAAAAACTGGGCTGTCATTCAGGCCAGCCTTAGCACAATGTTGCATTCAAAGACCAGCACAACATCCAAAAATCATTGAAAGCAAATTAAAACTTTCCTGTAGTCTCTCAAGAAAATGTAAAGGGGAACATTCTTAACATCCAGCAAAACCTGAAAAATCCTTTTTTCTTTGTTATCACTGTCTGCTTCTCCCTCCCCTACCTCTCATTTTCTCATATTCCTGATAGCCACCTCTAGCATATCTCTCCTCTCTAGGTTTGTGAACTTTCTTCTTAGAGTCTGTTCTGTTTTTCCTTCCACCTTCACCTTTTAGATCAAGGATTTTGTTTTGTTTTGTTTTTGTTTTTAAACAGTCTGGCTGTGTCACCCAGGCTGGAGTCCAGTGGTATGATCTTTGCTCAAGGTAACCTCTGCCTCCTGGGCTCAAACTATCCTCCAGCCAGACGTGCGCTACCATGCGTGGCTAATTTCTTGGGGTTTTTTAAAATTTTTAAATTTTTTTAGATGAGTTCTTCATTATGTAGATGAGTTCCTCACTAGTTAGCCTGGCTAACTTTTTTTTTTTTTTTTTTTGAGATGGAGTCTCTTGCTCTGTTGCCCAGGTGGGAGTGCAGTGGTGTGATCTCGGCTCACTGCAACCTCTGTCTCCCAGATTCAAGTGATTCTCCTGCCTCAGCCTCCCAAGTAGCTGGGACTATAGGTGTGTGCCACCACGTCTGGCTAATTTTTGTACTTTTAGTAGAGACGGGGTTTCACCATGTTGCCCAGTCTGGCCTCGAACTCCTAACCTCAAGTGATCCACCTGCCTCGGCCTCCCAAAGTGCTGGGATTACAGGCATCAGCCACCGCTCCCAGCCTAATTTTTGTATTTTTAGTAGAGACAGAGTTTCACCATGTTGGCCAGGCTCATCTCAAACTTCCAGGCTCAAGTCATTCGCCCACCTCTGCCTCCCAAAGTACTAAATTACAGGCATGAGCCACCATGCCCAGCTTAGGTCAAGGATGTTTTTAGAAATTTATTTATTTTGCTTTCTTCTTTTTTTAACTTATATGAGAATTATTGTTCTTTTCCCCACATACATCTAGCTAGCCTCTGGATTCTCTAGTTGAGTGCATATTTGAATGTGTTTTATCCTTTATCTCCATTGTTACCCTAGAAACCCAAACACCAAGCAGAAGCAGGGAGAGGGGACGACTGCCTACACTTATACTTTAATACCATTTGTTTTGTTATGTGAATAAATAAACTAATGTTTCCAGCAGATATTGGGAATATTCATCCCTAGCACTTTGTGGCATTAACACAGTAGAAAGTACTTCCACAAATATCATTCGTGTAATTACGCAAAAACCCTGGGTGATGCTATTAGTGTTCTCATTTTACAAAAAGAAGAAAACTGAGGTGTTGAGAAGTGATGTGATTTGGAATTTGATAATTCATTGAGCAAGTACATGGGGACTTGTGGCTTATGTCTAGGACCCCCGACTTTAGTGGGATGTCTTGAGTTTGAGGGCACATTCATGTGTTTTCTTTCTAGTCCTGCTGGGAGCAAGGAGATTCTGGGACTGACTGATCAGAGGTGTGGAGTGACTTATTTAAGGTCACACAGCTAGTCAGAGGATTGCTAAGAATCTAGTTTCTAACTCTTGATCCTGGGTTCTAAACTCCAGGGCTCTGTGCACTGTTCTTAGGCTGCTACCAGCCTGGGAGAGTGAACCAGAGAGCTCTTGGTGCCCTTGAATCTGATGAGCTGGTTAGAGTTCTTTGGCTGCAAGTAATAGAGACTGGGTCTGGCTATTGAAGCTATAAAAAAGAATGTACTAGAAAGATATGGGGCAGCTCATATAATTACCAAAGAAGCTGATTAACCATGCCTTGAAGAGGACAGGTTCCTGGGCTGAGGGCCTCAAGGAAGAGCTCATTCCTCAGAGCAAAAATAGGTGCTGCTCTGGCAGAAGGAGAATGAGTGGATCCTGGGTAAGCACCATATTAGTCTGTTTTCATGCTGCTGATAAAGATATACCCAAGACTGGGCAATTTACAAAAGAAAGAGGTTTAATGGGCTCATAGTTCCATGTGGCTGGGGAGGCCTCACACTCATGGTGGAAGGTGAAAGGCACATCTCACATGGCAACAGACAAGAGAACAGAACTTGTGCAGGGAAACTCCTCTTTATTAAACCGTCAGATCTCATGAGACTTATTCACTATCATGAGAATAACATGGGAAAGACCCAGCCCCATGATTCAATTACCTCCCACCAGGTCCCTCCCACAACATGTGGGAATTGTGGGAGCTACAATTTAAGATGAGATTTGGGTGGGGACACAGCCAAACCATATCAAGCACAAACCACTGAACTCCACCTGAGGGGATGTCTTCAATCCCTCTGCAACCCCAGTACTGAATGCTGTCAAAGGCACTGTCATTTACTCAACATCCATTTCCCCCTTATTCCCTGATGGAAGAGCCCTGATTTTGTTCATCCTCATGGAAGTTGACCCTGTCCCCAGCTCAGAGGTAAGCCCAGATCCACTTAAACCAATTAAGGTAACTCCATTGTCCTTGCCTGTCATTGGTTTAGACTTCAGAGTGGTCATGAGATCTAGCTCTGTCCAATAAGAAATGAGGAGAGGTCAGCTGAGGGGCTTCTGGGAAGAAAGACCCACAAGAAAACATATTAACATCTTCTTCCTCTGGACACTGAATGGCTCCAAAGCACACAGGGAGGGGCAGCTGCCATCTTGCTGACCTCCTGAGGTCAAGCTAACAGTGAAACTGGGCAAAGCCACAGAGATGGAGACAGAACTACCTCTGAAATGATTTGTTATTGAGTTAGGACTTTTGATTATTTGCAGCTGGATATACCTTAATGGATACAGAAACTTTCTTGGATAGAAGGGCAGGTTTATTCTGCATTACTCCAGAGGGTGAAATTAAGACCAAAGAGAAAACAGCTATGAGAGGAAGAGCTGGCTGACATCTCTCTGAGAAGAGGGAATGTGCTGTTTCTTCAGGTCCTGAGTTCCCATCAAAAGAGAATCTGAAACAAGCCGGCTGTCTGGGGTGCAGCAGAAGGGGTTTCTGCATCAACATCACCTTTAAAGTTCCTTCTGACCTTGAACTTCCAGGATTCTGTTGTCAGGAACCAGGATCTAGAATCAGCCGAGGCCTGCCTTCACCCCAGAGCATTCCACAGGATCAGGCTTTTCTATTTTCTACTCATCTGAGTCCACCCTCTTTATTTCCTTGGTTTTAAATTCAGTTTCTCTGATTCTTCAAAAAACCTGAGCAAGCTCCATGTGTTGCTATTTGTTCTTAGAGTCTTTAAGAAACATTTGATAGATATGTATATATATATATGTGTATATATACGTATATGTATATATACGTATATATACGTATATATGCATATATACGTATATATACATATATATGTATATATGTATATATACATATATACATATACGTATATATATATATATAAAATTTCTTTTTCTCTCACTTCCTCTTTCCCTCTTTCTAAAACGCACACACAATCACACATGTATGCACATGCACACAAACACAAATGATCCACAGGCAGGGATTCTAACTGGAAAACAGGAACCATCTCTGCTGGCCTCATATTCCTGTAACCCATGACTTCCCTGTATAATGGAGCTGTCCAGTAAGATGAGCTCTGGACTTGAAGTGATAAGTGATGTGGGTGTGAACTGCAGCCATGCCACCTCCTGGCCGGGTGGTCCTGGGCAACTCATTTGCTTTCTGGACCTCAGCTCAGAGCTCACCCAGCGAATTAGCCTCCCAGAGCTTGGCACATAGTAGGTGATTCATAAATGGCAATCAGAAGTCACAGGGCAATGCCCAGAGGAGGCCTGGACATGGGCAGGGTCAAAGGGGAATGAGTGTGGGGCAAGGGTGAGCAGAGCTAGCGATGCTTCTCAGAAGGCAGGACATGGGTCTGAAAGAGACTGAAATCCATGTATCGAGGTACCTTCCCTGAACACTGTTAGGCACCTAGCATTAAGACATCCTTTCCAACCTCGTCCTCTGCTTCTAAACCACCTATCCCACTTCTATTGAGGGGATTTTAAATAATCATTTATTGATCCTGTTCTTATTATAAAAGAAAAAGTTGTTACTTATTGAAAATGTGTGGGGGTAGAGAAGTGGGAAGAAAAAAAATAAGTCACTTGTCATCTTACTATGCAGAGGCTACCGCTATTGATATGTTAGTGCATTGCTTTCTAGTCTTTTAAATGCACATATTTTATATGCACATATTTCGTAGGTAGAGAAATACATAGATGAGATTTGTATTTATCTGGATGTGGCCATGCTAATAGATTGCTCAGTCTCTAATCAATAGCAGCTGACAATCCTTGGCTCTTTGGTGTTATCACTGTCCCTGCACATGTATGAACTCCTTTTATCTTCATCACATCCCTATGAAATAGGTAAAGTTATTATCCCCATTTTACAGGTGACCAAACCAAGGTACCAAGCAGTGCCCAAAGTCATAGAGCAAGAAATCAAACCCAGGCCGGTGCTCTTAACCCTGACCTCCACTGCCTCTCTTTCTTCCTGGTTTCAGCCTGAAAGACGTTCTGTCTCCAGGTGATTTTGCATTTGTCCATCCTGCCATATGTGGATGATGAATGTAACTCTGGAGCACCTCCCTCTCACTCTTTGCTGTTGAAGGGAAGGGCATTTGGAGAGAAGTCAGGTGACCTTGGGAGAGGGGCCTGGTTGTCTACACGGGTACACTCAGCGTTGCCCTATGTGGACAGTTTCTGGTGTCTGGATTTTGATCATCAGCCCTGTCACTTCAACCTGGAGGGGTCAGCCCATGCGAGAGCTGCTTCTCTCTAGGAGACTCATGCTGTTAACCCAGCTCCTGGGACACAGGCAAAATCCATAACACTAACGTGCCAATTCACAGAGAGAACTCCAGGAATCCTGGGGGCCTCCTCCCATTTGCAGGTCATCCCCCATTTCCCCCAGCTAAGCCTACTGTGGCAGAGGCGGCTTGGTTACCAGTCTGAGCACCAGAGTGGTCAGAGTTCCAGGTCTCAAACTTTTTTGCTGACCGTCCTTAAACAAGTTATTGAACCTTTCCTGTGCCTCCGTTTCCTAGACTTTAATGTGAATATAATACTATTACCTGTCTCTAGGGTTGTTGGAAGATTAAGTGAATTAAACATAATCCACAATGAGTTACATAGGCTGTGGAGAAGGCCTAGAAGGATGCCTGGCATCTAGTAAGCGCTTAATATTAGCTTTTGATACTGATGCAACTTTACACCTAGACTGGCCCACCTCAATTCATTGGAAGTTGTGTTCTCCTGTTTTCCGTCTCCCATTGAAGACCATCAACTGTGTTTTCCCACCTTTGTATTTATCTTTGTGGCCTAATACATAACAGACCCTTAATCCATGCTTGTTTTAGTGCACAAATGAGTGAATGAATGAATGAACTCCCACCATGTAGATCTATAAACCTTTCAAAACAGTTTGCAAAGTCTGAGCACTTAGATTCTCAAAGAAGCACAAGATTCAGAACAAGCTGAGAGGTGGCTGCAGGCCTTGGGTTATGGGGGTAGAGTGAGCCCCACCCACATGGGCAAGTGCCCAGGGGGTGCCAGTGTGCCAAGGCGAGCAGGCTCAGGGAAGGGCAGCCATTCTGAGCTCACCCTTGGGGCCTCAGAAGGCCTTTTGTGGGGACTGACATTTCCTGTCCAAATGTGAAATTCCTTGGCCCCAGCACACAGTGTAATGTGTTTTCTCGAATCAAGTATATGCTGGAGCTTGTCTGTCTCTGATCTCACAAGCACACCAGCCAGTTTGTTTTGAGAGCTGCATTTTCGAGAAAGAGTAACACAATTTAGGAGCCAAATCAAATGGCAAGAGCCAGAGTGACAGTAGAGTTAGGATACAGCCCCCCACCCTTCCCTGGAAGTGAGAGGCATCAGCCTCCGGACAGAGTTCAAAGAAAGAGGGAAACAGAAAAAGATTATAAAGCCTTAAAGGAAACCTGGAAGCGGCAAAACCTCCCTCATTATCCCTCCACCTTAGCACAACTGTTTGATTTTTCTACAGGCTAGGAGGTGTTCGTATGCAGGCATACTTTTAGTGGTTATCATCATTATATACGGGTGATTTTTCTGCTTTTAAAATTTTGTTTTCTTTTCTTTTTTGAGACAGAGTCTTGCTCTGTTGCCCAGGCTGCAGTGCAACAATCACAGCTCACTGCAGCCTCAACCTCCCTGGGCTCAGGTGATCCTCCCACTTCAGCCTCCCAAGTAGATGTGACTACAGGTGTGCCCCACCACTCCTGGCTCTTTATTTTTGTATTTTTTATTTATTTATTTTTTTTTTGGTAGAGATGGGGTTTTGCCATGTTCCCCAGGCTGGTCCTGAATTCCTGGGCTCAGGCCATTCGCCTGTCTTGGCCTCTCAAAGTGTTGGGATTACAGGCGTGAGCCACTGCACTTAGCCTCCTCCCAACCCCCTGCTTAATAAGTGACGTTTTCTCATGTTACTACACCACCTTCTTTTTGTTTTTTTGTTTGTTTGTTTTTTGAGACAGAGTCTCACTCTGTCACTCAGGCTGGAGTGCAGTGGCATGATCTTGGCTCACTGCAACCTCCGCCTGCTGGGTTTAAATGATTCTCGTGCCTCAGCCTCCTGAGTAGCTGGGACTACAGGAGTGTGGCACCATGCCTTGCTAATTTTTGTATTTATTTTTAGTAGAGACGGAGTTCCACCGTGTTGGCCAGGCTGGCCTCGAACTCCTGGCTTCAAGCGATCTGCTCATCTTAGCCTCCCAAAGTGCTGGGATTACAGATGTGAGCTACTGTGCCCAGCCACCACCTTTATATTTATGTTTGTAATTTTATTCAATTGTACCCCTCGCATCAATTAACATTTAAAAATACATGGATAGGCCAAGAGTAGTGGCTCACACCTGTAATCCCAGCACTTTGAGAGGCCAAGACAAGTGGGTCACTTGAGGTTAGGAGTTTGAGACCAGCTGGCCAACATGGTGAAACCTCATCTCTACTAAAAATACAAAAATTAGCCAGGCATGGTGGCAGACGCCTGTAATCCCAGCTACTCTAGAGGCTGAGGTGTGAGAAGCACTTAAACATGGGAGGCGAAGGCTGCAGTGAGCTAAGATCGCACCACTGCACTCCAGCCTGGGCGACAGAGTGAGATTCCGTTTCAAAAAAAAAAAACATGGATAAATATAGTTGTTTTCTTTTGACATAATTTCTAAGAGAAGGATTAACTGGTCAATGTTTTCTAAATGTTACCATGTGATTTTCCAAAGTATGCAATTCTTTAGTTTACGATGACTCCATCCATGTATGTATGAAAGTATAGACTCTACTGTGATCTCATTATTAGATGTTATTGTTTTATTGTTTTATAACTTACCCTGTGTTTAATAAGTGCTTAACCATATACACACAGAAATAAATTACTGATGAGATTGGTCGTTTTGTTCATATTTTTATTTATCTGTATGTTTCTTCTTGAGGATATTACTCTGTGACTTTTGAGTATTTAGTTCTTGGACACTGAGAGATACAGATGCAGTTACATGCACACACTTGGGCTCACATGCACGTTGCACACCTGTTACATCACATTGATGCAACCTATTTGCTCAGTGTCTATTTTTCTTATCCCCAATTTTCTTAGTTTCTAAAAACCAGAAACTTAACTTTTAAAAAGTTTAATATTTTGATTTTTTTTCTTCAATTCTTCTTTTGCTCTAAACTTAGAACTTTATCAGGAGACTGGACAAAATAGGAAACACAGAAAATAACAAGCCTGTTGGGGGATGAAATAAATAATTTTCTTTTATTTGGCCCTTTTACCTTTATCCAGATCTTAGAACTTTCCATCCTCGCAGTGAGCTGAGGGGAGATGGGTCAAGACGGTGTGTTTTCCCCCTGTTATGAGTGAAGACTGTCCAGGTACAGGCTGGTTAGGGAAGAGCCCACTCCCTTCTCCTCCCTCCCACCACACTGCCAGCCTGGGAAGGACTTTGGTGCAGCAGTTTGGGGGCATTACCTGGCTTTGTAGCCAGTGGTGACTAAATTGCACGTAGCTGACCCCTGCCAGGGTGGGGAGAGGAAGGCCCAGCCCGTGTCTCCACTGTGTTGCCTATGAGGGCTGCTCCTGCCCTGGCATGAGGCTGGCTCTCTTGGGAAGGTGAAATGAGGTAGCTGAGTGCTTGGCTTAGTGCCCAGCAGAAAATGAGCAAGCACCGGAGGGAAGCGAGTGTTCATATGATTAGACTCCTAGTGATGCAGCCCTTCTCTACCGAGGAGCTCTTTTCTCTGTCCTGGAGTGGGTACCACGTGCCAGACTCCACACCAAGCACTCCGCACGCACCGCCTCACTTACTCTTCACAAAAGAAAGAGGACACAGACCCATTTCCTTGAATTCTTTTAGAACACTTACTTTACTTTCAGACTCTTTGCAGGGATTTGCCCTATAGGATCATGAAATTTGTGCTCTGGGAGGTGGGTGCCATAATTATTCCCATTCACAGATGAGGAAAATAAGGCTTACAGTAACTAAGATCACAAACTAAGAAGCGGCAAAGTTGGGATTCCACTCCAGGTCTATGACAAGCAGGATGAGGCAGGAAGACTAAGTATGATTTTTGTCCTCATTGTACAGATGGGGAGACTGGGCATCAGCGAGGTTAGGTGACCTGTGCAAAGCCACACAGCAAAAGACGGAACCTGGTCTTGGAGCCAGGGATCCTGAGCCCAGGTCGGGTGTTACCTCACCACTGATCATAGTGATAACTGCAGCTAGTGAAGTGCTCAGTGTGCCAGGTGTCTTTTCGGGGTCCTCTTGGTCCTTACCCAGGAAGAGGGATGTCCTGGAGAGAGGCTGAATGGGACACAGGCCTGTCTGAGCCCGCAGGCCTTGCCCTGGTCATCTTGGCCCCACTGCCATGGGTTTGCCCTGCAGGATCATGGAATTTGTGCCAGCATACCAGCATGCCAGCGCCAGGCTGTGAAACAACAGGGTGTCTTTGTCCCTGCTCCGCTGACCACCAGATCGTACTTCCCACACGTGGCCAACATCCCTTGGCCAGCTGACTAGGGAAGGCTGAGGATTTTTGTGTGTGTGTCATTTATTTTCTTGATTTACAGACTTTCTGAGAAAATTCCTGTTAAGGAAAAGCTCCTAGCTAGCTTGCAAATGCATACATTCTCTTACAAAGCTCCTGCCTCACTCAGGCAGGTCAGGAGTCATTACTGAGAGTGGGCTATAGGTAATGGCCAGTTATAATGGCTAACATTGAGGGAGAGATTCCTTTGTTGCAGAAACTGGGTTAAGCATTATCTAAGGAAATGTTCCAATGGCCCTAGTATAAGAGGGTTCATGTCAATCTTCTTTTACAAGTGAATCAGAGAGGGTAGATGAGTCACTCAAGGCCACACAGCTAGGCGGGGATGGAGCAAGTATAATCTAACTCCCTAACCCACATCCTTAACTACTGCACTCCCTGCCCCTTGCTCTTTCGCTCCCTGAAGCAGAAGATAGGTGAAATTTTCTTGTAAATTTCACACATGAGGGTACTGGTTGAAGTCTGCCTTGAACTTTGGTTAGGTTTGTTTCTCTCTTTTTCACAAGGTCTCGGTGCTACTTGAGGGCTGGGCCTGTGTCTGGTTAGATTTTATGTGACAGCACGTGTCTGATGGAAGGAGGGGATGATTGACGGAGAGGATGAATAAGTGAGGGAGAGAGGGAGAGGCTGAATGAGAATAAATGAGGGGAGGATGAAGGTGTCTTGGCTGACTTGCCGTGGGATACTTCAGAAACCATGTGACTTTAATGCAGACTTTAGGCTTCAAAGAAAGAGGGCATAGCCCCATTTCCTTGAATTGTTTTAAAGCACTTACTTGACCTCCAGGCTCTTGGCAGGGCTACTTGGTGGTTAAGCAGACCGGCTCTGAGTGACTCCTGGCTCTGCCCCTTCTAGCCCCAAGACTTCCAGCAGGTGACTTGACCTCACCACCCCCAATGTCCCCATCTGGAATAGAGGCCAACATAAGTGTGGACTTCTTAGAGGGAGAACTGTGAAAACTAAGTGAGCATACGTGTTGGTCCATTTTTGTGTTGCTATAAAGAAATAGCTGAGACTAGACGATTCATAAAGAAAAGAAGTGTAAATGGCTCACGGTGCTGCAGGCTGTACAGAAAGCAAGGCATTGGCATTTGCCTGGCTTCTGGTGAGGCCTCAAGAAGCTTACAATTATGGTGAAGGCAAATGGGAAGCAGGCATGACACATGGTAGGACCAAGAGCAAGAGAGAGCAGAGGAGGAGTCAGTGAACTGAGAACTCACTCATTACCAAGGGGATGGTGCTAAGCCATTTATGAGGGACCTGTCCCCATGACTCAAACACCTCCCACCAGGTCCCACCTCCAACATTGGGAGTCACATTTCAACATGAGATTTGGAGGGGACAAACATCCAAACTATGTCAGCATATTTATACATGAAGTGTAAATGATAGCAACTGTTATTTTTTTTCCTGGGAAAGCAATTTTACTTAGAGTTGATTTTTAAAAATTAAGTTGGGTGATGGGTACCTGAGGGATCCTTATAGCATTCTCTCTGCTTTTCTGGATGCTTGACATTTTTCACAATAAAACATTTTAGAAACAAGTAATGGAAATCTAAGATATTAGTTTTGTTGAGAAAACAGATATATTGTGGAATAGAACGCAAAATGTACATGCAACTTTAATTTTTACCTATTTATTTATTTTTTTGCTGGTTGGTCCATAAGTTCATTGTCTTTATTTGAAAAATCCTCATGGAAAATTGTTGTTTGATTTAGCTCTCAGCAGCCTGATCCTGAACTCTGAGGAAGCACACCTTCCTTTGAGCTACCTGATCTTTCTTCTGAGCAAGGGACATTTTGGGACAGTTTCACCACCGTCACCCATTACTAGTTCTTCTTTCTTCTTCCTTCTCTCTTCTTCCTTTTCTTCTTCTCCTTCTCCTCCTTCCCCTCCTCCTTCTTCTTCCTATTCCTCTTCGTCTTCCTCTCATTTTTCTTCTCCTTCTTCTTCTTGTTCATGTTCTTCCTCTTCCTCCTCCTCCTTCTTCCTTCCTCTTTCTTTATCTTGCTCTGTCACTCACGTTGGAGTGCAGTGGTACAATCTCAGCTCACTGCAACCTCGACCTCCGAGGCTAAAGCGATCCTCCCACCTCAGCCTCTCAAGTAGCTTGGATGACAGGCACACGCCACCACGCTCGGCTAATTTTTAGTTTCTGTAGAGACGAGGTCTCCCTATGTTGCCCAGCCTGGTGTCAAACTCCTGGGCTCAAGCAATCCTCCCGCTTGGCCTCCCAGAGTGCTGGGATTACAGGTGTCAGCCATGGCGCCCAGCCCCTCTCTTTATTTAAACTTCTTTCTTGGGTTTCTTCCCATAGACTGGATTCTGTTGCATAGCAGCATTACTCTCTTCTACACCTCCTCCATGCCTGGAGTTACGCTGTTTTCTATGTATTGAGAGAATTGATTTTTGGAAGCATCTTCATCTTCTTCTGTTAGGAAATGCATATAATCCACGACATTCTGACCGATGATGTGCTTTTGATGCACTTCTGCATTAAATTCCTTGTTTTCAAAATTATAACCAGGGAATCATTGGGTACCATGAGAAGTAGACAAGCCTCCATCTGCAGCTCCCTTCAAGGCCCCCCAAGACTTTATTGCCAGAGGTAGTTTTGGCAAGGCCTGCATCCAAATAGCAGGGGAAGGCACCAGGCTGACCATAAGTGCTTTCTACATTGTATTCATCACCAGTCACCTCCACTTGGCCTTCATAGATCTTGCCCATGCCAGACCTACTGAGAAGCCTGCAGGCCAGCAGCAGGCCAGGACAATGTGCCACAGCATAATTTGTCAGGCCAACCTTCACACCATGTTTTGGTAGCTCATGAGCATAAGGTACACAAACTATCATATCCCCTTCCATACAGGCATAAGCAATGTGACAAACACTCTCTGTGTTAATTACGTGAGCGATCATCCTGTATTTGGGCATGTTGTACTTATTTTTATCCTGTATCACCAAGCATTTCCAAGCACAGTAATCCATTTTACCCTCTTGTCTTCTAAATTTCACTTTGTATCTCTTAAAGCAGGCCTTATTCTTGACAACTTTAACAGACCCCATCCTGCAGAACAGAGACCTGCATCCTTGGCTAGACAAAGAGCCCACAACTTTTAAATAAAGCACAAGATTTGAAAGAAACAAAATAGCCTAAAGCAGCCCAAGAGAATCCACCTCCAGGCAAGGTTGCTCCTGGTCTCACTGGACCTTTGATTTTCTCATCTTAAAAACTTGGGAATAGTGATGTTTCCCTCTCAGTGCCGCTACATGATTCAAGCGAGAGGAGAGATGTGAGGGTGCTTTGTGAACTGTAATTCTGTCTTCTAATTTGATAATTTGTTCATTCATTCAACACGTTTCTTGAGGCCCTGCCATGTGCCAGGTGCTGCGCTAGGAGCTGGGGACACTGCTGCACACAGATGAAGGATGACAGACACACGTGTTCTTGAGCTCAGAATGCCGTGGGGCAAATTCTTCCTCTGCCACTTTCTCCTTAGGTCACAACAGCTGGGTACCTAATCTCCGGGCCTCAGTTTCCTTACCTGTAAAATGGGGGACTTAACAATATAGTTCTCTCATCTGCATGGTCATGAAGATTAATGGGACAATGGATGTGGGGTTCCCAGAGCAATGCCCAGCACATAGCAGGTGCTTGATAAATATTCATTCTCACCACTGCTGGTAGGAAGAGCCCAGCAAGTGAGGAACGCTCACCATAAACAGATTCGCAAAATGACTTTAAAGTCATTTAAAGTCATTCGGCACTGGGTTGTGGGCTGGAGAAGGGGAAAGTCATTTTTCTCTATAACGTGAAACCCTTGGCTCTTATAAAAGTGCCGTGGAGAAATGGGGTGGCATAATATGATATGGAACCACAGGTTGGGCGGGAAGGGTCCCTCTCAGGAGCTGCCCTTCAAGGTGAATCAGTGGGATGACACAAGGCAGGAGAGCAGACAGCAGGGGGTGAGGAAGGGAGAGGAGCTGGGTCTGCTCTGCAGACAAGGAGATTGAGGCCCAGGGACAAGTGACTGGTCCCAGCTCCCACAGGGCTCCCACAGTGATATGGTTTGGCTGTGTCCCCGCCCAAATCTCATCTTGAATTGTAGCTCCCACAGGGCTCCCACAGTGATATGGTTTGGCTGTGTCCCCGCCCAAATCTCATCTTGAATTGTAGCTCCCACAATTCCCACATGTCCTGAGAAGGACCCAGTGGGAGGTAATTGAATCAGGAGGGCAGGTCTTTCCCATGCTGTTCTCGTGTAGTGAATATGTCTCATGAAATCTGATGGTTTTATAAAGAGGAGTTCCCTTGCACAAGCTCTCTCTCTTTGCCCACTGCCATCCATGTAAGATGTGACTTGCTCCTTCTTACTGGCTGCCATGATTGTGAAGCCTCCCCAGCCATGTGGAACTGTGAGTCCATCAAACCTCTTTTTCTTCCCAGTCTCGGGCATGTCTTTGTCAGCAGTGTGAAAATGGACTAACACATCCAGTGACCCAAAGATAGACAATATTTGGGCTCACTCTTGCAGAAGTCACTGAGAAAAGTGCTGGTTTCCCTGAGAAGTGTAGCAATGAGGATGGTGACTTACGTGTACATCCCTAACTCTGGTGTTTTTGGAGACCTGTGCAAGCATTGCTCTTGGACACTGCTGTTGAAGCGCTCAGCCCTCTGGCTCAGATAACACCCTTATTCTAGGTCATTGGTCTCCTTCTCCTCAGCTGTATGCTGCCTGCACCTCTCCTCCAGGCAAATACTGTGACCATGGGCTTGCTACCAGGAAGAACACAACTGTGCAGACATGCCCCAGTGAGTCATCACCAAGTAATCACAGCTAGCACAAGCTATCTTCTGCTTTGTATTTTGCAGAAGAGGCCAACGAGGGTCAAGGGTTAAGCTGGGCTGGGAGTCAGGGGGCTGGAGTTTGACCCTAGCTCTGTCACTAATTGTGTGAATTTGAACAAGAGGTTTAGTATCTCTGAGCCCATGTTTCCACTCCATTATTTATTTATTTTTATTATTTATTTATTTTTTATTTTTTTGAGATGGAGTTTTGCTCTTGTTGCCCAGGCTGGAGTGCAGTGGTGCAATCTCGGCTTACTACAACCTCCACTTCCCAGGTTTAAGCAATTCTCCTGCCTCAGCCTCCCAAATAGCTGAGATTACAGGCATGCACCACCATGCCCAGTTAATTTTTGTATTTTTAGTAGAGAAGGGGTTTCACCATGTTGGCCAAGCTGGTCTCAAACTCCTGACCTCAAGTGATCTGCCCGTCTCGGCCTCCCCAAGTGCTGCGATTACAGGCATGAGCCACCACGCCCAGCCTCCATTATTTATTTACTGGACCATTTATTCATTCCATCCACAAACATTAACTGAGTACCTACTGCAAGCCAGGCACTGGGCTGTGGGCTGGAGAAGGGGAAAGTCATTTTTTTCTATAACGTGAAACCCTTGGCTCTCATAGTGTCTGGTGAGTTGCAGCCCTTGTGAAAACTCTCCTGGTCACGTGATCATGCCAGTTTCTCTTCTCTAAACCTTTGTCTCAGTTTGCATCGTCCTCCTTGAGATGTGGCTTCCGGAATGTCCTGTCTTATTAATGAACTGGCAGCTCTGCAGGGCGGGTTCATTAATAAGTTTGAGCAGTTCTGAGAATGTGGCTGCGAGACTAACCATAAACGAGCCATTGCTATTTGAAATACTTACAAAAAATATTTGGATAATCTTCCATTACCTGAGAAGGCATTTCTAAAGTTTACATTGCAGTCCTGAGTGATGGTAATATTTGGAGCAATAATTTCCTCTGGCCCTTGAATTTTTGCCTGAAAGAGTTGCTCAGCAGCTCACATTGTACATGTGAAGGTTGTTTTGGAATGTTAATGGAGAGGCCGATTCACACCAGATGGACTGGAAGACCAGGGAGGTGGGGAGGATGTATACACTGGCCACCATGATTCAGCTGTAAGGCTGGCTTTTTAAAATGCACTGACAGTTGGAGGTCAAGGAGGCTGACATTTGCTGAGGTTTTCTCTGCAAGTTTTTATGTTGCTTTAGCAAATCTGAATCTTGGTCCTGTTATAAATTAGTCTCTTTTATGATATTCAGGACAACATTCTGGTGGCATATCCTAAAGTCCAAAGCAGATTTGATGGGCAGTGTCCTATGTCAAAGTTCAGATATTAACTCATATCAGTGTTTCTTAAGCTTAACAAAAACATAAAAAAAAAAATTAAAATGGAAAAAGCTACTCATATCTTCTGTGTGTCTTTATCAGCCAAGAAAATCTTGCCTGGATCCATTCTGTAATTTATAATATACAAGGAAATGGCATTTTTGTGTTCCAAATATATAAATTAAATAAGTCATATTAACAGCGGTATATATAGGCTGACTCTAAATGGAATGTTTTACATATGTTATCTCCCATAATTATGTTACCTATCATTACTGGGCCCTTTTGACAGGTGAAGAAACAGACCCAGAGAGGTATGTCCCAGGTCCCCTGAGGTGGGCAGGGAGCAGCTGAGCCCACTTGAACCCTGGTCCAGCTGACCCCATGCTCTCTGTCTGCTTCCTCCTGTTGTACTTTTCTCATTCTTGGTCCTGATGCATCCCCCAGGGCTCACTGCCCTTAGCGTCTGGTCCATCAACAATTATCCTCAGTTTCTTCTGAGCTGGGGGCCAGAGGACTCAGCTGCCTCCCCTACCCACGCTGTGCAGCATGTCTAGCCCTTTCCACAGTTGGCAGTTATTGCAGGTGACAGAGTGCCCTGGCTGTCTGGTGCAGTTAGCTGGGCCTGCCTCTGGACTCTGACTTCTATTTGCATGAATGGATGTGGTCGGGGTTTGTTTGGGGGCTGAAGAGCAGAGAGGGAGTCTGTTGGCAGGGAAGCGTCTGTGGGGCTGTGGGTGAACGGGATCCCGGAGAGGATGAGAAATGCCTGAAGCTGAGGGGGCTGTTTTCCATCAATGTTTTGCTCTCTGCTCCAGGCACCATCCTAGGGTCTGGGGGCTCTAAATGTGGACATGGCTGGTCCCACTTTGGAGAGCTGGCAGCTAGAGGGGGAGGTGGGTGACCTGAAGCTAGAGAGACCTGAGTTCTAAGGTTTAGTCTCAGCACTGCAGCTTCTGAGCTCAGTGACCTTTCTGTATCTCAGTTTGGTCATCTGTACAATGGGGTTAACAATACTACTGACCTTGGAGTTGTGATAAGTGCTAAGATAGGAGTGCATGGGGGGTTGGGCACAGAGAAGAGAGGAGGGGCCTCATGTGATCTTGGAAGGCTAGGTGGTATCCTGGAGGAAGTGCCATCCAAGCTGAGGCCTGTAGGAAGAGATAGGGTTGGTTACCTGGCAAAACTAGAGGAGAATCGGCTTCCGGTGGAGGCATTGGCTCTTTGGGGACCTCAGGGCAGGCCCTTGAAGCTGGAGTGACCAGCAGGAAGGGAACTAGAAGGTGATGACTTGGCTCTGGGCTGGGCCACTTTTTAGGACTTGAATATCCAGCTGAGATGTGTAACATTCTCTCCACCAGCTACAACAGTCTACAGCCTGTGAAAGGTGTGGAGGGTGGAGAAGAGATGGTACAGAGGGCACTGCAGTGTACCAACAGAGAGCACTGTGAGGAGGAGTCTTTGGAGGGGAGCTTGAGGGAACTTGGTACAGGGCAACCTCCCAGGAGTCTGGGCGTGCCCTGAGACAGCTGGGGCTGTGGAAAGGCATGAGCCCTGGGGGTCAGCAGAATGTCTGTGTGCTGGGCTGCGTTCCCGCCTCACTTACTGATTCAGCCAGTCCAGTGTCAAGGATTTAAGTGCCTGCCATGTACCAGGCGCTGTTCTAGACACAGAGATGCAGAACTGGCAACACAGTCCACGAACTTGCCCTCCGGGGACTTACTTCCCAGTGGGGGCGAGGCAGCAGTTTTAGATAGAGTGTTCTGGGAGGAGCAAGCCACGTGATTGATTCTCTTGAAGGATGTGTCCTGGGGAGTGACCCCCCAGGTGGGGCCTGTGTGTGTTTGGGCTTTTGGGGGAACGGGAGAGTGGAAGGAGCTGAGGTCACTGAGGCATCAGGAGGCCAATTTGTCTAGGACCTGGTAGCAGGAGAATGACATGCTCTCACTCTGGCTGCTATTGGGGAAGAAGACTCCAGGGAGGAAGGTGGGAACCCTTCCTTGATGTGGCGTGCTGAGCCTTGAACCCCAGCCTTGCTGCTGATGGCCAGAGGATGCCTGAACAGGTGCCTCAGCCTTTGAATGCTTCCGTTTCCTCTCCTGCAAAACCGCAAGGGCCACCATGAGAACTAGGTGAGACCACAACAGCCCCTTGCTGGCGGGCTGGATCGTGTGCTCAGCAGGGCTCGTCGTAATTAGCATGATGAGCATGAAGGCCATGAGGGCAAATCCCAGGCAGAGTGTGCGCTGCCTTTCATGCTCCCCTGCAAATCAAAAGTGTTCTGCTCTCTGCCCCCAGCACTGGGGCCTGCATGTCACCTCCCATCCTTCTCACGCACCCTCATGTCACTGTGGCTGGGAGCCCTGTGAGGGCACGTGGTGCCCAAGGCCCTTCCACAGCAGGAGGCAGATGCACAGGGGCTACAGGTTTCTGCTGCTTCTGACAGGCTGTCAAGGCCAATGTCCTGATGCCCTGGTCTGATGGGGAGGAATGAGTGCCTTGAGGACACTGAGGAAGGGCCCCCTGGCCAGCACGGGTATGCAGGGAAGCCTTCCTGGAGTTGGGCAGTCCATGCTGAGAAGGAGAAGTTCTCAGGTTGCTGGTGGTGGTGAGACGAGGGGATGGGTGATCCAGGCATCAAGCACATTTTCATGTCTTTGAAATACCAGCATAAGAGAAGCAGGGGTGGGTGAGAGGGATTGAAGAATCAGAGCGGCTGCAGCTGGAGCTGGAGCAGGGTGGGGACAGACCAGATCACAAAGCCTGGACTGAAGGGGTGAGACGGGAGGGCGGGGGAGCTGTGGGCAGGCTGTGGCAGGCACGCAGGCAGGGAGGGCCCTCGGGGGCCATCAGTGACTTAATGATTTTTACCATGTGCTAGATCCCAAGCTAAGCATGTTACATGCATAGTCTCATCTAATCTTCAGTTTTATGAATTGGGTTCTCCTGTTATACCCATTTCGCAGATGAGAATATTGAGCTCAGGTAGGTTAAATAACTTGACTGTGGTTTCATACACAGCCAGGAACTGTCCATTTGGGATTTTTAATGCAGGCAGACAGAAGACAAGTTTTGTGTTTTGAACTTTGTGTTTTGAACAAGTTTTGTGTTTTGAACATCACCTTCTGGTCTCCGGGCTCTCGCAGCAGCTCTCTGCCCATTCCGTCATCCATAATGGGGTTGTACGATGAAGCCTCCCCTAGGTGATCTTTGGGGAATGCTACCCATCTCTGGAAGTGAGGGATGCTGGTGGTTACAGCTGGGTGGGAATCCCAGCTCCGCGACTCACCTGCTGGGTGTGATATTGTAACCCTGCCGATCCTCAGTTTCCTTGTCTGCAAAATGTTAGTTATAGGGAGGAAAGGAGATAGAGGTAAAGCACCAGGCAGGTAGCACAGTGCCAGGCACCCGGAAAGGACCCAGTGACGGTGCTCCTTGGATTCCTATTACTGCCGTCGTTTGCCAAGACAGGGTGGTGACACCGTGGACCCAGGGGGTGCCTGGCCAGGCCCACACAGGTGCCCGCGGCGCGTGTGTGTGGAGGAGCTGGGGACAGGGAGTATGAATCATTCACCACTGAAGCCTTGCATTATTAATATCGTTATTCTCAGACTTCTAAGGAGGGCCCAGCTGGATCCCATATATGGAAGGCGCGACTCAGCCTCCGCGGCAAGCACCTCCCTGGGTCCGGAGTTGCCATGGAGTCCCGCAGGCGGCCTGGAGGCGATGCCCCGAGCTCGGCCCCCGGGCAGGTCCTTGGTCTGCGGCCTGGGTCCTGCCCGCGCCGGGGTCCACTCAGCCCGCTTTGCGCCGGCCCTGGGCCGCTCCCCTGGGACCCTGGGGGACAGACAGAAGCTGGTGGGGACTGGCGCGGGCGTCCTCGGGAGAGCGCGGGGCGCGCTGGGCTTGCTGAAGGGCTCCGGGCCTGGCCATTCGGTGCCTTCCAAAGAGCGGACGCGCCGCGGGGCCCCGAGGGCCTGAAATCCGCTCCCGCAGGGCAGCCCCGGGCGCGCCACCACCCCCGCCTCGATCGACTGCGGGGCGACCGCTCGGTCCCGAAGCCGGGAGAGGAGAGGCCGGGCCTCGGCGGGCCGCTCTGGGCGGGCGGGGAGCGCAGCTCCGGGGCCGGGCAGTTCCCCGCGCCCGCTTCCCCCGACCTTTCCCGGCCGGCCCGAGCTCGGAGGGGCGGGGCGCCAGGCGGGCCGGGGCGGGGCCCGGGGAGGAGCCGTGGCTGCGGCGGCGGCCGCGTCAGAGCAGCGCTCCCGCTGCCCGGCGGCTCAGACACGGCCCGAGCGCCGCCGCGGACGCGGACAGAGACCCGCACGGGCACGGGCGCTGCGGAGGAGGCTCCCCTCGCGGTCCGGGGCTGCGCGACCATGGCGGACAAGGAGGCCGGCGGCAGCGACGGGCCCCGAGGTGAGCGCAGGCTGATGGTCCTGCGGCCGCGGCTGGCGGGGCAAGGAGGGAGGAGGCGCGCTTGGCCCCGCGCCCTGCACCCCCTCGCGCGCCGTGGAAAAGTGGGGACGCCCGCGCTGCATCCAGTTCTGGCGGGCGGGGCCGGGGTCAGCAGCGGCGGGGCCGGGGGCCGGTGGACCGGAGGCGGCCCGCAGGTCACATGTTCTGCGCCCGGCCAGGGTGCGGATTCCGCGGCGGGGACTGCAGCCCCCGCTGAGGCGCCTGGTTGGTCCCTGCCTCGGGTGGCGCCTCCTGCGGGGCTGGTCGCGCGTGCGGGTGAGGACCGCCCCGCGTGTGCAGCCCCCGCGCGATGGGCTGCGGAGGCCGGCGCTGGCCGGGTAAAGGGCCCGCCGCCGGGTGGCCGGGTGGCCCCAGCGGCTAATTTTCGTGACTCAGCGAGGCAGGAGTGGGAGCCTGGGGGAAATCGGAGATTTGGACCTGTTCCCTCGCCCCATCCCACCCCGGCCGGACGCTCGCGCCAGGAGTGGGGGCTGCAGCTGCGGCCGAAGGGCTTCTCGCCCACCTCCCCGCCCATCCCCAGGGAATCACTGGGCTGGGGAAGGGTGAAGCGGCGGGGGTTCGATGGTCCCCTCCTTGCGGGGGGCAGGGGGTGGCACCCAGTGCGGAGGACAGACGCTCGCATTTTGCAGATGTGCTAGGGCCGCTTTCTTTGGGGAGCATGATTAAGGCTCCGAAGGGTGGGGGAGCCGGAGAGGACGGGGAAGGGGGTTGCGGGAAGAGGAGGAGCAGGTTTCGGAGCCCAGGGCTGTAAATCAAGGCTTCTCCTACGGAGGGCTCGGCTGGCCAGGATTCCAGTCTTCCTGTGGGTCCCAAGTGGGGAAAGTTGGGCGCATGGAGGCGCCGCGCGTCCCTGACCTGCAGGGCCTCGGCGGGAGCGGCCGCCGGGGACAGGAGTGCGGCCCAGGCAGCTTTCCCGGGAGTGACAGGCAAGCTGCCTGCGAGGATGAGATTAAAATGCCAGGATGCACGGGAGATTCAGCCACGAAACGGTCGCTCGGCTCTGCGGGGCCCCAAAAGCTGGAGAAACTGAGTCCAGTGGCAGCACAGCCACCATCTGCGCTGCATTCCCTGTCTTGCTGTCGGGCCATCGGCCCCCACCCTCTGCTGCACTCCAAGCCGTACCTGCCCCCACCCCAGCCCATTGTTCCTGCGGATCAGGGAGGTGCCTCCCCACGCGGCACTGCAGTGGTGGGGGAGTGCAGGGTGGGGGGTGGGGGATCCTGACAGGGCTCACTCCAGGGAGAGGCAGCGGAGAGCCCAGGCCGTCCCCAAACACACACCCAATCTGTCCCCGCCTGTACTCTTCCTCAGCTGGCGAACGCAGGCAATGGACTGGCAGCTGTCTTTGTCTGAACATCACTCAGCAACTGGATTGACTTTTTTTTTTTTTTTTTTTTTTTTTTTTACTTTTTTCCTTTAAGTCAGAAAATAAAATTTTTTTTAGGATGATAAGTAGGGGCGTTGAATTGCTAAAGCCTGAGAATTAGTGAGCCAGTTTCTTGCTTCTCATGCTGGGATAGAGTGGGTGATGATACCAAATGCAAGGTTGGGCATAGGATTTGTCAAATCAGAAGTGGGCAGGAATGTGTACCTACTCCCCACACCCTTCCCAACACTGTTTTGTCTTGTAAATCAAATTCAGCACCCCTGTCCTAACACACACACACACACACACACACACACACACACACACACACGGTGCTGGGAGAAATCCCGTCCAGGATGGGGACACCCATACCTGGTATGCCAAGCCACCTGCCACCACTCTTCTGGGTTTGTTTTGGAGTATTTGTTTCTTCATTTCCAGGCATCTCCAGCTCAAGGTGGCCAGTGAGAATTCCAGGTGCATGGACTTAGGACAGAGACCAACCTGAAGAGCGGGCTGTCCCTGACAGCTCACTGTGCCTCTGGGCATCTCTCCCTTTATCTGTAAAATGGAGGATGAGAATAGTATTGCATATGAGCAGAGTTGGCTTGCCCGTGGCCCCTACACCTATTTCTAAGATTTCTTCATTGCTGGGAAAAGAGCGTGCATTATTTTATTGTTTTAAAGCCTCACAACAAGCCTGTTACCAGCATTCTCCCCTTCCTGGGTGGGAAATCTGGATACAGGTTGAGTGACCTATCCAAGGTCACACATCTGGGAAGTGTTGTTTGGGACCCAGGCCATCTGATTCCAGGGCACCAACCTGTGCGTACAGCCTTTATGCATGTGTGCAGTGGTTACCACTCTATTAAGGACATAAAAATGGTTGTGCTTCATGGGAAGGCTTTCCAGAATGCTTTTGGTACAAAAGAATGGGTGCCACAGATATCACACTGTTGGAATTTGTGAGCGTGGGAGTCCTGGGTTGGGGAGGGGTTTGCTGGTGAGTAGGTGGTGTCAGAAAGGCTGGCCATGAAATCTTCTCCAACAATTGCAGTTGGGGTGGGGTGGGGAGTGGGCAGAGGTGCGTGCCAATGAAACAAGAATGGCAAAATGTGGTAGTTGGGTGATGGAGAGTAGCGGTTCATTACTATTCTGCTTACTTTGTGTATGTTTCCAAATTTTCTTAATAAGATGTTTAAATTACTTAATTTATAAAATCTGAAGGGCCACACTCGAGGGTCTGGGTGTTGAACAGCAAAATTTGACATGACCTTCAATCCTGCCCCCTCCCCCATGACCTGAGTGGGTTGACACATGGAGCCCTAGAAGGGTGAGATGACTTGGGGGTGGACAGAGTGGTTCGGACAGGGATGGCTCCTATGGTGACCAAGTCAGGGCTAGGCATGGGGAGTGGAAACCAAGTCATTTTTTCCAGGGTGGGGGCTTGAGGAGAGGGATGGTGGGCAGGCAGTTTTGCCTGGGTTGAGGGTATCTCTTGAGGCCTGGCATTGGGCTTTGGAGATGCCATCCTAGAGGCTCATCTTAATAAAAATAAACATTTTAAACATTGACCTTTATTGAGGACTTAGTGTGTGCTGAAACCTGGGAATATTGAGTTATCTCATTTAGCCCTGACCACGTTTGTTGTTGAATGAATGACTATGAAGGACACCCTGTTATTCCCATTTCACAGAGGAAAAAGCTGACAGTCCTAGCAGCACACAGCTGGAAGGGGGCCTAGGTAAGGACCTAGGCCATGGGATGCAGGCCCCAGGTGGTCAAGCTGAACAGCCTCTCCTGGCATGTGCCTGGCGTGTCATAGGCCCTCAGGGACTTGTGTTGAGTAGGCCTGCAGCTAATAGAGAGTGGCTGCCCTACTTCCTACAGCCACCAAGCTGTAGATGATAGTGACAGGGCGCTGGTTATAGCCCCCAAAGGAATTAAGCAAAGGTCAGGGTGATGCTCTGGGCATTGCCAGTTAGGGTTCTGGCCGTGGGATCCACTTCCGTGTCAACACCTGCTGCTGCAACTTGTCTGCCGCCTTGGTGGTCCCCACATGCCCTCTGTGTATGTCCCTACACAGTGTCTTGTGTTTCCCAGAGCCCTGTGATCGCGTTTGGCCCTTGACACATGCAGTTCTCCCTGCCTGGGACATCCTCTCTTTGTTTAGCAAACTCCTACTTATCCTTCAAAACTCAGTTAAGGTATCACCTCTCAGGAAGCCTTTCTGGGCTCATCCATCGGGATGAGATCTGCCTGTGTGGTCCCAAAGCCTTTGGTACTTAATGGTTGATAATTCCAAGTAGTGTTTGTTGAGCCCCTACGATGTGCCAGCTTTGTATGCCTGTATCTCATTGACTTCTCCAGCAACCCTATGAGGCTGGTATTATTATTACCCCATTTTGCTGATAAGGCAGTTGAGGGCTTTGAAAAACTTGCTAGCTTGCCCAACCAGTGAATGCTGGAGTTGGGATATGAGTCAGCCATGGAGCCTAAAATCTTGGGCTGTTTCTCTCAATGCCCTTTCTTCCGAGAAAGGCATGGACTATGTCTTTCATTTCCTTTTTTTTTTTTACTAAGGACACTAGTAGGTGTTCAATAAATGTCTTACTTTTTGTTGAGTATCAGTCAGCAAGACATGAGGGAACACAGCAGAGGGCAATGACATCTACATCTTGCCCACTCCGCAGTGGCACTCCTGGAAATGTGGATGCTCAGGAGGGCGCCAAGCTGGAGGGGAGTCAGGCAGGGCTTGGACAATCTCAGAAGAGAAGCTGCTTTGATTCCAATAAGGCCTGGAGTGACGACTCAATCTTGTGGGGGCGAAATGCTCTCTTTTCATATAAATAGGCCTCTTTGGTAAGGGAGAAAGCATCTTTATTACTGCTGTGCATAATTAGAACAGAGGGGAGGAATCAGGGGCTTTTAATGAATGAGCAGCGTGTGGCAGGGAATGAGTGAGCGCCTGCCACTGCGGGCGCCCCCAGGCCTGGGCATCCCCAGGAGTGAGCAGGGCCAGCGAGGAGATGATCAAGGAAGCACAGGCAGTGCTCAGAATTGAAACCCGCCCCAGTGAAGTGGGCCCTGCTGATCCTTGCTGCGTTCCTGTCATTGCAAATGACTCCCAGGCTGCAGCTTTGCAGATGCTGCTCTGAGCTCTGCCAGGACCACCCCTCTTCTTCCAGCCTTGACCGTGACCTGGCAGCCGCAGATGTCCTGCGGGGCTGGCAGCTGCTCCATGGCACCCCGTCTGGGCAATCCTGAGCTGCAGAGTTTGCGCCTTGATTTTAGTCCCCTTATTTTTAGGGTGGCCATATGTCCTGGTTTGCTGGAATAGTTCTAGTTTATGCCTCTTGTCCTAGTGAAATTAGTAATAGTGATATCTTTCACCTTCTAAGTATCTCAGTTTGGAGGTGAATTATGTGGTTGTACTCCTTATCTTTGTCTTCTCAGCCATCTGGGCCTCAAGAGGGACGAGGGAGGCAGTAGGGTGTGCAGTTAAACCTGGGCTTTGGTCTCAGATGCTTGTAACATCTGGGTTGAACATTGCTGCATCTGTTTCTTCTGCTGTAGACAAGGACGATTAATAATCTCTGCTCTACTGGGGTGCTGTGAGAATGAAATGGGAGAGTATTTGTAAAGAGCTTAGGTATGAGCCTGGTACATAGAGGGCTCTCAGTAACTTCCAGTCATTTTATTATCATTGTTAGGTTGATTTGGAAAGTGTAGTGGTTAAATGTGAGATCCGGGGCCAGACCGCCTGGGTTCAAATCCGCGCTGTGTCATTGACCTGCTCTGTGACCCTGGCAAGTTACTTAACCCCATAAAGGCTCAGTTTTTCTCATCTGTAAAGTGTGGATTATAACAGTCTCTTCTTCATATGGTCTTTGTGAGGATTAAATGAGTTTTTATATGAAAAGCACTTAGAGTAGAGCCGGGCATGAAGTAGACATTGAATTAATATGAGCAATTATTATTGGCTGTTATTGTTATTATGAATAAATGTCCCAAGTTACATTCTTGTAGGCAGGAGGAATTATCCAGTACATTTGTTTCCTATTGCTGTTGTAAAACTTACCACAAATTTAATGGCTGAAAACCATACAAGTTTATTATCTTACATTTCTGGAAGTCAGGAATAAGTCCAATGAGTCTCCCTGGGCTAAAACCAAGGTGTTGGCAGAACTGTATTCCTTCTGGAGGCTCTAGGGGAGAATCCATTTCATTGCCTTTTCAAAATTCTTAAGGTGACCTGCATTCCTTGGCTCGTGGCCCCTTCCTCCATCTTCCAAGCCCATCACTCCAACCCCTGCTTTCATTGCCGCATCCCTTCTCTGACTCTGCCCCTCCTCCTCCCATTCCCTTTCTAAGGACACTTGTATGAGGACCTCTTATTAGGCCTACTTGCATAATCATTTCCCTATCTCAAGATCCTTAATTTAATCACATCTGCTGACTCCCTTTTCCCATGGGAGATAACATATTCATCAGTTCCAGGGGGCTATTATCGAGCCTCTCATAGCCAGAAAGATTGGAGTCTTGCCTAGGTTTGGGGGTGTTGGAGAGTCTTCTGTGTCCCTCAGGAGCTGTCTGAAGTTTGGAAATGACTCCTCCTCCATGTTGTACATTAGGTCAGGTTCCTCGTGCACCTGCTGAAGGTTGCCCTCCCTGGAGTTTGGATTATGGATCAACCCTTGACTTCTATTCAATCTCAGTAGGGTTCTTAGAGACACTGTTAGTTTTAGGGCTGATTTAGCCCCTTCTGAGGGGCCCATGACTCATTGAGATCTGAATAAAAAGGTTTATTGGCTCCCAAGCAGGGAAAATAATCAATGCATTAAACAAGTTATTGAAATGTCTATAAAATGTCACATTATATTTGCTTTTACTATGTAGCAAACCACCCCAAAGTTTAATGGGTTAAAACAATAGTCTTTTTAAAAAATTTTATTTTAAGACAAGGTGTTCCTCTGTGACCCAGGCTGGAGAGCAGTGGCATGATCTTGGCTCATGTAACCTCTGCTTCCTGGGCTGAAATGATCCTCCCACCTCAGCTTTGTGGGTAGCTGGGACTAAAGGTGCACATCTCCATGCCTGGCTTTTTTTTTTTTTTTTAGTAGGGACAAGGTCTCACTATGTTGCCCAGGCTGGTCTCAAACTCCTGGGCTCAAGCAACCCTCCTGCCTCAGCCTCCCAAAGTGCTGAGATTACAGGTATGAGCCACAATAGTCATTTTATGTGCTTATGATTCTCTGGGCAGGTCTCTGTTGGGTGGTTGTTTTGGTGGTCTTCCCTGTGGTCACTTATGTGACTGCAACACTCTGATGGCTCAACTAGTCTGGGCAGTCCAAGATGACCTCGCTCACAGGTCTGGGGGCTGGTGCTGGCAGTTGGCTGGGCTTCGTTCTCCACGTGGTCTTTTATCCTCCAAGAGGCAAGCTCGGGCTTCTTTATGTGGTGGCCTCAGGGCAGCAAGAGGATGAGAGGGGAAGCTGCAAGGCCTCTTGAGGCCTTCCTGGGAAGTCCAGTAAAATCACTTCTGCTGTATTCCTGGTGGTCACAGCAAGTCTTGAAGCCAGCTTAGATAGAAGGGATGGAGAAATTGCCTTCACCTCTTAGTGAGAGGACCTGCAAAGACTATGTGGCTATTTTTAATCTAACAGAGTTGGCTTGGCAAAAATGTTAAAACTACAAACTTTAGAAACCTATATTATGCTTTAAAACAACTTGTAGGTTAGATCTCACTTCTTAAGACTTTCTACAACTGCCCAATGATTGTCTGACACTTACAATTATTTCTTTGTTGTGCTAGAACATGTGTTTCTGTAAGTGATAAATGAAGAATGATGTTGGTATTCAGAAAAGTTGTGTTGGCACATTCTCAATTTTTCCCAGTATGTTTGCACTTTGATAGATCGGGATGCACTTTTTTCTTTTTTTCTTTTTTTTTTTTTCGAGACGGAGTCTTGCTCTGTTGCCCAGGCTGGAGTGCAGTGGCTTGATCTCGGCTCACTACAAACTCCGCCTCCTGGGTTCATGCCATTCTCCTGCCTCAGCCTCCCAAGTAGCTGGGATTACACGCGCCTGCCACTAGGCCTGACTAATTTTTTGTATTTTTAGTAGAGATGGAGTCTCACCATGTTAGCCAGGATGGTCTCAATCTCCTGACCTTGTGATCTGCCTGCCTCGGCCTCCCAAAATGCTGGGATTATAGGCATGAGCTACTGTGCCCGGCCCAGGATGCACTTTTTTCATGATTAAAGGCTAATATATGAGAAAAGCAAAAAAAAAAAAAAAAAAAAAAAAAGCTGAAAATCTGTAGATGCAACTTCCTTTAGTGTAAGTCAGGGCTGTTTTAGTATTGTTCCATGCCCTTAAGCTCTGTGGGCAGCTGAGAGGGCAGATGAAGGAGCTGCGAAGACGTTGTTGTCCCTATAAGAAAATGATGGGTGTGCGTGTGTGGGTGACACCCTGGATGGGTTTTGCATTTTTTTTTTTTTTTTTTTTTTTTTAGACATAGTCTTGCTCTGTTGCCCAGGCTGGAGTATAGTGGCATGATCTCGGCTCACTGCAGCCTCCACCACTTGAGTTCAAGTGATTCTTGTGCCTCAGCTTCCCGAGTAGCTGGGACTACAGGTGTGTGCCACCATGCCCAGCTAATTTTTGTATTTTTAGTAGAGACAGAGTTTCACCATGTTGGCCAGGCTGGTCTCGAACTCCTGACTTCAAGTGATCTGCCTGTCTTGGTTTCCCAAAGCTCTGGGATTACAGGTGTGAACCACTGTGCCCTGTTGGGTTTTGCATTTTGATGAGAATGGCCTCCTAAGAAGTGAGTGCCCCGTTACTGTTTTTGGAAAGGTTCCAGTAGCAAGGTTCCACAGGTGTGGAGTGATGTACACCGACCTTGTTTTCCTCATGAATCCTGTTATTTTTAGTGTATGGGTTTGTAGAATGTGAAGATTTGTAGGAAAATATGCTGCATTACAGTGGAAATGCTTGAACAGATGCTCCTTGACTTACAATAGGGTTACATCCCTATAAACCCATAAAAACGTTGAAAATATCATAAGTTGAGTCATCCTAAGTTGAGGACTGTCTGTATTTATA
This sequence comes from Symphalangus syndactylus, assembly GCF_028878055.3. NCBI lineage: Eukaryota > Metazoa > Chordata > Mammalia > Primates > Hylobatidae > Symphalangus > Symphalangus syndactylus. The sequence goes on from NC_072424.2 coordinate 21,730,987, forward strand.
TTTGATGTGGGGTGAATGTTCATTTAAAAAATATTTGCACCGGGCGCGGTGGCTCAAGCCTGTAATCCCAGCACTTTGGGAGGCTGAGGCGGGCGGATCACAAGGTCAGGAGATCCAGACCATCCTGGCTCACATAGTGAAACCCCGTCTCTACTAAAAATACAAAATATTAGCCGGGCGTGATGGCGGGCGCCTGTAGTCCCAGCTACGCGGGAGGCTGAGGCAGGAGAATGGCGTGAACCCGGGAGGCGGAGCTTGCAGTGAGCCGAGATCGTGCCACTGCACTCCAGCCAGGGCGACAGAGCAAGACTCCGTCTCAAAAAAAAAAAAAAAAAAATTTGCTCTGATATGGGGTGGAGCCTCAAATAACAGCCAATAGGAAGAGCCTACAGTCACTTCCTATTCAGTCATTTGAACTTTTGAGACTGCTTTGCTTCCCAGATGTTTGCATGCTTAGTGGGTAGTTTTGTCAGTTATGTTCAGAATTTTAATGTCAGAAAACAGAGACTCCAGGAGTAAGTTCTGTAGGATGGAGCTCCTGTTTCATCGACTCGCTTAGCACCCAAGATCTCAGAGGGAAATGGATTATGCCAGTGCCCTTTGCTTCCTATAAACTGACAATTAAATGATGTCCCTTGGGGCTTCCTGTGTTTTGTAAATCAGACCTCGTGGTCTTACTGGTTTCTCTGTGATGAGGAACAGTGGTTCCTGTACCCAGGCGGCTGGTTCTGTTTGGGATAGGGAAGCTGTAGGTATTCGGGCTCCAGCCTGCTGCCTCTGAGGCCTCAGGCTGGCCCCTTTTTGCTTGTCTCCCAGGTTTCCTTGGGCTGAAGGCTAAACTCCTCTGGCCACTTACTTCCTTTTCTTTCCTTTTGTCATTGTCCCTTAGGGGCCATCTCCACTGGCTGGGATGAGAAACTGTTTACAGCACAACCATCAGGCAGGAGTCTGTTCCTAAAGGACAGATGAAAGTTTCAGAAAACAACTGCTTGTAGTCAGTCCACGTGGCTGCTGGCCCCATTTGAAGGGATGATGGTTATCAGTTCGGGTGGTGGTTTCCCTGGGCCAGCAGTTAGAAAACAGAGCTCATGGATACATCCACAGCTATATGGGACCAGGTTGTCTAATGTCTGGACTGGGCCCACCCTCTCATTTTACAGATGGGGAAACTGAGATCAGGGAGGGGAAGAGACTACCCCAGGACACTAGGCAAAGCCAGGCTCAGACTCCAGGTCTGCCAACTCCCTCTGCATGCTTTCCAGCTGAACTCCGCAATGGCTACAGAATCCTCCAGCAGTCCCGCCAGCCACTCCTGGTCACTCAGAGACGGCACAAGGATCCAAACCTCTTTGCCATTAACAAATTCATGACTTGTCCCTCCAGCAGGAGTTACATTTTAAAAAAATATTTGAAGAATGCTTAACTCGAAGGAATGAAGTGCCAAGTCAAATTGCTGTGAATAAAACACTCTGCAATGGCGGAGCCGCAGGCCCAGCTTTTCTTTTCTAGTTTCTTGTGTGTTCCCTCACTTGACAGTGGTGGTTGCCCATCTTTTTGTGCCTTGGCTCTTGGCAGAATGTCTGTTTTTAAAGGGTTTTGATTAGGGATTTTGGTTGCAGGTAAGTAAACCTTCTCTGGCTAGAGGAAGCCAAAAAGGTAACTTTACAGTGAGGATCCAGGGATGGTTCCTGGAACTTAAACCTGCTGCTAGGTCTAGGAGGGGAAAGTGTTGGGAACATGGCAGTTTTCTTTCCCTCTGTCTCTTTCTTTGTTTCTTTCTTTCTTTTTTTTTTTTTTTTTTTTGAGACGGAGTCTCACTCTGTCACCCAGGCTGGAGTGCAGTAAGGCGATCTTGGCTCACTGCAGCCTCCACCTCCCGGGTTCAAATGATTCTCCTGTCTCAGCCTCTGGAGTAGCTGCAATTACAGGCATGCACCACCATGCCCAGCTAATTTTGTATTTTTAGTAGAGACAGGGTTTCATCATGTTGGCCAGGCTGGTCTCGACCTCCTGACCTCAAATGATCTGCCTACCTTGGCCTCCCAAAGTGCTGGGATTACAGGCATTAGCCACCACCCCTGGCCCTGTCTCTTACTTCTGCTTTGCTCTGCATGTCACCCACCCCTCCTCTCTGCAGGACCACTTTAGGTGCTTCCCATCTTTAGGGCAAATGTGGCCCCCCACAATGACCCCCATGTTGAAATGAAAAGTTCTGATACACAAGAGGTCTGATGTCTGTCTGTTTTTCTTTCTTTTCCAAGTCCAGATTCCCAGAGGAGGCTGCAAGATTCAGGTATGATCAGGACTTGACCCAGAAACAGTCAGCCCTGGCCAGAAGAAGGGTTACCTTGCTGAGAGAGGGGGAGTTAGGGGGCACAATATCTGGTGGTCAGAGAGTAATTGTCTCCCACAAATAGTTAACAGTACAGGTATCTGAAGTAAGCCCTGTGCAGTAAAGAATTTCTAGGTGAGGGCTGTACATGAATGGAGAAGAAAGAGACTACCTGTTAGAAATTTTGCTCTTTTGTTCTTTCTTACAGAAAATTACTTTCTCCCAAGTAAGTGTTTCATGCTGCATGGGGTAACTGACCACTGGGTCCCTTGCATGAGAATAATGCACAGACCCTTGGTGTGTTCTTCTGGTGTGTGATGGGCTGTAGTCAGTCCACGTGGCCACTGACCCCATTTGAAGGGACCGTGGTCATCAGGTCTGGCAGTGGCTTCCCTGGGGCCGGCAGTTAGAGAGCAGCAGAAGGGGTGCATCATTCATCTGAGTCACTTGCTTCACTTTCCCCTCCTAGACCCGGCAGCTGGTTTAAGTTCTGGGCACCATCCCTGGATCCTCACTGTAAAGGTACCTTTTTGGCTTCCTCCGGCCAGAGAAGGTTTACTTACCTGCAGGCAAAATCCCTTTTAAAACAGACATTCTGCCAAGAGCCAAGGCACAGAAAGATGGGCAACCAACATGGTCAGGGGCCAGTTCTGCCTAAGCACAAGGACCAACTCTGGGGCCCTCCAGGGGAGGCCAACTGTCCAGCCATGGAGGATGTAGCATTGACTGAGTCCACAAGGGCCCACGCAGCAGAACCCTGGAACAGACCATGGGAACGGGCTGCTCAGAGAAGCTGGCGCACGCCTGGGAGCACACTGATTCCTCCCTGACCCAGCTCCTCAGCTTCTCCCCCAGGAAACGTTGGGAGGGTGGGAACCATGTTTGACCTGGTCTGGGAAAGCCAGGAGGGCCCGGTTCCTTCATAGCCAGGTTCCTAGGCTCTACAGAGGCCCTTGAAAGGCCCTTATCCCACAGCCTCTGTCTGTCTGTGTCAGACCAGCTATGGCGAGATGCTTTCGAAGATATTTTTGACCTTCCATCCTTTGGCATCAGCCTCTGGTAGTCTTGGCCAGCAAAGCTGCTAGAACAGGTTGGGGGTGGGCACAGCTGGGGAAGCAGTCACCTAGGGCCAGGCAGTCCCAGAGAAGAGACCCCAGCAGATGGAATGGGGCGTGAGGGACCCCAGGCCTCCTTTGTGGGCAGTAAGACAGAGTGGAATAAGACAATACTTGGTTCAGATCCTGGTGCCACCTCTTACTAGCTGAGTGGCCTCAGTCAAGTCATTTAGCCTCTCTGGGCCTCAATTAAGTATAAAATAGCACTCAACACCCCATGCCTGGGAGCTAGTGTTGGATGGGCACTTGGTGGAGTGAAACGGGCTTAGCTCAGTGAGAAAGTCCTGGTTTGGGTCCTGGCTCCCACACCTGGCCTTGACCTCACCAAGGTTTTCAACCTCTGTAGATCCCTGTGACCTTATCTCAAAAGTACGGGTCACAGCACTTCACAGGTTGGTTCTGAGAATTAGATGAGGTCATGTATATAAAGAATTTCTCCTACACACAAAACATGTGCAGTCAATGTTAGGCATCATCATCATCATTATTATTTTGAGATGGAGGCCCGCTTTGTCACCCAGGCTGGAGTGCAGTGGCACCATCTCAGCTTATTGCAACCTCTGCCTCCAGGGTTCAAGCAATTTTCCTGCCTCACCCTCCCAAGTAGCTGGGGTTATAGGTGCCTGCTATCATGCCCAGCTAATTTTTGTATTTTTAGTAGAGATGGGGTTTCATCATGTTGGCCTGCTTTGGCCTTCCAAAGTGCTGGGATTACAGGTGTAAGCCACCACGCCTGGCCATCTTTATTATTTAAAACACCCACTGGGCACACACAAGGTACTCAGAAAGGTCGATATTAGGGAGTGGATCTGGCTGGGAGATTTTGATAAAGTTTAGTCTATTCAGGTCTAAGTTACATAAGGTAAGACTCACACCTTTTGGGTGTACAGTTCCATGAGTTTTGACAAATGTAGATACAGTTGGCCCTTGAACAACATGGCCTTGAATTGCACAGGTCCACTTATCCATAGATTTTTTTCAGTACATATATTGGAACATTTTCTGGAGATTTGTGACAATTTACTGCATAGCCTAGAAATATTGAAAAAAATCAAGAATTTAGGTATTTCATGAATGCATAAAATGTGTTAATTGACTGTTTATGTTATTGTTAGGGCTTCTGATCAACAGTAGGCTATTTGTAGTTAAGTTTTGGGGGAGTCAAAAGTTGTATGTGGACTTTTAACTGTGCAGGAGGTGGGTGCCCCTAACCCTCATGTTGTTCAAAGGTCAACTGTAGTCATGTAACCACCATGTCAGTGCAGACTATTTCCAACTTGGGAGGATTTTGTCATTCAGGATCCTCTGGTTTGCAGAGAGCCCCACCTCCAATGGTGGGGGATCTCAAGGCCTGGACCGTGCCCCATAGGGAGGGACTTTCAGGGTCCACCCAATGACAGCATCCCAGCCTGTACACTGGGGCTGTTACCAGCCAGGGGTTGGGGGTGGGCTCCTGTGACCTTCCAGCCTGCTCCTCATTGGCTCTGGAGAAGGGAGAGATGGAATCTGCAGGGTGCCCTTTGTCAGTCCTTGGGCTGGGCAATGCTGCCAGACAGAGGCTGAGAACCCACTAGAACTGAGAGCTGAGACGCAACTCACGTTTGTGTAAGGTACCCAGAGAGCCAGGTCTAGTGAGGTTTGGCCTAAAATGAGGGTCCTATGTCTCCGCTTGCCATAGGCCACCTGCAGGGGTGTGTGAGGGCCCTTGCCCCGGGAGGCTCATTGCCTGGCACATAAGAAGCATTAAGATGGGCCCCTGGAGGGGGTGGTTTGAGGATCCTGGAAGGCTCCCCGCACCTGCCCCTAGTCACAGAACCTGGAGTTCCACCATCAGGGAGTCTTTTACTCATGCAGACTTGATTTGGTGCCACATTCCTTTGGGTTAAACATTATTTCTTCAGTGTCCTCTTTTAAAAGAAAACTCCTGCTCTGCATATAAAACCCTTGGATAAGCAATGGCACATAGACTTAAATTGTGTCTACCTCTCTGACCAATAGGGAAGAAGCTATCTAGAGAGCTGCATTAAGAAGGATTCTGAGGTCACCTCTGGCTCAGTTGGAAAGAATGCGATAATCAATGCTGTGTTTCCCAAATGCCCCACTTTGCACTACTTCATGATGGCTTCTGATGCTTGAAGCCTACATTCGTCCCTGAGGAAGTTACCCAGGTGACTGTGTACCAGGTTTGCACGAAGCTAAATTTTTCCATCTGAAAAAGAATTTCTGATATTATGCCCTTGTGGTAGCTTATTGAACCTACAATAGATCAGGTCTCCAGGTACAGATGCTCCTTGACTTACGATGGAGTTACACCCTGATAAACCCATTTTAAGTTAAGAATATCATTAAGTAGAAAATGCATTTGATCCACCTAACCTACAGACCATCAATGCCTAGCCTACCTTAAATATGCTCAGAACACTTACAAGGCTGGGCGTAGTGGCTCACACCTGTAATCCCAGCACTTTGGGAGGCCCAGGTGGGTGGATCATGAGGCTAGGAGTTTGAGACCAGCCTGGCCAACATGGTGAAATCCTGTCTCTACTAAAAATACAAAAATTGGCCAGGCGCGGTGGCTCATGCCTATAATCCCAGTACTTTGGGAGGCCAAGGTGGGCAGATCATGAGATCAGGAGTTCGAGACCAGCCTGGCCAACATGGTGAAACCCTGTCTCTACTAAAAATAGAAGAATTAGCTGGGTGCAGTGGCGACAGAGTGAGACTCTGTCTCAAAAAAAAAAAAAAGAAAAAAATTAGTCGGGCATGGTGGTGCACACCTGTAATTCCAGCTACTCAGGAGGCTAAGGTGGGAGACTCACTTAAACCCAGGAGGCCTAGGTTGCAGTGAGCTGAGATTGCACCATTGCACTCCAGCCTGGGTGACATAGTAAGACTCTTTCCAAAAACCAAAAAAAAAATCCCACTTACATTAGCCTACCCTTGGACAAAATCATCTAACACAAAGCCTATTTTATAATAAAGTATCTCATGTAGTTTATTGAATACTGTACTGAAAGTAAAAAACAAAATGGTTGTTTGTCTACTCAAAGTATGGTTTCTACTAAATGTGTATCGCCTTTGCACCATCGTGAAGTTAAGTAATCGTAAGTCAAATCATCATCAATTGGGGACGCCTGTACTCACACCCTTGTGTCATCTCCTCCTACGTGGACTCGGTGTAGCTACATGATTTGTTTTGGCCAATAGGACCTTGGCAAACAGGAAGCCAGCAGAGGCTTGAAAATGCCTGTCAGTGTGTTGGAGCTTGCTCACTTGTCCTTTGCTATTTAGGAAGTCCAGGTTGTCCTGCTGGAGAGGCCACCTGGAGGGGAACTGAGGCCCCCGACCGACAGCCTAGGTGAACGTGGACATGAATGAGCCTGTCTTGGCCCATGTAGTACCAGATGAGCCTTGAGATGACTTTAGCTGCATGAGTTGACCCCAGGTGAGAAAAGCCCAAATTGCGGAATTCTGTGCAAATTGTTGTTATTTTAACCTACTAAATTTTGGAGTTAAAAATATTTTGGATTACAATAGATAACTGATATAGTCCTATTTTTCTTTCCTTTATGAATTGAATATAGTAGCAGATGATAGGTTTAATAAAAGTGTTAATGTCTGTTCTTGGCAAAATCAAAATGTGATAACACTTTGTTAGATCCACAGTTTTTTGACGGGGGCAGATTTTACTTCTTAGAAAACATAAGTGTCTTGGAACTACTGAATTGTGGAGATCTGAGGGAGGTGTTGCTGTGCAGTCTGGGGTCTTCATCCGTCATCAGCACGTTAGTTAGTGTGACCTAGATTATCAGAGTGAGAAATAGTTAAGGCTGGAGGATGGAGGTGTGGGAGCTCTCAGTGTTCTGTGAGCCAACTTCATTTTCCAGATGAAGAAACAGAAACCTAGAAAGTGACAGTGAGCCCGAGAGCACACCTGGTGGCAGTAGGGCCATGCCGTTCATTGGAGCAAGCCAAGACTGGCTGTCTGGATGGGATATTGGGGACGGGCAGGGGCTAAGTGTAGGAACATTGAGAGGCAGCCCCCTCTTGGGCCTGGTGGTTTGACAGGCACCCGTAGAAGGAACTGTGGGAAATTGGGGATGGTCTACCCAAGGACACCAACCCTTTGGGGAGCACTCACAAGGGGGGTGGTAGGTAGTGATATCAGAGACCCAGCAAGGACCTTTTACTGCTGGGGCTGGTGGGGTCCTGCCAGGCCTGTCTCTGGCGAGGCTGCTGGGAATGTGCATATATAACTCTGAATGTGCATGCACGTGTGGGGAGAGAGGTAGAGTGAGCATCTGAGATGGAGGAGGGAGACAGAGACAGAGGAAGGAATGGGCTGAGAGATGTTAGAAGTTTCTGGTAGGTCTTCCTTTGGGGTTCTTGCAGTTTATTCAAACTTGAATCCACAAAGTCATGGCTGGTCATGGGCGCAGATTCTGCCCCAACACTGCGCTCCTTGGGCCTTTGATAAATATTCAGTAGTGAGATTGCAAAGTGCCACATGCCAGGGGACAGAGCCTGAGGCTCTTGGGAGGGACGACCAGCCAGTAGGATGGGATTGGGTAGGGAACCATGGGAATGTCAGAATTCACTTTGTCCTACTTGGCCTGTTTTTTTTTTTTTTTTTGTATCTGAACCTTGTATGTTGAATGAATATTCAGATAAAAAACTTGACTTCCTCACTGAGTTGCATTCTGAAAACGGAGTCCTATTCTGATAGAGGCAGGCCTCAAGATAGCACGCAAGCATGCTGAATGCAGCTGGGGTCTTTTTAAGATTTCCTCCCAAAAATATTAGAGTATGGGCAGGGGGTGGGGGAGGGAGGAGCCACTTTCTAATGAAATATTAGCGATGAGGCAGAAATAAACTGCAAAACATAAACACAGAAGCCAAAAATACAGTCACCTTGGCAGTGGGATATCCCTCTCACCCTGTGACTCGCTGGCAGTAGTTCTGGGTTTTGTGTTCCAAGATAGTGCCCCATCCGCCACCCCCACTCCTTCTCTCAGCAAAGCTCCTCAGTCCTCGCATCTCTCCCCAGTCCTATACTCATAACTGGTGTCTTCCTTGGCAAGAATTTGTGACCCCTTTCTATCTGTGAATATGCATACAATTCCTGGTGCCCCTCCCCTGCCCGCCTCCCCCTTCTCTCAGGGCCCCAAGCCTGTTGGGGGCCACGCAGTCCTCCCTTGCACACTGCCATGCCAGCTTCAGGCTTGTTTTCAAATCTGGCGACTGAACAACACTGGGATGCTGACCTGATGTTAACGATGGAAGCTCAGAGGTGGAGCCGGGTCCGTGGGGGCCCAGCACAAGGCCTGGGACCCTAGCAGAGTGCTCCCCGCCCTACAGGGTGGCAGGATTTCTGTCTCAACACAGGCTGGCTTACTTCAGGCAGGGGACATTTGGGGAGTTAAGTGTTGAAGCCAGAAGCAATTCCCATCAAGTGGAGCTCCTGGGCCCTGGAGGAGGCTGACAGGATGAGGCAGTTTGAGAGCCCCTTTCCAGGCGGGATCCCTGTGCTGTATTTTCTCTGTAAGGCAAAGTGGTATTGTGGGAACAGCTCAAGTCCTGGGTTCAAGTCTCAGCTCTACTGTTCCTCACTGTGAGGCTTTGGGCAGGTCTCAAAACCTCCAGAGCTTCTGGTTCCCCGTCTAGGGGACGGAGATGAGAAAAAGAGCCTGCACCACGGTGTTGCTGGGAGATTTGCCGGGCAGAGAGTTGGCCTTCAGGGTCTGGGGGCCAGGTGGTCACTGGGAGCTGTTAGAGACTGGGGGTCCTGATTCAGGAGACTGAGGGGCAGGCAAAGACCTGGGGCAGGACCAGGGCTATGGCTGGGAGCGGTTGGAGTCCCGGGCTCTGGGCCGCAGGGCACCCAGTGAGGCCACAGGAGGGGACAGGAGAAAGCCAGCATCACTCACTTGTCGACTCTGCCCCACACTGTCCTGGGAAGGTTTTGGGTAAAACCTGAGACAACTTTGGTTCTCATGACAGAAGACTTACATGTTCACTATAGGAAATATTATCCAAAGCAAGAAAGGAGGAAACAGCCAGGACCCCACACTCAGAGGCAGCCCCTGTTAACCCCTTGGTGGGGAGCCTTCCAGACTGGCTGGCCATATTGAGACAGAGCTCATAGAGGGGCTGTCACAAAATCCAGCACCATAGGGAAGGGGGTCTTCTTTTATAGGTGAGGAGATGGAGACTCAAAAGGTCGTGAATCTTGTTGAAGACCCCATGGCCCTTAAGTGCCCTGACTTGGTCATTACACATTCTACACATGCAGCAGTGTTTCACAGGCACCTATAAATAGGTACAAATATAATGTATCAGAAACATTTAAAAAACTAAAAACTGTTTTTAAAAGTTTTAAAAAAAAGATCCCATGGGGAGAGAGTGGTGGTGGCCTTCTGGTCTCTGAACCCAAAGTGCGTGTTCTCTCTTCATCTCTGCCCTGGAAATATCTGTGACACTCCCTTGTGGCCTTGCCTCCAGCCACAAGAAAGCCACTTGCAAGATCCAGTGGTTTCCTGACATCAAACAGCCAGGAAGCAAGATAGGCTGGGCCCTCCCCAGGTGCAGGGCTCTGTACAAGGCGCAGGAGGGCTGCTTGAAAAGTAGCCCAAGCTCTGTCTTTCTAAAGTTCCGGCCAGTGCTGCCCGATATGCCTTTGTTGGGGCCACGCAGATGTGGATGGCTCAGCAGAATGCTGTCTATGCCTGGGCACAGATGACCCCCTGGCCTCAGCTACTGGGGTATGGCCAGGGGCCCTCAGGTGGGCATCAGGCAAGATGGTAGACCAGCCTGGAAGCACAGCCCTTCTCTTTGGAGGTGGCTCGGTACTGGAAGCAGCCAGGGTCTAAGGAACAGGTGGAGAGGCTGACTGCAGGAGCAGGGCTGCTGGTCCCACCTGAGGCTTAGTGGTCCTCGTGGTCCTCAGGCTGGAGATTCAGTTTTAAAACCTCAGCACGTATGCGCAGTGGGTCTCAGGAATGAATGTCAGGGGAGGCCCCATGCTTCCTGAGCACTTAACCTCACCCACCTCGGTGCTGGAGTTTCCTTATGGGTCATCCCTTGTGGTCTCCACAGCAGCCCTGTGATAGAGACAGTTGTGAGCCTGGTATGTACTTGTAGAAACTGAGGCCTGAGACAGAGTCCTGTCTGTGACAGAGCTGGTGAGGGCGGAACTGGGTGTTGTCCCAGAACCCAGCTAACTCGGGGTCCTCAACCCCGTCCCCTGCCGCTGGAAGAGCAGCTTGGGGCTGTGCCTATTTGGAGGGCAGCATGAGGGTCAAATCCTCCCATGTAAAGGTCAGCAGGCCCCTCTCTCCCTGCAGACAGACAGTGCACAAGCCAGGCTTTGAGGGATGGCAGATGGCTTTCCCAGATGGCAGAGGACACAGCCCAGCTGTGCAGGGGGTTGTGTGAGGACAGGAATGATGGGGGGCAATGGTTAGGGGGTAATGGAGGTATCTGATTGGTTAAAGAGCTGCATCTGATATGAAGGGGATAGAGAGCTACAGTAGGTGCTTGAGGCTGGGAGTGACGTGATGACAGTGGTAGTTGTGATGTGATCCAGTGGGACAGCCTGGAGGCAGTTACACCAGCTGGGAGAGTATAAGGCTGTCTGGGAAGCCCTTCACACCACTCTGCTTTTGCCCTTGCTGTTCCTTTGGCCTGGTGTTTACTCCCCATCTTGTTCACTCAGCAAACTTGCCCTCCCGGGAGCCAGCCAAGCATCACCTTCCTGGAGCTACCTTCCCCCACCCCCTTCAGGGATGTCAGTCTGTCCTAACACCCCTGTGGCACTTACCATGGTGTCTCATGAAGAGTCCATTTGCAAAATAGAATTTTACAGGGCTTTTAATTACAGTGTTTTTGATACCCGATTTAATATTTAAATTGAAATCATCCCGCTATGTTTTGGCCTGAGATCTCATAGTTGGATTCTCATGAATTAAATACCCATGTGATGCATGTCCACAAGATAAGACTGATGACAGCTGCGTAGGGATGGGCAGAGGAGGGCTCAGGACAGGCACACCGGGTGTGGGGTGCAGGGGATGTTTCACGTCGGCCCTGGTTGGTCCCACTGATGAACTTCCGGGTCATACCACCCGTCTTCCTGTTGCAGGGTCAGCTCCTGGAACTCTTCTTGTTCATTAACCCAGAATGTCCTCAGTGTGGTGTCTGTGCCATTCAGGACCCTCCCAGACTAGGTCTGTGGAGAGAGAGCAAGAGGCAGGGAGCCAAGGGTTGATTGGAGCCATGGGCTCGTGTGGGTGTCCCTAGCACCAGCTCCCACTTCTCCAAGGCCAAGGCATTCCTGTGGCCACCTCCCAGCGGTCAGCACCTTGGGCACAGACATCCTGGGCTCTGTGGGGGAGGATTGTGCGCCTGCTGGAAGTCAGGCTAGTCACCCTGCGCCTGACCCTTCTGGAGCATTCCTCTCTGCAGAGGAGATGGCTGCTGATTGATTGAGGTCCAGATGGAGCTGTTAAAGATAACAATGAAGTCAGAGAAGCTGCCCTGCCTAATGAAGCAGGCAGGCCTGCGCCTGGGAGGGACAGGTCTGTGGGGCAGCAGTAATGAAAAGCCAGAGACAGACCACCCTGGGTGCCCAAGACCTCCTCCCTTGCCTGAACTTGGGCAGTTGTCCATCTGTGCATGGTAACAAGGTATAAAGTCTCATTCCCTGGACCCAAGGACTGCGGAGACTGATGTGCCAGGGCTGGAACAAGGGGTCCTGGAAGGCCACGTGTCTTCACTCATTCTTTCATAACATGTATACACCAACATGGGTGAGCATCCATGATGATGAGTGTGAATATTATGGCAGCTGGGGCTATCTGCATGGCCTCCCAGGGCCCCTAAACACAGCATGTACATTATTTCCTGGAGTGTGTATGTTTCTGAGGCCTGCTGTCCCCACCGCAGCTCAGTAAAGGGTTTGGAGAGACTCATATTTGCATTTCAGTGCCGGGGAGGGGAGGAATGGGGATCAGGATGGGTTTGTAGTTTGTTTACTCTTACCCTGCTACAGTCACGCACACTCGGGTTTTCGTTTTGTTTTGTTTTGTTTTTAGTGAGATTGACTTTAAGTTCAAATTCAAAAGCTCATCAAAATTTGATGGTCAGTATTTTGCCTTCCCTGGGCCAGGAGCTGGCTTGGTACAATATAAAAAGGTGGGATAGAGGGGGCGCTCTGCTGGCCTCATCACAGCAGCTTGGCCTCAGCTGAGACGCTCTGGGTGACCTCTGGATCCTGTGCTCTGTGGGGGAGACCTGGGAGATGCCTTTCTGTGACCTATGGATTCCTTGGGAAAAGACTTTGAGCAAATTCGGTCCCCGGGAGGAATTGTTCATTCAGTGTCTTGTGTGTTTATCTCTCTTTACTGCTCTGAAGTCAGGGATTCAATTTCAACTGCTTTCAAGATTAGTTACCCTTGAAATTTTGCCATGCATACTTAACTTAGCAAAGTCTAAAGTTAATCAATAACTTAACCCAGTTTACTAATTCTTTTTGTACAAATGTAAGTCTGTCATTGAAGATTTTGTACTTACAAAGTAAGAAGTAATTAGGGATTTTAGACTTCAAAGGTCTTAAAAAGTCTCTGGAAGGACTTTGTCTCCTCTCTTCTGACACGCAAGTCTTTGCTCTCTGTGCTGCGGCTGCCTGTTCTGAGCGGAACATTTAGCCTCTGGGGGTGTCCCGGCATCCTGGGCAGCTCCCATGTACCTCCCCTCCAGGCTGCAGTGGGTGGTCCTGGCTTGTCCTCTCCCAGAGCTCCTTGGAGCCCCTTTTAGCATTGGCCTTCTCTTTTCCTTTATTTCCTGGAAGGAGCATTTTCTTAGGCAGGTTCCTGCACACCTCCCCGCCCAGGACCTGGCTAGCTGCAGCTGGCACATGCAGACGGTCACACAGCAGAATGTTTTAATGCTGTGCAGTTTGCCCTCCTGACAAAGGTGGGTCTGCAGAAGGCTAGTTACAGCTGCAGGTTTTGAGGCTTTCACTGGCATTTATTTCGGCATAGCTTGAAACAGCTGATCTGTCAGGGGAAGCACCAGCAAGTTAGCCTGCAGCACCCCAGCAGGATGGCACGTCCGGCCCTGGGGAGGAGTGGGGCCATTCTACTCTGGCTAGCCAGCTTCCCAGCATCTAGGGGAAGAGTGAAACTGCAGCTGTCTGACTAGGGTGCTGCCCCAGCCCTGTGCCTGCGTTCTTACATTGCCAAAGAGCAGGGTGTCTGGGAGAAGCCAGTGCCAGCTGTTGCCCCAGCCCCAGTTGGAGACTCTGGAGTCCGCAGCTAGATTAACCACTGGATAGGTCCTGGGAGAAAGTTGTGGCCAACTCTACCAGGCACAGAGGTTGGAGGAGGGAGGGGGCGGTGCCCAGGGTGGGTGGCAGTGGCTGAGTCCATTCCCAGAGACGAGGCTGGGCTCCTGAAGGCAGGGGGACAGGGGTACTTCTCCTTACAAGGCTGATTCTGGCAGCTGTTTGATTTGTTTTTAATTGAGATATAATTCACATACAAAACTCACCACATAAAATTCAGTGGTTTATAGTATTCACAAGATTGTGCACCCGTCACCACTATTCAATTCCCGAACATTTTTATCACCCTGGGAAGAAACTCCTATTCATTAGCACTTACTCCCTAGGTCCACTCCCAGTAAAGCCCTTTACTTTTTCACTGCTCTTTGCTGCAAGTTGCCAGCAGTACAGACTTGAGTGGGAGTCACAGAGTCCAGGAACCTCAGGGCTGGAATGTGGTGGAGACAAGGAGCTCAGGCACTGGTGACAGGGACTTGCTGGCTGTGTGGTTTTGGGAAGATGCTTAACCTCTCTGTGTTTTGGTTTTCTCTGCTGTTAAATATTTCCCACCTCATTGGGTTGTTTAATAAGATAAAATTAGATGCTGTCTAAGTAATAACAGCTACACTTGTTAGGACCTTTGCCTGTGTTATTCTAATTTAATCCTCATTAATCCTGGGAAGTATGAGTTATTATTATCCCTATCTAATACATAAGGAAAACCAAGCACCCGAGAAGTTCAGTAACTTGTTCAAGATTGCACGACTATGAATCAGTTTTTAGTTGCAAAGCATGGAAAACCTGATCCTGTCTTGTTTACAGAGAAGGGAAATTATGACCAGAATGGGAAGTCCAGGGGCCCGGCAGGCAGATTTGGCAGCCCATGGACCCCGTCAAGGACGGAGGGAGGTTCCTTTGGTGGTGGCTGCATCTGTGTGCTGGTGGCGAGGTGGCAGCTGCAGGTGTGGCCTCACGCCCCTGTGCGTCCACCCTCTTCTCAGGGTACTCACTTAAAAGGCAGGGTGTTTCCTCCCAGAAGCCCCAGGCCGACTTCCCCTCATGTCCCATCAGTCAGGACTGTGGGTCACAAACCCACTCCCACGTTCCTCATTGGCAGCAGGAGGAGGCTTGCCACGATTGGCTTAGATTGCTTGGGATCTACCCCAAGTTATCGGGAGGGATCACACCCCAAATGTAAAAATTGGGGTTTAGTTAAGAAGCAGGAAATAGATTTTGAGTGGACACAGCAGTATCTTGGCAGCATCTACCAAGACCAGCAGGGACCTGAGCTGAGGTCTGAACCAGCTCTCTGAGGTCCGAACCAGCCCTCTGAGGTCCGAACCAGCCCTCTGAGGTCCGAACCAGCCCTCTGAGGTCCATGGCCGCTGCACTTCAGCACAGCTACTCAGCCTCTACAACACCCAGCATGTAGCAAGTGTTCGTTGAATCTCGTGTCGATTCATAAATTCTAGTTCTCACCCCACACCCTTGACTTTTTCTGACCTTCTGTTCCTCTTCTAGAACTCAGTTAAGTGGTTGCCTGGCCTCTGCTTGAGCTTTACTTGTGGGAAACTTAGTGCCTTACTCAGCATTTTATTCCCTTCTTTGACCATTAAGTGCCATGGCTACTTTTTGGATGAATTAGAAAAAATCTGCTTTAGATGCAAAAATTCAAAAAAAGGGGCCCGTTCTAGGCAGTGCAGCCCTTCATGGCTAGGAAAAATGCCTTTGTGGTAAGAAAATAGCACGCTTACCTCTGGTTAAGTGCAGCCCTGCTTGGGAGATGTCCCTCAAGGCTGGTGCCTTTGTGCAGTGCACAAACCACACAACTGTTTTGGGATGTCTCTTCCATTAAGGAATGCTGCAGAAGGGTTTTTAATGTGCTCGAGCCTCTGCCCTCCTGGGCACTGGCAGAGAGTGGAAGGTTTGTGCCCGAATTACCCAGGTTTGGAGGGCATGGTGGCCAAGTGTCCCGCTTCCTGCCTGGAGATGGTGTATCTCTCTCTCATGAGAGGGTTCAGCTGAAGAAGGATGAACCTTCACCTTCCCGACACTTACCTCCTCTTCCCTCTCCCCTCGCCAGGGACAGGTGGTGAGTTTTTGGGATGTGAAAGATTCTGTTCAGGAGGGAACCAACTGGCCTGGAATGGCCTCGGCCCTTTCTTTAGCTTCAATCCAGGCAGCACTAGCTGTGCCGTGGCCTCTAAAGACTGAACTGTCACAAGGCTGTTCATGATGAAATTGGGGAAGTCTAAACCCAGGGCTTCCAGAGGCCCAGGCAGGTAGACTCTTGTCCTTGAAACTGGAGAGAATCTTGACATTGACCCATTGAGTTTTAGAATGGAGACTGGGCTTCCCTGTAGAATACAGGAAGGCTCAAGCTGTGGTCATATGGCCTCTCAAGTTCTTCTAGGTTATTCTGAAAGTTCCCTGGGGTGAGCAGACAGCTTGGGTGGGAAACTGGGGCCAGAAGGTCTCCTTTACCTCTGGCAGCACCGGCCCTCACGTTTCCTATCACTAAGTTTTCCTGAAGGTTCCCTTTGCCAAGTTCCTGTCTGGTGGGAATTTTTAGCTTTGATTAACAAGCCCAGAGAAGCAAAACATAAAGGAAATGTATTTGCTGACATTATACAAAGGTGGGGGCTCTGCTTGTCTCATTGTGTAAGCACACGGTCTTTTTTTCAGCAGCAGTTGGAACGATTTTATGATGATGATGGTCACGATATGAATAAACAAAATAACATCCATAACGTATTGGGTGCTTGCCATGAGCCAGATTTTACAGATACAGATGCTCACCCAGTGGCATGCATCTAGGACGTGGTCATGGTGGGATTTGAGCTCAGGCTTTCCTGACTTTGAACTAGTACATCTAACATATCTCTTACCAATATGTGCCTCTCCTACCTGGATCTTCGAATTTGAGACAGAATTATGGTTTTTGGGATAGAGCTTTGCAGACCAAAGAATACGCCACACAGTCTCATGAGCCTGTAGACAGAGACAGCCAGGAGCTGCCCTGTGATGGTGACTCCTGACCTCCTCCAGCTATTTGCTCATCTGTGAAATGGGGATTTACATTCACACCTGTCTCGTAGTTAGAGATGATGCCTTGGTGGCACTGGGCACTTGCAGGTGTGCAGGCTTGGAGTCAGAGAGCTCTGAGTCCCCCTGGGTGGCATCCTGACTAAGGAAGCGGGCTTCTTTCTTACCCTTCTAGGCTTAATTTTGTCACCCACAGAATGGGAATAATGATAGTAATTCACAGCAACCTTCCTTACAGGGTAGGATCCCATGAGATACCCCTGTAAGGCTTAGTTTGCATGAAATACACATTCAGTGAGTGCTGACTATGATAAGTTTCCCAATAGAGTGCTAGGTTTGTATGTTTCTAGTGGTTTTGAGTTAATAATTTGAGTTTGAATAAACTTGCAAAAGGGCCTAAAAGTAAACCAAAAAATGCATGAATATCTGACCCCATGAAGGAATTTGGAAAATGGTGGGTGGGGGGTGGTGTTTATTTCAGAGTTTCACTGGCTCCTGTGTTCATTGATAAAGAGTGACGGGGGCCCTGAGAATACCAATTCTCACTTCATGGAGGGAGAAGGGGGCATAGAGGGAGGTGAGGCAGTGTCCCCAGGCTCACGAACATCCACACCTCCACTTTCTTCATCCCCCTCAGGAGCTGTTTTATTTTTCTTCTGTTCCTCTAAGAGCAGAAGCCGAAGAGCCAACTCTGGCTTTGCTCCTGTTCCAAAGCCGTCCTGGTTCTAGGAGATGTGCCCCTTGGCCTACAGCCCACGTATGACTGCCTGGCCTGCCCCCTCCACTCATCCCAATGCTAAGGCCAACCTGGGGCCTAAGCAGAAAGCCCAGTGCCCTTGTCCCCAACAGGAGCATGCGCGCTCACACACACACACACACACCCGCCTTTCGGGAGGGCTCAGAGCTTGTGCTTATAGTACAAAGGGTCACAGGATGGCATCTGACATCAGCATTTCAGCCCGCCATTCCTGTCTGGATTGAGAACCATGGAAAGATGTCAAGGCTGTTACATCTTGCCCCTCCCATATGGCATTGGGATCTCAGCAAGTCTGAAGGACAAAGCAAAATGGGCGTGTCAGGGTCCTTTAAGTGATCCTGCCTCTCTGCAGGGACATGCCCTACTGTTTCTCAGACATGCAGGGGCCCAGCAGCGGATGGAGGACACCCCCACCGCCTCCTCTGAGGCCCTGGGTTCACAGAGCGGCTACAAATTCTAGGAGCTGTCAGCTGATGACCAGAGGGCCCTGTACCTGAGACCTAGCTGGAGCCCATCCCAGAGTGGGAGCCGCTCAGCTGGTGGCTGGACATCTGTTTTGTCATCTGCGAGGGGGCCAGTGGGTGCCTGCTGAAATTCTGACTCCTCCAAGGGCTTTTTAGTCTACTCGGCTGACCAGCCTCAGTCCCAGAGAAGCCTGCTGTTTGAGAGCCCTTCACCCACCCTGAGACCCAGGTCCAAAACCTACCCAAACTTTCAGAGTCCACATGTGTAGGTTTCAGTGAACTCGTATCCTTATTGGTTTGTTCATTCATCTGCCAAATATGTGTGGAGCACCTACCAGGTATGGGCCAGGTGCTCTGATGGACAGTGGAAGAAAAACATTGACCTGCCCTCCTGGAGCTTCCATGTAACTGGCACGTTGAAATCACAATTATTTTATTATGGAAAGTTTTAAACATACAAAAGCAGAGCAAATATTATATTGAAGCCTCATGAATCTGTTACCAGTTTTAGTCATTATCAACTTGTGGCCAACCTTGTTTAATCCCCACCCCTTCCCTCTCCTGTTACTCTGGTACAAATCCCAGAAACGCTATTGTTTCGTCTGTACATTTGAGAATGTATCCCTAGAGGACAAGGGCTTTTTTTAAAATTATGTAACTATACTATTAATAATAATCCCTTAGCATTACCAATGTCTGGTCAGCATTTACATTTCTAATTGGCTCATAAATGCAACATTTTTTGATTGTTTGAGTTAGGATCCACTAAAGGTCCATCCATTGCATTTACTGGAGTTGATGTGTTTTAAGTCTCTTCTAAACTGTCGCAGTTGGTCTCTGGGGCAGTCAGGATAGCCTGGGAACTCATTATCAATGCAAATTGTCAGCCAGCCTCAGACCTACTGGATGAGAAACTCTGGGGGTGAGACCATTAATCTGTGTTTTAACAAGCCCTCGGGGGGTTCTCATGCACAGCAGAGCTGAGACCTTCTAGTCCATAGGTTTGCCCTCCTTTCCTGTAGATTTTCCTTGTGATTATCTTTAGGAGAAACCTGTCTCTCTTGTCGAGTTTCCCCCATCTGGGTTTTCCAGTTGATCACCAGGAACTGATGCACAAGTTCCTCTCTCATCTGCACCGGGGGAGCTGAGAAGGCTCTTCTCTCTTAAAAGAGGGGACTGACTTTTAGAGGTGGAGGTCCCTGAAGGGTGATGCAGAATTTGCCTGCTGTAGAAGCAGGATGCATGCTAGGCAGGGGAACAGCATGTGCAGTGCCCAGAGGCTGAATCAAGCACAGATGCTCCAAGGCCTGTGGATAGGTTTGGTATGACCAGGGATGTGGGGCAGTAGAGAGAGAAGAGACTGCAGAGGAAGGTGGGGTGGACTTTGAAGGTGAGGTGGACTTAGAAGTGTGCTGGACTTTATTGCATGGGAGATGGGCATCAGGGGAAGACCTTAACAAGGTTGAGTTAGGTGAGCAGACCTTGATTTTGACCAGATGGCTTTGTCTGCATCTGCAGTCATGGCTTTGACTGCAGGGTGAGTGTAGCTGGGGGAGGGGGCAGGCCCAGGACAGGGAGACTGAAAGTTCAGGAGGATCTGGACCAAGGCTGTAGTGGTGACTTAGCAGAGGAGCCAGCAAATGCAAGAGATGCTAATTAGAAGGAATGACAGGACTTGGGGGTAGAACGAGAAAGGAGGAAGTCTAGGGACTCTTCCATCTGGGAGCAGTGGTGGTTTTACTGGCAAAAGGGGTATCTGAGGAGAGAGGCAGACCTGGGTGGTTTGAGAGCTGATCCCACATTGTTGGAGGTCACTCAGCATAGCATGTATGTTACTAATATCCAACTCAAGAGAGTTGATGCCTCAGTTGGGAAAGAACTCAGTGGTGCTCTTAGTCACTGAGTCCACTTTCGGGTACACATAAAAAATCCATCCATTCATCCATCCATCCTCTCATCTATCCATCCATCCATCTATCCACTCACCTACCCATCCATCCGTCCATCCATCCACTCACCCACCCACCCACCTATCCATCCATCCACCCACCATCCACCCATCCATCCATCCAACATTGAGTGCCTGTGACATGTCAGGAGCTAAGGAATTAGAGATGAAGTAAGACTTGGCCCTACCCCAACAAGCAGAGTCCATGAGAAGGAAGCCAGGAGGACAGAAACATCTTAGTACCATGTGTAGGGCAATCTGGTAGAGTCTCTTCAAATGCTGGATGCTGGAGGGAAGGGCTGCAAGGTTGAGGAGTGTAATTCATGAAAATTAGTAGTTAAACTGTTGGTCAAGCAAGTATGTCTTCACCTCTCCCAACAGTTGCCTGAACATGTAGAGACACAATTGGAGGCCCACGAACCAGTGCATGAACTTGCAGTTAGGAGAGAGACTGTGAACCACCCCTATTGACAGTCTGGGATTGCAGGGACTCGGGGCTTTTCCTGTCTTGGGAAACTCAGCTGCCCCAGCTCGCTCTCCCTGGGGCATCTCATCTCTTGGATTATTCAGGGAGGTAGGAGGGGTAACAAGAAGATGCTGCCCCGTGTCAGGATGGGCCTGGTGCTGCCCCCAACTTGGCCTGGGCTTGATGCTATGGTCTCTGCCATGGTAAATGCTCATTTCCATAATTATTATTTAGCATTTGCAGAGTGATTATTTTACACTCAGTGTTCTTTGTAGTGAGAGGGTCTCCTGGTTCATGCCAATAAAATTTCCATTTACTCTGGACATCCACCATGGTGATTAAAAACAGCACATAAATTATTTACTGAAATGGAAGTTCAGCTTACGGTAATAATGCATTAGTTCAGCTAGCCATGAAGCCTGTTATAGGGTAATAAAAGATTTTTTATTTTCCTTCTGAAAAGATATTTGCCAGTAACCTACATATGACCTTGAGCTGATCAGTTTTCAAAGATGACACTGCAGGCAGGCATATAAGGAGAGAAAGAGAGAGAGCTTTTTTTTTTTTAAATAGCCTGATTTTAGGCAATCGTCAGCAAAGGCCTGTCATCTGACAGCCAGCAGGGAAAAAGAAATGAGAATATATCTATGTTGTATTTTTTAAAATCGTAAGTACCAGACCTTAAAACTCCTTTTGAAATTGGGCATTTATTTGCTGGATACATAAATCGGAAAGCTAACAAGAAGGACTGTTTAGAGAAAGTAGCATGTCACTATTGTTGAGACCATCTGTCACATTTCCTCAGAGGCTGGAACCTTGTAGAATAAAGTCAGCCCTGTGGTTCTGTCTTCATCTCTAAACATGTATTTATGGAGCAGAATTGATTTTATGTATCTCAGAGAGTCTACGATTCTGCTCACGGCCATTTGCTGACTAATGTCTTTGGCAGAGGAGAACAGCAAGCAAGTTCATGAATTATGGCTCTCTTTGAGGTTTTCTTATCAAGACTATTTTTTATTTTAAGAATGTCTGCTTTGATTAAAGCCATTAGAGCTGGGATCACATAAAAATGTGTCTGAATTTTATATGTGTTGCATTTTAGAGCAGGAACCCAGATGAAGCCTGCATTTTAATCCTTATACCATTAAGACTAGCGGTGAGGATTAACCTAACAAACTAAACTAGTTCCTCCTCAATTGCCTGGTCTGGGGTTGTAAGAAATCCTGGGGCAGGAAACTTGTTGGCCAGGATTTGATACTTTTATTTATTTGCCCTCTACATTGTTGCAAAAATATTTTCATTTCTTTATATACCCTTCTTTCTGGCAAAAGTTGTTTAATGTGTTGGGTTAGGGTGTTCCAGGATTGTGAGTTAATCTATAACCACCCTCATCACCTTATTTTTATGTTCACCAAAGTTAAAAAAGATCGTCTGCACACTAGCTCTACAAGACTGAAGTGATGTTAAATTATCTAATACATAACTAATAGCAAAGGAGACATGATGATTAATTTTTGTTTGTTCCTAAGAAAGCTCTTCTGTTTGTTTCCCAGAAAGGTCTGTTCTCCAGAAAGGTCTCTTCCCCTTCCGCTTAACCATAGTTTTGTGGCTAGTTTGCATTCTTGAAAGGGTCAGTGTTGCCCGGGCACAGGGGCTCACGCCTGTAATCCCAGCACTTTGGGAGGCCAAGGCCGGCGGCGGATCACGACATCAGGAGATCGAGACCTTCCTGGCCAACACAGTGAAACCCCATCTCTACTAAAAATACAAAAAAAAAAAAAAAAAAATTAGCCAGGCATGTTGGCAGGCGCTTGTAGTCCCAGCTACTTGGGAGGCTGAGGCAGGAGAATGTCGTGAACCCGGGAGGCGGAGCTTGCAGTCAGCCAAGATCATGCCACTGCACTCCAGCCTGGGCGACAGAGCGAGACTCCATATCAAAAAAAAAAAAAAAAAAAGAAAGGGTCAGTGTTTCTCTGATTCCTTGATGTGAAAACATCGAATCTCTCTGTATTATGGGATTTCCGGGTAACTTAGTGCTTGAAGTGGAAGATGCTTTGAGTAGGCCTTTATTTAATCTACTTCGAACGATGCGGTAGGTATTTCTTAAAACTCCTAGCTCCTTTAGCTCTGTCCTTGATCACATTTCCTGAGAGAGCATTTTCCTTAACCTGTCTTTTAGTAGTCTTCCTTCTCTACCTCCACAGAAGGGTCTGGATTTTCTTTTCTTCAGCTTCCTTTCTTTCTCCCAAGCCTCGACTATAGGAAACTCTATTTGTGTTGAGGTGTTGACTTAGCCTTTCTCTTCTGTTCCTAATGTGTCCAAGTCAACCCGTGGGGACGGAACTGGACTATCCCCTGGGTGAGAGTAGTCCCGAGGGAGATGTTGTTGTATTAGCTTTATAGAAGCAGCGGAGGCAGGGCCACACTTAATGGCATTTGGGATTCCTTACTGTAGATAATGGCCTCTGTATAATTGATAGCCAGGACACACAGCCTACACTTGGTATGTATAGGGCATTCCATACATCAATTCTCTCCTATTGTCCGTTAGCTTATATCTGTCAGATATTCATAGATTAATAGATAATATTCTGTTGATCCTTTGTATTTTATTTCTGATCATTTACCTACTGAATGAAAGATCTCAAGCCTTGTTGGGACACATCAGAATTAAACTCCCCATTCTCCTCGGGGTGAGATAGGCTTTTCCATTTTTTTTCCCCTGAGAATTTTTGAGCATCATTTTGACATCCTAAGTAGTGAAGTAGAGAAACAGTAGCATGTCTCTACTGGCTGTGTATATTTCTGTGCTCTACTGATGAACATTAGCTGGTGAATTATCTTTCATTTGGAATATACAGATATACAGATGTGGGTGTGCACCATGTGCAGGTATCTCTGAAAATGTTACCCCTCAATACCTTCTGTGCAGATCAGTTTTCAATCATTGCACAGTGTAGCTGAATTTTAACTTCTGATGGAAAAAGTCCATGAAGTTCAGCTGCCTCTAGGCCTGGCTGAGTGATCAGCAAGTCAAATGATTTGTTTAATACTAGCCTGGTTGCCGTGGGGTTGAGGGGAGGTACAGGAGAACCAAAAAATCCTTGCTTCTTGCCCTCAAAGTATCCTAGAGTCCCCTGGGGACCCAAGACATGTGTTCCATGTGTGGCCCAACCTTGGCTATTTTGCAAATCAGTGAGAAGACCCAGGGCTCTGAGAAGGACTGAGTGATGGGATAATTAGGACCAAGCAGCAGCGGGGTGGATAGTTTGTCTGCAGATAATAGCTTGTTTGCTAATTGCCAACACCAGATTTTCTGGGCAATTAGACATTTGGTTTCTTTCAGGACCGTCTGTGCAAATGTGGACACATGGCTGCAGGCCTTCCAGGTAGCAGGTGGAGAGGGTGGCTCCTGGTGCTGATGGCATTTCTCCGCAGGCTGCCCAACGGCTGTGGGCAGGGAGGACCTCTCACCAACAGGTGGAAGGACCATCTGGCTGGAACCCCTAGTGGGGAGGCGGAGTTCCCCCTGCATTCATGGAAGGGGTTCCCTTGTGCTGGGAGATTAGCAAAGATTGTGGAGATCAGCAGGCTGGTCTAGGAACTGAGCTGACTTCTCCATTCTCTTTTTCAAGAGCAATTAGCGCCCACGGCTAATAGCAATTCTGTTAGTTGTGGGTGCTAATAGAAATCAGAAATAGCTTCCCCTCCCAGATGAGCAAGTTGATTTAAACTTTTCAATAAAGTTTTTTTAAAAAGTATGTATAACATAAAATTTGCCATTTAAACCATTTTAAGTGTATGATTCAGTGGCATGAATAATATTCACATTGTTGTGCAACCATCACCACTATCTGTTTACAAAACTTTTCACTACCCCAAAGAGAAATTCTGTACTCATTAAGCAAGAACTCTCCATTTCTCCCTTCCTCCCACCCCTGGTCACCTCTCATCTACTTTCTGTCTCTATGAATTTGCCTATTCTAGAGATTTCCTATAAGTGGAATGATGCAATATTTGTCCTTTTGCATCCACGTATTTTACTTAGCATATTTTCTAGGTTCACGCATGTTGTAGCATGTATAAGAATGTTCTTCCTTTTTACAATGAAATACTATTTCATTGTATGGATATACCACATTTTGTTTATCCCTTCATGTTTTTTTTTTTTTTTTTTTTTTTTTGAGATGGAGTCTTGCTCTGTCAGCAGGCTGGAGTGCAGTGGTGCAATCTCGGCTCACTGCAACCTCCGCCTCCTGGGTTCAAGTGATTCTCCTGTCTCAGCCTCCCGAGTAACTGGGACTACAGGCACGTGCCACCACGCCTGGCTAATTTTTGTATTTTTAAGTAGAGATGGAGTTTCACCATGTTGGCCAGGCTGGTCTTGAGCTCCTGACCTCAAGTGATCTGCCCACCTTGGCCTCCCAAAGTGCTGGGATTATAGGCATGAGCCACCGCGCCCAGCCTATCCCTTCATCTGTTGTTGGACACTTGAAGTGTTTCCACCCTTCTGTTATTGTGAATAATGCTGCATGAACATTTGCATATAAGTATTTCCTTGAGTCCCTGTTTTCAGTTTTTTGGGTAGATACCTAGGAGTGGAATTGCTGATCATATGGTAATTCTGTACTTGACTTTTTGAGGAACTGCCAAACTCTTTTCCACAGCAGTTGTCCCGTTTTACATTCCCACTAGCAATGCTCAAGGATTCCAATTTCTTCACATCCTTGACACACTTGTTATTTTCCTTTCTTAAAAAACTATAGCCATCCTAGTCAGTGTGAAGCCATATCTCACTGGTTTTGATTTGCATTTCTCTACAGACTAATGATGTTGAACATCTTTTCATGTACTTGTTGATATATCTTTTGTGTATTTTCTTTGGAGAAATGTCTATTCAAGTCCTTTACCCAGCGAGTTGGATTTTTGCCTCTGTAATTACTGGACTGTGCCTCTCTCTCCCCAAGATAGGAATTGAGCCTCATCAGGCAGAGAGAGGCTGTGAGCTTGCAGAGAGTGGGAGGTGGCTGTGCAGATTTGAGGCTTCGCATTCCCTCTTGCATGATTCATTTCATTCCTACAGCCTGTTTGGTACCCACTGTAATGATGCTACCTGAGTTCTCATCAAGTAGAAAAGGAAATCAGCAAGAGCCTGGGATTAACCCAAAGTGATTTAGCAGAAGAGGCAGATGGAACCATTCCACCTGCTCCCCTAGAAGCAGACAGGCTTTTCTCAGACACCTCAAACCTTCTGGTTTCCTTGACCACAAGTATTGCCTTGGAAAATTACCCACTTCTTCCTAGCAGGTTTCAGTACGTATGTACTAAATGGAGCAGGATGTGCAGAGCACCGAGGGTGGTGCTGGGTTGTTGCAGGTGCCCAGCGCCCAGCCTTCGTCTCTGCGGTGGGAGCATGCAGTCCTCACTGAGCTTCTCTGTGCCCTGCCAGCCCTAGGCAGCAGGTAGGGAGAGCACTGTAGCGCTTTCCAATGCTGGCCAGGGAGAGTGTTTTTTCTCCCGGGGGGCCCATTCCTGGGGTAGAGCCACTGGGCTCTGGGAAGACTTCAGAAAAATGCTAGGCCTGAATGATGGTGAGTGCAGGGGAACAGACAAAATGGTGTTCCTGCTGCTTAGCTGTTGGCCCTTTGCCTGTTTGACCTCGTGGCTGTTGGGTCCCATCTGCAGGGGCTAGAAATGCTGATCTGTCTGCGTTTTTGCTGTGGTTTTTATGATTGAAAAAGGTCCCAAACCTTCAGTATCACTGAAGAGAGATGAATTCACATGCCCTGGCAGGGGGAGGGAGGAGCTGGTGCATCTGCTAGGCAAGGACGCTCTTTCTGAAGCTTCGTCACATCCTACATTCCTAGGATAGGGGTTGCTCTTCCTTGGGGGAGGTACCCCTCACCCCTTTGGGAACCCGAGGGCTGTAGATACTCTTCCAAGAAAATGGACACAAAAATTTGACATAATTTCAGGTGGCTGCAGGTCCTGCTAGTCCATCATGGAGCCTAGCCTCTGGCTCCACAGACACACAGCCAGGAGCTGGGGCTTTCGGGGACTGACCAGCATCTCCAACTAAGCTGGGTTGAGTGGCACAGAGTGAGAGGCCTGGTGGCGACTGAGAGGAAAGGAGCATCTCATTTGGTCGAATTCTAAATACCAAATGCAAGGAGGTGCTGGAACGGATGCTCCTGCCTTCCTGGCTGGGGCTAGGCCTTGCCCATTTCGTGAGCTGGCTTTGCAGAGGCCACAGTGCCTGGAGGAGTTAAGGCCATGCAGCCCTCATTTCTTCCCCGTGGGTCAGCCCGTGCCACTTCTAAGGAGGCGACTTTGTTTTTCCTTTCAGAAACGGCTCCCACATCTGCATATTCATCTCCAGCCCGGAGTCTTGGGGACACAGGAATAACACCTCTGTCCCCCTCCCATATTGTGGTAAGAAGTGTGTGTGTGTGTGTGTGTGCGCGCGAGCACACGTGCGTACTGACTTCCTTTGCATTCTGGGTCGGATCTCACAGTTCAGGCTGCTGGACAGCCCCTCACATTCACTGGTTGGAGATGAAGTTGACCTGGTCCAGGCCACAGGAGCCCTGCCAAGCCCCTTCCCCCACTCCGGGCCTGGGAAGGCTTTCTGTGCTGTGGCTAGTGCTTCTGGAGCAGGGGCCTGGGTGGGTCACAGAAGAAGGTGAGATGGGAGCAGCCCTTTAAAGATTCAGGGTCAGAGCCTGTGAGGCGTCCTCTTGAGAGGAAGCCGCTGACTCTGGCTAGTGAATCGGTGAAATCCATGGACTCCATTGACTGCGGTTGTCTGCGGTGTCCAAAAGCCCCTGGCAGTATAATCGCTTCTGGAACAGCTTGCCTGGTAGAGAAGCCCTGAGCAAGGCTTCATATGCATTGAGTGGGGCTGGAGACGGGGCTGTTGCTCCCACCCTGCCCTGTATGAGGAAAGATGGATGTTAGGAGGCAGCCGTTTAGAGGGGTATGCACATAGATGCACAGGCAGCCAACCTGAGTGAGTGTCTGGAAGACAGGGCAGCATTGCATGAGCTGTGCAGACGCACAAAGAAGACCCAAGAACTGCGGAGTCACCGCTAGGTAGGGGTGCCAGCCTGTCCTGGTTTCCTGGAACTGTCCGGCCTTTACACTGCAAGTCCTGCACCCTGGGAACTCCTTTAGTCCTGGGCAAACTGGGAGGGTTGGTTCCTTAGGGCCAGGTTCTGTGGTTTTCAGGCTTTGCACCCTGAAGTTGTCCTGTAAGAGCTTCAGGGCTGTGGGGGAGGGGAGCGGTGTGAGGAGAGGCCAGGCAGGTGGCATTCTCACCCCTCCCCTCCAACATTTGTTGGTTTTATAATTTGGAGTTCTGTGGGAGTTAAAAAAAAAGTGTAAACTGCTTTAAAAAAAGAGAGAGGCCGGGCGTGGTGGCTCACGCCTGTGATCCCAGCACTTTGGGAGGCCGAGGTCAGGAGATCGAGACCATCCTGGCTAACACAGTGAAACCCGTCTCTACTAAAAAATACAAGAAATTAGCTGGGTGTGGTGGCGAGCGCCTATAGTCCCACCTACTTGGGAGGCTGAGGCAGGAGAAGGGCATGAACCCAGGAGGCAGAGCTTGCAGTGAGCCGAGATTGCGCCACTGCACTCCAGCCTGGGCAACAGAGTGAGACTCCGTCTCAAAAAAAAAAAAAAAAAAGAGAGAAAGCCTTGGAAACCTGAAATGGCCTGACCAAGTGATCAAGATGAGGCAAGGCCCTGGGCCCTGACAGTCACAGTGGGTCATGTGGCTGGCCTGGTGGGATTGGGCACGGTCCTGGGATGCCCAGCCCTGCTCACATGCATGAAATGCCCGCACAGATGGAGCAGTCACCTGGGTGTACAGAGGGCACAGCTGGCGAAATGCTCCTGGCAGTGGCCAGAGGTCTGCACAGGGTCTTGCGGAAGGCAGCAGGGCTTGGAAGAAGATTGTATCTGCTCAGGAACTACTGGGCGACCAGCCCTGATGATAGAATTTCTGTAACTAGCCGTGTGCAGACACGGTCAATAGAGAGGAGTGGGCAAGCTGCAGGCTTTATCCAGTCAGCCTGGCCCTCCACTCAGGGATGCCCCCATTTCTCCCTGAGCCATTCAGGCGGGGGCCCAGGCTGGGCTGCCTTCTCCCCAGGGCTCTCCAGGTAGTAGACTTGAGTTGGAATATACAATGTCCTTCTGTCTGCAGGGGGTTCACAACTAGGCAAGGTGAGACCCCCCAGGGGTGTCTTCCTGAAAGCCAGGCCCACCCCTCTACACCCCCCATGCCTCACTGTATATCTGCAGAACGACACTGATTCCAACGTCTCAGAACAGCAGTCATTTCTTGTGGTGGTGGCCGTCGACTTTGGGACCACATCCAGTGGCTATGCCTACAGCTTCACCAAGGAGCCGGAATGCATCCATGTGATGAGGTGAGTCCTGTGGGTGGGAGGGCCACGTGGCTGGTGCCAACCACTGCACCTGTGGAGACTCTGGGCAATGAGCCAGTGATTGGCACTTAGGAAGAGGGCCCTGGATTCTGTTCCAGCTCGGCTCAAGCTCACCATGCCACTTGGGACAAGCCATTTCTGATCTCTGGGCTCTAGGCTCCTGGTTTGAAAAGACATTGATTTGATTCTGATTTAGTTGGTCTGGGGAGGGGCCTGAGCAGTATGTTTGAAGCCTGGCCCGGGTGAATCCAGCTTGTGGCCTGGGTGAGAGGCGCAGACCTGTAGTGTCTGTGATGGAGGGATCCAGGTGCCAGCTTGGCCACTTATTGTGTGATTTTAGGCAATTGCTGAACCTGCTAAACCCCAGTTTCCTCATCTGTGAAATGGGGATCCTGACAATACCTCCCTCACAAGGTGTGTGTGCAAATGAAAGGAGATTGTCCATTAAATGCTTAGTGTGTAGTAAAATGAAAGCAGGGAAGGTGCTGGCCCTTTCAAGTGAAGAGAAGTACTGGGGTGTTGGTAGCCAGAGGCAAAAAGCACCTGCCAGAGAGAAGGCCGCATGAGGGGAATCTCAGCCAAGTGGCCCCATAGGCAAAGTTGCCCTGGGCCTCCTGGGATGCACTCTGTGCTGGGATGCCCCCTTCCCTTCCCCACACACCCAGCACCCTGCAGGCCCTGGGTGCCACCCATCCATGGGATCCCAGGCTTGATCCATGACCTTCTTGCAGGGAGTGACCCCTCAAATCTTTGGAAGCCCAGAATTTATCATCCCAATTTTTCAATTCCAAGGGATGACTCTGAAGATACATTGTAATTGGCTTTGCAGTTCCTTCAACTGAGTAATTGTGGAATTTAGTATTGCTCCTAGATTAAGATTTTTTAGTTTTGTTGTTGTTGTTGTTGTTGTTATTTTTTTTTAAGAGACAGGTTCTTACTCCTTTGCCCAGGCTGGAATGCAGTGGTGTGATCATGGCTCTCTGCAGCCTCAAACTCCTGGGCTCAAGCGATCCTCCTGCCTTAGCCTCCCAAGTGGCTGAGACTACAGGTGCATACCACCACACCCTGCTAATGTTTGTATTTTAGGAATTTTTATAAAGGGTTGTATAAAGCACAAGTCATAGTAAAAGTGACTCCCACCCCAATCTTGGTTTAAGTCTCACCTTTCCTCTTGAAAACCAGATGTGGCTCAGCCTGAAGCTCTTGTCCTAAGAGTGTACAGAGACTCTTGGGTGTCATGTCATCAGGAAATGATGAAAAGCCGGTTCTATAGCCAACTCTGATGACATCATCGCCCTTGGTGTTCAGTTGCCACCAGGAATCTCTTTCCATTTAGCCAGACAGATGCTGTGAGGGTCTGTGCTGCCACCACTGACCCCCAAGATGAAAAATCCCAGTGGAAAAGAATACGCCATTAAAGGCTAGAATCAATGCTTATCAGCTTCTATGTAGTTCTAAGAAATGTTATTTCCACAGAATAGTCATGTAGTGAAAACAGAAAAGGAGTGGAAATAACTTTGTACTTGCTTGGGGAGGGGTACTTAATGAAGCACCGCCATAGTTCAGGGCCTCTAGAGGAGATAGCTTAGTCATGGTAGACATTTTGGAGGGAGGTTGGTTGGTTCTACCTGAATTTTATTTCAATCAGAACATATTAGCATAATCATGCTAATATGACAAGTTAGAAGTGAGAAAGTTAACTTTTTTTGTACTAAGTAGGAATGAAGGAATAAAAATTTGAAGGGAAAAAGCTCATGGGGTCATTCTCTACTGATAATGTCACTGTTAATGACAATTCCATTTGTGAAGAGCAGTGTGTGGAGCAGCTGCCTGGCATTGGGGCCATCCCTGTGTCTCAGTGCAGTCACCTCGGGGACTTTGGCTGCTGGGGTAGGAGCAGCATCCTGATGGAGCTTGACAAGGAAATTGACCAGGGATGATTCCAGACCCATTTGAGCAGCAAATATAGGTGGAGGCCAGAGCTCCATCTGGACCAAGATGGTCCTACTGATGCTTAATGTCGTGGGGTCGGGAGCAGGTCCGGGCTCAGCTGGGAGCGTGGCCACCTCCCCAGTGGGCGAGGAAAGCGGCTCATTTTCCCTCCTGCACTGCGTCCCCACCTGAGGGCGCACGGGCTGTGCATGGGGTCACGTGACCAGCGCCAGGCCAGGAGCCAGGACCTGGTTGGGCAGGGAACAGCTTGGCCTCTTGGTGGCCCTGACCTCTCTGCAGTGGCCGCAAAGGTGAGCAAATGCATTGAGTTTCCTGTCTTCCCCTTCCCCCTTCCCTTGCTCTCGCTGCAGCCTCTCTCTCTCTCTGTCATTTCTTTTTAGAGATAGGGTCTTTCTGTGTTGCCCAGGCTGGAGTGCAGTGATGCAACCATAGCTCACTGCAATCCTCCCATCTCGGCTCCCCAGAGTGCTGAGATCTCTGTTTCTATGGTTCTTTCACCTCTGCTCCGGGATAGGTCTGGGCCTCCTGGCTTCCCGTCCCCTCCGTTTAGCCCAGTTTGCCCTTAGGAACAGCAGCTCTGATTCTGTCATGCCCCTGCTCTAAGACCTTTAGTGGCTTCCCATTATTCACAGAGTAAATGTCTAAGTCCCCAGGATACTCCTCAGCCTGATTCCAGCTCCTTTCCTAATCGTGTTTCTCACTCTTCCCATTTTCACTGTCACTCTTCCCACTCACATACTCTCTCCAACCAACGCAATCACCTCACATTCCCCACAAATGCCCCGGCTGGCCCACCTCTGAGCAGCCTGGAGTATCCTTCCCTCCTTTGAGATCGAGTTGTCTGTCTCTTCTTCGGTTTTCCCCTGAATCCTGCATTCTTTCCTCTGCCCCACCAGCTGGCACCTTGGGCCCCTCATTTGCATCTCATAAGGCAGGTAATTATGCATTTGTTTATACCTGCCTTGTTTCAAACAGGATTCAAGCTAGCAGTATATCTGCTATTGAGTGCTTGCAAATTAAAAATACATTGCCTAGCAGTTGTGAATTATTTGAAGACACAGACATAAAAGTTTCATGCCAGCACCTGGCACACATGTAGATGCTTAGAGTAGATGCTCAGTAAACATGGAATGAAAGATTAAGGCAGAGCTTGTTATTGAGCAAGAACTTTGCACTTGCCCAGTTCATCTCCTTTTTAGCTGAAGTTGTGTCTCCAGTAGCTGCTCATCCAGCTGAAGCAGAGTGCCTCCGGGCACCCACATTACTGACACTCATGCATACAATAGGTGTTCAAATCTGTGCTGCCTGAATTGGGATTTTGAAAGAAGGCCCCATAACTTCTGCTTCCCTTGGTGGCAGGCGATGGGAGGGAGGCGACCCTGGTGTGTCCAGTCAGAAGACTCCGACCACCATCTTGCTGACTCCCGAGAGGAAGTTCCACAGCTTCGGGTATGCCGCCAGGGACTTTTACCATGACCTGGATCCCAATGAGGCCAAGCAGTGGCTGTACCTGGAGAAGTTCAAGATGAAGCTGCACACCACTGGGGTGAGCAAGCCTCTCCCCTGGGCCCAGGTCCCCCGCAATGGAGTGCCAAGGCTCCTCCAGCCTTGGGGTGGGGAAGGGATGTCCTTCCAACCCAGGGGGCCCTCCAGTCTCTCCCAAGCAGAAATCAGTGTCCATTTACCTTGATTTTAGACACAACCTGGAACACACAGTGCTTTTGTGGAATATGCGATGCTTTCCAATGTGCATGTGGGCAGGGAGATACTCTGAATATTTAACAACTCGTTTGTCTTGGAAATGGACCTATCAAAGTAGACCCTGGTTATACCAGGGAAGTGGAGTGCTGGGGCCCTCCTGCCATGCCAGGAGTTCTCCCTTTAGTTTCTGGATTATTGAGAGATCAGTGTATCATGAAGGATCTACTTGGAGGCTAGGGACACGTGGGGAGCTCAGGGCAGTAGCTCTTAACTAACCAGTTTGGAATGTAACAACCAGTAACAACTGGTACATCCAGCTCTCTATGTGGGGAAGGGGAGCTCAGGACATCAAGTGCCCAATAATTGGAGGTCCCACTCCCAGAGTGGTGGCCTGAGCTCCCAGCAAGCCAGTGTTCCGTAAGACACCTACATCAAACAGGCACCCCCTGCTACCCCAAAGCTTCGTAGAAAAGGATAGGGCATAGGACAGAACTTTTTTGAGTTAAGCATTTTATTCCATAAAGTTTCCTTAACTTTCAGTGCTTAGAAAGGCAGGATGATGATAATGTTTAAGAACACGGACTCTGGGGCCAGATGGCCTGGGTTTAAATCTGGCTACTGGTACCTTTGAGAAATGTAATCCAAGTTACTTAACCTCTCCCTGCCTTGTTTTATCTCCTCTGTCAAATGGAGACAATGGCAGTGCCTTCCTCATGGGGATATTGTAGGGATTGGATTAAAGGAATCCAAATACATAAAGCTCTTAGAGCCATGCCTGGTGCAGATTAAGTTCTAGTCAAGTGCAAGCTCCTATTCTAATTGCTTTCATTTGTCTGTTGAGCACTTGCAGATGACAAAGCAAACATTAAGTGGGAAACTCAGCAGCCAGCACCCTGCCTTTCAAGGCTCTGTGCTCATCGGCCTGGTTGTCTTTCTGTGGTGCAGACCAAGTTCTGCTAGAAATGAACTGTTCCTATTTCGCCTAATGGGATTCAATGCTGAGTATCAGGATGGCAGGTGGAAGGAAGCACAGGGATTTTTTTCAATTCAGAGCCATGGCTTCCTGGCACTTGGCCACCTTTCCGAGCCTGGGAGCTGCTGCCCTAAAGCTGGGGTATCTTTGCTGGGCATCAGGAGCAGAAGGCAGCTGGCTGGGAGGAGTGAGCAAGTGCAGATAGGTCAGGATGCCACAGACAGGCTCCACATGGCTGGCTTAGTAACTCAATGCCTGTTTTCACTCCCAAGGCAAAGCATAATTACCCAGCCTGGAACAATCTGGAGGCCCCAGTGATTTTTTTTTCCCCTGGCAGTAATGAGCTTGTTGGTTCAGGAGACCTGGGGGCTTCCTGCTGATTTTTGCTCTCACTCCCTGCCCATCCCTACCCCACAGGGACTTTTCTCATCATTTTTTAATGATCTCCATCCACCAGCATCTAGGCTCTGCAGAGCATCCTCTCTCTGGGACCACACTCAGCAGCTGCTTTCACTTTCGGTGGAGAGAGGAAAGCAGTGATGCTGGGCTCCTGGCGGATTAGACAGGGCAAGCCTTAAAATAGGAGCTCTTCTATTTTGGTAACTTGGTTGGCAGCGTAATGGGGAATGAAAGCTTCGTCTGTTTAGCATCATGGATGGCAGTGGGTTGGTACGATTAGGCCTCCATCGGGGGGATACTGAGCGTGACCATGTGTGTTCGAATGTGGAAATAGTATGGAAATTGCATGGGGAGTGGCACCTGCTGCCTATTCTCTCTTCCTGACTTCTACTGTTGCCCCTGAAACCTCTGCTCCCAGAGGATCCAGGAGCTAGAGGGAGAGAAGGAGGGAGCAGTGAAGATGGGGCCTGGAGGGGACAGCCAGAGCCTCCTACACAGTAAGGGGACACTGCTGCCAGCCCCCATTTAGGGGGATGTGCCATCCTAGTCTGCCTCTTTAATCATGGGGGAACATAAACATGGCTCACCAGGATCCTCTAGGTCCCCTTGGAGCAGTCTCCAAAGCCAGAAGACGTGTTTCTCCTTTGTCATCTTCTTACTATTGTTCCTCTTCCTCCTACCAGGACCTCACCATGGATACAGACCTGACGGCAGCAAATGGCAAGAAAGTCAAAGCCCTTGAAATCTTTGCTTATGCCCTGCAGTACTTTAAGGAGCAGGCGCTGAAGGTAGGACTGATAGTTGAGGCCAGCCAGCTGTGTGCTAGGCGGTGGCACCCGTGCCAGCTCCGTGTCTCGGGCTGCTGCACCTGCTGGCCAGGGTAGGAGGCACAGCCTGGAGGGAGAGTGTGGGCTTTGGAGTCAACACAGCAGGATGAACCCTCACACACTGCTGGTGGGAACGTAAAATGGTGCGGCCTCTTTGGAAAACAGTTTGGCAATTCCTAAAACAGTAAAGCACAGAGTTACCGTAGGACCCAGTAGCTCCATTCCTGGGTAGATCCCTAAGAGAAATGAAAGAAGATGTCCACACACACACATATACATGAATGTGCCTAGCGACATTATTCATAACTACGAAAAGTAGAAACAGTCCACATGCTGTCCACACAAACACACGTATACATGAATGTGCATAGCAACATTATTCACAACGACGAAAATCGGAAAAAATCCACATGCCCATCAGCTGATGAATGGAGAAACAAAATGTGATCTATCTTACAATGAATGTTATTCAGCCAGAACAAGGCCTGAACTACTGATACATCCTACCACATGGAGAAACCTTGAAAATGCCATGTGAAGTGAAAGAAGCCAGATACAGACAGCCACATACTGTGTGATTCCATTTGTATGAAATGTTCAGAACAGGCACCTTCACAGAAACAGAAAGCAGAGACTTTTTCTGCCAAGGGCTGCAGGGAGTGGGAATAGGAGCGACTGCTGAAGGATATGAGTTTCTTTGGGGGGTAATGAAATTAGGTAATAGGGTTGGACGCGCAACACTGAATTACACACTTTATAAGTGGAAATTTTATGGTGTGGAAATTATATCTCAGTAAAACAAAAAGAGAGGCAGGAAACATACTTAGCAGCTGTGTCATTTTGGTCAAGGTACTTAATTTTTCCAAGATCCACTTTCCTAACTGGACAGTGCGGTGGGTAACTGTACCTCATAGGCTATTTGATAGAAAATGGGACTGGACATGCAGTGCCCTCCTTGAAGCTTGGTCTATAGTAAGCACTGGCTAAATGGTGGCTGCTATTTCTCCCTCTCCTCTCCCTCCTCCTCTATCCCCCCAGACCCCATGGAAGAAGCTAATAGCGTGAGCCCCCTTGGGTCACCCCCACAAAGGTCTGTGGTCATGATGGCCTGAAATGCCAAAAGCATCTAATTTTGAAGTGGAATGTGGCTGTCCACTCGTGTCTCCTCCCACAGGCATGGAGACCGGTGGGTGGGGATTAGGTGACTAAAGAGCACTGATGTTTTGAGCTTTATCCAAAAAGATTTGGGAACTTCAGAAGCATTTGGTATTGTGTGACCACTAAAGGAAATTTAGTGAATTCTAGAAATAGGGTCAGAGGGAGACAGAGAGGAAGTGAGAACATGGTATTACTTTCATCTATTCAAGTACCTGTTTTTTTGAGTATCTTTTATGTGTGAAATCCTATACAAGTTATGGCAGTGTAGAAATCAACTCAGTATACAGGAGTGTGTGGTCAGGGTCAGAGTGGTGAGGGGGTAACTGTGGGTGCTGGGGGGAGGCAGAGATTCTGTCCAGTGGGGAGCATCATGGAAGGCTCCCTGTAGGAGGTGGATTCGGGGCAGGATGGGGTGTGGTTCACAGGCAGCAACTGGAAGGGTGGGTATTTCAAGCTGGTGGAATGGCACGTGCTCAGCTCAGAAGGAAGAAAGCAGCAGACAAACAGCTGTGGGAAGGAAGCAGTTGGGGTGGAAGGAGGATAAGGCTGCAGGATAAAGCCAAGATGCCGTGAGCTCAGGACAAGGTAGTGCAGAGCTGCGGATGCCAAGCCAAGGAACTTCTTGGTTAATGGGGAGTCCTCAAAGGATTTCTAGTGGGGGAATGAGTGACGTGGCCTCCAGGATAGTAGTAGAGTGTTGTATTAGTCTGTTCTCATGCTGCTAATAAAGACATACCCGAGATTGGGTAATTTATAAAGGAAGAGGTTTAATGGACTTACAGTTCCACATGGCTGGGGAGGCCTCACAATCATGGTGGAAGACGAAGGAAGAACAAAGGAATGTCTTACATGGCGGCAGGCAAGAGAGCTTGTGCAGGGGAACTCCCATTTATAAAACCATCAGATCTCATGAGACTTATTCACTACCACAAGAACAGTGTGGGGGAAACTGCCCCCATGATTCAGTTATCTCCACCTGGCCCTGCCCTTGACACATGGGGATTATTACAATTCAAGGTGAGATTTGGGTGGGGACCATACAGCCACACCATATCAAGTGTCTTAGTCTATTTTGTGCCACTGTGATGGAATATCACCAACTGGGGAATCTATGAAAAACAGAAATTTATTTCTCGTGGTCTGGAGGCTGGGAAGTCCAAGATCAATGTGCTGGTGGGTTTGGTGTCTGGTGAGGGCCTAGTCTCTGCTTCTAAGATGGAGCCTTGAATGCAGCATCCTCTTGCCAGGGGGATGTGGATGTGGGGAAGGAACATTCTTCCTCACATGGCAGAGGGGTGAAACAGCTCACGCACTCCTGAAACCTGCAAGACTTTTTTTTTTTTTTTTTTTTTTTTTTTTTTGGGATGGAGTCTCGCTCAGTTGCCCAGGCTGGAGTGCAGTAGTGCAATCTCGGCTCACCACAACCTCTGCCTCCCAGGTTCAAGTGATTCCCCTGCCTCAGCCTCCCAACTAGCTGGGACTACAGGCATGTGCCACCATGCCTGGCTAATTTTTGTATCCTTTTTTTTTTTTTTTGAGACAGAGTCTCGCTCTGTTGCCCAGGCTGGAGTGCAGTAGTGCGATCTCGGCTCACCACAACCTGTGCCTCCCGGGTTCACGCCATTCTCCTGCCTCAGCCTTCCAAGTAGCTGGGACTACAGGCACCCGCCACCACGCCCGTCTAATTTTTTGTATTTTTAGTAGAGACGGGGTTTCACCGTGTTAGCCAGGATGGTCTGGATCTCTTGACTTCGTGATCCGCCCGCCTCGGCCTCCCAAAGTGCTGGGATTATAAGCGTGAGCCACCGCGCCGGCCAATTTTTGTATTTTTAGTAGAGATGGGATTTCACTATGTTGGCCAGGCTGGTCTCGAACTCCTGACCTCATGATCTGCCCACCTTGGCCACCCAAAGTGCTGGGATTACAGGTGTGAGCCACCACAACTGGCCGCAAGCCCTTTTTATGGTGGCAAAAATCCATTCCTGAGACGGGAGCTCTCATGACATAAACACCTCCCATTAGGCCCCACCTCCCACCCAACACAGTTGCACTGGGGAGTACATTTCCAACACATGAGTTTTCGGGGACACATTCAGAATACAGCATAGAGTGAGAGACCCCAGTAATCCCGAGAGCCTGCAGGGTGGAGGTCGGCGGTGTAGAGGCAGCTGACTCAGATTCTGCAGGTTTGTCTGCAGGGAGACAGGGAGGCTCTGAGACTGAGAGCCACGGGGTCATTCGGGGAGCAAGAAGGAGGACCTGACAACCAAGAAGAAAGAGGGCCCGCGGGCTGGGAAGGAGTGGGTTCCGGGCAAACGGTATTCCACCAGTAAGGGGACAAGGGGACAGGGGAGGCCTGGCAGCAAGGTCATTGTGGGGTGGAGGTTGAGGCATGGGAGGGGGAAGGGAGGGGTCTGAGTGGTGTTCGGAAGGTGACCACAGTCAGAGACAAGTGTCGGGAAGCCTGCTTGGAACTGGAGAAGGGGTCAGCCCCTTTGTTCCAGGCGGCAAAAGGGCAGAAGGGGAGGGGCACAACGAGGCGGACCCAGGTCTGCCCGAAGAGCAAAGGTTGCAGAGGGACAGGCTCAGCGCCTGGTGGCCCAGGAGGCCACGTGAGGATGTGTCTGTGGGCGCCGAGGCAGGTGAAGGAGCAGAGAGCACAGAGCGCACAGGGGCTCCTGAGTTAGGAGGAGGAGCCATGGGGGCTGGGTGGGGGGAAATTTAGGACTCAGAAAGCCCAGGATGTTGGTGCATTTCAAGTTTGCCAAAAGGAAAGGAGTGAGCAGCCCATCTCAGAAGGGGAGGGAGGAAGTGGAGGGAAAGGCCCCAGAAGGTCAAGTGGCCATGTGGGTGGTTGTCTGTGAACTCCTCATCTCAGCCAGAGACGCTCCAGGGAACCTGCTGGCACCTTTCTTTCAAAGGTAGCTCCTCCCAGCAGGCAATATGCCATGAATAAATTCCAGGAGAAAAAGCTGTTTGATGTACAGGAGGAGTTAGACCTTGCCAGGGGCTGGCTGGAGTTGGAGGGAGGGGGTTATGGCTTGCTTGGCCAGAATAAGCAAAGGCAGGATACCTACTCAAATGGGATGTCCAAGAGTCACAGAAATGAAGCCACCCAGTGGGTCATGAAGGAAAGCCCGTGACAGCGCTGGACACATGAGATGGTCAATTAATTAACGCTGGCGCCTTTCCCTTCCAAGCTGTTCCCTACCCGCTGGGGAACTGACAGCTCCTCTAAACTCTCCAGACAGCCCAAGGAAGCCCATCATGTGTATTTTGAACCCTTTTCCTTTTAAAGAGTTTAAAATCGCCTGCCTGGTAATGGGTGCCATGCTTAGAATCTTCCCAACACACATCATACCCTCACCTCCTTTTTCAAACCCAACGCAGACCTGCAGGGAAACAAAATATGATGATAAAAAAATGGCTGCTTTGTGTTGGTCCAAAGCAGAGATGTTTTTAGAAAGATGT
Source organism: Symphalangus syndactylus (assembly GCF_028878055.3). Classification (NCBI taxonomy): domain Eukaryota; kingdom Metazoa; phylum Chordata; class Mammalia; order Primates; family Hylobatidae; genus Symphalangus; species Symphalangus syndactylus. The sequence continues at coordinate 21,770,370 of NC_072424.2, forward strand.
TTTAAAATAGTTTACTGAATGTACTTAACACTACTGAACTGTGCACTTAAAAGTGGTTAAGGTGATGAATTTTATGGTGTGTATATTTTTACCATGAAACGTTTTTATTAAAAATTTTTAGAAAAAGTAAAGGCAAAAAAAAACATCATTTACTGATCAAAGAGGAAGTTAGTTCAGAGAGGGAGAGGGTGAGCCAGACCCAAGATAACTGTTTGAAACAATAGGAAAAATGAGACAGCATCAGGAATTTTGTTTGTTTTTTCACCAGTCTATTAATGTTTCTTGTGTCTCCAGAGCTGATTTAGACACAGAAGTGCCTTGGTGTGTGTTTGGGTTTGATTACAGATTTGTCTGGTGAACGTGGCAAGGGGAAGAGAAAGAAAGGAAAGAACTAGCATTTATCAGCAGTCTTTGGGCCAGACATTCCTCATGTGTTTTCATTTAATCTCGCCAGCAATGCTGTGAGTTAGTTTTATGATCTTCATTGCACAGATGGGAATACTGAGTCTAAGAAGTCCTCCAGCAACATATTTTGTCTCCGTGAACCAGGTGGAAACCTCTGATGCTTCTGCCCAGCCCATTTATCAACATGGGCCTCGGTGATGTGGTTTAACCTTAACCAAAAGTTAAGGGCCGCATGGTTCTTGGTGAGATCATATCATTCATAGCCTTCCCTTCCTATTGGGAAAATGCCCCTGATAATGCTGGCCTTGCATAAGGTAGATGACAATGATGACAGCTGCCACCAGCTGGTAAGCATCACTGTGGGCCAGGCACTGTTTAGCTATGGGACCACGTGTAACAACTCAGACCTTTGCTGAGTCAAGATAGACTAGGCTTTGGGTCTAAATTTTGGCTCTGCTACTTTCTAACTGTACAGTGGTCAAAAAGGTACTGAGCATATCAAAGTCTCAGCATTCCCATTTGTAGGAAAGGGGCACAGTGAGACTCCCTTCCTAACAGGATTCTTGACTGGATGAATAGAGACAAGGTATGCAAAGTGCTTAATAAGGTGGCAGATACGTGATAAGCGCTCAGTAAATGTAGCTCTCCATAAATCATCAATCCTCTCAACAATCTTGGGAGCTTGGCATTATTATCCCCACTGCACAGATATGGAAACTGAGGCCTAAGAGGTTGTCAATTGTCCAAAGTCACATGATGAGGAAGTGGCCAAAGGGATTTCCTCTGATCCTCCTTTCTCCAGCCCACGGTCCCATTCAGTGAGGGAGAGGGGCTAGAGCTCCCGGCTTGCTGAATATTCAGGAAACAGATCTTTGCTCTCTGATGCTGGTAAGTTTGGGGGGCCCTGAAACTGGCTCCTGAAGAGCTCGTGGCAGGAAGCCTAGATTCAGTGAAGCCACAGGAGGCTGCCCCAGCAACCAGCTGCCACTTGACCTGTTGCATTTCTTTCCCTTGGTTTCAGGAGCTGAGTGACCAGGCAGGTTCGGAGTTCGAGAACTCTGATGTCAGATGGGTCATCACGGTGCCTGCTATCTGGAAGCAGCCAGCCAAGCAGTTCATGAGACAAGCTGCCTACCAGGTGAGGGTGGGGTCAGGGTGGGTGGAAGCCGGAGGAAAAGGACCCAAGATGCCCAGGGTGGTGACTGTAGCCCCGTCCAGGTACCTCCCACATTCACTGGCCTCCATGGGAGGCAGCAAGGAGGCTCCCCTAGGCAGGGTGGGGGCTGAGAGACAAGGAGCCTTCCCTTTCCTCAGCTTCCTCCTGGGGGAGCCATGGGGGTCAGTCCCACAACAAGAGCTGGGTTCGGTTTCTTTTCTGGCTTTCTACATTTCCAGGTCATGTTTCTACTGCAGAGTCTCCAGGGCTAGGATTTCAAAGCTGTGGTTCAGAAACATTTCTCTGTGGGTGAAATGAAGTGAGAACCTTAAGGGAAAGGCTTGGGAAACAGGAATATTTGAACAAGAAAGTAAGCAAGCCAAGGCCATTGGCCACGAACCAGGCATTTTCAGCTTGGCGTGGAGGCTGAAAACTGTATGTCTGCTGCAGAAAAGGAAACGTGATTGTTCCCTGCACACTTCACTCAGCAGGGGGATGTTGGAGGTGGCAGACCCCTGCAGAGGGCAGTGGCATGGCCAAGGGGCATACCAGGCACAGGCGCTTGTTGGCCAGGGAGACAGATGCTCCAGTGCCAGTGGCCAGCCCATCCCTGTGGGCACTGGGGGCGGCTGCTGTGAGGGTCTGGCTTCCAGGCAGGAATGGCGGGCCATGCTCACCTGTTGTTATGGTCCTAGGGACAGGACAGAGCTAGCTCCTGTTGCGCTTAAGCCCCTGGGCGTATAAACACCCATGCCTGGGGCCTGGGTTAGCTCTCTGTGTGTTGAGAGTCAGTTTTCTGAGTCTGCAGCTGAGGCTGGGTTGTGTGGCAAGTCACCAGAGTCATTAGATGTCCCCTCCCCACTGTCACGCCTCTTAGGAAGCATCCTGCCCACCTTTCCCAGGAGACGTACCTCTGATTTTGTTTGTGACACTTTCTTTACAAAAAACCCGCAGAGTCAACGCCGAGCCCTAGCATAGTTGAATGGCCATGGGAACCTCAGCACCATGAATTGTTTTTCAGCCCTCACTCGGAAGGCTTGACTCCAAGTAGCATGCAGTTCAACTTGCATGCAGTCAAGGGCGAGGCGTCCCCTCCCTGCACTCTCTCCCCTTCCCCAGGCTGCTTCCCCTGCACTCCCCTGCCTCCTTGCAGCATGAGAATCTGGCTCAGTGTATGTACCTGCCAAAAATAGATCTGTTTTTATAGGGATGAAGGAAGAGGGTGGAAGCTCCAGAAAGAGGCAAGCTCTTTAAAAAGGGAAGAAAAAAAATGTAGTTTAGCCATTCACAGAAGCCCTGGGCATCACGGAGCATAAGCTCCCTAGTGTCAACCTTCCGGCAGGGCCCAGAAATGGGGCATCGGGACACAGCTGTCTGCAGAGACGCCGCCTGGCGTTCTGAGTTTTTCCCAGGAAGAGTATTCAAGATTCATGGTTTTGACTCTTTTCCCAGCCCACAGGAAGACTTCAGCAACAAATGTGTGACCCACAAAAAGGTCAATTCTTATTTATAGCCTGGAAAAAAAAAAGAGGTGCGGTGGCTGGTAAATTTGTCAGGGGAGTTTGAGCCCTGGGCCGCTCTTCCAAGAGGTGGGACAAGAGGTGTGGGGCCCTCACATTGGGGAGTCACAGTGGAGGGCACCAAGTCCCTGGGGGTTGGTGGAATCAAATAGGTACCCCAGAAAGAAAAGGGCCTGCAGCTCTTGGATGAGGACAGATGTGAGCTGTGTTTATGAATGTGGGGAATTTGCTTCCGTAAGTCCAGAGACACGCTGTTTACTCGATGCTGGCTAACTTTGGTACGGTGTTTTTGCAACTTCATTTTTGATCCTTTGCAGTTCTGATTTGATACTTGCTTTGTTCCATTGACAGCCGCTGAGTGGATTTAAAGAGGGCGGCAATCATTCGTTTTTTGTTCATGCGTTTATTTATTCATTAAACAAACCTATACTAGAGGCATATCTCTGTGTCAGGACTGTGGTAGGCACTGGATTCTATACCCAACCAAGGCAGGGATCCAGCTCTTGGGTTGCTCCCACCCAAATGGTTCACTGAAGCCTTGCGTACTTTTGGGTTAGGGAGAGGTGTGTGTTGGGAGGCACAGTTGCTCTGCAGACATTGCTGTAGTCTCTTTAGCCTGTCTTCTGGAGAGTCTTAGGACAAAGTGGAAATGAAATTTGCAACTCTATGGGCAAAATTAACATCTCTCTACTCTCTCTCCATCCCCATTATTATACAGAATAAGAAAGATATGTACCTATGATGATTAATTTTATATGTCAACTTGACTAGGCCACAGGATGCCCAGATATTTAGTCAGTCATTATTCTGAGCGTTCCTGTGATAAAGTTCAACATTTAAATCAATAAACCGAGCAAAGCAGTGGCCCTCCTTGAGGAAGGTGGGCCTCATCTAATCAGTTGAAGGCCTGAATAGAGCAAAAGGCTGACTCTTCCTCTTGCATGACTGCCTTTGAGCTGGGTCATTGTTTTTTTTTTTTTTTTCCCCCTGCCTTTGGACTCAAACTTAAACATTGACTGTCCCAGGGTCTCAAGCCTGCCAACCTATACCGTGGGTTCTCCTGGGTCTCCAACTTGCTGGCTGCAGATCTTGGAATTTCTCATCCTCTATAACCGCATAAGCCAAATCCTTATATTCATCTGTCTGTCTGTCTGTCTGTCTGTCTGTGTGTCTGTATGCCCTACTGCTTCTGTTTCTCTGGAGAACCCCGACTAATACAGTGTCTGAGCACAGAACATAGTTCTCAGCCTAGCAGCTTCTGTGAGTGCTCACCAGACACCCATGTTTGCGAAAGGTATTGAATCAGGTGGTCATCTGTCTCCTTCTGCAAGGCGGTGGCTGCCCACTGACCCTTCTACCCAAAGTGCATCCCATTCCATGGGCCCGACTTCAGGCAGGAGAGCTGGAAGGATGAGGTAGAGTGGCTACTCCAGTAGGACAGCTGGAGAACTGGTCACATCTACTCTGCTTGTGTGGGGAAAATAGAGCCCCTCTTTCCAGGCTTATCAGAGGCCTCCTGAGCACAGGTTTCTGGGGCCGTAGTGGGGGCTGAACTTGAACCTCCCACCTGCCAGGTGGAGGAGAAAGCAGCCTGGAAGCAGAGCTGGGAGATGATGTTGTGAGGAGCAGGTCTGGAGTTCTGGAGCCTCTCCTGGGGCAGGCCTCTGCCGGGGCAGGCTATGGCTCACTGCCCGTAAAGGCTGCAGAGAGGGTGCACAGATGCAGTTTCATCGGTGAAACTCCAGAAACTCGCATTGTGTCGAGTGCTTGTTGAAAAGATGGGTTAAACCTTTATCTTTTGTAATTCATGGACTCAAGCCATCTTTAGACCCTTTAAGAGTATTCAGTGAAAAGATGATAACAGAAAGAACAGCTGATCCCTCTTCTGAGGCCTTTAGAAAAGACTTAGAACTGGAGACTGTTCTGAAGTTGTGGGGATTTTGGATAGGAAATAGTCCAGTTTATTTCAAAGGGCATTTTGCCTAAAATGTGTAACTCTAGTAGGCTCCGGAAACCTGTTAAATAAATGCTGCTCCCATATGTACGATCATCTCATCTAACATGGAGACGCAGCTTCTTCTGCCTCCCTTTCTGAACAAGCTGCAGTGAGAAATGATGATCAGGAAAACAAAACAGCATAACACCCTGAACTGGTGCAGCTGTAGCCTTTTTGTAGCCTGACCACAGACCAGCAGAGCACTTAACTGATCTAGCCATTTTTTCTCAGCTGTGGACACAGTCCCTTGGCAGATTATCCTGGCTGATTGCAAGGTGGAGGAGCAGAGTAGTTGGTGTAAACACCACCTCCTCAGCTCCTCAGTCTCTCTGGAGTGTGGTTTTCTCACCTGCTTCTCCTGAGTGAAACTCGTGATCACAGAGGAAGGCTCTAAAAAGCTACTACAATGGCGTTCCTGCTGCCCCGAATTCTTGGAGGAGGCAAATGGGGCAGCATGCTTTTGGTTCAGATACTTCCTGTATGTAGAGTCCCCAGGTCATGTGTGTGGAATGCAGCGATGAGGGCCAGGAAACTGCAGAAAAAAGGCTGGCTGGAGGGCTGGTGGGTCCATTCATTCAGCAGCTACCTCCTGAACACCTACTGTGTGCTTTGGGGCAAGAAATACTGAGCATTGCTGTTAGAAAATCCACCAACCTGCAGGAGAGGCTACACATGTCTGCACCGTTAATAACAGGGGTGTCCAATCTTTTGGCTTCCCTGGGCCACATTGGAAGAAGAAGGATTGTCTTGGGTCACACATTAAATACACTAACACTAATGATAGCTGATGAGCTAAAAAAAAATCGCAAAAAATATAAATCTCATGTTTTAAGAAAGTTTACAAATTTGTGTTGGGCTGCATCCAAAGTCATCCTGGGCCACACGTGGCCTGGGGGCCATGGGTTGGACAAGCTTGGTGTGTAGGACTGGAGACAGAATATGTTAAATGTTTGGCAGGGGCCCCAGTGGAGGGAGGGCTCACACGGGAGTAGTAACCATGAGGTACCTTCTCGGAAAGCAGAATTAGCAAAGACGGAGAGGGTGTTCTGTGGCTGCAGTTGACCCTGGCCTGATCCCAGGCAAACAGACCCATAGGTTTGCTGAGGGCTGCCAAGTGGAGGGCTTCTGTTGAGGGTGGCTGCAAGTGTTAATGCAGAGACAAAGCTTGCACTTCCAAGCATTGGGTCCTGCTGCCCAGAGAGAAAGACGGCTGGGTTTTTGAGAGCCTGGGCGATGCTTTAGCATTTCCTCCTTTTCTTGGAGTCCACAGCAGCTCTGGGACTCCTGGGGAGGTTGAATTTGTGCAGAGTCCGCTGCCTCTTCTCACCTCTCCTCAGCTCTCTACTGTGGCCTCCATGGGAGTTTGTGGGTGGGACACGGCCCCTCACTGGACAGGAGCTGGTTCAAGCAAAGAAGTGTGGTTACTTTGTCCGAGGCCTCCCAGACACTGCCTGGGCCCATCACCTTGCCTTTTCCTCCCCTCAGGAGTGGTGTCCTCTGCACCTTCGCTTCCCACCTGCATCCTCATCTTGGTACAGGGGGGAACCCCCTATGGAAGCAGGCCAAAGCTTCTGCTGTGGAGCTGAGGCCAGCCCAGCTGGACAGGGACAGATTAAAGGCCTCCCCTGAGTGGCCACCCCAAGCTGTTTTCCACAGACTTGGGGCAGCCTGAGTGTCTTCAGGATGTGAGAGTGTCCTGGGAGGGGGACAGTTCTGCTGGATTTTCAGTTGCACACCAGGCACACTTGGATGCCCTTGAGTTGTAGAATTTTACCCAGGGCTCTTCACCCCTCTAGACTGCTGGATCTGAATTTCCATATAAAGATTTCCCATCTAAGTAAGAGTTCCTGCTCAGAATTTCAGGGGTAGTGTGGGTAGAGAGATGGGGACAGAGCTTACAGTGTGGGAAGAGGGATGAGGGGCAGAGCTTATGGTGTGGGAAGAGGAATGAGGGGCAGAGCTTATGGTGTGGGAAGAGGGATGGGGGCGGAGCTTATGGTGTGGGAAGAGGCATGAGGGGCAGAGCGTATGGTGTGGGAAGAGGGGTGAGGGGCGGAGCTTATGGTGTGGGAAGAGGGATGAGGGGTGGAGCTTATGGTGTGGGAAGAGGGATGGGGCGGAGCTTATGGTGTGGGAAGAGGGGTGAGGGGTGGAGCTTATGGTGCTGGAAGAGGGATGGGGCGGAGCTTATGGTGTGGGAAGAAGGATGAGGGGCGGAGCTTATGGTGTGGGAAGAAGGATGAGGGGCGGAGCTTATGGTGTGGGAAGAAGGATGAGGGGCAGAGCTTATGGTGTGGGAAGAAGGATGGGGCGGAGGTTATGGTCTGGGAAGAGGGATGAGGGGTGGAGCTTCTGGTATGGGAAGAGGGATAGGGTGGGGCTTATGGTGTGGGAAGAAGAATGAGGGGTGGAGCTTACAGTGTAGGAAGAGGGATGAGGGGTGGGGCTTACAGTGTGGGAAGAGGGGACAAGGGGCAGAGCTTATGCCACCCTTTCTCCCTTCCCATCCCTGTCCCTGCTGCCGTGGCCCAGGCCCACCTTGCTTTTTCTGGCTCTGAGGGAGCCTCACTGCCGCAAGTCCCACCTGGCAGGCTGACATCCCAGTGGGACATGGCAACTGTAATGTAGCTTCTGGGTTTTTGCCTTTCTTCCTTCACACCAACTCCTTCGGCTTCACTCATGGCTCTACCCCAGCCCCCAGTTTATTTTCAAGTTTGAACTTTGGAGGAGAATTGTATACATACAGGCCCAGCAGTTTCTTTGCAGCAAGTTGTCCCTTCTTCCTCACCCCGTTTTGTGGAAGCTTCCCCCCTGGAGCTTCTGTTCTCCTGGGAGGTCCTTGACTCCACAACCTCAAGGATGGAAGAATCATCAGAGGAGCTGTCCCTCGGAAGGGGCCCCTCTTGGTCTTATTTGAGATTTCTTCCTCCTGGCCCCTTGGGATCCAGGCCCAGAGGTTTCATCTTTCCTGAGGGCACTGCACGTGTGAGAGCCACATCCTCTTTCACTTTAACCTCCAGCCACGTTTGTGCTAAGGATGTCTAATGTGACCCTGTGAGAGTGAAGCTGGGGAGGGGGGACTTTTACTTGCTTGAATAGGGGGCAGTGGGAAATCCTGTCATGCACCTGAGTCAGGGCCCTGTTGACCGATGTCACCTAAGGGCAGACCCAGCCTCTCTGACCCACGGGCTGAGCTGACAGGCATTGATGCTGCCCGGGTGGTTGGCCGTAGCTGAGGGTACTAGGTGATAGGAACAGGGTTCGCCACAGACAGTGCAGGACACGAGAGTAGTGGTTCTTATCTGGTTTTATTAAGTCAGGCTTCCAGATGTGGTTCTGCCATTTTGAGGCATTTGGTATTTACAGAGTGAAGATGTTCAGTCACCTGCCTGCTGGTCGGATCAGTTTTAGCTCTGAAAGTCTCATCCAAGGAAATCCCTCTATCCTGGGCAAACTGGGACAGTGGGCCACCCTCCCTCTCTTTCTACATAAAGTGAAGGAGTTGATAAATAGCTCTGAAGGTCCTTTGCATTCTTTTTTTTTTTCTTTTTTTTGAGATGGAATTTCACTCTTGTCTCCCAGGCTGGGGTACAGTGGCACCATCTTGGCTCACTGCAACCCTCTGCCTCCCGAGTTCAAGCAATTCTCCTGCCTCAGCCTCCCGAGTAACTGGGATTACAGGCGCTGCCCCCACCATGCCCAGCTATTTTTTTTTTTTTTTTAGTAGAGATGGGGTTTCACCATGCCGGCCATGCTGGTCTCGAACTCCTGACCTCAGGTGATCTGCCCGCCTCAGCCTCCCAAAGTGCTGGGATTACAGGTGTGAGCCACCATGCCTGGCCACTTTGCATTCTTAATACCTGAAAACCCCTTCCCTCCTTGCCCAATAATTGGACCTCCCAAGCCCCTCTGCCCATGATGAGGCCGGCTTCGCCTGGTGAGAGGTTATTTGTGTGTGTGTGACATTAGGAGACCTTCTGAACCTGGTCTGCAAGAATAATGCACTAAACCCCTGGGGTCTGGTATAGAACTCGAGGCCTTCCTCCCAGTAGGCATGGTATGAAGGCAGCATCACAAGGTTCCTAAGAAACGGCGGAAAGTCAGCAGCACGGCAGTGGCAGGGATGAAGTGTGCTTCCATGGTCCATCGGGCTGGCAACCGAGGACACCCGTGTGCCTGAATGGTTTCCAGAAGCAAGTGGGGCCTCCTGCTGCAGCTCAAGGCCATGAGAGGTGGGACCTGGTTAGAGGCCCAGCCAAGCTGTTTCTCTGAGCATCCTCAGAAGGGTTGTCCCAAGGCCTCTTAGGCTGGCCCTTCTGAAGGCCCACAGGAGTGGTGACTGGGACTGGTCAGATGTCACAGAGCAGAAGCATTTCTGCCTACTACAGGCTAAGGCCCCAAATGTTTGCAGATGGAAGCCACAGATGAGAACTTGGGGATCAGATTGTTAAAGGAATATTTATTACTATATGTGATATATGTCTATAATAAAACTATTAAAGGGTGGAGGCTTTGAATAAGATACCTGCTTGCTGACTCAACCGCACTCTAGAAAATGAGGGACTATATGGGATTCCAGGAGGGTCTTCCTTCTAGAGCCGCTGCTCATCTGTTACCCCCAGTAGGCAAATCTCAGGAACCCTCCTAGCGCTCTGGAGATAACAGGTCGGTTACCCAGATAGCGAAGTCAAATGCTTGTGTTGCTGAGACCCGGCCATGGTCTGTTTCCAAGGCCACCAGAGATAGGGGTTTGCTCCGATTTGGTCAGACCGTGTGGTATATTACAACTGAGAACAGATCACCTGCCTTCCACCCTGTGATGGTTTGGAAAGTTTTGGGGTCTCTGCAACTCCATTCCTCCACCACTGGAGCATGGAAGCCCGTGTGCCTCCTAGAGTCTGACTCCCCCTGCTCCTCCCCATAGTGCTGCTCAGCTCTGAGCCACGGAGGCCCCAAGTGCAAGAGGCCCCATAGCCAGAGCACCTGGTGTTTCCCCCAGGGTGCCTGTACATTTTCTTTGGCCACCCTGGGGTGTTTGGGTATCTGGCCTGGGGCCCAGTACTGAGGCACCCCGACATTACACTCTGCGGAGGACTGTGTAGAGAATGTCCCACAGAGGCAGAGCATGAGTGCGCCTTCCTTAGGGATGTCAGCCCAGGCATGGGTGTCCTGGGAGCAGGCTGGCCCAGGGGGCCCTGGGTCCCAGCCTCTGTTTCTGTCTTCCAGGCAGGCCTAGCCTCCCCCGAGAACTCGGAGCAGCTCATCATTGCCTTGGAGCCTGAGGCAGCCTCCATCTACTGCCGAAAGCTGCGGCTACACCAGATGATCGAGCTGAGCAGCAAGGCAGCTGTCAATGGGTACAGCGGCAGTGACACAGTAGGAGCTGGGTTTACACAGGGTACCTCTGCTCTCTCTCTCCCCCTCCTGCTCTCCTTCCCTCCCAAGCCCTGGATGTCTCTCTCCCTCTGATGATTTTAAAGGCACTTAGTGCCATAATGAAGAATCAGGATACTCCAGGAGCAGGTGGGCTTTAAGCACCTCTCTGCTCAGCCCCCCTACTTGGCCCCTCCAAGGACCCCCATAAATGGAGGCATGGTTACCCTGGTTCATCACCCACCAAGTGCCTGGGGACGGGGAGCTTCCCTCTAAGAATCTGAGGGTAGCCTGAGAGCGGTTCTTGGCCTCGCATTGTATTAGGCTCTTAATCTTTCTTGTGTATTAACAGATTCTTAATCTAATTCCATTGCCTGTTATTAATTCTCCATTAAGACTGTTGATTTATTGCTGACTCACTCATTGGGCCTGCTTCATGTGTGATGAGCTCATTGTGTGTCTTCGCTGAGAGTTAAAAATGCAGATGAAACCAGCTGACTTTTCCTGACCTAGGTGATGCTCGCCTAGCTATGGGAAGGAGCACCGCCTTAAGGAGACTCAGGATGGGGATTTTAAAAAGATTTTTCTCTTTAATAATTACCTGCATGCAAGTGGGTCATAGCCTTGGTCACAGAAGTTGGTTCCCTGGTATCCAGGGCTCTGTGGGTGTGTCGAGGGCTATAGGGTTTGCAGACACGCCCTGTCAGGGTCAAGGCAGCAATGTGAGCATGGGCACTAAGTGGGAGCACTGTGGGGGTGGCGCCGGGCACTGCAGCTCTGAGCTCTGTTCCCAGACGAGGGCTTTGAGGGCAGATACCCATCTGTCACCCATGCTCACCCCCATCCGCCACTGGAAGGCCCCAGGCCCGGGAGGAGGAGAGGGAAGAAGACATCAGTGAGGACCGTTGCTGAATTTTCCCTGCCACAAGCTTGTTCCCAACTTTTCTTTGGACCCCACACCCAAGGCCCATCCCTGCACTTCCCAAGGCACCAGGCCAGGCTCACCCTGAGGCCATGTGTATTCCTGCCCAGACGGTCTCAGGCTGCCTCCTCCAGGCCTCCCCTCTTCCTCTTGACAGAAGCAACTCTGCCCCAGAGGCCCCCTGTCTGTATTTCAATCCCGAGATTTAGGAATCTGGGAACCTCAGCCACAAAGCAGTGGCAAAAGACTCCCTCGTCACCAGGCTGCCCCCTAGCCCTCCAGGAGCTGTGTGCTCACGCCTTAGATCTGATTTACCCAGAATAAATGGAAACAGCTTCCCTTTAAGATGTGAGGGCTTGAATTGCCCCTTTCTACCAATGCTCGGCCTCCTCAAGGCTCACCGAGGCTAGCCTTATTGCTAACTAAATCAAATGCATTCACAATTTAAATACTCAGAGGTTTATTTAAATTTTAATCTCCATTGTTTTCACTGGAAAAAAGAGGAAAGACTAAGTTTATATCTTACATGCTGATTCTTCATGTTGTTCATAAACACAAATACATGACCATTAGCTAATTCTAGAATAGCTGTTTTTAACTTTTTGCGAGTATAGCACATTTGAGGGGGGAACATCTGTTTTTTGAAAGATTGCCTTCCCTGAGAGTTTTTGGTTTCCTTTCCCTTAATGTATCACATCTGCCCCCACACTGTTCTGTGTTCCTGCCCTGTGGCTTGTGGAATTTGCTGTCTCTGTGTGCTCAGAGGGTCTTCCTGGTTTTTGAAATCCTCAAATTGTTGGGCGCCGCCCCTCCGAAGGGCAGTGAGGCCGTGGGTTTGGTGACAGCCTCACTTTACAATGAGAACATCTCTCCCAGGAGACGAGTGCTGTCTGGGGCGAGCCTGGCAGAGCACTTAACCAGGAGTACCTGAGATGCCTGGATGCCCCTCTGTGACTGAAGGCCAGTGGGTGCCACGGGGAGAAATGGAGCTGCTGCTCAGCCCCAGCATCGCAGGGTTTGCTGTCAGCATGATTTTACTTGCACATGATTGAATGGGATTGATAAAGGATACATTTTTCACAATCTGGGACTTAATTTGCCTGAAAACTGGGCTAATTTTTGAGAGCTCAGTACATATCGTATTAGCCTCGCTTGGCTGTATTTTATGAATGCCATCTTTTTAACCATCTAGATGGCTTTAGAAAACCAACTGCCGGCCCGGCGCGGTGGCTCACACCTGTAATCCCAGCACTTTGGGAGGCCGAAGCGGGCAGATCACAAGGTCAGGAGATCGAGACCATCCTGGAACCAGTGCTGGGAGCAGGAGAGAGGCCCCAAGTTTGGGGAGCCCTCCCAGGCCCACAGGAACTCTTTAATCAAGGGATGCCTCCCTCTCCACTCTAAACCAGGCCCTGGTTTAGAAGACCTTGGAGCTGGCCTGGTATTTGCAATTCTAATCCCCAGAGAAGAAGTTGTTTTGTAAACACTGTATTCTTTGCTGAAAGAGGCCAGAGGGTCAAGGGTGCCTTATTGGATAACCCACAGCAGAGGATTTTCTAGGACAATTCAAAATCAGCAGCACCAGTTTAGGGATTAAACAACAACAAAAAATTGGGAGGGGGTGAGGTTGTGGGATGGGGCAGCAGAGCACAGACAGTGAAGCCTTCCCCTGTAACATCAGGGACTGCCCTCCATCGCTCACAGTTATCATTTGCTGAGTACTGGGTCTCACACTAGGTGTGTTGCCTTCATTATCACCTACTGTGTGCTGGCTGAGGATACATTGGAGACTCAGTCCTTATTCTGCCCACGATGAATTTAACCCAACTATTAATATCCCCATTTTATGGACAAGGAAACTGAGGCCCAGAGGGTCGATTTGCCCAAACTCCCACCTTGGCGGTGCCTTGCCGCCCCCCAGGTGCCCTTTCACAGCACCCTTCTCATCTCGAAACATTCCATTATTCTGCTGTTTCCGGCTTCCCTGTAAATTGTTAAATCTCAAAGGCATGAGGGCCTAAGGTCTGAAGGTTAATTTCAGACTGCAAGAAAAGAATTGTGGGGCCAGGCGCGGTGGCTCACGCCTGTAATCCCAACACTTTGGGAGGCCGAGGCGGGTGGATCACGAGGTCAGGAGATCGAGACCACGGTGAAACCCCGTCTCTACTAAAAATACAAAAAAAAAAAAAAAAAAAAAAATTAGCCGAGCGTGGTGGCGGGCGCCTGTAGTCCCAGCTACTCAGGAGGCTGAGGCAGGAGAATGGCGTGAACCCGGGAGGCGGAGCTTGCAGTGAGCCGAGATCGCGCCACTGCACTCCAGCCTGGGCGACACAGTGAGACTCCGTCTCAAAGAAAAAAAAATATATAGAATTGTGGGAACTGCAAGCCCCTTAACCTCTCCTGACCTGATTTCCTTCTCCGAACATAGTGACAATGATTTGTGCCCTGTCACAGCCACACAGGCGTCCCCGCCACTCAGCACCCCAAGCCACAGCAGGAGCGGAGGTTGTCCCTGTGTTCATGGAAAAGGCAGCACAGGGGTTTGCCAGGCCCAGACGCGCCACCTTGTGGCCGCAATGCATATTGGCTTCAGCTGGGTCAGGAAATGGCCCCCAGTCCATCTATCCAGGGTCTGTGTTAGGAAAACATACCCCGAATTCCTTGTATCAGACAAAATTCCTTAATGTGGAATTGTTTAACCGAGCGCACTGCAGGCTGTTTCGCAGATAGCTTCCTCCCTGGGGCAGCAAAGCCGGGAAACTAGGCGATTTCATTAACCCATTCTCCAAAAAATGTGACCAGGGTAGGGTCACATTTGACCACATTCTCTTCCCTCAGTTTTTTTCACGTGGAAAATGGGGATAATAATTTCACCTAATTCCAATAGTTGTTGTGAGAATCTCATCAGGGCGGGCTTTTCAGCTGGGCACAGGCTAAGCCGAGGAATAGAGGAAGGCCGGTGGAAATCACGTTCTCTGGGAAGAGCTGGCTTTGTGATTCCCGACATCGTATTGACTTATTTTGGTCAAATGTCACTAATGTTCCATCCCTAAATCTCCTTATGCTATTGCCTCCACTGACTGCAGATGATCTCTGCTTTTTCATGCTTTCTTACCCGTCATCATTTTCTTTCTGTCGGCCACTAGCTAAGGAACACATACGGCGTAATCGGCAGAGTCGGACCTTTTTGGTGGAGAATGTCATAGGAGAAATCTGGTCCGAGCTGGAGGAAGGTAGCGTCCTTCAATGTCCTTTGCTCTTGCTGGATTTTCCTGTGCTGCTCGCGAAAAGCCATTCCCGTTTGTCCCTTTTGCACTTTTGGAAAATGTTCAAACTCAGTGGGTTCTAAAGACCACTCACGCAGGGAGAGCTCTTTTGGGAGCTGTAATTTTGCATGTTGTAAAACCAGGTAGGGATTGGAACTGATCAGTTCCAGAGTAAGTCTTATGTGAAACGCAGATGATTTTAGAGCACTCACTATTCACGTGGCAGGAAACTGCCCAGTAAGTACGTGCCAGGGATGCAGCAATGTGTGAACCTTAGATTCACTCACCTGGGTTCTCCATCACCCATGCCTAACCGTCCTCCTGGGCAGATTGCATTCTCTTTGGTCATGGTTAACTCCTGGAGCTGCTAATTAGCAAAACCATTGTGCGAATGAGAACTATTGAGGGCAATTAGCTGGGTCTACCTAGTTACCACCCACCAGCTTGTTTCAGATGGGGTTGGCAAACTGTGTAAAAGATGGCTGTTTTTGTGCCAGGTGACAAGTATGTGGTTGTGGACAGCGGCGGTGGCACTGTAGACCTGACAGTCCATCAGATCCGGTTACCGGAGGGACACCTTAAGGAACTGTATAAAGCAACAGGTGAGCCCCTGCAGGGCTAATTTTCTTGTATCTGAGCCGTTTCCAGGCAGTTCTGTTTTCACTTGTTTCGGATAACTCTCAGTTTTATTCTCTTGAATGCCACTAACATGTGGGATCGTAGGCGGTGGAGGATACTAATGTCTGCTTGAAATTGGAAAGCAAAATGCAATTAAACATTCTTTAAAACACAAACCACCACAACTTGGGTTTTGGCCTAAAGCAAGCCTGTTTCAGATCCTGGCCAAGGGCGTTGGTTTCTGAAAATTCTGAAAGGATGAGATTGCAACTTGATGTTGCCCATGACCATGCTGAGGTGAACTTTCTAGGGAGGCCTCACCTTGTCTTGGATCAAGATTGCCAAACCATTGGCCAAGTGCGGTGGCTCACACCTGTAATCCCAGCATTTTGGGAGGCCAAGCAGGCAGATCACTTGAGGTCAGGAGTTGGAGACCAGCATGGCCAACATGATGAAACCCCATCTCCACTAAAAATACAAAAATTAGCTGGGCGTGGTGGTGCACACCTGTAGCCCCAGCAACTCAGCTGGCTGAGGCAGGAGAATTGCTTGAACCCAGGGGGCAGAGGTTGCAGTCAGCAGAGATTGCGACACTGCACTCCAACTTGGGTGACAGAGTGAGACCCTCAAAAAAAAGATTGCCAAACCAAAGAACATGCTGTTTCCGTTTTGGGAGGTTGGAGGGGAAAGGATAATAAGAAATTAGGGGATCACACAGGGACTAGACCAGGCCTGCTGATTTTCCAGCCCCCGCTCTTGGATGTCTTGGATTAGAATACCATGATGGTCCTAGTTAGATAAAATTATTGATTTTTTTAAAAATGTAATTGATTTAAAATAGATTGTTGGCTGGGAGTGGTGGCTCATGCCTGTAATCCCAGAACTTTGAGAGGCCGAGGCAGGTGGTTCACCTGAGGTCAGGAGTTTGAGACCAGCCTGGCCAACGTGGCAAAATCTCATTTCTACTAAAAATACAAAAATTAGCCGGGCATGGTGGTGTGTGCCTGTATCCCAGCTACTCGGGAGGCTGAAGCAGGAGAATCGCTTCAACCCAGGAGGCAGAGGTTGCAGTGAGCCAAGATTGTGCCACTGCACTCCAGCCTGGGCAACAAGGGCGAAAACTCTGTCTCAAAAAAAAAAAGAAAAAACAAAAAGAAAATAATAAAATAAAGATTGTTGACAAGAGATTTCTGTAGGGAAAAGCTTCTCCACATGGAATGAGAGGCAGCGCAGGGTTCTGAAGTGTAAGTAAACACTTACAGCTGCAGTCCCATTGCTAAGAGGCTCAGAGATGAACAGGTGGGCCTGTTTCTCAGAGTCTGGACTGGGTTTCTAATGGTTTTTAACACCATGGCCTCCCTTTTTGTTCTCAACTCAGGTGGACCCTATGGATCCTTAGGAGTAGATTATGAATTCGAAAAACTTCTGTATAAAATATTTGGAGAGGATTTTATTGAACAATTCAAAATCAAACGCCCTGCAGCCTGGGTTGACTTAATGATTGCGTTTGAGTCTCGCAAAAGGGCGGCTGCCCCAGACAGAACTAACCCGCTGAACATCACCCTGCCCTTCTCCTTCATTGACTACTACAAGAAGTTCCGTGGGCACAGTGTGGAGCACGCCTTGCGGAAAAGCAAGTGAGTGGGGCTCATCACCTCGGGCTCTGGACATTCTAGCGGGTGGATCATGCTGATGGGAGAGAGGAACGAAGTGTGGACTTCAGGTTCAAATCCTACACACTGGCTGTATGACCTTGGGCAAGGGACTCAACTTCTCTTCCCTCAGTTGTTTTCATGTGGAAAATGGGGATAATAATTCCGTGTAATTCCAAGGTTTGTTGTGAGAATGCAATGAATTCATACATGTTGAGTGCTTAGAACAATGCCTGGGACCTGGCAAGTATAATCTATGTATTTGCTAAAAACAGAGAAACTATGAAAGCAGCGAAGTTTAGTTTTGGCCCCTGCTGTATCCCCAGTGTCTAGAAGAGAACCTGGTATGCAGTAGGTGCTCAATAAATATTTGTGGAATTAATCCAATGGGAGTGTAGGTTTCTTGCTACTCTGAGTCCCTTGGCTGATTTTGTGTCTCAGCTTGTTGCAAAATGAATATATTTAGAAGATGGTTTAAAGCTGAATTTAAAAACATAGATAAAAATAATAGATTTCTAATATTCTTAAACATTTTAAATATATATATAATATCCATCATGAAATGATGACTACAGACAGATTTACCTATCATATTTCATAATTACCTTTTTCTAATAACCCTTTTGTAAGGGAACATGTCAAACATTTATCCTGTAAAATACCCCATTGTCCAGCTTCAACAACTGTCAGTTCCTGGCTAGTCTATATCCAATTATTTTAAAGCAAATCTTAGAGAGATTAGCATCTCATCTATTTCAGTATGTACCTCTAAAGGAGACAAGTTTTAAATCACAACCACAATATCATGATAACACTTAACAATGAATAATTCCTCAATATTATCAAATATCTAGTTAACATTAACATTTTTCCATTTGTCTCATTTTTTTTTTTTTTACTTTGTATCAACATCCAAATGAGGGCTCTACATAGCAGCTATCTGATACGCCCCTCGAGTCCCACTAATGTACAGGTTCCCCTCCTGGTTTTTCCTTCATAATTTATTAGATGGCAAAACTAGTAGTTTGTCCTTAGATTGGAATTTCCTATAATCTGGGCTTTGCTTATCTCACGTCCATGGTGTTACACAGCAGGTTCTAGGTTCTATCCCATGGCCTTTTTTTTTTTTCCTTTTACAAGTTGGCAGATTGACTTAGAGGTTTAATCAGATTCAAGTTTGAATCTTTGGCATATATGCCTTATGGGTGGTGGTCCCTCCTATTGCATCCCATCAGGGGACACGAAATGTCTGCCTGTCTCTCCTTTTGTGATGTTAGCAGCCATTGATGATTATTGCCTGGTCCACTAATGCATTAGGGGTGGCCACATGGCCACCATCTTGGCCCATCACTCCTTCCTCATTTATTTAGCTAGAATACTCCCAGAGAGAGAAACTTGGCTCCTCAGTGGTTTGCTTGCCCTGAACTACAGCTCACTTAGGGAAGACAGGATAAATAGGTTGGTTTTCAACCTCCATTTATGAGTTAAAAAAAAAACAAAAAGAATCAATTTCCTAGTATCCGCCAAAGTGTCTAATTAATTTTTCCTTTTGTGAGGGCATGAGGGGGAGTATCATTAAGAATTTAAGGATTTAAGCATATTTGATGTATTTTAAACCATGGCAGTTCCATCCTTATTGACACCCACACTGTCCCATCTTGGCCAGTAGGAGCCTTCTCACTTTGGCTCTGAGTCCCTTTGACATGACATTTGTGGTGGTTGACAGTGTCTTTGCCTTCTTGTATGTGAAGATGAGCCTTCTTGGCTCATCTTTCCATTCCCTACCCCAGGCCTGGAATCGGCCATTTCCCTAAGAAGCCCTGGTTCCTTTTAGTGGAAATCAAAGCAGATTTCATGTCAGGTCTTCTTGCCCTTGGAGCAGGGCCAGTCTGGACCCTCTTACCGGGCTGATGTTCTCTGCCCCGTTGGTCCCCCACAGAGGGTACCTGTCCTCTGTTTGGAATCCCAAGACCTACCTGCACAGTTCTGGGGCCTGTCAACCCTCCCAATAAGAAACAGGCTGCAGCCAGCCATGGGGTCATTCGATACCACACCGCATTGTCCTTTGGCCTATGCCATGGAAAGGATTCCTTTCCAACACGTTCTAGATTCCTGTCCAGCATCTAGAATGTGTTGCTGGGAAGCTACTGGTGTGTGCTTTGCATCAGGGACAGAGGTGCCATTTGCTTGGCCTCTGAGAACAGGTGGGGCACGCCCTATGGGTTTGGGGAATACACAGTCCATGGCATTTGCTTAGTGCCAGAAAGTTTCCAGAGCGCTTTCACAGACATGGTATTTAACTTCATCTTTACAACAACCCCCGTGAAGGAGGTAAGGCAAGTGCAGTTATCCTTAACTTCCAGACGTGGAGACCGGGCTTGGAGAAAATGGGGTCTAATCTGCCCAAAGTCCCAGAGCTCCACAGTGGTTGTGGCCAGGCTAGAGCCCCACAATCCTGGATTCCTGTCCAGGGCTCTCTCTGCTCCACACTGCTGCTTCTGGACAGAGACCATGAGGGCCACCTAGTAAAATTAGGCTTACTCTGTCACCTGACAGGTGCCTGGAGGGCTGAGGACATGCACCTGAGCACACACATTTGTAGCTGTAAGTAGCAGTACAATAAACTCGCCAGGGAGCCTTTAACGTGCTTGAATCCAAATATTGTTGGATTCAAAGTGTGGTCCTGCAAAAGAGACAGTAAGCCCTTTATCTCCTTGTCTTTGCACTAGACTTTGGCCTCCACTATCCCAGGGGAAGGTCGGTCACAGCCAAACTTAAGATACAGAGAAGAGATTATGTCTTAGCTTTTGAGCTTCTAAGGGTCTCCAGGTCCTGGCAGTTTAGGGTTTCCAAAGGTGCTTTTCACTTTCAACCCCCGTTCTGCCTGCTAAGATGTGACAGATGTTCTGCCAGGGCACATGTCTATGCAGATAAGCCTGGGTATCGTGTAGACCCTCACTGCCTGCTCTTCTCCATGCTATGCTCCTGCAGTGTGGATTTTGTGAAGTGGTCCTCGCAGGGGATGCTGCGGATGAGTCCAGATGCCATGAACGCCCTTTTTAAGCCGACCATCGACAGCATCATTGAGCATCTCCGTAAGTATCAGCCAGGGCTCGGCCACTCAGCGAGGCAGAGCTGAGAAAGAGGACGGGCTTTTCCAGCATCACCAGCTGGTGCCTGTGGAGTCAGGTTGGCCTGGATCTGGGAGCCACAGGCAAGGGCCCCGCAGGACTGGGCAGGGCTTGGGCATGTATGGGAGAGGTTGCTGGGCATAGGCTCTGGATCCCTCTCCTCGTACTGCAAAGCTGCTGAGAGCTTATCTCACCCAAGCTTTCCGTTTGGTCTCAAAAGTCAGAGAGCTGGTAATGACAAAGAGGAAGAATTAAATAAACAAACAAAACTTTAAAACAACAAAAAAGATCAGAGAACTGGAAGCTCTGAGGCAATGTTACCTGAGAGTGGCAGGCCCTAGGAAATGCATATTCTTTGCTTTACTGGGACATGTTAGACATCCTCACCCTGCTAGGGGAGAAGGAACTGTTATGTGAACCAAAGGAAGTTCTGCAAGACAGCAAATGGAATGTGGCTATGTCATTATCCTGCTACATTGGTGGCAGTACCCAGGGACATATAGCAGACTCACCGGGGACCTTTTTCAATATCTTGTCCCCCACCTACCAAATCAGACTCTCTAGGAGTGGGATGGGATTTTTATGAAAATCAGAGAATTCTATTTATAACAGCCTGCCTTGACTTACCCAGCAGAACCACAGGTTTGGAGAGCTTTAGGAGTATTCATTTATGCAAACCAAATTCTACTTAAAATTATCACCATGTATCTGTTAAAATGCATTTCTACTTAGCAGCAGCTCTGGCATTTATTCCAGAACATATTGGTGTGCAAACTCCCTTTCTTTAAAAGACCAGTTCTGCAAAGATTCTGTTCAAGGAGCTCAGAGTAAGCCTGCCCTCACATTGTTCCAAGTGGCCTTGTCCGTTCCCCACAGATGCAGGCAGCCGAGTTCCCCCTTCCTTGCTAGCTTTTGGTGACAGGACATTCTCCCTGCCTCCTCCCTTCCAGGAGACCTGTTTCAGAAGCCCGAGGTGTCCACCGTCAAGTTCCTCTTTCTGGTGGGTGGCTTTGCTGAGGCGCCCCTCCTGCAGCAGGCGGTGCAGGCTGCCTTCGGGGACCAGTGCCGGATCATCATCCCTCAGGACGTGGGCCTCACCATCCTCAAGGGCGCCGTCCTCTTTGGCCTGGACCCCGCGGTCATCAAGGTGCGCCGGTCACCGCTCACCTACGGGGTAGGCGTGCTGAACCGCTACGTGGAGGGCAAGCACCCGCCCGAGAAGCTGCTGGTGAAGGATGGCACTCGGTGGTGCACTGACGTCTTCGACAAGTTCATCTCTGCCGACCAGTCTGTGGCTCTGGGTGAGATGGTCAAGCGTAGCTACACCCCGGCCAAGCCCTCCCAGCTGGTCATTGTCATCAACATCTACAGCTCTGAGCACGACGACGTCAGCTTCATCACTGATCCCGGGGTGAAGAAGTGTGGCACGCTCCGCCTGGATCTCACGGGGACCAGTGGCACTGCGGTGCCTGCCAGGAGGGAGATCCAGACCCTTATGCAGTTCGGGGACACCGAGATCAAAGCCACAGCCATTGATATAGCCACTTCAAAGAGTGTCAAAGTTGGGATCGACTTCTTAAATTACTAACCCTCCCGCCCCGCTGCCTGCCCCCTTGAACTCAACTTATCTGCATCTGCTGACCTCAACCTTGACTGTTCTTTCCCTAACCTTGACCCTCACCATTGCCCATGTGAATTTCAGCAGGGAAGATGAGAATAATCAGGGCTAGAAATAATTAGTGACTTTTGAGGGCACTCTGGAGTCAGAAAAACAGAAATTAAGATTAAGGTTTAGGCATAGAAAATTAAAGGATCCTGGAGGAGCAGCTAGTTTTCATAGGTACAAAAGTGGTGAAACGGCCACGGAGAAGGGAATCAGTACATTTCTGCAGCAGAGATTGCGCTGCTTTGAACAGATAACGGAGGTTATGTAAAATTTAGGATGCCCTATTGCTGTCTTTCTAGATTTAAAATGAGATCTTTGAACCAGGAGGAGATCTTCATCTGAGACTTTTCTTTCTAAATTTTTTGGATGACCGTCAATATAAAATGCCACCCGTCTGCAGTTGATTTCTTTTCATCATCATGTGATTAAAAGTGGTGATTCAGTGGGAACTGGGAATGTTTTTAGTTGGTGGTAGAAGGCTGCCTACACTGGGCACTGTTTTAGATTCTCATATAATTTAAATAGCAAGGAGGTTCAGGGAAGAATAACCATAGCCTTGGGTAATCCACTAGGGCTTTTGCGAGTAGGAGAGCTGATACCTCACATTCTTAGCAGGTGAAAACTTGCAATGATGGAAATAGATAGTGAAGAGTTACTGATGTATCCCAAATTATATGCTGTGATATAAATTCCCAGCATGCCCAGCCCTGATTTCTGAGTTCAAAAGTAATTCTCGTGAATCTTAGTAGGAATTCTGGGTAAGAAAATGAGGTTGCCATTGGTCTTCTTTGCATCACCAAGACCAGACATCCAGAAGAGCCCCTCACCTTGAAAAGCAGACAGATTTTAAATTAACCCCCTCCTTCCCGCTCACCTTCATCTCCCTAAGAGTTTTGGCCATTTAGTTCCACATTTTGAAAGGAATACCTTGGTGAAATTTGGGAAGAGAATCTGTGCTATGCAGTGTTTCATTAAAATCTTCAGTTTTTCAAGTCTCTCTAAAAATAATTGTAGATCTATACTTGATATATTAAGTCGGTTTTTTTTCACGGCAGGCGTGTGGCTCGCCCGCATCAGAATTGCCTGGGTGCGTGTTCAAAACAGCTTCCTGGATCCGGGCCCTTTTTAACTGAGGCCGACTCTTGGAGAGGGGCACCAGAATCTGCATTTGTAGTGTATACCACATCGTGGTTCAACTGAAATTTGAGAAATACTAACCTGAGATTTTGTTGAAGTTCACACACAGACCACAGCCCGCACTCTGCAGGTGTCCCCTTTGGGCTCCCTTAGGAAGAGGGCTTCCATGTGAAGGTGACCCCATACCTTGCCCTCTTGGTCAATGGGATTGGGGCTCCACCTGGCTTGGAGATGGCACTTTTAACCCTCACAGGAAGGGCCAGGGGAGGAAAAAAATTGCAAGAAAGCGACACCAAGAACGGAGCTGACTGAGGAACCAACTGGAGGGTCTTCACTCTCTCCTTCCCCACTGTACAAAACCAGTTTTCTGCAACATTCAGGAGCCAACTGAGGAAAAGAATCAAGAATCTGACTCACAGCCCATCTGATCTGTTCAAAGCTGTCTTTTCCACCTGCTGAAATTCATTAAATCACTGGAGGCATGCATAATGAATGGAGAATGAGTGAACTTCCAATGCAACTTGGATTCACAAACCCATTATCATAGCCAATATGCAGATTTTAAACAGCATTTCACATTTCATTTGACCATGTCTTCTTTTTCACATTGCCTGCTGCAGAATTCCCTACTGGAATGTGAAACAATGAACAAACCACAGAACTAGAGAGTGCTGTTTAGTCACATAACTTAGTAGCGGGATTGTGTATCCAGGCACAAAGGTGTCTTTGCTAATGTTCTCTTGCTATCTGCCCTGCTTCAAACGCTAAATGGTATGGGTCTTTCTTTGTTGCCAGCCATATTCTACAAATAAGACTTTTCAATATAGTTATGAGTAATATAATTTTATGTACATATAATGTTAGAATATTGTACAGAATCTTTGTTTCTACGATGCGCTTTTCTTGTTTCAAAAAGAGGAAAATGCTTGATTTTTGTTGATGATACTTTTGTTACTGTCCTTAATTTTCCATAGTTTGGTTTCTTAATTGTGCTCACTAAGCATCAATTTGTGCTGATGCCAAGCTATGGACTATGTACACAAGACCGAGCAATAGACAGAGGTGCCTAGGGTCAGAACACACTGAACACACATGGACCGCCTGGATCAGGAGCCTCATCAGACCCTTCTCCATGCACATCCTTCCCAAACAGTCACAGATTCCACTGAAAGGAGCAGATTCTATCAGTTCTTCTGTGCAGACTTTAAGAGCTGAACGTTCTGGTTCTGGAAGCCATGTGACTGTGCAGAACAACCTAAGAAACCCTTTGCGTCGTAAGGGGTCGTTGACCTCTCCTTCCGGGTCAGAGCAGTCACTCTGAGGCAAAGCGTGGTCCACTGTGTGTGATGTTTTCAGGATGCTAGGGTCAAAGAAAAAAAAAAAACAAGTGGTACATAAGCCCAGCTTTTCTGCTGGGCTAAGTGTAAGTGTGAGTAACATGGTCAAGCCCCTCTTTTTTGGGCTAATGTAAAGCCTTTCCCGCATTGCATTAATGCTGTCTCCCTGTGTACTGTTTCTCTTAAATGAGCAGATAGAAATCTGCAGTGTTGGCAGACAGGTGATGGAGAGGATGAGAATTTTATCTTCTGGCCACAGAGCTGCAGCCCCGGTTGTCAAAGTCCTTAAACGAAACCTCCAAATCCATCCCTCCTTCCCTACCCCCACTGGAATATTCTAGAATAAGAGCACTGGATAAGTACACTTGAACACATTTTTCTAACCTTAGAAAGTATCTACAAGGCCTGTTGTCTTGACCCATTACTCAATTGTCCCCGGCATATCATCTGATATTCACGTTTCTTGGAAGCAGAATCATCAAGGCTTTCCTTTGTAACCGCCCTTTCCATACACAGCAGGCGTGAATAAATGCTAAGTAACAGACAGGAGGGGAAAGAGGAGGAACCATACAACTGTTTTTGCAAAATGATGGCTGAGTCCAGATTATAGAGGTTGCCTTACCCTTAGAATGTTATTTAGACCAAGTTTAGCTTTTAGAGTCCAGGTCTGGTTAATTGCCAGGGTAGCAAAGAATCGCATGCACCAATGTAAACAGGAGTCAAAACGCATTATTAGTCAAAGATCGAATTTCACATTGTAGAGATGTATAGCTGTGATTAAGCTGCATATGTATGCTGGGAAACGGCTTAAGTGGATGGCTAGTACAAAAGTTGTTGGCCATAATGTCACACCTCTCATCTGCTTGAAATATGGACCAGCATTCTAAAATATCAGCTATTGGGGTCTCGTTCACTACAAGATAAATTCAAACTTCACAGAACTTTGCAGCAGTTCACCACCAGACAGGATTGTGTCTGCAAACTCTCTTGTCTTCACAGACGCCTAATAAAGCAAAACTCTGAATCTCATGTGGCCCAGATTTTTTTTCCCCCATCCTGGGTTTGCAAACTGCATGATGGACACATCAGTACTGATCTCCCTCTTTACCCCATCTCAGGTGGTGGAGAGAGAGTTTCAGTTTTTTCCAGGTGCTATAAGTTTTATTAAGTTATTCTAACAAGAGACTAGGCCCTTTGTTTGCTGGGAACCAAGGCCCCATCAATGTGCACAGAGCTCCTTTTCTCTGGAAGAAAGTGGTCTAGCCAGAGGGAGGGCAGGTAAGCAGAGTGACCACTGCCAATGCCACTGCACCCCAGTGTAAGTCATTAAAACACGCAGAAGGCCTGGCCGGGCTCCTGCCCCTGGGCATCCCAGCCGTCACGTGAAACTGGCTGTATCCAGAGCCTACACCTGAGTCGCCCTCCAGAATTGGCTCCGAAAGCTTCCTGATGGCCCGAGGTATGTTCTAAATGCGGTGACAAAAGAGAGGTATAAATGGTGGTCGGCTCCACCAGCCTTCATTTGCAGTTCAATTTTCAGAAAAGTAGAGGTAGGGAAGGCCGGGAGGTGCAGCAAACAAGCGTGCCCTGGAAGTAAGGCAGCTTCAGCGTCATTTTCTGTAAAGGGAGCAGCCAGCACGTGCCCGCCCCCACAAAATCTGGTTCATAGGGCGGACATCTTGGTGGGTTTCAATCCAGTGAGAGGAAGTCTGGGTGTCCCCCCAAGGGTGATTAGAAAGAAGGATGACTCACCTTCCCCAGGTGGACAGCCACTCCTCTCTGCCTTCACTTGTCCCGGCCACCTGAGAATCTGCCTCTCCTAACAGGAGACAGTGAGGGAGGGGCCGCCAGGCCCAGGAAGCTCCTGTATTGGAGGCGCCAGGGGCCCCAGGCCTCGCTTCCTCCCGCCCACTGCCGGCCCCGCCCCCTGTTCCCGCCCACCTGCTTCCCCAGCCAGACCTGCAGGCTCAGCCGCCGCGGTGTCTACACTCGCAAAAACGCCCGCTTTGACCTAGAGCCCTCCGCATACCCTGCCCCTGGCTGGGGCAGCCAAGGCGCGGAGGACAGCTCTGAGGCCAGATGTTTACTGCGCAGATGCCCGACTTTACACCGGGGTCCGGGCTGTGCCGGGCGCTGGGGGAAGCGGCCACCTTCCAGGTGGGACCCCGGGAGGAGTGGGGGAGGGGCAGGCTGGCGGCGGTGGGGCCTTTGTGCTCCACGGGGTGAGCGCACAAAGGCCTGGTGGAAGGCAGGGATCCTGGGCGGCCGGGCAGAGGCCAAGTGGGCACCGACTAGAGCCAGCCCTGCCCAGGTGAGCTCTGGGGTGGGATTGGAAGAGGGTGTCTAGGAGGGTTCCTGCTGGTACTTCTACCCACTCCTAGCCCCCTTTCCCAGGACGCCGCCTCTCTCCCCACCATCCTCCCTGCCCACCTCCTCCAGGCAGGCTTATACCCCAGCTGATGCTTTTGGGCAACATATCCTATCCCTGAGAGTTTAGAGGTCATCTGTTCACACCCCCTTTCACTCTGGAACCCTGAAACCGGTTACCTAACCTCTCTGTGCCTTATTTTTCTCATTTATAAAATGGGGGGAGTTCCAACAGGAACTCATTCTTAAGGGGAGCTGTGGGGATTAAAGGAGAATGCGGTTCTGCTGCAACCGCATGGGCATAGCCAGTGTTCCCTGTCTGTTGCCTTTTTAAATTGGGGAATGGGTATAATATAGCATTTATATCATGGGGCTGTTGAGAGGATTAAACAAGCGTGGAAAGCTTTCAGAAAAGTAAGCGGGTGGTCAGTATGGGTGGGACATGGTCTCACAGCCAGGTCTGTCTGACTCCAGGCCCAGTGCTTCCTCCCGGGAGTCAGGTACGTGATGCCAGGGGTTAGACCGGCCTAGACGTGGCACAGTCCTCACTGCTGTCAGCCTGGTGGGGGCGGAACTGTCTTAACAATCCCCATCATTGCTGACTAAGTCATGACTGTGGCCCTCCCCTCCACCCTGAATCCTCTTCTTCCAGCCTCAAAGGCATTTCTTTAAAGAGATGAACTGGCTCAGCAGGGCAGGACTTGGCAAGGCCTCAGCCCACTTGGGGGGAATAACCAGCGATGCCCAAAGAGGGAAGGTGTCTTACTGCAGAAACAGCATCCACATAAACTGATGTTTCAGTGGAGCCCCCTGAAGCAGAGGGTGGCCTCTGCTTACCCTCCTTGGACTCCATGTCTGCCTTTTGGGACTTCCTGATTCCTTCAAGCCAGAACTACTTCTCCCTTGTTTGTGTGTGTGTGTGTGTGTGTGTGTGTGTGCGCGGGGGGTGGGGGGAGGCTCCTGAGCATTGCAGGATGTTAACATCCCCCACTTCTGACAGCCAAATATGCCTCTGGACATTGCCAAATATTCCAGGGGTGATGGTGGGGGCTGGCAAACATCACCACTGCAATGTGATTTCACCTGGATGAAGAAGGGGGTCCGAGGGTGTGTGGGCCTCATCTCTCTCCTCCCCTGAGTCTCATGAACCTCACACAGGGGCTTCTGGGCTTGCTCAGCTTTGCATTCCCAGCCTTTATCATGTTTCACGGCCATCGTATGAGTACAGTTCACAATTGTTGAATGGCTGGAGGTTGGATGGAGGGGAGGGTGCTTCCAGGGAGAGGTGACCCTGGTAGGTGTGGTCTACACACTGTTATCCAAGTTAACATAAAAGGTGATGGGCCCTTGGTAATAGGTCATTGGTTTATGACTGAAGCCAGCTATGTCACTGGCTTTGGGTAAGATGGTAGTGCAGCCTCTCAGCCCCAACCCCTGGCAGTCATTCTTCCACTCCCAAGAGCTTGTGCACACTCAATAGTAATTCCTTAAGGCAGTGACTTTTGATGAGACCATTTCATTCCCTCTTCCCTCCACTAACAGAGAGCGAAATCATGGAGCCTTCCAAGACCTTCATGAGAAACCTGCCAATCACACCAGGCTACAGCGGTAAGTGTGGATGTGCCCTGCAGCTGTGCCTGGCAGGGGAACCCGGGTCCTGGTCTCTGTCCCTGCCTTGACCCACTGTCTGTGTCTGTGCAGCCAACTGGACTAGTCTAGGCGCTCTAGCTTTTGAGACATGCATTGAGAGCATTCCATCACTGAAGATGGCTGATGGCCAGGTTCTGAGAGGCAGAACTTAGACCACGTGTCCCGGAACATGGCCTGGTATGCAGATAAAGCACTTAATGCCTGTTGAATGAATTTTGGACCAGGATAGACACAATGTGATGAGGATAGACACAATGTGATGAGGATAGGCACACGAATAAGTAGAGGCCCTGTCCTCCCCAGGTTGGTTTTCTCAAGTCCTCCACAAAGGTTATTCTTGTGCTCCCATCCTTTCCTGCATCCCCTAAAGGGAGGCTGGCCAACTGCCCTGGTCTACCTGGGACCGCCTTTGTCCTGGGACTGCCTGGGACTTTGCTTAACACTGAAAATCTTGCATTTGGGAAACTCCTCAGTCCTTGGCAAACCAGGACAATCGGTTGCCCTACCTAGAGGCTATTCCTCCTCAGGCTTCTGGGCTACTGAGAAGTTACTAAGTCATATCCTTGTGGGTGACAAACCCAGTGGTCCCCACAGACCCTCGGCTCTCCCATACATCCGGTCTCAGCAGGAGTAGTACTTGGGGAATATTCCAAGGTTGCCCAGCCTCACCCTGGTCCTAATGGCTGGTCGAGAATAGGCTTTGGGTTCTGACAAGCTGAGGTTCAAATCTCTGTTTGGTCACTGTCGATGAGACTGTAAGTAACTTGCCTCTCTGTGGTAAGTACAACATTCTGTAAAATGGATGTATTAGTTTTCTAGGACCACTGCAACAAATTACCACAAACTGTGGTTTAAAGCAATGGAAATGAATTCCCTCACAGTTCTGAGGCCAGACGTCTGAAATCGAGGTGCCCGCAGGGCCACGCTCTTTCTGAAGGCGCTAGGGAAGGATCCCACCTTTGCTTCTTCCAGCTTCTGGTGGCCCTAGTGTTCTTGGCTTGTGGCAGCATCTCTCCAGTCACTCTCTTCATCCTCACATGGCATTTCCCCCTGTGTCTCTGTGTCTCAAGTCTCTGTCTTCTTTCCTCTATAAGGACGTCAGTCATCGGATTTAGGACCCACCCCAAATCCAGGATGATCGAATTTTTAGGCCCTTAACTTAATTACATCTGAGAAGTCCCTATTTGTAGATAAAAGCACATTCACAGGTACCAGGGGTTAGGACTTGGATATATCTATTTGGAGGATACAGTTCAACCCACTACATGGGATACCATAAGATTGCTGTGAGGATTAAAGGAGCCAGCATACATAACCTATTTTAAATGTCTTGGTCCTTAGCGAGACTCGATAAAGTTAGCTCGGATGCTTATGTGTGTGCATATATGCACCAATAGAAAACCTAGGCAGACCAAAGTAGGCCCTGATGGCAGGGAAACCACTGTGGCAAGGCCCCTTAGGGTCTTCATCATATTAGGATATCTTTTAATCATCCGAGGGTTGGGGAGTCTGGGCGATGCGTGGAAGGCTTCCAGCACTGTCAAGATTAGTTTAGTGATTAGATTCTTCCAGAGGGGGTTATTGTAGGGCTCAGGGGGTGAGGATTGCTACTTTCCACTCTGAAGCCAGGTTTTGTTTTCCTGGAGACCATAGCAAAAATGTTGGGCTTCCATAAGGAGAGAGATTTATTTATTTATTTTGCAGTTTAAAACCAAGTTCTTAACCAGTTTTCCTCATTTGTTCTTCAAAAAAATGATTTTATTGTGACAATATTATAGTACTTAGGATTCAGCCTCCAGTTTAAGTAAATAGTTGTGTTTTACCCATACTAATTGTAATGATTATATGTTACTTGGTGGGAAATGGTGAAAAATTGTGCTAGGGGTGGGTCTTGCAGATAATGAATTTACCTTTTTGTGTAATAGGGCTCTGCTTTTAATAAGCCTGCAATTTCCTGATGGTCCAGCAAGAAAGATCCCAAATTGCATTTGGGAAGTGTCGAGGAAAATACGCTTTCTCTCTAAAAAGATGAATAATTTCAATTACTCCTTAGACTATCATTTTGGCCCATTAAATGCTTTCCCCATTTTCCGTCAGGCTGACATCAGGGGCTTTGCTATTCAAAGAGTATTACTGTCATCGCCTTTGTTGAAATGGGCCTTCCCTCCCCAGCTCCAAGGTCATTTTTTGTGGCCTTGAGAGGGCCCAGCCGCAGTGGAAACAACAGCACTGCTTGTATTAATGGCCTTTGGAAAAACGTAGTGTTGTTGGCTGAGGAAGAAACGCCAAAGGGTGGGCTGAAATGCTGGGGAGTTTAGGCGGGCTCGGAATTCCTTGCTGGCCGGTCTTGCGGAAGGCTGTGATTCCATTCGGCTCTTGCAGGCTTCGTGCCGTTCCTCAGCTGCCAAGGAACGTCCAGGGAGGATGACATGAACCACTGTGTGAAAACCTTCCGGGAGAAAACACAGCGCTATAAAGACCAGCTGTGGGAATTTTGCTGCGCAGTGGCCACTGCCCCGAAACTGAAGCCTGTCAACTCCGAGGAGACGGTCCTGCGGGCCCTGCACCAGTACAATCGGCAGCACCACCCCCTGATCCTGGGTAGCAGCGCCCTGAAACCATTTCCCCTCACCCCTGGTCGCCCGTGCAGATTCTCATAGGCCAGCTGAGCTGCCCCAGAGCCCCCAAAATCCCACACAGTTCTAAATCCCAGGGGTCAGTGCCAAATGCAAAGGCTCCATTTCTTAAAATGAGAAATACATTTCTTTTTCTTTTTTTTTTTTGAGACAGAGTCTCACTCTGTTGCCCAGGCTGGAGTGCAGTGGTGCGATCTTGGCTCACTGCAACCTCTGCCTCCCGAGTTCAAGCGATTCTCCTGCCTCAGCCTCAGCCAAGTAGCTGGGACTACAGTGCATGCCACCATGCCTGGCTAATTTTTGTATTTTTAGTAGAGACAGAGTTTCACCATGTTGCCGAGGGTGGTCTCGAATTCCTGACCTCAGGTGATCTGCCCGCCTCGGCCTCCCAAAGTGCTGGGATTACAGGCATGAGCCACAGAGGCTGGCCAGAAAGAAACATTTCTAGGGGAGGGGGCACAGTCCTGGTTAGGGAAGAGGGTGCTGGTCTGAGAACTAGGAGACCCTAGGCAAGTCACAAGTTTTCAGGCCTCAGCTTCTGGATCAGTGGAAAACATTTTTTAGTTGCTTTCTCTGTGCCATGGTGTCTTTTTACAGAATGCAAATATGTAAAGAAACCTCTCCAGGAGCCCCCGATCCCTGGCTGGGCAGGCTACCTGCCGAGAGCCAAGGTCACTGAATTTGGCTGTGGCACGAGATACACTGTCATGGCCAAAAACTGCTACAAGGACTTCCTGGAGATCACGGAGAGGGCCAAGAAAGCACATCTGAAACCATATGAAGAGTGAGTCTGGCTTGGGTCCGTACCCCAGGCACAAGATCAAAGGGAGAAGTGCAAACCCAGGACGGGGGTTTACCAGATGTCTCCATCCCAGCACTAGGACTATTTGTGCGTGATTTGTCTTAGAGAAGGTGCCTCATTTGTAGTTTCAGGGCTTCCCCAGTAGGCAGCTGCCCTCTGCTCCCGACCTGTGCTCAGCATTCCCCAGCAGCTCTACCTGTGGTCTTTGCTGGTTTGCAGGGAGGGGATAGGAGTAAAAACCAGCAGGGCTACCATCCTGGCAGTGGCTTAAGGCCCAAGGATGCTGAGTGGGCTTAGCTTTCTCTTCTGTGAAATGAGGGGGATGATCTTTACCTTTAGAATAAATTGTAGGGAAATAACATACCATGTTCATATATTTACTCTTATATTTATGTATTGTATACTATTTATTATTATCCTATTCTTAATAAAAGGTCCATAACTTTGTGACTTCTGTTCTTGTTTTAGAATATACGGAGTTAGCTCCACAAAAACTTCTGCTCCTTCTCCAAAAGTTTTGCAGCATGAAGAGCTGCTGCCAAAATATCCTGATTTTTCTATTCCAGGTGAGGAGGACTGTCCTCTTTCCTTCCTACTACCGTTTTAAAAAGGGGATGAAATGTTTGCAGTGGCCTTTCTGCTTAGCTGGGCCAGCTGCCTGCAACTCACATGGATGGTTTCTCTCCTAGATGGAAACTGCCCTGCCCTTGGAAGGCCCCTGAGAGAGGACCCCAAAACTCCATTGACATGTGGCTGTGCTCAGAAGCCAGGTATACCATGCAGTGGGAAGATTTATCTAGAGCCACTGTCCTCCGCAAAGTATGCAGAAGGCTAGAAGCGCAGAGTCTCCCAAGGAGGTGAACTTTAAGTGGGGCTTCCAAAACCTGCTGTTCTCATGTTGGAATCATGCCCAGTGAGCAATAAAGAAATTTAATAACAAGAATTTTTTAACTGCCGCCTGCATCCTGAGTGGTTGACAGTTGCATGTCATTAATGATAAAGACCTTTTTTTGTCATGTGGGAACAAAGAGGCTGCTTCTCTGCATGCTGAAGTTTCTTGTGCAGGTTTTCTCCAGGTTATGTTCACCATGAGCTAGGGTTCCTAACCCCCGAGGTAACACTGCAGCCAGGCCAGGATCTTCACTGAATACCTAGCCCAACCCTCTAACCAAACAGCCCCTGGGTCCTGGCATGTTCCTGACAGTGGCGCAGACACCACACCCACCCCAGCCCTGGTTTTCCAGAATCCCAGTCCCCAGGAGGGTCCAGTTGGCAGATACCAGCTATATTGGTGTGATAGGGCTGCCTCCACAAAGTCCCACAAGCTGGATGGCTTGAGACAACAGAAATTTATTGTCTCACAGTTCTGGAGGCTGGAAGTCCAAAACTGGGGTGTCAGCAGGGCCCTGCTCCCTCTGAAACCCGTGGGGAATCTTTCCTCAACTATTCTCAGCTTGCCGTGTTTTGCAGCCACATTGGCATTTCTTGCTACTAACTCCAGGCCCCCTGGGTGCCTCTCTGCCTTCACACGGCCATCTTCTTTTTTTTTTTTTTGAGATAGAGTCTAGCTCTGTCACCCAGGCTGGAGTGCAGTGGTGTGATCTTGGGGCTCACTGCAAGCTCTGCCTCCCGGGTTCACGCCATTCTCCTGCCTCAGCCTCCCGAGTAGCTGGGACTACTGGCACCCGCCACCACACCCAGCTGATTTTTTGTATTTTTAGTAGAGACGGGGTTTCACCATGTTGGCCAGGATGGTCTCGATCTCCTGACCTCGTGATCTGCCTGCCTTGGCCTCCCAAAGTGCTGGGATTACAGGTGTGAGCCACCGTGCCCAGCCACATGTCCATCTTCTTACAAGGACACCAGTCGCACTGCATCAGGAGCATTCCCTACTCCACTGTGACCTCATTGTAACTCATTATACCTGCAATCACTCTAGTTCCAAATAAGTCTCATAAAGTACGGGGACTAGGACTTTCACATGTTTTTTTTTTTTTTTTGAGGGACATAGTTCAAGCCGTAACACTGGATAACATCATCTTGCCACCAGCAGGCACCCTGACCTCCCTCAGCAACCATCTGCATGCAGAAGAAATAAAAAACAGCTACTGGGACAATGAGACCGTTGTCATCCACTCAGAAATGTGCAGAGCCACACGGGGCAGCAAGCTGGGCCTGGGAGGTTTTTTCCAAGGCAAGAATTTTCACCTGGACATCCTGGACTCCCATGATTCCATGGGTAGAAGTCAGAAGGTCAGAGAACTTTGATGAGAAAAATAGTTACATCACTGTTTTCACTAACTTCCAGGCGAAATTTAGTATTTCCTTCCTTGATGAATGTAAGCAACAAACCACTGCAGGACCTGTCACCTTAGCCTGAGAGCAATCACAGATGTTTTTGTATCACGTGGCTCTGGCTGCAAACAGCTGGAATGATGTTAAAGCTCATCTCTTTATAATCATGGTGGTTATTACAGTGACTATATCTATTCTCTCACATATTGTTATTCAATATAAGAATAAAGAAATGGCTGTTTTATAAATTTGTTCTTTTTAATATTTTGATAATATTTCAATATTGTTTCCATTGTAATCTTATGTATTTTGCTTTAAACATTTGGAAATATTGTTTTGACAAGAGGCCCACAGGTTTCACTAGACAGCCGTGGGTCCCCACCACAAGAATGGTTAAGAACCTTTGTCCAGAAAAACAACCACGAATGTGTGTAAAGGGAGATTGTCACACAAAACCAGATAACGACACCCTCCCCACAGGGTTCAGGATTATGGTACATTTCATTATTTTTAAATGATATGATGGAAAAAATGGTGTTGTATGAAAATACCTAGGATCCCATACATGAAATAGGCAGGTCATAAAACTGTACAATAGCACCAGACCTGTGTGTGTGTCACTCATACACACAAACTCATGCACAATATTATCCTGCTTTTTGTTTTTAAAAAAGGGTGAGGGGGTGGGCACTAACCTATAATGCTAGCAGTGGTCATTTGGATGATGGTCCGATTGGTTATTTTTATTTGTTTATTTATGCTTTTTTCAATTTTCCATAGCCAATAGGTATTGTTTTTATAATCAAGAAAAAAAGTCATTAAAAATCCCTATTTGAATTAAAAGATATTTTAATATTTTAGAGATTAAATGTTTAAAGAAAGGTGCAGTGGTTCACGCCTGTAATCCCAGCACTTTGGGAGGCTGAGGCGGGTCGATCACCTGAGGTCAGGAGTTTGAGACCAGCCTGGCCAACATGGTGAAACCCCCGTCTCTACTAAAAATACAAAAATTAGCCGGGTGTTGTGGCTCATGCCTGTAATCCCAGCAACTCAGGAGGCTAAGGTGGGAGGAGCTCTTGAACCCGGGAGGCAGAGGTTGCAGTGAGCCAAGATCACACCACGGCACTCCAGTCTGAGCAAAAAAGTGAGACTCCGTCTCAAAAAAAAAAAAAAAAAATGTTTAAACAAAAAAGCCACATCTCAATAGAAGGTAGCTGGCATTCCCTTCCAAGGGCTGAGGCAAAGCTCAGTGAACTGTCGGGATTTTTTTCCAGTGTTCTGAAAACCCTGAAAGAGTTAAAACCCACAATCTTGGAAAGGAAAAGTGGAGCTAGATCTCCCCACTGCGGGGATTGGGGGAGTGGCCCAGCCTGCTGCCTCTGTGCTGGCCTCTCAGGAATGAGAGACAGGAATGGATGTCTGCCTGGGCCCCTCTCCCAAACAGTTTGCAGATAGTTCCTAGGGGCTCAAGGTTGTTGGGGGTCTTTGCCCATGAAATTAACGGGGTGTGATGACTGAAATGACCCCTTGCAACTGCCCTTATCTTACTCCCATCCAGGGGATCTTATGGTGCATCAATATTTAAGTCATTGACTAATTCATTTTGCACCAACTTTTAAAAAATGGTTTGAGCTGTAAAACTGAAACAAAACCAGTAAAAACAACAACCCAGTGATAGAGGTAACAAAATTGAATAAAGGCAATTTAAGCAATTGTTTAACAGTATCTAATTATTCGACAACTTCATGATTAAGATCACCGAGTTCAACGTGCAAATCTGTAACTCCCTTTGTTTAAGCAGTTCCGCATTGCAAGTCTTTTCCTTAATCTTTATCCTTTCTGTTTCTCCCTAGCCTATAATTTCTGGAGTGTCATCTGTTGGCGGGGGAGGTAGAGAGGTGATTTTACTGCTCAGCAAATTATCATCATTAGCACAAGCTGCATCGGTAATGAGCTCATTTTTGCCACTAAAAACAATTTCCATTACCTGATAAGAAAATTCCTTGGGCCAGCTTGGGCCTTTTGTTGGGATAGTTTGACCTCCATGGCAATCAAGTGCTCCTTTGGGGCCACCTCTTCCTTTTTCTGTGCAAGAATTGACAGTTCTCTTTTTTTTTTTTTTTTTTTTTTTTTTTGAGATGGCGTCTCGCTGTGTCACCCAGGCTGGAGTGCAGTGACGGGATCTTGGCTCACTGCAAGCTCTGCCTCCCGGGTTCACGCCATTCTCCTGCCTCAGCCTCCCGAGTAGCTGGGACTACAGGCACCTGCCACCACACCTGGCTAATATTTTTAGTAGAGACAGAGTTTCACTGTATTAGCCAGGATGGTCTCGATCTCCTGACCTCGTGATCCGCCCACCTTGGCCTCCCAAAGTGCTGGGATTACAGGCATGAGCCACCGCACCCGGCCAAGAATTGACAGTTCACTTCACAACAAGTGTGGAGAGGGGATGCCATGGTTCTCCGTCCCCACTCCCCATCCTGCAGAGTGGTGGCCAGCTGGCTATAAGTGGGACCTTAATCATGGCTTTAACACAACTTTGCTCAAGCACCGCTGTGAAATGTGTGGACAGGAGTCAGACTCCCTGAGTTCATATCCCAATTCAGCTTTTGTTTTTCTGGCTTTGTGACTCTGAACACCTTCCTTAGCATCAAATTCCTCTTTAGCATCACCTCTTTAGCATCAAATTCCTAGTTTGTAAAATGAAGATAACAAAAGAGTCTACCCAGTAGTGTGGGCATAACAAGTAAGAGATTAGGCAGGTGGTCAGTCTGGCCCACACATGCTCAGTAAATATTGTTATATAAATTACATTTACCATTCGGGTAAAAGGACCTGGAAAAATTGCTGTAGCTGACATGCACTGAGAGTATTAGGAGTGACATCTCAGAGAGTGAGTTATTGACAGAACAGGGTTCAGAATCCAGAGCTCCTGGCTCCTAAAGTGCCCTCCGCACCATGGCAGTTTTCTTCCTGGGATTCTCCCCTGTGAGGCAAGCAGCACAGGTGTGATTACCTAACAAGGAAAACAGCAACAGCAGCAGCAGCAGCCAGTGAGTAGAGTGCTTGCTTCTGCTCAAGCTCTGTATCTGGAATAGCTTATTGAATCAGGATAAATCAATTTCATTTCATAGGTGGGGACATTGAGGCACAAAGGGATTAAGCAATTTGCTCAGAGCCACACAGACAATAAGTGGCAGAGCCAGGAATCGAACTCAGGCAGTCTGAGGCCAGGTCTCACACTTAACTTTCATGCCTGGACTGCTACGTCCTGTGGATCTCTTCAGTAGCCATTGTCACAGTAACATGAACTACTACTAAATGGCTCACGGTTTCAACATCGAATCAACTTAGAAAACAGATGAAAGGATAAGCAAACAACACAAAAGTATAATAAATGTGCCAGAGTCAGTATACTGGGGTTAAGGATGCCGAGAGCTGGGCTTTGGGGGGTCCTCATACCGGTCTGTGCTTCGTAACTGCTGAGTAATCTGGAGCAGGAAACTTAACTGCTCCAAGCTTCAGTCCACAGTTATAAAATGACGATAATACCTTCCTCATGAGGCCATTTTGGAAGATTTAATGAAATAACTCACACAAAGGGCTTATGGCATTTTGCAGGCATAAAACTTGCAGGCCTTCCGTTTCCTGTTGACCACAGTGAAAAGCACTAGAAGACAGCAATAGCGAAAAAGGCGAAGGCTGAAAGGTTCACTAGGGATGAAGACCCTTGCTCTCCCTGCCCTGCTCTTAGGCCTTGCTCATCCGACCCCTGTCTCACCCCAAGAATTTCAAGAGCCAGGGTCTTGAGTCCTTTCCCAGATGGCCTCTGGTTCCTTAAGCATATTACCTCTCCCCAAACAATCCAAAGTTTCCCTTGGTTCCAGGTCTAGAGTGAGCAACCCATGAGTGTGAGCTATCATTAGGCAAGGTTGCCCAGGCAGGCAGACCCCATCCATCTGCCCTCTCCTTGGCAGCCTCTTATTTTCAGCTGATGGGGCATGTGAAGGTGGGGGAGAAGAGTGTGGGGGTACACCAGCTTCCATCCATATTTAGATTCAAACCAGATTTGTCAGGATTCTCCAAAGACTAAGAGGGAGCCTGCCCTCACTTCTCTTGACCAGTCTGTGGCACCACGAGGAAGGGGCACCAGGCACTCCATGGTCTAGGGGAGCTGGCCACCCAGCCCGATGTTCTTTACACCTCATTTCTGATGGGTGCTATCCTGAAGGACACACAGGCGCCGCTCTCCCCGGTCTTTCTGGCTGCGGGAGCCTCTACCCTCCACAGTCCTAGACCCTAACTCTAGGGTCTGGGGTCTCTCCGCTGTAACCCCTTGCCCAGTACCAGTTTGTCTGAAACCACTTCCGTGTGCTTAAACTCAACCCAATTGCTCTGACCATAAAATATTTCTCAACCTTTTTGCCTAAGGGCACGTCTGACAATTCATGCATATTTATCACATCTGCAGCTTTGTGAAGATTGGGGTTGTTTGGTTTTCCCTGGTTGTTCTTTTTTCTCCCCATTTTATCTACTTATGAACACTTTGAGGAACTTTTAACCAGTGTGTCCAAGAAACTTTTCTATTAGATTCATTGTCATGAATGCAGCATTTTTTCTGGGTGCCACCTCAGCCTCCTGTCCTGAAGGTGCCAACCCTTTTAATAGGACATAAATCACTAAGACTCTCTCTTCTTTTTTTTTTTTTTGAGACAGAGTCTGGCTCTGTCCCCCAGGCTGGAGTGCAGTGGCACTATCTCAGCTCACTGCAAGCTTGGCCTTCCAGGTTCACGCCATTCTCCTGTCTCAGCCTCCCGAGTAGCTGGGACTACAGGCGCCCGCCACCACACCCGGCTAATTTTTTTGTATTTTCAATAGAGACAGGGTTTCACTATGTTGGCCAGGATGGTCTTGAACTCCTGACCTCGTGATCCGCCCACCTCGGCCTCCCAAAGTGCTAGGATTACAGGCTTGAGCCACTGCACCCGGCCAAGACTCTCTCTTCTAAGCCAGAATTTGAAAATTTTTTCTATAAAGGGCCAGATAGTAAATATTTTAGGCTTCATGGGCCATATGGTCTCTGTCACAACTACTCAATTCTACCACTTTTGCAGGAAAGTGGCTACACACACACACACACACACGTCATATATATACATATGGCATACTTATATAGATAAATGAATAGGTGGCTGTGTTACAACAAAAATTTAGGGGCACTGAAGTTTTAGTTTCACATAGTTTTTTTGTATCCCGAAATGTTACTTATCTCTTGAATTTTTAAAGAACATTTAAAAACCACCCTTAGCTGGAGAGTCATACAAAAACAGGTGGCCATGGGCTTTAATCCATGGACCCCTGCTTTAAACGAAAAATTAACCCAAGAGGAGGACACTAGCCAGTATCTGGTTGTATGTGATTGATTGATTGATTGATTGATTGATTGATTTAGAGACAGAGTTTCCATCTTGTTGCCCAGGCTGGAGTACAATGGCGCAACTTCGTCTCATTGCAACTTCCACCTCCCAGGTTCAAGTGATTCTCCTGCCTCAGCCTCCCGAGTAGCTGGGATTACAGGCAGCTGCCACCATGCCCAGCTAATTTTTTTATTTTTAGCAGAGATGGGGTTTCACCATGTAAGCCAGGCTGGCCTCGAACTCCCGACCTCAGGTGATCCACCTGCCTTGGCCTCCCAAAGTGCTGGGATTATAGGCATGAGCCACCGCACTTGGCTATGTGATTTATTTTGTAAGCAATATGGGTGAAGCAGGCACTCCTTGAGAGACACCCCCTCAGAGAAGCTCAGAAACAGAGCTCTCTGTATCCAGAACACAGAGAAGGTCGCCCAGATCAACTGGCAAGAGGGAGGGGGACAAAGAATGATGTGTAGCTTGTATTCACCGGGAGAAAACCTGCAATTGCTTGAGAGAAAAGGCAGAAACAAAGGGCTTGTAGAGGCTTTTCATACCCTGCATTAAAGTTAAAATCTAATTTAGATGAAAATGGATGCATAGAAATTAAACGTGCGTGCGTGGCTTTCGTCGTTAAGTTGCGGGCCCCGTAACGAGAGCTTTACCAAATTTATTCCCTTGGCTTGAAAATAAAAATGCTTTTTGAAATTTGATTTTGTTGTGTTACAAATTGTTTTAGCTTTGTGACTAGTACAAACCCCATTTCTGATCTGCCTCAAACAAAAATAGAACATTAAAGTGTTTAAGATTCAATCAAAGGCTTGCTGTGAGCGGCACAATATTAAAATAACAGAAAAATCAATTCAATTTTTATTTTGAACATGATTTGTCACAAATAGCATTCTAATAGATAACACTGATTATACGGTAGCAAATGTAATTTATATCTACCAAGTGTTCTGCCTTTGTCAGAGTCAGCATTAAGGAATTTGACACGTATGCAGGAGAACAATAAATGTCAACTGAAATATATACCAGTTAGATATCAATGGGATGCTGAAATGAATGATGCCAGCACATGCTATACTTATAAGTAATAATATGCAGTCTAAAGTAGCCTGGGTTTTCAAATAAGAACCCTTTTTATGTTGTCATTTAAAATATCTCATATTTCTGAAGGTCAGGAATAAATGGCACTATTAGCATTAAAAGCTAGTAAAAGAAAAAGTAATTTGTTGTTCATTTAACATAACATTTTATGAAATAGATTTGTAAAGTATTCATTTTTTTTCTCCCTGTGGAGGCTGGGAAGACAGGAAGAAGATGCCTGATTCTCAATGAAGGGCTTTTTATTGCACCTTTGTTACTGTTAACCTTGATTCAGTTAAGATCTCTGTGGAATTATATGGTTTGTGCCTGGGCAGGTTAATACTATGAAAAAAAGATGTCTACACAACTGTAGTCTTAGCTAGCTCCCGCAGGATGCTGCCTGGGTCCTGGCTTTGGTCCTTATCAGTAGTGCCATTTGGTATAGGGATGACAGTATGACACTAGGGACAGGTGGCAAGACTGCCAGAAACTGAGAATGGAGGGTTTTGATGTGACAGACATAGGTCCTCAAGAGAAAGAGGAGGGAGGCACTTGCTATGTGTCTTGGGAGCAGTGGCAGCTAAATCAGGATGTGAATCCAAATACAGATGTAGGGCCATCTTGGGAAGGCTCAGCCACAGAAACCCACTAAATCACCTTTCACCAGCCACAGGTCCTGAATCCCCAAATGCTGTAGACCT
The DNA here is from genome assembly GCF_028878055.3 of Symphalangus syndactylus. Lineage (NCBI taxonomy): Eukaryota > Metazoa > Chordata > Mammalia > Primates > Hylobatidae > Symphalangus > Symphalangus syndactylus. The sequence continues at coordinate 21,811,500 of NC_072424.2, forward strand.
CATCCATCTAGGCTCGTGGGCAACCCTCTCAGCTCGTCCTTTCTTTATGTATTCTGAAGTCTCAGCTTCCCTAGAATCAATCAGTCAAAATCTTTCTCTTTTTCTCTCTCTCCTCTTCAATGTGTATAAAAAATAAAAATAACACAAAATAACATTGCCAAACACCACATAACCACCTGTAATTAGCAAAGGTGAATGCTTTATCATATTTTCCTCAAGCTCTTTTGTAAGAAGTAAACAAATACGGGACTTGGGACAACATGGCTATCTAGGTGCAGCCAGGAAGAGATCAGAATATCAGGTAGACCAGCATACTCTGAACAGGTCTTCAGAGAGAATGCACTGCGAGTGGATAAACAGACAATGCAGACACTGGGGCTGAAGGGGGAGGAAGCTGGGAACCCTGCATGGGGTTGATGAGCACCAGGACTCATTCCTGGCTCCGAAGGGCTCCTAAGGAAGGGATGAGAGAAGGAAATGCAGAGCAGCCTACTCCCACCACGGACCTCCAGGACCCTAGAGGCAAGAAAACATCATGACACCCACAGACAATCAAGTTGTCAGGGGGAACTGCCCAGAGAGTGGGAGGAGACAGAGCTTGAACCTGCAGGGAGACCAGGTAGTTTTGTGCAGGGTCAGCTGCAATGGAACACGGCAATAGGCACCCATCCCCAAAAGCTCTCTATATTCCTTTGGTGGCTTTGACCTTTGTTAGCTGCCAGACCTGGAGAGAGCAAGGCTGTCTTTTCCAACAAACTGGGGTGAGTCTGATCTGTGCTGGCTCACAGGGCAGCCTCAGCCCCCCACTGGAGCACTTTTGCCAGTGGCCACCACCACAATGCTTTCACCGGCAGCCCCTGTGCTACCCCACCGGAGTCCTTTTACCCACAGCCCCTCTGCTGCCCTCCTGGACCACTTTAGCCCACAGCATCCAACAGAGTGCTGTTGCCAGCAGTCTGGGAGCACCTTGGTTTCCTTCGAGTAGCTGGTGCTTCACCTCAAGGGGCCAGAGGAAAAAGCTATGGGCCCAGTCCCAGCCCCCCAGGGTTAAAGCATGCAGCCTAGGAGTGTCAAGCTGAGTCTTGGCCCTCTGAAATCATCCAGAAACAAACAATCAACTATACCCAACCTGTACCACAGTCAAACCCTTGAGGGCAATAAAGAACATATAAACAAAAAGCCTTGTCCAAAAGACAGCAACTTCAAAGGATAAAGGAACATTAGCCCTCACAGAAAGAAACAGTGCAAGAACTCTGGCAACTCTAAAAACCAGAGTATCTTCCTACCTCCAGATGATCACACTAGCTCCCCAGCAATGGTTCTTAACCAGATTGAAATGGCTGAAACGTCAGACATAGAATTCAGAATCTGGATGGCAAGGAAGCTCAATGAGACACAAGAGAAGGTTGAAACCCAATCCAAGGAAAACAATAAAATGATCCAAGAGTTGAAAGATGACATCACCATTTTAAGAAAGAACCAAAATGAACTTCTGGAAATAGAAAATTTACTACAGGAATTTACTACAGGAATTGGAATAATACAATTGGAAGCATTAACAACAATTGGAATAGACCAACCTGAAGAAAGAATCTAAGAACTTGAAGACCACTCCTTCAAAGCAACGCAGGCAGACAAAAATGAGGAAAAAAGAATTTTAAAAAATGAACGAAATCTCCAAGAAATATGGGATTGTGTAAAGAGAGCAAACCTATGACTCATTGGCATTTCTGAAAGAGAGCGAGCAACTTAAAAAATATATTTGAGGATACAGTCCATGAAAAATTTCCTAATCTTTTACATGCAAATTCAAGAAATTCAGAGAATCCCTGTGAGATACTGTATAAGATGACCATCCCCAAAACATATTGTAATCAGATTCTCCAAGGTCAATATGAAAGAAGAAGTCTTAAAGGCAGCTAGAGAGAAGGGGCAAGTCATTTATAAAGGGAATCCCATCAGGCTAACAGTGGAGCTTTTAGCAGAAATCTTACACTCCAGAAGAGATTGAGGGCCAACTTTTCAGCATTCTTAAAGAAAAGAAATTCCAACCAAGAATTTCATATCCTTCCAAATTATGCTTCATAAGAAAAGGAGAAATAAAATCCTTTTCAGAGAAACAAATTAGAAAGGAATTCATTACCACTACCTGCCTTATAAGAGGTTCTAAAGGGAGTGCTAAACATGGAAATGAAAGAACAATACCTGCCACCACAAAAACACATTTCAGTACAAAGTCCATTGACACTACAAAGCAACTATACAATCAAGTCTACCTAACAACCTGCTAACGACAGAATGACAGGATCAAATCCTCACATAACAATATTGGTTTTAAATGTAAATGGGTTAGATACCCCACTTAAAAGGCATAGAGTTGGTGGCTCACACCTGTAATCCCAGCACTTAGGGAGGCTGAGGTGGGCGGATCACAAGGTCAGGAGATCGAGACCATCCTGGCTAACACAGTGAAACCCCATCTGTACTAAAAATAAAAAAATTAGCCGGGAGTGGTGGCACGTGCCTGTAATCCCAGCTACTCGGGAGGCTGAGGCAGGAGAATCCCTTGAACCCAGGAGGTAGAGGTTGCAGTGAGCTGAGATCGTGCCACTGCACTCCAGCCTGGGTGACAGAGTGAGACTCAGTCTCAAAAAGCAAACAAACAAAAAGAAATAGAATGTCAAATTGGATAAAGAAGCAAGACCCCCATCTTACAAGTAATGACACCAATGACACCCACAGGCTCAAAGGAAAGGGATAGAGAAGGATCTATCAGGCAAATGGAAAACAAAAAAGAGCAGGGGAGTTGCTATTCTTATATCAGATAAAATAGGTTTTCAACCAACAACGATCGAAAAGGACAAAGAAGGTCATTACATAATGATAAATGGCTCAATTCAATAAGAAGACTTAACTATCCTAAATATATATGCACCCAACATTGAAGCACCCAGATTCACTTTTTAAAAAGTTCTTAGAGGTCTACAAAGAGATTTAGAGAACAATCCAAGTGGGAGACTTCAACATCCCACTGACAACATTAGACAGATCATCAAGACAGAAATCTAATAAAGATATTCTGGACTTAAACCCAACACTTGACCAAATAGACCTAATAGACATCTATAGAATACCCTACCTGAAAATAGGATATACATTCTTCTTATCAGCACATGGCACATATTCTAAGATTGAGCACATGCTCAGCCATAAAGCAAGTCTCAACAAATTAAAAAAAAAATCATAACAACCACACTCTTCAGACCACAGTGCAATAAAAATATAAATCAATACCAAGAAGATCCCTTAGAACCATACAATTACATGGAAGTTAAACTGCACCTGAATGATTTCTGGGTAAAAAATTAAACTAAGGCAGAAAAAAAATCATTTGAAACTAATGAAAACAGAGGCATAGCACACCAGAATTTTTGGGACATAGCTAAAGCAGTGTTAAAAGGAAAGTTTATAGCACTAAATGACTATATCAAGAAGTTAGAACTCAAATTAACAAACTAATGCCATACATAGAAGAACTAAAAAACAAAAGCAAACCAACTCCAAAGCTCACAGAAGAAAAGAAATAACCAAAATCAGAGCTGAACTAAACAAAACTGAGAAGCAAAGATCTATACAACAGATCAACAAAACCAAAAGTTTGTTCTTTGAAAGAATAAACAAGATCAATAGACTGCTAACTAGATTAATAAAGAAGGGGAAAGATCCAAATAAACACAATCGGAAGTGACAAAAGTAACATTACAAATGGCCTTACAGAAATAAAAAAAATTCTCAGAGACTATTATGAACATCTCTATGCATACAAAGTAGAAAACGTAGAAGAATGGATAAATTTCTGGACACACACAGCCTCCCAAGATTGAAACAGGAAGAGATTGAAATCTTGAATAGACCAATAACAAGTTCTGCAATTGAATCATTAATAAAAAACCTACCAACCAATAAAAGCCCAGGACCATATGAATTCACAGACAAATTCTACCAGATGTACAACGAAGAGCTAATATCAATCCTTCTGAAATTATTCCAAAAAATAAAGGAGGAGAGACCCCCCCTAACTCATTCTATAAAGCCAGCATCATTATGATACAAAAATCTGGCAGATCACAGTGAAAAAAGAAAACATCAGGCCAATATCCCTGATGAACCCACACACAAAAATCTTCAACAAAATACTACCAAACTAAATCCAGCAGCACATCAAAAAGTTAATTCACCATGACCAAGTAGGCTTTATTCCTGGCATGCAAGTTAGCTCAACACATGTAAACCAATAAATGTGATTCATCCACATAAGCAGAATTAAAAACAAGAACCACCTGATCATCTCAATAGACAGAGAAAAAGTCTTTCGATACAATTCAACATCCCTTCATGTTAAAAACTGTCGACAAATTAGGCATCAAATGAACATACCTCAAAATAATAAGAGCCACCTATGACAAACCCACAGCCAACATCATACTGAATGGGTAAAAAGCTGGAAGCATTTCTTTTGAGAACTGGAAAAAGCCAAGGATGCCCTCTCTCACCAATCCTATTCAATTATTACTGGAAGTTCTAGTCAGAGCCATCAGGCAAGAGAAAGAAGTAAAGGGCATACAAATAAGAAGAGAAGTCAATCTCTTTTCACAGACAATATGATTCTATGCCTAGAAAATCCCATAAACCCTGCCAAAAGGCTCCTACAACTGATAAACAACTTCAGTGAAGTTTCAGGATACAAAATCAATGTATGAAAATCAGGAGCATTTATATACACCAATAACACTCATGTTGACAGCCAAATCAAGACAACAATCTCATTTACAATAGCCAGAAAAAGAATAAAGTTATTAGGAATACAGCTAACTAACAAGGTGAAAGATAGCTACAACAAGAATTACAAAACATTGCTGAAAGAAATAAGAGATGACACAAACAGAAAAACATTCCATGCTCATGGATAGGATGAATTGATATTGTTAAAATGGTTATACTGTCCATAGCAATTTACAATTCAATGCTATTCCTATCAAACTATCAGTGTCATTTTTCAAAGAATTAGAAAAAATGATTCTAAAATTTATATGGAACTGAAAAAGGGCCTAAAGAGCCAAAGCAATCTTAGGCAAAAAGAGAAAAGCTGGAGGCATTACACTACCCAACTTCAAACCATACTACAAGGCTACAGTAACCCAAACAGCATGGTACCGGTACAAAAACATACATATAGATCAATGGAACAAGATGGAGAACCCAGAAATAAAGCCACACACCTACAACCACCTGATCTTCAATAATTGACAACAAGAAATAGGGAAAGAATTCCCTACTCAATAAATGGTGCTGGGATAACTGGCTAGCCATAGGCAGAAGATTGAAACTGGACACCCTTTTTTCAGCACATACAAAAATTAGCTCAAGGTGGATTAAAGACTTAAATGCAAGACCTAAAACTTAAAAAAAAAAAAACTCTAGAAGAAATCCTAGGAAATCCATTCTGGGCATTGGCCTTGGCAAATAATTTATGACTAAGTCCCTAAAAGCATTTTCGACAAAAACAAAAACTGACAAGTGGGTAACTTAAAGAGCTTCTGTACAGTAAAGGAAACTGTCACGAGAGTAAACAGACAACCTATGGAATGGAGGAAATATTCACAAACTATGTATCTGACAAAGGTCTAATATTCAGAATCTATAAGTAACTTAAACAATTCAACAAACAAAAACCAAATAATCCCATTTAAAAAAATGGGCAAAGGACATGAACAGACACTTCTCAAAAGAAGATATATATGTGGCCAACAAATATATGAGAAAATGCTCACCATCACTGATTATTAGAGAAATGCAAATAAAAACCATAGTCAAATACCATCTCACACCAGTCAGAATGGCTATCATTAAGTCAAAAAACAACAGATATTGGTGAGGTTGTGGAGAAAAGGGAACACTTATACACTGCTGGTAGGAATGTAAGTTAGTTCAGCCACTGTGGGAAGCAGTGTGTAGCTTCCTCTAAGAACTTAAAACAGAATTACCATTTGACCCAGCAATCCCACTATTTGGTATATATCCCCCCCAAAATAAATCATTTTACCAAAAAGACACATGCACTCATATGTTCATTGCAGCATTATTCACAATAGCAAAGACATGGAATCAACCTAGATGCCCATCGATGGTGGACTGGATAAAGAAAGTGTGGTACCTAAACACCACGGAATACTATGCAGCCATAAAAAGGAATGAAATCATGTCCTTTGAGGCAACATGAATGCAATGCACCTGGGGGCCATTATCCTAAAATAACGAATACAGAAACAGAAAACCAAATACTGTATGTTCTCACTTACAAGCAGGAGCTAAATACTGAATACACATGGACACAAAAATGGGAACAATAGACTTTGGGGACTACTTAAGGGAGAAGGGTGGGGAGGGTTGAAAAACTATCTATCAGGTACTATGCTCACTCCCAGGATGACGAAGGATTCTAAATGGCCTTGTAGGTCATGTTTTGATATCTTGTAGCACATATGTGGTAATAGTATTTTGTAAATAGAAATGTACGTAAGTCATAATTTCTGTATCTAAATGATATCTTCCTGACACTTGCTTTTGTCCTCAACAGGACATTTTGGGGATCTACCCATGTTGATACATATGGATCCTAGTTCATTCTTTTTCATTGATGAAGGTATATTTTGGATAATCTGACAAGTGTGAATGTTATTTTGTTGGTTTCATTTGTATTCCCCTGATTACTAGTGAGGTTAAATCTGAAGCTTTTTAAATTCAGTTTTCCTGTGTGTGAATTCCATGTTTGTGACCTCTGTCCATTTTTCTATTGGGTTGTCCTTTTATGTATTCTGAATACGAATCTTTAGTTGCATTCACTTAAAATTGCTTCTCTGAGGCTACGACCTGCCTTAGCTCTTTGTCATTGGTATCTGTTACTCTTAAAGAATAACTCATGCCAACCAGCCCTTCCTTTTTCTTCTTCTTCTTTTTTTTTTTTGAGACCGAGTCTCACTCTGCTGCCCAAGCTGGAGTGCAGTGGCTTGACCTCGGCTCACTGCAACCTCCGCCTTCCAGGTTCAAGTGATTCTCCTGCCTCAGCCTCCCAAGTAGCTGGGATTATAGGTGTGCACCACCATGCTCCGCTAATTTTTTTTTTTTGTATTCTTAGTAGAGACGGGGTTTCACCATCTTGCCCAGGTCTCGAACTCCTGACCTCAGGTGATCCAGCTGCCTCAGCCTCCCAACCTTCTTCACTTAATGACTCTTTATTATGTGCCAAGCACTGTCCTAAATGCTTTGCATTTCTTATCTTATGTAATTCTACTAGCCACCCTGTGTGGCAGGGCTACTATTATTCTCCAGTAAGTGTTGAGATCAGAGAAGTTAAGCAGCCAGCCCAGGGAGTCCAGGTAGAAGGAAATGAAGCTGCAATGAATGCAAGGCCAGCTCAGCTTTACTGCAGAGCTGAGCAATTAGGCCCTATATCACACTATGGGGATTTATATGAGTAAAGATAGAAAGTGTCATTACCACCTCTTAGATGGGATCATACTTGGTGGTTCTGAACTGTGGCTGTAAATCATCCAGGGAGCTTTAAGAATACTGGTGACCCACCCCAAAATTGTGGTTGGTCTAGGATATATCCTGGAAATGGGATTGTCTTTTGTTTTTGTTTTCTTTCTTTCTAAGAGATGGGGCCTCACTCTGTTGCCCAGGCTGGTCTCAAATTCCTGGCTTCAGGTGATCCTCTCGCCTCAGCCTCCTGAGTAGCTGGGATTACAGGTTTCTTTTAAAGCTCCACAGTAATTCTAATACACGGCCAGGGCTGATAACTTCTATAGTTTGTAGTTTTATTGAGATCTAAAACATCTAGTAGGTCTCAGACGAGGACCTATTTCATTGCACCAGGCTAAGATTTTAAATGCTGTATAGGGGCTGGGTGCAGTGGCTCACACCGGTAATCCCAGAAGTTTGGGAGGCCGAGGTGGGTGGATCACTTCAGGCCAGGAGTTCAAGACCAGCCTGGCCAACATGGTGAAATTCGTCTCTACTAAAAATAAAAAAAATTAGCCGGGCATGGTGTTGGGTGCCTACTCGGGAAGCTGAGAGGCAGGAGAATTGCGTGAACCCAGAAGGCGGAGGTTGCACGCAGTGAGCCGAGATCGCACCACTGCACTCCAGCCTGGGTGACAGAGCAAGACTTCATCTCCAAAAAAATAAAAAATACAAACAAATAAATGCTGTATAGGGTTTTAAGAAAAAGAATTTAGAAAATACAAAGAAAATAAAAGCAAAAAGGAAGAAGGAAATAAAAAAATCCCAAGATATTGAACTCAAGGACTTCAGTTCTGTTTGTATTAGCGGCCTCCCCTTAAAGGAAAGAGAGAGCTCCTTTACCCCTATTCTCCAAATCTCAGTGGAAGAAAGAATTACCTGCAATTCTCCTGAAGCAACAGCCACTGCTGTCATGATGCCATTTTCTCAATCTGCTAGATGAAGCCATTTCAGGATTCTAAGAATTGAACAGTGAATAACCCCACCCTGGTGCAACGGGTGCACCCTACAGTACTACCCCCAGGCCCTGAAAGCAACACTCTCTACCTGGCACCAGCCCATTTATTCTCTGGGGTCCCCAGGCAGTTCTGCTGGGGGCAAATGGGAAGTGGTGCATGGTCAGGAGGCCAGGCTTCCACGGCTGCGCTCCACACGGGCCCCAGCAGCTTTGTTAGGAGGTCCTTGGCCCCCCAAATCTGGGCATAGCCTCAAAAAAAGACCACACAAGCTGGTGGCCAGTATCAGGCTCAGGAAGGAGACATGAAAACCCAGGCCTGGCTGCCTCACCTGCCTCTGACCAGTGTGAGTTCAGGTGGTTGGAGCCCTCTGGGAAGCCACTGGGGTGATGGGGACCTGCAGAACCCTCTAAGTATGAGCTGGGCACAGGGCAGACAGGTACAGGCCCTGTGAGCAGCTGCCCCAGGCCCTTCTGCTGCCATTCTTTTTCCTCCCTGGGTAGAGGATAGATTGAGCAAAATATTTGCATATGATGGAATATTCCAGTTTTCTTAATATTAAAGAGCTGTTTAAAGTAAAAATTGTATTAAAAAGATGCCTAAAATTGGCAAAGAATTTGGATAATTTACAGAGGAAGAAACACAAAGAGCCCATTAAATACTGAAACCTCACTCATAATAAAATAAAGCAAATTACAATGTAAGGAAAAACACTTTCACCTATCAAATTGGCAAAAGATTTGACAATACCCATGTTGGTGAGAGTGTGAAACACTCTCATATTAGAATGAATCACATGAAATTGCCAACATTTGGCTTTTCTGGCCTTTAAAAGTGCAATTGCATATGGTTCAACCTACTATGTTGTTCATTGAATAAATTGATACAATCGCTATAGAAAGCAATTTGGCAATATTGCTCAAAATAAACATATTCCAAATATTTATTGGTCAGCTATATAATGTAGACTATATCATGAAAGGATATTAATTGCATGAATATTTATAATAGAAAATAGTCCAACCATACATACCATGTACATCTCTCAGTGGAATATATGAAGCTATATGAAGAATGGAGAAACTCTTCCTGTACCATTAGAGACTAATATGCAACTTGTTAGTGAAAAATGCAAGATGTGGAACAGTGTGTATAGTATTCTATCATCTGTACTTAGACAAAAAGGGTGTGGCAGGGTTGGGTGTGTAAAATAGATATATCCATAAGTATATACGGACTATTTCTTGAAAAAACCTAAGTTGTCTCTAGGAAGAAGAATTGAGAGACTTGAAGGCAAGGGGGAAAGAGATGCACCTTTCATAAGAATACTTTTCTGTATCATTTGAATTTTGTAACATGTGCATGCATTAACTTTTTAAAAGCCCTGCTCGCTCCATGCCACAGGTGGATTTTAATCAAAATCATCAGAGTTTGGAGTTACACCTGCCACAAAATGTGGCAATATCTCGGGATTTTTTCTTTCATTCTCCTTTTTTGCTTTTCTTCTCTTTGTATTTTCTGAATTCTTATGTGGTGTCTACCTTGTGCCCCTAGGATGTTAAAAGCTGGTTGGGCAGCAAGTGAGTGCAACAATGACCTTTACAAATAGGACAGTTCATTGTCTAAGGAAATAAAATCCGCTAGAATGGGCCACCTAAAGTGCCTGGAAAGAGAGAGATGGTGGCGGAGGTAAGTGAGTGAGAAGTTCCAGGCATCACCTGTGGCAAACTTGGCTCCAATCCCCCAAGTCATTTCTGAAATGTGAACCCAGAAAGTACAGAATGTCACACTAACAGCTCACCCTCAAACCGAGTGCATTAAAGATTTTATTACCACAATAGCCACACCACGTTTTTAACAAGGGTAAAGAGATTGCAAAACGTTTTCTTCCACAGTGTCGCTGCTACAAAAATTATACCTGTGGAGGAAAAGATTGTCAGCATGAGGCTCTTTTGCTTGTGGAAATGTGACTTCAGGTGAGTAAACGGCATTTGGGCAACCCCCTGGATTCGGCTCCCCTTGACGGAAAAGTTCTGCTTTACCAGGCAGAGTCCAAGTAATTCTTACTAACTAAACCTGCTCACAGAGCACTCCTCTCCCCATGTGGGCTCTGAATGGGTGGAAAGTGAATCAGCCATGTCAAACTGAAGCTTTGCAAATGGCAAAACTGAGGGGTCTCCGATGGGACTGCCTCTTTGGGTCTAGCAATGAGTTCTAGGGACCAAGAGTGCCCCAGCCAGCTCAGAGGGGACTCTCTCTGTCAAATTAAGATCAGAGAGAGCCCCTCATACACTGCTCTGGGAATGTAAAATGTGGCAGCCACTTTGGAAACAGTTTGGCAATTCCTCTAAAGGTTAAACAGAGTTATCGTATGGTCAAGCAGTTCCACTCCTAGGTATATACCCAAGAGGATGAAAACAAAATCTTGTACATAATGTTCATAGCAGCATTATTCATAATAGCCCCCAAGTAGAGACAACCCAAATGACCAACTGATAAATGAATAAATAAAATGTGGCATAGTCGTATAATAGAATATTATTTGGCAATAAAAAAGAATGCAGTACTGATACATGCTACGTGGATGAACCTTGAAAACGTTATGCTAAATGAAAGAAGCCAGTCATGAAGGACTATATACCGTATGACTCCATTTACATGAAATGTCCAGAATAAGAAAACCTACAGAGACACAAAGTAGATTAGTGGATGGGCTGTGCCTAGGGCTGAGGAAAAGGGATGTGCGGGTGGAGGGATGATGGCTAACGGGTCTGGGGTTTCTTTTTAGGGTGATGAAAAGATTTTAACATTGTGGTGATAGTTGCACAACTCTGTGAATATTCTAAAAGCCATTGAATTGCACACTTTAAATGGGTGAACTGTGTTTTATGGTAATTATGTTTCAATAAAATTGCTTAAAAATAAAAAAGATCCTGGAGGGTTATTAATCCTGAGAAACTGCAGATAATGGGGGGCTACTATACTCAGTTGTAAGGCACAACAAGGACTGGGACCCAGGTCTTCTGACAGCCCATCCAGTGTTCTTTCCACTGTGCCCATCAACTCAGCCAGCTGGATGTGAAACTGAGAAGTCCGTATGGTCTGGCAGTGCAGTGCAATGTGAAAATGTCTGGATTTCTCAGTATTTATTTAGCTACATTCTGAAGCTAACCCAGAGGGAAGGCCAGCTTGGCCACACCGTTCCCCTTGCATCAAAGACACCTGCAACAGAAGGAAGAGGCCGGAAGTGGCCAGCTTCTCATGCTTGGTGCTTGCTCCAACCTGACTTGGTTAGTTTCTCAACTAACCATGTGGCAGCCACTGGTTAGTGCTATGAGCACCAGTTCACTGCTATGAACATTACGTACAAGATTTTGTTTTCATCCTCTTGGGTATATACCTAGGAGTGGAACTGCTTGGCCATATGATAACTCTGTTTAACCTTTAGAGGAATTGCCAAACTGTTTCCAAAGTGGCTGCCACATGGTTAGTTGAGAAACTAACCAAGTCAGGTTGGAGCAAGCACCAAGCATGAGAAGCTGGCCACTTCCGGCCTCTTCCTTCTGTTGCAGGTGTCTTTGATGCAAGGGGAACAGTGTGGCCAAGCTGGCCTTCCCTCTGGGTTAGCTTCAGAATGTAGCTTCTTAAGGAAAGAGCCCTCATGTGGGCTGGGGACTCTGGTGTTTGGATTATAGAGCATGTGTCCTATATTGTACTTAAAACAGGAACTCCACCCCCACTTAAATACTGGGAAATCCAGACATTTTCACATTGCACTGCACTGCCAGACCATACGGACTTCTCAGTTTCACATCCAGCTGGCTGAGTTGATGGGCACAGTGGAAAGAACACTGGATGGGCTGTCAGAAGACCTGGGTCCCAGTCCTTGTTGTGCCTTACAACTGAGTATAGTAGCCCCCCATTATCTGCAGTTTTGCTTTCCATGACTTCAGTTACCTATGGTCAACTGAGGTCCCAAAATAGGAAATGGGAAATTCTAGAAACAAACAATTCATAAGCTTAAATTACGCATCATTCTGAGTAGCATGATAAAATCTTGCTCTGTTCAGCTTTGTCCCACCCAGGACATGAACTGTCCCTTTGTCCAGCATATTTCCTATTCATATAGGATGTATGAATAGGAAAAACAAACATAGTATATGTAGGATTTGGTACTATTTGAGGTTTCAGGCATCCAACTGGGGTCTTGGAGCATATCACCCATCCCCCCAGGTAAGGGGGTCTACTGTACACAAAGTGATGGCACACTGACTGTGACATCTGACCCTTCCAATAATATACTGAGTAATTGGGATTATTGCCACTTTTACAGCCAGCAAAGTTAAGTCATGCAGCTGAGCAAAGTCTTGGTGTCTGTTATGAAAACATTCTGAAGTTCAATATTTTTCCCTTTAGATTCCCTACATGACCTTAGACAAGTTACTTGACTTTCCAAATCTTACTTCCTCATCTTAAAACAAGATCAGTTGAGAGTCAATATTTATGTTTCCTTTATTCTCTAATATCCCATTGTTTTTGAATTATCCTCTTTTGAGATGTCATTCTTTCCATATGTTAAAAACAGTTATGTTCTCTCCGAATGCCTACTAAGTAGGATTCTATTCTCTCAGAATGGAAGAACTTGCCACTGTGAGCCAGATTCCCAACACAGTGAGTATCCCTCTAATGCTATAGTCTGTAACCAAACCTGTTTACATTAATAACTGTACGTCAACTGGAATTAACTCAGAGATTTCCCCTATGTGCTTCCCAAGTGTTTTCCTTATTGTTTGAGATAAAATAGTCATTCATATTTGCCCATGTCTTGAATCTGTGCCTACAATCATTGCCTTGCCCCTGCCAAGTTGAATTTTGCCTAAGGAAAAAAATGTTTGGTTTTTCAAAGTAAATCAGATGGATGGATGGAGAGTTGAGATGAATAGCTGGGAAGATGAATGGATGGAGGGAAGATCAAATAATGGCTGGAGGGCCAGAAGAATGATGAGATAGGTGTCTGGGTGGATGGGCAGAGGAATAAGTGAATGGGTAAGTGGCCAAGTGGTTAAAAGGATAGAGAAATGGATAGATGGGTAGATGAATGGATAAGTAGATGGGTACATAGATGAGTAGATGGGCAATTGGATGAATGAATGCACAGACAGATAGATCAATATGTAAATATAAATAACCAAACTTAGATGCAATAAAAAATACATACTCAGTCCCATATTCACCACTTTGCACTGTGATTTGGGAAGCCCCCAGTTTGGGCTCAGAGAGACTTATCACACGTTTGTTCCAGAGGAACTTAACTTTCTGTATTTTTCCAACATTAAGATCCACATCAATAGCACACGTGTGGCTTGCATCTGGTTTGAGGGATCCTCTGAAAATGTAGACATAAAATGTTATGTCAGCTGGATATATGAATACATAACATGATTGCGATCTATCACTTCTCTAAACAATAGTTGCTGTTGTTGGTTTTCTGCAAACATCTTGGATGACTTCATACACATCCAGGGGCTGCCATAACATAAAAGTATTTGTGCAGAACACACCTTTTAAAAATACTGGACTCCAGATTTCCACTGTTTTAGTTTTTACTTACAGCTAAGTCAAATATTTGGGGTGGCATATTAATGCTCTATTTGTTACAGGACCATTTGGGGCAATGTCTTATGTTTAAAGACGCATGTGGTTCAGCAGATGCCATTTGTTAGCATCTCATGTGTATTACAGGAATTTGTCAAGGACATTTAATTCAACACGAACATTTTTATGTAAAAGCTAGTGCAAAAACAGAACCTAACTTTATTGTACAGGTTATGCATTCATCTAACACATATTTACCAAGCACCTCATATGCCCAGCAAAAGCCAGATGCTAAGGCCACACAGCATGGATGAGATGGCCACAGGCTTCATATGTGTACCTATGTGTGTGAGGATGGGGTGTGTGTTGGGTGTGTGCCATACAGATGTGCCTTGCCTGAAGAGATTTTGATATTTACAAAACCCGTCAGAAAGAAACCTATGGGCAATATCCCTGATGAACACAGACACAAAAATCCCCAACAAAATGCTAGCAAACCAAATCCAACAGCACCTTAAAAAGATAATTCATCACAATGAAGTGGGTTTTATTCCAGGAATGCAAGGATGGTTCTACATATGCAAATCAACAAATGTGATTCAACATATAAACAGAATCAAAAACAAAAAACATATAATAATCTCAATAGATGCAGAAAAAGCTTTTAATAAAATCTAATGTCCCTCATGATAAAAAGCCCTCAACTAACTAGACATCAAAGAAACATACCTCAAAATAATAAAAGCCATATATGACAATCCCACAGCTAACACTTTATCGAATGGAGAAAAGTTGAAAGCATTCACCCCAAGAACTGAGACTAGACAAGGATGTCCACTCTCATTACTCCTATTCAACACAGTACTGCAAGTCCTAGCCAGAGCAATCAGGCAAGAGAAAGAAATAAAAGGCATCCAACTGGAAAAGAGGAAGTCTGCTTATCTCTGTTGACTGATGACATGATTTTATATCTAGAAAATCCTAACAATTCCCCCAAAAGTCTGCTAGGCCTGATAAATCACTTTAGTAAAGTTTCAGAATACAAATTAATGTACAAAATTAAGTTGCATTTCTATACACCAAAAATGCTCAAGCTGAGAACCAAATCAAGAACTCAATCTCATAAACAATGGCCATACACACAAAATATACCTAGGAATACATTTAGCCAAGGAGGCAAATGAACTCTACAGGGAGCACTATAAAACACTGATGAAAGAAATTGCAGATGACACAAACAAATGGAAAAACATCCCATGCTCATGGATAGGAACAATCAATATCATTAAAGTGATCTACAGATTCAACGCAATTCCTATCAGATTAACAATGTCATTTTTTACAGAATTAAAAAAACAATTCTAAAATTCATATTTTAGAATATGAATAAGAAAGAGCCCCAATAACCAAAGCAATCTAAGCAAAAAGAACAAAGCCAGCAGTATAACATTACCTGACTTCAAACTATACTACAAGGCTACACTAACCCAAACAGCATGGTACTGGTACAAAAATAGACACATATATCATTGAAACAGAATAGAAAACCCAGAAATAAAGCCACATATCTACAGCTAACTGATCTTTGACAAAGTCAACAAGAATAAACAATGAGGAAAGAGTTATTGAATAAACCTATTCAATAAATGGTGCTAGGATAACTGGTTAGCCATAGGCAGAAGAATAAAACTGAACCCCTATTCTTCACCATATGCAAAAATTAACTCAAGATGGATGAAAGACTTAAATTTGAGACCTGAAACTATAAAAATTCTAGAAGAAAACATAGGATAAAACTCTCCTGTACATTAGCTTAGGTGAGGCGGGTGGATCACCTGAGGAAAGGAGTTTGAGACCAGCCTGGCCAACATGGTGAAACCCCACCTCTGCTAAAAATACAAAAAAATTAGCCAGGCATGGTGGCGGGTGCCTGTAATCCCAGCTATGTGGGAGGCTGAGGCAGGAAAATCGTTTGTACCCAGGAGGCAGAGGTTGCAGTGAGCCGAAATCTTGCCATTGCACTCCAGCCTGGGCAACAAGAGTGAAACTCCATCTCAAAAAAAAAAAAAAAAGAAAGAAAGAAAGAAGTTACGACTAAGACCTCAAAGCAAATGCAGCAAAAACAAGAATAGACAAATGGGACTGAATTAAACTAAAGAGCTTCTGCACATTAAAAGAAGCAATCAATGGAGTATACAGACAACCTACAGAGTGGGAGAAAATATTACAAACTATGAATCTGACAAAAGATTAATATCTAGAATCTATAAGGAACTTAAATCAACAAGAAAAAAACTAATAACCCCATCAAAAAGTGGGCAAAGAACTTCTCAAAAGACATACAAACATCAAGCAAACATATAAAAAATTTCTCAACATCATTAATCATTAGAGAAATGCAAATTAAAACCACAGTGAGCTACAATCTCATACCAGTCAGAATGACTATTATTAAAAAGTAAAAAAAAAATAACAGATGTTGGCAAGGATATGGAGAAAAGGGAATGCTTATACACTGTTGGTAGGGATGTCAGTTAGCTCAACCCCTATGGAAAACAGCATGAAGATTTCTCAAATACCTTGATAGAAAAATAGAACTTCATTTTGACCCAGCAATTGCACTACTGGGTATCTACCCAAATGAAAAGGAATAGTTTATCAGAAAAATACCTGCACTTGTATGTTGATCACAGCAATATTCACAGTAGCAAAGTCACGGAATCAACCTAAGTGTCCATCAGTGGTTGATTGGGTAAATAAAATTTGGCATATAGACAACATAAAATACTATGCAGCCATAAAAAAGAATGAAATCATGTCCTTTGTAGCTACATGGATGAAGCTGAAGGCCATTATCTTCAGCAAAATAACTCATAAACAGAAAATCAAATACGCATGTTCTCACTTATAAACAATGGATACACATGGACATAAAGCTGGAAAGAATAGACACTGGGAACTCCAAAAGGAGAGAGGTTGGGATGGGGATAAGGTTAAAAGTTTATCCATTGGGTGCAATGTTCACCGTCTGGGTAATAGGTAGACTAGAAGTCCAAACCTCACCATTACACAATATACCCATGTAATGAATCTGCACATGCACTCACTGAATCTAAAATAAAATAAAATAACAAAAAAAGAAAAAACAATCTAGTCAGGTGACTGACATTCCAAAAGGAGTTAGCACATGACTCATTTTCAATAGTGAGTTCCCTCTCTCTGGGCCTCACTCTTCTCATATGTAAAATGGGACGATTGAACTAGACACTGAGACTTTCTTCCAGTTCTGACATTCTAGGATTCAATGGTTCTGTATAATAGATGCCTAGATTTATAAAGCACTTTATACTCAATCAATTTTGAATAATCTATTATGGAAAGTATGATCATTTCACATTACTATTGAACTTACTTGAAAATCTCATATTGTTCTGAGTTTCCATTACTTCCATACAAAGCAATCCTGATGTACCCATTCACTTTCTCTTTTCCAGAAAGTGTGACTGATACCTTATATCTCCAACCTATCCAAAGAAATACAACACATTTAATGAACTCATCTTATTGAAAAAATGATCTATGAAAACATTATTGTCCAAGCTCTGAATCCTCCAGGGGTGAGAGGCAATAGGACTGTGACTTAATTGAATTCCTGGGGTCCAGGAATTAAGGGTTCTAGGTGGGAGCAAGGGACTCAGGGTTCAGTAAATATTATAGTTCAGCACAGTCCCTTATGAACACAGCAAGGTATGTGCTCTTGGATGAATGAAGGGCAGCTGATACTGCACATGTGTATTTTGACTGATACATGGTACAATGGACTGAATTCATGTGGGTAAGAACCCACATGAATGGGATCAGTAACCTCATAAAAGAGACCCCAGAGAGCTCTCTTGTCCTCTTTCCACCACGTGGAAGTACACAACAAGAAGACAGCAATGTGCAGCAGAACCTGATCGTGCTGGCACCCTGGTCTCAGATTTCCATCCTCCAGAACTGTGAGAAATACATTTCTACTATTTATAAGCCACTCAGTCTGTGGTACTATGTTACAGCAGTCTGAACCAATGAAGAAAATGGGTGTATTGCATGTTGTTTCGTCACTTGCCTTCTTACTTAATACACCTTAGAGGTTTTCTCTCTTCAGTACGCAGAGGTATAACCTTCTTTTTAATGGTTACATGTAGTATTTAATCTATAGTATTTAGTCATTTACCAAGTGGTGGGCATTTAGGTTTTCCCCTCAATCTTTCACTCTTAAAGAGCAAGCATCTTTGAACACATCATCTTACGCACACACGCAAGTATTTCTCTATGGTACGTTCTGAGAAGTGAAGTTACTGGGTTAAAGGAATGTGCATATAAGATTTTATAGATACTGCCAAACTGTTATCTTTCATGATAAATATTCTGAGGATTACAGGAAATACTGTAAGTGAAAAGCGTTTTGTAAAGTGCTGATAGAAATTTTTAAATTTGAAACTCCCTTAGAAAATAACTGCTCTTCTTTCCAGCCATTATATGATATTATTCACAGTAAATGAGTCTTGATAATTTTGCTATCTTGTACTTTTAAAATAAGAAGCAGGGCAAAATGATATCACCACGAAGTGTGTGTGTGTGTGTGTGTGTGTGTGTGTGTATGTAGGAGGACTAATATAATAGATAGTCATGACTGCAGTGACTTCTTGACTTACAGTGACTTTCACGTTGCCCTCTTCTGTTAATAGATGCATCCTTCCAGCAACAGGGGTGGGTGAACATGTGACCCAGCCTGGGCCAATCATTGTACTTTTCTCTGCTGGTCAGGAGTATTGGTTAAAGGAGTGAGACCCAACACAAATCCCATTTCACTGTCCTTTCATTACAACTTAAGCTTGTTGTAGTTAAGTTTCTATCCATTGTCACCAAGGATACTGACTAATAAGGTTGGCACACTTTTAAAAATTAGTTGCAAGAATTTGAAGTGAGTAAAATGGAAACTTACTAGTAAAGTTACCACTCTCTCCTGTGTTCAGGAAAAAGGTTTGTTCCACAGCACTGGTTTTCCCCTTAAATTGGTCAGCATAGTGCCCCATTTTGGGGCATCCTTCAGCTGGACAAGGGAAACAGTTATTCTAGTGGGGAAAAAAAAACATAATTTGTCTGTTAGGGGTAGACCTTTGACTCACTCACTTCATCAATCAATTCAGCTTCCTTCCTATGTCTATCTACCTATCTACCCATCAGTCACCCAACCATCCACCTTTCATTTACCTATGCAACCATCCATCTACCCATCCATCCCTTATCCATCCTTTCATCTACCCATCCATCCATTCTCATACCCATCCACTAATCCATCCATTCCTGCATCTATCTACCCATGCACCCATGCATCCATGTATCCATCCATTCTCTCTTCTATCCACTGACTCATGCATTTCTTCATCTATCTACCCATGCATCCATGCATCCATGCTTCCATCCTTGGAATTGTGCATAGAACTGTGCTAGACCCTGCAGAGTATCCAAATAAGTGCCTTGAAAACTTGGAATATAGTTGGGAAAACAAGTCATATCCAGGAAGCAGTAAAATTAAAATATGAATGGGGAATGAAATACAATATATGTAGGGAGAAGATAGGGAGAGATAACAAGTTATTTCAAAAGAAGTGAGGAAGGGAAGATCCAGGACCATTTTCACGTTAATGTGAATTATTTCTCCAGACTTGTTGATTCTTATTTGTTGCTTCTCAAACGATAGTTCTTTAATTAGGCGCAGAAGAGGCAATTTGCTATCTTCGAATCAGGGATTTGATTGCTTTATGCCACAGTGTCATTGTCCTCTGCTCTTTGACATCATGCCACATCCAAAATGCATGATGTGTAGAGCTATTTTGTTATTTGGAAGGAATCAGACAAGTACTGGAGGCCACATTGTTATCCATGACCCAACAAGAACTAGCATAGTGAAGGCTTCTCACTGAACACTCACAGACCTTGGAGATCAAATATGATGTCCTTTTGACCTCAGTTCAACCCAAGAATGTCAAGGTTAAAATTAGTTTTGAAAGGACAAAATATGAGTTTAAACATCTTAATGAAGTAATTAAAGTTTAAGTCATCAAATAATGAATGAGTTTATGTCATCAAATAATGAGTGAACATTAAATGAATGTCTTTAGTTGTAATACACTGAGAAGGACCTGCTATTACTCATTGAAGCACCGCCTAAAAAATCAAACAATTTCAGAGAGTGGGATATTCTGCCAAATACCTGGTCTGAAATCTTCATAACTGGCAAGTCTTCAAAGACCAAGAAAAAATGGGAAGCTGTTCTTGATTAAAGGAGACTAAAGAGACAACAAACTAATTGCAATGCAAAAAAAAAAAAAAAAAAAAAAAAAAAAAAAAAAAAAAGAAGGGAAGGAAAGAAAGCAGGCAGGCAAACAGATACAGCTCTAGAGGGCATTATTTGGATAACTGGAGAAGCTTGAATATGTACTATATATTAGAAAATATTAGTGTATCAAAGATACATTTCTTGAATGTTATTCTATAGGAGAAGGATCTTGTTTTTAAGAGATGGGGGCTAAAGTTTTTATAAGTAAGGTGTCATAATATCTTTAATTTACTTTCACATAATTTAGGAAAAAGTATACATACACACACATATATAAAATGTTAGCAATTGGTGCATCTAAGTGATAGGTGTACAGTATTCATCATTAGTCTTCTTTCACCTTCTTTGTAAATCGGAAATTTTTCTAAATGAACAACTGGGGACCCTAGTAAGGGCCTAGCACAGTCAGGTCTGTGCCTTCCCCCTCCAGCCCACCCTGCTGCCCGGTGGAAGACGGCTTTGTGAGGCACAGAATTTCCATTACCTCCTTGCATTAGTTGCAGAGTTACATCTCTTTGTTCTGTTCTAAGCCACAAGAACACAAAAACACCCCAAACAGGGCCACCAACATCTTCCTCAGCCTCCTGGGGTAACCTACCTCCTGAAACTCATCATAGGAGGCACAAGGATAGCCCAGGAAGCCATCAGGGTTGAGGATGCTGCTTGAGTAATACTCGAAGCTTCTTAGGTGATTGCAAGACACAGAGCCACTAATTCCTGAAAAAAACAAAGGCCCCAGGAGCTCAAAGGAGGCCTTTCACTTTTAAGTGTGAATAACTCATTCTGACTAAGGAGGAATCAGCTGCACATTTCACCGATGGGTGTCGGCTCCTGAATATCTTGGGGCATTCGCTGAGCAGGGACCTACTCAGGGCTAGGTGACTGTGGAGGAGTGACATGTCCTGACAAGCACTTTTGTCCACTCTTCCAGGGGCCAGGCATGTAACACGAATGAGGAGGGCTGGGGGCCGGGAATAGCGTGGAGTAGTGGGGGAGAGAGAGAAAGAGAGAGAAAGTGATAGAGAGAGAGGCAGACAGAGGCAGACAGAGGCAGTTGGTCAGGGGAGAGAAAGAGAGAGTCAGAGAGAGACAGAGAGTCGATGGGGGAAGAGAGAGAGTAAGAGAGAATCAGAAAGAGACAGAGAGAGTCAGTTGGGGGAGAGAGAGACAGAGAGTTGGTAAGGGAAGAGAGAGAGACAGAGACAGAGAGTCAGAGAGAGACAGAGAGAGTTGAGGGGGAGAGAAAGAGCGAGATTCAGAGAGAGACAGAGAGTTGGTGGGGGGAGAGAGAGACAGAGAGTCAGAGAGAGACAGAGAGCCGGTGGAGGGGGCGACAGAGAGACATAGACAGAGAGAGAAATGGAGAGAGAAAAA
This sequence comes from Symphalangus syndactylus, assembly GCF_028878055.3. Lineage (NCBI taxonomy): Eukaryota > Metazoa > Chordata > Mammalia > Primates > Hylobatidae > Symphalangus > Symphalangus syndactylus. The sequence continues at coordinate 21,833,391 of NC_072424.2, forward strand.
GAAACACAAAAAGAGATAGTGATGAGAAAGAGATTCAGAAAGACAGAGAGAGAGAGGATAGATAGAGAGACAGAGGAGAGAGACATAGAGAGGGTATACGTGTGTGTGTATATATATATAGTATATATACACACATACACATGATATATATATTATATATATATACACATACACACATACAGAGAGAGAGAGAGAGACTAAGAAAAGATAGCAATAGCTGTTAAAAGGGCCCCTCTAATCCTACACAGTCTAGCCAGGTGTCACATGTTCAAAGCCCCAAATCGCCTGGTCCTCTGATTTTTTCATAAGAAGCCAGTAGCTCCACTTCTACCTGAAAACCTTCGCATGCGTGAGTGAAGGCAGCGCATCCCCATGTTAAAAACAGTTACCGTGCCGGCCCATCCGATGCTGCTGCCGACCACATCCTATCCCTGTGAGGACTCCAGAAACACCAGGCAGGCCTTCCCCATCAACCAGGCTTTTTGATTCTTTCTCTTTGCTATGCAGGGCACAAGGTAAAAGCGGTGACGGCAAGGTGGCCATGGCCTCTGGCCACTCTCTCACTGCATTTTATTTATCATCCTTTTCTTTAGAAAAAGTCCGGAAAGGTGTTTTTTCACTTCTCCGGATCCTTGGTAGAAAACTTCCCATGGGGAAATGCACGGCGACCCTGGCACACCTGTAGACCACTCCTGCGGGGTCTGCGGGGCTTTATTGCCACCCACTGAGAAACGAACACTTCCCTTTGTGCCCAAGTGGCTTCGTTCTCCACAGCTCCCGGCCCTCGGCCCAGTGACTTCCAGCTGAAGCCACATTCCCTGTGCCCACGCCGGTGCTCATCACAGGACAAAAGAACCTGTTTCAAACTTAATTGTTTCTTTCATCCAAAATTGCTGCCCTGGGACCCCATAATGAAGGAGAAAGTGGATTTAATTATTCCTCAGCGCCCAGTGCCTGGGTGACTCAGAGCTTGACTAATAGAAACACACTCCAGTGCTCATGGGCTTGTTCACTCGACATTGCCTCGCTAATTAAACCTGGGCTTGTTCCTATTATGTGTGCCCTGCTCATTGTTTGTGGGAGGGGGCAGCTATTATTGTGACTCTGGTGCGCTTTCAGGGAGCCTGGAATGGCCACGTCTCCCCAGGAGTTACCTGAGAGGGCAAAAGCTCCTTTTGTTTGCTGGTGGATGCTGGCGATCGCTTTATCGACTCTGCTCTTTGACATTAAGCACATGGAATATTAAAATGACACACAAGGCTACTCAACTCAATTTAAAAGTATATTTCATGCCTGCTTTGGACGAGGCCCTGAGCAGGGTACTGGAGTGTCTGAAATATGCAAAACATAGTCCTTGGCCTTGGGGAACTCCCGGCTCAGAAAAATAGACTAAAATGATCACAGCCCCAAAACCTCCCTTCCCTTTTCAGGGAGGAGAGTGAAGCCTGGTGTCAGGGGAGGGGCGACAGGAATCAAAAAAGGCCAGAGCAAGGGGCAGCAAATCAGATGGGGCTATGAGGTCACCTAATGGTGGGGCATGGACCCTGCTCTCTCAGATGAACAGAAATGTACACAGCTGGCCAGCAGCCACCATGGGTCTCCCAGACCTCCAGGCCTCCCCCTCCTACACGTGCACCCCAAACCCACAGAGCACATCCCTCCTTTGTCTTCTTCTTAGCACAGTCCCCTTCCATTTCTAGCACCTAACAACAGCAACAGCAAGCAAGTCAAGGCCTTCAAATCTTGGCCTATGCCCTGCAGTTCTTCAAGGAGCAGGTGCTGCAGGTAGGATGGGTGGTCAAAGCCAGAGCCAACATGCCAGCCAAGCCGCTGTCCCAGGATCCCGACAACAGGGAGATACACAGGCTGGGGCATGAGATCAGGGCTTTATAGTTAGAAATTGGGCTTAGATATAGAGTGGCCTTGGATGAGCTATGTAACTTTTTTTTTTTTTTTTTTGAGACAGTCTCACTCTGTCACCCAGGCTGGTGCAGTGGTGCTATCTGGGCTCACAGCAACCTCCACCTCCTGGGTTCAAGTGACTCTCATGTCGTAGCCTTCTGAGTAGCTAGGACTACAGGCGCATGCCTCACGTTCAGCTAATTTTTGTATTTTTAGTAGAGATGGGGTTTCACTATGTTGGCCAGGCTGCCCTCGAACTCCTGACCTCAAGTGTTCTGCCCACCTCAGCCTCCCAAAGTGCTGGGATTACAGGCATGAGCCACCACACCCAATTGAGTTATGTAATTTTTCTGATCCTCAGTTTTTGGATCTGCAAACTGGGACTAATCAGAGTAACCATCTCATTGCATTGTTGTGAAAATGCCTGGCACATTTTCACAACACTCCATAACGGTGGCAAATGTCAGCATTATGAAGGCCAGACCATGCATTCTGCTTTCTCCCCAAACAGAGCAATTGCTGTCTTACTTCTTTAATTTACATACCTTCCCATATTCCATCGATATCAATAATTGTTGAAAGGATACTTTTCTTACATCCGGGCATTTCCTTTCCTCCATTTGGAAAGAAATCCAGATGGCCCACCTTTTGGCTCATTCCAAAACCTAAAACATTTGAAGCAGAGATGAGCGGTGAGGTGAGTGGTCCCAAAGTTAGGTTGTGGCCACAGCAAGACCCTTTTTGGCAAATTCTCCCTTTATTATAGCTACCACTGCCTCTAGCTCTGCAGAAAGTTCTCAAAGATGGGTGCTTGGCAAGATGAGGAGGAAGGAGAGGGCAGAGGAAGTGAGATGAGGGGGAGGCTGAGCTTTGGGTGAGTGAGACACATACATTTGGATGTGTATCTGTGTGTCTTGGAGAGTCCTGGACCATGGTGATATGCCCTGGTACCATTACGCACCAGTAGACATATCAAGACTGGTACAATTTGTATTACTTTACTCATTTTAAAATTTTGATGTCTCCATTATATTGTTATGTGGAGACTACATAATATCATATTGTTATATTGTGAGCCATAGCATATGGCTGGGATCTTTGGCTTTCAAAGCACATGAACCCATGATCAAATCCTGGTTTTACTTACAGATTTTGTGATCTGGGGCAATTACTTAACCTAATTGAGCCTCAGTTCCTCAGCCATGAAATGGTGATAATAAAGCCCACTTTTTAGAGTGTTACAGAATTAATAAGCTAATGCATGCACAATGTTCAGTGTAGCACATGGCAAACACTAAGTAAGTGATAACATCATCATCATCATCAAAAACATACCCTTTATTGGCAAGTTTCATGAGTGGCTATGTAAGAAAATATTGAAAAAAGAACACTGATTTTAGAAGAATTAAATAATGGGATAAAGTCTCCAACAAAACAAAGTGTAACCAAAGCTTTGACTGAAGAAGTAAGAAAAATATTCAAAAATCAACTTCGTATTTTGCAAGTACAGGTCAAGTTTTAAGAATGAATACATCTGCCACATTAGTTACTGGTAGATTGGGGAAGGATGCAGAGTTTGAAGATTGATTGACAACCTTTCATAGACTACAGAAGGGTTTTTGTTTAACCCAGGGCTGCAGGCTGATTCTACTGGCATTGAGCTAGCTATTTATTTGGGACTGGTACCCATTTTGACTGGTTGGTGCCCAAGCCATTCCTGTAGCTATTTCGAATGGCCTCCCCTGCTGCGTGTGTATGTGTGTGTGAGAGGGGATATCTGGACCCAATGTCATTAGCTGTAGCACAGGTCAGCAGGAGATGGGATTGAGGAACTCACCTAGGGAAGGAATCATAGGAGAAGAATCTGTGTGAATCACATCCACAAACATGGCGTCGGATGGGTCCAACCGAACCTCCTCAGGCGCATCCTGGAAGCACGGCTCTGCTGGATCCAGCCCTGAAAGGAAGAAGGTAGGCAGGCTGGACTCTAAGAACTGGGATTTAAAGCCAGTACTGGCAGACTAAGCATGGGGATTCCTCCCACCCCAGCAGCTACAGTTCTGGGGATTGGGTCTGCAGCTCTTGGTCTGCCTGGGAGAGACAGTCTGGGACAGAAAGGCTGGGAATGGGGTCATTGCCTGTGGATGAACATTCAGAAATACCCAGTGCCTGGCTCCGTGGAGGATCTGGGTAGCCTCCGTACACCCCTTCTTTCCCTTTCTCTTGTTGTTCTCACGTTACCATTTGGCCACTGCTCTCAGAGACTGCAAGACCCCAGGTCTTACCCAGCTGCACGCATCTACTCCTTTGTGTGGCTCATGCCATTCTCCAGCCTGCTGTGCCCTTTCCCACATTCTTCCTTTATCTAAATCTTTCTCCTCCAAACCCAGCTCACACACCACCTCCTCATGTTTAAATGGAAAATCTAACCCCTCTCCTTTCTCAGCCCATTCCATCCACTTTGTATTATGCTGTCCCCAGGTCATCTTCAGAGAGAAACAGAGTGTGGGAGGAGGGGGCACACAGTGGCCTGTATTCTTGCCCTAGTTCTGCTCCAGGTCAAATGTCTGTCCTCTCTGAGCTTCTGTGTCCTTATCGGGAAAGTAGGAATAATGACAACCACCTACCTTACAGGGTCGTTATGAAACCCTCATGAGAAGATGTAAGAGAAGGGACTTTGCAAACTGCAAAATTCTACATAAACACAAACCAATACCCCCTCATCCTTCACCCAGTGCCTTGGGCAAAGAGACACTCGTTAAATGTTGATGTGAACTGTTTGGTGAAGTTACAAACTGATTTGGCTGCACAAAATAAAGTTATTTGTGTCTTTGCCTTATATGCATTCAGTTTAGTGCTTCATTCATTCATTCAGTATTTACTGAGCACCTTCTATATGGCAGGTCTCAGTGTGCATTTGCATTTTCTGTCTTTGCGTGGCACAGTAAAGACATTCAAACAATTACGTGGAACTGATGAATTTTTAAAACCATCTCACATTTTTTCTTTTACTTTGCCATACTCTGAAAATAATAGCCCTTAAGTCATGGATTTAATGTGCTAGTTATATCTTTCTCCTTTTCTTTTCTTTCTTTTTTCTTTTTTTTCTTTTTCCTTTTCTTTTCTTTTCTTTTTTTTTTTTTTTTTTGAGGCGGAGTCTCGCTCTGTCACCCAGGCTGGAGTGCAGTGGCGCGGTCTCCGCTCACTGCAAGCTCCGCCTGCCGAGTTCATGCCATTCTCCTGCCTCAGCCTCTCGAGTAGCTGGGACTACAGGTGCCCCCCACCACGCCCGGCTAATTTTTTGTATTTTTAGTAGTGACAGGGTTTCACCTTGTTAGCCAGGATGGTCTGTATCTCCTGACCTCTTGATCCACCCACCTCGGCCTCGCAAAGTGCTGGGATTATAGGCGTGAGGCACCGCGCCCGGCCTAGCTTCTTTTCTCCTCCCCTCCCTCCCTCCCTCTCTCTCTCTTTCTTTCTCTCTCTCCTTGCCTCCTTTCCTTCTTTTCTTTTCTTTCCTCCTTTCTTTCTCTTTTCTTTTTTTTTTTTTTTTTTGAGATACGGTCTCCCTTTATTACCCAGCGTGGAGTGCAGTGGGGCTATCCCAGCTCCCTGCAGCCTGGAACACCTAGGCTCAAGCAGTCCTCCCACCTGGGCCTCTCGAGTAGCTGGGACTACAGGCGAGAGCCATCACGCCTGGCTAACTGTAAAAATTTTTTGTAGAGACCAGGTTTCACCATGTTGCCAAACTGGTCTTGAACTCCTGGCCTCAAGCGATTCTCTCACCTCAGCCTACGAAAGTGCTGGGATTACAGGTATGAGCCAGTGGCCCAGCCTTTGTTTTAAAAAAGAATGCATTTTCAATTTTTAATTATCTATTTTCTAGTACACATTATGGAAAATTATTTTTAAATTTAAGGCCGGTTATCACAAAAAATCGGGTCCCCAGGAGGACCATCAGGGGCGCCCTTCGCCGTCGGAAGGTCGCTGGCCGAGGCTTCCGCGGTTAGCACCCGGGGGCCTGGGACTCCGGCCCAGGGCCCCCGCGACCCCTACCTGTGATCCTGCCCACGCGGCCTCCCAGCCTCCTGCCCGCCTCCGCGGCCGTGTGCGCGCCCAGGCTGTGGCCGATGAGATGCACGTCCTCAAAGCTGTACCCCAGCTGCGTCTGCGGAGGGATAGCGTGTCAGGTCCCACAGCACCGCGTGGGGACCCGCTGGTCTGAGAGCGGGGCGCCGGGCCCTGCCAGGGATGGGGGCAGGACCGGGGCTCGAGCACGCCGCCTGGGGCAGGGCGACCCCGCTCCCCATCTGCAGCCGGCAAGTCCCGCAGGCCGGCTTGTGCGCGGGGCAACAGTGCTGACCAGCGGCCACCACGCCAACTGCAGGCCACCTGGGCGGGCGAGGCACACGGCCTGCCGCCCCGGACTGCCCCACCCCCAGCTCCCTTTCCTCGTCCCTGCCAGGGGTATGGCCTGTCTGGACGAGTGCGGGTAGAGTGGGCCCTGTCTCTGGCTCCCCTCGCCCCCCTCCCGGTAGATCCTGCAGAAAGGTCCAGGGCCTTCTCTCGTGGGCTGGCAGAGGATGAAAACTCATCTTCTGCACTGGGAGCTGCTGCGCAGCCCAGCCTGCTCTCTGACCCTTGCAGAACAGCCTGCAAGGAAGGTCTATTTCAAAAGGGGAAACCAAGGCTTAGTTTGCCTCAGGCCCCACAGCTAGACAGTGATAGGGCAAGGTGTCTTCAGGACAGCAGGCAAAGAGGAAGGTTGCAGAGCTTCATCTTGGGAATGGCCTTTCTTGATTACAACCTGGGCTACTGGCTGCTGGCCCCTACCCCTGCCCACGGGTTCCCAGGCTGCCTCTCCGCACCACGTGGTACCTCCCTGCCCCTCTCTGACCCCTACCCACAGGACAGGGCCCAGGCAGGGTTTTACCGACAGTGCTTGTATTAAGAAAGCTGTCTCCGCCCCCACAACCCGAATGTTTTGCACGGCTTGGGTGTACATTGCCCGGGACCCATGGCTCCAGTCCACACAGATGCAGTTCACCTTCTCCACTTCAAACATTTTCTGGGGAAGACAAACAAGGGAGAGAAATCAATTTATAAACAGCACCCAATTGCACACCCCAGAGATAGGCATTCACATCTGTCAAACACCTAGCCCATGCCAGAGCTTTGATATTCCTATACCTGCCATAACGTCATCCTCACTGCAGTGCTATGGACTGGACATGCTAATACCTGCTTAACAGATATGGAAACTGAACCCTGGAATGGGTGAGTGACGTGTCTGAGGTCTCACACATTGTTAGGAACACAACCAGGTTAAAAAGACCACTTACTAAATCAGGTGTGAGCAGACTACTACTCAATAACATGTCAAATTCAGCTCCTTGGTTGCACCAGCCACATTTCAAGTGCTGAATAACATACATGGCCAGTGGCTTCTGATTTGGACAGTGCATATATAGAACACCTTCATCACTGCAGAACATTCTATTGGATAGCGGTGCTTTAGAGGGTAAAATTTAAGTGTTTTTTAATATCACAAAGGGGTTTTACATAAGTCATCAGGGATAAATGCCCAGTAGTTTGCTGCAGTCTCCACCTTGAGACTTTTTGACTGAACTCTGGGTATCTTCAGCCTCATAGGAGATTGTTGGCTAGAAATTGGTAGGTAGAGAGAGCTTGGTAATGGATGCCCTTGGGAACTGGGCTTTCCTCGGTGGTTTTAAAAAGGACCCATCTGTCTCTGAAGTATTTCTTTTCCCAGTCTAAGGGAAACTGGGGGTACAGTGTTTGAATCTGTGTGTTGGGTGCTGGTCTCACCAGGGCGTGGCCAAGTGGTGGGGCCCTACCTTGCACATGTCCGACGGCCAGCTGTCCTCCGCCTTGTCTAAGAAGCCATGGATGATGAAGTGTGTCTTGCGGTCCACTTGGAAGTTTGAAGCCTCAATGGTGTCTGGTTCTGTGCCATTGATTAGCTGGTTTAATTTAAAAAGATTAATTTGAATGTGGCCCTTTCCAAGCCACGAGTCTATTAGAGCCAGTTTCAGAATTGGTATCACAGCTTCAATGCCCACGAAGTTGGGTCAGACTAGAAGGAGCTCCTGACCTGGGGTTGTGGATAGATTTCAGAAAGTCCAAGTTCACAGACTTTCTATTTTAATTAATCCTTAATCCATATCTAGCATTTCAGTTAATCACAAAACTAGACAATAAACCACAGTGGTATTAGCAACACCTGTGATCCTGTCCCGGTAGAGGTCACAGGTATTTTCAGGTCATAATATAATTATTGCAGATATCTAAAAATATCATATATACTCATTAATATTTTAAATTACAGTAGTTATTAGACCAGCCCCTAGATCTTGTTATTTAGTGAGATATAAAAAGCACATATATGACTATATCCCATATTTATATATTTAAATGTTTTGGTAATTATTTTTCAATATAATTCGTTTCTTTTGTAATCCAATATATTTTAATTTGCATTTAAAAACATTGACCTGGCCGGGCATGGTGGCTCATGCCTGTAATACCAGCACTGTGGGAGGCCAAGGCAGGCGGATCACAAGGCCGGGAGATCGAGACCATCCTGGCTAACACGGTGAAACCCCGTCTCTACTAAAAATACAAAAAAAAAAATTAGCCGGGCGTGGTGGCGGGCGCCTGTAGTCCCAGCTACTCAGGAGGCTGAGGTGGGAGAATGGCATGAACCAAGAAGGCAGAGCTTGCAGTGAGCCAAGATCGCGCCACTGCACTCCAGCCTGGGGAACAGAGCAAGACTCCGTCTCCAAAAACAAACAAACCAACAAACAACAACAACAAAAAAAAATTGACCTAAGAAGGGGCCTTTAGGCTTCTCCCAGGTGGCCAAAGAGGTTACTGGCACAGAAAAGGTGAGGAACCCCTGGACCAGAAGCTTAAGTGTGGGGGCAAATTCAGTTCAGTGGAGCTGTGAGACTTTGGAATGCACTTCTAAATTGCCACAGGCTGCTCGACTCCCTTCCACCAACCCCTACAGATGAGATGCCAGAAGATGCGACCAACCCCTACAGATGAGACACACAGTAACCATGTCCAAGCCGACTCTGGGGTGGGGGCACTAAGAAGGCTGGGCTGTAACATAGAGTCCCACAGTGGGTGACCTCAGAAACCTATTGACAGACACCTGGTTCCCTAAACTGTCAGGGGCCAGAGCTGTGAGCTGCTGGATTCTCAGCAATGTCTTTCTTGAAACTGTCTCCTGGTCACTTCTGACACTCTCGAGCAAGTCTGATCTGCTTCTGCCGGGCAGACCTGCTGAAAACTGGAGGTTGCTCCAGAGGACCTCATCTTTTATCTACTGTGGCTACATGTCCCCTTGCCCCTACCTGTCTCCTAGCTCTTCAGGAAGGATTTACACCCGCCCCCACTCCCAATGCCCAAAAGGCTTCTCCTCCTCCACTCTCCTGTGTAGAAACGAGGCAGACTTTCCGGTGGCTACACCAGGCCTGGGCTTCTCCATAAATGCTGCTCATAGTGCCTTCCTCCCAGGGAACTAGGCATTTACGCTGGGGTAGCCCCTGAAGTTCTCTGCACCAGTGTGTGAATGTGTAAGTTTCTGGGTTAGGCATCAGTAGATTTCATCAGATACTCAGGTGTTTATGATCCTGACAGCTACGCCTTGGATTCTATGCCTTGGAGTTTCTGGAAAATTCCAAGGCAGTGACTTATGCCCTAGACAGCCATGCAAAGTCTCCACCGTGGCGGCCCAAATATACCCACCATGCAGCGCTTACATGCCCGCTCTTACTTGGAAGTTGTTTGGATTTTCATTTGTGTACAGAAGAAAGCGGGTGTCAATGTCCTCGGGGGACCAGGGAAGTAACTTTACAGGTCGCTGAAGGGTTCCTGCCCACGGTTTTTCATCGGAAAAGCAGCCAAGTTGTCCGTAGCAGACCTCTTTTCCTAGGGTGAGCCACAAACAGGACATGTGTGAACTTCTGGAAAGAAGCAATGTCATATCCATACAGGAAAACTCTGCAGGACAGAGCCCAGGTTTGGCTAAGGCCAGTGCTGGTCTTTATCTTTGCCATTTCCCAAACCTCTGGGACGATAAGAATCACCTGGGGGCCGCGGCGTCAGGGGGTGGGAAGGGCAGGTGGGGGCGGGCGGCAGTGTGGGGAACAGGTGTATTGTATATATATATTCATAGGTCCCTCCCTCAGAGATTCTGATTCAGAGGGTCTGGGGTGGGGTCCTGGAAACACATATTCAGTAAGTGCCCCTTACTATTGGGCAAATTGGGGAATTGCTGATGCATAGGTTGGTGCAAAAGTAACTGTGGTTTTTGCCATTGAAAGTAATGGCAAAAACCGCAATTACTTTTGCACCAACCTAATACAAACTGCTGCCTTAAAACCACCTCTTTCAGGAAACTTGCAGCTGGCCCTTTACATATAAGCATCAAATAGTGAGTATTTATCAAGTGCCTACAAACTCTGTAGCACTGAGTTGCTACTTTGTCTTGACATCTCTATTACACACAGCACAGGCCGTGCCCACACCAGTTCACATGTCTTCATGTCATTCTTTTATGCACATTTTTTTCAAATGATTCTCTGCCATTTCATGTTTTCCCTTTTGCTCTTTGAAAAGGTAAGTTTCTTAAGAACAGGAATGATTTGTGTACCACACTACGTGTAGTAGAGACCCAATACATGTAATCCATGATCCAAATAACCACATCTAAGTCCGAGAGTACTCTCTGTGTCCATGACAGTCATGATCACAGGATATGGTCACTACGGGTGACATAATTCCAACCCAAAGGATTATAATGGGTCCTTTCTCTTACGCTTCCTGAACTCTTGTACTGATGATGCCAAATATTGGTGAATCATTAAAAAAAACCCGTGAGAGTTTATATTTATTTGCTATGTGCCAGATACCATGTTAGTACTTTACTGGTATGGTATCATTTAAGCCTGAAAACACAAATATGGAATTAGTATTATCTCCATTTTACTGCTGAGGAAACCAAGGCACAGAGAGAAAAGGTAAACTACCCGAGGTCACAGCTAGTGGTGGAGGCAGGATTTGAACCCAAGAAGTTTAACTGGGAATAAAGCTAGAACTTGAGGGGACACAAAGATAAACGAGATATGAACCCTGTCCTGAAAGGGAGGAACTCTAATAGGGAAGCAATACTGATGGCGTTGAATTCATTCCGGGAAGAGGTTGCACCCTTGGAGGTGGACTCTAGGAGGCTCAAGCAATGTTTTTGCCCCAGGGGAAAGGTAGCTGGTTAAATGAAGGGGCTCGAATGCAAGACATCTGGGCTCTGTTAGGTGGAGAGCAGGAAAGTGTTGGAAGGTGTGAGTTGGTGAGGTTGAGGGGAGATGGTGGTGGCAGTGGCAATGCTGTGCTTCCACAGGCAGTCCTGTGTTTTTGGGACTCGAGTACAGGGGGCTGAGAAGCAGAAGAGCCTGAGGAGGCTGGAGGCAGGGAAGTGAGAGTGAGGCTTGAGGCCTGAGGCTTGGTCCTGGTAGGGCTTCTTGCAACTCGCGAGGACCAGAAGCTGGGCAAGAAGGAAGGCCCCAGGAGGAGAGAGATGAGGAGAGAGCCTGGCGTGAGCCTTGGGGAATGTCCACATTTGGGGCAGGAGGAGGCTGCAGGTCAGCAAAGGAGATGAAGAGGGGTTGTATGGCTGGAGGAGCAGTCGCACCCACCCCAGTCTCTGCCATCAGGAGCCCGGCCTTAATTCATGGCTAGGATGGAAGGAGAGGCCAAGAGTGGGCTGGCAGGGTTGAGAAGACAAGGGGGAAGTGTCACAAGGCAGAAGAAAGCCCCCACAGGGACCCAAGGAGACCATGTCTCCTACAGCAGGACTTGGGGGGCCAAATTGGGCAGTGAGGTGTTCTGGCAGGAGAGGAGGTGAGGCAGCCCCCACGGAGAGGGAAAGGCTCCCGGAGGAAGCACACCTGTGAAGGCGTAGGCAGATGGGAAGTCAGCAGGCTGGGACTCAGGGGCTCCAAAAGAAAAGGAGGTGATTTGTGTTTTAGGATGAGTAGAACTTGAATATCTGTATCTCCTCTGGACAGAGCCAGGTGGGGGAACAAATTGGAGAGACAGAAATGGTGACTCTGAGAAGAGGACACGTGGGCTTGATGGCAGAAAGGCAGGCTTGCCTGGCAGGACTGGGCTTTCTTGGGAGGGGGCACATCTACATGACTTTGGTCTGCAGGCGAGGACAAGGGCATTGGGACCCAGTGGGAACACAACACCCTCTGCTTGTCTCTCAGCCGTGAGAGTCTTTGCAGGAAGAAGGTGGCCAAGCAGGAGGGTTACCGTAGATACTCTGTGTCCAGCACGTTGCCCTGTGTCTGCCTGAGAGTCAACACTCTCTGAGTGGCACAATTGTTTTCTCCAAGTAACGATAATCCTCTTCATAATCATTATAATAATTATTAATATACCTGTAGCTGCCTTATCAAAGGCCAGCCCAGGCATGTCACTTTCTCCCCAAAGGATTGGTGACAGCATCCTCACCTCTGACTGTGGCCAGCAGGAGAAGGCCGAGGGTCCAAGGGGGCAGCATCTACATGGACAGAAACATAGACACACACACAACCACGTGCACAGTGAGGCTGGCAGGGGCAGGACCCAGCCGTGTCAGGAGCCCGGGTCACAAGGACAGTGAGTGGAACAGACACCCAGCAACCCAGGCCCCCCAGGGCTCTCCCTTGAGGTGGGGACCCTGAGGCTGAGTCCTCCCAGTGCACAGGGAGTTAGCAGCACACTAGGACCCCGGACTCAGGGGCTCCACTGTGGCGGCTTCCCCGCCTCTGGGCCACGTCCCTCTTGTAGCCTGGGCTGCCCCGGCCATGCCAAATCCTCTGCCCACATGGGGCCCTGACTTACCATGCTGCACCAGAGCTTCCACTCACAGCCCAGCAGGTTGGCTGTGGCCTTTTATAACCAGGCTTTATCCTTTGGACTCCTTAGAGGAAAGGTCGGGGCAGGATAGTTAAGGCTCTGCACGTGGGCACTTTGAACCTAACTTATCATAAACACATAAAACCAGCTCAACCCTGGGAACAGCAATGTTTGTTAAGTAAGATTCAAGGAAAGGAAAACCAACTTTGAAAAGGGAAAGAGCTCTGTTAATCTGAGTTTACAGGTTTAGTTGCCAAGAGATTGTGTTCCCAAAGTGGTAACAGGGAAACATCATTCCGTACATAGCATCTCTGGAACAAAATGCCCTTGGACACATGAACCCCCAAACCCATCATGTCATCCTGTTGCTCTTGACAGACTGTGCAGGCCTAGGAAGTCAGGAGACTTGCTGCTCAGTGGAACTGACTGTTTTTGAAGACACACACCTTACTTACTTTAGGGGTGGGAGAGGTGGAGAGCTACCTTCCCATTAGAGAATCTAGACAGAGGACAAAAATGAAGGCAACCTCACAGACGAAGCGCCAAAGAATAAAATGAGGCCAGGCGCAGTGGCTCACGCCTGTAATCCCAGCACTTTGGGAGGCTGAGGCGGGCAGATCACGAGGTCAGGAGATCAAGACCAACCTGGTTAACACGGTGAAACCCCATCTCTACTAAAAATACAAAAAATTAGCCAGGCGTGGTGGCAGGCCCCTGTAGGCCCAGCTTCTTGGGAGGCTGAGGCAGGAGAATGGCATGAACCCGGGAGGTAGAGTTTTCAGTGAGCTGAGATTGCACCACTGCACTCCAGCCTAGGTGACAAAGCGAGATTCCGTCTGAAAAAAAAAAAAAACAGAATAAAATGAACATGAACACTATTCAAATACAACTTTGTTTAGAAATAATATAGCTTGTCTTAAAAGTATTTCTGAGCTGCACAGACTATACCTTGACCTGGAGATAAGAAGGGGAGATATTTTCTTTTCTTCACTGCTACAGAAGAACCTGGGTGAATAACCAGGTGCCATCCTGCCATGTTTTAAATGGGTACGTAATTTAGATACACCAAAGTGCATACATCTTAAGTCGAAAATGTAATACAGGCTAGGTGCGGTGGCTTAAGCCTGTAATCCCAGCACTTTGGGAGGCCGAGGCGGGCGGATCATGAGGTCAGGAGATCGAGACCATCCTGGCTAACACGGTGAAACCCCGTCTCTACTAAAAATGCAAAAAAAAAATTATCCAGGTGTGGTGGTGGGTGCCTGTAGTCCCAGCTACTCGGGAGGCTGAGGCAGGAGAATGGCGTGAACCCGGGAGGAGGAGCTTGCAGTGAGCCAAGATCACGTCACTGCACTCTAGCCTGGGCGACAGAGCAAGACTCCGGCTCAAAAAAAAAAAAAGAAAAAAGAAAATGTAAGTATAGTTTTATATACTCCTATGTATGTTCCCCAGATCAAGGTATAAAACATTTCCAGGCTGGGCCTGGTGGCTCACGCCTATAATCCTAGCACTTTGGGAGGCCGAGGTGGGTGGATCACGAGGTCAGGAGATCGAGACCAGCCTGGCTAACATGGTGAAACGCCATCTCTACTAAAAATACAAAAAATTAGCCGGGCATGGTGGCGGGCACCTGTATTCCCAGCTACTCAGGAGGCTGAGGCAGGAGAGTGGCGTGAACCCGGGAGGCGGAGCTTGCAGTGAGCTGTGATTGCGCCACTGCACTCCAGCCTGGGCAACAGAGAGACTCCATCTCACAAAAAAAAAAAAAAAAAAAAACCATTTCCAGCAGCCAGATCTTTCTACCACCATCACCACCCTTGTAACAATACTCTGATTTCCATCATCATAGGTTCATTTTGTCTGCTCTAGAATGTCATATAAATGGAATGATACAGTATGTACTCTTTAGCGTCTTGCTTTTCTCCCCCACAAGACATTTTTGAGATTCATTCACGTTGTTACATGTATCAGTAATTATTTTTTATTGCTGTGTGGTATTGAAATATTTCTGTAAGAATACAGCACAATTTGTTTATCCATTCTGCTGTTGGTGGACATCTGAATTCTCCAGTTTGGGGCTATTACGAATGCTATTGCTAAGGACATTCTAGTCTAGTGCAGGTCTTTTGGCAGACATATGCACTCATTTCTCTCGGGTTTATGCCCAGGAGTATTGTGAGGCTCCTGGAGTGTGTTCAGCTTCAGGAGATGCTGCCAGACAGCTTCCCAAAGTGGTTACACCAGCATAATTCCCACCAGCAGCTGGATGGGAGTTCTAGCTGCTTCCCATTCCACCCCTGGCCTCTGATCAATCCCAGAAGCACGAGGTTGCCAGCAATTTCCTGAGGGTTTCATGTCAGAAAAATAGTTTTTTTTTTTTTTTTGAAACTCTCTTCTGAGAATTCTAAGGCTGGAGGAGTATGGAGCTGAGGGAAGCCAAGAATGAACTTTCTTATCTCAAATGGGCTTTAGAAAAGTCAAGGTTTCTGGCTGGGTGTGGTGGCTCACGCCTGTAATCCCAGCAAGGTGGGCAGATCACATGAGGCCAGGAGTTCGAGACCTGCCTGGCCAACATGGTGAAACCCCGTCTCTACTAAAAATATAAAAATTAGCCGGGCGTGGTGGCGCATGCCTGTAGTTCCAGCTACTAGGGAGGCTGAGGCATGAGAGTCGCTTGAACCCGGGAGGCAGACATTGCAATAAGCTGAGATCACACCACTGCACTCTAGCCTGGGCAACAGAGTGAGACTCTGTCTCCAATAAAATAAAAAAATAAATAAATGAAATAAATTGAAAAAGAAGAAAAAAAGTCTTCTGGAATCTGTAGTGATGATGAAGCTTGAATGGGGTCACCTATGTCTCAGCAAATCCAAAGCCTGATGTCACCACCCGCTGCCCCTGGAGGTGATCGGCAGCTGAGAGAGGAGGTTAGGTCTAAGGCCTGACACTGATGTGCATAAGTGACCCCACTAAGGAGCCTGGAATGACAACATGAAGCTGAATGAAGCCCTAGGCTCATGACATGGGACCTGTGGGTGCCGGTAGCTTTTGGAAAAACATCCAAACTCCTTACAGTGGCCTTTAGAGTGTGGTGTTCTCTGGACCTTCTCTTCCTCCCTGGCCTCACCTGTGTCTCTCCCTTGCTCACTAAACTCCAGGTGGTCTCTTGAAAATGCTCATCTCAGGGTCTTTCCACATTCTATTTCCTCTTCCTGACACTCTCCCCTTTGCCTGCCTAAATTAAAGTCATCCCTCAGGGTCCAGCTTACAAAGAAGCCTTTTTCAATCCTCAAATTGAAAGCAGACCTTCCTTAACATCTCTTGTCATGTTCCTTATCTTTGCTTTCGTAGAAAGTATCCCAATTGATAATGACATTTCCATGACAATTTGTTTAGGTCTTGTCTTGACAAAAGAGTCAAGTCCTGTGTAGTCATTGCTATGTCGTGACAGCCTAGCACAGCACCTGCCAGATAGTAGGTAATCAGTAAATACTTGCCAGATGTGAACATGGGGAATTAAAAGTTAATGACTCATTTTAGCCAGATGTGGTGCCTGTAGTCCCAGCTACTCGGGAGGCTAAGGAGGCAGGAGGATCACTTGAACCCAAGAGTTAAGTCCAAACTGGGCAACATAGGGAGACCCTGTCTCTAACAAACAAACAAACAAACAAAAAACAAAACACAACAACAACAAAAAATGTTAATGGTTCATTAGGTTGGTGATGAGCTGATCCTATCTGTGTCCCCAGATGTAGTCTCCCTTCTTCTTCCTCTCTGCTCTGTGCCCTGAGGCTGCCTCTATGGGCTTCCTCCCTGGGCTACTTGGCCCTTGGCTTTCTGATTGGGTTCAGCCAATGGGAGGTATCAGCAGGTGGGATAGTGGAAGGAAGAGGTTGGAGTATTTCTTTCCAAGGCTCTGACAGGTGCAGCTGGGCACTGGACTCCCCCTGAGAGAGAATGATTGCAGTTGTTCAGAGGCCTGTGGTCCATTTTAGGGGATTAGCTAGGCACCTTCCTTTCCTGACTCTATATTCCTAACAAAGATTTCTGTCTTTCTTAGGAAAGACAGAGGGTTTTGGTTTGTGTAGTTCTTTGATTTTTGGTTTAGCCACCCATGCAGTAGCCAACCCATTCTGTGGCTTGCTCGTAGCCTTTGGTGAGGTTTAGCTAAGGCACTTTCAGATAATCTGTGGGTCCCATCATCATCCTCACCTGGCTCTAGCCATGAATCGTCAAAGAAAACTTCTCACTGAGTGGCCAGTGGCGTATCATCTGGTCAACATCCACCCCAGAGAGCAGAGCTAGAAAAAAAAGGGGAGGTTGCAGTTCCTTTAGGCAAGAGGCAATTATTGTTATTTCCTGGTATGCTTTATTCAGACTCTGTTCTGAGTGCCAAGTCAGATCACAGTCACCCCTGCTCTGGAAGGACTCACTGAGGCAGATTTGCTCAGTGTAAGGAAAAACTTTTCAGAGCTTAGACTCATTGGAAAATAGAATGGAGTTTTGTTGGTGGGGAATGAGCTCTCTGCCCCGCTTGAATGACATTACAACATGAGCAGAGGTTGGCAGAAGTCAAGCAGCAGGTAAGGGTTGACTTACGGGATCTTCTTCCAAGGTTGTTTTCAAATCTGGGACCCCACCAGAAATTTTGGAAACTGCAACCTAGAGAAAGGATGTTGCTTTTCTATTCAAGCAACAGTCACCCTGAAGGAGCACATCCCTTCAACCCCCTTTCTAAAGGGGATAAGAAATCACCCAAGAGGTAACAATGCCCAAGGTAATGAGGAGTAAACTGAGCAAACACATCTGGGGCGTATAGTCCCAAGGGCAGATGTGAAGGGCCATGGGAGAGAGCTGAGAATGGGAAAGGAATCAGGTGGTGGTGGTTTAGAAGCTGTCCTCAGATAAATGGCAGTGATCAAATCCAAGTTCTTAGAGTTGTAAAACATTCAAGAAAGAGAGTCTTATTTAATTCCTGTTTTACAGCTGAGACAACAGAGGCCCAGAAAGGTTAAAGGGCTTAGTGTGAGGGTGAATGGAAGAGGAGGGACTTGACCTCTGGGTTTCCTCTGCTACTATGGTGCTATTGTCTCTCCTCCTGCAGGTCAGTTTGTTGACCTGTGAAATAGATGGAATCTAGGCTCATCAAGGAACATTGTCCTTGCACCAAGCTGCTGTCCAAAGAGGGCTGGGTACCCCTGCCACAGTCACCAGTAGGAAGTGAAGGTCAGCACCTGTGGGAAAACTTATTTGCTGACCACATGGTTGGCAGGTGGGAGGGTCAGGGCCTGAGTGAGCCCTGCCAGCTGGCACAGCAGCTGCCCAGGGGATGGGGGTGGTTTTGGTCCTCCTTTGCTTGTCCTTGAGGCCTGTTGAAATCTATTTGTCCCTCCCCTTAACACTTTCTCTTTTTTCGAGACAGGGTCTCACTTCAACACTCAGGCTGGAATGCAGTAGTGCAATCTCGGCTGTCTGCATCCTCCACCGCCCAGGATCAAGAGATCTCCCCAGCTCAGCCTCCTGAGTAGATAAGACTACAGTCATGCACCACCACTCCCAACTAATTTTTGTATTTTTTGTAGAGATGGAGTTTCACCATGTTGCCCAGGCTAGTCTTGAACTCCTGAGCTCAAGCAATCCTCCTGCCTCGGCCTCCTAAAGTGTGGTATTATAGGCATGAGCCACCATGCCTGGTCCCCTCCCTTCATTCCCAGTGCCCTTCCCCTCCATCACCTCTTTCTAGGCCATCTCCCTCCCGGTCAGCCTCCCCCATTTCCTAAAGTCCTTCTCAGCTTGAATCCTGTGGGTGGTTCCTCACTGCCTTCAGATGCATTATTCACATGTCGGTTCACTCATTCACACTCATTTTCACATGGCTACAATGTGCTAGAGCTCTTCCAGCCTTGAAGGCACAACAGTGAGCAAAACATCCTCCTTTCCTGCCTTCATGGACTGATGGTCCCATGGGGCACAGACAATGGTTACCTATAAATACATATATAATTACAAATGATCAAAAACGCTAAGAAGAAAAGGCAGGTGAGGAGAGCTATCATGTAATTTGGGCTTTATTTAAAGAGAATAACTCTGTGGAGAGGGGTAAGAATTTAGGTGGAGTCCAAGCACCAAAACTAGGTATGCAAGGGTGATATTTTAGTCCATTTGTGCTGCTATAATAAAATACCCGAGACTATGTCATTTATAAAGAACAGAAATTTATTTCTCACAGTTCTGGAGGCTGGGAAGTCCAAGATCAAGGCACCGGCAGATTCAGTGTCAGATGTGGGATGCTCTCAGCTTCCAAAATGCTGCCTTCTTGCTGTATCCTCACATGGTAAAAGGGGACAACAAAGGATGAACTCATGGAAGATGAGATGGAAGGACCAGGCAGCTCTCTGGAGCCTCTTTTATAAGGACATTCACAAAGGTGGAGCCTTCATGATTTAATCATTTCCCAAAAGGCCCTACCTCTTAATACTGTCACAATGGGGATTAAGTTTTGACATGAATTTTGGAGGGACACAAATATTTAAACCATAGCAGATGGACATTGATATGGGTTGAATACAGGCCCCACAAAAAGATATGTTAGAATCCTAACCCCCAGTACTTCAGAACATGACCTTATTAGGAGATAGGATCTTTACAGAGCTAATAAAGTTAAAATGGGGTCATTAGGGTAAGCCCTAAGTCAATATGATTGACATTCTTATATAAAGGGGAAATTTGAACACAGAGACACATACATCCTGTGAACATGAAGGCAGAGATTGCCAATGAGTGGCCAGCAAACCATCAGATGCTGTGGAAGAGGCCTGGAACAGATTCTCCCTCATAGCCCTCAGAAGGAACCAACTCTACTGACACCTTCACCTTGGACTTCCAGCCTCCAGAACTGGTGGGAGACAATACATTTCTATTATTTAAGCCCCTCAGCTTGTGCTTCTTTGTTATGGCAGCCCCAGCAAACTAAGAGCTCCCATATGACCTCTGCCCAGCCTAATTTCTGCCAACACCCTTGATCCCTTCCCAGCTGATAATTGCCTACCTAGAAGGACACAAACAGTCAACACTCACAGTTCTGAACCTACTTTTCCCCTCTTCTGAGCTTTTGCACCCGGGGTTCCCCATGCCAGGGATGTTTCCACACCTCCACCCCTGCTCCCAGGTCTCCCAGCTTCGTTTCTCCTCCATTGCCCAGGGCTCCCCGCCAGCACATTTCTGACTTTATTTCAGGTCCCAGGTCAAACTCTCTCTGCTCGCAAAGCCTGTGACATTGGATATCTCTTCCACATTTTCAGTTCCAGATCATACTCTCCAAGATTTTTCAGATGCCAGTAAATAAGTGAACTCTATTCTTTCTAAAAAAAAAAAAAAACAAAACAAAACAAAAAAAACTCTCATGGGCTGGGTGCGGTGGCTCACGCCTGTAATCCCAACACTTTGGGAGGCTGAGGTGGGTGGATCGCCTGAGGTCGGGAGTTCGTGACCAGCCTGACCAACATGGTGAACCCCCATCTCTACTAAAAATACAAAAATTAGCCGGGTATGATGGTGCGTGCTTGTAATCCCAACTCCTCGGGAGGCTGAGGCATGAGAATCGCTTGAACCTGGGAGGCAGAGGTTGCAGTCAGCTGAGATCATGCCACTGCACTCTAGCCTGGGCAACAAGAGCAAAACTCCATCTCAAAAAAAAAAATACTCTCACAACCCCCTGGAATATTCCTATTGACTTCGTTGTATTAAGCCTCAGCTCAGGAAACAAAAGTTCTGCTACAAATTATCACAACAAAAAGGAAGATTTATTTCTATAACTGGCAAAAATAGATTATCATCAAAATGGAAACATAGTAATTTCTCAGAGAGAGTCTGCCCAGGAGCCCTGGGAGTTAAATACTCCTATATCATGGCAGGCTCTCACCTAGCTGCACATGGGAATCACCTGTGGATTTTTAAAGAGGCCTGTGGCTTATGATTACCCTTTAATTGGTTGGGATGGGGCCTGGGATTGCTCTGTTCTTTTTTTTTTTTTTTTTTCTCCCAGGTGACTCTGGTTTGCAGCCAGGATGGAGAACAACTGGCATGTCTTGATTGTGTTTTGGCTTCGTGCACCTTGGAGTTGTATGCAGGGTGTGGATTGGGTGGCATGGAGCAAACCTTAACAAGCATTTCTACCTAGCAGGGACCCCAAAGCTCTGCATGACTACAGCCTTCGGGTAACTTTGGGGTGTGCGGCCAGACTGTGACCACACTCCTTAGATGGTCTTGCTCGCCTTATAGCACACTGACTTAAGGCTAGAGCCTTACGTTCCCATGGTGATGCTGATTCTGTTAGAATCCAAGCTTGTACAACCCACAGCCCATGGGCTGCATGCAGCCCATGTCGGCTTTGAATGCAGCCCAACACAAATTCGTAAACTTTCTTAAAACATTATGAGATTTTTTGCAAGTTTTTAAATTTTTATTTTATTTTTATTTATTTTTAGCTCATCAGCTGTCATTAGTATATTTTATGTGTGGCCCAAGACAATCCTTGCAATGTGGCCCAGGGAAGCCAAATGGTTGGACATCCCTGTAAGTTAGACCCTTAAGACAACATGAGAAAGGCAGGGCTCAAATGTTGCATTCATTTTACCCATGAGAAAGCTATGGTCCAGAGAGGTGGAAACCCCTTGTCCAGGGTCACCTGGCTTGACTAGAATCCTGAATGCTAGCTCAGTGCCCTTTTTCATTGCTTCCAACAAGACTGGATGTCCATCTGAGCTTTATGTTAATAAAGTCAATGTTAATATGCCATATTTTCACTGCCCCAAAGACTCTATCCATGTGCATTCTGAACAATGCGCCACTTTTGTTACTTAAAAAACAAATAGAATAGTCCAATCAAGCTGGCCTCATACAACCCCTTAAATCTAGAAACCTAATCAAATTTGGTCAGGGCCATAAAGACAGGGCAGGCCTACCCCAGAGAGCCCTGGACTCCACATCTCCCCAAGTCAGGGTGTAAGGGCTGTGGATCTGTGGGGCTGAGCTTGGACTCCCCAGTGGCATCAGAGAGTGGACTGTAGACACCCACACTGATCAGTAGTCAAAGTTCACACTGGTGATCTTGGAACCTGCTGTTCTTTACCTTCCTGGGGATTTTTCCAGCTGCATAACTGATAAAAGGACATAGGTTCCAGGAAGGGAATGTGGGAGGAGTGAGTAGGGGCCTGGCCCTGTTCCAGCTCGGGTCTCCATCTGCTGCTTCCCCTGCCCCTGGAGATCCAACCATCTCTGCCCCTGCAACTGGGACCCAGGTCACCACAGGTCACTCCAAGGTTCAGAGCAGTGCCTCGGCCGAGTGCTTATGGACGTGGCCAACAGCCTTGGGGAGCCTCCCCAGCTGGCTTCCTCTCTCCAGTTTCTCTCTTCTCAGTTTCCCTCTTCTCAGTTTCCTTCCTATTTTAAAATTGTTTTTCCCAAGTCATCACCCATAGCTGTCAGTCTGGGAAGCATGGTGAGACAGACTGTCCTTGACCAGAGAGCAGGGCTCTCACCCATGGCCAACCAGCCACACCCCCTCCCTTATACCTTGGTTCCAATCACTACCCTCAGATGGTCCTTATCACTTCTGGGTATTGGCAGATGCCGCCTCCTCCTAGCTGGCCTCCCAGCCTGCAGTCTTGGTAGGACATCTTCTTTCAAGCCTGGGCCTGTAACAACCCTCTCTGTGGAGCCTTCTCATCTTGCTCCTTCCCTCTTCTGAAATTCCCTGGCCTGGGACCTACCTTGCTTTTTGTGCCTAGCAGGCAGCATCACAGTGCTTTTTCAGGGGCAGCCTCCCTAACAACGAGCACTGCCTGAGGGCAGCATGTCTTCTGATTTCCTCTCCTGCCTATGCCTGGCACAGGGGTGGGTACAGAGCTGGTGTTTGATAAGTGGCGAATCTACATTCCATTGATTGAGCTCTTTGCTTGGGGTGTGGGTTCACCGCGGATGCTGCTGAAACTGACAGAGAACCAGAGGGTTTGGTTGTCTCCCACTTGGTGCCACCACCCAAGGGGTGGGTGTCTCTGGCCGCCGCCGTCTTTGTCACCCTCGTCATCACCGCGGTTTACCGAGCACTCGCCTTGCACCCTGTCCTGTGAGGCCCCTTCCTAAGGTCGCTCTTTTGATCCTCGCTACGACCTTGCTTTGGAGGGACAATCGAAGCCCACTCGCTTTCAAGTCTTAAGTTCAATGATAGCTCGACGTGGCCACACAGGTTAGAAACAGAAGTCGGTGGCTGGGCGCGGTGGCTTACGCCTGTAATCCCAGCACTTTGGGAGGCCAAGGCGGGCGGATCACAAGGTCAGGAGATCGAGACCATCCTGGCTAACACGGTGAAACCCCGTCTCTACTAAAAATACAAAAAATTAGCCGGGCGTGGTGGCGGGTGCCTGTAGTCCCAGCTACTCGGGAGGCTGAGGCAGGAGAATGGCGTGAACCCGGGAGGCGGAGCTTGGAGTGAGCCGAGATCACGCCACTGCACTCCAGCCTGGGCGACAGAGCGAGACTCCGTCTCAAAAAAAAAAAAAAGAAAAGGAAAGGAAAAAAAAAGAAACAGAAGTCGGCACCAGGACTGCCGGGGTGGGATTCGGGGCTTGGTGAACCACGGAGAGACTCCCTGGGGGAAGTGGTGACTTGGGACACCGCAGGGCGGAAAGGCCTCCTGAAAGAACGCCAGCTCCTCCCAGGTCTCTGTGGGTTGGGCCCATGGGGACGCCAGACTGGCTGGGGAGGGGGGGTGCTCCTCGGGGCCCCAGCCGATTGGCTGACGGAAAAGCCCCTTTCGGCAGGTCCCGCCCTGGGCCCCGCCTCCGCGCCGCTCTGTGCTTAGGTGTCCGCGAGGCAGCCCCTACCTACGGGAGCGGGACGGAAGCCCGAGAGCGCCCTGCACCTGTGCCCGCCTCTGCGCACCTCCCCAAGAGCCAGGGCCAACAAGGGGTCCCCTCACCCTCAAAGCTACCTCCTTAGAGAGGCTTGTCCTCCCGGGCCTGCCGCGATCCCTCGGGGTGGTCTCGGTGAGCCAGGGAGGGTCGGTGAAAGAGGGGTCCGGGGCCCGGCCCTCCGACCTGTCGGGGACAGCGGGTCACTCTGTGAGTTTGAACAGCTGCCTGCCCCTCTGGGCCTCAGTTTCCTCCTTGTGAAATGAGGCGCGGGGCTAAAGGCTGGTATCCCCGAGCTGAGGCTCCGGAGTTCAGTCCATCGCCACCAGCTCAGGCACGGAGAAGACAGTCGACCCAGGCACAGGAGCCAGGGAAACTGTGTGACCCAAAGTTAATGGGGAGAAACCCAGGTATGGGGACGTGCTCGGGACATTTGCAAACGTTCCATTCCCAAATGTATCCCCGGGAGGCGGCCGCGGCAGGAGATAGACTCAGAGCATACAGATGCACCAGTGGATTTTATCGGTGTGAATGCAGCAGCCAGGTCGCCCCGGTAGCTTAGCCAGGGCATGAGAGTGAGCAGCGTGTCTTCCCGCACCGTGTCTTCGCTACAGAAGTTGTACCTGGGGAGAAAAGGAAGTTTTGTAAGCGTTTGGGTCACCTTAGCAAAACCGAGTAGGTTTTTTTTTTTTTTTAAGGGGTTAAGCCCAGGTCACAGTTGATGAGTGATTCAGGAGGCACGAGGGGCCACTAGGGCTGGAGCTGTAACCAGCGCCTGCAGCGCTTGCTGCCTGGAGGCTCTAGGACAAGGTCTGCTATGGTTCTGGAGTGTCACACAGGACGGTGGCCTCCGAAGGCAGGGACTCTCACTCCCTTGTCCCCGCAGGCGCCTGGCGGCCTCCGTAGGCCCAGCAGCGTGGCTTACAGAGGGATGCTGTCCTCCAGTCATTCTCGGAAGGGGACAGTGGCCAACACGCCCTGAGCCCTTCTCATCTGCAGCCAATTATGCTGCTTATTTCACTTATGCAAACTTCATCCTCACCACACATGTGTGAGGGGGTCTGATGATTAGTTCTACATTACAGGAGAGGAAACTGAGGCACAGAGAGCTCTCCATTAATCAGCAGAATAACAAAGATGCAAAAACAGGTCCATCTGATGCCAGAGGCTGTAGTTTCCATGGTAGGATCACACGTCAAGCCTTCCTTGACCTTGTCTTCCAGCTCTGGAGTCTCGGGACCTGGCGTTCCTCCCTGGAGTTCCTCGTGACCTTGCCCTCCCACATTTGAGTGCTTCGGAGCTAGTTATCTGAGGACTCTGAGGAAGGATGTAATAACTGGGAAGCTAAAGAAAATCAAGATTTTGGTCCAAGCTTTTCTCAGAATCCCCTCATATTTTTTAATAACCTTATTGGGGTATTAATTCCAACTAAAGGACCTGCCCACTAGGATTCCCTCCAATGACACAGTATCAAAAGAGAAAGGCAAGGCCTGGTGTGGTGGCTCATGCCTGTAATCCCCACACTTTTGGGAGGGCGAGGCAGGTGGATCACTTGAGGCCGAGAGTTTGAGACCAGCCTGGCCAACATGGTGAGACCCCGTCTCTACTAAAAATACAAAAATTAGCCAGGCGTGGTGGTGCATGCCTGTAATCCCAGCTACTTGGGAGGCTGAGGCACAAGAATCTCTTGAACCCAGGAGGTGGAGGTTGCAGTGAGCTGAGATCTTGCCACTGTACTCCAGCCTGGGCAACAGAGTGAGACTCCATCTCAGAAAAAAAAAAAAGAGAGAGAGAGAAAGGCAGCCCCCTTCATTTGTAGAAGAGGGCTCCCTGCCATGACTGTTGAGAGTTCCATGATAAGAACGTAACATCCCACGACGGTAAATGTAAAAAGTCTTATAATTAACACAAAACAATGCAGATGTAAGCCGATATTATTGTGGTTCTCTCAGGCCTAGCCACCTGTGAGCTTGGAAGCTTTGCCCCATTTCTTCACTTGTGTTCCTTGGCCTTTCCCATCTTGTCTTCGGTGTTTCATTTTTTTCCTCCAAGAAGCCCTAACCTGGCACCAGAGGCCTCCGATCATATTCCCTGCACTTGGGCCCTGTCGCCCCTCATGCACCTGAACCTATTGCCCTGCCCCTGTGCCCTTCCTCCCTCCTACTCCCTGCCTCATCCTGAGAGCTGCCCTTCCTTCCATCACAGCCTCCCCGGGGCCCTCTGCTTTCCTCCTTGGCCACTGTCTCTCTGAGCCTCTCCTGGGAGTTCTTTATTTGATCTTTTGACCTTTCCTGTATAAGTCTGATTTTTCTCAACAGCTAAACTGTAAGCTCCTTGAGTGTAGGCTCTGTCTTTGCATCCCTTACTATTTGCCAGGCCATACAATAGGTACTTAATAAAGTCATTTGCAAGGGTACATTTACCAAAGGTACTTAATAAAGAAAGAGAGGAGGACAGGGAGAAATAAAGAGGGGGAAGGCTGCCTTTCTCTTTGGATACTGTGTCATTGGAGGGAATCCTAGTCGGCAGCTTCCTTAGTAGGAATTGAAATCCCAATGAGGTTACTAAAAAATGTGAGGGGATTCTGAGAAGAGCTTGGACCAAAATCTTGATTTTCTTTAGCTTCATTATTATTATTATTATCATTATTATTATCATTATTATTATTAAATGTTACTGGCCATTTTCATAACAGGAAAATGTTTGAGTAATTCAACTAATTCAATGTTTTTACTCCCCAAACTAGTTTGAGAGATTTGAAGCTGGTTTTGACTTTCCTCTGTTTAAAAAACCTGGTGTCTTATATCCAGCTGCTCTTAAGAAAGAGTCTTTCTGGAGCAGACAGCGAGGGGAGCTGCACTCAGCCACTGGAATACAGGTGACAGCTGATGGGCACAGGGCCTCAGGTGCAGCCTTAAGTAAGTTCTGTTCCATTTGCAGAAAGTTCAGAAAGCCTCAGCCTTTCCTTAGGAAACCTGGAAGATGCAATGCCCTGGCTGATTTGGCCTCGTATGTCTTACCCGTGAGCAAGTCATCTCCTGGGAACACCTCTCATTTTTAAGATTCCAATGATGCCACCACCTGACATGTTTTTAACTACACAGTCCCAGGATCCAGGCCATGGGATGCTTGCTAATGGGGCCTTGGGGAGCTGAATTTTAGAGGCTGAGTATCCTCTGACGGGGTCAGGGAGGAAAGGATTTGGTTGCACCTCCAGCCTGCACAGGGCTCCCGACCAGCCCGGCCCAGCCTCCTGTGTACCATGCTCTAGCTTATAAGGCTTCCTGGTTCCACTGACCACCTGGCAGGGCCAGCCTCTTTGTTCTCCTTGCCTCGTGGGGATAGGGATAACGTCACTGGGTCATCCAGTTCGAGGAGACCCAGATGTGGAGTCAGCCCCCATTCTACGCTGCCACCCCACCCTCCCCACCTGGGGGAGGGACAATCTCTGGGACCTGAACTCGGTGACTCCACCTAACCCCAAACTTCAAGACCACCTGTGGCTGAGAGCCCAGGATCTCCTTCCCACAAAGCCACATGTTCTACTGGCCAGACTTGGGGTCTGAGGTTTGAGAGACAGTCGCTCTGCCCTCTCAGGTCACCACACCAACTTTCCTCCAGCTGTCCCTTTTTCCTACCCATGGCCCTGTGCTTATTCAGGCCCAAAGCCAGGGAGGCCACAGGTCAAGATCTCACAAGTATTGCAACCCCAGTGCTTTCCTGTCCTATATAAAATTTTCGGTCTTTTCCTAAAACCGATTTATTTTCCATTTTATTATCCTGAAATGTGATTGGTCTTCTCCTCTTTCAAGTATAGCTATTCACTCGCCCGTACTTATAAACTTGTACCCTTCAGAAAGGATTTCTTGTTCTCTTTGTTATGTTTTCTCATTTTACCTTGAAAGTGCAGCCTTATCTTCTGTATTCCCACAGGCAGTGCTGAGAACACCCAACGAGGTGCACCCGACAGAAACATTTTATGCTCTTTGTCAGTTGCTTGTTTGGGGAGAAGGGGCCACAGATGGGTACATTTTCTTGGTTTTTCTTGCTTAACTACACGTAACTTTCTGGGGTGGGTTTTCATTATAACATGAATCTCTGCAAACATTTTTAGGCACCAGCCAGCAAAGATACATACACTGTCTTCTCTTCTCCCTTTTGCACAGTGATCTTGGCAGCACCCACTTTGGGGAGGGTTGGATTTATCACATTGTTATTCCAAAGAAACTTGACTTTCTCAATTGTTCCAACATCCAGCTTTGCATCAAACTCATAGGAATGGGTTGAGCCTGGTTTGAGAATCCCCCTTGAAATAGAGAAACGTAAACATCCCTGTTCATGGAAATGAGTTCTAATTACCATACGATGCCATGCTGCTGTTTTCTATTCTAGATTAACAGGATTATTTTTCTGAATTAATTTCCAAATAAAGGATGGAGAAATGGAAAAGCCAGCTATATGCTAGCACCTCAAACTATGGTTTTTAAAACTCAAGTTAATTTTTCCTTAAAGCTTTCTAATAGAAAATAAAATAGAATTCCTGCATATCATTTTATATGTTTTGGAAGAATTATTTGTGCAGTAACAAATTAGCCACATAGTATGGCACAATAAGCATGTGTTATTGTACTAATCAGAAAACAGGACATCTGAAGTAATATTAGATTTATGTTTAAAAAAACATCTATTAAGAGAGAAAGAGGCAGGGCATGGTGGCTCACGCCTGTAATCCCAGCACTTTGAGAGGCCGAGGTGGGTGGATCACTTGAGGTCAGAAGTTCGAGACCAGCCTGGCCAACATGGCAAACCCCCCTCCCTGTCTCTACTAAAAATACAAAAATCAGCCAGGTGTGGTGGCACATGCCTGTAATCTCAGCTACTTGGGAGGCTGAGGCACGAGAATTTCTTGAACCCAGGAGGCAGAGGTTGCAGTGAGCCAAGGTCGTGCCACTGCACTCCAGCCTGGGTGACAGAGCAAGACTCTTTCTCAAAAAAAAAAAAAAAAAAAAAAAAACAAGAGAGAGAGAGAGGACGAAATGCCTAGGTTTATAACAGAAAAGAAAAATTGTTAGCAGAAGTCTGCAATTGACTTCAGTACATAAAGTAATATAGTCCTGCATTGCTTAACAATGGAGATATGTTCTGAGAAATGTGTCCTTAGGTGATTTAATCATTGTGTGGACATCATAGCATGTACTCACACAAACGGAGATGGCAGAGCCTACTACATACCTAGGCTGTATGGTACAGCCTATTGCTCCTAGGTTACAAACCTGTACTACATATTACTGCATTGAGTTCTGTAGATGACTGGAACACAATGGTAAGTATCTGTGTATCTAAACACCCAAACATAGAAAAAGTACAGTAAAAATATGGTATTACAAGCTTATAGAGCAACTGTTGTGTATGTGGTCCATCAACTAAAATGTTGTTACATGTTGCATGACTATAATTAAACACCATTGACATATAAAGAGATGATAAGTGTTCAAATTAAGTGTGTGGTTTCAAGGCTGTGTGTATCATCAAATGAGACGTAGTGTTAAAATAGGAAATTACCTGAAGATACTGTACCGGTGAGTGTTTCCCTTATTTCCAAACAAAGCAACTTTGATCTGACCAGTGGCTGTTCTTCCAGACAGTGTGATGGAAACCCCATATCTCCAGCCTGCACAGGAGATGGAAGAGTTCAATTTATTCACATACAAAATAGGTAGCCTACATCCCAGACTTGTCTCCTTCTCTTACTCTGAGGCATCAAAGCATAAGAAATTCCTTTTTAAAAAATTATTATTATTATTTTTTGAGATGGGGTCTCACTCTGTCACCCAGGCTGGAGTGCAGTGGTGCAATCTTAGCTCACTGCCACCTCCGCCTCCCAGGTTCAAGTAATTCTCCTGCCTCAGCCTCCCTAGTAGCTGGGACTACAGGCACACACCATTACGCCTGGCTAATTTTTGTATTTTTAGTAGAGACAGAGTTTCGCCATGTTATTCAGGCTGGTCTCCAACTCCTGACCTCAAGTGATCTGCCCATGTCAGCCTCCCAAAGTGCTGGGAATACAGGCGTGAGCCACCATGCCCAGCCAAAGTATAAGAAATTCTATTTTTTAATCTACAAATCAAACAAGGCCTTAAGAAGAAGTATGTATTTAGCAGTATCCCCCTCTAGGACTGCATTGCCCAGTGAGGAGGTCACCAGCCATATGTGGCTGCTTACATTTAAATCCAAATTAAATACAATTAAAAATTTAGTTTCTCAAACTCATTAGCTGTATTGCAAATGTTAAATTGCCACATGAGGCTAATGGCTACACAGAATATGCCCCTCATTGCAGAAAGTTCTGTTGGCCAGCTCTGCTCCAGAATGGCAGTACGGTGAGGTAAGGTGAAGAGAGAGGGAATAGGAGCTTGTCTCCACATTTGGGAAGGTAGCTCGGGAGTGCAGCCTGGCAAGTACCTCGAGGGCGGGGACTGTGTTTCCTCTCTGCTCCCCAGGCCCTGGGCAGTCTCTAGCACAGAGTAGGTGCAAGAGCAGTTGTCACTTAGGCTCCTACCTGAAGTGCTATCCCAGGGCCTGCATGCACACACACACAAATACAAATACATATACACAAACATATGCATGCGTGTGCACACACACAAATACATATACACAAACATATGCATGAGCGCACACAAAATACATATACAGAAACATGCATGTGTGTGCACATACACAAATACATATACACAACATATGCATGTTCATGTGCACACACAAATACATCTACACAAACATGCATGTGTATGTGCACACACACACAAACCTACACACATATAACCACACACATATACATAGACACCCGCATACAAATACACACACATACACATGCACGCACATACACATAAACATACAGACACACGTATACATACATATATAAACACATGCATACACACAAAGGTGCATACACACATAAACACACTCACACATGCATGCATACACTCACATATGTGCACAGATGTACATTAATATACACACACATGATTCTTGCCTAACTCCTATTGATCTTTCATATCTTCAGAGACCTTGACCCTGACCCTCTTTCTGGTCAGGGCCAGGTTCTCTGTCCCATAATGTCATGGCAACAGCTACCAAGCCCAACACGCTTGTAGTTGCTTGCCCAGTTTCTGTCTTCGGCTGGATTATTAATTTCATGAGAGGGGTGCCTTGTTCATCCCCACATCCTCAGTGTCTAGCGTAGTCTGTGGCCCATAAGTAAATGTTGATCGAGGAATGAATACATGGTTTTTGAGTGTTTAATTTGTTGTTGAAATATTGGCAAGTATTCCATGCATCACAACATCAGTGGAAGGATTGATTAATCAATGTCTTCTTACAAAAAAATATACAGAGTGATATATATGGTGATAGAAATGTTCTGTATCTTGATTTGGAGGTGGTTACACAACTATTCATTTGTCCAAACTCATAGAAGTGTATGCTAAAAAGCGTGCATTTTGCCAAATATAAATTTACCTCAATAAATCTGACTTTAAAAACTATGTAAGATGTGTTATATATTTATATGAATATATAACCTCTGTCTTTACTGGGTCACCTCCTATGGAACTGTCATGGGGCAGGTTGGTACAAAGTGGCCCAAACATGCCCAGTCTCTACCCTGTGTCTTAGTCCATTCAGCAGGTTTTAGAGAGAAACCATCCTTCCCCCTGATTCCCGCCTGCACTCCGCCAGTGAGGCAGCCTCTGGGCATCAGGGATGCACAGACAGAGGGGAAAGCAGAGAATGGAGTTGGGCTTCTTAAGGGACACAGCCCAGCAAAGAGCTGGTACCAATTACATCTTTGCTGAATGAAGAGAAAAGGTGTGTCTGATGCGGCCTTAAAAAGAAAAGAAACAATGAACTGTGGAGTGGTAAAAATTCAGGGTAGCTGGTCACAAGGATGTGCAAATTGGCCTCGTTCCATTAATTATACTATTTGCTTGCTGTCATTTCATGCCACATAAATAGAATGGAAGAAATGCATACTCTTTCTAAATCCTCAGTTGACTTGTAATTGCAATAGTTTGGGTGAATGTGTCCATTTCTAAGATAATTAAAATGTACCCACAAATATTTCAGGTTGAAAGCAAGCCCCTCATTTGTAACAGAAACTATATATTTTCTTTACATGGGCAGGTAATCAAAGTGCAACTTACGAGCAAAATTGCTAGCCTCTCCTGTGTTCAAGAAGAATTTCTGCTGCTCTTCCCTTGTCCTGCCAGCAAATTTATCAGCATAGTGACCCATCTGTGGGCATCCTTGATCTGGACATGGGAAGCACTTGTCCTGTTGAGAAGAGATAGATGGGACTGTAAGGAGAATTTGTGTTTATATGGTTGATACATCTGAGGGAGCAGACACTCAATTTTCCTACAGCCTAAGCGTTCTCCTTTGTGACAACAAAGGGGTTGGAGCAGATGATCTCTAAATTACCTTCATCTGGATCAGGGTTCCCAACTTTTAGGCACAACACATTAGAATTATTTGAGGAGCTTTAAAAAATACTGATGCCCGGCCGGGCACGGTGGCTCACGTCTGTAATCCCAGCACTTTGGGAGGCCGAGGCGGGCGGATCACGAGGTCAGGAGATCGAGACCATCCTGGCTAACACAGTGAAACCCCGTCTTTACTAAAAATACAAAAAATTAGCCGGGCGAGATGGCGGGCACCTGTAGTCCCAGCTACTCGGGAGGCTGAGGCAGGAGAATGGCGTGAACCCCGGGGGGCGGAGCCTTCAGTGAGCCGAGATCGCGCCACTGCACTCCGGCCTGGGCAACAGCGAGACTCTGTCTCAAAAAAAAAAAAAAAAAAAAAAAAAAATACTGATGCCCAGTACCTAGGTTAGATCAATTATACCTTCTGCTGAGTGGAGGTGGTGAATGATAAGCAGCCAATTCTCTGGGACAAAAACCCTGGATTGCAGTGCTTACCAATTTCAGTGGTGTAAATACTCTAACTGTGGCCAATTTCAGGCTACCAACATGATGTCTCTGAATGTGGAGTTGGGAAGGGATACTCATGCTGGCTCTTGTGAGCCGGAATAGGCAGGCTCTAGCCTGTCATTCTTCCATCTCTCCCCTTGTTGCCAACCTGGCATATAGGACTCCGGCATCCACCTTGCTTTCTCTGTGGTGTGAATTATTCTCTATACATTCTTCTACTCTCGCTCTGCCCTTGCCAGAAATGTGCATTCCTGTGTTTTCTAAACTGTATCATTTTTAAGCCAGATTCAGAGGTCGCCTCCTGCAGGAAGCCTCTCTATATCATTGAATTGACTGCTCTTCTCTCTGATTTCCCAGTTTTCCCCTGCCACATGACTCATCTAATCTAAAATTTTAGCCACCTCCTGCCTAAAGTTGTTTACTTTTTTTCTCTTCCACTCCACAGGACCATGAACTCTGAGGGACAATGCAAAAAACGTAGTGAGAAGGCACTGCAAATCCCAAACACAGCAGGACAACAGTCCCATGGAAGGGCGATGCCCGTTGCTCGAGGCAGGACGATAGCTTACAGACTCAAAGGACTTGTAGGAAGCGCAGGGGTATGCAGCAAACCCATCAGGGTGGAGGATGCTTTCCAAGTAATACTTGTAGCTTCTTAGGTGATTGCAAGCCACAAAGTCCCGGGTTCCTGGGAAAACAAATAAGGAAGTCTGAACAGGTGGTTGGGTGCTGGAACAGCTTCTCTGCCTCTCTGTCCAAATGGGATGGTTCCAAAGTACGACCGTATTTTCAGAAACTTAAGATAAATCCAAAATTCAGCCACAACAATGACAATTAACATATAGAGGGTGCTTTCTGCATACCAGGCAACGTTCTGATCACTTTACATGCCTTGTCCATGTAATCCTCAGTCTTCCTAGGAGGTGGGTACCATATCATCCCTATTTATACATTATCATCTCATCCCTATTTTACAGAAAGAACTACGGAGTATAGCCTCAGATTTACAGTTGAGCTAATAGGTGGGAAAGCTGGTAATTAGACCCATACCCATCTGGTCTTGAGCCCATCCCTTTAACTTTTGTGCCATCTCATGTCCCAGGCACCATGCTGGAGGTCCTCAAAGACATGACCAGATGTGATATGATCAAGCCAATGCGAGGACATCTCCATGTGGCAGTTATACAAATAAAAACAAGGGCTGGATAACTTTAGGTGGCTTTGTATGAGCATCACTCTTATAGCGTCTTGATTTTCCTTGCAACCTTTCTTGGCTCCCTGCAACTCCTGCCAAGTGACAAATGTTACATTACACCTTCCAGACCTGGCCTGAGCTTGCTGGGCCATTACTGATGAAGAGTTTCGGCTGCCCTATGCACGCAAACCCTTATGAGGCTGTGAAAGACAAACTGCATATGTCCTCATTCTTTATTTTATTTTATTTTATTTATTTTTGAGATGGAGTTTCACTCTTGTTGCCCAGGCTGTGGTGCAATGGCATGGTCTCGGCTCACTGCAACCTTTGCCTCCTGGGTTCAAGTGATTCTCCTGACTCAGCCTCTCGAGTAGCTGGGATTGCAGGCACACACCACCACGCCTGGCTAATTTTTGTATTTTTAGTAGAGACAGGGTTTTACGATGTTGGCCAAGCTGGTCTCAAACTCCTGACCTCAAGTGATCTGCCCGCCTCAGCCTCCCAAAGTGCTGGGATTTATAGGCATGAGCCACCACACCCAGCCTGTCCTCATTCTTAATATTTGCTTTGATGGCATCCATATATGCCAAGCCATTTTGATGAAACTCAATAAAAATCTTTACTCATTACATTTGGTCAGACTACTAAGGGTTTTCTCCGTGTGGTGCCACATGACAAGCCTGGATGAAAACTTCACCTGTCCATTGTCCTTTTGGCCTCATTAGATACAGAGTCAGAGCTGTGTCTGCAGGATGCCCTTTCTTCCCAAGTGTGCTAGATCAACAATAAAGAATAACCACGTCCAATAGCAGTCTCCCATCTCACCTTCCTTAACTGTGATTGCTCCTTATTCCTACTCAACATGGGTGAGCAATGGCTCTCATTGTGCAAATAGGCTTGCTGTGGAAACCACTGGGAATGTTCTCATTCTAGCTACTGAAAGGAAGCTGATTACATCATTTTGAACCTTATCACTGACTCCCAAGAGAGAATTTGTAGCAAAAGTCTCTTAGTTACAGTCAGGATGTTTGCTTTTATGGTATTTCCTTTCTCTATTAGGTAACTACAAATTGATTGTTGGAGTCACAGCTTTAAGTGACAGTTTTATAATTATTTGTTGCTTGTACACGCCAGAACATCCACAGCAATGTTTTAAGGAAGCACAAAAGCAGTAAAGCTGAGATATAACAAATACTATGTAGCTACATTTTTTCTGAAATAACCCCCAGAAGAGGGAGTTGTATATTTTTAAAGACAGTTTCATTTTTATTCTTAAGATTTGCTACAGAAAGGTATTGGTCACTCCAGGAAACAACCTGCCCTGCTCCCTTCGCCCCACCATGACTTTACCTGCCCAGATTCCATCTAGATCCACGATCTGAGACAGGGCATTCTTCTTGCATCCTGGCATGCTCTCTCCTCCATTGGGGAAGAAGTCAAGATGACCCATCTGTTGGTTCGTTCCAAAACCTGAAATGTTTAGAACAACAATGAGCTTTTTGTCATGCAGGACTTTCATGGTTAAAACACAGTTGTGCATGCTCACAGCTGAAGCATCGTAGGTCTCACCCAAGAATGGGATCAGGGGAGCTGCATCCGTGTGAATCACATCAACAAAGTCAGCATCAGAGGGATCAAGTCGCACCTCTTCAGGAGTACTCTCGAAACTTGCTTCTACAGGATCCAACCCCTAAAGAGATGATCAGCACTGCAGAACAATAGACCTGACTGTAGATGTCAGCAGCACCAACGTGTACAGCTGCCCAGGCCATGCACTGCCCAACTCAAGGGGTACCATGCCCTGGAGTTATGCAGTGCCATGGCCTTGGGTGCTAAATATGAGGACATAGAGTCTGAATGTGGCTCATTGCAAAAGGGTTCCCAGTGGCGTGGATGGAGGAGGACAAACGAGCAAAGAAATTTAGATTTTGTTTAGGCAAGGATTTTTTCCACACCAGAGTCTCCCATTTACTTGTGTATCTTTCTTCAACATCCTTTCTCTCCCCAAGTTTGTAGAAAGAAAGGGTGAAGCAATGTGATATCATAGTTAAGAATACAGGTTCTGGGTCTAGGTTGCCTGGCTTCAAATTCCTACTCAGCTGCTTTTGGGGCAAGATGCATGACCTTGAGCGTGTCACTCTACCTTTTTGTGCTTCAGGTTCTTCATTTTACAAAATGCGGTGATAATGGCATCTATTTGATATGGTTGTTATAGATTAAATGAGTTAATATGTAGCACTTAGCACAATGCCTGGTGTATAGTCATGAGTGTATAAGTAAGATATTAATAATTATTGTTTTTGACAAATTTCCTTCTTAGTAGGGATCTTGGATTTGTTAATAGTTTTTGAAGACTTCGTTAGAGCAGCTGATAAAATAGGAACGTGAATGTAGTTGCCAGCTGCAAATAGAAGAGAGATTTCTTGTAAAGAGTTGCTTGAGCCAAACATCAGCAAAACCAGATCTGGATCTCAGTTGTCCCACGGATGAGCTGTGTGGCTTTGGGCAAGTTATTTGCATCCCTGAGCCCTTTTCTTCAGTTCTGAGAATTATATAAGAAAATATAAAACATTTTGTGCAGTATTTGGGATAAGCAGGCACTTAATCTATGCTTATCATAACAATTATAATAGCATTATTATTATTATCACCATCATATTATGTAGATATATCTTGTTGCTGTTATAATTCAAATGCTTTGATGGGGTTAAAAGAATGCTTTTGGCCATAACGGCAACTGGGTTTCTTCTACTAGTAGAAGCAGTGCGAAACACTTTTAAGGTTCTATTCTGCCCTTCATTTCAAAGAAAAGGGAGAAAGAATTGTCAATACAGACCCTCCTTGATTATGTTTTGCTCATGTTCATACTGGTCTCACTCTGCATTTTCCTGGGTGCCCAGTCCTGTTGAGAGACCGACACCACCAGAAAACCAGGACTCAGAAATGAGGGGCTAGGACAGAGGTGGAAGAAGCAAAGAGGAACAAAATCACCCTTCCCTTGCCGTGAAGGTGGCACATGAGCTTCTTGAGGACTCCCTAAAATGTTCTGTGCAGGCTCCAAGCAGCTCTATCACAGCCAAGGGGGGCAGTGAACTCTCCTTCAGGGGAGTTCTGAACTGGGCTGCATTCTTGAGACCTCATTCTGGGGTTTCTGGGGACAAAACTGGGGCCCTGCCTCTGGGGCCTTACCTGTGATCCTGCTTAGGCCTGGAGTCTTGCTGCCTGCCTCTCCAGCCACGTGGGCTCCCAGGCTGTGGCCGATGAGGTGAACTTTGGAAGAGGGGTAGCTATACTCTGTCTGGAGAGGGAAGATTGTATTTTCAGGACATTTTTTGCTGTGGTTTTTCTAAAATGCCAGCCTAATGGATATTACTCCTCTGCTGAAAATCTTCCATGCCTCTCATTGCCTTCAGGATCAAGCCCAAACTCATTCTGAAGGCCTCAGAGCTTTCCTAACTCATCATCTATTTTTCTAGACCCTTCAGCCAAACCCTTTGTTGAACTTTCAGACCCTCGAATACATCATAGCCTCTCACCTCTGGGCATGGTTTGTTCTTTTCTTCCTGTTGTTGTCTATCCCCCAAGCACTTGCCAGCTAACATCAACAGACTAGCCTTCAGCTCTCAATTTAGACGTCTCTTCCTTGGGAGACCCCCTTAATCCCTTTCCCCGCCCCATCAGTATGGATTAGCTGCCTTCTATGTGTTCCTGTAAAGCTCCTACTCTCCCCATCAGAACCCACTAATAGATCACACTCTACTGGCATTGCAAGTCTTCACTGCAAGCTCCTTGATGGTCTGGGACCTCATGTGTCTTCTTTACTTCCTCACATACTCCTGACATTGTGCTCCAAAAATACTGGTGAACAAGCAAATCAAATAGAGCTATGAGGTATTTGCACATGTTGATCTCAGAGACATTCACCCAAAGGCACTTCATTTATTGGTCTACCATACTTCTTGTACAAATACCATGGGTTTTGATTTCTGCAAGAGTGCAGAAGTTGATTCTTTTGTAGACCCTTTAAGACAGAAATGGCTGTAGTCATTACCTGGTATAGAAAATAGTCACAAAGGATTAGCAACTTAAAGAATTAAAGACTGAAGGAGTTAGCTATAACGAAACAGTGTAGGAAGAAATAAGTGAAATGATTGTGGCAGAAGGAATTCCCCAACATCAATAGCACCCACACCACCAGGCCAGTAGAGTTGGTACATGCTAATTGCACATACTGTCCGTTGGCTCTCTGTGGCTCTCTCTGGCCATGCTGTGTTTCACCCCAAACAGAGCCCACCTGGTGTTGTGGGTGAATTCTAAAGCTAGATGGTTTGGATCAAAAGGCAGCTCTTCTATTCATTTGCTTTATGACTTTGGGAGCAAACTGGTTAAACTTTCTGGGCCTCAGTTTCTTTATCTGTAAATTGAAGAGGCTTTTAAAAAAACCACTTTCTAAGTGTTAGCAATTCTTATTTTTGCTTCCACTGACATGTCATTATGAAGGCAAATTTCAGAGTTTTAGAAGTAAGGTCTGGATATCAATTCTTTCTCCTTTAATCCATAACGCTCAGCTGCATCTCTACCAAACAGAGACCAGCAGGCAGGCACTGCTTCCCTCCTCACATAGCCCATCCAGCTGACTCACCAAGAGGATGTCGAGCATCTGGGCCACCTGGGCGCCCACCACTCGCACGTTGTTGGCAGCCTGTGTGTAGGTGGTTTGGGAGCCCGTCTTCCAGTCCACGCAGATGCAGTTCACCTCCTCCACCTCAAACAGATTCTGGTGTTGGGGAGATAGCGGGGTTGGGGAGATAATGGGAGCAGGGGAAACCTTATCCAGCCAGGGCTCAGAAATGGCCACTTCTTTCTTCTCCTAGCTAGGGCATGAGATAAACTAGACTCTGTTAGGGAATCTTGTTGGTAATTAGGAGTTATCCTTCAGGGTGAACGCTATGAGAAAGGCAAACTGATTCCCCCTCCAGCTTACAGATTAATTGGAAGCTGGCCACTCTCTGGTTTCCTTCAACCAAATTCAGTAAGGTTAGTTAGTAAGGGAAAAACAATTGCATCATGAAAAGAGTCCTATTTTGAAAAGGAAAAGTTAGGTGCAATCTCCGGTGGCCAGTGTCTAAATGACCTTGCGGATTTCACTGTGAGGGGTCCTTTCAGGCTCTTGGCGATGCCCCAGGCTGCTGGGCATTCACTGAGCTGGAAAGTGAGAGAAAAGCTTCACTATTTTTATAGTCACAATGACACAGTACTTCATGGAGTAGACACATGTAGATATTTGAAAAATAGAACTGTACTGATTTAAAAGAGATTGAAGAATTCTGGAAGGAAAATGTCTTCCTGGATGTCAAAGGAGCTGATATATCTTTAGGAGTTCTGCCAGGCAGTACATATTACCAGCTTGAATTTAAAATGGTACTATAAATTTAAAATCCACTTGGAATCATTCCACATATAGTATACTAATATGTGTGATCACATGCACAGAGATAGTGGGAGTTTTCTCCTCAGGACTTTTCTTTTCTTTTCTTTTCTTTTTTAAGACAGAGTCTCGCTCTGTCACCCAGGCTGGAGTGCAGTGGCACCATCTCAGCTCACTGCAACCTCCACCTCCTAGTTTAAGTGATTCTCCTGCCTCAGCCTCCCGAGTAGCTGGGACTACAAGCGCCTGCAACCACACCTGGCTAATTTTTGTATTTTTAGTAGAGGCAGTGTTTCACCATGTTGTCCAGGCTGGTCTCGAACTCCTGACCTCAGGTGATCCACCCGCCTTGGCCTCTCAAAGTGCTGGCATTACAGGCATGAGCCACTGCGCTTGGCCAGGACTTTCATTTTCAAGCAATCCTAAGGAAACTTTCACAAGCCTGGAGAATTTGGAGTATAAACTGTATCAATAAGATGCTTATTAATGATAGGACAGGAAAGGTGCCAAGAGTGAAATGCCTGTTAAACCAAGGCCAAGTGCAGAATGACTTTAATTTTCTGGGTTTGTAATTTTTCCTTTTGACATTACTGGTTGGTGTTATTAATGTATGTGTGGAAGGCAGGCTCCTGGGGTAAATTCTTAGGTGACAGAAAAATCAATTGAACCAGTCTCCACATAAAGAGAAAGGATGATGGCATATTGTGGTATATTGCATGCACATGTGTGTGTGTGTTTGTGTGTGTATGCACAAGTTGTACACACATGTCCATGTATGTATGTGTGTGTGTGCACATGTGTGTATTCTTCTGTTGCTCTCCTTCTGACCTATATTACATGTAGGTGACACTTTCTATTCTATCATTGTAGTAACTTAATCTTAGTTTTCTTTTTTTTCTTTTTCTTTTGCCTTTTTTTATTTTTTGAGATGGAGTCTCACTCTGTTGCCCAGGCTGGAGTGTAGTGGCACAATATTG
This sequence comes from Symphalangus syndactylus, assembly GCF_028878055.3. NCBI lineage: Eukaryota > Metazoa > Chordata > Mammalia > Primates > Hylobatidae > Symphalangus > Symphalangus syndactylus. Next base: position 21,873,722 of record NC_072424.2, read on the forward strand.
GCTCACTGCAACCTTTGCCTCCCAGGTTCAAGCGATTTTCCTGCCTCAGCCTCCCGAGTAGCTGGGACTGTAAGAGCCTGCCACCACGCCAGGCTGATTTTTGTATTGTTGGTAGAGATAGGGTTTCACCATGTACGCCAGGCAGGTCTCGAACTCCTGACCTCAAGTGAGCCACCCACCTCGGCCTCCCAAAGTGCTGGGATCAGTTAAATGGTCACAGTGACACATGTCAGCCTCTCAGGGATATGGGAAAAATTTGAACAAAAAAACACCTATAGTCCCTCGTTTATGGGATACAAAATACCCTCAGTAAAAACGGAAGCAGAAAACATTGGGCCTTGGTTTAACCAGAAATCACATAGTAGGAGTATTTTTCTGATAGCAAATGTGGTTGCTTCAGGGTGCAGATGTAGTGCAGAAACATGGAAAGGCATTTTAATTTTTGTGAAGAGAAGCATTTTAATTGCATAAAGTTACCTAATATGTAAAGATTTCTTGCGTGCATAAAGTGAGGCAGAGATGTTAGCAGAAGTGTTGGCCTCAGCTGGCCACAGGGATCAGAGCTGGCTCCTACCTTGCACATGTCTGTCACCCAGCTCTCATCTCCTTTGTCTATGAAGCCGTGGATGATGAACCGGGTCTTTCTGTCCATTTGAAAATTTGATGCCTCAATTGTTGATAGATCAGAGAGGAGGAGAATCTGTGACAGACGCAGAAGTGCTGCATGTTTTCGCAGCCCAGCCTCACAGGCCTATCTTTTTCCTTCCTCATCTCCACCTGTCCCAATGCCTCTACTTTTCAAAGCTTAGCAAAAAGCCACCTCTTCCATGAAGCCCACCCTGATCTCCCTTTTCCTGCCCCATCTCTCCAGGTGAGTAATCACTGCTTCCACTAGGCCTGGATTGTGGTTTGAGGTCTTACCTTCCCTGTGGTTCTTGTTAGACAGTAAGCTGTTTGCCCCAGACCAGAATCACACAGTAGCTAGAGGTCCTGGCAAATGCGTGAACCATTCATTCATTCAAGCCAACATTACTAAAGACCTGCTCTGTCTAGGTCTAGCCAGGTCTGGGGGGCAGCTTGAGGGATGGGGTGAGGCATGGTGGAGGAAGAGGGCACAGAGATAAGGTATTCGTGGTCTGCAGGGTGGGCGTAGCCCCGTGCCCAGTTACAGTGACATTTAAATGACAGAGGTCTCACTTGAAAGTTGTTTGGGTTTTCATTGGTGTACAGCAGGAAGCGGGTGCCGATCTTCTCAGGGCTCCAGGGGAGAATTTTTAGGGGCCTGATTGCTGTCCCACCCCAGGGCTCAGTGTCAGAAAAGCACCCGAGGTCCTCATAGCAAACTTCTTTTCCTACAGAGAAAGGTTGAATCTGCTCAAGGATTTGCTCTCGAGGTGTGCTCTGGGGTGTCACTGCTGTTCAGGCCTGGTCACTCTTCTGTTCAGTGAAAGTCTGAAGACAATGGATGAACCTACTGCAGCCCCTCCCACTCTTTTCTTGACCCCAGTGCCCACCTACTGGCCTGGTATCAGTCCCATTGAATCCCACATGGACACCATTGGTGCCTTTGTTTAGAACTACCATCAAAACTGGAAAGTTCTAAGTCCCATTCCTAGCTCTTCGGATACATTGATTTGACCAATGTGATCATGGGCATTGATAAGTCGATATGTTAACTCAGGCAGATGTTTCATGCTTTACCTAGAAATGTCTGGCCTTGGGCACCCCGAACATGAAGGTAGGCCACTTGGGGGATCCCCAGAAACGGGTCCCCCTTAAACTGCCCAGCCTACTCTCCCAGGCAGAGAGTGTCAGCCCACCTCTTCTCTCTGGTACCCTGGAGCTGCTGGGAGCTCTGCCACAGTTAAAGCTTTCTCTGGCCAGGGCTGAGAGCTTAAGTTTAAGCCCTTCCTACGGGGCAGGAGTGGTGTTTCTTACCTTTGGCTGCTCCCAGCAGGAAAAATGTGATTGTCCAGAAGATCAGCATCTATAATAAATTTAAACATAACTCAGTCTCACGGGGCATTGCCAGAGCAGTGAGCACAGACGCCCTGGACTTCAGTACTGTTTGCCTCACCTGTATGTCACAGCAGGGAGAAAGGGGTTGCAAAGGTGGCTTACCCTGTCTAATGTTCCAGATGTTCCCTCCCACCAGATCGAGTATCCAGGCCTTTCTAAAAGTATGTATTCCAGCCTTATCATTTGGACACTACTTCAAGAAAACAGCAGGTGATGATAGCCCATGCTGTGCGCGCTTAATACTTTGATCTGCCCAAATACACAAAACAAGATTAATAATAGCTGTCAAGTCTTTCCACAAGTCTGAAAAGATGACAGAAAGGAGGGAGTGAAGTCACCAACCTTGTACCTATGTAACTATGCATGTACTTGTGAGCTGAATGGGCCCCCACTTTTCAATTTTATATTTCATCACCAAATAACTTACAAGTCTCAATAGGGACACAGCAGCAAACCCTAATAATAGAGGATAGTATTTCTCACTTAGAATAGATGAAAATACCTGCAAATAGTTGAAAGTAAAGAGAAATCTTTGATTAAGAAAACCTCTTCTCTCTCTCTCTATTTTCCTCTCTCTCTTTCGAAGACTAGGAATACTGGGCATCTGAGCTTTGGAGAAAAATTCAACAGCCCCCACAGTAGCCTCTGACCACAATCCTCCCATTAACTGCCTATTCCACTTATCTATTGCTATGCAATGAACAAATCCAAAAGACAACACTTTAAAACAATAGCAATGATTGCATTATGCCACTATAATCTCAATAGTTGGGTTCAGGAGACCCCAGAGGCCCATGTCATGTCTGTTGAATTTCCCCAGGTCCTCTGAAGGTTGCACACCTGCAGATAATTCTTGGCCCCTGTAAGTCCATCATGATATAACCAGAGACCGCTGCATCTGTGAGCAGCCCAGCCAGTTCACACAGCAAGGCAGATAAGCCTTCACAAGGCAAACACCATGAGTGCCTCCCCTTGCCAAGTTAAATATGCCTCAGTATCAAAGTTCTCAATCTTAAATAACCAAAACACAAGGGTGCAGGCCTAAGGGCCTTCCTCTTAAGAAAATGGAAAGGACTCCTGGAATCATAAAGAATAGCTGCCAACTGTTACGAAGTCTTGCCAAGTACAGTCAGAATTCCAAGCACCTTACGTTTATTACCTAATTAGTCTTAAAACAACCCCATAAGCCTCTCTTTATAAATGTGGGAACTGAGGCACAGAGAGATAAGTAAATTGCCTAAAAAGTCACACAACTAACCAGTGATGAGGTAAGATTTGAATTCAGGCTGTACAGAGTTGTTGAATATTCAGTTGTGCTGAGCTAGTAATTAGCAAGCTTCAATGGATGTCAACCATGTAGAACAAGAGGGATACACAGAATGAGTCAAAAGAGAAAATGTGAAAACCCTCTTGGCCCCTGACCTGTTTCCTCCCCACTTCCGGGCTTCCCCAGGATAGAGAAACAGGCTAGACTTGATGATGGATTGGGAAGGTGGTCACAGTTCTTCAACCCTTCCTCCTCTACACACACCCTTTGCAATGTAATCTTGCAGCTCCTTCCATCAAGAACTGGAGTTTATGTCTCCACCTCTTGAATCTGAGCTAGACGTGGTATGACTTGATTTGGTCATTAAGTGTGGTAACAGCAACATCTTTGAACAACTCAAAGCCAGCTGGCCCCCAAGTATGTAAAGGACCCAGCCAAGATTAGTGGCACTGCCTACTGAACCCACTGTAACCACAGAGGCATGAGTAAATCCAGCCAAGACCAGAAGAACCACCCAGCAAACTCAGATTTCTTGGCATGAATAAATGCTTACTGCTTTAAGCCACTGAATTGGGGATAGTTTGTTATGCAGCAGTAGCTAACCAAAATAGGAACCCAAGCCAGGCCTGGGATTCAGGGACAGCAGCACCTGTTGCACTCACTGTTACTATTCTTCAGCACACGGCATCAGGTTCGAGCACACCCTTTCCTAAGACAATGAGGAAACTCCCCGCATCAGTCAATATACAATGTGCTCCAATGCACTGGCTCCTGTTTAAATGCTCTAGGGGATTTAATTAAGCCTCTAGCAAGGTTGAGGCTCAAGCTGCTTCTCCTTCAGAGGCTGTCAGAACAATTTATTCATTCCATACCAGATGGAAAGATTTCTGGGTGAGGCTTTCAAACAACAATAACAACTGGAAATTTTTTTTTTTTTTTTTTGAGATGAAGTCTCGCTCTGTCGCCCAGGCTGGAGTGCAGTGGGGCGATCTCGGCTCACTGCAAGTTCCACCTCCCGGGTTTATGCCATTCTCCTGCCTCAGCCGCCCAAGTAGCTGGGACTACAGGCACCCGCCACCATGCCCGGCTAATTTTTTGTATTTTTAGTAGAGACGGGGTTTCACCATGTTAGCCAGGATGGTCTCGATCTCCTGACCTCGTGATCCACCCCCCTTGGCCTCCCAAAGTGTTGGGATTACAGGCGTGAACCACTGCCCCCGGCCAATTTTTGTATTTTTTAAGTAGAGATGGGGTTTCTCCATATTGGTCAGGCTGGTCTCGAACTCCCAACCTCAGGTGATTCGCCCACCCCGGCCTCCCAAAGTGCTGGGATTACAGGCGTGAACCACTGTGCCTGGCAGACCCTGTGTCAAAAAAAAAAAAAAAAAAAACAGTGAAAAACAGGGGCCTGGGACATGCCGTAATGCTTCAGTATGGTAGGAACTTTTGCTGAAATTTTGAAACATCTGTGTATTAGTTATTAAATAACCACTGCCTGGACCCAGGAAATGCCTGCAATGAATTCCTGTTTAGGCAGAAAAGTGTTTCATGTCAGTTTCTTATAGTAGCCAATGGAGCCATTTGTTCATGGAGGGAGGTGGTAAGTAGAGGAGTGCTAGGATTCAGGATCCTTCTGAATAATGATTCTCCCATTACAACCACGCTATTCTCAATCATCACTATGTTGCTATTTCCTGGTCATCACAACATGTTTGCAATTGTTCAACTTGGAATAATGTATCTGTTATAATCTTGGTGGTAAGGATCTTCTCTTCACACAATGGAAGGCTTTGTGCGTTTGTGTCTATGTGTGCATGTATCTCTATATATCTGTACTCTACCCATCTAATATAGAGGTACATATACATATAATTGGGAGATTATATAAACATATAATGTTGGGAATTTTTACCATGTATAGAGTAAAAATATATATAAATCTCCTCATATTTAGAATATTTGTTAAATGGTACCATGAAGGTAGAACAAAAATAATATGAAGTTGAAGAACTTTTTATAGAAAGTTACATAAAATAACAGTTCAGATCACTGCCCTAAAAGTGTCTGTAGATGCAATTCCGTTATCTGATTTGTTCTCTTTAGAAGATGTGTATATTCCGTATCCTTACTACATAAAACAGATGGAACTTTGTCCTGAAAACAAAAAGCATGCATACCTGGAAGTCGTTTGGGTTCCCGTTGGTGTACAAAAGGAAACAGGTATTGACATCTTCTGGAGCCCAGGGCAATATTTTGAGAGGTCTTTCCTTAATTCCTGACCACAGGGCATCATTGCTGAAGCAGCCAAGTCTTGGGTAACAGACTTCTGTTCCTGCGCTCTCCTAGATGTGTTTCCAGGATATTAGTTTAACCTGAACACTCTTTTTAATAGCCTCTCTGCCAAAATGTGAGTTAATTTACATTTTGTGGCAGATTTTCCTCCTCTGTTTCTGCAAACGCCCTCTTAGCCAAACACTCACAGAAAATGCCACTGTTAGATACAGGCTACTGTTCCTAAAATCTACCACATAAGATCACCTCACTTCCCTTGTGTCTCTGTCCCGTTCCAATCTGAGACTCCTTTTAGCCTCTAAACTCAAATGTTTTGTTTGGGCCCTTGGTATTTTGGGCTTTGAGCCCATATAACTTTGGGCTTTGAACGGAGAGCTTAAGTTCATGGAAAGGCCACAAAACCGGTGTATCTCCATCCTGGCTGTACTGAAGGTCATCTCCATTCCTGTGACGAAGAAGCTGTTTACAAACAACCAAACCAAAAATCCATGGTTTAACACAACTCTAGGCTTGAATGTCACTCCATAAAGGAACAATCCAAAGAAGGGTTCTCTTTCCTGGGTAGGATAAATCTAGATTAATGGTAGGAGTAAGAGTAGTAGCTGTTGTGGGGGCTGCTTTTCTCAAAATCTTACCATGTGCCAGGTGCTAGGCAAGATGGCTTACTAATCTGACCTAATTCTCACAACACAGGAGAGGGGGAATCCTATTCTTTACATTTTACAAAGATTCTGAAGCACAGAGGGGTTAATGATTTTGCTCAGGATAATAAAGTTGTAGGTGGCAGAACCAGGGTTCAAACCCCTCACTTGACCCCAAGCTAAAGAGGCTAGATTTAACAACAACAGCAATAAATATATTCAAATTTAACTTGTACATATATATTTGAATTTCAAATAAGCAATAACATGTTCCACATAAATGTATCACGTGTTTGTGGGAAACAGTTGCCATTTATCTGAAATGCAAATTTAACTAGGCGTCTTAGATTTTATCTGACAACCCTACTCCAAGCACTTGTGCTGTTAGCCATGTACCTCCCTCTCTTTGCTTGTCATCCACATCATGCCTTGAATTCGGCTGCCATAGCCCTCTTGACTGTCGAACAGTGAATCTTTCCCAGCTCCATATTCATATTTTTTCTTACCTGCGACTGCTCCCAGCAGCAGTGAAAGAGTCCAGAGTAGCAGCATCTACACAAGGTTAAAAACATGATTGAATCTGGCTAAGTTTTTTTTTTGTTTTACAAGATTGGCATAATTCACGTTCATTTAGCCCTCTCTGTGAAAATGGGTAAATTCTGATAAGTTAGGCCTGGAAAACATGTTATAGCAACACAAAATGGACTAAGACAGCAGCTTTATTCATAGTAGCCCCAAGATGGAAGAAATGCAAATGTCCACTGAGGGGTGAAGGGATAAAAAGCTATGCTATATTAATACAATAGAAAACCACTCATATATAAAGAAAAGAACTATGAATAAATGCAGCAATATGGACATATCTCAAGCACCTTAAGCTAAATACAAGAAACACAAAAACAAAGTATGCATATCACATTACTATCCTTACATGACATTCTAGAACAGGCAAAACTAATCTATAATGACAGGGAGCAGGTCAGTGTCTGCTTGGCTTGGGGGTGAATTAGGGGAATATGTTCAGAAAATAATGGAAATGTTTCATTGTACACATGGACATATACATTTTTCAAGAGTTGATTGTATACATGGATATATACATTTTTCAAAACTCATTGAACAATACTCTTAAATTGGGTGCCTTTTCTTGTATGTAAAATATACTTCAATAAAATTGAAAAAATTTTACATGCCAGGCCCATGCTAAGTGCTCAGAAATTATTCATTTAATTGAATTCTGTTAAGGGTGGCTGACAACTGGATGGTTCTGTCAGTTCACTTCTCTTGATATTTTGATGCTGGTAATTCATTCATTCACTCATGCCTTGCTTCATTGTCAGTTGTATATTTTCTGCATAACTCCTAGTTGCTGTCAGAGGTCTTGTGAATAATTAAGACCCAGAACTCTTTCATGCTAGCAGCAGAAATGATGAGAATTGCCCAAATTCTAGATATATTTTGAAGACAGGACTGATAGGATTTGGACTGGAGTTGGGGAAATGGAGATGAGTTAAGGATGACCCCCAAATTTTGGCTTGAGCAACCGGAAAGCTGAAATTGCATTAACTAAGATGGGGAAGGCTGCATGTCAGTGGAGCAGGTTTGGGGTGGAGATCCAGAGTTCAGTTTGGGCATGGTTAAAATGAAATGTCTTCTTGTAGTCTAAGTGGAGATGGAGAGTAGGCAGTTATTCTGTAGTTCAGAAGAGAAGTCCAGGTAATAAATATCAACTTGGGGTTCATCCGTTTCACATAAAGCCATTAGTCTAGATGAGATGAGGTTCAGGTACTAAACCCTAAGGCCCTACAATGTTACAAGCACAGGGAAGTGAGGAAGACTTGAAAAGGAACAGCCAGTGAAGATGGAGGAGAACCAAGGGAAAGTGGTGTCCTGGAGACAAAGAGAAGAAAATGTTTCAAGGAGATGAGATGATCAGTAGGCTCAGAGGTAAGAATGGAGTTGACTGTAAGAATGGAGAAAATGAGTGAAAACAATGATTTGGCTAGGTGGAGGCTAAGAGAGATTTCTGTTGAAGTTACAATTTTCACTCTATCTTTCAACTTTCTTTCTTTCTTTCTTTTTTTTTTTTTTTGAGACGGAGTCTCCTTCTGTCGCCCAGGCTGGAGTGCAGTGGCGCCATCTTGGCTCACTGCAAGCTCCGCCTCCTGCATACAACTCCAAGGTGCACAAAGCCAAAACACAATCAAGACATGCCAGTTGTTCTCCATCCTGGCTGCAAACCAGAGTCACCTGGGAGAAAAAAAAAAAAAAAAGAACAGACAAATCCCAGGCCCCACCCCAACCAATTAAAGGGTAATCATAAGCCACAGGCCCCTTTAAAAAGCCCACAGGTGATTCTCATGTGCAGCTAGGTGAGAGTCTTCCCTGATATAGGAGTATTAACTCCCAGGGCTCCTGGGCAGACTCTCTCTGAGAAATTACTATGTGTTTCCATTTTGATGATAATCCATTTTTACCAGTTATAGAAATAAATCTTCCTTTTTGTTGTGTTAACTTGTAGCAGAATTTTTGTTTCCTGAGCTGAGGCTTAACAGAATAAAGTCAGTAGCAATATTCCAGGGGGTCGTGAGAGTTTTTTTTTTTTTTTTTTTGAGATGGAGTTTCGCTCTTGTTGCCCAGGCTGGAGTGCAGTGGCGCGATCTTGGCTCACTGCAAGCTCCACCTCACAGGTTCACGCCATTCTCCTGCCTCAGCCTCCCAAGTAGCTGGAACTACAGGCACCTGCCACCACACCCGTCTAATTTTTTTTGTATTTTTAGTGGAGACGGGGTTTCACCGTGTTAGCCAGGATAGTCTCGATCTCCTGACCTCGTGATCCGCCCGCCTCGGCCTCCCAAAGTGCTGGGATTACAGGTGTGAGCCACCGTGCCTGGCCTCTTTCAAAATTTTATTAGGAACATGAAGCATTTAGCTGACCACCCAGCCATTATTCTCCGAGATTTAGAATTCTTTGCCACCTTTTATATCTTAACAGCCACACTTTTCCCTGATGCAAACACAGCTGGGGTTCTATCCCTGTAGATCCCAGCGCCTTGTTTTCTGTCTGTGTTATGGCTCACAAAACAACGTTCAATGAAAATTGAATGATCAAGTAGACAAAAAAATGAAATATATAAAGCACTCTTCCTTGTGCCTCGTGTGCCAGAAACCAATTCCAAGTCTGCACATGAATGGGGCCATCCAATTGTAATGTGAGACATCTCTCCAGCACACTCCAGATAGTAAACAATATGCCAATGATGCTATGTAACATCTAAGGTAGTCAGCTGATAAGGGAATTTGGCTGATAGCATATTCTTTGTTTTCTCCCCCAATATAACAGGTATCATTATTATTTTGGCTTGTTTTTTAGGCTTCTGTGTGATAGTGTGATTTGCAACAGTTTTTACTACAAGAAATGTAATTTTGAATAATGACTGTAGCTGTGGGTTTATTTCTACCTTTAACTGCAAAATTAATTGATTTCATCCTGGAAAGCATTATTTGTTGCTTGTTTTAGAAAAAGATCAATTATTTATCTGAGCATACAAAGATATTATTTGAAAATATTATGAAAACACCAACATCGTCAACTCCACTTAGGGCAAATATTCATGACTAAAAGCAATGCAGACAGGGAGTTGGGTACAGGATACTGTATAGGACAAATGATCTCAGATCTAGTATCAGCCAAGTTTAGCTGATCATTGCTGTGTATCCCATTAGCAACATCACATTTTCCACTTGTTTCAAGATATAAAGATTGATAGGGGGGAGTTTCATATGAGTCTTATCCACTATTTCAGTTACAATCTTATTCTGAGATATTGTATTTGTGTTAGTATTTTTATTTTCATTGCTGCTTTTTCACTTCAGTGAACCACTTGAAGCCATTGATTTTTTTTTTTTTTTTTTTTTTTTTTTTGAGACGGAGTCTCGCTCTGTCGCCCAGGCTGGAGTGCAGTGGCGCAATCTCGGCTCACTGCAAGCTCCACCTCCCGGGTTCACGCCATTCTCCTGCCTCAGCCTCTCTGAGTAGCTGGGACTACAGGCACCCGCCGCCACGCCCGGCTAATTTTTTGTGTTTTTAGTAGAGACGGGGTTTCACCGTGGTCTCGATCTCCTGACCTCGTGATCCGCCTGCCTCGGCCTCTCAAAGTGCTGGGATTACAGGAATGAGCCAGTGCGCCTAGCCCATTGATTTTTTTTTTACATCCCAAAATGAGAATATAACTTAACAGAATGAGAATAATATAAAATGCACACTTAACACGTAAGAGTAAGCAACTACTTGCAAATGATGTGAAAGTACATTCACCCACAAAAAAATGTTTTCTTAGTCAAGGAAATGATGCTGAGGCAAAATGTCAAGGGCTTCTGCACCACATATGACCACAATTCTTAAGACAGGAAAGGAATGTCTGTGGAAATATTAATAGATTTTAACTCAAATTTGTCAAAAGTGAGAGAAATGTTTCTATTACATTCCTTACTAAAACTGAGAAACCACCTAGACTGATCACAAAAATGGTCCCAGTTCCCTACTACTCTCCCTAGCAATGCCTTTTGCAATATGACTTTTTAGCTCCTCCCATTAAGAAATAGAGCCTCTGTATTCATCTTTGAATTTGTGCTTACCTTGTGACTTGCTTTGTTCAATAGAATGTGGGGAAAATGATATTTTGCTACTTCTGAGCCTAGGCCTCAAGCAGTCTTCCTTGCTTATGCTCATTTTCTTGGTCCCTTGGGAGTTCAAGTTCAATAGCACAGGCTAGCATGCTGAAGGATGAGAGACCATGTGGAGGAAAGCCAATGAACACAGGCCCTACTAAACCATCCAGCCCTCTACCAACCTACAAGCTGACCACCAATACATGAGTGAGACCAAGTAAATCAGCCAACACTGGCCCAGATCAGGGGATCTGTCTGTTGACCCACAGGACCATAATACATGATTATTGTTATTAAGTCACTGAGCTTTGGGGTGATTTGCTATGCAGTGCTAGCCAACTAATTCATCAGCTGTCTTCTATTAGGTGGATCACACTTCGAGAAACATCAAATAAGACAGAAAACTCCATGAGGGTAGGGATGATACCTATATTTTCAACTTTAGTTCTCTGATATTAGACTAGGGCTTGGCACATTGTCAACACTCTCTAAGCACTTATTGAATTAACAAATTCATCAATTCTCTGCCATTGCCTCTACCACTCTCTTACATCATGCATCCTGAACCTTATCAGCATCCTTTCACAAGTGCTCATCTTTTAGGGGAAGGAAAATGTGATTTAGGGTTCTAAAAGTAGTACTAAGTTTAGAAATATATAAATAATTTGAGTAAACCATTCATTTGAAATGATTCAACTAACTTGGAAACAGCTTCATTATGATGAAAATGGAAATCTTTCTTTACAAAAGATTCTTAACTGATTTTTAAAAATTAAACTCCTTTGTTTCATCTTATTAAATGAGTAAATTTGCACATAATCCTATTTCTTCATTGATTTTTATTATTCATTATTCATCATTATTATTAATGTTTAGGAAACTTTAATGAGGTCCTCATAGTAATTACAATTATAAACATTCATTAAGCACTCACATGTGATAAACATTGCATTATTCTCTTTGCAGTGAAGTGCAGTGCTTAAAAATGACATCTATAGACTAAAGATGCCAAAGTTTATATGTCTAACCCAGATTTCTGTCCTCACTTCTGTGCTTATATATCCAAATGCCAGCATGCCATGGCCAGTTGCATGCCTGATGACCCTCTCAAATTTGACGTGACTAAAACTGACCTTCTGACCTGCCTCTTCAAAATCGTGCCTCTCAAAGCATGTGCATTTCAGGCAATGGCAACTCCTTCCTTCCAGTTGCAGTGATGACCCATGAGTCATTCTTAACTCCCTTTTTCGTTTAGATATCAATTCCTTCTCTATATAGTTCATGTACACTGAGGATGCTGGCCTTGCTCTTTGTCCAGGAGTGTTCACTGATTGACTTAAGACAATCAGCATATTCTACTTCCCTGGTCAGGGGCCAATAAGAGTGAATCTCACAAATTTTGTGAGAAAAAAATAGGAAAGGAGATGCACTTTCTCTCCTTGTTGAACGTGAAAGAAATGTTTATAGCCTCAATTGTGGGAGACGGCCATTCTTCAACTGAGAAGGGAGCCAGACTTGGTATAAAACTAGCACCATAGACATCAGAAGATAGAAAAAGAAAGTGGCTTTTGAAGAGGTTATTGAGTGACTGGGTCATCAGAACCTGAAGCTTCCTCCACCTCTGAACTTTCCAGTCACGTGAGTCAAAACATTTCCTGGTTGTCTAAGCAACTTTGAGATGGAGCTTTTGGTTCATGCAAGTCAAAGCATCCTAATTAATGTAAATGGATGGCCCTTTAACAAGTCTTTGTGTGTTGATTAATTTCATATATTTTGGTGAAATACAGAATAAATGACATTTTCAATTTTTCATAGCCCTGTGCCTTTGGCTATGTTGTTCCTTCTCTCTGGAGTGCCCTTCCCACCATGTCCTCTCAGCAAATCCCTACTCAACTTTTAAGACCTAACACAAATATCCCTTTCTTTCTTAGGATGTTATTGTTTAGACATGGCCTAATTTTAAGTACCTGACCCTAGTGGATTCATTTGTTGGTCCCATTAGTGAGAAAGTCATTCAAAAAATACGTATTTGCTCTTCTACTACATGCCAGGCATGTGCCAGGCACATACAATGGGAAAACTCCTTAAGGAGTTTAGAAATGGGCTATACAGAGAAGTGAGCCAGCAAGCAATTACAATATGGGAAGTCCAGTGTTGAGACGGCAAAATGTCTGGATGTGGTGGGAGTATAATAGTGGTAAGCCCCTAATCAAGTCTTAGTGGGTATGGATAATGGAGGTGAGTCCTGGAGGAAGTGATGTCTACAAAAAGATTTAAGAACCAATAGGAGCTTAACAGACAGGAAGACAGAGAAAAGAACATCCCAGGAAGAAGAAGAGTTCCTGACAACATCCAGCAGCATCAGAGATCAAGACGACCCTCTTGGGGGACAGGGTCAGAATGTAGAGTTCCAGAAGGAACATAGTGAAAGATGAAGCTAGAGTCCAAGGAGACAACCAGACCAAGAGGGACCTCACAAGTCTTACTAAAGAATATGGATTCTGTCCTGGGGACCACTGGGAAGATGATTTATTTGTGCTTTAGAAAAATCAAAGAGGCTGCAGAAGTGAGGGATTTGGGGGAGCCCCACATAGACCAGGTAGACCTGTTAGGGAGTATTGGATCTGTCTAGTCCTCATCTCCTTGTGTGTCATTTCCCCTGAGATATCTGATTAGGAGCAGACACAGAACTTAAAGATTATGGAAAAAGTGGCAATTGTGAGTCTTTCCATGTGAGCCCACCAAGAGGGGGTCATTTTGGACACAGAAGACTGCCTTAAGTGACCAGAATGGCATAAGGAATATTAATAATGAACATGATGACAGTACCATGTAAACAACATTCTTAAGGTCAAATATGCAGCAAAATTTAACAGTCATTGGTGGTTCTTTTGACCAACTCCAAATTTTGGATTTTAGTCACTTTATCCAACAGATTCACTTGAAACAATGGAGGTTTTGGACAAAAGAAACAGGCATGTCATGCATCACCACTAGATTTTATTAGAAGTCAATTCATTGGTCAAATAACAGTAGTCTCCTAACACGCTGTGAGGGTGAGCAGAACGTCCTCCCTGACGGTTTCTGGACTACAGAAGTTGAACCTGTGGAGAAAAAACAACACAAAGTTACCTCCTCTTCCTGGCACACAGCTGAAGTGTGACAATGAAGACAACCTCTTCCCCCAACCTCCCAGTCTGAGGGAAGGGCACACCCTGTGCTGGAGACCAGACAATGGCCGAGGCAAGACCTCTTCTACATAAAGGACTGAATTCTTCTTTCCAGTGTTATTTTCTGGTTGCGCAATAACCAAGAGAGAAGCTGTCAATAGACACCCCAAAGAAAAAGAAAGACTCATTTGTCATGAGCAGTCACTGAACACTTAGCCCATGTCAACCAATGCAATTAAGGAACGGCAGAGTCACCATCATAAGAAATCAGCCCAGGGTGTAAAATCTAATTTCTGGTGTTACGTTGGCTTAACCATTATTTTAATTCAATATTTGAATAGAAATGACAAACTTTTCTCATTATGACTGAACAGTATGCCTTCTTTTCGTGTGTACATCAAAGAAAAGAAAGGAAGGAAGGAATAAAGAAAGAAGAAAGAGAGAAAGAAAGAAAGAAAGAGAAAGAAAGAAGGAAGAAAGAAAGAGAAAAAAGAAATAAAGAGAGAAAGAAAGAAAGACAAAGAAAGAAAAAAAGAAAAGGGGGGAGGGAAGGGAAGGGAAGGAAGGAAGGACAGAAGGAAGGAAAAGAAAGAAGGGAGGGAGGGAGGGAAGGAAGGAAGGAATAAGGGATGGGCAGAGGAAGGGAGGGAGGGAGGAAGGGAGGAAGGAAGGAAGGAAGGAAGGAAGGAAAGAAGGGAGGGAGGGAGGGAAGGAGGGAGGGAAAAAAGGAAAGAAAGAAAGAACAGGCTAAATAATACTTAGGATGCTTTGGAATATTTTTCTTTAATAAAATACCTTACCATACGTAAACTACTAGGCACAGAAAAAAAGTGCTCAGAAAGTGTTTTTTTTCCCCTTCACGCTCACTTCCTCAATGACTGGCAGCCTCACAAATAGGAAATTAAAGGTTAAAACTGTTATCAATCAGGGACACAAGGAATGAAAGGCACCAATATTTATATATGATTAAAAGTGACCTGAATTTGTTTTGTAGTAGTTCAGAATTTTGTAGAGTCAAACTTCCTGCATAGAAATTCAGAAACGGTACCTTAATTTAATTATCTATAAAATAAGGATAAGAAAACTATCTACCTCATAGGATATACATTTTTGTTTTAACAGCTTTACTGAGCTTTAATTTATCTGGAATAAACTGTACATATTTAAATCGATACGTTTTCACACACACGCAACACACATACACCTCTGAAACCCTCACCAACATCAAAGTTATAAACATATCTATCATCCCCCCAATTTTCTTTCTTCTGCTTTGCAATTGCTTCTTCCCATTTCCTCCAATATTCACCCCTCCCAGGCAACCACTGCTCTGCTGTCACTATAGAGTAGTTTGAATTGTCTGGAATTTTATATAAATGGAATCTAAGGTGTATGCACTCTTGTCTAGCTTTTCATTCAGTATAATTATCTCAAGATTCATCCATATTGTTGAGTGTACCATTAGTTCATTCCTTGTTACTGCTGAGTAATATTCCATTGTATGGAGAGACCATAGTTTGTTTATCCATTCCTCTGCTGGTAGACATTTGGATTGTTTCTAGTTCTTGGCTGTTACAATAAAAGCTGCTATAGGCCGGGCACGGTGGCCCACACATGTAATCCCAGCACTTTGGGAGGCCAAGGCAGGTGGATCACCTGTGGTCAGGGGTTCGAGACCAGCCTAGCCAACATGACAAAAACCAGTCTCAACTAAAAATACAAAAATTAGCTGGGCATGGTGGCGCATGCCTGTAATCCCAGCTACTGGGGAGGCCAAGGAAGAAGAATCACTTGAACCCAGGAGATGGAGGTTGCAGTGAGCCAAGATCGTGCCACTGCACTCCAGCCTGGGTGACAGAGCAAGACTCTGCCTCAAAAAAAATTGCTGTAACTATTCATGTACAAATCTTTTGTATAATCATATGTGTTCTTGCCTCAGGGGTAAATATCAAAGACCGAAATCACTGACTCAGCAAAATGTATGTTTGGCTTTTTAAGAAACTGTTAAACTGCTTTCCAAAGCAGTTGTATCATTTTTATATTCCCATCAGCACTGTATGATAGTCCTTCACAAGAGTTGGTATTATCAATCTTAATATTGGCCATTTAAATAGGTGGTATCTCATTCTGTTCTTAATTTGCATTTTTCTAACGATTAACAGTGTATCATTTTCTGTTCTTTCACGTTGAGAAATCTATTTGTGTTTTTATATTTAAAGTGCATTTCAGGCTGGGCACAGTGGCTCATGCCTGTAATCTCAGCACTTTGGAAGGTCGAGGTGGGTGAATCACTTGAGGTCAGTTTGAGACTAGCCTGACCAACATGGTGAAATCCCGCCTATATTAAAAATAAAAAAATTATCTGGGAGTAGTGCTGCTGCCTGTAATCCCAGCTACACAGGAGGCTGAGGCAGGAGAATCACTTGAACCCAGTGGGCAGAGGTTGCAGTGAACCGAGATCGTGCCACTGCACTCCAGCCTGGGTGACAGGGCAAGACTCTACCTCAAAAAAAATTAAAAAGTGCATTTTATATAGCCAGAATACAATTGAATATTGAGTTTTTAAAAATACAGTGGGGTAAGTTTTGTCTTCTAATTGTGGTATTTAGATCATTTTTATTTATTTATTTTTTTTTTTGAGACGGAGTGGAGTCTTGCTCTGTCGCCCAGGCTGGAGTGCAGTGGCGTGATCTCGGCTCACTGCCAAGCTCCACCTCCCGGGTCCATTGCCATTCTCCTGCCTCAGCCTCCCAAGTAGCTGGGAATACAGGCACCTGCCACCACGCAGGCATGGTGTATTTAGTAGAGGCGGGGTTTCACCGTGTTAGCCAGGATGGTCTTGATCTCCTGACCTCGTGATCCACCTGCCTCGGCCTCCCAAAGTGCTGGGATTACAGGTGTGAGCCACCGCACTCGGCCCCTTTTAGCTCTTTTTATACTCTATTTTGGATTATATTTTATTCCATTTTATCTCCTTGTTTGGTTTACTTGCTATCATCCTTTGTTTCATTATTTTAGTGGTTGTTTCATTATTTGTTTCATTATTTTAGAATTTATAGCGCATATTTTTAACTTATCACATCATACCTTCAAGAGAAAGTACACCAATTCACAAATGGTATAAGAACCTTCCAATAGTATATTTTCAGTTCTCCCTTCCAGCCTTTTATGTCATTGTTATATTTTACTTATACATGTATTATATACTCCCAAAAATACTGTCATTATTTTTTAAATAGTCAATTTATTCAAAGAGAATTTAGTAATAAGAATTAAAAATATTATGTATTTATCGTGTATTTCCTATTTCCTGTGTTCTTAATTTCTTTTAGTGAATTCTTTTCTACCTGGTATCATTTTCCTCTGCCTGAAGGCCTTCCTTTGACATTTCTTTTAGTGTTAACCTGCTGTTGAGGAATTATTTCAGTTTTAAAAGTCTTTATTTCATCTTTGTCTTTGAAAGATATTTATGGGTATAAATTCCAGGTTAACAGTTTTTCCTTTGCATACTCTGTCATTTCACGGTCTTCTGGCTTGCATTGTTCCTGATTAGAAATTTGCTGTAATTTTTTTTCTTTACTCTTCTAATGTCTTGCTTTTCTCTGCTTTCAATATTTTGTCTTTATAATTGGGTTTCAACATTTTTTTATTTGTGTAAATTTAAGGGAACAAGTGAAGTTTTGTTAGATGGATATATTGTATAGTGGTAAAATCTAGGTTTTTAGTGTAATCACCTGAATAATGTACATTCTACCTGGTTGGAGCATTTTGATTTTTATGTGTATTGGTGCTGTGCTGTTTTCTTCATGTTTCTTGTGATTTTCTTTGATCTGTTGGTTTATAGTTTTCACCATGTTTGAAAATTTTCAAGGTATTATTTCTTCACATATTTTTTCTGTCCCTTCTTTGTTAGGGTCTTCAAAGACCTAACAAAGGGTCTTATTTCAAATAAATAAGCCTTATTTTTATTGTCCCATGGATCACTGATGTTCTTTTAAAGTTATTTTTAAGATTTTTTTCTATGTATTTCATTTCAGAAAGTTTCTATTATGTATTCAAGGTCATTAACCTTGTCTTCTATAATGTCTAACCTACTGTTAATTACATTCTGTGCATTTTTTGTTTGTGACATTGTATTTTTCATCTCTAGAAACTCAGTGTGGGTCTTTTTCTATATAGGTTGAGCATCCTAAATCCAAAAATAAAAAAATCCATTCCTGAGTGAAGTAACTCAGGAATGGAAAACCAAACATCGTATGCTCTCACTGTTATGTGGGAGCTAAGCTATGATGACGCAAAGGCATGAGAATGATGCAAAGGACTTTGGGGACTTGGGGAGAAGAGTGGGGGGGGCGAGGGATAAAAGACAACATATATGGTGCAGTGTATACTGCTCAGGTGATGGGTGCACCAGGATCTCACAAATCATCACTAAAGAACTTACTCATGTAACCAAATACCACCTGTACCCCAATAACTTATGGAAAAATAAAATATATTAAAAATAAATAAAAAATCCAAAATGCTCTGAAATTTGAAACTTTTGATTGCCAACATGATGCTCAAAGGAAATGCTTATTGGAACATTTCAGATTGTGGATTTTTTTTTTTAATTTTTGATGCTCAACTGGTACGTATAATGGAACTATTCCTAAAGTCTAAAGAAATTCAAAGTCTGAATCACTTCTGATCTCAAGCATTTTGGATGAGAAACACTTAACCTGTATATGCCATGCCTTTACTGACCTTTTAAGCAAATGGATACAGGCTTAAGAACTATTTTTTCTCCTCTGCTAATGTAACATCTGTGTCAGTTTTGGTTTGGTATCGATTGATTATTCTCCTCATTATAGGCTGTATTTTTCTGCTTCTTTATATACCTGGGAATCTTTGAGTCAAAGTCAGATACTGTGGATTTTAGAGTTTTAGGTACTTGATAATTCTGGATCTTTATAAATATTCTTGACCTTTTTGTTCTGGAATGCAGTTATTTGGAAACAGTTTCTTTACACATCTTGGTCAATATAGGTAAATTATTTTCCACTATAAAGCAAGACCTTCTAAAATACTCTACCCTGTGTCCTTTGAATTATAAACTTTTCCAGCTGCTTGGTGGAAACAAGCACCATTCCCAGTCCTGCAAGAGTAGGGGGACTATTTTCTCTAATCCATCAAATGGATATTTCGATGACCTCCAGCTGGTTTGTTCTCATACATGGGCCAATCAGTACCTTGATGAATATTCAGGGGGACTTTTCACAATCTCCAGGATTGTCCCTCGGCAACTCTCTCCTCTCTGGTATGCTGTCCTATGAAATCTACTTCCCTGGATCTTCTAATTCTTAGCTCTGATTCTTTAACTTAAGGAGTCCACTGGACTCTGCCTGGGTTTCTCCTCCCTGTGATACATCCTGGAAATCTCTCGGAGCAGTAAGCTGGGGCAATTGCAAGGCTCCATCTTGTCTGTTTTTGTCTCTCGGGGATCACTATCCCTTATTCCTTGATGTTCAGTGCCTAGAAAACTGTTTTTTCATATACTCTGTTTGAATTTTTTGGTTATTTCAGCCAGGCCAGCAAATCTGGGCTCTGTTACTCCATCTTTGCCAGAAGCAACGTCCCCTCATTTGGTTTTTATAAGGATGGAAGGATAGAATGACAGAAGCACAGTGCTTGCCCCAGAATTTGGCCTAATACTCAGAAATACTTGGTCTAGTATTGGTATTGTTATGATTATCATCAGATCACCTTTCCTGGTAGTTCACCATGGTAGCTCACCATCATTTGGCTCCCACACACTCCAGTCCTGGTTGAAACCAAGGATTATCTCCTGGACCTTCGTTTTCACTAAGAAGACCAGTGATTTGGAAAAGCCTATTTATATTCCTTGATACGTTCACTGTGTTCCTAGCAACTTAAACAGCAATTAGGTGAGCCCGGGAAGTTGGGAAGATGCACACAAGAAGCACTCACATAGCACAAAGCACAGCTGCCAAAGGAAACATTCCCCTCACCTTAGAATCATGAAGCCGGTTTCTCATTCTAACATTTAATTTGTATCAGCTAACACGTATTTATCATGAATTGATCAAAGCTGTTTCCTAAAGTTCTACCCTTTTTCCTAAAGAAACAGAAGGCATTAGGAAGGAACTGTAACTAGGATGTAGGCGATCCCCTGTAGGAGGTTTCACTTAAATTAGACTTTTAGTGGGAAAAGAACTATAAACACAGACTCGATATTTCACATATCCTGGGATTTTCATTACTCACTGTTTTCCAGCACTTGTCTCCACTATAATCTTGGATGCTCCCACTCTAGGTAAAGTTGGGTTGATCACATTGTTATACCAAACAAATTTAACCTTCTCCAAGTCCCCAACCTCCACATCTGAGTCAAATTCATTGGAATGAGTACTATCTGGTTTGAGAGTGCCCCTAAGGATTTAAGAAGTTAACAAAAACATACATGAGCATACATATAAATATACACATATATATTTGTGTGTATGTAAGTGTGTGTAAGTGTATGTAAGTGTGTGTATGTAAGTGTTTAGAAACATAAATACATTTATGTTTCTAAGACCAGCTTACAATGCATTTCTGGCTAAGGTGATTGGCAGTACATTTGTCATTCTAACATATTAAACAAATTCAGACACGCATGCTAACTCAGTGGTAGTCCATTTGCCATGAATATCTCATATTAGTCACCTTTACTTTAATAAAACTTCAAACATGTATTAGTCACAATTCCCCCACAATTTAATAAATGATGAGAGTATTCCATCATCTTTTCACGTATGTTTTGTGGGCAGACTAATTAATTACTGATCATAAATCAGATGCCAGTTATCAAAGCAAACATGAATGGTTTTATCAGGAAATAGCATGAAAATATTTAGAAACCGAATTCTGAATAGTATTAAGGTGTAAGGATGACATAATTTCTTCCTTTTTCCTTATACATGTCAGTACTCTACTGCTATATAGTAATGAATAGACAAATTCTTATGTTGATGACATACATTATACATGTGCAGTATTCCAACATTAAGAAGCATTGGCTGGCCACCGTGGCTCATGCCTGTAATCCCAGCACTTTGGGAGGCCTAGGTGGGCAGGTCACCTGAGGTCAGGAGTTTGAGACCAGCCTGGCCAACATGGTGAAACCCCGTCTCTATTAAAAACACAAAAATTAGCCAGGCGTGGTGGTGGGCACCTGTAATCCCAGCTACTCGGGAGGCTAAGGCAGGAGAATTGCTTAAACTCTAGAGGCAGAGGTTGTAGTGAGCCAAGATTGCACCACTATACTCCAGCCTGGGCGACAGAGTGAGACTCCAACTCAAAAAAAAAAAAAAAAAAAAAAGCGTAGAGCAATATTATTTTACTCACTTGAAAATTTCATACTGCTTAGAGTTTCCTTTATTTCCAAACAAAGAAACTAGTATGTGTCCTGTAACCTTTTTTCCAGACAGTGTGACAGATACCTTATACCTCCAACCTGCAAGGGAGAAAAACTGCAGAATGTCAGTTTGGAGATAAAAGACACTAAAAACAAGTTAATTTGGATCCCACTACTGCCGAGTTTTGAATAATTTATTTATAATTGTGTGTGTGTATGTGTGTGTGTATGTGTGTATGTGTGTGTATGTGTATGTGTGTACGTGTGTGTGTGCATGTGTAATTTTCTAATGAAATAGCCATAGATATTCCTTTATATGTGTTTAGGGGATAGGCATTAGGTAGTAGGGGCTTTGCAGATTTTTTTCAAAGTTAAGACAGATTTCTTTTTCAAGTCAAGGGACTAAGGAATACATTTAGTTTTCAATTTCCAACCTGACAATTTATCCTTGAAAGTTATAAGAACTTTATGTTAAAAGGTAGTTGTAAAATTGTGAACTGTGACATTTTTTCAGTTTATTTTCATAGATCACCAAATTTTAGAGTACTGCTATCTTTTTGTCTAAATATCTACATTTACTTTCAAAATTCTATGATTCAACTTTTCATTGCCTTTGGGAATATATTAATTTATGAAAACCAAAAGAACGTTTTCTTGGTGCTAGCCAATAGTTTGCCATTTAGAGATAGCCTGAGCAAATTGGGGAGGAGATAAAATTTGTCTTTAGTATTTAAAAAAAAATTGGTAACCCCACTGACTCTCATCCAAATAGTTTTCTTCCTCTATTATTCAGTAAAGAAAACCAGAACCTGTTCCCATTCCTACCACTCCTCCATCCTCTAATTCCCACCACCCATGGAGCCTACAATCCTAAACGTCTCTTAAATCTGTCAATGTCTTTCCATTCTCACGACCTCTGCCATTCTGCCGTCTCTCTCTCCTAGATTACTTTTCTGCTTTTACAAAAATCTCAGAATTTTGTTCAGTGAAAATTTGACTGAATATAAAGAGGCTGGAGCAGAGAAAACCTTCTGAATTCAGCACCAGAATCAAATGTGAAGAAATTCATTTTTGCAGCATTAAGAGTCCAGGACCCAAACTCTGTTCTGCCCCCCTAATTAGCTATTATCACCTTGAACATAGCATTGAGCATTTTTCCACATTGCAGAGGGGATGTTTAAAGCTTTTGTATAGAAGAGCAAGTATGCACATTTTCAGTGGACATAATAATAAAATATATAGCAATAAGAATATAAGATACAGAAAATAGAAACTTACGTGCAAAATTACTGGCATCACCAGTGTCTAGATAAAATTTCTGGCCCACATCATTTGTTTTCCCAGGATACCTATCAGCATAGTGACCCATCTGTGGGCAGCCTTCACTTGGACAGGGGAAGCACTTGTTCTAGTGAAAACAAACAAATGGTGAATGAAGATGCCCTGTCTTTTAATTGTGTACCATATTTCCTACACGTTGTTGCTATTCAAATATTCTAAAGCCACTTCTGTTCTAATGGTAAATGGGGACTTTAATAGTGTCTCAGCAGCAAAGATTAACAATGCATTTCATTATTCACAACAGTAAGTCACCAACTTCACTGTTAAACAACACAATACTATAAAAATCATACGGCCGGGCGCGGTGGCTCACGCTTGTAATCCCAGCACTTTGGGAGGCCGAGGTGGGCAGATCATGAGGTCAGGAGATCGAGACCACGGTGAAACCCCGTCTCTACTAAAAATACAAAAAAATTAGCCAGGCGTGGTGGCGGGCGCCTGTAGTCCCAGCTACTCAGAGAGGCTGAGGCAGGAGAATGGCGTGAACCCGGGAGGCGGAGCTTGCAGTGAGCCGAGATCGCGCCACTGCACTCCAGCCTGGGTGACAGAGCAAGACTCCGTCTCAAAAAAAAAAAAAAAAAAAAAAAAATCATACAATGGACCAGGCGCAGTGGCTCACGCCTGGGCGACAGAGTGAGACTCCAACTCAAAAAAAAAAAAAAAAAAAAACGCGTAGAGCAATATTATTTTACTCACTTGAAAATTTCATACTGCTTAGAGTTTCCCAGCACTTTGGGAGGCTGAGGTGGGCAGATCACGAGGTCAGGAGATCGAGACCATCCTGGCTAAGATGGTGAAACCCCGTCTCTACTAAAAAAATGCAAAAAAATTAGCCGGGCATGGTGGCGGGTGCCTGTATTCTCAGCTACTTGGGAGGCTGAGGCAGGAGAATGGCGTGAACCCAGGAGGCGGAGCTTGCAGTGAGCTGAGATCACACCACTGCACTCCAGCCTGGGCGACAGAGTGAGACTCCATCTCAAAAAACAAACAAACAAACAAAAAATCATACAATGGGCTGGGTGCAGTGATCCACAGGCTGAGGTGCGTGGATCACCTGAGGTCAGGAGTTCGAGACCAGCCTGATCAACATGGTGAAACCCCATCTCTACTAAAAATGCAAAAATTAGTTGGGCATGGTCGTGGGCACCTGTAATCCTAGCTACTTTGGAGGTTGAGGCAGGAGAATCGCTTGAACCCAGGAGGCAGAGGTTGCAGTGAGCCAAGGTCACGCTATTGCACTCAAGCCTTGGGCAAGAGAGCAAGACTCCATCTCAAAAAAAAAAAAAAAATCATACAATGAGAGAATATATGTGTATGTGTGTGTGTGTGTGTGTGTATGTATATCTATCTTCTATCTATTTTTTCTCTTTTGCCTAATTTCCTCCCACAACATTCATCTACTTACAGCTAGAATTTATTTTAGAAAGATTGCATAAGTAGAACACAGGTTATAATCAGCTTCTGATAAACATAATAGAATTTATTAGGAGAGCAATAGGCTCAAAAGTCAATTCTTTTTTTTGTTTGTTTGTTTGTTTGTTTGTTTGTTTGCTTGAGACGGAGTCTCGCTCTGTCACCCAGGCTAGAGTGCAGTGGTGCGATCTCAGCTCACTGCAAGCTCTGCCTCCCGGGTTCACGCCATTCTCCTGCCTCAGCCTCCTGAGTAGCTGGGACTACAGGCACCCGCCACCATGCCCAGCTAATTTTTTGTATTTTTAGTAGAGACGGGGTTTCACCGTTTTAGCCAGGATGGTCTCTATCTCCTGACCTCATGATCCACCCGCCTCAGCCTCCCAAAGTGCTGGGACTACAGGCGTGAGCCACTGTGCCTGGCTTTTTTCAATTGTTTTAGCTCATGTTTAGCATATCAAGCCCTGAAGGATTCGGATCCCGGAATTTTCTCTATGTGAAGAGAAAAAGACCCAGCTAGCCTAAGGCTTACCGTGAGGCTGATACCTGGAGAAGACATATTCGTATAGGAAAATACCCCTTATTTCTGGACCAAGGACTTATGGGAAAAAGAGATAGAGAGGCAGGAACCAAGCTGGCAGGACAAGTGTCCCAATTCCCACTATGAGGGGCAGGGCTACTCTACAGTAAAGGCAAGTGGCGGACTCCTGGCTCAATGGACCATATTATGGGCTTATCACAGTCCCAGGGTTGGCATTCAACAAAAGCCAGGTGTTGCCTAAGCCAGCCAGGAAGAAATGGCCAAAGCTCTCTGAGGGTATTGTTAGAGCCAGAAGAATAGACAAGCCCAAGAGGTCATCTCTAAATACAGCAGTGTGCCCATCAATAAAACAGGCAAGGCTATTACCCAGAGTCGAAAGGAGCCCAAAGACTTTGCACCCATGGACTCCCAATTCATTTCCTCTGCTGAACGCACATTGACCACCACCACCAGATCACCTGGCCCCAGCACTCACTTGGAGAGAAGCTTAGAAGGGAGTGCAAAGGTGAAGAAATCTGCAAGACTGAGACATTTTTTCTTATACAACTGCTGAGTATCACTTAAAAGAACTGTTTATATTGTTGAATTAGACTAAGTTTTAACTGGATGAAACTTGAGGCTTTCGTGTTTGCTTCTTTAATTTTTCCCCCATTACTTATTGTTAGGTATTGGGGAAGAAAATAAAAATAAAATTAAAATAAATAAAGAGGAGGGATCTTCTGTCTCATTGCCTATGGAAGCTGTAGTGTGAATAATATATGTACTCCTTCTCCCATAATAGCTAACATTAATTGAATGCTATTATATTTTTTTGCTCTGGGCTAAGCATTTAACATATGTATTCTCATTAAGTCCTCTCACCAAATATGTTGAGTTTACCATCAGTATTTACATTTATACATGAAGAAACTTCTTGGAGAACTGTTTTGCCCAAAGATATTCAGCTATTTAATGGTGAAACCAAGATTTGCATCCTCTCTCTTAATCACTAAGGTATATATCCTGGGTTATTATGACTTCAGCTGGCACATTTGTTACTGGAGATTTTCTTATTAAATCCATAGGTTTTAAATTTTGATTTCAAAAATTTATGGTGCAAAGAAAAGTCAATTTTATAAAAAAAAAAACCCAGACAATAGATGCGTCATATTTGAGATCACATATAAAGAATTCAACCAAGAGGAAGCCACTACAGCACACATTGACCTATGTAACAAACCTGCACGTTCTGCACAAGTATCCTAGAACTTAAAGTAAAATTAAATAAATAATTCAACCAAGATATCAAGCGAATACCAAATAAGATGAAAACTCAAAAAAAAAAATCTTGGCCATTATGAAATTGCACAGAAACGTCCACATGTCTATAATTATATATTAATAGTTAGAAAGGTCAGCATTTAAGAAAATTTTTCCATGTTCATCAGCATCCTATAGATATTGTTCAGATTTCCATAGACTAATTTTTTGTTTGTTTGTTTAGGGTTATTTCTAAAACAAATTTGGACATTTACCCAATGCATACAAAAGTAATACAAATGAAAGTAAACATAGGACATTTCCATGTACAAGCTCATTTCTCTAAAGTGCTCTAATTTATCACTATTTAAATACATATAATTAAAGGCATGTGTAAGTTCGAAAGTATAAACATTCATTGAATGATGGCATGTATAGGAAACCATATTAGTCATGAGAAGTGACAGTCACAAAATTCTTTATGCAGAAGGTGGAGTCTACTTACGGCAGTGAAGACGTTGTAAGAGGCACAGGGGAATCCAGCAAAGCCATCAGGGTTGACGATGCTATCAGTGTAATATTTGTAGCTTCTTAAGTGATTACAGGCCGCAAAGTCTCGAGTCCCTTCGAATCAGACACAATTACACATCAAGGACAGATTTTATTTTTCCAAGTTAACGTCATATTCAGAATATAGTTGTTGAATAGATTTCTCTAATTAGTGTGAGCTCATGCAGGCATGCAGGTCACAGAACAAAGTCATTTGTAAAGTATATTTATGATTTGTGATGTAATCAGAAGTTGAGTACTGTTTAAGATTATAATACATAATACTGTAATTAAATGAAAGGTTTAAAATACTGTAGAAGAAAAAGATTGGTTTAAATAAATAAAAGCTCATTCCCTGAATTAGGTGCTCAGAAGTTGACTGAAAATACGCTTTCTTTCCCAGTCTCCTCATGCCCACTTATCCCAGTGAAAACCTACATCTCATGGATACAATTAAAAGTCTTTTGTTATATAAAATGTGAGACCTGTACAATTCCAAAGAATTTAGCAAGTTTAGCAAAACAAAATACAAGCTTTACCCCAAGAAGATCTCTCTGTACACATAATAGATATTCTACCTTCCCAGATTCCATCTATGTCCACAATCTGAGAGAGAATGTTCTTTTTACATCCCGGCATTTCCACTCCTCCATTTGGAAAGAAATCTAGGTGGCCCACAACTTGGCTCATTCCAAACCCTGAAGAATCATAAAAATACATGACGGTTTATGCTAATGTATATAGACTGAGACACTATAACACCCTTTGGGGGACGGGTTGAGGAACTCACCCAAATTGGGGACTATGGGGGCACCATCTGTGTGAATTACATCCACAAATTGGGCATCGCTGGGGTCCAATCGGACTAATTCAGGTGTGCCCTGAAAGCAAGGTTCTGCTGGGTCCAACCCTAAAGTAAAGAGTATGTTTCACGAATTACGACAAGTCCTGAGTACAAGTATTAAGAGGAAAATATGAGTTATGCATGGAAAGGGATGAATGAGTTCTTCCTTACCTGACCATTTGCTGAAGAGGAATCTGCTTCTGGCTGTTTGCTTTAAAGTGAATTTTCCCCCAAACCAAACAATATGCCTTTCCTCATGGCTGCAAGTCACTGGGAGAGTCTTAGTCACTAGCAGCAGTTACAACAAAAGAGGTAGACTCTGGGACACACTGGACTAAAAACCACTCAGGGTAAAAGAGTCCCCATTAGACTGTGAACTCCCACAAGGACAAGGACCTTGGCTTCCACAAATGTCACTGAGACCACAGGTGTGCATTGCACAGCACCTGGCCGAGAAGCCTGTGGGAAAGAAACATTTACAGACTATGGAAAAGAAAATCTTATGCAGATCTCCCCTTCAGCAAATGAACAGATAGGCATTCCAGATTATCCCAAGTCCAAATACAGCCGACTTATCCCAAGGGTTAAAAAGAGAATCACCAAGTCAGAGACAAAAAGGTTGAACATAGATGGAAGAGGAAAGTGGTCCTTCCTTGAAATAATCACCTCTCAGATCCAGGATGGTAGCATCTTTCTTATAACCTTACAGAGGTTTTAGAACCTGGGTATCCAATATGTGAGCTCACTGGCTGAATGCAGCCAGCCTCAGGTTTGTAAAATACTATTTGTTATCACATTAGCAGCACACAGAACTGGCAGCCCAGGGCACCCTGACCACCTTTTCCCTGACAACTCTAGGGTTATGTTTGAGGTTTAAGCACATTAGCAATTGCTAATGAAACAGAATATAATTAGTTATACAAATTTCAGCTCCTTGGGTTTAATTATATTCATCCTACTATTTATGAAATTTATTCTATTCACGAAACTTGTCCTTTGTGAATGTCGGTCAATGGGGAAATAGACATGAATAAAATCTCTAGATGTCCTTAATTCACATTTTAGTCATGTGTAATATAAATATGTTAAACAGAGTGCTGTAGACCAAAGATTGGTATCAATGAAGACTTTACAAAGCCTCAGAACATAGCGATTTCTGATCATGGGGTCCAACTCAGAAAATGTGAAAAGGTAAAACATAGGGTTGCACCAAATTTCCATCTTGTATTTCCTTTTAGACCACATACAGGCTGCATTTAGTCTAAGTTTGTAGCTTTCTTTCTTTCTTTTTTTTTTTTTTTTTTTTTTTTTTAAGGCGATAGGAGTCTCGCTATGTTGCCCAGATTGGCCTCAAACTGCTGGGCTCAAGAGATCATCTTGCCTCAACCCCCCTGGCATCTTTCACTGTTTTCACCAACCTGTGATGCGTCCTATGGTCCCATTGGTTCTCCTTCCAGCCTCCCCAGCAGCGTGGGCACCCAGGCTGTGGCCAATGACGTGCACATTGGAAGGTGAGTAATCGAACGCCGACTGTCGGAAAGAAAACCTTTTCAGAATGTTTTCAAGTACAGCCATGAGTTGCTTAACAACAGGGATATGTTACAAGAAATGCGTCATCGAGCGATTTCATTGTTGTGGGAACATCATAAAGTGTATTTACATAAACCTAGATGGCTTAGTCTACTACCTACCTAGGCTGTGTGGTACAGCCTGTTGCTCCTAGGCTACAAATCTGTACAGCATGTTACTCTTCTGTGTACTCTAGGCTACTGGAACACAATGTAACTAGTTGTGTATCCAAATATATCTAAACCTAGAAACATACAGCAAAAATACGGTATAAATGATTTTAGGCTGGCCTTGGTGGCTCACGCCTATAATCCCAGCACTTTAGGGGGCCAAGGTGGGCTGACCATCTGAGGTCAGGAGTTCAAGACCAGTCTGGCCAATATGGTGAAACCCCATCTCTACAAAAATAAAAAAATTATCTGGGCGTGCTGGTGGGTGCCTATAATCCTGACTACTTGGGAGGCTAAGGTGGGAGAATCACTTGAACCCGGGAGACGGAGGTTGCAGTGAGCCGAGATCGCGCCACTGCACTCCAGCCTGGGCCATACAGCAAGACTCTGTCTAAAAAAAAAAAAAAAAAATTCTGAAGTGGTACATCTGTAGAGGGCATTTACCATGAATGGAGCTTGCAGGACTGGAAGTTGCTCTGGGCGAGTCATGGAGTAAGTGGTGAACGAATGTAAAGGCCTAGGACGTTACTGCACACTGCTGAAGACTTTATATACTGTGCATTACTCTACATTCAGTTCATTTAAAATATTTCTCTTTCTTTATGCAATTTTTATTTTATTTTATTTTATTTTTGAGACAGAGTATCACTCTGTTGCCCAGGCTGGAGTGTAGTGGCGTGATCTCAGCTCACTGCAAGTTACGCCCCCTGGGTTCACACCATTCCCCTGCCTCAGCCTCCTGAGTAGCTGGGACTACAGGTGCCCGCCACCACGCCTGGCTAATTTTTTGTATTTTTAGTAGAGACGGGGTTTCACTGTGTTAGCCAGGATGGTCTCAATCTCCTGACCTCGTGATCCACCTGCCTCGGCCTCCCAAAGTGCTGGGATTACAGGCGTGAGCCACCGTGCCAGGCCACAATTTTTATTTTTTTAAACTTTTAATTTTTTGTAATAACCTTTAGCTTAAAACACACTGTATCCCCGTATCAAATTATTTTATTTCTTTATATCTTGATTCTATAACCATTTTTATGTTAATTTTTTAAACTTGTCAAAATTTTTTGTTAAAAACTAAGACACAAATACCTGCATTAGCCTAGGCCTATACGAGGTCAGGATCATCAATATCACTGTCTTCCACTTCCACATCTTGTTCCCTGGAAGGTTTTCAGGGGCAATAACATGCATGAAGCTATCATCTCTTATGATAACATGTCTTCTTCTGGAATACTTCCTGAAGGATCTGCCTGAGGCTGTTTTATTTTTTTTAATAAGTTGAAGGAGTATACTTTAAAATAATGATAAAAACTGTGGTAAATATGTAAACCAGTAATGTCATCATTTATTATCATTATCATGTATTACATACTGTACATAATTATATGTGGTAGACTTTAATATAACTGGGAGTGCAGTAGGTTTGTTTATACCAGCATGACCACAAATCCGTGAGTAATATGTTGTGCTATGGTATCATGATAGCTATAGGTCACAAGGCAATAGGAATTTTTTAGCTCCATTGTCATCTTATGGGACCCATCATATCTGAAGTCCATCACTGACCTACACATCCTTCTGTGGTGCATGACTGTATTGCAGAATTCATGAGGGGCGCAGAGGGAGAACCTTCAAAAACCTCAGTGTCAAGAAGATACACTGCCTTTCCAAAGCACTTGACTTCCATGTTTTTTAAAATAGTTATAATGAAAAATGGAAATGGGTTTAACTTTTAATCTGGTGGAAGTAGGGCTGTATTTTGTTGTTTTACTATGGAGAGAGAACCCTTAATGAGCATGAAGAGTTGTTATCCAGAGATGATGAAGCAAGTATTTGGATTAGAAAGTAAAAATAAAGACAATTATTTAAACACATTCAAGCATAACATTTTCTGTGGTTTTTGTTACCAAATGAGGTTAGCTTGTTATCACCGTGCTTCTCTTAAGAAAGCAAAACTAAAATCAAACAAAACTAGATTAATCTTAAGGTTGACATTGGTAATAACTAGTAAAATTAAAACAAATACTCATGGAATTTATTAAAAACAACCTACCAATTGCTTGAATAAGTTAAATTAAAAAAACTAGTTTATTAACATAATGGGTTATTGATGAAACCCAAAGCTAGATTTTTTTAAATTTTTCTTTGTAACCAAGGGAAACGTCATATCTGAGTAGAGAAATGTCTTTATCTGTGATTAAATCTAGAGGCTTTTTTTTTTTTTTTGGAAAGATAATCTGGAAAACCATGTGTACAGGCTTTTATACAATCCAGGGGTAATTACCTGAAGAACTTCAACAAAATATGCCACTTCTGCTCCCACAATCCTGATGTTCTGCGAGGCTTGTGTGTATCCAGTTCGGGAGCCACCTTTCCAGTCCACACAGATACAGTTCACACTTTCCACCTGGAACAGATTCTGGTGGAAGGGGCACAATAAACAGATAAATAATTCAAGATCTTTATTAATTACTGGTTAACATATTGAAGGACTAGGATAAATTCCCTCCTTGACCGACACGATATCATTTTAACCTCAATGCAATTGACAAAACTTATAGTCTGTTATAGATATATAATCTCTGCTAAAGTTTAACATCATCTCCAAACTGGAATTTGACCATAGAGGGAACTGGATTCTTGGGATTTCTACTGTAGCAGATACAGAGACATTTAATTCAAGAAAAAAATGTATAAACTGTATAAAATGTGGTATAATGTGTTGTTCATTAGGTCATCCTAAATGCCATAAGACTACGTTGTCCCTTACTAGAATGCACCCAAGGACATTGTTTGCCTTGTCCACTGGTGTAGCCTCAGTGTCCAGAACAGATTCTGGTACACAGTAGATGCTCAGTAAATATTTAATGATGAATGAATGAATGAAAGACAATGTTAGGACCCCTTATATAAAGGTAATACGTTTTTCTGCAGTGGAAAGACTAATCAAATTTTTTGGATGAACGTGTTTTATTGTACATCACTAAAGAGTTAGTAATATTTCACACGAAAACATTGCCTACCAGATATCTACAGAAAGCCTTGTTTGATGGCATTTAATTATGGCTTCATGGAGGTCAGTTCTGGAAGGAGTTCTGTTGCCTGAGTGTGTTTATGTATAGCCTCTTTTTTTTCAAAAAGAATTTGAGAATAGGCTGGGTGCGGTAGTCACGCCTGTAATCCCAGCACTTTGGGAGGCCGAGGCAGGTGGATCATGAGGTCAGGAGATCGAGACCATCCTGGCTAACATGGTGAAATCTCGTCTCTACTAAAAGTACAAAAAATTAGCTGGGCCTGGTGGTGGGCGCTTGTAGTCCCAGCTACTTGGGAGGCTGAGGCAGGAGAGTGGCGTGAACCCGGGAGGCGGAGCTTGCAGTGAGCAGAGATGGCGCCACTGCACTCCAGCCTGGGTGACAGAGCAACACTCCATCTTAAAAAAAAAAAAAAAAAAAAAAAATTTGAGAATAATGGAACAATCTTAGAAATCATCTCCAACTTTTCCATTTTCAAAAGGAAAAATCCAAAGCAGGGAAAAGATTTGCTAATCATATTTAGCTAAGGAGAGAGTCAGGACTGGACTGTAGAACCTTTATCCTTCTAGTTTAAACCACTTGTTTCTGCATACCAATGCAATAGTTCTGTCAAAGCCAAATCAATGCAAAACAAAACAAAGCAAAAACAAACCACAATTGCCTTTGGGATCTTAGAA
This sequence comes from Symphalangus syndactylus, assembly GCF_028878055.3. Taxonomy (NCBI): domain Eukaryota; kingdom Metazoa; phylum Chordata; class Mammalia; order Primates; family Hylobatidae; genus Symphalangus; species Symphalangus syndactylus. The sequence goes on from NC_072424.2 coordinate 21,906,550, forward strand.
ATAAATTGCATAGCCATATCAAAGGAAGCTATATTCCTTTTGAACGGAGAATAACATTTTTTTCTTCACTGTTGTATAAAAATCTATTACTACTCTCCCTCCAGTAATCAGCAGCTTTAAATTATTTTGGAGGACAAGTTGTGGTTTTACTGCTTGTGTTTAAACTTGGGGAGTGTGCAGACTCTAGAGTGCTCATCTGTCTTCAGGATCAATGGATAGGCTCTGGAGTTGACTCATTCTGCCCTTGGTTTGAGCCAGAGGCAGAACCGAAACTGTGGGCTTAGGAGGACCTTTGTGTCTTTTTTTTTTGAGACAGAATCTCGCTCTGTCGTCCAGGCTGGAGTGCAGTGGCACAATCTTGACTCACTGCAACCTCTGCCTCCCGGGTTCAAGCGATTCTCCTGCCTCAGCCTCCTGAGTAGCTGGGATTACAGGTGCATACCACCATGCCTGGCTAATTTTTTTTATAGTTTTAGTGGAGACGGGGTTTCACCCTGTTAGCCAGGATGGTCTCGAACTCCTGACCTCGTGATCCGCCCGCCTCAGCCTCCCAAAGTGCTCGGATTACAAGTATGAGCCACCACACCCGGCCTGTGTCTTTCTTCTTGACACCCCTGAAGAAAAGACTACTCCCTTTGTGCCACAGCAGGTCAAAGAAATTTGATGAATACATGAATAAATACTTGAATAAATGAATCAATGGTAATGTTCCTCAAGCACTAGCATTACTAGGAAAATTTATTCTATTTGATTTTCTGTCTTTTCATTCTTCTTTATGACAGGGCATATAGCCAAAGGCAAATTAAAGAAAATAGGATCACTGCTGTCGAAACAACAGAAGCCAAAAATGAAAACCTACACTGTTTTCCAAGTTATTGCTACTAGAGGAGATCAAAGAGTAGCAAGTGAAAATCAAAGGAAAAGAATTCATTCAGGCAAAATGACACCTCTTGGCTCTTCACATAAAATAAAAAACTAATGAAAAAACAGGGGCCTATAACCAGCTAGTGTGCATCAGCATGAGAGCGTCTGTTGCTAAAATGTTGAAACACCTCCATATCAGTTACTAAATAACCACTGCCTGGATCCACCAAGTGCTTGCCAGCCTCATTGCTCTGACCATCCTAAACCCCCTCTTCCCACCACCACCTCTTTGACCTCTCCTAGGAACTCTAGGCTCAGCAGGGGTCTGAAGATCCTCCAAGACCTCCAAGCACTGTCCTCATTGGTCGGGGCCAGTGCCTTACGGCTGTTAATTAGCACTTTGGAAACGACCTTTCCTTGAGAGATGACCACATCTCACCTTGCATATATTGACCAGCCAGTCTTCTTCTCCCTTGTCTATGAATCCATGAATAATAAAGCGAGTTTTTCTATTTGTTTTGAAATTGGAGCCACTGATGGTTGATGAATCTGCGACAAGTTCCTGTTTAGACAGAAAAGTGTTTCATGTCAGTTTCCTATAGTAACCAATAGAACCATTTGTACATGGAGAGGGGCAGTAAGTAGAAGACTGCTAGGATTCAGGATCCTTCTGAATAATGATTCTCCCATGACAACCACAGTATTCACTATCATCACCATGTTGCCATTTCCCAGTCATCACAACATGTTTGCCATTGTCCAACTTGGGATAACATGTCTGTTATAATCTTGGTGGTAATGATCTTTTCTTCATACAATGGAAGGCTTTGTGTGTGTGTGTGTCTGTGTGTGTGTGTGTATTTTTATATATCTTTATCTATATAGAGATACATATATATAATGGGTGATTACATAAATATGTAATATTGGGAATATTTATATACTTTATACATATAAATATAGCCCTATGTTTACAATATTTATTAAATGTTATAGAGGAAGGACAAGAATAATATGAAGTTAATGAACCTTTTATAAACAATTTACATTAAGTAATACCTAAGCTCAGTGCCCTGAATATCTACAAAGATGCAAATTTCACAGCTGATTTTTTTCTCTTAAGAACTTGAATACTCAGTATCCTTATTACATAAAACAGGTGGAACTTGGTTCTTCTTCTTTTTTTTTTTTCAGACGGAGTCTTGCTCTGTCGCCCAGGCTGGAGTGCAGTGGCGTGATCTTGGCTCACTGCAAGCTCTACCTCCTGGGTTCATGCCATTCTCCTGCTTCAGCCTCCCGAGTAGCTGGGACTACAGGCGCCCACCACCATGCCTGGCTAATTGTTTGTATTCTTAGTAGAGATGGGGTTTCACCGTGTTAGCCAGGATGGTCTCGATCTCCTGACCTCGTGATCCACCAGCCTCGGCCTCCCAAAGAACTTGGTTCTAAACACAGTGATAGTTCTTACTTGAAAGTTGTTTGGGTTCTCGTTAGTATATAGGAGGAAGCGGGTGTTGACATCTTTTGGATCCCAGGGCAATATATGGAGGGGTCTTTCCACAATTCCTGACCATGGGGAGTCATCACTGAAGCAGCCGAGTCTTTCGTAGCAAACTTCTTTTCCTGCAATCCCCCAGAAGGATATTAGTTTTACAAGCATGCTCTTTTTAACGATCTGTCTGCCAATATATGAGTTAAATTACACTGTGTGGTAGACTTCCCTCCTCTACTACTCTCAACACCCTCCTAGCCACACACTCACAAAACAGCTTCAAAAGACAACACAACTATTCCAGACAGGCTGTTGTTCCTCAATTCTACCACATGGATCACTTCACTCCCCTTGTGTCTCTGCCCAGTCCCAACGTGGGACTCCTTTTAGCCTCTAAACTCAGATATCTTCCTTGGGCTATAGGTGCTCAAGAAAGGGACAGCACTGTGTCCCTAAGCCTTAACTTCTTGTAGCCACTGTTTAGCTGTGGACTTTGAAAGGAGAGCTTAAATTTTATGGAAAAGCCAAAACCATATATCCCCATCCTTGCTGTACTGCAGGTCATCTTCATTCCTGTGATGAAGAGGCTATTCACAAACAACTAAACAAAAATTCCATGGTTTAACACAACTCTAGGCTTGAATGTCACTCCATAAAAAAAAAACCCAAAGAAGGGTTCTCTTTTCTAAGGAGGATAAATCTAGATTAATGGTAGGAGTAAGAGTAGTGGCTGTTGTGGGGGCTGCCTTTCTCAAAATCTTACCATGTGCCAGGTGCTGGGCTGGATGGTTTACTAATCTGACCTAATTCTCACAATAATCCTAGGAGATGGGGAATCCGACTCTCCCCATTTTGCAGACAAAGATTCTGAAGCACAGAAGAGTTAAGAATTTTGCTCAGGGTAATACAGTTGTAGGTGGTGGTAGAGCCAAGGTTCAAACTCTTAACTTGACTTAATGTCAGGGTTGCTAGATTTAGCAAATCAAAATACAAGTAAATTTGAATTTCAGATAAATGATAATGTTTTAGTATAAATTTGTCACATATTTGTTGCTCGTGGGAAATATTTGTTGTTTATCTGAAATTCAAATTTAATTGGGCATCTTAGATGTTTTCTGACAACCCTACTCCACGTCCCTGTGCTCTTATGCATCTCCTGTGCTTTACTCCTTGAAGTAAAGCTTCATGTTATTACTGCAGCCTGAATTCAGCTGCCCTAGCCCTCTTGACCGTGTTGAAAGGTGAATCTCTCCCAGCTCAACATTTATATTTTTTTCTTACCTGCTACTGCTGCCAGCAGCAGTGAAAGAGTCCAAAGTGGCAGCATCTACACGAAATTAAAAACATGATTGAGTCTGGCTAAGTTTTTAAAAGATCGGCAAGTTTTAGTTCATTTAGACCTGTCAGGGAAAATGGATAAATTCTGATCATTAGGCCTGGAAAACACGTTCCCTACTCACCGTGGCAGTTCCGTCAGGTTCCACACACAACCGGATAGCAACAAAAGGTTCTTTTATAGGCGAAGCTTATCTTTTTGAAACCATGGAAAAAAGGCATGCAAAGAAAGTCCCAAGGATGTGTTTCTAATTTTAATCATAGATAAACAAAGGTTGACAGAGGAGATAAAGTTTTCCATAGTTTTGTGGGAAGATGAGAAAGGTGGTAGATATGTGATTATGTAAAGCTCAAAATCACTTTAATTCCATTATAGTAAAGGTTCTATATAGTAAAGGTTCTAGTCTTTCTGTCCCTTTTCAAGTTTACAATTCTCTGTGCATGTCTGTGGGCATGTGTGAAACTAAATTGTTTTCACAGATTTGATAACAGCAGTCTTAAAAACAAATACTAACAGCCTACCAGCTCTTGCCATTTTTGTATAACCTTGCCTTACCCTCAAAAACAGTGAAATAGAATCAATCCTTCAAGAGAGTTCATACCTTCTGGAAAAGCATTTGATTTGTTGTTTTGATAGTCCATAGAACTGATTTATTTCTCAACAATATCATGGAGGAAAGAATAAATAAGCTAAGAAAAGGAATTGGGGGTACTGCCAAAAGCATAGAGGCAGAATCAGTGACCCTACTATCAGACGAAATGATGAATAAATGGAAAAAATATGATTCAACTTCGAAGAAAATGGTTCAGAAGAAATAATCTGAAAGAGAATTGTTTGATGGAAAATAATTGGGATGTTTTCAGTTAATGATGGATTGCTTACAATAAATGTTAAAAAGAGTACAATGTGATACCATAATTTTAAGAGACCAGGACCTTTTAGCCCGAAACTGTCACAGCTATACACTGAGTTGTTGAAATTGTCACATTCATAGGTCAAAAGTGGTCAAAAATAATTCAATCCCCTGGAAAAGTTTATAGGTATGGAGAAAAGCGGCAGAATTATTGTATACAAGGGAAGTTCAAGGAAGTTTGGCAAGGGAATTGTTAAGATAAAGACAGAAGGCAAAAGGAAGGATCCATGGATGGACACAATTGCAAATTCCCACCTAATCTTTCAAATATCAGCCTTTCATCCCCTCCTCAGGCAGTCTTCCCCAGCCATGGTTAAGCTGTTTCCCTTGTTCCCTCTAACGAAGGTTCTCTTTAGAACTTCTCTCACTTGAGACTGATCATTTGTATATTATAAACTCAGAGAAGGCTGGAATGTTCAGGGCCTTGTTGTCACATCCTAGCACCTAGCCCAGTGCTTGACACACAGCAGGCCTTCAAAACATCTCTGATGGATGATTGAACAAATGAGGGAATGAATATGAAAAGCAAAGCAATTTATTTTGTATAATGGCTGCAATAATAATTGTCTCCACAATCTCATAAGTAAAAAGATGCTGAAACTTCTTTTATTCAAAACATGCGAAGAAAAAAAAAAATCCTGAAGCTTCTAAGAACAGAAATCTTACATCTCTCTAGTATTTAGCGATGGTAGTGCTATATTGATCTCAGAGTCATATCCTATGAGAGTCATTGTTTACTCTGGTTTTACCATGAAGTCATTTACATTTTGTGTGAGTTACTAAGTAATTCACACAAAGTTTCTAAGTTGGCATTTTAGATGGCACAAAATGTAATCCATAATTAGGGGGACATTTGTTTAATATAGTCTAAAGAATTAGGATCAATAGTCACCAAATTCTGAAATAGTAAAATCTGTGGGGATATTTTGTATACTAAAATAAATTCAAATTTTATAATATCTCAAGAAGATTCAACTTCTCAAATTTATAAAAGCTAAGAATGGAATGGTACATAATCACCCGTCTATTATATCTGCTCTGGATGAATAACTTCCTCTAGACATAATCCTGCTGAACTCTTAAGCTGGGTTATGAAATGTTATAAACCACATTGTTCCATTCAGAGGACAATGTACTATCTAGAAGTGTCTATTTACATAGTATGTGTGGCACAGTTGCTAGCATCTTTTTTTTTTTTGAGATGGAGTCTCACTCTGTTGCCCAGGCTGGAGTGCAGTGGCGTGATCTCAGCTCACTGCAAGCTCCGCCTCCCGGGTTCACGCCATTCTCCCGCCTCAGCCTCCCGAGTAGCTGGGACCACAGGCACCCGCCACCACACCTGGCTAATTTTTTTGTATTTTTTACAGAGATGGAGTTTCACCATATTAGCCGGGGTGGTCTCGATCTCCTGACCTCGTGATCCATCTGCCTTGGCCTCCCAGAGTGCTGGGATTACAGGCGTGAGGCACCGCGCCCGGCCTTGCTAGCATCTTTCTACAGGGAATAGAACTAGACTTATTCTCTGTCCTCCCTTGCAGGGAGATGGGGTCATGTAACCAATTTTCTGGCTAATGAGATGTGAGTGCATGGATGTGCACCCCTGTCAGTCCTGTTCCTAAAAAACCCACACATGGGCTGGTCGTGGTGGCTCAGGCCTGTAATCCCAGCACTTTGGGAGGCCGAGGCGGGCGGATCACAAGGTCAGATCCAGACCATCCTGGCCAACATGGAGAAATCCCATCTCTACTAAAAATCCAAACAAATTAGCCAGGTGTGTTGGCACTGGCCTGTAGTCCCAGCTACTCAGGAGGCTGAGGCAGGAGAATCGCTTGAACCTGGGAGGCGGAGGTTGCAGTGAGCTGAGATCACGCCATTGCACTCCAGCCTGGCAACAGAGCAAGATTCCGTCTCAAAAAACAAAAAACAAAAAAGATCCACACATGGTCCTCCATGTGCCATGCCTTCTGTGGCTTGATGCAGACAAATACAAATCCTTAAAGGCCATGTGTTGAAGCTGGTAGAAACACAAGATGGAAGGAACCTGAGCTCCCTGCTTAATAGAACACTACCCACAATCACAAACATCCATTTTAAATTGTACGTGAGCAATAAATGAACTATTATCTTAAGCCTTGAGATTTAAGGGTTATAACAATTAACATTATCTTAACCAACAGATTATTTATTATATAATGTATCTCCTACTTCCATGAACAGTCCCTGTATCAAACATTAAATGCTGGGCTAAAAATTTCAACATGATATTTGGATGGTACTTATGGATAACACTAATACTTGGACAGATTTTTTCTAACACTTGATTTTTTGAAAATCCCTTTCCTGCCACTTCCCATATCACAGAAAATAAGTGCTCAAGTATTCACTTTATTGTGGTAAGTTTTAAATTCTAATGGGCATTTTTCAGTTCAGTCCCTAGTGGTGACCATTGTTCTACAGACAATCTGAACCCATATGATACCCACAGTTTAGAGAAAATTCACCCAGTGTTGCTTGGGTCCCTAGACACGATTGATATGAACTTGGAGCAGCTCAGTGTTCTTGATACATAGGAAACCCTGCAACACCGGAGGCAGATTGGAGCTCCCATCAAAACCTTACTTTCTACCAGCTTCTGTCACTCCTCACATCTTAGGATTGCAGACTTGACAAGAAGCTGTTCAAATGGTAATGAAACATTGAGAGCCCTCACCCTACTACCTCATGACAGCCAAGGTGGGATCTCACTGAGAATTAATTCCATGTGTCCTATTTACCAATGCATTATATAACATCAATTCAACTTTGCCCCAGAAACCTTGCACATTTGAAAATAAAAATGCCAAACTTGGATGCTTCTAATCAAGTTGCAGCAGAGTTAAATATTGGTTTAAGTTTAGGCTCTGCTTCTGACAACCTCGTGATACTAAACTCCTGGTGAGGGAAAGAAAGGTTTCAGAACACCTGTGTGGCCAGATAACCAGCATGTTAAGCATGTTAGCCAAAGGAGGTCTCATTTACTTAACCTTCAGAGAGCCTGGCCTGCTTCCCTTTATCTAGCTCAGCCTCTTTCCAAGATCATTGAAGGTAAGGAGGACATACTCTCTGGAGCATCCCAAACTTCCCTGAGCAGAAAAACACTGTGAAGTCCTGGGGGTGGTTAATTGCTTCACACCTTCTAGAGCAACCATCCTGCCAAATGTGAGCGGGTCACACATTCACTATCCAGGCCCAAGGCGTGAACGTATAGTCAGCCCTCTTCTGTTATGCATAAAGATGGTTTTCTTTGTGGCCTAGAATAACAAGCATACCTAAAATTTTATAGCATTAATTATTTAGGTTTCCATACTTTTTAAGTTTTTGTCTTTAATCTCCCACCAAACTTAAAGGATTAGCTGTTTTCCTTATGAAGTCGGTGAGACACGAGCTTAATCAACCTGCCCAGGAACACACAGTTGGTAAGTAGCAGAGCTGTCAGGAGGGACAATTTCTTCCCACCATTTCCAAATGACTTGTTTGTGTCAATCCACGGAAGGCCATGTTCTCCCAGGCTATGTTAGTCTAGCCTTGGACTAAAATACAGTCAGGAATGAATACCAGGGGCATTAGTACGTATATACTGGTGTGTAAGACTGGGTATTTGCTTTCCAAAACAAATTCATGCAAATACACTTTGTATAGCCTATTTTTTTGTTTTATTTATAGTCTGCTTCCCAGTACTAATGCAGTAAGTGGTAATTTTATCAAACAGAAATACAACTTTTGTGATACTGAATATGACAAATCATGTCTTTCCTGAGCCATCACAGTAGTCTCACTGCCTTCCTTGCCCTCAGACTGTTCCTTTTCTCTCTGTTCTCTATAAACTGTTAGAAAGTCAGTTCTAAAATGCAGACTGGTCATTGTACTGTCTTTCTTAAAACCTCACTTCCCTTCCCCTCTCCTGTGCTTTCTAGATTAGCACTGCCCAATAGGAATATAAGCAAGCCACATTTAAAATGCAAAAAGAAACCAGTGAAAATAATGTTAACAATTTTTATAATTCAATACATACAAAATGTTATCGTATCAATATTAACATGTGGCACCAGCCGCATTTCAACTGATCAATGGTCATATGTGGCTAGTGGCTGCTGTAATGTATTGCACAATTCTAGATTAACTTTACTCTCTTTACGTCACAAATACAGCTTTACAGACCTGGTTAGCTTCTCCGTGGTTTCCAGTCAACCCTGTCGTATACCCACTTAGGCCATCTTCCACCCCTTATGAGCTTCTTTCAAAATACGGACTCTCAATGGGTTTGGAATGGGAGGCAACTGAAAGTACTAAAGAATGGAATAACAAACTTTTCCAGGTGCCAATGAACAAGAAGAGAGAGTAAATAGGAAGAGTTGCAAAATTCAACAGACCCAAAGATCACAGCGTGAATATTGAGAGGTGTAATGAAAGTGGAAAAAGAGAAAGCACAAAAGAGAAAAATAAAAAAGAAAGAAATAAATAAGACTAACAATAATTTGTACCAAATATATATATTTGTTCCATACCTAAGATGTTTGAGGCACTAAACAATTATGAATTATACAAGGAGCCTCACAAAGGGGCAGGCTAAGCCAGAGGTTGTTATACATGTGCATTTCATAGCTACCCTTGTAAGGCAAGAAGCAAAATCTCTTTCAAAAATTATAAGCTGAGGGATTTACACTTCTAGCCATGATGGGGCAACTGGTTTCAGACTTGCTGTTTTACCATAAATAATTAAAAGTCTGGAAAATATATATGAAGTTTCCCAAGATTGGACAATGAGCAATGCAAGACTATAATAAGTGAAAAAGGAAAACAAATGAGATGAGATCACCAATTACTTCAGCTGTATGTCTGGAGACATTTCCAGGACCCTAGCAGAGAGAGGGAGAATCCAAGAAGAGAAAGGTGGACTCATCAGGCTGAGGAGATGAAGATCAGATTTCAGTGAGGCCAAAGTATTTGGAATGGGCAGAGCAGAGTACTGAAGAGGAGAAGCTACAAATACGAAAAGCTCCAGAAATTGGCACAGGAGTCCACCTGAGTCCTTGAATAATACTAACATGCTTACAAAGAATAAGATTCCGTGAGACTAGTCAGATAACAACCATATGAGAAAGAACAATTTGCTGATGGAATTTGTAATCCAAACAACTCCTGGAGCTCACACATGATGGAAGACATTTGGTTCAACAGAGTAAGAGATTTTATTGAATGATCAGAGCATTTAGTAGACACCCGCAAAAGGCCATGCTTTAGGAGGACTAAAATATCCCTAGAGTAAATGTTAATCTCAATCTGCTGTAAGAAAGCATAAAAACAAACCTTCAAGCATCAATCTGATCTGCAAAAATGTAAAATTATTGGTATTCAGCATCCAATATCAAATTATTAGGCATACAAAGAAGCAGAAAAATATGACTCACTAGTCAATAGAAGGAGATCTAGACTTGACAGGGATTATATTAGCAGATGAGTACTTTAAAACAGCTATTATAAATAAGCTTAAGAGCTAGAGGAACGCATAGACATAATGAGAAGACAAATAGAAACTATTAGGCAAGATTAGCATATTAAGAGATACAGAAGAGAAGATCAGAAAACTGAGACATGGCAATAGAAAAACCATTCACGCTGAAGTTCAGAGAGGGAAAAAAGGGCTGAAAATCCGCAGAGTCTTCGTGATCTTTGGGGTAATAATAAATAGTTTCACACACAGAAAAGAAGGAAAGAAAGAAAGAGAGAGAGAGAAAGAAAAAAGAAAAAAGAAAGAAAGAAAGAAAAAGAAAGAAAGAAAGAAAGAAAGAAAGAAAGAAAGAAAGAAAGAAAAAAAAAGAAAAGACGGACGAAAAATATTTAATCAATAACGTCACAAAAAAGATGCATAGGTGGCTAACAAGCATGCAAAAATATGCTCAACACCTTTAGTCATTGGAGAAATGCACAATAGAATCACAAGGAAATATCATTACAGCCCAGTAAAATGGCAAATATCTGACAATTCCAAAGGTGTAGAACAATTGGAAATTTCATAAAGTGCATAAAGTGCTAGTGGGAGTATCAAATTGACAACCAGTTTGGAAAAGTTTGACAGTTTCCTATAAAGGTAAAAGTCACTTACATAAAAACCAGCAATTCCACAACTAGGTATAAGCATATATCCACAAAAAGACTTTTTCATGAACAGTCATAGCAGCTTTATTCATAATAGCCCAAGATGAAAGTAACCCAAATGTTCATTAACTAAACTATGACAACATTAAATACAGCAGTCTGTTTTTATTAATGGTTTCTCTTTCTGCAGTTTCAGTTACCTGCAGCCAACCACAGTTTGAAAATATTAATTGGAAAATTCTAGAAATAAAATAAACACTTCATATGCTTTAGATTGCATGCTCTTCTGCGTAGCATTATCAAATTTTGCCCTGCCCTACTCCCTCCTGCCTAGGACATGAATCATCCCTTCGTTCAGCATTTCCAGGCTGGACATGCTACCTATGTGTTAGTCACTTGGTAGTCAGTTGTCTGGGTTATCAGATCAACTGTTGGGGTATCCAGTGGTTTTGTTCAGGGAAGCCTTATATTACTTAACGATGGCCCTAAGTCACAAGAGTAGTGTCACAGTTGTTTGTGTCCATGTGAAAACGACATAATCATCCTGATAGATGCAGAAAATATTTTGATAAAATCAAACATCCATTCATGTTAAAAACCCTCAACAAAATAGGTATTGAAGAAACATATCTCAAAATAATAAGAGCTATCTTTGACAGACCCATGGTCAACATCATACTGAATGGACAAAAGCTAGAACATTTCCCTTGAAAAGTGGAACAAGACAAGGATGCTCATTCTCACCACTCCCGTTCAACATAGTTCTGGAAGTCCTAAGCAGAGAAATTAGGCAAGAGAAAGAAATAAAAGGTATTCAAATAATGAGAGGAAGTCAAACTATGCTTGTTTGCAGAGGATATTATTCAATATCTGGCAAACCCCATGGTCTCTGCCCAAAAGCTCCTTAATCTGATAAACAACTTCAGCAAAGTTTCAGGATACAAAATCAATGTACAAAAATCAGTAGCATTCCTAACACCAATCACATTCAAGCTGAGAGCCAAATCAAGAATGCATTCCTATTCACAATAGCTGCAAAAAGAATAAAATACCTAGGAATATAGCTAACCAAAGACGTGAAAGACCTCTCCAACGAGAATTAGGAAGAATCAATATTGTTAAAATGGCCATATTACTCAAAGCAATTTACAGATTCAATCCTACTCCTATCAATATTATTCACATAATTAGAAATTTCATATGGAATCAAAAAAGAATCTGAATAACCAAGTAAGTCCTAAGCAAAAAGAACAAAACTGGAGGCATTACATTACTTGACTTCAAACTATACTACAAGGCTACAGTAACCAAAACAGCACAGTACTGGTACAAAAACAGACACATAGACCAATGGAATGGAATAGAGAGCCCAGAAATAATGCTACACGCCTACAACCATCTGATCTTAGACAAAATTGACAAAAACAAGCAGTTGGGAAAGGACTCCCTATTCAATAAATGGTACTAGGATAACTGGCTAGCTATATGCAAAAGATTGAAACTTGATCCCTTCCTTATACCATATACAAAAATTAACTCAAGATGGATTAAAGACTTAAATGCAAAACTATAAAAACCCTGGAAGACAGCTGAGAAAATGTCATTCTGGACGTAGGACATGGCAAAGACTTCATGATGAAGATGCCAAAAGTAATTGCGACGGAAACAAACATTTATAAATGGGACCTAATTAAGCTAAAGAGCTTCTGCACAGCAAGAGAAACTATCAACAGAATAAACAGTCACCCTACAGAATGGAAGAAAATATTTGCAAACTATGCATCCCACAAAGGTCTAATATCCAGAATCTATAAAGAACTTAAACAAATTAACAAGCAAAAACCAAATAACACCATAAAAAGTGGGCAAAGAATATGAACTGACACTTTTCAAAAGAAGACATACATGTGGCCAACAAGCATAGGAAAAAATGCTCAACCTCACTAATCATTAGAGAAATGCAAATCAAAACCACAATGAGATACCATCTCACACCAGCCATAATGGCTATTTTCAAAAAGTCAAAAATATCAGACAGATATTGGCAAGATTGTGGAGAAAAGGAAATGCTTACACACTGCTGGTGAAACGTAAATTATTCCAGCCATTGTGGAAAGAAGTTTGGCAATTTCTCAAAGAACTTAAAACAGAATTACCATTCGACCCAACAATCCCATTCTTGGGTATATACCCAAATGAATATAAATCATTCCACCATAGAGACACATGCATATGTATGTTCATTGCAGCACTATTCACAATAGCAAAGACGTGGAATCAACCTAAATGCCCATCAATGGTAGACTGGATTTAAAAAATGGTACATATACAAAATATAATACTATGCAGCCGTAAAAAAGAATGAGATCATGTCCTTTGCAGCAACATGGATGCAGCTGGAGGCCATTATCCTAAGCAAACTAACAAAGAAACAGAAAACCAAATACTACTTATAAGTGGGAGCTAAATTTTGAGTACATACGGACACACAGAAGGGAACAACAGATACTGGTGCCTATTTGAGGGTAGAGGGTAGAAGGAGGGTGAGGATGTAAAAACTGTATCTGTTACTATGCTTACTTCCTGGGTGACAAAATAATCTGCACACCAAACCCTTGCAACACAGTTTACCTGTATATTAATAACAAACCTGCACATGTACCCCTGAAGCTAAAATAAAAGTTTAAAAGTAAACAAATAAGAAGTAAAAAATAGCAACCATAAAAAGGAATGAAAGCATGTCCTTTGCAGCAACATGAATCAGCTGGAGGCCATTATCCTAAGTGAATTAACACAGGAACAGAAAACTGAATACCACATGTTCTCATTTATAAGTGGGAGCTAAACCTCAGTGACTTGTAGACATAAAGATGGCAAAAATAGACACTGGAGACTATTAGACAGGGGAATGGTGGGGGGCAAGGGTTGGAAAACTGACTGTTGGGTACCATGCTTAGTACCTGGGTGACGGCATTACTCATACTCAAATCTCAGCATCATGCAATATAACCAGGAAATAAACCTGCACATGTGTCCCTGAATCTAAAATAAAAGTTGAAAAAAATTATGCAATATTCATACAGTGGAATATTACTCAGTTATATAAAGAAATGAACTATGAGTACATGTAGCATCATGGACAAATCGCAGAGATATTAAACTAAATGAAAGAAACCCAACAAAAAAGAGCATATAACTACATTATTAGGCTTCCATGAAGTTCTAAAACAGGCAAAACTAATGTTAACTACAAAGAACAGATCAGTGTCTGTCTAGGGTTGAGGGTGAATTAGAGGATTATTTACAGGGTGCCTGTAATCCCAGCTACTCGGGAGGCTGAGGCAGGCGAATTGCTTGAACCTGGGAGGCGGAGGTTGCAGTGAGCCGAGATCGCGCCACCGCACTCCAGCCCAGGCGACAGAGTGAGACTCCGTCTCAAAAAAAAAAAAAAAAGGCAGGGTGGGGTGGCTCACGTGTGTAATCCCAGCACTTTGGGAGGCCGAGGCGGACGGATCACAAGGTCAGGAGATCGAGACCATCCTGGCTAACATGGTGAAACCCTGTCTTTACTAAAAATACAAAAAAAAAAAAAAAAAAAAAAAAAAATTAGCCTGTCGTGGTGGCAGGTGCCTGTAGTCCCAGCTACTCGGGAGGCTGAGGCAGGAGAATGGCGTGAACCGGGGAGGCGGAGCTTGCAGTGAGCCGAGATGGCGCCACTGCACTCCAGCCTGGGTGACAGAGTGAGACTCTGTCTCAAAAAAAAAAAAAAAAAAAAAAGAAAATGGATAGGATTTGGATGGGAGTTGGGGAAATGGAGATGAGTTAAGGATGACCCCCAAATTTTGGCTTGAGCAACCGGAAAGCTGGAACTGCATTAACTAAGATGGGGAAGGCTGCATGCCAGTGGAGTAGGTTTGGGGTGGAGATCCAGAGTTCAGTTTTGGACATGGTTAAAATTAAATGTCTTCTTAGAGTCTAAGTGAAGATGGAGAGGTGGCAGTTATTCTGTAGCTCAGAAAAGAGGTCCAGGGAAGAAATATCAACTTGGGTTTTACATAAAGCCATTAGTCTAGATAAGATCTCTTAGAAAGATGTTTCTAAGTACTAAATACTAATTCCTGAGGCTCTACAATGTTATAAGCACAGGGAAATGAAGGATTTGAAAAAGAGCATCCAGTGAGGACAGAGGAGAACCAAGAGAAAGTGGTGTCCTGGAGACAGAGAGAAGAAAATATTTCAAGGAGGTGAGACGATCAAAAGACTCAGAGGTAAGAAAGGAGTTGACCATAAGAATGGGAACATGAGTGAAAACAGTGATTTGGGTAGGCAGAGGTTGATTAAGAGAGATTTCTGTTGAATTTACCATTTTCACTGTGTCTTTCAACATTCAATCAGGAACATGAAGCATTTAGTTGATCATCAGCTGGTCTCTGAGATTTAGAATTCTTTGCCACCTTTTATATCTTAACAGCCACATTCTTTCCTTATGCAAACACGGTTGGGGTTCTGTCCCTGTAGATCCCAGGGCCTTGTTTTCAGTCTGTGTTATGGCTCACAAAACAATGTTTAATTGTGAAAATTCAGTGATCAAGTAGACAAATGATCAAGTAGACAAAAAAGAGTGTAAAGCACTCTTCCTTGTGCCTTGTGTGTCAGGAACCAATTCCAAATCTGCACGAGTGGGGCCATCCGATTGCAATGTGAGACATCTCTCCAGCACACTCTGGGTAGTAATTTTAAACAATATGCCAGTGATACCATGTAACGTCTAAGGTGGTCATCTGATAAGGGAATTTGGCTGATAACTCATTCTTCGTTTTCTCTCCTGATATCGTATCATTATCATTTTGGCTGGTTTTATAGCTTCCATGTGACAGCATGATTTGCAAGTTTCCACTGCAAGAAATGTTAAGTTTGAATAATGCTTGTGTACTCTTGGGTTGCTTTTCACTGTTAGCCACAAAATTAATCAATTTTACTGACCTTGGGACCCTTCCATACCTTGCACTGTGTGTCTCTTCATTTAACTGTTTCATTTGTATCCTTTAAATTATTCCTTGTAATCAGTGGCTAAACTAGAAAAAAAATTAATTCATTTCTTCTTGCAAAGCATTATTTTTTGCTTGTTCTGGAAAAAAAAGGTGACTAAATTTATTTATCTGAACAGTCTCTAGTATTATTCAAAATATTATGAAAACAGCAACATCATCAACTCCACTTAGGACAAATATTCATGACAAAAGCAAGGCAGACTGGGAGTAGGGGGCAGGACACTACAGGACAAACGAATATGGATCTAGTGTCAGCCAAGTTTAGCTCATCATTGCTGTGTACCCTGTTAGCACCATCCCATTTTCCGCTTGTTTCAAGACAGAGATTCGTATGGGGGATTCTCCTTTGAGTCTTGTCCACTATTTAGGTTATGAACTTATTGTTCACTATTTAGGTTTATGAGCCATGGTATTTTTGTTACTGTTTTTATCACTGTTTTATCACTTTAATGAACCACTTGAAGCCATTGATTCTTTTTTTTTTTTTTTCTTGAGATGGAGTCTTGCTCTGTCACCCAGGCTGGAGTGCAATGGTGCCATCTCAGCTCGCTGCAAGCTCCGTCTCCCAGGTTCAAGCAATTCTCCTACCTCAGCCTCCCGATTAGCTGGGACTACAGGTGCCCACCACCACGCCTGGCTAATTTGTTGTATTTTTAGTAGAGACAGAGTTTCACTGTGTTAGCCAGGATTGTCTCGATCTCCTGACCTTGTGATCCATCCGCCTTGGCCTCCCAAAGTGCTAGGATTATAGGTGTGAGCCACTGCGCCAAGCCTATCCTTTTTTTACATACCCCAAAATGAGAATATAACTCAGAATAGGTATAATATAAAATAGAAATCTGACAAATGAGAATGAGCCAGTACACAAGGGTTGTGAAAATACATTGGCCCATGAGAACTCTTCTCAGGTGAGGAAATGGTGCTGAGGCAAACTGTCAAAGGCCCCTGCACCATGGATGGCCATAATTATTAAGAAGTGAAAAGGATTTCTGTGAAACTCATAAGAAATTGCACAACTCAGATCTGTCAAATGTAGGTCAACAAAATGGTTTCATCACATTCTCTACTAAAACTAACAAGCCACTAGATTGATTCCAAAAATGTGCTAATTGCCTACCTCTCTCTCTATCCATGTCTTTTGCAATATGGCTTTTTAGCTACCTTCATCAATAAGTAGAATTTGTCCTTGAATTTGAACTTGCCGGGTGACTTCCTTGTCCAGTAGAATGTGGTGAAAATGACTCTTTGCTTCTGAGCCAGGGCCTCAAGGGGTCATTCTTACTTATATTCATTTTCTTGGACCCATGGGAGTCCAAGTTCAAAAGCACAGGCTAGCATGCTGAAGGATGAGAGATCATTTGGAGGAAAGCCGATGCACACAAGGCTGCCCTAAACCATCCAGCCCTCTGCCAACCAGCCACAAACATACGAGTGAGGCCAAGCAAGATCAGCCAACCCTGGCCCAGATGAGCCAAACAGTCTCGTTGACTCATAGAACAATAATAAATGATTATTTTTCAAGTCACTTGAGTTTTTGGGGTGGCTTGTTATGCAGTGCTAGCCAACTGATTCATCATCTGTCTTCTTTAAGACACTTTAAGAAACATCAAAGAGTCAGAAAACTTCATGAGTGTAGGGATCATGTCTATATTTTCGACTTCTAGCTCTCCAATATCTAAATTAGGATTTGGCACGTTGTCAGCACTCTCTAAGCACTTACTGAATTAATGAATCTATCAACTCCCTACCATCATCTCTACCACCATTTTACATCATGTATTCTGAACATTATCAGCACCCTTTCAAACTGACATAAAGCTCATCTCTTAAGGGAGGAAAAAAATTTGAGTTAGGACTCCAAAAACAGTATTTTCAAAAAAAGTACCAAGTTTAGAAATACGTAAATTATTTGAGTAAACCATTCATTTGAAACAATTAAACCAATTTGTAAATGACTTCATTATGATAAAAGTGGATATCTTTCTTAACAAAAGGATTTTTAACTGATATTTAAAAAAATAATTTATACTCCTTTGTCTTATTAAATGAGAAAATTTGCACATAACCCTATTTCTTTATTGTTTTTTATTATTCATTTTTCATCATTTTAGAAAATTTCATGAGGTCCTCATAGTAATTATAATTGTAAATATTTACTAAGCATTCACATGTGGTATTGTGCTATTCTCTGCAGAGAAATGCAGTGCTTTAAAAAAGCCACCTGCAATCTTGAGTCCCTTTTTCCATGTAGCATGACATATTCACAGATTCTTCAGATTAGGATGCAGATATCTGGGCAAAGGGGACTGTTATTCTGCTGACCACAGCCTTAAGTACTGAAGGGGGAATCAGGCCTCTCTGAGTAGGTGTTGGGAAGTTTCTTTTTGAGGCTATTAGGATTTTATTAGCTGTGATGACTTTTTGAGTCCATTATGACTGATTTCTCTGAAAAGGTAGGGTTTGTCTTGCTCACATGTAGCTTTACATAGAGTATCCAATAAGGCATTTGCAAAAACAAGAGGCACATAAATCAATAGCTGCAAATCCGGGGAACTTCTGTAAAGTCTGGATTCCTGGGATGCACTATTATCTACTAAATCAGACTCTTTGGGGGTGGTACTGAGGAACTGTATTTTTCAGAACCTCCCCCAGTGACTCACAGCACACACGCTTGGGGGGAACACTGATACAGCGTATTGGGTTTGGGGTGTTGACTGAAATGTTTTTTCCTCTGGGCAGGATGCCCATGGAGCTGCAGAGTTGCTGCTCAGGGATTCCACAGAGCAATGCTGCACTGCATTTTCTCCAGCAGACACTTCATCTTGCCCACACAGACATCTCAATGTGTTCAGTGAAACTGCTGTGTATTTCAAAATCTGTTCCGAAAAGAAAAGCTTAGAACCTCACCAAACCAAACTTGAATACAAAGATGTTCATTTTTGTATCATCTAGTGTTGTGGTCTTTCTGCTTCTTAGCTCAGCTAGGTCCAAATTTTTGTCTTGCAACCAGGAGGAATTAGGCATGCAGACACCAGAGAGTGAGTGGAATATAATTTATTAAGCAAAAGGAAAGCTCCCAGCCAAGACGGGAGGCAGGTTGGGGGTTTGCCCTACCCAACGGCAGGAAAGTCCCCCGTGTGGCTGGGTCTGGGGCCTTTTATGGACTCAGAATTGGGAGTGAATGCTGATAGGCTTGTGAGTAAGCAAAAAAGGTTAAAGTGAAGACACCACTCAAAGGTGGGCATGACAGTGTAGAAAACCAATTAGGAAAGGGTAGGTATATGTAAAATAGGTGAAGGGTGGGGTTCAATCAGAGGAGAACGCACCGAACAGGAAGACAAGTTCTCAATCCAGTACGAGGATTTAGTTTGTATCTTGGCTTTCAGGCTTTAAACTGTCTTCAGCGTGGAGGTGGGATTTCACTGGGGACCCGCCCCTATCTGCCTAGGCATTTGGCTGCCTCCTGCCATTCTCACTAGTAGTTTAAGAACCCAAATCCCGACCGGGCACAGTGGCTCAAGCCTGTAATCCCAGCACTTTGGGAGGCCGAGGCGGGCGGATCACGAGGTGAGGAGATTGAGACCATCCTGGCTAACACGATGAAACCCCATCTTTACTAAAAATCCAAAAAAATTAGCTGGGCACGGAGGCGGGCCCCTATAGTCCCAGCTACTTGAGAGGCTGAGGCAGGAGAATGGCGTGAACCTGGGAGGCGAAGCTTGCAGTGAGCCGAGATCGCACCACTGCCCTCCAGCCTGGGTGACAGAGACTCCATCTCAAAAACAAAAAACAAAAAACAAAAACAAATCCTACTGTGCTATCCAAGCCAATGATACTAGCTTTTGACATATTTTTATCCATAAAGATGATACTATAGAGGACATCTTTCATCATGGCACAGAACTTAATCATTTGAGAAAGTATACAGGAACTTAGGAACAAAATGACAGGTATCTCCAGCGTTTGATAGCTGACCTGACTCACTTCAAAGGCCTCAGTCACAGGCCCATCTGGGCAACCACGCCTGGTGTAGGAAGTTCTTGTTCTAATGAAAATAAATAAATCTTGGGGTCTTACCTTTTCAGGAATTGGAATGGTCTCAAGTCATCGCTATTTGGGAGGTAAAAAGTGATCTTAATAACATTTTAAAAACATCATCTCTTGAAAGACCATTTTCTTGGCAAAACACATGTAGAATGAATAGCTTTCCAGCAAATATTGCCACTTTATAACAGGGGCACATGAGTTTAGTGCCTAATTTGAGACACAGGAAAGTTCCCTGCCTTCCTTCCCCCATGACCAGGCAGTCTGCACCCAAGCCCATGTACACCCCATCCCACCCCTAACCCAGCCCTAACCTGGAAATACTCTGCAGGTCTCCAGTCCAAAATCCCTTCAGGCAGTGATGACAACAGGTAGAAAAAAATTAGACTTTGTCTTTCCTTGATTTACTGGCTCTGATTTTTACCAAATCAATAGAGGAAATGGCAGGTGTGTTCTGTATCCAACAGCTTGAGACATAATTCTGCCCCTCTTGATCTTATCATTTTGCCCAGACGCCTCCCAAATTCCTTCCTACACCTATGCCCCAGTAAGAAGCAGGCTAGACAGCTACTTGTTCTGCTTCTAATTGCTACTTACTTGATTGTATGTAGTTTTTCTCATTACACTATCATTTTTATAACATGAGGTCCCATGGCCAGGTATCCTTGCATGACACAGAGGCCATTTTGGATGGACCCTCTATTGCATTTGCTCAGATGCCAGCTATGTTCTTAGTTCCCTTCACCCCTGTGGTCTATGGCAGAGATTGGTAAATTTTTTTCTCTAATGGGCCAGAGAGTCTCTGTAGCTACTACCCTACCTGGCTGCTGTGACATGAAAATAGCCATATATAAACAAAAAAGTGTACTGTGTGTCAATAAAACTTATTCATGGGCACTGAAATTCTAATTTCAGATAATTTTCGTATTTCACAAAGATATTTTTTTTTTCAATGTTTAAAAAATGTAAAAACCATTCTTGGCTTGCAGGCTTAAGGTGGCAGGCTTAAGGTGCAGACCCCTGGCCTAAAGAATGCAAAACCTTCTACAGTTTTGTGGTGATGTATGTGGGATTAGAAATCAGATTTCCTTGGTGTGAATCCCAGCTCCACTACATGCTAATGTGTTCTTAAACTTGTTGCTTAAGCTCCTTGTATCTCAGTTTCTTCATCTATAAAAGACGAATGTTATAGAAGCTACCTCACTGGGTAAAGAATAAATGAGACAGGAAAAGCTTACAGAATAAGGCATGGCACATTGCAGGTACATAATAAATATTATCATTATTGTTATCACGATTAATTTTTCCTGTTTCGTATTCCTATAAGGTCTTGCAGAATTTACTAACTTAATCTATTTTATCTCTTTGAGTCAAGCTCAATACTCCTCTCTTCTAAGTGAATAGACCTCACCTCTGATTAATACCACACACTTAACGTATAACTTGATATTTTCATTGTGAAATGATGTATATCACTAAGTCTGAGTTTAATAAATACATATTTTAAAAATTTGATTATAAGAAATAACTGATAAATAATTAACATTGCATAATGAAAATTACAACACATGAAAATGAAACCAATTACATTTTTTTGTTCATTTGGTGACTATAACTTTGTCTAGAGAGTATCAAACATGTAGATGAAAAGTAAATATTTCAGATGAGCCAGTAACTTGAATAACCGAGATTAAATTAAATTTAAAGTTAAATTAAATTTTCTCTAAAATATTCTTTCCTGGATAAGCAGTATGTAAAATAGTTCTTAAATGCATAACATGTGCAGAAAATCATATGAGTCATAAAAGTTACTGAAAATAATATCCTGTTTCTTTATGGGTGATACTATTCCCTAGTCACTGCCATGTCAAGACACTTTCCCTTATGAAACTTTACAGGAAGGGCAAGGATATCTTGCAAAGATACCTGTGTTGAGAATATTACTGGAAAAACCATTTAGCTGTTGACACACTATAAATTCTCTTATAAAATCAGACTCGATTACACATTAATGACCATTTTTTTTCTAGTTAGTATCCTGTTCAGGATATAATGAGATAGGCATTATTGTAACTGGATCAGAATCACACTGAAACATTACGGCCTTAGGACTCATTTTGTAGTTCCCAAGAGCTGTTTCAAATAGGTCATAGATAAAAGTGCGAAACAAACTTAGAGAAAAAGATTGATTCATTTAGATGAGTCTTACTCATTAATGGATAGCCTAGATTAGCTCAATGAAATGTTTATAATAAACATTCTTTCTCCAACAGTTTTCTTCATTCACCCTGGCAGAATACTCACAGAACACTGGCAGTCTTTGGAACAATGTTTGAAGTCCTTATACATTAAATAAAATAAGAACTAGATAATATTTAGCAAGTTTGGCAAAACAACATTTTCCTGGAAAAAATTTTTCTATACACAAAATGGTTTTATGGTCCCAGACTCATTCTGTATTTACAGAATAGAAGAGAGAATTCTTTTTGCATATGATGTTTCTTTTCCTTTACTTGGAAGAAATAAAGATTCTTGCTATTCAAAGTGAGGTCTGCGGACCAGCAACCTTGGCAGAACCTGAGAGCTAGCTAGTTACAAATGCAAAAGCCACTTGTTCCTGCTGAATGGGAATCTGTATTTTAACAGGATCTCCATAGGGCTTTGTGAGCACATTGAAGTTTGAGAGATGCTGATCTGGATGGCCCCAATTTGACTTATCCCCAAACCTAATATACTTGAAAAGGGGCCGGGCGCGGTGGCCCACGCCTGTAATCCCAGCACTTTGGGAGGCTGAGGCAGGCAGATCGCCTGAGGTCAGGAGTTCAACACCAGCGTGGCCAACATGGCAAAACCTCGTCTCTACTGAAAAATACAAAAATTAGCTGGGCCTGGTGGCAGGATCCTGTAATCCCAGCTACTGAGGAAGCTGAGGAAGGGAGAATTGCTTGAACCTTGGAGGTAGAAGTTGCAGTGAACCAACGTAGTGCCACTGTGATCCAGCCAGCCTGGGCAACAGAGCGAGACTCCATCTCAAAAAAAAAAAAAAAAAAAAAAAAGAAGGGGAAGTTAATAAAATTGCCATCTGAGCACTAATAGCTGATCACCCTTGGAAACTGGGGTCCAGGAGCTCCTCTATTTGGGTGTTATGGTACCACCCTCTACATAATTTGCATCTACAGATGTAGCATCAGTGGCATCTTCAGGCTTCTTCAAGCTGGGCAGATTCAATTCTAAAGAAATATTTACACTGCTGGGAAAGCAACCATCGTGAGAACTGCCTGCCCCTCTCTGGGATTGCTCCATCAGAGCCCTGGGCATGGGACATTCCTCTATATGGAAGCTGGGTGCTGAGCTGTTGCTTGTTCTCTGATGCTTTTTCCTAATTAGGAGAAAACTCGCCCCTGTTCTGGGTACAGAGTGAGCTTCCCTGTATTGCTCAAGTGCGTGCTACATGGCCAGCCTCACCAGTATATCTTCTACCACCACACCACGCAGGGGAATGTGGGTGTTCTCCAGCAGCCCAAGAGATCTGTGTTCAGCCCATCACCCTGCGTTGGCTATTGGGAAGGACTTATGGCCATGGGATGTGGGTGCACACTACAGGGTACTGTTGATGCTGGTCTCTTCTTCCTGTGAGTAAAGCATTGATCCAACCAGTGCCTTGTGCGTTGAGTCCTCCTTGGCGTCTCCAAACCCATAGAAGATGCAGTAGGCTCTGATTTCTGGTGGCTGGCATTGCTATGGTCTTTGGTGTCCTTACTTGAGATTGGGTAGCTGGATCTTGGAGCCAGACACACTCGTCATGTTAATAGCATAGATGTGAATGCCTAGGGGCATTGCCTCTGTGGGCGGGAATGTGCACAAAAATCCAGCTTTATAACTGGGTCTATGTATGGGATGAGACTCCTCTGCCATTTTTTTTTTTTTTTTTTTTTTGAGACAGAGTCTCGCTCTGTCGCCCAGGCTGGAGTGCAGTGGCGCGATCTCAGCTCACTGCAAGCTCCTCCTCCCGGGTTCATGCCATTCTCCTGCCTCAGCCTCCCAAGGAGCTGGGACTAGAGGCGCCTGCCACCGCGCTCGGCTAATTTTTTGTATTTTTAGTAGAGACAGGGTTTCACCGCGGTCTCGATTTCCTGACCTCGTGATCCTCCCGCCTCGGCCTCCCAAAGTGCTGGGATTACAGGCGTAAGCCCCCGCGCTTGGCCCTCCCCTGCCATTTTCTGAAGTAAAATCGCCTAGATTGCCATTTACATTACTGAAGAAATTCACAAAATTATCTCCTATCTCTCTAAACCTCAGTTTTTCTCTGTAGAGTAAGAACAATAATGGTAACTTCACCACGGAGTTACTGTGGGGAATATATAAAATAATGCATGTAAGGGCTTAGCACAGCCCCTGCTAAGTGCCCAAGAAGGGGCAGCTGCTGCAAACATCTAAGGCTGCTTGACTCAGGATTATCTCCTCCTCGGGCAATTAGTGAGATTCTGCCAAAGGTGGGAGATGCTGGTTCCATAAAAGCAGCTCAGCTGTGACGGAGAACGCCTCTTCAGCAAATAACCTGCTAGAAATTCTAAACATCAAATATCTCTTCTAGGATATCTGAAAACAATCAAATTTCTTGAAGAACTGGTGAGTTTTAGGAAAGCCACAGAGAGATAAGAGACTCACATTAGCACAGAGAGAAAGTAACACAGGAAGAAGGTTACTGGTTCCCGAAATGCCCCTCATCCACTGGGGGATTATGGGAGTTGCATCCATGTGATTTGTATCTACAAAGTTGACCTTGTTAGCCAGAGTAGCAGATAACAGGTAGCCCTCGGTTGCCTACAGATGGTCCAGGGATTCTGCAGCCCATACCATTTTAATGTCATTATTCAGGGAATAAGAACCAGAGGGGTCTGACCTCCTTTCCTTCCTTCTTGAGTAATTGACACTACCTGGAGTCCAGCTGGTAGCTCTGTATCTATGAGTGATTGCAGTGGAAGCTGGCTGTGAAGAACTATACAATTTCTAGCTCTACAAGTTTAATTCCACTTAAATTACATCATGGAACTGGGACACTGGAAATGGCCAACTGAGTGATGCAGATGAGGTCCCCAAAGCACTTTTGAGTCTCAGATAGTATTTATGTGTGAAACATCTTCTGCCAACCCTGCTATCGGTATCAGTAAAACCAATCATGCTCACTATCAACCCTTCGAAACTGGATCCTATGTTCTCGTACTGAAAACACTTGGGAACCACTCTCCCAGGCGAATATGTGACTATTTGAAGTTAAATGTGCTGCCTGTTCTGCCCTGGGCTGCCAGATGAACAGGCTGTGAGTTGCCCGATGGCCTCATCTGCTCTCCTTCCAGCCTCCCCAGGAGAGTGTGAGCCCAGTGGTCTCCAATGATGTGAACCTCAGAAGACCAGTGCCCACTTTTGGAGAGTAAACAGTTTCAGAATGTGCCAGAATGAGCCAGTAATAAAATAGTGTATGTAATGGGAGCCTCTGGCTCCTTGATTTGCCAAGATAACTTGACAATAACATCTACAGAGAAATAATGGGATTTGGGTCCAATTAAGGGAAGATATAAAAGCACTCCAAATATTCATTAGCCATTTTTCTTCACAGTCATATGAGAAAATAACAGTACATCTAACTCTTAAGGTAGTTGTCATGGGTCATTATCTTGTCCCTCTGCTATGAAGGAGTTAATTTAATAAGAATCATTGCAGGAACTTGCTATTAGAAAGAATTTCTTCAAGAAAATAATAATGAGAGTAATGACTTAACCCCATGAAATTCAAGCATATGTTTCTTATAGTAAGTTTAGCTTTTCATTTACTCCATGAGTTTCCTATAACACAACCTATTTAATATTTTGGATGAATTACACCAATTTATTAGAATTGACACTGATAACACATGAAATTCAGTTTAAAGATGAGATTAATTGCTTAATTAAATTGCCTTAGCTATATTTACATTCTAAAATCAGAAAAGACTAGCAAATGAGGTCAAGCTGGCTTCTGACTGAAGCTGAAAATAGTTGTCATTCACAGTATTTTTCTGTTCAATAATGAGTAAAGCCAGTGCTCCTGGGGGAGTGACTGTGTCATTGATCACACCTAGAGCATTGCTTTAGGAAACACCCCAGAGAGCAGAGCCTGTGGGTTCCCATGTGACTTCGATATAGTTACCTGGCAAACCCTCACAAGAAATGCCTCATTGCCTCCCACCACCCTTTGCTCCAGCCCACACATGTGTTCATCTTTTTCACCTGGAAAACACAGGAACCATCTACAAAAGTGGGAAATCATTCAGGACCCAGGTTTTTTCTCCTTTAATACATTTTTGAGGATAAGATAAAATTTCATTGATTTTTTACATTCTTCCACACAAAGCTAATCTAACAGTAACAACCAATAGTCGGGATAAAAAATTAAATGTCATATTCCTATATATGTAGTCTCTGATACATTTTAATACAGAATCCAAACTAGAAGTTCAACCTGAGTGAGAACTTGAGTATTGAGAATTTTACTGTAATATAGGCATAGGATTTTTTTAAATGAATAAAATGTATCACTGGCTATTAAATGTGTAAGCAGCCACTGTTGTCATGCTATGTCCACCTTCTTCCACTAGAGGGCCCCTCAACTAAATACATTGAAGGAATGTGAAATTTTTTTTTAAGATGAAAAGATCAATATTCTCTTTAATCAAAAAGGCTTTTGAATCTATACCATTATGGTACCTCAGTGGAAAGTTATTTCACAGAAAAGCATGCAGATATTCGATTAGAGCTTTATAAGGCAGAGAACTATGACCAGAAGGCAATGTCAACAAAATAAAAAATAGAAATGTACAGTGTTAATGATGAACAGAAGCTTTTAAAAGAATAATAACATAACTTACAAACACTCTTACCTGTTTAAATATTATATTTTTAAGGGCAAGAATCTTAGAAATAATCCTAAACATTCTCAGTTTTATAGATGGAGAAACTGAGGCTCAAGGAGGGGAAATAATTTGCCCAGGACAAGATTACCAGTTACTCTGTGGGGGCAGAGCCAGGTGCCCTAAGCCCCAGCTCAATGCTTTCTCCACTATTCTCTAATGTAATACTATTCTCTATCTCTACCTATCCATCTATCTACCATCTACACTAAGTAATTTTACCTCTGATTCTCAAGTCTTGGGAAAAGTCCCGTATCACCTGACTTTTGGGTAATACTGCAGGTAGGACGGCCATTTTCTTCATTGTTACGTGGAACTGTGTTCCTACAGCCACACACCTCTGTTCTCCCATGATGTCCTTGGCTTCTCCAAATGTCTGTCAACAGGTGAGCCGATGAACAAATGTGGCATATCCATACAATGGAATAACACTCCGCAATATAAAGGCGTGGCCTATTGTGAAATGCAACAACATGGACAAATCTTGAAAGCATGATGTTGGGTGAAAGGAGCCAGACATATAAGAATACACACCGCAATTCGATTTATCTACAATCCTAGACAATGGAAACAAATCTTTTTGCAGCAAAAGAAAATTTGTGGTTGCCTGGAACCAGGTGGAGGAAAAAATGGACTTCAAAGGGGCAAGAGGAGACTCCTGGGGGTCTACCTTGACCATGGTGATGGTTTCACAGGTTAACACACTGTGTGAACTCATCAGATTGGATATTTTAAATGGGGGCCATTTATTTTAAACAAAGTTTATAGCAAAGTTGATTTTTAAAAATAACCCCATGAGGCAGGTGCTATTAAAATCCCTATTTCATAGGAAAAAAGGAAATAATAATGGAATATATTATTAAATGGGAGAACAAGAATGATATCAACTTAAAAATAATATCAACATAATAAATCAGTTAAAATTCAATTATATAACATGGCAATCGAGTTTACTGATTCTAAAGATCTCTAAATATAAAATCTCATTATCTAAAGCCATCTAGGTTTTTAAAAAGTTAACATATTTGAAAATTAAGGGCTAAGTACAGTAAAGTACCCAAATATTAATTTCTATGCATGTTACACCCATGTACCTATCACTCAGATAAAGATATAGAAAATTTTAACAATGAGACTTCCTTAGGACCCCTCCCAGTCAGTAACCACTCCCAGGAGTCACTATTCTGACCTATATCACCTTTGATTATTGCTTTTATTGTTTTTGAACTTCTTCAGATTGGACACTTTAAATAGGTGCCATCTATTTTAAATAATAAAGTTTATAACAAAGTTGATTTTAAAAAATAACCCCATGAGGCAGGTGCTATTAAAATCCCTGTTTCACAGGGAAAAAAGCAACTAATAATGGAATATATTTGTTAAATGGGAGAACAAGAATAATATCAACTAAAAAAATATATCAACACAATGAATGAATTAAAATTAAATTATATAACACAATACTTGAGTTTGCTGATTCTAAAGATCATATGATTTGTATTCTTTTGTGTCTCACAGTTTTCACTCGATATCATGTCTATGAAAATCATTCCTGCTGTTGTGCATATTAATCAGATGCTTCTTTTTGATGCTATGTAGTATTTCATTGCATGAATATACCACAATTTATTTAGCCACCTATTACTAATAGATATGGGTTGTTTCTGACTTTGGGCTATTAAAATAAAGCCACTATAACATTTTTGAACACATCTTTTGGTGAGAATGGAGCCATAATTTCTGGTGAACATATATCAAGATAAGATTGCTGTGTCATAAATTTTTTAAAGTTGCATGTTTAGCTTTTTTTTGATTAGATAAAATATACAGGCATAAAATATAAGACTAATTAGTACTTTTCCTTGAAAGTTGTTTTTGTTGTCATTAGGTGAGCAGGTGTTAATATCTTTCCCACACGGGGGTCTTTGGAAAACCTCCCAAAATGAATTTCAAGGATAACAGTTTTCCAGAATGTGACTTTGTCAAATGATCCATGATGAGTTAAAATGAAGTTCATAGCAGGTATTTCTTCCCCTCTGGCTTTTCTCCCAGGACCCCACATACAATCATCCAAACCAGTGCTTCAACAATTTCACTTCTGTATGGGTGGCAGGAATGCTCTTTTCCAAGGAAGTAAGCTGTCTTTTTCCTGCCACTTCTCAGATCAGCCATACTTTCAGACTCATTTTTACCATTCAAGATAGATGGCCATTGCCATTAATTCGGTCAATTCATTAATGGTTTAGGCTTTACCTTGAGCACTTAAGGTTCCCGTTGTGACCAGAAGCTTTTCCTTTTCATGCATGCCTGAGCTTTTCCATCTCTGGCTTGAGTTTGAGGGTCCCATGGATGCAAGTGCTACTTATGAGCAAAACAATATGAGGAATTCTTTCGAGTTTCTAAAACTACTCTATGAAAATAGGTATCAAAGGAAAATACTCAATATATTCAGTTTCATCCATTACATAATTTGAAATCATATTATCTTGGCACTTTACAAAATCTTTTAAAAGTTTTTATTTATTTATAATTTTAGAGACAGGGTCTCACTTTGTGACCCAGGCTGGAGTACAGTGGCATGATCATAGCTCACTGTAACCTCAAACTCTTGGGCTCATGCAGTTCAGCCTCCCAAGTAGCAGGCACACACTACCATGCCTGGCTAATAATTTTTATTTTTATTTACTTATTTTTTCTTAGAGATAAGGTCTTGCTATGTTGCCCAAGCCGGTCTCAAACTCCTGGCCTCAAACTCCTACCGCCTCAGTGCTGGGATTACAGGCATGAACCACTTAGCCTGGCCACAAAGATTTTTATATAACATCTCTTTCAATACAGACATAAGTACAGGCATACCTCGGAGACACTGGGACCACAGCAATAAAAGGAGTCCAAAGTATTTTTTTGCTTCCCAGTGTGTATAAAAGTTATGTGTGTGCTATACTGTAAGGGTGCAACAGTATTATGTCTAAACAACCAATGTGCATACTGTAATTTAAAAATACCTTGTTGCTAAAAAGTGCGAATGATCATCTGAGCCTTCAGTGAGTCATAATCTTTTTGCTGCTGGAGGTCTTGCCCCAGTGTTGGTCACCGACTGATCAGGGTAGTGGTTGGCAAAGGTGGGAGGCTGTGGCTAATATCTTAAAATAAGACAACAGTGAAGTTTGCTGCATCAATTGACTCTTCCTTTCACGAAATGTTTCTCTATAGCATACAATGATGTTTGATAGCATTTTACTCACAGTAGAACTTTTTCCAAATTCTAGCAAGACCTCTCAAACTCTGCTGCTGCATTATCAACTCAGTTTATGCAATATTCTAAATTCTTCATTATCATTTCTTTTTTTTTTTTTTTTTGAGACGGAGTCTTGCTCTGTCGCCCAGGCTGGAGTGCAGTGGTGCGATCGCAGCTCACTGCAATCTCCGCGTCTCGGGTTCACACCATTCTCCTGCCTCAGCCTCCCGAGTAGCTGGGACTACAGGCACCTGCCATCACGCCTGGCTAATTTTTTGTATATTTAGTAGAGATATACACCGTGTTAGCCAGGATGGTCTCGATTTCCTGACCTCGTGATCCACCTGCCTCGGCCTCCCAAAGTGTTGGGATTATAGGCATGAGCCATTGCGCCCGGCCTAACAGTGATATTTTTAAGTGGCTTTAACTCAGAAAATTCAGTGCCATGGTAATATAGTCGGCCCTTCGTGTTGGTCAGTGCCACATCCGTAGATTCAACCAACTGCAGATCAAAAATATTTGAGAAAAAGAAAACAATAAAAGTGACAATATAACAATTAAAATAATATAAATAAAAGCAATAAAACATAGCAACTACTTACATAGCATTGACCTTATGTTAAGTATTTTGAGTAATCTAGAGATGATTTAAAGTATGCTGGAGGATATATGTAGGTTGTATGCAAATACTACAACATTTTATATAAGGGACTTGAGCATCTGAGGATTTTGATATCCTGAGTGGGGGAGCCTGGAACCAATCCCCGAGGCTATCAAGGGACAACTACAGTTTAATTTGAATATAGATAAATAGATATGAAATAAATTTTATATGTAAAAAACATTTGCCATTACCCAATTAAGTACGGCACATTTTTCACCTCACCAAGTAGCTCCAGGAGGTTTCAGATATCATGCCAGAGTATAAATGCCCTTTTATAGGTAAATGTTTGCTTTTTCCTATAATTCCATAGAAAAGGAACAAGAAAAGAGAGGTTTCCAGGATATATTTCCAATTTAAACCACTGAAAAGCTTACATCGATAACAATTGAGGAAAGGTCATAAATGCACACATAAAATTTATTTTTAAAACTGGGTGATCAGTGCTTAAATGAGTCACTTTTTCAGTGTGGTTTTTTTTTATTCCACAATTTCAAGCATATACATCCTTGTGGCTGAAAGGGTTTTGTGACCACAAAGCCCATTAGGGTTGCCTGGCAAATAAATATGAAGAAATTACCTGCCCATACTTTTTCTATGAACAGCTTGTCTAACTCACAGCAAGGTCAAAAACAGAAAATTAGCAATCGTTCTTCACTCACTGCTAAGCCAGCAAGATCATTCAGTCATTCTAGAAAAACGGGTATTTTAGCTTAGAATAACATATCACCCGTCCATTTACCTCTCAGCACTAATGTAGGGGGAAAAGTGAGCTAACAGAAGGAGCCGTGGTCAAATAATAAAGGAAAAATAAGTTACAGGCTGCCCAGTGAAATGAGAAGGAGGGTAAACTGAGATTCAACTTGGAAAATTCCCTCTAGGAAAAAAAGAGTCAGAAAAGATCTTCTGGAGAAGAGAATTGGAGATTGCGTGTACAGCGTCTGCCTTGTCCATCAGCTCCTAAGTTCTTGAGGCCAGAAGCAGAGCCTTGTGGTATGTTAAGAAGAAATAGTTAAGAGCCATTGTGGCTTGCCTGTGTGTCCCTAAAAGAGATATTCAGTGCCCAAGTAAAATGGCAGGTACAGAAAATAGAAAGCAGGACCAATAAGGAGGCAGAGACCTTTGTGTGTAATGACTGACCAAGAGGCTCGAGTGATGTTCTTGTAATGACACAACACAAAGAAAGGGACCAGTTCTCATAAAAATTAGATTAGTTATGGATATAGAAGAATATATTACTTTGTCTAGTGGGCCTGGTCACATCAGCTGTTTGTAAAATCTTACACTAGGACTTTAATGAGCTCTCATTATCTCAAAACTGGGCTAAAACACTGGAGAACAGAAACTTCTGAGAACCAGAGTCCTAATTCTTCAAGGCATGTGTTCATACCAGTGTCAAGTTAACCCTATGGTCACAGCCAGAGACTAGGTCTGCACAGCAGCTCCTGGCTGCTATTTAGGAAATACAACATCGAATGCCTAATTACTGCAGCCTTAGCTGTTTATACTCGAGTTCTAAGCTTATTTACTAATTGAAACACTTGAATTGTAAGCTCGCCTGCTTCCTCTTCTATTAACCCATAGGAATAAAGTGGGCAGATGCAGGTGGGAGAAAAACCCACTTTTGTCTTTGAATACCTTTATAACAAATTAATATTGAATTTTCAGAAAAGAATACTTAGTCCAATCAGGCTGCTATAACAAAATATCATAAACTGGGTGGATTTCAAACAACAGAAATTGATTTCTCACAGTTCTGGAGGCTGGGAAGTCCAAGATCAAGGTGCCAGCAGATTCCGAGTCTGGCAAGGGCCCCTTTTCTGGTTCAGAGATGACGTCTTCTTGCTGCATCCTTACAGAGCAGAAGAGTGAGGGGTCTCTCCCAGGCCTCATTTATAAAGGCACTAATCCCATTGATGAGGCCTCTGCCCCCATGACCTAATGACCTCCCAAAGGCCTCACTTCTTGATGCCATTGCCTTGGATGTTAGGATTTTAATATATGAATTTTGCTGGGACACAAACATTCAGACCATAGGAAATCCTGATAAGCTATGTCTAGGGTAGAAAGAATCATGTTGCAGTGACCGTTGCTCTTTTGCTGAAAACCTCCTTATAGTGTCACATATTCCTTAGAGGAAAAGCCAAAGTCTTCGTCACAATCTACTCTCCAAGCCACCACCTCAGACCTGGCCTCCTCTTCACCCTTCTCGAACTGGGCTCCAGTCACCTGCCTCCATCCTGTCCTTACAGCAGAGTTGACCACTGCCACCTCCCCTGGCCCTCAGACTCAAGGCCTTTGCCCTGGCCCTTCCTCGGCCCGCAGCTCTCTTCCCCACACAGTCACAGGGCTGAGCCTCACTTCCTCCAGGGATTCTCCCAAATGCCTGCTACCTCCGCAGTGAGCCCTTCGCCTGCCACCAAATATAAAATTTCAGCACCCATCCCCGCCAATACTTCCTCTCCTTCTTCTATTCTTTATTTAAAAAATCCTTAGCAGTTATCGCTATAGAATATATATTATTTATTAATCAATTATCTCTCAGCATCAGAAGTCAGCTCCGGTGGGCAGAACAGCTGCTCTCTCTCCTGATACAGGGGGGGAGGCTCTCAACAAACATTTGTTGAATGCATGTGTGAACAAACACTCATAAATCTACCACCCAGTTGAAGGATCAGGACAAACCTCCTGAGTGACCCTCCTCTATTCTACCCACTTCCCTCCTCCATCACAGGTGGTCACAAATCTAAATACATTTATCTCTCCCCTGCTGTCTTTATACTTTGTGTGTTTTACAATATGTTTGTATCTCTAAGAACATATTGTTTGGTTTTGCATATTTCTGACTTTCTATAAATGGAGCAAACTACATGCATTCTTCTGTGACTCAGCTTTTTCATTCAACACAGTGTTTCCAAAACTCATCCATGTTGTGTGTCCATGTTGTGTATAGCCTGGATCCAGTGTTCACCACTGTATAGTATTCTGTTGTATGATTACATCATAATTAATTATCTGGGCATATGTGGACATTTGTAGTGTTCCTAGTTTTGGCACAAAACTCGTTGCTGTGAACATTCTTATACATGACCCTGTGCAATTGTATATGTTTTTTTCAGGTTACATATCTAGGAGCGAACTTGTCACGTAGGGTCTTCATAGGTTGGCCTTAGTCTTTACTGGATAGTGTCAAATTATTTCCAAAGAGATTGTTCCAATTTACATTCCCATGAGAACTGTATAACTGTTTCAGTTGTTCTCCATCCTCACAATAACTTGATGTTATCAGGCTTTTAAAAGTTTTGGTAATCTGCTGCCAGTAAAACAGTCTGGTCATTTCAATTAGTTTCCCTGTTTGCCAATGACCTAGACCTTTTTGGGTTATTTGGATTTATTATTCAATAAAGTGCCTTTTGACCATTTTTTATGGGGTTGGTTTTCTCCTTTTTATTAATTTGTAAGCATCGCTTATATATTCCGGATATAAATAATTTTCCGGTTATATGTTTTGCAATATATTCTCCCAGTTAAAGGATTGGATTTTCACTTTCTTTATGTTTTCTTTTCATGAGCAGAAGTTCTTAATACTACTGTAATTGAATATATTATGTTTCCCTTTATGGCAGGGGTCTCCAACCCCCAGGGCCACAGATTGGTACTGGTCCATAGCCTGTTAGGAATCAGGCCTCACAGCAGGAGGTGAGTGGTGGGCAAATGGGTGAAGCTTCATCTGTATTTGTAGCCATTCCTCATTGCTCACAGTACTGCCTGAGCTCTGCCTCCTGTCAGATCAGTGGCAGCATTAATCTCATAAGAGCACAAACTCTATTGTGAACTGTGCATGAGAGGGATCTGGGTTGCATGCTCCTTATGAGAATCTAAGGACTGATGATCTGTCTCCCATCATCCCCAGATGGAACCATCTAGTTGTAGGAAAACAAGGTCAGGGCTCCCACTGATTCTACATTATGGTGAGTTGTGTAATTATTTCATCACATATTACAATATAATAATAATAGAAATAAAGTGCACAATAAATATAATGCGCTTGTATCATCCAGAAACCATCCTCCCGCTCTGGTCCATGGAAAAATTATCTTCCACAGAACCAGTCCCTGGGGCCAGAAAGGTTGGGGACCACTGCCTTATGGTCTATATTTTTTAATATCTTAAAACCATCTTTCTCATTCAGAAAACATAAAGATATTTGATATTATCTTCCAATTGTTTTATAATTCTTCCTTTTACATTTGAGTCTCGAATCCACCTAGAGTTGATTTACTTAGGTATCCTATGGTGTAAGAGGTCAAACTTCATATGTCTAACCAGCTGTCCATGCACTATTTGTTGAAATGCCTAATCTGTCCCCACTGATCTGCATCTGCCAGTTCAATAATGTATCATTCCTCTATTTGTGTGGGTCTGTGTCTATTTTGTTTCATTGGTTTCCTTGTCTATTACTTTTTAAAATTATTGTATTGTGTCAAGAACACTTAACATGAGATCTTCCTCTTCACAGATGTTTAAGCGTGTGATACAGTATCATTATCCACAGGCACGGTGTTGTACAGCAGCTCTCTAGCATTACTCTGTTTTGCGTAACTGAAACTTCATGCCCACTGATGAGCAACTCCCCATTTGCCGTAGTAGAATGGCAACCACTGTTCTACTCTCTGTCAATATTTATTCTTGATTAAAAAATGAACAAACAAAAATTTTGAAAGGAAGAATACAAAACTACTTCAGCAGAATGATAATACTTCTCAGGAACCAATGTTTAATGATGACAGGCTAGAAGCATTTTCATTTACACCAGGTGAAGCAAGGATGCTTGTCATTTATTATAATTTAAATTGTTCTGAAAGTGCTAAACAATGCATCAATTCAATAACAAGCAGTTAAAACCAGCTGGAAAGAAGGAGGCAATATTCTCTTATTTCCAGATGCTATCACTATATTGAAAAAAAAACCATTGAAAACCATAAGAGAGTTCAGTAAGGTGGTTAGTTGTAAAATTTATATGTAAGAATCAACAAACTTCATGCTACAGAAACAATTCACGTCATGAAAGAAGAAGTTCTGCTCACAAAAACAAGACACAAAATATCTAGGAATTGCAATGGTAGCTAATAACAAGCACCTGTTGAAATGGGGATTTTTTTTTTTTACATTTATCACTTAATCCTCAAAACAAACTATGGGTTGGCATTAACATTATTACAATCATTTTGTAACTGAGAAAATCGAGCTTCAAAAAGCATCACCAGCTTGACAAAATCATTTCCAGAACACAGGAGAGTCAGGATTTGCACCAAAGGTTGTGGTCTTAATGGCTAGAGATTGCCGCTCTACCTTTACAAAAAAAAGCTATAGAACTCCACTAAAGTATTATACAAGCACCTGACTCAGTGGAGATATGTCTTGAAGAGGATGGCTGCGTATCATAAAAGGTGTCAGTTCCTACCAAATTATATTTGAATTAAATGCAAACCCAATAAAAGGTTGACAGGATTTTAAAAATATAACAACTTTATTGATACATAATTTACATCAGGATTTTTTTCTTAATTCACTGGGTGATTCTAAATTTTGGAATTCTGAATGTGGAAATTCTGATAAAAGGGGGTAACTTGCCCTACCTAATACCAGAGTATGCTGGGAAGCCACAGTTATTATTAAAATAATGAGGTAGAGGGATAGACGTAGACCAGGGTTCACAACTGGGGACAATTTTGCTCCTCAAAGACATTTGGCAATGGCTGGAGGTATTTTTTGTTACAATTAAGGGATGCTCAGTTGTGTGTTACTGACATCTAGAGGATGGAGGCCAGGGATGCTGCTAAGCATCCTACAATAATGCACAGGACGGCCCCCCACTCCCACCTGCCAATGAATAACTAGCTCAAAAATGTCAACAGTGCCAAGGCTGAGAAACTAAAATAGACAAATGAACAGCACAAAGTAGTGAATCTAGTATTAGACCTAAGCATCTATAGCAATATAAACTAGTATAAAGATATCATTAAATCAATTAAATGGAAATTGATGGATTTTAGATAACTAGTGAATGGTATTTTTTTTAAATAAAGCTAATCTTAACCTCAGTTGAATGATGAGTGCATAAAAATAAAAAACATCTCCACAAGATAAAAACAAAGACAAAATGCAAACCACAACCTGGGAAAAATATTTGCAAAATATATGTCAATCAAAACAATATCCATGATATACAAAGAGTTTTTACAAATCAATCAGGAAAAGACAAACCATCCAGATACAATAAATAAGTAAAGAGGTAAAATATACAAACAAGAAATTCAGAACTTAAATATATATACATATGAAAAATTACACATAAAATAGAATTAAATACAGTAATGACAATGCAAATTAAATTGAGACATGATTTTGGCAAGAGATAAAACTGAAAGCCTGCAATGACTGAAAGCACAGGCTTTTGAGTCCAGTATCCTAGGAACAAATCTCACAGTGTCCTCTCTCACTAGCAGTCATATCTATTTCCAGCAACGTAAGCCTTCTCTTCTCC
This sequence comes from Symphalangus syndactylus, assembly GCF_028878055.3. Classification (NCBI taxonomy): domain Eukaryota; kingdom Metazoa; phylum Chordata; class Mammalia; order Primates; family Hylobatidae; genus Symphalangus; species Symphalangus syndactylus. Next base: position 21,943,777 of record NC_072424.2, read on the forward strand.
AATCTCACAGGAAAGCTACAAAGGGCATCTACCAAGGGTGTGGTTACATAATGAATCGTCTGAATTTATGTTGCCCACATGCTGGATAAACAGCTTTCCTTTCCTAGACTGACCTTGTTTGACTGTATAAATCTGTACAAATTCAATCTTCCTGGTGAAAATTCACTAGAGGCAATATCAGGAAATTTTATTAGCTGTAATGATTTATTTAGGCCTCTAGAGTGCCATTTATTTCCCAGTAGAAAAATAGTTTCGAGTATTTCAGTATTTCATTATTCACTGATTTCCTTCTAAAGTCCATTAAAAGTTTAAGTAAAAAAAATTCTACAGGGCTGCCAACATCCTTAATGGCTTGGGCAGTAGTTATGAATATTTCTGAAGATATAGTATTTGTGCATAACCATAATATCCTAAAAGAGCTTTTCTATATTAGAAAAAAATCCTTCTCCATTTGCTATCCCTAAATTACTTAAAATTCATGATTTGGTAGGGTACTTGAATATATCCATTGTTATTTATCATACCTACAGGAATTGTGATTTCTAGGCAGCCTGAGGTCAACTGAAACCCAAAATCTCAGTGCAGATTTACCCAGTGCTCCTTGGATCCCCAGATATCATTTATATGAGGCTGAAGTTGCCCAAGGGGCTAGTACACAGAGGGCACTCACATACCACGTGGAGCCGCTTGAACTTGCCCCCCAGACCTATTCTCCTCCAGTCTCCACAGCACATCACATCTCGAGATAGCCCAACTGTGGTCACCCTTGACTCGCTTAGATCCCCATCAGTCACAGGTGCCCACAGGAAGGAAGGCAGTTCTCCAGGGTCTGTTCTTTCTGACTCTAGGGATCTTGCTAATGCCTGTGTGCTGTGTGGAAGCATGACTTAGGAACAAAAGCACTTAGGAAGGAAAAGACTCCTTGCAAAGAAGTGTCAAGGAAGTAATTCTTTAGAAAAACTGGTCCATTAAGTAAAACACCCAACAGGTGTTTATTTATTTATATAAACGTATAGGGTACAAGGGTAATTTTGTCACATGCATATATTGCACAGTAGTGAAGTCAAGGCTTTTAGAGTATCATCTGAATAACAAACATTGTGCGCATTAAGTAATTTCTCATTGTCCACCTCCTCCTGCTCCCTTGCTCTTTCAAGTTCCCATTTTCTATCATTCCATACTCTATGTCCATGTGTACACATTATTTAGCTCCCACTTCTAAGTAAATCTGGTATTTGTCTTCCTGTGTCTAACTTGCTTCACTTAAGATAATGGCCTCCAGGCCGGGCGCAGTGGCTCACGCTTGTAATCCCAGCACTTTGGGAGGCCGAGGCGGGCGGATCACGAGGTCAGGAGATCGAGACCATGGTGAAACCCCATCTCTACTAAAAATGCGAAAAATTAGCCGGGCGTGGTGGCGGGCGCCTGTAGTCCCAGCTACTCGGAGAGGCTGAGGCAGGAGAATGGCGTGAACCCGGGAGGCGGAGCTTGCAGTGAGCCGAGATTGCGCCACAGCACTCCAACCTGGGCGACAGAGCGAGACTCCGTCTCAAAAAAAAAAAAAAAAAAAAGATAATGGCCTCTAGTTCCATACGTGTTGCTGCAAAAGACATAATTTCATTCATTTTTTTTTTTTTTTTTTGGAGACAGAGTCTCGTTGTGTAGCCCAGGCTGGAGTGCAGTGGTGGGATCTCCACTCACTGCCAGCTCCACCTCCTGGGTTCATGCCATTCTCCTGCCTCAGACTCCTGAGTAGTTGGGACTACAGGTGCCTGACACCACACACCTGGCTAATTTTGTGTGTGTGTGTGTGTGTGTGTGTGTGTAGTAGAGACGGGGTTTCACTGTGTTAGCCAGGATGGTCTCGATCTCCTGACCTCGTGATCCGCCCGTCACTACTTCCCAAAGTGCTGGGATTATAGGCCTGAGCCACCACACCCGGCCAATTTCACTCTTTTTAATGGCTGAATAGTATTTCATTGCGTATATACACCATATTTTCTTTATCCAATCATCCCCAACAGGTATTTAAACACCAGATTGCCACCAGGTCTACATTAGTCTTTTAATGTCAATCACAGTCACAAAAATGAGGCTATGTCTTTAGTGAAGAGCTCTGCAAAAATTAAGGGTAAAGGTGTTCCTCTTAGGGAGCTAACTTAGAGGACGTGCTCAAGATCTTCCACGGGTCTCCCAGCTTCCTTGGGATGTGTTCCAAGTTCCTCACCATGGCTTGCAAGGTTGGTTGTTTGCTCCCTCACGTCATTTCTTCTCACTTTCTACCTTGCACTCTGGCTCTGGCCACGCTGCTGTTTTTCAGATAAGCCAAAGAGGCTCCTACCTCAGGCAAACTTTTGCTGAATGGACAAATGAGCATGAGTTTGAAAGCCTGAGAAACAAGGACTTGCAGAGAAACAGTTGTTCCTGTGTCTTCCCATCTGGACCCCAGAGAGGATAACAAAAGAGATTCCAAGAATGACTGGGTAGTGGAATTCCCCAAGGGCCCTGGGAACTCACGGCAGAGTTGCTCAGCTCTCCTCTCACTTTGCTTTTGCTCAGCCAGGAACATGATTTCCTCCCCACTACACTCCCTACCCTCATATTCCCCCATCCCCCACACACCTGGCAACACTCACCTATGGCCCACCCAGCGACCCTGGCATTCAATTGGTATCTATCTATCTGTATCATAATTCCCTCCCGAGCATGAAATCTTCCCCTTTGGTGCTGTCCTCCAGTCCCGCCCTCACTGTGCTAATTTTTTCCCCAACGTTCTTTTTTTTGAAAAAAGTTTTTTACAGCATGGTCTTGCCATGTTGCCTGAGCTGGTCTCGAGCACCTGGGCTCATGTAACCCTCTGCATCGGCCTCCCAAGCAGCTGGAACTACCCTGTGCCTGGCTTCAAGCATCTTTTGAGTAGTCTCTATTTGCTTAGTGAGCTATGAAGATGTCTCAATATGCCCACACATTCAGGACTTCATCAGGATGGGAGGTGCCACAGGGCCTTTTTTTCACAATATCTCAAAAAAAAAAAAAAAAAAATCAGCCGCAGTTATATAAAGGTAGGCTACATCCTAGACCCCTAAAATGGCAACGTCTTCTCAAATGCCACTACTTAGTAAAAGGAATCAAAAAAGGAAAGATAAAATTCCTGAGAATCTATGGAGGTAGCTTGGTCATTGTGAGCTATGCTAAAAAAAAGAAGAAAAAAAAACTAATAATTTGTGCCAACTGTTTCTTTTGTTCCATACCTAAGATAGCTGGGTGATCAATCTCTGTTTCTCAGCTTTGGCTGTATATTGGAATGACCTGAAGATCTCTAAAGAAAACACTGATGCCTGGGACCCATTCCCAGGGTTGCTGGTGAAATTGGGCTGGAGGATGGGCTGGGATTTTTAAAGCTTCCCAAGAGAGTCTGGTGTATATCTTTATATCATCGGCTGGTGTAATGTTTGATTAAATTATACACCTATGTTGGCCGGGCACGGTGGCTCACGCTTGTAATCCCAGCACTTTGGGAGGCCGAGGCGGGCGGATCACGAGGTCAGGAGATCAAGACCACGATGAAACCCAGTCTCTACTAAAAATACAAAAAATTAGCCGGGCGTGGTGGCGGGTGCCTGTAGTCCCAGCTACTCGGAGAGGCTGAGGCAGGAGAATGGCGTGAACCCGGGAGGCGGAGCTTGCAGTGAGCCGAGATCGCGCCACTGCACTCCAGCCTGGGCAACAGAGCGAGACTCCATCTCAAAAAAATAAAATAAAATAAAATAAAATAAAATAAAATAAAATAAAATAAAATAAATTATACACCTATGTTAACAGTGTATGTGGTAAATATGTTTGAGAACACAGACATACTGAGTCACAGTGGAATCACCGTGCTGCAGACACCTGTTGATGTTTTAGAAAGAAAGTGACGAATATCTGAGAATCTAGCCATTCTTAACATCCTCAATTGAGGATATTGAGGTTTCTTCTTTATTCTTAAAAATATGTCTATTTGGCAGCAGGGCATAGGGCTGAAGGGGGCGAATGGGGAAAATTACTGAGTAATTAGAAAGAATCAAATCTTGGGCATCAAGCAGTTTCTCACCATATTTTTCTCTTCTTAAAAATTCTATTGTTTCCCCTCAGCATTAAACACTGTGGTATTTTTATCCAAGAAGTGAGAGGTTCAATCTATTCAAGAAAATAAATCTATTGCTAAGATCATTCATTGGAAATAACGGAACAGACATCATCGGGGTATTGAACACACTTTTTTCTTCTTCAACATGAACACACTTCCCTTCAGAACTGGAGTTCTTTTCTTCATACAGCATGCTGAACACATACTCCGTGGCCACGATATTGTCATATCAAAAATTTCACAATCTTTCTCAACAGCATCTCAAGATCAGAAGGCATTTTGTACACCAACTGTTCTTTGCACATTCAGTCATGCATGAACCGGCATTCTGGTGCCATATTTTTCAGTTGTGTCCTCACAGCCTCTTTGCTGCAAACACAGCTGGTGTTGTCTGTATTGATCCCAGAATACCTCTTCCAGTTTATCTTATGGCTCACACACCAACCATTGAGCTAGGTGGAAATCTTTGCTCCTTTTGGCATGGGCTTTCCACAATACAGAGGACAAAATGTCATCATACTTCTCCCTCGTACTACTTTACATATCAATGGTTTTGTACAACTGTATAAGCCTGTTGGCGTGCACAAGTGATAGTAATTCCGCATGGTATACTAGTGATATGATGTAACATCCAACAGCTTCATCTGAAAAGGCATTTAACCTATAGCTTATTCTGTTTTCTCAAAAATATTTGTCACTGACTTTGAGACTGGTTTTACAAGCTCCCCTGTGATACTTGCACCTGTTTTTGCCATAAGGGCTGCAACACTGAATGATGCCTGTGTACTCTTGAACTCATCTCCTATTTATAAAGCTCATGCTGGAAGGTATTGTTTTCTGCTTGTTTAAAAAATACTACACTTAGGCCGGGCATGGTGACTCACGCCTGTAATCCTAGCACTTTGGGAGGCCGGGGCGGGTGGATCATGAGGTCAGCAGATCGAGACCATCCTGGCTAACATGGTGAAGCCTCGTCTCTACTAAAAACACAAAAATTGGCTCAGTGTGGTAGGGGGTGCCTGTAGTCCCAGCTACTTGGGAGGCTGAGGCAGGAGAATGGCGTGAATCTGGGAGGCAGCACTTGCAGTGAGCCAAGATCGGGCCACTGCACTCCAGCCTGGGCAACAGAGCAAGACTCCGTCTCAAAAATAAAATAAAATAAAATAAATACACTTAATAAAGAGGCCACCACATTTTGCTTAAAAATGTCATGAGAATGTCAAAAACTTGACGCCACTGCTGGAGAAATGTTTACACACTATAGACCTGAAGGAAGATGGAAAAAGTTTTGCTGTTCAGTTGGCTTCTTGCATGCTTTCACATTCATTTGAGCCAGGGCTGGGCTTTGGTTTATTTCATGCTTCTGTGCCTAGTACTTAGGCTGCTGTTGTCATCTCTGATTTCCCCTTTCACTGAACAACTTTGGAGCCACTGATTCTTTCTAGTGAAGTGGGGATGTAACAAACACAGGAAGCAAACACAGGAGTAACAAGAAATTGTGCAAATTAACAAGCTCAATTGAAGAATAAACCCACAAATGGTGCGAGAAGACATCAGCTGAGAAGGCTTGCTACTAAGTAAAATGCTTGCTGAGGCCAAAGGATGGATTCCATCCTCAGAGCACATTGTTAAGAAGGAAGCAGGGGTTCCAAGGAAATGATAGTAAATGTTACATTTCCTATTTGTCAAGTGCATGCAAACAACATTGTTTCATTCCTTCATTCCTCTGAAACTTCCAAGCTAAATGCTCACCTCTTGATGGAACCCTGTCTGTGAACTGTGGGCCGGTGAACCTCACGAGGCTGGGGGCCATGTTTATTTTCTTCTTTTGAACCCTGCTGCCAAACATGGGGCCTGGACACGAGCAACTCTATAAATACTTGTTGAAGTACTGAGCACACACACCATTATCAGCCTGAGATACAGGAAGTGTTTATGATTTCTCATTTTATCATCACTTGCCACTCTCAGGCCCTTAGTGCATGTTAAGAAGGAGATGCAAACAAATCACCTTTTCCCGCCTACTCAAAGTGCACAGGGGATAATAGTAACACCCGAGCCGAGGATGACAGATCATTTTTGTGTGTCAGTAATAATTAACTGGTTGTGACTGCCCGGATCATTGGAGTGAGAAGGAATCTGAGGTCACATTTGATTTCAGTGGGAAGATGATGTTGATCAATTAGTTGCAGGGTCATTGGTTGGGAGTAAAAAATGATATTATATGGGCTATACATTTTCCATTCCCGTCATTAGTGAGTTATTTTGACAGTAAAAAGCTAAACACTTTAAATGCTGATGGTAGAATTGAAGGTGCCAGTAATAAGGTGGAGGAGTGATTGAAGATACCAGCCTTTTGATGGATTCTCCAAAAATTCCAAGGCTTTACCTGCCTATAGTCTGCTCCATACAGGGTATTAGATGAGGCTTTGGGGACAATAAAAGACAGGCCAATGGTTCCCTTACCTGGATGAACATCAGAAATACCTGTGAAATTTTATAAAATCAATTCCTCAACTGAGATCTATTAGATCACATGATCAGGGGCAGTATTTGGGGTTCAGTTTTCTTTTTAATTCTTTGATTACTCAGATGCACATACAAATCTGGGAAACAGTGATAGACATCTACTGGGGGGAACTGAAATCTGAATCGTTCCCAGTAAGATCACTAGGAAGCTGTTTGTCAAAGCTGCTCCTTAGGATTCTATGCAGCAATGGTAGGTAGTGTTATTTCACGACTCTGATATCCAGATATCTGGTTGTCTCTCTTTTTGTGGTGTTAGTAGCAATGATAATCATTGCCTAGATACTATAATTCTTTAAGGTTTGAAAATAATGGTATCCTAATTATGTAATTTCTATTTCATGTATTAGCTAGAATATTTCTATAAAGAGGAATTTGCCTCTCTATTTACTATCACTTGCCTCTTTAATAACTAATTACTGTGAGTTACAATTCATATAGGAAAGCAGGATCAATGATTTACCATTTATTTGCCAATTTTCAAAGTAATGAGTTTATCATCCTCCAAAGGTGATGAATAAACTTTTTGTTTTGATTTCTAGTCTCGCTTTGAACTCATGAGTAAACAAATTTTTAAATGTTTCCATCTATGGCCATTGCCATATAACTACTGTTTATTGATGCTCGTAGTGTCCCATCTGCAATAAGTATGAGCCTCTTTAAGTCAGCTCCTTAGTCTCTTTAACATGACCCTGTAATCCTTGACAGTTTCTTTGCTTTCAGATCAGACAAGATGTGCTGGCCTCAACTTCAACCTGAAGTCAGCCATTTCTCCAAGAAGCTTTGGTTATTTTTATTGGGAAATGGCAAGTGGAGGTCACAATTTGGGTGTTAGGGTGTTCATCACTACTGGACTGGTTATTGTTTCTAGGCCTTTAAATATGACTTTACAAAAGCTTTTTATTTTAGAAAAAGAAAAAATGGATTATGAGTTCCCACTGGAATTCCACTTCAGTACTAAAGGATTTTATGTAATCTCATTAACCTTGCATCTGTATATCCCTTTTTTTCCATGCCAGAAGTACTGGTTCTCAATGACATCAACTTAATTTTCATTTGTTTTATCCTACAATGGTCTCAAAATAACAACACAGGCATCAGTCTCAAAATGGCAATATCAACACCAGCAACAACAATATAAATACTGGAAAGAGTTTATGTGGTTTTTCCTCGCAGGTCTTTTTATCCTTCAGGTTATCCCACTGGGGATATAAATCAAATGACTGCTATAAAATCACTTGCAGTGGTTTATCTTTATGTGATTATGCAAATCAGCCAGACACACACTGAAGTTCATTTATTTCATATTGAGTCCAGTATTTAGGGATTGTTTTTCTATTAGTTTATTTTGTTATATAATCATGTAAAATACCTACATGTTTCCAAAATGAAATCTACAAAACAAAGTAGATTCAGAAAAGTCAGGCTTTCTCTGTTATTTTCCCACCTTATTTCTCTCCACACCATTGGTAATTTTTTTTTTAATTTAAAAATTTTACTTCCATTTTCTAAGTGCAGTTAAACAATTACATATATATAAACAATTTTATGTATATATATATATAAACAATTTTATGTATATATATATAAACAATTTTATGTATATATATATAAACAATTTTATGTATATATATATATATAAACAATTTTATGTATATATATATATATATTCCATTTTCTTGTGAATATGTTTTGGAAAAATCAAGCCACAAATTGAAAATACAAAAGGCATATTTTTTAGGTAAAATACATAAAACATTTTATATATATATATATATAATATTGAGTTCAATATTTAGGTATATATATATATATAATATTGAGTTCAATATTTAGGTATATATATATATAGATACACACATGTATATGTAAATTTTTTTGGCCAGGTGTGATGGGCCATGCCTGTAATTCCAGCACTTTAGGAGGCCAAGTCAGGAGGACTCCTTGAGTTCAGGAGTTTGAGACCAACCTGGCCAATACAGAGAGATCCAGTCTTTACAAAAAAGTAAAAAATTAAAAAGCCAGATGCGTGGACATGGTGGTATGTTCCAGTAGTCCTAGCTACCTAGGAAGCTGAGATAGGAGGATCATTTGAGCCCAGGTGTTTAAGGTTGCAGAGGTGAAGCCAGCTGGGCTTCTGGGTCAGGTGGGGACTTGGAGAAGTTTTCTGTCTAGCTAGAGGATTGTAAATGCACCAATCAGCACTCTGTAAAAACACACCAATCAGCACTCTGTGTCTAGCTAAAGGTTTATAAACACACCAATCAGCACTCTGTAAAAACACATGAATCAGCACTCCGTAAAGTGGACCAATCAGCACTCTGTAAAATGGACCAATTGGCAGGATGTGGGTGGGGCCAAATAAGAGAATAAAAGCTGGCCACCCAAGCCAGCAGCAGCAACATGCTCAGGTGCTCTTCCACACTGTGGAAGCTTTGTTCTTTCGCTCTTCACAATAAATCTTGGTGCTGCTCACTCTTTGGGTCTGCTCTACCTTTATGAGCTATAACACTCACTGTGAGGGTCTGCAGCTTCATTCCTGAAGTCAGCGAGACCATTAACCCACTGGGAGGAATAAACAACTCTGGACGCACCACCATTAAGAGCTGTAACACTCACTACGAAGGTCAGTGGCTTCATTCCTGAAGTCAGTGAGACCATGAACCCACCGGAAGGAAGATACTCCAGACACATCTGAACATCTGAAGGAACGAACTCCGGACACACCATCTTTAACAACTGTAACACTCAGCACGAGTGTCTGTGGCTTCATTCTTGAAGTCAGCGAGACCAAGAAGCCATGGGAAGGAGCCAATTGCAGACACATTTTGGCAACCCAGATGGGACTATTGCCAAGCGGTGAGCACCATCGGACTCCTTTCACTTGCTCTTCTGTCCTATTTTTACTTACAATTTGGGGGCTAAATACCGGGCACCTGTCAGCCAGTTAAAAGTGATTACCGCAGCCGCTGCACTAAAGACACAGGTGTCAGGCTTTCTGGGAAAGGGCTCTCTAACAACCCCTGACTCTTTGGAGTTGGAGCTTTGGTTTGCCTGGAACCAGCTTCCACTTTTCCTGTACTTCTGGGCTGAGCTGAGGGTTGACAGAGAGGAAAGCCATTCAGCTCCGGGGTCCCAACAACAAGTTCGTTGACCCTGCGGCCATGAGTGGAACTCTCAAAGTTACATTGCCCAAGTGAGACTTGCCCATCTATCCTATCTATCCTGACCCTTGCCTCCTGGGTCCTAATCCCTGTCAGACAAACTTCCTCTCGCCTCTCTTCTCCGAGACAAGTCCCACTTCTAAAAACCACTCCCTGTCTCTGGTGCTTTTGTAGTTTCTCCTCTAACCATGATTTCTAGTATAAACCTCAGGAGTCTGTTTCCTTCTTTAGGCACCCAGGCTCACCAATCAGAAAGACATAATTTTTGCCCAAAGCCCCATCGGAGTTGGGGGCTACTATCTGGAATTTTAGGATCCCTCCTGAGACTAGCAGGCCTAATAAAAGCTATTCCTGAAGCTAGGATATGGGGAGGTTCAGAAATGGTATCTTTCCTATTCATATAAGTGAGGACAAAAGGCATCACTCTTCCAATTCTGGAGATCCCTTTCCTCCCTCAGGGTATGGCCCTCCATTTCATTTTTGGGGCATAACATCTTTATAGGACAGGGGTAAGGTCCCAATAGTAACAGGAGAATGCTTAGGACTCTTAACAGGTTTTTGAGAATGCGGCAGTAAGGGCCACTAAATCTGACATTCCTCAGCCCTCCTTGTGGTCTAGAAGGAAAACTAGTGTTTCTGCTGCTGCGTCAGTGAGCACAACCATTCCAATCAGCAGGGTCCAGGAACTGTTGCGGGTTCTTGGGCAGGGGGAGAAACAAACCAAAACTGCGGGCAGTTTTGTGTTTCAGATGGGAAACACTCAGGCATCAACAGGCTCACCCTTGAAATGCATCCTAAGCCATTAGGACCAATTTGACCCGCAAACCCTAAAAAAGAGGCGGCTCATTTTCTTCTATGGCTTGGCCCCAATATTCTCTCTCTGATGGGGAAAAATGGCCACCTAAGTGAGGTATAAATTACAATACTATCCTGCAGCTTGACCTTTTCTGTAAGAGGGAAGGCAAATGGAGCTTATGTCCAAGCTTTCTTTTCATTGAAGGAGAATCCACAACTATGCAAAGCTTGCAATTTACATCCCACAGGAGGACCTCTCAGCTTACCCCGATAGCTCCCCTTCCTATTAATGATAAGCTTCCTCTAATCTCTCCCTCCCAGAAGGAAACAAGCAAAGAAATCTCCAAAGGACCACAAAAATCCCCAGGCTATTGGTTATGTCCCCTTCAAGCTGTAGGGGGAGGGGAATTTGGCCTAATCCGCATACATGTCCCCTTCTCCCTCTCTGATTTAAAGCAGATCAAGGTAGATCTGGAGAAGTTTTCAGATGATCCTGATAGGTATATAGATGTCCTACAGGGTCTAGGGCTAACCTTCGATCTCTGTTCGAGAGATATCATGCTATTGTTAGATCAAACCCTGGCCTTTAATGAAAAGAATGTGGCTTTAGCTGCAGCCCAAGAGTTTGGAGATACTTGGTATCTTAGTCAAGTAAATGATAGAATGACAGTCAAAGAAAGAGACAAATTCCCTACCAGTCAGCAAGCCATCCCCAGTAAGGATCCCCACTGGGACCTTGACTCAGATCATGGGGACTGGAGTCATAAACATCTGTTGACCTGTGTTCTAGAAGGACTAAGGAGAATTAGGAAAAAGCTCACGAATTATTCAATGATGTCCACCATAACTCAGGAAAAGGAAGAAAGTCCTTCTGTCTTCCTTGAGTGGCTATAGGAGGCCTTAAGAAAATACACTCCCGTCACCCGACTCACTCAAGGGTCAATTGATCCTAAAAGATAAGTTTATTACCCAATCAGCCGCAGATATCAGGAGAAAGCTCCATAAGCGAGCCCTGGGCCCTGAACAAAATCTGGAGGCATTATTAAACCTGGCAACCTTGGTGTTCTATAATAGGGACCAAGAGGAAGAGGCCCAAAAGGAAAAGCGAGATCAGAGAAAGGCTGCAGCCTTAGTCATGGCCCTCAGAAAAACAAACGTTGGTGGTTCAGAGAGGCCAGAAAATGGAGAAGGCCAATCACGCGGTAGGGCTTGTTACCAGTGTAACAAGTAGTCCCAGCTGTAGTCCCAGCTACTCGGGAGGCTGAGGCAGGAGAATGGTGTGAACCCAGGAGGCAGAGCTTGCAATGAGCCGAGATCGCGCCACTGCACTCCAGCCTGGACAACAGAGAGAGACTCCATCTCAAAATAATAATAATAATAATAATAATAATAATAATAAAATTAAATTAAATGCATAGCAAATATACATTTAAAATGTTCATACATGCAAAAATGTTCATGGAAGCATTATTTCCTACAGCCTCCAACGTTATATAGCTTATATGTTTTTTTTTTTTTAAAACTTAGCTGTCTATAACTATATAGTTATAGTCATCAACTATAGAATGCATAAAGAAGTTGTCATGCAAAAAATTCTGTACAGCAATAAAAAGATGAAACTATTATTGTTTGCAACAATCTTATAGACAGAATATTGAACAAACTGAGAATGAATAAATATTATATGATTCCATCTATGTCAAGTTAAAAAATGAACAAAACTAATTTACAGTGATAGAAATCAGATTAGTGGTTACCTTTGGGTGAGTAAGGATTGAGACGGAGCACAAAGGAGACTTCTGTGATGCCTTTAATGTTCTTCTTTTTAAAAAAATTACATGGGTGTGTTCATTTTAAAAAATTAATTGTGGCCAGGTGCGGTGGCTCACGCCTGTAATCCCAGCATTTTGGGAGGCCAAGGTGGGGGGATCACGAGGTCAGGAGATGCAGACCATCCTGGCTAACATGGTGAAACCCCGTCTCTACTAAAAATACAAAAAATTAGCCAGGCGTGGTGGAGGAAGCCTGTAGTCCCAGCTCCTTGGGAGGCTGAGGCAGGAGAATGGCGTGAACCCGGGAGGCGGAGCTTGCAGTGAGTGGAGATCACACCACTGCACTCCAGCCTGGGCGACAGAGCGAAACTCCATCTCAAAAAAAAAAAAAAATTAATTGAGCTGTACACTTATGATTTGTGCACTTTCTTGTATGTATATTACACTTCAATAAAAAGTTTAAATTAAAGTGAACTGTGGCAGCCCCTCTCCTAGGGGGCTTCCTTCCTAGAAATTAGCCTGGATTACACTGAGTATATTAGTGTTGTACATTTTCCAGCGCTCACTGTTTTTGCTCACCTGTGATTCACCCACTGTTCTCATTTATCCTCCTATCCTCCTCAGTGGGGTAGGAGCCTATCCTGTTGCCAATGATGTAAATAGAAAAAGAGAATATGAAGTGTTAGAATTAAAGATGTAGGGAACCTCTGGAAATGTGAGTTACTCAGGTGACAAAAGCTAGAGAGATGGCAGGATTTTGCTCTGCTCAATGCAAGAATTTTCAGCACCCCAAGGGTTATTCATTCATTTTTTTTCCATAGTTACATTAAAAAATGCAAATGCATTTTTTCATGTGTTTTTTGGCTGCATAAATGTCTTCTTTTGAGAAGTGTCTGTTCATGTCCTTTGCCCACTTTTTGATGGGGTTGTTTGTTTTTTTTCTTGTAAATTTGTTTGAGTTCATTGTAGATTCTGGATATTAGCCCTTTGTCAGATGAGTAGGTTGCAAAAATTTTCTCCCATTCTGTAGGTTGCCTGTTCACTCTGATGGTAGTTTCTTTTGCTGTGCAGAAGCTCTTCAGTTTAATTAGATCCCATTTGTCAATTTTGGCTTTTGTTGCCATTGCTTTTGGTGTTTTAGACATGAAGTCCTTGCCCACGCCTATTCACAATAGCAAAGACTTGGAACCAACCCAAATGTCCATCAATGATAGACTGGATTAAGAAAACGTGGCACGTATACACCATGGAATACTATGCAGCCACAAAAAATGATGAGTTCATGTCCTTTGTAGGGACATGGATGAAACTGGAAAACATCATTCTCAGTAAACTATCACAAGGACAAAAAACCAAACACCGCATGTTCTCACTCATAGGTGGGAACTGAACAATGAGAACTCATGGACACAGGAAGGGGAACATCACACTCCGGGGACTGTTGTGGGGTGGGGGGAGGTGGGAGGGACAGCATTAGGAGATATACCTAAGGCTAAATGATGAGTTAATGGGTGCAGCAAAATAACATGGCACATGGATACATATGTAACAAACCTGCACATTGTGCACATGTACCCTAAAACCTAAAGTATAATAATAAAAAAAAAATGCAAATGCATTTTTTTTTTTTTTTTTTGAGACCGGGTCTCGCACTTTCTCCCAGGCTGGAGTGCAGTGGCGCAATCTCGGCTCACTGCAAGCTCCGCCTCCCGGGTTCACGCCATTCTCCTGCCTCAGCCCCTAGAGTAGCTAGGACTACAGGCGCCCGCCACTGCGCCCAGCTAATTTTTTGTATTTTTAGTAGAGACAGGGTTTCACCGTGTTAACCAGGATGGTCTCGATCTCCTGACCTCGTGATCCGCCCGCCTCGGCCTCCCAAAGTGCTGGGATTACAGGCGTGAGCCACCGCGCCCGACTGCAAATGCATTTTTTAAGCCAGTTGACATAGAACTTTCTATTATCCTTTTGCTTTGAGGAGTGATCTAAATTTAACATGAAGAGTTGTTATAGAAACTAATCACATCAGATGTTGTCCTAGAAAGTACTAATTAAGGTAATTATTCAATCCTATGGAATTCAGATTATCACATCTCTTTTTAGCTTTTTATTTACTGCATAACACTCTCTGTACATACAAACCAATGTTATATTTTGGTATGTTGGTATCTGGTATGTTGATATATTAAAATTGAAATCAATAACTGGAGAAATTCTACTTTAAAACAACATCTTTGTTGCTTGACTAAAATGCCTTTGTCACTTTTTAAAAACAAAACTGACCAGTTAATTGTGTGAAATTGGTTTGTAGGCAGAGCTTAAATGTTTCCATCATATGCTTTCAGTTGCTGGTGAGCCAAGAGGAAAGTTCAATTTCTGGAGAGAAATGTCTATTGATCACTACACCAACAGCAATTACATTGAAGCCGAGGCCAGTGAGTAAGGCGGTAAGTTCCTATGTAACCTCAGGGCAGATAGCTGAAGAACGCCCACAGCACGTGCGCCGTGTGCTCTCACACCCTAAACAGTCTGTGAGGCTAGAGTTTCTCCATCCTGGTGCTCTTCTTCTCCGTTCCACAGGTACTGTCCCTGTCCCACCTGAAACATGTGACAGAAACATACATGGTAAACCAGCAAAGAGTTCAGGATATCAGAATCTTCTTTCTTTCCTGGTTGTAATTCATGCATTTGGAGAACGCAACGAAGTTTGTCCTTTATGTTTTATATAGCCCGACGTACACTTACTCCAAGAGCATCAGTCAATAATCAGGAGAGGGTTTTAAAAAAAATGATATTCTACCTTAATACATGTTGTTGTTGCTAAATTTCAAGATTGGTTATAAACCAGAATTTTAATCCGAGTGAGATCTTGAAAACTGAAAATTTCAGTGCAAGATGCATAGAGGTTTGATTCATTAAAAATGTGTGAAATGTAGTTTGTTGATTACTAAGCAGTGGCAGGATGACGCAATATGCTCATTCTTCCACTAGAGGGCACTGTAATAAATCTATTAAAGTCAACTAAGGCTTTCCACAATAAAAAGATAAATCAAACTTTTGGAAAATTAGAATTTATTTGGTGCAATCGGTAAACATCATTAAAACATAAAAATATGTAATTATAGCTGCATATGATTGTGGAGAATTATGACCACACATGAAAATCCAAAGCTTCTTTTGTATTGATTGACCGAGTCATTCATTCATTCATTCATTCATCCATCTATCCAGTCATTCCTGTACACATACCCTAACCTAATTTTCCTCAAGGATTTCACAATAAGAAAGTAACCCCAGAAATCATGAATGCTATCATCGTTTTACAGATGGATACACTGAAGTTTAAAGGGGAGAATAGATTTGTTCAAGTCCACTTCATTCATTGATGCTGGAATCAGAACTAGATCCCAGACCCTCCAATTCACAATTCTATGCTCTATTCACTATATTAGATTCTAAGATATTGTGGAAGTTCAAACAGAAATAAACTTTTGTTTCTAAGATTTCAGAAAATGTCATCTGCATTGCTGGTACAAAATATCAACATGTTCCATTTGTCTTCTGGCCAAATGTTCCATTTGTCTTCTGCATTTCTCTTTTTTCAAGTTTTTTGTTTTGGGTGCCTTGGGCCTGTTTCTTTCTCTCTGTGATAACCAATGGAATTACAGTTTTTGGCCTCGAAAATTCATGGGCCTTTGTAAGTGCTGGTGAAAGAAACTTCTGTAAATAAGACAGAAAATGTTGCATATTTCCCCTTCAGCTTCAGAGAAAAAGTAAATGGCATCATGCATAATAAAAATGTTGCTGTAAGTGCTATTTCCAAATGCTAAAAAGAGTTTGGTAAAACACCTGGACTTTAGATATTGATGTTATAGTCTATGAATGTAGCCCTCATCTTATGAAAGGTCTAATTCTGATTGGTTGACTTAAAATGTTTTGCTGTAGAAATAAAATTTAAATTCCTTTCTGCTCTCCAGAAGCTATATATATGCATATATTTTCATTTTTAAGCCAGATAAGAATCACTGTCTTCCCTTTTCCCACACTTGCAATATAGCGACTTGGATTGAGTTCTTTTTTTTTTGAGACTTGAGTCTCGCTCTTTTGCCCAGGCTAGAGTGCCATGGCACTATCTCGGCTCACTGCAAGCTCCGCCTTCCGGGTTCACGCCATTCTCCTGCCTCAGCCTCCCGAGCAGCTGGGACTATAGGCGCCTGCCACCGTGCCCGGCTAATTTTTTGTATTTTTAGTAGAGACGGGGTTTCACCGTGTTAGCCAGGATGGTCTCGATCTCCTGACCTCGTGATCTGCCCACCTCAGCCTCCCAAAGTGCTGGGATTACAGGCGTGAGCCACCGCGCCCAGCCGGATTGAGTTCTTAGTTGAATAAAGAGCGTGAGAGTCTTGTCTCACATAAATGAACCATCGGGAAGCATTGCCCGCTGCCAATATGCTCTTTTCTTTATTTTTAAGTGACATTTTTTTTTCTTCCTTCACACACTCACATTTCTAGCCTTAAGTTATTTTAAATGTTAGGTTTGCTGTGATTATTCCTAAATGATGGATTAAAGTTTGGTAATTGCATCTGTCTTCATGCTCAATGGACACTGTTCTGCAATTGACCCAGTTAGGGCCACTGGACTGTGTCCGAGAGAAGCCTGAGTGGATTAGTCTGGTCTGGTTGGATTTGTCCTAAATCTATTGGGCATGGCCTTTGCTCCCTTGGTCTAGGACCTTCAAGGAAATTACTGCTCCTCTGGCTTCAGATGACAGTCAATACATCCTTGATGGGTAGATGTATGTGTGTACAGATGAGTGAAATGTCAGTTCTATTCTCCAGGACCATAGCTTCCAGAAAAATAAAGTACTCTGAATTGCAAAGTGAGATTGCTTATGACAATATATGTGTGGTAACCACAGAATTCAGAAAAGAAAACCCACTGTTGGTTCTCTCTCTGTAGTTATTGTTCCCATAGGAGATCAATGTGTGGAGAGCAAAGGTCTTAAGACTAGCTGAGAAAGCTGGTTCTTTTCTGTGCTTCTCTCACCCCTGTGCCTGCTTCTGTTATAATCCTTGTCATGCAGTATTAAAATCAGTGATCTCCTCTCCTGTGTCCTCTTCAATGCTGTGTGTACCTTGAGAATAGGGACTATATATCTTTTTATTATATAGCCTCATTATTTAGCACAATGCTTGGCACATAAGGATAACTCAATAAATGTTTGTTAAATAAATGAATGGGAGAAAACCCTATAAAAGAAAAGAGAAATATATGAGTATGTGAAGGCTGAATGTTTGCAAAACTCAAACATAGAAAATAGGCTGCATAAGGAAGAAAACATCTGCCAAAAATCTTTGGCCCAGCCTATATAGACATTCGGCCTCCCTTATTGGAATAAAATCTGGTAGACTCTACTCTCCTGAGTATAACACTCAAATCCTGTAGGGCAGAACTCACAGAAAAGCATGCATAAAATAAAGAAGCCCATCTAGTATTATAAGTATGCATTTTTGGGAAAAAGTATAACACAACACAACACAAGCTACATCTATCATTTTTATTACACAATCTACAGAAAGTGAAGATTTACAAAATCTTCTTGGCCAGAGGGTCTATGAAAAAAAGATTGCTTTTACCAAGTGGAGAAGACCCCAGGAGGGACATGAGAATTTTTTGTTTATCTAACATGAACTTAGGTTTTAAAAGGCTGGGAAACAATAACTTGGCATGAATTATTATTCTCCTGTTCCTAAGGCCCTGCTGCTTGTTCTGGAGAGTTCCGGGGTCAACAAAATCTGAAGGCTGTATTGAACAGGAGAATTTCTATTATTCACTCCCATCTGATGAGCCTGGGGAAATAAATAGCCATGCAACTCAACCCGGTGTCAGAATCTTCCTTTAGCTTCTGCTTTACTTCCCCTAGCCCTAGGCATAGTACAGAGGTCAGTGCTTTTGACGTAATTGGATCTTTCTTTCTTTTTTTTTTTTTTTTTTTTTTTGAGGTGGAGTCTCGCTCTGTCGCCCAGGCTGGAGTGCAGTGGCACGGTCTCGGCTCACTGCAAGCTCCGCCTCCCGGGTTCACACCATTCTCCTCCCTCAGCCTCCCGAGTAGTTGGGACTACAGGCGCCCCGCCACCACGCCCGGCTAATTTTTTGTATTTTTAGCAGACGGGGTTTCACCGTGTTTGCCAGGATGGTCTCAATCTCCTGACCTCGTGATCCGCCCGTCTCAGCCTCCCAAAGTGCTGGGATCACAGGCGTGAGCCACCGCGCCCAGCCGTAATTGGATCTTTACACAACTCTAATATTTGCCCCTTTCTTTCCTGCAGTCCTGGAGCACAAACCCTTATAAACCTTCTCCTAGGTACCTTTCTCCTCTTAGCCTGCCATTGAGCAACCAGGTTCCAAGCCATTCAATATTCTATTTTACCTACAATTCAAATTGGTATAGCCTTTTCAAATATGTAAAATGCTATTACATACGTAGCCCTTTAAGAAAAAAAAAAGGGGGGGATCTGCAGCTAACTTGAGAGCAGTAAGCAAGGTGTGAAACTTACCAGGGCTGTAGGCTACCAGGCATGCGGCCAGTCCCCAGGGCCTAATGAAGACGAACTTGAATCTCACCAAGCCTCTCAAATGAACTGCTAGTTACAGTACATATACAAGATAGAGAAATACTTTAAATGATACCAAGGGAATTCCATCAGTTTTATGTGAGCATTTTTATAGGATGAATGACCTGGTTTATTTAATAATTAGTGTGGAAGAAACCAGAGGGGAAGCTGCTACAGAGGAAGAGATTTAGGAACATGTCAATCAAACACTGTGTGTGGACCTTGCTTGGGTCCCAATTTAAACTAACTGCCAAAAGCCATTTTTGAGACAATCTGGGAAATTTCAATACAACTTGAATATAAAATGATATTTTTAAATGACTTAATTTTTCAGTTAATCTCAAATTCACTTAAAAATGATTATCGTTAATTTTTATGAAATTCGTTTTGTAGTTACGGTAATTTCATGCGCGTCCGTGTAAAGAGACCACCAAACAGGCTTTGTGTGAGCAATAAAGCTTTTAATCACCTGGGTGCAGGCCGGCTGAGTCCGAAAAGAGAGTCAGCGAAGGGAGATGGGGTGGGGCCGCTTTATAGGATTTGGGTAGGTAAAGGAAAATTACAGTCAAAAGGGGGTTGTTCTCTGGTGGGCAGAGTGGGGGTCACAAGGTGCTCAGTAGGGGAGCTTTTGAGCCAGGATGAGCCAGGAGAAGGAATTTCACAAGACAATGTCATCAGTTAAAGCACGAACAGGCCATTTTCACTTCTTTTGTGGTGGAATGTCATCAGTTAAGGCAGGAACCGGCCATCTGGATGTGTACGTGCAGGTCACAGGGGATATGATGGCCTAGCTTGGGCTCAGAGGCCTGACAGGTAAGCAAGTTTATCGTTTACAGATACATACTAAAGTATAAAAGGGAGAAATAGCATTATGTCTAGGATTTGGTTTAAAATACTCCAGCAAAAACAAACAAAACAAAAATAGGGAGTGTGTTTGTGTGCACATTCATAAAATAGGATTGGCAATATATGAAAATTGTTAAACTGGTTGACATGCACCTGGGGGTGTTAGTTTACTGCTTTCTTTGCTGTTGTGAATATTTAAAAGTTTCTACAAATTTTTTTTTTTGGACGGAGTCTCGCTCTGTCGCCCAGGCTGGAGTGCGGTGGCGGTGGCGCGATCTTGGCTCACTGCAAGCACTGCCTCCTGGGTTCGCGCCATTTTCTTTCCTCAGCCTCCCGAGTAGCTGGGACTACAGGCGCCCTCAACCACGTCTAATTTTTTGTATTTTTATCACAGACGGGGTTTCACTGTATTAGCCAGGATGGTCTCCATCTCCTGACCTCGTGATCCGCCCGCCTCGGCCTCCCAAAGTGCTGGGATTACAGGCGTGAGCCACCTCGCCTGGCCAAAAATAATTAAAAAAAAAAAATTTTTAAAAACAGAGAGAGTGGGAGGCAGTTGACAACAGTGTTGAACTCTGCTATGGGACGGAGCAAATGAGTAGAATTTCCCATTTGACTTTGTGACTGGTGGTCATTGGAAATCTGCGTGAAAGCTGTTCTAAAGTCAGATGGGAGCAGACAGGAATTTAGGATGGGAAAGGATTTATTTTATTTTATTTTGTAATGGCAGGGACTTCAGATTTTAAACACTGGATGCAATGAGAAGTTGAATATACAAAAGAAAGAAAAGTAACCCGTAGGACAGTGTTCCCAAGAAAGCAGGAGAGGGTGGAGTCCACCGCACAGAGGCAGGGATTAGCCCGGGAAAGAAGAGGCAGCTTCCTTATTAGAAAGAAGAAGGATAGAATGGATGCAGATGTAGGTAGTTGATGTGTTTGGATCAAAAAGAGTAGAGATTGCTGGCTGGGCGCGGTGGTTCACGCCTGTAATCCCAGCACTTTGGGAGGCCGAGGAGGGTGGATCACGAGGTCAGGAGATGGAGACCATCCTGGCTAACATGGTGAAACCCCGTCTCCACTAAAAATACAAAAAAATTAGCTGGGCTTGGTGGCGGGCGCCTGAGGAGGCTGAGGCAGGAGAATGGCATGAACCCGGGAGGCGGAGCTTGCAGTGAGCAGAGATCGCGCCACTGCACTCCAGCCCGGGCGACAGAGAAAAAAAAGAGTAGAGATTGCTATCTGATCATCGCATCTGTTTTCTATATAAAGTAGGAGTAGGAGAAGAGTTTGGGGCAGCAGGTGTCAAAAGAAACGCATTTCATGACAGTGCTGATCACAATATACATCATATCATATACATTCTAATTACATCCGTCTTCTCTGTGGTACCACTGTCCCAACAGCACTTCAGGTGCTGGCCCAGAGAAAAGAAATCTGAAAGCATTCAAGGTTAAGGTTTTGCCTAACAGTTAAAACAAACAAACAAACAAAAAAGTCAGCAAGCCAGAAGGGGAGGTGACTGTGGTCAAAGAGGACATTCCACTTGGCGAGTTTGGAGGTGGGCATTTTTGAGTGATATGATGACAAGGCATGAGTGTGGGTCAATAGTCACAGTGAGTGGAGGGAGTAATGCGTAATTGGACTGCATTTTCAGCATTCATCCAGGAAGCAGAACAATTCCCTAATAGTCCTTGCCCAAACAGTAGTAGGGCACAATTGCTTGCTACAATAATGCAGGGCACTCAGAGGGAAAGGGAATCATTTTTTAGTGCTTCCTTAGGGAATAGCACACACAGAAAATAACGGCGTCACCTTGAACTTTTGGAATTCCTTTGCCTAGATAGTTCAAGCACTATTTTTCATCCTCATACATTCTTATAATGCAAAAAAGGGGACAGATATTAAGAACTATAGGACAGTAAGTCTATACTTTATTAAAATAGGGTTCTCGGAAGTTAATTGACTCCCATTAGTCTTTTCAAACCTTGAAGGAGCCAGCCTAGAGAACTCTTGGGCCAGGAGGCAGCTAGTACTCACGTTGCCTAAGGCCACGGCCGGATCCATCACTCTTCCTCCACCTTGGGACCTGCGCAGGCTCGGGACAGCTGCTTTCAGGAAGACTTCTCTCCCCAGGGTCTGTGCTGACTCCACCACCAGCTTGCTAATGAATGCTGGGCTGCGACACAATTACTCAGTACGGCTCAGTCCCTTCTACTGAGCTTACTCATAGCCACTCTGCTCCTGGGTTGGCCTAGGTGTGAATATGTGCAGCCCACCAGTGAGGGCAGTACACACCGCTGGATCATGCCAAATGTCCCTGAACCCGCTTTCCTCCTTCTCCCCAGCAATCTTCCATCCCTTCCTTGCAAAATGGGAGAGTCATCCCACATGCTTCTCTGCTTTCCGCCACAGCACAGATTTATTTATGTACACCCACGAGTCCTTCTGAAGGTTCAGCTGGCAGCGAGGCACCAAGGAGAATCGAGAAACCCTCTGCAGAGTATCTGTCATCATTTCTTTCCAACAGTATTTATAGCACAGACCTATAGGCTAAACACTGAGCCTAGTGATAGAAAACAGAGCAAATGAAAATATGAAATTTCTCCCTTTCGCTGGCTAAGGACAACTGACTTGGAAGAAATTGAAGCAACATAAAGAAAAAAGAAACACAGTGGACACATTTAAATATTACAATATTGTTATTGCAAGAACAAAGGGTTACCCAAGTGCTTTACAAATGAAATGCTGCCTTGAGGCTAAATACAAATTCACCATAGAGCCTTCAAGACCCAGGGAGAGGAGTAATTCTTCTGTGGCAGGGACTTTTGGAGGAAGGGGGCTATACCCTGGGTTGTTGAACTTCAGGTCCCATTGCTAACTGATGAACACATAACAGATAAGCTCCAAAATCTCTCTTATGCACACCCTGAACACCAAGGAACACCTTGGAAATACTAGTGCAATCTCATTAGTTTTTATTATTACTAGATAGACACATCAACCCACAAGGTTATAATCTACTATATATCATGCACTATAGTCATAATTTGTCTCAGCAAGATTTAACAACATAACAAATAGTTTTATATAATTTTAGAACAATGATTATTATACCTGAAAATGTACTTCAAAAACTCAGCAAACCAGAGGCTCACTTTTGTCCAGTGAGTTTATACACACAACATACATTTGCATCACCTCCTCTAGGAAAATTCCAAAACAGCTCTATTTTGTCAATGATATCCAGATTCCTACAGATCATAGGAATTATCTTTTGTCCCAGGGTTCAGTGTGTTTTTAAGGTGCAATTAGATGAACATTCTACACAGAAAAAAAACAAACCTGTACTTGACTCTGAGTAAGACCCTTGTAAATGACTCAGTCATTTACAAGGGTCAAATTTGGTCTGGATGCCAGGTGGAAGGCATTCTTCATTGCTCCTACTAAAGAAATCCATCAAGACTGTATCTGAGATTAGCATGGTTTCAGGTTCTGGAGAATATTAGGTCCCATAATGTCTTGGCTACAGAAGGTAGATCTGAAAGTTTTTAAGGAAAAAAAAGGGATTTTTAACCTGATGCCAGGGAAGAAAAAGACATTGGTAGATCCGCCGATTTAATGAGTAATTCTTATTTTCTAACACTTCTGCACATATAGCTTTGGTTTCTTAAATTTTCCCTTTCTTTAATTGTAAAATTTCAAAGTCTATAATTTTTTTTTTTTTTTTTTTTTTTAATGAGATGGAGTCTTGCTCTGTCACCCAGGCTGGAGTGCAGTGGCGTGATCTTGGCTCACTGCAAGCTCCGCCTCCCGGGTTCACGCCATTCTCCTGCCTCAGCCTCTCCGAGTAGCTGGGACTACAGGCGCCCACCACCACGCCCGGCTAATTTTTTGTATTTTTTTTTAGTAGAGACGGGGTTTCACCGTGGTCTCCATCTCCTGACCTCGTGATCCGCCCGCCTCAGCCTCCCAAAGTGCTGGGATTACAAGTGTGAGCCACCGTGCCCGGCCTATAAATTTTTATACTACTTGCACATTTCAAATTATCTATGGGTTTAAACACCATTTATAAAATGTAAACTATGAAAATGAAAAGGAAAAAGCAATACTAACTTATATCCATATTTCCCAGATGTATTTATCACCATTTCTGCTCCCAACTTATTCTGAGAATCTTCAAACAAATGTTTTTTCCAGATGAACTGAACACTTGTAATGTTTCCAACGTTAACATCTGCATCGATTAATTTTGTGTAAGTCATGCCTGGCTCAAGTTTTCCACTGTAAACAAAAATAAGACTTGTAAGTTTGCACTTGGTATTCACAGCACTGAATGAAAGAAAACACATCTGTGTATGCACTATGGAAGAGAAACGTGAAACGTGTATTTGCTAGCATTTGCTTGTAGGAGATTTATTCTTTCCGTGTGTATTGATCAGCATCTCAGAATAGCATGGTTCTGAAGTTTGAAAGAAGGGTGAAGTAAATGGAGAGCTTGGCTAGGTGATTTTTAGAGAATACCTAGAGAGGCATTATTGTGATTTCTCCATAGTGAAAGATCTGGTCTTGGCTTTGTAGTATCAGAAACCAGATTATACGGACACCAGGAAATCAAGAAACTCTCAATAGTGGACTAAATTTACACAAGACTTATCTATAAACCAGGAGCCTGTTCACCAATTCACAGTGTGGAAATGCCTCCCTCTGATTAACCAGAATGCTCCCATGCCCTTTTTCTGGTACCTTCTTTAACCACATAAAAGGAATTGGGTAACCAAACTAGTGATCAAAAGACATTTTGTTGATCACGGCAATAAAGCAGAGAGAGGTGCCATATCTCGAGGCATAAGGTATGTTCCATCCAAGCCAAAGTGAAACCAGTGACGTGTTTGTTCCCCATCATGCAAAAATTCTCCACTGTGACCTAGATTGGTGGTGGCACCCAAACCAACATCTCTTACCTCCATAAGAGCTTCCTGACTCCCATTTCCTATGGCTATTGCTAATATTCTCCTTCTGATGAAACAGTCCCTTTTTTTTGTTGTGTTGGTAACATAAATTAAACTAGTTAGTAAATGATTAAGCTACAATCCAATCTAAATTTGTCCCCATGTTGCTCCATACTGTATCACCTTTCCTTATTTCTTCATAACTTACAACTATTCTTCTGTTAATGTATCATTTGTCTACTCAAACTGCAAATATAAGGTCTGTAAAAAAAGGACCTGTATCTGCATCCCCAGCAATTAGAACAGTTCCTGGCACAGTGTAGGCACCTACATATTTGCTGAATTAATTAACAAATGAATATTGCTATTCCTAGGGTCTGTCTTATTATATTACTAGTAGGATTAATTGATTTAATTACCAGAGGAAACTGTTCTTCCAAGTTCTTAAGGGTAATCTTTCTGTTATTCCAAGAACTATCTTCACTCAGTGCCCATACATTGCAGCCCTTTATGTCATTAGAAGCCCAATTAGCTAAGATATAACCTATGGTGAAGCTGGACATTTTTTTAAACACTTAAGGTCAGGGGTATATGTGCAGGTACATAGGTAAACATGTTTCATGGGGGTCTGCTGCAGAGATTACTTCATCACCCAGATACTAAGCCTAGTACCCATTAGTTATTTTTCCTGATCCTCTCCCTCCTCCCACCTTCCACCCTCTGATGGGTCCTGGTGTGTGTTGTTTCCTTCTATGTGTCCATGTGTTCTCATCATTTAGCTCCCACTTATAAGTGAGAACATTCAGTATTTGGTTTCCTGTTCCCGCATTAGTTTGCTAAGGATAATGGCCTCCAGCTCCATCCATGTTCCTGCAAAGGACATGATCTCATTCTTTTTTATGGCTGCATAGTATTCCATGGTATATAGGTACCACATTTTCTTTATCCAGTCTGTCATTAATGGGCATATGGGTTGATTCCATGTCTTTGCTATTGTGAATAGTGCTGCATGAACATATGTATGCATGTGTCTTTACAATAGAATAATTTCTATTCCTTTGGGTATATAATCAGTAATGCGATTGCTGGATCAAATGATATTTCTGTCATTAGGTCTTTGAGGCCTTCCACAATGGTTGAACAAATTTACCTTCCAACCAGCAGTGTATAAGTGTTCCTTTTTCTCCAAAACCTCACCAGCATGTTATTTTTTGACTTTTAATTATGGCCATTCTGACTGGTATGAGATGGTATCTTATTGTAGTTTTGATTTGCATTTCTCTAATGATCAGTGATGTTGAGCTTTTTTTCATAGGCTTGATGGCCATGTGTATGTCTTCTTTTGAAAAGTGTCTGTTGATGTCCTTTGCCCACTTGGTAATGTAGTTGTTTGTTTTTGCCTTATAAATTTGTTTAAGTTCCTTATAGATGTGGGATATTAGACATTTATCAGTTGGATAGGTTGCCAAAGTTTTCTCCCATTCTGTAGGTTGTCTGTTCACTCTGTTGATAGTTTCTTTTGCTGTGCAGAAGCTCTTAAGTTTAATTAGATCCCATTTGTTAATTTTTGCTTTCATTGCAATTGCTTTTGGCATCTTCATCATGAAATCTTTGCCTATGCCTATGTCCTGAGTGGTATGACCTAAGTTGTCTTCCAGGGTTTTTATAGTTCTGGGTTTTACATTTAAGTCTTTAATCTATCTTGAGTTAATTCCTGTAATACATGGTGTAAGCAAGAGGTCCAGTTTCAGTCTTCGGCATATGGCTAGCCAGGTATCCCAGCACCATTTATTGAGTAGGAGATTCTTTCCTCATTGCTTGTTTTTGACAGGCTTGTCAAAGATCAGATAGCTATAGGTAGTAAAGCTCTTCTCAGCAAATGTAAAAGAACAGAGATTATAACAAACTGTCTCTCAGACCACAGTGCAATCAAACTAGAACTCAGGATTAAGAAACTCAGTCAAAACCGCTCAACTACATGGAAACTGAACAACCTGCTCCTGAATGACTATTGGGTACATAATGAAATGAAGGCAGAAATAAAGATGTTCTTTGAAACCAACGAGAACAAAGACACAACATACCAGAATCTCTGGGACACGTTCAAAGCAGTGTGTAGAGGGAAATTTATAGCACTAAATGCCCACAAGAGAAAGCAGGAAAGATCCAAAATGGACACCCTAACATCACAATTAAAAGAACTAGAAAAGCAAGAGCAAACACATTCAAAAGCTAGCAGAAGGCTAGAAATAACTAAAATCAGAGCAGAACTGAAGGAAATAGAGACACAAAAAACCCTTCAAAAAATTAATGAATCTAGGAGCTGGTTTTTTGAAAAGATCAACAAAATTGATGGACCGCTAGCAAGACTAATAAAGAAGAAAAGAGAGAAGAATCAAATAGATGCAATAAAAAACGAAAAAGGGGATATCACCACCGATCCCACAGAAATACAATCTACCATCAGAGAATACTACAAACACCTCTATGCAAATAAACTAGAAAATCTGGAAGAAATGGATAAATTCCTCGACAAATACACCCTCCCAAGACTAAACCAGGAAGAAGTTGAATCTCTGAATAGACCAATAACAGGTTCTGAAATTGTGGCAATAATCAATAGCTTACCAACCAAAAAGAGTCCAGGACCTGATGGATTCACAGCTGAATTCTACCAGAGGTACAAGGAGGAACTGGTACCATTCCTTCTGAAACTATTCCAATCGATAGAAAAAGAGGGAATCCTCCCTAACACATTTTACGAAGCCAGCATCGTCCTGATACCAAAACCTGGCAGAGACATAACCAAAAAAGAGAATTTCAGACCAATATCCTTGATGAACATTGATGCAAAAATCCTCAATAAAATACTGGCAAACCGAATCCAGCAGCACATCAAAAAGCTTATCCACCATGATCAAGTGGGCTTCATCCCTGGGATGCAAGGCTGGTTCAACATACGCAAATCAATAAATGTAATCCAGCATATAAACAGAACCAAAGACAAAAACCACATGATTATCTCAATAGATGCAGAAAAGGCCTTTGACAAAATTCAACAACCCTTCATGCTAAAAACTCTCAATAAATTAGGTATTGATGGGACGTATCTCAAAATAATAAGAGCTATCTACAACAAACCCACAGCCAATATCATACTGAATGGGCAAAAACTGGAAGCATTCCCTCTGAAAACTGGCACAAGACAGGGATGCCCTCTCTCACGGCTCCTATTCAACATAGTGCTGGAAGTTCTGGCCAGAGCAATCAGGCAGGAGAAGGAAATAAAGGGTATTCAATTAGGAAAAGAGGAAGTCAAATTGTCCCTGTTTGCAGATGACATGATTGTATATCTAGAAAACCCCATTGTCTCAGCCCAAAATCTCCTTAAGCTGATTAGCAACTTCAGCAAAGTCTCAGGATACAAAATTAATGTACAAAAATCACAAGCATTCTTGTACACCAATAACAGACAAACAGAGAGCCAAATCATGAGTGAACTCCCATTCACAATTGCTTCAAAGAGAATAAAATACCTAGGAATCCAACTTACCAGGGATGTGAAGGACCTCTTCAAGGAGAACTACAAACCACTGCTCAATGAAATAAAAGAGGATACAAACAAATGGAAGAACATTCCATGCTCATGGGTTGGAAGAATCAATATCGTGAAAATGGCCATACTGCCCAAGGTAATTTATAGATTCAATGCCATCCCCATCAAGCTACCAATGACTTTCTTCACAGAATTGGAAAAAACTACTTTAAAGTTCATATGGAACCAAAAAAGAGCCCGCATCGCCAAGTCAATCCTAAGCCAAAAGAACAAAGCTGGAGGCATCATGCTACCTGACTTTAAACTATACTACAAGGCTACAGTAACCAAAACAGCATGGTACTGGTACCACAACAGAGACATAGATCAATGGAACAGAACAGAGCCCTCAGAAATGATGCCGCATAGCTACAACTATCTGATCTTTGACAAACCTGACAAAAACAAGAAATGGGGAAAGGATTCCCTATTTAATAAATGGTGCTGGGAAAACTGGCTAGCCATATGTAGAAAGCTGCAACTGGATCCCTTCCTTACACCTTATACAAAAATTAATTCAAGATGGATTAAAGACTTATATGTTAGACCTAAAACCATTAAAATCCTACAAGAAAACCTAGGCAATACCATTCAGGACATAGGCGTGGGCAAGGACTTCATGTCTAAAACACCAAAAGCAATGGCAACAAAAGCCAAAATCGACAAATGGGATCTCATTAAACTGAAGAGCTTCTGCACAGCAAAAGAAACTATCATCAGAGTGAACAGGCAACCTACACAATGGGAGAAAATTTTTGCAACCTACTCATCTGACAAAGGGCTAATATCCAGAATCTACAATGAACTCAAACAAATTTACAAGAAAAAAACAAACAACCCCATCAAAAAGTGGGCAGAGGACATGAACAGACACTTCTCAAAAGAAGACATTTATGCAGCCAAAAAACACATGAAGAAATGCTCCTCATCACTGGCCATCAGAGAAATGCAAATCAAAACCACAGTGAGATACCATCTCACACCAGTTAGAATGGCCATCATTAAAAAATCAGGAAACAACAGGTGCTGGAGAGGATGTGGAGAAATAGGAACACTTTTACACTGTTGGTGGGACTGTAAACTAGTTCAACCATTGTGGAAGTCAGTGTGGCGATTCCTCAGGGATCTCGAACTAGAAATACCATTTGACCCAGCCATCCCATTACTGGGTATATACCCAAAGGACTATAAATCATGCTGCTATAAAGACACATGCACACGTATGTTTATTGCGGCACTATTCACAATAGCAAAGAGTTGGAACCAACCCAAATGTCCAACAACGATAGACTGGATTAAGAAAATGTGGCACATATACACCATGGAATACTATGCAGCCATAAAAAATGATGAGTTCGTATCCTTTGTAGGGACATGGATGAAACTGGAAAACATCATTCTCAGTAAACTATCGCAAGGACAAAAAACCAAACACCGCATGTTCTCACTCATAGGTGGGAATTGAACAATGAGAACTCATGGACACAGGAAGGGGAACATCACGCTCCGGGGACTGTTGTGGGGTGGGGGGAGGGGGGAGGGACAGCATTAGGAGATACACCTAATGCTAAATGACGAATTAATGGGTGCAGGAAATCAACATGGCACATGGATACATATGTAACAAACCTGCACATTGTGCACATGTACCCTAAAACCCTAAAGTATAATTAAAAAAAAAATAAATAAATAAATAAATAAATAAAAGCATGCCAATTTTGTGGCTGGTATGCTTTGTCCTATCTAAACAAAAAAAAAAAAAAAAAAGATAGCTATAGGTATGCGGCCTTATTTCTGGCTTCTCTATTCTATTCCATTGGTCTATGTGTCTGTTTTTGTAGTAGTACCATGCTGTTTTGGTTACTGTAGCCCTGTAGTGTAGTTTGAAGTTGGGTAGCATGATGCCTCCAGCTTTGTTCTTTTTGCTTAGGATTGCCTTGGCTATTTGGGATCTTTTTTTTTTTTTTTTTGGTTCCATATGAATTTTAAAATAGTTTCATCTAGTTCTGTGAAGAAACTCAATGGTAGTTTAATATAGATAGCACTGAATCTATAAATTGCTTTGGGCAGTAGATAGCCTATTAGAAATTTAGCAATTTGGCCAGGTGCAGTGGCTCAGGTCTGTAATACCAATATTTTGGGAGTCCGAGGTGGGCGGATCACTTGAGGCTAGGAGTTCGAGATCAGCCTGGCAAACATGGTGAACCCTGTCTCTACTAAAAATACAAAACTTAGCCAGGCATGGTGGTGGGCACCTGTAATTCCAGTTACCCAGGAGGCTGAGGCAGGATAATCACTTGAACCCGGGAAGGGGAGGTTGCAGTGAGGTGAGATCACGCCACTACACTCCAGCCTGGGTGACAGAGTGAGACTCCATCTCAAAAAAAAAAAAAAAGAAAGAAAGAAAAAGAAATTTAGCAATTTATATAACGGTCTTATTTATTTGTGAGTTGCACAAATAAAAATATATGCTTATATTTGTATAATATTAAATGGATGGGATTAAAAATATACCCTATATACCATCATTTTTTTCCACTTGCTCAATTATCTAGATCTCTTTTCATGTTATTGATATTGCCATTTTAATGATATTGATTCTTCCTATCCATGAACATGGAGAAGCTGGACTTATAAAACTTGTTTGAAGAATAGAACTAGACCAGCATACAAATTTAGCTAGCTGACTTCGTTTCAAGATGACAAATCTGCTGTGAACCTTCAATGCTTACTTATTCTTAAAAGAGGATTGGGTAACTATGCAACAGCATTACAAACAGCTGCTTCAGCCGTTATCAAAAGAACAGAGATGTGGAAATGCTCTCACAAATCTTAAAAGAGGCAGAAACTGCATATTCATTACCAGCTGCCCCAGGTTAAACGTCTCTGTGCAGGGCACACATCACACAGCTTTACTCAGTGTCCTGTGAGCCTCAAAACCACAGGCACGTGATTATGCTGAACTGCTCTCGGAGGCTTGATGGAGCCATGAAGAACAGGTAGAAACAAAATAGCAGACAGGAAAAAGTATCTGCAACAAAGAAACAGCATGGGTGAAGTCCTGAAGAAAGGTAAGGGTAGGATCTATTTAGTGCTGGGTAGTGCAAACAGTGTAGCCTGTTGAACTGAAGGTGGAACAAAGCCAAATGGTGGGAGACATGGTTAGAAGAAGGGTGGGCTGGAGCCTGTGCACCAACCAGGATCCAGATCATCACTCACTGAGCTTATATTTATAGGCAGTTGGACCAACGCAAGATCACCTGCAGAAACTCTGCCAGTGATAAAACGGATGCATCTCTCAACTGACAAAATAACCACAAAATCTCTGCTTTTCGTGCCTGTGCCCAGTGTTTCAGGATGATGGAAATCACAGAGATAAAACACCTAATCCGTTCATCTGTTTGCAAAAATGTTGCATCTAATTAGTATGTATAATGTTAATTCTGACATACATTACAGAATAAAATAATGGACATGAACATAATACAAAAATGCTAAGACTGAGCAAATAAAAGATTAAGAAAATTTCAAGATAAAAGGAGGCTTTAGCAAAAATACAAAATGAACATCTGAACTGGATTATTTTTAACCTCTGACTATTCTAACACATGTCCTGTGTCTGTGGGTAATGCTTAGATAGCTTATTAGAAATTTAGCAATTTATATAAATGTCTTATTTGTTACTGACACAAATAAAAATATATGCTTATATTTGTATAATATTAAGTGAATGGGATTAAAAATATACCTTGAATACTGTAAGTTTTTTTCCACTTGCTCTATTATCTAGATCTGTATTTTCACGTTATCATTTCCTAACATTTTCTGTTTCTAGTTGGAACTGTAGAGAAAATACATATTATGATTTCTACTTTATATTTGGAAAACATGAAGTAAAAAAAAAAAATCAAAGATAACATGGTAGCCTGTGGAATTATAAGAAAAGAGAAGACGAAACAGCTTACTGAGCCAGTCTCACTGAGTATTACTGAGCCCCCCCAGCACTGTGCAAAGCGTCAGTTTCTCATTCTGCCTACCTGGCAATGGCAAACTCCCCAGTTTTCCCAATTGCCCCGCCTACACGAAGAAAGACAGTCCCTTGGGTGACTTTGCTTCCACTGAGTTTAACAGACAATTTGTGCCTCCAACCTAGACATAAGGAAACAAGAAAGAAAAGGAGAGAAAGGGTTAAAAACACATGGGAAGTATGACTTCCTGGATCCTTTAATGGAAATACAATTTTCAGGGTTGTATTTGAACAGTGCTGCACACATTCATGCAAAAATACAACTTTAGTTTCAGTGAATTTGGTGAAAAACTACATTTAAAAATACACATTATGGGTCACATTTTAATTTTCCAGAATAAATAGTTTAATAATATTTTTAAAAGAAAATTCTTTATTTTTCCAGGCATTTTTATGACTTTTAAAAATGGAAGTCCTGTGTCTTCTTTTGTCTATTGCCTTTGTACTGTGTGGCATATATATATAGTATGTATACTTTCTATAGCCAAGTTTTTATTTGCCATAGTGAGACGATTAATCCAGAAAAATCTAGGAAACCAATTGGGCAAGAAGAGGTATGCTTTTATAATCATTTAGAGGCAAAGTGAGTCATTCTTCTTCTTCTGCAGGGATATGTGCTAAGAATGCCCAGTACACATAGATACAGATCAATATAGTATCTGTCAGTAGATCATTCCCTTGCAAATGGCCAAATGTGACTTTTTACATCTAGAGCTAAACAGATCTTTTATTCTGAATTCTGAAATTACTGTAGCTTAATAACAAACTGAAAAAATGCAATTCTTCATATGATTATTTGAAAATAATCGAAAGGGGAAAGAAACCTACCAGAGAGGAATTTTAATTCATGAGTTAATCATTGCTAAAGAATTTTCTTTCTCTTCTCAGCCCATTCTACTGGAATCTGGCTCCCCCACTATCTCTCCACTGAAACCACCCCAGCCAGGCTCACTAAGGGTTGAATTGTTTCTTCATCCAATGAGCCTCTATGGGGCCCTGTCTCATTTGACCACAATACAAAGGAAATAGACAAAAGAAGACACAGGACTTCCATTTTTAGAAGTCATAAAAATATTTGGTGTGGGCCGGGCACGGGGGCTCACGCCTGTAATCCCAGCACTTTGGGAGGCCGAGGCAGGCAGATTACAAGGTCAGGAGATCGAGACCATCCTGGCTAACACGGTGAAACCCCGTCTCTACTAAAAATACAAAAAATTAGCTGAGCGTGGTGGCGGGCGCCAGTAATCCCAGCTACTCAGGAGGCTGAGGCAGGAGAATGGCGTGAACCTGGGAGGTGGAGCTTGCAGTGAGCCGAGATCGCGCCACTGCACTCCAGCCTGGGCGACAGAGCCAGACTCCGTATCAAATTTGCTGTGGTGTATGCCTCCTCTCTTCCTCCTCAGCTTTCTTTCCTTGGCTCTTTTAACGATAACCTTTGCCAGTCTTCCTTCTCTCTGCCCATTCTTCAGTCTCCTTTGCAGGGGCCTCTTTCTTTGCTCTCTTTCCTTCTTATCTGGCACATTCTTCCTGGTTAATGACATCATCCACTTTCCTCTACACTGACTACAGTCTGAGTGACTCCCAACTCTCCATCTGTAGAACACATCCATTTCCAGAGGCTGAGATCCGTATCTCTACCTGCCTCATGGTGCACACACACTCTCAAACCCTAAAGGCAGCTCCAACGTAACATGTGAGAAACTAGCCCATCATCTTGCTCCAAACTAGCCTTTCTTCCCGTGTCGTCAAGCTCAGAGAATGACAGATCATCCACAACCAGAATTGTCCTTGACTCTTTGCTTTTCTGCATTTTTAAATCCATTCACCTAGGTCCATTTTGCTTCTAACTATCTTTGCAACCTCTCTACTTCTATTTTTTTTTTTTTTTTTTGCCTGAATTGTGGCAATAATTGTCTAACAGGCACCTTGCTTCCATCTTGTGGCCTTCTAATCTATGCAGAAGCAAAAGTGATTTTTCTAAAAATAGAAATAATCTGGTAATTCTTAATACCCTTCAATGGCTTTCCATTCACCCACAGACAAAGCCCAACCTCTCCACTTGGGACACAAGGCTCTTCCCTCATGATCTGACCCAATTTGTCTCCCCCACTTCATCTCCTATCACTGTCCTCCCGGTCTCTACAATCCTCGCAGGGCCTTCTTTCAGTTTCTGCTCTCTCCTACTTCCAGGCATTTACAGATGTGGTCGCTTCTGCCTAGAATACTTCCCTTCTCCCTCTTACTCATCCTTCAGGAGTCAGCTTAGAAATCTCTTTTCCTCGAAAGGCTCCCTGACCTTTATGCTCTGCATATATCTTGAATGTTTCCTGAGAGAAAGTTTATTACTCAGGATTGGAACTGAGATTTTACTTGCTGTCTTTCCCACTAGCCTAAACTCAATTAAAGACCTCACTGTGTTGTTCTTCACCGAATTCCCAGTCTGGCCCAATGCCCAGTTATTTAGTAGACACTCAACAAAAACTGTTGAATTTTTAAAGATAAGTACCTTAAAGCATTACAATAAAACTTAGCTATCATACTTACGGGCAAATGGGGAAAGGGACCCTGTGTTTAAAAAATAACGTGATCCATTAGTCTTCATATTTTTGAGGTGAAATCTGTCAGCAAAATGACCCATTGTTGGGCAACCTCCTTTGGGACAAAAGAAGCAATTTCCCTGATGACAGAAAATGAGAGGTGATTACTTATGTAATTAGAAATGTTGCCCTTCAATAAACTCACTATATATTATTAAATAATAATAAATCTCCAGGATCTAAATAAAGGGTATGCATTTTAAGAGTGCCTAACAGG
The DNA here is from genome assembly GCF_028878055.3 of Symphalangus syndactylus. Taxonomy (NCBI): domain Eukaryota; kingdom Metazoa; phylum Chordata; class Mammalia; order Primates; family Hylobatidae; genus Symphalangus; species Symphalangus syndactylus. Next base: position 21,979,005 of record NC_072424.2, read on the forward strand.
CCACCATGTCTGTTTTCAAAAATAAAACAAAAGCAACTGAGGGAAAAAGAGAAACTCCCTATTAAAAATGGGTAGATGATATGAATAGACAATGCACGGAAGAGGAAGCTCAAATAGTCAATAACTATGCAAGATGTTCAGTCTTACTAGTTGTCAAGCATATGTTAATTAAAACAAAGTAAAATTTCATATTCAGCAGATTTGCAAACATTAAAGCAATTGGCAACACTGAATACGTGTAATAGGGGAATTCTCATTCGCTTCTGATGGAAAGCTGTATTGTTCTTCACTGCATTCCCAGCCTGGAATATAATTTTTAAAATGTCAAAAATATAATCAGATCAAATTTTTTAATTTTTAAAAATTTGCTGTGCACACAAAAGAACAGTCCTTGAGCTAAGAGACTTCAAACTGAAAATGGTAAGAAGCCCCTGCTTACAGCAATCACAAGATAGTTTATAAAGAAGGGAGTATTTTGACCTTTTTTTTGTGATTGGCTATTATGCATTAACATTCTTCTCTAGGGCAAGTAGAGATATTTATGCTGATTTGTCTACAGCTGATTGGTTTAATTTCCCTGAATCATGCTGACAAGGAGGTAAAGCTCATGTTTTTGTGTTTCATTTATGATTAGAGCTAGTGTTTCTGGGAAATCAGGATGACTTGGTTTTGGCTATGTGGTCGTGGGTGGCCTTGGATTATATCTAAATTGTGGCCTTCATTTTTATTTTTCTTTAGCAATCGATAGACATTTTAAACAGTGATTTGGTAATGTCTAATAAAGAAGGAAATGCATGTATGCTTTGATAATTTCACTTCTGTTGTATGCCATGAAGGAATTCCACTCAAGTACATAAGGAGACATACAAAGGTGGCAGAGTTGGTAGAAATTGCTTTTTTTTTTTTTGAGATGGAGTCTTGCTCTGTTGCCCAGGCTGGAGTGCAGTGGCCTGATCTCAGCTCACTGCAAGCTCCGCCTCCCAGGTTCATGCCATTCTCCTGCCTCAGCCTCCCGAGTAGCTAGGACTACAGGTGCCTGCCACCATGCCCGGCTAATTTTTTGTATTTTTAGTAGAGATGGGGTTTCACTGTGTTAGCCAGGACGGTCTCGATCTCCTGACCTCGTGATCCACCCACCTTGGCCTCCCAAAGTGCTGGGATTACAGGCGTGAGCCACCAGGCCCGGCCGACATTGCTTTTAATAACAAAAACTGGAAAAAATAAAAACTCACATTAGTAGGAGAACGAATCAATAAATTATGGCTGATTCCTATAAAATAAATACATTAGATCTACCTACATCAATGTAAATTTCAAATTTTATATTTATAATATTTAATGAAAACAGCAAATCCAGAAACATAACATGATAGCATTTATTTGATACATATCAAATTCAACTCTGCCTTAGGGGAAGGATTGAAGGGAATATAAGGTCCTTTGCTTCTTTAATTTTATTTGTATGTTTTAAAAATCTAAAGGATTTAGATACAGCATCTAAATATACCCTATTTGGGTACAGTACAATAAAATATGTCAAGGAAATTGATTCATTCTAATAGTTTGTAACCACAAGTAGCATCCATGTGGCATGAGCTAGCTTCTAAGGATTCTCCAATTTGGCAGATTAACCCTTATCTCCAAATATACAATGACTCCAAGAGCCTGCTTCTACTAGAAGTAAATGCCAGGATCCCGTGGGTGCTCAGAGTAGCAGCCGAGGCAGGAAGAAGAGAGAGGTCGGGGAGAAGGAGGATATGTGGGAAATGCTAATGTTTGGCTGTCAAGCTTTCTGAGAATGTCGGGAAACTGAGAGAATGGCCTAAACCCCTCCATCTGTCAATCTCTATAGCAAGAGGGAAATGCTTCTTCATGTCACAACACGGCACTTATTCACAAAGTACTATTACTTACCATAAACTTCAGCTGAATAGCCCACATTTTCTACCGTGATAAAACAGGGGATTAGGTCTCTAAAGCACGAGAATGAAGATCTTTTCCACTTCCCACTACAAAATAGATTTTCTTTCTTTTACTCAAGTAAAATCAGATTTGGTAGTTTGTCACATATTGATCTGGGTAGAACTCCTGTGAGCTATCTATGCCTTAGTTCTGCTCTGTATAAATAATTAAATTTTAATAAAATAGTTTTCATGTTCCAAGTAAATAGTAATATGTTTGGTTGTAGCTATTGATTGGTTCAGCCTTCTTAGGGCATCTTTGAAGATGACATTTAAAATATATATGCAGAAATATTTTTGCCCTAGACTTATGCCTGTTACACAGTAGCATCTAATTACTGCATAACAAATGGCCAAAAAAGCAAAATTGTATATAATTTTCAAAAGAGCTGAAACAACCAGAATATAAATAGTTGGTTGAGTTATTTCAACCCTCCAGCAATCCCAGCTACTGTTCAGTACTCAGCACAGAAACAATCCATTATTTCCCAAAATGGCAGGTGCATTTTTTTTGCTACCTACTCAAAGCCCTAATGTTTAGCTGGATGATTGTGTTTCAAAAAATTACTTTATAATTAAATTCCAAGTAAGATGATTTACTTACTGCTTTAAAAGATGTGTAGGATCTACAAGGATAAGCAATAAATGCATCAGGATTAAGAATGCTTTCAGCATAAAATTGATAACTTCGGGCATGGTTACAGTCAAAGAAGGAAGCCATTTCTGTGAAAACAATTCCCAGTTAACTGATAGCAATTAACTGATAACCGGTAGCATAAACCATTTCTTAGAAACAGTAACTGTAGCCGGGTGCGGTGGCTCACGCTTGTAATCCCAGCACTTTGGGAGGCCGAGGCGGGCGGATCACGAGGTCAGGAGATCGAGACCATGGTGAAACCCCGTCTCTACTAAAAATACAAAAAATTAGCTGGGCGTGGTGGCAGGCGCCTGTAGTCCCAGCTACTCGGAGAGGCTGAGGCAGGAGAATGGCGTGAACCCGGGAGGCAGAGCTTGCAGTGAGCCGAGATCGCGCCACTGCACTCCAGCCTGGGCGACAGAGCAAGACTCCGTCTCAAAAAAAAAAAAAAAAAAAGAAACAGTAACTGTAAGTGGCAGTCTTCTTGAGTTGGGAGGGCCAGACCTTTTGTTTAGGCTTGGATATTGTACAACATTTATCAAAGTTACATATAATTTTATTTGTACCTAAGAATTATGTGACTCAAAAAGGACATTCAAGAAGTGGAAATAAGCAAAAGCAAATGTGGATGACTTTGTGCTTTGACACGAATACACTGAGTCACTTCCTAGTGACAGCGGCAGGAGGCAGACAATTTCCTAGGCAGATAGGGGTGTGTCCTCAGTGAAACCCAACCTTTAAGCCAAAAGCAGTGTGAAGCCTGAAAACGAAGCTGCCAGTTCCAGGTAAAGTCCCTGACCAGAGTGAGAACTTCTATTCCTGTTTGCCTGGTCTTTCCTGAACAACGTTTTTGGTTCTTTCTGAACAAGGTTTTTTGTTTGTTTGGTTGGTTGGTTGGTTGGTTTTTGGTTTTTTTTAGATGGAGTCTGGCTCTGTCACCCAGGCTGGAGTGCAGTGGAACAATCTCAGCTCACTGCAAGCTCCGCCTCTGGGGTTCACGCCATTCTCCCGCGTCAGCCTCCCGAGTAGCTGGGACTACAGGCACCCACCACCACGCTTGGCTAATTTTTTGTATTTTTAGTAGAGATGCGGTTTCACCATGTTAGCCAGGATGGTCCTGATCTTCTGACATTGTGATCCACCCACCTCGGCCTCCCAAAGTGCTGGGATTACAGGCATGAGCCACCACGCCCGGCCTGAACAAGGCTTTTTAACCAATTGAATGTTGCTTTTTCCAAGGCTACCTACAGCCAACACCTCCCTCATTCTGAGCCTATAAAAAGCCCAGACTAAGCCACACTTTGGGGACTACCTGCCTTTGGGCGGGAACTACCTGCCTTCAGGTAGGGGCTACCCACTTTGGGTTCCCCTCTCAGCCAAGAGCTGTTTTGTCACTCGATAAAACTCTTCTCCACCTTGCTCACTCTTCAGTAGTCTGTGTAACCTCATTCTTCCTGGACGTGGAACAAGAACCCACCAAACAGCAGGTGCCAAAGGAGCTGCTGAAACACTGTAGCCATCCCACCCCACGCGTCAGGAAGCTGCGGTGGGGCTGGGACAGCCCAAGAGCTGTTGTCTGGAGTATGGCAATGGGATCAAACAATGTGAGACACACCCCTATTCGCTGAACTGTGCAGAGGGTGGGATCAAATGAGCTGTAATACGAACGAGCCATAATGTTTCCTGGGGGCTTAGGCCTCAAGGCTCCGTAAGTCAGAGCTGTAACATGCTGTATGTACATCACCCCCTTTGGGGCTCCATGGTTCCTGGCATATCCGAGTTTTTTGGGCACCACCACATTTCCCTCATTCAGAAGCTGGTGCCCAAGGTAGAAGCTGCTTGCAGTATGCCTGGTCCAGCCACAGCCTCGTGTGGAACCAGTGCCTGTACTGGCCTGAAGCCACCTGCCCTACCACAGCAGTGGGCGTGCCTGGCTCAGCCTTGGCAGGTGTGAGATCCAGGTCAGCAGAGTGAGCTGAGCACAGGTGCCAGGCCAAGTGGGTGAGATAAGTCCGGTGGTGAGCCCAGCAGGTGCAAGTGAAACTCAGGCAGAGGCACTGCAGGCTGTGGAGGTCTCTGGCTGGTGAAGCAGTATGGAAAAAATCCTGTATCACTAGGACCTCTGACACAATATCCCTGTGCATATAGTATCTCCACTGTAGACCAATTAAGACTCTGCCTCTCTGTTTCTGCAAGAATAACTGTACTTCTTCCTATTCAACCACAAAAGTCAGCACTGTTAACCAGTGCTGGGTTAAAGGTGTAACAGGTGGGGGGTTTTATAAAGAATGCTAAAGATGAATTAGTTTTGTCATTATCAAGCATGACATTATTGCCAAATAGGATTATTGGAATAATAATAATAAGATCTAAATACATCTGCACATTCCAAAATTTCCATAACATTCTAGTCATTTATTATTTCTTTTCCTTCTTCTTCTTTTTTTTTTTTTTTATTTTAGAGATGAGGCCTCACTATCATGTTGTGCCCAGGCTGGTCTTGAACTCCTGGCCTCAAGTCTCAAGTGATCCTCCTGCCTCAGCCTCTCAAAGTGCTGGGATTACAGGTGTGAGCCAGTGTGCCCAGCCATTTATGCTTTATTTTATTTTACATAACAGTATTTTTACTGAATGGCATGGACTATTCATTCAATGACCTACACAGCTTAGCCAATCTTTGAGAAACTAGATTTTGGTTTTAGCATATGCAGTATAATTATTATGTAATAATTGTTTCCAACAAATGACTCCTTCCAGGTCCTCACCCATTTGCAGTATTATGTAACCATTCCTTCTCTCAACATGGAGGCCATGTTAAAAATACCCCTACTCCGTTACAGGCTGATCTTGTAACTTGCTTTGCCCAGTAGCAAAGAACCAAGATCAGTTCTCTGGAGAAACTGACATTGGTTAAGTTCTAAGGCCCTAAAAGACCTTCCAGCATCCACTCTTACTGTCTTGGAACCCAGTTGCAATATTATGCAATCCAGGCTACCTGTCCGGGGAGAGAGGTCCTGAAGGATGTCAGACCACCTGACAGAGGAGAACAAGTCCCAGGGTTCCTGACACGGAGGGTCATCTCAGACCTCCTCATCCAGCTTAGCCCAGCTCAGCCCCCAGCTGGATGCAGTCCCCTGAGTTACTCCAGTCAACACCACAGGAAGCAGAATCTCAGCAGAACTCTGCCTGAATTCTGACCCTCAGAAGGCTGGGCAATAACATAATTTTTCCTCTAATTGTTCACTGTGGTTTGTTACACAATAGAGAACTGAGACAGCATAGTTGCAGAAATAATGTAATATCATCGGCACAGATTAATAATTGGCATCGTCCATTTTTATTAAACAAAGACTTCTCTTATATTAGGTCTCTGTATATCTATAGATTTATATTCACAATTAATTGTGATTTAGGCAAGACGGTTCGTTAGAATATAGCAAACTGTTAATTTTAAAAGTAATGGTTTCTTAGTAATAAATTTAAGTAAAATAGAACATCTTGAAGTCTTAAAACTCATCCAAAGGTTTAACATGAATGATAAATGTTCTTTTAATCCAATAAAGTTATAGGAAATCTTAAAATGTCTCAAAATGATAGCTTATGATAAATGTATATTTTAGTTGAATTAATCTTTTATAAAATTTCATATGATCTGTGTATAACAATTAATTACGTAATGAAGTCTTCTGATCTATATTTTGTCCTAATAGAAAGGATTCATAGTCATAATATAGAAAATAATGAGGAAAATCAATTTTATAATATGCCTTTTTTGTATGAATTTTGCTTATCTGAACTAGGTGAAATTGGCTTTAATTCTTATTTGTTGCACCTGTAGATTAGACAGTTGTGTGGGCTTTTAAAATATAGTCATTACAAATATATACTTCTGATCACATTTGCTCTTTCAGAGCAAATATTAAACCTTTGTAATTTATTTCTAGTGAAGTATATACCTGAGTTACACTCAATACTATGATCTGTGTATCTTTCCTTTACAACAGCCAAATGAAAGAGCAAGTAATTTCAACCCCTTGATATCTTGACTACAGGGGATTGGGCTGTGAGATATTCAGAATCATCCAGGTATCCATTATCGTATCATCATACATATATTATTATTATTATGTATTATGGGTAATATATTTCATTATTTATATGATGAAATGTAGAGATAGGGAAGAACAAATTTCCCAAATAATAACCATTTGGTGCCTTTTAACTTGATGCCATAAAGATATTGTAATTATTATTATTGGAAACTACTATAAAAAGTTAAATACTACTTGTTTAATTTGTAATTACAGCATCCAGAGTGATTCTTGTTACAAGTAATTCAAACCACGTCTCTTCTCTGCTCAAAACCCACTCATGGCTCCTATCTCATTTGAGTGAAAGCTTAAGTCTTTTCTACCATCCACAGAGCCCTGTGCCTGGTTCCCTCTCCAACCTTATGCCCTACTTCTCTCCTTTTACCTAGTTTCAGCCACAACAGACTCCTCACTGTCATGAACCTGCCAGGCTGACTCCTGTTTTCAGCCCTTACACTTGCTTCCCCCTGTTGGCCTGGAATGCCTCTCCCCTTGGTGTCCATAAAGCTAACTCCTTTAGGTCATCTTTTCAGTAAGGACTCCCTTACCATCCTGTCAACAATTTTCTTCTTCTACTTTACCTTCACTGTCACCAACACATCATATTCCCCTTCCACGCTTTATTTTGTCCCCTTAGCTCTTATACTATTTATTGGTTTCCTAACAAGTTAGAAAATTAACTCCATCAGGGAGGGACCTTTGTCTTTTGTATTCATTTCCATATTTGCTCTTCCTAGAATAATGCCTAGCACATGGTAAACACTCAATACATATTTGCTGAGTGAATAACACACCTTCCTTGTTTATATTGAATGACTGCAATATGCTAGACATTGATAAGGCACCAGGGATACAAAGTTAACTAAGACACGGTACCCAATCTTGTGGATCTTAGAACTGGTGGGAGAGCTTCTTATATGCAACTGTGTTTTGAGAGAAAATACATTTTATATGTATATTATACACAAAAGTATATGCATCCCATCTAAGGAGAGAGCTCAGTGAATATGCATCAGCAGCATTCATAGTTTAGAAAGTATTTACCTTTTTTATAAGCATTGAAGTTAAATTTCAGTAAAGGTGTAATTAAGTCTTCACATCCTGGCATGTGCTTCCCTCCATTTGGGTAAAAGTCAAGATGACCACAAGCATCAATGGTTCCAACACCTGAAATAAATAAAAACAGGGTAAATGCCTCTAAAAATCTCCTCTATGCTTCAATGAAGTTTCTGATTCTGTTAAAACTTACCAAGCTCAAAGAGGATGCGAGCTGCATTTGTATGAATAACATCAACAAAATTGGCATCTGAGGGGTCTAGCCTGACTTCCTTTGGAGTGTTGTGGAAAAATGGCCCAGCTGGGTCCAACCCTAGAGAAAGCACAATCAAGACATGTTCTATGGAAGTGCACATTAATATTGTTGTTACTTTGGAAGCATGTATCCTTTCCTACATTATTTCTATCAATCAAAGATCACTCAGGAAAAAGTACAGATACATAACCTAAATCTATAAATGTAGGGTCTCTATATATTGCAATGTCAAGTATCTACATATAAGTAATGCTATGTTGAGACAATGCCAAAACAGCTAACAAACTAAAAAAATCACAGTGGCTATCCTAGGGTCTGTATATGGAATACCATATATACAATATGGTTATGAATTACAAAAGTTCTTGAAAAGCAACATCTGTAGGCAAAGAATTAGAAACACAACCACTCTTCAATGTGTAAAGATGAATCTACAAAGCAACACAATTAAAATAACAGAATCTTTGTCTTGAACTATGGCTCACTTAGTTCTACTTTTCATTAATAGTAATACAAATGAAAAGCCCGAAGCCCAGGGAAGTGAAGTGACTGGACAAGGTTATCATATGTTAGAAGCAAACTGGACTAAGAGGCCAGGTGTCCAGACTGTCATCCCATTTGCGTCATGTTCAAATGTTTCGTAACATTTGAACATTCATAATAAGGGCAAGATAGCTGGAAGTCTTTAAAACGTTATGATCTTTCACATATTCAATAATTTCTGTATTTGACAATTATTTGTCAAGCACCTAGTATGTGCCAGGAACTAGGTTTAGCATTCAGATATGAGGAATAAGACCTTGCTTTGTCCTCAAGGGATTTTCCATTTGGTGGGAAAGGCACCCCAATAGTGTCCTCCGTGCAGAGGCAGTGGTGATTATAAGTGTTATCCAAGCACAGAGAAGCCACATATAACCCAGTCTTGCAGAACTAGGACATGCTTCTGCAAGAGATAAGAAACACCGCCGGGTGCGGTGGCTCACACCTGTAATCCCAGCACCTTCGGAGGCCGAGGCGGGTCGATCACAAGGTCAGGAGTTCGACACCAGCCTGGCCAAGATGGTGAAACCTGGGGTCTCTACTAAAAGTACAAAATTTAGCCAGGCATGGTGGTGGGCACGTGTAACCCCAGCTACTTGGGAGGCTGAGGCAGGAGAATCACTTGAATCCGGGAGGTGGAAGTTGCAGTGAGCCAAGATTGTGCCACTGCACTCTAGCCTGGGTGACAGAGCAAGACTCCGTCTCAAAATATAAAAAGAAAAAGAAAAAGAAAAGAAACACTAGTAGAGATCTGAAGGACCAGAAGAATTGGCCAGGGCAAAGGTAAGGTGGCCAGCAACCCAGGGGAGGACAGAGAAGTACATGGCCTCCAGATGAAAGAGCATCGTGTTTGGGAAACTGTAACTAGTTTGCTAAGGCTGGTGTGTAGAGTTCTAGGATTTGGTGGAAGATAAGGGTAGTATTGCTAGCAGGAGCCAGATGTCAGCTGAGCCATGTCAAGGAGTTTGGACATGACGTGGTCATCAATGGGAAGCTGTTGCAAGCTTGCAAACAAGGGAGATTTATGATCAGATTTATATTTTAGCAAAATCCCTTTGCTGTGATATAGAGGCTGGATCCTGGAGTGGGGAGGATGCAGTGTAGCATTGCCATTGACCCCTGTGGGAATGTGGCATCAGCAAGGAAGGAATGTCTGTGTCACAGCTCTGGGTGTGTGCTCAGCACACTTAGCTTGTCATAGGATTTGTGTTTTTTTTTTTTTTCTGACTAATATAATCACTAAAAGAATGATTATAGAAAAACAAGAGGAGAGAAGAAGGGGCCTAGAATGGAAACTTGAAGAACATGAACATATAGGCAAAGGCAAAAGAAAGGAAACTCATGAGGTAGCCTGGAGAGAGGGAGTCAAAAAAACAAAGACAACCAAGAATATGCGGAATCATAGAAGCTAAGATGAGGGAGCACTTCAGCAAGGCGGGAGGGGTCCACTGGGACAAATTCTGCAGAGGGGTCAAGTAAAACACAGAGTCAAAAGGTCTCGTAGAGTTCCACAAAAAGCCACTAGTGATCTGGTAATAGTGGTTTTGAGGAAAGAAGCTAGGTAGCAGTGGGTCAAGGAGAGAATGAACCCTAAGGAAATGCAATCGCTCCACTTTCAACTTTGTGGAGCTTGGATCTAGAGGAATGCAACAGGCTAGGGCATCATTTAGAAGGAAATGGGAGGCCAGGAAGGAAGGGGTGCGTTTCAGCACAGCACTTCTGTTGACAAGACCTGAGAAAAAGTGAACAAATGACTTAAGTCCACAAAGGGGGTGGAACTCAGAGCACAGGTGGAAAGACAATTAGACAAAGAGATCAATGAAGTAATGCAACATGCATGTGAATGAACCATTCACGCTTAACAAAGAAAGAGGAAAAAGTATTTATCTCACAATTAATCTTCAACTCTTGGAAGAATTTTTATTTTACTGGTGTGATTACACACAACTTTCTAATAAAGTCAGGATTCCTGGAGAGAAACATCCCAAGATAGGTATACCTTGGATCTTATTGATTGGAGGACAAGGCAATCAGATTAAAAAAAAAGACAGTCTTTCCAAGATGTAGGGAAGAGGGAACATTGAATTTGTTGTTCTAGGATATCTCAGGAGAAAAGTCTACAGAAGGGAAGAGAACTATTAGGTTCAACCTATTAATTAACCTTAGGGAGAGAGACATGACCTCTTACTACATGAGTGAGAACTAATTGTTTAGGATCTGAGTGTGTAGTATGTATGTGTATTTTGGTACGTGTGTGTGTCAGCATAATGAGAGTGATTTTTCCTCAAATAAGAAAAGCATTGATACTGTTTATAAATAAAAATAAATAAAAGCAGAATCAGCTGAGTAACCCCCTAACTATAGTTATTATGACAACTGCTTACCACTTATACATAAATACCAAAGACATAAAAACTTATGTATGTCCTTAATATGTTTATCATATTAATTTTGTTTTTAACTGGTTTATTACATAGCTAAAATCTGTTTGTGAGGTCTCAGTTCTTCTATTACTTAAGGAACATGATTGCCCAAAGACTAATTTCTCAGAGGAATATAGATTACAACATCCACATTATATTAATTCTTTGGACATTCAGAAAGCCTTTAAAAACCTGTTTTCTATTTACCCAGAAGGACAATTCACCTGATGGGAAAAACTAGAGTTAAACGGTATCTGATTTTTGAAAAAACTTAATAAAAACAAAATCTCTTTGAATTGATTATAACCCAGTATGAACTGTAAATGCAGTTATGTGTTCTGCTTCACTCAGGCCAGGTCATCTCACAGCCTGCGTGAGGCTGTGAGGCCCCATGTGGTTCCACCTTCAAAAGAGGAACTCATTTCTTCTTTTCTTCTGGGCTTGAAAATTGACCGCAAAGGGTCACATAATGACTTCAGCGAAAAAGTTCAGTTTTTATTATTCTAAATAAGAATGGTGGTGAAAGTTCAGTTTTTATTATTCTAAATAAGAATGGTGGTGGTGGTGGTGGAGGTGATTGAGGAGGAGTTAGGAGCAGAGAGCTAGGAGAAGAAAGATGACTTATAGCAGGAATAAGCCTGTTATATCAACAGATTGCAGAGACAGAATACTTTAATCCCAATTTGGACTTCCTAGATTTTTTTAAAAAACTGTGTTCTAAATTGAGATTTGAATTTAAAGTGTTCATGTATGTGTGTGTATGTGTGTGTGAGAGAGAGAGAGAGAGCATGCACACACACATGCACACAGAGCACAGTAGTTTAACAAAGACAAAATATGCTACTGTGGCCAAGCCTGGAGTCAGTGCAGTAAGGGAGGCTTTCTGTTAAAAATAACAGGCTCATCCATAATTATAAGACCAAGTGATATAATAGTTGTGTTTTCAAATACAAAAGAGGCACATGTCAAAGGGTATGAGAAGCACAGAGAATTAATTCCTGCCCGAGGAGGAAACATCTGAGATGAATCTTGACAAAGGGACAGTGAATGCTCAGCAAGAGGGACAACAGCACGTGCAAAGGCACAGAGCATGAAAAACTGTGATGAAACATGACAAGTTTACGTGACAAGCTAAGAGGCTTTAGGCAAGGAGACACCCTGAGAGATTTGGAGCAGTGGAGTGGCATGGCCTGCGCCTGGAAAGATAAGCCTGGCAGTACTTGTAGAAGACTAGGCTGGGGCACCAGCGGGGACCAAGGCCAAACTGCAGACAAGAGATGAGGGACTGAGCCAGGACAATGACCAGGGGATGGACGGGAAAAGGCAGATAAAGGAGACGTGGGGCCGGCTTACTGGCTGTTGGTGGGGGATGCAGAGGGAGAGGCCAGCCCCGCCTGTCGGTAAAGGAGCTGATGCTTTGACCTTCATCCATCTCACACAGAATGTGGGGAGGAGACATGATTGTTTATTACACCCCCAAACCCAATTCATGCTATATGCTTTACTCTGCAACTTATTTTTAGACTTAGCAGTATATCCAGGGATAATATTAAAAATGGTAACAACTGAGTAGGCTGCAGTCCAGGTGTGTCGGGAACGTCCAGGACAATCAGTGGGACTCAAACTCATTCTTTTTTAAAAATAACTTTTAAAAATTGATATATAATAGTTGTCCATATTTTGGGGTCACATGTGGTATTCTGAGACATGTATATAATGTGTAGTGATCAAATCAGGGTAATTGGGACATCCATCGCCACAATCATTCATCTTTTCTTTGTGTTGGGAACATTACAGTCCTTCTCTTCTAGCTATTTTGAAACACGTAATAAATTATTGTTAACTGTAATTTCTGTATCATATATTAGAACGTACTCCTTCTAGCTATGGATTTTTGTACCCATTAACCAGCTTCTCTTTAGCCTCCCCTCTCTTCTTCCCTTCCCAGCCTCTCATAACCACCATTCTACTCTCTACCTCTACGTAAACTTCATTCTTTGCATTACTGGTATGAAATCCCAAAGGATGGAATGTGTCATAATTCCTTCAACCATTCAATTGCAGGTGAGGGATCACATAGTTTCTCTTACTTTGTCACCACAGACAATGCTGCAAAGAACCCCCTTGAAGCGAATCTGCACATTTCTGCTTTGAAAACACGTTCATGTTTTATTTCATTGGAATCACATTTCGTAGTATCTTACATTTTCTTCTGCAGTATTACTTGGTGTTCAGATACTTGATACTGTGTGTAAACAATATTTAAACACACTCAAGGCCCGACTGCAGGGCATGCTTACCAGTTATTCTTCCAAGGCCTGGTATCCTTGACCCAGCTTCCCCAGCCAGGTGTGCTCCCAAGCTGTGGCCAATCAGGTGCACTTTAGAAGGGGAATATCCAAATTTTTTCTGAAAGGATTGTTTAACAGAATAAGTATTTTTAAAACAGCGGTGGAATAGCTTAAATATGCTTTAAAAATAGAAAAAAAAAGATCAACATGGTTCTCCCTTTTGCACGTAAGATGGGGACTGGTAAAGTCACAAAGTGACACCTCTGCCTACATCCTTATCCAACTGAAGGAGAACAGATGGGCTTGGAAGAATGCCTTCTATAGGAGCTCTTCTGCTTGTGCTAAGGGGCTGGCCTGTGGTCCTTGGAAACAGGAGAACAACCCTAGCAACTATATTTGTGGCTTGTAGCTCCATGCTGATCCTTCCTGAGGCCCAATCCTTTCAGCATGCTCACAACACGCATCAAAGGCAGCTCATTCCTACACTGTTATCCACCTTGCCTGTGTCTGTATCCTTCAGGTTAAGGCAACACTAGAAAATGTATGGAATAACTTTGGTTTTAAAATAGGAGCTTTTAAGAATATTCACAAACTCAAAATAACTCAATATCAAGAAAGCAAATGATCCAACCAAAAATGGGCAAAGGATTTGAATAGTTATCAAAAGAAGACATACAAATGGCCAACAGATTTACGAAAAAATGTTGAACATCCTTAATCATTAGGGAAATACAAATCAACATCACAATGAGATATCACTTCACATCTGTTAGAATGGCTATTATAAATTAAAGATAACAAGAGCTGTCAAAGATTTGGAGAAAAGGGAAAGCTTGTACACTGTTGGAGGGGACATAAATCGGTATAGCCATTATGGAGAATAATATGGAGGTGCCTTGAAAAACTAAAAATAGGATTACTATATGATCTATCAATCTCACTTCTGGGAATATATGCAAAGGTATCAAAATCATTACGCTGAAGAAGAGATATTTGCACTTCCATTTCATTGCAGCATTATTCTCAATAGCCGAAATATGGAATCAACCTGTGTCCGTCAATGAATTAATGGATAAAGAAAATGTGTTGTACCTGCACAATGAAAAAGGAAATTCTGTCATTTGTGACAACATGGAAGACATGCTAAGTGAAAGAAGCCAGGCATAGAAAGACAAACACTGCATGACCTCACTTAATATGTGGAATTTTAAAAAGTCAAACTACGTAAGTAGAGGATAATAGTAGTTATCAGGGGCTGAGATTGGGGTGTGGGGAATAGGGAGATATTGATTAGTGGGTACAAAGCTTCAGTTACACAGGAGGAATAAGTTTCTGAGATTTATTGCTTAGCAATAATAGTAATGCATTGTATATTTCAAAATTGCTAAGAGTAGATTTAAAACATTTTCTTTATTAAAAAATGCTATGTTGGCCGGGCTCAGTGGCTCACGCCTGTACTCCCAGCACTTTGGGACTCCGAGGCAGGCAGATCACAAGGTCAGGAGTTCGAGACCAGCCTGACCAACATAGTGAAACCCCATCTCTACTAAAAAAAAAAAAAATAGAAAAATTAGCCAGGTGTGGTGGTGTGTGCCTGTAATCCCAGTTACTCAGTAAGCTGAGGCAGGAGGATCGCTTGAACCCAGGAGGCAGAGGTTGCAGTGAGCTGAGATCACGCCACTGCACTCCAGCCTGGGCGACAGAGCGAGACTCCATCTCAAATCTCAAAAAAAAAAAAAAAAAAAAAAAAGATCATGTCCTTTGCAGGGACACAGATGAAGCTGGAAGCCATCATTCTCAGCAAACTAACACCAGAACAGAAAACCAAACACTGCATGTTCTCACTCATAAGTGGGAGTTGAACAATGAGAACACGTGGACACAGGGAGGGGAACAACACACCCTGGGGCCTGTTGGGGATGGGGGCCAAGGGGAGGGAGAGCATTAAGACAAATACCTAATGCATGCAGGGCTTAAAACCTAGATGATGGGTTGATAGGTGCAGCAAACCATCACGGCACATCCATACCTATGTAAAAAACCTGCACATTCTGTACATGTATCCTGGAACTTCAAGTAAAATGAAATAAAATAAGAAAGAAGAATGGTCCAGTTGAAAAAAAAATGATATGTGAAGATGTGAAGTGACAGATATGTTAATTAGATTGATGTAATCATTCCACTATGTATACTTGTATACATATATCAAAACATCACAATGTACCCCATGAATATGTACAATTATTATTTGTCAATTAAAAACAAAAACAAATAAAAAAGAATATTCACAAATAGATTATACATCTAGAGTTTAAACAAAAACAAAAGTGTGATAGGAAACAAAGGAGCAAGCATTTAAAAATGTTTTAAAATATCAGACTAAATTTAACACGAAATCTACCATCTTAACAAAATCTTAATTGCATAACCCAGTTTTGCTAATTACAGGCATGATGTTGTCCAGAAGATCTCTAGAATTTACTCAGCTTGCATAATTGAAACTTTATACCCATTGAATAGCAACTGTATTTCTCTTCTCTTTTCCCCACCTCCTGGAAAGAAGCATTCCATTCTTTGCTTCTGTGAGTTCAGCTATTTTAGATGCCTCATGTGAGTGGAATCACACAATATTTGTCCTTCTGTGATGGGCTTATTTCACTTAGCATAATGTCCTACAGGTTCATCTGTTTTGTTGCATATGTCAGGATTTTCTTCTTTCTTAAAGTTGAATAATATTCCATTGTGTATATATACATTTTCTTCATCCATTCATTTGTTCATGGACATTTAGGTTGTTTCCATGTCTTGATTATTGCAAATAATGCTGCAATGGACATGGAAGTGGAGCTGTCTATTCTAGATCCTGATCTCAATCGTTTGGATAAGTACCTAGAAGTGTGATTGCTGGATCATATGGTAGTTTTATTTTTAATTTTTTGAGGAATCTTCATAGTGTTTTACATAATGGCTGCACCATTTTACATTCCCACCAACGGTGTACAAGGGTTTCAATTTCTCCCAATTCTCAATACTTATAATCTTTTTTTTTATTATAGCCATTCTAAAAGATGTGAGGTAGTATCTCACCATGAATTTGATTTGCATTTCCCTGATGATTATTAATGCTCAATATTTTTTGATAAACCAGTTGGTTATTTGTATGTCTTCTTTTAAAAAATGACTAGGCCAGGCATTGTGGCTCACGCCTGTAATCCCAGCACTTTGGGAGGCCGAGGCGGGTGGATCACGAGGTCAGGAGATCGAGACCATCCTGGCTAACATGGTGAAACCCCGTCTCTACTAAAAATACAAAAAAAAAAAAAATTAACCGGGCGTGGTGGTGGGCGCCTGTAGTCCCAGCTACTCGGGAGGCTCAGGCAGGAGAATGGCGTGAACCCAGGAGGCAGAGCTTGCAGTGAGCAGAGATCACACCACTGCACTGCAGCCTGGGCGACTGAGCAAGACTCCATCTCAAAAAAAAAAAATACTATTTAAGTCTTTTGCCCATTTTAAAATCAGGTTATCTGTCTTTTTGTTATTATGTTGTTGGAGATCCTTATATATTTTGGATGTTAAACCCTTATCGGATATATGATAACATATATGGTTTGCAAATATCTTCTCCCATTCCACAGGTTGCCTTTTCACTGTGTTAATTGTTTCCTTTCCTGGGAAGAAGTTTTTTAGATGTAGTCCCCTGTGTTAGTTCATTCTTGCATTAATATAAAGAAATATCTAAGGCTGGGTAATTTATAGAAAGGAGGTTTAATTGTCTCATGGTTCCACAGGCTATATACAGAGCATAGTGCTGGCATCTGCTTCTGGTGAGGCCTCAGGGAGCTTAGAATCATCGGGGAAGGCAAAGGAGGAGCTGGTGTATCACAGACTGAGAGCAGAAGTAAGAGGCAAGTGGGGAGGGGCCGTGCTCTTTACAATCAGATCTTGTGTGAACTAACCGAGCAAGTACTCACTCATCACCAAGGGGGTGGCACTAAACCATTCATGAGAGATTCATCCCCATGATCTAATACCTCCCACTGAGCCCCATTTCCAAATTGGGGATATTTCAATATGAGATTTGGAGGGGACACACATCCAAACCATATCATTCCACTCCTGGCCCCCTACACCTCATGTCCGTTTCACATTGCAAAATACAATCGTCCCTTCTTACTATTCCCCCAACATGTTAATCATTCTAGCATCAACTCAAAGTTCAAAGTCAAAAGTCTCATCTGAGACTCAAGGCCAAGTTGCTTTTACCTATGAGCCTGTAAAATAAAAAACGAGTTATTTACTTCTAAGACATAATGGTGGTACAGGAATTGGGTAAACAATTCAATTCCAAAAAAGAGAAATTGGCCAAAAGAAAGAGGTAATAGGCCCCATGCAAATCTGAAACCCAGCAGGGCAGGCATTAAATCTTAAAGCTCCAACATAATCCTTGACTCTGTGTTCCACATCCTGGTGTGAGGAGTGGGATCCCAAGGCCTCGGGCAGCCCTGCCCCTGTGGCTTCTCTGGGTGCAACCCACATGCTGCTCTCTGGGGTTGGAGATGAGTGCATGCCAGTTTTTATAATCATGGATCTTCCAGTGGATCTAACATTCTGAGGTCTGGAGGGCAGGATCCCCTTCCCACAGATCCACTAGGCAGTTCCCCTGTGGGGACTCTGTGTGGGGGTTCCAACCCCACATTTCTTCTTGGCATTGCCTTAGTAGAGTTTTTCTGTGGGGGCTCTGTCTCTGCAGCAGGCTTCTGCCTGGGCACACAGACTTATCTATACATCCTCTGAAATCTAGGTGGAAGCTGCCAAGCTTCCTTCACACTTGCACTCTGAGCATCTGCAGATTTAACACCACTTGAAAACTGCCAAGGCTCATGGCTTGCACCCTCCAGAGCTGTGTTCTAAGCTGTATCTGGGGCCCTAAGAGCTGAGGGTGGAGCCTGAGCAGCTGGGATGCAGGGAACAGTGTCCTGAAGGCTGAGCAGGGCAGTGGGACCCTAGTCCTGGGTTCTGAAACCATTCTTTCCTTTTAGGCCTCTGGGCCTGTGATGGGAGGGGCTGCCTCAAAGATGTCTGAAATGCGTTTCAGGCCTTTTCCTCATTGTCTTGGATAGTAGCACCCGGCTCCCTTTTAGTCATGCTAATCTCTCTAACAAGTGGTTGCTCCACAGCCCACTTACATTCTGCTCCTGAACAAGCTTTTTCTTTGTCTGCCACATGGCTAGGCTAGGCTGCAAATTTTCCAAACTTCAATGTTTTGCTTCCCTTTGAAATATAAGTTCTAACTTTAAGTCATTTATTTGCTCCCATATCTGATTGTACATTGTTAGAAGCAGACAGGTCATATCTTGAATGCTTTGCTGCTTAGAAACTTCTTCTGCTAGATACCTGAAGTCATTACTCTTAAGTTCAACATACTGCAGATCCCCAGGGTGTGGATCTACAGCTAAGCACTTTGGTAGGGTGTAACATGGGTGACCCTTGTTACCCATGCAGCTAAGCACTTTGGTAGGGTGTAACATGGATGACCCTTACTCCAGTTCCCAATAACTTTGTCATTTCTATCTGAGACCACATCAGCCTGGATTTCACTGTCCATATCTCTATCATCATTTTGGTCACAATCATGTAACAAGTCTCTAAGAAGTTTCAAACTTTCCATCATCTTCCTGTATTCTTCTGAGCTCCACAACTCTCCCAACATTGTTCATTTCCCAGCTCCGAAGTCACTTCCACATTTTGAAGTATCTTTATAGCAATGCCCTGCTCCTTTTTACTAATTTTTTTTTGTGTTAGTTCATTCTTGTGTTGCTATAAAGAAATATCTAAGGCTGGGTAATTCATAAAGAAAATAGGTTTAATTGGCTCCTGGTTCTGTAGGCTATACATAAACCATAGTGCCAGCATCTGCTTATGTCCAGAAGCTTACAATCATGGCGGAAGGCAAAGGTGGGACTGGGGTATCACATGGCAAGAGTAGGAGCAAGAGAGTAAGTGGGGAGGTACCATCCTCTTTTAAACAAACAGATATTGTGTGAACTAACTGAGCAAGAACTCACTCATCATCAAGAGGATGGCACTAAGCCATTCATGGGGGATCCACCCCCATGATTCGATACCTCCCACTATTCCCACCTCCAAATTGATGACCACATTTCAACATAAGATTTGGAGGGGACACGCATCCAAAGCACGTCCTCCTCTTTGTCTATTTTTGCTTTTGCTGCCTGTGATTTTGGTGAAATATCCAGGAAATCATTGTCAGGTCCAATGTCATAAAGCTTTTCTTCTATGTTTTCTTCTAGGAGTTTTATAGTTTTAGGTGTTATGTTTGTCTTTAATCTGTTTCAAATTGATTTGTGTGTGTGTGTGTGTATAGCGTAAGACAAGGGTCCAATTTAATTCCTTTTTATGTGGATATCCATCTTTCCAAATGCCAGTTGTAGGAAGAGCCTATCCTTTCTTCATTGTGTATTCTTGGCATCCTTGTGGAAGATCAGTTGACCATACATGCATGAGTTTCCTTCTGAGATCTCTATTCTGTCTTTATGCCAGTGCCACACTGCTTTAATTGCTGTACTTTTAAAATAAATTTTGAAATCAGGAACTGTGATGATTCCAGCTTAGTTCTTCTTTCTCGAGATTGTTTTGGCTATTCAGGGTCCTTTGTGCTTCCATGTACATTTCACAATTGTTTTTACTATTTCTGTTAAAAAAAGGCCATTGGAATTTTGATAGGTATTACGCTGAATCTGTAGATAGCTTTGGGTAGTATGAACATTTTGATAATATTGACTCTTTTGATTCATGAACACAGGATGTTTTTCCATTTATTTGTATCTTCTTTAATACAGGTCTGTTCAGATTTTCTGTTTCTTCATGATTCAGCCTTGGTATGTTGTGTATTTCTAGGAATTTATCTATTTCTTCTAGGTTATCTTAAATTTTGTTGTGTAATGATTTATACTAGTCTCATGTTCCTTTTATTTCCGTGGTCTCAATTGTCATGTCTCCTTTTTATTTCTTCTTTTTTTAAATGTTGGTCTTCTCAAGTTTTTTTTAGTCTAGCTAAAGGTTTGTAAATGTTGTTCATCTTTTCAACAAACAATTTCTTAATATTGTTTTTGTATTCACTATTTTGTTCATTTCTACTGTAATTTTTATTATTTCCATTCTTCTGCCAACTTTAGAATAAGTTTATTCTCCTTTATCTAGTTCAGGGGTATCCAAGTTTTTGGTTTCCCCATGCCACAGTGGAAGAATTATTGTCTTGGGCCACACATAAAATAAGTTAACACTAATGATATCTGATGAGCTTAAAAATAAGGTCCATGCATAAATCTCATAATGTTTTAAGAAAGTTTACAAATTTGTGTCGGGCCACATTCAAAGCTGTTCTGGGCTGTGGGTTGGGCAAGCTTGATCTAGTTCTTTTAGGTGTAAAGTTAGGTGGTTGAATGGAGAGCTTTTTTCTTTTTAAATTCAGGTGTTTATCACTATAAACTTCCTTCTTAGTCTGCTTTTGCTGAATCCCATAGGTTTTGGCATGTTGCATTTTTGTTTTCATTTGTCTCATGGTATTTTATAATTTCTCTTTTGATTTATTCTTTAACCCATTGGTTGTTTAAAAGTTTTCTGTTTAATTTGCACATATTTGTGTATTTTCCAGTTTTCCTTTTGTTATTGATTTCTAGTTTCATTCTACTGTGGTTAAGAAAGATACTTGGTATGACTGAAATCTTCTTGAGTTGGCTAAGATTTTGTTCTGACCTCACTTGTGATCTATCCTGGAGAAAGTTCTGTGTGTACCTGAGACGAAAGTGTATTCTGCTGTTGTTGGGTGAAATATTCTATGCACATGTGTTAGGTCCATTTGGTCTATAGTGTTGTTGAAGTTGTTGTTCAAATAAGTTTTCTTCTTATTTGTTTTCCATCTAGGTGATTGATCCATTATTGAAAATCAGATAATGAAGGCTCCTACTATTATTTCACTGGTGTGTATTTCTCCCTTCCATTCTGTCAATGTTTGCTTTATATATTTAGGTATTCTGGTGTTGGGTGCATATATATTTATAATTATTATATATTCCTGGTGAATTGATTCCTTTACCATTATATAATGACCTTTGTCACTTGTGATACTTTCTGACATAAAGTCTATTTTGTCAGATACAAGTACAGTCATTTGTTTTCTTATGGTTACCATTCACATTGATTATTCTTTTCCATGTCTTCACTTTAAACCTATGTGTCTCCAAAATATAAAATGAATCTCTTGTAGACAGCATGTAGTTAAATCTTTTCAAAACTATCTATTCAATCACTCTATATCTTTTGATTAGAGAGTTTAATACATTTACATTTAAAGTATTATTGATGGAGAAGAACTTACTATTGTTTTTTGTTTGTTTTGTCTTGTTTTGAGACAGGGTCTTGCTCTGCCAGCCAGGCTGGAGTGCAGTGGCAAGATCATTATCACAGCTCAGTGTACCCTCAAACCTTTAGACTCAAAGAATCCTCCTGCCTCAGCCTCCTGAATATCTAGGACTACAGGTACATGCTACCATGTCCAGCTAATTAGAATTTTTTTTTTTTTTTTAGATGGAATCTTGCTCTATTGCCAAGGCTGGAGTGTAATGGCACAATCTTGGCTCACTGCAACCTCTGCCTCCCAGGTTCAAGCAACTGTCCTGCCTTAGCCTCCTGAGTAGGTGGGATTACAGGCACCCACCACCATGGCCAGCTAATTTTTGTATTTTCAGTAGAGATGGGATTTCACCCTGTTGGCCAGGCTGGTCTTGAACTCCTGACCTCAAGTGATCTGCCTGCCTCAGTCTCACAAATTGCTGGGATTACAGGTGTGGGCCACTGCACCCAGTCCTAAAACAAAACAAAACAAAACAAAACACCTTTTTATAGAGATAGGGTCTCACTACGTTGCCCAGGCTTGTGTTGAACTCCAGGCCTCAAGTGATCCTCCCACATCAGCTTCCCAAAGTGCTGGGATTACAGGCATGAGCCACCACATCTGAGCACTATTACCATTTTAAACAATTGTTTCCTACCTTTCTGTCTTATAGTTCCTTTGTTCCTCTTTTCCTCTCTTGTTGTCTTCCTTTGTGTTTTGTTGATTTTTTATATTAATATACTTTGATAGCTTTTTTAAATCTTTCATGTATTTTCTATAGGTACTTTCTTTGTGACTACCATAGGGTTTACATAAAATATCTTACAGTTATAATAGTATAATAGTGTATTTTAAGGAGATAACAACTTAATTTCAATCACATACCCCAAAGTCTACACTTTTACTCCTTCACATCACATCCTTCATGTTATTGATGTCATAATTACATCTTTTTTATTGTGTATCCATTAACATATTTTTGTAAGTATTAAGTATTCTTAATACTTTTGTCTTTTAACTTTTATACTAGAATTAAAAGTAGTTTACACACACATGTTACAGTATTCTGTATTTGTCTATATGTTTACCTTTACCAGAGAGTTTTATATTTCCACATACTTTCTCTCTTTCTTTCTATTTCTTTTCTTTCTTCTTTCTTTCTATTTCTTTTCTTTCTTCTTTCTTTCTTTTTCTTTCTTTCTCTCATTCCCTCCCTCCCTCCCTCCCTCCTCCCCCCTTCCTCCTTCCTTCCTTCCTTCCTTCTCTCTCTCTCTCTCCTTCCTTCCTCTTTC
This sequence comes from Symphalangus syndactylus, assembly GCF_028878055.3. Classification (NCBI taxonomy): domain Eukaryota; kingdom Metazoa; phylum Chordata; class Mammalia; order Primates; family Hylobatidae; genus Symphalangus; species Symphalangus syndactylus. The sequence continues at coordinate 22,001,965 of NC_072424.2, forward strand.
ATTTTATTTGTTTTTTTGATGGAGTCTCATTCTGCTGCCCAGGCTGGAGTGCAGTCTGTTACCCAGGCTGGAGTGCAGTGGCACCATCTCAGCTCACTGCAACCTCCGCCTCCCAGGTTCAAGCGATTCTTATGCCTTAGCCTCCCATGTAGCTGGGATTACAGGTGCACGCCTTCATGACCAGCTAATGTTTTGTATTTTTAGTACAGACAGGGTTTCACCATGTTGGCCAGGTTTATCTCGACTTCCTGACGTCAAGTGATCTGCCTGCCTTGGCCTCCCAAAGTGCTGTGATTACAGGCATGGGCCACCATGCCCAGCCTTCAATTATTATATTCTTTTGCTCCAAGATTTGTTTGGTACTTTTTATATTTTTTTAATCTTCTTGTTGAAATTGTCACTTTGTTCATGCAATGTTCTCCTGACCTCATTTAACATTTTTATAATGGTTAGTTTGAATTCTCTGTCAGTTAAATCATATGTCTCTGTTTCATTAGGGTTAGTTTCTGGAGATGAATCTGTTTCTTTGGTATATATTGTTTCTTCATTTTCCTTGACTCTTTATGTTGGTATTTGCACATTAGAAAAAATAGCCACCTCTGCGAGGGTGTTCATGGATTGTTCTTTGTGGGAGAAGACTCTCACCAATCAGCCTAGCCAACAATTCTGGGCACCTGTCAAAACTTTGTGCTGGTCAAAACCACTATCTTCATTCTTAGCAGCCCTCAAGCATCTAGGGTAAGCTGAGTGCCATCAGCACTTCCAAGAGAGTCAAGACAGAAATCAGTCTCTCAGGCAGCCCCTGGAAAAGTTGGAACTTTTGATTTGCAGTCTAGCGCTTTTCCGCCCAAAGAGAACATGGAATCTAAGGTATTCTACCCAATCACTTTGTCTGCACTGAGCTAGGGGAAGGGGCTATAGTGACTGCTTGAATGCCATCTTTCTTCCCATCTTTGTTCTCATTGGCCCCTAGATACTAAAATATTCTGGGTTCTATCAATGCTCCAAGACGTGTGAGATTGAAGTGATTACCCTAAGCAGCCCGCAGAAAAGCTGAAACATTGGGTATGAAGTCCCACTTTTTCCGTTCACAGGGTGAAGCGGGAAGCTAGGAGTTTCCTTCAGATCATATGGTGCTGGGTCAGGGGTAGAAGTTAAGACAAGAAGGTATGTCAGATTTTCCTCTGGCCTTCATTGTAGCTGGTTTTATATTTACCCAGGGTGTAAGAGCCTCTGAACTAGTTTCTTAATTTCTCAAGAAGAAAATTTGTCTGTTATTGTTGACTCAGTGTGCTTGTTGGAGAAAGAAGGATCTAGGTCTCCCTATTCTATTATCTTAATAATGTCACTCCTGAGCAAGCATTTTTAGTTTCACCTAAGTTTCAGGCTCTCATAATTATCACAAAAATCAAGCAACTGATTTTACTTGCGTACATTTTTCATTTGATCAAATGTTCCATTTTTTCCACCAGTTATGACAGTTTTATAAGTCACGGAACAAAGAATATTTTCTCTCTCATTTACATATGTGAATAACTGCCAATGAATGCTACATGGTCATTAGGACATCCCTTCCTCTACTGTTGCCACTATTTTTTTTTTTTTTTTTTTTGAGACGGAGTCTCGCATTCTCGCCCAGGCTGGAGTGCAGCGGCACCATCTCTGCTCACTGCAAGCTCCGCCTCCTGGGTTCACACCATTCTCCTGCCTCAGCCTCCTGTGTAGCTGGGACTACAGGCACCCGCCACCGTGCCCGGCTAATTTTTTGTATTTTTAGTAGAGACGGGGTTTCACTGTGTTAGCCAGGATGGTCTTGATCTCCTGACCTTGTGATCTGCTCGCCTCGGCCTCCCAAAGTGCTGGGATTACAGGCATGAGCCACCATGCCTGGCCGACTGTTGCCACTATTTTAAATGTCTATTTTCTTTCCTATCTCCTTATATAGGTTGGTATTTGAGATCATTCTCAGCCCTTATCCCCTTCATTCCTCTCCTTCCCCATCTTCCTACCACATTCCCAAGCACCTGCTTGCCCCGGAACCAGTCCAGGTGGTGAATTGTGGTGGCCTAGTAACTTGTGATGAGATGACAGAAAGAGAGGTGGAGAAGAGACTCAGCTGTTCCTTTAGCTGCTCCTTCTTTAAGCTTGAATCCTGAATTATCCCCAGAGGCCCTGGAGCCCACTCACCCTAAACCCTTTTCCCACTTCAAGGTGGCCTATTCAATTCAATGAACATTGAATTCATCAAACATTTTTCCCTTCAGTTCTGCAAACATCTCCTGTCAGCTTCCTATGAACCACTATTATTTATTTACTGGACATAGGAAAGCCCACAGCTCAGGCCCTAAGGTCAATAAAGAAACTCACAAAAGCTTACAGCTGGCTTTTTTTTTTCTGAAGAGAAGATGAAGATGAATCTGATTTCATCCTTTGTACACAAAGACTTTCTCTAAAGATCTTGTAGCTTGGTCTTCCCTGACAGAGTGGAAAGAGAAGATAGAGAAGTGTCGGGGCATAAATGAGTCTTTGGATCCCTAATTCCTTCTTCAGGATGTTTACTGACAGTGGTCAATGTTCAAATATTACCTAACCTGGTTGCTCATACAATTTGTTTCTGCTCCTGCCATTCTCCATTCTACTGCCTTGCATTTTCTTCACCCATTACTTGTCACCAACTGACATTTTCTCGTTCATTTGTTTCTGTGTGTGCCTCCATTGCCTACTAGAGTGTACATTTTGTCACAGCAGAAACACTGTCTTACTTACAAGTCATATCTTCCATGCCCAGCCCACAGTAAGTGCAGAGTGAAATATATATTTGTTGTATGAATGAATGAACCCTCCTTAAATATCTGAAAGGATTATGCATCTTTAGATTTTACTACACTGCATTTTGAGGTGGGAAATTACTTTTTGGAAAGCATTTGGAGATTCGTGAATGTCGCAGAGGATAGGCCTAATAAATGACAAGGTCTATTTTATTCTTTTAGAGAATATGTGGGTTAAATAGTTGTGTCTGGACTGGCCTACAGACCTAACTAATTCACAGGCACAGAACCCTCTTTTTGTGTGAAAATACATGTCATATTCTAAACAAATAATATTTGAAAGATGATAACCATTTATAGTTCTAAGGATAGATTTACAGTATGATGAAACTGATTGAGATGGTCCAACGTGCTGACCAGGGCAGTGACCTTGCGGGGGCAGTTTTTAGTGATGAGCCTGTGTAGACACACTGCCACCTAGTGGTGCTTCAAATAACCACAGACTCTTTACTACGAAGAAACTTCCTTTTTTGTCTGCCATATACAAATGCTTATTATTTCACACATTCAGTACTTGTCTAAGCCAATAAAAAAAGACATTAAATTGTCCCAACTTCTGAGTGTTAATATCCAAAACCAATTCAGTGTAATTTAAAAAAATCAACTGTTCTTACCACGAGAACATCAATAAAATAAGCCACCTCAGCACCAACAACACGGAGATTGTTTACAGCATGGATGTATTCCCGTGAACCGTTGATCCAATCTAAATTAATGCAGTTTATATCTTCCAGCTGTAGCAACACCTGGCACAAAGATTCATATAAATATTAAATAAATAAGTGTTCAAGGAAAGCGACGTGTCTCAACACTTGATTCCATAATAAGAAATTATACTAGTAGGTTGATATGGTTAGACATTGTGTTCCCACCCAAATCTCATCTTAAATTGTAATCCCCATTATCCCCATAATCTGCACGTGTCAAAGGAGAGACCAGGTGGAGGTAATTGAATCATGGGGGCGGTTCCCCCGTGCTGTTTTCGTGATAGTGAGTTCTCCTGAGATCTGATGGTTTTATAAGGGACTCTTCCCCCTTCACTTGGCACTTCTCCTTCCTGCTGCCTAGTGAAGCGGTGCCTTCCGCCATGATTGTAAGTTTCCTGAGGCCTCCCCAACTATGCTGAACTGTGAGTCAATTAAACCTCCTTCCTTTTTAAGTTACCCAGTCTAGGGCAGCTCTTTATAGCAGTATGAAAATGGAGTAATACGTAGGTGTTAATAGAGAACCTACTACAGGCTGAGCTCTGTCCTAACCCATATATATATATATGTCCTAACCCACACACACACACTAGTAATTAGCACCTATGCATTAGTACCTATCTCACTGAGAATTAAATTTATATATATGTATTTTATATATACTGAATATATATATTTATATATATAAATTTAATTCTCACTCAGTGAGCTAGGTACTAATGTTATCTTCATTATATGGCCTTATAAATATTTAATTGCTTATGATGTTAGAAGTCTATTAATCTTAAGTATAGGAGAGAAAGATTAATTTCATGGAGTTAACTTGGAAATTGTTTTTCTTAAATTAAATGAGAAATTGATCATACCATTTAATCTTATGTCAAGAGAAGAATTTGTTCAAGAGTGATTATACAAATTTGCTTCCCTTGTAATCTGTGCAATTTATAATAAAAATAAACGGGAAATGGATAACTCATTTGAGACCCTGGAACACGGATAATTGTGGATAACTGAATGGAAGATTTCCATGAATATACATCAATACCTTGCAAATTACATTCATGTTAAACGTAAAGCTCCCATGCTAGTGTAAAAAGGAGCTTATTCATGTCATACATTGCACATGTCTCTCTGCCATTTGCCATCTGTTTTCCATCCAGCTATGTTGATACGGGTGATCTTGTCTGTTCCAAAATATGAGGCTTGGATAGTCGAAGAATTAACCGCACTGATCTCCTGTTTCAAGCAGAAAGAGATTAAGGAAAAATAATAATTAAAAATTATTTAATAGTTAGTAGACCTATTCTAAATCTGCTCGAAAGTCTTTCACTAAATTTGATTTTTAGCAACCTTCTTTAATATATTTTTACTAAATAGTTACTGCTACATATCATAAAAGTACCAAAAATTATTATTATTATTATTTAGAGACAGGGTCTCACTGTGTTGCCCAGGCTGAAGTGCAATGACTCCATCATAACGCACTGCAGTTGCAAACTCCTGGGCTCAAGCCATCTGGCCGCCTCAGCCTCCTGAGTAGTTGGATTACAGACCCATGACACCACACGTGGCTAATTTTAAACAATTTTTTTACAGACAGGGTCTCACTATGTTGCCTAGGGTGATCTTGAACTCCTGGCCTCAAGTGATCTTCCTACCTCAGCCTCCCAAGTTGCTGGGATGATAGGCATGAGCCACTACATCTAGCTCAAAAAGCTAACGCATTATAAAATGCAGTATACAAATTCAACACAAGGAAAGAAAAAATCTTTGATTTTTAAAGTAATGTTTGCAAGACAATGTTGGGAAGTTTAAATAATAATTTCAGTAAATCTTATTTTTGTATAACATTTCTCAGTGATCAGTGTAATTCATGAGAATTAAAACATGCCTAGAAGCATGCCAAAAACATGGCAAAAATGGAGGTTGTCCACCCCACTTTATAAGTAAGGAATTGAGGTTAGAGTCTCGTCACATGAAATACACCAGCATATTGGAGATAATTTTATATGATTATGTCAAATATTCTTTTGTATTTCTTGTATTTTGTTGGATTGCCTTAATAACAAAACTCTCAAAAACTTTAGGAGACTATAAATTTAAGTGATTTTGTTATTTAAAATAATAAAAGGCATAAGTATAAACGATTCTATTGGAAAAAATGAATACTTAAATCAGCAAATAGCCAAGTCTGACAGTGGTGAATCCTATAACCTGGAAGCAACACATTTAGATATTTATGAAATTCAAACAAACAGCCTATTTCTGGCTACCTGTGTTTAATAGTAATGCAATTAATCATACAATTTGCTGGCTAGGTAAAGTGTCTCCAAGATTGTAAGCTAATGGTTATGAGTCATAAGTTGGCTTGCTCAGTAATTATAATAGCTAACACTCCTATCTGTCTATTTGCCAGACACTGTTCTAAGCACTTTATAGAGTAGCTCATTTAACTCTCACAACACTGTGAGGTAGGTACTAATTTTAAAAATTAGAAAAGGGGACTCTGAGGGGCCAAGTAACTTGCCAAAAAGTACTGCAGCTAATGAATCCTGGAGCCAGGGTTCAAACCCACATGGCCTTTGAAGTTAGGTGCTTAGCCACTGGGCTCTCAAGTGATGTTCTGATTACAGTGTTCTCTGCTGACAGGGCCCAAACCAGATGTGGGATTTGCTGAAATGGGCAATAAAATCAATTGTCTTCAGGCCTTCTAGGAAGCATTTTTCTGCTAAATAATCCAATCCAAGTACAAAAATATGATTCCATCTATGTCTCTAAGATAATCCAGATGCTCACTCATTTCAACTCTCTTAGGCCCAGCCGGAGTGCCTCAAACACCTACTATAGTCCCGTTTCTACATCTGAAAAACCTTTTGGAGGGAATTTAGTCCGAAAAAATTTGTTTATTCTTTTCTGAACCTGAGAATAGTTTGAGAAAACTCCAAGTGGCATTCTGACAGGCATTGTGGGGTCTGAGCATCTGTTGTCATGCTAGTGTAAAAAGGAGTTTATTCACATCATACATTGCACATGTCTCCCTGCCATGCGCCATCTGTTTTCCATCGAGGTATGCTGATATGGGTGATCTTGTCTGAGATCACTGAGGAGTTTAATCAAGTAGAACAGGTAGAGAAAACACCTTCGTTCACTTCACATTCACTCTGGCACAACCCTCTAAAGTAGCTTTTCAACATAAACGTGGGCAACTCCATACAGTATCATGGGATCAAAAGAAGACAGCTTAGATTCTGCTGCCACAAGGATAGAAACCAGGAAATGATGTCAATATTGTACAGAACAGGTTATTGAGAGGAAGGATGAATTAAAGTATCAAGGTTTATCTAGGCCTTTTAGCAGTCTTTGACTGAGTAGACATGAAGCATAACAGGTACGCGATCAATACATTCTGATGACTACATTTTCAGTGATGTCATCTCTGGCAAGTAAAAAATAGTTACCAGTTAGGTGTGTTCTATCCTTGACTAAAGCTGCAGACACAGAAACTACCGGAAGTGTGCAACATGTCCATCACCACCAGTGACTGTATAAGTCACTCTAGGTTAAGGTGTCATGGATTCATGGGGGAAGTAGGTTGGTTTTATTCTTACAGAAAGGTAACTGTAAAGACCTGTGATTTCCAGAAGGCCAAGTTTATTATACCACACCACATTTACCTTTGACAATTCCTCACTTGGAGAAGAGAGTATGTTAACTGTGTAGAGTTAATTTCTGATTTGTTTATAAATGAGTCCAATTCATATAGCATATGAGTCAGGCCTGTGGAAATCCTTATTTTAATTACACACCTTGACTCATCCTATATCACAGTTGTTAGAAAAACACTTTAACAGCAAACAATAGGCTTCCATCCATTACAAAATTCAGATACATATCTGGTTTAATTACACATGATTCTTTCCAGATGGAGGGAAGTGGGGAAGGTGTGAAGAACATTATTTAGGGAAGTACTTCATTTTCCAATTTTCTCTTCATTGGCAATAGGACCCAGCTTCACCTAAACACTGTCTGTATCACCTTCTGTTTTACTGACCGTGCCCCACAGAATTCAAGTGCATGGCCACTTATATAAAAGGATAAAAGGATCAATGAGCCTGATGAGTCCTAAGAGTGAAGATCAGGGAATAGAGTTAGTTCTAAGTGGATAAATATGCCCTGAACATCCTAAAAGGCAGAGAAGGTGCCCCCAAATACTTGTATTCAACATAGATTCTCTTCACTTTAAAAAAAGTTAATCTACTAGCAAACAATACAGTCAGGATGGCTAAAGGTGACCCCCAGAAACCAAAGGGCAAGATGTCTGCTTATGCCTTCTTTGTGCAGACGTGCAGAGAAGAACATAAGAAGAAAAACCCAGAGGTCCCTGTCAATTTTGCAGAATTTTCCAAGAAGTGCTCAGAGAGGTGGAAGATAATGTCCGGAAAAGAGAAATCTAAATTTGATGAAATGGCAAAGGCGATTAAAGTGCGCTATGATCGGGAAATGAAGGATTACGGACCAGCTAAGGGAGGCAGGAAGAAGGATCCTAACGCCCCCAAAAGGCCACCGTCTGGATTCTTCCTGTTGTGTTCAGAATTCTGCACCTAGATCGAATTCACAAACCCTGGCATCTCTGTTGGAGATGTGGCAAAAAAGCTGGGTGAGATGTGGAATAACTTAAATGACAGCGAAAAAGCAGCCTTACATCACTAAGGTGGCAAAGCTGAAGAAGTATGAGAAGGATGTTGCTGACTATAAGTTGAAAGTAAAGTTTGATGGCGCAAAGGGTCCTGCTAAAGTTATCCGGAAAAAGGTGGAAGAGGAAGATGAAGAAGACGGGAAGAATAGGAGGAGGAGGAGGAAGAGGAGGAGGAGGAAGAGGAATAAAGAAACTGTTTATCTGTCTCCTTGTGAATACTTAGAGTAGGGGAGTTCTGTAATTGACACATTTCTTATTTGAGAAGTGTCTGTTGCCCTCATTAGGTTTAATTACAAAATTTGATCATGATCATATTGTAGTCTCTCAAAGTGCTCTAGAAATAGTCAGTGGTTTACATGAAGTGGCCACGGGTGTCTGGAGCACCCTGAAACTGTATGAAAGTTGTACATATTTCCAAACATTTTTAAAATGAAAAAGCAAACAAAGTTAAAATATACAAAACATTAAAATCAACATTTTAACCATTTTAAAGTGCAAACTCAGTGGCATTAAGTCATTCACATTGTCATGCAGCTATCACTACATCTTTCTCCAGAACTGTTTCATCACCCCAAACTAAAATTCTGTCCCCATTAAACAGGAACTCTCCATTACCTGCTCCAGGTATCTCCTATAAATGAAACCATAGATGATTTGTCCTTTTGTGTCTGGCTTATTAGCAAAATGTTTTGAAGGGTCATCCATGTTATATTATGTATTGGCATTTCACTTCTTTTTAAAGCTAAGTAATATTCCTCTCTTTACTTCTTGATAATTATAACACTCAAACTTTTGAGGAATGTTTCTTTATAAGTGTCTCTATACCCATAGTAAGAACTTTTTTTCCTTGTTCTAGAGAGAGCCACATCTACAGAATTGGTCAAACTCATATAGCATATGGGTCAGGCCTGTGGAAATCCTTGTTTTAAGTACATACCTTGATTTATCCTATATCTTAGTTGTTGAAAAACACTTTAACAGCAAACAATCAGGCTTCTATCCATTGCAAAATTCAGGTACAGATCTGGTTTAATTACACATGATTCTTTCCAAATGGTGGGAAGTGGAGGTGTGAAGAACATTATTTAGGGAAATACTTATCTACACATGGCTGGCAGATTTCAGTAAAGAGTAATGTGTACATATGTATGTGTGTCTGGTGAGTAGACAGCTACAAATCGGACCATATTTGTATGGTAGGAAGGCACAGGAGAACGCTGTCTTGGCTGGCAAGGCCCAGCGGTATGTGATGGGCCTGATGGAAAGTAAGCCCCGAGGTTACAGATTCAGGTAAAGACTGGAAATGATCTTCTCTGGCCCCCCTTTTTTCCTGCTCCCTAAATATAGACCCTCCAACCACTCCTAGTCCTGCTCTCGTTTCTCTGCTTCTGAGATTTCATGTACTCTTTGGGTTTCAATTTTCAACTCCAGCCAGAAGACTTTTGAATCTTTTTATCCAGCTCCGGGCTGGAGCAGGCAGCTTCGCTGTTAGACTAACATCTCCAACAGCCTCCTCAAGCCTCACCTGTCCAGAATCTAACTCCTTTTCTTTTATCTTCAATTTTTCTGATAAGGGGGTTATCATTTTCCCAATCATTTACGTGTGAAATCTCAGACTGGTTTATGATGTTTATCATGTTGATTTTCTATTATCATACTCACTTTCATTACTGCAGTTCAGGCTGTTTCCCATGTGTGATCCAAACTGCACTATAGCTTTCTATTTAACATTGTCAAATGGACCTTTCTGTGATGATGGAAATATTCTATATCTGTACTGTCCAGTACGGTAGCCACTAGCCACACGTGGCTATTGAGCACTTGAACTGTGGCTGGTGTGGCTAATGAATTGAGTTTTTGATTTTATTTAATTATAATGTTAATAGTCACATGTGGCTAGTGGCTACTATGTTGGACAGCACAGTTCTAAACGGTCTCATAGTCACCTCTAGTCTCTTCCAGCTTCAGACAAGAGAGCAACAGCAGCCAGAGTAAATGCCCTAAAGCATCACTGAAAAGCTCTCAATGGGGCCTCATGGCTTACAGGATGAAGTACAAACTCCACAGGAAGGAACTATACAATTTGTTCCTCAACTACTTTTCTAACTAACCTTGCTTTTGAAGACTCCTTCTCTGCCCACAGACTAACCCAACACGTCATTCATCAGACGGGCCTGTGGTTTCTCTCCTTTATGTTCATGCCACTTCCTTTGCCATTACCCTGCTTATCTCTGCTTGTGAGCACCTTGCCCATCCTGCAGGATACACCTCAAATACATGTCCTCCTCAAAATGTTACCTGGTTCCATCCCTGACCTCAAGGTGGGCTCTTTTTCACTTTGTTCCCAGTCTTTCAATTGCATCTTACATCACAGATCATAACTTGTGTTGCAAGAAAGGTATTTGTTTGTATATGTCATTTCTCCCACTGTAATAAAGTCAAGACTGTTCTGTTTATTCAATTCAATAGATAATAGGCATTGTTGCTTATTCACAGTCTTACAGATGGAAGGTTCTCAGTTAGTACATTGACTGAACATAATATCAAGTTTACCTGTTATGAAATAATGTAAGAGCAATCTTCATATTTAAATCTGATATATCAGAACAGATAATATAGAACAGATAACATTGAAAAAAATCTGACTCATAATACTGAAAAGAAATGTTTGCCTTTAAGTCAATAGCACATGTCAGAATAGGTTACCATATCTATGTCTTCTGTATCTATAGGCAAATCTTATATTTTAGAATAATCCATGTGTGAAGGCTAAAAGTTAGCTTACCTGATAGGCAGTGGGATTGTGTATAGTGTAGAGCAGGAAACGAGTGTTTATCTTCTCTGGAGACCAGGGTAAACCTACCAACTCTGTTGAGAAAGTCCTGGTCCATGGTAAACCATCTTTGAAACATCCTAACCTTTCATAGCAAACTTCTTTTCCTGCAGCAGAAAGGTGGAGTGTCAGTAATAGAGAAACCAGGCTTAGGGAGAGGCTGTGTTTCTCACTATGAGTTAAAGTAGATTTTAATTTTGGAAATTAACCTCTTATTGGATTTATGGCTTGAAAATATTTTCTCCTATTCTATAGGGTTGCCTTTTCATTTTGTTGACTAGTTCCTTTACTGTGCAGAAGCTTTTTCGTTTAATGCAATCCCACTTGTTTGTTTTGTTGCCTGTGCTTTTGTTGTCATATTCCAAAACAATCATTGCTAAAGCCAGCAACAAGGAGATTTTTCCTATGTTTTCTCACAGGAGTTTTATAATTTCAAGTCTTACATTTAAGTATTTATTCCAGGTTAATTTTGTATATGGCATAAGATAAGGGTTCAATTTCATTCTTTTGTATATGGATATCCAATATTCCCAACACCATTTGTTGAACAAGCCTATCATTTCCTCATTGTATATCCTTGGCACCCTTGTCAAAGACTAGCTGACCATATACACATGGGTTTATAATTTTGTATATGGCATAAGGGTTCAATTTTATTCTTTTGTATGTGGATATCCAATTTTCCCAACACCGTTTGGTGAATAAGCCGATCATTTCCTTATTGTATATTCTTGGCACCCTTGTGAAAGACTAGTTGACCATATACACATGGGTGTATTTCTGCACACTCTACTCTGTTCTATTTGTTTAGGTGTCTGTTTTTATGTCAGTATCACACTGTCTTAATTAATATAATTTTGTAGTAACTATAGTTTTGAATCAGGAAGTGTGCTGCTTCCAGCTTTGTTCTTCTTTCTTAAGATTGCTTTGTTGTTTGGAGTCTTTTGTAGTTCCAGTAGTTCCACATTAACTTTAGGATTGTTTTCTCTATTTCTGTAAAAAAATACCTAAGGAACTCACACAACTTAATAGCAAAAAACCAAATAACTAAGTTTAAAAATAGGCAAAGACCAGAACAGACATTTTCCTTAAGAAGCAAAGCATACAAATGGCCAACAGCCATGTGAAAGATGCTGAATATCATGAATCACTATGGAAATGTAAATCAAATCCTTCATGAGATATCATCCCACACTTGTTAGGATGGTACTGGCCACATTCCAGCCTCAGTGAAGCTCAGCCAGAAGGGCAGGCTTGAAGCTGAGAGATAGCAGCTCAATAACCCAGGACTCCCACTCTTCACTTTGTCTCACCTCTTCCTCCAACGCGTTCAATAACACTGTTTTGTTTTTTGTTTGTTTGGGTTTTTTTTTGGCTCATTTATTGGCTTCTATTATAAATGTAAATAGTAACCTTCTATTTTTTGATCCATACATCATATTAGAACTTGACTCCCAGTTTCCTAAGAGGAAAATTTTAGTGGTACTGCCTCTCCCTCTCTTCCTCCCTTCTAGCTTCCAAGGTCTGTCAGCTTCATAATGTTGCTTTCATACTATAAGATTGATAATATTCAGACTTTGCTCTATAAGCACAATTAATCCTTCCATGTTTTGTCTACAGGCTGACTCCAAAAAGTTGAAAATCAATGAACAGAATTTATATTATTATGACTAGATAAATATTTTTGGCTTCAGTCAACTCGCATGCTATAATTACATTTCCTTTTCTGCACTTCCATTGTTCAGACACTCATTCTCTTCAAAGGAGATGATTCAAATGAATTGTCTTTCCTAACATATGAATTACTCAGGATCAGTGTCATCGTAGTTTACTCCATATTTGGATCATGCCTTTCTTGTACTGTTTGTGTTTTCCTGTATTCTCTGGTTGCCTTTTTTTCTCTTCCTAGAAGAACGAACATGTGCCTTCTTCAATATATTCCTATTATATTGCAGCTTCTTAATATTTCTCCTGCCTGGAATCCATTCTGATCCTTTTCTAATTTGAACCAGTGACATCATAGTTGGATCATGGCTTTCTAAAACAGACTTCTGTTTTCCCATGAATGCCCAGTTGCCCTTATTTTTTGCATTCTGTTGCTTTTTTTCTCCAGGTCCTCAGCTACATTATTCAGTCTATGGATTTTAAAATGAAGATTTTTATAACTAGTCCTTATTTTCTATGTTTATCGCTTACCAGGGTTATCTGCCACTGTGCTCATTTTTCCATAAGGAAATACTCACAGAGAGTGTAAAGTTAAAGGAAAATAGATGTGATAAAGCAGAGTGAGCAACATTATGAGGTATCAAAGCCACTTAAGAAAAAATTGAAAGATTAATAGTTCTGTAAAAATAATGTTTGCTATAAAATTAATATATTGAAATTGGGTCAATAACTTAAGTGGCCAATAACAAAGGATACAGTTTTAAAACTATGGTATTGAGGAATATTATGCAGCCATTAAAAACGTTTATAGAGAATTTGTAATAATATCTGTAATGGAAAAAAATTAAATTCAAAGAAAGTGTACCAAAATATTAATGGTAAATCCCAGTGGTTTTTCTTTTCTTTTTTTTTTTTTAATTATACTTTAAGTTTTAGGGTACATGTGCACAATGTGCAGGTTTGTTACATATGTATACATGTGCCATGTTGGTGTGCTGCACCCATTAACTCATCGTTTACATTAGGTATATCTCCTAATGCTATCCCTCACCCCTCCCCCGACCCCACAACAGGCCCCAGTGTGTGATGTTCCCCTTCCTGTGTCCATGTGTTCTCATTGTTCAATTCCCACCTATGAGTGAGAACATGCGGTGTTTGGTTTTTTGTCCTTGCGATAATTTGCTAAGAATGATGGTTTCCAGCTTCATCCATGTCCCTACAAAGGACATGAACTCATCATTTTTTATGGCTGCATAGTCTTCCATGGTGTATATGTGCCACATTTTCTTAATCCAGTCTACTTTTGTTGGACATTTGGGTTGGTTCCAAGTCTTTGCTATTGTGAATAGTGCCGCAATAAACATACGTGTGCATGTGTCTTTATAGCAGCATGATTTATAATCCTTTGGGTATATACCCAGTAATGGATGGCTGGGTCAAATGGTATTTCTAATTCTAGATCCCTGAGGAATCGCCACACTGACTTCCACAATGGTTGAACTAGTTTACAGTCCCACCAACTGTGTAAAAGTGTTCCTATTTCTCCACATCCATTCCAGCACCTGTTGTTTCCTGACTTTTTATCAAATTTTCTGTAATAAATATGAATTACCTTTATGGTAATAAAAAAGTCACAAAAGGAGAGAAAGAGTACTTCTTTACCAAATGATGCCCAGTCTGGTTCTTTCTTTTTGTCTTACTACTGCTAATAAAAAATACCAAAAATAGATTTAGCCTTATGTGTCATACATATGAAAAAATGAAAAAATGAAGACTTAGAAAAAGTGATGATCTAAGTGAAATGTATTGCTATTTGTGGCAGGAAAATAATTGAACCCTTATGTGGGTCACTCTATCACTAAGTGGAATTGGGAGATATAGCCTAGCTTTTGCTAGGTTATGTTGTGGTAGTAAACAGCCCCCCACATCTCATTGGCCTACAAAAATTAAGGTTTATTTCTTGCTCATGTTATCCTTTGGCTGCAGTGGTTTTAGGTTGGGCCTAGCTCTGATTTACCAGTCTTCTGCGTTGCAGGATCCAAGCTAAATGAGTAGGCTCTGTTTTGAGCACGTGTCTCTTGGGGCAGAGGAAAAGGATGCAACTGTGGAACCATGCAAAGGCTCTTAAAGGTGTCTAGACTTAGAATACTCTCTTCTATGTCATGTGGTCAAAGATGAATGTGTATAATGGTCTTAAAAGGATGGAGAGTCAATATGGGGAACAACAATACAATCTACATACTATGGAAGGGTATGTAGATTTCAGTTTCTATAAGTACTACCAGTATGACAACCTTACGTGTTCTATAAGAATGAAAACCCATTGTTATTTTAATTTGCATTTATTTAATTATCAGAAACTTTGAATATCCTTTTGTGCATTTCTGGCCATTTGTATCTCTTTTGTGGATGAGATCTTTGTGTCCTATGCATATTTTTCTAAAGTTTGTTTTTAGTTATTTATTTGTAAAAATTCTGCAAAAAGTAGAGAAATTTGCTTCCTTTTAGTCAGATATCTGGAAAATATACTCAAATTTGTTGTCTATATTTTTGTTTTACTTTATTTTTTTCATTTAGAAGTTTTGCATTTATGCAATCAAAATTATCAGGCTTTTACTTAGTGGCTTTGGGGTTTTGTTTTGTTTAGAAAAGGCTTCCTCACTCCAAGCCTTTTTTTTTGAGATGGAGTTTTGCTCTTGTTGCCCAAGCTGGAGTGCAATGGCATGATCTCAGCTCACTGCAACCTCCGCTTCCCGGGTTCAAGCAATTCTCCTGCTTCAGCCTCCCGAGTAGCTAGGATTACAGGTGTGCACCTCCACACCTGGCTAATTTTTTGTATTTTTGGTAGAAACAGGGTTTCACCATGTTAGCCAAGCTGGTCTCGAACTCCTGGCCTCAGGGAATATGCCCACCTCGGCCTCCCTAAGTGCTGGGATTACAGGCGTGAGCCACCGTGCCTGGCCACTCCAAGACTATTAACAATTACACACTGTTTTCTTTCATACTTCTTTCTAATGTTTTATCTTTTACTTTTGAATGTTTACACACCTGGGATTTATTCTGGTGTAAGGAGTAAGATTTTCATCTAGAATTTCAATTCTTTTACCATAAATTTATGCAAAGTCTAGTCATTTTAACTTCACCCACATCTGAGGTTATTTCACTTTATTTAAATTTGCCATCATGGCATCATTAGTTTTATTAAGCAACTGCCACATAGGTTTATGAATCCTATTTTTCCTGTTTGTATGATTCACTTCTACTTTTATTTTTATTACTTAAATGCTTTCTTCACCTTTACTTATTTTTTTCTAGTTTCTTCAGTTCTTGAGTCATTATGTTTTAATATATTCTCTAGTTGAAATGCTTTATTTCCCCTTTGGCCTAAGAATTCTTTAAAGAAACATTTGAAAAACAGCACATTACATGAAGCTAGTGTAAATTGGTTAAGAAACCATGTAAATTGGCATATTAGTTCATATCTTCCTAATTTCCACTTTCTAAAGGAGTCACTTCTCTATCTTACTGTGAGTAGCCTTTTCCAAAGACACAGAAAAGCTGGAAAGTAGGTTCGATAATCTATTCAAGAAATATTTGTTTGTTTGAGTGCCTATTATTTGCCAGATGCTATTAGCACTGGAATTCAGCATTGGAAAAAACAATTCTAGCCCTCATGGAGTATATAATCTAGTAGGGGATGTAGAGACAGACAATAGATAAGAATAAGTTTTTTAAAAATGGCTGCGTTAAAACAGTGACAGGTGCTGGGAGGAACCTAAAGCAGGGAAGGGAAGAGGGTGTTTGTGTGTTTAGGTGAGGAGGGGTTTGCAGTTCAAATAGGGTGTCCAGGGTAGCATTTGCATCAAGACCCGAGGGGGAGAGGAGCAAACCACGTGCAGATGTGCGGGACAGCATTCCAGACAGAGGGAAGGAAAGTACAAGCAAGACTCTGCACGGAAGCAGAGAGCCTATTGTGACTGAGGAATTAGGAGGCACCCGGACTAGGGCCCAGGGAATGGAGACAGGGAGAAGACATAGCTCCACAATGTTTTACTCTGCAATTTCAAAATCTAAAAATCTCTGGGGAAAAATAGTTGCTTTTGGGTTTCTTCATTTATTTGTTTTCCAGTTTGCAGTAACTAGTTTGGCAGCAATAACAGACCTAAAGCTATTTATTGTCTTTATCCCATTTAATATGAGATTAAATTATGTGGGATCATAGTCATGTATTTTACTACATAAATATTCACGTGATTAAATATGGGGTGCTGTCCTAGATTTTTCTGGAAATTATGTATTATAGACAATATGTTTACCATAGCATGTTTCTAAAATAATAAAAAAAAACTAACATTTGTAATGCATCTGGCCCCCAGGAGTTTGAATAGGGGTAGGTGGATGAGTAGCAGGGGTTAATGCTAGGAGGTAACAGAGGGCTAAAGCATGTAGTACTTGGTAGGTCACTGGCTTTTACTCTGAAGTGAGATAGGAAGCCACTGGAGGGCTCTGAGCAGAAAAGTGACATGGACTGACTTGGGTTAGCTTCTGGGCAAGGCAGAGGAAGAGGCCAGCTAGGAGACTATTATAACAAACTAGATAAGACTCAATGGTGGCTAAGACTAGGGTGGTAGCAATGGAGGTGGTTACAAATGGTCAGGTTCTGCATGGAGTTTGAAAGAGGATCCAAAGAGTTGTGCTGACTGATTGGCAGTGAGGTTTGACAGAAAGAAAAGTCAAGGATGATGCAAGGTATTTTGGCCAGAGCACCTGAAAGGCCATTAATTGTGAAAACTTTGAGATGAACAGATTTGGGGGTAGATATTGAGAGTTCAGTTTTGGATATGTAGATTCTATATGAATTAGATACCTAAGTGGAGCTGTCTTGTGTATATGAGACTAGGATTCCAAGGAGAAGTTTAGCTGGAGATATTACATTTGGAAGTCATTAGCATAAATGGTAGGTACCAGAAGATTGAAGGCAACGGACTCCGTTACAGATTTAATAGATGAGATATAGGTAATAATACAAATGAATGTAGACTCAGTTGTTAAATTTATGGCAGCTGTATAATAGATATGTGGTGTGTAGGAGAAATATATGTATTATCTAAATTTTATGTAAGTATGTATTTTGTTAAAATAACTTCTTATTAGGCAGTCATTTCTCTCCTCAATTCCCTTCTTATCCAGTGTAAATCCTACAGTTAATTAAAACCACACCCCTGTACTCTCCTTGAACTTCACTCCTGTTCTTGCTTCACTTGGCTTAACCACAACTCAGGTTAAACCCACACTTCACCTATTTCCTGTCTACACCTGTGCAGCTGAATGCACCTGGAGGAAATCACATACTGTACTATCTCACTTTTAATTTGTGGTTATGAAATTAAAGCAGATCCTAAAGCTGCCCAGCCATCGTATCCTATTTTCCTAGGCCTTCATTTTCCCAGGCTCCTGGGTTATTTCATTCTTCTTGCCTCTCAAACCTCCAGCATTTTCATCCCCACCAATCCTCTTGGCTGATGACCCTGTTTCCTATTTCAATAGGAAACCAGAAACAAAGAGAAGAGACCTTTTACAAGCTCCCAGCATGCCTATCCAGCTACCTGCAGATACCTGCCCTTCTATTTTGCCTTCACTCTGTTCACAAGAGATGAACTGTCTTTGTTTCTCACAAAGGCAAACCTTCATCCTATTAAGACTCCATCTGAGGGGTAAGGCACAGCATTACTCCTTTCTCTTTCTCCTGCTTTACCAACTTTCCTCCTCTCTACTGGATCATTCCTAGCCTCACACAAACATGCTGTTATTTCTTTCATCTTAAATTGACTTCTAGGATGCTAACTCTCCTAGGTTTCCTACCACTTCACTGAGTACTTCTCAGCAGTCTTCTTTGCTAGTTTGCCATCATCTTCCTGATTTCTTAATGAGGAAGTGTCCTAGGACTCAGTAGTTCCATCTTCTTTCTCTACCTGCAGTCACTCCCTTGATGATCTTGTCTGTAGTCATGGCTTTAAATATCATCTCAGCAGATCAGGGCAAACTGCCTATTTCTTAATTCTGCCTTTACCAGTCTAAGTGCTTTCAACACTCAATTAGGACTGTCCTGGGGCAGGAGAATCATGCAAAATAGAATATAGTTCTTGAAATATGAAAACTAACGATAGTCCTATCTCCTTCATTTTTTATCCAATAGAGAAGAGCTGGAGGTCAGGGACTAAAAGACACTGAATTCAAAGTCAAGATTGGCCAATTCCACCAGCTAGTGCCAAGATGTTGCACAATGAATCTCTCTCTGTGTCTTGTTTTCTTCATCTGTGTAAATAAGAGCAAACGTTTATTGATTGCTCACTAATAATACGTCCCAAATCCCATGCCAAGCATTTTACATGAATTGCAGGTTGAGTATCCCTTATCCAAAACACTTGGGCCAGAAGTGTTTCAGATTTCGGGTTTTGGAATGTTTGCATATACACAATAAGATATCTTCATTTATGTTTCATATATACCTTATACACATAGGCTAAAGGTAATTTCATACAGTATTTTAACAATTTTGTGCATAAAACAAAGTTTGTGTCAAGTATTTGTATGTGAAATATTCTGCTTGTGGCATCATGTTAGTGCTCAAAATGTTTCAGATTTTGAAGAAGTTTAGATTTCAGATGTTTGGATTAGAGGTGGTCAACTTGCATCTTATTTAATTTGAACAACCCTATAATTTTATTTTGGTTACTGTCCTGTTTCTACAGATGAATCAACTGAGGCTTAGAAAGGTTAAGTACTTGTTGAAAGTTAAGCAACTACCGAGCAGCAGAACGAGGACTAAAACCCAGGAAGATTCAGAATTCAAACCGGTGGTTGAACTGAATGTTAGATGTGATGACTGTCTTCTTACCACAATACTATCTCAACCAACTACATGATACTTTACAACAAAAGGGTTGATCTCTTTCAACATTAAAATTATTTGATTCTAGTTTGGTTAAAATAAATCAACTAATTTTAGTATTTGCTTATAGGCACAATATTAAACATGGATGGTAAAAGTAGCCAAAATCACTAACTCCTTACACTGTAATGTCTAAGGAGTCCATAGTATAAAGAGCAAACATGTCAATGAATACTGAGTTAATGTTTAAGAAATGTCCACAGACTAATATCCCTCCAGAAAACTGTGACTGAAGTAGCAAAACAAAATGGACATTCCAATTGACATTAATAATTAGTTAATTCATTCAATTATTGAGTATCTACTATGAGTCAGCTACAGAATTTGGAAATTTGTATATATTTTCTCATTTATTGCTAAGTACCCATCTTAGAAATGAAGAAACCGAGACTTTAATGTCTAAGCCCATAAGACTAGTAAGTGGCAGAGCTAGGAGCCCAATACAAGACTGTCCGGCAACTCTTTTATATTGTTGGAAATAGATGCTTCTTTATGTTCATAAGACTCATTCAGTATTAAGTGATGCATTTTCCATTGATAATTTTATGATAAGTGAAAAAATAAATACAAAGAAATATAAGCAGCCAATATTTTAAACATATTCATAAAAACAATAAACTACTTAAGAATGAAATTGGTAATAGTAATTTCTAAAGAATAAGTTCATGTCAATTACCTTTTAGATGTAAGTATACTCATTATTTTTAAAGAACTTATTATAAATTATGAATCTTACCTCTTGATGTGCCAAAGCACAAGAATGCAACAATCCAAATTCCAAGCATCTAAGCTGATTTTTTAAATCACATAAAAATCTTCTTGAAGATCTTTACTTGTAAAGTCACCTCACTATAAAATACTAAGTGGTTTTCTTCACAATGATGCAACTCAATGTTTAAACTCTACGTTTAGAAGAACATGTTATTCCACCTTATGCTCTGCAAAGTAAATAAAATTATCGGGGTGTGCCTTACATCTTGTGATTGGCAATGGAAACTTCCAAGGTTTTGCTGTTTCATTATTAGTAATATTTTGGTTAAGCACAGACTGAGTCACTCTTGAAAGTTACTTTAAGGTTACAAGGTGTTAGATAATAAGCATATAAAAGGTAATATTTTTTCCAAACCAGGATTAGGCATTTTCAGAATATTTTTCCCTAACACATTTCTGTGTGTAAGCATCCCAATTAATATAAACAGACCCTGCTATAAGAGTTCAATAACAAACATAGCTAATCTTTTCCTCTTACCTGTGTGGCAGTATAATATGGGACTTATCATTATTGTCTTCAGAGCCTGAATGCTGGGTCAAATTCTGCCTCTGCCACTTATTAGCAGTGTGACCTTGGGCTAGTAAGCCTCACTATTCCTTTTCTTACCTGTAAAATGGGGATGATCATGGTTCCTAGCTCATATGCTAAATAAGAAGATTGAATTATTTATTGTCTGAATAGCACCTGGTACATAGTAAGTACTATATTACGTGTTAATTTTTTGGTACTGTCATTGTTCAACTATGTTAATGGGTGTATGGGCAAATTGGTGTTCACATATAGCTAAATATAACCTTACATGATTGTACATAGGCTTCATGATATACTGTAATGTAATAGTAGAAACTTGCCATTTTGGCTACTATGTTAACTTAAAGTGATGAGCAATTCAATCTACAGATATTCTTAGTTTCTCTTTTTTTTTGAGACGGAGTCTCGCTCTGTCACCCAGGCTGGAGTGCAGTGGCGTGATCTCGGCTCACTGCAAGCTCCGCCTCCCGGGTTCACGCCATTCTCCTGCCTCAGCCTCTCCAAGTAGCTGGGACTACAGGCGCCTGCCACCACGCCTGGCTAATTTTTGTATTTTTAGTAGAGACGGGGTTTCACCGTGGTCTCGATCTCCTGACCTCGTGATCTGCCCGTCTCGGCCTCCCAAAGTGCTGGGATTACAAGCGTGAGCCACCACGCCCAGCCAGTTTCTCATTTTCAAATGTTCATAGCAAATAGCTAACCTTATTTCTTAGTTTTTCCTGACTTTTTGTTTCTCACTATAATAATATTAAAATTTCAAAGATTTATGAGGCACAGCCTTTTCACACAAACTTTGTTACATTATGCAAGAATTAGACAAAGAAGAGATTATGAACAAGAGTACTTCCAAGTCCTGGATACTTTATTTGGTGGAAACCTTTCCTGGTATTCATGGCAGCCAGTCCACACTGGCATGCAGACCTGCAGTAACTGGAGAATTAACTATTCAACAGCACCAAGCAGTGTGCGGAGACGCTGTGAGTGCCCACACCATGGAAAAATCACCCTCTCAAAGCTTCACTAGTTACAACTGGTTGGTTTTTTTTTTTCCAAGAAACACTTCAAGAATCAATGTTTTCAGCCATACCTGTAAGATAAGTATGAATAACATTTAATACATTCATCAGTAGGAGCTCTCAGAAGACTGCATGTTATTTATATCTGCATCCCAAGTGACAAGCACAATGTCTGGGACTTAGTAGGTACTTAAGCATTTTTAAATTAAAAAGTACAAAGACCTACAATGATAATATAGGATATTTTTAAAAACCACGCCCTTTTCTGTGTTTTTACAGCAATTTATAATGAATCCCTTATAACACTTAGGATATTATAGAATCGTTAGGTATTTACATTTTACTCTCCTCCCCCAGATCGAACTATTCTGAGACAAGCTGGGTTTTGTTCATCTCTGGGCCCCAGCACATAGCAATAGGTCTATCATTGCAGGCAGTTGGTCAATATTTGTTGAAAGAAAAAAGTAGCATTAGATTTCATTGATCTCATATCATCTACAGAAATTCTTACCCTAGAGAGATTATCATTCTGAGAGATAAAGACCCACACTTTAACAATTGTATTTAATGAGTATCAGTTACTAGTGAATCCATAAATGCTTGCTGCAATCATTGTAGTTCTGCCTGAAAAATGTCCTATGCAGGAGTTAACAATAGCTTTTAAAAATTCATCACAAAATCCATTCTCTTTCCAAAGCTCCCAGCCCAGCATTGCCAATATCTTCTGGGCCTTTCAGATACTTTATCTGAAGCATGAAGTCATCCTATCCAAATCTTAAGAAACGCTTTTCTCTCCAAAGAGCTCTTCTTCATGCCTTCCCAGTTCCTGTTATTAGAACTGCTATTATTTGAGTCACAAGCTGGAAACATTCACATCATCTTTGACACCCTTAAGGTCCCTGCCTCCCTCATTCCATGAGTCGAGCTAGGCCCTGTTGATCCTCCTTCAATGGTGTCTCCCTCATTCATTCCCTCTGGTCAGACTCACTGTCAACATCCACACTCAGATCTTCCTCTTATGCCTGAAACATCGTTGCTGGCCCAGGCTTCTCTCTTCTCAATGAGGCATCGCAGACATTGTTCCCAGGTAAACCATCTGGAATCACATCTCTGATCACACTCTCCTCGAATGTCCCTATTGAATAAAGCTCAAATTACTTAATTTAGATCAAGGACTTGCTTGTCTTCTCCTTGGTCTACCATCTGAGCCGTAAAGTCCGTGCCCTTCACCCATGTTTCTCCTGTCCACCTTCTGAGTGTTGGGATGCTGTTTCTTCTACATTGATGGTCCTTCCTCACCTTTCTCTATATATCTACACCCCCCTCATAAATTCAAGCCCCAGCTCAAATGTGAACAATCTCTTTCATAAATAAATTTTCTGATCATCCTCAGTCAGATAAGATTTCTCTAGTTTCTGAACACTCACTGCATTTTGTTTATTTTTAATCTTTTATGACTTAAACGTTATATTACTTATTTTTTATCCCCTTTACTAAATTGTAAGCTTGAAAGCCAAGAGTGTACATTTGTATGCTTGTTGGTACAGGTTTTTTCTAAAACACAGATCTGATCATTTTTCTAGGAGATAAAATCTAAACTCCTTAACATTCCTGCATGACCTTTAGCAAACTGCCCCCACGTGCTTCTTTTATCACTTCCTCACTTTAAGCACCCTTCAAGCTGAACCACTTAGAACAGCAGTCTCCAACCATTTTGGCACCAGGGATCAGTTTTATGGAAGACAGTTTTTCCATGGGATGGGGTGGGAGGATGGCTTTGGGATGATTCAAGGACATTACATTTATGGCATACTTTATTTCTATTATTATTACATTGTAATATATAATGAGATAATTCTACAACTCACATTAATTTAGAATCAGTGGGAGCCCTGAGCTTGTTTTCTTGCAATAAGAGTCCCATGTAGGGGTGATGGAAAACAGTGACAGGTCATCTGGCATTAGATTCTCGTAGGACACGCAACCTAGATCCCTCACATGCGCAGTTCACAATAGGGTGTGTGCTCCTATGAGAACCTAATGCAGCCAGTGATCTGACAGTAGACGGAGCTTGGGCAGTAATGCAAGCGATGGGGAGCGGCTGTAAATACAGATGAAGCTTCGCTCGCTCACCTGCTGCCCACCTCCCGCTATGCAGCCCAGTTCCTAACAGTCTACGGACAGGTTATCGGTCCATGGCCTGAGGGTTGGGGACCCCTGACTTAGAGCCCTGCAAACAAACTAGTTGTGCCTATACCTCCATGACTTAACTTGTGCTATTTCTGCAATACCTTTCCCTCCCCATCCCTTACCAGGTAAGCTTGTGTTCATTTATTACCTGCTCTGTAAAATCATCCCCAACCCCTAAATTGGAAATTATCACTTACTCTTGGGTCACCTGCACTTTAGACATATGTCTCACTCTGACGCTATTGCATGATAATCAGTCACATGATGGACTGTTCCAAGGAGGATTGCCTCCTTATCTTTATATTACTTAGTACCAGGTAAGGGGCCTGTCATGTGGACATTTTGTACTTTTTGAACAAATACTGTAACAAATAAATGAGTGAGAGAGAGAAAAAGAAAGAAACTTAAATAAATATTAATAAATAAACTAATATTTATTTAGTGAAACATTTCAAAATATAAAAGTACTTGTCCGTGAGTCCAAATTTCTATAATTACAACCCTCAATGATTCATGGCAAAGGAAGAAGTCATCCTACGAGTTTTATTCATTTCATTCTTTGTGTTTCTAGTATATCTAGGCACCTTTTAAAAAATAAACTTCGGGCCTATTTCACTTTTTCTAAACTCCAAAGATTATATGTATTGTTCTCTCTGATATATTAAAATATTGACATATATAAACATATAACATACTTTGCATTATAATATATATTTAACTATAATGTATTATATATTATAATATATAATATATTAATTATCTATTATGTATTTAGTATATAATATATATATTAAAATTTATTATAGCCCAATATAACAAGTAAATATTCCCCCAACAAATAATGCCAAGTATTCAATGTTGGAACTAACAAATATTTACCTTTAATCAGGCCAAATATTGGATTATCTCATCACCTAGTTCAATATTATTTATTTATGCTTCTGTATTTCCAAAATGGCTACTTCAATTTAAAAGAATTTAAATTTTCTGAAGAAAAGAAGATTTGAGGGTATGATATGCTTTAGCTGTGTGTCCCCATTCAAATCTCATGTTGAATTATGATCCTGAGTGTTGGAGGAGGGACCTGGTGGGAGGTGATTGGATCATGGGGGTCGATTTCCCCCTTGCTCACTTTGATAGTGAGTGAGTTCTCACGAGATCTAGCTGTCTAAAGTGTGTAGCGCTTCCGCCTTTGCTTTCTCTCTCTTGTTGCATGTGAAGATGTATGTGCTTTTTTCCACTTTGTCCTCCTGACATGACTTTAAGTTTCCTGAGGCCTCCCCAGCCATGCTTCCTGTACAGCCTGTGGAACTGTGAGTCAACTAAACCTAGTTTCTTCATTAATTACCCAGTCTCAGGTAGTTCTTTATAGCAGTATGGGAATGGACTAATACAGGATAATTCAAAGACAACTAAGTTTTCTCTTTTCACTAGAGAGGGCTGAAATAGAATGACACGTTATTTCAGGTTTATTTAATACATATCCTTAAGTTCTGTACATGATAAATCACAAAATACCTTTAAAAGCACTTATTTCCCTCTGGTAGATTTTAATATTTAAATTTTACATGACAGGACATGACATAGAAAACACAGTCCAATTTGACATCTGAGGAGAGTGGTGTGAGAAAAGAGCTCTTTGGAGATAGAAATAAAGAGAAATAAGGGGTCTTGGTCTTCACTTCTGATACTTCCAGTACTCCCATGATCTAGGACAATACCCTCTTCTTTTTTTCTTATTTTTTTTGAGACAGAGTCTCACTGTCGCCCAGGCTGGAGTGCAGTGGCGTGATCTCGGCTCACTGCAGGCTCCGCCCCCCGGGGTTCACGCCATTCTCTTGCCTCAGCCTCCTGAGTAGCTGGGACTACAGGCGCCCGCCACCATGCCTGGCTAATTTTTTTTTGTATTTTTAGTACAGATGGGGTTTCACTGTGTTAGCCAGGATGGTCTCGATCTCCTGACCTCGTGATCCGCCCACCTCGGCCTCCCAAAGTGCTGGGATTACAGGCATGAGCCCCCGCGCCCGGCCCAATACCCTATTTTTTAAAGTTTATCTTTAACAGACAGCGTCTCACTATGTTGCCCAGTCTGGACCTGAATTCCTGAACTCCAAAGAGCTCTTCTTCATGCCTTGCCTGTTCCTGTTATTAGAACTGCTATTATTTGAGTCATGAGCTGGAAACATTTGCATCATTTTTGATACCCTTAATGTCCCTGCCACTCTCGTTCTATGAGTCAAGCCAGGCCCTGTTGATCCTCCCTGAGTGGTGTCTCCCTCATTCATTCCCTCCTGTCAGACTCACTGTCAACGTCCACACTCAGAACTTCATCTTTTGCCTGAAACATCATTGCTGGCCCAGGCTTCTCTCTTTCCAGTGAGGCATCACAGACATTGTTCACAGGTCCTTCCGCCTCAGCCTCCTGAGTAGCTGAGACTACAGGCACATGCCACCATGCCTGGCTTAGGACAAACACTCTGAATTTTGACTCCCTTGTCTACAAAGTGAGGAAGTCGAAATTGGTGGTATATAGTCTTTTGTGGTTGTAAAACAGTCTATGCTTTAAATTTTAAGGATATCTTTCATAGACATTCGAGTAAGCATTTCTGAGAAAAAGAAATTGGCCATTTTGGCTTCCTACATCACAAGCTGATGCCATGACCATAAAACTACCCGAAAGTGGGATTATTTCCTGTGACCTGTGCTGTCTCAGTGTTCGTCATAGTCAGGTGGTGACTCTTGGAACCACCCAGAAAGAAGCTCCTTTCTTTATCCTTAGGCAATTTTAGGAATAGAGACTGATTTGAATTGCAACTAAATGAACTAAATAATCAGTGTGTCTTGATGAGTAAAGGGATGAGTTATGTCCTATAAAATCTGAGACCTTGCCGTGTCATGAATACCAGTTATTTTGAAATGACAGAAACAGATCAGCTCTTTTCCACATTGTGAAAGGGATAATGAAGCAATAACAAAGAGCCAAAGATTGTAAGCTTCACCTCAAAGGAGGAAGTCCTACCCTTGGGCTGAGAGACTCCTAAGAATGGAATTGGATCAGTTGACAGAAGATAAAGGGCTCAATTTAAAAAGAAATCTTCTAATAGGAAGAATGTTCCCAAACTAGAACTTATTGTTTATTTCAGTAACATTATCATAGGGACATCACTTGTTATAAACAGGGCTTTAGGGATTTAAATATAGATTCCTCCCTCAGGGAGACTACAGTCTAGTAGAAGTTGTATGGCATATATTAATAAAGAACTCTAAAGCCGGATAGAAGGTAAAATTTATGAACCAAGTAGAAAGGTAATAAATCCAATGTCATAGGCAATGTTCAAGGAGAGGCTGTATGACTATTTGGGATGACATAAGAGAGATTTATTCATCGGGTAGAAAGTTAAACTACATGACCTTCAAGATTCAATTCTTTCCAACAAATGCTTTGTGGTTTTATTAAGACTATCACTACAGTAAGGATTTTTTAAAAGGACTGTATGATTTTCTCGTTCATGGACATCTCAGTTTAATTGTTTGTTTTCTCTTGCAGAAATGTATCTCTATTATATACTATCATTTCCCAACAGTAGTTCTTAGAACAAACACTCTTAATTAATTTGCTTAAAACATGTCTGAGGATTCAATGAGTTAGAAAAAGCCAACAGAGTATATTTAAAATTATTTCTAAAAGGCAGACACAAACTTTTTTTCAATATAATCATGATGGACTTTTTTAAAGGAAATTTTAATTATTGGACTAATATAATAAACTTACATACATCTATAATTTCTATTCACTCTTCATACTATTTTAGCCTTAAGATTAATTGTTCAGAATCTTATTTCACAGTCACTCAACTTTTATTGACTTCAATATTGACGGAGTTGGTACAAGTTATAAAGCCTTATGTGGCATGATATATAATTAAAACACTTTGTCTCATAACTTATATTAATGGGTGCATGTCAGAGAATGCCTATGCGCCTCTGAGAAGAATGTAAACCCACATTAATTAATTTATTGTGAAAAAGCCTATCACGGCCATTAACCACCTTGTCTTTGCCTTACCTAGCAAAGCGCTAGCAGCCACAGGCCGAGGTTGAAAGCATGAGCACTCTAGGCTTGGCCTAATCTACTCTCATGTAGACGTCTGTTAAATATTCAGTTAGCCTACTGGGTAAATTTTTCAAGATGGAATGCCACTAGATTAGATTAAAATAAATAAAAAAAAAGCATCAGTAGAAACTATCTTTTCCTTGAATTACCTACTAGCAACTTTGATGAGCACTTTGAAGAGTCCCAAAATGTCTCCAAATGTATTCACCGTTGCTTAACTTATTTTATTCACATAAAAAATATTTTTTTACTTTCAAAGTAAAAGTGATAGTAATTTTATTTCTAAACTATTGTAGGAAGGGAGCCTCTCACTATTATTCCCAAATACTCATACTTCATTTCAGTTGAACAGTAGTGGGTATGGTCTAACTGTTTTTAGAACACTGAGTTATAAATATAAATATAAATATAAATATAAATATAAACAAGTAGCAAGATCTGGTCCATTGTTTAGAAGTCAAGATACTTTGTCAGGATGCCCAAGAGTGATAAGTCTCTAGTGACTTATTTAGTTACCCAAACTGACAAGAAGCTGCTACATAAGGCAGAAAGAAAATGTAACAATGTATAAGGAAAAAATTCACTTCTGAAGAGACAAGATACTCTGGTGCCTGGTAATTATGGTCTCTCCTAAGGCCAGATCAGGAATGCTCCTGTTGCTTGGTGAGTGTCTCATCTGATCAAGGACAGCTAGTTAAATGATATTTACGGTCACTGTTATCAGTCTAGGAAAAGACAATGCATCTCTCTCCACAGTAACAATATCCTTGAGGCCCTTGGTCTGGGTACATTTTTCCTCTAGACAGTGCTGGAGACACTCTGACAAATTCTTACTCTTTGGACTCTCTATTTATAAAAATCATATAGATTATTCTCTTTAATATAGTCTTTCATCAAAGGATGGCAGAGCACCATATAGAGGCTTAGGTGAAGGCAGAGGTCACTCATTCAAATGCCTACAGAAGCCAGCCAGTCATATAAATGAGTGAGGCAGATTAGATGTCAATTTAGTCAAGTGCCAGAAAACAACCAAAATTACTTCATGATCTGTATGTTCTCATTTATAAGTGGCAGCTAAGCTATGAATATGCAAAGACATACAGAGTGATATAATGGACTTTGGAGACTCAGAAGTGGGAGGGTAGGAATGGAGTGTGGGATAAAAGTACTATATATTGGGTACAACATACACGACTCAGGTGACAGGTGCACTAAAATCTCAGAATACACCACTATATAATTCATACAACTCATAACCACTTGTACCCCAAAAGCTATTGAAATTTTTAAAAATACTGTATGTTTTTTGAATAATGATAAAAGCATGTAACATAGCACATACAAACATATGACAGAGATATTTGAAATTTTAAAGTAAAAACAATATTGAAAAAATAGAAGTATTTCATTATTGAAGTTTCCTTTCACGATTTGTTACTCCTTGTCATTGTAATCTATCATTAGACATCACTGTCAGGCCATGAAACCTAAACCACAAATTATTCAGCTTGGAACAATAATTTGATTGGCCTAGTTTCATGTGCAAAAACAGAGTAGACCAACATTGATGCTATTTAACATATATAGACTCTGTTCGTACAATCATCATTATCTAGAGATATATGTTCAGCTCTGGAATTTCAACATCAATGTATTTAGTTTTTAGTTATTCATTGCCATTGCTTTGCAGTTTAAAAACTTCAATTTGTAGCCCATTTGTTCATAGTATCAATAACAAGCTAGAAAGGTAAACTTAAGCAATGTTAATGTATTTTCATAAAGCTGAAAGTCAGAGAAACCTTTTGGAATTTTGTTTTAATCTCTACAGTTTTGGTAACGTAGTTCAGGCTATGACTCTCATTTCAGGAAAATGAGTGTAGTGTAGGCTAGTGAGCCAAGTTATTTCTTGCCAAATTAGTTTCTCTAAAGGTGTATTAGTCTGTTCTCACCCAAGAGTAGGTAATTTACAAAGAAAAGAGGTTTAATTGACTCACAGTTCCAAATGGCTGGGGAAGCCTCAGGAAACTTATGATCACGGTAAAAGGCACCTCTTCACAGGGCAGCAGGAGAGAGAATGAGTGCCAGCAGGGGAAATGCCAGATGCTTGTAAAACCATCAGATCTCCTGAGAACTCAATCACTATCATGAGAACAGCATGGGGGAAACCACCCTCATGATCCAATTGCCTTGCACTGGGTCCCTCCCATGACACATGGGGATTATGGGGCTTACAATTCAAGATGAGATTTGGATGGGGACACAGCCAAACCATATCAAAAGGCATCATCTATTTGTGAATGACTTTGCAGGGAAATATTCAAAGTCTATAGGTTCTAATATCAGCCAAAATAAATACTTTGATTCACTTTTCATTGTTGGGGATTGCTTAGGGATTTTCTCTTGAATGATATAAAAGTGTCCAGAAATATCTCACAGCATTCAGCCACAGAAGTTCATGTACTACAACAGGCAACCATACATGTAATTCATAAAAAGCAGCCCTGGAGTATCTGGATTTCAGCCATGTGATTTTATTCTGTTCACATTGTCAATTACTACACATTCGTACTATATTACCTTTTAAATTCTTTGGCACAAGGCACTTCCTGGAATATGACATAATTAGGGGACCTAAATTCTATGTCTCTTGGATAATGTAGCCTTCTTGAATTTAAGTTTTCACATTAGCACTATTCATTGCAGGAGTTGAGTCACTGTGACTGGTTTTGAACAATTTATGTTGCATTTTGCAAAACGTTTCTAGCAACAAAGATAAGTCATTTGCTGAGTTCCAGTTAGGGCCTCTCACCTTCTGACACAAAAATTCTGATCAATGTCACCGATTACATATTGCTACCTAGGTGATATTATTTATATATGTGCTTTCATCATCTGCAATAGAAATGCTGCAACCAATTTAATTGTTTTCATACGACTTGTCTGTAAGTATTCAGAAGTAACTTCAATATACTTGTCAACAGTATTTCCAGTAAGACTGAAGTTTACAAATGCTTATCTCAGTGTAAGACACACAATTTCTGCTGTATTCTATGATCCTCTTTCATAAACTTGCTATGTGTAAAAGCTTTTGATATCTGGGGACTTTTTTCACTTAATATAGAACCTAATTTATATTAGCATCAGATATTTCATTCATAGTTAAAAACAATTGCTTGCTGAAATTTCAGTCCTTTTTCAGTCTAAGTTCTTCATTCCCTCATTTTCTGCGTATCCTAGACATATTATTATGGTTTAGTTCATACTGGCCTCTTAAACTGTGGTTCTTTCAATACAGTCATCTTTTATTTGCATATTACACATGGAGGAATATTCTTTATTTCGTCAAAGAAAGATGCTCTTTTCCACTGTGCCTGAATCAAGCTTCTTTTTTCTGCATCCAGATATGAGTATACAGAAGCAATTATCTATTCTAGAAGAAACAAGTGCAAGGGGCAAGTGAAATCAGCCTCAGCATTAGAGACAATAGGGAGTGACTGTGCTTGTGGCTAACGAGAGAGCAAATGAACCATCGAAGGGAACAGCTGCTGCTGCTCCACATAAAAGAGATGGCTGATAGTTTCCATGCAGGAATGTAGTTTCAGTATTGTCAAGACTGATTTGTTTTTAAAAGAAGCTAAAATATAGTTCAATTAAAAAAAGCAACAGGCCGAGCACAGTGGCTCACACCTGTAATTTCAACAGTTTGAAAGGCCAAGGTGGGCAGATCACCTGAGGTCAGAAGTTGGAGACCAACCTTGCCAACATGGTGAAACCCCCTCTCTACTAAAAATACAAAATTAGCCAGGCATGGTGGTGCATGCCTGTAATCCCAGCTGCTTGGGAGGCTGAGGCAGGAGAATCACTTGAACCCGGGAGGCGGAGGTTGCAGTGAGCCGAGATGGCACCATTGCACTCCAGCCTGGAGTTTGCTCCAGAAAGAGCAAAACTTCGTCAAAAAACAAACACAAAAGAAAACAAACAGAAAACACTACAGATCAATAGGACAGATAGAACAGGTCGGCAAGTTAGATTAGCCTTATGAGGCAATCAATACGCACTCTCTGTATTAAAATATTCCATAATTTCATAGAATTTTACTTTCCTAAAATTATGCCAATCACTTTGAATGGAATACTATATATTGCCCAACACTTCAAATATTTGCAAAAATTTTTACAGATGGCATAATATGAATTTCTTATTTTTATTTTCCCAGTAGACTCTTCCTACTGGTAGAGATGTCGGTGGCATAACCCTGCATCCACTATCATAGAGATGATGTTATGTGGATGCCGCCTTGCCACAGATCTGGGACTTCTGGATGCGCACATGATCTAGGTCAGGCCAGTTAGAATCCTCCTCAGGTTTTTGTTTAAACACTTGAGGTCTACTGTCTTCTCTTAAGACTCACTACCTGAAAGTACAATGAAGTCTAGAATTGTTTATAGTCATTTTCACCAACACACAGGAAAAATTTACCTTAAAATGGTGCCAACTTGGAGGAAAAGAGCAAAGCCAAAAACCAGAGAAAAAGGTCATAATAACATTCAAACTGCACAATCCAGACATTTCTAAAGCCAGAATTTTCCTTGATCTTCCTCGTTACATAAACCAATGTATTTTCTTTTTGGTTTAGGCTACCTGCCCATTAGTCATGTAATAGCCATCTAGATGATCAGGTCCACTGTCATGGTATCACAGCACTTGCGTTTAAGTAACATTTAGTATACTTAATAATGACCCCACATCACAAGAGTACTATTCCTAATTTATGGATTAAACTATCATAGGCGTATTTGCATAGGAAAAATCAGAGTATGTATAAAGTTCAGTACTATCCAAGGTTTCAGGCATCCACTGGGGGTCTTAGAATGTATCCTTGCAGATAAGGGGGTGGCTACTGTATTCAGAAGCACAGAGGGTTCTACTCTACCGGTTGGGTGACCAACTCTTCCAGTTCTATTACTGACATCCCCAGTGGGTAGTCTCAGGAAACTCACTGAACTGCTCATTTTTTTTTTCACACATAAAATGGAGAAAATAGTACCTATCAAACCAATTTCACATTTTTTGAAGTATCACATGAAATAGTGAATATGTAGGGTACAAAAGCTTTTAAAATTCCTTAACAAATTTAACACATGATTAATAAAGCTTTTAGTAGTTTGTACAATGATCAATGTGTGGAAGACATTAGTCTACTTAACAAAATAGACCAAATTTGTTTTAGAAGAGTAATCACTGTCATGGAATTTCTCATCTTAAAAATAAACTAGCTTAAAGGATTTCTAGGGAAAAGAAAGCAACGAAAACCAGGATAATCTTTATACTATATATTTTCTTAATTGATAGCCTTATAGTGAACTAATTTTAAACAATTAATGTGTGAAAATGAAAAATGATGACATCTAAATGTTCATTGTGTAAAGACAAAGGGACTTAATCTAAGCCAAAAAATATGAAAATTTACACTTTTAGTACGTTCTGCTCTACAGAAACGGGCATTTCTGATTTCTGAACATCTTTTAAAATGATCTTTTATTCTAATAGGATCTTTTCCCCTTTCATTAACTTCGAAGATAAACTTAGACTCTTAGGTAAGATAAGTACCAAATGAATAAAACAGTGATGTATCATCAATATATAACACACTCATCTTAAATAATAGTATTCTCAAATGTTTAAGTCTTTCATACAACGACGAACAGGTCTTTTTTTCTCAAAATCAATGTGCTCTGTAGTATGTTGCTTAGCTACCATTGCCAAGTCTTTTTCTGTTTTATTTTTCTTGAAAAGGAATATTGTATCATATAATCTTTGGGCTTCTCTTTCTCTACCTTAACTTCTGTTCTGTCTATATAAATCTAAGAATCTACACATATATGTTTTTATTTTAAATGAAGAATTATATATGAAAGTGGTTAGAATTTAAATTGATTCACATGTTTACATTATGTTTCAAATTCTCGCAAACGAAAAGTTTGGGTTTATAGCCCATACTATTCAGTTATTCTCTCCACTTTTGCATTTGTGGCCATTTATAAAATGTTTAAGTAAAACATGAAATACCAAAGGCTAAGCAAAGGTGATTCCATCATTTAAGAAATACATGATGAAAATATATTCCATTATTTTAAAAATACAGAACTGTAATAACTTTCCCCAATTGTCTTCTTCTGACTCTTCAAAATCAAGTGTGGACCTAAAATGGAACAGTCTTTCCTCAACTCTATTACTGTAAAAGAAAATGATTTTCTTCCACTTATTTAAAAAAATAATAATGTGTTCTGGTCACCTCTCAGTTGTTGGCTCCTAAGTAGTAGAAAACAAGGTTGTGCACAAGGCTAATTCCCCTATTACACTATGAATTCTTCAAGGGCAGGGCCTTGTTTTGCTCATCCTGTTACCTCCAGCACCTAGCACAGTGCATGAGAATGAGGAGAAGGAGTTCAGTAACAGTGTCGAAGGAATTGATGAATGATGAAAGGCCAATGGTTAAGATTCTATTTGTAGAAATGGCCAGAAATACCCTAAGAAGGGAAATAAAGACACCACCTCATCAGCTAGGACTGCAGTGTAACCCCTAAGGAAAAAATAGGAGCAAGCATTGTTACTAATTATTTTAAATACATAGTAAAAATCACTCTAAAATTTTCATCCATCTATTGAGATCTCAAATGTTGGGTATGTATGACTGACTACAGGATAGGGTGAAAGAAATACCATGAGATTAGAAACTAAAAAAGATTTTGCATGTCAAGAACCATTTTGATCAATGTTTGGAAATTTTGTTCCTTTTGAATTCCTGTGTTGTATATATGGATAGTCAATATATTGGAACAAGTTAGGATTGTTTTCTCTCCAGTGAAGGGCTACATGGAAGCATAGGCTTATCTTCCATCTGTTTTCCAGAGCCAAAGGTGGGATCGTATTGAAAAGAAAACTGGGCCAGAAAGGGCAGATAAACTCATTTTCAGTACTCCTGACCTTCGTCCTAACCTACTCACACAGATCCTTTGGTTTAAAATGAGCACTTTGAGACACATTGATGAGTTTGATGTTGATCAGTATATGCCCCAGGATTTCCTTGATGACTTTCCTTTGTGCAAAAGAAATGGCAGTCCCTGAGCAGTTTACGGAACCCACTCATGTATTTTAATAAGTAAGACCTTCCATCATCATTATTGCACTGAGAGTAGCACCACTGATTATCCCAGCCATAATATCAGGCATTGCTGAGAGCATATTCTTTCAGAAATGGAACCAAGAGCTGTGTTGCTTATGTTAAAGACTTGTATATCTCTTTCAGCATTTCATTTTTTTCCATTTCTTAGATGACACAGGGCAAAGTCTGATACGAAATTATCAATAAAATCTGACTGAACTCATCCCAAGTAATATCCCCAGCCAGTGAAACCACACAATAACTAACACATCATAACAACAAAGAGAATTCTCATACTAATTTTGTCCATATTACACTGGCAGAAAGCTGTTGCCTACAGTCAGCAGAATGCAGAAAATGTATGCATCAGAATACAAGGAGATGAGCCAAATCTGGCTCTGGCTCTGTGGTATCTAAAGTTTTATCTATAAATAAGTGTACAATGTATACATTTTCTCAGGAACTGCTACTTTAAATGAATCTGCCATTAGGGTGAAGACTCAGCAATATTATAATGTTCCTGACTGGATGTGAATATTCATGTGATCTTGACTATAAAATTATCTTACTCAAGGGGTCTAGACAAGGAATAGGCTTCAGGGTAGGAGGACATTGCAGTAGTCCTCAGAAAAGGTCATGCCTGAGCTAGGAATACTGCAGTTCTTGAGAGTCAGTCAACAGTCAACACTTCCTCACGTGGTCTATTGCAATGATCAACACCATAGCTGATATTGTTAGAAATGGTGTAGAGAACAACAGCAACCTAGGCAGGGGGGGATAGCTTAGAAAAGTGTCTTGGGAAAGAAGTGACTCATACTATTAAGAATCCAGATCCAATAAACTGGTAATAATGCAAGTTCAATAAACAAGTTGTCAACAAATTTTCTAAAATATAATCTGAGAAACTAGGAGTTTATACATAGAAGCCAGTCTAATTTGATCTGGATTCAGACGTTACACAGTTTACTTGAAAGCTGAAAAGTGTATCTCTAATTATAAGGAGAAAAAAACTGAAAACCAACCAAAGTAATAAACAAATGAGGCCTCACACTAGTGGGGCAACCCCAGTGGGCTACACCAACTCCCTTCAAAAAGGTTCCAAACCTAAAACTGCAGGAACACGTTGAGAGGCCACCAGTGACCCATCAGATAAGAACCTAAGCACCCATATTTACTGCTTACAAGCTACTCAGATTTTACCACATTTTTGTTCAATAAATGTGAACTACTGCTGAATTATTTTATAGCTCACTAGAAAAAAATTGTTCCATGATTTTAAATTCACCATCACAGAGACGCCTTCCGGAATATCAAGCAGGTACTGAGTTCTGAATTCGTGCCAGAACATTAAAAACACAAACCACACTTTCTTCTGCTTTACATTAAGAAATCAGTGCTGAGAAAGCAAATACTTATCCTTAAAGGACAATGTCATCTACAAAAAATGTGACCCCCAAAAGAAGCCCTTGAGTCTGTATCAGAGTCAAGAAATTGTAGATTTGTGTCTATAATTATGTCTATATAATTTATATCGATTACAAGCTCCTTTCTGGACTATGAGAGGGATATACACGTTTTGGACTTATGGACAGAGTGAAGCTATGTGAGAGGTTTAGTGTGAATGGTTGAGCCTGGTGGGAAGTAAGAAAAGGGTGACTGGGTAGCTAGGACTTGACCTTTCTGACAGGAATGGCAAGGAGAACCTCAGTCTTATTCACATGGAATCAGATGCCAGTGCCTTACTGGAGAGGAGGGATCCAGAAGAGAACGTCCAAGTTCAGGGATATATCCCTTAGTGGCCTGGATTTCAGGACAGAACCCAGTGTCCTCCCTCCCCCTAACAAGAGAGGAGACAAGGGAGAGGCAAGAGAACCAAACTCTAGAGATGTATGAGGAAAAACATTAAAAAACAGCAAACAGAGATACAACAGTGTAATCCATACCTTCCTACAAGAGTGCAATCCAAAAGTGTGAAAAATAAAATAATTATCTTTGGCTCTGAGCAATCAGCAACAAAATAGATCTTTATGGCACAATCATACTTGCTTGCAACTGACAGATCGCTAGATAAAATAGCTTCTGATGCTGTGTCCTAGTGAAAGAATCAGGTTTTCTCAGTTGATATTCTGCAGTCAGTGAACTAACGGGTTATCTGAATTGCCCTTGCAATTGCCTCCGGTAGATGGTCAAGCTCAAAGGATGATGCAGACAACAAAGATTATCACATGGAAGAAGACTGGCATTGACACCAGCTTTCTCGTAACTCCACGGGCACATGCGTTCCATATTAAGCATCACAATCTGTCCAGTAAAGACAAGTGGGATGATGCCTCATTCCTACTTCAGCTCCAAACAAACTCAGAGAATTCACAAGACATTCTGAAGGCTGCTCTCTGCCTGTACCTACCCTTCACTCATTTTTAACAAGTTGGTCTTTGAAAAGAAGCCTGGATTGGGACAAGGCTTGTTTTCTGCAACAAATATTGAGGAATTCCACTCTGAAATACACAATACCATGTGCAGGTGGGAAACAGCTCTGAAATGGCCAACTCAAAAATCTCTTTCCCAAGGAACTCAATAATACCAGAACCATTAAGAGTATTTCTCAGCTTTAGCTGACTTCTGGAATTACTTGGGGAGCTTCAGTGCTTTGGCAGCAGCTTTTGTTTGCTTTGTTGTTTTGTTTCATTTTAGCTTTTGTTAAAAATGTACATGAAGATGTTTGAAGACAGAATAAAATATATAAGGATACAGATCATTAGAATGCTAACATCACCTAACTAGAAATAGATGGGAGCTTCCTCAGTTTGGTAAAAGGCATTACAAAACAAGCTACAGTTAGCATCATACTTACTGGTGAAACATTAAATCCTTTCCCCGGGAACAGGGAAAAGATGTTTGCTCTCACCACTTGTGTTCAACAGTGAACTAGAAGTTCTTGCCAGCCCGTTTAGGCAAGAAGAAGAAACAAATGGCATCTAAATTGGAAAAGAAGTTTCAAATTTGTCACTATTTACAGATGACGTCAGTGAGTATGTAAAAAAAATCCTATGGAATCTTCATAAAAATCAAGTAGAATTAGATTTCTATTAGAATTTAGCAAGATCACAAGGTACACAAGCAATATTAAAAATTAAATGTATTTGTATACGCTGGCAATGAACAATTATAAAATTAAATTTAAAGTGATACTAAGTATAAAGTCACCAAAATCACAAAATATTTTAGAAAATATCTTACAAAAAAGATGTATAAGACTTCTACAATGAAAAGTACAAAATGTTACTAAAATTATAAAACACCTAAATAAATGCAGATACGTATTATGTTCATAGATTGGAATGTCCAGTATTGAATGTTGATTTTTCTCTAACTTAATCTATACTCAATGAAACTCCTATTAAAATACTATCAGGGCTTTTTGTGAAGAAATACACATGCAGATTCTAAAATTTATATGAAAATGCAAAGGATTCAGAATAGCCAAAACGATTTTGGAAGATAAGCAGAGTTGGTAGAATTGCACTGCCTGATTTCAAGGCTTACTACTTAAAGCTACAGTAATCAAAACACCAAGGTATTGACACAAACATAGACATATAGAGGCCGGGCGCGGTGGCTCACGCCTGTAATCCCAGCACTTTGGAAGGCCGAGGTGGGCAGATCACCTGAGGTCAGAAGTTCGAGACCAGCCATGATGAAACTCTGTCTCTACTAAGAGTACAAAAATTAGCAGGGTGTGATGGTGGGTGCCTGTAATCCCAGCTGCTCAGGAGGCTGAGGCAGGAGAATTGCTTGAACCCGGGAGACGGAGGTTGCAGTGAGCCAAGATCATGCCACTGTACTCCAGCCTGGGCGACAAGAGCGAGACTCCGTCTAAAAAACAAAACAAAACAAACAAAATAAAAAAAAGACAGACATAGAGATCACTGGAACAGAAGAAAGAGGCAGGAAATATATATGACTAATTGATTTGTTTTACTATTACAAAAGTATATTTAACAAAATGTTTAATATGAAAATGTAAATGACCCAATTTTTACATAAAAATAAAACAGGCCCCTTGGAGAGGGGGCATGGATTTCCCTGCTGAACAGCCATTGTTTATACTCGTCACAAAGCTTCTAACATGATGATACTATTTCCATATTACTACCTTTCCAATTTTGTTCTGTTGACCACTAGTTGCCATCTCCACACATTCATCTATCACAAGATTCGTGAAGTGATCAAATCCCTGCAATATTCCTTTGACATGTCTGCCACCATTTAATTTCAATAACTTCTTGTCCATAAGTTGTTTCAACTTGGGAGAGTGAGCTTTGCTGACTAATTTTTGACCAAAGCAATCTAATGGGGAACAGGAAAGTCTTTCTAAAAAAAAAAAAAAAAAAATATTGCTCAAAAAATTGGATATTTACATGAAAAAAATAATAAACCCCTTTCTTACAACATACACGAAAATTAATTTGAGATGGATTATAGACCTTGATATAGTTTGGATGTTTGTCCCTCCAAATCTCAAGTTGAAATATGATTTCCAGTGTTGGAGGTGGGGCCTGGTGGGAGGTGTTGGGGTCATGGAGACAGATCCCTCATGAATGGCTTGGTACAATCCCCATGGTAATGAGTAAGCTCTCGCTCTGAGCTCACATGAGATCTGTTTATTTAAAGAGCCTGGCACTTCCCCCGTATCTCTCTCGCTTCTTCTTTCACCGTGTGACATACCGGCTCTGCCTTCACCGTCCACCATGATTGTAAGCTTCCAATACAGCCTGCAGAAACATGAACTGAAATAAACCACTTTTCTTGATAAATTACCCAGCCTCAGGTATTTCTTTAGAGCAACACAAAAATGGACTAACTGAGACCTAAATGTAAAGCCCAGAACCTGAAACCTTTTAGAAAGAAAACATAAGAGAACATCTTAACAACTTCGGAGTAGATAGTTTTTGAACAGAGCACAAAAGGTACTAACCATTAAAAAACACTGGATAAAATGGCTTTCATTAAAATTAAACACTTCTACTCATCAAAAGATGTTATTTAGAAACTAAAAAGACAAGCTACAGACTGGGAAAATATTCATAGCTCCTATAAATGGCGTAGGTATATTCAGAATATAAAAAGAAGTCCGATAAATTTAAAAATAAGCCTGATTTTTTTAAATGGGCAAAATTCTTAAACAAACCCTTGGTAAAGGAAGCCATATCATTGGCCAGTAAGTACAGGAAAAGGTAGACAAAGCCTCAAGATGACAAAGTCATCAAGAAAATGCAAATCAAGAACACAATAATAATACTATTTCATACTCGATAGAATGGTGGGGAAAAAATTAAAAGATTGACAATGTTGATAAGAATGTGGAGTAACTGGAACTTTCATGCATTATTGGTAGGATTATAAAATAGTACAACTGCTTTGGAGAATTATTTGGCAGTTTCTTATAAAATAAGCATACGCATATCAGCAATAACTCAGCAATTCAATTCCTAGGTATTTACCCAAGGTAAATGAAAACATGGTCACAAAAAGACTTTTATAAGAATGTTCATAGCAGCCTCATGAATAGTAGCTCCAGATTTGAAACAACACGTGTCTATCCTCAGCAGAATGAATAAATCCATCACAGTACATTCTATAATAGCTTACCACTCAATAGTAGAAAAGAGTGAACCACTAGTACCCACACAACATGGATGAATTTCAAAACTATTACATTTAATGAAAGAAGTCAAAGAGTTCATATTTGTATGTATGGTTTCATTTATATGAAGTTCGAGAACAGGAAAATAATCTTTGGTGATAGAAATCAGAGAGCAATTGTTGAGCAAGGGTAGGGGAGTGAATAATTGACTGGGAAAGAACATGGGGAAGCTTTCTTTTTTGTTTTTTGAGACTGAGTCTTGCTCCATCGCCCAGGCTGGAGTGCAGTGGCGCGATCTCAGCTCACTGCAACCTCCGCCTCCTGGGTTCAAACAATTCTCCTGTCTCACCCTCCCAAGTAGCTGGGACTACAGGCACCTACCATCACCCCCAACTAATTTTTGTATTTTTAGTAGAGATGGGGTTTCACCTTTTTCGTCAGGCTGCTCT
This sequence comes from Symphalangus syndactylus, assembly GCF_028878055.3. Taxonomy (NCBI): domain Eukaryota; kingdom Metazoa; phylum Chordata; class Mammalia; order Primates; family Hylobatidae; genus Symphalangus; species Symphalangus syndactylus. The sequence goes on from NC_072424.2 coordinate 22,043,527, forward strand.
CGAACTCCTGACTTCAGGTCATCCACCTGCCTCAGCCTCCCAAAGTGCTGGGATTACAGACGTGAGCCATCGTGCCCAGCTGGGGAAGATTTTTGCAGTGATGGAATGCTCTGTATTTTGTTTTGGGTGATGGTAGCTTTCACAAATATAGATATTTGCCAAAACTATTGATCACATCCATTAGGATGGCCATTATTTAAACAACAACAACAACAACAACAACAAACAAACAGAAGATAACAAATGTTGGCAAGGATGTGGAGAAATTGGAACTTTTGTGCATTGTTGGTGGGGATATAAAATGGTATACAGCTGCTTTTGAGGAACTACTATACTGTGGGTAAGAGTATGGTAGTTCCTCAAAAAATTAAACGTAGAATTACTATATGATCCAGTAATTCACTTCTGGGTATATATGCAAAATAATTGGAAGCAGGGAGTCAAACAAATACTGTACACCCCATATTCAGAGCAGCGTTATTCACAGTAGTGAAAAGGGGGAGGCAACTCAAGTGTCCATTGACAGATGAATGTATTAAAAAATGTGGTATATACATTCTGTGGAATATTATTCAGTCTTAAAACGAAAGAAAATTCTGACACATGAAACAACATGGATGAACCTTGAGACAGTTTGCTAAGTTAAATAAGCCAGACACAAAAGATCAAATATTATATAATTCCACTTAGATGTACCTAGAATACTCAAATTTGTAGAGACACAGTAGAATGGTGTCTGATATGGGCTGGAAGTGGGGAATGAGGAGTTACTGTTTAATGGCTATACAGTTTCAGTTTGAGAAAATGAAGTTCTGGAGATGTAGTGGTGATGGTTGTACAACAATGTGAAAGTATTTAATGCCACTGAATAATATAGTTAAAATGGTTTAAAATGCTAAATTTCATGTTGTCTATAGTTCATGACAATAATAAGTTCATTGAAATGGACACTTAAGATTTTTACATTGTATTGGATGTTATATATACCTCAATTTAAAGTATTTTTAAAAGAGAAAGAGAAATAATGCTGGAAAAGAAAACAAAACAAACAAACAAAAACAAAAACAAAAACTGCTGCCAAAGCATTGAAGCACCCCAAGTAATTCCAGTAGAGAGCAAAGGCTGAGAAATACTCTTAATGGTTCTGGTATTGAGTTCCTTGGGGAAAACATTTTTCAGTTGGCCACAACATTTTTCTGTTGCCCATCTGCACACTGCACTGTGTATTTCAAAGTGGAATTCTTCCATATTTGCGGCAGAAAATAATCCTGGTTCAACTCCAGGATTCTTTTCAAAGACCAACTTGTTAAAAATGAGTGAAGTGTAGGTACAGTCAGAGCAGCCTTCGGAATTGTCTCGTGAATTCTCTAAGTTTGTTTGGAGAGGTTTTTGAGAGGTTTTTAGCAAGACGGAGTATTGAACATTGTCAAGTGATTTTTCTGCATCTAATATGAGTTTTCTGCTTTATTCTACTAAGTGGTGAATTTGGTTTGATTTTAAGTGTTAAATCAACCTTGCATTTGTGGGATAAACCCCACTTTGTCATGTTGTATTATCCTTTGTGTATATTGCGGGGTTGTGATGATTTCTGTTATATTTATAAAGGATATTGGTCTATGATTAGCCTTTCTTGTGATATCTTCGTTAGGTATCAAGGCTATTCTAGCCTCATAAAATAAGCTGAGCCCTGCTCCCTCCTATTCTATTTTATGAAGGAGTTTGTGTAGCATTGGTTTTATTTCTTCCTTCAATATTTGGTAGAATTCAGTAATGAAGCTATCTGGAACTGTAGTTTGCTTTGTAGGTAAGTTCCTGATTAAAAATTCAACTTCCTTAATAGATATGTGGTTACTCAGATGTTCTATTACTTATTATATCAGTTTTGGTCATTTATGTTCTTCAAGAAATTTGTTCATTTTATGTTGCCAAATTGATGGGCATAAAAATGTTCATAATATTAACTGACTATCCTTTGAATACCTGTAGAATTTATAGTGGTGTCCATTTTTTTCATTCCAGATATTGGTGAATTGTGTTTCCTTTCTCTTTTTAAAATCAAACTTGCTGTGGATGTATCAATTTAGTTAATCTTTTCAAAAATAAACTTTTGATTTTGTTGATTTTTTCTATTAGTCTATTTTTTATTTCATTGATTTCCACTATTTTTATTATTTCCTTTCTTCTGCTTTTGAGATTTGCTCCTTTCTTGAGCTTCTTAAATTAGTAGCTTAGAATTGATTTTATTCCTTTCTTCTTTTCTTTTTTTGTGAAACAGGGAAGTTTTATTTAAATAATAAATATATGTCAAGAACTACATTGGGTGCTTTGCATATATGATCATTTTTATCATATAATTTTTTAATTTTTAAAATTAAAAAACAATTTGTGGGTACATAATAGGTGTACCCTTCTTCTTTCCTAATATAAGCACTTAAAGCTCTAAGTTTTCCTTTAAGCACTGCTCTTACTGAAGCCCACAAATTTTAATATGCTGCGCTTTCATTGCCAGTAAGTTAAAATTATTTTCTAATTTCCCTTGTGATTTTCTCTTTGACCCATGGGTTATTTAAAAGTGTATTGTTTAAGTATTTGGGGGATTCTCTCGATATTTTGTTGTTACTTGATTCTAATTCAATACCATTGTGGTTAGAGAACATACTCTGTATGATTACAGTTCTTTGATACTTATTGCAATTTGCTTTATGTCCCATCAAATGTTCTATACTGGTGAATAATCTCTCTGCATTGGAAATTAATGTGTACTCTGATGTAGCTGGGTGCATAGTTCTACGCATTTTTAACCAGGTGAATTTGGTTAAAATTGTTGATCAAATAATCTATTTCCTCACTGATTTCTGTCTCCTTGTTCTGTCAATCACTGAGAGAAGATGTTAAAATCTTCAGCTGTGATTGTAGATTTATCTATTTCTTTCTTTAGTGTCATAAGTCAGAACAGACACATTTGTTTTTAATTCCTCTGATATTATTCTTCGGTGGATATACTGCCACTAAGTGACAAGTTTAATTTACAAAGTTACATTACATCCATATTGAATAATTATTAATACTTAACACATATATGGTATTTAATTTTTCAAGGTACATTCAAATACAGCCTCTCAGAGGAAATAACTGTTCAATATATATATACATCCAGACTTTTTTGGATACTTATACGAATATAGATATGTGCATATGTGTGATAGGAAGAGCAATGCTCTCCCCACCGAAAGGTATCTACATCCTAATCCCCAGAACCAGTCAATATGTTGTTACATGGCCAAGGGGAACTCAGGTTGCAGATGGAATTTTAATTTGCTAATCAGTTAATCTTGAGATAACAAGATTATCCTGGGTTTCCACCTAGGCTCAGTGTAATCGCGAGGGTCCTTGAAAATAGAAGAGGGAGGCAAAAGAGGCAGAACCAAAAAGATGGAGCATGAGGACTCAGCCTAACACTGCAGGCTTTGCATATGGAGAAATGGGACACTAGCCAAGACATGCACGCAGCCTCTATAAGCTGGGAAAGGCCAGGAAATGGATTCTCCCTTGGAGCCTTCAGGAGGAGCACAGCCTTGCCGGCACACGGGTTTTAACCCAGTGAGGACTATTTCTTTCTTCTGCCTGTAGAACTGTAAGATAATATATGTGTGTTGCTCTAAGCTATTAAGTTTGTGGTAATTTGTCGTAATAGCAATAGAAAACTAATATGATATATCATTATCTGGCCGTCTATATATAATATATATACACACATATACAACTTTCAAATTGCAAGTTTTTTTTTTTTTTTTTTTTTTTTTTTTTTTTTTTTTTTGGGACAGAGTCTCGCTCTGTTGCCCAGGCTGGAGTGCAGTGGCGTGATCTTGGCTCACTGCAAGTCCTCCACCTCCCAGATTCACGCCATTCTTCTGCCTCAGCCTCCCAAGCAGCTGGGATTCCAGGCACCCACCGCCACACCCTGCTAATTTTCTGTATCAAATTAGAGGTTTTTAAAAATGTTATTTAAAATGTTAATATATTTTCTAAATTGCTTTTTCACATAACAATATATCACAGACATCTCCCAAAATTGGTAATAGATACTTCTCAATGTCTTGTTTTGTTTTGAAGACAGGATCTCACTCTGTCATCCACAATGGAGTGCAGTGGTGTGATCATAGCTCACTGAAGCCTTGAACTCCTGGGCTCAAACAATCCTTCCACTTCAGTCTCTCAAGTAAGTGGGACTATAGGCACGAGCCACTGTGCCCACCCTTAATTTTTAATAGTTGCATTATATGCTCCTGGTTCCATATGTAGGCCATTTCCAATTTTTAAAAAACTACAAATTATGGTACATTCTTGTTCACAAACATTCATACAACCTATGCTGGCACCTAGTAGTACCTATTAGGTTATAAGTTAAGGATTTAAAATGTTGAAAGAGTCTCTCAAAATATTGTAACATAAGAGCATGCCCTCTTGCCCTAATGTCACCAATGCTGGCAAAATCCTTCTGTTTAATTTTTGCCAATTTATAGGAAAGACTGTATCTTGTTTTTATTTGCATTTTAAATTATAAATGAGTTTAAACATCTCTTCATATGAATATTAGCCTTTGTACCTTTTTCTATTAATTATTGATATCCCTTGTCCATTTTTTTCTATTATTTCCTGTTTTTATTAAGTTTTTAAAGTTCTCTTTATATTATTAGTGTTAACCTTTCATTTATCACTTGTTGCAAATACATTTTCTCAGTTTTCCTTGTGTGGTGTTGGACGTCTTTTGTCGTATTAGAATTAGATGAATGTTTGTAAAATATCTGACAGTGTACAGCCCCTAGTGGGCATCCAATGCCTGAAGTCATTGTTATTAATTCTGTCCTGTGGATGAAGGAGATGGTTGATACTCTGGGCATGCTCATCTGCCTGTACCTATGAGGTTGTTTAGGGAAAAGAAAAGAAAATGCTTTCTTTTTTTTTGAGTCAGGGTCTTGTTCCGTCACCCAGGCTGGAGTGCAGTGGTGCAATCATGGCTCAATGAATCCTCAACCTCCTAGGTTCAAGCCATCCTGCCACCTCAGTCTCCTCAGTAGCTGGGACTACAGGTGCATGCCACCACACTCAGCTAATTTTTAAATTGCTTTGTAGAGATGGGGTTTGCCATATTGCCTAGGCTGGTCTTGAACTCCTGGGCTCAAGCAATCCTCCCACCTTGATATCCCAATGTACTGGGATTACAGGCCTGAGCCATGGTGTCCACCTCATTTTTTGATAGATTTCTGATTTATATGATACCCTCACTCCCACTATACTCCCTAGTCCTGGAGAGCTATTTCTTTCTTAGTCCTATATTCTGTGAACAAAACAGTTAAATGTAAGCCTTCTAAATGAAGTTGTTTTATTTAAAGTAATTCACAATAAAACATTATACCTTTTTTCATGAAAAGCAGCATAAAACAATATAATGACCCATCCTTGAGAACAAAACCTCCTCAGCCAATGGAACTCAGGTATAACAGGTGCCAGTCAGCCTTGTAGTCATTGTCTCGTGCTCCCGGGATGAGAAATAATGTACCATAGACAAGAAATAAAGATGTTTAATAAAGATTCATTTGACAAATTGATATATGAATGCAGTCAGGTTCTGTGCTGGGGAGTATGGACATGTGTTAGTCTTCACGTTTCTTGACGGCATTTTAAGAAGTTTGTCCAGTCCTTCCTTCTTAAAAGCTGTGTTCCCAGAATTCCTCAGTGTCATGCTCACCTGTTTTTTCTTATCTCTTTGGGCAATCTTCACAGTTCTTTGCTGGCTGTTTCTCCTCTACTTGACCCTTCGTTTTTGGTTGTTCCTCTGGAGCCCATTATAGGCCTTCTTCATTCTCTCCAGGCCATTTCATATCCAAGTCTTTAACTAATGTCTACAAGTGGATAAAAAAATCCTTATTTCCCACTCAGGGCTTCATCTTGAATGACAGATCATATATCCAATTACCTCTAGGTTTCTCCATTTGTCTATCTTGCAGATACCTCATATTCATCATAATGAAATTAGAGCTCACTGCTTCTCCACCTTCACTTCCCTTTGACCTGCCATTGCTTCACAGTACCCGATCTCAAGAAATGGTTCTGCTGTGCAATCCAGTGCTATGCAATCTAGTGTTCAAGCTAGAAACCCAGGAGTCATGTTTTATTCCTCTGTCTCTTGCATTTCTCCCTTCTACTTTCTTCCTTGCAATCCATCATGAATTTCTCTTAATTCTAGGGCTTACATTTTCCCAAATCTGTCTTTTTCTCCCTATCCTCTCCACATAACCTTGGTCCAAGCCACTATCGATTTTCACTTGTTACTACTACAGTATCCTCTGGTGTCCCTGCCTTTAGTCTTGCTCCTCTTCCATTTCCTTCGCATACTGTACCCAGGATAATCCAAATATAAATATGATCGTGTTATTCCCTTATTCAAAACCCTTTGTTCATTGTCCTTAAGGTAAAATCCAAACAGCCTACACAGTTTATAATGCATTCCAAGGTCTGGCCTATATTTACTGTTTCCACACTATATGAGATTCAGTTCCTTGAAAACTCTTGGTATCATCTCTTGCCTCAAGGGTTTCACAAAGGCCCCTTGTTCTTCCGGAAACAGCCACCACTTACCTCCAGTCCTCCTTCATCATGCTAACTCACTCATTCCTCAGGTGTCAGCTTAAACACCACTCCTTTCAGGAATCATTGCATCCCACAGTACCCTTTTAAAACATGTAAAACATTCAACACACGCTTTGTAATTCCTTCTTTATTAAATTATCTTCCCCACTAAAAATAAACCTTGTTAGTACAGGGACAATGTGTATGTATATTGGACTCTACCTTCTTTCTAGCCTTAGCACAATGACTGGTACATAATAAGCACTCAATAAAGACCGTCATCCACTACATAAAGACATTTTGGTCAATGATGAACCACATAGAAATGGTGGTCTCATATAATCATAACGGAGCTGAAAAATTTCTATGGCCTAGTGAGGTCCTGGCCATCATAACATTTTGGCGCAAAGCGTTATTCACATGTTTGTGATAATGCTGGTGTAAACAAACCTACTGCTCTGCCAGTCCTAAAAAAGTATAGCACATACAATTAGGTACAGTACATAGTAGTTGATACTGATAACAAACATCTCTGTTACTGGTTTATATATTTACTATACTATACTTTTATTTTTATTTTAGAGTATACTCCTTCTACTTATACATACATGAAAGTTAACTGTAAAACAGCCCCAGCCAGGTCCTTCCGAGGATATTCCAGAAGATGTCATTGTTATCATAGCCGATGACAACTCCGTGAATGTTTTTGCCCCTGAAGACCTTACAGTGGGACAAGATGTAAAGGTGGAAGTAAGTGATATTGGTGATTCTGACCCTATGTAAGCCTAGTCTAATGTGTGTGTTTGTGTCTTAGTTTTTAACAGAAAAAGTTAAAAAAAATTTAATAGGAAACTCTTACGGAATAAGGATATAAAGAAATATTTTTATACAGCTGTGCAATGTATTTGTAAGTTAAGCTAAGTGTTATTTAAAAGAGTCAGGAAGTTTTAAAAAATTTAAAAAGTTTATAAAGTAAAAATGTTACAGTATGCTAAGATTAATTTATTATGTGAAGAAAGAAAACTATTTTTAAATGAATTGAGTGTAGTCTAAGTGTATAATGTTTCTAAAGTCTATAGCAGTGTTCAGTCATATCCTAGGCCTTCACGTTCACTCACACTCACTCACCAACTCACCCAGAGCAACTTCCAGTCCTGCAAGCTCCATTCATGGTAAGTGCCCTATACAGATACACTTTTTAAAATCTTTTATACCAGGCCAGGCGTGGTGGCTCATGCCTGTAATCCTAGCACTTTGGGAGGCCGAGGTGGGTGGATCACAAGATCAGGAGTTCAACACCAGCCTGGCCAAGATGGTGAAACTCTGGCTCTATTAAAAATACAAAAAAATGAGCTGGGCGTGGTGGCGAGCACCAGTAATCCTAGCTACTTGGGAGGCTGGGACAGACAATTGCTTGAACCCGGGAGGCAGAGTTTGCAGTGAGCTGAGATTGCACCACTGCACTCCAGCCTGGGAGACAGAGCGAGACTCCATCTCAAAAAATATATATTTTTTATTCCATATATTATGTACTTTTTCTATGTTTAGACAAATACTTATCATTGTGTTACCGTTGCCTATAGTTTCAGTACAGTAATAAACACATTGCTCCTAGGTTTGTAGCCTAGAAGCAATGGGCTATACCACATAACCTAGGTATGTAGGATGCTGTACCATCAAGGTTTGCATAAATACACTCTATAATGTTTGCACAAAAATGAAATTACCTAATGGTGAGTTTCTCAGAATGTATCCCTGTCATTAAGTGAACCAAGACAGTATTTGTTAACTAAATGAATGAATAAATGAATTCAAATGTAAACAAAATACTCTTTGTCCTCAAGGAGCCTGAAGGAAGCAAAAAGGTGAAATACTGATTATAATAAAAGATGAGTGATTTGTTTTAAGATAGATATATGTAAAAGTTAAAACTGAATTAAAAGATTGACTAATGATGTCTGTAGTTGAATAGGACACAAAAAGGCTTTATAGAGAAGATGACCCTTGAACTAAACCTTGAGAGTGCTTGGAATATGGTAAGTACTTTTGCTGGTAATGCCCAACATTCCTTCTTCCTTCTTGTGGTAATAGCACTCCCATTTTCTTTTGGAAACTATGCCTCCCCTTAGTGCACGAGGTTGGCATTAAGCTGGTCTCATTCCTTGCCCCCTCCCCCTGAGCCTGGCCTGGCCAATCAGAATCCCAGAGATCGTTCAGGCATAGGCACCTAGTCCAAGGCAGGCCAATGAAAGCTAGTTCAGATATTTGCTAGAACTATTGAAGAAAGGTGCTCTCTTTCCCTGGGGGATGGTTAAACTGACACAAGAAAAGCTGCAGCTGCCAGTAGCCATCTTTGCCACTATGTGGGCAGAGTGTGCCTAGAGGTTAAGCCAGAAGAACCAGCCTAGGAGTGGAGAAAGAGACCGGTCTGATGCCTTTGTTTGGATCCAGCTGTGCTTAAGGTCAAGTTACAGGTTAAAGAGTCAAATCATCCTACATTATTCTACAATTCATTCTTCCTGTCATGACAGAGTAATTGGCACTGGACTTCCTCTCACATTGAAAATGACAAGGAAATGGACACGTGTGAGGCAACTGTTTTCAAGCACTGAGGGCAGGAAGTGCAGAACTGTGATCCCTAAGACACAGAAGCCATGTGGGGTGATCCTGGGTCAGTTTTCTTCCCATTGCACAGAGCAGTGAGACCCAGGCTGCCATAGGTGAGACAGGTGTGCTTCCTAAGCAGAGAAGGCAGAAACCCACATTTCACGCAGCTGAAGCAGCTGGAATTTGTGGGGCAGGGTACGGAAAAGAGTGATAAAGACTCTCTGGTTTGACTAAGACTTTAGTCAGGCTCCTGAACCCTTTCTGACTAAGCCCATCCTTGGGCTCCCCTCTCTGTCCTTGATGAATCCAGTCTGAGCAAAAATGCTGCTAAATTAAATTAGCGAAAATCTCCACTCTTTGACATCTGACCACCTTCAATCTTTAAGCCCCCTGGCCGGTCTTCAGCAATAATCCTATCAAGTCTGTTCAGCCAGAAACCCCTGTCACTGATAGTTCCTTTCAGTGATTTTCCATCGACTGACTCCCCCCCGTTCACCACCACCACTCACACACACTCTGCTTCCTCATTATAAATCTCCACCTGTCCTTGTTGGAGTAAGAGTTGATTCTAGTATCTCCCTAAGTACAAGAGTTTGTTGCAGTGGTCCCTATACCTATGGCCATGGTAGTCCGTGAATAAAGTCTTCCTTATCATCTTTAACAAGTATCATTAATTACTTTTTCTTTTTTGTTGTTGTTTTTGCTTAAAATGTTTTATTATTTAAAAACTTATAGTATCAGCAACCCTTAATTATGTGAGTCAATGAGAAACTGACATCTGTAGTATCCCAGTCATTTTTTGAACAGTTTTATAATCTTCTATAAGTTTATAATGAGTAAGACGACTTACTCATGCCATCATTTCTTTTTTTTTTTAAACTTTAAGTTCTAGGGCACATGTGCACAATGTGCAAGTTTGTTACATATGTATACATGTGCCACGTTGGTGTGCTGCACCCATTAACTGGTTCATTTAGCATTAGGTATATCTCCTAATGCTGTCCCTCCCCCCTCCCCCCACCCCACAACAGGCCCTGGTGTGTGATGTTCCCCTTCCTGTGTCCATGTGTTCTCATTGTTCAATTCCCACCTATGAGTGAGAACATGCGGTGTTTGGTTTTTTGTTCTTGCGATAGTTTGCTGAGAATGATGGTTTCCAGCTTCATCCATGTCCCTACAAAGGACATGAACTCATCATTTTTTATGGCTGCATAGTATTCCATGGTGTGTATGTGCCACATTTTCTCAATCCAGTCTATCATTGTTGGACATTTGGGTTGGTTCCAAGTCTTTGCTATTGTGAATAGTGCCACAATAAACATACGTGTGCATGTGTCTTTATAGCAGCATGTTTTATAATCCTCTGGGTACATACCCAGTAATGGGATGGCTGGGTCAAATGGTATTTCTAGTTCTAGATCCCTGAGGAATCACCACACTGACTTCCACAATGGTTGAACTAGTTTACAGTCCCACCAACAGTGTAAAAGTGTTCCTATTTCTCCACATCCTCTCCAGCACCTGTTGTTTCCTGACTTTTTAATGATCACCATTCTAACTGGTGTGAGATGGTATCTCATTGTGGTTTTGATTTGCCTTTCTCTGATGGCCAGTGATGATGAGCATTTTTTCATGTGTCTTTTGGCTACATGAATGTCTTCTTTTGAGAAGTGTCTGTTCATATCCTTCACCCACTTTTTGATGGGGTTGTTTTTTTCTCGTAAATTTGTTTGAGTTCATTGTAGATTCTGGATATTAGCCCTTTGTCAGATGAGTAGATTGCAAAAATTTTCTCCCATTCTGTAGGTTGCCTGTTCACTCTGATGGTAGTTTCTTTTGCTGTGCAGAAGCTCTTTAGTTTAATTAGATCCCATTGGTCAATTTTGGCTTCTGTTGCCATTGCTTTTGGTGCTTTAGACATGAACAGCCATGTAGATTACACTTGACAGAACCCCGACTACCTCGCCTTTCCTACCTGCTAACCACCTTTCCCAATTACTTTAGACCACTCCTTTATCCCATAAGTCCCCCCAAGCCCTATTGTCAGGGAGGCAGATTTGAAATTTGTTCTTCCATCTCCTCACTCGGCAGGCTTGTGATTAAAATCTTTTCTCTTTTGCAAACCTGTCATCACAGTGATTGACTTACTGCACACAGGAAGGATGAACATGGTTCGGTATCAAAAATATTAGCAGCTGAGCCATCCTAATATTAGGATTACTTTTCTTTCCTTGCACAACTTTTTGTTTCCTCTGGAATTGATATTCTTACTGACTTTTTTTCATTTCCTTAGTTTGCTTTGTACTTAGACTCATACCAAAACACTATCCCAATTGTTTAAAATTCCTCTCAATAGTTCAAATGTATCATGTATTCTAGCTATTTTACCTTCTCAAAAACATCTCCCTTGAGGCTGCTCTTGTTTGGACTGGTTGCTCTCTAGGCCTGGTGCCAAGCTATGATCCTGGGACTTATCTGCCCCATATCTAGGAGAGACTCATCACCTCCCTTGTGAATTGGTAAACCAATTGTTGGACTGCTCATCCAGGTACTGCTGTTGGGAAGACCAAAGCTATTCTGATTCCTGATCCTTTAGAGGTGACCTACTTTCACAAGTTTATAGGGTCTTATTGATACAGAGGGAAGTGCTGGGAAGGGCATGGTCCCTTTAAATGATACGGAAGGGGGAAGGGAAGGGCGTGGTCCCTGGCTAGGGCTCTACTTCTGGGCCTGTGCCCAGGGACCTAAGTGAGGACAGGCATTTTTGTTTTTCTGCCCAAATGTTGCACTTCCCAAGACCTCCACTGGCCTGCCACGCCCCCATCCTGTGCCTATAAAAGCCCCCGAGACCCTAGCAGTCACACACTCAAGCGGCTGGACGTGAAAAGGAACACATCCTCTGAAGAAGACACAAGTGGCTGGACGTGGAGAGGACATCCAAGAGAGTGCACCCACGGAAGAGCACACAGACAGACGCCGGCAGGCCACTGACCAGCAGAACAATGCAGAGTTTGGCTGGGGCAGTCAGAGAGAGTCCAAACCCTGAGCAACCCGACTCTAGGGGAAAACCATCTTCCTCTGGCTCCCCCATCTGCTGAGAGCTACTCCCACTCAATAAAACCTTGCACTCATTCTCCAAGCCCCGGTGTGATCCGATTCTTCTAGTACACCGAGGCAAGAACCCGGGATACAGAAAGTCCTCTGTCCTTGTGGCAAGGTAGAGGGTCTGATTGAGCTAGTTAACACAAGTCACCTACGGACAGTTAAACTAAAAGAGCAACCCGTAACACACGCCCACTGAGGCTTCAGCTGTAAACAATCACCCCTAGACAATGCCATGGGGTCAGAGCCCCACAGCCTGCCCATCTATCTGTATGCTCCCCTAGAGGTTTGAGCAGTGGGGCACTGAAGAAGCGAGTCACATCCCTATCACACGCCCAGCAAGGCGGACAAGGGAACTTTTCCCATTTCATTATCTTCCACATTCTAAAATTGTGTGATGACGTTGTGTCCGGAATTGGTGGGTTCTTGGTCTCGCTGACTTTAAGAATGAAGCCGCGGACCCTCGCGATGAGTGTTACAGTTCTTAAAGGCAGCGTGTCCGGAGTTTGTTCGTTCTGATGTTAGGATGTGTTCGGAGTTTCTTCCTTCTGGTGGGTTCTTCGTCTCGCTGGCTCAGGAGAGAAGCTGCAGACCTTCGCGGTGAGTGTTACAGTTCTTAAAGGCAGCGTGCCCGGAGTTTGTTCGTTCCGATGTTCGGATGTGTTCGGAGTTTCTTCCTTCTGGTGGGTTCGTGGTCTCGCTGGCTCAGGAGTGAAGCTGCAGACCTTTGCCGTGAGTGTTACAGTTCTTAAAGGCGGCGTGTCCGGAGTTTGTTCGTTCCGATGTTCGGATGTGTTCGGAGTTTCTTCCTTCTGGTGGGTTCTTCGTCTCGCTGGCTCAGGAGGGAAGCTGCAGACCTTCGCCGTGAGTGTTACAGTTCTTAAAGGTGGCGTGTCCGGAGTTTGTTCGTTCCGATGTTCGGATGTGTTCGGAGTTTCTTCCTTCTGGTGGGTTCGTGGTCTCGCTGGCTCAGGAGTGAAGCTGCAGACCTTCGCCGTGAGTGTTACAGTTCTTAAAGGTGGCGTGTCCGGAGTTTGTTCGTTCCGATGTTCGGATGTGTTTGGAGTTTCTTCCTTCTGGTGGGTTCGTGGTCTCGCTGGCTCAGGAGGGAAGCTGCAGACCTTCGCGGTGAGTGTTACAGTTCTTAAAGGTGGCGTGTCCGGAGTTTGTTCGTTCCGATGTTCGGATGTGTTCGGAGTTTCTTCCTTCTGGTGGGTTCGTGGTCTTGCTGGCTCAGGAGTGAAGCTGCAGACCTCCGCGGTGAGTGTTACAGCACTTAAGGCGGCGCCTCTGGAGTTGTTCGTCCTCCCGGTGGGTTAGTGGTCTCGCTGGCTTCAGGAGTGAAGCTGCAGACCTCCGCGGTGAATGTTACAACTCATAAAAGCAGTGTGGACCCAAAGAGTGAGCAGCAGCAAGATTTAGTGCAAAGAGCAAAAAAACAAAGCTTCCACAGTGTGGAAGGGGACCCCAGCGGTTTGCCACTGCTGGCTCCGGCAGCCTGCTTTGATTCTTATCTGGCCCCACCCACATCCTGCTGATTGGTCCATTTTACAGCGAGCCCGGGGGTCTGTTTTGACATGGCGCTGATTGGTGCATTTCTAATCCCTGAGCTAGACACAGAAGTTCACCACATCCCCACTAGATTAGCTAGATACAGAGTGTCGACACTAAAGGTTCTCCAAGTCCCCACCAGAGTAGCCAGATACAGTGTCAATTGGTGCATTCACAAACCCTGAGCTAGACACAGGGTGCTGATTGGTGTGTTTACAAACCTTGAGCTAGATACAGAGTGCTGATTGGTCCTGCTTAGCTAGACATAAAGGTTCTCCAAGTCCCCACCAGACTCAGGAGCCCAGCTGGCTTCACCCAGTGGATCCCGCACCCGGGCCGCAGGTGGAGCTGCCTGCCAGTCCCGAGCGGTGCACCACACTCCTCAGCCCTTGGGTGGTTGATGGGACTGGGCGCTGTGGAGCAGGGGGCGGCACTCGTCGGGGAGTCTCCGGCTGCACAGGAGCCCGCGGTGGCGGGGATGGGGGGAGCGGGGAGGCTCAGGCATGGCAGGCTGCAGGTCCCCAGCCCTGCCCCGTGGGAAGGCAGCTAAGGCCCAGTGAGAAATTGAGCACAGCAGCTGCTGGCCCAGGTGCTAAGCCCCTCACTGCCCGGGATGGCGGGCCGGCCTACCGGCTGCTCTGAGTGCAGCGCCCGCCGAGCCCACGCCCACCTGGAACTTGCGCTGGCCTGCAAGCATGCGTGGAGCCTGGGTTCCTGCCTCCACCTCTCCCTCCACACCTCCCCACAAGCTGAGGGAGCAGGCTCCAGCCTTGGCCAGCCCACAAAGGGGCTCCCACAGTGCAGTGCTCCCACACTTGAGGGCTGAAGGGCTCCTCAAGTGCCGCCAAAGTGGGAGCCCAGGCAGAGGAGGTGCCCAGAGCCAGCGAGGGTTGCGAGGACTGCCAGCACGCTGTCACCTCTCAATGTCACCTGGACAGAGGGCCAATGCATTAGTGCCACTGGGTTCTTAATGGTTTCTCTGAATCTAAAAACCTCTGTCCTTTAATTCTTGGAAATGTCTTCTCTGCTTTTTCTGCTCTTTCTAAACTAGTATTATTCAAACATTGGGCAGAAGGAGCTAATTCTTTTATCTTTTTCTCCCATTTTTACTCTTGTCTTTTTGCTGTACATTGTGGGAGATTCCCTCAACTTTCTCTTTTTAAGTCTTTTATGGATTTTTTAAAAAACTTCTACTAACATATTTTATTAACAGCCTATAATGGCAAGTACCTTCTCTTATCTTTCTGAAGACATCAATGATTTTTTTCTAAAGTTTTAATCTCCCTGCAAAATGTCTTTCTTCTAAGTTGCTTCCCTCCTCCGCCACTTTTTTTTGGATAGATCTTCTTCATGTTAAAGGCATGCCTTGTCAATGTTGACTGCTTCTATTTAAGAATGAGGCTAAATTAAGTGAAAAGTTCCACATGGATGGTACTTGTCAGTTCTGGGCTTCACTCTGGCTAGACTGTTTCATTGAAAACTCCCTTTTCTTAAGTCTTTTCTTTTGAACTTGTGAGCCTCTTCAGAGAAGGGTATGTCTGAAGGGCTCGTTAAAACACAGATTGCTGGGCCCTACCCACAGAGTTTCTGATTCCATAGGTCTTGGGTAAGGACCTAAAATTTGCATTTCTAACTATTCCTAGATGATATTAATTTGAGAGGCCTGGAGGATATAAATTTGATTGCCCAAAATGAGACCTGAGTAGAGTTGGGATTACAACATTCAGAATATAAATTTTTCTTGTCTGTTTTCTTCCCATCCTCAGCAGTACCTGCTGTTCTCTGTCCGGAGACCTTCTGTTTTATATTCAATGGAAAATAAACATAAAATCTTCTGCCAAGATTAGGAAGAGGCTGTTCCCCAGCTGGAGTGGGAAATAGGGCCTGAGGATCTGAATGTTTCGTTTATTTTTATTTTTTTGAGACAGAGTCTTGCTCTGTCACCCAGGCTGGAGTGCAGTGGCGCGATCTCGGCATCTCAGATCACCGCAACCTCAGCTCCTCCAGGTTTAAGCAATTCTCTGCCTCAGCCTCTGGAGTAGCTGGGATTACAGGTGCATGCCACCACGCCCAACTAATTTTTTGTATTTTTAGTACAGATGGGGTTTCACCATCTTGGCCAGGCTGGTCTTGAACTCCTGACCTCGTGATCCACCTGCCTCAGCCTCCCAAAGTGCTGGGATTACAGGCATGAGCCACTGTGCCCAGCCTGAATGTTTCTTAAATGTACATCCAACCAGTCCCTTGGTCTTCAATCCCATCTTCATCTTTACTTCTAGAGGTTTTAGTACTGCCACTTCCTGTGATTTTCAGGGTTCTATAGGGGCAAATCAAAATGTTTTCTCTTTTTCCCTCTGCCAGTTTGGGATCCACTTTTTCAAGTTTGCTAAGTCATTCCCCACTCATCCCTCTACTACCCAGCTTTCAAAATTGTATTGCTACCAACTCCTCTATGTCATTTTCTCTTTGCCCTCTAGGTCTTTAAAATGAAATAATTTTACTATCATAGTAGTGGGCTTTGAGGAAAGGAGTTGAGGTAAAGATTTCTGCCACCTTCAGCTAGAATTTAGAAGAGCATCTAGCTTCAAAAAAACCATGTTCCCAGATTCTGATTGTATCTCAGAGTATAAAACAAATAGGATTGTCTTGAAAGAAAATTGAACCATTCCCAAAAGTTCCTCTGGGCTGGTCAGTTCAGTTGTTTTATGCTTGGCAAAATATGACAATTATGTTTGCATAGAAAACTCTGTTTCACAGCTGGAGATTGCACCTCCACCACAGCCAGGTATATCATGGGTCTAGGAAACAAGCCACGTATATGAAATTCTGGTGATTCAAAGCAAGAGATCAAAGTAAATGAACTAGTAAGTTCATTTTGTATATAAAGAGCAACACTAAAAAGCTAATACTATGCTCAGGTACTTTATCTATTCCTTACTGTCTTTGCCCAACAATAATTAAAATGATCAGGATTCACTGAGCATATAGATACCTTCAGAATTATACTACAGCTGTTACAGCCCAACAAAATGGGTGTCATTTTATTTATTTTGTTAGCAATTAGAAAACTGAAATCCAAAAGAGTTAAGTAACCAGCTCAAGGCCACACAGGAAAGGCAGGGCCAGAATAGAACTGTACCTCTGCGTCATTCGAAAGCCACCATATGACCATTTTGAATAAGGTGAAGTAACGGCAAATAAATGTATTAACTTTGAATGCAAAACTCAAGAGGATTTCATAATACAATTTAAGCTTTTTACAGATTTGGACAACTTCTTTCCTCCTCCTTTTCTCCTTCCTTCTCCTTCTTCTTCTCCTTCTCCTCCTCCTCCTTCTTTTCTCCTCCTCTCCCTTCTTCTTCTCCTCCTCCTTCTCTTCTCCTTCCTCCTCCTTTTCCTCTTCCTCCTTTTCTCCTTCCTTCTCCTTCTTCTTCTCCTTCTCCTCCTCCTCCTTCTTCCTCCTTTTTCCTCCTCCTCCTTCTTCTTTCCCCTTCTTCCTTCTTCCTCATTCTCCTCCACTTCTTCCTCCTCTTCCTCCACTTCTTCCTCCTCCTTCTTCTTCCTCTTCTTCTTATTTGTGACTCATACAGCATCTGTCAGAAGAAAACTTCAACAAATACTCATTAAGCAGAAGACTATTATATTTAATAGTTTGTGAATACTGCATAAGAGCAAATTCATTCAAGTTTACTATAGAGAGGTAGGGTAAGTCACTAGATGGATTTCTGTGGAGGGAATCAACACTACAGAAAACCCATCAGAGACACAGAGAAGTAGTATTATTTCACAGTATCCTATCTTTTAAAATAAAAACAGATTCTCAACATTTGAGCCCACAAGATGATTTTCCCAAATGATACTTTGAGGGTGCATATTCTTTAGTTTATACAGACCGCTCTGAGGTTTTGGGTTCTCTAGGGAGACTTCCGAATAAAGATTTTTAACCAGAAAGGGGATACTCAGCTAGGGAGTAATCATCATGTTTTAACATTTAAAAAGAAGGGAAACAGCTTTACTTGCTGTCCAAGAGTGGAAGAAATTCTGTAAAACAGATAAACAAGATGAGTGGAAGGAAAAAACAAGAAAATAAATCATAAAAATGTGGGAGAAGCTCAGAAAGAAAAAGAGAGATTTTAACAATTAGAAGGTGGAGGAGGAGAAGATGGGGGCAGAGAACATCACTAACTTAAAATACCCCATAAAGTGTCTTGTCTTTGTGATAGATCTCTGTAGTCCCCTTGTCTCATGATAATGGAGAAATCACTCAACTACATCATGTTTTAACTTTATTGCAGGCTCAGAGATGGGCCAGAGAATCATAAAAAGTAAAATATCATGAATTACTAATGATTTTTTTCAGTCAGTGTAAAAGGACTTGCTAAGAAAACTAACAATATGTACTGCCCAATTTAGGAAGACGCTTAACCTATTTTGAAGAACACAAATATTTCATTGATGTAGTAGGCAAAATAATGCCTCTTCCAAAGATGTCTACATCCTAATCTCCAAAACTACAAATATGTTATATTGCATGGCAATGAAATTAAAGTTGCAGGTGGAATTACTGTTGCTCATCAGCTGACTTAGAGATGAAGAGAGTGTCCTGGATTAGCCTGGTGGGCTCAATAATCACAAGGGTCCTTAGAAGTGGAAGAGGGAGGCAGAAGATAAAGAATCAGAAAGATGAAACATGAGCAGAGTCAGCTCTGGAAATTCATGAAGGAGCATTAAAGAGTGCTCGTAGCCTGCAGAAGCTGGGAAAGGCAAGATACAGATTCTCCCCTAGAGCTTCCAGAAGGAATCCAGCCCTGAGAACACCTTGCTTTTAGCCCAGTGAGACTCACCTCAGACTTCTAGCCTTCAAAAGTGTAAGATAATGTGTGCTGTTTTAAGCCACTAGGTTTGTGATAACTTGTCACAACAGCAATAGGAAACTAATACCCTTAGCAAAATGTATGTATTCATAAATTCATTGTTGGTCTTATCTTACTCTTTAAAGTAAGCTATTCACTTGACTAAGTGAATAGTTAAGCCTATTCACTTAACTAAGAGTTCAAATAAAAATAAAGTCATCACACTTTTTTCTTACAAGAAAAACTGATTCAGTTTTCTGCTATTTCATATAAGTATAGTCTCATATTCTCAGTTGAATCTAATGAGGTTTTAGAAAACATAAATTAAAACTGAATTAAACAAGCATATAACCCATTTAGCACACATCACCATAGTGTTATTTTAGTCAAGTCTGCTTCTTTCTACACTTGCAGGATGGAGTCAACCAAAGCATACTTTCCTAAGAAGAACTTCTTCCACTGACCTTAGTGGGTGTATTAATTATTTAATTCTGGCAATCTGTCATCAGCTATTCTTTCTAGACTCTTCTTCCATTCCTTTTGAAATGTTCTCACACTAGCATTTCCATTTCCCCTTTTAACACTATCAAGATGCTACTGTGAATCTCAAATAGCAAATGGCTGTACTGAGTGCAAATTTGAATTTAAGAAGGGAGTGGAAGTCACCAGAACAAGCATTTGAGGAATAAATAAAGGCAGGCCCTTGGTCTTCAAAAGTTAATCGGAGTTAGGTTATTTAAATCTTAGAATATACCTCCTCTCACCAAGGGTATTGAAAATAATTAGGTTCCAGGCCGGTCTACAAAACCTATTCAACTCATTAAATATATGATGTGTAAGTGAATCATATTCATGAAGTCTTCTACATTTATTGGGTACCTGCTATGTACAAGGCATTTTGGTATAGATTAGAAATGCAAAGATAAATGAAAATTCTTGCCCCCTAGAGTTCACAATCCAGAGGAGATTAATAATTGTACCGCCGCTGGATAATACTATAATGCACATTTTGAAACAGTTCTGCGGGGCACAGAAGCATGATGAATTTGCCTGGTGGTAGCAGGAGACACTTGGCACTATGTGTGTAAAATAGGAAAGAAATGGATATTCCCATTCCAATTATTTACACCTTCCTGACAGGAAAGAGTAAGTAGTGGCCTTCACTTGGGAAGAATGGAGGTTAAACATCCTTGGTACCTAGCAAACTTTTCTTTACATCTGTAAAAGAAACGAACTTTCACTGCATTTCTAAACCCAGAGAAATCAGTCCCTAGGTATTCTGAATTGGGAAATATAGCCTGTGTTAGAGAGTATTGAGTTCAGACAATCCTAGTTTCAAATCTGCTTTGAAACTGACAGTGTATTATCTTGGTAATTTACTTAGCCTTGCAACCTCTATTTCCTTGGCTATAAAGTAGTCATCAATATTCCCATCTTTTAGGTTAATGATGAACATACAAGATGATTTATATACAGTACCTCGCATGAGAGATCAAGGATGGAATTCTGAATTTGGACTCTCTAGTAACAAACACATATGTACTAATACATACATAGTGTTCACATGTCAGAAAACACACAGAACTTCTCCAGAATCACTGCCAAGTTTAACTGATGCCCTTTGGAAAAATGAAGCCAAATGCAACAAAATTAATCCCACCTCTGACTTCACTGAAGAATAAATCTAGTACCTGTGTCTGAATTGTTCTGTCATTTTGCAATTCCTTAACAGTCTTCAGGAAGAATAACGGAAAGTTCCGTCAGCACAAGAACTAAGTCTTAGTCACCTTTGGTCCCATATCACAATTATCATGATATCCTGTTTAGTAGGTGCTCATTTTTCACCTTAAAATATAGCGAGCCATAATGAAACAGTGTAAATATAAAAAGATTTTACTGATTTGGACATTATAGAGTTCATAGAAGCACCAAGAGTATGTTCTTACTAATATAGTTGAAAATATTTTATTTGAGAAAGAGGAAAATCACTCAAAGATAATCTATTCATTTAAGAAATGAACTTTTTGAGTACATACTATGTGTAAGGCACTGTTCTAGGCACTAGGGATAAAGCAATGAACAAGATACTAAAATCCCTGCCCTCGGGAAGCTTACATGCTAGTCTGAAAGATAGACAGCAAATATGACAAAACTGATAAATAAGATGAAAGTAATAAGTATTAAGAAGAAAATAAGAAGAAAATTAAAGCAGAAAAGGAAGACAGGAAGTATCAGAGGGCCTACCCCAGGGTGGTGGTTCATGACATGATGAGAATAAGTCCCAGATTCTGCACCTATTTTGAAAGTAGAAACAACAGGATTTGCCAATATGTTGAACATATGAAGTACTGTCAATTATTCAATGACTAGGAATTCTTACAGTAAACAGAGAGTCCCAGTTTCCCTTCATCAACATAATTGCCCTAGGAAATAATTCAGCCGCTTAACTCATGAAACAATATGAATTCCGCAGATGTTAAATGATAAAGAGATGGAAAATTTTAAACACAGTTTTAAAGGGAACAAATATCTTGTGATAAAGCTAATTGGCAAGTCACTTATCAAAGATCCTAAGTAGAGTGACTTCACTTCATTTGATGGACCAATAACTTACGAATGAATCTTTGAAAACTGAAGACTAACACATAAAAACAAACTGAAAGTCTATTACTTATAGTTTTTATTCAAAAATAAAGGAAAGGATTAAACCAATTAAGCTCCTTTAAGATTATCAAATCCCAGCACTTTGGGAGGCCGAGGCGGGCGGATCACGAGGTCAGGAGATCGAGACCACGGTGAAACCCCGTCTCTACTAAAAATACAAAAAATTAGCCGGGCGCGGTGGCGGGCGCCTGTAGTCCCAGCTACTCGGAGAGGCTGAGGCAGGAGAATGGCGTGAACCCGGGAGGCGGAGCTTGCAGTGAGCCGAGATCGCGCCACTGCACTCTAGCCTGGGCGACAGAGCGAGACTCCGTCTCAAAAAAAAAAAAAAAAAAAAAAAAGAGGAAACTCATTTTTGGATCCTTTAGACTATATTTCTCTAGGATGCATGTGATATTAATTTGAAAATTAGCATTAAATACATATTTTTAAATTATATATGTACATATATTTGAACAATTGAAAACTATATATAAATATTTAAATTTTATATTTACACAAATGAAGAAGGAAGAAAGGGAGGGAGGGAGGAAGGAAGTAGGAAGGGAGGGAAGGAGGGAGAGAGGGAGAAAGGAAGGAAGGAAGGAAGGGAAGGAAGGAAGGAAGGAAGGGTCACATTTTTATAAGGATTTGTCATTCTCTTCAATGTCATACCAGAGAAATCCAGCAGATGGCACTCATATATTTTTCTAAATATGATGCTGAATTAAAAACAGGATTGCTTACACTTTGTATTTCAGACCAGAAAGACTGAATAAATCACAGAAGCAAACACATTTCAAAATTTTCTATTACCATGGAGAGATAATGCTTTTAAGGTACTCTAATGCACATTCATAGCTTGCAAGTAACTTACAATTTTCACTTCCTATTCTAGCAGGCGGTGGAAAGTTGGCATGCATAACCATTATCTGCCAATCAACAGTTTGATAACAGAAAGCTGTAAGTGACCATTGAGAGACCTACAAACTTTTCTCTGATGGGACGTGGGATCATTACTTTCTTCTGGTTTATTTCCAGTGTTTTCATTGGTTGTTCAACATAGATAGGCTCTGAAATTAGCAAACATAACTACCATTTTTCAGCTAAGTAAACATGCTCAGAAAGAGTAAGAAATAAGAGGGTAATTCACCCAAGAAAGATAAACAACAATAAATGAATCCAGTTTCATTAACTAGAGAATCAATAATTTATACTTAAATCCTTAAGCAATAAATATAGGTTAAATGAATAAGTTAATTCAAACCATATTTCAACACATATTTATTGGACACTTCCTATATACCACACACTGTTCCAGGCTCTAAGGGATAAGCGATGTGCAAGATAAAGAATACCCTGCGTTCATGGAACTTCTGTTTTAGTGGTGATAAGTAGAAAAGAAAAACAAGAAAGATGTCAGAAATTATAAGAAGTATGAAGAGAATTTATAACTAGGATATGTGATAGTGTGACTGCGTGACTACTTTACATTGATAGTTTAAAGGCAGGCCTCTCTGAGGAGATGACATTTCACTTGACATCTGAATGACAGAAGCTGACAGCCATACAGAGATCAGGGGGTGGAGCAATCCAGGCAGAGGGAACAGAGCTCATGAAATGATCCTAAGACCAGAACAAGTTGGGCCTATTTGAGGGGCAGAAAGATCTGTATGGCTGGAGAGGAGTCTACAAGGAGGACAGCTGCTATGGCATGAGTTCCGAGATGTAGGCATGAGCCAGGATGGATGGAGAGATGGATGAAAGAATGGATAGAAAGAAGAATACAAGGAGAAAGGAAATAAGCAAGAGCGCTAAGTTCAGGTTAATCAGATTCTTTTACATGTTATCTTTCTGGATGTTTTCTATTAGTCACATTCCTGCCTTAGCAAGTACTGAAGAATGAATATAACCTTTATTATTTGATATTGTAAAAAGGTGCCATTCCTCAGTTTATCACTTTAAATATCAATGACCACAGGGTAGTGCTGGAAAACACACACACACACACACACACACACATCTGTAGAAAGTGTAATAAAGCAGGATGAATAGGTGTTACTTTCAAGAGATAGCCAGAAGGTGAATTTTCAATAACACTTGATTTGAGTCTGTTTTATTCTAATTTGCCCCTTTCTTCTCAAGGAGTATAGAAAGATATTCTTAGTTAATTAAAGATTCTTATTTGCTGATTCTGATTAATCAATGCTTTCTGGTACCAAAGGGTGATTTAAATAATTCTTAAATTTCTCTAATCTTCTAATATTTACCTGTTATGTAAGATTTTATTGTAAGCACGTTTTCAAAAGCAATGTATATTTAAGCTGTGTTAGAAATGAAACCCAAGCAATTAAACTGTAAATAAAGAGGCCCTCTGCTCTGTGTGACCTCACGCAAATCAGATCATCAATCAAAACCTCAGTTCCCCCCTCTAAAAATGGCATATCTTATTGGTCTGCAACTAGAATCTTGATAAAGAGCTTTGATTTTATTGAATAAAAAGACTTCTATAAATATAATCTTGATATTTTACTAACGTTAATTGGCTCCAGATTGTAGAGCTGACATTATGCTGACCCTATGACTACTCTCAGGTCACCCACTCCCAATCAGGAGCTTCTTTGTCTAAAGTCTACAAAAACTGTTTCAACAACCACATCACTTAATGATGGCTTAAATTTGTAAATACTTTCTCTCAGTAATCACAAAGCCATATCCAGAAATATCATTAGTAATTGTATTTGCATCAATTAAATGGAGATTAAGAGGATTTTATTTTAACAAGGTTTTATTTACCAACTAATTAGAATGACAATTTATTACAAGTGTGAAAATAATTAACTTAGAATTATTCAGGTAGTGTAGTTCTTCTGGTTGTAAGAAAAAAATAAAATCATTTTCTCCCACTCAATCAATGGGCCTTGTTTGGAATAGCTACTTATATCAGACAATGTTATTAACTTCACATATTCACCTATTCTTTATTTTCCAAGACATCTGAATTCTGGTGCTGTTTATTTTATAGAGGCCTTTTAAAGACAAATTCACTCTGTATCAAAAGCAGTTTAAATCAGCATTCAATTCTGACAGCTTTGCTCTTGATACTTTTCATAGCAGCAGCTGGGAGACCACTTTACCATCAGTCATGGCTTTTTTTTTTTTCCTCCAATCAAAGTATATGTTCTACAATAAGCATTGCCCTGCAAAAGTTTTTCCTCATGTTTAATAAATGTGACCTTATGTATAATTAGCAACAAATAGATAAAATCCTGTTTCTCCCTTTTAAAGCAGGGGAAAGTTATTACTTGATTTCCCTCATGTAGTAGTCAATGCTGTCTTGATATTAGTCTTTTGCCAAGTGTCAGTAAAATCACAAATAAAGCTTCTTTACTGCTATGATGATTTGACCATTAGCAAACCAAGAAAAAACTTACTTAACTTGAAAATGTAATGTTTAGAAAGCACAAATGCAACTGATTATACATTCCGACCTCAAATATTTTCAAAGATAACTTCATCCTTTCCATTCTTACGTTTTAAAAAAATCTACTGTCTTAAGATAAAAGAGCCACAAAACCCCAAGACGTAATCCCTGCTTCGGGCTAATGACAAAAAATATTTTTTATTTTTAGTTCACATCCTGAAAAAAATTCCCTTGACAGAAAATGTTCTGAACTAGATTCTGAGAGGCAAACATTTTCTTTACTAAAGTTTTTCCAGATGACAAAAGGAGAGAAGAGGGGTCAAAAAAGAAACATCAAAGTTCACCTAAAATAGATCCGCTTCAAATGTTAAAATATTTTTTAGTACATTAAGCAGCTTTTAAATTTCAAATTTTATACTATAAATACTTGAATCACAGAACACCTTACCCTGATACACCCGGCATTAAAATAGTCTCATATTTATTTCTAATCATGTCACTGAACTGCTACTGTTTCCTGGGCTGCAAATAAATGATTTATTCATTATAGTGTGACACAGTTATGTATGATTGATTGGTATAAAATATAATGGGACTTTGTCCTCCACAGGAGCTTTGAACAGGGCCTGTCCAGTGCATGCTGTCTGTCCATCTGCAGCTACCCAGCTAAATTACTGCTTGCCCTTCTGGTAATGGATTCAGTGGATTTTTTCACAGCATAATTTTCATTCTACAAAAAAATTACTAATCCCAATTGACTCTGTTTTAAGGCATTTCTAGATTCCAATTCATTAAATACAATGACCTCTACCTTACCTTAGCCTTTTTGGAATCTCATCATGGTTTTTCAAGTTCCAAGAAAAAAAAGGCAGGCAGGCAATTTTTTGTTTGTTTCTTTTAAAAAAGAAACCACTACTATTGGCAAAACAACGATAGAATAGAAATCATTCTGTTTGTAGATACCTTAAAGCTTTTCTTTACTTTTCCTCCCATTTCAATAATTAGGCCAGGGAAGGAAGAAAGGAATTTCTAGGCCAGTGGTCATGCTCCACATCCTATGATTTTGTTGCTGTTTTTCCCCTAGCGTAATAGCTCCATTAATCAGCAGAAAATTTCGCAGCAAACTGTCTATACATTTTAATATTATCCTCAGTGGAGTACTGAGAGAAAGTTGCTTCTCAAAGAACTTGAGTTACATTAAAGAACTATGGTGGCAAGCCACAAACCTCAGAGCAGTATCAGTGTTACTTTGGGTTAGTTTGTGTTTTGATCATAACTAAGTACACGGAAAATTTAATGAACTTACTTAATGAATGGACATTCGTTTAAAAATTGCCTTTCTGTATAGCCAAAGTCTTACTTCCAGAGTAACTGAATTCAGTCTGAGACATATTTTTACCCAGATAAATTCAGTTAATTTTCTTACTTATGAGTTTTATGACTTACTAATTCCTTAAAAAAACCCCTAAAAACAGACTTAATCTACTGCTAATATTTTATCTTGATGTACAGTTTAGTTTCACACACTGTGATTTCTATTGATTGCTGTATTTCCTTTGTTTCAGATAACTTGTTCCTTTAATTACATTGATTCTAATCGTTCTGTTATTTTGATTGGTATCACATGGATACTGCTTTCTATTACTCTATCATGCAGTGCTAAAATAATTATTTGATTATATGAGAATGAGTTTAAATCTTAGATTATGCATTTTAAGCATTTTAAAATAATAAAAGTACCGAACCTTCAGTTTTATTCTCAAATTCAATTCATTTGAATACTGATTCTGTTACTGAATATTTAATCTAGATATTCTATATGACACACATGTGAAAGAACAGTTTTATCGGTAGCAGTTTATTCTGCATATATGCCATTGTGTTAGTAATTCAAATAGGTGGCCGATCTCTAGTTCACATTAATATTTTAGCTACAAAACCAATAATGAGCAAAAATGACTGGTAAGTGAAAGAAGCTTTATGTGTAAATTCTGCATATTAAATATATATAACAAAAGAGATTCACAGGACTTAGAATGCGGGTAGACAAATAGACTAAAATAAGACAGAACTGAGGTCATGACAAATCCCAATAACCATTTCCCGCTCTGTATTTGCATATAAAATATATTGCAATTCTCTGCCACCATTCATTTTTTTCTTCCTAAGCAAGAATAATTGATTACTAATTTAAATATTTAAAAAATTAGAAATTACTTTTGAAAATTGCAAATTATTTAAACACGAAGGAGAGTGTTTCAACTTTGCTAATTTCTGAAAAATAAGGGTGTTAACATATACAAAAAAAGCTATGTCTAAATAAGACTTGCTCTGAAATAAGACTTGCTTAGGCTCTGCTCTGAGATTTAGATAAACCTAAGTACTCTACCTTAACATTAATAGATAAATGAATTCAACTACAACTACAAAAGAAAGCATGGTTCTAACATTAGGCCTCAGTATTTTGAAATATATCCCCAAGTAAGTTTTCTTCCTTTCCCTAACCTGCTCCAATCTAGGGCCTTGTTGAATTGTTGCAATACACTTTTATTTGTGTTTTATTTGTGATTTGTTTTTAATTTCCATAGGTTATTGGGGAACAGGTGGTGTTTGGTTACATGAGTAAGTTCTTTAGTGGTGGTTTGTGAGATTTTGGTCCACCCATCACCTGAACAGTATACACTGCACCCAATTTGTAGTCTTTTATCCCTCACCCCCTTCCTACCCTTTCCCCCTGAGTCCCCAAAGTCCACTGTGTCACTCTTATGCCTTTGCATCCTCATAGCTTAGCTCCCACTTATGAGCGAGAACATACAATGTTTGGTTTTCCATTCCTGAGTTACTTCACTTAGAATAATATTCTCCAATCTCACCCAGGTCACTGTGAATGGCATTAATTCATTCCTTTTTAGGCTGAGTAGTATTCCATCGTATATATATTCCACAGTTTTTTATCCACTTGTTGACTGATGGGCATTTGGGCTGGTTCCATGTTTTTGCAATTGCGAATTGTGCTGCTATAAACATTCGTGTGCAAGTATCTTTTTCATATAATGACTTCAGGAATAGCTATTCTTATGTCAGTCAATACACTTTTAGACAATCGACTTTCTGTCTAGTCAGAAATGGTAACAGCAGACAGGTGATGTTGGAAATTTGGTAGCAATACTAAGTATGATCCAATCCTAACTACACTGTTTTCAGTTGCAGTGTTTCAGGCCACCAGAGAAAATGAATCCTGATGGCTGTTAAGGAGATCATGTACCTCATAATCCACTGGGGATTCATATCCCCATGGATAATTTGTTTCATTATAACCAACACTGGCATTAACCAGAAAATGGCTTCAGGTGTCCCAGACTTCATGGACACACAGTGAAAAGTAGGAAAACTTTTACAGATGAAGGTCCTCAGAGGAACTCTGTCAACAGACATTTTATGATTAGAGAATAATTAAAATGAAAGCAAGCACCTTTGTTAGTGGAAGTCGCACCAACACAACTGGGCCAATAAACTGAATGTTTCTTCCTATGTGTGTTTCATTGGACCCAAGGTAAACTACAACAAAAAATGAAAAGTAAAGTGTATCAGTCCATTCTCGCATTGCTATGAAGAAATACCTGAGACTGGGTAATTTATAAAGAACACAGGTTTAATTGTCCCATGGTTCCGCAGGCTGTACAGGAAGCATAGTGACTTCTGCTTCTAGGGAGGCCTCAGGAAGTTTCCAATCATGACTGAAGGCAAAGGGGGAGTGAGACATCGCATATGGTGGCAGCAGGAGCAAAGTGGAGAAGTGCTATACACTAATAAACGACTAGCTCTCAGGGGAACTGAAGGACAGTACCAAGAAGAATGGTGCTAAGCTATTCATGAGAAACCCACCCCCATGATCCGATCCCCTCCTATCAGGACCCACCTCCAACAGTGGGGATCACAATTCAACATGGGATTTGGGCGTGGACACAGATCCAAACCATATCATATAGATTAGAAAGAATAGGACAGCTTGAGGTTCAGGGGCATATAAGAAGCCTGGGAGCATGGTGTCTACTTCTTCTCCTTTTCCTTCCTTTAGAAACAAAATCAAACCACGGAAGAACTCTTAAAGTTTGAGTACGTAACAAGACAAAAATTAGCTTAAAGGGCTAATACATCATTTCTAGATATAACAGTTTGAATATTTTAAACCCCATATTTCCCACAAGGATCTGTTGTAACGGGTACCATTCATACATCTATCACAAAGATTTGATTCTCAGATATTCTGATGGAATCTCAGATGCCTGATCAATTCTCTGTAAGTTATTTGCTTTCCTGAAGATCTTTCTGTGCTAGTGTCTGAAAAGAAAACATAGTAATTACTCATGAGGAAAAATAAATTCTTAATAAAATAATTACATAAAATGTACCTAAATTTAATATGACAATAAATTCTGGGCATTTCTTAATTATATTTTTTATAAAAAATATAAATTCAAACATATTGAAACATTTTTGAACAAGAAAATGTTTACATAAAATAAACATGAAACAATATGCAATGTATCAAATTAAAACTACATTTTAAGAGAGTTTAAAGCTATTCATGTCTTTCACTAAAATAGAGTATGGCAAATACTGTGTTCATTTTATAAACAACCGAAGTAAGGGGTTAAAGCAATTTAAAGTGCTCCTACACAATCTGAAAATACGTTTCCGATAACTGAATTCAAGGTTTTTGAGATCATACAAATATGCAATAAGAAAGTTTTAGGATCAAATATAATAAAAGTATAATTTATGCCTATCAAAAACAAAAAGCTTTTAAGGCATTATGATAGTTAAATTTCCTTCAGTGCAGTAATCCTCTAATAACAGTTTCAGTAGAGGAAATGTTATGAGGTCAGATCTAAAGTTTTTTTTTAACTTAGTTTGAAATCATACATATTCTCTTTGAATATAATTTGCTTTGTGTAGCACCTAACTCTCCAGGAACTCAAAACACTTCATAGATTTATATCCTGTTTCTAGTTATCTTCATTATTGCTTTTTTGTTTTTTGCAGCGGGATTAAACACTAGTTCAGTGATTTGTACACCAGTAAAACCATTCTTACCAGTAGGTAAAATAATGCTGAACAAAAGTTAAACAATCAGTGATAACTTACCAACTCCAAAAATTCTATTTCTGTTTGGAGAGCTTCATAAACACTTTCCATGTCATCTTCCTTATAAAGTTCTAATTCTTTTTTAAGTCTATTTTAAAAGAAAATATCACCTATTAGTTTAATAATAAATTGTAATCGTATTACTGCACAGAGAGGGACAAGTTTGTAGCTTCTATAGTCAGAATTTCAAGTTAAGACTGAATAATTTGCATATTTTAATTATCTATAATTCCATAAAGACTATATAAAATTTTGCGGTAAAAATTTTCATAAATTAAGGTAGACTGACAAATAGACATTTAATATTTTTGTTGTTGTTGTTTTTTGAGACAGAGTCTCGCTCTGTCATCCAGGCTGGAGTACAGTGGTGTGATCTCGGCTCACTGCAACCTCTGCCTCCTGGGTTCAAGCGATTCTCTTGCCTCAGCATCTCAAGTAGCTGGGATTACAGGCACCTGCCACCACACTCAGCTAATTTTTGTATTTTTAGTAGAGATGGGGTTTCGCCATGTTGGCTAGGCTGGTCTTGAACTCCTGATCTCAAGTGATCCACCTGCCTGAACCTCCCAAAGTGCTGGGATTACAGGCGTGAGCCACCACGCCCAGCCGACATTTAATAATTTTATCATAACTAAAAGAACAACATGAGCTGGTGGATAAAAAATATATATTACTATGTCTTAACATCTTTTTTAGTCCTGGCCACTAGCAAACTGAATAAGCTTAGTTAAAACATTTAGCTTCTCTAAACCTCACCTGAAAACTTTTAAGTATACAAAAAAAAAAAAAAATGACCCTTGAGCTTTCTCCTTGATCTAAAATTAAACTATAACTTTATAATATACATGCATAATTAAAATATATCTTAATTTGGGAGTGAGAAAGCAACATCTTTTTTTCCCCAATTAAGTTTCTTTTCCCCAATTAAGTCTTTAATTTTTTGAATATTTTGAATTTTTTAACATGAAAAAACACATAAATTTTATTAACATGCATTGGGAATCACAAAAGAATAGGTTGGTTAGAACTGAAGAGGTTAGATTCAGGTTTATTACCCTCTTAATGAAGGAAAGGGGGTTTGGAGTTGTTAAAGTTTATGAGAGACTGCCGTTTGAAACGATCAAATCAAAATGGAGTTTCTGGAGCTAGGCGCCATGTGATCTATCTTGAAAATGGGCCAGTTTCCCAAAAAATAGGAGATTCACAGCAACCAATCAAAGGGGCCTTGAACCAACATAAGGCAGTCTCCTCTGAATTATGACTATAAGAAATTAACTTTGAAATGATTCTAGAAAAATCCAATTAAATGTTTATACTGAATTTTTTTTGTATTTTTGGTTTTTCTTTTTTATCAGACTTTTTATCAGTCCATATAGTCCATAGACTATATGGAAATATATGGGTGTAGTAATGGAAGATAACGGCTATTTTTATTAAAATCTATTTATGAGTACTCATCTTGGTATTGGCTCTGTCTTCAATGATAACAATACCTCCTCTCTCCCTGGAATTAGTGTGTCACCCTTCTCATGCCTTACTCTTAAGCAGATAAAGCCTAAAAGGGTAGAGAATTCTTCCTGTACCTATTGAGTATCAATTGCCAAGATAATCCCTATGACAATGCAGCATAATTTCAGGGTAGTATATTCTAGTCCCTTTAAAGCAAGGTCAGACAGGCAATAGAAACAATAACCTTAAACAGCCAATAACTGTACTAATATCATACAAGTTTGATGATTATAAATGTGCTCTGGAAATTTATTGCCAAATCAGCATGGACTTTGAGGAATTTTTTAAAAATTATTTTATGCCTGTATTTAATGTGGAAAATAGTAAAAATAAGTCTTCCATTTCTGGCATTATGACTAGCATTTTTTTCTGAAAAGAAAAACATAAACAAAAGCTAGGAGCTGTGGCTGAAGAGGTAGAAAGCTAGAGCCTGGAATTGGGCAGCTAGGAGATTAAAGCTGCCCTGAGGAAAAACATTGCTCTCCCAAACCTAAGCAACTCCTGGGCCAGCAACAAAGTGAGAAGTGTAGATCAGTTTGAACCTTTGTTGAGCCCTGACCCTAAAGGGGAAGCTGAAGGAGTTGTAAGATCAGTGGCATTTCCTGGATGCCAACAGACGCAAAAGAAAATCTTCTCTATGGCTGCATAGTATTCCATGGTGTATATGTGCCACATTTTCTTTATCCAAATGCCCATCATTGATGGTTCCAAGTCTTTGCTATTGTGAACAGTGCTGCAGTAAACATATGTGTGCATGTGTCTTTATAGTAGAATGATTTATAATCCTTTGGCTATATAATACCCAGTAATGGGATTGCTGAGTCAAATGGTATTTCTAGTTCTAGATCCTTGAGGAATCGCCATACTGTATTCCACAATGGTTGAACTAGTTTACACTCCCACTAACAGTGTAAAAGTGTTCCTATTTTTCCATGTCCTCTCCAGCATCTGTTTCCTGACTTTTTAATGATCACCGTTCTAACTGGCGTGAGATGGTATCTCATTGTGGTTTTGATTTGCATTTCTCTAATGACCAGTGATAATGAGCTTTTTTTCATATCTGTTGGCTGCATAAATGTCTTCTTTTGAGAAGTGTCTGTTCATATCCTTGGCCCACTTTTTGATGGGGTTGTTTGTTTTTTTCTTGTAAACTTAACTTCTTTGTAGATTCTGCATATTAGCCCTTTGTCAGATGGGATGAGTTCATGTTCTTTGCAGGGACATGGATGAAGCTGGAAACCATCATTCTCAGCAAACTAACACAACAACAGAAAACCAAACACCACATGTTCTCACTCATAAGTGGGAGCTGAACAATGAGAATACGTGGACACAGGGAGGGGAACATCACATACTGGGGCCTGTCGGGGGTGGGGGGCAAGGGAAGGGATAGCATTAGGAGAAACACCTAATGTAGATGATGGGTTGATGGGTGCAGCAAACCACCATGGCACGTGTATACCTATATAACAAATCTGCACGTTCCGCACATGTACCCCAGAACTTAAAGTATAATAATAATAATAAAAAGAAAATCTTTTCTAAAGGAAACCTTAACAAATTGAGACCTACAGGCCTCTCATAGATTGAGAACAATGAGTTTGCAGCAAAAATTCGTGAAGCACCCAACAAGGAAAGCCATTATAAAGTAAAAGCAGAGACAGGAAGCAATAGCTTACACCCAGGCTATTCACAAAACTACAGACTATTCACAAAATAAAATGTCCAATGGCTAATAAAAATAGGAAATGGTATTAAATTTCATTCTGAATCAGGGAAATACAAAGAAAAGCATAAGGAAATACCATTAAACATTCACCAGAATATCTAAAATGAAAGATAGGCAATACCAGGTGTTGATAAGGATAGGAAGAAACTAGAACTTCCAGACTGCTAGTACAGGATATTGCTTTCCATTCTTTTTTTTTTTTTTTTTTAACATATCTACTTCTTTATATTTAAAGTGAGTTTCTTGTGGAAACTGTATAGTTGTGTCTTACTCTTTTATCTAATGTAATAATCTGTCTTTTACTTGGCATATTTAGACCATTTTCATTTAATATCATTATTCATATGGCTAAATTAAAAATATGATTTTTCTACTCATTTTCTATTTGTCCTATCTGTGCTTTGCTCTTTTCGTTCCCTCTCTTTCTACATGCTTTTGGACTTTTTTATATAATTACATTTTATCTCCTCTATTGACTTATTACTTATACTTACTATAGTCCCCCTTTATCCCTGGGGGCTACATGCTCCAGTACTCTCAGTGGACACCTAAAACTGCAGACAGTACTGAACTCTCTATATGCTATGATTTTTCCTCTACATATATACCTATGATAAAGTTTAATTTATAAATTAGGCACAGAGATATTATCAACAATACCTAATAATAAAATAGAACAATTATGACAATATACTGTACTAAAAGTTATATGAATGTAGTCTCTCTCTCTTTCTCTCAAGATATCTTATTGCAGTGTAGATCTTAGCAACCTCAGCATACAATTTTTTTCCTTTCCTTATTAAGTCAAAAACTTTCATCTTTTCACTTACAGGAAGCACTTTACACCTTCTTTTTGGCATATATGAATTGCCAGCATCACTACTCCTGTGATTTGGGCCCATCATTAAGTGTAATAAGGGTTACCACAAAGACTGTGATAGCACGACAGTCGATATGATAACTCAGATGACTATGAAATGACTAGCAGGCAGGTAGCATATACAGTGCAGATACACTGGACAAAAGGATGATTTATGTCCAGGGCAGAATGGGGCAGAACTGCACAGGAGTTCATCATGCTACTCAGAATGGTGTGCAAGTTAGAATTGTGTATTTATGAAATTTTTCATTTAATATTTTGGAACCATGGGTGAATGTGGGTAACTGGAACTGCAGAAAGAAACTGCAAATAAGGGCGGGACTATTGTATTTTTTGAAGTTGTAATGCTTGCATATGGGTTAATACACATCTTCAATTTATTACTGTGTACTCTCAAGTAATATAACACTGCTTTACTTGGCCAGATGGCAGTGGCTCATGCCTGTAATCCCAACACTTTGGGAGGCCAAGGTGGGCAGATCACTTGAAGCCAGGAGTTCAAGACCGACCTGGCCAACATGGGGAAAACCCGTCTCTATTAAAAATACAAAAATTAGCCAGGTGTGGTGGCACACGCCTGTAATCTCAGCTACTTGGGTGGCTGAGGCATGAGAATAGCTTGAAACCCGGAGGTGGAGGTTACAGTGAGCCAAGATCGTGCCACTGCACTCCAGTCTGGGCAACAAAGAGAGACTCTGTCTCAAAAAAATAAAAAAGAAATAACACTTGCTACACTTACAGGATAAGAAACTTAAAACAGTTTATTTCCAATTTCTCCCTCCCCTTTTTTGTTCAGTCATCATCATACATTTTTGTTTTTACATATGCTATAAACCTAAAATATATTCCTACTTTTTTGCTTTTGTCACTTATTTGTTACATCAGTTAAAAGTGAAAAAGGGGCCTTTATATTTATCTTCATTTTCATTTCTAATTTTATATTTATCTTCATTATCTTTCATTTATTTATTTATTTTTAAGTAGAGATGGGGTCTCTCTATGTTGTCCAGGGTGGTCTCAAACTCCAGGGCTCAAACTCCTGGACTCAAGCTATCTGCCCACTTCAACCTCTCAAAGTACTGGGATTGCAGGTGTGAGCCACCATGCCCGGCCCATTTGAACCATTTCTGGAGTTTTATTATTTCTTTGCATAGCTCCAAATTTTTATCTGGTATAGTCCTTCTTTCTGAAAAACTTATACAGCCCTTTTTTAAATGTAGTCCGTTTGCAAGAAATTCAATCAACTTGAGTTTGTCTAAAAATATCTGTATTTGCCTCCATTTGCGAAAGGGTTTTTCACTGACAATTCTGAGCTGGCAGCTCTTACTTTCATTCTTTAGGATGTCATTCCCTTGTCTTCTGGTTTGCATGATTTCTGATGAGAAGTCTTGTATAATTATTATCTTCATTTCTTTTTATATAATGTCTTTGTGTCTTTTCTCTTTCTGCCTTCCTTCCTGATTTTCTCTTTATCTTTATTTTTCAGAGGTTCAAATATGATGTGTATAGATGTTTGCTTTTCTTCTTTAATGCTGCTTGGGGCTCTCTGAGCTTCTTGTATCTGTGCTCTAAAGTATTTCATTATTTTTGTAGAATTCTCTACCATTATTACTGACAAATGAACAAATATAATCTCAAATGCACTATGGTAAATCTAAAAACCCAGACTGAAGAGGATACATAGCATATTATTCCATTTGTACGACATATTGGAAAAAGCAAAACTAGGAAAACAGATCAGGGGCTGGGGCTGGAACACAGGCACTGAGTATAAATAGGCAGGAGGGTACATTCTGGGATCATCAAACTATTCTCTATCTTGATTGCAGTGGTGGTTACGTAACTGATTATTTTTGCCAATTCACTGTATACTAAAAGGTAAATTTTCTGTACGTAAGTTTTAAAAAAGGCAATGACAGAAGTCAAATTTCCTATAAAACAACAATTAAATTTTTTTAATTCAAAATTTTTAAGTTTCCAAAAGGAAAAATAATGCAAAAAAGACCTCTCAATACGAAAACCAAATAAAACCACCTATAAGTTACGTATACAAGCTAAGAAGGAAATAGACGATTTTGCAAAACTTGAAATTACATGTAAGCAGGGAAATAAACATCTAACTTCAGCTCTGAAGCCTACACCAATGCAGAAAGAGTTAAGTAACCATTCTGTGGTAGAGAGAAGAAAGGAAAAAGGGTGCCTAAGGGGGACGAAATACAGATTAAATGACTCTCAGAAAGTGAAAGTCCTTCCCCGTGTGGGGAAACACTGAGAGAAGGTCTGAGGCCTCACAGTTGAAAGTAATGGCTTCTGTAGGGCAGAAGAAGTTTGTTTAAATCAGTGGCTCTCTTATCTTTTGGGTACAGACAGTGGTGGTTTTTTATTTAATGATGTTCTTTTTGTCTTTCCAGTGCTTTTCATTTCCATTTCTTGATTCCTTCTTGTCTTTAAATGTTACAGCCCCTGCAGATTTGTCTATTTGTCACCCAATAACCATAGCTGAAATGAAGAAAGTTTTTGTTTTGTTTTGCTGATGAAGTTTTTTAAAAACTGCATTATGAACAAAAAGCAAAAATACTTTGAGACACCAGATAATCCAAAAACTATAAAAATTGATCTAAAGTATAAATATATAAGGAAAACAGTGAATTTCTTTTCCTGAAGCAAGCATAACATTGAAGCAGACCTGATCAAGATAGTGAATACATATACACACACATACACATGTCTATGAATACTAATGCAAAAATTATAAATAAAATATTAGTAAAAAGAATCCAATACCACATTTAATAAATAATATACTAAGATCTATTAGGATTTGTTCTAGGAATTAATGTATGGTTAAATATTAGAAATTCATTAATATAATTGACCATATTAATATTTCCAAGGGAAAAATAATATGATTATCTTCAGAGGTGCTGAAAGGGTGTTTAAAATATTAAAACCTATCCCTGACATAAAAAACTTTCAATAAAATCAGAATTAATAGATATTATTTTTACCCAATAAAAAAATGCATACGTCAATCCCAAAGTAAGCAGCTTATTGCTGGGGAAACACTAGAGTCAATCTCCTTAAGGTCAGGAATAAGGATGCCCATTACCTTTATTACTTTTTAATATTAAGTTAGAAGAACTAGTCATTAAAATTAGTCTAGAGAAAATAATTAGAGGCATAAGAGTTTGAGAGACAGTTATTTTAATTTTCTGGTAATATGACAATATAACTGAAAACTCAAAAATATCAATGAATAAAAAATTCAAATAATAAAATAATTTAGTAAGGTAACAAGATATAAAATTAGCATACAAAATAGCCTTCATTTTCATCAATAATGACTAACATGACTTTCTTTCATAGGACATCATAAAAATGTTAATGATTTCTACATTAAATCAGATCGAATATGATCCTGAAAAAAATACAAATTTTTTCCTTGGTGCTAGGCAAATTGATCCTAAAGTTTATATGGAAAAAAATAAACATTCAAATAAGACTCTTTAATGTTTTTCCTTTTAGGAAAGCCCTGAGAAAGAAAAAAAAAAGAGGAGTGACTAGCCCTACCAACCACTAAATCCTACTATTTCTCTTTTATAGTTAAAACAGTGCAGTACTGGCATATAAATAGAACAGTGGGATATAGTAGAAGACAGACAGAGTCCAGTATAAATGGAAATCTAGTAAATAATAGAGATGACACCTCAAACCACTGGGAAAACGACATAGACTTTTCATTAAATTGTGTTGAGAAAACTGGATAGTCATTTGCAAATGGATGTAAATGGATTGCCAAAGCTAAAGTTGGATCTACATTACACAGCATATACAAGAATACCCTCAAAATGGATCACAGATTTAAATGTAAAAAATGAAACCATACAAGGTCAAAGTGAAAGCATCAATAAATTATTCGATAAACTGGGTGTAGGTAAAGACTTTTAAACTATTGCTCAAAACACAAATGCAATAAAAGAAAAGAGTATTAAATTCAATTATGTTTAAAAGGTTGTGTAGCAAAAACCACTGTAAGTAAAGTTCAAAGATAAATGACAAACCATAAGAAAATATTTGCCACATATGTCACAGATAAAGGACTAATCTCCATAATATATAAATAAATTTTCTAATCAGGGACAAAAAAAGACCAAAACCCTGATAGAAAAATGGGAAAAAGTCA
Source organism: Symphalangus syndactylus (assembly GCF_028878055.3). NCBI lineage: Eukaryota > Metazoa > Chordata > Mammalia > Primates > Hylobatidae > Symphalangus > Symphalangus syndactylus. The sequence goes on from NC_072424.2 coordinate 22,081,783, forward strand.
TAGAGAGGTAGTTAAAAAAACAATTTACAAATAGTCCTTAAAGGCATAAAGAAACACTCAAATTCACTCATAATAAAGAGTTGCAAATATACTACACACGAATATTGTTTCTCATCTATCACACTGGCAAAACTTCAAAAACTTGACAAAAAACTCTTCTGGCAAGATTATGGGAAAAACTGTGCTCCAACATTGCTAGAGGAAATTCAAAATGGTATGACCTCAATGGAGGAGAATGTGGCAAGATCCAACAAAACTACATTTGCATTTTCCCTTTGACACTGCCACTCCATATCCAGTAAGATACTGTATAAATACAAAACAACATATACACAAGATTATTTATTGCAGCATTATTTGTAATCACAAAATATTGGAAACAATGTGTCTATTCATATGAGACTGGTTGCATAAACTGTAGTACATCTATTACAATGAGGTATTATATAGCTATAAAAATGAAGATAATCTCTTTTAACCATTATAAAATGAATTCCAGGATATATTGTTAAATAAAAAATGGAAAGATACAAAAGACTATATACAGTGTGTTAACACTGGTGAAAGAGAAAGGGATATAAGAATATATAACTAAATATCTGTTTATTTTTGGAAAAAGAAACACAGGAAGGATGAATCAAAAACTAGCGAAAACGGTAACCTACAGCAGTGAGTGAAAATGCAGTAGGATAGAGAATGGAATGAAACGCCTCTGGATGTATCTTTTTATATACTTTTGCTCTTGAATTATGTTGATGTTTTACTTATTTATCAAATAAAATTCAATCAATAAAGCTGAGAAAAAGAGCCCTAAAGTTAGACGAAAAGAACACTTGAGTTAAACACAAATGGAAATGAATAAGCCTAACTGCATTTCAAATTTATAATCATAGGAAAAAATTAAAAAGAATTAAAGTGATTTTTGAACACAATAGTCTATTCACCCTCAGTGGGATGTGTAGTAAGGCACTAAGAATTACAGAGAAATCTTATACTTTATTTAGCAGGCTTGTTGTTAGTGGGGGTACATGGCTAGTAATTCTAAAATTATTTTGTGATATTTGTAGGATTTAGGATATTAATAATTACATTGATATAATTGAGAACCAGAGTTTTAACTAGAAAGAAGATATGCATACAGAACGGAGGGAGGAGAAGAAAAACCCAGTCATTTTGGATTAGAGTTGGAGGAGATTGTGTAAATTTACCATTTAAAAATGGTAATTTTAGTTGTGTCCACTTAAAGTGCTTAGAAGCAATGACATCCAGTAGCAATGAGCACATCTAGTATTGTGGTCTGAGTTTCTAAATACTATTCCCAACTCAAAGATAATAGGGCTTCTTGAAAAAAATAATTGGTTCCAGGATTGAGGGAGGTATGTATAAGAAGAGCCTGGAACACCTTCTTGCACCAGAAAGAACGTGATTTTTAAAAAAACAACAGAAATCAATTTCAGAGGGATTGCCTCTGGCCAAATTTGGGAAAATTGGAGTATCAAAAATAATAATGACAGTAATGGATTATGACACATGTAACTTTAAAAGGTGCATGAGTACATAGAGAATTTTTTTTTTTAAGGAGAAATAAAAAGGGTGGGGGAAGGAAGGGAAAAAGAAACCTCTTTTTAAAAGAATTTTACCAATTAATAAATAAAGAATGCCATGATTAGAAATTACCATTTTGCAGCCACCATTGTAATAACTGATTCAAGGAGGAATCATTAGTGGACAATAAATGGTTGAGAGAAGGGTTACTGGGGAAAGGATATGTACAAGGTATCAAAGGGTCATCCTATATATTACTTAGTACTACCAATGGAAAAATAGTACTTTCTCACCAGAAAAATCTGGCAGACACAATCTTAACTAAGGGATCAAACTTAACATTACCAAAAATGAAACAAACTGACATTATGTGCCTCCTGATATAATGCTCTGAAAAAGACACAATATCACTTACATAATATTCTTGCCAAAACAATTTAACTTGCATATAATCTCAAAGGAACAAATAAGTACAAATTGAAGAACATTCTACAAAACAACCAGCCTTGACACCTCAGAAAAAGTGTCAATTTAATGAAAGGAGAGGAATTGTTCTTGAATAAAAGAGCTTAGAAGAAAACATAATTTGTAATCCTCAGTTGGTTCCTAGGTATAAGAAAGAGAGAGAGAGAGGAGGAAGGGAAAGAAGACAAGAAAGAGAAAGAAAGGAAGTGAAAAAGAAGAAGAGTAACTATAATGAATACTATTAAGATAACAGGGGAAATATTAATATGGACTGTTAGATTATAGTACTGTAACAATGATAAATTTCCTGTTTGTTAATTTTCTAAGTGTGTTTTTTGTTTTTTTTTTTTTTGAGACGGAGTCTCGTTCTGTCTCCCAGGCTGCAAGCTCTACCTCCTGGGTTCACACCATTCTCCTGCCTCAGCCTCCCGAGTAGCTGGGACTACAGATGCCCGTCACCACGCCCAGCTAATTTTTTTGTACTTTTAGTAGAGACGGGATTTCACCGTGTTAGCCAGGATGGTCTCGATCTCCTGACCTTGTGATCTGCTCGTGTCAGCCTCCCAAAGTGCTGGGATTACAGGCATAAGCCACCGCACCTGGCCTCTAATTTTGTTAATTGACATAATAATTGCACATATTTTTGGGATACAGTGTGATGTTTTGATACATGTATACAATGTGCAACAGTCAAATCAGGGTATTTTGCATATCCATCACCTCATACTTTTATCATTACTTTATCATGAGAACATTCAAAATCCTCTCTTGTGGCTATTTTGAAATATACAGTAGAATATTGTTAACCAAGAAACAAAAATGTTAACTATAAAAAATGATTAAAAATTTCAACCATGGCAAAAGTAGGAACTCTTCAACTAGAACAGCCTAAAGCAAACAACAAAACCCCATAAACTTGGAGAAGATATTTTTAATTCATTAACAGAAAAAATTCACAATTATTGAAAGAGTAAAAATTTAAAACTTCTGGAAATTAATAGGAAAAAGACAAATTACTCAAACAATCTAGTAGAAAAATAAGAGTTACTTTACAGAAAAAATGCATGGGTCATAAACAGATGCAAAAGATGCTCAACCACATACGTACTCAGGACAAGGCCATTAGAGACCATGAAATACCATCTTATGTCCACAAGATTGGCAAAAACTAAAAAGTCTTTAAAAAGCATTGAAGAGGATGGAGATCGACAGGAAATTTCATAATGTGCTAATGAGAATATAAACTGGCTTAATCACACTGGAAAATAGTCTGTCCTCATCTTGTGAAGTTCAACATTTGCATGCCCTACACTCAGCAGTTCCAACAGGCATCTATCCTGGAACAACTCTTGCATATGTGCACCAGCATGTACACAGCAGCACTGCTGGTGATAGCAAAAATCTGGAAACAAACCAAATGTCCATTAAAAAGAGAAAAAAATATGCTATGGTCACACATCTACACTCGCCAACATGGGTAAATCTTAGAAAAAACATTGAATAAAATACAAATCCCAGATAGTATAATATAATTTTTACACAACTCAAAAACAAATACAAATAACCAATAGATTGTGCATGTATATATAGGATAGATGATAAATGCATGCTGTAAACTAAAGTTATTTATATAGTAAAATAAAGAAAATTATATATACACAAGTAAATGAATCACATTATAGAACGACATGCACAAGAAAATGAAATACAATATAGGACATCAACGATATCTGGGGTAATGAAGGGAGTATGGAATAAAAGAGAAGCCACAGCTAATGCAAGTTATTGGTAATATTCTAGTTTATTTCATGGATGATCATTTTTAGCTCATATTTAGCTCATATTTAGTTCATAGGTGCTCATTATATTAGAATACTTTAGAAATTACATATAGTTTACATATATTATTTTAAGGACCACTAGGGAATAAAAACATAATATTTATAATAAGGGTGGATGGTGAAATACCATATTCAGTCATACATCGCTTAACAACAGGAATATATTGTGAAAAATGCATGGTTAGGTGATTTTGTCATTGTATAAACATTATCAAATGAACTTACACAAACCTAGATTGGATAGCACACCAGACACCTAGGCTATAGGGTATAGCTGATGCTCATAGGTTACAAACCTGTACCGCATGTTACTGTACTGAATACTGTAGGCAACTGAAACACAATGGTAAGTATGTGTGTATCTACACATAGAAAAGGTGGAATAAAAAGTGCAGTCTTATAATCTAATGGGACCACTCTTAGATATGTGATATGCTGTTGATTGAAATGTCATTATGCAGCACATATGTATACTGAAGTTCACTGTGTTCTGTCTGAACTTTTAGGAATTTAATAGTAAATGCGAAATCTAAAGGAATGCTTAATAAGGGAAGATAAGTTACTAATTTTAAGCATCAGATATTTACACATGTATAAAAACCCTTGTAATAAATATTTTTAAAGAGTAAGTGGAAAGTTGAGAGTTACAATATACTATGGATGCTGCTATGAAATATACATAAACCTTTTTAATAAATTTATTTTTCAAATAAAATGGTAGAGATATTCCCACCATTCCATCAACACGTGCTCATCCATCTCTTCAGTTCAAATGGACTACAGGTTCTGTATGACTTCTCATGCCTATCAGAATTAGGTGGTAACCACTCACCCTTTTAGTTATCTAAAAATAAGAAGGAGAGACTGCTGAAATTAAGGAGGGCATTCGGAGCAAATTATAGGAAGTATTTCCCTATTTAGCATATAATCAAGCTGTAGAATTTAGATCTGCATTTAAAGAAAAGATTGCTGTTGCTAGCTTCAAAAGAGGCCAGATGATAATGGCATGAATATTAATACATTTGCAGCTAGCCAAAGCAATATAATGGTAAGTAGATCTCATGCTTCAGTGCATAGACTGATTGCCTACAGGAGTCAAGAAGGACTTCCCTCACTCACTGAACTAAGGGCACTTTGCACTGGTTATTGTCACCTTTCTCTGAGTCATCAAATAATGACTATTATAGGCCAACATTGTTAATTAGTTTAGAAAAACTTATGTTCCATGTATTTTTATAATTTCCTGCATCATTATAAATTTTTTTCAGTTACCTCTCAGAGACACAGAAAACCCTTAACTAACAACATATTCACTTTAGCTACAGAATTGTACACACTACTATTTAAAGTAGAAAGGACAGATTTCACCCAAAGTCCTAGTGCTCAAATGCAATGCTGTTAAAACTTATATATATTTCATTGCAGTCTCTAGTTTTCATATAAGTGATTATACAATTTTGCTTCCTAGTTTTGCTTTTGTGTGTGTGTATTTGTGTGTGTGCTCAATGCTATTCTATACATTTCCCCCAGTTAACTATTAATTGCATACCAATTAATACTATTTAAGATAAATATGTAGTAATCCTAGTGGTTACACCACTAATTAACATAATCATTTCTAATAGTAGAGCATTTCATTTGTTATTTTTTTTTACCATAAATAACATTACTATGAACACCTTTGTGAGCATAAAGCTTCTTCTGTACTTAGCATTGTCTTCCTTAATGTAGAGCTCATAAATGGAATTATTGGGTCAAATGGCATAAACATTTTAAGATGCTTATAATAATTTGTTTGTATTAAATTTCATTCCAAATACATCTAAGCATGTATACTGCCACCAGCCATGTATAAGTCATCTCTGCAGCACACACTTGCCAATTTTGATTATGATCATTTGGTCTTTCAAAAATTGATAGAATAAATAATATTTAGTGGTTTTAATTTGCATTTCATTGAGAATCAGTATAGCTCAATTATATCGTCTTACTCATTTTGGTATCCCCAGCAACTAGCATATTGTATGGTACAAAGTAGGTGTTTAATGCATGTTTGATAAATGCATGGATAAAGAACCATTAATTTAATGTTTTCTAATGGATTTTTATCAGTTGATTTTTTAAAAAGCTGTTATTCTTTGTTTATCATAATGACTATAATTTTATTCCAGCTTACCATTTAACCTTGATGACTTTTACTGACATATGAAACTTAAAATCTTCTATTATTATTATTATTATTTTTTTTTTTTTTGAGACCGAGTCTTGTTCCTATTGCCCAGGCTGGAGTGCAATGGTGTGATCTCAGCTCATTGCAAACTATGCCTCCTAGGTTCAAGAGATTCTCCTGCCTCAGCCTCCCGAGTAGCTGGGATTACAGGCATCGGCCCCCAGCTAATTTTTGTATTTGTAGTAGAGACGAGGTTTCACCATGTTGGCCAGGCTGGTCTCGAACTCCTGACCTCAGGTGATCTACCTGCTTTGGCCTCCCAAAGTGCTGGGATTACAGGTGTGAGTCACTGCGCCCAGCCGAAATTTTAAATCTTATATGTTAAATTTATTAATCTTGTCCTTTTTGGTTTTCTTAATCACACTAGAGGTTTAATAAGTAGTTCTTTCTACTTTCCACTGGTTTTTCCATGGACTGACTTTTTACATATTCTCTATCCCTATATTAATTAATATAAAATTATTTTAGTGGCATTTAAGCACAAAATTATTCTTTTTAAAGTACTGTCAGTAATCCAATTTCATATATAATTTATTTCTGAAAGTGGGTATGAAAGTTGAATGTGTGATAGTAGAATTATCAGTTTTCTAATTCTGCTTTTCTTCAGTCCAGGCCACCAGCAGATAGGTAAGAGCCTTCACAGGTGTGTAAGGCTAGACCAGAGGAATCTGCTGAGAAAGGGCTAGAAGAGGGAGCGGTCCTGCTAGCATCTCCCTTACTCCAAATCCTGATTGGTTGGGGTAGGCATCTCCTTTTACCATATATTTTCTGTCATCTTCCCAAACCCACACCAAAAGGGGTTGATTAATAAAGATAAATATAGGAAAATGAAAAAAGAAATCTGTATGATATCAAAGATACCAATGAATTTAGAAAATAATCACGGTAATATTTTGTAAGGCTTGTATAATAAAATTATTTCACAATTTAGGGGAAAAATTACATTTATATCAGAATATAACTTTTAAAATAATCAATAGAGTCTAACATAAAAATTTCCTCTGTATTTGCTTTGAAGCTTTAATAACTATAGTATGTGCCAAGGATTCACAAAACAGGGGATCTGTATTAGCTTGAAGGCTACATAATCAATGCTGTAGAGACACTTCCGTTAGTGAATAAATGATGAAGTTTTACCAGAAAAGATGCAGAGTCAACAGAAATATTCAGCAAAATATAGAGCTAAGAAACAATCCTGGAATTAAATGGGGATTCTCATATTTTATAAATGTGAAAAAAGATGGAGATAATATAGGTAAGGTACAGACACATAACTATTTGACTAGTATTTTGAGGACACTGTAGAACTGAGATCTTGTTACTCTTGTCTACTTTGAGCTTTTCTGTTGTTGAAAACAAAGAGCAAAGATAATGTAGACTATTTTATAAATGGAGCCTGGGTAACAATTCATATTACTCTACTAAATGGTGCTATTCTAAATAATGTTACAGAAAGACTCTTGCAAGTATTTAACGGTACATTTATAAAAGTGTGTCTAATTATGAATATTTAGAAACTATCTTGTATATCCATTAATGAGAGACTGGTTATATAAATATGGCATCTCCATATAATAGCATTAAAAAGAATGAAGATTAGTACAAACTAAGATGAAAACGTCTACATTTTGATAAATAATCAAGCAAACTGCAGACCAGTAAGTGTGATTCATAATCCCATTTTTGCTAAACACACACAGACATACCTATGTACATGTGTGTACACACACAAACAGAAATAAATTCTGACAGTATACACATCAAACTTTTAACAGTAGTCACACTTGGGGTGTCAGAGCAAGGGTGTGAAAAGCGATCTCAGCTCACTGCAAGCTCTGCCTCTCAGGTTCACACCATTCTCCTGCCTCAGCCTCCTGAGTAGCTGAGGCTACAGGCACCTGCCACCAAGCCTGGCTAGTTTTTTTGTGTTTTTAGTAGAGACGGGGTTTCACCATGTTAGCCAGGATGGTCTCACTCTCCTGACCTCGTGATCTGCCCCCCCTCGGCCTCCCAAAGTGCTGAGATTACAGGCGTGAGCCACCGCGCCTGGCCCAACTATTCTCATAATAAAAAATATATGCATGTGAAAATATACATATTTATCTATGTATCCTTGAAAGAGTTTGAAAACATGTTATTACGATATTGAGTTTAAGCCTTCTTACAAGTCTAAGGACCAACAGTGTGACCTCTATGACCAACTTAACTAGATGACTTTTTCACTGAAGAGGTCACAGCACTGCTTTACTACATGACTTTAATGCATTTAGAGTGTCTAGTAGCAGGTGTATATTAACTTTTGTGCAGTTCACATTGCAAATATGCTCTTCACAAACCATACTACCCTTTTTTCTTTTCTTTTCTTTTTGTTGTTGTTGCCCTGTCTTGTGGTGCTGAAACAAAGCCACACCATCTCTAAGTGCTCAGAATGAAAATCTCATGCTGTTGCCTATGCAGATTTATTCCTAAAACAATATTCCTATTGCATTAAACAAGCAGAAATATCATCATTAAGAACTGTGCATTTTGGTAACCCTGGTGTTGGGTAATAATAAAAAATAATAGGTTTGTGGCGGGGTGCGGTGGCTCATGCCTGTAATCTTAACACTTTGGGAGGCCGAGGCAGGTGTATCACTTGAGGTCAGGAGTTCAAGATCAGTCTGGCCAACATGGTGAAACTCTGTCTCTACTAAAAATACAAAAATTAGTCAGGTGTGGTGGTGCATGCCTATAATCCCTTGCTCTGGGATACAGAGCAAGACTTTCTCTCAAATAATAATAATAATAATAGTAGGTTTGGGGATTTACAGAGGCCCAATACATAATACTCTCCTTTCCTGCCTGAAATCTACCCAATCAAAAAATAAGAAAGGCAGAAAGCAAGCATAAATGTCACATTTATTACTGATATAGCAGATACTGGAGAGTGGCTTAAATCTGTAGGCAAGGGTTTGCTAATATCAAACCCCAGTATTAGACTAACTTAACTCACACCATTAAAGGTAGCAGTGGACCCCACAGGCTTTCTCTTGTGGAGTCCAGCAACGATAAAACTTAAGAGATGGAGAAGCAGAGTGGGAAAACACGCTCTCTGAGGCAGGCCATGTTCCAAAGAGACAGGGAAAAGATAGGGGCTGGGCTTCACATTTCCCAGTTTGCCTTTCCAAATTCACCAATCAGTGATGTGTCACTCCTCTCCACATCAGGATAAGGGAATGAGGGACTAAGGGGAGGTCAGCATGATTAAACTTGTAAAGCTTTTTCCACATTGAAGAAAAAGATAGGAGTGAAAATAATCCATTCCAAAGTGGCACTTCCCAGTGGTTAGAATACGTCATGTCTTTGCAAATAACATTGAAAATATATGAAGACGAACTTTAATCTTTTCGTAGTGAAAATTCAATTATATGTAGACTCAATTACTGGAACAAATATTTATTGAACACTATGTGCCCTGGACTGTGCAAGATGCAAAGACTGAAAGAAAGATGAACCATAAGTGGAGGGAGAGCTGGGTTTCAAAAGGGTTTAACCACTATGCTTACTGCCTCTTAAGACTCTGATCTTTATTATTTCTGTTCTCCCTACACTATATGAAAAAACCAGATCAGTCATAATTACACACCTCTTTGGGAGGTTTCTGATGAATTAACCTAACCTATGGCTTAAGTGTTAATCATAGCAATATCCTATAAGTTAGCTGCTTAAATGTGTGTTAGTTACACACTCTTCAAAACAGAATTTTTAAATAAACAAACATCTTGATATTTATAAATAGAGACAGATTATTTAAAGCAGAGACTATTATCATTCTGAATGTGAACCATTAAACCATTGTGAATGCAGAGGTTACCTAAAGCAGAGACCACTAAACTGTGAAACACTGGTTCTCTACACTAATGGATAACATCAAGATAGAGTCCAACAAATAACCTGAACATGGCATATTAAGCTTTAAAATATGAACCATAATTGTTATAAAAGAATTTCAATATAGGCAAAATAAAACATGTATTAAAGTTGTCTAATTACTAAAACTAGAAACAATAAGCTCATAGAAATGAATTAATATTAAAGATTTCCTCTGTAATTGCTTTATTACTGGTTAAAGTTAGTGAGCGCAGAAGTCATAATAACCTTAAAATAAAGCTGGTTCTCAACTTGGGGGGACTTTGCCACCCCTTCCCCCAGCAGACATTTTGCAATGTCTGGAGACATTTTTGGTTGCCACAACTGGTGAATGCAGGGTGCTACTGCATGTAGTGGGTAGAGGACAGGGTTACTACTAAACATCTCACAATGCATAGAACAGCCCCCGACTACAAAGAATAATCTGGTCTAAAATGTCAACAAGGCCAAGTTTGAGAAATCCTGCTATAAAAATAACATCTACTGCATTAGAAGTCAAACCTGAGAAATTAAAAGAAATGCAACTATTATGGAATTCCATATACATTTGAACACAGAGATGAAAAAGACTATTCTATCCCAAAATTCAATAACAACGTCAACTTAATTTTGGCCTTCATGATGAAGCTGAATAAATGTCTTACTGTTTTTTGACACCATTAGCTTCTTGTTATTGCATTAATTGTAAGACTGATAGTCCTCTTTCCTAAAATCTTTATACTCAGTACTTTGACTTCACTCTTCACACCTGGGAAAACTTATGAAACATGCTAATTGGGAAACTAAGTACACATATCAATGAATGAACAGTAGGAATTGATAAATATTGGCATTTAATTTAATAACTGCTAAAATGCAATGAATGGACTAAATATATGCACTGATTTTTTTTCTATCCAAATTTCCTAAGTCATCATTTGTGAAGGAAAAAGCATTCCCTAACAGACTTTGTGTGTTTAATTTTAACCCAGAGCACATTTTTATAACTGAGTGATAAACCTACAAAACCGGAGTTCAGATTGGAAGCCCTCACACTACTAACTCTAATGACACCAGTGGGCAGCACCATTTTTAAAAGTGCAAAAAAAAAATGAATGAGCAGATTGTCATTATCGAAACTCATTCTGCATCACACATATCACCCAAGAGATTGATATTTTATGCTTATAAAACTTAATATAAAATCAAATTGCAAATATTTTCTCACAATCTACTAAAATTATTGCCTAAGGTAATACACTGCTAATATGAAGCATTTGTTCAGCTCTAGTGGACATATTTCCTATATGATTTATGTGAAAGAAGGCTTCATTTGTTTCTTCATAGATCCAGTAATGAGGTTTCTTTTCTTATATGAAACCCAGAAAGTACAGGAACTTCTTTAAAATTAAGCCAGCAAAGGTAACACTAAATTATTAATCAATGAGAGTCAAATTTTAAAACTTGAGGTCTTTACTCCTTGTGTTTATGACTATGTCACTTCAAATATCATACATTCATTACCCAAATGCATAAAAATCATCTAAATAATCCATACAGAAAATACATTTTCACTTTTTAAGAACAAAACCAGAGTAACAAATGTCAAGTAAAATAGCAGACTGATTTCCTCCCACCGCTGGAATCTAGAAAGATTAAAAGTAATTTCAATCATTTCCCGCCAAAAGTTAGGAATAACAGAAAGGAGAGTTGACTTACCTCTTGGGATGTGAAAAATACTGAGTCTCAAGAAAAGATAAAATTAATTTCACTATTATCAATCATCAACCCAATGCATCATGAACTTATGTGTGGCACTTTCTAGCCCCTCAAGTGTTTCCTTATTAGCACGTGTCAGAATACACAGAGAAGAAAATAATGTCTTCATCTGGAATTTTAAATTAATAATTGATGCACTTAGCTTTATACTGAAATCTATTTAACTTGAAAAGTTACCTGATTTATGCCAAAACATAATAGGAAACTCTTACCTTAAGCATTCTGCATCATTTTGAGGCTTTTCACTGATTTTTATTTTTTCTGCCTCTAGATATTTGGTAGTACAAATGGATTCATTCTCTTCATCTTCAAAAACTAAATAAATAAAAAAAGTTGCAATCTTTTGAAAATTAAACATAAAGATTATCTTTATTCACTCATAAGAACAATACTCTAATTTTTGGTACTTGCATATAAAATTTATATACTAATGATTTGTATTTTCTACTTTAATATAGCAATTACATGCACAAAAAAGATCTTTAAAAAATTTGCGACATTAAAAATATCAGATCTCACACTGATTAGTGTTCTATTTCTTTTTTATACCAATAATAGCACTATATCACAACAGGTTAATATATTTTAAAAGAATAATATGCCCTTATCATGTGTATATAACTATATTTATCAGCAAAATAAGCTAACTCATGAAGGTAATACCTTTAAGTTTTCTTTGGAGAGCAAATAATTCTTGTATCAATTCACTCTTTTGTTTTTGAAGTTCATTTAACTGGCTACTATCATGTTCCATTGACTTCATTTCTAGAAACAGATACAAAAGCATCCAAAATAAAATACTTAGAAATAAATTTAACCAAGGAGGTAAAAGACCTGTACACTAAAAACTATAAAACATAGATGAAAGAAAGTGAAGACAACACAAATAAGTGAAAAGATATCCATGTCTATGGATTGGAAGAATTAACATTGTTAAAATATCCATACTATCCAAAGTAATATACAGAGTCAATGCAATCCCCATGAAAATTCCAATGGTATTCTTCACAGAAATAGAAAAAAAAAATCAATCCTAAAAAATCTAAAAAGAAATAGAAAAACAAGTGCAAAAAATCTATTTTAAGCATTTAAGCTTTGCCTTACATGTCAGCAATTAGTAACATTTTCTCATGTAGTAAAAATCTAAGCAGCATACAGTTAATTTTAAGCTCCAACTAGCTTCCCCTGGCCAACTAGTAACTCTTCTTAAGAAACTGACTAGAACTTATTAATCACCAGCTGGATACAAAAAGATAAGTTAGTAGATGGTTAGCCTACCAAAAGAGAATTCAAAATATGTAATATCACTTAGTGAAATAAAGTTCCAAATAAGAAAACTATCCTTCATAATTAAAACACATTTAAAATGACATTGCGTAGTACTCATAATATGGCTACAAGCTTTCACAATAGTGCTAATATTGTTTCTTCTACCTAAAATGCCCTTGCTCCCTTTATTCTCATGACAAATCCCAATTCATCCATTAAGACTCATCTCCTAAATTTTCAAATATTCTTTCTCTTCTGCCATAATTTCTGGAACTCCACTTACATATTTATTAGATTCTTTTATGTTGTTCCACATGTCTCTGAGGAGCTTTTTAGTTTTTTGAAGTCTTTTGTTTCCCTCTGTGTTTCAATTTTTTAAGTTATCTCTAAATTCACTGGTCTCTTCTTCTGCAGCCTCTGATCTGCTCTTAATCTCTTCCAGGAAATTTTTCATATCAGATTTCCTTTCCTTCCTCCCTTCCTCCCTTCCTCCCTTCCTTCCTTCCTTCCTTCCTTCCTTCCTTCCTTCCTTCCTTCCTTTCCTTTTCCTTCCTTCCTTCCTTCCTTTCCTTTTCCTTCCTTCCTTCCTTCCTTCCTTCCTTCCTTCCTTCCTTCCTTCCTTCCTTCCTTCTCCTTCCTTCCGTCCTTCCTTCCTTCCTTCCTCCCTCCCCTCCTCTTCTTCCTCCTCCCTTTCTTTCTCTTTCTTTTCTTTTCTTTTTTTCTGAGATGGAGCCTTGCTCTGTTGCCCAGGCTGGAGTGCAGTGGCGCCATCTTGGCTCACTGCAACATTTGCCCTCCTGGGTTCAAGCAATTCTCTTGCCTCAGCCTCCTAAGTAGCTGGGATTACAGGCGCTCGCCACCATGTCTGGCTAATTTTTGTATTTTTAGTAGAGACGTGTTTCACCATGTTGGCCAGGCTGGTCTCGAACTCCTGACCTCTTGTTCTGCCTGCCTCGGCCTCCCAAAGTGCTGGGATTACAGGTGTGAACCACCGCACCCGTCCCAGATATTGTATTTCCTAACTTTTAGAGCCCCTTTGGTTCCTTTTACAAAGTTTTTATTGATATATAATTCACATACCACACAATTCATCCTTTTAAAGTATACAATTCATTGGGCTTTAGTATTTTCACAGATATGTGCATCCAATTACCATTATATAATTTTGGAACATCTCACTCCCCCCACCAAAGAAACTCCATACCTGTTAGCAGTCACTCCCAATTTCCCCTAGCTCTGCCAGCCCTAGGCAACCACTAATCTACTTTCTCTCTATACAGATTTGCCTATTCTGGACATTTCACAACAATGGAATCATACAACATGTGGTATTTTGCATCTGGCTTCTATCACTTAGCATAATGATTAAAAGGACTACCCATTTTGTAGCATGTTTCGGTGTTTCATTTATTTGATGCCTGAATATAATTCCACTCTATAGATATGCCCATATTTTGTTTTTGGATTCCTCATGTGATGGACATTTGGGTTGTTTCCACTTTTTTTGCTACTATGAATAATGTTATGAACATTCATGTACAGCCATGTGTTGTTTGACAACAGGGATATGTTCTGAGAAAAAAGTCCTTATGTGATTATGTTGTTGTGAGAACATCATCAAGTGTACTCACACTCACTAAGATGGGGTAGCCTACTACACACATAGGCTATACTGTATAGCCTATTGCTCCTAGGTTACAAACCTATACAGCATGTTACTGTATTGAACACTGTAGGCACACAGTAATAAGCATTTGTGTATCTAAGCATATCTAAACCTAGAAAACGTACAGTAAAAATACAATATAAAAGAGAAAAAATGGTACACCTGTGTAAGACACTTACCATGAATGGAGCTTGTAGTACTGGAAGTTGCTTTGAGTGAGTGAGTGAGTGAGTGGTGAGTGAATGCATAGGCCCATGACATTACTGCACACTGCTCTAGACTTTATCAACACTACGATTAGGCTACGCTACTTTAAAAATATTTTTCTTTTTTCGATAATAAATTAACTTTCACTTTCTTTAACTTTTTAAATTAACTCTTTAAAAACATTTTTTGACTTGTAATAACACTTAGCTTAAAACAAATACACAGTACAGTTGTAAAATATATTATTTTTTACTTCTTAAACTTTTTTTGTAAAAAACAAAGACACAAATACACACAATTAGCCTAGGCCTACACAAGGTCAGGATCATCAATACCACTATCTTTCACCTCCACATCATCTTGTCCTGGAAGACAAGCCCCTACTGGAAGGCCCTCAGGGGCAATAACATGGATGGAGCTGTCATCTTATCTATTATTGGATGGAGCTGTCATCTTCTTTTATTTATTATTATTATTATTTTTTGAGACAGAGTCTCGCTCTGTTGCCCAGGCTGGAGTGCAGTGGCATGATCTCAGTTCACTGCAACCTCCGCCTCCTGGGTTCAAGCAATTCTCCTGCCTCAGCCTCCCAAGTAGCTGGGACTACAGGTGCATGCCACCATGCCTGGCTAATTTTTTGTATTTTAGTAGAGACGGGGTTTCACCGTGTTGCCCACGCTGGTCTGGAACTCCTGAGCTCAGGCAATCTGCCTGCCTCGGCCTCCCAAAGTGCTGGGATTACAGTCGTGAGCCACCATGCCTGGCCCAGAGCTGTCATCTTCTGTGATAACAACGCCTTCTAGAATAATTCTTACAGGACCTGCCTGAGGCTGTTTTACGGTTAGCTTTTTTTTTAATAAGTAGGAGGAATATACTCTAAATAATAATTATAGAAAGTATAGGTAATACATAAACCAGTAACATAGTCATTTATTATCTTTAGCAAGTATTATGTACTGTACATAATTGTATGTGCTATACTTTTATATGACTGGCAGCACAATAGGTTTGTTTACACTGGGATCACAAAAACATGTAATATGTTGTGCTACAACGTCACTAGGCAATAGGAATATTTTCAGCTCCATTACAATCTTACTGCACCACTGTCATACATGGTCTTTCATTGACTGAAATGCCGTTATGTGGTGCACAACTGTACAAGGTCTTGTGTGGACATGTTTGCAATTCTCTTAAATATCTAGAAGTGGAATCATTGAATCATATAGTAACTCTAGGTTTAATGCTTTGAGAAATGGCCAAACTGTTTCCAAAGCAGTTGCATCATTTTACATTTCTCCAATTTCTCCATATTCTTGCCAACACTATTGCTGTCCACCTTTATTATAGCCACACTAGTGGTATCTCATTGTGGTCTTGATTTGCCTTTCCCTGATAACTAATAATGTGAGCAACTTTTCATGTTGCTCAAAAAAATACATCGTTCAGTTGTATAAAATTTTTTTTTCTTTTTAAACTATTTAGACTCAAACACATATAATTAGGCTAGGCCTACACAAGGTCAGGATCATCAATACCACTGTCTTTCTCCTCCACATCTTGTCCTGGAAGACAAGCCCCTACTGGAAGGGGCTTTGTATAGCTTTTTTGGGAAATGTCTATTTAATTCCTTTGTCCATTTTTAAATTGGGTTTCTTTTTATTAAGTTGTAAGAGTTTTTAATATATTCTGGATACAAGTCCCTTATATATGATTTGCAAATATTTTCTCCCATTTTGTGGTCGTCTTTTCACTTCCTTGATAGTATCCTTTGAAACATAAGAGTTTTTAACTTTGATGAAGTCCAATTTATCTATACTTTATTGCTTGCGCATATCTAAAATAAACCATTCCCTCAAGCTCATGAAGAGTTACACCCATATTTTCTTATAAGAGTTTTTCATTTTTAGCTCTTACATTTAGCTGTCTGATCCATTTTGAGTTAATTTTTGTGTATGGTATGAGGTGGATGTACACATTTATTCTTTTTTTTTGAGATGCAGTCTCTCTCTGTCACCCAGGCAGGAGTGCAGTGGCGTAATCTCGGCTCACCGCAAGCTCCACCTCCCGGGTTCATGCCATTCTCCTGCCTCAGTCTCCTGAGTAGCTGGGACTACAGGCACCTGCCACCACGCCTGACTAATTATTTGTATTTTTAGTAGAGACGGGGTTTCACCATGTTAGCCAGGATGGTCTCGATCTCCTGACCTTGTGATCCACCCGCCTCAGCCTCCCAAAGTGCTGGGATTACAGGCGTGAGCCACCGTGCCTGGCCTTGTTTATTAGCTCTAATAGTTTTCCTGTAGATTCCTTAGGTTTTCTATATACAAGATCATGTTATCTTTGCATAGAGATAGCTTTACCTCTTCCTTTCCAATATGGATGCTTTTTCTTTTCCTTTTTTTTTTTTTTCCTAATTGCTCTGCCTAAAACCCCCGCTAAAATGTTGATTAGAAGTTGTAAGAGTAAATATCCTTGTCTTGTTCGTGATCTTAGAGGGGAAATATTCATTCCATTTTCATTAAGAATGACATTAGCTGTGGGTTTTTCTATAGATGCCCTCTATCAGATTGAGGAAAGTCCCTTCTATCCCTAGTTTATTGAGTGGTTTTATCATGAAAGTTGTTGCATTTTGTCAAATATTTCTTCTGCATCTTTGGTTATTTTTGTATCTTCCATTTAGTTCCTCATTATGTTCATGTCCTTGAGTATATTTAGAATATTTCTAAAAGCTTTAATTATTTTTCCTTCTAATTGCATCATCTATATCATTTCTAGGTATGTTACTATTGACCAAATTTCCTCCTTGCTCTGAGTTATAATTTGCTGCTTCTTTACAGGTCTAGTAATTTTTGACTGTATACCAGACATTGTGTTTACTATTTTGTTAAATGAGTTTTGCTATCTTCCCATAAAGGACATTGATGTTTGTTCTAGCAGGCAGGTAAGCTACTTATGGGTCATGTTCAAATCTCATTTATAAGATTTTTTTAGGGTAGGTCTAGAAGAATATTTAATTTAATTTAATCCTTCTATTAAGGCAGAACTCTTCTGTTTAATGAAATATTTCTATTGTGACAAGATGGAACATGAATGTCTTCCATTCCCATATGAGCTCTTGGAATTGTCCACCTTATTGCACCCCAGTAGTTTTTCTTTACTCAGCCCAGTGGAGTTTCCTGTCTGTATACACAGGTTCAAGTACATCCAAAGACTCAAGAGGATCTCCATCCAGATTTCCGGAGCTTTGTCTCTGTGTAGATCTGTCCTCTCAAGTACATTGTCTTGAAAATTCTAGCTAACTTGGCCTCCCTAAATTCCAATCTTTGTTTCCTCAACTCAGACCATTTTGCATTGCTTAAGTTCCTCCTCCCAGTGCTACTATCCAAAAACTGTATCCAGTGAGAAGGCTTGGGCAATTAGGGCTTACCTCATTTGTTTCCCTTCTCTCAGGGATCATGGTCCTGTACTCTCTTGTCCTCAATATCTGAAAGTAGTTTTTCATATTATTTTCTCCAGTCTTTTAGTTGTGATAGAAGGGAGAATTCCATAAAATTATTCCTCATGACGATAAGAAAAGTTCTCCACATAATATTTAAATTATCCTTTTACTTGTCTCTCTTCTACATTAGATCACAAGCTCCTTGAAAACAGGAACTATGCCTCATTCATCTTTAAATCCCAATTTCTGTACAGTGCCTGGTGTAGTATATACAGTAGATGCTCAAGAAAGCATGTTGAACAAAACTAAAATAAATCATATAATTGACTTTAAATATTTTTGATTATTCACAATGTTTCTGTCCACTAGTGTAGGTAACTGAAAGTGGACAATTCAATGAAAAGAAAATACATTCATGTTTATCCTTCTGCTCCCTTAATAAACAAAAGTTTAAAATATAAATATAACTACATGCTAATATTTAATAGAGGGAATCCAGGATACCATAACACAATATTCAACAGATTAAAAAAGATACAATATTTTATTCATTATTAATTGATTTATCAGACATTCTATGACAAGAAAATCTTTGTAAAAGTTAGGCAAGAATGATGGAGAAATATTGGATTTAAATATTTCTGAAATATATCTTTCTTAATCCTGACACTTTAGGCTAAATGAAGAAGGTAAGTCTAAAGATTAATCCTTTAAAGAAAAAAATAAAACAAATATGCCAATTTCTTATGAGGCTTATAGAACAGAAAAAAATAAACACTGTGTTTGTGGTGATAACTTTTTTTCCTACTTGTTTATTGCCTCACTGTTATTTTATTGTCATTTTTATTTACAGCTTTATTTAGGTATAATTGATGTGGTAATCACTTTTTAATTTCTTCCATGGCCTAAAACCCACAATGTTCTAATCAACAGCTAGCTTTTATGGTTATGAATATTAAACCAACTAAGACAATCAAAATTAATTTACATCTTTTAACATGTGAATTGTCTTCCTCATATGTACATTGCCAATCATTGGAGGATATTGCCAAGCAAAGAAAAAGTGTCATATATTGCTTATCTCACATCTAAGAAAAATGAATTCAACAACTCGGAGAAATGAGTAAGAGGAACATTTTGAGAAAAACATTATGACAACCATTATTCTGAAGCCAAAGGTGATGAGCTGTTTTATCTATGAATTACCAAATGTTTAAAATAAATATTCAGTCATTTTACAAACAGATATATTGAGTATCAATTATTCCACATTTCTAGTTTCTCAGGCCAAAAACCTTAAAGTCAACCTTAACACTTCTTTCTCTCATATTCCACATCAAGTCCATCTTGAAATCCTGCTTGCTACCTTCAAAACATATTTAGAACCTGAATACCACTTACCACTTCTATGCTGCATCCCTGATCCAACTGCTCATCATCTCTCATCTGGATTACGGCCACTGTCTTCTAGGTTTCCGTTTCTGCTTTTACCTCCCTTAAGTGTGTTCTCAATAGCAGTCAAAGTAATCTTATTCAAATGTGAGACCCTTCGCTCTTTTGCTTAAGTCCTCCAATGGCTTCTGATCTCACTTCAGTAAAAGTCTTTAGAATGACCCACAAGGTTTTAAAAGATCGGGACTCCTGTCACCTCTCTGATCTCATGACCTCTCCTTTTACTCTAAATGCCTTAGGCTCTGCTTTTTCTCAAAAAATGATTAGGCACAATCTCCCTTCAGGTGATTCGCATCAGCTATTCCTTCTCTGTGAAATGATATTCCCCCAGGTATTCACTTGGTTTATTCCCTTACCTCTTTCAGGTCTTATTCAAAACTCGCCTTGTCAATGAGGCTTTCCCTGGACATCTATGTAAAACTGTACCACACACCCCACTGCAACCCCACCCCTTATCTATCTATCTCTCTTCCCTCCCTTATTTTTCTCCACTCCCTCCTTCTCTCATACTGGAATGTAGGCTCCATGAGGGCAGGGATTTTTTTCTTCTTTTCTTGGTCACTACAGTAACACCAGGTCCTATAACAATGCCTGATACACAAAAAGTGCACAAGTATTACTGAATGAGTGAATAAACTAAGCACATTTCAGAAATACATTTGTAAGCAAATGTAGTTCCTCTCTCTGTGAGAGTTTATACTTTAGTGGAAGAAACAGACAGGAATCAAATAATCACACAAGTGTGTAATTACAATGCTTTGAAGAAAAAGCACAGAGGGCAATGAGAGAATATAACCAGAAAAGCTGACCTAATATGGAATTGGGAGGGTGGAGTATCACGGAAGGATTTCCTGAGGATGGTAACATTTGAGCTGAGATCAGAAGAATGACGAAGTTAACTAGATCACTGGTCCCCAACCTTTTTTGGCCCCAGGGACTGTTTTTGTGGAAGACAATTTTTCCATGGACCAGGGGAGGGAGAGGGGTGGCTTCCGGATGGTTCAATTGCATTACATTTATTGTGCACTTTATTTCTATTTTTATTACATTGTAATCTATAATGAAATAATCACACAACTCACCATAATGTAGAATCAGTGGGATCCCTAAGCTTGTTTTCCTGCAACTAGACCGTCCCATCTGGGGGTGATGGGAGACAGTGGCAAATCATCAGCCATTAGATTCTCATAAGGAGCATGCAATCTACATCCCTCACATGCACAGTTCACCAGAGGGTTTATGCTCGAGAATCTAATAACTGCTGCTGATCTGACAGGAGGCAGAGCTCAGGTGGTAATGTGAGTGATGGGGAGTTGCTGTAAATACAGATGAAGCTTTGCTCACTCACCCATCACTCACCTCCTGCTATGTGGTTTGCTTCCTAACAGGCCACGGACCAGTACTGGCCCAGGGGTTGGGGACCCATAAACTAGATAAAGGATTAAAAAAGTATTCCAAATAGAACACAGTCAACGGTCCTGAGGCAGGAGGAAGTGGGGTACAATCTAGGAACACAAAGGAGGGCAGCATGCCTTTAGCATAAAGAAGCTGCTGGGTGAGGCTGGAAGGTGGAGAGGCACTAGATGCTGCAGGGATGGCAAAACAGGTTAAAAAGCTTGGTTTGCCATATTTAAACAGAACGTAACCTAAGACGCTTAATACAATAGTACAGTATTAATAACTTTTTAAAAAATTGATGTTCACATTTTGGCAATCTGAAGGCGTAAGAATAGGGTCCAATCCTGTGGTTAAAAAATAATAAATCAAAGATAATATCTGGCAGTGGGAAAAAAATCACTGAGTAGCAGAAAATAGTATAAATATAAAAATAGCTATGAAGTTAAAAATGGAGATTATTCAAAATCCAATGAAACTGGCTGACTAATCATAGTTATGGGCTAAAAGTTCAGTGGGCAAGGTCAGAATGAAGGAAGAAAGAGGAGAAAAGTCAAATGCCAGAAAATAACAGATGTGGTGGCACGAATTAGAAGTGGGAATGGAAGAGCAAACACTGACAGGTAAGAAGACAAATGGAAGGTAAACTGCACTGGGAAGTCAACAGCTTTAATATCTGCTTAAAATTTGAACAACTTCTTTCTCCACCACCACTACCACCAAGAAGAGTTGCCACAAACAGTTTCATAGGTTAATTCTTTTGAACACTGAAGGAATAGATAATTATAGTATGTACATTTTTCCAAACAGAGAAAGAAGAAAGCGTCAGTATGCTTTTTGTGAAATCAACATAATACACACACAAAGATTAATCTCACATATACTGATGCAAAAATCTTAAAGATGTTATCAAATAAAATTCAGTAATACATTAGAAGACTAAGAGTGCACAGCTAAGTAAGGTTAGTGATAGGATATATATAAATAAAATTTATTACATCAATAGATTACAGTTGGAAATATGAATGTCTCAAAAAAGGAGATGTAGTGGGAGGGAGGGAAGAATGGTGGAGGATACAACTAAACATAGAAAACCCAGTGAAATCAAGTTGTATCAGCTTCAACTAATGAAAATTTTGTCTTTGTTTTCCAATATTTACTGTGTTTCTAATTTTACTGGCTGATACTTTTAGAACACTGTTATATAATAGTGATGATATTGGATACCCTCCCTTATTACTAACTTTTATGGAAATACTTCTAGTTTCACTGTTAATCATGATGTCAGAGTGAAGCTCTCTCTCTCCTTCTTCCTCTCCTTTCACCTCTCCTCCACCATTCTTCCCTCCTTCCCCCTACATCGCCTTTTTAAAAACAATCATATGCTTTTCCAACGGTAATCTATTAATGTAATGAATTTTATTAATAGGTATCCCATTTCTGCTCTTCCTTCTGCTCAGCTCCTTACAATTTGGCTTTTGCCCTGCTTATTACCTCAATCTGCTCCCTTTCCTGAAGGCCACCAATGACCTCTGATTGCTGCTTCTTAGTCCTTATTGTAGTTGACAGCACAGCAGCAATCAACATGGGTTGATCATGCCTTCAAATACTCTCTCCCTAGGTGGCATCAACTCCACTCAGTAACGTGTTCTGCCCGTGTTTCATGAAACTTTTTTAGACTCTTTACTCAAGTTTTTGAAAATCCTGAGGTTCTGCAGGGTACTGTCCATTTTCTTTCAATACATTCTCTCTAGGTGAGTCCCAAAATTTAATAGCTGTAGCCCAGAACTATCTCTGAGCTCTTGACTTAAATTACAACTATCTAATTAACATCTATACTCAAATCTCTCGCTTGGCTAATCAGTATCATTCTTCAGACCTCAGTCTGAAGGCAACTTGTTCAGGGAAATCTTCCTTAACTTCCTAGTCCAGTTTAAGTCTACTTATATATGTTCTCATATCATCTTGTGCTTCTCCTTTTGAAGCAGTCATCAATTTATTATTATCTCATTCATACTGCTGGGGCCAGCACATTAATCAAAATAAAGTCCCTGCTATTAAAAAGATTAAAGTTTTATATGAAAATGTTATGAAATACCTAGAAACAGACTTTCTGAAAGAATAAAAAATCAACAATATCAGGTACCCTGAAAACAAATCATTGAAAAATAAATCCATATTTCTGGAAAAAGGGAACTAAACTAGAGGGCTCTGATAGTATTTGTGATATCAGGGACTTTTTTTCTTAATTTTATAGAGGAATAATTTACACAAAGTATATTCATTTAGAGCATACAATTTCATGACTTTTGACAGTCACTGACACCTATGAAACACCCACAGGCAAGAAACTGTACGTTTCTATCAACCCCAAAAGATTCTTTGTGACCCTTCACAGTTCATCCATTTTGACCCAGGCAACCATTGATCTGCTTGCTATTGCTGTAGGTTAGTTTGCATGTGTCTAGCTTCTTTTAATCACCATATTATTTTGAAATAGGTCCATGTAGTGCATCAGTAGAACTAGTCATTTTTATGTATTCCATTGCACAGATATGTCAATTTTGTTTAACCATTCACTTCCTTTTTTTTTTTTTTTGAGATGAAGTCTCACTGTCACCCAGGCTGGAGTGCAATGGCGTGATCTTGGCTCATTGCAACCTCTGCCTCCCGGGTTCAAGCCATTCTCCTGCCTCAGCCTCCTGAGTAGCTGGGATTACAGGTGCCCACCACCATGCCTGGCTAATTTTTTGTAGTTTTAGTAGAGAGGGGGTTTCACTATGTTGGCCAGGCTGGTCTCGAACTCCTGACCTTGTAATCCGCCCACCTCGGCCTCTGAAACCATTCACTTCTTAACAGATATTTAAGTTATGTTCAGTTTTTGACTACTGTGAATAAAACTGTCAAAACGTTAGGATATAGGTTTCATTTCTCTGGAGTATCTCATTGTGGAGTGGCTGGGCTGTATGGTAAATGTACATTTAGCTTGTTAAGAAACTGCAAAACAAATTTCTAAAGTGATTGTACCATTCATTTTACATTCCCATCACTACCATATGAGTATAAGATGCTCCACATTCTCAGCAACATTTGGTACGGTCAGTCTTTTTAACTTTAATTAAGTGGATATACAGTGATATATCACTGCTGTTTTAATTTGTTTTTTCCAAATGACTAAAGATATTGAGTATCTTTTCACATGTTTATTGGTCATTAGTACTCTATTGTGAAGTTCAACTTTTTTCCCTTTTATAATTGGCTTTTTGCCCTTCTTATTTTTTAAGTTGTTAGAGTTCATTATGTTCTGGATAACAGTACATTGGAAGATATATTTAGTGCAAATGTTCTCTCCAAGACTGTTGTTTGTCTTCTAATTTTCTTAAGTGTCTTTTCAATTTATTTTAAATGTTTTTCTTTTTACGGTTCATGATTCTTGTGTCCCATCTAAGAAATCATTGCCTATTCCAAGATGGAAAAGATTGTCTCCTATGTTTTCTTCTAGGAAATTCATAATTTTAGCTTTTGTGTCTAGGTGTATGCCTATTTTGAGTTAATTTATAATATGGTGTGAAGAGTTAAGGATCATTGTTTTGCAATGGATGTCCAATTCTTCTAGCACCACTTATTGAAAATACTTTCCTTTTCCCACTGAACTGCCTTTCCACCTTTGTTGAAAACCAGTTGACAAAATGCATTTTTATTTCTGGACTCTCTTCTGTTCCAGCTATTTATACGCCTATTTTTAAGGCAGTGACACATTATCTTGATTACTATAGAATTTGAGTAAATTTTGAAATCACAGGATATAAATCCTTAAATTTTATTCTTTTTAAAATTGTTTTGATTTTGTAAGTCATTTGTATTTTCATATACAAAGGCATTGTTCTCATAGAAGATGATAGCTCCATGTCCCTGAAGACCTTCCAGTGGGATAAGATGTAGAGGTGGAAGACAGTGATATTGATGATCCTGACTCTGTGTAGGCCTAATGTGCAAGTTTATGTTTTAGGTTCTCTTTTTTTTTTTTAGTTTCAAGTAAAAAATAATTTCTAAGATAGAAGAAAGTTGTAGAATAAGGATATAAAGAAAAAAATTTTTTGTATATTCATACAATATGTGTTTTAAACTGTTATTAGAAGAGTTAAAAATAATAAAAGGTTTATAAAGTAAAAAAGTTACAGTAAGCTGAAAGTTAATTTACTTTGAAGAAAAATTCTTTTTTACAAATTTAGTGTAGCCTAAATACACAGTGTTTATAAAGTTTACAGCAGTGTACAGTAATGTTCTAGGCCTCCACATTCACACACCATTCACTCACTGACTCTCCCAGAGCAACTTCCAGTTCTACAAGCTCCATTCATGGTAAATACCCTATAAAGGTGCCCTATAGAGATTTTAAAAATCATTTATACTGTATTTTTGCTGTACCTTTTCTAGATTTATATATGTTTAGGTAGACAAATACTTGCCATTGTGTTCCAACTGCCTACAGTCTTCAGTATAGTAACATTGTGTACAGGCTTACAGCCTAGGAGCAATAGGCTATACCATATAGCCCAGGTGTGTAATAGGTTATCCCATCCAGGTTTGTGTAAGTACAATCTATGATGTTTACATGATGATACTGACTAAGAATGCATTTCTCAGAACATACCCCCATTATTAAAGTGATGCATGATTGCAAATGGATTCAACTGTATCGTTTTATTATTAGTTTTCTGTCTGTTCTCTGTGTTTTTGTTCCCCTCTTTCCCTTTCCCACTTTCTTTCAGATTAAATGTATATTTTAGGCTGTCTTTTTAATTTCTATATTGTCCTTTTAGCTATTTGTTTTTGGATTCTTTCCTTAATGGTTGTTCTGGAATTAAAATAAACAACTTTGGTAGCCTTATTACAAGATGCCCTCCCTGCCTTCATTCTCACCACTAAGAAATGTCTTGAGGGTAAAGAAAAAATCCAATATTCTTAAGAAATCATAAAGACTAAATCTAGCATGTAAATTAAAAACCCTTTCCTAAGACCTCAGAAAAATCCAAGGTGATCCCTCAGAGAACCATTCAGTCAAACTATAGGGCCATTCAGTCAAACTATAGAGCCATATAGGGCCAAGAAGTTTAAGAATATTGTTTCAGTAGTTTTGCTAGAAGGCCAAAGTATAAAAGGGCTTATCTCAAAGAGATCTGTAGTTGTGGCTTTTCCCTAATGAAATGAGCCTCAGTAGAATTCACGTGAGACCCACAAAGTTTTTAAGATAACTGTATTTACATAAACACAGTGAGCTTGGACTGAAATGGACAGAGGCAGTAAAAAAAAGAATGATACCCAACTTTTACAGAATGGAAGCAGGCAGAGAAGGACAATTGCAAACACAAGCTATCATATATCTATCTATCTATCTATCTATCTATCTATCTATCTATCTATCTATCTATCTATATATATATAAAAGGAATGACCAGAGAAGGGAAATAGGAGCACAGAGAGTGGTGCCAAGAGTCATGGGGAATCTTTCCCAGGCAGGAGAATGACTGAGTCCTAATCAAGGAATGTCCAATACTTGCCTGGCTCAATTTCAGAATTGCTATGTAACAATGACTCCAGTTTTTCCGCTTTCTGAACAGAAATGTCACTAGTGATTATCCTATGCCTATCTCACCACAGTATATTGGGAATGTGAAGGGCAACTGTTTCTTTGGCTGAGGTCTTCAGATCAAGAGGACATGTACTCAAGGAGTTACATAAGGAAATACGTCCAAGGAGCCTCATGTGCAATTGAACCTAGTTTAGATGAGGAAATACTGGACGTTAAGCTAATGCTATAACAGAATCTCTGAAGTTTGAAAACGGATTTATCCTTGACTTTCCCTATTTGGCAACTGCTTTAATTCAGGATCTTATCAAAGACTGCAATAACCCACATACTAGTTATATCAGTCCATTATTGCACTACTATAAAGAACTACCTGAGACTGGGTAATTCATTAAAAAAAAAAGAGGGAGAGATTTACTTAGCTCATGGTTCTGCAAGCTATAGAGGAAGCATGGCTGGGGAGGCCTCAGTAAACTTAAAATAATGGTGGAAGGCAGAGGGGAAGCTGGAACGTCTTACGTGGCCAGAGCAGAAGGAACAGAGAGAAGCAGGAGGTGCTACATACTTTTAAAGAACCAGATCTCACGATAACTCACTCAATGTCATGAGAATAGCACCAAAGGGGAAATCAGCACCGAGAGCCAATCACCTCCCACCAGGCCCAACCTCCAACATAAAGGATTACAATTTCACATGACATTTGTGTGGGGACACAGACCCAAACTTTATCACTAGTGTTCCTGAAATAAAACTCTCTCCACTCCACTGTGTAAACTTATTTCCCAGCTTACACTGGATTGTTGCAGGATTACGGCACCAATCCTAATCCCTACTGTAGCTTCCATCACACTGTGCTGTAAATGTCTGCTTACATATTTTCTTCCTCCACTTTTTACTGTTACATCTTCAAGACCTAGAACAGTGCCTATCACATAACAGATATTTATTTATTAAATGAATGACCAAATGCTTATGTCACATATACTTCTAAATCATTTGAAACTGCTCACAGTAGAAGATACATCTTCATTAGCTCAATTACAGTAAAAGAATCGCTATGCAATAACCCAATTTGTTCATGAAAAAGTTAAATTTTTGGAAAATTCATTCATTCAAAATAAGTTAATTTCATTAATGCAAGACAAATGAGGTGATAATATTTATTCATACCACTTTTCAAAATGTTTGCTTGCTTTTCTAAGTCAGATATTTCAATCTTGACATTTTCTTTCATCAAAAGCTCTCTTTTCTTTGTTATTTCATACTCATTATTAAAGTCTGTAATTTCCTTAATAAATTTGTCTTCCTCCTCTATCATTTGTTTCTTTATAGCCTCCTGAAAAACATAAATAAAAGATCAAATATAAGTGTTAGTTGCAATAATATTTTTCCTTAATTATTTAAAATATAATCATTTGGAATTATTAACAATGAAAGTATATAATGATACTTCCTGGTATTATGGCAAAAATGTTTTTTCTCACAGTAATATTAATAAAAAACAAGCTGTTATTATAGTAACAACTATCTTCAGATGAAAGATTTAACCTTAAAGTTTTGGGAGAATTATTGAGATAGATATTCTACCACTCATCATTATATCGTTTATTTGTGTATTAAAATTCAGAATCATATTACATTTTATAATTCTAATATAAAACTGGAGAGTAAAGTAATTAAATGGCCAAACTGAAAAATTAAAATTTACACTTAAAGGAATTACTGTCTTACAGGAAAACAAACAAACAAACGAGGATAGCGAAGAAAACCTTTTAAAATGTGGATGATGAAAGCAAAATTATATATTCACTTCAAAATCAGTTTTAAATAATAGTTTACATTTTATGAAGTATCAACATGGCAGATAAATAAGCATTTCCAAAAACTGTGGAAAATGCAAAAACCTAAACTCTTTGACAATGCTAGAATATAAACATTACCATATTTTTCTAAGCTATGTCAATGAATTTTAAGCCACATTTTCAAACTGGCCATGTCATTTCAAACCACCAAGTGTGTTGGTTCTGACTTCAGATATGTATTTTTAATATCTTTAAATGTATTTTCTTTAAAATGTCAATTGATCACAAGTCATATTTCTAAATTGGCCCTGTCATTCAAAACTATTGCTCAGGCTGTTGGCTCTGAGTTAATAGAAAAAGATGAACAATATCCATCCTTTTAGCCACATCCATAAATATGCCTAAAGTGTGAAACTTTCTGCCTTTCAAAAGGATTTTATCCAAGGTCTCAATGCTTGAGCAATTCAAATCAGTTCCACTGTTTCTTTTGTGCTTATTACAACTGAAAATAAGTGCTATATTACATCCCTGCCCATACACTTCTTTCAAACTGTATTACTCTACCAATTGGTTTTAAACAGCACTTAATACTTTCCTGTATCTGAGCAGTACTACCTGCTAATATGCACATGGATAATTTTCTAAAAGTATACTTAAGTATATTTGAATACTTTTTTACATAATTAGTGAAATAGATTTTTCTGGGTGGCTGGAAACTTACAAAGGTTTGAAGAAGTATATTCCTATGGTTTGTAATTTCACTGTACTGTTTTTCTAAGGCATTTTCATGAGCTTTCAAAAGCTGTAAGAGGAAGGATTTTTCAAAAAACTGTTGAACCTTCAAAGTACAAAAACAGAAATCAGAATAAAACAATTAATTAGACATTTTAGAGTGCCTTAGGTAAAAGAACAGATTTGTCTAGTATAAAATATATTCTGTATTAATCTTTAAAATGCAAAATAAAATTAGCATCAAACATCTTATTTTATATACGCTATCTTGTATTATTTTTTAAGTACTTTATAGTTACAATTTTATAATCTCTTCCCCCAATAAGACTATAGGCTCCTCAAGGGCAGAGAATGTGCTTTCTTTTTCCTCTCAATACCTAGAAGAATTGTTAGCTTAGGTACTGAAGCTTTTTGAATACACACATTGAAATCCGCTTTAAGACTGTTTGTTTTTAAATAATAAGTTTCTATTTTCACAGTTTATAAGGAATATATGAATGAATAAATCACTTACATAATATGACTAATAAAATAATAAAATAAAATCTACAAAGCAGAGGCAAAAAACCCAGTCCCATGATTATAGTTATATCAAATAAAAAACGAATCTGCTAAAGACCTTAAATGGGTTTTGAGAACTCATTTTTTATTTGAATACTTCATTTGGTTCTAAGTAGCAAAAGGTATAATAAACATTAATGTTAGACATGCAACTGGACCTTAAAAAATAACATCTCCTGAGAAAGGAATATTGAAACGAAGTCAGGAAGCTTTAATATATAAAAGCTAAAAATGATGCTGGACTGGAAATACTGTAATTTTTCTACTATGTTCAGTACTAGCCCTCATAAAAAAGCATCATTTCTAGTTTGGGGCTGTTCCCATCTCTATAGAGAAAATAAAAAGGATATAAATTCAACTTAAATTGCAGAAAGCAAGATTTATGGTAGTTATAAGAACTTCCTCAAAGTGAGAGACAGGTTGTGAAATCTCTGTCCCAGAAGATACTGAATAGTGTAAAGAGCTTAGAAATAGTCTAGTCCAGAGGCAAAAGGGTTGGCTTAAGAGACAGTTTGAAATATTATGGCTAAAACGTCCTAGAAATATTGATATTAAAAAAGTAGCTGAAATAAAACAGAAAATATGATCTTACATTTATATAAGATTGTAGCCCATCTGCCCATATCTTCAGTACTTGGTACTGTTTTCATCAACCCAATTTTAAGAAAGGCATCAATAGAGAAAGATTAGAGAGGTACAATTCACATAATCAAAGGAACTGAGATAATATTTTAAAGATTGGGGGAAGGAATAACAGGGTGGTTAGTATTTTTCTGTCTCAGAAGACAGAAATTAGAAAACATATGGCCAAATCTGTAAAATCATATAGAAATTTATAACAAGGGGAAACTAGGGTATGATCATGAAATCTACCACATTTATTCAGAATAAAAAATATTTCATGACTATTTAATACTTATTATGTAAATGATAATAAAATGAGGTCCAGAGAAGTTAAACACCTTAACAAAGGCTATATAACTAATTAGAGGCAAATCCAGGACTAAAATCCAGGTCTTCTGCCTTTCTTTCTTCTAAATCATGATGTTAACATGGAAATGTCAGACCTATTTCAAAGTAATGAAAAAATAATTCTAGAGCCAGAAAGAGACTTCAAGGTGTGATAGTGAGTTGAAAATATATAAGGTTAATAAACATTTAAGGAAATTACCAAATCCTAGATCCACCAGAGCTTACTGAGAAGGGTGTTCGCAGTATATACCTAACTCTGAGTTACTGTTGTGGACATGGCCCAGGAATGTCCACAAAAAATGCTTTAGAGACCAAATAATGCGCTGGATAAATGTGGGTTTAATCTACTTAGGTATTTCAAGTATTATGCCCTTCAGAAACGCAATTCATGAATTCTTAAGTCCATGTATACCACTGATCTGTTGTAAAAGATCTATGTCAAACCCAAAACTCAAAAATGAGGAAAATATTACTTATCAAACTAACGAATTTCTAAACGAGACTTAAGCAAATCTATTATTCAAATTCAGGAAAGCCTTATGTTAAGGACTCAGAAATTAAGGTGCTATCTTTCAGCTATCAATGACTAAGAGCTTAAATTACCACTGAGCCCACGTCTTCTTTCTTAAAAGGGAGAATAACCAATATTAAGAAGAGCTAGGGACATATTGGCACTTAACCAGAATATTTTACCATTACCTAAAAAACGAAATCTGTATCCCAAAAACTAAAAAGTAGACAGCTGTTCTAAAGATTTATAAAAAGGGCATATCCATAATTTTCCTCTTCCCTAAAATTTTATGTAAATCATCCATTTTAAGTTCTCTGCTTCTTTGTTTTTATTATTATTAGTTTATCTCCTCTTCATTCCCTTTCTGTCTTACCTTCTGTCTTTATCATTTACTTCCATATTTGCCTCTTTTAATCCAGATCTAAAGAGTCCCAGAGAGTCAATAACTACAGAAAGATTACGGTACATTAATCTTCAAATTTACATAGGATCTATGGTTAAAAAATGTTAATACAAAAGTCTTGGTAAGTACGAGAAGTAGAATGACAGAGAAAGCGGCAGGAGTTTGGGAAAGTTAAAGTCAGGAAGGACAAGAATAGAGGCCTATAATATACTGCTTCACATTGTTAAGGACATCAATAGATCAAGGATGCAGAAGCTAGATGAGGCCTATTATTATTAATATATTGCCTTCATATTTTAGTGGAACTAAGGAAACAAAAACTTTTGAATCTGCCCAGTTCCTCTTTGTTAAGTATAAGTTACTAACTCTTCAGAAATAAAATAGCTCTTCACAGTCTCCTATTTGTAGAATGTTTCAGATGGTTCCTTTTGTTCTTATTGTTGTCCCAACTGATTTCTTATTTTTTATGTTCCTGCGTTTGAAAACTAAATCTACTGATAAGTAAAATTTAAGTAAATATTCCAAATATAACCCTGAATGTATTGATAGGATCAAAAGATGAATAAATAATCATCAGAAAATCTTCTCACCTCTTTTTTGTCACAAAGGTAATGCGTGGAGATCAGAGTTGGGAAGATAATACATAAAATGTTAGAGTGTGACATAAAAATATTTCTAAATATATCTGAGTCAGGTTTGAACTGAGGCAATATTTTATATCTACGTAGCTTGAACCATTTATTTTATAGTAAATAAAAACTTAAAAATCCATTGCTTCTGTGTCCTAAGTTATCCACTAAGATCCCAAAAGAATATAGACAATATGAAAAAAAGGGTGGGAAGTTCCTAATGGCAGTGATAAAAGTTTCTCTTTTTCATTTCTATCTGTCCTCCTACTAGAAATGAAAAAATATATTTGCACACAGCCTTAAAGTGATAGGCCAGGCACAGTGGCTCACACCTGTAATCCCAGCACTTTGGGAGGCCGAGACGGGTGGATCACCTGGTCAGGAGTTTGAGACCAGCCTGGCCAACATGGTGAAACCCCCCTCTACTAAAAATACAAAAATCAGCCAGGTGCGGTGGGGGCACCCGTAATCCCAGCTACTCAGGAGGCTGAGACAGAATAATTTCTTGAATCCGGGAGGCAGAGGTTGCAGTGAACCAAGATTGTGCCATTGCACTCCAGCCTGGGCGACGAGAGTGAAACTCTGTCTCAAAAAAAAAAAAAAAAAAAAAAAAAATCTAGAATCAAATAGCCAAGCTTTGTCAGAAAATACTGCTGTTTTGGAAAATTCTAATTTATAGTAGTGCCAACTCCCTGGTTAATTCTGCTTCTCTCAGCAATAAAGACTGTTTTTCCTTTCCTTGTTTTATTCCTCTTGGGATATTTGATTTTTTAATGGAGCTTATAGTTTTCCCAGTGAGCTGACTTATCTGGTCAACTAGGTCAGTTTCCAGCAAAGCCATGATTTGTAACTTTTCACTACTCTTGCTGCCTGGGTGCCTTTAGGTATTTTTCTGCCAGAAGAATTTAAAAATTGAAAATGACTGAGGATTTAAAATTAATGTTAGGGTCCAAGCAAGCAAAGCACATAGGTCTTCTTTGTTGTGGTTGCTGTTGTTAAAAATAATCTCAGCCTTGAGGAACTGGCATTTTGCTGATTAAATAATCTGCCCCATAGCATAATAGGCCAATTTTACATTTTAAAAAAACTAAGAGTTATGTAGAAAATTTCACATTCCTAAAACCATAACAATTGGGAAAAATATATCATTATTATGACTATATGATAAAAGACATTCTAAATACTAAGGTACATTAATGAATATTGTATTGATAGCAGACATTAAGGTTTTTGTAAAAAAGATCTATCTTTATACTTTTCCAAATCACAGAGGCAATGCTTAAAGAATAACTTGCTATGACATAGTAATCCTAATATAGTTAGCAAGGAAGGAAATAACCACCTGACAATGGCTTATAAGGCTTTACATGATTTTCACCCCCTCACTCCCTCTCCAGCCATCTCTCCTATCAGTCACCTCCTCACTTGCCCCATTCCAGCCACAGTGGCCTTGTTATTATTGCATATGTACCATATGTAATATATATAATATATAATGTCACATATAATATATGCTACATACTATTATATATAATATAAAATATAATACATATTTATACATATTAAATATTATATACAAACATATATTTTTGTTGTTGTTGAAATGGAGTCTTACTCTGTCGCCCAGGCTGGAGTGCAGTGGCACGATCTTGGCTCACTGCAACCTTCGCCCCATGGATTCAAGCAATTCTCCTGCTTCAGCCTCCTGGGTAGCTGGGATTACAGGGGCACACCACCATGCCTGGCTAATTTTTGTATTTTTAG
This sequence comes from Symphalangus syndactylus, assembly GCF_028878055.3. Taxonomy (NCBI): domain Eukaryota; kingdom Metazoa; phylum Chordata; class Mammalia; order Primates; family Hylobatidae; genus Symphalangus; species Symphalangus syndactylus. The sequence continues at coordinate 22,115,926 of NC_072424.2, forward strand.
TAGAGACAGGGTTTCGCCATGTTGGCCAGGCTGGTCTCGAACTCCTGACCTCAGGTGATCCACCCCCACCGGCCTCTTAAAGTGCTGGGATTACAGGTGTGAGCCACCGCACCTGGCCCCCTTATTATATATTAATCCAAGAAAATATACAGAGAAACTGTCAAGAAATAAAAAAAGAGTTTAGTAAAGAAGCTAGTAACAAAATAAATACCAAAATCTATTCTAGTTACCAACAACAAACAGAAAAAAAGCATGGAAAATATCCCACTCGTGACAGCAAAATCAAGATAAACAAAATACACAAATAAGAAATATCTGAGACTTATATGAAAAACTTCTACTGAGGAACATAAAAGAAAATCTGAATAAACAGAAAAAGATGTTATATTCTTAAGTGTGACTCAGAGTTATAAAGACATCAATTCTTCATAAATTACAACATGAAATTAGTGCAATCTTAATGAAAACCCCAATGATTTTGGTTCTTTTTTGATTTGACAAAATGATTTTCAAATTTATCTAGAAATATAAACCATGAAAAGAATCAGAAAAATTCTGAAAATGAAATTACCCTTCCAGAGGACCAAAGATATTTTAAAGCTAATATATTTAAGCCAATAGTACACTGGTGCCAAAACAAATAGATTAATAGTATAGAATATATAAAACAGATACAAGTATAGATATACACACGCACATGCATAATACTGTATCATAAAGACAGTGTTTCCGATCAATGGGGAACATGTGACATTTACTCAGGTGACAACAGTCATTTTTCTTTAAAATATTTTAAAAAAGAAAACCACTATGAAAGTATTAAAAAAAGATATTGTTTAAAATCTTGGAATGGGACAGGCTTTCCCAAGCCTAGAATGGATTTGGAAACAAACTAAAACATTAAAACTTCCAGCAACACAAAACTCTAAACTTTTACCAGAAAATCATGTCATAAAAAGCCAAGATACAAATAATAAAGTTTGCAACAAATGATAAAGAAAGAATAGCTATAACAAAAAGCTAGATGCCAATCAGAAAAGCCTAGGACAGGATAGAAATAGGTAAATATACATATAAATTAAAAATACTAAGTTAAAAAATTCAAATTAAAACTAAAAAGATGCCATTTTTATATTTGTAAAACATATTAATTTCCAGTGTATGAGTAGTAAAACTGTGAGAATAAAACTGGAACAACTCTTCTGGAGGACAATTTAAAAATAATCAAAGCCTTAAAAATTACAGACCCGTTGACACAGCAATTTGATTTCTAAGGCTTTACCCTAAAAAGCTAGGATAAGTGCACAAAGATATATGTATACGGTTATCACTGCAATGATGATAGAAATAGTAATTTATTAATACAATTGTAAATACTTATCAATAGGAAATTAGTTAAAATATAGTATAACATTTAATGGAATACTATGCAGCAATTAAAATTGCTTATTATATATATATATATTTACTCAGATGTCTAGGTTACAGTAAATAGAAAAAAGCAAATTATTTAAGAAAAATATAAATCCATTTAAACAAATTTGAAAGAAAACCTATGCAAATGTTAACTGTGTGGTGGAATTATAGGTGATTTTCACTCTGCTTTTTGCCAATTTCTATTTTTGGAATAATTTGCAATAAATAAACACTACTTTTATAAAGAGTTAAAACAATAAAACTTTTAATTTTGAAAAGCAATCTACTGCATGTTCACCAAATATAATGGGAGAAGTCCTCAGAATTTCCCAGGAATAAAACCCACTCTTCCAGTAAGAACATAAGCAAGAAATCTTAGTAAAGACGGGGAGGAGCGGGAGCTCAGAACAAAAAGAACATTTTAGAGTAATAATCTGATCCATTTGCTCACTGTGGTGGTCCCATCTCTCCCTTTCCTTCCTCTATCTCTCTTGGGAGGAATTTTTAACCAGAAGAAATTAGACTACATTTGAAACCGTGGAACTCATCTGAACAAAGGAAACTGAGGTATACAGCCTTTCAATGTTTCTTGAAATATTAATTCAGGCAATAACAATCCATGAGACCATATATGCAGCAAAGCCTACATGAGAAATTCTTCCTATCAGCATCAGATTACAGGCACAGCTCTAAGTAGCCAGTTGCCTTTGATCTTTCCACTCACCTTTTCAGAACTCACCTCCTGTTCCAAAGTCCACAGTCAACTCTTTTCAAAATAACCCCTAAACTGCAAAATTATTATTCTTCTTTTCCTCAAATAAAACTCCTATTCCTCCAAAGCTGCTCATCTCAGTGAGACAATAATCTGATTAGGGAAAGACGAGCAAGCACAAATACTGACTGGTCAAGAACATTTTGTAATGATACTTTTTAATCTGAAAGACTCTTCCTGGGGAGCAACTTTAAAGTAAGATAACTTCTGTGTTATTTGACAACTCAGGTGGCAGTACATTACCTTACCTATCACCACACATCTTAGTCAGGATACAAAACAAAGGGATGCCGAGGTAGTGTTTATTCATGCACTGCTTTTAATGGAAGAACTACAAAATGTCACACATTCTTTAAAACATACATCTTCCTCAACAAATAAGAAAACTTGGCACATGTGCAAGAAATAATCATATCTCATCAAGTAAAGCTATACTACAAGAACACTAGAAATTGGGCTGGGGGTACTCACATCAGCTTGTCAACCAGCTTTAGCTCTAAGAAAGTAGCTGATTCTTCCAGTATTCAAGAAAATGAGAACAGGAGAAAAAACAATTTATATATTGTATTTATAGGCAAATTGCAAGTCTGAACAAATCTCACAGAATAACAACATGAATCCTATGAAAAATACTGTTAACAGAAGAGATAAAGAGAATTACTGTAAAAATATTACAGTGAAGAGCACAGGATAAAAAAATTGTAATCAATTACTTACTGTTCCTCAGAGGGTGCAAACAGAGACATGTCCACTAGAAAAGAGCAAGGAAAGACATAGCAGAAAAAGATAAAAACAAAACAAGCTGAGATTTTTAAAAAGGCAGAAAATTAAAGTGTTAAGAGAAGACAACACATGATTTAAATTTTCAGAGAGCATTAAATAACTAAACTATTACTGCAAAAGATAGAAGTAGGGATGTAAAGTATACAAAGTTTTCCCAGACTTCTGAGGACTCAATTCAGAGAAAAGAGAATAAAGATCTTCTAAATTATAAGAAATAGGTGTATTGAAAACAAACTCTATGAAATAATAGCTGAGGTTAAAATGGAAGGCTCACCCTTGTTCCAGAAAAAAAAATAGATATATCTGTACCAAATTTGGAATTACAGATTGTTTAAAATCACAGGAGCAATTAGGGAAGAAAACAAAACCTAACATGTTACCTTAAAAAAGGATTTTTAAAAACCAGGTTGACTTCAATACTTCTGCATTAATAAATTTCAGAATATGATAGTGCTAGATCCACAAAATGCTGTAAAAAAGGTTTGACTCAATAATTCTGTACAGACAAGTTTCCACGCAAGTGTGAAGATAACAGAAATTTCAAATATTAATAGCTTAGAAGATCTATCATTCACAAATTCCTCCTACAAAATCACAAACAATTACACAGACTCATCAAACAACAAATAAAAAATAAGAATTCAAGAATGACAACATGAGGCACTGAAGAATTTTATAGTGCAGAATTATGGTTAATACGGCAGTAAAAGCAAAAGTAGAAAGGACTTACTTTCTACTCCAAACACAGAGAAATGCTAGATAAAATCTAACTACATTTAAAATATTTATCATTTATATAGCTAAGCCAAAAGGAGGAGAGGGAAATCTTCATGCAAGAAACAAAGAGACAGCTCAGGGTAAGGATGGTGTGCTACGATTCAAGCCCACAGGAGCATCTTTCAGAAAGGATACAGGCATTAGGGATCAGGCTTTAAATGCCCACAGAAGAACAAAAATCACAGGCAAAGAGAGCCAGGGTTGGACTCATTGTACTGTCAGGAATTGAGAAATATCTATGACAGTTATGAAAGATGGATAACAAAGCTCCACCTGTTGCCCTAGAGATGCAATGTATAAGTGAGCTATATCCCATTGAGCCATGAGTGGAAAAGGAGTCATATCCTGAGAATTTGAACGCTGAGCCTATTCTATAGATGGGTGTAAGATTCAAAATCTCTTATCCATACAGTGCAGAAATCCTGAGCTCAGAATTTAACATAAAAACTGGTCCTTAATAGGGGAAACCTGTGAGGCCCTGGCAGCAGGGGTGAAACTGCTTCTTAGAGACATCTTTTCTATCAAAGGAATATGTCAAACAGCCAGGAGAGATAAGTTCTTCTAAAGATAAGTTCAATAAAATAAAATCAATAAAAAATCTTAAAGTTAATAAGAAAATCTACCACCAGGTAAGAAAGGCATCAAATCAAACAAGTAGAATTCAAGGCAGAGGAAAAAAGAAAACAGAATTCTATGAGAAAAAATTTAATTTATTCATTCACTAAATGTCTGTTTAATACCTACTATTATTCAGGCACTGTTCTAGATGCTGGGAATGACAGCAATGAACAAAATAGATTAATTTCTATCCCTTGTGGAGCTTACATTCCACTGGAGGGAGACAAATAATAAACAGATCAATATAAAATATGCCAAGAGGTGGTACCTATCACACAGCATAGAGATAGGGAGAGATGGTAATGATATTTTATATAGAGAGGTCAGGGAGGGGCCTCTACAGAGAGGAGGCCTCAAATTTTTAGGTCTTTTGACCTCTTCATGGTCTAAAAAGTTATTGAGAATTTCTTTTGGTTTGATTGTTTTCATGAATTATATCTAGAAATATTTTCTGTATCAAAATTAAAACTGAAAAATTTTTAAACATTAATTTAATAACAATAATCCAATTGCATTTTAAATACATTTGTATTTAAAAATGACTTTCCAAAACAAAAACAAATTAGAGAAAGGAGTTGCATATAGATTTTTTACAAATCTCATTAACATCTGGCTTAATGGAAGACAGCCAAGACCGGGTTTGGTGGTTGATGCCTGTAATTTCAGAACTTTGAGAGACGATCACTTGACGCCAGGAGTTCAAAACTAGCCTGGGCAAAATAGCAAGACCCTGTCTTTAGAAAACAATGTGTTTTTTAAATTAGCCAGGTAGGGTGGCAGAGGCCTGTAGTCCCAGCTACTCAGGAGGCTGAAGCAGAAGGATCACTTGAGGCCAGGAGTTTGAGATTGCAGTGAACTGTTGTTGTGCCACTGAGCTCCAATCTGGGTGACAGAGTGAGACTCTGTCTCTTAAAAATAAATAAACAAAAACAAATAAAAAATTAAAAAAGAAGACAGCTGGACTCTCATATCTGCTTCTACTCAATCTTTTGTAATGTTTTTCAGTTGGAGAATATGGAGTGCACAGATATGTAGTTGGAAATGATTGTGCATATTCTTCTTTGATACTATATCAAAATTCACCAAGTGGTAGCTCCTTAAAGGTTAGTTGCAATGTGGAATCTGAAACCATTTCAATGAACTTTTCATTCTATGTTATAATAAAATCCATTGGTCTACATTTCACTTTGAGTCTACCTTTTATCTATGCACAGTTTTGTAACTTTATGCATTACTTTCTGCTTCCCTGAATTATGCAGATCCTCCAAATGTTGATATATTTCATAATATGCTTTCAAAAGTAACATTCTGAAACATCTTGAAACATACTGCTTCAAAAGTAACATTCATATTCATTAATATCACTAACGAACTCACCAGAAAAATCTTTAAGTACCAGGAAGCTGCCAAGCTTACGGTGACAAGATAGATAGGAATCCTCCAAAAGTCTAATTTTTGTTTGAAAGCTTGCTTATTATCATTGGCAAAATAATAATACGAATGTCAGATGTTTGCCTTGACATTTTAGGCTTAGTTCATTTATTTTTCAGAAAATTTTGCCAAACACCCAAATCTAAATAACTACAACTTGACTGTCAATTATCTAAGTAAAAATGGTGTTTCAGAAAAAGAATAGCTAGCTCATGCTGCATCTCAAACAACTGCACACATGCTCTGCCTTGAGACAATTGTAGCACTTCGGAATATACAAGTACTTTAGGTGTACTTCCCATGTGATTGTACACAATATTGAAAATATATATACTCAACGATCAGTTTCAATAAAATTAATATTTTTGACACTTCAATCAAAGTATTAAGTAAAGCTAGTGGTTTTTGTTTTCTTACCGAGAGTGCATAGCAGTGAAGAATACGATGACTACTAGTACAGTTTGGTGCCACTGCCTCGATTTTTGTTAAGGTGCTAACAGTTTTACTCACTGCTGCTTTTGCACTGTCAATGTGTGCATTAGCAAAAAGAAATGGCAAATAGTACCTTTGTATAGTATTATCATAAAAATAGCTTGACCTTACAAACTCCCTGAAAGTGTCTTGGGGACCCCTTTGAACTCAGAGATCACACTTTAAGAATAATGCTGTAAGGTGACAACTGAGCAGAGACTTAGGCTAAACAACCATCAAGATTTGCATGGGGCTGTCCTAGTGTTAGCGCTAAAAGTCCCACATGATTCTACTGGGAGAGATCTAAATGAAGTGAGCGTGCACAACAGAATAACAGCTAATGGAATCAGCATTTCAAGCAGAGGAAACAGCAAGTGCAAAGGCCCTGAGGTCAAAGAATGATTGGCATATTCAAGAAAAAAACAGCCCAGTACAAAGGTTCACACCCCTATAAACCTGACTGTCCTCAGGAAGGTGAGCTACTGGACAATGTCTAATACAATACTCAAAGAACACTCAGTTACCTTTTTTGCCTATTTCCAAGTTTTGGATAATTACTCATGACAAATGTGATAAGGCTTTCTTTATAGAATTTCATACAGAAAATGGAAACAAATTTTTTCTTTAAATGAGAACATCAAAAATTTTGAGTTTACAGTTAGGTTTATATAGTTGAAATTGCTTGATGTCAATCCTGTAATTCAGGAAGGAAGGAGTTATATAATTTATTTGCCAAGTATTCGTAGTGTGATTTAGCAGTCACTCAATGAATGTTTGTTGAATGAATAATTGCCAAGTATGAAATTAAATTTTGGTAGGATCTAAATTTTTTTGATTAATTGTAAAGAAAGAAAAAAGCAGTCCAATTACAAAACTCCATTTCAATACTATAAATGATAATAATTTGTGATTTTGTTCTTTCTCCAATTAGCTAATACAGTACTAAAGGATATGACTTTGCCTGCTGTTCTGGAGGTTTCCTTTTACCAATTAAAAAAAAAAAGAACACATACATATTGAGGTAAAGAAGTAAATGGGGCCATCTTAAGTTACTTTTTTATTTCAATACAATTTTCCTTTAAAAATTCATGAAATATTCTTTTATTATTATGGTGTTTACACAAGTAAAATTGGAAACAGAAAAAATAAACAAAATATTCACAAAATAGCCTCAAATGTTCCTCCATTTACTCCCTCTTAAGGGAATATGGCATTATATCGAGTTTTATGTAATATATTTATAAAAATTAAATGTCAAAATTTTAATTATATGCCATTTTTAAAAATAGAAGAACCTCTTTTAGACATTTAAAAGAAACTACCAATGTTCTGTCAGTCCTTAATTTTGGTTTGCCCTGTCATCAATACTATACAACTCTTCCTTAACTATCAGAAGTTTTAGGTGTATTGGTAAGCATGAACGCAAATCCAGGGCATGTTCTCATTTTTCTGTTTTCATATTACCAAACCTAACCAGGCATAGTGTAGCTGTCCAGTTCATAAAGTACTCATACTATATAACCTGAGACTTTTGCAACCATATATTTTAAAAGACTCATTGAGCCCTGCAAGGCAAATGCTATCATTCAAGTTCTAATTACATGCTATCCGGGTTTTACATAAAAGAAAAAAAATGAATCCTGTACTTCCCAAATGCATTTACTGACCAGAATCAACATCCAAAATAAATGCCCCCCAAATTTTCTGAATGTATCACTGTACAATAGCTCAAGCACTGCTCTATTCAAATTATGTTCTATTAATAGTTTCTCCTTGTGCTGCTACTGTTTGATAAATGGGTCAATAAATGCCAAGTCAAATATTCAAGTAAATATATTTTCATTGTTATTGGCAGACATATAATTAACTCAGAATAAAAGAAACAAGAAATCAATTTAGGATTAGTTCTTCAGTTCTTCCCATTAGTCATTTGCATTACAATTGTGATTCCACTTTTAAAATCTTTATGCACATATACATACCATCTTGACTATAATATAAATCAAACTATTTCAATTATAAATTAGCATTGTATGAACTGTGACCCTCATATGTTAATTTTATTATTAAGATACAACTGTATTATTACCCACATACATGAGCTAGTTAAAAAGAAATGCACGCTTATGAACCTATATTAATTAGTAATTTCAACAAATGTTTCTAAACAATGGTAGGCCTTTTCTCTGTCTTCTTTCTAGCAAAAACAACTGAATCAATATTTTTTAATGTATGTGTATGTATCAACGAATTACATTTCCATTTGCAGACAAAACAAAACTTTGCTAACACAGAAAATATTACAGAGTAACATTAAAAAATATATCAGGTCAATATCCTCACCAATCCAGGAAAAATGCATTTTGTACAAAAACTTGTACAAGCAAGCTTGTAAAAATATTAACCTAAACAAGATACAAAACTTCAGATATATTATTATACATGAATGTCATGAAGAAAAATGTTTAAAGTGAGCTTAAGAAATCTGCTTTAATAAAATATGCTGTTATTACTCAATTGTTACTTTCATTATGGTAGTTTAATTGTTTCAGAATTATACATCGTGGACAAGTCATTTACCTCTCAGTTTCCTCACTCATAAAAAGGGGATAATGATGGGGTCTCATCACAAGATCCCTGTTAGGATTAAAGGAGTTAATACAGGAGAAGCATTTAGAACAGTGTCCCTGCATACAGTAAGTGCTCATATTTTGCCCATTACTTCTGTTAGCTTCTAGATATCAATTCTGAAAGTGACTTAATTCCTTTTCAAGAAAAAGAAAGTTGCATCATAACATTCTTAATGTTTTGCCCATACCACCAGCTTTCAGCATTGCTGGTAGCAGCTAGTTTACCTACTATTCACAGGCAAAACAGGAAGAAGGATCTCACTGAATAACAGTTACAAATTCTATTTTAAAAGACTCTCCCTATTATCTATCAAACTATTAGTACTCAATTCATTCAACACACTACTGTATACTATATACTGTTAGATAACAGGCAGTGGGAATAAAAGATGGATAAGGAAAAAAATTCCAGATACGCTGTTCACAAAATAGTGGGGGATACAAACACAAATACAATTATGTATCATTGTTTAATTTTAAAATTTTACCAAGATGTCTATGGGAAGGCTTTATTGGTGATGTTTGAGCAACACCTGGAAAGAAAAGCTGAAATTCGCCAGATGGATAAGTGTTCTCTGATTGTTTCATTCTCAAAGAAAACTGAAAATTCCTCACAGTGATAAGTTAAAACAGTTATATTTGAAGCAAACAGACTTCCTCAAACAGACTTCATATTACACAGTGCTTGTTTAGTTCATCACTGGGTACTTAATAAATATTTTTGAATAACTCTCTATCCCCACCCATAGCGAGGCCTTCATTGTGGCACACTTAAATAATATTCTTAGCTTCCTAATTGTCTATTCCCGTCTCCCAATCAGTGCTCAGAAAGATTCTCCTAAAACTACCTTTTTTTTTTTAAAGACAGGGTCTCGCTATGTTGCCCAGGCTGGCATTAAACTGAACAACTGTCTTCTTACCTTAGCCTCCTGAGTAACTGGAACTACAAGCATGTGCCACCATACTAGGCTACCTAAACCCACTTTTACTGCTCCCTGATCAGAAACTTGCAACGGTTTTCTGCTATTCCCAGATATCAGCCCTCTGCTTTGACTAGATTCCTTTCCCAATATGCACTGCACATATCTGCCTCCTCCTTCTGTCTGGAACGCTTTCCTCCTCCTACTTCCTTCTATTTGCCTCTTCAAAATTCTACCCATCCTTCAAGAAGCCATCAGACTCTCTTGCTTCTTTTTAAAATAACAGAACATTATAAACGCTGCAGGAAAGAGAGAAATGCTAACGGAAAAGGTATACTTCGGACGCAAGGCATGTCTAAAATGTGGTAGAGAATTTTAAAACTAAAGGCAGGGGCTTGTTTGAAATTTACATGCAATTGTTATATCAACATAGCACACGAATTATCATTCAAAATGTATATACTGCACCAACTGCTTATTAAATAAGTAGAATAATGATTCTTCTAATGGCATTGTGTTCTTTTAAAACCTTAACCATCCCACAAAATGGACAATGAATTCTTCATTACCTTAGTTTATTTAGGGCAAATTCATATTGGAATTGAAGGTGTCACTGGATTCAGAACTTTAAACATCACCAGGCAACATGGAACTCAAACAGCCAGCACAGAGTAATGTGCTTCCTACTTGAAGGACAACTGGTTAAACAGTGAAATATCCCCCAAAAGTCAAGTTAAGGCAGGCTTTTTCAAGTGATAATTAGTATGCTCTACATTTCAATACCTTAGAGTCCAGCTTGATTTTCTCTTCATTCAGCTTCTCCGTTGCTTTCTTAATTTTTTCACGACATCTGGTTATTTCCGACCTTACTGTAATAAAAATTAAATCTTTAAACACATCAATCTTTCTAAAGTCCCCATTTTGGTGGCGTCTGATAAGCCACCTTTCAGCTGTCTTTCCCTCAGCATGGCAAGCAAGCTCCCCTAACGGCTCTGACCACTGCCTTCGGGATTTCCTTCTGCTCCAAGCACCCAGCACCAGAAGACAAAAGGCCCCACGCAAACGACAGAAATACCCCGACCTTCTCGCATCAAACGGCGACTCTCCTCCGCCTGATGCTCGGTGAAGATGATGTGCTGAAACAGGGACTCCAAGCTCATCTCAGCGCCTGGCTCCTGCGATCCCTTTCTCTCCCTTAAATATTTTATAACCAACCCCGAGGATCCTGGAAAGCAGAATAACGAAGATGGATTCTTCTAGAACTATTCCCAGATAGACCCGTCTCCAGCTGTCTGTCGCCAGCCCAGCAAGAAGATGGAGCCCGACACCAGACGGAGTCTGAGGGTCTAGGGACGCTGGCCGCTGCTGCCCCTTCCTGCCCTCAGCCTTTATTTCCCGTTACAGTTTACAAACCGGGCTTTTCTCTCTCACGCCCTAAGAGGGCAGTTTCAAGGTCTGCCTTTTTCCCTGGCGGAACCCCTGACTCAGGCCTCCATCTCTCCCTGGGTTTGTTTTTCACTTTGACGGCAAATAAAAATGGCTGCCAAGGCCTTGGCTTTTGAGGGCATCTGGGCAGCAGCCATTTCTAGAGTCAGCCTTTCGATCCCAGTCCTCTCTCATTTTAGGGGAAATGTCCTCAAGGTGCTCTGTCTTTCAGCAAAATGGTACGTGCCAACAAAACCCACGGCCAAAACCTTCCCTACGGGTAGAGCCAGTGCTTCAGGTCGGGCCTTGCCTGTGAGAACTTAAACTACGGCGGCTCATTGGGACCATCCCGTGGTGGGCAGGTTTGCCCTGGGCATGTGAACCCCAAAGGTCTTAGGCCCAATTGGAGTAGGGATGCCCGGTATCCAAAGCGCAAACACTGAATATTATAAAGTACAAAGTAACTGTGATTCTAAATATAAACTTTTACAAAGTCTTATCCTTTGACGATGGCAAAGACTGCTATAAATGTGCAATGTCTGACATTCCACCTTAATCATTCCTTTGTAATCAGGGCATATCTTTTTTGTCTGCTTTAAAATTAATCATTGCCTTTTGTAATCAAGCTGCAGTAATATTAACACTTCAATATCTGCACAATATGTGTCAGAGACCAAAGTGGTTGCTAATTAAAGCTTAAACATGAAAGGCACCTTTGGGACTTTTGCGTGGGATTTTTTAAATCAAAAATTAAAATATTTTTAGTTTTAGTAGGTTGAAATATTGACATTATAATAAACATTTGACTTTATTTCTGAATGTAAAATTGGCATTGGTTGAACTTTAACAAGTAATTTGTTGTTAGAATGTATTTAAAATTAAGTAAGATAAACATTTGACTTTATTCCTGAATGTAAAATTGACATTGGTTGAACTTTAAAAAGTAATTTGTTAGAGTGTATTTAAAATTAAGTAAAACAAGGTAAATGTTAATTCTGTCACATCACAATAGGCTTAATTAATATTTCATTAATGCTGCAGTCTAATCAGTTATACATTTTAACCTATTCCAAATTTACGCCTTAATTTCCATCAAGCCATTGATGCATAAAACTTAATTCTTTGAGTTTATTTTAGAAGAACAAATACTGAAAAGTATACAAAGCAGAAAAGAACTGCCCATAATCATGTCATTTAGAAGTACATATTAACATTTTACCAATTCCCTTCCAGGTAACCCTCCTCATTCTTCATTTTTCCTTTATAAACTTGAAATTATTGTGAATCAGTAATAATAATAATTTGTTATTGATTATTTGCCAGGCACTATTTTGAACTCTCTATATCCTTTTGAGATGATTTTTGCTATCACCTTCATAGCGTAGTTCAGGAAACTGAGGCACGGAACAATTAAGTATATTGCCATAGTTGCGTACCTCGTATAGGGCAGTGAGAACTGAAACCAAGAAATCTGGAATCAGAAGCCATGAATTTAATTTTGGATCCTGATCTTTTATCCTCTTATTACATCCCAGACATTTTACCATTTCATTAAAAAACTCTTCATAAATATATTTTTATAACTTCATAATCCTCCACCATAGAGAGACATGTGTATAATTTAGATATACCAAAATAAATTTTACTCTTATCTGTTCAAGGGTGAAAACAAAGCTGAAATTGTGGTTTGAACCATTTTCTTTGAGCACTTGTTTGGAGGCCTATAAACTGTACCACAGTGGCCACCAAAGGAAAGGGCTTCCAGAAGATAAATTATATTACTAATTAATATCACTCCCTTCAGAATTATTTCCCATGGACTTGCACAAGAAACGCCCTCACAAGGAGGCTGGTTTTCAAAAGCATGCTGCTATTTAACGTTCCAATTTTATTAGTTACACTCAAATTCACATGTATTATTTAACATGCTCTTTCTGTGCTGAAACTTGGCAGAGTAAAATTTGGGCAGCCTTTGGGGAGTGCAGTTGCCTCACTTACACAGGAGTATGGAAGAAAGCTGCTGGAAATTCAAGAAAGGGGGTATGGGGAGAAATGGCTTCTTCATCTTCTGCAGTCATCTTCTGCACATACCAGAATATTTTGGCGCTTTTAAATCCAAAGTTACAATCTTCTTAGAGATATCGTAACTATACACGTTAGCAGGAATTTTAAATTTTATTTTGTTTTTTGAAGCAAATATGATTTATATGAGCTCACAACTCAAAGTTTAAGTGTCCCATAATAATAAAAGTGACATATTAAGATAATTAAAAATACTGCTATTGTATATCTAGGTTTATTTATACATTTTCTGCAGTGTTAAGATAGTTTTTCTTATAGATATCTATGCTCATTACATCTTATAATGTTCAGGGCAAGAGCAGCATTACTTAAATTTATGCCAAATAAAAATGGTATACAATGTGGTAAAACTTGGGCATACAGTTTTCTGAAAATGTACCTTATAAGTCTAAAAAAAAAAGATGATTCATTCAACAACTGTTTAATGAGTTTCTGCTATTCATTCAACAGATATTATTGAGCATCTCCTATGTGCCATATTAGAGAAAAAACAACAAGATTTAATAAAACAGAGCTACATAAAAAAGTATGTTTTTTCCCCCGGATATTTCTAATCTCACTGGAGAATTATTATATTTTTTAGCATTTTGGCAGCCGTATAAACAACTGCTTTCAGATGTTTCAACAGATGTTCTTTAGAAGGAAGGCCAATTATTTGCATTATAATACACAGATATGATTCTCAGATCTAAACCTTCCATCTGTACATGTTTCATTGAATTGCATACCTATGGAATATAAAAGTTAAGATCACTCATTGTCTCTCACCCTCAGACTTTTATTCATAATAACACTAGCACCTGGGTTATTGAGCCATTGATAATTGCTTTGCTAGAAGGCCTTATATAAGGCTATATTGCTTTTGTGATTTAAAATGTATTTCCTCTCCTTTCCTAGATTGATGACTTCCCTAAGTTCTAAACCAGGCTTGCAAATACCCACTAGCCCAGGGCATGTATATTGCAATGGAAATAAGAAAAGTCATTCATTTATTTTATGTTTTGTCTTAGGGCATCTGCCACAAAGAAAAAAAAATATGTGGGTTCAACCAAGTTTAACAACCATTTATTGAGGATCTACTAAGTGTAAAATTCTCTGCTGGGTCCTATGGGGGATACAAAGTTGAAAAGATACAGACCCTACTCTCCTGGAAGTGATAGTCTACCAAATGGGACATAGTATGCACAAATAACTCCAAGGCATGCTGTGTTTAAGAGCTTCACCCTTGTGCTATGGGAATATAGGAGAGGGAGTGAGAAGAAGTCTGACATGTGTGATCTAGGAAGACTATCAGTAGGATATAAAATATGAGCTGGGTTTTAAAGGAGGGTGGTACTTCAACAAATATAAAGTAATGGAGAAAAATAGCAGAATGTTGGATGGGGTCAACAGTTGGATGATGTTTGACATGTTTATATATGTGTTGGAGGACTACATAATGTTTGTGATCAGGTAAGTGATGGGTCAGAGTTGTTTTATGCAGTCTATTCGTGGCAGGAAGTTAGAAGCACTAAAAAGAAAGAGACTAACAGGTTGATTGGGTGCAGCAAACCACCATTGCACGTATATAGCTATGTAACAAACCTGCACGTTCTGCACTTGTATCCCAGAACTTAAAGTATAATTTAAAAAATTAAAAAAGGAGAGACTAATATGTAGCATGTGTTGAATAGCTCACTGGCAAAGTCCATTCAGGGTTCTATAACAGCATGCCATAAACTAGATAGCTTAAAAACAATGGAAATGTATTACTCATAGTTCTGGGGGTCTATGAAGTCCAAGATCAACGTGCCAGCGAATTCAGTGTCTGGTGAGGGCCCATTTCCTTGTCCATA
The DNA here is from genome assembly GCF_028878055.3 of Symphalangus syndactylus. NCBI lineage: Eukaryota > Metazoa > Chordata > Mammalia > Primates > Hylobatidae > Symphalangus > Symphalangus syndactylus. Next base: position 22,131,086 of record NC_072424.2, read on the forward strand.
GAAAGGATCTTACTGTGTCTTCACATGGTAGGAGGAGCTAGCTAGCATTTTGCTGTCTCTTTTATAAGGACACCAGTCCTAATCATGAGGTCCCTGCCCTCACAACCTAATCACCTTCCAAAAGCCTCCCTCCCGAATACCATCACCTTAAGAGTTAGGATTTCGGCATATGAATTTGGTATGGGGGTGACACAAACGTTCAGGCTATAGCCCTTGCTATGAGACAATAACCATCTGAGACTTTGACATGTATTAATTCTTTTAATTGACCCAACAACCGTAAGAGATTAATGCTTTTATTATTTTGGAGACTGAGGAGACATAGCCAAGTAACTTGTCTAAGGTCACATACAGTAGCTAGGAAGCAGCAGAATCAGAACTTGAATCCTGATGGTCTCTTAAGGCAAAGGCCTTAACCACTTCCCTTTACTGCTTCTAAAAACTAGAGGCAGGAGAAAATAAGACTATTTAAGTAGCTGTGTTTTGTTTCAAGGTAGATACATTTTCAAAAAAATGCTTATTACCAACAAATTAATATTTTTTCTAAATAAATTTCAGATTTCTAGAATTTGGATTAGTAATGCAATGTATTTGTAATGAATTAAAATAAGATGTGATTTAAGGAAAAATAATTGAAACTGGGTTCTGTCTTGTTATAAATGCTTATTCCACCAACCATATATCTAATACATAAAGCTAAACATGCAATTCATATGCAAAATATTATATTTGTTTCCTAATATTTATATTTGTTTCCTGAGGCTGCTATAACAAAGTACCACAGCTGAGTGTTTTAGAACAGAAATTTATTCTCTCACAGCTCTGGAGACTGAAAGTCTAAAATCAAGGTGTCAGCTCAGTTGGTTCCCTGTGGGTGCTCTTGTGGAGAATCTATTCCTTGCCTCTCCCCAGCTTCTGGTGCTTGCTGGTCAACCCTAGCATTCTTTGGCTTATAGACAGTCACTCCTATCTCAGAGTCTGTTGTCATTTGGAATTCTCCCTGTGTGTGTCTCTGTCTCTTTCTCTCTTCTCCTCTCTTTTTTTTTTTTTATTTGAGATGGGGTCTCGCTCTATCTCCCAGGCTGGAGTGCTGTGGCCCAATCTCAGCTCACTGCAAACTCCGCCTCCCAGGTTCACGCCATTCTCCTGCCTCAGCCTCCCAAGTAGCTGGGACTACAGGTGCCTGCCACCACGCCCGGCTAATTTTTTGTATTTTTAGTAGAGACGGGGTTTCACCATGTTAGCCAGGATAGTCTGGATCTCCTGACCTTGTGATCTGCCTTCCTCGGCCTCCCAGAGTGCTGGGATTACAGGCATGAGCCACCGTGCCTGGCCTCTTCTCCTCTCTTTATAAGGACCCCAGTCATATTGGATAAAGGGCCTACACTAATCCAGCATGACCTCATGTTAACTAATTATATCTGAAAATGACCCTATTTCCAAATACGGTCATGTTTGGATGTACTGGGACTGTTCAAGTTAGGACTTCAAGATTTCTTTTGGGTGGACGTAAGTCAATCCATAACCAACCTGAAAAGATAAGCTGCAGGAAATAGCTATGATTTAAAACAAAATTTTAAGCAAGACTGATTTATTTCTGTTATGGTCAAAGCATTTTTAGTGATTTAAGGGACTGTAGAAAACATCTTGCACAATCCTTTTCTTTTATAGGTGTTAACATAAGGCCAAGGAGGTTGATAAATTTCCCCAGTGTTGTACATGCAGTTTATATCAGAGCTAGGTCTAGAACCCCCATCTATATTTTTTCTGTTCCAATGAAAGGTATTTTTTTGTTCACCAGTGGCTTTGAACCACTTCAATTAAAGTAACTCCTCTTTAGTCTGTTTCCTATAGTGAACTTTCTTATAAGAGTTTGAAGAGGGCGGGCACGGTGGCTCACGCCTGTAATCCCAGCACTTTGGGAGGCCGAGGCGGGTGGATCACGAGGTCAGGAGATCGAGACCATCCTGGACAACACGGTGAAACCCTGTCTCTACTAAAAATACAAAAAAAAAAAAAAAAAAATAGCCGGGCATGGTGGCAGGTGCCTGTAGTCCCAGCTACTCGGGAGGCTGAGGCAGGAGAATGGCGTGAACCCAGGAGGCGGAGCTTGCAGTGAGCCTAGATCGCACCACTGCACTCCAGCCTGGGCCACAGAGCGAGACTCCATCTCAAAAAAAAAAAAAAAAAAAAAAAAAAAAAAAAAAAAAAAAAAAAAAAATTTGAAGAAATGGTATCATAACCAGGGTAAAGGGCTGGCTTGGCTTGGAACAGTTTATCTTCTGCAGGGACCCTTCCCCATTAAGGAGATTAGAGAGATGATAATATTACTAGACAGACAGATAGATAGAGATATTGAGAAGCACACATGCATGCATACATATATACATACATAGATACATACAAATATGTATGATAAAATGATATATAGATATAAATGCTTAAAAGCATCCATTTTATCATCAGTATTATACTTCTATGTAAAAATGAAGGTAAATGGTCAATTCTTAATCACTGATTAAGAAATCCAATTTTTTTTTTGGGTCATGAAATACATTGCATGAAGAAATTCCATTCACTTTAGGAATCATTAAATATCAAAATATTTGGAAGAAAAATCTGCAGTGTACCTGGTGAACTTGGATTTTACATTGTCAGAGCCCAGAGCCCAGCATGGGGGCCAGGAAGGCTACCTCAGGTACTGTAGCCAAGAGAGTAGATTGTCAGCCCCAGAAAACAAAAATAAAACAAAACTTGGAAAACAAAATTCTCTACTGTGTATAATTCATTTATTTATTCAATAAATATTTATTGGGTATATACTATATGTACAGCAAGTAAGAATCTGGCATTACAAAGATGAATAAGACAAGGGGCTTAAAATCTAGTTGTTATCAAGTTGTAGCTTACATGACAATGAAGTGGTTTGAGATTATTATATAAGAATAATTAAAAGATAATTTTAAGACGGTTTGTTTTCTTACCGTTACTTATTCTAGTCATTAAATAAGTAATGACATTTAATCATTATTTATCTACCTAATTAATACATGATTACTTACCCACTAAATTATTGACTCTTAGTTGTTGAGTAGGTCTAAACTTAAACCAACAGTTAACATATTCTACTCTGTCTAATCGTGTATCACAATTTCCATGAATGAAGATTTCTATTAATTTAAGTGAATTAGTCATACCAACTATTTGGAAATTTGGGATAAATTGCAATATTTCTATTACTTTCTGTGAATTATTTACAGTGACTGGAAAGTTTGAAAAAAATTTAATGTACATATACACATATGTGTGTAGACAGAGTGAACCATAATTCTGTTTCTTAAAACACTTTGCTAAATTGCTCATTTATCAGGATAAAACTACTTTATGCTGTCAATGTTTGCAATGACTTTAGTGGCTTTAATACGATAGTATTGCATTATAAAAACCAGACACTGCCATTATTTTCCCGCCAGGATGTCATAGACAGTTCAAAATGTTTTATCATAGTTTACACGGCTCATAAACCTTATCTTTTATTTGACATTGCAGGTGTGCTGTTAATAGAATGTAGAAAACCCCTTAAGAAGCTTAAAGGAAATAATTAATTAGCATTTAGATAAAAGAGCTCACTAAGAAACATTTTAAACAGAAAGTAAGCTGATTATTTCATAGTTTAATAGTAAGCAGTTCTGGAAAAGAATTAAATGGAATGAATAAAAAGTGGAAGGAATTGAAATTATCTGAAGACATACAAGTACATTTTGCAAAATTCTAGAATTACTGAATAAATGTATATGTCATCATTTGAAATTTGACCATCTTATAATTTTGTGCTTGTTATATTTTGTTATTTTGCTTACAAAATGTGTACATGCACAGGTTTCTTATACCATTAGACAATCTACCCTTTACCATTTCCTTTTTCAAGATGTTAACACAGAAAAAAAAAGCAGGAAATGAGCTGAGATCCCACACTGTTTTGTACCATAGCCTCAAGTGAATAAATGCAAGGATTGTGCATGAAGGATCCAAACACTCATAAAAAAGATTCATGGTGTTATTCTTAGAAGAAATTAATAAAACCTAAGAGAACTTGTCAGAAAAATGTTCTAAAGATGATTTTATTTCAGTAATTGTTGTATTTTAAATGCTTTCATTTTCTTTTGTGATGTCTTTCATCTTACTTACAGTTATTATTACTCATAAAATATGATATTTTGGTCCAGAAGGCTGTAACTGTAAATGAGACATAATATTCTCATCTCGGAGTAGATAAGGGGATTCAAATCTCCTGCTTCACCATGTAAGCTGCTTACCACAGAAGTCAGAAAGCTAGTTTCCACTTCCTTTAAGTGCCAGCTGTGATGTTTAATGTAACCAACCAGACACCCTTTCTTTCTTTTTTTCAGTCTCAGCATCTGATTGGCAGCCTGTCTCAGTGGTTTATAAGATGGATTAGGAATTCCATGCTTTGACAGTTGTGTTAGGGCTTGAGGGTGAGTCTGTGAGGAGTGACCACAAACATCATTTAGTGTTCATTGAAGATCTACTTGTGCCAGCTCCTGTGCCACAACAATGAACAAGTTAAATGAGCTCTCAGAACTCAAAGAGCCTGCAGGGGCAACAGAAAACAAGGCTTATTAGTTCATTCTCACGCTGCTAATAAAAACATACCTGAGACTGGGTAATTTATAAAGGAACGAGGTTTAAGTAACTCACAGTTCAGCATGACTAGAAAGGCCTCAGGAAACTTACAATCGTGGTGGAAGGGGAAGCAAACACGTCCTTCTTCATATAGTGGCAGGGAGAAGAAGAATGAGTGACCAGCCTAGGGGAAAGCCCCTTATCAAACCATCAGACCTGCTGAGAAGTCACTCACTATCACAAGAATAACATGAGAGTAACCACCCCCATGATTCAATTATCTCTACCTGGTCCCTCCCATGACACATGGGGATTGTGGGAACTATAATTCAAGATGATATTTGGGTGGGGACACAGCCAAACCACATCATTCTGCCCCTGGCACCTCCCAAATCTCATGTCCTCACATTCATTAATTCACACTCATTAATTCAATACAAATGGAGTAAGTGTAGGTATGAATATAACAGCATAGAAAGGAGACCTGCTGTGAATGATGTTAGCAACACACTTATGCTTCACGGTCTCTCAGGCTGGAAGAACTTGGCATCTGCAGAGCAGAGAGGAAGCCAGTGGAATTAGGGCACAGAAAGCGTTGTCAAAGGGGTCAGATCATGCAGGGCCTAGAAGGCAAAAGAAGGAGTTTGGATTTATCCAAATGTAGTGGAGGCCCCTAAAAGGGTTGCTTCTTCTTAAGAATAAGAAAATGACAACTGTGCACTGCTCCCTTGGTGGAAGAGTGGCTGCACATCTCGGTGGACTGGCTGGAGTGTGTCCACCTGGGTCCGGGGCTCCTCCTTGGTGGAAGAGTGGCTGCACATCTCAGTGGACTGGCTGGAGTGTGTCCACCTGGGTCCGGGGCTCCTCCTTGGTGGAAGAGTGGCTGCACATCTCAGTGGACTGGCTGGAGTGTTTCTACCTGGGTCCAGGGCTCATTTGGCTGATAACTAGCTATGTGACCTAGAACAAGTCATTGACTCTCTTTCTCCCTTATTTTACTTGTTTTCAAATGGGGATAGGAGAGGTAGAGTAAAAGAAAGGAAGTGAATAGGAAAGAGGAAAGAAAAAAATAAAAACAATACTTACAGATGGAAATTTCAGATAGTAAATTAGAAAAAAAAAACCCAAAAACTAAAAATTTAGTAATCAAATCCTTTAAGCAAGGAGTCATCTCACTTCACTCTCTGGAAAAGCCCCAGACAGGACACAGAAAAGAATCTAGAAGTGTATGAGGATCATTGCCTTCAGTTAAGAATCATTATCAGGGTCTTAGGGAAGAAAAATTCAAGACTTCTGCCAGAATTCTCTCTATGTCTTTCAGATTTCATTGTATGTAAGTGTGTACACAGTAGAAATTCACTGTACACCCATTCTACCTGTAAATATATTGAAATGCTCCCACACAGATTGGCAAATAATTGCTTCTCAGTCCTCCAAGACCAACCCTTATCACTCTGGCTGTTCTACCTCCACCACCAGGCAGAACTACCCACAGTCTGGCATCTAACTGGCTAATGCCTGGCTTAAAAAAAGGCCTCTGCTCAGTGTCAGTTTTGACTGCTCAGTGCCTAGGTCTATAGATGTATTAGCGTCTTATGGCTGCTGTAACAAATCACCAACTTAAAATAATATGAATGTGTGATCTCACAGTTATGCAGGTCAGAAGTCTGAAATAGGTCTTTGCAAGCTAAAATCAAGCCACTGCTAGTCTTTCTGGAGGCTCTGAGAGGGAATTCCTTTCCTTGCCTTTTCCAGATTGTAAAAGCTGCCCACATCCCTTAGCTCCTGGCCTCTTCCTTCTTCTTTAAGCCAGCAATGTAGCACCTTCATATCTCTCTGCTGCTCTGACACTCCCACTTCCCTCTTAGAAAGACCCTAATGATCCCATTGGGCCCACCCAGATAATCCAGGATAATCTTGCCATCTCAAAATCCTTAATTTAATCACATCTTCAAAGTCCCTCTTGCCAGGTAAGGTGACATATTCACAGGTTCCAGGGATTAAGTTGTAGATATCTTTGGGGACCATTATTCTGTCTACCACAGTGGTTACATACTTTAAATATTGTATCTGAGTATATACAATAAACCGCACAGAATTCTCATTAAAGTGTGTCACAGTCAAAAGGTGAAATATGAAAGGAAAGAATCTGAGTCATATAGAAAAAACATTAAAAATAGGTCCATGTCTCAAGAACTTTCTGGAACACTATAGACCTTTAATTCCCTCCTCTACTTTAGTAGTTACCAGTACCAAATGGATGAAATAGTTCAAAAGAGAAAAGAGTTGGGGCAAGACAGAAAAGAGGAAGAAAATGGAAGTATCACTTGTAAGTCCCAATCTTCCGTCAGTACGCCAGAGAAGAGGATAGAGGATATATATAGATCCTGGCAAGGACAAGAAGAGATTCCAGAATCTATCCAAATGATCCCAGGGAGGACAAGAAAACACTCCAGAAACTGAGAGTGAGTTTGTATTAGGTAATCACTAAACCTTCTGGAGTCAATTGTATCCTAATCTAGAATATTAAAGGAAAAGAATGTGAAAAAAATGATCAAAGGAATTAGTGACAATTTGAATGTCCTCTGCAATTAAATGCCCATGGGATTGATTTGATGAGGTTTGGAGATAGCTAATCTAACATAGTTTATCAGCTCTTGGAGGGCAGTGAGTTCTCTGCTGAGACTCATCATATTTGATGGGTCTTTGTATATCAAACATTGGTGTGTATGTAATGGGAGTAAATATCCTGAAATAAAATCCAGGAGCCACAATCAAATGGTAACTTCATGAGGCGGTCTTGGGCACACCACTGATTCCCAGCCCCTAGAACAGTATCAGGGAAATAGCAATTTCCCAATGACTCTGTGTCGAATGAATGAATAAAGGAAAATGAATGTATGCAAGAGTTGGCATGAACAATAGTTTTTGGTCTAAACAATGAACATTTAAGTGTTCATTTTAATAACTAGAAAATGCTAGAAACCAATACTGAATTCAGTGTATTGGCATTTTGATATACTGTATCAAATCCTAAGTGATCCAAAGAATTTAAAAGCCTACATTCCTGTCTGTAAATATTATTTCTGAGATTCAGCAAATAAAAATATATAATTTCCAGTTGAATTTGAATGTCAGGTATACAATGAATAATGTTTTAGTGTAAGTTTGTCCCAAATACTGCATGGCAACCTATCTATAAAGTCATATTGTATTGTATTTTAGATAAATTATAGTTTTGTAAAGATACTAGCTTTGTAATGATGACATTCTTAAGGAAGATAAAAAAGGTGCTTTCACTAGCTTGTGTTCAAGGTGGGGGTATGAGAAGGTGGAGACCTGCTGTGTTGTATTGTGCTATTTTAAAAGCATGCTTTTCTGTGAGCCAGGGCCCATGGAGTAGGAACTGAAATTTAGCTTCTCATAAATTCTGCAGAGCTACCAGGGAACAGTAATCAGCAAGGATAAAATCTGAAGGGAAGGTCAGTGAGGCAGGTAAGAGCTGCTGCATCCATATTACCTAAAACACACAAAACTCCACGAAACAGGACTGGAAACGCGAGCAAGGGTGGAAGGCAAGACTCATCCCATGAGAGTAGTGTTAGATTGCCTGTAGGAAAAACAAAAAAAAACCTTGTCAGCCCCAACAGCTACTTTAATTGTATGTGCATGTTGTGCTAGCTTAGTCCATAAAATAAGAGTTGAGCATGTTCTATGTACTTTGTGGTCTCTCTTCATAATACCCTGTTGCTGTCAAAGTAATTCACTATTTTTCCTAGGAAAGGCATGGTGTTGCTGTGTTCATTTGTGCCTGATCCAAAGAAGCAGTATTGTTGCCTTTTTCTTCTATTAGGCATTTACGTGCTACCTCGTTGTTAGGCCTGAAAATACCAGATGGAGCTTGGAAACAGAGCAGACACTGTTGTCATAGAAACGAGATGCTATCCCAACTCTACGCAGCTGCCATCTTTTTTTTTTTTTTCCTTTTTTTCACCATGAGGAGTTCTGATAGGAGCAAATGCTGATAAAATGTAGAGATTCCCAACCCCCAGCCCCCTACCACTCATACATGCCACCCGCCTTGCCTTGGAATACAGGCACCATTAGTACATCCCTCAGCTTATGGAGAGCCTAAAACTATAGTAAAATGATTTGATTTCCAGGTCTTTTAGTCAGAGTGTAATGGGTAAGCCCATGCTTTGACATCATCATCTTCCCTTAAACTGCAATGATGTATTTGTCCTGTCCCAAGATGAGACAATATCCTTTGTAGCCAGGGAAGACTCAGCTTTGGCATTGCTGGAAATGCAATCTATGTGTTTGCAATTACTGTGCAATGTCAGTACTCAGCAGGAGAGAGGGGAATAGCCTCTTCTGATTCTCCGAATTCCCCACAGTGGCTAGCAGAATGCTGATCACACAGGAGGGGTATGATGAATTCTGTGGCTTGATGTTCAAATTTGAGGGATGCAGTTATTGGCCATGGTCCCACACTGCTGCCTTGCCTTTTCTGGTAGCTGTGGCGTTCCCAAGGGAGTGTAACACTGGGAGAAGTGCTCAACACAAATGGCAAGAGGGGCAGCAAAATTTCCAGCAGGCAAGGCTGCTTTTGTGTCCCTCCTCAGTTGGGAACAGGTTAAATTCTAGGGCCTTAATGTTCTGGCTTGAAGAATTGTGTTTAGCAATAAAGGGATATTAAAATTGACATGGTTTTTGGTTTTTGGCAATGGTTTTTGTCTTAGTTTCCTGTTGTTGCTGTCACAAACTACTACACACTTAGGGTCTTAAAACAAGACACATGTATTCTCTTACAGTTCTAAAAGTCAGAAGTTCAAAATCAGTTTCACTGGGCTGACGTCAAGGTATTAGCAGGGCTGCTTCCTTCTGAAGGCTCTGGAAGAGAATCTTTTTCCTTGCATTTTCCCACTTTAAAGCCCACCTAGATCCATTGGCTCATGGGCTCTTCCTCCATCTTCAAAGTCAACTTCATAGCATCCTGCATCTATCATCACTTTGCCTTCTTCTTCCACAGTCAAATCTTTCTCTGCCTCCCTCTTGTACACTTTGATTACATTTAGGGCCCACCCAGATAATCCAGGATAACCCCTCCATCCCAAGATTCTTCATGTAATCACATCCACAACCTCCTTTTTGCCATGTAAGGTATTTTGCCATTCACAGGTTCCAGGAATTAGAACACAGGTATCTTTGGAGACCATTGTTCAACCTGCAACAGTTCCCAAACTTGGATGAACACCACTTGGAAAGCTTTTCAAAAATAGATTACCCAGCCCCGCACTAGATGGGTCCTATCAGAATTTCTTAGGAGGATGGGGGACCTGGGAATCTCTGTTTAAGACTCTCCCAGGAGATTCTGTTGAAAACCTTTGTTAAGAGCTTTTTCAGGCTCCTTCCCAAACAGGTGCAGGGATGATTTAGTGACACTGTGATTTTGTTCTGCGTATCATGTTCAGGGTCAGTGAATGTGTAGGGGAGGTTTTGAAAAGGCATTTATTTAGAAGCTTGGAAGGTCATACCGTCATCCTCTGAGGTTTACAACACTCCCACAGAACAGCTTTGGCAAATGACTGCGTCACGTGAACTGAGCCTAGCAACCCTTCAATTTAATGGTAAGGATACCAAAATTGCTTGCTAATGCCTCCCTAAACCTTCAACCATATGAAACATGCATCTTGATAGCTGGGATCAGCTGGCATTTCGTTTCCTCATGGAGACTTTTCCATATACTGCCTTGGACCATTCTTCTCCTTCGCAGATGGTTCCCCATCGCTCTCAGAGCCCTTGAAGTTGCCTATTCTGCCTACTTCAAGAAAAATGGCTGTGGCAGAGGAAAAAACCCATACAATATCTTTAGAAAAACTGTAAATATTTTATCATTTCTTACTAAACATACATTATTTACTCTGTAATGTAAATATTTTATGGCCTGCAACTGGCAATTTTGGAATATTGGTGTGTTTGGAGAATTGCGGTTCGGTTAAAAATCCTACACCACATACCCAGCTCATATTTAAATTATACAACTCTTTAAAAAGCATTTAACTCTCAGAATTGGGGGAGTAATAAAATCTATTTTTCAAAGAAGGCTTAAGGACCAAACTCAGACCTGAGACAGCACATTTGTGTGAAAAAGAAAGTTGGAGCTGCAGCAGCCTGGGACTTCCATCCTCTGTGGGATGACAAGATACAGTTACCTATGCCTAAGTGTCTAATTTCATCGAGTGATGAGAAGGGGCAAACATGCCCATAACCAGCTCATTAGAGAAGAGTTTCGCCACACACAAAGAGGCAGAAAAGCTTCCCCAGCTTTAGGAAAAGCACGTGGAGTTGTACATAGGGCAAGAAAATTCTTTCATTAAATAAAATGGCTACGTATCAGAACATTTAAACCAGGTTTTCAAATATAGACCTCAACTGTTTGGAGAACTTTTTTCTGTTTTAATTCCAGTGACTCTCTAATACAGAGGTCATAGAAGCTGCCATCATTCTAAATTACAGCCCATTTTAGAGGTTGGCTGTAATCCAAGAGGTTGCATTATTCCAAATTGCCTGTCAAAACACTGCCATTTTCCAAAAGTAGTCCTTTTAAATAATTTTCTCACTCTTTTCCCTGAAACTTTACTGGCATTGAGCTTTAATATCATAGCTTATAGGCATAGTAAGTGAAAGCCTTTCAAATGAGAAATGGCAAAAAAAAAAAAAACCCATATTCTAGGCATATAACAACATATAAAATGCTAGGTGGAAAATTGAGTCAAATTTGCAGATGCTTTCTGCCCCCAAAGCAATAGCCATTGCTAATCTACATGTGAAATGGTAACCAAAGAATAAAGAAAATATGAGTCCTAGCAGTATTACTGATTTTTCACATTTAGCACGTGGAAAGAACTCTATAGTTGCTAGAGTCCATATTTTTTCATTTTGTTCTTTCCTTCTATACCAAATTTCTAATGGAAAATGTTTTATCTCACAGTTTACTGATGTCTATTTTCTTCATTTTATAAATGAAGAAATTGACACGTGGAAAGCTGGCTGCCTGATTTCCCCAAGGCTTCATGGTGAATCGGAACCTAAATCCTTCACTCTTTTTCCCCAACTTTATTGGCATATAATAGACAAATAAACATTGTATATATTTAAGGTGAACAACCTGATAATTGTGTTCACATTTGACAATGCGATGTGATTACCACAATCAAGCTTATTGACATATCCATCACTTTCCACAGGCATCTTTTGCATATGTGTGGTCTGAACACTTAAGATCTACCCTCAAAGCAAATATTAAGTATGTAATACAGTGTTATTAACCATAGTCACTGTCCTGCACATTAGATCTCCCGAATTTATTCATCCTGCACAACTGAAATTTTGTACCCTTTGACTATCATCTTCCATTTCTGAAATGCCCAGCCAACTGGCAACTACCATTCTGCTCTGTTTTTATGATTTTGACTTTTTTAGATTCCATATATAAGTAAGATCATGTGGTATTTGTTTTTCTACCTTTGGCTTATTTCACTTAACATAATGTCCATCAGATTCGTGCATATTGACACAAATGGTAAGATTTCCTCCTTTTTAAGACTGAATAATATTCCGTTTGTATATATTCTTTACCCATTCATCCACTGATGGACACTTAGGTTGTTTTCATGTCTTGAATATTGTGAATAATATTACAAAGAACATATTGTAAATCGGTACAGACATTATGGAAAACAGCATGGATGGATCCTCAAAAAATTAAAAATAGGACTACCATATGATCCAGCAATTCCACTTCTGGGTATATATCCAAAGGAAATGAGATCAGTATCTTCCAGAGATACTTGCACTCCTTGTACTCTTTTTAATATGCATTCCAGCTCTCTTTTTGACTTGGAAATTCATCTCCTTTATCTTATCTTTTTTACATCAGACTTAACTCCAGAATTTTATGCTACCTGGATTAGAAACACCTCCCTCAAAAAGAGAAATTCCTGCCACCTACATTTTCTCAAATATAGACCTTGAATTTAAAACTTCAGTTCTACAAAGAATTTCAGCAACTACTCCACTTAAAACAGTTTATCTTCCAAACAGTATAAGATAACAAAATATTATAAAGAGGCTGCTCTTATTTTGAGGCATTACAATTCAAACAACAAATTAGAAAATCAACAGGATCATTCAGTCCTACAATCACTGTGACAGTTGTATTTGTCAACAACTAGTTTTCAGAAGAAATAGAACTCAAAGAAAATGCATATCTTCCAAATTCCAACAGAGATATGTAGAAATACTTTTTTAGACTATCAATAGTTTATTTATAAAGAAAAATTAATGCACAGGTGAAGTCTTTTCACAGAAAGACAATGCTTTGAACAAATGTAGCATAAAGATGTTTCAAAATAGAACTGCAGCATCTGAGGATACTAGTAATATATGTAATGGTGCTTGATGTCATTAGCAAGCAACTCAAACTCTTCAGCTACAATAAAATACAAACCACAATCTGCACATTCTCCGGAGCAGTAGATCTGTCTGACCTGACTTCTGCTCTGCAATTAACAATTTTGTTTTAATTCATAAAAAAGAAATTCTTATCACCTCTAAATTGTGCAACTGGGTTCCCAAAAGATCACACTTAAGTCCAATTTCCACGTTCCATGTTGTTCTATTTCTACAGCAATCTCTACGGCTTGAAAAATGTTAAATCACTGACAAGCCATAATTAACTCGTTATCAATGAAGACAATCCCACGATCTTCCAGTGAAGGATGTAAAGTTCTAAGAAATCCCTTTCCCGAACAGTATTTTATTGAATAACTGTGGTTCTTTACCATCCTGTTATGAAAAATGTACCTGGCTAAAATATCTGAACTTGAGAAAAATTACATAAAGAAATATTTTCCTAGATGTGGCTTAAAGAACGCCTAATATTCCTCAAGATTTTCATATTTTCTTTTTTTTTTTTTTTTTTTTTTGAGATGGAGTCTCGCTCTGTCGCCCAGGCTGGAGTGCAGTGGCGCAATCTCGGCTCACTGCAAGCTCCGCCTCCCGGGTTCACGCCATTCTCCTGCCTCAGCCCCTCCGAGTAGCTGGGACTACAGGCGCCCGCCACTACGCCCAGCTAATTTTTTTGTATTTAGTAGAGACGGGGTTTCACCGTGGTCTCGATCTCCTGACCTCGTGATCCACCCACCTCGGCCTCCCAAAGTGCTGGGATTACAAGCGTGAGCCAACGCGCCCGACAAGATTTTCATATTTTCTTTAAAAACAAAAACAGTGATTCCATGTGAAAACAAGTTGGGAAACTGCATTCTGTAGTCCCCCTGGGGACTCAACAATGCACATTGGTTTATTAAAGGTTCTGAGACATCCTGCAATAAAGAAACTCGATTCATTTCATTTAATACGATCTTCCCAAATTTATTTGGCCACAAAGCCCTTTATTTCATGAAGCATCCTTAACCATGTTTGGATCAATGATATTCTGCAAAATACAATTTGTTGTTCAAACCCTGGTCTGGATTTCTGTGTAGGCTGCTACTGAGGCCTTGGTCACAGGCCATTTAGCTTCCCTCTGGCCAAAAGTTCCAAAATGTGGGATTCTGGTCTAGGCTAGCGTTCTGCTAAACTGTTGGCCATCATAGGGACAGACCATGAATGCATGTCAGTATTTTACAGATCAGGAAACTGAGGTTCTAATTTGCTCAAACGCAGAAGTGACAGAACTGGCCCTAGGCTCAAAAGCCCCCACTTTTTAATGGGCCTTTTATGAACTGAGAAGCCTAAAAATATACAGCATCTTTGTCCATTTAGAAAAATTCTCTCAGTTTCACGATTTTAAGGAAGATGAGAACTCAGTGTAATCATAGCCAAAGACTATTGTAATTTCACAAGGAAAATTGACGTAAGAAACCAGTATTTAACTATGAATAGAAATCATGGGTTTTACCCATTGTGCATAGTCATCCTTACTTGATTTTGTAAAATTGAACCTATCTTTTACGATTTTCCAGTCAAATATTTTTCCTCAAATTTCACTGTGAATGCAAATCATAACCTGACCCATTCTATTATTCCAACTTCATGCTGCACTTTTTCTAAACTGTAACTTCCTTTATGCTTAATGTTCATTTGGAATGATAGATAAATAGAAGGATCCATATTTTGCAACCATTCAGATATTTCAGTAACTCATAGTCAACACATCCCTTTAGTGTACATATCCAGCGAAGAGTGAATTTAAATGGCAGGTATGTGAACAAAGTCACGGGGAATTCTGCCCACAGTGTGTACAGTCCTAAGTGCTTGCTTCCAAGTATTTATTTTAATTTTATATCTCTAATCAGGCATACCTTATTCCTTGTATAGTAAATGAGATAAATTATGAATATTTTGGAAGAATTAGCTATAAAAATAAGGTACAAGAGGTTTATTTACTAGGCAGCTTACTGAAAATTGTCATGACTCCTGTTTCTACCTAAATTCATATGTTAGCTCATTTGTAATAAATATATTCCAAGTCAAAAGCCCAATGGGCAAATATAGTTTAAGGACATGCAACACTGAATTATGTACTTACTTCTTATGTGCAACATAAAGGGAATGTTCATACTTATTTTTGAACTATAGACACCACCACTGTTACCCCACTACAGTTCAGCAGGAAGTTTAGACTTCCTTCTACTTATAAAGAGAATACAAAACTCAAGGCCAATGTCAAACATTAGCTAATTCTCAAACTTAATGCCCATAAGATGATGTGTTATATCTGAGGTATATTTTCAGATACCAGAAGTTCTGCCATGGGGTAGGGAAAAGGTCTGTATCAAGGCCTTTTGGACCAAGTGTTAACATCATATTAGGATTCCTTCCTTTTCTCTTAACAATCAAACTCTTGTGGTGCCAAATGGCCAAGGTTTTCAGGGAAGGGAGACCAATGCCTCCCCCGCTTTTATTCTCTGTAAATAACAGGAAGGTCAAAAGCACTGGCAGTCATTCCTTGGACCTTGGATGGTATCCAAGATGGATCAATGTCATAATAACAGTCCCCAAATCATGTTAATATCAACACTTTGGTGAAGGAACAAAAATGGTGAAGATGGGATCAATGGTATCCGATTACGATCTTGAGATATGTCTGCTCTGTGGTTAGTACCAATGCTGGAACAATTTTTTGTACAGGCATATGTTGTTTCACTGCACTTCACTTTACTGAGTTTCCCAGATATTGTGCTTTTTACAAAATGAAGGTTTGTGGCAACCCTGCATTAAGCAATTCTACTGGTGCCATTTTTCCAACACCACAGGCTCACTTCATTCATGCCTCTGTGTCATATTTTGGTAATTCTTGTAATATATCAAACTTTTAAATTATTATATCTGTTATGGTGATCTGTGACCAGTAATTTTTGGTGTTATTATTGTAATTGTTTGGGGGCACCATGACTAATGCCTATATAAAACAGTGAACTTAAGCTATCGATATTGTGTATGTTCTGACTGCTCCAACCACCAACTAGTCCCCTGTCTCTCTTCCTTTCCTCAGGCTTCCCTATTCCTTGAGACACAGTAATATTAACATTAGGCCAGTTAATAACCCTACAATGGCTTCTAAGTGTTCGAGTGAAAGGAAGAATCTCACATCTCCCACTTTAAATATAAAGCTAGAAATGATTAAGATTTTTGAGAAAGGCAAGCCAAAAGTTAAGCCAAAAGCCAGATCTCTTGCACCAAACAGTTAGCTAAGTTGTGAATGCGAAGGAAAAGTTCGTGAAGGAAGTTAAAAATGCTACTCCAGTGAACACTTGAATGATAAGAATGCAAAAAAACAAAACAAAACAAACAAACAAAAAACAAAAACGGCTTTTTTGCTGATGTAGAGAAAGCTTTAGTGGTCTGGATAGAAGATCAAACCAGCCACAACATTCCCTTAAGCCAAAGTCTAATCCAGGGCAAGGTCCTAACTCTCTCCAATTCTGTGAAGACTGACAGGTGAGAAAGCTACAGGAGAATAGTTTGAAGCTAGCAGAGTTTGGTTCATGAGAGTTAAGGAAAGAAGCCACCTCCGTAACATAAAAGTGCAAGGTGAAGTGCTGATGGAGAGGCTGCAGCAAGTTATCCAGAAGATCTAGCTAAGATAATTGATGAAAGTGGCTACATTAATCAACTGATTTTCAATGTAGACAAAACAGCCTTATATGGGAAGCAGATGCCATCTAGAACTTTCATAGCTATGGAGGAAAAGATAATACCTGACTTCAAGACTTCAAAGGACAGGCTGATTCTTGTTAATGCAGCTGGCCACTTTAAGTTGAAGCCAATGCTTACTTACCATTCAAAAAATTCTAGGCCCCTTAAGAATTATGTTAAAGTTACTCTGCTTGTGCTCTTAAAGTGGAAAAACAAAGCCTAGATGATGGCATATCTGTTTATAATATGGTTTGCTGAATTTTTTTTTTTTTTTTTTGAGACGGAGTCTCGGTCTGTTGCCCAGGCTGGAGTGCAGTGGCGCAATCTTGGCTCACTGCAAACTCCGCCTCCCGGGTTCATGCCATTCTCCTGCCTCAGCCTCCCAAGTAGCTGGGACTACAGGTGCCTGCCACCACGCCCGGCTATTTTTTTGTATTTTTAGTAGAGATGGGGTTTCACTGTGTTATCCAAGATGGTCTCGATCTCCTGACCTCGTGATCCGCCTGCCTCAGACTCCCAAAGTGCTGGGATTACAGGCGTGAGCCACTGCACCATGCCTGAATATTTTAAGCCCAATGTTGAAATCTACTCCTCAGAAAAAAAAAAATTCTTTTCAAAGTATTACTGCTTATTTTCAATGCACCTTATTACCCAAGAGCCTTGATGGAGATGTACAAGGAGATGAATGTTGTTTTCATGTTGACAAAACGTCTATTCTGTAGTCCACAGATCAGGGAGTAATTTTGACTCTCAAGTCTTAACTGCTCGAGGGATACATTTTATAAAGTTATAACTGCCATAGAGAGTGATTCCTCTGATGGATCCGGGCAAAGTACATTGAAAACCTTCTGTATTGGTTCCAAGTCTTTGCTATTGTGAATAGTGCCGCAATAAACATATGTGTGCATGTGTCTTTATAGTAGCATGACTTATAATCCTTTGGGTATACACCCAGTAATGGAATCACTGGGTCAAATGGTATTTCTAGTTCTAGATCCTTGAGGAATTGCCACACTGTTTTCCACAATGGTTGAACTAGTTTACAGTCCCACCAACTGTGTAAAAGTGTTCCTATTTCTCCACATCCTCTCCAGCACCTGTTGTTTCCTGACTTTTTAATGATAACCATTCTAACTGGTGTAAGTTGGTATCCCATTGTGGTTTTGATTTGCATTGCTCTGATGGCCAGTGATGATGAGCATTTTTTTATGTGTCTGTTGGCTGCGTAAATGTCTTCTTTTGAGAAGTGTCTGTTCATATCCTTCACTCACTTTTTGATGGGGTTGTTTGATTTTTTCTTGTAAATTTGTTTAAGTTCTTTGTAGATTCTGGATATTAGCCCTTTGTCAGATGGGTAAATTGCAAAACTTTTCTCCCATTCTGTAGGTTGCCTGTTCACTCTGATGGTAGTTTCTTTTGCTACGCAGAAGCTCCTTTAGTTTAATTAGATCCCATTTGTCTATTTTGGCTTTCGTTGCCATTGCTTTTGGTGTCAATGATAGACTGGATTAAGAAAATGTGGCACATATATACCATGGAATACTATGCAGCCATAAAAAAGGATGAGTTCATGTCCTTTGTAGGGACATGGATGAAGCTGGAAACCATCATTCTCAGCAAACTATTGCAAGGACAGAAAACCAAACACCACATGTTCTCACTCATACGTGGGAATTGAACAATGAGAACACTTGTACACAGGGCGGGGGACATCACACACCGGGGCCTGTTGTGGGGTTGGGGGAAGGGGAAGGGATAGCATTAAGAGAAATACCTAATATAAATGACGAGTTAATGGGTGCAGCACACCAATATGGCACATGTATACATATGTAACAAACCTGCACGTTGTGCACATGTACCCTAGAACTTAAAGTATAATAATAATAAAAAAAGAAAAAAACAACCTTCTGGAAAGGATTCACCATTGTAGATGCCACTGAGGACATTTGTGATTCATGGGAGTAGTCAAAATATCAACAGTAACAGGAGTTTAGAAGAAGTTGATTCCAACATTCATGGATGACTTGGAGGAGTTCAAGACTTTAGTGGAGGGAGTTACTATGGATATTGTGGGAAAAGCAAAAGAAGTAGAATTAGAAGTGAAGCCTGAAGATGGGACTGAATTGCTGCACTCTTATGAGAAAACTTGAACAGATGAGGGTTGCTTCGTATGCATGAGTAAAGAAAGTGGTTTCTTGAAATGAAGTCTACTCCTGGTAAAAATGTCATGAACATTGTTGAAATGGCAGCAAAAGATGTAGTAGAATATTCCATAAACTTAGTTGATCAAGCTGAGGTAGAGTTTGAGAGGATTGATTCCAATTTTGAAATTTTGGCCATCAACGTTGGAGAAAGACCAATCAGGAAAAAGATTTTGACTCACTGAAGGCTCTGATAATTGTTAGCATTTTTTTTAGCAATAAAGTATTTTTAAATTAAGGTACTTACATTTTTTAGACATAATGCTATTGCACACTTAATAGACTACAGAATAGTATTAACGTAAGTTTTTTTTTTTTTTTTTTGAGACAGAGTCTCACTCTCTCACCCAGGCTGGAGTACAGTGGCGCAATCTCAGCTCACTGCAACCTCCGCCTCCCAGGTTCAAGCTATTCTCCTGCCTCTGCCTCCCAAGTAGCTGGGACTATAGGCCAGTGCCACCATGCCTGGCTAGTTTTTGTATTTTTAGTAGAGATGGGGTTTCACCACGTTGGCCAGGCTGGTCTTCACCTCCTGACCTCAGGTGATCCACCCACTAAACATAAGTTTTATATGCACTGGCAAACCAAAAAAACATTAATGTAACTTGCTTTATTGTGGTGGTCTGGAACGGAATCTGCAGTCTCTCAGATGTATGCATGCATGCCATTGCTCTGCTGATTTTAAGATAAAATTGTGGGCCAGGAACTGTGTGAATCATTTTTGCATGATTATTCCTTTCAATCCTCCAAACAACCCTATGCTGTAGGCACTGTCATTATCCCCATTTTAAAACTGAGATTTAAAGAGGTGAAGCGACTGTCCAAAGTTAAACAGTTCGGAAATCATAGGGCTGAAACTCAAACTGAGTTCAATTTGCTGTCTCTGCATTTGCAGTGCATTTTGTGGACTTTAAGCTGGAATTTCTCCCTCCATCATGTTTCTACATGCCTTTCTACCAATGTCTTGTTTCATATAAATTTATAGTCTCTTTCTTGCAAGACAAAAATTTAATGTTATTTAATTTTCAAATCTTATTCAAATCTTATTGCATGCTAACAAGCTTCCCAGACATTTGGGGAGATAGGATAATGGGGAAGAGAGTATGGGGAACAATTCCTGAAGTCGCACTTCATTTTGATTTTGATTTTGATGTGTGTGTGTGTGCGTGTGTGTACATATTTTTTTTTTTTTTTTTTTTGAGACAGAGCTTCACTTTGTCGCCCAGGCTGAAATGCAGTGGCACTGATCTTGGGTCACTGCAACCTCCACCTCCCATGTTCAAGTGATTTGCCTGCCTCAGCCTCCTCAGTAGCTGGGATTACAGGTTCATGCCACCTCACCTGGCTAATTTTTGTGTTTTTAATAGAGATGGGGTTTCACCATGTTTGCCAGGCTGGTCTCGAACTCCTGACATCAGGTGATCCACCTGCCTTGGCCTCCCAAAGTGCTGGGATTACAGGCATGAGCCACCACACCTGGCCCATGCTAGTATATTCTTGAAAAAATATTTGAATAATTACATCATCCTACTACAAGTATTTACTAAGCTTTTGCAAGGCAGAAAATGCATATATACATATGGTTCTTGCTCAATGAACTTGCTATCTCAAGTCAAACTCCCCCCTAACATAAAAAAATAAAGGAAAAGGGAAGAATGAATTGAGAGAGAGACAAAGACAGAGAAAGATGAGAAAGCTTTTTGTTTTCCTTTCTCACAAAATCTAGTCTTCCCAGTGGAATTCAGGTGCTGTGGTTTCTCTCCATTCTGTCTAAAAAATAATTTTTCTATCACTTAATACTGTGTGGTCTCTGGAATCAAGACTCTTTCTCTTACAAAAGTGCAGCAGTGGCCAAATTTCCACAGCCAGGAGAAAAGGAAAGATTGAGACAGTTTTCTCAATAATTGCTTCAATCCTCCCCCTGGTCTTGGAAACTTGGCCAGCAACTACTAAAAAGATGTGGGATTGATTTTCACCCCTCCTTTTTGTTACTGTTTCCTCTGCCTGAAGTGCTGTTCTCCTGCTTCTAAGTTTTCACACTCCCTCTCATTCTTCAGGTCATATGCCATCTCCTCTGGGAACTTCCACTGGTGCCCTGCAATCCCACTGTCCTGACAGTGTTCATTCCCTCCACCCCTGGAAAAATGAATCACTCCTCTCCCTGCTCCTTTAACACTTTGTTAGACCATTCTCGTAGCACGAATCACATTGTGTTGTAGTTAGCAATTTGCTTTTCTGTGATCCCCTACATCTGTGAATTTCTTGAAGGCAGGGAAATTTTTTTTTTTTTTTTTGAGATGGAGTCTCGCCCTGTCACCCAGGCTGGAGTACAGTGGCGTGATCTTGGGTCACTGCAACCTCCATCTCCCAGATTCAAGCGATTCTCCTGCCTCAGCCTCCTGAGTAGCTAGGATTACAGGCACACACCACCATGCCTGGCTAATTTTTGTATTTTTAGTAGAGACGGTGTTTCACCATGTTGGCCAGGATGGTCTCGAACTCCTGACCTCGTGATCCACCCGCCTCAGCCTCCCAAAGTGTTGGGATTACAGGTGTGAGCCACTGCGCCTGGCCGGGAATTTTTTTTTAAAAATTCATGACTATGCCCCCATATTGCCTGGTACATAGAGATGCTCAGTTCATCTTTATTTGACGAGGTTTGTACCAGAATTGCCATGTTCACTACCTTAGCCGGATTCCAAGGTAAGAGAATTTTCCCCATGCTGAAGCCTCCTGTCTTGTCCTGCCATAACCACCGGCTTCACTACCCCAAAGCTGGGTGCCCTGTCCACATGTTGAAGCCTAGGTACACATGCAAGTTTGAGCAACATATTACCGGTGAGGTTGGATCTAATGCCACAGCATGAGGAAGAAACAAGCCTTCTTTTCCGCATTTAGCTCCTAGTGAGGGTTTGCAGATTCGACTCATTTCAACTGATTTTATGGCTCTCAGCTAGGCCAGAAAACTAGACTCAGGGAAAATCACATAAAACAGCAAGTCCTGATTCTTCCCAAAGGTTTCAGTAGTTGAGGTGGAGTTTGTTTCTTGTTTGTGTAAGGTAGAACACTTCCTTTTGAGCATTGCTCCCCTTACCCTAATTGTGTGTGTAATTGGTGAGGCTTGTATCAAAGTAGACTCTACTTCCCATGGAGATGAGCATGTTCTAGGCCTACTAGAATATTCCACCTTGCCAGGCACAGTGATTGGCCAGAGTTAGGGATACCCAATCATGGCCAGTGGGTGTAATGCCTTGAAATTTGATATAAATTGGGAGGGGCATGGGAAAGAGACAGACAGACAGACAGACAGAGACAGAGACAGTTGCCTAGTGAAATCATAAGTGCAGGACCATGCAAGCCTATGAGCTAGGCCAAGGAGGGGATGGAGTTGGGAGCATGTGTGTTGGGAGGAAGAAGGGGATAGGAAGATAGTACCTGTTACTGGGAGAGAGAGTCCAAAGGAGTGTTCTGGACTCCAGTGTATAGATCAACATAAAGTCAGTTGTAGAGATTGTTTTAAACCAGTTAACCCTTGCTGGAAATGCCTGAAGACAAAACTTTCCTCCAGATCTGCACCAGCTCTCAGCAGCCCTACCTGTCAAGTGTTCTCCACTGGCTACAGCCAGTTTGGGAACGAATCTGTTACAGAGGAAGCACAGCTGAGAGACGGGAAGAAACAGACACATTCCTGAGGACATCATCTGAACCCCTAGATCCAGCCTAATTTGCACTTTCTGATAAGCTGCTACAATGAATTGTCTTTTTGGCCTGAGCTGGTTTGAGTTTGGTTTCTGTCGCTTGCAACTAGAAAAGTTCTGACCTATAGATCTTTTCTAATACACAAATCTGCTTCTTATTTCCTGGTGTTGGAAGGAGCACTTCAAGTGCAACGATGCAGGATTGCTGACTTAATTTTGATGCTGTACTCAACTCTTACTTGTGGGAAGATGTTACCTAAGAACGATTTTGAAGGAGTGGGCAGGTTGAGAGAGCTCAGATTCACACTCTGTTAGAGAACAAGTCTCACCTATACATCAGAAGTTAGTCCCCGAGAAAAATTCTTGCCTGCAGAAATACAGTCTTGGTCCCTCAAGAGTGATTGCTCTGGCCTGCTAGGATTTTCCATTAAGGGATGTCATTGACGATAGATTTTGCCCAAATGTGCACTTCTTCTAATGCAAAGTGAGTTTATATTCTGGCTGAACATCTTGGTACTTTTCAAACTACAGCAAAGGTGCTTGGTAAAAAAAAGTTTTGAAGTTAATGAGATTTCATTTAGTTTGCATTGTATTTTCTATAACCTAAAAAAAACCCACCCCCAAACCTTAATAATTTAAAATGACCATTGACCAGTCAAATAGTCCCCGTATTTTCAATTTTCCTGTAATAGATCATGTCTCTGTTGAAGTGGACTATTATAGCTGCCTGAAAAAGTATTGTTTGATGTCTGTAAGCACAGTCAGCAATCAATAATTTGAAATTTGTACCATTTGTACCTTTAAGTCCTGGCACATCATTTTTTATTTCATTCAATCTGCTTACTGTTGAAGAAAAAGAATTTTGAACTATTGCCACAAAGCACATTTATGTGTGAAACAAGAGTTCATTTATATGGCAGGAAGTATATCATTTTGACGTTTATTTGCAATATTAATTGTATATATTGATTTCATTTTTTCAGAAATTGTAAATTTATTATAAATACTACCACTGATGACCTTATTTTGGTGACACTATTCTTCTGCAGAACTTGAAAAGAGTTGGCATCTTCATGGCTTTTTAAATTCAGAAAGACAACATATGCTGTAATATTAAATTAAAATTCCGTAATCAGTTGTTAGTTCAAGGACAAACTTCAGTAGGAAGTGCATTTTTTTTCAGTGTTGCCTCTTAGCTGTTAGATGAAGAATGAATGACCTTTCATGATCAGCTCATATTTACTTGTCTCTCTAATTCATTTCTCGTGTTTGATCTTAGCCCAAATATAAATATAGTGTGGAAAGTTATCTTTAGCCATTTCTAAGTATCACCAGTGTTTTCAGTTGGTAATCATAAGAGCAGCCCATGATTACTTTCAAAACCTTTCTCTGCCCTCATCAAATATACCTTCCTCTCCACAAACACACAGGGATAGTATTTTTTTTAGAAAAAAAAACCTTCTTCCCTACAGGTTTGGGGCTTGAAATAACTGAGTACTCTGAGTAATGAACCCTTACAAAGGACAGCTGAGTTTAGCATGCCCAAGGGAAAAAGAAGGTCAAAGTGTTGCCACCCAAGAATCCTGGGAGCTTCTGCAAAGAAAGGAAGGAAGACATTAGACTCTTCATGAGGGATGAGATGTTCTCAGGCTTTTCAAGAGGATACAGGATTTAGGCTGGGCAGGCCAGCTTGTCTCTAATAATCGGGGCCTGAAAGTGAGGAACGCCCTTCCGAAAGGATGACTACACTTAGGGAGAAAGGTAGTCTGGAGTCTGTTCTTTCACTGACTCAAAAGTACAGTTCAATTACTTTACTTTGCGGACATCAGTTTTAAAAATCACATTGAGCAATTTAGTGTTCACATTTTTATTGAGGACCTAGTGTATGATGGTGTGATAGACATGTGAAAGGGGCATTTGAGTTGAATCTTGAAAGATGGGTAAAGACAGATGGAGAAGAGAACGTGAAGCAAAGGGAATAACATAGACAAAAGGTAGAAACATAGATAGATATGCAGGAAGCATTGGAGTGAGTAGTCCGTTACACGTGGCATATCAGATGTATGGAGTAGAGAAGTTGAAGGAAGGACTGGAGAAGCATGTTGGAGCCAAACAGAATTTGAACTTTCCTCTAAAAACAACCAGAAGCCACTGAATGTTCTCTGGTAGGAGAGCCAGAATCCTAGTTCAAGTCTAGGAAGATCATCCCCGCAATGAGGATAGGGGCCGACTGGAGGGAAAAGGCCAGGAGGAAGGGAGTGAGGGCAGGATTGGAGTGGGCAAGTGGAACGAAAAGAAGGGGAGCAATAAAGGAGGGGTGGCCAAAGTGAAGCTGTCAGGCTCAGCAGCTGCCTGAGTGGGGGATGCAGGAGACACAAGAGGGCTGAGCCTGGGTAATAAGAGGATGGCCGGAGGCAATGAATTCGATTCTGGACATGATGACTTAAAGTTTCTGGTGTGATATTTACAAGAGTCTGGCAGACAGCTGAAAATTTAGACCTGGACCTTGGAAGAGAAGACGGAGAGAAGATAAAGATCTGGGAGTCAATGACGAGGAGGTGAGAGTTGAAGCCGTCAAAATGGATGAGATCATCAAGGAGAAACCATATGGAAGGAGGACAGAGGTTGAGCACAAAGGAAGCTGAACAAGGAAGGAAACAAGAAAATAAAAAAGAAGTACTTTGAAAGGCTAGGGAGTGCCAGAGAAATGCTACGTAATGATCAGGACTTGGAGAATAAAACACGAGGAGGTAGAGGGGCCAAGATTTGAGTCCAGGCTGTCTGGCTCCAAAGTTTTTAAACATTACACTATGCCATGTCTCTGAGAAAAAGCTCCATAAATGTCACTGATATTAATGTTCTTATAAATAATACAGAAAAAGAGGACAGGCCTGGGAAAGGGAGGTGGGAGGGCAGGGAACAGCTTTACCTACTTCTTAGTTTGAACTAAGGGCAGCCCAGAACCCAGCTGTTGGCCAGCTGTAATGTAACCTTTTTTGAGTCTCTACCTCCTGTCAAATGTAAAGATTGGACCTGTCACTGGCTGGGCGTGGTGGCTCATGCCTGTAATCCCAGTACTTTAGGAGGCCAAGGTGGGCAGATCACCTGAGGTCAGGAGTTTGAGACCAGCCTGGCCAATATGGCTAAACCCCGTCTCTACTAAAAATACAAAAATTAGCCTGGCGTGGTTGCGCGCCCCTGTAGTCCCAGCTACTCGGGAGGATGAGGCAGGAGAATCACTTGAACCCCGGAGGCAGGGGTTGCAGAGCCGAGATCACACCACTGCACTCCAGCCTGGGTGACAGAGCAAGACTCTGTCTCAGAAAAAAATGAATAAATAAATAAATAAACAAAGATTGGACCTGTTGATCGCTAAGGTCTCTTTCAGCATAAATTGAGGGATAATATTAGAACTTACCTCATAAGATTGAGTAAAATAAAGTATACAAACTACTTAGCAAAGTATGTGGACACAGTACACACTCAACAGAGAGTGGTAGCTGTTTTTACCATATAATGATGAATAATTATATAATACCTAAATGGGTAGATAGTTGAACTCTCTGATGTTTTTGGTAGTTAACAGTGTTTGTCCTATGCAAATAGCAACTGCATAAGGTTCAACTTACAACTAATATGATAATTAGAATATTAGATTGAACCATATGAAACTGCCATTTGGGAGATCAAAAATGGTCGTGTTGGCAATTTCATGTGGTTCAAATTAATCAGAACAATATGTTTTTGGCAACATTGAATTAATCCAAAGGGCTGAGTAATTAACAATTGTTATATTGGATAATCACTTCACATGGGCAATTGCTTGCTTCACAAATTAGAAGGCTCTCCCTAATTATGTGTCATACAATAATCTGCATAATATCATCGCACTCCATTCCACAAACAGTTATAAAGCTTGCCTATTGTGCCAGGTATGGAGAGATGAATAAGAGACCAGATGCCTGCCACAGCATGGACTTGCTTCAGAGCAGAGTGCTCTGGTGACTGAACCCACATCTCAGGTCGTGTCCTTTTGGAACTAAGAAGTCACTGGAAGTAGATTGCTGCATATGATCATTTTCTTATGTTGATAATTCCCAGATTTTTTAAAATTTTCATTTTTTTAGCAGAGCCAGTGACATACCAGGAGTGATAGATGAGGTAGCATCAGACAGTGGAGGGAAGTTGTTCCATTGCTGGCTTTAGTCCTGGTTCCATAAGATGCAGCCCAGAACAAGCTGGAATGAAGCCTTTGCACTTGATTTTGATTTTCTGACATACACTGTAAACCCATTCTGTCCAGACTTCTCAAGTCAGCCCCATAAGATGACAGGTTTTAAAAATTTATATAGCATTATACTCACCAGAAACAATATGGTTTAAGTTACAGTACATCAGCCAAATTTCATTTTTGCATTTGGGGAGAATCAGAGGACTTTGCAAACTCTTTTCTCTGTCTTTCCAAGTCTTCTCTCTTGACTTCTTAGCCTCTCCCTTCACTTTGCTATTTCTGCTTCCACTAGTTTACAAAGAATTTGGCTTCAACTGAAGTTTCTCTAAAAGTAAGTGTTCCAATTAAACGTAGGGCAAAAAACTGGGAATCGCTGGGCCATTATGTGTCATACAATAATCTGCATAATATCATCGCACTCCCAGGAAGCCAGTTCCCAAGAATCTATAGAAATAAACAGATTCAAAATTTTTCTTGAATTCCTCCCCATGAAAGCCAGCAAAGCAAGTAATTGGGACATGATTTAGCTCTCAGAAATGGTGGATGGGAGATAAGCAGGTATATGTGAGCTTCAACATAAACAACTTTGGTTGCAAGAATTTTCTCCCCAAAATGACCAAATATGAAATTATTTTCAAAAAGGTTATTCCAGAAGAAGATGTTTCAAAGTCATTGAAAATAATAGTTTAAGGCTCATCTTTTGTTTTACTGACTGCTTTGTTTAAGTCATGCTGTTTCTCTGGAAGAGAAAGGAAAGAAAGAGCCTTTCAAATTTAAGTTAAAACTTCCTCCTTCCTTGTCCTCTGTATCCCTTGTCTTCTACCCTCTTCCCCTCTCCTTACCTACCCCTGAAGAAAGCACTGATTAGGAGTCAGTCTGAGTCACCGGGCTCGTCAATGCACAAACTACAAAAAATGTCTACTAGTCTTCTTGGATTCCATAGCCCACACCAAGCAGTCTCTTTATTCTGAGCAGCACAGGGTACTCAACTACTCTCTGTCTGACATTTAACCTGGTTTGCCCTTCTAGATCGAAGTATGCACACTTCTGAGAAGGGCTTTTTCTGAAGGATGAATGACAAGTTTCTCAAAGCTTTTTGAAACTCCTTTCCTTTGAAAACAAAGTAAATGTTTTATTTGCAGTATTTTGTTTTTATATTAAATCATTATTTTGCCACCTACTTGCTCTGACACAGAAGTGTGTTTATTTTAAGCAAATGGTAACTCATGTTTGCTTCTTTCCAAATTGCTCTTCCATTAATCATGTTCATTTATTTGTCCAATCATCGAATGTTTATTGGGTATCTATTTTATTATAGAGTGTTCGGTACATGATATACTGTGAGTTATTCGATGCTGGAGGTTACTCAATGCTAATGCTGAGAAGTGTTCAAAGATAAAGATTAAGAAATGGTTCTTACCTTCAAGAAACTTGTACTCTGATAAGGTAAAATAATAATTTTAATACAAGGTAGACTACGATATCAGCTATGTTAAGTGATGTAAATATTCAGAAAAGTGTTCTCCTGAATTTCTCTGAGACCTCTGCAGTCTAAACCTTTTATCTTTGACTTGCACTTTAAAATTATGTATCATTAGACGTTCTTTTCATAATATCAGGCTTTTAAAAAGTAATTTAGTCATAAATGACTTCCTCTTTCTTCCCTCTCAAAGAACCACAGCTTTCTATCAATGTGTCAAGATAACTCTTACAGCTTTGATGAACTTTGGTAAATATGCAAGTCATCCTTAAAAGTGGAAACCCAGAAATCAATGGTAACAAAAAGATAGATTAACAGTTGAAATAAAGAATGCCTTAAAAACTCAGCAATGATCACCAGTGATAAATTCCGTCACTTAGAGCAGAGGAAAAAAAGAATTCTCATGTCATCAGTTCAGGAGCCTACGGATAAGTGTGTAAGTATTAATTCTTTGATGTTCTCAGGGATCAGCACAGAGAAAAATTATTGCCAAGTGATACATGTGGATTTTGTAAAACAGTTAACAAAATTATATAGTACAACAATTCCTGTAAGTTTTCAACACCTAGCACAACTCCTGGCTCACTGTAAGTAAATAGATAAATGGACACATGATATTTCTTATACCTAACAAGGTGCCTGACATATAGGAGACACTTAGCACATAATTGCTAAGAGTAATTGATTAGTGACACTTGTTTTAGTTATTCAACTAAATTAGGACACCCATTTGCAAACCTCAGTGCTGATGAATGTTCCTGTGGCAATTCCAATATCTCAGTATTTCAGGTAAAGTTCAAAATCTACATTTTCGGTTTCCAGGATCAGTGCTGTTACCTCTCCTAACTTGGGCAACTCCTACACATGCTTTGAGACTCAGTTTCAATGTCAATTTCTCAGAGAGACTTTCCCTGACCCTTAGATCATCATTTATCAAAGTCTGGCTCATGACCCACCTGTATAAGATTCACCTGGGTTACTGGTAAAAGTGCAGATTCCTCAGCAAAAGAGACTGACATCAGAGTGAACAGACAACCTACACAATGGGAGAAAATACTTGCAATATATCAATCTGACAAAGGTCTGATGGCCGGGTGTGGTGGCTCATGCCTGTAATCCCAGCACTTTGGGAGGCCAAGGCAGGTGGTTCACAAGGTCAGGAGATTGAGACCATCCTGGCTAACACG
The DNA here is from genome assembly GCF_028878055.3 of Symphalangus syndactylus. Classification (NCBI taxonomy): domain Eukaryota; kingdom Metazoa; phylum Chordata; class Mammalia; order Primates; family Hylobatidae; genus Symphalangus; species Symphalangus syndactylus. The sequence continues at coordinate 22,160,734 of NC_072424.2, forward strand.
GTGAAACTTTGTCTCTCTAAAAATACAAAACATTAGCTGGGCATGGTGGCAGACGCCGGTAGTCCCAACTACTTGGGGGGCTGAGGCAGGAGAATGGCGTGAACCCGGGAGGTGGAGTTTGCAGTGAGCCAAGATCGCGCCACTGCACTCCAGCCTGGGTGACAGAACCAGACTCGGTCTCAAAAAAAAAAAAAAAAAAAAGAAAAAGTCTGATTTCCAGAATCTACAAGGAACTTAAACAAATTTACAAGAAAAAAAACAAACAACCCCATTAAAAAGTGGGGAAAGGACATGAACAGGCACTGCTCAAAAGAAGACATTTATACACCCAACAAACATATGAACAAAAACTCAACATCACTGATCATTAGAGAAATGTAAATCAAAACCACAATGAGATACCATCTCACACCTGTCAGAATGGCAATTCTAAAAGGTCAAGAAACAATAGATGCTGGCGAGGCTGTGGAGAACTAGGAACACTTTTACACTGTTGGTGGGAATGTAAATTAGTTCAACCATTGTAGAAGACAGTGTGGTTCATTCCTCAAAGACCTAGAACCAGAAACACCATTTGACCCAGCAATCCCATTACTGGGTATATACCCAAAGGAATATAAATCATCCTACCATAAAGACACATGCATGCATATGTTCATTGCAACACTATTCACAATAGCAAAGACATAGAATGAACCTAAATGCCTATCAATGATAGACTGGATAAAGAAAATGTGGTACATATACACCATGAAATACTATGCATCCATAAAAAAGAATGAGATCATGCCCTTTGCAGGGACATGGATGGAGCTGGAGGCCATTATCCTTAGCAAATTAACACAGGAACAGAAAACCAAATGCTGCATGTTCTCACTTATAAGTAGGAGCTAAATTATGAGAACATACGGACACAAAGAGGGGAACAGCACACACTGGGGCCTGAGGGGTGGGGTTGCCCGGGTAGGGAAAGCATCAGGATAAATAGCTAATGCATAGTAGGCTTAACACCTAAGTGATGGGTTGATAGGTGCCGCAAACCACCATGGCACACGTTTATCTATGCAGCAAACCTGCACATCCTGCACATGTAACCCAGAACTTAAAATAAAATTAAAGAAATTCCTAAAAAAGAAAAACAAAGTGTAGATTCCTACTTGAACTGGTATTTCTACACCCATGTTCATAGCAACATTATTCACAGCAGTGCACATCAAGAGATGAATGGATAAAACTTGGCATATACATACAATTGAATATTATCCAGCCTTAAAAAGGAAGGAAATTCTGATACATGCTACAACCTGGATGAACCTTGAGACATTATGCTGTTAGCAGGCATGAAATGGGGAGTTTTATGGTGTTTCAGATTCAGAAGAAATTTCAGAAGATCTAGAAAAGAGTTCTAGAAATGGATGAACATTGAGACATTATGCTGCTGGCAGGCGTGGAAATGGGGAGTTTTATGGTGTTTCAGATTCAGAAGAAGTTTCAGAAGATCTAGAAAAAGGTTCTAGAGATGGTTGGTGCTGATGGCTGCACAACAGTGTGAGTGTACTTAATGTCTATGGGGTAAATTTTTGTTATCTCTACTTTACCACAATTTTGAAAAGTACAGATTTGTGGCCACCCAAGCCTAGGTAATCAGAAAACAGAGAGAGAGAGAGAGAAAGAGAGAGAAGGAGACAGGGAAGCAGGAAGGGAGAGGGAGAGAAGTCAGGAGAGAGAAAAGGAAGGGAGGGAGGGAGAGAGAGAGGGAAGGAGAGAGAGTGGGGAGGAGGAAGGGAGAGAGAGAAGGAAGGAGGAAGGGAGAGAGAAGGAAGGAGGAAGGGAGAGAGAGGGAGAGAGAGAAGGAAGGAGGAAGGGAGAGAGAGAGAGAAAGACAGAGAGAGAGAGAGAGAGAGAGAAATGGAGCAGGTAGGGATGCAGCTGGAACCTGCAAGCTCTCCGAATGACTCTAATATAAAAATGCGAGGACATTGATACATACCACATTAGATCCCCCCTGCTTTATACCTTCACAGCAATCTACATGTCTACTTTGTAATCATGCTTGTAATTCAACTGTAAGTTCCATGAGGGCAGGGGCTCTGGCTGCCTTGTTCAGCATTTCATACCCAATATTTAGTACAATACCTGGCTCAGGGTGGTGCTTTTTATGTATTTTTTGAATTATTTAATTTGAACATAAATCTCATATTTTTATTTACAAAATAAATATAATAATTGTCTTGAATGCTTGATGTGAAGACTTGAGACACTGCACATAAAAGACCTTCCACTGTGCCTGACTCATAGTAAGTGTTTAATCACTAGAAGCTTGACTATTATTAGTAGTAGGAGGAGGAATAAAATTATTCACAGTTTAGACCAGAAGTTACAGACATAGTTGCCTACAGGCTCCAAGCAGATTATGTAATTGCATTCAGCATGCTTGTTTTATATTATCCAATATGAAGTGGTGGGAACGGTGGTGGACTAAACTTTTATTCATCATATAAAGGAGATTACCACTACTTAGCCTATCAGTACTATATGAGTACTCGGGTCCCGAGTTACCAGATCTTTTGATTTTTCAAGAGAAGCTGGAAATATGAATTTTCATCAAAAAATTTCCAGTGTATGTAAATTGCCTTTAAAGAGAACTATGTAAGCTATTTAAAGGTTTTAAAAGCTTTGTGCAAACCAAACAAAACACATTTGTCCATTGGCTGAGAGTTTGTAGCCTCTCATTCATCTGAAGGCTCAGAGCTTTCCAGGTTCCTGGGATAAACTCTCCTTCTACCAAAAATGGAATTGAAATGTCTACCTTAATGGAACTCATTGCACTTCTGAGTTTGACAGACCATCTAGTTCAAACCAATCAAAACAATAGGGTGATAATGGTGTCCTTACAATTGATCTGTCAAGAAGTTCAGGGTGGTGGGGGTGGGGGCCCAGGACAGATGTCTGTGGATGCTCACAGCTGCGCTGACATTGCCACCAGTCTGAAAGGTGGGACAGTAGTGGAGGATCATGTTGTATGCTGTTGTTTAATTGTGTTCCACTAGATTTCTTGGTGTGCTACTTACTTACTGCCTTTGCAATTAGGTTATTTATCTGTACCTAGGAGGACAGAATTCTTTCCAGCAGCTAGGGGGCTCTAGCAGTCCATCTTTCAGACACAAAGTTGCTAGAATTTGCAAGTCTAAATATAAATGACTCTTTTCATTGTTACCTCTAAATATTACTAGATTAATATAATCTTAACATTTTTTAAATTCATGTGCAAAATTACTGATATTCTTGGTCGAAAATTATTCTCTTTATTTCACCTTTTTTCTCCTTTTCATTAAAAGTTCTTTCCTATATAAAATTAAGCTTCTTGATTTTATGTTCAAAGTGTTCTAAAAATCTAAATTAGAAAGTAAATTTCTACTCATGGGGGAAATTATTGACATGCCTGGTAATCATACTAAGCATTTAGGTTGGTATATATACATATACATATACATATACATATACATATACATATACATATATATTTATATATATATACTCCACCTCCCAGGCTGAAGGGATTCTCCTGCCTCAGCCTCCCGAGTAGCTGGGATTACAGGCACCTGCCACCACAACTGGCCTATTTTTGTATTTTTAGTAGAGATGGGGTTTCACCATGTTAGCCAGGCTGGTCTTGAACTCCTGATCTCAAATGTGCCTTGGCCTCCCAAAGTGCTGCAATTACAGGCATAAGCCACCATGCCCAGCTAGGTTGATATATTTTAACCCAATATTTATCTAGCACATCTAGGGAAAAACTGTTCATTGATACTAATATGATAACAAGCAAAATAAATTCTCGCTCCATAAAAATTATATAATTTGACCACTTAAAAACCAGAGCAACGTTTCAGCTTTTTGGGATGCTCAACAGAAGATTTAAGTGGAGCATCTGAAGTTGTATCTGCTTGCCACTCCTGCTATTTTTTCTGACATTTCCACTGTCAAGACATTTAAAAGTAATAATTTCGCTTTAATTCCCAGTTTCTCTTTCTTGTGCCCTCCATTCTGCTCTAGGACATGTTTTGAAAGCACTTAGAGGAACTTAATGGACAGATTTAGCAAAATCTTCATCCTGTTTCCACAGCTTAGTCGTATACAAAAGACTGCATAAACTCTTTCCTCCTTGCGCCTTCATCTCTTAAAGTATTGATTGTGGTCAAGGGGAGAGGCAGAGGGAGGGAGATTTCCCTCCTGTCAAAGCTACACCAAAAAAAAAAAAAAAAATTGTGTTGTTGTTGAATTGGTTCTTTTCAGCTGCTAAATGCCCACTTCCGGTTTCTTGTCAGCCACTTTGGTGTAGGATTGGAAATAACGTTACTTAAACAAGTACCCGCCCGTATTTTCAGTTTCTTGAATATCTCAAAGATCACCGTTTCCCGAGTATACTGACTTCAGGAAAATAGAAAATGGATTTTATTCCAAACCCTTTTTTCCAATTTGCAAACCCAAGAGAGTTCAAAGGAAATGCAATCCACATGTTTCTGACCATTTCTACTCAAATATCTAAAGTTTTTTTTTTTTTTAATGAAAGTGATTTGATGTCTACAAAGCTTTTAAAATAAATCTTGGTTATCCCCCCATTTTTCTCTAAGAAAGAAGTTTCTTTGGATAAGATTAAGTTAATATGAATCCCTTAAAATCTGACTTTGTCTTTAAATTAAAAAATCATGCCGGGCGCAGTGGCTCACGCCTATAATCCCAGCACTTTGGGAAGCCCAGATGCAAGGATCACGAGGTCAAGAGATTGAGATCATCCTGGCCAACATGGTGAAGACCCATCTCTACTAAAACTATAAAAAATTAGCTGGGCTTGGTGGTGCGTGCCTGTAGTCCCAGCTACTCAGGAGGCTGAGGTAGGCAGATCATTTGAACCTAGGAGGCGGAGGTTGCAGTGAGCCAAGATCGCACCACTGCACTCCAGCCTGGAGATGGAGACAGATTCTGTCTGAAAAATAAATAAATAAATACATAAATAAATAAAATTTAAAAAACTGTTTTCAGTAAGGGTGGATTCTAAACTCACTTGTAAATGTATCGTTATCTAGCCCCTCATCTATTTTTACATTTCCTTTATTACATTCTTTCAAGTCCTTTTTATATAGTAAATCATTCATTCATTCAACAGATTCAAATGCCTATCTGTCCCAGGCTGTGCTAGGTTCTGGGGATACAAGAAGAACATGGTAGACATGCTCCCTGCCTTCATGGAACATAGAGTCCAGCAGAGAAGAAAGAGATTGCACAAGGGTTTGCACATCTGATGAGAGAATGCCAGGATAATAGAGAAGGCTTTCCAAAGGAAGCATCTCGCATGCAGCAATCCTCAGCCAAGCAAAACTGGGACCATGTCAAAAGCGAGACCAAGGGAACAGCAGGTGCAAAGCTCTGGGGTGGAACACAAAGAAGGTCTATAGGGCTGGAGCTTAAGAAAGTGTGCAGGGAGGGGTGCAGGATGAGACTGGGGAAGACCATGCAAGACCCTGTTTGCCCATCTGCCTCTTAGAATTCATAGCACACTCAAGGCCACTAACAGGGAAAAAACAGGATCCTCCCAGCCTGACACATCTCCAGACTAGCCCTCCGTGAGCATTTCACCCCAACACAGAGTCTGTACTATGTTAATGTACATCCCCAAATCACCAGCAAGGCAAAGCAAAGTCTCCTCCTCTGAGATTCTTTTAATTATATGGGGATATAGAGATAGATCTTTATTATATAAACATATCTATGCATAGATGTGTATCTTAGGTTGGTGCAAAAGTAATTAAACCGCAGTTAATTGTGCACCAAGCTAAGCTAATACGTGGCTATGAATGTGTGTGCGCATCTTTTGCATTTTCTACCTTTCAGGCTGAGCCCTCCTCCCTTGCCACGGCCATTACTTTGGCTCTGGCTTCCTTTTCTTCCCTCCGCCAGATGTTGAAATGGCCTCTCAGTCTTCCTGCCTCCAGTCTCTCTCCTCTCCAATCTCCAAGCTGTGTCCCTCATTTCATAATGCCACTTCCCTCTTAGACATCCCTGAGAAGTCCTGTGTGAACCTCTGATGAATCTACTTTGCCCAGAGTGCAGAATCTGGAGTAGTTTCTGGCCCAAACCAACCTCAGTGGCCTACCTCCCACCCCTCCTGTCTCCACCTTTCCCCACCTCCCCAACCCTGTACTGCAGTGCCCCCAGCCACATGGACTTTCCTTGCTTCATCTGATGGAGGATCTCTGGTTCTGTGCTGTGAAACACTGGTTGCATGAGATGTTAATGGTTGTCAGGCCAGCCCCCCACAGTCAAATGTGTTGGGAAAATATAATAAAATTGAATTGTGTCACCCCTAATTTATATGTTGAAATCTTAACCTCCAGTAGCTCAGAATGTGACCTTATTCAGAAATGGGTCTTTACAGAGGTCATCAAGTTGAAATGAGGTCATTAGGGTGGGCCCAGGTCCAATACGACTGGTGTTCTTATAAAAAGGAAAAGTGGGACACCGACACACACACATACACACATGGAAAAGCCCAGGTAAACATGAAGGCAGAGATCAGAGTGATCATTTACAAACCAAGGAACACCAAAGATTGCCAGCAATCCACCAGGAGAGAGGCATGGAACAGATTCTCCCTCACAGCCCTCAGAAGGAACCAACCCTGCCAACACTGGCCTCCAGAACTGGAACAGTAAATTTCTGTTGTTTAAACCACCCAGTTTATGGCACTTTGCTATGGCAGTCCTGGGAAACGAATACAAAGTTAAACACCTTATTTCAGTGCAAGGCTTTTCAGAGTGTGTACTAAGCTCATGTGCCCTAAATCTCCAAGAGAGGGGACAGAGCATCCCAAGCCTATTTGACAACAACATCCCCTCCCCGCTTGCATCTCACAAGGACTATTATTCTGAAGAGACTTTGGGAAGTACTGACCCAGGATTCTGAACTCAGCTAAGGGTTAAGGACTAGAATATGCAGGGAGGGAATGGGTAAACAGGTTCACCCTAAGTTGTGAATAACTGACACCCCAAAGCGAACCTATAATGGGTAGATTTTAGGCCCTGTGGAAAGGTGAGTGAAGAATTCCCAGCAAAGACAGTGTTAGCATCTGAGGCAGTAAGACGTTCCACTCTTTTATCTCTAAGTATCACCATGACGGCATCAGTTTTATAATTTGCAGGACCCAGTGCAAAGTGAAAATGCAGGACCCTTTGTTCATAGCTTATTAAGGATTTCAAAATGGTGACAGCAGGGCATGAAACCAAGCTCAGGGACCTTCTAAGCGTGGGATGCTGTGTGACTGCACAGGTCTGACGTTTATAAAGCCAGCTACACCTTGGTCAGTCCAACATAATCCTTTACAATCGTACACTGCTGTCTGTTTATTTTATGAACTACACTAAGAATATTTCTGCATTGTGTGTCCCAAGACCACCCCGAGATTTGATGATTCTCTGGGAGGACTCACAGGAGTTGGTGTATAGTTGTATTGATGGCTATGATTTATTATAGGGAAAGGAGCAAAGCAAGCTCCGCAGAGGAAAAGGCTCATGGAGAAGGTCCAGGGGAAACCAGGTGCATGCTTCCAAGACGAGTCACACAGAGCGTGCTTAATTCCCCCAGCAAGGAGTTTTGACAACATGTAAAATGTTATCTACCAAGGACACTCATTAGGGATTCAGTGTCCAGGCTTTCTACTGGTGGCGGGTCATAGAGTCACCCTGTGCCTGGCATGTGCCCAAATTCTAATTGTGCTCCTCAGTGTTTACACTAACAGGAAATAGCCAGTTCAGGCACAAAACAGCTTCTCTGACACTTTCTCCTGCTCAGGCTCAGTGGATGCACTCAATCAATTCAGATTTCTTCTGTTCAACAATTTAAGGTGATTCTTCTAGAAGTCTTGTAAAAGATGATACACAATGGCATTTCAATTATTTGGCAAAGAAACCTTTCTATCTCTGCTTCTGGAATATACTTTGGCATGAAGTGGAAGTGAGTGTTCAATGTATCTTTATTAGAAGTGTTACCTTGAAGCATTTGGGTGCTGTGAGACGTCACTCTTGGACACCAACCCAAGCCTGACCACCAGTTTCCAGAAATGAGTCTCCTTCAGGGAGCTCAGAGCTCATCCACTCCAGAGCATCACGTATGATGGTGCTGTAGCCCTTTCTCCTTCCAACAAAGAGGCTAGAAGCTCGTTCATGCTAAAGCGCCATTAACCAAAAATGCTTCTGCATTAATCGTCCCAAGGATGATTATGTTTTGGCAGGTGACACTAATTATACCAAAGCTTTAAAGATAGACCCTCAGCCTGCAAGGTAGGGAGTCATTTTGGTAGGACAATCATTGGGTCAGCCCCTCAACGGACATTCACTGTGGAACCGGAACCACTCAACAGAAGTCTTAGTTAAGTCCATTGAAAGGCTGTAATTGATTTGACATTCTAAATTATGTCTTAGTCTTCACTGTAATTACAGTGAGAATAACTCAGGTTAAGTCAAGTATCTACCAATATTTTGGAGAGGCAAGGAGGGAAAGGTCTGTGATAACTCTCTAAATTATCCAGATTTCTATTTATATAGATCATGTTTGGTTTTGATCAACCCATACGTGTAAGTTTCCTACCTTAGACTTTCATGAAGACAGCAATTAGACAATTCACCAATAATTTTTCCAAAGATAAATTATTATTTATTTAACATTTATCAATCCAATGTGCCAGCTAGGGGATATGGAATATACAAACTTGGCTTTTGCTTTTCAGGATATTGAGACTCCTGAACGTACAATGTGGCACACAGAAAGGGACCCTGGACTTGGAATTTGGCTCCTTGACTAAGAAGCCGGGTGGCCTTGGGCAAGTAAGTAGACAACTCTGGGCTTCAGTTTCCTCATCTGCTCAATGAAGAAAGTAACCTCTCCTTCATCCCAGAGTAGGTATAAAGATCAATAATGTAACTAGATTCATATGAAAGTGGTTGATAAACTATAAGTCGTCTGTGTGTGTGTATGGGTGGGTGTGGGGGTATGTGCATGCTTAAAGAATAAGGGAAAACTGCATTTAAGAAAACCAGCACGTTTAATAAATGATGGCAATAACCCAGCCCCATTATGGGGAGCAGTTACTGTCATCATCCGGATCACTGATGGCACAATTAACTTAATTAACACATACCTCCGTGGCAAGTCTGCTGAAATAACACTTTTCCTTTTAACATACCCCAGCCTTGCCAGCAAGGCATCTCCGAGTCACGCATCTTCCAAGGAGGGAGGCTCGCATGTCAAACGGCTTTTAGCTGGTATGCAGAAAACTGAATTCCAGAATATCCACATCATTAGCAGCTCAAGTTACTTAGAGAAATATTAGAAGCCTCACTGAAGTCTTGTAGAGAAGGGCAAAGACCAATGCATCCTCAAGCAGAGGTATGTCTGGGTAGACGGGTATGACCCGACGAGGAAGCCATTCTCACCAAATCCAGAGTGACTTCCCACAGAGAGAGCATCCTCTTCTGCGTAAGATTCTGACGAAGGAGGCTTGGGCCTTTGGTCTGTCGTGGTGGTGACGGGTTTCTGACAAGTGAGCATGAGTCCGTGTCTAGGTGAAGAGCATGCCTACAGATTGCACCTTTGCCGTAGCATGGACTCCTGCTGATCACCTTGGTTGAGTATTGTTTAGGGCTGGAAAGGGGAGACCTGGGATAAAGCGATGTACCCCTCCTACTTCAGAGGCCTTCAATTTCGTTTAGCTCTCAGGAATGTTCCTCCTACGCTATTACTCTCTCTTTTCCCCTTCTCTCCATGGCATGACTCCATTCCATTTTCTGCCTTTCTTCCTATCGCCTCTGACTGTTATTTTTATTTCCACTCATGTTGACAATTATTCCTACACTTCTTTACAATATGGTTTGACTATTTCAGGTATGCAGCTCATCTCCCCAGTGAAATTACACTTTCCTTCAGAGTCAATATTCTTCTGTATTTCCCACAGCAGACTAACAGAGGGCTGGTCCATGATAGATATTCAATAAACAATTGCTTTTTGAATTTATTTTCCTTTACTTCTCTTTCATTATAATTTGGGTGCATGAGTTCTACAAAGACTGTCTGCGTGTATTGAAGACCCAATATAATACTGGCTTAAATATGACAAGTTTATTTGTCTCTCACATTATAGTATGTGACACAAGGCCCTGAACAGGCAGACAGCTGTGCTCCAGGCAGTCATCCTGGGACTCAGGCCTCTTCTATCTTGTTGCTCTGCCATCCTTGGTGTGTTGTTCTTGCATGCCTGGTCCAGCGCAGCACAAGGATGCAGGATGGTGGGAACATGTAGAGGGAGGGCACCTCCTCAGAGCTTCTTCGCATCCTTTCTGCCACATCTGATTCATCAGATCTGGTCACATGACCATAACTGGCTGCAGTGGAGGATGGGAAATGTAGCCTTAATATTGGGTGGCAAATGTTTAAATAAAAAATCAGAGTACCATTAATAAAATGCAGTAGCTTTCAAAATTTTAAAACCATGATTCATAATAATAAATATATTTTACCTAATGACTCAATACAGGCACCATGAACACACAGAAAACTTTTATAAAACAATACTTACCACTACTTTGAGTGATGCATTTAATATTTTTATTATTAATTAATTCATTTATTTGAGACAGGATCTCTCTTTATCGTGGGCTGGAGTGCAGTGGCACCATCTTGGCTCATTGCAACCTCTACTTCCTGGGTTCAAGTGATTCTCGTGCCTCAGCCTCTTGAGTAGCTGGGATTACAGGTGCCTGCCACCATGCCTGGTTAATTTTTGTATTTTTAGTAAAGACGGGGTTTCACCATGTCGAACAGGCTGGTCTCAAACTCCTGGCCTCAAGTGATCCGCCCCCCTTGACCTCCCAAAATGCTGGGATTACAGGCATGGGCCACCATGCTCGGCCAACACTTAATATTTTTATAGTTTATAAAATAAATGTTGTTTGTGACTAACAAATGAGGGATGTCTGCAATTTGAAAGGCACTACTACACAAGGATGAAAGAAGAAATCGAGAGAGTAACTAGGGGTCTCCACCATGGAGAAGGAAGTACTTGAGCATAGGCAAGATAATTTACCTAAATTCCTTGCAGTGCACATCACAGTATTAGACACTGGATAGACACAAGAAAATAGTCAACCAAAGCAATCAGTCCATAAATCAAACAATCAATGAAATATTACCCAGCAGAGGTGGAGTCTTTACTGATAGTTCAGACAAAAAAAAAAAAAAAAAAGAAATGAAGGCCAGAGGGGCCTTTACAAACAGATCCTCTGGGGATGTGAGGAGAAGAAATTCTCCTTGTCTTAAGAGACAATATGAGTTGTGTGTAGAAAAAATACCCACAAAAACATCCATCCCTTTGATCCTTCTGTACTTTAAGCTTAACAAATAATTCAGATCAAAACCAAATTGATCTAATTTTAATTCTTTGTCATGGCCTCAAATTTATGAACTGTGTCAAGGACAACCTCATACATGTATTGTGATAGTGTATCTCCTAGACTTTCCTAATTCACTTTTGTGCTAGAACAATCTATAAAACAGATTTGTCATTCCTTCCATAGACTTCAAATTTGAGGAAAACCTCATATGGTGTGATGTTTTTCCTTGACAGTTTCAGCTGACTTTTGTCAGATTTTTGACAGCAGAAAATAAAACCCACAACTCTAAGAACGTTATACTGCATTTATTTTCAGAGGAATAGTTTTGGAGTTTGGAGGAGTTTGAAATGACTTCTAAATGATGTCACAATTGATGCTTTAAAACAGGCCCCAATCTTTTGTGCTACAAGCACCGCTGGCTTAATTAGTTCTGGCGGGGGCATCATCGTTAACTGCAAGTTAATTGTGTTAGCGGGCTCATACTATAGCGCTTCCAGAGGTTTTGGTTTCGGTAAACAGTGCATTTCCATGGCATTTCTTGAAAGATGCCGGGGTTAGTGGCATGACAAGAACAGTGCTGCGTTACAGAGCCTTCATTGTTGCAGAGGGGCCTAGGGGTCACTTATCCCCACGTCTTTGGTGATCTCTGCTTCTTCTCTTGCTTCGTCAGCGGTGGGAGAGGCCCCATCCCACCACTTAGACCAAACGTGCATCAATGGAAATCAGAGGTTGTTGCTGTCTTGGAGGCTGCTAAAAGGCTTCTGAAGAAGTGAATCAGTGTTTTCAGTCTTGTTTTCATTCCACATCCCAAAGCTCATCCGGATTGGCATCTGTGTTTGCTGCCTCCAGAGAGAGAGAGGCTAATTACTGGACAAAGCTGGGGATTAAGCTTCCTTCTTGCCCTTATGAAGGAACAATCCCATTGGAACAGGGTTTAGGGCTTATTAGGAGAGTGGTGGAGAGAAAAGATGTTTTCTCCGTGCAGGCGTTCCCCATCCTTCCTGGATAAAGAAGACTGAAATGTACAGGGCTTTTAATCCAACACCTTTGGCAATCACGAGAAAACCCTTGCAAGTCCCCCGAAGATGGCGTATCTTTTGCCATATATTCATGCAATAAGACATGACAGGCACTTTATTTCATCAGGGCTACACACCTTGAATGCATTTTGTGGCATAAGGCCAAAGTACAAATGACTTCAACTCTTACAAAATGCAATATCCTTCCACAAAGGCATTAAAATCATTGCACTGGCTTATTAGTATAAGAAATAAAAATTACTTGAAAACTAAGGAGGAAGAAAGATTTCCTAAGATAGGTTCCTGGGGGTCAGGCACCCAGATTGCCAATAAGAATCTTCCATTTGCAAATAATGTTCAAAAGACACTTCTTAATATAGTCAGCCTGGAAAAGGGCTCTGAAATCTGAGAGCAACTGGTTCTTCTTGTATTGCCAAAGGGCAAATGTCAAAGTACAGCATTAGAAGGAGATATCTGTGTCAGCATATAGACCCTTACACCAGCTTTCTGGGTGTAAACGATTCCTATTTTCTCATTTCTCCTAAAAGATTGCAAGAGGACTTGTGTGTTTATAAAAGAATTTTTAACACTTTGGGACCAATTTGCCTTTTAAAAATTTGCCTTTGTGAATGAATGCTCCAGGGTAGTCATAATCTAGCCCTTCTAAATCCCTGCCTCCCAGCCAGAAACAGGCACATTTCTAGATGATTAGAGAACTTCAGGTGGGAACGTTACTCTGCTTCTGGCTTTATGCCTTAAAATATGACCTAAGGCAAGCTATCATTTCCCAGAAATGAAATATGTCATATGTTACTATTAAAGTGAACCAGAAAAAGAGCACTCTATTACAATAATGGGTTTTGTTTAAAAAAATTCAAATGTCAAATCCCCAAAGGAATAATACATATTTGATACTATTATTAGAACAGCAATACCAGTAATTGTATGAGGTACTTATATTTTGCATTGTTCATCCAGTAAAGGGATTTTATGTAAACCTTTCAGTAAAATTATTGTGTCAGAGGAAAATGAGGAACAGCATCACTCATTATTCATGCAATCAGTATACATTTATTGGGGGTGACTGTGTGTTGGTTATCAGTCTAAATGCTGGGGATGAAAAAAAAGACTACGACAGCTTCCTGCCTTCAAGGAGCACACATTCCAGATGAGGAGACAGATACAGCAACTAACTACAATGCAATGTTACAATAGACATGGCGGAGACTTCAGTGAGGCCATGGAGTATACTACAAGGAACTATGAATTCTGACCAAAGAGGTCCATATTGTCCTAGTGTCCTGTTTGAGCTGAGCTGAACCTTGAAATATCAGGATGAAGCACGCATTAGGCAGATGGAAATGAATGGGCAAAGGTATAGCAGTCAAAAACGTCATGGCACACTTAGGGACTGGTGAGTGTTTTTTTTTTTTTTTTTTGTAACTACAGCAGTAAATCTGTCAAGCTGTCCAGTGTCACATGTTGAACTTTCATGGACTAGAATGAGTTAAAAAAAATCTGAATGCTTTTTAAGCAGTAGAATTTTACAAAATGAAGGGCCAAGGAAGGCAATGAGAGAAACAGACAAAATGCTGCATGGAATAAAACTGTCATTCTCATCCTGACTCATCTGTTAACTTATGAAAACACACTTACTTCAAGAAATGCCAGACAATTGCTCACTTCACTTGCTTATGGGTGGATTGAACCTAATTTTGTGGCATTAAAACCAATTTTCTGCTGAGCAAACATGTCACAGAGGATTACATGAATCTTCATAATTATTAATAATACTTGATACTTTGATGTCACCTTTCATCCTGAGATCAGTCCCATACACACAGGAACAGATAAGCTCCAAGGAAACAGAGATGATATTAATACATTAAGTCACAGTGCTTTTCTCTCTTTGATATTCCAAGGGCTTTCTGGCCATGTGTTTCTCTCACCTTTAGAAGTTAGTGGATGTAGGCCGGGCACGGTGGCTCACGCCTGTAATCCCAGCACTTTGGGAGGCTGAGGTGGGTGGATCACAAGGTCAGGAGTTTGAGACCAGCCTGGCCAACATACTGAAACCCCGTCTCTACTAAAAACACAAAAAAATTAGTTGAGTGTGGTGGTGGGTGCCTGTAATCCCAGCTACTTAGGAGGCTGAGACAGGAGAATTGCTTGAACCCAGGAGGCGGAGGTTGTAGCGAGCTGAGATCACGCCACTGCACTCCAGCCCAGGCGACAGTTCGAGACTCTGTCTCAAAAAAAAAGAAAGAAAAAGAAAAGTTAATGGATGTAGTTGTAAAGCAGTGATTTTTTTAATTATTATTTTTATTAGCTCCTACTACAAGAAGTCTTAGGCTACAGTATGGGCCATATCTTTCTGTTCACAGCTCTCCTTGGAAGATCAGCTTTTGACATACCGGTTCTCCTACTCCTTGGCTTCTTTGCCTGCTGATCTCATCCTGACATACCAGAAGTGGGCTGTGTCTTCATGGATTCTTTGACTTCCAGAAGAGACTAACAAGGCATCATCATCTTTATCAACATCATCATCATCGTTATCAACATCATCATCATCGTTATCACTATCCTTCCAACTACAACCCCCACTACTGCTGCTGCTTATGAAGTAAGCACTCTAGGCACTATTCTACTATTCTAAAAACTTTATTTTATATATACATATATATATATATATATACCACATTAATTCCACACCAACATTATAGGGTAGCGCTGTCCACTAGAGCTTGCTGCAATGACTGAAATGTTCTATATCTGTGTTGTCCAATATGGTAGCCACCAGCCACATGTAGCTATTGATCACTTGAAATATGGTTAATGCTACTGAGGAACTGCATTTTTCTTTTATTTAATTTTAATTAATTTCATTGACATAGCCACATGGCTAGTGACTATTGTATTGGACAACACAGTTACAGCCTCTGGGGGTTTATTGTTACCTTTTTAAAAACAAAGCTCTGTATTCATCAGCAGCACAAACTTAATAAGGACAAGTGTGAGTGAATGGTTCAGAAATACATTATTGAAGCTAAAAATACAGATGCTCCTTGACTTCCAATGAGGCTTATGCCCTGATAAACTCATCATAAGTTGAAAATATCATAGGTTAAAAATGCATTTAATACACTTAAACTACCAAGCCTCACAGCCTAGCCTAGCCTACCTTAAACATGCTCAAAACACTTACATTAGCTGGCAGTTGGGGAAAATTATCTAACACAAAACTATTTTATAGTAAAGTGTTGACTATCTCATGAAACTTATTCAATACTGAACTGACAGTGAAAAACAGAATGATTGTATGGTCCATAGTCAAAATATGGTTTCTACTGAATGTATATGGCTTTTGCACCATGGTAAAGTCTAAAAATATAAGTAGAAGCATCATAAGTTGGAGATCATCTGTATTTTAAAAAGAAGTCCCATATTCTACATTTGGAGAGCTTTTAGTTCACCCTTCCCCCACCCTGTTAAAATTTGATTCAAAAGAATTCTGTGGAATATATAGGGTAACATGAAGTCATTTCTCAACAAAGAACATTTACAAAAGATGTTGATGATGTCTTAAACCTCATTGTAATCCAACTATCCCAAGTAGTCAGCACCGATAAGCACTAGTCCCTCTATTGAAAATTGAAATTCCAGTTACTGATTTTCCAAAAGAAGACATTCTCCTCCACTTACGAAATGGAACAATGAAAGAGGGTTTTCTGTTTGGGGTGACCGGGGGAGAAACGGAGTCTTCACACAAAGTCTTAGTTCATATTCAGCCCTCGTTTCCCTGAAACCACATCCCCAGGGTTTATGTGGTTTGTTTGTGAAAATATGGGAAAACATTTTAAGTCGAAGAAACTGATCAGATGACTTAATTACATTTCTGCTTAGTTCAGCCTGTAACTTAGACTATTAGAGAGAGAGAACTCAAGTAGCCCTTGGTTTGAACCATCTGTCGCGAAAATGTGACATATGTTTGCTTTGTTTACTCAACAACCAAGTGTAAACTGATACACTGAACTAGAGGATCCCTGAATGGTGTGGCTATGGGTGTGTGTGTGTTGGAGGAGGGGTGTCTGATGAGGGCGTCCGTCTCCTCATACCTACCTGGAGGAACACGCGTACAGCACAAGAGGAGTGCGGATCCGTAGGATGTCCCTCGGGTTTGGGGCGCGCCCCGAGGCGCAGACCCTCTTTGGCGATTCCACACAATGTGCAGCCCGCCTGCAAGCAGCCGCTGCAGCCGAGGGGCGCGCCTGGCTGATGTGTGGTTGAATGGAGAGCGGCCCAACCCTCCTCCTTCCTCCTTTTCTCCCCGCCCTGACACCCGGGCTTCAAACTTCAACCAAAGCCCGTGCCCTTTTCAATTAACCCCCCTCGATCAAAATGAGCCATTCTTCTCTGTCCTCAGCGGCGGCCCATTGTCTGGCGTGATAGGTTTGCAGATTTGACAGCTGGGCGCACACAGATTTGATTCAAACTCGGTCTCCCCGAGAGATGAACTTGGACATCAGCAAAGATCCCGAGCACTGCGGGCTGGCTCCTAGACCGGTCTCCGGACCCAGTGTAGACTTCGGTGCCCCGGGCGCCCCCCGGCGTGCGGGAAGGGGAGCGTGTGTCGGGGTGGGGGGCGGGGGGTGAGCAGCACGACAGGGAACCAGCGGTCCCAGGGGTTGGAGCGAAGGGCTGTGCACACGTCAGGCTTTTTGTTGTTGTTGTTAATTTACTCTCGAAACAGCCAAGATGGAGGTCAGCTTATAAATTTCCTAAAGCCAGGTCTGGCCGGGTTTAAATTCAGTGGGCTGGGGGCTCCGCTTTTGTCTCCTTGTCGGGGCTCGAGGAGAGAGGTAGAGACTGCGTGTGCATATGTGCGTGTGAGTGTGAGTGTTCACGCGCTGGCGCTGGCGCGGACGAACGGGTGGGCGCATCCCAAGATCGCCGCTCCGGCGTCCTGGGTCTGAGTGTGTCTTGAACGCACCAAGTCTTGAATCACAGCCACTAGTGACGTGGGGGAAAACTTTGTTTTCCGAAGAAGGGTCTGGCTCGATTGCCCTAAGAAGAAAGAGCCCTTGTGCCCGTGTGTGTGTGTGTGTGTGTGTGTGTGTGTGTGTGTGTGAGAGAGAGAGAGAGAGAGAGAGAGAGAGAGAGAGAGAAAGTGTCTGGCAGCACCCGCGGCCGGCTGCAGAACGCTGCGTGTCCTGTGCGCGCGTGCGGGTCCGGCGGCGGGTCCCACCGCAAGCGGGCGTGTGCAGCTGCGGCTGCCTGGCGGGCGAGCTTAGGAGAGGGCTGGAGCTGCGGGGCGGCGGGAGCAGGAGCAGGCCGAGGGTCCTCTGGCCAGAAGAAATCTGGGCTCGGAACACGCCATTCCCCGCGCCGCTTCCAATAACCACTAACATCCCTAACGAGCATCCGAGCCGAGGGCTCTGCTCGGAAATCGTCCTGGCCCAACTCGGCCCTTCGAGCTCTCGAAGATTACCGCATCTATTTTTTTTTCTTTTTGTTTGTTTGGTTTTTTTTTTCCTAGCGCAGATAAAGTGCGCCCGGAAAGGGAAGGAGGGGGCGGGGACACCATTCCCCCGAAAGAATAAATAATTAAATAAACAAACTGGCTTCTCGCCGCAGCTGGACGCGGTCGGTTGAGTCCAGGTTGGTGGCATTTGGAGTTTTTTTCGTTCTGTTTGGGAACCCATTGCCGCTTCCCGTCCCTCTTCCCCACTCCTTCTTCCCCCCTCCCCTGGCC
This sequence comes from Symphalangus syndactylus, assembly GCF_028878055.3. NCBI lineage: Eukaryota > Metazoa > Chordata > Mammalia > Primates > Hylobatidae > Symphalangus > Symphalangus syndactylus. Next base: position 22,178,946 of record NC_072424.2, read on the forward strand.
ACCCCTTTCCGTTTTGCAGGCGTCTCCCAACTTTAGGGCCCGGGGGGCGCTCGTGGCGCCGGGTTGCACCTGCCGGGGCGCGCGGGGACTGCGGGCCGGCGCGCTCGCCCTGGGCTGGGGTGCGGCAGCGCCCGAGTCCCTGGCACCGGGCGAGGGTGTGAGAGGAGCGGACGCCCAGGAGGGAGCCGAGGACGCGCGGAGGGTAGCGGCGCAGGAACCAGGTTTCAGCCCCAGTCGGGACATCGGTTCCCCCTGGCTTGGCGGCCTCTGGAGGGAGAGGAGTCCGGGGGAGAGGGAGGGCGGCGACAGGGGCTAGGGATTGGCGATCGGAGTGGGGAGGGCCGGCGGCCGAGCGAGCTCGCTGGCTGACGCGAGGAGGGGGAGGCCAACTTCCCGGGAGAAGCGGCTCTTTCGGCGCCAGGGCTGGCTAGGGAGCTGCCGCCGCCGCCACCGAGGGCTGCAGGCTCCGCTCGCGGCGCTCGGAAAGTACCGTTTATTTATTGATTTGCTTGCGTTCAGCGTCTCGGGTTGAACCCAACAGACACCTCCTTGGACTTTAGGAACCCTCTTCAGACCTCTCCAGCCCTCACCCCCATCCCCGTGGCAGCGGCCCCTGAAATACACGCACATGCACCCCGACCTGGGTGGGGGTGGGTCCTCACCCCGGCGTTGGAAAGTCCCCAAAGGCGGGAATGGGGGAGGGGAGAGGGTTCTGGGGTGCGGGGAGTCTCCGGCGCTCTCCGCTCTCATCTCAAAGCGCGCCCTCCCTTCCAGGTTGGGTCGGACCTGAACCCCTAAAAGCGGAACCACCTCCCGCCCTCGCCATCCCAGAGCTGAGTCGCCGGCGGCGGTGGCGGCTGCCAGACCCGGAGTTTCCTCTTTCGCTGGATGGAGCTGAACTTTGGGCGGCCAGAACAGCACAGCTGTCCGGGAATCGCTGCATGCTGAGCTCCCTCGGCAAGACCCAGCGGCGGCTCGGGATTTTTTTGGGGGGGCGGGGACCAGCCCCGCGCCGTCACCATGTTCCTGGCGACCCTGTACTTCGCGCTGCCGCTCTTGGGTAAGTCGAGGCCGGCCGTGGGCTTTCTTACCCGCTGAGTCTTTCCTAGGGTCGCTTGCAGCAGCCCACCCCGCCCTCCGCACCAAAATTGGGGCGCGGGTGTGGTGGATGTGGAAGGAAGAAGTTTCGTTTTGGGGAAGGGGATCGCGATTCCCCAGGTTAGGGAGGCGGTGGCGGCGCGGCGCTGCCCGAAGATTTTCGGGCTTGGTTTTGATTTCCTGTGGTTTTTAATGACCCAGCTTGGCGGGGGACTAAGGAACCCTCCAGCCCAGGGCCCTGCACCCCCAGAGAGTCTCTGGGAGCTCGCGGAGCCGCGGCAGGCAGGTGGAGTTGGGGAGCATTGTGGCCGGGAGAGCAAACTTGGAAGAGAAAAGTTTTTCCCGAGTAGCTTCTGGGCGCTCTCCGCCCGGCGGACCGCTGACCACGGCTGGCCTGCCCCGCGCCCAGCGCGCGCCGGGTGCCCAGTCCGCCGCCTCACTTCTCCTCGGAAAGCGCCTGAGTTTTAGCCGGGCGAGCTGGTGGCTGGAGCCGGGGGTGGCCCAGGAGCCCGGGTCGTTGCTCAGGCCAGGATGCCCCGGGGCGGAGGGCCGACGTGCACGGTGGGCAGCGCAGGCTCTGGAGCAAACCCTTGAAGCCCCGCGGGCTGAGCCTGCGCCACCCTTCCTTGCGGGCCCGGGAGGAGGGGAGAGGAGCTGGAGTTCCAGGGGGCGGGAAAATGGACTCCCGGATGGTCGAGAGGTGGACCCGCTCCCAGAGCAGGGCGCCCCCGAAGGCTAGTCAAGCATCCCTGACCTGGGCGCGCGCCCTCACCCGGAGCAGGGGCGGCCGGGGTCCCCGCCCGCCGCACTCAGGCTCCCTCCCCTCTGCCCCGCAGACTTGCTCCTGTCTGCGGAAGTGAGCGGCGGAGACCGCCTGGATTGCGTGAAAGCCAGTGATCAGTGCCTGAAGGAGCAGAGCTGCAGCACCAAGTACCGCACGCTGAGGCAGTGCGTGGCGGGCAAGGAGACCAACTTCAGCCTGGCATCCGGCCTAGAGGCCAAGGATGAGTGCCGCAGCGCCATGGAGGCCCTGAAGCAGAAGTCGCTCTACAACTGCCGCTGCAAGCGGGGTATGAAGAAGGAGAAGAACTGCCTGCGCATTTACTGGAGCATGTACCAGAGCCTGCAGGGTACGCGTGGAACCTCCCCACCCCACCCCGTGTCCCTCCCCGAAGGCAGGGGGGCCCTTCGTCCCCGGGCGAGCTGATCTCATCCTCCACTCACTTCTCCCCAGCTGCAGAGTGAGGACCTTTCATTGGCCCCCAGGGACAGCGGCAGCTGGTGTTTGCTGGGCTGACCAGCATTGTTGGGCCTGGTTGTTGGAAAACCCATGAGGAGGTCGGGGGCTGGGGGGAGGGCCACCCCGGGACCCCGCTGACCTCTCTGAAACCTGGTCGGAGCATGGGAGGAGGATCCCACTAAAGGGCCCCAAGGAACCCACAACTTCTTTCCAAGGAGAGCCAGCCTGGGGCTTTCCCTGGCCTCGGAATAATAACAGGAAGGCTTGCCCTGCATCTGGTCTGGACTTTCCCCCTGTCTTGTTCCCTTTAACCTGCTCTGATGTAAGATAAAGTATTGTAAAAGGTCCAGGAGAATCCATTCTATCTTCACCCTCCCCACCAAACATGATCAAAGGCAGATGTGTGAAAAACCATTTGTCATCTTAGATTAGCTGAGTCTTGAACCAGCTGGTGTGGTTCAACCTTGGTTATCACAGAAGTAGCTCAGGGAGAGAAAGATCCACTTGTCACAACCATCCAGTCCAATGGGAATGTTTTGGTCCTCGTAAGCCAGAGGGGGCTCATATTTGCAAACCTAACACAAACATCTTGTGTGTTCATTCTCGACTGAGACTCACACTGGAGATTTGTATTATACAGATTTGACCTGTCAGCACTGGGTCACTTCCTCCAGAGTCTATTAATGAAAACCTGTTTCAGAGGTGGGCTGTTTAATAGCCATGGTACCTGCTTTCCAACTGTATGCCAGGTTTTGGGAGCAAGCAGAAATAAGGGTCTTTCCTGGGTCACCTTTCTTCCATTGGCTCCTGGAGGCAAGCGGGGCTCGTGACGTCACCAGCTCTTTCCTCTCTGATTTCTATTCCTTTGCAAAGAGTGGGAGAGTTTTCTGGCAAGATCAGGCTGGGTTGTTCTCCAATATTTTCATGGCACTCTGGGGAGAACAAGGACAACAAAGGCAGGGGAATGAAAAGAAATAACCATAGCGAAAGAGATGCATTTGAAATCTTTCAAAGTTTCAGCGTCTTTTTGTTACACAATCATAACATAATTAGAATTCAGATTCAGCAGCAAAAACCTGCTTGAAATATATCTGTTTTTCTGATCTGAGCCCAATCTTTCTGTTGTTTTTAGGAAATGATCTGTTGGAGGATTCCCCATATGAACCAGTTAACAGCAGATTGTCAGATATATTCCGGGTGGTCCCATTCATATCAGGTAAGCAGATTTATACTTTCACGCTGATGCCTTTGTGTGCCTGAATTCGTTGGCTTGCATTCTCTTTGGCTCTCAAAGAGCATATAAGTAGATAGTTGAATGGCACAGTGTTTCTGGGAAATTAGAAATAGGATGATGATAATGAAGAGGCATAATGCCTAGAGATGATTGTATGACTTGAAAGTAATTCTAAATGAAGTAATGTGATGTGTTGGTTTGGAAGAGGTTCGAGGGAGGTGACTTGGTTGAGTTTTTTTTTTTTTCCACATTAAAATATGATTGGCCATCTCTTGCAAAGGGAGTGCCACTTCTGTCTGTAGGTGGCAATGGTATTCTCTTCTTGCTGCATACCTTACATAGCGCCTCCCTGGAAATGGAATCTGTTCAGATTATGCCACTTACTTTATAAGAGGCCCGAAGATAGATTGTTGAAAAATTTGGGATGAATTCACTTGTCTGCCTTTGATTTAAAAGATTAAGCTCTGCCATTTGTTAACAATTCTTTTGCTTCTATTTTTTCCTGAGCAAGTGTGTGCATTTATGAGAGAAGGTACTCCGGCCCCAACGGCCCTTTTAAGTGTAGTCTCGCTTCCCGTGGTTTGTTTTGTCTCTCTTTGCAGTTCCATGTGTGGTTTGGAAATGAACTTAGTTTTAGAATTAAGTTTTTCGTAACATCTGCATTCAGACAGCCCATAAATAAGCAAGGCAGTAATTTATCTTTATGACATACAGATTCCAGACTAATGTTGTCTTTATTTATTTACAGTTTAGACATTTTCTCAAGTATATATAGCCACCACAAGTTATATGTCTCTCAGTGGTTAAACGTGATGGTTAATGTTGAATTTGATTTTATGAGATTATGGTTTGTAACTGGTGACAGTGTCTTGGTGTTCTAAATGTTTTGTGTTTTTTTTTTGCAGAAAAGCCACAGAATCAAGGGAGTGTATAAATACTGATATTTTATTTGGGTGTATTATACATGCATTCATCCATTCACCAAACATCCATTGAGCACCTACTATGTTCTAGCTATTGTGGTTTGGGCAGCGAGTCAGTCCATCATCTTGCCTTCATGAATCTTAGAGACAGCCAGGAACTGACGTTTATTAAGTCTTATTATTTGCCAAGCAATGTGTTAACAGTGTTACATCATTAACTTATGTAATCATCAAGTGCTTCTTAAGTATTATTATTTCCATTTTATAGATGATTAAATGGAGGCATAGTGAAGTTAGGGAAACAGCCCCAAATCACGAAAGTCTTCAATGGTAGAACCAGAACTGAAACTCAAATTTGTTTGATTCTAAGCTTTTGTAACATCTACCCTTTGCTACTCAGAGTGTGGTTCTTATACCGGCATCATTGACATTGCCAGGGAATTCATTAGAAATACAGGATCTCATTTTAACTACCGAATCAGAATACACATTTTAACAAGATCCCTGGGCTGGGTGCTTCATATGCATATGAAGCTTGAGAAGCATTTCTCTACATTATTCTGTCTTTTCCTTCAGAGGAAAAGTGTGTGTGTGTGTGTGTGTGTGTGTGTGTATGTCTGTTTTGGCATAAGATATAAGGATACGAGTTTAGTATAAGAGGAATTCAAATGTTTCTCTGAGTAACGCCAATAATTTCCACTCCATGTCACTTCTAGTGCTTTCTGTCCCTTTCATCCAGCCAGGACAGTGGTTTAAGCAGTGGAGAGGAGATGTACAGACAAACATATGTGACCACCTAAGCTCTCCTGGGAGCAGATCTGTGGAAACTGGGATGGGGTGTTGCCAGTGTAGTGCCAGGTGCCAGAGGCAAACCTGACCTTCATCCTGCTTTTGAGGGACAATGCCTGTTACCTACTGTCTGCCCTGTGGACTCCTCAGTCTTTGTACTGATGCCTGGAAGGGTATGAACCTCTCCATGGTCATTGATAGTGAGAAAGCAGGCAAGGAAGAAGGGCCATTGGGTTTTAATTTCAGAATTTCTATGAGCAATGGTTTTTGTTTGTTTGTTTGTTTGAGACGAAGTCTTGCTCTGCCACCCAGGGCCCAGGCTGGAGTGCAGTGGCATGATCTCGGCGCAATGCTACCTTTGCCTCCCGTGTTCAAGTGATTCTCCTGCCTCAGCCTCCCGAGTAGCTGGGATTACATGCACCTGCCACCACACCTGGATAATTTTTGTATGTTTAGTAGAGAAATACATGTCACCATGTTGGCCAGGCTGGTCTTGAACACCTGACCTCAAGAGATCCGCCCGCCTCGGCCTCCCAAAGTGCTGGGATTACAGGTGTGAGCCACCATGCCTGGCCACAATGGGGTTTTTATTTTTTTTTAAAAACTTATCTTTTTAGAGACAGGGTCTTGATCTGTTGCCCAGGCTGTAGTGCAGTGGCCTGATCACAGGTCACTGTTGCCCCAAACTCCTGGGCTCAAGCGATCCTCTTATCTTAGTCTCCCGAGTAGCTGGGACTACAGGTGTGCCACTACACCAGCTAGCAATGGAGTTTTTTTACACTCATTTTCCCTCTCAGAGTTGCTCTTTCATTTGTGTAATGAGGCAATTGGAGTAAATAATCTCTAATCGTTAGTCCATGGATCTGAGAAAAGGTTGGGCTCATCTCTAGAATTCTTCCACGGTTCTCTTACATCACCTTCTCTACCCTTGCAATCATTTCAACTCTTAAGGAGTCATGGTCATTCTCAGATACCACTGGTTTGTCTGAATTTATGAGTATTGGACATTCTTCTGCATGGGCCAAGTTTCACTTTTGCATTCCTTGGATCCCATTCGCAGGCCAGGTTTCTTTTCATAGCAAGTATGATCTGGAGTTTGTGAGCCCTGTCCTGCCTAGAACCCAGAAATCATAATGAATCAGCCAGAGCCAGAAAGGCCTTGTCTAGAGCTCCATTTTCTATCTCAAGGGCATTGGCTTTAGGTTCCAGCACTAATGAGCTTTGACCTCTGACAGTGACTGTGTTCCTTAAGTGGGATAGTAAAGCCAAATGGAAACTTGAGAGGCTTTAAGTCATTGAATAATGCATATTATCCAGTTTGGCCTTTGTAGGATGGAAAAGGATGGAGGAACAGGATGATAAATGTTGCTTTTCACGGTTTGAATCTGAGCTTTCTAGAACATCTCTTCTGTCTTGAAAAGTTATCGGAGGAAGCCAGGACAACAGTGTCTCTGCTTTTCACAGATATGGTAGCAATCAGAGTTTCCATATTTGGATTTCTCTGCCCAACATGAAGAGCGTGTTTATCTACATACACTAAGGGTGAGCTGAATCCTCCCAAGGAACAAGACATGTTTGACGTTCTTGTATTTCCATTTTCCTTGGATTCCTCAAACCCACAGTCATTTTAGCCGTTGTTTGCTTGCTAACCACATAAAAGGCCTTGCTGAGGTATTATCAGTGGCCCGTTGGGAACAAGAAGGAGAACAAAAATAAGGTGGAGTCTAAAAACCATCCCGTCTGTTTAGAAGCTTGAAATGCGAAGGGAAACCAAATAGCCAAGTCAGGAGAGAACTGCAGAGGGAGGGTGGAGGGCTGCTTTCCAGAAACCTGAGAGCGGAAGCCTTTGGCCCCTGGGGCACGATTAAGGGCTTGAGGAGGTGTGTTTCCTGTGGGGTGAGGCTAGTGTGGGTTTTAGGGGCCTGGAACATGTAGTGAGCGGGAGGACACACAGGAAAAAGTGAGCCAGTGCAAGAGGATGTCGGAGAGGCAGGAACACAGAAGTGTCCTAGGATCCCAGAGGGCAGAGCTTTGTGGACGCTGAGGCTCAGAGGCAGAAACCACCATGCACAATGCACTGTTTAGCATCTGCATCTCTCCCGGCCAAGCTCTCTGCTCTTGCACCTCTGTTCTGCCCCTGCTTTTCTTCCTCAGAAAAGTTCAAGACACAGTAAGAAGTAAATAGGGTTTTGAAAGGATGATGAACCTTTTGGCAATTTTTTTGGACTCTCTGGAGTGTGAGAGCAAAGCAGTGAGAAATTTTGAAAATACAGTGAGTGCTAAGAAAGCTTGAGGATGGGGATCAGAGGGAGGAAAGAAGCATCTCTTTGGCAGCAAGGTTTAAAACTATTGATTGGGAGACTGGATTTTTGTAGAGAAGTCAGGAGATGCCAGGCCTTCCTTAAAATACAATCACAGTTGATGATATTGCATGCAAGAATCAAGTGGATAGATTGTAGGGAATGAGTAACGTTAGGTTTTGAACATCCTGATTTGCTGGAGAAAAAAGTCTCAGCTTCTGGCACTCATCTTTTTCCTACCAAGTGCTAGGAGTGGCTTTGACCTTCCCGGGAAGCCTTAGGATCTCCAGATTCATTCCCAAGTAATTGGAAGTGGTTTGCTCTAGGATGAGATGCACCTAAACTCTCTCTTTTTCTGAGTGATTCTGTGAATAATTAGCCATGTTTAGCATTTCCGTTCAAATGCACCATCATATTTAAGTCGTTATTTTTAAAAAAGTTATCACAAAGTCTACATGTTGGAGAAGAGCCTTGTAACATCACCTGCTTTCCTGTCAGGTCATGATGAGAGAAAGCCTTGTAAATACCAGCTATTAGGGGGTGTGGTGGTCCTTTTCTTGCACTCAGCTCTCTAATCCTGATGTTCCTATATTTGAGAACCCCTATTCGTTTCCTGTTATTTACTCTGGCATATGGTAAACTCCTTAGTGGGCCAGTGAAGGCCCTGCTCTCCATCTTGAAGCCCCACACCCCCTCTCCGCTCAAGCTCACTGAGCCAAACGATTCCCCAAGTATTTCATGTGCATTCACTTTGCTGTGCCTTTGCACATGGCCTTGCCTTTACTTAGAAAACTTCTATCAGTTCTTTAAGACCAAGATCAAATTTCGCCTCTGAAGGCCTTTGCTGGAATCCCCCCAAACAGGCAATTCTACTCAGGGCTCCCTCATGCTCCATTGTGCTCTTGCCTTTATGGTAGCCGTTAATCACAGCATATCGAGAGGACTTATTTATGTGTCTGTTTTTCCCACTGGAAAGTCGGAGACTTGCTTGTTATGCCAGGTGTCAATTCAGCACCAAGCATCCTTCTTGATCCTGAGCCGGCATTCTGTCAATCACAAGTGGTTGAATGTTAGAGAAGAAGGGTCCCTAGAGATCTAGTCCAGCACTCTGTTTTATAGACTTGAAGCTCAGAGAAGGGAGGGGATTGGACAGGGTCACAGTGCTTGAGGGTAGGCTTGGGGACCTTTGCCAGGTCATGGCACTGGTGTAGGGGGAGCCAGTGTTGGCTCCTTTCGGTCTGCATACTCTCTGGACCAGCCTCATTCATTCTGGAGACCTCAGCCACCACTTAACATTGATGACTCAGAGCCTTCCTTCCTACTGCAGCCTCTCTTGAGCGCTAAACCAGCATTTCCAGCTGAGACTCCATCTGGCGGTGTCTCAGTTAACTCAAACTTAGCATGTCCAGAATAGATCTCATCATCTCTCCTTTGCTCCTTACACTCTCTCTTCCCGGATCTCCAGTTTTATTTAATAGAATTGTTGTCTTCCTAGTGATCTGCACTATAAGCTGTGGAGTCATCTTCATCCCTTCCATTGTCTTCACCCCTTCAGCCTGACCCATCACCAAGTCCTGCTGAAATTATCTGCTGTCTTTTGAATTGCTCCCCTCTTTCCACATCACGGATGTAACTGTCTTATCTCTCACTTGAACTCTGCATGGGCTTTCCAGCTGACTTCCCTAGCTTCTCCCAGTCCAACCTGACCTCCTCATTCCCAGGTCTTGTGCACCTTGGTGACTTCCAGGAACACTCTGGCTTCAGTCTTCCTTCACTCGTTTACTAACTGGCTTTTGATCTCGCCCCAGCCACCATGTATCATAGACAAGACAGGTTGAGCAGCTGCCGTTCTACCAGCACTCTGGGCAGCTTCATCCCTCCATACCTTTGCACCTGCTGGTGCTGGGAGAAAGAACACATGCTCTGGAATTCCACCAACCTGGGTGAATGAATCCCAGCTCTGCCATTCACCTTATCTTGAGCTCACTGTGCCTCAGGTTCCATGGGTGTAAAATGGGATGATGATAATGCCTACTGTATAGGTTCTTTTGGATTAAAGATGTTATATGTAAAATATCCAGTATAGTGCCTGAAACATACTTGGTCCTCAATAAATCTCAGTCCTTTTTAAAGCTACACTAAGGCGATGTTGGCTTGCTCCTGACTCGACTGGGACTCTTTTCAGCAGACCACATTGCCCCATCAGAGAATGATGATTCAATGTCTTGCAAAGGGTAGCAAACCTGAGCCTTCAGGAAGGCTGCTTATCAACTACCTCGGACAAGCAATGAAAAATCTATCCTCTATCCAAAAGGCCCTAGAGCAAAGTCCTGTCTCTTAATCACCCGGCCCAAGGCTTAGCTACCCTGTGGGGAAGGTCTTCCTTGTTCCTGCACTGAGTCTCTCCTTTTCCCTTGGACCCCTGTCCTTATGCTCTGTGGTCGGAAGTGAGTTGGTTGCAGCTGGTGATCACCTGGGTAGGAGCTTGTGATCAGGCTTCCTTTCCAAGCTTGGCTGATTCCTATTCCTCTAACCTCTCCCCATAAATCTTCTTTCCAGTACCCCTCATAGCGGCAAGAATTACTGCTCCCTGAGAAGGGCATGCCTGAAACCTAGGAGATGCTTCCGTCTGCGAAGGCTCTAAGTACACTTACATTTCACTTTCACAGACCACTACTTTTTGTTTTTATTCTCTCCCTCTCCTGCCCCTCAGCAATCCATTTTTATTGTAGAACAATAGGAAATTGCAAACAGGTAAAAAATGGAAGAGAAATTTCAATCACCCAGCGTCCTACCACCCCAAAATAACTGCTGTAAACATGCTAATAGGAGCCTTTTCCAATTTTTCCTATATATGTAAATATGCATAGATGTGTATGTACATACATGCATACATATATGTTTTTTACAAAAATGGTGTCATAATCTACATCTACTCTCTGATTACCTGCTTGATGATCTGAAAAACCTATGTCTTTCTGTCTCACTGACCACTTCCTAAAGGCAAGATTTTATTATTTAGATTACATGTCAACTTCAAGAAGGTCCATGAATAAAGGAGTAGGACATGCTAGTATCTGTACACTTGTGGCAAAGACCTGAATGTTCCAGGGAAGACTGTGAAGGTAAATACAGTTAAATATTTTGCATAGAGTTACTGTAGGTCCTGTTACCAGAAGAAGGGAGAAGATAAAACATCAGTGAGTGACAGGTAATTGCATGAACTGAAGATTGTTACAAGGTGCAAATTATTTATAGCCAATATGTCTGTCCTCATTCCTTCTTCTTAGTCCTCTGAAGTATTTCTTTTTGCCATCTCTTAATTTTTCTGCTGTCGAAGCTTGTTCTTTCCAAGGGATGTCCTTTTTATTTTTTGTTCTCTGGGACACAGTAGCAAATTCTCAGGAGGAGGTATCAAATTGGGGCTTGTTTGGTAAAAGAGTATGGATCCAGGAGTCAGGAGATCTGTGTTCTGCTTCTAGCATCATTTACCCCTAACTAGCTGGGTGACCTTGGGCCAGTGTCTGCAGGTCCTGAGAGTCATCTGCTCCTGTTGTAATTTGAGGGCAGTGGCCTAGAGTGATCTTTAACATATTAGGTTGGTGCAAAAGTAATTGCTGTTTTTACCATGACTTTTAATGTTTTCCTTCCTTTTTCAAGGGCCCGTGTATTGAATCTTGTATAGTTATTCAGTTAGTTATTCTGGAACTATTTTTCTTTCTAGCATTTTATTCATGCCAAGGAAACTTGTGATCTTGGCATAGGTCTTTCATGTTAATAACCTTTATAAAGTATGATTTATTCAATGTATACCTTACTTTGAACTAGAATGTATTTAAGGCATCTTATCTGGATACATGGAAGAAGATAAAGTACAAAAGAAAATAAGTAAATGGAGAAAACAGGAGAAAAGAGAAGATGAGAGTAGGAAAGAGAAAATGAAGCCAGGAGTGAGCTCAGTAGACAAATACATGCTACAAGATTATATTTCAATAAATTAAACGATCGGAAGTGCCGCGTTTGTTTCACAAAGGGATAAATAAAACCACTGGATTTGTAGATGCAGTAGGATGTTTGGAGGTCATTCTAGTCCCGTCCCCTTATTTGACTGATAAGAAACCAGAATTCCATAAATTGATAGGACAATGGAACATAAATTGTCTAGGACAGTGATGACAAGTAAAATTAGGTGTGTGTTTGCTTGTAAATGGGTATTTGAAACTCTCCATATCTTGGCATTTCCCCACCTCAGTTCTGTTGTCTTTCACCTGTTCAAATCTGTGCTCCCCTCTTAGGATACTACACTTTTTTTTCTTTGTTTCTTTTAGCACGAGAGCCACAGTTAAGGAGGTAGTTGTTCATTGTTTTGGAACAAGCGTTAATTAATAGGTCTCTGGCAACAAGAACTAGTGGCTGGAATGTTAATTTTCATATTTCTTGACACACTTCAGGATTGTCTGTAAGGAAAAATGAGAAATTATTTGTTGCATTAAGCCCTCTCAGCCCTGAGATTTTTTTAAAGATAATCTTTCATTCAGAGTTTTTTGTTAAAGAAGCTAACCACTTCCTGTAATTTAGAGACTCAACTAGCTGGGTCAGTGATGAAAATGAATGGGTAATTTGCATAAGAGGCTAATTTATTATGTCTCCTGGGCATTTCTTTCATCTCTCTTTCCATTCTAATTAATGTTCTAAGAGGGTCTATCTCCATATCAGAAATTAGGGGTGAAAGCAGCTATTGTTAACCTTTGTTATTATGATTTTTTATCTTCTGTAATCTTTTAACCATTTTCTTTTCATATCTAGGATTTACATAGACAGGGCTGTGGGGTATATGGAGAGATTTTAGGGGTGTACTCTTTTACGATCTTCCTTCAAATAGTAGGCTGTTGTAAAAATAAAAATGACTCAGGATAGCTCTCCAGCCACAGGAGGATTTGCAAAACATATAGAAGTACGCAGCCATGGTGGCAGAATTGTTTCTAAATACAAGCTCTCAAAAACATCTTTATAAACACGTATACAGACACATAGGCATACATACATTTGTGTATCTGCCTGCTCACATGGGAATGTTTTTATAGAGTGTGTTAAGTGTGGATATGATAAAATATTTTGCCTCAAAAAGATCTTCCTTGACACGTGTTTCAGTTGGTCCTGGCTGTGACAAAGGCAGCTGTGTGTGCGAGTGTGACGCAGCTGAGGAAAGGCAAGAGAACAAGCAGTTTCTTCGAAAATCAATTGCAATTTACTCCTACTAAATTAGCCTAGGGTCCGCCCTATCCATGCATTAGCATATGACAGACTTTTAATCATTTGGTCAAGTGGCCTATTTTTGGTTACACTGCAGTTCCCTTTGGAACTCTGCCTATCCCAGAACTGTGTATTCTCCTCATTGAATCCTCAGTCTCTTTAAAGGGGAGGTGAGTGAGCAAAGAGGAGTCCTGCTGGGGAAGCCCCTACCCTGTGTCCGCTTCCCCTGCCGTGTGTCCTGCACTAAGCTGCCTTTTCACAGACTTACATTCTTCTGGTCCCCCACCATGCTAAAAGGTACTTATTGTGCCGTCTCATTTCTGAGGAGAAAAGCTGGGATCAGAGAGGTTGAGTAACTTTCTTAAGGCCACACAGCTGATACCTGGAAGAGCTCAGATTCACTTCTTGTTCCTGTGACTCCAAAACCTGTGCTCTTTCTACTGTTAGGTGATGAAATTTTAAGCACAGACCAGGATCCTTTATTTAGAAGGAGCTATCTACTCCCTCTTCTCCCTCTTTAATTCCCAGCTTTCTCCTTGTTCTTCCACCCTAAAACACTGTTTGACAAAAGGCCTTTAAAGTTGCAATATACACCACTACCTATTATTTTAATATTTGGGCCTGCGGTCTGATGGGTTCTTAATTGACAACCAAAATCCAGAACACGCGTGCTATTAAGACCATTCCTGCGGAACTGCAGAAATATTAGCCAAAGAAGCAATTTCTGGATTGTATCTTTTTTCATTTCAGTGTGAGATGGAAGGCTTCTAAAGTGGAGCAGAATGCCTAGGGCCATTTTTTGTCATGTTGTCGTATAAATAGCATTACACAGTGGTAAAAAAAAAAAAAAAAAAGGAATACATAGTTTAGTCCCACTTTAAGGTGACCTAATGTGCTATTCATTTGTCTTCCTCCATGCTGGTACCACTTTCCTCTAGGTCCCTGGGAACTGTGTAAGGAGCACCATGCCAACTGTGATTTCTGTTGCCCTTTGCACATGATCGTTTTGTGTACAGTTAATAATGTATGAAAATAAGTATCGATTGCATTCTTTGTAGGAGAAGGCCTGCAGGTTTCTTAAAGCCCATGTTTATGAAATGTTTCATTGATTCCTGTTACTATGCGTTTTGAATAAAACACTTGATGAAGAAGATACCAGGAGATCCCTGAATTTCAGAGAGTTCTCAATGGAACCACTGTAGGTATTCTTCTAAGCTTGGGAATGGCAAGTGGCATTTGAATGGGAAAAGAAGTGATCAGGCTGAACATACTCCCAATTCGAAATGGTTGCATTCCCCATGATACTTAAAGAGAAGTAAAAATAATAATTACAGCAGCTGTGAGTTGCAGCAAGCTAGGTGTTTTATGTGTCATAACTTGCTTAAGCCTTGTTCAGTAGAGGTACTTTTAGCCCCATTTGGTTGGTGGATAAGGGAACTGGGGCTCGAGTGAGAAACTTTTCTTGAGGGCACACACTTAATAAGTGGTAGAGCCAGCATTCTCATCCAGGAAGCCTGGCTTCAGAACTCAAGCAGCAGCATCAATTTGCATGCATATAACATGCATGGGAGAAATGGCCCATGAAAATATCCCACGAAAGTGAAGTGCATGAACTGCATAAAGGATTATTAGATATTTTTTACTTAGTGATATATATGTGGGTATATGATGCATATAATATATATAACATATTACATTATATATGTTACATATATATTACATACATACATTATATATGTTATTTTCATTTTATATTTATTTTATTAATTAATATATTATATATTATTATTAATATTATATATTATATATGTTACATATATTTATACTTATTTTAGAATGAAGAGAAGAAGAGGTAAGTTTTTATAGTCTCTATCAGTTTTCAGTTTTTCAGTATGATAGAATTTCATTTCTGCCAAATTCATTCATCAGATATTTATTAAGAACTGACTATGAGCACAGTGGGAGGCCCAGGTGATTCAGAGGTAAATAGGAATTGTCCTCTAAGAATTCCCTTTTTTGCTTTAGAGATAGATATAAACAAGATAAATTATGATGAATGAGTAGAACCCTGTAGAAAGCTCACATACGGCCCTATGGTGGGAATAACGGACTGGATGGTGTCGTGGGTCAGAGAAGGCTTGCAGAAGGGGACTTTTCAGCTGGCTTTTGTGGAATGGATAGGAGTTTGGTGAGTAGAGCTGAGTGGGGCGAACATTCCAGGCAGAGGCAACAGCCTGGGCAAAGGCACAGTGTGTCCAGGGTTTGCCGTGGCTGGAGCAGCAGGTATGAGGAGTGGTGTGAGAAGAGCAAGCAGAGAGGCAGGTTTGTCACACTCAGGGGCTTGGCCTCTGTCATCGAAGATGGGAAAGGAAGATGGCTAATTTATCTCAGCATTGCTGAAATTTTTAGATTGAATCGCATGAAATTGCCATTTTAGTAGGTCAACATGGTAGAATAGCAACAATTTCAGACAGTTCAACTTAATATAGTTTTGTGTCATAAAGGCACACACAGGGGCTCTGGATGCTTCTCGACCAGAGAAGGACATAAGACCTGCTGTGGGTGAGTAACCCGTCATCATAGAAGGTACCTTCTGGGAAAACAAAAAATGAGGCCAGGAGCACTGCGCTATTAGCCTCAGCTCCAGGTGGAAATGGAGCAAGAGCAAGTGTGGGTCAAGTTCAAGCTCCTCCCTTCCAGTTGCACCTTCTTGAGGAGAAAGCATGCACAAGCTCGGAAGGCAAAGGCCAAGTGCACAGAGCCCAGCATTTAGGTGTCGAAGGCAGGGAGGACAGAGGAGCAGGAGTCTCTGAGGCAGGCTGGCTGCGTCTTCCTGGGTGGTCCTGGGAAGATGTGGTGGGGGCGAGGTGGTCGGGGGGGTACAGGTAAGCAGAAAGACAGTAGAGCAGACAGGGGCCAGCAGGAGTCAATCCAGGAAGCTGGGTCATCCTGAAGGGGCTTGGCTGCTAGGAGGCATTTTGGCTTGTGGTAGGAGAAAGGTGGTCTCTGATAACGGTTCACTGGGACCCTGTGGATGCTGAGTGGCATGGCTGGTGTTAGGAGGCCTCCCCTGGTGGACAGTGGGGATATGCACAGTATGGGTCCCTGAGAGGATGGCTCCCATCTGCTTTTCTGCCGGGTCCCAGCCCCAACCCCCGCACTGCCCTTTGTCCTGGGCTCAGGGTGGACTTCTTCTCTCTCACTTGGGAGCAGTGGCTCAGGTGTGGGTGCCTGGCTCCCTAGGCAGTGTTGTCCTCCTGCCTGGGAGGGATGGTGCTGTCCAGCCTTCCTTGGACCTCTGGAACCGTGCTGTGTAGCACCTGTTTGGAGGACTTGAGGTATGGGCTTGTTTATTCATTTGTTTTGTATTTACTGTTTTCTTCTCTGACTCCCCAGTCTTCTGCCTCGCCTAGCTGTTTTCTGTGCCAAATTCTCAACTCGATTCAGAACATTTCGCAAGAGAATGTCTCAATGAAAACTCAAGTGTTCTAAATGAAGGGAGTTGTGTTAATTGAAAGCAGTGCCCACTCACCCCAGGGAGCACCTGCTTGAGGGGAGAGGATGGGGAGGAAGGGAGGGAGGGCTGGGAGTGCCTATGCAGCTCACAGAGTTGGCTCCTAAGAAGCTACTGAACCCTCTCTGTGTGTCCTACCCTGCGCCCATGCTGTGTTATGACATTGCTTTTATGACATCAGTGGGGCTGGGGTGGGAAGAGGTGGTGCTGCCCTTTTTAGCTGCTGGTGATCCCTGGGAGGAAGGGCAACATGTTCCTAGGGCAGGACCTACCGGGCGGACCCTCTGCATTCGTCCCAGAGATAGGGCTGGCAATGGGGAGGGGCAGGGGATGAGGTCATGGTGATCCCCAAAAATATATGTGCTGCAGAACAGCACGGTGGCAAGGAGCAAAAGCCTTGGAGTTAAGCACACTCGGGTTTGAATTCCATGTTCCAGCACTTAGTAGCTGTGAGACCACAGGTAAATAGTTAGTTACAACGTTCTAGGTCCTGTATGTGTAAATGGGGCTAATAATAGTATCCAGTTCATAGGGTTGCTAGAAGTAACACTTAGGGAATGTTTCATTTGTTTTTGGCCCTCCTGAGCTGTGCAGGAAACAGTGGTGGGTGGGTGGATGACTGCCAGCGCCTTCCTTTCCTATGCATTCTCACTCCCTTTCTCCTCCTCCCTCAATATATTAGCATGAAACAGGAGTAGTAGATGATTTGAGTGCATGCAGATCTCTTCTGAAAAGAAAAGAAACACCAATAGCCATACCCGAAATTACAATTACCAGTCAGTTCAAAACATTGATTTTCTACTCTACACTTAAGCAGTAACTCAGGTTTTTTGCGAACTTACTCTGTGCCAGGGAATGTGCTAGCTGCTGGGGAGATGGTGGTGAGCCAGAAAGTGCAGAGTACAATGCCATGTAAAGAAGGGAGAAGGAGAGAGGAAGAGAACTAGGATGCAGGAAGGAAAGTTCTGGAAAGGGATGGCAGAGACTGGAATGTGGGGATGTGGCGAGTGGATTCCAGGTGAGCTAACACATCAGTGGAAAAGGAATGGGCATGTACCCAGCCAGCACAGAAAATTAATACTGAATATGCTAGTCCTGTGTTGAGTGGATGTGAACACGGTGGAAACCTAGTGTTTTTTTTTTTTTTTTTTTGATGATTCTCAAGAATGTTTAAAAAAATGCAATGTTTGCAAACAAAGTAGAAACAGTTGAAGCATTGTTTTCTATTAGCAGTATAAGGTTTACCGGCTATGGGTATTTTTTCCTTCTTGCTTTCCAAATTGTAATTTTAAAAGATGAGGCATTTCATATTCAAGAGTTTCCTTTGTCTGAAATAAATTATTCATTTCTACTCAGTTTCAGAAACAATGAACATAATACTTAATGCATCACAGTTAAGCGGGTGCAGCTTCATATAAAATTATGTTCCATGCATTTTGGTGGCAAACAGCAGCGTATCCTATATCTTGTCGACATTTGTTCCTCATAAGCAAAATATAAAGAAGTCGAAGCCCAGAAATGTGTTTTCTTTCCTCTCACGGTGGAGGGGGGGTAACTTTAGACCCAGGCAGCCTTGTTTTTGACATTCCACAGCTGTTGGTGGCTTTGTCAGTCTGTAGAGAAAGTGAACTTACTGCAACTATCTTGTGCATGGGGTCAGGTGAGGGTCAGAATTCTTGAGCACCACACATTTATCTCAGTCTTCTTTGTCTGGGTTTGAGATCTGTCTAGAATCCTCTTGTGGAAGGGCATTGCCTGGAAATGACTTCCTTTGGGATTTGGTGGCGGCTGTTTTTTTTAATACTGGCTGGTTGGTCATGTGGCGTTTTCTGAGGATCTGGCCCTGAGATATTCTTCCTGTGACAAGGTTCCTCTTTAGGAAAATAGGTACTGCCAGCAAGGATCAAGATGTCTGTGGACGTCCACTTTAGGCTTGAAGATTTAGCTGTACTGGTTCCCAGGAGCATTTTTTGGGATGCCTCTGACTCAAGTCCCAGCCCTGAGGTCAGAGTGAAAGCTGGCTCTGGTTGTCAAAGGGCAGTTGTCAAAGAACATTAATTGTGAAATGTCTGCTGGCCTCCCATCAGTAGGGTAGGAGATGCTTTCTTTCTTTCTTTTCTTCTTCTTCTTTTGTTTTTTTTTTTAATAGAGTCAGGGTCTCACTATGTTGCTTAAGATGGTCTCGAACTTCTGTCTCAAGCAATCTTCCTGCCTTGGCCTCTCAAGTGTTGGGACTATAGGCATAAGCCACCATGCCTAACCAGGAGATGCTTTCATAGGCTATTTCTTTTTTCTTTTCTTTTCTTTCTTTTTTTTTTTGACAGAGTCTCTCTTTGTTGCTCAGGCTGGAATGCAGTGGCACGATCTTGGCTCACTGCAGCCTCTGCCTCCCAGGTTCACGAAATTATCCTGCCTCAGCCTCCTGAGTAGCTGGGATTACAGGCACCTGCCACCACACCTAGCTAATTTTCTTTATTTTTAGTAGAGACAGGGTTTCACCATTTTGGCCAGGCTGGTCTCAAACTCCTGACCTCAGGTGATCTGCCTGCCTCGGCCTCCCAAAGTACTGGGATTACAGGCATGAGCCATTGCACCCGGTCTCATAGGCTATTTCATTTAATCTTCATAAAAGCCTGAGTGTTAGCCTTCAGTATGCATGAGGGACATTATTCACATTTTGCATAAGAGGAAACCAAAACTCAGAGAAGTCCAGTGACCGGCCTAAGGCCACATAGCTAGTTGGTGGCAAATCCTGAATTCAAGCCAAGTTTGTCCAGCTGCAAAGGCCTAGCCCTTTGCATGCTACACCCCCCCCCCCCCGTTGCCTTTTTGATTGTCAAGAACAAAAGCAGCTAGATGCAAGATGGATCCTCAGCTACCTCTGGCCTAAGCACCGTTTGTATTTGAACAGAAAAAAAATTACATGTTTTTTAGTTTAGAGAGGCTTAGGAAGAAGGCCCTGGACTTGGCCAGAAGTTTTCCTGGATGCCTCCCTGTCCTTGACCCTGGTTTCTTGCTTTTTTAAAATTTTCTCTTGTGAGACATTCTCACTCTCTTGCCCAGGCTGCAGTGCGGTGGTGCGATCTTGGCTCACTGCAACCTCAGACTCCCAGGTTCATGCAATTCTCCTGCCTCAGCCTCCTGAATAGCTGGGACTACAGGCATGCACCCCGACACCTGGCTAATTTTCGTATTTTTAGTAGAGACGGTTTCACCATGTTGGTCAGGCTGGTTTTGAACTCCTGACTTCAAATGATCCACCCATCTTGGCTTCCTAAAGTGCTGGGTTTACAGGCATGAGTCACCGTAACTGGTCTTGACCCTGGTTTCTGTCCGGTGCCTGCCCTGGCTGGCTGGACTCACTGCAGAGCCCTCCAGGGATCCTGGTGCTCTGTGCTTCCACTTAGGTGTCCATGACCTCCAGTTCTGCAGTTTCTGTGGCATCTCTTGCTCTGGTATTTCCTATGTGGCAAAGGCCCCGGGGAGTTGGTGGATGAACTCTGATTTTTGCGAAGCCCTCCTTTAGAATAGGTCCATCCAGCTGCGTGCTGGGTAGTCCCATCTAGATATCCTGGCCATAACTCAAACATGGTCTGTATTGAACTTGCCTTCTCTTTTAATCTTGTAGACTGAGGAGGAGGCACATTAGAACCTTAGGGAGATATTTTTATATTGGCGGTGGGGAGCAGTGCTGTAGTAGAAAGGATGTAGATTTGGAGTCAGACTAAGTTTGCATCCTGACTTCATCCTTTCATAACTAAGGCAGGTTGTTTAATACCTTTAAGCCTCAGTTTCCTGATTTGTAAAATGTAGACAGTATCTGCTGTGCCGTGTCATTGTAAGGACTGGATCTGTGTTATGAGACAGCGTGTTGAAGCCTATCACCCAGCCACAGTGATAGAAGTTCTTAGTTGAAGACAGGAATCTGTTTACTGGTCTGGAGACATTCACTGCACCTGGGAAGGGCAGGTAGTCCGTGTGCTGGTCCTTCCAGTTTTCTAGGGCGGAAGTGGTGAGGGTGCTTTTCAGACTTCGCGGCTGCTCTCTGGAGACTGCTCAGTACATTTGCACTTGCCACCCTGAGATGCATGACCACTAATAGCCTGGCTTGCCTGTAAGACAAAGCAGCCCCACCATGCAGTAGGCGCCAGCTGTATACCTCACTTGGTATCACCTGCAGCCTTGCCTTAGGGTTACTACATTTTCCCACTTTCTCACAGCCTGGCGGAGCTGAGGCAGATGCACCTGAGCGTGAGGGCAGCAATTGACCTGTTCCTCCACGTGTTCTGTTCCTACCACGTGAAGGGTAACTTCATTAAGAGAAAGTGCAGTCGAGGTAGATAGAAACAGCCTCTCAGAAATGGCTCTCATGCAGATCCGGCTTGCTGCTCGTATGGTGGGCGAGCCTTGGAGACTGAGGGAAGGTGAGTACTTGTGAGTTCCTAGGCAGAGTGAGTACCCTGCGTTGAATGTAGAATTTTCCTATTAAGAGCAGAACAAAACAGGTTTTTAGATAAGCACTCTGACGTGGGCCGGAAATGCCCGGCAAATATTTACCCTAGATGTAAAACACTCACAAAGTCAAATGTTGTTTAGAAAACCCTAAAATAGAAAATTTATACTCAGGGTTTTATATTTGGTAATTGTAAAAAAAAAAAAAAAAGGCCTTTTGTTGTCTGTGTCCTCTAAGCTGACTTTTACAACATGGAATGACGACAAAGCCTCCTTTGCCCGCCCTCCTGCCCATGTCTGCTCCTCTGCCCTTACTCAGCCTCATGACTGCGTTCCCAGCCCCTTTTCAGACACATACCTCCTCCGCCCATCCCATCCAGGTGACTGTGGCGTGTTTTGCTTGCTAAGCCTTGATTGTGGGCCTGGCACCATTTAACCTGCTTCTCCTCCTGAAACTGAGCCTGAAATGCTGGAATTGACAGATTTGCCTCCCCACCAGCTCCCAGGAGTAAAGGAACTCTACTGGCTGAAGTGTTTAAACTCCTGGAAGGCTGGCATCAGACTTGAGATATTCTTTGTATGCGTCAGACACCTGAGTTAGAGTCTCTGAATGTCCCATTATACGTTTTATGCTAGACCCCTCTGTTCCTCTCTGGCAAAGCAGAGTGTTTGGACCATATCAGTGGTTCTAACCTGGCAACCTCACATATTTTGTGCATCAGTGTCTCGTGGGGGAGGTGTATGATATTCTGAGACATCCACCCGCAGCCTTACCCCAGATGTGCTGTCTTGGGTGAAAACTGCTATGCTACGGTGGATGATTTCCCCAGGAACTTTCTGGCTCTGACCTGCCATGTGCTCTTCGGAGCTTTGTCAAGATTCTTTGGATGACTTCCTTCAGTCCATCAACAAATGTCTACTGAGCCAACTTTTGTGGGCTGGACATTGTGCTAGGGTCCTAGGGACATTGGCATGGACAGGGATGAACTCATGAAACTTATAGTCTAGTAGAGGAG
The DNA here is from genome assembly GCF_028878055.3 of Symphalangus syndactylus. Taxonomy (NCBI): domain Eukaryota; kingdom Metazoa; phylum Chordata; class Mammalia; order Primates; family Hylobatidae; genus Symphalangus; species Symphalangus syndactylus. Next base: position 22,200,765 of record NC_072424.2, read on the forward strand.
GAATATGAATTAAAATGCACGTGTTTTGATAGCAGTCAGTGCTCTGAAGAAGAAAACTGACCAATACGATAGAGAAGGGAACAGAGGGGAGAAGGGGACCCTTTTACATGTGGAAGTCAGAATGCACCTCTCTGAGGAGGTGACTTTGAGCTGGGACCTAAATGACAAGGGGGAACTGGCCATTCTGAGCACCGGCTGAAGAGCACTGTGGCAGAGCTCCAAGGACCCCAGGTGGGCCAAGCCTGGTGCATTCCCCAGAAACAGTGGAGCTAGTAAGGTGGGAGCCTGGTCCCGTTTTACCAGTGATTATCTCCTTCTGCTGCCCTGTGCAGGGGGCCACCAATGGGACCAGGCCACCACCAGGGCTCAGGAGGGAGCTATGACCAGGGGTCCTGAGGACACCAGGGAGCTTCAAATCCATGGCACCTGCTTTCTGGGTGGTGGGACTCATGAACTGTACCCAGAAAAGTATCTGTAGCTGCGTTTCACTATCCTAGAATTCTGAGACATGAGCAAAACAGCCGTCTGAACCACAAACTTTGTGCTCGAGTGTGACTTGGAGGGGCCAGCTTTGCCCTGTTGCACTTAAGATGTACGCTTTGAAAATGTAATCCTTAAATGATAGCACTCCTCTAGTGCTGGGCTCATGTTTTGTATCGATTTATCTCGTTCTTTTAAAAAGATAACACAAGGAAGATAATTATAGAATCCTGATGTTGAAAGAGTCTTTGTGATCACCAAGTTCATCATCAAGTCCTTACTTGATGGATGGATAACAGAATTAAAGACCAGAATGGTTGAGGGCTGTGCTAGGAGACAAAATGGGGCTGGAGTGGGGACTTAGCACCCTGGGTTCTCTCTCCTTAGTTGACATATGTAGTGTCCACGTAGGACAGGCCTGAAGAATGGTGACGCCCCAGGAAATGAAGGTTCAACCTCTGCACACATCTGTACTATCGTCAGAGAAATTCTTAAAGAATCAGGTCCTTGCCCACTTTTCTGGCCTCATCGAGCCCCATTTCCCATGATGGGTCATAGATCTGAAGACACTCTGCCTTTCTCCTCCCTAGCACACACATCTCTCTTGTTCTGCCTCGAAGCCTTTGCACTCGCCTTCCCCCATCATCTGGAATGTTCTCTATGATCTTCACTTAGCTGGCTCCTCTTTGTCATTTTCAACTGGAGATCTTCCATAAAAAGAAAGCCACTTCGCTAAATATCACTCCCTCCTCGTTCATTCTTTATTACATTTCCTGTTTCGTTTTCTGCACAGACCCTACCACTGTCCTCAGCTATTTTGTAGATTTACTTGTGTTGTGTGTCTGTTTCTCTAATGTTAGGTTGTGTACAAGAAAGAACCCCATCTGGCTTCTTTAATTCTCTGCACTTGGGTAGTTTTCCCAAGAAAACTATGTAGTAGGTGCTGAGTAGATATTTGTTGAATAAATGAATGAATGAACAAATACACAGTGAGTGAGAGCTAGGTAGGTAGAAGATGCTTACTAAACAGCTATTTGGTGCCCAGCACTTAGTTGAAGCAGGGCAGAGGTGTACAGGTCATGACATGAGGGAGACTATGGTCTTGCCAGGGGTGTGCATCTGTCAGGAGCCTTTCTTTCATGAAGGACAGAAAACTCATCTCAAGCAGACTTGGATCATAAAGAAAATTTGTCAGCACTTAGGACTTATCAGAAGGTCAGAAGTAGGACAGGATTCTGGCAAATTGCTGTCACCAGGACCATGCCTCCTGGACCTCCAGTTCTTGGATGTGCTTTTTGTGTTGGGGGCGACATCTGCAGTGCCAACAGGGTGGGACCTCCCAAGAGTGCCACGCTCGTCTCTTGTGTTCAGTAATGGACCCAAGCAATTGCAGGCCTCACAGCCTCATATACACCATCCTGGACTAAGTACTTGGCTGTAGAATGGTGACCAAAGTCAGATTGGCCCCTCCCCCATGGAGCTTATAGTCTACCAGAGGCGAGAGACACAAATACATAGAAAATCCAAGTGTAAAATGTCATCCCAAAGAGAAACAGGTGATGCTCTGAGCACCGGTGATGAGGCAGGCTTAGGGTGGGAAGAATGTTCCAGCAAAGAAAAGGCCAAGGTTGTGTGGGGTGAAGGAGCGGGCCAGAGTGGCCAGTGTGAGATGAGACTGGACGTGTCATCTTGAGCTGGTTAGGAACTGGGGGAAGGAGTGGGGCCATGTGGCAGGCCTGGAGCTGGCCTGCAGACTCAGCCTGGATGCCTAAATCTTGGAATTCACCGTGGCAGGAATTGCAGGGTGTGCATGGTTTTCTCAGCCCACTGTCGTCATTGTCACATTTGAGAAGGACCAACTATACCCATCTGGGGAAAACAGGCCCTTGGAGCATTAGTGCTGGTATGCTAGAGATTTAATTCGCTGCTTTTCAAACAGACCCCATGCTCTTAGGCCAGCCCTTTAACCGCCCCCACCAGCCTCAGTTTTCTCAACTGTGAACTGGGGTTATGGACTTGTTGGCAGGCCTACAGGAGCTGACACATAACAAAATGCTTTGCAAACTCCACAGTTCTAAAGCAAGTCACTTTTGGTTGTTTTGATTTTCCTTCAACTGTGGGAAGAGAATGAATTCAAGATAATTAGAAACAATGAGCCCTAGCACTTTGGAACTGGAAGAAGCCTGAGGGACCTTCTAGTGAAAGTGCAGAAGGTGAGTTGTGACTCGTTGTGGGGCCTGTTGGAGATTTGAAGTTGTCTGGAGATCGGCTGCTTCTCCTTCCCTGAGCATCCCGGGGATCTTCATGCCCCTTAAGCCTGCAGGGAAAGGAACAGTGCTCCCTTTCCCGCCTGATTGCATTGAGCCTGGCATGGTGGAGGTACAGCTCAGGTCTAGTGGGTGCAGGCCACTGTGAGACTTGGCCCAGCCTCATAGCAAGTGGCAGGCAAAGCCCCATGAGCCTGTGATCTCCAGCTCTGAGGCTGCTCCCTTGCTCTCCCCTTTTGCCCTTGCCACACCCAGGCCACATTCTGGAAGAAGTTCAGGGCCACAGATCTGGTCGAATTCAGCCTGTGGAACACACAGTCAGCTCCCCAGTTGGCAGGGAATTATGGTCTCATGTCAAATACCCAAAAAGTCAAGAGGACAGCAAACCCCTGTGTACCCACCACCCAGAATGAACCAATGTAACCATTTGCCTTTTAAGACCATATCATTTTAAAAAGAAACTATTACAGGGAAAGTTGAAGTCTACTTAAAGTATCATGGCATAAGTGATTCATTCTACAAGTATTTTCAGAGTGCCTTCCGTGGGCCGAGTATATTGGAGATACGATGGGGAACCAGCCATTAAAAGCCTTCGCCCTCAAGGAGTCTGCATTCTGTCTAGAGCAGGGCAGACAATACATGAATATATAATGAAGGTAAATAGGAGGAGGGTAGGGGGTAGAGAGTGATGGGAGTGGGTACTATTTTAGATAGAGGAAGTCTTCTCTGCTGAGACATTTGATACAGTGAAATGAAGGTCCCAAGCCTTGTGAAGTCGCAGAAAGAGCCTTTGAGATGGAGGGACCAGTCAGTGCCCAGCCTCAGAGGTGGGAAGAGGCTGGTGAGTCCAAGGAGCAAGCTGAGGAGTGGAAATGCACCCCAGTAAGTGAGGGCTGGGAGACCCAGTGAGTGAGGGCTGGGAGAGCCAGCCAGGGGCCCCAGCATGTGGCCGCAGGGCCTTAGAGACCATGGGATAAGGACTCTGGGGTTTGTTCCAAAACTAATGAGAAGCTCTTTGAAGGACTGGGGGTTTTGAAGAAGACAGTGTCATGATCTCACTTACATTTTAGAAGAATCTCTTAACTGTAAATAGGCAAGAGGAGAAACAGCAAAAGAAGTCTGTTGTAGCATCAGCTCCAGAACTGATAGGGGCTTACACTTGGGTTAGTGATGAGAAGCAGTTAGATTCAAGGGACCCACAGGTCATACTGATGAATTGAGGACAGCGAGTGAGAGAAGAAGAGAAACCAGGGATGGCTTCTAGGAGTTTTGATGTTGTTATTTACCTGGGTGAATGACAGTGCCATTTTCTGAGATGGGGCAGGGGTCGGGGACAAGAACTATTTTTGCATACAGGGGTGTGGACTTAGAGTTCCATTTTGGACACATTGAAATGCTTTTTGTAAATCTGAACATCTTTGCCTCTGCAGAGCTGTTGTTCATGCTATCCTCATTTTATCTTTTACCATATACACTTCCAGGAACAATATTCCACTCTTCATGGGCATTCCTTGTTTTTGAAATTACAAATAATACTGCTGTTTTTATTCTGGTTTCTCTGTGCATATCGAGGAAATTGATAATTAGAAATAGGACTACTGGGTTATGAGGCATGCACATTTTATTTTTTTTGGTAACAGCTTTATTGAGATATAATTCACATACCATATAAGGGGATACGCATTTTCACCTTGTTTTGAAATCCTTCAAAATTCACTTTTGCTTTTAAGTAGTCAAGTCATCTTTTAATTTACTAATTGCTATTTTGCTTTTAATTTACTATTTTATTAACCTGTTTCTTTGCTTATGCTTCTGTGTTGAGTGTCCTTTTTGCTGATGCATATCTTTTAATAGTCCATTCAGTGTCTAGGGACAGTAATCACTGTCTTTTTTCTTTTCGTTTTCATTTTTTCTAATTACTAGCCTATGTTTTTTAGAACAGTTTTAAATCTACAGAAAAATTGAGCAGATAGTACTCAGTGTTCTCATATACCCTCTGACCCAACAGTTTCTCCATTTATTTATTTATTTACTTAGAGATGGAGTCTTGCTCTTGTTGCCCAGGCTGGAATGCCATGGCACAACCTCGTCTCACTGCAACCTCTGCCTCCCGGGTTCAAGCGACTCTCCTGCCTCAGCCTCCTGAGTAGCTGGGATTACAGGTGCCCACCACCATGCCTGGCTAGTTTTTTGTATTTTTAGTAGAGACAGGATTTCACTGTGTTGGCCAGGCTGGTCTCGAACTCCTGACCTCAGGTGATCGGCCTCCCAAAGTGCTAGGATTACAGGCGTGAACCAACATGTCCAGTTCCTCCTATTATTAACATCTCTTTAGTGTGGTGCATTAGTTACAATTAATGAGTCATTGATACATTATCATTAACCAAAGTTCATAGTTTACAGCAGTGTTCCCTCTTTATGTTAAACAGTTCTCTGAGTTTTGACAAGTGTACAGTGCCATGTATCCACCATTGCAGTATCACACAGGAGAGTGTCACTGCCCTAAAACCTCCTGGGCTTCCCCTGTTTATCCCTCCTCTTCTCCTAAGCCTCTGGCAGCCACTGATCTTTTTACTGATTTCATAGTTTTCTTTTTCCAGAATGTGATAATGGTTGGAATCATAGAACCCTACGGACTGGTTTCTTTCATCTAATAATAGGCACTTAAGGTTTCTCTATCTTTTTGTGGCTTGATAGTTCACTTTTTTCAACTGCTGAATAATTGTGTTCCATTGTATGGATGGACCACACTTTGTTTATCCATTCACTTACTGAAGGATGTCTTCCTTCCAGTTTTGGCTGTTGTCCGTTTTATTATGAATAAAGCTATAAATATTTGTGTTCCATTTTCTGTGTGGACCTAACTTTTCAACTCAGTTGGGTAAGTACCTAGGAGTGTGATTGCTGGATCATATTTAAAGTCTATGTTTAGCTTTGTAAAAACTGTCCAAACTGTCTTGCAAAGCGGCTGTACCATTTTGCATTCCCACTAGCCTTGAGGGAAAGTCCCTGGTGCTCTGTGCCCTCATCAGCATTTGGTATTGTCAGGCTTTTGGATTTTAGCCATTCTAATAGGTGTGTAGGGATATCTCGTGGTTGTTTTTATTTTACTTTGTAAGTCCCTCATGGCATATGGTGTGGAACATCTTTTCATATGCTTATTTGCCATCTGTGTATCTTCTTTGGTGAGATGTCTGTTCAGATCTCTTACTCATTTTAAAAATTGAGTCGTTTTCTTATTGTCACATTTTAAGAGTTCTTTGTATATTTTGGAGACAAACTCATTTTCAAATATGTATTTTACTGGGTCTTTTCAGCTTGAAAATATCTTCATTTGGTCTTCATTCTTGAATAATTATTTACTTGGGTATAATATTCTAGTTTGGCAATTATTTTCTTTTAGCATTTTTACAGTATTATTCCGCTGCCAGCTGGCATCTGTAGTTGCTGATAGAGTCTAGAATGTCTAACTATTGTTTCCTTAAGCTCTCTTTTTAGCTTTCTTTCTCATACTTTAAGGTTTCCCTGTTGGCTTATGTTTACTGATTTCACTGGTATTTAGGTGTGATTTTTAAAAACATTCCTCAGTTTTGGCATTAGGTATGATTTTATTTTTCCTATGTGAATACATGTATTTTTGTTTACTTCTGGAAAATTTTGCAATTACCCTCTTCTAATACTTCTGTATTCTTTCACTTCCTTTTGAACTTCTATCAGACAAAGCTTCTTCCTCTTTCCTCTATTTCCCTCAACTTTGGAATCCTATTTTCAGTTTCCTTATTTCTCTGACATACATTTGGGGTCAGGTGTTCAGGTCTGTCCTCCTAGTCACTAATCCTCTCTCCTTCTATGTTTTGTTGAACCCATATATTGAGTTTTTTAAATTTCAACGCCTATATATTTTAGTTTTAGAATTCCTATATATTTTTATAGGAATTTTATATATTTTTTATATAGGATTATATATATTAAATTGTCATTAAAATTTATTATATATTAAAATTAAATTAAAATTATTAAAATTGAAATAAAATTAAAATTTAATTATTAAAATTATTAAAATTATATATTATATATTACAATTTATATTTTTGATGAGATGTTTCTATAGTTTCTATTCCTTCTCTATCTCACTGAAAATATTTACTATAAGGCAATTTTTCAGACTGATCTGTAATAAATCTGTAATAGATCAGTAGATCCGTAATAGATCAATCTGGAAGATTCTCCCATATCTTGTTCATGTAGGCTCTTTCATGACTGTTTTTTTCTTGTGTGTTTTATTATTTCAACTATAAGTTCATCTTTAGTAACAGTGATTTTCTCTAGTGTTCCTACATAGGGTCTTTAAGGCAACCTTATGCAGTCATCTATATTTTCTTTGCTGGGCCTTAGAGGTTTCATGGACGCTGGGCCATTTGTAAGTTAATTCCTCACTCCATGGAGGACTAGCTTTGGGACTCCACTCTTAGAAGATTCATGTTTCTTTTTGTTTCTTGTCCCCAGGACAGTGAGCAGAGATACTCTGAGCCTATTTTTAAGATATGTGTCTTCTGGGCTGCTGGTTTTATGCAGGGAGCTCTGTGAGAGTTTCCTTGACCAGGGCCTGTGGCCGTAGTGGCTACTCTCTCAAGGCCTTGTCACAGTGGTTCTCAGGACAGGCTGTACATTGGAATCAACTGGAAGCTCCAGTGCCCTAATTCCTGGACCCTACTCTCAGATATTTTTTTTTTTTTTTTTTTTTTTTTTTTTTGAGATGGAGTCTCACTCTGTCGCCCAGGCTGGAGTGCAGTGGCGCTATCTCGGCTCACTGCAAGCTCCGCCTCCTGAGTTCACGCCGTTCTCCTGCCTCAGCCTCTCCGAGTAGCTGGGACTACAGGTGCCCGCCACCACGCCCGGCTAATTTTTTTTTGTATTTTTAGTAGAGACGGGGTTTCACTGTGGTCTCAATCTCCTGACCTCGTGATCCACCCGCCTCGGCCTCCCAAAGTGTTGGGATTACAAGCGTGAGCCACCGCGCCTGGCCCCCAGATATTTTTTTCAAAATCTCCTAGGTGATTCTAAATGTGCAGCCCAGGTTGAAAATTATTGCCTTATAGACACGTGTCCAGTTTCCCAGTTTTTTTTTTTCTTAAAAAAAAACAAAAAACCCTTTTTGTTATATCACATTTACTATTCTCTCTATTTTTTCTTTTCTTTTTCTTTTTTGCGGGGGCAGGGTTGGGGGAAGATTGTCTATATACCTGTATCATTTCAGGTTACCATACTGACCAGAAGAAATGAGAAGTACCAAATTCTAACCAGCATGCTTAGCTAAAAGGATTCATACAGAAGGTTTCTAGATGCCTTCTTGGGTTATTGAATTCTTACTGCGATTTTTAATTTCTCTGTAAAAGATAACTCTTTTTTTTGGCATCCTCCCTCCCCACTTCGTTTCTTTCAGCATGGGTGCTTATCAAATATCTTTAATTAAAATGAATTTATAGTTTGGGGCTGCATTTGAGTTAGTGGCATTCTCTGCTTCTGCTTTGTGATACAAATATTTGAATATATTCTATAGCTGGAGAATATATTCAAAAATAAGTTAAATTTGAGATGCATAAATGTAGTAAGATTTTAAATGCAATATAAGAAATGACGTAAATATTTTCCTTGGTGGGGATAAAGTGGATCATTCAAAAGTGAAACTGAAAAGAAGTGATATTTGGAAGGGAGGTAGTTTTTCTAGCTGATTTAAGAAAACAGATGGATATATTAATTCGCTTGACTGTAGTAGGAATTTCACTATGTTTATGCATATCAAAACATCATGTTGTACACCTTAAATATAAAAAAGAAAGAAAACATATTTGATGGAAATGTGGTTTCTGAAGCCAAAAGGGGCCAGTTTGGGTAAGGACTCTGTTATTAAAAATTCTGTTTCTGGCCAGGCGCCGTGGCTTATGCCTGTAATCCCAGCACTTTGGGAGGCTGAGGCAGGCGGATCACCTGAGGTCAGGAGTTCAAGACCAGCCTGGCCAACATAGTGAAACCCCATCTCTACTAAAAGTACAAAAAGTAGCCAGGCATGGAGGCGGGCGCCTGTAGTCTCAGCTACTTGGGAGGCTGAGGTAGGAGAATTGCTTGAACTCGGGAGTCAGAGGTTGCAGTGAGCCAAGACCGCACCACTGTACTCCAGCCTGGGTGCCACACCAAGACTCTGTCTCAAAAAAAAATGTTTTTATGGATACCTTCTCTTCTCAAAATAGGACAGTTTTAAGGAAATGATTTAGTGTATATTGTTTAGCTTTTTGGGAACAAATTATCGCTACCTGCTTATGTGACTTTTTATAGAATGTTGCATTTAAAAAGAAGTATCTCTGCTTATGGTCACATTTTCAAAATAGGCTTCCAAAACTTTAAACTTGAAGCCAGTCTCTGCTGAGTTACATCTGCACATAATTGTAACCATAGACACTTATCTCCCTAAGTATGTGCATCTGCAAATAATTGTGCTTTCAATTGCCAATGCACAGGGTTTTAGACTGTGTCTAAATAGTGGAGAGACGAAGCAGTTATCTGAATAATTCAAGCCGAAAAATAAGAATGCCCCCATATTATATCTTTGATTTTCTGGGTATTTCAGTTGAGGGGATGTTTTGATTAAAATCATCTGGGTAACTGCCTGAGTTTTCTACTTCACTTTGTATGTGTAAACACAGCTGTTCTATGATTGACAACTTTTTTTTTTTAATAGCTGCCTTTTGGAAATGACCATTTTTTCAAGACCACAACTCTTGCTTAGGGTTTGTCAGCTCACTTTCAGGATCCTTGGCTACTATGTGCTGCCTTCCAGTAAGAATGGCTGGGTAGCAAGTTGATTCTCCTATTCTTAGTGTTGAAACTTCCTTCTGGATCTAGTGATATTTCTAGCTAGCCTGCAGAACAAATACATCAGTAGTCCAGCCAGTGCAGCCCAATCCTGTACATAACAACAAAAGCGTCAGTCTCCACCTGTGTCTGAAAATCACAAGTAGCATGGCAAATGCTTCCATGTTTAGAAAAATATCCAATTTGACCATCCTGTCAGTTCCAGATGAACCTCTGTTTCCTGCCAAAGTGGAACTTCAGCCAATGCACTTTATTTCCATTCCCAAACTCATCTGCATCATGTGGCAATACGTATTAATGCCCATCGAGCTACCACTTGGATCAGGTGAGGATGCTCACGTCGGGAAGGAAGACATTGCAGAGACAGTCAGCTGAGAGGCTTCTGAGACCATGCATTTTTATGTCAGGATGAACGAAGCAGCACACGAACTGTGAAGTTGTGTGGTTGAGATTTGTTTTGACAGATTCTGTTCTCCAAAGCCTCTCTGTTTTCTCGGCTGCTTCCAGGAAATTTGAAATGCTTGCAAGATAGTTGGACGAAAGTATGGGGACTATGAACCTCTTGGTGACAGGTTCTTGGACATGTGTGAATTGGTTTTCTTCCCATGTTGTTGGTTTCAAAAGTTCTTTAAGTTCTGGCAAAAGACACTGTCACTTCAATATCTAAGAGTACTGGCTTGCAAAAACATACATGTTTTAGAAATCTAATGTATTATGAAATTCTAAATTATCCACTATGTGAAAATACATGAATCTTAACTAAGGGCTTGTTTTTGAGGATTGAGATTCATCTATTATGCACTTCAGTACAGTGGTTGAGAGCTTAAGGTCTGGAGCAGATGATTTGGTTTCAGATGTCAACTCTGCAAGTCTTAGCTGGGTAACCTCGCAAGCCTCAGTTTCATTCTCTGTAAAATGGGATGATCATAACTACAGCTACCTGTTAGGATTGTTTTGAAGATTAAAATTCTTAGTATCATCCCTCACAAAGAATGTGCACCCTGTGTGTTAGCTGCTATTCATTCGTTTATTCCTTTCAGTCTGCAGATGTTTGTCGAGACAGCCCGCTCTATGCCAAGCACTGTGTGGAGTGCCAGGTGGCTGAGATGCGTACGGTTTAGTTTCCCTCCTTCATCAAGCAGTTGAGGGGCGGGTGAATGGGTTAGAGAGTTAACTGTGATGCCATGTTGGAGGGCAGATCATGCTGGAGTTCTTAAGACATAATCCTTTCTAGTCATTTCCCACATATTTAAGGGCTTCATTTACTCTGCCCAAGTAAAAAGTTCAAAATGATTCATTTTCTCTTTAGATGCTTTGGTTTTTGAGAAATGGTAGGACTCATACCCTTCAAAAGATATCCATCTCTAGAAAACGCTTCTTTGCGAATGTGATTTTGTTACAGCTTATGAGAAAGAAACTAGTCAGTGGGTGCCAAGGATTCAGTCTTAATTTTCACTGCACAGGGAGATGGGTAGAGCGCCAGATGAGCTACAGGAAGGGTGATGCTAGGATGAAGTTCAGCCATGGAGCATGGCGTTGAGAGGTCTTCTCCTCCAGCAAGAACTCAAGCCGTGGAGTAGTTGGGTCACCATAATGGGAGTAGGAAGCTGATGCCTTAGGTCAGCCTGTGGAACAACAGTGGGGGCTTTGTCCTGAGGATTTAAGATTATACCAGCTGCTTCCTAAAGCTCAACAGTCACTTGAATTTTCTTGGTGGCTTGATGAACCAGATATGGAATTTGAAAATGCAATGATTTCCGTTTTTTTTAAATAATACATCATAGAGAAATCGACGAACACCTGCTTGTAGATACCCTTCCTCCCTTTGTGAATTGCTGTGATTTCCTGGATCTAGTTAAGTTCTGAGGGACACTTTGTAACCTTTCAGTCTAATGAACCTCCACTGGTGTAACAAGGAGCTATGTTAACAGGGCACTATTGTGAACATGTTCAAAATTGCTTTGATAGTTTTGCTCAAATTTAACTCTCAAAAATTTTGGTAAATCCTAGGAGACTCAGCTATCAGCTTAAGGCTTTTGTTATTAAATTTTTTAAAAACCCAAGTATAAATTATCTTTTAATGAAGATCAGCAACCTCTTTTTGTTGAAGATGATACGTGTCTATCACAAGATAAATAATAATTATTACTGTGGCATGGGAAACTACTTTTTAAAAAGAATTTCATTCTAAATGTATGACAGACAAAATTAATGTTTAAGAAGTACTGAAAGGAATTCATTGTTACGTTCTTATCTTCCATTTTATCTGGCTTTCTTTATTTAATTGAATGTTATTATTTTGGACCTCATAATATTTGCTGTGGGTAGAATAACACTAATTCATTAGATTCACTGCCTCTACGTGAGATCAATAATAAAATTTCCATTATTTATTTTCCCAAAAGACCTTTAGACACTGCACTTCCAGCATGGTATAAAGGAAAGGGATTTTATAATGATTTACTTTAAAAAGATTTTTACTTCTGATATATATCCAGCAAAGCCCTGCTGGAATTTCACTGTTATAATAATAATTATAAAACAAAAATGTCAAGGAATTGTTCCATTATGATCTGTATTTTGACTATATATGAGAAATACAAGTCATGCAATGCCTAACAGTGTTTAGACTCCGGCTTTGAACAGAATTTATCAATGTGTTAGGAAGAACCAAAAATATAAACATTTTAAACGAAAACTCACAAATGAAGATGAGATTTTTGTTCGTTAATTGGCATGTCAATAGTTGAAAGTTAAACACGGAGGAAGAGATTTAAATATTCTCTCTTGGAGAAATCTGTAATATCCCATAGATTTTAGATTAAGTGGATTAGATTGGAATAATTGCAGAGGACATTATTCCTTCATTGAGCAGATTATAACCAATTAAGTCGTAATTCTGAGCCCTTGTTAAATAAATATTGCTTATTATCCATCATGACAGCAAAACATCAGAGGAAAGATGGGTGTGCATTTTCCCATCAGTCCCTTGTTCTCCAGAAATTCCATATATGTGGAACATTCACAGACAATGTGGACAGGGAATAGTGTATATTGCATGTGTAAATATATGTGACATGCACATTCTGAGTTGTTTTAAGTCTGGCCCTTCAGAATGCAGGCCTTCCATGTCTTTTGAGGGTCTTGGAGGCTGAATGCAGATGGTAAAGTTTGCAATGTTCTTCTAACACTTAGAAGTCAGATGAAGTAAACCTTTCTGATATCTTGCGAGGTCACTGGGAGGTTACCTGGCAGGCGGCGTTCCCCAGGGCCTGCCACATTGAAAGACACGGCTTTCCTGTTGTCAAACGCTGCACCTTCCCGGCAGCTGCGCACAAAAGAGCCTGTGAAGAAATCAGCTGGCTTTGCATGCACTTAAAGTTGTATATAATTCCGGTGTTAAATTTATTGGAAGACTGAACCTAATGTAAAACACAGAGTAAAAACGAGGCTCCGTGTGTCAGCTTTACGGCGCGTTTGGAAGCAGTTGAGGGTTTTCAGAATGTCTGCTTGGTCGAGGAAGAGCTGTGCTGCAAGCCCCCAAGAAAGGAGTGAATGTTGGCTGTCTAATCAGCGCTGATGCTCAGCTTGGATGTGTCCCTGTGATGCCTGGAGGTGGAAGCACAGGTGTTGTTTGCCCCTAGGAACCCTTTTCGCCACTTCCTCGTGACCTTTTTGCGCACAGCTTTGGTGCTTTTGGCCAGCAAAGGCAAAGCTTGCGTACGTTCTAGGATGTCCTTTATCCAGGGCTTAGTTGGGATTAAATAAGTATGGAGAATCAGTAGGACCCAGGTCTTTGCAGGATGCCAAATGGCTGAAAACTTCTTTGTTCTACTGCTTTGATAATACACAGGGGTGGGTGCCTGTGGATGTAGCTATCTAGAGAGGAAGAACAGGAAGTATAGAAGAGAGCGGAGTTGTTCTTCTTGCTTTCTTTTTTTTTTTTTGCCTTTAGTTTATTGGTTCATTAATCTATTCGAGTATGTACTCAGTGTCTGCTGCGTAACAGGCATCATGCCAGGCAGTAAATATAGCAAATTGCTTAAGAGCTTTGGCTGGAATTTAACGAACTTCAGCCTAAATCCTTCCTCTGCCACATAGCAGCTGTGTGACTTTGCACAAGACACTTAACCTCTGTGAGCCTCATTTTTCTCATCTGTAAACTACAATAACAGAAGAATTCATGTGTTCATCATCAAGAGGTGTGGTTAAATGTTTGATGGTTCAACCACAGAGTGGAATACTACACAGCTGTATAAAGGTATGAGATAGCTGTCTATGTAAAGACCTTCAAGATAAGTGAACATTTCAAAGTCCAGAGCAGTTTGTATAGCTTGCTACCTTTTGTAAATAAAAAAGACGCTTAGGTATACACAAAGAAACTATTAATGGATTCATAAGACACTAATAATAATAGTAATTGTATGTGAAGGCAGTGTGGGAACCTGGCATATGTATAGTACATATATTACATATAGTGCATATACATATATTACTTCTTATAAAATAATAATAGTACAGTTTTGCAAGTTTGTTGTGACTATTCAATGAGATAATGCACTTTAAGTTCTTATTTGAAGGCCCGGCTCAAAAATAAGCATGCGGGTTACATTTTTGCTATTATTGTTGTCCTGGTAGTATTGAAACAAAGTTGCATATAAGAAGCAATCTTTTCCTGTTTAGTGGAGAAGACAGATAATCACAGGATCTCACCAAGGCGGTTGCAGAGGAAGGTACAAAATGCTGGGGGAGCCCAGATGAGGTTGTACCCCACCTTTTGGGGGGAAGACAGGAAATCTTCCTGTGAGGTAGTGGACTTCCATTCTCCTTCTTCAACTCCATTCTTGGTTAAATAAATATGTTCTTTAATCCTAACAGTTACCCCTTCCCTCATATGAGAGACACACGGTGTATGTTTAATTTGTATATACATTGGGGGTTTATTCAATATTTTTTCATCAGTTGCCTGCTTCTAAACTTTTTCTCTTTTTTCTGGGTCTGTTTTTTCTCAGATTGCCTGCTTTCTGGGAGCAGGGACCATATTAATTTAGTTCTTTTTCACAGTGTTTTATTCTTTCTGGGTGATTTTTATAAATATGGAACTTTTCTCCTTTTGCATCTGAGAAAGTCCTGGTAACCTTTTTGAGCATGGAGGGGAAATTTTCCACCTCAGGCACCTTTCTCTGCTGAAAGGGGGTTGTTGTTTCCAGTTCTGTAGTTCCTGGCAGAGGCAGTGTCTTCAGGGCCTATAGGAAGTGATTTGGGCAGAGCAAAGTTGGCGAGGCATGGAAGGGAGTGCAGGTCCCTCTTGGGCACCATGGGCTGGGGTTGTTATCCTCAGAGGGCACTAGGGGTTGTCCATGTTCAGGGCCAGTTGGTTATGTGCTTGTAGCAATCACCAAAGCAAGGGAGAATTTTAGTCAGAACAGAGGTGGCACCTTTGTTGTTCTCATCCTTGAATTCTTCTGTCATTGTGCTGAGGGTAGTGACAAGGCTCACAGAGATAGGCTGTGTCTTAGTCTGTGCAGGCTGCCATAACAAAGTACCATAAACTGAGTGGCTAAAACAATGGAAAATTATTTCTCATAGTTTTGGAGGCTGGAAGTCCAAGATGAGTGTGCCAGCAAGGTGAATTTCATTCTGAGGCCTTTCCTACAAGATGGCGGCCACCATCTTGCCGTGTGCTCACGTGACCTCTTCTTCATGTGGACTCAGAAAATGAGAGAGAAGTCAAGCTCTCTGGTATCCAGTCTTGACGGCCACACCCTTATGACCCCATCTAACTCTAATTACTGCCGAAAGGCTCCACTTCCAAATACCATCACATTGGGGTTAGGTCTTCAATATATGACTTAAAAGGGGGAACACAGACCTCCATTCTGTAACAGGAAGGATGGGGATTTGTCAGCTTTAGGGAGGGGCAGTTGCTGGAGCTGAATTATGGTAGACCACCCCCCACAGTCTCAACCCAATGTGGGGGAGTCACAGGCAGAATCTTCCAGGGGTTGGGGGTGGGTGATGGTGGTGGGTGGTGATGGTGGGTGATTTCTTGGTGCTTAGAGGGGCAGCAGCTTTGGTGCAGGACTTTTAGCAAGGCATTTGGATATCCAGTCAAATATTGTCAACACCGTTTTATTCATTGTTAGGCAAAGAGAGAATAGGCACCTCAAGATTTGTTTCCTGTGAAAGGAAACTCAGGTCAGAAAACCAAACTTTAACAGCCTAAAAATACTCTAGCTAACCATAAGTTTTGGGCAAGCCACAGTGGCCATTTCAGCCACATGTGTCTTCCCTCTGCCTGGCCTTGGCAAACCAGTTTCAGGGATATCACTGGGTTTTGTTGCTCGCTGAGAGAGAGGCACAGATATTCCTGACTCAGTCGATCTGGTGCTGCATTAGTCCATTCTCACAGTGCTAATAAAAACATACCTGTGACTAGGTAATTTATAAAGGAAAGATTTAATTGACTCACAGTTCGGCATGGCTGGGGAGGCCTCAGGAAACTTACAGTCACGACAGAAGGGAAAGCAAATACATTCTTCTTCACATGGCGACAGCAAGGAGAAGTGCTGAACAAAAGGGGAAAAAGCCTGTTATAAAACCATCAGATCTCGTGAGAACTCACTATCATGAGAATAGCATGAGGGAACCCCCCCACCCCCCCACCCATGATTAAATTACCTCCCATCGGGTCCCTCCCGTGAAACGTGGGGATTATGGGAACTACAATTCAAGATGAGATTTGGGTGGGGACACAGCCAAACCATATCAGGTGCTCACATATTGAGATTGTCCCAGTTCTACTCCAGATTAGTGGCACAGGTCTATGTTCCACCCCAGAGCTCTGTCCAGTAGCCCTGAATAGTACATTTTTTGTATATATGTAATGTAATTTACATTATAGAATGTTCGTATATACTAGAGAAACATTAAAAGGCCAAATGTGCTGCCCAAGGCCATGGAGTGATCCACCAGAGCGCCATGACTAGGTTTACAGCCCCATGTCTGTGATGAGTTGGCTAAATTGGATCCAAATGAATGGACTTTATTTGAGTGAGGTCTCTTTTGCTGTGTATCCTAAGTTGAAGCTATATTCTATGGATTCAAAAACACCTGTTCCAGGTGAAAAACACTGGCTGCATTTTAGGATTCTAGGCCCTGTTTCCCCTCACCAGCTGGAGCTGGCTTCTTCTTTACACTTGTCCCTTCATTTCACTGGATCCCCAAGATGCTGTCCAGTTAAGAGTAGGTTTGACCCAAGCCAGATGAGAATTGAATAGGTTTCCATATCTAGTTTTTCCAGGGTCTTTAAAAGTTTCACTGAAGGGGAAAAAAAGGTAAACTATTATAGGTATTTTCCTTAAAAAGGTAACAACAACAACAACAAAGACAATTGAATAGCTGAGTTCTGTTCTGGTTTAGCACAAAAAGCCTGCATTTATGAGGGTTGTAAACATAAGTACAGTTCAGCCTTCTCCCAAAGAGTAGAGAGAATTTAAAATGCTCATTCAACCCAGGGGCTGAGGAAAGAGAAAAAAGGAACCATGTCCAAAAATGAATCGATTTGTAACTCCCTGTTCCCGATATCCCTGGCAAGAAGCATCAATTATAGTAAATGACAGAGTCTTCCCCAAAGCCATGTTCAGTGGAGTCTAAGGAAAATCATTTGTTTTTTTCCCTTTTATGTAAGATGGGCCTTTAGACATAATTTGTACTGGGGGGAAACTTCAAGTGTGTTTGTTAAAAGGAATCAGGCAAAGTATTTAGATCACCCAGTTTTGAAAGAGTAAGCCAGTTGAGCAGAACAGATGACCTTGAAAGAGGAAGAGCCTGATAGATGGGGAGCACCTGATGAGTCACAGCACTGCGGGGAGCTGGAACAGCTGACTGAGAGAAGTAGGCAGGCTCTGCCTCCAGGGAGCTTCTAGTCTACCAGGCCACAAGGAGAGTGTTGGGGAGAGGGCCATGGGCTGTGGGTGCTCAAAACAAGGGGTCTTGCATCCAGGCTGGACCAGGCCAAGCTGTGATAGTATCTGCCTAAGGTGTCTGTGCAGGAAATCATAAACTCGATTGCTCTGAGATGCTGGGAATTAATCCTGAGAACTCCCTAAGGCAGGGAATCCTTATATTTTAATATGCTTACACATTTCCAGGTGTACTCAGAAAGCTGATTAACTCAAATTTTTTTTTTTTTTGAGATGAAGTCTCATTCTGTCGCCCAGGCTGGGGTGCCATGGCGTGATCTTGGCTCACTGCAACATCCGCCTCCCAGGTGTTCAAGGGATGCTCCTGCCTCAGCCTCCTGAGTAGCTGGGATTACAGGTGTGCGCCACCACGCCCAGCTAAGTTTTTGTATTTTAAGTAGAGACAGGGTTTTGCCATGTTGACCAGGCTGGTCTCGAACTCCTGACCGGAAGTGATCTGCCTGCCTTGGCCTCCTAAAGTGCTGGGATTACAGATGTGAGCCACTGTTCCTGGCCCAAACATACCTTTTAGATAACAAGAAAGAAATAAAGGTGGCTTATTAGACTCCTGATTTAGGCCTGAACTTAAAATAACTTGTTCTTTGGCCTGAACTAGCAATCTATATTTAATTAAAGGTCAGAGATCTCTGTGCCCCCCATTAAGTGTTCCCAAAGCAGAAAAACACATGAGAAGTGGGCTTCCCTGCAGTTATCTCTGAATGGGCTTATCAAAGACAGGGCCTCAGCCTGGCGACAGTGCTTAGCTGGAGACCCTGGCAAGATCGGAGGTTTTGGAGCCCTGGAATCGGAGGTTATCACATAACCATTCTGATTGCCTTTTAACACCTCTGAGGAGTTTAATGATTAAAATATGTTCTACTTCAGAAAACTTCAGAACAGGCTGTAAAAAGTGATTTGCAATTCTCCTTTTCTCTCTATTTATGCTGAATATGGTGTTTAATTACTCCATAATAGCTTTTTGTTCTGGTGATTTGTTACAAAATTAGACAAGTCCTTTATCATCATTAAACACCAGGATTAGTATTTTTTTTTGTATGAGGAATCATTCAAATATCTTAAAAGGTTCAAAGAAAAATGGCCGAGAACTTTTTTTTTAGGTATAAAAATGTAAACACAATGCCTTGATATTTACGATAAATGGATTCGTTCAAATGGTGTATATTTAAAGAGAAGTTGAGGCACTAAAATACTCATCATTTAAGATCACCCAACTGCTATCTCTGAGACAAGATTCTGGAGGGATGCCAAATTACACCCTGTAAGGCATATTCCTTGGGAGGATGAAATCACTGGTGTTTTTGCTCACATTAATTCTGAATAATATGGAATATGTTTAATTTTTAACGTGTTTGTTTTAGTAGGTTGCAGAGTCCAACTATCCAAGTATGGATGGTTTGACCTAAAAGGGCGGCACTCTTACCTGAAACTCTCACCAGTCTCAATTATCAGATTATTTGTTGGAGAGAAGAGAATGTAAAAGCCATTGAGGAAGAAGAAGATGATCAGTTTGCATTCTCCTTTCTTTCTCTCCTCTTTGCCCTCTCCATACTGGGCTCTTAACTTGATCCCAGGAGTAACATCTACTTGTTCAACTCTAGACAGGGCCATATTTTAAGGAAATTCTTCTGCCATAGTCCTATTTGCTGAAGGAAGTGCAGTTGATTCACAACTTGGTTGAATTCATTTTAAACAAGCTTGTGTGCCCAGGTCTTGATTTAGGTGTTGTGGAAATGTGAAGGTAATGACTGTCACAGAGCATTAGCTTTTATATTGTAGTTAGAATTTAAATTTATGGTGTATTACAACAGATTACTTTTCTTCACTAAGCAGGTGAATCCAGAAAAGGCTGGCAGCTGTTTTTAGTTAAAACAAAAGACAAAGGTCTAGAATTTGGGAAAAGGAAAAAGAGAATGCTTTTTAAGAATGGAAAGCATTATGTAAATTTAATGTAGAATTCAGAAAAAAAGCTTCACCTTGGATTTACCTAACATAGGCACACTTTAAAAAATGCTTTGTATTGATTATATAATTTGAATTCAAAATGAGATTGAAGTAATTTTAGGAATACTTATCCCCATGCCTTATATGATATGAGGTCATTTTTCTGTCTTGTGTATAAATTTATGACTTTTAATTATAACATTTTGGAGGAAGATATGATTTGAGCCACTATTTAGTTTAACCTTATCATGTAAGACAGGAAGAAACTGAGGCTTAGGAAATTCATGTAACTGAATTCATGACACGGAGCCAGCCTAGAAACCTAGGTCGTCTGTCAGACCTGGCTGACTCCTGGGACAAAGTCATTAGGACAGGTCTTGTGCCTGGTTGGTCGTCTTCTCATGGACCCATCTGCCCCTGCCAATCCCTGCATCTTTTTCAGGCATCGGCTTAAAGCCCAGCTGGGAACATTTCACTTCTCTGCTAAGAAGTGTTCATGACCCCTCATGACATGAATTCAAAATATGTAGTAATGTTTTTTAAATAGAAAATAAAGTCCCAAGTTTCCTTAACATGATACTCAAAGCCCTTTTCCCCATCAGTAAGCTAGCCCTGTCCTACCCACCTTTCCAGATTCCTCCTCATTCTCTTCTGTCCTAAGAACACTGGGATGCTCCACCCATCCAGAGTTCTGTCTTTCCACAGCCCCATATTTTCCTTCTGCTTCTACTTTGAGTGTTCCTCCTCTCTGGAACTTATTGAAATAATTGCCATGGTTGCTACTTATTTCCATAACAGTTTACTCACTGATAGCTTTGATAAAGCACTTATTCTTTTTCTTGTGTTAAATTGTGTGTGTGTGTCTGTCTGTCTGTCTGTCCACATGTGCCTAGTTTCTTTAATAGAAGGGGGTACTGGCCTGTTTGTACGTATGGCCTCTGTCTAATAGTTGCTCAAGAAATACTTTCAGAGTTGAAACCAGTCTTGTTTATATCATCGAGAACTCTTCCCTACACTAGCTGGAAAAGCTAGATTTCTACTGAGAATCGACTTGTAACAGCCTTTATATATATATATGTGTGTGTGCGTGTGTGTGTGTGTGTGTGTGTGTGTGTGTGTCTTCACTGTAGCACGTTTCCAGGAACTTATGCGGAGCAGATAATTTCCATCTTGGAAAGCCACTCAACATAGTGAGAAGAGCTTGGCCTTTGGCATGAGAGAGACTAATTTGAAATCCAGCTCCTTCATTTGCTATCACTGTGATCTTGAACAAGTTGTCAGTGTCAGTTTCCTCAGCTCTAAAATGAGATAACAGTACTCATCTTTCAGGAATAGCATAAGAATTACATCAGAAAAATACACAGAAGGTGCTTGGAATAGAGGAGCCACTAAGACCATTATGATGTATCAGGTATCCTTTTGGTTAGGAACGATACTTTAGACAGATTTCCAAGTCCTCAGATACCCTGTTTCCTTTTTGATGATGCCCTTTGGGTTGATGAGATTAAACACTGCTGAGACCTTCAGAAAGTGGTCAAATGGGTGGGTGATTATGCTCTTGGATGGATGCTATGGTAAAATAGAAAAGGGTAAAATGGGAGCTTGAATCAAAGACACAGCAGGGATTTGCTCAGGTAACAACCCAGGGAAACCCACGGAGAAGGCAGCTTCCCAAGGGGCGCCTGGTAGGAATACATGACACTGCAGGGCAGCCTCCTTTCCAACATGACTGCCCGTACCAAGTGAGAGCTGGTTAAAATAAACTATTTTCTCATCTGTCAGTAAAAGGAAGGAGAAGGAGGTCCAGCCATCCCTCCCACCACCCAGCCTTCCATCGTTGACTGAGTCTCAACAGTGTAACATATTTGCTTAAATTGTGGATTTATTAGGGGAAGGGCAGCCCTACAGCTGACTGTCCATATGGAAGCATCATAGGTCTGTTTTAACCTAGCAGGGGAGCCACCTCCTCATCTTCATGTGCTCCAAATACCTGTTCTTCACAGAATATCATGCAGCTCTTAAGGAGGGATGGGAAGGGTTGCACTCTTAGGAATAAGAGTGCAACTCTTTCCCTTATCTCCTTCCACCTGAGAAGAGTTCTCTCTGATGCTATTGTTGGTATTGGGTGAGCCCCAGATGAAGGAGGACTGAGGATTCCGTAGGGCCTACAAGAACAAACAGAATTTCAATGGCCCAGTGCTTTGATGCAATTTGTACTTGCAATCTCATCTTAGACTGGATCATTCTATAGAAATACTTGAGTTTTCTTTTGGATAAAATTGACTAGTTAATTAAGCTGGCTGTTTTTCTGTGTAATCACTTTCCTTGTCACTTGCCCTCGTTGCCTGACCACCCCACTGTTTGGTTGTGATAACCAGTGTATTAACTTCCTACTGCTTCTGTAACAAATTACCCTAAATGTAGTGGCTTAACCAATACAAATTTATTAGTGTATAGTTCTGTAGGCCAGAGGTCCAACATGGGTCTCACTAGACTAAACTTGAGGAGTCGGCAGGACTGTGTTCCTTCTGGAGGCCCTGGTGGAGAATCTGTCTCCTTGCCTTTTCCGTTTTCTAGAGAGGCCACCTGCCTTTCTTTTTTTTTTTTTTTTTTTTTTTTTTTTTTTTTTTTTGAGATGGAGTCTTGGCCTGTCGTCAAGGCTGGAGTGCAGTGGCACGATCTTGGCTCACTGCAACCTGCATCTCCTGGGTTCAAGCAATTCTCTGCCTCAGCCTCTTGAGTAGCTGGGATTACAGGCGCCCACCACCACACCTGGCTAATTTTTTGTATTTTTAGTAGAGATGGGGTTTCACCATCTTGGCCAGGCTGGTCTTGAACTCCTGACCTAGTGATCCACCTGCCTTGGCCCCCCAAAGTCCTAGGATTACAGGCGTGAGCCACCTCGCCCGGCCCCATCTGCCTTTCTTGACTTGTGGCTTCCCTCCCCATCTTCAAAGTCAGCAACACAGCATCTCTCTGACCCTTTTTTCACCATTATAACTCTCTGGGGGAAGACTATCCAACTTAGGGATTCATGTGATTAGGCTGGGCCCACCTAAGTAATACAGGAAAACATCCTCATCTCCAGATCCTTAATTTAATCATATCTTCAAAGTCTCATTTGCCATGTAAAGTAACCTCTTCACAGATTCCAGGGATTAGAACATGGGCATCTTGGGCAGGGGGCATTGGTCTGCCCACCATAGCCAGAAATAGAGAGTGAGTTGGACTTCCTGGCCATCTTCTGGAGCAATCCTGGCTCTCTTCCTAGGCATCTCCAGCTGGAAGATGATGAAGACACCTTTAAACTTCTTTATTAGAAGCCTCCAGACTTTTTGTGGTTTGCAATGACATTTCCATCATAATTCCTTTAACTTTCCAAATCACACTATGTGGGCTTGCAAAGCCAGCCAATTGCTTACTGACTACCAGGTCCGGGAGATAATGGGGTGGTGGGAGGAGAGTGGAAAATGAGGGCTTTGATTACCCAGGCCCTGAACAAGTCCATCTAGAAATAGCCATGTTCCAGCCAGTTCTTTTGAAACGCGAAGTCAGGTACATTTTGTAACAACTGCTATAATTTGAAGATGCCTCAAGCCACAAACTGGCTCCAGAAATGAGCTTTGTTCTTTACAGCACACTTTGCTCAAAACATAGGCACTTTAAAATAACTTGATAGCCCCTAACTGAGGAACATTCCAGAGGGCAGAGAGTGTGGTATATTCATCTTTGGATATGCCCAGTACTGAGTAGGTTGCGTGGCCCATTCTAAGTGCCAGAACAAGCGTGATACTTGGTACACTCTGTCATTTATGAGCACATGGAGAAAATGGATCTGACATGACAGGAGATGGAATTAAGCTCTGTTTCCCACCTGGACCCACTGTGTTTCCAGAAGAGATTAAGAACTCTTAGATATCTTGTCTCTGTTTCCATAATACACAGAACAGAGATGAGCCAATGACACTGCCTTCTACTTCAGTTTACTGGAGATGCTGAACAAAAGTAGATACAGGAATTTAAGATTGTCTCATTTGAGAAGGCAGGATGCTAGTTTATATAAATCACTCTAATCTTCTATTCCCACAGCACCCAGCAGGGAATAATGTTTGTGAAAGGAAATAATGACAATATAGCTCTGTGCTTATTAAAGGCATTAGCTTTGGGATCAGGCAAATCCAAGTTTGAATCATGGCTGTGCCACTTGCCGGCACTATGACTCTGGCCACATTCACCTCCACTTCTTTCTTAACTCCAAAGAGTAAGTTTGAAAAAGGCAGTAAACATAGTTCTCTGGGCACTGGCTGGCTACAGAAGCAACTAGACAGTTTGGTAGGGGTTCTTGGCTCAGCTACTTAATGATAACAGTTTGATCCCTAGAGCCTGCCACATCTAAGGTCCATTTCTGTTTCCTCTCTTTGAGTACAGACATACCTGTGCATTCTTTATAAAGTTCCAGCTGGGCCAGAGGTTTAGAGCTTGCTGCTATCCTATAGGCCCTGTTTGCCTAGCCCTGGACGTGTGGCTCAAAGAGTAATTTAGAGCAAGGGTTCCCAACCCTGGACAGTAGGAACTGGGCTGCACAGTGGGAGGTGAGTAGCAGGCAAGTGAGTGAAGCTTCATCTGTATTTACGGCCGCTCCCCATTGCTAACATTACTGCCTGAGCTCCGCCACCTGTCAGATTAGAGGCAGCATTAGATTCTCATAGGAGCATGAGCCCTTTTGTGAACTGCACATGAGAGGGATCTATGTTGTGTGCTCCTTAGGAAAATCTAATACCTGATGATCTGTCACTGTCTCCCATCACTCCCAGGTAGGACCCTCTAGTTGCAGGAAAACAAGGTCAGGGCTCCCACTGGTTCTATAATACATTATGGTGAGTTGTATAATTATTTCATTATATATTACAATGTAGTAATAATAGAAATAAAGTGCACAATAAATGTAATGCACTTTATCACCCAGAACCATCCCCCCACTCACATACACCCCCTGCCTGTGGAAAAACTGTTTTCTGTGAAAGCAGTCCCTGGTGCCAAAAAGATTGGGGACTGCTGATCTAGGGAAGGAGAAGCAAAAGCCCCTCTGAACAATACAGAGCTCACAAATGTGGAGCTAAAGGGGGAAGCCCTCACGGATGACACTCAAAGCTCCTTCTCGATGAAATCCCTTTTAGAAGAACTTTCCTTTCTGTGAATAGTGGTCTCATCGCAGCCTCATCTTTCATCATTTTCAAAAGCCAGCCCTTTGATCATGACTCTTCGAGGGTACAGTCATCGTTTTCTGGGCCTGGCTTATTTGGGAAACATTTGTGCTTTGTGAAGACTTGGGGCATGCCAGTATTTAAAAGGCCATGCCGACCATCTTCCACCCTAGTTCAAGGATCCAGTTGGCAGAGGGCAGCAAACAAGGGACTGTTTGTGCCTCTGTAATCACAGAGCAGAGGGTATTTTATAACTGCTGAGTGGACTCAAAGTTAATTACCATTGAGAAGTCTGAATAAAATACCCCTCCAAAACCTTGGGGATCAAGAACATTTCATTTATTTATTTATTTTTAATGATCTGTACTAGATCTGAAAGTACTTTAAAGATCAGTACTAAACCAGCACTGTCCAATAGAAACATAATGTGAGCCATATCTGTAATTGAACATTTTCCAGTACCACAGTCAAAAAATAGCAACAGCACAGGTGAAATTAATTTTAATGATGCTATTTAATTTTGGTCGGGTGCAGTGACTCACACCTGTAATCCTAGCACTTTGGGAGGCTGAGGCAGGTGGATCACTTGAAGCCAGGAGTTTGAGACCAGGCTGGCCAACATGGTAAAACCCCATATCTACTAAAAATATAAAATTAGCTGGGTGTGGTGGTGGGCGCCTGTAATCCAAGCTACTCGGGAGGCTGAGGCAGGAGAATCGCTTGAACTTGGGAGACAGAGGCTGCAGTGAGCCGAGATCACACCACTGCATTCCAGCCTGGACAACAGAGCAAGACTCTGTCTCAAAAAAAAAAAAATTAATTTCACCCAGCTCATTCAAAATATCATTTACTTTTTTTTTTTTTTTTTTTTGAGACAGACTCTTGCTCTGTCACCAGGCTGGAGTGCAGTGGCATGATCTTGGCTCACTGCAACCTCCCCCTCCAAGGTTCAAGCAAGCAGTTCTCCTGCCTCAGCCTCCCGAGTAGCAGGGACTGTAAGTGCGTGCCACCACGCCCAGCTAATTTTTGTGTTTTTAGTAGAGACAGTGTTTCACCATGTTGGCCAGGATGGTCTTGATTTCATGACCTCGTGATCCGCCTGCCTCGGCCTCCCAGAGTGCTGGGATTACAGGCGTGAGCCACCACGCCTTGCCCCAAAATATCATTTTAGCATGTAATTTAATATAAAAAATTATGAACAAGCAATTTTACCTTTTTTGGTGACCCAAGTTTTTGTAATCTAGTGTCTGAGTTTTACTTAGATCATATTACAATTCCCACTCACCACTTTTCAAGGGCTGAGTGGGTACATGTGGCTGGGGGCTACTGTATTGAACAGCACAGATATCCATAGAGGCACCAGGCTGTGGCCCCCTGAGGAGAGGAGATGCTGTCTTTCATCTGAGCATAGTTTTCTGTAGCTGTAGTGTCTAGCATCTGAGTGTGGTTTTTCAGATGTGTTCATAGGATAAAGAGCTGGATGCATTTATGAGATTGGCTTGCCTAGCTGTGGCTCAGAGAGGCAGGGGTTGTCATTCCTAGTCATTTGAAATGTATTCACAACCCAGGACTTCACACACTGTACAATTTGCCCATTTAAAGTGTACAGTTAAATGGATTTTAGTATTTTCAGAGTTTTCTATTCATCATACAGTCAATTTTGGTGTTTTCATTACCTCCTTAAAAACCTGGCACATCCTTAGCTGTCACCCCCTCATCTCCTTCACCTCCAGGCAACCATTACTCTATTTTCTGTCTCTTGATTTACCAATTCTGGATATTTCATAGAAATAGGACCACACAATACGTGGTCTTTGTGTCTGACTTCTTTCACTTAGGATCATGCTTTCAAGGTTCATCCATGTTGTAGCATGTATCAGTACTTCATGTCTTCTTATTGCCAAATATGATTTCATTGTGTGGATGTGCTACATTTTATTTATCCATTCGTCAGTTGATGGACATTTGTATTATTTCCACTTTTTGGTTATTAGGACTAATGCTTCTATGAACTCTTGTGTACAGATTTTTGCATGGACATGTTTTCATTTATCTTGGGTATATACCCAGGAGTAGAATTGTTGGATCATATGATAAACTCTATACGTAACTATGTGAGGACCTGCCAGACTATTTTCCAAAGTGGCTATACCATTTGACATTCCCATCAGCAGTGTATGTGCTTCCAGTTTCTCTACATAATCACCAGCACTTGTCTTTATCTTTTTGAGTATAGTCATCTCTCTTCGTTTGTGCTGCTATAACAAAATACCCAAGGCTGGGTAATTTACAAAGAACAGAGATTTATTTTCTCACAGTTCTGGAGGCTGAGAAGTTCAAGATCAAGGCGCCAGCAGGTTCAATAGCCTAGTGAGGGATGCTCTGTTTCCAAGATGGCACCCCTTATTGCCATATTATCCTGAGGGAAGGAACGCTGTGTCAACTGCGAAGCTTGAAGAAATATATATATAAAGGACAATTAACATTTTTTAAGCTCTGTAAGATGCTGGAATCCCTTTTTTTCAGGGAACTTCTGGCAAGCCTGCCACCTAAATTCTTCATGAAAATGACATTTACATTTCATGATTGTGTTGAGTCAGTGAATGATATCATACAAATTTAAAAGAATCTTAAACTGCCAAATGAACTTTCCCTTCTATTTTGCAAAGGCACTCAGTGGGGTATGAGCTGTGGTAATCACATTTACTGCTTGCTGACTGTTCTTCACAAGGAAGGAAACATTTTTGTTGGTGGTCCTCCCTGTGTACAGCTGCCGAGTTTTTTGCAAGGTGTTCTCAGCTCTCTGGTTACTCTCCATTTCTGAAATGCTTGGCTTCAATGTAGAGGAGCCCAGCCCAGTATGCGGTCCTGCCATGCACAGCCATGACATGGGATGATGGAGGGAGAGGAGCCACATGGGCTACCTAAGCCTGTAAGTGGGTGACTCTAGAAAATGTACTACCTTCTGGCAGAAAGGCATGTGCTCTGAAAGACTGATGAAATACCTGTAGTTCACATTTAATTACTTGCTTCCAACTACCTCTGAAAAATACTAGCATTTATGTGATATAGAGTGTAGGGTAATATGTCTAGTTTTAGTATTTGTTCACATGGTAAACATTGATCCTGCTTCCAGAGAAACAAATATGACTAGGAGAATATGAATGTTCTATTGCTAGAGATGTTCTCTCACATTTTTTTTTCCTGGATGACATCATTCCATGCTGGGGGGCTGGTGGGTAGAGGGAGTAGGCTGTGATATTTTGCTGCACACCTCTGATTTTTTATTTTTGAGTTTTAGAATTCAGGCAAGTATAGTCATTCCTTGGTATCCACGGGATATTGATTCCAGGACCCCTTATATAAAATGGTGTGGGATTTGCATTTAATTACTTGCATATGCACATCCTTCTCTATACAGTTAATTTAAATAATCTATAGGTTACCTATAATACATGATACAGTGTAAATATTATGTAAATATTGTTATACTTTATTGTTTTTAGTTTGTATTTTTTATTGTAGTATTATTAATTTTACTTTTTGTTTTTTCAAATATTTTCAATCAGTGGTTGGTTGAATCTGTGGATGCAAAACCTGTGGATATGGAGGTCTGACTGTATATTTTATTCATCACAACAAGCACAGTTGCTAGCATGCCAAAGAATTTGGTTGATCTTGATGATATCCCGCAACTTGATTTCTTATAAATCTCTGTCCAATTGCCTGCTTCTGTGAAGTGCCTTCTATGTGTCAAGTGCTGTGTGAAGTCTTTATTAGCTTGATTTCCTGTAATCTTCACAACAGCCCCATATCACTGTTGCCCCACTCAAACAAATGGAGATGTTGAGGCTTAGAGCAGAAAGATTGCTTTCCCAGTGGCAGAGCCAGGATCAAAATGCAGTCCATGGCTGGGAATGGTGGTTCACGCCTGTAATCCCAGCACTTTGGGAGCCTGAAGGAGGCGGATCACCTGAGGTCAGGAGTTCATGACCAGCCTGGACAACATGGCAAAACCTCCTCTCTACTAAAAATACAAAAATTAACCAGGTGTGGTGGCGGGCACCTGTAATCTCAGCTACTTTGGAGGCTGAGGCAGGAGAACAGCTTGAACCTGGAAGACAGAGGTTGCAGTTAGCCAAGATCACGCCACTGCACTGCAGCCTGGGCCACAGGGCAAAACTTTATCTCCAAAAAATAAAATAAATAAATGAATAAATAAAAGAAGAAGAAAAGAAAGCCCTCTGGCTGCTGTACCCATATGTGCATTGCCTGCACTGCATTACCTCCCACTGTAAAGTTTTTAAAAAGTGAATGTGTATCTAGGCAGTTTCTGCAATTGGACCCAAAATCTACAGATAATAAATTTATAGAAAAAAATGTGGCTGGGGATTTAGAAACACGGGGATTGTTATATTACAAGTATTATGAACACAGGCCAGGTGCGGTGATTCACACCTGTAATCACAGCACTTTGAGAGGCCAGGGTGGGCAGATCACCTGAGGTCAGGGGTTTGAGACCAGCCTGGCCAACATAGTGAAACCACATCTCTGCTAAAATCACGAAAATTAGCTGGGCGTGGTGGCACCTGCCTGTAATGCCAGCTACTTGGGAGGCTGAGACATGAGAATTGCTTGAACCTGGGAGACAGGTTGCAGTGAGCCGAGTTCACACCCCTGCACTCCAGCCTAGGCAACAGAGTGAAGACTCTGTCTTTAAAAAAAAGGTATTATGAACATGAATTCTCTTCCCTCTCTGGGGTGTCTTAGAAGGGACGAGGCATATTTATTTGTTCCTTCTTCCTTCCACACATCTATCAATGGTGTATTCATTGAGAGACAGTGTAACAAAGTGGTTAAGAGTTTGGATTCTGAAGCCAGACTGCTTGGGTTGAATTCCAGCTCACTTGGCTTCCCTTTGACCTTTGGCAACTTTAACCTTTGTGGGCCTGTGTTTCTTTATCTGTAAAATGAGGATAATGAGAATAGCTACCTTTTAGGGTGATTGAGAGGATTCAGGCAGTCTATGTAAAGTATTTAAAATAGTGCCTGATGTACAGAAAACTCTGAAAGCGTATTAGTTATTGTTAATATTAATATGTGTCTTTTATGCTCTAATATTCTGCCCTGGGCTTTGGGACTACAGTGGACAGAATGTCCCTGACATCATGGTCCTTTCAGCTTAGTTAGAGAGAAAGAGAAAGAAAATAACAGGTGTATGTTAGGGCACCAAGGAGATGTACAGTTGATTTGGGAGCATATAGCAGGGAGTTCTAATGAAAGGTCCTGGTAGTGTTCATTATAGAACTTTAGAACTGGAAAAGATTGCAGCTATTTTCTTGTCAATCGCTCCTTTGAAACCCAGAGTGCTTAAATGATTTGTTTAAGTTCATTCAGGTGATTTATAGCAGAGCCAGGCCAGAACCTGTACCTCCTGAAACTGAGGTCAAGCTAGAGTGTATTACATCATCACAGCTCCTCCTAGAAGCCTTGGGCCCATTTCGTGATGATCAACAATGCTTGATTTTAGAGCAGCTTCTTAGAATTCAAACTTGAATTGTCTCTGGCTCCTGGGAGCTGTCCTGATGGTTATTTGTGCCAAGCATCAAGTAATGATGATAATCATTGTCTTCTGTTTACCTTAAAGTTGTCCATCCTGGTAAAGAGAGAGATTTATTCTGCTGGACACTTGTAAACATCCAGTTTGAATTTTGGAAACTGGGTAACCAACCTGATTAAAACCTGGATCACACAGAGCTGGCTGAGGAATACATGTGCGATAAAATGTATCATTTGACTTGGAAATGAAGATGAAAAAACATCTTTCAGGAAGTGTGTGTTGGGTGGGTGGGTCGGGGGATTAAAACTTGATTTAAGAAGGTAATAGAAACTTAAAGGTTTCAGATGGCTTGTAATTTATCTGTAATGGGAAAAATACTTTACCACAGATAATATCTTGGAATAAATTTGAAATCACAGGCTGTATTATGGATGTGTTTGTGAATGTATGTGATTTGCAAAGAATGAAATTTTTTTGTGAATGTAATTTAGCATGCGTAAGATGACAAATAAGCTATATGCAGTAAGAGTCCATTTGATACAATGTGTGTAATTTTAAACTTAAAACCATCGTGCTTTAGAACTGGAAGGGACCTTAGAGATCATCTAGTAGAAATCATTTTGCAAATGGAAGAACGGAATCCCAGGGAAGGTGAATGGCTTTGCCTGCACTGCAAACTAGAATCCAGATGTTTAGACAATTGTGTTTGGAGACTTTTTACAATGTGAAGCTTGATATCCAGGGGCTCACTTTTAGTATTTTACCAGTAGTAGTTTTATGTCATTGCTAATCACAGCTATAACGTAATTTCTTCTGGAAGATGGACCATCTCTTCAGCCCTTTGCATATATGGATGCTTAATACAAATACTTTTTGTGACTCCTAATTAATACCCCAATTAATATCCAATGATAGAAGTTTAGGAACATTAAAGCAATGTTACTTGTCAGCTTCTTTTGTTTAGGCTCTTAATGTGGCTTCTTCTGATTTCTCAGCTGATTCAAAAGAATTCAGAGAAGGTCATGTATGCGGCTCTTTTCAAAGGAAAACACTGGTTGCTAGAGGGATCGATTTTTAATATAGTTTCATATCATAGAGATTTTAATAATGCAGTCTAAAATATTTGTACATGAATTCATTAAGCCCAGATTAGTCTTATTATAATTACTCAAAAAGTAATTCAATTTAAGAGAAAACATTTTAAATGGATGTAAAATACACTGTGAGCTGGGAAGCCATACTGTTCTACTTTATCAGCTCTATAAAGTACTAGCAGACTCGAACATAACTTTCATAGTATACAGAATGCAATCATAAAAAGTATTATTCCTAAATCTATTTTTTTATGTTCTTTCAGTAGTTAAGCGCTTTATCCCTCTGTGCTAGGAATGAGATATACTAGGGATAGGATGTCGTAAAAATGGTAGGGGCTCACCAGCTCGTGTCTCTTGCACTGCCTTTCCAAGTCAGCGCAGGCCGATGGGTTATAAGCACACAGCCCAAGATCGATGTTGGCAGCACATTCCCTAGTAAATGTAGCAGGAAGATTCTTCGAGGCTTTTTTTGTTTTGTTTTTTTCTTATCCACAAATAAAATACATTTACTGAGCACCGTGTGCCTTCAGAGGTACAACAGTGACAGGCAAAGTATTGGTCTTCATTTCTAATATGATAAAAGGTGAAGGGAGGCCAGAAGCAAGGAAAATGAGAGAACTTTCTCCAGCCTACGTCCAAAACCAGGTAGAGAAGAAAAGGCAGAGTGAGATAAAAGATCTTGCAGCATTAAAGAGCGGTTGTCATTTTTGGCTTAGAAGGCTGGAGATGCGGAGTGAGGCCTTCCGGTTAGTCCTTAAAGCTATTACCAAGGCTCACCGGGGCTCTGTTCAGTTTGAGCAACCTTATTGTGCCTGGAGGAAGCAGGGGGGTCATGAATATTGGCCGTGTGGCTACACGGTTGCCTGAGCTGTCTGGCTTTGGAGACACAGAAAACTAATCACAGTCCCTATGTGGTGCCACTGAGGCTGAGCGGGGACTCTGGAGGAGCTCTGGACTCTGGCCATGCTCCGGGAGAGACAGACCTGCACCTGGGCAGGAAGGGGCTCTGCTTCAGTGGTTTGTTGTGCTCAAACTTTATTTAATAAAGCAATGGAACCCTTTTATCAGGCAAATTCTCCATAGAACCCCGCTATAGGGAACAGAACAGCTCTCTTAGCAGTGCTGCCAATTCAGCCGTCCCCATACAGTTCCTACCTCTTTTGACCCTTATCCACCAGGGAGTGTGGCTTGAGATGCTGATCAAAGCCCAGGACAGGGCTAGCTGAGCCCGCTAAATCGTGGTCTTGAGAAACAAAGGCAGGTCCAGAGGAGACGGGCAGTGTTAAAGGAATGAGTGGTACCCGAAACAAAGGTCAGGCCTTGGGTTTCTGGCACCTCTGGGTTCTAACCACCACGTTAGATCACTGGTGTTTGAAGGCAGGATGTCATTGGATCACTGATGTCAAGGCTTAAAAATAATTCATTCATAGGTAATATCTGAGAATTGATTTGGGGCTTCTGAATGGCATATAGCTACAGGATGACAAGAAGGAATTAGAAGGATCATTTTATTTTCATGAATTTTCCTCTCATGATTCCTTTACAGTCCTATGAAGTTGCAGAGGTTTTTCAAATGGTAGACAATCAATAAATGTTTTTTGAATAATAATACTATAATTTATAGAAGACTTTCTGGGTACCAGTTATCGTGTTCTCTTATAGGCAATCTCTCATTCAGTCTCCATAGCAAATTTTGTCTCTGCAAAAATTACCTGTTGTTACTGGCATGTTGCCGATGAGAAAATCAAGGCTTGGGGAGATAAAATAATTTGCCCAAGATCACACAGGCAGACATAGGACCAGCTCTGACTTCAGAACCTGAGTTTTTATGACCCTGTTTCTGTTGCTTATTACTATACCATTGACTTTCACCTATTGAACATGCAGCATAAACCAGCCACCGTGTGCTAAGTGCTTTACATATATGCTTTTGACTGTCCTCCTAGGTATTCTGCAAGATAAATTTTATTATCCTCATTTTACAAGTGAGGAAGTGAAGACTCATAGAGTTTAAATAGCTAGTCTAGTATGGCTAGGATGCTGGCCTTTGCCAGGATTGAACGAATATTATTTGACTACAAAGTACTTGTGCTCTGTGCTGATTAAATTATCCCACTTGATCCTCATGATATTCCTGTGGTAGGGAAAAAGCTTATCCCTACTGTTGCCATTTTATAGATAGGAATGTAAGCTACAATGTGTTGAGTGATTACTCCGGGTGTCCACTTGGTAAGGGGTTGGGACTTGATCCCAGGTCATTGAGATCCAGTGGCCATAATCCTGTGGTGCCACAGCACTGGATCATATAAGGACGCATCCTGTCACCTTTGGAGAGCCCACATGCAGGTCTGGACCTGGGCTTTGTCAACTGAAAACAGAACTGCCCTGGAGTGCCGTGGGTACTCAACAAGTAGGGAGGCATTGATGGGCCCCACTTTTCAACATAAAAAGAAAAAATTCACTCCATTCACAGAGATTTTCGGAAGAAATGTACCGACTGAATTCTTGTTACTCTTTGTGTCTATGTACAGAGCTTGCTGGTTTTTTAACCTTGGTGAGGGGGGCAGCTCAGCTGATTGTGAAATTGACTTTGGTTAATGGTGAACTGACTCCATTCAAGAAAACTACATTCATTCCAGCTGTTCCCTTCCTTGGCCCTGGTTAGTTGGGTCCGAGTAAAATTCGCAGTGCTTTACTGTAAAAGCACTTGAAAGAGAATTTTCTTTCTGTAGCTCAAACCACAGGAGGACTCGCAAGACAGCTGTCTCCCCAGGTGAGACTTCTTAAATGGGAGTTAAGTGCATGCATTTCAAGAAACTAAACTCCCCTCATATATAATTTAACCTAGAAAAGAAAGCAAAATTGAGAGAGTAGTATGATTACATTGTTTGAGAACTAGTAACTTTACCTCCCCCAGTTTTATGGAAGTCACACACAGTTTCACTGTTTGCCATACCTTTAATACTGTGGCGTGTGGGCTAAGTGTGATATTGTAATAATAGTGAGGGTTTCTCTAACCATAGTTATGGACTATGGATTGAAATAGTAAATTATTCCTAGCAGACTGAATGGGCAATAAGACTGCCATCCAGTTCTCCTCATAAAACAAAGCAATAGATAAATAAAGCAGAGCCAACTCACTCAACCTGCATGGCTCTGTGCACTGCTAATTATTAACCCAGGCGCAAGAGAGGGGTTCACCCAGAGTGTAGTTAAGTCATTTTTAATCGAGGTAAACACGAGTCATGTGGATGAGCAGCACTCAAGAAAGTTTAATCAGCAACATTTAGGAATCACCCAGCCTAATTGCCATAACTTATTAATAATAATAAATAATCGAGTCTTTTTATGGCCCCTGTCTCTGGAGGACTCAGTGCATTAAAGATCTCTAGGGTGTGAATCTCTTAGTAGCTGTGGGGGAAGGGGCAAGTATCCTTGATGCTCATTCCTAACTGAAGAAATTGGACAGCAGGGCTAAGAAAGGCAATCTGAGTTCCTTCTTTCTTATTTTCTTCCTCCCACATCTTAATCACCAACTTATACACGCCCTTTCATCTATCTATAGGACCAGAATGGCTCCAGGGGCTGGTGGGGAGGGGGAGGCGGGGCGTGCAGGAGAACAGGCTTTCCTTTGTCCACATGAATGATTGGGGTTGGGGTTTTCTCCCTTGGGAAGTGAGTATGAGCAGAGCTTAGTCTGAAGGAGTTCATTTCCTCTTTACAAGTGTCTCTGGTGCCCTTTGGGCTCAACCTGATTGTGGCTAGAGCGGCCACTGGCAGTTCCCCACTTCATACTGGCATGATTTTCTATTCCTGCAAGAGCAGAAAAGATGGCCCCGAGTCTTATTCTTGGAGTAATTCCCCACAGCAACCAATGGAATGGGAGAACATTTGTATAAATCATTTAACTCTACCTTCACAGCACCATGACAGGGGTATTAGAATATGCCTGGGTTTTCAACGCGGAAACTCAAGCTCAGGAGGTGTAATAGATTGACTCCTGACTTTGTGGTTGGTTAGATTGAAAGGAGAATATCACACTCAAATTGGAGGCCTTTTGATTTTTGTAAGTGACTACTCCCTATAGTTTAGGAGATGAAGGTGGTGGACAGGAACACCAGGGTAGCGAATGGTAAAAATATTTCAATGGCTAATATCCTTTGATATCCACAGTTTGGGAGAGGAAGTTAAAATGTAGCCAACAGCACAGAAACCACCTTCTCCTTTATTTCCCGTTTGTCTGTCCATGAATCATTTGTGCCTGAGCCAGGATCGCAGTTTCATTCTGGAGAAGTGAAATTTTAAAAGAAGGTACCCAAACCATTATTAGACCAAAAAGATAAATAATAATAATGAGAATGGAATGATTTATACCTCAGACCACGAAAGACATAAACTTCGTGTTCCGAGATAATTCATGTGCAAAATTGTTGCAATATTTATACTAGTGTTTATTAAAATTTACATTGGAATAAAATGGTGCAAAATGTAAATGAGGCTTTAAAAGAGTTTTTGGAAAAATCTAAAATAGCTACTATGAGTTTTTGGAATCAAAGATACAAATAGTTACTCCATGTATATTTGTCTGCTAAAGCGTGAAATATACAATGGAATTGGACAGAATAAGGTCACTAAATCCCTGCCCGAATTTCTATCCTCCCTGTCCACTGATACTTTTCAGTGATTCAAATCAGTACTGAATTTTGAAGGAAGTGCTCCTTGTCAAAACCATGCAGAGGAGGCTGAGGATTCTGGACAGATGTCGAGACTGAATCCGTATTTCAAAGACTAATCTTATTTCACTAATGTTTTCAGGGTTGGAAATTTTTGTCTGTATTCATTAGAGGGGAATGATAAATCTCTAACTTGTACTTTGCTAATAATAGTGATGAGCTTTTGTGCTTCATTAAGGTTAAATGAATCTCATGTAGTCCTGGCTCAGCCTTTAACTCCATGTGTGATCTTGAGAAAAAAATCTCTGAACTGTCTGGGACTCAGTTTCCTCATCTGTAAAATGAGGGGGTTGAATCAGATGAGTGCTAGGACAGACCAGCCCTCTTTCCCTCCCTCGTAGGTAGGAGCTTGCCATGGCCAGGCAGGTAGGACCCACAAAGGTGATTAAGAGACATTGCTCTTATCCTCAGGAGCTCATGGTCTATATAAATAACTCATTATAATATGAGCTATAATTGCAACATGCACAAATTACTCCAGGAGCACAGAAGCGGAAACAGTGAATTCCCTCTCTGTGGGAATAAACTTCACAGTGGCTGTGACATTTGAAGGCTGAGTAGGAGGGCTCCTCCAGGTGTGCCGGCTGGTCAGAGGGCGGATGGTGCAGACTATGGGTTCCAGGAAGCAAGTGCATGTGAAATTGTATATTTAGGGAGCTGCACACGGTTCTCACAGTCTCTGGGCAGTGGCATCCCATACACTGCTGGATCAGAATTTGTACTAATGATGAATTACTGAGGTTAGAGACTACTGTATAGTGTGTATCAATTAGAGCAGAGTCAAGGTTTCCTGTAGCGGCACTGACAGGACCCATTTACATCCCAGTTGGCTTTGTTGAATGTAAAAGAAATGGTGATGTTTTTGCCAATTCCCTGAGAATTATGAGCCTGCAATCTGTTTTACCTGCACCACAACCACTGGCCTCAGTGTGCCCTTGGGAGTATGAACGGCTCCCCGTGGGGTCATGTGTGCCCAAGTGGAGTGAAAACTGCCTCCATAGATCTTCTCTTCTTGCATTCTGTTAACCTGCGAGGTGTGTGTCTCAGCCACACCACTGATGGACCCTTGGTTCTTTGTGACTTTGTAGGAGCTGATGTTTCTGGTGATGACAGAGAGCAAAATTAGATGTTGATGATATAGTTCCTACTTCGTTTTTAAGATGAAAATAACTTTAGTTTTAAAATTTGGGTTGTAAATGTAAGGTGTGTTCATTGCTAAAAACTAATACAGAAATGCTTGCATAAAATGTAAAAAGGTGACCCTGAATTCCATTTCCTGAAAATAAGCAATATTTCTGTGACCATTGTCACAGGTCTCTCTTCATACAGGTACACAAATAGGCTCAGGATTATATGTGCCGTTTTGCTATCGGATATTTTCATTCAAAATAATCAAGGTCTTTAAATAGCCATTTAAAACAGCTGCACAATAATCCATTGTGTGAGATATATTATATTTGGCTTGATTCCTTATTGCCAAACAATCAGGCAATATCCAGTGTTTTGCCAGTATAAACAATGCCATGATGAACATTTGTGTAGGTTTCTTTTATACATTTCATTATTTCATTAGAGTCCTAGAAGTGGTATTGTTGGGCCAAGGAATGCATATTTAATATTTTTTTTATATACCGTCAAACTCTCTTCTAGAAGTTTCATTCCTTTTTACAATCCTACTGTCAAAGCAGGAACTGGCTCACGTCTTGAGTGGTGTTGTCTGTATCTCTGCTGGTGTTCTTTTGTCTTTAAGTTACTGAGTGAGAAAGCATGAGCAAATGAGCGTACTTTTGGAGTGAGTGGGAGGCAGTATAAGCAGGGGGAACCTGAATCCACGTGGGAGATGTCAAAAAGTACTTGGCATTTGTACATAAGTTTATGAAAAGATATGTATGAAAATGTTCATCACAATTCCTAATTGCCAAACGTGGAGAACAACCCAATATCCACCAACATTCGAGTGGAGAAATAAACTGTAGTATAACCCCACAGTGAAATACTACATGGCAGTGAGAATGAATGAGCTACCATGTGCTACAATATGGATGATCAGTCCATTTACATAAAATTCAAAACCAGGCCATTGAATTTCTGGTGGGGGTTGTAGTTAGTGACTGCTTGTTTGTTTATTTTTTTTAACTAGATGTGTGTGTGTGTGTGTGTGTGTGTATTTTGAGATGGAATTTCACTCTTGTTGCCCAGGCTGGAGTGCAATGGAGTGATCTCGGCTCACTGCAACCTCTGCCTCCTGGGTTCAAGTGATTCTCCTGCCTCAGCCTCCCGAGTAGCTGGGATTACAGGCACCCACCACTGCGTCTGGCAAATTTTTGTATTTTTAGTAGAGATGGGGTTTCACCATGTCAGCCAGGCTGGTCTTGAACTCCTGACCTCAGGTGATCTGCCTGTCTCAGCCTCTCAAAGTGCTGGGATTACAGGCATGAGCCACCATGCCTGGCCCTAGATGTGTGTTTCCTGGTGTCAGTGTAATTGGCATTTAGGGTGTTTAGTAGCTTCTCAATATTTGTTGAAAAAAATACATTGTTTTTCAACCTAACAGACTTTGACCTTGCTTGTTCCTCTGTGGCCTTGAATGAGTTACTTAACTTTCTAGAGCCTCAGTTTCCCCATCTATAAAATGAGAACTATAATAAAACTTACTTTATAAGATTGTTGTGAAAGTAATATTAATAGCTGCTGATTTTTCTATGTTTACTATGCACTGGGCACTGGTCTAAGCTCTTAAAATGTATGACATCATTTGTTTACTTTTTCCCTTACTTAGATCTATTTTGTGGTTTAGGGAACTGTAAGTCACAGAGTTAGTAAGTGTGAGGCCAGGATTGAAATGCAAGCAGCCTCATTCCAGAGCTTGAGCTCTTAAGCATTGCCCTCCTGAGTTAAAGGAAATATGCATGGAGTGCTTAGCAAAGTCAGCATATGTCATCATCATATTGTCCTTTTCAACATTATTATTAATATTTTTTCTCCTCTCTTTCTCCCCTCTCCCCTCCCCAATTTTTCTTCTCTCCTGGCAGATGTTTTTCAGCAAGGTAAGTTCACCATTTCTTGCCTGCTTTTTCACTGGCTGGGCTCTTTGGGGAATATGGGTATGATCTGTGTGCAGAGGGTTATGGGGCTTCCCATTCTCTATGGACATGTCATATGGGACTTCAGGGACACCATGAAGACAGTGGCTTAAAGTGCCATCAGCCTCCCTGGGCCTCTGCTGTCCAACCTCTGCTTCTTCCTCTGAACCATGCTTGGGGGTAGGATGTAGACTAGACAGCTGGGCAGGGACACTTGGAGAGGGTTTTGTGGCTGGGCCCTGGAAGGAGGGAGGGATGCTGTGGGCCTGGTGAGGGCTGAGACTCTGGAGGGGAGTCTGGGGGAAGGCCCCTGTCCATTGGGGCTCCTGCATCCGGCTCAGCTGCTGCTCCTTATACCAGTGCCAGTGGAGATTTCTTTGCCAAGCAAACATGCCACTGTTGTAGAGGTGTGGCAAGGCCATGGCTGGCTGGCCACTTCATGCCTTTCAACCTCGCCATCTGGGTCTGTGACTGAGATAGTGTCAGCCAGGTGAGAGTGTGCAGTGTCATCTGTTTTACCAGGCAAGGTCATGTGCTCTGAGGAGCTGGAGGTGAAATCCTAGCCCCATATTGGCCCATGTTTTAGTCCCCACTTAGGATGCAGAGCAATTGTGCTCTGGGGTGCAGCAGGAGACTCATGGGTCATGGCCTTCTCGAACCTTCTGGATATACTTCAAGGGGGAATTGCCTTTTTATCACAGTTTGACACTACTGGGTAAAAGTAGCAGGGTATCACTGTTTGTAGTCAAGCTGGGAAATATGTTGGTAGCACACATCTGCTGTGTCTTTCTGGAATCTAAGGCTGGCTTTAGAATAACAAGACTGGTTTAAAAATACACCCAGGCATTCCATAAATAGCTTCCAAATAATCTTACAGGCTTGGTATTTTCACAACTGTTATTTCACCCCAAACATGCAGTGTGTGTTATGGAGAATATCTGCTTTCTCTGATAGAAGTGCAGTTGTGGATAACAATGAGGGTACTGTTGTATTGTCTTTTAAGAGTCTGGAGTCATAGACTTACTTTTATAAATAATTCATAAATCCCAACAAGCTATAAGTAATAAGTTCCATTTGGCTAGAGACTAAGAGATGAGCAAAATTGAAAAGGTGTCGTGACTTTCGTGTAGTGAAAGTGCTGCTGTCAGGGCCTGTTGCTGCAGTGAGTTTTCTTCCTTGACAAATTGGGGGGTCATTGGGGCACTCTAGGCAGATCATTTTTTTTTCTGTGAACTAGAATGTAAGCAACCCCACACTGAATTGCATTTTTCTTCTTGAAACACAAAACATTTGAGTTTGGAAAGTCTTTCTGGAACATGTGTGTTGAGGCTCCTGGAGAATGGGGAGAGGGGAAGCTGGTGTCAGATCTGGCTTTTCTACACACAATGGTGAGCGTTCATGGTGGTTGTAATTGGCAGAAAAAAATGGCTTACCAGACTGCCTCTGTCAAGTTTGCCTTCTTTTTTAATCAATCATGCCATTCGATTGATGGGATTTGCCTGTCAGTAACAATGATATGCAGAGCAAAAGTTATAATCATCCTCAAATCACCAGCTATGGAGACTTAATAACATCTGCCAGAGATGGAAGCCGCTAGCTACCCATTGCTCTGTGTGTCAGTGGTCGGCAGCTCCCTTATAAGGTATTACTCGGATTTCAAATGGAAGGAACTGAACTTGCTTTTGTGAATTATTTACATGGCTCTGGCCATGTTGGACCATTTTGTATAGAGACACATTCTCTAAAATAATGGCAAAGAGCTTGCCCGCTGGTACCCCCTCCTTACCTTTGTTTCTGGCCATCCTGCTTATGAAAATATTGCTCCGTAAAATGTTCAGCTGGTGACAGTTACATCAGCTCTGTGTCTTACAGATGGAATCTAAAACCGTGATCTCCACAAGGTCTTCTGTGGTTGAAACTCAGGGCCAGAATTGTACCATTAAGTTGAAATATGGGGATGATGAATTGTGCTAGAAATCAACAAGCAGAAAACGACTTAGCTTCAAATGAACAGACGCCACTGCATTGTCTGAGGCCCATGCACACAATGGCAACATTGAGTGGCCCTGCCCTCCTGGACACGCCATGGGCATCCAGGCCCTGCTTGCTTTGACTTGGCCAAGGAGTCACGGGCAGTTGGGGGAAACACCGCTTGATAAATGTGTGCTTCTGGCAGTGAGGGAGGGAGGACTCTGCCCAGTGGAGTCCCTGCCTATTTGGGCTGCTGTGCACTGTGGCAGGCAGAAGAGGGAAGCAGGCTTGCAGTTGACAACATCAGACGTTCTCAGAGGAAACAGAAGTTATTTCCTCTGGATTGCATTATCTTATATTTCACTACAGATCAATCTAGTTATAGTAGGTGACAGCACAGCAGTTATTGCTGGGTTTTTCTCTGCCGTGTCTGTGGCATGTGCACGTGAGAGTGTGCATCTAGCCTGCTCTCATGTCATGTTATAGCTTCTTTCTGTTCTTTCATCTGTAAATGCCACTTGCTGCGACGCTTAGACCACAGAGTCTGAGGACGGTCAAGGACCAGCGGGCTTGCAGCTGGGCCTTTCTACATACGAGTTCCAGGGCCATGGGGCCATGTTTTCAAGGAGCCTTAATTGACCTACATTCCCTGTTGTCCACAGAGACATTGCGTGGCTCTCAGGAATTCCAAAGTACCATAGAATTGCTCTTCACAATTTCAAATGCAATTGAAAATTCTATGTGTGCATGCGTGTCTAGGGTCTTGAGTTTTAGGGCACTTTAATACCAATCGTTTACTAATGATGAAGTCAGGACCACACAAACACACATGCACGCCTCATTTGAAGTTACTGAAGCACCTTTTGAATGCTCATCCGTTGCCTCAACCTTGATTCTGAAATCGAAC
Organism: Symphalangus syndactylus; assembly: GCF_028878055.3. NCBI lineage: Eukaryota > Metazoa > Chordata > Mammalia > Primates > Hylobatidae > Symphalangus > Symphalangus syndactylus. Next base: position 22,242,860 of record NC_072424.2, read on the forward strand.
AGAAACTGAGCAAGCCACTTGGAAATCACAACAGTACCACTCAGCAGAGCATTTTAAAGCGTAAGAGGGCACAGTATAAAGATTTCACCATTTAGTTCATTCTCCCTGTGCTGTCAGCTGAAGTCCCTTAAAGACTCTGAGCACAGAGAGGTATAGCCTTTCCTCCTCCCTTATTCTCATCTGGAGCCAGGATCTTGTTAATGGAGAGATTTTTCTTCCAGCTCCAGTAATTTGCGATACCCCTCAAACACAGGGCATGACATGTTTATTCTGTAGCCAGTACATATGCACAGGGCACTTTTTAGACCTTGAGAATAAGTGAAAAAGACAGCAAAGGGTCCTGTTTTCGTGGAACTTATAGTCTAGCTTGAGGGGCATTCTGTAGTCAAGTTTCCGAATAAGGTGAATTCAAACAGGAATGAATGAAGAAAATATCTCAGGGTGATGTGCTGGTGGCTACTAGGGCCACTGCAGAAGGAGTGGCCAGAGAATGACAAGTAGGGCCAATTATTGAAGTATCTGGGGGAGGACAGAAGGATTTATAAGGCAGAAACACCCCGATGTTCCAGGCTCAGAAGAAAGCCTGGGGTGTGTCTGGAGCTCGTGAGTGAAGGAGGAAGTTGTGTGAAATGAACAAGGAGAACAGGGCATCTAGGGAGCTGAGAGGAAGGGAGTCGGAGGTGAGTTTTAAGCAGGAGAATGGCATGGTCTTATTCACATTTAAAAATGACCACTCTGGATGCTGCGAAAACACACGGAATAGTACATGAGAAGTGCAAATCAGGACCAGCACTGAGGGCCGAGTGGGAGGCTCTACCGTGCTTCATGAGTCTCTGCTGTCTTGGGCAGTGGGAACGGGTAGCCCCATTCCCAGCCAGCTCACCTCTGCTGAGTGCCCACTTTCTGCTCGCTTTGCCTGAAGAGGGTCTTGTGCCTATGACTTACATCTGCTGTCCTTAAGGCTGGCAAATTATGCTCATCAGGACATCATTAAAATATTCCTATATGTGTCTTCAGAATTCCACTTTTCTGCAATACATAAATACATGTGTGTATCATATGTATTACATGCATATGATATATATATATACATATATATATATCATATATTTTTTAGCCTCAGCTGAGTACGATGCAGAGGAAAGACACCAAATTCCAAGGTCTCCAGGACCACTGGCAACAAAGAAAGGGGGTTTTTGTGGGACTGTGGCTCCCTTGATACCACATGCCCATTTGCCATGGGTGGCTACTCCCCAGCTCTGCAGAGTGAGGCCAGGCAGGAATTTGGACCCACAATTGCCACATAGCCAGGATTTTCAAGAGAAGCCAGGAATCTGGAATGGTGTGCCAAACCTTACAATGTTTAAGCTTTTAATTAAAGGTTAAACAAACAAACTGAACTCATCTATGGCCAGAATGGCCTCTGATCTCAGATTGGTAACAGGTGATTAGGAAACCTCAGTTTTTATCCAGCAAGGTTGCGACTTTTGCAGGGGGAGTTTGGCCAGGTGCTTTGGCCTCTGGCCTCAGTTTTCTCATCTGTAAAATGAGAGAATTGGAGAGATCCCTGACCCTGTTTGTCTTTCGGTAGATGCTCTATCTTGAGAAGTTTTAAGTGGACTTGAGTTAATAGAGTACAGAAATATCCCTTGTGCAGGTTTTGACTATGCACTAGATAACCTGGGTGAAAGCAGAGGCTTCCCTCATGGTGGTGAATTAAGGTTAAAAGAATGTGGTTTCAGAAGTGTAACCTGTTCACATGGCCATTTTGAAACATCAGCTCTTTCCCATGTAGATAAATACTGGAATCCACAATGGATGGCATTGCTTTTATTAATTTGAAGAGAACAATAAATCATAGTTTGGTTTCTGGCAGCCGAGCCAAGCCTGTTAATTGTTGGGGTGGGCTTGTGGTGACGGGCCCACTGCCATTTATCAGGAGCTTGACTTGAGCTCTTTTGCGTATTTCAAACTTATGGGTCAAACTGCTGGGCCTTCGTCTTAGGTTTACTCAGCCACTTCTGAAAACCCATCTATTATAAAGCTGTGACCCCTTAGCCATGAATTATGCTGCCCCTGATAATGTCTTACATTATAAAAGATTGTTTTCTTTATGAGTGTGGGATTTGAGTGAATAAATGAAATCTATTTTTACCACTTCCAGGTAAACATTCCAAGTGTTATGTGATGGCAAACTAGGAAATGAGAAAAATGCATGAACACTTTTATGGTGGAAAGTGGATGGCTCCCCAGTCACACTCCTCTGTGCAAATGTTTCAGTAGAATCAGTAGAATATTCGAAGTCATGTAGGAAATGCATCCATCTTTCCGGCACGAACGGAACAACATTACCATTTAATTTTGCATAGATTCACTTTGTGTGTGTGTGTGTGTGTGATGTATGAGGAAAATGATAACCAGATTTAAATAATCACCTTCTCGGAGATGTTGTATCACATTCTACGGGGGCTGTGCGAGGCTGTCTCTTCCCTGCCAGGTGACCTTGGAGTGGAGCTTTCCTTGTCACAGATTCATTGTGTGCCCACTCCCATCTGAGGGCATGAGTTTGGGGTGAGGTTTTAGAGGGTCTCCTACTGCTAACTTGTCTTCCAAAATTCCTGATCAAGAAAGAAGGAAACTTTTAGATTTTTTTGTTGAGGTCGTGGCTATAAAAGAAGAGCAGTTTGTCCTTTTAAAGAATATATCTATATATCTATATAGATATATATAGTTTTTTTTTTTTTTTTTTTTTGAGATGAAGTCTAGCTCTGTCGCCAGGCTGGAGTGCAGTGGTGCGTTCTTGGCTCACTGCAACCTCTGCCTCCCAGGTTCAAGTGATTCTCCTGCCTCAGCCTCCTGAGTATCTGGGATTACAGGCATGTGCCGCTACGCCCAGCTAATTTTTTTATTTTTACTAGAGATGGGGTTTCACCTTGTTGGCGAGATGGTCTTGATCTCCTGACCTCATGATCTGCCCACCTCGGCCTCCTCAAGTGTTGGGATTACAGGTGTGAGTCACCGTGCCCCGCCCCTTTTAAAATTTTTATTGAGATAATAATAATGCTAGTGTTTCTGTGCCTGTGTATTCCAGACATTGAGCTAAGTATTTTGCACACATTTCTTCACTGAATCTACCCCAAACTTTATAAGGTACTGCATAACAATGGTCCAGTCAATGACAGCATAAATGAGGTGGTCCCACAAGATTATAATATTGGATTTTTTCTATGCATTTTCTATGTTTATATATACTTAGATTCTTACCATTGTGTCACATCATATCAAGGGCACATTCTATCAATGTGATTTATGACAGCTGATGTTGATCTTGATCACTTGGCTGAAATAGTGTGTGTCAAGTTTCTCCACTGGTGTGGTTACTTTCCTCCTCCTTTCCATACTATACTCTTTGGAAGGAAATCTATGCACAGCCTACCTTTAAGGAGTGGGGAGTTATGCTCCACCTCACTGAGGGTTGCCTATCTACGTAAATTATTCTTCTGCACTGGAGACTTGCCACTTATCCTTCATGTATGTATGTATTCAATAACTTCCATCAATATGAACTCATAGATATTTATGTTATGCTTTGAGTTCTAATCTGTTACTATTTTATTTATTTTGTTGCTCAAATTGTTCCCATTTTGGCCACTTGGAGCTCTTTCAGCTGGCTTCTATGCCTGTTTGACATATTCCTTAACAAAAGTAACTTTTTGAGCACTTCTGTAATACTTATGGCACTAGAAGATGCTCCAGGCTCATCATTTATATTTCCCACCGCAATCCCACAATCAATAGGATTGTACAATCATTTCTCCAAGGAATCCTGGTTCTGATTATTGAAGAATGATACAAGAAACCAAGATCTGGGTGTTAGGTGTGCTTATTGCTACTGGGGTGTCCTTTCTTTTAGGCCCTCCTAGCTGACAGAGCAAATAAGTATATGCAAGTACACTGACCTGTGCATATACACACATCTGTGAATATATATATAACCAGGTGTATAAATATTAAGCATGAGTTCCTCTTGATGTGTTCAACTCTAACCCATCACCACATGGGTCATTCTAGCCTCCTCTCATTGGTTATTTGTAAATTCCCACTCCCATGGTAAGACACCTGGACCAGGATTTTGACTTCAGGTCCATCTACCTGGGTTCAGTCTGCTTTCTTGACACCTAGAGAAGGGCTTTCATCTACCCACAGTGGGACAAAGTCACAGATCCTTGACCCTTTCCAAGGCCAGACATGACTGCTCAGATGTAGAAGTACAAGTTTATTGCATGCCCTTCTGCTTCTACGCCAGACCCAGGCTTGTTCTCAGGACTTCTCAGCCAATTCTAGCTTTGCTAGTTTCTCAGTGGGTTTGCCTTATCTAGAGGAGAGGCCAATTGCATAGTGTCTTGTTTCTGTGCAAAGGCATTTGTGCTTTTCCCATAGCCTAGGCAAGCCAGGCACAAAAAAACAACTGTTTATAATACTCCAGCTGTTGAGTGCTTAAACCCTCTGTACCTTCCCTAATTGATTGAGTGCTTAAACCCTCTGTACCTTTTTTCCCAATTGAGATTGTTGCTCACTGGGGACCAGGAAAGAGCCATCTTTTAAGTCTCTGAGTTTGTCCTGGGGCTAGATTATGAGGCTTCTGGGAATCTCCTGCTTGGGCAGGAGGAGGGTGGTCGTGTGCATGAATGGTTTAGCATGTTTATCTGTCTGGGCTGGTGCCCATGTGCCATCTTCCCCCAGCTGCCTCTCTCTGATGCCCCTTCCCAGATGCCTGTGCTGGTGCACAGTCGCCTCCAGCCAGAGCTGTTATTATTTGGAGACCTGCTGTGAAGGCTGCATCTATCAGCCAGCTGACAGGGGTGCCTGTGGAGATATGCGGAGCCTATTTTCTGATTCTTTCTGCAGCCTCTGATGCACCTGGTTCCCTTCAGCCCAGCAGTCAGAGATTGGGGGCTGCTTGAACCCCTGATGTCTGGGAGCCCCACTCGCATTGTTTTTGGAGCCTGGCTTGCTGGAAGTCACAGAGAATTACAAACAATTGTAGTTGATTCATACGAATTTTTTGTTAGCAGCTGAAGTGATCTTTTGGAATGCAATTTGTGAGTTCATAGAAATGTGTTCTTTACACTTGACAGTAGGTTTGGTAATATGTTCTGCTGATGGCTGGGTGTGGCCACTCATTGACAAGTGGCTTTCTTCTAGGGGATACTGGGCCAGACCTCCTCGAGCCCTGATACCTGCCTTCATTTCTAGCACCCCTCCCCCATCTCACCCCATTCATCTTCATAAGGCTTGGCCAGATTTTTCCCTGTTCTTCAAAATGCTCATCCACGCCTGCCCCTATGTCTTTGGATGGACTGATTCCTCTACCTGGAGTTCTTTTACCTCTTTTCAACACCCCATCCTCAGAAAAGTAGCCAGGCTCTGCCATCAAGGGGGCTGGCCCAGCTGGGGATGTAACATGATTTGGATTTGTGTCCTCCCCTTAATCCAAAATCTCGTATCAAATTGGAGGAGGGGCCTGGTGGGAGGTGATTAGATCATGAGGGTGGATTTCCCCATTGCCGTTCTCATGATAGTGAGTATGTTCTCATGAGATCTAATGGTTTAAAAGAGTGTGGCATGTCCCCTTTAGCTCTCTCTCTCTCCTGCTCCACCATGGTAAGACATGCTTGCTTCCCCTTCCACCATGATTGTAAGTTTCCTAAAGCCTCCCAGCCATGCTTCCTGTTAAGCCTGTAAGTCAATGAAAGTCTTTTCTTCATAAATTACCCAGTCTCGGTTAGTTCTTTCTAGCAGTGTGAGAATGGACCAATACAAGGTGCTTGTCTCTGGTGTGTGTGGGGAGAGGCAGACTCTCATTTCCACATGGTCTTCTAATGTCTTATTATGACCATATTCACAGCCACTGTGACATTTTCCTTGGAAATCTTTGAGAAGATGCCACCCAATGCCCCTTATAGATATGCTGCTGCTTTTGCTTATTCTTCAAAACTCAGCCCAAATCCTTTCTGCTGGAAGTCAGGTTGCCTCTGACTCACCCCACCCCCCAAGTGGGAGTTCTGCCCACCCCTCTGTTAGCACTTTCCTCTCACTCTCAGAATGATCTGTCTACACATCTGGCTCCCCACACCAGATTGAGCTCCTAGAGAGGATGGAGCTTGTCTTTTATTTTGAATCCCTGGGACCCAGCGCAGTGTTGAGCACATAGTAGAGGCTCAACAGATGTTTGATGAATGAAAGTGGAAAAGAGGACAAAGCTCGGAGGAATCGGTGTTTTGTGTGAGCTGAGAGTATGTACATGCTTCTCATATGTTCATATTTGATAGCCTAGGTCCTTTTATGAGGTTGATGCAGAACTCTGGTAGTGTAATCAATGATCATGTTGACAGTGAATCCAAATCCTACTTTATTCTTGAATCCAAAAATCTTTCTCCGTTTTGTTCCCTCACTACCATTCTTTGGAGTAGGTGGCAGAGATGAGGGGGGTGGGGACAGTGTTTGGACTTAGAATGAATCAGCAAGTATTTACTTGCCCAGGTTTGTACAAGGCATGAACAGGGACCCCAGGGGACTTAGCAGATACTGCCTCTGTTTTCTAAGAACCAACAGTTTCACTGGAGACCCAAGGCTGGTTGGTCTGTGGGTGCTGTCCTCTTCCAGTACAGGAGGAAGCTTTACAGATAGGTGTCCCTGAAGGAGAGGCTACTACAAGAATGGTTTGGGAGATGGTTTTGAAGGAAACTGAATGTCTAATTGGGCAGGATAAGGGCAACCCCGGGGAGTGAGGGGCGGGAGGAGGACAGTCTGAATGGAGGTGGAGACCAAAACAAGTACGGTGTTGTGTTTATGGGATGTTGAGAGGGCAGCAAACCTGGCAGACTCTGGGTTGGGATTGGATGGAGCCAGTTATGGAGCCTTTGCAATGTGCTTACTGCAAAAAAACCCTCTGTTTTCTTCTGCCCCCTAACACTCTCAGTATGATTGAAAAGATTTTTGTCTACCAAGTGAATAGTATTGGCTATTGAGTTTTCCCATTTATATTACTCATTTTTATTACTCCTTTCATTACTCAAGGACTACCAGCCAGTGACTCAGCACTCCCAATCAGCATGAATATTATACCCCTGAGTGGATGAAATTCTACCTCCTTAAGAGGAAAAAAAATGTTATTTTAGATAGCTTGAACAATGATTTTCTTGGTTATTTAAAAACCTAGGCAGCAGAGTTTTGACTTGTTCTAGAAAGCCCAAGGAAGTCATTGCAGCTCTTAAGCAGAGAAATAGCATGCACTGTGAGCACACCGTAAAACTGTCCATATTGTATGTGGGGTGGCAGAAGATAATGGTTGTTTCTGCTAACTACTGACTTAGTGTGTGCCAGGCATGTCAATGAGCGCTCCACATACATTAACTCGCTTTCTTCCCAGAATGACCCTGGTATAAACCAAATGTTTTTGTTTCGCCCAAAGTCATATGTTAAAATCCTAACCCCAATGTGTTCATTAGAAAGTGGGGCCTTTGGGGATAATTAGGTCATAGGGTAGAGCTCTCATGAATGGGATTAGCACCCTTATAAAAAAAGATTAGAGAGCTTCAGCTTTCTGCTCTTTGCCATGTGAGGACACAGAAAGAAAGCCACCGTCTGTAAGCCAGGAAGAGAGTCCTCACCAAGATCCCCACCCTGTTGGCACCAGGATCTTGGACTTCCAATCTCTAGAACTGTGAGAAATAAATATTTGTTGCTAAATAAATCTTTGTGGTTTCAGATATTTTGCTATAGCAGATCAAGCTAAGAGAAACCCCATAAGAGTTACATACTCACTAATCTCCATTTCTATCCCCAGGCCTCAGATGCTGAAATAGATTCCGAAAACTTAAGTAGAAGTTAAGAAGTCAAACTTTGCAGAAGGTCTTATAGCTAGTGAAGGACTGAATCTGAGTTCAGACCCAGGAAATTGGTCTGAATTCTTTATGAGTACATTACACAGTCATCTTGAAGGGACCAGTAAACTGAGTGGGGCTTGCCACTGGATCAAGATAGACAGTGCCATAATCGGGCCAGAGATCTCACCCAGACCCCAGAGAAATGAAAGCATATGTCTAAGAAGGAGACTTGTACACAAATCTTCATAGCAGCTTTATTCATAATAGCCTCAAACTGGAAATAGTCCAGGTGTCCATCAGTAGGGGAAAGGACAAACTGTGATGCTCATCAAATAGAACACTACTCAACTATAAAAAGCAACAAAGGTTGCACACAACAACATGATGAATTTCAGAAACATTACACTGAGTGAAGGCAGTCCTTCGCAAAAGAGGGCAACATTCTATGTGGTTCTATTTATGTGAAATTCTTAAAACTAAACTATGATGAAAAAAACTCAACATTCTTTCCTTCTGGGGAAATGAAAGTAGAGATTGATTTCAAAGGCAAGAGGGAATCTTCTGGGTTGATGGTAGTGTTCTCTGTCTTAGTAGGGTTTTGGCTATACAGGTGTATACATTTGTCAAAACTCAGCGAATATACACTTAAGATTTGTGCATTTCACTGTACGTAAGTTTCACTTTAAAAGGAAAAAGATGAGACAAATACCAACCCTGGTCAATGATGTGTTCACTGAAATATTTAGGGACAAGTGTACTGGTATCTGCCATTTATTCTGAAATGCATATGAATAAGATGTATTTATATTTGCTGCTGGGTGGGTAGAGAGGTGGATAGATGGACACATTTGTGGTAAAGCAAGTATAGAACAACATTAGTGGTAGAGTCTTGGGGGTAGGAGTATGAGTGTTCATTGTAAAATTCATTCAACTTTGCTACATATTTGAAAACTTTGTAATAAAATGTTGAGGAAAAAGAGATCCCACCTAGTTGGAGTCATTTAGATAAAGAGAGATTATGTGGCCTCCATAGGCATAAATGCAGAGGTCTGTCAGAGGTGGACCACCTCAGAGGAGGAGGCAGGTTTGGGGTCCCACTGCAGAGCGTCAGCCGAGAAGGCTTAGGGCCAAAATGCCTGAGGGATGGCTGCAGAGTAGGCTCTGGACTTGGATGCTGCACTTACTTACGATGCTATAATAAAGGATTACAAACGAGGTGGTGTAAAGCAACAGAAATCTATTCCCTCACTGTCCTGGAGATTGGAAGTCTGAAATCAAGGTGTCAGCAGGCCATGCTGTCTCTGAAGGCTCTAGAAGAGGATCTGTCCCAGCCGCTTCCAGCTCCTGGGGATTCTCAGAAGTCCGTAGTATTCCCTGGCCCGTAGCTGCATCACTCCCATCTCTGCCTCCATCATCACATGGTCTTTGTCTCTGTATGTCTCTGGATGTCTTCTTTTCTTACAAGGACACCAGTCATTTGGGAGTTAGGGCTTACCCTAATCCATCGTGACCGCATTTTACTTAATTACCTCTGCAAAGACCCTATTTCCAAATAAGGTCACATTTTGAGGTTCGAGGGGAGAAGAATTTTAGGAAAGAATTATTCAACCACTACAGATGGATGACCAGCCAACCTGGGTGGCCCAGAATAAAAGAGAAGCATCAAGGGAGGACTGGGGCAAGAAAGAGTCCAGGGCTGGTGGACAGGGAGGACACCCTGAGGAAGATAGAAAAGGAAACCAGGTTACATTTGGCAACAGAAGGAAACCAGGGCTTGGGAGAGAGGAAAACCAGGCGAGTAGCTTTGCAGGAAAGGGCTGTGTCTCAACCTGGGCCTCTCTATCCATTTATCTCCTGCATATCTTAAAGAATTAAAATGTAAATCTCGGAAATTAAATCCATGGGTACAGTGTAAATAGAGGAGGCTTTTACAGAACAGACAAAGCTGTTCTTTTTCCTTATTAAACAGCCATGGGTGGGAAAGCACGTCTGTATGCACAGGTTTTATTTGAGATGGATTAAGGTTCGTGATGAGTGAATCTCTGAAGGATTGCAGGTGCAGTTCTCATAAGCCCGCAAAAGTTCAGCTCCTTATCTGAGGCTTATCCAAACCTGATGAAACCTTTTAGGCCAGCGTGGAGGTTTGGGACCTCCAGCAGCTGAAAGTTAATATCCTGCATCAGGAAACTACCTGTATCGTGTGGGGGCGTTGGGGAGAGAGGTCTATAAATTAATGCAGACTCCGATCAGAAGCCTGCTGTGGTTTGGGGCTTCCTAGGCTTGGACCACCCACTCTCTTTGGTGGATGGATTACAAGTTCAGCCCTTTTAGCCCTTGCAGAGGAGGAGTTAATGCATCCTAGTTCTTGGGATCTTTTACCACATTTAGTTCTCACATCAGCTTATAGGATCTGGCCCCGTGACCCACCACTGCTGTCGCCACACTGGCCTTCCTGCAATGTGACTCCCTCACCTGCTCACTCACTTCCACAGGCCTCCATCTGGTCCCTGGGACCTGTTGTCCAAGCCCACACGTGCCTCAGCACTCTGGAACAATCCGCCTGTAGCTGGCCACTCTTCATTAGGCAGTCACCTCCTCAGAGATGCTTGCTGTGGCCATCGTGGCTAAAGTATAACCTCAACACACCACCCCGAAACTCTACCCCACGTCCCTGTTTAATTTCTTTGTAGCACTTCTAGTGGGTTTAGTTGTGTCCCCCGCAAAATTCATGTCCACCTGGAACCTCAGAATGTGACTGCATTTGGAAATAGGGTTAGTCAATGTCTTAGTTTATCTGGAACTGTGTGTATGTGTGCGTGTGTGCACGTGTATTATATATATAATACATATACGCACGTATGCAGATACACACGTGTGTGCACACACGTATGTATAAATGATATACACATATATATACATAAACAATATATATACATACATTCCAAACTATGATAAAATACCATAAATTGGGTAGCTTATAAACAACTGAGCTTTATTTCTGACAGTTCTAGAGGCGGGGAGGTTCAAGATCAAGGTGCTGGCAGATTCCATGTTTGGTAAGGGCTTAATATCTGGCTCATAGGTGGCACCTTCTAGCTGTGTCCTTATGTGGTAGAAGGGGTAAAGCAGGTCTCTGGTGCCTTTTTGTAGCCCTTAGGGCCCTAATCTCATTCCTGAAGGCTCTGCTTCCATGACTTAATCACCTCCCAAAGCCCACACCTCCTAATACTATTGCCTTGGTGATTAAGTTTCAACCTGTGAACTTTGGGGAGACACCAACATTCAGACCCTAGCAATGAAGGATCTTGAGAGGAAATCATCCAGGATTTAGGATAGACCACAAATCCAATGACTGGTTGTTCTTAGGAGAGGACATGGAGAGAAGGCCACATGAAGACACAGGCAGAGACTGGGAGATGTGCTGCCACCAGAAGCAGGAAGAAGCAAAGAAGAGTGACTTCCTAGAACCTTCAGAGAAACCTTTAGCATGGCCCTCCTGACACCTTAATTTTGATCTTCTGGACTCCAGAACTGTGAAAAAAACGTATACATATAAATATATATAAATTTGTAAATAAATATATATATATATTTGAGATGGAGTCTCGCACCGTCACCCTGGCTGGAGTGCAGTGGCATGGTCTCAGCTCACTGCAACCTCCACCTCCCAGGTTCAAGTGATTCTCCTGCCTCAGCCTCCCTAGTAGCTGGGATTACAGGCACCCGCCACCGTGTCCAGCTAATTTTTGTATTTTTAGTAGAGACGAGGTTTCACTACGTTGGCCAGGTTGGTCTCGAGCTCCTGACCTTGTGATCCACTCGCCTCAGCCTCCCAAAGTGCTGGGATTACAGGCGTGAGCCACTGTGCCCGGCCGTTTTTTTTTTAGACATCAAATTTGTAGTAATTTGTTGCAGTAGTCCTAGTAAGCAAATACAATAGTCAACACTGTCTGAAATCACTTTTCATTTTTTGGTTTACTTGTTCCTTGCTAGAATACAAGCTACAGAAGTGCAGGGCCCTGGCTTTGATACTCATCCCCACATCCCAGTGTCTAGAACAGGGCCAGGTGTTATTGAATCAGGTGTATTGAACTTTATGAGTGTTCAATAAATATTTGTCAAAATAATTAACCTTGTGAGATAGGATTTGTTGTCTTCATCTCTGGTTGATGAAACATACATTCAGAGAAGTTTAGTAACTCACCCCAAATCAAATGGGGGCAGAGTCAGGATTCAAACTCAGACTTTCTGTTCTTAGGTTTCACCGAATAGGGTTTGCAAGTTTGGGCCTGAGCTGAATTGCTGGGAACCAGGTAGGAAAATCTGAGTGCCCAAATGCTGGTTTCTCTTACCTTTCCCTGATAGAGCAATCAGTTTGCCCTCTACCACAGGAGTTGGAGATCCCTGGGCCGTGACTGATACTGGTCCGTGGCCTGTTAGAAACCAGGCTGCACAGCAGGAGGTGAGCGACCAGCAAAAGAGCATTAGCGCCAGAGCTTCACCTCCTGTCAGATCAGCAGTGGCATTAGGTTCTTATAGGAGCATGAACCTTATTGTGAACTGCACATCTGAGGGATCTAGGTTGCACGCTCCTTATGAGAATTGTCTGATTATCTGCAGTGGAACAGTTTCATCCTTAAGCAATACCCCTGCCCCTTGCATGGAAAAGTTGTCTTCCACGAAACCTATCTCTGGTGCCAAAAAGGTTGGTGACCACTGCTCTACAAGATTGTTAAGCAAATATTAAAAGGCTCTGAGTTTGAAGGACCCAGAATTAGTCTGGCATGCTGTGTGTCTCAGTCTGGCTGTGAAAGCATAACAAAAAGGATAGTACTAAGTTAACAGGGCAATTTAAAACAAAGGGAGTTCTTTGCGAAGGTATTAAAGAAAGCTCAAAGGGGGAGGTTTTTCCTATACTTGGCCATGAAGGAAAAGAAAACATTACTTTAGTGCAGGTGTTGGCAAACTATGGCCCAAATGCTGACCACTTATTTTTGTAAATAAAGTTTTATTGAAACACAGCCACACCCATTCATTTACATATTGTTTCTGGCTACTTTTGCACTGCTGTGGCAGAGTTGAACGGTTTCCACAAAGACTGTATGGCCTGCATGATGAATGCTGAAAACATTTATTACTTGGCTCTTTACAGAAAATGCCAGGGAAACATCTCTTGTTCCTTGTCTGACTTCTTTCCTGTGTCTTGATAGCAGTTTTTAATCAGAAGTCATAATGAGTGGAAATTTCAGAAATGGTTCTCAGTCTGTGTGGGGTATTAAGATGAAGATATTGATGATGAAATGAGCTGACCAATGGCTCAAAAGTGCTCCTAAATGCTGATATATCTTCTTAATTCAGGCATGTAGCAAACACTTATTGATGCCCTGCTATGTGTGAATCAGTGGGCCAAGGGTTGAATCATCCAAAAAAAAAATTAAAGTTGCTCAGTGGGTTTGTTTCTTTTCTAATTATTGAACATTGGTAATCCATAGATGTAGGGTAATTCTGTATCAACCAGAATACTTAATCATTCAGAAACCCAGCTCTTGATCTAGCTAAATATTCTGTACTTAGTTGCATATCGACAAAATCTATACCAGAAATTTTAATTAACCTTTCAAGCTCCCTTTCGATTTCTTCAGGATAAATTAGAAAACATAGAGTGTCTACTGGATTCATCTGCAGACCCCTACCCTCACCCAGTAAGGTGAGGGTGGGGGTCAGGAATGATTCATTGGAAATAGCTTTGTTTGCTTGACTATCTGGTGGGGAAGAATTCATGGGTTATTTTTAGATATTCTATTCTCATTTATCAGTCCACTTTGGCAACATGGATTTACCTAAGAGACTCAATTTGTAAATAGTAAAACAAACTCATGGGATATTTAGAAACTACTTTCTGCATATTCAGCAGGTTGACCACAAATTATTAGTAACTCACCAGCTATCCTGAGGCTCCTCATTTAAGGCTTTATCATGTGCCACCTTTTCTTTTCTTTTCTTTTCTTTTTTTTTTTTTTTTTTTTTTTTTTTGAGACAGAGTCTCGCTCTGTCACCCAGGCTGGAGTGCAGTGGCGCGATCTCGGCTCACTGCAAGCTCTGCCTCCTGGGTTCACACCATTCTCTTGCCTCGGCCTCCAGAGTAGCTGGGACTATAGGCGCCCGCTACCACGCCCGGCTAATTTCTTTTTGTATTTTTAGTAGGGACGGGGTTTCACCATGTTAGCCAGGATGGTCTCCATCTCCTGACCTCGTGATCCACCCGCCTCGGCCTCCCAAAGTGCTGGGATTACAGGCGTGAGCCAGTGCGCCCAGCGCATGAGCCACCTTTTTATAGAAGGTTGACTCTCCTTGGCTCAGGTCCAGGGCTGGCACAGGTAATTTGGGGAGGCAGGTTGGTCTGGAAGCAGGTCTAAATGCAAGAGTACCCCCCTTCAAGGCTGGGTTAGAGAGGGTCTGCATCCCTCTCTCTGTCTTGTCAGGTAAGAGGACACAGAATTTTCCCAACAAAAGCAGGATTTGTATCTCTTAGGAGACTGGTTCTTCTCTGCTGGCTACATCAGAAAATACAACACAGATGTGATTGATGGTAAGGGATTAGTGACATTTCCGTGAACTTGGGACTTGATGAAACCCTTTATCTTTTATTCCCAAAGTGTGGTTTTGTTCACCTCATCTCCCCAAAGTGTATTTGGTTTTATTTCCCTTTGAATGGTAAAGGATATGTTAATAGATTTTTAAGAATCAACTCAAAAAACCCCAAAGTCTTAAAAACGCTTTCTGTTTCTTTTCCCTCCCCAAACTTTAATAGCCCCTGGAGTGGGTGTGGAGGTGGCAGGAGTCTTTTGTATTTTCCAAACCTGCTGTTTGCACAAATGGCTGTTATGACTGCAGCAACATAATTGCTCTTAAAATGCCTCAATAATAAAAAAAATCTATTTTTATTTTGTAATCTTGAGGCTCCTTGGCTTCCATTTTTCCAGGCCACTTTAGTAACTTCTGAAAATTAGCCTGACAAATACGGTTTCCCAGCTTGACCAAGGAACAGTTGTTTGTTGGGGGGGTTGGCTGTGTGTATGGAGGGGCCTGGGAGTGATGGAGGGGGGTAGGAGTTGTACAAAGCCGGTGGGGATTTGATTCCTAGATGGCAGCTGTTTCTGCCTTCTCTTGACCACTTCAAAGGAAGCATAAAGTATAGAAAATGCACTTTCCAACACTCCCCCGGGACTGCCTCTGTTTCCCCAGCCTTGGCTGAAAATGAAAGGGAATCATCTCTGATTCCTGTTCTGTCCTTGGTGCCCATAACTGCTTGCAGGGCTGGCCGGGTGGGGTTTCCAGCTGTGGAGGGTCCAGCCCCACACTCCCATGGAATTGTCTTTGCTTTCCTGAAACCGTGCTTTTAAGAGGATGTGCTCAGGGTCACACCAGATGGGCAGGAGCTGGTCAGCTTTGAGATAGGGCATTGCTATAGGGGCGAAGGTGCTCTAGGCAGCCTCTTTCAATTCTCAGAGTCTGCAGTTTGACCCTGTGGATTCAGCCTCCAAACAAAGCAAGCTCTGTGTTTGCCTTGGACCATTCATTCACCCTTCACCAGGCCATGAATCGTGTTGACGTGATTTGGAATGACCCTGAAAGTGGGGCCTCTTGGGGAGAACCATTCAGATAGGTTTTCTGAAGCTGGTGGTGATGCTGAGGGCAGGTCCGTGGAATGCCCCTCACACCTGGGATTCCCCATCAGCCTACGCTACCCCCTTTCTGCAGGCAAAAGGCCTCACACGCACACCTGTGCACACCCAACCGGCAAACCTAAACTCTTAGTCTTTGGTAGGAATGAAGATTTATTTGTGTGCACTCAGGTAGATACTCCTGGCCCATAGGGACAAGGAATGGGGATGGGGGTGCCCATTCAAAGCTGGGGCATTGATATCAGAGCAGGCAAAAAGCCCCAAACCACTAAGAAATTAAATTACTTCTAAGTCACAGACAAGGACAAAAGAAATGATTCATTTGGACGATGTAGTGTTAGCCAGGCAACTCCTAACCTTTTTATTTTATTTCATTTTATATTTTTAGACAAAGTCTCGCTCTTGTCCCTGAGGCTGGAGTGCAATGGTGCGATCTCGGCTCACTGCAGCCTCTGCCTCCTGGGTTCAAGCGATTCTCATGCCTCAGCCTCCAGAGTAGCTGGGATTACGGGTGGCTGCCACCACGCCTGGCTAATTTTTGTATTTTTAGTAGAGACGGGGTTTCACCATGTTGGCCAGGCTGGTCTCAAACTCCTGACCTCAGGTGATCTGCCCGCTTCGGCCTCCCAAAGTGCTGGGATTACAGGCGTGAGCCACCGCGCCCAGCCACCTAACCTACCTTTAACTGAAAACTAACTCAGACTTGCTCACGCTGCTCTGATCCCTGAATAACCAGGCCTTTATTTTTCTTTTACATGCTTTAGATCACTTTAAAATGTTTTGAGGATGTTTGGAGACTTTAAGAGACAGTCTAGTTAAAAGCCTGTGCTTTTTTTCCCCTGGCAATTTGTAAGTTGCACTTTCTTATAGACAGAAAAGGTAGAGCTACAATTAAGTCAGTCTGTGTGATGCTGTACTGTGTACAGCGTCAGTTTTTCACAATGTGCTGAAAAGTTTATTGTCTGGTGACAAAAAAGTCACTCTGATTTCATTTTCAAAAGTTGAAATTAAAACTCAGAATCCAGTTTCTTTATAATTATGCTTCTTATTTGGCAACATATGGTGAAAATGTATACGGCCTATCAATGTGAAAGAACAGAGCCGAAGCTCTAGCCTTTTATGGTGATTACATCTACCTGTATGGGGGCTTTATGTACTTACAATTTGAATCATTTATAGATGCACACTCAACAGAGTTCTAGCATAACTAGTACTGTGGGGTTTTTTTTGCTGACTAAATGATAGGCAAAGCAATTTTCAACAAATGTCTCCCAGTAGGCTGTCATCATAGAAGGCTTGTAATACCGCTTTTTAACCTTAGCATTGGCAGCTATCCAGAAATTATTGCATTGATACCAAACTGCCTTGCACCAGGCAATTGCCCTTTTCTCCATGGGAACCCGGTGAACTCTCAAGTAGGTGCCTGCTCCCCTCCCCTCGGGCTCTCTTGTTTTTTATTTCAGGGAGATCTTTTACCTGTTCTTGTTCAGCTATAGGTAGCCAAGCATATTGGAAGTTTAAAAATACAGCAAAATAATTCTCTGGATTGTGTTATTATGCCTTTAATGCATTCAATTAACATTTGGAGCTTTGTCACCAAATAAACTGCACATTGGTGCACAAAGAGAAAAGGAAGGGCTTTGTTTCCCACCCCTCTTAGACAGAGACAGATCTAGCTTTCTTCTCTCTTTCTCCTTCTCTTCTTTTCCTTTCTTTCACTTTCAGAACCTCTTGAAATGGCTTTGGGGGATTGCTAGATCATGAGTCCGGGGTTTTGGGAAGGATTTGTTGAGACTTCTGGGAAAGAATTTGAAGGAAGCAAATGTCCTGGGGTTGTCCCAAAGAGGAGATGGAGTGGAGGGTGGGATCCTGGCAGCATTCTTCAGGCTTCTGCAGGACCGTTAGTTTCTGGGCCTGTACCTTCAGGGGAGCTCTGGGGGAGGCTGTGTACCCAGGCTCCCCTTCCTTCTCCTGTCTGTAGAGCACTGGCTTGGGATGGAGGCCGACTTCTTGAGAGCACATTGCTCTTTGTGAATTTCAGCAAGTGGAGTGCGTTGATCCACTCTCATGTCCAGGTAGTGAGAGGAGCCATCTGGTGACTACCGACCTCTAGAAGTTTGATTTCAAACACCCTCTAAGTGTTGAGTACACCTGCTCTGTGCCATGTTGAGCACCAAGCACTTGAAAGGTTTGGCTTTATGAGTGCAGGGGAATTGCCAGCAGTTGGCACAGGGCTTATTGAAGAGAAGCACAGTCAATGTGTTGAATGAATGATGGCTTCTCATTCGGTGGGAGAATGCTGTTGTGTCCAGTGCCATGTTGGCTGCAGGCTTGGCTCATGAAGCATTCCCCAGCTGCATCCCAGTTGCTATGCTTTGGTTTTCTCCTGAGTTCTGGTCCCGCTGTCTGCCTCGCCTGGGGCTCTCATCAGGCCGGAAATGCCTCCCTAGGGAGCATTTGTCTTCTCATAGAGAGCTTTGACCATCTTCACCTTCATCAGGAAAAGAGACTTTAAAAAAAACCCTGGCCTAGTGCATTTGCCTTGACCTTCTATAATGATGAGTGTTATAAATGGAGAAATAGATAACTATTATATATCGATGGTTCAAACAAAATTCTGTCTTTGGCTAAGAAAAAAAGCATCTTACTGGATGACACTGGAAATATAAACTGTAATAGAAAATCAAACTCAAAGCATTGAATAAAATAATGGAAGTCCGTGGTTCTCAACCTCCTTCTCTTATTTCCATTGCCTAAAAGATATTTCATTCAATACTAATGAATGAATGAATGAATTTCAGAACGTGTTTATGTAATAATTCTGCTATGATGGACACTTAAAGAGAATTAAACTTAAGATAGTTCATTTATCTAGTGACAAATGTAAATGTTGCACCAAAGTGTGAAACGTGTTTGGAGCGTAGCTGGAGTGAAGGTGGTGGGGGAATCAAAAAAGGAGGGAAGAAGGGATGAGTGTCCCTTCTCTAAGACAGGTGGGAAGAGAAACATACATGAATACACCAAAGAGCATGCTGGGGCACAGGGGACGTTATTCCTTGGGTAAACAGGATGTGTTGGTCAAGGAATTTCCTTGGAAATAGTGTTTCTTGAGTTACGATTTGGATAAACAAAGGCACTGTGGCATTAGGTGCTACCTAATAAGATCTGTCCCCCAAAACAGTTGCCCTTCGTGGGGGAAGAAGATGTATCCCACCTTTAAGTCTATGAAGAGGCATAACAATTTTTCTGCCTGCAGATAATTCATTATCTGGCCCAGGAAGCATGCTGTGATCACTTGCCTACTTTTTTTTTTTTTTTTAAGAGATAAGGTCTCCCTGTGTTGGCCAGGATGGCCTGGAACTCCTGGCCTCAAGCAATCCTCCTGCCTCAGCCTCCCAGAGTGCTGGAATTGCAGGCGTGAGCCACCATGCCTGTCCCCCACCCTTATTTTTTAAAAATTGTCATCATACATATTGTAGATAACATAACATTTACTTTTTTTTTTTTTTTTTTTTTTTAGACAGAGTCTCACTCTGTCACTCAGACTGGAGTGCAGTGGCACTATCTTGGCTCACTGTAACCTCTGCCTCCCAGGTTCAATTGATTCTCGTGCCTCAGCCTCCATGTAGCTGGGATTACATGCATGCACCACCATGCCTGGCTAACTTTTTTGTATTTTTAGCAGGGTTTCACCATGTTGGCCAAGCTGGTCCCAAAGTCCTTACCTCAAATGATCTGCCCGCCTTGGCCTCCCAAAGTGTTGGGATTACAGGTGTGAGCCACTGTGCCCGGCCCAACATTGACCATTTTAATACGTTCGTGAGTGGACAATTCAGTGGCATTAAGTATATCCACATTGTTGTGCAGCCATCGCCACCATCCATCTCCAGGACTTTTTCATCATCCCAGACTGAAACTCTATACCCATTGAACAGAGAGCCCTCATTCTCCCCTCCACCCAAACGCTGGCAACCACTGTTCTACTTTCTAGCTCCATTAATTGGACTGTTCTAAATACCTCTTCTAAGTGGAATAATAAACTATTTGTCCTTTTGTGTCCAGCCTGTTCCACTATTGCCCACCTTTTTGAAGACAGATATATCACAGATAAAGAGACTGCATGCCAGGGAGCAGGGACGCAGGTCCTTATTCCTCTGAACCCTCAGATCCCATGGGCACCTCTGCATGGGGTTGACCCCCCATCCCACATGTCTCAGCTTAAATACTGCTGCTGCAGAGAGGTCCATCCCCCAACCATTCCATCTGAACAAGTCCGCTTCCCTCTTCTACTGGCCCCTACATCCTGCTTGCTCCCTTTCATTTCTTCTGTCCCAGTATGTATTATACATAGGGTTATGGTTTTCTCCTGACTGGCTGACTGGGCCACCAGATTATAAGATCTGAGAGGCCTGGGATGTCTACTGTCTAGATTCATATCCGCCAGTTACACTCAGTGCTTACCACCCAGTCAGTGCTCAGTAAGTACTTGCAGGGCGTGGGAGGGGTGAAGAATGCATCTCTGTCTCCAGCCCTGGCCAGGGTTCTGCTTTGGGGGCCTCAGAGGTCAACGCAAACTTATTGCTGCCTTTTTTTCTAGAATCCTCACTGCCTTCATCTAGATTTTCCATGGCCAATGTTGAGATTTCAACAGTTAGATTTCAACTGCCGCCCTTTCATAGCCTGACAAGGGTCTGGATGCTTTCTTTGCGCCCTTCTGTGGATGGGTGCTCAGGGAAGGTTAATGAATTTTAATATTAACCTAAATAAAACACAGTTAAAAGCTAAAACCTGCATAGAAAAGTCAACCCTTGGGTTCTTGGGCCAGATAAAATGGCTTTTGGGTGAGTTCTTTCATTGGATTATCGGTGCCACTGACTCCTAGATTATTATGTTAATTTGGCTTTATTAATATTAAAAATAAGATAGCAATTCTTAGACCTGGAGAATTAGAACATAACTCCTTGAATAAGGCTGATGTCTTAGACTGTTAGTTTTAGAAGGGACATCACTGAGCACTTTGTCCACCTTACTGTATGAAAGAGAAAATTGCAGGCAGGTGACATCAGGGGCACACAGGGTCCTGCAGAGATGCTGGCCGAGCAGACACTGGAGCCTGGGGCTCCAGCCTCATGACTTCAAATGGACATTTTTGAATGAAAAAATAATAGACAAATACGAAGTATTCACAGAATATTTGCATTCAGGAGGAGTTAAGCCTTTTTCTAGACTACTTGGTGCTTTTATTAACTAATGCAAGTATTGCAGTCATCATTTTTTTCTACTTTGTTGCCTTTAAGACCCTGTCTTCCATTCAAATATAATGCTTTGATCATTTAAATAGCACAGTTATCTGAACACAACTGTGAAAAACCTCAAGTTACTCCTTCATTGAGTTTTAACATTAAAATTCCCAGGAACATTAGTGGTTCTTGAAAAAGGGACCGAGACGTGACCCTGTGTGAGCAGGTCGCCTTCCAGTTTTCACCATAACAGCGTGGAGGGGCACTAGCTTGAGCTGAGGTGCAAGAAGCACTTGAAGTTTGCTTTAAAGCTCACAAGGGATGGGGTATGAATTGCAGTGAAAATTGTTCCATTTCTTTGGGGAGAAAGTCCTAGTCCTTATAAATATAGTACTCTCATTTGTCAAGAGAATCTTATTTCTTTTATGTTATGTTCACCTGAAATACAGTAGGAGTTTGCTTGTAATTAATTAAGCAGATGATAAATGGCACTTAAAATGAACATTCAGCACCTCCCGCCACCGCCATGTGTAGGTAGAAAACAGAGGTAATTGGATGGGAACAGTATGGCATTTAAACATTGCCCCCCCGCCTTTTTTTTTTTAAGAGCCTTTCCTCTGCCTTATACAGATAAAGAGAGACTGGCCTTTCAGAATTGTGTAATGTCCCAGACATATGTGGAAACCAATCAGTTGTGCCTGCTCCATGCCCTCATTTTGTAAGTGTGCCTGCTCAATTGACTGTTGGCAAAACTTTACTTAGTGGCACATCAGTCGTTAGGAGCTGCCACCACCTCTGTGTGAAGTAACGTGGCTTTTCTCTCTTGCCACTTAGTTCCTTGGGGAGGTTGCATTGGGGAGTTACATTTCATCATTGGTGAAACACAAACCTGTTTGGAAAAGGCAAGGTTGTCTGGGACCACATTAACCCTCAGAAGCACCTGTCCTTCCCGAGGACTGTCACTGGTACAGTGAAGCCTGGTGCCATCTCCGGTGCGCGCTGGGGGCTCTCCTCCCTGTACTGCCACTCTGGGCCCTGCACTGAGGGTCTGGGCAAGCTATAGAATAGCTGCCGCAGGCTGGTCCTGTGTTCCAAAGCTCTGGGAAGAAATTCCCCTTGGTTCTTGCTCTCCCACCTACTACCCCACAACCTCCCAAAAATAATAAAGCAAAATAAAATTTAAAAGATAAAATGGGCAGCTTTCCTGGAGGTATACCAGACTCCATGTCTGGATATCAACTTGGGGTGCAGCAGAGTCCATGCCTAGATATCAGTCCAGTCCTGTGGGACATTGTGAGCAGCACGATTATAATTAAAACAGCGACAATAATAATGGCACCGAGGCTTTATTGCCCTGCTAGTGTTCCGCAGACTCTGAGATTAGAATTCCTGTGTAAATGATTTATTAAGGAAGCGCTCTCTGAAGAAACTCATAACAGAGTTGGGGTGGGGAGCAGGACAGGGAGGGGGAGAAGCCACGCATGGGAGCAGATTCAAATGAGGCCCTGTCTGATCCCAGGAGGGGCTCCAGTGCATAAATAATCCCCGAGATGTGTCCTGCCCAGAGGCAAAGAGCTGAGCTTCTGAATCCAACACTAGTCAGTCATTGGTTATGGGGCACCTGGCCTCAGTGGGGAGTGGAGGTGTAAACAGCCTGGGCAGCTTGGTGCCAGGGGTGCTCCTTTGAGGGCCACAGGTGCAGGCTCTGAGCAGCAACACGCAGGGAAGCTGGTGAGTGGGTTCAAAGGAGGTCCGCCGGGATGGGGTGTTGTCTTATGTATCATCACAATTAATGTGGGTGGCACTATTAATAGCCTGTCTTACAGATCATCAGCCTAGCACCACTGTGCATCGAATATACAGCTCCTCCAAAGCCTGGAGATTTCATAAACCAGGTGAGGAAACTGAGGCTATGAGAGGTTAGGTAAGGCATCCAAGATCACAAAGTTAGGAAGTAGCAGAGCTGGGATTTAAGCCCAGGTCCTGTCTCCTCTCACTCTCTCTGTCCGCCTCCCTTGCCGATGCATTCTCATACCACCATGTTGGATGTTACATTGCAGTAATTACAGCCCTTCACTAGAACAAGGTTCTTTCCTGACATTCAGAACAGCTAAGCTCTGCAGACTTTAAAAGCCTCAAGGAAAAAAATATATTTTTCGATGGAAAAACACACACAAAAAGCTTGTATTTTGAGGCACAGAGGTGCTGGATTGATGATCCCACCTGGAGCTATGTGAGGGCCTAAAAAAGGCCTGTGTCCTGCACGGCCCTACAGATGGACCGTGTCTGTTGGGGACATGTGGGCCCTTGGTGAGAGCTGTCCCACCAGGGAGACGCTACCCAGGGCTCTGGTTAAACAGCCAGGAACACCGGTGACCAATGTGACCTATTTTCCCGGGACCTCCTGCTTTGAGAACTGGAATTAGCCTCATGTCCAGGCAGAGAAATTGCCCTGAGACAGGCCCCAGATCTCTGCTGTGACCCTCTGATGAGACATGTTAAATAGAGCCTGAGCAGCTGGCCGGGAGGCCCACCTGTAGTGCCACCTCCTCTGGAGGTCAGAGCCTGGTGAGCGAAGCAGCTTTTTCTGGTGGCCAGATGTCACCTCTGGCCTGTTGGGAGTTGGTTTGGGGCTGTACCCAGGGCCACAGGTCCCTGCCAGGCCTCATAAAGGAAGATGTGTTGCTCCACTGGGCAAGCACAGTCATTTGTTATTAGCATGGAGAGTGAGGGAATCTCTGGGAACGGGACACTGATGGATGCTGGCATGTGGGCCCAGGGATAAGGCTGTCATCTGCCCTCCTCCAAGCTGCGTGGACCTCTCCATTGGCAGCTGGCCAGGAGGTAACTGGCCTGGGCAGCCCATGACATTTGAGGCCTCCCCTATGCCATCTGGAGGCTTTGGTGGGCAGCTCTTCTGATGCCTGGAGATTTCATAAGCCAGTTGCTAGAGAGTCAGGAAAGCTGCCTGTCTGAGTCAGTCTTTACAGTGTAGGGAGAATCACAGGGTCTGTTACTATGCATTTCATGAACAATTGGGCTGACGCAAAAACAATGACTTTCTTAGAAGACTTCCAGAGGGAGTGGGTACCACATTTTGTGAAAATGTTCCATACAGCCTCGGGAAGCACTTCCAGCAGCCAGTGCCCTGGAGTGCTCCCAAGCAGTGCTGTGCAGGGTAGCTGGCGAGTCAGTGACCTTCACTTAGTAAATTCCAAGGGAGGCAGTGGAGTGATTCATCTGGGGAACTGGAGACCTGTCCCCGGTCCTGATAGTGAGACTGAAGTATGTCCCTGGGGATAATGAGAGGGCCCAAACACTCCCTCAGCCTTCAGGAGCTTAGAGGGAAGTTGGGATCAGTAAGTGGGCAGAGATGCTGTCCTGCCCTGTTACAGAGGAGCCTGGGAGCAAGGTGCTGAGTGTTAAGAGTAGGTGAGTGAGCAAGAGGCAGAGAAGGAGGAGGAAGCAAAAGATGAGAGAAGACCAAGTGTCCCAACCTGCCAGAGCCCAGGGCCTTTCTGGAGAGGAGAGGGCTGGGGAAAGGGAGAACCAGCAGTGCTGTTCTCTACCCTCCCTGTGCCATGTCTTGGTCTTCATCCATCAGGCTCTGCCCTCTTGGTGCCTAAAACTACTCAGGGGTGGTAGTGGGGCCACGATTTCAGGCCAACCAGGTTTCACATTCACATAACTTGCTCTTGATTTTGAGGAAGTGAACCTCTGTGAGCCTGAGATTCCCCATGGAATGGATATAATAGAGGGAAGCTCATGGGGCTGTGGAGATGATTTCCTGACACACACATTTAAAGTCTCAGTGAGGATAGGCTGTTAGAATTGGGTTGGACCCATTGTGGTAAGCTCCCTGAATGGGAGTTGATTTCCAGTGTGGGGTACTGTCCTTACTCACCAAGTCTCGTCTGACTGAGGAGAATCAACCCTGAACCCCAGGCCCAGCGAGTAAAACAACTTTCCTCATGTTTCTGGAGTGCACTGAGGAATGATGAAAGGAAAGGAAATTGATCAACACATGCTGTGCTTGTTCCCTCTGAGGAAAAGAATGCATGTTTCCTTTCAATACTCAAGACTTGGGAAACATCAAGAAGGCAAAGAGAAATGAAGAGGGCAAAATGTGTCTGTCCAGCCAGACATTTGGGAAGGTCCTTGGGTAGCCTTGATCCCAGAAGGTCAGTTACACTGTGCCAGGTCATCACAGACACCTGGACTGCCTTTGGCTGATGGACGCATGGGGAAACCAGCATCTGGAGATGTCTTCCTGGAGGGCTTAGCTCTGGCTGATACTTGAAGGTGGATGTCATTGTTTGATACCTTAGTGACTGTAACTTTCAGACCTGGGCTTTGCTCACTTCCTGCTGCCCATCTAAGAATGGACCTGGGCATCTCTCAGAACTGGCAAAGAGAGTCAGGTTCATTGCATTTATCTCCTTCGCTGATACATGGGAATGGGATGAGCTGGATTTCTAGCGCTCCTAGAAATCTGATGTGAAGCAGATGGCAGTTTGTTGACACCTGTGTCACTGAGCTGCTTTTGGGTCATTTCTGATTTAGAAGATGGGAACAGCTTGATCTGGTTGGAATCAGTCTTAGCATCTAGGGAGTTCCTTAATGTAGTTCAGTGAATGTTACTGGCCACAGTGTCAAGGGCTCTCCACATCTGCTCATTCTGCAACTTTCACAAGTGTTCGTTTAGGCTTTTGACTTCTGGGGGCTGGGGGTATGGAAGAGAGTGAGTACAAAAAGAGTGATGTTCACAAGCTCTGCCACTTAAAACATTTGCTCTTAACTAAATATAAAATACATGTTTTCTTTGTATGGTTTCTGGACAAAATATAGTTCCAGCAAGTTAGTTGTTGTGTTAATTACTATTATTGTTATCATTAGGTCAGTTAGTCATTCCCCTTGGTTCATGGAATACTATCGTCATTGCACTGTACAAGGGACAGTCCTTTTCATTGGTTTATCTGGATTTTTCTCCCTGCACTCCCCATTTCTGCCCTCCATACCTTTGCCCTCCCCGTCTCTGCCCTCCCCACCACCCCCAGCCCCCAGTTACATATGTTAAATCTGTGTTCTTTAATATATATGCATCCTTGAGCAAGATAATCATGTGCCTATCTTTGAAAAAATGCAAATCATATTTCACTACAGAGCTTGCTTAGTTTCTTTCCATTTTTACTCAAAACAAAAAGATCAACTTGGCCGGGTCCAGTGGCTCATGCCTGTAATCCCAGCACTTTGGGAGGCCAAGGTGGGTGGATCACGAGGTCAGGAGATTGAGACCATCCTGGCTAACACGGTGAAAACATGTCTCTACTAAAAATACAAAAAATTAGCCAGGAATAGTAGGGGGCGCCCGTAGTCCCAGCTACTCGGGAGGCAGAGGCAAGAGAATGGCGTGAACCTGGGAGGTGAAGCTTGCAGTGAGCGGAGATCATGCCACTGTACTCCAGCCTGGGTGACAGAGCAAAGACTCTGTCTCAAAAAAAAAAAAAAGAACAACTCATATTTTTGTGTATATAGCTAGCTCACTGCCTCTGCTTCAGGAGGTTTTTGATAAATTCTTAAATGAAAAAATGAATAGCTCATTGAGATATTATTGTGGCCATTTTATAGATAACTAAGAAGCTCAGTCCTCCAGCATAAGGACACATGTTGAGATGGATGGCAGAGCTGGGCCTTCCTCCTGACTCCTGGCCCGGGGCCCTTTCCATTGTGAGGCCAGCAGTGGTGACTTGTGTCTGTAAGAGTCTGGCCTTCGTGATCCTGTGGGTGCATCTTTTTCAACTCCTTGGGCCAGAGGCTGAGCGCCTGGGCCTTTGGCCTCTCCTTGCCCCATTCTCTCATTCTGCACACATGACTGCCTACAAGCATTTCTACCCCCATTTCCTGATATCTGCTTTTCAACAAGAGATAGCGGTACCTCCCACATACCAGAGCAGAAAGTAATATCCCAAGCACCTTATTATACCTATAGGCATAAGGATAATAACATCTTTGTACCTGGGTTCCCAGAAATGGAGTCCAGTAGGCTTATTTCAGCTCATTATTGTCATCCACCTCAAGAGCTTCATCAAAACTGACTCTCTACCAGGAACAACATTATGGACTGTAACTTCATGGGGTGATTTAGAAGGAGGGAAAAGATTGGGCTTCTGAACCCAATCCCTTTTCTTGCTAAAATTATGGATCCATAAAAGGCTTATAGAAAGTATTCAGAAATAGAACAAAGATCTCAGGAAAAGGATGCTTTCTAGAAAAAGAGACTGCAGACACAGCTTATAGAAGGGTCTAGAAAGAACGTTATTTGGAGGGGTGGTGGAAACCCAGAGGGGATGGAACGTCCAAATGGAATGAAGAGCTCCAACCCCAGATTCAAAACCCAAACAGATCACTTAAAAAGAAACCATAAAAGAAAGGGATAGAAGGAACCTAGAAACAGACAGAGAGGCCAATGATTGGCCATGGGTGGGTGTAGAATCTAGGAAGTGAGGATAGGATAATTAGTTGTAGAGAGAAAAGTGTTACAAAGTTGGTGACAGAATTGGTAATGACTGAATATTGAGTGAAGGTTGATACATAACTTTAATTATATCATTCTGTTATTTGTTACTCTGTTACCATCCTTTTTATCTAGTAACTGAATAATGAGCAAGAGAGTTGATATTGATGAAGACCTTCAAGGCACAATATTTATCATGGGACCCAACTTTCTTGGAGTATGTGTCAGGGAGCATAGATTCACAAAAGAAAATTTTATATTTGTGAGGACAGTATAAGTATCTGGCTTTTATTTATGTCCTCACACGCTACACAAATAGGTTTTCTGTCCAGTGTGCCAGAATTTATGCTGCAGAGTCTTATTACAATATTGTAAATTGAGCTATGTATGAATTTTCCTTTGGAAATACCATTATTTTTTCTGAATGTTCACCTCAGCCAGGCACTTTAAAACCTTTGAGTCAAAAAGGTGGTGTCTGAATTAATTATATATTTGTTCAGAAAGAAATACTTGCTGACTGGCATGGTTTAGAATAGTGATTATTAAGGAATCTAATTCATTTGACAAATCGCGGATTGCCGGAGATACAAAATTCTCAGTGTGGGAAACAAAATATCTCCTTTGCTAGGTGTTGCTCGGTGGGTGACACCAAGCATCCCTGTTTGATTTCCAGAGGATGGTGTGCAGGGCCAGCCTCTCTGGGCTAATGACCCTGGAAACTCTAGAATTTGCACCTTGCCTTTCTGTAGGCACAAAACGTGCATCTCTATATATGGCATCTGCTCGCTTCCAAAGCCCTGCTGATTCTTCAGAACCTTCGAGAATGGGGCAGTTCACCTCTAGCCACTATTTAGAGGTTTTCCTAGTGCTGTCTCTGTGTGGAGTGTCCTTTCCAAGCCTTCTCTTCCTATCAAAAACTCATTTATCATTCTATGCCCAAAGCACATCTCTGTGTCCCAAACCACTCAACCCAAAAGACCCACCATATCTTCTGTCCCCAGTGTCCAGCTCAGGTGTCTGTGTAAACAAAAGGCAGTATATTGAGATGGTGAAGAGCATGGATTCTGGAACGAGAACACTCAGGTTTAAGTCCTGGCACTACCACTTACCAGCTATGAGACCTTGGGCTAGTCACTTCATCTCCATACTTCAGTTTTCTTTTTGTAGTAAAACTCTGCAGCATACATTCTGGCACACTCGTCAGAAAACTTATTTGTTTAGTGGGTGAGGACATAAATAAAAGCCAAATACTTATACTGTCCTCACAAATGTAAAATTTTCTTTTGTGAATCTATGCTCCCTGACAATGGTGATGAAAATAGTGATGAAAGTACTTACCTCGTAGGGTTTGTATGAAGAGTAATTCCTTACCATTTTCAAGGTGCTTAGATCAGTGCCTTCCAGACGGCAGGTTTGATATATGAAATAAAATCCAGAGAATGTAGCCATTTGGTGCTGAGGCTGTGATTGGCTGGGTTTTGGGTTGTATTTGGTCTTCTCGTCTGGACTGTACATTGCTGAGGGGCTGGCCAGCCTCTCCTTCTGCTGTGTAACTTCCTCTGCATGAACACTACACCGTGCGCACCAGCAGTCGGTAACCGGGGGAGCAGATGGGATCCAGCCAGGTAGCGGGTACCTGGCTTGGGGAGACTTCCAGGCTCCTGAAGCAGGTGCTCTCCACCATAGAACAGAGTGCTTCGATGCACACCAGGCCTTCAGAGGACCGACTGAGATTCTTCTCTTAGTGCCCCGGAGAAGATGATCCCATCAGAGAAGGACCCTAAAAGAGAATGAGAGAGAAGGCCCTTGGTCTGCAGAAGAGACCAGATGGTATTTTTCTATTAGAGTACCGCTCTTCCTTCTGGAGAATGTTTCTCCAGCCTCGCTCAGGGCTCCCTTGGTTTGAGTGTATTTGCCAATGCTGGCAAAGACGCACACCGTGGGTGACCCCAGTCAGATCAGAGTGGGGATTCATCTCTGCCCTCCTCTGGGCATCCACTGCATGGTGTTCACCTCTTCTAGAACTCTTAGTGAAGCTGTTCGTTGGATATGAATGTGTTTTCTGCACCCAATTTTGAAAGCATAGATTGCATCCCTAAACTGCTGCATTCGATTTTTGAAGTGGTACACTCACTGAGTACTACTTTGTAACACACAGAAAAGTGTAACTCAGCCTGTTCTCAAGAAGCTTGGCATCTGGCCAAGAGACAATCAAATAACAATAAACTCAAGACATAGTTAATGAACAGTACAAGACAGTACAGACAGGACGTACCGTAGGAGTTTGAGGGGAGTAAAAGTCCCCCCTGGCCCCTTGTGGGCTGACATGCTCCAGGGAAGGGCTCTTGGCACAGCCAGGATCCTTGTGTTTAGGGGGTGCAAAACAAATAGTTCTTAATTCAGCTTTATTTGAAAACCTCCAAGTTTCCCAGTTGGGAAAAAGCCAAGCCCAAACAAGATCTGCATGTAGTTCCACCTTAGGAACACGACAGGCAGAACTGTTCCCTGCTTTTCAAAGTGTGCATTTTATACATCTAATTTTATATGTCAACTGCGCATACTCAGAGAAAGATACCAAAGCCTAGATTTTGAAAATGCAACTGTAGCAGTAACTGTTGACCTCTGCCGTTAGTGGATATGGCAGAATTAGCTCAGGGGCCTGGGGTCTCTAGAGGGTTTGCTTCTGGCTTTGAGTTTGTGCCATGACCCTGGCTCTTTGGTGGTCACTTTCATGGCACATTCCCTTTCCAGCTCAGGTGCTGGGACACTTGGCTTTGTCCTCAGTGGGCCAAAGTGTGCAAGTGCGTACACTTCTTTGTCAGTAGGGAGAAATAGCAGGGAGTGGGCAAGTTGTTCATTATTAAGTTATAGGGATATTTCTCGGATATTCAGGAAGTACTTTTATGTTTCTTCTGCATGTGTTTCATTTTCCCAGGTAATTGCCGTCTCCTTGATGGTACCTCCTGGTCCTTTGGAGAATGGGACTGGAGAATTGGTCCCTCCTTTCCCCATTTTTCATACTCTCATCTGCTCCTAGGGTTTCAGTTACCCGCCTGTGTTATGACAACAGCCAACACTAGCCAAGACCCTCCTCCCAAGCTGGATCCGGGTCCTTATTTCTAATGCTTCTCTCTGAGCCTCCCAGGCTCATGAGCACCCCAACCCCAAGGCCTGCCCTGTTGCTGTATTTCCTATTGCAGATGGTGATGCCACCTTGGCCTGAGCCTGTTCTGCCATTCCTGTGTCTGTTCTCTTAGCCCAGGGCCTCATTATTTTGCCTAGACCATTGCATAAGCCTCCTAATGGGCCATTTTCTCTCTGTCTCCTGCGTCCTGTCTTCTACACCGTCACTCAGGTCGCCTTTCTAATTCATAGATGTGCTCCTGTCATTGTCTGGTCAGAGGACCCTGGATGACTCCTCATTGTCTGAGTAGGAAGCCTGCGTTTCTTATCAGAGCCTGTGATATTCATCATAGTCAGGCCTCCACCTTTCTTTTCAGCCTCACTTTCTGCCCCATCCTCTGTGTTCTAGACACACTTGACTTTTTACCTGGCCCTAAACAAGCCAGGTAAACTACAGCCTCTCTGTTTTTGTTCCCATTGTCCATTGGTCTGTGTCTCCCTTGTTTACCTAATGAAGGCCAGTTCATTCTTCAAGACCAGCTTAAAAGTTCCTTCTCTGCAAAGTCATGTGCCTGGACCACCGCTCCACTGCAGCGTCTGCCACTGCCACACTGCATGGTGATCTCTTGCTTGTCTATTTGTTCATGGAAGTTAACTTCCTGAGGACTGTCACAGAGTCTTATCTTTTTAACTCCAATGCCTTGTCCATGGTAGGCCCAACATTGCTGGTTATGAGGAAGGAAGGAAGAAAGGAAGGAAGGAGGGAGGGAGGGAGACAGGGGTGTGTTAGGCCATTGTTGTGTTGCTATAAAGAAATATGTGAGGCTGGGTAATTTATAAAGAAAAGATATTTACATGGTTCTGGGGCTGTACAGGAAGCATGGTGCTGGGCATTGGCTCGGCTTCTGTGAGGCCTCAGGAAGCTTTCAATCATGGCAGAAGGTAAAGGGGGAGCAGCATTTGATGTGGCAAGAGCCAGAGCAAGAGATAGAGTGGTGGGGGGAGGTGCCACACACTCTTAACCAGATCTCCCGAGAACACCATTGCAAGGACAGCACCGAGCCATGAGGGATCTGTCCGCTTGACTCAAACACCTCCCACTAGGCTGCACCTCCAGCATGGGGTTTACATCTCAAAATGCTATTTGGAGGGGACATCCAAACTATGTCAAGAAGTGAAAGATGGAAGAGAGGAATGAGGGAATGCCTTTGAGAGTCCTTAAGTGTTCATGCAGGCACTTCTGTTCCATCTTCCCAAGGTCTAAACATGTCACATACTTTTTTCGGAGCACCGACACATAGTAGGCTCTTAGTAAATATTGGCAGATCGACATTTTTCACAAACATGTGACATTTATAGCTTTAAAATCCTTGGGCTATAAAAGCATAGGTTGATACTCTTTCTGCTGATAAATTAACAATTCTGTTTGTCATGTTTTCCAAATAATACTGCATTTGCTGCGTTGTTTGTGGTGGAAACGATCAGCCTGCATGAGACGTTAGTAGCCCCCATTTTTTTTTTAATGCACTTAGGAAAAAGCTGAAGACAGATCATTTGGTAACCAGCTGGGAACTCCATCTCACATGCGGGCCTGCTTTTCAACTTCATGCTTAGGCCCTGCAAAGTTGAAATGGGTGGGTCCCTTTGGAAAATAAGGCAATACACATAAAAGGAGAATAACCAAGACTTTCATTTCCTCCTGAATTTGAAAAGCAGTGCAGCTGAATGCTTTGTTTCCCTTTATTACCATATTGACGTTTACACTGTGTAACTATGGTCATGGAGCTGTCCCTTGGTGAGGGGTGGGAGGTCACCCTTTCCCCATGATAGGACAGTGCCAAACAAAGGGACCCTGACGATGGTAGAGGTCTGGGCTGGCTACCTTACCGATTTTTCTGAAGCTTTGAATGTAGCTTATGAAGCAAAGCTAGCAAGGAAATTCTGGATGGGGTTCCCAGACGAGGATTGTAACGAGCGTAAAATCAACTAACATTAATCTCGCCCTTTAATGATCTATGCATGGTAATCTAACATTGCATTTTTTCCTCCTCCTTCTGTCCTTGGCGGAAGGCAGCCTGCTGAGCTCCTGCTTGCTCAGGCTTCCTGATAAATGTCAAGCCATCTCTTGGAGCTGGGACGTAGTTAGACAGCTAAGAAGTCACATATTTCCTCCAAGTTATCCTCTTTCCCAAAGATATGGCACCATGTTGAGGGTAAAGCATTCCACACTAGGCACAGAACAAACACTATTAACCTGGAGGAAAGCTGACATTTCTGCCAGCTGCTGCAGTGTTGGTATTTTATTTGCTTCCCTTGGGGCCTGACTGCATCCTTCCTCTTCCTGGTGATGTGCCCAGGTGAAGCTTAAATGCCATGTACAGGGTTTCTAACAGGTTGCGGAAGAAAAAAGCCCCAACACACGGGGTATGCCTGAGTGAGATTTCATTTTGAGTCCTACGATAGAGGGAGCAAGGACTGTGCACCTGCCCCTTTAAACTGATTAGGACAGCGCATTTGCAGGCAGGATCCATGGTGGGGCCTTTCTCATCAGTTATAAGGAATGGTGGTGCAAATCTTTTGGAAAAAATACAATAAATCCATAGCTCACTCAGAGCCAATTCTATATTATATTTTGCTTTCAACATTGAGAGAGAAAAATCATGTTTTAAAGCTTATTAAAATGTTACCCATATAGTTTTTAAAGATAATTTATATTAGCACTGGCGCATAACCTTTTAAATTAATAATTCAGAGCTGTGACTAGAGGTTTCAGTAATCTCTAGTAGTATATTATCTGACTGTTCCACTGAGAAATTAGCACTTATGGACTAAGGTGTAAAATTGAAAAATCTAACCCATTTGGTAGTCTGTTCTCAGCTATGAGAGCCTTCTTAAATGAAAGCCTATTAGTGTGAGAATTCTGATTTCTAGAATCAAATCTGTTTGAGGTCATTATGGAGTTTTATAAAGAAAGGCCTCTGCTGCCTAACAACACATTGAAGTCTTAAAAGTAGGCAGACTATTGATTTTTAGCAAGAGTTTTACTGCCCCAGACGCTGAAGAATGATTCTCCTGACTAAAATTTATAGGTTATTAAGGAGAAGAATGCAGGGAAAAGACTAGTTGGAAGATTCACAAAATTAGCTCATTTTGTCCGTTAGATTCCACTTAGCACTCTTTTCTGAAATATAGACATATCTGAAGCTGAAAAGTGTTACTTGGTTACATGGCAAATTTATATAGACCAAAAATATACTGGAATCATATTTTAGCTCACAAGGACACAATCACTTTTCGTAGGTTTGCAGAGAAAGGGCAAAGCATTTTTTTTTTTTTTTTTTTTGAGAAGGCTTAATTTGTCGAAAAGATCAGGGTTGGCAGACCTAGCCACTGACTGACTTTTCTTTGAAATGGAGTTTCGCTCTTGTTGCCCAGGCTGGAGTGCAATGGTGCGATCTTGGCTCACCACAACCTCCGCCTCCCGGGTTCAAGAGATTCTCCTGCCTCAGCCTCCCAAGTAGCTGGGACTACAGGCATGCACCACCATGCCCGGCTAGTTTTGTATTTTTAGTAGAGACAGGGTTTCTCCATGTTGGTCAGGCTGGTCTCGAACTCCTGAACTTAGGTGATCTGCCCACCTTGGCCTCTCAAAGTGCTGGGATTACAGGCGTGAGCCACCGTGCTAGGCCAACTGACTTTTTTTTACCTGGGGGAAAAAAAACCTGTTTGGCCCAACTAAACAGATATATATATCAGAAAACTTTCTCTAGTTTGAATTGGTATTTAAGGTAGTGGTTCTGTTCTGTTTTGTTTTGAATCAGTTTCTAGGCCTCCATTTAGAATAGAGGAGCCTTTCTGAATCCCTTGGGAGTTATAGTCCTATCTTGTACCCTTAAAAACAATGAATAGTTATTGGAAAGGCATATGGTGAAAGCAGTAGGTATACTCTTCATCATATATGGGTTAAAATATAAAGTGCACCATATGCCAGAGGCAATGTTGTGTAGGAGAAATGGCAGAACTAGGAAAATTAGAAGGGGGCATGTTGCCTCAGCCCCCTTGGCAGGTGTAACACTGGACACTTCGTGCCTCATTGTCTTTATCTGTCAAATGGAAGCCACATCATTCTCCCATCAAGCCTCCAATCAACACAGCCTTAGGACTGTCATTCAGCCTCTCCCATACTGGGACGGCAGACAGCATGAGCTCAGCCACCAGGAAAAGCAGTGGTCCCACAGCACTGGTCCCCTGGTTCTGAGGTGTGCCCAGTATCCACGGCTGCTCAGGTGAGGACGAGATCGAATCATCTATGTGGAAGTGCTTTTAAATGCATATTGATGTAAGAAACTTAACATGCAGAAATTTCCAATTTAAAAAAGAAATACTTGCATTCAATACCAGGCATATAGAATATATTCCACAAATGTGTGTGTTAAGAGAGAATTTCTGTATCCAGATTACTGTTGTCTCCTTTAAAGCAGACCTCTGCTCGAAGCCCATTCAGGATGATTTCATGTCAGTTTTATATTCTTAAACCTCTGGGTGTCTGCAGCAGTCTCGCAAGGGGCTCTTGGCTTCTGACTATGTATTTTCTTAGACCTACCTCCTCATGACTGCCAGAGATGTTCCAAAGTGCAAACTGAGCCAGCAGGTCTGTTCCCATTGTGAGGTGTTGGGGCGTGGGCACCCTCAGGTGTGGCGACTGCCCCACTCGGTTAGGATAAGGCCCCCACACCTCGGCCTGGACACACAGCCCTATATCTGCTGAGTCCTGCTGACCCTCCACTTTCCCCTTACACATGCCCATCCTCCAGCCAGCCAGAGCTACTGTAATTCCCCACATGTGCCCTGCCTGGCCGCCTCCTGCATTCATCCCCTTCGGCCTGGCCCTCCTTCTCTGAATCCTCTGCCCCCCAACCCATTCTTCCTTCAAGAAGGGGCTCAAGTGCTATTTCCTCCTGGAAGCCTTTGCATTCCCTCTTCTGACTGAATCTGGAGTTCCTCCTCATCTCCCATTGACAACATTACTATTTGTACAGTAATTTTTAGTCTCTGTATCTGCCTTCCTTAATGGACTCTGAACCTATTGAGAGTGTAGGGTTCCTGGGCCTCCATTGCTGCCCCATACCACTTCAATGGGGAACAGATCATAGGCTCTTGGTAAATATTTCCCGAGTAGGTGGGCAGATGGATGGGTGGGTATATGTAAGCTCCCTTGTCTTACCTCTAATGTCTAGTGTGTCAGTTGTTGTGAGTGAATGGCACAGCAGAAGGATTAGGAATTGTATATTTTGTTAATATTCATAAGTAATCCTGGCTCCTGCTTGTCTTCCAGCAAAGCTCCAAAGGCTTTGTAAAGATGATAGAATTGGGAACATTTAACTGGGTCTCATCTTCTGAAGAGTTCTCAGGGATGAGGGTAAACACAGTGGAAGGACTTGACGTGTATCCTAGGGACAAGGGAAGCATTCAGAATGGAGCTTTGGGGATCCGAGTGATTACAGGACAAGGAAGAAGAAAAACCACCAAGCTGGGCATGCAATGATTGTATCGGGGCTAAACAGAGTTCCTTTGCTGTGCCTCCCTCTGCTGATACCACACTGATACCAGCAGAGTGACCTCTCAGGAGGACTCCTCTTTAATTGTGAGCAGGAGTGACTCAGTAGGTAGTAGCCTTCAGAACCTCAGAGACCATGGGAGATGGCAGGTGAAACCGATGACTCCTTGATCTGAGCAGAAGGAAAATTCAAGGAAAGCCACTGCCAAGATGTGCTTGTGTCTCAGCAGCTGCTAACAGTCACCATCATTCCAGCTGTGTATGTGCTGTTTCAGGAAGCCTAATAAATCTGGTGATTTAATTACACTAAATTACTTAATCAGAGAAATTTTATGCTACAAATTATTACTTTAATAAACCAGAGAGAATAAAGAAAAATTTCTTGAATATCTTTGCCAAATCAGTCTAGGCATCCATTTTCAATTTAATAACTAATAGCAGAGGAGATTGAAATAGATGTTATTACAGATTTTTACAAGGCAAAATATATTTAAGCAGGATCAGAAGGTTAATTAAAATTATAGTTGGGTCTTGTCATTTCCAAGCTACTCTTTTTCTTTGGTACAGTTGCTCCGAGTTTAGCGTCTGTTTGATAAAAATGCTTAAAATGGAATCCTCATTTAAAAGAGAATTATACTCCGTATTATTTCTGAGCCTGATCTCATGTACCTACGTCGGAAATAAATGCATAATTAACCCTTTTTCATGATAAATTAACATTCATTTTCCTAGGATTAGTCGGAAATAGCATAATCCAGGGCAGGGTTTGCTTTCATTCTAACAGTCCCCTGGGACCTCTAACACTCTTAAAGGATTAGTAAAGCCTGTGATTCATTGTGTGTCTATGTACATGAAAATAGGATGCAGTTCCTGACTGTCACGGAGAGAGGTTTTCCTAATTGACAGCTTTTATAAGTAAACGTAGAAAGATTAGCCTGCAAATACTGTGAGGGTGACTTTGGAGACCTGGCTGGGATGTGTTAGCAAAAGGATGTGTCCTGTGAATATTGAAAATTCCAAATGCATTCTACCAGGATTTTTAGACAGGAGGTTACAGCAGCTGTTGAAATCAAGGCCTCTAGAGAACAGATAAGCTTTCAGGGGAAGTTCTTTGTCTGGTCTAAACTCTTGGGGTTTTCTTGCTTATCTGAGCCCACTTTTATGAACCAATAGGTTTACATTTACATAAACAGTGTGGGTTATTTTATTTGATTTATGAAGATCAGGTTGAAAAAAGCGGAGGCTTATTGGAGAATTGAATCTGAGCTGCCCTGAGTTTTTAATTCAAAATTCCCAAAGCGTTAATGAATGTGAATAAATTTCCATGAAAAGTCATGGGGTAGGGAGCCTGTATTTTAAATGCTTAAAGGGGAAAATGGAATCCAAAGAGACTTCTGCTCCATTACTCAGTAACAAATAGGGTGTAGGTTGCCTTTGGTTTGGTCCAAAACACAGAAATTTAGAAGAGCAAATTGAAACACCATCTGCTGAGTAGGTATGATACCCCGTCATATTACAGGCATTTTACATGAATTATCTCAATAGAGAACTGGAAAGTAAAGAGAAGACATCTGTGAGCAGTGTAACCCAGAGAGAGAATGGAGTTGACTGCCCCACTTCCTTTTCAATGACACACACCTAGTAGATGCTTAAAACATGTTAAGATTTCTCCTTGGATTTGTCCTTTTAGTGGAATTCCTATCAAGACAGGCTCAGCATCACATAGCAGATAACTGTGGTGGTGAGTCTGTTCCTGTCCGAAACTTCCGTGTTGCTCATGGAGGCCTTTGATTAGCAATTGAGACAGGAGAGTTCCCTTGACTCTCTGGTGGGACTTGCCCAGCTGCTCCCGTGTGCTCAAACCCCTTATGGTGGGTGGTGCATGCATGTGAGTGGGTGCAGGAGCTGGGGTGAGTGCCTTTGGGCACTGTCAGGAACAAATCCCCATACCAGCCCATGGCAATGTCTAGGGGTTGCCAGCAACCTCTGGAGCCCCAGAGGGTGTGTGTTACAATCAGTGCTCTTTCAGTATGTGCTGTCTGTGGATGGCTGTTACACAGCTCAGTTAAGGGTCACTGTGACAGCTCCTTGCACCCACACCTGGGTCCTTGTCCAGTGCCCAAGAGGAATGAGGTCACATGGACTTGAAGGATGGTGAATGTGGAGGTTTTATTGAGTGGTGGAAGTGGCTTTCAGTGGGAAGGGGAGCTGGAAAGGGGATGGAGTGGGAAGATAATCTTCCCTGGAGTTCGGCTGGGGACCAAACTCTTCTCCAACTGACCGTGGCCAAACTCCGTGACCGTACTCTCTGACATCCAGCTGCCTCTTCTCCTCTTGACGTTTAGACACTTCTTCTCTTCTCTCCTTTTCTGCCACAGCACTCTGCTCCTCTGCCAGTGGAGCTTTGGGTTTTTATGAGCACAGGATATGGGCCATGGTGGGCCAAAAGGCAACATTCGGGCGGAAAAACAGGGATGTGAAGTTCTCGTTTAGGTCTGCAGGTCCAGCTTGAGGGTGGAGCCCTCGCGGGGGACCCCACCATCTTCTACCTAGTATTTCCCTGCCTCCTGTCCATATCAAAATGATTAGGATCAGCTTTTGGGGAAGGCACTTTTCAGTTTATGTTTTAACATTTAAGATGTAGCATAGCCTTTGGAAGGCAAAAAGTGAACTCTATTCATCAAGTCAGGGGATCTTGATGTTCTCAGGGGCACTGGATGAGTTTGTCAGATTCTTGTCCCATAAAGACAGTGGTCCCTCTTGGCAAGTGGCCCTGGAGTTAGTCCTGTGTCCTGGAGTTGGAGGCAGCATTCAGGGGTGATGAGGGAAATCAGTGGGAGGTGACAGAGGGGATGGGGCCCAGCCCACTGCCCTTGCTGCAGAGAAACTTCCCAGGGGCAAGGTATATTTAATTAACTGCCCTGTCTGGAACCCACGTCTAAATATCACTAAGAGTTTTGTTTTCAAAGGGAAGCTATTAAAGTTATCTGAAGTACTGAGAAATTGTTTATATAGCAGAGTTCATTGTGGGTTTTTTTATGTGAAAGAAATCTGGTACGAGTATAATCTGCATGCTGGATGCGGATGGCTTCAAGAAACAGTTGGATCAAATAAAACTAATGATGAATAAAACAACCATAGCAGCGGACAATACATATGAAATATTCAGCAGAGCCCACGGCCTCTGCTGGACAGACGGTGGGAAGGGGAAGCTCTGTGGGGGCCCTAAAAGAATTTCTTGTTAACCCCCTGAGGTTGGCCCTTCCTCCCCACTGGCCATGATCCACCTGAAGGGAACTTGAGCATTTAATTCAACAGACCAGCATGATACCCTTCCTCCTGTGGCCTGATGAGCAAGTGGAGTGAGCCCAGGCCTGCAGAGTGACACAACAGCAGGTAGACAGTTGCAGAAGGAAATAGCTGACCCAGAAGGACTCTGCACCAGGGCCACCCAGCATGGGAACTGGTTTACACATGCTATGGAAACTCTGTTTTGATCACATGGGAAACTTCAGGAGCTGATTTTTCCCTGCCTTGCTCAATCCTCTTTTGAACCCTATCTTAATGGTAACATGGTAGCGGGAGGGGGCAGCTCTTTCAGAAGGCAAACCCCAGGAAGGCAGACATTTCTGTATAATTCACTGCCCTATTCCAAGAACCTAGAGCAGTGCCTCGTACTTAGTAGGTCCTCAGTAAATAATTGTTGAATGACAATCACACTTGCCTGTCTGACCTAAAAAAAAAAAAAAAATTCACTGGTTTTTGAAGGTTTGAACCACTGACTCTTATTTATGTATTTATTATTTTAATAGGATACAAGTGGTTTTTGGTTGCATTGATGAATTTCATAGCAGTGAATTCTGAGATTTTAGTGCACCCATCACCGAAGCAGTGTACAGCGTACCCAATATGTTGTCTACATTCCTCACCTTCCTCCCAATCTTCCCCACCAAGTCCCCAAAGTCCATTGTATGGACTCTTAACATTTTAAGAATTTCATGAATCAGGACTGGATTTTGCACTTGACATGAAGGCTGACTCTCATGAGTATTTATTTCACAGCAGTGCTTCTTTGAGGATCATGGATGTAAAGCAGCATTCCTCAGGTTGTGGCTTGGTCACTTAGAATGCTTGATTAAAATGCTCTCTCCTGGGATCCTTCCTAGACCTGCAACTTGAGAGTATCTAAGGTTGGAGCTCGGGGACCTGTATTTTAAAAGTCAGGCTCTCTGGACTGTTCTGCACGTTAAAACTGAGAGCTTTGGTCTTAGGCTTGTGCCAAATGAGTCTAATGCAGAAACTGGGAAGGAAAAAAAAAGGACTTTGGTTACAATTAATTTTGAAAATGAACTCCTCCGGCATTCTGCAGACATTACATGCTAGGCATTGGGCCCAGTCCACAGGGATTTTAACAGGATTGAGACAGTCTTCACCCTCCAAAAGCTTAGGATCTGGCCAGAGAGAGATGAAACTAGGGATCACCATCAAGGAGAAAGTAAGAGGCTTATGCCAGACCGTGTGTTAGAGTTGATCCAAGGAGGAAATACAGAGGGGCAAAGGGAAGGCCTAGTGGAGCCCCGCCTGCAATGCTGGGTAGGATTTAAATCATTGGTGATGGGAGGATAAGTTTGAGTTCTGGGAAGTATTCATTTGGGAAAGGCTTTTGGAGCCTTTGGCAAATTAGGAAAACCTTGAAAGTCTGATGCTGGGGAGGAAGTTCTTCTGCTATTTAAAGGTTAAAGAAAATATGGCTTGAGAAGACACAGTTGGATTTGAGATTAAGAAGATTGTTGCGGGCCGGGCACGGTGGCTCACGCCTGTAATCCCAGCACTTTGGGAGGCTGAGGCAGGCGGATCACGAGGTCAGGAAATTGAGACCATCCTGGCTAACACGGTGAATCCCCGTCTCTACTAAAAATACAAAAAATTAGCCGGGCGTGGTGGGGTGCCTGTAGTCCCAGCTACTCGGGAGGCTGAGGCAGGAGAATGGCCTGAACCCAGGAGGTGGAGCTTGCAGTGAGCCGAGATTGCGCCACTGCACTCCAGCCTGGGCAGAAGAGTGAGACGACGTCTCAAAAAAAAGATTGTTGCGATCCTTCAAGGGAGGAAATTCCATGTTTTGGCTGGAATCGGAGTCTCTAGGGTGTGGTAGAAGACACTTGGCGGTGGGATGGCATTCATAGTAAGACTGAGGCTCAGGGTCACATAGGAGAGGCTGCGGGGCCGGGGGAAGGTGTTTTTGGGAAAAGGAGATCTGAATGTGTTTATGCCCAGGAGGAACATTGTGGAGAGAGATGTGTTGAAGATGCAAGAGAGAAGTGAAGTGGTCCCACGGAACAGTTGTAGACCCAGGAGCAGTGGTGTGGTGGTTTTAAATAGCCACAGGGTAAATTAGTTCAGCCATTGTGGAAGACAGTGCGGTGACTCCTCAAAGAACTAAAGACAAAAACACCATTTGACTCAACATTCCCAGTACTGGGTATGTACCCAAAGGAATATAAATCATTCTCCCATAAAGACACATGCATGTGTATG
This sequence comes from Symphalangus syndactylus, assembly GCF_028878055.3. NCBI lineage: Eukaryota > Metazoa > Chordata > Mammalia > Primates > Hylobatidae > Symphalangus > Symphalangus syndactylus. The sequence goes on from NC_072424.2 coordinate 22,284,403, forward strand.
TTCATTGCAACACTATTCACAATAACAAAGATATGGAATCAACCCAAATGCCCATCAATGATAGTCTGGATAAAGAAAATGTACACATACACCATGGAATATTATGCACCCTTAAACAAGACTGAGATCATGTCCTTTGATGGGGCGTGGATGGAGCTGGAGGCCATTATCCTTAGCAAACTAACGCAGGAACAGAAAACCAAATACCGCATGTTCTCACACTTGTAAGTGGGAGCTAAATGAAAAGAACACATAGACACATAGAGGGGAACAACACACAATGGGACATTTTAGAGGGTGGAGGGTGAGAAGAGGGAGAAGATCAGAAAAAATAACCAATGGATACTAGGCTTAATACCTGGGTGATGAAATAATCTGTACAACAAACCCCCATGGCACAAGTTTATCTGTGGAACAGACATGCACTTGTACCCTTGAACTTAAAAGTAGAAAATAGAATAAAATAAAAATAAATCGCCACAAGGTCCTATTTTCCTCTTCCCCCAACCCCCTCTCTCTGTCTCTTTCTTTCCCTCATGAGAGAGAATGTGAGTTTCTCTCTTGTGAGTGTGTGTGTTTGTATATGTGTGTGTGAGAGAGAGAGAGACAGACAGAGACACCAAGGCAGAACAACTAGAAACCTCATAAGTACACAGTGAGGGCCAAGGTTTCTAGAGCTTGGAGAGTAACAACAATTCACCAGGTTGATTTCTGATTAGAAGTGATTTCAGAGACCAAGGAAAATGCTGTTTATGGCCATGACTGGGTAGCTGATGTACATTATCGTGTGAGAGAGCAGGAAGTAAGTTTCATGTGACTTATATCCTGGCCCTGTGCGTGAATAAGAGTTTTTCCCTTGGGACAGCCTCAGTTTTGGACCCAACGTTTCAAACATATGGAAGTGACTTCTTATTATCCACAATAGGGGGAGGATAGTTGAGACATGGAGACAAAATGTCGCCACACAGTCTCCATGTGTCTGTTATTTTGAGCATTCCTGAGCTGTGTTTGGGGACTAGGACGTGTTAAAGGCAGAATGAGACTTAAGATAGAATTGCTGAAGACACTGAGGCTCTGCTTGATTCAAAATTCACCTCAGACTCAGAGATTTCAGGACCCAAAGCTCTTAGAAGCTCCGTGTTTCCAGAGAATACAAAGTTTGAAAGATAGTTCTAAAATTCAATAGCATGTTATTAAGAACTGTCTGTCCCTTGCGAGGTGGAATGAGAAGGCACAATTTTGGAAAGGAGTGCTGGTTACATACTTAAAAAGAACAACAGTTATTATGAAAAACTTGTTTTAAAAATCATATAAATGGTTTCACAGGTGGAGGACAAAATGCTTGTGATACTTTGCAGTGACCTCTGCAACTGGAAAGAAAATAAGAAAACGAGGGCCGGCTTCAGGGGGATGGCAGGGTCTGGCAGGGCTCAAACTCCACTAAAGGCAACACTGGGTTGCTGCTAAAGTGAAGTAAAGACCTTATTTTTCAAGTGCAAATCATGTGTGACTTTAATAGTATGAATTCTGTCAAGTAGTCCGTAGAATAAATTTGCACACAGTTTAACATAACACAAGTATATTAAATAGGATCTGGCATTAAAAGACCCAACAGTGAATGAGAATCCGAAAATAAATGCCCACGTTCTCTTCAGAAGACCGTTCACCCTGAGGCCTTGGGCATTAATTTAACTGAATGAGGAAGCCACTGGGGCAGCTGCCCGGAGCTTATTTGATTTGTGAATAAACAATGCCTTCATTTCAAATGCTGTTCACTCTTACCCAAACCAAAGCAAGACCAAGAGCACAAAAGAGACTAATTGGTTACACAGAAACTACTGAAAAACAAAAGATTTTGGGGGTTAGTGTTGGATTGGATTTTTTTTTTTTTTTTTTAAGAAAAATGCAGAACTTGGCAAGTACTGCTAATTTTTAAGCCCGGGGTGAATGGTAGGATGCCGCAGGTTATGTCTTGCTGTTAATTTGTACAGAACATTCAATCATCCAGCAATGAGGAGTTGGGGTATGAAGGCCATCCAGTAAAGTCTAATCTGTGGGCTTGTCAGCTTGAGTTAGCCAGCGTTCCATCTGTGGCAAGCAGGGCCTGTGCGACATTGGAGAAGGGCTGAGAAGAGTGGCTGTCCTTCGCTGGTTCCCTTAGGTAGCTCCTGATGTCCTGCTGCCACAGGCCTCTTCGGGAGTGGGAATGGTGTCAGTGCAAAGGAAGCACCAAGGGCTTCGATGGGACCATTTATGAAGCATGGCCAGCAAGGACTTCCTGACATTGCACAAGGTCTGGTGGCATCCCATGTCTAACATCTCCGTGGTGCTGGGACAGACAGATCAAACTCGGAGACACAGACCCTTGGAGGTTCACTCAAGTTAGAACCCCTCAGTGAGTGGAGCAATGGGGAGGAAATATGTGGCCAGCACTGGCGGAGAGTGTGACCTTATGGCTTATCCAGATCCCCTCCCTCGGTGGCTCACAAACTTACCATGTGCGTTCCACTCTGAAAAGGGAAGCTGAAGACCAGGCCGTGCGAGCGGGGACTGTGTTCTCTGGGTCTGCGGGCCTGCTGCAGGCCACCCCATGCTGGGGGAGTGACTGCAGCACAGCCCACAGGGATGGCGGCCTTGTGGGAAAGGCGAAGGCATACTTCCAATGAGCAAATTGTATTTATTCATGAATTTGCATGGATTTCAAGATGCTGCTTGGAGTTTGCACTTAGCAACTGACAGCCCAAGAAGAAATGGGCCTCGAAGGCACCACGGTGATGCTGGAAATCTGAGTCTGTGGATAAATTGTTTCCCAACAACATCTTCAATGGGTTGAGAATAAAAAGGCTTGTCTGCGATGTCGAGCTATGTTTTGGCTTCTTGTGTTTCTCGAGTAAGTGCCTGGCATGTGGGCACTTGGTGCGGACAGGAATGAGGAAGAAAATGTTGGCATGAGCTCCCAGGAGTCTTTTTCCTCCCAAAATCATATGTGTTAATGGAGCATGGGGTTATGCCCTACCCATAGATTTTTATGGTATTTTCTTTCCTTAGAGCCAGAGGATAACTAGAGGTGTTTAGTGACCTTCTTTATGAACAGGTTCCTCTTATGGGTCATTACATCGATTTTCCTCATCCAGGCCTGGGGTGATTAAGAGCAAGGCAGGTGGCCTTTCCCACACTATGGACCAGGGGTCGCCTGCCAGCAGCAGCATGTGACATTAAAATGGTCAGGAGCACCTGTGACTGTTACAGAGAATGAGGTGCCATCTTCCCATCCTGTTCTGCATGCAGGTATATGTTCAGACAGGTGACTGGAAGCCCGAATCTGTCCTTGTGACTCAAGTCATATTGCTCATCTGCCAAAGGCAGGCACAACTCTTGCAAGGACTTTTTTCTAAGTCATAATCCTTTTTTTTTTCTTTCTTTGATACTGAGATATCATCTACATACCATAGAACCCACCCTTTAAAGTGGTTCGTAAGTATATTCATAAGGTTGTCAACCGTCACAACACAAAATTCTTTGGAACAACGTATAATTGTCTTTTAAAAAGTCCATCCTGTTAGTGGAAAGTTTTCAACACGGATTTTTGGCTGTGAGCTCCTCCATTAAGTACAGTGTCCCGGTGCATGTGTACGTGCACACGCGTCCCTGTGCACTTACATGCTCCAGTGCCTCCGCAGACGAACCTCTTTGGAATGGACTATGAGGCCTGATCACGGGAGCGTGGCAAGAAGGGACCCCAGAGCCAGTTGAGGGTGGGAAGTCCTGCCAAGGATGCGAGTGCCGCTTGGAGAGGGGGTCGGGGAGGCCCCAGTCCTCCAGCCACCCCATGACCACCATTAACGTGGCTTTGGCCTGTGGAGAGATACATCCCCTGGACTCTGAGACTAGTTAATGCTCTCGTGGGTCCTTTCGGATCTCTGGTCTCTTTCTTCCTAGACTCTAGTCCCCGACTCTTCTCCAGCTTGGCACTGCCCGCTTACATCCATGATATGGGTCAAATCAGGCCTGGCTCGGCTGCCTCCAGGTCCAGCTACTGCTGGTGAACCCAGTCTTGGTGCCTTTTAGATTCTGGGAGAGCTGATGAAACATGATATGGGCTGCACTTGGGAAAATTCCAGTAAACGAAGTCAGGAAAGAGAATGTTGTTCAGAAAGCTTGAGCCTGAAAAAGAGCTGGCAAATAGAAAACACTCTGGAAGACTCTTCTCAGCAAGGGGGTTATTATCTGACATTGAAGCCTGAAATAATTCTCAATGTTATAAATGGCTGTAAATGGTGCTTCTTGTTTGTACAGGGCCAAGTGGCCCATTTGAACATTGGCCTATAATTTTTTCTTCTGCACAAATGGCAGTAAAATTGTATATAGGTGTATTCGTCTGTTTTCACACTGCTAATAAAACATAGCCAAGACTGAGCAATTTATAAAGGAAAGAAGTTTAATGGACTCACAGTTCCACATGGCTGGGGGAGCCTCACAATCATGGCAGATGAAGGAAGAACAAAGGGACATCTTCCATGGCGGCAAGCAAGAGAACTTGTGCAGGGGAACTCCCATATATAAAACCATCATATCTCATGAGACTTACTCACTACCAAGAGAACAGTATGGGGGAAACCGCTGTCATGATTCAATTATCTCCACCTGGCCCCACCCTTGACATGTGGGGATTACAATTCAAGGTGAAATTTGGGTGGGGACACAGCCAAACCATATCAATAGGGTATACATTTTCATGCCAAAGTTGTTATCAACTTCCTTTCTGATGTAAGAAGCTTCCCATGCTCTTTTTGTTTGGAAACGCTGCTGCTTCCAAATTGGTTCTTGCAGAACATGGTGGACCTCATCATAAATGAGAATCTCCATATTTGGGAGTTAGAAAATGAGGATCTTGGAAAAACATAGCACATCAAATACTGTGTGTTGGGGCAGAGGCACTGGGCTGGAGAACTGACCTTCCAGTGACCACACAGAGAAAGTCTAGAGTTTCAGAAAATTGTGGAGCATCTGTTTCCCAGACTGTGCTTCAAGATGCCTGTCCTACCCCTCCTGTCTATCCAGTCACCCTCAAAGATGAAGCCCAGCACCAGGGCTCACCTCTCACCTCCCGGTTGGCATCCCAACTCTGTTTTCTACTCCTGAGTTCTGCCTCCCAGGCTCCTTCACCAGGTTGGAAGCCATCTGGTCTCTCTGGCTGCAGGAGACCATCTTGCTCAGAATTCTCCTGAGAAAGGAATATGTCCTGGTTTCTACTTTTGCATGGATTTCCGTTGAGGAGTTGAGCAGTAAATTAAGATCGTGTAACCCAAGAATTAAGAATGTATTGTTGTTATTGACAGGTGCCCTCCTTTCTAAGTAGTTGAGGAACCCACACTGGCTTGCGTAGAATTGGATGTGGCATGTGAGTGGATATTCAGATGTATTCATGGCTGTGTGCCTGGTGGTCCCCGCCACTTGGGGGTTGTCTAAATGCATGATTTGTTAAAGGCAATACATCCTTTTGTGAAACTTATATTGCCCATTAATTGGTCATTGATCTCCAACCCATTTAGGACAGTTATTCTCGCAGATAATTGTATGCCTTTGTCATGTTGTATAACACTGGATCTTAGTTTATTGCTTGTGGATTATGGTTTCATCCCAGGCACTTGAATGATGTCTAATGATTTCTTACTGACATTCATTCAGCAAATATTCCTTGAGCATCTACTGCGAGTGAGATGAAATACCAAGGACGTGAATACACAGAGATGGATAAGTGATGTTTGCTGCCTTCAGGGCATTTTCTGACTGATTGCAGAAACAAGACATATACTGAAATAACTATTATGGGAAAGTGCTAAGCACCCTTCTTTTGTCATGTTGGTGGGAATGTAAAATAGTTATAAGAGTTTTGGAGTATAATTTGACATTATCTTCTGAAATTAAAAATATCTTTCCTTTGACTCTGTAGTGCTGTTTCTAGAAATTCAGTGTACAGAGATGTGGTACATAAAGACATAAATTCCAGAATGTTTCCTGCCACATTATTTGTAACAACTAATAATAAAAACCAACAGACAAGACCCAAAAGGCTTTTATATCCTGCAATAGGAGACTGGGGAATAAATGACAGTTCTCACAATGGATTCGAATGAAGCTGATAGCATGGATGAGGCAGTTTTATATGTTGGCCGGGAAAAATGTCCCTGATATACTGCTTATTGGAAAAAAAAAGTAAATTTCACGTGATTTTGTTTTGGTAAAGAAAAGAACCTCTGTATATTGGAATCTTTATGGTTCAGTTATCAGTGGGAGGTGGGATTAATGACCATTTTATATGATTGATAAGCTGTGGAATGATAGGTGGTCTTCATGTTTTGTTTTCTGAATTGACCTAAGAGCAGCTCTGGTGGGTGGGAAGACGGAGGGATGTGCTATCCATTCAAACCTCTGTGTGTGGTCACCTGTGGCCGGCACGCCACAGGCTTCTGGCCTCAGCCTCCCGTGCAGCCACAGTCTCCCACTTCACTTGTCCATGGAGGGCTGTGAACCTAACAAAAGCAGTGCAGGGTGTAGTGCAAGGTCAGAGTGCTCGTTTCCAGCCAGCCCTCCCCATTCACAGCCAGACCCAGGGCCCAGGAAACACTGAACCTTACACTTTGAAATGAGGGCCTTGCTGTGGGGACACCCTGACACCAAGCTCTGTGTGTGGCATCAGATCAGTACTTCCCCTGTTCGGTGACAGGTTCTGTGACGTAAGAGTGGGGAACACAGCAGACTGCATAGTGTGGCTTGCACGAGGATCCACTACATGGTAGCATATAAAGGCTCTGACAAGTTCTGCAGTGATGAAAAGTGCTCAGCTTTCTTTAAATCAGAATGACCCAGTGACCTCTTTATTCAGTTCCAAGGGACACACTTGGGAACTGCTGAGTTAGGGGACAGATGAGACTAGAACGAGCTGGGCCAGTGTGGGGTCCTGGTGACACTGCCCTCCTCAGAGAGGTAGGGTCAGAAGGTAACTGAAGTGGTCTACTAGGGATCCTGACTTTAGTAACTCTGAAGTCAGGTGAGAAACTGGTTTGTGTTTTGGTCCCTACTCATTAATTTTGGTTCTCAGTTTGATTGTCCATAGATGAATATAGCCAGGATGTATGTTGGCACTTTTTAAAAAAATGTGGCTGTATCACGCCTGATGACTTAGAGGATGGCAATGTACCGTTTCCTTCAAATGCAAAGCCTTTGCTGCGGAGGATGGGATGCCCCTGCATTTGGTGAGAACCAGGGGTCCAGTCTGTGTGCCGTGATTGGAAGGACCATGTGCATGGCTCACAGGGGCTGAGACTGTGTTTGAGGCCTCAGTGCTGCTGGCAGAGCTGTCCCTGTGCCCCTGTAAGCTTGCCTTGGTACCCACTGCCTTTGCGGCCAGGGTGACCTCCTCTGGTACTGGGCTGCAGCTTTCTGCAGAGCACTGTGAGTACCTCTTGCAGTGGGGAGAATCCCCCGGACTTCCTTGTTTGTGGTGGCCTCCAGCATCCTGAGCAGTGGCTAGACATCACTGCCCCCAGGCTGATCCTGTCCTCCCAGCACTGCTGGCTTTTTCTCTGGAATAATGGTGTCCCTTCCTGTGGACTGGCCTTACTCCACGGCCTTCCCCCTCCTCCTGACCTGCCACCGGAGGCTTGAAGTGTAATTCTAGGTTGCACAGAGCAATCTCTTTGGGCCTGCAGAGTTTTCTCATGAATAAAATGGGGAAGCCACCTTTTCTACCCTTTCCTAAGGTTTTTTCCTGAATCATTCATTCATTCACTCAACAAGTATCTTTTGAGCTAGGCACTATGCCCATCCACAGTGCCAGCCCTCATGGAGCTTACAATCTATTTATAGTTGTATATTTTCTCTATGTACTTGGTCATCCTGGCAGCAGGGAAACTTCAATCCTGGGGTGACTCTCTCGCTAAATTGCTTTCTGGGCAGCTTACCAACCAGGAATAATGATTCCGCTGTCCAGCCACATGGCCATTTACTCTTTGCAGAGAACATCTGACTTCCTTTGCTGGTGAGGGGAAGTGATCTGATGGGAGTTCTGCATCAACACAGTTCAGGGACTATTCTGAGGAAGTAGGAATGACAAGCCATGTACCACTAGGACTAGATAGTGAGATTAATCCAGAGACCACTAGGACTAGATAGTGAGATTAATCCAGAGACCAGGAACCTTCCTACAAGGAAGGCTACTGATCCACCAGGCTTACAGAGTAAGGAATGGAGGACTTTTGTATGTTCACGTTGCAGTGTTTTTGCAAAGCCAGGGGACCATCAGAGCATCTAAGAGATGCTCCTCTCACCCCGTCACCAGCTCTGAGGTTCAGGACAAAAAATTAGACAGTGGCAGTCCATTCATTCATTCCTTTATTCCTCTGTCAGGCTGCCATTCATTGTATACAGTGCTGGAAATAGAAAGCTTACTAAGGTAGTTCTATAGCAAGGAACTCCCAGTTTCACATTCAGTTCATGTGAACAGATACTGTGACAAGTACCACTGACCATGTGATGGTGTTGTGCACAGGAGGAGGGGGAGGAGAAGTCTCATGGGAAGAGAGGGCGGATTGGTGAGGATAGGCGGGAGATGCTTCTTTCTTCAAGGATGAATAGGAAATTACCTGGAGATGTTCAAGGCATAGGGACAGCATATACGGAAGCATGAAGGCTTGAGTGAACAGAGAGCTCTATCCCTTCTGAGGGGCTGGAAGGCACAGATTCGTGGGCGTTGTGGTGGGTAGGATGGCGCTTTTAGCTGCCAGTCACCGGACTGCTGGTGTGCGGGGTATGCCCAAGCATTGCCAAGCAGCTGGTTCCACAAGGTGCGATCAGCAGTGTTTCTGCCCCTTCTGGACATTTGATACCCAAATCTAGCAGCTTTTGAGTATTAGGCCCTTAAAAGAAGTCATTACAATTCTACTTTGGCATAGACATTGAAGACAATTTGATTTCAAGTCAGCCAGCAGCATTTCCTCAATAAATGACTTCCAAATGTTCTACTTCCAGACTTTACTGTCCACTCACAAATGGCGCCCAGAGAGCTAATGCCACAGGAAATGTTTGGATTAACCTTTCCTTTAAATTCTTAATGTTTAAAAGCACCTTTTCACGGAGTTCTCACCTTATTCCTTGTATCTGGGGGAGCAATGCAGGTTGCAGCTGAGTCCATTGTTGTCTGATCATTGGAAGGCAGCTCTGTTGCTAGATTCTGCAAAGGAGTTATTCAGCAGTTGAGAGTAGCTAGTTATAATTAGCTGGCATTGGCAATGTTAAATTTATAAATGAGGGCACCCCCTTGCAACGTGTTGCGGGAGGAGATAATGAACCCTCCCCCTAGTTTGGAAACACAATGGGTACAGCTCAAATTAAAGAACAAAAGGGAAACAGTATAAAGCCTGCAATGAAATATCATCTCTAATTGGGTTTTCCTTCCACAATAGCACAGATTAAATGCAGAGTATCAACTTAACCTTTCCATTTGCTGCTTTTGTCAGCCAAAAACAGATGGTTAACATGATTTATATTTTTGTTCTTATTGTAGATCTTCACCATTTAATTGGAATCAGATTATCAGACTATTTTGTAAACAACCTGGAATTGAGGTGTTTGTTTTATCACTGAATATGATAAATAAAGAATGGGCGGGGATGGATAACATGTTTGGCTGAACCAGAAACACATTGCATGGGCCATGTTGGGGCAAAACAGATTTTTGAAGCAGTTCTAGTTGTACTCCAGGATTCATGCCTCCACACTGTTTGGGGTACATGAAAGGTTTGTAAAAGCATGTAAATATCATTTGTTCCCTAAATGAAACATGCAAAATAAAATTCTGTCTAAATTCTTCCCAAAACTGAAGAAAATCGTTTAAACCCATAATTTCATTTGAAATTCCTCCTAATGACCTGTCATTTCCTCCTTTTGAAATGATCCTATTACATTAATCAGATTGATGTAGTGGTGATAGATTATTCTCATTCGAAGGAATATTCTTGTGTTGTCCTTCCCAATCTACCATCTAGAATCTCTAACTAAGAAGAGTTCAGAAAGCGATGGCTCTGTTGCCTGCCTTTAGGAACACACAGTTTTGCTTGTTTGATGGGAGCTTTGCGTTGCCTTCTTTCAGTGGCGAAAGAGGCCCATTTGTGAATGGAAATATCGTCTCCTTCAGTACCTGCTCCAAGTGAGGCTGATTCACATGGGCCACTCAGGCCTGCATGGGACAGATCGTGGCCTTCTTTGTTTTCTAGCGTTTGCTTTTGGTGGGTGTGCTGGAGAGCCTGTTCCGGGAGAGGGCTTCTCCCTCCCTAACTGGCCAGATTCATAAAGCAGAGTTGGTTTCACAACCATCTATTTTTCACCAAGCCCATAAACATCTATGTCTCTGGCACTGCCTGTGGCTCCGGCATGCATCCAGCATGATGATTTGGTGGCACAGAGAGGGGCTGTTGACACCCCAACAGCCAAACCTTCCATTTTTCATGAGGCACTAGGAAAATAATTGTGCTCCTTCCCATTTTCCTCAGCATTGGTTTCCAAGCTTTGCCTTTGTTACCATGTTTTGCTGAACCTGACCATGCTTTAAGGATAAAAGGTGCTCAGAAAAATTGGTGAATTTTGTGGTGATACGTACAATCATCTAATTAAAAAAAATTCCATTAATATGTATCAGTTCTGGGTTGTGGGAGACAAGCCTTTATTTTCTTTGAGGCCTTCTCTAGCTGCTTGCAGGTGATTTGTAGCAAATCATTTTCATCTTGGGACCTTCTGTCAGCACCCCATGAGGAAAAACAGGTGACAGGTGGCATCAGCTGCTTGCCTCTTCCTTCCCTCCGCTAGAGGGGGAAAGATTTAGAAGGAGGGTATGTGGCTGTGTTTGGAATGGCTCTGTTAATTGCTAACAGGGTGTGAGAGCCCAAGACACTGGATGAAGTAATTTCGCTCCGCCAGTCATCAGCTTTGTGACCTTGGCAAGTTGTTTTGCCTGTTTTAAATCTATTTCCCTATTTTATTTATTTATTTATTTTTTTTATTTTTATACTTTAGGTTTTAGGGTACATGTGCACAATGTGCAGGTTTGTTACATATGTATCCATGTGACCTGTTGTTTTGCTGCACCCATTAACTCGTCATTTAGCATTAGGTATATCTTCTAATACTGTTCCTCCCCCCTCCCCCCACCCCACAACAGTCCCCGGAGTGTGATGTTCCCCTTCCTGTGTCCATGAGTTCTCATTGTTCAGTTCCCACCAATGAGTGAGAACATGTGGTGTTTGGTTTTTTGTCCTTGCGATAGTTTACTGAGAATGATGGTTTCCAGCTTCATCCATGTCCCTACAAAGAACATGAACTCATCATTTTTTATGGCTGCATAGTATTCCATGGTGTATATGTGCCACATTTTCTTAATCCAGTCTATCGTTGTTGGACATTTGGGTTGGTTCCAACTCTTTGCTATTGTGAATAGTGCTGCAATAAACATACGTGTGCATGTGTCTTTATAGCAGCATGATTTATAGTCCTTTGGGTATATACCCAGTAATGGGATGGCTGGGTCAAATGGTATTTCTAGTTCTAGATCCCTGAGGAATCGCCACACTGACTTCCACAATGGTTGAACTAGTTTACAGTCCCATCAACAGTGTAAAAGTGTTCCTATTTCTCCACATCCTCTCCAGCACCTGTTGTTTCCTGACTTTTTAATGATGGCCATTCTAACTGGTGTGAGATGGTATCTCACTGTGGTTTTGATTTGCATTTCTCTGATGGCCAGTGATGATGAGCATTTTTGCATGTGTTTTTTGGCTGCATAAATGTCTTCTTTTGAGAAGTGTCTGTTTATGTCCTTTGCCCACTTTTTGATGGGGTTGTTTGTTTTTTTCTTGTAAATTTGTTTGAGTTCATTGTAGATTCTGGATATTAGCCCTTTGTCAGATGAGTAGATTGCAAAAATTTTCTCCCATTCTGTAGGTTGCCTATTCACTCTGATGGTAGTTTCTTTTGCTGTGCAGAAGCTCTTTAGTTTAATTAGATCCCATTTGTCAATTTTGGCTTTTGTTGCCATTGCTTTTGGTGTTTTAGACATGAAGTCCTTGCCCACGCCTATGTCCTGAATGGTATTGCCTAGGTTTTCTTGTAGGATTTTAGTGGTTTTAGGTCTAACATTTAAGTCTTTAATCCATCTTGAATTAATTTTTGTATAAGGTGTAAAGAAGGGATCCAGTTTCAGCTTTCTCCATATGGCTAGCCAGTTTTCCCAGCACCATTTATTAAATAGGGAATCCTTTCCCCATTTCTTGTTTTTGTCAGGTTTGTCAAAGATCAGATAGTTGTAGATATGCAGCATCATTTCTGAGGGCTCTGTTCTGTTCCATTGATCTATGTCTCTGTTGTGGTACCAGTACCATGCTGTTTTGGTTACTGTAGCCTTGTAGTATAGTTTGAAGTCAGGTAGCGTGATGCGTTGAGCTTTGCTCTTTTGGCTTAGGATTGACTTGGCGATGCAGGCTCTTTTCTGGTTCCATATGAACTTTAAAGTAGTTTTTTCCAATTCTGTGAAGAAAGTCATTGGTAGCTTGATGGGAATGGCATGGAATCTATAAATTACCTTGGGCAGTATGGCCATTTTCACGATATTGATTCTTCCAACCCATGAGCATGGAATGTTCTTCCATTTGTTTATATCCTCTTTTATTTCATTGAGCAGTGGTTTGTAGTTCTCCTTGAAGAGGTCCTTCACATCCCTTGTAAGTTGGATTCCTAGGTATTTTATTCTCTTTGAAGCAATTGTGAATGGGAGTTCACTCATGATTTGGCTCTCTGTTTGTCTGTGATTGGTATACAAGAATGCTTGTGATTTTTGTACATTGATTTTGTATCCTGAGACTTTGCTGAAGTTGCTAATCAGCTTAAGGAGATTTTGGGCTGAGACAGTGGGGTTTTCTAGATACACAATCATGTCATCTGCAAACAGGGACAGTTTGACTTCCTCTTTTCCTAACTGAATACCCTTTATTTCCTTCTCCTGCCTGATTGCCCTGGCCAGAACTTCCAGCACTATGTTGAATAGGAGTGGTGAGAGAGGGCATCCCTGTCTTGTGCCAGTTTTCAAAGGGAATGCTTCCAGTTTTTGCCCATTCAGTATGATATTGGCTGTGAGCTTGTTATAGATAGCTCTTATTATTTTGAGATACGTCCCATCAATACCTAATTTATTGAGAGTTTTTAGCATGAAGGGTTGTTGAATTTTGTTAAAGGCCTTTTCTGCATCTATTGAGATAATCATGTGGTTTTTGTCTTTGGTTCTGTTTATATGCTGGATTACATTTATTGATTTGCATATGCTGAACCAGCCTTGCATCCCAGGGATGAAGCCCACTTGATCATGGTGTATAAGCTTTTTGATGTGCTGCTGGATTCGGTTTGCCAGTATTTTATTGAGGATTTTTGCATCAATGTTCATCAAGGATATTGGTCTGAAATTCTCTTTTTTGGTTATGTCTCTGCCAGGCTTTGGTATCAGGATGATGCTGGCCTCATAAAATGTGTTAGGGAGGATTCCCTCTTTTGCTATCGATTGGAATAGTTTCAGAAGGAATGGTACCAGTTCCTCCTTGTACCTCTGGTAGAATTCGGCTGTGAATCCATCAGGTCCTGGACTCTTTTTGGTTGGTAAGCTATTGATTATTGCCACAATTTCAGAGCCTGTTATTGGTCTATTCAGAGATTCAACTTCTTCCTGGATTTGTCTTGGGAGGGTATATTTGTCAAGGAATTTATCCATTTCTTCTAGATTTCCTAGTTTATTTGCATAGAGGTGTTTGTAGTATTCTCTGATGGTAGATTGTATTTGTATGGGATCGGTGGTGATATTCCCTTTTTCATTTTTTATTGCATCTATTTGATTCTTCTCTCTTTTCCTCTTTATTAGTCTTGCTAGCGGTCTATCAATTTTGTTGATCTTTTCAAAAAAACAGCTCCTGGATTCATTAATTTTTTGAAGGGTTTTTTGTGTCTCTATATCCTTCAGTTCTGCTCTGATCTTAGTTATTTCTTGCCTTCTGCTAGCTTTTGAATGTGTTTGCTCTTGCTTTTCTAGTTCTTTTAATTGTGATGTTAGGGTGTCAATTTTGGATCTTTCCTGCTTTCTCTTGTGGGCATTTAGTGCTATAAATTTCCCTCTACACACTGCTTTGAATGTGTCCCAGAGATTCTGGTATGTTGTGTCTTTGTTCTTGTTGGTTTCAAAGAACATCTTTATTTCTGCCTTCATTTCATTATGTACCCAATAGTCATTCAGGAGCAGGTTGTTCAGTTTCCATGTAGTTGAGCGGTTTTGGAGCAGGTCGTTCAGTTTCCATGTAGTTGAGCAGTTTTGAGTGAGCTTCTTAATCCTGAGTTCTAGTTTGATTGCACTGTGGTCTGAGAGAAGTTTGTTATAATTTCTGTTCTTTTACATTTGCTGAGGAGAGCTTTACTTCCAACTATGTGGTCAATTTTGGAATAGGTGTGGTGTGGTGCTGAAAAAAATGTATATTCTGTTGATTTGGGGTGGAGAGTTCTGTAGATGTCTATTAGGTCCACTTTGTGCAGAGCTGAGTTCAATTCCTGGATATCCTTGTTAACATTCTGTCTCGTTGATCTGTCTAATGTTGACAGTGGGGTGTTAAAATCTCCCATCATTATTGTGTGGGAGTTTAAGTCCCTAAAGCCAGAGGAGAGTGGGGGCCGATATTCATCATTCTTAAAGAAAAGAATTTTCAACCCAGAATTTCATATCCAGCCAAACTAAGCTTCATAAGTGAAGGAGAAATAAAATACTTTATAGACAAGCAAATGCTGAGTGATTTTGTCACCACCAGGCCTGCCCTAAAAGAGCTCCTGAAGGAAGCACTAAACATGGAAAGGAACAACTGGTACCAGCACCTGCAAAAACATGCCAAATTGTAAAGACCATCAAGGCTAGGAAGAAACTGTGTCAACTAACGAGCAAAATAACCAACTAACATCATAATGAGAGGATCAAATTCACACATAACAATATTAACTTTCAATGTAAATGGGCTAAATGCTCCAATTAAAAGACACAGACTGGCAAACTGGATAAGGAGTCAAGACCCATCAGTGTGCTGTATTCAGGAAACCCATCTCACATGCAGAGACACACATAGACTCAAAATAAAGGGATGGAGGAAGATCTATCAAGCAAATGGAAAACCAAAAAAGGCAGGGGTTGCAATCCTAGTCTCTGATAAAATAGACTTTAAACCAACAAAGATCAAAAGAGACAAAGAAGGCCATGACATAATGGTAAAGGGATCAATTCAACAAGAAGAGCTAACTATCCTAAATATATATGCACCCAACACAGGAGCACCCAGATTCATAAAGTATTTCCCTATTTTTAATATGGGAATTATAATACATAACCATAGGATTGTCATGAATATTAAATGAGATAAAAGTTCTTTACACATTAGAGTTCTGGGAAGCTATTTCACAGTATCATTATTTTTAAATGGGGCTAAAAATGGCAAGAATTTTTGCTTTACTATTAATATATGTGGCACATAAATACCCTCCTCCAGAAAATAGGTAAGGTCTCAGGCAGTCAATTGTATTTTGTGAAGAAGCCCTAGCAGGGTTCCTTTGAGTAGGGGCCCCCTATGCATGGAATCATCTCCACTGATGAGTCAGCAGTGGCCAAGAGCACAGAGGCACAAAGGCAAAGAGGCACAGAGACCTCAAAGCTGGAAGGCCCACTCTGGCCGGGACCTGGTCTTATGTACAGGCAGATCCCCATTCCTCTCTGTGCCAGCCTAGGACCTGGTATACTGTAGGTGCTCAATAAGGGCTTGTGATGAAGGCATTAGGAGTCACTATTTTAAAGTTAACTTTCATTGCCATTCACAGAATAGTGAACAAATCATAACTATATAGCTAGATACAGTTTTACAAAGTGAACACAGCTGTTGAAGCCCACCCAATGGAGAAATAAAGCGTGACCAGGATCCAGAAGCACCCTCCTAACTCCTTCTAGTCACTTTCCCCACAAAGGCAGCCACCATTCTGCCTTCTATCAGTGTGGATTAAGTTTGCCTGTTTGAACTTTATATAAATGGAATAATAAAATACATACTTTTTGAGACTGGCTTCTTTTGCCCAACATGAGTTCATAGTACTCAGCCGTGTTGTTGCATATGGCGATAGTTTGTTAATTTTAATTGCTGTATATTTTTCTATTGTATGACTACATTGCAGTTTATCCTTTCCACAGTTGGATATTTGGTCGTATCCAGTTTGGGGCTATAAATCCAGCAGCAATGAAAATTCTCATTTGTGTCTTTTGGTGAACGTACAGACACATTCCTGTTGAGTAAAATTGCTGGGTCGTAAGAGAATGCTTATATTCAGCTTTAGTACTGCCAGAGAGTTTAGACTTCCGAAGTGGTCCTACCAATTGGCACTCCCACCAGCAGATTGTAAGAGTGATGGACGGACACCCTCATGTTTGTTTTTGTCTCTTCATTTTAGCCACCTTGGTGGGGTGTGTAGTGGTATCTCACTATGGTTTTATTTTACATTTCCCTGATGACTAATGATGTTAAGCACCTTTCTGTATGTTTCTTTGTCCATTTAAATGTTCTCTTTTGTGAAATGCATGTTTGAGTGATTTCCTTATTATTTTTTTTTACTTGTCTTTTTCTGATTGATTTATAGAGTGCTTATAAAATCTGGATATAAGTCCTTTGTTAGATAAATGTATTACAAATATCTCCTCCTACATGGTAGCTTGCCTTTCACTTTTCAAATGGTATCATTTGATGAACAGAAGTTTGTTTACTTAATGCAGTCCAATTTATCAGTTTTCCCTTATGCTAGGCATTCTTTGCGTTTTATTGAAGAAATATTTGCTTACTCCAAGTCATTAATATAGTTTCTCATTTCTTAGAAGCTATACTGTTTATTTCCACACTTGGTTGAGCCACTACTTTTTAAAGGGTTCTCAAATAAATGGAAGCTAGCCAAAAAGTAATGTCTTAAGGCGATGGTGGTTTAATTTTTAAACCAGCAGATAGCACTCAACCTGTCAGGAACTCTGGGGTTGTTTAAAGTGGGATGTAATTGACAAAGTCTGTTGCTCTGCCAAGGCTTGACCCTGATCAGGTAACCATGGGAGGTTGATCACTTTTCACATGTATCCTAGTCCACATGTGCACACCTACTCCTGCTCTAGAAATTCCAGAAGGATGTATAAAGGGAGGAAGGATGGTGAAATGGTAACGCTGGGTGCTCTGGGAAATGCTTCATTCTTTGTTTAGCAGTCAGAGTGTAGCTCATTCTGCCTCTGCAACATTTGAGAACCTTCGTGTCCAACCTCTAAACCCAGTCTCCTGGCTCTAGAGCTTCATAGATGACTGGCTTTGTAGTGTTAAACAAATCCCTTAACTACCTCAGCCTATTTCTTGATCTGTAAAATTGGGGCAATAAGAAGGCCCCCTCGGGGTTTTTATTTGTTGGATGGATGAATGGATGGATGGATAGATGGATGCATGGGTGGATGGATGGCTGGTTGCACTAACCATTAAATAAGATCAGGTTTATGACACACTTAGTCCAGCTCTGACACACAGTTCAGTGCTCAATAAAAGCACTTGTCATCTACTGTCTTCCTAATAAACAGTAATTACTTGCTGAATACTAAAATGTCATCAGCTTAGCAAATCTAATGTAGCAGATACTAAAAGAAACCCAAATTCTTTTAAGAAGTTCACAGTACATCTTCACATCGTGATCATGGTCACAAATGTGTCTGAGTTTGAAACAGCATCAAAACAAAAGACACTTCCTTGGATATTTAAGTTGGAGCATACCCAACTGCTGCTGGGGGCATGGGATATGGTTTGGATGTTTGTTCCGTCTGAATCGCATGTTGAAATGTGATTTCCAATATTGGAGGTGGGGCCTGGTGGGAGGTGATTGGGTCAGGTGGGCAGATCCCTCATGAATGGTTTAGCACCATCCCCTTGGTGATGAGTGACACATGAGATCTGGTTGCTTAAGAGTCTTGTACCTGCCCCTTGCTGGGCCACTTGCCCCTACTTCCACCATGTGACACCATCTGCTCCCCTTTGCCTTCCACCATGACTGTAAGCTTCCTGAGCCCAGCCTCAGGTACTTCTTTATAGCAACACAAGAACAGACGGGCACAGTGCCCATGTGCTTTCTGGTGAATGTTTCTAAAAGGCCCTGAAGATGGTGCTGTGTGATTCCACAGTGTGGGGTACTGACTTATTGCAATACCCTCGAAATTGGTGCTCCTGCTTCCTCTCTGGTCCACCTTACATCATCATGCCCATCCATTAAAATTATCTCTTTAAAATATGAGTCAAATCGTGATTTCCCATTGCACTTAGAATCATATCCAAACTCCTTTCCCCACAGATGAATCAGTGTCTAATCTTGCCCCTTCAGCCTTTCCCACCTGGTTTCCTACCACTGTCCACTCACACGTTGTGCTCCAGACACAGCAGTCTCCTTCCTCATTTCTCCAAATCACCAAGCTTTTCCCTGCTCTAGGGCTTGCCTCAACTCACTCCACCTCTCAACTCACCTCTCAGGGAGCTCTTCCCTGATTCCTCTCCCTAAAGTGGAGTAGAAGAGTCAACTCCTCATTTATCATATTATTCCCTCCATACAATGAATCTTGTTCATTTATTTGCTTGTTTGTCTGGCTTCTCTCTTCCATTAGTATCTAAACTGTATGCCTCATTTCAGGAACACAGTAGATCCTCAATAAACAAAGAAACGAATGGCCATTGGCTATCCTTAAGGCCAACGGTCTGCCAGGTCTTCACCGTGTGGTGGGTACCCTCCTGCTTCCTCCCCTTGGTAACCATCAGTTCCTGGTGCCCCCTTCTATGTCATCTGCAAACTCCACATGGGCGCTCCCTCTTCCCTCTGTTTTCCCATGAGAGCTTACAGCCCCTCAACTCCCCAGCAGATCTGTTTTCATTCAAGTCTCTCCTTAAATTCCATTTTATCCAATGACTAAAGTTACTGCTCTAGTCTCTAGTTAATGATCATTGGCTACATCCCCCCAAGAGAAGAGTCAGTGGTTGTGATGTAGTGTGATTCCCATTTGGCCTTCTAACAGGTGTGGGGGTTGCTGACATCTCTGCCAGGGGTTTCGTCATGTCACCAATTCAGTAACATAAACTACCAGAGTGTCCCCTTGGAATGTTTCTTAGTCACTGGTTTCTTGATTGTGGCTAACAGAGACCAACCCAACTTGCTTCATTCACAGAGAGGAGTAAGAACCTAGGCATGTCTCTGGAAACCCAGCAGCAGAAAGCATACCTGGAGCTTGTACACATGCTTGCCTTGATATCTGTTCCAACAGTGATTAGTCCACAGAGAGTAGCAGTACCAGGTTTCTGGGAGAACAGTATTCCATTGATCCAGGTGGTGAGCCCAGTTTAGTCAGATGTGGCTCGTGGGAAGGACTCCCAGGGGACGCTCTTTAACCCTTTTTCCCATTTAGGAAAAAAAAAAGTGCAGCTCAATGCCAGTGCTCATTTAATTCTACATAAACATGCTCTTTGAGGCTGAAGCAAATCTGACTGATTTTTGATGTGAAAATAAAATATAAAAACTGTTCTTGGAGTTATTTCTAAACAGAACTAACATCTGAATCATCTGAATTGTCTATTTCAGAAAAAAATCAGATTTATCAAATGAATTTTTGGCCAACAACTGTTCGGGAACAATGTTAACATCACGTGTAGGGATGCTACATTTTCTAGGATTTGACATTTTTCAGCAATCGAGAATTACTATATTTTGTAAATGGAAATGCCACTACTAAAAACAGAATGCTATAAATAAAACAATGTGTTTTGTTTCCAAAGTCAATATACTAGAGTGATGCAAAAATAATAATAAAAGCAAGATATTTCATGGCAAAGTTATCTCAGGGTAAATGCTGCAGCCACAAGTGCCACTGGTGAATATTCTTGGGGCAGACAGGAAAACAGTTACATGGGAAACCGTTCTTAGAAAGGCATGGGCTGTTCAAACACCCAGAGGGGCACGTCCTGTGAGACCCCTCAGAAGCATTTCCATGACTTCCACCTAAGAGATCACATATTGGCCAGGAACTGCAGCAGGAAAGGCTGACCAGCCTGATCTGGGAAGGTTCCTGATGGAAATTAAGTAGGGCCAGAGTTTTTCTTTAAGGAAGAGCAATGTGACAGCAAGGACATTAGTTAGAGGAAGCTCGATTATCAGGGGGGAAGGAGGAGGTGCCATCACGGACTCCAAGGACCACTATTGGGATGGCTTGGAGGATGGGGGTAGCGGGAGAGGAGGAGTAACTAGGCCTTCAGGAATGCGGCAGACCCAGAGGTTAGTTCTGGTGTTCATCTGCCTGAATTCAAACCCCAGCCCTACCACTTAGCCTTTCTGGGCCTCCACTTCCTTGCTTTGAAAATGGAGGAACAGTGTCGAAAGAAGAATCCATGAAGAGTGGTGAGTTGGTACTCTTGGACATATAGTAAGCCATCAGCAAATACTAATAATTAAGCTCTAGAAGGATATAACTGCATCTGCCTTCCAAGGATCCTTTGTGGAGTGCTTGGAACATACTAAGAAGGAGAGTTTCTGCATGAGTCTCTCCCAGCCCCTGGGACCCTGATTTCAAGCTTTAAAATAATCGTGGTCTTCTTTTTAATCATAATGGTTTGATAATAGGAAGCCACACTCATATCCTACCCAGCCTGAGGAATTAAGGGACTGGTACTTGTTTTTACATAACTAAAATGTACCTAGGAGGGAAAGTCTTACATCAATTCCTTCATGGATGCCCTCAATTAAATCTTTGGAATCTGTATCATTAAGATAGACTGAGTCCATCAGGTAGACAGGCAGGTGAAATCTACCTGAACTTATTCAAAATGCTTGGAAATTGTTCATCAGTAATGATGTATCAACGAAAGAATATATTTTGTATTTCTAAAATTATAGGTGTCTTCCTGCAGGGGGAATGTGTCTTCTTTCTCCAGTGTGTAGTGAGCAGTTTGCGTGCACACAGCTTAACACCCCTTCAGCTATGTGTTCCCTTTGATCCTTAGCTTATTAAAAAATGCAAATCTAAATTGTATCTTATTAATGTGAGCTTTTGTGTTAAAGCTGTGGGGGGCTAAAAATCCCTGTTTCTCTAACATGTTTGGATTTTTAATGTGCAAAGAGCTTGATTTTCTGCAGGCCATATTTTCTAATCAACTATTATGAAAGATTTTTTATTGTGCTGCTATTTCTTGCTTTCTTGGAATTCAAGGAGATAAAGAGTAATGACTTCATTGTTATACCCTAAGTATTCTCGAGCATGTTGAGATCCTTAATAATTGGCTATAACATCTCCTGTTTTCCAGGAGCATCCTGGAAGCATGTTTTAAAGATGTGTCTAATGTTGGAGGTAGTTGATCCAGAGAACTTGCTGCTCATTGCCACAGGCTTGTGGGGCATATGGGAGGTGATAGTGTCCAGCCAGTCCCTTTTCTGAATGTGTACAACAGTCCTTAGACCCAGTGTGCTCTTGTTATTAAAACAATTTCTTTCCTTTAAAAAATAAGGCGCTTGAAATTTAATTTGAATCAAGTTAAAAATTGATCCCATTAGAATACAGCTGCATTTTTCTCACTTGTCCCATTTCTAGTTCAGCCAGCTCTTTATTCTCTCATCCTTCTTCTCTTTTCTTCATGCCCTGGAATAAGCTTCTTGTATTTAATGATTACTCTTAAGATCAAAGCCAATTACTTCAAAAAAGCCATCACATGGAAATGATCATTTTATATTTATGAGGCTGTAGTAAAGCTCATTCTGGAACAATCTTTTGAGCGTGGGAGTCCTGGCAGGATGGAAGAAGCAAGTGACTGGTGAATGATAAAACTAACAACAGCCAAGACTGTAAGCATCTGCTATGTGCTAGGCATATATTATCTCATTTAATCCTTAAAACAACCCTCTGAGGTTTGTACTGTTATTATCATATCCCCATTTCACAGATAAGGAAATGGAGGCACAGAGGTGAATGACTTGCCCACATTTGCATGATCACAGGGGTCAGAAGTGGGGTACAGCCCTGGGAGTCCTGTTGAGAGTCTTCACCCTTAATCACTGCACACCACACATGCTTCCAGCTATGGGAAGAAGTTCTGGGTTCTTCTGACTCTGCTATTAGCTAGCTAACTGCTGTCCCTCACCTTTAAATTAGAATATTGGACTAGATTCTGAGGTCACATTTGGCCCTAAAGTTTTTAATTCTTAGTAACTATTTTAAAGTGTTGTAATGTGAAACCAGAAGACAAAAGGCAAAATTCTCAAAGCAGTCCCTACCCCCCACCCCCCCCCACATGCACACACACACGTGCACACACACATGCACACAGGCATGCACACACACACATGCACACATGCACACACACATGTTCTTTGCTTTCACACTAGATAAAACCACAGTAAAAAGAATCTCAACTGTCACATCCTACTGTCCTTCATTTTAGGCAGAAAATGTTACAACTTGTATTACAAAAAAAAAGCCACCTGTGGCTTTCTGCCACCTCCACTCGGGTCCCCAGGAAGCGGATATCTGGGGAAGGAACGTGCGTGAGGTTTGAGTGAGAATAGTGGAGGGTCTATTTTTAACCTGAGACCTTTTGCAGAGTCGCTGCCTCTTCTGTTGTCTCCAGTTCTAGGAAAGGAGCTTTCACCTCCGTTCTCATTCAGAGATGGCTCTGTGGTTCATAAAGGAAATTTTCTCTTGGTTGCTGTTGAAGTGTTTTATAAAAAGAAGTTTGATGTGCTCTGTGTGAGGATGGCAGGTGGCAGCTTTCTGTGTCATTCTTTGACATGTGCCAGCTGACGTGAAGTGGCTTGTGGTGACAGAGTCACACTAGGCACTAGCGCTTTCTTTTTTTCTTGATAAAACAGGTAGCCCTTTCTGTGGGGAGTCAAGAGCTGGGGCATAAGCTGGTGTCTTCCAGAAAGAAAAAAAGGACTCATCACCATGCGTGTTTTTAGATGCGATGGTGCAGTGTGAACCACCAGCTCCAACCAGTTGTGCAGACGGCTTGACCTTTGGTGACTGACAGCTGCCACAGGATCTGTCAGGCTGCCCCTCCTACTACTCCCCTCCCGCTAGGGCCAAAGGGCTCTCTCAAAGCTATTTCTGCAGAACTCCCATTAGCTGTTCCCCAGGAGACTTTGGGACACAAGCACACTCAGCGTGTTCTCTGTTTCTGTTTCTATCTCTACCTCTTAATGGAACATTTCAAATATGCAAGCAAATGTAAACAACAATAATAGAAATGTATATACAAGCCCACCTTTATCAAATGTTAGCATTTCGACATATTTGCATCTGATATGTCTCTCTCTCTCTCTCACACACACACACACACACACACACACACAAATAAATAAATAAATCTCTACAGATCCTTTTTCATCCCATGATCCCCAGGGGTGTATTTACTGTGAAGCTAATGAAGTTTAAGATTGTGGCACCTCCCTTCCACAAGCCCTACGAGAGGATTTTGTAGTGCATTTACATGAATATATGTTTTTGTAAAAATTTGTAAAATTTGCAAAAGTAACAGATTTTAGCTGCAATTGGTGAAGATCACTGTCACTTTTCACTCTGAGCTTTCTTCCCTCCACATTCCCTCCTGTCCAGCAGGATTGGACAGCTCTCAGATATGTGAGCATCTGGCTAAGGGGCAGTTGATGTTGGGGATACATTTGGTTTTGGTTTAGCAGGATAGAGTTATAGAGTTCCCAGTTACTTCCACGTATTGTTAAGTTATTGCTAGATGTCCCTGTGGAGTGGTGGATGGCTTCCAGGAATACTCCCACTGTCTACGATTCTGACTCACCAGCAACATGACATGGAGGAACAGGATTAGAGGTCATACAGGGATGTGAATGTGTCCTGTGGTGCCCACGCTTGATGCTTGAGAAGCAGAGTTTGAAATGTATAGAGCCACTAGCTTGTCTACGGAAAATAAATCAAATCATTAAACATGTCAAATTATAAGCAAATGATTCTAGTCTCACTGACAATTACTCAAACTAATATGGTTCTCCTATCAGGAATGTACTTGATGATGTAGCATATACAATTATAAACACATCATATTTTTTCTGTTTAAATTTCTCTATTCTTTTTCTTAAAGAGAGTCCCCTAAATTGTAAATGCTTCTATCCCCACAAAACCCGGGATCCACTCAGATAGTGAATTCTGTTTCCCTCCTGATTTGTTGGTGTTTATCATTCTCTTGCATGTTTTAATACCTTCATATGTATGAAAAAGATAACATTATCATGTATACTCACATATGTGTATAAATATATAAATATGTGAATAAATATGTATAACTATATATTTATTATTTATACACAAATGTGAGTGGCGTGTGTGTACACTTTGTTTCTAGGTTTTTATTCTTTGTATAAATGTTACCATTCAGTACAAATACTTCTACAACTTGCCTCCTTTCCAAACATTGTTTTGAGATTTATCCATCTTGATATACTATAGCTCTTGTTCGTTCATTTTCATTGCCATTTGTAGTATTTCATTGTGTGAATATACCATAATTTATTTATCCTGTCATCCATCACTGGGCATTTGGGTTATCATAGTGACTAATTTGAAGTAAACAATGTACAATAAAAGTCTTGTACATACTAATACGTGTGAGAAGTTCTCTGTAGCTGTTGTCTTTAAATTCTTTCCCTCAGGTATTCTCTAAGAGAATTTTGGAAAGCTGCCTCCTCATACATTTTTACATTAACTTATAAAATATTTTAACATAAGTTTATGTAGTTGGAAAGAATGTAATTTGCGTGATATTGTAATACAGATATTTAAAGATAAAACTAAAGATCACCCTTCTCAATGCAACCAGTGAAAACAGTGTAATGATTCGACTCTCACTAGCATCCATTTAAATAATACACTACTAAGCTTTTCCTTAATAATTAAGTTCCCTTTGTTCTTTGAAATTGAAATTCTGTTCTTTTCTGTCCTCAGAATTTTCTCTTAGTGCAACATATTTTTATGCTTGACAGTCTTTTTTATTGATTGCCTCCTCATATTTCTCTCCTTCATATTGATTCATAGGAGTTCTATGTGATTTCTGGAAATCATTATTTTGTCATTTTGTGAGTCCATCTATCTTTTCCTAGTCTGTGGCTTATCTTTTTAGTTTGTCTTTAGAATTTTTTTTTTTGTTGTAAGTTTTTAATCTTTTTTGAGACAGAGTCTTGCTCTGTTGCCCAGGCTGGAGTGCAGTGGCGGGATCCCAACTCACTGCAACCTCCACTTCCTGGGTTCAAGCGATTCTCCTGTCTCAGCCTCCTGAGTAGCTGGGACTACAGGTGCGCACCACCACGTCTGGCTAATTTTTGTATTTTTAGTAGAGATGGGGTTTTGCCATGTTGACCAGGCTGGTCTCGAACTCCTGACCTCAGGTGATCCGCCCTCCTCAGCCTCCCAAGGTGCTGGGATTACAAATGTGAGCCACCACCCCTGGCCAATATTTTAACCTTAATGTGGTTAATTTATCAGTCTTTTCTCTATGGTGTGGAGGTATTATATGTCTTGTTTAAAAATTGCTTTACTATCTCAAAATCGTAATCTCCTATGTTTTCTTCTAAAAGTTTTAACATTTTGTTTTTCACATTTTACTTTATTTAGAATTTATTGTCGTGTATGGATACCTTATAAATCTAATTTTATCTTTTTTCAAGAGAATACTCAGTTGTCACAGGGCTATTTTTAAGTAGCCTTTGCCAGCTGATAGTATTTGTCAATTCATACATATAGATTATGAATGTTATATTATGATATCTATATCATTCCTTGCGTGCATTTGCTTCTTTAGCTTTACACAAGAAAGGACTACGTTCTGCTTAGCTGACATTATCTTGTATTCCTCATAGGTAACTAGCACAGCGTTTATATACCGTATCATTTGTTTAGTTACTATTCACTAGATTGAATTGAATTTGAATGTAGTTTGGAATACTAGGGTCAAAATTTATATGGCTTGGCATGTTAGTAAACACTATGAATGAATGAATGAGTTAATGTGATAGAATTATTGAAACATACTTGTTATAACTTAGATTATTATTGGCTTATCATGTGCTTTTATATACAGAAAATATATTTCTATCTCATTAATGAACTTAGCTTTCTAGGAAGTCATTTTCTTTTAGCAGTACAATATTTCTTAAAACATGGTCTAGCAGAATCACGTGCAAAGTGTGTTAAAATGCAGATTTCAAGGTCTCACCTCAGACCAACTCACTAAATCAGTCTATGTGGGAGTCAGATGCAAGCTCCCCAGGGGACTGTTATGCTCAAAAAAATTTAAGCATCACTAGTTTAATGGGATGTCATTCAGAGCCTCTATTCAGATGTTCTACCAAACCGAGCAGTGACAAAGAACATTTAGGCCAGCACACCTCTTTTAGCAAAGACATCAACACTTGCAGGTCATAACACATTAGAGTGGAGAGAACATTGGCCTAGGACCAGGATACTTGAGCCTTATATTACAGCCCTCTTCTAAGGTCACTGATAACTTCATGGTGTGACCTCCTGCAAATTTCTTAGTTCTCTGTATGTTAATTTCCCATCTGTGGCTCTTCCAGCTTGTTAGAGAGTTAGAGTTAAATTTGCCGTGTTCATTGCATGGGGGAGAGAGAGAAAGAGAGAATGAATTAAACTAGGACTAGGAACCCTGCCAGCTGGTATCTTTTTCTCTCTCCATAAATCTAAATAACATTCAGGTAGCAGTTGCAATGTATGGATATTTTGTCATCGGCTCAGAGCAAAGTGACCCTTTCAGAAATTTGGCTTGGACAACTGCCATTGCTGCTGTTTGTAGGTTGTCTTGGGCACTCAGACAGTTGTTTACACAGACTGCCTGGAGGTTAGGGTATCCGTCATCCTATACTAAAGACAACTAGGGAATTTTATTTAAACCAACCTCTGCAGTAGAGTCTTCAAGCCTTCTAGGTACTTTTTTTTTTTTTTAATTAAAAAAAAATTGAACTGACAGTTCCAGTTTGTTTGAGAAGTGCTCTGCCCAGTATCCTAAAATCCAGCCTCAGGAACTGGTTCATCACAAGTCTCTGAAATACTCCAGCTTTCCCTCTTTGTAGTAATTCAATTTGAATGAACATACACTTGGAGTATATGAACCGTACAACTGGTTTTAAGTAGGCACAAAGCTGGGATCGTCCCCACCTCCATCCTATATGGCACAATCATTTTTTATTTCATTCTGTTCAGCACTGGCAGCAATTAAAGCTCCCAAAATATGGAGTGTTTTCAAGCAAAGCATTAAAGATACCGGCCTGTCAGAGCGGGAAGTGGACCTGTGCTTTACTGCAACTATTCTTCAGCTGCAACAGGGCATGAAGTGGTGAATAGCATTCATTTCATGCAGTGGAAGAATAAGGCCAATTTCAGCTTTAATCTTTATTCTGAGGAGTCTAGTCTCTGTTGGAATGTAATGAGTGGATGCACCCCATTTAGCTTAAAGTAACAGATCTATATAGAGTTGTTAATTTGTAGATAAATATGGGTTTTCTACTGTTGATGTTTCTTGATCCACACAAAGTGGTTATATTAATACTGAAACATTATTAATCAATAGTTTGCTCTTTAAAAATACATCAGTTAGACTACCCAATTACCTTTAAGTATATATCAAAGGGCACAAAGCAATCTGACGTACACGCAAAGTCCATTAGAAGCTACCAGACATATTAATTAAAATTTTTAGTTACAATGAACCTTACAGCGTGGGGACACATTTCTACTTTTGGTAATAAACAATTACTGGCTAACTGAAACGCTGAAATTTGCAAATAACATTTGGGAGCACGGAAAGGTCCTGGGGATTTTTGTGAAAATGGAATCCACATATGACTTTATTTTACTTGAATCCAACTTATAAAAGGGCTTTAACTCAGGACTGTGAACTGAAAGATGCATAGGGCTTTTCTCCTATTTGTTGAAGGGGAAACGGGAATTCTCATATTTTGAAATTAAACATGACCAGAGTGGAAGTGGCTTTCAAGGAGTGCAGGCAAAACCTCCTTTGAGATTAAAACACCACACACGAAAATACCGAGATGCATGTGACAAACAGCCATTTTTCCCTCCTGCTGCATGGTGGAGCGTTGTTGATCAATGTAGTTGTGACAAATGCCCACAATGAATAATCCTGCACTGCTTGGTCCACGTCCATTCAGCAACCATTCATACTAAAGGAAAGCTCTGAATCTGTGCCAAGAGGTAAGTAATCTTTTGTTTGGTCATCTAGCAACAGCAATAAGCTTTCCTTTCAAACTTCAATTCTCATTGCTAACAGCCCAGCTACACATCTCTTGTCTAAGAAGATCTGCCTAACCAACTTATTTACCAGCCTGGCACCCAGCATTCACAGATGTTCTTAGAGCTTAAAAAAAAAAAAAAAAGAGGTCGGGCATGGTGGCTCATGCCTGTAATCCCAGCACTTTGGGAGGCTGAGACGGGTGGATCCCCTAAGGTCAGGAGTTTGAGACCAGCCTGGACAACTTGGCGAAACCCCGTCTCTACTAAAAATACAAAAACTAGCCAGGCATGGTGGTGGGTGCCTGTAATCCTAGCTACTCAGGAGGCTGAGGCAGGAGACTCGCTTGAACCCGGGAGGCAGAGGTTGCAGTGAGCCGAGATTGCACCACTGTGCTCCAGCCTGAGTGACAGAGCAAGACTCTGCCCCACCCCACCCGCCCCCCAAAAAAAGAAGAAGAGGACAGAGGTCCAAAATCTGTGAATGCTGTTTCCCCATCTCTCCCCCAACCCCCTTGGTTTCCCTGCCTCTAGTTACTCATTGCCAGGAGACAGAGCATATACTCTCAAGGTACAGGAATGTGATTAATAGTACTTAGGCTCACTAAAGAAAGCTCGCAACTGAGACCTGGATGCCCTGAGGAGTTTGCTATAATGGTACTGGACTTTGCAGCCGCTTACATTTCTAATTGAGTTACTTTGTCAGAAAGTGGCAGCCTCATCACATCTAAAGGAGGTGGCCAAGAAGAAACATACCCGAGACCCACATTTTAACATCACGTACCTGCATTGTTCGTTTTGGGATATACTCTCCCTCTCCACCTTGGTGTCTGTCCCTGGGCCATTATCCAGCGCAAGCCATTTACTGAATCGTGTGAGGTGTAACTGATTGTCATTCAACGCAAGTGAAATCTTTACGTGAACATTAGTCACTGTTTTAGACATGTTAACTTCAAGTGGAAGCAGTCAATTATAGACTAGAGGTTTTATGGCTACATTATTACCATCATACTATTGGGTTTTCAGCAGTAGCATTCTGTTTGATCGATCTGTGCCAGGACATTGATGGATAGCTTTGTTCTTCAAATGTCAAATATGTGGGACTTCTGTACTTTATGTATTTACTGACACACTAATCTCCTGTAGATACCTTTTCCCCCTCTGCAGTGTTCAGCTTCAGCAGGTGATTGTGATTCCTTTCCTTAGAAGACCATGTAGGGCTTGTAATCACATTTATAATTTCCTTTCTATTCTCTCTCAAATGCGGAAGCACTCCTGAGTTATTGACAGTTTAAAGAAGTCTTTAGCACACAAAGAGGACCACTTGCTGGTGTCAAGGAATAGATTTAGACATTTGCTTCTTTTTTTTTTCTTTCTAACATACAGACCTCATACCAGAAATGAATTACCAATTTCAGAGTATATGTTAGATTTCCAGAACTTTGGCTTTCTGTGAAATTATGCTATTTCACCTGTCTTTCCTAATGCCACATTTAATTTTCAATTTTTTTACAAATGTATTTCTAAGCCAAATCTTTGAACTGCATATACTTCAACCACTACCATTTCAATCCCCAGACATCACTAAATATGGTCCCACTTATACTATCAAATAGAACTTCTCATGTGCAGTACTTGAAGGCTTGCAGAAGATTCTAAGGGATGGATTTCCTTTCAGTTAAACTAGTAGCTCATAAATCTGCCATTGGAGATCATCTGTTTCACATAATAGATCAAACAGAAACTCTGAGAAAGCCTTGCCCTCCACCAAAAAGCCACGGGGCTTCCATTTTGTTTTTATTCAAGAACTTCCTGGAAGGCTCACTATAGTCCTTGGAAATACCGGTTTCCTTCCTAAGTCAAGCCAGTCCCCACTTCCACTTTCACACTCCTACCTTAGGAACTATTCTACCATATTTCCTACCTTAGGACTCTCTAGGTTATCTTGGGTCAGTTCATTAGCTAATGCCATGGGAAGAAGATTGCCCAATCTTTCCTGGCACTGGAGGCAGCTCTAGACACACCAGGAGAAATTCTCAGGAGCCATTTATCATTCATTTTTTGAAGGCCAAAGGGTAAAAGGCTAATTAGTATCTGTGTTGGCAATATCATGGTGAGAATGCTAAATCACAGAAATCTGGCTTCGTATGAGTCTTCCTGTGTCTTAACATGGGACCTCCTGCAATACAGAGCCTCATCCATTTAGTGCAAGGGCAGGGACCCAGGCTGTGCTCCGATGGAGCAGGAATCCACTGCTGCTCTCAGCCCTCTATCCCTTCCCCACTGAAGGGCAGCATGGCTGGCCATTCTGAGGCCAATATTCCTCATTCCTCTCATCCCTGAATGCCCTAGCCAAAGGGGCACCCTTTCCCTCTGGCATGTCCTGGGGTGCTGCAGGAAGCATTAGCAGCTGAACTGAGCCCAGGCACTTGTGCTGAATGTGATTCTGATCTCTCCAGGCATAAAGCAGAGGGAATCATCTTGACCCCAACACTCACATTCAGCTTCAGCCTCACATACGCTTAAATGGAACCATTCAAGCAAGCGTTTCTCACAAAAACTAGCTAGTGTACAAGTCCAAATCTCTATTAGAAAAGCCACACTTTGAAGCCTGAAGGAGTCCTTGGTAGAACGCATGCATTTTACCTAAACCTACTTTTTATGTGAGCAAATAGCTATTCGGAAATGTCAGTTCTGGATGCTAGGCTTGTTCTCATTTAGCCCTGGGATCTTATTTGATGTGGTGCTCATGTAATCAGGGACACAACAACCCCAAAACCAACATGCTTGTGTGAAAAGCTCAGGAATGCCACGTTCTATTAGGTTGGTGCAAAAGTAATGGCAAAAACCACAAGTACTTTTGCACCATCCTATAGAAGCAACCTGAGAGTGCTGGATTACTCACCTGCTTCTACCTGCCTCAGCAAACTCTCAGCCACATTCGATGGACAGGAGCCAGTTGGGAGAGCACCTCCTGTGGAGAGGTGGCTTGGTGCCCAACACCACGAGAATATTGCTGAATTTACTCTGCGATTCCTGTGGGAGACAGAGTGGCAGATTAAGCTGCAGAGATGCAATGGAGGTCCTGACTAAGGAATTTTAATGTAAAAATTCTGGGGCATAAACTTCATTCTTCAGCTAACTGGTGTTGTCCTTCCAATGGGAATCTAACAAGAGTTATACCAGGGCTTGAAGAGCAAGTGTGTGAATGCATTTGGAACCAATTTAAAGCTCAAAACAAAATGAACAGGAAGACTCGCCAACACTCCATTAAAATAAAACACGAAGGCTCACTGAGGCATGCAGCTAGGTCGCCAGTTCTTTTGTTCTTCCTTTGTCTCAAGCTCATGAGAGACCATGGGGGGGTTGGTGGGGCAGTTGTGAAGGTGTGTGTTGGTGGGGGGGATGTTCCTACCATCTTGCTTTGTTTTAATCTACCTTGGAAGTATATGTTCTAGGGCCCCCTGGTAAATCTAGTCTAGCCTTAATTATGAAGTCACACATGAAACATGGGCAAAGAAAACCTTCCTGTCAACAAGATCTTCATGGAATGAGGATGGAATATACTATCCACTAGCAGGCAGCTCTTAAGGACCACATTCCTGAAAATCAAATAGAAAGCCAGGATTTAGTAGGAAAATAAGGAAGAGTGCAGGTGGGTATAAAAAGAAAGGTTTAACCTACAGAAAGTCAGCGAATTCCAAGTCTGATCATCGGAAGTGCCTGGAAGTTGTGTAAAAATACACATTTTCAGATGGTGGCCAGGCTTGGTCACTGAAGGAACCAAATTTTGGTTTTGGACACTTAAAACCTGTTTCCATGAATGAGAAATAGTGTACTAATAGGCGACCAAAAGGCCCTTAACCAAACAAAGTCTTATAAACCCAATGGGACGGGAAGCACCTTCATGAATGAAGCAAAACACCATTAAAAAATATATACAGGCCAGGCGTGGTGACTCAGGCCTGTAATCCCAGCCCTTTGGGAGGCTGAGGCGGGTAGATCACAAGGTCAGGAGTTTGAGACCAGCCTGACCAACGTGGAGAAACCCCGTCTCTACTAAAAATACAAAAAATTAGCCAGGTGTAGTGGTGGGCATCCGTAATCCCAGCTACTGGGGAGGCTGAGGCAGGAGAATTGCTTGAACCCTGGAAGTGGAGGTTGCAGTGAGCCAAGATCATACCATTGCACTCTAGCCTGGGTGACAGAGCGAGACTCCATCTCAAAAAAAATAATAATAATAAATACACACACAGAGCCCAGAATTCACATATCTGACTATCAAGATGGACATTTCTTCTTCCCTGGTCCTCTTGAGTACAGCTCCATTTACTCTAGACTTTCTGCCCAGCTCCTGGCTCTCTTCTCACAAACTGGCCAAGCTTTTGGCTACTGTCTTTTAAGAACCCTGTAAATGTGAAGCGCTGCAATTATTATTCATGTAGCTTTTGTTTATCTTTCCAGAAGAAACAATTGAGCTGTAGCAGATGAGTGATGGTTGCAGGGCTGTGGTGAAGGTAAAAGCCACCGCAGGTGGAGAGGCTTAATGGGGTATTAATTGGGAAGCAGGTGAAGGCAAATAGGTAGCACAGCAGGTATGTAAATAGGCTCGTGGGAGGAAAGGCATTGAATTTTATGCTCTTGAACTAAAAATAAAGACCCGATATTTAGCTTATCTTTGCTGAAATCCGCACTGTGAGGGCCCTGACAACCGCCGACATCATCAATGATTCATTATTATCTCAGCATCATCTAGGCTACTTAATAGGATCTTCAGCCTCTTCATTTTTCATTGTTTCAGCTGATTCTTTGGCTTTAGAATGCATGCTTTTCCTTCTCTCTATGCATACCGAGGCAGAACAATGTTTGTAGATTGTGTAGTAGAAGTGACATTCGGACCTGTAGCCTGCCTTCTGGTGGCATCTTTTTGCTCTAGCTGTTTGGAGGAACAGAGCAAATGTACAGTGTGACTACGGATAATGAGCCTACCAAGAACACATACATTCAAATGAATATTCTCCTTCAAAGTAGTCACCTTGAGAAGCGAAACACTTATTCCTGGACCATCTTTGGAGCAATGGCTTTTTGGGAAAGCCAATGATTATTTTCAGAGCTGACATCTCGGTCACCCACAGGAAAAAATCCTTACGTATATTCATTCCTTATTTTCTACTCCTGAGCATTGTCCAACACCATGGCCTCCTTTATTCATCACACTTAGTGCTAAATGATATTTGGCATTTAAAGTCCCATCCTCAATGCAGGGGACTGGATGTTGGCTCAGGGATTCCAAAGAACATGCCTCAGGCTTCCAGGAAAGAGTTCCATGAAATGTCCCAAGCACTGGCAGCCTCTTTGGGACAAGTGTTGACTAGCTACTCGGCACAGCACACACAGACATCATCTGAAACCTGGGTATGCTAGTTTACAAGTGCATACACATTATTTTAAGGATACCTTTTTATTTAATAGCAACTTAGAAAATTGTTAAAAACAAATCACTCCATATTTCTCTTCCAATTAGTCTTCTCCATGGCAATACTTTGGTGGGAAGTGGAGGGGGAAGGCTGGGGGTGGGGCTTGGATTCTTTGTTACTTGGCTGGCTCACATTTGTTGTTTTCTCTGGGGAGAAGCAGCGTCGGCTTTAAAGACATGTTTAGCCTTTTACTGTTGAAATAGCTAAATATCAGTGGAGCTTGCACAGGCTAAATATTAGTGGAGCTACAGTTTGTACCCCATAAAATGAATTAGGTTTATATTATCATGCAGATCTTTTCCTGTAGTTGAAGTACTCATTAATTTTACTGCTAATGAGATGTTAGCAATTAAATACCTTTAATTAATGAAAATCAGACAAAAGCAAGGGCTGCTCTCTGTGCCTTCATAAAAACAGGGGAGATGTTTGTAGATCTCATTGTGAATTTTATCTGTAGAAGGACCACAAATCCGAGCTATTTTTTCTGGTCCAGAGAAAGTCATTAAAAGATTTCACTTTTAGAAAATTAAATGAATAGGCATTTTGGGATGTTATAAAGATGATCTGAGATTGGAGAAAAAAAAGTATCCATAACTGAGAGCCAGTCCTACATGTAATAGCAAATTTCATGGTTGAAGATGCAACAGGATTGAGTACAATTAATAGTTTCTGTAGCCGTTGTAGAGTTCTGGGTAGGCCCTGAACACATAATTAGATTATTAAAAATGGCCTGTCTTAGGCTGACTATTACTAAATTGAAATCCAATTATGGTTTTATGATTTTGCTGAAAAATATTTAGCTGTTTTGCTTGAGTCCCCCTAGGAGATCATTTCCTCTTTGCATCACCATTTGCACATGTCACCATACATTTTCCAAACAAATCTGACCTCAATTATCTTGGAATCAATCTTACATTAGATAAAATATATTTTAATGAGTGTTTTTATGTCTAATATTATAATTGTGCCTCTCCATACTTGAGGAATTCAAAGATGGCGATAGAAGTCTTTGCAAAATATCTTTTTAATGGGAGACATGCATATTTTAGAAATAACTAAATTGTGCCATCTTAATACACAGAAAGGCATTATGCTCAAATATGTGCCTGAGTGTGTGGCAAGACAAACTTGATGCAGTTTTCAGTAATTGGCAATGGAACTGTAATAAAGCAGTTGTTTGCAAAGAGACGGGCTCAGAAATTTCATGCACTCCTGCAGTGTGGATTTAAATGCTAAGTTAAATATTTATGAACCCGAGATTTTTATAATTGATCATTGTATGATTTATACACCGTAATTATAATTAGGTTGAAAGAGATTTTAAAAAGCCAGTTTCCTGGTAGCCAAGGCCATTAAATAGCGCTAAGCTGCCAAAACAAAAATTAGGTGGGAACCCAGCCACCAAGTTCCAAGCGCCTGTCCCTCCATCTGATGTACAATGAGGCACTGCACCTTACCAGGCATCTCACCTGAAGCATCAACTCCTGTACCACCTGCAACCATTTTTCATGCCTTTGTTTCAAACCTAGTTGAACATAAACAAGTAGAAAACTTCAGAGATCCAATGTATAACAAAAGGAAAAGGTGGAGGAGGTTGGAAAGGTTAATTAAAAATGTAATGATCCCATTTTCTGGGACAGCACTATTAATCATTGCACAGCAGCAAGCATGTGACTTGCACACCACTTACAGGAGACATCCAATTTTTTAAGGTTTGCACAGCAGAGGGTGCAGGCAAGCGACAGAATGTGCATTAAGGAAATGGAAGCTCTAATGGATAAGGCTAGCCCATGACTTGTGGTTAACAAGGGGAACTGTCTTCACCAGACCAAAGAATTATTTCCAAACTTCCAGGTATTCAAAATAATTCAGTCACTGTGAGCCCCAGAGAAAACTTGGGTATGGCTTGCAGCTTAATGTAATTGTGTAAGGTATGAAAAAACAGAACTAGGAGGAATTTCATCATCATGTAATACAGTATGTCTGAAACAGTGTACGAATGACAAAATGGGTTCCAAACAGCCAACATGTGCTTTTTAAATGTAATTTTTAGCACCCTAGCTGGAAAAGGCCAAGCTCTTGAAGGATCAGTTACAAGGGTCACAACCTGTATGATCGAATTTGCCATACAATCCATGTGGATATCAGAAGCCCAGGCTGTCATTGTGAGCTTCCAGAAAAGTTTGCCTACACCTGTGAAGATCTGGCATCTTTTACCCAGTTTTTAATTTTCTGGGACAACACATTAGAGGGAGCCTATTAGAAGAAGAACAGTAGTTATATTAACATAGTAATTAATCAAGTCAGAAAGAAAAAGAGGAAACAAGTTGTGAATTCAATTCTGCAGCCTTAAAAAGAAAGACAGAAAGATACCCAGAAATTGGCAAGCATGTGCAAACAAACACTCTTTTATTGTCTTGTGAATTTTTGCTTCGTAAATCATATCTCATGCAGGCCATACAGATTTTAATATATTTACTGTTTTATTCCACCTCATAATCTATAGAAATGGATTTCTAGTTGCTTGCATCTGTGTTTCATCCTGAATCGTTTCAACTGGTTAGCTGGCCCTGGTGTTTGCCAATAACGGTGGCATTTTCTAAGTGTAAATAATCAGGGCTGCCGGCCACAGTGATAGCCTCCTACTTGGGACAGTGTGAGGATTGTATTTGAGATAAAGGCAGTTCCTTGCTCCAGAGGAATTTAGAATATGAAAGGTTCTCCCATTACATAATTCATCCCTGACACTTCCACATCTCGCTGTGTTGGAGGGACCTTTTTACATTTGCTCTGCCTGCAGGTCAGGGCTGAAATCATTGGTGCATGCACTCCTTTGGAGCAGCAGACCGCTGAGAGGCCAGTGCCTTCAAGTGCATAGACCCCCTAGCTGGGGTTTTACATTCTGTCCCTCATCACCACATTTTATTCTAAATATTTGACGTTATAGTCAGAAAAGGCAAATTATATTAGAACCATCACATCAAAGAGCCTTAAGGCTTGAAGGGACCTTAGATATATCATCCCACAAATAGGGAAACTGACGCCCACGGGGGGAAAGCTGACTTGTATGAAAACGCTCAGATGACTGGACCACATTTAAAACCCAGATGCTCCTCACTCCTAATCCATGGCTTCTTCAGCAGCACCTGACCCTTTTTATCCTAGGTTTTGGGATCTCGCCCTCGGGTTGCCATGAATGTTATACCTCCCATGGCCAAGAAAACAAGAAACAAGTCGCCACCAGATGTGATCACAGCCAGAGAGGCTCAGAATGATGGTCAAGAAAGCAGTACATAACCTGCAAAGTAACAACATGGCTGTGTGGAATTTGAAATGAAAATCTGGTTAAATGGCATTCTCTGTAATACAGAGCTGAGGCTGGAGAGGAGCACATTAGCTGAGCACAACCCACTCGCATATGCACTCCCCCAAGAAAAAAGGATTTCTAGTAAACAGCGTTCATTCTGAGAATACTTCCCATTCAGACAGCATCCCAGACATTCTACCAAGTTAAAGAATGAATAACAGCAGATGGAGGGAGAGATTAGAGGGGGAGGGGAGGGGGGAAAGCAACATTTTAATGCTGAGCTCTAAAATGAGCTGTGGAGAGGATGGCAGTTAGAGTTATGGTAAAGCTGTTCAGAAGCCTTCCCACGCAGGCGAGAAGGTGCTTTTGCCCAGACCATAAAACACAGGCAGGCTCCTGATCCTCTGTGCGGTGTGTGAGCTGATGGAGGGCTGGCTTTGACTCTAAGCGTGTAAATTGAATCATTCTCCCCTCTCCTCCCTGTGCCCTCAAGTCATTGAGGTAGTATTTTCGTGCACTGGGGGATCCATTTAATAGATATAGAGGATCAATCTTCTTACCAGGTGAAAACTCAACCCTAATTTATATATCCTGTGATTTCAGCAGTGTTTATTTTGAACTTCATTGCAGTAGGATACGCAGCATCAGGGCCCCAGAGAGAGCTGGAGATGGATTTGTGAGGGACTAAGTTAGCAGGGGAAAGGAGGGGAGGGGCCGAGAGTGATCTCCCATGTGCCGTGCGTAATTGCCCATGTGAAACTTTTTGAAAAGAGTAATAATAAGGTAGGCATGAATTTATTTTTTCCAATATTTTATTGTGAACATTTTCAAACATAAAGAAAAGTGGAAAAAAATATGGTTAATGCATATACTCAGCACCTGGATTCCATATTCACATCTGAATGTGCTGTATGAGCGCCCATATGTCCATCCTCTAAATTTTTAAAATTCATTTATCAATATACTGCCCCTAAATGCTTCAGCACACATATGACTAACCAGTGTTCGATATTTGTTTAGGCTATTTCTTTTTGTGTTTTGTTGTTGTCGTTTTTTTTTTGTTTGTTTTTTGAGACACAGTTTCGCTCTTGTCACCCAGGCTGGAGTGCAGTCGTGTGGATCATGGCTCACTGCAGCCTTGGCCTTCTGAGCTCAAGTAATCCTCCCACCTCAGCCTCCCAAGTAGCTAGGACTACAGGCACATGCCACCATGCCTGGGTGATTTTTAAATATTTTTGTAGCGACAGTGCCTCCTTATATTGCTCAAGCTGGTCTCCATCTTCTGGTCTCAAGCAATCCTCCCACCTCAGCCTCCCAAAGTGCTGGGATTACAAGCATGAGCCACCGTGCCTGGCCTTTTTTTTTTTCTTTTTTTTTCCTTTTGAGATAATGTTTACATAGGCACAAACCTTAAGCATACTATTCTTTGAGTTTTGGCCCAAACTGTGCAACACAAGCTGTTATCAAGGTAGAGAACATTACCATCACCCCCAATCACCCCCAGAAAGTTATCTCTTATTCCTTCCTAGCCAGTCCTCACCCCCATTCCCTGGAAGCAGCCAGTCTTTTAATATTTTAAAAATCGTTAATTAGTTTTGCCTATTCCAGAACTACATATATAATCATACTGTGTGTACTTCTGTGTGTAGTCTTCTATTTTTTTTTTTGAGATTCATCCATGCTATTTTGTGTATCAATAGTTCATCTCTTCTTATTTCTAAGTAGTAGTCCATGTGGATGACTGTGGGATAGACCACAGTTTGTTAAGCCATTTTCCTATTAATGGATACATGGGCTGTCTCCAGTTTTGATTATTATCAATATGCTGGTATAATATTCTTGTCCAAGTCTTTTGTGGACATATGTTCAAGTTCTCTTGGATAAAAACCTAAAAGTAGAATTTCTGGGCCATAGGGTAATTGTATGTTTAGTTTTATAAAAAGCTACCCAGCGTTTTTCCAAAGTGGTTGAACACCATTTTCCATTCCCACTAAAAATGTATGAGAATTCTAGGAACATCACATTTTTTTAAATAACATTTGATGTCAAATTTTAACCATCGTGGTGAGTGTAGAGTGTATCTTATTGTGGTTTTATTTTGCATTTCTCTGATAACTAATGATGTTAAACACAGTTCAGATGCTACTTGGCCATTTATTTATCTTATTCTGTGAAGTGTCTGTTCAAAGATTTGGCCCATTTTTACTTGGGTTGTTTTCTTATATTGAGATTTGGGCATTTTTAATATATTTTAGATACCAGTCCTTTGTCAGACGTATGTTTTGTGAATATTTTCTCCAGTCTGTGGTTTGTCTATTCATTTTCTTAGCAGTGTCTTTTGTGACCAGAAGTTTTTAATTTTGATGAACTCTACCTTACCAACTTTTTATCTTTTATGGTTATTGCTTTCTGTGGTCCTGTCTCAGAAATGTTTGTCTAGCTCCAAGATTATCTTATGTTTCTTCTAAAAGCTTTATGATTTTAGCTTTTATGTGTAAGTCTGTGATCCATATTACATTAGTTTTTGTGTATGGTGTGAAGTAGGGGTTAAGGTTTTTTGTTTGTTTGTATTTGGGTTTTTCTTTTTAAAAATTATTATCCAATTATTCTAGTACCATATGTTGAAAAGACTCTCTTCTCCCATTGGATTTCTTCAGTGTTGCTTTCAAAAAAATCAAATGACTGTAGATGTATGGGATATTTATGAGTTCTATCTTCTTTTCCATTGTTCAATTTGTCTATGCCTATACTGTGTACCACACTGTCTTGATAACTTAAGCTTTATAGTAAACCTTGAGAAAGGTTAGTGTGAATCCTTCAACTTTGTTTTCCTTGTTCCAATTGCTTTAGTTATTCTGTGTCCTTTGCATTTCCATATAAGCTTTAGAATCTGCTTGACAATTTCAAAACATATTATGATTTGGAGATAATGGTCTGTAAGCTTATATACGAGTTTAAAAAATTGGCCTAGTATATACCTTCTTTGTTGTAATAATATTAGTTGCCTTTTTAAAGTTGTTAAAACTATATAAGCTATTAAGTTTTAATAATATTAAGCCTTAATAATCATAAAGTATCGAGTATTTTGATCCATGAACATGGTATATATTTCCATTTATCAGGTCTTCAATTTTTATTAGCAGTGTTTTTAGTTTTCAGTGTAGGGGTCTTGTATGTCTTTTGTTATATTCCTTTTAAGTGCTTTTTATTTTTTTTATCCATTCATCCTGCTGTAAATAAAATTATTTTTTAAAATTTCATTTTCTAATTTTTTTGCAGCTAACATATGAAAGTGATGGATATGTTAATTAGCTTGATTTAGTCATTCCATAACATTAAACATATATCAAAGCATCACATTTTACTTCATAATATATATAATTATTATTTGCTAATTACAAATAAAACTTTTAAAAATGAAGCTTGTAGAAAAAAAAATCCTAAATACTCTGACTTGATCATTACACATTTTATGCATTAATGAAAAATCACATATGCCTTATAAATGTGTACAAACACTATGTATCAATAAAAATAGTGTGTATTTTTCAAATCACATATGCCTTATAAATGTGTACAAACACTATGTATCAATAAAAATAGTGTGTATTTTTCAAAGTACAATTACTTTTTTATATTAACTTTGTATCCTGTGACTTTGCTAAACTCACTTATTATTTCTAGTAGTTGTTTTGTAGATTCTTTAGAGCTGTATGGGACATCCAATACAACATTGACTATAATCAGTAAGAAGGGGAATCCTTTGTTCTTGATCTTAGTATTTTACCATGAAATATGACTTTAGTTATAGGTTTTTCGTAGCTGCACTGTATCGGATTGAGGAGATTCTTTTCTATTAATTTGCTGAACTTTTTTCTATCATGGATGAGTATTGAAATTTATTGAATGCTTTTTCTTTTTCTAATGAAATATATGGTTTTCCTACTGTATTCTGTTAGTGTGGTGAATTACATATATTTTTAAATATTAAACTAACCTTGCATTCTTGAGATAAACTCAAGTTGGTCATGATACATTAGCCTTTTAACATATTGCCAAATACAGTTTACTAAAGTTTTGGGAATATTGTTGCATCTGTATTTGTAAACAATATCAGTCTATTATTTTCTTCTTTTGTCTTTGTTCAGTTCTGGTATTTGGGCAACGCTGACCTCAAATGTCAAGCTCGGAAAGATTATAAAAATATTTTGTGTGAATGAGAATCTGAAACAAAAAGGAAGTCACGTGTTCACCTGTGAGCTATGAATTAATAGTTTTTTCCCCTTTGAATGTGCCAGGTTGTGCATTCTAGAATTTGTCATGGGCTCTGAAATAATGTAAGGAGGTGGTGCTCTGGCAAGAGTTATACATAGATGAAAATAGAATCAGTAGAAAGTGAGGCTAAGTCACACCCACTGCTACATGAAGTAAACTTTGAGCAATTGGTTTAGACGTAAAATGATTCACCCTGTTCCAACTTTGTACAAAGCCTTTTAAAAAAAATTGCTTTTTTAATAACATTAAGAGGAAAACCTTAATAGCATATGTAGTTTTAACAACTTTAAAAAGGTATTATTATAACAAAGAAGGTATACACTAGGCCAATTTTTTTTTTTTCTTTTTTCTGAGACAGAGTCTCACTCGGTCCCCCAGGCTGGAGTGCAGTGGCACGATCTTGGCTCACTGCAAGCTCCGCCTCCTGGGTTCACACCATTCTCCTGCCTCAGCGTCCCTAGTAGCTGGGAACTACAGGCGCCCACCACCACGCCCGGCTAATGTTTTTGCATTTTTAGTAGAGACGGGGTTTCACCGTGTTAGCCAGGATGGTCTCGATCTCCTGACCTTGTGATCTCCCTGCCTTGGCCTCCCAAAGTGCTGGTATTACAGGTGTGAGCCACCGCACCTGGCACACCAGGCCAAGTTTTTTAAAGCCTGTGTATAAGCTTGTGGACTCCTTACAGAGAAAAATAAATTTCCTAGATGTTACGTGTTGTCATTATTTTTATTATGATGTTATTTGAAATTTATAAACATAAAACTGTAAGCTCTTATTCTTGGCTTTAACTGTGAAAACAACACACATAAATACGAACAGAACTTTGAAAACAATGAAATGTAGGCTAATAACATTAATTGAGTGTAAGAGATAATATTATTTTGCTGAAACTAAATTGGTGCTTACAGTCTGAATGTAGTGCTCGGCTTCTCCGTGGGTCCTTTTGAGTTTGGCAGGCCTGTATTACTGGGTGCCATGTATTGACTTGATTCTTCAGGCATTTTTCTCCATTTGAACTGTTTGTTCTTATCTCACTGGCCACTTCCTTTAAGTATTAATCTAGCTCTGTGCCTCTGTTCTTTCCCTTTTAGCTAGAGATCATAAAGTGCCATTCAACATCAATA
Source organism: Symphalangus syndactylus (assembly GCF_028878055.3). Lineage (NCBI taxonomy): Eukaryota > Metazoa > Chordata > Mammalia > Primates > Hylobatidae > Symphalangus > Symphalangus syndactylus. The sequence continues at coordinate 22,327,022 of NC_072424.2, forward strand.
CAAATGTAAGTGCAGGGAGTGAAATTGTGTACCAGTACTCAGCCTTAAAAGTCTGATCCAGAATATGGTCATATTAATTTGTTTTAGGTTATCATCAAAAATGCATAATTTAGAAATCTAGAGGACTGTTGACTTTCAAGAATATAAATCACTGCCGTTGGGCTCAATAGCAAAATATTGGAAGTCTCAAAAGAGGAGAAGGCTAGAAGTGTCACCAAGGCCCAGAGGCCCTGGTGGTCCTGTCAGGGCACCTGGCGACCATTTCACTCCTGAGTCCTGAGAAGCCTGAGTGTGGAAATGGAGGAGCCAGAGAGGAGCAGGCATAGAAAGATTGAGATGGAGAAACAGTACCAGGTGTGCTTGTTAAAGTGGGATGGATGGGCAGCTGCCAACTTCCTGTACTCCACACCCAAGAAGGGCTCCTGTCTTGCTTATTGCCTTCTACAGCAAATTCCTTGGACTCTAATTTCACAGGAAGACACAAGAACCTAGAGCACAGTAAAATATGAGTCATGGTGCCAGGGAATAATGGTATGATTTCAGATATTTACATATGGGTTTTCTGAAAGCAAGACGCATCTTCAGTAGAACAGGGAAGAGTTGTTATTTTCCTAAAATGTTGGACTTGCTTTGTGTGCCCTTTGTTTATTTATGTACAATATTTTTAATTGTAGAAAGAACATTTTGCACGCAATCTACCCTCTTAACAAAGTTTTAAGTGTACAGTACAGTATTGGTAACAATCGGCACAGAGTTGTAGAGCAGATCTCTAGAACTTACTCATCTTGCATGACTGAAACTTTTTTCCCTTTGAAGAGCAACTCCCCATTTTTTTTTTCATTTTCTTCTCCAGCCCCTGGCAACCATCATTCCACTCTCTGCTTCTATGAGTTTGACTATTTTAGATTCCTCCTATACGTGGAATCAGGCAGTATTTGTCCTCCTGTGACTGGTTTATTTCACGTAGCATAATGTCCTCAAGGTTTATCCATGTTGTCACGCATTGCAGGATTTCCTTCTTTTTCTGAGTCTGAATAATATACCATGTGCCCTTTAGATAGGCAGCAAATGCACTGCCCTTTCAGTCCTGCCTAACCCAACTGTGCCTTCTCTCTTGTCAATTCTTTAGCCTTTTGTCATTTCCTAAATGCCTTCCTGGCCCCTATCAACTGGAGGCACATAAGCAGAATGAAAGGAGGTCATAGAATCCACGGAGGGGCTGAGGCCTGAGGAGGAACTTGCTGGGGTGTCTCATCCCACAGCTGCGCAGTGCTTGTCCAACACCTCCCTGCCTGCGCCAGAGAATCACTACTACACCTCATCATCACTACTCCATGGACCACCTTATATGTTGTTTCTGGAAGGTTTTTTCCATCACTTCCCTCTCCCTGCAGAAACATCCCTCTAATGGGGACGGGGCTGAATTCTTGTTGTCCGTTCATCCTTTCACCTTGCTGTTGGGCTTGGCCTTGGCCTGCCTGCCCAGCACCGAGTGGGCCCCGCCTCCATCATGCTCTTGCTGCAGACAGCAGAGGGCAGGCGGTGTGGGCAGCACAGAGCAGGCAGCGTGGACAGCACTGGCTTCTCTGGTGGTGTGAGTGCACAGGGCTTGGGCAGAAGGCAGCATATGCTCTGTGAGCTTCCTGGAGCCCATTGAAATTCTATTCAAAATACAAGCTGAATTTTTCTAATCTAGAACCTCAGTACTCATAGAGCCCACGTGTTGTCTATGGTGAGTTAAGTGGTAATTGAGAGGTTTGCAGATTTTTATGTGATTTATCCTGGTTTTCTTCCAAGGCCTTGCGAGCTAAAATTTAAATACAGCTTCGTTGTGGTTGCTTCTTCCTGTTTAGAGAATCTGGCATAATATTTTGTCTTCTGGGCTCAAATAACCATGTAATTACTCTGTAATCATATAGTAATTAGCATGTACTATATGCATTTATTACATAATTACATTCTTGGAGGATTGTATGGCAATTATACTTGCATTCAGCATATCATGAACAATTATATAATTTGTTGTTTTTTTCTTTTATCCTAATTTCAGTTTACTAACCAGGGGCTGGAAATTTATTCTCCTGTTGTCTCGGTTGCATGTAGCCGGGCAGGTGCCCAAGTTTTGGCCTCACCTAGCACCTCCTAATTCTACATCTGTGGGAATATTAGGGGCTTTTGTGCTGCTGTAGACTCCTGGTAGTTGTACTCCTAGCACTTTCTCTTGTCATGAAGTCATTAAGTTATTAGCTTCAAAACTCATTAAGTTCTAGAGCCGCTGGCAATGCCAGATAAATGGCAGGATCTCAATTAAAACAGAGTAGGTGAGAAGACAGAGCTGACCACTGTGACCATGCCTGTCTTTCTCTGCATTTGCAGTGGAGCACATTCCCAAAGGGAACAACTGCCTGGATGCAGCCAAGGCCTGCAACCTCGACGACATTTGCAAGAAGTACAGGTCGGCGTACATCACCCCGTGCACCACCAGTGTGTCCAACGATGTCTGCAACCGCCGCAAGTGCCACAAGGCCCTCCGGCAGTTCTTTGACAAGGTCCCGGCCAAGCACAGCTACGGAATGCTCTTCTGCTCCTGCCGGGACATCGCCTGCACAGAGCGGAGGCGACAGACCATCGTGCCTGTGTGCTCCTATGAAGAGAGGGAGAAGCCCAACTGTTTGAATTTGCAGGACTCCTGCAAGACGAATTACATCTGCAGGTAAGCGGGCACTGGCAGCTGGTGATTAATGAGGTGACAGGGAAAGTCTTGGCGGCTGCTTCGGCTGCCAATCTCCGTCTTCTGTGCTTCTACCAAGGTAGAGGAGGGAGGGGAGCCCAGTCCATTCGAATGGATTGGCAAAAATCTGACCTCTGTGTCTGCCACGGGGTTCTTCAGAAGCTATTCAGGCCTCCGTGCTGGGGAAAGTTCCCATCTTTAACCTGAGAATGCTTTGAGGGATGCTGGAATGAGGTAAAATACTACTGCCTTTCCTGGATACCTCTCAGGTGAGAGGGTCACCTGGGGTGAGGTGACCTTAAGGCACACCCCTGCTGCTCAAGTCCTGAGGGCTGCCAGTGATTAAGTCGAGAGGAGCTGGCTGGAGCTTTGGAGGCTTTCGACCTTTAGGGGCAGAAACCTGGAAGAGACCAGTGAGAGGGACTGAGCAGTGTCCAGCCTTGGGGAGAACTTTGAATGCCTGGGTCTGTTCTGGACTGTTCTGTGGCTATGAAGAGGTCACCCTCCCACTTAGCTCATCTCCCAGATCTCAGCCTCCACCAGAAACCTGCTGAGCCTGGATGATGTTGTTGAAAGCATTCACTTCCTTTTGCTTTTTGGCTATTTCTGAATTTACTTTGATATCTGAAGGAGTCCATGAATACGTTTTCTGTGTCTAAAAAACAAAAAACTGGCCAGGTGTGGTGGCTCACGCCTGAAATCTCAGCACTTTGGGAGGCTGAGGTGGGTGGATCACCTGAGGTCAGGAGTTTGAGACCAGCCTGGCCAACATGGCAAAACCCCATCTCTAGTAAAAATACAAAAAATTAGCCGGGCGTGGTGGCAGGTGCCTGTAATCCCAGCTACTTGGGAGGCTGAGACAGGAGAATCGCTTGAACCTGGGAGGTGGAGGTTGCAGTGAGGTGAGATGGCACCACTGCACTCCAGCCAGGGCGACAAGAGTGAAAATCTGTCTTAAAAAAAAAAAAAAGAAAAAGAAGAAGAAAAGAAAAACCACAGGCCTGGTGCAGTGGCTTACGCTTGTAATCCCAACGCTTTGGGGGGCTGAGGCAGGCAGATCGCTTGAGGTCGGGAGTTCGAGACCAGCCTGGCCAACATGGTGAAACCCTGCCTCTACTAAAAATACAAACAATAGCCAGGCGTGGTAGTGCATGCCTTTGGTCCCAGCTACTCAGGAGGCTGAGGCAGGAGAATTGCTTGAACCTGGGAAGTGAAGGTTGCAGTGAGCAGAGATCATGCCACTGACCTACAGCCTGGGTGAAAGAGTGAGACCCTGTCTCAAAACAAACAAACCAACAAACATAAACCACAAACGGCAATATAGATGTAGGCAGAGTGAAAAGAGAAAGTTACCCTTCACTCTGCTCCCATTCACCCCCAAGCTTCAGGCAGTCACTGTTAACCATTTCATGTATGTCCTTCCAGAACTTAGTGTTGAATTCAATTGCTGATGGAAGCGGGTAGATTTGGGGTATCATATTGAAAAACAGCTGTACTTTGTCCCCAGGTAGAAGCCCTCAATATATGCTAAGCCAGTGGACAAGCAGATGGGTGTATGACCATATACTTGTTTCCTATTGGTTCCCCATTTCTAAAAAGCCAAGAGCAGAAAAAAAATGTCTGCGATGTTGAAGATTCTGAGTTTCTGTTCAACTTAAGTTTTATTCTGGTAGAATGGGAACCCACTCTTTCCTTAAACCAGCTGTAATAATGACCAAAGAAAATTGTAAGTCCTTGTCATCTGTATAACCCTCTCATGACGAAGACTTTCTGGTAGTAATGTTTCTCCTCCTTTCTAAAAAAAGTTGGAAGCAAGTGACCTGCTGTATGAGGAAGGACTCAGATGACTAAGCGTCTTATGAACTGAGTTCGCATCTTGGGAAGAAACAGGTGTTCCAGCAATGCAATACAAGGACCTTCCTCACTTCCAAACCCCTGTTTCATTGAGGCCCTCTTAGCTGTGGGCTAGGAGCAGGGATGGGTGTACCAGAAGGGTCCTGAGAAAGAGGCAGAGCCTCAGCAAGCCAGGAACCTGGGAAAGCCAATCAGTTAGGGTGTCAAAGCACCCTCTGCTGAAGATGAATAAAATGATTGCAGCCAAGAAGCTGCAGGGAGCTTTGCTCGGGGTCCAGGGATGGGATGGAGCAGATATCCTGAAGATCTCTGGATGTGAAACTCCAATTCCTTGCCCCCTTTAGTCTCTAAGCAGAAGGGATCCCCCTTCTGGGAGTAGGACTGGATTTCTAGGGTCTTACTTGGCTTAATGCTGGACAGCTCCTCCCTGTCTCTATAATAAGATGTGATCTGTCCACTGATGGGTCCAAGCCAGGAGACCTGGGCTTATGGTCCTGCCTCAAGATGGGAAGCTGTATGGGGTAGAAATGGAGCTGTGGATGAGTCTTCCATCTATTGAACGATGGCTGGGAGGCGGGAGAGGTGGTGGTGATGGAGCCTTTCCTTCTTCTTCTCCCAGGCTTATCTTACACAAGATGGCCAGAGAAGGTCTGAGACCTCTCCTACACATATTGAGAAAGCCCATATTGAGCAGATAATTTGCATTCTCTGGCTTGTTCTTCTAAAAAGAGAGAATCCTTTGAGGGTTGGTGAGAATTCATTAGATCAGATTGCTTTCCTGCTAAACTGTAGTGAGAATAGCTGGGAGTTGAGAACTTAGAGGGCTCTGGGGGAGGCGATGGGAGGAACCTGCAGATAATAGGATGGTTTAGGTGATATCTAGGGCCTCAGACTGAGGAAGGAACAAGTTTCAAGAACTGTTTGTGACATCCCTGATAGCAGGGAGTGGACTCAGCTGACGGCACAGAAACGTACAACAGGAAGCAGACAGCCCTTGTCTATGTATTGACTTTGCCTGATCTTCCTGGAGTGAACAGCAGCCACCATGCAGTGGAGTGAAGGATCCCTGGGCTGGATGGTGGGACTAGTGGCGTGTCTGTGCTGCTGCCACATTTCTGGCTCTGGGAGAAACTCAGAGGCTGTTTAGGAATCCAGATCTAGACTGTCCTGGGGCCCTACCCAGTGAAATTTGTCTCAGTGTGATTGATGGGTTTTATACACTGTCTTGAGCCTTTCCTGGGAAGGTGAGTCCGTGACTTCCCTGGTGTTACCCATTGTCAAGTGATTTAGCCCATAATTTCTTTCCAGAGCCTGGATTTATTACTCATGATTACCCCTTCCCTCTCAGAGGTGCTAAATGTAATTTGAGCTGCTAGGTTGGCTAGCAGTGTTTGCTTCCATCAGATTTTATTACTCTTGTCTTTAATTTTATGCCTTTTATCCCATCCCTTCTCAATCCATCTCTGTGAGGCCGTTGTTGTTCTACCCAGAGTAGCAGCTGGTACTAGCTGGAGCGGGGGGTTCTTTGGGCCTCACATTACAGTTGCTATAACCCTAACCTCACCATTGATGTGATGACTTGAGGTCTCATTTGAATAGCCCCAAAGGGAAGGGATGGCAAGTGGGAAACTTGCTTCCTAAAACCATATTCTTGGAAAGCTCACAGTTGCAAATGCTCCATTTCCATCTTAACATCAGCAACCATCAAAGAGCTGTTCAAGCTCATTAAAAGCTCCCTGAATTTAATATTTTCCAACTCAGGGCCTACAGGTTTCCTTCCCCGGGGTCCGACAGTGCCTCTGCACAGAACCTGTCTCTCTTCCGCCTTATGCCTTCAAACAGATGAGAAGCAACATTAGCTTTTCCGTTTGACTTTGTTTTCCTTTTTCCTTTTCCCTTTTAGGGAAGCTGACAGATTCCTTTCCCCTTGAGGTAGTTGGGGAGAGTCAGAGCCTGACTGTTTGGGCCTCCAAGCTTGTCTACAGAAACGCAAATGCAGAGGTATTACTAGAAGGGTGTGATGGAATTTCAAAGCCTCACAGTCTTCCCCCGAAGCAGTGCCTCCCCTGTCAGGTTTCCTCTGGTGGCTTTTCTTAGTGCCTAGAAGGATGTCAGGACTGGTTTGGGCCAAATGGAAGCATAACCTTTTATTCCTCATGCAAATCTGTGTAATTTAAACTTATACTTTCCCTCCTGTCTGAGCACTGGCTCGGGTGCCACAAATATGTTCCTCTCTCTTTACTGTTGTAATTAACTGCTCAGGTACCTCAGCTATTCTTCATTACCAGGTGGTCCAGCACCTTCCCCTTGGGCATGCTCCCTCATGTTTTCATCTAAGAACCAGAGGTAGACACCAAAACCCCTTCTGCTTCCAGTGCCAAGCAAAGAGGGACCCCAAGCCTCTGAAGCAGCCCGCTTGCCAGTAGCTTTAGCTGCTGCCACATGGGGTCGCTGTTGAGAAAAAACTCAGGGTGTGCTTGGTGGTTTAAGTGGCCCTGCCCTTCTGGGGCATTCAGCACGTGCAGCAGAGCTGCTGCACCCTTGGGTGCCTGAGTGACAACACCTAGTTTATATTCACCTATGCAGCCATTGTTTCCAAAGCATGACATTTTGCTCTGGGGAGCTACATCCTAAGGGGTTCCAATCAGAGCCAGCCCTCCACCTTGAACACCAGCAGTCCAGGCTCTAAGTTTTCTGGCAGTATGTTCCTAGGTAGAATTGAATGCTTCTCTTTTTTCTTTTATTTAATTATTATTTTTTAGAGACAGAGTCTCATTCTGTTACCCAGGCTGGAGTGCAGTGTTGCAGTTGAGGCTGTCTGTAGCCTCTAACTTCTGGGCTCTAGTGATGCCCTCATCTCATCCTCCCATGTAGCTGGGACTACAGGTGCATGCTACCATGCCTGGCTAATTCCTTTTAATTAATTAATTATTTATTTATTTTTAGAGACAGGGTCTTGCTATGTTGCCCAGGCTGCTCTTGGGCTCCTGGCCTGGAGTGATCCTCCTGCCTCAGCCTCCCAAGAGCTAGAAATTGAATGTTACATTTGCATTCCTATTTGCCAACAGTGCTGGGTCAAGGGTATCTCACTCCTTTTAGAAAGATTCTGATAATGCTGAACCTCAAAAGGAAATGGGTCGGGGGCTCTATGTCCTCGGTCCCCAAGGTTCTCTTGACCCTGCTGGAGATATGATACACTTGTTCTTCCTGGTGTCCAACTCTCTGTCCCCATAGTCTCCAAGAGTGGTGGCTTTGATGAAATCACCATATATGGTTCTACCATTCCCCAGGGACTGAGGACCCTATAATTGTATTTGGAGGCCTGGGGGATTTTTAGCAGAACCAAGAAGGCCTCCCTTGGCACAGCTCCAGGAGAACAGCACGTGCAATTTCCAAAATTCTGCCCTTGTCAGGCCCGCATTTGCCACGCTGGGGGTGACTCCGTGACACTTAGAGGAAATGTAATGTTGTTAGTTGGTCAATCAGGGCAACTGGGGAAACGTGTCATAAAACCATGCAGCGAATTTCTGCTCCCATAATTTATTCGGTCTGACAGTGTTAGTGCACCTTTAAAAGGTGAGAAATGTGTTTCATTTGCCTGGAATGAGACCCCCTTCACACAGTAAACTGTGGATCTTAGAGATCAAGGACGTCCTCTACTGTTTGGGCTTAAATTCCTGAGTCAAAAACTGGATCCCACATCACTATATCCGGGCTTGCCTTGACATGCAGCAGGCGCAGGAGAAAATGGCTCAGAGGATAATTAATGCCTAAAACTAGATGGGTAGATTAATTTGGCACTTAATTTTATTTTACGCTGGTTCATTCACAAATGGAAATCAGCAATTAGACAATGCAGACTTCTGAACCATGGAAAGAAAGGTTCGGAAATATGAGAAAATACAAGTAAAACATTTTCCAGTTCATTTGAGCAGTTTTCATTTCAAATGATTACATGGGTGTCTTTAGCAATGCATTCGGAGTGCTGAATGGCTCGTTTTTAATATGCCCCACCTGCACAAGCTGCCTGCCACCCTGTCTGCTCTGGGGGCCACTGGACTCCTATGTGTCTGCAGCAGATTCATCAAGATCCTGAGAGAAGAGCAAGCAGGTTCTCTGACATCTGCTGCTGCCCACCTTAGTGTTCTTTGACTCCATCCTGTGGAGAGGGGCACCTTCCTGCTGGCTCTTCCAGAGTGCCCCTTCTGCCTGCGCCACCTCTTGATGTGTGGCCCTTCAGCTCCACTCAGCAGCGGCAGAGCTCTATCAGCTCGGGCTCTCAGAGGTAACCTGAGCCCTGGACCAGGCAGGAGCCAGCTATGACCTGCCCAGCTATGACCTGCCTTCTGTCTCATTCCTTATCTCTATGTTGGCAGAGGTGGGTGTGAAGCCATTTGTCTGCCCCTGCTGGAGCCTGTCCTTGTCTAGTTTTACTCCCTGTTCTCCCTCTCTCCAGCCGGTCCCCTCCCTGCGTCTGCCCAAGCTCAGGGTCTCTGCCTCATTTTCCTCACCATGTCTTTCTTCACCTGCCCAAGTCCTACCAATCACTTTTTCCACTCTTGGCTCAGAGAGAGAAAGAAGCAGGGACTCCTTGTCTTTGCATTTGCATATTGTGTTGATCATTGGATCTGTGTGGACAGATGGACTCTTGGCACCAGACCATCTTTTATCATCTTCGAGTGTGAATGCAGATAGAAAAGGAATGGAATGGAATCCACCCAGGAGGCCCAAACAGAGAGCCTGTATTTCTTTGGGGAAGCAGCGTCACAGCGGAGGGTCTCAGGAGCCACGTTCAAATCAGGCCTTGGTGGACAAGGAGCAGGGAAGTGAAGCAGAAGAAGGGGAGCTTAGTTTGGAGGGGACACAGTGGTCGAGGTGGGAAGAAAGGGCCTTGGGGACTGTCATGGCGCCAGAGGAAGAAAACTCGGTGCCATAGAAAGGCAAGATATTGGGGCCTCCTGTGTCAGAGGGGTGCTGGATTTTATCCATCAAAGGTTTAGGAGAGCATCAGAGAGCTCCCAGGTGGAAGCAACATGGAGGGAGTGCTGGAGTGGTGGAGATAGTGGCTGGGGTCAAGTTAGGAAGCTCTTGCAGTTGACCCATGAGAAGTGATGAGTGCAGAGTCCCACAAGAACAGGACAGGAATTTGGGAGACCTGCTGGACACCATGGAGGGTACTGACTAAATCTTTACTGAATGAATACATTTAAAACATGACTAGATCTCAGAGAAGGGGCTAGGATATAGGGGTGGGGTTACAATCATCCACATAGAGGTTGTTGTTAAAGATGCCTAGTAAGATTTGTTTTCTAGAGAAAGTGGGTGAGAAGAGAAATGGGCCAGTGGCTGAATCTTGGGAGCACCAGGTGTGTGGTGGAGGTGTCTGAAGAGGACTTAGAAGTCGGAGAGTTGGAGAACCGAGGAAAGGGCCTTGAAAAGCCAAAGGGGAACAGAGTCTTAAGAAGAAAAGGGAGATGGTCATTGGTGTCAATCACTCAGAGACTAGAGGAGAACTCAGAGGGACACAATTTAGTACACAGGAAGTATATCCTTCCATCTGTTTCTCGCCCATTTCTCTCTCCTTCCATTTATCCATTCAGTTTTCCATTCATCCATCTGTCCATCCATCATCCATCTATTCATACCTATGTTCCTCTCTCCATCAATCTATTCCTACTTCCATCCCACCATCCCACCATCTATCCATCCATTCATCCATTCATCCATCCACTCATCCATTTATCCATCCACCCATCTATCCATCCATCCATCCATCCATCCATCCATCCATCCATCCATCCACCCATCCACCCATCCATCCATCCATCCATCCATCCATCCATCCATCCATCCATCCATCTGGCCTGCACTTATTGTGCCAGGAAGAACAACCTGATATTTCACCTACAGTGCAGAGAGGAAGGCAAGCACACACACAGTCACGACAGCACGGTGTGGCGGTCTCTGGCAGGAAGGGACAAAGTGCTGTGGGAGGTGAGAACAGCCAGCTTAGCGTGGCTGTTAGCAAGGCTTCCTGGAGAAGCTGCCATCTGAGCCGGACTGGCCAATGACTGGCATGGAAGAGAGTCACAAGACAAAGGCCCAGGGCTGTGGGTTTGAGGAAGGCATAGGAAGTAAAATAACATGGCACATGGATACATATGTAACAAACCTGCACATTGTGCACATGTACCCTAAAACCTAAAGTATAATAAACAACAACAACAACAACAACGCATTCACTGGGTGCTGATGATCAGCACTGAGGTACACCCACACAAACATGATCTCTCATCAGGCCGACCACCCTACAAGGGGATCATCAGTGGAGTGGCCAGCCCAAGGGTCACCCTGCTCCCACACAGAGGACGTAGGAATCAGCTCAGTCTTCCTAACTCCGAAACCTGGTTTCTGTCACTATTTCCAGATGACTGTCTTTCATGATAGGAACACAATGTTCTTACACTGTTCAGCCTTTACTACCTTTAGTTCCAGACAGCCAGAATGATAATTCTGGCCAGCCTCTGAATCCAGACACTCTTTATGGCTCAGTAACTAAGACAGCACCAGCGTTAAAGACAGTTTTTAAAGAGAGGTAGAACATCATGTCCATAAGAGCCTCTTAGCATCATTAAAAAAAAATAAAAGCTACTCAGGTAATACAAGCTCATTAAGTTCTTTATCTAATTTCCTTTTGAACACTCATTGCTTATTATAGAGTGCTTTCTCTGTGACAGCTTACTGATTTCAAAAGAGTAGTTTCTACAAATAGGAAAAAAATACCCTTCCAGGCCACGCTGGCTTTACTATTAATATTATTAGCTCAATTATTTAGTCCAGGCATATTTATTGGGCACAATCTGCTGGACAGTGAGGGTCCTGCATGTGTGGGTGGTGCATCCCCTCCCAGGCATGCACACTCACCTGATTTGGATTCCTTAACTCCCTGCTGAACTATCACTGGCAGTCAGTGTCCTCAACCCTCACCTACCTGAAGGCAGTAGATATCAGGGATCTGGCTGTGTCTCACAGAGCAGATGAATTCTTTGTTGTCACAGAGCAACAACCAGCTCTAAATAATCCGTAGTGTCACCAGTTTGGGGTCATCCAGGTGTTTCACCTTCCTGCCTTCTCCCTGGCTTGTGGCCACTATGTTGATGATCAGGAAGCCCTCCATTTTGTGGATTGCATCTTGAGAGTACAGTGCTGTGCCTGTAATCCCAACTACTCCAGAGGCTGAGGTAGGAGAATCGCTTGAACCTGGGAGGCGGAGGCTGCAGTGAGCCGAGATTGCACCATTGCCCTCCAGCCTGGGCAACAAGCGTGAAACTCTATCTCAAAAAAGAAAAAAGAGAGAGAGAGAATACAGTGCTGGTGAAAGGTGTGATGGACCCAAGACCTCTGGATCTTTACCAGACGTGAAGAAGAGGAGGTGGGGGTCTGTGGGTCCCTGGACTTCAGACCACCTTGTTCAACTGCAGGTGGCTGAGGGAGACCTCAGCTGATCCCCTCTACTGCTCTGTGCAGCTTGTCTCTCTTCAAAGAGGACCCTTCTGCTCTGTCCACCAGCCACCTCCTGCTAGCACTCATGAAGTTCACAGGCATACTACACCAGCTGCAGGCCCCTCAAGCCCAGACCCGACCTAACCCAACCAGATAAATTTCATGATCATTTTCTTTCTAATTCCCAGGGAATGGGGTGTTTCCATTTCCTACAACTCTGTTTTCAAAGGTGTTTCATCCACGGAGCAGCAAGTGGGGTGCAAAAGAATGGGGAGAAGGAAGACATCAATAGCCTGTGACCCAGAGCAGTCTCATCTTTGCGTGGGGAAATCTGCCCCCTTAGTTACAGGCTGGCTGTATTTAAGGAGAGGAGCATGTCCTGTGTTTAATTAGCATTCAGTGACTTAAGGAGGGCTCCATGGAGGGCAGGGCTGGGCTGGGCTAGGCTGGGCTGGGCAGGGCAGTGCGACATCAGAGCACCTCCTCCCGTGCTTTGGCTCATCTCACCCCAGAAACCTGACTCTGGGAACCTGCCAGGACTCTCATCCATGCTGCTAGGAGAGTTCTCTGGCAGTCACCTCTTCCCTCGGCCTCCCCATCTCCCAGACCAGTGTGGGCCTGGGTCTCACAGCCAGGCTTAGAGTCCTGCTCCACCCAGGGAGACTCCAGACTCCCCCACACCCATGCCAGGCATTACCCCAAGTGAGGATCCTGCAGTCACACTGGCATTTACATTTCTACACGGCATTTCCAACTCAGTGAATGGGAAATTGCTCGTCATTTCCAAAGGCAATTAATTATGCAGAAAATTTTGCATCCAAGAAAAACAAGAATTTAAAAGAATCATCAATGTGAAAAAGTATCACACCATGCTGGGGTCTTGGGATTTTTTTCCTTTCCCCAGTAGTTGTCAGTGTAAGTGTTTGCAAGTTAGGTGGACCTGGGCTTGCATTATGGTTTCGTTAGTTCTATGACACCAGCCGCTGGAGGCCTCAGTTTCCCATCCATAAATGGAGATAATGATTCCATCTTCACAGGGCTGCAGTGAGGACTACATGAGATATTTTTGTGCAAGTACATCAGCATGTGCCTGCCATCTCACGCAGAAAACTCTCAATAAATATTTCCTCCTTTCTCTTTCACTTTTCCAACCAGTTTTTATCAGGGAGAACAAAGCTTAAGATTCTAAATGTGGTACCCCCCAGAACAGACAGAGATCTTTGAAGTAGAATTTGTGAGCTGGTGTGGTGGTGTGTGCCTGTAGTCTCAGCTGCTCAGGAGGCTGAGGTGGGAGGATCACTTGTGTCCAGGAGTTCAAGTCCAGCCTGGACTACACAGCAAGACCCTGTCTCTAAAAAAAAAATAATAAAAACTAAAGTAGGATTTATGAGGGGGCAGATTCCCATTACTCTACACTTCTCTGCACCCACAGCACTAAACGTCATGTGGAAATGCCACATGGCTAAGCTTGATAATCATCCTCTTTCAGCCTTTGTACCATTAGGGAAAACAGAGGGGTGGAGGCGGAGGCAGACAGAGTCTAGAGGTGTTTGGAGCATGTGTCATCTCAACATTTCTGTCCAGAATATACAATTATTGGCACACAAAGATACACAGTAAGATGTGAGCAGAGCTGGCCCCGAGACTGCTGGGCACAGAGTGGGGAGATTCACTATTGTCTGGACTGAATAGGCAGTGGGAGCCCTCTGGCAGCCTCTTGACCACGTGCTTCTTCTGTGACCTGGAGTAACTGTGAATCAGGGGCTCTCAGAGGTGCTTGTGTCTGAGTCAGTGATGTGAGGGATCCAGCAAAGGGCAGCCACTGACTCAGTGTGACCGAATCCGTAGCCCCCTCCCTCTGGATGTTTCCACGTTGTGAATCACCCCATCTTCCCCTTAGGAAGCAAAGCCACAACCGGGGGCAGAGTGGCTCGTCATATAGGACTCACGAGCTCAGAAAGCGCAGAGCCGGGGACATGGTTGTAGGAATGAGTGGATGGCGGTGACGGTGGTGCAGGTGATGACAAGGCGAGCAACACGTACTTGACATTTACTTTTGCCAGGCCCTGGGCTGAGCTCTTTGCAGCAACCTTGGAAGTGGGAGCTGTCGTCATCCTCCCTGTCACTGGATGAGGAGGTGAGATCTTGAACAACTTCCACATCACCCAAGTGGTGCCGCTGGAACCAAAGGCAATTAACTATGCAGCAGGTGCAGCCCCTCTCTGCTGTCCCACTCCACAGTCAAGGAACCCAGAGGGTCTGTGGGACTGTGGAGCTCATGTTGCCGAATGTCTCACTGCTCATTTCTGTACACAATGTGCCTGTCTTGTAAACCACCCACAGAACGTCCAGAGACACCCAGGGAGAGTGGAATTGGATACCGGGGGTGACTTTACTTTTTACTTCTTATTTATTTTAAAACAAAAATTTTTAAATAAGGGACCTTTGGATCTTGTCAAGATAGGGTTTAAGTGCTCCTTGGCAAACATAGTTCATTTATCATTAAAACAGTGGGTTTCAAACTTTTTGGTTTCTGGACTCCTTTACACTCTTAGAAAATTACTGAGGATCTCAACGGGCTTTCGTTTATGGGGGCTAAATCTATAGGTACTTACCACACTGGATTGCAGGTGAAAAGAGGTTTACATATTTATTACTTCATTTAAAAATAACATCAAGCAGCTCATTACACGTTACCATAAATAACAGAACATACTTTTATTAACAATCACTATATTTTCCAAAACAAAAAAAAAATTGGGGAGAAATGTGGCATTGTTTTTACATTTTTACAAATTTAGCATCTGGCTGGAAGGTGGCTGCGAGAGAGAGAGAAAGGTCATTAAGGTCTTAGTATGACTAGGAAAATAGTTTTGGTCTCACTGACCCCCTACGAGGTTCCCTGAGACTGCCAGGATCCCTAGACCTCGCTTTGAGAACTGCTGTGCTAGATGGACCAGAGTAATCTCGGGCTGGAAGACCTGTGTGTGCACCAGCGCTCCTGAGGTCTCCTTGAACAAAGACAGTCTGGGGTGTGCGCCTGCCTTGCGCCCAGCTCGTTTAGCCACAGTGGGTCAGGATGCTGAGGCTGTGGGATGTCTGCCCCAGCCAAGCGCTGGAGCCCCTCCAGGTGGAAATGGGTTGAGTAATTAGAGACCCTTGGAGCATCTACCGTCAGCTGTGCTGTTGCTCGGGGGCTGCTTGGCAGGCTGGAGCACTGAGCCCAGCTTGGTTTCTTGCTCTGAGAGATGCCCTCCTGACAGCTCCTTTGTAGATGGTTCCTCTCTTTACTAGCATGCCAAAGGATTTCACCGTCATATTCAACTCAGTCAGGCAGAACTCTGGGCTGCTGTGTAAAAACCCTTTGTGTCCAGAAGGGTTCAGTGGAGCTTTGCTCTTACCAAGTAGGGGCTTGGGGAGAGTGCCACAGGTCAACCTCTGGTGCTTAGAATGCTGGCTGGTGCCTTGATGTGGGTCATCTCAGGGGCAGCCCCCGTCTGCTCTTTCTGATACATAATCATTTGCCACAGAGAGAACTAAATGATGACAATGACAGTGTCCCTGGGCCAACCCTTAGAATCGGAAAAGCCGGCAAGCTGGAAGTTTCAGGTGCCGGGAAGCACCCAGCAGTCGGAATTCCTGTTGGAGAGTTAGCTGGCTTCATCTAACAGCTTGGAGAGGGAATGCCACCTCTTTAAGAATGTTCACTCCAACAAAGGAGCTTGACACTGTCCCAGGAAACCTTTCAGTGGAAATAAGGCAAAATCGAATGGGGAAACAGCTCTTTCACACTCAAGAATTCAAGCTGAAACATGTTTAGCTACAAATACAGTATTATGGCTTGAGAACATTTGCTTTTTTCCTATTGGACCGGCTGGTGTTTTGTCATTGCTGGAGATTGGTTTGTGCACTGGTTCAGTAGGACCAGACTTCCAGGTGCCCTGTAGGGCCCCGAGGGCCAGAGATGAGGGAGGCGCCTGTGCCCACAGAGTGCACGTGCAGGGACAGTCACCGGTGCTGTGCCAGCCCGGCCTCGTGGGGAAGGGTGGGCTCAGGGACTTCTCAGAGGCGCCTTTGCTCTGGGGCCGTGGATCTCCAGCTTTTGCCTATGTTGGGATTTATTTTCTATTCATGAGGTCTAGGGTGAGGCCTGAGAATTTGCATTTCTAAAGCATTCCCAGAGCTGCTGCTGCTGGTCTAGGTTCACCATTCCCTGCTGCCTTAGAGAATGTTGGCTGGGTGATTTAGGCTGATGGCTTCACCCTGCTCTCAACTGGGTCTGCAAAGCTGAAAATGAGGAGGAGGCACCAGATGGGAGTAGGCTTAGGAGAGGACACAGGAGAGGGAGCCCCTGCTGTGGCTGGGTGTGGGCTGGCAGCCCAGGTCGGGTATGGGGCACAGAGGGTGCATTGCAGCCCAGGAAGTCAGAGCTGCGGGCGGGGACGACACGTGGAAAGCTTCCATGCTGCATTAAGGTTGGGCTCCATTTGGAAGGCTGTGAGGACCACTGGAAGGGCTCTATTGCCTGCTGATAGTTCTTCAGACACAAAGGATGCTGAGACAAGCTGATGGTATCTCTATTTAGTCACTGCCTGGGCTGGCCCCACTGCAGTTGGGACCTTGCCCTCACTGCACATGAAGAAGTAGACAGTCGGTTGTCTCTAGGCTGACCTTGGCCTTGGATTGGAATCCATTTGACTGGGTTATACCTGAAAATGCAAAGCAAAACAGAGGGTTTTAAGGTAATTAAATCTTCCCTCTAAAATGGCCTTTGGAGCAGTCTTTGGCCTGGGCTGTTTGAATAAGGAAGCTGCCATGTTTGTTCCACTCTTCTTGTCACTTTTTGCATGTAGAACCACCCTTGGTTATCAGGAGGGAACGTGGGTTGGACAGGGTCTATCCTCAGTACCTGCAGTGGAGCTAGGATGCAGATGACTCAAGCAAACACACGTGTGTTCAAGATGCAAAAGTGCTGTGATTCTATGAACCAAGGTTGCTATGAACCCTTGCCTGTACAAGTACAGGGTACATCTCACCCCTCAGTCCACAGATGGGTCATAGGCAAGGGCAGGTGGTGGATGCAGGTGGTAGGAGGTTGGATTCCATATCCTAAAGGGACTGCACCTCCTCCTTCTTTGTTCCTGTCCCACCATGGCCACCACCTTTTACACAGCAGCTTACATTGTAGGTGCTTAGTGATCATGGTAATTGAACGGTTTGTTGCCTTTCGAACGCTGGGCCAGGCACGTGCTAGGTGCCAGGCTACAAAGCTGAAGATGAACAATCTCTGTCCTGAGTTCCTGCATGCTGAGGTATTTTATGAGTCCATCCTGGAAGCCTTGGGCTGAGGACTCCCTCTAGGTGGCTCCCCAGTATTCCCAGGCTTAGAGAAAGCCGGAAGGGGTGTGTTCTGGTGTACAAGAGATGCCACCAAATGCTGCCTGTGCATGGGATTTTATTACCAACCCATGAAGGAGAGTGTCTTCTCCTACTGGTGGGCAGGAACTCTGATGTCAGACTAAACCCCAGCTGCCCTGCAGGTGTGTTTCTTCTCTTTGCATCTCAGTCTCCCTGCATATAAAACACACACTACCAGCACCTCCTCCACAGGCAGTGGTGAGGATTAAAGCCTGTAGCCCAGTGCCTGGCGCAGAGTTTAATGCTCATTGAAATCCCTTGTCGTGATGGGCAGCAGAGGGTACTGACCTCAGTTGCATCCAGAACTTAGCTGAAGTCTCATCCTCCCGCCAGGTCAGCTTCCCAGGCTGAGGATTCCAAAGTCTGCCTGATTCCTCTGCACTTGACCCCTCTTGGGAAGGAGGCAACACCTGCTGCATCCTTGCCTCTCAGGGCTGTGGTTGGAGAGAGGCAGCAGGCACAGGGAGCACCTTGAGTGTGGTAACAGCAATGTTCACAGCTAGCACTTCACCGAGCACTGAACTCTGTGCCAGACACTGGGATACAGGCTCTAATCCTCACCCCTGCCCTTGGAAGAGCTACTGGTAGTGTCTGTGTTTTATACGGGGCGGAGACTGAGATGCAGAGAGACCAGGCACCCCTGCAGGGCAGTTGAGATTTGGCCTGACCTTGGCTCTCGTGCCCACCAGCTCTGGGAAGGTTCTGCACGTGTGTCTGCTCTTCCAGGGCAGGTCCCCACAATGGTGGTCCCGGCCAGGCCAGCCCCTACTGGGTCACTCTGTCTCCAGCCTCAGGATTGGTCCCTGCAGTGAAGGAAGGCTGCTCGGGGATGTGGGTTTCTCCCCGTGGGCCCGGGGAGCCCTACTTCTCAGTGCATAGGGAAGACTTTTGTGTCCTCACTTCTTGACTTCTGGGTGCCCTCTGGGGGAACACAGCCCGGGGAAGGGGTACCCAGAGAGGCAAGGCCTAGGCCCAGGTGATTTCCCCTCCTAGCTGTGTTGCAGGACTGCATTTGAGCCCTATTGAACAGTAACAACAGATATTTTTTATGTTTTTAAACTACAAGCGCTATTAACCAAAAAGAATGCCCACTAATTCTGTCATTCTTTTATTGGGCCTAGTAAAGATCACATATCCACCTAAATCAGATTTGGGCTTCTGCAGCACACAATTCACATTAAAATGGCAGCCAAAGTCCAAGAGCTAAACTGAAAAGAGGGAACATTAATTCTTTCTCAGTGCTGTGCGGGTGCGTATGAGCTCAAGAAGCTGGGCTTCTTTCCAAAACCTGGCTCTGACTCTTGCCTGCTCCATGACTTTGGTCTGGTCGTGGACCTCTCTGGGACCTCGTGTCCTCAACTGTAAAATAAGGCAAACCTGGCTGGTATGGTTACTGCACAAAAATGACACAGGTTTTAAAGCACTGGGCACAGTGACAGGTTCTATGTCAATGTAGTTGGAGCGTTTCGAGTTGGGCTGCTGTTGCTCCTCATCTGCACCTGTTAATGTTGCTGAACCTTCAGCACCAAGTGTCCATGATGAGTGTTGATCTGTAGGTGATTGAAGCCTCACTCTATGGCAGTCAGATTCGTTCATTCATTAACTCATTCATTCAACAGTTATTTAAAGAATATCTGCTCTGTGCGAGGCATAATTCTAGGTGCTCTCCTTCTCTGCCTGGTGTAGGCAAGACCATCAGCAATGTGAAGATATAGAATAGAAAGTGACGGAGATAAGGTGTGGGCAGCAAGGCTGAGGCTGGTACCCTGCTCGGGATGCAGAGCCAGTGAGGGGACTTGGTGGGAGGGCTCTGGGCGACCTTTGAGATCACTGTGAATGGGTCAAAATAAGCCTTGGGATCACTCGGCTGGGAGGAGATGTGGAGGGGCCAGTTTATTAGAAAATGACTTACGTGGACCCTGGAAATCAGCTTCTTTGCCCTAAAGAAATAAAAAAAGGAGAAATGTTAAAAGCAGCACTAAGAGCTTTAGGTAAAATGTAGAAAATGGGGTTGGGGCTGAGGTGCTGTTGACAAGAGGATGCTAAGTGTGAGAATGGATTACTAATAGGAGTTACGGAATTTCCCCAAAAGGGGAAATTGTCATCTGGTGACAGTGGAGTGATTTATTCATTTGACGTCTAATGCCACAATTCCCTGTCTCCTGAGCAATAGTGATATTCTCAATGCCCTATCTAGGAAGGAAGATATTAGGAACTAGTTGTTTGCTAAGCTCAAAGTCTCTGTTGACCTTAAAACAACTTGCCTGAAAGAAAAATGACCTAGTATATATTTACTATTGAATATAATTTTCCTTAGGAAGTCTGCAAGCCTATTAAACATTAATAGGGAATCTCATTTTCATGTGTTTCTGTTTAAAGCGAACTTGTGGAAATGTAGGTTGTTAGCCATTCAGAAATCCATTCGCCTCCCCCTTCCCCACCCCCTCCCAGGGATCTGAGAAACTAGGCTCCTTTAATGAGTGGAAGGTAAATTAATATTCTGCGGGCAGAACTTGGGATATTTAGCTCTTGTCTTTTGGGGACTGGAGAAAGTGGGGGGTTTCACAAATTATTAAAGTCAAGAGAACCCATGCCATTTTAATTTTGCATATTCTGGGAACCTCCAAAGAAGCAAAGTTTGACTGAAGAAGACCAGGTAGCATTAGGGATAATTTCTATAATTTACCTGTGTTTTTTCCTAAGCTCATTAGAGTTCAGTTCATCTGACTATAAACATCAAGATGCTATGATGCCTACCTCAACACTTCCTTCTGAGGGTACAGACAGCACCTTCTTAAATGAACACAGGCTTGATGCTTCAATTGCCAGACCAGTTAGAGGGTCCACAGGTAGTGGCCTGTAGAATTGCTTAGACCTGTTTAGGGAGTATGATTTCATTGATCTATAAAACACTTTGCACTACTTGAGGATGTTTGAAGACTCACAGGAGAAATCTCTCTTTGGTCTTAATGGTGGGAATAAAGCTGATCTTCATCATGACTTTCCTGAACACATGCAGACCTTAAAAAAGTGGATTGATGTCCTTAGGACAAAGCGTTTCATATGTCAAGTTATTTGATGAATTCTAAGGGAATTCATCCAGCATGGTCATCTCTCCCTAGGATTTCATAAGGTCTCAGGGTCAAGTGTGGACCCCCTGGGCTGATCCAGAGAAGAAGAGAAGACACCAGCTGTGATGAGGTACTGTTCATCTAGGAATCAGGAATAGATGTCAACAGGTGCCAAGGTGCCAGGTACATTTAACCCTACCAGGAATATTTTGAGGGACTTATTATCATTCAGCCTGAGTATATTAGGTGTGTTAGGCCATTCTTGCATTGCTATAAAGAGATAACCGGAGGCTGGGTAATTTATAAAGAAAAGGGGTTTAATTGGCTCGTGGTTCTACAGGCTGTACAGGAAGCATGGTGCTGGCATTTGCTCAGCTTCTGCAGAGGCCTCCGGAACCTTATAATCATGGCAGTAGGCACAGGGAGTGCCAGCGTCTCACATGGCAAGAGCCAGAGCAAGAGAGAGTGGAGGAAGAGGTGCCACACACTTTTCAATAACTGACCTCCCAAGAGCACTATCAGAAGGACAGCACCAAGCCATGAGGGATCTGTCCCTGTGTCCCAGACACCTCCCACCAGGCCCCACCTCCAACACTGGGAGTTCCATCTCAACATGAGATTTGGAGGGGATGTCCAAACTATATCAAGTGGTGAAAGACGGAAGACAGGAATGAGATAATTCCTTTGAGAGTCCAAAAGTATTCCTCATGCAGACATGTCACATGATCAGAGCAGAAGCAAGAGAAAGTGGAGGGAGGTGCCACACACTTGTAAAGGATCAGATCTCACAAGAACCTACTCACTACCCAAGAGGATGGTGCTAAACCATTCATGAGAAGTCCGCCCCCAGGATCCAATCACCTCCCACCAGGCCCCACCTCCAACACTGGGAATCACGTTTCAGCATGAGATCTGGGTGGGGACACACATCCAAACTATATCACTAGGCTTCAGAGAAGCTAAGATACTTGCCCAGAATGTCATGGCTAGTAAGCGATTGAGCTGAAATTTAAGTCCTAGTATATCTTCAAGTTCTGCATGAAAACCCCCTACTGTTTACTGCTTTTTAGTAGTCTTTGAGTTTTCTATTGGTGCTGTTAACAAATTACCACAAACTTCAAACAACACACATTTATTCTCTTACTGATCTATAGGGTCAGAAGTCTGACTCAGGTCTCACGGGGCTGAAATCAAGGTGTCAGCAGGGCTGAGTTCTTTCTGGAGGCTGCAGGGGAGAATCCATTTCTTTGCCTTTCCCCACACAGGCTCGTGGTCCCTTCCTCCATTTTCAGAACCAGCAATGGCCAGTGGAGTCTCACATGACATCACGATGACACCCTCACCTGCCTCCCTCTTCTACTTTTAAAGACTCTTGTGATTCTACTGGTCCTACCGGGAAAATCCGGGATACTCTCCCTACCTCAAGATCCATGACCATAATTATATCTGCAAAGTCCATTTTGCCATGAACAGTAATGGTCTCAGGTTTCGGGAATTCAGGTCCAGATGCCTTTGAGAGCCTACCCAAAGGTAGGCATTCTGCCTGCCACAAGCAGTTTTTCTTCTTAGCATCTATCTTGTTTTTAATTTGGGAGATATCAGGAGCTAGTTGTGGAACTAGTGGTGAATATCTTAACCCCCTTCCCAGTGGTTGCTGGAAATCTCCAAACCAAATATGTAGTTTTCATCCAGCCAGGGGCATGTGTACATTTTGTACTAGCTGAACCACTGCCTCTATCTTACCTTTCTGTGGACCCCAATTCTCTCACTGATTTTTATATTTATTCTGCCACATCACAGCTATATCTGAATGCACTTCAAAATTCCTTCTGAAGATAGGGTGTGTGTAAATAATTAAATGAAGCCAGGTGGGTGACCTTTGCTGCCCAGGGTTCCTGAGCAGTTGACCTGGAGTCTCTTAGAGTTCCAGAATAAATACCAGGCAACTTCGGGCATTTACTTCTGAAGGTGGAGGTGCTGCCGAATTCTGCATGAAGCAAGCTCACACTGTGTTGGTCTAGAGTTTTAAGCTGTGGTTCTGCTGGTGAAAGATTCATTGAACATCTAGATTTCCATTTTTTCTTGTGGCCAAAAGCCACAAAACTGATTTCTAAAGTTTGCCTGCAGAAATATAAAAGGCTTATTGGATAAGGTTTACTCTTAAAGAGTTTTAACATATTTGTCACCTGCAGTTATCCCATTGAATATCTGAGAGCTTTATGATCCTTTCATCATCCAGAAAACTTTCCATTTCTTTTCTTCAATTTCTTCCCTTGAAAACAAGTACTACCAAAGCTAAAGCTAGGTTTTCTGCATGAATGGACATAGCATAGTATGGGTAATATGAAACAATTTTATTTGACTTCATGATGCAGCACAGGGTTGTTTGAGATCTTTCTGTGCTCCCATTACTACTTAGAGTTTTCGTGTACCATGACCATCAGTTTGCGCATTGGGAGAAATAGGTGGAGGGCAGTGGGTTCCTGGCCAAAGCAGTTCAGGGACATCTGATCTGAGGCTGCTGAAAGCCCCTTCCAAGTTGGAATGGATTTTCTTGCCAACTACCATGACTTGCTTTTCAAATTTGCCAGGTAGAGAATACCTGTCAAGCCCTGTCAACTGCTCTGTCGATGTTGACTGATGGCTGTCAATGTCCATGCAAGGTGGCTTTGGGAGGGATGCCAAAATTGATCAGATGCCAACCTAGACTTCCCTCAGGGGGCTACTGCAGTTTGATGCAATCAGAAAGGCTAAGGAAGCATCACCTCTGGGCCCTGCAGCCTGCTTTTGCTGAACCCTCAACCTGCAGAGATACCCAAGGCAGGACACAGGGACTGACACAATGGGGGATTCCATCTGCATTGCTGGAACGCCATTCTCAGCCCATGAAGCTCAGCCCATGAAGCCCCTGTGAGTCAGGCTCAGAGTGCAGTGACAGCAGCCTCCATGGCCCATGTGCTGGGCAAACCGCAAGGAGAACACTTGCAGCCAAGAGCTGCCAAGGAGCCTGGCCAAGGAGCCAGAGAAGCAACAGTGATCAGGGAAGCCCCACGTATCAGGATGAGGCTGAGCAGGGATTTGAGGGGAGCAGGAATTGATCTGTACTTGGCCACAGGGGCTTTCCTGTCCCAGGAAACAAAGGCATTAGGAAAGGCTTGATTGAAGGCTGCTTGGACCCTATGGTACTGTTTCTCACCAACATGTGGCCACAGTCTTGCTAAACTGCCGTATGCACATCAGTTGGCAAGGCTTTAATAATCCCACTTCTAGTGGGAACCTGTGTTAAGGGGCTGGTGAACGCAAGATGCACAGAGCTTTGCGCATCTGCACCTGGGGCATGTGGACCTCCCCAGAGCCTTTGCGCCTCCACACTCAGTCCAAGGCGGGGAGAGAATCTCAGCTCAGCTCCTCAGCTCCCCAGCTCCGCAGCCTACTCCTAGGCAAATACTAGGCCTTTGCTCCAGGAAGCCAGATGCACAGCACAGAGAGCAATAGCAACACAAAATAACACCCCCTGCAAAATGTATTTAATACAGGCCCTGGTTTCCTGAAGGATGCTTTCCAGATGTGTGTTACAGCAGACTCCGGGAGAATAGGGGCTAAGGTAATTTTCTAAAAACAGAAAGAAGAAAAATCTGTTTTGTGTCACTATACCAGACAATTACCTTTCCAGTGTTTTAGCCTTTTCATTCCTGGTCTAATATTAGCAGCATGTTTTTCTAATTGTTTTTATTCTGCAAAAAGTATTAGCAGTTTTAACAAACTTACTGATATTTAGTCCTTTAAAAAATATATCCTTTTGCTCTAAGTCCTTGGGAAAAAGTAGCTTTTCTTAAAGTGCCTTTATTTTATGAGTTCATGTAATGGAGAGGCTTTAAGTAACACCACAGATTCCTCGCTTCAGACTTCTCAAATTTGTTTTGGTCAAAGTTGATGGCTTTAGTTACATAGATGTAGCTTGTTGAAAGTATGTAATATAAGGGCCAGCAAAAGATAGACTAAGACACAGTGTATGTTTCTCTTTATTGAGCTTGTTGTGTGTTTTTGCAGCAAAGGCTGAACACTAGAATGAACCAGGAATTGGGGAGAACATATGAAGGGATAGAAGTAAAAATTTTGGGGGCAACTGGTATATTCTGGGTTCTGGGTGAGGAGCTTTATATAACTGTCATTTAAGTCTCACAGCAGACATTTAAAGTGACTGTACATAGCAGCTGATATGGCACCATAGCACTGGTGCCATTTTCCAGGTAAGGAAACTGAGACTTGGAGCAGTTGAATAATTTGCTAAGATGTGAGAGTCTGTGAAAAGTGGAGCTGGGATTAGACACAAGATTGTGTCACTCCCAAGCCTGTGCACCTTCTTGTCTATCATACTTTCTTTCCTCTAACTGACCCACTGAAAAAGCTTTCAGAAACTAAATGGTTTGAAGTGAAAGCCAAGACTTTGAAGCTCTAATGTCCACGTTGGGTTTAGAGAAAAACGCCAGTGACTTATACAAGTCACTGATAAGGGGATCCTGTCCCAAAGTTCTAGGTTTCTCCTGAGTGGTCGATATGGTCTGGCTGTGTCCCCATCCAAATCTCATCTTGAACTGTAGCTTCCATAATTCCCATGTATTGTGGGAAGGATCCAGTGAGAGATAATTGAATCATGGGGGCAGTTTCCCCCATACTCTTCTCATGGTAGTGAATAAGTCTCACGAGATCTGATGGTTTTATAAGGGGAAACCCCTTTTGCTTGGTTCTCATTCTTCTCTTGCCTGCCACCATGTAAGATGTGTCTTTCACCTTCTGCCATGATTGTGAGACCTCCCCAGACATGTAGAACTGTGAATGCATTAAACCTGTTTTTCTTTATAAATTACCCAGTCTCAGATATGTCTTTCTCAGCAGCATAAAAATGGACTAATATAGTGGTCAAGCCCTGCAGTGCTGTGCAGTCCCTGGTGGGGTACAACAGACTCCTTTATAAAGGGGGGCCTAATTCACTGATAGACTCACTACCCTCTTGTCCCACCTGCATCCTCAGGCCCCTGCTGTGCTCTTGCAATACATTCAAAGTACCCGTCACGTCTCTAAGGCCAGTGGAACATTAGGAAGGACAATGTAGTCAATGGTGGCAGGGGAAAGCAGGTATACACTTGATGACTGTAATAAAATCCCAGAGAAATTAAAGTCAGCCCCCACACTTCTACCCTCCAGAGCCATTACGGGCGGTTGGCAGTTCCTGTTCCTGCGAATGCCGTCTGTGGCCACCTGCCATGTGACCGTGAGCAAGGCTTAATCTCTTTGGCCCTCAGCTGTCTTGTATGTGAGACAAGGGATCCACTAGAAAAATCTTGTTCGCAAGACTCGAAGTAAACCAAATCCCTTGACGCTGAAATTGTAACAGTAGGATGGAATACGGGTAAGAATAATAATGCTATGAAAACAAGTGGGTTTTCCACCCCTCTACGTTGCTTTGAGCATCCCATAGACTGTATTTCTGAGGTGGAAGGGAAAGCTAGGAGCTTAAACATGAAGCAACACACTCAGGAACTTTGGTTCATGAGTCGGAGCCTGGATCCCATTCAAGATCTTAGAATTCTCAGTCCAAGGCTCAATTCCACCAACCACATGGCTTATGACCAAGTATGGGATTTGTTCTGGAAGAATATTTAAAGGATTATGGTAATGCAGGATGAGTTAAATTGGGCATTACTGGTATGTTTTTACCTGTTTTCCATCACACTACTTTCCTAAAACTGTTGCAGAGAAAGTAGGTAAATAATTTTCTCCCCACTGTCAGAAGACCATCTGCTGTTTGAGGCAATTCTCCTAGATATTATTATTATTATTATAATTTTTCTATTTCCAGTTAGCAGCGTACTTCCTTTAATATGATGCTTTCTGCAGATTTCTTAAGGCCATCTTGGTATTTTCTCTGCCTTTTCCTCTTCTTTAAGGGTGGGAGATTTTCTCTTACTGAAAGCGATACATTTCTACATTAGTACCTATTCATTTCCTTTTCATTTTCTCAGAGAAAAACAATCAGAGCTCATCGTTGCTGTCGTCATGGAGATTCCATGTCTCCAGAAGAAATCCAGTTGAGGAGTTTCTTTGTTAATCCCATACTGGACATTCAAGCTTTCTTGTTTGTATCCCATCAGCCCAGGCAGGGAAGCCATTGACATTGATTACAGTGTGATTCATAACCCAGGGTGGGCAGGGGGAAGTGTGTGTGCAAAAGGAGCTGTCCTGGGGCACTGGAGCTGTGCATACAGTAGGTGCTCAGGCAGCAGTTGGTGACTGGACAGAAGCAGCAGCCAGAGCTCTAACAACATGTCAGCATCTTGGCTGTCCACAGCATCATGAACTCAACACAGCCACCGCCAGCCTCATTATCTTCCTGGTAAACCTGCCCTCCTCCATCTTTCCCACCAGGGCCCCACTGTCTGCTGAGCTGTCCTCGTCTCGATTCTGTTCTCGCTCCTCCAGTCTGAAGTTTTGACTTTCATTCTACTGATACCCACATTTCCGGGCATCCCCCTTTCTTTCTCCTCTTCCGGCCCTCGGTTCTTTGCTCTGGTTCATGGCTGCGGAATCCTAGGGAACCAACCCTTCCCTTCCTGGCAAGTTTCTTGCTCTTCCCATAGCTGCTGGAACAGTGAGGGCACAGAGTAGGTCTGAAGCATATCTTTGCTGAACAATGGTGAGATGGAAGAGTATTCCCAATATGCAAATCTGACCATGTTACTTCTCTGTTTAAAATCCTTCAGTGGCTTCCACTGCTTTTAAGATAAAAACCTAAACCCTTGGATCATTCAGAGGCTTTCAAGACCTCATCAGCATCTTTTCCCATCACTACCCATTTGGATCTTGTGGCCTGGGCATCCTGAATGAGTGACCAGTGATGTTCTGGGCAATGCACCTGTTAAGTGCAGCAGTTGAGAATGACCTCCGGCTCTGGCATCAGATTGAACGTGGTCATGTTCCAGCTCCATCACAGAGCTCTGCAACCTAGAGGGAGTTGCTTAAAGGCTCTGTGCCTCAGTTTCCTCATCTGTAAAATGGGCTTGATGGAAGTATCACCTAATAAGGTTGTTGCGAGAATCCAATGTATGAATACATGTTAAGTCATTAAATTAGTACCTGGCATGTACAAATACTTCGTAGTTGTTATGCAGGTCTTACTGTGTGTGATTACTTTATACTTTGCTGCTTCCTTCTGTCTGGAATACCCTGCTCTACCTTTACCTAACCAATTCTACCCATCCTTTTAAGTCTCAGTCCCAATATCACAGCCTCTTGGAAACCAGCTTCTGCAGCTGTGTAATAGTAAAACCTTAAGTGGTAGAGTCAGAATGTATGACTTTAAATCCTCATTCTGCTACTCACTCTTTTATTCTAGTCTAACCTCACTAAGCCTTGGTTTCCTTGTCTATAGAGTTAGGATAATAAAATAATAATACCAATTATTTTGCTGTCATACAAAGTAAAAGTTTGTAAAGATATACCTAACATGTACTGAGCACTTCATTCATGCTAGGTATTGTTTTTGTTAGTGGCCATTCATTCTTACCTTTTATCAGGAACAAATCACTGTATTATAATAATCTTTTTACTTGTTTTTCTTGGCACCTAGATTGCGGGTTATATAAGTTCAAGGACAGGGTCTTTTTCATCATTATATCATGGCACTTGACACATCAGTCAGTGGGATGGACAGGAATCCAGCTGTTGTGTCAATACATGTGACCATTTGCATGCATAATTTAGGAGATGTTAGAAGATTGTGATGGTAGGAGAAGGAGATGTTGGGAAGGAAGGATGTTTTAGTGGGATGGGGGAGTGGAGCTGTTTTCTTTCTTTGGAAAGTACTGAAGACCGGAGGTTAATTGTTATTGCCCCATTTCATTTGGCATAAGGGTGACTGGGGATGGGAGAGGAAGCCTGTCCCAGAAGGGTTGGGACTCAACTGGAGACATGATGCATGCTTTATCAGTGGGATTTACTAACATCATACTGGTTCTTAGAGTCGTGCCTGTAAATATATAACAACCAGTGCTCCAAGAACAACACAAAGCTCTGATTTATAGTGTTTGCTGGTTACCGTGGTGTAAATCCCCCCACCATGGCCACTTTCAAACTACCCCTGCAATGTTATTAGCCAACCTGAAAAATTTCTGAAATTGTGCCAATTCACCAGGATGAGCTGGCCCCAGCATAGCGCTGTATAAACTTCTTACTTCAGTGTTTCCATCTGTAACATGTGAATCCTATAATGTGAGCATTCTGTCTCCAAGTATAGCTGCCAGGGAGAGGTGGTCAAATGTGATAAAACGTGGAAATGTTAGTGTTTTAACAGTGCCGCACGCGCTCACCCTTACATGGAAACTCTCTTCCCATCCACTGGCTGTGTGTCATAGGGCCAGGATATGTGCCGATGATCTCTCAAAAAGCAGCCTGTCCAGAGTTCGGCTCAGAGCAGTATATTTTGTTTTATCCTCCCAATCGGGGCTATGCTTTCTGCAGCAGACTGACTCAATTAGCCTTTCATTCCAGAGTCCAATTGTGAGTCAATTCCGAGGTTGTTAAGCAAAATGAGTCTGGTGGCATTAGTCTCTCACTGAAGGACAGTAATCCTCATCACAGTGTTGTTCAGTTAATAGTCTGCTGGAGAGACTGTGAGAAACGGGAGATGTGGAGAGGGAGCGACCTTTTGTCTATCTCTGGGGGACAGGCCGGGAGCGTGGGGCTGCCAGGTCAGAGAGCTGTTCAGCAGCCAGGTTGTGTGCAGAACCGGAGCCCCAGCTGCCTGAACTTGCAGTTGGCCTTTGCGAAGTTAGAAACCCAGTGTCACTAGATCGTTAACTTTCATGACCAGGAAAATTCTTTTGAAATTAACACTCAATCCAAGCTGGATGCCGTTGGAGCCAGTTGAGTAAGCCCGAGCCATCTTTAGGGATTTCCTCTGAAAAATAAACCCTTTAGCCAGGCTACAGAAAATAGGCAGGTTTTGTATCTTTCAGTGTGTTCAATTAAAGTCGGGAAACACCAGCGAGGCACGGACCGTGGTTGCCACTCAGGCGCGTACACATGCGCACACCCCAGCCACATTAGGAGGATTTTGCCAAAGCACTTAGCTTCCGCACATGGTCCTGTTTGGGGAGACTTATACAGGAGCTCTCTGAGGAGTGTCAGGTGCTGTGCAAAGGAAATAAAGCAGATCTCCAGCATCTGCTCCAGGCATTCACTGCAATGGAGTCAGGCCCCCAGAACATAGAGAGCACACAAGATGGGAATACTATGCAGCCATAAAAAATGATGAGTTCGTGTCCTTTGTAGGGACATGGATGAAACTGGAAAACATCATTCTCAGTAAACTATCGCAAGGACAAAAAACCAAACACCGCATGTTCTCACTCATAGGTGGGAATTGAACAATGAGAACTCATGGACACAGGAAGGGGAACATCACGCTCCGGGGACTGTTGTGGGGTGGGGGGAGGGGGGAGGGACAGCATTAGGAGATACACCTAATGCTAAATGACGAGTTAATGGGTGCAGGAAATCAACATGGCACATGGATACATATGTAACAAACCTGCACATTGTGCACATGTACCCTAAAACCCTAAAGTATAATAAAAAAAAAAAAAAAAGAAACAAAAAAAAAAAAAAAAAAAAAAAAGATGGGATCAGATAGGGAAGCTTGGGCAAGTCTTGTTTACAAGGGTTCAAGGAGAGAACCCCACACGAACATGCCTTTGCAGCGTAATGTGGACTTGGATAATTCCATCAGGTCTTTGAATGCCCTTTCTAGTTAAAATTGCAGGAAAGGGATGCATAACGTGCTTCCTTAGAAACCTTTGTGATCCCCACATATCCTACCCGTCTTGGTTCCACCAAACCAAGCTCGTTTGTATCATAAAGTGTGCCAAGAAAATACAGTCTCTTAGGTGGAAAGAAGTGAAACAGCTCTGGGTATGTTGACAGCCAATTCTGGGGTGAGCTAAAGACAGAAGAAAACTGAGACAGCCTCCCATTGTCTCCCATAATTGCCAGATAATTTAAATTCTTGTGAAGTCCATTATGTTCTTCCATAGAAACAGAGCAGTTGTCTGCCGAGATATGACCTCAGAGGTGGCCCAGCTCTCATTCAGGATTTCTCCAACAATATCCTCTTCAGATGGAAAAACAGCCAGTTGGCCACAAAGAGCCCTCTTCTCCCCAGACCAGCGTGTCTGCGGCTTCTGTCCCCTTCTGGGCTGCTGCATCTTCACTGCCACCCAGGGCTTCTGGGTGGACTGCGCCGGCCCCTGGAGAGATTCCAACCTGCAGGCAGCTGTCGCATCTTGCAGCAGCCTCTCCAGGCACAGCCTTGACCACAGGCCCACCCGCCTAGAGCAAGCCTCTCTGTCCCTCTTGCCTTCCCCTTCTGCTCCCCAAAGGCAGGCTCCTCCTCAGTGCCACTCGGCTGGAATAAATCACTACCCCTGGGCTGGTGGATGAGAGGTGATTTACAAGACAGAAACACACATTCTTAAAGCCAGTAGGAACTACAGGAGCAGATGGGCTGTAGGATCCTATTTTGATGCCAGGGACACGTTTCTGTATAAAGTAAATATTTTCCCAGCGTGGATCTCCGGTGAGTGTGTGGAGAAGCGTATTTCCTAAAGATGCAAATAAGTCTAGTCAGAAATAAATATTGAATGGAAACTTCAAAGCCTCTAGATTCCTCCAGTTATAGGCCCTGAAGACTTCTCTCTGAATAAACAGACACACAGGTGGGCGAGGGCTGGGCAAAGGGACATGAGGGGGTTGAATGAGAAAGGATGCCAACAGTTTCTTAGCTCATGTTTTCTACGTATTTTGTGCGTGTGTGTGTGTGTGTGTGCGTGTGCAGAAAAAGGCATATCAACAAAGGAATAAAGAAAACATGTCTGTCCAGAGGCTTAGGATGTTTTAAAGCACATTTCCACCCCCCACCCCTTTTTTCCTATTGTAGATCTCGCCTTGCGGATTTTTTTACCAACTGCCAGCCAGAGTCAAGGTCTGTCAGCAGCTGTCTAAAGGAAAACTACGCCGACTGCCTCCTCGCCTATTCGGGCCTTATTGGTAAGATCCGGGAGAAGCCGGATGGAAGAAGAGTGTGGTTTGCAAATACCTGCGTTCTTTCCATTGCGCCTTGCTGATGTCTGCAGAAGTGAAAATCTCACAGTAACCTCTGGGCTGGGGTTTGGATGTTAAATCCTTGAGGACATGCCTGTAAAAAAAAAAAAAGAAGAAGAAGAAAAGAAAAAAATGGGATAATGGATGCATGAAAGGCAGAGGCAGGAAGCGGGGATTATTAAGGAGTGGGGAGGCTGCAAGTGCGCAGACGGGCGAGGCATCTCAGTTGGGAAACTGACCACGCAGAACAAAAGCAGAGAGAAAAAACGCTTGGTTATGGAAGAAGAAAGCGAGTCAAACCAAGTTAATTGAATTAGGGAACTTTGGAGAAAGGGAAGTCATTCAGGCTGGGGAAATCAAAAAGGCTGTTTCCCAGAAATGGTCCTTTGGAAATAAAAACCCTAAATACAGGGGCCCTGCTTGCTGTTAATGTTCTTGGTAATTCAACTCCCAGTGTGCAGAGGGTGATTTAGGCTAAATTTTTTTTTCCTGAAAACAGACATGGCAGAAACAGTATTTTCTGTCTTTCAAGACCCAAGGCTTTAGAAGAACCATGTTCTCAGCATTCTGAGCAGTGTGATTACACATGACCGCCGTGAGAGTCAGAAGGGAAGCAAACTTGGACCCCTGGATACCAGGGGCTGTCAGGGGGAAAGGCAGGTGTCCCAGGTACCGGGGACAGCAGAAGCCTTGGTGGCAGGGCTCGTCTCAACTGGCATCTGAGAAGGAACATGCAGTGAAGGCTGTGGAAGGGTGAGGAAAATCACAGTTGTCAGAAGCACGATGGCTCAGCCAGGGTGTGTGTTCCTGCCGGCTGTCTGTGTCAGGGTCACACACGTCACCACTAGGAAGAACCTCCCCCCAAGAATGACAGCACAGACTACATTCTTTGTCACCAGAGCATCTTCAGCAGGCAGCTTTGGGAAAATCAATAACGGTACTTAATGCAGGGATGGACAGGTTCCTGGTACATTCTTTACTCCCAACTTTTTGGAAGGATACCTGCCCTGCTGTGGGTAATAGCTTTCCCTGGATCCCCAAGTATTTTCTATTTTTATTGATTGGGCCAATGAGTGTACCTTCCTTAAGCCAATACTCCAAACTTGCATTCACTCTCTCCTTTTCCCGAGTAAGTTAATCTCTACTAGGGATTACGTATCAACTATGGAATTGCAGAAATAACAAAAGTAGTTGTTGAGTATCTCCAACTCAACTCTAGCTGCATCTGCTAACAGTGTCTACATGTTATAGACGTGAGATGTAATAGGTGGTCAGTAATCCACAGAATGTATTTGGTTCACAAACAGAAAAGCAGTTTTTTTCCAAGCTCCTCCATGTCGATGGATGTAGTCCCTGTTAACACTTCAGTCAGTGCCTTTCCCAGGTGTACCTGCTCCTTAACCTCTTTAGGAGGGGCCAAGGCCAGGTACTGCCAGCATTTCCGGGAAGTTATTCCTAGGCTTGGCAAACCCTTAAACCCTTACACACCTAAGGATGATGAATGAATGAAGGGCCCAATGGCAGAAGCAATGCATTGCATAGACCAAAATGTCTTTCTCTGTTGGGTCTGGATCTCTTTCTCCAATTTCTTTCTGGACAAGGCTTATTCCTACTTCTTCCATATATGCCAGGGGCCCACCGTGGCACCAGGCATATCCAATGGCCTTAACCTCCTCCCCTAGTGTTTAGGGTGCCTGTTCCTTTCTCAACCAAAGTTAGGAGTTCCCTCTATGCAGTAGGTTAAAATGTTCATCCCAAGGTATAATGCGATATTATTTAGTTCAAGTCAGTAAAGAATATAGGGCAAAGACAGTATGCCCTTGACTCAGAGAAGTTTAGAACAGAATTATTTTTCTGTTTGTGATCCAAATACACCCTGAGGACTACTGACCACCTATTACTTCTTACATCCAGAAAATATATAAAAACAAAAGCCTTCTTGTCATCAGCGGGCATTGCCTGGTGCCAGCCACCCAGGAGAAGACATTTGGTTTGGATTAAGTATAAATGCTTTGTGTGTTTGTGCCAGTTTAGAACTCATCAGAAATATCACGACAAGATGTAGGCAGGAAGGACCACCCAGCATTTCTCTGAGCACCATTGAGAGTCCACAGGCAATACTCTAGGAGCCGTTGGCTTAGAGAATTTCCATTGTTTGTTTCCAGTTCTTTCACAACGTGGAAGACTTTATTTAGATCAGTTGAGAAGACCCCATATGTATGTGTATACATTCAGGGTGCGGGCTAACCGCTAGGAAGCTTCTAGCTTCCCTATGTCACTCTAAAGAAACCATTTGCTTCTGGGGGAAGTAGATTCAAAGTCCTAAACAAAATTGTTTAAGATATGTAAACCCAGCTCTATCTATTAATGAAGATTAATGACATTTTCAAGAAAATGCAAGGGATTTGGCAACTCATGCGTTCTCTAAGTTAATTCTTTCCTACTCCACGACATCTACACCACTTGTGCATGAAAGAATACCCTAAGTGCAGCTCAAGGAGTTCTGTTATAATTTTTAAAGTAAATGTGTAAATTATTTTATGTGCTCAAGATAAATTGCCGAGAAAATGCACTGCTTAACATAATTTCCCACTCAGCAAACACAATGTTTGTAATTATCCACGGTGCATCCGCCGTCAGGGGAATATTGGTTTCTTTTTAGGCTATGGAAAAGTATCATCGTACAACAATAAAATGCCTTGTTTTTATTCTTTTAGGCACAGTCATGACCCCCAACTACATAGACTCCAGTAGCCTCAGTGTGGCCCCATGGTGTGACTGCAGCAACAGTGGGAACGACCTAGAAGAGTGCTTGAAATTTTTGAATTTCTTCAAGGACAATACGTGTCTTAGTGAGTTTGTAAAAAATAAGACACAAACGAGCAAACGCATTTTCTTCTCTGAGCTCCAGCTGTACCTCTTGTACCTTGTGCCTGTACCTCTTGTTTCCTGCGCCTGCTTCCTCCCTCTGTCTGTCTTTCTCCCTTTCTGCTTAGTCACTGATAGTAAATCCAACTCCTTTTGTGGGCCACCCAATGTAATGCAGCAGGGAACCCAGCAAGTGATGAACTGGGTGCTGCTAAGACTGTGAATCCAAAGGCCTGAGAGAGCAAGAGATTCAAATAACTGAGGGTACATTATGTGGGAAAAGAACGCTTCTACCCGCAGATCAAATTTTGATCTTGGCAGCCTGCGGAGAGTCTGTTCCAAAGGTTCTTGAAACCTGGGCGGAATATACAATGTGAGAAGCTCAGACAAATTAGATGGGGATAGGCCTCCAAGGACTCTCTGAGAAAAATTAGAATGTTAACATCAATAGCCCCTTGGATGCTCAGGGCTGGCTCAGAGGAGAAGCAACAATTCTTGAGTGGGATAAACTGGCGATACAGGCAGGAGGCTCGGGATGCCCGTTATCTCTGGAGGCGAGATAAGCACTGCGGAGGCGGGAGGGGGCTCCTGCTTGAAAGCAGAATCTGTTCTTATTGCAGTGTCCTTTAGGCAGTTTGGAAACATGTTTCCCAAAGGGACAAGGATAGAGAGAAATGGACAGATGTGAACAATGGGCATTCATCAAGCTCTCAAAGCACAGTGCCAGGATTCATATATATCTACCCAGATGTGCACACCCTAGATGACACTCCAGCTGAGATACCTGAAAATTTCAGCCCACTCTGTGGCAGCCGCTATTTATTGATTATCTTCCACGTGTTCAAATTCACTGTATAGCGAGTGTAAAATATACATTCTCATTTATTGTAATCTACACAAGAGTCCTCATAGACGTAGGTGGTTTTATCCGGCCATACAGCTGAGTAAAGCCTGGTAATTCACATAGGCCTCGCGTGCCAGAGTTAGGATCCAAAGTGCAAATCGTTTTGCGGCCCCCTGTGTCCTAAGAGCTTTGTTCACCCCGATGTTGAAGAGCTTGTTGGATGAGAACATAGACCTGAACTTCAGGAACCAGGTCAGTCCGACTTCCTGGTGGGAGGGGTGGACTAAGTTTCTAGGAAGCAAGGCTCAGCCACCCACCCCTCTGAGAGCCCTGTCTTCAAGTGACAATTTCTCCATGATGCTTGGTTGGTAGCTAATAGTTTACTATGCACACACACACACACACAAAAGCTTTTGAGTGTTACTCTAAAACTTCCTCATCATTTACTTTGTTGATAGGAAAAGTCGAAGTCATTTGCTTACTAGACACTTCAAAAAATGTGGCTGTAGTCAATTGCTTTGGGCCTCTTAAAAATAAAACAAGCTTTTGGATTCTTAAGTGAAATTCACACCCACAAAAGTAGTGTCCAGTAAGGAGACCTTCACTACGACATTGAGGCATACCAAGGAATCACAGCTTGGACCTTTTATTTGGTCTCGACTGAAAATATGTGTGTGTGTGTGTGTGTGTGTGTGTGTATGTATGTATGTATGCATATTTCCTCTTTTTCACATCCTGCAGTCTTCTGGCAGAATGCAAGTTTTAACGAAGATAAAGCAATGACAGTGGAGGTCAGTGCAAGAAAAGATTTTGCTCACACTGGCTGGAAAACTTCTCCCTCACAGGGAAATTAAAGTTGTTCCTGCTTTATAACCTTTTTGGTGAAGGAGAGAATAGTCTGGTGTCTCATTGCTAATGACTTTTCAATAAAAATAAATGCATTTTGTCTGCATCAGGGGCCAAAGCCAGCCAGAATTTTTCACAGTCATCCCATTTCCACTGTGACTAGACGGGGCACAGAGCCCCAAAGACGCAGGGCCATCAGTTCAATCTCTTGCAACTAGAAGGAATCGCAACTTGTAGATTCTAGCCCAAATGTAGAAACTTAATTCTGCTCCCTTCAGATTAAGCCAAACCTCTCCCAAATTCTCGTATCACGAACACAACTCTAGCCAATTGTTTATTTCTAGTTTCGGGGAGGAAACAGTTGTTTTTAAGCCATGTGCATGACAGATGCAGGGGGAAGAGACAAATGGGATGGAGGTGAGGCTAGATATCAGTAGCCTTCACTCAGGTCTTTATTCAGATGGCACCTTCATCAGGAGGCCTTCCTGGATCCGTTTAAGTAGCAACTCCCTCTCCCCACTCAATGCCTCTGGCACTCCCTTGCTTCATTTTCTCCAAGCATTTCTCACTGCCTAATGTATTATATATTTCACTTATTTGCCTGCACAACCAGAATGTGACCTCCACGAGGGCGTGGACTTTTATCTTTTGTTGCTGTTGTTGTTCACTACTGTGTGCCCCATGCATAGTTCAGTGCCTGGCACTTAGTAGATATTCTATTAACATTTAAATGAATGAATGAATGAGCAAGTGAACAACTGAACCGCTGCTGTGGCAAGGCAAACACACTGGGAAAAGCACAGGTAGTTGCAAGAAACTGTGAGTCTCTTGAATCTACATGTTTTAAGCAAAAGCAAGGGTAGCAGTGGTGGTTCTTCTGGGCATTTAAGGGAACTGGTCCCTGTTTGCCTCTTTCTCTGCCTCACACTCACCAGTTAAGCCATGGAACATAGCTGGGAGCATAAAAAGCATTTATATTAATTTGAAGCTGTTTCTTACAGCCCCCAAAAATGTAAAGGTGCAGAAAACAAGCTTCCAATTTACTGAACTTAAAGGATAACAATTTTAGAACAAAATGTCACTTCTAAGAGGAAGATTAGGCTTAAATTATTCTGTCTTGAATATAGAAAAATGCCAACTAAGAGTCATATATTAACAATTTGCACATTCAGGTCCCAAATGGAGGAGTTTGGTTTTTTTATACAATGAATATGAAATAAAAAAAAAAAAATCCTAAATCCAGGCCAAATCCCCGAAGACCTGATTAGAAACTGTTTTTTATTCATTTTGGGGAGGGAAACAACACACAACCAATTTACTCTTGCCATAAAAACAATCTAATCCTATGAAATTGTAATAAGCTTTTGAAGTTTTACATTTTAAACTTTTCATTTAAGCAGGGCTGCTCCTACCTAATTATGCAGATTTTGTTTGGAAGACTGGAGCACAAAGAGAAAAAATAATCTTACTTAAATTTTCACTAGATAGGGTAGATTATTTTTTTAAGAAACTGGTTCCATTTTGCCGGCCATATTAATGGGAATGCCATTGAATTGCCTCAGTCTCATGATTAGGACTTTTTTAAAAAAAGCACTAATTAGTTTCCTTTTAATATAGAATATTGACAGAGCACAAGAATTATCTGGGAAAATGGGACAGTTATGATCCCAAGGAACAGTACTGAGGCTGGGTTTCAAAGGGCTTGACTGATGGATATTTCAGGGCAAGGATCTTGCTCAGCACCTGCAACATAAACAGGAAGAAAATAAATATTTGTTGCATTCTGAGCATAGCTAAGTGTCCAGCTCAGGGTTTAATGACTGAATTGATTTTTGAGCACCTGACCCCAAAGACTGACTCTCAGCATGTATAGGGCAAATGGATGGATGCGTTTTGTTCAGAGAAGTCCAATGCTATAATCAGAATTTCTAGTGTGCCTCTCTGGCTGTGTATATCCTGTCTGTTACATTTGCTGCTTGACTTTGAAATTGGATTTCCTCCTGTTTTATTGCAGAAAATGCAATTCAAGCCTTTGGCAATGGCTCCGATGTGACCGTGTGGCAGCCAGCCCTCCCAGTACAGACCACCACTGCCACTACCACCACTGCCCTCCGGGTTAAGAACAAGCCCCTGGGGCCAGCAGGGTCTGAGAATGAAATTCCCGCTCATGTTTTGCCACCGTGTGCAAATTTACAGGTGAGAACTGCGTCCAGATTCCTTTTTGGGGCTCCCTTCCTGGTGTGGGAGGGGAAACACGGGCAGACTCATTTTCCGAAATGTATGCAGAGATAGATGACGAATGCTGCTCGGGTTTGAGTCTCAAAACTGCATTTTAAACACAACCAGTGAAGATTGTGACGTGTCATATAGTGCAGAGAAAGTCAGACTATGTAACTGACTCTGTCATTTATTTGGGAGTGTGGCTTGTTTCTGGCCCTACTTTCTTTACCTATAAAATGACGGCTCTGGGGAGATGCATCTCTGAAGTTTTTTGTGCGTGGGGTTGTCAAGTTGGCTTGGTTACATATTTATTATGCTGATTCCGTGTTCTCTGCAAAGCAGCAGCATAATAAAAGGAAAGCAGCTCTTGACTTTGTCATCATCACATGGCACAGAGTATTTAACTGTCTCTAAAGGTAAACCAGATTTTGTCCTTGTGATAGTTTACTGAGAATGATGTTTTCCAGTTTCATCCATGTCCCTACAAAGGACACGAACTCATCATTTTTTATGGCTGCATAGTATTCCATGGTGTATATGTGCCACATTTTCTTAATCCAGTCTATCGTTGTTGGACATTTGGGTTGGTTCCAACTCTTTGCTATTGTGAATAGTGCCGCAATAAACATACGTGTGCATGTGTCTTTATAGCAGCATGATTTATAGTCCTTTGGGTATATACCCAGTAACGGGATGGCTGGGTCAAATGGTATTTCTAGTTCTAGATCCCTGAGGAGGGGGGAGGGACAGCATTAGGAGATACACCTAATGCTAAATGACGAGTTAATGGGTGCAGGAAATCAACATGGCACATGGATACATATGTAACAAACCTGCACATTGTGCACATGTACCCTAAAACCCTAAAGTATAATTAAAAAAAAAAAAAAAAAAAAAAAAAAAGGTAAACCAGAGACAGTGGTGCTGGTTAATTCCCATGCAGACTGCTTGATGGGTTGGTTCTTCAGAAGCAAAAGGAAGTGCTCTTTGGCAGTAGGAGGAGCCGTGAGGAGGCACAAGCTGCCCTGCAAACCCCCGCATGTGGATACAGTCCAGTGAGAACGGTCAAGAACATTCTTTGGGGTTAATCCAGGTCTGCGAGGGCAGAACCACAGCAAGATAGAAGTGGCAATTTCCTGTCTTCAGTCAAAAGCAGAGTCTTTATCCTGCCTTTTTTTCATAATAATGAGTACTCAGCTATTTGGCAAGACATTTCTTATTTGTATGTTCACAGGGTACCTTCACATTCTTTTTTTTTTTTTTTTTGAGACAGAGTCTCACTGTGTCACCCGGGCTAGAGTGCAGTGGCACAATCTCGGCTCACTGCAAGCTCCGCCTCCTGGGTTCACGCCATTCTCCTGCCTCAGCCTCCCGCGTAGCTGGGACTATAGGCGCCCGCCACCACGCCGGCCTAATTTTTTGTATTTTTTAGTAGAGATGGGGTTTCACCATGTTAGCCAGGATGGTCTCGACCTCCTGACCTTGTGATCCGCCCGCCTTAGACTCCCAAAGTGCTGGGATTACAGGCATGTGCCACCGCGCCCAGCGGTACCCTCACATTCTTTACCCCTTTGGGTGTTATCCTCCTGATGCCTGCAGGAGAGGTGCTATCACTATAGTATTGTAGCTTCTTTTGTTTGAGGACACGGGGGCTCAGAGAAGGATCACCCTCACTCAAGTCTGCAGAGCTAATGGTCACAGAGTCAGCACTGGGAACCCAGGAGCCTCGTTCTTTCCATGATTTTTCCTGTATTTTGAGGGTAATGGTGACCACATGATGACTTCTGCCTCCCGCTGTGCTGGAGAAGGGGATGTTTGGTGGCCTATGTGCCAAGCACTGTGCTGTCACCTCATGCTTATCACTGGAGCACATCTAGGCCCCCGGCCCCCATCAAGGGTCAGCCTCACTAGAATTCTCACAAGATGACTTCTTTCGCCAAATACCAGCTTGACCCACAACCCACTTCATTCCCTAGAAAGTTTCAGAAACCTGTTTTGATTTGCTTGGTATCTCGAGACCCTTCTTCATCTTGGATGTCCTCCACGCCATTCATCTGAGCTCGTGTCTCTGTCCTTTGTCCTTCTAGTTCTCCACTCTAGACACATAGTCTTCAGAGACATGCACACAAAACACTAAGGAGAGGCCGATAAGGAAATGGCACAGCCCAAGATCAACCAGATGTGCTTCATACTTCTCAAGAATTTCCCGGGCATTTACTCTCTCCAAAGCACTGTGCAGAGAAAGCCAGAGCCAGGAGGAGCTCTGGGAAATACTGTGGCATGGAACTGCTCCATCCTGCAGCGAGGCCCTGAGTTTCAGAGCAGGGAAATGATGTGTTCGGAGTCCTCCAGCGAGTTGAAAGCAGGCCTAGAGCCAGGCAGGGAACAGGGTCTCTGTTCCATCTCCCGCCGGTACTCTGCACCCTGCTTCCTCCTAGGTCAGCCTTCCAAGCTTCTTGTGCCCATTCAGATTCTGGTGTCAGTAAAGACAAGTGGTCAGGTGAGGGGCAGGATCCTATTATCATAAGGTGATCACAGGAAGCCACTGGTGGTTTCTGGAAAGAAAAGGCAAGTTCTGGCTGCAGCAAAACCAGCTTCTTTTCTGCACACGTCTCAGGGTGACTGCAGAGGCAGCGTTCAGTGTTCAGCCTGTTTATTAAGTCCCTTCTCTGTTTTAGAAACTTTGTGGAGATGGGCATTCAAAAACAAAAGTTGCCTTGTCAGTAAACTTAGAATACTGGGCAAGATGCAACTAGTCAACATTTTTGGAAGTTAATAGGCGATATCTCAGAATAGTCATCATTGGAAAATCCACGAAATTGGAGTTTCCCCCATGAGAGGAGAGGGGTCTGTCAGCCACAGGAGGTGTTCTCTTCCACACCACCCCCTGTCCTCCCTGCGCCCCCTGCCCAAATCCTAGCTTCTGACTTGGGCTCCCCCTGGTACAGTGCAGTATGTGGCTTGGCCACATAGACAGCCAAGGCTTTGCCCCCAACACAGATCTGTCCAAACACCTTTCCCTGCAAGGAGGATCTGTACTGCCTCAGGGTTGTCCTGGCAACATCAGGGAACACAGGAGCTCTATTCCCCAGAAACCATGCCTTTCCTTTCCTGTTAGTGATAGGAACTCTGCTTTCTAGACAGAAGGACAAAAATAAAATGTAGGAGTTTGTGACCACCTGGCCAACATGGTAAAATCCTGTCTCTACTAAAAATACAAAAATTAGCTGGGCGTGGTGGTGCACGCCTATAATCCCAGCTACTTGGGAGGCTGAGGCAAGAGAATCCCTTGAACCCTGGAGGCGGAGGTTGCAGTGAGCCGTGATTGCGCCACTGCACTCTAGCCTGGGTGACAGAGCAAGACTCTGTCTCAAAACAAAAACAGAATACAAAAAGTAAAGCATGACGTTTATCTCTAGGCTGCTGTTTAAGTCCTTGGCAGAGGGGGACATGAAGGCGTGGGGCTGTCGAGGAACAAAGGGTGGCTCTAGCCACACCTCTCTTCCCTGTGATATGTGCAGTCTCCACATATCCTGGAGCTAAACAGCAGTTCACCCCCAGGGAGCTCTTAGGGTTCCATGGAACCTCACTTTGACTCCTAAGATGACAATCTGCATGAGCCCCTTTTTGCACAAATGAGGCAGGGAATAAGGGATAAGGGGAGGGGAGGCAGCCAAGCCCATTTCAGACCCTGCTCTTATCCTCACCAGTATGGTGGCCTCTGCAAGCATGCTAACCTCTCTAAGCCTCAGCTTCCTCATCCACAAAGCGCATATATGGCTTAGCTGCTGGAGTTGAGAGGATTACATGGAGCAGAGTAAACGTTCCAGAATGGTGCTTTATGAATGTCACATGCAATTTGGTGTCTGATCCCAAGTCAGTGGCCACTTGGTTCCTTTACAACAGATGGAAGGTGGTGCTGTGCTTCCTTGGGCGCAGGGTGTTGGGTGTGTGCTAGGGAACATTGGTGGGAAGTTACACTAACAGGTGTGTAGTTCATTTTATTTTTCAAAACCTTCTGTGTGCTTTGCCCTCTGCACTCCTCACAGCAGTCCCATGAGTCAGGTGTGGCAGACATCCTTGCCTTTTACAAATGGAGCAACTGAGCCAGGGAGAGGCTTGTGACATATCCAGAATCACACAGTAATTCTCTAGCAGACTAAGATTTCTAACTTTGAGGCCAGGGCACTTTTGCCTTGTTCCATGACCCTTGGACAACTGGGATTCTTTCTCTGGATGAAGAATAGACAGTGAGAAAGAAGGAAAGAATAAAAAAGGAGAAGCTGGTTTTGAGAGAGCTGCATGTCCTTGTTCCTCCTGAGGTTCACTGATGCAAATAAGGGGGACAGAGGCAAAGCTCCGACTTCAGACTGGGTTTCTTTCTTCATGCCTCAATTCCAGGAGACAACATAGGGGAAGGACTGACAGTTTGCCAGTAACATTTTGCAGCTTGCTGATTTTCTAGGGTGACCTCTATGAAGAATGGTTGAAAGGATCATCTGGGGCTAGAGGATCGGGGGGAAGAGAGAGTGATGAGTGAAGGGCCTTCATCCCGAGAACATGGTCCCTCCAGCTGATTTAGGATTCTTGCCTGGACGGAGGGCTCCCAGGAGACTCATTCTCCCCATCTGACCCTCCTCTGCCTGCATGGCTGTCTCCAGATGAATTATCATTTGCCGGGGAGGAGGGAGGGGGTCCTAGAAATATCTTAGAATGGTGTTTGTCCCAGCCACATGTGTCATGACTCAGAATAGAACTGACTTTAACCAGCTTGGGATCCATTGGTAACAGATTCAGAGAAAGTCAACTATCTTTGGCAGCTCTAAAGTTCACTTCCCTTGAGAAGCGCCCTCTTGTAATATTTTAAAATATACAATAATATGAGAAAACTCTTGGGGACTTGAGTTTCAGTCTTAACATTTGAGATAGATTTCCCCCTTGGAAGGGAAGAAACACGAATAAACATTTTCCAAAGTCTGCTCCGAAGTGTAATTATCAACAAACCAAACGCAGTTCTGTTTGGGGAACTAGGTGGCTATGGATGTGGTGAATATAGGACGCAGCCATGGTTCCTATGAAAGGCTTTGCTTTAAAAAAGGAAAGTTGATTGATTAGTATAAAATGTTACAGAAATGTCCAAGTGCTAACCCCCTGAGGTGATAAAATACCGGGTTTTGGGTTACCCGCCAAGCTCCCATGTCAGGATTAATTGGCAGTCATATTAGTGACAAGCATGGCACAGGCTGTGCTATTGTTGGCCTATTCCTTCGACTTGTACGAAATGGTCATATGGAAAACAAAGAAACATTAATAATCCTATCAATTACTTCATCTTCCATGCAC
The DNA here is from genome assembly GCF_028878055.3 of Symphalangus syndactylus. Taxonomy (NCBI): domain Eukaryota; kingdom Metazoa; phylum Chordata; class Mammalia; order Primates; family Hylobatidae; genus Symphalangus; species Symphalangus syndactylus. Next base: position 22,370,877 of record NC_072424.2, read on the forward strand.
TGGAGTGGTCTGGTAGCTGGAAAAAGCTCAGGATATTTAAACCAAATGGACTGTGTGTGTGTGTTACTTATTTAAAGTAAATATCTTTGGAACGTTAGAAAAATTCTCTATTTTGCATCACTGTACACTTCTTAACTCTGGTGGCTTACAGTGAAGACGTCTTAACGTGGTGTTTGTTGACCTCTGATTTCTGTGGTCAAATAGAGTAACAAGGATTGGGAGCTACAGCCTTGGGACTCAGTCCCCCTGAGAAGGTTTCACTGCCTCTGCTGCCCTTCAGCCCCGTGTCTCCTGGAAATGCTGTGACAGACCATGGGGCACACGCTCAGCCCCAGGGTGAGCAGGGTAGGTGAGGATAGCTGTGGGGAGTTGGCAGGGGCTCCAGTAAACAGCACAAGCCACATTCAAAGTTAGAGATTTCTTTTGTAAGTCACATAAAACACATCTGTGGGTGAGACATGGAGGACCAGCGTGACAGATCTCATCCTGGTGGGACTTTTAAAACAGCGTTCTAGAAAGAAACCACAAAGCAGCTTGCCTAGTCATGAAAGAGATGAACGGTCCATGTGGATAATCTTCGAAAGCATGCTTCCTGTTAAAATCAACCATGCAGAGGGCAGCTGTCCTGTCCCCGCACCACTCCACCAGCAGCTGCCTGGTCTTCTCTGGCCATCAGACCATGCTAGCCCTAAGGGGTTCACAGTAGAGACACTGTGGGCCCCTTTATGTGCGGGGTGGGGGCAGAGGCCTTGGGGTGGGTATCTGCCTGGAGCAGAGAACCTGCCACATTCACTGGATTTCAGCCTAGGTCCACACCTTCCCAGCCTCCCAGCAAAGCCTCAGTACATTTCCTTCTCTCCACAGAGTTGTGTCAAGCTTAGAAAACAGGTACTTGTAGGATGCAGCCTAATGTTTGCAGAGTGGCAGGAGGGATGGAGGGCAGACCTAATCTGTTAAACTCCTACATCTTCTGCATTTGAATATTGAAAATAATCTATATTTAGATGATCCCTTCCACCCTCTCCCCATGGCCCCAGTACCTCCTCAGATCCAAAGTCCATTTGTTCCAGATGGGGCCAGACCAGACCAGAAATGATTTCGAAACTGTTCTTTGTGGGGGCAAACCTCCAAAGTCTAGATGCGGTGGGAAGGCGATTATCCAAGCCTACCAAATACCCAGGACTCCACTGGCTGTGACCAAGTGAAAATTTAAGTGTCGAGTTTTAAAAGGAAAGCTGCCAATGGGTGTTCTGTAAATCATTTGTGCCAGCAGACTGACCCCATTATGTCAGCTAATCCTGGAAATACAGGAGGTAAATTTCAATCTTCTAGCACGGAGCACTTAATCAATATTCTAAATGTTTTTCTTGCAATTTATGCTAGCAGAGCAATGGGGTGCTTTGGCGGCCTGTTAATCTTCCACCAGAGAAGAGGCGCTTGAGAGCCAGTCCAGGGTGCTGGGATTTTGCACAGGATGATAGACTGGGAGGAGAGGAAGCCTGGGAAGATGGACGCGAGGAAAGAGAGGTGCTTATTTCCACACCAGACTCCTGGCTCCGGGAAGGGGGTTCACACCCTCTCCTTACCCCACCCCTCCAAGTAGGGTGAAGTAACCCTGAGAGCAGTTCTTCCACACTTGCCTTTTCACCCATGGTTGACAGTCTAAGAGTTGGTTTTCCGGGAAAAGCTTGAGCTTTGGAGTTAGTTGGACCTGAATGAGAATCCTGGTTAGCCTCCTGTGGCTCCGTGACTATTGCTTGGTTTTTACCCTGAATCTCTGCTCTAAAACACCACTGAGCTCTTGGTTTTTTGTGAGGGATAAAGAACAGTGCAAGTATGCAAAGAGCCAGGCACAACAACGGGCTGACCCTTGGCACTGGGGGAAGTGGCCTCCACTATTGGCATGGTTGGTGAGATGCATTAGATATGTTGACACAGGAGGCTGGGGCCAGAAAGGAAGAGCTGCTGTCAGGAGCAGGAGGGCCACAGAGGAAGAAAGATGGAGCTCTTTAGATTGTATTAATAGTGCCTTCTTAATTAAGAAGAAGGGTTTGAGGCTGGGTGCGGTGTCTCACACCTGTAGTCCCAGCACTTTGGGAAGCCAAGGCAGCAGATCACCTGAGGTCTGGAGTTTGAGACCTGCCTGACCAACGTGGAGAAACCCCATCTCTACTAAAAATACAAAATTAGCCAGCGTGGTGGCACATGCCTGTAATCCCAGCTACTCAGGAGGCTGAGGCAGGAGAATTGCTTGAACCCGGGAGGTGGAGGTTGTGGTGAACCAAGATCGCAACATTACACTCTTGCACTCTAGCCTGGGCAGCAAAAGCAAAACTCCATCTCAAAAAAAAAAAAAAAAAAAAAAAAAAAAAAAAAAAAAAAAAAAAAAAAAAAAAAAAAGGGAGGGTTTGAGATGAATGATTTCCTGCCAATTCTAAGATGTGGTCTTGGTAGAAAGTCCCAGGGAGGAGGGGAAGGAGGAGAATGTTCTTTGGACACCAGGCCAAGGAGGAAGGGAAACCAAAGGCAATAAAAGGACTAGGTCTTGAGGGATTTGAACTGATCCAAATTCCATCTCTCTGCGCATCTCCTGGGAGCTTCATCTGACTAATCTGCTTCCTGGAGCTGCCACTTTGGTCAGATCTTGGTCCAGCCTGGTACCCAGAGTGGAACTGGCTGCCAGGGTCCCTGCCACATCTCTTTAACCAACCAATGCTGACATTAGGAAGAGGTGATGCGGTTGTTAACAGGAAACATTCTTGGTTGCAGAAAAGATGGTATTTGAGAACTAGTCTTGCCTCTTAGCCTCAAAGCCCAGGACTTTGCAGTCTTTGCCATATCTGTACTCCACTGATCCTATTATTTACTTCATCTTTATCTTTAAATTCAATTATGAGCTATACTTATTCATATGCACACTACTGCCTTTGAGACTCATCTGAAGCTGTTACTAACATGTGAAAGCATGAGTTCAATGTGCTTTCTCTATATTAAAATCAACATATAAATATTAAAATTAAAACCATAAAAAAGTTTGCATGCTACCTAAAATGATGTCGTGTACCACCAGTAGTCCCCAAGCCCCACTTTGGAAAACATTATAAACCATCTAATTCTATGACAGATCCCAGAACAATTTGCTTTGATAACTTAGGTCACCCCAGCTTTTTATGGCCAGGCATTAATAAAACAAATGCATACGCAGTGCCTCCCCCTGAGTAATCCTCACAGTAACCTCAGAAGGTCAGTACTGTTATCATTCCCATTTTTCAGACAAGAGATCCGAGGCACAGAGATACTTGATCAGGAGAGGAGCAAGGGCAAAGCAGCGCTCCTCCCTGCCCCCATTATAAATGGCTACACTGTATTACCGAAACCAGAGCACTTTAAACATTGTGTTTCTGGGTAACATTTTTCATCGCTATAGATTCAATCAGTCCCTAAATTCTTGTTGAACATCTGGCAGACCGAAGGGTCAGATTTGTTCATAAATGAGTATAAGGAAAAGTAATGATGCCTATTCTGACACCAACTGGTAGACCGCAGTACAACTCAATTCTGAGCTAACCGCTCAGGGTTAGTGTCAGACTCCACAGGTTACGGGCGCGGTCCCCAACAAGATGGCCCTTGCTTCAGATGCCAGCCACACTTCGGGGTTCCTAGGCCACCTGCACTTCTGACCAACTAGTTACAAATCCAGGGGTTCCCATGACCCCCTCAAGTTCATTTCACTAGAATGATTCACAGAAATCAGGCAAGTGCTACAAGACCTAAGATTACAACTTTATTATCAGGGAACAGATCAGAACCAGCTAGACAAAGAGATAGCCTAGGGCAAGGTCTGGGGTAGGGTTCTCCAGTGGAGAGCTTCTCTGCCTTCTCCCCGTGGAATTAGGGCATGTCACCCCCTTGCCACATTAATGTATTTGCTGCCCAGGAAGCTCAAGGAGCTCAGTCTCCAAAGTTTTTGTTAGAGTTTTATTAAGTAGGCACTATTGATTGAATCACTGACCACATGACTGGCAGTCTTCAGCCCTCCTCCCCACACCATGGGGATCAGGAAGTCAGGCTGACCTACTGTGGCTCAAAGTCCCAACCCTGTGACCCATGGTTGGTCTTTGTGGTAACCTGACCTAATCCTGAGTCATCCCATTACTCGGACACTCAGGTGTGATCCAAAGAACTCATGAATAACAGGCACTCAAGAAATTCCAAGGATTTAGAGGTTATCTCTCAGGAACCAAGGACAAAAGCCAGTCAAATTTTTAATTATACAACAACGCCTCATCAGAGTTGGTTGTTTTAAAATATAATGTTAATTCTAGAGATGCACTTGAAACTTCTTCTATTATTTTTTAAATTTTTTACTTCCATAGGTTTTTGGGGAACAGGTCATATTTGGTTACATGAGTAAGTTCTTTAGTGGTGATTTGTGAGATTTTTGGTGCACCCATCACCCAGGCAGTATACACTGCACCCAATTTGTAGCACTGTGAAACTTCTCATAAGGAAGCTGGAGTTGAAACTTTGCACTCCACCACTTAGTAGCCATTAAACTTTGGGCAAATTACTTATCTTTTCTGCCTCAATTTCCTCATCTTTAACATGGAGATGACAGTAGAAGAGCTTCCTGGGGTGTCTGCGGATTAAATGTGTTTGTGAGTGTAAAGCATGCTCAGAATGGCGCCCAGCTCAAAAATGGTACTATGTAAGTTTTTATTAGTTGTAAGTTTCAAGGGGCTTTCGGCCCAGCAATTGGATATCACTGTTCCCCTTCGTCCCACCTTCAGTGTCAGAGAAGTGCCCTGAAGGATCAGGTTGGGTTGTGGGACTCAGGAGGCATTGCTTTATGGGGCCTTTTTTTCCAGCAGGCTTTCTGGTCTTTGTGGCCTGTGGAGCTCCGGTGTGTGGAGTGGAACTTGTTATGGATAAGACAAAGGATGAGGTCTTGTTAGAGCAGGGGTTTTGAAATGGAGTTTGGAGATAGATGCTTCTTCATGAGAAGTCACTTGCTTCCCCTGGTATTCTCTGCTGAGGGTGGGTTGCACACCCCCCTATGCCAACCCTGTTGATTTCAGTGAGGATTGTTCAGTAACCTCTTGGCTGTGAGTTGAATGGTTCTCCCAGGCCAGGCTTCCTCGACATTGGCACTATTGACATTTTGGTCTGCGTAATTGTTACAGGGGGCTGTCCTGTGCATTGTAGGGTATTTAGCAGCATCCCTGGCCTCTACCGTCCAGAAGATGCCAGTAGCACCTTTCCTCAACTCTGACAGCCAAAAATGTCCTTTCAACATTGCCAAATGTCTCCAGGGGGCAGAAGCGCACCTGCTTGACCATCACTGCCTGAAGCGAAGGGTGCGTCAGAGACCCCCTTTTCCTTTATACTAACAAGGAAAGTGGGGGCTTTTGAGAATCCTCATGTAGCAAGGAGCATAGGGAGATATAAGTGTAAACTGGTGCACTGGACCAAATCTTTCCTAGGTAGTGCAGGCAGGGACAAGGAAAGGAAGCTGTGGTTACTACTTGTCTTAGTCCATTTGGGCTGTCATAACAAAATACTGTAGCCTGGGTGGCTTAAGCAACAGAAATTTATTTCTCATAGCTCTGGAGGCTGGAAAGTTCAAGGTCAAGGTGTGGGCAGATTGGGTTCCCAGTGAGGGCTCTCTTCCAGGTTGCAGATGGCCGCCTTCCTACTGTATCCTCACAGGGAGGAGAGAGAGACCTCTGGTGTCTCATCCTCACACCATCACCTTCTGGTGTTTTTACGCATCCAGCGTGCTGGATGATTACCCTGCAGAGAAGATCTCAAAGGAGACTTTTGCCCAACGACCATAGTGGATGGAAGTGTTGGGCCAAACCGTGGTCAGGCTTCCCACACATGGCTTTGAGGACTGAGGAGCTTTAAGAGGGGTGGGATTGAATGGGATTAGAAAACTAGCACCAGACATGTCAACGCTGAGCCCATAGCACAGGCATAGAATCTAAATGACTGTAGCAACGTGGATACCATTGCCTGGGCCTTTTATCTAAGAGAATGGTCTTGGGGCTGGCTGCGTGTTATTTGTGGTGTTTGGTTTATGGTCTTTGTGACATTTTCATCTTCTCTGTGTGATACAGACTGTTTTCTAGCACCCGCTGTTGCTTTTGTCACATAGACAAAATCCAAACCTTGGCTATATCTAACCTTGGCTATACCCAGCATTTTCCCTGCATAATGGTCTCCTGCTCTGGCTGAGTTTATTTCCCCACTCTAGGAGGAATGAGCTCTTGGGGGATCTTCCCTTCACAGAAGTGTTAAGCTGCAGAGCCCCTCACCCAGACTACATCCTTCTGGGCCTTCCTGGAAGCTTCATCACAGAGCTCTGGACCAGGCTGCCAAGTGGTCCCAGGCCCTGTGTGGTGAACCTGATGCTCCCAGCATGGGCAGGCTACCAGTGACCTCCTTGGGCTTCATCTTCTTGGCTCCAAGTGCCAGCAGAGGAGCTTAGAGGGAAGCTGCATCCCAGAATCCACCCACAACAGCCTTGGGAGGAAAGAGGCTGTTGTAAAAACACCTTTTATAATAACTGCTCATAGAGCATTTTCAAAGCCCTTCAGCCAAGGAAGTGCTTGAATTCAGAGCTCAAAATTGGGTATCACCCTGTTAAGGCTGCCATACAAGCCAGCATGCTCAACTACATTTTCAATTGTGTATTCAACTCGATTGGAAATGGACGCATGCAGGGCATATATAACTGGTACAAAAAAAATAGGAATTTAATCTTGGGGGCCAGGCCTCATGATAGGTACGTATGTGTGGCACCCTACATCATAGCTATCATATATGTAAGTGGCAGCTACTCCATAACTAAGCATTTTGCATTTACAAAATCTCACGCATGGAGAGACGTTAAGGGAAAACAGCGCTGTTCATGCAAGCCTTTTCTTAATCCCCGGGGCCCTACTAAGTGTCCCTTGTGCAGACTTTAACACAGGAAGCTGACTCTTAGTTCTGTGGTTGCAGGAACTTGGCAAAAGGCAGCTCCCATGGAAGACAAGCTGTCCCCCCCAAGCCTGCCGACATCAGGTGCTGGGCTGCCTTGCTGAAGCAGCTGTTATCAGATTGCCAGCTTCTGCAAACTTAATTCAAAAAATGATTTCTTTGTGATTGGCATGTTTGCATTGTAGCAAACTGGTTCAACATATTGTTAGAATACATAATACTGTAATTTAAGATTATTTTATCAGCAGTAAAGGGTTTTATAATTCATTTTAAAAGTTGTAATGGGCTTGAGCATCTTCAGTATAGTTTAATAATACAGCATTTTATAGCTGGCTGTAAAATTTCAGATTACGGTTTTAGCAATTGTGCAATTCTATTTTATAGTTTAATAATTGTTCAAATGAAGGAGAGTGTAAAGTTCCTAAAAACCAATTTAATGACTTAGAAAAATAGCTTTTATCAAAATCTATTGCACACCTTTAATGAACCCAGATGTCACCTTTTCAACAAAGGCAGGTCATGGGATCTATTTTTCTCAGCAACAATGTAGCCAGATGCCCTCTCAATTAAGCTCACACAGTACGGTATCTCTAAATTATAATTTTTCTCTTTTTAAAAACTCTTTTATCCCTAATCTCCTATAGCTAGAATAAGCCTATTTTCCAAGCATTAGGTGAACACCAGTGAGACCAGGAGAACTCCAGCTTAAACAGGCGATAAATTGGTTCTCTCCAGAGAAGATTTTCATTTTACAGATGGCCTCTTGATCACACTGCCTGAACCCCAGCTTCTAACTCTTATAAAGTCTCTTACGAATGCCTCCAAATAACTCATAGTTTACTATTCTATTAAGAGAATGGCAGAAAGGGAGCCCTACCTGATAATTTAATTATATATTCTCATTACGAGTAATACAAGTGTTATCATGTATTATGGCATCTGGGAGAAGGCATGATCTCGTTGTCACTGGAATTATAGTCGATGTTATTTATATTTCTGGAATTTGCCATGGATATGTTTTGAGGCAATGAAAGCCAGTAAAAGAGGTGGCCCAGGGAGACAAATGCAGTTATCACATAGCTTAGGGAGCACACCATGGGGAATTAGGTCCCAGGACCCTTGAATACAGTGTGATGATTGAGCGAACCAGCTCTGGCTCAGAGCCTGTTTCTGCTACACAGAAATGGAAAAGGTCAAAGGAGGTCCCACGTGGCTGGGCTGTTTCCTCTCTGAAGTGCGGTCTGGTGACCTGGGGTTCACAGCCCATTACCACTCTGTGCTATAAGCAGTGGTACCTTTATGTGAACAAAGGGCAGGCTGGTTTTGAACTCCACCTGGTAAATACTTTGGGAAGAGGTCACCTGCAGCACCTAGAACCCCTTTCTTCTATCACCCTGAAATGACACAGGCTTCCTTTTTTTTTGTTTCTCATTCAGTTCTCTAGTCGTCTGACCCATCTTTGTCAGCTTGGTTCCACGGTGTTTCTGCGGAAATTTGGTGTTCCTTGGGAACAACGTAAGGCTGTCTGTGCCTGCCATTTGGATATCTTTTGGCAGGTCTCAGTCATTTCAGCAAAGATGCCACAGCTGGAAGACATTCTTGCTGCCTTCGGACAGGCATTTAGCTCTGGGCTTCAGCTGTTGCCTCCTCTTATTCCTCACCCCAGAACACCCCAGTACTATGTTATAGTACCCCAGTAGTACTATGTTAGTACTATGTAGTGGACAGCATTTAGTGATTCTGTGGTCCCATGGAGAATGGAGGCAATACCATCCTTTGTTTGCTGCAGTCCGACGCTCACTTTAAGATAATAGAGCTCAAGCAAAATACAGCATCAATTGTACTGATGCCTGACAAGTGATCATGCAAACAAGTGCAGAGTGGTTAGTTTCCAGTGTTGATTTTTTTAAGTAAAGGAGGCTGTCGTACTTAGGAGAAGATGCTGAAGGGCCAGGCCTCTTGCTACAATAAAATCCAAACCCTCTGCAGGCTAAGATGGAGAGTAGCTTAATCTCTTTGGTCCTTGGATTTATCATCTAAAATATGAGAATGATAAATGCTACTGCCTAGGAGTGTTATAATTATTAAACAAATTAAAATCCTTCATCACAGTAACTCAGCCTCCAGGACAGTAACATTTACACCATTATTTTACCCTCCTGGGTGGTCTTTGCTGATGATGACATAGGAGGAGCCTGTGCTGAGGCGGCATCCGATGACCTTTACCCCAAAATTCATCTGAGAAATGAACTTGAGCATCATATAGGTGTGCTAACTTGCAAAAATAGACCAATTGTTTGATCACTCATTTATGATGTCTTCTCCTAAGCACTTTTTTTTAAACCACTATTCTCAAAAAATGAGAAAGACTTAGAGAGGGGATGAGAAGACAAGGTCCTCCTCAGTGCGTTATGGGAAAAGCCATTAGGCCACCTGCACCTGTGGTCCAGAGGGCAGCGAGGCCAGCCCATCAGAAGGACAGTAATTCAGCCCTTGGACAATTGCTTAACCCAATTGCTGGGTAATAAACATGCTTAATAAAAAGGAATAGGACGTCTGCACCACCTTGGCTATAAATATGCTCTCTTGTTCTGGGTAACCTGTGAGAATACCTCTAAGCACACTTAGATCACATACTATAAATAAATCCAATTTCTTATATCCCCTACTGACCTTTTATCCTTAGGACTTCTAGCCAACCGTGCTCCCCTGAATAATAGGTTCTGCATGTTCTTGAACCATGGAACTCCCTTATGTGGCAGCTAACAGCCCTGGTTTTCTTATTGGGTAAAATTCAACCAAGAGCATCCCTCCTCTCTGCCCCTTATATTTCAAACCCAAGAAAATGTGACTATCTAGAGAGGAAACTCAAGACAGTGGGCATTGAGTCAACATTTTGGGAGTTTTCCCCAGGGTGGCTGTCCCCTGCCTGCCCCTCTGCTGCAGGGACCTCAGAGAGGCACTCACCACTGGCATCTTGGAGGAGCAGAAACCTCCTGGCCTGGCTTGACCTCTGATTTCCTACAGAAGCTGCATTTGCAGAAGTTGCTCCTGGTTTCTGGGGTGAAGCTTGGGAGGACACCCTTGGGCTCTGTATTCCTTTTCAGACTCTGTTGATTCTGTGCTGCCTGAGCTGTCTCTGTCCATGCTGGCTGTGTGAGCCTGGGCTTAGGACTGCCCCTCTCAGAATCTTCCTTAGCTGTCACCAGGATAATGAGCTGCTTCTGAGGGTTGATGTAAGATATGGGAGATAGTGGACAGCCTGTCTAGCATGGAGTCAATATGCATTGACTTTTAGAGTCAGAGTGACTAGGTTCAAATCTCAGCGCAGCCTCTTCAAGCTGTGGAAACCTGAGCAAGTCATCACCTCTCGGAACCCCTGTTCCTGACCCATACGAAAGGGGAGCGCGCCCCTCAGAAAGAAAGTTGTTTCAGCGATGGGTGTATTTGGTAAATGGCAGATGGGATCATCATCGGTGAAGGCTATTTCTGATCACAGTCATCATCGCTATTCATCTACTTGGTTTTCCTATACTTTCTAGAATATTTTTCTCTAAAAGCACATATTCTAAAAAAATGTTAAAGGTTTTTGCTTTTACCTTGTTTTTTGCAACACCAACCACGTTCCATCTTCTGAACCAGACGATGAACAAAAGCCCCTGGTCCGTTATGTCTCCAAACTGTGGTGTTTTATATCAAACCTTAGTTACCGCCATAAGTCACAGAGCCATTATGGGGCCGCACTCAGCTGCACATAAATGCACAGGAGAATGAGAGGCTTAATAAATATTATCTGATGGTGATGAGGATGCGTGTCTGATGAGATAGGCTTCATGCACTTCTCATCAGGGACAACAATGAATCTTTTCTGTTGCTCTTGCACATTTGCATTCCCAACTGCACATTCTGAGAAAACAAATGTTTCATTTTAGGACTGTCCCTCCTAGCTGCCTTTATACTATTAACGCTGAATGTTCGCTATACAAAACAGCCGCCCTCACCCCAAACCAAAACGTCTTCAAAATGTCTTTCGCACATTTTTGTCATTATTTTATTGTTAATTGCGCATAATTTTCTAAAATACAGCTCATAATTGCTTCTTGTCTGAATATTTTACTAATCAAGCAAGTTAACCATGAATGAAAACAAACAGTTCTCCAATGTATTTCTGCAACCTGTGTCTGCCCCAGCGTGGGGAAAAGCAAAAAAGATGTAAGGTGATCCTGTGAAGGTATGAAAAGAAGAAGTAAGCCCAGCCAGGGTGCCCTGTGAAGCTCCATGCTGTAGACAGAGTCTGCACGCAGCACTCCTTGCCATCTTGCCATTAGTGTTAAATTACAAGTGCAAAGCTGCAGGCATCCTTTTATGGTGCGCTGGAGACTGACAGGGAAGCCCGAGGGAATGCTTAGCTAATGGAGGACTGTTGATATATCTTACTGGACTGTGTCTCTTTCATTGCATTCATTTTTAAATCTGAGGAATCACAGATGATCACAAGCCGGTTCTCTTCAATACAATGTTCGCAAGACCAATTAGCGTGAGGTTTTGCATTTCCCACTTTTGCCTCGATCAAAGAATGACCATCAACCACAGAGAGGCTAAGAGATTGTCCACAGTAATTTGAATTTTGAAAGGACTTCCATCTAGAGTATCACATTAGATTTTCACAACCCTGTGATTTAGACAGTAGGGCAGGAATGACTGGAATCATGGATGATGGTTGGAAAGCTAGGACTAGGAACCTTGTAACCTGTGCTCTTTTTTTTATTGTTTTGAGATGGAGTCTGTCTCTGTCACCCAGGCTGGAGCGCAGTGGTGTGATCTCAACTCACTGCAACCTCCACCTTCCGGGTTCAAGCAATTCTCCTGCCTCAGCCTCCTGAGTAGCTGGGATTACAGGTGCACGCCAACATGCCCGGCTAATTTTTTGTATTTTTAGGAGAGATGGGTTTTCATCATGCTGGCCAGGCTGGTCTCGAACTACTGACCTCATGATCCACCTGCCTCGGCCTTCCAAAGTGCTGGGATTACAGTAGTGAGCCACTGCGCCTGGCCAACCTGTGCTCTTTTTACCATACCATATCAGTAAAGCCAGTACCAGGAGCAAGTTCTAAATTGTAGCAGAAGTTCTCTTAACTGACACTCATTTAGCCAGCTCACCATAGAAGCCAACCTCTCCCTTCCCCTGCAAACATACTGGCTACTGCACAAGACCCACTGCACGGGCCACACTAGTGGGCTTCGCTTCTTCTACCCACAAGTGCCCATCACTCTCTCCAGTTGGGATGCAGGCTTAACAAGCATCAAATATATTTTGTGCTGGTTGTAGTTGGTATTTTTGCTTACATCATTTGCTAAATATTACATAAATCACTGAAATAGGAGCACAAAAAAAGGACAATTGCTTCAATGCAAACTAAGTTGAATATATCCGAAAAGGCAAATTCCTTAAAAAAAAAAAAAAAAAAAAAAAGCCTTTGGATTAGATGTGGGTGAGATGACTATAAAGGACCGAGTGCAATTATAAAAACACAGGAATATTGTGTACTGAGATTCTTCTGCATGTGTCAAACGTCACTCCTGTTTTAAAGAAACTGAAACCAGGAAGTGTAGACCAGGAATTATAGACGTGGCTTATGCAAAACATAAGCCAGGGAATTCCAATCAATAGACTCTTTAAAAAAAGAAATAGAATAAAGGTGGTCCTGGTCACATAATCCAAAAATCAGTAAAGGGATGATATTTAGACATTAAAGTTTCATATAGACATACCATTTTTAAGTGATTTTACTCTGTCATTTAATTTCCCAATTGACCACCTATGGGCCCAGTCCCCAGTCAGGTCAGAGAAGAGGGTTTCTGATCTAGGCTTGGCACTAAGCTCAAACTAAATTGCACAGTTCAATTCTGACTGTCCCATTGGTGCCAGGAATCTAAGACCTTCGCTGCTGGAGCCTGTCTATCAGCTTCAAGGCTAGGATCCCCACACCCAAACACACGCATCTGGAATCTGGCTTCATTTCAACTCACTATGCACCCATTATTGGAGGCTTCACCTAAATGTAGCCCAACCTGTCTGAGCTATGCCTCCCCTGAGTAAGAAAGTGTGACTGCAGGTCCCTCATCCTGTGACGACCTGCCCAGACTAATGAAACTTGGCACCCCTGGGCCTTCCTGAAACTTGTGCTGAGTGAAATACCTTCACAAGGCCTTCTAAGAGCTTAATGTAATGAAGGCCTCTGGCTGAGGTTCAGGCAACACAGAGACAAAGCATCTTCAGGGGGAGCAGGTAGAGGAGACCAGACAGTCCCAGGCTCGGTGGTAGAAGAACCACGTGGGGCTGCTCCAGCCTTCTCAGAAGCACGCTTGCCCAGCCTCACCCTGGCTGCCCTCACAGCCCCTGGTTTTCTTCCTGGCCTGGGCCAGGGTCCGTGGGGCTTGGCAGAATCAAGCTTGGAGGAAATGGATCCCTTCGTTGCTGAGCTCAGGCTCCGAAAGAAAAACACCCAAGCCCACGGGCTCACAGCAGGCTTTATTTACGTGTCCACTTGTTTTATGCAGCTGACTTTACTGGACATTATTCAGACCAGTGGTTGCAAGTGATTGTTACCAAGTTTGTAGGAAAAGCAAACCTCCAGGAAGGTGAGTTTCAAAATAGAGAGTGGCAGACGTTTCCGAAAGGCTGGCCAACTGCTTGGGACCAGACCAGCAATAAAACTTCTCCCAGCAATCCCAGATGTCAATAGGCAAAATCCAAAGCCAAAAAAAAAAAAAAAAAAAATGGCTTCAGACTTCTAGGTGGGCCACCATTACTTAGCTTGGATTCACTAACAAGGAGCTTCTTTCTTCTGTCTTCTTTTTATATACAGAAATTGATTTGGGCAAATTGGTATCACGTACACAATAGAATTGTTACATAGTAAGTATTACCGATTGAAATCTATAAGCAGGTGAGTCTATTAAAATACAGTGTGAATGATGCTTACTTGGAAGCAGGTTCCTCGGCTCAGTTCACCTCAGTTAGGTACATACTCTTCTTCCCATGGCTTGTCTTACAAGGGAACATAAAATATGTAGATTTAAACTGAGGAATGCCTTTGAGTTCTGGACTTCTGCTTCTGGACTGTTTTGGGACGAACTCATACGGCGGTTTTCCCTAGCAAAGGTCCAGTTTGTGCTGCAGAAGAGACTCATTTGCTAATAAATGGGTATTGACAAGTGTGATAGATGCAGCTAGGTACTTAGTGAGTGCTGGAGAGCAAAGTTGATTGCATTTTACAGTCTGTGTATTTCTCTGTTTATTGCTTGTATTCTGTCATTAAGCAAACAGGTTCCTAATATAGCAAATCTCTCTCATCAGTAAAGCAAGGAAGAAAAGAACCAGAGCATCATTAATTATAACTATTTGGCTGCAGACTGGACAGTCTGTTGCTATTGGATTGGGCAACTTCCCCTGGTTTTATTTTCTGGAGGTAGAGCAGAAACTGGCTTTTCTTATGCGTGGAGGAGAACAGAGAAATGTTCCATGCCCTGCTGGCTGACAGCTGCCTAAAATCTGGAGCTTGAATACTGGCTTCTCTACAGAAATGGAGTCCTGGGGCAGCAAAGGCCAGGCTCCGGGCGAGTGCACTTTTAAGTCTCCAATTCCATAATCGGAGTGAGCATGCTGCTCATAAGCCTGACCTGTCCCCAGAGCTTGGGGAGAGCCTGCTGTGGGCAGAACCCGTGTAGGGACTGGGCTGAGAGTATAAATGATGTGTGCATCTCCGCGTTCTGCACAGGAAAGATGCTGGCACCACGGCAGGCTTTCCAAATGCTGATCACTGGGGTAAAAAGCAGGAGAGGCACTGCTCTGACTCCAGGTAACAGAGGTTAACAGCCTCTAATGCATTTATTAACCCTCTGGTGCCAGGGACTGGCGAGGTCTGGCCCCCCCACAATTACAGTGCCCTGGAAATTCATTTACGTGACATTCCTGGACATGGGGATTACCACCAGTGACACTTTTATATGAGAGCAACAGCTGCTGGAGAGACAAGGCTTCACTTGCCTAAAGAACAGGTTTCCCTGGTTTTCCAGAATGTAGGGAAGGTGTTTGGTTTGGGGACAGGCTTCTCTAGTAAGATTTTCATGTTCCCGTTCTCAAGATGAAAACCTCGAGGTACTATATTTCGGTGGTGGTGTTTCCCCCAACTCAGAGTCAGGCAGCTTCCCCTAAACCTTATAGCTATAAGTTAGAGTTAAGAGACACCCTTTCTTAAAAAGGATTAAATAATTCATTTTTCAACATACTGTAAGAATAGTTCGAATTGACTTTTTGAAAAATGAAGTGCATCTTCTTCAATTCTTGTTAAAAGACATATCGTGTTAAAACCACAAACTGTAAGGCATGGTGTCTGCATAGGTACCAGCTGGCTGAGCTCTTTGTCGGCTCTCTGCGTTTCTCATAATCATCAGGGCTGCGAGGCTCACTGAAGGGCCCCTGAACACTGTGCCAGCCCTTCTATTATTGCACCCTTGGTTTCACCAGTTTGTAACTCAGGGATAAAAGGTGCTCTTCCAGTTTCTAATTTACCTTATACCTTACAAAGTCTCAGGAGTTTGGGGTTTATTTTTTCCTTCTAATTTTCCTGGGACGTCCCAATTTGCAGCAACTGAGACAGCATTTAAAGTGTGTAAGTACTTTTTTGTGATAGCTGAAAGCGGGAGACGCCCTGCAATTTTATCTGTTTGCATTTATCGTACCTGACTAGCAAGACAGTGATAACTTGATGATGTTTTCAGAAATGCTGGGGATAAAAGCCTTTAAAATGTGGAAATAACAGGTTTCTCAGGCTTCCAAAGTGGGTTTTAAGATGCAGATTTTCTTAAGTAGACTCTGGATCTGCAGAGGTAGATTTCTGACCCTCAGTGGTCACAGGAAGTTCACACTGCATACAGGACTCATAAGCATGCACCTAGCCAGAAGTTCACAGGTCTACATCCCAGGCTCTGACCCTGTCTCAGCAGCACGCCCGTTGTGAGAGGTCCTGGACTCCCAGCCTGATGATGTCTGTTGTTGACCCCATGGTCTAGACAGCTGACACACTCTGGCCCTCATCTCATTTGGTGTGAGATTTAAAGAGATCTCAAACCTATATGCAATCCTTTGATTCTGCTAATCAGACTCACAGAGCTGACAGTGGCCCATGTCATGTTTAGGTGGAAATCCAGAACCTCTCTTCTCTGCCTGTGCTGCTGTAGGGCTTTCCCGAGCACCCAGATCGCTCTGTAGGAAGCTTGTTAACACACAATGTAAGCAGAGTCTTTAGAGTCCTGTGTGTGGATTGCTAAGCCTCTGGAGTGCTGAGTGCCTCTGCGGGTTGGGAAGATGTTTAACGGGAGAGAAGGCGTTTTCTCAGAGCATCCCCTGTAGGGATCTGGCTGCACTTTCTTACTTGGACTCAGCAGTTCTTCCAGTTATGCCAATCGGAATGGTCCTCCAGGCAAGATGAGTTTGAGAGGTGCTGCTTCCAGCTTTAGCCAATGGACTACACGGAGACAAGGCCAGAAACTGACCTTTTCCTTTATACAGAGGCCAATGAGATACCCGCTTTGGGGGAACAAGAACTTACCGACTGCACAGACGTGGAGCTGATGTAAATGCATTTTCCTGTGTAATTGAAGTTACGCCTTCCATTTCTAGATAGAAGACAAGATCCTTGGAGTTTACACCTGTGCGCGTCTCCCTGGTTGAAAGCTTACAAATTCTGAATGTAGTGTGAAACCCTCCGTGACTAACGAGGGTCAGAAATCTACCTATGCAGGCAGAGTCCACTTAAGAAAACCTGTTAAGATAGAGGCCTCTTCTAGTCCATTGATGAAAGCCCCTTTCTAATCATTTAATGATGGTAGGATTATACTCCTGCAGTATAGCTAATGAGTGTCACAGATTGAGTATACAATGAATAAAACACTGTCTGCTAGTGCTAATCATACTGAACAAAGCAGGAAGGATGCCTTCCCAGCCCTTGGAACTCTTAGAAGCTACTAGGTGGTCTAGGACACTGAGGTGCAACTTAGCTGTGACCACAAGCATAGAAAGAACTTGAGGACATAATGCATCCCAGTCTAGAAGTCACGCTGCCTTCCCTGTGCAATTCAGTAAATTTGTTAGTTATGCAAAGGCCCTTAGCAAGGGCTTATGTCTTTTGTAGATTATGGCCTAGAAAAGGCAGAATGTGATGTTTTAAGGCCATTTTGGTGTCTGGGCACAATTCCAAACTTGAACAGAAATAAAACATGTAAAGCACTACACATTACTCTCTGTAGGTGACAATGCAGTGGACCAGATTTGCTATTAATATAGATTAAAAGTAGGCTTTTGAATCAGGTTCAATTCCTCTTCCAATTTCCCCTCTGATCTTCTTATACATAACATTTAGTGACCTTTGAACAGCCCAGGGATGCTTCACAGTGTCTTATTCTTGATGCTTGTTTAAAGGTTTCTATTTCATATTCACAGTTGGCATATGCAAATATAGGTAAAGATTATGATGCCTCCCAAGTAGCATTATGGTCAATAAATTACTCCTTGGGTGAACATACTATCATTTTAGCTTAGCATGTCTTCCAGTAGTTGCAAAAGTCACAACAGGCAGCCTGCCAGTGCCATCCACACAGAGCTCGTTGCCCAGGTCCTCCTTGATTCAAGTGTAACGCTTAACCAGGGCTCAGCCCGTTGACAAATAAGCTCTCTGTCTGTCAGTGCCAAGTGGTTCCAGTTGCTGAGGATGAGGAAGGAGCATTGTGGGAGTTCTTTGTGTGGATTTTGGGGAGAACCACTGTGATGCAGGAGGTAGCACATTTTCATTTAGGAATTGAAGAGACTGGGTCTGCATCCTGACTCTGTAAGTAAATTGTTGTGTGACCTTGAATTAGTCACTTAACTTCTCTGGCCTCTGTTTTCCTTTGTAAAATGAGAGGGTTGTACCAGGGTCAGTAGTTTTCACACACATTTTCACTGTAATTATTTGAGCAATGGGGCCTTTCCTATAATGAAATTATCAGGTAGAAGCCCAGTGGGGGGTTGTTCCAGTTGAGGAGAAACAGGGAGCTCAGTGCCTTCACAGCCCAGTCCCCTTGCAACTGCTCGGGAAGCCATTTCAAATGACTAGATTGAGGATCTGTACTGCTCTGTGTGATACTTTGAGGATGCCCATCTGAAAGGGTCCCTGCCCTGTGCCTTAGCCCCAGATTCTATGTGATCCTAAACAGTGACTAGTGAGTGGTGTCCTCACTAGAGAGGAGCCCCAAGAACCCAGGGACCAGGTCCTTTTTTTGTTCATCACCATATACCCAGCATTGGTAAACAGTAGGTGCTCAGTAAGGGTTTGTTGACTGGAGCAACAAATGGACAAACAAGCCCAGGAAGGTCTCTGTCTATATTACTAATAAATGCAGATGTTTATGGCAATATTTTTACCTAGAAGGAGGTACTTCCCAAAAAATTAACTTTAAGAACTGAGGGATTACTTCAAAATGTTTTATTTAGTAACCTAGTCCTGGGCTGCTCCTTCAGGAGCCACTCAGCTTTGAAATGGTTTAAGTCTGAATTGAGATGTGCCATGCCAAACACACCAGATTTTGAACACTTAGTATGGACAAAAAGAATGTAAGGTATCTTATTAATATTGAGTACGTTTTGAAATGGTAATATATTGGGTTAAATAAAATATATTATTAAAATTAACTTCACCTGATACCTCTTTATTCCATGGCTACTAGAAAATGTTCAATTATATATGGAGCTCGCAGCTGTGTCTCACATATTTATCAGAGAGCCTTGCCCTAGACAGCTGATTAATGGATCATCAGTAATTACTCTTCTGTATTATGTTTGAGCCTTTTTTTTTTTTCTTGTCTCTGTCCAGGCACAGAAGCTGAAATCCAATGTGTCGGGCAATACACACCTCTGTATTTCCAATGTAAGTATGTTTCTTTTGGAGGCTTCCTGCATTTATAGAAACACAGCCTTTGGGCCCCTGGGGCAGGGTATCATATAAAGCATTCAAAGACAAGAAGGTATCCAGTCCACAAGAAATCTAAGCCACCCTCCATGACCGTCTGCCCTTTGAGCAAGGTGAAGACTTTGAATTCCAGTTCACAAAGTTGGAAGTAAGCATGGGACCCGGGATCTTTGTCCAAGGATTAATACAAGTGTTCCAGGGCCCTGAGCCTCTCTGTGATCACAGTCATGTAAAATCATCCAGCACAGAGAAGATATATAGCAAATCTCACTGCCCCCCCGATGTTCTCTATCTGTGGTGCCTCTGACCTCCACAGGCCCCCATGGATAGATTAGAGCAGGTACATTCCTTTCTCCAGTTTACAGGTGAGGAGACTGATAATTCTGCTGTGTGTGGTTCCTTGTGTAGGAGGGTGGCATTATGGGATTAAGCAGGTGCTGGTGACAGGGATAGAGGACTCTGTCCTGGGGAAGGACAGCTGTGCTGGCTGGGAATCCAGAAGCCGGAGTTCTGGTTTGCTTCTGCCAGCAACGAGCAGGGCAAGCTCGTGCTCTCTCCACCTCCTCATCTATAAAATCTGGGATTGAACTGGCTCATGCAGGGAGAGGCTGCTCTGCCTGTCTCCAATGCTGTCAGTTACCTGTGCAATATGGGACCCTGGAGAGAGGGGTAAAGAATGGCAGGGGTACCTGAACTCAGATATCTTCCCCCAAAATGAATTTAATAATCCCTAATGGAAGAGCAAGCAGTAAGCATTGGCCAGACACTTCATCAAAAGATTCTGGTTCTAACCCAGGTTCATGGTTTCTTCCCATAAAACTACAAGTCAGTGAATTTAAGTCTCAGTGGTAAAATCTTGGTCAGCTTTGGTGAGTGGGTCAGCCAGTGGGGAGGCGGGGGGAGAGAGAGTGTAAAGTATACTGTGGTAGAATGAAGACGTGCAGTGGATGATAATGAAACCATTCTTTCTTACAGGGTAATTATGAAAAAGAAGGTCTCGGTGCTTCCAGCCACATAACCACAAAATCAATGGCTGCTCCTCCAAGCTGTGGTCTGAGCCCGCTGCTGGTTCTGGTGGTAACCGCTCTGTCCACCCTATTATCTTTATCTTTAGCAGAAACATCATAGCTGCATTAAAAAAAATATGATATGGACATGTAAAAAGACAAAAACCAAGTTATCTGTTTCCTGTTCTCTTGTATAGCTGAAATTCCAGTTTTAGGAGCTCAGTTGAGAAACAGTTCCATTCAACTGGAACATTTTTTTTTTTCTTTTAAGAAAGCTTCTTGTGATCCTTCGGGGCTTCTGTGAAAAACCTGATGCAGTGCTCCATTCCAAACTCAGAAGGCTTTGGGATATGCTGTATTTTAAAGGGACAGTTTGTAAATTGGGCTGTAAAGCAAACTGGGGCTGCGTTTTCGATGATGATGATAATGATTTTAACAGTTTTACTTCTGGCCTTTCCTAGCTAGAGAAGGAGTTAATATTTCTAAGGTAACTCCCATATCTCCTCTAATGACATTGATTTCTAATGATATAAATTTCAGCCTACACTGATGCCAAGCTTTCTTGCCACAAAGAAGATTCTTACCAAGAGTGGGCTTTGTGGAAACAGCTGGTACTGGTGTTCACCTTTCTATATGTACTAGCATTTTCCACGCTGATGTTTATGTACTGTAAACAGTTCTGCACTCTTGTACAAAAGAAAAAACACCCGTCACATCCAAATATAGTATCTGTCTTTCAGTCAAAATAGAGAGTGGGGAATGAGTGTGCCAAATCAGTACCTCAATCCCTGAACGACTCTCTCCTAATCCTAAGCCTTACCTGAGTGAGAAGCCCTTTGCCTAACAAGAGTCCAATATAGCTGAAACATCGCTCTAATACTCTTTACACATATGAGGTTATATGTAGAAAAAAATTTTACTACTAAATGATTTCAACTATTGGCTTTCTATATTTTGAAAGTAATGATATTGTCTCATTTTTTTACTGATGGTTTAATACAAAATACACAGAGCTTGTTTCCCCTCATAAGTAGTGTTCGCTCCGATATGAACTTCACAAATACAGCTCTTCAAAAGCAGACTCTGAGAAGCCTCGTGCTGTAGCAGAAAGTTCTGCATCACGTGACCGTGGACAGGCAGGAGGAAGCATTAGCAGACAAGCATTGTCTTTTATCATTGCTCGAAGTGCAAGCGTGCATACCTGTGGAGGGCATCGGTGCCTGCTTGTAAATGTTCTGCAGCATGTCATGGCACTCTTGTCATGACACAATCCAGTACCTTGGTTTTCAGGTTATCTGACAAAGACAGTTTTGATTGGGACACGGTGGCATGGGCAGGTTTCCATGCTGGGATGCACAGTTCTTTTCCTAAGGATTGTGTTTACTCCTGACTGCAATGTCTTGGCCACTGTTTGGGGCAGTTTGGTCTGAAGGTCATCAAGGATCTGCCTGCATCTTGTTTCATGTCCTCCGTGACAGACTGCAGACCATGTTAGAAAAGAAGGAAGGTTTGTGGATCAAGAGGGTTGACATTAGGTTTGGTGAGATGAGTTGGTTGGCACAGATCAGCAGAACAGGACCCTGGTGATAAGGCATCTGGCTTTGCTAACCACATATCATCTTCCATTATTCTCTTTCTTAACTAAGTAGATCCGAAAGTGCACTTTTGAAGTTTGGTTTAGATGGCGAGATTCCGAATCTACAACGATCGTGTACTGGTGGCCACTGTTCTCCAACATTAAGTAAAGAGGAGGCGATTCCACCTTGAGAAAGTGCTGGGGAGCATTGGCTTTCTTCCCACATTGGTAGAAGAGATGGAGGAGGAAACCAGGGTGCACATTTCTACAGATCCCCTTTGCCTGCTGGTATTAGCCTTGTAAGATAAGTCACTGGGGGGAAGGGGAAATCTATGAAATCCAAGATAAAGGCATAGTCTTTCAGCTCTATTGGTGTTCAAAGTACATTTGTGTCCAAATGTTAATCAACACCAATGTACAGTACTCAGTACTGACTTTTTTCACTTCAAAATGTTTTCAAGGGAAATTCAGCAGACACCCAACTGTATTTAATTAGTGAAAAGTTCTATAAAGACTCTTACTTTGAATAAACACATTAAATGTGTCAAAATATTTGGAATGCCAGTTATCTGTGAGCACATATGTCTTACAGAGTATATTTTGTTTCCATTAAGGTATCTCTGTATATCTACACTGGACTAATTGCATAGGGATCTGATTCTATGTGATCTGCTATAGAAAGCTATTGATGACTTCTGCAGTAACAGCAGCTCTAATTAGCTTCAGATGACCAAAGAGGAAATGGGAGTTTCAGTGCTAACAAGGGCAGCCTTCATTGAAGAATGCATGGGTAGGCAATATATAAATTAAATTTTGAAAAGCCTCATCTGTCACCAACAAATATCTCATTTTTCTTCAGTGATAAAAGCATATTCAAGTTACCAAGTCCTCAATTTGAAAATCGGTTGCTGATTAAATAAATAGGGGGAAGCATCTTGTTCAGGGACAACACGTTGGAGAGATTCTTATCAAAGCAAGCCAAGCAAGGTTTCTGCCATTCAGTGTGATCTTAGTTTGACACGGTGACCCTAAAACACCATCATTTGCCCCATAACTGGAGCACAATGATTTAAATCATTTACCTGACTCATTTATTCTTGGCGTGCTTAAAAGCAAAAATGATTCACTACTTCCTGTCCTTCAGTCCGGGCATTTGGGGTGCCACTGAAGACAGGGGTTATCTGCCGAGGTTTGGGTGTCTTGCGGGAAGTATAACATTGCAGTTGATTTTGATGAAACCAAACAGTAACTAGGGTCCTTGCAGACCATGACTCCCTCATTACATCTAGCCATGCCCTACTTATTTCAGAGAGAAATAGAGGGGGAATAAAGGCAGTATTGCCACACTGATTAGAAGCACATTCATTTCATTCCACTTTGATGTTGAATATTTTTGACTGATATATGCCTGAGTGTCTTTTTAATAGAGCACATGAAGGAAGAAGTGCACAACAATATAGAGAAGGAATTGAGAATGCCAATTACATATTTATTTTTCCATACTTGATTTTTTTCAAGTCTGTAATAAAAAAAGTGTAAGTTGAGATTAACATAGGTTATTTTTCATGAAGTATAGCAAACGATCTAGTGATAGGAGTGTGGTTTCCATTTCTGTTTTTTTTTTTTTTTTAACACCCTTTTGTGCTGTAGTAAGAATGTCTTAGAAGTTGTGTCTTCGAGTTCCTCAGACACCGGACAGGGCTCCCCCAGAGCTGCCCCAGCCTTTGATTTGGTCCATATTCAGACACTTCCTATCTTGCACACACTCTGAGGATAGGCCGCTTCTAGCTGTCGCCCATCTCCCTCTTGTCTCTAAATCAGACGCTCCCAAGCACGCCATCTGCTGTACTAGGAGAGTGGGAGAGCCAAAGCATTTTGGAGTCCATGTTAAGTGCCTGGGAAAAGAGATGTAAGAGCAGTGGGAGTTTATATAATTAGCAAATTCTTTTCTCAGAATTCTGTTATTATTTACAAAATTGTGGCCTCAAAGGAGCTGTCTTTTGGAAAATAAGTTTTCATTCATGCAGTTAGACATGCACGATGTATTTGAATCAATAAACTGTGGACCAGAAAAGCGCTGTTTAAATGAATTCACATGTTCTAATTCTCTTTCGAGGCTGTTGATGATCTCCTGGATTCATACCCCCATGATCTGTGTTGCTCTTGCCTCATGCTCTTTGATAAAGCAAATCAGACTATGTGACACCCATCTTTTCAAGAACGACCTAAAAGCGATGACAACAGGCAGGAGTCAATTACCACTGGCCTGGGCTCAGTGACAGCAGAAGGCCCATCTGAGCTTGGAGAGTTGGAGAGATAAGGCAAAATCAAGGTGCAACAGTGGGCCATGTTCCAAGGGTGAATGGATCAGAGAGTCCGCTGATGTTCCTTACTGATCGGAATAGGAACCTTCTAACAAAACAGAGTTCCTTGAATCAGGCAGAAGTTCTTTAGAGACAGGAAGCCAGAGCTATTAATAATATCTGAATGACAGAGGAAGGAATTTCTTATTAGAAATTCTAAAATAAAACAAGTGGGGATTTGGTTGGATACCCTTAGAAGCTACATTTTTCTCTCATCCCTAAGATAGATATCTCAAGTGTATATCTGACACCTCTTGACTTTGACACAGCTCTGCTTCTCAAGTGACCATTTGTTTTAAGTCTGTTGTCTAGAATTCTTTGTGGGGGCTGGATCTCTGAAAAATATTCTCACTGCAGAGGCCTTAAATCTGTGGTTTTTTGCCCCTCCCTTTGTCCTGGGATGTATTCTGTAGGACATTTCATTTATATCAGGATATTGGCTGATTCAGCTCTCTTTCACTGTTATTATTCAGGCCTCCCTGCACCACCTTGTTCTTTATTGCCTAAGTATTGCCCTCCCCAATTCTTCATCGTAATCACTCTAAATTTAGTTCGACCCAAATTAATTTTTGTTCCAACACATATTTTAAGACAGAGAAGCCGCTCTCAGGAGCCAGATGATCTGAAGATGATGCTAATCCCCAAATACGAAGTTCCTCCAGCTAACTCTCCTCTGAGCTCCCTCTTCTTAGCTTTGGGATTGGGGATGGTCTTATCCATGCCAAGAAACCCTTTGTTGCTCCCAGTGTTTCTGATGAGCTTCTCCTCCCTCCCAGAGACAATGCAGGGGTGGTATTCAGCCGAATGTGCCACCTGCACTTCTGATGGTTCTGAGACCCAGCCCAGAGGGGTGGAGAAGGCCCACAAACCCTATTCCAATAAACTGCCTGCAGAGAACCACGGCCTGCTAATAGTCGTTGAGGTCTCAGCCCCCTAAGGTCTCCAAGCTCATTTGACCAGCGCAGCTGCGACTTCGGCTGTCTGCCTCTGGCAGGTGCCAATATCAGCATCTTGTCCCACTGCCATGGAGAGTTAATTTTTGCTCCAGGGCAGCTGCAAAGCCCAGCACCGGCATCAATAGAAGGTTTTCTCTGATTTTCTTCCCTTCATCTCAGGCTAGGCTTTCTTACCAATCCCCAATTTTGTTTTGTAGGGCGCCAGGAGACTGGCCAGAGATCTTTAGCCTCTTACTTAGTTTGAACATCTCTTGCTGCTCACACCCAGGCTTCTTCAGCAGAAAGCATGACCCATAGTAGGTACTCAGAAACTGGTTGAATGAAAAACCTTGACATTTAAGGGCTTTATTCTGTCATACAGTAGCAAGAACTGGCCTGTTGGCATTGTATTCCTGGCATTGGGCTGTGTTGACTCTGAACGTGTCCTCCTGAGGTTTTTGAGGGTGACCTGGGAGAAAGGGTCTGAGAAAGCATTGGGATCCAAGTGACTTTAAATCTGCCCATGGCATTTCCTGCTGAGAGGCGAGAACCTAGCATCTCTCCCAACAGGCTCGCATCTGCCAGAAAGGACAGAGCCCAAAATGGGGGTAGACTTTGTGGGAAATTCGCCAGTCAGTCCGCTGAGATTTTAATCTGCCTCAAGCACAGGATGCTGACAAGAAAGGTAGACCACTCCCCCGATCCCAGACGCATCCCAGGGGTGACAACTTCTCCATCAGTATCCTGAGAAGCAACATCAAATGCTTATCAAGTCAGCACGTTTACTGAGTGAGTACTCTGACGGAATGAACCAGCATTTGGAGCTGAACTTGAGAACACAGGGCCCTCTGACAGCAGCTTTGGGAAACACCCATCCTGTCCAGATTGGCAGAATCCTTCCATTTCATGTCCTTCGGAGACGCTGTATTCTCTTTACAAATCATTCATGAAACTTAGACTCAGTCTCCCAGGGGGTAAGTTCTGGGCCACGTGCAAACAATGGCAAATCCAGCTTTTCCATGATAGAGAAGGCAAACGCACCCACCTTCATCCTGAGCCTAAAAGGCCACCTCTGAGCACTTAGGCGGCCACTCCTCTGGGCCTCAGAGGGCCATGAGCTTGGCCAGGTAGGCACACTGGTGGGGAAGTCACAACTGTCAGGTACCGGCCATGGTGCAGATGGGAATAGGAGATGCCAGAGCTGCTTTAGCTGAGGAAAGCAAACAGCAGTGCTCAAAGGAGCAAAACTTCGAATGTGCACATTGACCCCTGGCGCCTGCAAGCATAACACAGATCCTAAGACTAGAGTGAAGTAGGAGGAAGAATTAGAAAATCCAGTGGATGTCCTGAGTATAGGGAACCAGGGCTGTGGAAAATCAGTAAAGGTTGATTACCTGGGGCCAGACCGGGTGACTGTGGCAGTGCAGGTGAAGGTACCCTGGGCCTTCTCAGTTCACTGGCACATAAGTCTCCGCCAATAAAGCGTGGTTCTCTCTCTGTGTCACACATACACACACACACACAATGATTGGAGGGCTATATGATCCAGCATTAGCTTCCTGGTGTGCCAAGCATGCTTGATCTGGAATTTTTTTTTTTTTATTATTATTTTTTAGCTGTAGCTGAAGGCATTTCTCAGATGTGGAGAAGGAGAATGGAAATCGCAGAACTAAACCAGTTTGCCCTGCCATATTTGGCTGTGGTCTTACTGTCATTGGGCATTTCTGATGTGCTTTTCTGGATTCAGAAAGAGCTGATTGTCCTCCAAGGGTTGAAAAAAACAGTTTCAGAAACCTGAATCCAGGGCCTTATAGTTCTCCTCATTATCTCTTCTTCTCCCTTCCCTCGCCCAGGGGAGTGGGGGAAACACTTTTCACTGCAGAGTTTGCTTTAAAGAGTTTTCCTGTCTTGCGTGCATTATCCCTTGATATTGAAATTATTTTCTCAGTTTAATCCAACTCCTGCTGAGAAGCTGTGTGAGATTTAGGTTGTGGGATTTTTTTCTTGGACTCTTTTGGATGGTGTTGCATTTTTCACTCTTAACCCGAGGGTATTTTCAGCTTATGTTCGTTCTGTTTCATGCAGGTTTATAGTACAGTAGAGTAGAAGAAGTCTGCTGATTTTTAGGGTATTTTTAGAATTCCTTTCCGAGTGAGGGGTTCAGACACCCAGTCTCCTCAGAACAGGGGTGAGGGGTCGACTGAGCTTCGTTGAGAAGTCTCCAGTTAGGCTTCGGGCGGGTCTCCGTGTTCTATTGTGTGTTTACTGAGCTTCCCACTGGTAGAAGATGACACATTTGTCTCATCGTCCTGTGTATCTGCTTTCCAGAGGACAC
This sequence comes from Symphalangus syndactylus, assembly GCF_028878055.3. NCBI lineage: Eukaryota > Metazoa > Chordata > Mammalia > Primates > Hylobatidae > Symphalangus > Symphalangus syndactylus. The sequence goes on from NC_072424.2 coordinate 22,398,085, forward strand.
CGGAGCATTCTCCTGGGGTCACTCCCACACGGCATCCTCACACAGCTGTTTGTTTTGCAACAGCCTTTATTGCCAACACCCTTGGAAGAATATCTCCTGTAAAAGTACAAGTTTTGCAATATGGACTTTGGAAGTGGTTTTGTGATGTTCGAATTTTCTGTTAGCCTATTGCTCAAGCACTACAGAATGTACATAGTCCCTTTGGCCATCCTCTCACCCCAGAATATCCTAATAAACATTGTTTTCTTTTTTAAAAAAAAAAATCATTGTGGTGTCTTTTTCTTTTATCCCATTCACCGGAAAACCCTCCTGAAATCTGCAAACATGTAGAAATCCCGTGTCAAAACATTGGGTTTTCTTGACAGCAGATCATAAGGACTAAGTGTGGCTGCCACAAATACTTCCAGACCATGGTTTCTGAACCTTGGTACTATTGACACTCGGGGCCAGATAATTATATTTTAGGTGGATGGGCCTGTCAGATCTTATACATTGTTGATGTTTAGCAGCATCCTTTCGTAGCCCCCCATCTACACTTTGTGGTCAAAGCTGTCTCTAGACATTGCCAAGGGTCCTCTGAGCCTAGGCAAAATCACCCTTGCTTGAGAGCCACTATTTCAGACTCAACCTTCTGCTCATTTATGAGCAGCAAAAGGCAGCAGGGTGTAGTGTAGGAGTCTGCGGGGGAGACAGCACTGGGCTTCACCCCACACCTGACATTTATATTATGTTCTCAAAATGCAATGTTATAATCAGAGGACAGGGTTGGTGGATTCCTAGTTACCATCATATTTGTATTGAATGATTTCTATAGACTTATAAATGGTATTTTGATAAAAGATAAAGACTTAGAATGAGGTGGTGGTTCTTGTTTCCAGCATCTAGCTCAGTGCCTGGCCAAGAAGAATCACTTTAACATCACGTGAGGCCATGAATTAGAATGGTGAAGGTGGCTACTCAAAATATGACTCCCTCATTTCCCTGAGGAAGTTATCATCTCTGGCATCCTTATCACTGCCAGGAACTTTTAAGGGAAAATGTTAAGACATAAAACACAGTAATTAATAAATATTGCCACTGTTGTTTGCTTCAGTACGCAACTAACAGTCCCTGAAACAGCAAGAGGACCTTGCTTGCTGTAAGACAGAAGCCTGTATTTCACTTGCAATTCTGCAGGACACGCTTTTATTCTCTTGTGATTTTTCTTTTAGCTGGGCTTTCCTATTGTCTTGCTTCCTGGCCCTGCTTTCAAATGACCAAGTTTAGAATGATTCCACAGAACCCCCAAGTTGGTTTGGATGAAAAGTTTGTGTGAACATTTGGACCTTGGCCTGGTGTTTTAAAGGTATGACAAAAGCCTAGATTCTAGCAGCTCACCTGGCTCTGGGCTTCTCAGGACAGCCTTTGCAGAAATCCCCAAGTTCATTCCCGGAGAAATGAACCCCAGCTGTCAGCACAGATGGTACAAGGCCCGCGGGGAGGGGCGGGACTAGAACACTCATAGAATCATCAAGCGGAAGTGGGAGACAGAGCCACAGCGAGCGCCCCGGGGACCTGCAGGGTCCTCCTACCACCATCCATTCATATTCTAATCATCTTCGGAATGCAACCAAATCCCTGGGATGCAGGTGATAGAAAATTTAGGAGCTGGAACAAGAAATGACTAATAAAACCCTGCGAGAAATGCCAAGAAAGTGAATAAAATCTGTGACAGAAACAAGATACAAGACTGCTTGTGTTTGGTAACATAAATAAAACATAAACGAGAACACAATGATGCGAAGATATGAGCAGGGGTGTCCATAAAAGTCCCATAAACTGGCAGTGCTGGCTGCCCTGATGGGGTTTAGCCTCACGGAGATGTCTGCCATCCAGGCTGGTAGACAGAGAATTCACCGTGTTTAAAAGATAAGGTGAGCATTTGGCCTGAGAATACTTTGGGTGGTTATATAAATAAGGACAGTCTTTAAGAAAAAAGCAAAAACTGTTTGACAATGTGTATCAGAATTTAAAATCCACATCTCCTTTGAACCAACAATTCCACTGCAAGGAATTTGCCCTTTATTCTTACACAGGGTGTCAAGATGCATGCAGTAGTATTTTTACCACAGGATAATTTGTAATAACAAAGTACTTGAAACAACCTGAATGCCCATCAATAGTGACCTGGTTAAAGAATTCGTAATGCAACTAGATGAGGGAATATTAAGCAACTATTTTTAAAAAGTAGATGTACATCCACTAAACCAAAAGGGGTCTATAATGTATTAAGTGAAATGGCAAGGTACAGGATGGTGAAAAATATTGTCCTACTTGTATAGAGTTTAGAAAGATAGATGGTAGACAAATATTGGTGATAGAGAAAGATCACAGATAGATGATTAACAGAGAGAGGGATGATACACTCTACATATAGGTAGACAGGTATAGCTATAGGTAGGTATAGATAGATGATTGATAGATGGTAAATAGATGACAGCTAGATGTAGATAGATCAATAGATATATAGATGATACAGGTAGACAATAGAGAGATAGGTATAAATAGCTATAGATAAATAATAGATGATGGATAATTGATGCAGACATAAATAGATATTAATAGATGATAAATTTCCATAGATAGGTAATTGATCATAAATAGATAGATGATAGCTAGAAAGATAATAGATAGACATGAATTTCCCTGGATATAGTTTTTACATAGTTTTTACTCTATCCATATATTATTTGTACCCATTGTTTTTAGAGAATAAAAAGTAAAGGAAGGACAAGCTGTGCAACTTCTGGAACCCAGCTCAGATTCTGAGCCTTGCTCTTTGGAGGAAAGAGGTTGATGCAGCCCTGGCTCAGAGCGCTGCCGGGGCTCTTCAGAGTTCCCTACTGCAGCCAGCCAAGCCATGCACAGCCCAAGAAGCAGTGAGTGGCTGCCCCCACCAGCACCTCCTGCAAGATTAATTGCCACAATTTAGGGAAGAGGCACCTCAGGGGCACCTGCTGTGCATTGTGTTGTATAGGAGGGTTTTAAAATAACTCCTCTCCTTGTGGTTGACAACATAAGGGTGAGTCATTTCCATGCAGGGCCTTCCCAGCCCAAGGGGAGGTTGGGTCAGCTCTTCCAAGAATGAACCCCACCCTGCAGATGGTACTCTCAGAAGGCTCATGATAGTAACAGCTGTCAGTTAGTGGGTGCTCACCATGCACCAAGCCTGGGGATGGATGGGCTCTGTGCACATGATCTCATTCAGTCCTCACAGCAACTCAGATAAAATTAATTTCATTTTGCAACTGAGAAGACAGGCTCAGACAGAGCAAATGACTGATGCAAAGTCACACAGCCAGGGTGGGACTCGAATTCTGTTTTCTGATGTCAGGGCCCATTTAGACATCCTCCTTTGCTCTCAGGCCTATGGCCTGAGAAAAGTCAGAAAGTCTCTCTCTCCAGAAAGTCTCCTGGATTCTGAGCAGGAAAGCTTGCAGGTACACCCACATCCCACAGCCCCACCACATTGCCCTCCATCCAACTCGGGGCTATGTTCTGAGAGCTGCTCAAGTCAGCATAATGCCGCATGAGTTTTTCTTCAGAAGATAATTAGATTACCTCCCTTGCCTTAAGGAAAAGAACAGTAGATTAAAAAAGAAATATGACAAGCCATCTGAGTGCCAGGACTGCTCCCCTGAGACTCACTTCCATTTCAGTCCCTCATTCCAGACATGAAACCAATTAAAGTAGTGGCAATGTATACAGTTAACACCAAGTGACAAAAGCCTGCCTAAGTGTTTTAAAGAATCTCATAAACTAAAGAGCTTCTGCACAGCAAAAGAAACTACCATCAGAGTGAACAGGCAACCTACAGAATGGGAGGAAATTTTTGCAATCTACTCATCTGACAAAGGGCTAATATCCAGAATCTACAAAGAACTCAAACAAATTTACAAGAAAAAAACAACCCCATCAAAAAGTGGGTGAAGGATACGAACAAACAATTCTCAAAAGAAGACATCTATGCAGCCAAAAAACACATGAAAAAATGCTCATCATCACTGGCCATCAGAGAAATGCAAATCAAAACCACAATGAGATACCATCTCACACCAGTTAGAATGGCCATCATTAAAAAGTCAGGAAACAACAGGTGCTGGAGAGGATGTGGAGAAATAGGAACACTTTTACACTGTTGGTGGGACTGTAAACTAGTTCAACCATTGTGGAAGACAGTGTGGCGATTCCTCAGGGATCTAGAACTAGAAATACCATTTGACCCAGCCATCCCATTACTGGGTACATACCCAAAGGATTATAAATCATGCTGCTATAAAGACACATGCACACGTATTTGTATTGCGGCACTATTCACAATAGCAAAGACTTGGAACCAAGCCAAATGTCCAACAATGATAGACTGGATTGAGAAAATGTGGCACATATACACCATGGAATACTATGCAGCCATAAAAAATGATGAGTTCATGTCCTTTGTAGGGACATGGATGAAGCTGGAAACCATCGTTCTCAGCAAACTATCGCAAGGACAAAAAACCAAACATTGCATGTTCTCACTCATAGGTGGGAATTGAACAATGAGAACTCATGGACACAGGAAGGGGAACATCACATACTGGGGCCTGTTGTGGGGTGGGGGGAGGGGGGAGGCATAGCATTAGGAGATACACCTAATGTTAAATGACAAGTTAATGGGTGCAGCACACCAACATGGCACGTGTATACATATGTAACAAACCGGCACATTGTGCACATGTACCCTAAAACTTAAAGTATAAAAAAAAAAAAAAAGAAAAAGAATCTCATTTACCCACAGGCTGTGCCTGGAGAAACCTAGCTGGCCTGGTATCCTACAACTTAGGAAGTGCGTGACCCAGCTCTGACTGCTGGGGGTGCTCAGCCGCCCTCCTCAGAATCCCCCTCCAGCTGTCACCCTCTGTGCCTCTGCTGTCTTCAGTCTGGGGACAGCAGACAAGGGGACATGGTGGGGCAAGGCTTAAATTTCTGACCCCCGGCAGGATGGCTGGCTCAGGAAAATCTTTTGGTCCCTAGTCCCTGTCTGGTTCTAGAGCTTGACCTCTCCCACTCCTGCCCACACCTAGACAACCTGCAGGGGAGAAAGCACTGGGCTTGACGGTCCTCACCATGGGGTCCACCACAGAATGGCAGAAGCAGCTTCCTTTGCCTTAGCACCTCAAGACCAGGGCATCTCCCTTTGAAGTGAGCAGATCAAGAAATTCAGCTTTCGGAAAGGAGCTTCAAAAAATAGGACCAAACTCAGAGGAAATTATAAACCAGGCAATAAGAAAAATGTGGCTCCTGGGATGCGCTGTTCTGGTCTAAGTTTGCTTCCCTTCCAGATGATGGAAAGTGAATCCCCAGCCCCATCAGTTGGGAAGGTCCAATATCAGAATAGGAGAGCAGCCACACTCTGATACAAACCTGGTTTGTTTTCCTTCTTCCAAACATTTCTGTCACTGGAGGATGCTTCAGGTGCTCAGATGATGTCACCAAGCTCGGGAGAATTTTAGAGTCCACAGAGCTCCTTCACAGGCAGGCATGTTCTCCCTGGACACCCCCGCTGGTGGGTGGGGAGCTGGTTGATCATCTCCATTCCAGGGTGTGTCTGTCTGACCAGTGGCAGAAGGGACCCTGCAGTCCAAGAATCCTTCTCCCAGCCCCCTTCCCCTGTGGCACGGCCTCGCCTCTAGCTCCCTGTCTTCTTTTCTGACATCTTCCCACTCATGCCAGAATTGTAAAATATTTTAAACTACTATCTGCTTCTGCAGAGCACACTTGTACAGTCTACTGTATTTTTCTCTTCTACTGAGTTTTTCAAGGCAGTTTGTTTTGTTTAGGTTTTTTTGTTTGAGATGGAGTCTTGCTCTGTCGCCCAGGCTGGAGTGCAGTGGCAAGATCTTGGCTCACTGCAAGCTCCACCTCCCGGGTTCACGTTTCAAGGCAGTTTTTACGTGGTATTAAGAGTTCTTTGAATAACCCCTGCTATCATTCAGAAAATAGCCAACTTCATGTGCCTAGCCTGGGGTTGCCAGAGATCTCACTGCGTAGTGTTCACTTGCTCAGGAGCCTCAGCCCTGGTGGATCACCAAAGGGAGCAGAGGGGAGGGGTGGTGGCTTCCTCACTGGACACTTAAATGGCTCAAGGTTGCAAACCCAGGTGTGGGGGCCGGGGCAATGAGGCGGGCTGCCAGTACTGGCCCCAGTGGAGCCGATGACCTCCAGGTGCTGCGTGAGCAGGGAACCCCTACATCCAGTTGCACTTCACTCCCAGAACTAGCACTAAGCCAGCAAAGCCCAGATTTCTCAGACACTGGCACCTCCAGATCTGTTCACAGGCCCCTGCCCTCCCCCAACACATCTCCCCACCATACAGTCCTTTTCTGTTTGGGTCTCTGCTTGGTCTCTCTCTCTTCACATCTGGAGTGAAAGACTTGTTTTCAGAGGGCCCCCACCTTTCATCGGTGGTTCCTCTTCTAAGCATGATGACTACATTGGGTCTTCAGGGGAGCCTACGAGGCAGGAGCTGCAGTCTCTATTTTGCCAATGAGGAAATAGAGGTTAAGTAACTTGGCAAAGTCCCACGAATCAGAGGGGAGCATGGGGTCTGAATCCAGGCAGTCTGATTCAAGGGTCTGCTTTGTAACCTCTGTGTCATCCTGTGACAGCCTGAAGAGGTTTCCTGCAAATCGCATCATTTTCAAAGCCACGACAGGAAAAGATCTTTAAGGAAACGTGAGGTGTTACATTGGTCATCCTTTAGGATGGTGAATAACCAATGCATGTGCCTGTATTTTTTCTTAATTTGGGATTTACCGAGAGTGAAACAGGACTTCCTTAAGTGGTCATTTCATGGACAACATTTTAAAAGTCTGACTCCAGACTCAGCCTGTAAGTCTCATATCCAGCTCCACTGCCAGAAGGTGAAAAGTGAACAACAGTCACTCCCAGGCAGGACTCCGGCAGTCAAGTGCACATGGTTCCTTTGCAGGGGAGGGCTACACCGAGGGAGCAGCAGATTCCAGGAGGGTGGAGAGGATCCCACGGTGGCCTTGTTAAGTTTACGATGCCTATGACCTCCCCAGTCACCAGTGTCAGGTTCCATCATTCAGGTTGACTTGTTCCTCTCCCTCCCTGCCTGTATCCCATTGGCCAGCAATCCTCCGCCCTCCCTTCTGTTCCTGCACCTCCATCTGTGGGCTCTCCCCTGCGACAGCATCTAGCCTTTCCTCTCCACACTGATTTTCTCAAAGTCCACCGTCACCAGGCTCTCAAGGCTTCCCAGGTTCTGACTCCAAGCTACCTCTCTACTTTCACTCCTACTTTCTCCTTGCACCCAAATAAGCAGATCTCCTCACCACTTTCTCCACTCCCCCGCTCACCGACCCATCCCTCAGCTCCTCTCTGGGAAGCCTTCCAAGTCACTCCAGTTGACAACGAGTTTTCCATCTTTGGGGAGCCCAACTCTCATGGGCTTTCTCCTATGCTCCCATGTGACCTGGTGGTTCTGTGAACATGAGCCTCCCCTCCCCAGCAAGGCTGGAAATGTTACTAGTGGAGGGTGTCCAGGTTCTTGGCGCTTTGAATAAAGAATTGGACAAAACACACAAACAAAGCAAAGAAAGAATGAAGCAACAAAAGCAGAGATTTATTGAAAATGAAAACACACTCCACAGGGTGAGAACAGGCCTGAGCAAGCAGCTCAAGCACCCAGTTACAGAATTTTCCAGGGCTTAGATACTCTCTGGTGGTTTCCTGTTGGTTTCTTGGTGTACACTCTATGTAAGTGAAGTCGTGGCATGCAATCAGTCTGGTTGGTTGGGAAAAGTGACCAATCAGAGGCTAAAGTGAAGTTACAAAGTTACACTCCTATGCAAATGAAGACTCGGCCTGCACCCAACCTCATCGGTTGCAGGAGGGGACCAATCAGAAGTACTTTCAATTTTTCATCTGCCATGCAGAAAAAGCGGGGGGTTGCAAAGGGAGTAGCCTCTGGTTCTTTTGTTACTTGGGTGTGGAAAGTTGGAGTTTTCCTTTTAATTTAGTTCTAAGAAGTCAGTATGAATAGGCCTTAGGTTCCCTGCCCTCCAGACCCTATTCCCCTGCCTCAGAAACACCCCTGGAAAGAGAGGACAGACTTCTCTGTGTGTTCCCAGTACACACACTCTGAAGATACAGACTCTGGAGATGAAGTGGCTTGACTTCTCTGAGCCTCAGTTTCCCCCGTTCTGTCAAATGGAGTAAATAATAGAACCTGCCTCAGGGAGTTGCTGTGAAGTTACTGTGTTGGTAACAGCTGCTGTTGTAAAGAAGATGACAGCAAAAACTGATGGTGACGCTAACAGTAAAACTGAAGGTGATGCTGGGACCCAGGAGGGCATTTAGGGCATTTAGTAGGAGTCTGAATGTGCACTTTATTTTTTGAGACCGGATCTCACTCTGTCTTCCAGGCTGGAGTGCAGTGGTGCTATCTCTGCTCACTGCAATCCCCACCTCCCAGGCTCAAGTGATCCTCCTGCCTCAGCCTCTTGAGCTGAGACTACAAGTGCATGCCACACATACAGTTAATTTTTGTATATTTTGTAGAGACAGGGTTTCACCATGTTGGCCAGGCTGGTCTTGAACTCCTGGGCTCAAGCGATCCACCCACCTCAGCCTCCCAAAGTGCTGGGATTACAGGTGTGAGCTACTGCGCCTGGCCACTGACTTATTCTTGAAAGAATAGATGAACTGGGTTTCCCTCAGGCTCATTCCTTCCTCCATTAGCAAGTTCACTGGAGGCCTATCATGTGATGGATGCTATCTTTGGGAAACGGAGAAATATGATTCCTGCCCTCATGGAAGTTTATGTACTTTTCTCTCTTCCCTCTGTTCAGACCTTGAAGAATTCAGACTTTTCAGGGAATGGAGGGAGCCTCTCACTCTAGGGAGGTCATTCCATCTGTTCTGCCTCTGGGACGTACGACAGAACCTATGATATCCCAAAAGACAGCTGGTTGTTCTAATACACAATAAGATTCTCCTGAGTTACAGTGCCTCATGTACCCTCATTCACTGATTTTGTTAGGAGAGACTGAGGTCTTCAAAAGATTGCCAAGTGCCTGCTACCACCTACTAAATTCTTGCAAGACAGGCGTTAGTAACTCATAACGCCTCAGCATGTTTACCCAGTTAAATGACATTGTTTCAGCATTTGGGAGAGAAGAGCCATTTCTGCATCTACTCACGTCCTGTCACTTAATTGTCATTGTGTAGGAGTTCATTAACATTCCCTTAATTTGCTAAGAAGAGTTAAAAGGCTTTCAAATCTAGTCAAATTCAAAACCGGTTTATTTGCCTTTTATGATGATGGAAATGATGTGCACTGTAAATAACCTTATGTTCGACACTCAGCGATATTAATTTCACTTGACTTCATGACTTAAGGTCAAATACGTTAATCAAAGCCGCTGTCATTAACATAGTTTCCTTTTCTATTAAGCGATTATGATCACTTACTATTAATGAGTCGTGAAGTTTTAATAAATTTTGGCTGGTGTGAAATTACAAAACAGTAATTATGACACATACTGTATGGATGGCTTGTTCCATGATGTAAATTTGCCCCAGTGTTGGCAAAATACAAAAGAACCGCAAATAATTAATTAGTTGCTGCTATGGCACCAAAATAAGCCTTCACTATGAAAGTAAATGAATGAAAAATGAAGAGCCTTTTGTTGTTATTAGTGAACTGTTACACAGTGAGACCTGGGCACTCAAAAAGACCTGATCCCTCAAAAATGACATTTTGACTAAAGCCGGAGGAGAAATATCTGCAAGAATTCTTTTGGGTTGAAGTCAATTTTTCTGGCATGGGGCTGATTGTATGACAGTTTGGGGCAGAAAGAGGATTTTGAAATAAAATTAAATGTTGATGCAGATGGATTGATGGGAATGGTACCAAAGAATTAGCATCTCAAGACTGAGAGAGCTCCTGTGAGCCTGGGAGAGAAAGAGAGGCCTCAAGGATTTACCACCTACATTGAGAGTTCATTGTAGAACACATCACATAATCCTAAAGGATTATGTCACAATGAAGATTCCTGGGCACTGCCCCCAGAAATGTTGGTTCAGTGAGTCTGGAATAGGGCCTAGGTGTCTGCACACACTCAGGACATTTCTGATACAGGTGGTCTCTGGCACACACTGTGAGAAATAATAATCTAGAAGGCCTAAACCACAATTCTTCAAAACTATGTAGGAGTCAAAATCCTCACCGCAAACACTAATGTACCAAGCCCCATATTAAGCACAAGATTATAAATTTTCTACACTGTTTACAATCAAGTAAGAAAGGGATATGTATATAAATAACAAATATATCATCATCTAAGATTTCCTGAGCATTTGCTTATAATGTGCCACACACAGAGCTGAGTATTTTATATGCACAATCAGATTCGACCTCAACACAACCCCATTTTTCAAATCTGGAAACTGAGTCACAGAGAGATTACATAACTTGCCCAAGGTCACACAGCCAGCAAGTGTCAATGCCAAGCTAAGAAGTGGGCTCTATTAGGCAGGCAGTAGGCAGCAACTGAACATGTTTAGATAGGGAAGAAACAGAACCAGAGGGCTTAGGAATGTCTCCTGGGACAGCGCTGTGAAGCAGGGACTGGGGTGGATGCAGGTGAGCCCCCTGGGTAGCAGTTTCATTTGTCCAGGGCAGTGGTTTGCAAACTGCTCCCCAGAGCCTTGGAGGCTTTGGGGTGCATCCAAGGGTCAATGCTGAGGTGGAGGTTTAAGTAGAGTTCCTTATCCTTTTGCTGTCCCCTTGGCACCCCCGTTCACATTTTATATCTGCTGTTGGAGAATGCTATCATGTGACAAAATGTCTGAAAACCCCTGGCTTGGGGCACGCAAGGAAAGGGGAAGAAGGTAGAAGTGCAGGCTCAGAAATGCTTCCAGGATGGGACAGGTGGGGGCCATGAGGCTGAGTTGGAAGTTGGGCCCAGGTTGTTTAACCTGCTGGCACAGGGCTTGGTGAGACAGTTCATCTGGAAGTCAAGAGACAAGTCTGGAGTTTGGGGATGGAAGATTTGATATTTATTTTGGAGTCATCTGTGGCCAGGGAATTTATTCTAGAAGGAACACAGCCAGCCAGTTTCTGAGTGAGGCTAAGAAGGACCCAAGTGCCTGTTCTGTTCTGGGTACCATGCCAGAGACGGTAAACATCTGTCACTAGTCCTAGGAGGTCTGCACTCCTAGGGCGGATGCTGTGCCCACCTGGCAGAGAAGGCTTACTGAGTTGCAGCAGAGAAGGTTGCACCATCGACACAGCAGCTACCCTCACTGAGCACCCACATGTGCCAAAGCACTTTAAATATCATCTCATTTACTCCTCAGGAAAGCCCAGGAGGAAGACACGGTTATTTCCTTCGTTTTAAAGATGAGACTAATAAACGTATCTCATGTGGGTAAGTGAGATTCCAAAGCTTGTGTTCTTTTCTCTCCACCTGTGATGACATTGATAAGACCAGAATCTATCTTAAGAATTAAACAACAAAAGACAGGGCAGCTTCCATTATACAGTGTAACCCAGACAGATGGGACCTGCCAGTTATGCTAATTCACAACTACGTAGCTGAGCCTTGCAAACACTTTTCAAAGCCAGCTCCAGCTTGGGGTCACCCCTCCTTCAAGGAGAGGCAGTTTGTCTAAATATAAAAATAGATGAAAAGGGTCCAAGAAGCAGAGCTCCCACCCAAGGTGGTCAAAGTAAGAGGGAAGGGATACAAAATATGTCAGAAACTGTGTAAGGCATTTCCTGTTACCCATCAAACACTTTATTACACTGAATAGGTTACATGGGAAAAGTTTCTTTCCCTTAACCATTGCAATTGTCAATGTGAAGCACGAGTCTTCCAAGAATTTTCTGTCAAGCTCCTCACTAACCAGTCTCAGACCTCACAACCGGAACCACAGTACCTCTGTCCCATTAGTGCCCCATCTGAAGGCTTGTCCTGGTTTGCCAAGATCAGTGTAAGAGCCAAGCCATAGTGGCAAATGCTACTGTCTGTGTTCTTCACACATAGGGTTATCACCCTTATTTTTAGCAAGACTAGTGTCATTTAGCCTTACTTTATGAAGTTTTTATCCATCTTTACCCGGACAGGAGGCAAAAACTGATAAGTGAGTTGAAGACAAGGTAGGGCCAATGTGGAAACAAAAATAAAGATGCAGTAATCGGTAAATAGCTCCAGGGAAACATGTTTCCAAAGAGAGAGAGAGAAGCTGAGATGGCCCCTTGCCCAGATTCCAGGGTAGGACTGCCTGTGATGTGGGAATTGCCCCCCTCTGGCCACAGGAAAGCTTGGCTCAAGTATATAACAACTCACCCCCTAGGGACTATCCTAGAATAGCCACTGGTTTCATTTTAAATGGTGAAAACAAGAATGAATATCTAATTTTCGCTGAGCACTAACTGTGTACCAAGAACTCTGCTCAGTGTTGCTGGGTACATCTCCCCTGAGGCAAGGTGCACCAGCAGGGTCCAGGTAGATCCACGTTTCTCAGAATGAGAAGACTGCACAGGTCTCATTGTCAAAGCCTCTGTTGGGTTTGTCAGTCCGGGAAGTCTCCAGGGCTCCAGGGCACAACATTAACAGTGATTCTTTCCAGATGGCAGGACCATGGGCGATTTCACTCTACTTTTTCATAAATTTTAAATGTTCAATATGGAACAATTAGCTTACACCACGAAAAGCACATCAAACTCTACTTTTAAATAGTGTGCCAATCTATTAATTTGTCAGCTATAATAAGGAGAATAAGGCTTTGCTATCAATGTGAACCACTGAACAACTACTAAGAAAAGGGCCCTACGTCTTCCAGCACAGCCTGGAACAATCACTCAGGAGTTGCTGAGTTCTCTTTCAGCTACTTTCTTATGTCATCTATTGGTCTATTGTCCTATTTATTTAGTTAATGCTTGCTTGGTTCCTGTATTAGTCTGTTTTCACACTGCTATAAAGAACTTCCTGAGACCTGGTAATTTATGATGAAAAGAAGTTTAATTGACTCACAGTTCCACATGGCTGGGAGGCCTCAGGAAACTTACAATCATGACAGAAGGCAAAGGGGAAGCAGGCACAGTCTTCGCATGTCAGAGCAGGAAAGGGAGAGATAGAGGGAGGAAGTGCCACACTTTTAAACCATCAGATCTTGTGAGAAGTCACTCACTATCATGAGAGCAGCATGGGGGAAACCATCCCCATGATCCAATCACCTTCTACCAGGTCCCTCCCTTGACACATGGAGATTACAATTCGAGACGACATTTGTGTGGGACACAGAGCCAAACCATATCAGTTCCAAAAAGGATATTGACAGCTTCCATACAATTTAGTCAGATAAAAACTTGAAGTGAGTGAGAAACAAGAGACAAAGTGAAACAGCAGGTGGACCCAGCACATGGGCCACACAAGACCCAGCCACTTTCAACTGGGCCGTAAACATGGCTGCAGCTGACAACAGTAAAGAAAGGAACACTAATTACAGTTACACTGATGGAGAGCACTCCTGAGATCAAGAGAAAGCTTCTTAGAAAGGGCATGACTATTCCCGAGACTATGATGGGAAAGTATTTGTTGCAGAGTACCTGGTAAAAATGACACTTGGTGACATAAGAATGATCAATGTGCTCAACAACATCCCTACTCTAAGTCAGCCATGCTTCTCAGGGGGATTCTCTTACAGAAACAGACCAAAGGCATGGCTCTAACGCACTGTTCAGGAAAGGAAATTCTAAGGGGCCATGCAATTGGGTCCAAGACCTTTATTCACTAATAGTCTGAATTAATGCAGGTTTTAGGGTATCTTGAGCAATGGCGCCCCAGGAGTTATGCAATTGTTTATTTTAAATTTTACCCTCAATACCTTTTAATTATCATACATCTTTCAAATCATATCATAAATATAATCAAATCACCTCCACTCAAATGTGCTGTATAGTAAATTCTAACATTTTGGAAACTACTAAATTGATGAGTCATGCATCTGGGTTGATGTGTTCTTTTGTAGCCCTGACAATGAAGCCCTTACCATACTGATTTAATTGAAAATTTTCTGAGATGGCCAGGTACACTGTGGAAGAAATAAATATTGCCAAGTGTACCCTCTTATCTATGTGAATTGTGACATTCTTAACCCACATGAACAAAACCTAATGTAGTTACAAATTAGATGGGAAGGTGGATGTTAGAACACAGCTGTCTCCTTAACTCTCAATTTCAGTTTTGGAGTCATTAAAACAACCTCTTTGACTAGGAAGACATAATAACTAAATGCTATGTGGTTCTTGGATCCTGGAACCAAAAAAGAATATTAATGGAAATACTAGTAAGATCTAAAGAAAGTCTGTAGTTTAGTTAATTGTATTATAATAATATTAATGTCAGTTTTGAAAGTGTACCAGTTATATAAGATGTCAACATTGAAAAAACTGAGTAAAGAATATGCTTCTCTCTATACTAGCTTTGCAAATTTAAAATTATTGCAAAATAAAAAAAGTTTAAAAAATTTAAACAATCTCATTGTTTTCATTTATTAACTTTGTAAAAGCATATTATACATTTGAGTTAACAACATGGTTACATAATATATTACAATGTCATGTGACTCTGTATTATATATTAATGATCCACATAAGATTTCATTTGAAGAAAGGATTCTGTGGTATAAATTTGTGAAATTGTTCTTCCCCTTTACCAATAATTTAGTACAAAAGACATTAGAGGGAATTGAGCAAGGAAGGTGAGCTCGCCAGTGTGGTGGGGGGAGCCTGGGTGGTGCAGGACATGGGCAGGGTGTCAAATGCCAACTGGAGTAAGGAGGATGTCCACACAGGGGGGCAGCTTTGTGCATGGATTCAGGACCAAGTGGGGAAGAAAGGCTACCCAATGCAGAATGTCAGAACTGAGAGGAGCAAGGGGAGCTTCCACGTGCAGAGGTGGTTCAGCATGGAAAGTCAATGCTCAAGACAGTTGAGCAAGGCATCCATGCAAGCAGGGAGGATGGGGGTGCACCCTGGTGTGGGGAAGCAGGGCCCAAACAGAGCGAGGAGAGCTTCTGTGTAAGGGTGCAGCCAGCATGGGGAGTCAGAGCCTACATAGGGTTAGCAGGGGCACCCCAATAGAGGAATTTTGTATAGCAGGGCGCCATGGCAAGGGGGCAGTTGGAGAGGAGGATGAGGCCAGTTGGAGAGGAGGCCATGTTTGGGATAGGGGTGCAGTAGGAACTAGTGACAGGACACTGGATGCATACAGGTTACTGGTCAAATAAGCTGATATACTAAGGATAATAAGAGTCAAGTTTCTTATTGTCATAGAGCTACAAATAAACAAAGGGAGAAAATTAGAAGGAATTTTGTGGTATTACATCAGAATTGGAAGTATCACTGTAAACTCTTGTTTTTCAACATACAATATTGAAATAAATAAAAATGTAAATATGCATGTGTATTATGCATACATATAATCCCTTGCTCTGTCCATGAGAAGGCTGGGAACAGCAATGTGCCAACAGCTGTGAATACACCTACTGGCCAGATCTTGGTTTTGAAATACCATCCTCCATTAAAAGAAACCAGGGATCCCCGGAGAAACAGCTGATTCTAGGACTGGAAATGTGAGGAGCCTGGATTATTTTGTCATGTCAAAAGTAAGGAAATAGTCAAAGAATAATGGGAATGTGTCAAATGAAAGGGCAACCACTGGTCACATCTGGGAAAATTTGTATATCGAAATATATAAACAGGAATAAAATAGGAAACTATAGGCCCATACTGATATAACTATAGGAATACATTCAAAGTTTGATAAGGAGTGGGATGTTTACATAGTCTCAGAGAATGTCTCCATAAATTAATACTTTTTAATTACAAGCAAGGGTCAAGAGAGTAACTTTATAGTAGAGAAGCTTGACAGATATCTTAATCTAGTGATTAAATTTAATATCATTAGAAATAGGAGGAGTCAACCTTGGGTGTCACCTGATTGGAGGCTTAGGAAAAACTCATTGTCGCTTCTGTAACATTCCCACTGAAGATGCATCACCTAAATCTAATCATAAGGAAATATCAAACAAACCCAAATTGAGACACATTCCACAGAATATCTGACCTGTAATTTTCAGAAGCTTCATGGTCATAAAAGTTTCAGAAAGACTAAGCAAAAAGACACTAAAAAGACAGGACAACAAAATGCAACATGTGTTCCCGAACTGAATCTTTTTGCATAAAAGACATTATTGGGACAGTTCACAAAATGTGAATGAGGCCTGAAGATTAGACGGTAGGAATTTAGCAACACCAACTTTCTGATCTTGTTGGTTATATTGTAATAATGTGGAAGAATGTCCTGATGTGTAGGAGGTGCACGAAAATGGTATCTAGGAGTGATGGGGTATTCATGTCAGCAACTTATTCTCAACTCTTCAGGACCAAAACAATGTATTTGCCAAACTTTTCAGTAGGCTTGAAATTGGTTCACAAAAATCTTTGAAAATCACTGAGGTAGCAGAACAGATGAGATACACGTCAAGGTCCCAAGCCTACAAGAGGAGGTCACCCCATCTCTACTCAGAGATGACCATCTGAGTGGACATATTGCAGAATGAAGAATTCCTTAGAGCGCACCCCAAAAGATCTTCTCTCACAGACATATAGAGATTGATGAGTTTCATGTCATAGAGCATAATTATGATCATTTTATCTTAGAACATTTTTGTAGTAAGAGAACTATATGCCCACCTTATCCATAGGAACACACCATTGAAAGGCCCATGGAATACAAGGCTGATGGTCCCACCTACATGAGCTATTTGCCAAAACTGATGCCAAGAGGACCGAATGAGGTGAATTGCTGAAGTGGTTTATTAGCTATAAAGAAATTATTAATGAGTTTTGATTCTGGCAATAATTAAATAGCAGGGGCAGTTGTTTATGAGATAGATGAGATCATCTGAATCCATTAATCCAAGTAAGTGCTGAGCATGGTGAATGGTACGGAGTACATGAACACCACTGTCATCATCCTTATTACGATTATTATTGTTGTTACTGGCCTTTCCCAGCTAGTAACAGCAAACTATCTCTTTGGCATATTTTTATATTCTTCATCACAGGTGGGCATACTCCAAGCTCATTCAAAAGTAGCATGCAATCACCAAGAAACAAGTTAACAATTGTTTCCTCAATTTTCAAAATCATTAACTTATCAGCCCAGCAACGATTTGTGCTGAGACAGTGATTTCCACGGGGTTATCCCAGTGCAAGCCTCAGTAACTGGGGGACTACATTATGTTCACACACATTGGCCTATAATTGGTTCCAGCCAGAGAGTCAAAGGCGAAGGAAAGGTCTGTGAAAACAGCGATTTAATAGTGCTTCTAGTTTATTTCTCCATCTGCAACTCCTGTAAAACACTGACCTAAGAAATTCAGGCTAGCTGTGTACTGAGGATAAGACAGATAGAGTCTTAAATGGCACACCGAATAAACTAATTTGTTTGTAACTGGGAAGAGAACAAAAAGGTAACTCAATGTCTATGCCAGCAAAATAACAAACTGGGTACCTTGACCAATTTTCTCACTGAAAATAACTAAAAATGCTGGCAAAAATGGTAAAGACCTTCTGAAGTGCATTGATGAGCTGGCAAGGAAATAAGAAACACTAAGGAAAAAAGTGAAGTGAAGGTCTGAACCCAAGAATTAGGCAGAAAATGGACCAGCTTTCACCCTGGGGGCATTTGCAGAACTAAGGCATTTGCAGAACCAAGCTTAGAGTTTCACAGCCTCACGAGGCACCAGAGACAAAATACAAGTCCACCTGGGAAGAGAAAGTCAAATAAGAGACCTTAACTAGTAAAATCAGGATCCCACAAGCAGGATTTTTGGAATAGAATGGATTAGATGTAAGTCTACTACCTCCTTACCACCAATGGGACTACCAAAAATGTTACCACTCTTGAACCTCAAAACAGAGGAAAAATGGAAAATAGTCCCTGAGAATTGATACCCACAAGCTGGCCCTCACTCAGGTTTGCAGCCTAAATTCTTATGACCTGGGACTCTGAAAATCCTGAAACCAACAATTTAAGTGGTCCTACAGTAGTAGCGATCCCAGGCATCCAGCAGAAGCTAAATGAAATCCTCTCTGAAGAAAACCATCTTCATCTTACAGATAAAGAATTGCCACACACAAAGTTCCAAGGAAAATGAGCAAGTCTTGCTCAGCACACAGGAAAATAAAGGACCATAAATAAGAGTAAGCAAGAGCAAAAATCTGTTAACTATGACTTCAGATCCTGAAATTAGCCACAGAACATAAAATCATTGTTCACAGAAATTAAAGATAAACTTGAATATAAGCAGAGACAAAGAAACTGATAAAAATACAAAACTATAAAACTTTGTAAATATAAAAACTATAAAAATAAACTAATTAAGCTGAAGAGAGAAGTAGTGAAGAAATTATCCAAATTGCAGTTCAGAGATGACAAAGGTTTGGAATACACGAATGAAATATGAAGAAAGAGGAAACGTGGATTAAAAAGTTTAACATATGTCTAAATTAATGGTGCTCAACCAGGGCAACTTTGCCTTCCAGGGGACATTTGGCAATGTCTGGAGACATTTTTGGTTGTCACAACTGGCAGGGGTGGTGGGTGTGTGCTACTAGCATCCAGTGAATAGAGGCCAGGAATGTTGCCAAACATCCTACAATGTTTTGGACAGCCCTGCACAAACACGAGTTATGTCGATAGTGCTGATATTGAAAAATTGTGGTCCACGTGGAGTTCTGGTATTAAAGTAAAATGAAAATGGGGCAAAAAGTAATATCTGAAGAGGTTAAAAGAATCAATGCCAATGAATTCCTCCCACCCAAAATGATGTATATATAAAATACACATATAAAACTTTAATACATCAAAGGGAAAGAGTAAATGTTTTAAGAGTCAGAGTACATTGAGGTCATTATACTATTCTATATTCTTTAAAATTTTCCATATTAAGAAGTTAAAATTTTTTTTACAAGACCAGCCAAAGAACAAAGACAGACCACCTTTAAAAAACTGATAGCTAACTTTTCAACAACAAAAATGAAAACTAAAACACAATAGAACGATATTGTCAATGTACCCAGAGAAAGATTACTATCAACTATAATTTTATACCTAGTGAAAATAAATTTCAAGATTGAGGGGAAAAGCACTTTCAGATAAACTAAAACGGAGTTTTTTGACTATAGACCTTCAATAAAGGAAATTCTGAGGGATATACTTAAGAAGGAAAGAGATTCCACATAGAAGGCCTGAGACCCAAGAAGAAATAGACAGAAAAAATTTGATTATTCAAAATGATAGTAAGAATGCCCTGAGTTAAACTGTCATCAAATATTTACTTGAAGAAAGCTTGTGTATAAAGCATTGCACCGGGCAAATGCATAATATGCATTCTTTTCAAATGCACGTGAAACACTTAAAAATTTGATCACATACTCAGCCATAAATAGGGTAAGATACATTGTAGTTTCAAGACAGTATTAATTTACATCTCTTGCCTTAACATCTATCTGTTATCATAGATAGCAATCCAAAGACCAAGAGATCCAAAGACACATCATAGATAAAATGTTAAAATAAAAACACAAAGGCAAATCTTAAAAGCAGAAAGAGAAAAGAGACTCGTTACATATAAAGGAACCTCAATGAGATGAATGGCAATGTCTCATCAGAAACAATGGGAGTCAGAAGTCTGTGGTACGACATATTCGAAAGGCTGAAAAAGTGGTCTAAAATTCTCTTTTTTTTGTTGTGTCTCTGCCAGGATGAACATTGATGCAAAAATCCTCAATAAAATACTGGCAAACCAAATCCAGCAACACATCAAAAAACTTATCCACCACGATCAAGTGGGCTTCATCCCTGGGATGCAAGGCTGGTTCAACATACACAAATCAATAAATGTAATCCAGCACATAAACAGAACCAAAGACAAAAACCACATGATGATCTCAATAGATGCAAAAAAGGCCCTTGACAAAATTCAACAGCCCTTCAGGCTAAAAATTCTCAGTAAATTAGGTATTTATGGGACGTATCTCAAAATAGTAAGAGCTATTTATGACAAACCCACAGCCAATATCATACTGAATGGGCAAAAACTGGAAGCATTCCCTTTGGAAACTCGCACAAGACAGGGATGCCCTCTCTCACCACTCCTATTCAACATAGTGCTGGAAGTTGTGGCCAGGGCAATCAGGCAGGAGAAAGAAAAAAAGGGTATTCAATTAGGAAAAGAGGAAGTCAAATTGTCCCTGTTTGCAGATGACATGATTGTATATCTAGAAAACCCCATTGTCTCAGCCCAAAATCTCCTTAAGCTGATAAGCAACTTCAGCAAAGTCTCAGGATACAAAATCAATGTGCAAAAATCACAAGCATTCTTATACACCAATAACAGACAAACAGAGAGCCAAATCATGAGTGAGCTCCCATTCACAATTGCTTCAAAGAGAATAAAATACCTAGGAAGCCAACTTACAAGGGATGTGAAGGACCTCTTCAAGGAGAACTACAAACCACTGCTCAACGAAATAAAAGAGGATACAAACGAACAGAAGAACATTCCATGCTCACAGATAGGAAGAATCAATATTGTGAAAATGGCCATACTGCCCAAGGTAATTTACAGATTCAATGCCATCCCCATCAAGCTACCAATGACTTTCTTCACAGAATTGGAAAAAAACTACTTTAAAGTTCACATGGAACCAAAAAAGAGCCCGCATCGCCAAGTCAATCCTAAGCCAAAAGAACAAAGCTGAAGGTATCATGCTACCTGACTTCAAACTATACTACAAGGCTACAGTAACCAAAACAGCATGGTACTGGTACCAAAACAGAGACATAGATCAATGGAACAGAACAGAGCCCTCAGAAATAATATGACACATCTACAACTATCTGATCTTTGACAAATCTGACAAAAACAAGAAATGGGGAAAAGATTCCCTATTTAACAAATGGTGCTGGGAAAACTGGCTAGCCATATGTAGAAAGCTGAAACTGGATCCCTTCCTTACACCTTATACAAAAATTAATTCAAGATGGATTAAAGACTTACATGTTAGACCTAAAACCATAGAAACCCTAGAAGAAAACCTAGGCAATACCATTCAGGACATAGGCATGGGCAAGGACTTCATGTCTAAAACACCAAAAGCAATGGCAACAAAAGCCAAAATAGACAACTGGGATCTAATTAAACTACAGAGCTTCTGCACAACAAAAGAAACTACCATCAGAGTGAACAGGTAACCTACAGAATGGGAGAAAATTTTTGCAATCTACCCATCTGGCAAAGGACTACAGAATATCCAGAATCTACAATGAACCCAAACAAATTTACAAGAAAAAAACAAACAACCCCATCAAAAAGTGGATGAAGGATATGAACAGACACTTCTCAAAAGAAGACATTTATGCAGCCAATAGACACAGGAAAAAATGCTCACAATCACTGGCCATCAGAGAAATGCAAATCAAAACCACAATGTGATACCATCTCACACCAGTTAGAATGGCGATCATTAAAAAATCAGTAAAAAACAGGTGCTGGAGAGGATGTGGAGAAATAGGAACACTTTTACACTGTTGGTGGGACTGTAAACTAGTTCAACCATTGTGGAAGACAGTGTGGTGATTCCTCAGGGATCTAGAACTAGAAATACCATCTGACCCAGCCATCCCATTACTGGGTATATGCCCAAAGGATTATAAATCATGCTGCTATAAAGACACATGCACACGTATGTTTATTGCGGCACTATTCACAATAGCAAAGACCTGGAACCAACCCAAATGTCCAACAATGATAGACTGGATTAAGAAAATGTGGCACATATACACCGTGGAATACTATGCAGCCATAAAAAATGATGAGTTCATGTCCTTTGTAGGGACATAGATGAAGCTGGAAACCATCATTCTCAGCAAACTATCTCAACGACAAAAAAAACCAAACATTGCATGTTCTCACTCATAGGTGGGAATTGAACAATGAGAACACATGGACACAAGAAGGGGGACATCACACACCAGGTCCTGTTGTGGGGTGGGGGAGGGAGGAGGGATAGCATTAGGAGTTATACCTAATGTAAATGATGAGTTAATGGGTGCAGCACACCAACACGGCACATGTATACATATGTAACAAACCTGCACATTGTGCACATGTACCCTAGAACTTAAAGTATAATAAAAAAAAGGCTGAAAAAACTTATTAATTGTCAACCAAAGATTTTATGTCTAGCAAAATTATCTAGCAAAAATGAAGGGGGAATGCATTCCTAGATAAAAATAGAGATAATTTGTTGCTAGCAGAACTGCCTTATAAGAAATGCTGAAGTTAGTTCTTCAACTTTGCTGAGAGCAAGTGACCTCAGATGGTAATTAGAATTTATGTGAAAAAAATAAAGAGTGTCAATAAAGGTGATTATGTATGTAATTATAAAAGACAGTACAATTGTATATATTTTCTCCATTCTATTATTGACTAATATAAAATGTACTTGCATAAAGCATGTACATAATTGCATTGTTGGGGCTACAACATAAAGAAATATAAAACATTTGACAATAACAGCTCAAAGAAGTGGGTGGAAACAAAGCTGCATCAGAGTAAGAAAATGACAGCAGTTAGTCAAATCCACAGGAAAAAAGAAAGAGAACCAGAAACAGTAAGTAAGAAGGTTAATATAACCAACTCTGTAAATATATATTTGTGCTCCACTCTTATTTTTAAGGACATATTATAAAATTATAAAATTATTACAGTATATTGCTGGGTTTGTAACATAGACAGAATACGCATAATAATAATAGTACAAAAAAGCAGAGGAATGAATAGAGCTATCTAGGAGCAACATTTGTGTATCTTATTGGAATTCAGTATAATTGTGTCATAGATTATAAAAAGATGTATATTGCAAGACCTAGAACAACTGCTAATAAAATAACCTTTGAAATATGGTAAAATAAATCACGAAAAGAGTTAAGATTATATACTAGAAAATATTCACTTAATGCAAAAGAAATCAGAAACGTGGAACAGAAGAATAAAAAAGGCGTAAGACATATAGGAACAGAAATCTAAATGGCAGACATATATCCAATTATATCAACAGTAACATTAAATGAAAATAGACAAAACAATCTAATCAAAAGGCAGAGGTTGTCAGACTGGATAAAACAAACAAGATCTATTTGCTGTCTATCTACAGAAGACACATTTTAGGTTCAAAGACACAAAGAGATAGAAAGTTAAAGGATGGCAAAAAAATATGTATGATGCGAACAACAATTCCAGGAAAGCTGGAGTTGCTAGACCACTAGCAGGCAAAGTAGAATTTAAGACAAAAAAAATGTTACTGGTAATAAAGAGGGGCATTTTATAATGTAAAAAAGTCAATCCATCCGGAAGATATAAGAATTATAAATACATATGCACTTGACAACAAAACCCCAAAATACCTGAAGCAAAAACTGACAATAATGAGGGGAGAAAACACAGTTCAACAACAATAGCTGGAGACTTTACTACCCCATTTTCAATAATGGATAACATCTAGGCACAGTATCAGTGAGGAAACAGAAGATTTGAACAACACTATAAATAAACTGGATATAAAAGGCATCTGTAGAATATTCTACCCAAAAATAGCAGAACATGCATTTTTTTCACAAATGCACATAGAACATTCTTCAGGATAGATCACAAGCCCTGATATAAAACAAAGCTCAATTAATTTAAAATGACTGCAATCACACAAAGTATGTTCTCTGACCACAATGGAATGAAATTTAAAAGCAACGATAAAAATAAATTCAGGAAATTCAAAAGTATGCATAAATCAAACCACAAACTCCTAAACAACCAATTGATCAAAGAAATAAATCACAAAAGAAATTTGAAAATACTTTGTAATGAACGAAAATGGAAACACAACCTACTGAAATTTATGGGATGCAGCTAAATCAGTACTTAGAGGAAAACTTATAGCTGTAAAATGCCTATATTAAAAAAAGGAGAAAGACTTCAAATCAATCATCTAACTTACCACCGTAAGACACTAGAAAAAGAAGCAAATAAAATGATAGCAAACAAGAGGAAAGAAAAAATATAGAGTGAAAATTAATAAAATATTATGGAGTTACTTCTCTGTTTAAAGCCTTTCTGTGTCTCCTCAGTGCTTTTAGGATAAAATCCAAACTCCCAGGTCATTCAAATCTCTTCGGAATCTGACCTTTGCTGACCTCACGGACATTACCTCCCATCACTCCCCATTTTTATCCTGGGATTCAGCCATCCCGAGTGAGTTACGAGCCATCTTTCAGATACTGTATATTGATGTATTGTGGTTAAGTATAATCTCTGAAGAAATGAGGAGTGATTGCTAATGGGTAGAGATTTTCTTTTGGGTGATAACAAAATATCCTACAAGTGATTGTGATGGTGGTTGAACAACTTCATGAACACACTAAAAATCACTGAATTAAACATTTTAAATGAGTAAATATGTATAATGAGGGATGTGGCAGCAGACCTGGAGCAGAGCCACACAGTCCACAGGGATGAACTGCCAGCAGATGACTAGCGGGAGAGCCATAAGGCTCCTTCACCTGTTCTCAGTACACTGTCTTCAGGGGTTGCACAGAGGGGATGCCCACATTGGGTATACTTCAGGGGGCATCTGACCTTCCTGTAAGAAAAGGTCCCATTGAGCAGGTCTGGTTCTTCACCAGTGTATTCCTTATCGTGGCTAGTTGAAATAATCACCAAATGAATGCAATGCCAGGTTAGATTTGAGGATTCCTGGGGAAACTGCTTCCCCATACACAGACAGACCTTCCCTAATAACTTTCCAACCTGAGCCTCACCATAGCTCACATTTGAACACATGCTGTGTGCTCCACACTATCTTAGGAGATTTGTAAATATCAACTCATGCAATCCTCAAAACAACTCTAGGAGCTAGATATTATTCTTATCCCATTTATGCATGAGGAAATTGAGGCACAAAGACGAAAAATAACATGCCCATAGCTAAGAAGTGGTGAATATGAGATCTAAACCTAGACACACTAATTCTGGGGCCCATGTTTTTCATTTCCTTACAGTGCCTGCAATTTTACTATGCAAGATTGTGTTTTCAGATTCATCTGCCTAGGGTTTGTTTTTTTAATCTTAGCAATATTCCTAAAGACTAACATATTAAATTGTTACCTATTCAGGTTTACTTCTTTTTCTCTTTCTTTCTTTTCTTTTTTGAGATGGAGTCTTGCTCTGTCAGGCTGGAGTGCAGTGGTGCAATCTCAGCTCACTGCAACCTCTGCCTCTGGGATTGAAGCAATTCTCCTGCCTCAGCCTCCAGAGTAGCGGGGATTACAGGCATGCACCATCATACCCAGCTAATTTTTGTATTTTTCGTAGAGATGGGGTTTCACCACATTGGCCAGGCTGGTCTCGAACTCCTGACGCCAAGGGATTCACCTACCTCGGCCTCTCAAAGTGCTGGGAGTACAGGCGTGAGCCACTGCACCCAGACCAGATTTACTTATTTTTGTTTTTCAAGGACCATGTCACTCAAGGAGGCCCAGGAAGAGTGTGGGCAAGGGACCCCTGGCACAGTTAGTGGCATCTTAAGGTGAACTGAGCCAGAGAGTAATCATAAAATTCAGTCTTTAGGGGGCAGGCAGCGGTCTGAAAGGTTGTATCAGTTCTGAGCTTTAAAGGCTAGGGCAGGCTCAGCCTATGGTTTGGTGGGGTAGATTAATTGCAAACATAGCCCTAGTTTGCCATGTCTCCCATGTATGTCCTTCGTAAAGTGACTTCGCAGCTCCTTCATCAAGAAATGGCATCTACTTCTTCACAAGAGCTGGTCTCGTGATTCATGTTGGCCAGTAGAGCTTCATGGCTCAGAGTTCTGAGCCCAGGCTTCCAGTGGCCTCAAACACCTCAGCACTGTCCTAGATCCCTGCCAACTGCCCCACAAACGGTCAGCTGGCCTGATGGGGGATGAGAGATCATGCAGAGTAGAGCTCAGTTGTTCCAGCTGAGGCCATTCTAGACCAGCAAGACCCCAGCTGGTCTACCAGCTGACCGCATGAGTGAGCCCACCCAACACCACAAGAAGTATCCAGTTGAGACCAGCCCAAATCACCAACTGCTAATAGTAGCTGTTTTCTGCAATCATGTAGGGTGTGGTTTGTAATACAGCAACATTTATTTGATCCCATTGGCGAGGAGCAAGGTTTGGAAGTGGGTATATGCAGGAACAGAACAGGAAGTGAGGCACAGACTGAGGCCCTATGGGAGGCTGAGGACCTAGCCCCTGCAATGTGAGGTGCAATGGGAAGCATTAGGAGGGGAAAATCCCAGGGTCTGGGGTCACTTTTCTTCCAACTGGATGGACTGCAAGGATCTGAGAGCCTCTCCAAGGTGCACAAGAACAGCACTCATGCTGGTCTGGAATCTTCAGGAAATAGAATGCTTAGGGCAGGGAAGTGGGAGGATATGGATGGGATGGCAGAAGCGGATGGACGGGCAAAGACTGAAGCAACTCCTACTTTCCAGATGTGCCACAGGCAGACTCATATCAGATTAACCTCCCCTGCTCCAACCCCGGGTGGAGGACCTGCTGGATATGCTCAGTGGAGGCTGCAAAGAGCCAGGGCCCAGGGACGCCACCAGTCACTCATTCAAGGGCGCTTTTCCTGAAACTAGTGGAATGGAAAAGTGCTACTAACAATCAGCAAGATCAAAGAAGGAGGTCTGCCCTATGC
This sequence comes from Symphalangus syndactylus, assembly GCF_028878055.3. Taxonomy (NCBI): domain Eukaryota; kingdom Metazoa; phylum Chordata; class Mammalia; order Primates; family Hylobatidae; genus Symphalangus; species Symphalangus syndactylus. The sequence continues at coordinate 22,424,994 of NC_072424.2, forward strand.
AGGTGCTCTTCTGAAGTGCCATCTGTTGGCCCCGGCTTCTCTTATCAGGGTGCAGCATTCCAACAGAAAGGATTGCAAAGAAGAAGTGGAACTTGCAACATGTTTATGATCTAATGCAAACAGCAGGCAGGGTCTGTCAGGAGTTCTGGGAAGCCCTGAGGAGCAGGGGGAAGGACAGGCCAGGCTTCTCATTTGTCCCCAGACAATGGCAGCTTGGGATGGGGGATAGAGGGTGGGCTTAGCCAACCTTCACAGGTACCAGCCTCAACTTCCCAGTTCTCCCAAATCCTCCTGTGGACAGCAAGCCCTCTAGGGCTTCACTTCCCTCCTTTATAACTCTGCCCACTCCCAGACACCAAGAAATCCACATCAACAAAATTAACCCAATATTCACCCATCCTGGAGTCAGACAGACTGGATTAGAATCTTGACCCAACCAGATATTAACTGAGTGACACTGGACAGGTTACATCTTAGGTTCTGTTTCCCTTATCCACCAAAGGACTTGGAAGATGACAGTCCCTCCAACTCCTGGGGCTGTGGTGAGGAGGTGACATACTCAGCACAGGGTCCGGCACGGATTAAACCTGCCCGTAGTAAGTATCTTTGTCACTGTCATCATTGAAACACTCATGAACATCTGCAGAGGGCCAGGAGTTGGGAGCTTGGGGTGCATCAGAGGTGGTTCCTATTCCTGAAGAACTCAACAGAATGAATTAATGATTTACAAAGCAGACAAGAGCACCTTACCATCATAAAACCCCAGAATGGTGACCAGGCAAGGGGCTCCCCTAATTCCGAAAACCCTAGAATGGTGACCAGGCAAGGGGCTCCCCTAATTCCTGGAGCAGAAAGAGCAGATGGAGCCTTTCTATGAGGCCATCTCTGTCTCTCCCCTGCCCTCTCACTGCTCATCCTCCAAGAGTTGAAAACTCGCGGAAGCATCATCTCTGCAAATTAAAGTTGCCCAAGTACAATATAAAGTTTCCTGCACATTATACTCACGGAAGCAGGTCCAAGCTGGACTTCCTCCCCCTCGGAGAAGCATCCAAGGGGGAGGAAGCTTCCCAAAACATCCAGAAGATTCAGCTGCTGAGGATGAGGCTCTTAGGGCAGACAGAGGCAACAGACAATTCCAGAGGCCTGGTGGGGGTCTATCAGAGAAGCTGGTTCTCAAACGTGAATGTGCTCAGGAAGCACCTGAAGCTCTTGTTAAAATGCAGATGCTGATCCAGTAGGTCTAGGGCAGTGCTAGAGAACCTGCGTTTCTAACAGACTCTCCTGTGAGGCCAGTGCTGCAGCTCTGTGGACCACACTCTGAGTAGCAAGTGTTTATCTAATCTAGGCCACAGGAGAATCACCTTAGAAACTTTTTTAACAGGTTTATCGGGGCATAATTTACATATAGTATGTACAAAGAGATATATTATACCATTCATCCATTTAAAGTGTATGATTCAATAGTTTTTAGTAGATTCACAGTTGTGCAACCATCACCATAACTAATTTTAGAACCAATCTTTGGTTGGGCCAAGATTCTAATCCAGTCTGTCTGACTGCACTGGATGGGTGAATGTTGGGTTAATTTTGTTGATGTGGGTTTCTTGGTGTCTGGGAGTGGGCAGAGTTATAAAGGAGAGGTGTGAAGTCCTGTGGGCCTGCTGTCCACAGGGGGATTCGGGAGAACTGGGAAGCTGAAGCTGGTACCCATGAAGGTTGGCTAAGCCCACCCTCCATGCCCCATCCCCAGCTGCCACTGTCTGGGGACAAATGAGAAGCCTGGCCTGTCCTTCCCCCTACTCATCAGGGCTTCCCAGAACACCTGGCAAATCCCACCTGGTGCTTGCATCTACACATCAAGACCCAAAGACTATCAGTACCAGGTGGTGTTTGTCTGGATGATACAAATAGTCTTATATTCAGAGCAATTTCACGTGCTAAGCCACTGCCACAGCCATCCCCTGGTGCACCCCAAAAATAAAGCTACTCTTTTTGTTCAAACATCTCCTTCCAGTTTTCTTTCAGGTCTCGGTAGCCACTAATCCACGTTCTGTCTCTACAGATTTTCCTCTTCTGGACACTTCACATAAATGAGTAATACAACATGCGTCCTTCCTGTTTTGCTTCTTTCGCTTAGCATGTTTTCAAAGATGCATCCATATTATAGCATGGATCAGTACTGTGACCATCTTTATTGCCAAATAATAGTCCATTGTATGGATATACCACGTTTTACTTATCCTTTCATTAGTTGATGGACATTTGTGTTGTTTACACACACACACACACACACACACACACAGAGCACATGTGATTTTGGAGGCTTTGCAAGTTTAAAATCTGCAGAGTAGGCCAGCAGGCCAGAGTCCCAGGGAAGAGTTTCAATTTCAGTCCAAAAGCTGTCTGCTTACACAATTAATTTTGGCTTGAAGAAGTCTTATTCTATTAAGTACTTCAACTGATTAGACGAGGCCCACCCACATTATGAAGAGTAATCTGCTTTACTCAAAGGCCACCAATTAAATTAGTATCATCCAAATAACACCTTCAAAGAGACATCTAGATTAGTGTTTGACCAAACATCTGGGCACTGTGGCCCAGACAAGTTGACACATGAAATTAACCAATACAGGTCACTTATTCATTACGAAGCAACAACAATGAACCGCTTACTGTGAACTGCCCCAGGCACTGGGGATATTGAAATGGAGACATGGCCCCTACCCTCAGGAAGGTCATAGTGTAAAATGGGGACACTGACAGTGCCCACCCCACTGGCAGACCATGAGGAATAAATGGAAAAATAATGCATGCGTGGCAACCAGCATCATGCCTGGCATCTGTAGGTGTCCAGAGCAGCATCTATACATCAGGACCCAAAGAATATCAGTACCAGGTGGTATTCTCTTAGGTGATACAAATAGTCTTGCGTTAGAGCAATTTCATACACTAAGCCACTGCCACAGCCATTCCCTGGTGCAGTGTAAGACACCCTCACCCAAGAGAGATTTACTGCCATAAAAAATATTGCCCTGCTGGCCAGGAAAGCCGCAGTGCCTGCTGTACCCATCGGAGGCCCGCTGCCCACGACCACTCACACCAATCTAAGCAGGATTATTAAAGCATAAATCCCTATCGCTTGTCTCCCTCTCATTGGGCTGAAGCATCACCATGTTCATTAATGGGAAATGTGAGGTTATATAATGTAATTTTTATAACTCTCCAAGGATAGTGTGGGTCATACATTAGGCTGAGATTTCAACCTTTAAAGATAAGGGGAATGTCATTTTTATTAAAAAGGACCACAAAGCCTAATGAGAATTATTACCCCGAATAGCCAAAATAACCCAGAATCCATAGAAAGGAGTGCTGATAATTCTAATACTGTGGTCTCTGAAGCAGGCGTGCAAATTAAGCAGCTCAAGGGCATTTGCCAGGGATGCCCAAACAGCACCCAGCCCCACACACAGACAGAGGGAGGTATGGCACCACGAATCCTGACACCTGCTGGCCAGGGACTGCCCAGACTCCATCTGCATTTCCTGCCTGGGCTGGGGAGGGGTAAATCCTGTGGCTGCTCTGGCTACCCTCACCCCGGAAAACCTGGGCTGGCATCAAGGAACACTAGCATGAGAAACCCAGGTGGCTCAGGTGAGCAGGCCAGGCCTCTGTGATCGCTCTAGACCTCCAAGTTTGGGTGCTGGACTTCTCTCCCTCCCCCAGACACTCCTCTCAGCCCTCTGTGAGCGGCCAGAGACAACGATAGTGCTCCAGGGTCAGACGAAAGTGCTCTAGGGTACGAAGCCACCTCATAGACAGGGACTCTGAAGCATCAACCAAAGTCACCAGCACTTGCCCCATCTGCCATATATTTAAGGGATCCCAGAACAGGTTTACAGGGGCTGGGTGCAGTGGCTCATACGTGGAATTCCAGTGCTTTGGGAGGCCAAGGCGAGAGTATCGCTTGAGACCAGGAGTTCAAGACCAGCCTGGGCAATATAGTGAGACCCAATTTCTACAAAAGTTTTTCAAATTAGCCAGATGTGTTGGTGTGCGCCTGTAGTCTCAGCCACTCAGGAGGCTGAGGTGAGAGGATTGCTTGAGTCCAGTGGTTCAAGGCTGCAGTGAGCTATGATCATGCGACTGCACTCCAACCTGGGCAACAGAGCAAGACCCTGACTCTCTAAAAAAGAAAAGAAATGAAATGAAATAGGTTTCACGGCACATTAGCTGTGTAGAGAACTGGCCATGGGTGGCCGAGATGTTCTTGACTACAGAGTTTCAAGAGATTTGAGAAAACACTGAAGAGTCCAAAGTTTTGACCTGAGAATGCAAATTGCTGGTTTCCCTAGTAAACCCAGTCTCCCTAGGCCTGCATATGGCTGCATGCCCCGCCATGCTCAGGATGTAAGTGTTCCTACATGGGCGGCTTCCCTCATTGACTCTTCCTGTCTCCTGACCTCCATCCTGCAAACATGGATTGGGAACTTCTGAACTGGAATCTGGTGATTCACTCACCCATCCCTTTGCTCCAGGTACTCCTTGGTCCTCTGCCTACCTGTCTTTGAAGATGTCCTACTCTGCGGGTGAAATCTCTTCCTGGCTGGTTCCCACTGCCTGCCCTTCCCCTTCTCTGTGCTTTCCTGCAGCTCTGCCTTGGGGGTGAGGTTGCTGTGCTGCCCATGGCTTGGCCCCTTGGCCAGATGTTGAGGGCAGACATACAGTACCCAGACCAGTGCCCAGCATCGTAGAGAAGGTCTCAGTCACTCCTTCAGAATCCATTGCAGTTGCACAAATAGGAAGTGAGAAAGCAAGCCAAGCTCCTTCAAATTCATTTTCCCACATGTCCAATTATGCTGGAGACAGTAATGACCCATCTACTCTATAGCTCAGGGAGAAGTTCAAGGCCCAAAGAAGAGGGGATGAAAATCTGAAGACACACAGGCCCAGTTCAGAGTGCACCCCCAGCCCTTCACCCTCACCACCAAGAGTTGTTCAGGCAGGAAGTTCTGCTTCAGCTAATCTCAATCTTTCTTGTTGCAGTTTAAGCCAATTTCCTGGGCAGCATGATGCACTTTTCATCAAGGACACATGGGTGGCAATTATCTTTGAGAGTGGCTATTACGGGCAGGCTTAGCGGATGACAGCCTTTTAAGTTTTCAGAAGTGTGTGTGTATTTATTCTATGCCATATGGATTTCCTGCTTTGTTGTTCTGCATATTTAAAAACTCATCTTCTAGCTTATCTATTTGAAATACATGTAATTCATTGGAACAGTCAGGACATCAAATAAAACCATGTTTGCAGTTTCTGATCAATACCCCAGCAAGGGAAGTACTTAAGCAAAGAAGACTTACACTCCAACCTCAGAGCAAGCCTCGCTCAAGAATGTTCCAAAGCTTCACTTCTCTAACTCCCTAAAATCCTGAGCTCCTGAGATTTCTGATGAAACACAGAAACAGGTGTTTATAATCAGGTTGTTTTAACCTTAAAAGTATGTTTTCTTTTTCAAAAAAATTGTGCAGTTTTACAGATGTTTGTAATCAGGTATCCTAAGCTGGAAAACATGTTTCCTTAAGACAGTTTGTGCAATTTAGATCATATCCTCTTATGTACAATTTAAAAAGTCATCCTTAGAGAATGATTGTAGCTGGGATTTTGGTAGCTCCTTTCTCGTAAAGAGCTCCAGGCCCTTGAACCTAGACCTTGTGGAAATAAATATTGAAGGAGATGCTGGTATTATGTTATCTTTACAAAATACCCATTATGAAACGAAGTGTTAAAAAAAGTAATCAAATCCTTAACACAGATCTGGATGGGGTACTGACACTTTAATTAGAAGTGTCTCCTCCACCCGTCATTTAGTGCAGGAGGCATTTTTCTGTCTGTGTGATCTGATTTGGGATACTAACTTTTTATAAAGTGTGCGTACGGGAATATCCTCCCTTTCTATAACCTTCCAGTTCTCATTAATGTTGGGTATGAGTAAAATACTTAAGTTTTAAAATACCCCTTTGAGGAAGGAGGACAGACAGCTCTTTGCTGATTTGTATCAAATCTTTGCTTACAATTAAAAACAAGGAACGTGTAGACATTTCAAAACAAGTTGTGGGGGTTTGCCAAGGCAGGCTTTCAATCTCTAGATGCTAGATCCAATAGACCCTCACAACAAGGTGCTCTGCTACAAACCGTGGGACCCCAGTAGGGCTGATGACATCCTTATAAGGGAAGGTCTTCTTAGGGTCATGGAGAAGTGCTGTGGGTTATCGAGAAATGACCTGAGTCACTATGTGGCAGGGGAGAGGCTGGAGGGTGGCTTTTGAATCCCAGTTCTGGGACTTGTGGATCACAAAATGTTCCCCAAGTGAAGAATCAGAAACACAGCTATCTGCAGCTTCTGTGAATAACCGACCCATTCTCCTAATGGTTCCATGGGAACAAAATGCCCACGGAACAGTGGCAGAAAGAAAACTAATTCTGAGCAGGAAACCAGTGAGAATCTCAAAGAGTTGAGGGAAAGAACAGAAATTGGTTATTTTCCTAATGGGGCAAGAAAGTATTTTTCATCCAGTTATGATTGATAGAACAGACAACCTAATTGTTATTAAAAATCAAAGGATTCGTTGGCCTCTGGAAAGGCACAATTGCCATATTTCAGATCTGAACAAAAGGGTTTGGTCTTCCTCATTTCAACTGACATGTGCTTAACTTTAGTGAAAAATTTTTAAAAAATATGTATACTGTCCGGATTTTCCTTTTAATTTTCAATGCTTTTTCTATCCCCAGAATGAGCACAAAATCAACGGATGTTAGAATCAAAAATTCACTACAAAACCCCTTGAAAAACTGAATGCATTTAATTTTTGTCAACTGTCTAATAACTAAATCTATTTGCTAATACAAATAGAAAAATATTAAAATAAAAATCATTATATACCAAAAGATTCCATTATTTTCTCTCAGCCTCACCCCCCTTCCATTCTACTTTATTGTCTTTATTATAATAAGCACCGGAAGATAGAAGATGTGAAAGCAAGAAATCCTGGTTCCAGGGAGGCAATTGCATTTCCAAGCACAAGAATTGATCATCTACTTTTCCTATTCATGCTGTTCAAACTCATATTGGTCTTTCTAATTTTAAAAGCAAAAGTCAGCATGGAAAGAATGATTTTGTGCATATTTTCACAAGATGTTAACAATTCCAACAGTGAGGAGTCAATAGTTACAGCATACATCATAATCATCAAGACTGCATTAAGATGAGATAATTACGAATGGAAAAAATATATATTATTTGTGTCTAATAGCATCTCTGAATGATGAGAATAGGGCCTTGCTTTTGAGAACACATGTTTGGTAATTGAGCTCTCATTTTGGAGATTAATTGTTCAGTGACAGCTGTCTGAGACACAGTCTCTTATCACTGATGGAAAATGGCCCCTCCGAGTCTGTCCTTCTGGAGTCCTAGGCTGAGTTGACAGTATAGGAAAAGTAAAAAGCTCAGGGCTCTGGTTTTGTAAGGGTGTTTGCTCATGGTTCTGCCTCAAATAGATCAATCCTTCTTAAGAAATTCAATCTCCCACCAGACACAGGGCTGTGATCCCCCAAGGGGTGCTTTGTATCCCAAAGGTGGCAGGCAAGTACATTTTAGGTGAGATAGATGTGTAATTTATTTTAATCACTATGTAGTTACTTTCTTGTGTATTATTAAAAATATTATTAGCACATCCAAATGTAATTTCAGAGGTAGGATTACTTGGAATGAAGCAAAGTAACGGAAGTCAGTATATTTAGGTACATGTAAAGAATAACAATAAGTACAGTTGCCTTTGGTATACGTGGGGTATTGGTTCCAGGTCCAATGTGAATACCCAAATCTGTGCATACTCAAGTCCTGCAGTCAGCCCTGTGGAGCCCGAATATGCAAAAGCTGGCCTTCAGTATATATGGATTTTGCCTCGCCTGATTATTGTATTTGGAAAAAATCCATGTATAAGTGGACCTGTGCAGTTGAAACCCACGTTGTTCAGAGGTCAACTGTAAATTATAGTGCTGGCATTGCTCTGACATGGCAGGAGACGTGAACATGGTTTGAAAATGACTGAAGTTTGGAAACCAGGCTGTGAAATTTTATCTCTACCTACGTAGACAAGACAGAAACCCTGACTCTTTTCACTGGAAGAAAGGTCCAGAATGAGGGCGGGGGTTTTGACTGCATATGTCCAGCACTCAAATTGAATTCAGATACAGCAATGCTCTCTAGTGGGTTTAAAAACAACACTAGTTCATGTTTCCAGGGTTCTCCACATGTGGTCCTCAAAATTACAATCCAGCCTTCTGTTTTGGCACAGAAATAAGAAAGGTAAAAGCTAAACAATGTGCACATCTCTGACTTCTGTGCCTTAAAAGTCTCCCAAGCCCTGCTTTTAAGAATCCTGCTGATATGGTTTGGGTGATATGGTCCCCACCCAAATCTCATCTTGAAATGTAGCTCCCATAATTCCCATGTGTTGTGGGAGGGACCTGGTGGGAGATAAATGAATCATGGGGGCAATTTCCCCCATACTGTTCTCACGGCAGTAAGTCTCATGAGATCTGATGGTTTTATAAGGGGTTTCTCCTTTTGTTCGTCTTTCATTCTCTCTTGCCTGCCGCCATGTAAGATGTGCCTTTTGCTTTCCACCATGATTGTGAGGCCTCCCAGGCACATGGAACTGTCAGTCCATTAAACCTCTTTTTCTTTCTTTATAAATGACCCAGTCTTGGGTGTGTCTTTATCAATAGTGTGAAAACGGACAAATACACCTGTTCTCTCAGATCCAAAGACTTGGAATTAGAGAAGCCACTGGGATCTGCAACAACCACCCACCACAACATCTGCATTGTCCACGGTCAGGTGCTGTTCCAAGACTTGACCCAAATTATCCCATTTCAGCCTCTAACACTCCTGGGGGATGAATTATTATCCCCATTTTATAAATGAAGCAACTGAGATGTGAAGAACTAACAGCTAGCACAAGAAGAACCTAGATTTGGGCCCAGGTCCAGAGGCTGACCTCTTAACCGTTACAAATATTATACTGCCTCAAACTTTCTATCACTCAATGCACTCCCATCATTGAACGCTCTGGACTATGAAGATTCAAAACAAAGAACAAGTCCAGAGAGACTGAGCCAGGAACATGGAGGTTGCTGCAATATCACCTCTTCACCCATTTGCTTGCTCCCTCTCCTGAAGGTTGTGGCCCTAGCTTGCCATCTATTTTTGAGAAAAGAGTAAAAGTGCTGTCATTATAAACTGAGAAGCTTGCAAGAAATTGATAGGTAATTGTTTTTTTTTTTTCATTTTTCCTTAAATTTCTGGTAAGAAAGAAATGTAATGTTTGGTGATAGCATGGTAGAAAAAAGTCTGATCACCATGTCTCAACTTGATCAGAGAAATGAACCACTTTTAGCCTTCTCTTTTTTCAAACTTGATCTTCTTTCCCAGGCTCCACCACTTCAAGATCAGGTATGCCTTATGAGAAAACATGATTGAAGACAATCTACTCATCATTTCTCAGCCTTCCTTGGTTTTTCCCAAAGAGAGCGCCTGTTAGGATGCACAGAGGTGATTTTTCAAATCTACTGTCAAATTGCCTTTGAGAACAACTCCTCTTTTCAAGGTCAAATTAGTCTTTGAAGAATATTTGGGATCACTGAAGGAGAATTAATTTTAGGCATCATAATGATAGGCAAAAGCAAAAGAACTGCAATCCCTTTTAGGGTTATTATGAGGATTAATCAAATGCTAAACTCAGAAAATGAGAAAAATATGCACCGTGTGAAGAGAGACACACATTATTTGAGATGGGCAGGGTGCGGGTGTGGAGTTTCTTCTGCTTTTGTGCCGATGCTACTTAATGCCAAATTTCTGATGTGCATGTGGGGAAGCTGCTAGGTCAAAGGCCCTGAGTGTGTTTTCTGGTTTCAATAAACCCTGTTAAGTTAGGTTGCAAGAAACACATGTGTACTTAGCATGGGAACAAGACAGAAAACCATCAAACACTGGAAGTGCCAGCTCCTTCTTTGTGTCTGAACAAAGGCAAGAAAAGAATACTTAACACTTGAAAAAAAGCAAACTGTGTAGTTAAACAACCTAACAGGGACATCCCCAAAATGAAACCACTCAAAAATTCAACCAAGCAGCTTTTGACACTGTCATTTTTTCTTTCTCTTCTATTATCTCCATGTTAGGCCAGCACCAACCAATGGCAAACCCAGAACCACCATCTCCAGCTCCAACTGGGACTTGGGGGACAATCAGCTATAGGGTAGGCCCGAGTGAAGGGCATAGCCACAATGAATCTCTAATCCTGACTGATACCCTACAGACCAGTCATTAAAATCTCCCGTCTTATTCACACTGGAGTTTCAGAACAACAAAAACCATGGGCATCCACATTCTCCAAGTCACGAATTAGAATATTCAAAGAGCTATCACTAACCCTCTGTGTGCACTGCATGCTGAGAGCTTACCAGAGCCATCCCATCCACTTCAGGAATGACTAACAGTGACTGGGCACTTACTGTGTGCCAGGCACTGTGCTTGCAACTCTGCTATGTCTTCTTTTGGACAGTGAAGATTCTCATTTTACAGGTGAAAAAAACAGGCTGGGAGAGGTCCACCTGGCCGAAAGACACGTAGATAGACCAGCCCTGGCTCCTGGGTGAGGCTGCAGACTCCAGAGCTCACGCTGTGTATCCTGGCTAGTTCAAGTCCAGCTGAAGCTGGGCCTCTGAAGTTGATGCTGACAACCACCACTCTGCTGCACAAGTCCCTCCAGAGGGACCCACACTAAGGGTAAAGTTGCCCTGAAAAGCATGCCTTTTCATTCATTAATTTGGCAAATACATGAGCACCTCCCATGATCCAGACCTGTTTTGGACACTCCAATAAAGCAGTGAACAAAAGAAGTCAACTCTGTAAGTTAAGAAGCTTATATTCTAGTGAGGGGTGGCAGACATACCCATAAACAAATAGGAACTTTGGTGGTTAGTATTAGGGAAGAATGAAAGTGTGTGTGTGTTGGAAGGGTGTTATTTCATACAAAATGGTCAGGGAAGTCCTCTCTGATGAGAGGACTGAGTAGAGACCTGAAGGAAGCAAGGGAGAGGATCATGCAGACCACCGAGAGCAGAGTATTCCAGACAGTGGGGACAGTGAGGGAAGCCTCTGAGCATGGGCGTGCTTGGAGGAACATCAGGAAAGAACGGCTGGGTTTAGGGGAGAGGGAGCAGTGGGAATCTGACGACCACTCATTTAGTGGAACGCACACTGAGAACCCACTCTGAGATGCTGGGCCCAGCGGAGACACAAGGAAGCAATCCCAGCCTTCAAGGAGGTAATAATCCCATGGGTGATTCAGGATACAGAAACCTGAAAGAATTACTTGGAGAACAAGAGAGAATGAAGCCCAATGAGCTGCAAGGGGAATGTCGAGGAGTCAGGAGAGATCTCTGTGGCCTGGGAGCATCTGAGAAGGCATAAGAGGTGCAAATGTCTCTTGGCCTTCAAGAACGGCAGAATTCAAAAAGGTAGGGAAAGGATGGAGGATTATTTACCCCACAGCATGGGGTTGGGCACATAGCAGATACTCAGTGAATCCTGGTTACACAGGCAATAAATTATCAATGAATAAGGAGGCAGTGGGAGGTAAAAATGGAAGGCTAATTGAGATCATACCTTAGAAAGAGCTGAACACCACCCTATAGTACTTCATAGAGAATTCGTGTGTTTCCCGCATGTTCTCACTTATAAACTGAGGCCTGTCTGAAGGGTTGTGGGGGTGGGGGAGCATGAGGAAAAATAGCTAATGCATGCAGGACTTAATACCCAGGTGATAGGTTAATAGGTGCAGCAAATCACCATGGCACACATTTACCTATGTAGCAAACCTGCACATGTACCCCAGAACTTAAAATAAATTTTTAAAAAAAGAATTAGCATGTTTGTGTTCATTCCTATCTTAAGAACAATTATAAATGTACTCTGTAAATTGCAACCTCATTTTTCATAATCAACCACTTTGGAATACATTGGCTTAGCTTAGATGGAGCTAAGAAGATATATAGTACGTAAGTTTAAATTTTTCTTTCACTGGCTTTGGCACCAGTGAGCCTGACATTAACAAGACTGGTCTATAAAAGTATGTCATCAAGTCGCGTTTTTCACAAAGAGATGGGAGGCCAGGCAGAGCCTAGATCTCCTGAAGGAGAAACTCAAAAATTCACAGATAATTACTTCTGTAACCCCAGATTCTTGTTTATGTTAGGGATGCATGCCAATGTAGATTTAAAGTGCTGATGGGCTTGTTTAGTTGGGAAATGTCTGAAGAATTTTCACACAGCCCTATTGCACTAAAGCACTTGAAGGAGACTGGTAAATGACATCACATTGGTTGGGGAAATTTTGTTTTCATTGTTGTGGAAAAAGTCTCAGGGTAGGTGAGCTGTTTCATTTTTTCCTCAAGAACCAGCGCAACATGTACACTTCAAAAATGGACCATCCACGTCCAACTGTCAGGAGAATCAGTTTTGATGTAAAATTGCAATTTGAACTGAAGACCAATATCTTGCATGCCATATTAAATAAAACATCACATAAAGCTTAGAAGCAATAGGATAGACGGGAACAAAGTTTGCAAAACTTTAGCAGAGTCAGAGTCACAGATGCCAGTGAAACCCAAGACGAAAGCTAACTTCCCAAGACACTGTATTATAGCCTATTGCTTCTAAAAACGAATGCATAAACAAGTGGAATTAATCCACCATAGAGCTAGGAACTATTATAGGAAAAAGTGATTTGTTTATTTGATCAACAGAACTCTCTAACAGCAGCATCTGCGCTGCAAGAGGTAACTCACAATCAACATCGCTTGGCACCATTGCTGAATTTATTACAAATTTCAAAAATATCAACCTTTGTCAGCTTCTTCTGAGAAAACAAGGCTGGGGTTCAGAATTTCCAGCTTGTGAGGTGGGGTGATCATGACAGCTCAGAGAGAATTAGTCAGGAAGGACAGAGCCCTTGCTTTAATCCCCCGCTTCAAATTCATTGGCTTCTTCTGCCAGAGTTTACCTAATCCAAGCCCACCCTGGCAGGCTAAATGCACACCATCCCCAAGACAGTGGCATGGGTGCAGATGCAAGTGGGGGAAGTTGTCTTTTTTTTTTTTTTTTTTTTGAGACGGAGTCTCACTCTGTCACCCAGGCTGGAGTGCAGTGGCGTGATCTCAGCTCACTGCAACCTCTGCCTCCCGGGTTCAAACGATTCTCCCCCCTCAGCCTTCCAAGTAGCTGGGGTTACAGGCACCCATCACCAAGCCCAGCTAATTTTTTTTTTTTTTTGTATTTTCAGTAGAGATAGGGTTTCACCATGTTGGCCAGACTGGTCTCGAACTCCTGACCTCGTGATCCACCCGCCTCAGCCTCCCAAAGTGCTGGGGTTACAGGCGTGAGCCACCACGCCTGGCCAAGTTTTCTAGTCTCTTCCTTTAATCCTACAGGCTCTTTTGTAATCAGCTAGTCAAGGTGTGGGTACTTATTCCCTGTTGTGCACCACTGCCCCAGCAACAGCACAAGGACACCTGGAAGTGAGGGTTCCACAGGGGATGGAAAGCTTGGCCTGCCTGGGAAAGATTAAGCATCTTCTATTTTTTCAAGATGTGCATAAAAAGGCCAATCAACGGACACCTCCCCGTACCTCCTCAGGGCAATGACTCAAGCCCTGAAGCTGGGAGAGGCAAGTTTGATGGATTTTCAGGAGCTGAGAGCAGGAGCTGCTGTGATCAATCCCCCAGAACCACGCACCGTGTGGGATGGAAATGGGCATATTTCCTGCGCTCTGATGAGGACTTTATCTTCTTAGGTCCAGGAGGAGGAAGAAAAGCTTGACTGATCTTTCTGATGTCTGCATTATTAAAACTTTCTATCTCTCACCATTCCATTTCTTTCTCATAGTCTAGTGACCTTTGTTATTAGATGGTGAAGAGAGAGCCTCGTTGCCTTAAACTTATGATCCATTGCCTCGATTTAGTATTCTATTTACTCAAAAACATATCTACGGCCCAGAACCTCTGGCAATATGTTGGAAATACAGATGGGAAAAATATGACTCTTATCAGCTTAAGTGCTTGGTTTGAAAAATAGCCCAGAGCACTATCTAGCAGAAAATATCAGACAATGTATGCAATGTGTTGTATCCCAGACAAAAAGGTCAAGAAAATGGGAAGGTGGCCAGGTATGGGGCTGCTATGTTTACCAAGGACACAGGTAAAGTCCAAGTACCAAGAGTACCAAATTGAAGGCAAGGATGGAGCCCATGTGGGTAAATCTTTATTTCCCAATTCTTCCCGCCTTGATGCGGTTGTCCCATTTACATACTGGCTTTGATGAATTATAATAATGGCGCTGAATGGTACAAGAGTGCTTGCAACATATATTTATAGAAGACTAATTTATTCATCACATAGTCTCCAGGGAAGAGGGCTTGACTGATGGTGTATAAATCTGCACATGTGAACAAGCAGCTTTCTTTTTCCTTGTAATGGAAAACAAGCATGCATTTCCATAACTGACATATGGACTCTGAAGTCCCAGGTAGAGAAATGCAACTTGAAATGTCCACCTCCTCATAAGAATGTCTTCTGTGGAATCTAAAACTTGGAAATGTGTGATTTTTTAGTCCGTTTAGTTGAACTTCTGGTGACCTCAGAGAGAGAGAGAGCCAGTAGGCTCAGATCATCATAACATCCAGGTCTAAGGGAACCGTGGTCTTCAGGGGCAGCCATGAGGAAATGAAACCAAAGACTCTAAACTCCTGGAGGTTGTCAAGCTTCTGTTTAACATCAGCTCTGACAAGCAGGTCTCAAGTTCTTAAATGCCTGCGGTAGGAGGTGCTGTGAAAACAGAACTTCACGGCTTTTATCTTTGCCCTCTTGGTGATTATAGTGTTAGAGAAAAATGTACTGAGGTTTTCGTTGGTGGTTTGTTTTTCCCTGAATTAAGATTCTACAAAGAGCTAGGGAAGGACTTTTTTCTCAGACTTCCTATATTATCTCTTTGTTTTTGTTTGTTTGTTTTTAATTGGCTGGCCAACTATCCGAATCATGTCAGGATCTAAGAAGCAAGCAGTAGTCAAGAAAAACAAGACCATTTTTGGCAAACATGAGTACTATCCAGATTCAAGGCAAGTTCATGAGCCAGCTTAAAGGTCAAAAAAGAAAGAAAGAAGTTAGTTGCAAGTACCAGGAACTCTAAAAAGTGATGGTATGGAACCAAAAAGGTGGCAGGCAAACTAATCACTGTCCAGGGTTTGTAGCAAACCTGCACTCCGTCTAAAATACTGGGTGACATCAGCACCAGTTTGGAATGTTGAGTTGGAACTCCATGTCTAGACGTGAAGCCTTTGCTATGGACATTCCTTCAACAGGAAAGGGTAAGACCTGAGACCAGAGGTTCGCCTGGCCTTCCCACCAAGACTGTAGTTAAATCTAAGGCAGGCGAGTCCTTCAGAAGAAAAGCACATCTGACATCAAAACCTCTTCACAGAGTAAGTGCATTTAAGGTGCTGCATTGAGAGGTGGAGTTCAGTTTCCCTCCCCCGAACTGGGGCCCTGTGACTGCTTAACCAACAGAAGGCATGGAGGTGAAGCTCCTGAGCCCTCTCTAGCCTTCAATAGGGTTGGCGTCTTCAGATTCTTTCCTCCTGCAATGTGTGTGCTTGAGAGAAGCTGGGCCTCCATGTACGTAGTCCAGCTACCAAGCTGGAGAGAACATGCAGAAAGACTGTGCAGAGAGAGAGGCCCTGAGACCACACAGAGAGGGAGAGAGGCCCAGACAACCGGGCATCTCAGGTGGCCTCCAGACAACTCCCACCCTATTTTACTTCAATCAGCAGAAAGACCCAAGTAAGATCAAAATAACTTCCAGGTTGAACCTAGTCTAACCACAGAACTTTTGAACCTAGTCTAACCACAGAGCTGTGCAATATAAGAAAATGTTTGTTGTTTTAAACAGCTAAACTCTGGGGTAATTGGTTACATGACAGTGAATAACTAAAACACAAAAGCATCTGAATGTATTTTCATCGACGTATTGATTTATTTATCTATTTGTCCATTTGACAAATACTTGCCTGAGTCTCTGCAATAGACCAGGCACTCTGCTAGTTGCTAGGGAATCAGCAGGAACATGACATACCTGGTTTTTTCTCCCTTGGAGCCTCCAGCATCAGAGACAACAATGACCTTCAAACAAGGAATTACAGCCATGATGGATGGCATAAAAGGGTTAGGGCCAGGATGCTGTGATTGGAATACAAAATATTCAGCCCCAAACCATTTGTAAAATGCACAATGCCTGGCATCCACTCACAAATTACCGAGCATGTAAAGAATTAGAAAAAGTAGCCCATAATGAGGAAAAACACTAACAATTAAAACAGACTCAGAAATGACAGATAATTGAGTTAAAAGCCAAGAGCATCAAAACAGCTATAATTATATTCCTTGCCAAGGCAAGATATGGAAGGAAAAAGAAAAGACCCAAACTAAGCTTCTAGAGATGAAAACTACCATAAGATGGAAAACACAGTATTAACAGCAGATTACACACACTTGAAGATAGAACAATTGGAAATACACAAAATGAAGCACAGAGAGAAAAAAGATTAAAACAAAACAAACAAAAAGCAGAGATCTGTGGAACATCAAATTCTCTGGGTGGGGGGAGATGGATAAAATATTCGAAAAAATAATAACCAATTTTTCCCAAATGTGATGACAACTATAAATCCACAGATCCAAGATGCTCAGGAAACCCCAAGCCCAAGAAATATGCAGATGATCTTTGACTTACAGTGGGGGTATGTCTTGATAAACCCATCCAAGTTGAAAATATTGTAAGTAAGAAAATGCATTTAATACACCTAATCTACCAAACATCACGGCTTAGCCTAGCCGACCTTAAACATGCTCAGAACATCTACATTAGCTTACAGTTGGGCAAAATCATCTAACACAAAGACTATTTTATAATAAAGTATTGAATATCTCATGTAATTTATTGAATACCATACTGAAAGTGAAAAACAGAACGGTTGTATGAGTTCTCAAAGTATGGTTTCAACTAAATGTGTATTGCTTTTGCACTGCCATGAAGTTGAAAAATCATAAGTCAATCCAGCATAAGTCAGGGACCCATCTGTATAGAAAAATATATACCAACACATTTCATAATCGGATTGTTTAAGATAAGTTATCACGCCTGTAATCCCAGCACTTTGGGAGGCCAAGGCAGGCGGATCATGAGGTCGGGAGATCGAGACCATCCTGGCTAACACGGTAAAACCCCGTCTCTACTAAAAATACAAAAAATTAGCCAGGTGTGGTGGTGGGCACCTGTAGTCCCAGCTACTCGGGAGGCTGAGGCAGAGAATGGCGTGAACCGGGGAGGTGGAGCTTGGAGTGAGCCAAGATCACACCACTGCACTCCAGCCTGGGTGACAAAGTGAGAGTCTGTCTCAAAAAAATAAATAAATAAATAATAAGTTACAACAAGAAAAATCTTAAAATCAGCCAGAGGAAAAAATATGTTATATACAGAGGAACAAAAATAAGACTGATAACAAATTTCTTGTCTAAGTAAGGCAAGACAGAAGATAGTGGATTCACATCTTTAAGGTCCTGGGTGAGGATGGGTGGAAGGAAGCGCCCAACCTAGAATTCTAGGGCCATCAAAAATATCATTCATAAATAAGGATGAGAAGCTGAGTCAGCTTTTCATCTCACATTTTCTGGCTTCATAATTTAATTTGGTTGTCCAGAATTGACAAGTTGATTGTAAAATTTATATAGAAATGCTAAGGATCTAGAATAATCAAAATGACTTTGAACAAGAACAAAGTAGGAAGACACACTAAATTATTTCAAGGCTTATTATAAAGTTACAATAATTACAACAGTGCAGTACTGATATAACAGTTAAAAAGAAATTATCTAGGCAGTGACAGTAAGGAAGTCCTCGGTAAGGTTTCCCTTTTAATAAAAAGCAGCCCCAAAATTACTTCTTTTCTAACAAAAAGCAGCCTGTAAAATCGAGCTGCAGACATTGATAAGCAAGCTGGAAGCCTGCAAGGGTGAATGCCTGCAGGTATGACCATAGGAAAAAGCTACATGGGGGCATGTTCAACATGGCAGCCCCATCTTCCCTTTTCTTTGTCAACTAAAGGAAATTAAAGGAAATTTTTTGAAACAACGTGTACAACAAGAAGCAGACAACGTGGTGTCAGCCAGGTAGAAAACTCATTTGCATAATAAAAGATTAGGGTGGGGTGGCCAGCTTCTTCTCATGCTATGTAAACATCACACCTGGTCCAGCCGATCTTTGGGCTCTATGTAAATCAGACACCGCCTCCTCAAATCAGTCTATAAAATCCCATGGACTTCACCACAGGACCAGAAGACCCACTTGGGAACCCCTCTCTCTCTGCAGGAGAGAGAGCTTTTCTCTTTCTCTCTATTAAAACTCTCTCTCTATTAAACCTTTGCTCTTAAACTCACTTCTTGTGTGTCTGCATCATTGATTTTCTTGGTGTGAGATGACAAACCTTGGGCATTTACCCCAGACAATGACATTGCTTCAGTACTGGTGTAAAATGGAAATATAGATTAATGTAACAGGATACAGTTTAATTAAAAAATACTTTATTGCTAAAAAAATCTAACAATCATGTGAACCTTCAAGGAGTTACATAGTCTTTTTGCTGGTGGAAGATCTTGCCTCAATGTTGAGGGCTGCTGACTGATCCAGGTAGCAGTTGCTGAAGGATGGAATGGCTATGACAACTTCTAATTTTTTTTTTACTTTGAGACAGAGTTTCACTCTTGTTGCCCAGGCTGGAGTGCAATGGCGCTATCTCAGCTTACCACAACCTCTGCCTCCCAGGTTCAAGCGATTCTCCTGCCTCAGTCTCCAGAGTAGCTGGGATTACAGGTATGTGCCACCGCATCTGGCTAATTTTTTGTATTTTCAGTAGAGATGGGGTTTCTCCATGTTGGTCAGGCTGGTCTCGAACTCCCGACCTCAGGTGATCCACCTGCTTCTGCCTCCCAAAGTGTTGGGCATGAGCCACCAAGCCCGGCCAACAGGCATTACAGGCATGAGCCACCGAGCCCGGCCGACAACTTTTTAAAATAAGACAGCAGTGAAGTTTGCTGCATCGATGGACCCTTCCCTGCAGAAAATTTTTCTCTTTAGCATGCCATGCTATTCGATAGCATTTCACCCACTGTAGAACTTCTTTGAAAGTTTGTGTCAATCCTTTCAAACTCTGCTCCATTATCAACTAAGTTTATGTAATATTCCAAATTTTTTGTTGTTATTTCAACAATATTTATAGCATCTTCAGTAGGAGTCAATTTCAAGAAAACTTATTTTTTGCTCATTTATAAGAAGCATGTCCTCATCCACTAAAGTTTTATCATGAGATTGAAGCAACTCAGTCACATCAGGCTTCACTTCTAATTCTAGTTACCTTGCTGCTATTTCCACTACATCTGCAATTACTTCTAAGTCTTGAACTCCTCCAAGTCGTTCATAAGGGTTGGAATTAACGTCTTCCAAACTCCTGCTAATGTTGATATTTCAACCTCTTCTTATGAATCACAAATTTTATCAATGGCATCTAGAATAGTGAATCCTTTCTAGAAGGTTTTAAATTTACCCAGATCCATCAGAGGAATCACTAGCTATGGCAGCTATAGCCATATGAAATGTATTTTATTTATTTATTTATTTATTTATTTATTTATTTATTTATTTTTAGAGATAAGGTCTGGTTCCATTACCCATGCTGGAGTACAGTGGCAAAATCATGGCTTGCTACAGCCTCAAACTCTTGGGCTCAAATGATCCTCCTGCCTCAGCCTCCCAAGTATCTGGGACTATAGGCTCACACCACCATGTCTGGCTGATTTTGAAAGTTTGTCCTTATATTTTTTTAGAGAGAAGTTCTCACTATGTTGCTCAGGCTGCTCTTGAGCTCCTGGCCTCAAGCAATCCTCCTGCCTCAGCCTCCCAAAGTGATAGGGTTACAGGTATGTGCAACTGTGCCCTGCCAATATCTACTTCTTAAATAACAAAACCTGAAAGTCAAAATTACTCCTTGATCCATGAGCTGCAGAATGAATGTTGTGTTAACAGCATAAAAACAATATTAATTTCCTTGTACATCTCCATCAGAGTTCTTGGGTGGCTGGGTGCATTGTCAATGAACACTAATATTTTGAAAAGCAACCTTCTTTCTGAGCAGTAGTTCTCAACAGCAGGCTCAAATTATTCAGTAAACAATGCTATAAACAGATGTGTTGCTAACCAGACTTTGTTGTTCCCATTATAGAGCACAGGCAGAGTAGATTTAGTATAATTGGTAAGGGTCCTAGTAGTTTTGGAATGGTGGATGAGCATTGGCTTCAACTTAAAGTCACCAGCTGCATTTGCTTCTAACAAGAGAGCTAGCTTGTCCTTTGAAGCTTTGAAGCTAGACATTGACTTCTCCTCTCTAACTATGAAAGTTTTAGATGGCATCTTCCTCCAACAGAAGGTTGTTTTGTTTGCATTGAAAAATCTATCTTCAATTATCTTAGTTAGGTCTTCCAGATGACCTGATGTAGCTTCTACATTAGCACTTGCTGCTTCACCTTGCCCTTTAATGTTATGAAGATGACTTCTTTCCTTAAACCACATAAACCAACCTCTGCTAGCTTAAAACTTTTATTCTGCATCTTTATCACCCATCTTAGCCTTCACAGAATTGAAAAGAGTTAGAGCCTTGCTCTGGATTAGGCTTTGGCTTAAGGGAATGTTGTGGCTGGTTTGATCTCCTTTCCAGACCACTTTATACCAGCAATTAAGCCATTTTACTTTCTTATCATTCATGTGTTCACTGGAGTAGCACTTTTAATTTCCTTCAAGAATTTTTACTTTGAATTTACAACTTGGCTAACTGCTGCAAGAGGTCTAGTATTTGGCCTACCTCAGCATACAACATACCTTCCTCACTAAGCTTAATCATTTCTAGCTTTTGAAGTGAGACATATGTGACTCTTCCCTTCACTTGAATACTTAGAAGCATTTGTGCATTGTTAGTTGACCCAATTTCAGTATGGTTGTGTCACAAGGAATAGGGAGGTCTGAGGAGAGGGAGAGAGACAGGGAAATGGCTGGTCAGTACAGCAGCCAGAACACACGCAACATTTATCTATTAAGTTTGTCATTTTATAGGGCATGGTTTGTGGCACCCTAAAACTATTACAATAGTAAAATTAAAGATAACTGATCACAAATAACCATAGCAGATATAATAATCGTGAAAATGTTTGAAATATTGCAAGAATTACCAAAATATGACTCAGAGACACAAAGTGAGTACAAGCTGTCGGAAAAAAATGTCACCCATAGGTTTGTTCAATGCAGTGTTACTACAAACCTTTAATTTTTAGAAAATGCAATATCTGTGATGTGCAATATAGCAAAGGACAATAAAATCAGTATATAAAATACCTGTGTTTCACCACAATAAGAAAAGGAAAAAGCTATTCATATAAGATATCCCTTGCAGTGTTGTGTGTAATAGAAAAACGACCAAAAACAATCTAAGTACCTGTGGATTGGGGGCTGGTATAAAAATTATAGCACATTTTTAAAATGTGGCCATTAAAAATAATTAGATGGTTGCCTATATATAGGAGATGATCCCCAAAGCTTATTTGTAAAATAGACATAAGCAAGACACAGAACAGTGTGTGCTCCCAACTGCATAAATAAAAAGCAAGAAGGAAGGGGCTAGGATTATGCACACACATCCAGACACACACAGTTGCATACGCATAGGGTATTTCTGGAAACATATATAAAGAACTGGCATCAACAGTTGCCTCTGGAAAGGGTGAGAGAGACACCTTTTTATTCTCTGAATTTTTACCATGAGCATGCATAACTTTTTCATTTTAAAAAGTTGTTAAAACAACTGGTCACCTACGCACTCAAAGATTTCATCCTTTTGCAGCTTCCAGGGAACATCACTCCCACACTGAGCTCCTCCCTCTCCAGCAACTTATCCAGCTTATTCCTCACTTCAAAGCCTCTCCTCAAATCTGCTGCCTCCTCTAGAGATCCTTTCTCCCCTCTTCCTCTTCCTGATAAGCCTCTGGAAATGGTGGTGATGCCTGCCATCCCTGCTTCCTCGCCTGCCAATCACTCCTCAGTCTTTTGCCCTCTTGCTCTCCCTGGCTGCTGTCACTCCACGCCCTGCAACTGCTGCCTTTTGCCTAACTCAAATGCTTTCCTCACTGCTGCTTTTCCTCACTGACTTCCTGGCAGTATTCAGTAATGCTGACCACTTCCCTGTGTCCAAATTCTATCTTCTTCCCTCCCTGAACCTTAACACCATGAGTCTAAGAGCTGCTTGATCACCACCGCCCTATCCTTGGTACTACACAACACCTGGCGCACACCAGGAGCTCAATGCATGTTTCCTGAATGAACTGGCCCTCCTCCCTCTCCTACTTGTCCACCTACTCCTTTTCTTCCGCAGACTCTTCTCTTTCTCCCTAACTATGCACATTCCTCAATGCTCACACTTTGCCTTTCTGCTCTTCTCTCTGTTGACACGGTGTACACCTTTCCCCCACTCAGCCATTGACACGATAGTCCCATATGTTGCTTCCCCTCCAACTCCTACCTCCAAGGCTTTGTAGAAAACATTCCTTGGATCGCATACCACTAATTCAGAGTCAGGAGCTTGTCTGAACTCATCTCCTCCTCCAAACTGGTCACCTCTCCACTTTTCAGCAATTCGTGATTGTTAATTCTCACTTACTCTTCTATGCAGTTGATAAGGCTGACTGGCTCTTCCTAGAAATGTGGCTGCCCCTTCCTCACCCACCTCACCCCACTGTTGCATCCGTTATACAAGCTTCACCCTCTCAAACCCAGTGCCCTACAGCAGACTTCCAACCGGCTGTCCTGTCTCCTATTTCTTGCCTTATCAATACATTCTTCACACAGCCATCAGATTACTACTTTAAAAACTTTCTCTCAGCCACAACTAAAAATTAAGCTACTCACTTAAAAATGGTTAACTCTATGATATGTGAATTCACTTGAATTTAAAAAAATCAATTACTGAACCACTGTAACATCTTACTAGTTTCCTCATTAATGAGTAAATAAAATCTTGAACAGGTGTTCATTAAAAAATTAAGCTACTTTACCCTCGTACAACCTGCGTAAAGTACTGTAAATGGTTCCTCAACACCCTCATGGAAAAGTCCATATTCCTCAGATTGGAATTCAGCATCCTGGGATGTCCATTAGAACTTTCTGCTGCGACAGAAATGCTCTATAACTGCAGCGCCCAATAGGGCAGGCACTAGATACATGTGACTATTGAGCACTTGCAATGTGACTAGTGCAATCAAGAAACTGCATTTTTATTTATTTAGTTTTACTTAAGAAGACTTTAAATAATGACACATGCATTCTGTCATTTTGGACAGCACAGTCCTAGACAATCTGAGGAACACTGGTCTTCTAATCTTTTCTCCCACTTGTCTTCAGCGTGAACTCCCTTTGCTGGTCTCTTCTTTCTCTTTGGAATGGGTTATGTCACTGAAGATTTTCATTCTTTGCTTATTCCTTTCCTCTATATCCCTTCTTGCTCTCTTTCACCTATCAAACCTTCTCCATGTCCAATCCTTATCACACCTTCTTCTGGAAGCTTCCCTGATGGTCAACAGTGCTCTCCTTGGCTCAGTTCCCTGGAAACTCCATCTGCAGTGCTTATCTTACTCTGGTGCTCAATGAAACTGCTCTTGAAGCATGGCGTCCTATGGGTTTGTCTAGATCCCCTCTCTAGATGGTGAGCTCTTGATCAAGAATACTTTGTACTGTTTTCTTTTCTCCATCTCCAGCTCATCTTATGCCTCACCCATACTCACAGCATGGTTACAAGACAGCAACGAAGTGACCAGATGATAACAGTGAGACCATATGCTCACTTCTCCGTTCACACTGGCCACTGTGATATTCAAATGAGCATGAGCTGATAATATGAGAAGAACTTGCCTCAGCTTTCATATCCAGGAGGAAAAATATTGTATAGTATCACAAATGGTCTTCATGTTTTTGTTCAGTGGAAGATTTTTCTTTCAGTCTAAACCCCAACATTTATTGAACACGTCCCACCAATCGTGTCATTGGGCCATGTAAAGAAAACAAAGGCAACTAAAGGGCACTTAGTTAGAGTTGTGTATCTAGCAAACAGAGTGAGAAGCTGTGCCCTGGGGTAATGAGATAAGCAGGCAGTGGCACTTTGGAAGGGAGGAAAACCCAGTTTCTTGTGCAATGGAGTTGATCATTCTGTACTTAAATTTGAGCAAGTTCAAACACAGAGGCTGAGCGTAAGCTGCTTAGTATGATAAAGTAAATTCTGAGTGCTAGGTAGGAAAACATAAGCACAGATTAACGCATAAAGAGAGAATCTGAGAACTCAGACAGTGCCTGAAAAGATGTACCAGGCTTTGACCATAAACTCTCTTCTCTTTTTGGCCATTTTTGTTAAAAAAAAATTCACTAGTTCTTTAGTGTAAAAGAACTAGAAATTAATCAGACCCCCGCTAAATACTACTGCTAGTAACAATAATAAGGAGGAGGAGAAGGAGAAAGAAGAGGAGAAATAAAAAAAAGAAGGAAGAGAAAGAGCAGGAGAAGGATGAGGAAGGGGAAGGGAGAGGGAAAGAAACAGGAGGAGAAGGAGATGGAGGGGGGAGACATCAAAAATAGCAGTTCTAATAAATATTATAATTGACTATGATAAAAAATATATAGTTTTTCCTCCACACTGTGGTTTCAGTTGTTCTCAACTAATTTGTTGGGCTGTCTTTGCAAAGCCTCCAGTGAAAGAACATTTCTACTTGCTGTTACAGATAAGTATCTGAACTGAGTAGACCCTGCCTGACTTTGCAGTCAAAATTATAGTGCCCAGAGCAGATAAACACAGGGAAGCAGTCAATTCCCCTACAGAATTGAGTCTTAACAGAGCTTATTTCTCTGTGGATAAGTATAAGTCAGGCTGGAAGCGAGGGGCCCCACAATATAACGGATCATTCCTGTAGTCAAAGACCTATGTCATGGGTATAACAATCCTGTGCAACTATTATAAAGACTAGAGAAAATGAACATCGCTGCTTGGCACATGGTAAAAGCTTAATCAGTGGTGGTGATGATAATGACAATGAAGATTATAGGGACTTTGCAAAGGAGTGGTAAGGGCCTTTGTGGCCTGAGACCTTGTAGAAATGTGCCAGCTGTCTTGGCTCTGAAGGGTTTGGCCAGGCCTTCCTCACGTCCTGGGGTAGGGGCCAAGCTATAGAAAGGATCTTCCATAGGGAGAGGGGGTCTGCCTCAATCCTCCTCCCTCCCACCCAGGGCTGCATGTAGGCGCCATGGTAGATGGAGACATGGAGGCCAGACCAAGCTTGCAATGCAGTTATAGCCCACACAAATGAATGGAAAATTAAATTCAAAGAAATACAGAAGAAATACAAATATTGTGAAAAATATTATAACCCCCTGGGCTCGGCTGCTGTCTTAGATACATAAACACAGCCAGGTGCGGTCGCTCACGCCTGTAATCCCAGCACTTTGGGAGGCTGAGGTGGGCAGATCATGAGGTCAAGAGATCAAGACCATCCTGGCCAACATGGTGAAACGCTGTTTCTACTAAAAAAAAAAAAAAAAAAAAAAATTAACTGGGCTTGGTGTATTCTCAGCTACTTGGGAGGCTGAGGCAGGAGACTCATTTGAACCCAGGAGGCAGAGGTTGCAGTGAGCCGAGATCACGCCACTGCACTCCAACCTGGTGACAGAACGAGACCCCGTCTCAAAAAGAAAGAAAGAAAGAAAGAAAGAAAGAAAGAAAGAAAGAAAGAAAGAAAGAAAGAAAGAAAGAAACATACACACACACACACATACACACACACACAGTGTTTATACCAGAATGATCATTCCCAACACGCCTTTTCCTTTTAGTAAAGAAGTGCAGGCCGTACATTTCTCTAGCTGGGTTATTGATTGTTGAAGACAGCAGTATGACAAAGGGAGGGCCTGATCAGGACTGAGGTGACCAGAAATGTGGTCGAGGTACAAAATGGACAAGTCTGCAAGGAAGGAAGCCATGTATCAGCTGAATAGACCAAGCGACCCTTTCCACCCAAACAAACAGGAGCCACCTCTGACCTGGCTCTCTCTTCTTCTCTAATATAATTCAGGTTTGAAAACATCTGACCACGACCAGAAAGAAGCACACGCTGTACCTGCTAATGCTGCCTATAACAGAAACCAATTCTTGACTTCTTTTTTCCAGTTCTGAAAAAATAAAGAACAGTCAGGGGGCCAAGGAGTCCATGTAATCCTGCCAACTGCCCTAGGAGGCAGGTATCACTATTGTCCTCATCTTTCAGATGAGACAAACTTACTCAGAGAAGTTAAACCATTTACCCAAAGTCCACATATGCTAAGTGGCAAAGCCAGAACTTATACCAAAGATGACTAGAGGTGAAGCCCCTGCCTGTAACCCATATGCTGTGCTGCATGCAAGCAATGTCTCCAAGGGCCGTGGTCACACTGGCCAAGTCCTCAGCATCTCCCTGTATGGAGAGGTTGCCCCCAACTACATGTCATGTGCCCAAGTCATTCCCTGGGCTGCAGGGAAGTTGCCCCAGGGTTGGGAGTGTATGGGAGGGAGGGAGTCCTGCCTCAATTTCTCTGGCACTGGTGATGCTACTGCTTCCAGCCTAGATTATAGTTTCTTCTGTGCTCTGTCTATGATTAAATCATGGCATCTTCTATGCCCTGTCTCCTCTGGAACTATTTTGGCAACTCTAGTCACAAACCCCTATTGCCTTATCCGTTTCTCCCTAGTAATTCAATCCAGGAATGTGTTGTCTACATCCCATGCTGACTCAGCCCAATCCTCCTTCAACCCTCACATGGCTGTTCTGGACACTGAGCAGGTGGGGCCTTGTATTAGCCTGTTTTCACATTGCTATAAAGAAATATCTGAGACTGGGTAATTTATAAAGGAAAGAGGTGTAATTGACTCACAGTTCCTCATGGCGGGGGAGGCTTTAGGAAACTTACAATCATGGTGGAAGGCGAAGCAGGCACATCTTACTGGCAGCAGGCACATCTTACATGGTGGCAGGCGAGAGAGAGAGAGCAGGGAAAACTGCCTTATAAAACCATCAGATCTGGTGAGAACTCACTCATATCACGAGAACAGCATGGAGGAAACCACCCCCATGATCCAATCACCTCCCTCCCTCGACACATGGGGATTATAATTCAAGATGAGATGTGGGTGGGGACACACAGCCAAACCATATCACACTTGTTAACTTAGACATGGGCTGCCCAACATGGTAGCCACTGGCCACATGTGGCTCAAGGGCACTTGCAATGTGGCTAGGCTGACTTGAGAAGTGCTATCAGTAATAAACGCACTGAAGTTCCTACAAAAAAATTAAAATATCTCACTAATAATATATTTATATTTATTCCATGTTGAAATAATATGTTGAATATATCGTGTTGCATATGTCATTAAAATAATGTCACAGATTTCTTTTTTACCTTTTTATGTAGCTGTGAAAAATGCTAATTTCATATGTGGTTGACATTAATTTTCAACAGGGCATCTGTGACTTTAGCTTTGGCATCTCCACCATCCCCCTGCTGGCCCTGGCTCCCAGTTCCTGCCAGGTGAGTGTTTGAAGACCTGACTCAGTTGTCACAGCCTTGCCCTCTACCCTGGGAGCTCAAGGGGACAGACAGCTCAGGGTGACGGGCCCCTAGGGCCAAGAAGTTAACCTAAAGCACTTTTAAGGGAGAGCTTCCAGGTCCACTTGTCTTAAGGTCCCCTTGGAAGCTGTTTTCTCAGTGCTCGGAGCCAGAGGGGAGTGAGGGGCAGGGCAGCATCTGGTTAAAAACCAGAAAAATCCTCATGAGGCTCTCACAAACTTTGTCTCCGAAGGAATTTTGAATAATGAACAAGGGAAATAAAAACTCAATTTTCAAAAATAAAAAAAAAGAGAGAGTCAAATTAAACTAAATTGAAAAAAAAATAACTTCTTGGGGCCGTCAAACACCAGAAGAGAATTGCGAAAACATATTATTCTTGTTTCAGGGGTTTACCGGATAGATTGATTTGGTGATAAGGGGCTCCGAAAGCTATTTTCTCAGCTTCAGCAGAAGTTAACCACCTCAGAATGCCTCAGTATTTAGCTCTGCAGCTGACAGCAACCATGTCGGGGAAAAGCAAGATAAATGAATGAACATACTGGATCAGAGCCTCTAGCAATCTGTACAGCTCTGTCCCCAGCGGCCACGATTAACATCAAGGCCAGTTTAGAAGTCTCACATTGTTATTCCGGGAACAGGATGGCAGCCAAAGTTCAGTGACATGGAACCTGTTGTCAGCAGCCCTACAAATGGCCAGGAAAGTTTTAATTGGTTTTTTAGCCAGGGAGACAAAGGGGGAAATGGGGAGTGGGGGCGGGGTGGGGAGAGGCTTTTTTGTCTAATGTTCTGCTGTAAGCAACTTCCAGCCTCCAGGCCCCAATCCCCAAAACATACGCACAGTTTTCACTCGTTTTTGCTCTGGATGCAAAGCAAAGCAAAATCGTTTATTTATGTTTCTCACCATGAGACCAAGCCAATGACACACTTGTAAACATTTGTTCTTGCAGGGAAAAAGAGAAACCTAATTTCTTGTGTGACACTTGCACAACCCCACTGTGCTTGGATATTTTTGAGACAAGCAATAAAGGCTCTGTCTTCAAAGACTGGTTTGTTCCTGCCGTTTCTGAAAATAAAGGTGTTCTCGAAAACAGGTCTAGAAAATGCTCCCAAATTCCAGGCGGTGCTTCTGTTCTCTCTTCCCTTCCCCTGCTCAGCTTCCCTGAGTTAATTACTAATTTCCCGTCACATCCCAAACCACACATATATAATATTGCTGTTCCAGCCACCGGGGAGAGGGAAATGCCTTTTATTAAAAGCTGATAAATAGAAGTGACAGATTGGAAGGTCTTGATGGGATGCGCAAGTCAGAGTGTGTCCCTGGCCCGGTCATTCTGTCAGCTCAGGAAGGTTGTCGTTCTGACCTCTGCCTGACCTCAAGAATATATCAGAGCAAAATTTGCTCAGCTCCATCCTCCATCAATCGACAAACTCACACGGAGTGACAACCGTGTACTATGCTCCTGGAAGAAGACACCGAACAAGCCAGCCAACCTCCTGTGGTAGGGTGGGCTGTGCAGGGTGTGCAGGCTGGGGCCCCGGGGGTTGAACTTGGACACCAAGAGCTCCGGCTCAGGCTGGGCCAAAGAGTGCTGAGGTTTTTACAATATACATGATCCTGGCAGACAAACACACAGACACACACACCCTCCTCTATCAGCCCGTGTGTGGCTCTATCTCTTGTTTGGAATGAAAGTACACTTAGTCATAAATTTGAGTGACAGTAAAATGCAGTGGTCATGTGTATAGTGTCTAGAGCCAGGCAGGCCTAGGGTCAAATGCCAGCTCCTGCAGATACTGCCCATGTGACCGCAAGTCATTTGTTAACCTCTCTGAGCTCAACTGTCCTCACCTGCAAAATGAAACTAACGCCTGTGATTATTGCTATACTGCAGTGCTATCCAACAGGAATAGACTGAAGGCCACCAATGTAAACCGTGTATGTAATTTTAAATTTTCTAGTAACAATATTTTGGAAGGTAAAAATAAAACAGGTGACTTAAATTTCATTCTTATCTAACCCGACAGATCCAGAATGTAGCCTTTCAAGTCTTTGAAATCCAGTGTCTATTTTATACTGAAAGTGTATCTCAATTCAGATTCACCAGTAGTCACAAGTGGTTAGTGGCTACCATATTGGATAGCTCAGGTCTAGGAGTTAAATAAGTCAGCACAAGCCCAGATGCCTAGAGAACCTTCAGCAAATGCTAGTCACTATGACTGCTATTAACACATCTGCTTAGAAAAATGTAGATGAGGAAGTCAGAAATTTCTTACATCATGGCTGCACTGAGTTAAAGCTCGTTCATTCACAAGTCAGCCAGCAAGGGTTCATGTGGCATATCTAATGTGCTTTGCACCTGGCTAGGTCTTACAGGGTGAAATATACCCATTACCAATAAATCCATCATTCCTGCCTCCAGGAAACTTGCAGAGCTTGATCATAGGAGTTAAAGGATCACAGAAAATTCATTAAAGATGAAAAAAAATAGAGCTAGACAGGGGAAGGGACTAAATTAAGGAAGCAAAAATAGCCAGGGCCAATGATCTCCATGTATGAAACAATCAGTTCATTAAGTGCTTGGTCAAAGGCTTAGGGCTCTAAGTCAGAAAGGGTAAGGTCAGATAGGGCTGTAAGACTCTGGAAAATTTCACCCTTGAGGCATGAGGAGAGGGTCAGGCTGTGCTGGAAAAAGTCACTTATGTTGAGAGCACATGGATTCTCCTTTCATCAAAACTCACCTATCCCAGCCTCATACTGGGGCATGCCTTGGCACTGTATGGCAAAGGACCAATGACTTCAGCAACTAGCCCAAATATAAGAACATATGTTTTCCCTCTCCACAAACATGACAGCCCATTAATTAACCCCAAATCTCACCATGTTAGTGAGAATCCTGTCCCTGTTACAAACCTGTGGGTGATATGTCTGGGGTAAGGGAGAGGCTATAATCCTGTCCAATGGTTTGCTACTGAGAGGCCCAGGTAGGTCAGCAGGCAGGCATCTCGCTCCATACCTGGAAGGTTAAGCACCACCTTCAATGGGGGTCAACGCTCTCTTGAATTCCTGTAAGTTCTGAACAGATAATGATCCCTTACCAGCAACCAACTACAAAGACAGGCAAATGTGAAGAGAGACAGCCAGCACAAGAAGAGAGTGTAGACTGTTTATGATGCTGTGTGGTAAGGGTGTATTCTGCCAACCACCAAGTCCTTATATGTGTGCAGCATTTTGTAAATTGCAACAGGTTTTATCTGAGCCTCACAGACACTTTGTTTGACAACGGAGCAGGTAATATGAGGACGTTTTTAACTCCCATGTCTTCTGGGTCTGACTTCCAATCCTCTAGCCATGAGTCAAACAAAGACCCGAATTTTTTTTTTTTTTGAGTCAGATTTGAGACACCAGGTCTGACAAAGGATGTTAGTATGTGAATTTTTATGCAAAGCCCTACAAAGTATACATGTGTAATTATATTGAATGATACATATAATAAGTTTTATTGAAGAGTGAGAATAACCTAAAATCAGGACTTTCCTATAATAGCCATGCAGTAAGACCAGTTCAGGATGCCACAGGGCAGTGGATAACCATCTGCCTGACTCATCAGCCCAGCAAGTAGCACTGACTAAGAGTCCGGTGATCTCATAACTGGGAATAGATGAAGTTGTTAAAAGGTGATTCTCCTGAGCCAAGGTCAAGATAACCATTGCTAGAAGCTCAGACAGACCCAAATCCTTGGGGAGAGGTCTTCAAAAGGCCCCTTCTGACAGATCTCCAGGCCTACCCTGCCCTCCCTTCTGTTCCCTTCTCTATTTGTCAAATAAAGGGAAGAGACTAAGTCAGGAATAAGGCACTCAGATCAGTGAGGTCTCCTTTTGACAAGGTCAACAGATTGAATAGAAAAACCAGAGGAGCCCTGAGTAGAAATGCTGTCCGGTCACCACCTTATCTCATTGGTGAGTGCGTAGTGGCCTCAAGAGCTCAGCTGCAAGGTGCAGGCTAGACTCCAGATGAATGATAACCCAGGGCTCCTGAGAGATCCCTGCTCAGAGGCCAAATCACTTTTCCAGGAAATTTTGTGCTCTAAGAAAGGGCAGTCTCCTGAGTGACTGGATGTATGGCTGCTCTGGCCCGGGTTGGGTGACTTGAGCTGCCTGGCATGTCTACCATGTCTACCCTGCAACTCCTAAACAACTATGAAACCCAGTCCTTCTTACCCTCCCTGACTCATCCTATGCATTGACTGTCCAACCCAAGAGCATTTACTGGACATCAACCATGGGGAGCTCAGGATTGTATCCCCAGAGCTTCTGAGCTCATTTCTGCCCCATCTCTTCTCATGCTAAACACACTGTATAATACTAACAAATGGATGTCCTAAAATACTTTTGTTTTGCCACTATGAAGTTCAGATTTTTCCTATGTTCTACCATAAGAGTTATTTTAAATATTAGAATTCCTTTTTCAAACAACTTCCTGTAGAATCCCAATAGACGATGGACTTGGACCTTGAATCTCCAGCCTTGTGCTAAGTCCCTTGGAACTTTCCCTCATGGGCTGACCCTCTCCTAGCCACAGGGCCTCAGATCCTATCTAATGGACTAGCTGAGCAACAGATGCCATGACACCTCTATCATTACAAAATCGGCCTGGGCCTACTCTTTTGTGTCCTGGGGCTATTGTAACAAGCACCACAAACTGAATAAGTTAACAGAAATGTGTTGGAGGCCAGCAGCCTGAATTGAAGTATCAACAGGGCGATACTTCCTCTGAAGGCTCTTGGATAGTATCTGTCCTAGTTTCTGGTAGTTCCTTGGCTTGTGGCAACATAATTGTAATCTCTACATGGTGTCCTCCTTGTGTGTATGTCTTATTTCCATCTCCACATTTCCCCTTTTCAGGAAGAAACCAATCATATTGGACTGGAACCTACCCTAACAATCTCATCTTAACTTGATTACCTCTGTCAGAGGTGTTTAAACCAGAGCAACTCCATCTTGAATAGGGGCTGGGTAAAACAAGGCTAAGACCTGCTGGGCTGCATTCCTAGGTTAAGGGATTCTGAGTCACAGGATGAGATAGGAGGTCAGCACAAGATAAAGGTCATAAAGACCTTGCTGATAAAATGGGTTGCAGTAAAGAAGCCAGCCAAAACCCAGTAAAACCAAAATGGCAATGAGAGTGACTTATGGTCGTCCTCACTGCTATACTCCCTCCAGCGCCATTAGAGTTTACAAATGCCATGGCAACATCAGGAAGTTACCCTATATGGTCTAAAAAGGGGAGGCATAAATAATCCACCCTTTGTTTAGCATATAATCAAAAACCTATAAAAATGGGCAACCAGCAGTCCTTGGGGCTGCTCTGTCTATGGAATAGCCATTCTTTATTCCTTTACTTTCCTAATAAACTTGCCTTCACTTTACTTTATGGATTCACCTCGAATTCTTTCTTGCACAAGATCCAAGAACCCTCTCTTGGGGTCTGGATTAGGACCCCTTTCCAGTAACATCTTTCTGGTGACCACAAAAGGGACAATACCGAGAAAGCCCCCAACCCAAAGTGGTGGGGTCTGGTAACACCTCTGTAAAGACCCTATTTCCAAATTAGGCCCTATTTGAAAGTACGGGAGGTTAGGAATTCAACATATCTTTTGGGAGCATGATTTAATCTATAATATCTACCCAGAAGCATCTTTGTGTCTGTCCCCCAACCCAGGCCAACTTCCCTCTATGCTCCCAAAGCAGTTTTAAGCTTCTTAAAGCTTCTTAAGGCCACAGCTTGAATCTCAAGCATCTCCATTTCAGAAGAGAGTTTGTCTTGACATTTCCATAACTAAAGGCTCCAGTTTGGTGTTTTTCCGAAAACAAAGAAACCATTTAGCCCATCACCACTTCTTATAAGACGGCAAGATTTGGCTTTTTAAAGGCAAATTGGGTTTCTTTCGTTGCTTTTTAGCTATAGCCCAATAAGATTTCAAAAATTTTAATGTTTGTGTTTCTGCTTAGGTACTGTGCAATATTAATATACATTTATTTCATTAGTTCAAATGATTAAATGTTTGTGAATACAATGAAGTCAGTCAATGAGAAAAATGAACCTAAAACTTTGAAATCTGTGCCTATGGAAGAAAATGGCAATCCGATATCAGCCTCAACATCAAATTTATTTGTGTATGTGGTTTAAATTGGACAAAATGGAAAAAATCTTGATTTGGTCCAGTAAAACTGGGACAATTTACAGTTTATAGCACATACTACAATCTCAGAAGTGCCTTCCATTAAACAGCTATGGCCAGAGTTTTATTCAGAGAGTTAATCTAGTAGCACAAGTTAACCCACTGGAGGTCAACAATGTGTTAGAATTTAGTGTAAATCAAATCTGTGTGTGCCAATGTAATTGTATTACTGTTTAAAATATGTAATTTGGAAAATTAAATTTAAATTATTTACAGAACTCCTGAAGCTCCTCTGTGGTGCTCTGGGCTTCTTTGGAAGAACTTAATTAGAATATTTCTGACCTACTCAGCCAGATCCAAGCTCCTCTGTATCTTACCATCCCCTTCCACCTCATTCTCTTGTGCTCCTCCAACATGCAGTAGGCACGTCTAGCTTCAGGCAGACCAACTTCTCAAGGCTCCTGGTTCAAGTTCAGTGTTAAGTCTTTTTCAAGTGTTTTGTTTATTCTGTTACTACCCCAGCTCCACCAGCTCTATGTTCCCAACTCTTTCTTGAGTTTTGAGTCCTTTCCACTTTTCAGGCTCAAATCATCCATCCGTCCATTTACCCCTCCACTAGACATCTGCTGGAAACTGTGATGTACAGAGTGTGGCTGTAAAGACGATCAGAGCACAGTGCTATCTTGTAGAGCTCCAGGGGCAGGTGCAGGGGAGACACAGTGCGAACTGGACATTAGAATACAGTGAAGTTGCTGGTGGAATGAAGGGAAGGCAAGTAACTGCAGGATCACACAAGAGCAAGGAATTCCCTTGGAGGCCTCCAGCATACCCTGGTTTCTGTCATTTATGAACATCAGGTTGTTGCCAGTTTTCATTTTATTGTTCGTGAATGTGTTCATAGGCATTAGCTCTATTTCCCCCCATCCCAATTCCATCAGAGACAAGCCTCAAACACCTTTGCAAGCCCTTCAGTGCCAGGCACAAGGATAGGCACATAAGTGTTCAGGAAATGTATGTTGGTTGATCAACAAAATAAATAAAAGGATAAATGTAGATGAGGTCAGAGGAAGGGAAGATTGTAGGCAGAAAAGTGTCCAGGGGTGCCCAGAAGGCTCTGCAGTATAGCACAGAAGGTCACATTAGCCCTGCCAGCATGGCATCCTGCAGGGACCATATGGTTGTGCATTTAGCCTTGGCCCCAGTGATGATGTGGCCTTGTTCTGGCAGCTTTCTGCTCTCACTCCCTGGAACTGCAAAGTAAGATTTTGCACCTTCAGAGCAGATGTGACTGGTCAGGCCAAAGCCAGTAGTGTTTTGCTAGAGGATTAACAAAAGCTCTGGTTTATAACACTTGCCAGTTGCTGTAGTGTAAATATTCCCATCATGGTTAATTTCAAGCTACCAATGTGGCTTCACTGAACAGGGAGCTGAGAAGAAATGCACACAATTGGCCAGTATGAGGTAGCTCAGACACAATATTGCTTGAAGTTAATGTTTCATGCAAAGGCTCTCACTCAAAGATGGCTCCTATAATCAAATAGGACATTCTGTCTTTGATTAATTTCTATTTCACTGTCAAAAACAGAATATACAAGAGCTTATTCATAGTACAAGACAGAAAGACAGCCGAATGCCTCCCTTCCTTCTAACTGTCTGTTTTGATGAGTAAATAATGATTGACTGGCTTACCGATGAGACAGATCAAAACCAAGAACAAGATGCTATGCTTTGCAGGACTCTGAAGGTTCCAGCTCCTGAGTGTCTCATTACATTTGCATTCCAGAAATAAAGCCCATCCTAAGATCCTATGCAATGTTTCTAAAGGTAGGGTCTGCAGACCAGCCTGCGGAGCTATGAAAATGAAGATTTTAGTTCCATCCGAACTCCACTCTCAGACTGCAATGTGATAGCTCTGTGGTAAGGCACCTGAATGAGCACTAAGGTATAAGAACTACTACTCTACAAAAGATTTCGGGGAGAGATGCAAGACTGCTCAGGCAACAACTTACTATGGGCCAGTCTCTGTTCTAGGTGCTGGGCAAACAGTGACAAACCAGATGCAGACCTTAAACTTTAATGGAAAGGTTTCCCCTTTCCCATTTACCTTCCACACTCCCGTCCTCTCTTTGCTTACCCCATCTATTCTTATTGTAGGATCCTTCCTCCCCAGAGGACAGCTGATCTGCCTTCCCAAGCTGTAGGGCTAGACCTGGCATGTGTGGCCCCTTGGAGCTAAGACCCTGCTCAGGGGAAGGAGCAGAAGGTGTGCATAGCCCTTCAGACCCTCCATCATCTTACTGTGGGCATTGGGGCAAACAGGAATCTCAGACTCCAGAATACTAGAACATTTCAGAGACACACACCTTGGAAAAGAGTAGAGCTTTGTGAATGTGCATTCATCTGTCAAAGAGGAACATTCTCTCAGAAAGACCCTGTAACCCAAAAGCCTCAGTGTCCCACCTTATACTAGGTCAGCACAGCTCTTTTATTAGCTTCATCATTCTCCTTTCTCAAGGTCACCAGTTTCCACTCACTGGGAGTAGCTTAATGGGCTGACATAAGTTCAAAGGGATAGGGGTCTCTTGGCTATGCTTTAGTATCAAATTTATGAATGCTGCATGTCAGTAACAGTTGTTGCTTTGACTGATTAGCCAGCCTGTAAGAGCAATGAGTAAAAGTGACTTCCATGAGATATTTATTCAAACTTCTCTTCCAATTCCTGAGCCATGTCTGCAGCGACTTTGAAATGCAGATGGTGGACATTATTGTCCTGCATCCAGATTCTCTCCTTAGAGAGCCTGGTGGATTTGCTTTTCCTGCCATGGAGGAAGAAACACTTCTCTAAAGTGCATGCATTGAAAGTCCATCTGTTGGAGTCCTCTGACAGGCATCATGGATGGAGATGCTCCTAATTTGTCTCTGTCTTTGCCACTGCGTGGTCCCAAATTCATGAATGGGGTTTTATGCTTACCTCTTGTAATTAATGTCTGTCTCATTTTGAGACAGACATTTGCTAGCTGGAGAAAAATCCAGCTAGCAAAAGTGCAGCTTGTGTATCTGCAGGCAGCAGACATTACACCTATTAGAATTGCATGCACCAAGTTTATTTTTCCATCATTAACTCTTCAGGTTTCTAAAACCAGACAGCAGGGTGAGCAAACAAATGAGCCTGCAGATGTCAACTGGGCCACTTGGTGTGGCCTGGGGGAGGACACTGGCTCAGTGAGCAATGGATGGGTTGCATCAGTTCTAAGGGCTTTCTGCTGAATGCCCGCCACAGGGAGCACTTTCCTCCTCAGCAAGTGTCTGCAGTTGAGTTGAGTGGTATGACCAGCAGCCTTTTTTCAGAAGCAGGCGACCACAGCTCCCTTCTGCATGTAATGGCCTCTGTTTCCTCCTCCCTACTGGCAGTTAATATGATGCCATACTGGTTTTTAGGAGGTGCCATTTTCCTTAAGTGGGCTCCATCTGTGAACTTTGCTGAGTTCTGGCACCCTCCATGGGGGCTGGGAATAGCATCAGGCTTGGCCATTAACTTTCTTGTTGGCAATTTCTGCTCTCTGCTGTTCTGCAGAATTATATATGTGATGGGAAGTACAAGCACACATGGCCCTAATCCAGAACTTGGTTCTCAGTAGTTTGGACACTGTATTAGTCCATTCTCACACTGCTAGAAAGAACTACCCAAGACTGGGTAAATTATAAAGAAAAAAGGTTTAATTGCCTCACAGTTCCACAGGGTTGGAGAGGCCTTAGGAAACTCACAATCATGACAGAAGGGGAAGCAAACATGTCTTTCCTCAGATAGCGGCAGGGAGGAGAAGAAAGAACTGAGCAAAGTGGGGAGCCCCTCATCAAACCATCAGATCTCGTGAGAACTTACTCATTATCATGAGAATACCATGGGGGAAACCAACCCCATGATTCAGTTACCTCTGACTGGGCCCCTCCCACAACATGTGGAGATTATAGGAACCACAATTCAAGATGAGATTTGGGTGGGGACACAGCCAAACCATTTTAGACACATCTGCTTTCCTGGTTTGTGGGTGCTGGTCTCCTTCTAGATGATGCTCTAAGTGGAATCTCTTGGCTTGTGGAATCTTAAGAGCAAAACATATTGGGCATAGGTGAGAGGAGGGGAAAAGAAGCAGGCTTTTCAAAACGTGGATGCTCATTACTTGAGGCCAACACATGCAAATTACCTTTTGGATGAAGGTTAAAATAAACTATTTAGAGGAAGTGTTCACCTCCTTAACTTCTTTGGGCCTAATGTGCCTGTGGTTGTGGGCACCTGTTCTTCTATCTCGCTAGCCATTCCTTCTCAATTTTTATCCGAAGACTCACTTGTTACCGCCTTGGTAGCACACAGCTTATCCACTGTAGTCTGAATGTGTCCCTCCAGAATTCGTGTCCCCTTTGTGGTGATATTAAGAAGTAGAGCCTTTGGGGAAGTGATTAAGTCACAAGGGCTCTGCCCTTATAAATCAGATTAGTGCCCTTATAAAAGGGGTTTAAAGGTGCCTCTTTCCACCTTGTGAGGATGAGCCTAGAAGATGCCATCTTTGACAGCCCTTATTTGACACCAAAGCTGCTGCCACCTTCATCTTGGACTTCCCAGCCTCCAAAGCAGTGAGCAAGAAATTTCTGTTGTTTAGAAATTACCCAGTTTGAAGTATTTTGTTATAGCAACCCAAATGGACTGAGATACTGCCTAAAACTGAGTGTACAAAAATCATTCTGTATTTAAATCAGAGTGAAGATCTCTGTGCTTTCTCTTTGTGATCCACCAGATTCATCAGCACATACACGCTCTGGGTAGATTAGTTGACTTCCAGACATTTGTTCCATCCATGCCTCAATCCCCCTTCCAGATGATTGGTCCAAGAAAGTCATGCTGATTCATTCCCTTTGCTATTGACTTGTTCAAGAACAGGTTTGCAGCCCAATCAGAGACAACAAAATTTGAGGGGAAGAGAAAGCCTTAGAAAGAAGCAGTCTCTTCCCTACATTCATCCAAGTTTCCACCCTGGTCAGCCAAGATATCCCCCCCAAATCTACATTTTTAGTCTGTTTCTTTCCTGAGCTCCAACTCCCTGCATCCAGCTGCCCATGGGAATCCCAGTGCAGTGGAGTGCCATGAGCAAAGCCCTGGGTAGGCATTCAGGAGAACTGTTGTTCCCTGACCTCTAAAATTGTTTACTTACTGGGTTGTTCCACATGACTCATGCTAGGTAAGATTCAATTTTTACAACCAAATTTGACTCCAACCTTCTGAGCCTTGAGCCCCTAAAGCAATTAGCTGCTCCTCCTGCCTAGCAACTCTGTTGGTTAATATCATCAGTATTCATCCTGCAACCAGGCTGCAAACCTCAGGTTTACCTTCAATTATGCCTTTCCTTTATTCTACCACACCCAACCAGTTATCCAACCAGTGCCCTTTCTCATAATTCAGTCTTGCTCCTGCCCCTGCCTGTGGGATCTGCCTCTTTGAGTATAAGGAGGATAATTATATTAGCTCCAGATCCCAGGTGCTTTGTACAGTCTCTTTCCTCTGAATTGATCTACCATGTGGATATCACACAATTTCTAAAGGTACTGATTTAACTCCCTCTGACCTCTGCTCAGAAAGATGAAAAGGCAACTGATAGCCTTTAGAATAATTACACAACTTTGGCCCATGGATCAGCATGATATAGCACTAAATTCTATTTTCGGCCTTATTACTTGCTATACTCCTGTTTTCTTGATGCATATTTTACAGAACTTGGATCGGGTTAAATTGTATCCCCCCAAAATTTGTTTCTACCTAGAACCTCAGAATGTTCCCTTATTTGAAAATAGGGTCTTTGAAAACGTAATTAGTTAAGATGAGGTCATACTGGATTACAGTGGGTCTTAATCCAAAGACTGGTGTCTTTATACAAAAGCCATGTAGAGACACAGATACACACAGCGGGAAACACTGTATGCAAGTGGGGGCAGAAGTCAAAGTTATGCTTCCACAAGCCAAAGAACACTAAGGACTGCTAAAAACCACCAAAAGCTAGAATAAGCAAGAAAGTATCCTCCCCCACAGGCTTCAGAGAGATTACAGCCCTGCCAACACCTTGATTTTGCACATCTAAATTCCATAACTATGAGGCTAATGTTCTAGGCTAAATTGCTACTATTTCAAGTCAGTTAGTTTATGTCATGGCATGCCCAAGGAAACCAACATAGGGCCTTTCCACAAACTACTCTCTGTTGTCCCATCTCCATGCTTTGGTCCACATTTCCAAAAAACCGTCTCTCACCTCTTGTCCTTTGACATCTGTAGATTTCTAGGAATTCAACTGATAAGTTACCACAAGCAGCCCTACAAGGCCTGGAAGGGATTCTCTGCCTACTTTTCTCACGAGTACTTTGCATGATGATTTTCCAAGCTGTCTCCCCCTGGATTGGGAATCAGACAACCCTAACCTGGTGCTCTTCCTCTTTGTTGCTCTGTCACCCAATGCAATAAGGCCAAGGGCTATGGCAGGATCTCAAATGTTAAGGGAAAGATGGAAGGAATGAATCAGTGAATGTACTCCTTGACAAAAGTTTGTACCAGGCTTCTTTTTGTGGAAAAGGGAATGGCATATTTGTGAGGCAGTTAGCAAGTTGGGGAGGGCTGTGCCCATTTGTTTATTCTTCCAGGTGAACTTTAAGATAATTTTTTCAAACTCATAAAAAAATACATGAGGACTTCATAAGAATTCCTGTCTTTACATTATGTATTCAAGTATTTTTATTAAATTTTTCTAAACAGATTTGAGATATAATTAATACATAAACTGTATTTTTGTTTTTTGTTTTTTGTTTTTTTTTAGACAGGGCCCCACTTCCTTTTCCCAGGGTGGAGTGGGGTGGCATGATCACAGCTCATTGCAGCCTTGACTTCCCAGGCTCAGGTGATTCTCCCATTCTAGCCTTCTGAGTAGCTTGGACTACCGGGGCACCCAACCACACCCCGGTATTTTTTTTTTTTTTAGTAGAGATTTTTTTGTATTTTTTGTATTTTTAGTAGAGATAGGGTTTTGCCATGTTGCCCAGGCTGGTCTTGAACTCCTGGGCGCAAGTCATTCACCCACCTCAGCCTCCCAAAGGGCTGAGATTACAGGTGTGAGCCACCATGCCCAAACTGTACATGTTTAAAGTGTACAAATCGATGTTTTGACATTTGTATACAGCCATGAAATTATCACCATAATCAAGATAATGAACAATTTCCCCGTAAGTTTCCTTATGCCCATTTTAAAAATTGTGATAAAATTTGTATAATATTTACCATCTTAACCATTTTTCAGTGTCTAGTTGAGTGACATTAAGTACATTCACATTGTTGTGCAATAACTGCTACCATCTGTCTCCAGAACTTTTTAATCTTCTAAAATGGAAACTGTTCCCATTAAAAGTAACTTCCATCCTACTCCCCTCTAGCCTCCAGTAATCACCATTCTACCTTCTGTCACTATGAGCTTGACTACCATAGCTACTTCATATACATAGAAGCATACAATATTTGACCTTTTGTGGCTGGCTTGTTTCACTTAGTATAATGTCCTCAGGTTTTATTCATGTTTTAGTTTGTGTCAGAATGTCCTTCCTTCTTATGGCTGAGTAATATTCCATCTTATGTATATACCACATTTTCTTTATCCACTCATCTGTCAACGGATACTTGGGCTGCTTCCACCATTTGACTACTGTAAATAATGCTTCTGTGAAGATGGCTACACAAATACATGTTTGCAACCCTGCTTTCAATTACTTTAGGCATATATCCAGACATGGAATTAAGGAACTGTTATTTGTGTCCTTATGAAATTCCACCCTTCAGCCCCTCAACCCCCATTCCCAGGCAACTGCTGATCTACCTTGTCACTATAGGTTAGTTTGCATTTTCAAGAATTTTAAATGAGTGGAATTATACAGTATGTACTTTCTTGTCTTCTTTCACTCAGTGTACTTATTTTGAGGTGCATGCATGCTGTTGGGTTTACCCATTCCTTTTTATTGCTGAGTAGTTTTCCATTATATAACAATATCACAATTTCTTCATGCATTCACCTGTTCAAGGCCATTTGGGTTATTTCTAGTGTTTATTATAAATAGAGCTGGTATGAATGTGCATGTACAAGTCTTCCTATGGACACGTGCTTTCGTTTCTCTGAGGCAAATAGCTATGAGTGGAGTAGCTGGATCATATGATAGGTGTATGTTTCACATTTTCAGAAATAGTCAAACTATTTTTTAAGTGCTTGTATCATTTAACATTTCCATCAAGGTATGAAAGTTCCAATTGCTCCACATCCTTACCAACACTTGCATTGGGTGATCTTTTAAATTTAGGCCTTCCCAGTAGGTGTGCAGTGGTGATATGGTTTGGCTCTGTGTCCTACCCAAATCTCAACTTGAATTGTAATCTCAATTGTAATCCCTACATGTCAAGGGAACAAGGGAGGGACCTGGTGGGAGGTGATAGGATCATGGGAGCGGTTTTCTGCATGCTTTTCTCATGAGATCTGATGGTTTTATAAAGTACAGTTTCCCTTGTGCTTGCTCGCTTGGTCTCTCTCTCTCTCTCTCACCTGCTGCCATGTAGGATGTGCTTGCTTCCCCTTCTCCTTCTGCCATGATTGTAAGTTTCCTGAGGCCTCTTAGCTATGCTTCCTGTTAAGCCTGTAGAACTATGAGTCAATTAAACCTCTTTTCTTTATAAATGACCCAGTCTCAGGTATTCTTTATAACAGTGTGAAAATGGAGTAATACAAGTGGGATCTCATTGAGGCTCAGTTTGCATTTTCTTATTGACTAATAATGTTGAACATCTTTTAATCTTTATCTGCCATCTGTATGTCATCTTTGGTGAAGCGTCTGTTTAAATCTTTTGCCCTTTTAATTGGGTTATTTGCTTTTTGTATTGAGTTTTAACATGTCTTTATATATTCTGGATGAAAGTCCTTTAACACATATATACTATTTTCTACCACTCTATGACTTGTCCTTTCATTCTCTCTATAGTGTCTTTTGAAAAGCAGTAGTTCTTAATTTTTATGAAGTCTTATTTATCAATTTTTGCTTTTATGGCTCATCTTTTCAGTGATCTATATAACTGTCTAACCAAAGTAACAATTATTTGCTTCTGTGTTTCATTCTGGAAGTTTTATAGTTTCAGGTTTTACAGTTTGGTCTGTGATCCAACATGAGTTAATTTTTTTATATGGTGTGAGGTAGGGATCGAAGTTTATTTTTTGGAAGGGCCTATCAAATTGTTTCTGCAACATTTGTTAAAAAGACTATTCTTTTTCCACTGAATTGCCTTTGTATCTTTATCAAAAATCAATTGACCATATATATGTGGTCTTTTCCTGGACTCCTTTTTCTGCTTCATCGATCGATTTATCTATCTTTACATCAATACCATACCATTTTGGTGAAGTCTTGAATGCAGACAGTATATGTCTTCTTTGTTATTTTTTAGGGTTTTGTTTTTTCCTTTTTCCAATTCTAAGGTCCTTTGAATTTCCATGTGTATTTTACAATCAGCTTGCCAATTCTATTAGTTTTCTATTGTTTCTATAACAAATTACCACAAACTTAGCAGCTTACAACAACTTTATTATCTCACAGTTCTGCCAAAGCTTGACATGCATCTTACTGGGCTAAAATCAAAGTGTCAGCCAGGCTGTGTTACTTGCTGGAAGCTCTAGGG
Source organism: Symphalangus syndactylus (assembly GCF_028878055.3). Taxonomy (NCBI): domain Eukaryota; kingdom Metazoa; phylum Chordata; class Mammalia; order Primates; family Hylobatidae; genus Symphalangus; species Symphalangus syndactylus. Next base: position 22,468,815 of record NC_072424.2, read on the forward strand.
AATGCTCTGCTTCTAAGATCATGCAAGCTGCTCGTGGAATCCAGTTCCTTGCATCAGGACAAAGCTCCCCACTGCCTTGTTGGCTGTCATCTGGAGGCTGCCCTTAGCTTCTTTAGGACTCTCTCACTCTTTCCACATGGGCCTCTATATCTCAGAGCCAGCAACGGTACATTGAAGCTTTCTCATGTCTGGAATCTCTGACTTTTCCTTTTGCCACCTCTCTCTACTGCTGCCTCTTCTTTCAGTTCAAGACAGTTATTTCCTTTTAAGAACACATGTGATTAGCTTAGATTGGCCTGCAGCTGGAGAAGAGCGTTTGGAGACATGGAATATAAGAATTTCCTAGAACTAAATCAAATGGAAACACTTCAACAGGAAATATCGTCTCCATTTATATAGGGTGTCTGCCGAGTAAATGACTTTGTAACTTTACTTCATCCTCTTCATTTACATAAGGTGAACATCAAGTAACCAATGGCAACCTGTAGAGGATGTCTAAACCCCCCAAAATTCTGTAATGGGGCTCTTGAGCCCCTGTGTTCAGTCCTGTTCCCACCCTGTGGAGTGTACTTTCATTTTCAATGAATCTCTGCTTTTGTTGCTTAATTCTTTCCTTGCTTTCTTTGTGTATTTTGCCCAATTCTTTGTTCAAGATGCCAAGAACCTGGACACCCTCCACTGGCAAGAGGTCTACCTGAATAATCCATGATAATTTCCCTATGTTAGGGCCCATAACCTTAATTATATGTAAAAAATCCCCACTGGCATGCAACATAACATATTCATCCAGGGATATGGGCATTGTTGAGGGGCTATTCTGCCTACTCAATTAAAAAGAAAAGCCTGCTAAGATTTTGATTAAGATTGCTTTGAATCTGTGTTTCATTTGGGGAGAACTGACTTCTTAATGACATTGAGTCATCTGATTCGTTAACAAAGTATCATTCTCCATTTATTTAAGATTTCTTTAACTTGTCTCATCGATGTTTATATTTTCAGTATACAGGTCTCACACATCTTTTGGTAAGATTTACACCTAAGTGTTTCATGTTTTGATGGTGTTACAAGTGGTATTTTTATTGTAATTTTAATGATTTGTTCCTAGTAATAAAAATCTAATCAATACTTTATATTGACCTTGCCTCTTGCAAACTTGCTATACTCACTTATTAATTCCAGCAGGATTTTTTGTTTTTGTTTCTGGTAGATTTCTTAAGGAGATAATCATATCTACTGTGAATAAAGACAGTTTCAGTGCTTCATTTCTAATCTGAATACCTTTTATATTCTACCTTTCTTGTGTTATTGCACTGGCTAGAACTTCCAGTATGATGTTGAATAAAAGTAATTAGATCAGCCATCTTTGCCTTGTTGAGGTGTTAGGGGCAAAACATTCTGTTCACCATTTAGTGTGATGTTACCTACAGGTTTTTTGTAGATGCCCTGTTATTCTTAGTTCGTTGACATCTTTTAGTAAGAACACTGGATTTTGACAAATGTCTCTTTTTTTGCATACACTGAGAGAATTAGTTTTCTTTTTAAGTCTGTTAATATGATGAATTAAATTGATTTTCAAATGTTAAACCTATCTTGTATTCCTAGTATAAATCCCACTTGCTATGATGTATTATTCTTTTGATATACTGTTTAATTCTATTTGTTAGTTTTGTTAAGAGCTTTTACTTATATGTTCATGAGGGATATTGGTCAGTAGTTTGCTTGCAATATCTTTGTCTAATTTTGGTATCAGAGTAATGGTGGTCTTACACAATGATTTGGTAAGTACTTCCTCCACTTTTATTACCTGGAAGAGTTTGCGTAGAATTAATATCGTTTTTCCTTAAATGTTTGGTTATAATTCACTAGTGAAGCCATCTGGGCCTGAAGCTTTTGATTTTTTATTACAACTTTAATTTATTTAATAGATATAGGACTATTTGAAATATCTATTTCTTCTTGAGTGAGCATTGGTAGTTTGTGTCTTTCAAGAAATTTTTCTGTTCATCCAAGGTTTTACATTTATTGGCATAAATTTGTTTTTAATATTCTCTTATTTATCTTTGTAATATCTTGTAGGATCTGTGGTAATATCATCTCTCTCATTCCTGATATTGGTAATTTGTGTTCTCTCTCTCTCTCTCCCTCTTTTACCTAAATAGTCTAGCTAGAAGTATATTCATTTAATTGATGATGTCACAGAACTAGATTTTTATTTTATTGGCTTTATTGTTTATCTGTTTCATATCTCATTGATTTCCACTCTGATCTTTATTATTTCATTTCTTCTGCTTATTTTTTGTTCAGTTTGCTGTTATTTTTCTAGTTTTTTAAGGTGGAAACTGAGGTCATTTATCTTAGACTTTTCTCTTTTTTTATGTATTTCATGCTACAAATGTCCCTCTCAATAATGCTTTAGTTGCATTCCACAGATTTTGTTTGCATTTTTATTCTGTTCAAAGTATTTTCTAGCTTCTATTTGATTTCTTCTTTGATCTGTATGGTATTTGGAGGTATATTAGTTTTCAAATATTTGGGAATTTTCCAAATTTCTTTTTATAATCAATTTCTAATTTAATTCCATTGTGATCAGAGAAATACTTTGTGTGGCTTGAATCATTTTGTATTTATTGCGACTTGTTTTGTAACCCAGAATGTAATCTATCTTGGTAAATGTTCCATGCATATTTGAAAATAATTTGTATATTCCTATTTTGGGCTCAACTGTCCTATAAATGTCAACTGGGTCAAGTTGGGTGATACTGTTGTCTTTTATATCTTCATTAATTTTCTGGATTTTTTCCTTCTTCTAGCAATTATTGAGAGAGGGTTGATGAAATCTCTGCCAATAACTGTGGATGCGTCTATTTCTCTTCGCAGTTCTTTGGAGTAGGGGGAGTATGGAGGTCAGGATGCTGAGCGCTACCCCGGCCAAGAGCTAAGAACAAAGCGTCACAGTTGAACATAGCAGAGAAGGGAAGCAGTTTGAGAAAAAAAAAAAAGGGACTCCAAAGTACAAGAAGGGGCCCTGTTACAGTGGCCAGGATAGAGGGAATGTCTCTTCCAGAAGGAAAGATGCTCAGATAGGCTGACCTCTTTACTAACTTTCTCTAATACAGAGGTTCTCAGACTAAGGTGTGAATCAGAATCACTTGAGGGCTTGTTCAAACCAACTGCTGGGCCCTACCCTTAGAGCTTCTGGTTCACTGAGTTTGATTTGCTTGTTATGCTGGTCTGGGAATCGCCCTTTGAGAAGCACTGCTCTCATGCAGCAGGCTCTGCCTTCACTTTGAGTCTTACACCTGCTCCCCTCTGTCTTGAACCCTCCTCTACCCCCACAGCCACCCAGCCCTGGTTAGTATTTCATCAACTTCTTCAATTCTTCATAACCAGGTTAGTTGCCTCCTTCTAGGTGCTCCTAAAGCCCCTATACATCTCCTTGTCACATTCTGCAGTGATTGCTATCATCTGCCATCTGTCCTCTCCCCCCAGGCTGTCAGATCCCTGGAACAAAGGCTCTCTCTTGCTTGTTCACCATCATACTCTCAGAGTGGAGCACATGCTCAAATATTCACTGTACAAATGATGTGTAATTCCCCAAAGTTTGAGTGGTCACACTAAGCCTTACCTGAGCTTTCCATAAATTCTGTGAACCAAATAGGAATTATAATGTTGGCACTATAAGATATCTGGGAATGGGACCAGATTCTGTGGAGACCTTTCTTTCCTTCTTGGGTGTTAGATTTGGGCAAGAAATACATAGAACCAGAGTGGAGGTTTGCAATAATTTCAAATGTGCCTTCTCTTTGCAATTTCTTCCTGGAACACACACATCACAAGTCACAGGGTGCTATGGCTCACTCTCAGAGGAGCTGTTTCTGTCATTTCTTAGCCCTTCAGGGCAGCATCTGCTTTGTGTCAGCAGCAGCAGCCAGGTCTAAAGATGAATGATCTGGGTTCTGCCTTGATGGATAGCTGCCCCCAACAAATTGGCATATGATCTGCAGAAATCTTCTTTAGAAAATGTGACAAATGGTGACAGATGAGGAAGGTGAGCTGTACTTCTGTTGCCAGATACACCAGCTCTGAAAAACTTCCTGTAGTGGATGAAAACTCGCCCACCAAAGATTTAAAGGCAGGGAAAAAAAAACACCTAGTTCAAGTTGTGAAATTAGGAACACTATGAATTTGAATAATTTTGTACTTCTCAGAGATGCCTTCACTGAATTTTTAAAACGACCTGGTGAGATAGTCTGGAGGGTGAGTAGCATTCCCATTCCTCTCATGCACAAATTGAGGCTGGAAGAGGTTCATTGTCAACCCCAAGGTCACAGGGAACACAGCCAGGGCCATAGACCCTCCTTTGAGATCCCCCATCCAGGGCTTGTCTTAAACACTAACAAGGCAGTGAGGTGAGGACAATGCTTTCATTTATTTTGCTACAAAGTAATAAAGGAAAAGCTGACTGGTAAGAAATGTTTGTGTCCACATGCTTTATTCTTGAGGCTGATTTATGGGAGGAAAACATCATGGGAAAGCATATGGTTACAGCTGAGAATGAAAGAGAATCACATTTTTTGTCATTTCAGGTACTCGGGCATGCCACATTGCCCAGCAAGCCTGAGGTGCATGGCGGGCGGGTGGTCTCCGCTGAGTGCCTTTGATGCAGCTTTATTCCCACTGTAAAGGGGCCTTGCAGAAGCCGCTCATCTACTCTCAGACTGAATTGCAGCATGCATCGCTTTAGGGGACAAAGCTGGGGACCATGTACCAGCCTTGGGCCAATTAAGCCTAAAACAAATTCTTAGGCTGCCAGAGCACAGATTACACTTGAAGTGCCGTGGACTCCAACCTACAGTGTAAAGCCTGGATGCGCCCCAGTAATTGGGTTGATGCACCAGCTCTGTCAAAGGCCTCCCTAATGACCAGTGGTGCTGGCTGTTTGTTTAGGAGCATTTAAAAGCGAAAGTGCTAGAAAATGCAGTCAGGGAGCCCACAAGCCTGCCCCCCTTCACTTCCCCGGAAGCCATTTGCTGGACACACACTCTGGATTTTTCTATCAAATCTAGGGGCATGGGTAGAGAAGCAGAGATGAAAGGTCAGAGAAGCCAGAGTTATTAAAGCAAGGGCTGAGAAGGCATCCAGTATGAACAGCAGCCTCAAATCAGGTGGGAAAAAAACCATGGATTTTTCATCAAGAAAATACAAGCTCAGCATTGAAGAGGAAACAATTATTCACAAAGTCCACATGTTGTAAATGCACGACCCCTCGTCCCATTGGGGAGACATTCTAAACGGCTAATAGCTTCAGGATGATTAATTTGGACTAGATTAACTTTGTGTTATAAATGGATCAAATCCACACAGTTTAGAGGTTACAAAATTGTCCCTTCCCTGCAGTGCATTTTCATACTCAGAAATAAGAAAATGAGACTTAAGAAGGAGATAACTTTATCCGCTGGATTCCACAGATGTTTTCTGAGTGCCTGCTACATGCCGACGAGGAATACGTCTACCCCTAGGAAGACACAATCTCCTAGGGGTTTGCCTCTTGGGCAGGAGATGTACAGTGACCAAGTGTCTGGACCAGAGGGATCCTAACAGTCATCACTGTCTAGACTAAGGGCTGCACACCAAAACACACAGACTGGCTGGGCGCGGTGGTTCATGCCTGTAATCCCAGCACTTTGGGAGGCTGAGGCAGGTGGATCACTTGAGCCCAGGAGTTTGAGACCAGCTTGGCCAACATGGTGAAACCATGTCTGTACTAAAAATACAAAACCTACCTGGGTGTGGTGGTGCATACCTGTATTCCCAACTACTCGGGAGGCTGAGGCAGGAGAATAACTTGAACCCAGGAGGAGGAGGTTGCAGTGAGCCGAGATCATGCCTCTGTACTCCAGCCTGGGTGACAGAGTGAGACTCTGTCTCAAAATAATAATAATAATAATACACAGGCTGCCTCTCCCTCTGATCCAACCACATTGGATCCAACCAAATTGGTCTGAGGCTGGTACCAGACACGTGTGTTGTTAAAAAGCTCCCCAGGTGAATTGGCTGGAAGCCAGTCTAGTCTAATTCTCCCACTGTTCTGATGAAACTGAGGCCCAGATCAGGGAAGGACCATGCCTGGAGTGAACCGCAGCCCTGCTGGGATGAGGAATCCACAGCTCCCAGCATCCCCAGCAATGCTCTTTCTCCTGTACCTCTGGCCACTCACTGGTCATCAGAAAGATTATGATGCCCACGGAGGTGTGCCCTGGCCATGGATAAAAATCATTCCAACTGGGCAGATCTGGGAATGTTTCTTGGCAGAGGTGGGATCTGAGCTGAGCCTTGACACATGGGCAGTGATAATAACAACTTGTTATCACTAACAACACCTGCCTGTCCAGCCCCCCCAGCCTCTGTTGGAATTCCCCTCCCCCACATCCCTGCCAACACCTCTGCTGACAGGTGGCTCTCTCCCTCCCTCTCCCTCAGATTAGACAGAGATAATCTTCTTAATAGAAAAACACTTTCTGGAAATCAAGACGGAAACCAAAAACAACCACTCAACTAGAAAATGGACAAAATACACGAACACCCAAATCACAGAAAAAGAAAAGCTAATGACTTGTGCACCTGTACACTTATGAATAAGAGAAAGATTGACATCATGCCGGGGAAACCTCTTTTTACCTAATAGGCCAGGAAAAATCCCAGACCCTGAAAGCAGTTGGGGAACCTGTGGCAAAATAGACATTTGAGGACTTTTTTTTTTTTTTTTTAAGACAGGGTTTGCTCTGTTGCTCAGGCTAGAGTGCATTGGTGCAATCATAGCTCACTGCAGCCTCAAAATCTTGGCTTCAAGTGATCCTCCTGCCTTAACCTCCCCAGTAGCTGTGATTACAGGTACGCATCACACTCGGCTAACGTTTTCATTTTTTGTAGAGACAGGGTCTCGCTATGGTGCCGAGGCTGGTCTTGAACTTTTGGCTTCAAGCAATCCTCTCACCTCAGCCTCCCAAAGTGCTGGGATTACAGGCATGGGCCACCATGCCCATCCTGAGCGCATTTTTTATGAGAGTACAAAATGGCATAACCCACGTGCAGTCAATCTGACAACATCTATTATAATCACGATGTTGTTTTTACTTGTGATTCAGCCAGCAACCCCACTTTTGGGTCCGAATCTTTCTAATCTCCACCCACTCCAAACATATACAAAATCACACAGATACAGTCAAGGCAATGGGTCCATGGCAAGTCAAGGTTGGGCAATGAAGCATTATTTGTAGTCATAAAAGACTGGAAACAGTTAAAGAATTCGTCTATAGAGAATAATGGAATCATGGCCCGTTTGCCCAGTGCATCTACCACATTGCTAAGGAAGAATCAAGAATCTCACATGGAGAGATCTCCAGATATATTTTAAGAAATTAAAGAAAAAAGATGTGTAAAACAGTGCATAATGCATGCTATATTTCGCATTAAAAGGGGGAAAATAATACATATTTGTATTTGTGTGCGTTTGCATGAGGTAGCACTGTGAGAATTCTCAATAAATTAATACAAGTCAGTGTGGGTGTGGTAGATCCCGTGTGACAGACAAAACAGGTGTGAGCACAATTTGTCTGTGTATCCTTCCTTATGTCCTCTTTGATTTTTTGAACCTTGTGAATATATCACTTTCTCCAAAAAATTAAATGTAATGTTAACAAGTTCTTTCTCACATTCAGTCCAAATGTACGCCTGTGCCCCCAACTTCTGGCCCTGCCCAGCCCTGGCGCTGAGCAGTGCACACGTGGCCCTTCAGAACCTGGGGTGGATGTTAGGGTCCCTTTTCAAAGCCTTCCTCCTCCCCTCCGCCCCCGACTAACTCAAACAAAGAGGGTCCCTTCCTTACCCACTATGTGTCCTCAGGTAATCATTAGTGTTCGCATCCACTTGCCTTTATAATTCTAAGGCTGTTCCTTGACTTGGACCCTGTGAGCATCTTTAAAGAGCCACCCTAGGAGCCGATATTTACAGAGCCTTTGCTATGTGTCAGGACCACTGTGAGCACTCACAGTATCACCTCATTTCATCTTTGCTGCAGTCCTGTGGAGTATTATGGATATATCCATTTCGCAAAAGAGAAAATTGAGGCCTGGAGAGCTCAATCACTTGTCTGAAGACACACAGCCACCTCAGCCCCGAGGCAGGGCTCCTGGATGCTGTCTCTGCCGTCACAGTAACCTTCAACCCTCCTGCATCAAAATGAATGATAGTAAAAAATAAATAGCAGCCAGGACCTGCCAAGAGTCACTATTCACCAAGCTCGGTGTTAAACACATGTGTTCTTTCATGTCGTCCTTAGAACAAACCTGAGCAGTGGACGCAGTCTCCCTTGTACACAGGTGGAAACTGAGGCCCAGCGAGGTTAAGAAATGTGCTGTGGTCACAAGCTAGTGAGAGCAGAAGCTGCCTGAACTCTCAGTCTCCTGGTGCCCCCTACATTCCCCCAATTTCAATGTGCTTCTGGTTTCTCTTTCTATACTCCAGCTCATGATAGTTGATAGGATTATGGACCTTTCTCCAAGTGTCATCTGCCCCCGACCTGTGTCATGTCCCCACACCTAGTGAATTCTCAACACACAGGCAGGCAATCCAAGGTCTGTGCCCCTTCTTGCTACCTCTTAATCACCACTCTTTTACTGCCTCCCTGACACTCCAGGGCTGGGAGTGAGACGGGAGGGAGAGAAGGAAGAAATCTCTTTTGGCTACTTGCATTGGCTTGAATGTGGGGGAAGGACTGAGTTTAAAGGGTCACTCTCTCTGGGACCTTCATCTTCCCAGCATCTGTGTCACAGCGACAGGGAGCGGCCCCTCCCAAAGGAGACCCCAGGGCAGAATTGGGATCAATTGACTTTTGAGCTGGCCTGTTGCACCCACAGTTTTCCATGGTGGCATAAGGTTTTATTGTTGTCTTATTGCTCAGGACATTAAAGTGTTTCTACACAGAGCCTGGCTGGGGCAGCCCTAGTGCAGGCAGGGCTCATTTCTTCTTTCTTTTTCCATTTACCGTCAATGTTCTAAATTGCGGAGGACCCATTAGGACTATCAGGACTGAAAATCAGAAGGGACATAATGCAAGTCTTTCCCAGGATCTGGGACTGTCAAAGCCAGAGCCACACAGCAGGCTCCAAGCCCATGAAAGCAGAAAAAATCTGGGGACACAGAGTCAGCTTTAAGAAACGAAATTCAAGAAAAAGCCAGAGTTAAGAGAAAACTGCATTTTTTAGGAGAATTCATGGGGAAAGAAAAAAAAAAGTCACAGGAACATTTTTTTTTAATATATAACTCAAAATTTGCCAGGTTTGTAGAGCTCAGTGTCTGATTCTCATCCAAGGGGAATTTCGAAATCAGGGGAAAATAATGCACTGAGGAAAAAGTGCTGGATCAGGGAAACGCGGCTGAGAAGTAGCAGAGCTGCTGGGAAGCTGCTGGTCATTACTGAGGCAGGAGATAGAAGGTGTCAGGGATCAGAATATCATTTGAACAGCTTGGGAAAATCTCAGAGGGAAAGAGGGTGTGTGATCCCTTCCTTGGCACACACCCCTGCCTTCCTCTATCTCTCCTGTGGCATTGGGTGTGGGTGTAGCTCAGCAGCCCAGCTGTGCAAGGGGAGGGCTTCTTCCCTTGCACGGTGATGGGCAGCCGAAGGGCAAGATGCACACACTGAAGTCTGCAGTGAAGTCGCTGGTTCCACCCAAGTCAGGGGAGCTTATGTCCACAAGAGCCCTACCAGCCAGGGATCAGATGCCATCCTAGCCACACGCTTATGAACCCTGAGAGAACCCTGAAGCTCTGTAAACCTCTATTTCCTTGTCTGTTAAGATCCCTTACAAGGAATCTCTGCTGGGCAGATGAAAAGAGGAAATGCAAAAGCCCTTGACCCAATACCTGTCCCTTCCAGGAATTCAATGTCCATCAGTTCATACATTCATTCCTTGTCAATAACTTAACCATCTTTATTTCACTCATAGAACCCTGCAGTGCATTCTACACACAAAGGTGCCAAATAAAAAAGTTAAATTGATAGAAAACTAATCAACTAGAAATAAACCAAACCTTATACAAAACCCTCCCTCCCAAAACACAGCCAGAATCGTAGGCAATAGGTGAGAGGCTGCTTCAAACTTTGCCATTCGCCCTAATTCTTTTCTGACTTCAGCCTGTCTTTTTTGTGTATCTGAAATAAATATGTTGCTGAGCATAAAAAGAATAAGAAGTGCTTCTGTTTGTCGAGTGCTGCCCGAGCTATGGATCCCCATGCCCTGTGAGTTGCCTGCCAGTTACCTGATGGGGAAACAGGACGGGCAAAATGTGAAGATTCACTACCTCACCTGCCCTGAGGAAGTCAGCAGCCCAGATTCACAGCTGGTTTTGCAGCGGTCCCTCTGCCCCACAAATGCTCTGGCCTCCCCGAGCAAAGTCATCTTATAGGGATGGAGGAGTGTCAGGCTGGGGGTGGATTCTTTTCTCTCTCCCAGTAGCACCTACTTAACATATCCTTAACAATAGCACCTCAGAGCTGGTTTCCAACACAGAGGGTGAAATTGATCACATTGTTGCATCTTCAAATCTCTGTTTGCAGATCATTAAATACTTACTCTGGGGTGAACTGGAGATGTTCTAAACAAATAAAGCAACAGTCAGACATTTTCGAAAAAATAAATCTGACTCCATAGTGACAAGATACCCTCACGCATGGAGAGGACATTGTATTCTGCTGTTTGTTTTTAATGTTTGATTTACTAGATAGAAAGCACAGCTCTTGTGGGTGTCTCCAGGGCTTTGCGGGGGGGGTCTCCCTGTAGCCCTAATCCCTGCCCCCCACCAACCTTCCCGAGATTTAACACCACCCTCCCCGCCAAGGCCAAGGCCGAGCCCCCCAGCCTGCCCAGGTCTAGGGAAGCTGCTTTTGTGCTACCGCAGGCCCAGTGTCCGAAGGTTGGCTTCCAGAAGGGCCTTTGAAAGCCTTGAGCTGAGATGCACTCAGAGCCGCTTGAGACTGCTTCACAGTAAGGGTTTATAAAGAACCTTTTCCCAGAGAGAGGCACAGCCTGAGAAGTGTTTCCAAAATTGGTGCAGTTTGGGACAGTGCAATGTTTAGTCTAACAGGCCCCGCTTGTCATGAGTCCGCTTCCAAAAGTAGGGAAGATTCTGGCTGCCTCTAAAAGGGCCTGCTGTAGGCTTTCTCTCGCCTGGGCTCCACATTCTTCCATAGTAGACAGGATCCTTAGAAAGTACTGGAAGGCCCTTACCCTACAGCCCCCATGGTGGCCCCAAGACCTCTGATCTTCTCTCTACAGAGTGGAGGGAGGCTGCTCAGACCAGGCAGGGAACCAGGGAACCAGGAGGCAGCGAGGGTCAGTTTGGAGAGGAAGCAGAGCTAAGCCCCCTCCTCTAGCAGAGATGGGGAGCCCAGGGACCTGCCAGAACCCCAGGCCTCCCACTGCCCAGGCAGCTGCCTGACTTAATAAGAAATTAGTCAAGGGCAAGAACTGAGGGCTGGAGTCTCCTGCAGTCCATCAACAAGCACTTTTGGAGCACCTGCTGGCATTTCAGGGACCTTTCCAGACACCCTGTCCTGACGGAATAAGACTGAATACTTAAACTTGTAAGATAAATGAAGACCATTTAAATGAGAACAGGCAGAGGCATGCAGAGCTTGCTATAGCAAGGGAGTCAGCCGCCAACACTGGGGTTTGGCAGAGGCTCCAAGGCAGGCAGGGGAGTGGGAAGGCTTTACAGCAGAAAAGAAGAAGGCTTCAGGCATGCTTGGAGTGGAGATTACTGGTATGGGGAAGCTGGAGGCACCTAGAAAAGAGGCATCCTATGCCACTGATTAGGGGTGTATGTTGGGCTGTCTCTGGTTGGTCTGAGTTGAAGATTGCACTCACAGACCAAGTCCTGCCCAACCTGGGTAGGTTGCTGCAGGTCAGAGTGCTATTGTCATGTATAGTCTGGCCACTGTCCATTTGTATATTCCGTCTCTTAGGAATCAATGTCTAATGATGGGACCGTGATAAGATGCTACTACACACCGGATAGAATGGCTAAACAAACAAAATAAAACAAAAAGTGACAACATCAAGTGCTGATGAGCAGGTGGAGCAACTGCAGCTCACATCTATTGCCAGTGGGAATGTCAAATGGTACAACCACCCTGGAAGAAACATTGTCAGAACCCAACTACCCCACTCCTAGATATCTACCCAAGAGAAATGGGGACTTATGTGTACACAAAAACTTGATCACAAGGGGTCATAGCAGCCTTATTCATATTCACACAAAGCTAGAAACAACCCAAATATCCTCAATAGAGAATGGATGTACAAACTGAGGTATATGTATGCAACAGAATACTGTGCAGCAATCGAAAGGAATGAACTACTGATACCCAGCAATGTGAATCCCAAATGTATTATTATAACTTTTTAAAAGGAGATGGGAATCTTGCTGTGCTGCCCAGGCTGGCTGAAACTCCTGGGCTCAAGCGATACTCCCACCTCAGCCTCCTGAGTAGCTGGGACGACAGGCATGCACCACCACACCTGACTTCCCAAACGCATTATTCTAAGTGAAAGAAGGTAGACTCAAAATGCCACATACTATATAATTCCATTTATGTGATATTATGGAAAAGGCAAAACTGTAAGGACAGAAAAGCAATCCGAAAAGAGAGTGGTTATTAACGAAGGGCTGGGAAGGGGCTGAGTCCAAAGGGGGGGCAAGTGCATTTTGCGGGTAATGGAATTGTTCTGTCTTGACTGTGGTGGTGCTTATAGGGCCATGTATTTTTGTCAACACCCAGAGTAAATTTTATTGTACATAGGTTATATAAAAATGTGGAAAAAATATAATTGTGGGAAGTTATAACTGCTCTGAAGAAAAAAATAATGCAGAGGCCGGGCTTGGTGGCTTACGCCTGTAATCCCAGCACTTTGGGAGGCCAAGGCGGGCAGATCACTTGAGGTCAGGAGTTTGAGACCAGCCTGGCCAACATAGTAAAACTCCCATCTCTACTAAAAAATACAAAAATTAGCTGGGTGTGGTGGTGGGTGCCTGTAATCCAGCTACTCAGGAGGCTGAGACAGGAGAATCACTTCAACCTGGGAGGTGGAGGTTGCAATGAGCTGACTGTCTCAGAAAAAATAAGTGAAAATAATGCAGGGGAAAGAGGAGAGAGATACAGTGGGTGCAATTTAGGTGGGTTTCCAGAGAGGAACTGGGAAATGATATTAGTTCAGAGACACTTGATTTGGGGAGGATGGGACTTCCTAGTGGAGACTGTTCTGGGCTGAGGGACACAGGATAGAGGCAGGGACAGGTGCTGCAGGGAGGTGAGTGAGAGAGGGGACACCAGTGCCGCAGGCAGATCATGGGGCCTGAAACCCGCCACACGCTTTAGATTTGTAGGTGGCTGGGGAGCACCAGAGGGTTTTATGTGCGAGAAGAACTTGATGCAACTGACACCTGCCAAGGCTGGCCTTGGCTGAAGTGTGGAGCACAGGGGCAAGCGCGGAGGCCAGCAGGTGCCCATGGCCCGTGTCCAGGTGGCGGGTGATGTTGGCTTCACTCAGCAGGTGACCGTGAAGGGCTGAGGTGCAATTCCATTTAGGACACCTTGGGTGATACAGACAGTATTTACTAACTGATTCTCAGTGAGTTGTGAGAAAATACAAGAGAAGGGGGTCTGGGGTGAATTAAATAGTCAGGCAGGTGGGCCCAGCTGGGTGTCAGAAACAGAGAAGGGGCCATGAGATATTAGATTGGTACAAAAGTAACTGTGGTTTTTGCCATTGAAAGTAAGGGCAAGTACCACACTTACCTTTGCACCAGCCCAGTGAAAGCCTCCGGATTCCCAGGCTCCTGGTTCCACAGCCCCATTTCCTTGAAAATCCTTCAGGAAGCTTGGAACGCCTCTTTCCCCAGGTCTCCACCTCGGCCTCTGCCTCCTCCCACGGCTCACCCACAGCCTGCGGTTCCTGCCCAGCCCTGGGCCATAGACCACCTCTGACTGCACTGCCAGCTCTCTGTCCTGTGGCTTCCACACCCCTAACACTGGAGCCTCTCCAAGGGCTTTGTCCAGCGTCCCGGCCTGGCCTCTGTTCTGGCTGCGCTGTCCCTCCGCTATTCCATGCCTTCCTTCCATTTCAAATGTCTGTCTCTCCATTGGCCACTCTCAAACTGGTCTGGCTTCTTGCCTATCAGCTGCCTTGCATTTCCTTCTGCCTGTAAGATGCTCCTTGGAGCCTCTCATTTAAGAGTTTGAAAGCCAAAGCAGTTGTCTTTTCCGGTGTCCTCTCTGTGATGGGCGTCCACTCAACCCACACTAGACATCTTGTGCCTCCCCTGCACTCTTGCACCGAAAAGTTCCAGTGTCACCTCAACTGGCCTTTGGGCATCTCTGGTCTAGAGCCTGGCTCCTTCCTGCCATTCCCACTGTCATTGCCTAGACTCTGGCTATGATCTCCTCTGCCCCCACTGGAGTCTCTCTGTCTCCTTATTTTCTTCTCCATCCCCCTCCTCCATGCTACTGGGACAACCTTTCCAAAGCTTACTTGCTATCAGGGCCTTCCTTATAAGCTCCAACCATCCCCACCTGCAGGACCAAAGCCTCATTCTTTGGAAAGCACCCACTGCCACGCCAGACTCTTTCTGGCATGTGGTGATCATGGAATTTATCATCTAAACCAGGCCACTTCTGAGCACAGAGGGCACTATTAGAAGTCATGCTGTGACAATGGGCATGCGTTGGGACATGTGGGCTCCTGGCTCTGGCCTCATCTGCAGCCTTGTCTCCCATGTCTAGCCCCATCATGATGCTCACAGGGCCATCTCATCAGACCAGTGAAACCTCAGGCCAGCCTTGGTGTCCATGGGCCATGTTTTTCCTTTTGTTTGAAATGACATTCTTCCTCCCCAGCTAAATTCAACCACGCTTCTCACTCAGACCCAGCTCTCTCCCCACTTGTCTGGAAAAGTCTGGGAAAACTGTCAGAGTGCCCTCAAAATCCACCCTGCTCCCTCTGGCTCCGCATTGGTGAGCATTACAGCCCTGAAGACGGACAGACAAAGCAGCAACCTTGAGCAATCTCGTAAGATTCATCTCAGTTTCCAAATCCATGAAATGGGTATAACTGCACTACACGTGCCTTTCTCATCCAGGCTGCTGTGGGCACTGAATAAGGGGTACGAGGGAGTCACTGGGTGCTGTGCCTGATGGATGGGAGCATTTGGGTCCTCAATCTGATTGTTTTCTCACGGTGCTGTAGACAGCAGCTTCCCTCCTCAAAAAGTAAGAAGTGGCCAGGCACAGTGGCTCATGCTTATAATCCCAGCACTTTGGGAGGCCCAGTCGAGCAGATCACTTGAGGTCAGAAGTTTGAGACCAGCCTGGCCAACATGGCAAAACACCATCTTTATCAAAAATAAAATTAAAAGAAAGGCCAGGCGTGGTGGCTCACATCTGTAATCCCAGCACTTTGGGAGGCTGAGGCAGGCAGGTCAGGAGATCGAGACCATCCTTGCCAACATCATGAAACCCCATCTCTACTAAAATACAAAAAATTAGCCAGGCGTGGTGGCTGGTGCCTGTAATCGCAGCTACTTGGGAGGCTGAGGCAGGAGAATCGCTGGAACACAGGAGGCGGAGGTTGCAGTGAGCCGAGATCATGCCACTGCACTCCAGCCTGGCAACAGAGCAAGACTCCGTCTCAAACAAACAAACAAACAAACAATTAGCCAGGTATGGTGGTGCGCTTCTATAATCCTAGCTACTGGGAAGGCTGAGGCATGAGAATCGCTTGAACCCAGGAGACAGAGGTTGCAGTGAGCCAAGATTGCGCTACTGTATTCCAGCCTGGGCAACAGAGCAAGGCTCCGTCTCAAACAAAAGAAAAAAGAAAAGAAGAAGCATAAAGTTATGGTTTTCTCTTCTCTACGACCCTGGGTAAAGTCCTGACTTCTCAGCAAGTGCCCCAAAAACATCTGAATAATGGACGACACTGGAGGACGAGCACAGAAGGCCAGCATCTGAGCAATTGAGAGGCACGCTCCAGGGCCAAGCAGAGTAATTAGCCACTCCTTTGCAAGGGTCCCTGGGAGGAGCCAAGCTCCTAGGAAGGCCCGGGGGGAAGGGGCGGCCCAGCTGATGCAGGCTTGGATGAAAAGTCTCGCAGGATCACTCCAGCCCAGGCGACAGAGCAGTCACCTCTTCTGACTCCTTCTCCAAGTGTTGCCGCTGGGTGTACTGTGAGCTCATTAGTGGGAGTCTCCTGTCATCGGTCTTTAATAATTGAGTGTTTCCCCATCTCCTGGCACATCTTGTGTACATGTTAAACTCCCATTGAACACCACGCTTGGCTGCTCTGCTCTTCAGCAGCCTGTGCCAGTGAGCCGGAGTGAGCAGAACTCGGGAGCATTTCCTAGCAACTTCTGCCTCCCCAAGCCTATTGTGTCTTAGTGGGTTACGAGGTGTTAGGTGGATCTGGCCAGTTCAGAGGCCGGCGTCTTGACAGTCCCACAACACCATGGACCACGTAAACCCCCTACCCCAGAAGAAAGGAAAAAGAGAGAGCACATGGAGCTTTAAATAGAACCAAAAGCTGTTTGCTATTTTGGTAAAGCTGGAACAAGGAGGCTTCTTTCATGGAGGATAAAAGACTAAAAATCAATGGCAGGGTTGTCTGAAAACTCAGGTTTCATCTCATTTCAAGGGGGGAAGAAACCAACAGGAATCAGTTATTCCAGTCTTTCTCTATTAGATTTAGTTCAAAGATACCACTCACGCTGGCAGTCAAGTGGTATGGGCTATTTATCTGAAGGATGCTTGATGATCCATTTGTTTATTGATTTAGTTAAGCAGGTGTAGGTAACCTTGTTTACTTGGAAGAAAAAAGGTCTTGCTGTGAAAAAGAAACTGTATGGGTTAAAAAAGAGTTCTGTTAACATAAATTAGAAAGAAAGTTGGAGTAGAATAACAAAACCCAGTACTGTCTAAGCTCTCAGTCAATTCAGAAGAATCTGGAATATTATGTCAAAATGATGGTTTACAAAGAGGGGGGGATGTTCTCATAAAACCCAGAGGTGGAGAAAAATGAACCCAAGTGCCTGGAAGCAATGGGTAGTCAGGGAGCTAGAGAGAGAATGGTCCATGTGTTTTGTGTTTGATGCCTGCAGATTTGAAACCTTGTCAGGAACACGGGGAGGGAGTTGGAGACTCAACCAGAAAGACGGCTTTTTATCCTCAGGCAAAGAGATATGTTAGTGTGTACAAAAGAGGGAGCATGACTGAGGAAAACCAGGGCATCTTCTAAGGAGTCAGGTATTTTAGGGAACAATGGATTTCTGGTTGCTTATAAAACTCTAGGACAATGAGCTGCACAGGGACAGATTTATAAGTCAGTTCTTCAGACATGAGCAGATAATCTTACAAACAAATGTGTAATATGAAAGGCAGTTGTGGTGCATGAGCAGTAGGATCTCTCGGAAGAAAATCATTTAAAAAGATACTCTCCAATCTTGCTCTTTCTCTGGAGCCTTCCGGGGGAATTTTCCTGTTTGGCCGGAGGGTGGCAGCTGCAGTCATTGTGGCTACCATGTCAAGGAGTGGGCCTTGCACATGGCAAAGCACATATGAATGTTTTTCTGTGCCCTCCTGACAGGGTCCTGCACTCCTTCACCACTGGAGGCACCACTCCTGATGTCACAGGCCAAATGCTGGGTGACTTCCCACCAGCACGACCACAGGGGACTTTTCAAAATCCATCCAGACCTAACCGCTCTTTACCATCCAGACTGCTTCCATTCTGATCCAATCAACCCTCACCTTCCCCAGATCGTCCCCAAGCCTTGTCATTCATGTCCTGTATCAATTCCTGTCCCTTGGCACTTTTTAATCCATACTTAGCAAGCCAGAGTGATTCTCTAAAACATGTAACGGAACTCAAGCTAAACAGCACATCTCTTGATACCACTTGGAAATGTGTGCACGGTCTCCCGAAGACCTGTGTAAGGATGCTCATGGCAGCACTATCCAAGAGCGTTCAACAGAGCCCATTAACAGCAGAATGGATACACACACTGATAATGGTTTTGCTGTCCCCACCCACATCTCATCTTGAATTGTAGTTCCCATAATCCCCACATGTCATGGGAGGGACCTAGTGGGAGGTAACTGAATCATGGGGACGGTTTCGGGCATGCTGTTCTTGTGCTAGTGAGTGAATGCTCACCAGATCTGATGGTTTTACACGGGGCTTTCCCCCTCCTTTGCTCTGCACTTCTCCTTGCTGCTGCCATGTGAAGGACATGTTTGCTTCCCCTTCTGCTATGATTGTAAGTTTCCTGAGACCTCCCCAAGTCATGCTAAACTGTGAGTCAATTAAACCTCTTTCCTTTATAAATCACCCAGTCTCAAGTATGTCTTTATTAGCAGTGTGGGAACAGACTAATACACACACTATAGTCCTTCCGCATGATGACACAGCAGGGAGAACAAACCACTACTCGCCACAACATAGGTGAATCTCACAAACATAATGTTGAGCAAAAGAAGTCAGATGGGAAAGAGAAAATATGTCATCATCCATTTACATGAAGTTTACAAGTAGGCCAGTCTAGACTATGGAGATAGAGGTCAAGAAAGCAGTTACCTTGGGTGGGAGGCAGAGTAGCAACAAGGAGGAAGAAGTCACAGGGTTGCTCTGGGGAGGCCGAAATGCTGTGATTCTTGGTCTGGTCCTGGCTAAAGAGGCTCTCTGAGAAATTTCATCCTGCTGTACCCTAACTATTGGCATGCTTTTCTCTCTCTATGCTATACTTTAGTAAAGTGTAAAACATTTCAGATAGTTGCATAAAGTGAGATTTAAAAATGGACAGTAATGAAGATCATGAGAACTGTTTTATATGCTATGGGCACAGAATATTTAGTGCAAATTTTGAGTACTTTGTATTGGTGATATGAAAGAATTACTGTTAAATTAGAACCATTAAAGGTTATAAAAGAAAATTGGGACTGATATTACCATCTCCACGCCATTTTTTTCACCAAAGGTATTTGGTACTTTTATTCTAGATAATGTTTTTAATGTAAGTTTTTGAGGCTGTTTTATACTATTTGATTGAGGGAAGAGTAAGACCAACTTATTGATATCTTTATCCCAAATATCACAGGTACCGTGGAGAGCAAGTCAGATGATACAACTGCTATCTTCCAAACCTGTCAATGGTCCCATCTCACTCACAGTGAAAAGTTAAGTGCAAAGTGGCCCCAAGGCCCACAAAGCTCTGCTTGGCCGTCATGCCCTCCCCTTATTTACTGGGCTGTGGGCACAGTAGACTCCAGCAAGCCAGGCATAAAGTAACCTCAGGGCCTTTGTACTGGTTGCCTTGCCTTCTGGCTCTCCTTCTAGAACATTCTTACAGATGAACTCAAGCTTTGTTTCCTCACCTCTTTCCATTTTTGTTTAAATGTCGCTATATTAGTTCATTTTCACACACTATAAAGACATACCTGAGACTGGGTAATTAATAAAGAAAAGGGATTTAATTGACTCACAGTTCCACATGGCTGGGGAGGCCTCAGGAAACTTACAGTCATGGCAGAAGGGGAAATAGGCATGCCTTATTATACTTGGTGGCAGGTGAGAGACAGCCAGCAAGAGCAGGGAAAACTGCCTTATAAAACCATCAGATTTGGTGAGGACTCACTCACTATCATGAGAACAGCATGGGGGAAACCACCCCCATGATCCATTCCCCTCCCTCCCTCAACATGTGGGGATTATAATTCGAGATGTGGTTTGGGTGGGGACACAGAGCCAAACCATATCAATCACTGTCTCTGTGAGTCCCTTCCTGACCACCAGCCATCCCCACCCTCCTCTGCTTTTCCTCCTTATAGCACTTACCTTTCATTACGCTATATTATTTAGTTACTTATATTTATTATCTCTTTCCATTAGAATGTAAACTCCATGAATAAATGAATTTTTGTCTATTTTGTTCACTGCTTATGTCCTTAGTGCCTAGAAAAGGACTTGGCAGGTAGCAGAAACTTAGAATTCCATGAATGCAAGGGCGAAGGAATTAATGAATTTACAAAACTCGCTGAGAATCCCATATGGTGTGAAGTAAACTAGAAATGCAGGCAACATCCAGGTCAATAAACCTCAGTTGTAGGAATTCCTCAAGCCAAGTTTAAAGTCAGATCAGGACTAAAGAAAGGGGGAAAGGCTTATTTCCCTGAATATTCCCTGCCTTCAGTCTTCCTGCATTCTTATTTGGGTGCGCCAGCTCACTCTTTCATTCACACTAAACAATATTGGTGCACCTACTATGCACTAGGCTGTGCTGGTCGCAGGATTCCTGGTTAAGTGGCACCATGATGAAAGATGCTGAAGGATGAGCATCATTTTTAAGGCTTAAGCATTACTGGCATTATCTTAGAACATCATCACCGAAACCATCACAAGAAACTACTATCTCCTAAATTTATATCCTAATTTTACAAAGAGCCTTTCTGAGGTTAAGTGACTTGCCCAATTTATTGGCGCCAGGAAGTGGTAGAACAGGGGTCTGCACTAGCCTGCTGGGCTCCAGCCTGCACTCTGCTTTCTCCAGTGCGGGATGAGACTTCAGCCAGAGCTCATCAGGATGTGAGTGTTTAAACCAACTCACATAAGCACAGACCAAAGAACCAAAGCGTTGGCCACGGGGATGTTGTCAGGACATGCATCATGGGGCCTTTGAAGGGATCCTAAAAGACAGGCTGCATTTTGGCAGACAGGGCAGAGGACTGGGTGCAGAATCAAGGAGGGCAAAATCTGAGCAAATGGGTTGCAAATGGGTTGCAAATAAGCCAACCCCAGGGAAAAGCAACTCAAGGAACTTTCTCTGCCACGCATCCGACGGCAGACAAGATGATCAAGCTCTTTTTCTGAGACTATGATGGTGGATGCAAACAGGGTCTGGGATATACCAGGTTTGCAATAAATGTCAGTTTCCCTTCTTACTATGCCCAGGGGTTGGGGAGTCATAGGAAGAACATAGACATGGAGCATTCTATTTCTTCTAAGCAGGCCTGCCTCTGACAAACGCTTTAGACTGATTGCATTTCCACAAGAGTGATGTCACAATCTTCTCCTTGCTGGGGATGAACCCCTTTTGCTATAATCAAAGAATCACAGTGTATCAGGACTGAGAGTGGCCCCAGGTCTCCCAAGACTCTCCTCTTCAGAGGAAGACAGGAGAGGAGAGGTAAGTGATCCCTAATCACATAGCTAGTTGCTCAGAAGTAACTAATTTATGATTACACAGCTAGTTGCTGGCACCCTGAGAACTATACCAGGTGGTTCAAATGTGTGTGTGCAAATGATGGCCAGCAGGGTGAGGGAAATCATTTGAGGGAAAGATGCCCTCCCGCCTCACCCCTCACCCCGCAAACCCCCTCCCCTAGCAATCCCACTCCCTCGCAGCATCCCTTAATGGCTACGGTTAGGAAAGTTAGCTGTCGGTGGCACTTGGGCCATGGCTGGTTCTTTCTCTTGCAAACAGCACCTCTTTGGGATTTCTGGGTTTGTAGTCAAAGAATAAGATGCACAGTAGAATAGTAGATTACTTGACTATCTGTGGGCTTATGATTTTCCATATGACATCCATTTAATCAGACTATTCAGTGCCCTGGAACCTGCTATTTACTGATTACGTCTCATTTAAAATCATTTTCTCCACTGCCATCTACCAGACTGAATTCAAGCCCCTGGAGAGGCAGTTCCCTGGGTGCAGGCATATCGAATGTCTCTGGGGAGTCTAATATTTTACCTACTTGCATACACTATTGTGAGTGACTATTAGTTTTTTGAAGCGGCTTCCTCAGGAGTGGGAAGAAAAGAAGCTGGCTAACAGTGGGATCTCAAATACCACCAGGCACAACTGAGAGGCTGTCCTGAACAATGAAGGAGGAATAGAGCTGGAAAGAGGGGCAGGCAGTGGAGTGTGGAGTGGCTGGGGCGTAAACAGCCCTGACACAGAGAAAGGAGAAAGACTGTGGAGTCAGGGGAAGGCCTGATGCTTTGCCATCTGGCAGATCTGGGTGTGAATATAGCCCCACTTACCAGCAGGTGGCCTTTGAGAGTGACTTAACCCCTTTGAAGTTTCTGTTTCTTTCTTTTTACAAATGAGGCCAATGATTCCGCACACTCAGTTGTCAGGAGGGTGAGTAGAACCGTGCCTGGCACGTAGTAGGTGCTTCACTGAGTTGGTACCCTGCCTTTCTTGTTAAAGCAGATGAAACCATTTATCAGCCTTGGCTAAATTAGCCTGGAAGGTGGATTGATTGCCAGGAAAATGCCTCAGTTCTCCAAAGCCTCTTGAATAATTATCTCATGGGCTTTGTCAGAGCAAATGAGGTCTTGCCATACTCAATTTCCAAAGATGCAAAACAGGGATGCATTAGAGGCCCCATTTTATTCAAGAGACCTTCTTACACCACCAGACATCACAGAGTAATGGGGAAACTAGGTTTGGAGTTAGACTATGAACTGGATCCTTGGGGAAACTTTCCCAGCTTGGATAATGATGATAGCTAATGTCTTCACAGCACCACCATGTGCCAGGCCTGTCCTGAGTACTTTATGCCTGTAACTCATGTGCTCATCTCTAATCGTAGAGAAGCCTTGAAGTAGATACCACTATTATCTGTGTTTTGCAGATCATGCAACTGAAGCAGAGAGAGGCTAAATCACTTGCCCAGGGTCAGTCCAGGACATGAACCCAGACTACTTGGCTCCAGAGGTCACAGGCGCAGCCGCTGGGCCACACTGCCTTCCAGTGCCTCAAAGGGCACAGGTTAAGTGACCCAGATTGGACAAATCTGTGGGCTCAGCACAGCACTCTGGGCTTCCGTGCCATCTGAGGACTGCCAAGGATGTCAGTGCCAGGGAATAAGCCCGGACCCTCTTTTCTCCAGGAAGAACGGTGGTCCAGGACCGACTGTTGTGGTCCCTGCACCCTCCAGGGTCTGTTGCCCGTGTGCCCTTTCATCATCCGCTCTCTGCGTTTGCCAAAGCAATTTGACGGCTATCTTTTTAGGGAGGAAACTGAGGCACAGGGAAAGTGGTAGTCAAAGGTTAAATCCGTTTAGAGCCAGCATTTTCTGCCTTCTAACTCTTAGGTCTCTTACAGATCTTGTAGTCAGTGTATTTCTTTATTTGATGAGGCAGTTCAGTATGACCAGTGCATCCTTGGGGAGGCACCAAATCTCTGCTCCCTCCTCTGTAGGAGGAGAATATGGCAGCCACATCACAGGTGACTGGAGGGAACTGAGTTGAGTAAGGTTCTACATATCACATCCCTAGGACAATGCACCATAGCAAGTATTTAATGAGCGGTAGTCCTTTTTGGATGGTGTTTATTTGTATCATGAATAATTTTAGTCATGCATGAACCATATTCAATGAGTCTGTGGGATGAGTGAGGCCATTCTTAGGAAGTCATCATCTGTTCAGATCAGCTCCACTGGGAATGACAGAGAAGGAAGTAGAAGTGAATAAAACGGCCAAGCCAAATCCCTCCAAACAATGAGCTGAAATCCAGAGCTGAAGGTGTATTTTTAGTTCATGGCAGGCTGAATCAATTTGGCATATTGGCTATATTTCACAATCCACATACCCAAGTGTGAAAAGAAAATATTCTCTAATTGAACCTATTTTCTTCTCAAGCTTCCACTCCAACTGTGGCAGAATATTAGGCAAGTCAAGAAAACTCAGCCACTTGAAGGTTTCCCTGAAGGTTTCCAGTTGTTTCAGCCCTCGCCTCTTCCCTAAGCCACATCTACATTCTTGTGGGGCAGGGTGATGGCAGAGATGGGGGTCGAGCCTCTACGTCATTTGGGAAGGTGTTTCCTGTTCTCCACCACCTTTTGTCCATGGTGGCATCTCTGGTGATGGCCACTGCATGGTTTTGCCCTGATAATCAGCCTCTATCCCCTTTGGTATCTGTTGAGACAGCTGGGTCCTTCACTGGCCACGGGCTTGCAGAATCTACAGGCTACTTCCAATAGCCAAGACCTTAAGACGCCCCAACTTGCATGTGCACATATACCATGCACACACACATCAAGCACGCACACATATGTATCCCCTTTGGTCTTGGTCCAAGGAGAGGGGCAAGGGGGCAGGGCCTGGACTCCCTTCCATATGTTCTCCCTGCCTCCATCTGGTCATCTATCATCGTCTCTTTCCATGCCTAAGAGGAGTGGCCTTTGGCTAAATAGTCTGTTCAACCTATTGCTTGTGCTATTGCTTATTTTGGGCCTTTGTAACCTCAAAATCCAGAATTGAATATTACTGTATTATTTCTTTTTGTATTTTAACTTGGGCCTTCTTTCTTTTGAGATAAGGAGCCAAGCTGTGGTTTTCTTGAGGATGTGTTTTATTTTCAGAGGGGCACCACCAAGATGATGTAACAAGGGGAACATTAAAGTGCATGCGTGCATGTGCGCACACACACACACACACACACACACAACCACTCTAAACTTCATGTATCCGTCCTTGCCATTGGCAAAAGGTTGCAGCACAAGTCTTAGATGTGCCAGTGAGGGAGTGCTGAATATTCCTTTATTTCCAAAAAAAAAGAAGTCAAGGACCAGGGCATCAGGCTCTGTACCCAGCAGACCTGGAGGTGGAAAAGATGGTTCTGCAGCATGGTGGCCCACCAGCAGTGGAAAGACTCATGAAGGTGGCTGCATTGCAATGAGCACCATTTAGAAGAACATGAGCTTAGAAGCAGACGGCAGGTCTGCGAGCACATTTCTGAGAAGAAGCTGTGCTTGCAAGATTGTGACAGCTTCTTCCCCCTCCTTCCCAGCAGTGAAAACAATTATTCTTCACATTAGTCTCCCTCAGTTCAGACCCTCATCCATCTCTATCCAAATGGCCTGAGATGAACACTGTCCAAAGAGCTTCTTTAAAAGCCTCCATCAGCACAAATGTGCCAACGCCAGGAATGGCTTCTTCTCCTTTTTGGAGGTCAGGCCTTCCCATCTGCAGAATTATGGCCTCCCCCGGGCTGGCCCGAGCTGTGGCCTCTGCCCATGGCCACGGCTCTGCACGAGACCTTCACGTCCTTTCTGAGTCTTTCCCCAAGTCAGCTCGCATCCCTTCAAGGTTGCTAATGGCCGCCCTTTATTCACTCCGGCGGCACGTTTAGTCTCCTCAGAGCTGGCACTTTGGCCTTTCTCTGTCTTTATTGTCCTGTCAAATGGTTTTGGTGGAGCAAAGTACAATTTACCCAAATCACTGTAGAAAGGAATCAGAAAAACATCTGTAAAGTTGGTTGTCTAATTGTGCTCCTTCCTTTCTATTCTATGAGCAGCTGAAGTCAAGGGAAGCTGTGTGTGTGTGAGGGAGGAGCGGTGCTAATCTCAGGCCCACCCTCCTGTTACCATGTCTTGCAGGTGGGCAAGGTGATAATGGTAACCAATGACCTGCAAGTCAGATGGCTCAGGATAACTGCCTCTGTGAGCTTCCTGAAGTCTAAATCTTACCCTAACCCAACTGGGATTGTATTCTAACAGTTTTTGAATGTCTCGTCAAAAAAAAAAAAAAAAAAAAAAAAAAAAACTATCTATAATGTCATTTGTATTTATACTAAAATAATTAAAAATAACATTGCTGGGTTTAAAGTTGTCAAACAGGGAATGTCACGGGCTGCAAGATGGGCATGTTCATTTCTTGGTGGCTGCTGTAACAAATTACCACAAACCTAGTGGCTTAAAACAATAGAAATGTGTCCTTTTATAGCTCTGGAGGCCAGAGGTCCAAAATGAGTGGTATATGGCTAAAATCAAATTGCTGGCAGGTCTCATTCCTTCTAGAAACTCCAGAGGAAAATCGATTCTGGTTCCTTCTAGAAACTCCAGAGGAGAATCCATCCTGCAGCCTCTCTGGTGGCTGATGACATTTCTTGGCTTATGGTGCCCTCACTCCAGTCTTTGCCTCTGTTGTCACATTACCTTCTCCTTCTCCTCTGTAGTCAGTCAAATCTTCCTCTGCTTCACTCACAAAGACACTTGTGATCACCTTTAGGGCCCAAGTGGATAACCCAGGGTAATCTTCCCATCCTCATATCCTTACCTTAATCACATTTGCAAAGTCTCTTTTGGCATATCTGCTAACATTCTCCATACATTCTCCCAGGTTCCTGGGATTAGGACATGGATATTTGTCCTAATATTCCATCTGACACAGTGAGGGGCCAGTTTCAGCTTGGACTCTATTCAGAAAGTGATGCTTCCTGCCAAAGGGAATGGAAGACACACGTGCCCTTTGTCTCAGCACCCAGGGAGAACACTGAAATGGTCAAAGTGCCAGTAGACAGGGGAGAGAGCTGCAGGACCACTCAAGTGCACCAAAACCATTCCCTGGGTTAGCAGTAACATGAACAGCCAGTATTTTGCAGAGCATTTTGGAGAGAAAAGTAGTGGTCACCAAAACAGGTGACAATCCCAGTCTAAGTGATAAGGAATTTGAAGACTGCAAAGACACTGATGGTTGCCCACCCTAAAGCCATTTCCACCTTTCTTGCTAACATAATCTTGATTTTCCCAAGCTGCAGTGTGCTCAGCCCAGGAAACAACTCCTTTGGATCACACTTTGAATAGAGAGGGTCTAGACAGATCCCATTCCTGGATCACACTTTGAATAGAGAGGGTCTAGGCAGATCCCATTCCTGGATCACACTTTGAATAGAGAGGGTCTAGGCAGATCCCATTCCTGGATCACACTTTGAATAGAGAGGGTCTAGGCAGATCCCATTCCTAGATCACACTTTGAATAGGGAGGGTCTAGGCAGATCCCATTCCTGGATCACACTTTGAATAGGGAGGGTCTAGGCAGATCCCATTCCTGGATCACACTTTGAATAGAGAGGGTCTAGGCACATCCCATTCCTGGATCACACTTTGAATAGAGAGGGTCTAGGCAGATCCCGTTCCCCCTTGCCAGAAGACTGACTGGTCTAGGGTAAGCATGTGGCTCAGTCTCAGCCCATGAAGGCTAAGAGAGGATCTGCTGAAGGGCACGTGGGCTTCTGAAGATTTCCCTTGCTGATGAAAGACAAGAGGGTTTTAAAGAGAAAGGAAGCTCGCCCCTTCCCTGCCTTCTTGCTTTGCACAGTCGTGTGAGGAGGTAAGGCCCAGAGCCGTGACGGCCATCTTGTGATCGAGAGGGACACAGTGGTGGATAAAAGCCAATCCACTGAGGGCGAGAAGCAGGGGAACACCTTTGAAACATCAAAACAACCTCAGGACTGCCCACTGCCATGTCGTCTTTTTAAGTGAACTATAAATTCCTTATGGCTCATTCCACTGTTACTCAAATTGTCTGTGATTTGGAGCTCAATGAAACCTAAGTGATAAAACAAACATAAGGTCCTTAGAAGGAACTAACAGAACAGGGACAAGGAACAGAAAACTGGAGTTCAGATGCAGCCTCCTGGATACTAAAGATCCACCCATTCTTCCCAGCGAAGAGCAACCTTACATTGCTGTCTGAACTCCAGTGCATTGGCAGCGTTATCACTAAGCATCTTGCTGAGGAGTTACTATATGGCGATGTGCCTAGAGCACTCACTCCTGAGTTTGTAACAGAATCTCGAGCATCCTTTAATCATCTTCATACGTCACAAACTCAACATTCCCTTCAAGTACCATGATACCTGAATTGGTAGATGCTATCAATAATAGTTAGGGCTCCGATGCTTACATTGAACTGCTAAATTAGATAAGTTTCATTTCCTCAGCCCCTCCATTTAGAGATACTCAGGTGTGTCCTTTTTGGGATACTTACTTCAGGCTGGTTATATCACATCTCCTGCACGTACCTTCCAAATCAGAGAGATGTCCCTCAGCTCCAGGCATCGCAGCAATCAACAACACCATTAATTAATCCTGAGTGTAATTTAAGCTACTTTAAAGAAAATTCAGGCAAACAGATATAAAATACCTATCTTTCTTGCTGAATTGCTTGTTTGAATTCCCTCATTGATATCAGACTTAATTATGCAATATCTCAGAAATACACAAATATCTGCGATTTTATTTCAGAGTGTATTTGAAAGACAAAGATTTAAATGCCCTGTGTGGTTTCAGGAGCATAATGGATCTTACAGAGGCTGAGGTAGGGGAAAAAAAAGAAGAAGAAGAAATAAACCAAACTCCCTTATTCAGGTGAAATGGAATTCAAACTATGTCGAATAATCTAAGGAGGAAGACATTGGCTCATTTCACAGTGCAGATTCTAGGTCCTCTACTGATTTTTCTTTTAGGGAATACATCTTTAAGAAGTCACCACCTCTTTTGGGACACGGTTAAAGTATGCCTGTACCACTGATTAGCTACATAACTTTTAATCTAGGAGGTTACTAATTTGTCTGACAACTCCCTGACCATTCGGCTCTGTCCTTCTTTTTTCTGAGTCAGCACACTCACTCTTAGAGAAGCCTGCATCTTGCAGAGCTGTCACTTCTATCAAACACAATGCCCTCAGGGTTTATGCTCATCATTAAAGAAAAAAAAAAACTTGTTAGAGTATTAGCCAGGCCCAGTGCAGCGCCGTTAAATTAATTTTAGAGATGTATCTAGGTCAGACATCGATCTGCATGTTGCATACAAACACACCAGCTAGTTACCTAGTATTTGCATGTTTCTAGGCTGTTAGGGCCATGCTTGATGGAGAATTACCCTTTATTTTGGCCCCAGATGGAAAAATGGCTGTTCCTATTCAATATAACCATAAAGTAATTGTGGTATTTCTTCTGAAAGTTGGCCACCGCAGAATATTTCCAATGATTTTTTTAGAAGACTGTTTCTAAAGGGCATCAACATTTCTGTCTGTTACCTGGCAATTTTTATACAGAATCGTTTGATGCCCAAATAATTTATGAATCCTCCACATCTCATTTTATCTTCTGTGTAGAAAGAATGTGTTTCATAAAGTCCCTTTAGAGGTAATGAAGTTTCAACACAAAGCTGAGATGATAAAGTTACAATATATTGTCCTTTGGGTAGAAATTAAGCTTCACTGGTGGATAAAGAATATTTAAAGTATGTACGACGCAGAAGATCTGTATTAGAAAAGATAAAATCTGTGAGAAGAGTCTGCAATACGCATGTTCTTTCATGCTAGGATGCCAAGCAACCCAAGCATAACCAAAGGAGTCCAAAATTATTACAGAAGGAAACCTTTTGACCTTGCACATCACACTCCTAGGATGACTTGTGTGCCATTTTACGAACATATATTTCTTGTGGAGTTGAATGAAACTGACAGGTCCTCACAGTCTTCTCAGCTATTTCATAAAAGGCATGGCAATGCAGGTAAGCACAATAGCATTGTCACCAGCTGAGAATTCAGACAGAATCAGCCAGTATGTCCTGAAAAAGGCCCTTGTTAGACAAATGAGGAAACCAAGGTTGAGACAAAAAAAAAAAAAAAAGAAGTAACCTGCCTAGTCCCACAAGCATCCTTTAACTGAAAAGTGCTGTGTGTCAATTCCTGTTAGTATGCAATCTGTATAAAGATGACCTCCATGCTTAGATAGTGTTTATGATAGCGACACCATAGTTCCAGGAAGGAATTTTAATGCCTTTTATAACAACTTGTACTGTGACTTGACCTGATACAAATACTATCTAGAGGACCCATGATAACTGGTGCTTTGTTTCTCCAAAGCTTACAGTCAGGGGAAAAGCTGGGTAAATGACAGCACAAGACACAGTCCACTGCTCAGTAAGCCCAAGGAGTAGAGAAGGGAGGTGTGCTTAACACTATCCAAGTTAAGTACTAACAAAGCACAAGTGTCACTAGATTGGACTATTGTGCTGATGACTTTTTGCACTGGACTGAAACAAACATTGCAACTACAGCCTAGAGATCTGAAAATCCCAGCAACGTGGAATACGGACAAAACGATGACATCAAGATATAACTTGTAATAGCAAGTCACTTTTGATTAGATCACTAGCACTTTTGTGACTCAATGATGTGACATGATTACGTCTGAAGCCAGCCCAGGAACACGCAAAATGATGACTGTGTGATTAACTAGGCTGACTCATGGGCACGGTGGGTCACGGGCAACTGAAAGTCTAAGACTTCCGGGAGATGGAGAGAGCTAGAGCTCATTTGCTTTACATGGGAGATCGAGGACAACTTGAAAAACGAAGATTGCACGTTAGAAAAGGGAGATTATGTCTTGGATTAAAAAGGTTTCTGTCATTGGAAAGTATGATAAAGGATGATGGTCAGAGTTTCTGACATCATTTTTTCTGACATTGCATGAAGGTTGTGTGTTAATCACAGCAGGTTTGGAGGAAGCAGCACGCTGTGGTAGATTTTTTCCCCTGTCTGCACTTGCTAGCCATGTGAGCTTAGACAGGTCAATGCTCTAAGCCTCAGTAAAATGGGGACTCTAATATTCTTTTACTGGTTGTGGGCAGATTAAATAACATGGCATGGTGTGTAGCCCATAGTAGGTGCTACCAAATACTTGAACTTTTAGAAGATGCATTTCACTACAGGGTCATCTTTTGACTTGATTGCATGTCTACTAATTAATTCTATGTCCACTAATGAATTTTAAGGGAAAATGTAAATGCAATTAAAAATCAATGAAACCAGTATGAGGACCTTCTCACTTCTCACCCTCCTAAAACTACCTTACAATATGAGAGTCAGAAAAAAATAAACCAGCATTGACAGAACAAAAACAAATCATAATTGAATGTATCACACTGTGCATGAAGATTATACAACTGAGAGGCACACTGGGCCAATTCACATCCACCAAGGAAATTATGCCACACGTCAGGGAAAGCCCCAGCAGAGGAGGTCAGCGTGGGCAGCAAGGGGGTCACCTGCCCCAGACAGAGGCTTTATGTGAATGGCCTTCTCCCTGAAGCTCTATATGGGCAATGTTAGCAACTCCATGAAGAATAGTTCTAAGGAAAACGGATTATGTCCTTATGTAGAGCTCCCCAAACTTGTCTGTTAAGACTCAATTGCAGCCTTATTCAAAATACTCATTCCAACAGAACGGTAGATCATTCTTATTAACAGCAGAGCTGAGAAACAGCAGAGCTGGTCTAGCTTTTCACAAGCCAGTTTGGTGCTAGCATTGCCCATTTGCACAGGTGTACCACGACACTATTTCCAGTTAAAAGCTTGTTTTCAGGTGTTTGTAATTCCAGCAAAGCCCTCCAAGGAGAACTCTATGAATTAAAATACAGACAATAATGTCATCCCACTTACCCAAGTCTACCACTTAGCCCCTGCCCAGAAATTCCCCTGCAGGCCACTTCAGAGACATACGAGGACTGCCTACTTTCTGGCAGAGACCGTAAGGAAAATACGCTGAAATATATGAGGAAGGCAGATTCTTTGCTCAGTGCTTCATTCAAACCATGCCCGCCTTATTTTTCATTTGTTTCTAACAGTTCTCACATGGCGATCCTCGGGTTCCAGCATTACCTGAGAATTTGTTGGAAATAAACATTCTGTTCCCAACCCAGACCTACTGAATGAGAAACTCTGGGAGTGGGCCCCAGCAATCTGTTTTAGCACACTTCCAGAAGATTCTAATGTACTCTAAAGTTTGAGAGCCACTGGTTAAAAAACAGACAAACAGGCCGGGCGCGGTGGCTCACGCCTATAATCCTAGCACTTTGGGAGGCTGAGGCAAGCAGATCATTTGAGGTCAGGAGTTCGAGACCAGCCTGGTAAACATGGTTTCACTGTCTCCACCAAAAAACAAACAAACAAAAAAATTAGATGGGTGTGGTGGCGGGCACCTGTAATCCCAGCTACTGGGTAGGCTGAGGCAGGAGAATCGCTTGAACCTCGGAGGTGGGGGTTGCAGTGAGCCGAGATCGCGCCACTGCACCCCAACCTGGGTGACAGAGCAAGACTCTAACTCAAAACAAAAACAAAAAACAGACAAACAAAAAACCAGGCCATTTCCCGACTTATTTCAATACAGCGACCCACTAAGTTTGTAACTAGTTAGGTCTCCCAAACATTTGTAGAGATTTTTCTACATTCAGTTAGAGGAAGGTAAAAAAACAAACATCATTTTCACGATTGACATTCTGTAAAGTAGCTATGAAAACATCAGAGTGAGACAAAAGCTGATCATTAGAAAAGAAAAGCAGTTATTCTAATTTCACCACTTTGAGTATTTACTTTCGTAAGGGCAAAGTCACCCGGTGAAGTCATTTTTCACACAAACTAGGATCTAATCAGGCTGCAATGCCTCTTCAAGGCGCAATGGCTGCAGAGCTCATCAATGTTTCTGTGTACGTTGTGAGGTTCGATTTTAGCTGCCGAAAGTATGAACAGCCACTCAGTGACAATTGTTCAAGGGATAAAAAGAATGTTTTAAATTTAATGCTTCTTTGTAATGTATCCTCCAGCGTTCTTTTGATACATATATATAAGTATACTCTTACATACATGTTTCCTACTTTTCCTAGTGTATATAATAATTAAGGGTATTAAGATGTACGTATAAATATATTCTATATAGAGAGAAATAAAGGTTGAATGTAAGCAGGCTTTAAATGGGAGAAATTGAAGTCCATTATATTTACACACAAATATATAAGGAAAAAGTGTACTATGGAATACAATATACTCTATTAATTCTCGCATTGGTTTAGAAAACTCAAAAGAACACAGTTAAATGAACAGGAATTGAAGGTGCATGATGGATGCGTCCCTCATAGCATTTAAATCTCTTCCACTTGATTAAAAATTCCTAGTTCCTCTTCACTGAATTGTTTAGAGTTTTTGAGCAGCCTCTGCCCTGATTAAAACAAATTAGCATCAAAGATCCCCTGTTGAATGAGAAATCATTAATTGAGAAACATGCAATGCTCCTTAATTACCTTTAGAACAGTCAGAGAACAAATAATCTCAGGTTCCAGAGGGCCCTGCCTGCTCTGCACCGTGGACTCATTTCGTGTAGCTGCTGGAATAAAACTCAAGTAGCAAACACTATTGGGGAATATCAATGCAAGCTTCAGTAAACACACTGTAGATTGTTTATCTAAAAGAAACATATCTAGGTAATGACTAACCGGAAGAGAGGAGAATGTTTTAGTCTGTTATTTTGAGGAGAGCTTTAAAAGTGTTTTACATATGCCAATATTGATTGAGAAAGAATGTGAGCTGCTCTTTCTGATACAAATTTTAATGCTTTGTGTAAAACACTTCATTTACACAATTACCTGATAAGATTTCAGAGTCTTAGGTACAGATGTGTAAACTTTATCATTTCACAGTGGAACGGAAAGCTCCAAAGTGTTAAACTGTACAAAATCCAGCTACCGATGGAAATTCAAATTATGACAGGGCACCATAGTTCTTCCTTTATATACCAATACAATGATTATGACAGCTTAGGTAGGTCAGTGATAAATGATGCATCCCTCCACCTTTAAAATCTGGTCAACCTTTCATAAGACCCCATGGGAATGTCAATAGAAAATCAAATTGTTATAGATATTATGACAATGTAAAGAATGTTGCCAAATGCTTGTACCCAGCACCATATAGAGAGCCCTCTGACAAGAGGGGCATGGCACTGAGTGTGAGGTTCTGAAGATTGTAGAAGCACATTCCTCCCAAGCACCCTTGCAGAAAGCAATGTTCTCATTTTTTCTACATGGGGTAAATAAAGCATAGTAAAGTACAGTTATTCTGCTGAGGGTAGAATTTTGGTTTTATTCTAGTTTTCCCAGGCCTCCGTTTTAACCACTAGATCATGCATGCTTCCTCAGCAGTCTTTGAAAAAATTGACAGAATTGATTCAACTATCTCTACTTTTTGGATATTTTGGTTCAACATACAGTTTACAGACTGATTCAGATAAAATAAAGCATAAAACTTCCCAAACAATACTGCAATATAAGATCTATATTAATGTGATTAAGACCCAATTTGGGGAATTTGCATTTAATTTTTAGTGGCATGAAGTGACATGTTTTATGAGTTGAATTACACTTTTTATCAACAGTCTCAGATTTCAAACTTTGTAGAGATTATTAATCACTATTCTTTGTCTTGCATCCCACCAAGATAATAAACTTGATGCTGCTACAATCTTTGCTAATACCGCAAATAGTCCCTTAGTGCCTACATTATAAGGGCAATTATCAAGACTCCATCAAGAATATGTACACAAAGTAATTTGCGCCAAAAAACAGAATGTTATTAACTGTCTTAATGCAGTATAGAGGACTATAAACATGGTCGTAATATTTCAAAACAGTAGGAAAATTGTTTTTTCTCAAAGGGTTCCCAGGAAGGTGTATGCTTTTTGGGATCTCCACAATAATGATCAATCCAGTAATGTGCAAAATGAAAATGGTTCAGATATATTATCACTTACAAGAATTACTTAAACAAAAAGGCCATCACATGTCTTCTAGACATTGTTCATAAAAAGAAAATCACGTAATTTAAACATTGC
Source organism: Symphalangus syndactylus (assembly GCF_028878055.3). Taxonomy (NCBI): domain Eukaryota; kingdom Metazoa; phylum Chordata; class Mammalia; order Primates; family Hylobatidae; genus Symphalangus; species Symphalangus syndactylus. The sequence goes on from NC_072424.2 coordinate 22,503,381, forward strand.
ACATTATGTATAAAAACACAACCAAGGCATCCTTCTACGTTGTTACAAATTTCTAGTTTGTAAAGCTGATCATAGACACAGCCTCCTGAGAAACAACATGATGCTATTTTGTAGTTCTCCCTTCTAGAAACGCTGCTTCAGTTAACAGCCGACACTTGTAGCGTTTTTTGTTTTGTTTTGTTTTTGGCTTTGGAAGGTCAAATTGGAGCTGTCACTTCAGAAATCAACAAGGAGTGAACACCGGATTCTCAGAGTTTTTTCCCTCTTCTAATTAGTTCATCTGCCCCTAAATGTTTGGGGAGGCCATATTCTTTTATCCTCACATGGAAACAAGTTTCAAAGGAACTTGGAGATCTGACTCTCAGAAGGAATAGTCTTGATAAGTAGCATATCCTGTTCGCCATTATCTATTTGTGTTGCAAGGTAATTCATTTCAGGTTGAAATCAAATTGCTTTAAGCTGGGCTGCTGTTTTTATTGGTGTCCTTCCAGCTGGCCTTCCCTTTTAAGTGCCATCGTATTTCAAACAAGCTGATCTAAAGGAAAAGATTACTGCTGCCAACGTGCATTGTAACAAGGGAATAAAGATGTGCAAGACCTATTTTATGTTATTTATTTATATTTAAAACGTTGGTAGAGGTATGAGAGAACTAGTCTGCCACTGGCGGAATGAGCTGACTAGTCAGTGAAGGGTTAGGAGAGTTGTGTGAAGATGAGAAAGAACATCTAACACAATTTGTTAGTATTTGCTATAAAACTGTCACTTAAAGTTGAGGAAGGTAATTTTAAAAATATGTAACAGATATTGTAAAAATCTTGAAAAGCACAACTCTAAATCACCAGGCAACACATACCATTGGTTCCAATTGCAATTTATTTGGGAACTGTGGCACATATAAGCACTTTAGTGTTAGCACCACCACAACAACAAAATCAAGGAAAAAAATCAACGCGCATGATTCACTGAATTTAAACCTGGACCTTTTCATAGTAAAAGAAGAGAACATTTAACTATGATCTACTTATTTCAACAACAACAAAAACTCATCACAAAACCTACATGAGTTAGCATTTTAATCTCCGCTTACTCAGAAATTTAGATAACTGGCCCATGGCATTAAAAAAAAAAAACAACTCGGCATTTGAGTTAAAATTCGAGTATTTCTTCACACAGGACCTGTTCTAAGAAAACTTATATGTCACTGGAAAGAACAAAATTTAAAATATCTTTGGGCAATAGAGGCTACAGAAACACAAAGAATTATAAAAGAATTTGCTTGGTAATGCTATTTTCCTAGGCAGATTTTCTAGAGTGAGATTTCCTGACTGTGCACACAGCCAGGCTAAAGAAACTTATGTCTAAACAACTATCTTCCCTGAGTGACAATACCACTCAGGCCAGATACCACTTCTGCCAAAAATAACCAGGAAATACCACTTCTGCCAAAAACAACCAGAAAAGACCACTTCTGCCAAAAATAACCAGAAAATACCACTTCTGCCAAAAATAACACGGGTTAAAGCTTTTGATGGTGAGAAGAATACAGTGTTTCTGCAATGGTCTTTCAGGGGTTTGGTTTCTTGTTCAATTAAAACTACTCTACACCCAATCCCTGAAGGGGGAGAAGGTTAGAATGGGGGTGGGGGTGGGGGAGTGTAGTTTACAGAAGCTCATTTAAAATTATACTGTTGTTTCATATTTGGAAAACAAAATAATACTAGCTGTTCTCATAGTAGGGCTGGAGAAAGTAAAGCTTGATACTATCTTGGCTGCCATGGCCAAGCCAGGTACCCTGATTCTAAACAAGCGACGAAGCATGTATGAATCTGGAGCAGGAATTGTGTGTTTACCATAAGGGTTATAGGTTGGAGCTGAAAGAACGGCTATCACTCACATCTGCCACTCACAGGTGATTTTAGGCCAGAGAAAAGTCAGTTTTAAGCTAAACTCTCCAAATCTCCTTATAGCCACTGGTCCACCATCAAAAATCTGAAAAGGAGAGTGTGCAAGGCTTACATGTTCACAGAGCAGCTGCTGCTGTCTGTGGCGAGAGGCCACCCGACAGCCCTACCTATTTTGGGCGCATCTTCATCCAGGACCCTCCAAAAGCTTCTCTTTCTTCTCTGATGTTCCTGGGAGACGGCAGCCAGGCTGGGCATGTTTCTCAAGGTTCGGTGGTCCTCTTCTTCCCAGTCCCTTCCTGGCCTGGCCTCTTGGAGGTGTGACGGGGAGGAGACCACCATTCCATCCCCTAGAGCACAGGCAGGGCCAGCCTCAGGGTTAGGCCTCAGGTCAGAGCTCCTGGCAAAGCCTTCTTGAGGCCCCGAGCCCGGGAGGTGTCCCAGGTGCTGGGCCCAGGTGCTGTGGGGGGAGGGGCTGGAGAGAAGAGAGAAGTTTAGATCCTCCTTGTTTTCTCCTTCTCGGTGGGACCTTACAGAAGCCTAGCAGAGCAGTGCCACTGAAAGAAGGCTGGGCCCCTGATGGCCACATAAGGGCCAAGCCCAGAGCTTGCCAGAGAACATGCAGGCTTTCCCCAGAAGACTCAGCTATGCCAGAGCTTCCCCGGTCTAGATAGCTGACTTTTATTCTAAGTAAGAGCAATTTCTAGAACACATGTCCTGTGGCGTAGATAGACCCTCATTATAGCCAGATTCTTAGCTGCCAGGCCTTGTGAGTTTTGCCTTTAATTCTCAGGAACATTCCAAGTGCTCAGCACGCCCTTCACAGAGAACATACAGGAAAGGTCAATGCAAATCTGGTGAAGAGGAAAAGAGGGGGAAATGTATTTTGAATGTCAAAATTCAATAACAAACTATATAATCACCTCTTTGATGGAGAGGGGCTTTTTCAAGTTCTCAGAGTGCTTTTTCCTGTGCGACCACGAAAGGATAAAACAAAAACAAAAACAAAACAAAACTGCATTTGGCAGTGGGGGTTGGAAGAGCCAATGTTTTTATTTCAATAAAGTCCTGATTAACAGCACATTATAACATAAAATGTTGGCTTTCTAAAATGGGCTTGAACTTTTACACAATCTGTTTTGAACACTGGCATGCACACCTGTGTACATATATACTGATAGGAGCTCCGGTTCTAATTCTTAATTTCAAAAAATTTTGATAAAACTAAAATGTTAAATGTACACTCTAACGAAATCACTGCTGTAACACCAACCAGATGGCTTGTATTCCTTGGAAAATTCTTTAAAGCATTTTGAATTAGAGCAATAACTTCGTTATTTAGAGAACTCCCTCTAATGGTCGATAAAGGCAGCACTTTGACCCAATGCAGTGTTTCCCTAATTTGCCTAATGGTAAGAAGCACTGAGGAGCTTATTAAGAGTACTGCTCTCCAGGGCCTACCTCAGTGTTTCTGAATCTAAATCTCTAGAGGTGAAAGTGGGAATCCGCCTGAACCCAAGCAATTCCTGTAATCAGGTAAGTTTCAAGCTCACCCTAGTATACCGCAAATGGGTTTTGAAACTCAACATTTAAAAAGAGCATAGGTGGGTAGAATTAGTTCATTTGGTCAGTTTTCATTTTAAAATCTTTTTTAAATATGACACCTTTCAAATCATAGTTTTATGTTCACTGAGAAAAGATGTATCATGTATAACCACAAAATGTAAGCACTGACCCTGTCTTGCCTAATTTGTATGTGAAAGGTGATAATTGATGCTCTTGTCTTAATGTCATCAGTCAGTAATTTTAAGAAATACTCTCCTAAAACTATAGATTTAAGAAGAGTTTAAGTCTTCATTGACTAAATGTCAAAGTCGTTTTGTAGAAATCCCTATATCTTAGAAACATAGGAACTTACAGGGAGTCTTTTTGAAAAACCTGATTGACCTTTACCTACGATGAAAAGATGGGTGAAAATTAATAGGTGGATTCATAAAACAACTGGTAGAAAAAGAGTGGCCTGGTGTCCCCACGGTTGTTAATACCAGCTACACTGCATCGAGGTCCCACTGTGGGAGCTTTCTGTGTGTTACCATCTAGCCTCGCAATGCCTCAAAAGGTGGGCACCATTACCGCCCTTTACAGACGGAAGGCTGAGGCTTCAAAGGTGAAACTGACCCAGCACCACACACCTGAAAGCCGGGTCCAGTGCCCGTTTTCCAGCCTGTGTGCCAGTGTGCACCCTAAATGACCTTATACCATGAACTGCAGCCATACAGTCACCTCTATCTTACTGCAGCCGAAAGAAAATGAGCTGTTGGGAAGTACAGCAAGGATCAATTACCTTTTTAAATATGAACTATTTGAAGTTTTCCTGTTGAACATAACACTATAGTATATGGCATCTCTGTGTATCACTAAAATAAATTTTCATTTAAAGAATTATGAGAATCCTAATCCTCTTAAAATTTATTAGCTGAATCTGTAAGTATGTGCAAATTCTTTTCCAATAGGAATTTTCTAGTTCAAGTAGAATCCCCAGGTTAATTTTTAAAACTCCACTGTATTTAACCAATTTTTTTTCATACTTGGCAAAATAAAACATCCTAAAATCTAAGGAATTTTTCAAAGTCATTCTAAACTGAAATGTTTAGAATTCCATTAAGGTTAGTTTTCAAGAGAATCAGCCATTTAACTGCGAAATTCTGGGAAAGTATCTGCATATTTGTGTGGTTTGATTTAAAAAAAAATGAAAGCATCCAAATTTAAAGTGTCTGGAATGTAGGGGGAAAAACCAACAGATTCAAAGTGATTATCCTTGATCCTTGATGTCTTTTCAATCCACTTCACCTGAGGGCAAAGAATTTATTGCCAGTGAAAATCTTTGATAAGTTGAGAATTAACTGCATAATCAGCCACAGAGTTAGCAATATGTGGCCCAGAAAGGTATAGCATGACTTTAACTTAACATGGTGTCTCATAATTCTCTACAATTTGAATTTTCAAATTTTAAGAACCCAATGGGATTTGAGGTGAATAAAACTTGATAATTCTTCCACAGTAATACTATCTGCTTAGCCTCCCTAAAAATATAGCTTATATAGATTTTACATCTAAATCTGTATGTTTTTGTATTTTCACTGTTATGCTTTCTCTTGTGACAATTGTTAGAGAAATAAATTGGGCAATCACTTTTTAAAAAATGATTATATCTTTGTAATCATTAGTTTTATCAATTTATTTTTTCATGAGAGAAGTCAATATTTAGAGGGTCCAAAAGAAGCTAATAAAATTACTTGATTGTTTTTAGGAGATATTTACAAACTTAGCTCATTCCTTTACTGAGAGAGAAAATATCGTAGGGAAGTAGAAACAACCAGTGGCCTCCCCCTCCAAAAAAACCCCACAGAGTATAGATAAAATTACTAAAATTACTCTAAGAATTTGTCTTATTTTTAATGCATGGAAAATAGCAAAATTATCATGCCAACATGAGGAATATATACTATAATTCATAAATGCCTAATTATCAAAATAATGACATAGTCATGGTTAGATGCAACCTAGCAATCTTATACAAGATGCAACTACATATTGTATGATCATTCCTCTTATATATTACATTCAATCCTCATCAAATTAAGCTATGTATAAATGGCATTATGAAATAAACATTTAATATCACAATAGGGTCGTAGTCTGCTACTGTACAACCATGGCATGCAAGTAACTATGCATTAGCTGTAAACAGTAAAGTGTCATTACCTTCCAGAAATCCAAAGAATGTGAAAAGTACATATATAGTACTAAACATCAATTGTATTTAAATGACCTTCATATTTAACAAAGCTGTATCATATACAGCAGCTTTGGAGATTTCTGTCACTGTTATACATATCTTGTAGCCACCCTGAAGTTAGGAAACTGTAGCTCCAAACTATATCTGTTAATGCTACTGAGCTTTAGTGAACTGTGGTCAGTATTACGTTGTAAATGGTTCTATGTTCTAACGTGAAGTATGTTTTATTTTTCCTTTCTGCCATAATTCAGAATTTTGAGTCACTAAGAGTATGCTGACTGTGGACAACCATGGACATATTTTCTAAACCATAGACTTTTTCTCATGACATGGATGCGCTCGTGTTGGGAAGAAGACTCCTGTTGATGCTTGCCAGCCAGTGCTCTTCTCTACTTGTATTCTAGGTTGAACAGTTGGCACGAAGGAACTCAGGCCATCTTGAGAGATGTCGCCTCTAAAATACATTTTGTAACATTTGTAAAAGGTAGTTAAAATCTAGCAGCTAGGAGAGGAAGGGCAAAGAAAGATCCATTCTTATAAAAATGCAGATGGATCATTTAGATCTGATCCAATGATTCTTAGGCAATTAAAAATAATCATACTGGAGCAGAAGCTTGTATGCTGTAAAAGAACCATTTCGGCTCTTTTCAGGTTGTGGCATTGGAGGCTGTTTTTGGAAGGAGGGGGACAACTGATCACTGGACAGGCTTTTCCATGCTCTATCAGCTCTGATAATGAGTTAGGCAGTTGGCATGGATGACACGAATTCCCTCTACACTGAGCATTCTAATAAACCTCCTGTGAAGTTGCACAGAATGAGTTGAACTCATTCTGGTCTGCATTCCAGTTAGGTGGAAAGCTGTCACATTCTCAGACTGAGTTTGGACGTGATATGGTCATGTGAAATATTTAAATACATTACCTACATCCTACTACATCAAAATCTTGCCTTCACATTTACAAAGAGATAAAAGAGCATTTAAAGCCATTGCAATGTGTTCATTCCCTGTTCATATACAGGTGATTCAAGTTTGCTTATGAGGCAAAAACTGTACAATTCTCATCATTCAGGCATAAAAAACGTCTTTCTTTAAAGTCTTGGGATATAAACAGTTGATTTATATGAATTACATATTTTTCATCTTCATTAAGAAACGATATACATCTTTTTCCAGAGTAATTTAATGTTAGCTATAATAAGCCTAAGATAGTGGTAAAAACTGACTTTATCACCTGTGACCATCAATACTTTTATAAAACTCATGAACATTCTTTGGCCACCTGGGTCATTGTCCATTTGGAAGGAAACTGTACTCAGGCTCTGGATGATACAGAGATTTGCCTCCATAAAATCCGAGGCCATAGAACAGCTTTAGCAGAAGCCCGAAATAAAACAGTACAGAATATATAGGAGCGGTTTCCATTTCTCAGACACAAGTTCCTTGACGTGTTGAAAGGTGTTTTCGATTCCGGACTCCAGAAGTCTTATCTTTACTATCTGAAGCTTTCTGTTGTGAAATATCTATTAGGGCACTGGCAATTGCAAGGCCTGGAAGAAAAGAGAAAAGCATTTAAATGCTTGCTTAGACGTTTCTGGGATGGCAACAGTGGTGGTGAAGGGCCCTGTTTTTTTATTGCTTTTCATTTAGTCATCACACGTTTGGCTGTTAATGGAAGTTTTCAAGTAGTTTGCCCTTTACCTAAAATGTTTCTTGACTTGGGCATGTGAACTTCACAAAGGAAGAAGAACAAAGATCTAAGAAAGTTAACTGACTCTGTCTTGGAACAATCAAATCAGTGTTTGACAAATTATCGCATTTAGTTGTGCATATGACCCTAAACCTTCCTCTCCATGTCTGAACACAAGTTTGCTGTGGAGGTACTAGAAATTTTAAATGTTACTTTTTTTTTCTTTTAGGAACAAAACTAGTCATGTTAAGATTTTTAAGAACATTTCAACCAGTTTTAGGTTTACTAAAAAATTAAACCAATATTGACATAAAATTACCAACTAAAGTCCATAATCCACATTAGGGTTTACTCTTTCTGTTGCATAGTTCCGTTGGTTTTGACAAATGCATAATGCAGGGTATCCACCATTAAAGCATCGTACAAAATAGTTTCACTGCCCTAAAATACCCCCGCACTTCACCAATTTATCCCTCTCTTTCCCCAAGTCTCTGGCAACCACTGATCTTTCTTTAATGTCTCTGTAGTTTAGCCTTTTCCAGAATGTTGTGTGGTTGGAATCACACAGTACGTAGCCTTTCAGACGGTCTCCTTTCACTTAGAAATATGTACTTAACGTACCTCCATCTCTTTATTTTTGGCTTGATAACTCATTTCCTTTTATTGCTGAATTATATTCCATTGTGCGGATGTGCCATAGTTTGTTTATGCATTCGCTACTGAAGGACATCTTGATTGTCCTTGCTTCCAATTTTTGGTAATTGTGAATAAGGCTGTTAAAAACATGTGTGTGCAGGTTTTTATGTGAACATAACATTTCAATTCATAAGTACCTAGGAGCCTGATTGCTGGATAATATGGTAAGCGTATGTTTTAGTTTAGTAAAAAAAAAAAATGCCAAACTGTATTACACAGTGGCTGTGCCATTTTGTATTTCCACCAGCAATGAATGAGAGTTCTTGTTGCTTCACAACCTCACCAGCATTTGTTGTTGTCAGCGTTTTAGGTGTTAGCCATTCTAATAGGTGTGTGGCAGTATCTTACAGTTGTTTAAATTTCCAATTCTCTAATGACATATGATGCTGAGCACCTCTTGATATAATTCTTTGCCAAATGTATATCTTCTTTAGTGAGTGTCTGTTCAGATCTTTTGCCTGTTTTTAATTGGGTTGTTTATTGTCTTACTGTTGAGTTTTAAGAGTTCTTTGAAGATTTTGGATATCAGTTCTTTATCAGATATGTGTTTTGTAAATATTTTTTTCCCAGTCTATGGCTTGTCTTTTCATTCTCATAAACTGTTTTAAAAATTACAAAAGCACTCCATGGATAGAGTTATGCTATGTACAAATGGACATGGAAGAAAGACCACTTGACATTTAGCTGACAAGTGTCTTAAGTATTAGAAAAGGACCTTGAGTATTATTGACCGAATGTGACCACAGATGCAGAGCTGTAGCTATCACAGGTAATTTAAGAAGCATATTGTTTAATTTTGTTGATCTGCTTTGTTACATTGTTTGTCCAATGATGGACAGGAACACTTGCTAAGATGCTCCAGGGATAGTAAAGATTTCATTAAGTTTATAGAAGCAATGGCTCAACCAGATAATTTGGCTTATCATAGCTACATATGAATCATTTTCATATCTGTTGAGTCCCATATAACTCTTGAGTAAAATCAAATGTATCAAATCACCATACTAAACCATGAGGCCAGATTGGCCTTGCTTAAGAAAAGGCCACAAAAGGACTTTTGGCTCATTTTCCTTTCTACAAGGTCTTGAAGACTTGACTTTGAATAGCAGACTTCTTCTCCACATGTTACTCTTAGAGGAAGATCATTTTCAGATCTTATCCTACGTAGAATATCATTATTTTATTCCTGTGGGTCAGTTAATTCTGGGTAAGCTTCACATATTTCCTGGCAGGAACAGAATTCAGAGATTTATGGACAGAAAGAAATGCCAATAAAGGGATGTGGGCACTGTAAGAGGAAAGCAAACTAGCCTAGTGCAGTGTTGCCGGACTCAAGGGAGGGCCGAGCCCAAGGAGTCTGTAAAAGGTGGCAAACGGGCCAGCAGGGTAAGGCCTGTGGCAAAGGCCATTAGACTTCCTCCAAGAAGATTCTGATGATCTTTGAGTCATTTCTGTATCTAACTGAGGATGGAAGCCTGAAAGTTAAGCAAGGAATGGAGTAACAGGAAGTACGGCCAGCAGACATAAGTTCCATGTTTAAGATGTTTAGCAATGGGAAGAGATAAGTAAGGTTATCTACATAACAGAATTAGCAGGGTCAGATGGAATTTATGTGGATGCATGGAATTATGAAAGTGCATTATTTAAAGGAAAAGAGAACCTTGGATACATTTGAAAACAGAAGAGATTTGTGAAGAAGGAGAAATTTATGGTGTTAGCAAGGAAATAAATTACAAAATTATAATAAGCACTGGCTAAGCTGATAAATTCACAGATTTACCTTTTAAGGGTTGCTCTTAAGTAATTTGCTCTTTCAGGATATTAAATATCATCCTGAATGTTTTAGAGTTATTACAAGTTCAAAGTTTACATAAAAGCTGTTTTCTTGACCTTTGAAGAGCACATGGGAACTTCTGAAGAGTCCAACATAGATGTTTTAAACACTTACTCTGCGGTAGTAAATAATTATTTCATTATTTGTTTAATTAATGGAGCTGAAGGACCTTGTTATTATTTTTAAAATTGCAGATTGTGGTGGTGCTAACTAAAAGTTCAGGCTGACTGTAAGTTTCCACTGATCTTCTGGCATACTTCTGTCATTATTTACAACTTCCTGCTGTTTTATTCCTGGCACCAACTAATCCAGAGACAGCCAAATATGACAAATAATATATGTCTCCTTTAATGTGGACAGAGACCACTTACACTAATTTCAATGATCACAACATCCAAATATGAAATCATGTTATTCATTAAACTACTGCATGATGTAGTCCAAAGAAGCTCTGAAAAAATAATACTTTCCATTTACATGTGAATGCAAATGTTTTCATTACAGAAGACACAGCATCAGGAGAGGAGTAAGCAGTTTGAGTTGCCAAAACAGGAAATTCTATGCTAATTCAAAACTGCCACCGTATCGCTGTATTTCATGAAGTCCAGAACCTAATTGAAGCAATGTCTCTCACAACATGTCCTGGGTTTACTAATGATTCTGAAACTTGGAAACACATTCAGTTGAAAATCATAAATATTTCAGTTCTTAATTTACAAATAAAATTGCAAAGCATGCTTATTTTTAATTTGACAGGTTTTTGTCATTTCTTATGAAAATGTAACAATCAACTGCATTTTCAGATCTGCATAAATGGCAATGTGTATGTAGAAAGGCTTGCACTTCTCTAGGCAGAGATATTTACGTGTTCACCATGGTGCACTCACAGAGAACACTCAGGGCCATTTGCCCAAAGTCTCATCTGCCCATTTGATGGGCCAAACGACGTTTCGTTTGGCTTAGGCCCTTTACTGGACTCCACCGCTTGTGGCCCATCATGAGTTATTCTTCTTTATAAACCTTGTAGTTTAATTATGAACAGGATAATAATCATAATAACTGCATTTATATGTGCGTGTGCCTTAAATATCAACTTATTACTACTTTTGCATCTCTTCATGTTAAATATAAGGTGAACCTTAAAAAAATCAGAAGTTGCTACATTCTCTTTCAACCTACAAGAGAACCTAGATACAAGAATGAAAAAAAGAGACAAAGCCCCTACTTATTGAATTCGATAGTGTGTATGGAAGACTCACTAAAAGAGAGAGAGAGAGGAGAGAGAGAGAGGGAGGGAGGAGAGAGAGAGAGAGTAATCTCTGTCATTGCCTTTCAGCACACTTTGTTATTGTAGGGAATCTAATTTTCTTAATTGATGAAAAGAAAAGCCAAGTCAATAGCTTTTTTAAAAAGACAGTATTACCTCCCCCAACCCCTAAATGTAGCAGTTATATTCTGGTAAGATACTGAACATGTAAATAACGCCCAGACCATGTATAAATAGAATTCTGACCCACAAGTTGTGGCAACCTGCTCAGGAAACCGAGCTATAATCTGCAATAACCAGCCCAGGAAGCCAGCCCGCTATGTCAGACTTGTAAGAAGTCAGACTGCTATCTCTACTAATAACCTATGAAGTTAAACTGTAATCCTTGTCACGACTGGCCCCAAATGGCCAGGACTTGATTAATAAACAGCTTCCCTAATTTGTGTCCTCACTTCCAGCCAAAGGAAACCAAATATGTACCCCTAACCACAAAGGATGCCCCACTTCTAGTTAGCCTATCTACAGCTCCCACAAGCCAACAGCCTCTAATCAGGGCACACCTGAAGCTTCCCTTTTTTCACTATAAAGCTTTCCCACTCCTGCCTGTCTTTGAGTCTCCACCAAAACACAAGTGAAAATGGCTGACTCCCAGCCAGGCACGGTGGCTCACGCCTGTAATCCCAGCACTTTGGGAGGCCAAGGCAGGCGGATCACAAGGTCAGGAGATCGAGACCATCCTGGCTAACACAGTGAAACCCTGTCTCCACTAAAAAATACAAAAAATTAGCCGGGTGTGGTGGCAGGCACCTGTAGTCCCAGCTACGCGGGAGGCTGAGGCAGGAGAATGGTGTGAACCCAGGAGGCAGAGCTTGCAGTGAGCCGAGATCACGCCACTGCACTCCAGCCTGGGTGACAGAGTGAGACTCTGTCTCAAAAAAAAAATAAAAATAAAAAAAAATAAAAGAAAGTGGCTGACTCCCTTGCTATAGCAAGCTCAGAATACATAGCTTTTGCTTATTTTCATTTGCTTGGTCTTGGTTTATTTTCACACTGGCAGGGAAGACATAAGGGTCGTTTGCGATCTTTTCTGGGTTTTAGAAAAGGTATGTATCAATAAAAGAAAAGCAAACTAGAAATAGGTTCTTTGTGTTGCCATTTTTGGCACACACTTTCTCTTGACTTTCCTGAGAATTTTTCCCAGTGAGAGGTCTTCTGGGGATGATCCCGCACTCCTTGTGCCATAAGAGGAAGTGCTTCCTCCTAGTCGAATGCTGGGCCTATGCTGCACGCCGCTAGAGTTCCATTAAAATCAGGTCACTCCAGAAGATCATTTTTCAAAATGTCACACAAATCATCTGATGAAATTCACTTATTGTGTTCTCTAGGCCTAGCATAGTTCCTTGTTATCAAAGCAATACAATTAACTGGGGGAACAATTCATTATTTTAGACTGATGGTCTAAAGGAATTTCATTTACCATGTAAAGATGAAGCACAGATGCTGCACGGCTAGCAGGGTTTACATAAAAATATACCAGTAGATTCAATAAAAATGCTGGGGTTTCAGTAGTTATTATAAGCTTTACCTTTTTGTACTTTTAGTTCTTAAACACCAGACACTATGACATTTAGATTATTTAAACAGGAAGTATAAACCTCATAGGAAGGAACGTACCATCCTCTGTTTCCTGTTCAATTTTCCATGGTCTCTTGGTGTTTCAAACTGGTCCTTGCTAACTGAGAGCAGCCCCAGTGGCTGCTCTGGTTCACCTACGGCAGGACAAGCCCTAAAGGAAGCAGGCTCCTTTGAGACCATAGGAAATTCCCTCCGAAAATGGGCACGACTCAGTGGTCCCTGGGTTGGATGCCAAGAGTTACCACAGCTATTTTTAAAGCTTATTTTTAATTGACAAATAACTGTGGATATTTATGTGACACAATGTGGTGTTATGACCTATGTATACATTGTGGAAAGATTCAATCAAGCTAATTAACATATCCATCACCTCTCCAACTTACCATCTTTTTTTGTGGTGAGAACGTTAAAAATCTATTCTTTTAGTTGTTTTGAAATATATAATATATTATTAGTAACTGTGGTCACCATGTAGTGCAACAGATCATTAAAATTTATTCCTCCAGTCTAACTGAAACTTTGTACCCTTAGATCAACACCTTCCCTTTCCCCATCCCTCCTCCTTCCCCCAGCCTCTGGTAATCAGCTTCCTACTCTCAATTCCTGAGATCACCTTTTTTAGATTCTACATATAGGTGAAGTCATACAGTATTCGTCTTTCTGTGCCTGGCTTATTTCACTTAACACAATATGCTCCAGTTCCATTCATGTGTTGCAAACGACTGAATTTCCTTCTTTTTTAAGGCTGTATAATATTCCATTGTTTATAAAGACCACATTCTCTTTATTTATTTTTCCCTTTATCCCTTGATGGACACATAGCTGCTTCTATATCTTGACTATTGTGAATAATACTGAAATGAAGTGGGAGTACTCCACAGCTATTTTGTTAATAAGTAGAACATACGCTAAAATCAGACCTTCACCTGCAACCTTAGAAAAAAACAATATATGCCTTCTGAAATTTAAGAATTTTATTTCTCTTTAAACATGTGAAAACGTGACCTGAAGAGACAGCAATGTAAATAACAGCTAAATAATTAAATGGTAAACATGTCTTTTTAAACCACTAAATTCGCAATGAAAACCACCAAGGAGAAACATCAGGAATTTAGTTATTGTTAGCAAAACTCCAGTTTTCCCTAATGGAAGTGAAATGGTAATAGTAGACTTCAGCAGTAACAATCTAATCATAAAATTACTGATGTGTGTTTTTTACAATTATGCAGAACAATTAATAAGTACAGTAATAAAATACTGCACATCAAATGAAATTGCCTTGGAAAGAACATTCCCGCTTTATATACAAACATAGCACTTCCATTTTACATTTGAACAAAAGCCTCAGAAATGTCATTCATTTTGAAATGCTCTCCTCCGAAGTCTGTGTAAAAGCAAGCACCATTATATATTTTAATTTTCCAGGAAAACAGCTTCATTAGGCGTGAAAGGTTAATTGTAGGTTTAAGTGGAGTTCAGGGAACGGTGCCGGGTCTGTAGTGAATTGCACAGTCTGCTTCAGGACGACTGAATGAGTGCTATCAACTGTTTGCCCTGCCGAAATGTTTTACTACCTCATTTACTATCTGTCTTCTTTTACTGCTTGTATTTGTAGTTCTTCTAAACCTTTAATGGCTACAGTTTTATTTCACTGTAATCAGATTTAAATGGGAATACCATGCTGGGGTGTTTAAATGTTTTTCCTCTGATCGTATATAGCTACATGCTACTGATCGAAGTCTTGGCTATCCTTCACACGATTAGGAAAGTGACTTTGGGAAACTTTGGTGTTACGTAGACTCTAACTATTGTGCAGACTTAATTTAACATTCAGTGTGGCCACCCTCGCCCATATGCAACTAAGGCTGGATGCATAATTAGAAAATATGCATTTCCATTTTAATTTATCTGTTGGAAGGCCAGCACAAGTGAAGTCATTATTAGGCAAAACTCCAAAGGTTACATTGTTGAACAAAAATGGAAAAACTTCAAGTGCCAAAGGCACTGGAATGACAAATGCACTAGTCATACTTGTCTGATCATTTGAAGAGATATTTTCCCCTCACCTACTAAAAACCAGTGACAACTACAGATGCCAATGTTTAAATGCAAATGATCATTGTATTCTGGTTATAAAATTTTGCCTGGCCTTTAACATATCATAATATTTTACAATTTCATTTAAAGACACACTGTTCAAGTTATAGAAAATGTTATCCTACTCTAGCACCACAGACACCTCATCCAACACTTTCAATAACATTGCTGAGCACTCCCTGACTTTGATACGAATTGTTCTCTCACTGGGTAGAATGTGCTGAGTAAATCACGACTGTCTCAAATCATTGTTTTTAATGCAAATCCTCACGGTTCTTGGCAAGTGATCTCATCAGTTCTATTTTTAATTACATACTCAAAAACCTTACTTGGTTTATTTAAAATATTTCGTTGCCATTGATTTCGGAGACACAAACACTTACCAGAATCAGACTTGCAGCTACCTTTCCAGATTGTTAAGCAAATTTGGAACTCAGATGGAAATTCCTTCTTTCTAAGCCAACTGGAGAAATATTTTCTAGTATTTTCTTCTTTCAATTAAAAAAAAACCCCAACAGTTCTGATACTTGACAATCCTTATTATAAACCCTAGTCATTCTTAATTTAAATGCTTACTGCTCATTGAAGAAATGGAACGATAGTATTGTAATAACGGCTGTATTTAATTTTTCATTTGGTAGAGACATTGTATTTCAGTATTTCTAGTGGAAAAATGTCATTGACTGCCTTAAGTGAGGTTATGTATGTGAAAGTGTTTTATAAACTATAATGTATTACATAAATTTAGTTAATAATTTCAATAATAATCTGTTACTACCAATAAGAAATCACAGTCAAACTATAAATGCTCAGAAAACTCCAAAGCCTTGAGAATTAAAAAATCATTTGAGAAGCAAATAACTTCACTCAACAAGTGTTTCTTGAGCACCTACTATATGCCAGAGCACTGCTTTAGTCCCCAAGGATTTAGCAGTGAACAAAACTGATGATATATGAAAGATTCTGTACCTCATGGAGTTTACGTTTTAGTGGATCTAGCACATGAATTCTTTTGACCAAGTCATCGTGAGGATTAAATGTAAAGGGCTTAAAAAACGCCTGGTATATAAGAGTTCAACAATGTCAGTCTTCAGCATCATCACCATCATCCTCATTAACATCAAATGAGAAGCTTGAAGTCAAATAGGAAATAGTAGGCAAAACTCTGGGCATGCAAAGATTTTGCCTGTATCTGTAAAAGCATTCATTCATGCAAAAATCAGTATGTCTACCATGGGTTGATATGCCATGTAAGGAAAAAATTATTAGAAAGATAGATTCAAACAGACAATGTCAATTTAGAGCAACATCATCAGTGACGTGATTCTGTGTGCAGTCATCAGAGCAGAATTTATGTGATGCCTGGGATGATGAAATTGAGAATTTGCTCATGAGGAAATACATGACTTACGTGTGTTGTCCACTCATTAGGAAATGCAAAAATAACCGAAAGTGATAATGGCAAAATAGAGGAATGACAACATTCAACAGAGAAAGCATTGTTTATACTAATATTGCCTATGTCATTGGAAATACCACTAATAATTGACTTTTATCATTTTCAGAGTTACAAAATGCTTTTACATTCATTATCTAGGTTGTTTCTCAAAACTATTCTGTTGAAGCGGGTCAGGAAGCTATTTTTGTCCTGATGTCACAGATGGCCAAAATGAGGCACGGAGCGGTTAAATGACTAGTTTATGCCCATACAGCTGGTGACAGTGGTGGCACCTGAACCCACAAGTCCAGATCCCTTGGCCTGCACTCTGCTCATTTGCAGCCAGAAGAAGGAAGCCGCTACTTTGGTGCAAATGTCTCCCACATGATTGTGAACCAGAAGAAAAAGAAAAACAAAACTTAGTAGAGATGTGAAATCAGCTATGATCAAAAATATTGAGTAATTGCTGATAGTAATAAAAACAATAATGATAATAATACAAAAAACCATGACTGATTCTGTTAACATCAACTGAATGCTTGCAATAAGCCAGGCATTACCCTCAGCTCTATATATGCATTATTTTATCAGGATATGTAGTTAGGAGTGGATGACAATACAGGTTAAATTGAGAAACATGTATTGAGGGCATATTGCAGGCAGTGTTGTAGCTGGCTGTTCTCAAAGAACATCAAACTAGGGCAAAGATTCAAGAGCCCCTAGATTTGCTAACAATTGTGCAGAGACCAACTCTATGAAGTAGGCAGAAGCCATGAGGAAAAGAAAGATAGAGGTGTGATCTCTAAGGGGAATGTGGAGGTTGAAGATTCCCAAGAGAGATGATCTCTGAACTGAGATTTGAATGATGAAGAGGAAGAAATACACTGGCAGGAGGGGTGTGGTGTGTTCTGGATACTGGAAACTACAAAATCAGCAGCATGGAGGGAAGGAATATCTGAGAAACTTCAGGACATACATTGTAAATGGAACAATGGGAGAACGGTAAGAGAGAATACAGGAGGTCAGCAGCAAAGGGTCCATAAAGTGGCCTTAGGTGTTACACTAGGACTTTGATTTTTAATCTGCAAGGCAGAAAGAGCCATGGAAGGATTTTAAGGAGCAGAGAGGCATAATCAGATATTTATTTCAAAGAGACACCTCTAGTGTAGCATGGAGGACAGACTGGAGTAGGGGGTGAGGCTACTATTATTGAAACCAGATAAGAATATGGCAATAAGGAAAGATAAACAGGATGGACAGGATAGATATTTAGGAGAGAGAACAATGGGAGATAAAATAGGGCACTCTTGAGTACCTGGGTGCATACAATTGGTATTCACAAGCATATGATGGAACAGGAATGGCCAGGGTGTGTGGGAAAGCAGTGGATCATTTGTCTGGCTTCAGACATACTGAATTTGGTGACCTGCAGGTCATTATAGTGGACCTGTCTACTTGGATATGCAGGTGTGAAGCTTAGGAATAAAGTCTATGCCAGAGATGTAGAATTGGGAGTAATTAGCATAGATGGAATCTGAAGATTTTATAATTATATAGGTGGGGAATGCTAGCTGTTGCAATAGTTAAAGCCTGAAATCTCAAGGGTTTAACAAAATCGAAGTTTGTTTCTCATGATGCAAAGTGTTCCTGATTGGTGGCAGGCTGTCTGGAAGGGGATGGAGAGGAACACAGCTTAGTTCTGGTCTGTGGCATTATTTAGGGCCTCAGACCGATGACGCTTCTGTCTTCTTCAATTCAGGGCATCCACCGTTGCCTTGAGCATTGGCATCTAGATGGTAGGCAGAAGATGAGCAGGTGGGAAAGGTACCTCCATTCTAAAACACTTTGTTCCCATGCCATTAGCAAGTACTGCTGCCGGGCAACACCTCTCCACTACTCAGTTGGGGCGGGGGTGTGTGTGCAAATCTTGGGTGGAAAACTAGCACTCTGCCATTAGAGTGGATGAGGCTTCCCTGGTAGAAAGAATAGAGTAAGAAAGGGAGAAAACCCAGAGGAAGGCTGACGGTGGAGAACACAGGAAAACGAACAGAGGTAGGAGAAACCAGGAATGAGATTGTCCACAGGCTCTGTAACACTGGTCAGTAGCTAGTTATAACCTGTGGATCCTGTTTCTGTTTGCAGCAAAAGTCCCAAAATTCCATGGCAACTGTAAGCCAGCTGAGTTTGTGGCTTCCAAGCTGTTCTTGACTTGAAATTCAGCATGTCTCTTGAGAAATTTCTCTTGGAAAGCAGTTGGAGTAGGTGGCTGCTAATGTCACTTCTGGTTCTATGAATTCATGACTGCAGCTGCCTTTCTTCATCAGGCCACGGGCAAGGACCTGGACATCCCTGCTGGCTTCCCCTCCATGTGTGCCTGCGGGCGGCAGCAGAGTGGGCTGCCACAGCATCGCTGTGAAGTCAGAGGACTGGATGGGCTCAAGGACTCCCTTGCTAGAAATGTGCATTTGGTTTTGTTAGTTAACGACTTGAGAAGGACTGGACATGATTCTACAAGAGTGAGAACTGCACTGGTAGTACCAGCTATGGTTTGTATTTATGGTTAGGTGTGGTTTCTATGATGCCAAAAACACTAGTGAAGAAGCTGACTGTAAGTTTCACATTACAAGAGTAAAGAGACTGGGCAATGCCAAACACTTGGCTGGGACTTGATCTTGTGGCTAGCAATCTCTGAACAGCCTGGTTGTTTGTTTGTTTTAAAATTTACTTTTCTAATTGGAAGTCCCACCATAAGCATAACTCAGTTCCTGAAGGAATTGCTTACCAAAGGGAAGAATCTGTTCACCTTTCACATGAGTTCTGATCTCTGCCAAGGGATCTGTGCAAAGTTAGAGCTAACAGGAATGTGTTTTTATTTGTTTGCTTTTTAAAGCTCAGATACCTGTTTACAAGAAATTATATTACAGTTTTAAGTCAAGGCTGAAGTGCTGGGTAGTGATGCACATAATAATTTTCCATAGTATTTATGTGAGGATATAGGAAAGTATAGGAGACAGATACAAGGCTTATAATATTACATAGCACAGATATACCACAATGAATATTAAAAGACAAGGTATCAACTAGAAAAAAATGAATTTTAGCATTTTTCAAAGTGATATTTCTGCTCTCTTAAGTTCCTAGCAGTCAATATTTTTAAAAGTTTGGCATTAAAATAAATAGAAAATATACAATGATCTCTGCAAAGTCAAAATATTGTTTTAACAAACTCCATTGGTAGAACAAATTTATGACTTCCATATAAAACTAGATCATGGCAAAATGGGAGAAAAAAACTAGAAAAAATTATGCAAACACTCACTTCTAGCCATTTAGATAAAATGGAAGGGAAAATGCTGTAGAGAATCATGATTCTTTTCTATTAATATTATTATAAATTGCTTAGACCTTACTGAAAGTTATTACAGATAATGTAATGGCCAAAGGCATTTTAACGAAAACAGGTATGTCTGTAACCAAATTTATCCTTGATAAATCTCCTTTGCTGAAGGAAAAAGCAGTAGAGTTGGACAGTACATTTCTCAAAACAGACTTGAAACCTTTCCTCTGATGTTTGCTAAGTGATCCAGGACCCTGATAGTACACATTCTCTCCAGTAATTCAAATCAGGGACTTTTGGAAAGTCGTTTGATTAAATGACCCCCTTTAATCTAACAGAGGATTCTCTGAAGCAATTTTGAGGATCTGACTGAGTATATCCCGTAAATGCTGGCCCTTTTGAGTGAAAAAAGTATCATGGTGCCCCATTTTGCCTTTGGGAGCAATCGAAGTGGCCTCTGAGCTACTGTAGATTGAGAAGTGTCAGAAAGAGTCAGCACTAGTGGGGACCTTTCAAACTCCACAGCCAGGTAAATCAGAGAGAGAACAGACTTCACAGTGATCTGGAATTTTCTGATGTTATATATCCAGGGAGGTAAACACTGCCCTGCATCCACTCTATGGTACTTTTCAGACACAAAGAGAATTCTCATAGATTGGTTCCACAATCCCTGCCGACATGTTTCCTAGATCATTTGACATGTGTATCTGCAGAAGGGGACCCTTGTTAACCATAGGTTCTTCATAGGATGGCAACGTGATGGGTTAAGGGATGGATGGAGATAGAAACTATTAGCACATGTCATTACAGAACGTCATTTGTGGGGAGAGATGGAAAACTTTGTTCCCTTCATTAGGCATATTCACTTTGGATGCTGTCTACCTACTTTCAGTAAGCGCCTTAGCTGGCATGAAGATGAAAAAAAACTTGCCTTCAGGTCAATAAAGGGAATCTCTTATGATCAATGGCTGATTAAAGCAAGATCTTCTGAGCAGTAGGCTCTGGGCTGTGTTCTATAAAGAGTTTTCAAATTAATCTTCCTCTGAGGTCTGGGCAAGGGGCCAGTTCACCATCCAGCTGTCTCTGACTTTCAGCCCAATGGTACATGAGTTCCCATAATTAGAGTAATCATTTTATTTTTAAATAAAGAAAAGAAACTTACAATATCATTATACTTTAGAGGCATTAAATCTAAGAAAGTGCAGTGCAGCAGAAGTATGGTACTATCAGGTTTTCAAAAGTATAATTTAATCAGATTTAGTTTCATTTTCTCTTAATCCCAAATCCTAAATTAAATTACTTAATTTAGTAATTTGGGATTACTAAAATTGGAGAAATGCAGATTACAATTTTTATTTGCAAAGATATTTATCATTTGCCCTAAAGCAATGTAAAAGCAAATCTTGAAAAGACAAATATATGGCTTATAATCAACCTGGATGTTCACCCCTCCCTGCTCCCTTAGTAAAAGGCTGTAAGACTATGTTTTTAAAGCATTTGACAAACTGGGATCCTAATTATCAGAATAAAAGCAAATCCTCTATGAATAACTGCATATTTTGATTAATTATATTTTGTCCCTATTTCACTTTCAGGAGTTGGAAATAGCAGACAGTTGTTTTTCTTTCTTTGTTCAAGTGCTAACTGAGAGAAGAGGATGGAGAAGTAAAAATACTGACCCTGTGCCAGTGAGCCACAGTGCCAAAGGGCTACCCATTATTTCTAGAGAGTTAGAATAATCTGCAAAGACGGAAAGTCAGTGTACAAAAACACATTAACTCATAATGCTCATGCCCAGCCATTTACCATCCACCAGTATCACTCTTAGTTGTATATTTAATGTAGTCTTTGTATGAGATTTTAAAAAATGTTATCTTTAAAAATGTTGAGTGAGATGCTTAAGATAAAATGTGGCTATTATCTTTGTGCAGAGTCACTTATGTGATCAAAATTGACCCAGTGGAATATTTTAGCTAAGCCAATCATACCCCAAATTTGATTTTCATTCAAATAAAATCAATAGTTGACTAGTAGGTGGCTGAATTGCCTGGCTGCTGGACTGAACTGTTGTTCAGATCAGTATTGGTTATGATGCCCTTCATGGGATGTATGACTAGTTCTGAAGCTTAGGTATGGCTAGTTCTGAAGTTTAGGGGAGTATGACACGTTCTGAGGCTTATGATCCGACCTGAAGAGGTTTACACTTCAACTCTGAGCATGGTCTCTACTCAGATGTGCAATCAAACATGACAGAAGCAACTTCTGGGGAAGGAAAAAAAACAAATAAATCTCTAGAATGACTGTGGTTAAAAACACATTGTTTAGTAATTTTAACTAATTTGGGAAAAGGCCTGCTGAGAAGAAATAAACAAGGCATACAATGTCACGTTAAAATAATGTTAAAATACAAAGCACTGGCATTAAAGTGTGAATTGGGCGTAGCTTATCAACCATAGCTACAGCCCCAGAGTTCAAGTTCAGAGGAATTATTTCCTAAACTTCCTAGAATGTCAATATTTTAATATGTAAGCATCTATACCACATTCTTTGGAAAGATTTTAGGAACTGCACCATCAAATTTGAAATGGTGCTTCTTTCACAGGTTGCTTAACCTTCCTCAAACATTTAGATTGGATTAGTATTTGAAAAGTAAGGTGAACTTAGAAAAAAACATTTTTATATAGGAAAGCAATCTGTTCAACTTCCCATCTTTAACATATTGACATATGTTTTGTTCTAGTATTACTCAAAATTAGCTTTGAGATAAAGGTTCATATTAATTATCCCATAATGTAGCCTAATCACTGCTGACATTTTGAAAGAAGACGTTAAGGCAGCCAAGATAAAAACTAAAAAGGGGGTGCAAAAATATTACACATGTTCATCACAAAAATTATAATGGTCCTCCGTGAAGTTATTTTTTCTTAAAGTAAAATCCGAAAGTGATCATGTCTGGAGGATGGATAAACTCATTGGACCCTCTGAGCTACTCAAGCCTTGGGCTCCTTCATACCTGGCATGTCTCTGGTTTGTAGGCAGATAAGCCAAAAACATTTTGGATATGTTTCAGTTTAAATTTTATTGTTTTGTCCATTTTTATGACTTTTAATATGACATAAATATAAGATAGAATGAGTCAAAGGATTTATGCTTTAGTTTTCTCTTTTTCAACTAAAATGATTAGACCCAGAATTAAGTGAACATTAACTCCCATCAGGCATTACCTTTAGAATTTGGTGAACCTTGCAAATTTTGATGTTAAAAATGAGAAGTGTTTATTATTACACAAATTCCTAAATACCAGTAAGAAATAACTGTAATCAAACATAGCATCTATAAATTTTTCCTTTTTAAAAACATAAATTAGCCCCTACAGTTTATTTAGTCAATATAAAAAGTTGAAATTTCCTCTTGTTGAAATGAGTAAAAATGCAATTATGATGCAAAAATCAAAATAAAACACAGATTTTGATTCTCTCATGTTTTTCAGGATCAGTATTCAAAATGGGCTTTGTCAATAGTTAACACTAAAGAAGAACATAAGGATTCAGTGAGTTTGAAAATAATTTTGTTTTGGACAATCACATTGAAGTGAATTTAAATAATCTTAAAAGAGAGAATCAAGTTTAAAGGACGTGTTTCCAAAATCATTCTTAAAATCTTATTCCCAGTAATAAAGGTGCTTTTCACACCCACAAACACAAACACATACATGAAACACTGATTAAGTCCTATGAACCAAGAAGTTGAAAAATATTTTATCATATGTATACTGGTACTCTTTGTATTATCAATATGAACAGAAGCAAAATACTTCTCTATTTAAAAAAAAATCTGTTTTACTTCTGGTTTTGATCAGAATATTCAAACAGGAAAAAGATAAGAAAGTGATCACCAAAAACAACCTGGGACCCTTGGTTTGAGATAATTAACTAAGCAATAGACAATTCTTCTCTCCAGGGAATGCATAGAAACAGACATTTATTCAGGAACTTTTCAGACTTTCATACAAGGTAATTAATACAAGCTTCACTATAGACAATTACATTTTAATGACTTTCTGTTCAAATTACACGAATTTTATGTAAGGAAAAGCTTATGAAGTCTAAGATTTTCTTTCCACCCAAGTCATTAAAATTTGTTTGAATATAGTTCCTTTCATTAACATTAAATCAGTGAGCTTTAATTTATAAAAAAAGGATTGCTAAGTTTTACCACAATAGTTTGCACAGCTTTAATTTGCATTCATGAAAAAACACAATAAATTAATTTGCTACTTGGAACAAATCTGACAAATGCACTAATCATTAAGAAACCAAATTCAGTTTTCTTTACTCTTTCTCACAAAGATAGATGTAAGATATGAGACTACTGATTTAGCATTCTTTAAGCAAAATGAGATGTAATGATAATAATGAGGATAGTCATAGAACTAGAGAATTGGAGAGCTGGAAGGAGGCTTAGAAATTTCCTGGTTTAACAAATGGGAAAAGAACAATTCAGTCTCCCAAACAGTCCATAGAGCCGAATTCTGAAGAGGGATTATTTTCATTTTCTCCACTGGAAACCACCACAAAAGCTAGACTTTTTCAAGTATTGACTAGTTTGGCTTTGAAATTACTTTGGTTCTTCCTGAACCATACTACTTCTTGTCCCTGAAGTTTTGAGAGTACAGTTTGAGCTCAGAGATTATGCTAAATCATAACATGAAAATTTAGGTTTTTTAACAAATAGCATGAAAACAGCACTAAAACGATTCCCAACACCTACGCTGTGCACTGATTCTCTTGACAAGTCAATAAAATATTGTCAAACACATTTACAAGTTTGTATCTCTGTGAAAAGGTTTGGATAAAGAAGCATTTAACAGCAGTATACTGTATTGCAAATATTTCTCTTATTTGCTAGTTGTCATTTCATGCTTATTTTTTAAGCTTCGAACTTTTGCTTTTATATATAGTTGAAGCTAAAGATCATCTTAATGTTTATATGGTGTTTGGAAAGGACTTCCCTACTCTTAGATCATAGCAAGATTCTCCCATATTATCTTCTAATGCTTTTTTTAAATTTAATTTTTTGGTATTATTAAGAAAATTCAAAGGAAGTTACTGAAAGCAACAGTAATCACAGTATTCTTAACAAAGGTTCAAACATTATTAATCATTTTTGAATGAAATAGAATTCTACAAGTTTTCAAAGGGAATGCTTCCAGGTTTTGCCCATTCAATATGATATTGTCTGTGGATTTGTCATAAATAGCTCTTATGATTTTGAGACATGTTCCATCAATACCTGAGAACTTTTAACATGAAGGCATGTTGAATTTTATCAAAGGCCTTTTCTGCATCTATTGAGATAATCATGTGGTTTTTGTCTTTAGTTCTGTTTATGTGATGGATTATATCTATTGATTTGTGTATGTTGAACCAGCTTGCATCCCAGGGATGAAGCTGACTTGATCGTGGTGGATACATTTTTTGATGTGCTGCTGGATTCGGTTTGCCAGTATTTTATTGAGGATTTTTGCCTCGATGTTCATCAGTGATATTGGCCTAAAGTTTTCTTTTTTTGTTGTGTCTCTGCTTGACTTTGGTATCAGGCTGATGCTGGCTTCATAAAATGAGTTAGTCCCTCCTTTTCAATTGTTTGGAATAGTTTCGGAAGGAATGGTACTGGCTCCTCTTTGTACCTCTGGTAGAATTTGGCTGTGAATCTTTCTGGTTGGTAGGCTATTAATTACTGCCTCAATTTCAGAACTTGTTATTGGTCTATTCAGGGATTCAACTTCT
Organism: Symphalangus syndactylus; assembly: GCF_028878055.3. Taxonomy (NCBI): domain Eukaryota; kingdom Metazoa; phylum Chordata; class Mammalia; order Primates; family Hylobatidae; genus Symphalangus; species Symphalangus syndactylus. The sequence continues at coordinate 22,528,863 of NC_072424.2, forward strand.
TCCTGGTTTAGTCTTGGGAAGGTCTATGTGTCTAGGAATTTATCCATTTCTTCTAGATTTTCCAGTTTATTTGCATAGAGGTGTTTATAGTATTCTCTGATGGTAGTTTGTATGTCTGTGAGGTCAGTGGTGATATTCTCTTTATCATTTTTACTATTTCTATTTGATTCTTCTCTCTTTTCTTGTTTATTAGTTTAGTTATGGTCTATCTATTTTGTTAATTTTTTCAAAAAACCAGCTTCTGGATTCATTGATTTTTGGAGGGTTTTTTGTGTCTCATCTCCTTCAATTCTGCTCTGATCTTAGTTATGTCTTGTCTTCTGCTAGCTTTTGGATTAGTTTGCTCTTGCCTCTCTAGCTCTTTTAATTGTGATGTTAGGGTGTCGATTTGAGATCTTTCTAGCTTTCTGATGTGGGCATTTAGTGCCATAAATTTCCCTGTTAACACTGCTTTAGCTGTGTGTCTCAGAGATTCTGGTATGATGTCTCTTTGTTCTCACTGGTTTCAAAGAACTTCTTGATTTCTCCCTTAATTTCATTATTTACCCAGCAGTCATTCAGGAGCAGGTTGTTCAGTTTCCATGTAGTTGTGCAGTTTTGAGTGGGTTTCTTAATCCTGAGTTCTAATTTGATTGCACTATGGTCTGAGAGATGGTTATGATTTTAGTTCTTTTGCATTTGCTGAGGAGTGTTTTACTTCTGATTATGTGGTTGATTTTAGAATAAGTGCCATGTGGCACTGAGAAGAATGTATATTCTGTTGATTTGGGGTGGAGAGTTCTGTAGATGTCTATTAGGTCCACTTGATCCAGAGCTGAATTCAGGTCCTGAATATCCTTGCTAATTTTCTGTCTTGTTGATCTGTCTAATATTGAAAGTGTGTTAAAATCTCCCACTATTATTGTGTGGGAGTCTAAGTCTCTTTATAGGTTTCTGAGAACTTGTTTTATGAATCTGGCTGCTCCTGTATTGGGTGCATATATACTTAGAATAGTTAGCTCTTCTTGTTGAATTGTTCCCTTTACCATTATGTAATGCCCTTCTTTGTCTTTTTTGATCTTTGTTGGTTTAAAGTCTGTTTCATCAGAGACTAGGATTGCAACCCCTGCTTTTTTTTTTTTCTTTCCATGTGCTTGGTAAATTTTCCTGCATCACTTTATTTTGAGCCTGTGTGTGTCTCTGCACATGAGATGGGTTTCCTGAATACAGCACACTGATGGCTCCTGACTCTTCATCCAATTTGCCAGTCTGTGTCTTTTAATTGGGGCATTTAGCCCATTTACATTTAAGGTTAGTATTGTTATGTGTGAACTTGATCCTGTCATCATGATGCTATCTGGTTGTTTTGCACACTAGTGGATTCAGTTTCTTCATAGTGTCATTGGTCTTTATATTTTGCCCTCTCTCACCACTCCTATGCAATATAGTATTGGAAGTTCTGGCCGGGGCAATCAGGCAAGAGAAAGAAATAAAGGTATTCAAATAGGAACAGAGGAAGTAAAATTGTCTCTGTTTGCAGAGGATATGATTTTATATTTAGAAAGCCCCATCATCTCAGTCCCAAAACATCTTAAACTGATAAGCAACTTCAGCAAAGTCTCGGGATACAAAATAAATGTGCAAAAATCACAAGCATTCCTTTACAGCAACAGCAGACAAGCAGGGACCAAATCATGAATGTACTCCCATTCACAATTGCTACAAAGAGAATCAAATACCTAAGAATACAGCTAACAAGGGATGTGAAGGATCTCTTCAAGGAGAACTACAAACCACTGCTCAAGGAAATAAGAGAGGGCATAAACAAATGGAAAAACATTCCATGTTCATGGATAGGAAGAAGCAATATCGTGAAAATGGCCATACTGCCCAAAGTAATTTATAGATTCAATGCTATTCCCATCAAACTACCATTGACATTTTCACAGAATTAGAAAAAACTACTTTAAATTTCATATGGAATCAAAGAAGACCCTGTAGAGCCAAGACAATCCTAAGCAAAAAGAACAACGCTGGAGGCATCAGGCTACCTGACTTCAAACTATCTTACAAGGCTACAGTAATCAAAACAGCATGGTACTGGTACCAAAACAGATATATAGACCAATAGAACAGAACAGAGGCCTCAGAAATAACGCCACACATCCACAACCATCTGATCTGCAACAAACCTGACAAAAACAAGCAATGGGGAAAGGATCTCCTATTCAATAAATGGTGCTGGTAAGACTGGTTAGCCATATGCAGAAAACTGAAACAGGACCCCTTCCTTACACCTTATACACGAATTAATTCAAGAATGATTAAAAACTTAAATGTAAAACCCCAATCCATAAAAAAACCCTAGAAAACCTAGGCAATAACATTCAGGACATAGGCATGGGAAAAAACTTCATGACAGAAACATCAAAAGCAATTGTAACAAAAGCCAAAATTGACAAATGGGATCTAATTAAACTAAAGAGCTTCTGCACAGCAAAAGACACTATCATCAGGGTGAACAGTCAACCTACAGAATGGGAGAAAAGTTTTGCAATCTACCCATCTGACAAAGGTCTAATATCCAGATTTTACAAGGAACTTAAGCAAATTTACAAGAAAAAAACAACCCCATAAAAAAGTGGCAAAGGGTATGAACAAACACCTCTTAAAAGAAGACATTTGTGCAGCCAACAAATATGTGAAAAAAGCTCAACATCACTGATCATTAAAGAAATGCAAATCAAAACCACAATGAGATACCACCTCACGCCAGTCAGAATGGTGATTATTAAAAAGCCAAGAAACAATAGATGCTGGTGAGGCTGTGGAGAAATAGGAACGCTTTTACACTGTTGGTAGGAATGTACATTAGTTCAACCATTGTGGAAGACAGTATGGCTATTCCTCGAGGATCTAGAACCAGAAATACCATTTGACCCAGCAATCCCATTACTGGGTATATACCCAAAGTAATATATATCATTTTACTATAAAGACACATGCACATGTATGTTTATTGTGGCACTATTTACAACAGCAAAGTCATGGAACCAACCCAAATGCCTATTAATGATAGAATGGATAAAATGTGGTACATATACACCACGGAATACTACACAGCCATAAAAAGAAGTGAGATCATATCCTTTGCAGGGACATGGATGAAGCTGGAAGCCATCATCCTCAGCAATCTAATATAGGAACAGAAAACCAAACATGTTACCACCCATAAGTGGGAGTTGAACAGTGAGAACACATGGACACAAAGTGGGGAACAATACACACCAGGGCCTGTTGTGAGGGGTTGGGCGCGAAGGGAGGGAACTTAGAGACGGGTAAATAGGTGCAGCAAACCACCATGGCACAGGTATATCTACATAATAAACCTGTACGTTCTATACATGTGTCCCAGAACTTCAAGTAAAATTAAAAAAAAATAGAATTCTAATTTTTGATCTACTACATACATATATACATATATGTTTTGTGTATATATGTGTATGTACATATATTTTGTTACCGGATTGCACGAAGATGTTGATACAATAATTTAAATCAGGAGACCACTTCATTAGAGCCACTTCACTATCATTAGAAACACTTCAATCTTTCAGCTAAGGCTTGGACAAGAAAATACTGTAAGGGGCTACAGAATAATCTTTTAAAAATCTTTTTGAGATTCATACATTATGTTGATTCATGAAAATTATTCATATTCCCCCTTTACTGTGGGCTAAAGTAACACTGATATCTTAGGAATAGGAAGAGAATAACCCATCTACTACTTCACCATGCATGGGTATTTTCCTTGTGCTAAAAATTCTAAATTCTTTTGATCCCACTGGGTCTTTGTTTCTATAGAAATAAATTTATTTCTTCTCCTCTTAACCTATTGTTCTTTCCTCTATACATTGTTGTTATATGAAGAACTCGCCTTACTTATTTTCTTATTAGTTTTTAAAATTTAAAACATGTTCTTACACTACTACATATGTCAGATTGGAAAAGTCAGCATTGATGGAGTATTTCTGCTAAAGATAATCTTAACTGACTTTTGAAAATGAAAACTATCCCACGCTTCCCAGGCTGAGTACAGTGATTCATGCTTGTAATCCCAACACTTTGGGAGGCCAAGGTGAGAGGATCACTTGAGCCCAGAGTTTGAGGCTGCAGTGAGCTTATGATTGCACCATTGCACTCTATCCTGGGTGACAGAGCAAAAACCTGTCTCTAAAAAAAAGAAATTAAAACATAATAAATAAATAGATAGATAGTAGATAGATAGAATGACAACTATCCTGGTTGCTTATTTATATATATGAAAGGATCTTATTATTTTATGTTAAGTATATTTAATTTTTCTGGGTTACTCACGATCAGAAAATTTAAATGACATGAAATTTTAGCTAAGTGACTACATGCAAACAACCCTTAATCTGCTTTCTTTATTAAAACATACAGATCCCTGTTGACAAATGATAGTTTTCCTAAAAGACAAGAATTAAAATAAAAATATTTTCCCATACTCAGACAATGTCAAACTGTCCATATGTATCTAGAGAATTTCTTCACTTCAAGCAAATCTTAGTGCTGAAAACCAGTGAACGTGGGGGCAGGGTGCAGAGTAGTTTCAGGCCCTGGTCTGGCACCTCCTTGACCTACAGCCCTGGGTAATGAGGCTGGCAGCAGTCTCAACAGCTGAGCTATCCTTCACCCTACAACTGGAGGTGAGTCAACAATCCCTAAGGCAGGGAAGCCGACTAATGTTTAAGAAACATTTTCAGTCATAGGTTTGAGATACAATAATTCTTGGTTAACTCTCGATTAGTCACAATATTAAGTTAATCTGTTTTTATTGTCCAACACTTGAAAATGTGGTGTTATAAAAAGGCTATGTAAATTGGGATAATCCCATGTAAAAATGAGTGGGTTCACTAACACTTTACGCTAACACAATTTTAGCTACTGCATGAAGTGAAATTGACTAACATGGTAACTCTCGATTAGTCACAATATTAAGTTAATCTGTTTTTATTGTCCAACACTTGAAAATGTGGTGTTATAAAAAGGCTATGTAAATTGGGATAATCCCATGTAAAAATGAGTGGGTTCACCAACACTTTACGCTAACACAATTTTAGCTACTGCATGAAGTGAAATTGACTAACATGGTAACTCTCGATTAGTCACAATATTAAGTTAATCTGTTTTTATTGTCCAACACTTGAAAATGTGGTGTTATAAAAAGGCTATGTGAATTGGGATAATCCCATGTAAAAATGAGTGGGTTCACCAACACTTTACGCTAACACAATTTTAGCTACTGCATGAAGTGAAATTGACTAACATGGTATTTCTTCTGGGATTAATACTGGGTATACTTAGGCGTCTCTACTACTTGTTCTCAACACCTGAGCAATCTCCTTAAGAATCAAGCCCTAACAAGGAAGAAGAGCTACAGCTAAAAGGTAAATTAGGGCTGTATTATCAAACTATAATACAGTGAAAACAAGAAATATGGGGGTAAGAGGTGTAAAAGAATTTAAGAACCTTAACCGTTATTGTAACTGGAGCCTCTTTTCTCATCCTTTAAAAAAGGTGCTAATTCCTAGAGTTTTCTTCTTTATCTTTTTTAGAAAACTGCTTTATTGAGGCATGACTGACATACAAAAAGTTGTACATATTGCTTTTTTATCCTTTAATACATTTTAGTTCACATATAAACTTCTGAGACAAAAAATACTGCTTAAATACAACCTACATCCATATCCTTTAGACTATAATTATTTTTTTCTCTTCTTTTTGTCATTTATTCTTCCTCTGTCTCTTTCTAAACCACCCCCTTTAGTTCCTAGCTTCCTTTACTTTCAAAAGCAGGTGGTGTGATTGCTGGTATTTGACATTTTTGATTAAATAATAGCGTTATCTAAACCATCTTCTATTCTTCAGGGACCTCCTTTCGTGAAACTCCAAAAATGTCTTCTAAAATCTTCCTAATGCTATCTTATTCTGTGAGCAACTTAGACTGTCATATCATTATTTGATACTGTAGAAGAGAAGGAAATTTCAGATGATTTCAATAACCATTTCTGTTATTGTACTATTTCTAACTTCTCATTTTAGTTCACAGATAATTTCCATTTAAATATCTTCTATATATACATTAGTTATAGAAATAAGTGCTGATATTTTGATACTTCTTAACTTCTTCTTTCTCTTAAAAACTGTTTTTTGCGATTTTAGTGTTAGTATCTATGTAATACTGGGTTTAAATGACTTCTTTTTATGTGTACTGACTAGAAGAGCTCCTGCTTTCATTAATGGTTCTATCTAATGCTGTGAAGGTGATTGTTGTAAAAGACACAGTAAAAATGAATCCAGATTTTGGTTAACCAGGCAAGGTCATTTCAAGGGACAGCTTAAATCTATTCCATGCACTTTTGGGCTCCTCTTCTCCTTATACAAATTCCCCCTGGGGGCCTTTAGCAAATGAGTCTCATGCCAGATCTGGCTAGATGGGGTTCTTGTGCCTCTCTTAGATTCTGGGTGTCTGTTACACAGGTAAACAATTATATTATTCCCCGGCAGGGAATGGGTGAGTGTCTCAGAATTACAGTCTTCATGTTACTCCCTCTTGCCCACAACCAGTCATTTGCTATTTCTTTGGAGGTGTCTGTACTAGCTCTGGCTTTCCTGGTCTGAGTTCCATGAGTAGCAGCAACGATGACAGAGGTTAGGACAGAACCCATTTTACCACAACTTCACATGCCTGACAAGATCAGAATAAACTGGTAAGGCACAGTTTAGAGTGACCTGCTGGATATCCGTGAAGGTGAAAATAAAAAGAGTTCAAAATGTGTTTGTTTACAAAACCACGAGTCTAACACAACGTGGGCATGGAGTAGCGGGGAATAATGTGACAAGAATGCTGTCCATGAGTCTAGATTTTGAGTTGTTAGGAAGGATGAGACTGGACTTCAATGAGAAGAGGATACTGGGAGACAAAGGCAGGTGAGCAGACTCTTAAAACAACTATCCATTTCAATTTATAGGGTTATGGAGTGAATATGTCCCCCCCAAATCTACATGTTGAAATCTTAGCCCACAATGTGATGATATTAGTAGGTGGTGCCTTTTGGTGGTGATTAGGTCATGAGGGTGGAGCCCTCATGAATAGGATTTGTGCCCTCATAAAAGAGATTCTAGAGAGCTTTCTCACTCCTTTCCACCAAGTGAGAACACAGTGAGAAGACAGCATCCATGAATCAGCAAGAAGGCCTTCACCAGTCACCAAATCTTCTAGCACCTTGATCTTGGATGCCTCAGCCTCCAGAATTGTGAGAAATAAATGTTTGCTGTTTAAGTCACCCAATGATGTTTTTGTTGTAACAGCCCATGGACTAAGACTATATATATATGTGTATGCATATGTACATATGTATACATAATATTAATTATATATACACATTCAGTATGGCATCTATAGCACAGAATGTTAATACCTTCATCATCATTTTATCTGAAGAAAACCAGCTAACATTCACTGTGATTTTTAAATGTTTGCACTTTTTGATGATAGACTTAGTAGGAAATAATTAGACATGTGGGAAGTTTCCAACATGCCTTCTGTACCCATCACTGAGGAACTCTGAGCTGAGATTATAATGAGTAGAGCTGTATTAGAAAACATTCTCCATTCTGCTGCACTTCCTCCGGGCTGAGTGAACACACCGTTTCTTACTGAGTATGTTTTATTTAGCATTTCAGCCAGCTTTCCAATTTAGCTAACTTTCAGGTTCTCTTGTTAACTTATTTACTTGTGTGCCCAAGTAGAATTGGAACACCTCTTTTGCATAATCACAATCAGTAGAATTGGAACACCTCTTTTGCATAATCACAATCTGTTGACCCCTTATCTTTTGAAGATCTGATGCACAAACTCAGGGCAATGCTGGTTCCCAGCTGGAAATGTGGACCTCAGTGGTGGAATTTCTTCTTCCTATGGGGTTATAGCTGCGAAGTTTTATTGCTGAGTCAGGGCTTTGAGATGGGTTTTATTTATGTCTAGAAGTTTTATTGCTGAATCATTTTAGGCATTCACAGTCAAGTTCTTAGGTTTGCTAGTTATTTGGAAATATTTTACATCCTTATAATGTGAAAGAATTTGCAGATTCCCACTGCAGATCAGCGGTATTAAACACTAAGGAACATTTATTACTTTTGCCTATCCAAATTCTGTTCATCCCTTCAGACCCAGATCAAGACCCAGCTTCACCAGCAAGCTTCTCTGATTATCAAAGACTATACTAAAATTTCCCTCCTTCTGAATTTCTTTAGCACCGAAAGCCCATACTACATAATTCGACCTCTGGTGGTTTTGTTGTTTATTGCTGTTTTAGCAGTTACCACTGAAGAGGTTCTGGCTGTGTGTTTTATCCCCTTTTGCCATTCTCAAATCCCTAACCCCACCATATCTCTACTATATAAATACTTATTGATTAATTCTAAAAATTCTAATTATTTCTTTAAAGTTACTGAAATAATTGCCTTGAAATTATTTAAACTTTTCCTGGGAATTTCTTAACCTTATATTCCACAAGGAATGTAGCTAGCACTACTTCTTGATCTGTACAACTACTTAGAAGGCAAAGAAAAGACACTAAAAAGGCCGGGAGTGGTGGCTCATGCCTGTAATCCTAGGGCTTTGGGAGGCCATGGTGGGTGGATTACCTGAGGTCAGGAGTTCAAGACCAGCCTGGCCAACATGGTGAAACCCCATCTCTACTACAAATACAAAAAAATTAGCCGGCTACAGTGGTGCACACTTGTAATCCCAGTTACTCGGGAGGCTGAGGCAAGAGAATCGCTTGAACCCGGGAGGCAGAGGTTGTGGTGAGCCGAGATCATGCAACTGCACTCCAGCCTGGGCTACAGAGCAAGACTTTGTCTAAAAAAAAAAAGACACTAAAAAATAGATTGCTGTAAGCTAGGACACATATCACACAAATCTGAGATTTTTTTATTTTGCAGCAAGGCAATAAACATTTTGAAATGGAGTTTAAACATGATATAAATCTTATTTCTGGGACCTTTTATTTACTATTTCAACAATTATTAGAAATAGAATTTTACATAAGAAAAGCCAATCAACCGAAGAATACTTGTTAATAATTACAATAGCAGTGACTTTTGTTGCCTCTATTTATTTTGTTACTTGTTTACATGGAAAATACCAGGTGAGGGAGTGCTGAGCTGACCTGAAATACTGTAGTAAGAAGCCCTGCAGAAAATTTTCATTGGAGCATTATTATGAACAAAATGTGGTTAGCATAAATATCTTAAATATCTGAGAAAAGTAAAAAAGAATTTTTCCTTCAAAATATTAATCACATATGAGCTTTTACTCCATAGTAAGGATGTTACACATTTAAAAACTCTCTCGTTGAAAACAACACAAACAAAAAACCAAAAACCACTACATAGTGAACAGATGTCTTGTTTACTTTGTCTAATGTAGTCCACATGATCACTCTAAAAGGTGAATATCATGGCCCCGTTTTTGTTTTTCTTTTCTTTTCTTTTTTTTGTTTTTTGGGACAGAGTCTTGCTCTGTTGCCCAGGCTGGAGTGCAGTGGTGCGATCTCGGCTCACTGCAAGCTCTGCCTCCCAGGTTCACGCCATTCTCCTGCCTCAGCCTCCCGAGTAGCTGGAACTACAGGCACTCGCCGCCATGCGGGCTAATTTTTTGTATTTTTAGTAGAGAAGGGGTTTCACTGTGTTAAGCCAGGATGGTCTCGATCTCCTGACCTCATGATCCACCCGCCTCAGCCTCCCAAAGTGCTGGGATTACAGGCGTGAGCCACCGCACCCAGCCGGCCCTGTTTTAGAGAGGAAGAAAGTCAGGATCCAGAGAGTGCCCAAGGTAGCACAGCTACTAAAGTGGCAGTCAGAGTTAGACGCCATCTCAAAGCCCTGACAAGGTTCAGCATTGGCAGTGTCGCCACATTTCTGATTTGGACTGTACGACCTGTATGGCTGTATATAGCAGCTCTCTTCACTTGTATTGCAAAAGTGAAAACTGGGAACTTAATTTTTTGTGCCACGCCTAGAGGCAGTTCCTGACAGGGGGCCAATCCTGAGCCTGGTCCTCCTAAGCAATACAAATACCCAGACAGAAAGAAAAGGGAGGTGTTGGAAGTACGGATTCAGGGTATCTCAAAGTGGGATACAAATAACTTTCTCTTGGTCACAGAAAGAGCTCCCATTAAACAGAAGACCCTGAGCTCCCAAGGCTGCAGCTTGTATCAGCACTGAGACGTCTGGACAGACACAGAGTAGTTGGGGAGTTGGATGTCTGGCAGTCTACATTGTCGGGATCTCTCTCCTCAAGAAATATTCAAATAAGACTTTCATGAATTCTAACGCACGTGGGATTATACAATGGAAATCAGTACAAAAATAGGATTTGCTTTACAGAAATTTACCATGCAGCCAAGTGCTATAACCTATATAGTCCACGAGGTGAGGGACAGCTGAAATCATAGCACTATATTCCCTGTCTACGCAAGTTCACTTGCTTTAAGCGTTGTATTTATAGCCATTTTGCTTCTTTGCCTCTATGTTGGTGCATGACCAATAGACCGAGACTATTTCAGACAAAAGGTCTCTGAGGGCAAGGCTGTATTGACCTGACTTGATGTGTGGAACAGCAGACAGAGCCCAACAGGCATTGTAGGAATTTATAATGTTATTTTGGGCTGGTAATTGTGATTAAGCTATAGCTTAAATGTGAAGCAATTCCACAGGAAAGTGGAGACCAAAACATGGAGTCATTGCCTCCCAGCAGTCACAATCCAATATGTGGTGCATGAGTATGATGCTGCAATTTTAGGGAAGGTGACTGCCCTTTAAGATGGTCCATTTAAACTGGAAATCCTTCTAGACAAATTCGTGAGAAGGAGCTGACTCACCTATGTGCCTGCAAATACTTTAAAACTATACTTCAAATGATGCTTTGCTTTGAACAGATCACTGGCCCAATTCTTCCCTTTCTCTGAGTCTGTAACTCCCATTGAAATCAATGAGAACTGAATATTCAAAAGGGACCAGAGAACAAAGTTGCAGGTTGAATTAATGGGATAAAGGAGTGCAGATCTCTTAAAGCCTTTGCAATTAAATTGTGGCCTTACACAATTCTCTAGGGTCACCAGCAATTTGCTGGCCTAGGAAAGCCAGCTGACTTCACTTTCAGAGGTGTCACAATTTATAGCATGCATATTCTTAGGCATTAACGCTTGATCCTTCTTAGCTCAAAATCTACCTCCTCACTCTAATCTCTTTAGAACCTGATACCTTGGAGTCTGGGATTGCATTCACATGTCCTTATCACCAGCTAAGATAATCAATCAAAAGGCAAGACATTCATTTAAAAGTGCACAGCTAAGCACACATGGATATATTATTTTTCTATACATATATTAGTTTATGCATCTTATCTATATATATACCAATACATACGTTTATATATACCTATGTATGTTAATTATCTGATGTCTTTCCCAACTAGAATCAAAGCTCCAACTGACAAGAACTTTGTCTTATTTAATCATCACATCCTTAGTACTTGGCTTCACTGTAACTGTCAAAAAAAATGTTTTTTTCTTTTGAGATGGAGTCTCGCTCTGTTGCCCAGGCTGGAGTGCAGTGGCGTGATCTCCGCTCACTGCAAGCTCCGCCCCCCAGGTTCATGCCATTCTCCCGCCTCAGCCTCCCGAGTAGCTGGGACTACAGGCGCCCGCCACCACGCCTGGCTAATTTTTTTGTATTTTTAGTAGAGATGGGATTTCACAGTGTTCGCCAGGATGATCTCCATCTCCTGACTTCGTGATCTGCCTGCCTCGGCCTCCCAAAGTGCTGGGATTACAGGTGAGAGCCACCACGCCCAGCCATAACTGTCAAATATTTTTGATCATCAAGACATTTACAAACATATTTGACTAGATATTCGTAATGCCACAAGAATAATATTTCAGTAATTCTCTTAAATTTTTTTTGTCCAAAGAAAAAAACAGTATCACTTACTAACCATATACTGTATTCTAGTTTTTTTCCAAATACTTTTCTTTCTCAATAAATTTTTACAACAGTGGGGTGTGATGTCATATTTTTATATTTTTGTTACAAATAGTTTAGAAATGGAGGCTTAGAGAAATTAAACAACTTTCCCAAGGACACAGAACCAGGAAGGGGCACAGTAGAAGTGTGAATCCTCTTCTGACTGCAAAGCCCGTACTCATTTCCCTTATCTCACTTCTTAACATTTGAACAATGGGGAAAAGAAACATACTTATAAAATGGAAAGGTCTTCACCAGTCAACCATAAGAAACACTGATGACTATGACGTAGCCTTCAGCATGGGGAAGTACCAAGTAGGTGTCCAGATAAGCTGAAAGGCAATGAAGTGACAGGAAGGAAAGGTCTGGAACTGCCTCACCAGCAGAAATACACCAGGTACCTGGAAGTCCTTGCTGGTCACTTGCTCACTGCTCAGGGCAGGACCACTCAAGCTGGGTACGTATGTGGCATAAACCAATCTCCATCTGCCTTGACTCATTTGGTGGCCTATTCCATACCCCCAAATCCCTGCTCTTTGGTCAACATGACCTCAGAATCCCATCATTTCCACAGGTGTAATAGACTGCACCAGATTTCTTCCTCTCTATCCTATCCTTCCCCAGTGATTTCTGTCTTCCCTGATATACCACCTGTATTAGGTCATTTTCACACCACTATGAAGAAATACCCAAGATTGGGTAAATTAAAAGAAAAGAGGTTTAATTGACTCACAGTTCTACATGCCTGGGGAAGCTTCAAGAAACTTACAATCATGATGGAAGGGGAAGCAAACATGTTCTTCTTCACATGGTGGCAGGAGAGGGAAGTGCTGAATGAAGCAGGGAAAACCCCTATAAAACCATCAGGTCTCCTGAGAACTCACTATCATGAGAACAGCATGGGGGAACTGCCCCATGATCTAATCACCTCCCACAAGGTCCCTCCCCCAAACGTGGGGATTACAATTTGTGTTACAATTCAAGATGAGATTTGGGTGGGGATACAGGGCTGGGTCATATCACCAGCCCTCCCAATATCTTCATGAAGTGTTACAAATGCTAATCACATTCCCAATTTGTACCTGTTTCCAAAACCTACATCAGGGTAGCTTGAGATGCCCCCAGTCACAGTTCGGGGGCATCCATGAACAGTCTGGATAGCCCCAAAGGCTGTGGGCCACGCACTGTGACTCCATCCATGCTTTCTGCACTGGCTGACATTGTCCTGCACTCTGGAGGCTGCTTCTATTGTCCTTAACTAGAACATGTGAGCAGTGCTGAGGCACAGCATTGTGTAACTGGAAGCTGAAAGCCATCTATGAGTTAGAGGCAATAGTAGTAATAAAACCTACCATGTACTGCTTCCTCTGTGCCAGGTATTGCACAGATGATTAAATGAAATAATCTAAATAAAAGCTCATTATCCCTATGAGGTAGAAGCTGCTATCATTTTATAGTTGAGGAAACTGTGGCTTTACAGTAGTTAAGCACTTTGGCTAAGGGTTTGCAACTGGTATGTGACAAAACTGGGCTTTGAATCAGGTCTTCTGGCCCTAGAGCTAGTCCTTTGCCATAGCGCTACCCTGCAGGGGTCTGGGTGATTTTTGGAGCCACCTTTGGGTGCTGGTGTGGATGGGGATGATCAAAGGACTCAGGACTGTGTTGGTGGAGGACACCTGCATAATTAGGCAATTGGAATGTTTAAGATACTGAGGGCAGCTGGGGATATGAATGTTCTGTATGTGAAAAAGAATGACAATTTGTAATCAGTTGAAATATTACTTTAGACACATACTGCAATTTAGTTCATAAAGTACTTTTGCAGTCTGTTATCCATCCCACTAATAGTTTTTTCTCTCCAGTGCCTGCATTCTATGCTACCAGTAGCAGCTGCCCCAGCTTCTTTACTACATCAAAGTTTTCATACACATTATCTCACAATTTGTTGCTGAGGTAAGTGTAGGGGACACTGGGGGGAATTGGGAGCTCTGGGCAGTCTAGTGACTTTGCCATGGCCACACGGTTAGTAAGTGGTGGCAGCCAGGTCTGGTTTTCAGCCCCATGCTCCCTCCCTGCTCTCAGCCCCATGCTCGCTCCCTCCCTCCCTTCCTTGTGGAGGAAGCCCCTTGTCATTCACCATTGCTACCATATGAAGAGTGATGACATTCTTTCAAGATTTCAGGAGAATTAATTGTGATTGACATTTTGTGACATCCTTAAATATTCTTTGCATTATTATGATACAGCACAGAGCTTTGTGATAATTCATGGAATTTTTTTTTTACCGTTCATCTAAGCTGTCAGTTTTCTACTTTTATAAATCATGTTGTGTTGAGCATTTCTGTTTTGAGTATTTGACCAAATTTCTAATTATTTCCTTAAGGTAGATTCCTAAAAATGAAATTACTGAACCTGAATATGAACTCTTCTGAAGCTCTTGATACAAGCTCCAGTTGCTTTTACTGAAAGACCTATCACACTGTTCTTCCACCAGCAGTATTTTTAAAATGTGCCTATTTCATCACATGCACACACACACACACACACACAAAGATATATATATATGTATTTCACTAATTTGACAGGTGAAGATTATTCTTTTAATACCTATTTTATTGACTACTGGTTAGACTACAGTCATTTTTATTAGTCATTAGTTTGTTTATCAAGTGCTCCTTTGTATATTTTGTCCCTTCATAGTATGGATATGTTAATTTCCTTAATTGATTTCTGTGAGCTTTTCTTATAATCAACAATCAATGGTTTATCATTTGTTTGTAATATTTCCCTGGATTTCCCCCTTGCTTTGGTGGCCTTGTTGTATCTTCATTATTGATGATGACTTCTAGAACTAGGCTGCCCTGTCTCCTGTAGTTCTTCCCCCCAAATGCTTCCCGATGTCCCAATGTGTGGGAAGCTGTTTATAAGTCACAAGTCTGAGATTCAATCATTGAATAGTCTTGTGTTAGCGCATGGTGTAGTGGTGAGAAACATAGTACATAAAGGAAGCACACCATACAGGGCTCTATTAAGGTATGCAGACGCAGGAAATGAATCATAAATCATGACTTTCCAGGCTTCAAACTTTCCAAATGAGCATAGAATGAGTTACCGAAATAATAGGCAGCTCAAACAAGGAGGAACGGGGAGAAACACGGGATGGTGCATGGGAAAAGCAAGGCAGCAGCGGCTTGAGGGGAGAAAGTGGAGTTCATATATCAGCGTCTCCCTTGTGCTCTTCCTGGTGCCCAGCCCATGGCAGCTGCCTGCTAAGGGCTTGGTGGAGGATGAATAGATGGATGACCACACTCTTCTCTCCTGACTGCCACGCCCACTGGCTCTGTAACTTTAGACAAGTCAATTGCCTCAACTGATGAAATCGGGCCTCAATTTCATGATCTATAAAATGAGTTTTAGCCAGGTGCGGTGGCTCATGCCTTTAATCCCAGCAATTTGGGAAGCCGAGGTGGGTGGACCACCTGAGGAGTTCAGGACCAGCCTGGCCAACATGGTGAAATCCTATCTCTACTAAAAATATAAAAAATTAGCTGGGCATGGTGGTGGATGCCTGTAATCCCAGCTGCTCGGGAGGCTGAGGCAGGAGAATCGCTTGAACACAGGAGGTGGAGGTTGCAGTGAGCCAAGATTGCACCACTGCCCTCCAGCCTGGGCAACAAGAGTGAAACTCCATCTTGAAAATAAATAAATAAATAAATAAATAAATAAATAAATAAATAGGTTTTAGGCCGGGCGTGGTAGCTCATGTCTGTAATCCTAGCACTTTGGGAGGCTGAGGCAGTCGGATTGCCTGAGCTCAAGAGTTTGAGACCAGCCCGGGCAACATGGCAGAACCCTGTATCTACTATAAATACAAAAAATTAGCCAAGCATGGTGGTGCGTGCCTGTAGTCCCAGCAAAGGCTGAGGCATGAGAATCGTTAGAACCTGGGAGGCGGAGGTTGCAGGGAGCTGAGATCGCACCATTGCACTCCAGCCCGGGCGACAAAGTGAGACTCTGTCTCCAAAATAAATAAATAAATAAATAATGAAAAATAAAATGAGTTTTACACTGGGTTGTTGCCAAGATCCACTGAGATAACGAATATGAAAACAACTTGTAAACTAGAGAGCAAAAAGAAATGTCAGTCATGCATTTTAGTAGAAGTTTTGCTGTAGTTATTTATTATCTTATAGGAAAAAAATATTGGCAGGAGGGATGAGAAGTTAGGATTTTTCTCATAGGGTTACTCTCATTTCTTTGTGTTTCCCCCTCCCTGCTATGGTGTACATTCAAATGCCTCCAAAAGGCAGGCACTGTAGTCATTTAACTTGATTTCTATAGTGACCAGCACAGCCCAGTGAGTGAAATGTTTTCATGAAAAGTCTGCAGGAAAATTCTGTTCTACACACATATATATCCTGTATAGTCCATTAAAGGTTAGCATAAAATATTAATGAATGGCCTTTCCTTGCTTGTGTTGGGTGTGGCAGCCGCTAGGAAGAGCTTCACAGATGGGCTGCTGAGCACGGACAATGGGCAGGAACTGCCTGCTGAGCACATAAGGAGAGTGGGGGGTAGCTCAGTTACTGGAACAGCATGTATAGTGGTCAGGAGGTGTGACAGGGTGACAAGGCATGGCCTGGGTCCCAGAGGGCTTTTCCGAGACGGGGAGACAGGTGTTGACAAAAACCACCTATCAAAAATTCATCCACTGAGAATAGTCAAATTGAGTGCCCTTGACACAGCATTTAAGAAGTAAAAGAGGTCTATGTAAGGGGTATCAAGACCAAGAGTACAGCTGAGAATGTGGTAACAGCAGCCTCTTTCCTCTGACCTTGTGGCTTTCACTCCTGTGGGTTTAGTCATTCATCCTCCATATGGAGGTGACTTAGGGAGGATGTAATGTCAATGGCCCTTCTCAGGTTGGTTTCAGTTGCTTTCTTACCTAGTGGTGCTAAGGGATCAGGTGAATAAAAAGTGGAACCCTTTCCGAGCGCCAAGCCCTGTCCAGAGGTGAGAGTTCTCATGGTCTTCTCCTCCTCCACTCCTCCCCAAATCAGGTTGCAACAACCCCAGTAACAGCCAACTTTCAATTTATTTAGTTACTCCTAACGCCCACTGAGTAAATTGAGGACTCAGTTATTTGTAGGTATCCCATTTACTTTATTTAGGGAAGCTAAGATTTAATAATGCCAAAAACATCCTTCTGGCTAGGAATCACCGATCGCTACAAAGTTATCTCTGATTAACTGTATGTCGTAAAAGGAAACATACATTTAATCTGAATTTAAACATATTCAGTATATGTCCTCCCCTTTCTCAAGGCATGATAATTCTCCTTGGGAGTTCTAGAAAATCCCTTTCTAACGCTGGCTGGCATTTGTACTCCCACCTCACTTCGTCTTTTTATTTTTTTAATATTATCAAAGTGGAAAAAAAAACAAAACCATGAAGCTAACCTGAAGTCGTGTCCTGTCTTCAGTATGTCTGGCGCCTGGCAAGCAGATCTGGTTTGGGGAGGGTGAGATGCAGTAGAAGCAATGGAAGACGAAGCTGGAAGGTCAGGATGGGATCTGATTTGGACGAGCCCTGTATCTATCCTGAGGAGTTTGGCCTTTATCTTATAAGGGCTTTGTCTTAGCCTTGATGGCAGTTTAAAAATCAAATGAAATACTGATTCCTGAGTGCAGTGTGAAGTGGAAAAGCTGCCACTATTTGCATTTAATCTATAAAGAAACTGACGCATACCGAGATTAAGGAATATGCGGAGGAGGATATCACAGCTGCTAAGTGGCAGATCTGAGTCTGACAAGTCTACGCCACTGCTGCTTCTGGTACCTTTAACTGACAGGACACTACGAGGAAGGGGAGGGGGATTGCGCCTAGAGGGAGAGAGAAAACAAGTTCACTACAGCCGTGTACATCATTATTTCATACAAAGTCTTGAATGAATTCCTTGCATGTGGCAATTCTCTAAAGAATATATGTATATTTTCTGAATAAACAGTAGTGAAAACCCAGAGGTAAAGATGGGAAATAAAACTGTCGGGGGTGTGCAGGCATGATGTGCACATGTGCCGACATACACTGCTCTGCCCACCAAGGGTGTACCGCACAGGGCATTATTACCAAGAGAATCAAAGGGAGGTAGTGAATCACACATTCCCTGTTATTAGGTTTAAGAAAAAAGTAATGAGTAGGAAGAGAGGCAGCAGCAACTTTAGAAGCAGAATGTAAGGTGCATTAGGGAACCAGTAGCAGGAGCAGAGTGAGATGAACCGAATATACCTCTGAGAATAACTAACAGTGTGTGCTGGGCAGCAGCTTAGGTGCCCTGAGAGATCTGTTCTTCTAGATTTTGCCACGTGCCTCTGTGGCAGGCAAAATAATGGCCCCTCAAGGATGCACATGTACTAAGCCCTGGAATTCTACATGGCAACAGGGGCTTTACAGAAGTGATTAAATGAAGGACCTTCAGATGGAGAGATCATCCTGGACAACCTGGATGGGACCAATGTCATCATAAGCACTCTTGAAAGTGGAAGAGGGAGGCAGAAGAGGAGGTCAGAGGGGTGTAGGGTGAGAAATCCACCAACCAGATCCTGCTAGTTTTGAAGACGCAGGAAGGTGGGCATGAACTAAGGAATGCAGGCAGCCTCGAAAAGCTGCAAAAAGGCAAGGAAACAGATTCTTCCCCAGAGCCCCCAGAAAAAAGATGGAGCTTTGCAGATCCATTTTAGACTTCCGACCTCCAGAACTGTAAGGTAATACATTTATGTTATGTTTGAAGCTGCCTAGGTCGTGGTAATTTG
Source organism: Symphalangus syndactylus (assembly GCF_028878055.3). Taxonomy (NCBI): domain Eukaryota; kingdom Metazoa; phylum Chordata; class Mammalia; order Primates; family Hylobatidae; genus Symphalangus; species Symphalangus syndactylus. The sequence goes on from NC_072424.2 coordinate 22,547,771, forward strand.
CTAGGGCCTCCTACAAGCTCAGAATTGTACTCCATGCAGAGAAGGAGTCATGGAATATTCAAAATCAAGCAAGCAGCCGAAGGGTTCTGGTCTTATGTGTTCACGGAATCTACATTTTCTGTTCTCTGCTGTTTCTGGTAGGAAGTAGATCTCAAAATGACCAAATCAGAAAAATGAGAATTAGAAATAATTCAGGAATTTGCATGGTAATGGATAGGAAACATAGCTATTAGTTTTAAAAAGTTGATTATTTGTAAAACTCATAAATAAGACAGTGTATGCTTTCTTCTTTGCCTTATTCAGTATAGCTAGTGCGTACAGAGAAGTAGGTAGGCAGCTTGCTGGTTAGTTTGTCAAGGATTAAAATGAAGTAAGTCCTAACAAGGCCTTTAAGACCTTCATCAGATCTTCTACATGTCATGTCAGAGTGAAAGGTACTCACATTAAATATAACATTTTATTATAAAATATTTTAAAAGTTGTTTTATAATTTTATTTTAAAATATTTGCTATAAGTATCTTACATAATGTATGATTGGTTATGATTATTCTGCAATGATCCTGCTTACTTGGGAACTCTAATGAAGTGAGCAATTAAACCTACAGACTGCAAGTGTATTGAAATGTGTATGAAAACTACATTTAACAATAATGTGGGCATTATATTACATGTTGTAGCTATTAAATTAAGGGATTTCTTAATTTTAATTTTGCAGTTTTCTTATTTTGGGGTAAAAATTTTGTTTTCATTCTCAAACATGCTCATAAGGCCCATGGCCTTTTGCTCATAGTGCTTGATGGATAAAGTAGTCCTGTGAGATGAAATAGCAAAACAGCACCTGCAACTAACTGAGCTCAACTGTATGAATGAGCACATACCGAAAGGGAAGAGTTAAGGTTACCATAGAAACTGTAATACAAACATTCTGGAGCTAAATTATTACCAATCTAATCAGCTTGCTACCGCAGCTTCCTTTTTGATGATGATAAGCATTGTCATTAATGGGAGGCAGAATGGTACAAGGATCAAGAGAATGGACATTAAAGCAAGGCAATGATGAGCTCCAAGCTGGACTGTACCACTTAGAAGACGTGTTAACTTTGGCCAGGTCACTTGGACTTTCTAGACCTCAAATTCCTCATCTAGGAAATGGGGATAATAACAGTACAGGTTGAGCATCCCTAATCTGAAAATTCAAAATCCAAAATGCTTCAAAATCTAAAACTCTTTGAGCACTGACTTGACACTCAAAGATCATATTTAAAGGAAATGCTCATTGAAGCATTTCGGATTTCGAATTCCTTGATAAGGGATATTCCACCTGTACCAACCTCAGGGGATTATAAGGATTAAGTGAATTAATATTTACAAAGCGCTGGTACATAAGTAGTTTTATATATAGGTTTCTGATTTTTTTTTTTTAAAGTATTTGTTCAAAATTTACAAAGTTCAACTATATGGCCTTCACTGTAAAGATGAAGTCTAGGATATAATCCTCTACTCTAGGTGCTGAAATTCTAGGGGGAGGCATGTACTGGAACCCAGGTATGAATAAAGTAATATGAAAACTTTGAAGAAAGTAGTCAATTCTAATAATGAAAACCGTTTAACCCACTTATAGTTAAAATTGTTTAGTGAAAATATCTCCAAATATTGAAAAATGAAATTAATCAGCAGATTTACTAAATGCCTATTTTGTCTGTAGGCCTGTATAATCTACTGTGATTGTTTGGAATAAAGGCATTTGTTAAGAGAGGAGTAAAACAAGAGAGAGAGCCTGCTCTGTGCCAGGGTCTTTTAAGATTTTCTTACTGAACTTTCTCAATCCTGAAACAAACTCTGAGGTATGTATAATCATCCCCATTTTACAAAATAGTTACCTGAGTCTAAAATATATTAAGGCAGAGAGAAATCTGAATCCAGATCAAATTCTCACCCTCAAAGCCAACTTTACTTTCGCCAAGCCAGTAGTTTTCAAACTTTATTAGCAGAAACCTAGCTTTAAAACAAAATCATGCATTGTTAAATGTATTATTTTATTAGTGTAAGTATAAGTTATGTTTATAATTTTGAAAACACAGTCATAACAGTAAATATTTACTTGTTGTAAAGTCAATCAATGAGAATAATGTTGAGTATAGTGATTAACATAGAAATTGGAAATCAAAGGTTATGGACGTTAGTCACAGTTATGCTAGTCTTAGAGCTTGATTTATTTTTTTGTTATTGTTTCATAGTATTAAGAAAACCCTGCATTGCACAGTTGTAAATTTTAAAAGAGTTTTAACAGTTCACCCTATAACCAGGCTATTCTTAACTAAGCTGATATAGAAGCTTGAATGACACGAGTAGGAATTAACTTAAGTTCTATTTCATAAAAACAATTATTTATCAAGTCCCTCCTTTATGTTAGGCATGGGGCTGGATGCCAGGGATTCCATGGTGCTCATGACAGATGTGATTCTTGGCCTCCAGATAAACGCTTTGAAAGGGGAATAACCAGGTCAAGAACATTTACTGGAGTAGACCATTTTCAAGAACATTTACTGGAGGTGACCATGTACACGGATGACTTTTTCCCATAAATATAAATGTACAGGGTCTAGTTAACCTCTTACGGAAAGATTTCTTTCACTTGAATTTATATTCACAGGTCATAGATTCTGGGCATCAAGTATAGCCTGACTGGAATTGTTGGAAGACTAAAACCAGCCAGGCACAGTGGCTCACGCCTGTAATCCCAGTACTTTGGGAGGCCGAGGTGGGTGGATCACTTGAGCCCAGGAGTTCGAGACCAACCTGGGCAACATAGCAAGACCCTGCCTCTAAAAAATTAGAAAAAAAAAAATTAGCTGGGTGTGGTGGTACAGGCCTATGGTCCCAGCTACTCGGGAGGCTGAGGTAGGAGGATCACTTGAGCCTAGCAGGTTGAGGTTGCAGTGAGCCATGATTGCACCACTGTACTCTAGCCTGAGTGACAGAGTAGGACCCTGTCTTCAAAGGAAAAAAAGACTAAAACCAATTATTTTCTCCATCTACTCTCCTTTACTCACTTAGCACTCAATCTCTGCTAGTTTTAGTAACCCTGGGCACTAGACTAATTACTTTAGTAGCTGGGGACTAGCTCACTGTCTCGTTTGGGTAAGTGCCAGGCCAATAATAATCTTGAGATTTTTAAGGATTTATTTTGAACTCTTTCAGACTTCAGCTGTAATTTATGAAGCACTGAAGGGACTACATCCATCCGAGTGATAGAAACTCCAGGCTGAGGCTGCTCAAGCAATCCTAACTTGTCTTATGTATCAATAACCCCAGTACCTGGCACTGAGCAATATCAAAAATTGGAGAGAATAAACTGTGGATATATATTTTTAAAATTTAGCTCACTATCACAAGAGAATCTGATTGCAGACTTTATGTTCTTTGGATTTTAATTTGTAAAGTGATTGAATATTTGGACTTAAATTTCTCTCCAGGGATTTGAAAATGGTAGGGAGTTTGTATTCAAACGTAGGGCATCTTTATGTTGACAGTCGATTAAGTATCTTAATCAGGTTGTTTGATCTCTACAACCTGTTACGCTGTCTTTTAGAAACATGACTATATATAATTTGAAATGGGGATAGGAAATAGATTTTGAGCCTTGGCTACCGTATAGTCTTGGAGCTAATTTCATGGATATACAGGTGTCATTAATCTCAGAGCTTGTGAGGGGAAAATCTACACTGTCTATAGTGATCCCATGGTGACTGCCAAAGCAGCATTAGTTGGCCCTGGGAGAATGGCCAGTAGGAGTAAGACTGTCTTGACAGGTTGCTGATCTCGTCTCCTGAGGGCAACAGCCACACTGCAGGAGGAAAACAAACAGCTGAGAGTGGTGGCCTAAAAAGGCGCTAGTCAGATTTCCTGTGAAGGGGAGCACAGTTGACTCAAAACCCCAAATGCCACCCCTCTGGATCCAGCACCATGTTTGGTGCTGCCAAATTCTTCCAGGGTGGTCCCAGCCAGCCAATGCTGAGCCTGGTGGGAGTAATGGTACAGGTCCATTCCTGCCTGATGTGAAACTTTGCTGGCAGGTGATTGGCTTGAGGACTTTCCACTGGTCTTTTCAAAACTTTCTTAGAACTGCACCATGCTACCCAATCACTTCCTTTAGCCTTCCCCCCACCGCCTCCCACAGGCCGTCCTTACTTACTCAGGCTTCCTCCCTGTACCCTTCATAGGCATGTTCCCCAGTAAAGCTCTTACGCATTTCACCTCATCTTGGTGTCAGTTTCTCAGAGGTCCTGAACCAACACACTAAAAAATCTTAGGGAGATGAAAGGATTTTTTAAAATGCAAAGTTAAAATGAAATGCTTATGGGATCTCCTCGCCATTGCCTTCTCCTTCTCCTCCAGCCCAAGTTCCTCTGGATACATTTTGCAAACCACTTCACAACACAGGAAGTATGGAGGAAAATGTGGTTTTACTGTGAGAAGAAAAATATAGATGATTCTTTAGGAAATTCTGACGAGAGCAGATGAAGGCTGAATTGGATCCCAAGACAGGAGAATGTATTAAAGGTGATAAATATAAGACAGGGAAAGTCACACTTTAAGCTGAACAAAGAACTCTGGTTAAAGGATTTGAATCTCTTTTGGCTCCAAAGAAAGTTCCAGGTAAGGTTCTGAAGCAGGGAGTTTGTCATAGTTAAGAAAGGAAGCAATTACAGTAAGAAAGTATCTCAGAAGCGTTTTCCAGGTCAGTATGAATAGTAACAACATTCCAGAGATAGTGCTAACCAGACAGGGGGAGGGAGAGACTGGAGGCAAAATATAATGCTTCTGAGCCTGATTTAAGCAGCTAAAGCAAATTCCAGGTCAGGGAAATGGAGGACAGTGGCAAGATACCATGGAGAGGTTTGTTACTCAGAAGACTGCTTGTATTTTTGAAGTACATTTTCAAAGGGTAAAAAGCAGTTTGAACTTAGCACCCACCAGATGCAAAATGAATGTATCAATATTTTAAAACAATATACAGCATGGAGAGCTAGTCACACTTTAAATAATTAATTCCCTGGTAATTAACCCAAGAATGACATGATAAAAGAGAAACTTCCCCAGTGTGTGTCAGACTATGTACCTTTGAAATTTAAACTTTCATAAGGGATACAAGGGGGCCAAGAGGATCCCAGATTCAGAGGCTACACTGAAAAGTCAGAAGCAGTCTCCAGATTTTGATAGATTTCTGGGAAGATGTGTCAAAAGATCAGCTTGACACGGACAGCTGGTCTTCCTTGAAAATTAAGTTTCTGTGTACAGAGTTCTTCAGGTATCCAATTTCTACTCTCACCTCTGCCTCCAGAAGCAGGTCTCACAGGACTCCACTGCAGCAAAGACCTGTCAGATCCTCCCGTTGCTTTTCATTGCTGAGTTCCTCCTGTGAGTTGTGTCATTCGTGTTAAAATTACAAATTCACATCCAATTGATTTCTGAAGGAAGGAACTGCCTCCAAATATCCACTGATTTTCCTCAATATACAAACAAGCAGACAGCGTAGGGGGTAAACACATTTGTGAATTGAGCTATTTGCTTTTTGTGTAGCTTCTCTCATCAAAAATGTGGTGACATTCACTCCAGATTCTGCTGTTTTCACTTTCTAATATGAGGTCTCCACTCATCTCCATGCAAGTATTTCCCTTCCATTAATGTTAATGGAAGTCACTCTGGTGTATCAAGGGGAGAATAGATCCCTTTGTCTTTTTAATTAGTCCTATAAAAAATAAATGAATGCACTATGTGAGTTCTATTGAGGAATAAATTTTGGCCATCCACACTATGCGGCTTTTAAAAAAACATTTTTTTTTAAAAGAAGATAATATGTAGCTTCCTGGTTGGCCACTAGCTAGGAACCAAACACATAAAAAAGTACATCAAGATTAAAGGGATAATAGGTAATTTTGTTCTTTAGGAAGATGATGTTACTAAGTGTGTCTGCAGAGCATGGGGCAGAATACAAAAGCACAAGGCGCCTTTTAAGATGAAGCAATTGCAAACGCAATTTAATGGAGGACAAGAAAGCAATTAACAGTGTAAAGTCACTGATGCGAAGGATAGACCTCAGGATTAGAATCTTATTAAAACAAAGGCTGTACAACTTGATTATAACGAGCTAAGTTAAAAGATCTCCAAAACAATCTCAGCGTGCAGATGTGAAAAAGAAAACATAATTTACCCTCTTATTACATTTTGGGCCCTATAAGGTGTGGTGGCATTGAGATCTTTCCCAGGTCAATCTCTAACAAACTGGACAGCCGCTGTTTCCAGGACTTAGTTCTGCAGGACTGAACTGAGGGGATAGAGGGCATTTGCTTGCTGTCATGATTACCTAGTCAAAAAATAATAGTTCAAAGCATGATGGTTTTTAGCACTGTTAGAAACTGTTCTAGAAAAGCAAAGCTTTTTTTTTTCTCAGTTGTTACTCTGGTGTTTTTCTAATAACATCACTAAGACTGTTCTGCAGGTCAGTGTAAAGATAAGCTGTGGTTTGCAGTGAACTAAACTGTAATCTTCTGACACTTTCCTTGCTGATTCAATATCTTAAGATAAAAGCATAAAAGGGACAGTGAGAAATGAGACAAAGGGCATCATATTAAATGAAACAAAAACAAAAACAAAAAACAAAAAAAACAAAAAACCTCCTGCCTAAAAACCTGCCATCAATTAACAGTTACCATTTTGGTTTGTCAACGCCTCCAAGTTGGAATAAAAATCTGTCTTAAATAGGCCCTTAAGAATAAGTTAAATAATTTTTTTCACTCAAATATGTACTATCTTTTTAATCAAAATAGACTTGAGTGAGGCTCATACTTTCCTTCATTTAAAGATGAATTTTATATTTTACAAACCACTTAATAAACTCCATATACATATTTTATCAATTGAGACATATTTGCTTCTATTTTTAATAGAACTGTTTCATGTGTCCATGTGGGAGAAAAATGTGACCTAAAGAGATGACTTTTTCCATAAAATTTTTACATAGTAGGACCAAAATGTCAATTAATTAACTCAAGAGAATGATGACATTAATATATTTGTCAATCTATGCTCCCTCCAGCAGTGTAGAAGAGTCCATATCTGTGCCATTATTTCACACTGGCAAGGATATGAACTCCTCTATATCATTATTTCACGCTGGCAAGGATGTGGACTCTTCTACATCATTGTAAATGAGGTGGATGTAAAGTTGTAGCTACAATTTGCATTTCACTGATTACTAGTGAAATTGACTACTATTCATATATTTACTGATCATTTATTTTTCTTCTTCTGTAAAATGACCCTTAAATCTTTTGCCCTTTTTGCACTGTACTGCTAGTCTTTTTTATTACTGATTATAGGTGCTCTTCATATATTTTGAATTATCATCCTTTAATATAGCTGAGGCAGTATAATGTAATGTTGGAGTGATTAAAATAACAGACTTCGAAGCAAGTCAGCCTGGGTTCAAATTCCAGCTCTGCTACTTCCTAACTACGTGGGCATGAGCAAGTTCCCTTCTTTGTGCCTCAGTGCTATCTACAAAATGGGGATGACAATACTACTTGTCTCATGGAGTTGTTGTGAAATTAGCTGCATTAATATATGTAAAGCCTTAGTATAAGCATTTGGCATATCATAAGCACTCAAAAATAACTAAATATTATTTTTTGCCTTTTGCAGGTTTTAAAAATATTATCTCCTGTTTTGTAGCTTATCTTCTAATTTTTTTAATGAAATCTTTTGATGAACAGAAGTTCTCAACTTCAATGTAGTTAAATTAATTTTTTCATGGTTTGAGATTTATATTAAAGAAATCTTTCTCTTTAAAGTCATTAAGATCTTTTGTAGACTATCTTCTAAATGTTTTATGATATTACCTTTCATATTAAAATTTTAAGCCAAGAGGCATTAATTTTTGAGTTATAATGGGAGGTATGGGCCCAATTTATCTTTTTTAAAAAATATGGACAACCAATTTTCCAGCACAATTTATTGGAAACTTTGTTTCTTTCCAACTTGTCTACAATGCCAACTACATCATGAATCAAGTTTCTGGATATGTGTAGACTCTCCACTTTTTAAAATTGGTTCACATACTTGTATTATGCCAGTAGCACATTGTCTTAATTAGTATAGCTTTATAATAATTCCTGAAATCCTGATAAGCAAATCTTTGCTCTTTGATCTTCATTTTCAGGAGTGCCTTGGCTAGTCTTGGCTCTATAATCAAGATTTTATGAGATGAAGATATTTACTTTTTTGAGGGTGAAAAATTATTCTGGTGGAATCATTTTATGTTCTATATGGCTCTTGAGATTCTTTTAACCATCAGTCATGTAGAAATATTAATTTCTTTTTACAAAGATGATTTGTTACAGGAAATCAAGAATACAGGAAAGTGGAAAAACTAGAGTAAAAGTGGTCCCAAGTCCAGCGTCTCAAGACAATCACTATTAACAATTTTGCGTATCTAACAGGCTTTTTAAAAAAATACATATAGCTATATGGAGGAATATTAATATGCAACATTTTACTTTAAAAGTTTCATATAATGGGCCTGGCACAGTGGCTCAGGCCTGTAATCTCAGCACTTCGGGAGGCCGAGGTGGGCAGATCACCTGAGGTCGGGAGTTTGAGACCAGCCTGGCCAACATGGAGGAACCCCGTCTCTACTAAAAATACAAAATTATCAGGGTATGGTGGCACATGCCTGTAATCCCAGCTGCTCGGTAGGCTGAGGCAGGAGAATCGCTTGAACCTGGGAGGTGGAGGTTGCAGTGAGCCGAGATCACGCCATTGCCTTCCAGTCTGGGCAATAAGAGCGAAACTCCGTCTCAAAAAAACAAACAAAAAATAGGGACATGGATGAAGCTGGAAACCATCATTCTCAGCAAACTGTTGCAAGGACAAAAAACCAAACACCGCATGTTCTCACTCATAGGTGGGAATTGAACAATGAGAACACTTGGACACAGGAAGGGGAACATCACACACCGGGGACTGTGTGGGGTGGGGGATAGGGGAGGGATAGCATTAGGAGATATACCTAATGCTAAATGACGAGTTAATGGGTGCAGCACACCAACATGGCACATGTATACATATGTAACAAACCTGCACGTTGTGCACATGTACCCTAGAACTTAAAGTATAATAAAAAAAAGAAAAAAAGGAGAAGAAAAAAGTAAACAAACAAACAAAAGTTTCATATTATGTATTCTGTTTTGCTGCTAATTAATTTCCTCCACTCAGCCATATAGTGTAGAGATCTTTCCATGTCAGTGAAAATTGCCATATTTTAAACAATTTTAAAAATTAGTCAGCTTTGCTACAAAAATGAATGCAACAGTTTTGATGACTTGTAACTACAAGTCTTGATTTCTTGTTTACACAAAATATCAGGGGTTGGTCATTCATTACGGTTCTGCTTCATGTGCTGTCTCACTCCAGAATTCAGGTGGTCCCTGTTTAGGACAGAGGCAGAGTGTGGAACAGTGGAGTGGAGACCTGTTATGGCCTTAAGGTCTCCTAGACAAGGTGTGTGTCACCTCCACTCGTATGTGTTTGGCCAAAAGGAGACACATGCTCGGCCCCACATTAACGGGCTGGGCCAGTGCACTGCTCATACAGCAGCACTGCCAGGCACACAGCAGAGCATGGGGTAGACAGTCCTGTCTTGGAGATGGGAAAGCCCACGCGGGGGCAGCAGAACAGCCTGCCACAATGATGGCCTGGAAGTCTTTCACTGCACAAATCACATGGTGCGAACTGGATTTTGAAAGCTAAATTTGGTATTTGATTAATTAATTTTAAAGTAAATTTGTCAATAGGAAACTAGGAAAAGGAAGTGAGTAGACAATTCACATACATACACACATACATACATACCTATCAAAGAAATAAAAGGGGGCCGGGCGTAGTGGCTCATGCCTGTAATCCCAGCACTTTGGGAGGCCAGGGTGGGTGGATCGTGAGGTCAAGAGATTGAGACCATCCTGGCCAACATGGTGAAACCCCATCTCTGCTAAAAATACAAAAATTAGCTGGGTGTGGTGGTGCGTGCCTATAGTCCCAGCTACTCGGGAGGCTGAGGCAGGAGAATTGCTTGAACCCCAGAAGACGGAGGTTGCAGTGAGCTGAGACCACACCATTGCGCTCCAGCCTGGTAACAGAGTGAGAGTCTGTCTCAAAAAAACAAAGGAATGACCTATATGAGAATATATTTAATGTTGCTAATAATTTTAAAGAAATGCAAGTTATGACTAACATGAATGATCACTTATGACCTATTAGATAAACAAAGAAGAAACAAATTTATGACATCCAGAGTTGGCGAAAGTGTTGGTTATATATATGATCCACATTGTGTTTTCTTTTACATTTTAGTTTAAAAATCCAGGGACTGCATTCTCAAATTTCGATTTTCAACTTCTCTTCCACAAAAATCTGGCAGCCTGGGCTCAGCATTCCCTGATGGTGACAAATAGCTGGAGCCGAGAGTGCCTGTCTCTTTGTGAGGACACTCTCCCATTCTCTATGACCCCATCACTCCCTATTGTCTTCCACCTGAACCATTCCCTCATTTAACTAGCTCCATGATCCCTCTAAGCATTTAAGCTTTGTGTGTCTGCATAGATCAACTGTATCTCCTTCCGATTAACATTTAAAATATTTCAATTTTCATTAGGGTTGAAAAAGCCGAAATCAATACCCTTGAATACTTCTTCAAATATCTTTAATTACTAAGAGGGGTTGCTAGATAAAGTACCTTCCAATTTTGATTAAAAATTGCCTCACTCCCTCCAACAATGCATGAGCATGCCCATTTCTTCAGTACTGCCAACATATGATATTATGATTTGTTTCATCTTTATCTAATAAATCATAAATGAGAATTCAGTACAGTCATAACTTCCATTTCTTTAATTATTAGCAAGATTGAATATATTTTCATGTTCATATAGGCCATTCCTATTTCCTTCTTTGGGATATATGTATGTATGTATGTATGTATGTATAATTGCCCATTCACTTCCTTTGCCTAGTTTCCTATTGGCACATTAAAAAAATTAGTTAATCAGGCCTCTTTATGTTAGGGATACTGATTCTAAGTGATATAAATAATTTGCTAGTTTGATTTAGTCTTTCACTGAGGTTTGGTTATAGAATTTATGTGTCAATGTTGCAGTCACCAGCGATTAGTCTTTTTCTTTGTGGGTCCTCCTTATTACAAGTTTGTAACAATGTTTACTCATATTTCGATCTTATGTATTTATGTATGCCTTTTTATAGTACACCATTTTATCTATCTGGAACTTAAAAATTAACGTAAAGAGGAATGGTTGAATTCGTATTTTTTGAACAGCTTCTAGCCAACTCTCCCTATACTATTATTGAAAAGTCATCCTTCCTTCATTTATTTTATATTCTTTATTATGGCGCTAAATTACCACATATATTTGAGTCTATTTCTGTATTCTTTTTCTTTTTAACTAATTTGTGTAGTGAGGCCAAGGCCCACATTGTTTTAATCTCTATAGTTTTATGTTTTAATATCTGGGATAATTATTCATGCTCCATTAGACTTTTCATTATTATTTTTTCCAGACTTTTACCAGATCTTTTTATACCTTTATTGTCTTGAATAAATTATATCATCAGTTTTTCAAGGCATCCTTTTACTGTGCTATCTTTGTCAGGTTTTGCATTCTATAATAAAAGGGTAACTATTTACACTCGCTTCGGAAAAAATTCAGTTTTTCTCTATGCTGTGAAACAGTTTAATTAGCACAGGAATTACTGATTTCTTTGAAATACAAAAAAATTGATATCTTTAAATCATTTTGTGATTATTGGTCAATTTCAGCTTTCCAACTTGTGAGTCATTACTTACTTTATAATTTAATAGTACAGGTGGAACCATAATCACAGAATACATATTAGGAAGACAGCATACTACTGAATCTTTATAGAATGGGCAATATGTTTTTATGGGTTTTTAAAAAAATCAATGTGTTAGAAGAATTTTACAAACATGGTTTGATGATGATGATGATGATGATGATAATGACAGTGACAATAATACAGAAAACACTAACTGGGCTCCTTGTACACATCCCCTTCTCTCCTTTTATATTCCTTTTCTTGGATTATGGCAACCTCATCCACCTGGTAGATCAAATTAGTAAACACAAAGCCATCCTTTCCACATTCATATATGTTCTTTCCCCTGTCTGCTAATATCTTGACTTCTCATTTGAACCACTTGGCAAATTCCTTGCATCTTTCTAGACCCAGTTCAAGCATCAGCTCCTCTGTGAAGGCCTCCCTGATTCCTCTTCTGCACATCATTCTTGGATACAATTAGGTGTTCCCTCTTTGATTAAGAGTTCTTACACTTTATTGTAATTACTTGTCTAAATGTCTGTCTTCTTCACAAGACATTAGCATCTTTGAACAGGGGTCCGGGTCTTACTCACTTTTATATCCCTGGAATTCGGCAATGTCCGGTATTCAGTGGATGTTCAATAAGTGTTTGCTGAATGCACAAACAAGGTCTGTGGCTTTCCTGAGTGGAGGGGGACAGTGACAGGCAGATGTTTCACTGAGGGTTTGTCAGATGAAGGAGTCATAGTCAAGAGCGAGTAGAAAGTGATTATAAATGTGCTGGAGCTTCCACGAAGCTGGAAATAATGCATTCACATTAGAATGGCAGGATAAGCACAGTCCGTGTGCAACACGCTGCTGTATGCCTAACCTTGGGGCAGTTGAGAATGTACTGCACCCGGGAACACTGAATGACAACAAATACCTCCAGGTTATTCAGCTGTATCCCCGGTGGACCAGTGCAGTGTTGTTCCTTCAATACACACGACCACCTTGGACTGTGTAACTCTTGTTTCATTTCAGATCTTGCAAATATCTGATTATTTGTGCTAGTTATGAAGGTAAAATGCTCTTTTTATTTTATTTTTTACTTTTAGAAATGGTCTTTGGAGGAACCAAGAGAACATTACCAATACAATGGCAACTTAAAATACGAAGCTTTTGATGAAATTGTTTTAATTACATAGCCTACTTCAGCATACTTCAGTTTTGATCATTATTCTGGATCTCATGCACACGGCAATTTGAGTTTTACTTAACAAAACAAGTAAAGTAGAATTACCACACACAGCTTGTGAGTGAAACCACAGTTACAACTGAGCAATTGAGAGCCATCTAATTGACCTAGAGGTATAGTAATTAACTACCGGGGGATAAACTAAAAGCTCATTTTGTAGACTCCAAGTGTTTCTACAGAGACCCCACATGTTATTTCAGTCTGCCGGAAGCAAAAGCCATTATGGTTGCCTTTGTACAAACAGAAGGAGGGAGACATTTGTGTTGGATTTTTCAAGAACTGATATTGTCATTCTCTCTGTCCAGGAGTGTTATTGTGGGTAGCGTAACAGACACCCTGAGATTTTGCTGCCGACTTAAACAATTATGATAAAAATTTCTTTCATAAGAACATATTCTAGATCTTTATAAGAATGCAACAATGGTCAATAACTTGGCACCAATTTCAAAAACTAATATTCCTTGGGATTTTTAGGTGGTTCCCAGCACATTTATAACTCCAGCAATTTTTTTCAGAGGTCTGGTAAATATCTTGTAATCTTAGAGAAAAAAAAATTCTCTTGGATGCTACCTGCTCTACATACGTTACATCTATATGTAGCCAATTTCAAAGCTCTTAGATTTCTGTAAAGGTGAGAGTAAAACATTGCTTACTGGATAAATTGTGGCAAGGCTAGCAAGTTCATGACCAATGCTCAGGAATTAGGGAGACGGAACACAAGAGCTGAAATTCTGCTGCAGTCATTAATTGCATGTCCTATAAAGAAAAGAAACTCAGCCATCATCTCAGTCCCATTCCTCCAACCACTTTGTGGACAGTGGACCTTCAACAATGCCCTTTGGTGCATCTCTGATCTAATATTATGCTAATTAGCATCACTGATTCCATGTCAGTTATGTTGAAGACCCCTGGCTTTATATGTGGCCCAGGAGTCAGCTCAGGGCTTCCTTGCCAACTGCAGTCTTACTGAAATTTCCATCTATTCCCCTTGTCTCTTTCCTCATCCTGTAGAAGTACGAAGTCTTTCCAAAGATTTTTTTTTTTTTTTTTTGGTCCATTCTTGAATATCAAGTTGTGATGGTCTTTTGAATTTTGTCTTCCCTGAGAAACTTTCCTTTGCCCTACTGACCCTGGCATAAAACAAATGTCCTTATTTGGTTCACACTATATCCACACCAAACATCTGTGAGTTCAAAAGATATGACAGAAATTATTGTTTGCGTGGGGGCCCTATGGAAGTAGTCACGTTTCATGCCAGGCATCTGTCTCATTTTGCTACCCTTCACTGCCCACTGCCACCTCTGCTGCCCAGCCGCAGCCTCCTCAATCATCTGGAGGAGTGGCTGGATCTCTGTTTTCTGAATCCAGGGCTATTCAGCTTTCCCCAGGCCTGCACCCAAAGTGCTTATGCTAACCCATCAACATGCTTAGTAGAATACAGTCTTCCAACAGAAGAAGGCAAGATATAAAGAAAAAGAACAAATTATGCTATATCATCTACATTTAACTTTATTCACCCAAAATCTTTTGAGTCATATCTTATTTCAGTTTTATAGAAGGAGCAGCTAGATGCTCAGGGGTTAAATACATTAATAAAAGGCACACAGATTGCAAATCCGAAACCTTGCTCTTTCCTCTGCATCATACTCATTAAACACCTTACTCTTTTAAAGTCTTTTTCTCTCACACATACTCTTTTAAAGTCCTTCCCAGCGATAGACTATCAACTTCTCCATAACTCCCTCCTCTCCACTTCACCTGGCTGCTGAATGATGCCACACAATCATGATCTCCATGTTCTGCCCCCATTTCCCTCGACCTCATGCCGAAGATCTTGAAATCCAGCTTTTGCCCTTATCTATATGATGAAACTCAAACCTGCACTGTCAGCAGTGGCTCCTGAGTTGCCAAGCCCATGGCCTCTTCACATTCTTTATTTTCCTCCTATTCTTGAGGCATTGGCACACAATGGAGCATAGTCTGTTTATGGAAATTCTCTCCTCCCTAGGTTTCCATGACATATATGTCTATAAAGAATTCAATAGCAATGTTTAAAAGCAACTTGTCTTCAGTCTCTCTAAAGAATTAATATAATTTTAACATAAACAACTTTTGAGCTAATATTTTATCAATTTATGGAACATTTAATTAAATTACTTCATTATAATACAGTACAAATATAATTAGAGTTATAATCACAAACACAGGGGCATAAGCAGGCTTGTGAAACAACTCAATCCCTTCTCTTTTCCGAGCTTCCTGAATTTTCTATATCTAGAGTAAATATTCCCTGATCATGAATGATTTCAATCAGAATTCAAATCCATTATGTAGTATGCAGTGCTATGACTTAATAAGATGGGTGGCTTGAGGAAACTCAGGCCCTCTGTAATCTCTAATGCATACAGTAGAGTTTAAATTATATGCTTGCTATGCCTGCTTTCAAAAAGTTCATAGTCTTACAAGATATGTATCATCAGCATGAAATATTGCTAGCTTAGAATCCACTATTCTTATTAGAAGGTAACAAAAATGTGGTGTATCATATAAAAGTTTTTAAGAGTAACTATATATATTAAAATTGCTGGTAGCTACACAAGAGAGAAAGTATATTACTAGATGTATATATAACATGGGGAAACTGAAGATTGTTTTTATATTACACTTTTGGAAACTATAAATCCCCCCCTTATTGGGTAAAGAGTCTCTTACACAAAAATTTACCATACCCCTTCCAAAGGAAATAGTAACTGATTGTGTTTGCACTGTTTGGCAGGTCTCATAAACAAAAGCCATCAAATTTTGCTTTAATAAAAATCACCATTACGATGTCATGAAATTTCAGAAATATCTTTCTCAAGAGAGAAAAAAAGCCTCAAATGCCTGATTTTAGAATAAACAGAGTAATATAACAACAACAACAAAACCCCAAAATATTTGAAAGGGTTTCAGCAGACTCAGTAGAATCTTGTCCGTACTCACCTTAATATGTATCTTGATCACAGATATCATGAAGTTGGTTTTGCTTTTCTTACCCTGCATCTATCATTCAGGAAGTAAATGTGTGAGCATCTGTACTGCACATTTGTAATGAATTGATGAATTGAATTAACAATGTCCTATTTAAACTGCACAAAATTTAGAATATACAAGATTGTTGGATTAATGCAACAAAAAAATCAGTCTTATCAAGGAAAGACAAACTTTTACTAGCTTACCTGACTGAGTTAAATCAACCTCAGCCAGATAATCTAACCGGTAAAACAAAAGAAAACTAAAGCTACCCTTTCTTGTGATATTTGAAGTACCTGTCCATTTCGAGGATACAAATTATCTACAAAAAGGAACTAAGTGATCTTCTAGTATTTGGAGAAGACTCATTTTTAAAACAGAAGACATTGAAAAATAAATGTATAATGACTAGATCCAGGACAGAGGAGTAACTAACAGAAGATTCATGATCATTCTACCTTGCAACTCAGTCATCTGCTCCAAACATTGGCATTATATATGCACAATATAATTTGCTATACTGTTCACATGAAATGTTTGCTTGGAGATAATTAAGTATCCCCTTATTTATTTGCAAAACTCTGTATTTCCAAAAAGAAAGACAAGGCTAGTAAGCCTGGTTTTTGGATGTTCTGTTCTTGGATGAAGTTCACAGGCATAGGCAGTTCAGAGGTAACAGTGGGCCTCGCTTTTTCTTCCAGAACACTATTCTTTGCATTCTCTGCTTCTTGACCCCACGTTCTCCTTCTTTTGTAAGTGTCCTCACTCTCAATTTTCTTCCATGGCTGCCCAAGCTTTGAACACAAAGATAAATGCTATTTTATAGGTTACAAGCTTTCATTTACCACTAAAAGAATCTGTTTAAAATAAAATGAGCATATGATTTTTTTTTAACCTGGGGAAGATAGAACATATTTTACAAAATAAAATGTCTGCTAATGCTGTAGGCAGGAGATGCTCTCCCCTGCCCACACACCTTGATTTGCACCCTTACAGCCAAACAAGAGTTGCTTGGGCACTTCATGAGTCCCCAGTTGGCATCTGCAGTAAAAGGTACCATCTGAGATTAAACCAGGCTGACCGCCTCCAACTTGACCACCATAACTCTAATATCCAAACGGAATATTCTTCTCATCAGAAACCTCCCTCAACACTAATTTGGCACAGAAGCAAACAGGCCATCGAGCAAACCTGTAAACCGAAGGTGTCAGACACTAAAAGGTACCATTAAGCTGATAAAATATCTCTGCATACGAGTAGGCATCATTACGGGGCTATATTTCTTAGTACCTAAAGTTTATTGGCTCATTCTCCAAATCTGACAGTGTCCTTCATGAACTATCAAACATATCATAACACAAGCTATTAAAGGAAATAGAAAGTGTACGTTTCTCTAAATAATCTTTTCCCATTGCAGGTAAACTTAATGCACTTGGAAAAAACTATGTGAAATAACAAGCAGCAGCAATTTTCAAAAGATGATCTGAAGAAAAAAAATCATATTTTATAGGGGCTGTGAGTCACATAAAGGCCCTTTTATACAGCACCATTACTGCAAATTTTAATAAAGATTTGGTGAAAATAGGTGATGAACGACAGTGGTAGAGAAAGATTCATACTACGAAGTGCTCAATCAAATGCCTTTGTGTTCAACAAATAGCTTTAAAGATTAACCATGTTAGAGCTGGTGAAAAATGGAATCCTTCAACTTCTCATCCTCTGCTTAATAGGTTGCACATTCTTAACATAACACAGACTGCCACTCTGTCCCCATGTGCTCTGATGGCCCACCACCCACAGTGAGCCGGGTAAACGGACAATGATTTATAAGGCTTACGAGGCCTTCTCTGGTTTCCCTGTGATGAACGCCTTCACGATTTAATGTTTGTACTGTACATAAACCTAAGCATAAAGCCAAAAGCTAGTCTTATTTGTGCAAACATATGTGAGTATATATATCAATGGAAGAAATGACAAGGTACTTTGTGGCCGTTGTCTCATCTGGAAACCACCACTCCCCCAATGCACACACACCAGAAACATTATCCAAATTGCTCATCGCCCTAGCTTTAGAATATGTAACTTAATTAAATGCACATATATTCCTTGGAACTTGGCTACTGTCTTGGCAAAATTCTACAAGTGTTTCCTTACAGGCTATTTCCCGAGGCTAAGTCACAGGGATTATAATGGGTAGATTAATCACATTACTTATATGTGCTCATTCTCAGGGTTGATAAATATTTGGATGTTTAATAAACTTCAACGTGGTGTCGTGGTTAAAAACATAGGTTTTAGAGGCAGACAGAGTTCAATGCACATTCTGAGGCAGAAAATTGTGAGTTCTGTGATAAGAATGCCTATACTGCAGAATTGTTGAAAGAATTACTGTGTAGCAGTCTATATAAAACACCTTGCACACTGTCCAGCACATGGGCGTTATTCTGAAACTTTTCAATAATATCACATATAGGAAGCCACACTATTACAACAAAAACTGACTGCGGGCGGTGTGTGGTGGCGCATGCCTGTTATCCTAGCTACTCAGGTGGCTGAGGCAAGAGAATTGCTTGAACCTAGGAGGCTGAGGTTGCAGTGAGCACCACTGCCCTCCAGCCTGGGTGACAGAGCAAGACTCTGTCTCAAAAACAAATAAAAACCTCAAAAAACTGACTTTGGGAGGTGGGGGTGGGGGTGGGGGTGGGGCAGGCTGTTTATCAATTTAGTTAGCACTGCCCAAAAGTGTGTCAGTAGCTGAAACAAATAGTAATGGACTAAGAGAGAGATGCTGTCTTCTAGTGCTGCTCTGTATCTGCCTTTCTGCTTCTCTCTGCTTTTGTCTCCCTCTTCTGAAATTCTCAGCCATTCATTGAATCAGCAATTTGTATTAATTGGCAAACATGGGAGAGGTTGAATACTTTAGTGTTCTGAAAGTGACTCGGGCTTAGGTCTTGTCCTCTTTCAAGAGTTTACATATGGCTTGGTAGAGATGACAAGTTTTCACTCATATCTGGCTCTGTGCATCCTCCTGGGCATGTGGAAGACTATATTCCATTGCACTGTTCATTTAGGAGGAGTCCTAATGAATTAGGACTACTAGTTCCAGACAATGAAATGTCAGCACAAGTGACATGCCGTTTCTGTACCCTGTCATTTAAGAGACTGTGAGGCCTCTCCATGCTTTGTGGCTGCCTTGTAAACCACATGCTAGGAAAACGGCCTGATAAGATGAAGGGGGCCTAAATCGTCAAGTCACTGGATGAAGGAGTGCTTCAGTTAGCCCATGCTGAACTGGGTATGAGTGAAATTCAACTTCTGTTTATCTTTTGCAGCAACTAATGGTTACTTACATTGATTGATACAGAGAGAGAAAAATGCATAGTAACTATTGTAGAAGGTAATAAGTACCTTATAAGAGGATTTGAAGAGGACTTCAGCCGGGAAGATCATATTGAGGAGTTGTTCCTTTAATTCAATCTTGAAAGACAGGTATTATTTATTTAAGTGACAGTGGAGGAGAAGGGCATTCCATGTGGAAGAACCACTCACGAAGACAGCCAGAGTGGTAAGGACCTGTAAGACATCACCTATCGTCCCCTAGGCCCTGAAAAAACAGATGTGGTCTCTGCCCTAATGGAGCTTGCACTCTCATGGGGTGCCAGATATTAATCAAAGACACCAAAAATGAATGTTGAGTTACAACAGTGATAAAAACGCAGGGGAATAAGTGGTGTAATTTGAGATCACAGAACAAGAGGAATGAATCTAATTAGGGAGGTCATGGAAGATTTTCTGAGGAAGAAATGATTGATCTACAATCTAAAGAACAATAGAAGTTCACTAGCTAAACTAAAGGGTGAGGAGAAAGCAAAGTGAGAGAGGACTGCTACCTCAGAGAACTCGGCACGGGACAAGTCTAGAGAGCAAGCAGGACTCGATCTCCTGGGACCACCTTACAGATTTCTGTCTTTATCATGAGAGCAATGGAAGGTCCTTGGGATGTTTTAAGCAAGCTGGTGATAAGTTCCAATATGCCTATCCAAAAGATTACTCTTTTCCACAACTTATTGTGGAAAATAAACTAGAGGGGCTAAGAATGGAAGCAGGGGGACCAGTTCAGAAGATACTGCGAAATATCCAGGTAACACACAAGAGTAGCTTAGACAAGGATGGTGGCGGTGGAGAGAAAGAATGAAAAAATAGGAGGGATGTGAGAGATAGTGAACTCAGTGATAAATTAGATATGGGGGGTAAAGTAGAGGAAGGTTTCTTGTTTGCATGAGAGAGTGGATAGTGATGCCACTCACTGAGAAGAGGAAAACTGGAAAAAGAACTAGGTATGGTGAAAAAAAACAAAAGAGCTCTATGTTGAGCATTGTTACCGCCTGAATGTTTGTGCCCCTCCCCGCCCCCTAAATTCATGTAGTGAAACGTAATCACCAGTGTGATGGTATTAGGAGATGAGGCCTTTAGGAGATGATTAGGTCACAAGGGCAGAACCTTCATGAATGGCACTAGTGCCCTTATAAAAGAGACCCCAGAAAGCTGTCTTGCACCTTCTACTGTGTGTTGTTACAGTGAGAAGACATCCATCTAGGAAGGAAGCTGCTCCTCACTAGACAGCAAATCTGCTGGTGCCTTGATCTCGCACTTCCTAACTTCAGAACTGAGGGTAATAAATGTTTGTTGTTTATAAGCTACCCAGTTTATGATATTTTGTAATATTTTGTAATACCCAAACTAAGACAAACATATTGTGTTTGGGGTACCTTCGAGATGGTCAAGAGGAAGTGTCAGAGAGACAGTCTACCTCCAGGTCTAGCTCTTAGACAATGCATCTCAAACTTGACTATGCAATCGTATCACCTAGGGATCTTTTGAAAATGCAGATTCTGACTCAGTAGGTCTGGTGTGGGGTCCACGATGATGCATTTTTAACATGTTCACTAGTCAATGCCAATACATGATGCCTGCACATGGTTAGCACTCAATAAACATTTGGCAAACTAGAATGAATGTACCACTGCAGAAAGTATTAAAAACGAAGGGTAAACTAAAGGGAGAAAAGTAACTTGAACAGTCTGTACTCAAATTTGACAGAAACATCAAAAGCCCTAGAATGTTTATAACATTTGACAATAATTTTATGTTTAAGAAGTTTCCCTGAGGAAATAATTTATTCTAAGGATATGCATAATGATGTAGCTATGAGGACAGTGTAACCCAAATTGAGAAAATGTATGGATCTGTTTTAAAAATGGAAACTTCTTATAGACCCTCACTGTTGACTTAAATTAATTTTACTGTTACTTAGATGTGTGCGAATATGAAATTACATAGTAGCTCTTTAGGATTATGTTTCTTATACAACGATACAATCCAAACAAATGTAAAACAAATCTACAAATTAAATACAATATTTACAAAACACATGACATTCAAAACAACAACATTAATTTAGAGTTACTAATTTTTTTTCTTGTTTTTGTTTTTGTTTTTGAGACAGAGTTTCGCTCTTGTTGCCCAGGCTGGAGTGCAATGGTGCGATCTTGGCTCACTGCAACCCCTGCCTCACGGGTTCAAGTGATTCTCCTGCCTCTGCCTCCCAAGTAGCTGGGATTACAGGCATGTGCCACCACGCCTGGCTAATTTTGTATTTTTAGTAGAGACGGGGTTTCTCCACGTTAGTCAGGCTGGTCTCAAAACTAATGATTTTTATGACAGCCTTGATTGCTGTCTGCTGTGAATATGGTATCAACTTCCTGGGTTTCTATTTTCTTTTTTAGTTTTGAGTTTGATGTATCTCTGCTACCTCCATGTGATGGCTCAATCCTGCCACTGCTTTTTGCTATTTGAACTTCCATTCGTCCTGCAGACTATGAGGTCTTTTGGTTTCACTCGGTGGAACCAACTACACGATCATTTACTTATTAAGCAGACCTCTGTCCTTTCTCTCAGCTCCCAACAATGAAAGTGACACGCAGCACAGCACACTGTGAATACAGATGCAAACGCAGGCACTGACATCGTCACAAGGTTATAATTTAGAATGAATGACCTTTAATATGTTTTCATGAAAACACAACATTTAAAAATTCTTTTAGAGAACCCTCACATGGTGAATAGTAAAATGATAGCAATTAATGTTGAAAAACTAGCCTAAACGTCCATCAAAACTGGTTAAATAATTTAGGGACTATCAATATTACAGAATATAATGGAGTCATGAGAAATATGATAAAAGACAATAATACTTCATTAGAATGTTCACAATATACCGCTTCTAAAAATCAGGTTGTGAGAAGTATACATATATATGTATATACAGTGAGATTCATCTACAAGAGAGACTGAAAGCATATATGGAAAAAAGTTAACATTGATAAGGAATTGTAAGTGATTTCTATTTTCTTCTGTGTGTTTTTCAATATTTTACAAACTTTCCATGATGAATATATATTAGCGTTGTGATCAGATGAAAACATTATTTTTTAAAAGAATTCTTGCACAAAGCATCTGACATGAAACTACTGGATTTCACAGCTTAGAGGCAGGTCAGATTTAGTAAGACAGTGTCTAAATACTTGTTATTTGATGCATGCCAAGAAAAAAACCATGAGACTTGCTTGGCGCCGCTCATCCCTGGTGGTAAGGTGAACCACAGTGGGCATCTTCCTGACAGAGTGGCAGTACTATCATCTTCCCACCTTCAAGGAGCTAACAGTATTATTATCAATTCTTGACATGCTATATAATCTCCCTGAGAACAAAGGAATTTCAAATGAGACGTGAGTCTTTGAATCTGTTTATTTACTTATTTTTGATAAGACACAAATTTTACATAAGTACTCTCTACTTACACAGTCACTGTTCATCATTTAATTACATAGCTAATGCCACAGATTACAATAGTGAGTGCACAAAGATGTAATTATGGGATAAGTACCTGGTAATTTCTACTCTCTAAAGTGAAGACTGAATGTTAATTAGCTTTAAGCATATTATGGTAGGTGCAATTATCAGGTAATCTTTGGGAATGTGTACTTTTTGGATCAGCATTTATTAAGGAAGTCCCATGCAGTTACTGAGGAATGTTACAAAAAGCTGCAGACCTTTGTGCATGGATAAAAAGAAAGTATAATTAGAGAAGTCAATTCCACTGTCACCTTATTGGTATTACTATATTCCCATTGTTCCCTTGTAATTCTGTCCCTGTAAATGCTCAACTATTCACTATTCCCAGGTACCTGGGATATTTGGAAAACCTGTACATGTGATGCATTTCTAAGTACGAAATGCCTGAAGAAGCCAAGTCCATCAAATATATCCTCTCTTCAGCAGTTTTTTTGCATTTAAATATGAAATCATAATGAAGTGTCCAGGTGGCAGAATTTTTTGCTCCAGCAGCTGCAGTACCGACTCAGGAATTCAAAAGCAGAAGCCCAACAGATTAACGATTCCCCATAATATTATGTCTGTAACATGCAATTTGTTCTCAATGATAATTAGATATTTAAAGAGAGACATAATTAGGAAGAAGCGGCCTAATGCTTTTTGTTGTTGTTGTTGTTTGCCGAGAATCTCCTGACAGCCAGATGATCCACTATGGGAGCAATGTGATTCTGGTATTGGAATTTGCAGTAGCTGGCTATGTGGAGATATGGCTTAAACATTCTGCACGGTGAAATAAAACCACCCTAAATTCAAACCTTCCTGGAGTTAATTGGTGTGTCGTATCTCCCATCCTTGAAAATAGGCCAGGATTCTGTTTATAAGGGCTTCATAGCCATGGATTACCAAAAGAAATATTGGGCCAGATATAAAGAGAAATGAGGTAAAATGTGATTTCAAATTCATTTTGGAATGACGATGGCTAAAACAGCCATGTAAAGGTAAGGTCCATATGGAAACTGCTATTTTCTTTTGCCTGTTTATGACAGCTTGTTCCATTTTTCCTCGGCTCTAGCATTGTTGCCACAGAAGCCCATATTTAAATGCACACCATTCTTTCCTGAAATTTTACTTACTGAATCAATCATTAGGTTCCTTCCCATGAGCAGAGTGGACACCAAGCTACTCAAAATATCATTCTTCATATCCACTCCAAATGCCCCCACTGCAGGCTGAATGGACAGTTTGAAAAGACTGCCTCTGCATCTGATGAATGTAGGCCATTTCTGAACTGGTCAGAGATTCTTACCCAGGCAGAAGGCTCAGGCCTTGGGCAGAACGTTCACCCCCAAATCAGTTCTTTCTACACCAAAGCTCTAGAAGATCCCCTCTGCTCTCTCCTCCTGAAATATAACTACTAAACTGACTCCTAGCACTATTAATTAGTTGTCCTTTTAAAAAACTTCATAGGAAACCATATAGTTCACACCCTTTTGTGGCTGGGTTTTTTAGCTCAACCTTGTGCACATAGGATCCATCTGCATTGCTGCATGTAGCAGTAGTTTATTCCATTACTGTATACCATACTTGTATATGAATATACTACACTTTATTTATCCATGTTGTTATTGATGGTTATTTGGATTGTTTCCCATTTTTAGCTATAAAAATGATGCTGCTGTGAACAGTCCTGTATAAGTCCTTTGGTACACATATCCACCCATTTCTGTGGGGTGTTTATCTAAAGATAGGATTGTCCTGCTCACTCCCAACAGCTGTAGCTCATTCACTCATATGCACGAGAGTTTGTTTTCCTAACAGAAGAGAGTTTTATTAAGGACAGGTCTTAGATGTAGTGGGAAGGATAGCGGGGGAAGAAATAGAACGTAGTCTCCATTGGAGCTTGCAGTCTGGATGTGCAGGAGGGGTAAAGAGTTTCTTGCATGGATGTTGTTCTTGGATGGGTATAGAGTTGTCCAGGGTCCAGAAGATGCACTCCTACCATCTGCGCAAAGCCCTGCCCAGTGCTGGTGCCTTAGAGAACAGGAGTTTGGGATTATCAAGAGGTCGCAGGCTTGGATAGCTACTGGCATCTGTTCCCCTGATAGACCATGACAGTGGTGAGGCATCTGTAAAGGCTTTATGGGCAGAGAACATGGGCAAGGATGGCTAGAGCCAGAAAGTTCAAACAGCTGGAGTTACGATGTATTGTAACTGGTTTATTCCTTCTAGAAATAACTAGCGGCCCACTGGGAGGCAGGGAGCACTAAAAGCTTGCTATATGGCAAGGATGAAGTACCTGTAGACATCTCTCTATTTTACAAAACTATTCACCATACGAAGTGACTAATGCCATTGCAGCAGAATGAGCAAAGACCTAAGAGCCCCGGGGGGAAGAGACGCCATTCTACTCCTCATCCTGCTTCTCATTCTCCAACTCAGACCCCTTCCTTACCAAAACATTCTCCCTTTCTCTATAAAACCACAAAGGAGAGTTGTAACACTGCCTACAAGGAGTCTGGAAGGCTTCACAGAGAAGATGACAATAATGTGTGACCCTGGAGAGTGGAAAATTTTTCCAGATGACAACAAGTCTTACAGACTGAAAAAATAGCACATGTGAAGGAATGGAAGTACGAAAATACTGGGTACCTACGGGAATGAACAACTAACTCAGTGTGACTAGGAAGTGCAATGTGGGTGTCAGAGCCTGGGTTGGGGGCGTCTTAAGCCCACTTATTTAGGCAGTTCAGTGAAAATCTTCCCAGCAGCCATCAGTGGGGCAGACCTGACCACCGGCCTTTCTCCCAAAGCCCGCCACACCCCTAACTAGTGTGGGCACTCTGCAGGCATTCTAATGCATGTGCTTATTTGCTCAGCTCTCAGTGTTTATTCAAGGCCTTTTGTGGCTCAGCTTTCCCACCCACAAATCTCTTCCCCAGAGACAACAACTGTTTTTGAATGCTGAGCGCCAATCCTGCAACATCTTCCCTTTACCATTTATGCCCAGGGCCTGGATGTGTTGGTCTCAGTCTGATGGTGTTGGAGATGGGGCATGAGTGTTAGGAACCAAGGCTGGGGAAATAAGTAAAGGCTGCATATGACAGGCTGGGAAGGGTGAACTTTACCTGTCAGAAATGGCTAGTCCTCAAAAATCTGCAGGTGACAGGATAGGTGGTATGCATTTAAGGGAGTTACCTTCAGCACCAGTGTGGAAGATAGGCTGGTGGAGGGAAAGCGTGAGGTTGGCAAAGCCATTTAATGGTAGGTCCTGCAGCAGATTGATGAGCACAGTGTAATGCAGGGCAGGTAAGCTTGGAATTTAGAAGCAGACAGACCTTGGTAGGCAGCACTTACTAGCTTGAGGTCATGATACTTAAACTCTCCAAGCCTCACTTTCCACGTTTATGAAATGAACATAATGGATGAAGAAGATAGTCTATAATGAGTAAAAGAGACCTAAAGTACCTAGCATATGGCAGGGCTCTGTCAATGTTAGTTCTCTTGGTTTTTGAACTACAGAAATAGTCTTTGAGAAATCAGAGGTGGGATCAACACTAATATTTAACTGAATGTAAAGGTTGAAGGAGGAGTCAAAGATGACTTCAATATTTTGGTTAGGTAAGCCAGAGAGAATATAGGAGATAAAGCTTTGTGGGCAAAAGCTATTGAGCTACAGAGTTGATGTGCTGGAGCACCCCTTCATCACCATCCAGCAGAAACAGAAGCAATCCACAGGGGCGCTGCAAACTGCAAATGGCTGTGCAAGTTCATCACTGCACAAGGCTCCTGGCTAAGGGCTGGGCACTGGCTGAAATGCAGATTCCACTCTGTGCCAAGCCATAAACTCTGGAGCAGGACAGCATTTGCTCAAAGGCAATGAAAGCTAATGGTGGCCCTGGAACTACGGTACTCCCATGTATAGCTGGGTACGCAGCCTACCCTCAGTGGAAGTACCCAGAGATAGGCTCATGTTAGCTAGGCAATGCCCTGAGCACAAAACAGACAAAGCCCTTCATAGCAAGAGCCTGAAGTCCCAGAAAAGACAGGCCATACATTGAGGGCACAGGTCCCAGTACAGCTCCACAAAAATACAGTAAGTAGCACCTGCCTCTGAGTCATTTTCACCCTGGGGGGATTAGGACATTCAGAGACTCACAGAATGTTAAAGTGGGAAGGGGCTTCACACCTCTATTCAAAAGCTTGTTCTTTTTGGTTTCTCAAGGGGAAAACAACTCTTATGATTCCCTGCTTCCTCTCTTTCTCTCCTAAAGCAGTCCTTTCAAACCTCACTGATTACCATACATTGCAGCAAGGTAAATACTTAAGAGCATACATGCACAAAAGACTCAGGATGAAAAATCCAATACTGATTGGGTAAATGACAGGGACACAATTGGCCTAGATGTTCTACAACATCCATCAAATTCTTCCAGGCCCTTCCAGTTCCACAGTACCACTCCCTTTTTTTTTGTTTTTGTTTTTGAGATGGAGTCTTACTTTGTTGCCCAGGCTGAAGCACAGTGGTGAGATCTCAGCTCACCGCAACCTCCGCCCCCTGGGTTCAAGCGATTCTCCTCAGCCTCCCAAGTAGCCGAGATTATAGGCACCCATCAGCACACCTGGCTAATTTTTTTTAATTTTTATTAGTAGAGACTGGGTTTCACCATGTCGGCCAGGCTGGTCTCGAACTCCTGACCCCAGGTGATCCACCTGCCTTGGCCTCTCAAAGTGCTAGGATTACAGGCCTGAGCCACCGTGCCTGGCCCCTTTCTATTTATCACAGGCCTTCTCTAGCTAAAGCCTGGGATTCCTTCACTTTTCTCCATAGCTCACCCTCTCCCATGGCCAGGCTCAGGTTGACCCTACTGTCTCAGATCTCTGGGTCCTTGCAACAGCAGGCTTTTCGGTTAGAGCTACAGATTGCGTCTGTTTCTCCTTGGCTGACAGCCAATGCCAGTTGAGGTGAAGCACTCTACTGAAAGGCTCCAGTAGGATCACTTTACCCTGGGAAATAATTTCGGTTCCTAGTCCAGCATATAAGCTGCCTTCTCCTGTCTGAAGCTGTTTTTGCCTTGTTTCCAGGTGCTTTTGGCATCATCTCTGCTGTGTTGGCTTTTACCGTCTGATGACTTTTGATTTCTAGCTTCTGAAAAATTTCCTGGCTCCTGAGCTCAGCTTTTACTGCCCCACCCTGACCCCAGGCTTCTGCATACTGTTCCTTCAACTTGTTCCCATCCATCACTCACAGCCTCTCTGAGGCTCCCCTGATTTCCTGATGCCCGTGAATGACTGCAGACTCCGCTGCTGGTTGAAAATGCTTTCCTTGCAGCCACTCCAACCACAGTTGGAAAGAATCTCTAGTATTCCCTTAAAAAAACTCACAGTGATTATCATTTGCAATCTATTGCTAAAAAGGGGATTTAAAGTAGCTAAGTGACTACTATTGTTTTTATTTTCTGTTTATTTACCACAGTCAGGGTCTTCCCCAGTTCAGCTTCAGTTCAGCCCTCTATTCCTTTCAAAATTCTTGGTTCCCTTTCTCACAACTCCCTTTACCCCGTTATACAGACTCACTGAGTCTACACCCACCTTTTGGTTTATAAAGAAATCTTTCCTCTACCTGCATATAGGGCTCTCCTATGGCTACACAGCATCATGCTTTGAGCATTGACTTGACAGCTGGACTGTCTGGGTTCAGATCCTCACTCTGTCACTTGTTTGCCATGTCATCTTGGCCAAGGCACTTTACTTTGGTTTCCCCAATCTATAAAATTTCTTTCTTTCTTTTTCTTCTTTCTTTTTCTTTTTTTTTTTTTTTAAGATAGAGTATTGCACGTCACCCAGGCTGGAGTGCAGTGGCATGATCATGGCTCACTGCAACATGGAGCTCCTGGGCTCAAGCAATTCTCTAACTTCAGCCTCTTGAGTAGCTGAGACTACAGGCATGTGTCACCATGCCCAGCTATTTTTTTAAATGTAATCTTTAGTAGAAACAGGATCTTGCTATGTTACACAGACTAAAATTTCAGTAAGTATGTTTATCCCATGGGGGCTGCTGTAATATTTAACTGAGTTTGTGAATGCACATACAGAAACCTTTTTAACACTACCTGGCATAGAATATGCAACATATATGTGATGCCATTATAATTTTTCTCTTCCTTATACTATTTTTATGCCTACACATTTTCATCTTTTTCATCTTTTCTGGTCCTTACCACTGGAATCTCTCAATTCTCCAATCAAACAATCAATATTTAGGGGGTCAGGAGGTAAATTTTTCTACAAGTACAGACCATGTTGCTGCTGGGCGAAGGAGCTACTTGTATGCCTCATTTATACACAGTAGCGGGGCACTAGTATTACATGGTATTAACGGTATTAACAAAACACATGCATTATGCAGCAGAGAGTCTTGAAACTGTAAGGCTCCAACACAATGTCAAGCAGGACTTTCTGGCTCCAATTATAAATGAAGCAGATCCCCAGGTCCCTGTTTTGCACAGAGGAAATGCAAAAGGAAACTGCTTGTAGAAACAAACAAACAAAAAAAAACAAAGAAAATATACTCGTACCCCAGATTAATCTACCCAGATTAGAGATGCACTCATATGTCTAATTATCTGATACTCTGCAAGTTCAGAACCGTTCATCAGGTTCAATAATGTGTGTGTGTGTGTGTGTTTATGTGTGTGTGTCCAGGTAAGCATATTGAGGCTTCTTGTCCACATCTGTTTATTTCTTATTGTTTCTTATAATCAATTTCCTGGGAGAAGAGTCTTCCTACTGGCATTCTCTCTGGCCTAAGCCATGCAATAAGTAAATTATGTCTTTCATTGTAATGAGCAAATAGTGTGGCTTTAGGTTGGTTGGAATGAAGGCTTTTTCTTGCGTGTGTGTGGCCAGTATGGCGAGGCTGGCCAGTAAGACCTGAAACAGGTTTAGTCCAAATGAAATAGATTCAGCAAAGATTCTTCCATTTTTCTGCACATCAGAACTATATGTAAAGCAGTCTTCAAACTAGATCTGCAGAGCCCTACAGAAGAGGGCTGAGAGGGCAGTGGGGAGAAGGGGAGTGGCAGGTCTCCCAGCCTTGGGCCACTTCTACCAGAGCTGCTCCCCTCTGATCTGGGAGTCGTCCTAAGAGGGGAGGATACTGCAGAGAGAATACTGAGACACTATTTGCTTCCTGTCTGAATCCCACATAACACTCTAAGTGTCCATTTAGTGCAGGGCCATTTGGCACTAGTGCCTAGCACAGTTCTTAGGAATTTTCTTGGACTTAGTTTATATTTTTGAATAAATGAATAAAATATATGTGAAATCTGCCTATCAAGAAAAAAAAATATTGCTAAGTCCCTAGAGAGATTAAACTAACATAGGATTTATATAGTTATGTGGTTGGCTGAACTATTTAAATTAATTATAAAATTTGCTTACTGTTTATATTTACTAGGATTTAAATATTGCCAAACAATGCTTTTGTTCCCAAAGTCCAAATAAAATAATCTCCTCCAGGTATTATTGCAAGGGAAATATTAAACATCAGTGTACTTTACCCATTTATTGTCACTAACCTATTGCTGATCTGCCTGTTTATACAAATAAATAAAGCTTTTATGTAGGTATATGTAGGGACCCTCTGGAGTGGGCTTTCCCAAACTTCCATATTCTGGAGAAGTGCTAAGGAGAGGTTTTAGTAACTCCCATAGATGTACTTGGTTTGAGCAAACCTGTAGCTTCCCACTGTGATGACCAGAACAGTATCCTAGGGCCTGATCAGATTCAGGGAGGTCTAAGGCTATATGGGTAGCTTTGTTTCTAGCCATGTGTATAGGCTTTAGATATTTATTTGCTGGCTACATTCTAAAGAGAAGTGATATCTCTTTTCACATTAACAGCAAATAAAATGACTGCCTTTCTACCTAAAGTGAAGTACAATGCAAGTAGCATCCTAGCTTCAATCAGATAAATGCCTTCTTCCCAATTTTGTTCTCGTGATTCTAAGAAAGCCGGAAAAGAATTCTAAGGTAATAGCATCTCAAAGCCGAGTCTATTACAATATACCAGTTACTCATTTTAGTTTACAATTGCTTATAAAGCACAAAAGTTCTCTGGTTTTTGGCTTGGATCCATAAGGCAGAAAATTTACTGTACTATGCTTCTAATTGTCTACTATTCCTTTTAAAGGGAGAACCATTCTAGATAAATTGTTTGGCTGAAATGCTAGAAATGTTTTAAACAGAAAAAATGTTTCCTTTCCTGGAACTGTCAGAACATTTCTCTGATTAAAACATGGTAGATTTATAGTTAAGAGAATATTCAGAGAACAAAAGGTTGCAATTCAGTTTACTAACAATTTAAAAACACAAATTACTAAAAAATGCTTTAAAATATTTTTTAGTGTACAGGATCTTAGCAATTAATTAACTATGGTTATCACTGTCAAATCTCTATAATTATACAGTAATCAATTCATTCATCAAATCTTAATTGAGCACACACTGAATTCTATGTCTATTTACATATAAATCCCTTAACCCTTTCCCAATCTGGAGATTTCACTTCAGAGAGCCTCAAAGATATGAAACCCAAGTACAGATCAGGGAATAGGTGGAAAAGACTCAGATAAGCTTCTGAGCAGCAAAGAAAATGCCTGTTTTAAAGTTCCTACATGTTGCTAGGTATGTGGGTATCTTCATGTTGTTATCCAAATAAATATGAATTAAATAGAATAACAAAAGAATTGGTGACATGAAGGAAGAGCATATATTGTCTGTCAGGTACTGAATTAAGTATATTACAGACATTATCTCATTTGAGCCTTTCACAATCCCCAAGAGATAAGTAGTATTAGCCCCACTGTACAGATTGAAAAATTAAAGCTGAGAAAGGGTAAGTGTCTTCCCAGCATAAAACAACCAAGAAGTGGTCCACATTCATCTGACTGCAAATCCTATGTTGTGATGTTCTGAACATTAAATATGCTGCCTTTTTCATTTAGCGTGTGTCTGCAGGTTCTGAGCTGGGTAATCAGAGGACAATTTGTAATTACATCCATTCCAGGTTCCAGTTTCACCTTGTTCCAAAGCTTAAACCAAATACCTACTTCCTACTCCAAGATTCCCAGTATTTGATCTCCTACTTTGCCTTTCAGTGTCCTTGACACTCAACCTTTTGGTCTTTGCCTGGCTAATTCCCAGTCATCCTTCGAAGTTTCTGCTAGAATATTATTTACTCAGGAACACCATCTTTGACTGTGAAATATAAGGGGGGAACCCTTGTTTTACCCCCATGCCACTCTATATTTCCCTTTACTGCAATGATCACAATTTGTAACTAAGTATGTATTTGTATAATTATTTGTTTGATGACTATCTCCCACACCAGACTATAAGCTCTATAAGGGCTGGGAACATACCTGTTAGGTTCTTTGCTCAGCCAATACCTAGTAAGTGCTCAATACATACAAGTAAAACAAATGACCTATGCAAAGCTTTCAGCATGGAAGTAGGTACTCAATGCACATAAGTAATATTATTTCATTAATGAATGGGCTACTTAGACCCTTGAATCTCTATCCTCATTTCATGTTCTATTTTGTCTCAGAGACTGATGTCTTAGTTTGGGGAATTTCTTTTGGAGTTCCCTTCCCGTTCTTAGAAAAAGTGCCCCTGAATTTGTTTCTCCATTTGTCCCTCAGGAAAACTTAACCACAGAATGGTATCTGATCTGGCCAGTCTCTCTGGACTGCCTCCCCAAATTGGGCAATGACAGCAAGCTTCAATTGTCTAGATATTTTATTTATTTAGGTTACCTAATTTTAATGATGCCAGATAAATGTGGCCTTGCCTACTAACACATTTAGGGTAAATCCAACAGCCTGCCAACTGTATTCAACCAGAAAAGATCTCTCAAATCAACTTACATTAAAAACTTTGCTATTAACATAAAAATCTCTTTAATGAGTTCACTGGTAGAGATGCAGAATGCTGAGATGCACAAAATAATAAAAGATTTATTAGTCAATTTAATTCAATTTGTCACCAAGTCCTATCAATTTCCACTTTGCAGTAACTTTTGAATTCATCAGAGACTCTCCTTTTCTGCTGCAATCTAGACCCTTACCTGCCTGGATTACTGTAATTTTTCCTAGCTGATCTTTAACTTCTGATCCCTCTCTTTTACAGCTGAGTTTGTATACTCCAGAAAAGTAAATTTTCTTAAAACTGTGCATTTTAAGCTTGGATCCCTGCTCAGAAATCCAAAATGGTTTCCCAATTCCTACCAGATCAAATTCAAGCTCATCTTGGAAGTAACGGCTTTCCTAGCATCTTCGATCTTTCTCAGCAACCTCCCACTTCCAAAGAACTCTGATTTCTGAGTCTCCTTTGCTCATGTGACTCTCCACTTAGACTGTCCTTGTCCCTCTCTGCTGCCTGTCCAGGTTTCTATCACTTGAAAATCTCAGGTTCGGCTGACTCCATTTAACTTAACTTTTAGTAAGTGCTCTTTCTCTCTCACCTACATTTTTCTTTTGTAGAAATGGAAGGTATCCATATTATCTATTATCTGCCTGAAGAGATTGTAGTTTCCTTCAGAGAAGTGATTATCTAAATGTTCTTTTGTATTCCTACAGTTTGTATATAATTAATGTTAATTTGTTTCTCTGATAGTGCCTAGTACTTGAGAAACAAACTCAAGAAACACCTGTAAAGAAAAACAACATTTTATAAATTCTCAAGTTGTTATTAGATGGCAACCTAAGACAAGGCAGGGACCTGATTACCAGTAGGTGATGC
The DNA here is from genome assembly GCF_028878055.3 of Symphalangus syndactylus. Classification (NCBI taxonomy): domain Eukaryota; kingdom Metazoa; phylum Chordata; class Mammalia; order Primates; family Hylobatidae; genus Symphalangus; species Symphalangus syndactylus. The sequence goes on from NC_072424.2 coordinate 22,581,627, forward strand.
TATCTCCTTCAATTAGTATTGGTCAGTGTGAGAGTGGAAACTGCAATGGAGAGGCAGGGCAATCAGGGAGGTCAGCTTCAAGCTGAAAGGACTCAGCCCAGCGAGCTCAAGGCTCCTCCAGCTATGGACACTGCTTTCTAAGAAAGCCATAGAGTAAAGCCCAGTTGTGGCAGAAGACGTCACTGACTGCCAGAAAAGGCAACAGATCTTCTCCAGCAGGCTGTCAGAAGGGCATCAACCATGACTTTCCCCAAGTTGACAAGCATGAAGAGCTGTGGAGGAGATACGAAGATGGAAATAGTGAAAGAGGGGACAGTGGTGGTGCCATTTCTGGGTACAAGTTTTGATTCTCTCAGACCTTCTGTCTCGAATAATTCCTAGTACATTTCCAGAACCTTGTCATTAGCCATTCCAGCAGTTATTTGCATCTGGATCAACACCTTTAACTGATCATTGCAATTATTGAAAGCCTTCTTAGAGAATTCTCAATATCATTTCTCCTACCTAAACACTAAAATTAATAAAGTCATTCAATAAAATATTAGAGAATAGTCCACAGGTATTGTCTCAGTCTCACTGGTCTTTGAATAAATGGCTGAAAAGTGGCCAATATATTTCCCTCTGCCATTTTGACTGAAAATCAAAATGCTAACCTAAATAGTCAACCAATACAGTAAATCACAGACAAAAGCTTTGTAGAAACGAGGTGTCTTCTCCTTCTGGCCCAAAGGGTCCTCACTCCTCCCTTCCTGCAACCAGAAACTACCTTAAAGAAAGGGTCAGATAATCTATATATACCTATATGTTAAAAGGTTAACAAAGCTTAAGACAAATACATGAATTGTTAATCATAGAATTTCAGCAAGTTAGAGCAAGTATTTTGTGGGTTGACTAGGGTGGTAAAGACAAAAAGGCATAACTCTTAAAATCATACAGTATATAGCTTCTCACTCTGAACAAGAGGTTGAGTATTTTTCAATCCTACTAAAATTTACTTTTGGATGAATTTAGTAGGTTGTGAAAGAGTACTCCCAGGAGACTCTTCCCTGCAATGTTTGCTACTTTAGGGTCTAGGTCCTGGTTCCTTGTCATCCTTACCTTGGCAATATTTTTCTTTCACTGTGGCATCACCAGTGACACAAAAACAGCATCTCTGCTGACAGTACAGGTTGAAGTTATATGAAGGTCACAGGAAGCAAACAGGTAGACAGACAAATGAATATCTTTCTGAAACCAGCCATATGTGGCATGTAGATCTCAACTGATTATGCTCAGCTATTGCATGGCTATTGTCTCCCATTTCAGGGTGCTTATCTTACTATGAGGAAAACAAAGAAAGGAAACTGTGAAATATGATCGGAAAGATCTTCTTAAATGCTCAATAAATAGTGTGTACAGCTAGAATTTCAGGAGGAGCAGCTATGCTGTAATTCTTGAAGATTCCCAGAAAACCTGGGTTTCCCAGAATTCTGGCCTGATTTACATAAACAAATCAAGGAAATGTTTTCCTGATGGGTTCTTCATTATTTCTCTGACAAATGCTAGAAAAATTGGCAAACTGAAGCATCTGCCTGATTTACAGTTGCTCTTTCTCTGGGGCTCCTGCAGTCAGGATATAACAGTATCTCCCGGAAACTGCAAATATTCACTTTATTTCAATTAGTTTTCTCCACACAGTCCACTGCTTCTTCACCAGCTCAGAAAACATGACTTTTAGCCTTGCTTAAGCTGCTTGACTTGTGAGATAAGCACTGGACTTCTACCTAGTCATTCCCTAGCAAGATTGGATCCTTTGTGTCTTATCAGTTTACCTGCTGGTATTTATTTAACACTGTTTGTGATGAGCTCTCACTTTTTTTTGTCTGTTTGAATTTTGACTTGATATTAATTTATCTTTATCTTCTGATTAACACAATTCTACCTTTGTGACCTAGAGTCAAATTTTCCTTTGAATAGGCTAGTCTAAACACAAACGTTGGAATTGGACAGTACCCACTTCTGAATAAGACTTTTAAGCTGGCATAGTCTCCATTAGGCTTTTGAACTTTTAACAACAGAAAGCACTGACATCTTTCTGTCAACATTTTCCTGAACCACAAATTGTGCATACATTAGAAATTCTCTAGAAATGACATAGAAAGGCTAGGAAGCAAATGTATTCTTGTAGTGCAGGTCTGCAAGTCCGGGTAATTTCAGAATATACCACACAAGCTGAAAAGATGGCAGATGCAAGAATTGGATTTAACCATAGATGATAACCCAATTTTCTCCATAGCACTGTAACTCAATAAGTCTTTAATGGCTTCTTAGATAAACAGATGGATGTCATCAAAAGGCACAGGATGATAAATCTGATTGGTGTCTGAATAATTTGCACTGCTTTATCCCCAAAACAAGTAGCAAGAGAGAAATGGGAGAACACACACTTAAGCCCCAGCATGGGAGTTTAAATTATTTGATTAGAAACAGTTGTATTTTCCCAGTGGCATAATATTGAAAACAACCAGAATGGCAAAGTCCAGGAAGTGCAATCTATCTTTTTAACTAGGGTTCTTCTTTTGAAGATTTATATTGTTTAGTTTAGCTGTGTTTATTATTATTTAGTTGACTCAGTTTATTTTCATACAAATTTTCAAATATTCAATTAAGCCCTTTGGAAAATTATGACTTTCAATTATCCACGATAGCCCAGAGTTTATAAACCCTCATGTCCATGGTCCAATTTCTGCTGGTCAAGCAGTTCCTGCTTCTTTGAGTAGTTCCTTTCCTTGGATGCTTTTCATTTAGCTTATTTATTTATCCGGATCATTCAGTGGAATTAGATTTCAAATGGTTCATTGTCAAAAGTCATATATATATATAGAAAGAATCTGACCAGGACTTTCTAGGACCGGTACTGTCAGATTCTAGACACACTCTGATAACCTCAACCTATCAGTGAGATTCATCCAGATGAATCTAAGAGAAAGGCTACGGCAAAAAGAAAGTCCTAAAAGGAAATATGCCTTTTGTTGTCATTGTCATTGTTATTATCTGGGTTGTAAGATTATGGGAAAGTTGTAAGATTATGGGAATAATGCCTTAGTGTAAAGGGGAAAGTATCAGATGGGTGGTAATGCTAATGGTTCTTGTCCCCAGTATAAGACACTGCTTTCAAATATGTCTGAGAGATTCAAAAATTTACTAAGTACACTCATCATTAAAAAAAAAAAAACTTTTCAAGGACAGAACTGAAATATTATTGGGATCCTAGCTGAAAAAAAGCATTCCTTTATTCCCAAAGCTCAAGCAATTGCTTTAAAATATCTGTATTATCTAATGTTAGTTCCTCTGCTGAAGTTAATTCTTAGCAACTTGAAATAATAATAGTAGGAAATTTGTACATAGCATTTACTATGGGCCTGATATTGTTCCTAGAACTTTATATGTTTTAACTCACTTACTCTTCATGACAACTATAAAGAAAAGAACTATTTTTATCTTCAAATTATGAATGAGAAAACTAAGGCACAGATAGATTAAGTAACTTGCCTAAGATCACACAGCTACCGAATTGTAGAGCTAGGAATTAAACCTCAGACATTCTGACTCCAGAGTCTATGCTCTTAGCCATTTTAATGTTTTATTGCATTTCATAAAAGCTTGATTGATATATAAAGATATGCATGATATTATCAGAAACAATGTCAAGATGGGTTGGTTAGGTCACACTGAATATGAGGATAATAATCTCTGCTTTGGAATCTGGTTACTTAGCTATGCCAGCTGGGGAGTTCAGGGGTTAGTCCTTCAGGAGCAGTTGGGTCCCAGATAACCAGTGCTTACCTCAGATGCTTTTAGGATGCAGGTATGTGTCAAATAATAAACTGCATATTCCAAAAGCACTAGCTATATATTGGTATACTTTGCTACCTGGCCCTTCATATGCAAAAGGATGGCCTTATCTTAATTTCAGATGATTTCTGCTAGACTCTTCCTCTATTAGGCCTCTGCCAGGCTTCTGGTTTGCCAAAGGCAGGAGCCAATGGCTAGTCAATTGTGATCAACCCCTTGATTTGGAAAATCTGACTGCCTTTCTATGTCCTACTGTCATTTTCTTTAGGGAGAGAGTATGGCCATTTATCATAATTTACTTTTTTGTGACATTCAAAATACCTCAGTTGGCTGAAAAAAGTTGGTAAAATTTTCCTGAAAAACAATTTAGCAATATGTATTGATAAACCTAAGTATGGTTCATATATACTAGCTTCAGAACAAATAATGTATCCCAAGGAAATAATCAGAGATGTGGACACAAGTTTTACCCAGAAATATTTTTCACGGCGCTATTTATAACACCAAAAAAAAAAAAAAAAAAAAAAAAAAGGTCTGGGAACAACATAAATAGCCAAGAAGAGGAGAATAATTAGGAAGTTTATGATACATCCATAAAATGCAATATGCAGTCATTAAAATTATATTTCTGAAGAATTTTTAATGACATGGAGAAATACTCATTTTATAACATTCAGCAAAAATGCAGAATACAGAACTTCATTAAAAAATGATGCCGCTTACATAAAAAGAAATCCAAATATGTCTAAAGTCCTGAATAAAATATGTGTTTTATTGGTTATCTCAGGGTTGTAAGATTTTTGTTTCTGTTTTCTAAATTTTAAACAAAGAAAACATTAATTTTATAATCAGAAAATCAACCAATAAAACATAAATAGCCATGAGCTACGGGGGAGACTAGCAGATGTTTGTGTGTGGTGGTGGGAGACGAGTGGAAATGAACAGTAGAAGAGAAATGAGTCCTCCTTTTCCAGAAGGAATATCCCAGCACTCCTGGCCCCTCTTCCTCCTCCCCCGTCCACAGCACCTGTGCATGCGGGCATGTACTCACAGGCACACACATGTAGACAAATATCTGACTATCCAAGGAGCCTATCTCTTTCTCACTAATGTTGGGGATTCCTGGCTACTACAGATGAGAATAGAGTCAAAGCCTCCCATTATATATTTTTATGCAAATTGCTCTGGCTAATAATGCTCCCACTATAAGGCCTGAAATTATTTAGGCTAAAAGTAGACTGGACAGCTCTTTTAATACCCCTTTGCAGATTTTGTAATGCCTTATAGGTTGTGAAACACATTGTGTGTCCTGGTAGCTTCAGGATAATTTCAAAAATAAAAGCCACCAATTAAAAGAATAAAGACTTGCCACCAAATATATGCAAAAGAATATATTGTGGGCTTTGAAAACAATTTAAAAGGAGCCAAAACCTCTTTTGAGCCACATCAATATTATACGAAACCAAATGGCATTGGCCTGAGAGTTAGAAAACCTGAGGTCACATGCTGGTTCTCCTAATAATCAGCTGTATGACCTTGGGCGAACTGCACGCCTTCTTTAGGACTTCTGTGTCTGTATGTGTAAAACGAGAGGGGGTGAGTATGCATTCATTCATTTACTCAGTGAAGCATTGAGGGTCTGTGATATCAGGTGTGTGCTGGACATAGAGGATACTGTGATACAGAAAGATGGCCCTTGCCTCCATGTTGCTCTTAGTTTAGTTAAGGAGGCAGATGATAACTCTTAGTGTAATGAGTGGGTTGGAGAAAATGAGAGTGCACCCAATTGTCCCTATTAAGAGACATGGAGGTCACGGGTAACCTCACTGGTGAGAGTTTTAATAGAGAAGTGAGTGCTGAAGTCAGATTACAATGGGCTAGGGAATAAATGAAGATGGCAATAATAGATGCTAATGTAGGAAATTTTGGAAGAAGATGAAAGAGAAGGCACAGAAGCTAGAATAAGTTGTAAGTCCCAGAGTTTTCTCTGTACCTAAAATACTAAGATGCGTATCACTCGAATATGTACATTTAACCTTCCAAGGTAACAGTCTTGAAAACGGCAGCAACCAATTCAATGTATAAGCTCTATGTTTGTATAAAAGTCACATGATGGGCTGGGCATAGTGGCTCAAGCCTGTAATCCCAGCACTTTGGGAGGCTGAGGTGGGTGGATAGCTTGAGGCCAGGAGTTCGAGACCAGCCTCACGAACATGGCGAAACCCCATCACTACTAAAATACAAAAAAATAAAATAAAATAAAAAATAAATAGCTGGGAGTGGTGGCACATGCCTGTGATTCCAGCTACTTGAAAGTCTGAGGCAGGAGAATCACTTGAACTGGGAGGTGGAGGTTGCAGTGAGCCAAGATTGTGCCACTGCACTCCAGGCTGGGCGACAGAGTGAGACTTTATCTCAAAAAATTAAAAAAAAAAAAAATTCACACGGTGGCCACATTCCAAATACTAAAAGGAAATTAAGATGTGGAATTATTACTGTGAGAAACTGTGTGTTCCCAATCTGTGGCTATGTTAAAAAATATAAGATGGAAGCAGTACGAGACAGAGGGCTGAACAAGACGAACTCTAGTTGTCTGATCCTGTTATGCTAATGACGCTGAACTTGGAAGAGAGGAAAGAGGACCACTTCAGTGAGAGGAAAAAGCATATGAGGATCCCTAAGCAGCCTGCCAGGCTGCTGCTTCCAGTAAGGAGGCTTTGACCTTGACTTGTACCATTCTTTTCTACTAAAGATGATATAAGTAAATGGAAACTTCCTCTTATTATATGACACGGAAAAAACGTTAATACTTAAGCAGTTAGTTGCTTGGTATTCCTAGATGTGTTATCAAGATGACATTAAAGCCAACAAGTGACAGAATGGAATTCTATTGCTCTAAAAAAAGAAATCCAAAAATTGAATTTAATTGTATAAAACAGTTAATATTTTCAATTAAAATTTCTAAGTAACTCTTACATTACCAGTTCAACATTAATACTTTCTTAAAGGACAAATATGGTTTTATTTTTTTAAAGAAAAAAACATGTTTTTTATTCTGTGAAAAATAGGAATTTCAGAAAGGCAGTTACATTCATCTTTACTGGTCAGAATTCAGATTTATTATGGTAAAGGTTCGAATTTATTTTCTCATTTGCATTTCATCAATTGGACCAATTAGTCTGAGCAAGCCTGAAATTCCCAGGATTTCCTAAAACTGACATCTGTTCCCTTCTTAAGCTGCTGGTGACACACATGATGTAAATTAACCAATTATGAGACTCAGAGGCGGATGCGCATCAGCAGCAGTGAAGCCTTGGGTTTGAATCTGAAGTGCTCTGGGACAAAAGATAAAATCATGTTTGATCTTTGAATTACTCTTTAAAATCCCTTGTAGCTTTTCTTTTCGCTCCTTTAAAAAAAAGCCCCATAAAACAGCAGATTAAATGTAAGCTTAACATATTTCATGTTGGTGCCATTTTTCCTTCTTAGTTTTCTATGCTGTATTTAATACTTTCCTGTCAGGAAACACTAGAGTACTGTACAAGGATTAAAGGCATAAACTGTAGAGTAGACACAAAAACTAGGTTCATATCTTGGTCCTGTCAGTTATGAGCTCTCTAACTACTGGTAGGTTTTTGAACTTTGATTTTGCTAATTTGTAAAATAGACACAGTAGTATCTACCTTACAGGGTTACTGCAAGATTAAATGAGAAAACATAAGAAAATACTTACGATAGTGACTGAATCACAGTAAGTATCTGATAAATGGTGGTTTTTGTTTGTTTTGGTTTTGGTTTCTGTGTATCTTTTGGACAGTTTCATAGATTACTTGCATATATTTTCTAAGTTCAGAAAAAGGCATAATAGGAGTGACATTTGCATTAGGAGCCCCACTGCTTATAATTGTTCAGAACACCATGTTCATGTCAACATAATTTATGAATATTTCAATAGGAAAGAGCTTCTTAGCCTAATATTATAGTCTTGAGATGCTTAGTTATCTAAAGCATTTAAAAAATTTTAACAAAAATATGGTAGCACATTATAAGCACAGTGTAATTTAGTAAATATATATCATCTTGTCTTAAAATTTTATTAACTTTGCTCCAAATGTTGCATTAGGAGTTCCACACTTTTTGATTTAGCTATAAAACATGGTTTTAAAATGGTAGGCAGAATTAGAGAAAAAAAAACACAAACTATTTAAAAGTCACTATTTTAAAAATAAGGCAATTCTCATGAACAAAATAAACATGAACATTTTGTTCAACAATCCAGGAAAAGAAAAAGAATCAAGGGAAAGATTCCAGAGGACAGCACAGAAGTGTCCATAAGATTTGCCCATTTTCAGCGGCTAATATGTGAGTGAGTGGCCTAGCAGACGAAACCTCAGATACCTCGGTAGGGAAACTCAGCATACGGCATCACACAGACCTGGCTCTAAAATCTGGTCTGCAACTTGCTTGCTCTAAAAGCTTAAAATAAGAAATGTGAGCCAAGTAAAGAAACCTTTCCGTAACCTCATTTCTTTACCTGTAAGATAGCAGTATTTTTCTATAATGGGAACATGGCTATACTATGTTATGTGCAAGAGTACAGTGAGACTACTTAATAAATAGAGATACACACACATATATATATAAATTGTAGGTTAAGTAAGCTTTTGAGGCTGGCCCAGGAACCATACAATGAAATAAATATGATTTCTATGAGAAAATAGAGCCCGTAAACTATAGATTGAACTTTGGAATATGACCAACTTATAAAAGAGTCCTGACGAAATACTTCTATTAACTTTTTACTTTGAGATAAATTTAGACATACAGGAACACTGCAAATGAGTACAGAGATCTCATTTGCTCTTCACTCAGCTTCCCCAAACGAAAACTTTTTACATAACCAGAGTAAAATGATTAACACTGGAAAATCAACACTGATACACTATTATTGAGTAATCAATAAACCCTATTTGAATTTTACCAGTTTTCTCAGTTATGTATTATTTTTGTTCCAAGATTTAATTTAGGATTTTATTGCATGTATATGTTATTAGACTCTAATGTGTTATTTCCTCAGTCTTTCTTTGTCTTTTATGACCTTGACACTTTTGAAGAGTTTTGGTGGTTTTGTTTTGTAAACTGTCCCTCAATTTGGATTTGTCTGGTCTTTTCTTATGATTACATTGGTGTTATACATTTGACAAGAATACCACAGAAGTGATATTTTGCTCTTCTCCATGCAACATGTCAGTGGTCATATGGTTTCTATATGTTTTATTACTAGTTATATTGACCTTGATCATTTGGATAAGCCATGTCTGCTAGGGTTCTTTATTACAAATTCACTGCTTTCCCCTTTTTAATAAATGTCTTGTGGGAAGATACTCTGACTATACATATGTGTTGTTTTACAACGTATTTTGTCCTATTAACTTTAGATTTCATCAATGGTTCTTGCCTTTAACAATTACTACTGTGGTATTTGTCTAATGGTGATTTTTCTATTTCCCTTATTTCTATATCCATTAATTAGAATTCTACTATAAGAAACTATTGCTCTCTTCTCTCCCACTTTTTTTTTTTTTTTCTTGTGATACTGGGTCTCACTCTGTTATCTGGGCTCTGAGGCTGGAGTGCAGTGGTGCAATCTCAGCTTATCGTAGCCTCAATCTCCTGGGATCAAGCAATCCTCCCACCTCAGCCTCCTGAATAGCTGGAACTATAAGCACACGCCACCATGGCTGGCTAATTTTTGTATTTTTTGTGGAGACAGGTTTTTATCATATTGACCAGGCTGATCTCGAACTATCTGTTCTTTATCTATTCAATCTTTCAGTGTGGACTCACGGATCTTACATTTACTGAGTAATGATCCAATACTATACTTATTTACTTTGTTCGAGTTGTTCTAACTTTGGCCATTAGCTGCTCCTTCGGGTTGGCTCCTAAGTCCTTTTAACATGTCTCATAATTTTTTGAGTACTTATTTTCTGGAACCATTAGATATTCCAAGCTTATCTTGTGTTGGCCCTTCTTAGCCCTGGGATTGACCATATACCCAAAAGTCCTGGTTCATTTTATTGGAGAATGGTGTCAAGAAACCAAGAGATGAGTGCTAAGTACATTTATTGCTACTGAGATGTCATTGCTTCTAGGACCTCTCAGCAGGCAGCATTAAGAAACACACAATTGTATACCAACATACATGCATACATCTGCATTTCTATGTGCATCCACCTATATGTGAATAAACTCATACTGATCCCTCTAATTCCAACCCAATGCCACAGGGTTCATTCTAGTCTTCTCACTTTCCTCATACATATCATTTTTCTCTGACAGTGAGAAAACTAGCTCTCATTACCCAGAAAATATTTACTTTGTTCAATCCTAGCATAGACATTAAATAGTGTCAGAATTGCTGGTCCATGCTCCTGTTTGTAGAAGAAACAAATATACAACTATAGTACGTTTGTATATATATTTTTGGTTGCCTTTAGCATTACAGTATATAGTCAAAATAATCATTTTCTAAAGGTACTTAGGTTGCTCTTTTCTTCCCAGCATAGTTATTTATTCATTTGAATAATACCCCCAGCATAGTTATTGATTCATTTGAATATATTTAGGTTCATTTTTTACAGTTTGTATTTCATTTTGGGTTCTCCCACATCCTAACTGATTGGGTAGGTGAAAGGTCAGGTTTTTTCTAAGGGTCGGAGTTATATACAAAAGTGTACTCAGGAAAGTGTCCCTCCAACTCCCCCTCTCATTGCTCCATTTTTATACCCCATTTCGCTTTATTTCCTGTAGGTAAACAGTCTTGTTGGTTTCTGACTTATCTTTCTATACATCTTTTGCAAAAATGAGTAGACGTTTGTAGATTTCCTTATAGTCCCTATTTCTTATTTTAAGGACAGACACTCTAGATATCTGTATGCACTTTACTTTTCTCACTTAATATATTTTGGAAATAATTTCATATGAGTTTCTCAAGGTCTTCCTTGTTCTTTCTTAAAGGTACAGTGCATTCCATTTATGCATGTTATCAAATTCATTTTACTGCTTCCCTATGTATGGTCATTCAGGTTATTTCCAACATTTTGTGATTACAAAAAAGTACTAAAATAAATAACTCATGCATATGTAGTTTCATATTGCTGGAGGTGTACTTTAGGGTAAATTCCTAGAAGTGGGACTGCTGGGTCAAAAGAGTACAAGTGTAGCTGTGTCAGGTCTTGTCAAATTCCCCTCCAACAGGGTTGTTGGACCAGTTTGCATTCTTCCCAGCACTAGGTTGCCACGCTTTTTAAATTTCACCAACATAAGAGGTAAGAAATAGTATTTCAGTACTGTTTTAATTTGCATTTCTGAGAAATACTTTTAATGCATATGAAAAAAGTTGGTTGAGGGGAAGTTCAAATGGATAGGCAAGAGCTGCACAAAGGGCTAAAATGGAACTTAGGGGTGCTCTAACAAGACTGTAAGTCACCTAAGAAGTTGAGCAAAACACGATGATTCTGAAGCATCAGGGAAGGTGAAAAGCAATACAGCGAGGACTAAAGTGATCCACTGGAAACATAAAAGGAAACAGAATATAACCTGTAATGCAGTAGGCAATAGGTTTAAAAATTTGGCTTGTTTTTATATGTCACAGAAAATACCAATAACAAATAATTCTTTAAAAAGAGACTTTCAACGTGCTTGAAAAATTTCAGTCTTAAAGAACAACTGTGATCTAAAAATCCACAACAAAGGATACAGGAGCCAGGTAGCCTAGCAAGAATCAGCAGAAACTATAAATGGATGGTCCAAGGAGCAGAAGCAGAGTCTGGTGAGTCATACCTAGGCCATCAAGAAAAGTGGTAAGGGCTCTGATCCTGCTTCAAGTACTGAGAATAAAGAATCTATAAAACATTTTTTTTTTTAATTTTCTAATTTTTGTAGAGATGGGGGTCTCACTATGTTGCCTGGGTTTTCTCAAACTCCTGGCCTCAAGCGATCCTCATACCTTGGCCTCTTAAAGCACTGGGATTACAGGTATGAGCTACTGCGCCTGGCCTCATTTTTGAGAAAAGGAAAAAGAATGGTGTTAAAAATGATCAAACAATGATCTTATGAATGACCAGAGTATCAAAGTGATATTTTTATATCTGGAAAAAAATAACAAAATACCGAAAGAAATTTGTTAAACATAGAAAAAATCACGTATTGCAAAATGACTACTAAGACCTGAGACAAATAGGTCACAAGGATGGGGCTGAGACAACAGGCCTAGTTAGTAGTAAGGAACTGATTTAACCTCAATAAAGTTTTCATTTCTATTTCATAAGCCAAATTTCAGGCCAGAGATTAGGGTGGTTTATCATTTTTAAAACCTGAGGAGCATCTATAATTAATTACAGCAAGGTACATGACAAAGGGCAGTAGAAAGTGTGAATTTACAGCTAGCTTAAGAGTTGGACTCTGGGAAGTTAGCACCAACATGCACGGGTAAGAGAAGTGGGGGAAATAATTAAGCAAATATACTGGCTTTTTACTATGTTGTAGGCACCATTTAGCCCCTACAGATATAATAAGGGAAACATCCCTGCCCTTAGCTCGCCTGGGTAGGACGGAGACAGTGTAAGAAAAATTTTATAACAGTAAATGAAAAAGCAAAGCAGAGGACTGAGGATGGGTAGACATGGGGACAAGTTTCATGAAAGAGGTGACCTTTGAATTCGAAATTCTCTTGGTGTAAAAGGGGAGGTGTGTATATTGGAGAGGGGCTGATGGGTAGGACAATCTACGCAGAGGCAATGGTACCTGCAAAGGGACAGTGGTATTGTGCATTCACAACAAATGCAAATGGTATTTGAAAAGTCCCTTTGGAATCCAGCACTGTGAGACATCTAACATCTCCCTAAAATTATCATATTTTCAGAAAACATCAAATGGGTCACAGGGCACTAGAAAGGCATTTAAAAGGATAGGATTAAGCTTCAAATATGACCTTGAAACATAAGTGAAACTAACAAACTGCTCCCTTTTTTGTGCAAGAAAAACCGTGGGCATAGATACAAAATGCAGAATGGCAGAAAAGGTCAGGCAGGGAAAAGGAGTCCTACCAAACTGCAAGTGGGGAAGCACTGCCTAGCAGGGCAGGGCAGCTGGTTGAAAAGAGAGGTTAGGCGCTGAGAAACAAACAAGGAGAGGAAACCCGAGAGGGCTCTTGGATTGGCTCTGCCATACAGTAAATGACGGACTCTGAGGATATCTTTGGATATCTTTTCTGATAAGCCTCAGTTTCCTCATCTGTCCAACAAACGGACAGAGTCCCTTTCTATTTCATGTCTCTTGAACCAATAATATTTGGGAAGGTTGAAGAGCATTCTGAGAGTCACCGGATGACTCAAGCTAGAAGCCAGGCTCTTTAAAGGCCCAGATGGAAGGACTGGGGGTGCTGTATTGAACCTGAACTGAAGGCTGGGTGGTGATTTCAAAACTGCCTTCTACCACATGATGGATTATTATAGGGAGCATAATTAGCTGTTCTCTATTTCTAGAGAGATGAGAACAAGAAGAAAGAGAACAAAAGAAAATGGAATCAAATTGCAGTGAAAACTGTTAAATAACAGAATGAATTAGTCCCGGAAGTTATCAGCATGACTTTTGGGAATGTCTTTAGAAACAGTCTGTCTGTCCAAGATGATTCTGGACAGGGTCACCAGCTGTGGCTGCATGCAGTTGGAGGAGCCATATGTCATTTCAGTGCCCTTCCTAGCTCTGTGTTTCTGCAGTTGTATAATATTATGCATAAATAGAGTAATATCAAATTATCCCATTTATACATTTTATGTATCTATTAATATGGACAACAGCTTCCTTTCCATTTTACCAGTAAAGTTTTGAATACAAATGTAACTCAGCCTCTCTCCATTACAGCTCTGCCTTCAGAGTTAATTGCCTCGCAGAACACTTAAGGAGTCATTTTTCATTGTGATGGTGAGCAAAGGGAAGGCAGATGGCACAGTCATGTTATTGATTTGACGATCCTTGCCTGGCTTGTTGAATAAATGGAACTGAATGTATGGTCACTGCATCCAGACTTTTAGGGGCTTCAAGGTTCAATTCAAATTACATCGGACAGCAGGTTCAGAGAACAAGAATCTTTATTCCCTCAAAGCTTCTAAATGATGATCCCAGGGACCATGTAGGACCCCTCAAACCACCTCCCTGAAGTCCTGTGGACCAGTTTCAGTCCCAGCTCCTAAGGAAGAAGATGAACTCTCTCATGTTTTTTCCAGTGCTTTTACCTGCATGAAAGCTTTGGATATGTACCCATCAGTGAGAGAAGCCTGCTCAGCTTGCACGGGCTATGCTCATTTGCAAATTATAAAGTGGATAAAAGGAAATAAATTACTCTCTTTTCAGAGGGCCATTAACTTTTTCCCTACAAGCTCTTAGAGAAAGATCACTGTGCCTTAAGGAGTTAATATAACTGTAATCACCGTTTACCTTTTATAGAATTACATTTCTACTGCTGGCGCTTGCTCCTCCACCAGGACTTTCATTAAGAGTAAGGGGACATCCAGACTCAAAAATGCCTTTGGTAGGTACTATGGCACCATTAAACAGTCTGCGGCAGGACCCGAGATTAAACCAGCGTTTTGATCAAAACTTGAACATCCTTCTGGATTTGCTGAGGGACCACTGGCCCTATGAGGTGACCCCCAGAAAAAATGTGTCTGTGACTAGAAGGAATTTGCAGAGCCACTTACCCAGTCTTAGCCTTTTACGTATATTCTCAAGTCACTTAATTTTCCTTTCTGGATCTAGGGAGTTCCCTTCTGCCTGCCTTTTCTGAGCTCTGTGTGGCAGAATTGTGCAGTACTGCCTGCTGGTAAGAGGTGAATTATATTATTTTCTTTTTCTGGTTAGGTTTTGCAACATGTTACAATAAATATGAGAGAGGGGTAATATGAGCAGGGACTAGAACCAAGGTCTCTGGATCTCTCCCTCCCTGCTTGAGAGATCCAGAGACCTTGGTTCTAGTCATTCTGAGACTCAGAACCCATCCATTCTTGTTAACTACAGAAGAAGGCTGCTATGGCCTGAATGTTTGTGCCCCACCTCCTACCAAATCCATACATTGAAGCACTAATCCCTAATATAATGGTATTTGGAGGTGGGGGGTTTTTGGGGAGGACTAATTAGGTTTAGATAAGGGCAAGACAGTGGAGCTTCATGATGAGATTAGTGCCCTTATAAGAAGAAACCAGACTCCTTTCTCTTTGCCATGTGAGGATTCATCTGCAAACCAGGAAAAGGGCCCTTACCAGACAACAAATTGGCCAGGCATCTTGATCTTGGACTTCCCAGCCTCCAGAACTGTGAGAAACAAATGTTTGTTGTTTCAGTCACCTAGACTCTAATATTTTATTATAGCAGCCTGAGGTAATGAAGGCAGCAACCTTCTTCTGTTAAATTCTCCCAAACCTATGTAAAGTAAGACTATTTAATTCATAACCAATTAAAAGTATTTTTTTTTTTTTACCAATTAGCAGTTTTATATAAACCATGGTGTCAGCTATCATAAAAAAATAATGGAGGCCCTCACAAACTTACCCTTAACATTTATTTTATTTTATTTTATTTTAAGTTCCGGGGTCCATGTGCAGATGTGCAGTTTTGTTACATAGGTAAATGTGTGCCATGGTGGTTTGCTGAACCTATCAACCCATCACCTAGGTTTTAAGCCCAGCATGCATTAGCTATTTTTCCTAATGCTCTCCCCACAACCCCTCTCTCCCCCGACAGGCCCCAGTCTATGTTGTTCCCCTCACTATTTCCACATGTTCTCATTGTTCAGCTCCCAGTTAGAAATAAGAATATGCAGCATTTGGCTTTCTCTTCCTGTGTTAGTTTGCTCAGGATAATGGCTTTCAGCTTCATCCATGTCCCTGCGAAGGACATGATCTCATTCCTTTTTATGGCTGTATAGTACTCCATGGTGTATATATACCACCACATTTTCTTTATCCAGGCTATCATTGATGGGAATTTTGGTCTTTGCTATTGTGAACAGTGCTGCAATGAACATAGGCGTGCATGTATCTTTATAATAGAATTATTTATATTCCTTTGCGTAAACACTCAGCAATGGGATTGCTGGGTTAAATGGTATTTCCAGTTCTAAATCTTTGAGGAATTACCACACTGTCTTTCACAATAGTTGACCCATAACATTTTATTCATACCCACAACATTCTTGTTTTGTTGTTCTGTTGCTTCAAAGGCAGCTTGGTTATTGCAACACATTTTGATTTTCCTCTTTGGCTTTGTAAGTTGTCTTGTTGAGTTTTAATTTTTTCCTATTTTTCTCTTTGACCACAGTAATTATTAACAGTCAATTCCAGAAATACCAAAGAGAGGTGGCAGGTGGGAAAGAAGAAAAAAAGAAAGAAAAATGTGTTGGTCATGTTTCAGTGCTGGTGGTCTCATTTTTCATTTCCGTGAATCCTGATTTGTCATGTGAGTTTGTTTCTAATTAGTCAGTCTTTAAAGTATTTGAATTAACTTTTAAAGTTGACTCTTTTCTGCAGCATGTTTAATTAGCCATGTTCACTATTCTTTAAGCTTCTCATCCTTATTTTCTTTTGTTTCCTTTACATATTAATCAATTTCTCACAATTAAAAGTGACAGAAAGATATATTTAAAAGTCTGAAATGGGAGGACCATCGCCATGTCATTTTACAGTGACACTGGTCAGTAAAAGAAAAAGCTTGCGCTGTCCTCAAAACACAAACAGCTAATAGTCTTTACTCATAGCTAAGAAATGAAAAAGCAAAACAAAAACAAAAATATTTATAAAGAGCACGTTGATGTAAAAGTTTTCTGGTTTTAAATTCTGACTCCATAATTATTTACTACGTGGCTGTAGGCAAGTTACTTAATATCCATGGTTCATTTTTCTCATATGTGAAAGAAAAGTGGTAACATAGTTGACCTTTGAATAAAATGGGGGTTGGAGTGCCAACCCCCTGTGCAGTTTAAAGTCCCTGTATAACTTTTCACTCCTCCAGAACTTAACTACCAATAGCCTACTTTTGATCAGAAGCCTTACCAATAATATAAACAGTTGATTAACACATATTTTGTATGTTGTATATGTTATATATTGTATTATTATAATAAAGGAAGCTGGAAAAAGAAAAACGTTATTAAGAAAATCATAAAGAAGAGAAAATATATTTACTATTCATTAAGTGGAAATAGGTCATTATAAAGATTTTTATCCTAAATGTCTTAATTTTTGAGTAAGCGGAGGAGGAGGAGGAGAAGGAAAAGCAGAGGCTGGTCTTGGTGTCTCAGGGTGGCAGAGACAGAAGAAAATCTGCATATAAACGAGCCCACACAGTTCAAACTCATGTTGTTCAAGGGTCAACTGTATATACCTCATAGCAAGGGCCTCCAACCCCAGGCTGCATACATGTATCAGCCTGTAGCCTATTGAGAACCGGGCCTCACAGCAGGAGGTGAGCAATGGGTGCGCGTGAGTGAGCATCACAGCCTGAGCTCCACCTCCTGTCGGATTAGCAGAGGCATTAGATTCTCATAGGAGCGCGAACCCTATTGTGAACTGCGCATGCGAGGGATCTAGGTTGCAAACTCCTTATGAGAATGTAACTAATGCCTGATGACCTGAAGTGGAACAGTTTAATCCCAAAACCATCACCCCTGCCAGTGACCCCTAGGTCTGTGGGAAAATTGTCTTCCACAAAACCCGTCCCTGGTGCCAAAAGGTTGGGGACTGCTGCCCTATAGGGTTACAGTAACTCAAAGAACAGCATGGTGCAAAGAATAGATTCACAACAAACAGTATGTATGGCTTTTTTTTTTTTTTTTTTTTTGAGACGGAGTTTTGCTCTTGTTGCCCAGGCTGGAGTGCAATGGCACGATCTCGGCTCACTGCAACCTCTGCCCCCTGGGTTCAGGCGTTTCTCCTGCCTCAGCCTCCCCAGTAGCTGGGATTATGGACATCTGCCACCACGCCTGGCTAAGTTTTGTATTTTTAGTAGAGACGGGATTTCACTATGTTGGCCGGGCTAGTCCTGAATTCTGACCTCAGGTGATCCACCTGCCTCGGCCTCCCAAAGTGCTGGGATTACAGGCGTGAGCTACTGCGCCCGGTCTTCCGAAGAGTATGTTTTAATGACTACACCAACAATTGATGCTTTTTATTTGCCAGTTATCTTTTATGAGGTTATCTGTCCTGAGTATAACTAATATGTGGACATTTCCATAAGATTCAAAGTAATTTATTTTTCTGGTCATAAAAGGTAGAATTGAGTTGGGCTCTTTCAAACTTAAATAAAATAGTTAAAAAATTAGGCCGGGCGCGGTGGCTCACGCTTGTAATCCCAGCACTTTGGGAGGCCGAGGCGGGCGGATCACGAGGTCAGGAGATCGAGACCACGGTGAAACCCCGTCTCTACTAAAAAAATACAAAAAATTAGCCGGGCGTGGTGGCGGGCGCCTGTAGTCCCAGCTACTTGGAGAGGCTGAGGCAGGAGAATGGCGTGAACCCAGGAGGCGGAGCTTGCAGTGAGCCGAGATCGCGCCACTGCACTCCAGCCTGGGTGACAGAGCGAGACTCCGTCTCAAAAAAAAAAAAAAAAAAAAAAAAAAATTACTATCCAAGGAATAAATCAGTGTTCAAATCATGAAAACAGAAGATCTCTATGATAGGTTTCAGACACGCTACATTGGAAATATAAATTGCTTTATTGTTTTGTGTCATCTTTCACTAATATTCTCATGTCCATTGAACCTTAAAGCCAAACAAGTTAGTTTTCATAGATGTATTCCATTGAAAGTACAGTTTTGGGCTTGATTTCAATCCCTGAGATATGTAGCTTGATCCACCCTACATGAATTATAAAAACACAAAATCCAGTGTATCGAGGTTATGGGCTTGAAGTGAAATTTTACATCATAAAGTATACATTTGTGGAGTATACATCTTTTGTATATCTTTTTTGGTGAAGAGTCTCCAAAATTTAAAGATAATTTTATTCATCAATTAAATATTTATCAAGCAACTATTAAGTACCAGAAACTTGTTAGCAGCTAGGGATTCAAAGATAAAATAAGATATAGCCACTGCCTTCAGAGAGCTTACTACTGGGAAAAAAGAAAAGAACACAGCGACTTGGATATATGTTAGAAGGCATGGATATATGTTAGAAGGCGTGGGATTTCAAGACGGTGAGGTCACATTTGTATGGAGGGGACTGAAAAGGTCTCAAAGAAGAGGAAATAGCATTTGAACCAGGCTTTGAAAATGAGCAGCTAACAGAGGGGATTTCAGGTACAAGAAACAACAGTATGACAGACCATGCCTACACTCAGAGAATCATAAGAAAAATATGTATGGAATGATAGGCCTAGCAGCAATCACAAAGATACTTTATCTAGTCATTGTTCTCATGTTATAGATGTAGAAACTAAAGGTCTGAGAGTTTAAAATAATTGTCCAAGGACCCCCACGTAGCCAGTGGTGCTGTGCAGGTAGGCTTAGGACTCTGAGGTGCTAAACCTGGAAAGGAAGTTGAGGAGAAGTCAGAGAGGACCTTTCATTCCAGAGTAAACGTCTGGACCTATTTCAACAGGCAATGAAAAGTCTGCAAAGGTATGAGGAAGTGATATGATGAGAGCTGTGCCTTCCTTTGGGAGCAACCCAGGTGAGAAGCAACCACTCCCAGAACAAAGCATGGAGGGAATAAGAATGGAAAAAATAAGATGTCTTCTCTGTCTGCTCCAGGGATAAAATCTATGGAGCTTCATGATTACTGAGATGTAAAAGGGCAGAAAGAGAGAAAAGACAGGCTAATTTGAAGGTTTCAAACTTCAGCCATTCCAAAACAGACTTCACAAAAACAGACAAGTCAGGGGAGAAGAGCTGGTCTGGGGAATGGTGGGAAGTGACAGAAGAAAGGGGGAAGGAAGGCTGACTTTATATCTGAACGGGAGGAAATCCAGGTTGAGATGCTGCTGCTCAGCAGGTGAGAGGTTTTGGCTGAAGACCCACAGGATTGACAGTTAGCTGCAGAGAAGTTTTCCCTAAGTGAGTGGAGAGGTAAAAGAAGCTGGCTAAGGATCAGACCTAGGGGAATGCCTGTACGCAAGGGGCAGACGAAGCTGAGGATGCACAGAAAGGAGGTGCTCTACAGCCATTGCCACTAAGTGAATTCTAAGTGGGTACCTGTGATGGGTCAAGGCACAAAACAGCAGAGGAGGGGAAAGTTTCCAGAAGGTGGGGAGGTGAAGTGGGGAATAATCAACAGGCAAACACTACAGAGATGCGAGAATTGAGGAAAGGGCATTTTAATGACTATGTTTATCACTCGATTACTGCTGTAGACAAATATTAAACTTAGCAATTGTACATCTGTTTTATTTCACCTCTCTATTCTTTGTTCATAGCACTTTAACACAACTTGTAAGTATGAGTTTATTTGCATGATTATTTGTTGAATGTTTATCTCTGCATAGGCTGTAACCTCGATGAGGGCAGGAACTCTGTTTGGTTCACTATAGTATATCCAGTGCTGTCATATAATAGATACTTTTACACATTTCTTGAATGAGTAAGGGTAGCAAGTGGGGATTCACAATAACTGTATTTTGGATACAAGGTAAAATATTTCCTTCTGTTGATTTTAAAGTCTTTTAATATCAGATATTTTTTGACACAGAGTCATATTTATTAACAAGAATCTCAGATATTTGTTCTTATCTCTGTTGTTTCCTGAGCTCTCTGCCTAATTTTCTAGTTTATTTTACCATGAATGCCACTTTTTCTTTCTTCTTTGTGAAGACACATACACTGGCTATAAACAATATTTGTATTTGAGGTTAAAGGGTAACTAACATGCCAGATTTTTATAATGAAGTTTTGATATAATTCAGTAGTTCTATTTCTTATTCTAGCCACCTCTAACAAAGAAAGTGCTAAGATTATATCAACAGATGTGTTTCTACAGTGTGAAGATATGGTGGCAGAATTATAAAAGAAAAAGTGTGAAGGGATAGAAATTTCAGAGGCTGCTAGAAACTGGAAATTTGCTTTAAAAAACTGTCTTCAGAGGAGAAAGTACTACACTGTGAGCCAGCAGATCCGGAGTCCATTTCCAATCCATCTCTGAGATTATGGGAAACGTACCTCTCACTGGTAGTATTAGATTCCTTTTACTCACTTCTAAAATAGGGGCACTATAAACCATCTACACCTTTCAAACATGCTAGGAAGATTTCATTAATACAATTTTAAGATTTTTTTAAATGTAAGGAGCAATGCTAATTATTTTTAGTCACTAATAATCGCTACATACGAAAATAAAGTTTCCCAATGGCTCTGAGCAGCTGAAAAGATAAATTAAGGTACCACTCAGAAGCAAGTTATTTGCTCTCCCTACCCCAAACTGGCATGACTTAGCATAATTTGTAGTATTAAACTGTGCAATGGGGTTAGAGTGAAACGCATCCTAGGAATTTAACCCGACCCCATCATTTTTTACATGGGAAAACAGAAGACCCAGAGACTAAAAGACTTGCCCATGGTTGCACTGCTAGTTAGTGGCAGAGCTAGGTCTAGATCTTAGGGCTTGTGATTCCAAGTCCAGAGCTCAGACATACAAGTTTAATTTCTTTTCCTATGAGTTCACAAGCTTCTTCCTGTTACATACACCAAGTCATAGTTTCATGAGCAGATGCGCCATGGCATGCACAGATTTGCATTTTACCAAATTTCTGAAGTCACCGGCAAAGATAAAATTGCCCTTATTACCATAAGCCCACTGCTTAGCAGAGACCCTCTAGGTCCTTCCTCCTTGACTCTGAATTTAAAGCTTTTTTAGGAATAAGGGCTATGCCCCAGTATCTTTATCCACAGGAGCACAGTGATGAGGGAGAGTCACACAGGCTGAGGAGCCAGTGGCCCTGGGTTTGAATTCTGGCTCACTCACTCACTAGCTGTGTTTACCCTGGGAAAGTCATTTAATCTCTCTGGAGTTTTGGTTTTCTAAATAGTAAAAGTGGGATAATCATCTCCACAGAATCATTAAGAGGGTTACACCAATGAATACACAAAGCGCTTAATGTAATGCCTAGTTCTCTTTCCCTTTCCTCTTTTCATTAAATTAAACCAAAGTTCTCTTATTGTTATCATTATAAACAAGAAAGACATCCATGGCACTGTGGGTAAACTATCATTTTAAATATTATGTAATATTTCTAGATTATTCAAAATAATCTAATCACTCTGCCCAAACTTCTAAGGCTAACATAGAAAGCTTCAGAATTTCAAAACCTTAGACTTTCTAGCAGTATTCTTTTGGTAATGGTATAGTCAATCATATATGAGGCAGGATCATGGCAAAATTCTACTTCCAGTTGTAGCACATAGCTTCTTTTCAGCAGTGGATATTTGGGCCATTGGGATTTTTGATCCAGTGAGAAAAGTTAATCTGCTTCTCATTAGGAAGAATCCATAAACTATGAAATCCATAATCTTCCATCACAAAGTGACAGCAATCATTATCATTTTCAATTTATGCATCTGAAGAGCTCTATTTACTCTGTCCACATTTCATCTTAATGTGCCTCTGAAATGCTTGGGGACCATGCTGTCCGGGGTGACTGGAGACATGCTTGGTTGTTTAGTGTCATGCAGGAGAGTTACTTAATGTGTCCTGTTTTCATGGAGATGTCAATCTTTCAACCAGTTTGAGGTCAGAAGACAAAGTGGCTGCATAGTGAACATATGCATAAACAACAGCATAAATCCCACCTTAACCAAAGAGTCTGGCACGGATGGCAGTGGCTGCTCACAGAAAATACAGAAATGAAGCAGCAGGTTTACTGGGCGGGGGAGCAGGAAACCTAATTAGCCCAGCTCTAGGAATGCCAAAAAGCCGACTTAATATCTTTTGCCTTACTTTTTAAGCCCCCTAAAGGGAGACTTTCTCCCAAGCACCTAAATTTATTATATTAAAAAGAGATTAGTGCATGGGTAATCTAAGGGATGAGTCGGCACAGTTTTTCTTTTGACCTCTGGTTAAGACAAGATCCATAAGGAAGGGAGTTCACACATTTCAGAAAGAAACTAAAATGGCCGTGTCTAAGCATTACTTGCCACATATTGCTGAAGCAGTTGCTGGTGGAAAGAAAATCAAGTCCAAAGATAATGCTATTTTTTAAATTAAAAAAAAAATCACTAGTTGTTCCTGAAAAGAGATGGCCAAACTAGCTCCTGTGCATTTCTGTCACTCATTTTCAGGGTTGAAATTCACTGTGTGAGAGAAATCCACCATGCTCATAGGATGCTTCTGCCTTTGCAGATCCTCAAGCTCATCCTTCTTAAATGCTCTTATTCATGCCAAAGGAGAGTACACATGACACTGACATTTGGTAAGTTACATTTCAAAAGAGCCTGATTAAAAAAAATTTAGTAAGCTACATTTCAAACAAGGAGCCTGACAAAAAATTTGAGATTATGCAAAGTACTATAAGACTTTTAATCTATAAGAAGACTCTTAATAATGAATGCTAATTTAATAACTGAACAGATACACTAACATTTGGAGAAATAAATAGCCCAACAGCCAAGAGAAGACCCCTGGCACCCTGTCCTTCACACAGTGAGGGTGGGGTCAGGAGTCTGCCAACGAAGCTCCACCTCTACCTCCTCCTCAATTCCCCCAACCTGTCACCCTGCACAAATAGTGGAGGAGGCTCAAGAGAACATAGGGCTTCTAGGAGAGGAATCTGGGAAAGGGTAAATGAATTTGAACTCTGTTGCTCATTTTACTGAAATTAACTGAAGCTAATAGATTCAAGTGGTTGCTAAAGGTCACATTTCCCAAGTCTCCTATCATTGTCATCATCACTATCAAAATAATTTATTAACTGATTTCTATGTGTAGGGCACTGGGATAAGCACAGGCATACATAAGGACTTTCTGTGAAGACACAGAATAAACCAAACTTCAGCAATGAGATAATCAGTGTCAGCATTTGGTTCCCAAGAGCCAATATGGTTCCCAAATAATCATTGGAATATATTTCCTCTCAAATGTGTTGTTTTAATTGGCTATGCATACAACTAAATATTTGGATGAGCAGTGAAAAAAATAGTCATTTAGTTCATATATTGGTGTCAGTATTTGCCTTGTTCAGGGAAAAACTAGATGATGATATTGGAAAAATTTTTCTCTACAGATACTGCCTTTTTTCTTGCAGTGAAGTGAAGACATTTTATTTTATTGTTTCCCAACATTTCATTATTAAATATTTAAACATATATCAAAGTTAAAAGAATTTTATAATGAATACCAGTATTCCTAGCACCTAGATCCTACCATTAACATTTTACTTTACTTGCTTTATGACATATCAGTCCATCTACCCATCTTACCCATCTTCCAAATTGATGTAGATAACAGATAATGCTGCAATTTAAAGAGTAGAACCACTGTCTTACTCCTCTAAGAGCTTGAAAAATCTACTAGATTGTTTTTAGAAAACAAAGAACAAGCTCATCCTGAATTATGTACACAGATACTCATCATAGTTTAATCATCAGGCTCTGTAAAAAGTATGGTAAGCTATTTCAATCTTTTGTCTAGCTCTATCAACTCTGTAGACATTTTCAGTATTCATCCAAATGCTTGCTTTTGTAAAGACATGGGCTATTGATTTTAGAGAGGCTCTCTGCTACAAATCATCAGGAACAATTACCTGGAATGCTAGCAGTAAGTATTTTTTATTCTTTTGCTCTATACTCTAGTATCCCCTCTTCCCAATTATTCCTTGAGTGTAGATACACAGTGCTTTCTACATCTCACTCCTCTCATTTATAATGTTAGTTTTATAATACCTATCTCACAGCCGTGTCATGAAGATCACATGTGAAAAATAGAAGAACATTTTAGAAAGAGTAAAGGACTATGCGTATCTAAGATAACATTACCATTAGTAATCATAATGCAGTTGTTAGAAAACACAGCTGAGGTAATGGTTCACACTGCTACTTGTCTCTTTCATATCAGTCAAAAAGGACTTCAAAGGTTAAAGGGACAGAGAATTGGCAGTTGCTTTCAGTCTGCCCATCTCGTGAAGGATCGAGAAAAACCTTGGTGTATATCACACAGACTTGTTTTCATTAGTGAAGTGTTTGTTTTGGAAATCATCCCAGTTTTAAAACAATACTTCCATTAGCTGTGCAAGTACCTATAATTATCCATCTTATCTGAGCAGTGCCAAACTATTTTACTTATTGCATCCCATTTACCTTGGAGGTGCTGAAAGGAAAAGAACAAGACATTCACTCAATGTATGAAAAGGTGCAGAAAATGTTTATTTCTTTGAATAAACATCCATAAATGAACTCTGGATAGAAATTCCTGCAATATCATCAGGTACCATGAATGATGAATCTGAAGGTGATGGAAACGCTCTGCTCCCATATATGGGAAAAATTCTGTTGCATGAATACCTAACGTTTACAAGGCATAAAGTAGTACATTTTCCATTTTTTGTGCCTGGTTGGACACAAGTCAAGAAAGTGAGGAGCAAATTCAAAGCCAAGTAGGGAAGTAAGAAAAGATAAAATAAGCAAGGAGGCCAGTTCGTCACCAGTTACTGTTATTGAGAACTTGCCAGATTGCTGGCATTTTATTTTATGCTTAAGGGGAATTGAAGAGAAAAACAGATTTGAAATCACCCTTGCCCTCAAAAAGCATTCATTCCAGTAGCGGTTGGACAGATAAAATAATCAGGAGACAGAAAAATTCAAAATTATAAAGATGGAATAGTATATGCAAAAAGAGAGAAAAAAGTGTGGTCTGTAATTTAAGTATGATTTATATTCAACATTGAGCATGCTTAGAATGTGGACACCACCACCGCAATGAGCAGACCTCTAAGAGGACAGGTATCATCATCCTCAAATCAAAAACATGCTTTTCCTACAGGAAAAGGAGAATCAGAACAAAGGCTGGCTGTGCCCATCTAAGACAGAGGGTTGCCCTGGTCCATGAACTCCAGCTGGTGCTGAAAGCAAGGGCATATCTTAAACCTACTGAGATGGTTGCATGAAGCTATCATCCTTTGATGCCACTCAACGTTCCAAACATACATGTTCCCTAGTTTGGTTCCATATTCACAAAGCAAATTTCTAATCATATTTATAATTTGGTTTCCAACATGCTGCACATACTGGAAGAAAGCAAGCTGGCTGGATGGGCCTAGAATATGGTAGCCTTGCTAATGAGATTTCTCACTGTAATTCCAGCAATTAATGGGGATGTATGTGTTAACATACATACATGTGTATATAATACACAAATAAACAGATATTCAACATGTGTTTTTCAGAGAAACACTGGGAAATCTACCTTTATAACAATGCAGATATCTAGATAGTTGGGTAAAAGTTTGTATTCTCATAAAATTTTACCATGCTCTAAATTAGAACCTTGTAAGGATCCTTACTGTGCTATTTAGTGGTATTGTTTATTTCTTCTGTTCGGTCTACAAGTTTTGCTTAACTGCTGAAGGCTCCTCATTTATCATACCTGACTGCCCAGGGGGAGGGGCACCTGATGATCCTCGTGGTAGACAAAGAAACACAGTCAGAACAGCAGCTCTGTTCCCAGCACATGGTTCGATGGCAATTGGCTTGGGTGCCCCCTGAAAAAGAAAACCCACTTTAAGTTTGCATAATTGACATAGCATTGCTACTTTAATTTTCACCTTATCGATCCTTTAGGTAGCTGTGCTGTACATTCTTAGTTGTTCAGGACACACCATGTGTTATTTTAACACTAGCTCCTTGCACACTATAGATGTGCACTTGGCCTACATTTGAATAAATCAACAAATTTCACTATATTTGACGAGCAGCTTGTGAGCCACAAAGTTATGCAACTTTTGTTCCTTTTTCCCAATTGTTTCCTCTCACCAATGATGTACAACATAGCGTAGTTTATCTAATTAAGTGATCACAATTCAAAATATTCTGTTGGCATATCTTAATTTTCTTATTTTTACCGTCTATAGAGTGTACAACATGATGTTTTGATATACATATGCATATACATAGTGAAATAATTACTACAGTCAATCGAAGTAACATATTCATCACCTGATACAGTTACCTATTTTTTTGTGGAAAGAGCACCTAAAATACACTCTCTTAGCAAATTTTCAGTATACAGTACAACAGTATTAACTACAGTCCTCCTGCTCACATTAGATCTACAGACTTATTCATCCTACGTAAGTGCAAGTGTGTACCCTTTGACCTACATCTCCTCATATCCTCCCCCTCCCTGTCCCTGGTGAATATTGTTCTATTCTCTGTTTCTATGTCTTTGACTCTAAGAATCCATATGTAAAAGTGAGATCAGGTTGGTGTATCTTTAATATTGCTTTAGTGAAATACCTACTTACTAATCACCCACCAATGCACTTGTATAAATAACTTTAGAAATAACACAGAGTAAATAAATATATAATAATAATAATAGTAATAGCTAGTATTTTATTAAGTTGTTTCTATGGGTTAGGTGTTCAAAGTGCATTGCATATATTGACTTATTTAAACCCACAACAACTCTGTAACATGAGAACACTGAAGCAAGAGGTTAAAAAAAGCTTGCTCGGATTCATATAGCTAGGAAGCAGTAGTTGGGCTAGCATTTAAGCTCAGGCAGGCTGCCTCCTGAGTTCACATTCTTAATCACACAATGCAGGCTTATCACATGTGTGCATATGCAAACATGCACCTCCACACATGTACACATACACATATGCACAAGTACACACATGTGTACACAAATCCACATATGAAATTTGGGATTAAACACAATGTGATCTTTGGAATAGTAAGGCTATCGGTTTAGCCTAGGAATGTTAGTTTTGGCCATCATTTAAAGAGCTATAGAAGAGACATGGTTGATATATCAAAGCAACATTTCTGAGGAAAGGCAAAATTAAATAGAAGAGTAAGTACCACGGCTTTAATTATTAGAAAAAATGATTTGTTCAGGTTTTGTTCACTGATGATATTTAAACTTTTCGGAAGAAATACAGACATATGCAGTCATTCACCTAGAATATTCTAGAATACTGCCGTTTCTAGAAAGTTTAATGAGGCATTAAAGATAAAATATGTCTGCTTTCATGTAAAACCTAAACTGAAATTTCTGGTGACAACGGTTTTATGTGGTTATAAAGGATTTCTCCTTTATAGCAATATAAATCTCATGTTTTAAAATTATCCTCATATAGATACATTTTGGGAGTATTCAATATAAAGGTGAAAGTGGCCATGGTGGTGGAAGCAAAGGGCATAAAAATGTTCCAAGGAAATGCTGTAAGCCATGTTGCAATACTTGTATCAAGTTACATGATCTATGGTTTTACACTTTAAAGCTTACATTTAATTTAACAGACTTATTTTTGAAAATGTTAAGTCAAAATCAGCATAAGTACATAGATATTCTCCAATGATGTAAATATTTAGAGAATAGGTTTGTCTTATTCCAAAGCCAAAAGAAAAATACTATGAAATGTTTCAAATCATATTTACAGGCTACTAAAAGTTATTTTAATTTAATAAATGCAAACACTATGTAAAGGTCAATTGATTAAAATATACTAACAGAACATAAAATAAACTCAAGGTTTAAATGATAGTGATATATTGGAAAACCATACCTAAGGAACAATCAATCATTTCTACCAACAGGCAAGCTTTTCTTTGTTTTTTCTTTTTAAACTGTCAATGTATTAACTGATACTATTCAGCATATCCAAAGGCATGTTAAAAAAAAAAACTCAACTGCAAAAATTAGAACAGTAGAATTATATGTTTATATAAAAAAGCTGAGACACAGTGGGTCTTGGTTTAGGAGATTGAGAAAAACAACAAATGATTCAGTAGTACATCAATTTGATCTTTTTGCCAGGCTATCTTTCTGCCGCTTTTAACACAAGCAGAAAATATTTAAAAACATCAAATACTGGTGTTTAAACATCAACAGCATCAATGGAGAAAAAAATTAATAAAAAATAACTAACCTTCAGGTGGAATATGGCCTAATTAACACTTTAAACTTCAGAGACTTAGCAACAAATAAGGACAGTAGAGTAGAATGTCTCAAATGTGGAAAGGAAATTATGCCTGCATAAAAGCTACTTCTATAAAATCTTCCTTTAAAAAATTACTCTCTCATTCTTAGTTCTACTGCTATTGTATAGAAAACATTCAGAAATTTCTGTATATTCATAAGCTATATAAAAGGAGATTATAATTCTATTTAAAAAATCAAATTGACTTACAACTTAGTCTATTTTAGGTAAAATAATTTTCATAAAAGGATATTAGCAAAAATATGAATTATTCATTCTGTTTAAAATATTAGTTACTAGCACAGCTCTTTGATACTTCTGGAAGAAATTCACATAATTTAAAATATTATTTCCAAAGAGTATATGGCAAATATCACTTTTAATACAGAATTTTATATACAAAAAAACCCCAAACAAATCACTTAATAGCACTTGAATTTTACAACAGAAGATAGCAAAACCCCACAAATAATGTTTCTGATACCCTGAGGTTTGTCAGTTGTTTCCTGATAACTACATAACCATGAATCAAAATCATTTCACAATGACATAACATGTTCACTGAGCTGTGCAATTTATCATGTATTTTCCATTGCTGCCTTTCAAAGAGATAAGGCCTGGGTTTGTTTGCCCACAGCACTCAGCAACTGTGATTTACTTCTAGGCATTTTCATATTCGTTGTACTGCAAGAAGCTGGTGTGAGGCTCTGCCAGAAAACATCACTGACAGTTATGTAATTAGCAGTCCTTGTGTATGAAGCCCACAGCACTTTAAAACGACTGCTTTTGTTCACTCTAGTGTCTTAAAAACCGTTGTACTCTTATTTTCAAGTTGCTGTTTTAGGGGCAAAAATTCTATATTAAATGCTTTCCATTTTTCAGCTATTACAAACAGAAAAAAATGTTACCAGATAAGCTTCTAGAATCATTAAGATTTTCAAGATTATAGTTCTTAAAACTCCTAATAATTTGTTCTGAAAATGAGGCGTTCATTTGAGCTCAGGATCAATCCTGGGAAACTGCTGCTACGTGAATCACTGCACGTTTGGAAAACATCAATGGGTACTGGCTACTTGTTTCTTCTTCCACTGGCCCTATTCACTTCTGTAAATCACACTGAGATCCATCACTAGAAATCATATTCCAGCAGCTGAGGGCTTAACAGAATTATCTGATGTCCTTGGACTAGTCATTACAATTTAAGTGGGGTTTAGTAGAACATTCAAGGACTCAATATTAAAAAGATGTTACATCCTTTCTCAAAAACTTTTTCAGTAGTTCCAAAGTAGAACTTATAAAATAAGTCGCTTCAAGGCACACGTGGGTAACACAGTAATAATAGCTAACATTTATTAAGCACTTACTATATGCCTGGTGTCAATACCTACCCGATGAGACATTGACTGTTTCCATTTTACAGAGGATGAAACTGAAGGTCTAAGAGTTCAAGTGACATAAATAAAGTTGTAGACCTAATAGGTGGCATAACCAGGAATTTGGACCAATGCAGTCTATTTTCTGAGCTTGTATGCTTAACTTTATGCTATATTGCCTGTAATACGTAGGAAGACTGACTTATCCTGTAGAGTAAGACAATAAAAAGTAGTGGGTACTAACTAGAAAGTTCTTTAAAGACGTTAACTCTTAAAACGTGTGCTGACCAACAGAACATGTCTTGGGTCAAAAGAGGCTTGAGTCCAAAATGACATTCCCTACATACTCATCTAATCACATCCTTTATTCTGCACAAGCTCTATTTTTTAGTCAAATTAAGTGCTATTAATAACTGTTCAACAACTGTTCCCAGGGTTTTCAGAATCATCTGTGCCTTCTTCACTCTTAATCTTCCTACTGTCTAAGGCATCCTTCCCACAGGTCTCCAACGTTCCTGATCTTATGCGTCCCTCAAAGCCAACTCAAATGTCACTTCATCTATAAAGCCTTCTCTGACCTGAGATATTTAGTTTCTCCCTCTTTAGTTCTTTAACTTTACCTTTTGTGATCCTCTTTATTTTCTACTTTGAATAACAGCTGGGTAAATGTCTATTTCCCACTGGATCAAGCTCCTTGAGAACAGGTCTGGTTTCTTTTTCATCCCTATATCCCCTATGCTCACTTCCTCTCTTTGAAATGTCCAAGCACGGTGCTTGTGCCGCCTTTTTGGGACCTATGTCTCCCAATGTTTTATTATACTTATTGATGTACATGTTGAATAGCCCTGCTTCCACAAGGCAGATATTATGTTAGATTCTTGTCTTACCTATAGAAACTACTAGAGTGCATTGCACATGGTAAGTGAAAGAGTTAATGAATGAATAAATGAAGTTGTCACAGAGGTCACATGGTGAAATAAGCAATAAGGCATGACCAAGTTTCTCTCCAAATTGTGGATATTAAAGGGATAATAAAACACTAATAATAATAATATATAACATTTACTGGGCACTTACTAGATGCCAAGTGCTATGCTAAGCTTTTCACGTGCATTATTGTATGTAATCTAAACAGCAATCCTATTAGCAGGATACTGCTATTTTCCATTTCCTACAGATGAAGTAATTGAAATTCAGAGAGGTCAGATGGTATTCTCAGGGTAAGACAGCTAGTGAGGGGCAGATCCAGGATTGGAACTCTGATTCTAGAATCTAGGTTTTCAGCCACTACACAATATTAATAAAACATATAGCTTAAGAAGCTAAGGAGTCTCTCATTCTCTCAGCCTGACTATTAATAGTAAAAATCAATTTAGAATACCAGTTATAACAATTATATGCAGATACCTACCCCATTTCTGACTAGTGATCAGAACATATGAGTCCTCAGACCTGCTCTCCCACTGTCTAGCTGTGTGATCCTGGACTTGTTACTAAGTCAGTTTCCCCAACTGGAAAATGAACAGGTAGGTTGGATGATATTTAAGGTCCCTTTCCTCTTTAACATTCTGTGACTACGATTTATGGACAACCTCCAGAATCTGTGATATACCAATGTCTAATAGTTTGTCTAAGTATGGTGAAATTTAAAATTTCCAATCCTTAGTATTTTTTTCTTCCTGCTCAGTTACTCTAAATGGCACATCTAATTTTTAAAGAACATTTTTATACCATATGATGAATACATCACATAAGACTAAATGGCCACCATCACATGCCAAAAAAGCAATTAGAAAACTGAATCAAGGAATTAAGGATTAATGTGAATATGTTATACCTGTCAGCAGTAATAAGTATTTTGACAAGAACAGAATAAATTCTGACAGTATGCACAAATACTAATCTGATATATGAGTGAAATATTAAAAATGCAAACAACTACACATTAATCACTCTAACATTTCCCTACTAAAATACTTTTAATGCTATTCTTATCAGAATTCATCTATAAATAAAAATGAGTGTTTTTCAACAGCTTGCACGACCTGGTATTTGCAGCTTAATAAGTGTTTATATTGATATGAAATTTAGTTTTTAGTCACATTAGTAAAACTGAATTAATTTACTGAGTATTGTATTAAGTGAGCCTGATGACTTGGCTTGCAGCTAATCAAGCGTGCTGATTCCATAGGATCAGCAAATACTAAGATTCCAGATTTCAAAAACAGATTCTCTGATTCCATTGTTTAGGCTTGGGGAAAAAAATGAAAGCGAAAATCATATTCTTTCCTTATTTACTTTTTGTTTGCATGAAATGATAAAGGAGAAAAAAACACATTAGCTGGGTTTACTCAGTAGGAAGGAGAAGAATTCATATTAATAAAAGAAATTAAGCTAGTGGACACTCAAAAACAGGGTTAAATTGCATTAGAAGCCAATTCAAAGAGAAGAAAGTATTACACGTGGGAATAGGTAAAGGAATAAAACATAATCTTCATGGAATCAGGACGCTGCACTTGAGGTTCTGAAGGTATTCCAACCGTAAACTTCATTTTCATAGCCTACCAAATATCTCTCCTTGCTGAAATGCCTCCATGTTCAATCGGTGTTCAAAATTTCTAACTAAACACACACATGTACACAAACACACACACTCATATATACCCATATTTAAGGATTATCTTTATAGTATACTATCTAGATTAACTGAGTTTTGTAGTTACTTTAATTGTGTGGCACTGACTTCGGGAGTAAAGAGGCTGGATTGTGACAGCTTCAGTTTTATCACCTATTTTTCCCTAGGTGTTTAAGTCCCAGAAAGTAAAATGAGACAACACTACCTCTTCTTGAGCTATTATATAATCATGCTTTGCCCTGAGTTGGTTAATAACATGAATGTTATTAGGAGGTGACTCTGAATAGATTATCCTTAAAAGTTGATTCCTGTTAGCATTTTTCAAAACTTTAAAATAGATTTCTATTAAATAATTATCTTAATTAGGTTTGTAACAACCTGTACTTTTCTCCACAGCTCAGTGCAAAAAGCAACTTAACCACTATACTTGATGTATGAATTTCAAAATTAAGAACATTCTTTCTGGCCTTGAAAGGTACTGTTAAGTGTGAGAGACAACTGTGCCTGCCAAATCAGTCACTTCCCATCTTGCTCATGCCCAGACTTAGGGTTTTTTTTCAGGCCCCTCCATTCACGTAGACTTCTTGCCAACATCTACCATTCCTGCCATATTGGCTTAAATCTCTCTACCTGCAAGAAGCTATGCCAGGTCATGCTAGGCCACTCCAGGACCTCTTTGCTCTACTCTCTTTCAATACTTCTGAGTAAATAATTTTTCCTTTTTAACCATTGAGAGGAAGTGTAACGTGGTGGTTATGAGAACAACCTTTAGCACCCAACTGCCTGGGTTCAAGGCCATGCTCTCATCTAAGCATGAGTTTGGTTAAAGCACTTAACCTCCCTGTGCCTCAAGTTCTTCATCTGTAAAATGGAGCTAAAAATACCTTAGTAATAGTGTTATTATAATGATTAAAGGAGTAATACATATACATGAAGTATAGCACACAGTAAGTACTGAGTAAGTCAGTGATTATTACACCATTCTGTCCAGTTTTCACTTTGCTTTGGAATTGCTGTTCATTCCATATGAAGAATATGCTCAACTCAAAAGAAAGATATCTGAGGACACAGACCATATTTTTAAAATCTCTGTTAATGGCTTGAAATGAATTAATTAAGAAATTCAGCCTTGAGGAGAGATTTTTATTGATGGTTTTCAGGGTAGGAAAAATCTAATCCCAGTGCCAAACTTCCCACACTTACCACATCAACACCGCCCCTGAAAGCCTGCCTGTTCTTCCCATTTTTGTTCCCTGCTTTTATCAAGGAATCTGACCTGACTGTAAGCATTATATGCTGCAGAGAATAGACTTTCCCTGGCACCTAAGACTGAGGCATTTAAGAAATATTTTATGAATAAATGGATATTTGTTTTCCCTTTTCCAAATTGTGCACAAGGTAAATCTCAAAGTTATAAACAAAATCTCAATCTAGAATAGATAGATGTAAACTAGCGGGAAAGTTAGAAAAATCAAGATCTTGGTATTACTTCCCAGGCTAGTCCATTCTAAAACACATTATGTCATTCATTAATGTAGAAGGCCACCATAAGAATATAGCTGATAGATCAATTCTTTTTAAAAGGTAAACGTGCTAATTACTGGTGGTAGAGTGCTACATAGGCACAGTACCCACTCTGGTGAAGCATCCTTTTAAGCTAAATGCAACTCTGACTAATTTAGAGCTGAATGCACTGGAAGAGTGATGCACAGAGTCCTGGGGGTAGTAACGGAGGGAGGCAGGCAGGAGAGGGTATGTGAAGTTCTGGAGAAGGACTTTACCTTGCAGAAGATGACTAGGAGTTCACCAGGAGAATGATGAACGAGGATTTCTGGCAGAAGTAAGGGCATGTACACAGAGGTGCAAAGACATATGGGTTGTATTGCAAATCGATAGAAGTTCATTGGGGATACAGCCTAGGAAATATTCTGTGAAGAGGGATGAGAAGAGGCAAGATAGGAAGACTGAGGCCCTCCAAAATATCCAGGTCCCCCGTTAGCCCTTCACATCCTTCCTGGCCACGACTGGGATTCTCACTACCTGCTTAAAATGTTGTGCTGAGATGCTCAGGAACTGGACACGTGCAGCACACAGTGGGTCATGGGCAGCCTTCATCAAGACGTGGTGCGCATCATCCCTCGCAAACACAAGCAAACCTCTCCCTATTAGAAACTTGTAGTGTCCCTTTATTAAACTATTAGTCAAATCTGTTATACTGAGGGAATATTAAATTAAAACATTTATTCCTGAAACTTCAATCATAAAAGTAAATCAAGAAGCACTGTGAAAACTAACTGTCAGCAGAAAGAATAAAAGTGCAGATTTGGCAATATTCTTAATAAGGAATCAGATGTTAATAGATCCACATAATAAACGACTTTCTACTGTAATTATTATACCAGTTGCAACCTACTATAAGTACAAAAGCATGGACAAAACTATGAATGAAAGAGTTTAATATGACTTGGTACAAAAGCATGTATGAAACTATCTGGATTTCTCAGAGAATAAGTCATTCTGGATTACAGAGTTTTCCCAGGAAGCCGAACATTAACTCTACAAGAGCTAAAACTGTGCCGTTTTAGGGTATTAAAAAAAATACTGCGAAATTGCTTAAAAAAAAATATCCTTCTCTCTGCTTCTCAACAAGTCTATATTAAACATAATTTAATATTGTCTCGATGTTCCATGATCAACATTATGAACATCAGCTTTCACAGAATTCTAAAGACACATAGAGTTGCAAATGTGTAAATGAATAAGTATGTTACAGCTATAGCTCTAGGGGTTCCTTTTCTCTCCTCTTCCCCAGTCCCAGAAACCACCAATGCCAGCTTGCTTGTTACTTATTTGTTTCTTTACATAAATGCAACCTAAAACTTATGCAGCTGCCAGTGGATAAAGTGATTGCTTTTCTGTAAACCCCATCAGTGATACAAATACTGAAATGACCTTCTCAAGAGGTTGTCTTATTTTCCGCAATATCTTCTTCCCTGTTGCTGTCAGTGTGCTGTGAACTGTCAGTAACATTCAAAGTACTGCCTAATTTCTACATTACCAATTCCACGTACCATAGACATCCTCTTGACAGTCTGTAACCATCCTCCTATGTCCCTTGAAGTTTGTAGATGGAGTTGCCTTTGTAATTGCAGGAATTTTGACAATAGAGTTTGGAAATAATCTTACTATATAGTCTAGAAATACTTCAGCAGACCCAAATGACTTTACTGGACATGAAGTGAGTGTGGGTTCAAATATTATGGGATTTGGAATAAATTATTGAACTTTTGTGTGCCACAGCTTTTCCATACAGAAAATGGAGATTATAATGCCAATCCTGCAAGTTTACATTGAGGATTATAAAGAATAATATAAGAATAAGGCACTAAACATAGTGCCTGGCAAAAAGTAGTTGTTTAAATACAATTTTATATTAGGTAGAATCACTTGCAAATGCAACTTTTAAAAGTCAAAACCAATTGAATATCAGCAATTTTATATGGGTCAATGTTAATAGTTCCCTTTCCCATCCTTCCACTTTGCTTGGTGATTGATGGCAGGTAAATAAAGGAGGCTTACACATCAAGATCTTTTCTTATCTTTCTCTCCTGGGTGATGTCATTCTTTCCGGCTTGGTCCGAAAGTATGGCACCAGTATTCTAGTGTCTGGTCTAGAACTGAGTTCCAAGTTCAAACATTAGTCTATTGTGGAGAAGATGATAATTGATCAATGCTCGCGTTAGAAAGCTCAGAGGCAGAAGCCATTACAAGCGATATATTCTACGCAAACCTTTCTGCTCATACAGCAAACAGAAAAATATTTTATGGATGGATATGCTTAGAAATGCCTCCTAAGGGTGTTCTGGTGCGTCTGTGTGTGGCTTGGGAAGCCTCTTTGCTCGCTAGCTGTTTCCTCATTATTACCTAAATTTAAATTTCCTAATTTTATAATCAAGTCGGATAAGAGGGAAAAATGAGAGAAAAGATGGTAGTAGACAGAGGATGCTTTTTGCAGGTCTCTGGGGTCTTCCTGCAGGAATCAAAGTTATTTCTAGGTTGTCTGGAACTCACAAGACAGGACTTGCTACCCCTGCGCATGACCTGAGATATGTGGAGTCCTTGGGTGGCCAAACTAAATATATTTGTGTAGCATTCCTTTAGGTCTTTTCCCCAAATTATCCAATATTTGATTGTGTGAACTCAACTACCACATCATGTTGCTTTAGAAAATGAAGTATACGGGAGTGAATAAAATATCTCTTCAAATCTGTCTTTTCCCCAAAGCTCCTTTTTTCAGTATGACTAAAAATTAATGGTCAGAGTCTGTGTAATGATCCTTTCCCTGGTTTTAGTTGTGCTGCTTTACCAATTCCCTGTTGGTCCTACTAATTATCTAATTGATTAAGCCTTCAAGGAGCCTTCTGTCATTGGGTGGCGCCCACTGCACACATCTGGCTCACTGTGTTTTCTTTTAAAAGGAGAGCAGTTAATTAAAAGATCCACAGCACAAATACAGGTATCAACTGGGAAGCAGATCTTGGTTGTTTCCTCAGTTGTTCTCTGCAGAGGGTTGAATAGCACCTCCTGAAAGTTCATGTTCATCCAGAACCTCAGAATGTGACCTCTTTTGGAAATAGGGCCTTTGCCAATGTTATTAGTTAAGATTAGGTGAGAGGTCATACTCCATTAGGGTAGGCCTGGCCTACTTTTGATACAAGGAGATGCCACACGGGAGAGTCATCGAAGAGTTCACCATGTGAAGACAGAGGCAGAGACTGCAGTGATGCATCTACAAGCCAAGGAGCACCAAGATTTGCAGGCAACGCCAGAAGCGAGGGGAGGGGCACGGAAAAACACTCTCCCTCAGGGTCTCAGAGGAATCAACTCTGCCAACACCTTCATTCCAGACTTCTGGACCCCAGACTGTTTTTTTAAGCCACCAAGTTTGTGGTAATTTAGCCTTCAGGAGCTAATACAGTCTCCCTAGTCACAAACCAACCTTCGACAGAATGGCCAAGGAGTATTGATTGCTTGCCATCTTTTTCTTTTGTTTTGGAAACGATCATAAGTATAATACGGTAACTGGCCAGTCTCAATACCTCAGAATATTTCCCCTATTTGGGGACCATTCAAGTCACTTTCACTTGAGAAATTAGCTACATATCACATAGCATGGCAAATGCAGCCCACACAAAGGTCAATGGGGTGATTCACTTAGTTATGGGAATTTTGTGATCATTGTACGATTGATGATGTTCTTAAAATTGAAAATAGTTGTAATTGCTCCTTAGAATGAAAATGTAGTATATGTTATACGTTGGATTCCCCAGGAAATAGATTCTGAGATTCTGAGATGTGTGTGCAGAAGGTTCATTGGGAAGTAGCCACAGGAACAACATCGGTGTGGGGTGACAGAGCAGAGCGTGGCAGAGAGAGAAGTTCACCTGTAGTGCGGCAGCCTCTGCCTGAGTGGGTGGTCCTTTAGAGTTGTATCACATTGAGACAGGAGGCTAAGCCTTTGAACCTATCCATGGATGGAGGCTGTCCTCAGGGAGGGGGCATGACCATTGTGAGAGGCAGCTTCTGTCAGCAGATGGTGATTTCTGGAGAAGGACTTGGCTCAGAGCTGTGAAAATGAGAGGCTCATTTCCTCTCGAAGTGGGGATGCAGGCAGCACATCCCAGTCCTACATTAATATTCACAGTTCTAAAGAGAAATTTCTTTATTAGCTAAGAGTGACTGGGCCAAGGCCCAATTTTATATGTTATGGTATAGATAAGGTTATTGGGCATTTATACTTTTGTTCCTCACCAGGCTTCTGAGGCTGCTATATTATTGCCCTTCCTAATTCTCCCACATGAGTGCTTGCTCTTCAGGACTGTAACCTTCCTCTTCAATTTTCCTACCTTGGCTGGCAATTCTGATGGTGATTTTTATCTTCAAAAAAGGGCAGAAATTATGATCTTGGTGCTAACTCCACGGCTAGGTCAATAGTCTACAGAACTGAGTAAGCATTACTCAATATTTTATTCTTCACAGTTGGCATTCAAATGATTCAATGTATCTTACTTTTTGTTAAGTCATGAAGCTTTCAGAGGAAGGGGTCACCTTTCCTCTGAAATAAGGTCACCCTTATTTTGCATTCAGGGGCAGTGGAAGATGAGTAATTAATTAATCTCACCAAGGTTCTGTAAGGTGTCAAAAGGGATGGCAGAGAAGACGCCAATATCCTCTGTTTGCCTGCTAAGTCATATTCTCTCTTGGAAAACTGCAACTTTATATGTCTTTTCTCTAATAATAATAATAATGTCAACTATTATTAATTGAGCATGTACTATTTACTGAGCACTCCCTTGAGAAGTGGAAGGTGAACTAAAAAGCAGTTGCTGGACACTGTGCTAAGTACTAATACATGTTCCAAGTATTAGCAAGATTAAAAGGTTTCTGAACTCAGAACATGAACATGTCATATTAGTTGTAAAAACTACTGCAACAAAGCAAACTAAACCTTTGGGTGGAACATTTACATCAATCCTTTTAAGATAAATATTGGTCCCTATCACACTAAGGCAAGAAAATACACAGCAGAGGAGAATTCATTATCTTGAAGATTAACACATGGTGGAAGGTACTAGGGGAAGGTATGATGTGACAACACGGTGGTTCTACATGTAGACGTCCCATTGGAGAACAAACAAGGAAGATGCTTTGCTAAGACAGATTCCAAATCCGACAACAGCTGCCTGTCTCTTGGCAACCTCATTCTATTCAAAACAAGTAGAAACTGATCATATCACCTAACCAGAGCAAAATGGTAAAGGGAACATTCCAATAAAATATAGGGGTTTGCCTAGAGACAGGCAAACTTTGAAAACAAAGTGGAAGCGTCTGAGAGGCAAGGGAGAAGTAGGCGATTGAATCAGAAAAGAAGAGTTGTTGAGCCTTATGGATTGAGACATATATACTAAACTTAGGAAAGTGGGTTTCAAAAAGTTCAGAAAAAATTACAGGTATAATCCTACCACTAGAGAATCTAAAATAATATGGCTCAAAGGACAGGAAGCTTTAAAATATCTTATTGAAATCCCAAGTGACAAAATAACGAAGGAATATTGGAGCCGCAGAAAGTAGTTTCTAATGGGATGCCAGTAGAATAAGAGTATACAACCTCAGACTCACAGGCCTACTGTCAGGAGCAAGTTCTTGGAGTGGACTAAAGGTGTGGGGAATGCAGGGATATGATAGACAACCGGCTCCTGAGAGCATAGCGGTAGCCACCAAATTAACTGTAGATACAAAGGCAGTCAGTCGCTGGCATTCCATTGAGGTATAGCAGTGAAGTGCTCTGGCAGTTGAGCATAGCACAGTCATGGAAAATCATTCCATAAGAAATGTTTGCTCCAAAGGATCCCCATCAGGGAATTATCCAGATTATGAACACATATGGTGAAGAGCAGGCCCTGTTGGTTATGTGGCAGACCTTTAAACTAAAGCTTTACAAGATAATGTGCTTTATACTGGAATTCAAAAGAATTAGAACAAGGATTAAATTAACTAGGCAGTTTGTATTGGATAGAGGGTAAACATGTGGTCTCTGGTACATTATCACCTAGAATTAATTCTTTTTTTTTTTTTTTTTTTTTTTTTTTTGAGACGGAGTCTCGCTCTGTCGCCCAGGCTGGAGTGCAGTGGCGCGATCTCGGCTCACTGCAAGCTCCACCTCCTGAGTTCATGCCATCCTCCTGCCTCAGCCTCTCCAAGTAGCTGGGACTACAGGCGCCCGCCACCACGCCCGGCTAATTTTTTTGTATTTTCAGGAGAGATGGGGTTTCACCGTGGTCTCGATCTCCTGATCTCGTGATCCGCCCGCCTCGGCCTCCCAAAGTGCTGGGATTACAAACGTGAGCCACCACGCCCGCCCTAGAATTAATTCTTAACTGCCACTTACTTGGGCATATTTCTTAACTCTCTGTGCTCAATTTCCTCATCTGTAAAATGGCAATAATTATAATATGTACTTCACTGGATTGTTGTAAGGATAAACTAAATTGATACTTACAAAGCATTTAGAGTACTGCCTGGCATAGGGCAAGTGTTCAATAAATGTCAGTAATTATTATTTAATTTTTTTATTTTAATGGTCTGTTTAACATAGCATACACTTTTACTGTAATAATAACTTATTCTTATAACTTAGCCTGTATCTTCTGATTTATGATAGAATAGCCCAGGAGCTTATATGTGGCCCTGGTGTGACACAGACTTTGAGGAAACTTTTGCCGGCAGGTTCTACATTCAGCACACTATGCCGTGAAAAGTAAAATCAAGTTTGAATCTTGGCTCTACTACATACAGATCACGTGACTTCAGGTAACTAGACTAATCTTTCTAGGCCCAAATTTCTTCACCTATGAAAGAGAATAATAATAGTGCTAATTACTCATAGGGTTTTTGCAACGAGTAAACTCAATAACTTATTTAAAGCACCTGGTATATTGTATTGCACAGAGTAGGCATTCAATGAATGGCAGCTATGTTATGATTTAGCTCCTTTATCTCCTTAAAAATATATTTAACTTTCGGCCGGGCGCGGTGGCTCACGCTTGTAATCCCAGTACTTTGGGAGGCCGAGGCGGGCGGATCACGAGGTCAGGAGATCGAGACCACGGTGAAATCCCGTCTCTACTAAAAATACAAAAAAAAATTAGCCGGGCGTGGTGGCGGGCGCCTGCAGTCCCAGCTACTCGGAGAGGCTGAGGCAGGAGAATGGCGTGAACCCGGGAGGCGGAGCTTGCAGTGAGCCGAGATTGCGCCACTGCACTCCAGCCTGGGCGACAGAGCGAGACTCCGTCTCAAAAAAAAAAAAATATATATATATATATATATTTAACTTTCCTGCTTATTACAAATGAACACCATACATTCTTAGTTTGCTATTTGAATTTCTTTTTTTTTCTCCTCTTACATGTCCTGAAGGAATTTTTAAAAATCTCACTAAAAAGAAATACTGGGACATAAAAATACCTGTGATGGTCATTTTCCATTTAGAAGGGAATTACCTTGATACTTCACTGCATCTCTTCACCATAGATCTTTCTACAATGAAACTCTAATTCATGATCTTGTCAGAACTGGGGCAGGGGATTCAGGTGTGAGTATCAGATAAAAGGTTGAGACAGAGATGCAGGATCAAGAAGGGGTGACTTTGAAGCAAGCAAGCAAGCAAGGACAGCAAAAGTAAAGGGTTAGAGAATGGATAAATCCGTTGTGGGTTTAGAAGTGACATACATAATAATAGTGGCCATTTTTGAATACCTAGCGTTTCCTTTTCCTGTGCAAGGAAAGTGGAAGAGTCGAGACTTGGACTCAGACTTATCATAATTCCAATGCCTAATTCTTCCCCACTTCCCATACTAGCATCTAGAAGTAATGAGAAACCAGAGGAGACAGACAGATGCATACGTTGTAGTTCAAGGTCTGAGACTCAGAATCCAGAAAGTCTACGAGATTTGAAGGAATGAAGTGAGAGCAAAAACAATGTCAAATGATGAGCAAGTATAGAAGAAACACAACAGAAAGCGTTTTCTATCCTTCCCTTAGCATTATGCTCTGCTTCTTGGTAACAGAAGCCAATCTTCCCACTTAGGTTGGTGGAGGCTCTGCAGGTGAGAAAAGGTGAGTGGCAGCTCCTGACCAAGACGAGGCCCACAAGGCAGGAGTCAACAGCACGAGGGAATGGTGGGAAAATCCTGGATTCCTCCCTATTTTACCTTGGCTATTTGATAGCTTTCTGACCCAGACTACAGTTTTAATTTGAAAAGTTCCCCTTTCTACAGAAACTAAACAGGTTTCAAAGCAGAAATATAAATTAATTTTGTCAATTCTGGCAACCACTAACCCTCAAATTTTCTATGACCTTAGCTTTTTCCCCCTTTATTTACCTCATAAAAGGGAAGTTAGGACATATTAATCTCTGTAAATAGCTCCAAATTTTCTGAGATCACTTCAGAAGAAGACTATTTGAATAAGATGAAATTACTATTTGTCGGAGAATTTAATCATACTCTTTTTCTTGGTGTTGGTTTTCAAATTTCTTAATGCCTTTAGTTAATAGCAGGTAGCTATAGCAATTTTAAAGTATCTCTTTCAGTTATAACACTCTCTGTTGACTTTTTTAAAGCACCTAACAATTCACAAAGCTTTTTAAAAATCTCATTTGAAAAAAAAAAAGACTCACTTGACTCTTGCAGCTACTATGTGAGGTGGTGAGAGCAGCCTTTACTACCCAAACTTTACAAATGACAAAACTAAGGTTCTGAGAGTTAAGAGACTCGCTTGAGGACACAAAGTAGCTATGTCATGTAAGCCAGTGCAAGAAGTGAACATCTAAACACTGACTCCTGGGCTCTTGGTAATACAGGGAACACCTTTCCAATTGGTTTCCTTTCCACGCTCTGCTCCACCCTCTCCCCGGCGTGCTTTTCACTGGGGGGATTTTCTCATGAGCTCAG
The DNA here is from genome assembly GCF_028878055.3 of Symphalangus syndactylus. Taxonomy (NCBI): domain Eukaryota; kingdom Metazoa; phylum Chordata; class Mammalia; order Primates; family Hylobatidae; genus Symphalangus; species Symphalangus syndactylus. Next base: position 22,625,163 of record NC_072424.2, read on the forward strand.
GTGGGCTCTGGGCTGTATCATGCTCATCCATATGCACTCATCTATGAGATGCTCATTTCTCTTTATTAAGGAACTATGACAAATAAAATCTGTTAAAAAACAGTTCTAGATCTCCAGTTCTCTCTCCTCAAATAGTTCTGTACACTCTTGCAAATATGAAAGATGTAAGATTGAGAGATTAAAGGGAAACACATAAAAGGAAGGAGGCCGGGAGGTGCTAGGAGGGGAGAGGGGCCTGAACAGGCCTCTCTGGCTTTCACACGCTCATTCTCTCCTGGGAGCAAAGAGTCAGTGATGCACTTAGGGAAAAGGGAAGCAAACCGGGAAATACCAACGAACCAACCAGCCCATCTGTGTTTCTGGAAGAACAAGGGCAGGTGGGAATATTTATCTTAGGAAACTGCTTTTCCTGATTTTTTTTTTCCAGAAAACATGGAAAAATCTATGAAGAATGTGGGACAGGGTAGGGAGCAGAATACAAGAGAATGTATGTGGCTAAGGACTGGTGCTCACAGCCAAGGGATAAAAAGGCAAGGCCTGCTCTGTGTTGTAAAGCTGTAAAACTTTCCTTCTGCATACTTTCATATGAATTGGAGAAAAGTCACTCAGGCATTAAGGACTGATGGACAGAAATTAGCTGACATCAGAGAGGCCAATAAGTTATCTTAGCACAACTGGCCAAAAGCACATAATTTTCCATGGGAAATGACCACTGAGCTTTGGCTGAGGTTCCCCAAGAGGAAAAGCTCGATTGTGACAGCTTCTTCACTATGCTGCCAAGTGCTTGTGGTTCCATCTGAAACCAACAGTGCAAAAACACTCACACTTCTGCACCTTTTATTTGAAAAGCAAGACATTTTCAGATACTGCTATATTTTCTCACAAAGGGTCTACATCTGAACACACTTGAATTTTAGGAACTGGTAAACACAAACCCAATGTGAACTATCATCACAACTCATCCCAGCCAAGCAGATGGTCAGGCTAAAACCCCTAAAGCTTATTGCTACAAAGTCTTGGTAACAAGACAGTCATTCAATAAATGTTTATTGAGCATGGCCTATGTGCAAAAGATACTGTAGCCATGCCAGATATCTTATTACTCAGTGTGCTGCTCCATATACTGAGAAGGTTGATCTTGCTGAATTTCTAATGAAGAAATGCATCAAATCTTACCTCAAAGGTTGCCAATGACCCATTTATAAAGAGAAAACAATAATTTATTCTGGTTGTAATTTTGTTCCTACGTATTCTTAGGTTATTTAGCCAGATGAATTAGTTTCTGCTAAATAAAAACAAAACACCCAAAGCCCTTTGTTCATTTGTATATCCACAAACCAAATATTATTGAGATCTGCCAATGCACCAGGAACTGCATATACGCAGCTAGAACTGCAGACTTTAGGCAGTATTAGGGCAGGAGAATTTTGTAGTAACAAAGGACTCTGGTTGCAGGTCTGCTGATTAAGTAATAGTAGCTAACACTTACTTACTGCACTTACTGTAGAATAGAGTCAGTCCCTACATTGTTTTGCGCTGTACAGACCAAGATAAAGATGAGTTCCTAGCATGCAATTAAAATTAGTTATGTAAAATCCCTAAAAAGTGGGGCTAAAAGCTGGCATTGCTGTGTTTGTAAATGCCTAAGGAACTCTTCTCCGGGCAGTCAGACAAGAGACAAAACCATTAAGAGTACATCTTCTAGGGCCATCTAGTGTTGATTTTTTTTCTGCTTTAGCTCTTGGGGAGTCTCCAAAACCATAAAGGAAAAGAAAATCCCTTGATCCTGCAACTACTGAAGTGGAATTCCTTGGTGGCATAAGACAGAGAAGGTCTTGGAAAAGGGTATATCTTTTTTTGGCTTAAAAGTATATGCTAGCTCAGGAAGGGAAATGAGTTATAAATACCAAGGAGCACTGTGCTGCTCAGCTCGCATTGCAGATAAGGAATATTTTACTTTCTTTTTTCTTTTTTGAAAAAGAAAATTTAAAAAGAAAGCCTACTGAAATCTCCTGAAGAGACTGCAAAGTGGAAATCGGCATAAGCTTGATCATCTAATACAGAATTAACCTTCCTAAAAAGTTGTTTTTATCTACCTATGTGTCTTACCTGCTTAAAATCTCTTTGCTCTCTTCCCTACATAAACTCCAACCCAGTCATGGCTGGTCTGCTCTACTGGTCTTCCTCCTGACACCTCTGATGCTCTCAACCCCTACCTGCCATAAATTTCCCTTTTCTTTTCCTAAAGTAGAAATAATCTGTAGAGATAAAGGATTATCTTCCTGTAGGTCTGGTCATTCAGTGCATTTTTTTTCCCTCAAATGCTATGTGGCATATCACTCTTATGATCAAAATATTTTATAAATCTTCACTTATGGCTTTTGGTCTTCATGTGATATTTATGGAGGGAAATTCTACAGATAGGAAAACTGAAGAAAAGGATGTTTGTGAAATAATGCCCATCTGCAGAAGTTAGGACTCTTTATCTTGAATCCAAGGCCCTCTCCCCTAAAAATGCTATCAGCATGTAGACACCTTGAGGTTTCTAATGACATTGGGAATTTGGAGAGGGCTAATAATGGGACATTACATTTTTTGAAGAGGAATTTAGTAATGCTCTTTTAAATTTATTAGGAGACTCTTCGATTTGTCCTGCGCGGGCTGATAAATGCATACTTATTTCACTACTTGCACAGACCAGATCGAGGTGAAACTCGGCAGCCATTTAATAGACTATTATGAAGGTTAGATTTGCAAACAACTCCCCCTAGGCCACTGAAATAGTAATAAAATTTAGGGAGGTAAATATAATGATTATAGTTTGAGCTTGTCTAAATAATACTGAATGTAAAACATTAATTAAATCCTGAGGAATTAGAAAACAACAAAAACAAAAACAGGTTGACAACTGCCACCATGCTGTGTACCAGAGTGAGAAGCAAGCATCGTACTATAGCTACATATTTAAACCTTTCATTGCAATTGAAATATCCTTTAGAGTAAAATAACTGACAAGCCATAAAGAATCTCTACTTTATTTCCTTGATTTCCATTTTCCACAGTGCCTTTCCACACAGCCTTAACAGCTGCAGGCAGTCTGCTCTTCCAAGGCTTGCACCAGGCTTGGTGTTTCTTTTTTTTTCTTTTCTTTTTTCTTTTTTTTTTTTTTTTTATATGGAGTTTTGCTCTTGTTGCCCAGGCTGGAGTGCAGTGGTGTGATCTCGGCTCACCGCAACCTCCGCCTCCCGGGTTCAAGTAATTCTCCTGCCTCAGCCTCCCGAGTAGCTGGGATTACAGGCATGCACCACCACGCCCAGCTAATTTTGTATTTTTAGTAGAGATAGGGTTTCTCCACGTTGGTCAGGCTGGTATCAAACTCCTGACCTCAGGCGATCCTCCCACCTTAGTCTCCCAAAGTGCTGGGATTACAGGCATGAGCCACCGCGCCTGGCTTCAGGCTTGGTATTTCTTGAAGCATTCATTCCATTCCATGTGAGTTGGGGCCTTTGTTAATGGATCTGCCCTTGGCTCCATTTGGACTGCTGCAGTTCTCTGTGGTCCACTTGTCTTGGGTGCTGAGCAAGAAAGAGCTCTGGGGTACTGCCTTCAGAGACAGCCCCATGGAAACATTCTTTAGCCATGATTTCATTGTGACCACTGCTTAAGGCTAGTCTATTTCATGCTCACTGAGTCCAGGAAAGCTCCCTTGTGTCAGTATTCAACAACTGCTTTTGTTCATATGTCATCTCTTACCTATGCCAACATGTGGCACATGGAGCCAATCTGTTGACAAGGCAGCTCTCATCTCTTCTCTAAATTTCATATCTATCCCAGGCAGAAGTTTGGTACAGCCGTTAGGATGTTGTTAGAATTATTTTGTCCATATGAAGACTGAAACTCCCACCACATTATGTAATGCGTTCATGATGTGGTCATTCTTTTGGATAATCATCAACATTAAAATTGACCAATATCCTGCCTGTGACCTCAAAGGGATTTAGACTGATGCAACACAACATGGGAAATTGTCTGAGACACCTTACATCCTGCCAGCATTATCTGCTAAACTGGTATAGGCTTCATTAGATAACACATTAATCGTAGGCACTAATCATGCATATTTTAAACTGTGAAATCCCAGCACACAAGCCAATGTTATGACTGTTTTATCCAGAAACAGTTTGCAGGGGGTGTGGCCTGACTGAGCTGTAATACTTTGTTTGGCTCTTGCCTCATGGGCTTAGTTATTTATAGTTTTTATAAAGCAATGAGTTAAAGTCAATGCTGTCGGACTTTCAGACATTGGAGGCTCCCTCTATGGCAGGGACACTGTCTTCTAGACTGCTGGCTTTGGGCATGTTAATGTTCTGTCACACAGCACGAGAGGGCCGGCCATGATGTTCACTCCCATCCGGTTTTGCAAAGGAATCTGTCTGTGGGGAAACACACTTTGATAATATGTAGCTTTTTGATGTATGACACTTGAATGGAGGTGTCAGGAGACAGATTTCTAGGCAGACAGGGACAAGTCCTTGGTGAAACTTGACCTACAAGCCAAGGATCCTCTGAAGTCTGAAAACCAAACTACCAATTCTGGATAGAGTCCACGAACTAGAGTGAGAACTTCTATTCTTGTTACCTGCTCTTTCCCAACTGGTTCTTTCTGAATAATGCTTTTTAACCAATTGAATGTTGCCTTTTCCAAGATTACCTACAGCCTGCACTTCCTCATTCCAAACGCATAAAAAGCCCCAGACTCAGCTTCACAGATGGCTACCCATTTTCAGGTGCCCGCTCACTGTCGAGAGCTGTTCTTTTGCTCAATAAAATTCTATTCTGCCTTACTCGCTCTCCAGTGTCCATGACCTCATTCCTCTTAGTCATGGGACAAGAACCCGAAACTTGCTGAACTGTGGGAGCAAAAAGAGCTGTAACACCCCTGCTCACCAAGCTGCAGGAGGTGACAGTAAAAGGGCTGTAGCATTGTTTCCCATACGCCAAACTATGGGAGAGAAAAAGCTGCTGGGTGCCACTCCCTCCAGCTCACCGAGCTGCAGGCAGCAGGAGTAAAAAAAATGTAACCCTCCCTCTTGCTTGCTAAACAATGGGAGAGAAGATGCCACTGGGTGCCACTCCCTCCTGCTGAGCTATGGGAATGAAGGGAAGCCACTGGGTACCACTCCTTCCTGCTTGCCTAACTGTTGAGAGCAAGAAAGCTGCGACAGAGGGTGCCAGTGTCCAGCAACCCAAGAGAAATTCAGAGGGAAACAGATTTGAAAAAAAATGGGATAGTATATTGTTTGATCCATTTCCAAAAATATACTGGAGAACAGTCATAGCTAGCATGACCATCTATAGATTACCCAGGAAACAGCTCTCCAAGAAGGTAGTTTTTATCATATGTGTATATTTCATGTACGTTCACGCTTGCAAAAACTTCAAGATGTATAACAATAAATGACCAAAAGCTTAATTAATAAAAGCTAAAATCCCATGTCTACATATATAATACTAATTTCTGTTTACAGCACTTGTTCATTCAGCAGTGCACCACTGTGCGAGGCACTGAGCTTAACAGGTGGAATAGTTCAAGTGGGAAAGACCCTAAGGAAAAAAAAGTCACAATGCAACGATACATAGGCTATACAAGCTTGCACAGCTTGACTAACTATATGAAGTTGACTAACTGCTAGAGCCAGGAATCTTCCTGGAGAAGACAGCATTTGGCCAGAAAGCTGGGTCACAAAGGACTAGTATTTATTAATGTTTGAGAAGTCCAGAGAGAGTCTGGCATGCAGCTTGACATGGTTAAAACACACTGACGATTAACAGGAAAAAGTTGAGAGATACAAACGGAGAGGCACAGTGTGGACAGATCTCAAGGGGCCTGTGTGCCATTTGTAGGCAAAGGATTTGTAACTTTAAGCATTTTTTAGGTAATGAGATGCCACATTGGGGGTGGGGGTGGCAGATCAGGGCAACTTTAAGCATGGGTGTACCAAGTTAATAATGTCTAAATATAGAAAGTCTACTACATGCTAGGTCCTTTTTTATTACTATACGTTAAGTTCTGGGATGCATGTGCAGAACATGCACGTTTGTTACATAGGTATATACGTGTCATGTGCTTTGCTGTACCCATCAATCCGTCATCTACATTAGGTATTTCTTCTAATGCTATCCCTCCTCTAGTTCCCTACCCCCCGACAGGCCCTGGTGTGAGATGTTCCCCTCTTTGTATCCATGTGTTCTCATTGTTCAACTCCCACTCATGAGTGAGAACATGCGATGTTCGGTTTTCAGTTCCTGTGTTAGTTTGTTGAGAATGATGGTTTCCAGCTTCATCCATGTCCCTGCAAAGGAAATGAACTCATCCTTTTTTATGACTGCACAGGATTCCATGGTGTATATGTGCCACATTTTCTTTATACAGTTTATCATTGAGGGGCATTTGTGTTGGTTCCAAGTCTTTGCTATTGTGAATAGTGCTGCAATAAACATACGTGTGCATGTGTCTTTATAGCAGAATGATTTAAACTCCTTTGGGAATATACCCAGTAATGAGATTGCTGGTTCTAGATCCTTGAGGAATCACTACACTGTCTTCCACACTGGTTGAACTAATTTACACACCCACCAACAGTGTACAAGCATTCCTATTTCTCCACATCCTCTCCAGCATCTGACTTTTTAATGACTGCCATTCTAACAGGCGTGAGATGGTATCTCATTATGGTTTTGATTTGCATTTCTCTAATCACCATTGATGATGAGCTTTTTTTCATATGTTTGTTGGCAGGATAAAGTCTTCTTTTGAGAAGTGTCTGTTCATATCCTTTGCCCACTTTTGATGGGGTTGTTTTTTTCTTGTAAGTTTCTTTAAGTTCCTTGTAGATTCTGGATCCTTTGTCAGATGGATAGATTGCAAAAATTTTCTCCCATTTTGTAGGTTGCCTGTTCACTCTGATGATAGTTTCTTTTGCTGTGCAGAAACTCTTTAATTAGATCCCATTTTCCAATTTTGGCTTTTGTTGCCATTGCTTTTGGTGTTTTAGACATGAAGTCCTTGCCCATGCCTATGTCGTGAATGGTATTGCCTGGGTTTTCTTCTAGGGTTTCTATGGTTTTAGGTCTTATGTTTAAGTCTTTAATCTATCTTGAGTTAATTTCTGTATAAGGTATAAGGAAGGGGTCCAGTTTCAGTTTTCTGCATATGGCTAGCCAGTTTTCCCAACAACATTTATTAAATAGGGAATCCTTTCCCCTTTGCTTGTTTTTGTCAGGTTTGTCAAACATCAGATGGTTGTAGAGGTGTGGCATTATTTCCAAGGCCCCTGTTCTGTTCCATTGGTCTACATATCTGTTTTGGTACCAGTATCATGCTGTTTTGGTTACTGTAGCCTTGTAGTATAGTTTGAAGTCAGGTAGCGTGATCCCTCCAGCTTTGTCCTTTTTGACTAGGATTGTCTTGGCTATACAGGCTCTTTTTTGGTTCCATATGAAATTTAAAGCAGTTTTTTTCTAATTCTGTGAAGAAAGTCAATGGTAACTTGATAGGGATGGCATTGAATCTATAAATTACGTTGGGCGGTATGGCCATATTCACAATATTGATTCTTCCTATCCATGAGCATGGAATGTTTTCCATTTGTTTGTGTCCTTTCTTATTTCCTTGAGCAGTGGTTTGTCATTCTCCTTGAAGGGGTCCTTCACATCCTTTGTAAGTTGTATGACTAGGTATTTCATTCTCTTTGAAGCAATTGTGAATGGGAATTCACTCATGATTTGGTTCTCTGTCTATTATTGGTGTATGGAATGCTTGTGAGTTTTGCACATTTATGTTGTATCTTGAGACTTTGCTGAAGTTGCTTATCAGCTTAAAGTGATTTTGGGCTGAGACAATTAGGTTTTCTAAATATACAATCATGTCATCTGCAGACACAGACAATATGACTTCCTCTCTTCCGAATTGAATACCCTTTATTTCTTTCTCTTGCCTGATTGCCCTGGCCAGAACTTCCAATTTGTTAGCTCTTGCTTCTCTAGTTCTTTTACTTGTGATGTTAGGGTGTTGATTTTAGATATTCCCTGCTTTCTCCTGTGGGCATTTAGTGCTATAAATTTCCCTCTAGACACTGCTTTAGCTGTGTCTCAGAGATTCTGGTATGTTGTGTCTTTGTTCTCACTGGTTTCAAAGAACTTATTTATTTCTGCCTTCATTGTGTTCTTTACCCAGTAGTCATTCCAGAGCAGGTTGCTCAGTTTCTATGTAGTTGTGCGGTTTTGAGTGAGTTTCTTAATCCTGAATTCTTATTTGATTGCACTGCGGTCTGAGAGACTGTTTGTTATGATTTCCATTCTTTAGCATTTGCTGAGGAGTGTTTTACTTCCAATTATGTGGTCAACTTTAGAATAAGTGTGATGTGGTGCTGAGGAGAATGTATATTCTGTTGATTTGGGGTGGAGAGTTCTGTAGATGTCTATTATCTATGCTTGGTCCAGAGCTGAGTTCAAGTCCCGAATATCCTTGTTAATTTTCTGTCTTGTTGATGTGTCTAATATTGACAGTGGGGTGTTAAAATGTCCCACTATTATTGTATGGAAGTCTAAGTCTCTTTGTAGGTCTCTAAGAACTTGTTTTATGAATGCGGATGCTCCTGTATTGGTGCATGTTTATTCAGGACAGTTAGCTCTTCTTGTTTCATTGATCCCTTTACCATTATGTAATGCCCTTCTTTGTCTTTTTTGATCTCTGTTGGTTTGAAGTATGTTTTATCAGAGGCTAGGATTGCAACCCCTGCTTCTTTTGCTTTTCAACTTGTAAATCTTCCTCCATCACTTTATTTTGAGCCTATGTGTGTCTCTGCACATGAGATGGGTCTCCTGAATATAGCACACCAATGGGTCTTGACTCTTGATCCATCTTGCCAGTCTGTGTCTTTTAATTGGGGGCATTTAGCCCGTTTACATTTAAGGTTAATATTGTTATGTGGAAGCACTAAAAATGGAAAGGAAAACCGGTACCAACCACTGGGAAAACATACCAAATTGTAAAGACCATTGACACTATGAAGAAACTGCATCAACTAATGGGCAAAATAATCAGCTAGCATCATAATGACAAGATCAAATTCACACTAGCTACTTTTCTAAGAAAGATAGAATAACACATACTTAATCTTTGCAACTATTTATGAGGTAGGTGCTTTTATCTCCTGTATTAGTCTGTTCACACACTGCTATAAAGATATACCTGAGACTGGATAATTTATAAAGGAAAGAGGTTTAATTGACTCATAGTTCTACATGGCGAGGGAGACCTCAGGAAATTTATAATCATGGTGGAAGGTGAGAGAGAGGCAAAGGCATGTATTACATGGCAGCAGGCTTGAGAAAGTGAATAAGCAAAGGGGAAATAGCCCCTTATAAAACCATGAGATCTCATGAGAACTCACCCGCTATCATCAGAACAGCATAGAGGAAACCACCCCCATGATCCCATCACCTCCCACCAGGTCCTGCCCTAGACACTGGGGATTATGGGGATTACAATTCAAGATGAGATTTGTGTGGGGACACAGAGCCAAACCATATCATCTCCCCATTATAAAATGAGGAAATTGAGGCACAAAGGGGCGAGACAGAAGTGACAAAGTTAGTCTTTGATAGAGCCAAGTCAGTGTGACTTCAGAGCATGCACTCTTTACCACAACTTTGTACTGCCTCTCAGATGAGGATCTGAAGGGGTGCTCTAGAGACTATGAGAAATGGACTGAATAGAGAAAACACTGGAACCAGAGCCCTTTGCCTCTGACAGGCTGTAGTAACTGGATGTGATATAGTTCAGGCTGACCTGCCTTCATTAGAAAAAAGCAAACTGTCAGAGATTAGTTTTTAAATCATAAATATCCAAAGTCTTGACATATGTTGCAAAAAGCACTTAGTAATTTCCCCCAAAGATGGTTCCATCTCCCTTCTGTATCCTGATGGAGGAATTACTTGAAGCATTATAGTTCTGGAGAGCACAGGTAATGGGACTCCCTGCCATAAATACTGTGTAAAGCTGGAGATACGCACAACTAGGGAAGACAACCACTATATTCTATTGTAATAGAAACTTATTAATCAGTAGCAGAGGGAACTTGATGGGCATGAAGATGACATTTACTTATGTGTGACAGAATGAAATGATGAAGGGGAAAATGAATATCATGTTCCAATAAATTATGAAATTTCTGGCAATGTTAAAACCTCAGTGATTTTTAGAGTGAGGCTCAGAGAAAAAGCTGTGTCCTACTCATGCTTTGAAAGAGGATGTACATAAATGATAAAAAGAGAGCAGCCTAACATTGAGCTGTATTTTGGAGGCCATTTTCACATGTGGATTTGGGGCTGTAGTAACATAGCAGTGTTAGAGCATTTCCTGGTTTCATCTCCAAGCAAACAACCCCACTGCCACCTCTCCCACCTAGTCCTTTTCCTCCACCTTAGCCAGGTGTTAGGATTTTTTTTTTGACTTATTTCTTGCAAATAGAATTCTAGTTTATACATGAATGAAGGGGGTGAGGAGAAAAAGACATGCTTTGAGATAAGGCAATGTTTCATGTTTAGTTTAGTGTTTAGTGGCAAGGGCCAGTGACTTGGGGTGGAAGAACATGAAAAACTCTGCCTATTTCAAGCACTTGCATCTATACTGAATTTACTTATGAAGTAAAACTTAATTTTCGTATAAAGTACGGGGTGCTACTGAGAGAGACAGAGATAGAAACAGTGATACAGAGACAGAAACAGTATGTTAAAAGTATAAAAGAAAGGGCTTGAATCAGGCAGAATGATAATAAAAAAAGGGATGGATTTGGTGAGAGAATTCGGTGGTATAATTTGCAGGACTAGGGGATCACTTGAACAAATCATACTAGTGGTGAGGAAGACAGAAGAGTCAAGAAAACCTCTTAATTTACTTAAGAGATATTTTGAATTCCTAAATTTCTTAAAACCTAGAGATATAGGCCTGATCAGAAAAGTTCTCTATCCTCACAGAACTCAGTAGTGAAAATATTCTAGATAGATAGTAATGCAATTAACCAAGAAATCAAGTATCACTGGAGGGGGGAAACAGTATAAAGAGTACATATTAAAGTTAATGAGTTCAATTTTGAACACGGTTCATTTAAGATGCCAAAGGGACACTGAAGGGGAGATGTCTAGCAAGCTGGTGGCTGATGGGCTTGCAGATCCAGAGAACTGGCTTCACAGGCATATGGAGTGTGGTTGAAATCTGAAGAGGAGCTGAAATTATCTGTAGAGAACAGGTGGGGTGAAAAGAGAGCCTAGGAGGGATGCCTGAGCAACAGTCGTCCTTAACACAAGAGCAAGCAGCCAGCAGGTGATACTGTGATAGAGAGGTCTGATAAGGTAGATAAAATCTGGATTGAATACAATCATGACATGAAAGGGAAGAGAGTTTTGTGGGCTGTAATTGCCTGTTTTCTTTGAATCTGCCACTGGACAACAGACTCTGTGTGGGCGATGACCGTGGCTGTCTTCCTCACCTTGTCTTGCCAGTGACTAGCATGGCATCTGGGACAAGGGTAGGACTCAATATACATTTTTGAATGACTTAGCGAAGGAGGACCTGGCAGTACAAAAAGCTACAGCCGGTCAAGTAAGAAAAGGACTGGAAAGCCTCTTCCGGATTTGCCAATTAGGAGATTCCCGGCAGCGTGAGGAAAGTGCAATCTAAGTGACTAGAAGGAAAATAACATAATAAATATCACTGGCTTTTAAAATATTAGAGATGTGAAGAACTGTTAGGAGGGGTACAGCCAACCTAATTTCTAGAAAGTAACCTTTTTTCCTGACAACAGTTTAACTACAATGGAGTCACATCATATTAATGAGTGCTGATTGCTTGACTAACATGAGAGCAGAATACAGATTAACATCCTTATAATAAAACTATTAAACATTTTTGAATAGGGCATTAAGCCATCAATATAATGGCATGTCATTTTAAAATCCTGAATAATACAATAAGCCAAATGAGTTGAAACTGTTGCTTAACCTGAAAGTAGTTTAGGGACAGAACAGGTAAGACTTGCTTGCAGTGTGGCTTCACGGTAATAAAAGTCCATTCCTTTTCATAAAGCTCAGCAGCTCCATGCTTCTGGTACTTATTCACAGAAACTGAAACTAGTGAGTATAGCATTGGCTGACTGTCCAAAAAAAAAAAAAAAAAAAAAAAAAAAACAGAATCAAATAAACCCTGGACTTTAGCTTGGACTTAAGAAAATTTGTTTCTAAACAAGCACTTAGAAGCCCTGGAAAGCAATAAAATGAAAGGCAATTTCCACAGACTAATGGAGCAGCTAAAAGAGGAGGGAGTGGAGAACGAGTACTGTGTAATAAAGGAAAAGTTTTGTTTTGGAATTTTGTTGTAAAATAGTCTCTCCCTGATGATAAAACACTGGCTAATGACATCTAGAATTTTCTGTTGGAACCATGATAACTTCAAGTTTGTGTGACTAAACATTAAAACAGAAAAAAAAAAACACAACATAAAATCAAAGCCATATGCTAAAATTTTGTATTTGGGAAAGTAGCCTATGTCATAGGCTCAATTAAAATATATCTCAATTAAAAACAAACCAAAAAAAAAAAAAAAACTACTTTTTTATGGGCCAGTTAGCATAGACATTTAATGCTAAGTGTTAATTTGGCATATGAAACATCTTGACAGTTTCTTTTCCTTCTTGTATAAGAGGTGATTTATTTTTACTAGTGAAACAAAAAGGTAGAAGAAGGAAAATTAAGATTGCTAAGGTGTACCTCAACATAATCACCCTTAAGTGTTTCTCAGTGGGTCCACACAGGTGGCTCACTCTTCTTTCATGTCCTTCTGTCATATATGTATGCATCTGGCTTTATTAGATTGTAAATAACTTTCAGGTAAAAGGCTGTGTCTCATTCATTTTTGCCTGAGCCCTAGTGCCATATTTTATACTTAGTGCTTAATAAATATTGGTTAAATAAATTATGGTCTTTCAGGTGCTAGAACTCCTCAGATAATTTAGTCTCATGAAATGCATGCTGGGAATGTAATCCATGTTTATTATGACCTCATAAATAATTTCATGATTTTTTTTCTGAAAAATTTCTAAATAGTAGTACAGGATAATCATATTGATTCTCAATTCAAAGAATCAAGGAAAACCTATGTTCTTGGTCATTCAAATCCGACCAGGAGATGGAGCTTAAATTCCTGGTTTTAATGAGGATGTCTTTATGTCCCTGTGTTTCACTGGCTCTAGGGCCAAATTTGTGTAAGTAGACATGCAGATGGAGGCCTGGGGATTCTGAAGGATCTATAAGCTCTTTATTTCCAATCTAGCCTGGGAGCTGGGTTTAGGGAATCGATTTTCTTCCAACTTATCCAGCAATGCAGTAGGAAAAGGAACAGTTAGGTTAAAAAAGTAGAATTTCTATTTGATGAAATAGAAAAATAAGGTTTGGTAAATACCTATTCTAACCCGCACGTAGCTCCAGACATGATTCTATTCCAATTGTTGCTAAAAGATTTCAGAGGCATAGTATGGATCAGAGTTACCAATTTTCTTTCTTCCATTCCTCACAGTGATGAGGGCGTATGATACAGATGAAAGAGACAGGCATTACGTGAAGAAACACCTTAACATCTTATAAGGTAGTTCTGCTAAAAAAATAAGAAAATAGTTAAAGTGCCTAGTAGAGGACTGAAACTTAACAGGTAAGGCTGTTTTCTTCCTTCACGTGTGTGTGTGTGTGTGTGTGTGTGTGTCTTTGTGTGTCTTTATAAGTGGGTCTAAACAGGTTGCTCACTCTTCTTCATGTCCTTCTGTAATATATGTATATGTCAGTCCCTGATGATAAGACATTGGCTAATGACAATACATGGCCTCACTTGTTAGGTATATATACATTACGAATGATGTGCCCCAGTATCTGGCACAGAGTAACCTCTCACTACGTATTTGTCGAATGAATGAATGAATGACTTATACAATATCTGATTCTTAAGACATGGAATGTTTCACTGGATTTCTCATTGTTTGTCATATATGTATGCATATGTATGCATCTGGCTTTATTAGATTGTAAATAACTTTCAGGTAAAAGGCTGTGTCTCATTCATTTTTGCCTGAGCCCTAGTGCCATATTTTATACTTACAATGCATATGTATGCATACATATGCATACATATATGACATTGTTTTCTCTCAGTGCTTGCTTATAAGCTTATTGGCTTGCTTGATATGTACGGTTAGTGGGTTATGTTCTATAGTTAGTTATGTAATTATGGTACTGTGCAATATTCATGGGGGCTAGCAGTGGAGTAACAGCCAAAAGAACTTAGTGATACAATGTAGGCAGTCTTCCTTTGCAGAACAAAGTGGCAGACTGTGAGAAACTGCAGTTGGCAGATCACATTCTGTGACCACAGACTCAAAGAATCTGACCAATTTGGCAGGTAGAGCTAGATGTGCAGTGATTAACATCTGCTGAATTTCATTGCTGAATTTCAGTGATAACATTGATGTTTCTTATGTTCTACTGTCACATTAGAGAGGGGTTTCTTTTTGCTTAAAATTGTCTTGGTTAGTCCTAAGACTGTAATTCACTGAATCTGTTTCTGGACAGTGTTTGCAGAGAACATAATCAGGCCCAAAATGCATGCTTATGTGGGACAATACTGAAGGTTTATGAAATCAGCCTGGTTTTCTACTTATTCTCCTCTTACCTGGCAATTTGAGGCTATAATGTGATTTTTTAAAAGAATTACAAGGCAGGAAGTCACTGAGAAGATAAAATGTATAGCATATATTCAGGGTTCTACTATTTTCTTATTTTCCAGCCTTTCTAAATAGACACAGATTTAGAGGCTTCTCCCACTACTGCCACTTATTCTTTGCACACATTTCTATTCACAGATACATATACTTTTGTTACATCTTTCCTGATAAAAGACCAAAGAGAAAAGATAGATAAAAAATGAAAAGAGCCTCTGTTCTGAAGTCAACCTCCACGTGAAGATAGTCCACTAACATTGACCTAAAGATGGTAGAGTATTTTCCAGTTAGGTTAGTGTTTTTGGATGTTTGTTAAGCTTCGCATAATTTGTGATTTAAGAAAAGTACTGAAAAAAACACAATGGAAACTTATGAATTTAGCATATTCTATATTAAAATACACACCTACACACACACACATACACACACACACACACACACCACATACCAGTGGATTTGAGGATCTGTGGTGGTAAAATTCAATAGCAACTTCATTTTAGGTACTTTAAATAATTCAAATATTAATACATGAACGGAATAGGTCTATTAATTTCAAATAATAAAACTTGACTTTTCTACAATGTAGAGTTCTCACAATATGGGAGGAGATCCTCAGCCCCAGGTCTTAGCTTGTGAGACTCTATTAAATTCAGTTAGAAGTGAGAATAAGTTAAGCCTGAAATAAGTATAGAAATAAACTATGCATTTCATACTACCATCACCTGGGATTAATTTTGCAGTGTTTGTTTATTTGTTTAATAGCCAGTGTCTATTCATATCAGAAATCTGTAGGTGGGTTGTCTTGGAAATGTGCTCCTCAGATTTTCTTCTAACTTGATCAGGTATGTTACCTGAAACTAAGATATGTAATATTCTTTGCCATCTGAAAACGGTCATTTCACATAATTATGGAATTTAGGTAGCACAGTAATTCTGTGTGTAGACATTACAGTCATCTTTTTAATGAATTAAGCCACTGGGGCCCAGAGAAACTTGGTAACTTGCCACAGATTTTATACCAAGTAGGTAGAAGAGCTGGAACTCAAACTCAGGTCTCATGACTAACTTTTTGTGTTTTCTGACCAAGCTGGACAGTAAGATAGGCTGCATAAAATGAAAGTGCTTTGTCAATGATCAAACCAGTGCTGCTTCTTCCTCTTTGTCCTTCTGCCTTACCCTGTCAATTAAAGCCCTTCCTGTGACAGGAATGTTAAGAAGAAACCCTTAGGAAAAAAAACATTTAGTCTGCCTGGTCCAGTAAGCAATTGCTCATTTTAATACTTGGATCTCTGTGGGACTGGTGACTCACTATCACATATGTCTATATAACTGAAATTCTTCTTGTACTTTCAAAAATTTATTTTCAAAATTTAAACTTTTGCTTTCAAAAGTTGAACTCTATAGTTTGATTAAAATGAGTATATAAAAGTACTATTATTAAAGGAACCACTGGAATATTCTGATCTTCAGCCAATAATGAGTCTTGAAAATTCTCTTGGGAAATTATTTCTTACTTAAAAATATTTTGTGGGGCAAGTAACTTGCCATTGCCTACCATATCAAGATCATGATATTTTCTTCAATACAGTTATTATCATGACTCAAGGTTAAAAGTATGAACTGATCCATTAATTTTACTTTCATATTTGCTCCCTAAATTGAAATATAGGAATATTTAGAAGGCTGAACATTAGGCCATTCACTTACTTAATCTTACATTTATGTGATGGCAGGGAGTGAGCTGGGTGTTGACCTAATTTACTCATTTTTTAAACAAGACATAATTTAAATTTTCTTTCCACAAAACAAAACACAATGGTAGATTCTTAGCACCAACATAATGAGATTCACTGTCATTATGTCGACGAAGGAAAATGAAAAAAGATAACTTATAAAGTTCTTCTTTTCAGAGTGTACTTGGTTGTCAAATAATATCATTTTGTAGGTACAAGATGATCTATGAATGTCCAAACAAACTTAATTAAAGGAGAAATAAAAAATATTACTTAAAAATGTCTGCTATAGGTAGCTTTTCTATAAATAGACCAACCACATTTTTCATCAATACCCATTACTGTAGTTTATATTTTAAGGATTTTAAAAAACTACATATTATTATTCAGGCATCTATTCTATTATTTAATACCATTTTATAATTGCCACTAACGTGATGTTTTAATGGTGATGCACTTTGTTGTGGAAATTTTAAAAATTAATTTAGAGAAGGTTATTTAAATGTTAGTGATAATCTAATGCCAAAAGAATGTTGTTTCACAAGGACACCAAGTACAACCAGCAGCTATCTTACTGCAATAGCATAAAATCAGTTTTTGATATTCTTTCAGTGATATAATCAGGCAACTATTAGTGAACAACAACGGCACAGTATTTTCACCATCTCAGCTTCAGTTTTCTAAACTTATGGACATGCTTTTTTAGTTTGATAAATATAGAAATTACAGGAAATAGACCCCTCTTTGGGGTATTAATCTCTAAGAAACAATGAAACAAAAATGCAACATTATAGTTGAACAGACTATACATAATAACTCATATCCCTGCAGAGATATCAGGGACCTCTCTCATATTTTTTAATTTAATTTAATTTTATTATTATCATACTTTAAGTTTTAGGGTACATGTGCACACGTGCAGGTTTGTTACATATGTATACATGTGCCATGTTGGTGTGCCGCACCTATTAACTCATCATTTAGATGATCCCAGGCAGGGTGGGCAAAAGAATCCCACAGAGGCACTTCAAAATGACATTCTAACAGTGTGAAAGAATGGATTGCTGTCATGGCAATCTGGCTAGGGCATTCTTTTAAAGAGGAAGAGAAGACATCCATATTCACTCTCTAGCATACTTTCTTCCATTCACAGTTTAAATTAAATAATTAATATTGATATTAATTCTATTAATTCTAGGGATGGTGAAGCAAAAGTAGGGAAAGGCACCTGCTCTAGACTTGAAATATAAGAAAAGCTTCTTAGAGGAATACAATTTTACTGAGATCTGAAGGATGAGCAATAATTTGTTAAGTGTGGTTGAGAAAAAGGGTAAAGGCCAGGCACGGTGGTTCATGCCCATAATCCCAGCACTTTGGGAGGCCAAGGTGGGTAGATTACCTGAGGTCAGGAGTTTGAGCCAGCCTGGCTAGCATGGTGAAACCCCGTTTCTACTAAAAATGCAAAAAATTCGCTGGGTGTGGTGGTGTGCACCTGTAATCCCAGCTACTTGGGAGGCTGAGGCAGGAGAATTGCTGGAACCCAGGAGGCAGAGACTGCAATGAGCCGAGATCGTGCCATTGCACTTCAGCTTGGGCAACAAGAACAAAGCTCCATCCGCTTAAGTAGGCAGAGAATAGCTTGTGAAAATATCAGTGGGGTATAAAAAATTGGCCCTTTGAAGGTATTAGAATAAGCTTATGAAGGCTACGTGTAGTGTAGAAGAAGAAGGAAATATGTATGAGACTATAGGGGTAGGGCAACAAGATCCAAACAAGAACCTTGTAAACAAATAATAATGTAATAGATTTTATCCCAACCATACTGATAATTACACTAAATGCAAATGGTCTAAATAGATGAATTAAAAGGTAGAGATTGTCATTTTGGATGCAAAAGTAAAAGCCAATTATAGTTGTCTATACGAAACCCATTTTTAAATATAAATACATAACACAGATTAAAAATGAAAAGGTAAAAGAGAAATTTCATGCAAACACAAAAGAAAGCTGGAGTGATGGATGTGCAACATTATGAACGTATTTAATACTACTGAACTGTATACTAAAAAAGAATGAAGATAGTAAATTTTATGTCATGTGTATTTTACCATAAAAATAAAACTTTTAAAAATAGGTATATGCAAAGTTGTTAACAGTGATTACTTTTGGGTAGTGAGCTTATGGCTGATTTTATCTTCCTATTTTTGACTATCAGTATTTTCAAATTTTCACATATTTTAATAATTAAATGTTTCTTACCTGTATAATAAAAAAGACATCTAAAAATGTTTAATTAAAGAAAGACAGCTGGAGTGGCTATATTAAAGGCACAAAGAGACGACTTGAGATCAAGGAATAGTACCAGGAAAATGTATAACATTATATAATAATAAAGAAGTCAATTCATCAAGAAGATCTATCAGCTTCTAGCTAACAGTAGACAGCTAAATGTGTATGTGCTTAAAGACAACAGAGCTTCAAAATACATGAAGCAAAAACTGATAGAATATAAAGGAGAAATAAATAAGACTACAATTACAGTTGGAGATTTTTAACACTTCTCTCTGAGGAAGAATCAGTAAGAATATAGAACTAAGTACGTGGAACACATAATGGCATTATCAATGAAACTAATCTAATTGACAATTCTAGAACTCCATACAAGAGCAGAATACACCTTCAATTCAAATCTAAATGAATCTTTCACCATACAGACCATACTCTCAGCCATAAAACAAACCTTAACAAATTAAAAAAGATAAAAACCATACAGTAATATTCTCTGACCATAATAGAAATAAACTAAAAATAAATTTAAAAATCTGGAAAATTGTGAAACATTTAGAAACAACACACTTCTAAATAACCCAAAGATCAAAGAAATGGTCACAAGGAAAATTGAAAAAAGTTTTGAATTGAATAAAAATGAAAATATAACAAGTCAAAATTTGTGCAATGCAGCTAAAAGGTGCTTGAAGGGAAATTTATAGCATCAAATGCTTATACTAAGAAAGAAAAAATGTCTCTAATCAATGTTCCAAGCTTCCCTCCTAGGACACTAACAAACAGTAAATTAAACCTAAAGAGAGAGAAGGAAATAATAAAGATACAAATATCAATAACATGCAAAATAGAAAAACAAAGGAAAAAAATCCATAAAGCCCAAAAGCTATTTCTCAGACAATATCAATAAATATGATAAATCTCTAGCCAGACAGACCAAGAAAAAGAAACAACATATATCAAGAATGAAAGAGAAGACATCACTATAGTTCCTATAGACATTTTAAAAAATAATAAGGGAATATTTAAAAGATAAGAGACTGCCAATAAATTTGACAACTTAGATAAAATAATAAATTTCTGGAAAATCTAAAACTACCAAACCTCATTCAAGAACTATATAACTTGAACAGCCATATATCTACTAAAGAAATAGAATTTATTAAAGAATATTATATATACTCACATGTATAAACACTTATGTTTTTACTTCCAAGAATTAACACGTATTCTTTTTTATGTTAAAGGTGTTTTAAATCAAACTTACTACTATAATTGCCACTTTATTATCTTACGGACACTGTCAAAATTACCCTGGCCAAAGGTTAATATGTCAAATAAAAGCCATCAAGTTCTTTTATGGAAAAATAAAAGAATTTGTCATTAAAACTATTCCACAGAAAACCCCAAGGACTAGGCAGCTTCAGTGGGCAATTTCTATCAAATACATTTGAGGATGATATAATATCAATTCTATGCAAACTCTCCAGAAAACAGATGAGGAGGAAACATGTTCCCAGTCATTTCATGAAACCGGCATTATTCTGATATTAAAGTTGCAAAAGACATGGCAAGTAATAAAAATTACTGACTAGTACACTTTACGAACATCTCAGTAAAAGTCCTTTTACAAATTGGCAAATTGAATCTAGCCATGCACAAAAAACATATGTCATGACAAGTGAGCTTAATCCTAAAAAGGCAATGTCAATTTGACATTGGAAAAACAAATCAATTGAATTCACCATAACAACAAACTATACGAAGTAAAAACCACAAGATTTTCTCAAAAAAATAAGAAAAATATTGTTAAAAGTCAATGTCTATTCCTAAAAAAAATTCTCAGCAAACTAAGAATAGAAAATTTCCTAAACTCTGATAAAGACCATCTTACAAAACCTAAAGTTAACATCATACTTAATGGTAAAAGACTGAATGTTTCCCGCTAATATATGAAATAATGTAGGGGTATTCGTTTGAATCGTTTCAATTCCACAGTGTACTAGACAACCTAGCCAGTGCAACAAGGCAAGTAAAAGAAATAATAGGCATACAGATGAAAAAGGAAGAACTAAAATTGTGTTTATTTGAAGATGACAATATTGTTTCACAGGAAACCCTAAGGAATCTACAAAAAAGCTACTAAAATTAATAACTTGAGTGTTGCAATGTCACAAGATAAAAAGATAAATCCACAAAAATTAACTGCATTTCAGTATTCAATGGTAACAAACAATTGGAAATCGAAATGAAAAAAGCTACCATTTATAGTAGTATCAAAAATTTAGGTACAAATTTATTAAAATATGTCACTAAAAATCCATTACTGACAGAAGGTAAAGAAAATCTAAATAACAGAAGTAATATTACTTAACTTGTAGATTAGAAGAGACACAAGACTTAAGATATCAATTCCCCCTATACTGATCCATAGATTCAACCCAATCTCAATCATAATCTGAGTTTTTTGACAAACTGAAAAAATTGATTCTAAAATTTATATGGAAATGCAGAGGATCTAGAATAGCCAAAACAAATTTGGAAAAAAAGTACAAATTGGAGGCTTCACACTACTTTAAGACCTAATATAGTCACAATAACCAAGACATTGTGGGATTGGTGTTAGGATAGACCTATATATCAATGAAACAGAATGAAGTCAACAAATAGAATCATACATATATAGTTGATTGATTTGCAACAAAGTGGTTAAAGTAATCCAATGGTGGCAAAATAAATGCTGGAACCATTAGGCATTCTTACGAAAAAAGCCTTCAGCCCTTATCACATACAACATTAAGAAAAACAAACAAAACACATGCCAAAATACAATACAGACCTAAATGTGATAATAAAAGCAATAAAACTCCTAAGAGGAAGCATAAGAAAATCCTTGTTACCTTGAGTTAGGCAAAAAATTATTCAGTTTGACATCAAAGCATGATTCATAAAAGGAGAAAAAGTCAATAAACTGAACATCATTAAAATTAACAGACACATCGCCAAAGTTATATCAGTGGTCAATAAGCAAATGAAAAGATGCTCAACCTCGGAAGTCATGAGGGAAATGGAAAAACAAATCACCATAAGGTACCCACTAGAATGACTAACATTAAAAATGCTGACTAGTTCAAGAGTTAATGGTGTGTGGGGCAACTGAAAATTCTGCACATTGCTAGTGGGAATGCATAGTGGTGCCACCCCTTTGAGAACAGTTTGGCAGTTTCTCATAAAGTTATACATATACTTAGCTATACAATCTAGCAGTACTATTCCTGGACTTTTATGTAAGAGAAATGAAATCATGTGTCTACAAGAAGACCTATAAACACATGTTCATAGCAGCTTTTATTCATAATAGCTCCAAACTAGAAACAAAAGTCCATAAACTGATGAATGAATGATGAAATATCCATAATCAGGATATTTTATTTACTTATAATAAAAAGAAATCTACTTTCTTACAATAAAAAAATTTCTTCCTAGCACTGGTTTGAGTATTCTACACTGAAAAACACGTCATTTGGAAAAAGTCATTTATGTCATTTCCAACATGAAAACACAATAAATTTGCAACATCTTTCGAATAATGTCTTTCTCACTCCAGTCCACTTAAACCAGTACCAGAAAGGGGAAAAAACAGACAAATTTGTTACTAAATATATTTTAATCATTTTATTAACATTTGTTTCAATCACTTATTGTTACTTAATGAAAAATAATAGCTGAATAATACACAGCAAAGATAAATCATATAAGATGGAATGATAAAAGGTAGTACTCTTCCAACTACCTTTTCCCCCACTTCACATACACACAAAAAGAACAAACCTCTGAAAACTAGGGAGGCTGTAATTGTAAGAGAAACCTTTAATTAACTTGGGAAATTAAAAGCGATTTTTATAAGGCAGTCCTAGCAACAAGACATGCTCAGATGAGCACATAAACACATAATAAAGAACAAGAAGCTATTTCAGGTATGTCATTGACTAGGTGGCATTTACATGCAGTTCAAAGGCAGCTAGAACTAAAATTTGTTAATGCTATTAACTAGATAAACAATAGAGTCAAAGCAGTAAGCCTTAATTCTATCTTGTATTATATCTTTATTTAAGTGGCAACACATATTGATTGTAGAATGAACATAAGCATGACAATGAAAAGGCAACCACATCTGAAAATCCTGCCACCCTTTCAATGTGGTCGAGGTGCAGATCTAAATGCAAGTAATTTCTGTGTTTTTTTTATATGCTGGTCAATTGCTAATATTCTTCCAAATATTTTCTCAACAATTTCTGAAATCTCAGCAAGAGAAATCCTTTTACTCATGAGGTAAAATTATCAGACACTTGAATTTGGTACCCATAGTATTCACTTAAAAGTACATTGAGTAGGCCAGGTGCAATGGCTCACACCTGTAATCCCAGCACTTTGGGGGCTGAGGCAGATGGACTGCTTGAGGCCAGGAGTTCGAGAACAGCCTGGCCAACAT
This sequence comes from Symphalangus syndactylus, assembly GCF_028878055.3. Taxonomy (NCBI): domain Eukaryota; kingdom Metazoa; phylum Chordata; class Mammalia; order Primates; family Hylobatidae; genus Symphalangus; species Symphalangus syndactylus. The sequence continues at coordinate 22,648,496 of NC_072424.2, forward strand.
GATGAAGCTCCATCTCTGCTACAATTACAAAAATCACACACGCTTGTAATCCCAGCTACTCAGGAGGCTGAAGTATGAGAATCACTTGAACCCAGGAGGCAGAGTTTGCAGTGAGCTGAGATCACACCACTACACCACTGCACTCCAGCCTGGGCAACAGAGCGAGACTCCATATCAAAGAAAAAAAAAAAAAAAGAACCTGAGTACAACTACATGCATTCGTGGGAGTTCCTGGTAACTCACTTAAACAGGACTCAGAAAAACAAAGCAAAATTTGCAAATATTTTAAAAACTTAAATTTGTCACCTTAAGATTTGACGCCAGAGGTTGCAGAAAGGGATAGCTAAAGTAAGATACCTTTTCTTAAATTTTAATACTGAGGAAAAAACAGATGCTAATTGCCATTAATGCCTGTGTAGTACTTTCTATATACCAGGTACTATGCATAGTAACTCATTAAATCCTCATGCCAACCCTGTAAGTGTTATTATAATTTGCCTCTTAAACATAAAGAGGTACAGCAGGTTAAGTAAATTGTTCAAAGTCTCATGCTAGTAATGGCAGAGCCAGATTTTAAACTCAGGCAGTCTGTTTCTAGAATTTACTTTCTTAACCATTAAACAACACTGATCTGACAAATTTCATATTCTAATCAATTAATTAATCTGTATTATATGAAAGTTGATCATTTTTAGATGGCCCTGTTTCTTCGTCAAATTTGCCTTAAGAATTGAGAAGCTTTATAGAATTACAAAAAAAGGAAACCTGTGCAGTTTAATTTATTCTGATGAATTTTAGTGACTTGCAACTGTAGCATATATTTATTCTTGCTGGCCACCCCCACTTTCATTTTATTAATTTCCTACAGGAAATTGCAAGTTAATAGAAAAAGCAGCACTGGAACTGCCTCACATCCTATAGTTATTAATTAAAGCAAAGTCTGGTTCAGTAACTTTGGATACTAAAAATATAGAGTTAAACAAAGCTGACTGCCTCTTGAAATGAAATTTCAACTTCAATAGTCTGTCTAAAAAATTTATGCATTAAAATCCACATCTTCCCTTAAAGAAATTCTCCACAAAATATTTAGTGAATACAGCAACTCCATATCTGACCGTTCCTCACTAAGACTTCAGAAGTAAAAGGAATCCAAGAAACACAGAAATAAATTACTGAATTTTAAATAAGTTCTTTTAAAGGCAGCTAGGCACATTATTCCACTATATTCCCATCTACAGGTTATTACCCACAATCAATAAAGCAAGAAACTGTATAAACTATCTTATTAATTTTATATAATGGTTAGTAAACTTTAAAATACTGTACTATAAAACTTTTAAATGTTTCTGATGGCTTTAGATCACACTAGATAATTTATCGTTTTATGTGGCATAAAGTGTTAGGTAAGTGGATACCATGCTGGGGAAAATGCACGTAATTTCTGAATGCAAAAATCTATTCCATTGTAGAGTTTTCTGACATGGTTTAAGGTTATTATTGGGATGATTTTTAGAATCTAGTTCCATAAAAGTCCCTAAGTGACAAACACGCCAGATACGACTTTTAGTCACACAGGCTGCCTACCTGTACTTGTATTATCTTCCCCCCAACCCCCAACCCTAACCCTGGTTTCTTCTACAGCTGAAGAAACAGGACCCTGACAAGTTTAAGGTGCTTTTTGGTTCTGTGATATTACATAGAATTAAGCTCCCTGATGCTCTCTCACTGAACTCTTAGTATAACTGAGTCAAGTAGGCGACGCTGTCATGGAGTGAAACAGATGGAAATAGTAGTAAATGTTTGATTTAATACAACTAAGATATGAGTGGTAGGAAGTTCCAATTTATGTAACCATTGTTTTATGGGTTTATGAAAACTTACCTTACATAATGCTAAATGGTGACAGAGAGAGAATGGACCTGCAGAAGTGGGTAACTCCAAGATGTAAAGAAATGAAAAAGTCATGGCATTGTTTTAAAAAAATGCAGCATCTTGAAACCAACACAATTTGCTTTCACAAGTGAGTGAATCACCCAAGAATAACCTCAGAATGGCCTCTTTTGGGACAGGCAAAACTTCCCAATATCAAGGGAATAGAATGGACTAATAGGATTACAGATAAGTTTCATCAGATTCTTGGGCTGAATAACCAAGGGGCTTCTTCTACAATTAGGAGGTAGATGGGGAATGTTTGGGTGTAGAATTGTACCCCTTGAAAAATAACTCCTAGAATTTTACATATTTACCTAAGAGGCATGCTGTGCTGAACTCGATCTTCACCCACTCAACACACAAATGTAGCACATACACATAGTTTGCAAATTATTCTTTAGACTTAACCAAAATGTTGTTAGACTAACCTACAAAACTATAGACTAAACTATAACTTAGACTAATCTTCTCTAAAAGGAATCAAGATATATTTCCAAGAAGTTATAAAGAATAAATTCTTTTTTTTTTTTTTTGAGATGGAGTCTCGCTCTGTCGCCCAGGCTGGAGTGCGGTGGCGCAATCTCAGCTCACTGCAAGCTCCGCCTCCCGGGTTCACGCCATTCTCCTGCCTCAGCCTCTCCGAGTAGCTGGAACTACAGGCGCCAGCCACCACGCCCGGCTAATTTTTTTGTATTTTTAGTAGAGACGGGGTTTCACCGTGGTCTCGATCTCCTGACCTCGTGATCCGCCCACCTCGGCCTCTCAAAGTGCTGGGATTACAAGCGTGAGCCACCGCGCCCGGCCAGGGATAAATTCTTTACATATGAAATAATAGTTCCAATTAACTCCCCTGTGATCTTAATATGTTTCCCACTTGGGAGAGGTACAGAGGAGAGGAAACCTACCTCCACTACATGATGTTACAACCCACTCAAAGTCTTGGTTTTTATTTTAAGGATCCTTGAGCCTTTGTTGTTTGTGGTACGCATGTGTCTCCGTCAGTTCAGGCTATCATAACAATTTACCATAAACTGGGCGGCTTAAACAACAAACGTTTATTTTTCACAGTTTTAGAGGCTGAAGAGACCATGATCAAGGCACCAGTAGGTTCAGTGTCTTGCAAGGGCACTTGTCCTACTTTGCACATGGCTGTCTTCTCATTGTATCCTCACCTGGCAAAAAGCAAAGAGCAGGAGCAAGGTCTCTGTCTCTATTAGTAAGGGCACTAATGCCATTTATGACGACCCCAACCTCATGACCTAACCACCTCCCAGAGGCCTGATTCCTAATACCATCACATTGAGGGTTAGGATTTCAACATACACACTGTAAAGGGACACAAACATTCAGGCCATAATAGCATGAATTCAAGTATTCTGTGTGTCCTGGGGAGACGTTAGTCAAATAGATAATCAGGAAAGTAAGTTTAAAAGGTAATACATCAAAGTAGTTAAGAGCCCCAATTAGGGAGTAGTATCCAAACCTGGATCTAAGTCCTGGACACTTTTTACTTGCTACATGTTTTGGACCTTCTATTTAACCTCTCGAAATGCAGTTTTGTTCCTTTCTGAAGTAATGATAACAATTACTGTAAAAATTAAAGAAAATAATTATGTGACTTTCTCATATGTACCTGGAACATAGTAAAAACTAATTAAATGTCAGTGGTATGAGTCAAAATCATTCATTTACAATGCATAACCATTACTAATTATTAAACAGGTGTACCGTAGTCCATAGATATCTCATCATCCTTATGCGTATTGGTTGGGCAATGATCCCAAGTACAAACGAGATGTTAATGAGTGCAGAAAAACACAAGACATAAAACTGGAATAAGTTAATATGTTCATAACAAAGTATACCCATTCTGTCTCTGCAGTTAAAAGAGTTTATTTATATGTTAGTAACCATGGTTAACATTTCCATAAAAGAAAAAACCATGGAAAAATGGCCTATAGTGAGAATTTCACTAGGATTCAATCTGTAGTAAGGAATGTACCTAATCAAAAAGATATATAAAAAGCCCATTTGCTTAAAATGTAAAAACAAACAAACAAACAAAAAACCCCAAACTTCTAAAACAAAAATTATGCAAGAATAAAGTTTCCTCCATATCTCTAGTGGAAACTATACAGCAGGAAAAACTAAAAATAGGATGTGATTCTACTTGTTCTCATTAACATTTTACATAGTGATGTTTATCTGCAAGGTCACATAAAATCATAAATGTAGTCTATATAAAAATGTAGTCCTTATTCATATTTCAGAAATGGCTTAATTTACCTTTTACTTTCATGACTGTTGTAAATTTGTGTTAATGCAATATATTATATCCTTCAGGAAAAAAAACACTTAAAAATATTAACATATACATTTTATTGAACGAGGATTTGAACCAAAATAATCTTGCCAAATTAATTTAAGTAAGTAGACTAGGTAAATAAATCTGCACCCTTTTACTTCTAGAAAGCATTCCAAGCAATTTCAAGTCATTAAAAATACTTTCAGCTGCAGCATTTTGCCTTTTAGCGTGGTCTTAGTGGTTACGTGACAGCATTTCTAGTACTGGCTGTATGGCTTTTATTATGTCCTGATAGTAGCAGCATTTTAGAAAACTACAAAGAAAACAAAACTCAGGTGTAATTTTGGAACAAGTCTTCTAAAATTGTTAAATCAAAAATGACATAAATGTTGTAAGCTCTTGAAAATTCTAATTTCATATATTCTTTTTGCCTGTCAATGGGAAATGAACCCTTCCTAAAAGGACATATAAAACAGGTAACAAATTGCAAAGGAGTAAGGAGCCCCTGGATAATATTCTGGAAAAGTTTTACTAATTTATCTGATTTGCTGATTTATGGATTAGCCTTATAGGCTTCTGACTTAATTTCTCTTAAGTTAACAAACGTCTCATATAGATGAATGTCATTTTGTTTCATATCTATTTAGATTAAAAGCCAAGTCCCACAAGGCAAGAGACAGTCAATTATTTTCATTTTATACTGTTATTATGAAATATTGCCATTTTAAAAATGTACTTCTGGAGAATGAGATTTGTTCACCAACATATTTTAAAGTGAATTTTAGGTGTCTAAATGCCAGAGAGAAAATAATGTAATCTCAAAACATAACTTCAAATGAATTGTATTTATAATGATTTTGTAATTTTTTTCACTAAGTTTTCCCTCACAAAAATGATCAATTCTTTTTTTCCACTTCCGTGCTTACTATTACATGTTTCTGAGAGTTAGCATCCCTTCTTTTCAAATAAAAGTATGATGGACGTATAGATTCTATATGATAGACTGGAGAAACTTCCTCCCTGGGCAGAATCAGACCTTTAGTTTACTTTCATAAGTTTGAGAGGAAATGGCTTCAATCACTTGCCTGCTGAATGGTAGCTTTCCCAGAATATCAACAAAATCAGCTTTTTATAGCCTATCATATGACAAAGCTGAGTTCATTGTTTACCACCATAGGGGAGACAGCTTCCTTGACATGGCCTTAGTAGTCTCTGGGAGGAAGAAGGCAAAGTTGAGACATTTAAGAGAATTTGGGTGTGTGTGTGGTGGTGGGGGCAGAAGGTAGAAATTCTGTTTTTTTGTTTTGTTTTGTTTGTGTGTGTGTGTGTGTGTGTGTTTCTTTTTTTTTTTTAAGGCAAGTTTTTCCATAGGGGAGCATTCAATTGTGTGTCAGTAATGTTGACAGTAATGTCTTAACATTGGTTAAGACACTACATAATAATTTAAGATTGGAACACACAAGCTGAAGGTTTCACAATGAATTTTGGAGCATAAACATTCATCTGATGCTAACTGTGAAAGTTGAATTATTTAATATTCCTTTAAATGGATTTTCAAAAAGTTTCTGAAAGGGACAAGAAAATCATTTGCAATTTTTTTCTTCCGAGGCAAGAGTTTCTTGGAATAGTAAAACCATGTTGATGAAGACAGGAGAACAGTAAAGTCATGTTAACAAAGACAGCTAAAAAGTAAAGTCATGTTACTGTTGACACTAACCTGTGTGAGTGTAGATCATTTTGGTTTGTAACCAATATAGTCCTAAACAATATTCCCCATTCACAAGTTAAATACTTACAGAGTTTAGAAAATGAACAATGGTTAACCACATAATTTGCATTTCAAAGATAATAATACCCCAATATTTTTATTGCAAATAAAGAGCAGAATGGTTTATTAAGTACAGTTGGAAGCAAAATAATTTGCTGAAATTTCAGAACTTTTTATACTAGTAGTTTTAGTTTTCACTTCCTGTCACTGATCTTTACTCTCTTTCTCTCCTTACTTGTTTCCTCTGTGGCAAGGTACCCTATTCCACCTTAAGGTTTTTCAAGGGGCCATAAAGACTGTAGTTCCTAGTGGACTCATATTTCCTCAAGGTCAAAACAGGCAATCATTTAAAGTCAGACGAGACAGGGGGTTAACTAGTATACCATTATCAGAGGTCTGAGTCACTAATGAATGGAAAATACAGGGTGTTAAAGCAAGAGAGGAAGGGTTATCCTCACCAAAGAAAAGGAACAGACTAGGACTACAGATGGGCAAGGCCGTGTTCAGGTGCAGACAATGACTACGAAGACAGAAACTTTTCCATTTAGGTCAGTGACTGGAAGATGGGGATGTGAACCTGTTTCTGAAGACAGGCCTGAGAAGAAGACCTATATTTTCCTTAGAGAATAACAAGTTACAGTCTTCACCTGCTCTGACTGCTATAACACAATGCCATAGACTGGGGTGGCTTAACCAACAGACGTTTATTTCTTGTAGTTCTGGAGGCTGGGAAGTCCTAGATCAGGGAAGTTGTGTGGCTAGATTCTGGTGATGACTCTCTTCCCGGCTTGCAGATGGCTGCCTTCTTGCTGTGTCCTCACATGGCAGAAAGAGAGAGAGAAAACTCACCCTCATGACCTCATCTAAACCTAATTACCTTCCTGAAGCCCCACTTCTTAATACCATCACATTGGGGGTTAGGGCTTCAAGTTATGCATTTCGTAGGGACACAAAAACTCAGTCCATTAATGGTCATGGTAGGAGCCTCTGGTGCTGGAGATAAGCAGGGCAGGTGCAGACATAAAGGACAGGCTAGAAGCAACTCTTTCCTGGGTGGGAATCAGACCTCTGGGGTTGAAAAAAACAGACGGTAACATACTTCATTTACTTTTCTTTCAAACATATCTTTCTCCCCTTCTCTTTCTGTTTCTTTCCCTACTTGTCTTCTCCACTGTCTCTTTCCTTCCTTTCTTTGATCATTAAATTGAAGTATAGCAGAAATATGACAAGTATGGCATTAGAGTCAGACAGGCTTGAATGTAATTCTTAGGTCTGTCACCTGCCACTTAGCTGTACAAGAGACAGCTCTTGGGCAACAGACATTTCTTCTCTTAGCATCAGATTCTTTTTTTTTTTTTTTTTTTTTTTTTGAGATGGAGTTTTGCTCTTGTTGCCTAGTCTGGAGTGCAATGGAGCCATCTTGGCACACTGCAACCTCCATCTCCTGGGGTTCAAGCGATTCTCCTGCCTCAGCTTCCTGAGTAGCTGGGATTACAGGCATGCACCACCACGTCCAGCTAATTTTGTATTTTTAGTAGAGAAGGGGTTTCTCCATGTTGGTCAGGCTGGTCTTGAACTCCTGACCTCAGATGATCCACCCACCTCGGCCTCCCAAAGTGCTGGGATTATAGGTGCGAGCCACCGTGCCCAGCTCACATTCTTTACTAAAAGAAGAAAAGTATCAGTACCTATTACCGTACAGGTTACTGTGAGCATTAGAGATAAAGCCTGTAAAGTGGCTGGCAGAGTATCTGATATTGTAAGATTTTAGAAAATGATACAACAAAACTGCCATAATGCAATAAGTAGTGCCCCAGAAATTCAGTTGTGTAAAATGTAGAGTTGTGTTATTATGAGATTAGCTAAATGGCCAAGGTGAGCCTATGCAACTGGACATCTGGAAGTTCTGAGTCTATTTGATGCAAATTTCACCTACCCTGGGCTGAAGTTTGGCACCACCTAGTGGTGACTGCTCTAACATAAACATTGATGGGGAGAATTCTGGGGCCTGGCTGGGACTTCTGGGAGAGAAACTGTGATTCCAGGAATCTCTTCGTTAATTGGTGAATGTTTTCTTGGCCTGATCCAGAGAGAATGGGCTGGGAGAATACTGGGAACCAACCCCCACCTCTCTGTTTCCTGAAATAGGATTGTCTGAATTTTCCCTGTCTAGCATCCCCATGAGGGAGAGTCCTCCATGTTCCCTTCTCCTTCCTGAGAAAAGGAATCAGGTAGAGGACAAAAAGCTGCTTTCCAATCATTCCATGTCTGAATTCAAGCTATTCTAATTTGCATTACTGCCAGGTGTGTTACTGTAAAATTTACTACCATTACAATTAATAATATAAGTTGCATTAATAACATTAAATTCAACAAGCATATATTAAGTCCACATTGTGTGCAAAGCAAAGAGACAGGTATTATAAATGTAAAGATAAATAAGACAGGATCTCTGACTTAAAGAAAGCTTATTACTGGTGTCTCACGCCTGTAATCCCAGTACTCTGGAAGGCTGAGGTGGGCGGATCATGAGGTCAGGAGTTCAAGACCAGCCTGGCCAACATAGTGAAATCCCATCTCTGCTAAAAGTTAAGAAATTAGCCAGGCATGGTGGCACATGCCTGTCGTCCCAGCTACTGGGGAGGCTGAGGCAGGAGAATCGCTTGAGCCTGGGAGGTGGAGGTTGTGGTGAGCTGAGATTGCGCCACTGCACTCCAGCTTGGTCAACAGAGCGAGGCTCTGACTCAAAAAAAAAAAAAAAAGAAACCTCTTTACTTGGTGGACAGAGAGATATTTAAGTAAAACTGAATATGTAGTTTATTCTAATTGGAGAGATCAAGAAACATCTCAAGGAGAAGACCCCATTGGAGTTGAAATTGGAATGAAAAGTTAGCCCTTAAGTTCTGAGACTGAACAAATATCCTCCAGGATGAGCAAAGGCATGGAGGTGTAGATGAGCAGGTGATGGTCTGTAATAGGACAAAACCAGTTTAGTCAGCATATGGGGCAGATCATTTTATGGCATTTCTGAACATAACATAGGGTACTATACTTCTGCATTTTGGTATGGTGCATGAAAGCCACACAATGGGTCTTCTGAGTGAGAACACACAGTCAGTTATGTGTGAGACTTGAGCTCCAGCAGTGACGAGGGCAACAGGCAGCGGTATGGGGAGCAGAGAGCTTTGAGGCAGGAAGTTAGAAGCCTCCGGTAACAGGTGAGAGAGAAGGAATCTCATCTAGGCTAATTAAACTTGGAAAAGAGAAGATGGAACAAATTCCAGAAACAAGATTAGTGACGTGGGGAAAGGCAGGTGGGGTGTAGAGTAAAAAAAGTCTCTGGGAGGCCGGGCGCGGTGGCTCCCGCCTGTAATCCCAGCACTTTGGGAGGCTGAGGCGGGCAGATCACGAGGTCAGGAGATCGATCAAGACCATCCTGGCTAACACGGTGAAACCCCGTCTCTACGAAAAATACAAAAAATTAGCCAGGCGTGGTGGCAGGCGCCTGTAGTCCCAGCTACTCGGGAGGCTGAGGCAGGAGAATGGCGTGAACCCGGGAGGTGGAGATTGCAGTGAGCCGAGGTCACGCCACTGCACTCCAGCCTGGGCAACAGAGCGAGACTCCGTCTAAAAAAAAAAAGTCTCTGAGAAAATTGGACTGTCTCACTGAAGTATTCATGGCATTGACTGAGAAGAATTTGCTCCTGCCACTGCCTGCAACATCTTGGCCCAGATAGCCCTATGGCTGGCTCCTGCACTTCTCCCCGAACTTTGCTTGAATGTCATCTTCTTAGTGAAGGCTTTCCTAACCTACTTTAAATTGGATCCCATTTCTATCCACTACACTGAGTACTCCAAACCCCACTTTCCTGCTTTGTTTATTGATTGTCACAGGATTTATCACTACCTAACAGATACTACAAGCACGTGCACACATACAACTTTTTTTTAACTGAGTCTTCTGCTGACATGTACATTCCATGATGCAGGGACTTTTTGTCTGTTTTGTTCATTCTAATATCCCCAGTGTCGGTCCAGAAACTGGCAGAAGAAGCCTTGCAGTTGGTGGGCTGTGGATGCCTGCACCCCAGCCCTTCCTTCTGCCCCAGGTGAGCCTTCAGGTGCCTATAAAAGTTGATACCTGCTTGGTGAGTGTAAAATTAAACTGCAAATTAAAAAACACTATTCAGGCCAAGAGAGAGACCACGGAAGAAAGGAAAGGTGTCATATTTTAGGACTTTTAAAGGCCTATTTTTCCTACTTTTTGAACAAGAGGCCCTACATTTTCATTTTGTACTGGGCCCCACAAATTATGTTGCTGGCCTGAGTTGTCTAATAACTACATTTTGAATAAATGAACAAACTTCCCAGAAAAGACACAAATAAAAGCTTGTTCCTGCCATTAACAGGAACTAAAAGTCAAGGTCCCTATATTTTAGAATAAAGCCTTCATGTTTGTTATTCCTATGTAATGCTTCAGTGCAAATATCATTTAATTCTCTTTTTGTTTATTACATTTCTTGGAGGAGCTATAAGGCTGAAACTATATAGAAACTAATTCACTTGCCTATATTATGAAAATGGAAGAAGGCATAATTCTGATCAATGATTTTTGATACCAATTAAGAATAAAAGCTCTACATCTAATGAACACTGCTCTTTTTAAGTTTATGATTTCAAAATAAATCAATAGATTTAATTTATATTATTAGCAAATTGTATATAGAAGGGTTAGCCCCCATGAAAAAGCTTCATTTTGTTATATTTTTTCAGAAAGATCCTCTTTGGAGGACAACTGGCCAAACTGCTTATGATTTACTTTCCTTTCTATAATAATGCTCAAAGGGTTTGACTGAGATCACTGATAAGAGCCAAAGACTGGAATTGCTTAAGTTCTCAGCTTTCCACTTGAATGAGGTTAATTTAACAAGCATTTATTGCATTGCTACCTACCTCCATGTATCAGATACTTTGTTAAGAGCTGAGAATAAAAAGATGGAAAAAATGTGGTTCCTTCTGCTGTAAACTTCAGTCTAGTGGGTGAGAAAGACATGTTAAGTTAAAATATTGCATGAGCTTTTCCCCTTCCCCTTCCTTTTTGCTTCCTTTTGCTTACCTGTTTCAACAATTTCGTCCTAAAGCCATTAGGGGCAGCAGAGCAAGGTAGGTGTCTATATTAGGGGGGAAGGGGAAACCATGGTGTGCCAGAACAGGCATCAGAGCCCCAATGGGGTGAGGAGGTGCATGTGAAGGAGGGCAGATGTGGCATCAGAACATGAGTGGGGTGAAAAGTGCACCCACATGTGGCAGTTGCCTGGTTTAAAGCTGTCCCAAGCAGGGTGATGACGGCATCTCCACAGAGAGGCAGCCTGGTATGAAGTGTCTGAGAGCCAGCAGAGTGCAGCATGTTGTGGCCCATGTGGAGATCCAAAGCCTGAGTGAGGTGAGACGTGTGTGCATTCAGGGGACAACTCTGCACAGGGATTTGGAGTTCAGGTGCCTAGGCAGAGTGAGGAGGGAATCTAGATGTGGGAGTCATCTGGCACTCAGCACAAGGGCATTAGCAGGATAAGGAGGGATCCACGTGGGGCAGAAGCCAGCCCAGCATGGGTGTTGGAGATTGAATGCGGGATGACATGGTTTGGCTCTGTGTCCCCACCCAAATCTCATGCTGAATTGTGATCCCAAGTGTTGAAGGTGGGGCCTGATGGGAGGTGATTGGATCAAGGGGGTGGTTTCCAGTGGTTTAGCACTTCGCACCATCCCTCTAGTGCTGTCTCATGATAGAGTTTGCAAGAGATCTAGTTGTTTCAAAGTATTTAGCACCTCCTCCTTTGCTGTCTCTCTCCCTCTCCTGCCAGCCACGTAATGATGCGCTTGCTTCCCCTTAGTCTTCCACCATGATTGTAAGTTTCCTGAGGCCTCCCCAGAAGCAGAAGCCTGTATAGTGCACAGAACCATGAGCCAATTAAACATCTTTTCTTTATAAATTACGCAGTTTCAGGTATGTCTTTATAGCAGTGTGAGAATGGACAAATTCATGGGAGACTGGAATCTGCACTGGGGATGGGAGGAAAGCTGAGACCAGGAGACTGGTCACATAAAAGGAGGCTTTATTTTTGACTCAATACATTAAGGATAATGGAAACCAGGTTCATCACCTAATTAGGTAAAGGAGTTATAAATATGGGAACAGATAAATGAACCTTGGATTCTGGATCAGAATTTTAACCATTTATATATACTCATGGTGTTCAGTATATAGACAGATAGAGAAATAAATATACATGTAAATGTATATATACATAGATATGTTTTCCAGCTCTGTCTACAGAGATGCCTGGAAGCAGCAATACCTCAATAGCAATGAGCACACCTAATGTCAGATTGTGGCTTCTAAATACCATTTTCCACTAAAAGAAACCAGGACTTTCTGGAGAAATCACTGAGGCATAGAAAGTACAAGATGAAACCGGAATATCTTGTGCCAGAAAGTAAAGAAAAGCTCAAAGAATATAGAGACTTTTCAAAAGGACCCAGAAGCCATCTTAAAGGGGCCTCTCAGATCTGGGACAATTTGAGCATCAAAATAATGATAGTAACAGATTATTATTCAGTGAATAAAATAGGAAGGTGTCATATAAATAAGGAAATATTAAATCAAAAGTTTGATAAGGAATGGGAGGTTTACATAGTTTAATAGTACTTCCCATAAAGTACTTATTAATTGTACAAAGGAAAATAATAATTTTATATTGAAGAAAACACTATCTTATGCAAATGATTAAAGCAAACGTCATCAGCAATGCACAAGATGAAACTGCATACATCCCAATAGGATGCAATGAAAAGAATATAGAATCACTTTCCCTGAAGTGAATATCACCACTAAAGATTACATTACCTGGATGTAATCATGAGGAAACACTGAACAAATTCAAATTGAGGGACATTCTAAAATCCATTATAAAATAATTATTCAAAATATCAAGCCCATGAAAGTCAAGGAAAGACCAAGAAACTGTTGTATACTGAGGAAACTAAATGCAATGCATGATTCTAAACTGGATTCTTTTGCTCTAATTTTGCTGTAAATGAAAAATTGCTGTAACTTGAATGGAGTCTGAGGATTAGGTGGTAGTCATACATTAGTGTTAATTTCTCCATTTTGATGGCTACATCGTGGTTATGTGGAAAAATGTTCTTTTTTTAGGAGATATACATCAAAGTATTAGGAGAGAAAAGGGTGTCAGGTGGCAAATTACTCTGAAATGGTATGAGGAATAAATTCTTTATATATACTTGTGAATACTTTTTTGTAAATTTGTGATTGTTTAAAAACAAGCATGCATACTGTGTCACAAGGCCTGAGTTTTCTTGTGCATGCAAAGTAGAGCAAATGTTAATCCCAAATCCAAATAGTCCGACTTCTTTAGGATTGTCTCGTAAACTGATGCACACTTGCCTACTTGTTCAACACTGGCTGAGAGCCAATAACTTTATGATCAATATCATTATGACATTGTTGTCTTCCATCAATAATGCTTTGTTTTTCTAAGTAGCTTTACTGAGATTTAATTCACATACCATAAAATCAACGTGTTTAGAGTGGATGCACATAGTTCATTGATTTTTAGTACAATCACAGAATTGTGCAACCATTATTGTCATCTAATTATAGAACATTTTCATCACATACCACAAAGAAAAATCCCACACTTATTGGGATTATCAATCAGTCATTCCTCATTCGCACCCTTATTCATCATTATTTTGAAAACTTAATTCAGTTTCTGCTGGTCCAAGGTGTGATGGTACATAAATATAGCGGGTAGTCAATAAATATTTGATGAATGAATCAATTGCCAACTAATTGGTATTACAGCTATTCGACTGGCAACTTTATGGTTCTTTCTCATCTGCTACTTTCCATGTTTTTATTAAAACCAAAGTGGTTCTCAAGCATCTTATTACTAAACTAAATGAAGCTTTCAGCTTCTTCAAAGTTATTTGATAAAATCCATGGTATTAATATTAACTTTATTATGGTTTAATAGAATATAGATGATGAGCTACTATTATATCAATACATTTTGGAAAGTGTTGAGGTCACTTTAACACAGATAATAATCATCAGCATATCTGAACTTAGAACCTTTGCCAGATGGGCAACCTACCATCATTTTCTATGATGAGAGACTACATAAAATTCTTCACATGCCAGATAAGTTTATTACATGATTGAGTTGAAGTTGAATATATAAAAGAAGATATTTCTTCAAATATAACCTTATGACCAAAAATCAGTAGGGGCACAGATAATGATTAACCATACAATTATTTAAAAAACTATATTTTATTTTCATTGAAGTTTTGCAACAAGACTTTCTTTTCATAATCAGTTCAGTGCAGAACGCTTAAAAATGGTGAAATTACTATTTTGTGGTAGTGATGAAAAAATGTTTAAGCCTCTTCTTTAACGTATCTCCTTAAAGTTTTACTACTTATATGGAAACAATCATTTGTATATTTGTATTCTTCCAAATACTACTTATTCTAAATACCTGGCAATAACATGTCTCTCAAAGAACTGGATCAGTTTGCCACTGAAGCTAGGTACCTTCTAGAAAGAATGATCTTTTTTCAAACTGAAAATAGATATTTCAATTATATTTTTAGAAGCAGAGTTTTGTGTATATTTTTGCCTATTTAAACTTAACCTTATAGAGCAAAGGATATAATAATTTTAGCTATCAGTGAAAAACCTGTTCTTTGAATGAAGAAAGAAATGAAAAATGCGGAAGGTAATAAATGAAAAAACTAAAGAAAAAATTATATTTTTTCATATAACATTTTGAATATCCTTTATCAAAAGAGCTTCCAGACTATGTATGGATAATTTACTGCTCCACAACTTTTGTTTCTGGTAAAATGCAGCCAATGTAGAGAAAAGGCAGAACACTGATAAAATGCTACAAAAGAAGTTAATTTATATATATACTGCTACACTTACTGCATATTGCTTTAGATAAGTAAAATGGCAATATTCTCAACAGAAGATTTAGATGCTACACCTAATATATGTTGATAGTGTAGTGATTGCCCAATCTAAGAATTCATTTCAGGGGCCAGTGACACAGTGATTACAGCTATTGTAGAACTCAGATTATAGCTGAATGATACATCTAGTTCTAACAACATAAAAAGAAAATGAGTACAGTTCTCTGGACTCTGTAGCATACAAAAGAAAGGTGGACATTGTTCCACTGAAAATTCTGTAGAATAGAATAATAGCTAACTTCAACTAGATGAGAATGAAGGATACTTGCAAATAGGCAGCAGTCCCAATGATGATAAAGTTTCATTTGCATAACCTCTGATTACTCATTTTGATTGTATATGAAATGATTGAGCACATTATCAAAACAAAATGAGATCATCTGTGAAGCAGTATGCTTGCTGAAATCTTTGGAACAAATCTAAATGGAAATTGTACATGGGATAACTCTAAGCAAAGCAAAGTCACTCTGAGGATTGTACCAGAGAACAAAAAGTTTGGCTGTCCGGATAAGCATGAGGTTTTCTGTTACTAGAATAGGTAACAAATAGCAGAAACTCTATAACCATTTAAATTTGTTTCAGGAATGAAAGAAATTATCTATTTTCAGTAAAATTTGATTACCTTGGTCGGTTGATTCTGACTTATGTCAAAAGTGAAGACTGTCCTGTTAAGAGAATTGGAGAAGAATCTAAAAATCTAGTAGGGGTATGCCAAACTAGGGAAGAAAGGTTGGAAGGAGATGGAAGGTTGGGGGTGAAATAAACAGAGCTAAGAGAGCTAGTGAAGGAAGAGGCAGGTTGATTGGGCTAAGAATAAATTTTGGAGTATTCTGGAATAGGTCTAGGAACTCATCTATATACAAAGAGTGCCAGATATCTTAGTCTGTTGTTTTAACTAGAATAAATGGCTAAATTATGTATTATTATTCACAAATATACATAATTGATAAAACAATAAGAAAACATAAGGGAATGAAGATCATAAAAGTTGAAATAGTGGTTACCTTTCCAAACACCTAGGGAGCTTCTGATTTCTTAACCTGGGTGGTGATTAGACAGGTGTTTGCTTACCCAGGTGTTTGTTCTAAATTGTACATTGGTATTTTGTACACTCTCCCGTACACATGATATATTTCACAAATAATAATGAGAAAAAGCATAGGTAAGATGATGATGGATGTTATGGAGAAAAATAAGGCAGGAAATGTCAGTGGTTATAAGTATGTTGGCATGAGGAAGGGGGAAGTACAATTTTAAAGGGTCTGGCTCTGCAAGGCCTCACTGAAAAGGTGACATTTGAGTAAAGACTTGAAGCAGGTAAGCAAGTAAGCTATGTGGACCTTGGGGAGAAAAGGTTTTCAGCAAAAAAGAGAAGGATATTAAAAAGTCCTGAGACAGGAACATGTATAATATATGTTCCAAACATCACCATTGTCATTAGACAGATTCTAATTACCATTGATGGATTTTTAGTTTTTATTTGTGTCTCTGACTCTTCTGGGTTATCTCACATAAATCATATAGGAACTGCATTGGTTTGGCAGATGGCAGAGTAAGAGAAAATGTGTTCATTTCAAAACCCCCGAACATTTTTAATGCTAACGAACATCTATGTGAAGCTTGAAGTATGTGTAAGAAACTGAGTAAAGAAAATAGGTGCCTTTTAATTCTTTCTACTTTAAGCTTATTAAAAAACTAGTAGAAGATAGAAAAAAGAGAATAAAGCCAGAAAAGCAGATGAAATATTACCTTAGGCATGGAATTTCTAAAAACATACTGGTCTAGATCTCTCTGACACCAATATGTTCAGTTTAAAAGTTTTTTTTTTTTTTAAGTCAAGTTACAAGTTTCTAAAGGTAAATGAGGCAGAATATTTCATTTTCCTTCCCTCTCTCTACCCTCACTCAAATTTGAATAATGTTCCTCTGGTTGGATATAAGCTTAACTGAATTATTGTTTGGTCACTGTTTAGGAACAGATATTAAATCAGCTAAAATTCAATCGTAACAGAAAGGCCGTAGAGGCCTTGGGGATTTGGAGGAAAGATTTAGTACATGAGCCTTTTGATAACTGAGAGGTTGCCATTTATTCAGGGTCAGAACCTCCCTGTGGCAGTTCTGGGGAACAGAAACTGTGGGTGGAAGTTAGAATGAGCAAGTCAATTCAAGGAAAGAAGGCTCTTTCAAATAAGAGATTTTTTTTTCTTTTTAAACTAACAAGGCTGCTTTGGGGGCCACCACTGGGTAGAGGCTGGGTGACCACTTGTCAGATTGTCCTGCTCTGGAGAGACAATGACAGACCATGCATTCTATGATCTCAAAATTGATTTGGGAAACACATGAAATACACAAATGTACAAGAAAATGTGTCTGAAAAAAATAAAAGCATAGA
Organism: Symphalangus syndactylus; assembly: GCF_028878055.3. Taxonomy (NCBI): domain Eukaryota; kingdom Metazoa; phylum Chordata; class Mammalia; order Primates; family Hylobatidae; genus Symphalangus; species Symphalangus syndactylus. The sequence continues at coordinate 22,665,952 of NC_072424.2, forward strand.
ATATTTAATGGAATACAAATATCTTTATTCTCTGGCTAACAAAACTGTTTTAGACTACATTTTAAGAAAAGTCTGCTTATTCTTTGTCTCTTGTATAATTAATGCCTTTAATCTTCTTCTTCACTATCCTTCAATCATGGCTAATTAAAAAAAATAACCTCTTGGTTGTGTATTTACGTTGGATACCCTTTTCCAGAATTTAATCCTCAATTGTACTGGAGCATTTAAACTGCTCAACTCTATTAGCAGATTTGCATTTGTTTTGACTTTTACTTCGAGGCAAAATTTTCCCATAGTTCTAGACATTTTGCCCTGGCTTAGGAAGCAGGGGGTCCTGATTAAAGTAAATGACTGAGACTAGGCAGGAGGAATGATGGGAAAATACAGAGTAGGGCAAAGAAATTTTAAAATAGGAAGAAATGACAAAGGCATTTTCCCAGTTAAATCATTAATTCTTCTGGCATATTTGCTCTATTCTTGGAAACTCTGACCTAACAGTCCTTAGCTCTCCCAGGCAACTATCTGTGCACAACCCCCGCAGTTGAACCCTTTTAGCAGTAGTGCTTGGTGCCCTGGGAGGAGCGCAGGGTGCTATTATCAACAGCAGCATCAAGCACACTATAATTTGTGCTATGTATCCCCATTTTGAAATGTGTCAGGAGATGCAGCGATTCAGGCTTTTTCATTTTTCTTGACAGCAGACTTAAATTTTTCAGATGGAGTAGGAACCTTCTCAACAAGTTTTATTTTCATGTTACTTGAGAGCTAAATTGTTTGACTTGCTGTCATATAAAACAAATTTTCCTATTTCTACCCTTTCTCATTTACATGGGATAAATAGTTGGGTACTAAAGAACAAAGAGCCCAATCAGAAGTTTAATCGGGCATAAAACCTGCAGGGACTTCAACAACAAAACCTGCTAACCACAGGAAGCTTCCTGCAAAAGATGAATTCACGGAAACATTTAACTGAAGTTCTGTTACTTAAAGAACTGGTCAGATGCAGTTGAAAAGCAACTAAACACAAGTGGCATTCCCCACAGAATCCTGTATTTTATAACGTGTGAAAAATAGATACTGATAACACAACATCATAAAAAATCGCCACTCGAGAATGGATTTCATAATACGTTATTTCTAGGAATGAAAGAACTTTGAAGATCACAGTGCTTCTGACAGGGATACAAGTTCATGTGCAGGTTATTATTGGCAATAGGGAAACTGCCCCAATTGCAGCCCTTTGCCACAGTTAGAAAGGCTTCTGACAGCCCTCTCACAGGAGGTTGCTTATAGATTATGTAGGTCTAGTTGATGATTTGTTTTACTGCCTGCCATTCAAACACTGCCAGATAGATTAAGTCTCCTGTCACTTTCCAGAGACTGGTTTTCTGCCCAGTAGACACTGGTACCATTTTGGTGGGGACAATTTTCATTCTTGTAATTAGCTGTGGGCACTAATAATTGCTTTTCTAATTACCTGCTTGAGAATGCCAATTATCTCCTTGCCCCCACAAAAGCATATGCAATTGGCTAATTAGACCTTCAAGTAGGCAACTAGAAATATAATTAGCCATTTGAGAGAACAATTACTTGTACCATCAATTTTGCACCCATAAAGGAGGGAAGCTTTGGTTTAATCTGTAATTTATAATGTGAAATGAAAACTGAACAGAAGTTGAGGCTTTATAAAGAAATATGAATGTTTACAGAGGGGGCAAATCTGAAATACACTATTTAGGTAGGAAAAGATGTGCCTCTTTATAAAAGACATCACTGAAATAGTGTCCCAATTTAAAAATCTATTCTATGGGGAAGTTCAGAATTAATTTGACAGGTTAAGTATTTCACTTAAGGACAAAGTGGAGGAATGTTACTCGAAACCCAGTATCAACTCAGAGGATGCACTTTCTGCATAGAACTACTGAGAAACATAACTACTATATGTAATTCCAGCAGCCAATTACATTTTTGTTAGGAGTATGGTGTATCTCATATTTTCCAAGGGAAAATGTTACGTATCTGTATTATTTTCCTGAGGCTGCTGTAACAGATTACACAAATTTGGTGGCTTAAAACGACAGAAATGGGTTTTCTCACAATTGTGAAGCCAGGGATTAGAAATCAGTTTGTGTCTAAACTGCTCAAATCTCTGCATCTACAATCATATTGCCTTTTTCTTTTCTGTCTGTTTTCAAATCTTCCCCTATCTCTTCCTCATAAGGACACTGGTGATTGCATTGAGGGTCTATCCCAATAATCCAGTGTAATTTCCCATCTCAAGGTCTTTAACCTAATCACATGTGCAAAGGTCCTTTTACCAAGTAAGGTAACATTCACAGGTCCCAGGGATTAGGACATGATATCTTTTGGGGGAAATAGGGTGCTGAAGAGGACTTTCTTTAGCCAACAACAAACCCAAATGAAATAGGAGCTTGGATCATATTTTCAAAATAAACCTCAAGAAATAACACTCCAATTAGTTAATAAGTAGTGGGACATAAAGTTTCTAAATATAATATCCCTAGTATGTGGATTACTATGAAGGTAAGATAAGTACAATATTGCAAGTACATGATGAGAAAAAAGCCTGCACAAAAACCAAAAGGATATTGTTTCATAAGTTTCAAAATGATAAAATAGACATACCTTCTAAGAGCCAAGCAAGTAAAGAATAGTATTCGTGGAATTAGCTTCATCAAGTGAAAATAATTAAAGCTATGAGTATCAGTCTTAGTGGCCCGAATGGGTAAAGCCTGGCTATATATTGATGTTGCAAATCTCTACTCTCAAGAGCTTAGAAAGTACAATGAATTTACAGTCTTAGATATCATTCTTTTCTTAAACAATGACCTTCAATCACAAACAAGATACAAGACTATTGAATACAAAGATGCTTCCAAAATCACTAGCAGCTTACACATTGACTTTGCCGTTGATTGATGTGTTAAAGTAACAAATCCCAGGCTGGGTAACCATGGCAGACCATGTATTAAATATCAATTCACAGAATCAGTTAAAGAACCTTTGATATTTTCAACTTGAGCATATAATTAACTATGAATAAAAACAAAGATTATTATTTAACTACAGTTAGTAGCAGGCAGACATATTAATCCAATAACTTAAAAACAATGTTTTACTGTTTCTGACCTCATCTTGCCAAAACATAATGTTTAGATTTCTCTAGGTGTTGCCAGTCTGACATAATAAAGGTTTAACATATAAGAAACACATTTTGAAAAGAAACAGAATGCAGATAGTAGGTCAAATAAATAAACTATCACCATAGCAACTTAATATTGTGTCTTGTCACCTAAAAGAGAAGATGAGGAAGAATTAGAGGTCTGTAAGAACGCATACTGAGTTGAATACTGTCCCCTTTAAAACTCTTGTCCATCCAGAATCTCAGAATGTGACCTCACTTGGAAATAGAGTCTTTGCAGATATAATTAATTAAGATGAGGCTCAATTGTGTTAGGATGAGCCTTAAATCCAATGACTTGTGTCCTTCTAAGAAGGCCATATGAAGACACATAAGAAGGAAGAGGAAGTGCGTGTGATGATGAAGGCAGAGATGGGGGTGATACAATTACAAGCCAAAGAATCCTAGGATTGCCAGGAACCACCTGAAGGTAGAAAGAGGCAGTGATTCATCCTAGAACCTTCCAAGGAAGCATGGCCAACACCTTGATTTCAGACTTCTGGCCTCCAGAACGGTGAAACCATACCTTTCTGTTGGTATAAGCCACCTAGTCTGTGGTAATTGGTCATGGTGGCCCTAGGAAACTGACACACATTTTGATACCAAGTAAGGGGTAATAATACCTAAAAAAAAGTCTGCAAATGGCTTTGGAATTTGGAATTGGGTAATGGGTGGAGGCTAGAAGAATTATGAAGCACATGATAGGAAAAGCCTTGATGACTTAAAAGGAATATTAGTAGAAATATAAATGTTAAAGGTGATTTTGGTGAGGGTTCAAAAAGGAATGAGGGAAGCTGTAGAGAAAGCTGTCAGCTTAAATAATATATATATTGTCATGAACAGAATGTTTCTAGAAATAAGAACATTAGCGGTGCCTCTGATGAGGTCTCATATGAAAATGAAGAACATATTATCGGAAACTGGAGGAAAGTCAGTACTTGTTATAAAGAAATGAGTTGTGTTCAACTCAACTGTGTTGTGTGGAAGGTGAAACATGTAAAGGATGAATTTGGATACTTAGCTGAGGAGATTTTGAAGCAAAGTATGAGAAGTGTGGCTTGCTTTCTTCTTACTGCTTATAGTAAAATGTGAGAGGGAAGAGAGAAATTGAGGCACAAACTGTTAAGCAAAAACAAACCAGAACTTTATGATTTGGGAAATTCTCAGTCTATTTGGATAGCAAAAGATGAGAAAACATGCTCTGGAGAGAACGCAAAGGTTGTAGCTGGACATTTCATTGAATAGATTAGGTGTGTGGTTAACAGATCTAATAACCAATCTCAGCAGAAGCCAGCAATAGACAAGAGGTTATCTAGAAAAGATCTGTGGAGGGCCTTCTTGCATAATGGCATAGACTCCCATGAATTGCATGAGCAATCAACACAGTTTTTGAGAATTTTATACCAACAAGCACTGCTAGGCTTAGACTGAAAGGGACACAGATGAGACAAAATGGAGGAGGAATGACTCTAAGGGTGGAGCCACCGATGAAGAGGCCATAGAGGGTGGGGATGCCCCAAAAAGGGCCCACAAGATAGAATATCATGAGAGGATTATTCCCAAGCCTTGAAACCTAATGGAACTTTCTCTGCTTGATTTCAGATTTGCTTGGAACCAGTGATCCCTTTATTCCTTTCATTTGCTCCCTTTTGGAATGGGAATGTCTAAACCTATGCCTCTCTCATCACTGTATTTTGAAAACAGATAATTTGTTTTCTAGTTTCACATATCCACCAATGGAGAGGGGTTTTGCCCCAGGATAGATCATACTCACAGTCTGACCTATACCTGGTTTAGATGATGAGATTTGGGACTTTTTGAATTTTTAGATGAGAATTTGGATTTAGATTTAATGCTGGAATGGGTTAAGACTTTGGAGGATGTTGAAATGGGGCAAACGTATTTTGCACATGAAATAGAACTTAATTTGGGGGAACCAGAGGGTCCCTGTACTGGGTTGAATAGTGTCCCTCCAAAATTCATGCCCACTCAAAATGTGACCTTACTTGGAAAGAGGTCCTTTGAAAATATAATTAGCTAAAATGAGGTCATATTGGATTAGGATGGGCCTAATCCAATGACTGCTATCTTTATAAGAAGGCCGTGTGAAAACACACAGGGAAGAAGGCCATGTGAGGACTGAGGCAGAAACTGCAGTGATGTAACTGTAAGCTAGGGAACACCAAGGATGCCCAGCAACCACCAGCAGCTAAGAGAGAGGCATGGGATGGTTTCTCCCTCAGAGCCTCCAAAAGAAACCAACCCTGTTGACATCTTGATTTCGGCTTCCAGGACTGAGAGAGGATACATTTTTATTGTTTAAAGTCGCCAAGTTTATGACAATCTGTTAGGGCAGTTCTAGAAAACTAATACAGAATCTGCCTTGCAACTGACACATATCTAACTCATTTGTCAACCCTCGGTTTAGGACCAGCTCTTGTGAAAATCTTTTCAGATTCTACTACTATTCCATGAACCTTGGGCATACCTATATCATGGGAATTATCATTTTTTATTGACATTATGTCTTAATATGTGATTCTCCCCACAATCGTTTATGGATTTGAAGGCAAGAATCACATCTTTTCCTATGTATCCACAGCATCTAGTATTATGCCTGGCATACAAAATAAATCGTAATCCTAAGAGCCAATAAGCCCTGTGTGTAGTGATTTTATATTCTCACTGAAGTTTTACAATACTCTATAAGGCATATTATTCCAATTTTACAGAAAAGAAAACTGACATTCAGAGAATTTAATCTCTTGTTTTAGTTAACAAAACAAAAAAGAGATAAAGCTAGATCTTCAACACAGTTATGACTCCGAATCATTTTTGTTGTTGTTGTTGTTGTTTTTGGGATGGAGTCTCGCTCTGTCACCAGGCTGGAGTGCAGTGGCACAATCTCCACTCACTGCAACCTCAGCCTCCCAGGTTCAAGTGATTCTCCTGCCTCAGCCTCCCAAGTAGCTGGGGCAACAGGTGCCCGCCACCACACCTGGCTAATTTTTGTACTTTTAGTAGAGACGGGGTTTCACTGTGTTGGCCAGGATGGTCTCAATCTCTTGACCTCATGATCTGCCTGCCTCGGCCTCCCAAAGTGCTGGGATTACAGGCGTGAGCCACCGTGCCCGGCCCCGAATCACTTTATACTTCTTTCTCATTGCTATCTGAGCTAAAGAATTCCTGCTGATCTCCTGTAATTCACTTACAAGAATCAAAGAGTAACTATTCTATGAGCCTAAATGACATTATATTTGAAAGTGAAAACCCAAAGGTTATCTCAATAATATCTTAAATGTGTACATACTTTGCAATTTATACATATTTTAACATTTATTATCATACTTAATAGTCACAGTAAGCTCTTAAGCATTATTGTTCTATTTTTCAAAATGAACCTGCTGAGGTGAATGGACTTAAATGATATGTTCATTGTTATTTAGCTATAAATCTAAGGGATTTGAACCTCTGCTTCCATCTCCAAATCTGAACTCTTTTTATTTGATCATGACAGAGGCCCATATGTCTATGGATTTTTATCAGTCTAATTTAGAACTTTAAAAGCATTTCTTGGTCTCTTTACTACAGGCCCTTAATACACACTTAAATGTGTGTGTGTGTGTGTGTGTGTGTGTGTGTGTATGTTTGGCATGATATAGACAAATATGAATTGATAGCCTCTAGTTTTTCATCCTGTTCATAAACTATTGAGAAGGGCTAACAATTCACCATTACCTCTGCAGTGCCATTAGACTTTAGATGTCCACAACAAATTATATACCTTGTCTTTTAGAAAAAAATTAATCCATGCTGAATAATACCAACCAGATCACCAAGCACTTTTAATATCCCTAAATGAAGTATTTAAGATTTGAAGACATTGTTTAACAGAAGCTAAGTCATGTGTACTGATTAATAAAAATGCCCCTAACAAGTATATTTGATCAATTAACATGACAACACTCTCCAGAATCTTTCATAACTGTCGTGTCTGTTTAAAAAATATTATGTGGCAAAACAATTTGCCCCAAGAGTAAGCTCCTAGAAACCCTTTTATATAGTTATAATCTTATATTTTTATGACTGCTGCTATGTTAAAAGTCACCATTCAAGACATTTCACCGCCAAGGGCTATTATTAAGTTACAGATTGAAAATCTGAAGGTCAGAGAGGTAAAACGATTTTCTAAAAGATCCAACAGAATGACCAATAGAATCAAGAACATGACAGACTCCCAGTTTCAACTTCTCAGCCCTTTTCTCTTTTCAGAGCACTGAAGAGTCATGCTGTAGGATAGGCACAGTTGCTTTACAGGTGGCCTACTATAGCCAGGTGAATGAAATCAGCCACTTAATAATCAATTAGATGATGTGAGGAGGTTTAACAAAATGAGGAGGCTTAACAACAAAATGTCAAGTTGTGATTGCATCAACACTTTTTCTTTTCATCATAATTATTTAACAGAAACAACAATCAACATTAGGGATAAAATAATGTTAATTTAATGTAAAAGTTCAATTTCATTTTGCCCTGTTTATTCCTTTAAAAACAGATTTTGCTGTGCCTGCTGTTAGTTTCTAAGGAGCTTGGTTAAATAAACCATAAAGTTGAGGTGGTTAAGGTTTGAAGCAGTTAAGAAAAGCTAAAGATCTTACCTGCTTCAGATTGAAGAATGTTTACTGGTTCAAGAACATCTGGACTCTGTGGCATATGACCTCCTTACATACCACTTTATATGAGTGAGAATAGTGTAAAGACACTTAAACTGAGACATTTGCAGTCTTTCCATTTTCAAAAGTATAGTGATATTAACTCTTTCTTTAATCCTTTATTGGGTTCGTGGATCATCATTTGGAACAAATTCCTAAATTATCTAAATATATCCATGGAGCGACAGGAATTATCATTCAGGGCAAAAAGGCAACAGAATAAAAAACATTGTGGATAAGAGTTGCTACTATATAACAGCTGACCATAATTACCCAATCTGGCCGATTTCAGCCCGTGGAGTTACCCAATCTGGCCGATTTCAGCCCGTGGAGGAAGATTACTTTTCCTTAAATGGATGGGTTGTTATTGAAATGTAAGGCCTACGTAACCATCACCCATATTAAAGGAGAAAAATGAAAGATTTTCATCATCCCAGAAACTTGCCTTATTCCCTCTTCCAGGCACTTCCCCCACATTCCCACTATGCTGGTTTGTACTATCATAGATGAGTATTTCCTGTTACTGAATTTGATATAAGTAGGATACTCTTTTAGTGTCTGGCTTCTTTTGTTCAACATTATGTTTGTGGGATTCACCCATATGGTTGCATGTAGCTGTGATTTGTTCACTTCAGTATTCCATTATGTGACTATACTAAAATGTATTTATCTTAATCTTAATTGACTTTTGACTGTATACAGAGCGCTGCCATAAATCATCTTGTACCTGTTTCTTTTGGTGAGCACTTGTACTCATTTCTGTTAGGCTTATATCTAGGAGAATTGCTTGGTCATAGAGTATGTATATGTTTAGCTTTAGAATATAGGACCAAATTGTTTCTCCAAATGGTTGTACCAATGGATATTCCCAAAAGTAATGTATGAGATTTATGGGTGCTTCACATCTTTGCTTGGATTTGGTGATGCTTGTCTTTAATTTTAGCCATTCTCGTGGATACGTAATGGCATTGCATTGTGGTTTCAATTTGTTTTTCTCTGATGACTAAACGAAGCCGAGCACCTTTATATATGCTCGTTGGACATTTGCAGATCCTCTTGTGAAGTGTCTCCTCAAGTATTTTGCTCATTTCTCTATCGAGTTGACTGAGCCTTTTAAAAACCGATTTGGAGTTCACATATATAGATGTATATGAGAACTTGCATACATATTCCCTCTTCCAGTCTCCCTCCACTTTGCTGAAGCAGAAGTCTCTCACTGTAGCCGCCACAGCTGGGAATGTGCTGGGTCTCACCTGAAGCCAGTACATCTGAGTCTCACTCAAAGCCTGTAGCATTCTACCCAAAGCCCACAGCATCACTGCTGGTTTTTAAGGGCCCACAGACGCTTTAGTCAGCAGGTGATGAATCTTGCCTGGCCTGGGTCCTTCGAGGCCAGCAGGTTCCCTTCTGGCCCAGGATATATCTAGAAATGTCATCCAGGAGCTAGGGCCTGGAAAGGGGGCCTCATGACTCTGACCAGTGCCCTATCCTACTGTTGCTGAGCTGGTATCCAAGTGGCAAGACAAAGTCCTCTTTACTCTTCCCTCTCCTCAAACAGAAAGAAGTCACTTTCATTGCCATGAGCTGTGCAGCCTGGGGTTTGGGGAGGGGTGGCACAAGCACTTTCTTAGCAGCCCCGACTAGTGTCTCACTAGGTCCTGTGCCCCCAACCAAGGTCTACTGGCCCAGCACAGCACTAGGACTTGCCTAGGAGTTGCCGTCCTCGTGGTCTAGACTGTGTTTCAAGTTTGTTTAGAACCCCAGAGCACTTTAGACTGTGGCGTTGAGGCTTGCTAATACTCAAGTTCTGACCACTGGAACAGGTGTTTCCCCTCTGGCTAGGGCTGGTCTAAATGCTCCCTCTGTGGGTGCTGGCTGAGTTCAGCCTGGTTTTGCTGTATCCTGTGACAGAGCAGCACTGAGTTCAATGCAATGTCCCACAATCACTGTGCTCTCCCTCTCCCCATCAAACAGATTCTCTCTCCGTGCATGTGGCTGCTACTGGGGGATGAAGGAGGAGTGGCAGTGGCAATTTAAGACAGTATTTCCTACTCTCTTCAGTACCTCTTTCAGCAATATGAAGTTAAAACCAGAAAGTGTGATTGCTCACCTGATTTCTGGTACTTATGAAGGTGCTTTTCTCGTATGTAGAAAGTTGTTAAATTTGGTGTTCCTGCAGTAGGGATGATCAATGGTCATCTTGCTTTGCCCCTCTCAAAGAACCATTTTTCCAGGACATATCATGTGTGTATAAGACAGTATGTTTCTGTTCATGTCCTTCGCCCACTTTTTGATGGGGTTTTTTTTTCTTGTAAATTTGTTTGAGTTCATTGTAGATTCTGGATATTAGCCCTTTGTCAGATGAGTAGGTTGTGAAAATTTTCTCCCATTTTGTAGGTTGCCTGTTCACTCTGATGGTAGTTTCTTTTGCTGTGCAGAAGCTCTTTAGTTTAATTAGATCCCATTTGTCAATTTTGGCTTTTGTTACCATTGCTTTTGGTGTTTTAGACATGAAGTCCTTGCCCATGCCTATGTCCTGAATGGTATTGCCTAGGTTTTCTTCTAGGGTTTTTATGGTTTTAGGTCTAACAAGACATATGCACACGTATGTTTATTGCGGCACTATTCACAATAGCAAAGACTTGGAACCAACCCAAATGTCCAACAACGATAGACTGGATTAAGAAAATGTGGCACATACACACCATGGAATACTATGCAGCCATAAAAAACGATGAGTTCATGTCCTTTGTAGAGACATGGATGAAACTGGAAACCATCATTCTCAGTAAACTATCGCAAGGACAAAAAACCAAACACCGCACGTTCTCATTCATAGGTGGGAATTCAACAATGAGAACACACGGACACAGGAAGGGGAACATCACACTCCGGGGACTGTTGTGGGGTGGAGGGAGGGGGGAGGGACAGCCTTAGGAGATATACCTAATGCTAAATGACGAGTTAATGGGTGCAGAACACCAACATGGCACATGGATACATATGTAACAAACCTGCACATTGTGCACAGGTACTCTAAAACTTAAAGTATAATAAAAAAAAAAAAGACAGTATGTTTCATACTAGTTTTGTAGACTACATTGGCATTTTCTATATGTTTTGTACCAACCCTAGAGTAAGGCTAAGGCAGAACATTACCTTGTAAATCACTCAGAGTATTTCCTGTAAAAGCTACGTTCTAATGTATTCAGTGTAATCTATTTTCTGATATTTATAGTTATTTAGGCACAAATAATTAAGTTCTAGTGATAGAATTTAGAAAAAATAAAAAAGGATATATGCACAGTCCTCCTAATATTTAGCTTTCAAGAGCCAATTATCTCAACTGTATTTTTGGCAGGAGCCAAAAGGAAGGAAATTCAAAATGGAAATTTCTGATAGGTGCCCTTGATTGTGCATATTGAGTATTGTTTGGCTTAAGATCCACTAGCTTTAGAGACCAGATATGTGAGTGACATTGTAGATACTCAATTATAAATATTAACTCCCTCAGAGCTAGAGGCATTCCACTAGCCTTAAATGCCACCTCTAAACAGATGACTGGCTGACCTAGAGATCTGTCCTAACTTCTCAGCTGAGTTACATCCACTATCACATTGAGAATGTTGGGCATTATCCACAACTCACATTTAACATGTATAAAACTGAATTCATTCTCAAATCTGCTTTTATCTTCCTGATTTCCGTTTCCATTAGAAGCACCATTAAACTCCCAGGTGCTAAGCTTGAATTACTGAAGCTTCTTTAAGTGCTTCTACTTCCATGCAATGGCCTACCAGGTGGGGGACATTGGGAGCAATCTGCCCTGGGTGCAGGCGGCAAAAGGAACATTGTTTCTAGGGAATTTAAGAACAATAATATACCTAAAAACTGGTCTGCTCTCTATTATTATCATGTATTGGCAGTTCTAAACAATGTCAGTATCTTACTGAACCCCACTTTGGTACACTCTGCTGTCCTGTTGCTCTTGATACTGAATTGGTTGCAAGGTTATATCCTTTTATCCTCTGAAATAGCTCCTTCAATGTCCTTGGTTCAGGTCCTCATTGCCTTGTGGTCATTTTGCCTCTAGATTTTTCTTCCTCCAATTCCTCCTACACAAGCTACCAGACTAACACCAAACAATAAAAACAAAAAAAGCTCTCAACTTTTCATTCCTCAGGTCATAATCCTTTAATGTCTTCCTGTTGCCAACAGAATAAAGCCCAAGACACTCAGCATGGTATTCAAGGCCTAGGTTGTCTGGCCCAATTTCCCTTTTAATCATCCTCTCCATACAGTCTGCACTGTAGCTGGAAAGGATCACATATTCGATGTCACGCATATGATTTAGTTTGTTCACTGGATCATTCTTATCCCTTTCCTTACTCTTTTACCTTATCTCTGTTCACAATCTACTTATTCTTCTTTTAAGGCCAACTCGGTGTTACCTCCTGCATAAATACTTATCCTCCTTTATACAACTATAAGAAAACTCTTCTCTGAATTCACTTAGCATTTTATCTGGTCTTTTAAAATGGCATTTGATATTTTATACTTTGCATATTACGGTTTTTTTTCCCTTACCTCTTCTAATAGGCCATAAGCTTCAACTAGCCTGGCATACTCTTGTTGTCATCTAGTAAATAGCTCTTGTTATTGTTACTCTTAAACCTCTTGAAGTTAGGGCCAAATTTCATTCATAGTAACCCTCAGCACCTATCCTAATGCTTTATATGAACCAGACAATAAATAAGCACCTCTTGAAAGGAAGAGAGGTTATAATATTCAGCTACAATTTCTAGCTGATTGTGGCTAAAAGTTCTGTTTTTATTCTTCCCTCCTCTCCATAATTCTCAAAGAAAGTCCTGCCCCTGAACATTACTCTTTATTCAATTGTGTTTTGCCTTCCACCAAAACCACATGCTCCCAATAAGTTTCTTTCATGTTCCAAAGGGCTTAAATAGGCAGTGAAACTCCCCAAATTTTCACTTCAAGGCTATAATGATTTTTTTCATCTTCTGAACTCTCAGCTCATATTATCTATATTATTCACTTGAGTCTTAATCATTTACTTCTTTGTTACATGTTTTATATTTTTAACTCATGCATTGTTCCTTTTTCCCCCAAGGGTTGCATATTTCTTCCTAACCACACTGAAAGTCTTTTGTGGGTGAGGGCCTTCTGTTAAGCAGCTCAATTTTCCGTCCCACAGTGTCTAGCACAGGGCCAGTTTTTGTTAAATGAACTGTTTATTTCAAAACACTATATTCAGTTAGAATTGTATGCTGGAGATCTTCTTTCTTGCGTTAAATTTAAATTTAGTAAAACTTATCTTAAAATACATCAAATACCATGGAATTTGGGTCAATTAATTTTTCTTAGTGCTACAGGATTATTACTGAATTTCAAGATCTATTATAGGAAATATACTATTTGCTTAGCAAGACTTTACATGTCTTGATATAACAAAGTAAAAATTGGTAAAATATCAATAACTTGATATTTTAGTATATCGTTATACTGAAATTAATATTTTCGAAGAATTTTTCAAGGAAATGAAGCTGTATAAATACTTTATTTTATTCAGTTACTAGTAAATATAAAACTAGCAACAATTTTAAAAACCTTGCACTTTTTGAATGTTTCCTAGGTGTCAAACACCTCACATCTTTGTTTTCCCCAACATTTCATAAAGGAAATGTTCAAGCATGCAAAAAAGTAGAATTGCATATTAACCACAATATGCCTATCACCTCAGTTCTACAGTTCTTAATATTTTGCTACATTTGCTTTATCACAACCTCATCAGAGGTCTATCAGTTTGTTCCTTTATTAATCCATCTTTTCTTTTGAGACATTTCAAAGTTAGAGACATCAGTACATTTTATCCTTAAAACCTTCAGTATGTATTACAATTAATGTTTATGCTTATCTGTACTGAGAAGAACTGCTGGCCTCAAGTGATCTGCCTGCCTCAGCCTCCCAAAGTGCTGGGATTACAGGTGTGAGCCACCGCGCCTGGCCCTTCTCATGCACTCTGAAGATGCTAACCAGCACTGCAAATGGCAGTAACCAATCCCAGAATTTCCAATACAACTGAATCTAATTTGGGTAGGGCTTAGAGGTGTGGCTCATCTCTCAAGATCTTTGCCAAGATAACATATTCATATGCCTAGAAAGGTGGTGCTGTCTGTCAGCTGTCAGCTCATCAAGGGGTGTCAGCAGGGACATTGGTTCCTTTCCACCTGGGTTTCTTCAAATATTAAGATGCATGAGCCTCCTTACAGCATAATAGCTTGGTTTCAAGAATGAATATTACAAGAGACAGGAGGGGAATCTGCCATTGTCTTCAAGCCTGGACCCCAAAACTGACAAACTTCACTTCCACCATATTCTATTAGTCAGACAGTCAGATCCCACCCAGATTTAAGAGGAAGAGACCTAGACCCCACCTCTTAACAGAAGAAGTGTCAAAGAATTTGAAGCCATCTTTAATCTACCAAAAGAGGTAAGATTACTTGGCAACTGTACATTATTATGAAAGATTCTTTATTCTTCATCAGGTCACATTCTTCCAGGGAGGCCAAATGGTACTTGGTAGTGGCATATACTATCTAGCTACAGATACTCCATGTCCAGATTAACACATGCTTTATATAATTGGAGGCCAAGGTCTACTTTGGAGTAAGATCCTAGAGACTGATTTTGGTACTGAATTTACTCGCTAGATAATATACCACTTATTCCTGAACTATCTCATTTATTTTAAATATGTATCGTCTTCCATTTGTGATTAAGCTTGATAACTGCCTAGATTACAGACTAATTGGCTATGTCATCAAGAAAGCAGACAGCCTATAACAGTGTTACTTCTTGTATAACGGAGCTGCTTTAATAAAAGAGTATTCAACTTTTCTGTAAATTCATTTTCTCCTTTTTTTTTTTTTGAGATGGAGTTTCACTCTCATTGCCCAGGCTGGAGTGCAATGCTGCGATCTCGGCTCACTGCAACCTCCGCCTCCTGGATTAAAGCAATTCTCCTGACTCAGCCTACTGAGTAGCTGGGAATACAGGTGCACGCCACCATGCCTGGCTAATTTTTGTATTTTTTTAGTAGAGTCGGGGTTTCACCATGTTGCCCAGGCAGGTCTTGAACTTCTAACTTTGTGATCCGCCTGCCTTGGCCTCTCAAAGTGCTGGGATTACAGGCGTGAGCCACCGTGCCTGGCCCATCTTCTCATTCTTAAATGCTTATCGTACCTTAAATAAAATTGTGTTTTAAAAAAATTATTGCACTGACTCTTTAAGATTTATTGTATATTTTGAAGTCCATATAGGATATTTGTCTTTTTAAGTTCAA
Organism: Symphalangus syndactylus; assembly: GCF_028878055.3. Lineage (NCBI taxonomy): Eukaryota > Metazoa > Chordata > Mammalia > Primates > Hylobatidae > Symphalangus > Symphalangus syndactylus. Next base: position 22,681,229 of record NC_072424.2, read on the forward strand.
ATATTATAACTTTTGCTCTAGAGCTTTGGTTTCATGTTAATTTTATTATATTGGGTAATAATTGGAAGGCTTAAATCTTATATTCAATTCAGAAGAATAAGTCAATATTTTCTGATTGAAGAAAAAATGTCATTTCTTGAAGTCAAGGTAATCTATTAAGAAAGAAAGCTCTGTATACAATAAATTGCAGTTTAAAAATGAATATTATTTTACTTATGTGTTTTCTGTAAGTAAGATGAAAGAATAATACTATTCTAAAAAATCCAGCAAAGTATTGCAAAGCTGATTCCATATATTTTAACTTAAGTATTGAAATTCAGTGCCAGTAAACTGACAAGCTAAAGCTGTATGTTTTAGAAGGGATCATTCGGGGGTAAACAGTTCAGAAGTATGCAGTTAGAATTGCATTGGAACAGAATGTAGTTACTCAAAATATATTACTTTTAAAATAAGTTTTTTAATGGACAACTCATCAAAAGCAGGATTTATTATTATTTTCCAACGTATAATCTTAAAAATTAACAGCTGATCATTCAAAACCTCAATGGTATTCATTTCTTAGCTAATGTCTTATGACTATTAGTCAATGTCACAATAGCCATTCTTTTATTTAACGATGCCTGTGGGATGGGGGTGGGAAGAAGAAAAGACAGCTTTACATAAAAAAAAAAAAAACATGACTTCACTTACTCCAAATATAACTGAGTGAAATGTTAGCAAGATGTGTTATCAGGGCTAGCTAATCTTGAAAAAAAAATAAGAGAAAATATTCTGGGGCATTCTGTCAGTGGCAGGAATTATGTGATACTAATTATAGTGCTGTGTCAACAAAAGATGAAGAGGGAGATTTTAATAGAGAATACGTATCTTATTGTTGGACTGTACTAAAGTTGAAACATATGCTAAGAGGAAATAAATACTGGCTTAAACAGCAGCATACTCAAGTTTGAATTGGAATGTAAAAACCTCTTCTACCCAGAAGTGTTTTCTATAGCTTAGGTGACCAAGACTCTTATAGGCTTAATTTCCCTATTATCTGGGCCCTTAGAGCACCTTGCCCAAAGCCACCCCTAGCTTTCATTAATCTACTTTTTTTTTTTTTTGAGATGGAGTCTCACTGTTGTCGCCCAGGCTTGAGTGCAGTGGTGTGATCTCTGCTCACTGCAACTTCTGCAGCCTGGGTTAAGCTTCTTCTGCCTCAACCTCTTGAGTAGCTGGGATTACAGGTGCCTGCCATTATGCCTGGATAATTTTTGTACTTTTAGTAGAGACGTGGTTTCGCCACATTGGCCAGGCTGGTCTCAAACTCCTGACCTCAGGTGATCTGCCTGCCTCGGCCTCCCAAAGTAAATCTACTTTTAGTGTTTGGCATAACCAGGTATTATCCACACTCATCCTAACTCCAAACCAGGGGCTGGGGAAATTATTGGTTATTCTAGGATGAGTGCTGGTTTGGGGTGGCTATTAGAGAGCAGTCTTTGGCTATTTTCAGCTTGATGGTTCATGAGTTAGGAATAGAAAGTGAAGATTAGGCTCTTGAACCTCAGGTTTAAACCAAATCTGAAATGGTCCAAATCTGAAATGATAATGTGGAACCTCATAAATCCTATACTTTCCCATAGAAGATCACACAAAAAGGGAGGCAGATAGGAACGAATAGTTAAATTTAGTGATTTGTAAAGCCTCTAATTAACCCAAAAAGAATTTGGGTTTGAATTTTTGTTATTAATATTAGTGTTGAGCATTTACAAGCCAAAATATTTAGGTAATCTGTAATGAAACACTTTCATTAACTAAATTTGGAATTCACTCAGTCCACTACTATCAAATAAAATGAGGGCTGATTTCATGAGCATGTGATCTGTGCAAGTGCAGGGGTCCCCAGTCTTAGAAGGGCTCTAAGCTTGGCTGAATGCTGTGCTGAAATTCTTAATAATTTGTTTAACAAGTGGCTCATACTTACATTTTGTACCATAGATTACGTAGCCACACCTGAATAAGATCCATTATGACTGGGCTGTATCTTATATATTAGTAGTGAGAGAGAATAAAATAAATATTAAGCAAAAATGAGGTGTTGGCTAGCATAAGCTGTATAGTAATCATTTTTAAACACCATATTTTCCTGAGGCCTGATCTTCCCAAAGCAATTTTCTTGTGCTCCCTTTGTAGTCCAGATAGGAAATAACTTCATGTAGGAAGATTTTTACTCCTCTGGGCATACGAATTTTAAGGACAACTGAGGAATGAACTCAATGAAGAAATCTAAAAGGAATGAATTGCTAATGGTAGACATTTAGGAGAAATTTTTTTGGGAATGGATTTTTTGCCACTTTTCCTTTTATATACAATGTGCACTTCCATTTAATATTTGAGCTGACAACTGTTAAAAACAGCCATTTTCCCTGCTCTTGCTCCCTATTGCAATTTCATTTCTCATAGCAAAGTCCCTCTTTTTCTGCTTCCCTAGTAGTTTTCTTCACTAAAATTTCTCTAATGTTCTTTGTATAAAGAGGGTAGCAAGAAAACGCCTCCCCAATCAAATATCAACTGAAACCGCCTATTGGCTGTGGTTGATTTTTACCTCAGTCAGTAGCCACAATTTCCAAGACAATTTCCCTCCATGCTCTTTTATGCCACCCCCAAATTTGTCTGCTCACAGCATTATGAATCTCAATACAGCTGAATCATGCAGGTCTGATTTAGCCTGCAAAAATGTCAGTCAAAGCAAGCAAGATGTACTCTTTGGCCTTGAGTGCTCTAAGCTGCTATGAATCACAGGTTTAGTTTTTGCCAAATGAAAAGCAATTTCACTTGCAAAAAATATCTGTAGGGATACTTATAGCTTTTAGCTTATAGGGAAAATGTACTTAAATTGTCCAGGGAAAAGGGGAGTTTGTGTAACACACACACACACACACACACATACACACACAAACACAGAGTAATATATTTTGTATATTTATACAGTATATATATACAGAATACTGAATATATATTCAATCTTTTATGAAACCAGATAAAAGCTAGCATTTACTGCATTTGCTTTTAATTAAAATCTTTTTCATTTTTGAGCTTCATCTAACAGGTGTTAACCATTAGACTAATAAATTGCTTCTTCAAATGGACCATGTCAATGAGTTGATACCTAATAAAGTTCATGTTTTCGTAAGGGAACACTTCAGTGAGACTTGGTAATCGAGAATTTTGTAATTAGTTGCCTAAATATTAAGCAACATGATATTTTCTCTGACTCCTATTTAAAAGCACCAGGCACAGTGTGAAATGCCATTGTGAATATTGTAATCAATAATTTTGGAATTTCTGTTCTTGAGAGAGAAGGATTTTACACAAATTATTAACCTTCTTTTTCACCTTGGAATTCAATTCCAAAAATTGCAAGCTTTGTTCTGTTAGTGTGGCACTTCATCTCTAGCCATAGAACACTTATAATGGTCAAAGGAGCAGCTTTCATTTCTTGTAAGGACTGTCTACCCTGACTTAAAGTACAACTTAAGATGGTGTTCAATATGTTCAGTCAACACTAGCCTTCAGCTAATCCAAGAAAGCTCTAAACAATGGTTATCCAAGACAGTGGCAGCCCCATTAAGCTGTCTAAAACATCTCATCTTATTTTTCCCCCAAGATTGTTCTTGTTATGAGCAATTTTTGTGGTGTAGAAAAGAATGTGAAGAAGTACGCATTTTAGATAACATTTCAGATTAGGCTATTACAGTAAAATTGAGCATCCCAATCAAGTCATTGAGCTTCTAAACTGATTTACTACATCTATTATCTCTTATGTTTTTAACTATTTGGAAGAGACAGAAAACTATAACTGATTTCTCTCCTGAAAGTGTTCTCAAGGAAGGAAAGCATAGAAAAGGGTAACGCTGGTATATTAGATTCGCGATCTGCTGAAAACATAATAAAAAAGGCATTTTCTAAAAATGCTGAGAGATTTTGACCTAACAAGATTAAGAGGCAGATAAGAAGTAAGAATTCTATGAATTCTAGTCCTGGTTGTAATAATAACTTTGGTAAAGTCATTTAACCCTGGTTGCTCTCATATTTCTTTGTCTGTAAAATGGGAATGATGTTTCTTATCATAATGCCAGGATGAGATATTTGATAAATGGTAGCAAATCCTTTCTGTTATTAACTGTGAGCTTCAATTTCTACATTTGACTTCCTCAAAAGTTAATATTGTCTGTTTCATAAAATTGCAATTTTGTTTTAAGACGAACAAATTTTAATATACTTCATATATTTTGAGTAGCTATATACTTTTCAAGGGGAAGTCACATATTTTAAAAGCACCTGACTTAAAAATGTTTTGGATATTTTTCATATTTTATACTGAACATGTAGGTATAATGAGAAAATCTACCAATAAATTCTTTTAAAGAACGAGATGAGCAATGCAAATTACAAAGTCTTTTTACTGGTTTTATTAAGGTTTTATTCTAACTTACCAACTGATGTTACCAGAAAGACCTTGAAGTATTTTTTTCTCAAAATTTTGAAGCTAACCGTTTTAAACATGAATATATCTTCTGTGGCTTACAGTGCATTTATATAATACCAGAGTTTGTTTTATTGATTTTAATTATGTAATTTTCTCAACTTCAATTTTTGCATGTGTGAGTAATGGACATTTAATTTATAATTTGTTGGAAGATCTATGCCTCAATATGCTTTTGACACAGTCTGCCTTGAGGAAGACAGATATTTATTTTGAATAAGCTTAATCAGTTACCTTTCTCACTGATTGGTTAAAACTATTTTTTTTCTTCTGAAAAGTAGCTTAGAAAATATTGAGTATACAAAATTACATAATTCTATATCACTGATTACATTTCCTTTGAGTTTTATGGCTGTACTCAAGTTATCTCTTATTTTCATTGCTTAGTATGCCATTTTTATTACTGGTAGAATCATTTTGAAGCTGAACACACAAAATAGAACTTACAGGATTTAGGCTTAAAATAGCAATTTAATATAAATATTGCTATCAATATATTCATTAGATAGCATACATTTTTGTGCTTCCTTATAAACTTTCCCTTGATTTTTTTAGTTTTAAAAAAAACCCTTCAGGTAATAGTATAACCTAGACCCAGGTTTTCTGGAACCTGAAATTTTTGCAGCTTCGGAGGTCTTCTTTAAGAAAGAGAATATAAAATTAAGAAGAGTATTAAGTGTCAGTTTGGAAGGGACTTGTGCAAATGAGAGGCCCTTAGGCTTAAGCTGCATTAGCTTCAAAGTCAATATACTCCTGGGGTAATAGTTGTTTGACTCTTCCACATTGTTCAAAGGCATATTTACAAAGAATTCAAGAACCTAAGACACAGATTTTAGCAGTAAGAATAAGAGTAATAAGAGCTACTACTTACTGAATGATTATGATATGTAACAGGCATTGGAAGCCCTTTATATGTATGATCTTATTCAATCCTCAGAACCATCCTATGAGGTTGCTGTTATTTCACTTTAGCTTTTTGTCAAGGAAACTAAATTCAGAGAAGTAATTTGGCCAAAATCAGCCAGTTATCAGATGATAGATCTGGAATATAAAACCAGGCATGAACAACTCCAAAGTCAGTGATATCCTCTCTCCACACAATCTTCTCAAAACAGCATAGCCCATTACTACAATTTACTGAGCACTATGTGCCAGGCACCATGGTAAATGCATGTAATCCTTTCAATAATTTTATAAAGTAAGTGTCAATATATTCATGTCACGGACGAAATGAGAAATCAAACATATGTTTGTTTGGCTCCATAAATATACTGTAAGAAAGGTAATTCACACAAGGTCTCAAGCACTTTCATTTTAATACTGAGCCCACAGTATTGTTGATGTCTGCACAAATTGCAGCTACAAATATTCAGGGAACTGAAAATGTGCACTATTTAGCAACACTTTTTCTTTAGCTTTGACTAATTTATGGGAGCAACTGGCATGATTAGTAGGCACTCCAAAGAAACCTATACAGTTTCTTGTTTTAGTGCAGGAGAAGATAGCCTCCATACATTACTTTTACAACTTTGAAACTGAGAAAACAGTATAAATGTCCATGGTTGAACAAATAATTTCTTTCCTTTAATTGCTCTGGAAACTTTCTCCTGTCTTATGACTGACAATGTGCCACTTTGGTTAATTCCTTTTTTATTGTTTTCATCTAACTTAATGAAGACAAGTTATTAATTAATACTTTCTCATTCATATGTCTATATGTTTTCCTTTAATAATACAATTTAAATTTTTTCACTAGTAAGACAAGAAAAAGATTTAAAAGTTACTCATTTAAAGATACAGAACTTAATAATAAAAATAATTTATATAGGAAGGGTCTTTTGTGGAAACAAAGTACTTTATGTTTTCTTGCTGATCCCAGGAGCACAATCTATGAGTCTAAATTTAATAGAATAGTATTAAATTCCTTTAATTTTAAAATTAAATTGGATATTTATAAACTATGAAATAAAAATGAGCTAAGTTAAAAATAAATATCCTCTTCTAAAGTACAGTTAGGAGGAAGAAACGCCTAGTTGGCAATGTCAGGTAAAGTGAAGAAGATACATAAACTTAGCATATTCATGGCTTGGAGTTGCTGCTGACAAGAAAACACTGTAATGGTGCATATTCTCTTATAACCAAGAAAACAGTCAGTAAAACGATGGTCAAAAAATAGAATACTCATTTGCTCCTTAAAATATGAAAATGTAATTAGGTTTCAAAGGCATAAAAATTACATAGTGTTTTGATAGGGCCTTGATATCCTGTCTTCTTAATTCCAATAGTAATGTAAATAAGTAAATCTACTAAGTCATAAAATAGCAAATCATAAAGCAAGAAAGAAAAAGGTTTTTTAAGCATCTCTACAAGAGCAGAGAGACTATATAGTAATAAAAAGGCCACCACGTATCTCTGATAATTTATGTACATTAGCTCTACTTCTCATAATTAGCAACATATATATTATTATTCTCATTTTACACACAAAGAAACATGAGGCTAAGAGATTCAGCAATTTATACGAAGTCACAGAGCCAGAAACTGGAAGAGGTAGCACACAAATTTTAGGCTGTGCAGGAAATGAATGAGAAATATTTTTATATCACACTATCAGTTAATCAATTATTGAGCATTGGGTATATTGATGTCTTTAACATTCTTACTACCAGTAAATTTATAAATCTGTGGTCTGGAAGAGAAAAATGACCTGCTTAAAATATCCATGAAGATGTTCAAACCACTCAGTACTAAAATTATAATAACAAAGCTCTGCCTAGAATTAGAATCCCCAATCATGGTCCTGGGATAATATTAAGATAACAAACAAAACTCTACTGAGGTGATTATGATATGCAGTCAGGATTGAGATCCACTATGATACATTAAGTTAAACTGACCAATAACAATGAGAGTGAAGTGATAAAAAAGAGATTAGAGTAAGCTGAGCTATAAAGAAAAAGAGAACATAGAGTAATAGGGATGATAGAAGTCTTGAAAGTTAGTGCTGGTTGATAGGTAAAGGAACAGGTGAAGAAAATTCTAGGGAGAAAAACATGATGAACAAAACCATAGGTGCAAGAATGAGTCTGGTGCAAAGAAAGAAAAAGTAGTTAGGAGAATATGGGTAACAAGGAGAGCTACTGAAATACAGTTTGGATTTGATGTGGCACTCAACAGGGGACTCTCAGCTTATAATCACAAGAAGGGACCTGAAGAAGGAGGTGGTCTACTTTAACTAATCTAGTTGTGGTATGCAGGATCCATGGGACAGGGAGCACAAGCACAATAGATGACTGCAAAATTCCCACCCTCAAGACTAGAATAATGATGGCATTGACAAAAATGGGGCTGTTGGGAGAAAAAGGGAGTTTGGAGGAAGACAATGGTACTTATTTAATGAATGTTGAATGAATGATGAGTCTATCTGGGACTTGTTCAGTTAGGAGGAGAAGTGTTCTGAAATTATTTAGGCTACAGAGTTGAAGATATGGTAAGGCTACACAATGCCCATGTTTAATAAATAAATGAGTGAGAAAAGTTTGAGTGATTGCAGAAGCACTGAGAAGAGATAAACTCTCAGGACACTGTGAGTCATGAGATAAAGCAGTGGGTCATAAAACCTTCATAATAATTATCATAAACCCTTGCAATTGTGAAAGGCTTTGCAGTCTAAAAAAATAATTCTTACAATAACTCAGTGATGTAGAGAGAGCAAATGTTATTATCCACAATTTTCAGATGAGTAAATTGCAGCTCAGAGTTTATGTGACTTCCCCAAGGTAACACAACTAGTAATTAGGAGAGCCTGCACTCAAATTCCAAGGCTTTTGACTCCAAATTTGTTCATTAATCAAGGCCAGTTTATATAATTCTAGAGAAGATTCAGCCCATGAATGCATAATGGTCTGAAGATAAGAAAGGATTTATAAAACGGATATTTTAAAAAAGAAAAATGAGAGCAAAAAGCACTTTTTCTACACTTGATTGTGGATTTCATATCTTCACTCTATCCCCTTCCCTCTACAATGGAAAACCAAACTTACCTTCATCATTACAATGTACAGTGCTGGGGATTTGTTACAGCAAAGTTCCATAAAAATGTGAATTCATATGCCAGTTAAAACTATGAGATACTACTTTTCACCATTAGATTTTCAGAGTGAACTGTTTCCTAAAAGACGATATTGACAAAGCTGTGGGGAGATATTTTCATAATTGTCAGTAAGAGTCAAAGGTTGTATAACAATCGGTGCTTCTTAACAAGGGACATTTAGTAATGTCTGGAAACATCTTTGGCTGTCACAACTGGAGGATCTGTTAAACAGCCTACAGCACATACCTTCACACAGTAAAGAATTATCAGGCCAAAATGTCAGTTGTGTCGAGGTTGAAATACTCTGTTCTATAATGATCAATTTGGCAATATCTGTCAAAATTACAAATGCCTATCCCTTTTGAATCAGCAATTTGAATTCTATGATTTTTTCCCCTAGATATACTTGTGTAAGAGGCATTCAATCAACAAATATTCATTAAACATTTATTCTATGAGCTAGGGTTACAATAGGAAACAAATAAAAAAAAACTCTGCTTTTTGGATCTAACATGCTAGTATGTGACAGGAGTGAAGTTTGATAATGAAAGCAATAAAGAAAATACATAGTATATTAGATGATGATAAGATCATTAGTGAGCAGGACGGGTAAGGATGGTTAATAAGGAGAGCTGGATAAGAATATTCACTGTCGCATTGTCTGCAATAGCTAAAGATTGGAAAAAGTCTAATTGTACATCAGTGGGGGACTAGTTGAATATAGTACTGTGGAACACTATACAGCCATTACAAATGAGGTAGTACCCTCCACAAAAATTAACTCAAGATGAATTGTAGACCTAAATGTAAAATGCAAAATGATACAACCTGTAGAAGATAACATAGGAGAAAACCTAGATGACCTGCGGTACTGTAATAATTTTTTACATATAACACCAAAGGCTTAATTCATGAAAGAAATTATTGATAAACTAGACTTCATTAAAATTAAAGACTTATGCTCTGTGAAAGACAATGTAAGAGAATAAGAAAACAAGTTACAGACTGGGAGAAATATTTGCAAAATACATCTGATAAAGGCATGTTATCCGAAACATATGAAGAACTCTTAAAACTCAACAATAAGAAACAATCGGTGAAAGACTGTTAACTGACACCTTACCAAAGATGATACACACATGGCAAAGAAGCATATTAGATGATGTTCTATAGATCAGAGAAATGCAAAGTAAAACAGCAATGAGATACTATTTCACGTATCTTAAACTGACCAAAATCCAAAACACTGACAACACCAAATCCTGGCAAATACATAAAATAACAGGAACTCTCATTCTTTGCTCATGAGAATGCAAAATGGTAAAGTCATTTTGGAAGGCAGTTTGGCAGTTTCTTACAGAACTAAACTATCCTGACCATATGATCCAGCAATTGTGCTCCCTGATACCTACCCAAAGGAGCTGAAAACTTATATCCATACAAAAATCTGCACATGGATGTTTATAGCAGCATAATTAATAATTGCCAAAACTTGGAAGCAACCAAGACTCCCTTCAGTAGGTGAATGAATAAATAAACTGTGATATATCCAGACAATGGGATATTATTTAGCTCTAAAAAGAAATTAGCTATCAAGACATAAAAAGACATGGAGGAGGCTGGGCACGGTGGCTCACGCCTATAATCCCAGCACTTTGGGAGGCCAAGGTGGGCGGATTGCCTGAGGTCGGGAGTTTCAGACCAGCCTGGCCAACATGGCGAAACCCCGTCTCTACTAAAAATACAAAAACTTGGCTGGGTGTGGTGGCAGGCACTTGTAATCCCAGCTACTTGGGAGGCTGTGGCAGGGAGAATCGCTTGAACGTGGGAGGCGGAGGTTGCACTGAGCCAAGATTGCACCATTGCACTCCAACCTGGGCAACAGAGCGAGACTCCATCTCAAAAAACAAAAAACAAAAAACAAAAAACAAAAAACAAAGATATGGAGGAAACTTAAATGTATATTTCTGTGTGAATATGCATTTCACAGTCTGAAAAGTCTACATATTATCACAATAATCATAGAAATGTATGATTCAAACTATATTACATTCTGGAAAAGGCAAAATTACAGAGACAGTAAAAAGATCAGTGTTTGCCAGGGGTTGGTAGGGGCAGGAGTGGGTGTGGGGATGCATAGACAGTGCACAGAGAATTTTTAGGGCATTGAACATACTCTGTATTATATTATAATGATAAATACATGTCATTACACATTTGCCCAAACCCACAGAATGTAAAACAGAAAGAGTGAACTTTAGTGTAAACAATGGACTTTGGATGATTATGATGTGTCAATGTAGATTCATCAAGTGTAACAACTGTATCACTCTGGTGGGGATGCTGATAATGATGAAGGCTGTGCACATAAAGGCAGGAGGTATACAGGAAATCTCAGTACCTACCTCTAAATTTTGCTGTGAATCTAAAACTGCTCTAAAAAAATAAAGTCTTTAATTTTTAAAAAATGTAGTTGTTCCTTAATTGCTGATATGGAATTATCTAGCAAGGTAGAACACTGCATCTATAAAGCAGAGAACACAAATACTAGTACCTGTATACAATACTTCAAAGAAACACAAAAATCCCGAAAACAGTGATTGCCTCTAGGAAGGCAAGTAGGTGGCTATAAAATTGAGATAGAAGAATGGCTTAGTTTTCATTTTCACCGTATCCTCTTCTGTTTCTTTCAAACTTTGAATGTAAATGTTATGTAATAGGCATTTAATATCTACGAAAACAATTCAATATTTCTTCTAAAAGTGTTTCCATGCTATAGAAGTTTTAAAAATACATATATTTTTAAATACAAAAATACATATAAATACATACATACATATGTATATGTCTGTATATATACATTAATGGATATGTGTGTATACACACACATACACAGATATCTTTCTAAATACATATAACAGACACACACACATTTTCTTATTGATTGTGCTTAGAAGTCTTCTCCAGTCCTCCACTGTCTACAGAATTCAGAATCTTTGTGTCCATCCCCGACTCCCCTTCCTTGCCTCTCATCATTTCCCTTAGGCTCCATGTCACAACTAGGCCAACCAGACCATGTTCCCTCTTGAATGGAATGCCCTCTGTTCACTAGGGAAATTTATCTTTTTTCTTTTTCAAGATCCGGCTCAAATACTGCCCTCTCATTGAAATAATTACCCCACTTCTCCTGAGCATAATTAATTTCTATTTTCTTTTTGTTCACAGAGAATACGTACATTTCTCTATGTATGTACTATGTCACATGATCAAGTATCTGTGTCTCTCCATTAGTAGATTATGAGAGTCTCAGGAGCGAGGCCTGTGTTATATTCATGTTTGCAATTCCAGATTTAACATAGATCTTGGTCTAAAAGAGTTGTTCAATAAATATTTTTGAATGATGGATAAATGAATGAATAAATAAATACATTAATTCATGGATGAATCTTAACCTTTGATACAAACTGCATAGAGTAATAGGATTAAAATATATATGCAAAACAAAAAAACTCACTGATAAGAATTTGAGTATATTTATTGCATGATAACTTTTATAACTTATATAAATTATTTAAACCTTCCCAATCCATCTGAAATTTATAAATATTATACAAATGCCATAAAAAGTGCTGATCACATTTTAATATACCTTTATATTTTACCTATTAGTGTTTCTAAATAATTTTTGTTTAACTTAAGAAAGAACATTTCAAAAATTTAAACAAAAATGAGTAAAGGTATTTCAACAGTTAGAAAAATTATATGCTTTCATTTTCTAAGTCACGAAGAAATTCAAAAGTAAAGTTATTAAAGAATAATTATGTTAATGATTAACTGGTTACATTTAAAACTTTTATGTCATTAGAATCTGTCAATATAAATAATTGATAGTAACTTTCTAAAGCATGGAGTAATTTGTATTATTATAGTTTATATAATGTTATGTACTATTTTTGGGAGGTTAGTTTTAGGTAGGATGTAAATGTACCCTTTCTCCCCAAATCACGTTACAATCTAGATAAATTACATGGCAGATTTCAGTTCTCTAAGTTAATCCTTAAGAGAATAATTCATAAGTCCTGATTATTTTTTAAATACTGAGTTCTATATTACTGTGTTGTCTCTTCTCACATTAAATAACTGTTCTATCAATGAATTCTTAATTTTGAACTTTTCATTATTTTCTAGGATGTACTAGATTTTCTGCATTAAATTAATCTGACCCTTCTACATACTTTTAGCCATCATGGATGAGGTCATCCAAATCCTAGCAAATCTGCCAAAAGACCAGGCAGGCTTTCTGAAGAAGTCATCAGTGCAGTCTGAGCCAGGAGGAATAAAACTTCCAGGCTTACTGACATATCTATTAACAGTTTTTGAAACAGAAGAAAGAAGGAAACTTAGTGTTTTGAATTCCTTTTTCCAAGCAGCAAAGAGCCTTCTGCTGGGGCTAGGGCATGCCAGCTACTTCTCATATCCCCCAGAGTTCATGTGTGAGGTGTCATACATGGAGCAAGTGCTCAAAGAGGCTTTGGTGAATAATGAATTCTGACAATAGCTAATTTCTTTTTACATAATTTGGAGACGTTTATTGTGATCTTAGATACTTAAAAGACAATAAGTTGACAAAGAGAAAAGAGCCCTTGTGGGTAAGCTTCCTTAAAACCTCCATCTTCTTAAGGGAGGAAAGTAATGGTTATTGTTGAGTCCCAACTTTGTTTTGGGTAGTATCCTACATATTTTACCTATTTTAGCTCATTTAATTCTCACCACAATCCTGAATTAGTCATTATTGTGCCTGATTTTATTTAAGGAAACAAAGTTCAAAGAACTGAATTAACCTACCCAAGTCAAAATCTTATAAGAGAAAAAGCTAGGATTTTTATCCAGCTGGTATGACTCCAAAGTTTATTGTAACACACCACTCACAAAACAAAACAAAACCCAACACCAACACCACCAGCAACAGCAAATGTGCTGTTATTTTGTCCTTCCTTTTAACTGTAAGTCATCTCAATTCTTTTTTGGAAGTAGGTGAGCATAGTAATAAATGCTGTCAACAAGGGCATCATTCTTCAATCCTATTTTCTCAAATGGAGAATTTAATTGCAGTGATATTTAACTGGGGGGAAGTTATTTATGATTTCTGTGTCTCCACCATACACGTATCTGGAGCAGCAGGTGGTCCAATGAGGTCTTAGAGCACTGGAATCTGTGTTCTAACTTTTTCCTTATCTTGCCCAATGTCTACGTGTCTCCTCCACCTCTCAAATTATTCCACAAGGAGATGACAAACGGTGCCTACAAAGAGGCAAACTTACAAAGTGTAATTATTGGCTTCTTTAATATGTGTTTTAACAGTATTTGAGGCCAATTCCAAGCACTTCACATAATGCATTATTATAATAGAACAAAAGTTTTCTAATAAAACTAGTCTTTTGCTATTATTTTCAGCTTTCTTTTGATAACATGATTTGATTTTTTAAAAAAGAGCTCCAACAGTGCAGTCTTTGAAACTCTACCTCAAATAGGTCAGAGTCTTACTTCCCTAGTTGTGTTGTGCAGCATGAAAGGCTGCCTATGTTTTCTCATGACTTTACTCCTCAGGAGACCTCCCATGGATCATTTCTCTTCGTAAAAAAGAATCTATTGACTGAGCCTATCCTAAAGCTAACAAACTGGGCTTTCCATGGGGAAATAACAGCAAATTGAGTGCAGCTATTGACCAGCCTTCTGTAGTTAAAAATACAACAAAGTATACCTTGTCTGATTACTTTTAAATTACTGGTCATTTTCATGCTCTGCTGGTATTACTTACTACTTGATAACCTTTCAAACAAGTAGAACAAAAATATTGGACACTATCTTCTATCTGTTTTTGTCATCTGATATCCAGTATATATGTATTAATGTATTTTTTATTCATAGCTAATTAGAATAATATTGTTTTTTATGCGTGTGTGTGTTGTTTCAGAAGAAAGATGTTTAAAACTCAATGGCTTAATTATACCAATAATAACCCAATATTTATATTTATCTTTCAATCAGGTTAATAGGATAATAGGAAATAATGTGCTCTATTAAGTCATATAATTAAACTATAAATTGTTTTATTCAATTTTTAAAAGTATTCTAGACATACCACTTAGGAATGTTTAAAATTAGTTATAAATTATTTTTATTTAAAATTCAGTATCAACGAATACATAAAAATATATTTTTCATTCATCTGCTGTCTTTTTGAAGGAGGAAAATGTCATGTCATCACAATAAAATTTATAGAATATTACATGTACTAGAGCAAAAAATAAAACTAAACTTCTTCCCTACTAACATTTAATCAGTATTTCTAAAACCAAAACCAAAACCAAAACCATTAAAACAAAAACCACAAATATATTTAGTACGAGTTTGGTCTTTTTTTTTTGGAAAGGGGAGTAATGAACAGTGTTTTGTAGAAAGTATTAATTGAACTTCCAGCACTATGTTGAATAGGAGTGGTGAGAGAGGGCATCCCTGTCTTGTGCCAGTTTTCAAAGGGAATGCTTCCAGTTTTTGCCCATTCAGTATAATACTGGCTGTGGGTTTGTCATAGATAGCTTTTATTATTTTGAGATACATCCCATCAATACCTAATTTATTGAGAGTTTTTAGCATGAAGGGTTGTTGAATTTTGTCAAAGGCCTTTTCTGCATCTATTGAGATAATTATCAGGATCTTTGACAAACCTGACAAAAACAAGAAATGGGGAAAGGATTCCCTATTTAATAAATGGTGCTGGGAAAACTGGCTAGCCATATGTAGAAAGCTGAAACTGGATCCCTTCCTTACACTTTATATAAAAATTAATTCAAGATGGATTAAAGACTTAAATGGTAGACCTAAAACCATTAAAATCCTGCAAGAAAACCTAGGCAATACCATTCAGGACATAGGCATGGGCAAGGACTTCATGTCTAAAACACCAAAAGCAATGGCAACAAAAGCCAAAATTGACAAATGGGATCTAATTAAACTAAAGAGCTTCTGCACAGCAAAAGAAACTACCATCAGAGTGAACAGGCAACCTACAGAATGGGAGAAAGTTTTTGCAATCTACTCATCTGACAAAGGGCTAATATCCAGAATCTACAATGAACTCAAACAAATCTACAAGAAAAAAACAAACAACCCCATCAAAAAGTGGGCAAAGGACATGAACAGACACTTCTCAAAAGAAGACATTTATGCAGCTATGAAAAAATGCTCATCATCACTGGCCATCAGAGAAATGCAAATCAAAACCACAGTGAGATACCATCTCACACCAGTTAGAATGGCCATCATTAAAAAGTCAGGAAACAACAGGTGCTGGAGAGGATGTGGAGAAATAGGAACACTTTTACACTGTTGGTGGGACTGTAAACTAGTTCAACCATTGTGGAAGTCAGTGTGGCGATTCCTCAGGGATCTAGAACTAGAAATACCATTTGATCCAGCCATCCCATTACTGGGTACATACCCAAAGGACTATAAATCATGCTGCTATAAAGACACATGCGCACGTATGTTTATTGTGGCACTATTCACAGTAGCAAAGACTTGGAACCAACCCAAATGTCCAACAACGATAGACTGGATTAAGAAAATGTGGCACATATACACCATGGAATACTATGCAGCCATAAAAAATGATGAGTTCATGTCCTTTGTAGGGACATGAATGAAACTGGAAAACATCATTCTCAGTAAACTATCGCAAGGACAAAAAGCCAAACACCGCATATTCTCATTCATAGGTGGGAATTGAACAATGAGAACTCATGGACACAGGAAGGGGAACATCACACTCCGGGGACTGTTGTGGGGTGGGGGGAGGGGGGAGGGACAGCATTAGGAGATATACCTAATGCTAAATGACGAGTTAATGGGTGCAGCAAAACAACATGGCACATGGATACATATGTAACAAACCTGCACATTGTGCACATGTACCCTAAAACCTAAAGTATAATAATAAAAAAAAGAAAGTATTAATTGAAATCATATGTAATGAGCCACATGGAAAAATATGTATTATATATAGTTCTCTTTGTTTTGACTAAAATTCACATTTTTATTTCTGTAAATTTTATCATATCAATGTAAACTCTTCACAATTAGAAAGTTTTATTTACTCAGGCCAGGTGCAGTGGCTCACGCCTATAATCCCAGCATTTTGGAAGGCTGAAGTGGGCAGATCATGAGGTCAGGAGTTCGAGATCAGTCTGCCAACATGGTGAAACCTGGTCTCTACTAAAAATAAAAAAAAAAAAAAATTAGCCAGGCATGGTGGTGCACACCTGTAATCCCAGCTACTGAGGAGGCTGAGGCAGGAGAATCACTTGAACCCAGGAGGCGGAGGTTGCAGTGAGCCAAAATCATGCCACTGCACTCCAGCCTGGGAGACACGGAGAGATTCCATCTTAAAAAAAAAAAAAAAAAAAAAAAAAAAAAGTTTTATTTACTCAAATATTTAGTGACTATATCATAAAATGCTTTAAATTTCCTCACTCATTTGTTCTCACAAATGTCCCCTGGTCACTCCCCCAGGGTCCATCTGACAATATGGGTAGGAGACATTTTTGGTTATCACAAATGGAGCAAGTGTGTTACCGGCATCTAGTCTGTAGTGGCTAGAGAGGGTGCTAAACATCCTATGATTCACAGATTGGCCCTCCACAACAATGGATCACTAGTGCAAAATGTCACTAATGTCTATGTTTTCTCATAGAACAACCCAAATATGTATTCACTAGTGCAAACTGTCACTAGTGTCACAAGTTGAGAAACCCTGGTTTAAAGAGAAAGGTAAATCAAAACAGAAATGTATTTAAAAATGCCAATTTCCTCAAGACAAAATACATTCAGTCTAACCCAGACTTCCTGCATCCGCATAAACAAAATAATACAATATTATAGGCACTAATTTTTGTATTTCTGAGCTCCTTTTATTGCTCTATAAGATTAAGGTAGTATAAATGCCTATATTAATGGGCTGTTGCAAAGATTGAAGGAAGTATTTTAAAATTCTAATACAAATATTTTGTTATTGACACTATTACATAACAAAAAGTTTTTTTATAAAAACAAAATTGATTCTGTTGCATCTACTCTATATAGTAAAGTACAAAAATAAGCTAATGTATTTTAACATTTATGTACACCCATAAGAATTAAAAGTATTCTGCTATTGCTGAGGTTTGAGTAGGCAGGTTTTACCCTCATAGTGCAAACAAAGCCCCCAGGAAGTTCGAACTGGGCAGAGCCCACTGCAGCTCCCTGGGACAAAACACCTGGGGGAAAGGGCAGCTGTGGGCGCAGCTTCAGTAGATTTAAATGTCCCTGCCTGACCGCTCTGAAGAGAGCAGCGGTTCTCCCAGCACAGCGTTTGAGCTCCGATAAGGGACAGACTGCCTCCTCAAGTGGGTCCCTGACACCCCCATGTATCCAGACTGGGAGACACCTCCCAGTAGGAGCCAACAGACACCTCATACAGGAGAGCTCTGGCTGGCATCTGGTGGGTGCCCCTCTGGGACGAAGCTTTCAGAGGCAGGAACAGGCAGCAATCTTTGTTGTTCTGCAGCCTCCACTGGTGATATCCAGGCAAACAGAATCTGGAGTGGATGCCCAGCAAACTC
Source organism: Symphalangus syndactylus (assembly GCF_028878055.3). Classification (NCBI taxonomy): domain Eukaryota; kingdom Metazoa; phylum Chordata; class Mammalia; order Primates; family Hylobatidae; genus Symphalangus; species Symphalangus syndactylus. Next base: position 22,699,506 of record NC_072424.2, read on the forward strand.
CAGCAGACCTGTAGCAGAGGGGCCTGACTGTTAGAAGGAAAACTATCAAACAGAAAGGAATAGTATCAACATCACCAACATCAAAGACCAAAAGTAGATAAATCCATGAAGATGGGAAGAAACCAGTGCAAAAAGGCTGAAAATTCCAAAAACCAAAAGGCCTCTCCTCCTCCAAAGGATCACAACTTCTCACCACCAAGGGAACAAAATGGGACAGAGAATGAGTCTGATGAATTGACAGAAGTAGGCTTCAGAAGGTGGGTAATAACAAACACCTTCGAGCTAAAGAAGCATGTTCTAACCCAATGCAAGGAAGCTAAGAACTTGGAAAAAAAGGTTATATGAATTGCTAACTAGAATAACCAGCTTAGAGAAGAACATAAATGACCTGATGGAGCTGAAAATCACAGCACGAGAACTTCGTGAAGCATACACAAGTATCAACAACCGAACTGCAAGCAGAAGAAAGGATATCAGAGATTGAAGGTCAACCCAATGAAATAAAGCAAGAAGACAAGATTAGAGGAAAAAGAGTGAAAAGAAACGAACAAAGCCTCCAAGAAATATGGGACTACGTGAAAAGACCAAATCTACATTTGACTGTTGTACCTGAGAGTGATGGGGAGAATCGAACCAAGTTGGAAAATACTCTTCAGGATATCATCCAAGAGACCTTCCCCAACCTAGCAAGGCAGGCCAACATTCAAATTCAGGAAATACAGAGAACACCACAAAGATATTCCTTGAGAAGAGCAACCCCAAGGCACATAACTGTCATATTCACCGAGGTTGAAATGAAGGAAAAAATGTTAAGGGCAGCCAGAGAGAAAGGTTGGGTTATCCACAAAGGGAAGCACATCAGACTAATAGTGGATTTCTTGACAGAAACCCTACACGCCAGAAGAGAGTGGGGGCCAATATTCAACATTCTTAAAGACAAGAATTTTCAACCCAGAATTTCATATCCAGCCAAACTAAGCTTCAAAAGTGAAGGAGAAATAAAATCTTTTACAGACAAGTAAATGCTGAGAGATTTTGGCACCACCAGGCCTATCTTACAAGATCTCCTGAAGGAAGCAGTACACATGGAAAGAAACAACTGGTACCAGCCACTGCAAAAACATACCAAATTGTAAAGAACATCGACACTATGAAGAAACTGCATCAACTAATGGGCAAAATAACCAGCTAGCATCATAATGACAGGATCAGATTCACACATAACAATATTAAACTTAAATGTAGACAGGCTAAATGCCCTAATTAAAAGACACAGACCGGCAAATTGGATAAAGAGTCAAGACCCATCAGTGTGCTGTACTCAGGAGACTCATCTCATGTGTAAGGACACATATAGGCTCAAAATGAAGGGATGGAGGAAGATTTACCAAGCAAATGCAAAACAAAAAAAAGCACGGGTTGCAATACTAGTCTCTAATAAAACAGATGTTAAACCAACAAAGATGAAAAGAGACAAAGAATATTACATAATGGTAAAAGGGATCAATGCAACAAGAAGAGCTAAATATCCTAAATATACATGCACCCAATACAGGAGCACCCAGATTCATAAAGCAAGTTCTTAGAGACCTACAAAGAGACTTAGACTCCCACACAATAATAGTGGGACACTTTAACACCCCACTGTCAATATTAGACAGATCGAGAGAGATAATTAACAAGGATATCCAGGACTTGAACTCAGCTCTGGACCAAACAGACCTAACAGACATCTGCAGATTTCTCCATCTCAAATCAACAGATTATACATTCTTCTCAGCACCACATTGAATTTATTCTAAAATTGACCACATTAATTGGAAGGAAAACACTCCTTGGCAGATGCAAAAGAACAGATCATAATGAACAGTTTCTGAGACCAGGTGCAATCAAATTAGAACTCAGGATTAAGAAACTCACTCAAAACTGCACAACTACATGGAAACTGAACAACCTGCTCCTGAATGACTACCGGGTAAGTAATGAAATTAAGGCAGAAATAAAGATGTTCTTTGAAACCAATGAGAATAAAGACACAACATACCAGAATCTCTGGGACATAGCTAAAGCAGTGTGGAGAGGGAAATTTATAGCACTAAATACCCACAAGAGAAAGCAGGAAAGATCTAAAATTGACACCCTAACATCACAATTAAAAGAACTAGAGAAGCAAGAGCAAACAAATTCAAAAGCTAGCAGAAGACAAGAAATAAGATCAGAGCAGAACTGAAGGAGATAGAGACACAAGAAACCCTTCAAAAAATCAATGAATCGAGGAGCTGGTTTTGTGAATAGACCAACAAAATAGACAGACCTCTAGCCAGACTAATAAAGAAGAAAAGAGAGAAGGATCAAACAGATGCAATAAAAAATGATAAAGAGGATATCACCACTAATCCCACAGAAATACAAACTACCATCAGAGAATACTATAAATGCCTCTATGCAAATAAACTAGAAAATCTAGAAGAAACGGATAAATTCCTGGACACATACACCCTCCCAAGACAAAACCAGGAAGAAGTCGAATTCCTGAATAGACCAATAACAAGTTCAGAAACTGAGGCAGTAATAATAGCCTACCAACCAAAAAACATCCAGGACCAGACAAATTCACAGCCGAATTCTACCAGAGGTACAAAGAGGAGCTGGTACCATTCCTTTTGAAACTATTCCAAAAAATAGAAAAAGAGGGAATGCTCCCTAACTCATTTTATGAGGCCAGCATCATCCAGATACCAAAACCTCGCAGAAATGCAACCAAAAAAGAAAATTTCAGGCCAATATCTATGATGAACATCGATGCAAAAATCCTCAATAAAATACTGGCAAACCAATTCCAGCAGCACATCATAAAGCTTATCCAGCATGATCAAGTTGGCTTCATCCCTGGAATACAACGCTAGTTCAACATATGCTAATCAATAAAGGTAAACATCACATAAACAGAACCAATGACAAAAACCACATGATTATCTCAATAGATGCAGAAAAGGCCTTCAACAAAATTCAACAGCCCTTCATGCTAAAAACTCTCGATAAACTAGTTATTGATGGAACATATCTCAAAATAATAAGAGCTATTTATGACAAACCCACAGCCAATATCATACTGAATGGGCAAAAGCTGGAAGCATTACCTTTGAAAACAAGCACAAGAAAAGGATGCCCTCTCTCACCACTCCTCTTCAACATAGTATTGGAAGTTCTGGCCAGGGCAATCAGGCCAAGAGAAAGAAATAAAGGGTATTCAATTAGGAAAAGAGGAAGTCAAATTGTCCCTGTTTGCAGATGACATGATTGTATATTTAGGAAACCCATCATCTCAGCCCAAAATCTCCTTAAGCTGATAAGCAATTTCAGCAAAATCTCTGGATACAAAATCAATGTGCAAAAATCAGAAGCATTCCTATACACCAATAACAGACAAACAGAGAGCAAAATTATGAGTGAACTCCCATTCACAACTGCTACAAAGAGAATAAAATACCTAGGAATACAACTTTCAAGAAATGTGAAGGATCTCTTCAAGGAGAATGACAAACCACTGCTCAAGGAAATAAGAGAGGACACAAACAAATGGAAAAACATTCCATGCTCATGGATAGGAAGAATCAATATCATGAAAATGGCCGTACTGCCCAAGGCAATTTATAGATTCAATGCCATCCCCATCAAGCTACCAATGACTTTCTTCACAGGATTAGAAAAAACTACTTTAAAGTTCATATGGAACCAAAAAAGTGCCCTCACTGCCAAGACAATCCTAATCAAAAAGAACAAAGCTGGAGGCATCACGCTACCTGACGTCAAACTACACTACAAGGCAAAGCAAAACAGCATGGTACTGGTACCAAAACAGATACATAAACCAATGTAACAGAACCAGAGGCCTCAGAAATAACACCACATATCTACAACCATTGGATCACTGACAAACCTGACAAAAACAAGAAGTGGGGAAAGGATTCTCTATTTAATAAATGGTGTTAGGAAAACTGGCTGGCCATATGCAGAAAGCTGAAACTGGATCCCTTCCTTACACCTTATAGAGAAATTAACTCAAGATGGATTAAAGACTTAAATGTAAGACATAAAACCATAAAAACCATAGAAGAAAACCTAGGCAATACCATTCAGGACATACGCATGAGCAAAGACTTCATGACTAAAACACCAAAAGCAATGGCAACAAAAGCCAAAATTGACAAATGGGATCTAATTATACTAAAGAGCTTCTGCAGAGCAAAAGAAGTGAGCAGGCAACCTACAGAATGGGAGAAAATTTCTGCAATCTATTCATCTAACAAAGGGCTAATATCCAGAATCTACAAAGAACTTAAACAAATTTACAAGAAGAAAACAACCCCATTAAAAAGTGGGCAAAGGATATAAACAGACACTTCTCAAAAGAAGACATTTATGCAGCCAACAAACATACGAAAAAATGCTCATCATCACTGGTCATTAGAGAAATGCAAATCAAAACCACAATGAGATACCATCTCACATCAGTTAGAATGGCGATCGTTAAAAAGTCAGGAAACAACAGATGCTGGAGAAGATGTGGAGAAATAGGAAAGCTTTTACACTGTTGGGAGTGTAAATTAGTTCAACAATCATGGAAGACAGTGTGGTGATTCCTCAAGGATCTAGAACCAGAAATACCATTTGACCCAGCAATCCCATTACTGGGTATATACCCAAAGGGTTATAAGTCATTTGACTATAAAGACACATGAACACTTATGTTTACTGGGGCACTGTTCACAATAGAAAAGACTTGGAACCAACACAAATGCCCATAAGTGATAGACTGGATAAAGAAAATGTGGCACATATACACCATGGAATACTATGCAGCCATTAAAAAGGATGAGTTCACGTCCTTTGCAGGGACATGGATGAGGCCAGAAACCATCATTCTCAGCAAACTAACACAAGAGCAGAAAACCAAACACCACATGTTCTCACTCATAAGTGGTAGTTGAACAATGAGAACACATGGACACAGGGAGGGGAACATCACACACCGGGGCCTGTTGGGGAGTGAGGAGCTAGGGGAGGGATAGCACTGGGAGAAATACCTAATGTAGATGACAGGTTGATGGGTGCAGCAAACCACTATGGCACATGTATACCTATGTAACAAACCTGCACGTTCTGCACATGTACCCCAGAATTTAAAGTATAATAAAAAAAGGGACTTCTAGTTAAAGAGAATTTTTATTATCAAAAATATGTGATTAATAACATCAAATCTTCCATATGTGCATCCCATTTCATGTTCACAACATCACTGAACACAGGTATTATTATTCCTATCTTCTAGATGGAGAAATTGAGCTGTAGGTAAACTAATTCGCCTAGTGTCATGCCACTATTACATGGTAGAAGGGAGTCTCCCAAATTTGACCTTAGCCCTTGACCAAACTCACACAGAACAGTCCTCATGCAAAACAGCACAGCTTCATTTACAAAAGTGGTGGAAATACTTTGTTTCTATGGAATTTCATTGGTAAAGCAAATAAAATGAAAAGAACACTACGTACTTAAAATACTAGGCATAAATATATCAGAGGCTGGACAGTATAAGTACAAAATAATTGCTAACATTAGTTTGCATAACTCTATCATTTTCTTGTCTATTTATGGAGTACTCACTGTCTATTAAAGTGCACAATGTACTGTAAGCTCTATAGAGGCTTCTTTAAAATAGGTACGATATATCATACAACATAGCACTTGCTTATGTAAATGTCTGTCTTCATCTAGGGGGACTATGAATGTCCCGGTGATAGGAATGTGCATGCTCTTGCTATGGTCAACACTGATCTCCACTACACTAAACGTAATGGTCAATTCTCAGTTCTTTTCATCTTTTATTTATTGTCTGTTACCCTCATTCTTACAAGAATGTAAGCTCTATGAAGGTAGGAGTTTTTCACTGTTTTAAAAGAATGTAAGCTCTATGAAGGTAGGAGTTTTTCACTGTTTTAAAAATCACTTGGCCGGGCGTGGTGGCTCACGCTTGTAATCCCAGCACTTCGGGAGGCCGAGGCGGGCGGATCACGAGGTCAGGAGATCGAGACCACGGTGAAACCCCATCTCTACCCAAAATACAAAAAATTAGCCGGGCGTGGTGGCGGGCGCCTGTAGTCCCAGCTACTCGGAGAGGCTGAGGCAGGAGAATGGCGTGAACCCGGGAGGCGGAGCTTGCAGTGAGCCGAGATCGCGCCACTGCACTCCAGCCTGGGTGACAGAGCAAGACTCCGTCTCAAAAAAAAAAAAAAAAAAAAAAAAATCACTTAACCCTACTGCCTGTAACAGAGTTTGCCCATAATGGGTGCTCAGTACATATTTGTTGAATATATAACTAACTGAATGAGCACAAAATCTTTCTTATTCTCCTGGAAGTGCACTCTCATTTCTCTGAAATCCCTTTAAATCTCTTCTTTGGATGTTTCACCATCTTCCTTGCAGTATAATTATATATCGTCTGATTCCCCTACTTGATGATGAGGCCATAATGAATTCTGAATAAATATTTTTAATGAACTCCATCCTCTATCAGTTTTGAAAACTGCTTTCTGTAAATTAGAAAATTCTCATAAGATTCAGTAATTCATATTTATATTCATTCACATATTAATTCTAACTTGTGCATATCTGAAATATTTTGAATTCCTAAATCAAGGTGGAAGGGGACTGCTATAAAGTAAAACTTTATAGTTGTAATACATTTATAGGGCTATAGAGCCAGATCTACAAAGTAAAGTACATTTAGGTCTACCTACCATCCCTATTTTCTTCATGCTGTTCTTTTCAGTCCTATGAATAACCACTAAAAAAGAAAAGAGAACCCAAATAATACCTTTTAGTTTATGATTTTATTGTTAAAAAAGCAAATATATATGTGTAGGTAAATGTATACTTATATTCTCCCTCTTCTTCGTCAAATAGTAACATACATTTGTTTTCAACTTGCCACTTTCACTTAACAATATTGCCTGAGATCATTCCACAGCAAAATATGAAAACTTTTAATTTTTTTACAACTGTGTAGTACAACATAATACCACACTTCATTCACCCAATTTCTATTAATACATATTTGGGTTGTTCCTAGTATTTTTTGCCACTACAAACAGGGATGAAAAATCTTTTTACAATATTTGACAATGACAGAGATGTGTTTGTGGGATCTAAGGGTGAGTGTATATGTAAATATAGCAAAATTCTCCTCCACAGAGGCTGTACAGTTTGCATTCCCAACAATAAATGAAAGTGCCTGTTTTCTCACAACCTTCCTCTTAAGAGTATTGTATTTGTTGTCTAGTGCTATAGCAACAAGTTACCACAAGTTTAGTAGATTAAAAACACAAATATCTTACAATTCTGGAAATCAGAAGTCAAAAATGGTTCTCACAGAGCTAAAATCAGGGTGATAGCAGATTTGTATTCCTTTCAGAGGCTCCAGGAGAAAATCCATTTCATTGCCTTTTCCAGCTTGTAGAGGTTGCCCACATTCCTTGGCTTGCAGTCCCCTTCCACCTTGAAAGGCACTGATCACACCGTTCTAACTTCTGTTTCCATCACCAGATACATCTCCTCTGACTGACACCTCCTTCATTGGTAAGGACCTTTTGATTACTTTGGGCCCATCTGAGTAATCAAGGATAATCTTCATCTCTCATAACCCTTAATTTAATATCTTCAAAATCTCTTTTGCCACGTGAAGTTCCGGGAACTAGGATGTACACATCTTTAGGGGTCATTTTTCTGCTTACCACAAGTATGTTTTCAACCTTTTGTTCTTTTGCCAACCTTATTGATAAACAATAGTAATTTTAGTGATTTCAATTAGCATTTTTATGAGTGAATTGGAACATCTTTTCCTATATTTAAGGACCCTTTGCTTTTATGTTATGCAAACTATCTTTTGATGTCTCTTGCCCATTTTTATAGAGTTGTTGGTCTTCTTTTAATTTTAAAAGTGCTTTATATTTTAGGGATAACAACCCTTTGTTTATAACAAAAATTGAAAATATTTTCTATTTGTTATTTTGCATTAACAAGTGGAAAATATTTGCAATTATTTCAGTACAAAAAGTTTTTTTTTCTAAATTTTCATATTGTCACCTTTATTAGCCTTTTCCTTTATTGCTTTTGGATTTAGAAGCAGTTAGGAAACTTCTGGCCACTCTGAGGTTACAGAGTAATTCACCTTTGTTTTCTTCTAGTAACATAATAGTTTCTGAATTTAAATTTTTGATCTTTTTAGAATTTGATTCTGTTACATTTGGAACAGATTCAGTTTTCCCTTTTCCCATATAGCTGTTCATCTATCCCAGTACCACTTGCTGAGAAGCCCATTTTTTTCCTACTGATTAATGCCAATTTTTTCATTTACTAAACTTCCACACTTTATTTGATCTATATCTATTTTAATTCTGTTTTTATTAATAGACCTTTCTTTTAAACTATTATATTTTATTATAAAACTACTTAAAGTTGGCAAACATTCTATTAACAACCTGCCCATTAGTGTCCGTAACTGAAATTAAAGTATTTTATTATGTGTTCACGTGTCCTTGCCCATGAGGATTTGAAGTGTTTGGGTACTATCTTAATTCCCTTTTGTTTCCCTAGTGTCTAGCAGTGCTCCTTGCATATTGAAGATAATCAATAAATCACCATTTAAAATGTATAAATGAAAATGGTGGACAGTAATTCTCTGCTGGAATACGTTATGTTTAGATAACAAATGCTGAGTTTTCCAACTAAATGTACAAATCTTGTTTGATCCAACAAGAACTCTGAGCACTAGGCATAAAAGGTATTTCTTACCTCGACTTTATAAATGAGAAACTTGAAGCTCAGAAATGCTTAAGTAACTTTCTCAAGGTCACATAAGCTAAAAGTAGAACTGGAACTGAAATTCTGACTTCAAATTTAATTTTTTTTATGTTAGAGATAAGATGTTTGGCATGATTTCATCCCTTTTTAGAGATCCTCTTTCCATTCCAAAATAATTTTTATCATAGGGATGTACATGTTACTAAGGTCTAAACCTGACTAATAATGAGATGAATCAATTATTCTCCACCAAAAAGAATGCATGAGAGCTGAAATAACAGTTATATAAGATCAGTTTTAAACATTATTCTGAGGAGAATAATATTAATTACATGCCTGAGGGTGGTATTAAAAAATGAAACATGTGAGTTTTTGTTCAGCATATTTACTGTACACGTCTTTTACCCATTTTTCTACTTCACTTATTTTTTTACTAATATATAATGAAAACTATGTATAAATTTGTATGTTTATATATCAGCACAAGGCTCTACACAAAGCAGCCCAGGAAATGTCAATACTGTATTTCTAAGTACGATTAACAGGACAAAAAGAATGAACAAGAATAAAAAGAATTAGTGAGTTTTCTTTGTTTTGGAATTATTGGTTATTGTTTCTAATGATAAAGAGATAAAACAAAATAAGTACAATAAAAATACATAAAATTAGTATAAAAAGATGGTTGAAATCCACTATGTTCTTATACTTAAAAAGTTGAATATCTATTTAACAAAGTTGCCCTGATAATATAGTATTATATTCTAGTTTGTTGTTTGGCAATACATTAACTAACTGATTAACTTAAGAACATCAATTTTGTATTAAGGTCTGTGGTTCATCTTGAAGGATTTACAGTAATATTTTTAATTTAAATACATTTCATTGTGATTATATTGAAAATCATCATAGACTCTAGTAAAATGTCTTATACATTTCATTGTTACTCTGGATCATTAAAAATATATTATTTAAGCTAAATACATTTGCATTTAATAAATAAGCATTCTGAATCTAGATAAAATGTTCATTTCCAGAATTAAGATTCCTAAGGGAGAAAACAAAATTGCTGCTATGGAAGCTAAACATAACGCTGTATAATCGATTGGTCCACTTAAAAGCATGGGCAATGCTCCCTTTGATGACAGATTAAGTAAATATGAGAGTAGACAGCACAAACATGGTATTCTACAACATATTGAAGCAAAGACTATGAACATTGGTCATGCTCTAGAGCAAGCAATGTGGGTGAAAATGTTTTATGAGAAATGTATTTGTAAAGAAATTGAGGAAAAATATTTATATTAATTATATAAATGGTGAGTAAATAGTGATATACAGCATAGGGTGATTGAAACCAAAATAGTCTCCAGGGCTTTCAGAGACACAAAAAAGTTCCAGACCTTTAAAGATAACCAAAATGATCATAAATATTTATGTATGTAAAGAACAATCTCCATTTGCCTGTGTAATGGAAAAATCCAAAATGAATATGAAACTACAGTCCCTACCAATTTACAACAGAGAGGCAAAAATAAGATGTAGCTGATCACTAACATTAATCAAATGAATTATAGATCAGATAAGCATGATGACGGGTTACCTTTCCTTCATTGTATAAAACAGCATGGAAGCTTCAGGAGAGGTCAAAATATTATCACCATTACTGGCTGCCCTGGGAGTAGGTTTCTTTGTTAAAGAAATATCAGAAAAGCAATAGCAGTACATTCTACATGACTTACAGGCTTCACTAGCAAGGCCAGTAGATACAACCACTGTAGGAATGGTTACATGCTTAGGGGCAACAAAGAATATGTAGCTCTTGCTATGGTCTGAATGTTTGTATCCTCCCCCAAATTCATATGAAATCTAATCCACAAAGTGCTGGTGTTACCAGGTGAAGTCTTTGGGATGTAATTAGGTTATAAGAGCCAGACTCTCAAGAATGAGATTAGTGTCCTTATGAAAGAAGGACAACGGAGTGTGTTTGTATCTTTCACCATAAGAGGATACAGCAAGAAGGCACTATTTAAGAACCAGAAAGTCGGGCCCTCACCAGATACTGAATGTTGTCAGTGCCTTGATCTTGAACTTACCAGTCCCTGGAACTGTGAGAAATAAATTTCTGTTGTTTATAAGTCAACAGAAGTTTATGGTATTTTTGTTGTAGCAGTCCAAATGGAATAACACACCTCTCACTAGTTGGAATAGTGAAGATAACTGGTGGGAACAATAAGATCAGAGGAAAAGAAGGCTGTCATTCCAGAGTCAAAAACAAGATCATGTCTCTCTCTACCACTCTAGATTCAAAAACAAGAGCATGTCTCATACAACCACAAAGAATGATATTGTATTTGGGTTCTATTCATTAAATATTCCTTGGTTAAAGTCAGCCTCCTGAATAAGCATTTGGTGATCTTTCAAGTAATCTGAATATATTGCCAGTATTATCACTGAGTTACTGATCCAGTTTTCCCACCTGCAAGATGGGGCCAATATCTTGATTGCCTTTCTTTCTTAACCAAGTGTGATGAGAGCAAGTAAGATAACATGCTGTCAGCTATTTGGAAGAATTAAGGAATGCAGAATTTGAAGGTGTTCTAACAGCATATGTAAGATAACAGGATCATCATTCTGGCACAGGTTGGGAGAATGAATAGAAATGAATTGGAACCCAAAGCTGTTATCAACAGAGGGCGACATGACACAATAAGAAAAGGCTGCAGGCTGTATTTTGTTTCTTTTCTATCTATGATAACTATGTTCCTTAACAAAGTGAATCCCAACTACTATTGCTCATTAAAGCTGTCATGCTTTCACAGTCTTATCTGACTTATAATTGAAATTCTTATTTTAACAGCGTTATTTTAATGTTATTGCTAGCTATGGAATGTCTTGTGAAGAGTGCAACATTAAAGTTAATTTGGTCCTACATCTTTGGTAATGTATACTGTCTGGAATATAATAAACTACAGACACTCATACTTCAACTGAAATGTGTCAAGGTTACTTTCTCAATTATTGTGGTTTGTTATAGGTGACCCCTAACATGGTTAGTTATCATTTCTCACATTTGACGAATCTCATATTGCTTGTGGTCTTTTTTGTTAGAGCAGCAGAAATCAGAACTCCTAATGATGTGAAGTTTTGTTTTCTCTCCTTTTTTTATTCTTAATTAAAACCTGTTATGTATTTCAGCTGAGCTTCCCAGTGAGAAAAATTAGATCAGTATTATAAGAATTAAGAAAGTACTCCTAGGATTATAGTCAATGTGTAATTCAAAAATATAATATACTGAATAAAAAATAGGGGCCAATATTGTTAAGTGGCAACTTCCATTAAGCAAAACCTACAGTTCATATAATTTAATGTCTATAAAATGCTATCAAAGAAACTATATACAAAGTATGCTAATAAAGTAAAACAATCTCACTTAATAAGCTTTTATTCCCATTTAGGTATAATGATTTTCCTATTGCTTATTGAATAAATGCCTGGAATATCATACCTAGCAAATACTCCACATGTAAATAGGTCAAATCAAGAGACTACTAAAACCTTAGGGATTAATACTAAAAGTTTAAAAATTTAAACATTTTAAGATAATTATTTTCAATATTAATATTATAAATCAAAAACTCTGAGATTCAATTAAAAGTTAATCTCTGATGCCTGGGATTTGCTTCAAAATAATCAATGCTGAAGTTCAGGGTAAGAGAGCATAAAGATGAAACAAGATTGGCCATAAGTCAGCAATTCTCGAAGTTGAGTGATATGATTTATCTCTCTATTTCTATGTATGCCCAGTTTTTTTCTTATAAAAGTTAAAAATTAACCTTTGATATTAATATTTCTTTTCTTATATAATGGAGTTATTTCACTAAGAAGGCCTCATAAGAACTGGAAATATACAGCTGTTTATTTTATGAAGATATTTTCCAAAATTCAATTTTTGGATTCTTGTTTTTTAAGCACATATTACATATTCCCCACCCCTTGTCTTTCATTACAAAATATTCCTCAATTGATATCTATGCATATATAGCTATGGGAAAATTAACGTTTGAAGATATGCATACCTATAAATAGGTAGCCAGACCCCACCAATGTTGAAAATTAATTTATGTCTCTTCAAAACCAAATTTTGGGTTGGTGCAAAAGTAATTGCAGTTTTTGCCATTATTTCTGCACCAATCTAATACAACAAGATACCATCACACAGTCATTAGAATAACAAGACAAAATACAAAATCTCAAAAATACCTAGTGCTGTTGAGGTTGTGAAGCAACTGGAACTCTCATGTGTTGTGGAGAGAAATACAAAATGGCATATACACTTTGGAAAATTGCTAAAGTTTAACATACTTTTACCATACGGCCCAGAAATCCTACTGATAGCTTTTTACCTGAGAGAAATAAAAACATATTTTATTAGAAAGACCTGTATGCAAACATTAATGATGGCTTTATTTACAGTAGTTCCAGGTTGTGAAAAATACAAATGTCTACTATCTGGTGACTGGATAAATTAACTGTGGTGTATATACAATGAATAAACTTAGCAAGAGAATAAACTACTGATATACGTAATGGCATGGTTGGAGCTCATTGAAAGTGTTGTGCTAAGTGAAAGAAACAAGACACAGAAGTCTGCATAAAATATGGTTCCCCGGGAGGCGGAGGTTGCAGTGAGCCGAGATCACGCCACTGCACTCCAGCCTGGCGACAGAGTGAGACTCCGTCACAAACAAAAAAGTTCCATTTTCATGATGTTCTGGGAAAGGCAAAACTATAAAGGCACAAATAAGTGGTTCTAATGGTCTTGGGGCAGAGGGATGGGCTTTGCTTTCCATGGTGATGAGCACATTGTATATCTTGATTGGTGTGGTCACTGTATGACTGTACACACTTGTAGAACAAACAGTGATGCAGTATGAATGAGGCTTTTTATTTGTATAATATATTTTTCTGTATTTTACAAAATTTTACAATTAAGATATATTACTTTTCTTAGAGAAATAGCTAACATTATTTAAAAATTAATAACTGATGTTATAACTATATTGCCCTCACAATTCAAGAACATGTAGGAAAATAATTATTGTGACAATCACATTGTCATTCAGTGCTGGATGAAAACTGTGTATATGTATTATGCGTGCATTTACATATTCATACACTCACATTAAATTCAATACAGTGGGAGGCTGATTAGAGGTATATAGTTAATCAAATATTATGGTGAAAAGAGGGTTTGTATATTAATGTAAATATAATGAAGTATCTTTATTACTAATTCTACTAACATTAAACTTACTTAAGTATTCTGAGATCCTATGGTGCTTTGGGTTTATCATCATATGCATGTTATTATAACACATGAGAAATAGTGTGTAGTAAGAGAACTAGACTGAAAGAGAATGAAAGAAGAAGCAGTAGCAGAAGAAGAAAGAGATGATTCGAGGGGTGATATAATTGTCACCTTTAACAGCAGATTCTAAGATATTCTAGAGCATCAATTATGTCATAAGCACTTTTGTGCTATCTGGAATGTCCAGTATAGAGCACTGTACATTATTTTGCTTGATGAATGAAGTCATCAAAATTTAATGTACTTTTAATAAAATGTTATTTGGAACTGCTTGAAATTCAATTTATATAGGCATAATCATTCTATTTTGTGAATGTAGTTTCTAAAAATTTCTAAAATTCCTCCAAACACATAGATGTTATCATGTATCTTTCAAAGAGATTTAAGAGGCCACATATGCAATACATTTTTAAAAGTTTTGAAAGAATGATTCTTCTAACAGGAAGTTATAAGAAAAAAATTTATGTAAGTTCATTAATACTCAATATTCACTCACATTTATTCATGTTGAATACATATTCATTTATATTTACTCCTAGAATAAAAACATATGTGTAGATGTGTACAATATACTGGCTGAACAACTTCTTTCAATGTGGTTACAAAAAGATATTTCCTGTTCATTTAAAATCCGTATTTTTTCTAAACAAAGTTCTTTTTGTTATTTTTTTTAAGTCTGAGGTATTGTATGTGTATTTTAATGCATTAAGATACTATGTGTATTTTAATACACATACAATTTTAATAAAATACACATAGTATCTTAATGCATTAAAATACAATAAGTTGCAAAACTGAGTAATTAAAACACAGATCTACCTAATTGAGAATAATCAATAAATAAAGCAAAATCAGGCAGTCCTAATTACTTTGTAACTCAAATATTTTTTAAGATCTTAAACATCAGTTTCCCCTCTCACTTCTACTTGAATTGTTATTCACAAGAATAGGGACTGTGCTCCTACATAATTTCTATATCCTCAATGCTTCACTGTTGCTCAGCAATCCTTTTTATCACCTTAAGATAATGTTTCTCATTCATTTTTTCTTTATTATTTCTTTCTTTTGTTTCGAACTTTAAGAATTAGTTAAACTCTACCACTTCAGGCAATTTCCTCTAGGACAAGAGAACAACAGAGACAGAGTCAGAGGCAAAGGCAGGGATGTTGTGTGGAGTCAGCTTATTGGGGTGAAATGATAAGAAATGGCTGGATAGGAATGGTAGTATCAGATCCATGTAGAGTATATAGTACATTCTGTAGAGGAGCTGTATTTTTTTTTTTTTTTTTTTTTTTTTTTTTACTATAAGAGATAGGAAGCTAATATGGTTTGTCTGTGTCCCCACCCAAATCTCATCTTGAATTGTAGTTCCCATAATCCCCATGTGTGGTGTCCTGGGAGGCACCTGGTGGGAGGTAACTGAATCACGGAGTGGTTACCTCTACGCTGTTCTCATGATAGTGAGTGAGTTCTCATGAGATCTGATGGCTTTATAAGGGACTTTTCCCCTTTTACTCAGCACTTCTCCTTCCTGCTGCCATGTGGAGAAGGACATATTTGCTTCCCCTTCCTCCTTCATTGTAACTTTCCTGAAGCCTCCCCAGCCATGCTGAACTGTGAGTCAATTAAACCTCTTTCCTTTATAAATTACCCAGTCTTGGGTATGTCTTTATTAGCGGTGTGAGAGTGGACTAATAGAGAAGCCATTGGAGAATTTTGAGCAAGGTGATATGTGAAGATTTGCATGCTAGAAAGATCACTTTAGTAGCAATGTGGAAAATTGCCTGGAAGAGTGAAGGCAGGGAAACCAGTAGGGAGGATAATGTAACAGAGCAGGAAAAAAATCATGAAGGCTTGAAACACATTGGCAGTAGTGAGGATAAAGAGATTCACTTAAGATACACTTAGGCTGTAGAACAGGCAGGGCTCAATGACAGATAGAAAATGAAGAATAGAGTAAAAGGAGATGGATAACTCAGTTTTTGTCTTAACCATCATAGCCTTTGAAACAAATGTTCTACATCTCTTACTATTCTTAAGCTTCAACTATGTACATCAAGTTCACTCTCTGCAGGTGACCTTACTCCTAAATTATCATGAAAAATTATAAGATTATCAAAGGTAAACTCCTATCAAATAGAACCGCTCAAAATGTCTTTTGATCTTTACCCATCATTTTATTATCCTTATACTTGACTTCTTGATCCCTTCTCTGCTTTCACCTCCCCTTTATCCTACTACGCATTTTTTCCCTTGAATATTCCTTCCCCCAAAAGGCTTTCTCTTGAAACTGCCAATTTCTTAAATTACTATCTCATGTCCTTCCTTCCTTTCAATATTGTCAGTTCCAAAATGGTCATCTATCCTTGTTGCATCCACTTTCTCATCTTCACACATCTCTTGTGGTCTGGCTTCTGCCATTCAATAGAAATTACTTCCTCAAAAGCCACCAGTGACTGTATAATTACCAAATTCCATCTTTTCTCCTAGTGCTTATCTTCATTGACTGCTTTGAAATGGATGACATATTTTACCACACCATCCTTCTTGGCATGCTGTCTTATTCTTAATTCTAATGGTTCTAAAACTCTTCAATCTTCTTAATTCTGTACTCTTTCTCAGGCTGTCATTTGAATCTGTTTCCTTGCAGCAATTTTCCTAGATTCTACCTTCAATTCTCTTTTCTCACTCCCATGAGTTCAAGTACATATGAAGAAGACCCAATCTTCTGACCCCTCTCCGTCTTTTTGACCCAGACTATCCCTATATTCAGTTACTTACATTCTGTATATTCTACATTGTCAAAGTTTTCAGTAATATTTGCACCTTAACATTTTGACAATCACTAGTTCAGCTCCTGCCCTTCCAAATTGTTTCTCTACCTCAATTACTTCAATCCAATTGATGCTACAAAATGCTGCCAGTTTAATCTTTCTAAAATTAATCATAAAACTCTTCTCAAAAACCTTCTGTGTGATCCTCGGCATCTTATTTAAATTGTCTTCCATGATATGCTCCTACATTTGCTACCTTAACCCTCACAGCTGCTTCCTCATTGGGTGAATGTGGCCTTCTCACTGCCTCACTCACATACCAAACTGTTATCTGTCTCCGTCCCTCGCTCACCTTGCTCTCTCAACTTGGCATGCTTCTTACTTGTCTCCATCCTCACGTATTCCTATCTCTGCCTACTGACATTTTATGTACCTTTAAAGGCCAAGATAAATGACCACAACCTTTCCTGAAACATTCAGCAATACACTGAGTATTGTATTCCTTTTTCCTCTTCTTCATGCTTATTGCCCTTTTGGCATTAATAACATATTTTTATTGGAGGCATTTTTACACGTACATATCTCTCTTGTTAGTCTGAAAGTTTCTGAAAGGTAAAGATAACATATTTTCCATATCTACCTCCTGTATTGCTTTGCATATAGGTAAATATTTGTGGAGCCAATTGTTCATAGTATATAGAGTTTGTTTTTAAGGTAGAATTTCCAGTTTAAAATATGGAAAAATAAAACTGAGCTGTTATTACTTTTATTTTTCAAGATGTGCTGGGATGAGTAAAAAAATCAAGAAATAAAAACTCCTCCATAAAAAATTGCACTTAAATTTTATATATTTGATAGCCTATTCCATAACATTGTGTTTGTGTGTGTGTGTGTATGTGTGCACGCGTGTGTGTTTAAAGAGATAGGATTGGCCAGGTGTGGTGGCTCACACCTGTAATCCCAGCACTCTGGGAGACCAAGGCAGGTAGATCACTTGAGGTTAGGAGTTTGAGACCAGCCTGGCCAACATGGTGAATCACCATCTCTACTAGAAATACAAAAATTAGCAAGGCATGGTGGTGTGTGCCTGTATTCCCAGCTACTCAAGAGGCGGAGGCAGAAGAATTGCATGAACCCAGGAGGTGGAGGTTGCAGTGAGCCAAGATTGTGCCACTGCACTCCAGCCTGGGTGACAGAGCAAGACTCCATCCAAAAAAACAAAATAAATAGATAGATAGATAGATAGATAGATAGATAGATAGATAGGATCTTGATATTGCTCAGCCTGGCCTGGAACTTCTGGCCTCATATGATCCTTCCACCTCAGCCTCACAAGTACCTGGGACTACAGGTGTGTGCTGCTGCACCCAACTTTCTGCCCCACTTTCATATGTCATTAATGGTAAATCCAGAGCCTTTCTCTATAAAGCAAATTTTAAAAGGCATACAATAATATAAACAAAATTATCAAGTGTAAATATAAGAAAAGGTCTCTGGTATGAAATATGTAAGAACTATGACCTTTGATGAAAAAAAATCTATATTAAGATTTGAGGTAAATTTGCATATTTAATACTCTAAATTTTGACCTAGTTGCTATTTTATTTTCTAAGAAAGTAAAATATGGGAACACATGAAAATGTTTGTTTATCTAAAGTATAACATTATTGGTTTCTTAGATTCTACATAAAAAATATCTAGCTTTACATTTTGAATATCTGGTATTTCAATTCATAAGATTCTATTTGATTTAACAGCATTTTGTAGGATTCTTACAGTCAGTTATTCCATTGAGGATATAAACCTGATGAGATTATCTCCTACTGCATGTAACAGAAAAAAGGAAATACAAGTTAAATTAGTAACTGATTTTATGTGAAACATAAGCAAAAAATATATTAAACAAAATCATAAATTTAGTGTAAAAGTAACTGTCATAGGCAATAACAGCCTAATAAAATATTTAAACAAAAACTAGAAAATAACTACCAGATATTACCAGACATACAATGAATGCTTCAAGACAATCTAAAAGGTTAGAAATAGGAGCCAAAAATATGACTAGCTGATTGCTGTTACTGAGAAAGTTGTATTAATTACGATGTTAATACTAGTTTTGTGTTAATGTTTTAAACACAATCATTTTAACATACATAGGAGTGAGTATTCAAAGGGTTTGAAAATACTCAAATTTACCCTACTGTGTTTCATAGATTGTGGAATGTTCTTGGGTGCAGGAGATACAATCTGCCCATTCTGTTGAGCACAGTTATTTTTGGTGGATTCAATATGTTACCTCTCTTATCTGAGAGTAGGTGAAGGGTGGAGGACAGTGTTGGCAATTCAGTCTTGCTTATCCAAAGCTATAACACTGTTCCCAAGCATTGTTAAACTATATTTATAACTTTCCAATAAAGGATATTATAGTCTTACTTTACATAGCCATTTCTTACTTGCAAGGATGCTGTATAAAAATAGTTTATGCTAGATTGATTCAGCTGTGATATGACCATAAGCTTAAATAATACATTATTCTCTTGAATGGCAGCCAGTATGAATAAGGTTGATCAGGACTATAAGCCTTTTGTACATCCAAATGTTTCTATTTATTATGTCAGACACAGTGAAGAGAAACTAGTTTTTTGTTGTTGCTGTTGTTCATTTTCATCTTTACATTTTTCTCCATCATAGTTTATATTCATCTTAAATGATTTAAGATAAAAATAATATTTCAATAGTGCAATGAAAAATTTCATTTGTAAAATTTTAATTTTGGATGTATACAATAATTATAAATATATATATTTAGCTTTGGACTCAGTGAATTCTGAATGAAAGATGATAGCAGTAATTTACTTTATTAGGACAGTTAACCTAGGGCATTTATCAAATTATTTATTTAAAATGTAAACAAATGACTTTTATCATGCTTAAACTTCAGATTATATTAACTTAAAACCATGTAGATTTCAATAATTTCAGTAATACATTATACTCATACCTTTTTAATAGTTCTATTTATATCATGTTAATATTGAAGAAGCACCATTACTTAATTCTTATTTCATGCTTCAATCAATCATGAAACTCATGATATTTATGTTAATACTACAAATCTGACATTTCCAAAAATTTTTTTCCAAAACATTGTCTGCTAAATGGTTTTGGTGAAGAAAGGTCTTTTTATAATTTTAAAATAAAGATGAAGAAAATTCCAAAATGCAGCTGGGAAACTAGATCTTTCCTCACTTCAAGAACCAAAGGTGTGCCTATAAAAATCTCTTATTTATTGTAAATAATTTTCTTAAAATAAAAAATCATGGCCAGGCATGGTGGCTCACGCCTGTAATCCAACTACTTTGGGAGGCTGAGGCAGGTGGATCACCTGAGGTCGGGAGTTCAAGACCAGCCTGGCCAACATGGTCAAACCCAGTCTCTACTAAAAATACAAAAATTAGCTGGGCATTGTGGCGCGTGTCTGTAATCCCAGCTACTCAGGAGGCTCAGGCAGGAGAATTGCCTGAATCTGGGAGGCAGAGGTTGCAGTGAGCCGAGATCATGCCACTGTACTCCAGCCCGGGCGACAGAGCAAGACTCCATCTCAAAACAAACAAACAAACAAACAAACATACAAAAACATTATCTTCTAAATCATTTTTTATGAAGAATTTGGCAATTTCCTTACAATTTCCTTCTGTCTACTACCAACTGAAAATCATCTCCCTCTCTTAAGGCAAATGGCTCACGGGGCCTATAGGCAACTATGTGCAGTTAGGGATTGGGTCCTATAGAGACTCTGGCGGAGGGAACTCATGCCTTACTTTCTCCCATTTGGACTGGCCAAGCGCATAGGAACCAGCATCAAGACCCAGTGTAAGAATTTTACAGAGGCTTGGTCTAGAGAGAACTGTAAACACCAAGAGAAAAGTCAACACAGTTCTTAAAAGACTATACCTGGACTCTCTGGTCCCCAAGAGGCTTAGAAAGAAGCAGAATTGAGGGTCTGAGTCCTCCTTCTCCCTGAAACCGGGAGAGTACCAAAAGGTCAGTAGGAAATGGGTGGCTTGATTGTTTCTATGCCACTAGCACATTAACAAGTGAAGAGGACCTCCATTCCCATCCCTTTCAACTTGCCAAAGCCTGAGTCTTAAATTGGTGACAATGAAAATAGTGAGCCAAGGCCAGGAAGAGGAATGGCAATCCAAAGAGAACCTGTGTTCAGTAAAATACAGTTGCCAGAGGAGACAACTATAGATAGTGTAAGTAGGGCCTTCCCACTTCAAAATAACCAAATGCTTAATGAAGTATACTTTTCTTTTTTTTTTTTTTAGACAGGGTCTTGCTCTGTTCAACCAGGCCAGAGTGCAGTGTACGATCATGGCTCACTGCAGCCTCGAACTCCCGGGCTCATGCATTTCTCCCACCTCAGACTCCTGAGTAGCTGAAACCATAGATGCATGCCACCATGCCCAGCCTTTTTTTTTGGGGGGGGGGTGGGGGGATGTTTTGTAAAGACAGGGTTTTTGCCATGTTGCTCAGGCGGGTTTTGACCTCCTAAGCTTAAGGAATCCTCCTGCCTAGGCCTCCCAAAGTGCTGCAATTACAAGCATGAGCCACCATGCCTACCCAATGAAGTATACCTTTTAATGCATTGCTGAGAATGCAGCCAGTAAGGGAATGCTCCAAGGCAACCAGATAAAACTGCTCCATGGCAACCAGATAAAACTAGAGAGGGTGCAATGAGCAGCAAGCAAACATGACAGCAGAGTGGCCCTGAGGGTAAAAGTTAATATAAGCAACTCACACAGTAAGAAAACTGAGTTTGAAAATACAAAAATTAGCCAGGCATGGAGGCACATGCCTGTAGTCCCAGCTACTTGGGAGGCTGAGGCAGGAGAATCGCTTGAACCTGGGAAGCAGAGGTTGTAGTGAGCTGAGATCATGCCAATGCACTCCAGCCTGGGTGACAGAGCAAGACTCCATCTCAAAAAAATAAATAAATAAATAAAAAGGAAAACTGAGTTTGAGATTCCTGAACTATTCCAGAGACGCTGAAAGAAGTGACTACAGAATAAGGAGAGGCCCTTGGTTTTTGGCAGAAGCAATCCTCTATGGAGGAAAGCATTCTTTAGGTCACTAGCAAACCACAAAGTAAGATCAAATAAGAGCTCATAAAGATCACCAAATACACAAGGAAATCAGTCATAATGAGTGAGAGCCAGCAGAAATAATCAACAGATTTAGATTTCCAAGGATTTCAGATATTGAAATGATCAGATACAACATAAAAATAATTTTGTTTGGAATGCAAAATGAAGTAATGAAAACAGGAAGAAGAGACTTTCAAAAACTGTCAGATTTAAAAAAAGAACCAAATAGAACTTTAAAAAATAATAAATAATAAAATATAACTTTAAAAAGTAATAAAAATATGTGTTGAAAGTAATCCAAATGGATAGAGTAGAAAGCAGGTCAAAAACAGATTTTATACACTTAAAATAATTAGTGAATTGGAACAATGTTCGGAATAAGCCAAAAGAAACAGCACTGAGAAGGAGATAGAAAACAAAAGAGAATTATCTCAATAGATGCAGAAAAGGCCTTTGACAAAATTCAACAACCCTTCATGCTAAAAACTCTCAATAAATTAGGTATTGATGGGACGTATCTCAAAATAATAAGAGCTATCTACGACAAACCCACAGCCAACATCATACTGAATGGGCAAAAACTGGAAGCATTCCCTCTGAAAACTGGCACAAGACAGGGATGCCCTCTCTCACCACTCCTATTCAACATAGTGCTGGAAGTTCTGGCCAGCGCAATCAGGCAGGAGAAGGAAATAAAGGGTATTCAATTAGGAAAAGAGGAAGTCAAATTGTCCCTGTTTGCAGATGACATGATTGTATATCTAGAAAACCCCATTGTCTCAGCCCAAAGTCTCCTTAAGCTGATTAGCAACTTCAGCAAAGTCTCAGGATACAAAATCAATGTACAAAAATCACAAGCATTCTTGTACACCAATCACAGACAAACAGAGAGCCAAATCATGAGTGAACTCCCATTCACAATTGCTTCAAAAGAATAAAATACCTAGGAATCCAACTTACAAGGGATGTGAAGGACCTCTTCAAGGAGAACTACAAACCACTGCTCAATGAAATAAAAGAGGATACAAACAAATGGAAGAACATTCTGTGCTCATGGGTTGGAAGAATCAATATCGTGAAAATGGCCATACTGCCCAAGGTAATTTATAGATTCAATGCCATCCCCATCAAGCTACCAATGACTTTCCTCACAGAATTGGAAAAAACTACTTTAAAGTTCATATGGAACCAAAAAAGAGCCCGCATCGCCATGTCAATCCTAAGCCAAAAGAACAAAGCTGGAGGCATCACGCTACCTGACTTTAAACTATACTACAAGGCTACAGTAACCAAAACAGCATGGTACTGGTACCACAACAGAGACATAGATCAATGGAAGAGAACAGAGCCCTCAGAAATGATGCCGCATAGCTACAACTATCTGATCTTTGACAAACCTGACAAAAACAAGAAATGGGGAAAGGATTCCCTATTTAATAAATGGTGCTGGGAAAATTGGCTAGCCATATGTAGAAAGCTGAAACTGGATCCCTTCCTTACACCTTATACAAAAATTAATTCAAGATGGATTAAAGACTTATATGTTAGACCTAAAACCATTAAAATCCTACAAGAAAACCTAGGCAATACCATTCAGGACATAGGCGTGGGCAAGGACTTCATGTCTAAAACACCAAAAGCAATGGCAACAAAAGCCAAAATCGACAAATGGGATCTCATTAAACTAAAGAGCTTCTGCACAGCAAAAGAAACTACCATCAGAGTGAACAGGCAACCTACAGAATGGGAGAAAGTTTTTGCAACCTATTCATCTGACAAAGGGCTAATATCCAGAATCTACAATGAACTCAAACAAATTTACAAGAAAAAAACAAACAACCCCATCAAAAAGTGGGCAGAGGACATGAACAGACACTTCTCAAAAGAAGACATTTATGCAGCCAAAAAACACATGAAGAAATGCTCATCATCACTGGCCATCAGAGAAATGCAAATCAAAACCACAGTGAGATACCATCTCACACCAGTTAGAATGGCCATCATTAAAAAATCAGGAAACAACAGGTGCTGGAGAGGATGTGGAGAAATAGGAACACTTTTACACTGTTGGTGGGACTGTAAACTAGTTCAACCATTGTGGAAGTCAGTGTGGCGATTCCTCAGGGATCTAGAACTAGAGATACCATTTGACCCAGCCATCCCATTACTGGGTATATACCCAAAGGACTATAAATCATGCTGCTTTAAAGACACATGCACACGTATGTTTATTGCGGCACTATTCACAATAGCAAAGAGTTGGAACCAACCCAAATGTCCAACAATGATAGACTGGATTAAGAAAATGTGGCACATATACACCATGGAATACTATGCAGCCATAAAAAATGATGAGTTCGTGTCCTTTGTAGGGACATGGATGAAACTGGAAAACATCATTCTCAGTAAACTATCGCAAGGACAAAAAACCAAACACCGCATGTTCTCGCTCATAGGTGGGAATTGAACAATAAGAACTCATGGACACAGCAAGGGGAACATCACACTCCGGGGACTGTTGTGGGGTGGGGGGAGGGGGGAGGGACAGCATTAGGAGATACACCTAATGCTAAATGACGAGTTAATGGGTGCAGGAAATCAACATGGCACATGGATACATATGTAACAAACCTGCACATTGTGCACATGTACCCTAAAACCTAAAGTATAATAAAAAAAAAAAAAAAGAAAACAAAAGAGAAAGACTAAGAGATTGTGAAGATGGAAAGAGGTTTAACACGCATCTAATCAGAGTCTTAGAAGGGGAATAAAGAAAATACAAATGGGATAATGACTCAATAATTTTTAGAAATAACCAAAGACTTGGATCCTCAAATACAGGAAGCACAATATATGCCAAGTAGGTTAAATACAAATAAAGGTATACTTTGTTAAATTGTGATAAAACTGCTGAACATCAAACACAGGGATTTCAGAGAGAAAAGCTAGATTCTCTATAAAGGAGTGACAATTATACTGAAGGAAAGTTTTTAGTACAGTAGTCTTCCCTTATCCATGGGTTCACTTTCCATGGTTTCAGCTATCTGTAGTCAACTGTGGTCTGAAAATATTGAATGGAAAAATTCCAGGAGAAAAAGATTAAATTGCACATAATTCTGACTTGGAACAAGATGCGAATCATCTCTGTCTAGCATATTCAGCCTGCATCTACACTGTATGAATTACTTGCCCATTAATCACTTAGTAGCTGTCTTGGTTATCACATCAGCTTTGTAGTATCACAGTACTTGTGTTCAGGTACCCTTATTTTATTTAATAATGGCCCCAAAGTGCAAGAGTAGTGATGCTGGCATGTTATTAATATTGTTCTATTTTATTATTAGTTACGGCTGTTAATCTATTATTGTGCCTAATTTATAAATTACACTTTATCATAGGTATGTATATCTCGGTTTGGTACTATCCCATATTTCAGGCATCCACGGGGACTCTTGGAACATATTTCCTGGGGATATGAAGGGACCTACTACAGCAACAATGGTAATCAGAAGCCAGCGTCAGAACAATTTTCACATGAACACAATGTGTGAGTGTGACTGTCCCACTGAAAGATAACCAGAATGCTTGATAAAATGTATTTTAAATACATTTCTTAGACTGTAAACAATAAGAGGATACTGAAACTGGAGAGGGGAATAGAAAGACTAAGAGAGTTTATTATCAAAAGACATACGCTAAAGGAATTTCTTAAAGACAGAGCAGGAAAGTGGAAACATTTTAAAAGGAAGCTCTGAAGGTGAAGAACAACTGTGAGCCAAGAAAATACACAATATGTAAGTAAATGTAAACGCATATTGATCATATAATACAACAACAATAATGTTTAATTCAAGGAATGACAAAACTCATAGAACTTAACAAAGGTAACAAAAACAATGAAAACTGGAAGCAAGATTTAAATTGTTCTTACATTGTTAGGGAAGAGGGAAAAATGTTCATTAATTTTTGACTTAAACTATGCCTGTTAAAATGTTAAGAGTAACCACTAAAATAAATAAATTTTATAACATGAAGATCAATTGAGGATAAAAGGGAATATTTTTTAAAGATGGAAAAATAATAGGAAATTCAGGATGAAAAGAAAGCAAAGGTAGGGTTTGAAAAATATTACCAAAAGACACAATAAGCTGATTAGTTAAAAGTAGAGAAAATATAACATTTATAGCCGGTAATTTACAAATGCTTAATATATTTGATCTAGAAGTAAAAAGGCAAGGAATGTTCCAATAGAAAGATGAAGAAAGATATTGAATGAGCTATTCCATCATTTCTAAGTTTTCTAGAACTAATACAATATTTCTTATATAATCAGATGACTATCAATAAATGCTATTAAAATAGAAAAGGATTAGAGAATAATGATCAATAAATGAACATCTAGGAAAAATACAAGTGTTACAGACAATACAAAAATATTCAATTTTACTAACAATAAAAATTTGATTAAAAGAAAGAAGGTAACATTTCTTGTATCAAATTAACAAAGTTGTAAAAATGCTAACAATCATTTTTGATAAGGATGCACGAAAATAGAAATTCTCAAACTTTGCTAAAGATAGTGTGAACAGAGACATTTCTAGAAAGTAAATAAGCAATATACCTCAAGATCCTAAAAGTTAATAACTTTTGATTCAGTAGGTTTTTTTCATAAAGTAAGATTGAATTATATACAAAAATGAAGTGCAGTCTTCTTTATAATAGTGTGAAATTAGAATAATGCTAATTGAAAATAAAATAGGCAAATAAATGATGATATACCACAAAATAATTAAAATGTATTTTTGAATCAAACTTAGATGTGAAAAATGTTCTTATTCTAATACTGAGAAAAACAAAATGCAAAATCACATATAAAATATGCTTTCAATTTTGTAAAAATACAAATATGCAAAATGAAAATGTTATTGGAAGGAAATAAAAGTTCTGGCACTGAATATTTATGGGTAATGGGATAATGAAATATTTTAATTTGTATTATATGTGCATTAATATTTATCTATAATGATGTATTGTTTACATAATCAGAATATTAATAGTAAATGATAATAATTAAAAATATCAAATATCACAAATCAGCTATAAGAAAAAAGGAAACCTGGGGAAAAGTAAATAAGCTGCTTAGGCCAGTCACTGGAACTACTGTCCATGGATATGGCAGGACAGGAATGAGGAACCAGGGGACCACTGACTGTGCCCAAGAGCAGAGGACTGGGCTTAACGTGCTCCAGGAACGAGGCCAGCAATGCTCTTAACAGGACAGCTGCTTCACTTTGACTGCCTTAGACTTGAACAATGCGTTTTTCACCTTGGGAGAGAGGTTTCTTACATAAGACATGAGGCTGAACTGTCCCAATAAACTTCAATGTGATGTCAAAATTAGCACTGTTAGAACTACCAAATAGAAAGTAGACTCGAAATTAATTTTTTCTAGGTTACCATATGCTTCTTACTTGTCCAGTGTCTTTTTGAAAACTCTACTTTATAGTACGCGAAAGCTATAATTTTCTTTATATGTGGAGAGAATCAAAACATTACAAATTTGTAAAATGAAAATTCTGGTATAAAGTAGTTAAAATATGTACAGAGAATACTAATGAAATAATTAGTCTGGTAAAAATCATGCTGTAAACGTTGTCTTTAAAATTATTAATTAGCCTACTTGACTATAATTACCAAATAAAACCATCTTAAATTACTTTGTTTCCACAGAACTGTTACTTTATTAGCATAACAAAACTACAAAAGTTATTTTTATATGAAACTTCTAATAAAAAATAACAGAAAGCTTGTGTGCTGAGTTTATTGCAGTTTAGTAAATCACTTTGATTTCTTTATAGCAATTTAGATTATAATGGATAACTGCTGGAATTCTCTGATCTACTAAGACAGCCTATAACTTTCCAAGTGAAAGTTCTTCCTTAAGATCCACCATTATGACTATTTGAGCACCTGGAATCAAAGTATACTACATGAACTTTAAGTAACTCTATTCTTTACAAAAAATATTCTACAGATATATTAAGGTCTAAGATGTTTCTCAATTTGAACGAAAATCAGCATATATAAAAAGCAATGCGGGAAAGAAACCCTTAGGCCAATATGAGATTTGAACCCTGGTTCTTGCTCTACTGGTGACTGAATTTGTGATCTTCAGCATACGTCTGAAGCTCTCAGAGCCTCAGTTTCCTCAATAGTAAATAGAAAAAAAAGATGAAATATGCTCTGCTTATTTTATAGGATTGACTTAAGACTCAAATGAGATTGAGATAGTGTATGTAAAGGAATTTTGAAAAATAATGTTTTAACCTCAATTTAAACATTTTGATCGTTCCCAAGACCTAGGAAGTTCAAATTCAATCTTCAAAACAGTCTTTAAAAAGAACAAAGTTGGATGACTCACACTTTTAGATTCCAAAACTTGCTACAAAGGTAGAGTCATCAAATAGTGTGGTACTGTCATAAGAATAGATAAATAGATTGGTAGAATAATATTGAGATTCCAGAAATAAATCCTCATGGTTATGGTAAATTGGTTTTCAACAAGGGTCCCTAGACTATTCAATGGAGAAAGAAAGTACTTTTCAACAAGTGGTAAAAAGTTACGATATAATCCAGCAATTCCACTCTTAGGCATATACCCCCAAAAATGTAAACATGTTTATACAATTTTTTTTACACAAATGTTCACAGTGGCATCATTCATAGTATCCAAAAAGTGAAAACAACTCAAATAACCATCAACTAATTAATGTATAAACAAACTGTGCCACATCCATACAATGGAATATCATTTGACAATAGAAATGAATGAAGCACTAACACGCGCTACAACATGTATCAACTTTAAAGACATTATGCTAAGCGAAAGAAGCTAATCACAAAAGATCACACTGTATATAGTTTTATTTGTATGAAATGTCCAAAACAGTAAAATCTTTAAAGATGGTAGACTAATTCTTGCCTAGGGCTAGGAGATGGGTGTGGGGTAGCGGGGGGCAGGGGCTAAAGAAAAATGTGGGGTAGGGAGACTGCTAAAAGGCATAGGGTTTCTTTCAGGGTGATGACAGGTTCCAAAATTGACTTTGGTGGTGGTTACATAACTGTATATATACCAAAAATCAGTGTACTATATATATTAAATTGATGAACTATTGATATATGTTCTATATTTCAATAAAGCTATTTCCATAAAAATACCATATATTAATAACTAGATCTTGATCCCCAGATATAAAGGCCTTTCCTAAATGAGAATTATTTTTCTGCAAAAAGTTGTACAAAAGAAATAGAGGCATGCTAGTTATTAAGAGAACTGAGTAAAAAATAAAAATAGTAAGAATTACAACAATTAATATAATGCTTTATGTTATACCAAGTACTTGCAAAAATGACCCCACAGACAACAAAATAGCAAATCAGAATGAGTCATTTGTTCCCTCTCCTGATTTTAAACATGGAGATAATATGGGCCACAGTCCACTTTGTCCTGAATAGACTGGTACCTATCCCACCTGCTGTGGCGCAGGAAAGCAGCAGTACCAGTCAAGTGCCAGCGTAAGGCTGGAGAATGATTGTGATGGTTAATACTGAGTGTCAACTTGATTGCATTGAAGGATACAATGTATGGATCCTGGGTGTGTCTGTGAGGATGTGCCAAAGGAGATTAACATTTGAGTCAGTGGGCTGGGAATGGCAGGCCCACCCTTATTCTGAGTGGGCACCATCTAATCATCTGCCAGTGAGGCTAGAATATAAAGCAGGCAGAAAAAAACATGAAAAGACTAGACTGGCCTAGTCCATCTTTCTCCCATGCTGGATGCTTCCTGCCCTCGAACACTGGACTCCAGGTTCTTCAGTTTTGGGACTTGGACTGGCTCTCTTTGCTCCTCAGCTTGCAGACGGCCTATTGTGGGACCTTGTGATCGTGTAAGGTAATACTTAATAAACTCCTATACATATAGAATATATACATATACACGACCATATATCTCCTATTTGTTCTGTCCCTCTATAGAACCCTGACTAATACACTGATGACGGGGTAATTATAGGGCTCACCTCAGGGGAGAAATCTCATAGCTATAAAAGAAGATGGCTGGATAACCCTAAACATTCACGTCTCCCTGCCTCAACTGCCGATCTAGCAAATACGTAAATTTACATGTATCTTTTATTTCTTTTATTACTTGGGAAGAAATAAGAAACATATATATATATATATATATATATACACACACACATACACACACATATGGACACATTGGAGAAAAATGTATGAACACTGAGAAAGGAGAAAATTCTGAAAAATTCCAAAAAGGAAATGGAGATCATTTACAAAGGACAAAAAATCAAACTGACATCAGACTTGAGACAATGGTTAAAGCTTTGGAGAAGAGAACTTTGAACATAAAATTTCATATTCAATTAAACTGTTTTGTACATGTGAGAAAAACATATTGGTAGGCATTTAGGTTCTCAAAGATAATGCCATACAAAGTTTCTCTCTCTCTCTCTCTCTTTTTTTTTTTTTTTTTTTGAGAAGGAGTCCTACTCTGTTGCCCAGGCTGGAGTGCAGTGGTGCAATCTTGGCTCACTGCAACTTCCATCTCCTGGGTTCAAGCAATTCTCCTGCCTCATTTTCCAGAGTAACTGGGATTACAGGCGTGCACCACCACGCCCAGCTAAATTTTGTATTTTCAGTAGAGATGGCGTTTCACCATATTGGCCAGATAGGTCTTGAACTCCTAACCTCAAATGATCTACCCGCCTCGGCCTCCCAAAGTGCTGGGATTACAGGAGTGAGCCAC
The DNA here is from genome assembly GCF_028878055.3 of Symphalangus syndactylus. Taxonomy (NCBI): domain Eukaryota; kingdom Metazoa; phylum Chordata; class Mammalia; order Primates; family Hylobatidae; genus Symphalangus; species Symphalangus syndactylus. The sequence continues at coordinate 22,730,485 of NC_072424.2, forward strand.
CGTGCTGGACCCAAAGTTTCTCTTTGAAAAAAGTCTTTTAGAGAGGTTATCTTAGTGAAAAATAAAAGAAATGCATAAGCAAACAACTAGATATCAAAAGTAAAGGAGAACAAATAAAGTTCATTGTTCTTTACATAGGCCATAATAAAGAAAGAAGTACATCCATAATGTTTTGATAAAAATTCCAGGTGGTATTACTATATGGAAGGAGAAACAGAGGGAAGTTGAGAGAATGCTAAAGTATTAATTTTATTTGAGATGGGCAATGGAGGAATATGTTTTAACAAGATTTAAGCACAGCTAGGGAAAAATCACTATGAATCTTGATAAGGAAAGGGTAGCTATCAGCAACATAAACATAGAATATGCAATATTCTGTTTGGTAGATGAAAATCAGTTTATGGACAGAAGCTGGGAAAAAAAACAGAAAAGAAGCAAGGCTAGTAACAACAACACACACACACACACACACACACATACACACAAAATGGGGTAGCTGAAATAAGCCTTGGTAGAACAGTAGTTAATGTCAGTGTTAATATCAATAAAAAACAGAGTAAATGAAAAAATAAAAAAGCTAACAGTTTTTTCCAGAAAGTATAGGTGTAAAACCAAAGGATATAGTGAAATTGGAAATGAAAGAATGAAATAAGGAATATCAGAAAATATGAACTAAAAGAAAGTAGGGCTAGACACTTTTTAACTCTACAAAACAAAATTTAAGGTTAAAAATTCACAATGATAAAGAAAGAACCAAAATTTGGAAAAAATAGAACATGAAGCTATAATGATTATGAACACATGAGCACCTAACAATACATTATTGAACACTATTAATGTGCAACTGACAAACTATGGTGACACATGTCTGTGTCATATTTGTTCCTTGAGTTTGTGAATTTTCTAGTTCTTTGATTATTTCTTTTCTTCTTTAGTCTATGTGTGCATTACTTACATTTTTTTTCTCTTGTTACTCGATTTTTAGCAGTATTTGAGAATGTTTTAAATAGATGGGGATAAAAAGAATTTATAATAGTCCAAAAACAGTCTAAGTTTTCTGTGTGTGAAAGGCTTTTTATAAAAGTTATTTGAAACAAGGAACCAAAATGAAATTAGAGCACTTGCTGTAACTTTCATTTAATCATTCTTTTTTGTTATTTTTTCCCCAACAAATAGAAGATATACACATAGATTTCCTAATGTTCTAAGCTTCCATGGCAACCTGTGATCTAGAGTAGTAAAAAATCAAGTACAAAAATGTCTTAAAAATCATAGGGAAACATGCACCCAATATTTCATTTCCTCTAAAAACTGACCCTTTGAGTAGCATCCATGAATTGTGAGGTTGTCTTATTTTTTCAGAAAAAATAAAAATGCTACAGACAGAATCTATTATATGTATACCTAGGTTTTTGAATGATTCTATTTTTGCATTCCTTGTTTTCCGTGACAAAAAATAAAATCTGAAAATGGCAACATAAAATTAGCCAAATAGAGGCATTTTTTAAAAAGAGAATAAAATGTTTCAGTTCTACAGTTTCTTAACCTTTCTACTTAAATATATCTTACCACATATAAAATGTAAATAAAAGTAATAAACATACAATTAAATTAGTATGCATCATAATACTTTGAATAGTCATTAATCAGAATTTGTGAATTTTGCATCCTTTTTTTTTTTTTTTTTTGAGGCGGAGTCTCACTCTGTCTGTCGCCCAGGCTGGAGTGCAGTGGCACGATCTCGGCTCACTGCAGGCTCCGCCTCCCGGGTTCACACCATTCTTCTGCCTCAGTCTCCTGAGTAGCTGGGACCACAGGTGCCCACCACCCCGCCCGGGCTAATTTTTTGTGTTTTTTTTTTTTTTTTTTTTTTTTTATTTTCAGTAGAGACGGGGTTTCACCGTGTTAGCCAGGATGGTCTCGATCTCCTGATCTCGTGATCTGCCTACCTTAGCCTCCCAAAGTGCTGGGATTGCAGGCGTGAGCCACCGCGCCTGGCCGAATTTGCATCTTTAGGGATTATTATTTTCAGAAACCACTTCACGTATTACTTTTGGATTCTAATACCATATTTAGTTGCATATAATGATTTGTTTCATCATACTCTATTTCTGCCTTTGCAAAAAAGGAATGTAATAATACAGCAATTAACCACAAATAAAAATATTCATTTTATATGTGAGAAACATTCACTTTTTAACATTCAAAAATGAAGCTATGTAATTAAAATGCAACTCATCTCCACCCACCTTTTCTAAGTAAACTTTGTGAATAAAGATAGATGTGAATTGTTAACTAGGGGCACAGAGTACTCCAAAGACTAAATATAGGCGTTTTGTTTCTTCTATCATACCTGTGTCTTAAATTCCCTCAGCTCGTATCTGTCAGAGAAAGGCTGCCAGGTGAGCAGTCTGTCACTCCTGCCTAGGCTAATAGATTCTCCAGTGGCTTTGGTTACAGCTCATGTCATACTATTAAAACTATGTGCCTTGAAAATGGCATAACATATGTAGCTGAATCTAGTCAACTCTAGATAATCGGACTCTGTTTGGCTTCATAAGCAGATGTAGATTAGAGAAGCAATATAATAAATATGCAAAGCACAGTGGCCCTCTTTCAGCACCACTGTTCCTACCTCTAATGGCCCTCGCAGAAACTCTGTTTGTTCAGCTCCCACTTCCAGAGCTACATCAACAGAAGCAAAGGGACGGCTGGCCATTTGCTGTCGTTCTCGAAGCAGTTGCTGGAGGGGGTTAAAAATGATTTGTCTTAAAATAGGTTTAAAAGCACATGAAATTCAACAATATCTGGATCCCTTTTTTAACAAATGGCGTTGAAAAGTTAGGAATCATGTTATACAGATATCCATATCTAGGGTACTAAAGATGAAAATTACTTTCTCCCCGTGGCCTTGGTTATACGTCCACAGAGGCTTTAAATGTATGGTGTCTACAAATAACTTTTCCCCAACCTCCATCCTGCAGGCCTAATACGATGTACTCAAAAGCACTTTGAAAGCCTCAGGTGAGAGGTGCTACTTGAGTAAAAAGTGTTATTACAATGATGGCTATGCCAAATTTTCCTACTCAAAATAACTCATACTTTTGTCTTAGCTGAAAAAGAAAAAAAAACAGTAAAAATATTTAAGAAAAGATAATGAAAAGTTGCCAAAATGCATTAATAGAAATTAAATGAACATATACCTGCCAAGACTAAGTTTTGTTAAGTCATCAGAATCCCCTGTGAACTGCTATGGAACCAGAAGGAATTATTATTGGCAGTGTTCATATTTTTGTTCAAAGCCTCTCTTTATTATTCAAAATGAGGCATTAGTAAGTTGCAGAAATTGTGTGCAAGGACTTCTACAGCACCCCCAGATACTTGTTTCTTTCTCTTTGTGACTATTCTGGGCTTTGCCCAAGCTAAAACCAATAAACTAGCAAGTCCCAACCAACTACTAAGCTAATTTATCTTTTTGCCTCTCCTTGTAATTATAATATTCATTAAGTCATGATAAAAAAAAATTGATGACCAGCACTAGATATTGCAAATCTTGCCCTTCTCATTCTATACAGCTAATAAAATTATTATTAAATATTAAAATAGGACGTGTGATGCAATTAAATACTCTTTAAAATGAGAAGAAAATTGTATTATTGAAGAAAGGCAAAAATCCTTGAACACAAGGAATGGCTTCATTATTCACAGATATTTTTAAAGATTCTCTGTCATTAACTTAAAATGTTAACTACTAGTCTTTGAACGTAAATGGATGTAGTCCTGTGAGTGAACATTCATAAAATTCCCTTGTAGATGATAAAGGAACACAGGCCAAATTATTTAAACACAAGTTTATTTAAGCAGAAGTTTAAATAATAAACTGCCATCACAGTTTATTATTTAAAATTTGTTTTAATACCTGGTTTTTATTATTAAAAAGAGAACATTCACATGACAATATGGGATAGAAAGAATGCAACTGTTAATGAGTAACAATTTAAGTTTGTAGATTACATTTTTTTGAAGTAATAAATTCATTTTAAAAATACATATTCAAAGTAAAAAGTGAATGTGATCTAAATTATCAAATTATTCACTTTAATATAACTTCAAAATTATATTATTAAAAATACAGCTCCTGGCAAATAGAATCTTGTTTATGCCTCTCTCAACAGGAATGGGAAATTGATGTGAATAGTATGTCTATGCAAAATGCAAACATAAGGTTATCTCAAATGCTAAGGGATAGTAAATGCGGAAGACACCAGATTCTTTGTCTTCGGTAAAAACACACACACCAACATGCCCAGACAACACACACAAATATACAATCTACTCGTCCTATAGTCATGTACAAATATCTTGAGAAAATTGTAAATTCCACTTTGTGTTTGAACACAATTTTCTAAGATTTGTATTATCAATTATCTCCATTTGTATTCGTTCTCCTCAGCATATAAATGGCATCTCATATGACAAGTGATTGCTAGACAAAATGAACAGCTTCTTTTTCCTTATCTTGCCTTTTCCTTATATCTAAAAGTAAAAGGTCTACAAAATAGAATTAATGAATACTCAATATCACATATTGTAATATAAATCAACAAGTATTCCAAACTCACAATTGTTGACAAAAAATAGAGTTCCATGGACTGTAATCTATTATTGTGACTCCCAAAAACTCATAAAAAAGTCAGTGACTGATACTTTTATTCAATTTTTAAATTTGTAGAATGCAAAAGTATATTTAAAACTTCTAGTTTGTCTTCTGAGCTTTGTGTTTCCATCACTTTTTAGGAACTGAATGTCTACTAAATTACTTTATATAAAGAACAAGAAAAATATTCTTCTTGCCCAGGACTTTACTACTATAGTTTGTAAAGCAAATCTGCTAAAATGGAAATAATTAGGGCACAATATAGTGTATCAGTAAAGTTACAAATAAAGAATTAGACAAATAAATTTATTCTGGGTCACCTAGTGGAAGACCAGTTAGACAGCCCTTGCTGAAACAGCTGAGTTTCTGCCTTTGGGAGACTAACACAAATGTTCTTACTGTGAAATTTAGGAAGAGAAAATCATTTTCCCCTGTAACACTCTTGCTTTAGTGTGATAGCCCTACAATAATCAAATGGAGTAAATTGTGACTATCTTTGCAACTAATTTCTGCCCTCCTCCCCTATTCTTAACAATTGTCCTACTTTTAAATACCAGTTTCTCCACTTTCTAGCTGTTTGAGCTTAACCAAATTATTTAGACTTCTCTAAGCCTCAATTTTTCTCATCTATAAATAATAACAGTACCTACACTACGCCTATACCTTAGAGGACCTGTTTTAAATCCCAGCTGTTGCACTTACCAGCATTTGGATCATAATCTAATTACTGAGACCTTTCACTCATTCCTTCTCTCTATAAAATGGGAATAGCAATAATATCTTTAAGTCATAAGGTTGAGACTAAAGAGATAACACACTCGGGCTGTTCCACACCGCGGCTGGCACGTTGTGAGCACTCAATAACTGCTAATTGGTACAATTATAATGTTAAATTTCAAGCACTATTTTTGTCTCAGAAGATGGCACACTAATTACCACAGGCCCATTTTCTTCAGCAATAGTGACACATTTTGCTCTACTAGTCTCCCTTTTAACAAATGTTGCAAATGTATGAGACAGTTGGAAAATGTCATTATTGTGGTAAAATGAATTTAGATTTGGAACTGCCTTCCACCATTTGTGACTAAGAATGACAAAAACTCATCCTGAAAATTAGGAAAAAATATATCATATTTTCTTAAGAAATTTTGAAAATTAATCTATTTTCTAGGATTGTGTTTTATATAAAAGGAAGCTTAACATTTTGTATACCCATAAGAAGCCATATAGCAGATGTGTCTGTTTTATAACTAATCTGCTATTGCCAATTATTCAGCAGAACAATAAAGCCAAAAGAACAAACTGATCATCATACAATAGATTATAATCATACTGCCATAAACATTGTTGTGAAGAAAATTTAAAAACTAAAGAGATGTTATTATCTTATTTGTTGTACATGATAACTGTTTTGCTATTCAAAATCTCTTATGAAACAAACCATGGAATTAAAAATGATATGAAAATCAGGCCAGGCTCAGCGGCTCATGCTTGTAAGCACTTTGGGAGGCTGAGGCAGGTGGATCACCTGAGGTCAGGAGTTCAAGACCAGCCTGACCAACATGGTGAAATCCTGTCTCTGCTAAAAAATAAAAATAAAAATAAAAAAAATTAGCCAGGCATGGTGGCACATGCCTGTAATCCCAGCTACTCAGGAGACTGAGACACGAGAATCACTTGAACCCGGGAGGTGGAGGTTGCAGTGAGCTGAGATTGCGTCATTGCACTCCAGCCTGCGGCAACAAGAGCGAAACCCCGTCTCAAAAATAAATAAATAAATAAATATAAAAGAAAAGAATATCTATGCTTAAATTTGACAACCAGGTAGAGTCAGATAGAGTCAGTGATTCTACCAAATATGAAAACAGATAATTCTTCAACTTAATACTATTACTTCAAATACAGTATCATTCCCCAAACTTCATACTAGCTAACTTTCCAAATACCACAAGGCATACAACTCTTTGAATGACTTTAGGATAATAATCCTTAAAAATACACATATATAAAAAACAAAGCAGTGACTAACTCTGCCTCCAATTGTCTTCATACCTCCTACTACATGACTCTTTTGTACAGGTTCCCTATCTATTCTCTCCTCCACCTTCAAATGTCCTTCTACCTCACCTCAAATTTGAAATGATCATCTCTTCTATGAATTATTTGTGACATTAATATGGCACCATCTCTTTATGTCTCCATGCTTTTCTGGGATCTTCTTTAAGGCAAAAGCCTATTTTTGTTTTTCATTCCCCACAATACTTAGTTGATAGGCAATAGTGTTTTATGAATGAACAATGAATGAGTGAATAAAATATAGTATAAAAATCTGTTTCATCCAAATGTGGGTAAAGGAAAGTTTTGATAAAACTGACTCTAATTATGAATAAACTTTTAAAACTCTTATATGTCCTTTGATATTCTAGAATTTATGTCTTATCCTTGAAAGTAGGTAGACATTTATTTTTTTAGAGTGGGGATGTTTCATGGACCTGCCTTGCAAATCAGTATCAGATTTCATATTGTTCCTCAACATCTAGCTTATTGCAATACTGCAAAGATCATAGAAAAAAACTGCCATAAAGTCATCACAATGCATTAATATTTCTAACAGCAATTATATTCAAAACAATTTGGAAAGGTATAAAAAGAGCACTCAAAATGATTTTGTCATTAGTTTTGAGCTACAAAGTAAAATAAAGCCTCTGAATAAAAGATTATGCAACAATTCATGAAATAAGAGGGTTTCTGTTATTAACACAAACATATTTAACATACAGTAATACAAGTAAAAAATCATTTTTTGTTCTTTTGATGTTAGGATGGTGTAAAGAAGAGAAGGGGCAAGAACTTTTAGTATCATTAAATTAGGAAAGCATGGTATTCTACCATCTTATATAACTAAATCTTCAAGGCACAAGGTTCAAATTCTTGTTCAGAAAAATATTGGAAATCTTTTGCTTTCAGTCTTCCAGTGTGAGGTTAATTTTCCTAGATAGTGATGTTAGTCATTATGGGTGTGGCTTGGAAAAACATCTTTATTCAGGTTACAGTTGTTATTTTTTTCTAGGCTTTTATAATCTTTGACCTACTGGCAATATGCTGTGTTTGAAATAATGTGTTAACTTAAAAATAAAAAAAATTCTACCCGTCTAACACTGACAAGTATTCACTGAGTTGGCTGATAATATTCATTTCCAATGATTTTTGAAATTTCTTTGTCAAACGGTATTTTTGCAATATTTATATTAACTTGCAAAATAAACTTCAGTGACTGTCCAGAAGGCCTTTAATAATTCAAGATTCCACAAAACCTTAAGATTAGTTATTTTTTCTTCATTATTCAAAAGCAAAATGTTGTCAAATAGCCACAGCAGATTTTCCAGGTAGGTTGTTCAGTTATTCGGGGTTGCTGTTTGGGCAGTAATGTGCCAAAACCTAAACCTACCTTTCACTGTCATCAAGCCTGCTACCAGACAGAGGAAAGACAAAGGAAAAATGGAAAATGTTTCCGGATCTTTGATTAAAATATAGATTTCAAAATATCCTCTAAAATGCTAATAGCATATATAAATGATATGGTTTGACTGTGTCCCCACCCAAATCTCAACTTGAATTGTATCTCCCAGAAATCTCCTGTGTTGTGGGAGGGACCCAGTGGGAGGAACTGAATCGTGGGGGCTGGTCTTTCCCGTGTTATTCTCATGATAGTGAATAAGTCTCATGAGAACTGATGGGTTTATCAGTGGTTTCTGCTTCTGATTCTTCTTCATTTTCTCTTAACGCTGCCATGTAAGAAGTGCCTTTGGTCCCCCACCATGATTCTGAGGCCTCCCCAGCCACGTGGAACTGTAAGTCCAATTAAACCTCTTTTTCTTCCCAGTCTCAAGTATGTCTTTATCAGTAGTGTGAAAGTGGACTAATACAATAGCTTATATATATGTATATACCCAAGCATATATAGTACATGTGCATGTCAACGTATGTAGAAAGTATAAGCATGACTATCTGTATCAAAGTAAATATGTTATCACTCAAAGTAAAATTAAACCGAAAGGTCAAAATAATGGATTAAATTATGTCAACAAATGAGGGTCTTGTTGTCATCTGGCTAACACTGATTATATAATTCATATGACCAAGACACAATATCCATAGATTTTTAGACCTGGCAGGAACCTCACAAAACCTCTAAGCCAGAGATTCTTCAATCTGCAGATCACAGACCTCTAAAGGGCAAATAGATGAGGACTGGAAAAGTCTATGAACCTGGCACTGATAGATGATACTTTAATTTTTTCCCTGCAATTTCAGTGGATTCAATCATTAACTTACTGCTGTCTTCAGAAGCTAACAGCCCCTCATCCTGAACCAAAATGTAACTCTACTTCCTTAAGTTATTTCAAGAAATAAATCAATCAACTCATGTTAATGCTTCAAAATAAAACAAAAGGGAATAAATTCTAAAAGCCAGAAAAACTACTTTAGAATTACTGACACATTCCTATTTGCTAGGTAAGAATTTGAAAATTATCTTTAAGGCAGAATTAGTTCAAAGCTCAGACATTTAATTGGAAACATTTCATTTATTTGTTTTCTTCATGTAGCTCACTGGTTCTCAAACTTTGTTTTTTCTGTAAACTTTGGTGTATATGCAATGCCACCTATACTCTATACTGAATGATCTTGTTTCTTAAAGATATCAGCCTTACATACTGATTGTAGATCATAACTTCAATGTAAAATCAGTCTCACAGAACTCTGGAAATTGTCAATACTAACAAGAGCGGGGGGTACAAACTATATGACCTGACAGCATCACCATCATTTCCTTGTAATAAGGTATTTTTAAAAGGTTTCTACTGACAGGAATTAAATAAAATATACCTTACTTTTATAAGTATGGTCCTTTTAAGCATGGGCTGTCATTGTTTAGGTTAATTTAGGAAATGTCAAAGAAAATGAATAATCTTCATTAGCAAGTCTTCCTTATCTTTACATATCCATGCTATCCATTCCTACTTAAACATCATAGGAGACAAAATAGTACTTCTTACCGGGGCAATTCTTTGTAATTAAATTTTGAAGTCAAGAAAATGGAAGGGGTGCCTGACATCTGTCCATTTGTAAGTCTTCATGAAAATAAGTTTAATTTAAAAGGGATAGGAGCCAGACGCAGTGGCTCACACCTATAATCCCAGTACTTTGGGAGGCCAAGGCGGGCAGATCGCCTGAGGTCAGGCGTTCAAGGCCAGCCTAGCCAACATGACGAAACTCTGTCTCTACTAAAAAATACAAAAAACGTATCCAGGCCTGGTGGCGTACACCTGTAATCCCAGCTACTCAGGGGGTTGAAGTAGGAGAATGGCTTGAATCTGGGAGGCAGAAGATACAGTGAGCCAGGACCACCACTGCACTCCAGCCTGGGGCAACAGAGCAAGATTCCATCTCAAAAAAAAAAAAAAAAAGAGTGTGGGGGGATAGAATTTTATCAAAATTTGAATTTTTCTCAACACAAAAGCTGTGTCTTGAAGCATATCACAAAGTTGTTAATCAAATCAGTTAAGCTTTGTATCTTTGGATAGACCTTGGTAAAATCATTTTTTGGTGGGTGGGGGATGATCATGCTAATTTGCAGTGTGGAGCAAACAAAGAAAAGTAAAATAATATCCCTATCTAATTATCACATCCATTCCAGAAATTTCTAATGTTTGCTAACACTGAGTATTTTGAAGTAAATTAGGAAAGGATTAGAATTTCATCATTTCTTTTTAGTCTAAGTGAAACACTAACATGATCCAGCATAGACAATCCCTGGTTTTTCTCAACTGTGTGCTTGCTGACTTCTCATTAACAAAGAATTCCAACTTGTGAACACTTTTTCAAAAGAAAATCACTTAAATCTTCATAATACTGAAGATTAATATTCCATGCAAAACTTTGATTATGCAGATTATATACCTGTGTATACTTGTTTTTATCTTCTACTTGATCACATATCTCATTTTGTTCCCTAATGAGAAGTGAAGTTCTGTATGTCATGTGGCACATGTCTTCATGCATTAGCAATAAGAAAATACTTTTCTGTGAAGTCTTAATACTTTGTCAAGAAACTTCATTAAGGACTGGAAGCAAATTATGAAGTGCTTTACTTCAAATTCCAAAGGATGATCTTGAATAGTTTAGACTAAAATTCTAGGAAAAAATTTGTTTTTTTCTTTCATTGTTTTTAAAAAATAAAAGCCTATTTGTAGAAAAATGTGATACAGAGTTTGCTCATATCAAGATTTGCATGGTGAATAAATTTGCCTGTAACAATTAATTGAATGAATTTTTGCTGAGCTCCTACTGCATGCCCTTTTCCTAGGAACTGATGTATGGGGTGACTCTTTTGATTCTATTCAGCAAGCTTCTCCATGCCAGCAAAAAAATACCAGGGACTCTTCTGAACCATGTGCCAGGAAACTGGAAGCAGGCAACTGGCAGATAGTATAGTCTGATATTGGAGGAAGTATTTATGTAGCCTGGAGTTAAAAGCAACAAAGCTATTCGTTAGTGGACGAAGACCTCCATATATGCAAAAATATTGCAGAATTTTTGAAGTTGACTCTTCGGGAAATTTTAAAATTAAAATACGGACTCTAAATCTTTTCTGTGTTGACACAGATAGCATCACCTATAAAGACTTTGCCAAAGATGATCTCATTTCAGGATAAAAGAAATAATGCAAAATGGATTTATCTAGGAGAGTCTTAAAAACTGTGCTATGGCTTGATACAGGCTATCCTTTCTGGTGACCAACAGGAAATTCAATGGACCTCTGCAAGATAGTATTTTATCTTGCTTTTTGTACTTGTTGACATTAAAACAAAATGTCGAAAAATGAATGCTTATTGACAACTTTAAAGAATACTCTGGGCACTTAAGAATCATAATTAACAGTACAGAGAAGTCTTGTTTGTTTGACATTGACTTACATAAATAAATAAAAGTATTACGGAAAAAAATTGCTGTGGGAAACAAAATGGTCAGGAGAAAGATACAGTGCAGAGGGAAAGTGCTTTAGATAGGATGGTTACAGAAGAGAAATGACATTTGCCCTGAAACCCTGAATAGTTAATCAGAATAGGCACACATCCCCAAAAGCTCAGTAGTTGAACACAGAAAAGTTTATTTTTTGCTCACACAAAATCCTCTGGTCTAGGTAACTTCCCATCTGGTAAATCAGCAATATAGATTGCTTCAATCTTGTCACTTTCCACCTCAACCCAAGACTTCCCAAAGAATCATGGCAGAAAAGGGACTAGTGAATCGTGTACGGACTTTTCAGTGCTTCAGCCCACAAGTGACACACCTCATTATCAGAAATAGTCACACAGTCCAACCTAATTACATAGAAGCCAGAAAATGTAGGGTGGCAAATGGAATATTAGGTGAACGGAACAAAGGAAGCTAGAAAAGAATATTTCAGGCCGGGTGCGGTGGCTCACGCCTGTAATCCCAGCACTTTGGGAGGCTGAGGTGGGTGGATCACGAGGTCAAGAGATGGAGACCATGCTGGCCAACCAACATGGTGAAATCCTGTCTCTACTAAAAATATAAAAATTAGCTGGGCGTAGTGGCACACGCCTGTAGTCCCAGCTACTCGGGAGGCTGAGGCAGGACAATCGCTTTAACCCGGGATGTGGAGATTGCAGTGAGCTGAGATTGTGCCACTGCACTCCAGCCCAGGCGACAGAGCAAGACTCCATCTCAAAAAAAAAAAAGACCATTTCAGGAAGCGGGAAAAGCAAGAGCCAAATTTTGAGGCAAGGCTGAGCTTAAAATATTCAAGAAACAGACAGAAAGAAGTCGGAATCTTAACAAGCAAGATGGTGAAGGGCAGACTGGCCAATGGATAATATTGGGTTTATCAAGATTAAGATACATTGAAATCACATCTGTAAATCATTAGGCACACAGGAGCTAAATAAATTAGATTCATTATTTTCTGAAACATAATTTTCTTTGTATTTCTCAGACAGTCCATTCCTATGGTGTTAGAATTAGCTTGGAACAAAATGGCACAAGAAATAGGCTTTACCATCCTCAAGTAAAGTTATTTAATACATCATTCAGAAAACAGCAACAGCAGTTAATCTCAAATACAATGAACATAGCTCTCTCAATAAGTATTGAAAGGTCAATTTTGTATGTAACCTTTTTTAATACAAAAGGCCAGGTGGTTGTAATTTATCTGAGCAAATCAAAATGAGCAAAGGATGAGTACCGAAAAGGTCATTTAAAAGCGAGATCCTCAGAATGGATTTTAATACATATTACTCCTCAAAGAGCAAAAATGAGAACCTGGTTAATTTCAAATTTTGAAATCTGCACTTGAAAAAATTTTTCACACATAGAATACCCCCACAGTCATACTATGGAGTATATTTCTTAAACTTAGAGGTTTAGGTTGTGAAAGAAATACCTGTCCTGCTCTCAAAGACAGGGACAAATGAATGCTATGTCTTTGACATCCAGGAGGTGCACAATATGATCAAGTCAACCTTGACAAGTGGAAATATAAAAGCATCTGAAGACAATAGAAATGACACACTGACTTCTGCTTGTGTGCCAGTAATTTATGACTTGAGGCTCTTGCTGCAACAAAGCTCAGATCAATCTCTCAGTAGTTCCCCGAACCCCAAGAAGTAATTCACTAAAGAAAGATTTCTTTTCTCCCTGATTCTGGGAATTAATGCAAAGCTAATGATTCAATTCTGAGCCACAACATGCTAGCTGCTAGGTTAAAAAATTCTAAATGCAACATAATCCAGTTAGTTTTTTCATTTAGTGTATAAGGAGTTCGTGTTGAACATTTAAGTAGTTTATGACTATAATTTTGAAGTTCTTCAAGAGGTTCTTAAATCTTCCTGGATACGTAAATGACCCACACACTGGCATTTTCCTTTTAATCAATACATATATTAAAGATATTTTTTTCCTTTGAGGAATATGGGATTATTTTGCTATTAGCTAATGGAGTCATTTTCAGTTCAATATTGCAAAATGCTAAAAAATGGTTCTCCAGTAAAATGCTCCTTTGTGAAGACATCTGCTAAATACAGTTTTTTTAAGTCTCCATTGGAAGATACCTATAATAATCATTGACTAATTGGTGTGATAAATGAATAGGCAATCTGACTTGTTTTTAATATTTTGTGAAAGGAGACATGACATGCTTTTTTTAAAAAAATGAATTTCAATTGTTTGAATTTTTTAAATGTGAAGGGCAGTTTGATGTAGCATAGATTACTCATGACTGATATAAATCGGCTTTCTTATGTACTTGGAACAATGTGTTAAACCACAAAAATCAGAATGTAAGAAAGTCACAGGCTCATTGGAATAACTCATTCTCAGATTTGGAAGGAATACTGGAGGTTACTTAGTCCAGTGTTCCTATTAAAGCAGGCTCAGAAGTGCTGTGACTTTCCTAATAGATGGTCATCTAGGACCCTTGAATACCCTGACACGAACTTTGATCAAGACAAGTCTTCTCTACTTAGCATGTCTATGAGTAAATTTTTGAAACTAAATTCGGAACTTCACATTGGTATTTATTATACATTTTTCATGTTTTACTGTTGTGATTGTTTTTAACCTATTTTTTTATTGAGTGCAGAATTTTCTTTGAATCTTTAAACTTCCAATGTGTTAGTTGTCTCTCTGCATGTTGTCTTTCACGTTGACCCCTATTCCATTCCCCTGAACAGGTCAATGCCCTTTGGGGGCAAAGAGAATCAAGATAGTGAGTTGTCATACTTGCTAGTAATTCAATGCAAATCACAAAAGCCACCACAAGAATGGGTTTTGCTTTTTCATATTCCAGGGTTCTCTCCATGTAGTATATCAAAAGATAGGACAGACAAGGTATATGGATTTAGAAACATTCAGTTGATTATGTCCATGCTGGGTGGCAAGAGGTATATGATACCCAAGAAGTTCCCTAGCTAGCAGACTAGGCATGTTTTCCCTTATTTTCAAACTTTGTAACACCATCCTTTGTCCACTGCAAAACTTACCCAAAACTTAACCCTCCTTAGCCCTTGCTCTGGAATACAACTTTCTGGACCATATGTTATTGAATTCTAATTTCTGTACTTTGTATATATTTTTATAAGGAGTGGGTTCCAAACTTGGGGCAACTGAGAAAGGCATCTGTGTGTTTCTTACTTAGTCAGCCACTCTGCAACTGATGACCAGACAGATTTCTTGGCTCATTCAACATCTCTCGGTCCAATGATGCTCCCAAAAACTTTGCAGCCTCTTCCTCCGTGTTTTGTCTGCTTCACCAATCAACTGGTACATTTTCTTCAATGTACTGGCTTATGATATATTCCTGCTAAGAAGACATATCTAACCATATGATTTTCTTCCCTTTACCAAAAGCATTTTAACTTTCACCAAATATATTCTATATACTTCACACTTAATCTACAAATTCCCTTTATTCTACTATATTTCCTTTCTATGAATTTTCCCATAAATATCTAAATTTGATAATCAGGCCATTTATTTCTTGGTTGATGAAAATTTTAAGTGGATCAGAGAAAAGAAATACATGCTTTATTACCCTTTCTCTAGAAATGGACACTTACCTAGCAATCAATAATGAATCTATTGAACTGTTGGGGTCTCTGATAAGGTTTCTATTATTAAGTAGACCCTTCTCATCTGCTTGGGATTCTGAACAGGTTAAAAAGTAAAAAGTGAAGATAAAGAACATAATATCATTGAGACAGCCAAGTAAAATGGGCCACCTGGCAGAACCTCCGACAGGCCTGCGCAGTGGGAGGAATGCACACTGGGAAAGTTTGTGCTGTTTGCAGTGGGAGGAACTTGGCCTCTCCTGTTCCGGGGTGGTACCTGGGAGTCAACTGGTGAGATGGGGGCCTGTTAACAGGAAATTCTCTCACTTTGCTGAGTTTTTTTTTTTCTTTTCACCCAGTAAATTCCATTTTTCCCACCCTTCAATGTATCTGTGAGCCTAACCTTTCACGGTCATGTGATAAGGACCCCATTTTTAGTTGAACTAGCGAAAAGGTCCTACAACATCATCTTTACTACTGATTCTGTGTATTTCACTTAAATTTAGAAATCAAATAAGCCACTCCATTTCCTTAAGGATAGAACAAGTAATGGGGCAATCCAGAAAACAAAAATGAAGATCACTGGGCTTCAACTAGGGCCAAGGCCTTAATTTGCCATTTACTATGCAAGTGCAACTATTCCTAAGCTTTGCTGAGGCAATGTCTTAATTATATGGAAAAAAAGGCTTTGGAAATTATTGAGCAGAATGTTTGCTGTTACTAAACATAGTAAACTACAAAGAAGTCAAGTTCTAAATTTATAGAACTTGAATTTTAATTCTTGTACTTTGTACACATATATGAGGAGTGAGTCCCAAACTGGGGGCAACTGAGAAAGGTATCTGTGTATTTCTGTCTTAGCCAGTCCTTCAGCAACTGATGACTAGACAGCTTTCTTGGCTCATTCAATCTCTTATGGGGAGACGATAGATAGATAGATAGATTAGATAGATAGATAGATAGATAGATAGATAGATAGATAGATATAAAATAGAACCTGAATGGGTTTTAAATGGTTACTGTGTATATGTGTGTGTGTATATATATAAATAGAATGTGAATGAGCTTTAAATGGTTAGTGTTAGGCTTAAGTAGCCAACACTAGTTCCTTTACCTAAAATTTCATTTTCTACTTCTTCCCTGACCACCTCAATTAAAATGTCAATCATCTTCACACACAAACACACACACACACACACACACACACACTGCCACTTTCCCTCTTCCTTGTTTTGTTTTTGTCCACATTATTCTCTATCATCAAATATGCTATATATTTTGCTTGTTTGTTTAAAGTTTGTCTCTACTGATAGTGCTTGGATTTTTATATATGTTAATCTCAGCATCTAGAAAGTATTTGGTAGATGGAAGATGTTCAATAAATATTTGTTGAATTTAAAAATTAATTTAAGACCAAGATAGGACCTATGGATGAAACTTACAATCATTTAGTTTGAACACAAGCTCAAGGACGCTTTCTACCATGTGGTCTTAGATTGTCTCTGAATTGGCTAATGACAGAGGAGAGACAAATACTTCCTGGGAAGTAAAGTCATAGAGACATACAGTGGCAACGGCCACAGCAAAATAAGATTGAAATGCCTCTGGTTAGTTACAAAAGCATGGGTGTTATTCACCCAACACAGTCACTCTCAATTTAGGGTTGGGATAAATGGAAACTAAAAAGTTTTAAAAATACCGTCTAGGAGGAGAAGGCATGGATAAGATGTGCTCGGGGCTGGGCTGATATGATTAAAATTTTCTATTTTTTTTTCTTTTTTGTTTGAAACATTATCTTACTCTATCACCCCGCCTGGAGTTCAGTGGCACAATCTTGGCTCACTGCAACCTCCGTCTCCTGGGTTCAAGCGATCATCGTGCCTCAGCCTCCTGAGTAGCTGGGATTACAGGCGCACATCACCACGCCTGGCTAATCTGTGTACTTTTAGTAGAAACAGTGTTTGCACTGTGTTGGCCAGGCTGGTCTCAAACTCCTGGCCTCAAGTGATCCACCTGCCTTGGCCTCCCAAAGTGCTGGGATTACAGGCATGAGCCACTCCGCCCAGTCACAAATTTCTAAATTTTGCAAGAAGGCAGCAATGTTTCTCTAAGAGGTAAGTATGCATAATACCAAAATCAACCATTTGCTTAGGGATTTCTCCCACTGGGATTTAAACCCATAGCTCATGAATTCTGGACAACTTGTATAGACCAATAGGTATCATGGCAAGATTAAAATCAGGGTTTACAATCTACCCTTCTTTCCTTAGATACCACTGAGTCTCTGGTATGGTGTCTGGCCACACTAAGAACTAGGTTTAGGCATATCATTTTGCCTGAGATAACTCATTTAAAGGGTAGGAATTGGTCTGCTTTCTAAATTTGGTCACTGTGTGGCCAGTGCTCTGAAAATTTTCCATGTGTTATTAATAATTTGTATTATTTAAAATCAGGCCCACAGAAGGCTTGGCATTGAACTAATATAGCAGTGTTGACGCTGAAGGAGCTCTAGGCAGTCTGGTGAGAAACAGACAATCCCAACTCTTCCTGTGAATGGTGAATGCTTATGGCTGAGAATAATATTGAAGAATGTTTAATATTTTAATCAGAAATATTGAAGAATGGTTTTGAAATTTAGTTGAAGAATTTTTAACTCACAAAGGCAAAATAATTTTAGACTTTACTTATGGTTTTAATTTGCGAAGAAATATAATCTTTTAAACTTTAATGATTGTTCCCTGGGAATTTGATAAAGTGAGGAGATTTTATTTAATTAGGGCATTTCTATGTTTTTGGAATTTTATTTACTGATGTATCTTTACACATTCTAGTATTAGAGTTATTTAATATGGCCATAGAGTTACATATAATTTAAGATAAGAAATAAGTTGGCGGTAAATTTCCAGCTTCAGATACAGAGTGTCATTGAAGCTGATTTGATATATGTCCTGTTCCAACCCATTTCAGAATCTTCTCAGTGTAGAATCAAAACTGACCACCATGGATCTCAGGATAATGCCCAAAGCAGCTGACATTAGAATTGGCCTCCTGCCCAAATAAACTGCTGATCTCCTCCCTCACATAGTTGACCACAGGCTTTATGGTTAAACTCAGTGGCCTAAGAGAACAGATGCAAGGCAAAGTTAGAGGGGAAAACCTTTTGCCATTCCTAGTTTTGATGAGGAGGTATTTTCCATAAATACTCTCCTAGCTTCTCTCCTGCTCTTACTCATTGTGTTCCAAGGAGGTGAAGTGATTAATTCTATAGATGAATCTGCCTCTCTTCCTTTTAGAAGCAAGTCTGCCTGCAGACAATGTGAATTTGGTTTGGACCCTCTCTCTCATAACTTCTTATCTGGGAAGCCTACCCACAGGAGGCAGCATAACTTAATGTATTATCCATGGCAGGTGACAAAATCTGCCTAATTCTTGAGTTCAGAATTAGCAAAATAATTTGGTTTATGGACCCAAAGTTATGTCCTTCAGCATGACTTTTATCAATAATAAAAATGATATATTGACCAGTATTTTCAAATTAACTGTTTAGTTCCTATTTGTTTAGAACCCAGAGAAAGAAAAGAGTGCTAATTATTGGCCCCTCTCAGAAACCACCAACAATAACTATGCCATTACCCAGTGTCCATTTTTCTATCAACTTCAAAAGAACACCAGATATTCATAAATGCCATTATAAAGTTAAGATATATCATATCTGCAGCATAACCTTGCTGTATCAGTCAGGTTAGCCTAACAAAAAAGAAAAAAATTTCTTTTTGAAGCCTTAACTTACTTATAGCTTTACACTTTCTACTACCATTACTTAAACTGAATAAATGAATGAATGATTTATTGGGGTATTTTATTTTAGCTCCTGCCACAGAATCAAAATAGCTTTCCTGTAAACATTTTGGAAGAAATTTTGCTAAAATCTGGGGGTGTGTAAATGCTTCTCTTCTCTATTCTCTTTCCTTTATATTATATACTCTCAAATGGCATGATAATTTTCTGTCTCCCAGGACTCCTACATCCCCCACCTGTTGGTTGTTTATCTTACTATTCTCTCTGTCTTCTCAAAGTTAGAGCTATTAGCAAAGCAAATCAAGAACGGATCACATCTTCCGCTTTCAGTGGAATATCCAGACAGTTTCTACTTCCCTATAATTACTCTATCTTGATTGAGCGCCAATTTTGTAACCTGTCTGTGGGACAAAGACAATGTGTCACAGGTCATGCAATTATGACTACACACACTTTCGGCTCAAGGGAGATCTTTTGGAATTAATTCAAGTGCAGTACTCATTGCAGCCACCATCTTCAAAATGTAAATAATCTGATTCATGTACCCTCTTTTCTATTTATTATACTCTTTCTGTCAATACTATCTTGGCTTACACTGATTTTCCATGTCAGGACTATCACATAAACAAAGTAAATAACTTACTGATGAAATACATGTTCCAAAACTTCTAAATTTCACCCAAGTCTCTGCACGCTTTCAGTGTTATTTTATTGTTTTCTTTTACTATAGGATAAATGACTCTTTTTGGTGAAAAATGCTATATGTTATACTCAGTCATTAAAGAATTGAGATCCCTTTACAATGCAAGATGCTTTGCTAAAACTACAGAAACTAGCAAGAGATAGGACAGAGTGCTTGTCTTCCAGATTTGTATTCTACTTAGAAAATTGAGATTTAAAGCATAAAATGTTAACTTATAATAGCAGATTTTAATCACAGAACAATTCAGAATTGCAAGCGTGCAAGCAGTTGTCAGGTAAGTAGCATAAAGTGATGCGATTTTAGGAAAAGACATTGTCATGGACCGGACTGGTACTAAAGGCCTTCAGATGTCTGTGAGACAAAGGATGTGCAGGATTTGAATAACAACATTGTGATAATTAAATAATTTGGGTTAGAATAATTCTTTTATTGTATAATTCTAGTTTTGTGAGACTAAATGTACCCTTTGATCCCTCTTCTTTATACGACAAATTCCTGTTCATTATTTCTTCTCATTTGTCAAAGTCTATACATTGCTCTTCTTTTCTACCTTCTTTTTCTTCAAATCTCTCAAATTTTCTCATCTCTGAATCCCATAAATCTTTTCCTGCCCTGCCTTTTCCATTCTCTTTTAGTTACAGTAAGCACAGGAACAAGATTTTACTCTTCAGATACCTTGGAATAAGTTTGTGATACCAGAATTCAAAAAAACAGAAGTATATTTGTGTCAATCATTTACTTGACATAAAACTTTGCTCACCCAATACATATTTTGTTCACTATATATGCTCTTCATTACATATATTTCAGTATATAAAAATTAGACATGCAAGGTATCTGAATGTGTGACATGCCAACAAATACCGATTGAAGTCTAGCATTGTAGTGAATGTTTTGGGCTTTCTTCAGAAACTGCCTTATATTCACTGACAATTCTAAGGCCAAGTAGGTCAAAATTCAAATAAATATGGAAATTATTATAAAGTGAATGAATTTGTATAAATATTATTAAAATAGACCTGAACATTTAACTGGTCTCTGCTACCTTTTAACCAGCTCTTCTTTCCATCAGTAATAAAAAAGTAATGAATATAGCATAAATTATTATTCAATCTACTTAATGCCACTGTTGTCAACAAAGCACATGTGTTCCCTTTCTGAGAATCTTAAGTAAACAAGTATAATTTATTTTCCCAATTCATTGCTTACTTGCTTCAAAAAAAGTGAGATGACTAACTAAGCAAATTATATTCTAATTTAAATCTTGCCTTGACCTTAAAAAAATTGACCAAAACTGTATTTTAATTCAAGTTAGAAGTCACTGTAGGCTCGTCAAAGTAATATACACCACAGACATTAGCAAATACACAGAACCAATAAGGGCTTAAATGATATCCTTTAGCAATTTTCTTGCTAACATTTCAGCTTGAACTTACAATAACATTTAAGATAATTTACTGTATACTGCTGACTTAAAACATTTAATTGGAAATGATGCAAGCATATCTTCAGAGAATGATGTATTAGATATGGCAAGGCTTTCTCTAGTGCAAACAAAAGAGGAAGAGCAAATATAATGTCACTGGAAATTATGTCCCCTTCCTATACAAAGATCTTAGCCATTTCTAACAAACAGTATTAAAAAGGAAGAAAGAGTTTATAAATTTTCAAATATTTTAAAATTATCAATGTATGTAGATTTTGTTAAAACAATAATTCCCTTTAGGAAGATCACACTTTTTAAAGTGATTGTATCTTCATAAGAACCCTGTGAGTTCAGGCTCCAATTTTCTCAGGGAAAAGAAGTTACAAAGCAAATATGGGACTTACTAAAAGCTAAAGACACAAAAAATTCTAGTTAATAGTGCTACTTTTATTCTCATTTTCTTTCTATTGCAGTATTGACAACACTACTCTATGTGAAGTAAGACCCAGAGAACCCTACTCTAAAAGATAAAGCGGACTCTGAATTCCATTCTGTAATCCCTGTCACCTTTAGAAATTATATTCATCATCCCAAATATTTATGTTCCTTTCTAATATTAGTGCAGTAAGCTGGATAATGATTATCTTATATAAATTTCATTACATATAATTTAAATAACTTAAAAGGAAAGGGATTCATAAGATAAATTAGTAAACAGGAGCACATCAAGGAATATTTTCACCTAATTGGCAAAAATTAAATTAATGAAGCACTTTGGCAAGAGGATTAGGAGAATGCCACTGGTTTGGCCCTTCTGGAAAGCTATTTGCTAACAGATATCAAAAACATCAAAAGTCCACATATCGCTTGACCTAGTAATTCTACTGCAAGGATTCTATATTAATGAAATACATAATTAGAGATATAAGCAAGATTCATAAGTTTCTATGAAAGTGTCATTTATAATAGTGAAAAATTGGAGACAATTTGGTCTATTTGGTTAAATTGGAATACCAAAAAGGTAAAATATCATATGACCATTAAAAATTTTTCAAGGAATCTTAATAACATTGGAAAATGTTAAGAATATAACTTTATATGAAAAATCAGAATTAATGTGTATATATGTATATGTAAATGCACATACATATATAATCACATATATATATAAAATAAAAATAAGATTTGGAATAATGTGTACTTTGGCTTGGGGGATACAGGGAGATGGAATAGGGGAGGGCCAATAAACTTCATATGATATTGTGAATGAGGTTCAAAAGACGAAAAAACTCACTGTAAGAATGATCCCAATTATATTTCTATATCACTGATATCCACATCTATACCTATATCTTTATGCCTGGGAAATACAAAAAGTATTATCTTTAGAACATGAATTTTAACTTACTTAAATACATATTTTCTGAACTTTTCTATAAAAGTTTCTGTAAGAAGGAAAGAAGAAAAATACTAGCTGTTATTCTGATGTCTCTGAATTGTTTAGACTGATACCATAAGAGTGCAATGATTTTGGAAAACAGTAGAACAATAAAATAATAATTTTTGCTATTTTAGAAAGCTGTCTTATTTGTAGCCATTATTTATATTATATATTATGTGATACTACAGGATAAAAGTGACACGGATTAGTACCTGCCTGAGTTGAATTCATTAATGAAACAAGTTCTAGGAAAAATCCTGTATATAAGTAATTAAAATTGAGATGAATAATTCATCATATCAATTAAATTTAGAATTTATAAGAAATTACTCAAAAACTAAGAGAGACTGCATTGGAAGAATTTTCTGTGAAATAGAAGCATGCTTAGTTGTTGATGTTAGAGCTAGATAAGGAAGTAATCTTTTTCAGAAGCCATTAAAGTAGCTCAGATTAATATCTGATTATGTGTAGCTGTTCTCATAAAAAATGATCTAGTGTGATAAAACTTCAGTTGATCTAAACTGCATGGCACTATATGGGACTTTAAATTGGCATATTTAACTACTTAGGCTGTCAAATTAATTTAGATTAGGACTAAAAATGTAATGACAAAGTTTGCCATCTAGTGGTCAGTGTGATACAAGTCGGATGTCTGCACTTAACCTATTTCTATTTCAGAGTTTTGAACTGGGTGTAAAAATGGAAGACAATATCGGTATTAAATAAATTCATGGACGAAATTAAAGCTGTGGTAGATAAAAGTGCATTGTGTGATTTGGTCAGATAGTAGCTGTGGTGGGCTGAATAATGCTTCCCCCAAAAATCTCCAGGTCCTAATCTCTAGAATCTGTGCAAGTTTCCTTATACCGCAAAAGAGACTTTGCAGATGTGATTAAATTAAGTCTTAAGATGGGGATATTTTCCTGGATCATCCTGAGGGGCCCTAACTGTAATCACAGTGCTCTTATGATAGAAGTAGAGGGAGATTTAACTAGGGAAGTCAAGGTAATGTGACCACTAAAGCAAGATGTGATAGTACTGGTTTTGAAAAGGGCCAGGAGCCAAGGAATGCAAGAAATGTAGTTTTAGAAACTAAAAAAGGCAAGAATATGGATTCTCCCTTACAGCCTCTAGCAGGGGCGTGGCTACAGAGACCTTGATTTCAGCAGGGTAGGACTAATTTCAGACTTCTGACCTTCAGAACTGCCAAGGAATAAATTGTTTTAAGTCACTGAGTTTACAGTAATTGTGTTGTACTAGCCACAGGGAACTAATATGACAGCTAAGTGGAAGACAGCCTGAGGCTAGGATGATATAAGAAAATATAAGAAGTGTGAAAAAATTAACTCTGTCCACTAATTAGATACTAAATATGACCATGTCTGTCAATAAGTAATGCACTAGCAAACAAACTAATTTTTTAAGCCTAGAAAAAGTTGTTAAGATTGTTTAGAAAGAAACCAAACACAATGCACAAAAATAAACTACTTTCTGCATAATCCCTGTGGTCCGACCTGGTAATTCACAGGAACAGAAGAGTGAAAATGTTTTACTCCACAAATCTTTGAGAGACAGTAATCTTATCGTACATGCATATCTTATTATGACAGTGATCTTATAGTAATCTATAGTACAGTAATCTTATAGTAAAAGACAGTAATCTTATAGCACCTGCATAATTTTATAGTGACGGTAATCTTATAGTACATGCGTATTTTACTCACCAAGGTAATGTGATATATTTTAAAAAGTTAAATATTAACCAAAGCAAGGAACTATCCTGTAGTAGAGAACAGATTTAGAGTAAAATGATGCTTGAGATAAAATTCACTAAGTATAAAAAAATGAAGAAATATCACTGGTCTGAGAAGTAGTAAATACACAGCATATTCCCTGCTTTTTAAAAATCGATACCTCTATTATTTTAACCAATCTTGTTTTCTGGAAAGTGAAGAAAATTTCTAGATGTAATGCTAAAATGTCGTTAGCATTTGAATCACCATAATGTGTACTTGTGCTTGAAAAATAGAAGCATACAGACAGTATTTTTAGTTCTCAGGATCCAGAGGAAGCAGGCAATCTGATGGCCAAGGTCATAGTCAGGTATAGATGAAACATAAATGAGATATTTAACATCAATGGTCTGGTTCAATTAACATTTACTGAGTACAGATCAAATTTTGGGGATCATCCTAGGCATTGAGATTCTCTGTCTTCAGTACACATAAATCAAACAGGCAATGAAAGAGAAATCCACATGCAGCCATGGAAGCAAAAGAGGAGGGCTGTCTCATATGAGAGTGACGGGACAGTGGGGCCGGGAAGGCTTCCACATGAAACGTGAAGGAGAAGAAGGAGTTAACTAGGAGAAGAAAGAGAGAGAGAAGAGGGTTATGGAGGAAGAAAGGAAAAGAAAGAGATAGAAGAAAGATAAGGATATAATAAGCAGCAAGACTATAATAGGAAATGGAAAGGTACCAATATTTCTATAAAATAGCATAAAACAGTCAATATTTTGCTTTCCTTAGAATATAAGAAAATGCGGTGGGAGTGAAGCTAGACAGGTAGGCAAGACCGCATACCCCATATCACAAAAAGTATTCTATATGGATGGCGAACCTAGGTGTGTTAGCTTTCATTTTTTATCTTAAAAATTTTAGTTTAAGGCACAAAATAGTTATTGTTCATATTTATTCTGCTTAGTACTTTTCCTAAAAATAAAATTATTAAATTATCCTCAAAATAGTACATATAACTCATATATACAATTTAAAAATAACGATTACATGGGTTGAAAATATGTCTCCCCAAAAAGGTAATGTTAAAGTCCTAAACCCTAGTATGTCAGAGTGGGGCCTTATTTGGAAATAGGGCCATTGCAGATGTAATTAGTTAATATGAGGTCACAATAAAATACGGTGGGCCCCCTAATTCAAGATGACCAGTTTCCTTATAAAGAGAATTCAGTGTAGAGAGACAGAGACATAGGGAGAATGCCATATGAAGAAGAAGGCAAAGATCAAAGGGATGCACTTACACGTCAAGAAATGTCAAATATTGCCAGCAACTCACCAGAAGCTAGGAAGAGGCACACAGAGCTCTCAGAAGGAACCAACCCTACTGATGCTCAATCTTAGACTTATAGCCTCCAGAACCGTAGAAGAATACATTTCTGTTGTCTCAAATATTCTCCTATACTTTTTCAAGTTTAAAAATTTTCTTCCTTTTAAGTGAAAACTGACTGTCTTTAATAAACCTGGGATTCATTTTTTGTGCATGTGCAAATTGGGATTCTATTTCATTTTTTCCCACAGTTGTCCCACCATCATTAATTAAATATTCTATCATTTTCCCACTGACTTGAAAATTAAGCCATAGATCAAATTTCCATATATTTGATAAGGGGCCTAAATCTAGACTTTCTATTCAGTTCCATAAATGATCTATCCTTCAGGAAGCTCCACAGTAAATGTTGATATTTGGAAAGAAAATTCCCCCAAACTATTCTATTTTTATAGAGCGTTCTGGTTTTCTTTCTTTCATTTCTTTAATGTTTGTTTTAAATATATTTTTAAATATACAAAAGATTATATGTTAATATATATTATCTACATATATGTTTGTATGTAAGTTAATGCATGTTACATGCATTTATTAAATTAAAAACATAATATAATACACATCCATGAACCCACCACTCAACCTAAAAACTAGAATGTTACTAGATCATCCATCAACCTATGTGCTACTTCCCTATTTTATCTCCCTGCTTATCACTCCAGAGGTAACCACTGTCATAAGTAGTTTTGGTACTTTTCGATATTTCTAACAATGTTCTCTTTTGCTGTGCAAAAGCTCTTTAGTTTAATTAGATCTGACTTGTCAATTTTTGTTTTTGTTGCAATCGCTTTTTAAGACTTAGTCATAAATTCTTTCCTAAGGTCAATGTCCAGAATGGTGTTTCCTACGTTGTCTTCCAGGATTCTTATAGTTTGAGGTCTTACATTTAAATCTTTAATTCATCTTGCATTAATTTTTGTATATGATGAAAGGTAGGGGTCCAGTTTCATTCTTCTGCATATGGTTAGCCAGCTATGCCAGCACCATTTATTGAATAGGGAGTCATTTATTCATTGCTTATTTTTGTTGACTCTGTCAAAGACCACAGGGCCATAAGTGTGTGGCTTTATTTCTGCGAACTCTATCTTGTTCCACTGGTCTATGTGTCTGTCTTTGTACCACTACCATCTGTTTTCATTATTGTACCCTTGTAGTATAGTTTGAAGTCTACAGTTTGTTCTTTTTGCTTAGGATTGCCTTGCCTATTTGGGCTTTTTTTGTTGTTGTTTGGTTCCATAGGAAATTTGTTTTGGTTCCATAGGAAATCTACAATAGCTTTTTCTAATTCTGTGAAAAATGACTTTGGTAGTTTGATAGGAATAGTGTTGAATCTGTAGATTATTTTGGGCAGTAGATATTGATTCTTCCAATCCATGAGTACAGAATGTTTTTCACTAGTTTGTGTCATCTATGACTTCCTTCAGCAGTGTTTTGTAGTTCTCCTTGTAGTTGATTAGATGGATTCTAGGTATTTTATTTTTTGTGTGACTATTGCAAACGAGATTGTATTCTTGGTTTGGCTCTCAGCTTGAATGTTACTGGTGTATAGAAATCCTGCTGATTTGTGTACATTGATTTTGTATCCTAAAACCTTGCTGAAGTTATTAGTTCCAGGAGCATTTTGGTGGCGTCTTTAGTGTTTTCTAAGTATAGAGTCATTAGTGTTTCCTCAGTACAGAATTATATCATCAGCAAAGTGAGATAATTTGACTTATTCTTTTCCTATTTAGATGCCTTTTCTTTTCCTTGCGTGATTGCTCTGGCTAGGACTTCCAGAACTATGTTGAATAGGAATAGTGAGATTGAGCATCCTTGTCTTATTCCAATTATCAAGGGAAAAGCTTCCAGCTTTTGCCCATTCAGTATTATGTTGGCTGTGGGTTTGTCAAAGATGGCTCTTATTATTTTGAGGTACATTCCTTTGATGACTAGTGTTTTGAGGATTTTTATCATAAAGGGATGTTAGATTTTATTGAAAACTTTTCGGAGTCTATTGAGATGATCATAAACTTTTTGTTTTTCATCCTGTTTATGTGTTGAATCACATTTATTTATTTGCATATGTTGAACCAACCTTGCATGCCAGGAATGTAGCTACTCAATCGTGGTGAATTAACTTTTTGATGTGCTGCTGGATTCAATTTGCTAGTATTTTGTTGAGGACTTTTGCATAACTTTCTTTTTTTGTTGTGTCTTTTCCAGGTTTTGGTATCAGGGTGATGCTGGCTTCATAGAATGCTTAGGGAAGAGTCTCTCCTGCTGTATTTTTTGGAATAGTTTCAGTAGAATAAATACCAGCTCTCCTTTGTATGTCTGGTAGAATTCAGCTGTGAATCCATCTGGCCCAGGGCTTTTTTTGGTTGGTAGGTTTTTATTACTGATTCAGTTTTAGAACTCAATATTGGCCTGTTCAGGGTTTCATTTCTTCCTGATACAATCTTGGGAAAATTGTGTTTCTAGAAATTTATCAATTTTCTCTAGATTTCATAATTCGTGTGCATAGAGGTGCTCATAATATTCTCTGAGGAACTTTTATATTTTCGTGGGATTGGCTGTGATATTATCTTTGTTATTTCTGATTTTGGTTATTTGGATCTTCTTCAGTTTGTTTGCTAATCTATCTAGCAGTCTATCAATCTTATTTATCCTTCCAAATAACCAACTTTTTGTTTCGTTGATTCTTTGTATGGATTTTTGTGTCTCAACTTTATTCAGCTATGCTCTGATTTCAGTTATTTCTTTTCTTATTCTAGCTTTGGGGTTAGTTTTTGTTTTTTAGTTCCTCTAGCTGTGATGTTAGATAATTAAATTGTCATCTTTCTAATTTTTTGATGTAGGTGTTTAGCACTATAAGCTTCCTCGGAATACTGCTTTTGCTGCATCCCAGAAATTTTGGTATGTTGTATCTATAATTTCACTTATTTCCAATAATTTTTTGATTCCTGCCTGAATTTTGTAGTTTATCCAAAAGTCATTCAAGGGCAGGTCTTCAAATTTCCATGTAATTGTGTGGTTTTGAGAGATCTTATTGGTATTGATTTCTACTTTTATTCCACTGTGGATTGAGGGTATGGTTTTTATATTTTCAATTTAAAAAATTTATTGAGACTTGTTTTATGGCCAAGCATGGGGTTGATCTTAGAGTATGTTTCATGTGCAGATGAGAAGAATGTATATTCTGTGGTTAATAGGTGCAGTTTTCTATAGATATTTTTTAGGTCCAAACGGTCAAGTATAGAATTTAAGCCCAGAAATTCTTTGTTAGTCTTCTGCCTTGATGATCTATCTAATGCTGTTAGTGGGGTGTTGCACTTCCCCTCTATTATTGTGTAGCTGTCTCTGTATTTTCATGGTCTAGAAGGACTCGTTTTATGACTCTGGGTGCTCCAACGTTGAGTGCGTATATATTTAGAATAGTTAAGTCTTTTTGTTGAATTGAACTCTTTATCAATATATAATGCCTTTCTTTGTCCTTCTTTACTTTTATTGGTTTAAAGCCTGAAACTATCAACAAGGTATAACAGACAACATACAGCATCGGAGAAAATATTCACAAGCTATGCAGCCAATAAAGGTCTAATATGCAGAATCTACAAGGAATTTAAACAATTCAACAAGCAAAAGTCAAATAACCCCACTAAAAAGTGGGCAAAAGAGGAGAACAGACACTTCTCAAAAGAAGACATATAAGTGGCTAAAATACATATGAAAAAATGCTTCCTATCACTCACCATCAGAGAAATCGAAACCACAAAACCACAATGAGATACCACCTCACACCAGCCAGAACGCATATTTTTAAAAAGTCAAACAACATTAGATGCTGGTGAGGCTGCAGAGAAAAAGAAACACTTACGCAGTGTTGGTGGGAGGGTAAATTAGTTCAGCCACTGTGGAAAGCAGTTTGAAGATTTCTCAAAGAACTTAAAACAGAACTACAATTTGACCCAGCAATCCCATTACTGGGTATATATCCAAAAGAAATAAATCATTTAACCAAAAAAGGCACACACATTTGTATTTTTATTCCAGTACAATTCACAATGGTAAAGACATTGAGTCAACTTAAGTGTCCATCAATGACAGATGAATAAAGAAAATGTGGTGCATATACACCATAGAATTCTACATAGCCATAAATATAAATGAAATATTGTCCTTTGTAGCAACATGGATGTAGCTGAAGGCCGTTATCCTAAGCAAATTAGCATAGGAACAGAAAACCAAATACCACATGGTCTCATTTAAAAGTGGGAGTTAAACATTGAGCACTCATGGACATAATGATGACAGCAACAGACAGAGGAGGCTACTAGGGATGAGAGGGCAGGAGGAAAGGGCTGAAAAAGTAACTATGGGGTACTATGCTCACTACCTGGATGACGGGGTCAATGCTACCCCAAACCTCAGAGTCACGTGATGTACCCATGTAAGAAACCTGCACATGTATCCTTGAATCTAGAATAAAAGCTGCAATTATTTAAAATAATAAATGATAAATAAATAAACAAATAAATGTTCTCTGACTGTGAATGGTCCTTTATATCTTGCTTTTTTCACTTCAGCTTATGTTTCTAACACCCATTTATGTTTCTGTGTGAAGCTCTCATTTATTCATTTTACTCCCAATAATTTGCAGTGACACATAGCAAGTTTTTAATTCTATGTGAGTTTGTTGTTGAACTCTTTATTCTGTTCTCTTGATCTAATTGCCTATCCTTACACAAAAAATCACACTTCTTAATTACTCTAGTTTTATAAAAAAAAAAAAAACCCCAAACAAAACTCGGTATCTTGAAAGGCAAGTCATCTAATCTTATACTTCCTGGTCAAGAGTGTCTTGGATATTCTTGATACTTTGCTTTTCCATGTAAATTTTACAACTATCTTTCATGTTTTATAAAAGCCTGTTGCAGTGGGAATTTTATTAAATCTATAGATCAATTTGATAACTTTACTACACTGAATCTTCTTAGATTCAGTAGAATTGATGACTTTACTATACTAGATCTTTTTATCCATAAAGTTGCTATTCCTCTCCATTTGGTTGAGTCATCATTAATCCCTCTCAACAAAGCTTTATAAAACTTTATAATTTTATGACTTCATAATTTTCTACATAACAATCTTGAGCATCTGTTAAAATTATTCCTTAATAGCCATTTTTGTTGCTAATATAGATTTTTTTAAAAAAATCACATTTACTATTTGTTGCTGGTGTATATAAATATGAAATTTCCTTTAGTGTATTTAGTTTATCTGGCTACTTTGTTAACTTTTAAATATTACTAAAATTTAATAACTTAATACAAAAAGCACTAAGAAGAATATTGCTAGTAATGGCCATTTCTGGATAGATGCTTTTTTTTTTGTCTACTCACATTTCTTTTTTTTTTTTTTTTTTTGAGATGGAGTCTCGCTCTGTTGCCAGGCTGGAATGCAGTGGCACCATCTCGGCTCACTGCAACCTCCACCTCCCAGGTTCAAGTGATTCTCCTGCCTCAGCCTCCTGAGTAGCTGGGACTACAGGTCCGTGCCACCACGCCCAGCTAAATTTTGTATTTTTAGTAGAGACAGGGTTTCACCATGTTGGTCAGGATGGTCTGGATCTCTTGACCTCGTGATCTGCCTGCCTCGGCCTCCCAAAGTGCTGGGATTACAGGCTTGAGCCACCGCACCCAGCCTACATTTCTTCTTGACACTAGTAACAACTGTAGCATCTTTACGTTCAACTGAACTCTATCAGTGTGCCATATGTTAAGAAAATTCATCATCTTAAAATGCCTTCATGATTTCCCCTGTCCTTACTTGTAAATTCTCCATGTATTCTGGTTCAAGAGCATCAGATTTAGCAAAATTCACAAAAATCATGTGGATATAAATCCAGTATTTTACTTGGACTTAATTTGATTTTTTTCTATTAGAGTTGTTTGTTTTCATATCATTTAGCTAGCTGCATTAGCATTAAATTAGTAAGCCTCTTCATTACATTTCTTCTTATTATTATTTAATGGTTATTCTGGTAGTATATTTAAAATGGGTCCATTTCTCTGATTGTTGTACAGCCAAATATACAGAAACAATGAAATTATCTATAAAGGGTTAATTCCCATTTCTCTATCACTACAATGAGTTTTTCAGTATTAATGTGACAAAGAGCATAAATCAAAATACTCTATCTGGCATTTTAAGCTCTACTTAGTGTGTTTCAAAAGGGAAAAGTGGAACAATTTAGAGTTCATCAATTACATCGCATTAAATTAGCCTCCATCATTGGCTTGGCGCAACAGCCTTCATCTATTTTAATTTACAACAGAAAGGACAGCCAAGTACAGGATAGTAGCAAAGACACGGTCAAAAGGAGGCTCTGTCTTCTTAGTTACAAAAAATGCTTTGTTTTTATAGCATTAAGATAGGCATTAAGATAAAGACCTCTAACTCAAATAGCATATCATATATGTCATAATATTTACATTAATAAAAGTAAATTATAATAGAATTATATATGTAGCACACAGAAATTTTTTATTGATTAAAAAAATAGGCCAGGTACAGTGGCTCATGCCTGTAATCCTAACACTTTGGGAGGCCGAGGCAGGTGGATCACTTGAGCTTAGGAGTTTGAGACCGGCCTGGGCAACATGGTGAAACCTTGTCTTTACAAAAAATACAAAAATTAGCTGGGTGTGGTGGTATGCATCTGTATTGCCAGCTACGTGGGAGGCTGAGGTGGCAGAATCGCTTTAGCTCAGAAGGTGGAGGCTGCAGTGAGCCATAATCACTCCAGCCTGAGCAACAGAGCAAGATCCTATCTCAAAAAAACACAAAATGTGCTTGTATTATAAAGTACAAATTTCAACCGTGATATTCTGTTAACATGGCAGAATACATTGGTTCTTTAAACAAATTTACAAGGAAAAAACACACTAAAAAGTGGGCAAAGGACATGAACACTTTTCAAAAGACATACATGTGGCCAACAATTACATGAAAAAAAGCTCAACATCACTGATCATCAGAGAACTGCAAATCAAAACCACCATGAGACACCATCTCACATCAGTCAGAACGGCTATGATATAGTTTGGCTTTGTGTTCCCACCCAAATCTTATCTCAAATTGTAATCTCCACATGTCAGGGAAGAGGCCAGGTGAGAGGTGATTGGATCACGGGGGTGGATTTTCTGCCTTGCTGTTCTCCTTATAGTGACTGTGTTCTCATGAGATCTGATGGTTTTAAAGTGTGGCATTTCCCCCCTAGCTCTCTCTCTCTCTCGCTCGCTCTGATATGTGATGACTGTACCTGCTTCCCCTTTGCCTTCTGCCATGATTATAAGTTTCCTGAAGCCTCTCAGCCATGTGGAACTGTGAGTCAATTAAACCTCTTTTCATCATAAATTACCCAGTCTCAAGTAGTACTTTATAGCAGTGTGAAAACGGACTGATACAGGTTATTATTAGAAAGTCAAAAAAATAACAGATGCTACCAAGGTTGTGGACAAAAAGGAATGCTTGCACACTGTTGGTGGGAGTGTAAAATAGTTCAACCATTGTGGAAGACAGTATGGAGATTCCTCGAAGACCTAAAAGCAAAAATATAATTTGATCTAGCAATCCTACTACTGGGCATATACCCAAAGGAGCATAAATCGTCCTATTATTTTGTTTTGTTTTGATTTTTGAGACAGGGAATCTCTCTGTCAATCAGGCTGGAGTGCAGTGGCATGATCTTGGCTCACTGCAACCTCTGCCACCCAGGCTCAAGCAATCCTTCTACCTCAGCCTCCTGAGTAGCTGGGATTATAGGTACATGCCACCATGCCTAGCTAATTAAATCATTCCATTATAAAGACCATGCACAGGTATGCTTATCACAGCACTGTTCACAATAGCAAAGACATGGAATCAACCTAAATGAGCATCAATGCTAGACTGGATAAAGAAAATGTTGTGGCCGGGCGCGGTGGCTCCCCGCTGTAATCCCAGCGTTTTGGGAGGCCAAGGCAGGTGGATCATGAGGTCAGGAGATCGAGACCATCCTGGCTAACATGGTGAAACCCCGTCTCTACTAAAAATACAAAAAATTAGCTGGGTGTGGTAGCGGGCGCCTGTAGTCCCAGCTACTCAGGAGGCTAAGGCAGGAGAATGGTGTGAACCTGGGAGGTGGAGCTTGCAGTAAGCCAAGATCATGCCACTGCACTCCAGCCTGGGCGACAGAGTGAGACTCCGTCTCAAAAAAAAAAAAAAAAAAGGCCGGGCGCGGTGGCTCACGCTTGTAATCCCAGCACTTTGGGAGGCCGAGGCGGGCGGATCACGAGGTCAGGAGATCGAGACCACGGTGAAACCCCGTCTCTACTAAAAATACAAAAAAAATTAGCCGGGCGCGGTGGCGGGCGCCTGTAGTCCCAGCTACTCGGAGAGGCTGAGGCAGGAGAATGGCGTGAACCCGGGAGGCGGAGCTTGCAGTGAGCCGAGATCGCGCCACTGCACTCTAGCCTGGGCGACAGAGCGAGACTCCGTCTCAAAAAAAAAAAAAAAAAAAAAAAAAAAAAAGAAAATGTTGTACATAAACACCATGGAATACCATGCAGCCATAAAAATAGAATAAGGTTGTATCCTTTCAGGAACATGGATAGAGCTGAAGGACATTGTCCTTAGCAAACTAATGCATTCATTCTTCAACTATTGTGATGTTACTATTAAATGGCTGGGAATAGTCAATGAATTTCTTATTATTTTATAATCTTTATCATTACCTAAGCATTATTCAATTTAATATCCTTAGTATTTTCTTTGTTTATATTACAGAAAATGATGATATAGTTCTAATATATAAGGTTAACAACATCATGAATGTGCACTTCATACTGAATGTAGATTACAATACAAATCACATTTACTCCTCGTGGGTTTTAGAATGACATCACGTTAGGTTTAAAATATTGAAAGCTTGGACTGAATGCTAGGAGATTCAAATAACTTACCCGTTACTAACTTCACCTTCCATCTTTTAAAAAAAAGGGTGTTGAAATATTATTTATAAATACTTCATACTTTTCAGAATAAAACTCTTATAAAAATAATCAGTAGTAGTTTCACATTATTGAATTCCAGTGCTGTTTAAATTCCTAACTTTGATAATGACTCCTTGAATTTGGACCTGACTGATGAGCATAAAAAATTCTCCTTCAGATTTGTACTAAATAGCCAAAATTGAATTTGGTAGAACTCAGGGTGTTGACAATGGTCCTTTTCTAAACTAATAAAGGGTATGGAATTTTTCCTTTTTGCTTTTCTTTTCTTTTAAAAAATGTGTCAGTTGATTTTTCTCCGAGCACAGTTTTGAAAGTATCACACTTATTTTATGAAAAACAGTATTCTTTTGGTATTTAGGAAATATTAACTAAATCCAAACCATGTTTCTCAACCCCTTTTATCTCTAAGGAGTCATAAAAATGGATGAAGATACTGTGTGTGTGTGTGTGTGTGTGTGTGTGTGTGTGTGATTTTATAACATTTGTAAAAAAAAAAAAAACAGGAAAAATAGAATGCACTCATTCACTTGAAATTGCATTTCTACCATCCTCCACCCTCCCAAAACAAAGCAAGGAAAAGTGAATCTTTTATTTAGACTAGTCATAGAAAATGTCTTATTCCCACCTGGGGAAATGCCTTCCCAAATGAAGCTTCATTTTTATAGTATCATTGTGTTCCACTCACAATTTTGTTAGTTGTATTGAACATCAAATCATGTTTAAATAAGCTTTAGTACTCTCCAAAATATCATTTATTTACTATCAAGAATCTAAAAAGAATGTCAGAAATAACATTGAGTATACACAAAATGAATATAGTAGTATCTGTGTCTTTGAAAATGTATTTTATATATAAATTCGGAAGTCATGCTTTGCATAGCCATTTACATTATGAAAAGTTTTAACATTGCTACCTGAATTTTACTTTAATCAAGATATTTGTCTAGTATTTACTTTCTGAGAACTTATCCACATTAGTTCCATAATGTTAGAGCATCCGAAGTCTTTCTATAATAAATTGTATCTATTCAGAACATGCTCTTTTATATATTAAACATTTTTTTTGAATTCATATATGCCTATATTTTTCAATAATTTATTACTATAAATATGAACATATTTGTAAACACAACCAATCATGAGACAGGTCTAGTTTTTATACACTGATATACAGTGGGAAGTGTGTGTGTGTGTGTGTGTGTATGTGTGTGTGCATCTGTGTAGACTGTGGGAGTAGAAGTGAAAAATAGGAAAGTTATATTTAGGAACAGAAAATGGCAGATAGAAAGAGGCATAGATAAGGAACAAGTACTATGATTTAGGGATTATACATGGGTTACTATATGGATAGTTATTTGGTATTATGACTTCATACTATACGGATAGTCATTTGACTTACATTATATTTTCCATTCACAAGAGAATTAAAAGCCAGTAGGCTTCTGGCCACTTATGCCTAGCACCCTCCTGTCAAAGTTAGCCATGTGTTGTTTAATTATGTTTCTGGTCAATGATGGACTGTATATATCACAGGGCTCCCATGAGAATTTAATGCAGCTACCCTATATATGTGTGCCCAATTTTTATCTTATATAATGCATTACTGCGTTTTTACTCTACTTAATTTTTATATTTAGATACACAAGTACTTATCATTGTGTTACAGTTGTTTACAGCATTCAGTACAGTAACATACAACACTGGTTTGTAGCCCGAGAGCAATAGGCCATACCGTATAGCCTAGGTGTGTAGTAGGCTATCCTATCTGGGTTTCTTTAAGGAAACTCTATGATGTTCACACTATGATGAACTTGTCTAATGAGGCATTTTTCAGAAGGTATCTTTTCATTAAGTGATGCATGATTGTATAGCGTTTTTAATCTTGAACTTGTCTTACATTTCAGCTTGTGAGCAATTTGGTTTGGACAAAAGGTACTGAAGCTAACAAAAAGCATGAAGCCAATATTCTATAGAAGAAATGTAAAACAGCCATTGGATAAATAGATTTGTCTGGTTCAATAGCTCTGCTAAATCTCAGCCGATATTTGCTTACATGAAATAGTGATGCATTTAGAATCTTAGACTATTGGTAACAACCTGAATTTAAGTCCCATTTCATTTCTGCCCATAATAGGATATTAAAACAGAAATATATGTAAAAACATTTTTTAAAAAGTGGTTACCTTTCAGCCATTTAAATAGTAACAAAACTATTACTATATATAATCATAAAAGGGCTGGTGAAATGCCCTTATTTGAATGAAATCTTCCCTTTTTATTCTGTTACATATAAACATATCTAATTAATTTAGGGAAGATTTTCCACAAAAATGCTCTTCAGTACATAAATATATCAAATATCAATGATCTTACTTAGTGCCTTTTTAAGAATATGGCAACTTGGAAGCAATATTGCCTATTATAAAAAGGGATGTTGCATTCAAAAGATGTTATGAAAAAACAAGGACTCTCCTTTACTCATAGGTTATATCTTTGGCCAAGTGATAATGATCTTAGCATCACATATACATTGAACAATAAGCTTGAAATACTCTTTTCTAAAACATCAACGTCTTCTACAACTACGACTTGTTTTTTATAACTATTTTCTACGTATTATTTATATTGGATTTCAGTAGGTTAAAATACATTCTAAATAAATAAATAAAATGTTTTAAAAATACATTCTATGAATCTCTTATAGGATTATATTTCATTTTATTTCAAATTTTTTAAAAATTATTTTATTCTTTATAAAATTTATAAAATTATTTTAGGAATACAAGTGCTATTGTATTACAAAGATATGTTAAGGGATTATTTTTAGACTACTTGAACAATCTAACATCTGTTGTCAAGTTAAACTTTTAAGGGCCCATAGGCTCTTAAATGTAATACAGCGACCTTCACCTGTAATGTACCTAGAACAATATATGCCTTGGGTTCATGGCTCCTGACTGAAACTTTGTATGCTTTCAGTGATATATGTCAATTTATTCTTCAAATTCCTGCACAATCTTGTTTGCTAATCATTATTCCTGAACTCCTACTTTACAAGTCTAGTAATCAAAGAATAAATAGTTCTGTCTGCAATTAGATCCTCAAAGCAATAGGGTCCCATCAGGCACCTATTAGCTTCACACATTATTAATAAGAGTTCAGTTGTTTAATAGCCAAAATTTTGCCTTACTATAGTTGGAGGAAATAGTTTTTCTTTAATTTGTTAAAGAATTAGGAATTTAAATTGTATTATTTGATTCAACTCTAGGAAAAAGTTTCAGAACCTCATCAAGTCACAATTGCCTCATTGGTGAAGTTAAGAATTTTGTATTTGGCTTTGTCAATGATTTCTTGGATATGACACAAAAGAGCACTGGCAACAAAACCTAAAATTGTCAAGTGGGATTACACCAAGCTAAGAAGCTTCCGCAAAGCAAAGGAAACAATCAGCGAAATGAAAAGGCATAGTTTTGGAGAAAATATTTGCAAACTATATATCTGGTAAATGACTAATATCCAAAAAATATAAACAAAGTCGACAACTTAATAACAAAAACAACAACAAAATTTAAAAATGAAAAATAAGAAAAAAACCCAAAATTTAAAAATGAGCAAAGGAACTGAATAGATTTATTTATTTATTTATTTAATTTATTTATTTTTAGACAGGGTCTGCCTCTGCCACCCAGGCTGGAGTGCAGCAGTGTGATCTCAGCTCCCTGCAACTTATGCTTCCAGGGCTCAAGCCATCCTCTCAGCCTCCCAAATAGCTGGGACTACAGGCATGCACCACCATGCCCAGCTAATTTTTGTATTTTTTGTAGAGATGGAGTTTTGCCATGTGGCTCAGGCTGGTCTCCAATTCCTGAACTCAGGTGATCCACCTGCCTCGGCCTCCCAAAGTGCTGGAATTATAGGCATGAGCCACCACGCCTGGCCTGAATAGATATTTTTTCAAAGAAGGTATCCAAATGGTCAAAATGTATATGAAAAGGTGATCAACTTTAGTACCCATCAGGGAAATGCATATCAAAATAATGAGCTATCAACTCACACCTGTTAGGATGCCTATTACCCAAAAAGCAAAAGATAATCAATGTTGGTAAGGAAGTGGAGAAAATGGAACCCTTGTACATTGTTTGTGGGAATGTAAATTGGTACAGGCACTATGGAAAACACTTTGGAAGTTCCTTAAGGTTAAAAATAAGAACACTGGTTCAAGATGGCTAACTACAGGCATTGGGCACCTGCCTGCTCCAGAAGGAAGCACCAAAATTATGAATAGATAATCATACCTTGAATAGAACATCTAGGAAAGAACACTGATGTCCAACAGAGATGCCACAGTAAACACCTGAGGCAGAGAAGGAAAAGGTACCCAGCAGCCAGCTCAGAGAAGGTTGGCTTGGGAGCCCCACGGGGCTTGGTATTGTAGGTAAAGAGTAATTCAGCAGTCCGCATCCCTACTGTGGACGGCTGCAATTTGAGCAATGGGAGAGTTCTTACGCCCACACAAACCCTGACACTAGCATGGAGGGTGATTTGCAGGGTCCGGGTCCATGAGGGCATTGCTCCAGAAAGGACTTGCACATGGTCATTCATTCCTGTCCCTGCCAAGACCTAAGCAGCAGCAGCTGGGCACCCTTGTGAGGGCATAGTTGCCATGGGACTGCATCCTGCCCTGGGAATCATAGCCCCCATATCTCTACGTCCCATAAGCCCCAACTGACATCTCTCAGTGCCCACCCAGTGTCCACTAAATTGGCACAGTGTTGGCTGGTTCCAAAGATTCTGCAGAGCCCCCAACTGGTCCAGGGGTCTCCAACCTCTGGGCCAAAGACTGGTACCTGATCGTGGCTTGTTAGAAACCAGGCCACACAGCAAGAGATGAACAGTGGGTGAGTGAGCATTACCACCTGAGCCCCACTTCTTGTCAGATCAGCAGGGGCATTAGATTCTCACAGGAGCGAGAACTCTATTGCAAACTGTGCCTTTGAGGGATCCAGGTTGTGTGCTCCTTATAAGAGTCTAACTAATGCCTGATGATCTAAGTTGGAACAGTTTCATCCTGAAAGTATCTCCCCCCAATACCCACCCCCATCTGCAGAAAAATTTTCTTCCATGAAACTGGTCCCTGGTTCCAAAAAGGTTGGAGACTGCTTCTGTAATCCACAGGGAGTACTATTTCCTGGGGAAAGGATGGTACAGCACATCATCCATGGGACAAAGGAAACAAAGCACATGCTTTTCAGAGGCCAAGACCTCCCTGTCTGGGACTATGAGAAGTGACTGTGTCTCCAGCAGTAGTGTAAATTCTGTACTTGGCCTTGCAAGCAGAGAATGAGATCCCCTCTCACCAGCAAAATGACCTCTCTGCTAGGGCTCATATGTACAGAGCAGGATGCCTTCTTTCCTTCTGCACACTGTTACAAGTACAGCCATTGCTGCTGCCACTGGAGACTGAGGTGCATGAACAGAGGGTGCCTGTGTGGGGCTATGAATGGCAACTGTGCCCCCACACCAGCGTTCAGGACAGTGTGTGACAGGCAGGGTCCCTCCCCACCTCTACAGCACTGTTGCTGCAGACAGCAGGACAGCCTGAGAGCTGTGTGTCTGGGGCTGTGAATGGTGACCCCCGACTACAGCCACTATCAACACCAGTGCACACTGATCGAGACCCAGAGATACATACTTTCCTGGCCCACTGCTGCTACTACCAGCATCCAAGCAAGCAGCCACCTAGAGGCCTAAGAATCAGTCTGTCTGGTCCTGCTAATACTGGTGCCAATGTATGCTGCTCTGGGGCCCAAGATCAAGCATGCTCATCCCACTGCCGCCAATATGGGGATAGCAACATAAGAACAGTTCTTAGAGGAAAATTTATTTAAGGAAATGAAAATGAAAACATAACATACTTTGTTTTGTGGGACACAAAAACAAAGCAGTGCTAAGAGGCAAGTTTTTAGCAATAAATGCCTACATAAAAAAGCGAAAAAGATTTCAAATAAACAATCTAGTAATGCATCTCAACAATCTAATGATGCATCTCAAGGAGCTAGAAAATCAAGAACAAACCACACAAAAAATTTGTAGAAGAGCGAGCCAAGTTAGAGCCATCACATTACTTGACTTCAAAACATATTATAAGGTTATGGTAAACAAGGCAGCATGGTATTGGTATAAAAACAGACACATAGACCCATAGAACACAGTAGAGAACCCAGAAAGAAATTGAAATATTTACAGCCAACTGATCCTCAACAAAGCTACCAAGAACATACACTAGGGAAAGCATACTCTCTTCAATAAATAGTATTGGGAAAGCTAGATAACTGTATGCAGAAGAATGAAACTTAGACCCCTATCTCTCATCATACACAAAAGTAAACTCAAGATGGATTGATGATTTAAATTAAGACCCAAAACTATAAAACTACTAGAAGAAACATAGAGAAAAATCTTCAGGACATTGGTGTAGGCAAAGATTTTATGGCAAAGCCCTCAAAAGCACAATCATAAAAAAGAGGGGATAATACTAAATTTAAAAGTTTCCCCACAGCAAAGGAAACCACCAGCAGAGTGAATAGACAACCCCCTGAATGGGGAAAATATTGGCAAATTACTAACTGACAGGGGACTAATATACAGGATATATAAGGAACTCAAACAACTCAACAGTTTCAAAAAAACCTCATTAAAACATGAGAAAAGGACATGAATAGTCGTTTCTCAAAAGAAGACATAAAGATGGCCAATGGGTATATGAAAAAAAATGCCCCAACATCACTAAACATCAGGAAAACCCAAATCAAAACCACAATCAGATACCATCTCACCCAAGTTAGAATGGCTATTACTAAAAAGACAAAAAATAACAGATGCTGGTGATGATGCAGAGAACAGGTAACTCATATGTTGTTGGTGGGAATGTAAATTAGTACAGCCACTGTGGAAACAGTATAGAGATTTCTCATAAAACTTAAAGTATACCAACTTTATAATCCAACAATCCCACTACTGGGTATCTATCCAAAGGAAATCAGTATATCAAGGGGATACCTGGACTCATATGGTTACTGCCAGCACTGTTCATGATAGCAAAGCTATAGAATCAACCTACATGCTCATCAATGGATGAATAACAGAAATGTAACATATGTATATATATATATACGTATATATATATACGTATATATATATACATATATATATACATATATATATATATACATACATATATATATACACATATATATACATACATATACACAATGGAATACTACTCAGCCATAACAAAGAATGAAATCATGTCATTTCCAGCAACATGGACGGAACTGGAGGACATTATGTTAAGTGAAACAAGCCAGGGACAGAAAGACAAATACTGCATGTTCTTCACTTATGGAAGATAAAAGACTTGATTTCATGGGTATAGAGAGTAGAACCATAGATACCAGAGTCTGGGAAGTGTTGTAGTGGGGAGCGGGGGAGCGGGAGAATGACTGAAGAGAGGTTGATTAGGGATAAAAACATACAGTTAGATAAAATAAGTTCTAATCTAACATTTGATAGCAGGCTAGGGTGACTATACTTAGCAATAATATAATGTATATTTGAAATAAGTACAAGAGAGAATTTGAAAGAATACCAATACACTAAAAATGATAAACATTCAAGGTGATTGATACCCCAATTACCCTGAATTGAACATTACACAATTTTTGCATGCAACAAACACTCCCATGGACCCCGTAAGTATATAAATTATTATATATCAATGAAAAGGGAAAAATTAAAAAGAGAACTATCATTTGATGGAGCAAGCCTGCTTCCAAAGGGGCAATGAAATTAGTATCTCAAAGAGGTATCTGTATTCCTATGTTTATTTCAGCATTGCTTACAATACTAACAACCATGTCCATGTCCAACCTAAATGCCCATTAAATTTGAATGGATAAAGAAAATGTGGTATATACACAAAATGAAATATTACTTAGCCTCAAAAAAGAAGGCAATCTTGCAATTTGCAACAACACAGATGTACCCAGAGGACATTAAGCTAAGTAAAATAAGCCAGACACAAAAGGGCAAATACTACATGGTACCACTTACATGATAAATCTAAAATGGTCAAACTCATAGAAGCAAGAGAGTAGAATGGTGATTTTCCAGGAAATGGGGGAAGATGGAAATGCAGAAGGGTGACTCAAAGTGTACAAAGTTTCAGTTAAGCAAGATGAACAAGTCCTAGAGACCTACTATACAACACAATTATATGTATAGTTATAGCATAATGTGTATAGTTAATAATAATGTATTATATACTTAACATTTTGCTAAGAGACTGGATTTTACATTGTGTTATGTAAAACATCATAATCCAAATCAAAATTGCTAATCATCAGGAAAATCCAAATCAAAACCACAATCACCTAAATAAATAAATAAATAAATAAGGTGGAAGGAAATTTCTGGAGGTAATGTATAGGTTTATAGCATAGATTCCATCAATAGTTCCATGGCTGTATACTTATCTCCAAACTCATCAAGTATATACATTAAACATGCAGAGTTTTTTGAATATAAGTCATCCTTAAATAAAGTGGTTTAACAAAACTTTATATTATTACTCAATAAGGTGCTTAGCCAACTTCTCCAAATGTAGTAGTCAAGCTTTCTATCAGTTTTGTAATAGATGTAATGCAAAATGATGGAAGATAACTTGGATATCAAGCCTAAGAGTGTAAAACATGAATTAAATGACTCAATTGAAACATGACTCCTTAAAAGTAATCATATATTTGATATATGCTGGTTTGGTTAGCTGACTTGAAATCCATTCAGTTTACAAATGCTCATTGAGCACCTATTAATGTGCCTTGCAAGCATCATACTAAGTAACAGTGATGAAAAGATAAATAAGATAGAGTATCTGCCACTTAGATTTTACATTCTAGGAATGGGATTTTGTTACTGTTCTAAAAATGCAGATTAATGAAGGTTGATAGCAGCTCCTACCAAACCCTCTCATTTTCCCATAAGGACAAAGGGCAAATCTTTCATACTTAGAAAAGGTCAGACTGAGGTTTCTAAGTAGGTGCAGCTCAAGAAATGGTGAGACTAGAATTCTCTAGAACTATGTAAGGAAGCAGAGTCTTTCGCTGTAAGGAACCATTTGCGGTATTGTACTGTTCTCTTTCTCAAAAGGCAATGCTTCGTCTTCAACCATTCAAATGTGGATGTACTTTTTGCTTACAG
Source organism: Symphalangus syndactylus (assembly GCF_028878055.3). Taxonomy (NCBI): domain Eukaryota; kingdom Metazoa; phylum Chordata; class Mammalia; order Primates; family Hylobatidae; genus Symphalangus; species Symphalangus syndactylus. The sequence goes on from NC_072424.2 coordinate 22,774,554, forward strand.
TGTGGCATTAATAATTCAGAATTTAGACAAAAATAGCACTTCCTTCTGAGAAAATAGAATAAATGCTATTCATTTTCAAATAAAGTGCTAAGCTATTTAAAAATGTTATTCAATTATTGGATAAATAATAAATTATAAACATTGTTCTAATTTTCCTAAACTTCTATAAATAAAGTTTGTAGAACTTTCTAGAGTTCTATGTATGGTAACTCAAAAGTGAACAAAAATTAGGAATAATATTTCATATTTGGCAATTATTTATTTTTATTTGAAATAGAACTACTGAGACTCTCATCATTGTGCATTTGGTATATGAAAAAGTTTTCTTAAAGCTGGAGGCATCATGCTACCTGACTTCAAACTATACTACAAGGCTACAGTAACCAAAACAGCATGGTACTGGTACCACAACAGAGACATAGATCAATGGAACAGAACAGAGCCCTCGGAAATAATGCTGCATATCTACAACTATCTGATCTTTGACAAACCTGACAAAAACAAGAAATGGCGAAAGGATTCCCTATTTAATAAATGGTGCTGGGAAAACTGGCTAGCCATATGTAGAAAGCTGAAACTGGATCCCTTCCTTACACCTTATACAAAAATTAATTCAAGATGGATTAAAGACTTAAATGTTAGACTTAAAACCATAAAAACCCTAGAAGAAAGCCTAGGCAATACCATTCAGGACATAGGCGTGGGCAAGTACTTCATGTCTAAAACACCAAAAGCAATGGCAACAAAAGCCAAAATTGACAAATGGGATCTAATTAAACTAAAGAGCTTCTGCACAGCAAAAGAAACTACCATCAGAGTGAACAGACAACCTACAGAATGGGAGAAAATTTTTGCAACCTACTCATCTGACAAAGGGCTAATATCCAGAATCTACAATGAACTCAAACAAATTTACAAGAAAAAAACAACCCCATCAAAAAGTGGGCAAAGGACATGAACAGACACTTCTCAAAAGAAGACATTTATGCAGCCAAAAAACACACGAAAAAATGCTCATCATCACTGGCCATCAGAGAAATGCAAATGAAAACCACAATGAGATACCATCTCACACCAGTTAGAATGGCCATCATTAAAAAGTCAGGAAACAACAGGTGCTGGAGAGGATGTGGAGAAATAGGAACACTTTTACACTGTTGGTGGGACTGTAAACTAGTTCAACCATTGTGGAAGTCAGTGTGGCGATTCCTCAGGGATCTAGAACTAGAAATACCATTTGACCCAGCCATCCCATTACTGGGTATATACCCAAAGGACTATAAATCATGCTGCTATAAAGACACATGCACACGTATGTTTGCTGCGGCACTATTCACAATAGCAAAGACTTGGAACCAACCCAAATGTCCAACAACGATAGACTGGATTAAGAAAATGTGGTACATATACACCATGGAATATTATGCAGCCATAAAAAATGATGAGTTCATGTCCTTTGTAGGGACATGAATGAAACTGGAAACCATCATTCTCAGTAAACTATCGCAAGGACAAAAAGCCGAACACCGCATGTTCTCACTCATAGGTGGGAATTGAACAATGAGAACTCATGGACACAGGAAGGGGAACATCACACTCCAGGGACTGTTGTGGGGTGGGGGGAGAGGGGAGGGACAGCATTAGAAGATATACCTAATGCTAAATGACCAGTTAATGGGTGCAGCAAACCAACACGGCACATCTATACATATGTAACAAACCTGCACATTGTGCACATGTACCCTATTAAAAAAAAAAGAAATATTTAAAAACTAAGAAAAATTTTGATACTTCAATTACATGCAAAATATAATATCGGCATCAATTGTATTCTTGGACTTAACAAAAACATCAACAGCCTAGTCTAATATAAAAATAGGCCTTTTAAAATCATCAAATAAAAATACAGATGATATTCAATGACAATATTCCATCTATTGTAGCACATAGGTATATTTTGTAAAATACCTTCACATTCAATAACAATTTCATGTGTCTACAAAGACTGTCTATGAATTTGAGGTATTATAACATCTGGAAACACAGGCTTTCCTACTTTTAAAGTAATTTTGGCATAAGACGAATTATCTAAATGGATGATTCCCACATTTTGGATTTCATAGACTAGTGATGATGACAGTAACTTGAGCTCTTTATGGAATACTTATTATATGCCAGAACTGCTCTGTGAGTCTTACATGTATTATCTAATTTTATCTTAACAATCCACGAGGTAGTCATTATTGATATTTCCATTGTATAGATGATAAAATATCATACAGAGGCTAAATAACTTGTCCTAAGTCATACAAGTAGTACATGGCAGAGTTGATATTTAAAATAAATTTAGAAATAAAGATGAATAATTGACAGAGGAGTTCTAACTTCTTGATTTTGCTACAAAAGGGTATTTTTAAAATCTCAAACATCATTATTTTATAATAATTTTGTGGAAGACATCTGAATCACAACACAATTAGACCACAATAATTAACTGAAATTAATTTAGCTTAATAAAAATTTTATTATCCTTATTTTTCTAATTGTACAGTGAAAATGTAGTCATAGGCCAGTACCCATCCATGATTTATGATTGGAAATGGCTGATGTACTCCAAGTTGCTAATTCTATCTGTGGGTAACTACTTACTTCTTATATGTTGAAAATTATTGTAAAAGAAACATTATTTTAGAATATACTATATTCTGTGATGACAGGCACAAATCAATTAAATTAACATAAAAATGAGGAGGAAGACTAACATTTGTTAAGTATCATAACATGCTAGCCATTTAGACATATAATGTGTAACATACAGATATTACACTACATGTGCATTACACTATTTGGTCACAATTTGGGTTGAATTATCTGATTCAATTTACCCAACACCTCTGTAATGAACATACAGTCATTCTAGTTTTTGTAGATAAGGATGCTAAGATTCAGGGAAGTTAGATAATTAACCCAAGTTTATTGATATATTACATAGTGGAATTTTTCTCAGGGAAATTTTACTCAAAAGCTCGTATTTATTTTAAATTATGTTATATTATGGACAATAATTAGCTCTATTTGAACAAAGTCTCAGTAATATTATTTCTTAATGTAAATATCCTGAACCAAAGCCTGTTTAAAAAACCTTAGAGATATAAAATTGTTAGGCGAAAAATTAAAAAAAAAACAAAACTTTATTTGTACTAATGTTATTACAAAAAATGCTTGTAATCACATTATACACACACAGGCAACACAGCGGATCATTAGACACACAGAGAATAATATTTCTTGCTATACTTCATATTCAAGTTGTAACATACCCTCAAAATGCATTGATTTTGGAGGACCCAAGATAAATTTGTAGAAATATCTTGTTAAGAACATAAATATTATATCCTATATACTAAAAAAATTAACAAAGAGTAGAAAGCTTAAATTATAAGCCCTTGCTAATGAAAAAATATAAATTGTACAGAAATTACCAGGTATCTAAAACGACTTTCCTTATAATTAAACTACTATGTAATAATTAATACAGAATAACAATAAGTTCTGGATATGGAAATAATTACCATAAATAGTATACTGATACTATTCCTAGAAGAGCTTATGATACATGATTAGACAAAAATATGTGTATCAGATATCTAGATTATTATCTCACAATCTAATTAGGCTAAAACACAGGTCAATGAAAATTTTCTTAGGCAGAGCTTATTTATATGCTATGTCTACGCTTATATGCTTTATTAATGTGTATGTAATTTATATTAAATCTTAAAAAAATAGCTTACATAAATTACATCAATTCTTTAAGAAATAAATTTCAATTTGCTTATAAAAATTTCAACTTAGGAATTTGGAATTTGTTTACACAGTTCTACAATTCTCTGTGATTCATCTGAATTTTAATTATTTGCCCTCTCTGGGTTTTGGAGGTAAGTTTGGGTTGAATTTTCCAGCACTACAATTTATGTTATAAAACCTTAGTCATGTATTTTTATTGATAAGTTATCTAGTCAGTGAGGCTGCTGTGAGGTTAATATCAAAAGGTGTTAAATATATTAGGCATGCAAAAAAAAAAAAAAAAAAACCAACAACAACAACAAAAAAAACGCTAGTTTTCCTCTTCCCATATACCTTGCTTGTAGGGTTTCTATCAACACAGAGAGCATATTCGTTTTCATTATCTAAGAGGATCTTCAGAAAAACTCTCTAGGTATAGAAGGTAGAAATAATCCTTTCCCTACAGATAATGAAATTAACTTAATGTTTGAGAAATTAAGTGGCAATAAATTCAATACTGGAAAGCTTATCATAATAAAAATTATATAAATGACAGTGTCTTTTTGTTTGGTCTTTTAGGAAGCTCAGAGTCAAATCTAAAGTTTAATATTTGCACCTCTGTTGGCCCAGAATTCCATGAAATAATTGAAAAGATATTTTAATATGGAATAACATATGTGTTGGCAGACAAATATATTTAAATTTAAAACATAATTTAATACATAATATCCATATATATAATTTAACATATATTAAATTAAAAACTTTATCAATTTATTTTACAAATGTATTCGTTGTTTTACAAACACTTTAGTAATGCTAATATGTACTTAATAATAGCCTTATGAGAAAAGTCTTCTGATTGTTTCCCTATCCCCCTTTTACAGAAGATGAACTCGAATCTCTGAGAGAATACATAACTTGCTTAAAGTTACATGGCTAGAAAAGGCAGAACCAGAATTCAAATCCAAGTAATCTCGGTCTAGATTCCGTGCCTTTAATCTCTTTCCTAATAGTGCTTCTGTTGTGATACTTAAAAATGTAGTTTCTTGATGAAACTTTGACTTAGAGGTCTACAGCTTCTAAGAACTAGCAGTTGCCAACTGTTTTCTTCCTTTAGAGGGTGATTTCCACTGGTGGGGGCACAAGAGCGTAAAGGTAGGGAACTGGCTGGCTCTTCTCCTATCATCATCATCATCATCATATGTATTATTATCTATTGAGTGTTTACTATAAAATGGGCACATTTCTATACAGTTTGCAAATAGGCATTATTTGGTTCCCACAGCAACATATGAAGTACATATTCCTTTTTGTTTGTTTGTTTGTTTTGTTTGAGATGGCATCTCACTCTGTTGCCCAGGGTGGAGTGCAGTGGTGAGATTTTGGCTCACTGCAGCCTCTGCCCCCCAACCGGGTTCAAGCAATTCTCCTGTACCAGCCCCCCAAGCAGCTGGGATTACAGGAACCCACCACAATGCCAGCTAATTTTTGTATTTTTAGTAGAGATGGGGTTTCACCATGTTGGCCAGGCTGGTTTCGAGCTACTGACCTCAAGTGATCCACCCACCTTGGCCTCCCAAAGTGCTGGGATTACAGGCGTGAGCCACCATGCCTGGCCCATATTCCTTTTTTTTCTGTTTCACAGATTAGGAAACAAAGGCACAGGATCCTAAGGTAATTTGCCTAAATTCACACAGTAAGTTGTGGAGCTAGGGTGAGACCTGTGTTCAGTTTATCTATCCTGCTAATCAAAGGGAACAAGAAAGGAAAACCCAATAGAGTTTTATTTTCACAGCTAGAGTAAGAACTGGTGTTAGACCTCTATCAAGTCTAAAACAGTCTAAAAAAATCACTACAACAATAAAGGGCTGCACACCAAGTTCACATCTTGTTTGACCATGAATCCTTTACTTTTAACCACTGCAATGTATCTCAGGATCAATTTATGGTAATGTGTTTCAGAAAAAAATACCTTATTTCTTTCACATGTCACCTTTCTCCTTACACAGCAAAAACAGTTACCAATATAACCAAGAGCAGTGGTTCTCAAAAAGAGGTGGTGGGTGGGATGGTGTATTAAAATTACACGAAAGTTCTTTTTTAGTTACATACTCACCCCGGTAAACATGTGAGAATGAATGACTGACTGTGAGGCAAGGGAGAAGAGCAAGAAAAAGATCTATGTAGCTTGAAGAATTCCCCTCAATTGACTATGACATGATAACTACTGAGTTACAGTCTAACAACACAAATACACTCTCAAGATGGTTCAATTTGATGATCTAATAAAAACACAACCTTCTATCAAACGGAAGGAGACTAGTATACAGTTGGAAGTAAGAATGTGGTCTTCTGGAGTCAGACTGCCTAGGTTTGAATACCAGTTCTGCTACTGTTTGTGTGACACTGGGTCAGCTGCTGAACCTACTGTTACCAGTTTTGACATCTTTAAAGTGGGGATAATAATTTTACCGCCTCACTGGATTATTATGAGAAATAAATGAGATAACGCATGTAAAAGTCTTTACATAACTCAATGAATAGCATTATTATTACAGCGACTTTGTCCAACACTTACTCTGTATTAATTTTGATCAATTAACTTTTCAAGGACTTAGCCTCTAATTAACACATGACATAGAAGGACCAAACAAATCTATGTTTAATAATCCTATTAATTGACATTCAAAGCTATATTTCAAATCCTTCTGTTTTGTATATGAGAAAGGTGTATTCATCATAATCCATTCCCTAGCAATAGCAGAATCCCATTCCACATGTCTGGAAGGAGGTATGTAATGTAAATTTTGATAATTTAAAAAAGGATATTATTCATAGATTGCCAACTAAAGCAGAACCACACTAGACTTCCAATATGGATACACTATAGGTATAAATCATTTCTCTTGAAACACAAAAAGTGCAATACCAGGTCAGACAAGTGTTCTCTCAAGTCCATCATTCAGTCTAATAAATGTCCCAAGTGTTCTCCCTGTTAAAGAGCATGGTATTCACATGATTATCTTTCCAAAGCTCAAGGATACACTTCAAGGATACCACTTGTTTTCTATAGTCCACTTGCTATATATATAGCTATTGCTTTCAATACATCTCTTTCTTGAACTTACTTTAAAATTTTTGTCCATATCATTCCTTAATGTGTTTGATAAATATATTATTAACCCACTGAAAGAAGAATTAGTTTTGTTTATCTGGTCTAGTCTTCCAAGACGACAAAGCTCAGGATTTCTAATAGCTCTGGAACTACAGCCTTAGCAAATACATACAGCCGTTAATTTACACAGACTTTTCATAACAGAGTTTTCTCTGTAGAAGAGACTGCAATGCTCACTAAATATTTCATATGATCCCCTATAGTTACTAGGCATCTTGAAATTACGCAGGGCCATGTAACTAATTTTGCCAATAAACTATGAGTGGAAATGACATCTATTACTTCTGGGCCAAAGCAGAGAAGATGTCAACGCTCCATGCACTCTCTCTACATCTGCTTTGGTGACCAGTGAGGATCTAGACGTGGCTCTTCTGTTAGCCTAGGTCTCTGAGTAACTAGATGGAAGAGAGACCCTTTGCTGATTGGTCTTAGATATGCCTTAGAATTGAGAAATAAACCCTTGTCATATAAAGCCATTGATATTTCAGGGTTAATTTGCCATCACAGCACAACAAAGCCTATCTTGACTAGTCCAGAAATTGGTATCAGGAGTAGAGTGCTGCTGTTACAAAAACCTAAACTATGTGGCATTGACTTAGCAGGCAGGTTATGAGAAAATTGACACTGGAAGCTGAAGAGCTAGCAACCTATGTTACACAGTACAAAAACATTTGGTTAAATGTTGTCTTTGATAAAGTGGGAGACAGATCACATATCTCATGTGTTTGAGTTATAGGAGAAGATAATGGAAAATAGAATATTAGTAGAGTATGTTGACTACTTTTAACAGTGGATTAAGGAAAGACCTTTAATCAAAAAGTAATGTCAGTTTGCAAAGAGAAATGAAACGAAATTCAGAGAGTCCAAAAATTTGAGGTCTTGCAATTTTGGAAACGCTAACTACTAAAGGCCCTAAACAGTAAGAAATATAGCTGAGGAAGACTTTGAATGACAGAGGCCCATTAAAATTCAATCAGTATCAAAGATATGATTAAAGGTATAGCCTTCAAGCCTACTGTTAAAATTTTTGAGCTCATTATGATGTCTCAGGGCAAATATCAAATTGGGGTTATTACCCCAAAACATTTCAACTGGATAAAGTGACTCAGGATAAAGATCAGAAAGCTTAAACCTTTCTGCAGAAGTCAGATAGTCTCAATGTAGCTCTCACTGAGTCTAGAGAGTGAAGCATGGGGAGAGAAAGCAAAGCAATACGGCAGATTTGAGAATTACATCTCTAAACAAAACCTGCAGGCAGGGTAATTGGCACATAAGGACTCACTGTAATCAAACAGATAAGAAGCCCAATGAGTTTCAGAGAGGGCTGTATTGCAAAAGGAACAACAAACCTGTAATTTAAAAAAAACCAACCAACCAACCAACCAACCAAACAAACAAAAACTAGTACTGTTCAAGACTTAAAATTACACTTGGGCTACCAACTTGCTTTAAGCAGGAAGTAGGAAGAAAAACCTTCACTGAAGCCCCCAAGTAAGGCATATTCCACCACATGTACTTCAGATATGGCCAAAGAGGATAATGGAAAAGAAGTACCTTCCAGAGAGTACATGCCATGCAGGGATTCCAGGAAATAGTAAGGGAAGGACCTCATCCCAGGCATCAGGATCCTTCACTCTCACAATTACTGCACAGTGGAATTCCAAAATGCTTGCAGACTATGCCTAATGGTGCCTGCCATTTTTCCCATTTTTGAATGGAGGGTTTACACTGTTTAACTTATTCCTCTTCCACCATTGTCTATTGGGTATGGAGTGAGGAGATACTTTCTTTTATCAGTTCCTAGGTCTCAGGATCAAGAAAGCCAATTCAGAACATAATGTGTAGACTACATCACATGACCAGATTTCTAAACTTCAGCCAGTTGCAGTGACTGGAGAGGACTTTTGGGTTGTTCTCCCTTGCTGGCATCTATGACATGCATATGACACCTTTAGTGACAGAAATGACATAAATAACCTACATGCACTTACAGCATTTGACTTAAGATTTAAGTTCCTGTTGGAAGGGGACAGATAATATAAGACACATATAAACTTTTGTCTTTAATGTTAATACTTATTATTATGCTATGTGCATAAGAATGATTATAGGTATTCAAATGATATTAAACACAGTTACAAACTGTTTCCCAAAACAGAAGCCAGAACTGAGTTTTCCTAATGAGCAGAGTGGTAATAAAAGAAAATGCAATGATGATTTACTTTTCTTCAGAGTTTAATTCATTTTAACTACTCCAAATAAATTTTTAAAATATTAACAAAAGTGGGAGAGTTCATTTCATAATCGATTTTATAAAAAGATTCGTAGTTTATTTCTTAACCTGTAGAGATTGGTATTTATTGTTCAATTGTACTTATATTAGTTAAATCATAGAAATGATCCTTAATTTTTGTACATGTACAGTGGTGTAAACCTGTTTCTTAATATAATGTTTTAGCTTGATGTGCCTGAAGAAATTTAGTATATGAAATAATGCTTGGTAAAAACCAATAAACTCACTTCCTCTCTTTGTTGAATTATTATTTTTTATATCATGCTAATTTACTGTTACATAAATCAGCCAAAGATGGCTCCCGTATATTGGTCCATAGACTGTTTATTTCTTCACAGCAGGCTGAGACCTGGTAGTTCAAAAGTAAACCCGTACCAAACTCAAATTTTCATTCGTTTCACTATGTTTTCAACGTAGACTAAATAAGTAGATATTTAAACAGTTAGAAACAGCCTACTTTGCATACCCCATGAAACTGTGCCCGATATCTGCTGGCCCCGGGCTGTAGATAAGCCCGGGGCTATATATATGTCAAGCCACTGATGCCCTTTGGAGCTCTCTGATGCGGAGACTCAATGTGGTGCTGCTGAGGAACATCACCTAGACAGGTAAGTCCCCTCCCTATTCTCTCCCTCCTCTGGGAGTTTCCTTGCTCTGTTAGTCTATTTTCGCATTGCTGATAAGGACATACCCGAGACTGGAAAGAAAAAGAGGTTTAATTGGACTTACAGTCCCACACGGCTAGGGAGGCCTCAGAATCATGGTGGGAGGCAAAAAGCACTTCTTACATGGCGGCAGCAAAAGAAAAATGAGGAAGAAGCAAAAGCAGAAACCCCTGATAAACCCATCAGATCTCGTGAGACTTGTTCACTATCATGAGACTAGCACGGGAAAGACAAGCCCCCATGATTCAATTACCTCCCCCTGGGTCCCACCCACAACACGTGGGAATTCTGGGAGAGACAATTCAAGCTGAGATTTGGGTGGGGGCACAGCCAAACCATATTACTTGCTGTCCTCCCCTTCTGAATGGTGGCTCCCATGCAGTAACTTCTGGACAGTTCCACGCTGTGAGGGACTTTCCTGTATGCAAACCTGTCAAAGTGTTAGCAAAATAAAGCTTATGTATGCTACCTCGACCTGTGGCCATATCTTTTTCATTGAGCAGCCCTGAAATTCCTGGAACCCCTTATATTTGCATTTAGAGCTTTTAGCCCATGAGACTATGTATACATATCAATAGCCCTCTATCGACTTTTCTTTTATTCATTCATGAATGCATTTATTCAACAGATATTAACCAAATGTGTACTATATGTAAGAAATTATGCTGGGTACTCATAAATAAGCAAATAAAGCTGCCAGAAATAAAAACAAGTACAGCAATGGAAGAAGTACTGTAAATAAGAGGTATGTATCAGGAAATTTAAACGTTTGTTTGTCTTTTGTCTTTACTTTCTTTAACTGAGACATTGGTCATGGGTGTAGCAGAAAAAACACAAACTCAGAAATAAGTTCAGTATTTAAGCACATCTGACATGATGTTCCCTGTGAGTGTCTCCATTCAGCAGATGCTGTAAGTCACCAGCCATCCTGCTCTGCTTGTTTACCCTTTTCCTGTCCCTCTTTCTCCACTGTTACTCTTTTTTCTTTCCCCCTCCACTCTATGCTCCTTTCCCCTGACTTATGTTTGCCTTTTCTTCATCTTTGTTAAAAAAAATACATTTGACACAGCATAAATTGGACATTAGATGTTAGAAAGTTCAGAATTGTGTTCTTAACTTCATACTTACTGAATCATAAATATATATAAATATACAGATACAGTTGTAAATAATACAGATATACATACAGATATAGACAGAGATCTCAGTCACTCACTCCAGATTATATATAACTAATCTGCTATTTTTTCTCATTTGGAAAGTGAAGTTGAATGTGGATTAGAATTATTTAGATAACTGAGTAAATAATTCTACTAAATTTTGCATATAAGATATGTATTGCAGATGGTTATGCCAAGTATTGCTGAATAAACATATACTTCTCTAGAAGTATTATTGACTGTTTTTTTTAATGAGTTAAGCTATGGTCGATCTCTAGTAAAATGTACAATATCTTTGAAACAGTTTTTTTTTTTTTGTTTTCTCCAGCCATGATTACTGAGAAACTTGCTTTCTTTAGTTTTTGTGATTAAAGTTTTGTGCATCACAACATCCTTCCCTTATTGTCACTGTATATGGTTTCATATGCTAGAGTAAATTTCATCTAACATTAAGAATTATCCTTAGGAAACTATAATTAAATGGACTGTTAACTTTTTGTTATTGGTTAATAGTCACTGAAACGACTATTAGATTTTCTTTTCAGATAGATTGATTTGCAAAACTTTGCCCGGTGTTATTTAGGAACAACTACAAAGGGCTTGGAATTTCCTTTCTTGCTAAGAGCATTGCCAGCACAGCTCTGGAGACAGCCTGGGATCCTGCGATCTTGACTTACTGTTTCTAGCTCACTAGCTTTTTGAACTTTCTTCATGCTTCATCTTTAAGATATGAGCATAATAATAACCTATTTAATAAGGTTGTTATAATAATTAAATTGAATATATGTGAAGTATGTAAAAGACTATCTGGCACACAGTAGCACTCATGTTAGCTATTACACCATTATTAACAACATCTTGCCAGGTATGTAACCACAGTGGGTACCCGAGTAGAAGTCCTATGGCCTTTTGCATTTTTCCATTCTTATTTGCTGTAATAAAAATAACTGCAGTGAATAAAATGAACACTGAACCTTGGAAGATAGCATGCCTAGAGAAATATCTGTTAAAAGGAACTTCATTACAATGTATTTCTAGAGAAGCATGAACATAAGGCAGGACAGAAGCTCCTAAAATGTCTATTTGGCTTAAGCAGATAAATAATATACCCCATGACAGAAAATGAACTTTTCTTCTTCTTTTCTTCTTTCTCTTCCTCTTCCACTTCTTGTTCTTCTTCTTCTTCTTCTTCTTCTTCTTCTTCTTTTTTAAGAGACAGGGTCTTGCTCTGTTGCCCAGGCTGGAGCTGGAGTGTGCAGTTGCATAATCATAGCTCACTGCAACCTTAAACTCCTGGGCTCATGAGATCCTCCACTCTCAGCCTCCCAACTAGCTGGGACTACAGGCTAATCTTTTTAGTTTTTGTATAGATTAGGTTTTGCTATCTTGCCCAGGCTGTCTCCAATTCCTGGCTTCAAGCAATCCTCCCACCTAGGCCTCCTAAACTGCTGCAATCACAGACATGAGCCACCATGTGCAGCCAAACATGAGATTTTAAATGCATTCTAGACTGTGTGTAGGTTCAGCAGAAATAAGTAAGTAGTTCTTGTTCTCAAGGAACCCACAGTCTAGTGGAGAGAGAGTAAAAAGTAATGAACACGAACTATCACTAAGGTTTTAGGAGAGAAATGTATCATATTTGGTGATAAGGTCATGACATATTTCATAAAGAGGTGGTATTTTAACTGGGTTGTAAAGGCTGGGTTGAATTTTTATGAACAGAGATAATTTATGTCATTTTATGCAAAGTTGCTAGCATATGCAAGAATCACAGTGGTCTAGAAATACAGTCCATTTTTTTAGAAAAGTGAAGACGTGGTGTGGTTGGAATTTGTGAAAAATAATACATGTATGACAAGTAAAATCAGATTTGAAAGGCTTTGCATTCCAGGCTAAATAATTTGAATTTTCCAAGAAGATCTCTTTGGAAGAAAGTCTATAAACGGGCAAATAAACAGTTAAGTACTTAGAAAAATTTCATCAGTAGACTCGGAGGTCCTTGAGAACTGAGACTACATCTTATTCATCTTTCTATTCCCAGGATGTAGCTGACATGCAGTAGGAGCTCAGTTAAGTGTAATAAATCAATGATAAAGTAAAATGGAATTTTTAAAAAATGAAGAAGGTATATTATTCAAGAATAGGCCAGGTAGTAAAATAACTCCAAAATCTCAGTGGCTTGCCATAAGAATGTCTATTTTTCACTTACATGCATGATGTCTAACATAGGTTGGCAGGGCTTTCTCTTCCACATAGTGACTTAAAGATCCAGGCTATCTAAAGCTCCGACATGAGAAATGTCATGTTTATTCATACCTGATCTTCTCTGTTATGGTTGGGAAGTGACATTTATCATGCTACTCATAGCTTACTCTACAAGAATAATTACTTGGCCTCAAATAACTGCAAGGGGCCTAAAAAAACGTGAGTGTGTGCATAGAATATTTGGTAAGCATTATTGTCTCTGCTGCAATATATACTTCTGGTCATTGAAGATCTCTTTGATTTCTCCTTTGCACATAAAGACCTTCACTCATAAGTCTAGCAACTGAGTTGGGATGACTTGGAGGCTGGGCCCAGTTGGATATATTAAGTGTAGTGCCGGCTTGTAGCCTTTTTATGTAGCCTGGGGTTCTGACAGCATGGCAGCTCCCAAGAGGAAGCATGCTGAGGGGGAATTTTCCAGAGAGTCAGTGTTCCAGAACAGTACACTAAGGAAGAAGTTACACGTCTTCTGATCTGGCCTTGAAAGGAACACACATGAATTCTTTTCCATTCCAATGGTTATAAATGAGTTGGTAAGGTCAGTCCACATTCAAAAAGAGGGGAATAAGATTACCTGTTTATGGGAAAGGAGCGAAGTCACATTATAGAAGAATATATGGGATAGGAGATATTGTGGCCATCACTGGAAAACACAAACTGTCACAGATGTTGAAGTTGGTTATATTAATTTGCTTTACTTTTATATTATCTAGTGTTTGGTTGCATATAGTTCTTGATCTTAACATTACTGTACTTGACTTAAAAATCACTGGTTCATATGAAGTGTCTCTCCCACCATTCCAATCATCTTTACCAATGGAGGTACCACTGTTTTCTAGAAAATGCTGCCATCACTGAGACTCAGCTGCCTGTCTGATATTGCAGTTCAGCACCCCTTACATGCCAGCTCTTACTGTAGTTGCTTCTGACTCTGGGATTTGCAAGATGCTCATGGGGCCAGTTGCCCATCAATGGTACACTGGATGAAGAAAATGTGGTACATATATACCGTGAAATACTACACAGCCATGAAAAAGAATACAATAATGTCTTTTGCAGACTTCTTATTTTTACTTCTCTTAAAGGAGGGCCATTATATTACTCAGATTTGAAACTACTGTCTTAAATAGGATCCTAAATTCTGACCTCCCAGGGACAATCTCAAACACCTGCTGGGCATCTCCATCAGAATGCCCTGGTAACACTTCAATATCCACAAGCTTTACTGAACACGAGGAAACAACACGAACTTCTGGGACACCTTTTGGTAAATAAGGGGACCATATTCATTCCTAAAATTGGTACGATAAAAGATGAGCTGGATTGGATATGGGAGTGGAATAAAGGGAGATGTGGCAGGATTTGGCAATGAACAAAGTTGCTAAAACAAGGTGTGGTGAGGGTGGAGGAAAAAATACTACAACGTCATACACTGAAGAAATAGTTATTAGTTTACTATGAACATAAAACTTCAATGTGTATGGATATTCAGAAAGGAATTTCTTTTGCCTTTTTTCTTTTTTCCCCCAAATGAGATAGAAATATGAGATTAAAAGTAATTTAAGAAATACAGAAATTGGCCAGTGTAACAACTTAGTAAGTTGGTGACATTAATGACAGATAATTAATCTTCTTTTAGTAATAAGCATCGTACATAAAAAATACTTTCTGTAACAAGGAAGGTTATTACTTTGAAAATCTAAATCTAAGAAGCCTATATTCTTAACTTCTCAATCTTCAGCTTACATTTGCCTAACTTAATACTATTGCCTTAGGCTATTTTTATCCTCTTAATCATTTTCTTTGCACCAGTTGAAATGTTTTCCACTTTTTTAATATATTATATTCTAAAACGCTATAATTTAGGATTCAATTTATGAGACTATAAATATCGAATTAATAGGAGATGCTTCTATGAGTAATTCCTAAAATAAGTTGTGTTCTTTCAAAAGGAATACAATAAGTTGGAAAAAGAATAGGCTTCGGAGGCAACCTCAATTGAAATTCCAGCTCTGCAACTTCCTAGGCTGCTTAATCTAGGGCAAGTCACTTAACCGCTGAGCTTCCTTTTTCTAATATTAAAAATGAAGCTATCGACATCTACCATGTTTCAAGTTACTGTTATGGTTAGATCATATAAAGACATCTAGAATATTTCCTGGCTGGGCATATATAAATGGTAGTAGTAATTGTTGTTTTTATCATTAAAAGTACAGTGTGTTATACACAATTATGTTATTTGTTTTCTTTCAATTATTGGCTTGTTTAGAGGTTGTGACCAATAATATTTACAATTAAAATGTTATTTAAAGTGAATATTCTATAAAAATCTAGTGGCAGTGTCCCTGTATTTTATTTCTTTATAAATCTGTATGCAAAATTTATTGGGATATCTTGTTTCTCTCACCTTATGAGCAGTCTCAAGATAATATCATATGCAAAAATAACTCTAAATACCCACAACTTCAACTCAAATGGATTGAAATGAAATATGGAATTTCAGTGACGCTTTCTTGGGATAAGAAGAGAAGGGTACATTACTTACAAACAAACTTCGTAAAAAACCTTCTTTAAATCTCTTGCCTCAAAGATTCCTTTCCTTTGGAGGCTGCCCTAATTGTTCCCTGCCGAGGCAGTGGTCTGGCTGCCCTCACCTATCCCACAAATTCTATTACTCATGCTCTCATCTTTGTCCTTACCTAACAACCTGATTAGGGAAACAGTGAAACTCTTTCAGATAGCTTGAGGAGAAATGTAGATACTTTCCTTGATAGATGTCTTTCCTCAATTAGTTGAAGAATCTCAAAGACAAGGCAGGTCTAATGATCATTGGAATGCTATCAAAATGTGTAGCGCAATAAATGTTAGTTAAAAATATCAAATATTTTTCCTTTTTCTTATATAGCACTCAGCCTATTGGAACTCTTTTATATTAGAAGCATCTACTCTATTCATTACTTTTTCTTTTCTTCTCTTTCCTTTAGGCTATATTCTGGAGTCTATCTTGCAGAGTAAGGATGAAAAGGAGATAACAACTGAAATCTGCTAATTTCGACATTTATTAATAGTTCTTAGAAAAATGCTTGATAGGAAATTCGTCAAAAGGCTTTGGGCAAAAAGAAGACTTCTAAATCATCTTTTGGACACCATTGATCTGACCTCTAGCTTGGATCACTTCTGCCAAACGCAGCCTGTGTTTCACGACCACACAGTCCTTCTGAGACTTGGCTAGAAATCACTGTCCCTCTCCCTAAGCATGTACATCAGCATGTTCTGCAATGCTCCAACCCCACTACCACAGAACGCATATTCAGAACCAATTTAATCCTTAACCTCTTCAGCAGGATAAAGGTACAGTGGCTTCAGTAATACTGCTTTTTATTTCTGTAATATTTTCAGCATCTAAAGTGTTTCGACATTATTTCTCATATTTGATTTTTATACTAATCACATAATTAGCTGATAAAGAAACTGTGAGTCACAAAGGTAAGAGATCAACATAGCAAGTAAACGGCAGTGACCTTGACCTGTACTCAGATGTTCCATGCCTCACTGAAACACAGGGCACTCTCTCCTTCTCCCTCTTGAAGAAATACATTTTATAGTCAAAACAAGGTCTTAGTCTCTAATCAAAGTTGAGAAACAGTAAGGTATCAATAGTCAAAACAAGGTCTTAGTCTCTCATCAAAGTTGAGAAACAGTAAGGTATCAACCTTATATGCTTTAAAGAGTAACATGTATATGGCACCCACAGAATGGACTGATTTCAAAGAGACTACTTGCTCAGTAGTTAAGAGAGTGATCTACTTTGCATGGTTAAGATAGTGTTAGAGTCTCTAAGACTAGAGATGCTACTCACACGAGTTATTATTAAAGTCCCAATATCTCATATATTGTGAAATATTGTAGAATACTTTACATATAAACTTAAAAATGCAACTTAAAATATTAAATAATGGCAAAAGGATCCATTGCATTCTTTTTCACTGCAGGAAAAATGAAATGAAATACATTAATAACAATAACTGGAACTAATTAAATGAGCAAATGTGCTTTCATTGTCTTTCAATAGCAACAATGATAGCAAACACATAGAATTTATTATATGACAGTCACTTTTTAAGCACTTTACATATATTAACTCTTAATCCTCACCATAACTGTATAAAGTATGACTACCCCTATGTATATGGATATTATTTCCATTTTAAAGATGAAGAAACTGAGGCATTGAGACAGTAACACGTACAGTGTTAAAAGCAAGTAAGAAACAGAGATGAAACGTAAAACCCAGTTCTCTGGCTCCAGAGTCTGAGCTCTTTTTTTTTTTTTTTTGAGACGGAGTCTCGCTCTGTCACCCAGGCTGGAGTGCAGTGGCGCAATCTCAGCTCACTGCAAGCTCCGCCTCCCGGGTTCACGCCATTCTCCTGCCTCAGCCTCTCTGAGTAGCTGGGACTACAGGCGCCCGCCACCAAGTCCGGCTAATTTTTTTTTATATTTTTAGTAGAGATAGGGTTTCACCGTGGTCTCGATCTCCTGACCTCGTGATCTGCCCGCCTCGGCCTCCCAAAGTGCTGGGATTACAAGCGTGAGCCACCGCGCCCGGCCGAGTCTGAGCTCTTAACCACTATGCTAGTATAATCCCTCTCAAAGTATTCCATTTTTTACATATATCAAATGTGAAAACTTCCAGGAATATAACACATTTCTAAATCAAAGAAAAGGGAAATGACAAGTTATGAAATTGGAGAGCTGTTAAAAACACCTCTAACTAATAACACCTTTTCTTGTTCTCAGTTTTTACATTCAGCTGGGAATTCAGGTGAAAAACATAACAGTGTATATTGAAGTTCACAAACATCATCATATATGGGAATTAAATACCTGACATTTGACCAAAGTTGTAGAAGAAAGGGCATTTAATCAAAATCTGCCTCCTAGAATATCAATTTTACATGGTATATCACCAAAATATTTTTGTGCTCCAGTGAATATATACATGATGCATTGCTTGGCAGAATGTACCTGGTCTACTGTTACAAAGTAATGCTTTGTTGGAAAGCTTCTGCACTTGCAGTATGTCAATTAAAAAGTCACTGTAGTTCACAAGAAAGGGATTCTCCCAGGAAAGGAAATGATGGGAATATTTCAGGAGCACAATGAACTGGAACATAGAATGTCAGTTGCAAAGAAAAAAATGTACATGTTGCAAAGTTGGCATTTACCTTATGATAAGTCATAAAAATTTATTATAGCTGCAATGAAATATCACAGTAATGTGGTCTCAATATTACAAATCTAGTATTTCTATTATCTAGATACACTCTAACTCTAGTGTATATCATATTAACGGGTTGTATCTGCTATATTCCCATGTATAAATATTACATATCCTTCCGACAGCTATCACATTGTCAGAAAAATGAGCAAAAAAGTAAAAATTCAGATTTTCAATGATATGACATATACATTGTTAAATTTGTTTAGTAAAAATGTTTTCTTAAGTCTTGGGGTAGTGGGCCACTTTAAATTTGCTAAAGCCTTTTATTTCTTTAAGCAGAATCAAAAATAAATTATAAAAGAAAACAATATGGTATCAGATATTTACAAATAATCATTTGGAAAACCACTTTAGGTAAATTAAAGGTGGAAAGCTCTCTTCCTTCTAGAATAGGGTCTAGTTCTATAAACCTTAAAATAATTTAATTTCAAGAAATCAGTATGTCTGAGGGGAATAATGAAACTTAGTTTTTAAATCCTCGATCCTGAAAACACTGAGTAATCATATGACCATCTGGTCTAAATCTCAATTGTTAAAACAAGTTCATTAATTTATTAATAAGTCAGAAGACAAGCATTGATGACAGTAGCAAAAGTAGTGAATTCTATTGAACATAAATGATATAAAAAGGTTAAAGTTAAATGCTTGGTGACCTGTTTAAGACACAAATGTAAAAGTTTTATGTAATCCTAGAAAAAAATGGACATTTTAGTATACTATTGACATTGATACTGAACACAGAACACAGAACTGAGTCATACAGTTAAAGATTGTCAGTCTGGTCACTGGAGGTTGCAGATGTTATCAAAATCAGAAGATTTCAATTTGAAATAACGGTTTACAGATATGTTAGTTAAACTTAATATTCATTCTCCATCAAGATTAAATCCTAATGTAAGAAATCATAAAGACTAAATGTAAAGCTAACTAGGTAAAGGAAAATTTTAAATGCTTTATGATTGCTAAAAAAATTAATAGAATATTGTGAACAATTTCAGATATAAGGTAGTAAGATAAAGCAATATAACTAATTTTTGAGAATAGATGAAACAGGATCAAGCAGGAAAATAGTTCTCCATTCAGGTATTTTGAAGTTACCCCATTGGGGTAAACAGGCACAGGAAATTCACAAGGTGTAATTCAGTGTGTAGGGATTTGTAAGAACTGGGGAGTCACACCACCCCTAAGCTTGGAGGGGTAAGGGGAACAAGTGGTTACCAAGAAATCAAAAGCAAGAAAGTCATGGACAAAGGTCCCTAGACAGAATCTGTGACTTTCAATGGTGGATATGGCTACCAGCAATCCCTCCTGTATTTGCAGGTGCATGCTGCTTCTCCCATCAAGTCTCATCTCCATCCTTTGAAACTAAGTTGATTCATGACTTGCTTTGGCTGATAAAATGCAGTGATGGTCCAGGTGTGGTGGCTCACACCTGTAATCCCAGCACTTTGGGAGGCAGAGGCAGGCTGATTGCTTGAGCCCAGGGGGTTTGAGACAAGCCTGGGCAACATAGTGAGACCTCACCTCTACAGAAAAGAAATAGTAATTTAAAAATTAGCTGGTCATGGTAGCACACACCTGTAGTCCCAGCTACTGGGGAGGCTAAGGTAGGAGGATCACTTGAGCCCCCAGGAGTTTGAGGCTGCACTGAGTCATGATCACACCACTGCACTCCAGCCTGGGTGACAGAGCAAGACTGTCTCAAAGAAGAAAAAAGAAAAAAAAAAAGATGCAGTAGATGTAATGTTGTGGATGTAATGCTGGACCAGCTCCAGGCCTAGACTTTCAGAGGTCTAGAAACTTGTACTTTCCTCCTCTTCAACCCCTGAGCAATGATGTAGTGTCATTCAACTATAATATATAGAGAAAAGATCAGCCACCCTGAGCTGTTCTAGCTACTCCACCTGAGACACCAGACAGGTTCTGACTTCAGCTGACCTCCCAGTTCAATGTAATCGCATAAGCCAACAAACATGGAAAAGAGGAACTTCTCAGATTATTTATTAATGCAGAAAACCCATCGAATTGTGAGAATGAATACATTATTGTTGTTTTAAGCCACTAAATTTTCAGATAGTTACGCCACAATAGGTAACTGATATACCTTGGGTTGTGCAGCACAGTCAGCCTTTGAGACCTTGCTAGAAGGGAGTGGGAGACATAATATCCTGATCTCATACTCCATACCAAACCTACTGGAAGAAAAAGTGCAAGAAGTCCGTTGGCATAGTAACTACAGTCAGCTTCTGGGGCAGAGAGCAGGGTAGACAGCAGTGAAGAGTGGACCGGGAGGGGCAGGCAGAATATACCTGGCACACTACCAAAATGTATATATTCATATAAAAACTGTGCTAGTCATCTATAGTCATCCATAGTCCCTAAACTGCAAGTATTTGAGATATTGCTCAAAATACGAGCACCGTGCTTTCCCTTAGATCCTATGGCAAAATTATTTGACTATCTTTAGTGTTGGCAAATTCTTTTACCCTTTAAAAGTGGATTTAAGTATTGCAAATAATTAAAAGTTCTACAGACTAGTCTTGTGAATAGGGGAGGTGGTCATTCTAGGTGAGTGCTGTCCAATAGAACTTTTTGCTTTATATTTATGCTGTTTAATATCGAGAGGTTAAATACCAAGTATTTACTGTGCCTACTGAGGATTTGATATGATGCTGGTACGACTGGGGAACTAGATTTTAAATTGTATTTAATTTTAACTAACTTTAAATAGCCATATGTTGCCAGTGGCTGTCATACTTGATGGCTCAGATCTAGATATCTTTTTGGGGAAAAAATATGAGGCATAGCTACAGCAGTGAGGCTAATTTCTTTATGTTTTGCCAATTACCCCTGAAAGTAGTTCCAAATAATAAGTCTGAACTCTATTTTAATTACAAAAGTATGGAGTTGTAGAATTGCAGAAATATAGCTTTCCTAAGCAACTGAGCCAACTCTCAATAAACTAGGGTAATGGGTGTTAAGGAAGCTATGAATAATCCAAACACAGAGTAAAAGCATAAACAAACACATAAAAGCAACAATAAACTAGTCAAAACATGATACACAATGAATTGAATATAAACTTTATCAGTTAATCATAACAGCCAATATTTAGACAGTGTAAATCAGTGTTTTTCAAACCTTGGACGACCTTTAAAATACTCTGGAAGTTTCTTTTAAAATTGTATATTCCTACATCAGAATTTCTGAATATGAGGCTTAAGAATCTATATTTTTGTCAGTGAAACTTTTTACAGCTATCTTTCCACTTTCTTATAGGTGTCCTCTGAATTTCACTATGTCTTAGAACATCTAACCTTTATTTGTATTTATCACAATCAAATTACCATACCAATGTTATTTTCATCAACTTTTCACCCTGAAACCTAAGCAAACAAACAAAACCAAAACTGCAAAACAGAAGATGCCTCGAAGTTACAACCCATTTAAGAATCCTTAACATTTAATGAGTCTGATGGACCAGTGAGGAACAGGTACCACTTTCTGAACAAAAATATACAGGAAACAAAACTTATTGAAATTGAGTCCTAGTCATAAGGTGGGGCTGCTTTGGTCCAATGTCTGCCTTATTCAGGCGAATCTTTCTAGATAATGACTCTTCACAGGTTGCCCTGGATGAGCAACAGTGGTCAAACTATGACTCAAGGGGAGTCACAAGTTATGTTTTTGCTTGATTTCTAACATTTATTTAGTAATTCTTAAATATATGTGGTGAAGAAAGAGAATTTCCAGATAGCAACAGATTTAAATTGGTGTCCATTTTTTATTAGAAGTTTTCACTGATTCTCAATAGCTTTTTCATGGATTTTTTCTTCTTCCTCCTCGTCATCTGCCTCTTCTTTCCTCTCGTCTTTCTCCTTATATATTTTCTCCAAATATTGGTGCATATAAATACTTAGGTAGGTTTGTATTTTTTCAAAGGCCAAAAGAGTACTGACTGAAAGTCACGAGATGATATCCTAGTCTTGGTTAATTATTAATTTTTTGGATTATATTGGGTTAAGCCACTTACCTTCTTTGTGCCTCAGTTTTTTCTAGGAAAGTGAGGAGTTTGTATTAGTGATCTTTAAATATCTTTGTAGTTTAATAATCAATGACTCTGTTATATATTCCTATTAAAAATAGTGACTAAATCCCTCTCCCCAACTCCTGTCTCCCAGCCTACATCAGCAGTCTTTACCTTCTTGATTACTTTTATTTTAATGCTGGCCACAACAACAAACATACTGCTTCTTCTATTGAACTACATTCTCTGGATTAATGAGAAACCATTAGATGTTTTCCCATCTGGTCTTCAGTTTCAGTGGCCAAATGACCAGGTAATAACAACATTTCTGGGATAATGTTCCTATGTTGAACCATTTTATCTGTGGCTTTAAAATTAAATAAACACAAACTCAGAATTTAATATCAAATGACATAGATTTTTAAGTACAGAAACAGTTAAGAAGTGGAATAGCTTGACATAGGGCAAGGTGACCCTGATCCTGCAGATTTTCACTGCTGGATAAAATTACAGTTAGGTAAATTTAAAAGTAAGCATTAAAAGAAATACCTACAAATGATTTGGATTCTAATTCTAGGAGTGAAAATGAGAAAAAAAAATATTGATTTTTTTTCTATACCTAAAAAATAAACTTTGAAATGTGAAGAGAGCAGAGTCTTCTATTAAATTATTTATATGATAATTTTCATGTACTGGAAAGTGATTATAAACCTTGATAAAAATAGACCAACTTGAAAAATGTATAACTATTTTATATCTGAATTTTATTTTATTGCAAAACATTTAATTGTTTCAAAGTGGTATGCTTATTTATACACAGTGATAGGACATATATTTAATAAGCAAAATACTGACTCATTATCTTGAACACAAATATTTTCTTTTCACATATATATTATTCACAGCAAGTTAAAAATAGAAATTATCAAAAGCCTACATATATCCTCATAAACTATTATTGCTCATATCTAATAGCACAGCAAGAAAGAATACATTTGAGATTCATAATTGTGTCAGGATTTACTGCCTTTCTTTGCTATGCTTTTGCTATGGTGAAGCTGTTACTGATTTTAAAACACAAGTTCTGAATATCTGACTCAGCCATGGAGAACACAGCCTAATACTGACTGTGAGGCTTCCTATAGATTGGTACAGGGAGTTAGTAAGCTCTGGAGAAGCCAGCCACAGAAGCTGTGGGGAACATCTCTTTAGTGGAGAACACTGGCAAAGGGGCCAGGAAGGTAGTCTCAATGAGAACAGGAATCAGGGAAGGATGCTATTGTAGGAAGGCTGGATTTAGGTGAGAGCATGGTGGGACAGACCATCCAGGATGAAACTCAGGTAAAGTGGGAGCTGTGGGAAAATGGTATGGGTCAAGCAGTGGGATTTGCCAATGAGCCAAGGCAGGTGCTAGAATTCCAAGTAAACTTCTTTGGCTACATTAGAGTAATATAAAGCAGTCACAGGGCATACAGATTCATGGGGCCACTGTGCTAAAAGTATTTTCAGAACCAGAAAACTCATGGCGCTCTTCAGTTTTAGAGGAACCTTAATCCTAAAGCAGATGGATCTCAGCAGGTCCAGTTTGTGTGTACACAAGCCAATGCGATTATTTGGCATCCATCCACGTTTAGTCCTCATCTCCCCCAAGAAGCTCTACTTGATGACATATGCCTACATTGAACTTATTTTTAACAAAACTCCTATAGGATTTGCTGCCTCTAACACACACTTTTCGTATATTATACTATTATATGATAATGTATATCATACAATTTGGATTATATCACTCACTATCTTATTCATATATGTCATCCTTTTCCAAGCAGAATGAAAGGTAGAGAGCATATTGTACATGCTTGTAAATCATAATTCCTACAGCTGTTCTAAGCATAGTGACAGGTACCACATATTCTTTTAATGCATTTAAGATATATAAACAAATATAGCCTATTATATTATATATGGAGAAATATTACACTTAAAGTATAGTAAAAATGTTGCAAATGGCTGAGATTATAATATACACAGTAAGGGTCTAGTGCATGAGCTTTCAAGTCAGAGAAACCCAAATTTGAATCCGTGTTTTGCCTAGTTACTAGCCTGTGAGCATATCAAGTTATCTAAATTCTTTGAACCTCAGTTTACTCACTGGATAAGTGGAAATAATAATAATTCATAGTATTGCATAAATTAAATAATATAATGTATATTGAGCACTTAACACAGGCCTTGGCATATACTAACCAGTTACCAAGAGACAACCACTTTTTAAAATTACACTAAATTTTAATTTATATAACAATTAAAATTTGAATAACTCTTCAGAAGAGATAACAGTACATATTTCTTCTCTTGATAGTTTTCATGTTTAACATTGTTTACTTTAAATGCAAATACAAAGTAATCTGACTTTTAGCAGCAGATGTCAAGGATATATCAACTATTTCCTTTTTCCCTTAAGTACTTTGAACATATGAATTTTAAAGTTTGTATAAGATCAATGGCAAAATTATTATGATTTTAAGTAAAACTTTTGTATTTGGAGCATCATTTTTTATAATATATGAAAATCAATTTGCCATCAAATTAATAATTCTGCCTTTGGAATGATCAGATAGGTGGAATTTGCCTTCTATCATTAAAAAGTAATTTTTAAAATGTATTTTGAAATTCTATTATGAGGGATATCACATAAATTCGTAAATCAGATGTTATTGCCAACTAAGCATTTTACCAAAAATTCTCAAAAGATAAAATATCTTTTAAAAAATATTCAATAAGTTTCAGAAAGAAAGTGTGACAAATTGGCTACAGGTGACTGGTCAAAGAGTACACATCTGACTACCACCAACATAATTAGATAAAATTTAATTTTAATTGAGTTGCAGCCAAGCTCCATAGCATATGTCATGATTTTTTATCATAGAATCTAGATTACTTCTGATCTTAAGTTTGAAATTTTAGTATGACAGAAAATCATGTGGCTGGTATATAGTCTAATCTAATGTGAACAGATTCGAGTCTCTTCAAATATAATCAACCAATAAAAAAGAACAGGTGAGATATAGGGTCACAAAAGCAAAAGCTTTCTGCACATAATCATCTTCTGACTGGAACTTATACATTGAGGGAGTTATTATCACATATCATAGTGATATCACCATAGAAATAGTGTAGATTCTGTAATTTGAATTTTATTAAATTTAACCATATTGATCTAACTTATTTCTCCCATTTATCATTTTCTGTTTTCATTTAGTATATATCAGGAGAACACTTAAATGGCACTTAGTACTAATTCAAAATTATTAAAACTGTTATTTAATGTCCAAAAGGGATCATTTAAAAAACATTTCTATGGATAAAATACCTAAAGGACATATGTTTGACAGTTTTTGAAGGTAGGATATAATGCAAATATTGGCTGAGGATCTTGGAAGAGTTCTGAGGTAAATTAACTATTTTATTTTAGCAAGCTATTATTCCTTTTTCCTAAAACTAAAATATAGAAGATCCCAGTATCCTCTAGGTAATGTCTTAGATGCTGAGGATACAAAGAAATATATAGTCTTTGCCTTTTTAGGGATCAAGCTAGTAAGAAAGAACAATATACACTGATAATAATGATATTGCTCCTATCCTACCTTCCCCTAAATCTAACTCTAATGATTATTCTCATTTCCCTATACCTTTAATCCACTCCCTACTGCCTGCTTCCATCAGCATTTAAACCACTTTAAGATACCCCCATTAACATACATAGAATTCTACATATTCATATGTGTACTTACATATGTAAATGCATGCATGCATGCAATCGATGCCCCTGAGCCACCACCATATTTACCAAAACTACAACCCTTTCTCTTCTCTTTCAGGGAAAAAAATACTTGAAAGAGTTATTTATACTCACTCTACGTTCTCATCTCTTACTTCTCTAATCTAGGCTTTCTTCCCCACCTCACCATGGAAACTGTCTCAGTCAAGGTTTCTTTGTCACCTTGTTCATTTCTTTCTCTGAGCCCTTCTCAGTCCTTACTTATGTGTTATCCTGAAGCGTTCTTAAAATATCCTTGCCTTAGAATATGATACAATCACATTCTGATTTACCACCCCCACTGCTTCATCTTGTCTCCTTTGCTTTAATGGTCAGCTTATATTGATGACTTCTAAAACCATACTACCAATCCTCATCTATCTCATAAAACTCAAGCCCACTTATCTATATTATTACTACACATCTCCACTTGGATTTATCTATTGCCACCTTCATGGTTTTTCCTCCAAAACTTGCTCACAGTTCACCTTCTCTATTTCATTGACTATCACTACCAGCCATTGGCTGGTTGCCTGGTCATAAACTTGGAGATTTAGCCTTGAAATCTCCCACTGTCTTTAGGATTAGGGATTCAGACCCCCAAATACCAGTAAATTACCCTGTCTTGTAGGTGCTATCTGTAAAATCTCTCTGAAATCTGATCACTCTTCTTCTTCCCCACCAGGTGAATATACATTGGTTCGTCCCCCTATCATGGCCATACATCTAGTCTCCCTCCCTCCATTCTTATTCTCCTCTTACCTATGCTCTACAACTAATCAGAATAACATTTCCAAAGTTACAATCTGTTCATGTCATGCTTCTTGCTTCAGTGGATCCTCATTAGAATAAAGGTAAACTTCTTAGCACAGTTTATAATATCCTTTATAATCTGACCCATATTCTCCAGACTGATCTCTTGACACACCCTCACCCGTCATAAACACGTCATCTGTTACCTTTCATTACTCAAATATGCCATGTCTTCCTTTTTTGGTTTTGTATGTTTTTCTTGAGCTGGAACATTCCCTTCTCACCGTCAGCCCTCTCTGCGGGTCTAATTCTTACTCACTTTTCTGGTCTCAGCTTAGATTTCACATTCTTTGAGACAATGTCTCCAATGATTATCTGTAAGTTATGAACCTTTTTTATGAAGTTCCATAGCACTATAAACTTCTGTATGTGTAGGACTCATTACATTAAATAACTGCCTATCTCAATAGCATACAACTGCCTAACTAATGCTGGCATAACTTACATGGATATATTTTCCATGTGGGCCCAGGAGACTGCCTGACACTTAGTGGATGCACAATAAACATATGTTGAATTATGTAATAAAGAAATGAATAAAAGAGCTATATGCACAATGTCATGGGAACACCAAGCAGAGAATTAACTATGC
The DNA here is from genome assembly GCF_028878055.3 of Symphalangus syndactylus. Taxonomy (NCBI): domain Eukaryota; kingdom Metazoa; phylum Chordata; class Mammalia; order Primates; family Hylobatidae; genus Symphalangus; species Symphalangus syndactylus. The sequence continues at coordinate 22,802,434 of NC_072424.2, forward strand.
CTGGGGGTTATATCAGTCAGTGCCTAAGAGGAAAGAGATGACACATTCAAATTAGGATAATTTGAGGAAGATTCACAAAAGGATTATTTACAAAGGTGTGGGCAGAGTGCGGGGAAACTACACTGGGTTTTGTAGGACCCTCCACAAGCCAAAAAGAGAAAAGGAGGGTATTAGAAGCCAGAGGAGAATGTTGTGTAGAGATGGTGATATGTTTTGGCTGTGTCCCCACCCAAATCTCATCTTGAACTGTAGTTCCCATAATCTCTATGTGTGATGGGAGACACCCATGGCAATTAAATCATGGGGCAGTTTCCCCCATGTTATTCTCCTGATAGTGAGTACATTCTTATGAGCGCTTATGGTTTTATAAGGGGCTTCTCCCATGGCCCAGCTCTCATTCTTCTCCTTGCTGCTGCCATATGAAGCAGAATGTGTTTTCTTCCCCTTCTGCCATGATTGTAAGTTTCCTGAGGCCTCCACAGCCATGCTGAACTGTGTGTCAATTAAACCTGTTCCTTTATAAATTACCCAGTCTCGAGTATGTCTTTATTAGCAATATGAGAATGGACTGATACAGATGGCTACCTTGAGAAAAACTCTGACCTTACAGCAAAGGACACAGCCAGCGTGAGGCAACCGTACAGGGAAGAGGCAGAGGGAATAAATACCCTTACCTCACTAGTGTGCTTTACACTCCAAGCTGGTGCCTGAACTGATATCCTCCTGACCAGATAGGAAGGATATTATACCCCCTGGAACTCTCCCTCCTTCAGTGAAGAATGCTGCTAATTTGAAACAAATTGCTTAAAAGTTTATCAAATTATTCCTATCATTAAAAAAGGTTGAAACTTCCAAGACTCATAATTATCCACAGAAGAAAGATACTAATAGTCTATTTTCCATTCATTCAACAAATATAACAAATACTATATACATATATCCATCTATTTTGGGTAAGAGACCCCTAAATACAAAAATGTGCTCTTTCCTTTAAGGGGCTTTGTATTATTACAAATGAGTAGACTTATAGATAGATATAAAAGGAAAAAAATTCCCCGTCTCTACTAAAAATACCAAAGATTAGCCAGGCGTGGTGGCAGGTGCCTGTAGTCCTAGCTACTCGGGAGGCTGAGGCAGGAGAATGGCGTGAACCCAGGAGGTGGAGCTTGCAGTGAGCCGAGATTGCACCACTGCACTCCAGCCTGGGTGACAGAGTGAGACTCCGTCTCAAAAAAAAAAAAAGGAAAAAAAATACTAACAGTATAAATTGAGAATTATACAATATGACAGGTAATATTAGTTAAAAGGTATGCTATTAAAAATAGGGTATAATTTAACATTTATATGTCAAGATTTATGTATATAGAATATATTTGGTAAGAGAATTCATAAAGAAAGAGTTACAATTATGTTATTACATAAGTTTGATAACATTTTGTGGTATGTTTAGTTAGGATACATTTTATGTATTAATCCAGAGAATTCAGGAAACATGTACTGTCAGCAAGATACAGGAGTAGAAACAGAAAAGATAAAGAAGAAAAGGGAGAGTGTTTAAAGCAAAGATTTGGTGGAAGTGACATCCCAAAGGGATGTTATGGAAATTTCTTGGGTGTGTGTCAGTGTGGGCGTTACGACAATGAATGGGGAAACGGCTGGGCTGGCATTTAATGGGCCGGGAATTCTAAAGATCCTGCAATGCCCAAGATACTTCCCCCACTGTGAACCGTCGTGACTCCTGCATGACATTCAAATGTCTAACCAAGTACTCACCCATTTATAATGATCCAAACCCAATCCCTAACTATATTTTTATGTAAACACTAAATATATTTTGCAGTTATTAACACTGAATTTTTCAAGAATGCAACTGCCATGTGCATTTTAAGAGAAGACTTCCCTTCACTTTGTTTCTAAATTTATCGTGAGCCATTTATCCTTTCAAAAAATGTCACTGTACTGCAATGCTGCCCATGGTGGATGAGTCACCAAAACAACAAGCATCTATTTGTCAGCATCTGTAGCAGTCTATTTCCGCTAATTCTATGAATAGATGCAAGCATCTAACTACATCATTCTGTCTATAGCACAGTCATATAAACACTTAGCTATTAAATATATATTGATTTATTATAAATTACCTTCATTTTATGTATATTTTACATTAGGGCATTTTACTGTATTTTTTTAAAATCATGTGTATTAAGTCCTCATCTCACATTATTGATAGGTCCTTGGAAACTGAGTTTAAATGAAATGATGTATAATGAAACCAACTTTACTGTAGGCTAATTGATATAAACAAGAGTTAAGTTCCTCTGGTATATTTCTAATTATGAAACATCATCACTTCTAACTAAAGACCTCAAACACTTCTAATATTAAACACTGAAACAAATGTGAGCTATACATATATTTAAGAAGGAGTAATTAAAACAAGTAAGATAATGACTTACCCAATTTTTGGTGAGTCAGTGTGTGACAGTAATCATAGTGGTGGTGGGATATATCAAGGAATAAATGTTTGTGAAGAGAAAATTATAAGGAGAACCTCCTACCACCACTCAGTTCAAAAACAAACAATCACAAATTGGGGGTCAGTGAACACTCTCCTACCACATCATTTACTGCCATACACTTGCATGACTATAGTAAACTTCATGAAATTTTATTTTACAATCATTTTATTCATTCATTCATTCATTCATATTCCAACCAACTTATTCCAGTTCAGGGTGGTGGGTGGCCAGAACCTATCCAGCTCAGGGCAGCAATGTAGGTAGGTACCCATCCTGGACAGGATGCTATCCCTTTGCAGGGCGCACTCACACACACACCCATACTTACTCAGATTGGGACCATTTAGACAGGCCAACGAATCTAATATGCACATCTTTGTGATGTGGTAATAAACTGGAGTAGCCAGAGAAACCCATACAGATATGGGGAGAATGTGCAAACTCTATAAAGATACTAGCTTCATCCAGGAAGTATTTTTTTCTCTTTAATATTATATCAAAACAACATTGAATGAAAAGAAGTGATTTGAGGAGCTATATACATAAGTCATGCTGGTGATGAGTTTCATTTCATGCTAATAAAGGGGACATTACAAAGTATTTGTTTTAATGACATGTAATTCAGAATCAGTGGTTTACATTCATGGAAGCACAACAGTGAAACGGGCCAATAATACTGTTGGAGATCAATTAAGTATGCAGAAGGCCTGGCTAATACCAAAGAGTAGAGGTGCTAATCTCAGTTGTCCTGGTCATGGGATCCTGATTTATGTTAATAACACAATAAAGAGAAAACTCATGTGCAAATAAAGAGTATTTAGGGGCAGCAGCACATATGGTCAGGCTTATTTTCCTATTTAGTGCATGGTGCAAATAGGAGTTTGGGGAGGAAATTTTTGCAGTAGACAAAGGATAAAATCACAGGGCAAAGATGTTAGTTATAAATTAAAGAAAATATATTGGCCCTAACAGCTCAAAGTATTCTTGCTTCTCCTACTGACATGATCATTGGTAGGATAAATAAACAGAACTTTCATTAATTCACATTTGAATTAATTTTAAGTTTTATTTTAAGTTTTATTCATTAATATATGGAAAAACTTAAATTGATTTGGATTACTAGCTATTTGTAGTGGCTTGTTGTTCTTGTTGCCACCTAAGAGGACTGAGCTTGCCCAAAAGGTAAGAGTAAGCCTAAAAAATCAACATGCATATCAAAGAAACTGTTTACAAAATTCAAAAGAAGTAGTTATCACAGAATGAGATGATCGTCTTGCATTCTACTTTATTTACTAAAATTTTATTCCTTAGGGTCCTTCAAACTTTGTTCATGTCAATCTAAGAAGAAAAATAACTTTAATAATTAATTAATAAGGAATATGAAAGAAATTTTGGCAACATATGCCTATTACCAAGGATGCTCAAGATATAATTCACAATCCACTCTTCATATGTACTATTCATAAATTAGAGACTAAACTATGTTAAACTTCCTTATTTATATAAAGTGATCACCCTTTTTTTCCAGTTATCAATGGCTTAACCAACCATACCCATAGTTAAATCATGACTGTGAGTCAGGAATCTTGGAAGAACTTGGATAGGTAGTTCATCTCTGACTCATGTTGTGGCAGCTGAGGAAATTAGGACTGGAAAATCCACTTCCAAGATGGATTCACATTCTTCATTCACTTATCTGGTATCCTGAAGTTCCTTGGTCTCTCTCCATCTTTCTCTCTCCCTCCTCTTTTCCCTCTTTCATTCCCCCTCACTCAGGGAAGACAGACTTCAATACATGGTAGCTGGCCTACCCAGAACAAACATTCTAAGAGCAAGTGCTCTAAGAGACAAGAAGTGGAAATTGTCAATCTCTTAAGGTCTTGGCTAAGAAACTGGCACAGCATCATTTCCACTGTATACAACTGGACAAAGCCTTCTTAGAGTCCATTCAGATTCAAGGGGAGGGGACATAAATGTCACCTTTCTTTGTGAGTAATGTCAAAGAATTTGTGGTCATCTTAAATCCACCACATCTTATCTGCAGCAATAATAAAAATGACCCTATTTCCCATCAATAATTTTCATTACTCATCTAAACATGGACACCAACAACATGCACAGTTAAGGAGCTATATAAAACACAGTGTCTTACTTAAAGGAATTATAATTTTTATTCAAAAAAAGTAACATGCAACCATTAACAGTTAAACAATCAGTTTCCCAGGTAACATTTTAAATTAGTCAATGAGAAAAGAAGAATGATGGGAATGATAGTTGCTCATGCCTGTAATCCCTGCACTTTGGGAGGCTGAGGCGGACAGATCACCTGAAGTCAGGAGTTGGAGACCAGCCTGGTCAACATGGCAAAACCCCGTCTCTACTAAAAATACAAAAAATAGCCAGGTGTGGTAGCGGGTGCCTTAATCCCAGCTATTTGGGAGGCTGAGGCAGGAGAATCGCTTGAACCCGGGAGGCAGAGGTCGCAGTGAGACAAGATCGTGCCACTGCACTCCAGCCTGGGTGACAGAGCCAGACTCCATCTCAAAAAAAAAAAAAAAAGAAATTCACAGATTTCCATACTGTCTACAACAGCAATGCCAGTCTCTCAAACAAATAACTGGAAAACACTTCCATGTTTTGAGGAAATGTCAATAATGAATATTTCAGACTGCACAGATTTCAATATATATTTCAGACTGCTTATATTGTATTTAGTTCTGAGGATAAAACACAGTTTTAGAGACAAATATGGTAGGTTATTTCACTATCTCACAGGAGATACCTGAGATAATCATATTTAATATCAGTATTCATGGTACATTGTTAATTCCAGAAGTTACACATAAAAAAGGATGTGATCACAGGCACATTTAAGATTGCATTTGTAGGTGAAACTCATGAGTGATTTTGTTTGATAACCACTAATGAAACAAACATTTATTTTGTGTCTGCTGTGAGCCAGGGCACTGTGCAGGATTGTTTTGGAGATAAAAATATAAATAAGACACAATATTTGCAAACAAGGAGCTTAGAGTGTTGGGGTGAGAAATGAATAAACAGGAAATTCCATAACAGCATGACCATCACAGAGGTAAACACAGGCTGCTAGAGAACGCAGAGAAAATACTTAGCCTGGACTGAGGGTTAATATGCATTGGAAGACCTTCCAGAAAACAATGATAACCAGAGGGCTAAAGGTCCATCACAAGAATATTGTTACTGTTGTTTGAAAATAGGGGCCAATTTTGGGTAACAGAGGACTCAGCAAACATTCCAAACGGAAAGGCAAAGTTTGCAAACAGATCTAAAAAACAAAAACCATGGTGGGTTCAGAGCAAAGCCAGTTGGAGTGAAGAGAAAATCTGGGGCAAGAAGTCACATTAAGAGATAGGCCTAAGGAGATTACTGTGATCACATCACTTAGTGCCTTGTATTAGATGCTAATGAGTATGGATTTCATACTGAAAGCCACGAAGAGGCACTCATGACCAAAATAAATGTACACGACAATTTCAGATGAATACTTACACGTGCATAGCTATATATATAAAAGCATATTTGTAAACAGCCAATATAATACTTTTGAAAAGTGACACACATTAGAGCTTAAAGATAAAAGCATGTGAAAGCCTTTACATTTAATGTCATAAATCTGAAAGGTTTTACTTACCAGCCAAACGTGTCTTTTCAGTTGCTTACATTTATTAGATTACCTATTGATTTAGTTTACAGTTTAAGTGTTGTAATTATTTTATGCAATGACAAATAAAAACTATTATTTAAAAAGTAACTAAATCAAAAGCTTCAGTTCTAGTTTTTAACTAGAAACTACATAACTTACAATATATAAATTAGTAATAAACTTTCCTTTTTACTAAACTGAAGGAAAATCTACATGCATTATAAATCTCTTAATAATTCATCTATAATAAATGACAAATATTTAGTTAAAACATAAGATAATCTCAGAAAAATTCTTTTTATCCAAGTAAAATTTAAGTAAATAGCAAATGTTCTCTTGTCTAATGGCTTTTAGGATTAGTAATATATAATGTTCTCTTAAAAGTAAACTGTATGCAGAATGGTATGCGCTCATTCTGATGCTTTTACAATATATGAGACCTCCAATATATACTGCTTCTTTAAGGTGCTGCCCTCAAAAAAGATCAATGACATTTTATTATCAATTAATAGTAAAGGTTATCAACATGTCCATTTCTTCTAGTTATCGTAAATATGTTCTCCATTCTTTAAGCCATCTGTTAATGTTCACTTGCACTGGTTTGGTATATCTCAGTAACAATTCAATAGAAAATAGGTATATTATTAATATGTTAGGGATAAAATGTGCATCAGAACTTATTATTATTGGTCAGTGCAAGAATTTTATAGGTATCTGGCTTTTAACTCACATTGAATTCAGTGAATTACTTTCTAGTAATTGAGAATGATGAATGATTTTGTCATCTCAAATATGAGAAAAATACAAAATAGAAAAACCCCTAACTTTCCTTAGACTGTGTCAGTCTAATGGAAAAACAACAACAACTGATTTCTGGCAGGTATGCTTGGATAGAGAAATGCTAACAATCCCCTTTACAGCTATGAAAATATGTAAAATTATATAAAAAACTAAAACTGCATAAATCTTTACTAACAATTATTTAGGATTCGACTTTGCAGCATACATTTACTACAATTCATAACAAATTTGTGAACAAAATGGTCACTTAATGTATAGAACAAAAAAATCTTATAACCTATTTTATAAATCCTTTAAACAATGAAACTACAGTTGTTTTCATGATCATAATAGTAGTTAACTAAACAGTTCATTCTAACATATATTTTCTACAAGTGTCTTTTAGTTGGCCAGTTGCAAATTTTCTATATCATATTTATTTACTGTTGCCATATAGAAGGATGATAAATTCATCACTAACCAATCATCGGTAAATAAAAAGCAAACTTCAAAATACATAATTAAAGCAACCTAACCAAAGCTGCCATTGCATCGTCTTATTAATCCCAATAGAAACACATTTAATAACTTCTAGCAAGATGCTTATGTAAAGATCCCCCTCTCTAATTTCTCATAAACTGTATTAGTTTCACAAATGCCTTGCTCACATTTTCATTTTCTTTAAACTCCCAAATTCATTGAAAATCGTTAATCTACACATCCAGGAAGCTAAACAAACATGAAGTAGGATAAATGCATAGAGATCCACATATAGATACATCATGATTAAATTGCTGAAAGCCAAAGAAAGAAAAGGAGAAAATCTTGAAAGCAGTGAAAGGAAATGACGTCAGTTACAAGTGAAACCCAATAGTATTAATGACTCATTTCCTCTTTTTGATATTAGTATTTTTTAAAAAATAATTTTGACTTTTACTTTAGATTTAAGGGGCATATGTGCAAGTTTTTGTTACATAGGCCTAATCCGGGATGCTGAAGTTTAGGGTACGAATGATCCCGTCACCCAGGTAGTGAGCATAGTACCCAATAGGTAGTTATTCAGCCCTTGTCCTCTTCTCTCACTCCCCGTGTAGTAGCATGAATAAAAAGACTGGATCACATTTTCAAACATACACTTTCTTTTAATTCATGCAGAGCCCAGGAACATTGATCTCCCCTTATAAACTAAGTGGTGGCCAATAGCTGAATAAGGGCTTGTAGTTATGTGTGTTTCCAAAGCAAGTCAGCAGAACATTCAAATTGACTCTCATTCTGCCTAGAACTAAATATATGCATTGAAGCACATGTAGATATTCGATATTCTTAGATAGCACATATTCCACAAGGGGCGAATTAAAATATATTCAGAGTTATAAATTAGGAGACTTACTTTAGTGATCGGTACAAAAAGCCTCCTGCAGAGAGAAATTATTCAAGTGGGAATAATCAACAAACCAAAACACAGAAATGCCTTTGGGACAAGTCAATAAGGAAAAAAATAAAACATAAAAAACACAAAAAAATGAACAACACAACACTCCATAAGCTCTTTCTCTTATTTAGCAGAAGTCAGTGCTTCTAAGATGGCTGACTTAAGTATGCCATTTAATTTTTATGGGCAAAAGAAAGCAAAGTGATAGAAGAAATTAAAAAAAAGAAGACAAAACAACAAATCCAATCCCCTTCCTCTCTAGTTTCTTTGAAAATCTTTTTAAATCAACATTGTCAACATGTTTCTATTCAAACAAACGTATCTGTGTGCATGTGTGTGCATTCCACTGCAAGTTACTTGTTTTGCTTTACCATTTCATTAGGTATCAAATGATCATCCAGATTTGATACCTCCATAATCATCAATAATTATATTAGTGCCTTATACTCAACCAGTAACTTGACTTATGAAAGTCTTCTGACCAATAAAATTTTATTTATATATAAATCATGATAAACAATATAAGATAAACAGTGCCTCCATGATTTGAACAAACAGCATCTCAATTACAAAGATGTTGAACAATCATGTCCAATTGTGTCAGCTCTGCATACACTGAGGTTTCGACATCTCTGAACATATTGGGAAGAAGGTCATTGAACTGATTTATCCTGCATGTGCACAGCTTAAGTACTATAATAAGGAAATCATGTTTGCTTGGAAGAAAATTGCCCAGTGTTAAGTTGCCAGTGGCCATGTTAATAAGGCTTTCTACCTAACTTGGCTGATAGAAGCTTCCAGATCCAATACTATTTATTTAGTAATTGTAAAACTCATAAGCACAGAAATGAGAGAAGATACTTTGTAAAGAAACATAGATACTTCAGGTCTTTTGTTGTTCTTCATAACAATAGAGCTTTTAGTTCTATTCTCTAATTTACTGTCACTTTATCACTTTTATCTTCCCCTTTAAGTCTGCTTCTTTTATTGGACTATCTATTCAGCTGATAATTCATTTAGACTTTTGAAGTTCCATGCCATAAAAACTCCACTTAACTGCTTCCTAAATGGTGGTTAATCTGCACAAATTTTAAATCTGACCTTAATGCAACAGCTTATTCCTGAAGTTATTACGACACTGGGAAAACAGATCATGTCCTTAAAAGTGTACTTATTTTAAAGGTTCTTTTCATTCACAAAATGAATTTTGCACAGAGAGATATTTGCAAAGTGCCTTTTACAATAAAATGCACAGTCATATTCCCATTTGAATTCCATCTAGACAGTTCAGAATCTCACTCAAGCATCAGATGAGGTGCCAAAGTGCTTTGTTAACAAACTTATTTCCCAGATGTGGATAGAAATGGGACAGAAGGCTCAAATGCTCTAACATATCTAACAATTCAATTACAGTTATCTTATGGTGCCATTACATATTTTTCTTCAACAATCAAACAACCTCAGCTGGAAACCTCTAGCAATAACATAAATAAAGGACCATCTGGCTAGAATAATTAAGGAAGGCTGGAAATAAAACGTTAATTAGTGCAGTATTTCAAACGACCTTCAGAGGCCTTATTATGAAATTATATCTAAAACAGGTAATCATTTATTTCATGTTGCTGCTAAATTTAACCAGGCCTGAATAAATACAAATAGCAAATTTTTACTTTTTAGTGAGGACTGTTGACTCAAAATGATAGCATATTTCTTAAGCACCATAATTAAAGCGACAAATAAAACAAAATGTCACTATAAACTTTTAAAATTTATGTCACTCAAATATCATATAATTTTAACATTGTAAGGACCTTTGGAGATCATAACACGTTATCTAACCTCCTTGATTTATGGATGAGGAAAGACAGGCTCAGAGAAATTAAGTGATTCTCCAAGGCCTCACACCTAGAGAGTTACAGAGGCTAGAGGTGAACACAGACCTGATTCTCACTCAAGAAGTACTCTGCATTGCAATGAGAATTCAAACACAAATGTTCTACCACAAAGTGGCACACAAAAAAGTGTGCTGGTTATTTTGCCACTTCATTGAATTAAAATAAAAATTTCACAAAACCCACCAACATATTAAATTTCAGGGCCACATAATGAAACAATACCAAAAGTAATAAACTACCTTAAATAGAGTTTGTGCACAGATGAATAGGTATTTATCAATGGTTCCCATTCCTTGGGGAGGAGTTAGTGATAGGAAGTAACTGCCTAGAAAAGGACTACATATCTCTGAGGGCTCTGTTTTATTTCGTTGGTCTATATCTCTGTTTTGGTACCAGTACCATGCTGTTTTGGTTACTGTAGCCTTGTAGTATAGTTTGAAGTCAGGTGGCATGATGCCTCCAGCTTTGTTCTTTTGGCTTAGGATTGTCTTGGCAATGTGGGCTCTTTCTTGGTTCCATGTGGACTTTAAAGTAGTTTTTTCCAATTCTGTGAAGACAGTCATTGGTAGCTTCATAGGGATGGCACTGAATCTATAAATTACTTTGGGCAGTATGGCCATTTTCATGATATTGATTCTTCCTATCCATGAGCATGGAATGTTCTTTCATTTGTTTGTGTCCTCTTTTATTTCATTGAGCAGTGGTATGTAGTTCTGCTTGAAGAGGTCCTTCACATCCCTTGTAAGTTGGATTCCTAGGTATTTTATTCTCTTTGAAACAATTGTGAATGGGAGTTCACTCACGATTTGGCTCTCTGTCTGTTATTAGTGTATAGGAATGCTTGTGATTTTTCCACATTGATTTTGTAACCTGAACATCTACAACCATCTGATCTTTGACAAACCTGACAAAAACAAGAAATGGCGAAAGGATTCCCTTTTTAATAAATGGTGCTGGGAAAACTGGCTAGTCATATGCAGAAAGCTGAAACTGGATCCCTTCCTTACACTTTATACTAAAATTAATTCAAGATGGATTAAAGACTTAAATGTTAGACTTAAAACCATAAAAACCCTAGAAGAAAACCTAGGCAATACCATTCAGGACATAGGCATGGGCAAGGACTTCATGACTAAAACATCAAAAGCAATGGCAACAAAAGCCAAAATTGACAAATGGGATCTAATTAAACTAAAGAGCTTCTGCACAGCCAAAGAAACTACCATCAGAGTGAACAGGCAACCTACAGAACGGGAGAAAATTTTTACAATCTACTCATCTGACAAAGGGCTAATACCCAGAATCTACAAAGAACTTAAACAAATTTACAAGAAAGAATCAAATAATCCCATCAAAAAGTGGGTGAAGGATATGAACAGACACTTCTCAAAAGAAGACATTTAGGCAGCCAACAGACACATGAAAAAATGCTCATCATCACTGGCCATTAGAGAAATGCAAATCAAAACCACAATGAGATACCATCTCACACCAGTTAGAATGGCCATCATTAAAAAGTCAGGAAACAACAGGTGCTGGAGAGGATGTAGAGAAATAGGAACACTTTCACACTGTTGGTGGGACTGTAAACTAGTTTAACCATTGTGGAAGACAGTGTGGCGATTCCTCAAGGATCTAGAACTAGAAATACCATTTGACCCAGCCATCCCATTACTGGGTATATATCCAAAGGATTATAAATCATGCTGCTATACAGACACATGCACATGTATGTTTACTGCGGCACTATTCACAATAGCAAAGACTTGGAACCAACCCAATGTCCATCAATGATAGACTGGATTAAGAAAATGTGGCACATATACACCATGGAATACTATGCAGCCACAAAAAGGATGAGTTCATGTCCTTTGTAGGGACACGGATGAAGCTGAAATCATCATTCTGAGCAAACTATCACAAGGACAGAAAACGAAACACTGCATGTTCTCACTCACAGTTGGGAATTTAACAACGAGAACACTTGGACACAGGGTGGGGAACATCACACACCAGGGCCTGTTGTGGGATGGAGGGAGCGGGGAGGGCTAGCATTAGGAGATATACCTAATGTAAATGACGAGTTAATGGGTGCAGCACACCAACATGGCACATGTATACATATGTAACAAACCTGCATGATGTACCCTAGAACTTAAAGTATAATAAAAAAAGTTCATAACATGCTATTCAGTGAAAAATTAAGCAGATTAGATAATAGTATGTATAGTATTATACCCTGCCTAATACACATACATGAATGTATATATATATATATATATATATATATATATATATATATATATCCATAGGGAAAAGTATGGGAGGGCTTTTAAGAAAATATTAACAATGGTTATTAAAAAAAAAGGAAAAAGAAAAGGAGTACATATCTCAGTCCTCTTCCAATCAGGTATGACCACATGATTACTATTTCTTGTTGCTGAAATGCAGCAGATGTGGTTATGCACCAGTTCGAGGCCATAGTTTTTAAGAACCAGATGCCTTTTCTGCTGTCTCTTTAACATTCTGCTAGCTGTAGAGTCTAGAAAATGAGGCAGCCATAAAATGGAAAGAACAGGGGTCTTTAACACATTATATGGAGGAAAACATCTTACTGGTGCGAACATCCACATTAAACCGGTCCATGAGAAGTAAACACATTCCTTTGGTTATTATAATTAGTATTACTAACTTATCTAATAAAAGGTCCAAAGCAGACCTTATGGACACAAATGTTCACACTACAGCAGCCATTATTATAAAATAATATCAATGTACAGTTTTAAATGAATATTAGAATAAAGTTATTCTTCGTTTTAAAAAATCAGTATAATTTTAAGGCTCTTTCAATAAAGATCATCTTTATACAGATCATCCATAACTTCTAGTATTCCCTCAGCTTAAATGGGCATACATGTTTGTGTGTGTGTGTGTGTGTGTGTGTGTGTAAAATTTAAAATTTTGTAAAAACATACCAAAGAGGATGAAATGGACTAGAGCAAGGTATAGGTGAAAGAATATGGGATCTAAAGGCTGATATCTGGTTTCAAGTACCAATTTTGCCTTGAGATGCCAAGGACTAAAACATGTCTGCATTCCTCTTCACCATCTTACAACATTTTAGCTTTCTACTTCAAACACAATAGGGATGGGGTGGCAGGAAATGAGTGGGGCTTCAAGAACAGTAACAATGAAGTTCAATAACAGCTCCAGACTAACACCATTCTGAATCACTGCCAGAGACAAACAGATTAAGTAAAACTAGTAAACATTCAGAGTATGTTTCTAATGTCTGTTATTGTCAATCCTCTTAGCAGACATACTAGGGATCCACATGGAACAAACACTCTTTTCATCTAAATGGTGTGCCAAGAACTCAGTTTGGTTAAATGACAAAATTCTTGGCAAATTCTGTAGCGCTTTTACATGCATTCAAAAAAGGAGAAATATCCAGAGGGGTATATATATATTTATATTTATATATATAAATCTATATTATATAGATATATATTATATTTATATATAAATATGTAATATATATATATATATATATATATATATATATATATATCTCCCATTGAGAATGGAATAGGAACAGTGTAGAGGAGGAACAAGGGAGAAAGAACAATTTTCACTGCATTACTTTTTGGAAAATTATTTTTAAGAAAAACAGTGAATTTAAATGAAGAGAATACTTTTAAAAAAAAAATTATGGGCTTAAACAGAAGTATCCCATACAGTTACTCATTTATATTATAAAATATCATGTAAGTGAATGCACTGGACAAGCTTGATATATATCCTTCTATTGTTGAACACAGAATAGCACAGTAAACAATGAAAACCTTAATTGTGATTCAGAGTCTCTTCGAAAAATAAACTACTTCAGCTTGTCCATTAGTCTTGAGTAATGAAGCAAAATCTTGGTATCTCTATAACATCTCTGACTGTATATGCTCCAAACTCAACGGAGAATGAATGTCAGAAGTGATATACGCCATTCTATCTTGCAAGTGACTGGTTCAGAAATGTAACTATTACACGAGAAATTTTAGATAGAATGCAAAGCACATTTTGAGAATGAACTTACTGGAATCAAAGAGGTTTCCCCAATTAAGCATATATAACAAATACAAGAATAATAATTAAAGCTAACAACATCCCAGATACATTGCTTCTAAGCACCTTATATGTAGTTTTATAATTACTGCAAAATCCCAGCTATGTATACAGATGAGGGGAGGCATTGAGGCATAATAACAGTCAGCATTTATTTAGTGTTTACTTTGGACCAAATTGTATATCATTTTATTACTTAAATTCTCACAGCACTGTGAAATAGCCACATCCAAATTTATCTTTAACATCTAGCAAATCTTAAGGGGAGTAAATGGCTAAAGGAGGATTTGAACCCAGGTCTGTCTGACTCACAACCCTATATATGGCAAAAGTATACAGACTTTGGAATAGATCTGAACACAAAATGTTTGTGCTATGCAACCTTGAGCAAATTATTCTATCTCTTTGAGACTCATTCTCCTCTTCTGTAAAAATGAGTTTAAAATGCCTACATACAATATTGTCGTGGAACTAAATGTGAGCGTGCAGCAGTGTTTGGTATACATTGTGTGTAGTTAAGGTAAGGTTGGCCATTGTAACAGAGGCCTCCAAGAACACACAGATTAAAGAGTAAAAAAATGTTTTTCTGTAACACAAAACAAGCTCAATGTGATTGGTTCCGGCTGCTGGGGAATCAAATAAAATCTTCTTAGTTTTTGAAATTTTGCTTCTTTTGTTTAGCATAATGCATTTGAGATTCATCCACGCTGTTGTATCAGTAGTTTAGTTTCTTTTAGTACCAGGCAGCATTCCATTGTGTAAATATACCACATTTTGTTTATATATTCACCAGGTGATGAATATTAGATTGTTCCCAGGTTTCGGTGTTTATGAATAAAGCCACTATAAATGTTCACATACAGCTTTTGTGTGCACCTAAGTTTTTGCTTCTTTGGGGTAAAGATGGAGCAATGAGATTATGTCATTGGTATGTATATGCTTAACTATACTTAAAAACTGCCTGTTTTTTCAAAGTGACTGTACCATTTTGTATTTCCAACAGGAAGGCACAGGAATTGTAGAAGTTCTGTGTTCTCATCTGGTATTTTAAGGGGTTTTTGTTTGTTTGTTTGAGGGTGTGCGTGTGTGTGTGTAGTAGGAGTAGAAGTAGGAGCAGCAGTGGTGTCATACTGAATTCTTAATTTGCATTTGTCTAAGACGAATGATATTGAGTATCATCATATTCTTATCGGTCATCCATATATCTTCTTTGTTAAAGTGTCTACTCAAATCTTTTGCCCTTTTTAAAAACTGCATCATTTTTGTTTTCTTGAGTTTTGAGAATTCTTTATATATTTTAGATTCAAGTTATTTGTCAGATATGTGTTCTACAAATTTTTATCCCTGTCTGTGGCTTATTTATTCATTATTACTTTGTAATTCTAATTTATCAATATGTTCTTACATGGATCATGGTTTTGATATCGTATCTAGAAAGTCTTTTCCTGGTCCAGGTCACAAACATTTTCTCCTGTGTTTTGTTTCGGTATGTTATGATTTTCAGCTTTACGTTTAGGTCTATAATCAATTTTGAGTTAATTTTTGTATATGAATGTGAAGTATGAGGTCAAAGTTATTATTATTTTTTGCATATTTATACCCAATTGTTCCAGCGCTATTTGTTGAAGGGTTTATCTATTCTCCATTGAAACATCTTTGCATCTTGGTTAAAAATCAGTTGATCATATATATGTGGGTATATTTATGTTTTATTGATATATGGATCTACCCTTTAATGAATGTTGCACTGTCTTGATTACTAGAGCTTAGATCAGGGTTTTTCAACCTTGCCAATATTAACATTTTGGGCTGGATAATTTGTCTGAGTGCCATACTTTGCATCGCAAATGTTTATCAGATTCCCTAGCCTCTATCCACTAGCTGCCAGTAGAAACCTCGAAGGTATGAGAAGCAAAATGTCCACAGACATTGCCAAATGTTTCCTGAGGGTGCAAGAGTCCCCTGTTGAGAGCCACTGCTTTAGAATAAGCCTCGAAATCAAGTGTTACCAATCTTCCAACTTCATTCTTTCTCAAAATTGCTCAGGCTATTTTAGTTCCTTTGCATTTCCATATAAATTTTATCCGCCTACTAATTCATAAAAATACACTAGAATTGGCCAGGCGCAGTGGCGCATGCCTGTAATCCCAGCACTTTGGGAGGCCAAGGCGGGTGGATCACCTGAGGTCAGGAGTTCGAGACCAGCTTGGCCAACATAGTGAAACCCCGTCTCTACTAAAAATACAAATAATTAGCCTGGCATGTTGGGGGGTGCCTGTAACCCCAACTACTAGGGAGGCTTAGGCAGGAGAATTGCTGGAACCCGGGAGGCGCAGGTTGCAGTGAGCCAAGATTGTGCCATTGCACTCTAGCCTGGGCAACAAGAGCAAAACTGCATCTCAAAAAAAAAAAAAATGCACTAGAATTTTTATTAGGAGTATGTTGAATCTATTGATCAATTTGAGGAAGACTGACAACATTAATTCTTCTAATTCAAAAAATGTCTATTTCTTCATTAGTTAGGTATTCTTTGATTTCTTGCATCAGTATTTTGTAGTTTTCAGAACATTTTGTTAAATTCATATGTAAGTGTTTCCTATGTTAGGAGGTTTTAGGAATTGTATTCTTTTGATTTCAATTTCTTATTGTTCATTGTGAATATATGGAAATACCCTTGATTTTATATTTTGGCCTTGTATGTGCTACCCTTGCTAACATCATTGAGTTTGCAAACTTTTGTTATTATGCTGCACAATGTAATTTAAAATATTAGTAATATTATGATACTAAAATCTGTAGGTTCACATATATAGTAATAACTCTATTGCTCTGTGTGTTTATTTTATAATAGCGCCAGCTTACCTTATAGTTTACTTGTTTAAGTAATCAATCACATACTTTTCAAATATTCTATAGAGAGCTCATGAAATGATTATACTAATCAAGATGAAATCAGATTGAGAAAGAAGTCTGATTATTACATGGGCAAAGAATATTAAAATATTTTATATAAAATAATTTTATAATTATCTACAATAATGAATTACGTTGTTTTTCTCTCCCTTCAATAGATCTGATTGAATATCTAATAAATATGTTTCTTATCTATTTGCATTGGCTCATCTTACAGTGCAAAATTAAAACAATTTTAACATAAAAGGCTTAAATAAGCATGTTGTTAGCTTATGTTTTATGAGAAAATTATGTAAATAGTTAAATGAAATAATACAGAATTTAGTAGATTAGTAATATCACATAGGTGCACACAATCCTCTATCTGTGGAGTCTAGTTTTTCTATCTAGGAAGATCTCCCTCGTAAACAACCTGATTTGTTTTCTCAAATATTAAGAACCATATCTACAAAGATGATTGGTTTTGGCACTGTAACAATATTTCAGGAACTTAACTGGACAGTTTAACTAGGGTAATGTGTGACTTCTTTATAGTGAAAGCTTCTCCTGTGAAAGCATGACAGAAGTAGAGCCTCTCAAACAAGTAAATGGCAGCTGCTATTATATTACAGCCTGGAAGGGCACAGAGAAGTCATCAATTGATTATACGATCAAGTTGAAATCAGACTTAGAAAGGAAGCTATAATTATTCCACAGGCAAAGAATTTTAAAAGGTTTTACATAATGTTACAACTATCTACAATAATGAATTATATTATTGCTTTGCTGTTTCTTCAATAGATATGATTGCATTACTAATAAATATGCTTCTTATCTGCTTGCATTGGCTCATCTTCCAGATTAGGGCAAAATAACACTAGTGGTTGTAAGCAACTGCATTTTCTTCCTACCTTTAAAAGCAATGCGGAAAGGATTCCCTATTTAATAAATGGTGCTGGGAAAACTGGCTAGCCATATGCAAAAAACTGAAACTGGACCCCTTCCTTACACCTTATACAAAAATTAACTCAAGATGGATTAAAGGCTTAACTGTAAAACTAAAACCATAAAAATTCTAGAAGAAAACCTAGGCAATACCATTCAGGACAAAGGCATGGGCAGAGACTTCATGACTAAAACACCAAAGGCAATTGCAACAAAAGCCAAAATTGACAAATGGGATCTAATTAAACTAAAGAGCTTCTGCACAGCAAAAGAAATTATCATCAGTGAACAGGCAACATACAGAATGGGAGAAAATTTTTGCAATCTATCCATTTGACAAAAGGCTAATATCCAGAATCTACAAGGAACTTAAACAAATTTACAAGAAAAATACAACCCCATCAAAAAGTGGGTAAAGGATATGAACAGACACTTCTCAAAACAACACATTTATGCGGCCAACGTATGAAACGTATGAAAAAAACTTCATCATCACTGATCATTAGAGAAATGCAAATCAAAACTACAATGAGATACCATCTCATGCCAGTTAAAATGGCGGTCACTAAAAAGTCAGGAAACAACAGAGGCTGGCAAGGATGTGGAGAAACTGGAATGCTTACACGGTTGGTGGGAGTGTAAATTAGGTTCAACCATTGTGGAAGACAGTGTGGCAATTTCTCAATGATCTAGAACCAGAAATACCATTTGACCCAGCAATCCCATTACTGGGTGTATTCCCAAAGGATTATAAATCATTCTACTATAAAGACACATGCACACATATGTTTATTGCAGCGCTATTCACAATAGCAAAGACTTGGAACCAACCCAAATGCCCATCAATGATAGACTGGATAAAGAAAATGTGGCACATATATGCCATGGAATACTATGCAGCCAAATGAATGAGTTCATGTCCTTGGCAGGGACATGGATGCAACTGGAAACCATCATTAGCAGTAAACACAGGAACAGAAAACCAAACACCAGATGTTCGAGTTGAACCATAAGAACACATGGACCCGGGGAGGGGAACATCACACACCAGGCAGGTCGGGGTGTAGGGGGCAAGGGGAGGGATTTTTAGATTTTCTTCTCTGATTACATTTTTCAAAAACTTAATTATGATGTATTTTGGTGGGGATTTCTCAGCATTTAACCTCTTTGGTGTTCAACTGTCTTCTTGGATCTGTAGGTTTCTGTATTTTGCTAAATTGGGATAGTTTTCAGCTTTTATTTCCTCAAATATTCTTTCAGCCCCACCCTCTTCTCCACTCCTGTGACTCAGATGGTACTAATGTTGGCTCTTTAGTTCGTATCACATAAGAACTGATGCTATGTTCATAATCTTTCACTTTATTTTATCTGCAGAGTGAATACTACTGTTTTATCCTCAATTTCAGTGATTCAATTCTCTGTCATCTCTACTTTACTACTGGCTAATCCAGCAAATTATTTTTATTTCTCTTACTGAATCTTTCAGTTTTATAATCTTCATTTGATTCTTTATTTAAAATAAGTTTTATACATCCCATAAAATTTGCCGTGTTCATGTCCAAATGAGTGGTTTTTAGTTTATCTATACAGTTGTGCAACTACCACCAATATCTAATTCCATAATGTTTTGGTTTTCCTTAAAAGATACTCCATACCCATTAGCAGTCACTACTCATTCCCTACTCTCTTAGTGTCTGGAAACCACTAACTACTTTTTGCCTCTGGATTTGCCTGTTTGGACATTCTGTATAATAAGTGGCCCTTTCTGTCTGGCTTCTTTCACTTAGAATAATGTATGCCAGTTCAAGCTTACTACACATATTAATACAGCCATGTGATACTCAATGATGGGGATACATTTTTGAGAAATACATCATTAGACAATTTTGTCATTGTGAGAACATCATGGAGTATATTAGGCTATATAGCATAGCCTATTACTCCTAGGTTACAAACTGTACAGCATGTTACTGTACTGAAGGCTGTAGGCAATTGTAATACTATGGTAAGTATCTATATATCTAAAAATATCTAAATATAGAAAAGGTACAGTAAAAATACAGGATAAAAGATTAAAAATGTTACACTTATATAGGGCATTTATCATGAATGAAGTTTGCAGGACTGGAAGTTGTTCCTGGTGCTTGGTGTCAGTGAGTGAGTAGTGAGTGAATGTGAAAGCCTAGGACATTACTGTATACTACTGTAGACTTTATAAAAACTGTATAGTATAAGTAGGTCACATTACATTTATAAACATATTTTTCTGTCTTTAATAATAAGTTAATAGCCGGGCACGGTGGCTCACGCCTGTAATCTTAGCACTCTGGGAGGCCAAGGTGGGCGGATCACTAGTTCAGGAGTTCGAGACCATCCTGACCAACATAGTGAAACCCTGCCTCTACTAAAAAAACAAAAATTAGCTGGGTGTGGTGGTGTATGCCTGTAATCCCAGCTACTTGGGAGGCTGAGGCAGGGGAATTGCTTGAACCTGGGAGGCGGATGTTGCAGTGAGCCAAGATTGCACCACTGCACTCCTGCCTGGGTGACAGAGCGAGATTCCATCTCAAAATAATAATAATAATGATAATAATAATAATAATAGTAATAAATTGACTTTAGCTTACTTTTTAATTATTTTAATTTATAAGCTTTGTAATTTTTTTCACTTTCTGACTTTCATAATAACGCAGGTTAAAACATACATACTGCTATACAAAAATATTTTCTTTAGGTCCTCACTCTATCAGCTTTGATTTACTTTCACATTTTTTTAATTTTAACTTCTGTTTTACTTTTTAAACTTTTTTAAAAAAACTAAGACAAATGCATATATTACCCTAGGCCTATACAGGGTCAGGTTAAGCAGTATAACTGTCTTCCACCTCCACGTCTTATTACACTGGAATGTCTTCAGGAGCAATAACATGCATGAAGCTGTTATCTCCTAGACAAGCATGCCTTTTTCTGGAATGTTTCCTAAAGGACTTGTGTGGGGCTATTCTTGAGGAATTGTCACCCTTTTCAGAAATGTGTCCACGGTGATATGGTCAGTTTATTTTCATCACAGATTTGCTTTTAAGCAGATAACACACCATGGACATTCTTCTCTGTTAGTTAAGGCCACGAGGTATTGAGGTCCATGTTTTCAAACTTTAAGGAGCTTCTTGAGGTCTGCAACAGCTTCTTCTGACCCCTTTACTATGAATTTACTTGAGGGTTCTTCTTTTTTTTATCTTCCTGTTCCAGTTCCTATAACTCCTGATCTCTTGGGACCGTTGCTGTGTACACAGTCTGACGATGAAATTTTGTTATGTAGCATATGACTGTACATCATTCCTTTTTATTACCAAATAATATTCCACTGTATAGATATGCTATGATTTGATTATTCATTAATCAGTTGCTAGACATTTGAGCTGTTTCCACTTTTTGTTTACTGTGAATAATATTGCTATGTACATTCATATGTAAGTTTTTGAGGCTTGTGTTTTCATTTCTCTTGAGTAAATATCTAGTTAAATTTCTGGGCCACATGGTAGCCTATGTTTAATACTTTGAGGTATAGCCAAACTATTTCCTATAAAAGATGAAATCACTTTATGTTTCTACAAGCAATTTTTGAGGAAATATGTTTCTCACATAGGAGACTCTGAGTTCTATTTAAATCTTTTATTTAGTAGGCATTCACCTTGTTAGCACATAACATGTAGGTCTTGACATACTATGGTGGGCCGTGGTTCCAATGATGGTTTAAATTTCATAGGCTTTGCAATCTTCTGTTGGTCTGTACAGTACATTTGGTGCCTCTGCAGCTCCCACAGGTATGTACTGATGTTACCTGGGAAGAATGGAAGGGATTTTCCAGGGCTGGCCGCAGGATGTCTCTATGAGATAGGGATGTGGTGGGATCCCCCTATTGCTATTGCCAGCTGCCTCTAAGTCTCTAAGTGAGGGAGAAGAGTCTTGGACCCAAGGGATAAAGAGGCTACCAAGGTTTATCTCCTTGTTGTGAACTGGGTCCCTTTTGATGGTTGACTACCTGCACTGAACACAATTTAAATTTTTACTGAAGTAGAAAATACAGAAATGACGACAAATAGTAAGTATCTCAACTAATTTTCGAAAATTGAACATATCTGTGTAACTATGATCTAGAATAAGAAATCCTATATTAGCAGTACCCCAAAAGCCCTCCTCATATTCTTCCCAGGGAAGACCACTCCTCACATGGGGAAGCACTGACCTGACATAACATACTGATTAGTTTTGTCTTTTATTGAACTTTAAATAAACCCAATCCTAAGTATTTATTCTTATGTTTCTAGCTTTGTGTCTATGTAGACATCATTTCTTTGAAATCCATCTACCTTGTTATATTTACATGTAGTGGTTCACTCACTCATTTTTTTCCTGTACAGTGTCTGATTGTGAGAACATACCATTATTATCTTTTGTCTTTAAAAATGCTACTATTGACGGGCATTTTGGGTAATACCAGGTTGTGGCTATTATTAGTAATGCTATTACGAGCATACTTGTATGGTGGTTTTAGCAAACGTATGTTTGCATTACTATTAGGTATGTACCTAAGAGTCAAATTTCTCAGTTAGAGGGTATCCATATACTCAGCTTTAATATATACTGCCAAACAATTATCAAAAAGGGTTGTACCAATTTATACTCTACAGTAGTGAATAGGAGGTTCAATTGCTACACATCCTTTTCAAATCTTGTATTGTCTTTTTCATTTTAGCCATTTGATAGATGTGTAATGGTATCTCATTGTAGTTTTATTTTGCATTTCTCAAATAACTAAGGAAGTTGAGAACCTTTACATATGCCTATTGGGTGTCTGCATACCTATGATGAAGTCTATTCAATTTTTTTTTTCTTCTTTTTTTTTATTATTATACTTTAGGTTTTAGGGTACACGTGCACAATGTGCAGGTTTGTTACATATGTATCCATGTGCCATGTTGTTTGCTGCACCCATTAACTCGTCATTTAGCATTAGGTATATCTCCTAATGCTGTCCCTCCCCCCTCCCCCCACCCCACAACAGTCCCCGGAGTGTGATGTTCCCCTTCCTGTGTCCATGAGTTCTCATTGTTCAGTTCAATTTTTTTTAACCACTTTTCCCACTCTGTTGTCTCTATCTTTTTTCATTGATTTGTAAAACGTTCTTTATGTATTCTGAATACGAGTCATTGGCCAGATTTATGTATTGAAAATACCTTCTCTCACTCCATTGCTTGTTTTTACACTAATTTAATAATGTACTTTGACGAAGATAAGTTCTTACTTTAACATGGTCCAGGTTATTAGCTTTTTTCTTTTATGATTAATGATTTGAAAAGTTTCATTTAGAAAACTTTGCCTACTCCAAGATCATGAAAATATATGTTAATAAATATTTTGTTTTCACATTTAGATTGATAATATCTTTTAGAGAATCTAAGATAGCAGTTATTAAAATTTCTACAGGAAAATATAACTTTATTTTTGTAATTTTTTTTCAAACTCTCTAGGCCCTAAGGCCCTTTTGTTCCCATGGATACACAATTTTTACAACACAGCTTTTGATAACTCAAGGTTTTCTAGGAACTACACTATCAGGTGGTGGCAGATGAGAGGCCATCTTGCCGGCACATCTAGACACTGACAATATTTGCATTGTAGACTTATAACCTCTTTAGAAGTGATAAAACGCATCTATTTTTAAACTCTCAAGGATGTTTATTTTTATCTAGTAAAAAATCATATAAATATTTTAAATATTTTAGATTAAGCATTTTTCTAAGTTACATTCAAACAGTAAAGAACTAAGCATTTTTCTAAATTATATTCAAATAGTAACGGATGATTATCCAAAATAGAATTCTACTTGAATACTTTGGCTTATATGGGATATAACTCCATTAGGCTTAATGGACTACTAAATTATATGAATTTTTGGCATTTTATTTGCATACTGTCTGGTGGTCAATTAAACTCATTGTTCCAGTATTAATTTCGTCAGTCATAAAATATGTTACCTTTTACCAGAATCTAAAACTATCAATTTCTAAATGTATGTATCACCATTCTTTGAACCATCCTGTAAATAAGTCACTTCTTAATATGGTTGATTGAATTCAAGCGCCATTATAGACACTAATGAATTGCCACTGTATAGCATGAAGTGGAAAATATGTTTCATTATAGTGAGTCGGAAAATTGTAAGGATAATTTGGCAAAGATATAAAAGTGCATAACAACCATGGTAGATTGTATATATCAGAAGTTGATTTTAGGTGTTTTAGTGAATAAAATTAGTTTGGCTTACTTTTTCCAAAGATACTAATTTTAATTTTCAGAGCTTGGTATCATTAATATTTCCTTATCAAGATGTTACATATAACACTTACTTCTTTATTTTTAAGAGGAAACAAAATTTCAAAATTCTCACACCCAAGAATCTCTTTTCCCTGTGATAGTGCTGGGAATCCACTTGAGGATAATAAAACATAATAATGATAATAAAGGTAAATTTATTTTATAATAAAGGAATTTACCTACAACTACTAGCAAATAAAGCTATGCTAATATGTCTATCAATGGAAATATCAAATTGCTCACTTTCCAAGAAATCATTAGTGTCAAAATACTTTAGGATATCAATGTTTTATTATTCTTAGAAATAATCTATGACCAAAGGACTTGTTAGATAGCTAAAAGTGTTTTTAAAATTCCATATTAGATCTTGCTTTCAGTATCTGTAACTCTTAAAATGTACATGTCACATATTCAAATAGGCTGGTTTGGGAGTCAATAATGATAAACCATTACTAATTTTATCTATCTTGCAAACAATTAACAACAAGTTAATTAACAACTCGTAGCAAGTAACTACGAGTATTACTGACTGGACTTAGTTTTGAATCAGAACCCATGGTTATGTAGTCTTCTATCAAAACATTTCAACTCATAACTTTGAAATAACTATAAATTCCTATAGAAGAAAACAATAAACTTGTTTCCTTATAGTGTAAATCTATAGACCAAATTCAAACACACAGTAAGAAACTGTCCAAGACAAGTCCCAAACAATCAAATGTACAAACTTACAGTGATAAAAATACTTACATCAGCATAGACAGAACCAAGACTCACACATCTTTATTTCAAGATAGAAGTGGTTATCCCATTAGAGATGTATGCATTTTTGCAATGAATAATGGGCAAGAATATTGTCGCTTAAAATATTAACTTTAGGCCGGGTGCAGTGGCTCATGCCTGTAATCCCAGCACTTTGGGTGGCTGAGGCGGAAGGATCACTTGAGGTGAGGAGTTCGAGGCCAGCCTGGCCAACATGGTAAAACCCTGTCTCTACTACTTAAAACAAAACAAAACAAAATATAAAAATTACCTGGGTGTGGCAGTGCATGCCTGTAATCCCAGCTACTTGGGAGACTGAGGCATGAGAATCATTTAAACCCGGGAGGCGGAGGTTGTAGTGAGCTGGGATCGCACCACTGCACACCAGTCTGGGCGACAGAGTGAGACTCTGTCTCAAAAAATAAATAAAATAAAATAAAATAAAATAGAATAAAATAAAATAAAAAGTTAATGTTAGGCCCTAGAATTTGTATTTATAATATTGACTCATTTTTTAAAGTTAAACATTATTCACGTATTGTGGCTTACCAAAAAATTGTGTGTTTGTGTGTGATAATCTCACCAGTCTCTACCTGCTAGGATTTCCCAGTATGATGAATAACAAATAAATAATGCAGCATATTCATTCACCTGATGCATTTTCCCTTTATATTATTAGTTCTTTAGACCTCTTACAGAATATCAAGTATGTCACAACATGTAAAATTAGGTTGCCTGTCAAGATAATAAAAATCAGCTACATATTTGAGTGAAATTCGTAAGAGAAAGACAGTTCTTGTCCTTTACAAAATAGATTCTTTAAAACTATAAACCATGTATTTTTAGAAAGAACCATCCTCTTTCTTATCCCTATTATTACTGTTAATATAACAGGAGTTCTTATTTATAACCAACTTGATTATTTCCCTAAAGATCATATAAAAATAATCAAGCATTGATTTTTATTTATTTCTTTCTGTTTTCCAGTCATGAAGCTATAGTGCTTCTTTCCTTGCAACATTTATTGGATCCACTCAATCCTTTTCAGCTCCAACCTCAGAAGTTTAGTAGCATTATTTATTACTTCACATCTAGATAATTGGATTACTTACCTATATGGTCTCCTTGCTTCCACCTAGTTCCTAGACTAAATAACTTACTGCTGGGATTTATATAATTCCACAGTTAATTGTTATCCAGAATTAATTCTTCCCTTCTTCTTTTTACTAATAAAACATCCTGAATTTTAGACAGGTAGAAGGATGCATAACTAAAGCCCATACTTCCCAGAATCCTTTTTAGCTACCATTTAAATTTTGGTCAGCAGAGTATGAACACAGTGATGAGTACAGCTATTGATATATACTCTTGATAGATGAATTTCCAGAGTGCCAAACCTTATTTCCCCCTAAATATGGGTTGGAATATAGACTCGACTTGCCATTGTTTTTCAGATTACCACTATTCACAGCTCAGTTCTAGAAAACCATTGAAAGTGGTCTCTAGGCATTCTTTTCCTTTCAAAATGTGATCTTGATAATATCAGAAGGTATCAGTATCTTAGATTTGGTAACAGCACTGTAGTTTACAGATTTAATATGCTACTATAGGCAGTATTTAACTCGACCATATCATGATCTCTTTATTATAACTTTGATGCTTTGAAAACTCCTCAACGTGTGGTATCAACACATCTGGCCTCAACAATTATGTGCTTATTTAATTATGTTACTGTTGAGTTACAGCATTTCAAAGTGTCTCTCCCATCTATTCCCTTATACTCAATTATCTTCCTAAGAGGATTGATGTGAAACCTAGAAAACATATTACATATGATAGCATACATTGTCTTCCTATTTCTATATTCTATTATCTTATTTATACTGTAAAATCTTTGTTAGCATGTGTAATATCTTAAGGCTCTTTTTAACTACAATTTGTGCTCCCTATTTATTTAATTATTGTCAATTTATTTTTATAAAATTTATGTATGTTTAAGGTATACAACATATTTTGATACACATATACATAGTGAACTACAGTCAAGCTAATTAATAAATCTATCCCTTCATATAATTACTATTTTTTTGATGTGGTGGGAACATTTAGGATCTAGCCTCACTTTAGTAAGTTTCAAGTACACAATATTAGTAACTATACTCCCCATGCTGCACATTAGATCTCTAGAATATAGTCATTCTAGTATATGAAACGTTGTACCATTTGACCAACATCTCCCCACTTCCTGTACACACCCCCCTCCCCACCCCTTGTAAGCATAGTCCTACTTTCTTCTATGATTAGACCTTTTTACTTTCCACATATAAGTAAGATGCTGCAATATTTTTCTTTGGTGTCTGACTTATTTCACTCAGCATAATGTATTCTAGGTTCATCCAGGTTGTTGCAAAAGACAGGATCTCCTTTTTTAAGGCTGAAAAAATTCCAGTGTGTGTGTGTGTGTGTATAATACATATATTATATATCTATTAAATATAGATGTACAATACATCTCTATTAAATATATATTAAGTACATATCTATTAAATATATTATACATCTTAAATATAGATATATGATATCTATTAAATATCTATTCAATATAGATATAATATACATATATAAATACTAAATTTGTAAATATATATTTAAATGTTTAAATATACATAAATAAATATTATTTCTTTATCCATTCATCTATCAATGGACAAATGTGTTGTTTGCATATTTTGACTATTATGAATAATGCTGTAATGGGACTGCAGATATCTCTTGGAGAGACTTATTTCAATTCTTTTGAATATATACCCAGAAGTAGATTTGTTGGACCATATGGTATTTTTATTTCTAATTTTTTGAGGAATCTCCATATTGTTTTCTATAATAGCTGTACCAACCAATTGACACTCTCACTAACAGTGCTTAAAGTTTCCCTTTTCTCCACATCCTCACCAACACTTGTACCTTTTATGTTTTGATAATAGGCATCCTATCAGATGTAAGGTAATATCTCATTGTGGTTTTAATTTTCATTTCCCTGATGCTTGGTAATGCTGACCACCTTTTCACGTATCTATTGTCCTTCTGTATGTTTTCTTTGGGAAAATGCCTATTCAAGTCTTTTGTCCATTTTTAAATTTTTTTCTACTAAGTTGTATGAGAACTGAAACCATAAAATTCTGATAATTAAACAAAGGGAAACAGCTCCTCGACGCTGGTCTTGGTAAAGATATTTTGGATATGACACCATATACAGGCAATGCAAGCAAAAATAAACATGTGGGATTGTATCAGACTAAAAGTCTTTTGCACAGTACAGGAAACAAAATGAAAAGGGAATCTATAAGTGAGAGAAAATATTTTAAAATCATGCTGCTTCTTATTAGCTAACTACTACTTGTTCTTTAACATTTAATTCAAAAGTCAACATTCAACTCAAATACCATCTTCTCTGAGAAGCCGTTTAAGTATTCTTTAATCTTATTTAGATGTACTTCTAGTACTGTGTTCCTTACAGGATTTTTTATCTTCAGGAAACAGAATTCCATGTTTAAACTATAATAAAGAGTTAAGGAAATGACGAGCTCACAGAAAAGGAAGACTAAAGATGGTTCTGAATTCTGAGTTGGTTCAACCAATGATTCAGTGACGCCATCAGAAGACAGTTCAGTCTTGACTCTCTGCTCTGCAGTCTCCAATATGGCTTCATGCAACAATTAACAATTTTGGAAATCATTTCCTCATTTATTTTCACTGGCAAGAGAGAAGCTTCCTATCACTTTCTCTTAAGAGCAATAAAACCATATCCAGAACTCCTCAGTAACCTCTCCTGGAGACTCTCATGGCTTAAATTGACTTAGGCATACCTATCCTTGAAAAAATCCTGTCTGGCAAGGAGAATAGGGTTCATGATTACTTCAGACTAATTACTTGGAGTAGAACAGACATTGGTGAATACATCCGTTACATCCCCTGCACTCCTATAACAACCCCTACTGAATCTGAGCATTTATCAGACTGAACTTAAATTGTTGGTTTACTAATGTTGGACCTGCACTAAACATTAAGCTCCTTCTTGAGAGTAAAGACAGTATCATATTCAAGTCTATGTTTGCTCTACCTAGCACAGTGCCTACAACATATTATCTACATAATTATATCTTAATTTAAAATTCCAGATTAATCATTTAAAAACATTGTGGATAATGCCCAATTCCTAGGTTATTTAGCTTTGAAATATCTGTAAAGATAAGCATATAGAGTAATGGAATAAAAATGATATAAAAATAAAATGGTATTGAATAAAAATGAGAGTAATGGAATAAAAATGAGAGATAAACTCATGTATCTACAGCCAATTGATTTTAGACATGAAGGCCAAGACTATTCAATTGGGAAAGAATAGACTCTTCAAAAAAATTGGACTGGGACAACTGGATATATTAGATTGGTGCAAAAATAATTGCAGTTTTTGCCATAAAAGTAATACCAAAACCACAATTACTTTTGCACCAACCAAATACTATTGCAAAAGCAGAATGAAGTTGGACTCACACCATATACAAAAATTACCTCAAAGTCGATCAAAAACCTAATTATAAGAGTTAAAGCAAAACTGTTAGAAGAAAACAAAGAGGTAAATCTTTATGATGTTGGATTTGGCAATGAATTCTTAGACATGACACCCAAAGTACAAGCAACAAAAGAAAAAAAGTATAAATTGAACTTCATCAAAATTTAAAACTTTTGTGCATTAAATAATATTTTAAAGAAAGTGAAAAGACAATCTACAGAATGGGAGAAAATACTTGCAAATCATTTATCTGATAGGGATCTAGCATCTAGATTATATAAAAAACCCGTACAATGCAACAACAACAAATCATCAGTCCAACTAAGAAATGGGCAAAGAACTCGAGTAGATGTTTCTCCAAAAAAGATATACAAATGGCCAAGAAGCATATGAAAAGATGTTCAACATTATTAGTTATTAGGGATAACCAAAATGAGATACGCCTTCACACCCATAAGAATAGCTGTATAATTTTAAAAATCAAAAATAAGTGATGGCAAAAATGTGAAGAAACTGAAACTCGCATACATTGCTGGTGGAAATACTATAAAATGGTTCATTTCTTTTCTTTTTTTTTTTTGAGGCAGAGTCTTGCTCTGTTGCCCAGGCTGGAGTGCAGTGGTGTGATCTTGGCTCACTGTAACCTCCGCCTCCCGGGTTCAAGCAATTCTCCTGCCTCAGCCTTCCAAGTAGCTGGAATTACAGGTGCACACCACCATGCCCAGCTAATTTTTGTATTTTTTTAGTAGAGATGGGGTTTACTATGTTGGCCAGCCTGGACTCGAACTCCTGACCTTGTGATCTGCCCGCCTCAGCCAACATGGTTCATTTCGAACTGTGGAAAACATTTTGGTGGTTCCTCAAAAAGTTAAAAATAGAACAACCATATTAACTGGCAATTCCACTCCTAGGAGTATACCCAAAAGAAGTAAAAACAGGTTATCAAACAAATACACTCGTGTTCTTAGCAGCACTATTCACAATTGCCAAAAGGTAGAAACAGCCCAAATATCAATCAAGGGATGAAGTGACAAATAAATTGTGGTATGAAAATACAATGAGGTGGGGTGCAGTGGCTCACGTCTGAATCCCCAACAATTTGGGAGGCTGAGGGGAGTGCATCACTTGAGGTCAGCAGTTCAAGACCAGCCTGGCGAACTTGGTGAAACCTTGTCTCTACTAAAAATATAAAAAATTAGCCAGGTGCGGTTGTGTGTGCCTGTAATCTCAGTTACTCGGGAGGCTGAGGCAAAAGAATAGCTAAAACCCAGGAGGCAGAGGTTGCAATGAGCTGAGGTCTTACCACTGCACTCCAGTCTTTGCAACAGAGTGAGACTATGTCTCAAAAAAAATAAATACTATTAAATGACATAATCTGAATAAACTTCGAAAACGTAAAGATAAGTGAAAGAAGCCAAACACAAAAGGTCACATACTGGTAATTCTATTTATGTGAAATACTCAGAGTAGGTAACTACAAAGACACACTTCAGGTTGGTGACTGCCAGGGACCTGGCAGGGGAGAGGAGAATGGGGAGCAACTGCTTAGTGGGTAAAGGGTTTTATTTTGTGGTGCTGAAATGCTTTGAAACTAGATGGAAGCAGTGGGTGCCCATCTTTGTGAATACACAAAATGACACTGGGCTGTTTAAAATATTTGATTTTTAGGTTTTGTAAATTTTATCTCACTAAAAAATATTTTGTAAAAATTACCTCATTTATGTGCCTAATTATATTTCTATCATCAAATCATAAAATATGGAGGTTATATGGAGGCAAAAACCATGTTAAATATTAGGAGATAGAAATACATATGTGCTGAGGATATTCAAGAGGCTAATCAACAGTATACCCTCTCTATTGATGATTTCTGCATTAGGAAATGGCTCATATGCAGATGCTACTCTGGAATTCACATGTAAATCAACAATAATATAATAACTTGAGTTTGAAAATAAATTTTATATCTATCTATATGAATAAGTAATATTTTCTTTACTGTGACAATTCACCTATTTTTCTTTCAAATCTAACCTAATGTAGTCTGTGAAATCTGTGAAAACGATTTGCAAGTTCATTGCTAGTATCAGATTTGAATAAGATGAAAAGTAGATTAAGAGCCACTTAAAACGATTTAAATTGCTGCCTGTCTAAGGAAACATATTAAACATTATCCAAGGACTACTTTGAAAATCTATGGTATTAACTTACTGTAACAGAACCAAATATACCCAACATGAACCAGAACATATTGAAACATTACAAAAGCTAATTCATGGACAGATGCTTAAGCAATACGACCAAAAATAAAGTATTTGAGCCAAATTACTATTACCTCTAAGTATGATAATTACCAGAACAGCTGATGTTTAAAATGAACCTATGCTGATTTGGCCACTGAGCAACATATATAATAAAGAATAATTATTCCTAATTCCCTCTTTCACCTTCCAGAAACAACAACTGACACAGGAAAACAAATGCTTTATCTGACAACTTATAGATTATGTATGCCATTGATTTAAGTTCTCTTTATTTTTAACAAAGTAAGTGTATGTATATGAGGGTGTGTGTTATAAAAATGATGAATGAGTAGCTGAGAAGTGTTTGATATTTTGGAGTATTTTGATTCAGGTCAATACCAGTTTCAGGGGGCATGGAGATATACCATGTAGTACAAATTATTATTAGTAAAATATGTACTCTGCAAGGCAGGCTGGAGAAAATTCAGGAGATGAGGGGGAAAGTGTGAGGATTGTTTAAGTAAGGGTATGCATTCAAGGATAATCTTTATACTGACAGAGGAACGAACAAGTTGGGGCTGCTTGAGGGGCTTAGATTTGGAGGCTTGCAAATGTCATCTAGAGAAAGAAGAGTTTGTTCATTGAGGTTGGAAATAGAAACATATAGGGTCATTCCTATGCACCTTGGCATCCAATTCTAGGTTCTTGATTAAATTGCATGAATGGAGTTCTGGGAATAGGTTCTTGATTAAATTGCATGAATGGAGTTCTGGGAACTCAGAGACTGAATGTGTGAAGTTTCCTTTCTTTGAACCTCATTTTTCTGTATTTATGTACAGATAAACACCTGCAAAGGTGTTTCCAGAATGTTATGGATAAAAATTTCCAGATAGAATATCCGAGGTCTATTTTTTCTTTCTTTTCTAAACTTTTTTGTTTGAATATTTTCAATAAACATTTGTAGTATTTTTCAGCAACAAGTGATTTTTTCTTAACAAAAAAGGTATAAAACTACAAGCAACTATGCCAAGAAATTAATAGCATTAAATTATGAGTGTGGAAATACAAATTATTATTTGCTTCTTAGTATTTTTGAAAATTTCCAAAGTAAAAAATTCAGAAATTTCTATCAGCTCAAAAAATTTACAGTGACAACTCTTCCATTTTCAATTTCATCCATACAATTTCGAACAAAATGCTAATCATCAGTGTTTGCAGCTACCAAAATCCCTCGTATTGAAAAACAAAATGTACTGTTCCAAATATATTTATATTTTCCTTATTAAAGGCAGCATCCACTAACACTGTAAAGTATCAAATAAAACACTGTTATAAAACCCAATATCTTATTCAGCTTTTAGGGAAGGTATATAATTTTTGTTTCTGCCAGTCTACACTGCTTGTTTCCCAACCTCCCTTCCACAAAGTACCACTTTGAATTTTAAAGGCCATACCTGTTTTGGTTTTAATTTAGTATTATGATAGTAAAATAATATTGCCTGAAAACATTTGAAATCATCTAAGGGGAATTAAAAAGTAGTTCTGGTTACAAATTCTAAAGATATTGCAGATCCAACTTAGAAACTTAAAGAAAAGGAAATATATCCTGTAAAGAGGAGTAGAAGTTATACAAAGATAATCTCCTTATCACCCCCTAATTATTTTATATAGGAGCACTATAGACACTACTTTTATGTATCATATACTCCACACAGTAGTGTGGTAGTAAATGTTTAACAGTCAGTTGTCCAAACAGTGGGGGAGGGGTCCTGATTTGCAGGGTTTGCAGATTCCTGTGTTGCAAACACTCTCATCATGGCCTACTTCAAAATACCAAGGTGATGATACTGAACGCAGAGTTGGGAAGAGTTGTACACAACAGGCTCCTGCAAATTGGCTCCAGGCAGCTTCTGCATACCACTCTCACATTGCTTTTATATCTTGTTAAATTTTATAATAGAAGACGATATTGCTTAGCTTTTCCAAAACAATTACGTCATTCCAATAATGTTAATATCAAGTCTTATATTTACAACTATATAACATATATGTTTATTGCTATTTTGCAATAAAAATTGAAAACTGATTCTTAAGAGGACCTTAATAAAATACTGTTTAATATTTTTCTATCTTTAGAAAACATAATTTAAACATGTAGTTGCAAAGTATTTTAGGAGGCATAATTATTATAAAATCATATAATATATATATTGTACTTAATATAACTTGAGGTATTTTAAAATTTATTATTGTATGCTACTGAATTCAGGGCTATATCATGACTTTAGTGGGTCCAAAGCACTTTTGCCTTTGTTAGCTCCTTCTTCCTTAAAACGTATATTAAAAAATAAATACATAAATTCAGCAATAGATATAGAAAAATAATATTTTATGACTATGTAGGTATAGAAACATATTTAATCCTGCCTGGATTCATTATTAGATATTCATTATGACTATGTTCATTTTTTTTACAATTTAAAAATAAAATTAAATCCTTTCATGAGTCCCTAAAAATATCCTGAGCCCTAGGCCCTGTATCTACTGTGACTAATAGACTGGTTGGCCCCGTTGAAATGTAGTAAATTTGTAAACACATTATTTTACTAAATATCTATATTTTTATATTACAAGAATCAAGAAAATGCATACTATTTTACTATGTCTACCTTTTAAAACCTATCATTGATTATGTATACCTTCTCTTTCATCTCTTTAATAATATAGCCAGTCTCTCTCATATATTAGTATTTTTAGAAAAACTGATTGTGGTATTCGTTTACCCCCACTATTTAATTTTTAAAAAATTTTTGTTACTCACTTCATTATTTATTCTTTGTACTTTATTTTGGTTTATTTTGTTGTTCTTAAATTTCTTACATGAGATATATAGCTCATTAATGTTCAGCTTTTGTATTTGTTTTAAATATGAATAGTTAAGACTATAGATTTTTCTCTAAGTAGTGCTTTTTCCATATTTCAGAAGTTTTGGCAAGTAATACTTCCAGTATTATTCAACTCCAAGTATTTTCTAATTTCTACCTCAATTACCTCTTTGTCATATTAGATAGTGCTTACATTTTAAAATTTGCTCATTCCTGGCATTTCAAGTTCAATTTTTTAATTTCAGTTTGAAACCTTTTGCATTACAGTAACAGAATGTGGTCTGTCTGAAACTGATTCTTTAAAACATTCAGAAACTTGCTTTTTGGTGTCATATACAGTTAATCTTCATAAATGTTGTATGTGTACATACATTTTTGTTCCCTTTTTGATCAGGGTTCCATATATCTTATAAATCAAGGCGATTCATTATATTGTACAATTTTTAAATGATTTTTATACGCTTGACCTATCATTTACTGAGAAAGTTATGTTAAAATTTTGCCATTTTTTAAAATACAAAGAGGCTACGCTATTAGATAATTATAAATTATAATTTATTATACCTTTGTGATAAAGACAACCTATTAGCAGTGAAGATTTTCTATCTTTGCTTTCTGTTTTAAATTCTATTTTTTTTTTTTTTTTTTTTGAGACACAGTCTCACTCTGTTACCCAGGCTGGAGTGCAGTGGCGCGATCTTGGCTCACTGCAAGCTCCACCTCCTGGGTTCATGCCATTCTCCTGCCTCAGCCTCCCGCGTAGCTGGGGCTACAGGTGCCTGCCACCTCGCCTGGCTAATTTTTTGTATTTTTAGTAGAGATGGAGTTTCACCGTGTTAGCCAGGATGGTCTCGATCTCCTGACCTCGTGATCCACCCAACTCGGCCTCCCAAAGTGCTGGGATTATAGGCGTGAGCCACCGCGCCCAGCCCTAAATTCTATTTTACATAATATTAATACAACTACATCAGTTTTCTTTTGCTTAGAATTTGCTTGATATTGTAAAAGTTATCAAACTCAAAATGGAGATGCTTGCGTCAAACCCCAACAAAACATAGATAAAGATGAGAGGTTAAGAAGCGAGGACCCTCGCACACTCATGCTTATGATCAGAACAATTACAAATATCTGTAACAAAAACTTTTGCCAATTACTTTTCAAACTTGAGCTTGCTACATGAGTTACAGGATAGCTAGCTGGATGCATAAGAACACATTATGTCTCCATAATGAACTGGTATCGACTCCTGAGATAAGCCCTTGTCACCAATATTCTCTCTGTTTCGAAACAAATTACATGTTCTTTTTCCTTTTGTCTTTAAAAGTTTCCCCATTCCTCAATCTCTTTGGATAGGCCTATAAATCCTATAGCCTGCATATCCTGGAAGTACAAATCCCTTGCACACTCCTGAATAAACTCCGTGTCTTCGGAGACTCTCTCTTCGTCTTTTATTTAGGTTGACATATCTAGAGTCAGAAGTGGAGCAAGATTACCTTTGGAAAAAAGCAGTAATCCTCAAGAACGGTGTGCAGCAGTCACCTGAGCCCTCTGCTCTCCCCTTCCACACCTCACCTTTAGTGTCTGGTGAGTCTCCTCTCAGGCCAAGATGTCCTATTTTTGGCAGATGTTTCCTGCTGACTTTATTTGAGATCTGACTTAGATAAATCCACCTTAATAAGGAACCTGCATTTCTCCTAGGAAGACAAAAGACTTTTTGCATTTTTAAAACAAGTCCTTTCTATTACAGAGACATTTTGAATTTCTGGTAAGTATACACTTTAAATTTCATACAGCAGGGAAAATGATTTTCTTTGCTCTGAAAGATTAATAAGAAATGGAATGGGATCTTCAAGTTCTAATGGCATTCCAGAACAACCTTCTTTCAGGGATTCTAGGAGAGCTATATTATAGCACATTATTGTACACATTTTTAAACTGATGAGGAAATTACACACAAAAAAATCAGAGCTTGGCCAGGAACAGTGGCTCACACATTTAACTCCAGCACTATGGGAAGCTGAGGTGGGTGGATTTCTTGAGCCCAGGAGTTCAAGACCAGCCTGAGCAATGTGACAAAACCCCATCTCTACAAAAAATTCAAAAATTAGCCAGGCATGGTGGTATGGGCCTGTAGCCCCAGTTACTCAGCACATGGAAGGAGGATTCCCTGAGCCCAGGAGGTCAAGGCTGCAGTGAGCCGTGATTATGCCACTTCACTCCAGCCTGGGTGACAGAGTAAGACCCTGACTCACTCACTCTCTCTCTCTCTCTCTATATATATATATACATATACATATATATTCAGAGCTCAATGGCCATTATTTGAACTCTGTGAGAAAACCGCATCTATAAGATTTACATGTACAGGCTTTCAAGTTCTCTATGTATTGTTTTTCTTCTGCCTACTCTGAATCTGCTGAATTTTTTTTGCTTGTATTAAAATAAAAACTGAATGCTTCAACAGTCTTTGTAGTTACAAATTTAAATAAAAACAGGGAAAATCTCACTCAAAGATTGTTTTTCTAATGGCATTCCAATCACATAAGGCGGCAAGGAATTAACCCCTAACTCAATTGAAAATGAAAAAAAGGGGAAATGGAGTAAAATATGCATTTTTTTTAGAAAAAAATTTCTATGAAAACTGCTTTACCCAAAATTTAGTTTACAGCCATGATAAGATTACAGATCAGAACATATTAATGTCTCATGTCTAAAATTCTAAAATGAAAGCTATAATAATCTTTGTGTGTATATATGTGTTCATGTGTGTTTACACATGTAGTATGTTGTGTCTACAGGGTAAAATGTAGCATAATTGGTCAGAAATACCTTAAGAAATTCTATTGATTGGTTTTAATAAATGAGAACTTAATACTTAAGACTGTTAGTATTGTCTTATTAAAATTCTTATAAAATTCTCATAAATGAGAATTTAATACTTAAGACTGTTAAAATATTTACTAATTTATCCAAATACCTTTTAGTTCACATGCTTTGAGTAAATCTTTAATAAATAAGGTGGCTTTAAATTTGTTGGTAAAATAAAAATAAAATTATCTTTAGAATTGTTAGCATATAATTTTTAGCCTGGGTTTAATGGCCAGACAGTTTTATATTAGTCTCTAAAATGCTTTAAGGGCATAAAATTATATAAGCAGCTTAAAAGCAAAATGATTGGCCAGGCACGGTGGCTCATGCCTGTAACCTCAGCACTTTGGGAGGCCGAGGCACGTGGATCATGAGATCAGGAGATCAAGACTATCCTGGCTAACATGGTGAAACCCCGTCTCTACTAAAAATACAAAAAATTAGCTGGGTGTGGTGGTGGGTGCCTGTAGTCTCAGCTACTCGGGAGGCTGAGGCAGAAGAATGGCGTGAACCCGGGAGGCGGAGCTTGCAGTGAGCCAAGATGCGCCACTGCATTCCATCCTGGGCGATAGAGCAAGACTCCGTCTCAAAAATAAATAAATAAATAATTAATAAATAAATAAATAAATACATTAGGTAAATACAAATGAGACAAACTTTATAAATGAACTTTTTAAAATTTAAAATATTAAAGTTAAATTAAGCAATAGATATTCATAAAAAGTCTGAGTCATATCCAAATGAGATAAAATACTGAAAAATAAATGGTTGAACCTGAAGTTTAAAATTCTATACTTTTAAATTCATATTACAAAAGTATCACAGCACCCATGCATGCCACTCAGGGGCCTCAGGATCAGACTGCCTGGAGTCTGTCAATAGCACTATGGGTGCCTGCAAGTGTGGCCTAGGGGCCTGAAGACTGGACCACCCAGCACCCATCCCTGACACAATCAAAGCTCACTGTACTCACCAGGGACCTAAGAATCAGTTTGCTCAGGGCACACAGTCCACTTCACTGGTGGAACTGCTATGCACCTCTGGTACTAGGGGCTGTGAGGCCAGCCTGCACAGGGCTCACAGTGGACCTTCCAGTGTTCACATGTGCCATCTATGGCCCCATGGAATGGCTCACCACACATGGGACTCACCACTGCTGCTACCAGCAAACCCACTCCCTTCAGTAGAGGGGCAACCATGCACTTACACATGATCCCAGAGACCCAAGGATTGGCCTGCCTGATGTCCCTGTCCCCAGCAAAACCACTCCACATGCTACACAAACAACCACAACCTAAACCATGAGGAATACACAGACATAACTGATGTTGATTACAGCCAAAGAAATCATATGAAGACTACCTTACCGTACAGTCACAGAATCAAAGCCAAAGTATCCTATTCAACTGACACTATAAATACATCTGAAGGAAAAATACATCCTATGAAAGCTATTTCATAACACTGGAAGAAACAACAGTTACACCAGATGCACAGATATCCAGGTATGAACACAAGAAACACTAAAGGGTAAAGAAACATTGCATCACCCAAGGAACATAATAATACTCCAGGAAGAGACCACAGAAGAAAATGTTTTAAATGCATGAAAACCAAAAGAATGATCTTAAGAAAACTCAGTGAGATAAAAGAACAAACAATTAGCCAATAAATAGAAATAAGGGAAAAACTGATTATCTAAATTAATAATTCTACAAAGTAATAGATATCATTATAAAAATCCAAATCTTGAAAATGAAGAATTTAATGAACAAAATAAAAAATACAAAAGATAGCTTCAATAACAGCATAGATCAAGGAGAGGAAAGAATTTACTAACTTGAAGAAAGGTATTTTGAAATAAACCAGTCTGAAAAAAGAAAAAGGAAAAGGAAAAAAAAATTTAAAAAGGCCAATGTGACATATGAGATACCATTATGCAAATAAGTTCAAATATTTGCATTAAGTGAGTTCCAGAAAGGGAAGAAATGGAAAGCTGCATAAAAAATTCGTATTTAATACAATAATAACTGAATACTTTTCAAGTCTTGGAAAAGATATAGACATCCACATACAAGACAGTAAAAAATTCCCAAGTAAATTGAACTCGAAAGGTCTTCTCTGAGGAATATTATATTTAAAATATCAAAAATCAAAGAGAAAAACAGAATTCTAAAAACAGTAAGAGAAGAGCATTGTATTAGTCCATTATCATATTGCTCTAAAGAAATACCTGAGACTAGGTAATTTACAAAGAAAAGAGGTTTAATTGGTTGATGG
This sequence comes from Symphalangus syndactylus, assembly GCF_028878055.3. Classification (NCBI taxonomy): domain Eukaryota; kingdom Metazoa; phylum Chordata; class Mammalia; order Primates; family Hylobatidae; genus Symphalangus; species Symphalangus syndactylus. The sequence goes on from NC_072424.2 coordinate 22,842,687, forward strand.
TTCCACAGGCTGTACAAGAAGCATGACAACGTCTGCTCAGCTTCAATCATGGCAGAAGACAAAGGGGAAGCGGAAACTTTACAAAGCCAAAACAGGAGAAAGAGAGATGGGGGAGGTGCTACACACTTTTAAAAGGCCAGATCTCATGAGAACTCACTCACTATCACAAGAATGGCAGCAAGGAGGAAATCTACCCTATGATCCAATAATCTTCCACAAGACCCCACCTATAACATTAGGAAGTAGTTTTCAAGATGAGATTTGGGTAGGAACACAGATCCAAACAAAATAATTCCACCCCAGGCCCTCCCAAATCTTATGTCCTTCTCACATTTCAAAATACAGTCATGCCTTCCCAACAATCTCCATGCCTTAACTCATTCCAGCACTAACTCAAAAGCCCCCAGTCCAGTCTCATCTGAGACAAGGCTAGTCCCTTCTGCCTATGAGTGTGTAAAATAAAAACAAAGTTAGTTGGCTGGGCGTGGTGGCTCATGCCTATAATCCCAGCACCTTAGGAGGCTGAGGCAGGTGAGGACCATCTCGGCCAACATGGTGAAACCCCATCTCTACAAAAAATACAAAAATTAGCTGGGTGTGGTGGCATATGCCTGTAATCCCAGCTACTTGGGAGGCTGAGGCACGAGAATTGCTTGAACCCAGGAGGTGGATGTTGCAGTGAGCCGAGATGGCACCATTGCACTCCAGCCTGGTGACAGAGCAAGACTCCGTTTAAAAAAAAAAAAGTTAGTTACTTCCAAAACACAATGGGGTTATAGGCACTGACTAAATACTCCCATTCCAATACGGAGAAATTGGCCAAAAGAAAGTGGTTATAGGCCCCATGCAAGTCTGAAACCAAGTAAGGCATCATTAAATCATAAGGCTTCAAAATAATTTCCCTTGACTTCATGTCTCACATCTAGAGCACACTGGTGCAAGAGGGGGGCTCCCAAGGTCTTGGGCAACCCTGCCCCAGTGGCTTTGCAGGGGTTAGTCCACATGACTGATCTCATGGACTGCTGTTGAGTGTTTGCGGCTTTTCCAAGCACATGGTGCAAGTTACAGTCGGCTCTAACATTCTGGGGTCTGAAGGATGGTGGCCCTCTTCTCACAGCTCCACTAGGCAGTGCCCCAGTGAGGACTCTGTGTAGGAGCTCCAACCTGACATATCCCCTCTGCACTGCCCTAGGAGAGTTTCTACCTGAGGGCTCCAAACCGCAGTCCAGCCAGCTTCTGCCTGGTCATCCAGGCTTTCTCACATATCCTCTGAAATCTAGGCAGAGGCTCCCTAGCCTCAAATCTTGCACTGTGTGCATCTGCAGGCTTGAAACCATGTGGAAGCCACCAAGGCTTATGGCTTGCACCCTCTGTAGCAGTGGCCTGAGCTGTACCTGGGTCCTTTTGGCCTTGGCTGAAGCTGGAGTGACTAGGATGTGGGGAGCAGTGTCCCGAGGTTGCACAAGGCTATAAGTGTGGGCCTCACCCATGGAAGCATTCTTTGCTCTTAGGCCTCTGGGCTTGTGATAGGAGGGGCTTCCATGAAGGTCTCTGAAATGCCTTTGAGGCATTTTCCCCATTGTCTTGGCTACTGGTACTTGGCTCCTCTTTACTTCTGCAAATTTCTGTAGTCTGCTCGAATCCCCCTGCCTGCCCCAAATTGGTTTTTCTTTTCTACCACATGGTTGGGCTGTAAATTTTCCTAAATTGTATGCCCTGCTTTCTTTGTAAATATAACTTCCAGTTTCAAGTCATTTCTTTGCTCATGCATATGATTGTAGGCAATTAGCTGCAGCCAGGCCACAACTTGAATGCTTTGTTGCTTAGAAATTTCTTCCACCAGATAACTTAAGTCATCATTACCAAGTTCACAGTTCCACAGATCACTAGGGCAGCAACACATTTCAGCTAATTGCTTTGCTAAGGAACAAAAGTGAACTTTGCTCTAGTTCTCAATGAGTTTCTCATTTCCAACTGAGATCTCATCAGCCTCACCTTTACTGTCCATATCACTATCATCATTTTGGTTATAACAATTTAACAAGTCTCTAGGAAGTTCCAAACTTTCCTTCAACTTCCTGTCTTCTTCTGAGGCCTCCACACTCTTTCAACCACTGCCTATTACCCAGTCCCAAAGTTCCTACCACATTTTCAGGTATCTTTATAGCAATGCCTCCCTTGATACCAATTTTCTATATTACTCCATTCTCACATTGCTATAAAGAAATACCCTTGACTGGGTAATTTATAAAGAAAATGGGTTTACTTGGCTCACAGTTCTGCAGGCTGTACAGGAAGATTGGCAGCATCTGCTTGGCTACAATCATGGCAAAAGCTGAAGGGGAACTGGTGCCTTGCAAAGCTGAAACAGGGGGAAGAAAGACAGCGAGGAGGTGCTACACATTTTAAAATGACAAGATCTCATGAGTACTCACTATCACGAGTATGGCACTGATGGGGAAATCTTCCTCCACGATCCAATCACCCTCCAACCAGGCCCTACCTCCAATAATGGGGATTACATTTCAACATTAGATTTGGATGGGGACACAGATCCAAACCATATCAAGCATCAAGTCATATCTAAAGGAATCTCTATCAGACTAATAGCAGATTTCTCAAAAGAAACTGTACACTCCAGAAAAGAATGATATTATATATTATATTCAAACTGCCAGAAGAAAAGAAAAAAAAGCATTTAACCAAGAATATTACACCTGACAAAGCTGTCTCTTCAGAAATGTGGAGAAATTTGCTTGTTGATATCTCAGACAAGCAAAAACTGAGGGAATTCATCACTACTGGTCAGCCCTACAAGAAATTATTTAAAAATCCTATATCTGGAAGCAAAAATACAATATATATTATTATAAAAACACTCAAAAAGCATAAAAAATATTGGTATAGCAAATACCCAAATGAGAAAGAGAAAGGAATCAAACGTTATCATGGCAGAAAACCACCAAACCACAAAAATAATAAAAGGAAGAAAGAAACAAAGGATATACACAATAATCAGAAAATGATTAACAAAATGACAGGAATATGTTTCAACAGAAAAGCAAAAACCTTGAATGTAAACACTTTAAATTCCCAAATGAAAAAATATAAAACTGCTGAATTGATTTAAAAAAAACAAGACCCAACAATATTATGGCTATAAGAAACTCACTTCACCTCTAAAGGCACACATAGATTTAAAGTGAAGGGATGAGAAAAGGATATTCCAGGCAAATGGAAAACAAAAGCATGCAGGAGTACTATACTTATATCAGACAAAATAGATATTTTAAGTCGAAGAACAAAAGGGACAAATAAGGTAGTTATATAATGATAAACAGATCAGTTTGGCAAGAAAATACAATTGTAAATAGGCACACACACCCACACACACTGGAGCACACAGATGTATAAAGCAAATATTAACCAAAGACAGATATAGACAGCAATATAGTAACAGTTGGGTACTTGAACACTCTACTTTCAGCATTGGACAGATTATCTAGACAGAAAAACAAAAAATAATCATCAGACTTAAATTACATTATAGACCAAATAAACCTAACAGACATATACAGAATATTTCAGCCAAGAGCTGCAGAAAACAATCTTCTCTTCAGCGCATGAAACATTCTCCGGGAGAGAACATATGTTAGGCCACAAAACAAGCATCAACAAATATTGAAAAATCAAAAATCAAAATCACATCACGTATCTTCTTAGATCACAAAGGAGTAAAACTAGAAACAAATAACGTGAAGAACTCTGGAAATTGTATAACTGCATTGAAATTAAACAACATGCTCCAGAAAGACTGATGGGTCAAGGTAGAAATTAAGGAGAAAAAAAAAATCTTAAAACAAGTGAAAATAGAAAACAACATCCCAAAACCTACAGGATATAGCAAAAGCAGTACTATGAGCGATGTTTATAGCAATAGAAACCTACATCATAAAAGTAGAAAGATTTTAAATAAATGATGTAGTGATGCACCTCAGGGAACAAAAAAAGCAAGAAGAAACCAAACCCAAACTTAGTATAAAAAAAAATAATAAAGATCAGAGCAGAACTAAACAAAATACAGACAAAAAAAACCCACATAATACAAGATCAGCAAAACAAAAACCTAGTTGTTTGAAAAGATAAACAAAAATCAATAAATTATTAGTTAGAGTAAGAAAAAAACAGTGGAGACCCAAATAAATACAATCAGAAATGAAACAGGAGATATTACAACTGATATCATAGAAATGCAAAAAGATCATTTAGAAAAAAATATGAACAACTGCATGCCAACTAGATAACCTCAAGAAAATGAATAAATTCTGGGAAAAATAAAACTTACCAAGATTGAACCAAGAAAAAATAGAAAACCTGAACATATATAAAATCAGTAACTGGATTGAACCAGTAATAGTCTTCTACTAACAAAATACCCAGTACCTGATGGGTTCACTGCTGAATTCTAAACAACTTTTAAAAAATAACTAACACAAATTCTCCTCTAATTATTCCAAAAAACTGATGAAGAAGGAATTTTTTCTAATTCATTTTATGAGGCTAGCATTAGCCGGAAACTAAAAATAGACAAGAATACAACAAAATAAGAAAACTATAGGCAAAAACCCCTGATGAATACAGATGCAAAAATCAAAAGAAATACTAGCAAAGTGAAACTAACAGAGCATCAACAAGATTACACACAATAATACAGTGGGATTTACATGAGGGATGTAGGGGTGTTTCAACATGTGCAAATAACTAAATGTGGAACATCACATTAGAGAATAAAGAACAAACAACATGATAATCTCAACAGACATAGGCAAAACATTTGATAAAGATCAATATCTCTTTGTTGCCTAACATCTGCAACAGCAAGACTCCTAATAGAATAATACTGGTCCAGTTTTGTTAAAATGATAGCCAACACCTTTGGAACTGACAAAATGGAACTTACCAATGGACTTCGGGCAAAATTAACCAGAGATCCACAGCTTTCAAACATCCTTGTTGCGCTATTTTGCTAAAATGTTTTAAAAACTGTCTCAAAATTTGCTGACCATCCTCACTGATGTGAGAAGAAATGAACAATCAGGACAAGATCATCCCAGCACTGAGAAATAAAACCTAACTATGAGATGCTTGAGATGGTTGATCAGCAATGCTTTTGGAGAAAGAACTTGATCAAATGAGGAAATGTGAAAGTTGTCAGGATCAAAATGGAGTCATTTGTGTCAAACTTGGACTCCACAAATGGAGTCATTTGTGTCAAAAATTAAGCTGGTAGGTTAGGAAGGGAGGGCCCTCATGCACACATGCCAATGATAAGAACTATTACAAAGAACATCTGAAAGTCTCTTACTTGTACATATGCCTGTAAAAAGAACTTTTGCCAAGGACTTTTCAAACTGCATCTTGCTATATGAGTCGCAAGGACAGCTAGCTGCATGGATAAGAACACTTGCCTGACACACTGTCTCCACAATGACCTGGCATCAACTCCTGTGATAAGCCACTGTAATCAATATTTGCTTTTGTTTTAAAACGAATTACGTTCACTTTTTCCTTTGAAAGCTTCCTCTTGTCTCAAACTCTTTGGCTATGCCTATGATCCCCATAGTCCACATATCCTGGATTAGCATCTATACTGCACACTCAGGAATAGAATGAGTATCTTTAGATAATCTCTCTCTGTTATTTAGGTTGACAGTATGTTAGTAAACATTGTGGCAAGAAAGAAGTTGCACACTAAAACAGGTTATTATGGTGAGTTTATTGAAAGAACAGTTTTAACAAAGGCCAAACTTTCTCTGTTGTCTTTTTTTTTCTTTTGAGATAGATTTTCACTCTTGTTGCCCTGGCTGGAGTGCAATGGTGCAATCTCGGCTCACTGCAACCTCTGCCTCCTGGGTTCAAGTGATTCTCCTGCCTCAGCCTCCCAAGTAGCTGGGATTACAGGTGTCCACCACAACACCCGGCTAAGTTTTTGTATTTTCAGTAGAGATGGGATTTCACCATGTTGGCCAGGCTGGTCTCAAACTCCTAACCTCAGGTGATCCACTTGCCTCGGCCTCCCAAAGTGCTAGAATTACAGGCGTGAGCCACCGTGCCTGGCCCTCAGTTGCCTTCTTATTTTCCAATCCCCCCTTCCTCTTAGTTTCTGGCCTTGTAATGACTATCTCTCTTGTCAATTTAGTTCTTGGATGCTATTAATAAATTTTTAAAAATCATATCCAGTATTTTAAAATTTACTGGAAAAGTTGCTCTGATTTACATATCCTATCAATAAAATTCCCTACATTACTAGCCTTGATTTTTTGGGATGAAATATCCTAAATTATAAATTATGTTTCAAAGAATATTAATCATCTTAATATTAATAAACTTTTATGTCTATATGCATTAGATGACAACTGATAGCATTTAAGGAAATATATCGCACCATTTAACTATTAAAATTGGCTTTTTAAATCAATTAAGAATGAGTTATAAGAAGTATTTATTTCCTCACTACAAATATCTTCACAGTAGAATATAAACACCTGACAGTAGTTAATAAATAACTTATTAAGTGTACTTAATACATATGCTAAATCTATTGAATTATATCATCCTAAAAGGACACAAAATAACTATTCTATCAATTTACATTTTCTAATATATCTACCTCTGTCTAACTTTAAATGTTATATTTTGATAATATCCAGCCAATAATATTTGAAGTAGAATCTAAACAACCCGAGATAAGTAAAATAAAAATTGCTCTCCAAAGGAAATGTATATATTCTGTAAGCCCAAAATACTACTTATAATTAAGGACTGCACATTAGATATAAAATTATTTTTCCAATCTTCTTACGATTTACCTTATTTATGTCACGTGTATTAATCTGCTTGTTTAACAACTCAATTTCATGGGCAATTACACAATACCCACAGAGGTATACAAATGTTCAATCCAATCAGTTCCATTTTAAGCTGTTTTTTCACTAATTTTATCAAGAGGTATATAGTAAAAAAAAAAAAAAAAAAAAAGTCCTTTGAAAACTACTGTGTTGGTTGGAAAAGATTCATATTTTGAAACTCTAAATTTGTGTAATAGGTCATGTACATGTTTAAAATTTTAGAACAAATTAATGTTTATATTTGTTATTTTCCCTTCAGGGTAATCTTTATTAATTTAAAAAGTTACAATGAAAATAGTCTTCATTCTGACATTTTGAAGGTTTCTTAAGTATATAACTCAAGTTGATGATATTTAGTTGAACTTCAATAAAGAATCAACTTTGGTTTCCTTAACTTTGACATGCAGTCCTATTTAACAATAATTGCTAAGTAACATTTATCGTGTGCTTAGACAAGGTAAGCACTGTTTGAAGACCTCTACATACAGCAATTTATTTATTGTTGACACAACTTTATAACTGAGGTACTATTATTTTCCCTGATTCACAGATAAAAAAATTGGGCACAAAAGACATTTAATAACATGATGAAAAACTGGCTCTAAGCCACCATGCTATTCTGTCTCTATTAAAGGTTAATCACAACCAAAATTAATTCATGCATAAGAATAAAATGATAAATAGCTGCAAGTATCATTTTGGGGAGTTCTCAGGCAAGAAATGAAAAATTCTTGATGAGGCACTGACTCATCACTTTTTTTTTTTTTTTTTTTTTTTGAGACGGAGTCTCGCTCTGTCGCCCAGGCTGGAGTGCAGTGGCGGAATCTCCGCTCACTGCAAGCTCCGCCTCCCAGGTTCACGCCATTCTCCTGCCTCAGCCTCTCCGAGTAGCTGGGACTACAGGCGCCCGCCACCACGCCCGGCTAATTTTTTTGTATTTTTAGTAGAAACGGGGTTTCACCGTGGTCTCGATCTCCTGACCTCATGATCTGCCCGCCTCGGCCTCCCAAAGTGCTGGGATTACAAGCGTGAGCCACCACGCCCGGCCTCATCACTTCTATAGAAAAGCTACCAGGAGAAAAAATAAAGTTTTTTTTGTAGTCATACAAAGTCTATCATGCAAAACTATTTTCATTGAAATCAATTGCTTTCATTCGTTTATTAAATTTCCTCTATTTGCTACTAAAATTTGGTTTTACTGCAAGTTTGGAGAGGCCATAGGACTGTATGAGAGTGTAGCAGTTAAGAGCATAGTTTCTAAAATAGTGACACCCTGGCTTTGCATTGCGGTTGCTCCATTACTAGCTTTGTCATCTTGGTAGTTACATAACCTCGACAAGCTTCATTTATAAAATGGGGATAATAATTTTATTCAGCTCACAAACTGAAAATTTTAGAAAGTTGAAAGAAAAATGAAAGTTTATTTTAGAAACTATTTAGCATAGAATATAGCATAATACAAGGTGAGTAAGTTTATTTCTATTGTCGGTTATCTATTTCTATGGTCAGTTATCTTCTGTCCACATGATTAGACTCACAAAAAACATGTCTCACAAAATCAGCATCCATAAACCTACTTGTCCCAAACGTACAGAGCGGGCCACGGATATCGTAAGAACAAATCTGTCCTCCTTCCACTGATGTTGAGGGACCTAGAGACACCAGATCTTTCACCATTTACCTCTCCTCAGTGTAACCAACTATTTGACTCTCAGATTCACTCCTTTCTGTCTTATATTACCAATGCCAAAATTTGAGATTTTATCCCCTGCTTCCCCCCACAACACACTACCCATTTCCCTATTTGCAGGCACTGTGTTAAAAAAAATGAATAGGAGAAAGCAGGCAAAATAATCATACTTGTGCAGAGTAGGTGTAATAAAATACATTTGTGCATATTTCAGAACATAGAAAAATAAAATGTGAGTTCTTAAAGGACTGACACCATTTTAATGATTATTACAAAATAGTGATTCATAAAAACAAAGATTTATTCGGTTATTTAATATTTTTAACTCTAAATTAAGCATTATTTTATAATAATGGCCTATATTACTTCAACTCAGGAGTTAGGGTAAAGTTCCCTGTGGGTGTAACTTCTGGTGCTTCAGAGCAGAGTGTCTTTCCTTGAAAGCTCCTCAGCAGTGCTCTCAACTGCACCCATCCTGGCTACTCCACTGACAAATACTCAGTGTACTCCACATCATGTCAGCAGGGTGCAGGAGAACTAAAGAAACAGTGACGCTTCCGGAGGAAGCTCTGTAATTTTGACAGAGTGAAGATTCTATAGCTCTATTACAATTATATCTTTAACAAATAATTTGGAATTTTAACCAACCATAACTCACATGAATTAGTGTTAACCCATTTTAAAAACATTAAAATAGATAAACATTTCAACTTAACTTATATATTTTAAAGATACTTATTAGCAAAATATTTATATTAATAATACAAGTATAGTATTTAGATATACATAATCAGTAAGTTCATGCTATCCAAACAACTGGAAATTTAAAAATAATCCCCAGTAACTATTACCATTATAATACAGTAAAGCAAACAAAAGCTTGAAGGGATTTTTTTTCAATTTTGTCTACTAGGATTTATAACTATTGAGGAACTTATTGCTTCCAAATAAAAGTCCAAAGCATATTTTTGACAGTGAAAACAGAGAAAAGCCAAAGTTGTCTAGCTTTAATCTGTTGGTACTCTTGCTGAACCTAATCCTTTTAAGAACTAACGTTTTCATAATAGGTAAATAATTTTAAATTTCCAACAATGAAAACACTTCTATTTAGTGGCAGTGATGTATATTCTTGATATATTATGTATTTTACTTTACATATCTTTAATAAAAATCTACCGATTGTCCATGTATGATAATTAAAGTGACTGAAAATATGACCACATACTTTTAATAATAACAATGAATCCACTGTGATATACTTGGCCTACTATAATATAGGGTTATAATAAATTTTGTCCAAAAGTATGGTATGTAGTTGTGGGGAAAAGAAAGAGAGATCAGCCTGTTACTGTGTCTATATAGAAGGAAGTAGACATAAGAGACTCCATTTAGTTCTGTATTTGAGATGCTGTTAATCTGTGACCCTACTCCCAACCTTGTCCTTGCAAGAGACATGTGCTGTGATGACTTAAGGTTAAAAGGATTTTGGGTGGTGCAGAATGTGCTTTGTTAAACAAGTGCCTAAAGGCTGCTTATGGTTAAAGGTCATCACCATTCTCTTTAATCTAGAGAAAAAGAAAAACATTTGTCTTCTGCCCGTCCCTGGGCGATGGAACATCTCAAAGCACAGCACCGGTGATGGTAAAGATAATTGTGAAAACCGCCTTTAGGAATAAGATGGGGCTTGCTGGAGCAATACTGCTAAAAGGTTTATGGAGAGGTTCGCATATACATCTCAAAGCACAGCACCGGTGATGGTAAAGATAATTGTGAATAAATACCAAGGGAACTCAGAGGCCGGTGCCGGTGTGGGTCCTCTGTAAGCACAGCACCGGTCCCCTGGGTCCCGCTTTTCCTTCTCTACACTTTGTCTCTGTGTCTTATTCCTTTTCTCAAGTCTTTCGTCCCACCTAACGAGAAGCACCCACAGGTGTGGAGGGGCAGGCCACCCCTACAGTAGTGTTTTTGATTCTTGTTATTTGACCTACAGAAATTTTTCACAATCAAAATTCTGATACAGAACTTCATTGTTCAGATCTGTTTTTCAAATGGTAGTTGCTCTAATAATCTTGAGGATTTTTGAACACCAGAGTTCAGATTTCTGAATTGTACGTTTTACTTTTTAAGACTCTTTGTAGATGAGTAGCTATTGGTTATGGATGTTAACTGATTTATATCACATTGCTAGTAATACAGAATGTAAAAGATTTGCAGTCTTCTTGAAAAATACCACTGAGTAGTGTAACTTTCAATGCAAATTACCATGTCCTTAAAAACTCTAAAAATGCTAAGGGGAAAGAATAAAGACAATTTATGTCATATAGAGGTGGGCTGTAATTGGAAAGGCAGTTGCTACTAAACCAATAGCATATATACTGGTTCCTATTTAACCGATAAAATGTAATTATCCCATGTAAACATTTATAATCAATATATACCCTCCTAGATGAAATTAGATCAACTACAGTAATTGAAAATCTATGAACAAGGGCATCTGTAACCTGAGAAAATAATTCCAGTGGAAGAAGATGGTGATTTCCATATATGAAGAAGGAATAGGGTTGGCAATGAACCATGAAGTTTTGTGAATAATGAAATTACAACACTAGAATGGTGACTTAGAAATGCTAATCCAGAAGCAGTGAATATTTAATTACATTATCAGTAACTTCGTTATTCTATAACACATTGCAATATTTAAGTCAGTGATATGCAATCTGCAGATTCTCTATAAATATGAACAAATAAGAATGGAATTGAAGAAAAGATACTGGAATTGGGGTCCAAAATTCTAGATTTATGTTCAATATCTGTGACCTTAGGGTACTAACAACAATGAGCTCAATTTTCTCAACTGTAAAAAGGGGGTTATATTTCCTAAAGTCTCTACCATATAGAATTGGTATTAGGGCAAAAATAACTATTGCTTGTGAAATCAAGCAATTTAAAGTTGTTAACTTTAAAGGATTATGTAAATAAGACACAATTACTAAATACATAGCATGAATGGTTATCATATAATGATTATCATTTTTAAGTAATTTTTATATCCAGAGATCATAAGCAGAAAGAGAATTCAAATAGATCAGAGAAATCTAGAGTCTATCTCAAGTTATATTTTCATAGGTAGCAACAAAAAGAACAATAACTAAATGCTGTTTTATTTATTTTAAAAGATGAATTGAAAAATAATGGTTGGTAATTTAAAATACAATTAAATGTAAAAATATGACACAGTCTTCTTTAAATTTTAATATACACTTGCCTCGAATTTTAAAATGTACCTAAAAAACTAGAAGGAACAGGCTAAGATGAAAAATATATTGATTAATAAACAAATTATTGAAAAGTACAGATGAATTTCATCATTTTGACCTTGAGTAAAAAGTCATTGAGAAATATCATCACTGCATTAATACATTTAGCAGTGCAAGAAGACAATGTCCCTCATACTTTATCATGCATCACTGAACTGTAACAAACGCTGACAGTTAGAGAGCATATCTCTAAACATTATGACACCATCTTAGTGACAGCTAAAGAAGAAAACTGAGTACAATCATTGTTTTATATTTACTAGAACAGGCATGGCTAGAAAATATAAAATAAACTGATTTAAAGAATTTGGATAAACGTCTTTAATTCTGGCACTGTAGAAATAAAAATGGTGGGTGCATTTATTTAGTCTTTTACCACCAGCAATTTATTTTCAAGTCTTATGTATAATACTGTCACAGAAACATCTCTTTAAAAAGTAGTGCTCAATAACCTTGCCCCATTACAAAGCAATTCATGACAAAGATCTTTTGCAGTAGCAATAATATTTGCATAATAATTGCAAGCACAGAAGAAAAGATTGAAATGCTACAACTGTATTCTAAGAGTTTTCTTTTTCATAAATTAAATTTTCCCAAAAAGCACTTCAAAAACTCATTATTTTATTTCTGAAATTTGTTACTTAAACATTCACTTTTAATGGAATATAATATTCTTGTGTTATACCTTGAAAATGAAAAGCAGATAAGACTACTTCTTAATTAACACTTTTTGACTGAATATGTTGAACAAGAAGGGATATATTTTCAATGTGGCAATAAATTCAGCATGCAGCTCCCATTAACAGCTTTGGCAGCTGTGCATTTTTTTTCTATGAGTGTGTTGCTGAAAATGTACATTCCTAGAATCAAATATGCGAGCCTAATGTGTACAATTGCTATCTGAACTTTTGCCTCTCAATTAAAGGGTCTATGTGAAAAATATTTGCAAAATATACAACTGTACATTTGCAAAAATAACAATCCAAATCATCCCTAATACATTTCAGTTTATTTCAGAACAATGTCAGAAAATGAATCTTAGGCTTTTGATACACAGGAATACAATAAACTCACATAAAAATATCCTTAATTTTCTTCTTTTTCTCCCTATCCCCACATTTTTTGTTCATAATGCATGCATCTTTCTTACTGATATAGCAAAGATCATCTCATTCACATTTTTATTTCCAAAAAGCTAAGTTATATAGTAACTCAGTCTGTAGGAATTAGGATTACAAATGTTGGAAATACTTAGCATAGGAAAAACAGATTGAATTATCATTATTATTATTATTATTATTATTTTGAGACTGATCGCACTCTGTTGCCCAGGTGAATACAGTGGTGCAATCATGGCTTGAATATTTTGATGAATGAGAGTCACTGATATTTTTTCGATGCATTTCTGTATATGCACACTAAAAGGCACATGTCTATTTAATTATTCACTGTTGTATAATAAAATATGCTGAAATACAAGATGATCTTCGACTTATGATGAGGTTATTTCCCAATAAACCTGCTGTAAATTGAAAATACTGTAAGTTGAAATAGATTTAACTCCCTCATAAACCCACTGTAAAGTCAAAAAAATTGGAAATCAAACCATCATAAGTTAGGGGTCATATGTATAAATATGAAAATAAATGTAAGTAATCTATGCAAAGGTGTATTATTAAAATATATATGCTAACTGTAGTTACAGAAATTTCTATTATTAGTTGTCATGTTTGCACATTCCTCAAGAAGTAAGCTTATTCCATCATCAAGATCTAGTATATTATTTGTAAGTAAGAAAGACAAATTACTACCATCAGATGGAGAGGGAAACCAAAAATCCTGCTCAATTCCCAGGGATCAGAACAGATTGTTCCTCGTGAACAAAAGATGATAGCAACATTGGACGCAGAAAAACTTTGGCAGTCAAGGTATTATAAGGAGATAATAACTGTAGTAAAAACATTTAAATTGATGTATGCTTATAAACTGTGTAAAAATGACACTAAATATATATAATCTATATTTGGTAAGTAGTTGTTATGCATAATCAGCCATCTTCTAGTATGTCCCTCATGTTAATTTACATTAAAAGTTAATATTTTAAATAATATAAAATGTTACAATCCTCTATTATTTAGGACCTGTATAAAGCTCACAATTGAGATAAATATCTTTGGTAACATATATTTCAAGTACTCATTTAACAAAGAAAGCAAATTGCAAATACAAAAATCAAGCAAAATAAGATCTCCACATCTGGCCTTAATTGAGTAACAGAGATCAGATTTAACCTCCCACCATAAATAACTAGAAAAGTGGAGAGAATCTATGAAAGGCTTGCTTCCGGGTATTAGACAATAGGCAGAGAAGCACAGTGAATCTTCAGAGAAGGGAAACAAATAAAGAGAGTCAAAAATTGGCCTTGTTGTCTGTCTTGTAGCATAGTATAGCCTGTGATGTAGGAAGGGTATCCTAAATGGGAACTGACTTAAGGAGTAAAAGGTCTAAGTGCGGAGAGGCTGAGTTGTAGGGTGTCACTCAGAAGAGGATGGATATATGCTGAAAAAGAGCTCTAAATATCTCTTTGAATTTTTACCAAATCCTAAAAGGCACAAAGGCAGACAAAAGGTGACCAAAAACTGGTGACTTGCACAGTTTCTGAGCTCAGAAAGGGCTGGCTGGAAGACAGTTGAGCTCCAACTAGCCAGAGTGGAGCCTTTGCTGATCATTCAGAGTACTCAGTACAAAATTCAAAAAGGATATACCTTAATAGTAGGCTGAATTCTAGCATAAAAGGACAGTCAAGGCTGTTCTATCATAATAAAGTTCAAAAACAAGCCTCAAAAGAATTAAACCTAATCACAAGTAACTAAACTGTCTAGCAGAACAAAACTCAATGCTTATTAAAAACACAACCAAATTCATACCCTCAGTAATGTAAATTTACAAAAATAACATAAAAATATAGAATGTCTTGAGTCCAATAAAAGTTTATTGGCCAAGAAGCAGAAAATTGACTATAATGAGAGAAAAATAAGTCAGTAAAAAACAATAGACCCAGAAATGACATCGAAAGAATGACACATTATATGCAGATGAACAGACACAGGATAGCAGACATTTTTCAAGAGAAACTAGACAAAGATGAAAAAGAAAAGACATTTTTAAGGGCCTCCAAGAGGTCCACCTAGAATTCTATAATCAGTAAAAATATCTTTGAAAACAGAAGGCAAAATAAAACATTTTCCATATTAAGTGGAAAGAATCTGTTGCCAGCCTATCTGAACTAATGAAAACACTAAGGAAACTTTTTCAGGAGTAAGGAAAATGATACTAGCCAAAAACTTATATCTAGACAAAGCAATGGAGAGCAATGGATAGGGTAAATATTTAGATAAATATCAAAACTTTTCATCTCAAAATTTCACTTGAATGAGATTTGATGCCTGCTTATGATGATGCTTATAAAATATGTGTAAGTTAAATGTATGACACAACAGTCTAAGAAATAAATTGTCAGAAGTTTTATACATTGAAATGGAAATAAATTCTAAGTTTCTTAAAATTTTATGAGGGTAGACTGTTGTGATATAATAATAAATATGTATCTGCCCCCATAAAACTCTTATAATTTTTTAGGTGATATGGGTACTAGGAACATTGTTTGCTCTAATGTTTGGTCTTTGGCTCTAGCTCCTAAAACAGTTTCTAAAACCCTTAT
Source organism: Symphalangus syndactylus (assembly GCF_028878055.3). NCBI lineage: Eukaryota > Metazoa > Chordata > Mammalia > Primates > Hylobatidae > Symphalangus > Symphalangus syndactylus. The sequence continues at coordinate 22,858,323 of NC_072424.2, forward strand.
AATTTCCTGATTGATGGGATGACAGGAGTCTCTTAATGTAAAGCCCCTAAATCCCTTGGTATTTCCCAGGCGATATTAGCATCTTTTGTTCTAATGAAGCAATTCTTGGTGGGCTTTTGGATAACTTCAGGAGGGCTGGTCATGAGAAAGACTAATTTATCATTAGCTTGGAATTTTCAGTCCTATCCCCTGTCCTCCAGGGAGGGGAACAGGGCTGGAGATTGAATTAATTCATTATGCCTATGAAATGAGACCTCCATTAAATCTCAAAACTGCAGTTTAAAGAGCTTCCAGGTTGGTGAACATCCACGTGCTGGGAGAGTGGCATACCCCCACTACATGGAGACAGAAGCTACTCAGGAACTTTTCAGACCTTGCCCTACGTACTTCTTCATCTGGCTGTTCATTTGTATCAGTTTTAACATTCCTTATAATAAACCAGTAAATTTAAATAAAGTGTATCCCTGAGTTATGTGAGTCATTCTAGCAAATTATCAGCCATTTGGGACTGGACTTGTGATTGCAATTTTTTTTTTTTTTTTTTTTTGAGACGGAGTCTCGCTCTGTCACCCAGGCTGGAGTGCACGGGCGCGATCTCTGCTCACTGCAAGCTTCGCCTCCTGGGTTCACGCCATTCTCCTACCTCAGTAGCTGGGACTACAGGTGCCCGCCACCACGCCCGGCTAATTTTTTGTATATTTAGTAGAGACGGGGTTTCACTGTGTTAGCTAGGATGGTCTCGATCTCCTGATCTTGTGATCCACCCGCCTTGGCCTCCCAAAGTGCTTGGATTACAGGTGTGAGCCACTGCACCCGGCCATGAGGCCATGATTGCTATTTCAAGTGAGGGGCAGGCCTGTAGGACGGAGCCTCTAACCTTCTAGAGTCTGACACTAACTCTGAATAGTCAGTGTCAGAATTGAGTAAGCATATAAGACACTAAGTTGGTGTCCAGAGAGTTTTTTTGTGTAAACAAAAAGATCCCAAACATTTAGTGTCAGAAGTATTGTGAGTAAAAAAACAGTTTTCCTTTTACTTTATTTATTTATTTGAGACTGAGTTTTGCTCTTTTGCCCAGGCTGGAGTGAAGTGGCACGATCTCGGCTCACTGCAACCTCTGACCCCAGGGTTCAAGAGATTCTCCTGCCTCAGCATCCCAAGTAGGTGGGATTATAGGTGCCCACCACCATGCCCAGCTAATTTTTGCATCTGTAGTAGAGATGGGGTTTCACCATGTTGGCCAGGCTGGTCTCGAACTCCTGACCTTAGTTGATCCACCTGCCTCAGGCTCCCAAAGTGCTAGGGTTACAGGTGTGAGCCACTGTGCCAGGCCTCCTTTTACTTCAGTAAGTTCAAAATGCATATTGTAAACTCTAGAGCCATTGTCAAAAAGAAAAGTAGATCTAGTAAGAAAATAGTAAAAAAAAAAATCCAAAAAGTACTCAATTAGCCTGAAAAAAGGAGGGAAATGAGGAAAAAGTGAACAATGAAAATATAGAGAAAAAAATCCAGATGGGAGACACATAGTATTGATAATTACATTAAAAATGTGTAGTCTAAACACTGCAATTAAAAATGCAGGAAGAAATTACTGTGATGGAATAACAAAAGAGTTACAACTATATGCTGTCTATAAGAAATTACTTTTAAATTAAATAAGCAGACAAGTTAGAAAGAAAGAAAAATGATATGCTATGCAAATATTAAGCATAAAAAGCTAGTTGGCTACATTAATATCATAAAAATAGACTTCAGAACATGAGTTAATACCATGAATAAAAAGGGATATTCATAATATGTCAAATCATGAACAAGTCATACCAATCCTAAAACTGCATGCACGCAATAACAAAACTTCAAAGTACATGAAGCAAAACCGACAGAACTGAAAGGAGCAATAGATACATCCACAATTATAGATGGATGTTTCAACACTTCTCTTTGTCACATTATAGAATAAGCAGACAGAACATAAGCCAGAATATAGAAGACATGAAACTACAAGCAAACATTGTCTAATATAATTGACATTACAATAATTAACCCAATAATTACGATTTTTTCTAACATATATAGGACATGCATGAATGTAGATCATATTCTGAGCCATAAAACAAGTTTCCAATATGTATATGGTCTACGTATGTGGTCTACATATGCGGTCTACATATGCGGTCTAATACAGAACTAATTAGAATTCAAAAGCAGAAATATATTTGCGAAACAATGTCAAATATTTGGAAATTATACAAAATACTTTTAAGTAAGTCATGAGCCAAAGAAGAAATTAAAAGGGCAAATATAACTTATTTTGAAATGAAAATGCAGCACATCAAAATTGTGAGATGCTACAAAAGCAGAAAAAGAGCAGATTGTAGGAAATGCAATGCGGAAAGGATAATGTTTTCGACAATGGTTCTAGAAAATGTGGACATCCATACGGGAAAAAAATAAATAAATAAAAAACCTCAATCCTTACCTTACACCAGAGTCTGAAATTAACTTGAACTAATCATAGACTCAAATATAAAAGCTAAAACCATAAATTTTTAGAAAAAAACGAGAGAAACATTTTTGTAACCATCAGATAGACGTTTCCGTAAGTAACAAAGAAAACACAAACCACAGAATAAAATTTTATCAAATGCATCAAAATTAAAACACCTGCACTTTGAAAGATAGTAAAAATATACAAAGCAAACTAACAGACCTGGGGAAAATACTTGCATTGCATAAAGCTGACAAAGGATTTATAACCCACAACATATTATATAAGAACCCTTTACATCTCAATAATAAGAATACTTTGTCAATTTTTAAAATGAGCAAAAAAAATTGAACACACACATGACAAAAGAGAAACAGATGAAAAGATATTCAATATCATTAGCCAACAAAAACTGAAAATTATAACTATGAGGTACTAGAGTAAAACTACTAGAATAGTTACAATGAAAAATACCGAGAATACTACATGTTGGCAAGGATGCGCAGAAACTGGAACTCTCACATGGAATAGGTGAAATGTGATATTATACAATCCTTTTGGAAGAGGGTTTGGCATTTTCTAATAAAATCAAACATATTTACAGTAAAATCTAGAAATTCTACTATAGGCATTTACTCAAGTTAAATTTTTTAAAATTTCACAAAAGCTTCTAAACAAACATTCATAACAGTTTTGGAATAGAACTTGGTGAAATCAATGAATGAAGTGGTATAATACATAAAATTACTGATATATCTCACCATTGTTAAGGTGGGTCAAAGAAGGAAGACAGGAAAAAAACACACACACATGCTGGATAATTCTATTTAAATGAAACTCTGGGAAAGACAAAATAAAATCCTTAGTGATAGAAAGCACATGCATGGTTGTCTGGGGTGGAGATGGGAGTGAGGAGTGAATGAAAAGGGTCATGAGGGAACCTTTTGAGATTATGGAAATGTTCTTTATCTTGATTGTGTTGGTGGTTAACTGGATACATACATTTGTCCAAATTCATTAAGCTGTACAGTTAAAATCAGTTGCTTTATTGTATATAAGTTATATTTTTATAATATTGATTTTTTAAGTTAGCACATTGCTATAGAGCGACAGTTTTCGTAGTGTGGACAGTGGGTGTTGGGGAGTTCTAAAGAATCTTTTTGAGGATAAAACTAAGTCAAAACTATTTTAATAGTCATTCCAAATTTCCATTTGCGTTTTGCATAGTGCTGATGTTTGCAATGATGGTGAAAAAGCAATGATGGGTAAAACTGCTGGAACCTTAGCACAAATCAAAGCAGTGTTAGCAAACTACTAGTAGTCACTGAATTTTTCACTGCCAAGCCCTTGTAGAATAACAAAAAAATCCGGGTTTACTTTACTTAAAAATATCCTTGATGCATCAGTAAAATTATTAATTTTATTAAATCTTGACTCAAGTATACCAAATGGGAAGTACAAATACAGCATTTCTATAACTAATTAAGTGTCTCCTGGAAATGCACTTACGAGACTGAGTTGCATGCTGATTTAGCTGCCTCTTTCATGAAGGACCATTTTTAGTTGAAAGCACAAGTGACACACAAACCATTCACACTACATATTTTACAGATATTTTCACAAAAATGAATAAAGTCTGTCACTTGAAGGAAAATGACTGTATTTGTTGGCAATGATAAAATAGGAGGGTAAAGCAAAAATCATAGTTTGGGAAAAATTTTATAGTACACTGTGAGCCTGATAGCTTTCCAATACAGTACTTAAAGCTTGTTCTTATTATATTGGTGGTGATTTCTTGGTATTACAAAATGAAATGGGTCAGTATTCAGAAGACCTGCATAACTCAGTGAATCAATATTTTCCAGAGGACCAATGCATGATGCTAGCAAATCTTGCATGGGTACAAAAATATTGAAACCAACTTTAAGAAATTACCACTTGTCAACTTTCAATAAAGTATAACAGAAAAGTATCCGAAACTATGTGCAAAAACTTAAAAAATACTTCTCCCTTTTCTAACTATGTTTCTGTGTGAGGCTGGATTTTCTTTATACACCTCAACCTGATGAACATATTAAAACAGATTAAATATGGGAATCAGGTATGAGAATTTAGCTGACTTCTATTGAGCCAGGTATTAAAGAAACTCGTAAAGAGTGAAACAAAGCCACTCTTCTCACTTTTAAAAAAAAAACATAGTTACTTTTATAAAGAATATGTTATTTATTATAACAGATATGAGCTTTTCATTATTTTAAAAATAATTTTTACTTTGAGAGGCTGAGGCAGGTGGATCACAAGGTCAGGAGATTGAGACCATCCTGCCCAACATGGTGAAACCCCATCTCTACTAAAAATGCAAAAATTAGCTAGGCGTGGTGGTGTGTGCCTGTAGTCCTGGCTACTCAGGAGACTGAGGCAGGAGAATTGCTTCAACCTGGGAGGCGGAGGTTGCAGTGAGCCAAGATCATGTCTCTGCACCGCAGCCAGGGGGACAGAACGAGATTCCGTCTCAAAATAAATAAATAATAATAAATTTTTAAAATAAATAACGTAAAATGTTCTCAATTTAAATTTCCAAAGTAGTAAATTTCTAAATTATCAATTTAAATTTCTATATTTCTAAAGTAGTAAATATCTATAGTTACACGCTCACACCAAACAGTCTGAGAGCTGCTATACTGAATAAAGGAATATTGCTGTTAATATGCTGACGCTATTGCTTTATTGATTGCCTGGGCTTGCTCTCAGCCTGCTTCCCCATTTCTTCCTTCCTCACCTACCATGCAACAATTATATAACTATTCACCTCGAGTTAAGGAAAACTTACCATATTCAAATTAGGTCTATTGCTCTTATGTCTTAACAATTTTTCAATAGCAGCTAAATACCTGGATTTGTATGTGAAGCTTTTTAAAATTTTAAAACACTGTTTAGGCCAAAATTAATCTATATATCACGAGTTTAGAAGTTCAGTTATATGAATACACCTTAATCTACTACAGAAATGGAACAGCAATGTTGTTGAAAATGTCTAAATTTAAAGAGTTCACATAGAGGTCTGGCGCGGTGGCTCACGCCTGTAATCCCAGCACTTTAGGAGGCCGAGGTGGGCAGATCACCTGAGGTCCAGTCTGGCCAACATGGTGAAACCCCATCTCTACTAAAAAATACAAAAATTAGCTGAGCGTGGTAGTGGGCGCCTGTAATGGAGAACTGCTTGACCCAGGATGCGGAGGTTGCAGTGAGCTGAGATCCCCACACTGCACGCCAGCCTGGGTGACAGAGTGTGACTCTGTCTCCAAAAAAAAAAAAAAAGCTCCCATAAATGAATTGTTTCATGTAATGTTTACAAAGTTTTTTCTCATATTTTGTAATTAAAATTTCATCATTATTAATCCACACAACAGATATTTAGTAAATCTAAAAATACAATTTTCTAAAATTGTGTCATCAACATAGATAAGCAGGTACATAGACATTACTGTATATTACATTTACTTCATTTCTCAACCTTTCATAAAACAATAATTTTGTGTAATTATGAATAAATTATAATTTGAACTAGTTTTTAAATTTACATATGAATATTTGTGTTATGGAACTTACATGATTCATTAGCACCTCGAATCATTTTGGTAACCATTCCTCTACTGAGGAAAAACTTTTAGTAAACATAGAGAAAAATTACTACCTTACATTTAAAATAATTTAATGATGTATCCTTTGGAGTAAATATAATCAAAATGTCTTACCAGACTATTTAAACTAGAAGAAACTCATTTAGGACTGAAATATTTTGTTAAATGTGAGCTGTGAATACCAAAGGAAATTAACAATACAGTGAAGGATTTTTTTTTTTTTTTTACCTTTTTTGTTGTTCATACTTACTGGCAACCAAAATAAATAGGAAATAAATGTAACGTTATAAGTCAATTATTGTAGTAACAATAAATTTCACTTGATTTTAGGATACCAATAATTAATCCTATTTGATAAAGGTTGATGTCTCAGATTTATGAATAATAATATTTGTAAACTAATATTCTTAAAAATAAATGGATTTATAACAATAAGTAATACTCGCATATTACCTTAAGGCTTAACAAAGTATATTTCCACATACAAACTTCCCATAGTCTATCATGTTAAATGTCAATTAATCTGACTGTCACGGGTTTCCAATACTGTCCTAGCTCTGCCTTTTAGCCAATTCCAACTAACCACCCCCTTCAGCTCACTGATATTTGCCCATTTTCCCTACTGTAAGATGTCAGGTGAAACTGCTAAGATAAAAGCACAAAGAGCTTCCTTCCCATTTGTGACTACTTTAACTTGTTCATGATAATCCATGAATGTCATTGTGTTTACCACAAGCTGAAAACTGTATGTAGTCATATATTTATTTAAATGATAATTTATACCAACTGATTCAAATGAGAATAATGATGGGCCAGGCGTGGTGGCTCATGCCTGTAATCCCAGCACTTTGGGAGGCCAAGGCAGGTGGATCCCTTGAGGTTGGGAGTTTAAGACCAGCCTTGACAACATGGTGAAACCCTGCATCTACTAAAAGTACAAAAATTAGCTGGGTGTGGTGGCAGGTGCCTGTAATCCCAGCTACTCAGGAGGCTGAGGCAGGACAATCGCTTGAATCCAAGAGGTGGAGGTTGCAGTGAACCAAGATCATGTCATTGCACTCCTGCTTGGGTGACAAGAGCAAAACTCAGTCTCAAAAAAAAGAATAATGACAAAATTTGGGCATCACATTTCCAAACACCAACACAATATACATACAAACCATTATGTAACTTTTACATATAACACTTATTATAGCTCATACCTGTTTTCTAGTTACAAAACCACAGAGATGAAAACTTAAAACATACCTTTAAAAGCTGTCATCTTTTGACTTGAGATAAAGTAGTTAGGACTGGTGATTGTCTGATATATTAGTGAAATTCTCAGCCAATTCAAGCAATTTCACAATAAATATACTGACATTTTGATTTTAAGTTCTAATGATTAATTGCTAATGCTTCATTATAATTAATTCTAACCTTTCAAATTGAGAACAAATTGTAACATTTCAAGTGAAGAATTATCAATCCATAAAATACTGAGTCATAAATGTAAAAAACTGAACAACTGCCATATTGCTATTTTCATGTATAAAAAGACTCAAATGAATCAAATATTATTGTGCACTCAGATCTTAAAAGGAAAAGATAATAAATAGATCCAGCCACTCCAAGTAAGTGGGAGTGTAATAAAAGAGCAAACAAGGAAATGAAAATCCCTGTTTTTCTTTCTGCACGACAATTAAGCTCTTAACTACTGCCTTAATAAATTTAACATATTAACAGAAAAATGTAAATGGAAAATAAATTACCAAATTCAAAGTGAAAGCACAACAGCTTTTAATAACTATTTTCACTAGTTAATATATAATACTACAAATCTCATGGCAGTCTATACTCAAAGTAGAAATATAATTCACGTGCTTGATATTTTCCAGTTGAAAACTCGTAATTTTATATAGATTATATCAGTGTCTCACACTTGACCCCTTTTAAAGTTAAAAAGAAGTAAGAAAAAAGGGAAGGAAGGAAGAATATGAAGGAAGAAAGGAAGGGAGGAAGAAAGGAAAAAAATTCAAACACCCAAAGTAACCTATAGCTGACTTTAATTAAAATACCAGAACAGCTATCATTTTGGACAGGCCTGTGATTTGGAGGAGACTTAGTGGATCTTCTGTGGTGCCAGTAAGTTTCTATTGATTTACATGAATGCTTATGGATGATGGTTACACAGAAGTGTCCATTCTGTGAAAATTCATCAAGCTATATATTTCTGATTTGTTTACTGTTCTGTATGCAAATTACACCTCAATAGAACGTTTATCTAATGAAAAACTGATGACTAGAGACTTGAAAAGAAGGCTCAAGAAGGAGGTCATGTACCTCTAAAAACTCTGTTTGACTTGGAGCCACAAACCACCTGCTGATCTCTTTAGAGACCTAGAGAATTTAGTTGAAATAGTGTTACTGGCCTGGCACAGTGGCTCACATCTGTAATTCCACCACTTTGGGAGGCTGGGGCAGGCGGATCACTTGAAGTCAGGAGTTTAAGACCAGCCTGTCCAACATGAGGAAACCTCATCTCCATTAAAAATATAAAAATTAGCCAGGTGGTTGTGTACGTCTGTAATCCCAGCTACTTGGTAGGCTGATACAGAAGAATCACTTGAACCCTGGAGGCGGAGATTGCAGTGAGCCATGATCGCGCCACTGCACTCCAGCCTGGGTGAAAGAGTGAGACACAGTCTCAAAACAAAACAAAACAAAAAACAAGTATTAGTGAAGAATTATTTTCTTATCCTAGAGTTCCTCATTAGGATATGCAAATTAAGACCCACCCATAGTCACACTATACCTAACTCAAATTTTGAGTCCTTAAGCAAGTTTATTAAAGCAAAGATGAAATTTCCCAGATTAAAAAAGAAAAGCTCATAAAATCTGCTAAATTTTAGCTTAAAAACACATCAATTATATAATCCGTAATATGTGAGAAATATAAAATATTAAGTAATTATTTATAATATAGAATTCACATATGATATCATGCAAATATATGTATAGATTATAGTACTTAGAATCTTGAAATATTATTGCTTTTGGATATCAAAGAATAACTGTTTCTCCCTCTTCCAAGAAGAATTCTAAATCACTCATAGGTATACGAAAGTCTAGTTTTATTTCTTCTGAATCAATAAAAGAAATATGAATTATGACACAGCTGATATAAATAGATCAAACATAAAGATATCTGAAATCTTACTGACCTAATAATATGTTTTAGAGTTTATTTTCTAGCAAGGTATGAAAACCCATCTCTCTTGGGTCATTTAAATAGATTAAATGAAGTATATATATTTGGAAGAAAATAATTGTACTACCTGTAGAAAAAATAAGATAATTAAATTTTCATTTTAAAACAGGATAATGATAATAAGCGTAAGCAAAATTTTAATTTAAACAACAAAACTACCCATTTGACAACCATCTCAGAATTATTACGAGGAAGTGTCTACACCAATTTTGTTTCAATGCAAATTTTAGATACAATTCTTCAATTATATCATCAAAATAGAGATATATTGAGAATGTTTATGATACAGTTTTAATTGAAAAAATACTATAATTTCCACATATACAATGATCTCAACAATGTATTATGAGATACATACATATAAGTGTAGGCATTTGTGGTAAAGTGATAAGAGTCCAGTTTCATTCTTCTCCATGTGGGCATACAGTTTTCTCAGCACCAACTAGTGAAGAGACTGTCCTTTCCCCCACTGTGTGTTCTTGTCACCTTTGCCAAAGATCAGTTGACCATAAATGTGCAGATTTACTTCTGGGATCTTTATTCTGTTCCATTGGTCTATATTTCTGCTTTTGTGCCAATACCATGCTGTTTTAATTATTGTAGCTTTGTACAGATTTTGGGATTAGGATGTGAGATGCCTCAGCTTTGCTCTTTTGCTCAAGATTGCTTTGGCTATTTAGCATCTTTTGTGGTGATTAGGTCATGAGGTCCCTGACCCCATAAATGGATTGATGTTGATATCAAGGGAGTGGGCTAGTTGCCATGAGAATGGGCTTATTATAAAAGGAAGTTCAGCCCCTTCTGGCCCCCTTACTCTTGCATTCTTTTGCCTTTCTGCCTTCTGCCATGGGATAATGCAGCAATAAAGCCTTCGCTAGATGCACGCCCCTCAACCTTGAACTTTTCAGGCTCCAGAACTCTAAGAAATACATTTCTACTCATTACAAATCACCCAGTCTGTGGTTATAGTGACACAAAATGGACTAAGATAGATAGATAGATAGATAGATAGATAGATAGATAGATAGATAGATAGATAGAAGATAGATGATAGATAGATAGATAGATGATAGATAGATAGATAGATAGATAGATAGATAGATAGATAGATGATAGATGATAGATGATAGATAGATAGACAGACAGGCAGGCAGGCAGGCAGATAGATAAGAAAGAGGGACAGAGAGAAACAGAGAATCAGGAACTGTCATTCCCTAAAAAGAATTGTAAGTAGGCACATGTAGCTGACTATAATCAAATATATAGAGTTTCAACAACAAAAGCAATTATGTTTTGAGGAAGCTGTGCTGTTAAAAGTGCCACCATCCTGGATAAATAGAAACTGATTGCTAGAGAAATAAAAAAGATGATTTCTAGTATTATTTGGCAATAAAATGTACATGGATGAATGTTGAAAATATTATACCAAGTGAATGATGCTAGTCATAAAGGACCACATATTATATGAGTTCACTTACATGAAATGTCCAGAATAAGCAAACCCATGGAGGCAAAAAGTAGAGGTGGCTACCTAGGACTTAGTGGGGTGGAGTAAGGTAGAGCTGGGTGGGTCTGCTAATGGTTATGTTGTTTCTTTATAGGATGATGAAAATGTTCTAAAACTGGAGTGACAGTTGTAGAGTTGTAGAATTTTGTGACAATAGTAAAAGCTGCTGAATCATACACTAAATGGCTAAAATGTATGGTGTATGAATTATATTTCAAGAAACACCATCATTGGCAATCTCTTGTTTGTTTCAACTTTTAGATCTCTACAGGAGGTACACGTGCAGGATTGTCACATGGGTATATTGCACAATGCTAAGGTTTGGGGTATACTGATCCCATCATCCAGGTAGTGAGCACAGTACCCAATAGTTTTTCAAACCTTGCCTCTCCATCCCTCACTCCACCCCTATTAGTCCCCAGTATCTACTGTTGCCTTTTTTATGACCTTGTGTATCAAATGTTTAGCTCCCACTTAGAAGTGAGACCATCCAGTATTTGTCTTCTGTTCCTGTGCTAATTAGCTTAGGAAAATGGCCACCAGCTACATACATGCTGCTGCAAAGGGCATGATTTTTTCTCTTTTATGGCTGCATAGTATTCCATGTTGTATATGTACTACATTTTCTTTATCTACTCCAATTTTGATGGGAACCTAGGTTGACACGTCTTTGCTATTGTGAATAGTACTGTGATGAAAATAAGAGTGCATGTGTCTTTTTGGTAGATCAATTTATTTTCTTTTGGATACATGTGCAGTAATGGGATATATACCCAATCATCAAATGGTAGTTGTAAGTTCTTTGAGTAATCAGCTGTTTTCCATGTGGCTGAAACTGTATATAAGCCTTTTGGATTCTCACCAAAGTATATAAGCATTTTGGACCTTCTTTGGACCAAAGTTATAGGTAGAAGAAAGGTTGAGAAAGCTACACAATGTCAGGAGGCAATGCTCCACGAATATTTCATGTTTCTGCACGGTCAGAGCTTCCTGAACAAACATTCCAAGTAACATGGGTTAAAAATGATTGAATAGCAAATAAGTCTTGTACAATAAAGGCAGAAATTTCCAAGAAAATTTATGGACATCTCCCTCAGAGAGTTTTATTTACATTCCAGAGTGGTGAAGTAGAGACCTCTCCATCTTCTCCCCAGAGAGGATTTGCTTACATTCTAGAGAAGGTTCCCTCTCTAGTCTCCAGAGGGCAGAAGGGCCACATGTCCCAATTACCCTATATAAGCCCCAAGATTCATAATTTCGGAGTTCCTCTCCTGTGTCATAAACCCCATTTTCTGCGCAGGATATATCTGATACTATGTTATCTTGTAGGAAATTGAGGTATAGGGAAGTGACCACAGGTTACTATGTGAGTAAAGAGTCTATCTCCAAACCAGAGATCTCAAGATATTGCTAATATGTGTGTGTGCATTTTTGTGTATGTGTATTCACATATGTTAGTGTGTATACACGTATGTATTAATATATACACGTATACGTGCATATCTTGTATGTGCAAGTACAGTGGTACCTAGAACCTTTCACAGTTTAAGATTCAGTGCTCAGATCCAAAAAAAGGCGGATTCTCAAATGCCCTGTTCAGATATAACGAAGTGAGATAATTGAAACAGAAGGATTTGCCAGAGGCCAGAGCCAAGAGTCATGAACAATAACTAGGGATTTGTTCCCAGAAAACCTAAGCAAAGATTTCCCACTCACACAGGAAGGGGGATGGTGAAACCTCTGACCAACAGGAGTCCAGAAATGCTAGTATTCAGGGACTACTATGTGTCTATCCTTCTATTTCCAATGGAAGTGTTTATTATGATTATCTTGTTCTGTTTCCCCATTGAATGTTAATGTGGTGAGTGGGGAGCCAGATAATTTGCATTTTTACTTCAAGGCTATTAAGATTAGACAATTAGATGAGACTTTTGAGTTTCTTCCTGGAGAAGGCAGGTGGGAAGTGACTATATTTTATATACAAAAGGAAGGGAAGTATGTATGATAAAATAGACTGTAGTGGATTTTATTAATATTCATAAATATTCTTCTTCCCTTCCTCCACTTAATAGTAGTAGTATATTTTCTTCATGTATTTACTTACTGGACAAGCAATGGATCTAGAACACAAATAATAAAGAGCACAAGCAGAAAATATTAAATATATACCAAAGGAAACAATAATTAGACAACCAAAGGTTAATACACAGAAAGAAAGCAAACTGCTACAGAAAAGAACTTTTAAGATCATGATTAAACACAGGGTGACACTAAAGATTCAAGCCTCTTCAACATGAAGAACAAAAGTCAGTCATGTGCTTAAATAAGCCTACTCATCTTGTTAGGCTATGTATTCATTTAAAATTAGTCTCTGCATCTCTATCTCAAAGAAGCACTAAGACCTTTTAAATTTCTGTGGCCTATGGCAGTATATGATTGTTATCTTTTAACGATCAGGCTCTACAATTCAGATTTATTCTTAAGGCTGGAGGAGTCAATGCTTTTAATTTAACTAACACAACATTGTATTATTTTGCCACAGTATATTTTACATTGTGAATCTGACAATGCTAAAGCAAACTGCTATATTAAAGCTAACATACAGAGAACCAACACAAACCTGTATCAGATAGAATTCGGTTTCACACAGAAAATAATGAAGAAGAGCAATGCAGATGGCCTCTTACCAACGGAACTGTCTGACAAAACTGGTACTAACCATGATGGGCTCCTGATCTTTCTTGTGGAAGACTAACAGAGTAATCTTTTGTTAATACTCAATTTGACATTTTTGATCCAAAAGACTTTTGGGAAAAATTATGTGTTATATAAATAATTCTAGATCAAAGCAATGTAATTCAAAGTTACAATCAAAATTAAGGAGATTTGCTAAATTTTTGTTAAAAATTATTGCTAAAAAGACAGACATAAGTGTGTATCATGATCTAGGCCAAGAAAATATATCACCCTAATGCTCAAATAATAAGAGGGAGAGGGAAATTTTGTCTTTTTGAAAGCATTTGAAAGTAGACTTTGTACAATGCGAATTTAAGCTTTGTGAGGTCTGGAACTCTAATACAATTACTGTCAAAGGAACAGATATTGAAATATAGTTCCTATAACAATTTAATGTGTTTTCTTCATTAAGTAAATGAGAATCCAATGACAAAGGAAGGATAATTATAAAATACTGTGAATAAATACAATATTTTCCATACTGATATAGGAAGCCCTAAGAACTTTTTGACCAAGATTATTGATCAAAGAGTAATTAATTTTAAATAGATCACTTAAGTATTCCTCCAGCTTTATGTAAGTAATAACCATTGCACATAATTCCCTGGAATTATTGGCAGAAGTTAATGTTTTACAGATCATAAGTTTGTTAATAATATTCAAAAATATCTTAATATGTTATTGTCAAAGTCTAATTACATCCTAAATTATTCTTTTTTCCAGTATCTACCATCACAAATCATTGAGGTATGCATTTTTATTACATTTCTTATCATATCTCCATGTCTTATCTATTTGCCATTCTCACAACCACTACTGATCAATATATTACCAGCTGGAATAACAGTCATAACTTATTTAGCACTGAAAATTCACAATCTAATCCTTTGAAAAAAATGCTAAACATGGAAAATGTAACAACTGCAAGGAAATTATTTATACTCGTTTTATATCTACCATTCTGTCCCAAGGACGTTTGCAGTGGTAATATCTGAAAGATGGAAGAATAGGAAGCTCTTGATTTTCCCTCCTTCCATAGATGCACCAAATAAACAGCTACACACTGATCAATCCCTCTGGGAGAAAACCAGAAACTAGTTGAGAGACTTGTACACACTGGGAAAATAAGAATATACCCACATCAACACAGGTAGGAAAATCTGGGACACGCTCACACACAAACCTTACCTGGGGACAGCACCTTATGACTGGGAAGGAACCCCAAACTCCCAGCTTTTCCGTGAGTAGCAAAGTGCTTAGACCACACATATAGCACCTCAATTTTTGTTGTTCCTCCCAAAGGGTTTGGTTCTTAAAACACTTAGCTTTAAAAGCAGAAAGAACTCTGCATTCATAAATCTTCCTAGGCCACAGAATACTGTGGAAGGCCATCTTACTAAAGTTGTGGCTTTTGACAGAGGAACACAGATACTGCCATTCTGTGGTCTCTCAGGAAGGGACTTGGGAGAACAATGCTCTGACCTCTCTAACTGCCAATGGTCTAAGCTCCAGATTGTGTCCCCCACAGGCTGAGACCATCAGAAGCTGCAGGGCAAAAGAGGCTCGTTGATGTAGTCCATAGATAAATCACCATCCATGGCACAGAGCTGAGGTGAGAGTTGCGGGTGAGAGAGGGATGAGAAGGGAGGACAGTCTAGAATGGTTCTGGAGAGCCAAACTGATGCTACATATCGGGTTTAACATTTTCCATCCTTTCATTTTCAGCAGTACTGTCTCTTTATGTTTTAGGGGTGTTTTAGTAAAAAAAAAAAAGGGGGAAAATTTCCATTTATTACCCAGTCTGATAATCCCTGTGTAACCTAGTGAATTTGAACCATTTCCATTTATCATGTTTACTGTTATACTTGAATTTGCTTTTCATTTCTTATTCCTTTCTCCTTTTTTTCATTTCATTTGAATTAACAAATTCCTCTCCTTTCTCCATTACTACTTCTATTTGTTTTCTCTACTGGTTTGGAAGATAAACTTTGTTATTTTATTGGTTAAAATGGATATTTTTACATCTACTTTAAAAGTTTAGTATCAATGGTTTCTTTACATACCTTCCAAACTTTTTAAGAATGGAAGACCTGTTTACCTTGGATCAATCTCTCTCCTGACTTATATCTGATTATTATCCACTACTTTAGCTATATCTTTTTACAACAGTTCGAAATGATTATACATATGCACATATATATTTTAATTTACATATATCAAACTAGACTTTTAATATTTAATTTTTACATTTCTATGAGTTTTACTGCATGTGATTTTTGAATGGGTGCACTTCCAATAGCTATGCCTCTAGATCAGAGTGTGTAGTTCAAATGAGAGTGCAGGGATTTCTCACAGATCCTCTTCCTGGCTTAGTGCAGAGTGAGTAAGAGGTAAACTTCCATCCTCAGCTTCTCCCTGAGAATACACATCTAACATGCCAAATTTTCCAGATGCATCTCAAGGGACTGGCTTCTATCTTGTCTGTCTTGGGGCACTGACAAAACTTGGCACATACTAATCGGGGATCACTAAAAAAAAAGATAGAGATTAAGATAAGCATAAAAGTTGGGGCACCTAGAATCTCTTGCTGAATGGATTAGTGAGGTACATCTCTTACAAGACACTAGTCTGATAATACAGGGAGAGACAGTTGTCTTATAGAATGTGCAGAAACCAACACAGAGTGTGAATAAAAGTGAAGAAACAAAGAAATATGCTCCAAAAAAAAAATCAAGATAAATATCCAGAAACCAGCCTTAGTGAAATAAAGCTATGGGATTTACCCAAGAGAAAATTCAAAGAAACAGTCATATGGGTGTTCACACCAAGGTCAGGAAAACAATGCATGACAAGCTGAGAATTTCAACAAAATGATAGAAAATATTAAAATGCACCAAACAGAAATCATAGAGTTGAAGATTACAATGACTGAATTGAAAAAATCAATAGAGGACTCTATTGATCAGCAAAACTGAAGACAGGTCATTGGAAACTAATCTAAGTAGAAAAAAGAATGAAAAAGACTGAAGACAGCTTATGGGACTTATGGGAAACAATTACATATATTATAGGAGGATGAGAAGGAGAAAAAAAAGAAAAAGGGACAAAAAGAGTATTCAAAAAAATAATGGCTGAAAACTTTCCAAACCTGGGAAAGAAAACAGAAATCCAGATTCAGGAAACCTAAGGTACACCAAATAATATGAATCCAAAGAGTTCCACACTGAAGCACATTGTAATTGATTTGACAAAAGTTAAAGACAGAGAGAATTTTGAAAGCAGTGAGAAAAAAAGGCTTGTTACTCAGGAAATGCCATCAGACTATCAGTTGATTTTTCAGTAGAAACATTACAGGCCAGAAGGGGGCAGAATAATATATTCAAAATGCTAAAAGAAACAAATTGCCAACTAAGAATTCTATACCCAGCAAACCAGCCTTTCAAAAACAAAGGGAAGATAAAGACTTCCACAGACATACAAAAGCTGAGGGAGTTTATCACCACTAGACATTTCTTATGAGAAATGCTGGAGGAAGTCACAGAAGTTGAAACAGCAGGATGCTAAACAGCAACATGAATGAACACCAAAGTATGAAACTCATTCGCAAAGGTAAACATATAGGAACAGAAAGAATATTGTATTACTGTAAGAGTAGTAGATAGATACATGGTAATTTGCTATAAAAGGTAAAAGAGAAAAGTTTCAAATACAACTATAACTAAATTGTGTGAATGGTTCTGCAATATAAGTAGTTGCAAATTGTGACATCAGCAGTGTATAATGTGAGGAGAGGAAAGGTAAAAGCAGTGAATTCTGGCATGCATGTGAAGTTAAGTTGTTATCAGCTAAGCAGAGACTGTTATAACTATTAGATATTTAAGCCCCTTGATAACCACAAAGAAAATACCTACAAAAGTTACACAAAAGAAAAAGGAACAGCAATTAAAACCTAGCAATACAAACAAAAGACAAAAAAGAGGCAGGAAGCTAGAAAAAGAGGAACAAAAGAACCACAACACAAAAAGAAACAGTTAACAAAATGGCAATAGTAAATCATTCCTTGTTAATTACCACTTTAAATATAAATGGTTTAAGCTACCCAATAAAAAGATATAGACTGGCTAAATGAATTTTAAAAATCCAAGATTCAACTATATTTATCTATAAGATACTCACTTTTGATTCAAGAACACATATTGGCTGAAAGTGAAGGGATGGAAAAAGTGGACATTTCAAGCAAATGGAAACCAAAAGAAAGCAGGGAAGCTAAGCTAATATCTGACAATAGGTTCTAAGTCACAAACTGTAACAAGTGAGAAAGAAGGTCAATGATAATTACAGAAAGTCAATATAATTATAGAAGGTCAACATAATGATAGATTATTCTATCAAGAAGACATAATAATTATACATATATATGCATCTTAGATCAGAGAATATAAACATATAAAGCAAACATTAACAACTAAAGAGAGAATTAGACAGCAATAATGATATAGAACTTTGATACTACACTTTCATTAATGGATAGATCATCCAGATGAAAATTCAATAAAGGAACATTAAATTTATGCTATACCTTAGACCTAATCAACATATATAGAACATTCTATTCAACAGTAATGGAATACACATTCCTCTTAAGTGCACATGTAATAGTCTCTAGGATAGATCACGTTAGACCACAAAACAATTCTTAACAAATTTAAGAAGATCAAAATCATATCAAGAATCTTTTCTGACAACAATAGTATGAAAATAGAAATCAATAAGAGTAGAAAAATGGGAAAGTTCACAAATATGTGAAAATGAAACCAAATGCTTTGAAAATGAGGTCAAGAAAAAAATCAAAAAGTATCTTGAGGCAAATGAAAATGGAAATACAACATAAGAAAACTTATAGGATGCAGCAAAAGCAATCTAACAAGAAAGCTTAAAGTCAAAAATGTCTACATTAAAACAGAAGAAAGATCTCAAACAACATACCTCACCTCAAGAAACTAGAAAAAGAACAAACTGAATCAAAAGTTAGCAGAATGAAGAAACTAATAAAGACCAGCATAGGAATCAAATAGAAAAGAGAAAAACTATAAGAAATATTAACAAAACTAAAATTTTTTTGAAAACATAAACAAAACCAATAAACCCTTAGCTAGAAGAAGAAAGAGAGAAGATGACATTAAAATTAGATATGAAAGAGGAAACATTATAAGGGATACCTCAGAAATAAAAAAGGATCATAAGGAATATTTTGAACAATTACATTCCAAGAAATTGGATAACCTAGAGGAAATAAATTCTTGGAAACATGCAACAAATAAAGACTGAACAGAGAAGAAATAGCCTGAAAAGACCAATGACCAAAAAAGTGATTGAAGTGGTAATCAAAATCCTCCTAACAACAACAAAAGCCTAGGATCAGATGAATTTACAGAAGAATTCTGTCAATTATTAAAAGAAGAATTAATATCCGTAATTCTTAAACACCTCCAAAAAATGAAAATAGAGGGAATACTTCCAAACTCATTTTATGAAGCTAGTATCACCCTGACATCAAAGCTGACAGAGACATCACAAGAAAAGAAAACTATAGGCCAATATTGCTGCTAAACATAGATGCAAACATCTTCAACAAAAAACTCGCAAACTAAATACAACAACACATCAAAAAGATTATTCACCATGACTAAGTGGAATTTATTCTTGGGAAGCAAGTTTGCTTTAACATACACGAAACAATATATGTGACACACCACATTAAAAGGATGAAAGATAAAAACCACAGTATCAAGTCAAAGATACAGTAAATGCATTTGACAAAGTTCAATATCTGTTCATGATTTTTTTAAAATCTTAAAAAAATAGGTACAGAAGGAAATTTCTTGAACATAATAAAGGTCATTTATGAAAAGCCCAAAACTAATATCATAATCAATGGGAAAAAACTGAAAGCTTTGCCTCTAATATATGGTACAATGTAAGGATTTCTACTCTCTCTGCTTCTGTTAAATATAGTACTGATAGTACTAGCCAGAGCAATCAGACAAGAAAAAGAAATTAAAGGTATCAAAATTGAAAAGGAAGAATAAAATTATAACTGCTTGTAGGCTGAATGATTATACATGTAAAATATCCTATAAGACTACACACACACACACACACACACACACACACACAACCTGTTAGAACAAATAAATTCAGTAAAGTAGTAGGGTACAAAATCAGCATGGTAAGATCAGTTGCATTTCTTTGTATAACAATGATCTATTAGATACACAATTAAGAAAACAATTCCATTTATACTGTCATCAAAAAGAATAAACTACTTAGGAATAAATTTAACCAAGAAAGTAAAAGATCTGAACAATAAAAACTATAAAATATTGATTAAAGAAACTGAAGAAGGTACAAATAAATGGAAAGTTCTGTGTTAATGGATTGAAGAATTAATATTGTCAAACTATCCATACTACCCAAACAGCTCTGCAGATTCAACAGAATCCCTATTAAAATTCCAATGATATTTTTCATAGAAATAGAAAAAACAATATTAAAGTTTAGATAGAACCACAAGACTCTAAATAGCCAAAACAATCTTGAGAAAGAAAAAGAAAGTTGGAAACATATCACTTTCTGATTTCAAATTATATTACAAAACCATAGTGATTAAATATTATGATACTGGCATTAAAACACATAGACCAATAGAACCGAAAAGAGAGCTTCAGAAATAAACCTAAGCACATATAATAAGTTATTTTCCACAAGGCCACCAAGAGGACACAATAGGGAATGGATAGGCAGTTCCATAAATAGTGGTGGGAAAACTGAAAGTCAACATGCAAAGAAAAGAAAATGCCCATTATCTTACGCCATTCACAAAAATCAACTTAAAATGAATTAAAGACCTAAACACAAGACCTCAAACTGAAAAACTCTTAGATGAAAATATAAGGACAAACTCTCTGATATAAACCTGGGAAATAATTTTTTTTGGGTATCACAGCAAAAGCTCAGGCAACAAAACCAAAATTAAGAAATGAGACTATATCATACTAAATTACTTCTGTATAGCAAAATAAACAATCAACAAGAGAAAAGGCAGCTAATGGATTGGGAGGAAACATTTGCAAACCATGTACGTGTAAGGGGTTCATATCCAAAACATATAAGAAATTCATACAGCTCAGTAGTAAAATAACAAATAACCTAATTTTAAAAAGGGGAAAGAACGTAAATAGACATTTCTCCAAATAAGACATACAAATGGCTAAGGGATATACGGAAAGGTGCTCAACAACAATAATCATCAGGGAAATGCAAATTAAAACCATAATGAGATAATACCCGACACATATTATGATGGCTATTATAAAAAAGACAAGAGATAAAAAACGTTGGCAAAGATTTGGAGAAAAGAGAACGCTGTACACTATTAATTGAAACGTAAATTGGCACAGCTATTATTGAAAACAGTATTGAGATTCCTCGAAAAATGAAAAAAAGAATTACCATATGGCTCAGAAATCTCTCTGCTTTGTACACGTACATCCAAAGGAAACGAAATCAGCACATCACAGAGCGATCTGGGATCCATGTTCACTGCAGCATTATCCACAATAACCAGGATATGGAAACAACTCAGGTGTCCATCAATGCATGAATGGATAAAGAAATTGTGGTGTATATACCATGGAATATATTTAGTCTTAAAAAAAGAGATACTGGCATTTGTGGCAACATAGATGAGCCAGGAGGATATTATGCTGCGTGAAATGAACCAGACACAAAGAAAAGTACTGCATGATCTCACCTATATGTGATATCCAAAACAAGTTCCACTACATACAAATAGGGAGAATAACAGTGGTTTTCAGGGGGAGAGAGGCAGAGCAAAAGGAGAGATATTCATCAAAGTACAAACTTGAAGTTATGTAGGATGACTAATTATAGAGTTCTGATGTATAGCAGAAGGATTATAGCTAAATATACTGTATTGTATATTGAAAATTTGCTAAGAGAGTAGATTGCAGGTGCTCTTACCACAAAAAAGGTAAGACCTTACTTATAATAATCATTTCAGTATGTATATGCATATCAAAACATTATCTTGTACACCTTAAATATATGCAATGAAAAATAAATAAAAAATAAAAAATAATATTTGCAAAAATGCAATTGTGGCAAGTAGGTGACATTAGCATTCAGAAAGAAAAAGGTTTCTAACACTTGGAAAACACTAACAGGAACGGCAAATGACTGTGATAAACAATGAAATGAAAGTAAAACATTATAAAACATGTTGAAAAACACTCCAGATGTCAACAACACTAAAACTTCAGACATTCAGATAATAAATGCAAGAAAGTATACAGAGTTTACTTCTCAACTTAATCCTAGTTAGGGCAGAATTCTGACACTATTCTCTGCTTCATTGCAAACGAACACTCTTTAATGCAATGCATTCTGTTTTAAAGGTTTTACTACACACATAATTGCTCAAATCTCAGTGCTAGCTTAGTAAACAAAATGACTTGAAAGTCGATGGTCTATTAACAACACATATTTTCTAAAACTCAGCATTAAGCGGTAAAAGATGAATATATATCACATGCTCTACTTAAATCATTTTTAAAATCTGATATTTTATAATAATATATTTTATAAATTCTTGGGATAAAGAGTGTTTAAGCACTTTCCATTATAACAATGAGTTTAAAAGGTGCAAGGAAAAAGCAACAATGTTTACTAAAATTCTATTTCAAAATACCTATAAGTTTAGTTACATCGTATTATTCACATTAAGAGTCAGACCTAAAATGCAATAACCTGTTTTGAAATATTATCTTAACCAATTTCCACAAGTTATAGCCATTTCTAAGTGATTTACATTTGTCTATTAGCAATTTTATTTAAAAGATGTTTCTAATATTTTACAAAGAAAATAGGCTATGTTTAAAATTAATAAGCAAAAAGGCCGAGAGGTGGAAAGTTTTGTGCCAGCACCCTATGTGTAGGGAATTGGTAGTCAATAACAGGGCTGAGCAAACCTTAACCGGCTTTGGTATCAGCAATGGCCAGAGAATTTCCAGGGCTCCTGAAATCAGCATGCAGAAATCAACTAAGCAGCATCTGGTGCCCAAGTAACATAGGATTTAAATGTGACTGAGATTGAAGTAGATGGTAACACATTTAGCAAGGAATTTCAGCCAAATATTCAGTACAAGTTGCGGAAAATATAAAAGATTAAGATACATGGTAGATTTGATATTAAATATTTTTGATAATGATATACTAGTTACTGTCTTTTGATACAAGTTCCTAAAAACAAGTGAAGTAAATTTGAAGGAATTGTTTTAGTGGAATAGCATTGGCAACTATAGGCTTTTTTCTCAAAGAATTTCATTCATGCTTCATGTGTGTATATATATATATATATACATTTATATATGTAGTTATATATATAAAACTACATGTATATATGTAGATATATATATATCTGCATAGTTATAGATATAGATATACATGTACATATGTAGTTATGTATATATAGCTGTAGTTATATATATATAGCTGTAGTTATATTTGTATATATAGATACACATATATATGTATTATATATATAATTATATATAATGGCTGTATTTATACATATAAAACTGCAGCTGCAGTTTGCTTGTTTGCTTTTTATCATAAGTAAGACATACGGAATCATGATTTTGCAAGAAATAATTGAGATAACTACTTCCCAAAGAATTTTCTGCTTTAAGTGGTTTACACAAGTTTAGGTTACCCATTTCTTTCCTGTCACAGGTTCTCCTACAATCAGACACAGAAGTATCTTTTCAGCTTTGTCTTTCAACTCTTTTCTTAATTACATACCTGGCATTTGATTATTCAGTATTTTGAAAACAATGATACTGTCATAACTGCTAGTATTTTCCAAGGACCTTCTCTGTGCCCATACTGACTTTTAATAACATCCTAACCAATTTATCTATCAAGCAAAGGGCTACATATCCTTGATAGCTCAAATGGCACCTATTTGATGAGGGCTATTCTAACCATCTGCCTTCACCTGGTACTGGAATTTAACACTTTGTGTTACCTATTTATCTTGCTCACTGAGTTGTAACATTCCCAAGGACACTGTGACTTCTGCTCTGAAAATAATACAGACAGGAGACAGGGAAACACTGGGTAGAAGATGGCGGTTCCCCGGCAAAGACCCCACCCTCAAGCCTGGATACCCGTGGCCCTAAATGAGAACAGGTATTTCTGTTTTTGTGCCCCAAAAGTTGCCTTTTGGCCTGCCACACTCCCTATCCTACTCCCAGCCATGCCCCCATCCTGCCCCCATATAAACTCTGAACCCCAAGCTCCAGAGCAGACCAGCAAGTGAGGACATTGATGAGGAGGCAAGCAGACAGACAATGGAACAATGTGGGGGAGAAAGAGAGAAGAGGGACATCTGAACACTGAGAAGAATTTGGCTGGGGGAAGTCAGGAAAGAGTCCAGCCACTGGGTGGCCCAACTCCAGAGGAAGATCACCTTCCCACTCCATCCCTGCTTCTGGCTCTCCATCCATATCACTGAGAGCCACCTCTACCACTCAATAAAACCTTGCACTCACCCTTTGAGCCCACATGTGATCCAATTCTTCCAAGATGCCTGGCAAGAGCTTAGGATACAGAAATCTGTCACACTGGTTCTTTACCCTTGCAATAAGGCAGAAGGTCCAATGAACTGATTAACACTCAAGCCTTCTGCGGAAGGCAAACCTGAAAGAGTTTGTAAAACTGGGGTTGCAGACACTCACCCCTAGACACTACAGTGGAGCGGGAGCCCAAAGCGCTTACCCGGCCTCTGCATCTGCCTGTCTGCATGCTCCCTCTCCCTCAAGCAGTTTGAGCTGCAGGGCAACCAAACAGGCAAACCACACCCTAGTCAGATGTCCTGCAAGGGGAATCAGGGAACTCTCCCATTTCAAAAACAACCCCTGACAAACAGTATTTAACATTAATCAAGACTTGGACCTTGAATATCAATTTTATGGTATTAATTAGGAAACTTATAGATTCAGCCCAGACCTCTCTCTGGAATCCCAGACTTGTATATCCGAATGTCTTTATGTCCAACTGCTATGTGAACCTTCCCCTCTTGAATCTCTTTGAGGCATTGCAAACTTAACCTCAAATAATGCTCTTGATTGCTGTCTAACTTCCCTCACATTTTTGTCTCTCCCAGTTCTTACGGTTTAGGTTAAGTTACCACCATGTACCTAGTTGTTGAAGGTAAAACCCTAGATTGTAGAGTGAGAATTAGTCTTTTTTTCCCCACCCATTGCATCCAGTCTATCAGCAGTGACAATATATTCTACCTCAGAAACAAATCCTAAATTTTCCTCTGTCTCTCCACCTCTGTTACCACCTATGAAGTCCAAACAACCATTTTCTCTTATACCCTAGCCTCCAAATTGTTCTCCCTACTTCTTCCCTTGTTCCCCTATAATCCATTCTCCATACTGTAGCCAGAGCTCTGATTTTCTTTTAACAATTTTACTGCAATACTATATATATAGTAAAATTTACTGTAATGTACAATTAAATGAATTTTAGTATATTTAGAGTCATTTAACTGTCATTACACAATCTAATTTTAGAACATTTCCATCACCCCCAAAACCAAACTTCTGTCCATTTGCAATAATTCTTCATTCCAACATCCATCTCTAGGTAGTCTCTTTATATTTCCCTTTTCCTTCACATTTCATATAAACAGTATCATACAATACATGGCTTTTTCTATGTGTGTATATAAACTTGAAAGAGAATATACAAAACCTACTTGAGGAAAACATTTTTAAATTCCCTAAAGACACAAAAGTAGAACAGATGGTAAGACATAGAAATATGTCTTATATGAATAGGAATATTTTATAATTTTATAAATAACATTTATAATAGAAATATTAGTTTATTATGAATAGTAATAGGAATATATGAATTAGAAAGTTCAATATCGTAAAGGTAATAGCTGCAAATAAATTAATTTATAATTTTAACTCTAACAATAAATATACCAAGCTATTTTCTCCAGAAATTCACAAACCCTTTATAAAATCTATTTAGCAAAATAGTTATAGCAAAATAATACATAACAAAATTATATAAGCAAAAAATGAGAAGTAGCCAGCCTACTAGAGAGAAAACATATTGGAAGGTCTCAATACTTACAACAATGTTGTAGTAGTACCCGAATGGGTAATTCAACAGAAGCTAACAGAAAGCCCAAAAATATACGGGAATATAACATGCAGTAATAACAGCATCTCAAAATATGGGGGTAAAGAATGTATTAATAAATAGTGTTGGAATGACCTAATAGCTATCTGGAAAATGATAATTTGAAGCAAATATTTAAATGTGTGGTGGATCAAAGATAGAAATTCTTCATCACTCCTTCCTTCCATGAAAAAGCAGGACAATCCATTTTTCCACACTTTTATGTCTGAGCTGGTCCTATACTGATTGTGCTAATATAATACAAGTGCAGGAGACACTGTGGAAATTATAGGTCTAGTCTATAAAAGGACTAGAAGCTGCCACTTCCTTCCTCTTAAAACAGCTGCCATGGTATAAGAAAAGCCAGCAGCTATATGGATAGGCCCATATGGAGGAAATTTGAGGTCCTTAGCCAACAGCCTGTGCTGAACTCTTAGTTAATGGGGGTAGAAGATTCTCCACCCCCAATGAAGCTGACCCAGCCGGTGCCATGTTGGGGAGAGATAAGCTATCCCTGCTGAGCTCTGCTCAAATTATGAATAAACCCTATGCTTGGGTTGCTCAGGATGGCTGAAATCAACTGAAGGCTCAAATGAGAGCTCATGTGGAGTCCTAACTGAGGGCTCAGTTCAGGTCACCCTCTAGCAGTGTCAGCTCTCTGGATATAGGCCTCTCCACTGAGGCTGCCTTTATACATGATAGCTAGATTCCAAAAAGGAGCATCTCATTAGTAAGCTCCAAAGAGGGAAGAAAAACAACTGTCAGTATAATTAAGGGCTAAACATAAAACTACCAACACATCACTCCAACCACAGTTGACTGGTCAAAGCATTCATAGCCCCCATCTACAGTCAATACAGAGAGTACAGATGGGCATGAAAATCTGGATACTGAGGTCACTGGGGGGGTGACCAAACAGTATACACAAAATGGAAAAATGAAGCCATAACTGGGTAAACTCCTTTGTAAACTTGAAGTAAGCTGAGTCTTTCTATCTATGACTCAAATTCCAGAAACCATAAAAGAAGTTTACAAAATTTGAAATCAAGCATAAATATATCTTCATGTTTGCTATGGTCAGAAAGTTTGTAACCTTCGAAATTTCATATGCTGAAATCTTAACCCCCAGGGTGATGGTGTTGGGAGGTGGGGTCTTTGGGGAGGTGTTTAGATCATGAGGGCTCTGCTTTTATTAAAGCACTAATTAGAAATTAGTGCTTTAATAAAAGACATGGCAGATGCCAGGCGCGGTGGCTCATAGCTGAAATCCCAGCACTTTGGGAAGCCATGGCTGGTGGATCACAAGGTCAGGAGCTTGAGACCAGCCTGGCCAACATGGCGAAACCCCATCTCTACTAAAAAAATACAAAAATTAGCTGGGCATGGTGGTGTGCACCTGTAATCCCAGCTACTCAGGAGGCTGAGGCAGGAGAATTGCTTGAACACGGGAGGCGGTGGTTGCAGTGAGCTGAGATCGCACCACTGCACTCCAGCAAAAAGCTAGCTAGCTCCTTTCACCATGTGAAGATACAGCTGTAAGGTGCCATCTATGAACCAGGAAATAGCCCCTCGCCAGACACCAAATCTGCTGATGCCTAGATCTCAGTTGTCCCAACCTCCAGAGCTGTATGAAATATACTTCTGTTTTTTATAAGCTACCCAGTTTATGGTATTTTGTTACAGCAGCCTTAACAGGGTAACACATTGTTAAAAAAAAAAAAAAAGTATTTAAAGAATTAAATAGTAAACAGAGAAAAAACATTTACAACTCATACCAGAGACAAACAGTTATCCTACTCAAGGTTAAAGAGCTTCTAGAAATAAAGAATAAAATGATCAACAACCTAATAGAAAAATGAGTAAAAGACATGAATAGTTTGCAGAAAAAGAAAATACCACCCTTGAACACTGGATAATATTTTTGGCTTTGCTCTTCTTCAAGATGTGCAAATTAGAACCACTTTAAAACATCATTTCTCACTTATCAGGTAGCAAAAATCCAAAGTTTGACAAAACACTCTTCATGCAGTTGGTAGGAAAATAATGTGGTAAAATCCTATAGAGGGCAATCTGCTAATAGCTACAAAAATTACAAATATAATTTCCATTAAGCAAGCAATCCCATTTAGAATTTATCCTATAATTATATCTGCACACATACAAAATGAACAATGTACAAAGTTCATAACAATGAAAAAGAAAAACATCAAGAGTCTGTTTATAGGGACTAAATAAGTTAGGGTATAATCAAACTACAAAATACAATGCGTTTATAATAAAAGAAACAAAAGAGATTGGCAATGGAAAGATATCCAAGTTATACTGATAAGTGACAAGAGTAATATGTAGTAGAGGGTACATACCATATTTCTTCAACTCCAACAGATGAGGTTTTCCACATTTTAATATTTCTAACATTGCAATGTACTTTATAATCGATGCTGTCACCCTTTAATTGCTAAGATTTTTTCTTTCTTGGTGGTACACAAAAGTGTTGTGCAAACCGTCTGAACTCAGGTTTAATGAAATATGGAAATATATTATTTTTGTATAATAAAGGAGGTCTATATGTTTACATATTTGCATATGTTGATATTGGAATATGCAACATCCTGATAAAGGAAACCTGGAGGGATAGATAATAAACAAGTGTTTATCTATGAAGGCAGAGAGGGAAAGTGTGGACTAGGTTATAGATAAATGTGAAACTTTTTAATTTATAACTTTTTATTTTTTCCTAAATTTGAATTATGT
Source organism: Symphalangus syndactylus (assembly GCF_028878055.3). Classification (NCBI taxonomy): domain Eukaryota; kingdom Metazoa; phylum Chordata; class Mammalia; order Primates; family Hylobatidae; genus Symphalangus; species Symphalangus syndactylus. The sequence continues at coordinate 22,886,984 of NC_072424.2, forward strand.
TAATATATTACTTATTTTAAAAATCAAATTAAATTGAAATAAAACCTAACACTCCAAAATCAAATTTCGTTTTTAAAAATCTAGTATAGAAGAACCTACATTTGTTTTTTAGCACTACCTCACATTCTTGCTAAGATGAAAGCTGAAATTTTCCCAAGCATTAAGAACTTGCTGAGAGCTTTATATTTAGAATCTAAATTCTGGCAAAGATATTTAAGATAATATCCAGTTCATGTAGACATGAATATATATGCTTTATGATCAATATTACTTGAAAATATTACAATCAAAGTGATGTTGCTGGCTTTAAAATCTTTAATAAAGCAAAAAGAACATAGCTTTAGTAATTAGGCATCCTATTTTCAATGGATATACTTAAATTGTTTAGCATTACTGTATTCAGATAATTAAATTAACTTTAAATATTAAATTTTTAATATAAAAAAGATGAAACCAATTATAATTTATTCTGTATCTTGTGAATTTCAATATTGAGTAAGGACTTCTCTTTTTCCTCTAGCTGAAATAACACGTATCACCATAATTTAATAGACTGAATAAAAGGGCACTGGCCACTTACTATGTATGACAATAACTTCTGCCAGGCGTGATTCTATGTACCTACATTCACAAAATGTTATTCCACTGTTACCGTTAACTGCCAGCTTTCAGCATCAAAGTCACCTTCATTTGAAATCCAACAGACATTTATATTAAGAAAAAATAAGAAGTAATTCTAAGCACAATAGACATATTAAGTAGAATAATAACTAGATAAAGGATGACAGTACTCAGGCTGCCACCAAATATTTCACTCATCTGGTAGCAAAACTGTACAGGTTTCATACAGGTCAAACAAAAAGAGATCATAGACATTGTGACTGTTACTTATTACGCATTATTCTCATTGCCAAGATTTTCTGGAGAATGTATTTGGTTTTCACCATTTTCATTAAACTAACTGTTATTAAAATACCTTCTAGTTGTTCACTAATGAGTAGGTAATTCACTAATCAGGAAACATTAAAAATAAGTACATTTTAACAAAATAAAAAAATGTTCCTGCATTATTCTAAAATTACAAATCAACATAGAATTTGAATCAGTATATGATTAAAATTTTGGATTAAAAAGACTAAAACTGTCAACAAAGACAGCAAAAATGAAATGAATCTTAACAATTCTTCATCTTTTAATAGGTTGCTAGCATGCATGGCATCCCTGGCTAAATCATGTGATACGTACTTTTAATTAATATAAATTTCTGTATAAAATAGATCTGCAAAATTAAATGGAAAACAGCTTTCGTTAGGCAAACTCTAATTTTGAATTAATCTTCAGGACAAAAATGAGATATGTTTTCATTTCGAAAAACTATCCCAGTACACATCAAAGAGTAATTAAAACACAGTAGTTCACTTTACAACACATATTAAAGGAAAAGAAGGACAGTAGTCTAAAAAAGCATTATCTTTAATTTGTAAAATATTAACCTCACTAAACTGTGATTTAATACATTAAGATTCTGGATAATAATCACCTAGCTACATAACATTTCACAGCTACCATAAGATTCTACACTCAATCTTCATTATAAAATTAAGAAATTTTCAGTTTTAAAACTAAATGCAACAGTTGTTTACCCAATATTGGGTACTTGCTAAACTATGTGTGTTAAGCAAATAGGAGGTTCTTGACAAATACTTATTGTTTGTCCTGGCTGGATAAACAGGTATATCATTTACCATGCCTTCTACAAAACTGAATTTCCGTTGCTAGTAATTGGAATATGATTTATCAATAAGCATGCCATTAAGTGATTATAAACGTGTTGATACTCATTGTTCTTGAGCAGCCTCCTGGGGTGTGTGTGAAAGCCCCTGGGCGGAATACCTACAGCCACAAGCAGCCTCCTCTACTAACCTTAGTGTATCTTGCAAACATTATTTTAATGTGTACCTTAATGTGAAATTGTCTAGGTATCATAATACAGTAACAATTGCATTATTTCTAAATATAGTATATGTAAAAAAAATCCAATAATCTAAGTACCTGGGCAGTTTTCCTTGTTTCAGCTGACTGATAAAGTAACCTAAAGTAGGCCATAGAGGTCATAATTTAGCTTTCTTACATACTCCACTCAGATTCCTAAAATATTCATAATAGTCTCCATAATATCATTTAGCAACTCAACTGTCCTAAAATAGTGCATTTTAATTAGATTTTGCATTTCAAAGCACATTCTACATAGAAAACAATTTTATGCAACTTATATCAATACCCTAAGATAAAAGAATAGCCAAAGGTTATATGTAAATTACTAATTATCTAAAGGAAGCAAAACTGATTTACTGCTTAATTTATGTTAGCTCATCTGTTAGGCAAATAAATATTCTGAAAGTAATAATAAATTGTCCACATCTACAGGAGATATGTGTTTCATATTAAACAATATAATACAAAACCAGCTTCTAAGAATAGCATATTTCTTGCACTTTGATTAGAAAACTACGGCTCTTGCCCAGGTGCAATGGTTCACACCTGTAATCCCAACAATTTGGGAAGCTGAGATAGAAGGACTGCTTAAGCCTAGGCGTTCAAGACCAGCCTGGGCAATACAGCAAGACACCATGTCTAATAATAATAAAAAAAAGAATAAAAAAAGAAAACTATAGCTATCATATAGAATTGTTTAAACAATTATGTGTTTTCTGAAAGTCAAAGATAATTTACCAATTACAGACGTCATTGGAGTTCACAATGTCAGTACTTCAGCATAAATAGAAATAAGAAATAAGAAGCTAACATTTTTACTCAAACAATTTTAGAGAAATAGACTGAGTAGAATCTTGCTAACCTGTACGTTTATGGAAATTAATGTTATTTTATGGCAATAACTTGGCATTTTTAAGAACAAAATATACTTTTATACTAGTAGAAAAATTTAGGATGGCAATAATAAATAATAAAAATAATCAAATGGTAAATTTGCAAAATATATAAAGACTTTTAAAGTTTTTAATTATAATCTTACATAGTTTGATTGAAAATACTTACCATGAATAGATTTGAAATTTGGATGCTATTGTACTATAAGCTATTAGTAGTTGATGAGTGTGTGCTTCTAAGTCATTCTAAGTTAATTTCCAAAGCAAATCATTAGGACCAAAGTAGTAAATATTAATTGCTATAAATGCATAGGTAGAAAGCCAGAACTTGAATGCCGTAAGTCTGTATCATTACTTAACACAATAATATGGTACAAATTTATACTTATATAATAACCATGCAACTACATAGTCTTTCTACATTAACATAAAAAGCAGTTACACACACACACACACACACACACAAACTCACACACACATTCATTTAAATGAAGGAAAAAGTAGCAGAAGACTTTTTTTATTATTGTACATTATTGTCATATTTCACAGAATTTATAACATGATCTAAAGCAGTTTGCCAACATTTTAATTTAATTCTCTAAGACTGTAATTTAGCTTGCTGTGTATTAAATTTCCTACTGAAATTCTCAGTCATTTTCCTTATATTACTGTTATAAACTTGAGTCAGAGCCATGTAGTTTTTGAGAGGTACTCCACTGTAGTGTGGTTCTAAAAATTATTTCTCAGAATTACATAGCTGGATTGGTATCCTGGAATTCTTAAAAAATCTCTCTAAAAGAATATTCTAAGTGCATTAGAAATGCTCCACTGTAGAAATAAATAGTAAAGAGAAATAAAGATATAAAGTGTTCAAAATGTGACTATAATGAAAATAAGTTTGTACAGTTTTGACTTCTCATCAGTAGATGTGAAATATTTTTTTATGTTGCTAAATAATTCAGAATTACAATAATTTATTAGAACTTTACAGTTACATGCAAAAATATACAAAAACAGGGTATAAGGAATATGCTATTATTAGTGTAAGTAATGTAGAAAAAGATATATATTCATATTGCTTCTGTATGTATAAAATAACTTCAGAAGAATATATACACACACAAAAAACCCTGATAACACTGATTGGCTATAGAGGGGAGAGAATAATTGGGTGGGTGGGTAATGCTGGTGGCAATGTTGAACTCTGAAACATATAGACATTATCACCTATTAAAAATAGATACGAAAACATGTACAAGGTATAAAAATAATGCTTGATTTGATAGCAAACTGTCCATGTTTATTTCCAATAAAGAGGAGATGACTTCTCAAAATCTCTTCCATTAACAGAATAAAATTTTATAATACCAAATTGCCAAGGAAAGGAAAAACATACATCTATTAAAAAGAGATATAAGAAAAAAAATATCTTCAATTCTAGCTACTCAAGGAACTAGAACAAACTGGCCACAGAAAATGAGTTTGAATGGGCTGTAGGAATACAGAATCAAGCTTTGATTGACTACCCTTGTTCAAAGTATTGGTTATAATGCTTCATAATTGTTACAATATAATAACAGTGGATTTCAGACTCAAAATAATTAATATACTATAATAGTTAACATTTTCAATATTATATTCATGCATGAATCTAATACCATGTTCATTCAATATACTCTAATAATGGTTTACCTAAATATCACAATGTTAATACATGAATCATTTCTGTGAATGACAATAAACTAAAGTAGACCATAATTATGCTGGCATCAAAATAATTTAAAAATAAATAAATATACTATGCAGCAGGAATACCCTGTAATTTATAGATAAAGACAGTACAGGTCGAACACCAGTTCAGCATGATTTCCAGTACAGATGTGATTCTTGGACATGACAAGAACAGAATTACTTATCTAATGGGGATATCAAAATCAACCAGACTAGGCCTTTTTTTCTAATTATATTATTTTAAGACATCCTCTTTGGTTGAGTATCACCATTATAGTGAACCACTGCTAGTGATGGAGTATGCACAATATCTGTCATTCAATATATTACCTATTTCCAAGTTCCCTACAATGTGGTTGAATTATTGTGAAAGCCAATTATTCAGGAAGCTATTAGTGCAAATATATTTTTATTCTGAGATAAAATGCAAAATAGTTACTAAGACAACTATGTATTGTTAAATTACTAAATTTATTTTCAGAAAATTAATAAAGCATTATAACTATGTTCAAATCACAATAAAATTATTTTGTTTAAAGCTTTTTTTCCTCAAGTTAGAACCAGTAAAATATATTTTAAAAGCTCACATGAGAAAAAACTTTATATATATAATACATACTGCTGAATTCTGTATTAGGTTTAAATCTGTATATAAATGCCTAACTGTTAACAGTATACACCTAGCAAACAAATTCCCCTGTAAGGGGAGGTGGGTGGTGGTAGGAAGAGAATTGCTCAGCACTGATGTGCAAATTATGGCATAATTCTTTAAATGAAGGAAATTCTATATTTTAAGCAACAATTTACAGAATGATGAATGAAGTTAATATGGAATGCAGGTAGCATTATCACCTGCAAACTCAACTTTTAACATGTCAAATCCTGTCAACAAAATTCAGGGAAACTATATTACTATCATCCCACAGTAACTTATGCAATATAAAGAATCTTACACTGTTGCTTTAACAGGCACTCACCAGAAGCAGATATTGGTCCCACGCTTCTTGTACAGCCTGTGGAACCATGAGGCAAATAAACCTTCTTCCTTTATAAATCACCCAGCCTCAGGTATGTTCATTCATAGCAACACAAAAGAACTAAGAAATACACTGTGTAGTATAATAATACCATCTTGATTACTATAGTTTTGTAGAAAGTTTGAATTCAGGAACTGTAAATTTGTCTTTTTTCAAAAATGTTTCTGCTATTTAGGGTCCTTTGAATTTCCATATAAGTTTTTGAATCTACTTGTCAATTTCTAGAAATGTATTAGCCCATTCTCACACTGGTTATGAACTTAAGCCCAATTTGTGCAAGACATACTTGGACTGGTAAAGAGGCTTAATTGACTCACAGGTCAGCATGGCTGGGGAGGCCTCAGCAAACTTACAATCATGGCAGAAGGGGAACCAAACACATCCTTATTCACATGGGGATATGAGAGAGAATGAGTGCCCAGTGAAGGGGGAATCCCCTTATAAAACCATCTGATCTCAAGAGAACTAACTCACTATCATGAGAACAGGATGGGGGAAACCACCCTCATGATTCAATTATCTCCATTTGGTCCCTCCCACAACATGTGGGGATTATGGGAACTACAGTTCAAGACGAAATTTGGGTGGGACATCGCCAAACCATTTCAACAAAGAAGCTTGTCAATTTCTACAAAGAAATTTGTAAATCACCCATTTAAAGCATAAAATTCAATAATATTTAAATTTTTCATAAAGCTGTACAACAATTACCACAGTCTAATTTTAAAACATTTTCATCATCCCAGAAAGAACCCATGTACCCATTAACAATCATTCTCTATCTGGCCCCACATTCCATCAAATACCCAAGCATAGCCCAAGGCAACCGTGAATTTACTTACTGTCTCTTTAGATTTGCCTAATGTTTTCAAGGCTCTTTCATTGTTATAACAAGCATCAGTACTTCATTCCTTTTTAATGTAGAATAATATTCCATTTACACATATATCACCTTTTATTTGTCCATTCATCAGTTACTAGGCATTTGGGATATTTCTACTTTAAAGCTGTAATGAATAATGGTGCCATGAACATTAATGTAAAAGTTTTGTATAGACCTACATTTTCATTTTTCTTCAGTATTCACCTAAGAGTGGAATTTCTGGGTCATACGGAAACTTTAATATTGCAAGGAATTGTCAGAGTGTATTACACTACAAAGTGTCAGTTTTAAATATCCAACAACAATGTATGAGGGATCTAATTTCTCCACAGCCTCATCAACATTTTGGTGATAATTGGTGATGATTATTGGTGAATAATAATAACATTATTATGGATCACAAGCATTTAGTGGTATCTTATTGTAGGTTTGATTTCTATTTCTGCTAATGCTAATGTTGTTGAGCATCTTTTCATTTTCATGAGTTACTGACCACACATAGACACACACACACACACACACACACACACACACAAACAGAGTTGTCCCTCAGTATCTGCAGGAGATTGGTTCCAGGACCCCCACAAGGATACCAAAATCCACAGATGCTCAAGTAACTTATTTAAAAATGGTGTCATAGTGGCATATTACCTATGCACATTTTCCCATTTATATTATCTCTAGATTACTTATAGTGCCCAATACAATGCAAATGTTATGTAAATAGTTGTAATAATGTATTTTTATTTATTTTATGTTTATTGTTATATTTTTCAACATTTTTTCAGAATATTTCCAATCCTTGATTGGGTGAATCCACAGATGTGGAAACCATAAATACAAAGGGCAAACTGCATATATTATGTGGAGAAATGCCTATTCAAATTCTTTATACATTTTTAAGTGGGTACGTTGCCTTTTGATTACTGACTTGGAAGAGTCCTTTGCATATGTAGATACAAATATCTTATCAGATATATGATATGCAAAAGTTTTCTCCCATTCTGGAGGTTGTATTTTCATTTTCTTCATGGTGTCTTTTAAGCACAAAAGATTTTAATTTCAATGAATTCCAATTTGTTTTTTTTTTCTTTAATCACCTTTTCTTTTGATGTCATGTCTAAGAAGATTCTGAAAGATCAAGATTTTCTTCTGTATTTTCTTCTAAGAGTTTTATAGTTTAGGTGTTACATATTGGTGTATCGATTCCTATTGACTTTATTTGTGCATGGTGATACGAGTAATGGGTCCAACTTCATTCTTTTGCATGTGGCTACCCAGTTGCCTAGCTCCATTTGTTGCAAAGATGAATCTTTCTTCCATTTAATTGTCTTGGTACCCTTGTAAAAATCAATCAACTATAAATTTAAGAGTTTATTTCTAGATTCTCAGTTACATTCTATGGATCCAAATGTCCAGTCTTATGTCCATATCACACCATCTTGATTACTATAGTTGCATAGTAAGTTTGAATTTATGAAGTGTAAGCTTTGTTCTTTTTCAAAAATGTTTTTGCTGTTTAGGGCCCTTTGCATCTTCCTGTGGATTTTAGGATCTACTTGTCAATTTCTACAAATAAACTACCTAGTATTTGGATAAGTATCATGTTGAATTTGTAGATCAGTTTGGGAGTACAGTCATCTTAACAACATAAAGTCTTTGAATCCATCAACATATAGTATCTTTCCATTTATTTAGGTCTTCTTTAATTTCTTTCAACAACATTTTATAGTTTTCAGAGTGATACGGTTTCACTGTGTCCCCACCCAAATCTCATCTTGCATTGTGGCTCCCATAATTCCCACCTGTCATAGCAGGGACCCAGTGGGAGGTAACTGAATCACGGGGAGGGTCTCTCCCATGCTGTTCTCATGATAGTGAATAAGTTTCATTCACCTTCTGCCATGATTGTGAGGCCTCCCCAGCCATGTGGAACTGAGAGTCAATTAAGCCTTTTTTCTTTACAAATTACCCAGTCTTGGGTATGTCTTTATTAGCAGTGTGAATATCGACTAATACACATAGTATATGTTTTCTACTGCTTTTGTTAAATTTGTTCCTACATATATTATTCTTATTGATGCTATTTTGAACTGAATTGGTTTTTAGTTTTATTTTCAGATTTTTCATTGCTAATGTATAGAACTACAACTGATTTTTATATTGCTCTGGCATCCTGAACCTTGCTAAAATTGTGTATTAGTTCTAACAGTTTTTTTAGTGGATTTCTAAGGAATTTTATTTACAAAACATGTTATTTGCAAATAGAGATAGCTTTCTTTCTTTCTTCCCAATCTAGATGGCTCTTATGTCATTTCCTTGCCTAACTGTCCTGACTACAATATACAGTAAAATGTTGAATAGAATTAGAGAGAGTGGACATCCTTGACTTGTTCCTGATATAAGTGATTTAAAAAAAGTTAAGTATGATGTCAGATGTGGGTTATTGGTAGATGCCTTTTGTCAGGTTTAGGATTTCCTTTTCATTCCTAATTTGTTGGGTGTTATTATGGTAAAAGGTTGTTGGACTTTGTCAAATGCTTTTTCTATATCTATTGAGATTCTCATGTGATTTGCATCCAAGCTGCTTTTATTGGTGAATGGTATTTAGAAATCAAAATCTAGGCAATATGTATGATACAATAAAGGGAACCAGAGATCCTTGGAGAAATAGCTAATTCTAGGACTGGGGCAAGAAGTATACAAGCTAAACCTGAAGTTTCTTATAGTACCAAAATGTAAGAAGGGTTGCGTGCGCACACACACAGACACACCCCAAGAATGAGTATGTTAGGAGTGGAGGAACCATTGGAAAACACATGAAGAAATGCTCATCATCACTGGCCATCACAGAAATGCAAATCAAAACCACAGTGAGATACCATCTCACACCAGTTAGAATGGCCATCATTAAAAAATCAGGAAACAACAGGTGCTGGAGAGGATGTGGAGAAATAGGAACACTTTTACACTGTTGGTGGGACTGTAAACTAGTTCAACCATTGTGGAAGTCAGTGTGGCGATTCCTCAGGGATCTAGAACTAGAAATACCATTTGACCCAGCCATCCCATTACTGGGTATATACCCAAAGGACTATAAATCATGCTGCTATAAAGACACATGCACACGTATGTTTATTGTGGCACTATTCACAATAGCAAAGAGTTGGAACCAACCCAAATGTCCAACAACGACAGACTGGATTAAGGAAATGTGGCACATATACACCATGGAATACTATGCAGCCATAAAAAATGATGAGTTCATGTCCTTTGTAGGGACATGGATGAAACTGGAAAACATCATTCTCAGCAAACTATCGCAAGGACAAAAAACCAAACACCGCATGTTCTCACTCATAGGTGGGAATTGAACAATGAGAACTCATGGACACAGGAAGGGGACCATCACACTCCGGGGACTGTTTTGGGGTTGGGGGAGGGGGGAGGGACAGCATTAGGAGATATACTGAATGCTAAATGACGAGTTAATGGGTGCAGGAAATCAACATGGCACATGGATACATATGTAACAAACCTGCACATTGTGCACATGTACCCTAAAACCTGAAGTATAATAAAAAATAAAAATAAAAAAAATAAAAAAATAAAAAAAAGTTCTCTAATATTAGAAAACAAGATCTGGGTGCTAGATGTGCTTGTTGCAAACAGAATGTTGATGTATCTAATTGGAAATTTAAAAATAACAAATGCAATCTCTGTGCTTGCTATAGGTTTATTTAGATTTTATATCTTTTTGAATTGGTTTTGCTAGTTTGTGCAAGCTCTAGAGCTAACGACGGGGACAGTGGCCCACAACTCTCTTAAATAATGTTCCTGCTTCATGAGCAGGGTGTTGAGCAGAGGTGTTATTTTTTTGTATTCTCATCTTATCTCCCCAGTCATGAAATCTCTACCCTATAAGCAAGGTGGAGAGAGGGTGACTGGGTCCCTGTTATTATCAGGCTGCTATGCCTTGAGAAGAGCTTCTTGCCATACAAGTGGGGCTCATTAGAAGAAGAGAGCCTCAGGCCTCAGCTGATTTTGTCTGGAATATAGCATCTGCAAAAGGGAGCTGGGGAGATGAGAAATGCTAGTCACAGTGAGCTAGAAGGGGGTAGGAAGGGAGCAAGTTGAGGCTCAAATGCTATATATTTGCTGTTCTTACTGAGAATTAGTAGATTTTCTAAATAAGTTTGAGGCAGGAAAATAGGGTCTGCAGACAGGGATCTTAAGGCCAATTTGAGGAAATTTCTAAAACAGAAAACACCAAGGTCTGGGGGCAGAAAATCTAGGGCCAATTCATGCTGACTTCCCAAAGCTGGATCAAAAGGAAAATGCCTGGGTTTGGGGGCAGGGAACCTGAGGCCAATTAACACAAACTTCCTAAAACTAAACCAAAAGGAAAAAAAAACCCTCTCCCCAAGCTGAGTAACAAAGGATCAAAGGCTACTCTCCCTACAGCCCTCCCCCTTCCACCACATCTCAGATGGAAAGGGAGAGTGCCTTGGATAGGCCACAGGCCAAGCAGGGACCATCCCTTTATCTGCATGGGGTGCCAATTCACCTCAGCTTTTAACTAGCCACAGACAAAACCTTCTTCCAGATAAGGGGTAGCCAATAAGAACCTCAAACTGGGTACTTAAAGCCCAGAAAACTTTGCATCCAGGCCCTTGAGCAGCTTGCTCAGGCCTCCTCCCACTCTGTGGAGTGCTTTCTCTCTTAAGTTTCTGCTTTTGCATTTCATTCCTCTGCTACTTTGTGCGTTTTGTTCAATTCTTTGTCCAAATCTCCAAGAATCTGGGCAAGTGGTACTCAAGACCCTCCACCAGTAACATGTGTTTCTTTGTTTTCCGTATGCACTTAAAACTATTTCCAGGTATTTTAAATGGTTTTTTTTTTTTTTTTTTTTTGAGATGGAGTCTTGCTCTGTCACCAGGCTGGAGTGCAGTGGTGGGATCTCCGCTCACCGTAACCTCTGCCTCCTGGGTTCAAGCAATTCTCCTGCCTCAGCCTCCCAAGTACTTGGGACTACAGGCGCGCACCACCACACCCAGCTAATTCTTGTATTTTTAGTAGAGACAGGTTTCACCATGTTTGCCAGGATGGTCTTGATCTCTTGACCACATGATCCGCCAGCCTTGGCCTCCCAAAGTGCCGAGATTACAGGCATGAGCCACTGCGCCCAGCCGGTTGTTTGTTTTTTAAAGATTTTTTACTAGTTAGTGTTGTTTGGGGAATAGGTCTCAGGGGCTACTCTTGCTGTCATTCTAGAAGTCATCTTGTTCTATTCTTTCTCATCAAACTTCAGTCAAACTTTTGCACCCATCAGTCCACTAAAATTGCTGTTGTTGGGGTCAGCAATTACTTCTAAGTGGCTAAATACAATGGTCAATTTTCAGTTATTTCACTTGAACCATCAGAATTTTTTAGACAACTGATAACTCTGTTCCTTATTATACAGTGTTTCCTTGGCTTCCAGAAGCTCAGGGTTTTTCTCCACCTTCATTGGTAGCTGCTTTCCAGTATTCATGCTGGTTGCTTGTCTTCTGACTTCTTAAATTTGAATGCCTCAGGGCTTAATCCTCCTCCCTGGGTAATTTTATCTAGGCCCAGGGTTTCAAATGCCATCTATGTGCTGAGATTCCCAAATTTAGCTTCCTACTCAGCTCTGTTTCCTCATGCCAGATGCAACTCCTGCCTCCTCGACAGATCTAATTAGATGTCTAGTAGATGTACCAAACTTAACATTAAAAATTAAACTCCTGTGCCTAAACCAATTTTACTTGGAGTAAACACAGAAACACAGTGATCAGCTTAAAATCAGATCCTTTTAACTCAGACATCTTTACAAGTTTGTTGGAAACCCTTCTATAGCTTCCTAGCTCTTTCAGAGTAGAAGCTAAAGCAGTGTTTCTAGGCCAGTAGTGCATATTAGAACATTTGACAGCTTTAAAAATAAACACACTTGGCTGAGCCTCACTCATAAAAATTCTGATATTGTATATCTGATGGGGATGGAACAGTAGAATGGCATGCAAATACACACATACACACACACACACACACACACACAGGCACACACACATTTTAAAGATCCACAGGTGATTCTCAAGGGCCTACTAGATTGAGAACCATTGCATTACAGTAGAAATGGAGGAGGAGTCCAAAATATACAGGAGTTGTTGTTAGTAATATTAATGTATAATGCTGATCATTCTTTATATTACATATCAATAACAGCTAACATTTATTGAAGTCTGTTAGGTAAAATGCAGTGGGGTAAGCACTTAGTATGCATTAATTCACTTAGTACTAAACATCTTATAAAGAAGGTTCTACCATATTTGATTGATTCTAAGAAACATTTTTTCACATTTTAATATCTCTAAACTCTAATGTGTTTTAAAATCAATGACATTATATAATCACTGCTGGCCAGATGACAGTTGTGATGTAGTTCTCATTGCCTGCACAGACATAAACTTGATTATTCTAGTTAATGATACTATGTGAAACATACAATATATTTTAGCTTAACTCAAAAAGTGATTTTTAAAAACTTGGACTATGAAGGTGAATAAGTCGTAGCGAAACTTTACGCAATTTACTTTGCTTTTATTTTCCTCTCTGTATAAATATGAACGACATATGACAAAACTATATCTAAATAATTATATAAGAGCTCTTTCAATAAGTAGAAAATAAATATTCTCAGTGGGAAGTGAACATTGTGCAATAGTTGAATAAGTACCGTGTTTTCTTCGTAAGTGGTACATCAAATAATGATTGATTGTGTCATAATATCAGATGAAATACAACATATTTCCCGTACAACAAACAGATGCATAAGTTACCTTATAAGTGGTCCATTATGAAACCAACTTGTTCAAACTCAGGCTATCTCTGAAGTTCTCTGTATGGTTCAGTCTGACAGACTTGGTTTTAAGTTACACCTTCTTCTTTTACTAGTTGTAAGCTTTGAGCATTGCACTCTAGTCTCCTCAAATTCTTTATACAGGTAAAGGGCATATATATATATATTTTAGTGTGAAAATTAAATACTATTTTTATTAAGTGCCTAACTTAAAATGTTAGGTCATGTTCTCTCAACTTGCCCATTATTTGACTATTTGTATTATAGTTATCAAATAACACAGTCCATTCTTCTTTATCAAATACCAACAGACCCACAATTTCCATGCACATTATGCTTGTGCATGTGTGATTTATACAAATAGAAACATCATAAAAACTATGTCATGTATTTTCCAGTTAATAATATAGATTTTAAGATCTGTAAACATTTTTGAGGGCTGGGATTTTATTTGGCTTGTTCATTGCTGTATTTGTCTAAAAATGTGCTTGAAACAACAATAGTTGTTCAATAAATATTTGTTGAAGGAAGGAATAAACTAATTTAATATTAACACAAATATGCCTCATTCTTTTTTTCGGTTACCTTATATCCCATGGTAAGAACACAGAATTTCTTTCTCGAATCTTTTTGAATGATATGAAATAATTTTGATATACAAAAATCTCTCTGTGTCTATATATGAGTATACTCTGAAAAGGTAGGCAGGTATATATATCTTTAAGATAGATTTTCAGAAATCTATTAAGTCAGAGTTTTTAATTTTGATAGACAATATACGGAGTAAACATCTTTTATTTTTGCTTGCCCAGTATAACTCCCCCTTATTTTGAAAACAAATCAAGATTCTACTTTAGAGAATTATTCCTTTCTACTTGTCTCTGAGTTCCTGTGGGTTTTATGAGGTTGAACCCACCCCTAAGCTCCAGGGTGAGCATTTGTGTTGAAAATAAGGTTGCCAGATTGAGCAAATAAAAATACAGAACACTTGGTTAAGTTTGAATTTTAGATAAAAAATGAACTTTTTAGCATAAAAACACATATATACACATAAACATCAGACACATATATCGAGATACACATTCGTTTGAATATATAAGACAGATAAGATTTTGTGGTTAGTGAGACTACATTTTTTAGAATAAATCAATATAATATTTTAGTCTAAGTAACTGGGTCTAAATATAAAGATAATAGCATATAATAAAGAAAAAGTGATTTTAGACAAATTTGTTATATTGTACATATAGTAAAAACAGTGCCCAAAGGTTTTTGGTTTAGGGGTTTTTTTTGAAATTAATCCTGTGTATAATTATGAAACAGTTCACATTTACCTCCATTACTAATCTGACTTCCAGAAAACTTTTCAATATATTCTATCTCCCTATGCATGACATGACAATAAAGTAAATCCAGGTGCTCCCCTAAGAACTCTGTACGTGTATGTGTGTGTGTCTGTCTGCCTTATTGAAATGTTTTAAAACTACACATTGCCCAATAATGGGGCCTATGTTTTTTTCTTTATATCCTCAGTATTTATAAATTTGTCTATAATATAGCAAGAAATTGATACACCTTTGTTGAACTGAGCAAAATGGAAGCACTATATTTATCATAAGGTCTTTGGAAACAGGTTTACAAGGCAAGTATCAGTTATTTTTCAAATCTTAACCCCATACATATTTGACTTCTCAATTCAAGTTATTTTAAAGTAAATTTATGTTAAAATTTTGAAAGTATGATAATGCAATAGGCATGTGGAAGACCTGTAATTTCTAGTCTCATAGGATAAAGGAAGAAAATTAATACAGTAATAATCATTTTAGTTCGCAATTCAATAAAAAGCAAATGACAAGCAACAGTAAGTTGACATTGTGGCCATTAACTGCAAAGACATTTATTTGAGTGAAATATTTACTGATGAGTTTTTAAAAGCATGTGTTTAACAGAAAGCTTTACCTACATGTTAAAATGTTTAAACATTTACAAAATACAGAGATTTGAAGTGCTATAAAATTCTACAAAAGGTTGCAAGCAGTATCTAACCAGTTAATTTGAATTTATCCACCTAAAATAACACTTTCACTTTTTCCTTAATGTTTTTATTCTGTGCCCAATCCTCTTGCTGTAAATATATTTACTGTCTAAGGAGACGAGAGTAGTTCAATTTATAAAACACTGCTACATTGCATTAATATTACTTAGATGAGAATCTATTTATCACTATTTACCACCTCAGAGAATATTTTATAACTAATTGGTTTATATACCATAAAAGGTCATTATTATAGTTTAATATTATTACTTTTGTCTGGTTTTATACCAATGAAACAGGTATAGAAGGAAAGAACTAATGTATTTGCCTCTGGAAAACTAGTTTGTTCCTCAAAGCTACTAAAACTCTAATTGTGGGTATTGGTTTATTATTTTTAACTCAAATTTCAGGGTGATAATAAAAAATACACATCTAAGTTTTACGCTTCATGATTACGAAATGTGCAGGGAGATAGGGTATTATGAACATAAATTCAATCCCTCATTGGGCATGTCTTACTCTCCAAAATTTCCTGTACTGATTTTGAAGCAGAAGAGAAGTGTAATATGTGAGGAATATTAAAAAGTAGTGTGGTAAAGTTCTATATTAAAATATCTTTAAACTTAAAAAAACTGTAAATTTACAAGAATTAAAAAGGGAAAAATTGCTATCACATGAAATGTAGAGATCATTCAAATACTCAGACTCACTAGTAATATGAAGTTAATGTAAAAATAACCCTTCCTTTGCCTATGGAGCTATTATTCTACAGATTTTGCAGTTATACTTTCACGGAGACATGCTACATTTAAACAACTCAAAATGGAAAAAATTAACTTCTTGTAACTATTAAAATATGCATCATATTTTCACACGATAGTCAAATATATGATCAAATATCTTCATTGCAGGGAAAAATTATAATATCTTCATATTTTTCTGCCTTATGATATCTATTAAAATTCAAATTTCAGATTAAGAATGAAGATTACCAAGCATAAAAATAGTTCAATAGACTCCTTTTTACATATACTTGCTCCTGACAAATATTTTAGTAATGTGATGACTATAACTGTATGTGCCATTGAAGCTAAATGTTTTTAATACCTCTGTAAAAAGGACAAGCTATATAAATGAATTCATCTTTCTAGTGTATTATAATATTTCTACTTATCAATATACACTTATTGTTTCCATTCGTTAGCACATCCCAAAAGAAAGTTTTCACCTTTTTGACAGGGTTGCCATAGAAACTTGGGGTTAGTGTAAGAAGGGGTCATATCAAAATTGAAGCCTTTTGTAGTTTCATTTTTTTTAATGTGTGTTTAAGAGCCCCTGAATTCTCAGGGGTGTTATTCAAAAGTCATAACATGACTAACTATCCTCTGAATTTAAAATTATGCCACAAAAAGCATATTTGCGTTTATGAGAAAACAAAACTTTGGTTTAAAAAGTGACACATCTAGTTGAATGAACACAATATGTTAAAACATTTCCAAAGATTATTTTCATTTTAAACTTTCATTACATTTAGAAAAGCAACCAGTATAACTGCTGAAATAAAACTACATAAATTCTAAGAAGAATCCTTTAAGTAACTTTCATTTACTGTAACAGATAAACTGTCATTTTACTAATCAAATGTGTCCTCCGAGCTTTACAATAATTGATTTCTTCAATGTTTTGAAGAGACAGTAACATTCACATAAAGAAATAATAGTGGGTTCTTTTCCTTTGGGAAATATTACAGTTAATCTAATATTTAAAACTGAATAAAGAGAGGATTAGATATAAACACATTTTTACCTCCACTCACATAAAGTCTATAAATGGAATTATCACATAACTACAACTAGTGTGGTTAAAAACCTCCAGGGCTCTTATGACCAAACTGAAAAACAATTTCTTAACACAGTAGTTCACCCTTAAATATGTTTCAACACACCCAGGGGATGCCTAAAACTGTGGATACTACTAAGCCCTATATATACTATGTTTTTCCCTATACATACATACCAATGATAAATTTTAATTTATAAATTAGGTACAGCAAGAGATTAACCACAATAATAATGAAATAGAACAATTATAATAATATGCCGTCGTAAAATTTATGTGAATGTGGTCTCTCTCTCTCTGTCACTTCCCACCTCCCCCACCATTTCTTTCTCTCAAAATATCTTAATATTTTTGGACTGCAATTGTCTGTAACTGAAACTATGGATAAGGGGGGACAATTGTAACATAAAAATTACTTGCTAAGTGCAGATCTCTAATAATCATCAAAGACAATGTCATCTTTGCTTTGGACATCAACATATGAATAGTTTCTAAAACATTTAGGATTTTACATTTAAAGGAATTTAGTAAAATTAAATTTGAGAAAATTCCTCAAAATATTTTTTAACATGTAATGCTATAGCATAACATAAACCTTCAAGATACATTTTCTTTTTCGGAAGCAGTAGCAAATTAAATGCAAACACTATTATACACTTTAATAGAAAAAAGCACAACCTGGATGAGTTTTGGAAAGAAGGGAATTATATTAAAGGAATTTCCAAAGGACATAGTAATATTAACACTACAGATAAAAACTGGAAAGTGATCCTAATCTAGCTCCCTTTACTATTTGTCTTTTATCCTTTCCACATCTACCATATATATTGAAAGATTTTGACTTCCAAAAGATAAATTTATATAAATATCTTAAAAATTAAAGTAGTATCAACTTGCCAGAGCACCTGATTAGTATGTAATAAACAGCATTACTACAATGAGACAATACAATATTAGCCAAAATCAATTTGTCATTTTGAGAAGTATGAAAGTGTTATAGCTAAACTATTCATGTTAGTTTTAACAAATATTAAATATCATTTCTAAACTTTACTACATGTAAACATTTATAGGGCTCGAAAGACTAGACGACAACTGAGAATTAGCTCTAGGGTACAAATCCTTCTTTTAAGAGGTAAGGAAATTTAACTAGACCACTTACTTATATTCAGCTGCCAGTTAATGGCAGAGTTACAAATTGATATTTTCACAATGCTATATTTACATAGACGCATTTTATAAATTTTAGAGATCAGATATTTAAATAGCACTCCTCATGATGCAATGGGAACAGTGGCTCTCTGATAGATTCAGCCTTCTCTTCTAATGATTAAGGACATAAATTGTCACTTGCCCTATTCCATTACGGAAGGAAGGCCTTCAAACTACCTGCCTATAATTATGATTTTTCATTCCTGAATCTACAATTTTACTGTAATAGATCATCTAACATGTCTAGAAGACTGTTTACCTCTGCAGAGAATTCCACTTCTTGCCAAATATTTATATATTTATATTTAATAAGCTCTTTTCCCATTGGATTACTTTTTAACACGCAGTCATTCCAAGTAAACCCTCACTGATGTTGCACTGGCCATAAACAAACAATCAGAGAGGCAGAGAGTATTAAGATGAATGATTTATTTGAAGGCAGGGAGGGACTCCAGTTTGCAAATATATTATAGATAGTACTGATCTTTGATGGGTGCTTAAAAATAGACTAAGAAGAACCGATGTCACTCACTAATTCTATAGCTTAGGACACTCTGGATTATTTTTACATGTCTTTAAATATTATATTTTTTATGTGGAGAAAAGAAGGTAAGCAATTATACTGTTGTTTTATATTGTTACAAAAAACACCCATATAGAAATATATGGAGAAATGCAATAGCAAATAAAATACTAAGATTAATACTAATAGAATACAGTATAATAAAAGAATACTGATAAAAACAGAAACTAGCTTTTTGAATAAATGAGGAATAGAACAATACATCTACCGCATACTTTTGCTCCTCAGATGATTTTGTTTCTTCATTCCTTTCAATTAACGAATATATACAATTTATATAATCAGTTGTTATTTTGTAAGAATATTATTGCTTTCATCAATTTTAGGATTATAAGAAAAATAATTAATTCTAATACAGAAATTTATCCAATGGATGTGCTCTTTAAACAGAGTTGGATTATTAGCTAATCAAAAAATGGAAAAGATTTGATTCCCAAAAAAGAATGTTATAATAAATTTCTAGTAGATAAAATCTTTTTCAAAAACCAAAAATAAATATTTATCACTCAGAATTTTAAATTTCAACAGACACTTATGAAAAATAAATTGTCTTTATAGCATAACTAAATGCCTAAGTTAAATATATTACAAAATTATTTAAACATAATAATAATTGTATTCACTATAAATTTCAATACCATTTTTAGAAACTGTTTGCAACAAACCAATGCTTTTACAAATACTAACTTAAAATTACAGTGATAGTTTGCTCTACAGCTTAAAAAATACTAGACTGATTTTTGAATATTAGTATGTAAAAATGATTTGAAATTCTGTATTCCAAGAGAGCATGGTAATTAACAGACAATAGAGATTCATATATTTGCTTAAATCTTTAAACAAAAGATTAAATAATATTACTGATACCTCTCTCCGTCGAGAAGCCCAACAAGTTTGTTTGATCTTCCATACCACAGCAGCCACCAGCAATAAGGATAGGAAACAACTGGAATATAAAACAAATAATTTTTGCTCAAAACTTATTTGAACTATGTAATGAAAAAACAGTATGTGAAAGACTCAAATACATATATATATAAGTAATAACTTTGTCTAGGTAAACAATCAAAAATAGGATACATTTCCAATGTTTAAAATGTTCTCTCAAATAAAATCAAAATGTACAGGTAGAAAAAATATTTATTTCTTGCTATAAAAAATATATTTCTTGCTATAGATTATGGCCAATATTTAGAATTTTCTCTGTCAGAAGGAATGTAAATTTATAATTCCATTGGTCTTACGAAGCAAGAGAAATCACAACCAAAATCTACTTAGAATTGCTATTATGAGTCATAAAATATGGAAATTTTATAAATCCAAATGTCACACATGCACATTTATATTATTTTCATCACTAACTATTTTATATATGAACATATTCCAGTGGTTCCCAACCAAAGGTTATTTTGCTCCCTCCCCCTAGGGATTATTTGGCAATGTCTGGAGACATTTTTGTTTGTCAGAACTGGGAGAGGAGAGCAGGGGTGTTGCAAGAATTCTAGAATGCACAAGACCGTCCCCAACAACAAAGGATCAGCAATACAAAATGTCAGTAGTACTGAGGCTGAGAAACCCTGGCATATGCTAATGTTTACATTAAGAAATAAGTCAGTTACAATGTTCATACATGTGGTCTAATATATTAGGTACTATATGCAATAAACTATGATAATGCAGGGTACTTTGTTAGAAGTACCTGACAAATCTCAAAATGACAGAGATTTACACGAATCTCATTAATCAATCTCAACCCTATATCACTGTTTATTTTCCCTTTCTTTGCTCTGTGGTCATGGATTATGCTATGAGAAGACCCAGAAGTGAACAGACCTGGGACACTACAAATTCACTGGTCACTGGACACTACAAGAAAAACCTGGTACTCATCCTTATTTGATAATCATTGTGTTCATCACTTGAGTCACTCATAACCAGTGGCAATTTTTGACACTTTCCACTCTTGTCAGGTCTTCAATATATTTTTTTCTCCTTGCCTATGCCTCATTTGAAGCAGAAGACCTTAGAATATCCTTCAATGACAATGATAACAACAACGTCGATTTTAATATCTATCCACTGAGTGCTGCACACATTCCAGATGCTGTGCTAGATACGTCACATCGATGATTGGATTTAGTCTTAGAAATCCTTCAAGATAGTATATATTATTCTTATTTGAGAAAACAGGAATCCAGTCCTCCGAGATTTTGAAGTTAATTGCTTAGAGTCACACATGGAGTAAGTCATAGTACCAAAATACAAATCCAGCTACTTAAGCCTCAAACCTTTTTCCTTTCCATACGCTGGCAGCTCTAAGTGTGCCCACTATCCCATAACCATTCTGTTTCCATATCCATTCTCTAATCCCGCCCAGAATCAAAGGAAATCTATTTTTTAAAAAGTCAGGGATACTAACCTTTCCAACCATAGAAGCGATTTTTTAACATAACACCCTTTATGTAATATTCAACATTTTAGGGGATATTTTTCTTAGAATTTGCTTTCAATAGAAAGTCACCGTGATTTTCTAGAAATTATATAAACTGGTGCTTTCTCTTTATCAGACTTTAACTTCTCAATTGACAATATCAACCATTCATTCTTTAAAACTCTCTCCTGAATACTTTCTTTCATTTTCTTTTGTTTTGTTTTCCTTAATACTTCCTAACCTAATATAGGTTAAATGGATGTAGGTTACATTCCAAGTTCTCTCTTTTAAATTATGGACATTCCTTAAAATTCACTTCATTCAATTGTGCTCTTCTTTTCTCTTGCCCTCAAAGAGAAAGCTCAGTTATTTTCCTGATTTCAACTATGACCTCAATTGAAATGATTTCCAAATCTGCATCTTTACACCTGTCAAAATGAGAGCATCTTATCCTTGAAAGGGATATAAAAGATTTCTTAGTTCTAAGTCCCTCCCAGGAAGGAAGTTCCCAGTACAGCTCTGATAGTGATCCAGCACCTAATTAAATACTCATTATAGCTGAGAAGTTGCTGACTCACAAGTTAGTGCATTCTATTTCTAGTTAATTCAAATTTTTAAATATTCTTTTTTTTTTTTTTGAGAGGAGTCTTGCTCTGTCACCCAGGCTGAAGTGTAGTGACACAATCTTGGCTCACTGCAACCTCTGCCTCCTGGGTTCAAGCAATTATCCCACCTTGGCCTCCTGAGTGGCTAGGACTACAGGCACGCGCCACTACTCTGGCTAATTTTTTTTATATTTTTAGTAGAGACGGGGTTTCACCATGTTGGCCAGGCTGGCCTCGAACTCCTGACCTCAGGTGATCCACCAGCCTCGGCCTTCCAAAGTGCTGAAATTAAAGACGTGAGTCACCAAGCCTGGCCAATATTCTAACTTTTATCAATCAGTGCTGTGTCTGCCTTCTAGGTTAAACAAAATCAGTCTGCTGTATGCTAAAACTTCTTTATATATTTAAAGAACATACAGGTTTTCTTGTATGCAGGATTGCCTCGAGTCCAGTGTTTCTCAACCAGGAATGTTTTTGTTCTCCAGGCGATATCTGGCAGTGTCTAGAGACATTTTTGGGTTCCACCACTTGACAGGCATCTAGTGGGACATTACTTAAATATCATACAATATATATAGGTCACCCTTCCAACAGCATTTTCCCAGCCCAGAATGCCAATATTGCCAAGGTTGAGGAACCTTTCTCTAGTCTGAAGTATTATCATAGTGGTTATACTTCTCTTGTTATACCCAGATTAATAGTGTAACTTTTTGTTTTTTTTTTTTTGAGACAGTCTCACTCTGTCGCCTAGGTTGGAGTACAGCAGTGCAATCTCAGCTCACTGCAGCCTCTGCCTCCTGGGTTCAAGCGATTCTCCTGCCTTAGCCTCCTGAGCAGCTGGGACTACAGACGTGTGCCCCCATGCCCGGCTAATTTGTTTTGTATTTTTAATAGAGATGGGGTTTCACCATGTTGGCCAGGATGGTCTCGATCTTCTGACCTCGTGATCTGCCCACCTCGGCCTCCCAAAGTGCTGGGATTACAGGCGTGAGCCACTGCGCCTGGCCAGTGTAACTCTTAAAATATGGTACTGAGAATGGACACTTTAGATATGGTCTGAGGGTTCATTTATCTGAATTTCAGTCAGACCATCATACCCTTAAGAATTGTGATATAAATGTTAATATCACCTCAAACCTACCATGTCCAAGCTGAACCATTAATAATGTTCATGATTAGAAAAGCAACCAACATCTATTGAGTAATACGTACCAAGCACTATGCTGAGTGTTTTACATGAATTATCTCTTTAATTCCTATAATTGCAGATGATAGATCATGTATACTGTCATGCGTTCATTTAAAACACGGGAAAGCTAAGTTACAGAGAGTTGAAGTAAATTGTCTAAGGTTCAAAGTATTAAATTACAAGTTCTTCCCTTTCCCCTGACTTCTCTCTTTCACCATTACTTTCCAGTTAAAATGTTAAAAACAATTTACATTTCAATTACATCATCCCTTACATCCAGATACCAGATCCTGTCAGCTGTTTCTTTCAGAATATCTGTTGCAGTAAATAATAGTATATATGGAAAAGTTACTTATATTCAGTAAATACAACTTAAATATCAAAACGTATTTTTATTTGATTAATAATTCACAACATTCCTCTTCCTTAAGAGTTACATAATAAAGATTCAGTTTGAGATGGGAATACTAGTTGAATTTCTCATGAGGAGCTTAAATTCTTTGTTATCTAGATTTTATGACTCAAGTGAGTATCGTTTTTGTAATGATGTACAAGGACAGTATAAAATATACAATTTTCATAATTTCACTTTCTTGAAACAAGGAGTTATACACCTTAAGGGTTTGTATCAGATGCTTCTATGCTAATTCCTATTAGGTTAGCAGTAAAAGAGCTAACATGATATAAAAACTTGGCTGCTAAATCAATAAACAATGTAAGAAAATATTTTTAAAATAATATTCTCATAATCGCCAATAAATATCAAAAATCCAATAAAATATATCTTACTACTTGGCATATAGTGGTTGTCAATACATTTTTGATAAATAAATGAATTTTTTTTTTGGGGGGACGGAATCTCGCTCTGTCACCCAGGCTGGAGTGCAGTGGCGCGATCTCAGCTCAGTGCAAGCTCCGCCTCCTGGGTTCATGCCATTCTCCTGCCTCAGCCTCCCTAAATTGGTTTTTAAATCGATTTGAATAACATCATTTTTTCTAATACTGAATGTCTCATTTGGCATTATTATCCTTATATAGGGTAATACTTTATAAATTTTCTTGATTTCTAATAAATTACATTGCAAACAAAGTGACAGTTCTCTTAAAAAATATACATACAAACAAAAACCAGTTTATTAAGAACACTTGCTTTATTAAAAAGCAAAACAAACAAAGAATAAATATTTGTAATATTTATTCATCATAGTTAAAAAGTTATATTCTTCCTTTGGTGACTACTAGAGAGTCTCCATCTTTATTGACAATCTCGGACACCTGAAGAATGACAGAATTTCCATCATCTGAATTTCTTGAATGACCATGTGAAGCAGTGTTCTGTATTCCATGCTATCCCTTCTGATATAGTTTGGATATTTGTCCCGACTCAAATCTCAGGTTGAATTGTAATCCCCAGTGTTGGAGGTGGGGCCTGGTATTTGGGTCAGGGAAAAAGATCCTTCATGGCTTGATGCTGACTTCACAATAGTGGGTGAGTTCTCCTAAGATCTGGTCATTTACAGATGTGTGGCACTTCTCCTCCCCTAACTCTCTTGCTTGTTCCTGCTTTTGCCATGTGACAAGCCTGCCCCCTCTTTGCCTTCTACCATGATTGTAAACTTCCTGAGGCTGCTCTAGAAGTTGAGAAGATGCCAGCACCATCCTTCCTGTAAAGCCTGCAGAACCGTGAGCCAATTAAACCTCTTGTCTTTAAAATTTATCCAGACTCAGATATTTTTTATAGCATTGCAAGAACAGCCTACTACACCTTCCACTGGCTCCTTTTTTGCCCACTGGACTTGATGTGACACAGAAGCATTGTAGACTTTTATTACGTTAAGTGACAGATTTGTAGGTTTGTGTATTCTAGTTAGCTTTTCTCTATCTCTTAAATCAAAGGGTTTAATGGGTAACATTGAACATTAGTATCTTTTAATTTGGTATTGTGGCAAATTTGTCAGAGAAAAATAAGTATTTACTGCTTTCTTTCAGGTCTTCTTTTCCTATCATATTATGCAAAAGCTTTTATGCTCCATGATATAGATATTGATGGGGGAATAATTGGGCTTTCTTTTTTTAAAAAAAAATACTGTACGATAATAATATCAAAAGATCTGAAAGGTTCAACACCCCTCAGTACAATCCACCCAAAGGAAATAGGGAGTAAAAAGAACAAAGAAAGAAAGAAAGAAAACAAACATTAAAAAGCGAGTACGTCAGCTACAGGCATAAAAAAGGGAAGCATAAAAACTTACAGATATTTCAATAATTTGATTTTATTATTCACAAAATGGTCATTTTGAAAGGATTCTTAATGTAAAAAAAATGGAACTTATTAGGTAATCTCATTTAGGGAAAATTAAAAGAATGCAGTATCAGTAACATAGTGTGCTACAAGGTTACATTGTAATGCAGGTTGCTAGTGACAAATAAATACCCTCTGGTGGTAATCTAGTTGGCCAACTGCAAAAAGAGATAATATTGTCACTATTTTATAGCAATTTGAGGTTAACTGATCATAAATGTCAAGTCTTAAGTACATATTTTAAAAGATGGTTTGGGCATATTATTTTATTTCACTGAAAAATGTTAGAAACTGGGAAATTGTGTTGAAATGAAGAAATTTACCTCCTAATAACTGTTATTCCACAAAATATCTTTCAATTTTATACCTTCGCAACATTTAAAGGATTTTTTCTTACCAACTAAAATATTAACAGAATACACTTCTAACTTAAAATGCAATAAAAGTATGAATATTAAAAAGAAAAAAATTGCTTATATGTTCAAGTCATCAGTTTGAAAAAGATGAAAAATCAAAAGCCCAGTGGCTGAATGTGGTAAATAATACACTCATAGAATAAATTGGTCAAATTTCTGAGGGTTGTTAAGCAAGAGTTACTGTACCTTAGGCGCACTATTAGTTAAGATTATTTCAAATGCAAGTAACAGAAAACCTAACTCAAACTGGTATAAAGAAGAGATCTACATGAAGTTTACACTCTCTGGTATGAACTGAATTGTGTTCTCAAATTCATACGTTGAAGCCCAGTGTGGCTGTATTTGGAGACAGGGCCTTTAGGACATAATTAGGTTTAAATGAAGTTAATAAACATGGGATCCTGATCTGATATAATTAATGTTCTTAAAGGAGAGACACCAAAGAACTTGCATGCTCTCCCTCTCTTCCTGCATGCATGGAGGAAACGCCATATGAGTACACAGTGTGAAGGCAGCCACTTGCAGAGCCAGGAAGAGAGGTTTTACCAGACACCAACAATTGGCACCCTGATCTTGAACTGTCTACCCTCTGGAACTGGGAGATCATACATTTCTATTGTTTAACTCACTTAGTCTGTGTTATTTTGTTATGGCAGCCCAAGCGGACTAAGACACTTCCCACAGTCCAAAGGAAGAAAAGTTCCAGGTTTGGTGTGATCAGAGTCCTAACTACATTTTCTTATGATTCTCTGGACTATGCATAACACTGCGCACTAATTTTATTTTCAAGCTTGTTTAATTCTTAGGAACAAAAATGAACGCAGCAGTTCCAAGGCTTGTATAATACACTATTATACATGCCCACTCCTTACCAAACATTGACGATGCAATAAATGGCATTGGCACAATCACGAAGCTAGTGAGAGATAAATCCCATTTAAATTGGATGGTTTGCTACACAGCCATGTGGAGGGAGTTAAATGAAGGCTGGGAAAGAATAAAATCTACTAGATATCATTTATGAAAAATTTATAGAAGAGTACCTAAATTAACCTCCCTGCCACGGCTCTGTAACAGGTTTTGAGGCTACAGAGCATCTTTAGTCACTCTTAAATTTTTTCCTAAAGCTCTACAGAAAATGGAGTAGTCTCAAGCCTCATCTGATGGCGTATTAGAAAGACTAATATCTAATAAGGAAAATGTTCCTAGGTAAGTCCTATTACAGGTAGCCTACTTGGATAATACTTTATTCTTCCAAACTTGCAACAAAAAGTGACAAAGGACAATATATACAGTGTTTCTTCCTACGATGTATACAGTGTTTCTTCCTACATTAAATGTTTTTTGAAGCACATCTTTTAAAACCATATAGATAGAACAAAAATTTTAATTATTTTGAAAACCTTTCCTAAATCATTAATGTATAACACAATAGAGAAACCCTAAATATATAGCTCAATAAATTATCACAAAGACAATATACCCTTGAAACCACCAGCTTGAAGAAACAGAACTTAATTCATTCTCTCCTTCTCAAAAGGAACTATCACATTTATTTTTAATTCCATACTGTAGTCTTGTCTATTCCTAATTTTTTTACAAATATAACACTATAGTATTTGTTTTTTTGTTTCTGTCTCTTAGCATTCAACACTATGTTTGTGTTACCTATTTTGATCCTTTGGCAATTGTTTTATGTTCCCATTGCTCCACGTTTTATGAGTATATTTTTCCATTCTATTATTTTTGGATATTTTGATTATTCCCAGTTTGGGGCACGTAAAACACGCTTCTATAAATATGGTTCACATGACTTTGACGACATGGAACTGTTGGGCCATAGAGTATAGGTAAATTCAACTTTAGAATATAATGTCAACTTGTTTTCAAAGCCATTGCATCAATTTCTAGTGTACTAAAAGTATTAATAGCTCCACATCCTCTCCAACACTTGGTATTATGTGTCTTTTTCTTTTTATCCACTGTAGTAGGTATATAACAGTATTACATTGTGGTTTTAATTTGAATTCCCAGATAAAAATTAAGTTGAGCACACTTGCATATTTTGTTGGACACTTGGATATCTTCTTTTGTGAAGTGTATGTCAGTCTCTTGCCATTTTTGGAGAAAGGAGTTTTCAGACTATTTTTAATTGATTTATATGAGTTACATAGTGTGAATATAAGGCCTTTGGCTTTTATACAGTTTGCAAATATTTCGTACCACTGTGTGACTTGACTCATCATAATGTTAATGGTGTCTTTTCATAAGAAAAAGTGTTGGGTTTTTTTGTAGTCTAATTTTGTTATAGTATTTTATGTGTCCTGTTTAAGAATCCATTCTACATTCTAATGTTATGAAGAATAATTCCTACATTACCTTCTAGATGCTTCATTGTTTTTACCTTTCCTTCTAGAATTTATTTTATATTCAAAGCAGGGATCAAATGTCACCTTTCCCATATGCATAGGTAATAGATCTAGTACCCGATGAAAGTTTTCTTAAAGCACTAAACATTGAGAGATAGTCCTTGACTTGGTAATTAAACTTAAGAATGACTACTTCCATTAGAACTCTCTCCACTGTTCCCGTTTTTTTTTTTTTTTTTTTTTTTTTTTTTTTTTTTTTTTTTTTTTTTTAGATGGAGTTTTGCTCTTGTTGCCCAGGCTGGAGTGCAATGGCATGATCTTGGTTCACTGCAACCTCCGCCTCCCAGGTTCAAGCAATTCTGCCTCAGCCTCCCAAATAGCTAGGATTATAGGCGCGTGCCACCACTCCCGACTAATTTTTGTATTTGTAGTAGAGACGGGGTTTCACTATCTTGGCCAGGCTGGTCTCGAACTCCTGACCTCGTGATCCACCTGCCTTAGCCTCCCAAAGTGCTGGGATTACAGGTGTGAGCCACCAAGCCCGGCCTCCACTGTACCCTTTCTCTTGTGCTACCTTGACTTTACAAAGGGATTGAGCTATTGTTTGTAGATAATGTTGATATTCTCTAGAGAGATATTTTGTTTTATCCATCTGGAGGCTATGGTCACAATGCATCCAAAGCTTTTGAAGTGCTTCTTGAGTCTGTGTAGTGGGAGGGCCACCCACTGTTCAGTCCGGGCCCAAAGCAGAGTTCTACCTATGAGCTCAGTTCTCCAATTCTTTGGTATGATAATGTTAATTAGGATCAGATCAGCACACAGGCAGCTCAGGGGTGATCCCAGAAGTTTATAAAGCATTATATATATATATATATATATATATATAGTTTTTATTATTATACTTTAAGTTCTAGGGTAAATGTGCACAACGTGCAGGTTTGTTGCATATGTATACGTGTGCCATGTTGGTGTGCTGCACCCATTAACTCGTCATTTACATTAGGCATATCTCCTAATGCTAGCCCTCCTCCCTCCCCCAGTCCCACAACATTTGATGGGAAGGCTTTTCTATAGCTGTTATCTCCCAGGTCCTTTCTGGTTTTGTGGGCTCTACTTTTCCATCATGTGGCCAGAAACTACACACTTTTCCTATTGTACCATGTTTTGAGCTGGGAGGACAGATAAGAAGGAAATCAACAGGGTTTATCTTGGCTCTCTGTAGCCAGAGCTCCATTATGATTAGAGGAATATTCCCTTCCCTTGGGATTTTGGTTCTTACAGCTTCCCGCTGTGAGCCATGTTGCTGCTGTCCATGTTCCTGCTTCAGACTGCCTGGGGTATGGGTGAGTGAATTCAGGAAAAAGAGAAAAAATGGGAGGGAGGTCTCCCTCATTCTCTCTGAGATTAAGAGAGAATGATGGGCCAGAACTAGAGGACTTTTCCCTGTCCAAACTATAGTAGTTACTTTCAAGTTTCAAATTGCATTGACTTCAGGTCAGGGGGCACTAAAGGATAAAAATGGCAAACTTCTAGATGGTTCACCAGTACTTTGAATTCTGGTGTTCTTCTCTGCTCTGCCTGCTGATATCATATACCAAATGCTGCCCATGAATTTTGTCCAGCTTTTATGGTTGAGTTCACTTAGAGAAAAAGAGATGTGTGTTTACACAATCTTACCTGGGATTGGAACTCTATGGTGAATGTTTGGCGAAGTTGCAAAAGCATTTCAAAATGGAAAGGCTAGTCTTTATAATAAATCATGGTGTAATAACTGGATATCCACATGTGAAATAATCAGCATTGAATTACACCTCAACATAAACAAAAAATAACTGAAACGGATCATAGATCTAAATGTACAACATAAAAATACAGTCACGTGTCACTTAACAATGGGGATATATTCTAAGAAATGTATCATCAGACAAATTTCATCCCTGTGCAAACATCATAGAGGGTGCTTAAACAAATACTGATGGTATACCCTACTACACATGAAAGCCATTGGTATAGCCTGTTGTTACTAGGGTACAAACCTATATAGCATGTTACTGTATTGAATATTGTAGGTAATTATAACACAATGGTTTTTGTGTATCTAAACATAGAAAAGGTACAGTAAACATACAGTAATATAATCTTATAAGTACCATCATATATGTGGTCTGTCATAGACAAAATGTTATGCAGTGCATTGACTGTATAAAACGGTCAGAAAGAAATCTATGTAAACTTGAGTTAGGGAGAGTCCTTGGATATGACATCAAAAGCATAATCAATTTTTAAAAAATGCATTAAATTGAATTTTATAAAAGCTAAAACTTTTAACTCCATAAAAGATACTGTTAGGAGAATGAAAAGACAATTCAAAGACTGAGGGAAAATATTTGCAAATCACATCTGGCAAAAGAGTTGTCTCCAGAATATACAAAAAACATTCAATATTCAAAAATAAAAAGCAAAACTAAAAAGCAATTAAAAATAGGCAAAAGATTTGAAAAATACTTCGCCAAAGAAAATAAAAGTATAACTAATAAGCACATGAAAAGATATTCAACATCATTAGCCATTAAGGAAATGCAAATTAAAATTACCACAAGATACCACTACACAACTATCGGAATGGCTAAAACAAAAAATGTTGACAGGACAAAGCACTGGTGAGAATGTGCAACAACTGGAACCCTGGGCTTTGCTGGTCGCAGCACAAAATTGTACAGTCACTCTGAAAAACAGTGGCAGTTATTATAAAGATGAATATACATCCACCCTGTGACCCAGCAACCCTACTTCCTGGTATTTATTACTAGAGAAATGAAAACTTGTTTGTGTAAAACTTGTAGGTATGTTGATCACAGCAGCATTTTTTATAAGTACCAAAAAATGTAACAATCCATATCTCTCAATGAGTGAATGGATAAACAAAGTGTGATATATCCGTATAATGAGATACTACTTAGCAATGAAATGAAATGGACTATTGATACAAAAAACCACCTTGGATGAATCTTAACTGCAGTAGACTAAGGGAAGGAAGCCATTTGAATGACATTCTGGAAAAGGCAAAACTGTGAGAACAGAGATCAGGTCAATGGTTGCCAGGGTGTATGGGTGGGGAGAAAGTCCGACTGCAAAGAAGGCTCTATGAGGTATTCACTGGGGCTTTGACATTGTTCTGTATCCTGGGAGAGCTGGTAATTATAATAAATGATGCATGTGTTAAAACTCACACAACTGTACTCCACGCAAAAGGAATTTTACTGCACAGAAATTTTAAAATGCTTCCAACAGAAGTAAAAAACAAACAAACAAACAAACAATAAGGACCAAAAAAATGCTGAAAAAAAAAGGCAAGTAATTAACCACTGCCCCCTCTAACAATGAAAAAGTGACTGGTATATTTTAAATATGAGAATACTCATACTTTGAATTATAAATGTAAAAGGAAGATTTTAAACAGTGGAGTTAATAATTTATGTTTAAAATAACCACTTTGGCTAATTTACATACAATATATTGATAGAAAGTTAGAACTGATGTTCATGTAGGGCATTAAGGAAAGAGGATTTAAATGAGTCCCAAGTATTCAAATGAGTTAAATAGTGGTACCTATAACTGAGCTACAGAAAACTGGAAAAAAAGAGACTGTTTGTCAATACAGCGAATTCAATTTAAAGCACGTTAAGTTTGAGGTGTAAAGCAATATTTAAGTCAAAGTGTGAAGTTACTGACATGACTCTTGGAGAAGTCTATTTCAGCATCTAGTACACTAAACCTCAGTTTTGTAAACTAGATGGGGAGCACTGGTTTAACTGAGTTGCAGGAAAATGTCCCATCACTAGTTTACTCCCATCGCATTAAATATTTTGGTTTACAAGAACGGTTCGGTCCTAAATATCTACTTTATTCCACAACAGAACCATGGAGAAAATTCCTAAGTAAACTTCCAATACAGTTAAGAAATCATCTATTGTTTCTACTTAGCAAAATCCATATCTTCAGGTCTCATTTCCATTAACATATCCATCATCATAATCTCATTTTTTTAAACAGGGACTTATGTGTAATTGTAATTCTTCACAGTGTCCTTACACATTTTTTAAAAAAACTTTCAGGCAAATATTCTAGGATTATACCACTTTGATGTAGAGATCCTGTGACTAAATTAGGTTTACTTTTTTTCTTTAGGGAGTTACATTTTCTTCTTTTTTCTCTTTCAGAATATCTGTATGTACAACATGATTCAATGTCTTATTCTTCCCAAATCATGAACACTATACTTAACTTTGCATTATTCTGCTCACTTGCATGCTTGCTTCCATGTTGTCATCTTTGATTGTTTTTGTTTTTCAAGCGCTTAACTCTTATTATTTCTTTGCTTGTTGTATTCTTTAGATTCCTTTAATCTTTCATTTTTAATTCCTCTAAATATGCATCATCTCTCACCACTTTATGCCCACTAAGATGGCTATAAGAAAGGCAGTTAATACAAACTTCAGTAAGAATGTGGAAAAAATAAATGTCTGATCCTTGCTGGTAAGATTATAAAATGATACATCTTCTTTAGAAAAAAGGTTGGCAGTTTATCACAATGTTTAACCTAGAGTTACCATGTATCAACAATTCTACTCCTAATTATATACTTAAGAGAAATGAAAGCATATATCCATATAAAAACTTATACACAAATGTTCATAGTAGTATTATTCACAACAGTGAAAAAGAAGAAAGAACTCAAATAACCATCAACTAATAAACAGAGAAATAAAATGTGTTATACATATAAGATGAAATATTATTCAGCAATAAAAAGAAACGAAATACTGATCCATACTAGGTTACGGGTAAGAAACATTGTGCTAAATGAAAGGAACCAGTCACAAAAGAACACATATTGTACAATTCCATTTATATAAGATGTCCAGAATAGGCAAATCTATGGACAGAAAGTAGATTAGTGATTTTTCAGAACTAGGGGTATGTGAGAGGGGGGAGTGACTACTGATGAGTACATGGCTTCCTTTGGGGATGACGATATGTTCTAAAATTGATTGCGATAATGGCTGAAGAATAACTGTGCACTTTCAATTGGTGGATTGTATTATATGTGAATTATATCACCAAATAAAACACAAATTAAAATTAGAAATTGGAAAATACGTTTAAAAATTAGACAATGATAAGTAAAAGTTTCAAAGATTTTTAGTTCTCCTATATGATTCAGGAGGATAAAAGACATACTGATTAATATTATTGTTGGTTAGGGAAATATGCTTGTTAAAATTTAAGAGTAATCATTAAATAAAAAAAAACTATAATTCCTAAACTGCTAAAAGGAAAATAAAAGAATATTAGAAGCTCATTCAATTAATAAAAATCAGAAGAGAAGAAAAAAGAAAATTTCCATTTATTTCCCTGTCACATAAAATTAAGAGATTCTCGGATTATTAAAACAAAACCAAAATATCCAGATATTTTTGGTGTAAAAGAAACATACACAAAATATAACAAGAGACAAAATGTTAAAAGATATGTAAACAGACATAGACAAATTCTAATAAAGAAATACTATATTTATGTTAAAAATGTTCTTTAAGACAAAAAGTAACAACAGGAACAGAGAGAAATCCAAATGATTAAAACAATAATTCAACTCCATTCTCAGTAAAGGATAGAACAATCAGACAGAAGATAATAAAGGAAACAGAGGTCTAGAGGAATGCAATAAACCACCAAGATCTAATAGATATATACAGGATATTCTACCTAAAAACAACAGAATACATATTCTCCTGAAGGGCACAGGAGACATTCTCCAGGACAGAATATATGTTAGGTAAGAAATTATATCTTGATCGATTTTAAAAGATAAATGTACAAAGTATCTTCACCACCCAGAGTGGGATAAAGTTAGAAGTCAATAACAGAAGAAAAACTTGAACATTAAAAAGTATGTGGAAATTACCAACATACATTTGATCAATGGATGAAAGACAAAATCACAATGAAATTAAAAAATATTTAGAGAAATGTGAAAATTAAAACACAACATACCAAAACTCATGGAACACTGTAAAGCAGTGACAAAAGGGAAATTTATAGTTATAAACATACTAAAAAAGAAGAAAGATCTCAAATACACAACTTAACTTTACAACTTGAACTAGAAATAGAAGAACAAACTAAATTCAAAGGTAGCAGAATGAAGGAAATAATAAATATTAGAGCAAGATAAACAATAGAGAAAATAGAAAAACAGTAGAGAAAATCAACAATACCAAAAGTCGATTCTTGAAAAAGAGCAACAAAATTGGCAAACCTTTAGTTAGACTGACCAAAAAAAAAAGAAAAGAGAAAGAAAACTCAAATTATTAAATTTAGAAATGAAAGTGGGGTCATTACTGCCAATTCTACAGAAATAAAAATGATTATAGGAGAGTACTATGAACAATTATACACTAATAAATTGGATAAGCTAGGTGAAATGGACAAATCCCTAGAAACATAAAACCTACCAAGATTGAATGATAAAGGAATAGAAAATGGAATAGATCTATAACCAGTAAGGAGATTGAATCAGTAATCAAATATACCACAACAAAGAAGCCCTGAACTCAATGGCTTCACTGATAAATTCTACCCAAACTTTTAAAAAATAACTAATACCAATGCTCAAACTTTTCCCAAAAAGTGAAGAGGAAGGAACAATTCCTAAATCATTCTATGAGGCCAGCATACTACATACTAATGTCTACAGAATGTAGCTGAAGCAGATTATTTTTAGAAATGGGAAGGGGAAGCAAGGAAGGAAGGAAGGAAGGAAAGAAGGAAGGAAGGAAGGGAGGGAGGGAGGGAAGGAAAGAAGGAAGGAGGGAGGGAGGAAGAGGGGAAGAAGGAAGGAAGGAAGGAAAGAAGGAAGGAAGGAAGGAAGGAAGGAAGGAAGGAAGGAAGGAAGGAAGGAAGGAAGGGAAGGAGGGAAGGAGGGAGAACGGGAGAAAGAAGGAGAAGGAAGGAAGGAAGGAAGGAAGGAAGGAAGGAAGGAAGGGAGGGAAGGAAGGAAAAATAGGCAAAATTCTCAATAAAAGGGTAGGCACGATTCTAATATAGAAAAAACTTCAGAGTATTAATATTGTAGATATGTCAATGAATTTGTAAAATGAAACAAAGAGGACAATTTCCATTAAAAAGCCGATTACCAACTAGGTCAGGAAAAAATTAAAAACCTGCACAGACACAAATATTACTGAAACTTAGTCGAATTTAAAAATCTACCCTCAAAAATATAAACTACACAAAAATAAACACAAACACATTACCAAAATCATTTTTTACAGGTTTTATAGGTCAGTTCTATCAACCATCACACAACAAATAACTCCATTGTGCCAACCACTAAGATATACTTCTCTGGTCGGGCACGGTGGCTCACGCCTGTAATCTCAGCACTTTGGGAGGGCGAGGTGAGCGGATCACTTGAGCTCAGGAGTTTGAGACCAGCCTGGGCAACATGGCAAAACCCTGTCTCTACCAAAAATACAAAAAACTTAGTCAGGCGTGGTGGCAAGCTCCTGTGGTCCCAGCTACTCGGGAGGCTGAGGTGGGAGGATCGCTTGAGCCTGTGAGGCACAGGTTGAG
Source organism: Symphalangus syndactylus (assembly GCF_028878055.3). Taxonomy (NCBI): domain Eukaryota; kingdom Metazoa; phylum Chordata; class Mammalia; order Primates; family Hylobatidae; genus Symphalangus; species Symphalangus syndactylus. The sequence goes on from NC_072424.2 coordinate 22,923,016, forward strand.
TGAACTGAGATTGTGCCACTACACTCCAGCCTGGGAGGCAGAGTGAGACCCCATCTCGGGAGAAAAAAAAAAAAAGGACCTCGCTGATCCCTGATGGCAGAGAGCATAACTGACTAGTGGCCCCAGCTACCGCACTCTGAAATTCATCATTTTATTCACACTGAGCCCATGCTTTCCAAGGGCTGTCCTTAGTCAAGGACTAAACATGGCAGAGATACCAAAGTGGGCCTGTTCCTGGGAGATGGAAGACTCCTTTGACAGGTAACTTTTGCCCAAGGCTGCACCACTGGTGTTAAACATTCTTAGAAGTACCCTGCATTCTCAGGCTCTTTCACTCACTTTCCTTTTCTTCCTTCTCTCCCTCACAAAGGCAGGTAGGCATTGTGGTCTAAAGTTCTCCCATTATCTCCCCTCCTCTCTCCCAATTTCCCCTCACAGGAGTTCCCCTAACACGTTTATTGCTTATCTAACCCCATCTTGGCTTCTGCGTCTCAGAGGACTTATGGTCCAAGTAAACAGAAGGTAAGATGGAGATGAGGAGCTGATTCACTCACTGATTGGCAGGCTCAGAGGACAACATCCATGTTGGTGGGTGGAACACAGTTCCTGGCAGAAGACTTAAATTGCTGGATTTCACCAGGGGTGACCTGAGAAAATGCACTGATAGAGAAAATACTTGAAGGTACAGCAATTCAGGCATTTGGAAGATGGGGAAAACACCTTCAAAAGAGAGTGGAGTAGACTGATTATCATTATGTTGTATTGATACCTGCAGAGGGATAATGAGAGACTGAAGGCCATTAACAAACCTTACTGACTAAATAAAAGAGCCAGTGGGTCTCTTTCATAGTTTTAAATGAGGCCCTTATGACTGATAGCAGAAATGCCAACATGAGTGACCAGCAGGGTGATGATCTAATTGTTATAGAGTTGCAGAGCTCCAGAGATGACAGAATGCTAAGCCAAAGAAGTTGTGTTATGCAAAAGGGCCATAGTTCAGGAGACCTAGGAACCTGAAATATGGAATAGGAATATATGAATGAATGCTTCTGAGGATGTTGGTTTTACCGGCCGCTTCCCTAGTAATACCTAGCATTGTGTTATGCTGGAAGACACTAAAGAGTTCTCTTCTCTCTTAGGTAACAGGTGCCCCCTCACAAACTGTCACCACTTCTTTTCTTGGCTGCCAGACTGATTAGTGGGATTAAATCACAGCATGACCCTACTGAGCCTGATACAAAAGAAAATGGTTTGCACAATTGAAACAGATGCAAGATTTAGGGAGCACGTACTGGCAGGAGCCATGGAAGTATGACCAGATTTAAATATTTGATAAAGGGCAATGAAATGTGAAGACTGGATAAATAAAAATTCATTGATTTTGGTGCATATTTTCAGGACCACAGAGATGTAATACCCTACCGAGGAGTCCAGGGAATGGAGCAAACTTGTTGCTAGAGTGACTCGTAGAAGCCTGAAAAATGCAATGTCCAGTACAAGTGAAATTGAAATGCCTGAGTTGTCCTGGCTTATGGAAGAGAAAGTTACAAAAACACTGAGAGAAGGGGATATGCTGGAATGGTTCATATTATATGAGGCCAGAAGAACTACCAGGTTGTGTTCCATGGGAGGATTGAGAGGACAAACTATGCATTAAGGCTGTTATGAATATGCTGATGAGAGAGGCACCAGTATTATAAGGAGGCTTAGAGTTGGCTCTCCTCTTCAGAGCAGGCCTGAAAATAGGAGAGATAGTCACAGGGCTAGGTTTGTTAATTGCCATAAAAAGATGGAGACCCAAAGTAATAGATGAAAGGTGTCAGTGCTTAACTGCCAGAATCCAGAAACCACAATTACCATAATTAGATCAACAAGATTGGATGAACTGCCAAGGGGGTTGGCTCACAAAGAGTTGTAGGAATTATTAATAAAGCATGGTATTCTGAAGGGCAAAATAGGTGGACAGCCAACAGTGGTACTATTTAACATCTGGTTTCATTTTAAGTAAGAATGAAGGAACAGGAGACTGAGGGTTGTTGCTTCAATGGAGGGTCATGTTTCTCTTCACAGTTCCCAGATTTCAGCTAATTTTAAAATCCAAAACCCATTAACTAATCAGGTGACTGAGTCCATAGAAGGAAGGTCCCTGAAACATTTTGAAAAATGGGTAAAATGATCCCTGAAAATACCTACACCATATACTTGATTATATGCACAGGTATATGCATGAGGATATATATATACAGTACAGGAGGAATAAGCAGACATTTTGACTCCTATTAGACATGAGGTAGAAGTGACACAGATAGCCAAGCATTCAAAATATCATCATGGCCTCTAAAAGAGTTGGGGTGTTCAGGGCGTGGGGGCACATAACAAATTCTGACTAAATTCTTGCTCACAGTATGCCCACTATGTCAACGGATCCACCCATTGGTCATTTCCCCACTCTTTAAGTGTATAAATAGAACTGATGTACAAGGTAGCTGGAATAACCTCTACACTGTGTCCCTGGCTTATAGTATAAGATCAGTCATAGTGGAAAAGACCAACTGGTAATCTCTGAAACTACTCCCAACTGGACAAGTTAATAAATACAAAATGTTATGTCATCCAGTGATATAGAAAATTAATGCCACCATAAAAGTCTAAAAGTTACAGGGACAGTAGTCTCTACCAAATTTCCATTTAATTTATTTCTTTACAATAAATAATTCAGACTTTTCTGACTCAGATACATCTACTTTTCCATTTTACAAACAAGAGTTTATTTAATAAATTATTCTTTTCAATTTTTGAATCATTTACTATATTATTTCACAGCAACAACAAGAAAAAAAAAAACCTTTAGTTCAATATATGAAAGGACTGAGATTTAGAGAAGCTAGGTGACTGGTATAGTTTGGATATTTGATCCTCCAAATCAAATGTTAAAATTTGATACTCAATGTTAGAGGTGGGGCCTAACGGGAGGTGTTTGGGTCATGGGGGTAGATCCATCATGAATGGATTGGTGCCGTCGTTGTGTCTTATGTTCCCATGACAGCTGGTTATTTAAAAGAGTCTGGAACTTCTGTCCTCTCTCTCTTGCCTACTTTCTCACCATGTGATCTCTACACATACCAGCTCCCCTTCCTCTTCCACCATGAATGGAAACAGCCTGAGGCCCTCACCAGATGTAAATGCCAACACCATACTTCTTGCACAACCTGCAGAACCATAAGCCAAGTAAACCTCTTTCCTTTATATATTACTTAGCCTCAGGTATTCTTTTATAGCAATGCAAATGGACTAAGACAGAAAATTGGTGCCAGGAAGTGGTATGTTGCTATAAACATACCTAAAAATGTAAAAGCAGCTTTGGAACTGGAGTGCTCATAAGATAGGAAAATGAGGGAAAGTTTGGAACATCTTAGAGATTGGTTAAGTGGCTGTGACCAAAATGCTGATTGAAATATAGACAGTAAAGGCCATGTTGAGGGTCTCAGACTGAAATGAGGAAATCATTGGAACTGAAGCAAAGATAACCTTTGTTATGCCCTGTCAAAGAACTTTGCTACATTGTGTCCATGCCAAGCAGCAAAGTGCTCAAGAAGTAATGTGGCTGCTTTTAACAGCTTATGTTCACATGCACGAGCAAATGAATAACCTAGAGTTGGAATGTATAATCAAAAGGAAAGCAGGGGATAACAATTTGTAGAATCCTCAGCCTGGCCATGTGGCAGAGAAGGAAAGAGTGTTTTCAGAAGAGTGCTGGGGTAGCACACACTTGTTAAAGAATGTAGCATGAATAAAAGGAGCCAGGTACTATGAGCAAAGATAATGGGGGAAAGACCCTGAAGGCATTTCACAAATCTGGCAGGCTTCTGGGCTTCCCATCACAGACCAAGAGCCCAAGGAAGACGGTACGGTTTTGGATGACAGGCTTGGGACAACATTGCCATGCCCCATCTCCAGAAAGTGCTCCCCACATCTCGCTGCTCAAATGGCCCCAGGTATTGCCCCTGCTGCCACTGAAGGAGGCTAGAAAGTATGAGTAGTAGAGGCTTGGCAGCCTCCACTGAGATTTCAGGGGATGTATTGAAAAGCCTGAGTGCCCAGGCAGAAGCCTGCCATAGGGGTGGAGACCCTGCAGACAGATGCTAGTGAGGCAATGCTGAGCAGAAATATGGGGTTGGAGGCCCTGAAGAGAGTACCCACCAGGGATTGCCTAGTAGAGCACAGCTATGGTACATCCATGTTCCCAGGGTGCAGGACATGGAACCAAGGGAGATAATTTTGGAGCTTTAAGATTTAATGTCTTCCCTGCTAGATTTTGGATGTTCATGCAGCATGTTATCACTATATTTTGACCAATTTCTCCCTTTTGGAATGAGATTACTCAATATCTGTTACACCATTGTATCTTGGAGATAAATAACTTGATTTTGATTTTACAGGCTCAAAGCTGAAAGGAACTTGCTTTGAGTCTCGGATGAGACTTTGGATTCTGGACTTCTGAGGTGATCCTGAAACAAGTTAAGACTTCTGGGAAGTATTGGGATTAAATGACTATATTTTGTATGTGAGAAGGACACAAGGGATTTGAGGGGCCAGGGATAGAATGCTATAGTTTTAATATTTGACCCTCCAAACCACATATTAAAATTTGATACCCAGTGTTGGAGGTTGGGTTGCAGGGGCAGATCCCTCATGAATGACTTGGTAGTGTCCTTATGGTAGCAAATGAGTTCTCACTCTATTAGTTCCCATGAGAGCTGACTGTTTAAAAGAGTCTCTGGCTCTCACTTCTTCTCTCCCCATGTGATTTCTACACATGCCAGCTCTGCTTCCTCTTCTGCCATGAGTGGAAGCAGTTTGATACCCTCACCAGATGCACATGCTGGCACCCTACTTCTTGTACAGCCAGCACAACTGTGAGCCAAATAAACCTCTTTTTATAAATTACCCAGCTTCAGGTATTCCTTTTCAGCAATACAAACAAACTAAAGTAGTGACCTACTTAAGATGGCATAAACATTAAGAACAGAGCCAGGCTATGTCTGTAAGTGATCTCCCTAGTACTGGCCCAATTATGTTTACCATCAGAACTACGCACAATATAGAGGTAAAATCTAACAAAGAGTTTGAGAACCAGCCCGTACAGAACAATGGCTAAACTGCAAAGCTGACACACTCAGCCCTGTTACCAAAATAACAGCAATAACAGTAAAAATGGCCTGATTGAGGGGTCTCCATAAATGTTAACCTGTTTTAAAATCTCTTAAAGTTTAGCAGTAGCTTTATAAAACTTAATAATTAATAAGCTTCAAAATATCCTGTCCATATTTTTCTTAACAATGACACAGTTTTTTAAGTGATCTAATTTACATTTCACTACTGGAAGAATTTAAATGACAAAAAAACCATCAAATATATTTTATCACACACAAAGATTAGAATATTTTATTTTACATTGTCCATGATGACAACATAATAAATAGGATGATCTCTAGGACATGGTACACATTAACAGTAATTTTCTTTTACTGAACAAAAGAGCTATTGAATTTAAATACGCACACAAATTCAAAAGCTTAAAATAAAAAACCTGAAGATTCAAATAATTTACATACATATTCAACTTTGTGAAATTTTGCACTTAACCAAACTTTCAGTGGATTTTCTTCCAGACTATTCTGCATCAAAAAGTTTTTTTAGGCCAGGCGTGGTGGCTCACACCTGTAATCCCAGCACTTTTGGAGGCCCAGGTGGGCAGATCATCTGAGGTCAGGAGATGGAGACCAGCCTGGCCAACATGGTGAAACCCCCTATCTACTAAAAATACAAAAATTAGCTGGGTGTGGTGGCAGGTGCCTGTAACCCCAGTTACTCAGGAGCTGAGGCAGGAGAATTGCTTGAACCCGGGAGGTGGAGGTTGCAGTGAGCCAAAATAGCACCACTGCACTCAGCCTGGGTGACAGGGTGAGACCCTGTCTCAACAACAACAACAACAACAACAAAAACAAAAGTTGTTTTAATGCATTCAATAATGCTTGTTCAATTGTAACTTCTAGTACTTTCTAAAACCATACCGTAACTTTGTTAATAGCCTTAAAATTCATTTGTTTTCTGAAGTACAAAGTTGTAAAATATTAAACATATTTAAGATGTTTCCTCAAATTTCATTTTAAGGAACAATTTAAAGTACGAATGCACTTTTTACACATATTAGTGATAAATATGTTTATAGAAATTATAGTATTTTAAGGTGCATGGATGAACATGATTGTTTTCAGAGTAAACTGACCAATATGGCAAAGGTTTCTCTTATCGAGAGAAGTAGAAAAATGAACAAGGAATGTGTAAACTGTAGAAAATACTTTACAAATCTGAAGGGCTGTAAATGGAAATAAGAAATTGAAATTGTTATATATGGGCCCATATGGAGGAATTAGGAGAGATATCACAGGGAGGCAGATTTCAGCTCAGTTATAAAGAACAATTTGTTATCTGATGATAGAAAATGCTATCTGAGGAGCTGGTGAGCTTCCTGTCATTAAAGGCATTCAGGCATAAAACTGATCAGTGGTTGGGCAAATTATGTCCACAGGCTGAATTCAATCCACCAGCTGTTTTTATAATAAAGTTTTATTGGAACACAGCCATTCCCATTTGTTTCCATATTGGCTTTGTCTGCTTTAACACTATAGCAGAAGAGTTGCATAGATGCGATGAAGACCATACAGCCCACAAATCTTGAAATATTTACTATCTGGCCCTTAATGGAAAATGTTTGCTGACTCCAGTGAAGAAGATATTAGAAATTCAAATACTTTATGGACGTCTGGACAAGACAATCAACAAGATGATGGTTACTTTGTGTTTAGACAAGTTCCAAATACATCGTCTGTGCTAAGGATTGAGTTGTACAGGTCTTTACTGTATGGCAGCCCAGCCAAGTTGGTGAGTGTTGGTTAAAATTCATACTGCACTATTTTCAAACTTGTGTGCCATGATGTGGGGCTTTATCTGCCAGAAGGAGAAGTCATATTTGTCTAATTTGCACAAAGGCACCCAAATGACCAGCATAAACTTCACACGTGAATAATAATGTTAACAAAAATAAGATCTCTTCCAATCCAGAGGATCTATGATCTCATAACACAGATATTTTATAACTTAAACTCCTAACCCAGAGTCTCTACATTTACATCCCACGGAAATGAAAATAAATGTTCCCTGAAAACAGTTTTCATGTTTTGAGAATGCTACAAACTATAACCTCTCTTGTAGAATGATACATTGCAAATTAGCATTTTAAAAGCTCTGAGAAGTAATGCCAGTTGAAAACCAACCAAAAGAGCGCTATTTAACTTTAGGACACATAGCATTTTACAAAGCTGCTTCATTGTGGAACCCTTTTTATGAACCTACGACAAATATGTCACACAATTAACAAAATTAACTAAGAAATAAACAAATTGGTTTAGTTCTTGTAGAAGTAACTAATCCATGTGGTGCATGCATTGTTAATTTCATTAATTAAAACAGGCTATAATTATTGATGTGATGGGGGACACAAAGTTATCCTCTTTCCACTGAATGCATTAGCTATTAAATAGTGTAACAGCAAAATAATCTTGCACAAGTACATTTCAGCTATGTTCCCTCTGCTCTGTGGGATATATTTAAGCATATAAAGCTATTCAAGACATACTCTATGATACTTTAAGGTTACAGAATTGGTCGATTATCTAACAGATTGACAGGACATATATCAGAATATAGGCTTGACAAGTTCAAAGTCAGTCAAAGCAAACTTTTACCTGAAGAAGGTGACAAAAAACTGCACAAGGTCCATGATTGTATTGTGTTGTGAGAATGCAATCTGAAAAATCAAAATAAAAAAAATTGAAAGTATGTTCTTCTCTAAAACCTGTGGTGATATTTCATGACATTTGTAAATATAGTTTTTCTAAGTCATCAAGACATTTGGATCATGATATTATAAATCAAATATATGATGGAATCAAAACTTCATCTAGAATACCTAATATATCCAACTGCTAATGATGGTCATAGTGTAGAATGTGACATTAAATACTTTAAAAACTATTAGAAAATTACTTTAAGGATGCACGCTAAGAGTTTCATGTGAAATACTATGACAGATTAAATATGCCTAACCAAACAACCCACATTTCAACTCAGTTAAGAAAACAGGGAATTTTCTCCCTATATATCTTCATCTGGGGAAGCTTTATATATATATATATATATATATATATACATACAAATGTTTTGTTACACACCATTCAAATAATAAAATATGTCACATCATTTTAAAACTTGTTAATGTTAATAAGTTAATTTTAAAAGGTGAAACTGGCCAAAAAGTTAAAGTTGTTCTCCATTTCTGTTAACATTATAGAGATCATACTATAACATCTGTCCTGAGGAAGTGTATTATAGTGTATCAATCAACAAGATAGCATCTGGATAGAGAATAACTGATTGTGTAATGTGGCTTTTCACTTACTAGCCCTGTATATTTTGAAAAACTAGTCTATTTCTCAGTCTTCCCATATGCGAATGGTAATAATAAAAGCATCTACCTTATAATGTTATAGAAAATCTAACTGAATTAATAGAAATTTAATGCTTACCATAATTTCTGGCATGTAAAAGTTACAATATAAACATTATTAAACTTTTGTATCATGTATAAATGAGATGTCAATATAAATGAGTTTTCCCACATTGCTGAAGCTAAACCATTCAGGTATTAAAATCTCTTTTTCTTTTAATAATATTTTATGAAAATGTTTCAAAAACATAATAGAATTTCTACTGAAAATGGACTAAAAGGAATGAGTTTTCTCTCCTGCTGTAAACAACTGGAAAACTACGTGAAGTATCTGAAACAACCAATTTCAGGCATTGGACAAGTGGTCAGAGATTATGATCCCTGAATGAAGAAAAACAAAGGAAATGAATCCTATAATTGTCCCAGCTTTCAGTGCAAGGAAAGAACACTAAGGAATTTAAATGGCACTCTAAAATAAGGGATATCAGTATTTCTTATGTAAAGAATTACAGTAAGGTGAGAAAATGATTCTTTGGCATGTACATGTAAGCTTAAATATAGTAATACTCATTTCCTACAAGCTGCTAAGCTATTGAATTATGAAACACTTATACAAAGGCTGAAGAAAGATAATTGGCATAGGAGATTGGTTATAGGTGAAAATATCATAAAAGATTAAAGAAAAAACATCTTTTGAACTTTAAAAAAACGAATTTTCTTCCCAGGTGATTGTCCATAAGAATGTCATAGAAATGAAGCTTATCAAAGAATACTGTCAACAAGAACTTAAATCCATGGTAACAGAATTCTGGAAACAATAATTAAGAAGAGGAAAATCTTCGAAATGATAATATTTTGAAATCATAATAAAGAAAATTAGTTTATTTAAGACAAATTGGAATAGGAGGAAACCTTATGCAATGTTGATAAATACCTAAATGAAAAGGGGGCATAAGGACCTTGAACAAAGGCTTGAATAATTAGCAAATATATAAAAAAGAGAACAGATGAAATAACAAATAAACTAATAAATATAACATAAAACTAACTGAATAAGATAAAGTGTAATTGCAGTAAATGTCAACAGGCTGAATCCACATTGAAAGACAGAGATTTTTGCAGTAAAGATACAATTCAGCTTTATGTTTTTAGCAGAAAACACATATAGAACAGTGACACATTTTTATCCAAAATACAAAATACTGTAAGAAGATATAATAGGCACTTAAAAACAATAAAACATATAAACCAATATTAATAGCAAAGTGAAATTCAGAGTCAAAACCTGATCAAATAAAACACTGAGACAAAGAAAATATAACAATAACAAAACAATATGCACCAAAAATACAGACCAAGTAAGTAAAAACACAATGCCTGGACATATAAGGGGAATTTGATAATGGAAAATTTTGGAAGAAATTATTAATATGCATATCTCTTTTAAAAGTTATCTGATCAAAGAGACACAAAATTGATCTACTTGTATCATTTAAATCATGTAAAAATATTCAAGAAATAGTCACTAAACAAGCTCTGTTCTAGGTGCTAGTGACACCATTGTAATAAGACAAAGCTCCTATTATTATGGCGTTTATTTTCTAATAGCAGGAGGGAGAAAATAACCAGGTAAACTTGTAGGGGGAAATCATAATTGTTGACAGTGGTGTTTTGAGTGGAAAAAAACAAAGATGATATGAGCTAGGAGGATTTGCGGCTAATTTGGATCAGGTAGTTAGAGCTGCTGGCCTCACTAAAGGGGTGATATATGTATGAGCTTATATCCAAATAAGAAATTTAAAACCACACAAATATCTGTTGGTAGAGGTTTCTCAAGTGTAAAGATGATGATTAGGTTAGACACGTTTATGAAAAGTCATAAGATGTGGAGCATTGTGAGCAAAGGACAGAGTAGTTGTAAATAAATTCAGATTAGAAAGCAAAAAGCAAGTCACACAGGTCTTTGGCCATGACAAAGAGTTTGGAACATGTTATAAGGGCAATGGGAACCCATGGAAGGTTTTGAGCTATGTGAATGACATGATCTAACTCTCAAGAAAAATATCATTTTGGCTGTTGGGTGAGAAAGAAATAATTGGGGAAATCCAGAAGAGAAAAGAAGAGGATATTTGATTTTTCTAGTTGTAAGGTGATAGTAGCTTGCACAAGAGTAGCAGTCATCAAGACAAAAATAAGTAGTTAGGTACATAATTTAGAGAGAGAAGTGAGGAGACATGCTGAAGGATTAGATATGACAGGTGAATGAAGGAGAAGAATTAATCATGACTATTGCAGTTTGCTCTCACAAGAACAAGTGGAAAGATGATATTTCTACTTACTGAGAATAGAAAAGGGCCAAGAGGATCAAGGGAGAAATAAGAAAAGAAAAACTTACTTAGAATATGTTAAATGTGAAATACCTATTAAATGTTCAAGAGTAGACAGCAACTACTAGCTTGAAGTTCAGAGGAAAGGTTAGATTTAAAAATTTGGAAATCAAAGGAACATAAATGTCATTTTAAATCATGTACTTGTATGATAGTCCCTAGGAGACAGAATAGATGCAGGAGAAATTATCTCTAAGAGGATATTCAGGGCCACCCCATCATTAGAGCTTAAAAAAAAGAAGTGGAAAGGTAGGTGGGAGGAAACCAGGAAATGGTTGTGTCAAGACGGTCAAAGAACAGAAATGTTGCAAGAAGAAAGTAGTGGTGGATTATGTTGGTTAAGATGAGGATGAAAATATAGCTACTGGATTTGACATGAACTTCAGGAGTAATTTAAACAAATGAACTTTCAACAGAGTGGTGGGGATGTTAATACAAACAGAATAAGGAGAATGTGGAACATGACACAGTAGAAACAAACTACAGGCTGAAATTTCAAGAAGTTCTGTTACAAAACAGAGCAGAAATCATCAAGAACGCAGACGATTTAAAATATATTTTTAATCCATAGAACATTTTAAAAAGAAGACAATAAACATTGTACAGAGAAAGTATTTTAAAAATCTAAATGACAGCTTTTATGAGCTATATTAACATATTCCATTAAAATAAAATTAAAACTATAATTTCACATATGGCAAAAACAGGCTTAACTACTTAGAAATTAACAAATGCAATCCAAGGGACAGAGTTCTGAGTGGGTGGTGGGAGTAGCAGGATAGTTTTTGATATCCTTGACTTCCAATATTAAAATATATAGCAGCTAAATTGAAAAGCCAAAAAAAAAAAAAAAAAAAAAGAACAACTATTCTAACAAAAGTAAGTGGCAGATAATTCCCTTAAACGTCAAAACATAAACTGGTACGGGTAAACGACAAACTCAAGATGTGGATGGTACCAGTGTCTATGAGGCAGGAAAAACAGGGAATCAATAGGAAAACTCAAAAGTTTCAAAAGGTATTAACTGAAACTAGGCCAGGCCAATTTGAACAAGGAAGTGAAAACAGAAGTGTAGAGTTGCTCAATACAAGAGTAGGTTAATTGAAGGGATCCTGAGGAAGTTCTAAAGAAGCCTGGAACAGTTGGAGTACATGAATTTTCAAAAGCAACCAGTCAAATCTCTTTTCCAGGATTGGTCTCATAATGAGGAGAAACTGCTAAAAGTGAAAATCAAAATTAAGCAGAACAAAATAAATACAGACAAAACAAAGAAGGTCCAACAAAAGTGGGGAAAGGAACTGAAATGGAAAATTTTCAAAGAGCAAGCGGCACATTTTTAGGGGAAAAAGTATTGATTGTTAAAATATATAATATTCAAATATGGGTCTTCACTAATCCCTTTGTGCAATCCCTATTTAACTTATTATCACTCCCAAATATCTGCCATTCTTTAACATATAAAGGATTTGGCATTTCTTTAATTTAAAGTGTGTATAAGTAGTGAGAGTAACCAACAGAGTAACAATATACTTAAATTGATGAAGCACATGATTCAGGCTGGAACTGCAGAATTTTATTATGGTTTACCTGCCATTTGTGGGTCCATATAACTAAGTACCTTATAAGAAAGACCATAATTTCAGGCAAGTAAGCAAGACATAGGCACACATGAAACATCTCTATATATTTTTTTTACATCTGCCCAAAGAATATTTGAATAAATAAAGTAGCCAGGGGAAAATGACTACTTCTTCAAGTAAAAGTCACAAAGAACCGAAACATTCTAAAACTTGAAATAATTATATTATCTATCTTTACCTATTAATAAATATAATAAAGACAAATGTAAAAGTTTTCATAAGAAATACGAATGCTATTTTAATTCCAGCTTGTTTTCAGAGAATAAGCTGAAATACCACTTCTTTGGCGTGATGAGACACTTGGACCTCCCAAAATTAACACTGTTTTTAAAATTATCAAAAATAATAGCTGCGGTTCAAATTAGGTTACACATGATACTTGAACATTAAGTAAAGTACTGATTGAAGACCTCAACCAACTCCTGCTACAGATATACTCTCCTACCTTTTACAATAAGGAGTATTAATGGTGGGATGAAGTTTATGGGTAAAGTCTCTATAAAAAGTACCATCTGAAATACAGACTTTCTTAAAAACTAATCCAAGGGACACTCAGAGTGACTAATCTGTTAAAATAAATGGCACTCAAGAGTAAATGTAGACTCAGCACAAGCAGTTTTTGTACTTGGAGTCCCATCTGGAGGCTACAGGCTCAGGTTGAATATATTCCATACTGGCTATTCAACAGAAGAGTCAGCACTACAATTTGTTGTACAAATATTTCAAAATGTTCCTCCACCCGAGACTTTCCATAGAAAATTCCACAGGAAATTCCCTATGGAAAATACTGTTGTAGTCCATTGTCAGGTATATACTTTAAAAATAAGACATATTGATTATGGAAATGGAAGGCAGATCCAAGGATGATTTGGTAAAATTAGTAAGCAATGCCAAGCAGACACTAACTCAGTCAGATTCTCTTTCAAGATTCCCTCTTAAGGGGTATACATTTATGCATATATCAAATAAATCACTAAGTATCTATTATATTCTGGGCATTGTACCAGGTACTTGGATGTATCAGTTAAAAAAAAAAAGCTAGCAGTGAAAAAATTCTTACTGAGAGAGCAGATAATAAATGGTGATAATAATAAATTACATAATATGTTGGAACTCAGTAAGTGCTATGAGAAAAAAGAACATGAAAAATGTCCTGTCTTCTACTATTCACATGGGTGGGACAAGAAATCGCTCTTTAACATCTAAAAATATGCAGAAGTGCTGAGATCAAACAGAAAAATTTGATACAGAGAGCAGAAAGAAATGAAGCACAGCATTAGGTTCAAGTGTATCTGGCTATCCTCAGTTTTTCTCTGTCTACAATAGCATACAGCAATTCCAGGCCCCTTCTAATAAAACTGGAAAGTGCAGGGATGCCCAATCTTTTGGCTTCCCTGGGCCACAGTGGAAGAAAAAGCATTGTCTTATGCCACACATAAAACACACAAACACTAATGATAGCTGATGAGCCAAAAACAAAAAACAAATCGCAAAAAAATCTCATAATGTTTTAAGAAAGTTTACAAATTTGTGTTGCACTGCATTCAAAGCCATCCTGGACTGCATGTGGCCCGTGGGCTGCAGGTTGGACAAGCCTGGTTTCTAGGAAAAGGAGTAAGCACAAATGAGAATCATTCTTAAGTGATGCAGGGCAACTGGTCTTCACATGGCTTGCTCTGTATCATGTAGGTCTCACCGCAAATATTATACTTCTTAAAGACACTTATGTAGTTTACCATCCCCTTACTGTATAGTATTATATAAAACTATGTTTTTCAAACTACAATCTAAAATTATTTTATTTTACTGGTTGATCATTAGTTCAAATGTCTTTTCCCCACTAAAATGTAAGCTCCTCGAGAATAGTAGCCTTGTTCATATTGTTCACAGCACTCTTCCAATGACTAGAACAGTAGTTAGTAGACAGTATATAGAAAGCACTCAGTAAAACTATTGAATAAATAAATAAATTATTATAAATTAATGAATATAATTTAGAAATATAATTTAGAAATATTTATAAATATAAATAAATAACTTCAAGAAATTTATAGAATAGATTCAATAGCAAGATTTAGCATGGGAGTATTCTTAAGACTTCAAATATCCTTATTAAGAGCTATGAAAGGAAGAAGGTACAGATGTTATTGTATCTCAATTAGGTGGCATTACATGAAATATTATTTATTAATGTGTTAAAAATGATACCATCTTAAAAGAATGTTTATTTAGCCAACTGCTTTTAAAAAACAGTGAGACAAATCAATAATGGCAACAATATTCTAAATTTGTATTTTCTATGAAAGTATATCTTCTCAGGGTATGGGATATTTATGACTGTAAAATCTATTATGTTCTAATTAGGAAGATTCCTATTTGTTGATGCCATGGCTAGAACATGACACTTGCAAATAACGTTTTCCATTTAGTTCTCTGGTATTCCCATGAAAAATATGACATGTTTACACAAATTACATTTAAAGTTAGTTTTAAAACTTAAGCCAGTATAAATGCACCTTTGTAATTCTGTCTTCTGTAATAATTTCATTATACAGCGATTATTCAAACAAAATCATCAAAATAACGACTGATTAATGACACAATTTCATATTTTCATTTTCCCTATCTGTTTAAAAAAACCCCAAAATAATTGATAAGACATGCTAAAAATTAAGTTAGCTGAAACTACAGTAACCCTGATAATACAGTTTGTCAATTCAAATGTAAATGTAAATTCATATTGAAAACATGTCCAAAATCTAAAACTTGAATTTAAGATATGCTATATTTTTCATGAATTAATAATGATCAATATTTTAAATTTTATGATTTTATGAAAAAGTTGCATTAAATGCATTTGGACAGAGAAGTAGATTAATAGCTTGATATTTACTACAAAATGTCAAAATTTGTGAGAGAAAATTTCTTATTTTATGAAAGATAAATTGATGTGTTTGTGCAAAATGTCAGCTTGCCATACATAATAAACTGATATAATATTTCAGATAAACAAAAATGAAAATATAATATAAAAGAATGTGCTAAAATTATCAAGTTCATCTAATGAATTGAAGGGAAAGAGAGGGTCTTGCAAACCACTATTTGGATTAAAAAGCATAGTTACATAAAGGATGCTAGTTAACTAGTCATATCTTAAAGACAATCGGGCTGTTTCAGGCAAGCAACTAGAGATCTTATTAGGTTATATTCTTACTTGTTCTTTTAAAAAATATAAATAAATTCAAATTGGAGATTAAATTAGCTGTTACTAAGATCCACTATGATAATGTTCCATATAAACTTTCAACAGATAATTAACACAATAATAATGTGTATAATTCAGACAAGGTAATATTTTTAAAAATATGGTTACGCAGAAAATAGACAATTGTAAAAGACAAAATAAAACATATTTCTGGAATAAAACATGAGGAATAAATATACCAGATAGTTCTGCATAAGTATTATAGCATATTATTCTGATGAAAAATCCTTGGATATTGTTTATAAACATTAGTTTAAGTTTTTTCTATAGCAAACACATGCCTAATGAATGAAGGCACTCATAACTTTCCTCATGGTTTAATACACAAACTTAACTGGCAAAATGCTCTCTTTAACCCCAAAAGAGGTTTCTGTGATTCTCCTCCAAACACTTCTTAATTCCCTTGCTTAAATTTCCTCAGTGTTTCTCCTTTACTTTTATGACGTCCAATCACATTAACATATCATATACCAATCTTAAAAACTTAGCCCTTGCTTCTTTCTCTGCTAATAGTGTTAACACTGCAGTCAAATAACAGTACAGGCATATGCTGGAGATGCTGCAAGTTTAGTTACAGACTACCGCAATAAAGTTAATATCGCAATAAAATGGGTGACAAAATTTTTTTGGTTTCCCAGGGCATATAACAGCAACGTTTGCACAGTGCTGTAGCCTATTAAATGTGCAATAATATTATGTCTAAAAGAAAATATATATAAAATACTTTATGGCTAAAAAATGCTAATGATCACCTGAGCCTTTAGCATGTTTTCTTTTTGCTGGTGGAGAGTCTTGCCTCGATGTTGACGGCTGCTGCCTGATCAGGGTAATGGTTGCTGAGGGTTGGAGTGACTGTGGCAGTTTCTTAAAATAAGACAACAATGATATTTGCCACATTGACTGACTGCACCTTTCAGGAAAGATTTCTCTGCAGCATGCAATGCTGTTTCATAAAAATTTCCTAACAGAACTTCCTTTGCAATTGGAGTCAATCCTCAAATCCAGCTGCTTCTTTATCTAGTTTATGTGATATTCCAACTCATTGTCATTTCAACAATGTTCACAGCATCTTCACCAGGAAAAGTTTCCACCTCCAGAAACTACTTTCTTTACTCATCCATAAAAACCAACATCTCATTAATAAAGTTTTATCATTACATTGCAGCAATTCATTACATCTTCAAATTGCACTTCTAATTCTATTAATATTGCTTATGCTATCTCTACCAAAAGTGCAGTTACTTCTTCCACTAATATCTAGAACCCCTCAAAGTCATCCATGAGGGTGGGAATCAACTTCTTCCAAACTCAAGTTAATGTTGATATTTTGATCTACTCCCATGAATCATGAATGTTATCAAAGGCAACTAGAATGATGAATTCTTTCCAGAGATTTTTCTTTGCCTAGATTCATCAGAGGAATCATTACCTATGTCAGCTATAGCCTTACAAAATGTATTTTAATAAAAATAGTACACAAAATCAAAATTACTCCTTGATCCACAGGCTGCCAAATGGTTATTGTACTTAGATAATTCTTGCATCACTATAAAGAAATACCCAAGACCGGGTAATTTATAAAGAAAAGGGGCTTAATTGGCTCATAGATCCACAGGTTGTACAGGAAGCATGATGCTGGCATCTGCAAGGCTTCTGGGGAGGCCTCAATAAACTTAGGATCATGGTGAAAGGTGAAGGCGGTGCAGGCACAGGAGCAGGAATGGGAGAGTGAAGAGGGGGTACTATACAAATTTAAACAACCAGATCTCTCAAGAACTCACTCACTATCAGCACCAAGAGAACAGCACGAAGGGGATGGTGCTAAACCATTCATGAAGGATCCATCCCCATGATCCAATCACCTCCCACCAGGCCCCCACCTCCAACACTGGGGATTACAATTGAACATGAGATTTTGGTGGGGATGCCACCCAAACCGTATCAGTTATTGTGTCAGCAGGCATGAAAACAACATTAATCTCCTTGTACATCACCATCAAAGCTCTTGAGTGACTAGGAACATTGTGAATGAGCTGTAATATTTTGAAAGAAGTCTTTTTTTTCTAAGCAGTAGGCCTCAACAGTGGGCTTAAAATATTCAGTAAACCATGCTGTAAACAGATATGCTGTCATGCTGGCTTTATTGTTCCATTTACAGAACATAGGCAGAACATATTTAGCATAATTCTTAAGGGCTGTAGGATTTTCAGAAGGGTAAATGAGCAATGGCTCATTACCAGGCTAATAATCACCAGATGCATTAGCTCCTAACAAGAAAGTCATCCTGTCTTTTGAATTTTGATGTCAAGCATTTACATGTCTTCTTTGCTATAAAATTCCTAGGTGGTATCTCCTTTTAGAAAGCTGTTTCATATACATTGAGAATCTGTTATTTAGTGTAGCTACTGCATCAATTAAGTTAGACATGGATCTTCTATCAGCACTTACTGCTTCACCTTACACTTTTGTTACGGAGATGGCTTCCTTACTTAAACCTCATAAACCACCTTCTGCTGGCTTCCAAATTTTCTTCTGCATCTTCCTCACCTCTCTCAGACTTTATAGAATTGAAGAAAGTTAGGTTCTACTCTAAATTAAGCTTAGGTTTACAGGAATGTTATAGTGGTTTTGATCTTACATTCGGACAACTAAAACTTTCTCCATATCATTAATAAGGCTATTTCATTTTCTTATGATTTGTGTGTTCACTAAAGTAGCATTCATTTCCTTCAAGAATTTTTCCTTTGCATTCACAGTTCAGCTATTCTCCGGAAAAGAGGCCTAGATTTTGGCCGTATTGGCATTCGACATGCCCTCCTCACTGAGCTTAATCACATGTAGCATTTGATTTAAAGTGACAAGACATGCAACAATTCATTTGAACACTGGGAAGCAATTGTAGCATTATTAAACAGCTTAATTTCAATATTGCTGTGTCTCAATGAAAAGGAGGCCTAAGGAGATGGAGACAAGAACTTCCAGTCAATGGAGCACTCAGAACAAACACCACATTAATTAAGCTGACTTGTCTTATATAGGTACAGTTTGTGGCACCCCAAAACAATTACAAATGTAACATCGAAGAGCACTGATCACAAATTGCCATAATCTATATAATAATAATTTAAAAAATAAAAATATTTTTAAAATAACCAAAATGTGGTACTGAGACACAAAGTGAGTACATGATGTTGGAAAAATTGCACGAACAGACTTGCTTAACCTATGGTTACCACAAAACTTCAATTAGTAAAAAAACTACAACATCTCTGAAGTGCAATACTGTGAAATAAAATACAAGGTATGCCTATACTGGCAGTTTCAAAAACTTGACATACATTAGAAAACCTCTGTAACCCTGTTTGGCACAAACTTTTCCCTCATCCCTTATACCTTCCACCCATGGGTAACTCTTATTCTAGAATCATTGCCTACCAGTTCTGGATTTTGTCTGAATGGCAATCCTCATTTTACTCCTGATTTCTCTACATATACTTCTACAATACTACTACTAAAAAGAGCTGATATTCATAAAGTGCTTACTATTTCCCAGGCACTGTGCTAAGTACTTTTTGTATATTAACTGACTTAATACTCCGAATTACCTCATCAATTAGGTAATGTCATTAATTTCATTTTATAGATGATAAATCAAGGCTTAGAAGGTTACCCAGTCAATAAGCAGTGAAGCTGAAATGAAAATCAGTGCATTCTGACTCTAGTTCTTAAGTACTACACTTTCTTAACAAAAATTAGTCACAGCGTACCATCATTATTAGGTTACCTGTCCTTTTTCTTCATTTGACTTTATAATATTTGCAATCACGCATTCGATTATTATATTCCCAGTAACTAGCAAAAAATCCTAGCATTTTTACTTATTGAATTGCAGTATCTACTAGAGATATAACACTTGAGAAAGGAAAATAAATCTGGGGGCCCCCAAATCACTAAGCCAAAAGGAAAAATCAAGCTGGGAACTGCTTAGGGCCAACCTGCTTCCCATTTCATTCAAAGTCGCCCCTCTGCTCACTAAGATAAATGCATATCTGATTTCCTCCTTTGGAGAAATTAATCAGAAACTCAAAGGAATGCAACCATTTGTCTCTTATCTACCTATAACCTGGAAGCCCCCTCCCTGCTTCAAGTCTTCCCACCTTTGCTTCAAGCTGTCCTGACTTTCCAGACTGAACCAATGTTCATCTTATGTATGTTAATTAATGTCTCATGTCTCCCTAAAATGTATAAAACTAAACTGTGCTCTAATCACTTTGGGCACATGTCATCAAAACATCCTGAGGCTGTGTCACAGGCGCATGTCCTCAACCTTGGCAAATAAACTTTCTAAATTAACTGAGACCTGTCTCAGATTTTGGGGGTTCACATTTTGGTAACCACAAAGGGATTCTGACTGGAGATGTCTCCGATATTTCACAAATCTCCTATTGGTGCTTGATATTAGCATGAGCGAACATTATGGCTCAAATAGGACAATTTGCTGAGGTCTGGGAGCATACCGTCCAGAGAATCCCTGATCTCCCAAAATTTGGTTGAGATCTAAAGTTTATTTTGCCGTACAACTTCCCTTTTTTGGAGTTTTACTTGCTTCCAACAAGGAAGGCAAGATTTTCTGTTTCCATGATGATGAAAGGCAGATAACTCCTTTACGGAGTTTGAGCTCATTTGCAGCAGGGAAGATGAGTTCAGGTTTTTGTTTTTTAGTTTTTTTTCCAGCTTCTAGGATGGTAGAGTACAGTCTTCAGCCTGAGACCCATCCCTAGGTAAGTAGCTAAATTAGGGTTTTGTCTTGGCTAAGCTTAACAACCAGCTGGTCTTAATTTCTCCTTACCATTACAATATTCAGTAATCACATAAGTTGTTTGTTTGCTCTCGTTTGTTTGTTTAACTGTTTTTGCTGTTGTTGTATGTTTGTTCCTATTTTTATTGTTCCTTCGGTCTTTTTCCCATTGGGTTTAACCAACTCTATCAGACTTGATAAAATTTGAAGGAAAATTCCAAATCATGGGGAACAAGGCCTCTGAAGTGGCTAAATTCCCCACCACCACCCCTGACACCCCGCCACCAAACACACACACAAAGTTGGTGTAGTGGGGGAGAAAATGGACAGCAAAAGGGAAAAATAAATGAATATTTTTTTGAATTTTAACTACTAAAGGGGCTTTATTTACATAACAAGGCCACCTTTTTACTAGTCAGGCCAAACTGAAAGAACAATGGCTGTCCACCCATGCTGGAGTTCAATAGCTAAGGTTCTGCCTTTTTTTTTTTTTCCCCTCCACCAGGACACCCTGGATTTGGTTCCTGAATCCAGCCCTTTCTGCTTTGATACTTGCTACTTCTGAAATAGCAGCAATTTGTCCTAGCTGAAATATGATAATGAGATTTAAAAAAATTTTTTCAAGGAGCTCAATGGTTAAGCTTAATTAAAAGCTAACATCCAAGATGTGTGTGTGTATGTGTGTCTGTGTGCCTGTTTGTATTTAAAAGGCGTTCATGTTTTTTTTTCTCTCCTAGAACCTTGCCTTTTTTTGAGCAAAAGATTTTTTCTTCTCAGTTAACTGAATTCTGTTTTCTTCATTTACATCTACTCTCTCTCCTTTCTCTTGCACCATCTACTGAATGAGGGATCTAAAATAGTTTAAAATAGCTTGGGGGTCCTTAAAGAAATCAAAGAAGGTACCAAGCTCCCTTTTGGGGTGAAACTTCTGTTTTTTGTTTGTTTTTTATGGAATACCAAGAGAATATACAGACAAGTTTGTCTCAGCTCTTAAACTGCTTGCTTTTGTATTTTGTAACCTGATTTTTTTAACTAAAATACCTATTACAACAGAGGCTACTTTTGGGTTTTAAGGAAGCATGCAGTTCAGACACTTAGAAATATCTTTGTTCAAAAATAATTATTTTAAGTGCACTGTAAAGGCATCACATAGTCTAAGATCATAATTATTCTCCTTTTTTGGAGACCCAGGATTCAGTGTGGGCTCTGCCTAGAGCTCAAAGATCCAGTTAAAATATAGGTAGTCTGCATCTAAACAGAATTGGTCTCCTTATACAATTCTATGATAGATTTCTATAATTTTATGTTTAATTTGGCATCCATCTTTAATCTCCCTCTAGCACCACCAGACTTTTTGTCTCAGTACCTTATTATGTAAATTTTGTAATTTGATTTTCACCTGCGTTGTCTTCTTTAATGTGCAAATTTAAGACTATTTAGCTGAAAACTGCTCTGGGTTACAAAACAGGTTATTAAGAATCTAAAAGTCTAAGATAGAAAAAAGGTCTTTATAAATCTATAAATCTAAAGATGTACTTCTATTGGCATGCCTAATACATCTATGTATTTTTGTGTTGTGTACACAATGTTTCACTACTGAAAATATATAAAAGATCTCTAATTGGCTTAAGAAAATAAAAGTGCTTAAATCAAATACTTTATCATGAAAAAAGAAAAGGCTAATCAAATGCTTTTTCAAGTTTATTTAACTTAAGTAAAATCTTTAATAAATAAGCCAGCTTTAAAATTATTGGTAAAGTAATATTAAAAATGTCTTAAGAATTACCAGCATACATTTTCTTTGTATTTATTAATCAAGTAATTTCATACTTATTCCTGCAAAATACTATACAGTGTCAAAATTTGGCATAGGGTTTACAAAACTATAAACCCAGCTCAAGAGAAAATAATCTTTGCTTCCGTAATCTTTAGTAAATAAGACATTAATATGAGTTTAATAAAAATAGATATATCTTAAATTTAGTAAGATTACCATAACTTCTAATTCTGTGGCTTTAGACGGATTAGTCCACAGGCAATACGGTTTGTTTTGGGAAGGGAATGTTATCTTCATCTTTGATTCAAAACTAAACTATAAACTAAATTCCTCCCAATTTGGTTTGTTCAGCCAATACCCAGGAATGAACAAGAATCAAGACGAAGTCAGTTAGATCAAATCTTTTTTTTTTTGAGTCAGAGTCTGGCTCTGTCCCCCAGGCTGGAGTGCCGTGGCACCATCTTGTCTCACTGCAAGCTCCGCCTCCCAGGTTCACGCCATTCTCCTGCCTCAGCCTCCCGAGTAGCTGGGACTACAGGCGCCTGCCACCACGCCCTGCTAATTTTTTTGTATTTTTAGTAGAGACAGGGTTTCACTATGTTGGCCAGGATGGTCTCAAACTCCTGACCTCGTGATCCGCCCACCTCGGCCTCCCAAAGTGCTAGGATTACAGGCTTGAGCCACCGCGCCCGGCCAGATCAAATCTTTTTTACTGTCTCAGGTATAATTTTGCAATGGCGGTTCAATAACTTTAAATGACTATTTCAGTTTTCATACACAATCTAGGTAAATGATAAGAGAATAATTAGGTAAATGTAATGGGATAAATACTTGTAAACAAAAGTGTTATAATTTAAAATCTAAAGTTATATTAAATTAAATAATAGATATTTCATTATTTGGGCATTTTCCAATAATAATATATTTGTACAAAAACATTCTTTCTTAAAAAAAGTGTGTCCTTTTTGAAAAGGTGAACAAATTTTGTCTAATTCAAAGCTAATTTAAAGGTTATATTATAAGAAGGTAAAAGGAACCAGGAAATAAGAAAGGTGTAAAGAAAGCTGTAAAAATAAAAAGGGTTTTTTGGTAAAAAAGCTTAAAGAAAAATAATTTAATATGAAAAATATCTTGTAGGGTAGATTTAGTCCTATAATAAAATATCTGGTTGTTTAAGAAAAAGTGACGTTCAGGACAAACCAGAAAGGCCAAGCATGTCATGAACAGTCTGGGTAAGTCACAAGAAGAGAATTTATTAAAAAAAATAAAAACTTTTACATAATAAAGTTGTCTATAATTAAAGGGAAATTGTAATGGTCTTTCTAAAGACTGGGCTTAATGTATACAAAAACACTCATACACTACATAATTGGTTAAAACAATGAAATTTTCTTAAGGGATTGATTTACTAAATAAATTATGAGATTTTAATTTGTTTTTAACACAATGTTCAACTTTTATTGCATCTCACCGTTTTAGGTTTTCTCTCCCCTTTTAAGGGTGTAAAATAGCAAAACTTCTCCTTCAATGCATTTTCAGCCATATAATTTTTTTTTCCTTGTGTTCTGTTTGTTATTGCCTGAGGCCTACAATGTTTTCTTAAAGCTCTAAAGAAAATATTTTCTTCCAACATAATATTGTGTGCAGTGTAAACTTTTCTTTTCCCTTTGGTAACTGGCCTAAAAGATTTTAGTTTATTGAAACAATTCCTATGCCATTATTATTAAGTTTTGGTTTGCTTAGGAAAATAACTAAAATTAATTTTTTAAATTAAGGTTATTACATACGTGTATCCTTCTTTATGTGCTTTTAAAGTCCTTGTAATATTAAGTTACATGGTTTTAAATCCTGAGTCTAAAAAGGACACCAAGTCCTGCTAAAGCATAAACACTAAAAGCAGTTAAAGCCTCATCTTCAGGCCCAGTAAAAGATGCCAGTCAAAATAAACTGTATTCCTGAGACACAGAGCCAGAAATTAAAGCTGTTCAACTCCTCAAGGCCCAAGAACTATCACAGAGGAGGTGGGGATATGAGACTGTTAGGGCCTTTTTTAAAAATTATACTTTAATTTCTGGGGAACATATGCAGAACATGCAGTTTTGTTACATAGGTATACACGTGCCATGGTGATTTGCTGCACTCATCAATCTATCATCTACGTTTGGTATTTCTCCTAATGCTATAGGGCCATTTTTAAAGATAAAATCAACTCAGTTTATCTATAAATCAATCATTAATGTCAAAGGTATACTAAGGCAATACCAGCATATGTACAGCTGTGTCAGATTAACAAGGTTTTCTTAAAGCATTAACTGACTCCTTAATAAAGGTTATAAGAGGATTATGGAAGTTATATCCTACGGTCAGGATTAAAATTTTATAAATTGTTTATAAAATTTAAAAAAATTTAATTGGCTTCATGCTATTTTTACTAGGGCTTCTTGTTTGGAAAATTAAGTCTCCTCTCTCAAAGAATAAGGGTTTTTGCCTCTTTTTAAAAAATCCTTGAGTTATCACTTTGGTTGAATGAATAACTTATTTTGCAATAACCTGCTATATCAAGTGTTTTAAACCTTTGATATTTAACAAACTTTCCAAAATCAAATTATAAATTATGTCTTTTTCTAACCTAATTAATCCTTTAAGATATTAGGGTCCCTAGAGTCCAAAAAACCATAATTTGGCTTAACTGGTATAAAAATTATACAAGAAGCATTGTCAAATACAAAATGGCATGTGGTTTTCTTTGAGCTGTATTTGTATAAATACGTTATTGATATGTATTCCAAAATTATGGAAAAATCCCATAATTCTGATATAACTTAGTATACATTATCAGTAATAATTAAAATTGTTATGTTAAATTATTGTGTGCCACAGACATAACAAATTTACTTAATTGTGTCTTTAACTATGGCTATCTTAAAACTTTTGTCATCCAAGGACAATTGTTGTCTTGTTTTAGTCCTCTTTAGAAGGGGGTTTTATAATCAGCTGTAAAAACTCTAACAGGTGCTCTTGAATGCAATCTCTGATAACTTTGAAGATTTTGATATCTAAGTAGAGGAAAAAATTTCAGGACACAGGGAGAGCTGAAATGTTCATAAATGACAAGCAGAACAGTAATTAACTGCATGGACTGAACTAATAGAAGACTACAGTAATCTTTTTAACTTTTTGCTTAAAACATTGCTAATCCTTGTTTTGTTTTTTCAATGTCAAGAAAACTTTTCTTTAAAGCTATTAATAGCTTCTAATAATTTAGTATACTCCTATAAACAACATTTGTTTCTCTGTACCTGATTTCTACAGAATTTAAAAACTATTTGTTAGTATTCTTAACTTATGGCAATATAGTTATTTCCACATAACTATGGAATGTGCAATAAGAATCTGTTTTAATTTGTAACAGTACATGACTGAAGAAATGGGTTATTTATACCAAACCATTAACTGGAATGATGTACTTTCCTTTAAGGAATCAAACAACTTATGGAGCCAATAAGAGCCCCATGGAAAAACTGGCCTCATACCTTGTCTACACAGTCCCCGTACAGGGTTCATAACCTGTGGTAAGTAAAAAAATATCACTTTCTAACAGGCCCAGGATCCCCAAGTTTATCTTGAAACCTCAAGAGAAGAAGAATTCACCCAACTCATAAGTATTTAATGGTACAAATCCATGGATGGGCTCAGTTTTAAAAAAGTCTCACCTGAGCCAGACGTTGTTGCTCACGCCTGTCATCCCAGCACTTTGGCAGGCCAAAATGGGTGGATCACCTGAGGTCAGGAGTTCAAGACTAGCCTGGCAAACATGGTGAAACCCTGTCTCTACCAAACAATACAAAAATAAGCCAGGCATGGTGGTGGGTGCCTGTAATCTCAGCTACTTGGGAGGCTAAGACAGCAAGGAGAATTGCTTGAATCCAGGAGGCAGAGGTTGCAGTAAGTGGAGCTCGCACCATTGCACTCCAGCCTGGGGGACAAGAATGAAACTCTATCTCAAAAAAAAAAAAAAAAAAAAAGTCTTACCTGAAATTCCTGCTATGAAACAAAGTTCCATTAAAGCCAATTTAAAAGCCTATGTAAAAAAAAATAATTATTTGGGTCAGGTGTGGTGGTTCATGCCTGTAATCCCAGCACTCTGGGAGGCTGAGGCAGGCAGATCACCTGAGGTCGGGAGTTCGAGACCAGCCTGACCAACATGGAGAAACCCCATCTCCACTAAAAATACAAAATTAGCCAGGCATGGTGGCACATGCCTATAATCCCAGCTATTTGGGAGGCTGGGGCTGGGAATCACTTGAATCCAGAGGCAGAGGTTGCAATGAGCTGAGATCACACCATTGCACTCTAGCCTGGGCAACAAAAGCAAAACTCCATTTCAAAAAAAAAATTATTCTTGCTGCACTGTATACAAATAATGAGGCCAAGTATAATAAAACAAATCAGTCCTACCATGATTTGTCTTTAATAAACATGGGAAACTGGAGAAAAAATATATTTCAAAAACTGTAGGACACTTGATGTTAGATTCTAGTCTTGCCTAATGTTTTTCAATTTTTATTATTTTCTAAGGTTTGGACCAAATTCTAATTTTTCTTGACTACAAATCTGCAAACTAATGTTTTCAATTTGTTTTCCTTACTTTTTCCCCATATTTCCTAATTTGGAGTCACTGAAAACTAAGCTGTGCTTTCATGAAGCCCTGCAAACTAAAGCTAAACAACTTAAACTTCAGAAAATGTAACAGCAATCTATTTACATACGTAAGCCACATTCATACATGCCTACTGATGGATAGACTTCAAAGTACTGTGGCCTATGTCAGTTATCCAGGATTGTTCCTTTATTTGTGGTTGTTTTTCTCCCTTCTCCCCCTATTTTCTCTTCATAAACATAAGTCTTCGAAACCTGCAAAGAATGAGATTTCCTAATAACTTGGGACCTACCTGTCTAGGAATAAAGCATCCTAGCCATAAGAGATCAGACAAAACCTGAGACCAGAAACTTATTTTCTTCTGAAATGCTTTCTCCAAAAGATGATTAAAAGGAAAAGGGAGTAAACGTGAAAGGAAAATAAACCTTGGTGCCTCCAAATCACTAAGCTAAAGGGAAAAATCAAGCTGGGAACTGCTTAGGGCAAACCAGCCTCCCATTTCATTCAGCGTCATCCCTTGGCTCGCTAAGATAAATGCATATCTGATTGCCTCCTTCGGAGAGGTTAATCAGAAACTCAAATGAATGCAACTATTTGTCTCTTATCTACCTATAACCTAGAACCCTCTCCTTCCTTCAAGCCTTCCCATCTTTGCTTCCAGCTGTCCTGCCATTCCAGACTGAATCAATGTTCATCTTACATATGTTAATGTCTTATGTCTCCCTAAAATGTATAAAACCAAACTGTGCTCTAACAACCGTGGGCACATGTCATCAAAACCTTCTGAGGCTGTGTCACAGGTGCATGTCCTCAACCTTGGCAAATAAGCTTTCTAAATTAACTGACACCTGTCTCATCTTTTCAGTGTTCACACACTCAATGTTCAAAGTAAAAACTCTTAAAATAGTTTCATTTTAGCTAAAGGTCAAGCTGTACTAGAAAACAAGCATTACTTTTTCACAAAGATTATATCAGTTAAAATATGTAGAATTTTATATTTACATTAAAATTGAGCCCAATCTCTTGAGTTAGTTTCTTGAAGAGTATAATTTCTTCAAGTTAAAAGCTATTTTTGTCAAAAACAATATTGTTATAAATGTTAGAAAATAAAACAGAACCTTTAAAATGACAAGATAAAAATTAGTAATTATAATGATACCTGTATTTAATTATAGTATTTGCATATTTATGAGATTTCTTGAAGATTCTCAGATTTCAATTCACAAAGATTCATAATAGCAATTTGTACTTTTAACACCATTTTATAGAAATCATAATTTTTCATAACCTATCTTTTTCTGCATACTGTGTTAAGTAGCCAAAAGTACTCATTTTGTAAAGGAAATGCACTAAATTGACTTTATCATTCAGCCCTATCTTTAAAACTTTAGAAATTTGGGATATGTCTAACAGCTGAAAGTAGCAAGTATGTCCAACAGACTAAGATCAAAGCATGTTCTACTACCCAAAACATTAATTTTTAATGTATATGTATTCCTGTTAAATGAGTAATAAAACATTTGTATTACACAAATACATTAATAGTTAAGGAAACAAAATGACTAAAATTTTAAAATACTGATCTCCATATTTATATTTTGTATATTAAAGTATATACTTATATATAGAAAGTATCTAATTTTTTTTTTTTTTTTTTTGAGACGGAGTCTAGCTCTGTCACCCAGGCTGGAGTGCAGTGGCGCAATCTCGGCTCACTGCAAGCTCTGCCTCCCGGGTTCACGCCATTCTCCTGCCTCAGCCTCTCCGAGTAGCTGGGACTACAGGCGCCCACCACCATGCCCGGCTAATTTTTGGTATTTTTTAGTAGAGACGGGGTTTCACCGTGGTCTCGATCTCCTGACCTCGTGATCCGCCCGCTTCGGCCTCCCAAAGTCCTGGGATTACAAGCGTGAGCCACCGCGAAAGTATCTAATTTTTAAGAGATAGTCGCTATTCTGTTTTCACTGTTAGACTAATGAAACAGAATGTAGTAACAGTGAGGTGCTTTCCAGAAGAAAAATCTTACAAAGGTGATTTATTAGGTACCCCACAATTGCTGATATTTTTCCCTGATAAGCATAGGTTTCCATTAATAAACTACATTAAAAAAATGGCATCATAGGGCTTAAGACTCATTATAATCAAAACATGATACATTTTTAAAACCCAAGTTGAAAGACCATGGCTTTTCAATTTTTTAAAAAATGAAATCTTATGATTATCCAATATAGCTAAAAACAAACTTGAAAATCATATAATGCCATATATAGTTTACAGGAATTTATTTGTAACTTTAAAAATCTTTTCTAACCTGTGGTATTTGAAAGCCCTTTTATACCACAGTATATTAGGCAAAATAATAATAACAGGCAAAGAAAATAAATATCAGACATATATTTTAATATGGTATTTAAAATATTATTATCTTAAGTCATGGGTAATTATTATATTTAAATTAAATCTAATGTGGGAAATAAGATGTTGCTGAGCATTAGTCAAATTCAGATTTGGTATCAATTTAATGGCATAAAGTAATTTATTCTTTGAGAAGATTCTTTCTAATGAGTTTTCATTCACTCATAGATAATTTCATGCTTTGCTGATTTTTAAAAAGTGCAGTAGGCCAGGCATGATGCCTCATGCCTGTCATCTCAGCACTTTGGGAGGCCGAGGCGGGTGGATCACGAGGTCAGGACATTGAGACCATCCTGGACAACATGGCGAAACCCCGTCTCTACTAAAAATAAAAAAATTAGCTGGACATGGTGGCACATGCCTATAATCCCAGCTACTTGGGAGGCTGAAGCAGGAGAATTGCTTGAACCAGGGAGTCAGGGGTTGCGGTGAGCCGAGATTGCGCCACTGCATTCCAGCATGGCAACAGAGCGAGACTCTGTCTCAAAAAAAAAAAAAGAAAAAAAAAAGTAAACTTAACTTACACTGAGACTTTACAAGATGGCTGATTAGAACCAATTAGTGTGCACCACTTTCATAGAGAGAAGAGAGTGGTGAGCAACACTAGCCCTTCAACTATAACATCTAGGTGGACACATTGGGATTCATCAAGGAAAAAAATGTGACCCATGGAGAACAGAAAAGAGTGAGACAGAACTACTGCCCACCCAAAAGTGGCATTGAGCCAAGGGATGTCCTCTACCATGGGGAAATGATAAGTGAGTGATAGTCCCCATGGACTCACATATCTGCCACAGGCTTTTGCTCCCTGCACTTAGATCCCCTATGAAGATCATAAAGATTCAGGAGATTTAGGAGAAAGATGAAACCCATCCATAGAATTTATGGTTTTCAATAAAATAATACAGGAGCCGACAGATAAAATGGCCATTATAAGAAAGAACCAAACTGATCTGATAGAGTTGCAAAACACACTACAAAAATTTCATAATGCAATCACAAGTATTCACAGTAGAACAGACCACGCTGAGGAACACATCTTAGAGCTTTTAGACTGGTTCTCCAAACTAACTCAATCAGAAAAAAATTTTTTAAAGAATTTAAAGAATTAACAAGTCCTCTGAGAAATATGGGATTATGTAAAGAAACCAAATCTACAACTCACTGGTGTCCCTGAAAGACAGGGAGAGAAAGCCAGCAACTTTCTCCCCTAGCCTTGCTAGAGAGGCCAACATTCAAATTCAGGAAATGCAGGGAACCCCAAGTGATGCCTCACAAGAAGACCATCCCTAAGACATATAGTCAACATATTCTCCAAGGTAGAAATGAAAGAAAAAATGTTAAATGGAGCTAGAGAGAAGGGGCAGGTCATCTACAAAGGGAACCCCATCAGGCTAACAGTGGACCTTTGAGCAGAAGCCTTAAAAGCCAGAACAGATTGGGACCTGATATTCAGCAATTTTAAAGAATAAAAACTCAAACCAAGAACTTCATTTCCAACCAAACTTAAGAGGAAAGTTTATAGTGCTAAATGTCCACATTGAAAAGTTAGAATGATCTCAAATTAAACAACCTCACATCACACCCACAGGCTCAAAGTAAAAGGATGGAGAAAAATCTACCAAATAAATGTGATTTATCACATAAACAGAGCTAAAAACAAAAACTACATAATCATCTGAATATATGGAGAATAAAGCTTTCAATTAAACCAAACATTCCTTCATAAGCTTCATAAGTGAAGGGAAAATAAGATACTTTTCACACAAGCAAATAACAGAATTCATTACCTGCCTTATAAAAGGTCCTTAAGGAGTACTAAATCTGGAGAAAAAAGACCATTACTGTCCACCACAAAAAGACACTTAAGTACATAGATAACTGAAACTATAAAGAAACTGCACAAACAAGTCTGCATAATAACCAGCTTACATGCTGACCCATCTTACGAGCAATGACACCCATAGGCTCAAAGTAAAAGGATGGAGAAAAATCTACCAAGCAAATGAAAAACAGAAAACAGCAAGGGTTGCTATTATAGTTGCAGACAAAACAAACACTAAGCCAGTAATGATCAAAAAAGACAAAGATGGGTATTATACAATGGTAACGGTTACAATTACAGAACAACTAACTATCCTAAATAGATATGCACCCAACACAAAAATACCCAATTCATAAAACAAGTTCTTAGAGACATATAAACAGACATACATAACCACACAATAATAGTGGGTGATGTCAACTTCCCAATGGCAATATTAGACAGATCATCAAGGCAGAAAACTAACAAAAATATTCAGAACCTGAACTCGACATTTGATCAAGTGGACCTAACATACATCTACAGAACTCTCCACTCAAAAACAAAAGAATATATTCTTCTCATCCGCAAATGGCACATACTCTGATGTTGACCACACAATTGGCCATAAAACAATTCTCAGCAAATTAAAAAAAAACTGAAATCATACCAACTGCATTCTCAGACAGTAGTGCAATAAAAATAAAAATCAATACTTAGAAGATCACTTAAAACTATAAAATCACATGGAAATTAAACAGCCTACTCCTGAATGACTTTGGGGTAATCAATGAAATTAAGTCAGAAATCAGAAAATTATTTGAAACCAATGAGAACAAAGATGCAAAACACCAGAATCTCTGGAGCACAGCTAAAGCGTGTTAATAGGAAAGTTTATAGTGCTAAACGTCCACATTGAAAAGTTAGAATGATCTCAAATTAACAACCTAACATCACACCTAGAGGAACTAAGTATACAAGGGCATACAAAACCCAAAGCTAGCAGAAGATAAGAAGTAACCAAAATCAGAACTTGACTGAAGGATATTGAGACACAAAATCATACAAAAATTAACAAATCCATTTCATTCTTTGAAATATAAATAAGACTCATAGACCACTAGCTATATTACTAAAGAAGAAAAGAGAAAAGATCCAAATGTAAATTAGTTTGGCCAGTGCGGAAAGCAGTTTGGCAATTTCTCAAAGAACATTAAACAGAACTACCATTCAACCAGCAATGCCATTATTGGGTATGTACCCAAAGGAATATAAATCGTTCTACCATAAAAAAACATGCACGTGTATGTTTATCACAGCAGTATGCACAATAGAAAAGACACATAATAAACCTAGATGGTCATCAATGGTGGGCTGGATAAAGAAAAAGTGGTACATATACACTACAGAATACTATACAGCCATAAAAAGAACAAAATCATGTCCACTGTAGCAACATGAATGGAGCTGAAGGTCAATATCCTAAGCGAAAAAATGCAGGAGCAGAAAACCAAATATTTCATGTTCTCACTTCTGAGAAGGTGCTAAACATAGAGTACACATAGACATGAAGAAGGGAACAATATACACAAGGGCCTACCTGAGGATGGAGGGTAAGAGGAGGGTGAGGATTGAAAACCACCTATTGTGTACTATGCTTATTACCTGGGCAATGAAATAATCTGTACACCACATCCCCACAAAACACAGTTTACCCATGTAACAAACCTGCACGTGTACTGCTAAATCTAAAATAAAAGTTGATAAGAAATAAATAACAATTTCACAAAGCAAAAAAAGATTTTTTTTTACTGTAAATTGTTAAGTTATAATTCTATATATTTATGGAGTACAAAGTGATGTTGTTTTGCATATACATATGAATGACGAAATGAAGCTAATGAACATTTCCATCAAAAAACACTTTAGTAAGGCCAGGTGCGGTGGCTCACGCCTGTAATCCCTGCACTTTGGGAGGCTGAGGCGGGTGGATCACGAGGTCAGGAGACTGAGACTATCCTGGCTAACATGGTGAAACCCCATCTCTACTAAAAATACAAAAAATTAGCAGGGCATGGTGGCAGGCACCTGTAGTCCCAGATACTCAGGAGGCTGAGGCAGGAGAATGGTGTGAACCCAGGAGGCAGAGCTTGCAGTGAGCTGGGATTGCGCCACTACACTCCAGCCTGGGCAACAGAGTGAGACTCTGTCTCAAAAAAAAAAAATCACTTTAGGAAAAATGAAAGAATTAAAATAAATGAATTATAATGTATATAATATATAAAATAAATGAAATATGAATATAAAATATATATATAAAATATATAAAATAAATGAAATATGAAGCTCTAGAAATGATAAAAGGAACCTCAAAGTAAACTAATAGAAAGCCAAAAAAGGAAATACTATAACAAAGATAAAAGTAAGCATTAATGATGCAAGAATATGAAGAATGAGAGACCTAATTAAATCAAACTCTAATTTTTCAAAACATTAACAATGTAAGTAAACTGTCAGTTATAATGATCAAGAAGGCAAGGACGAATGCCCACCTCCAAAAAAAAGAAATAACCATTGAAACAAAAGAAGTTAATAGAATGAGGGATCACTTTGCAGACTTCTAAACAAAAACCTCAGAAATCCTGTTAAAAATAAAGAGCTTGAGGATTTGCTATCAAGATCGCCATATAGGAACTGCTCCAGGCTGCAGCTCCCAGCAAGATAGACACAGAAGGTGAGTGATGTCTGTATTTCCAACTGAAGTACACCGTTCATCTCACTGGGACTAGTTGGACAGTGGGTACAGCCCACAGAGGGTAAGCCAAAGCAGGATAGGGCGTCGCCTTACCCAGGAAGCCAAGGGGTCAGAGGATTTCCCTCCCCTAGCCAAGGGAAGCCATGAGAGACAGGAGGAACAGGGCACTCCGGGCCAGATACTGCACGTTTCCCACGGTCTACGCAACCAGCAGACCAGGAGATTCCCTCCGGTGTCTATGCCACCAGGGCCCTAGGTTTCAAGCACAAAACTGGGCAGCCGTTTGGGCAGACATTGAGCTAGCTGCAAGAGTTCTTTTTCATATCCCAGTGGCACCTGGAATGCCAGCCAGGAAGAACCATTTACTCTCCTGGAAAGGGGGCCGAAGCGAGGAACCAAGTGGTCTGGCTCAGCTGGTCCTACCCTGACAGAGCCCAGCAAGCTAAGATCCACTGGCTTGAAATTCTCGCTGCCAGCACAGCAGTCTGAGGTCAAACTGGGATGCTCCAGCTTGGTGAGGGGAGTGGCGTCCACCACTGCTGAGGCTTGAGTAGGTTATTTTGCCCTCACAGTGTAAACAAAGCCACTGGGAAGTTCAAACAGAGCCAAGCCCACTGCAGCTCAGCAAGGCCGCTGCGGCCAGATTGCCTCTCTAGATTCCTCCTCTCCATGCAGGACATCTCTGAAAAAAAGGCAGCAGCCCCAGTCAGGGACTTAAAGATAAAACCCCCATCCCCCTGGGACAGAGCACCTGCGTGAAGGGGCAGCTGTGGGCGCAGCTTCAGCAGACTTAAACATCATTGCCTGACAGCTCTGAAGAGAGTAGCAGATCTCCCAGCACAGCGTTCAAGCTCTGATAAGAAACAGAAGGCCTCAAGTGGGTCCCTGACCCCCAGTGTATCCTGACTGGGAGACACCTTGCAGTAGGGGCCGACAGACCCCTCATACAGGAGAGCTCTGGCTGGCATTTGGCAGGTGCTCCTCTGGAACGAAGCTTACTGAGAAAGGAACACGCAGCAATCTTTGCTGTTTTGCTGGCTCTGCTGGTGATACCCAGGCAAAAAGAGTCTGCAGTGGACCTCCAGCAAACTCCAGGTGACCTGCAGCAGAGGGGCCTGACTGTTAGAAGGAAAACTAACAAACAGAAAGGAATAGTATCAACATCAACAAAAAGGATGTCCACTCAGAGACCCCATCTGAAGGTCACCAACGTCAAAGACCAAAAGTAGATAAATCCATGAAGATGAGGAGAAACCAGCACAAACAGGCTGAAAATTCCAAAAATCAGAACACTCTTCTCCTCCAAAGGATCACAACTCCTTGCCAGCAAGGGAACAAAACTGGACGAAGAATGAGTTTGACAAACTGACAGAAGTAGGCTTTAGAAGGTGGGTAATAACTAATTCCTCCAAGTTAAAGGAGCATGTTCTAACCCAATGCAAGGAAGATAAGAACCTTGAAAAAAGGTTAGATGAATTGCTAACTAGAATAACCAATTTAGAAAAAAACATAAATGACCTGATGGAGCTGAAAAACACAGCACAAGAACTTCGTGAAGCATACACAAGTATCAATAGCTGAATTGATCAAGGGGAAGAAAGGATATCAGAGATTGAAGATCAACTCAAAGAAATAAAGCCGGAAGACAAGATTAGAGAAAAAACAGTGAAAAGAAACAAACAAAGCCTCCAAGAAATAAGGGATTATGAGAAAAGACCAAATCTACATTTGATTGGTATAGCAGAAAGTGACAAGGAGAATGGAACCAAGCTTGGAAACATTCTTCAGGATATTACCCAGGAGAACTTCCTCAACCTAGCAATGCAGGCCAACATTCAAATTCAGGAAATACAGAGAACACCACAAATATACTCCTTGAGAAGAGGAGCCACTTCTCGAGAAGAGGAACCCCAAGACACATAATCATCAGCTTCACCAAGGTTCAAACGAAGGAAAAAAATGTTAAGTGCAGCCAGAGAGAAAGGTTGGGTTACCCACAAAGGGAAGCCCATCAGACTAACAGTGGATATCTTGGCAGACACCCTACGAGCCAGAAGAGACTGGGGGCTAATACACAACATTCTTAAAGAAAAGAATTTTCAACCCAGAATTTCATATACAGCCAAACTAAGCTTCAAAAGAGAAGGAGAAAATAAAATCCTTTACAGGAAAACAAATGCTGAGAGACTGTCACCAACAGGCCTGCCTTACAAGAGCTCCTGAAGGAAGCACTAAACATGGAAAGGAATGACCGGTACCAGCCACTGCAAAAACATACCAAATTTCAAAGACCATCAACGCTATGAAGAAACTGCATCAACTAACGGGCAAAATAACCTGCTAGCATCAGACAGGATCAAATTCACACATAACAATATTAACCTTAAATGTAAATGGGCTAAATGCCCCAATTAAAAGACACAGACGGGCAAACTGGATAGAGTCAAGACCCATCAGTGTGCTATATTCAGAAGACCCAGCTCATGTGCAAAGACACACATAGGCTCAAAATAAAGGGATAGAAAAATATTTACCAAGCAAATGGAAAGCAAAAAAAAGCAGAGGTTGCGATCCTAGTCTCTGATAAAACAGACTTTAAACCAACAAAGATCAAAAGAGACAAAGAAGGCCATTACATAATGGTAAAGGGATCGATTCAACAAGTAGAGCTAACTATCCTAAATATATATGCACCCAATATAGGAGCACCCAGATTCAAAAAGCAAGTCCTTGGAGACCAACAAAGAGACTCAGAATCCCACACTATAATAATGGGAGACTTTAGTACCCCACTGTCAATATTAGACAACGAGACAGAAAATTAACAAGGATATCTAGGATTTGAACTCAACTCTGGACCAAGTGGACCTAATAGACATCTACAGAACTCTCTACCCTAAATCAACTGAATATACATTCTTCTCAGCACCATATTGCACTTATTCTAAAATTGACCACATAATTGTAAGTAACATACTCCTCAGCAAATGCAAAAGAATGGAAATCATAAGCAACAGTGTAATCAAATTAGAACTCAAGATTAAGAAACTCACTCAAAACCACACAACTACATGGAAACTGAACAACCTGCTCCTGAATGACTACTGGGTAAATAACAAAATTAAGGCAGAAAGAAAGATGTTCTTTGAAACCAATGAGAACAAAGACACAATGTACCAGAATCTCTGGGACACATTTAAAGCAGTGTGTAGATGGATATTTATAGCACTAAATGCCCACAAGAGAAAGCAGGAAAGATCTAAAATTGACACCCTAACATCACAAGTAAAAGAACTAGAGAAGCGAGAACAAACAAACTCAAAAGTGAGCAGAAAACAAGAAATAACTAAGATAGGGCAGAACTAAAGGAGATAGAGACGTGAAAAACCCTTCAAAAAAATCAATGAATCCAGGAGCTGGTTTTTTGAAAAGATCCACAAAATAGATAGACCGCTAGCCAGCCAGGCTAATAAAGAAGAAAAGAGAGAAGGATCAAATAGACGCAATAAAAAATGATAAAGGGGATATCACCACCGATCCCACAGAAATACAAACTTCCATCAGAAAATACTACAAACAGTTCTACGCAAATAAACTAGAAAATCTAGAAGAAATGGATAAATTCCTGGACACATACACACTCCCAAGACTAAACCAGGAAGAAGTTGAATCCCTAAATAGACCAATAACAAGTTCTGAAATAGAGGCATTAATAGCCTACCAACCAAAAAAAGTCCACTACCAGACAGATTCACAGCCGAATTCTACCAGAGGTACAAAGAGGAGCTGGTACCATTCCTTCTGAAACTATTCCAAACAATAGAAAAAGAAGGAATCCTCCTTAACTCATTTTATGAGGCCAGCATCATCCTGATACCAAAACCTGGTAGAGACACAGCAAAAGGAAAAATTTCAGGCCAATATCCCTGATGAACATCGATGCAAAAATCCTCAATAAAATACTGGCAGATTGAATCCTCAAAAAGCTTATCCACCACAATCAAGTCAGCTTCATCCCTGAGATCCAAGACTGGTTCAACATATGCAAATCAATTAACTGGTCCATCACATAAACAGAACCAATGACAAAAAACACGATTATCTCAATAGATGCAGGAAAGGCCTTCAACAAAATTCAATAGCCTTTCATGCTAAAAACCCTCAATAAACTAGGATGCAACATATCTCAAAATAATAAGAGCTATTTATGACAAATGCACAGCCAATATCATACTGAATGGGCAAAAACTGGAAGCATTCCCTTTGAAAACTGCCACAAGATAAGGATGCCCTCTCTCATCACTCCTATTCAACATAGTATTGGAAGTTCTGGCCAGGGCAATCAGGCAAGAGAAAGAAATAAAGGGTATTCAAATAGGAAAAGGGGAAGTCAAATTGTCTCTGTTTGCAGATGACATGATTGTATATTTAGAAAACCCCATCATCTCAGTCCAAAAACTCCTTAAGCTGACAAGCAACTTCAGCAAAGTGTCCGAATACAAAATCAATGTGCAAAAATCACAAGAATTCCTATACACCAATAACAGACACAGAGCAAAATCATGAGTGAACTCCCATTCACAATTGCTACAAAGAGAATAAAATACCTAGGAATCCAACTTACAAGGGATGTGAAGGACCTCCTCAAGGAGAACTACAAACCACTGCTGAAGGAAATAGGACACAAACAAATGGAAAAACAATCCATGGTCATGGATAGGAAGAATCAGTCTTGTGAAAATGGACATACTGCTCAAAGTAATTTATAGAGTCAATGCTATCCCCATCAATCTACCATTGACTTTCTTTACAGAATTGGAAAAAAAACTACTTTAAATTTCATATGGGACCAAAAAAGAGCCTGCATATCCCAGACAGCCCTAAGCAAAAAGAACAGAGCTGGAGGCATCACGCTACCTGACTTCAAACTATACTACAAGGCTACGGTAACCAAACAGCATGGTACTGGTACCAAAACAGACATATAGACCAATGGAACAGAACAGAAGACTCAGAAATAATACCACACATCTACAACCAACTGATCTTTGACAAACCTGACAAAAAACAAGCAATGGGGAAAGGATTCCCTATTTAATAAATGTTATTGGGAAAACTGGCTAGCCATATGCAGAAAGCTGAAACTGTATCCCTTCCTTACACCTTATACAAAAATTAACTCAAGGTAGATTAAAGACTTAAATGTAAGATCTAAATCCATAAAAACCCT
Organism: Symphalangus syndactylus; assembly: GCF_028878055.3. Classification (NCBI taxonomy): domain Eukaryota; kingdom Metazoa; phylum Chordata; class Mammalia; order Primates; family Hylobatidae; genus Symphalangus; species Symphalangus syndactylus. The sequence goes on from NC_072424.2 coordinate 22,962,316, forward strand.
AGAAGAAAACCTGGGCAATACCATTCAGGACATAGCCATGGGCAAAGACTCATGACTAAAACACCAAAGCAATTGCAACAAAAGCCAAAATTGACAAATAGGAATCTAACTAAACTAAAGAGCTTCTGCACAGCAAAAGAAACTATCATCAGAGTGAACAGGCAACCTACAGAATGGGAGAAAATTTTTGCACTCTATCCATCTGACAAAGGGCTAATATCCAAACTACAAGGAATTTAAACAAATTTACAAGAAAAAAACAACCCCATCAAAAAGTGGGCAAAGTATATGAAGAGACACTTCTCAAAGGAAGACATTTCTGTGGCCAACAAAAATATGAAAAAAAGCTCATCATCACTGGTGATTAGAGAAATACAAATCAAAAGCACAATGAGATACCATCTCATGCCAGTTAGAATGGTGATCATTAAAAAGTCAGGAAACAACAGATGCTGGAGAGGATGTGGAATAATAGGAACACTTTTTACACTGTTGGTGGGATTGTAAATTAGTTCAACCATTGTGGAAGACAGTGTGGCGATTCCTCAAGGATCTACAACTAGAAATACTATTTGACCCAGCAATCTCACTACTGGGTATATACCCAAAGGATTATAAATCATTCTATTATAGAAACACATGCACACAGATGTTTACTGCAGCACTGTTCACAATAGCAAAGACTTGGAACCAACCCAAATGCTCATCAATGATAGACTGGACAAAGAAAATGTGGCACATATACACCACGGAATACTATGGAGCCATAAAAAGAGACGAGTTCATGTCCTTTGCAGGGACATGGATGAAGCTGAAAACCATCATTGTCAGGAAAGTAACACAAGAACAGAAGACCAAACACTGCATGTTCTCACTCATAAGTGGGAGTTGAACAATGAGAACACATGGACACGGGTGGGGGCGGGGATCACACACCAGGCCCTATTGGGGGGTGAGGGACTGTGGTAGGGATAGCATTACAAGAAATACCTAATGTAGATAGCAGGTTGATGGGTGCAGCAAACCACCATGGCACGTGTATACCTATGTAACAAACCTGCACATTCTGCACATGTATCCCAAAAATTAAAGTCTAATAAAAAAAAGAAAGATCTTCATTTCTAATTTGTAACACTAGAATATTCAAATAATTTTAGCAATGCTTACAATAAAATAATTTATAAACTTTAAAAAAATAGAGATGTTGGGTGATTGAGGAGGGTGTTTGGAGGGACACTGATTAAAGGATACAATATTAAAGTTACATAGGAAGAATAAATTGAACAGATTTATTGTATAGAATGGTCACTAAGATTAATGATAATATGTTGTATTCTCAAAAAATGTTGAAAGAGTGGATGTTAAACATTTGCGCCACAGAAATGACAACTACGTGAGGTAATGCATATTTTAGTTAGCTAGATTTAACCATTCCAAAATGTATATATACCTCAAAACATCATGTTTACATTATAAATACAATTTTATCTGTTAATTAGAAATAAATAAATTTAGAAAAAAGTAGCTTAAGTGGAAAAGATTCTGTAGATGAAACAGAGGAAGTTATAAAGAAATTACTCTACAAAAAATACCAGTACCAGAGGTTTCATAGGGAAATTCTACTACGGTTTCAAAGACCAGGTAGTTTAAATGTTCTATATATTTTTATAAAACAATAAAAATGAAGGAACACTTTTTAATTCTTTTTATGAAGAAATTATAACACAGATGCCACATCTGACATAGACAGTACAGGAAAAAAAGTTATCAATATCACTTATTAATATCAATGCACACTTACTAAATATTAGCAACACCACACAAAAAAACAGACCATGATCAAGTGATGGCTCATTAATAGCTTACACTCGTTTTCATTCACATAGTGATTCTTGCCAACTCCTTCTCTCAGTTTCATGATTAATTTTCTCCCTATTGCATGCTCCTGATTTTTACCTAATTTAAATTCTTTAGGTCAATAAATATCTTACATTTCTTCTTAGTCTCCCCCACATAATTAGCATAGATGGAGCAAATTTAAAGCACTAAAACAAACATATTATTTGAATAGTCTAAAAACTGAAAGATTTTTGAACTATAAAATATGGTTAACTCTAAGAGAAATTTGTAGTCTTCCTCAGAAGACAACTACAGGCAATTCATGTATTGTATATTCAAATATTAAACGTAGAGTTTATGTTCAAATACTATAAGAATAAATATAGGCTAAGATGCTACGGAAATTCAAAGAAGGCAAATATCAATGAAAGTGATGTTAAAGAAGCACTCACTGGGAAAGTAAGATGACCCTTAAAAACTGTGTGACTTATTTAAATGCACACCATCCTAAAAAGTATACTGTATATAATAAAAGTGCGAAGACTATAACTTGATACCTTATCCTATTAAGATAAATTAAATATTCTGCCACTGCATTTGATATATATTAATACACTGATTCTTGCTTTTTTTAATGTAAAAGAGTGAACACAAACAAGACCTGAGATAAAATCTCAAAATTAAAATATAAAATAGCATAATCTGTAAGCAGAGAGTGAATTGGAAGATTATTCAAAATATGATAAAACAAAATAAAAAAACATAATATTTAAGAACAGCATTTGGTAATTTGCAGAATACTTCATAACCTAAAATCAATGAGATATAGATTTAGAATTTTAAAAGATATGAAAAAGATCTAAGATTTGACATTTAGTGAAAAAAAAACATAATCAGAAACAGTCTCTTCAATTGCATTTCAAAATTATTACCATTATCCCAAGAAAGGGAGTATAAGGCACTCTGCTTTTGAGAGATCTAGTGTAGGTTTATTCGACTGTATTCTTACAAATTCTTACAAATGCTACCTGAATATTTCACTTGAGTGGTGGCCCTCTCTCTGCTTCTTTACAGTCTCACAAACCATTAGCCTAAAAGCATGTCAAACTCTAAAAACATGAGCAAATATGAGATTGATTCCTTCTTAGAGTGGGCAAAAATAATGAGTATTTCAATATGTTTATTTCATGTGGACTCTATCAAAAACATTGACCTAGCATATAAAATGCTTTAAAAATCATAAGTAAAATGGAATCATAACACTCACATTTAGTTAATCATATTTGTATTAAACTTTAAAGTACAATGTGTAAATAATTAAAACATATACATATAATAGTTTACACAATTTCTTCTGACATCTAGATTTTATGAAAATTAAGTATAATAAAATTGATAAATCTAAAGAAATAACTGAGTTGCAATTTGTAAATTAGGTCTCTACATATACTCGTGGTATATTTTGTTGTTACATCAAATTATATTAAATATATTTGGCAATAAGCCAAAATTGTATATGCACAAATGACCCATAAAATGTATGGTAAAAGTTGAAGGAATGAAAGAATTAAATAAAACATTAGCAATGAAAATCTATATTTGTCATATCTCTAGTAATTATGAGACAACATCATTATAATTTCCTAAATTTGCTTAAAACTTCAATCAAGATGCCCTCTCTTTCTAAACAATTTTTTTCCCAGCATGAAAGTTAGAGAACAGTTCTTTATGTAATACAAGTTTCTGGTGACTTCTTTATCTAAACTATTGTTGATTTATGAAGGCATATGAAATAAATGATGGAACTAATTTCATATCTGACTTGTAAGATGCAGATGTCTTTCTATAGGAGATCAACATGCAATAAGTTTCTTTTTCCATTAGCACAGGGGTTGGTAAATTAATAATTACAAATAATAATTTTCATTTATAATTTGATAGGACCAAAATGTCTTAGGAAAAGCAAAAACTGTCCAGAAATGTTAAAATATACCATTTTATTTACCTAACAAATAAAATATATACTCTTCTACTAGCAAACAGATTATCCCTTACTCTTTCTTACCTTACGGTTAGTACAGAACTGGGAACCTAAGCAAAGAATATGTAAATGAATTACTCAATATCTAGGTATATGCTAAAACAAAGAATATCTAAGACCTTCACCTCTAACTTCTTTTATGCCTAAATTTTAGCTACTAAGAGCATTCAGTACAGAATAAAGTCTGCTTTTGTATAAATTTTGGATTCTACGTTACACTTCTCTGAGCTTCCTATATGAAGCAACAAATAATGATTCTTAAATGAAGCTCTAATTCTTGGGACAGATTCAAACTTTATTAATTCTATTTTTATATGTGTTTTACTGTAATTTATTGGACTACTCAAAGTGAATAACTCAATAAATGCTTATTAATGAAGAAATTCATTACTAAATAATTAAAAATTATTATATTTGTTTATCCAATCATCAAAGTACAAAATAAGAAGAAATATATGATTCAGTATTATAAATATATTAATAAAAGAAGCATTTTTATTCTCATCAAATTAAATAAAAGTTAAAAGAACATGGAAATTTCAGAACTACTACAATTTACATTATCTTATATAATCATTTACTTTGCCATTTGAATAAGCAACTTTTGTAGAGCAATTACAAAAATAAAGACATTAGTAAAAATTCTAAATTTCAACCTACAGCTTTATACATAGAACCCACTGCGTGCTGAATATTCATTTGTAAGGCAATATTTAAAGAATTGCTGTAATCCTCTATTCTGCATTAATTCAATATTTATTTAGTGATTCTAGTAACATTATGTAACAATATGAAACAAGAGTCCAAGTAGAAGTACAATCTTAAGTCACATATACCTTTATTATCTATTGAGAGATTCTGAAATATTTGCTATGCTGTCATTATATATTAATATTTCATTTGATCAATTATTGTAAACATACTGCCTTCTGAGATTATGCATATTGATGAATTCTTAAAGGTATCAGTAGTTCACAAATCAAACCCAAAATATAATACTCATACTTTAATACCTTTGCCAAAAATTAAGTCATTTTTTAAAAAGTTTCTGAAGTAGTAGTTCTTAACAAACCCCAAGAGGTAATACTTAATTGTAATTGCAAACATATCAAGTATAGTTATTTTTTTTCAAATGACTAACTTTTACACACTTCCAGTTTGGGTTTAAAATGGAAGAATGTCTAGAGCTAAAACAAAATACCCTCAGGTAAGCTGTCCTGAGATATAAATATAACATAAGATTATGAATGTTTGTTTATAGATTCTTCTCAGTAAATATTTTATAAATAGAAAAATGTTCAGCCTTAATATTAATACTAATAAAATGATAGTAAAATAAAGAAGTGTGAGTTAATAGTGGTAGAATGGGATCTGGTGTCAAATTGACCAGTCTCATATCTCAATTCAATTGCCTACTGTATGAAATTGAACAAGTTGTTTTGTTCATTTATAAAAATTTAGACAATAAAAATATTTTATAAGTTAGGAATAACAGCACTAAATCATATACAATACCTTGAATAATGCCTAGTGCATCATATCCAATCATAAATTTGTTTATATACTTTAACCCAGTAATTTAATTTGGGGACATATGTGCGAAAGAAATAATTTTCTAAAATAGAAGATGAATGCACACAAAGATATTCATCACCTTGTTGTTTTTTAAAACAAAAATAACTCCAAATTTCCAGTAACAGACTGTGGAAGTTATGGAAGTATATGATCTGAAAAAATTATCGTAGTGTTAAAAACATTAATTAATATTATATTAAAACTAAAATTGTTTACAATATGTTATATAAAAACCAGGGTAGTTTATAAGAGAATATTATATTATGAGGGCAACCATCTAAAAATATCTACGGGATTATTATGAATATTTAACAAAATTGCATTAAAATTTTTAGAAGAGTTTCATTAGATTTCAATATATAATTAATGACTTTTAAAAAAATAATAATATAAAGAAATGAAAAATCTTCTTTACTCAAATTTATTTTACCACTGGCAAAGTTGAAAATGTTTGTCATAAGAAATTTTCTTAGAAAAGCAGATTTTACATATATACCATCTCACCTAATTCAAACAATTTTATTCCTTGTAAAGAATAGCTCTGGATAAGACATTAGATAAGAGCATTTTGCATAAAAAGTCAACGAACTTTTTCTGTAAAAAACCAGATAGTAAATATTTTCAGCTTTATGGGCAATATGGTCTCTGGTTTCACTACTCAATTCTGTCAGTGTAATATAAATGTAATATATCTCTCTTGTGATAATTTTTAGAACATTTGTACCTATCATAGCCAGTATTATTTTATAGCCATTAGAAAATCTTCCATTCTCCTATATATGTGTTTCTTACATATTTGTTATATCATTCACATTTATATTTCTAATTAGTATAGTTAATACATCTTTAACTGATTAATACTACCTTTTGAATTTATGTTACCTTGGTGGGTTAAATGACAAAAAGAATTGAAACTTTTTTTAAGAAGAAAAAAGTATATTTGAAAATACATATAACTTCTTCAAGCATATAACAATTTAAAAGACAAGAACCACAAATAACGAAAAGTGTTCTGTGTCAATTTGAAAAACATATATATACAAGGGCAATTCCATCAGCATATTTTTCTGACAGCCTTACTGTTCAAATCATATGTATAAGTTAAAACATCCTCTTTAATGCCTACTTAACCAGTAGTTTTCTGTTTCGTGTGTGCGTGTGTGTGTGTTAAAATGACTCATCTATATTGAAAATGCTAATTTATTTGTGATAACATTTTATAGACATCAGCACTAGGATTCACTTCTTTTTCTATTTTGTTCCATATAACTTAATCAATATTAGTAAGGAAATTAACCAGTATAGAATGGAAATTAGAATTGCAAATTGAAGAATAATTCTCAGCATCATTCTCATTAAAAAATTGAATCTAAATTATGACATCACTTTGCAGATTGATATAATAGTGAATTGTCAAAGCCAGTTTGCTCAGAAACAGGTAATTTAGAGTCAATCTAATTTAATTTAAACTGTGATATATAAATGTTGACGAACAGCACCATTGTAGAATACGAAGTACTTAAGTTCAATACACGTTTTTTGAAGTTATTAGCAATACTGCCATAGTAGTACTTTTTTCTATTTTTTATTATCAAGATTTAATTGCATGACATTATAAATCATGAAGAACAAGTGCTACCAAAATAAAATCTCATATTACAAACATGCAAATGAACTCAATGACATGATTCCCAGCATTTCAAAACAAAAAGATTTTTTCCCTGTTCAATTATTATATTGGAACATTTATCACATAACACTGCTATATGTCTCACAGTCACAACTAGAATTTCTAAAGGATCTTAAGGATATTTAAATGCTAAAGAGATTGGCAAACTAAAACATAAAACACTCTATTAAAGTTTGAAGACAATGAAGAAAACTTTCGTTGATTTACATTAGATTAAAACAGCTTTCCAAAGTACATAAATTAATCAAATAATATGTTTAAATGGTAGAGGATCTCAATGGCTAAATTAATGTCTGATTAATTCTGTACAAATAGCCACCAACTTAAAATTCCTACTCTAGTAAGTATATTATGCATTTGACATTTTAAAACATTTCTTGATTTCTAGAATTCCATTCATAGATATAAGACTATGGTACTACAAGAAACTTTTACAACACATATAATTTAGGAACAGTAAAAGAAAAAACTTCTAATTAGTTATCAAAAACTTGGTATAGTATTAACAAAAAAATATTAAAAATCCTTAACAAAGATATTTATTCCTCAAACATCTGTATAATTATAAAGAAAAATAGAACCAGTGAATTTGGGCAACAATGATGCTAGTAGACTGAAAAGATAAAACTTGCCTTTTAATTAAACAGTTATTATCACTGTCTTTACCCACATGAAGTCTTTATACCATAATAATTGCTTGATTGGCATGTAATTCACACAAAAATGTTTTACAGAATAAATTAATAAAAATAAAATTAAATCTAATGGGTTTACAGAAGAAAGGACAGGAGGTAGGTAGTAGGAGTGAAAAACATATTTGATAATATAAATTGTAATAAAATATATTTTATATAAAAAGAACTATTTTGATAAAACTATAATACTATTATTTCAGTCAATATCTTTACTCTATTTTCATATACTTTAAATAACTTTCCATTTTTTCACCCTAATTCAAAAGATAAACATATACACATTTCTAATATTTTAATACAATATATGTTAAAGCCTTTCCCTTAAGTATAGGTGGAATCTGTGAATACAATGGAAAATTCACTCCCTTGATTACGTTACATTATATGCCAAAGGTGGTAGAATGGTCACTCCTATGATTATTGAATTTTATCAGTCTCCATTATAACAGACTGAAGAAAGAGATTTAAAGGAAAAGAGATTGTATAACTGGCCGGAAAGAAGCACAGTGTCATGTTGTAGAGAGGGCCACGTGGCAGGCAACAGTGGCCATCTTCTAGGGGCTAAGAAGAGCCCCTGGCTAACAGTAACTAGAAAAACCTAAGACCTACAACTTCAATGCACTGAACTCTGCCAACAACTAGTGACCTTGGAAGAAGTCCTTCTGCCTCAGATGAGACGGCAGCTCAACAGACCATAACTTCAGCCTTGTGAAGCCCCGAGGACAGGGTTTAACACAGGGCAGTTAACGCATGCCCAGATTCCTGACCAACGGACACTATAAAATAATAAATGGTCCTTGTTTTAACCTGATAAGCTTGTGATAATTTGCTACACAGCAAGAGAAACTAATGAAGGTAGGCAATTATTATCATCTCCCATTTGACAGAGAAAGAAATGGAAATACTGTGACTTAAAAAACAAACAAAAAACCTTCCTCTCAATCGTATCACTTGTAATTTAAGAATTTCAAATTGAGGTAGTAGTCTGACTTAGAACCCGTGTTCTTAATACCTACTGCTTACTGACAATGAGAAAGCAAACAATTGTAACCTGGAAGCAAGATAAGAATATCTACATTAGAATTGGCATTGTTGAAAATGTTACATATAATTCACTTTGCAGCAGATTAATTGCATGTTTTTAAAAATCACAATAACTGAAGCCTTCTTTCTTTAATAACAATTATATTATTTTATAGTCATCTCTATTATTTTCCTAGAATAAGGAAATACTGATTTCAGAAGGATATTCTTATTAGATATTAATATGTTTCCCATCAAGATTATCCATGATAACGAATATTTGTTGACTTTTGATCACCAAATATCTCCTGACCAAACAAAGAATTATTTCTTCAGATATTTTTTCCTTATTGGGGTTGTGAGTCCAAGTCCCGTATCTTCGAGCAAAGAAGCCAAAAAACTACTTCCCAGGACAATTATTTTTCTTGCACCACTATGGGTCAGGAGGAAGTTAGACAGGTGTCCTAAATTTACCAGTTGGACTCATTCACTTAAGATTTTAGATCCTGAGTGAATATTTATAGGATGGGTTGGAGAAATCATGAGATTTCATTCAATATAGCAGGCATGCCCAGTTAAGAATGTCAACTAATGCACATGACTGAAAACCGCTGGAATGAAAGCTTTCGCTTATTGAAAACCTGATGATTTATTCTTCCCTTTCATATTGTTAGCAACACCTTATGCTAACAATACATTTCCTTTTGTTTGTTAGTCATGCACGATTTCTGTTTCTTATAAAAAATCTTAACTAACAAAACAACCTACTATAAAATTTCATTTTGGGAGAAGAAAGAATTTGAGTTATTATTAAATAAGAAACCCACGGGATTTTTGTAAATATAAGGGAGAAATCTTTTATTGTACTAATAAACTATCTACATTGCATGTTAAACCTTTTTTAAGAGTATAAGAAAGCATATTTTATCTGTACATTCCTTTCTCCAGAGAAATATATTACTCATCTCTCAATTTAAAAACTGTTCCTTTAGCTACCTCAGTTAAGTACTAAAAATACAAAAAATATACAGTTTCTTCTGTAAAGGAGTTTGAGGGCTAATAAGGGATAAATAAATGAAACAATAAATATAAATAAACTGTGATAAGCTGAAGAATATGCCAGTTGTAAGAAAAGAGTAATTTCTAGTAGTTAGGTATAAGGGGAGGTTATATTCACAATTAGACAAAAGCTAAGCAAGAGTTAAAAACAAGGTTAAGGCCAGAAAGGTCATTTGAAAGATAAAAAATACAGAATGTAAAAATTACCATCAAAACGAAATAAATGACAGAGGATAGATATTTGGAGAGCTGAAAGTAGTTTGGTATGCAGATTTAATAAAGACGAAAAAGAACATTTCATAAAAATGAAACGGTCAGTAAAGGGACCTTTTATGTAAATATATATGCACAAACTACTACAATTTCAAAAAACAAGAAGAAAATCTGATAATATTCAAAAAAGAAACACATCACTAAAAATAGTTGGAAATTTCCAAAATATTCTCAGTAATTGATAGAAAAAGTAGAAAGAAAATCAGCAATAATCTCAGATATTGAATGAGAATCAAATAAATATCCAACTGACATTAAAAGAATAACAAGAGCAGAAGGTACTTTGCTTTTTAAGCACATGAATTTTCTGCAAAATAAAAAATATGCCAAAAACAAGCCTTAATAAAGTTAAAAAGGATTAAAACCATAGTTTTTCTCTGACCATAGAGAAAACTAAATTGGAAATTAATAAAAAGGAGACACCTGAAATATCCCTAAGTATATGAGAATTAAGTAACATTTTGGAATAACTTATGCATCAAAGAAAATATCACAAGGAAGATCAGGAAATATTTTGGACTAAATAAAAATGAAAATACAACATACCAAAATGTGTAAAATGTGGTCAAAGCAGTGCATACAGGTTAATTTATAGCTGTAGAGTATATATCAGAAAAAAGAAAAGTTCTAAAATCAATGATTTAAACTCTCACCATAGAAAGTTGTAAAACAAGAGTGAATTAAAGTAAATATTTTGTCTTTGTTATGATGAGCAGTTATAATTTTTGGATGACTTGTAGTAGAAGTAATCAACCTAATATAGATAAGTAAAAGATAAAGGAATAAATTTATCTTAAATATTATGGGAAATCACCAAAAGTTTTAAACAGGTAAGGTAAATGATAAGAAGACAAAAAAAAACTCTCTTAAATACCAATGACATTGATGGTGATGATGAAGAAAAAGAAAATGATGATCATCTATTTACAATTTAGAACAATTATTACAATGTAATAGGTACGGTTTTGTTTCACATAACTATCTCACATAATCATTACAATAACCCTATAATTAAGTACTACTAGTAATCCTCATTTTATAGATTGGGTAATTGAAGCTCAGAGGAATGAATAACTTGACTGAAACCACAAATATGGGAAAGACAAATGCAACAGAAATTGAGAAACAGTTATTCCAAATGGAGAAAAGAAATCAGTGAGATATGCCACAGAGAATTAAATACTATAACGATTAAGAAGTAATCTATTGACTTTGGATTACTTCCATTGGTAACAACTACAGCATCATTACTGACATCATAACTGACAAACTGACAGGCATAAAGGTGTTTTGCTACATATTAGCTGCCTAATTATCAAAATACATTACATAATGCATATAAATAATAGCAGCATTTCATGAATAATTTAGTAGTTTAATAAGACAAGGATTATTCACTATGATATTAACTAATTTCAATCATCTCCAAAACTCATTAAAATGAAAAAAATTAAAGACATCATATCTCTACTAATTTAGATGCAAGTGGAAAAATAACACTAAACATTTCATTGAGTTATGCTGTGAACCATAATTTAAGCCAATCCTCAAATTCCAAACAATTTCATATCTTCACAGACATAACTGAAAATACTATAGACAATTCCCAAATTAAGGAAATGGAGTGATTTTGGTGGTGGTGTTTTTCTATTAGATAATGGCTTGCAAGCATCTGTGCACATTATCACCTGGGGGGATTTGGGTAAAATGCAGGTTCTCATTCAGTGGCAATGGGGCTAAAATTCTACATTTCTGACATGCTCCTGGGTGATGTCAATGCCTTTGGTTAGTCAGTCTATACTTTGATGGCAGGGTATTGAAGAACTGTTTACTTTGCAATTATTCAAAAAGGGCTATTTTCGAAATTCTTGTTTGTATCCCCAAATTTAAATTTCATTGTTTATCAAAATTTGCTGATAACTGTCCATAATTACTTTGTGTTTATATAATACTTGATTTTACTTAGTGGATGCCTTAAAAATGTATTCATCCACCACCAGACTCAAGACATTGAAGAGTCCTAACACCACCAAGATCCCTGGTGATACTCTTTAAAAACCTCTATAACTCCCTTCCACCCCTGCCCTATTTCACCCACAACAGTCCCTAAACTCGAGGCATCTATGAACTTGAAAATAATGGCTCAAAACTTCCCAAATCTTATGAGAGATACAGATGTCTAGATCCACGAAGCTGAACATCACCAAACAGATTCAATCTAAAAAGGACTTCACTAGGACACATCATAATCCAATCACAAAAAATCAAAAAGAAAATTGCAGAAGAAGATTAAAGTGACCCATCACATATAAGAGAATACTTCTAAGTATATCAACAGATTTCTCAGCAGAAACCTCACAGGTGAAGACTGAGATGATATATTTAAAGTGCTAAAAGAAAAGTACTACCAACCAAGAATACCTTACCTGGCAATGTTGCTCTTCAGAAATGAAGGAGACATAAAAGCTGACAAACAAAAGCTGAAGAACTTCATGACTACTAGATCTACCTTACAATAAATGGCAATTGAATTGTTAAACTGTGAAGCCCAAAGTTAGCTGATGGAAGGAAATAATAAACATTGTGGCAGAAATAAATGAAATACAGAATAGAAAAACAATAGAAAAGATAAACAAACAGTTGGTTTTTACAATTCTAAAAATTGACAAACCTTGCACAGGACTAACCAAGAAAAAAGAGACATGACTTAAACAAATTATAAATATATAAGGAGACATTACAACTGACACCATAGATACCAAAAGGTCTTAAGAAATGACTGTGGGGAATTGTATGCCAACAAATTATATAACTTAGAAAAAAATGAATAAATTCCTAGAAAAATACATCTTGCCAAGACTGAATCACGTGAAAACAGAAAACTTGGTCACACCAAAAATAACTAAGGTGATCGAATCAGTTGTAAAAAGCTTTCCAACAAAGAAAAGCTCAGGAATAGATGGCTTCACCGGTGAATTCTAATAAACATTTAAAGCACTAACACCAAGCCATCTCAAACTCTTCCAAAAATATGAAGTAGAGTGAACACTTCCGAACTTATGCTGTAAGGCAAGCATTTCCCTGACACCCAAGTTAGACAAGGAGACTACAAGAAAAGAAAATCAATGACATTTCAGAGATGCTGGTAAAAGGACACAAAATTTTAGTTGAATAGGTGGATTAAGTTGAAAATTTCTATTGTACAACATGGTGATTATACTTAATAATGCTGCATTCTTTTCTTTAAAAAATAAATATAATAGCAACAGTAAAGGGGAAACAAATAAATAAAAATGAATACTATTGTACCACAGCTTACCATAAGGAACACATGGAAAAAAAAAGAAGAACTACAGGCCAACATCCTTGATTAATGTAAATGCAAATATCCTCAACAAAATGCTAGCCAATCACATTTGATTCAACAGCACATTATAAGTATCATAAAACATGATCAAGTAGGATTTATCCCAGGAATGTATGGATGGCTCAACATATATGAATCAAAATGTGATATACCACATTAATAGAAGGAAGGACAAAAATTATATGATCATCTCAATAGATGCTGAAAAAGCATTTGACAAAGTTTAACACTGTTTCATGATAAAAACTTCCAACAAATTAGGTTTAAGTGGAATGCACCTCAACACAATAAAGAACATATACGACAAGCCAATAGCTAACATCCTACACAATGGCAAGATGCAGAAGGTTTTTCCTCTAATTTTAGGAAAGAAACAAAAATGCCCAGTTTCACTACTTCTATTCAACATAGGACTGGTAGTCCTAGACAAAGCAATTAGACAAGGAAAAGTAAAAGGCATCCAAATTGGAAAAGAAGAAAACCTGTCTCTGTTTGCAGATGACATGTTCTCATACACAAGAAACTCTAGACACTCCACCAATAAACTGTTAAAAAGAATAAAAAACTCAGTCAAGTTGCAGGATACAAAATCAACATACAAAAATCAGTTGCAATTCTATACATTAACAATGAAGTCTCCAACTCAGAAGTTAACAAATCATATTTACCAGAGCATCAAAAAGAATAAAATACTTAAGAATAAGTTTAGGCCAGGCGCAGTGGCTCATGCTTGTAATCCCAGCACTTTGGGAGGCCGAGGCGGGCGGATCACGAGGTCAGGGGATCGAGACCACGGTGAAACCCCATCTCTACTAAAAATACAAAAAATTAGCCCGGCGTGGTGGTGGGCGCCTGTGGTCTCAGCTACTCGGAGAGGCTGAGGCAGGAGAATGGCGTGAACCCAGGAGGCGGAGCTTGCAGTGAGCCGTGATTGCGCCACTGCACTCCAGCCTGGGAGACAGAGAGAGACTCTGTCTCAAAAAAAAAAAAAAAAGAATAAGTTTAACCAAGGAAATGAAAGGCCTGTGCAATGAAAATTATAAAGCATTGATGAAAGAAATTGAAAACATCAAAAATAAATGGAAAAATATCCTATATTCATTGATCGGAAGAATTAACATTGTATAAACGGCCACACTACCCAAAGTGTTCTACAGAGTCAATACAATTGCTTTCAAAATTCCATTTTTCACAGAAATAGAAAAAAATTCTAAAATTCAAAAGGAACCACAAACGACTGCAAATAGTCAAAGAAATTTTATAAAACAAGAACAAAGCTGGAGGCATCATACTTACTGATTTCAAACTGTATTATGTATCTATAGTAATCAAAACAGGAAGTTGCTGGCATAAAAATACACTAATACCAATGGAGCAGAATAGAGAGGCTAGAAATAAACCCATAGACAGGTTCAACTGATCTTTGACTCAGTGCCAGGAATAAACAGTAGAGGAAACACAGTCTCTTCAATAAATGGTATTGGTAACACCGGGATATCTATATGCAGAAGATGAAATTGGATTCTTACTTTATACCATATACAAAAATCAACTCAAAATGGATTAAAGATGTAAATATAAGACCTGTAATTATAAAAATCCTAAACAGAATAAAGGGACTAAGCTCCCTGATATTGGCTTTATCAGTGATTTTTTTGGATATAATACCAAAAATTCAGGCAACAAAAGCAAAAATAAACAAGTGGGACTGCATCAAACTAAAAAAAGCTTCCTTGCACAGCAAAGGAAACAATCAAAAACTGAAAAGGCAACCTACAGAAGAGAAAAAAAAATTTGCAAATAATCTATTCAATAAAAAGTTAACATCCAAAATATGTAAGGAACTCATGAAACTCAATAGCAAGAAAACAAAAACCCAATGGAAACAATGGGCAAAGGACCTGGTTATACATTTCTCCAAAGAAGACACACAAATGACCAATAGGTATATGAAATGGTGCTCAGCATTGCTAATCATCAAAGAAATGCAAATCAAAACTACAATAAGATATCACCTCACAGCTGTTATGATGGCCATTATCAAAAATACAAAAGATAACAAGTGTTAGAATGGATGTGGAGCAAGGGAAATTCTTACACACAATTGGTGGAATGTAAATTGGTATAGCCATAATGTAAAGCCGTATGAAGATTCCCCCAAAAATTAAAAATAAAACTACCACTGATCCAGCAATCCCACCACTGGGGATATATTCAAAGTAAGTGAAATCAGTATCTCAGAGATACAGCTGCACTCTCACATTCTTTGCAACATTATTTCCAATAGCCAAGATACAGATGCAAGCTGTGTCCATGGATAGATGAAAGCATAAAGAAATTGTTATTTATATCTATATGTTTCATATACATAATATGTATATATTTATATACATACACACACATAACAATGGAATATTATTCAGCCTTTAAAAAGTAGGAAATCTTGCTATTTGTGACAACACAGAAGAAACTGAAGGACATTATGCCAAATAAACAAGTCAGTCACAAAAAGACAAATATTGCATGATATCACTTATAGGTGGAATCTAAAAAACTTATGAACTTATTGAAAGGGAGTACAATGATGGCTGCCAGTATTTAAAATCACAATTTAAATAATTTTACGGTGTTTTGTATATTATAATTTAAAGTTTATTCTAGTCTTATAAATAAACACATATATTAATACTTCTATGCTTTAATACAACATATTCTGTAGGCATAATATAATGAGTTTAATAAAGAGGAGAAATTAGGCCTACGTATCTTGTCCATCTCAATTATTTTCCACACTGTATTATTTTGAGAGAGTGGAGTATTTCAACCTAGTTACACAACTTTTGATTTTGCTTCCAGAAGAGTAAGTTCTCAAAAAAATCCAGTTTAGAAAGTTAATTCCTAACCATTAAGTATTCAAGAACATTCTAAAATAACTATGTAATGGTTTTTTCAAGAGTATATAAACAAGAAATAAGGATAGGAAGCAATTTAAAATATAATCATATCAATTTTAATAACTAATTACTAAGTTCTATAGATGAACCCTTTTCCCTTTCAATCATAATTGAATAAATGAAGTGAAATTTGATAAATATTTCTCTATGAATCTTAGGAAATAAAGTTATACATCCTTAATGTTAAAATTTTAAAAACAAATATTTATGGCATTTTTCTGACAGTATCAGCATCTAAATCAATCATTATACAATGAAGAAGTAAATTTCTCAAATTAATTCTCAAAAGTGAACTGAATAGTAATTTATACTCGTATTTCTTGAACAGTTGAATAATTACCATAATTTAAGTGTTACATCACCTTAAAGATAAGAAGAAAAATTTTTTCCAGTAAACATATGATTTTAAAAATCACTCATTCTTTCCACAAATCACATAGGAATTAATATAAATAAAACCTGCAAACATTTCTAGTTACAGAGCATATGCTGTAATTTACTAATATATAGGGAAGGGATGATCTGAAAATCTTTAAAAGATTTTAAAACATAAAAGCTATGAACAAGGATTGATATATATAAGCTATTCAAATAACTAATGTAAATTCAATCTAATCAATCAGTTGTAAAGGAATGAACAAATCCCAGCATCCTAATAGATAGGCTTTTCTTTCAGGAAAACATAAATTAAGAACACAAACCTCGACTACAAGATAGAAAGAATATTCCAATTCTTTCCTAGAAGTAAATCTGAAGTCTTCAGTAGCCTACCTCTAAGTATAACAAAAATGAAATGTAAAACACATATGTAGTATAGATTAGGAAATTAATGATGAGAGGTAATTACTTAAAGAGGTAACTTAAATACTGCTAACTCAAAATCTTTAAGGAAAGATCAGATTATTTTCAGAATGTGCTGAAGTAAAAATAAGACTACTCAAACGGAAAATAATTTCAAGTGGGGTTATATGAGAACAGTATTTAACCCTCAGTTAAAGTATAGAATTAATCAGAAAACCAAAACATTTCAGTTGGTTGCATTGCTTAGTACATAATAATCACTGAAAAATGTAAGTATAGAGTTTTTTGGTTCCATGAGGGTTTTTACAGAGAAATTCATCATCACAGACATTCGCAGGCCTTTATTTATCAAAGGTCAATGTTTTTGTATTAGTCAAGTCAGGAAATGTATATATATATATAATCACTTTGGACAAAAGCACCATTCTTTTCTTAATAAGATTATGGTCATTAGAAGTAAATACTCTTAACACTTACCTGTATTTTAATAGGCCAAGAAAAGTTGCTGACGTACACATAGAATGTAATGTTAGGATTGCTTCTAAAGTTAAATTTTTCATAGGAAAAACTATCTCTGTATTCCTTTATATTATTCTTGGAAACTATAGGAGTCTCTTCCCCAGATATTGTTCCAGCTAAAATGTAAATAATTTAAATAATTAATATTAGGAAATATCTTTATGAATTTAAAGATGCACATTATAGTTAGTTTTTTATAATTGCTCTTATAAAAATACAATTATCAAAAGATACTGTTTATAATTTTGAATTAAAGAGAATAAGTTTGCCATAAATATAATGGAAATAAATTTAGTATAAAAATTATTTTTAAAAATGCTACCACTGATTAAGTGCTATGTACTAGGCACTGGCTTAGAGACTTTGTATTCTTTTTTAAAACCAATAATATCCCAGAAGTATTATCACCTCCATTTTTCAGATTTCAACCTGAGCCTCAGAAAGATTAAAGCATTTGCCCCAAGTTTATAGCTACTAAGCAGTTGGAACTCAGGTATATGTGGCTCTAGAAACTGAGCTCATTCTGTTTACAATGCCACAGAACATTTAAAAAGAAATCAGACCATATTTTCGTGTGTCTCAATCCAATTAAAAAATGGGAAAAAAATCAATTTATTTGTCTTACCACAAACTGAACCATCATTGCTTTAAATAAATTGGGTGGAGGCCATAATTTAAAACATGAGCTAAATGCTCAATTGGTTAAACACATATTGAGTGCTGAATAAATATTTACTGAAGTTAATAAAATAGAACAAAGCATTTCCAACAATTTTTAGCAATATTTTCACCTTAATCAATAGTAAAAATAATTAGAATTAGTATACTGCGTAATTGAACTAATTTTTAACTAACCACTTATTCCATAATCACTTTGTGTGCGTTTATAAAATGCAGATTCCATGACTTCATCTCCAAATCTGATAAATAAAAATTTCTGAGATTTGGTCTGGGAATCTGAAAGAACACGTGATTTCTTGCATACTAAAATTATTGTTCTAAAGTGATTAGAAATGTATTATAGACATTTTTGTAGACACATTCTTAAACCCTTACAGTTTTTTTACTGGTCAGAAATAACTTTCAGATTAACAGGACAAGTTATTATGAATTTTTCCCTCATGAAACCCATAGTGCCAACATTTTACTATATGTTTGGCACTAATAGTAACAAAATGCCTATTTGCCTGAATTTTCATTTTTTGAATGTAATATATAAATGTGGGAATTGCAAAAGATCTCTTAATTCTTGAATTCTATGTATCCATAATACTCTACATATTAAAATAGCATAATGACTTAATTTTCAGAAATCAAATATAAATTTCTAAGAATCCATAAATTTTCTACAAAAAAGAAACAATTTCCAGCACATTTATGCAACAGTATACCTTTGATATAGAAAATAAATACCAATAAAATTTTTAGAATAAAAGTAAAAATAAAATTAAAGTAAGAATACATTTCATAATTCAACATAAAAATCTGAACAGCTTCTCAGATATACTTTTTAAGTCAGCAATTTAAATTTATTAACCTTATTATGAAACACATGTTATGTATCAGTTTTTTAACTCCTCTGAGCACTGAAGCTGACAAGAGGGGTTATATTTTCTAAGCTTGACAATAATAGATGTTTACTATAATCAGCATGTACAGAAGAATTTCATTGTTTTATATAAATATTAAGGTTAATAATTAAATTTATAGTTTCAGTAGTGAATCAAATAATTGAAATTTCAGTCTCTCTAGTCATTAAAGAAGCAATTTATATTAGTTAAAATCACATTTTATAACACTGCCACTTAAAAATTTAATTTAGTGTATAATATGTTACCAATCTAATTTTAATTGAATAAAGGAGAAAGTTAACAAAATAATGAAGCTCTATTCATTTTTCTACTTATTATTTTTATCAGTAACAGCAAAATAATTATGGCATATAACATTTTTTAAATTTCATTTATTTAATTAACAGTAGATCATGTTAGAACAACTTCCAGATAGGAACACATGTAAAAGAGATATGACATCAACATTTTTTTACCTGTTGAACCGACAGACCACGTAATGTTCAGATTAAAGTTGTTTGATGCATTAATTGATATATCCAGATTTTTGTTCGACTACCAGAAAAGAAAATATTAAGGTTAAAAAATAAAAATTACACTAGATATATATGATTTAGTCTACTGATTTAATTATGTCTGTTTTATTCCTTAAACTCTATACATTTTGTAAATATTCAACTGAATATATGTAGATTCCATTATACATTTTAATGAAAAAAATGTGTAATAAATTCAAAGGTAGATATCAAGTTCCTCATTTATCTTCTCTATTATAATTTGGTCTTTCGTATGTAAGCCAGAGGCTCCTGTAATTTAGTATTTTTATTTGGTTTCTCTTTGCTTAGTTGTAGACTAAGCTTAGTTTAAATTTGATATTTGTATTTTGATTATTTTTGCTAGGTTTAAATGATACAGGTTTGGATTAGTCCCAAGCAATTTTATAACAATATAAGATTATTTTTTCGAAAGACTTCTTCTTAGGTGTATATTTTTATTATTACACCCATATTTTCTAGTGGGAAAATTACATAACCTAAAACTTTCAGGTAAAAATGATGAACCTACTCCAAAAAAACAGCAGATCACATTGTTTACATAGTTATAGAGAAGACCACTGAGAATTTAATTTTATGCCAGTCAACTTGCTTCTTGTCATTCATTAGGGGAGTACACACTCTTTCCATTTAATTTTAGGGACATATGCCTAAGAGATTTCTTTAAACGTTATTTGTGATTTTCTTACTCCAAGAGGTAAGGAGCAGAAAGTAGATATATTTACAACTATTTGTTCCTGTGGAAAGGCAAAGAATGATGGTCATAATGGGTAAGTTTAGTTTCAGATACTGAGTGTATTATGCTTTATTTTAAATATTCTCTACAAAGACTTGTAGAAAATTCTATACTGCTAAGATCTAGCTAGTGAAACGGAGTAAGAGAGATAGAGAATATATTAATTCTTTAGTTTTACTATTTTTCTAAATATGATAAAGCAGGTAAGCCAATAGAAAATATATTCCCAATTTTCTGAGTGGCTCTTAGGAGAAAGTAAATATGGAAGCAACTAAATTCCCCTTTTCTGATATAACAGTCTTAGGGGAAAACTGACAAGGAAAATGGCCTTTCCCTGATGAATAGCAGGAGAAATAAGGAACATCATAAAAAGGAAAGGCTGCTGGATGATGTGTGATGGCCATCCCATTTGACAGCCATATAAGCCCCAATCTTATACCTCCAAATAACATCTACTCTTAATGACTTCCCTACTTGGAAGAACAGCTTAGTCTCTACAAAGAACTCTTAACAGTGTTCAATATCCATCAAATGATATTGTCACAGTTTCCAGGAGGCAAATAAGATTTCAAAAAGAATGATCATCTTGAAAGAGCATGTAAAATAAAATTTGTTATAATAAGGTTGAGTGATTGTCATGCATATTTTTAGAGTAGTACATAGTAATATTGCAGAGAAAGCATCTAAGAATTTGAAATAGTCAAAGAAAAATAAAACCTTGGATTTTAAATACATAGAGTAAATCAGAAGGCTATTATATTATGCATCATAGTGATATTCATAAATGGCCATGAATATAAGAAGGAAGTTAACTTCCTTCTTATTTTCTATTGATTATCAATTAATACTGAATTCTACTGACAAGCTGTTAAGAACCCTTCTGCAGTACATGCCACAAAACTGTCAAACATATTGAGATTTTCCTATTTCTTTTAAGATATAAGTGAATACAGAGTTGGGATAAATTCAATGGAAGGCCAGAAAAATAATTGAGTAACTCTTTGACTGTAGCAATAAATGAAGAATACTTTTATGTCAGCATGCAGACAGGGACTATTCAATAGATTATGTTGTTCAGTTGTAGTATACAAAACATACTTCCAAATATACACAATGTGGTCTTAAGGAAAATCCAGATATCAAAGGTAGATATCTGGTAGCAAATGTTGATTTATGTCATCATAATAAACTAACCAGACTTGAATCCAATAACAGTTTCATATACAGTAAATCATTTTCATGAAGCAATGAAAAAAATTAGTGAAGAATCAGATAACCTTAGATTGAAATTTCAGGTCTTTAATGTACAGGCTGATTGATTAGGGGGAAATTAAATTACTTTTCCTTTCCAAAAATCACTTTTCTAATCTCTAAAATGGGAATGTAATTACTTCCTTCAGGAAGCTCTTGTGAGCATTAAATGAAATAATTTCTGGAAAAAACTTTGGTTTCAGCCCATAGTGCTTATAATTGTAGTGTTATCATTATTAGGTATAGTGACAGGGTATATTCTTTTTCTTCTCTTTCTTCATCTTCATCTTCACCCAGAGGACTGGGAACTCAAAAAAAGGACATGCTCTGAGGAGTGGATTTTTTTTTTACTATTAATGAAACGGATCCAAAAAGTCACTTTTTTATGAAAGTAAAGCATGGTGAAAACAGTGTACCCTTAAGGAGGCTTAAATCTTTATTTTCTCTTGAAATTGTCTCTTCTTAATTATGTGTACCTTATGCTGGATGAGATTAATATGAGCATAAATGTTGTCGCTAAAAGGTCACACAAAATTTCCAATTGATATTAAAAAAAACCTGTAAAACTCTTTTTGAACTTTTAGTTTATTCTCTATCAATTCCAAGTTTAGGCAATGCTGAATTATATGGTACCATAACTAAAGCCATATAAAAAGCATTTAGGGTTTAAAAAGCTGTACTGAAAAGTGACACTGTAGTTATTCCAGTAAGTGATAAAATCAGTGATTTAGAACATTGTTCGTTAGATATGGATAAGTTTGGCAAAATAATGTTATACAGAAACCTATTCAGAAACTGTTCACATGAAAGGACTGGCTAGAAGTGATGGATAGTAAGTTAAAATTAAATCTGTTTTTCAAAATGTAGGAAATGTATACATAATTATCTACTTTTTATTATTATTTTCTTATAGAATAAGAAGCCTTGGCCAATAATACATAATAATTTCAGAGATTATTCCCAGGTCAATATATCTTTAATTAAAGAGGGTTACACAAAATGATATTATAAGCATTCTTAGTGATGCCTCTCATGACAGTTATGCACCGTTAAGCTTCACAGAACACTTTTCTGGTTTCTTGGCTTCAATTGGACAAGACAGTAGAAAGTAAAACAAAGCTGGGACATTGGAAAGCACTTGGGATTGCTGGAAATTGAAGGAGAAAATGGCAAAGAGACAAGCAAACTAGAATTGTGGCTAATCTGGACATAAGCATATGACACTATGGACAATACTGTGGAGGAATATTATTCACTCTCAAATTTTGAGTCAGATATCTCTCTTACATCAAATTTCTTAGATCTTCAAAGAACCCCACAGGTTTGGAATTACTATTAATCAAGAAGCTAAAGGTAAAGAATGACCTCCGATACACGCTACAACATGGATGAACCTTGGAAACACTATGCTAAGTCAAATAAGCCAGATACAAAATGACAAATGATTACATTTAATAGGAGGTACCTAGAGTAAGCCAATTCATACAGGCAGAGAGTAGAATAAAGATACCAGGGGCTGCAGAGAAGTGTGGAATGAGGCATTATTGCTTAATAATCACAGGGTTTCTCTTAGGGATAATGAAAATGTGGATGATGGTGATGATTGCACCACACTGTAAATATACTTAACACCATTGAATTATATACCTAAAATTATTTAAATAAATTTTATTTTATGTCTATTTTACTAGAGCAAAAAGTCAATGGTAATTATAATGCAAGTATAAGAACTTTATCACATTGATAAATTTAGTTTTTGAGATTGTTAATATATCTATACAGAAACAGATAATCAGCGAAGGACAGCTTGTATTTGAAACAAAATATCTTTAAAATCCTTATTTAAAAGTCAAAACTTTAAATGTATTCCCCAAGAATATAGTCATTCTTAAAGTCTAGGGAATAAAGAGTAACATAAAATGTAAAATGAACTGTTCTTTTTTTTGGTGATGGGGGAGACAGAATGCTATTTTACTGGAAAAGAAAAATTTAAGAAATTATATTAGCTGTCAGCAAGTCCAGTGAACTACGTTAAAAGGAAAGAAGTTGCAAAATGTCATAGTATTAATATATTTAGATGTTTCACCTACTTGAAAAACCATTAAATATATGATATGGATTTAACATATCATTTAACAATATGGATGAATTCATAATGATAATATATATATTTAACATAACTTCATTTCAAATGTATGAGTGTTAGTTTTAAAAGAACTAAAATTCAACCCAAATAAACCCTATGGTTGATATTTCCATTCTCAGGATTTTCAAATTAATAAAGTCTCAGATGGATAGCAAAATATGTGTGTTATTTCGACACAACCTAAGAGTCTTTACCTGAATTGATGGATTGAAATTAAAATTCACAATGAATCTTTCATATATTTAAACTTCAAAAGCTTATACAATATATCAATGATGTGGTAATTTCATTAAAGGAGCCATCATTCATATAAGTCAGATAAATTACTGACTGAGAAAAGAGACAAATCCTATTACTGTGGAATGGTATAAAGGAAAGGAAAATATATTTAACATAGTATGCTTTGAATTCATTAGTTTTATTTATTCATTTATTTTTTGAGATGGAGTCTTGCTCTGTTGCCAGGCTGCAGTGCAGTGGCGTGATCTTGGCTCACTGCAACCTCCACCTCCTGGGTTCAAGCAAATCTCTTGCCTCAGCCTCCCCCCCAGTAGCGGGGACTACAGGCACGCACCATCATGCCTAGCTAATTTTTGTATTTTTAGTAGAGACGGGGATTCACCAAGTTGGCCAGGATGGTCTCGATCTCTGGGCCTCATGATCTGCCCACCTTGGCCACCCAAAGTGCTGGGATTACAGATGTGAGCCACTGCGCCCGACCGAGTTTTATTTTTAAATAAGAATGGTCCATGTTTGCATAATTATAGGCATAAATTTTGTTACAAGATATATAAAGGGAGAAACTATATTTAATTTAAAATATAGGGCTATTTGCAAAATCTAAAATATCAAACTCACAAATTATTGAATTATGAAGAGCGAAAAACTTAACAGGATTAGTAGTTTCTACAAAGGCCCTACCATGTGATAATTCTGAGAAGAGGTAAAATCACAGTGAAATACGAAAAAAAAAAGTTGTGTCCATTGACACTAGGATGATAATACTTTAAAAGATAACAATCTTTCCTCACCTGTTCTGGGTTTGCTATAAAGTTGATGGCAGTATGGTGGCGATCATCTTCCTGTAATAAGCTGAAGGTAAACTGATAATCAATCAAAAGGCTGTCTGTAGGGAGGAAACAAAGCACAATCCTGATATGTACTTTAAAAACTGTCTAAAAAGCAAAATTTAGGTTACAACATATTGTACACTGATATTAAAAATGATTATCGTTAAATACTAGTGGTATATTTAAGTATAACAAAATACAAGTCTTTGTCCTCAATCAACAAAAAGCAAAACATAGTTATGGAAGAAGTGCTAATTCCTTAAAAATTATATTTATTATTTCTGATGCTATTACAAAGTTAAAACATTATAGACATTCTGGAAACTATACAAAAGTTAAGAGAATAAAATAAAAATTATCTATAATTTGATAACTAGAAGGAAATACAGTTAACATTTTGGTGCATTTTATTCCAGTTAGAATTCTGCAGCTATAAAGATAGACATTTTCATAAAACTTTGCAACTTTCATAAACTCAAAATTCTTTGAAAACATGAAGTTTGATAGCTAAATAATATTTCTCATATAATGTAATGTATTGACTTGTTTTTCCATTGTGTTTACTTCTACTTTTAGTAATTTTAAAATGATTCTATGATAAACATCATTTTACAGATATGACCTTTATTCACAATGATACAAGGAATTCTGGGAAAAGATATTTTTAATTTTGTCCATACATAATGCTGGAACCAAGGTGAAACATTTAAATGTCATAAGTCATGAGTGGCTATGCATATTACATGAGGGTGACGTATTGCTAATAACATTAAACTGCTACTTTAATAAAAATTATTTCAAATTATTTTAAATAAATATGGATTACTTCTGTCTTTTGGATACATACCTTTCATATTATACCCTTAACCATTAAAAAGTATTAATATAGAACATACAGATTAAATTACATTAACTGAATTTATTTTTAAAACTATTAAGGCATTATTCGTATGCTTACTTGTATACTTTATAAGATTCACCCTATATATTTATTGTATAATTTAGTGTAAGGCAACATTTTGTATAAGAATTTATAGGTATCCTTATATCTGATAATGAGAATTATGCAGTAGGTCATAGTTCCAATTTTCATCTGACTGCCAAAAAATTGCAGAGGAAAATTCAGTGTGCCAGTGTTCTAGGCCCTGCAGATACAATAAAAAAAATAAAAATTTCTGTCCTCTTGCAACTAATACTCTACTGAATGAACATCAGTCTTTTGGAGAAGAATAAACCAGTGAAGAGGAGGGAGATACTGATAGGTAGGAGTATGCTTCCAGCTTTCAGAAGAAACATTTAGAGAATTGAGATAGTAAGAGAATAAGCCATGGAGTTTACCAGAAAAAAATATTCCAGGCAGAGAGGACAAGTACAAAAACCTCAAAGCAAGAAAACCTAGGCAATACCATTCAGGACATAGGTGTGGGCAAGGACTTCATGTCTAAAACACCAAAAGCAATGGCATCAAAAGCCAAAATCGACAAATGGGATCTCATTAAACTAAAGAGCTTCTGCACAGCAAAAGAAACTATCATCAGAGTGAACAGGCAACCTACACAATGGGAGAAAATTTTTGCAACCTACTCATCTGACAAAGGGCTAATATCCAGAATCTACAATGAACTCAAACAAATTGACAAGAAAAAAACAAACAACCCCATCAAAAAGTGGGCAGAGGACATGAACAGACACTTCTCAAAAGAAGACATTTATGCAGCCAAAAAACACATGAAGAAATGCTCCTCATCACTGGCCATCAGAGAAATGCAAATCAAAACCACAGTGAGATACCATCTCACACCAGTTAGAATGGCCATCATTAAAAAATCAGGAAACAACAGGTGCTGGAGAGGATGTGGAGAAATAGGAACACTTTTACACTGTTGGTGGGACTGTAAACTAGTTCAACCATTGTGGAAGTCAGTGTGGCGATTCCTCAGGGATCTCGATCTAGAAATACCATTTGACCCAGCCATCCCATTACTGGGTATATACCCAAAGGACTATAAATCATGCTGCTATAAAGACACATGCACACGTATGTTTATTGCGGCACTATTCACAATAGCAAAGAGTTGGAACCAACCCAAATGTCCAACAACGATAGACTGGATTAAGAAAATGTGGCACATATACACCATGGAATACTATGCAGCCATAAAAAATGATGAGTTCGTGTCCTTTGTAGGGACATGGATGAAACTGGAAAACATCATTCTCAGTAAACTATCGCAAGGACAAAAAACCAAACACCGCATGTTCTCACTCATAGGTGGGAATTGAACAATGAGAACTCATGGACACAGGAAGGGGAACATCACGCTCCGGGGACTGTTGTGGGGTGGGGGGAGGGGGGAGGGACAGCATTAGGAGATACACCTAATGCTAAATGACGAGTTAATGGGTGCAGGAAATCAACATGGCACATGGATACATATGTAACAAACCTGCACATTGTGCACATGTACCCTAAAACCCTAAAGTATAATAAAAAAAAAAAAAAAAAAAAAAAAAAGAAACACTTCTAAAGGGAGTGTTCTGTTGATTTTAAAAGGATCTTCTAAAAGTAAGATTGGCCATTTTAAATAGCCTGAATAAAACATTATTAAATACAAAAAAAAAAAAAAAAAAAAAAAACACCTCAAAGCAAGAGCAAGCCTTAACTGTGATTCTCATAAAGTCTGTGCCAGTAATACAGGCAGGAGGTAATGGAGGTCAGGGTAACAGCAGTGAAGGCCACAGGAAGTGGTCAAATACAGGGTATGTATTTTGAAGGTACAGCAAACAGGATTCGCTAAATAAAAGAACGCAGCCTTTGTAAGAAAGAAAGGCAAAGTTTTATTTGTTTTTTTTTTTTATTTTTTCCTAAGACCAAGCAAAAACCACCATTAACTTAAATGGAGAATAGGTTTGACTGCGATGGAACTTGGGGGAATAATTAGGAGCTTAATTTTAAAGATATTAAGTTTGAGAAATTTGTTGAATAGCCAGATGTTGAGTCAGGAGCATGCGTAGTAGATAACAATTTGTAAGTTATCAGAAATTACATGGGATTGAGAGCCATGAAGGCAGGAAATCATCTTTGTAGATAGACAAGAGGTCCAAGAGATTAGCCCTGCAGCAGACCAATGATAAATAATCAGAGCCTGAAGAGAAACTGGCAAAGGAGACTGAGAAATGGCTACTCCAGGAGAGAAAAAGTAACCCAGAATTTAGTGCTATGGACATCAAGTAAATACAATGTTTAAAAGACTAAGTAGTGATCACCTTGGACAAATGCAGCTGAGTGAGATTCAAAAGTAGGGCTGCAGTCTTGAGAAACAGAATATCTATTTAGAATGAAGAAAAAAATATCACGAAGGAAAAGCAAGCACTTCAAAACTATTTCCACAAATTTGTCTGCTCAAGCATCTTTATTTTTTCACGACTGCAACTTAACATTAAGAAGTCAGGAAATAAATGCCCTTTAGGAGGTAATAACTGGGAGATTTCAGACCCTGGAGCAGTCCTGAGTAAAGGCTGCAATGCCTCAGACCTACAGACATTTTTCTGTCTATATAGACTCCAGCATCTGCCACAAATATGCCCAACCACATTCTTGGCCAGGCATTCAAGCATGATGTTCTCTCTTCTTATATTTAATAGAGTTGAAAATACTTGCTCAGTATGAAGTATCTTGTGTATGGTAATGATCAATCCTAATGTCAATCAGGCTAAAAATACAAAGCTGAGATCTAGAACAAAATTAGTAGGAGTATTAATCAATTCAAGTGTCTAATAAGAATACCAATGAATGAATGTGCATTACTATAAAGAAAGAAAATTTAGACGTCTACAAAAAATGTTTCCTTTTAAAGCTGCTTAGAATGAAAGTACTCCAGAAGCCAACTACACAATTTTCCACTTAACTAGGAGATATATTTCTCCTCAGAATTTCAAAAATCATGATGGTGTATTTGGTTATGAATGGAAAATTTACCTGGCACTTAAACATGTAACTTAATGCTGAAATATGCTCTGAACTTCTTAGCTAAGTAGGGTACAGGATATAAAACATTAAAATTTAAAATATGTCTCAAGTTTATCCATAAATGTACATAACTTGAAAATAAATTTTTATGCTGCATTAATGAACTACTCTATTATGGTATAAAGAAATTACAACATGATTGACTATAAATCAATTCAAATAATTTATTGCTTTATTGATAAATACAGAGAAATGACAAATTAGCATGAAGAATAAGTATGATCAAGACACGTAAGAAAACTTCAGTTTTAGATCGGGGAAATAACAAATTTTATGCCAATTGGAAAAAAATTAGTAGAAAAGGAAAAATTGCTAAGAGAGGACATGGAGTAGGAATTTTGGAACTATTCCCTGAGGTAGGTAAAAGGTGATGAGATCTTGTGAAAAAAAAAACATAAAGACTGAACATACACAACATGCAGAGAGGAGATCATACTGAACAGAGAGCAGAAAGGGAAATGTGGCGGGATCATATGGAAGCTCCCGTTGGATTGCTTCCATTTTCTCAATAAAATCAGAAAGGCCATCAGCTGAGAAAGAGAATGGAGGATGAGGGGTTGGGAAATGTGATGGCAGAGGAAAGATCTAAAATAGTCATTAAAAAGAGGGAAAGTAAATAGACTGAGGAAATATAGTATTTGCAGTGACAGGAGACAGACAAATTCCTAGGTGGACAGGGACAGGTCCCTGGTCAAAGCCAACCTTCAAGCCAAAGATAGCCTAAAGCCTGAAAAATTCAACTGCCAGTTCTGGATAGAGTCCACAACCAGAGTGAGAACTTCTATCGCCAACCCACCCACTCTCTCAATTGGTTCCTGGTGTATGATGCCTTTTAACTAATTGAATGCTGCTTTTTCCAAGACCACCCATGGACCAATTAGCAAGTACCAGCCTGCCCCCATTTTAAGCCCATAAAAACCCCAGACTCAGCCTCACAGAGGGCTACCCACTTTCGGGGTCCCCTCTCTCCACTGAGAGCTTGAGAGTTTTCCTTCTGTTGCTCAACAAAATTCTTCTCTCCTTTACTCACTCTCCGGTGTCCACGTACCTTATTCCTCTTGGTCACGAGACAAGAACCCAGAACTCACTAAGCTGTGGGTGGTGGAAACAAAAGACCTGTAACCCTCCCATTCACCAAGCTGCAGGTGGTAGGAACAAAAGAGCTGTAACACTTCATTCCACTTGCGGAACAATGGGACCAAAAAAGTCATTGCACACCATTCCTTCTGGCTCAGCGAACAACGGGAGCAAAAAAGCCACTGGGTGCCATTCCCTCCCACTCGCTGAACTACAGGAATGAAGAAGCTGAAACAGTATGAGATTGGTGAGCATCTGAAGTGAGACTGATTAGTATATTTGTATGTTTTTCTACAGCAAAGCATTCAAAAAAAGCTTAGAAATTAGTTGATACTGTATTAGAGTTTTGTCTGTGGATAGAGGATGAAGTAAAGACAGGGCAACAAAGTTGAGAATATATTCATTAGAGAGTATTATATATATTACTCTTCAAAAATTTATTTTTTTATTATTATACTTTAAGTTCTGGGATACATGTACAGAATGTGCAGGTTTGTAACATAGATATACATGTGTCATGGTAGTTTGCTGCACCCATCACCCTGTCATCTGTATTAGGCATTTCTCCTAACACTATCCTTCGCCTTGCCCATCACCCCCTGACAGGTCCTGGTGTGTGATGTTCCCCTCCCTGTGCCCATATGCTCTCATTGTTCAACTCCCACTTATGAGTGAGAACGTGAGGTGTTTGGTTTTCTGTTCTTGTATTAGTTTGCTAAGAATGATGGTTTCCAGCTTCATCCATGTACCAGCAAAGGACATGAACTCATTCTTTATTATGGCTGCATACTATTCCATGGTGTATATGTGCCACATCTTCTTTGTCCAGTCTAACATAATGAGAATTTGGGTTGGTTCCAAGCCTTTGCTATTGTGAATAATGCTACAATAAACATATGTGTGCATGTGTCTTTATAGTAGTATGATTTATAATTTTGGGGGTATATACCCAGTAATGGGATTGCTAGGTCAAAAGGCATTTCTAGATTTAGATCCTTGAGGAATCGCCACACTGTCTTCCACAATGGTTGAACTAATTTACACTCCCACCAACAATGCAAAAGCATTCCTATTTCTCCACATCCTCTCCAGCATGTGTTGTTTCCTGACTTTTTAATGATCATCATTCTAACTGGTGTGAGATGGTGTCTCATTGTGGTTTTGATTTGCATTTCTCTAATCACCAGTGATGATGAGCATTTTTTCATATTTTTGTTGGCCACAGAAACATCTTCTGCGATAAGTGTCTGTTCATATCCTTTGCCCACTTTTTGTTGGGGTTGTTTGATTTTTTCTTGTAAATTTGTTTAAATTCCTTGTAGATTCTGGATATTAGCCCTTTGTCAGATGGATAGATTGCAAAAATTTTCTCCCATTCTGTAGGTTGCCTGTTCACTCTGATGATAGTTTCTTTTGCTGTGCAGAAGCTCTTTGGTTTAATTAGATCCCATTTGTCAATTTTGGCTTTTGTTGCAATTGCTTTTGGTGTTTTAGTCATGAACTCTTTGCCCATGCCTATGTCCTGAATGGTATTGCCTAGGTTTTCTTCTAGGGATTTTATGGTTATAGGTCTTACTTTAAATATTTAATCCATCTTGAGTTAATTTTTGTATAAGGTGTAAGGAAGGGGTCCAGTTTCAGTTTTCTGCATATGGCTATCCAGTTTCCCCAACACCATTTATTACATAGGGAATCCTTTCCTCATTGCTTGTTTCTGTCAGGTTTGTCAAAGATCGGATGGTTGTAGATGTGTGGTATTATTTCTGAGGGCTCTGTTCTGTTCCATTGGTCTATATGTCTGTTTTGGTACCAGTACCATGCTGTTTTGGTTACTGTGGCCTTGTGGTACAGTTTGAAGTCAGGTAGCTGATGCCTCCAGCTTTGCTCTTTTTGCTTAGGATTGCCTTGGCTATGCAGGCTCTTTTTTGGTTCCATATAATTTAAAGTAGTTTTTTCTAATTCTGTGAAGAATGTCAATGGTAGCTTGATGAGAATAGCACTGAATGTATAAATTACTTTGGGCAGCATGGCCATATTCACAATATTGATTCTTCCTATCCATGGGCATGGAATGTTTTTCCATTTGTTTGTGTCTTGTCTAATTTCCTTGAGCAGTGATTTGTAGGTCTCCTTGAAGAGGTCTTTCACATCCCTTCTAAGTTGTATTCCTAGGTATTTTATTCTCTTTGTAGCAATTGTGAATGGGAATTTGCTCATGATTTGTCTCTGTTTGTCTATTATTGGTGTATAGGAATGCCTGTGATTTTTGCACACTGGTTTTCTATCCTGGGACTTTGCTGAAGTTGCTTATCAGCTTAAGGAGTTTTGGGTCTGAGATGATGGGGTTTTCTAAATATACAATCACGTCATCTACAAACAGAGATAAATTTACTTCCTCTCTTCCTATTTGAATACCCCTTATTTCTTTTTCTTGCCTGACTTCCCTTGCCAAAACTTCCGCTACTGTGTTGAATAGGAGTGGTGAGTGCAAAAATCCTCAACAAAATGCTACCAAGCCAAGTTCAACAACACATTAAAAGGACCACACCCCATGATCAAGTAGGCTTTATCTCTGAGATACAAGGATGGTTCAACATATACAAATCAATAAATGTGATACACTACATTAACAGAATGAAGGATAAAAATTATGTTATCATCAAAGATGCAGAAAAACATCTGAGAAAGTTCAACACCCTTTCATGATAAAAAATACTGAACAACTAGGTACAGGAGACACTTAACACAACAGAGACCATATGTGAATAGCCCACAGCTAATACCATATGCAATGATAAAAAGCTGTAAGTATTCCTTCTATGTTCCAGGACAAGGAAGGGATGTCCACTCTCACCATTTCTATTCAAGACAGTATTGCAAGTAAGGTCCAGAGCAATTAGGCAAGAAAAAGAAAAGGTATCTAAATCACAAAGAAAAAGTAATCTCTGTTTGCTGATGATATATTATACAGATAAAATACTAAAGGCTCCACACATACACACCCACAAACACAAAAATCTGTTAGAACAAATAAATTCAACAGTGTGGTAGGATACAAAATCAACATACAAAAGTCTGTTGCATTGCTATATACTAGCAATGAACTATCTGAAAAAGAAATTAAAGAAAACATTATTACAATGGCATCAAAAGAAATAAAATACTTAGAAATAAACTTAACCAAAGAGAATAAAGACTTGAACATCAAAAACTATAAAACATTGACAAAAGAAATTAAACACAAATAAATAATATGACATCCCATGTTCATGGACTGGAAAAATTAATATGGTTAAAATGTCCATGCTACTAAAAGTGATCTACAGATTCACTGCAAATCTTATCAAAATCCCAGTGCCTTTTTTTACATAAATAGAAAGAAAAAACTCCTAAAATTCATATGGAACCACCAAATAACCCCAATAGTCAAAATGATTCTGAGCAAGAAGAAAAAAGGCTGGAGGTATCATACCCCTGATTTGAAAAATATATTACAAGCCTATAATAATCAAAACAGTTTGGTACTGGCATGAAAAAAGATATATAGATAAATGTAATGGGGTAAAGAACCCAGAAATAAACCCATGCATGTAGAGTTAACTGATCTTCAAAAATGATGCCAAGAACACAATGGGGAAGGGATAGTCTCTTCATTAAATGGTATTGGGAAAACTGCATATTCACATGTAAAAGAATGAAATTGGACCCTTATAACATATAAAGAAGTCAATTCAAAGTGGATTAAAAACTTACATGTAAAACCTGAAACCATCAAACTCTTACAAGGAAACAGAAGAAATGCTTATCAACGGAGAACTTCACAATGATTTCTTGAACATAATACCAAAAGCACACACAACAAAAGCAAACATTGACAACTGAAATTACATCAAACTAAAAAGTTTCTGCACAGCAAAGGCAACAATCAACAAAAGAAAATGGTACAAAATGACAGAAAATATTTGCAAATCATACATTGGACAAGGGGTAAATATCCAAAACATAAAAGGAAATCAAACACCTATATATCAAGTAAACAAATAACCCAATTAAAATTGGGCAAAGAGACTGAATAGACATTTCTCTAAAAAACTCTTGTATACTGTTTATGGGAATGCAAATTGGTGCTGCCATTATGAAAAACAGTATGGTGTCTTCTCAAAAAATTAAAAATAGAACTACCATCTGTTCCAGCAATCCCACTTTTAGGTATATACAGATCAAAAGAAACTAAACTCAGGATCTCAAAGTGATATCTAGACTTCTATGTTCCTTATAGCACTATTCTCAATAGACAAGACATGGAAGCAACCTTAGTGTTTGTTGACAGATGACAAATAAAGAAACTGTAGTATATACATACAATTAAATATTGTTCAGCATTAAAAAGAATGGAAATTCTGCCATTTGCAACAACATAGATAGACCTGGAGAACATGATGCTAAGTGAAATAAGCCTCATCAGAAGAACAAATACTGTATTATCCCACATTTATAAGAAATCTAAAATAATCAAATTCATACATGCAGAGAATAGAATGGTGGTTACCAGGTGCTGGGATAGGGAGAAAGAAAAGGCGAAGGGTTACTCAAAGGGTACAAAGCTTCAGTTACACAAAATGATTAAGCTCTGATTATCTACTATACAGGATAGTACTTATAGTTAACAATACCGTATTGTATATTTTTAAAATTTGCTAACAAGTTAGGTCTTATATTAATTGTTAAGAAAATTAATTAAATAACTTAAGGTGTTCGGTGGATATATTTATAGTCTTGATTGTGATGATGGTTTCATGGATGTATAATTATTTCCTAATTTGTCAAATTGTGGATATTTATTGTGTAAAGTTTTTCTATGCTAATTGTATCTCAATAAAGTACTTTAGAAAAATCTGTGGTGAAAGGGAGACTGCAATAAATGGCACAGGAACAAACAATAAAAAAGAGAAACTACAGTATGGATTTATATCCTATATCAAACATAAAAATCAATTTCAGCTAATTAAAGACCTAAATATTAAAAGCAAAACTTTATAGCTTTTCAAAAATACGAGAGCATCTGTTATGACCTTAAAAAAGCACGTCATTAAGATCTAAATCATAAAGGAAAAAATTAATAAAGTTTAAAACCCCTCCACAATAAATATTGTTTTTAAAAAACTTTTATTTTAAGTTCAGAAGTATATGTGAAGATTTATTACATAGGTAAACTTATGTCATAGGGATTTGTCATACAGATTTTTTCATCACCCAGGTATTAAACCCAGTATCCAAGAACTGTCTCTCCCACTTCCCATTCTCCACCCTCAAGTAGACCCCAGTGTCTGTTGTACCCTTCTTTGCGTTCTTTAGTTGTCATCATTTAGCTACCACTTGTAAGTGAGAACATGCAGTATTTGGTTTTCTGTACCTGCACTGGTTTGCTAAGGATAATGGTCTCTAGCCCTATCCATGTTCCCACAAAATATATGATCTCATTTTTTACGGCTACATAGTATTCCATGTTTTATGCATACCACATTTTCTTTATCTGATCTGTCACTGATGGGCATTTGGGTTGATTCCATGTTTTTGCTATTGTGAACAGTGCTGCAATGGACATTTGTGTGCACGTGTCTTTATGGTAGAATGATTTATATTCCTCTGGGCATATACCAAGTAATGGGAATGCTGGGTTGAATGGTAGTTCTGATTTTGGCCTTTGAGGAATTGCCATACTGCTTTCTACAATGGGTGAACTAATTTACACTCCCACCAACAGTGTATAAGTGCTCCCTTTTCTCCACAACCTCACCAGCATCTGTTATTTTTTGACTTTTTAATAATATCCATTCTAACTGGCATGAGATGGTATCTCAATGTGGTTTTGATTTGCATTTCTCTAATGATCAATGATACTGAGCTTTGTATCATATGCTTGTTGGCCACATGTATGTCTTTTTTTGAAAGCTTCTGTTCATGTCCTTTGCCCACTTTTTAATGAGGTTGCTTGTTTCTTTCTTGAAAATTTAAGTTCCATTTACATGCTGGATATTATATCTTTGATAGATGCATAGTTTGCAAATATTTTCTCCCATTCTATAGCATAGTTGATAGTTTCTGTTGATAGTTTCTTTGCTGTGTAGAAGCTCTTTAATTAGATCCAACTTGTCAATTTTTGCTTTTGTTGCAATTGCTTTTGGTGTCTTTGTCATGAAATCTTTGCCAGTTCTTTTGTTCAGGATGGCATTGCCTAGCTTGTCTTCCAGGATTTTTATAGTTTTGTGTTTTACATTTAAGTTTATAATCCATCTTGAGTTAATTTTTGTATATGGTGTAAGGAAGGGGTCCAGCTTCAATACTCTGCATATGGATAGCCAGTTATCCCAGCACCATTGATTGAAAAGGGAGTCTTCATTACTTGTTTTTGTGAGCTTTGTTGAAGATCAGATGGTTATAGGTGTGTAGCCTAATTTCTGGCTCTCCATTTTGTTCCATTGGTCTATGTGCCTGTTTTTGTACCATTATCATGCTGTTTTGGTTACTGTAGCCCTGTAATACAGTTTGAAGCTGGGTAACGTGATGCCTCCAGCTTTATTCTTTTTGCTTAGAATTGCCTTGGCTATTCAGGCTCTATTTGGGTTCCATATGAATTTTAAAATAGTTTTGTTCTAGTTCTGTGAAGAATGCTGCTGGTAGTTTTATGGGAATAGCACTGAATCTGTAAATTGCTTTGGGCAGTATAGCAATTTTAATGATACTGACAGTTCCTATCCATGAGTCTGGATGTTTTTCCATTTGTCTGTGTCTTCTCTTTGAGCAGTGGTTTGTAATTCTCATTATAGAGATCTTTCACCTCCCTGGTTAGCTGTATTCTAAGGTATTTTATTCTTTTTGTAGCAATTGTGAATGGGATTGCCTTTCTGATTTGACTTTCAGCTTGGCTGTTGTTGGTGCATAGGAACACTAGTAACTTTTGTACAGTGATTTTGTATCTGACGACTTTGCTGAAGTTGTTTAAAAGTTGAAGGAGCTTTTGGACTCAGACTATAGGATTTTCTAAATATAGGATCATGTCTTCTGGAAAGAGGGATAGTTTGACTTCCTCTCTTCCTATTTGGATGCTCTTTATTTCTTTCTCTTGCCTGATTGCTCCGGCTAGGACTTCTAATACTATGTTGAATAAGAGTGGTAAAGGAGGGTATCCTTGTCTTGTGCCAGTTTTCAAGGGGAATGATTCCAGCTATTGTCCGTTCAGTATGTTATTGGCTGTGGGTTTGTCATATATGGCTCTTATTATTTTGAGGTTTGTTTCTTTAATACCTAAGTTATAGTTTTTAATTATAGAAAGCCTTTTCTGCACCTGTTGAGATAATCATGTTCTTTCTGTCTTTAGTTCTGTTTTTGTGATGAATCACATTTATTGATTTGCTTGTGTCAAACCAATCTTGCATCCTGGGGATGAAGCCTACTTACTTACTTGATTGTGGTGTATTAGCTTTTTGATGTGCTGCTAGATTTGGTCTGCCAAGTATTTAGTTGGGGAGTTTTGCATCTATGTTCATCCAAGATACTGGCCCGAAGTTTTCTTTTTTTGTTGTGTCTCTGCCAGGTTTTGGTATCAGGATGATGCTGGCATTGAAACAGAACATTTTCCCTGATCCCTTCATGGGTCTCACAAAAGGGGTGCCTCACTTACTCAGCCCACAGCTCTTAAATAACCCCTTGTGGGAGGGGGAGCATGCAAGTGAGCAGGTGCGGCAACCGGGATGAATGCTCCTGGGTGCCGGCAGAAGCAAAACTCTGTGCAGCCCCATGGCCGTGTCTGGGGGGTACCCACAACCCCTGAAGCCCCAGAGGGCATGTGTTACAGTGTCTTCTTAGCTTTGCCATCCACGGAAGGCTTAAGTGTTAAATAGCTCAAGTGTCCACACCCACGGCTCCTGAGCTCTTGTTCAGCATCCAGGAAGAATCAGATTGCATGAACAAATTGGAGGGTGGTGAATATGGAGGATTTTATTGTCAATGAAAGTGGCTTGCAGTAGGAAGGGGAGGTGGAAAGAATATGAGGTGAGAAGGTGGTCCTTCCCTGGAGTCTTGCTCTCCCCAGCCAAGCTCTTCTCTGATACTCCCCGTCAAGCCATCCCTCTGAAGTCAAGCTGCTTCTCTCCAATGTCTGGCTGCTTCTTCTCTTCTCTCCTTTTCTGCAGCACTTCTGCCAGTGGAGCCTGTGGCTTTTATGGGTACAGAATCAGGGGGGTGGGGTGGTCCAGAGTGATTTTGGAAAAGGTAACATTCGAGCAGATATATGGTGATAGAAATTGCTCCCTTTGGGCTACTGTTCCAGGCTTGAGGGTGGGGCCCTCCCAGGGACTGCCCTCTTCTATTCAGTGTTTCCCTGCCTCCTGTCCATATCAGTATCATAGAATGATTTAGGGAGGGGTCCCTTCTCATCAATTTTTTGGAATAGTTTCTGTAGGAATAGTGCCAGCTCTTCTTTGTACATTTAGTTGAATTCATCTGTGAATTCATCAGGACCTATGTTTTGTTGTTGTTGTTGTTGTTGTTGTTGTTTGTTGTTGTTGTTGGTTGGCAGGCTATTACACTGGAGCAAAAGTAATTGCAGTTTTGCCATTACTTTCAATGGCAAAAATAAGTCTAGCTTGCAACATATCTTATTAATATTTTCAAAAAACCAACTCCTAGATTTATCTTTTAAATGTTTTGTGATTGTGTGTGTCTTGATTTCCTTCAGTTCAGCTCTAATTTCAGTTATTTCTTGTCTTCTGCTAACTTTGGGCTTGATTTGTTCTTGCTTTTCTAATTATTTCAGTTGTGATGTTAGGTTGTTAATTTGAGATCTTTCTAACTTTTTGATGTGAGCATTTAGCCCTCTGAATTTCCCTCTTAACACTGCCTTAGCTATTATCCCAGAGATTCTGGTATGTTTTAGCTTTGTTCTCATTATTTTCAAAGAACTTCTTGATTTCTGCCTTAATTTCATTATTTATCTAAAAGTCATTCCGGAGCATGTTATTTAATTTCTTGAGCAATTTTCTTTGTCTTGACTTCTGTTTTCACATGGCCCAAGAGTATGTTTGTTATTATTTCAGTTCTTTTGCATTTGCCGAGGATTGTTTTATATCCAATTATGTGGTCGATATTCGATTTTAGGGTAGGTGCCATGTAGCAAAGAGAAGAATGTATAAATGTCATTTTTAACAAAGATCAAGAGCCAAGTCATAGACTATGAGAAGATATTTGCTATATAAATAATGAACAAAAAATTAATATCCAGAATTTATTACATTAAAACTAGTATAAATCAATAAGAAAATGACAACAATATGAAGAAGACAAACTATAAAATAAGAAAAAGACAAAGAATAAGAGCAACAATTCAAAGAAGAGAAACTTAAATACACAATAAATATGTAAAATGATATTAAGTTTCAATTAGTCATAAAGAAAATGCAAGAAAAAACAAGACAGTATTTCAAAACCATCAGATTGGCAAATATTAAAGAGACTAAAAATACAAAATGTTGGTGAGGAAATAGAAGAAAAGTATTGTATACCATGGTGGAGCATAAGTTAATATAAATATTTGCAGCATAATTTGGAAAAATCTAATAAATCTACAATTCCACTTCTACTTGCATATCTCAAAGAACTTCCAGTTCAAGTAGAAATGTATAAGAATTTTAATTCCAGAATTATGTATTATTTTGAAAAATTAAGTACAACTTAGATGTGCATCAAAAGGAGAATGAGTAAATAAATGTTATATCTGTAGAAATATTCTACATAACTAAAATTAATGCACTACAGCTGCATATATTAGCATTGATAAATCTCAAATATGTTGCACATAAAAGCAATTTGTAAGATTCACAGAGTATGTAATTTTTATATATTTTAAATAATGTGGTATAGTATTAATTTTTATGGATGATTAAGTGAGCGAATAAATTAAAGGTACTTATAACAGTATTTGACATATACTAAAGTACTCAATAAATATTGATTATTATATATATTGCAAACAAATAACATTAGCATAATAAGGACAAAACAAAATACAGTTTGGTGGCTCTATCTAAAAAAAGACACAAAAAAATTCAACTGTATCTGTGACGTTTACTTTCTTTTTAAAAAATCTAAAGCAAATAGAGCAAGGCGTTAAGCTTTATTAAAGCTTGGTAACAGGTACACAATTTTTAAGGATATTCTATATACTATAAAATATATATACTACATAAATAGAAGTATATATACTATACTTTTTAACACATTTTAAATTTCCATAACTTAAAAAAAGATAAACTATTCTTTATGTTTAAATATGCTAGGGACACTTTTCGGAAAACTTTGTTAATAGAAAAAAATACTAAATAGCTGTATTTCAACGCTTGAAAAATCAAAGCTATAAGTATCTATAAATCAACCTTTTGATTTTAAAGACTGAGCCCAGGGGTTAGAACCACTTTAAATGATATATGTACCTGCTTTTAAATATTTTGGTGAACAATCAGCAAACCACCTCTCATAAATCCAAGAAAATCAGAGATCCAGAATTAATTTCCCAATTTTATATAAAAAGAGTTTATAAAAATAGGTAAAATAGATATAAAGAAAGACCTCTCTTATTTACACTTCTCACTTTTTGTATGAGTTTGGTAGAGCTTCAGGAGAATACAAAACCATTCATACTTCAGGCTCCAAATTCCAATTGCATGGATTTTTTTAATCATAAAAACAAAAAGATAGGAAAAGTAGTAAACATTTTTGCTTTTCTTACATTATTTTGACTTGCAATGGTAAGAAGAGAAAAAAGAGCAAAATCTCATTTTGACAATAGATGAAGTAGATACAATTAATTAATGTAAGTACAGAGTTTTTTAGTTATTTATAATACCCATGGGGAACATGTCAAGAGAAAAATAAAATCTAAAAAACACTGACTCCACAAAATTAAAGATGAAAGATGAGATAATAACACCAAAGATTACAATAAAAAGAGAGCTAAATAAATCATGAAAGGAAAAACAAAAAAGTAATAATGTAATGGCAAAATTTAAAAAGTTAATACGAGAATCAGAAAACAGAATAATTAATACAACATAAGACTGAAATAGTGCCATGTAGGTCAAATATGAAAAAGCCTCCCAAAGAAAACTGGCTAGCCATATGTAGAAAGCTGCAACTGGATCCCTTCCTTACACCTTATACAAAAATTAATTCAAGATGGATTAAAGACTTATATGTTAGACCTAAAACCATTAAAATCCTACAAGAAAACCTAGGCAATACCATTCAGGACATAGGCGTGGGCAAGGACTTCATGTCTAAAACACCAAAAGCAATGGCAACAAAAGCCAAAATCGACAAATGGGATCTCATTAAACTAAAGAGCTTCTGCACAGCAAAAGAAACTATCATCAGAGTGAACAGGCAACCTACACAATGGGAGAAAATTTTTGCAACCTACTCATCTGACAAAGGGCTAATATCCAGAATCTACAATGAACTCAAACAAATTGACAAGAAAAAAACAAACAACCCCATCAAAAAGTGGGCAGAGGACATGAACAGACACTTCTCAAAAGAAGACATTTATGCAGCCAAAAAACACATGAAGAAATGCTCCTCATCACTGGCCATCAGAGAAATGCAAATCAAAACCACAGTGAGATACCATCTCACACCAGTTAGAATGGCCATCATTAAAAAATCAGGAAACAACAGGTGCTGGAGAGGATGTGGAGAAATAGGAACACTTTTACACTGTTGGTGGGACTGTAAACTAGTTCAACCATTGTGGAAGTCAGTGTGGCGATTCCTCAGGGATCTAGAACTAGAAATACCATTTGACCCAGTCATCCCATTACTGGGTATATACCCAAAGGACTATAAATCATGCTGCTATAAAGACACATGCACACGTATGTTTATTGCGGCACTATTCACAATAGCAAAGAGTTGGAACCAACCCAAATGTCCAACAACGATAGACTGGATTAAGAAAATGTGGCACATATACACCATGGAATACTATGCAGCCATAAAAAATGATGAGTTCGTGTCCTTTGTAGGGACATGGATGAAACTGGAAAACATCATTCTCAGTAAACTATCGCAAGGACAAAAAACCAAACACCGCATGTTCTCACTCATAGGTGGGAATTGAACAATGAGAACTCATGGACACAGGAAGGGGAACATCACGCTCCGGGGACTGTTGTGGGGTGGGGGGAGGGGGGAGGGACAGCATTAGGAGATACACCTAATGCTAAATGACGAGTTAATGGGTGCAGGAAATCAACATGGCACATGGATACATATGTAACAAACCTGCACATTGTGCACATGTACCCTAAAACCCTAAAGTATAATAAAAAAAAAAAATAAAATAAAGAATCAAAATAGGGCAAAAAAAAAAAAAAAAAAAAAGAAAAAGCCTCCCAAAATAGAAATAGAGATGAAAATCACTCAAGAGAAATGACACACAGAAAAATTCGGTGTATGCATGACTAATGTAGCTAAAGCAGAGATCATAACGAGTTGAAGGGAGCACGTATAATATATTAAATAAAGAAAAAAATCTGTTGATGAAGAAAACCTAAATATTCAAAGGAAGTATCTTGTATAAATATAAAAAGCATATTATATTACACTAATATTATTCATAATAGCCAAAATGTAAAAACAACACATGTCCATCAACTGAATGGTAAACAAAATGCGATATGTTCACACAATAAAATATTATTTTGTCATAAAAAGAAATAAAGTAATGACATCTGCTATAATATGAATAAACTTCAAAAATACTGTGCTAATGAAAGAAATCAGTCACAAAAGACTGATTTGTCTATTTTGTTATATCCAAAATAGACAAATCCATACAGACAAAAAGAAGATAAATGGTAGCCACTAGCTGGTGAAAAAAGAATGATAAGTGACTGCTGATACGTACAGGTTTCTTTTTGGAGTGATAAAAATGTTCCAAAATTAGATGGTGCAGATGGTTGCACAACTGTGTATAATATACTAAAAGCTACTGAATTGTACACTTTAAAATGGTGACTTTCATGGTTTGTGAATGTATCTCCATGAAGTTATTGTTAAAAAAAAAAACTACAGACATCCAGGCACGTCCATGTAGGTATGTATACACACACACACACACACACACTCACACAGACAAATGAGTTATTTAGTTATTTACAGAGTAGGATTAGGCAACATGCCAAGTGCTTTTTTTTTTTTTTTTTTTTTTTTTTTTTTTTGAGGCGAAATCTCACTCTGTCACCCAGGCTGGAGTGCAGCGGCACGATCTTGGCTCACTGCAGCCTCTGCCTCCTGGGTTCAAGCGATTCTCGTGCCTCAGCTCCTGAGTAACTGGGATTACAGGCATGTTCCCCCACATCCTGCTAATTGTTTTTGTATTTTTAGTAGAAATGGGTTTTTGCCATGTTGGCCAGGCTGGTCTCAAACTCCTGACCTCAGGTGATCTACCCATCTCAGTCTCCCAAAGTGCTAGGATTACAGGCATCAGCCACTGTGCCCAGCAGCCAAGTGCTCTTAAGCAGAAATAAATGTCAAAATAAAAAAATTGAAGTAATATTTATGGAAAATATATACTCAGCAATGCCGTCCCCATTCAAGAACAATATAATAATTTCAAGGCCAGGCGCAGTGGCTCAAGCCTGTAATCCCAGCACTTCGGGAGGCCAAGGCAGGCGGATCACCTGAGGTCAGGTGTTCGAGACCAGCCTGGCCAACATGGTGAAACCCCATCTCTACTAAAAATACAAAAATAGGCTGGCGTGGTGGTGCACGCCTGTAATCCCGCTTCTCAGGAGGCTGAGGCAGGAAAATCGCA
The DNA here is from genome assembly GCF_028878055.3 of Symphalangus syndactylus. Taxonomy (NCBI): domain Eukaryota; kingdom Metazoa; phylum Chordata; class Mammalia; order Primates; family Hylobatidae; genus Symphalangus; species Symphalangus syndactylus. Next base: position 23,006,457 of record NC_072424.2, read on the forward strand.
TGAAACCGGGAAGTGGAAGTTGCAGTGAGCTAAGATGGCACCACTGCATTCCTTCCTGGGTGACAGAGCAAGACTCCATCTCAAAAATAAAATAAAATAATTTCAGGTAAACAGATGTCCTAAAAGAACATAATCTACATATCAATTTTGAAGAAAAAACAACTCACACACACATTACAACTAAGAGACAAATACAATTACAAAAATGGCAAAGAAAAAAGGTGAATAGATGACAGAGGTAAATTACAAAAATATAATTATATAGAGATATGAATATTTTTAAAAAGAAAACAAAGTTGTCTTTTTCTGCCTAGAATCAGTTTACCAAGAAATTAATATAAAACAACTAAAAAGCTATTAAATAATAAGCAATTCAGTAATGTAGCTAGATAAGACTTAAATATTAATATATAAATACCTATAGCTTTTATTTGGAGATTATCTTATTACTTCAGCGACTATGCCTATCCCTGCACCAAAAAACAAAATGAAAACAACTCTACACTGCCTTAATTACTGTAACTATCTAGTTAGCCCTAACAGCTGGTAGAGGAACATGTCTAAGAAGGCACTTTAATATTAATATTAATCTTGTATCCAACAACCTGACAAACATTCCTGTTATTTCTAATAATTTGCCTATAGACACTTCGATTTCTTATAGAAACAATTATATCATCTGTAAAATAAATGCAAATTTAAATCCTCTTTTTAATCTTTATGGCTATAATTCATATTTCTATTAACTGTGTTCTTCAGATCTTTGATATTCTTTCTGAATTTTGTCTGCTTGATCTATTGATACTCTAAAGAGGTATGTTTAATTTTTTATTGTAGTTTAATCAATTTTTGCTCCACATATTAAGTCTACTTTATTAGTTGCATATACTTAAATATGAAGGAATAATAAATACTCTGAGGCATAGAGACTTCAGAAGCTTTGACATGCAGACTTCCGCTAAAACAATTTTTGATTAAAGACTTAAAAAGAGAAGAGATAAATACAGAATGTGTAGCAAAAAATATATCAAGGGATACGGAGATGGGGCTGATAAAATACCTTGGTGAATTTGTTATCTTTCTAAAAATCGCAATGACCAAAGAAAAATGCATATCCATAATAACCAAGAATAGAAAGTCTAGAGAATATCAAAACACTGTGGTTTTATAAAAGAATTTCGAAAAATGTTACAGAATGCTAAAATCCTTATCTTATAGGAGGGGGATATCAGTATGTTTCCCCCTCCAAAAAAGCTATAAAAGGCTTAAAAACAAATATATAAAAAGTAAAACTAAAAAATAAAAAATTAAAATGGTATAAATAGATTCAAAGATATGAATAATAACACCAAAAATAAATGGATTCAACTCATCATTAATCACAAAAATGTACAGATTAGAAAAAAGCAAAATCAAAGTCTTCTATTTTTAAGAGCTATGCCTATAAAAAGAGAGCCCACAAAGACTGAAAGGATGAAGGAAGACACATCAGGCAAATGCTAATCAAAAGAAACAGGTGTAATTACATTTATTTCAATTATAGACTTTGAGACCAAAAATTTGTCATTAACGACATCACTGTAAATCATCAACATAATAATTTGATGATATCAAATCACCAAAAAATGCAAAAATTTAAACACATATAATCGTCAATAGCTTTTCTTTTACATCAATAGAGGTTTTACATTCAACAGAAAACGTAGTGGTTTAAAAATTTCATTCTGAATAGCAAACTAATAAAAATCTCCAAACCAAATGAAATTCCAGAAATAAACTAAATATTAATTTACAAAACTACAAAAAATTTAATTTACAAAACTACAAAATCTATTTTTGGTCATAAAAGAAGATGTAACTATACATGATAAATAAGACTGCTAAGGAGCATTCTAAATTTTAATACTTAAAAAAATATATATGTTCTCCTCAGATTAATCTTTTAAATTAATAAAACTCCAACCAGAATTATAGACACATAGAAGAGAAGTGAGGAATCAAAGACCTTATTCCTATGGGGTTTGCATTCTATTAATAGAAGAGAAAACCAAAAACAATCACACAAATAAACAAGACATTTTAAGAGAGTGATATATGCTATGAAGATAGCAAGGTAATGTTTTGTAATAGGTGTTACAAATTACTGCCCACAGACCAAATCTGGTCCACAGCGTGTTTTTGTAGACAGTTTATGATAACACAGCCACAGCCAATCATTTACGTATTGTCTATGGTTGTTTGTCTCCTACGGTGGCAGAGTTTGGTAGGAACAACAGAGACCATCTGGCCTGCCATGCCTAAAATATCTATTATTTGGCCCTTTACAGCAAAAGCTTACCAATCCCTATTATAGGTCCAGAGAAGGTTGCTTTACAAAAGGCACACAAAAGGAAATAACAACTGAAATGATAAATAAAAAATGAGAAGCAAGTCATGTAAACAATCAGTGAAAAAGTTCCTGATTGTTTACAGTGAAAAAGTTCCTGAGTGTTTACACACACACACATACAGAAAGAGAGAGAGAGAGAGAGAGAGAAAGAGAGCAAGTGAGAACGCAAAGACAAATGAAAATGAGGTTGTGCTGTTTGAGGAAAAAAAAATAATTCCGCTGTGCTTAGAATGACTTTTGGAGGGTGGTAAGAGATAAATTCAGAAAGCAGGTAAGGGCCACATCATGGAAAACCACGAGAAGATCTCAAGCTGGGTAGTGAGATGGTCTGATTTTTATTTTTTAAATGTCACCCTGGTGGCCGATTGGAGAATGTCTGAAGAAAATTAAAACTGAAAATGGGAAAACTACACAAGGAGGCTTCTAAAAAGGACCAGAGTCAAAATGACAGTGCCTTGGACACAGCGGGAGAAGTAGAACAGAGAAAGATATATATCTTTGGGATATATTGTATAAGGAAATCCAAATGAAGTACTAAACACTCTCACAAAGTAAGCGTTGAGAAAGGAAAGGTATCAGAGAGGGAGGCTCAAAGAAGTCTTTGGAATCAGGAATCAAAGAAGGCTTTCAGATATTTGACAAAAGCAAGTATATAGGCATTATGTACATTTACTGAAATGAGGAAGTCTGAGTAAAAAATGAAGTTTTAGAAAATGAGGAAAAACCAAGAGTTCTGTTTTGAAAATACTGAATATGACTTTCTAATTAAATATCTAAATGATGATATCAAACAGAAAGTCAGAGAAATCAGTTTGCAGCTCAGAAAAGTGATCAAAACTACAAGTTTTGGAACATCAAAATTTAGATGCTTCTTAAAACTATGGGAACTGATAAGGTCAAGTGGAAAAAAAAGTAAAAAAGACTAAAAAGGTGCAGTCAGTGACAGAGTAGGAAAAATTGGAAAGTATGATAGGAAAGTCAAGAAATAGACTGTTTCAACTGTTCGACTCTGTGGTATGCTTCCTTAGAAAAGCAATGTCTATGGAGTTGTGGGGATTGAAGAGGAAATGGGTGGTAAGGATTTGGTGACAAGTTTAGGCAACTATTTTGGGAAGAGTTGATCTGAAAGAAAATACAGAAATGGTGCAATAGTTGGAGAAGTACAAGGGGAGTAGAAAAATTTTATTTTTAACATAAGATATATTAAAACATGTATATGTGTGCTAAGGAAATTGGTCCAGTAGAGTCTAAGCAACTGTTGATAAGGGAGAAATCGAAGAGCAAAGGCCCTTATAGAGTTAAAGGTATAAAATTTACAGCAAAACAAATTGAAAAAGAGGCTTTTGTTAGGAACAGAGGCATTCTTTCCTCGATAATAAACTAAAGGCAGAGAAAATAAGTATAGGTGCAAAAAAGTTTGTTGATTGCGGTGGTAAAAAAAAAATGGGGATATTCCCATCTATTTGCTTATATTTTCTCAATGAAGTAGGAGGTAAAATTATTAGCTGGTGCGGATAAAGGTTTGGGAATAGAGATGAAGTTTTAAAACACTTATTTGGAGAGTATTAAAAAGGAAATGAAGGAAAACTACCAGGTAGTTTTGCATTTTCCTTTGATAAAGCTCAAGACCAACCAGTCAACACAGCTCTATGATTTTTTCCCCCCAGCAATGTGAGGGTGAAGAAAGTTCAGACACAGAGTAGTGAAGAGTTGGGTTAACTAGAGTTTGGATTTTGCTACACAAATAGACAGAAGAAACAGGAGTGGGAAGAAAATATGCAGTTCTAGCTAAGGACTGATAACTATAATGGACCATAAAACCTCACATGGTTAAGGGTATAAAAGAAGACAGCAGGGCACTAGGAAAGAGTGAAAATGAGAAAACAAGTAGGGTTAATGAATCACAAATTTCAATGAGTTTGAATAATTATGGCATTGGTACTTAGTGAGCAAGAAGGACTAAAGGTGGTAAGATGTTTGAATTTGATATTTCATAGGTAATGTTATTAATGACAAGGTATTGGGTAATACCATTGTTATACCCTGGTGCATGAGTCAGAAAACCCATAAAATTTTTAAAGGAAAGAAAGAATAAAACCCCAGAACCAGTGAGCATATATAATCCTCAATTTTGGTTTCTAAATATTATTCTCCACTATAAGAAACCATGGCATCTTGGGGAAATGGGAACTAGTTGATTCCAGGGCTGGAAGAGGGCAAGTACAAGGTAAGCCCGAAATATCTTGTAGTGCTAGAAAATAAGGATGCACTCAACAAATGATGGAGTCATGTTAAAAAACACAGAAGTCAAATTGAGGGGGATCTTAATGACCAGATCTGGAACAATTTCAGCTACAAAATAAATAATGACAGTAATTTCTTATAAATCATAAAATTAAATAGATATCCATGAGTTCATACTGATATAAATAAATAATTAAACAAATTAATGAGGAGGGAGAAGGAACAGCTCTCCCTTACAGTTAATAAATGTAAAAGAAATGATGAAATAGAAAATCATCATTTGGTAAACACATTAAAAATAATTCTTTCATATAAGAATAATCAGTGTATGGTAAAAGTTGCCTTTTCCAGCTTCCAAAGCCTGTCCTCATTTGTTGGCTCATGGTCCCTTCCCTCACATCTCTCCACTTGCTTCCATCATCACATCTCCTACTACTGTAGTCAAATTTCCTCTGCTTCCCTTTCATAAGAATACTTGTATTACACTGAGCACACCAGGATAGTCCAGAATAGTCTCTCTCAAAATCCTTAGTTTAAGCATATATAACTCCCTCTTATCATTTAAGGTAAGAATGTATCACAGGTTCTGGGGAGGATGTAGACATATTTGGGGGTGCATTACTCACCCTAACACAGAGTATCAATACATAAATAAATGACTGGAAAACTAGTACAATTTAGCAACAATTTCTCTAGGTAGAAAAATTGGTAATTTTTATTTTTATTTATCTCTTTTCTAGAATGAACATGCAGTATTTCCACTATTGGGCCAAAAAAAAATGTAAACCAGTGTTCAGAGAGTTTCTTTGTTTTAATCCTTGATCTTCAACATGTTTTTCACATGATGTATACTTACATACTAAATAATTAGATTGAGATACAGATGACCCTATACAACACAGGTTTGAACTATGCAAGTCCACTCATATGTGAATTTTTTTCTACCTGTGCCACCTCTGAGACAGGAAGACCAACCCCTCCTCTTCCTCATCCTCAGTCTACTCAACATGATGACGTTGAGAATGAAGACCTTTATGACGATCCATTTCCACTTCTACTTAATGAATACTAAATATATTTTCTCTTCCTTATGATTTTCTTAATACATTTTCTTTTCTCTAGCTTACTTTACTGTAAGAATACAGTATATAATGCATATAACATACAAAATATATGTGAATCAACTGTTTATGTTATTGGTAAGGTTTCTGGCCAACAGTATCCTATTAGTAGCTAAGTTCAGGGAGAGTAAAAAGATATATGCAGATTTTCGACTACATGCAGGGTTGGTGCCTCCATACCCCAGGGGGTTCAAGGGTCAACTGTAGTTATGTTTCTCTCCAAAAATGGCATATTTCATTCCTAATACACAAACTTCTTAGATACAGGCTAACAAAAACATACAAGATAATCGGTCTCTCATCCTAGTCTTATATAACCAGAATATGCCCAGGATTAAGTTTCAACGTGCAGCAGTTGATTTTTTTTAAGGTTGTTTAGTCAATACTGGTCTGGCAGCCATAGTGCAAAAAAGTGTCTGCTATTTACTACAAGAACAAATTATATACTAAATTAAGCTGATGAGTAAAACACATTGCATGAAAAAGGAGTTTAAGCAAAAATATATATATATAAAGAGAAAAGGCTTTTAACCTATACAAGATGTTTAAAGAAGTCATATATTAAAAACTAATGATTAGGTGAAAAGTGATGACTAAAAATGTATATGCATAAAAAGACATTTTGAAAGAGAACTTAAACTAAGAAGAAAGTTTCTGAGTACCTTATATGCTTGCGATGATGAACAGCAAGTAGTGAATATTTAAGATTTGCTTTACTCTTGCAACAAAATCTGCAGGAAATAATGTATTTTTTAAGAAGATAGTAACCAGTGATAAAAAAAAAAACATAAAGGTGTATATTGGAAATATCTTTATATCTGAGATGCAAGATGGCAGGCATGTTAGGATAACAAATAAAAAGAAGCCTGATTTGCATATGCTGTATCAATGGCACTGCTCATGCAAATTTTGACTTATTTGGGAACAAGAATTCTTAGATATAAATTTTGAATTGTTTCTAAAATTTTATATTTGAATTTTTTGAGAAACAAACTGCAGCTTAATAATTTGCTTTTTCACTGAGTTAACGATTCAGTTAATATTGCGTTTCAGTTTTAATTTAGCATCATCTATACGATTTAAGGAGATCTTGGTTGTAATCTCCCATATAACAACTAGGTTGTTTTATACAAGTTAATTAAGCTCAATGAGACCCAATGGTACAACAGGGATAAAACCGCCTATGTCATAGGACTGCTCTGTGAATTAAACATAATTGTGTGGGTATGTATTTGCCTTAGAGAAGACTGTCAGATAAAATAAAGGCATTCGATAAAGTTATTTCACTGCCTTATTCATTGTAGCTATTTCTGAATGAATTCTGAAGGAATTCAAAAGTTAGATTCCCACATGTATGTTTATTTATATTCATATGTTTGTTAATAAACATATGTTTATGATCTTATAGTCAGCTATCCTGAGGAGTCTAAAAAGGATACATACAGACTTTGAGAACAATATTAAGAGTCCAAAAACGTTTAAACAATGGTACGATTATAAATACAACTATTTGCAAACTTAGACAATTGTTTAGTAAATGATAAAAACCTATGTGAATAAAAGTACAAGTATTTTAATAGTCTCAATGTGCTGTAATGATATTTTACAGATAGCTCCAGGAACATGCCTCAAAAAATAAACCAAAAATGGTCTCTTTCGTGCTCTATTGCCCCCACCAAGCTGTTTTACATACTGAAAGCAGACTGATTATTTTAAAAGCAAAATGTAACATTTTTCTCTCCTCTAAATACCCTTCAATGGCGTCCTATCTTTCTTATGATAAAGACCGTATCTTACATGTTCTATAAAGCACAGCATTGTTTGGATCTTGCAGATCTCATAAGCTTCCTATTTTTGCTTTGTATATTCTATGTGTTTCAGCATTGGTTTTCTTTTAGTAACTCAAACATTGCATGTTCTTTCTAGTCACGAACCTTTGTACATGCTGTCCTTTTTGGTTCCACTTCTTCCTATCTACCCTCACACTACCACATCTTATCAAGTCATTTCTTCAAATCAAAGCTCAATCATTCCGTTACCTCACCTACTCCCTATCCCACAAATTAGGTCAGGCCCTCTTGTAATGTATTCCCAAAGCTCAATAAAGTTTGGAAATACATTCCCAAAACTCTATAATTCTCATTCAGAGTTCTTATGAAAATCACACCTATGAAAATCATATAACTGGTTTAATATCTATTTTCTCTAGTAGTGTATAAGCTTCAATAGAGGAAAAACCATTTTGTTCACTTTGTTATCCACGGAGTCTAACAAAGTAGCTAGTCAATAAATAAATGTAGGATGAATAAACACATCAGTAAATGCAAGTAAATGACAGTCTCTCCAAGCTCTAACAGTCGAATCCTCCAGAAAGTAATCTAATGAGAAAAAATATGTCACCCTTGGGAATACTGAAATTATTAACATAAAATTGTTTTGTACATAAATATTTAATAAATACTAGTTTTTTCCTTCTTTGCTCAACTGTACTATCCATGCTTGAAATTATTAAGAATTTCTATTGAACCTGGAACAATTAGAACAATTTCAAAAGTAAAATCTGTTGCACAAGTTTTGTAGGTTCAACATTTGCTAGATATCATATCATAGAAAAAACACAGTTGTAATCCAAACTCTGAAAACTACTAATTGTATGACCGAAGATATACATTTAAATTCATTCAGTCTTACAAATAAATTTTTTAAATAAATAAATAAGAATGGATGATTATCACCAATGCCATATATTAATCCTTCTAATTTATGGGATTTTTAATAATATGCCATGATGTATTCAGAAGCAACCTTTTTTTACTTCATAATAGCTCGAAATCACTAAACTTTCAATTATCCTGCAACGATGAATGGTCATCTATTTGGTTTCATTTGAAAGAAATGTTCAATGAAGAAAACAAACCTTGAAATTCATTTTTTCTTTAAATAAAAGACTGATGCTTAAAGTTTTTCAATGATATAATAGTATTACCCTATATCCGTAATAAACTTAAAGCAACTTTTACTTGATAATCTACAATATGATTTCTGGACATTTTTGCTCAAGTACCCCAACAATAAAAATGCTTGCACATACAGCTAAAATAAATGTATATTCACTTATGTATTAATAACTTATATCAGTCTACTACCATTAAACATAACTGAAGGTCTGTTATGTTTCATACAGATTTCTAAGTACAGAGATCCAATAAAACAAGGTACTGTGCTCACAGAATTTCATTCTAGTAAAATTTCATTTTACTTAAAAACCTAAATTCAAGTTAAAAACAGAAAGCAACTGAAATAATTTTATACTATGTAAGTGTTAGGATGGAAACAAAAGGTTTGTGATATCTGGAAGAGTCATTTTTGTTAGGATTGGAATATTAGCTGGGGATAGAGTACTTGAGAGAGAAAAGTAGTAAATGCAAAAGCCATAATCTATCATAAAGTTTGAGATATCTAACAACAAGCAAATTAAGTCATTAAAGACATACAAATAAAATGACTTGCCATATGTCTTAGTCTGTTTTGGGCTGCTATAACAGAATACCACAAAATACCACATACTGGGTAATTTATAATAAATAGAAATTCATGGGCTCACAGTTCTGAAGGCTGGAAAGTAGAAGACCAAACAACTGGCATCTGGTGAGGGCCTTCTTGCTGTGTCATCCCACGGCAGAAGGCCAAAGGGCAAGAGAGAACAAGAGGGGACTGAAGTTGCCTTTCAATAACAGGACAAATTCCACCTATGAGGGTGGAGTTTTCATGGCCTAGTCACCTCTTAAAGGTCCCAATCCCAGCATGTTGGGAGGCCGAGAAGGGCGGATCACGAGGTCAGGAGACCAAGACCATCCTGGCTAACACGGTGAAACCCCGTCTCTACTAAAAATACAAAAACAAAATTAGCCAGGCGTGGTGGTGGGCGCCTGTCGTCCCAACTACTCAGGAGGCAGGAGAATGGCGTGAACCCAGGGGGCGGAGGTTGCAGATCGGGCCACTGCACTCCAGCCTGGGCGACAGAGCAACACTCCGTCTCAAAAACAAAAAAAGAAGTCCCAGGTTTTAATACTGTTAAAATGTCAATTAAATTTCAGCATGAATTTTGGAGGCAACAAACATTCAAACCATAGTACCATATAAATTCCCAAATTATCAGGAACTTAATCTTATACTCCATCTTGTTCACTGATTTAGTGGCATATTCTAATACAAGTTTGGGAGCCAGTGGATGCAGTTAGAGTTAGTTTGTTTGGATATCTATTAAAGTAGGAATTTCTTACTATTCTTCCTGTTTGTTATCTTAACTAGATATTCTAAAAGGGTATTATTTAACTTGAACCTTAAGGTAATTTATTGGAATGCATGCCTTTCAGAAAAAATTGAATGAAATTCTATAATGGAATTACATAAAATTTTTATATCAATTTTGGGAAGTTATGATATCTTTGGATGAATATTTCTTATTTGAAAAAAATGGTATATGATTTTTTAATTGTTTAGATCCTCTTATTTCCCTCAGCATAATGGTTTTGTTTCATTCATAGAAAAACTTTTTGCTTACATATACCACTAATTTCCACTTCTTTAATGGTTAAGAGGGTTGAAACCTGCCTTTGCTATTTCCTGTGTGATCTTATACAAATTACTTCAGCTTTCTCTATCTGTTTTCTTAGCTATAAAATGGGAATAATAAGCATACCCTTCCCATCTGAGTATTACATAAGCTAATACATATAAAAAGCTGAGAACAGTCTAGTATAGTAACTTCTCAATAAATGTTAACTAGTATGATCATTATTTTAAAGTCCAGTGGTTGTTCTTTTCCAGTTTGGGAAAAACTATGTTTTATTTACTAAATGCTAATAATGAGCTATATATCTATAAGAAAAAACATTCACAATAATAATATTATGCATGTTATGACCTCTATGATGTAAAATCATTCTCAGGACATGATGCAGAGATTTATTTAGAAGGCAGGCAGTCCCTTCAGTAGACCATTCAACATTTTATACACAAATAAAGAACTATTTACCTCTGTCTCAAGGCAGACACAGCCCCACACTAGTGTACGTGGCTTAGTGAGAAAGGTAAGTACAGTATATCAGCTCTCAATCTTCCTCTCAGCTGAGTACCCTTACAAAGTATACACACTACACAACTCAACTTGGGGGACCTGGTGGGAGGTTTATGGACATTTTTATTTCCTTCCTTAAACTTTTTTATTTTATTATTTTTACAGTGAGTCTATGATTTTACATGAAAATAATAATGTAACACTTTTATTGTAAAACATATGTCAAATAAATTTTCATCCTTCTACATTAACTTAATAGCAATTTTTTTTCCTTTTAGCTATTTTAAATTTTCTTATAATCATGTTTATTATCCTTCATTTTGGACTATGCTAAAGGAGTAAATAGTTCTGAAATAAAAATCTAAAAGTATGGGGATATAGGCTTCAGAAAATTTAATAAAAATACTGGTGAATCAAAGAACAAGGTTAAAATGCCAAAAATGTGACTAATTTATGTCTTGTAAGATACCGTTCAACTCATCATGTCTGCAATCTGTTAAATAGAAGAATTTAGATTCTTGGTGTTTATTAAGGTCACTCTGCCCCATGTGCAAATGAAACAGCCAGATTCTACTTAAATAGCAATTTATATCCAATGGTTAAAAACTCTTATAAAACATTCACTAACAAAATGTTCAGTTTAAAACAGGAAAATTATTTTATTCAGTTTTAGAAGAAAAACCATGATAACTCCATTAAATATAAGGGGCAATTCAAGTTTTAATTGGTTTCATTGTTTTCTGTGACATACTATTTTAAGTAATTAAACTGACATACTATTTTAAGTCATCTTTTTCAACTTAAATTTCCTACTTTCAAAATCGGTAGTTTATTATTACTACAAAATTCCACCATGAACTCTAAATAAAAGAAACTCTAATAAAAGAAATTCAATATAAAACAGTAATTTTTTAAAGAGTAAAAGATGAAATAAAATGTGTTCGATTACTTGGAAATATATTAAAACAATCATTAGGGGTGTGAGCATTGCAAATTACACGTATTTAAAGAATTAGCACAACAGTGAAATAAAGTAAATGACTGCAGAAAATGACTTTATGTACTCTCATTCTACTTCTTGAAATATATCATCTATATAGCATTTCTACAGTCTAGTCTTTCATTTTAAGGTTTTCTTTGTTAAAATTGTTATTAAAATCAAAAGAAACCATTTAAGAAAAAAACTATACTACTTTGTGATACTTTGTGACTACTACTTTTTGTATTTACCAAGAATATATTGAGTAATTCAATGTTTACAAGGGCCAATAAAATTAGTTAACACTGTTTGAATGTTTTCCTTGCTTTGTGAGGCATGCTTTGTAATGTATTTGGTTTTTGGTTTTAAAATGAACTTTGAAAAACTACTAAGTAAATAGATTACAACTGCTGACATATTAATTTCAATTAAGTTAATACCACATTGCACTCAATTGCTTTAAGTTACAGTGTGGACTTGCATCTTAAATTTCGATCTAATCTTGAAAATTAGAATAGTTTCTATTAACATTATTACAAGTTATTGTCCTTTTCTTTTTTAAGCATCACTTCCTTTCAAATATTAAGCTTTAAACGTCTCACAGCAATACCAAGAGTGCCACCTAGTGCTTTATGATTATGCTTTTGATATTTCTAAAAGAACGCGGGGGCCCTATGTAATCTAGAGAAGAGTTGTCCAATAAGGTCACCACTAGCTGTATGTGGCTATTGACTAGTTGAAAAGTAACTGATTTGAATTAAAATGTGATGTAAGTATGGAATGTAAACTTTGTTTCAAACACTAGTACAAAAAAAGTAAAATATCTCATTAATGATTTAATGACTTTTAAAACTGATTACACCTTTAAAATGAAAAAATTTTAGATGTGTTAAGCTAAAAAAAGTTTTATTAACATTAATTTTACTCATTTTCTTTTACTTTTTAAAGTAAGCTACTTGAAAATTTTAAATTACATATGTGGCTCACATCATATTTGTATTGAACAACATTGATATAGGAGAAAAATTATGTTAGTTTTTATAAAAGGGTTAAACATTAGTATATTTGTAATAAACAGAGATTACATAATGTGTTCATAATGGTAACTAGTTACTCCTTTGGCAGATAAAAGAAACTAAAGGCTCAAAAAGATAGAAGAGGAATTTCTAATTTTAAAAAATCAAAGAAAAAAATCCCTATAAAATAAACCCAGGATATTTGAAATAAGAAAAACAAAAATGATGTGGAAAAGCTAGAGAATAAAGATAATTTAAATGACACAGTAATTGGACAGTCTGAGCATCAGTAGGAATAATAATTGCACATGGATTAAAACATGTATGGATCTATAAGTTCATTAGTGACAAAAACTGTCATTTTTGAAAGATACTGAGCGAACTTTTTATTTTAAATAAATAAATACATACATAAAAGTAGTAAAGGGAATAAATAAAAAATACAGGGAAAAACTGTAACATTTATCATGCCTGTCCTATGCGAACTGTAGCAATAAGTAACCAAAGAGCTATGATTAAGCCCAGAAATAGAAGTCTCAACATCCCAATAAGGGGGAAAAAATATTGAAAAAGGAAGAAAACTGTGCTTATTTGCGTGTAATACAATTAACCGCATTTAAAAATCCAAGCAAATCTACAAACACAATTTAGTAAGTGTTCACCAAAGTTAATAAATATAAGATCAATATACTAAAACAAATTTTGTTTTTATATATCAAACAAGAGTAGAAAACAAAATTTTGAAAAATACAATTTAAAACAGCAACAAAAACTGAAAAAAGGATAAATTTTACACACCTAGCAAATCATTTTCAAGGCATCAACACATAAAATCAAGTTCAACATTATTAGTCATTAAAGAAATACAAAACGAAACCACAAAATGCCACTACACACACTCTAGAATGTCTACGATCAAAGAGACTAACAATGTTGTACTGATGAGGACGTCAAGGAATGAAATTTCTAGTATCAAAATTTTCTAGTATAAATTAAAAAATGTTACCAACATTCTGGAAAATCATTTGGCAGTTTCTAAAATAGTTAAACAAAAGCTTATCATACAACCAAACTATACATTGCTAGGAATCTACCCAAGGAAAATAAAAATGTATGTTCACATAAAGACCATATGAATGTTCATTCACTGCAGCATTTTTCTTAATAGACAAAACCTAGAAAAAAATCTTAATGTCCATGAACTTATGAATGGACAAAAATGGTAGTATCTTCTTATAATGTATACCGTTCATTAAATTAAAAATGCTAAAATCACTATATTAACAAAGTAAAATAGAAATTTCTGATAATCATATAAATTAATGCAGGAAATGCATTGGACATAAACACGCATTTCTGATAAAAAATGTACAGCAAAGTAGGAATAGAAGGCAATTTCCTTAATCTGATAAAGGCAGTTGGCAAAAACCTACATCATATTTAACGATAAAAGACTGAATGCTTTCCCTCTTAGATCAGAAACAAGACAATAATACTTTCATGTTCACATCTTTTCAACACATTATTAAAGGTGCTAGCTATAGCAATAAGGCAGAAAAAAGAAATAAAACCATCAAGAGAGGAAAAGAAATCCAACTGCCATTATTTGCAGAAAACATTGTATGTGTAGGAATTCTGAGAGAATCGCCAGGCGCGGTTGGCTCACACCTGTAATCCCAGCACTTTGGGAGGCCGAGGCGGGTGGATCATGAGGTCAGGAGATCAAGACCACGGTGAAAGCCTGTCTTTACTAAAAATACAAAAAATTAGTCGGGCATGGTGGCAGGCGCCTGTAGTCCCAGCTACTCTGGAGGCTGAGGCAGGAGAATGGCGTGAACCCGGGAGGCGGAGCTTGCAGTGAGCCCAGATGGCACCACTGCACTCCAGCCTGGGTGACAGAGCGAGACTCCGTCTCAAAAAAAAAAAAAAAAAAAAAGAAATTCTGAGAGAATCAACAAAAAATGGTACTAGAAGTAAAACGTGACTTTTTGCAAAGCTACAGGATGTAAAACAATATAAAATCAAATATAAATGCCAGAAACAATCAGGAATGATATATGTTAAGCTATCATTATCAATAGCATCACAAATTTAAAATATACAGGGATAAATCTGACAAAAATGTGAAATATGTGTACAGTTATAACTACAAAATATTAATAATAAAAATAAAGAATTGAGAAAAAATAAAAAATACAATAATTCCAAAGACTCACTATAGTTAACATGCCAATTCTCCCCAAATTCATCTATAAGTTAAACAAAACAAATTATAGCATTTTTTTTGAAAATTGAAAGGCAGATTCTAAAATTCACTTGCAAATGCAAAAAAAAAAAAAGAGTAGTCAAAACAAGTTTGAAAAGGAAGAACAAAGTTGGAGAATAAATACTAACCAATTTCAGGACTTATAAAGTCACATTAATTATAAATGTGCTACATTAGCATAAAAATAAGCAAATAGATTAATGAGACAGAAAAGAGTCCAGAAATAGACCCACATATTTATAGACAAGTGTTTTTCAGCAAAGGTAAGGTGCACAGAAATTCATTGATTAAAGTATAGTCTTTATATAAAATGTGCTTGAACATTTAAATATTTACATGGAGAAAAAAGAACTTCAATCCATCACCTACTATATATACAAATATTAATTCAAAATGGACCATATACTTAAATAAACAACTTAAAAATATAATATTTCTACCAAAACCTGGGGAAAATCATAGTGACCTGTTACACTGATTTCACAAAAGAACAAACTGACAGTAAGTCAAGCTTCATCTAAATTAAAATCTGTTCTTCAAGAAAATAGTGTTGATAAGATAAAAAGACAAGTTACCACTAGTAAAAAATATTTGCAAGTCATATATCTGATAAAGGACTTGTATCTAGAACGAAGTATGTGGAAAATTCGTTAATATAAAAACAATCTAAAAAGGGGGCAATGGATTTCAACAGACTCTTCATCGAATAAAATATACAGATGGCAAACAATCCTATGAAAAGATGCTGAACATCATTAGTAATTAGGAAAGTGCAAATTAAAATGAGAGTTAGATACCATTACACACCTATTAGAATGACTAAAACTTGGACTAACTCTAAAAAAGGTTCTGAAATGTGGAAGAACTGAAACTCTCATACACTGCTGGTGGGAATGTAAAATGGTACAACCATTTGGGGAAACAGCATTTGGCTGTTTCTTTAAAAGTTAAAGATAGGCTGAGTGCGATGGCTCACGCCTGTAATCACAGCACTTTGGGAGGCCAAGGTGGGTGGATCATGAGGTCAGGAGTTCGAGACCAGCCTGACCAACATGGCAAAACCCCATCTCTACAAAAAATACAAAAATTAGCTGGGCATTGTGGCGGGCACATGTAATCCCAGCTACTTGGGAGGCTGAGGCAGGAGCATTCACTTGAACCTGGGAGGCAGAGGTTGCAGTGAGCTGAGATTGTGCCATTGCACTCCAGCCTGGGCAACAAGAGCAAGACTCCGCCTCAGAAACAAAACAAAAGTTAAATATATACCTACCATATAATCAGTACCCAATGAAAGCATCTGTTGTTACATAATCAGTGCAGCCTTTTAGTAATGCCCAAAATTCTGCAAAATATCTATTATAAAATTCAAGTTTTTCAAAAATCCATCATAATGAAAAAGATTACATTAAAATCACATGAGTTTACTCAAGTTCTATACTTTGTTCTATGTTCAGAATAAAATTTATTGGTATTTTACTGTTCAGAGTAGAAAAAAATGTACCGAATATAATTAAGACAATACATTTCTTAGCAATATACATAAAGTTGTATTATAAAATTTAAGAAATAGAAATTGCAAGATATTAATGACAATTTTAGTTATTCAAGATGACCTTTATTATTTGAAACTAATAGTATGCACCAATTATTTAAAATGAAGAATATACAAATACTTACAATAACATGTTCCTCTAAGTGGATTACCAACATAGCGATTTTCAGAGTCACATCTGCAGAAACATAAAAACTCATTTACTATTAAACAATGCAATTCAAAAGCCTCACGTTTTTCTTCAAGCAAAAAAGTACTTATATTCTACATCAAAACATATTTAAAACATACCATTATTCGAAATTTCAAAAACACGTCTTTCAAAGATGCGTTTGAAATCTGAATTAATTGTAGAAAGCTTTATATGTGAGAAAAAGTGAGAGATGAAATAGTGAAGAAAAAGAAAATAAGCATACATGATAGGCATATAAGGAATGTTAAAAGGCAGATGAAATATAATTATGAGCTTTGGGATATGTATCCTGCCTTAATAAAGAGAAGAACTGAAAGTCTGAAATAAGATACAGAGATATTTTTAGGTAGAAGAAAATTCAGGGAATTCATAAATCCACATTATTTTCACACTTGTGGTATTCTTTGAAATTAACATATTTTCTCCAGTTTCTACACCAATTAATCTGTATTTTTAAAAACAGATCTCCTCCGGTAAATAATTGGAAAAAAAAGGTTTCTCTAACTAACCCAAACAAAATTGACTAATATAAATTCAGGAGCTCAAACTTTGAATTCACATAAACAGATTTTTAAAAAGTGAAAGAACATATGAGCATCCATACTCATGTACTCTTATGTTTAACACATAAAAATATAGTTAACTACAGCAGTGGGAGAAAATCATAAGTATTTTCAAAATTTTTCAAGTTCACAAAACCTTGTTTGCCAAATAAATTGACAATGTCTAATACAGATGTAGCATGGTTTTGCATAATATTTCCTGGAACGTCCTCCAAAATAAATTATTATAAACTTTATGCACCAGGGTAACTTAATAAAGTGACTTAATATTTAAATAATAAAAAATTATATTTGCATATAGTTTAAATAATTACACATACATATTTTATATAAATATATTACATATATTTCAACTCTAGTTAAAAGTTTAAAGAGGTAAAAGAGTCTAAAATGTCTTCAGTTTTTCAGAAGAGTTCATAAGAACAGAGGAATAGTAGAATACATACATATAATGAAGAGTCATATAGTGAAAACTTAGAGGCTAAATAATCAGATTACATTTCCAATACATTTTTCAGCCATGTGCTAGCTAGTTTTTATATTCATAGAAAAAAATGAGTTGAAGAGTAAATTTTACTGTATATTAGTTATAAAATTAAAGTCAAAATATGATAATCCTTTAAAACACTAACTTGGAAGAAAAGGACTCTATGAAACAGAGGCACTTTGGGTGTTAGGTTTTCTGTGACATTTCCAAACACCACTTTTAAGATTTTGTCATTGATGGTAGTTTAATAGTTTTAGAAATATGCAATAGAGCACCAGAAAGTGTGATTCCTATCTAACTGTAACTTTGCATAAATTGACCAATGTCTCCCCATTCCACCCTCCCCATACCCTCCCCCAAGCCTTTCAAAATCCTCCACAGCCTCTCATAACCACAATTCTCATAACCACAATTCTACATTCAACTTCTTTATTTTATTTTATTTTATTTTATTTTATTTTATTTTATTGTTATTATACTTTAAGTTTTAGGGTACATGTGCACAACGTGCAGGTTTGTTACATATGTATACATGTGCCTGGAAACCATTATTCTCAGCAAACTATAGCAAGGACAAAAAAAACAAACACCGTATGTTCTCACTCATAGGTGGGAATTGAACAATGAGAACACATGGACACAGGAAGGGGAACATCACACACCCGGGACTGTATGGGGTGGGGGTAGGGGGGAGGGATAGCATTAGGAGATATACCTAATGCTAAATGATGAGTTAATGGGTGCAGCACACCAACATGGCACATGTATACATTCAACTTCTATGAGATCTCATAACCACAATTCTACTTTCAACTTCTATGAGATCAGTCTTTTTAGATTCTACATATAAGTGAGATCATGCAGTATTTTTCTTCTGTGCCTGACTTATTTCACATAATATAATGTCCTCTGGGTTCATCCATGTTGTGTCCCAGATGACAGGATTTCATTATTTTTTACGGATAAAATACATTCCAAAAATATATCACATATTTTTATCCATTCATCTCTTGATAGAGACTTAGATTGATTCCGTATCTTGGCTACTGTACATAGTGCTGCAATAAAAGTAAGAGTACAGATATATCTTCAAAATACAAATTTCAATTCCTTCGGATAAATATCCAGTAGTGAGATTATTGAATCATGTTTTCATTCTATTTTTATTTTGAGAAACTTCCATACTGTTGTCCACAAACAGCTGTATTAATGTGCATTTCCACCAACGGTGCATAGAAAATCCTCTTTCTCCACAACCTTGCCAGTATTTGTTATTTTTTGTCTTTTTCATAATAGCCGTTCTAACTAGTGTGAGGTGATACCTCATCATGATTTTGATTTGCATTTTCCTAATGATTAGTGACGTTTTTTCTTCTTATATCAGTGGGCCATTGGTATGTCTTCTTTTGAGAAATGTCTGTTCAGATCTTTTGTCCACTCTTTACTACTTGTGGGGTTGTTTGCTATTGAGTTCTTTGGGTTCCTAACATATCTGGATATTAATCCCTTGTCAGATGCATAGTTTGCAAATATTTTCTCCCATTCTACAGGTTGTCTCTTTGCTCTGCTGATTATTTCCTTTGCTGCGCAGAAGCTTTTGTTTTGATGTAATCCCATTTCTCTATTTTTGCTTTTGTTTCCTGTGCTTTTGAGGTCTTTTCCAAAACAAACAAAAACCTTCCCCAGAGAAATGCAATAAAGTGTTACCTCCGTGTTCTCTTCTAGTAGTCTCACAGTTTGAGGACTTACATTTAAATCTTTAATCCATTTTGATTTGATTTTTTTAAGTGGTGACAGATGGGGTCTAGTTGCATTCTTCTTAATGAAACTTTTTCTCAGCGTCATTTATTAAAGAAATTATTATCTCCCTAATGTGTATTCTTGGCACTTTTGCCAAAAAATCAGATGACTATACATGCGTGTATTTATTTCTGGGTTCTTTATTCTGTTTCATTATTTGGTGTGTCTTTTTAAATTTTTAACTTTTTTGTTTGTTTGTTCGTTTGCTTGTTTGTTTTTAAGACAGAGTCTCGCTCTGTTGCCCAGGCTGGAATACAGTGGTGCAATCTCAGCTCACTGCAGCCTTCACCTCCTGTGCTCAGGTGATTCTCCCACCTCAGCCTCCCTAGTAGCTGGGACTACACACCACCACGGCTGGCTAGCTTTTTGTATTTTTCTTAAAGACAGGGTTTTGCAGTGTTGGCCAGACTGGTCTCCAACTCCTGGACTCAAGCAATTCACCCACC
This sequence comes from Symphalangus syndactylus, assembly GCF_028878055.3. NCBI lineage: Eukaryota > Metazoa > Chordata > Mammalia > Primates > Hylobatidae > Symphalangus > Symphalangus syndactylus. Next base: position 23,026,593 of record NC_072424.2, read on the forward strand.
TCAGCCTCCCAAAGTGCTGGGATTACAGTTTTGAGCCACCGCACCTGGCCAATTTTTACCTTTTAATGTTTATGGGTACGTAGTAAGTGTGTTTATTTATGCGGTACATGAGATATTTTGATACAGACATACATTGTATAATAATGACATCAGGGTAAGAAGGACACCCATCCCCTCAAGGATTTATCATTTCTTTGTGTCACAAACATTCCAATTACACTGTTTTATATAAAAATGTACAATAAATTATTGTTTTCCTATCATTTTTCTTAACTTTTATTTTAGGTTATACTAGAGATACATGTGCAGTTTTGTTACATAGGTATATTGCATGTCACAGAGGTTTGAGGTATAGATTATTTCACCACCCAGGTAATAAGCATAATACTTGATAGGTGTTTCTTCTAACTTTACCCTCCTCCCTTCCTCCACCCCTCCAGTAGGCTCTGGTGTCTGTTGTTCCCTTCTTTATGTTCATATGTACACAATGTTTAGCTCCAACTAAAAAGTGAGAACATGTCGTACTTGGTATTCTGTTTCAGTGTTTGTTCACTTAAGATAATGGCCTCCAGCTCCATCCATGTTGCTGCCAAAAACATGATCTTGTTCATTTTTACAGCTGCAAGTGTTCCATTGCTGGATCAAATGGTAACTCGGCTCTGAGTTCTTTCAGAAATTGCTAAACTGCTTTCCACAGTGGCTAAACTAATTTACATTCCCACCAGCAATGTATAAGCTTCCCTTTTCTCTGCAACCTTGCCAGCATCTGTTATTTTTTTTAATAATTCCCATTCTGACTGGTGTGAGATGGTATTATATTGTTCTGATTTGCATTTCTCTAATGGTTAGTGATGTCGAGCATTTTTTCACCTGCTTGCTGGACACATGCATGTCTTCTTCTGAAAAGTGTGTGTTCATGTACTTTGCTCACTTTTTAATGGGGTTGTTCATTTTTTGCTTGTTGATTTAAGTTCCATATAGATTCTAGATATTAGATCCTTGTGGGATGCACAGTTTGCAAATATTTTCTCCTATTTTGTAGGGTGTCTGTTTACTCTGCTGGAGTTTCTTTTGCCATGCAGAAGCTCTTCAGTTTAATTAGGCACCATTTGTCAATTTTCTTTGTTGCTGCAATTACTTTTGGCATATTCGTCATGAAATCTTTGCCAGGTCCTACATCCAGAATGGTATCTAGGTTATCTTTCAGGGTTTTTATAGTTTTGGGTCTTATATTTAAGTCTTTAATCCATCTTGAGCTGACTTTTATATATGGTGTTAGAAAGGGGTCCAGTTTCAACCTTCTGCATATGGCTAGCCAGGTATTACAGCAACATTTATTGAACAGGGAGTCCTTTCATCACTACTTGTTTTTGTCAGCTTCATTGAAGACTAGATAGTTGTACATACACAGAATTATTTCTTGGCTCTCTATTCTGATCCATTGGTCTATGTGTCTGTCTTTGTATAAGTACCATCCTGTTTTGGTTACCATAGCCTTGTAATATAGTTTGAAGTCAATTAACATGATATCCCCAGCGTTATTCTTTTTGTTTATGATTACCTTGGCTACTCGAGCTCTTTTTTGATTCCATATGAATTTTAAAATAGTTTTTTCTAATTATGTAAAGAATGTCATAGTTTGATAGGAATGCCATCAAACTGTGGCATTTGCTTCAGCATTCAAAGGGAAAGCTTTCAGCTTTTCCCTGTTTGGTATGATGTTAGCTGTGGATGCATATATGTGCATATATGTTGAGATGTGTTCCCTCTACACCTAATTTTTCAGGGGTTTTATCACGGAGGAATGTTAAATTTTATCAAATTCTTTTTTTAGCATCTATTGAGATGATCCTATGGCTTTTGTCCTTCATCCTAGTAATGCAATGTAACACATTTACTGATTTTTGTGTTTTGAACTGTACTTGCATTACTGGGATGAATTTCACTAAATCATGGTCAATGACCTTATGATATGTTGTTGGATTCAGTTTGCTAGTACTGTATTATGGGTTTTTGCATCTATATCCACCAGGGATATTGGCCTGTAGTTTTATTTTACACTTTTGTCCTTGTCTGGTTTTGTTATCAGGGTAATGCTGGCCTCATAGAATGAGTTTGGAAGAATGCCCTCTACTTCAATTTTTTGGAATAGTTTGATAATAATTGGTATGAGTTCATTTTTAAATATTTGCTAGAATTTAGCAATGAAGCAATCAGGTCCTGAACTTTTTTTGATAAGAGTCTTTGTTTTACTGATTCAATCTTGTTTCTCATTTTTGGTCTCTCCAGGTTTTCTATTTCTTCATGATCCAATCTTGGTAAGATCAGCTATAAGAAATTTATTCATTTCTTCTAAGTTTTCAAATTTGTTGGTCTATCATTGCTCATTAGAGTCTCTAATGATCCTTTGTATTGCTGTGGTATCAGGTGCGATGTCTCCTTTTTCATCTTTGATTTTATTCCTTTGAGTCATTCCTCTTTTTTTCTTAGGCTAGCTAAAGCTTTGTCAATTTCGATTCTTATTTCAAAAACCAACTCGTCATTTTCTTGAGGCTTTGTATTTTTTAGTCTCTATTTCCTTTATTTCTTCTCTGTTCTTTATTATTTGTTTCCTTCTCATAATTTTGGGCTTAGATCATTCTTGTTTTCTAGGTCTTTGAGGTACAACATTAGGCTGTTTATTTGAGATATTTCTACTTTTTTCAAATAGGTGATTATTGCTATAAACTTTCCTCTAAAAACTGTTTTTGCTATATCCCATAAGTTTTGGTATGTTGTATTTCCATTTTGATTTTTCCGAAGAAATGTTTTAATTTCCTTTCTAATTTCTTCATTGACTTGTTTAATTTCCATGTATGTATACAGTTTCCAAAGTTCCTCCTGTTATTGGTTTTAGTTTTATTCCACAGTGGTCAGAAAAAAAATACTTGATATGACTTTTATTTTTAAAAATTTGAGGCCAGGTGCCATGGCTCATGCCTGTAATCCCAGCACTTTGGGAGGCCGAGGCAGGTGGATCACCTGCGGTCGGGAGTTTGAGACCAGACTGGCCAACGTGGTGAAACCCTATCTCTACTAAAAATACAAAAATTAGCCAGGCATGGTTGTGGGCACCTATAATCCCAGCAACTCAGGAGGCTGGGGCAGGAGAATTGCTGGAACCTGGGAGGCGGAGGTTGCACTGAGCCGAGATGGCACCATTGCATTCCAGCCTGGGTAACAACAGTGAGACTCCGTCTCAAAAAAAAAAAAAAATTGTTAAGACATGTTTTGTGGCCTTACATATAATCTATCATAAAGAATGTTACATGTGCTGTTGAGAAGACTGTGCCTTCTGCAGCCGTTAGACAGAATGCTCTGTAAATGTCTGTTAGGTCCATTTGGTCAAGAGTGTTATCTGACACTGAAATTTCTTTGTTGATTTTCTGTCTGGATGATCTGCACATTGCTGAAAGTGGAGTGTTGAAGTCCCCTATTCTTATTGTATTACAGTCTATCCCTCCCTTTAAATCTATTAATATTTGCTTTATATATATAGGTCCTCTGCTAGTGGGTACATATATGTTTATAATTGTATCTGCTTGCTGCATTGACCCCGGCTATTATTATATAATGGCCTTGTCTCTTTTTACAGTTTTTAACTTAAGGTCTATTTTATTCATATAATTACAGCTACTTATGTTCTTTTTGGGGTTCCATTTCCATGAAATAGCTTTTCCCATCCCTTTACTTTCAATCTATGTATGTTGTTTTATACGTAAAGTAAGTCTCCTGTAGGCAGCATAGTTTGGTCATATATTTCTATCCATTCAGCCTCTCTTTTAACTGAATAATTTAAACCATTTACATTCAAGGTAGTTATTGATAGGTAAGGCATGACTATCATGATTGTGTAACTTGTTTTCTAGTTGTCTAGATATTTTTTCCTTTTTTCCTCTCTTAAAGGCTTCCTTTGTGGTTATGTGATTCTCTCTAGTAATGTGTTTTATTCCTTACTTTTTTAGTGTTATCTATTGTAGCTTTTAGCTTTTTCGTTACCATGAGACTCACAAAAACATCTTATAGTCATTTTAAGTTATTTTAAACCAATGAAAACTTAACTTTGATTGCAAAGAAAATAAGAAAACAACAAAATGGTACATTTTAACTCATTATCCCTCCATATTTTGAATTTTGATGTCACAGCTTATATTTTTCATATTGCCTATCTCTTAACAGATTATCAGTTTTTTATAATTTTGTCATTTGTTCTTTATACAAAGATAAATGTGGTTCATACAACACAATTACAGTATTAGCCTGACAATCAATGTAAGTATTCTTTTCTTTAAGTTTGAAGAGCTCTCTTTAGCATTTCTTGCAGAATTGGTCTGGTAGCCATTAATTCCCTCAGCTTTTGTTTGTCTGCAGAAGTCTTTCTCTCCTTCATTTTTAAAATGCATCTTTTCTGGCTATAGTATTCTTGGTTGGCAGGTATTTTCCTTCCACATTCTGAATATATTGTCACATTCCCTCCTGCCCTGAAAGATTTCTGCTAAGAAATTTGCTGCCAGTTATATTAGATCTCTCTTAAATGTTATTTGCTTCTTTTTTCTCACTTCTTTCTAGACCCTCTCTTAGTCATTGATCTTTGTGAGTTGAATTGTGACATGCCTTGTGGTATTCTTATTTGGATTGAATCTGGTGACCTTTGACCTTGCTATAATTGGGCATTCACATCTTTCTCCAGGCTTGAAAAGTTTTCTGTTATTATTTTTAATAAGCTTTTGGCCCCTTTGTCTCTCAACTCCTTCTTGAATTCTAGTAACACAAATGTGTTATTTTGATGTCCCATAGATCTGGTAAGCATTCTTTGGCCCTTTTCATTCTTTTGGTTCTTTCACCTCTGACTATGTTCTCAAATAGCCTACCTTTGAACTCACTAATTCTTTCTTTTATTTGATCTATTGTGCTGATGATGCTCTCTATTCCATTTTTATTTTATTCATTGTATTTTATTTCACTCATTCATTTCATTCACCTCCAGGATTTCCATTTGTTTTTATTATTAATATTTCAATCTCTTAAGTTTCATTCATGTATTTCTGATTGCTTCTCTGAATTTTACTGAAGTTTCAGCTTCAGTAAATTTATTGAACTTTCTAAAAACAGCTATTTTGAATTCTTTGTGTGAAAGACCACATGCCCCCATCACCTTAGGGCCAGTCTCTGGCAGCTTATTTTGTCTGTTTGGTGAGATCAGATTTCCCTGAATGACCTTGATGCTTATGGACATGAAATAATGTGTGTGCACTGAGAGATCAGGTGTTTATTCCAGTCTTCCTAGTCTAGTTTTGTTTTTGCTCATCCTTCTTCAGTGGGCATTCCAGAGTTTCTAAGGAGACTGACTGTTGTGTTCCCTGAGCCCATGACCACTGCAACTCCCTAAACACTAGAGGGCAGTCTAAGCCCAGATCTGCCACAAGTCTCAGGAGGGCTCCAAGGTTGGCAGGGCTCTCCCAGGCAGATGGACCCAGGGAAGATCCAAGGAGGGTAACTGGGCTGTGTGAGAAAGCTGGCGAGGAAACCTAGCCCAGAAGACTATCCCAGTGCCCCAGACAATCACGCCTCCCAGGAGGTCTCTGAACAGGTGAGATATGTCACCAATTGCAGCACGAGGGGCCAAATCTGAGGCTGGGTCCTCTCAGGATCTACTGTGGGACAAAGGTTGGATCCCTCAGGATGTGCTGTGAGATGACAACCTGGGTACTACTGAAAGATAAGTTTCGCAAGCCTATCAAGGAGGCTCAGACTCACAGTCTGCAGGATATGGGCAAGTCTCCCTCTGGGGTTTTGTGTGAGCAGTTCTGTGCTGGGAACTCAACTGAAGAGGGCTGGAGTCGAGCCACAAGAGTACTTCTAGGTTCACTGCTGAGACTGATATCAGTGGGCAAACAAGTCTTTTTACACTAGTATACACGATTCCTCCTAGACCCCTTAGAAGATGATTTCAGTTGTGGGCTCAAGGCCAAACAGGGCTGTAGTCAAATCCCTTGGGGATCAGGGCCATTTCTGGGCTTGAACCTGGAAGCAAAATTAATGCATCTATTACCTGGATGCCAGTCTGCATTCTCAAAACAACCCTCTTTGGGGCTTGGGCTCCACTGACTCCTGAGGCTCCTGCCAGTGACTTTTGTCAGTAGATGGGTGCAGAGTTCTTGTTGTTGTGAGGAAATATTAGCAGATTATCTCCTATTCTGCCACCTTCCTGGCATCACTCTCCCTCAAGTGTTTTCAAAGTGATAACACTGAGATATTGACTTAAAAAGCTCAAGGATACAAACTCATTTCTCTAATATGCAAGTTATAACATTTTCTTTTTTGTTAACAATATTTGGTTTATTCAAATTACATAATCTTATATTGAACTGAAAATTACTATAATATATTTACCTTCAACACAGTATAAGTTTTACAAAGGAATGGTGGAAATTTTATTTTCTCTGAACTACAAATTTCTTGGAAGGATGAAATTATATGTTATTCTGTAGGAAGTAACTTTGGCATCCCAATTCTAAGCTTTCAATAGTCAACCACAGAAAATTAACAGAAATAACAAATCAACACCACCTTGTTAAGAATTAAACTGAAAGGCTTTGCAGAGTTCTGGAAGGTATCCAATACAAGAACTACATTCTCTATTAAATATTTATAGCTCAAAAAATCAAATTAGAAACATACTATCTAAAGTGGTTTATATTAACAAATAATAATTTTTGAAATAATTTTGAATGTATTAAAAGAGTTTTCAAATTTTATGAGTTAAATTTAAACACCAATTTTTGGTAGTTTAATTCCATGTGTCATTTAAGGAAACATAATAAAATAAAGCTAATAAAATCAATAATTTCTATAAAAACATAACAATATGATTTTGGGCATGAAACTCAGCTTGAAAAAGACAAAATTAGATGTAAATAAATGGAAAGACATTATTTATTCTTTTGTAGGACACCTCAACATCATCAGAATAGCAATTAATTTCAAAGATTAACTTTAATGTGATTCAATGAAAACTCCAATGAGATTTTACAGGAGCTAGAAAAGTTGATCTCAATGCTTAGGGATAAAAGCAAACATGCAAAAATAGTTAGAAAAACACTGAAAAAGATGAGCTTTGAAGAGAGGTAGACCTAAATGATATAAAATATACTCAAAGTCTCTATAATTAAATAGTATGGTACTAGCTCATAAATAGACCAAATGTATACAATAGAAATTCCAGAAACAGGCTCAACTATCATATACTAAAAATCTAGTAAATGATAAAAGTTGTCTTAAATGACTGGAGTAAGACAGTCCTCATAATAAATTAAGACAACCTGATAGCTATTGTAAAACTATCAAATCAGATCCAATCCTCATACCATAAACAAAATAAAACTCTAAATGAAGCATAAATCTAAATGTAAAAAATAAAATTTTCAAAATAGTAAAAAAAGGATAAGTTAATTACATAATAAAAGGCTTCCTAACCATGAATAAAATTCCAAATGTAATTTTTAAAAGACTAAGAAATATGACTACATTAAGAAAGCTGCATAGGAAAAAAAAAGTGCAATTAGTACAGTCAAGAAACATATGACAAACTGGGAAGAAATATGTGCAACTTATGTCTCACTGAAAAAGAGCTATAATCTCTAATTCATAAAGAACTCTTTAAAAATATGGGGGAAACTAATAATTTTATAGAAAAACTGGCAAAAGACATGAAGAGACAGTTCACAAAAGTGATATAAAAATGGCTCTTAACCACAAGAAAAAATATTCAACTTCACTTATAATAATGGAAATATAAATTAAAACTACATGAATTATTCTCCACAAGATTGGCAAAATTTCAGATGCATAGCAATATAGCCTGCTTATGAGCCTGTAGATAAATAGGCCATCCCATATTGGCTAGTGGGAATAGAAAATGAGAAAATTCCTATGGAGGACAACTTGACAATATCTAAAAAACCACATATGCATGTATTCTTTGACCGAACAATCCCATTGAAAGGAATTTGCTCTTAAGAAAAACCTCCAATATTATAAAACTACATACATACATGTTTACTCAGTGTAGCATAATTTTAATTGCAAAATACTAGAAAAATGTCTAAATGTCCCCAAATAGAATTGTTAACCTGTGGTACATATACATAATGGAGTACTATACATCTGTAAACAAAACAGAACAAAAAAATGAACATTTTTATGAGCTGATATTAACTGAGCTCCAGGAAGTATTATAAAGAAGAAAAAAATGTAAAACTCAAGAGTATCTAAAATACATCTAATAATATGTCAGCTTTTGTGTAAGAAGGTGAAATAATAACTATATATATAAATATAAGATACGCATACAGACAGAAACACACATAGCTCATACAGCTTTACTTTTATGAAAGGAAACACAGGAAGGATAAACCAGAAAACAATAAAATTGGTTACCTACTGGAAGAGGGAGAAAGAAATGAACAATAATCTCCCTGAGTATACTTTAAGTAGTTTCAGCTTATTAGTGTTCAACATATTTAATTATTTTAATACAATAAGAATGGGAAAGGAAAAAATTCATAAAATGAGACGGAAGCAGAAATAAAAAAGCCTAATAAACTTCAAGTGAATCCTATTTCCGTATTGATGGAAAAAGAAAGTAAAAAAGGAGGGAAATAGGAGGAGAGGTAAGGGGAAGACGAGAAGAAGGAAAAAAGGAAGGAAAGAAGAAAGGAAGGGAGGGAGTAAGAGAAGAGAGAGGGAAGGAAGATTCAAAGTAACTTATGAACACAAAATTTGACTACATACTCGGAATTGGTGCAGGGCAAGGTGGAGGAGGGAAGCTTGAAATCAGATTCCAAAATCTTTTATGTAGGTTTTCTAACTGAAGTGATATAAGCAAAGTAAATCTGAAACTATTTTAGATTACAATATAGAATCGAGCAAACAAGGAAATATGTTGATGTCGTTGGAAGTCAGTGTTCATTTACTGTAGAAGAAGGAACAAATATTGAGCTGGAGAAGGTACAAAGGCCTTGCAGAAATAGATTTGAATTGGAAGTTTTAGTATGAAGAAATGCTTTCTAAAATATTTATATGTGTGTATATACATGCATACGTATGCATGTATGTGCACATATGTGTATTTATATGTGCACATAAACAAATTATTATTTCCTAACTTTGTTCACCAAACAACCCACTAAGTAAAGATAACTCAAAGAGCAAAGAGCATACCTAGCACCAAGATCTTGGTCTCTAATATGATATTCCATTACAAGGAACTAGAGCTCCAAAAGGATATACAGCTGATTCCACAACTGAGGCAGAAGAGGAATAAGATGAGCCTGAAATATCTTCTTATACCAGAAAGTAAGGAAGTATTCACAAAATGATAGGTGTGTCATATAAACAAAAGAGCTAGCTTGAAGCCTCTCCTACGGGCCAAATCTTGGACAATGTGAGTGCCAAAGTGGTTAAAAACAGTAGTGAATTATAAATCACTGGGAAAAAAACAGGAATTCATGAGTCCATTCCAATAATAAATAGATGAATAAATGGGGGAAGAAAGGAGGGCTCTTGCTTATAGAAAAATGTTGAGGTCTGTCTGGTAAATGTGAAGGAGTCTACCATAGGAGTTGGTAAACATCATCATAAAAATTAAGATTAGGCAAGAATAAACAAATTTTTGTTTTCATTAATGTCACACATCCTATCAGATAAATTTGTTCCATGTTTAATTCACTTAAAAAAGACAAAAGAGAAAAAAGAATGCAGGCCTACTTGTCATACCTCCACTCAAAATCCAAGATCCTCACAGGCTAGCAAATTCAATCTAATAGCAGAGTTACCACTCATGGGAAAATATCTCATTACAAAGGATAAAACAGATGAAATCCCAAACAAATGTATAAAACATTACTTTATACACAATGTAGTGCTACGCAAACCAATGACCCCCCCACCTCATTCCTCACATGCCAAAAATAAATTGATAAAACTGTGCTAACCTGTTATAAATATAATAGGTGATATTAAAATGTTTGGCATATCCATTATGGATTATGATGTAACCTAATAATATGATCCGGAATCAAGATTATCATAATCCATCAATTTCATTGTAGATCTCTCAAAGAAATGCAAATTAAGAAATCAGAATGGAGGATCTAACTATTTTCAACATAAGAAGAAAACAATATAACAAAATTATAAATACCTTATTAAGGCAATTTAGCATATATAAATGTAAATTACTCAGATCAATTAAAATAGTTTAACTCATTTATTCTCTAACAGTCTACTGTGTTTATTTACACGAAGGCAAAATTTCTTCAGAAACGGTCTGTTTTAGGAAAAGTCTTAATCTGCATTGTTGAAATTATTTTACCCATTCAAGAAAATATCTATCAAAGACTAGAAATCTCCTTCGTAGTCTGAAAACACTTAAGGAATATATTATGTAAATATCAAATATAGAATTGTATAATTCGGTAAATAAAATACCAGACTACTTGGATATAATATTTGTACTAGTTATCTATTGCTCAGTAAAAATACATAAATTTGGTAACTTTAATCAACACACATTTACTATATCACAGTTTCTGTGCATCAGGAGTCTGAGCATGGCATAACTAGGTTCTCTGATTCAGATTCACAGCAGACTGCAATCAAGATGTTGGCTGCACCTAGGGTCCACTGCAATCCTGCAATCAGGTGTCAGCTGGGATTGGTTTTAATCAGAGGACTAACTAGGGATATGCCTGCTTCTATTTTCCCTCAGGTTTTTGGCAAAATTTATTTCCTTACCACTATAGGACTGAGGGCCTTAGTTTTTTACTTGCTATTGGCTGGTGGCTATCCTTAGCTGCTAGAGGATACTCTCAGCTGCATTTTTCTCAGAGCCAGCAAAAGAAAAAATCACTAGAGCAAGTTTTCTAGCAAGCACAGACTTCACAGCATATTCACAGAAGTGAAAACCATCACTTTACCATGTAATGTAACAAAATAATAGGAGTAATATCCCATCAACTTTGCATTATTTTCTGGTTTAGAAGCAAGCACAGCTCCTGCCCACACTCAAGGAAGGAAATGGAATTACACAACGGTATGAACACTAGAATTCATTGACAATTAATGGTCAGTATAGGATCTGCCCAACGTAATATTTTTGTTATAGATGGAATTTTATAATATAAAATATTTCAATATATTTACTTGAGATATGAACATGAACCACTAATCTAATTCACATAATAAAAAAGTAAATCGAGACATTAAATTATTTTAGCAAGTTCAACTTCAGATTACAACAGGTAAATAAAATGTAAAACGTTTAAATATAAATAATAATTCCTTAAACAAATTGATACTGTACAACATAAATCAAGTTAATATTTCTGATATTTGAGCTAAATAATATTTTAAAAACTCAGAGCCCTTTAAGACTGATACAAACATTAAAAGCCTTTAGAAGTCTTCTGTATGGCTTAATTAAAAATGTAACTTCAAAGGGTTTCTGTGTCTAAGCAAAGAGATATTCATACTCCTTTTCCACTAAGCAAACTAATCAAGCAGCTGGACCTTCATGGAAAACAGATTTAGGCTAAACTACATATTACGGACTTTGAAGAAGTAAATAATCTCATTAAATGTCACCTAAATAATGATTATCATTTATGTAAATGTTAACATTATGTTATACACATTTTTATAAAACAAAATATAAAATAATTCTGCATTTACGTTTTAAAATATTTTTAATTTAAATGTTTAAACTAAAATTTCAAAATTTAAATATTTAAATTAAAATTTCAAAATTTAAATATTTAATTTATTTAAATATTTGAATTTATAATACGAGCATTTAGATATTAAATATATATTCAAATGTTTAAATATATACATATACCTTGTCAAGAGATATAATTTTTTTACTCAGAGACTAAAATAAAGGGCATGTAACAGCCATAATTTTAAAATATGACAGATTATTTAAAACAGCTGAAAATCTGCTAAATAATTTTGCATTTTTATGATTAAATATGAAGGGATAGGCCAAGCATGGTGACTCATGCCTGTAGTCCCAGTACTTTGGGATGCCGAGGTGGGTGGATCATGAGATCAGGAGTTCGAAACCAGCCTTGGCCAACATGGTAAAACCCTGTCTCTACTACAAATACAAAAATTAGCAGGGCATGGTGGCACACACCTGTAATCCCAGCTACTCAGGAGGCTGAGACAGAAGAATCACTTGAACCCACAAGGCGGAAGTTGCAGTGAGCCAAGATCGCGTCACTGAACTCCAGCCTGGGTGACAAGTTGAGTGAGACTCGATCTGAAAATAAAATAAAATATTTCTTTTTAAATGAAGATATAAAGATATAAAAGGCAAAACCCACTTATTTTGCTCTTTTTTTCCCTAAAGAAACCCATCAAAATGCTATCATATAATATTTTTAAAACAGAGAGAGGCCAGGTGCGGTGGCTTACGCCTGTAATCCCAGCACTTTGGGAGACCAAGGCAGGCAGATCATGAGGTCAAGAGATCAGGACCATCCTGGCCAACATGGTGAAACCGCATCTCTACTAAAAATACAAAAATTAGCTGGGCATGTGGCGTGCACCTGTAGTCTCAGCTATTCGGGACGCTGAGGCAGGAGAATTGCTTGAACCTGGGAGACAGAGGTTCCAGTGAGCCAAGATTGTGCCACTGCACTCCAGCCTAGCGACAGAGCAAGACTCTGTCTAAAAATAAATAAATACATACATACATACATACATACATACATAAATAAAAGAGAGAGAATGGAGAAGTAGCAATTATTGAAGAGAAATGGCTAAACTTTCTGAAATCCCCAAACTGATAAATGAAAAAATAGCAGTAAACAAGAACATCATAGTAAAACAGGAGTTGGTTAACCCTGATACCAAAACCAGATAAGGACACAACAACAAAATGAAAACTATAGGCTAATATCACTGATGAACATTTTCAAAAATCCTGAACAGAATACTGCAAATCAAATCCAACAATATACAAAAAGATAATACACCAAGATCAAGTGGGGTTTATCCCTGGAATGTAAGGATGGTTCAACACAATGCAAATCAATAAATGTGACACATCACTTCAATAAATTGAAGGAAAAGAGCCATATGATAATCTCAAAAGATGCAGAAAGAGCATTTTACAAAATTCAACATCTCTCCATGATAAAAAAAACTCCCCATAAATTAGGTATAGAAGGAGAAAGTACCTCAACACAATACAGGCCATACATGACAAACCACACCATACCCTAATTTGAATAGGGAATAGCTGAATGCTTTTGTTTTATTCAGGATTTTTGCATACATGTTCATCAGGGATATAAGCCTATGGTTTTCTTGTTGTATCCTTGGCTGGTTTTGGTATCAGGGTTAATTTACTCCTGTTTTACTATGATACTCTTGGTTTTTTGGTTTTTTTTCTTCAGTAACAACTAAAACAAGATAAAAATTCCCACTCTCACCATGCTTATTCAGCATAGTGTTGAAAGTACTAGCCAGAGCAATTGGGAAAGAAAAAGACATAAAAGGCATCTAAATTGGAAAAGAGGAAGTGAAACTGTCCTGTTCGCAGATCACATGATCTTGTGTACAGAAAATTCTAAAGAATCTGCCAAAACACTATTATTTAATAGAATGGTTGAATGAATTCACCAAACTTGTAGGTTACAAAATCAACATTAAAAAATCAGTAGCATTTCAATACACAAACAACAAAGTAGCTTAAAAAGAAATCAGGAAGAAAATCTCATCTAGAATAACTAACAAAAAAGTACCTAGAAATAAATATAACCAAGGAGGTGAAAGAACTCCACAAGGAAATCTACAAAAGAAACTGATAAAATAAATTGAGGAGAATGCAAACAAATAAAAAGACATCTCATGCCCATGAATCACAATATTGTTAAAATGGCCATAGGCCGGGCGCGGTGGCTCACGCTTGTAATCCCAGCACTTTGGGAGGCCGAGGCGGGCGGATCACGAGGTCAGGAGATCGAGACCACGGTGAAACCCCGTCTCTACTAAAAAATACAAAAAATTAGCGGGGCGCGGTGGCGGGCGCCTGTAGTCCCAGCTACTTGGAGGCTGAGGCAGGAGAATGGCGTGAACCCGGGAGGCGGAGCTTGCAGTGAGCCGAGATTGCGCCATTGCACTCCAGCCCGAGCGACAGAGCGAGACTCTGTCTCAAAAAAAAAAAAAAAAAAAAAATGGCCATAGTCCATCAGAGAAATGCAAATCAAAACCACAGTGAGATACCATCTCACACCAGTTAGAATGGCCATCATTAAAAAATCAGGAAACAACAGGTGCTGGAGAGGATGTGGAGAAATAGGAACACTTTTACACTGTTGGTGGGACTGTAAACTAGTTCAACCATTGTGGAAGTCAGTGTGGCGATTCCTCAGGGATCTAGAACTAGAAATACCATTTGACCCAGCCATCCCATTACTGGGTATATACCCAAAGGACTATAAATCATGCTGCTATAAAGACACATGCACACGTATGTTTATTGCGGCACTATTCACAATAGCAAAGAGTTGGAACCAACCCAAATGTCCAACAACGATAGACTGGATTAAGAAAATGTGGCACATATACACCATGGAATACTATGCAGCCATAAAAAATGATGAGTTCATGTCCTTTGTAGGGACATGGATGAAACTGGAAAACATCATTCTCAGTAAACTATCGCAAGGACAGAAAACCAAACACCGCATGTTCTCACTCATAGGTGGGAATTGAACAATGAGAACTCATGGACACAGGAAGGGGAACATCACACTCTGGGGACTGTTGTGGGGTGGGGGGAGGGGGGAGGGACAGCATTAGGAGATACACCTAATGCTAAATGACGAGTTAATGGGTGCAGGAAATCAACATGGCACACGGATACATATGTAACAAACCTGCACATTGTGCACATGTACCCTAAAACCCTAAAGTATAATAAAAAAAAAAAAAAAATGGCCATAGTACACAAAGCTATACAGATTGAATGCAATTCCTTTCAAACTACCAATGATATTGTTCACAGAAATAGTAATATTACTAAAATAATAAATGAATAATAAAAATAATATAATAATAAAATAAAAATTTTATTAAAAAATAAAAATAAAATAAAATTTGTATAGAACCTCAGAAGACCTTTAGTAGTCAAAGCAATCCTGAGCAAAACAGAACAAAGCTGGAGGTATCACACTACCAGATTTCAAAATATACCACAAAGTAGTACTAACCAAAATGACAGGTACTAGCATAAAAACAGACACACAGACCAATGAAACATAATGGAGAACACAGAAATTACATATCTACAGCCAACTGATTTTTGACAAAGATGCCAAGAACAAAGACGACTTGGTGAAAAAATAATCTCTTCAATAAATGGTTCTGGGAAAACTGGATATTCATATGCATTAGAATTAAACTAGACCCCTCACCTCTTGCCCTATACAAAAATCAACTGAAAAATTGATGAAATACCTAAATTTAAGGCCAGAAACAATAAAACTACTAGAAAAAAACACCAGGGGAATGCTTCAGGACATGGATCTGGGAAAAGATTTTATGAATAAGACTTCAAAAGCACAGGCAACAAAGGCAAAAATTAACAAATATAACTATATCAAGATAGAAAAACTTCTGCACAGCAAAGGAAACAATCAACAGAGTAAAAAGACAATCCGCAGAATGGGTTGCAAAGTATTCATATGACAGGATATTAAGAGCCAGAACACATAAGGAACTCAAACATTGCAACAGCAAGAAAACAATCTAATTGTAAAACGGGCAAATAATCTGAACTGACATTTCTCAAAAGAAGACATACAAAATCACCAGCAAATCTATGAAAAAATGGCCAACATCACTAATCATTAGGGAAATGCAAATCAAAACCGCAGTGA
The DNA here is from genome assembly GCF_028878055.3 of Symphalangus syndactylus. Classification (NCBI taxonomy): domain Eukaryota; kingdom Metazoa; phylum Chordata; class Mammalia; order Primates; family Hylobatidae; genus Symphalangus; species Symphalangus syndactylus. The sequence goes on from NC_072424.2 coordinate 23,042,585, forward strand.
GATATCCTCTGACCCCAGTTAAAATGGCTGTGTTAAAAAGACAAAAATATAAGATGCTGGTGGGGATGTGGTAAAAAGGAACTCTTATACATTGTTGATAAGAATGTAAACTACTACAGCCAGTATGGAAAACAGTATGGAAATTTCTCAAAATACTAAAAATAGAACTACCATATATATGATGCAGCCTTCCCACTACTGGGTATTTATACAAGGGAAAATAAATTAGTATGTCAAAGGCATACTTGCATCGTCATATTTATTGCAATGCTCTTTGCAATAGCAAAGATATGTAATCAACCTAAGTGTACATCAATAGATGAATAGATAAAGGAAATGTAGTGTATATACACAATGGAATATTATTCAGCCATTAAAAAGAAGGAAATCCTGTCATTCGTGGCAACATGGATGGAACTGGAAGACATTACATGAAATGAAATAAGCCAGGAATAGAAAGTTAAACACTGCATGTCTTTACTCATGTGGAAGCTAAAAAATAGTTGATCTCATAGAAGTAAAAAATAGAACAGAAGGTACTAGTGGCTGGGAAGGGTGTGGGGAAAGAGGAATAAGGAGAGATTTGTTAAAGTATATTAAATTACAATTAGATAGGAGGAATAAGCTCTAATGTTCTATACTACTTTAAAAGGACTGTAGTTAACAATAATACATTATATAGCTCAAACAGCTGGAAAGATAATTTGTGTGAATGTTCCCAACACAAAGAGATTATAAATGCTAATTGCCCTATCTGATCATTATGCACTGTATGTACTGAAACATCATTATGAACACCATAAATATGTACCATTATTGTATGTCAATTTAAAAATAAAATCAAATTTAAATAAATGAAAATATTTTAAAGGAAAAGAACAAAACAGACACTAGAAGAAACAAAAATCTGAATAGTTTATCTCTTTTAAAGAAATTGGATGAAAGTTAAAACCTTCAGGCCAAAAATAAATTCCATGACCAACTGGCTACCAGAATACTACTTGATAATGGAGAAGAGAAAGAATTTTTAAACAGAACCCAAAAAAGCATTAACCATAGGGAAAAGATGGATATATTGGATTATATTAAAATTAAGAATGTCTCATTATAGACATACAAATTGGTGTGAAAGTCCAACCACAGAGTGACATTTACTAAACATATCACCAACAAAAGATGTGTACATAGCATGTATAAAATATTACTAAAAATGATTAAGAAAAGGAGAATCCAGCAGAAAAATCACAAGCAACTTGAGAGACTATTACTTCATAAAAAGAGAAAATTCCACTGGTGATTAAAGAGATGAAACCTTTAAATATTAAACATAATAAACTTTTAGGAACTAAGGAATTTTTTAAGCTTAAGAACATAGCAATTACACGTCCATCAGAAGTGTCAAAATTAAAATACTTTGGAATACCAACTATCAGCAAAGATGTGGAACATTAATAAAATTCACAGAGTCTTGGAATGGGTATAATTTAATATAATCACTTTACAAAATAGTTAATTTTCCAAAGTTGAAAATATGAATAATGAATACACACTCAACAAAATGTATGCATTTGTAATCCAGGAAACATATAAGAATACTGATAAAACATTAACAGTAATGGTGAAAAAGAAAAACAAAACTGGAATTATCAAAAAAGAAAACAGGCGAATGAATGAATGAAGTGTGTTATAATTATATAATGAAATACTCTACAACATTTAATAGGATCACATTACAGCTATCTGAATGCAGCAACTTGGATAAATCTCAAAACATCATGTTAAGGTGAGAAAACAAACATTATTAACAATAAAGAAAGGATATCACATTTGCACCTGCAAATTGCCAAAACAAGACAAAAAAGAAAATTGTTTTAAAAAGAGATTACACTGAAATATGTTCAGTCACTTACCATTTTTCCATAAAACTAAAAGTGCTAAACTATACAACACAGCCACTACACTGGAGCCCCCAGAAATAAATCAAAAGGACATACTAGTGTATAGCAGTAGTTCATCTTATAACACACATGCATTTGACGTGAGTCCATATTTTGATAAAACACCTACACATATACCAGATATATTTTCTACATTTAAATGTTAAAACTTTATTTCTTCATACAACGTTAAGTTGGGACATACTAGGCTATTTATTTCATCCCCTGATATTTCAAGATAACTTAATAATAAATATATAGAAGACTGATCAAAGTAAAATAAATGCTTAAAGTGCTGTCTCTTTCTTTGACATACACATCTGTTTCTTTTTCTATTTTCTTCCAACTTGTAGGTAGTATATCCTAAATTTTAACTTGATACCCTGTTCTTTACTGTGCACTTTTCTTTTTTATTAGCAATTTCAACAATTCTATCATGTATTGGGAACCATTCTGACCACCTGGAGTTAAATAAAGCCATTTAACTTTTAGGCCTTATGTGAATGTAATAATCAAGTTGGAAATCATGGACTATACTAGTCTCCTAAAAAATAGCTTTAAATGAGAACAGCTTTGATTTAAAAAAAAAAAAAAAAAAAAAAGCTGGGAGGTTTTTGCAAGTTTTAAGAGATGAATGGGGATTAAAGAACAAATTAACCCTAAATACCCCCACACTGTTCACTAACCTACTCCAGCAGTCACACTTAATGAACAGGACCCTTAAGGTTATTTAAATGAAAGTACAGTAATTAAGGATGTCAAGCTAGATGCTAAGAGAATACTAATTACCCATGGAAGGATATGCTAACTCTAGCAAGCAACCTTAAAATCTCAGCAGTTCTATACAATAAGTTTTATTCCAGCTGAAGACACTGTCCAGTGTGGAATGGATTTGGAGAAAAGGTCTTGCCCCATGCAGTCTTCCAGGATCTGGGCTATTCCTAGCCTCTGCAATCTTTCAGATCCTCATCTTCCTCTCCATTGAACTGTTGAATGAGGAAACAGAGGGTGTATGGCACATGAGGCTTTTAAAAGCCAGGCCTAGAAGTGGTGGGTATTACTTCTGTCTACTGGACAGAGCCCAACAACATGACTTCCAACCTAACTGCAATGGAGGCTGGGAAATACAGCTGAGTTGTGTTCAGAATGTTTTCAAAATTGGCGATTAAATGACATTAATCTAGTATAGTTTTGAGGGACAAGGTGTTGGTATAGGAAGACTGATTGGAGAACTAACATTTAACTTCAAAAGTACATTCCTAAAATCCAAGAGCTTTACATTCAGTAAGTCATACTCCAAAAGAACTCAAACATTTACCTGACATAGGCAGCTATATGCTCAAGTTAGACTTGCTACCAGAACATATTCCTCAAGGGTAGAAATCGGACAAAACCATATATGGTTTCATACTGGCCAACCTTAACATGAGTAACATGTTTTCTGAACTGATATTTTGAGATGTATGGCATTTGGTATTGTCTCATAGCCTCTTACAGAATAAAGCAAGCATAAGAGTTCCTCAAGTATCTTATATATTAGACATCAAGGCTGCTTAACTCATTATCACAAGGAAACCATTAGTCTTACCTGCAGTTGCAAATACAGCAACAAAACAACCTAGAAAAATCTTAACAATATTTAGTGTTGGAGGCTGGGTGCAGTGGCTCATGCCTGTAATCCCAGCACTTTGGTAGGACGAGGTGGGTGGATCACTTGAGGTCAGGAGTTTGAGACCAGCCTGGCCAACATGAAACCCCGTCTCTCATAAAAATACAAAAATTAGCCGGGTGCAGTGGCGAGTGCCTATAGTCCCAGCTACTCAGGAGGCTGAGGCATGAGAATCGCTTGAACCCAGAGGCTGGAGGTTGCAGTGAGCCAAGATTGTGCCACTGCACTCCAGCCTGGGGGACAGAGCTAGACTTTGTCTCAAAACAACAAAAAAAATTAGTGTCAGTATTTAAAGACTATAGTCACTAGTTACTTATCCAATTGTGTTTATAAAGGTGATAATCTATGTGCAGGCAGGCTGTACAGCAAATTATTCCTCCTCTGTAGTCTCTATTGTAACAATGTAGATTAAGTCACATAGAGAAAAGATGTACTTTTTATCCCCATTCCCCATATAGCAGACTAAAAAAAAAAAAAAAAAAAAAAAGATGAGAGCAATTAGGAGAAATAAAGATCCAAGATACATTATTTTTTAAAATATAAAGTCCCTACTATGTGCCAGAATCTGTTCTAGAAAAGAAGACACAACTTTGAGCTTCCTAAAATAGAAAGGAATTCATTGGCATCATCATTAAGGCAATTTCACAAAACAAACAAACAAAAGAGACTTGATAAAACAAGATAGAGAAAAATGGGTAATAATCTTAGATATTACTGGCCTAAAGGTAAGCCAAGGAGGAAAAAAAATGTTCAGGAAGATCCTCCTATGGCAACATTTCTCAAAATGTATCAAGAATTTTTATGTCACAATTTACTATTAGTAAAGTAGAACTTTGGTTCCCATCCCAGGAGTTTAGTCACCATATCCCAGGAGATTCTTCTGTGCCCTAATTTTGAGAACCAGGGTCTTAAGCCTGAAGTAAGTAGTTATGAAGCAGTTGTAAGATCAGTAAATGGGAAAGGTATAAGGAACAGAAAAGGGGAGCCAGTTATAAGTTAATTAGCACAATTAAGATCCTGATTAGTAATATTGCCATATATCTTAGGAAATGGTATTTTTAATTCCAAATGCCTTTGAGAAGTTTATCTTCAATTTACTGTGAACAGAAAGTAAAACAATTTTGAATCAACTCATCAATTTTGACTAATCTACCAACAAAATATCTAAGAGTGCCATTTATATGTACTTTTCACCAGAAATCAATAAAATGATCTGAGATCTTATATTAAACAGTGAAACAATAAACTTTTTTTTGGCTAGATAAGGGAAAACACTAATTTTTAAGGCACGTGGTTCTGAATGGGGATAAATTTGTGAGTAACAATTCATTATTTCCATAATTATGGAGTTCCACTGGAATTTACTGAATGGAATGAAAGAGAAACCAGGGGTGCAGACATCCTACAAAAATACAAAGTAATTCCACAAAACAAAAAAGTGATCAAAATCTCATATAACTTTAGAATAACATGGCAGATGTTTAAGTAGGTGAAAAATGTGCTCATAAATATTTGAGCCTGGAATCTAACTCCATTTTACATCTAAACACAAAGCAGTTTTGCATATTTATAACACATATTGAATTTTCTAAGACTGCAACTATCATGTAAATTGAAAATCTACCTTTTATAATATTATTCAGAATTTGATCAAGAGGTATTAATTTAATACAATCTCATCACCAATAGCTATCCTGCTCACACACATCTGTGAGTATACAATGTGCCTGGAGAATATTTGAGACACCTCTTAAGAGACTAAAAACAAAAACATATTAAATTGGTGCCAAATTATGAGTACTACTTAATTTCATAATATAGGAACTAAAATTATCATATTATTCCTGTCCTATGCATTTGTTAAAATTTTATAGTGCTATAATATAAAATGTATGTGGCAGAAACTACATGGTAAAATTACTGTGGGAGAGATTGCAATTCTTTTTAAACAGAGGATTCTGATAATGTTCCAGAGGTCTACAACATGACTTGACTGGCTCTTATATTACTATTTCCTTTTCAAATATGTCCCCTATTTCCTAAGACATGATATAGTCTCTACAGTCTTTTTACATACCAGAAACAGAATGCATACATTTACATGTGGTAGGATTTCAACAAAGAAAATGTATTTTCTGTTAGATTTTATCACAATTCTGTCCATATTTTAAGCTAGGGAATTATTTTGGCACTACACTTATAAATAGGATCCAGCTCATATTTGAGAATATCATAATCCCTCATTTTCTCCATTTCAGCAGCCTGCTATTTGTCTTGACATGAGATCTCTGATTTGCCATCTTGACTGGGTCCAGAATAAATGGAATTAGTTTCAAGGGTTTCTTTCTCTTGGCCCCTCTCTACCTTACTGGCCCTTTCTCCACAGGTCAGGAAGCCAATATGAGACATCTGCTGGCTGCTACATACATCCATTTTAATTATGAACTACGGAACAGGGAAAATGACTACAGAGTGAGTTTGTAGATCTACTGTACTCAATGAAACATATTTGGACTTAGATTTTATTTATTTCCTGGTCTCCATAAATGCCCATTCTAATAAAAGGCTGTGACTATTCATCCTCTTATGCCAGTAGCACTCCCCAATTATTAGAGTAATTAATTATGAAAACCTATGAAGTTCTAGGGGGTGCTACTCCATCTCCACCAAGAACCATTAACCTAATAAATCAATGTTTATCTTTTTCCAACCAAAATACGTTTAGTTAGTACACTTACTGTGTATAAGACATAACAATGTCTTTGTTAAATTCTGTTGGAAATTAAGTATTTTATGGTAACCTTAAATGTAAATGGATTAAATGCCCCCAATTAAAAGACATAGAGTGGCAAACCAAATAAAGATCCAAGACCCACTGGTATGCTGTCTTCAAGAAACCCATTTCACATGCAATGACACACATAGCCTCAAAACAAAGGAATGGAGAAAAATCTACCTAGCAAATGAAAAAGAGAAAAAAGCAGGAGTTGTAATCCTAGTTTCTGACAAAACAGACTTTAAATTAACAAAAATCAAAAAGGCAAAGAACAGCATTACATAATGGTAAAGGGTTCAATTCAATAAGAAAATCTAACTAGCCTAAATATATATGCATTTATACAGGAGTATCCAGATTCATAAAGCAAGTTCTCAGAGATCTTCAAAGAGACTTAAGCTCCCATACAATCATAGTGGGAGACATTAACACTCCACTGACAATATTAGACAGATCACTGAGACAGAAAATTAACAAAGATATTCAGGACCTGAACTCAGCACTGGATCAAATGGATCTCATAGATACATGCAGAACTCTGCACTCAAAAAGAACACAATACACATTCATCTCATCACTGCATGGCATACACTCTAAAATCAATCACATAATTAGAATTAAAACACTTTTCAAGAAATGCAAAAGAACTGAAATCATTGCAAACAGTCTTTTGGACCACAGCACAATCAAATTATATAGTTTTACATTTAAGTCTTTAATCCAACTTGAGTTAATTTTTGCATTAACTGTGTAAGGAAGAGGTCCAGTTTTAATTCTCTCTAATGATCAGTGATGTTGAACTTTTTTCATATGAGTTTTGGCCACATGTATGTCTTCTTTTGAAAAGTGTCTGTTGTGTCCTTTGCCCACTTTTTATGGGGTTGGTTTTTTCTTGTAAATTTGTTTAAATTCCTTAAAGATGATAGAAATTAGACTTTTGTCAGATGTATAGTTTGCAAAAATCTTCTCCAATTCTGTAGGCTGTTTACTCTGTTGATGCTTTATTTTGCTATGCAGAAGCTCTTTAATTAGATCCCATATGCCAATTTTTGCTTTCGTTACAATTGCATTTGGTGTCTTCATCATGAAATATTTGTCCATGCCTACATCCTGAATGGCGTTGCCTAGGTTGTCTTCCAGGAAGCGTTAAGAGAGAAATTTATAGCACTAAATGTCCACATCAAAAAGTTAGAAAGCTCTCAAGTTAACAACCTAACATCATAACTAAAAGAACTACAGAACAAAGAGCAAACAAATCCCAGAGCTAGCAGAAGACAAGAAATAAACAAAATCAGAGATGAAATGAAGGAGAAAAAGACACACACACACAAAAAAAAAATAATTAAAAATAAAAAGATCAATGCATCCAGGAGCTGGTTTTTGAAGAAAATAATAAAATTCCTAGACCACTAGCCAGACTAACAAAGGAGAAAGAGAAGGTTCAAATAAACACAATCAGAAACGACAAGAAGAGTACTACCACTGAACCCACAGAAATACAAACAACCATGAGAGAATATTATGAACACCTCCATGCACATAAACTAGAAAATAAAAAAGGATAAATTTCTGGACACATAAGCCCTCCCAAGACTGAACCAGGATGAAACAGAATTCCCGAACAGACCAATAATCAGCTCTGAAATTGAGGCAGTAATAGCCTACCAACCAAAGAAACCCAGGACATGATGAGTTCACAGATGAATTCTACCATATATACTCTCCTCAATAAAAAATTGAGGAAAAGGGACTCCTCCCTAACTCAAACTATGAGGCTAACCTCATCTTGATACCAAAACCTGGCAGAGACACAACAAAAAAAGAAAATTACAGGTGGATATCCTGGATGAACATTGATGCAAAAATCCTCAACAAAACACTGGCAAACAATTTAGCGGCACATCAAAAAGCTTATCCACCATGATGAAGTAGGCTTTATCCCTGGGATGCAAGGTTGGTTCAACATAAGCAAATCAGTAAATGTGATTCATAATATAAACAGAACTAAAGACAAAAAGCACATGATTATCTCAACAGATGCAGAAAGGGCTTTCTATAAAATTCAACATCTATTCATATTAAAAACTCTCAGTAAATTAGGTACTGAAGGAACATACTTCAAAATATTAAGCGCCATCTATAACAAACCCACAGCCAACGTCATACTGAATGCACAAAAGCTGGAAGCATTCCCCTTGAAAACCAGCACAAGACAAGGATGCCCTCACTCACCACTCCCATTCAACATAGTATCTGAAGTTCTCACCAGGGCAATCAGGCAAAAGAAATAAACAAAGGCATCCAAATAAAAAGAAGGGAAGTCAAACTATCCCTGTTTGCAGACAACATGATCCTACATCTAGAAAACCCCATAGTCTCGGCCCAAAAGCTTCTTCAGCTGATAAACAACTTCAGCAAAGTATCAGGATACAATGTGCAAAAATCAATAGCATTCCTATACACCAACAACAGTCAAGCTGAGAGCCAAATCAGGAAAGAATTTCCATTCATAACTGCCACACAATTATGTGTGCCTAAGAAAACACCCAGGCAAGAGAAAGATCTCTACAAGGAAAACTAAAAACCACTGCACAAAAAATCAGAGATGACACAAATGGAAATTAATTTTTAAGTTACAATTTTTGACGATCAGCTGTGTTTTGGGCCAAAAAAAGACTGAGAACTGTCATTACTATGGCAAAATGAATCATTTGGTGCTCATCTAAATGAATATTTTGACTGTACTACTGATGCCCTGCCCACTGTGGCTGCCAATCCCTTCCACAAGGTACAACACAAGGAATGCTCTCTCGAAATGTTCATTTTTTTCCCTAAGCAACTGGTGGAAGGGAATGGCAGCCACAACAGGTGGCTTGAAAACTCTACAAAGAGTATGCTCTCCATACTCTTCCAATTTCTGTGGCTCCCAGGAGCTTCACAATGTTGACAGTGCATACCTAATCCCTGCCAAATATCAACCACCCTAGCTGATCTCCTCTTATAAGTTTCCAGATGATTTCACTCCAGGTAAGCCAATGTTCATGTCTCATCTCTCTGCAGTCTCTTGTCTCTCTTTAGATTTGCGGCCATTTGGTTACCCTGTTTTCTCAGTTCTCCAATGGTTTCAAGAAAACTCATGAATTTACAGTTTATCCAGCTTTTTTTCCCTTTCATTGTAAGGGTAGAAGCAATATTTTTCCAGCTCTCAACATTCTTGAGCAAAGACCGGAAATGCTATGATCATGTTCATTTTTACTTCTTTGCTTTTACTGATGCTGTTTCCCCTTGTTTCCTATTTTCTTTTCCCAGAAAGTTGATTGTGTTACTCCTTCAGGTTCCAGTTCAAACATCCTCTGTTTAATTTTCCTTATCCAAAATAAATTAATACTTCCCTTTTCAGTGCTCCATCAACACTTTCTTCATTCCATTCTATTAAACAAATTTATTGAACACTTACATTGTGGTATTGTTGCAATGGTCCCCCCAAAAGTTCACTCTAGTAAAGGATACAGACAAGTACACAAATAATGCAAGAAAAGAAATTAACAGATATGAAAAGAACCAATTTCAGTTTAGGATGGTTATTAAGAATATATAAGATATGATATCTGACTAAATACTTAAAACCAAACAGAAATTATCCTAAGAAGTGGAAGGGGTTCATAAGCATATTAAATCACTAATGTAAGAAATTGGTATATTGTATTTTGGTCAGTGTCTCCACTGCTAGTCTGAGATACTTTCAGCAAAAACCATATGTTATTCATCTTCATTAATAGTATCAAGTACTCACTTAATAATTGTTTACTGATTTGAAGGACTAGCTCTCCTTCCTAACAAATCATTTTTTTCAGGTATAAGCACATTATAGCAATCAATTGCTCTCAAAATAATGAGCCTATTCTTTATTGCTCCATACTCAAAAGCTAAATAAATAAAAAAGTAAATGAATGGAATTCTGTGTACAAATACCACCTACAAAATACTCTTTACAAATTAGTATTCCATTATTATCCTCTTCATAAAAAGCCATAAATGAGAATGGGGAAAATGTACTTTTATCATTAAGAACTATATAATTGATTTTCTAATATTTTGCACATATGCCAAATCTTATAACTCTATTTTAGCTAAGCTTACAAGCTCACTATTTCAATGAATTAAAATTCTGCTTTCTTTTGTCTGTAAACAAAAATATGTTACTGCAATACTGTATCAAAGAACTATTTATTATGGATAGTTATATGGCTATATTATTTATGTAAAACTATACTAAGAAGACTGTCAGTGTTTACTATCATGGTAGAATCTCATATATTATTTTTATCTGTAATACTGCCACTATGGTCTATAGAAAATATTTTCATTGCTGCACACTGCTATCCAACCAACATATTTAATAGAAGTTAATCAAGAGAAACAACATTACTTATAACCAGAACCTGCTATTATACATAATTTGAGGGAATAGGAGAGGATTGTGCAAAAGAAGAATGTAGAGTTCTTGTTTAAAAGTTATTAAGAATTTCAAGACGATGATAGCAGAGCACTAAACCAAGTGTGCTACCCTTGTAAGTGTGGGAACCTGTATAAATTCACAGGCCACATGCCCATGAAGTTGGCCTTACTTATAATCAAGCTTTAGTGTTGCAAAGTATTAGAGGCATCCTTGATCTTAGAACAGAAGATAATTATTTAATTCCATTGGTTTTAAGACCAAAATGGCCTTCCTTAATAGGAATTTCCCCAAGATCTTTTGCTGTGAACTTGTATTTAACTTGAGACTATAGAGAAGGAATAAAAACTGATTGTACTTACTTTGTCTGAATTTGAAAATCTGTAATACTTAGGTGGCTAAGCAAAGACATAATCACCTAACTTGAAATATTTAGGATAACTCTGCAACAAGTAATATATTTATTTTAAATAAAATTAAAAGGATTATTTTCCATGCTTAATAGACTTTAGGTATAAATTTTTATATATTTATAGTTTTGAAGAATTCTTTATTAAACTTTCCCTATGTTTCTGTAATTATTATAGTTGGGATTTATTATTTGTGTCAAATACAGTACATATATACCTAATATAAACATGTATTTGTACATATAGAATTCAAAACCATAAAAATTTGATTTTAATAATATACATAAACAAGAAAAAGAATAAAAAACAATTTAAATAGCCTAAAATGCTGCCTTTTAAAGTTAATTTTTGAAGGAAAATAAAATTTTAGAATAACAACTAAATGCTAAGACAAAATCGTTCATGAAAGTACAGACAGGAGAGTAGCAGTAGTGGGTTCCTGCATACTGAAAGAACAGAGAAAAGAGAGGAAGATGAATATAAGGAACCAGCTGAAAGGGTTAAAGGACAAGAATTAGAATTAATTATCAGAATTAATAATAAATGACTGAAAAAGAAGGGCATAGAGACATTATATTAGGTATAATATGAAAGAAAAGTGTAAAGATAACGTAGATTTGATACATAAGATTAAGAATGCTTCTTTTTCTAGAAATTCAAAAGATAACATGTTCTATGGGGTTGTTTTAAAGCCTCTACAAAATTGTTATTTAAAAGGTTTAATTTTTAAAGAGAATTCATTAGGTGCAAGTAAATTCTCAAAGAAAAATAAATCATTCTACCAAAAAGACACATGCACCTATATGTTCACTGCAGCACTATTCAGAATAGCAAGGACATGGAATCAACCTAAATGCCCATCAACACTGGACCGGATAAAGAAAAAGTGGTCCACATACACCATGGAATACTACACAGCCATAAAAAATGAAATCATATCCTCATGGCTACATTATCCTAAGCAAATTAACACAGGAACAGAAATCCAAATACCACATGTTTTTGCTTATAAGTGGGAGCTAAATATTGGCACACAGGGATGCAAAGATGGGAACAACAGACACTGGGAACTGCTAGAGAGAGAGAGGCAGGAAGGGGAAAAAGTACTTTAAAATTATCTATTGGGTACTACGCACAGTATCTGGATAGTGGGATCAGTCATATCCCAAACCTCAGCATCATACAATACACCCATGTTAAAATCCTGCACGTGTACCCTCAAACCTAAAATAAAAGTTAAAAATTGTAATAAAGGTATGCCTAACTAGCACAACATTAAATTAAAAAGTAAAACATAAAAATTACTTCAACAACACAAATTAAATCCACAAAAGTTCTAAAAAGTCATTCTTACTTACAATTGGCATTGGTCACCTTTTATTCCTTTAGTTGTGCAGAAACATTTTCCTGTGTGCAGATGACAGATATTTGCATGGCCACTGCATGTACAAACTGTAAGTCAAAACCGAAATGATATTGAATATTCTACATCACAAACATGCACATTTCACATTTCAAGTATTATTATTACCTTATTTTTATGTCCTGTAACTACCTCTTGCCATACAAAAACTAAGGTTACCAGATAGTATAAATTATTTTTAATTAAAGGGAAGTAAATTCACTTTTCTGAAAATTTTGTGAAATTCCTTAAAGTCATTGGGGGATATCCTGAAGTCTACTGTGGATGTACGCATTTATCTAATTCTTCTTTGGGCATCTCTCCATTTTTACTTTGGTATATTTCTTTAATAAAGTGAGTTTCAAAGCGTTAGTGCCAGAGCTTTGGACTCAAACAGCTTGGGTTCAAAATTTACATCTAAAATCGCTATATGACCTTGGACAATTTACTTAACCTGTTTATGCTTAATTTCTTCATCTGCAAAAGAAGAATAACAGCACTTAGCTTTCAGGATTGATGTGAAAATTAAATGAGGTAATGTAATTTAAGACACCTAACATATTGAGCACTAATAATTGGCAGATATTACTTCCACTGTTATTACTACTGCTAAGAATAATAAAAATATAGCTGCAGATTGTGTTTTAAAAAAGAACATCTATTTATTTCCTCTAAATTCACCCTTTTAAGCTTCTGAGATCATCCTCGTCCTTTTAGAGTGTCCTTTTAGATCATCATTTTAGAGTACTAGACAAAACTTTCCATTTTGTAAAGGTTGCATGATTAATTTGGTTCATATAAACTTGTCTCCTTTTCTTACTTTGCAATCCTTTCTTAAACAGCACTGTTCAATTATTTAGGTCATAAACCTCACACTCTATTGTGTCCAATATCCAGTCAATTGGTAGATTTTAATTTCTACATGTATAATCTTTCTTGTATCTGACCCCTCCTTTTCATTCTAACAGCCACTGCAAAGTATTGTCATCCACTTTCTCTTACTGACAACAATATAATCACATGGCAGATATCTTTGCCTTCAGTATTTCTAGGTTACAATTAATTCTTTAATCCAATAACACATTCTAAAGAGACAAGGCTGACAGTGTCACTAACCCTTTCGACAACACCTAATGAGAACTACTGCTGTTCTTGTACACTACCAGTTAGCTAAACCATTCTATTGACAAAAATGAAGTGATATGGTCTTTTCCTGAATTGTATAGACATATTAAACTAAGTGAATGAGTCAAAATTTCCCAATGTTCAACTTTTTCATTATTTTTCTTCCAGTATCAATAGTAACTCTAACATATATGCTAATGAATTAATAAATGCAAACAAATGTAACCAGATAATCATATTGCTAGTTCAATTGAGTCTCTGAGAGAAAATAGATACTGTATACCCAAGTGAAGTATAAGACCAATATGAACATTTTCAAAAGAAGAGACTAAAACAAAAGTTCAAAACCAGTAATCTTTGAACCAGATAGTGTCAATAAAAGAGTCAAAAAGAGTGAAAGGGGGAAAGATTGGATGAGGATTATCAGAAAAGTCCATTTCAGTGTTAGTAATCCAGTCTTCTGCCTGCCAAGGGAGTGGTTGTCTGTCCTCTCACACAAGCCTAATGAGTGGGACTTCACAGAAGTTTTTGAAGAGTCTGCTGTGGGTCCCCTTAAAATCTAGGTGGCATATTAGAGGAAATTCTGAATTAGGTGTGACCAGCTATGGCTATTTAACCAAGGTGGAAGGACAAATAGAAACAGTTACTTTTAGGAAGTATTTGTACTAACACTGAAGTCAAGGAAAAGAAAGTATGTTTCTTCCAGCTAGCCAGCATCTACTTAATATTCTGACCAAGAGGACTGCCTGGAAGCACTGGAGGACTTCAACTGAAAACCGAAGTAAAAGTTGCCAGAACAGGAAGAAAGTATGTGTCTCCCACACAACACGAGAATTGCATCTAGAAAGGTCAAGACTCAGAAGAGCTCCCAAAGACACCCATGTGAGAATAGATCAGCCATTGTGCATCTCTCACACAGAGGACCTTAACTAAATATGACAACTATTCTTCACACATAGACTGTAATTTTCTCCTCTCCCCTAGAAAGATCAAAAAAATTATTGAGCCAGGAAAGGAGGAAAATCCTAGGTTAAGAATGAAAGAACTTATAGAATAGAGGAAAAGAGAAAATTTGGCTTCAAAATATGTTCAGAGTTCTTACTTTTATCTGATCTAGACAATTTTAATTATTTACTTACACACGTGTTTGCAAATTAAATTCTCTGGAGTTCCTTATATTAACTAAGAGTGAATCTGAGATTTCATACAAGATCAAGGGAAAAATGTATTGCACAGAATATATTTTAAAGGGTCAGTGACAGAGAAAACTGTTGTATTTTGATTATACTCTATGTCTTGCTTGGGAATGATATAAATTACGTCTATATAAGAAAAAATCTAAAAAAAGTAAATACTGCTCATTATTTTTGTGAAGACAAAAGATTATGGTGGTGATTTTAAATAGCATGTACATTTTCTTCTTATAAAACTTAGTAATTTATATAATGGAACAATTAAACTATCTAATTTAAGGACTAGATTTCTAATGCTACTACTTGTATCGATCTGTGTGTTGCTCCTTTAACCTATCTTACTGCCTCTTCCTACCAGAAGTAACCACTAGCCTAAATTTTATGTTTATCAATTCCTTGTTTTTAAAAACCAGCATATATAAATCATTTATAGTATTTAACTTGCCATTAGCAAATGAAGATAACTGCAACAAATTTCTAAAAATAGTATCATACAATGAGTCCTGATGACAATACAATTAAGTCAACAATGAATAATAAACAAATAAAGCTCTACTAAAACCCCCATATATCTGGATTAAAAAAAAACTCTAGAGGAGTGATGTTAGGAAGATAGTGGAATAAGACTTTCTAGTGTTCATCTCTCATAGAAACATCCATTTGAAAAACTATCCATGCATGAAAATACCTTCCCAAGAGCTAAGGAATCCAGGCAAGAGATTATGCCACCTTACTGCAGTCCGAAAGAAAAAAAAAAATGCATTGAATAGGGTAGAAAAGCCAGTTTAACATTATCCATATTACCCCCCCACAAGCCCAAGCAGCACAACACTGAGCAAGATACCCCCAAGTCAGGGAAGAATGAAATAAGCACTCAACTTTTCACTGGACTGCAACACCAGACCTGCCTCACTGAACTCAGGGCCAGGCATGACCCGACAGTCCCAAGATCCATGCTGACCATTGCAGTATCAGAATCCAGACCCATCCCACTACCAGACTAGTACCGGCATTGTCAGGCTCCAGGCCTCAACACAATAAAGGCCATATATTCCACAATTACTTTTGCATCAACCTATGATATGCCCACAGCTAACATCATACTGAAAGGCAAAAAGTTTAAAGCTTTTTTCTATAATCAAAAAGAAGACAAAGATGTCCACCTTTACCACTTCTGTTCAATGTAGTACTAAAAGTTCTAGCCACAGCAAACAGACAAAAAGAAGAAATAAAGGGCATCCAAATAGGAAATTAAAAAGTTAATTAAAAAGTTAAATTGTTTCTGTTTGCTGATGACATGATCTTGTCTACAGAAAACCCTGAAGATTCCACCAAAAATATGTTAGAACTGATAAAGAAGTTCAGTAAAGTTGCAGAATACAAAATCCACATACGAAAATCAATAATATTCCTTCACACTAACAATGAACTAACTGAAAAAGAAATTAAGACATCAATCCCATTCATGAGAGCATAAAAAATACTTTGAAGTAAATTTAACCAAGGACTTAAAATATCTAAATGCTGAAAACCACAAAACATTACGGAAAGAAATAGTGAGTGACTTATATAAATGGAAAGGTAGCCTATGCATGGATTGGGATAATTAGTATTGTTAAAATGCCCATGCTACCAAAAGTAATATACTAAGTCAATGCAATTTCTGACAAAATGCCAATGGCATTTTTCACTGAAAGAGAAAAAGCAATTTTAAAATTCATATGGAAATTAAAAAGATGCCCAGTAGCCAAAGCAATCTTGAGCAAGAATAAAACTGAAGGCATCAAACTATTTGATCTCAAAATATACTACAAACCTATATTAAACAAAGCAGCATAGTACGAACATAAAAGGAACATCAACCAAAGGAACAGAATATAGAGCCCAGCAATAAACCCAAGCACTGACAATCTACTGATTTTTGACAAAAGTGTCAAGAACACACAATGGAGAAAAGATAGTCTCTTGAATAAATTATGCAGGGAAAACCAGATATTCACATGCAAAATAATGAAATTAGACCCTTATTTGATACACAAAAATCAACTCAAAATGCACTAAAGACTTAAAGGTAAGACCCAAAACTGCAGAAGAAAACATAAGGGAAATGCTACATGACAGTGATCTGGGCAAAAATTTCTTGGTTTTCCCAAAAGCACATGCAAAACAAAAGCAAAAATAAACAAATGAGACTGCATCAAACTAAAAATCTTAAGCACAACAAAGGAAATATTAATAAAGAGACAATCCACATTTGGGAGAAAATATTCACAACCCATACATCTGGTAAGAGGCTAATATTCAAAATACATAAGAAATTCAAGCAACTCAATAGCAAGAAAACAAAGAACACAATTTTAAAATGGACAAAGGACCTAAATAAACATTTTGTAAAAGCAGACATACAAATGGCTAATAGGTATATGAAAAACTGTACACTATCACTAATCATTAGGAAAATGTAAATTAAAATGACAATGAGTTATCACCTCACACCTGTTTAAATGGCTATTATCAAAATGATGAAATTTAACAAATGCTGGCAGGGATGTGCAGAAAAAGGAACCATATGTACTGTTGGTGAAAATTTAAAGTAACAGTCATTATGAAAAGATTTTGCAATGTCATCTGAAAAGTAAAATTACAATTACCATATGGTCCAGTAACTCCTCTTCTGGGTATATATCCAAAGGAAATGAAATCAGTATGCCAAAGAGATAGTCGTACTCCTGAGTTCACTGCAGCATTATTCACAATAGCTAAGATATAGAGGCAACCTAGGTGTCCATCATTGGATGAAATATATATATACACACACACATTTGAATACTATTAAGCTTTTTGTTTTTGAGATGGAGTCTTGGGCTGAAGTGCAATGGCGCAATCTTGGCTCACTGCAACCTTCACCTCCCAGGTTCAAGCGATTCTCCTGCCTCAGCCTCCCGAGTAACTGGGATTACAAGCACCCGCCACCACTAATGCCCGCCTGTCTAATTTTTGTATTTTTAGTAGAGATGGGGTTTCACTATGTTGGCCAGGCTGGTCTCGAACTCCTGACCTCGTGATCTGCCATCCTCGGCCTCCCAAAGTGCTGCTGCATCTGGCCTCAGCTTTTAAAAAGACAAGATGAATTAATGCTAAATGAAATAAACCAGGCACAAAAAGACAACTACTACATGATCTCAATTATATGTGGGATCTAAAAAATACCAAATTCATAGAAGAGAGTAGAATGATGATTACCACAAGCCAGGGTTAGGAGCGGTGGAAGGGGAAAGAGGAAAGGCTGATCAAACAGTACAAAATTTCAGTTAGGAGGAATAAGCTTTAGTAATCTACTGGACAGAATGTATATTTCAAAATTACTAAGAGTAGATTTTAAATGTTATTAACACAAAAATAATTAGCTTAGTTTCATCCTTCCAAAATGAAAACATATATCAAAATGCCACATTTTACCCCACAAACACATAATACATATAATTATTATTTGTCAATTAAAAATTAAAAATAAAATTCAAAACATAAAGAACAAAGGTGAGTAATGGAACAAAAATACAAATCTGCATAAATCTATATTTTTTTTTAATTAAAGAGCAGAGAAACACATCACAGAGAAATAAGCACAACAAATATAATATGATACACATTATAAATAATGTGTATATATAACATAAATGAGAAAAAATAACCTATCAATAATAACAATGAAGATAAATAGGCTTAACTTATCTATTTTGTCTCATAAAGCACAACCAACTACATGCTCTAAATTAGAGCCACATTTAGAACCAAGTGACTCAGAAAAACTAAAAATAAGAGATAGAGAAGGTTTACCAGGCAAATGAAACAGTAAGATTGCAGAGATTACAAACCTGGTATCAATTAAATTAAAATAAAACTTAAACCAAAAAAGCAGTAAATATGACAAAGACCATTTTAGTACCAAAGCTAAAAGTCACCACGAATATATAACAGTTATGAATATTTCAGTGACAAATAACAAAGCAACTATGTTTACAAAGCAAAATCATAGAAGATATAAGGAGTAAGGAGACAAATAAAAAGACTTTAGCACACCACACCTAGCAGAAAGCAGCACACCACTCTTAGTACAAAACAGTAGATATAAAATATGAAAAACTGTAAAAGGCCTAAAGAAAATAATCACTAAATTAGATATTATAAGATAGCTGAATAGATTCCAAGCTTATGCCTTGATACCAAAGAATACGCCTTCTTCCCAACTACACATAAAACATTCACAAAACATAATCATGTATTATGTCACAGGAAAACATCAGTACCTTACACAAAGTGGTAACGACACTTAATCACATAATAAAACTAAAAATTTATAACACAAATTTCCTTCAAAAGTGATGATGACAATACTATATATCATAGCGTAAGTAGTAGATTTATAGTAGTGATACGAGTGATCAGATCCACAATAGCCAATAAGTGGAAGCAACCCAAAGGCCCATCAACTTACGAATGATAAAATATCCATACAATGGAACATAATTCAGCAATGAAAAGAAATAAAGTACTAATACATGCTACATAGATGAATCTAAAAAAAAATGCAGTGAAAAAAAGCCAAACACAAAAGATTACATATTACATGATTCAATTTATAGGAGATACCTAAAACAGGTAAATCCATAAAGTCTGAAAGCAGATTTGTAGCTGCCCAGGGCTGGGTTGTTTAATGATTATGGGTTTTCTTTTGCAGTGATGGAAATGGTTGGAAACTGATACAGGTGTTGGCTGTACAACACTGGAATGTCCTAAATGCCACTGGATTGTAGATTTCATAATAATTTTGTGTTACCTGAATTGAACGTCAATAGAAAACAATTATATTAATAGAGTAATAACCTGCAACTAGAAATTGAAATTAACATTTGTTGGGGTTCAATCAGGCTGGTAGGAAAAATATTAGAGATAGTTATAGAGATGGACACAAATCTTGAAAGGCCAAGAAGTTTGCATAGCTTCGGTAATAGAACTGGATAAAGGCAGCCTGGTCCCTTTACCTTTAAACAAATTAAAGTAGCAACAAAGGAAGGCACAGTAGTTTACCTAGCTAGCTTGTTTATTTTAAGACTAAACTTTGATGAATACCTTGGGTGCTTAAGTGCTTTTTACTGGAGAAGTCCACAATGTCAATTACCTTCTACCGGTGTTGACTCAAGCCTTTGTTAATCAGTCTTACTGAATAAATGCGAGTCTCACTAGCTGATCAAGGCAGTCTCAACTGTTTACAGTCATCACTGGGGAGTCTGTAAGCAGCTTGAACACCCTCAACTGGATTGGCAAAGCAGAATATCTGTGGGTCAAGTATACGTTATTCATCTGTCGCCAGGTCAGGGATCTGCAAGGAACACACCCCCCCGCAGCTGGTGCCCCCGTGAAAGGAGCGCTGCCGCAAACATTAATATCATTTATTAGCAACAAGTTGTGAAATATTTAGAGACAAATATAACAAAATATGAGCAAGCTCTATACACTGACAACCATATCTACTGAAAGGATTTTTAAATATCTAAATAAATGGATATGCCATGCACATGAATTGGAAAACTACATATTGGTAAAGTATCATTTCTCCCAAAATTTATGTAATAAATTTTATAAAATGTCAATAAAATTCCAGCCAGTTATTTTTGTAGAGACTTGCAAGCTACTTCTAAAACTTATACACATCTTAAAACATGAAGGAAAAAAAGCATTTAAAAAAGACAAAGAAGACTTAAAAGACATAATTTCAAGATGTGCTTTAAAACCATAGCAATTAAGAAAGTTTGGTAATGACATTAGGCCAAAGAGAGTGATCAATGGACCAGAATAGAGAAGACAGAAGCAATCCTACACATGTTCCATCAATTTAGTTTTCAACAAATGTGCTAAAGTAATTCAATGAGAAAAGAACTGCCATTTCAACAAATGGTGCTAGAACAACTGGATATCTGTATGAGAAAAAAAGGAACCAGTATCACAACTTCACATTACACACAAATTTTACTCAGAATTAATCACAAATTTACATGTAAGAGTTAACACCATACAATCTTTGGAAGAAAAAACAGAGAAAAAATATTTGCATCCTTGGGGTAGGTAAAGATTTCATGCATGTGACACAAAAAGTATAAAATACCAAAAAAAAAAACATAATTTATCAACTTTAAAATATCTTCATTTTATAAGAAGATACTCTTAATAAAATGAAAAGTGAAGTCACAGGCTGAGGGAAATATTCACAATCCATATATCTGAGGGAGATCTTCTATGTGAAATATTATAAGACCTCTAAAAATTTAACAGAAAGAAGAAAAATAGCCCAGTTTTTAAAAGTGGACAAAAGATCTGGATACTTCATACACACAAGCAGAAAAGATAGACAACTTGCTAATAAACACATGAAAAGATATTTAATGTCCTTAGCCAACAGACAAATATAATTGTAAATCAACAAGACATACCATCAAACACATATTATAATAGCTAAAATGTAAAAAGATTGACAATACTAAATGTTGACAATAAAATGAAACACTAAAATCCTCATAAACTTCTGGCAGAAATATGCAATGATACAATTACTTTGAAAAACAGTTTGACAATTTCCTATAAGGTGACACATACGTTTATAAATTTATGATAGTACAAAAAGCAATTCCACTCTGAAGTATTTACCCAAGAGAAATGCAAGACATGCACACATACACTTACACATAAATATTAACACATATTAACACTAATATTGTAAGTTACAATATTAATAAATAATATTGCTACTTACGAACTAGAAACAAACCAGGTGTGATGGAATAAACAAAATGTGGTATATCCAGACAATAAAATACTACTCAGCAAAAAAAAAGAGAGAAATTAAAAATGCTGAGTGAAAGAAATCAGAAAAGAAAGTTCTATTTAATTTTATGTATGCAAAACTTTAGAAATAACAAATACAGTCTCTAGCAAGGATCATCAAACTATAGCCCATGAGCCAAATCTAGCTTGTCTTTTATTTTTGTATGACCCATGAGCTTAGGGTAGATTTTTTAAATGTTTAATGGTTGAAGAAAAAAAAATGAAGAAAAAATGCATAACATGAAAATTTCATGAAATTCAAATTTCAGTGTATATGAAATAAGTTCTTCTGGAATACAGCCACATTCATTTGTTTAGATACTATACATGACTGCTTTCATTTTATAGAAGCAGAGTTGAGCTGCTGCACACAGGCCAAATGGCCCAAAAAGCATAAAATATTTTCTTAAAAGAAAAAAAAAATCCTTATATTTGTGACCAAAAAAATTAAAAAGCAGACAGTATTTGGCTGCACCTTGGGGCAGGTGAGGAAGTGATGGGGAGGAGATACAATGGAAACTTTTGGGGTGAAAAAAATGTGTATCTTGATCATGGTAGTGATTTCTTGGATATAGAGAATTTGACAACATTTATCCAAGGGCACTTTTAAAGAACATGCATTTACTATTTATAACTAATTCTATGAAGATAAAATATATATAGTTATGACAACATGATGTTCCTTGGTAGGGAATTGAGAAAAGTTAATATATTTACTTCCATTTGTTTTGCATAGGTTTTGCATCTTTTAGTCCCTTAATGACACAAACTCATACTTTTTCAAATATGAAATGAAGATAACACTAATTAAATAATTTTAATTTTAAGACCTGTACTGTTAGATTATGCCTATTTATAAATGCAAAACAATATATTTTAAATTATGTTACTTTTTGATATTTTCCTTGCTTCTCAGTCGATATCAAGTCAGCTCAAGTGCAATTACTTAAAGAGCATCAAAGAAAGTAAAACTTACATAAAATAAACAAAACTGCATTTTTTCTGAGACTGTATTTGGAAAAGGTAACTAAATTTTACAGTATTTGAACATACATCATGCTGTCTTTACTTCATTTATTTTGTCAACAAATATATATTATCTTACTTTGTAAAGTAGCATAATTTGTTATAAATAACATTTTGTGATAGGTGCCTCACATATCCAATTTAAAATATATTTCTGAATATTTGTATATTTTTGGAAGCAGCACCAAGTATGATATATTCGATGCTGAATTTTGCAATTTTCTTATGTGACCCTTGATTTGGAAAGGTATCAATCTTATGCCAATAGCACAACTGGAAATTTTTCATTGATATTACATTCAATTTTATAAATATAAACTTACAAACATAAATGTAGTAAGGGGAAAATGTCTGCAAGTCTTATACACATATACAAATATCTAACTATACACATAGTTAATATAGCATGCATGTTACTTTTCTGAAATTACATACAGACACAAACCATACAGACACATAAAGATATGAAGATTTTCTCACCCAGTCATAATTATCTTTTTTTTTTTTTTTTTTTTTGAGACGGAGTCTGGTTCTGTCACCCAGGCTGGAGTGCAGTGGCGCGATCTCGGCTCACTGCAAGCTCCGCCTCTCGGGTTCACGCCATTCTCCTGCCTCAGCCTCCGGAGTAGCTGGGACTACAGGCGCCAGCCACCGCGCCCGGCTAATTTTTTGTATTTTTTTAGTAGAGACGGGGTTTCACCGTGGTCTCGATCTCCTGACCTCGTGATCCACCCGCCTCGGCCTCCCAAAGTGCTGGGATTACAGGCGTGAGCATGTGTTTTAATCAGGAATGAAAGAGGAGACATCACTATCAACTTTACAGAAATCTTCAACAAAATATTAGCAAAGCAAATTTAGGAAAACATATTAAAAGATTCCGACCATGATCCAGTGGGCTTTATCCTAGGAAAATAATGTTGGTTTCACATACAAAAATCAGTAAATGCAATGTACCACACTAAAAGAAAAAAGACCAGTAGAGAAAAAAAAAAAGAAAAAAAAAAGAATAACCAAATAAATACGGAAAAATTATTTTGAAAAATCCAATGCTCTTTCATCATTAAAAATACTCAACTAGAAGTAAAAAGAACTTCCTCTCTATTTCTATTAAACCCACATGATACTGGCATAAATATACAATGCATATCAATGGAATGAAATTAAGAGTCCCAAAACAAACCATTACATTTATGGACAATTGATTTTTGACAAGGGTGCACAAATATGGGTACTTGATAAATAACAGGGTCATTTTTTTAAAAACTCATATCTAACATGCTTAACAGTAAAAAACAGAATCTTTTCTCCCACTGCAATCAGGAACGAGACATGGATGCCTGCTCTTGCCACTTATTTTCATTATTGTACTGGAGAGTCTTATCAAATCAAGTAGCTATTTAAAAAAAAAAGCAAAGAAAAGAACTAAAAGTATCCAGACGGGAAAGGAAGAAGTGAAGCTATCATTACTCACATATGACATGATCTTAGATAGCCTAAATAATCCACAAAAAGTCTATTAGAACTAATAGATTAATTAAGCAAGGATACCAAATCAATGTTTAAGCAGGATATAAAATCAATGTATAAAAGTCTATTGTACTTCTATACACTAGCAATAAACAATGTGAAAATGAAATTAAAAAAACAATTTCATATAAAATAGCATTAAAATAAAATTCTCATGAAATAATTTAATAAAAGTACAAGATGTACTGTAAAAATTATAAAATGTTTAAAAATTAAAGATGGTATAAATAAATTGAAAGACAGCCCATGTTCATGGATAAGAAGAATTAATATTGGTACGATTATTTATAAATTTACTCTATAGATTTCATGTAATCCTTACCAGAATCTGGGCTGTCTTCTTTGTAGAAAATGACAAGCTGATTCTAAAATACACATATAATTACAAGGAGTCTCAAATAGCCAAAAAATTTCTAAAAGAAGAATAAAGTTGGAGGACTCAGCCATCCCAATTTCAAACATTACTACAAAGTAACAATATTAAAACTACATAATACTGGTATAAATATAAAATGTGTATAAGCAGAAGAAAATTGAAAGTCCAAAAATAAACCATTACACTTATGGCCAATCGATTCTTGTCAAGGGTGCCAAAATAAGTAAATGGGGGAATAACAGCCATTTCAACAAATGATGGCAGGACAACTAGATATGCACATGTTTAAAAAAAAAATAGAGTTAGACTCCTACACATCAGACCACGCCCTAAACATCACTCAAAATATATAAGACACCTAAATATAAGAGTTAAAATTATAAAGCTCTATACAAAAATGTATAAATAAAACTTTGTGACCTTGAATTAGGTAATTGTTTTAGTACTAGGAGCACATAAGAAACAAAAATATAAATTGGACTGGATCAGCCTTTAAAAATACTGTGCTACAAATGATACCATCAAAAAAATAAGAGGACAATAAAGAATGGAATAAAATTTTTGCAATTTGTATTTCTTAATTGTATCCAGAATATAAAGAACTCTTCTATTGAATAATAAAAAGTTGGCTCGGCACGGTGGCTTGCACCTGTAATCCCAGCACTTTGGGAGGCCGAGGGGGGCGGATCACCTGAGGTCATGAGTTTGAGACCAGCCTAGCCAACATGGTGAAACCCCATGTCTACTAAAAATAAAAATAAAAAAATAGCTGGGTATGGTGGCATGCACCTGTAGTCCCAGCTACCCAGGAGGCTGAGGCAGGAGAATCACTTGAACCTGGGAGGCAGAAGTTGCCGTGAGTCGAGGTAACGCCACTGCACTCCAGCCTGGGCGACAGAGTGAGACTCCGTCTCAAAAAATAGTAATAATAAAAATAAACAAAAAACAAAGATAAATGCCCAACTAAAAAAAGTCCAGCAAAATATCTGAATATCCCAAAGAAGATTATTCCAAAGAAGATTTACAAATGACTGATAAGCACAGAAAAAGATATTTAAAATCATTACTCATTAGGGAAATGCAAATCAAAACTCCAATGAGATCACTTCACACATACTGGGATGGCTATAATAAAAAGGACAGATAATAGTAAGAGTTTGTGGAATGTGGAGAAATAGAAACACATATGAACTGCTGGTCAAGATGCATAACGATGCAGCTATTCTTGGAAACAGTTTGGTGATGCATGAAAATATTAAACATAAAATTTACATATAACCCAGCAAATCTACTTCTAGAAATATATACCAAAGAGGATTTTTTAAATGTCCACAATAAAACATACACAGAATGTTCATAGCAGCATTATTCATAATAGCCAAAGAATGGAAATAGGTCAATGAAGAAACAAAATATGATATAGCCATATTTGAATTGGATAGTATAATTGAATTTTGTCTGCAATAAAAATTAGCAAAGTCCTGGTACATAATAGAACATGGATGAACCTTTATTATACTACATGAAAAAAGTCAGTCATGAAAGATCACATATTTGATAATTTCACTTATATGAAATTTCCAGAAGAATAAAACCTATAGAAATAGGAAGTAGATTATTGATTGCCCAGGGCTACCAGGGGCAGGGCTGGGGGACAAGGGAGGAAGGGGAATGGCTGCTAATGACTGAGGGCTTTTTAGAGAGGGGTGATGAAAACATTTTAAAGGTAGATTATAATTATGTTTGCATGACCCGGTGAACACAGTAAAAACAACTGAATTGTATACTTTCAAATGGTAATTTTTTAAATGTATGAATTATATTTTAACAGAGATATTTGAAAAATCATCAGTACTTATCATATTATGAAATACCGTAGAACACTAAGTTTCTTGCTAATTGCTTATGATTATTACCTTTGAAAAAACAGATGATTAAAATAAATACACACATCTCCATATGCATACATAAAATTACTTTTGGTACTACAGAGGTTTCTAAGAACCTGTTTTTCTACTAGAATACATTTTTACATAAAGGTATAAAGTTGGTCAGGCGCGGTGGCTCACACCTGTTATCCCAGCACTTTGGGAGGCTGAGGCGGGCGGATCACAAGGTCAGGAGATCGAGACCATCCTGGCTACCAGGGTGAAACCCCGTCTCTACTAAAAATATAAAAACAAAATTAGCCAGACATGGTGGCGGGCACCCATAGTCCCAGCTACTAGGGAGGCTGAGGCGAGAGAAGGGTGTGAACCCGGGAGGCGGAGCTTGCAATGAGCCAAGATCACGCCACTGCATTCCAGCCTGGGCCACACAGCGAGACTCCGTCTCAAAAAAACAAAAAAAAAGGTATAAAGTTTACTTCATAAAGAATATTTACATAAACCTACACAGTTTTTACATTAAGTTTGTAGAATTAACTGTGAGAACATAAGATATGAGAATTACAGAGTGAAACACAAGGCAGAGAACCGCGGGGAATAAAGGAAACTGTCAACAAGTAGTAAAGACACACCGTGATATATTAGTAATATGTAACTTCAAAAATAATGAATATATCATGACATCTTTTAATATTAATGGGCACAGTTTCATATTAATACTGTCTTATATTCAGAGTTACACTAAAATGATGCATATTAATATTTTAAAACTTGGATAAACCTTTCGTTTATCTGTTATGGCAAAACTGGATACTAGTTATGCTCGCCGCATTTCTTAAAAGAATTACCATTGTACAGTAACTTGAATAATTTCTAAAACAGTACCTTTTTGTGAGCTCATTTTGAGAGAATTCCCTTGTGGCACTCTATTTCAGAGTAAAATAGCACAAATGCATTTTAAATTCAATTGTTTAAAATTTATACTTCATGACAGTGCTGAAATTATTCTGTTGTTGTCAGCATTTGTGGCTATCCTTTTATGCTGAACCAGCACCTATGAAGGCATTATACAGTGGCCTTTGTTTAAAATTTTATATATGATGATGATTTTATAGTCTAGATATACACTAAAGGAACATAATGAGGCCACATATTTCTGCCCCCTAGAATATAAAGTTGCAGTATCAACTTATAAGCAAAACCAAACAATAAGGATAAAAAAGATGCAAAAATGTTACTGAAACAAGTTGTTTATTAAAAAAAAAACACTTTAGAAACATAAAACCAAAGAGTAGCCAATGGTAGTACCTGTTTCAAAATCAGTTTATGTTCCTATGCCCATTCCTTGCTATATCATTATTTCCTTGCTTGCATCATCATCACCTGTCATATGCTTGTAACAACCCCTAGAGGTTAGGATATCATGTAAATTTAATTTTCTTTGTAACCTTACAGCATAATTGTACTTAAAGAAATTTAATAGATATGTTATAGATTAAATTTCAAATATAGTAAGAATTCTAAAAAAGACAGAAGTTCCAATAGCCTATAATTTAAAATTCTATGCTTCAAAAACACTGGGGGACTTGGCTGATCTGTGCCACTGTGACAGGCTTGTTGGTCTTATCCCAAAGCAGATCCTGAACAGGTCCCCAATCTCAGCTCCAGCCCCCTCTCTGCTGTGGCCTAGAAACAATCCCACACACACAGGGAACTGCTGGGAGACTAACTCCTCTGCCACTGTGAGAAGCTTGACAGACTCAGTCCAACAGCACATCCTGGTACAGCCTTGGATCTTGGTCCCAGTATCTCTTATTTACAGTTGTAAAACAGTTCTGCCTAGTCAGGGTACCACTGGGAAACAAACCCATCTGAGTCCCCAGGACAGGCTTATCAATTTTAGTTCCACAGTAGAACCTGAAATGGCCCTGGATCTTGGGCCTGGCTCATCTTGACTGCAGCCTGAAATCAGTTCTGCCTTCCCAGGATCTACAGATGGGCGTGTCTATTACTGCCCCTACAGGCTAACCTGCTGACATTAGTCCCACTGTGGATCTTGAAACGGCCCTATAAATCAGTTGTACCCCCTGTCAACTACAATCTGAGAGCAGGTGTGCCCACCAAAGAACGTGCTGGTAAACACACATGTATGATACCCCAGAGACAGATATGAAAACCTTGGCCTCAGGTGTAGACCCTGAAGCAGCTCTGTGACTCAGTTCCAGTCCATCTTGGATACAGACCAGGGAAGTGCTGTCTGTCTGCTAAAGGACCCACCCAGAAATCCAGTAGCAGCCCTTACAAGAATGCAGAAGAAGCCATAGTAGTCCATATATGTGGTCATAGACCAAATGTCTGTTAACTCTGAACCCTCATCACAGTGTAAGCCCTACAAACCAAGGTCCTGGAGAGAGTGCAGTCCACCTAGGGACCGGAAGGAATTCCTACTTGCTAGAGCCCCAGTAGCAGTGTCATCAACCTCAGACCCTACTGCAGAAACAGCATCAGTCACATGAGCCAACTCCAATTCCATTCAACCATAATTCCAGAGGCAATTCCATCAGCCCAAGGACCCAACAGGAGAAAGACTTATAAAGACATATACAGACTGTCAAATATTGTAAGGATTGGAAGAGGTGTTTGCTCCTCAACTGTATAGACACCGGTGCAAGGCTATATAGTTAAGAAAAAATCAGAAAAATATGATACCACAAAAGGAAAGTAATAAAGCTTCAGTAACTAACACCCAAAAGTGGAGAAATACAAATTGCCTGAAAAAGAATTCAAAATAATACTGGTAAAGATGCTTTATGAGATGCAAGGAAACATAGATATTAATCCATTTTCACACTGCTGATAAAGACATACCCGAGACTGGGAAGAAGAATAGGTTTAATGGACTTACAGTTCCACATGGCTGTGGAGGCCTCACAATCACGGTGGAAGGTGAAAGGCAGTTTTTACAAGGTAGCAGCAAGAGAGAATGAGAGCCAAGTGAATGGGGTACCATCAGACCTCATGAGACTTATTCACTACTACAAGAACAGTATGGGAAAAAACACCGTCGTGATTCAGTTATCTCCCACTGGGTCCCTCCCACAACATGAGAAATTATGGGAGCTACAATTTAAGATGAGATTTGGGTAGGGACACAGCCAAACCATACCAATAATTAAATAAAATTATAAAAATAATGCATGAACAAAATGAGAAGCTTAGTAAGAAAATATAAACAATAAAAAGAACAGAAATCCAAGAGCTACAGAATATGGCAGAAATGAAAATCACAATAGAGTTTAAACAGCAGACTCAATCATACACAAGAAAAAACTTAGTGAACTCAAAGATAGATTGTTCGAAATTAACCAGTTAGAAAAACAAGCAAAAAATGATTCTTTCTAAAATGAAGAAAGCATAAGAAATCTACGTGACACCATCAAACATAAAAACATATGAATTATGGGATCACCAGAAGACGTGACAAAGGGGGAAAAAGTTTACTTACAGAAATACTGGCTGAAAACTTCCCAAATATTGGGAAGGTTACAGACATCCAGATTTCCAAACTTAAAAAAATCTCAAGTAAGATAAATCCAAAAAAGAATACTCTACGACATAACATAACAAAATTGTCAAAAGTCAAAGACAGGACTGGGTGGTTCATGCCTATAATCACAGCACTTTGAAAGGCTGAGGCAGAAGGATTGCTTGAGACCAGGAGTTCAAGATCAGCTTGGGCAATATAGCGAGACCCCATATCTTCGAAAACTAAAAAAATTAACTGGATGTGGTAGCATGTATCTGTAGTCCTAGCTACTTGGGAGGCCAAGGCAGGAGGATTGCTTGACCTAGAATTTGAAGTTATAATGAGCTATGATTGCACCACTGCACTCTAGCCTGGGCAACAAAGCAAGATCCTGTCTCAAAAATAAATAAATAAATAAAGTCAAAGACAGAGAATCTTCAGCAGTAAGAGATAACAGAATCATCACATTTCAAGGAATCTCCATAAGGCTATTAATGGAAATCCCTACCCCCTTTAAAAAAAACAACAACCTTACAAAACAGGAGGAAGAAGGATGATGTATTCAAATTGCTTACAGGAAAAAAACACCACCAAGACTTTTACATAAGCAAAGGTGTCCTTCAGAAGTGAAATAGAGATAAACACATTTCAAAACACACAAAAAGCTAAGAGAGTCCATCACCACTTGACCTGATTTACAATAAATACTAAAGGAAATTCTTCAATTTGAAATGAAAGTATAAGTAACAACATTAAAAATATGAAAATATAAAACCCACTAGTAAATGTGAATATACAGTCAAATTCACAATACAGTAATACAGTAACAGTGGTATATAAATCACTTTTAACTGTAGTATAAAATTTAAAAGAAAAAAGTATTAAAATATCTACAGTCATACTACATTTTCTAAAAACAATATAAAAAAGTTGACATCAATTACATAAAATGTAATGGAAAGGTGAAAAAGCATAGTTTTTGCATGTGATTAAATTCAAGTTATTATTAGCTTAAATCAGAATATTATATTTTATGTATGCTCAATGGTAATCATGAAATTAAAACCTCTAGTACATGCACAAAAGATAAAGAAAAAGGAATGAGAGCATACCACTATAAAAATATAACAAAACACAAAAGTAAAAAGCAAGGTTGGAGGAAAGAAACAAAAGAACTACAAAACAGTCACCAAACAATTAACAAAATAGCAAGATTAAATACTTATCAATAATTACTTTAAACTTACATGGATTAAATTTTCAAATAAAAAGACAGGTTAACTAACTGGATTTTTTAAATGATCGAACAACAGACTCCCTATAAGAGACAAACTTTAATATTAAAGGCACACATAGAAAGTGAAGGGATGGAAAATGATATTCCATGCAAAGAATAACCAAATGAGATCAGGGTGGCTATATCAGACAGAATAGACCTTAATCTAATGTATCGGTAGACACAAAGAAGGTCATTAGGTAATAAAAACAAGATCAACTCATTAAATGGATATAACAATTATAAATATATATGCACCAAAATCAGAGTACCTACGTATATAAAGAAAATATTAACAGATCTGAAAAGACAGATAGACTACAATAAAATAATAGTAAGGGACTTGAATACCCTTGCTTTCAACATTGAACAGATCATCCAGATAAAATGTCTATTAAAAAAAACACTGGATTTGACCTACAGTTTATATCAATGAACCTAAAAGACATATAAATAACATTCCATTCAACAACAACAGCATACACATTCTTCTCAAACACACAAGGAACTTTCTTCAGGATAGATAATATATTAGACCACAAAACAAGTCTTAAAAATTCAAGAAGACTGAAATCATGTGAAACATCCTTGCCAACCACAATGGTAGTAAATTAGAAATCAGTAATGAGAAGAAAATTTGAAAATTCACAAAGATGTGGAAATTAAACTACCTGTTCCTAAACAAAAAGAATAATTCAAATGAGAAACTTAAATATGCCTTGACAAAAATAAACATGGAATCACAACCTACCAAAAGCTATGGGTTGAACAAAACAATACTAATAGGGAAATTTATGCAATTAATGGCTACTTCAAAAAAGAAGAACATTCTCAAATAAACAGCCTAACTTTAGATCTCAAGAAACAAAGAAGAAGAAAGAAAAAGAAAGAAAAAAAGAATTAGGAGGAAGGAAGGAAGGAAGGAAGGAGAGATGAAGAAAAAGAAGAAGGAGAAGGAGAAGGAGAAGAAAGTTGAGTCCAAAGTGAACAGAAGGGAGGAGGAAATAATAAAAATCACTGCAAAATAAATAAATAAATAAATGAAATAGGAACTAGAAAAACAATAAAAAAGATCAATGAAACTAAGAGTTTTTTTCTTTGAAAAGATAAACAAAATTGACAAAGCATTAGCTAAACTAAGAAAACACAAAGAAGACTTATATGAAAAAAATTAAAGAAATATTACAACTAATATCATAGAGGATTATGAGACTACTATACACAATTTCATATCAACAAATAGAATCACCTATAAGAAATGAGTAAGTTTCTAGAAACATACAATCTACCAAAACTTAATCAGGAAGAAATAGAAAATATAAACAGAATCAAACAATTTAGAAGATTAAATAAATATTAAAAAGTCTACCATCAAAGAAAAGCTCAGATTCTGATGGATTCCCTGCTGAATTCTGCCAAACATTTAAAGAAGAATAAATATTAATGCTTCTGAAACTTTTCCAAAAACATTAAAATAGGAAATGTTTCCAAACTCATTTTTATACAGCCAGCATTACCCTAACCCTAAAGCCAGAAAAGAACACTAAGATAAAAGAAATTACCAGTCAATATCTCTAATAAACATAGATGAAAAAAATCAACAAAATATCATGAAACAAATTCAATCATTTCAATAATCCTTTAATGAAAAAAAAATCATTCATCAAGATCAAGTAAGATTTATCCCAGGGATGCAAGAATGGTCTAACATATGTAGATCAACAACTGTTATATACTACATTAAGAGAATGAAGACTAAACATCATGTAATATCAATAGATGTAGAACAACTATTTGACAGAATACAACATTCTTCCATGATTGAAAAAATGCTCAACAAATTAAGTATTGAATGTACTTCAACATAATAAAGAACTTAGATAAAAACCCATGGCTAACATCATACTCATTAGTGAAAAGTCAAAAGCATTTCCTCTAGAACAATAAATAAGACAAGGTTTCTGACACTCACCACTTCTATTCAACATAATACTGGAAGTCCTAGCCACAAAAATTAGAAAAGAGAAAGAAATAAAAGCTATCCAAATGTTAAAGAAATAAGTAAAATTGTCCCTGTTTGCAGATGATATGTTCTTACAGAAAACCCCAAAGACTCCATTAGAAATAACAAACAAATTCATTAATGTTCCAGGATACAAAATGAACATACAAAAATCAGCAGCATTTCTATATACTAACAGTGAACGCTCTAAAAACAAATTCAAGGAACAATCTCATTTATAATAGCTATGAAAAATAAAATACTTAGGAATAAATTTAACCAAAGAAGTGAATGACCTATATACTGACAATTATAAAACACTGACGAAAAAAGTTGAACAGGACACAAATGAATGGAACAATATCCTGTATTCATGAGCTAAAAGAATTAATTTTGTCAAGATGTCCATATTACCCAAAGTAATCTACTGATATAATGCAATCCCTATCAAAATGCCAATGGCATTTTAGCAGAAACAGAAAACACAACCCTAAAATTATTATGGAACCACAAAATAGCTCATATAGCCATAGCAATAATGAGCAAAAAGAACAAAGCTGGAGGCACCACACTATCTTATCTCAAAATAAACTACAAAGCCATAGTAATCAAAACACCATGATACCAGCACAAACGCAGACATATGACCAATGAAATAAAATAGAAAGACTAGAAATAAATCCATAAGCATACAGTCAATTGATCTTCAACAAAGGTGGCAAAAACATACAATAAGGAAAGGATAGCCTCTTCAATGACTACTGTTAGGAACACTGGATATTTACATGCAAAAGAATGAAAATGAAATTTTATCTTATACCATATTCAAAAATAAACTCAAAATGGATTAACGACTTAAAGGTAATCCCTGAAAATTATTAGAGAAAAACATAGGAAGCCTTATTGACATTACTCTTGGCAAAAATATTTTGAACATGGTCCCAAAAGCACAGACAATTAAAGCTTAAAAATAATAGACAAAAAAAATAGACAAATGGGATTGTTTCCAATAAAGAAGCTTCTGCAGAGCCAAAGAAGCAATCCACACAGTGAAGAAACAACTTATGAAATTGCAGAAAATATTTTCAAATCATATACCTGGATGAGGGGTTAACATCAAAAAATATAAAAGGAACTCAAACAACTCAATAGCAAGAAAACAAGTAACCTGATTTTTAAAATGGCCAAAGAACATGTATTAGCCCGTGTTCACACTACTGATAAAGACATATCCAAGACTGGGCGCAATTTACAAAAGAAAGAAGTTTAATGGACTCACAGTTCCACATGGCTGGGGAGGCCACACGATCGTGGCAGAAGGTGAAAGGTATGTCTCACATGGCAACAGACAAAAGAAGAGAGCTTGTGCAGAGAAACTCCCCTTTTTCAAACCATCGGATCTCGTGAGACTTATTCACTATCTCAAATAGCATGGAAAGGACCTGTCCCCATGATTTCATTATCTCCCACCAGGTCCTTCCCACAGCACATGGGAATTATGGGAGCTATAATTCAAGATGAGACTTGGGTGGGGACACAGCCAAACCATAACATTCTGCCCCTGGCCCCTACCAAATCGAATGACTTCACATTCCAAAACCAATCATGCCTTCCCAACATTCCCCCAAGTCATAACTCATTTCAGCATTAACTGAAAAGTCCACAGTCTACAGTCTCACCCGAGACAAGGAGAGTCCCTTCTGCCTATAAGCCTGTAAAATCAAAAGTAAGTTAGTTACTTCCTAGATACAATGGTGGTACAGGCATTTGGTAAATACAGTTGTTCCAAATTGGATAAATTGGCCAAAACAAAAGGGCTACAGGCCCCATCTAATTCCAAAATCCAGCAAGGCAGTCAAATTTTAAAGCTCCAAAATGATCTCCTATGACTCCATGTCTCACATCCAGGTTATGCTAATGCAAGAGGTGTGTTCCCACAGTCTTGGGCAGCTCTGCCCCTGTGGCTTTACAGGGTATAGCCTCCCTCTTGGCTGCTTTCACAGGCCAGCATTGAGTGTCTGTGGCTTTTCCAAGTGCAGGGTGCCAGCTGTTGGTGAATCTGCCATTCTGGGGTCTGGAGGATGGTGGCCCTCTTCTCACAGCTCCACTAGGCATCAGCCCAGCAGGGACTCTGTGTGGGGGTACCCACCCCACAGTTCCCTTCCACACTGCCCCAGCAGAGGTTCTCCATGAGTGCCCCACCCCTGAAGCAAACTTCTGCCCAGACATCCAGGCATTTCTATACATCCTCTGAAATCTAGGCAGAGGTTCCCAAACCTCAATTCTTGACTTCTGTGTACCCGCAGGCTCAACACCAAATGAAAGTTGCCACAGCATGGGGCTTGCACTCTCTGAACCCATGACCCAAGCTGTACCGTGGCCCCTTTTATTCATGGCTGGAGCGCCTGGGATACAGGGAACCAAGTCCCTAGACTGGACACAGCAGAGGGACCCTGGGCCTGGCCCACAAAAAATGTTTTCCTCCTAGGCCTCCTGGCCTGTGGTCGGAAAGGCTGCCTGAAAGTTCCCTGAGATGCCCTGGAGACATTTCCCCCCACTGTCTTGGTGATTAGCATTCAGCTCCTCAGTACTTATGCAAATTTCTGCAGCTGGCTTGAATTTCTCCTCAGAAAAATGGGATGTTCTTTTCTATTGTATTCTCAGGCTGCATATTTTCTAAACTTTTATGCTGTTTCCCTTTTAAAACTGAATGCCTTTAATAGCACCCAAGTCACTTCTTGAATTCTTTGCTGCTTAGAAATTTCTTCCACCAGATACCCCTAAATCATCTCTCTCAAGTTCAAAGTTCCACAAATCTCTAGGGCAGGGGCAAAATGCCGCCAGTCTCTTTGCTAAAACATAACAAGAGTCACTTCTGCTCCAGTTCCCAATGAGTTCCTCATCTCCATCTGAGACCACCTCAGCCTGGATTTCATTGTCCATATCATTATCAGCATTTTAGTCAAAGCCATTCAACAAGTTGCTAGGGAGTTCCACACTTTCCCACATTTCCCTGTCTTCTTCTGAGCCCTCCAAACTGTTCCAACCTCGGCCTGTAACCCAGTTCCAAAGTTGCTTCCACATTCGCAGGTATCTCTTCAGAAGTGCCCCACTTCTACTGGTAGTAATTTACTGCATTAGTCCATTTTGGCGCTGCTGATAAAGACATACTGAGACTGGGCAATTTATAAAAGAAAGAGGTTTAATGGACTTACAGTTCCACATGACTGGGGAGGCCTCACAATCACGGCAGAATGTGAAAGGCACATCTCACATGGTGGCAGACAAGAGAAAAGATTTTGTGCAGGGAAACTCCCCTTTATAAAACCATCAGATCTTGGGAGACTTGTTCACTATGACAAGAATAGCATGGGAAAGATCCACCCCCATGATTCAGTTATCTTCTACCAGGTCCCTCCCACAACACCTGGGAATTACAGGAGCTCCGATTCAAGGTGAGATTTGGGTGGGGACATAGCCAAACCATATCAGGACGTGAAAAGACACTTCTCAAAAGATTAAAAAATGGTCAATAAATATAGGAAAAGATACTCAACATCATTTATCATCAGGGAATAGCAAATTAAAACCATAGTGAGATACCACCTCACATCTGTTAGAATGGCTGTTATCAGTAAGACAAAAGATAACAAGTGTTAGAGGATGTGGAAAAAAGGGAACCTTTGTACATTGTTGGTGGGAATGTAAATTAATACGGCCATTATGGAATGTGGTATGCAGATTACTCAGAAAACTGAAAATGGACCTTTCATATGATCCAAAAATCCCACTACTGTGTATATATATACAAGGAAAATGAAATCAATTTTCAAAGAGACATATGCACTCCCCATGTTTACTGCAGCATTATTCACAATAGCAAAGATAAAAGATCAACTTAAATATCTGTCAATGGATGAATACTACCCAAAAGTGATCTACTCATTCAAGCCTCATCCTCTCACAAAACCCCAGTCCCCCTCACAGAATCCCTCATCCCTCTCACGGAATCCCACTGCCTTCACAGAATCCTATCCCCTTCACAGAACCCCCATCCCCTCATAGAACCCCCTTCCCCCTTGCAGAACCCCAATCCCCTTTACAGAATTACCCAATCCCCCTCACAGAACCCCTCATCCCCCTCACACAACCCCTATCCTCATCACAGAATCCTCCATCCCCCATATTTTCTACACATTATATACATAGTATTTATAATATATATATTTAAAAATGAAATATTATTCAGCCTTAAAAAGAAGCAAATCTGGTGTTTTACAAAAATATGGATTAACCTAGAGGATACTATTTTATGTGAAAATAAGCCAGGTTAAAAAAAGACTAATACGAAGATGGCTGAATGGGAACAGCTCCGGTCTACAGCTCCCAGCCTGAGCGACACAGAAGACGGGTGATTTCTGCATTTCCGTTTGAGGTACCGGTTTCATCTCACTAGGGAGTGCCAAACAGTGGGTGCAGGACAGTTGGTGCAGCGCATTGTGGGCGAGCCAAAGCAGGGCGAGGCACTGCCTCACTCAGGAAGCACCAGGGGTCAGGGAGTTCCCTTTCCTAGTCAAAGAAATGGGTAACACACGGCACCTGGAAAATCGGGTCAGTCCCACCCTAATACTGCGCTTTTCCAACAGGCCTGGAAAACGGCACACCAGGAGATTGTGTCCTGCACCTGGCTTGGAGGGTCCTATGCCCATGGAGTCTCGCTGATTGGTAGCACAGCAGTCTGAGATCAAACTGAAAGGCAGCAGCCAGGCTGGGGGAGGGGTGCCCGCCATTGCCCAGGCTTGCTTAGGTAAACAAAGCAGCCAGGAAGCTCGAACTGGGTGGAGCCCACCACAGCTCAAGGAGGCCTGCCTGCCTCTGTAGGCTCCACCTCTGGGGGCAGGGCACAGACAAACAAAAATTCAGCAGGAACCTCTGCAGACTTAAATGTCCCTGTCTGACTGATAGCTTTGAAGAGAGTAGTGGTTCTCCCAGCACGCAGCTGGAGATCTGAGAACGGACAGACTGCCTCCTAAATTGGGTCCCTCACCCCCGAGCAGCCTAACTGGGAGGCACCCGCCAGTAGGGACAGACTGACACCTCACTCGGCCGGGTACTCCTCTGAGACAAAACTTCCAGAGGAACTATCAGACAGCTGAATTTGTGGTCTCACAAAAATCCGCTGTTCTGCAGCCACCACTGCTGATACCCAGCCAAACAGGGTCTGGAGTGGACCTCTAGCAAACTCCAACAGACCTGCAGCTGAGGGTCCTGTCTGGTAGAAGGAAAACTAACAAACAGAAAGGACATCCACACCAAAAATGCATCTGTACATCACCATCATCAAAGACCAAAAGTAGATAAAACCACAAAGATGGAGAAAAAACAGAGCAGAAAAACTGGAAACTCTAAAAAGCAGAGCACCTCTCCTCCTCCAAAGGAACGCAGTTCCTCACCAGCAACGGAACAAAGCTGGATGGAGAATGACTTTGACGAGTTGAGAGAAGAAGGCTTCAGACGATCAAACTACTCTGACCTACGGGAGGAAATTCAAAACAATAGCAAAGAAGTTAAAAACTTTGAAAAAAAATTAGACGAATGGATAACTAGAATAACCAATGGAGAGAAGGGCTTAAAGGAGCTGATGGAGCTGAAAGCCAAGTATCGAGAACTACGCGAAGATTGCAGAAGACTCGGTAGCCGACACGATCAACTGGAAGAAAGGGTATCAGCGATGGAAGATGAAATGAATGAAATGAAGCGAGAAGGGAAGTTTAAAGAAAAAAGAATAAAAAGAAACGAACAAAGCCTCCAAGATATTTGGGACTATGTAAAAAGACCAAACTTATGTCTGATTGGTGTACCTGAAAATGATGGGGAGAATGGAACCAAGTTGGAAAACACTCTGCAAGATATTATCCAGGAGAACTTCCCCAATCTAGCAAGGCAGGCCAACATTCAGATTCAGGAAATACAGAGAACGCCACAAAGATACTCCTTGAGAAGAGCAACTCCAAGACACATAATTGTCAGATTCACCAAAGTTGAAATGAAGGAAAAAATGTTAAGGGCAGCCAGAGAGAAAGGTCGGGTTACCCACAAAGGGAAGCCCATCAGACTAACAGCTGATCTCTCAGCAGAAACTCTACAAGCCAGAAGAGAGTGGGGGCTGATATTCAACATTCTTAAAGAAAAGAATTTTCAACCCAGAATTTCATATCCAGCCAAACTAAGCTTCATAAGTGAAGGAGAAATAAAATACTTTACAGACAACCAACCGCTGAATGAGTTTGTCACCACCAGGCTTACCCTAAAAGAGCTCCTGAAGGAAGCACTAAACATGGAAAGGAACAACTGGTACCAGCCCCTGCAAAAACACGCCAAATTGTAAAGACCATCGAGGCTAGGAAGAAACTGCATCAACTAACGAGCAAAATAACCAACTAACATCATAATGACAGGATCAGATTCACACATAACAATATTAACTTTAAATGTAAATGAGCTAAATGCTCCAATTAAAAGACACAGACTGGCAAACTGGATAAGGAGGCAAGACCCATCAGTGTGCTGTATTCAGGAAACCCATCTCACATGCAGAGACACACATAGACTCAAAATAAAGGGATGGAGGAAGATCTATCAAGCAAATGGAAAACAAAAAAAGGCAGGGGTTGCAATCCTAGTCTCTGATAAAATAGATTTTAAACCAACAAAGATCAAAAGAGACAAAGAAGGCCATGACATAATGGTAAAGGGATCAATTCAACAAGAAGAGCTAACTATCCTAAATATATATGCACCCAACACAGGAGCACCCAGATTCATAAAGTAAGTCCTGAGTGACCTACAAAGGGACTTAAACTCCCACACAATAATAATGGGAGATTTTAACACCCCACTGTCAACATTAGACAGATCAACGAGGCAGAAAGTTAACAAGGATATCCAGGAATTGAACTCAGCTCTGCACAAAGTAGACCTAATAGACATCTACAGAACTCTCCACCCCAAATCAACAGAATATACATTTTTTTCAGCACCACACCACACCTATTCCAAAATTGACCACATAGTTGGAAGTAAAGCTCTCCTCAGCAAATGTAAAAGAACAGAAATTATAACAAACTGTCTCTCAGACCACAGTGCAATCAAACTAGAACTCAGGATTAAGAAACTCACTCAAAACCGCTCAACTACATGGAAACTGAACAACCTGCTTCTGAATGACTATTGGGTACATAATGAAATGAAGGCAGAAATAAAGATGTTCTTTGAAACCAATGAGAACAAAGACACAACATACCAGAATCTCTGGGACACATTTAAAGCAGTGTGTAGAGGGAAATTTATAGCACTAAATGCCCACAAGAGAAAGCAGGAAAGATCCAAAATTGACACCCTAACATCACAATTAAAAGAACTAGAAAAGCAATAGCAAACACATTCAAAAGCTAGCAGAAGGCTAGAAATAACTAAAATCAGCAGAACTGAAGGAAATAGAGACACAAAAAACCCTTCAAAAAATCAATGAATCCAGGAGCTGGTTCTTTGAAAAGATCAACAAAATTGATAGACCGCTAGCAAGACTAATAAAGAAGAAAAGAGAGAAGAATCAAATAGATGCAATAAAAAATGAAAAAGGGGATATCACCACCGATCCCACAGAAATACAATCTACCATCAGAGAATACTACAAACACCTCTATGCAAATAAACTAGAAAATCTAGAAGAAATGGATAAATTCCTCAACAAATACACCCTCCCAAGACTAAACCAGGAAGAAGTTGAATCTCTGAATAGACCAATAACAGGCTCTGGAATTGTGGCAATAATCAATAGCTTACCAACCAAAAAGAGTCCAGGACCTGATGGATTCACAGCCGAATTCTACCAGAGGTACAAGGAGGAACTGGTACCATTCCTTCTGAAACTATTCCAATTGATAGAAAAAGAGGGAATCCTCCCTAACACATTTTATGAGGCCAGCATCGTCCTGATACCAAAGCCTGGCAGAGACACAACCAAAAAAGAGAATTTCAGACCAATATCTTTAATGAACATTCATGCAAAAATCCTCAATAAAATACTGGCAAACCGAATCCAGCAGCACATCAAAAAGCTTATACACCATGATCAAGTGGGCTTCATCCCTGGGATGTAAGGCTGGTTCAACATACGCAAATCAATAAATGTAATCCAGCATAGAAACAGAACCAAAGACAAAAACCACATGATTATCTCAATAGACGCAGAAAAGGCCTTTGACAAAATTCAACAACTCTTCATGCTAAAAACTCTCAATAAATTAGGTATTGATGGGATGTATCTCAAAATAATAAGAGCTGTCTATGACAAACCCACAGCCCATATCATACTGAATAGGCAAAAACTGGAAGCATTCCCTTTGAAAACTGGCACAAGACAGGGATGCCCTCTCTCACCACTCCTATTCAACATAGTGCTGGAAGTTCTCGCCAGGGCAATCAGGCAGGAGAAGGAAATAAAGGGTGTTCAATTAGGAAAAGAGGAAGTCAAATTGTCCCTGTTTGCAGATGACATGATTGTATATCTAGAAAACCCCATCGTCTCAGCCCAAAATCTCCTTAAGCTGATTAGCAACTTCAGCAAAGTCTCAGGATACAAAATTAATGTACAAAAATCACAAGCATTCTTGTACACCAATAACAGACAAACAGAGAGCCAAATCATGAGTGAACTCCCATTCACAATTGCTTCAAGGAGAATCAAATACTTAGGAATCCAACTTACAAGGGATGTGAAGGACCTCTTCAAGGAGAACTACAAACCACTGCTCAATGAAATAAAAGAGGATACAAACAAATGGAAGAACATTCCATGCTCATGGACAGGAAGAATCAATATCGTGAAAAAGGCCATACTGCCCAAGGTAATTTATAGATTCAATGCCATCCCCATCAAGCTACTAATGACTTTCTTCACAGAATTGGAAAAAACTACTTTAAAGTTCATATGGAACCAAAAAAAGAGCCCGCATCGCCAAGTCAATCCTAAGCCAAAAGAACAAAGCTGGAGGCATCACACTACCTGACTTCAAACTATACTACAAGGCTACAGTAACCAAAACAGCATGGTACTGGGACCACAACAGAGACATAGATCAATGGAACAGAACAGAGCCCTCAGAAATGAGGCTGCATATCTACAACCATCTGATCTTTGACAAACCTGACAAAAACAAGAAATGGGGAAAGGATTCCCTATTTAATAAATGGTGCTGGGAAAACTGGCTAGCCATATGGAGAAAGCTGAAACTGAATCCCTTCCTTACACCTTATACAAAAATTAATTCGAGATGGATTAAAGACTTAAATGTTAGACCTAAAACCATTAAAATCCTATAAGAAAACCTAGGCAATACCATTCAGGACATAGGCGTGGGCAGGACATAGGCGTGGGCAAGGACTTCATGTCTAAAACACCAAAAGCAATGGCAACAAAAGCCAAAATTGACAAATGGGATCTAATTAAACTAAAGAGCTTCTGCACAGCAAAAGAAACTACCATCAGAGTGAACAGGCAACCTACAGAATGGGAGAACATTTTTGCAACCTACTCATCTGACAAAGGGCTAATATCCAGAATCTACAATGAACTCAAACAAATTTACAAGAAAAAAACAAACAAACCCATCAAAAAGTGGGCGATGGACATGAACAGACACTTCTCAAAAGAAGACATTTATGCAGCCCAAAAACACATGAAAAAATGCTCATCATCACTGGCCATCAGAGAAATGCAAATCAAAACCACAATGAGATACCATCTCACACCAGTTCGAAAGGCCATCATTTAAAAGTCAGGCAACAACAGGTGCTGGAGAGGATGTGGAGAAATAGGAACACTTTTACACTGTTGGTGGGACTGTAAACTAGTTCAACCATTGTGAAAGTCAGTGTGGCTATTCCTCAGGGATCTAGAACTAGAAATACCATTTGATCCAGCCATCCCATTACTGGGTATATACCCAAAGGACTATAAATCATGCTGCTATAAAGACACATGCACACGTATGTTTATTGCGGCACTATTCACAATAGCAAAGACTTGGAACCAACCCAAATGTCCAACAATGATAGACTAGATTAAGAAAATGTGGCACATATACACCATGGAATACTATGCAGCCATAAAAAATGATGAGTTCGTGTCCTTTGTAGGGACATGGATGAAACTGGAAAACATCATTCTCAGTAAACTATTGCAAGGACAAAAAACCAAACATTGCATGTTCTCACTCATAGGTGGGAATTGAACAATGAGAACTCATGGACACAGGAAGGGGAACATCACACTCTGGGGACTGTTGTGGGTGGGGGGAGGGAGGAGGGACAGCATTAGGAGATATACCTAATGCTAAATGACCAGTTAATGGGTGCAGCAAAACAACATGGCACATGGATACATATGTAACAAACCTGCACATTGTGCACATGTACCCTAAAACCTAAAGTATAATAATAATAATAAATAAATTAAATAAAATATAAAAAATAAAAAATCTTAAAAAGAAAAGACTAATACTGTACGATTTCACTTGTATGCAGAACTTAAAAAATCAAATTTACGGCTGCTCGCAGTGGCTTATGCCTGTAATCCCAGCACTTTGGGAGGCCAATGTGGGCAAATCAACTGAGGTCAGGAGTTCAAGACCAGCTTTGCCAACATGATGAAACCCTGTCTCTACTAAATATACAAAAATTAGCCAGGCGTGGTGGTGGGCACCTGTAATCTCAGCTACTCAGGAGGCTAAGGCAGGAGGAATCACTTGGACCCAGGAGGCAGTGGTTGCAGTGAGCCAAGATCACACCACTGCATTCCAGCCTGGGCGGCAGAGTGAAAAAAAAAAAAAAAAAAAAGAATTGAATATACAAAAGCAGAGAGTTAGAATGATGTTTACCAGGAGCTGGTGTAGAAAAGGGGATGGGAAATAAGGAGATAGTCAAAATGTACAAAGTTTTTGTTAGAAACGAAGAATAATTTCTAGAGATCTATTGTACAGCATAGTGACTGTAGCTAAAAACAATGTACTGCATACTTGAAAACTGCTGAGCAGACTTTAAATGTTCTCATAACAAAAACTCGTAAGTATGTTAGGTGATAAATATGTTAATTTAAGCATTCCACAATATATCCTCATAAACCAAACATGATGTTGTATATCATAAACATATATAATTTTCATTGGTCAATTAAAAATATGAAAAATAAATTTCCATTCTATTTTTTAACTTACATTTTTATTTATAGCTCTAAGCCCAAATTTACATCAACTTATAGTTTACGAAAAAGGAAAGTATAGCTGTTTTTCTATATAAATAAATATGAAATGCTGATATCAATATCTTCGCTATCTGATTTTTCTCACAAAAAAGCCCTATATT
This sequence comes from Symphalangus syndactylus, assembly GCF_028878055.3. Classification (NCBI taxonomy): domain Eukaryota; kingdom Metazoa; phylum Chordata; class Mammalia; order Primates; family Hylobatidae; genus Symphalangus; species Symphalangus syndactylus. The sequence continues at coordinate 23,087,475 of NC_072424.2, forward strand.
TACAACTATTGCCATATATATTAACCAGCTGTTATGAGAAGTGTGAATTTTTTTTTTTTTTTGGATACATGATAGCTCTTGCAATTTAGAAAAATTTAGGATATTAGGCACCTGTACTTGCCTATATTAAAGAGTGGGAAAACAAGAAATGATTCTTTCTTCGATAAAAAAGGTACAGTAATTCATTCTTTGATCCAGTACTTACTGAATGTTTTCAAAGCAGTGCTCCAGTACTGTGAACATGTTCATAAACAAGAATTTCAACTTTAAGTAACTGGAATATTCCAGAAAATAGTACTGTTTCAAAAATTTAAGTTATAAGTTGGAGACTCAAAGGGCCAAGAATGCTATAAAATTTACATTTTACAGTCCAACACTGTATATCATATTAAAAAATGAGAGGAAACCCAAACCACACATTCCAAGGGTCACTAAACTATGATATGGGGTCCAAATCCAGCCCATGTCCAATTTTTCTATGATTCTCAAGCTAAGAATGTTTTTGCATTTTTAAAGGATTGTGAAGAAGGAAGAAATGAATATTGATGTGTGTGAGGTTGTGCATATATGTGAAAATACATGTGTCTGTGGGTAGACACCTATGTAAGCATTTCTGTACACATACGTGTATTCTCTAGTTTGTCTGCTGAGGTGATCCACAAACAATGATGCTCATGTAGTACAGAGCCCACTAAAAGTATCAAAGCTGCTTGATAAATGCTAGCTTCCACAGCTATGGCTGGAAAAGTACAAGATAAATGCCGAAAACATAAGGAAATGCTCAAAGAATGAAAAGATTACACACATACATACATACATACATACGTAGACAGGTAGACAAAAGAGAGAAAAGAAAGCTTCTCATTATAGTAGAAAGCCAACTAATCAATGTGGAAAGAATACAGAAATTAGAAAATCACCATTTGGTAAAAATCATAATAATCATTGATTACACAAGAACTATCAATAGATGTTAGAACTAGCAGGTGAAAGACTGAGGACTAACACAACATGCACATAGTCTCAAAGTATCTCCCATAAGATTCTCATTCACTGTAAAGGATGAAATAGCACCTTTACAGTGATGAAGCCTGGCAGACACCACTGTAACCAAAGGTTCATTGTGAGCATCACTATTAACAGCATGATGACAGCATGTGGCTCCTGATATGTTGATAAGAATTTAACATAACTTCAGAGGTATTCCTGCCAAAAGTGCATAATCAGAACATAATCATGAAGACATAGCAAACACAAATTGCAGCACATTCTATCCATACACAAAAATAATATAGTGTAGTCCTAAAAAATGTCAAATGACATGAAATAAAATGAAAGAGTTGGGAAATTACCCAGGTTAAACAAGACTAAGACAGGTGCAGGAATCCACCATGGCACACGTTTACCTATGTAACAAACCTCCACGTTCTGCAAATGTATCTGGAGCTTAAAGTAAAATAAATTTTTTTTAAAAAAAAGAAGACTAAGAAGGCATCAAAAATGAATACAACTAATAATCGGATTTTTTTTTGCTTTAAAAAACTACATTGAGACAATTGGCAGAATCTGAATAAAATCTATATTTAATAACAGTATGCATCAATGTTAAGTTTCTGATTTCAGTAATTATACTGTGGTTAAGAGAATTCCCAGTTTTTAAGAAATATGCACTAAAGTATTTAAGGGGTAAAGAGACCTCAAGTTTACAATGTTTAACTGAAAGCCGTGAAGAGAGAAAGGCAATTTGGGGGAACTGTTTGTATTTTCTTTATAGCTCTTTCACATGAACTTATATCAAAACAAACAAATTAAATAGAACCTTTCCATTTTATAAATATTAAACATTTCTACACTTAGAAATAGATAATAAAATGCATTTTTATTCTTTTGACTTGTATATCAATAATAACATTATGTGTAACAACATTATTTGAAGAGTTCTTTTTCCTACATATATTAAGGGTAGTTATTTTTTTCTTTTTGGGTATTGGGATGTTGCTAGGAATATATGAAATAAACGATTATTCCATTTGTCAAGAAAACGCTAGTGCTTAATTTTTAAAATATATAAAATACCATATGTGAATAATTACTCAAATATCTTCTGCTACAAATAATGGAAGTTATATAGTTTTATACTACTTTGAACTTCCAGAAGTTGGATGCTTACAGCTAGAAGAATGCACAAAATGTATGTTAAAAATCACATAAAATACAAATGTTATGGTAAAGTGAAATATTAGTACTTTGAAGTTATCTAGTAACTTATCGTATAGAATAATACATTCTGCTAAAATGACTCCAGAATTAATAGGTTAGTGAGTCAAAATGTAAGATAGCTAAGCTTTGAAAAGTCAGATATCAAGATTCTATTCATCTTCTCTAGAAAAACTAGAAACTGAAGAGAGTTACATAAATTGCATTTTCTTCCTTATTTGAGCTTTACATAACTTCTCTTACCAGTCTTCAATGAAAAAATTTATATATAAAATATTGCATTATTGCTCAATAAGAGTTATGAGAATGGGAAATTATCTATAATAATTAAAACCAATCCTCATTCAGAGCAAATATAATACATACATTGGAACTGCCAGTGTTATCTCACTGTTGGCTCAATTGCTGAAAATAAAAGCAAGCAGAATAATCAATACTTTTAAAAACAGGAAGCTACTTTTTGCCTCTTCCTATAAAGTAAAAATATTAGTTGAAACTAGAAAACTAGTTTGCTAGGAAGGCTAAATAATATTTTCTTTTAGATAACATAAAAATGATTAAAACAGATGAAACAAATATTATTTTGTAGCAATATTGATAAAGCAAAATTCTAACTATGTACCAAGTACAGTACTACCTATATAGTGAGGATACAAGAATGTAAAAAAATACAAAACAAATGAGACAAAAATTCTCTCATAAAGATGTTCACATCCTGTTAGATAGAAAGACAAGTAAGTTATGACTTAACAAGAACACTGATGGTAATAATCATGGAGGCACAAACTTGCCTGAAGTTAGGGGGGATATTATGACAAGTTTTTAGGCTGGAATTTTATTGGAGCTGAGATTTGAAAAACGAGTAATTTGAGTTCAAAGGCAGGGACATAACACCCATTTAAATGGGCAAAGACCTGGGTTTATATGGAGGAATGGTTGGATATGAAGTAAAAAATATATAATATGTGGAAGTCTTGGAAACAGAATAAAATACTGATTAAAAGATCTGTTTAGAAGCTAATATAACAGTCAAGGCTAAACAATAACAGACATAAGTAGGACAATGGATGTGCAATATTATGGCCTTAAAATAGATAAGAGCTGGCCACTAGTTGCATGTGAGATTCAAAGAAAATATAAGAACATACTGGTTTAGACCACTGTTAGAATCAGGTAGTTCAAGGTTTCAATTCTCATTCTAGCACTTAATGACTTAACCTTTCAAAACGGGGTTAGGCTTATGTCCTTGGTTTACTCACTTGTAAAATAGGTATACTAAATAATAACTAAAATAGGTATACTAAAATCTTTATTAAATGCTTAGAATTAAATGAAAAACATTTAGATTAGCTTCTTAGCAATGTGCCTGGCATAATTAATAAATATTATCCACATTTTTAGATATAATGCTTGGAGCTTAACTGACAAGGAAAATGTTAGTATTATTGACTAAAATGTGAATTGCAAAAAATAAAAAATAAAGGTATGATGGAATATGAAAAATATGGTACGACATAAAGCAAGAAAAGTTATCTGGGCTCAGCATAAAAGGATTTACAAGCCTTATAAAGGAGCTTTAAATGTACTTCATAGATAATTGGCAGGCAACAAATATTTTAGAAATGGTAACAAAATCAATTTTTTGAATGATTTTAGGAAGGAAATTGTCTCTTTTTTCTTTTCCTATGAAGGAAGTATAAAGGTGGATTGCAAATGGAGAGAGTCTATATATACATAGTGAGAACATTCATGCATTCATTCAACAAATATTTAATGAGAACTTATACCATGTCAGGTAATCTGTAACATCTAACAAGAACACAAGAGAAGCAGGATCATGGAGGCCTAAACTAATAAGGGCAATGAACTCCAAGAAGGGAATAAATATCACAGATAGTGCAGAGCCAGGATCAGTTTGGAATTGAATATACTGGTAGAGGGAAAAGATGGAATCAGAAGATGCTTTTGAAATTGAGCCTAAAAGGGTGACAGTATCATTAACTAAGATAGGGATGGAGAGAGAATATATTTAAAATAATAACAACAATGAATTCCATTTCTTAATTAATTTGTATAGTAGTAGGACTTCTTTGGAAATGTACAGCAGAAAGTTAAAAATTTAAAGTTGCCTAATAAAATAGGCTGTACTGTTCAGCAAATATATAATTAAATGTTTATATACTTTCTTTAAAGCCTAAAAACATAAATTATTACTATAAAATCAATAAATTGGCCATAAAGTAAAGGTAAGATAAAAGATATAAATAAAAGTATGTGTAACTAAGAGAAAAGTAAATATTTGGATCCATGTCCTATGGCATATCAAAATGGATCTTTGAGAGAAAGGCACTTCTTTCCAAATAATATATTAAGGAGGATTTTAATGTGTTTATGAAATATTTATAAACAATATTTATACTGAAGCTTTCCTACACCTGCTCTAGGCATGAATAAAATATAATTAACTTCCCCACCATCACTAATTAGTATTCAGGCACTATTTGAGCAATGCAAAAGTATGTGTCCAAATTGAGATTTAGCTTGGTATTGCCTTTTGAAAAAAATGTACAAATATCAGAATAAAACCAAAAGTATGTGTAAAGTTTCTTAGGTTAACCTATAATCTTCTGAACTGTACTAAATAAATGTTTTATATGTATTAGAATATAAGTAGAACTATGCCCCACTTTAAATTTATCTTTTCTTCACCCTAGGCCTGTCATTTCAAGCCAGTAGGAATTCTACAACATTTGTGCATAAGAGCCATTTTTATTATTAAGTTAAATCATAATATCTTACATCACTATTTAAGAAAACAAATAGTCCCATATTCTTGTAATGCAAACTTCAAGCAATACATTATAGGGGCTAAGCATCACATCAAATAAAATTAAATAGAAATATTGAACCCTTAGACAAAATAATACTTTCTCTCTGGCCCCAAATAAATAGTATTATACCTACAGATCTAAAACTATTGAATAGTTTTCAAAATTACATAGAGATATATTAGTCCACTTGTTCCCGAAAAGAAAGCAAGTAAATGACACACTTTGTGTCAAAAACTTGTAAACCAGAGGTGAAGACATTCTATAATATCAGATCACTATCCAAATAGCAAAAGTTGAAGTAATGCTTTTTTGAAGAGGTAGAAAATAAAACTTTGTACAAATAAAAATTAGAAGAAGAGGTCCTGAGGAAGGGAGTAGGTTTGATAAAACCATGGCAAAGTTCCCCAGGGGAACTTTGGGAATTAGCCCACAGATAGTTCTTTTTAAAAGCATCTAACAGAAATAAGTAATAAACTGCATATTCCAGTAACCCATAATGAAGGCATGCTAAAATATCTGACATCAGGGCCAAACAGTTTTCAGAGCCTCAGTTCTCCTCACCCTTGAAATTCCTTTTATGAAAACAAAAAGAATGAAAACAGCTCAAAAGGATGGAGATTTTTATAACCTAGGGTTACTAAGCACTGAAGTTAGAGACACTTCTACCAAAGAAAACAAATAGTTTTGAAAATTGGTTTAGCAAGAAGAAAAACTAGCTAAAAATATCATAGAAGCCATGCAATGAAGACCTTTTTAATCATGCAGTTGAAAGTAAGCAGCTCTGCTTTGCAAAAAGACTTTCTGGCTTTACTAAATATGACTGACTTTATAAAAAAATGTTTTTCTGTAGAGATTATTTATCAAAGTGTAACTTTATGGCTATATCATATTTAAACATCTACAAATAGTTATATTTTGGCTCACATAATTCATTTAATGGCCACTCTTTGGAATATTCAAAATCTCAAGTTGGCTTTCCTGTGTTACACAGAACATAGTATGTACTGAGAGAATACAAACTTTTAACACTGTTGTGTCAAAAGAATAAATAGAACCAATATTTACATCTCAAGCTGTTTTCATTTATCTATGGCTTGAGATTTTTCAGGTCAATGTTCCTAGTTTGAGAGAATTAAGCTTCCTGTACTTATTTTAAGAAATGCTCAACCTCATTTGGTAATAAATTTTCTGCTTCTCTAAATAATCTACAATGTGTGAGAATGGTTTAAAATGAAAAATTTCCTCATCTTAGAAGAGAGAAAAAAAGGTAATTCATCTTCCTTTTTACTACCCTTGAGTCTCAGAGACTGTTTGGGTCACATCCTAGTGTGTTTATTAAAGTATTAAATACTTCTGTAAAAGTCTGCTATGAACAGATAGTCATAGTATGCCAAAAAGAGAAACATAAAGTAAAAATAGAACTTGAAAAAACTCTTTTTTCCCCAAAACTGAAAAATTAAAAAGTTTATCACTGTTAAAAACTTAAAATATAGAGATAAATTAAGAAAATCAGATAAGCCTATTATTCAAAAACCTATAAAAAGATCAACAAAATGAACTAAAAACATAATATATATAAAAACAGACATTACCAATTACAAATGTAATATTAAAGGAAAAAAATGTATTCATAATACCAACAAAACCCATTAAGCACTTTGCAATAAACTTAACCCCAAATAGTAAGACCTAAATGGAGGAAACTATTAGTTATACAGGATTGGAATTTTTTTTTTAATGTCTGTATATTTCATGATTTGAAGACGTATTTTTCTTATAGTACATCTTTTGTTTTACAAATAATTGGATAAATAAATATGTACATAAAAAGTGCCCATGTCACCCGTTCCCCAACTCCAGACAGTTCAGGGTAGAGAAGGGCTCCTTATGCTTCTGGAAAAGACAGAAAGGGACTTTGCCTGATAACAAAAGGAATTCTCCCTTTACTTTCATAAGTCTACCCAGGCTATGTACCTAGGAGTCTGCAAGAGTTCAGCATACCTGGGCTTAGGGCTCCCCCTAGTGCTAAAACAACTGCAAGGACCACAGAAATAAGTAAGTCTACAATTTGAATTCTCAGAAAACTTTCTCAAGGACAGGTATAAACAATGCCAGACTGGAAAGATTGGAATAGATACCTAAATTTGTAATGCTCATACATCATCAAATGTCCACAAGCATCAAGAGCATTCAGGAAAACATTACCTCATCACACGGAGTAAATGAGGCACCCATGACCAATTCTAGAATGGCAGATATATATATTCTCATACAAAGAACTCAATATACCCGTTTTGAGAAAACATGATGCATTTCAAGATAAAACAGAGAAATTTAACAAAGGCACTGAAATAAACAATAAAAAATCACTCGAGCTGAAAAAGTCAACTGACAGAAAAATTCATCAGAATCTCTCAAAAACAAAATTGATCAAGCAAAAATGGAAATATTGAGTTCAAGACATACTATATGAAAATAGATTAAAAAGAATAAAATATGATTACAGGATCTAAAAAAGAGCCTCAAAAGGGAAAATCTAAGAGTTACTGGTATTAAAGAGGATACAAAGAAAAAGACCGGGGTAGAAAGTTTATTCAAAGAAAGTAGTAAGAGAACTTTACAAACCTAGAAAAAGATACGAACATTTAGGTAAAGAAGGTGAAAGAACACCAAGAAGATTCAAATGAAATAAGACTACCACAAGGCATATAATAATCAAACTATTAAAGGTCAAAGATGAAAGAATCATCCTAGAAGAAACAAGAAGAAAAAAGCAAATAACATATAAAGGAGCTCTGATATTTCTGGCAGCAGCCTTCTCAGTGGGGAGTTTACAGCCCAGAATGAGCAAGACAGCACATTAAAAGTGCTAAAGGGAAAAGTCTTCCAACCTAGAATACTGCATACAGGAAAGATATCCTTCAATATGGAGGAGAAATCAAGACTTTCCCAGACAAACAAAAGCTGAGTAAATTCATCATCACCAGATGAATGCTGAAGAGATTTTTAAAAAAAAAATGTTGAAGAGATTTTATCAATCTGAAAGTAAAGGCTGCTAACATATAACAAGAAAACATCTGAAAGCATGAAATTCAGTGGAAAAGGTAAGAACAAAGACAAATTTCAGAATACTCTAATAGGAGGGTCCAACATTAGAAGAAGAATTGTCATGGACCATATATAAAATAGACTATCACTAGTGATAGTGGATGAGCTAAAAAGAAATTATAATGTTTTAAGAAAGTTTACCAGTTTGTGTTGGGCCATATTCAAAGCTGTCCTGGGCTGCATGTGGCCCACAAGCTGCGGGTTAGACAAGCTTGCTCTAGTACAACAATTGTGTTGTGTAAACCACTTATATTTTCAGCATGAGGACCAAAAGAAAAATCTATCAAAAATAATAACTACAACAATTTTTGAAAGATAGGCAATATAAAAAGATATAAATAGAGACAACAAAAAGTCAAAAAGTAGGAGGGAGTTGGAGGAAAAGTTAGAGTACAGATTTTTTTTAGTTTTTTCTTTGCTTGTTTTCCTTTCTTTCCTCTTCTTTGAGATTAAGAGTTTTTATCAATTTAACATTGTTGGCTATAAAATATTTTTGTAAATCTCACAGTAATGACAAAGCAAACACCGATAATAGAAATGGAAAAAATAAAAAGCAAGGAATTAAAACATACAGCCAGAGAAAATCACTAATCTAAAAAGGAAGAGAGGAAGAAAGGAAGAGAAAATTTACAGAACAATCAGAAGAAAAATGACAAAATGGAAGTAGTTAAGTCCTAACCTTTCAACAATAACATTGAATGTAAATGGATTAAATTCTTCAAATAAAGGACAGAGAGTGGCTGAATGGATTAAAACAAGACTCAAATATATGCTGCCCATAATAAATTTACTTTAGCTATAAAAACAACATATACTAAAAATGAAGGAAATGAAATGAAATATTCCATGGAAATGGAAACAAAAAACAAGAATAGCTACACCTACGTCAGATAAAATAGATTTCAAGGCAAAAACTGTAAGAAGAGTCAAAGAAGGTCATTATATAATAATAAAATGGTCAAATTCAGCCAAAGAATATTAAAATTGCAACTATTTCTTGCACAAAACACTGGAGCGTCCAGATAATATAAAGCAAACATTACTAGACCTAAGGAGACAGACTCCAATATAATAATACCTGGGGACTTCAACACCCACTTTCAACACTGAACATATATTTTAAATAGAAAATCAACAATGCAACATTAGACTTAATATGCACTATAGACCAGATAGACCTAATGATCATTAAGAGAACATTTCATCCAACAGGTGAAAAATATACAGTCTTCTCATTAGCACATGGAATATTCTTGAGGACAGACCATCTCTTAGGCCAGGAAGATAGTCTCAACAAAGTATTACATGTCAAAATAATATCAAATTTTTTTTTTTTTTTTTGAGACGGAGTCTTTCTCTGTCCCCCAGGCTGGAGTGCAGTGGCGCGATCTCAGCTCACCACAACCTCCACCTCCCAGGTTTAAGTGATTCTCCTGCCTCAGCCTCCTGAGTAGCTGGGACTACAGACATGTGCCACCACACTCAGCTAATTTTTTTGTATTTTAATACAGACGAGGTTTCTCCATTTTGATCAGGCTGGTCTTGAACTCCCAACCTCAGGTGATCCAGCTGCCTTGGCCTCCCAAAGAGAATATCAAGTATTTTTTCTAACAACAGTGGAATTAACTAGAAATGAATAACGACACTTTGGAAACTATACAAATATAGGGAAATGAAACGATATGCTGCTGATGGAATTAAAACATTAAATTTCAATTAAGAAATTAAGAATAAAACTATAAAATGGCTTGAAACAAATAAAAGTAGAACCACAACATACCAAAACCTATGGGACACCACAAAAACAATACTGCCTACATCAAAAAAGAAGAAAGATTTCAAATAAAAACACTCAATAGTTCACCTTAGAAAATAAAAAAGCAGAACAAACTAAACCCAAAATTAGGAGAAGAACTAATAAACACTAGAGTACAAATGAATAAGTTATAGACTAAAAATATATATATAAAAGATCAACAAAAGGAGAAGTTATTTGGGAAAAAATAACTAAAATTTACAAACTTTTAGCTACACTAAGAAAAAAAGAGAGAAGATGAACATAATTAAGAAATGAAAAAGACGACACTACAATTGATACCACAGGAATTCAAAGAATCATTAGAGACTATGATAAGCAACTATATCCCAATAAATTGTAAAGCCTGGGAGACAAGTATAAATTCCTAAATACATACAAACTAACAAAATTGAACCACAAAGAAACAGAAAAACTAAACAGACCAATAGCAAGTTATGAAATAGAAGCAATAATAAAGACTCCCATCAAAGAAAAGCCCAATATCAGATAGTTTCACTGCTGAATTCTACAAATCATTTACAGAAGAACTAACAAATTCTACTTATCCTATTCTACAAAGTCAAGGATGACAGAATACTCTCAAATTCATCCTATCTGGCCAGCATTATCTGATACTAAAACTAGACAAAGACACAATTAAAAAAAAAAAAAAAACAAGAAAAGAAAACTACAGGCCAGTATCACTTATGAACAAGATGCAAAAATCTGTAACAAAATTCAGCAAACTGATTTCAACAACATATTAAAAAGATCATTCATCATAATGAAGTAAGATTCATCCCAGGGGTGCAAGATAGTTCAACATACAAATCGATAGATGTGATACATCATATTGCATTTAACAAAATATAGCATATTTGCTATAAGAGATAACAAAATAAAGGTCAAAAATTATTTCAATGGTGAAAAAGCACTCAATGAAATTCAACGTCCCTTAATGATAAAAAAAAAAAACTCTCAAAAAACGAGGGATACAAGAAATATAACTCAAAACAATAAAGGTCATATACAACAAACCCACCACTGGCATCATACTGACTAGGGAAACACTGAAAGCCTTTCCTGTAAGATCTAGAACACAACAAAGATGCCCACTTTCACCACTTTTATTAAACATAGTACTGGAAGTCCCACCCAGAGCAATTAGACAAAAGAAAGAAATAAAGAGCATCCAAACAGGAAAGGAGGAAGTAAAGTTATCCTTGTTTACAGATGATATGATCTTATACTTCAAAAAACCTAAAGACTCCACCTATTAGAACTAATAAATAAATTCAGTAGAGCTGCAGGATACAAAATTGACATATAAATTAAGTAGCATTTCTGTATGGCAACAGAGAACAATCTGAAAAACCAAAAAAGTAATCCCATTTAAAATAGCTACAAATAAAATAAATGGAATCAAAGTAGTAAAAGATCTGTATAATTAAAACTATAAAACACTGATGAAAGAAATTGAAAAGGACACAAAAAATATATATCATATTCATAAACTGGAAGAACAAATATTGTTAAAATATCCATACAACCCAAAGGTATCTACAGATTAAATGCACTCCTTATCAAAATACCAATGACATTCTTCTCAGAAATGGAAAAAAAAATCCTAAAATTCATATTGAACCATAAAAGGCTCAGAATAGCCAAAGCAATCTTGACCAAAAAGAACAAAGCTAGAGGCAGCATATTACCTGACTTCAAATTATGGTATACAGCTATACAGTAAACAAAACAGCACGATACTGGCATAAAGACAGATAAATAGTCCAATAGAATAGAGAGCCCAGAAATAAACCCACACACTTATAAACAACTCATTTTCAACAAAGGTGAAAAGAACATATGCTGGGGCAAGAATAGTCTCTCAATAAATGGTGCTCAGAAAACGATATCCATATATAGAAGAATGGAACTAGACCCCCTAACTCTCAAGATATATATAAATTAAAACAAAATAGATTTAAAACTTAAATGTAAGACCTGAAACTTTGAAACTACTACAAGAAAACATTGAGGAAATTCTTTTTTTTTTTTTTTTTTTTTTTTTTTTTTGAGACAGAGTCTCGCTCTGTCACCAGGCTGGAGTGCAGTGGCGCAATCTTGGCTCACCGCAACCTGTGCCTCCCAGGTTCAAGTGATTCTCCTGCCTCAGCCTCCCAAGTAGCTGGGACTGCAGGTGCACACCACCACACCCAGCTAATTTTTGTATTTTTAGTAGAGACGGGGTTTCACCATGTTGGCCAGGATGGTCTTAATCTCTTGACCTCATGATCCATCCACCTCGGCCTCTCAAAGTGCTGGGATTACAGGCATGAGCCACTGTGCCCGGTCAACATTAAGGAAATTCTACAGAACATTGGTCTGGGCAAAGATCGTAACCAAAGCAATATTGAAAAAATGAAATCACATCAAGCTAAAATGCTTCTGCAAAGCTAACAGTCAACAAAGTAAAGAGAAAACCTACAGAATGGGGAGAAAGTATTTGCAAACAACTCATATGACAAAGGATTAATAACCAGAACACATAAGGAGCTCAAACAACTCAATAGCAAAATAATAATAATAATAATAATAATACAATTAAAAATTGGGCTAAAGACCTGAAGAGATATTTCTCAAAAGAAGACTTATAAATGGCCAACAGGTTTATGAAAAAATGTTCAACATCAGTAATAATCAGGGAAATGCAAACCAAAACCAAAAGGAGACATCATCTCTCCACAGCAAAATGGCTTTTATCCAAAAGACAGAATATAATGAATGCTGGTGAGGATGCAGAAAAAGGGGCATGCTCTCACACACTGTTGGTCAGGATGTAAATTAGTACAACCACTGTGAAAAACAGTATGGAGGTTTGTGGAAGTTCCTCAAAAAACTACAAACAGAACTATGTATGATCCAGAAATTCTACTACTGGGTATATCCAAAAGAAGGAAAATCAGTATATCAAAGAAATATCTGCATATCCATGTTTATTGCAGCATTATTTGCAACACGGAAGATTTGGAATCCATGTAAGTGTCCATCAACAGATGAACAATGAAAGAAAATGTGGTATATATACACAAATGGAACATTATTCCACAATTAAAAAGAATGAAATCCTGTCATTTGCAATGACACTGATGGAACTAGAGAACATTATGTTAAGTGAAATAAGCCAGGTACAAAAGACAAACGTCACATGTTCTTATTCATATGTGGGAGCTAAAACAATTGATCTCCTGGAGGTAGTGAATGAAATGGTGGTTACTAGAGGCTGTGAACACTAGTGAGGAGGTGAGGACAAATAGAAATGGTTAATGGGTATAAAAATACAGTTAGAAAGAAAGAATAAGATCTAGCGTTCTACAGCATAATAAAGTGACTATAGTTTAAAATAATTTATTGTATATTCCAAAATATCCAGAAGAGTAGACTTGGAATGTTCACAATACAAAGAAATGATAAATGTTTGAGGTGATGGATATTTCAATTACCCAGATTGGATCATTACACATTATCTATTTGTATTAAAATATCACATGTACCCCTTAAATATGTACAACTATCATATATCCAATTTTTTTTAAAATATTAAAGAAATGAAAGACCTTCCAAGACCAGACTCTTCAATGAGAATTCATCTCTTTGTCACTAATTCTATCACTAAATTTCTTCATAACACTATAATAGCACCCACACAATGTATATAAATTTAAGTCCTAACATTGTCCCTTGCATTTATTAGGCATTCAATAAGTATCTATGGAGTTCAAGGATATTCCTTCATTGCAAATAACATAATTTGTAATGTATTGAGCCATTCTTCTATTCAACTAAATATTAATTTAGTTTCTTTTACTACAGTTTATAAGTCAGATTGGAAATAATATGACAAAAATAATACTGCCATAAAAGTTTGAATCATACATTTTTATCAAAATACTAAATTTATTGATGTTATGAATAGTAATAATAATATCACAATAATAGCTAGGATTAGGGAGTTAATATTTGCCAGGAACATATATTATACAACATATAAAGTACCACATTTACGACTTACTATTACACCATAAATTAAATTAGCTGCATTTTGCAGATGAGAAAACTAAGACACTAAAAAGTTAAATAGGCCAGACACAGTGCCTTATGCCTGAAATCCCAGCACTTTGGGAGGTCAAGGCAGGTGGATCACCTGAGGTCAGGAGTCTGAGACCAGCCTGGCCAACACGTGAAACCCCGTCTCTACTAAAAATGGAAAAATTAGCTGGGTGCAGTGTCACGCGTCTGTCGTCCCAGCTACTAGGAAGGCTGAGGCAGGAGAATCCCTTGAACCCGGGAGGCTGCAGTTGCAGTGAACCGAGATCACACCACCGTACTCCAGCCTGGGCAACACAGCAAGACTGCATTTCAAAAAATAAAATTAAGTTAAAAGTTAAATAATTTATCCAAGGTGACAGTGGCATTGCCAGCATGTAGACTCAAGTGGTATGATTCCAAAGCCCAAGAATTTAACGCTGTTATATTTTTCCATAGCCACAAAGATTACATATACATAGATATACAGTATACATATACACACATAAATATTATATATATATATCCAAAGCAAGTTTTTAATCAGAGAATCTTCCTAAACATTATAAATAAAATTTTAATAAAACATTTTAAGAGTAAATCATAATAACTGACTAACCATAATATAATAATAATTGACAATAATGTTGGATTGGCTTTATTAGGTTGGATTTTTAAAATAATATATATGCTGTAGTATATTTAAAGCTTTACCATTGAAATATAAATTTATTTCCTACTTTCCCTTAATAGCGGCATGGACTTTCAATTTTAATAAGTATATTTACTAGTTTTAAAAATGAGCTTTTCCCAATAAAGTTAACTAAAAATTAAAGAATAGTAATAAATGTTTACTTTCCATGCTTTATAAATTGATTTTAGACATTACTACATTAAAATAATTCATCAGATGCGACATATTGTTTATTATTAGGTAGCTAATATGGCCCCAAAAAATAAAAATGACTTTTACCTATCACATTCACCATATAAAAGTCATAGACAGCAAAATATTTCCTGCCAACTTTAAGAAACACAGAGACTCTTAAAGAATTATTTTAAAATTTCATAAACTACGAGAGAAAGTATAACAGTGAATACAACAGGCATCTATTATTCACTCTATTTAATTTTTCATTGCCTTTACTTTGGCTTGTCAAATGTACCATGTCAGTAACAAAAATTAATGTGAAATAACTAAACTCATCTTCAACCTAGTAGGAATATGTTCCCTAAAGGGGAACATATTCCTAAAAGCACGCTGCCTGTTAGAATAATAAAACTTACCATAATAATTTAAAACATTTTGTAGCTAATAGAGCCATTCATATATTACTTTTACCTATGTTGGCAAAAAAATAATCATTGTGATGTTACATATGGCAATGGATTTGTAGATATGACACCAAAAATATAAGCAACAAAATAAAAAAGATAACTATCAAAATTGAAACTTCTGCGTTTTAAAGGATACCATCAAAAAAATGAAGACAACCTACGGAATAGTGGAAAATACAAATCATATATCTGATGCGAGCTTCATATCTAGAAGATATATAGCACTTTTTCAATTCAACAGCAAAAAAAAGCCCAATTAAAAAATAAGTAAAAGATTTGAATAGACATTTCCCCAAGGAAGATAAATAAATGGCTAATAAGCATATGAAAAGACACAAATACTCAAAAAGATATTTGTAAGCTATATTCTTAGCAGCATTATTTACAACAGCCAAAAGGCGGAAGCAACTCAAGTGTCCATCAATGAATAAATAGACAAAACATGATGTATGTAAGAACTAGATAAAGGTGACAGTTGTACAACATTGTGAATGTACTAATACATAATGAAACATTAGTCAACCTTAGAAAGGAAAGACAGTCTGATACATGCTATAACACGAATGAACCATGAAGGCATTATGCTAAGAGAAATAAGCCAGTCACCAAAGGACAAAAACTGCATGATTCCACTTACATGAGGTATCTATAGCCATCAAATTCACAGAAACAGAAAGCAGAATGGTAGTTCTCAGGGTCTGGAAGGAGGTAGGGGGAGTGGGTAGCTATTTTTTAATGGGTATAGAGTTTCAGATTTACAAGATTAAAAAATTTTAAAGAGGAATGAAAATGATGGTGGCAAAACAATGCACATGTCCTTAATGCCACTAAACTGTATACTTCAAAATGGTTAAAATGATAAATTTTGTATTATGTATATTTTTCCAAAATTTAAGAAAACAAAGTTTCTTTAAACAGGCAAAGTGCTTGAATAAATATTTCTCCAAATTAAGATACAATGGCCAGTAAGCACATCAAAAGATATTCAATATTTAATCATTAAGGAAATGGAAATCAAAACCACAGTATTATTTGGCTGTAAAAAGGCATTAAGTACTGATACTTGCTACAATGAGAATGAACATCAAAAACATTACATTTAGTGAAAGAAGGAAGTCCCAAGATGTTACATACTGTAATTCCATTTATATGAAATATCTAGAATATAAGTAAATTTGTAAAGACAGATAGCAGAGCAGTGGTTGCCAGGAGCTGGGGTGACTCCTTAATGAGTACGGAGTTTTCTTTTGGGATGATAAAAAATGTTTAAGAAATAGATGAAGGTGATAGAGAGGCAGAGCAAGATAGCAGAACAGAAGGTTCCATCAATCGTCCCCTCCAACAGGGACATCAATTTAACAACTATCTAAACAGATAAAACACCTTCATAAAACCAAAAATGAGGTGAGCCCTCATAGTACCTGGTGTTAACTTCTATCAGTGAAAGAGGCACTGAAGTGATTTCTTAAAAAGTCTCCAATTGCCAACATCAGCCCTCTCCCACCTCCCTGCAGTGGCAGCATATGGTGCGGAGACTATCTCTAGGCACTAAAGGAGGGAGAAAACAACAATCGTGAGGGACTGAACTCACTGCTGTCCTGTTATAGTAAAAGGAGAACTGAACAAAACTCAGGGGACACCCGCCTACAGAAGGTGCACATAAACCAGCACTAGACAAAGGAAAATCACCAATCCTAGCAGTCTGAACTTCAGTTCCCACTGACCTCACCACCAAGGGCCAAAATGCTCTGAGTCTCTAAGTAAACTTGAAAGGCAGTCTGGGCCATAAGGACTACAACCTCTTAGGCAAGTCCTAGTGCTGAACTGGGCCCAGAAACAGTGAACTGGAGGGCACAGGACCTGCTGGGACAACAGAGGAGGTGACTAAGGGAGTATTGGCATCACCTCTCCTCTAACCCCAGACTGCACAAATTGTGGTTCCAAAAGAGACCCCTAACTTCCTCCTGAGGAGAGGTGTGGGAAAAGTGGACAGGACTTTGTCTTGGCACCAGTCAGAATGATGAGGCCCTCCTTCCAGGTCTTAGCTTCCAGATGACATTTCTAGATGCATACTGGGCCAGAAAGGAACCCACTGACTTGAAGGAAAGGACCCAGTCCTGGAAGGATTCATCATCTGGTTAACTGAAGAGTACTTGGGTCCTGAATAACCAGCAGCAATACCCATGTTCTATGTTGAGGGTCTTAGATGAGCCTCTGAGACTTGCTGGCTTCAGGTGAAATGCAGCACATTACCAGCTGCGGTGGCTAAAGGGCAAAACTCTTCTGCTTGAGAAAAGCACAAGGAAAAGTAAATGGGACTTTGCCTTGTACCTTAGGAACTAACACGGTCACAGGTGGGTGGAGCACCAAGTGGGGTCTTGGGGTCCCCAATTTTAGGACTTGACTCTTGGATGGCATTTCGGAACCTACCCTAGGCCAGAGGGGAGCCCACTCCCGTAAAGGGTGAGTCCCAGGCCAGGCAGCATTCACCATAAGCTTATTTAAGAGCGCTTAGGCCTTAAGGGATCATCAGTTGTAGTCTGGCAGTACTCCCCATGGCCTTTGATGGCAGTGGCTAAGAGGTGAGGCTCCTCTGCCTTTGGAAAAGGGAAGGAAGAGTGGGAAGGACTGCATATTGTGTTTTGAGTGCCAGTTCAGCCAAAGTACAACAGAACACTAAGTAGACTTCTAAGGTTTTTAACTCTAGTCCCTAACTCCTGTATAGCACCTCTGGACCCACCAGGGGCCTGAGGGAACTCGTCATCCAGAAGGGAAGAACACAGGCCTAACTGGCTTTGCCACCAGCTGATTATAGAGCCCCAGGACCTTAGGCGAACACAGGCAGTAACCAGTGAGTGGATACAGCAGGCTGTAGGCAAGATCCAATGTTGTGCTGGCTTCATGTCTGACCAGCACAGTCTTACTGGTGATGGCCACAGTGGTACTTTTGTCACTCCACCCCCAGCTTTAAGTGGCCCAGAACAGAGAGAGAAACTCTGTTTGTTCAGGAGAAAATAAGGTAAGAGAACAACAGTCTCTGCCTGGTAATCCAGAATTCTCCCAGATCTTGTCCAAGACCATCAAGGCAGTCCCTCTATGAGTTTGTAAGTAAACTGTTACTGGGCTTAGGGTCCCCTCTATAGCAGATACAACTAATACCATAACATCCAAGTCCCAAGTCCTTTCAAATATCTAGAAAGTCTTCGCAAGGAGGACAGGTACAAACAAGCCCAGACAGTGAGGGCTACAATAAATACCTAACTGATCAATGACCAGATAATGAAGAACATCTACTAGCATCAACACCATCCAGGAAAACATGACCTCATCAAATGAAATAGATAAGCCACCAGGGACCAATCCTGGAGAAACAGAGATATGTGACCTTTCAAACAGAGAATTTAAAATACCTGCGTTCATGAAACTCAAAGAAATGCAAGATAACAAAGAGAAGAAATTGAGAATTCTATTAGATGAATGTAACAAAGAGACTGAAATAATTAAAAAGTATCAAGGGGAAATTCTGTAGCTGAAAGATGTAATTCACATATGGAAGAATGCATCAGTCTTTTAATACCAGAATTAATCAAGCAGAAGAAAAAATTAGTGAGCTTAAAGACAGGCTATTTGAAAATACGCTGTCAGAAAAGACAAAAGAAAAAGATTAAAAACAATGAAGTACACCTACAGAATTTAGAGAATAGCTACAAAAATGCAAATCTAAGAGTTCGTGGCCTTAAAAAGGAAGAAGTGAAAGAGATAGGAGTAGAAAGTTTATTCAAAGGGATAACAACACAAAACTTCCCAAACTAGAGAAATATATCAATATCAAAGTACAAGAAAGTTACAGAACACCAAACAGAATTAAACCCAAAGAAGACTACATCAAGGCATTTAATAATCAATCAAACTCCCAAAGATCAAGAAGAAAGAAAGGATCCTAAAAGCAGCAAGGGAAAAGCAACAAATCACATACAATGGAGCTCCAATACATCTGGCGGCAGACCGTTCAGTGGAAACCTTACAGGACAGGAGACAGTGGCATGACATATTTAAAGTGCTGAAGGAAAACAACTTTTACATTTGAAATGTATATATATCCTAAAATGTATATATTTGAAGTATATATATATATAAATATAAATATATATATATATACATATATATATATATCCTACAAACATGAAGCAGAAATAAAGACTTTCCCAGACAAACAAAAGCTGAGTGATTTCACCAGCACCAGACCTGTCCTAAAAGAAATGCTTAAGGGAGTACTCCAAACAGAAAAAAAATGACATTAATCAGCAATAAGTAATCACCTGAAAACACAAAACTCACTGGTAACAGTGAGTACACATAAAAACACAGAATATTATAACACTGTAACTGTGGTGAGTAAACTACTCTTATCCTACATAGAAAGACTAAACAACGAACCACTCAAAAACAATAACAACTTTTCAAGATGTTGACAGTAAAATAAGATATAAATACAAAAAACAAGTTAAAAAGCAGATGGAGGAAGTTAAGGTATAGAGTTTTTATTAGTTTTCATTTTGCTTGTTTATTTGTTTATGCAAACAGTGTCAGGTTGTTATTAGGCTAAAATAATGGGCTATAAGGTAGTTTTTGCAAGACTCATAGTAACCTCAAACCAAAAAACATACAATGGATACACAAAAAATAAAAAACTATATCAAATCACCAGGAAAAAAAAAATCACCTTCACTAAAGGAAGACAGGAGGGAAAGAAAGAAGGAAAAGAGGACCACGTAAAGTGTCAAGTTGTTATCAGCTTAATATAATGGGTTATAAGATACTATTTACAAGTCTCATGGTAACCTCAAAACAAAAAAACATGCAATGGATACACAAGAAATAAAAACCAAGAAACTAAATCATATCACCTTCACTAAAGGATGACAGAAAGAAAGAAGGAAGGAAGAGAAGAACACAAAACAACCAGAAAACAAATAATAAAATGGCAGAAGTCCTTACTTATCGATAATAGCTTTTAATGTAAATAGACTAAACTCTTCAATCAAAAGAGAGTGACTGAATGGATGGAAAAAAATACTCAATAATCTGTTGCCTACAATAAACATATTTTATAAATAAAGACACACACTTTTACACTGTTGGTGGGACTGTAAACTAGTTCAACCATTGTGGAAGTCAGTGTGGCGATTCCTCAGGGATCTAGAACTAGAAATACCATTTGACCCAGCCATCCCATTACTGGGTATACACCCAAAGGACTATAAATCATGCTGCTATAAAGACACATGCACACGTATGTTTATTGCGGCACTATTCACAATAGCAAAGGGTTGGAACCAACCCAAATGTCCAACAACGATAGACTGGATTAAGAAAATGTGGCACATATACACCATGGAATACTATGCAGCCATAAAAAAGGATGAGTTCATATCCTTTGTAGGGACACGGATGAAACTGGAAAACATCATTCTCAGTAAACTATCGCAAGGACAAAAAACCAAACACCGCATGTTCTCACTCATAGGTGGGAATTGAACAATGAGAACTCATGGACACAGGAAGGGGAACATCACACTCCGGGGACTGTTGTGGGGTTGGGGGAGGGGGGAGGGACAGCATTAGGAGATATACCTAATGCTAAATGACGAGTTAATGGGTGCAGGAAATCAACGTGGCACATGGATACATATGTAACAAACCTGCACATTGTGCACATGTACCCTAAAACCTAAAGTATAATAATAAAAAAAAAAAGACACATGTAGGCTACGAAAAAAGGAGTGGAAAAAGATATTCCATGCAAATGGAAACCAAAAAAGAATAAGAGTAGCTATACTTACATCAAGCAAAATAGATTTCAAGACAAAAAAACAAAAGAATAGACAAAGAAGGTCACTATATAATGATAAAGTGGTCAATTCAGCAAGAAGATATAACAATTTTAAACATAGGTATACACCCAACAATGAAGCACCCAGATATATAAAGCAAATATTATTAGAGGTAAAGACAGAGATAGGCCCCAATAAAGTAACAGCTGGAGATTTCAACACTGCACTTTCAGCTATGGACAGATCTTTCTTCGAAGAAAATCAGCAAAGAAACATGGGACTTAATCTGCACTATAGACCAAATAGATCTATCAGATATTTACAGAAAATTTCATCCAACACCTGCAGAATACACATTATTTTCCTCACCACATGGATCATTCTCAAGTACAGACCATATGTCAGGTCACAAAACAAGTTGTAAAACATCAAAAAAAAACTGAAATAATATAAAGCATCATCTCTGACCACAAGGGAATAAAACTAGAAATTAATAACAAGAGGAATTTACAAATACATGGAAATTAAACAATATGCTCCTGAATGACCAGAGGGTCAATGAAGAAATTAAGAAGGAAACTGAAAATTTTCTTAAAACATGATAATAGAAACACAACATACTAAAACCTATGGGATACAGCAAAAGCAGTACTAAGAGGGAAGTATCTAGCTATAAGTGCCTACATCAGAAAAAAGAGGAAAAGCTTCAAATAATCTAACGATGCATCTTAAAGAACTAGAAAAGGAAGAGCAAACCAAAACCAAAATTAGTAGAAGAAAACAAGAAAGATCAAAGCAGAAACAATAAAATTGAAACGAAGAAAACAATAAAAAAGACTGATGAAACAAAAGGTTGATTTTTGAAAGGTTAAACAAAATGGAAAAACCTTTAGCCAGACAAACTAAGACAAAACAGAGAAGACACACACAAAAAAATACAATCAGAAATGAAAAGGAGACATTTCAAATGATACTGCAAAAACTCAAAGGATCACTAGTGGCTACTATGAACAACTACATGCCAATAAATTGGAACATCTAGAAGAAATAAAAAATTCCTACACGGATACAACCTACCGAGATTGAACTAGGAAGAAATCCAAAACCTGAACAGACCAGTAACAAGTAATGTTATTGAAGGTATAATAAAAAGTCTCCCAATAAAGAAAAGCCTGGGGTCTGATGGCTTCACAACTGAATTCTACCAAACATTTAAAGCAGAACTAATACCAACCCTACTCAAACTATTCTGAAAAATAGAGGAGGAGGAAATACTTCCAAACTCATTCTACAAGGCCAATATTACCCTGGTATTAAAACCAGACAAAGACACACACACACACACACACACACACAAAGAAAGAAAGAAAGAAAGAAAGAAAGAAAGAAAGAAAGAAAGAAAGAAAGAAAGAAAGAAAGAAAGAAAGAAAAAGAAAGAAAGAAAGAAAACTAGCCAGGCGTGGTGGCTCGCGCCTGTAATCCCAGCACTTTGGGAGGCCAAGGCGGGCAGATCCTGAGGTCAGGAAATCTAGACCATGCTGGCTAACACGGTGAAACCCCATCTCTACTAAAAATCCAAAAAATTAACCAGGCGTGTTGGCACGTGCCTGTAGTCCCAGCTACTTGGGAGTCTGAGGCTAAGATCGTACCACTTCACTCCAGCCTGGGTGACAGAGCGAGACTCCATGTCAAAAACAAACAAACGAACAAAGAAAACTACAGGCCAATATCTCTAGTGAATGTTGGTGCAAAATACTAGCAAACAAAATTCAACAATACATGAGAAAGACCATTCATAACCAAGTGGGATTTATCCCCCTGGAATGCAAGAATGGTTCAACATATGCAAATCAATCCATGTGATGCATCATATCAACAGAATGAAGGATAAAAATGATCTAATCATTTCAATTGACAGTGAAAACACATTTGATAAAATTCAACATCTCTTCATGATAAAAACCCTCAAAAAATTGGGGATTGAAGGAACATAACTCAACCTAATAAAAACCATATATGACAGATCCACAGCTAGTATCATACTGAAGGGGGAAAAATTGAGAGGCTTTCTTCTAAAATCTGGAACACAATAAGGATGCCCACTTTCACCACTGTTACTGAACACAGTCCTGAACATCCTGGCTAGAGCAATAAGAAAAAAGAAAGATATAAAGGGCATCCAAATAGGAAAGGAGGAAGCCAAATTATCCTTGTTTCCAGATAATATGATCTTATATTTGGAAAAACCTAAAGACTCCATAAAAATCTTAGAATTGATAAATTCAGTAAAATTGCAGGATACAAAATCAACATACAAAAATCAGTAGCATTTCTATATACCAATAGCGAACAACATAAAAAAGAAATTAAGAAAGTAATCCCATTTATAATAGCCACACATAAAATTAAACACCTGGGAATTAACCAAAGAAGCTAAAGATCTCTATAATGAAAACTATAAAATGCTAATTAAAGAAATTGAAGAGGACATCAAAAATGCATTGGAAGAATCAATTCATGGATTGGAAGAATCAATATTGTTAAAATGTCCATATTACCCAAGGCAGTCTACAGATACAATGCAATCCCTCTCCAAATAACAATAACATTTGTCACAGAAATAGAAAAAAAAAAATTAAAATATATATGGAGCCACAAAAGACCCAGTATAGCCAAAGCTATCCAAAGCAAAAAGAACTGAAGGAATGACATTACCTGACTTCAAGTTATGCTAAGGAGCTATAGTAACCAAAGCAGCATAATACTGGCATAAAAACAGACACATAGTCCCATGGAACAGAACAGAGAACTCAGAAACAAATCGACACAGCTACAGTGAATTCATTTTCAACAAAGGTGACCAGAACATACATTGGGGAAAAGACAGATTCTTCAATAAACGGTGCCGCGAAAACTGGAGATCCATATGCAGAAGAATGAAACTAGAGCCTATCTCTTGCCATATATAAAAAGCATATGGTATAAAGACTTAAATCAAAGACCTCAAACTATGAAACTACCAGAACAAAACATTGGGGAAAAATCTCCAGGACATTGGTCTGGGCCAAAATTTCTTGGACAATACCCTGTAAGCATAGGCAACTAAAGCAAAAATGGACAAATGGGATTACAACAAGTTAAACAGCTTCTGCACAGCAAAGGATACAATCAACAAAGTGAAGAGAAAACCCACAGAATGGGAGAGAATATTTGCTAACTACCCATCTAACAAAGGATTAGTAACCCAAATATATAAGGAACTGAAACAATGCCACAGAAAAAAATCTAATAATCCAATCAAAAAGTGGGCAAAATATTTGAATAGATATTTCTCAAAAGAAGACATACAAATGACAAACAGGCATATGCAAAGGTGCTCAAAATCATGGATCATCAGAGAAATGCAAATCAGAACTGTAATGAGATATCACCCCAGTTAAAATGGCTTATATCCAAAGACAGGCAATAACAAATGTTTGTGAGGATGTGGAGAAAACAGAACCCTTGTACACTGTTGGTGAGAATGTACATTAGTACAAGTACTATGGAGAAAAGTTTGAAGGATCCTCAAAAAACTAAAAATTGAGCAACCATATGATCCAGCAATTCCATGGCTGGGTATAAACCTTAAAAATAGGACATTGGTATATCAAAGAGATACCTGCACTCCAATGTTGCAACACTGTTTACAATAGATAAAATTTGGAAGCAACCTAAGTGTCCATTAACACAGGGGTCCCCAACCCCTGGGTATGGACTGGTACCAGTCTATTTCCTGTTAGGAACCGGCTGCACAGCAGGAGGTGATCAGTGGGTGAAAAAGCATTAAGGCCAGAGCTCTGCCTCCTGTCAGATCTGTGGTGGCATTAGACTCTCATAGGAGCTCAAACCGTATTGTGAACTGCACATGCGAGGAATCTAGACTGCACACTCCTTATGAGAATCTAACTAATGCCTGATGATCTGAGGTAGAATAGTTTCATCCACAAACTATACCCCACCACCACCCCATCCGTGGCAAAATTGTCTTCCCCAAAACTACTCCCTGATGCCAAAAATGTTGGGGACTGCTGTATTAACAGATGAATGGATAAAGAAAATGTGGTATATATTTTCTATGGCATTCGCCCATAAAAAAGAATGAGATCCTGTCATTTGCAACAACATAGACAGAACTGGAGATCACTATGTTAAGTGAAATAAGACAGGCACAGAAAGACAAATGTCACGTGTTCTCACTTATTTGTGGAATCTAAAAATCAAAACAACTGAATTCATGAACATAGAGAGTAAAAGGATGGTTACCAGAGGCTGGGAAGGGTAATGGGGTGCTGGTGAGAAGGTAGGGATGATTAATGGGTACAAAAACAATAGTTAGAGGGCTGGAGGGCAGGAGGTATAGTTAAGGGGTACAAAAAAAATAGGAAGAATGAAGAAGACCTACTATTTGATAGCACAATAAGGTGACTATAGTCAATAGTAACTTAATTGTACATTTTAAAATAACTTGAAATAAAGAGTGTAATTAGATTGTTTGTAACACGAAGGATAAATGCTTGAGCAGATGGTTACCCTATTCTCCATGAAGTGATTATTTCACACTGCAGGCCTGTATCAAGACATTTCATGTACCCCATAAATATATACACCTACTATGTACCCACAAAATTAAAAATTGAATTTTTTTTTATTTAAAAGTTTAAAAAATACCCGGGCATGGTGGCTCATGCCTGTAACCCCAGCACTTTGGGAGACTGAGGCGGACAGATCACGAGGTCACGAGTTCAAGACCAGCCTGGCCAACATAGTGAAACTCTGTCTCTACTAAAAATACAAAAAAAAAAAAAAAAAAAAAAAAGCCAGGCGTGGTGTCGGGCGCCTGTAGTCCCAGCTACTTGGGAGGCTGAGACAGAAGAATTGCTTGAACCCGGGATGCAGAGGTTGCAGTGAGCCGAGATCACACCACTGCACTCCAGCCTGAGCAACACAGCGAGACTCTGTCTTAAAAAAAAAGAAAAAAAAGATCAGATAGTTGCACAACACTGTACATAGTTAAGTGCCTGTTATGTGGGTTTCACTTTGTTAAAAAGTCATTCTCAAGAATTGGTAGGCCGGACGCGGTGGCTCACGCTTGTAATCCCAGCACTTTGGGAGGCCGAGGCAGGCGGATCACGAGGTCAGGAGATCGAGACCACGGTGAAACCCCGTCTCTACTAAAAATAAAAAATATAAAAAACAAAAAAATTAGCCGGGCGTGGTGGCGGGCGCCTGTAGTCCCAGCTACTCGGAGAGGCTGAGGCAGGAGAATGGCGTGAACCCGGGAGGCAGAGCTTGCAGTGAGCCGAGATTGCGCCACTGCACTCCAGCCTGGGTGACAGAGCGAGACTCCGTCTCAAAAAAAAAAAAAAAAAGAATTGGAGTTATGGTTAGAAGCATTATATAAATGCCAACAGAAATATATTAAGTAAATTACAGAATGCACTAATTACATATGGGCATGAAAATATGTTGGAAAATATATCTAAAATAATTTTCATAAAAGTAAAATAAAACATACCACAATTTTATATTAAATACACGACAGTTTACAGAGACACACAAATTGTAATGTGAATGAAAACATCTCATAGTATATTTTTTCTTCAAATTATGCAATCAATACATTAAAACACATAACCTATCTGAAACATGCACTTTCTTCAATAAAATGTATGGCAATGGAAAATTTAGTACTAAAACACTTTAGAAGGAGCTTGTCTTGGTAACCTTGGTCTTTTTAGAAACATAAAATTAAAAAACACTATGACTCTAGTATGTAGGCTCTAAATTTTATGTATTCCACTTGGCCCATAATTACTGCACCTTATGTATCTACTGGACAGAGCACTAAGCTGTGGCTTTTAGGTGAGAACAACTGGATCTTCCTGGTCCATGTTAACATAATTCCTGCATTAACAGTTAAGAGCAAGGTTTAGGAATGAGACATTTTCTTGCTCTAACTAGCAATATGATCTTGGGTATTTTAGATAACTTCTTTGTGCATTAAATATTTGTGTCCACATGTAAAATGAGGATCACAGTAATACCATACAGTTTTTGTAAAGCTAATATAAAATAATGACAATAAAGCTATTAGTACTGTGCCTAGGATATAAAAAAAGGTAAATGTGAGCCAATGCATCTGTATTAGAGCTTCAAATGGATCAGAGCACTGCATAACACAGAACTTCCATTCACCTATCTTTATTTGTCACCCAACATACTACAGTAGGCCCTCCTTACGCATGGGTTCCACATCTGTGAACTCAACCAACAGCAGATAAAAAATATTCAGAAAAAAATCCCCCAAATTCCAAAATGCAAAATTTATATTTGCCATGCACCAAGTATATTTTGAATCCATGTGAATGAAGTAAAATGTAGGCATTGTGTTAGGAATTACAACTAAAGATGATTTGAAGTACACAGGAGGATATGGATCAGTTATATGCAAATACTACACCACTATGTAAGGGACTTCACCATCTGCAGATGTTGGTACACAGGAAGGGTCTTGGAATTAATCCGCATGGATACCAAGGTACAACTGTATTAGCTGCAGAATTTTGTTGACTCAAAGGTTGAATCAGTTCATCATTCCCCATGTGTCTCAACTCTGAGTGCATATTAGAGTCACTTGGGAAACATTTAAAAAGAACAATTACTCAAGAATCACCCTACAACCACAACCCAGATAATGATTTAATTGTTTTAGAAAGTGGCCCAGATATCCATATTTTTAAAAGCTTTCCAGCTGGTTCTAATATACAGCTAGTGTTAAAAAAAATTATCTAACCAGAGTCAGGCTCCACTCCCTCAAATTCCTCACATTTTCACAGCCAAAAACGTATTTCTGTGGGTGCTATGTAGGCAAACTCCATTTAGAGACGGTAGATTAAAAATTTAAAAGACAAGTTCCAATCTAGAGATAATGAAGGATTTCTATTAAATTCTACTTTAAAAGGAAATAATATTTAAAGGCCAAATATTATTTACAAAGTAGGATAAAGAAGTGGCAGAAAAGAGAGGAAGATGGAGGGAAGTAGGGTTTAGTAAACAAGAATGTAATGATTATGGCTAGCATTTATAATGTTCTTTTTTATGTGCTTCAATTCCTAAGGCCTATATTACATATGATCTCATCTGATCTTTACAACAACTCAGTGAATTATTATCATCTCCATTTTACATATGGGAAAAATAAGACACTGAGAGGTTAATGAACCAAGATCATACATTTGAACAGTGACAGAGTTGGGATTTCAGCCCAGAATTGGTTCCAAACCCATACTCTCCTAAATACTATTCTATACTACCACCCTGTGCAATAAAAATCTTACCTGATGTAAGTTAAACACATTTAACTTTTAATTATTATTTCTGAAGTCAAAACAATAAATTACTACTTATTAAAAAAACTATCAGCAATGATTATTTTTGAATAGTGAGATAGTAGGTATTTTTTCTTGTATTTATCTGTATTTGATAAATTATAATAAGAAACATGCATTCATTTTGAAATAAGAAAAAGGAATATTTTTGAATCAAGCATATTACAGAATTTTTATAGTTCACAGTTTCTAATACATATTACTTTAGAAAACATATTAAAACTGAGTAAAAAATTTTCTGTAGTAATATATATTCTCCAGAACAGGCACTGCTTTCTTAATTATCTTTTCCTTAGTAAAAATACACTGAAATTTGCTTAAAAGAAACTTACCTGTGCACTGTCCTCCATTGGTTGGATCTCCATAATAACCTGGCATACAATCTTGACACTGCTTTCCTGTGGTGAGATTTTTACACTGTTCGCACACATTATTATTGATGCAAGTGCTATGTCCATTACACTGGCAAGCTAAAGGAAACAGTAAAAAGTATTACAAATATCTAACATAATATCAAGTATAATAGCTATCAAAACAAAGAATGTACCTTAAAAAGCTGGATTGTAAAAATGTCCAAAGAGCATCTTCCAAGTTTTGTTTAAAAACTAATAACACATATACCTCAAAGTTTTATGCAAGATAATGTGTACCATAAATCATGTGTTGAAATTTTACCTTAACTTCTTTACAATGCCATGGTTAAAGATTAACTGGAACATAAAGGTTATAGCTAAAGAGGGAGTAATCTTTAGCATAATCCTTAAAAATTCATATGAATGGTATGCCTGTTAAGTTATAATAAACAAAAGGCTAAATACTATAACTTTGCTAAGGAATGCTAAAATTCATCTTAATTTTATTAACACATAATAATAAAGAATCAATCAATATAGAAAATTGTGTGGCAATAGATTCTAACTAGAATAAAGTAAACTAATAGTAAAATTAATAAAAATAGTACTTTTGAGCCAGGCATGGTGGCTCACGCCTGTAATCCCAGCACTTTGGGAGGCCGACGTGGGCAGATCACTTGAGGTCAGGAGTTCGAGACCAGCCTGGCGAACTTGGTGAAATCCCATCTCTACTAAAAATACAAAAAAATTGGCCATGCATGGTGGTGCACGCCTGTAATCTTAGCTACTCGGGAGGCTGAGGCAGGAGAATTCGCTTGAACCTGGGAGACAGGTGTTGCAGTGAGCCAAGATCGTGCCACTGTGCTCCAGCCTGGGCAACAGAGCAAGACTCCATCTCAAAAAAAAAAAAAATGTACTTTTGAATTAATTTGCATAAACGTGTATCTTCTTTAAGTAAGAAAAACTTCAAGATTTAACTGAAAGTCTATTTAAGTTTGAACTAAACAGAATGAAATATAAAGTATGAGATTGTTTCTATATCTGTATAACTGAGACTTCTATGTTTCAATGTTAATATTACAGCAGAATACAAAAATTTCAGAATAAAGTTCATATATGAAAGCTCATGCTCTTTGTACCTATTCGGGACATAATATTAACTTGGTCTGGTAACTGCTTGGCCAAAAATCATCTTAATTGTCACCCTCATGATTATTTTTACTTATTACAACTATGATAGCAACTAGCATTTAATTGAGCTCTCTCTCACTCCATGAGGAAAGCCAATATTCTGCTGATGCCATTGTTTGTAGTTGGTATCTGTTCTGATTGGTAAATGTACATAAGCATCAATTTTTAAACACTGTAAACACCATGCCTTGGCCAGAGAGAGGACCAAATGGTACACATGAATTTTATTATTTAATCTTCAAAACAATGCTATATGGAAGTTGCTGTGTTCGGGACTAATTCTAAGATGGGGAAATTTGAGTTAAGCAACTATACAAAGTCACACAGCTAATCAACGACAGAAACAAATACATATATGGAACTCTGAATGTATAAAAACAGATATTAAATAGCATGTAAAACTGCCTCTTATATTCAGAAAATCTGAAAGTGAGAGGAATTCCCAAGAGGCTAGCATAGGATCAACAAAATGAATTAGCATGTGAAGAAACAGACAAAAGAGTAAAACCAAATACTTTACAGAAATTCTTAGAGGTGCAACTCTATTGTAATGCATTATAGAAAGAATATGCAGTTATGAAAAAATGCTCATCATCCTCTTTATGAAATTCAGAAAAATTACAATATGTTTTTAAACTCCATATTACATTATGAAACAATTAGAAAATTTAATAGCAAGGAATAATGTTCATGACAAATCAAGAGAAGCAATTAATACAGAGCATTATATTTAGAAAGATCGCAATGTTAAACTCAAGGAAGCAGAGTAAACAGCAAAATGGGTTTCTCCAACAATCATACCCATGAAGAAACATCAATTTGAACAACCACCCACACATACAATTGGCTTTACGAGGGCTAAAAAAACCTGAATGCACAAGTAAGGCTGTGAAGCCTCTCCAGACTACAGACTAGTAAAAGTACAGTTGGATGAAGAGAATCAGTTTTCTGTGACCACAACACCCCATCCCCAAGCCCTTAGAGTACTATACACAGAAAGGCCTCCAGGACTCAAGGATTCTACACTCAAAAGAGGAAGCTGGAGGTAGGCATTATGCTTCTCTACCATCGTGAATCCCTCCATGGGAGATTTGCTTCTGCAACAGCCCATGAAGAGCACCACAAGTACAATGGGGCTGAACCACCTGAGGCCACCTATGGAAAAAAGAAAGAGTAGGGCTAGTAACAGGCAGCACAAAGAACTTCGCAGTGGCTTACCATCCCTGGCAGAGAGGATGCCACACCACAGAGGATGTTTATGAGTGCCACAATGTCAGATAGATGGTCTACAATCCTTCATACGTGAGGGTCTGACCCTGATCTCTTACATGGTCTGGGCACCCAATGTGGATCTCCCATGATCACAATGAGTTTGGATCCTGCATTAGACAATCATGTCAAAGCTGGGCTCAGGGCACCTTCTAGCACTAAAATGAAATACAAGAGTCAGTACGCTCAGAATATGTCAACAAGCCCACCCAAATAGAACAGTCACAAACAAATCCAGACTGCAAAGACTGGAAAAAAATACCTAATTCATCAACACACATACAGAGACACTTGTAAAGAAGAAATAAGATTAGCTTGGAAAAGATAGCCTCATGAAATGCCCAAAACAAGGTGCCAATTACTAATCCTAAACATATGCACATAAATCATAGGCAATCAAAGAATTAAAATATAGCTGTTTAAAAAAAATCAGCAATGTCAATACAACACAGAGGAACAAATGAGGAATTTGTCAGAGAAATTCAACAAACAAATTGAAATCATTTAAAAAAATCAAACAGTAATCCAGGAGCTAAAAAGAATAATAAATGAAATGAAAAATACAGGCCGCGCACGGTGGCTCACACCTGTAATCCCAGCACTCTGGGAAGCCGAGGCGGGCGGATCAGAAGGTCAGGAGATTGAGAGGATCCTGGCTAATGTGGTGAAACCCCATCTCTACTAAAAATACAAAAAAATTAGCCAGGCGTGGTGGCGAATGCCTGTAGTCCCAGCTACTCGGGAGGCTGAGGCAGGAGAATGGCATGAACCCAGGAGGCGGAGGTTGCAGTGAGCCAAGATCACACCACTGCACTCCAGCCTGGGCAACAGAGCAAGACTCCGTCTCAAAAAAAACAAACAAACAAACAAAAATAACGCAATAAAGTGCATCAATAGCAGAATGGCAAAGCAGAAGAATCACTGATTTCAAAAACAAGCTATTGGAAAAATACACACTCAGAGAAGAAAAAAGATAAGCAATGAGAAAAACGCAGAGGTTCTATGAAACAGTGTCAAAAGAGCAAATCTGTGTATCATTAGTGTTCAAAAAGAATAAAATATGAAAATGGGGAAGAAAGCTTATTTAAAAAAATAATAACAGAAAATGTCCAAACCTGAAGAAAGATATAAATATTCAAGTACAGAAAGGTGAAAGGTAACAAAACAGATTCAATCCAAATAAGATAATCCTAAGACATATATAACCACTCTCTCAAAAGTCAAAGAGAGAGAACACTGAAAGCAGCATCAGAAAAAAAAAAAGCAAATAACACATAAAGGAATTCCAATATGCCTGACAGTAGAGTTACCAGGAGAAACCCCACAGGCCAAGAGAGAGTGGGATGACATATTCAAAGACAACAAAACTGTCCACCAAGAATACCGCATAGAGCAAACTTATTCATTAGAAATAAAGACTAAAGACATTCCCAGATAAACAAAAGCTGAAGAAAACCGTTGTAACCAGAACTACATTACAAAAAAATACTGAAAGGAGTTGTTCGAACTAAAAGAAAAAATAATAATCCTAATGTGTAACAAAAAAACGTTCAAAACTATAAAACTGACAGGTAAAGATAAGTATCTAAACAAATTCAGAATACTCTAACATGGTAATCATGGGTGAAGAAATAATTATATCCTTACTAGGAAGGTTAAAAACCAAGGCAAATAAAAATAATAACAACTAAAATGATTTGGTTATGGGATAAGCAATATAAGATGTAAATTATGACATCAAAAATGCAAAATATAGAAGAGTAATGAAGTTAAAGAATAGAGTGGGTTTTTCCTTTTCTTCTGACCAAAATTGGCTTATCAATTCAAAATAGCCTTTTAAAATGATATGA
The DNA here is from genome assembly GCF_028878055.3 of Symphalangus syndactylus. Lineage (NCBI taxonomy): Eukaryota > Metazoa > Chordata > Mammalia > Primates > Hylobatidae > Symphalangus > Symphalangus syndactylus. The sequence goes on from NC_072424.2 coordinate 23,120,777, forward strand.
TGTCTTTTGTTAGGCTCAAGGTAAGCAAAAACCAAAAGTCTACAATATATATACTAAAAACAAAAAAGCAAGAAATCAAATCATATTGCTAGAGAAAATCACTTAACACAAAGGGAGGCAGTTAAGAGAAGAAGAAAGAAAGAAATGTTCCACAAAACAACTAGAAAACAAGTAGCAATATGGCAGTACAAAATCTTTACCTTCCAATAATTACCTTGAATGTAAAGGGCTTAAATTCTCCAAATAAAAGACAAACAGTGAGTCAATGAATAAAGAAAAAAGACCCAACTACATACTGCCAACAAAAGATTCAATTCACCTTTAAGAATGTGCATAGACTTAAAGTAATGAGATGCAAAAACATATTGCATGCAAATGAAAAAGTAGGATTAAATATACTTCTATTAGACAAAATAGACTAAGTCAAAAACTATAAAAAGAGATAAAAGAGGTCAATATTTACTGATAAAGGGATCAATACAAGAGGATAGAACAATTGAGAATTTATAGGGAATGCACATTGGAGTAACTTAATATAGAAAGCAAAAATGAATAGATCCAAAGGGAGGTATAGAAAGCAACACAATAGTAGTAGAGGAATGTTAACACCCAACTTTCAGCAATGGACAGATCATCAAGACATAAAATAAATGAGGAAACACTGGACACAAACTGAATTTAAGACAAAAATGACTTCACATATACAAAATGTTCCATTCAAAAGCTATAGAATTCACATTCTTCTCAAATGCATATGCAACATTCTTCAGGATAGCTAATATGTTAGGAAAAAAGTCTTAATGAATTAAATATATCAAAATCATATGAAGTATCTTTTCTGACCATAATGAAATAAAACTAGAAGAAAAGAGAAGGAATTTCAAACACTGTACAAATAGATAGAAATTAAAGAACATACTCCTAGGGCCATGGGTAAATTATAAAACTGACAGTGAAAAAAACAAATGCTGGCACGTATGTGGAGAAAGGGGGATCTCTATACATTTTTTATGGGAATGTAAACTGGTACATCAAAAACAGTTGGAGGTTTCTCAAAAAAATAAAAATATAATACTATATGATCCAGCAATCCCACTACTGGGTGTATATCCAAAGGAAATAAAATCAGTATGTTGAAGAGACATCAGCACTCCAATGTATTAATATATTGCAGCACTACACACAATAGCCAAAATATACGATCAACCTAAATACCAAACACGGATGAATGGATAAAGAAAGTGTGAATAAATAAATAAATACATACATACATACATACACACACACACACACATAGTGAAATATTTTTCAGCCATGAAAAAGTTCCATAAAAAAATAAAATCCCATCATTTGGGACAACATGGATGAGTTTAGATGACATTTTCTTAAGTGAAATAAGCCAGGCACAGAGAGACAAACACCACATCATCTTAGTCATATATGATATCTTTAAAAAATATAACTCATAGTCATTAAGAGTATAATGATGATTACAAGAAACGAGAGAATAGGAGGAGGGGGAGATAGGGAGATGTTGGTTAATGCATACAATGTTACAGATAAGAGGAATATCTACTATGCAATAGAGTACAAGAACAGTAGTAAGGTGATTATAGCTAACAATAATGCATTTCAAATAGCTAGAAAAAAGGATTCTGAATGTTCTCACAACAAAGACATTATAAATGTTTAAGGTAATAGATACGTTAATTACCATGATTCGACCATTATACAACATATACCTGTATTAAAACATCGCATTGAACCCCATGAAACATGTGCATATTTTGTTTCAATTTAACATAATGACAATTTTGTGATGAAATGTATAAATATGCTTATGGAAAAGCTGATGGGTATCTTACTATAGTAAGATTTTTCTGTATTACCAATTGTCTATAATAAATTAATATTATCTTTACAATAATGTTATTAAAAACTTTAATTTTATAACATTATCCTTAAAAGTTTAAGGTATTGTTTCATAGAAAATTTACTCTATGACACCACTAATTAATTCACTCAGGTAAAAACAAAATTTATTGAGTGCCCACTACATGTAAAGACTTACCAGAAGATTTAAAGTAAGAAATGGGTTACTGTAACAACTTCATGAAATTTCTGGCCATTTGGAAGAATCATTAAAAAAAATGTTTTAACATCTGAATAAGACAGCTAAGTTTAGCACTCATATCTAACATCTCCCTCACAGATTAACAATAAAATAATAAGTAAATGTACCAGCAATGATAGGCATTATGGTGACCTACATGAACAAAACTAGAAGGTATTAATCTATAATACCTCTTCATGATAAAAGAGGTTCCCTAGCAAAATGCCACTCAACCGTCCTTTCCTGAATAAGAAAAATTCTGAAAACAAAGGTTAGTCGTAGGGCAGTCAAGAAGCATATCACTGGTATTCCTTCATCCATCTGGTGGAAAGCATAAATCAAGGAAGCCTGACATGGTCTATATATGATGCAGAAAGCCAGTATACTTTAGATCTAACTGCAGAAAAAAATATCTGGTGAAAAAAGTCTGGTAATTGTCACACCTTATAACTAGTATGGTAGCAATGGCAAAGGAGAAAGTATATTATAGAAAAGAGGACCCAGGCATAACGGCTGTATCAAATACCAACAAGAAAATGATGTATTAGTAAGCCTATGGTTATGTTCTATTCCCCACTACCAAAAGAGTGTTAGATCGACAGGTAATGCAAGCTTGCACATAAGAGTGTTGAGGTTACATTGTTGCTTGAAAGGTTCTAATATCATCTAATAACTCAGTAGCTATGGAATAGGAATAAAACTAAAGAGAAGCCATCCATTCTATTTTCTCTAAATTTTAAAACCACTCCAGATGGCTCCTCATTTATGGACACACAAACAGAAAAAAATCAAAATAAAATATAATGACAACTCAGCATTTGATATGCAAATAAGTACATAGTTTTGAAAAATAGTTGCTCTGCAACAGATGTGCAACATATAAAAATATCTTTGTGACAATCTTAATAAATTTTAAAAATATACACAGAAATTTAAGACAAAAGTTTACCCAAAGCATTTTTTCAATACGTATACCAATTTAAAAGAAGTGGGAATTATCAGATGCTAGAAATGAAGCAGAGATTCAAAATAAGAATAGTAAAGCTAAGTTCGAGCTAGCGACCAAATTTTACTACACATGGAATAGACAAATAAGAACTAGGAGGCATGGGTTCCAAAATCCAGCAGACCAAGAAGATATAATTCTTGGCATCCTAAAGGAAGCAAGCTAAACTGAACCATGTTCATAAAGTGATTCTATCAACTGGAGACACTATCTATGAAAAGGGTATTAAAACACATCACAAGCTCTACAAAAAGCAGAACAGAATTTTAAGTCCCCTGGGATATGTTTATGAAAGAAAAACATCACTTGTGAGAACTTAAAGTATATGTCAGGCTTATATGGTAATCTTAAATTCACATCACACATTTGGTGAACAAACCACCAAGTAAAATATTAATATAAATCTGCTCTGAAAACAAAAAAAACCCCATAGATACTGTAAAAGCACATGTAAATGGCCCTTGTAGATACATCCACAACCCAGGTTATACAAATATACTACAAGAAAGGAAGTGATAAAACTTTTTTTACATAAAGGACTACATAGCATTTTATGCTTTGCAGGCCAGTCTCTATCACAACTATTCCTTTCTGCAACTGTAGTGCAAAAGCAAACAAACATAATACAGAAATAACTGGGTAGAGTTGTACTTTGATAAAAGATTCTTTACATAAATCTGCAGCAGACCAGATTTGGCCTACCGACCTTGGTTTGCCAAACCCTGAAATGGAAGAGAAAAAAAATTCTAAATTAAATCTCAACATAAAAAATTCAAAAACACCATAAAAACCAGGAGATTAAAAAAAGAGAGAAAGTTGATTAAAACAAAGAATACACATAAAAGATAAAAATAGGTCAAGTGCAGTGGCTCACGCCTGTAATCCCAACAGGCTTGGGAGGCTGAGGTGGGCAGATCACGAAGTCAGGAGATCGAGACCATCCTGGCTAACATAGTGAAACTCTGTCTCTACTAAAAATACAAAAAATTAGCCAGGCAGGGTGGCGGGCGCCTGTAGTTCCAGCTACTTGGGAGGCTGACGCAGGAGAATGGTGTGAACCCGGGAGATGGAGCTTGCAGTGAGCCGAGATCACGCCACTGCACTCCAGCCTGGGCAACAGAGCAAGACTCTGTCTCAGAAAAAAAAAAAAAAAAAAAAGATATAAAGATACAAAAAATAAGGGGCCAGGCACGGTGGTGCACACCTGTAATCCCAGGACTTTGGGAGGCCAAGGTGGGTGGATCACCTGAGGTCAGGAGTTGAAGGACAGACTGGCCAACACAGCAAAACCCTGTCTCTACTAAATACAAAATTAGTCAGGTGTGGCTGCACGTGCCTGTAATCCCAGATACTCGGGAGGCTGAGGCAGGAGAATTGCTTGAACCCAGGAGGCGGAGGTTGCAGTGAGCCGAGATCGCGCCATTGCACTCCAGCCTGGGCAACCAGAGTGAAACTCTGTCTCAATAAATAAATAAGGAAGGAGGGAGGAGGGGAGGGAGGGAGGAGAGGAGGGGAGGGAGGGAGGGACGGAGGGGAGGGAGGGAGGGACGGAGGGAAGGAAGGAAGGAAGGAAGGAAGGAAGGAAGGAAGGAAGGAAGGAAGGAGGGAGGGAGGGAGGGAGGGAGGGAGGGAGGGAAGGAAGGAAGGAAGGAAGGAAGGAAGGAAGGAAGGAAGGAAGGAAGGAAATCATACCTGAAGAAGAAGGGTATGATGACAATGTCTCATCAAATAGAGAATATCAACAAAGAAATAAAAATTTTGAAGAAAAAACAAATGAAGTAGAAACGTACAATAACATACACTAGAAGAATTCAACAGAAGATCTGAACTGGTAGAAAAATAATCAGCAAGCTTAAAGTAGACTGACAGATTATATAATCTAAAATACAGAGAGAACTAGGAATGGAGAAAAGTAAGCAGAGCTTGGAAAAACATATGGGACATCATTAATTTTACCATCACATGAATAACAGAAACACTGGAAAGAGAGGAGGGAGAAAGAGAAAAGAAAATAAAAATTATTTGAAAACATAGTTTCTGAAAACTCAAATTTGATGAAAAACATTAACTTACACATCCAAGAAACCTAAAAAACTCTAAATAGGACAAACATAAAGAGATCCACAAAAAGACCCATTATAATTAAACTGATGAAAGCAACAACAAGGACAAAATCTTGAAAGAAGAGATAAAATCATTTCTCACTTACAAAAAAGCCCAATAAGATTAACAACTGATTTTAAATCAGAAATAATAGAGGCCAGTAAGCAGTATAATAATATATACTCAAAAGAACAATGCTAAGAAGCCTCTACCAAGCAAAGCTACCTTTAAAAAATTAGGGAAATAATGAGATTTCTAAATATTAAAAAATTAGGAGAATTAGATGCTAGAAGGCCAGTCATACAAGAAATACTAAAGGAAGTTGTTCAAGGAAAGCAAGTGACCCAGATGGTAGTTCAACTCCATGCAAAAAGAAAAACAGTACTGGTAATTATTGTGTAATAATAAATATAGGAAATGCATATTTATTTTCCTTTTTTCTGTTACCTGATATTTTTAAAGAATTATTTTTAAATATATGTATATAATGGTATTATTTGTCTTATAACCATAAAAATGTAGCATGTTTGCCAATAAAAGCACAAAATAGGTGAGTCAAGAAAACCGTATTGGGCTAAAGATATGATACCTGATGGTTTGGAGCCATGGGAACAAAAAAAGAAAGCCAGAAATGATAAAAAGATTAATATAATAAAAGCTATAAATATATACTTGCCCTCCTTTCATCACTCAAATTCTTTAAAAGATATAAAATTATATAAAGTAATAATTTTAATAAAGTACTGTTGGGTCCACAACATATATAGATGTAGTAGTAAAAATAAGACAAAAATGAAGAAAAAGAATAGACCTATATGAATAACATTATTATATCTCACTGGTAGTAATATAAATCTGAAAAATATTTTAACAAGTTAAAATGTATATGTTAAAGGTTTCTAGGTCTTTCATCTCCTTGGTTAAATTTATTCCTAAGTATTTTAATTATTTGTAGCTACTGTAAATGGTATTACCTTCTTGATTTCCTTTTCTCCTAGTCATTGTTCATGTATAAAAATGCTATTGATTTTTGTGTGTTGATTAGGCATTCTGTAACTTTACTGAATTCATTTGTCAGTACTAACAGTTTCTTGATAGAGTCTTTATGCTTTTCTACATATAAGATCATGTAACCTGCAAACAGGTACAATTTGACTCCCTTCTTTCCAGTTTAGATCCATTTAATGTCTTGCTTTTGCCTAATTGCTCAGTCTGAAGACTTTCAGTACTATGTTAAACAAGAGTGGTGCAAGTGGGCATCCCTGTGTTGTTCCAGTTCTTAAAAAAAAAAAAAAAAAAAAAAAGCTTTCAGCTTTCCCTCTTCAGTGTTATGATAGCTACGTTCAGACAAGCAAAAACAGGGAATTCATTACCAATAGCGAAGTCCTGAAACAGACGCTTCAGGAAGTAAAAGGACAATATTTGCCATCATAATAACAAATGAAAGTATGATGAAGCAAGAACACAAATAAGAAAGAGAAAGGACTCAAATGCTACCATTACAGAAAACTAAAAAACCACAATGATAAACAATAAGAGAGAAAGGAGCAAAGGATATATAAAACAACCATAAATCTATTAACAAAATGCCATAAATAAGCCCTCACATATCAAATAGTAACTTTTAATGTAAACAAATTAAACTTCCCACTTAAAAGACATAGACTTGCTGACCCCTCAAGGTCAGAGATCCCAGAAGAAGGAGCAGGCACCCATCTGTGCTGTTCTCCAGTCTCCTTGAGTGATATCTCTGGATGCAGAAGTGAAACAGATGAATAGGGGCTGAAGTGAACCCCCAGCAAACCACAGCAGTCCTACCTAAGAGTGACCTGATCATTGAAAGAAAAACAAACAGAAAGCAACAACAACAAAAGTCGCCACAAAAAAACCCTATCCAAGGGTAAACAGCCTCAAAGAAAACAGACAAACTGAAACTCAAACTCAAAACTAGACAAACTCAAGAAGATGAGAAAGAATCAACAACAACAACAACAAAAATGCCAAAAACCCAAAAGGCCAAAGTGCCTATTCTCCTCCGAATGATCACAACATCTCTCCAGCAAGGGTGCAGAACTGGACAGATGATGAGATGGACGAAGTCACAGAAGTAGGCTTCAGAAGGCGGGTAATAAAAAACTACGCTGAGCTAAAGGAAGCTAAAAACATTGATAAAAGGTTAGAGGAGCTGATAACTAGAATAACCAGTTTAGAGAGAAACATAAATGATCTGATGGAGCTGAAAAAAAAACAGCACAAGAACTTCATGAAGCAAACACAAGTATCAATAGCCGAAGTGACCAAGTGGAAGAAAAAAATGTAAGAGTTTGAAGACCACCTTGCTGAAATAAGGCATGCAGACAAGACTACAGAAAAAAAGAATGAAAAGAAACAAAGCTTCCAAGAAATATGGGACCTCATAAAGAAACCAAACCTGCAATTGATTGGAGTACCTGAAGTAGACAGGGAGAATGAAAACAAGCTGGAAAACACACTTCAGAATATTATCCAGGAGAATTTCCCCAACCTAGCAAGGCAGGCCAATATTCAAGTTCAGGAAATACAGAGAACACCACTAAGACACTCCATGAGAAGATCAACCAAAGACACATAATCATCAGATTCTCTAAGGGCAAAATGAAGGCAAAAGTGTTAATGGCAGCCAGACAAAAAGACCAGGTCACCTACAAAGGGAAGCCCAACAGACTAACAGTGGACCTCTCAGCAAAAACTCTACAAGCCAGAGGAGACTAGGGACCAATATGCAGCATTCTTAAAGAAAATAATTTTCAACCCAGAATTTCATATCCAGCCAAACTAAGCTTAATAAGAGAAGGAGAAATAAAATATTTTCTAGACAAGCAAATCCTAAGGGATTTTGTTACCACCAGGCCTGCCTTGCAAGAGATCCTAAAAGAAGCACTAAATATGGAATGGAAAAGCCGGTACCAACCACTACAAAAACACACTGAGATATAAATATCAATGACACTATGAAGAAACTGCATCAACTAGTGTGCCAAATAACCAGACAGTATCATGATGACAGGATCAAATTTACACATAACAGTATTAACCTTAAAAGTAAATGGGCTAAATCCCCCAATTAAAAGACACAGACTTGCAAACTGGATAAAGAGTCAAGACCAATCAGTGTGCTGTATTCAGGAGACCAATCTCATAGGCAAAGACACACATAGGCTCAAAATAAAGGGATGGAGGAAAATTTACCAAGCAAATGGAAAGTAAAAAAAAAAAAAAAAAGCAGGGAATGCAATACTAGTCTCTGACAAACAGACTTTAAACCAACAAAGACAAAAATGCATTACATAATGGTAAAGAGAACAATTCAACAAGAAGAGTTAACTATTCTAAATATATATGCACCCAATACAGGAGCACCCAGATTCATAAAACAAGTTCATAGAGACCTACAAAGAGACTTAAACTCCCATGCAATAATAATGGGACACTTTAACACTCCATTGTCAATATTAGACAGATCAAGACAAAAAATTCACAAGGATATTCAGGACTTGAACTCAGCTCTGGATCAAGTGGACCTAACAGACATCTACAAAACTCTCTACCCCAAACCAACAGAATATACATTTTTCTCAGTGCCACATGGCACTTATTCTAAAATTGACCACATAATTGGAAGTAAAACACTCCTTAGTAAATGGAAAAGAACTGAAATCATTACAAATAGTCTCTCAGACAACAAGGCAATCAAATTAGAACTCAGGATTAAGAAATTCACTCAAAACCACACACTTACATGGAAATTGAACAACCTGTTCCTGAATGACTCTTTGGTAAATAATGAAATTAATGGAGAAAACAAGAAGTTCTTTGAAAACAATGAGAACAAATACAAAATACCAGAATCTCTGGGACACAGCTAAAGGAGTGTTCAGAGGAAAATTTACAGCACTAAATGCCCACGTGAGAAAGCTGGAGAGATCTCAAATCAACACCCTAACATCACAACTAAAAGAACTAGAGAAGCAACAGCAAACAAATCCAAAAGCTAGCAGAAGACAAGAAATAACTGAGATTAGAGCAGAACTAAAAGAGATAGAGACATGAAAAACCCCCCAAAAAATCAATGAATCCAGGAGCTGGTTTTTGAAAAACTAACAAAATAGAGAGAATGCTAGCTATACTAATAAAGAAGAAAAGAAAGAAGAATCAAATAGACATAATAAAAAAATGATAAAAGGGATAGGACCACCAACTCTATAGAAATACAGACTACCATCAGTGAATACTATAAACACCCCTATGCAAATAAACTAGAAAACCTAGAAGAAATGGATAAATTCCTTGACACATACACACAACCTCCCAAGACTAAACCAGGAAGAAGTTGAATCCCTGAATAGACCATTAACAGTTCTGAAATTGAGGGAGTAATTAATAGCCTACCAACCAAAAAAAGCCCAGGACCAGACAGATTCACAGCCAAATTCTACCAGAGGTACAAAGTGGAGCTGGTACCATTCCTACTGAAACTATTCCAAACAACTGAAAGGGAGAGACTCCTTTCTAACTAATTTTATGAAGCCAGCATCAACCTGATACCAAAACGGGGAAGAGACACAACAAAAAGAAAATTCTGGCCCATTTCCCTGATGAACATCAATGTGAAAATCCTCAATAAAATACTGGTAAACCAAATCCAGCAGCACATCAAAATACTTATCCACCAGAAGTCGACTTCATCCCTGGGATGCAACGCTAGTTCAACATATGCAAATCAATAAACGTAACTCCTCACATAAACAGAACCAAAGCCAAAAAGTACATGATTATCTCAATAGATGCGGAAAAGGCCTTTGATAAAATTCAACATCCTTTCATGTTAAAAACTCTCACTAAACTAGGTATTGATGGAACATAGCTTGATAATAGGAGCTTCTTATGACAATCCCACAGCCAATATCATATTAAATAGGCAAAAGCTAGAAGCATTTGCTTTGAAAACCAGTACAAGACAAGAATGCCCTCTCTCACCACTCCTATCCAACATGGTACTGGAAGTTCTGGCAAGGGCTATCAGGCAAGAGAAAGAAATGAAGGTATTCAAACAGGAAGAGAAGAAGTCAAGTTTTCTTTGTTTGCAGACAACACGATTTTTTGTTTAGAAAACCCCATCATCTCAGCCCAAAAACTACTTAAACTGATAATCAACTTCAGCAAAGTCTCAGGATACAAAATCAATTTGCAAAAATCACCAGCATTCCTTTACACCAACAATACACAAGAGGAGAGCCAAATCATGAATGAACTCCCATGCACAATTGTTACAAAGAGAATATAATACCTAGAAATACAGCTAACAAGGGATGTGAAGGATGTCTTCAAGGAGAACTACAAAGCACTGCTCAATGAAATAAAATAGGACATAAACAAGTGGAAAAACATTCTATCCTCATGGATAGGAAGAATCAATATCGTAAAAATGGCCACACTGCCCAAAGTAATTTATAGATTCAATGCTATTCCCATCAACCTACCATTGACATTCTTCACAGAATTAGAAAAAACTACTTTAAATTTCATATGGAATCAAAGAAGACCTCCATATAGCCAAGACGATCCTAAGCAAAAAGAACATGGCTGGAGGCATCATGCTACCTGACTTCAAACTATACTACAAGACTACAGTAACCAAAACAGACATAGACCAACGGAACAGAACAGAGACCTCAGAAATAACACCACACATCTACAACCATCTGATCTTCAACAAACCTGATAAAAGCAAGCAATGGGGAAAGGATCTCCTATTCAACAAATGGTGCTGGGAAAACTGGCTTGCCATATGTAGAAAACTGAAACTGGAACCATTCCTTACACCTTATATAAAAATTAACTCAAGGTGGATTAAAGAGTTAAATATAAAACCCCAAACCATAAAAAACCCTAGAAGAAAACCTAGGCAATAACATTCAGGACACAGGCATGGGCAAAGACTTCATAACGAAAATCCCAAAAGCAGCTGCAACAGAAGTCAAAATTGACAAATAAGATCTAATTAAACTAAAGAGCTTCTGCACAGCAAAAGAAACTATCATCAGTGTGAACAGGCAACCTACAGAATAGCAGAAAATTTTTGCAATCTACCCATCTGACATAGGTCTAATATCCAGAACTTACAAGGAACTTAAACAAATTTACAAGAAAAAAATTAACAACTCCATAAAAAATCGGGCAAAGGATATGAACAGACACTTCTCAAAAGAAGACATTTACACAGCCAACAAACATATGAAAAAAAGCTCAACATCAGTGATCATTAGAGAAATGCAAATCAAAACCACAATGAGATACCATCTCACACCAGTCAGAATGGCGACTATTAAAAAGTCAAGAAACAACAGATGCTGGCGAGGCTGACATAGGCTCGTTTTTACACTGGGATTCCTCAAGGATCTAGAACCAGAAATACCATTTGACCCAGCAATCCCATTACTGGGATTATAATCATTCTAAATAAAGGAATATAAATCATTCTACTATAAAGACACATGCACATGTATGTTTATTATAGAACTACTTGCAATAGCAAAGTCATGGAACCAACCCAAATGCCTATTAATGATAGACTGGATATAGAAAATGTGGTTCACATACACCATGGAATACTGCGTAGCCATAAAAAGTAATGAGATCATGTCCTTTGCAGGGACATGGATGAAGCTGGAAGCCATCATCCTCAGCCAACTAACACAGGGACAGAAAACGAAACACTGCATGTTCTCACTCCGAAGTGGGAGTTGAACAATGAGAACACATGGACACAGGGAGGGGAACAACATGTACCAGGGCCTGTTGCGAGGCTGGGGGTAAGGGGAAGGAATTCAGAGGATGGGTCAATAGGAGCAGCAAACCACCAGTTGCACATATGCTTATGTAACCTGCAAGTTCTGTACATGTATCCCAGAACTTAAACTAAATAACTAAATATTAAAAAAGAAATGAAAGCTAATCATGATATTCCACGAATTCATTTAGCCTATCTAATGATTCTAAACAGAATACCACCTGCATAAACTGAGACAGATATAGTCTATGGAATAAATTTTTATCTTTGACATTTTAGTCTCATTTTCATTGTTCTTTTTTTCTAAAGCTAAATTTTCTTTATTATAAGAACAGAAAACTCCTTCTTGGATCCCTTAAGCAGAAACTGAAATTGTTTCCATCACATTATTATTACCTGGACACTGGATAAAGGACCACTCATAGTTCTTTTCTTTGGGGCAAAGATTGGTGTCAAGAACCATCTCATTGTGGTGCATTCCAATAAGCTTCATTGGTCCCCGTGAAGAACCTTCAATGCAATGTCCTCTTCCTGTATTACTAGGATCATTGCACCAGCCACATCCAGGCTGTTCCAAACACTGTCCACAGGTTCTCAATCCAGAACAATTTTGAGCTGCGTGACAGGAACATTGACAAATATGTTAACCTGACTATACATTCAAACAGAATTATAGCCTAATAAAAAAATAAATATATCATGATAAAAACAATGAAAGGTCATCTAAAGTTAACGTAAACATTTTTGCAATAATACTTAAGGGACAGCAATTACTAAAAGCAAATAAAGCATACATCACAAACAAAGAGGAGATAAACAGGCCACCACAGGAGTGAAAAAAGGTGTGGTTAACCATGACATGGAGAAAAATAAAATCAGTAATTGAAGACCCCTGAAAATTCTGGCAGTACTAGAACTTTTGGGGAGCTCATTTAGGGCCCTACAGACCACCTTTATTATTGTCTGTGATATAAAGCCACGTTAGTCATTCTTATTGTGCCTCGTAAGGACCTTCAATGAAAGAACTCTGTATTCTGCCTGTGGACATTCAGTGTAAGTGATGTCTGCCCATTTCCTGAGATTGCTGGGCTATATTTGGACTACCTGTTATGGACAATGCTCCTCACAAGGGTCCCAGATACTAGTATTTGGCTACTATGTGATGAATAAACTTAATCTCATCCAAAAAGCCAAGCTGGGTGGGAACATGAAAACCTGGTACTCTCCTTCAGCCAGGCAACCAGAGCACACATTCTAATTTTCAGGGCTGTAAAATAACACTCCATGACCCATTTGCTGATACTCAACCTTTGTTATTGTTGGTTTTTCGTCTTTTTGTTTTTTGATTCAGGTATAACCTATGAGACTCAGCAAAGACTATGAATATGGTGATGTTTGCCAAAGATAAGCAGACATTATAGTCGAACATCACAGACATAGCCATTGCTATGAAATGTTTTAAACTTTTACTTAACAACCAAAGCATCTTACATTAAGCTGAGAGACTTTTCATATTTACATAGTTACTTTTACTATTATTTAGCTAGGAATATTATATTTTGTCTTGGGGATTGATTATAAATAGAAGATAGTGACAAACATACAAGGCATCATGAATGATGTCTTCTGGTCACATGAAAGAAAAAACAATGACAGAAAAAAAATGGTAGATTTCTGGCAGACTCAATTTCATTGTATAATGTTAATGGCTTAGCTGCCACTCAGTGTTTAATACTACTGGAAACAAAAACATTCCTAAGAAAACTACAAACAACAATGGCACGAACTTCTCAGTGAACATCAGGAACTTGATATCGTTGACTGTGCACAGATAAAAGAATATTGGATTTAAAAATTTACCAATTATAACGTTATTTGTAGTTGTGAATCCTTTGGGGCGTAAGAATCTCATACCTTCATAGGAAGGTAGAGAGTAAGTATCATCTCCCGTATTTTCTTGATAAGAAATTAAAAAGGAAGAATACTCTTTGAGTCATTAAATAAAAGTGGCTAGCGTTAAATTAGTAGATACGTAATTCATTGACACAGAATCCTTCTTTAAAATCTTACATTTTTTCAACAGTACACAGTCCTAAATGACACAATTTTAAAAATCCTTAGATAACTGAACATTTCCTATTTACCATATCCCTCCTTAGTTTTGTTGGTTTAAAACATTTATTGTATGTCTATGATTACAGTTAGCCCACAGTTTTGTTAACTAGTTTATTCTAATTGTTTTCAAAAGTATATTGGGTTACTATGCTATCAATAGGACATAAGGGAAAATATCTGATTAGTAATATTGGCTTGGCATTCCAATTATTTACTAACATGTAATGATTTGTATCATATATCATCTGAGGAGAAAGTAAATCTTTAGTGGGACTCACCCTGAATAAATCAAATTTTCTAATATTGTTATACAGGTATTTCCTAAGAAAGTAAGTTTTATTTTAAAACTATCTTTTGCACGTTGTGCACATGTACCCTAAAACTTAAAGTATAATAATAATAAAATTTAAAAAAAAAGAAAGAAAGGATCATGATACCTACTTTAGCAACAGCCAGATTTTACCTGTGGACACCACCTATTGACCTAAAGTCTGAATTGTTCAACCCAGTGAATAAAATACTGGTGAAAGAAAAAATAAATAAATAAAAAAGTACACACCACTGGCGAATGAAATAAGCTTCATGATACCTCTGCCATTCCAACCCCACAGGAGACAGTGCACCTGCTTATAAATGGAGCACATCACTACTACAACCAGCATCTGAGAATACCACCATGAAAAGGCTCCCTATGACCAAGGAATTCATATAGAGTCTTCATGACTGAAAGCACCAAGAGCCAAATTAGATTAAAATAAACTACAAACATTGAAGTCACATCCTCAACGGGAAAAAAAGAAATGAAAAAAGCACAGTTGAATCAAAAATAAATTCAAAAATAATTATAAGAGCCTACAGAAATAAGAAGGAACCAGAAAAATAATTCTGGCAATATGAAAAAATAGGGTTTTATAATACCGCCAAAAGATCACACTAGCTCTTCAGCAATAGATCCAAACCAAGATGAAATCCTTGAAATGCCAGAAAAAGAATTCAGAAGGTTGACTACTATGTTACTCAAGGAGATAAAAGAGAAAGGTGAAAACCAACATAAGAAAATTAAAAAAAAAAACAATTCAGAATACAAATACAATTTTTAAGAAAACAATACATTTAAAAAAAAAAACTTCTGGAAATGAAAGGCACATTTAGAAAATTGCAAAATGCAAGTGGAAAGTTTTAACAATACTTGTCTTAGACAAATACTACTCTAAGACAAAGTAGAAGAAATAATTTCAGACCTCATAGGCAAAGCTTTTGAATTATACCAAACAAAAATAAAGAAAAAATAATTTTAAAAAGGAACAAAGTCTCCAAGAAATATTAGATTAGGTAAAACAGCCAAACCTAACAATCACTGGTGTTCCTGAGAGAAAAGAAAAAGAAAAACATTTGAAAAACTTATTTGAGGGAATAACTTGAGAAAAACATCCCTGGCCTTGCTAGAAATGTAGACACCCAAATACAAGAAGCTCAAAGAGCTCCTCAGAGATTCATTGCACAAACGACATTACCAATGTATATAGTCATCATTCTATCTGAAGTCAACATGAATAAAAGAATTCTAAGAGCACTAAGACAAAAGTATCAGATAACCTATAAAGAAACACCTATCAGACTAATAGTAGACTTCTCAGCAGAAACCTTACAAGCCAGAAGGGATCAAGGTTCTCTCTTTACCCTCCTTAAGCAGAATAACTGCCAGCCAATAATTTTGTATCCAGCAAAACTAACTTTCATAAATGAAGGAGAAATAAAGTCCTTTTCAGACAAGCAAATGCTAAGGATTTTGTCACTACCAGACCAGCCCTATAAGAAAAGCTAAAAAGAGTTCTAAATCTTAAAATGAAAGGTCAATATGCACCAGAATAGAACCTCTTGAAAGTATAAAACTCACAGGGCCTATAAAGTAATAACACAATGAGGAAAACAAAGTAACCAGGTAACCATCAATATGATGACTAGAAACGTACCCCGCATCTCAATATTAATGTTACATGTAAATGGTATAAATGCTCCACATAAAACACATAGACTGGTAGAATGGATGAAAACCACAAACCAAATATCTGCTATCCTCAAGAAACACATCTAACATTTAAAGATTCTTATAGACTCATGGTAAAGGGGTGGAAAAAGATATTCAATGCAAATGGAAACCAAAAGCAAGCAGGAGTAGTATTCTTGTATCAGATAAAACAGACTTTAAAGGAACAACAGTAAAGAAAAAAACAAAGAGGTTCATTATATAATGATAAAAGTATCAATGCAACAAGAAGATATTACAATCTAAAATACATATGCACCTAACACTAGAGCTCCCAAATTCATAAAACAAACAGTACTAGACCTAACCAGATCATCAAAGCAGAAAGTCATCAAAGAAACACTGGACTTAAATTACACTCTAGAACAAATGGACCTAACAGATATTAACAGAACGTTCTACCCAAGAACTGCAGAATATGCATTCTTCTCATCAGCACATGGAACATCTTCCAAGATAGACCATATGACAGGCCGCAAAACAAGTCTCAATAAGTTCTAAAAAATCAAAATTGGCCGGGCACGGGGGCTCAGGCCTGTAATCCCAGCACTTTGAGAGGCCAAGGTGGGTGGATCACGAGGTCAGGAGTTTGAGACCAGCCTGACCAACATGGTGAAACCCCGTTTCTACTAAAAATACAAAAAGTAGCCGGGTGTGCTGGCATGTGCCTGTAATCCCAGCTACTCGGGAGACTGAGGCAGGAGAATTGCTTGAATCCAGGAGGCAGAGGTTGCAGTGAGCCAAGATTGTGCCACGGCACTCCAGCCTAGGCCACAGAGCAAGACTCTGTCTCAAAAAAATAAAATAAAATAAATAAAAATAAAAATCATATCAAGTATCTTCTCAGACCACAGTAGAATGAAACTAGAAATCAATTCCAAAAGGAAACTTCTAAACTATATAAACACATGAAAATTTAACAATCTGCTCCTGAACGATTTTGGGGTTAACAATTAAATCAAGATTGAAAGTTTAAATTCTGCAAAAAGAACAATAACTGTGATATAAGTTATCTAAACCTTGAATATAGCAAAAGCTGTGCCAAGAGAAAAGTTTATAGCACTAAATGCCTGCATCAAAAAGTCTGAAAGATCACACACTGACAACCTAATGTCACATCTCAAAGAACTACAGAAACAAGAAAAAACCAAATCCAAAGCTAGCAGAATAAAATAAATAACAAATATCAGAGTAGAACTAAATAAAACTGAAACCAAGAAAATACAAAAGACCAATGAAATGAAAAGTTGTCTTTTTGAAAAGATAAAATTGATAGACCATTAGCTAGATTAACAAAGAGAGGATTCAAATAAGTTTAATTAGAAATGAAAATGGAGACATTACAAACAACATCATAGAAATACAAAAGATCATTTGAGACAACTCTGAACACTTCAATGCATACAAACTAGAAAATCTAGTGGAAATGGAAAAATTCCTGGAAACATACAACTCTCCTAGCTTAAATCAGGAAGAAATCAAAATCCTGAACAGATTGATAACAAGCAGCGGGACTGAATCAGTAATACAAATTTGCCAGCCAAAAAAAGTCAAGGGCCAGGGGATTCACAGCCGAATTCTACTAGATATTCAAAGAATTGGTACCAATCCTACCGAAACTGTTGCAAAAGACTGAGAAATAGGAAATTTTTCCTAACTCATTCTATGAAGCCAGTATCACCCTGATAGCAAAGTCAGGGAAGAACATAAGAAAACTACAGACTAGTAAATTTGTTTGAGTTCATTGTAGATTCTGGATATTAGCCCTTTGTCAGATGAGTAGGTTGCAAAAATTCCCATTCTGTAGGTTGCCTGTTCACTCTGATGGTAGTGTCTTTTGCTGTGCAGAGAAGCTCTTTAGTTTAATTAGATCCCATTTGTCAAAACAAACAACCCCATCAAAAAGTGGGTGAAGGATATGAACAGACACTTCTCAAAAGAAGACATTTATGCAGTCAAAAAACACATGAAAAAATGTTCATCATCACTGGCCATCAGAGAAATGCAAATCAAAACCACAGTGAGATACCATCTCACACCAGTTAGAATGGCCATCATTAAAAAGTCGGGAAACAACAGGTGCTGGAAAGGATATGCAGAAATAGGAACACTTTTACACTGTTGGTGGGACTGTAAACTAGTTCAACCATTGTGGAAGTCAGTGTGGTGATTCCTCAAGGATCTAGAACTAGAAATACCATTTGACCCAGCCATCCCACTACTGGGTATATACCTAAAGGATGATAAATCATGCTGCTATAAAGACACATGCACACGTATGTTTATAGCGGCACTATTCACAATAGCAAAGACTTGGAACCAACCTAAATGTCCAACAATAATAGACTGGATTAAGAAAATGTGGCACATATACACCATGGAATACTATGCAGCCATAAAAAATGATGAGTTCATGTCCTTTGTAGGGACATGGATGAAACTGTAAACCGTCATTATCAGTAAACTATCGCAAGGACAAAAAACCAAACACCGCATGTTCTCCCTCACAGGTGGGAATTGAACAATGAGAACACATGGACACAGGAAGAGGAACATCACATACCGGGGTCTGTTGTGGGGGATGGGGGGAAGGGGGAGGGATAGCATTAGGAGATATACCTAATGCTAAATGACAAGTTAATGGGTGCAGCACACCAACATGGCACATGTATACATATGTAACAAACCTGCATATTGTGCACATGTACCCTAAAACTTAAAGTATAATAATAATAAAATTTTTAAAAAAAGAAAAAAAAATCCTGTTTTTAAAAACTACCCAGAAGGTAGCATACTCTACTACACAGTTGCATATTTTTTAAACAGAAAATTGGAGCTTAAACTAAATTTTTTCTTTTTGCTTACAACACATTTGGAACATCTTTTTATGCTATTAAATGCAATATTTATATTTTTTAAAAAAGGAAAAAGAAAACTACAGACTAATATCTCTGATGAACATAAATGAAAAAATCCTCAACAAAATACTAACAAGCTGAATCCAATGGCATGTCAAAAAGATAATTCATCATGATCAAGTAGGTTTCATCCCAGGGATGGTTCAACATGTGCAAGTCAATAAATATGATTCATCATATAAAATGAATTAAAAACAAAAGTGATATGATAATCTCAAATAATTACAGGAAAAACATTCATTAAAATTCAGCATATCTTTATAATTAAAAACCATCATCAAACTAGGCAGAGAAGGAACATACCGCAAAATAATAAAAGCCATATATGACAAACCCACAGCAAACATCATAGTGAATGGGGAAATGTTGAAAGCATTACCCCTAAGTACTAGAAGAAGATAGGTAGGCCCACTTTCATCACTTCTATTTAATATAGTACTGGAAATCCTACCCAGAGCAATCAGGCAAGAGAAAGAAATAAAGGGCATCCAAATAGGAAACAAGGAAGTCAAACTATCCTTTTTTGCCAGTGATATGACTGTATACCTAGAAAAACCTAAAGACAAAGATGTGATTTTATACGTACACCTAGAAAACCCTAAAGACTTTGATATGATCGTACACCTAGAAAACTCTAAAGAGCCTTCCAAAAGACTCCCAGATTTGATAAATCAATTCAGTGAAGTCTAAGGTTACCAAAACAATGTACACCAATCAGTAGCACTGCTATACACCAAAAATGACCAACCTGAGAATCCAATCAAGAACTCAACCCCTTTTACAACAGCTGCAAAAATAAAATACCTAAGAATATACTTAACCAAGGAGGTAAACTATCCCTCCAAGGAGAACTACAAAACACTGCTGAAAGAAATCACAGATGACAAAAACATGGAAACACATCCCACACTCAAGGGTTGGAAGAATTGATATCATGAGAATAATCATACTGCTCAAAACGATCTACAGGTTCAGTGCAATTCCAGTGAAATCACCAACATCATTTTTCACAGAATTAAAAAAAAATCCTAAAATTCATATAGAACCAAAAAAGAGCCTAAATAGCCAAACCAATCCTAAGTAAAAATAACAAATCTGGAGGTACCATATCACCCGACTTCAAATTATACTAAAAGACTATAGTAATCAAAACATCATAGTATTAGTATAAAAGTAGACACATAGAAAAATGGGGATACACAGAAAAATGGAACAAAATAGAGAACCCAGATATAAAGCTGAATACTTACAACCAATTGATTTTTTGGCAAATTATACAGAAACATAAATTGGGGAAAGGACACCCTATTCAATAAATGGTGCTGGGATAACTGGATCAACACATGTAGAAGAATGAAACTGGATCTATGTCTCTCACCATATACAAAAATCAACTCAAGATGGATTAAAGATTTAAATCTAACATCTGAAACCATAAAAATTCTGGAAGAAACCTAAGGAAAACTCTTCTGGACATTGGCATAAGCAATTTATGACTAAGACCCCAAAATCAAATGCGACAAAAACAAAAATATATAAAAGGAACCTAATTAAACTCAAAAGCTTCTACACAGCAAAATAGATAATTATCCAAGTAAACAGACAACCCACAAGACAGGAGAAAATATTTGCAAACTATGCATCTGACAAAGGACTAATATCCAGAATCTACAAGGAACTCAAACATATCAACAAGAAGAAAACAAATAATCCCATCGAAAAGTAGACAAATGACATAGATATTTGTCAAAAGATGACACACAAATGGCCAACAAAAGTGAAAAATGTTCCACATCACTAATCATCAGGGAAATGTAAATTTAAACCACAATGAGATATCACCTTACCTAGGCAAAATGGACATTATTAAAAAGTCAAAAAACAATAGATGTTGGCATGGATATGGTGAAAAGGGAAAGCTCATACGATGCTGGTGGTAATGTAAATTATCACAACCTCTATGAAAAACAGTATGAAGGTTTCCTGAAAAACTAAAAGTAGATCTACCATTCAATCCAGTAATCCTACTACTGGGTATCTACCCAAAGGAAAATAAGTCATTATATCAAAAAGACACCTGCACACATGTGTTTATCACAGCACAACTCACAACTGCAAAGATATGGAACTAACCTAAGTGACAATCTAGTGACAAGTGGATAAAGAAAATGTGTTATACATACACCAGGGAATATTAATGAGCCATTAAAAAGAAGAAAGTAATGTCTTTTGCAGCAACTTGGATGGAGCCAACAGCATTGTTCTAAGTGAAGTAACTCAAGAATGGAAAAACAAATAGTATGTGTTGTCACTTATAAGTGACAGCTAAGCTATAGGTTCACAGAGGCATACAGAGTGGTATAACTGACACTGAAGACTCAGAAGAGCAAAGGAGGGAGATGAGGGATTAAAAAAACTATATGCTGGGTACAACGTACACTACTCAGGTGACAGGTGCACTAAAATCTCAGACTTCACCAGTGTGCAATTAATCCATATAACTACAAACCAATTGTACCCCTAAAGCCACTGAAATTTTAAAAATTTAATTTAATTAAAAAAAAATAAATGGTCCTTATACGACTAAAATTTCAAAATCAAAAAATAGAAAAGATAATCATTAAAATATCTTAAGATGCATTATGGACACATTAAATCTGAACTATTCTCAATACAACATTCTTATTCATGCTTCCAAACAGCTGGGGAAATCTTAGGTTACATAGAGAATCCTGGGTTTTCTGTACTGACAATGAGAAACTATTAATCCTCTAGTTCTGCTTATCTATTAGATTTTAGCCTTTACTAATAAGTTCAAAAATGTCAAGTTCAGAGCAACATCCTAATTCTCTTGGATTTCATTTCAGATATAAAAATATTAAATAAAGGAATGTTGATTTTGTTTTTGTTCAAGAGTAGAAAGCAACATGAATTGCTAAATAATTAACAGAAAATTAATTAATATTTAGTAGGGACTCAAAAACTGACATGTGCTAATTTTTCTTCTCTTTCTTATAGAAAATAATATACGAGAAACCTTATGCAGGCTATGCTATTGTTCCTAAAGTTATGTGTGGTATAAGGACTTGTATGAAATATGGGTAATTGGAGCAATCCTGTTTGTTTTATTTATTTTTGGCTTTTCAAAAGATCAAGTTGTAAAATATTCGATATTGTTTTTCAAATGAGTAAGAATATTAAAAAATCAATCTAAGAAATTGTCATCAAATTTTAAAAATGATTACCTTCCTTAATTGTTAAAGTGTTTAAATTGAACACATAAACTTACAAATAGTGAAAAATATATAGATTTGTGAGATAATACCTTATCCTCAAGTTGCGTATTATTCTATTTTTACTATATCAATGTAATTGAACTTTCATTTGAACCTTTATACATTTAGGACTACATCTCCTATTATTGCTTTAAACATTGCCCGGGAATTCATTTTCACAAGTAGAATATCTGACTACCCAAAATATATCAATTATTAATAATGCCAATTATTAGCAAAGCTTTCTCAGAAACCATTAGTCAAAAACTGTCTTAAAATGTATTTCCTCTCTTCAATTTGTGAATTTTAAACAATGATATCACAATATTATAACTGAAAAATACTGGAGAATATTGCAAAATCCTATTTGTTTCTCATTTCCAAAGAAAAGTTTCCCTTAATTTCTATTTACCAGTAAACCTCAAATGAACATTAAGGCAACTTTCTGAAGGCAACTAAAAGACCACTTCCAATACAAAGTTTTGTTGATAAGTATAAAAATATTTGAAATACTCAGATGTTAAATGAATAGACGTGTAGTAGAAAACCATAATGTAAATATATTATATATAATTTATCCTGAAAAGTTATAAAGCTAAAGTCAAAAGCATACTAAAACCATCGCCAAGAAGCTGACATCTATGAAAGAGTAACACTCAGCTACTTTTAACTTGTATTTTGAACAAGAATGTCATTTTACTCCTAGTCCCTATTGTACCTCCTGGCATTTCTTCACTACCCTACAAATGTTGGTTGGTTAAAAACATGGGAAATATTAAATGTAATGAAGGAGTTTATTATTAACAAACAGTGGATCACTGCCAGGTAACTACTTCTTCCAGAAATACAAAGTCTCCTTGAGGCAATGTTCAATGCCCTTCTTCCCCACAACGACACACAGGATGTATAATAAAAAACCTGTGGAGGCCGGGCGCAGTAGCTCACACCTGTAATCCCAGCATGTTGGGAGGCCAAGGTGGGCAGATTACTTGAAATCAGGAGTTCAAGACCAGCCTGGCCAACATGGTGAAACCCCGTTTCTACTATAAACACAAAAATCAGCCAGGCATGGGGCAGGCGCCTGTAGTCCCAGCTACTCGGGAGGCTGCAGCAGAATTGCTTCAACCCAGGAGGCGGAGATTGCACTGGGCCAAGATTGTGCCCCTGCACTCAAGCCTGGGTGACAGAGTGAGACCCTGTCTCAAAAAAAACCAAAAACAAACAAACAAAAAAAAACCCCGTGAAATAGAAATAACTGTTAGAGTAGTATTGGACATTATCAGCACAAATGATCTATACATAGCTTCAGGAAAGTCGAACATGACAACAGAACAGAGAAAGGAAGTATAGAGAAGAAAAAATAGCAAACTACACTATCTGCTCAAGGAACAAATGGTAGAAGTAGACAGTGAAGCCTCTATAATAATCAAGAAAACAAAAGAAGCAAAAGATCAAAAACAAGAGACACAATGGCAGACCTGAAGACCTGACTTATGCTTGCCTAGCTGACAGTCCCACCAGCGGTATTTAGTTATAATTATTTGATTTGTCAATGGTAGAAATTTAATTCATACTTGTGTGAAAATAGTGAATTATGTTTCATTAACCTTCTCAAAAAAGTCAGTTACGACGGGCGCGGTGGCTCACGCTTGTAATCCCAGCACTTTGGGAGGCCGAGGCGGGCGGATCACGAGGTCAGGAGATCGAGACCACGGTGAAACCCCGTCTCTACTAAAAATACAAAAAAATTAGCCGGGCGTGGTGGCGGGCGCCTGTAGTCCCAGCTACTCGGAGAGGCTGAGGCAGGAGAATTGCTTGAACCCGGGAGGCGGAGCTTGCAGTGAGCCGAGATTGCGCCACTGCACTCCAGCCTGGGTGACAGAGCAAGACTCCGTCTCAAAAAAAAAAAAAAAAAAAAAAAAAGTCAGTTACAACAATTTTTATATTTGCACTGTATAATTACAGTGTTCTCAAAAAACTTATTTCAACTAAATAAAAAGTCCCAAGTAAAGGATTATAAAAGAAAAAATAGCTAAATATTAGCAAACAAAAATATAAAAAATGCAAATAGAGTTAAGAAATATTAAGATATATATAGAAGTTCCAGCAACTATTTTAATATTTGCAACAAGAGGCAAGAGAAGAAAACATGTATTTTAAGACATTACAGAACATTTTTAGCAGATGAAGAAACAAACTACTCTTCAGGTTTAAAGAGCCAATGAGAAAATCTAAAAAATCTAAAAATCCTTTTCTTCAATGAGAAACTGTAAAAAAAATTAATTTTAAAGATCCACATCAATCACAGAAAAACTGAATTAAAACAATGAAAAATTGTAGAATGCCAACAAGAAAGAAAAAAATCTTAAAAGCTCCCAAAGCAGGGATAAAAAAGATGTTCCAAAAAGGAATGAAAATTAGATTGGCATTGGAATTCTCATCTACAACACTGAATGCTAAAGAGGTTCAAGGAAAAAATTATTTAGAATACCACATTTAGCCATTTTATCATTCAACTGAAAATGAAAAGTACACTTTTAGACATGCAAAGACTCAAAAGTTTATGTCACAATTTATTTGAAAGAAATTACTAAAGATTATTTACCAATGGTTAAAACGGTAAAATTTATGTTATGTGTGTTATACCACCAAAAAAAATTGTAAAAAAACAAAAAAGTAGAACAAGTGAGAAGGAATGGGATATAAGAAAAACTTGTGAGAACATAAGCTTAATCCTAAATAATTTTTAGAAAGTTGTTAAGAGTATAAGAGCTTAGACTTTCACAAACCAGTTTTTCCCTACTTTTTAGCCTTTTTTATTGTGAAATATAACACATATACAATTACATAAAGAAAAATATAAGATTAATAAATTCCTATAAAACACACACTCTGGACCCACACAAAGCCTAGAAGTGGAGCATTGCCTCTCTTGTTTCATTTCCTAATCAGCACTCCTAAACTTCTCCCAGCAACATCCTCTAGCTGACATTTTTGAGAATAAACTTTTGCCTTACTCTATAGTTTTACCACCTAAATACGCATTTCTAAACAATATAGTGCAGTTTTGACTATTTTTTAACTTTATACTCAAATGTAGTCAAACAGTATGTAATCTTTCATGTCTAGCTTCTTTCATTGAACAATAATGTTTGTGGAGAGACAAGCATGACTATTGAGGCAGGAGAAGGTGCGCATTGTCTCATTCCCCGCAAGTCTTCAACTCTTGTATTCATCTCTCCTGGGCAGCTGGCTCCTAGTTTTGAAATGTTTTGCTGTGCTAAAAAGGCCATTGTATGCCTGCAACCACCACACTGCCACACACTTGATCAGGTACAACACCCCCATTCCTTATCACAATTCCTAAAAAGGGATATCAACAGGGAGCTCAACCCATAATACATCCAACCATGCCCATCCCAGGCATACATCTCCACTTGATGCCAAGAGCCTGAAGGAACAAATGAACACAACAGCTGCAGCTGGGATTCTAGCCTGCAATGTGTTACTGTTTTGCCTTAGCTCTTCAAGCAACAGTGGTGCCCACTATCGACCAAATACATATTTGACGGGACCACTGGGAGTGATGAAAGGCCTAGAAAGTCAGTGAGTCTCTACGTGCATTGCCTTACGCAGTGGCTACCTCTAAATGGGAAGATGACTCATCTGAGCAAGAAGGACTAATATCAACTGGGTGACCATGTTTTCTAAGGGCCATATACTTATAGGCTTCAACATAGATTTACCACCAACAGGGATCTCAGAATTATGAAATTACTGTGATAGAAGTTATTAAGAAATTATTTTAGGCAGATAGAAAAGGGGTCCTTGGAAAGTTTTCATTTCTTTTTAAAACACCTCCAAAAGTGTTTCTTGTGTAACAGAAAAGTCCCGGCTCTTAGAGCCGAGCCGGCAACCTTTAGTATGCATATGCAAGCCATTAGAAACTGGGTCCCCTCAACATGGCGATTCCCACCTTTGTCCTCTTGCCCTTGCCCCAGATGGTCCTGGGAACATGGCCGCCCCACATATCCCCACGTGTGTAGAACATCATGGTGCCCTGCATTTGCATATTAAAAGGCTAGGGTGGGAAGGCCAGTTTTTTTCCTAAGGCTACGTGAATGAATGCCTGGTCAAACCAATCCCCTAAGCCCTATGCAAATCAGACACCCCCTTCTCCAGCCTCTACATATACCTGCCTGGTATGCACCACACTTGGGGTTTCCTCTTTCAGCTGTGGAGCCCCCATCCCTCTGTCTCTGTAAGAGCGAACCTCTTCCTTCTGCCTTCTCTTTTCTTTCTTGCCTATTAAACTCTCCGCTCCTTAAAACCACTCCACGTGTGTCCATATTGTTTAATCTAATTCAACGTGAGACAAGAACCCTGGTGTTCCTCCACTCATTGGAGCCATATCATTACTATATTTGCTAACTAGAATGGGTTGCCTCTCAGAGGAAAAACAAGAAAGCTCAAAAGGAGGGAAGGAAGAGTGGATGGGCAGAAAATAAATATTGCTGCTGGGATAGTTGTTTGTATTTTCATCAGTCAGGCTGCCAGTGGCTGCTCCTATGGAGGGACTGCAAAAAAGTCAATGATCTAATAAGAAAGTCCTGAAGATACTTAGGAAAGTTATAGAAACAAGCTGTGTTATGGCCTACACTCCTAGGAAAACTCCAAGTGGCTATTTCCTGGAGAGAGAGGGACAGAGGGAAACCAGTGGACTGATGCAAAAACCTAAAATGGACCTTTGACCTTTAGAAGTTTCAAATATGACAAAAGAAGAGAGATGATGATAGTGGAGAACTTAGGGCTGTTAGGAGAAAGGAATTAGAATTGGGATAAAAATCTCCTGGAGAGAATTCCTGTATAGAGAGAGAAACTGTTGCTTTCCCTATCTCATTGAATACATTTCAACCACAACATATTCCTGAGTTTAACAGATACACTGGACTCCAAGTGGCTTTCATTTTGTCTCCTTTGACTGAACTGTAACTACAGTTTCTTTGGAACCTGCAACAAACACACCAACATGTTAATTAGATTCACTCATTTCAAATCCTGTTTACTGCAGGTTAAAGTATTGGAAGAAAAAAAAATCTAAGGACTCTTGCTCCTTTTTTCTTTGTGAGCTTCCTGGACACTCAGATGTTGAGAAGAAGAGAATTGAAAAAGAACCAAAAGAACTTCTCATTTTATTTGTCTGTTTGGACTTTACCAAGTAACTGATATTTTGCTTTGTTCAAATCAAAGCATCTTCAACAGACATTAACTTGGATACCGGCTGGGCACGGTGGCTCATGCCTGTAATCCCAGCACTTTGGGAGGCTGAGCTGGGTGGATCATGAGGTCAGGAGTTCGAGATCAGCCTGGCCAACAGTGAAACCCCATCTCTAAAAAAGCACAAAAATTAGCCGGGCATGGTGGCACATGCCTGTACTCCCAGCTACTTGGGAGGCTAAGGCAAGAGAATCACTTGAACCAGGGAGGTGGAGGTTGCAGTGAGCTGAAATTAGGCCACTGCACTCCAGCCTGGGCCACAGAGTGAGACTCCACCTCAAAAAAAAAAAAAAAAAAAAAAAAAAAACCTGGATACCAACTTTATCTCAGGTGATTCTGCAGCTTTCTATGGTGGTAGAATGGTAACTACTGGGCCCCTGAAAAGTATATTATTCAAAAAAAAGGATATAAAGTCTGGATTAATTACAAGAGGGACAGATACCAATGAATGGGACATGAATGAATGCAACCAACATTGAGAGGTCATAAGAGCAGCAGGAGTAAATAAAACTTTCTACTTTTTTGTTCCCAATCTGAACATACCAATTAATTCAGGTGAAAAGGCATATTTTTGACGAGCGTCAGTGTCAAAGAGTGGATTGTGGAAAGATAAACCATATTCTCTGCTATGGAGAAGCTAGCTAAGATCAGTACTTTCTTCTCCCAAGCAGAAAGAGTTTCACATGGTCTCAAGTTCCTACAAGGCTACCCAGTGCTACCAGTAGCATTATGCAATTCCCTTGGCAGCTATATTCTGATGCCATTTGTGTTTGTAAGCAAGGCCGCTCTCACCACATAGTACCCAGTATTAAACATTCATTCAGGTGCAGCCTTATCCTATAGTCCTTAGAAAACATGAGAGACCAGCAAGGGGCAAGATCTTTCTGCTGAAGTACAACTCATAGCAAGCCCAGAACTGCCCTGCTGACATAACTCTATGTGATTTCAAGACTGTGCATTCTATACTTGTAGCAGATACACCAACATTGATAAAATATTCTTGCCCCAAAATGCTTTCCTGAATCTAATCATGAGGGAAAAATTAGACAAATCCAAATTGAGAAACTTCCAAAACAATTGGTATAGGTTATTCAAAAATATCAAAGTCATATAAGGAAAAGATATGGGAACTGAACTAGATTAAAAGACACTAAAAAGGCTCACCAAAGCAATCTGTGATGTTTGAGGTGAACACTCTCATGAAGTGTTATGCTGTCTGCAGCATACACACAGTTCAGGGAAAAGGGGCTGTACATATGTGGCAATGTTAATATTTAGGGTAAGATACTTAGTGGAATGCAAAATGATGATATAATAAAAATCAGAGGTTAACAGTACCAGTTGGTTTCAAAAGTAGCCATAACAATATTTTTTCTCATTTTTTGAAACTTCTTCAAATATTTAATTCTTCTTTACATCACAGAAAAGTAATCTACGTTGCTGTCAAGTGAGAAGTCACTCTAGATAAATACTTACGGGAGCAGGTGGCAGTTTGCCACTCTAGACATTGTCCATATGGGAAAGAGATGATATAGGCATTAGAGTCAACACATCGTTTCGTACTGCTGCACCACATACACTCCATGCCATTGCTTGTACAGTTGGAACATGATGTCCTTAGAGAGCATGGCTTTTTGCATGGCCTCGCATTTTGATTTGGACTAACTGGAAAAAATAAACAAATACAATAATTTCATTTTTAACTTCATGTTAACACAATTGTATGGGTTTTCTTTGCTTTGCTATTCAGGGCATGTTTCAATTAAGCCAACTGTGGTATTATAATATGATGAGTTAATAAAAACAAAGATGATATATCAATACTTCTTAAAATTTTTATTAAATTTGAAAATGTATAACTCCTTTGAAACTTTTAATTCCTTACAAAGTATATAAAGTTGTATAATTTTAAATAAGTAGTAATGTAATCTATGACCTAGTTTGTATACCAGCACTGTTTATTTTCCCAGCCACAATTTTTTCCCAGCCACAATGTTTTCCATAGCATTCCACATCTTACAAAGTAAATGTCCCATAAGTGAACATGTCTTTGATATAAACAAAGAATAAAAGTACAGCTTATCATAAAATATTACACAAGATACAATATTTATGACAGTCTTTAGGATGGCCATTATTTAAAAATAATAGGAAATAAATATTGGCAAGGATGGAGAGAAATTGAAACCTTTGTGCACTGCTGGTGGGAATGCGAAAAACAGAATTGCCACATTATTTTGCAATTCTCCTTCTGGCTATATATATATATATATACTCCAAAGAAGTGAAAGCAAGAAGCTGAACAGGTATTCATACACCCACATTCATAGCAGCATTACTCACAATAGCCAAAAGGTAGAAGCAACGCAAGTATCCATTGATAAATGAATGGATGAACAAAATGTAGTATTTACATATAATGTAATATTGGTCAACCTTAAAAAGGAAGGAAATTCTCATATATTCTACAACTTGGTTAAACCCTAAAGACATTATGATAAGGGAATAAGCCAGTCACAAAGCACATATACTGTATGATTCCACCATATGAGGTGCCTGAAGTAGTAAATTCATAGAGACAGAAAGTAGAATAGTAGTTGCTAGGGACTGTAGGGGGTGGGGTGGAGGAAATGGAGAGTTATTGTGTAATGGGTACAGATTTTTAGTTTTGCAAAATGAAAAAGTTCTGGAGATAAATGGTGATGATGTTTGCACAACAGTGTCAAAGTATTTAATGCCACTGAATTGGCATTAAAATACATTGACAATGGTTAAAATGGTAAATTTTAAGTATGTTTTACCACGATAAAAATATAAGATTTAAAAGAAAAGAATTCAATATTCCTTTCTTACTTAGCAAAACTCCATTTCAGAAGATGTAACAAAAATGTTTCTTTTTACTTGATAACTGAAATAATATGTCTACAAGAGTAAAAGGAGTCCCAATTAGCCATTAATCTTAAAAACAAATCTTCTTCCCAAACACTATAATGATAAAAGTAAAAGACATTAATGAATTAAGAATAGATTATTGCTATATTATAAGTAACTACAACCATATGTTCATAATCTCACTATTTGAACCAACAAAGATTGCATAAAATAATAATATTATGTTATTTTCACAAGTTAATGCTGAGATCACTAATAGTAAGTGGGGAAGAATGTGTATAAAAATAAAATTTACATAAATATCAGAGAATCAGACTACACCCTAGAAGGAAGGAATTAGAAGATGAGAAGATGGGTGGGAAACATACTTTTAAAGGAATGCTAATTTACTGGACTACTTACCAACAGGTTTTTCACAGACAAGGCCATTTGCCATAGATGTACAAGGATTAGCTTTTAAGCCTGCCACTGCAGCCCTTTCTAGATATGCACAAAACCCAGAATCATTGGGTTCGCCAGGAAGCCACTGTAGTGTTGTGTTTGTAAAAGGAGACATGTCTTCCCATCCCCAATAGGATATATTGATCTTGCGCAAGCCTACCCAAGGTGATACTTTCTGTAAACAACAGGAAAAGGGGCATTCAAAGAAAGTTAGATGTAAAAATATGGCATATTCCTTAGCAAATAGTTCATTATCATTAAAAATCATATTTGGAAATATATAA
This sequence comes from Symphalangus syndactylus, assembly GCF_028878055.3. NCBI lineage: Eukaryota > Metazoa > Chordata > Mammalia > Primates > Hylobatidae > Symphalangus > Symphalangus syndactylus. The sequence continues at coordinate 23,152,077 of NC_072424.2, forward strand.
AACTGCCTTTCTAATGAGTTTTAGTACTAAGAATAATTAACAATTACAGCATATTTTGGAGAATGATGTAGAATAGAACACCGTTTTTAAAACACAGGTTTTATGTTTAGCTACATGATTGGCATCATTTATTTAGCCTTCATGAACCTCAGTTTCCTCTTCTATAAAGTGGAGATATAATTATTTATCTGATAAGGCAGGATTATTTAAAAACTTAACATATTGTTATTGCTGCTGCTGCTTCTATTACTATTACTACTATCAATGTAATCAGTTATAGGATTAAGACTCTAAAGATAAATTGCCATTATCTACATTGTGAAAATAGAAAATAAAATCAACAAACAATATATAGAGTCTGAGTGAAGACTTCATAACAAGACTTAGCAAAAAGACTTACAGAAGAATAACTGCCTCTCTCTTAGCTCAGACGTCTACAAATAAATTTGGACTTCTACATGATTTTTGGATAAATTAATGTCATATAATTTTATTAATAAAAAACAACAAAAGTAATAAAATCTGATGCTTGTGCCTAAAATTTAACTAAGATTGACAAATGCTACATAACTATTCTTAATGCTGTAATATTTCAAAATTAACTTGAAATAAAAATCTTTACCATATTTATAACCTTAATAATTACTCAATTTTAAAATGTTCTTCTTATATTTAAAAATGATATATTCATGATCCAAGTTACTAATCTTTACAAATTTTTTTAGATTATAAACACCTCTATTTTAATATATATGATAATATATTTATTTTCCAAAATACTAAGCTACCAATATTATATTACAATGTGAAATGATTTCAAAATGCCACATTGTTCTTTTTTTTTTAAACATTATGGAGTACCAGGATAGAGAAAAATGTTTCTCCACCTTAGACATTAACAACATAGAAATAAGATATTTATATCCAGTATTTATTCTAATTATGATGTGCATATGGTCCTAGAGATCTTAAAAGATAGCCACACACCTAGAAATGTGTGCAGAGTACAAATAAAATAAATTTCACATAGTAAACACTCAACAAATGTTTCTTGGATAAAATTTAAATATCTTATAAATTCTTGTTATGACAATAGATCTCATATTGCCCAAGTACTGTACACATAGTAGGTAATCAGTAAATTTTGCTAAACAAAATCCATTAAAATAAAAATTGTTATCTTCCATCATCAGCACAGTGCCTAAAACAAAGATGGTACTTAATAAATAATGTTTCTAATTATAAAAATACACATGCTGCTTCACATTGTGATCAGCATATATTTCATATATTATTCTGAAAAATACTTTGATAAGCAAAAACCTATAACATTCTTACAGATCTTGATAATAACAGCAGGAGTCAATTCAACATAGATATTTCAGATTAACAACTGTGTTTCACATGACAGCAATTCTGCCTATATCCCTGAACTATCTATAGTCAAGACAAGTCATTTAAAATGAAATATTACTCCCTAATTCATCATGATAAAAATCTGAGAGGAAGAGGAAGAAAACAGAAAAATGAAGCTGCTGATAAAACATTTAAAGTAACTATTAGTAAATGAAATGGACAGGCAGTTCATTATCTTATGTAAGATAAATAACTATATTATGAAAATTTACTGCAGCACACCATAAATCACTGTAACATTTCATTAGCCATTTCCAATAAGTAAATGATCATTTGACCCAAGATATCTCTATAAAGTGCATGAATTTGTCAATCTTTATTTGCCAAAAAAGGGTTATCTTCAGTTTATACAAGTGTAATGACTCAGAATTCATTTTATATAAAGATATACATAATTGAATGCCACCTTCCAGAAGTCTCCACCTTTGAAATCTTGCTAAAGTTCAGCTTTCTGATAAAGCAAAACATTCTTCATTTACAGGGCATGCTAGTTAGCATCATATTCCTCAACAAATGGAACTTTTGAATGCGTGATGAACTTATCAAGTCTAAGTTCATCACACATTCAAAATAATTATTAGTTCAATCATTATTACTTATAATAATAGGGAAGAAAAAATGAACACTAACATAACAATCTTGAAATATGCAATCTCAAAAAAGCACATTTCAAGGTTATATTGTAAGAACTAAAAATAATATGGCTTAAGCAAGAAAGAAAACAACAGAGTTCCAATATCAAATACCAGTACTTTCTAAATATAAGGGAATTTGAATCTGCCAATAATAAGCTCTGCATAAGTGGTAGTGAGAACTAATTTTCACATGTTCATTGGTAATTGTCCCTTTTTTTTTTTTTTTAAGACGGAGTCTCACTCTGTCGCCCAGGCTGGAGTGCAGTGGCGCGATCTTGATCTTGGCTCACTGCAAGCTCCACCTCCCGGGTTCACGCCTTTCTCCTGCCTCTGCCTCCTGAGTAGCTGGGACTACAGGCACCCGCCACCACGCCTGGCTAATTGTTTTGTGTTTTTTTTAGTAGAGACGGGGTTTCACCGTGTTAGCCAGGATGGTCTCGAACTCCTGACCTCGTGATCCGCCTGCCTCGGCCCCCCAAAGTACTGGGATTACAGGCGTGAGCCACTGCACCTGGAGAGTAATTGTCCCTTATTTTTTGTAGTAAAAGAAATAAAGCTCCTGGCATCACAAGAATATAAACAGATTTTAACTTAGTTGTTTGTCCCATATGCTAAAAATAAAACTTTACAAATACACCTTGTCACATTCTTCAAAAATATTATAAAACTGATAGGTCTCTCCTATATGCTACCTCATATATCTTATCCTCTAGCCATTAAGCTAGTAGCTCTCAAGACAAGTTAAGAGAAAAGACAGGCATTTCTCTGGCTCTTTACCAATATTTTCATGTGCTGGCCAACTCCAAATCCTATAAGACATAGCTATGGCACTCCTCTAGGAAATTATTCTTAGGTCCACATTACTGGTTAGATGCCTACCCTTTATCTTCATATAGCACCCTGTGTGCATCTATCATTGCAATTATCACATTTCAGCAGAATTGTGTTTGTTTCTTTCTCCAGTAAGCTCTTTGAGAACAGCAACTGTCTTTTGAACTCTGTAATCTCAGAAAGCAGTAGATTGCCAAGTACACTGAAAGTAATAAATGTATACTAAATGAATAACTACTGGTCTATCCTTCACAGAAAAATAGCTACAGTTCACAGAAAAGTAGTTTCCTGAATCAACTGTTCATATAAATACAATTAATATAGTTTTTCTTTACCCTATTAATCCCAGACATAAAAAAAAAACTTATAAGGCCAAGAAGTACCATACTGCAATATCCACTTCAAAATATTTTAATATTTATAAAAGCCAAAGGATATAATTAATTCATCAGTTTTATTAATAGGGAAAAGGCTTTGGCTATATAGACAGAAACTGGGGATAGAAATTAGATTATCCATTATTGATACTCATGAGAAATATACATGCTAATATTAATATATTTCATCACAAAAATTAGGGTTGGCAGTAATAGTGGACTGAGTGTCCATACAAAAATTTCAGGAGTGATGTCAGCAAGATGTCTGACTAGAGACACCTGGTGCTCATCCCTTCCACAAGAGAGGATTGAGACAATTAATAAAGAGCTACGCTTTGACTGGAGTGTCGAAGGGAGAGTGTTGGAGTGCAGTGGGGGAGTGGAGATGCACCTGTGGTGAATGGAAGTCCAGAAAGGCAGCATGGAGGCACCCAGCCTCTGCCCTGTCTTCTCCACCTGGATTGGATCTCTTTAGGATCAGCAGTGACTTCCTGTTATAGGGAATAGGTAAGGAGAAGATCCCCACCCGCCCCCATTGCTACCAAAAACACCTACAATCCTCACTGCAGAAGAATCCCACAGTCCTTACAAGCTCTGAGCCCAGTTTAGAAAGCTGCCAGGAATTCCCTCAGCTGCATTGCCCTCAATTAAGAATACAAGGGGCGCACTTCTCATTCCCTACCCAAGCCCTGTGAGCCAAGATGCTGCAGCATGGTGCCATCTTGAGACTAGAGCCACCTCAGGAGTGTACCTTGCTCAAGTGTCCAGTAGCCTCTGCACCTCTCCAGTACTGCAGTTCATTTTCATTCCACCAAGCCCACACAGGCAGCTGAATGCCACAACCCCAGCTGAACAGAGCCTAGGTCCAGCATTGGCTGTGACTCTGGTCCTACACAGCAGGGAAACCAATCCCCACCACTGCACTTCTGAGCCAAAGGAATGTTCTGGCAGTCCCACACAGGACAATGTGGTCCTTGAGCCAGCCGAGCCAGTCCAACCATTGCATGCCCTCCCCCAAGCAGGAGAGGCCCTTGAGCCTCTGTGCAGCTAATACGCCCCTAGGCCAGAGGAGCGGCTACGTGCCTGCACTCAGGGCCTGAGAAACAGCCACATTGCAACCTCTCCAGGCAGGCCTTTGGCTTGCCTAAAAGCCTTGCACTGGCAATCAGGGCCTAGAAACAGTTCCACAGGCTGCCACTGCTGGGCATGCCTCCATGCAATACAAGCAGCCATGAGTCCACATACAGCACCTGAGAAACACCTCTACAGGCCACCCCTGGCAGGCACACCCACAGGCTAGCCAGGAAGCCATATAAGCATATCCTGGGCCTGAGACACAACCCCATGAGGCATTCCCAGCAGATATTCCCCCAAGCCAGCCAAGCAGCAATGCACCTGCATCCTGGGATTAAGAAATAGCCCTGTGGGTTGTTCCTGGCAAGCAAGCCCCCAGGACAGCCAAGCAGCCTTGAACCTGTCTCCTGGGCCTGAAAAACAGTCTCAAAGGCCAACCCTAAAAAACATCTTTCCAGGCCAACTGAGCAGCTATACACTCACATCTTAAGCTTGAAAAACAATCTCATAGGTTGTTCCTGGCAGGCAACCCCCAGGTCAGCCAAGTGACTACATGCCTATGCTCCCAGAGTGAGAGTCCTGTGGCCTCAACCCCAGCAAGCCAGAATGCAAGTTGCCCTATCCACTGTGTGTACTCACATGCCCATAATCTGAGAAACAGCAAGGTGAGCACACTCTCCAACAAAGCCACACCACCACTGCTACAAACTATCTTTGCAAAGGCTACCAAGACACTTGAAAATGTCACTACTATGTCACTAGTGTAGATTATAGCTGAAGAAACTACATGTAGACTACACTACTTCATCTACCTAGAACCAATACCAATACACCCCATTGAACTAATACCCCAAGACCCATTCATACTAATAATTCTTTCCATACAAAACCTACTCCATAAAATTGGAAGAATTTTATGTAGGAATTCCTACATAAAATGTATGAATACATCAAACATTAAACATAAAAAAAAAAAACATGATATCCCCAAAGGAAAACAATATTTCTCCAGGAATAGAACCCAACATAAGTAAACATATGAAATATCAGAAAGAAAATTCAAAATAATCTTAAGGAACTTCAGTGAGATACAGGAGAAGACAAATAGACAATTCAACAAAATAAGGAAAACAATTCATAATTTGAATGAAAAATTCAACAACAGAGATATTAGAAAAAAAGAACAAAATAAATCCTAGATCTGAAGAATTCAATGAATAAAACTTGAAAAATGCAACAGAGAGCTTCAACCACAGACTTAACTATGCAGAAAAAAATAATTACTCTTTCTTCTTTTTTAACAGAGATGGAATCTTGCTATGTTGCCTAGGCTAGCCTCAATCTCCTGGGCTTACAAGTGATCCTCCCACCTCAGCATCCCAAGTAGCTAGGACTACAGGTTCACACCACCATGCCCAGCTAGAAGAATCACTGGACTTAAAAGCAAATAACACAGGCAACAAAAAAAAAAATAGAATATGGAGTGAAGAAGGCCTACAGCATTTACCAGAAACATTTAGTGAAAACCTATTTGTATTATAGGCACTACAAAAGAGAACAGAAGGGAACAGGTGTCTAGAAATATTTAATAAATCACTTGAAAACTTTCCACGTCTTCAGAAAGAAATGGACATCCAGGTCGAGGAAGCTTAAAGAACACCAAATAGATTCAGCCTATACAGGTCCTCTCTAATGCACACGATACTCAAATCATCGACAATCAAACATGAAGAATTCTAAAAGCAGCAAGAGAAAAGCGTAAAGTCAAATATAGGAAAATCCCCATTTCAACAATAGTGAATTTCTTAGCAGAAACCATAAAGGTCAAGAGGAATGGAATGATATATTCAAACTATTGAGAAGAAAACAAAAAAAAACTGTCAACCACAAATATTATACCCAGCAAAGCTATCCTTCAGAAATTAAGGAGAAATAATATCTTTCACAGACAAAATCTAATGAAATTGATCACCAATAGACTAGCCTTACAATAAATGCTCAAAGGAGCCTAACATCTAGAATGGAAAAGATGATAACCACCATCATGAACACATACAAAATTTTAAAACTCACTGGTAGAGCCAATACACTAAGGAGAAAGAGAAAGAAATAAAACCGTATCACTACAGAAAGCCATGTAACTACAAAAATAAACAATAAGAGAGGAAGAAAGGAACAAAGGATAGAAAGGATATACAAAGGAAGAAAAGATGTATGAAAACCAGAAAACAACCAATAAATTGACAAGAATAATTCTCACCTTCCAATAATAACCTTGAAAGTAAATAAATTCCCTTACTTAAGAGATATAGATTGTCTGCAGGTATTTTTTTAAAAAATAACTAACAATATACTGCCTACAAGAAACTTGCCTCACCTGGACAGACATATATAGACTAAAAGTGAAGGGATGAAAAAAGATATTCCATGCAAACAGAAAGAAAAAGTGAACAGGAGTAGCTACACTTATATCAGACAAAGCAGACTAACTCAAAAGCTGTAAAAGAGATAAAGAAGCATATTATACAATAAGAAAGGGATTAATTTGGTAAGAGACTATAAATTATAAATATACATGCACCCAATGCTGGAGCACTTAGATATATAAGGAAAATATTATTAGATATAAAAAGAGAAATATGCCCCAAAACAATAATACTTGGAGACTTCAACACCATGCTCTCAGCATTGGACAGATGATCTAGACAGAAAATCAGCAAAGAAACATCAGATTTAAACTGCAGCATAAACCAAACGGACCTAACAGACATTTACAGAACACTGTACTGAAGAATACACATACTTTTCATTAGCATGTGGAACATTCTCCAGGAATTACCATATATGGTAGGACACAAAACAAATATCAACAAAATTTTAAAAATAAAAATCATACCAAGTATCTTGCATGACCACAATGGAATAAAACTAGACATTAGTAAAAAGAGGAACATTCAAAACAACGTGAATAAATGGAAATTAAACAATATAGTCCTCAATTAACACTGGGTGAAGAAAGAAATTAAGAATGAAATTTAAAAATTACTTAAGACTGCTGAAAACAGAAACACAACATACCAAAGTCTGTAGGATATAGCAAAAGGAGTACTGAGAGGGAAGTTTATAGTAATAAATGTCTACATCAAAAAAAACAAACAGAATGATTTCAAATAAACACCCTAATGTTGCATCTCAAAGAATTAGCAAAGTAAGAAAAAACCAAATCCAAAATTAGAAGAAGGAAAAAAATAAAGATCATGGCAATCATGATCTTTATTGAAATGAAATCAGGACTAAAATAATACAGAAGATCAATGACACAAAATGTCGGTCTTGTTCAAAAAATAAAGAAAACTGATAAACCATTTGCTAGACTAAACAAGAAAGAGAAAGGACCCAAATAAATAAAATCAGAAGTGAAAATTCAGGAGACATTAAAATAACACAGAAACATAAAGGGTCATTAGAGACTACTATAAACAACTACATTCCAAGAAATTGAAAACTTACAGGAAATGAATAAATTTCTGGACACATGCAACCTAGAAATTGAACGAAAAAGAAATAGAAAACTTTAAAATACCAACAAAATTCATGATTTTGAATGAATGATGAAAAGTCTCACAACAAAGAAAAGTCCAGGACCAGATGGCTTCACTGCTGAATTCTACCAAACCTTTCAAAAATAATTAAAACCAATTCTTCTCAAATTATTTCAAAGAACTGAAGGAGAGGGGATTTTCTTAACTCATTCTATGAGGTCAGCATAACACTGATACCAAAACCAGACAAGGACATTTAAAAAAAAAAAAAAAACCTAGAGGCCAATATCTCTGATGAACATATGCAACAATGCTCAACAAAATACTAGCAAAATGAATCCAACAATATCAGAACAATACACACCATGACCAAGAAGGATTTATCCAAGGGCTACAAGGATGGTTCAACCTACATAAATTAATAAACATCAAATATCACATCAATAGAAGGACAAAGACCATACAATCATCTCAATAGATGCAGCAAAAGCATTCAACAGAATTCAACATCTCATCAAGATAAAAACTTAAATTAGGTATTTACATAGGAATTACCTAATTTAGGAAGGAAATAAATAAATAAATACCTCTATTTAGGAAGGAATGTACCTGAAAATAATAAAGGCCATATATGACAAACCCACAGCTAACATCATACTGAATAGGAAAAGCTAAAAGCCTTTCTTCTAAGAATTGGAACAAGACAAGGATGCCCGTTCTCACCACAATTATTTAACATAGCACTGTAAGTCCATGGCCAGGGCAATTAGGCAACAGAAGAAATAAAAGACACCCAATTGAAACAGAAGAAGTCAAAGTGTCCCTGTTTGAGATGATATGATACAGAGAAAAACTTAAGACTCTTATACAAGAACTAGAAAGAAATTATTTAGGTAGATAGGGAGGGTAAGAGAGTCCTCAGCAAGCCTTCCCTTTTAACAAAAAGCAGCTCCAAAATCATTATTTTTCTAACAAAGAGCAGACAGAGATAAGAAAGCTGGAAGCTTACACCAGTGAATGCCGGCAGCTGTGCCACTAGGTAAAGGCTACGTGGGGGCCAGGCATGTTCAACTTGGAGGCTACATCTTCCCTTTTCTTTGTCAACCACGTGTACAGTAAAGGAACAGGCAACATGGCACTGGCCAAGTAGAGAACCCATCTGCATAATAAAAGATTAGGGTGGGGCAGCCAGCTTCTTCACTATGTAAATGGCACACCTGGTCAGATCAATCTTTTGGGCTCTATGTAAATCAGACACCACCTCCTTAAGCTTGTCTATAAAACCCCATGCATTTCACCACAGAACTAGAAGACCCACTCCAGAGCCCCTCTCTCTCTGCAGGAGAGAAAGGTTTTCTCTTTCACCTATTAAACCTCTGCTCTTTTTTTGGGTGGGGGTGGGGGGTTGCAGTTTCACTCTTGTCACCCAGGCTGGGGTGCAGTGGCACCACCTCAGCTCACTGCAACCTCCGCCTCCCAGATTCAAGCAATTCTCCCACCTCAGCCTCCGAAGTGGCTGGGATTACAGGCGCCCGCCACCAGGCCCAGCTAATTTTTTATATTTTTAGTAGAGACGGCGTTTCACCTTGTTGGCCAGGCTGGTCTCAAGCTCCTGATCTCAGGTGATCTATTCACCTCAGCCTCCCAAAGTGCTGGAATTACAGGCATGAGCCACCATGCCCGGCAACCTCTGCTCTTAATGTCACTCCATGTATGTCTGTGTCCTTGATTTCCTTGGTGTGAGGCAAAGAACCTCGGATATTACCCTGGAGGAATGACACCACTTCAACTCTACCAGAAAACTCTTAGTACTGATAAACTAATTCAGCAAAGTTTCAGGTTACAAAATCAACACACAAAAATCGGTAGCACTTCTATACACAAACAACGAACTAGGTGGAAAATAAATCAAGAAGGTAACACCATTTACAATACTTAGAATTAATTTAACCAAGAAGGTAAAACACCTCTACAAAAAAAAAACTACAAAACACTGATTAAAGAAACTGAAGAGTATCCAAACAAATGGAATGACATTCCATGCAAATGGATCAGAAGACTTAATATTGTTAAAACAACCATGCTACTCAAAGCAATCTACAGACTCAATGTACTACCTATAAAATACCAATGACATTGTTCACAGAAATAGGAAAAGCAATCCTAAAACTTGTATGGAACAAAAAAGAGCCCTAATAGCCAAAGCAATCCTGAGCAAAATGAACAAAGCTAGAGCTATCAAAGTACCAGGCTTCAAAATACACTACAAAGTTGTAGTAAACAAAATAGCATGGTACTGGTATAAAAACATACACATACACCAATGGAAGAGAATAGAGAACCCACAAATAATTCACATAGCTGCAGCCAGCTGATTTTTGACAATTACACCAAAACATGCATAGGGGAAAGGACAATCTCTTCAATAAATAGTGCTAGAAAAACTGGATCTCTATATGCATTACAATTAACTAGACCCCCACCTCTTACCCTGTACAACAACAACAACAAAAACATGGATCAAAGAACTAAATTTAAGGCCCAAAACAATAAAACTACTAGAAGAAAACATACGAAAAAACTTCAGGAATGGGTTTACGAAAAGATTTTATGAACAAGACCTCAAAAGCACAGGAAACAAATGCAAAAATAAACAAATGGGATTATATAAAAACAAAAAGCTTCTGCACAGCAAAGGAAACAACACAGTGAAAAGACAACCTACAGAAAGGGAGATTATATGGTTTGGCTGTGTTCCCATCCATATCTCATCTCGAATTACCACGTGTTGTGGGAGGGATCTGATGGGAAGTAATTGAATCATGGGGGCAGGTCTTTCCTGTGCTGTTCTCATGATAGTGAATAAGTCTCACAAGATCTGATGGTTTTAAAAAGAGGAATTCCCCTTCACAAGCTCTCCCTCTCTTTCCCCGCTGCCATCCGTGTAACATGTGACTTTCTCCTTCTTGCCTTTTGCCATGATTCTGAGGCCTCCCCAGCCATGTGGAACTGTAAGTCCATTAAACCGCTTTTTCTCCCCAGTCTCAGATATGTCTTTATCAGCAGCATGAAAACAGACTAATAGGAGAAAATATTGGTAAACTATTCATTTGATAGGGAATTAATATCCAGAATATATAAGGAACTAAAAATTTTCGACAGCAAAAAACCACAATCTGAATTAGAAAAGAACGAATGATCTGAACAGACATTTCCCAAAAGAAGACATACAGGCTGGACACGGTGGCTCATGCCTGTAATCCCAGCACTTTGGGAGGCCAAGGCGGGTGGATTACCTGAGGTCAGGAGTTCGAGACCAGCCTGGCCAACATGGTGAAACCCCGTCTCTACTAAAAATACAAAAATTAGCTGGGCGTGGTGGTACACGCCTGTAATCCCAGCTACTCGGGAGGCTGAGGCAGAAGAATTGCTTGAGCCCAGGATACGGAGGTTGCAGTGAGCCAAGATCATGCCACTGCACTCCAGCCTGGCCAACAGAGCGAGACTCTGTCTCAAAAAAAAAAAAAAAAAAAAAAAAGACACACAAGTGACCAACAAAAGTGTGAAAAAAATGGTCAACATCACTAATCATCAGGGAAACACAAATAAAAACCACAACGAGATATCATCTCACCTCCAGATGTCTATTATCAAAAAGTCAAAATACTGGTGAGGATGCAGGGAAAAGGGAATTCTTATACGTTGTTGGTGGGAATGTAAATTAGTACAGCCCTATGGAGAACAGTATAGAAGTTCCTCAGAAAACTACAAATAGAACTATCATTTGTTCCAGCAATCCCACTACTGGGCATTTATCCAAAGGAAAGAAAATCAGTATCTCAATGGGATACCTGCATTCTCATGTTTATTGCAGCACTATTCACAATAGCTAAGATGTGGAACCAACCTGGGTTTCCAACAAGAAAAAAATAGATAAACAAAATGTGGTACATATATGTAAGGGGATAATATTCAGTCATCAAAAAAGAATGAAATCCTGTCATTTATGGCAACATGGATGGAAGTGGAGGACATTTTGTTAAGTAAAATAAGAGAGGCCCAGAAAGTTACACATCTTGTGTTCTCATTCATAAGTGGAAGCTAAAAAAAAAAAACAACAGTTGATCTTATAGAAGTTAAATGTAGAGGAGAGGTATTAGAGGCTGGGAAGAGTAAGGGGAAAGGGAGGGATAAGAAGAGATTTATGAAAGGATTGAAAATTACAGCTCGATAAGATGAATAAGTTCTAATGTTCTATAATAATGTAGGATGACTGTTGTTAACAATAATATATCACATAGTTTCTAATGGCTAGAAGGAGAATATTGAATGTTGCCAACACAAGTAAATGATAATAAATGTTTGAGATAATGGATACGCTAATTTCCCTGATCTGCTCACTATGCATTATATGTATTAAACCAGCTCTATGTACCCCATAAATACATACAATTCTTCAGTGACAATAAAATAAATTTTAATAGAAGCTTGAACAAAAAAATGTACTTACTATAGAAAAATTAAGACATTTTTGCACCATCAGTTTCAACATTAACTATTTACCAGATAAATTCATTTAGTTACCTAAAAATTCATTGCCTAAATAATGCTTCCTGGAAATAGTAGTAATGGCAGTAGTGGGAACAAAGACATAAAAATAGTACCCTTTAAAATGGAAATAGTAAAAATTGTAACCAAAGTTAACTCTCAAAAATAAATTTTTCTATATTCTTTACATGCAGTATCTCATTTATTACCCACAATAAACATATGAAGTAGCCATGATTATTATGCCAGTTTACAAATGAGAAACATAGAGCTAGGGATGTTAACTTGCTACTAAGTTGTAGAAATAAGCATATGTCCAGATTTTATGCTGTCCACCATTTTGATATGCTATCTACAATGCTTCTTTAAAGTAAGCTATAACAAGTAAGCATTACTTGTTTCTATATAGCAAGTAATTGGTAACATAGTCATCTCTCTGTATCCATGGAGGATACGGAGGTCCCTTGTGGATTCTAACATCCATAAATATCACATCCCTTAAGTAATATAAAATGGCATAGTAATCCAAGTAACCTATCCATATCCTCCCATATACTTAAAATCATCTCTAGATTATTACTGAATACAATGTAAATGTTATTGAATAGCTGTTATGCTGTATTGTTTAGAGACTAATGGCAAGAAAAAAAGTCTGTACATGTTCAGTACGGACACAACCATACTTTTTAAAAATATTTTTCATTTGCAGTTGGTTGACTCCGTGAATGCAGAATCCATAGATACAAAGGATCGACTATAATTGCTCTGAAAAGTTTTCAAGCAAAAATTGTTTCTGCCACACTATACCAAGTGGAGTTATAATTCTTAAATTATATACTCTTTAAGTGCATCTATTCATATAAGATCACTTCTTGGTAAGGTAATACAGTGGTTTACTCTGCAAAAAGTGGTAATTTACAAAACCTTATTACCTTATTACTTATACAAAATAAGTCTTCTGCCAATTCACTTGAGAAATCAATTTCAATTTTATTTCTAAAATTAGCAACAATAATGTATTAAAACAAAAAAAAATCATTTCAAATAATTATGAAATTATCATAGCATATTTCCATAATGTAAACAAGTAGAAATGTTACCTGTTGTGTATACTTTTGTATTTCATCCAGAACAAATTCTACTTCTTTTGAGGTTGTTAATGAAGCAAGATTTCCACTAAGATTATAGCAATAAAGTTTTGCATTGTCATAGTTTTCTCTACTGGAATTGACTCTAAGACAAGCATCCCCAACATGACTCCATCCTTCTCCACAAAGATGAGCTAGTAAGAAAAAAAATGTGTCTTATTGTTAGATTACCAAAAAGCAAATGTATTTTCCAATTATTTCAAAGTACTTCTGTATTTGTTTAAATTATTTTTGAAATAAAACATACAAAATATCTCAATATAATATTTCAAATAAATTTTTTCTAATAGTTTGGTAGAGAATGAAAGCAGAACATCACAATTTTTTCTTTAAATCTTAAACATAAGATAAATTGTGGCTCTATGACATCTGTTAAATGTGTTGACTGCTAGGTTTTCTGTGTAACATCTGGTATATTGGCATATGGTATTTCAATAAGTAAAATCACTACTATATTTATGTCCCAAGGTCTAGTGTACATAAGAAAAGATTACTTTAATAGAAAAACAACAAGTTTATAACAAAAGCAGTTTCAAAGTTACTCCTATAAGTGAAGCTAATTGACCTCTAAATCTAATTTCTATAGCTCAGGTATATAGTTGTGGTATAAGTTGGGTTCTTTGATTCTTTCATAAGTGTGGGTAGAGAAGTCTCATTTTACTTATGATTAGTAAAGGAGCTATGATCTTTCCTTACTAATGTTTATTTTTACACAATTATTCATGTCTTTCTAAAGATGAAACACACTGTTCAGTAATAGTGGTTTATCTATAGAATCCAAATTAACTTGAAACACCGTTTTCTAAAACACAGGTTTATATAATAAATATATTAATAAGGCTAAACTTTAGTGTGCACTAATTAACAATAGTGTTTCATTAATATACTGATCTATAAAGTTAGACTACATTTTAGTTTCTATATCATATGAAATGTATTAGCGCCTCTAGCCTTGTGTGAAGGACCTTGGATATATTGCTGCAACTCTTATAAAATTGTTTTAAAGCAGCTGTTCTCAAATTTTTCGTCTTTAAGTCTTAAAAATTATTGAGGATCCCACAGAACTTCTCTTTATGCATGCTATATCTACTGATTTGGAGCGTTTTAAAATTAAAAATGGTTTTAAAATTAAAAAGGTAACTTTAACAAATACATCTATTTATTCATTTAAAATAATAATTTTAAACCCCACTATAAATGCACTCTTCCAGCTGCTGAGATGTCTTGCCCCCTATGGTATACAAATAGGCCCAAAGGAGATGTATCTCAAATTCCCTTCCCAAGGGAAAGTAGCTGACAATTCAAATTAGACCTCAGCATCAAAAAATAAAGAAGGATTAATGAATGAATAGGGGATGGAAAGGCAGAGAGATCAGGGATAGTGCAGATAAAGCAATATGTTAATTGTAGAATCTAGAATGTAGGTATCGGGTGTCCTCTCCACAATTATTTCTGTTTTTTAATATTTCTGTTTTGATATTTCATAACAAAATGTTGAAGGGGAACATGACAACTTAATAGCATATTTTATTTTTATTGTTTTAGATTTCTGTAAATGTCTTTAATATTTGGCATTTGACAGCTATATTCTCATACCTTCTTCTACATTCAGTCTATTGGAATAGCATACATCAGATAGCCGTTATAAAACTCCATGGTAAACCCATAACAAATGGAGTATTTTAAAAGCAAATAATGTCTCAGTACTATTAGTCTTCACCACATGGACCCACTCGAAAGTGTCTTGGGGACTCCTGTTCATTCATGGTTGCTGCTCTAAGGATTAAATTGGGTACCATGAATAACTCACAGCAATTGGAACAAAGTAATCCCTCAATAAACTATAATTATTATTTAATAAAACTGTGTAGCATGTCCTGGTTTTCAGTTTGAAGCTATATCTGTTTCAATTTTCCCAGTCATTTTAAATCCAAAATACTAAAAAACTTCTCCTTACAGTGCAAAAGTTTTCTTAAATTATGGTTTTTTCTCACCTTACTGAATCAAGGAAGAATTTAGATTATTATTGCCTGTCTCCTCATTTATTTTTTAGTGAGAACAAAAATAGTTCATTGACAAATCATACAAATAAAAACAAATGCATGGGCCTTTGTGGCTAAACTAAATTATACTACCAAACCAAATATTTTTATACTTCAGGCTTTTGTAGTATTGAGCATCAACTTAGCAGTGGGGTTAAAAGGAAGGCAATTAATTTATAATGAGTTTAGTGAGATAAATTCAAATTGCCAAGCTCATATGAGATCAATGTAAAAAAAATGCAATACACCAATTGTCATGGAATTGTACAACTGCTCTACAGACTGGGCCCTCTATTTAGAGTATTCGCTTCCTTGAGATAAGCTGAATGGAAATCAAATGATATATAGCCAGTTGGCTGCTTAGTAACTATGAATTAAGAAAAGGGAATTTGTGCATAATATATTTCATTATATCTCCAAAATAATAGCCTGGTCAAGTGAAGCCTTTATAACAAAGCAACATTTTTTTCCTAGGGAATGAGTAGATGAGTACTACCAAAAGTAATTTTACTATCATTTTTCCAAACTTCCACTGGCAACTAATTTCTATTCTTATCAAAGTAATATTCCTTTAAATATATACATTCCTTCATTCAAATCTTATTTTGGTCCTAGATTAACCTTGTCATTTTAAGGAAACTTTGTAAATATTTTCATTGATCTACATTTTCATTTTATAGTTTAATTCTTAGAGATCAATACCACTTTCAACTTCTTAGTATCATCTCACTGTTGCTTCTTAAATCCTGCCTACTGCATTATCAATACTATCTTTCTCAAAATGAGCACACATGCACATCGCACTGTTTAAAAGCTTTAAGGGCCAGTATGTAAACAAAATTCAAAGTATGAATGACATTCCAGCACCTCAATGGTATGTTCGTTTGTTTGTTTTTGAGACAGAGTCTCACTCTGTCACCCAGGCTGGGGTGCAATGGCGTGATCTCTGCTCACTGCAACCTCCACCTCCTGGGTTCAAGTGATTCTCCTGCCTCAGCCTCCGGAGTAGATGGAATTACAGGTGCCCACCACCACACCCAGCTAATTTTTGTATTTTTAGTACAGACGAGGTTTCACCATGATGGCCAGGCTGGTCTTCAGCTCCTGACCTCAAGTGATCCACCCACCTCAGCCTCCCAAAGTGCTAGAATTACAGGCGTGAAACACTGTACCTGGCCTCAATGGTATTTTTAAAGGCAGAATAATTTTGATTTTCATTACATGAACTTGTAAGAAAGATTCTCTTTCAGACAAATTCTGTGATGGAATTTTCCAATATGTTTTAGAATTACATAGGCCAGACACTTTTCTTTAAAAGAAAAAAAAAACCCTGGGATAAAGAGAGGCAAAATACTAAACAGAAATAAAACACCTAGTTAATAGCTACAACTCAGTTATTTACAAGCCACATAATTTTGAGCATATCACTTAACCAGCATGGATCTCAGTTTATCTGTATAACAAGCAGGACTGGTTAAATGCCTGTATTACCTTTCAATTTTCTAATTTTATCTTTTACATTTCAAAGGAAGAGTACTTAGCATCCACTAGCAATGTTAACTGTGAAAAAATGAAATTACTTTTAAAAATGAGCTTTGCTGTAGTTTGTAAAATTCAGATTCTCATAAAAGCAGACAACATTTATTATAAGAAATGTATTTATTATAAAAGTATATTATATATAGGATAATATGTTATATAAAAATATAATTTATATTATATATTTTTAAATGTAATATAATAAATATATAAATTTATGGTT
Organism: Symphalangus syndactylus; assembly: GCF_028878055.3. NCBI lineage: Eukaryota > Metazoa > Chordata > Mammalia > Primates > Hylobatidae > Symphalangus > Symphalangus syndactylus. The sequence goes on from NC_072424.2 coordinate 23,169,452, forward strand.
TAAATTTATTAAATATATAAATTATATATTTATAGTTAAAATTACTAGATATATAATTTTAATAAATATGTTACATATTATATAAGTAATATATTTATGTATTTATTGTTAATATATTATATATATAATATTTTTAAAACCCTGGGATACAGAGAGGGAAAATATATAATATATATATTCTGGGATACAGACAGGCAAAATATATAATATATAATAAATATGTTGTATATTATTATTGCCTTAAAATATTTTTTATAAATGTTATAATATATAACGAAAATATGCACTGAGTTTGGAAAATAAAGGGCACTTAAAATATGACAAAATGTTAATATTTGTTAAATCTGAATATTAAGTCTGAATGCTTATTATTTTCTACATTTTTAAGATTTTTTTCAATAAAAAATTATCTAATCAATTCAACAGTATCATAAACATATGAACACCTTAAAATAATTGGAAGCAAATATGTAATCAAAAAACTTTTCTTGTAGAAACAGTGCTATTAGTACTACAATATTATAGGTTGATATTTGTTATGACTTTAATTTTAGAAAATGTAGTGTCCTTACTAAATGTACTTTTCTATGTCAGTATTTATCTGTAGACCATAAACTCATTTACTAAATTTTGAAATCTTTACCTGGCAAAGCCTGGCATTCTTGCTGTCTCTGATCCCACTGGCAATTCAAGTTTAGTGAACAGCTTTTACAGCTGGTAAGTTTGTTACAAATCTGCTCATTTCTCACATGACATTTGGTGTAGTTCTTGACAGACTAGAAAATTAAAAGAGCATGTTATTTTTCACCTTTGTAGAGCAATGATTCTTAAACTTCAGTGTATATTTAAATCCTCTGGTGAACTTTAAAATAAACATTTCTAACTCTAAATACAATTCAACTGAATCAGACTCTCTCTTATTTCATTAGTTTATTAAATTAAATTAGACTTGGCCTAAAGCTGCCTCTATAAGTGGTGAACTATAACCTAATTTAGGATTAAACAAACTGCAATCTAACTTACAAGCATATTCTTGTAACAGATAGCTGAGTCTCAGCCAATCACAGCAATAGAGGCATGTGTTTCAATGGACAAACTGCAAAATATTCAAACAAGGTATTATAAACACAATGGCATTAGGCAAAGCTAACTACACTGCCTTGTTCAAAGGTATTACAAATTAAAATGGCAATCATATCCACTCCCACTGGAAAACATAGATTGACCCCTTATAAAATGGTTACTGGAAGGCCTATGCCCCTAATAATAGAACCTCATGTATCTACTGCTTTTATAAACTCTGACATGACTTGATATTGCAAGGCTTTAATGCATTTTGCCAAAGTATATTTTCACCAGATAGAAGAAGCCCCCATGAACTGATGACAACCAGACCTTTCTTGGTTTACACCCTGGAGATTGGGTCTTTTCAAAAGAGACACCAGAGAAAGACTGCCCTTGGAGTCAGCTGCAAGGGACTACACGAAGTTCTTCTCTGCAGCAAAACTTCAGGGCCTTGAGCCGGAGCCTTGGATCCACATTTCTCAATTTAAGAGGACCCTTCCAGTCTCAGGACAGTACACCCACTGGAAACCTCAAGGCAAAACTGACCAGGGACCTTTCTCCTCAGAAACAATGACATCCTAGACATGAACAGCTTTCCCAAGAGGACGGATCAAGACTTCTTTCCATAGTCACCATGAAACCATGGTCCTTTTCCTCTTTTCTCTGTTTTTATTTTTTATGTATACCCAGGAAGATAACATGCTTATTATGATTTCATAATCAATAGCTTTTGCAGGGAACGTAACTGAATGTTGGATATGTTATGTTAAACCTAAATCCTTAAATGATCTTAGAGATTCTCTGCTTCACCTTCTAACAAATTTCTCTGATGTTCTAAGAGCAGTATCTGGTCCTTTGTATAGGGTTAGGCTTTTAGATTCACACATCAGGTTCTTTGTTTAAATCTAACAGTAGTCAAAACCTATAATGAGGGATTTGCAGTTACATTATGACAGAAATTGAATAGGATAACCAAAAGAAAGATAATTCAACAGTTTGTAGAGAAATTTATCACCTATCCCTTTAATTGTCAAGATCCTTCGACCATGCAATGATTTCATAATGGAGAAATCTTACTAGTGCTTTTCTACTGTGGCCCCTAACACACAAGGAAAGGAACTGTCTGTCGTGCCTCTCCAGGGTATATTTTTATCTGTATAGGATTTAACAACCAACCATATATGTGAGCAACTCCATGTCTCAATAAGTGGAAAACGTCAAATACGGATTTTAACAGTAATACCGTTAGAAATGTCAGGATTATTTCCAATAACCAATTGGAAATTGAACATTGGTCTACACCTCTTAATTTAACTATAGAATAAAGAGGAGTTTGCCAGGATGTCTAAGTATCTCTAAACAGGCATCTTTTGGTAGAATGCTCCTTCCCTGGCTTGGCATAAATGTAAATGAGACTATGATTAGAAATCTGTCTGAAACATTAGCTACTATAGCAGAAATTGGCTACAGTTGCCCATCAAACATCTTTAAATTCTCTTGCTAAAGTTGTTTTAGATAACATGATTGCTTTGGCCTATCCGTTAACTGAAGAGGGAAGAGTGTGTGCAACATATGACACCTCCTACTGCCCTTGGAAAATTATGTCCGACATGATAGAAATTCAGTTTTAAGAAATCAACAAACAAGACAATTGATTAAAACAAGCAGATTCCTCTTCTGGCTTGTTGTTGATATATTTGATTTTGACCAATTTGATTCATGGGAGCACCTATTAAGAAGTATACTTCAGTCTCTTAATATTACCCTCATGATAGTCATTATAACAGTCTCCTTAGTATGACATATCCTCTCTAGAGTCTTTATTATTATTTTATTTATTTATTTATTTTTTTGAGACAGAGTCTTGCTCTGTCGCCCAGGCTGGAGTGCAGTGGTGCAATCTCGGCTCACTGCAAGCTCCACCTCTCGGGTTCAAGCCATTGTCCTGCCTCACCCTCCCGAGTAGCTGGGACTACAGGCACCCACCACCACACCCGGCTAATTTTTTATATTTTTAGTAGAGATGGGGTTTCACCGTGTTAGCCAGGATGGTCTCGATCTCCTGACCTCATGATCCACCTGCCTCTGCCTCCCAATGTGCTGGGATTACAGGTGTAAGCCACTGTGCCTGGCCCCTCTCAAGTCTTAAATGTTCATATGCAGCCATCTGTTATACATCAGATGGTCTCACTATAGTTAAAATAACAAAAACACAAAGAGAATATAAAAAAAATCATCCAACTGACTTGACATTGCAAATTGTGAATTCCATATTCAGACCAAACAAGTCCATTATGATAGTGACAGAAAGTAGTATTAGTGCCTAAGGTTTTTGGTCAATTTCTCAAAACTGACAGCTGGCCAAAAGGGGAGATTAAATTAAATTTGGCCTGATTTAGTATGTAAACAAACTGCAACCTAATTTATGAGTGTATTCTTATAACTGATAGCTTAGTCTCAGCTAATCACAGCAGCTGAGCTTCAGCCAAACACATGTTGCCACTGATCAGACTACTTCCATACAAGGCAAATGCCTCATCACACCATGCCCATATAGGGAAAATGGTGACCTGTAGCCAGTCAAGATGTTCCTAAATGTCACTTCCTTTTTCTGTCTAAAAATACTTCCTGCCCACATTGATAGGTGGAGGTGTCCGAAGCTCTTGGTTCAGAATGCTGCTCAATTCATGAATCAGTCTTTGTTCAAATAAGCTCTGCTAAATTTATTTTGTCTTAAGTTTTTCTTTTAACAAGTTAAACTATTGTTCTTGGAATTGGAATGAATGTTTATTAAAAAATAAAGTGTGCAAATTACATAATTTGAAACAGGCACCATCTAATGAAAACTTTTTCCAGTGAATTCGAAAACAGCCTTCCAATTCAAAAAATAAAATCATGTACAAAGTCATTTCCATTAATGATGACATGAAATGGTTCTAGTCTTAATAAAAGTATCATGCAGACCCCTGGGAATGAGGCAGAAATGAAAAGTAGTAAAAGGTAAAGAGATGCTTTATCAAAATCCAATACAATATAAAAAGATAAATGACTGTCACAACAACTCAAACTAATTTTACTTCCACAGACACTAAATAATGGTTCTGGTTAACTGAGTTTTCTTCTGTATATATCTGTCACATTTCCTCCATTGAGGCTTCAAAGAATCTGCAAAAGTTTTATTTTATGTCCAAAGCTACATAATGTAATCATATTTCAACTAATCCTGGCATTGAGAGATTAAAATTTAATTTCCAAGAAAGAAAAAAAGTAGACAATATAGAAACTTTGATGGTGCTTCCTTACATATATCCAGGTTCAGATAATTCACATATTATCAATACCTATGATAAAACCTAACTCATGAAAAATAGATATTAAAGTTTTTGGCTCAGCTTTTCCTGTGGCTCTACTTTATAAGAAAAAAAATACAAAGATTTAATGCTAAACATTGAGCCCCCAACTCAATCTTTTTGTTTTGTTTTGACTATAGGTATAAACACCTCAGGCCTTCTCATGTAAGGGAGCTAAATATTTGTTTTCACTCAATAAAGTTAAGAGTTTAAGTTATAGCTATCCTATAGATAAAATTTATTGAAGCAATTTTTAACCACTTAGAGACTTTAAATGTCACTCACCAAGTATTTATTTATAAGCCACTTCCTTCATAAAATACATTGTCATCACCTCCATTCCAAAGGTGTTAATTTCTATTAGAGCATATTACACTTACTGTAAAGTAACAGATAAAAAGTACCCAGATATAATTTTTATCTTTATTCATCCTAAAAAATTACAGAAGATACATTTTTGTAAATTTCAAATCATTTTGTGACTTTTTCAACCACTCCATTTTCATTAGAAACATAAATTTTCTTATTATTTGTTCTGATTCATAATTTTTTGTTTTCATACAGTATATAAATAAATATAGCATTATTCTATATAATCATTACAGTATAGCTCTAAACATTTGATAGCTAACTAAAAATAAATTTACCTGAAGTATCAGATAAATAAAATAACCTATAAAAATGACATGAGAATTGCCAAACATGTTGGAATAAGAAAAAGAATAATAGTTTTATGTCAATCTTTAGAATAACAATGGTAACAGAGTCTCCATCCAAATAACTCTACTGCTCTTCATTAAGAAAAATAGTCATTTATTGATACTAAACAAGTACAAAAAATGAAATTATATTTCAATCACACATAGAGTCAAGTTAATCAATGGTAAAAGAAAGCTATTATTCTGAAACATAGCTGGCATTTTTGGCCTAATGAACCAGACACACTTATGAAGAGTAACCACTACTCTACTGATCTTCACTCTAACATACTGAGATGTAAATTTTAAATGAAAATATGTGAGAATAAAGCACATTGTTTGACCTATATGAAATAGGATATCAATGTACATAATCTAGACTGAAATCCCAAAGACCTCTCTTTGCCATTAACATTTGGTTTAGCTTAATCACAAGACATTTTGATAAAACTGTCTAAAGGACACATTACATCAAATTCTAAATTACAAGTGAGTACCATCTGCTCTCTTACACTATCTCACCCAATGCTTTCCTTGTTAACACATCATCATTGAATAAAATATAAAGCAAAACGCCACTTTGTAAATACATGATAGCAATTTACATAATACAATTTTTAAGATATGTCTGTTTTCACTCAGATATGTTGTATTTTCATATGTAAATGTCTGTTATGGGCTGAATGTTTGCATCTCCCAAAATTCATATTTTGAAACCCAATCCCAATGTGATGTTATTAGGAGGTGCAACTTTGGGGAGGTAATTTAATCATAATGGTGGAGTCCTCATATATGGGATAACACCATTATAAGGGGTTGAAGACACAAGAGCTCCCCTTCTACCAGGGGAGGAAGCAGTGAAAAGACATCTTCTGTGAACCAGAAAGCGGCTGTTACCAGATACCAAATCTACTAGCACCAAGATCTTGGACTTCCCAGCCTTCAGAACGGTAAAAGTATGGGAAAATGATAGACGAAACATAAAGTTGGATCAGGCAAAATTTATTGATATGGGCTCACTAAGCAGAAATTATACATTTAATGTTATAGCTTAGAGAGTTAGAAGGGGCTCTTTTGGTTAGTTGGCTAAAACATAGACCAAAAGGTGGCCCACAGTGAGTGACTTGGAAATGCTGGATCTGCCTTGGTTTAATATAGAAGACATTTAATGGCTTAGGGAGATTGGAATGTTAGAGTGGATTTGTCCTTTAAGATCTGCTCACCCTCACTGAGAGGGTGCAGAAGACACACCTTTCACCACTATTGAAAGGAATAAACTTGGGAGGGGAGCGTTGGCATCCTTGAAGAGCTCCATGATTGCTCTTTTCTGTATGCCCAGCCTTGCAGTGGGAAGTGTAGCCACTGAATTGGGAAACATAAATGCAACAGGAATAATTCGATCTAGGTTGGCGGGGGCCAGGTAGCAGCACTCAACTAACAAGGCAAGGTGGGTGAGGTTACGATGATGAACAGCAGAGTTAAAGCAGCAATTGGAATAGTTTGACTTGCTTACATCTATGGCATTGGTGAGTTGAGCATGAGGTTGCTCCTGGGAGTAAAATATATAGAAATCCTACTAAATTCCTAATTGATTTCTATAAGCAGAAAAGTTCTAAGTAAAGAAAACTCTAACCTGAATCATAAATACAGAGTGTCACAGTTCCTCAATTAAGTTCCAAAATTGAGCCAGTTTACAGACCCACAAGCCCTTGAATGAAGGGGATGCTGGGCCCCCTTAAGAAAGGACCGCAACACACAACCAAAAAGGTATATTGTTCATCTTTATCCTTGCCTTTCCCAAAGGGACTTACAGCCTTTACTAGAGTACCTATGCACTGGGGAAAGGGAAATAATCAGTATCAGTACTAGATGCTGGTTCTAAACCGACATTAATTCCAGGAGACCCAAAACATCACTGTGGGCCACCAGTCAGAGGATTATGACTGCCAGATGATCAATAGAGTTCAGGTCCCTCTCACAGTGGGCCCACTGGGTCCCAAACCCATCCTGTGGCTATTTTCCCAGTTCCAGAATGCATAATTGGAATAGACACACTCAGCAGCTGAAAGAAAACTCACACTGGTTCCTTGACTTGTGGAGTGAGGACAATTATGGAGGGAAAAGACAAGAAGAAGCCACTAGAACAGCCTCTATGTAGAAAAATGGTAAGCCAAAAGCAATACTCTATTCCTGGAGGGATTGCAAAGATTAGTGCCACAATCAAGGACTTAAAGGATGCAGGGGTGATAATTCCCACCATATTCCCATGAAGTTTGCCTATTTAGTCTATGCAGAAGACACATGGATTTTTGAGAATAACAGTGAATTATCATAAGCTTAACCGAGTGGTAATACCAATTGTAATTGCCTTATCAGATATGGTTTCATTGCTTGGGCAATTAACACATTCCCTGGCAACTGGCGAGCAGCTAAACATCTGGCAAATGCTTCTTTCTTGAAATTTGTTAGTAAAGATCACTAGAAGCAGTTTGTTTTCAGCTGGCAATGGTAGCAATACCCCTTCACTGTTCTACCTCAGGAGTATACCAACTCTCCCCTCCTATGTAGTAATTTAGTTCTGAGGAATTTAACTGCCTTTTCATTCCACAAGACATCACACTGATCCATAATATTGATAACATTACACAGATTGGACCTAGTGAGCAAGATGTAGCAACCACTCTAGACTTACTGGCAAGGTATTTGTTGTCAGAGGTTGGGAAATAAATTCATCTAAAATTCAGGGGCCTTCTAACTCAGTGAAATCTCTAGGGGTCTAGCAGTATGGGGCATGTCAAGATATCCCTTTCAAAGGTGAATGTTAAGTTGTTGCCTCTGGCCCCTCCTATAACCAAAAGAAAAAAGAGGGAGAATGTCTAATAGGCCTCTTTGGATTTTGGAGGTAACACATTCCTCACTGGGGTATGTTACTTTGACCCATTTACCAAGTGATCTAAAAAGCTGTGAATTCCAAGTAGATCTCAGAATAAGAGAGGGCTCTGCAACAGGTCCAGACTACTATACAAGCTCTGCCAGTTGGGCTACATGATCCTGCAGATGCAATGGTACGTGAAATATCAGTGGCAGACAGGATGCTGTTTGGAGCCTTTTGTGGGCCCCTATAGGCAAATAATAGTGCAGACCCTTGGGATTTTGTAGCAAAACATCACCATCCTCTGCAGATAACTACTCTCCTTTAGCAAAAACAGCTCTTAGTCTGCTACTGGGCCTCAATAGAAACTGAATCTTTAACCATGGGCCATCAAATTATCATGTGATTTCAGCCCATCATGAACTGGGTGTTATCTGACCCACCAACCCATGAGGTTGGGTATGCACAGTGGCACTCTATCATCAAATAAAAGTGGTATATACATGATCAGGCTCAAGCAGGCCCTGAAGGAGCAACTAAGTTACATGAAGAGGCCCAAATGCCCATAATCCCCACTTCTGCCACACTGCCTTCTCTCTCCCAGTCTGACCTATCACCTCATGAGAAGTTCCCTAGATCACTTGACAGAGGAAGAGAAGACTGGTTTCATTTACAGATGGTTCTGCACAATATGAAGGTACCACCCAAAAAACGACTGCTGAAGTTCTGCTACCCCTTTCTGGGACCTCCCTGAAGTACAGTAGTGAAAGGAAATCTTCCCAGTGGGCAAAATCAAGCAGTGCACCTCATTGTTCATTCTGTTTGGAAGAAGAAATGGCCAGATGTGCAATTATGTATGGATTCATGGGCTGTGGCCAATGGTTTGTCTGTATGGTCAGGAACTTGGAAGGACCATGAATGGAAAATCAGTGACAAAAAAAAAATTTGTGGAAAAGGGATGTGGACAGATCTCACTGAATGGCAAATAAGTGAAGATACTTGTATCCAGTGTAAATGGTTACCAAAAGGTGACATCAGCAAAAGAGTATTTTAATAATCACATGGATAAGATGACCCTTCTGTGGATACTTTCTTCCCTAGCCACCTGTCTCATCACCCAACGGGCTCATGGACAAAGTGGCCATGGTAGCAGAGATGGAGATTATGCATGGGCTCAGCAAAATGGACTTCCATCCACCAAGGCCAACCTGGCTATGAGCACTGCTGAGTACCCAATATGCCAGTAGCAGAAACCAACACTGAGCTCCTGATATGGTGCCATCCCCCTAGGTAATCAGCCAGCTACCTGGAGGCAGGTTGATACAGCTTCAATCAGGGAAAGGGAAGCATTTTGTTTTTACTGAAACAGACATTCATTCTGGCTATAGATTTGCCTTCCTTGCTCACAATGCTTCTGCCAAAACTCCCATCAGTAAACTTACAGAATTCTTTCTCTACTATCTTGGTATTCCACACAGCATTGCTTCTGACCAAGGAACTCACATCACAGCACATGGAGGACAGCAATGGGCCTATGCTCACTGGTCTCATCATGTTCCCTACAATCGTCAAGCAACTTGTTTCATAAAACAGTGGAATGGGCTTTTGATGATTCAGTTACAGTGCCAGCTACGTAGTAATACCTTGCAAGGCTGAGAGAAGGGTTCTCCAGGAAGCCATATAAGCTCTGAGTTGGCATCCAATATATGGTCCTCTTTCTCTCAGAGCCAGCATTTATAGGTCCAACAATCAAGGGGTGGAAATGGGAGTGGTACTACTCACTATTGTCCCTAGTAATTCATCAGCAAAATTTTTCTTCCTGTTCCTGTGACCTTATTCTTTGCTGACCCAGATGTCTTAATTCCAGAGGAAGGAATAATTTTTTCCAGAAAACACAACACTGATTCCATAGAATTGGAAATTAAGACTGCCACTTGGCCACTTTGGGTTCCTTATACCTCTAAATCATCAGTCAAAGAAGAGTTACTGTGCTGGTTGGGGTGACTGCTTCTAGTACAGGGAAACCGAACTGCTACTTCACACAGGAGGCTAGGAAGAATATGTCTAGAATACAGGAGATCCCTTATGGCATCTTTCAGTATTACCATACCCTACGCCCTGTGTGTTGGGCCATTCTTGCAATGCTATAAGGGAATACGTGAAATCAGGTAATTGATAAAGAAATGAGGTTTAGTTGGCTCACAGTTCTGCAAGCTTTACAGGAAATGTGGCACCAGCATCTGCTCTGCAGGCCTCAGGGAACTTTTACTCATGGCAGAAGGCAAAGTGGCAGCAAGCATCTCACATAGCAGAATAGGAGCAAGAGTGACAGTGGAGGTGGAGGTGCCACATACTTTTAAACGACCAGATCTCAAGTGAACCCAGAGCGAGAGTTCACTTATCAACAAGCGGATGGCCCAAGCCATTCATGAGGGATCCACTCCTGTGATCCAAACACCTCCTACCAAGCCCCACCTCCAAGACTGGGGATTACATTTCAACAGAAATTTGGGCAGGGACAAATGTCCAAATTACATTACCCTGTGATTAAGATCAATGGAAAACTACAACAATCCAATTCAAACAGGACTACTAATGAAGAATGACCCTTCAAGAATAAAGGTTTGAGTTACCCCAACAGATAAAAAACCACAAGCAGGTAAGGTGCTTGCTGAAGGTAAAGGAAATACAGAACGGTTAGGTGAGAATATATGTGTAATCCAGTCTATCATTGATGGACATCTGGGTTGGTTCCAAGTCTTTGCTATTGTGAACAGTGCCGCAGTAAACATATGTGTGCATTTGTCTTTATAGCAGCATGATTTACAGTCCTTTGGGTATATATCCAGTAATGGGATGGCTGGGTCAAATGGTATTTCTAGTTCTAGATCCTTGAGGAATTGCCAGGGCCTGTCATGGAGTGGGGGGAGAGGGGAAGGATAGCATTAGGAGATATACCTAACGTAAATGACGAATTAATGGGTGCAGCACACCAACATGGCATATGTATACGTATGTAACAAACCTGCACGTTGTTCACATGTACCCTAGAACTTAAAGTATAATTAAAAAAAAGAATATATGTATAAATATTAGCTACAGCCACATGATCAGTTACAGAAATAAGGACTGTATTTCCTCCTCATTTTGCTAAGAATACATCTCTGTGTGTGTATGTGTGTGTGCACGTAATATCTTTGTTTTCTTTCCTCTCTTATTCCCTCATAATGTAACATAAGATGCTCATATCAGAATTTAAGTACTGTTGATTTTACATCATAGTATTTAAGTTACAGAATATCAAGGAGAGGAGTAAATATCACTAAAGGACTTTACCTCCTTTTCTGGGAAAGAGATTGATGTGTTTTCCAGTTGTACACAGGATACTTGTATCATGTTAGGTAGAATTATGACCTTGTTATTATCTTCATTTGAAAATTAAGTATGGTTTATGTAGATATGTATAGGTGCCAAGTTGACAAGGGGTAGACTTGTAATGGTTAATTTTATGTGTCAACTTTTCCAAGACATGGGGTGGCCACATATTAGGCTAAGCATTATTTCTGGATATGTCTGTGGGGAGCAGTTCTGGATGAGACTGAATTGGTAAACCAAGTAAAGTAAAATGTTCTCCCTATGGTGGGCATCATCCAGTCCATTGAGGGCCTGACAGAACAAAAAAGTAGAGGGAGAAAGAATTTCCTCTCTCTGCCTTTTCTTGCTCTTGGACTGAGACTTACACCATCTGCACTCCTGGTTCTCAAGCCTCCATACGTGGAGTGGAATTTACATCATCAACTTTCCTGAGTCTTCAGTTTGCAGATGGCAGATCCTGGGACTTTTCAGCCTTCATAACCACATGAGCCAATTTCTTATAATAAATCTCATTATATATATATACATATATTTATATATCATATATAAACATATATTATATATTTATATGTATATAAATATATGTATATAAATACTTATTTATATGTATATAAATATACATATATAAATAAATATAAATATACACATATATAAATATACATATATAAATATATATAAATACACATATATAAATATACATATATAAATATATATAAATATACACATATATAAATATTTATATATAACATATAAACAAATATATAGTATATATTTATATATATAAACTGTGTATGTGTATATATATATATATAGACAGATTCTGTTTCTCTGAAGAACTGTAATACAAGTCCCTGATTCCCATGTCTTATTTTATTTAACTCTGACTTCTACTAAAATAACTCCCATTAGATGAATATTAGTGAGTATCTTAAAATGTAATTTAAATTTTCAAAGCATAACCATGTTATATTAATGTTAAAACTCAAATAAAATTGAAGTATATCTTGTTATTAAAACAACTTGTATCACTGGAAAGTATATAACAACAGAATATGTATGAAAACAAAAGGGTTCAATCTAATGAGTCAGTAACTGCAAATTTCCCTCCATTTTAAGTTCTGAATATTAGATTAAAATCATAAAACTTACATAGTTTGAATTATTAATTAGTGGAGAAATTTTTTAAATTATACAATCAAATTTTGTACTTAGTTTCAACTTTCTTTTCTTTGCCTTTTACCTCTGCCTGCTATCTTGAAAAACAAGTAGATACTTTCAGTCATAAAAATTCCAAAAAAAGAAAAAATAATACATTATATTCAGTTGCAAATATGTATCCATACTATTTATTTTTACTCAAGCTATAGGCCCATGAAAGAATCTTTGGGCTGGATACAGTGCCTCATGCCTGTAATCCCAGCACTTTGGGAGGCTGAGGCGGGCACATCACTTGAGGCCAGGAGTTCAAGACCAGCCTGGCAAACATGGTGAAACCCTGTCTCTACTAAAATATAAAAATTAGCCAGGCATGGTGGTGCTTGCCTATAATCTCAGCTACTCAGGAGGCTGAGGCACAAGAATCACTTGAACCCAGGAGGTGGAGGTTGCAGTGAGCCGAGATCATGCCACTGCATTCCAGCCTGGGTGATGGAGAGAGACTCTGTCTCAAAAAAACAAAACAAAACAAAAAAATATTTAATCCTACTAAATACTACTTTTTAAATTTTTTCCCTTTGATTTGTTGATATCTTCTACAAAACATAGAATGTTTAGATGCTACCACTTAAAATATTAATTTTTGCTGCTCTTAATCCATCTACCATAAATATTTTATGTTTTTTTATTCTGCAATATATAGAACAGCCCTCCCACAACAAATAAACAAACAAATAATTATAGGGCTTAAAATGTCAATAGTGCTAAAACTCTACTTCAGATGAAAAAGGACTTTAAAAAATCTTATAAAATTGTAGAATGTTTAGCAGAATCCCTTGCTTCTACCTATTAGATGCCAATAGCAGCTCCACATTTGTGACAACCAAAATGTCTCTGTGAAATGTCCCCTTTGAGACAAAACTGCCTCAACTTGAGAACCACTAATGTATAGACAGTTAAAAGAGAAACTACTACTACCAACAGCTCAGGTTAAACTTACACACAAAGTGTGAAAACAAAGCACTAGACCACACGACCACTAATGCATGTCTGACAGGAATCCAATGGAAATTATTTCAATACCTACCTATGTAATCTTATTTTCATCAGCACAGAAGACAACATTTATAGTTATAGTCTTTTTTAATATCAGTTTTGAAAAAATGTTCCCAGTCTCATCCATGAAAAGAAGTAAAGTTGATGGATCCAAAATGGAATCTAGACTGACAAATTTGAACAACAAACCAGTCTAACTTTACAATTTGCCAAGAAGTGAATGATTCCCTATATACTTTCTAAATGTCTTAATGTGTAAAGTGCTTTTTTTCTACAGTGCTATTAAATGGTAAGCTAATGATCATAAAGCAGCAGTGTGTTATAACTACAGCACCATTTACCCATAAATACTAACCATACTGCAGTTACTATTTGCTGAAATGCATTTCTTGTCATCACACCATTGGCACCCATTTGTATTGGCAGTACAGCTGGCACAATCTGCGTATCTGTAACATCTGTCATCAGAAGCAGCTATAATACAAATGGGAGACAATATATCAGCACGGAAAAGAAAATCTTACTCTTCTTAATTTACAATATCTATTTAAGAATCATTAAGAATCACTAAGACAATTTTTAACCAAAGAAATGACCTTCAATTTCAAAGTAAGTTTTCTAAAGATTAAGACAACTTTTGTAGTTCAATTGTGTTTACAGGATTTTCGAGACCTTTTACCCCCATTTTAATTATTCAATATATAAGGATCCTACAGCCATTTTAAATTCACACATTTTGGGCCAGGCACGGTAGCTCATGCCTGCAATCCCAGAACTTTTAAAAGCCAAGGTAGGCAGATCACTTGAGGTCAGGAGTTCAAGACAAGCCTGGCCAACATCACGAAACCCATCTCTACTAAAAATACAAAAATTAGCCAAGCGTGGTGGCACATGCCTGTAATTCCAGCTACTCGGAAAGCTAAGGCACCAGAATTGCTTGAACCCAGGAGATGGAATTTGATCACACCACTGAACTCCAGCCTGGGTGACAGAGTGAGACTCTATCTCAAAAAATAAAATAAAATAAATAAATTCACATATTTTAAAGAAGGTCAAAGGATTTACATATATTTTACTGAACAAAGAGTATTACTATACGTACAAAAGAAAACATCATAACAAATACTGTTTATCATCCTTTCTAAAGATATAAGACATCTGAATTAATACAGATTAGTAAAACTTAAAAATACATTTATTAATTGTAGCCTCAAAAATGTATAAAAACTCTTACCACTTATAAAACCAAACAATATTTATCCAAATAATTAATTAGCTAACTGATTAATAATTGGTAACTTTTCATAAGTCTCATTTATTTATTCACCGTTTTATAAGAAATATAAAACCAGATCATTAGTTATGAAATGCTATAACATTTTTTTATTTTATGGTGTGGTTTGGCAATAATTCAGGAAGAAAAAAAAAGCACATGGAAAATAAATTATTTCATTTTATTTCTTTGAATCTAACAGCATTTCTTAGAAATGATGTATTGGAAAGCATTTTAAACTTATATTAGAAAATAATTCATATATATGACCATGTTATATATAAAATATTGATATATATACTATATATACAGATTTCAAAAATAAAGCTAAAAATAGCTAATAAAGGTGTTAAATTATTAATCACTAGGTTCAAACATTAGAATTCCTAATTAGGGTAATATAAATTTTTCATTTCTGTAGCTACTAAAGTAATTCTTATAAGCAGAAGATATTTCTACTTCTGCAGAAGAGAAATTTTGCTGCCAGAAAGACGAAAAGAAAAAGAAACTTACCTGTTTTAGGAGGGCACTTTGCTCTAAGAATATTATTAGTATTCCCAGATTCCCAAGATTCACAGTGATTTTTATTCCAAACACATTTTATCCCTGGACCAGCATTTTTACAAAGTTCTTCATCTCTGAAAGCCTTGCAATTTGGAGGCTTGTATACAAGGATATCATTAAGGAGTACACTAGAAAATCCCCCAAATATATACATGGACCTATTAAAAACAAAACAAGAATCTTAAAGAAACGCTATTAAAACTCAGATCTATCTAATGATTTAGTTATAAAAATAAGCATAGATTTAAATACACATTTTATACTATTTTTAAGTACGTCTGTTAGTGCTGTTCTTTAAAATCATATTTCTAGCATACGATATGATATAAAAACACCAGAGGAACTACTATATAATTTCTTGAAGACTTTCCAGACAAAATATGAAATATTCTATAAATCTTAATATATTAAGAAAACACTAAGTCTTCAAAACATGTTTTATTATTTATACAAGAAAGGAAAAGAAACAATGATTATATACAACATTCCTTTGTCAGAAAAATAAGTATTGTTTTTGATAATGTATTAAACAATGTTTTAAAAAAATAGATAATAGCTATACATGGACAAGACAAACTTTAGAACTGCTATCTAGAATTATAACTTTTCAATATAGACACAGAATTTTGAAATTAGATACCGAGTTCTTCCTATGGTGTTTCATTCTTTTAAAATAAGAAAACTAAGAGTAAAATAATTGAAAAGATTTTTAAAATTTCAGTCTGGAAAGAGAAGCCTAGACAATACTAAATTAATACTAAGCAGTGCCAAAAAAGGTTGAGATGCCCTTAAAACAGTGTATTTTTCATGTCAAAAATATTATTAACACAATAAATTGAATCAGTCAAAAAAGTCTTCAAGAATGTCTTTTATTATTTAAAAAAGTAAAATAAAAATCAACCAGAGAACCCTAGAGGTTTTATGTTTCACAGTTTTCATTTATTACTGTTTGGACAGCCAACTGATATCAGTTACACAGTTTCATTGTGGTTAAGTCATTTTGTGGCAATACTGGAGAATTTCTACATATTTAGGATAAGGTGGTAATAAAATGGGCTTATAAAAAGGTCATTCTGATTTACAAATGTTAAGCTACTAAATGAGCTAGCAGATTGTTTACTGTCACTGGATTCCAAATTACCAAATTTTTGCCATAGAAATACAAAAATTATATTAACTTAAATGGGGAAGGCAATGTAATGACCATTGAGTCCAATTTCTCAACGGATATAAGGATTTTAAGGTCCAGAGAGATTAAGAGACTTGTCAAAAATCACACATTTAGTAAATGACAGAACTAAAATGAGAATCTAATTCTTCTCACTTTCCTTGTTCTCCTTGATAGAAATATGGGGCTAGCCTCTCTATCATTTCAGTTCCATCTTTTTAAAAGAAGAGCCATTCCTTATCTGATCTCTGGAAAAAGAAAAGAAGGCAGGATGACACAAAAGGGTATCTGATGTCTTATCTCAGCACCCTTCCTTTACCTACTCCCATGTCCCTTAAAAATATTAAACAAGAAAGGAAAAACAGATATGATTGACAAATCGAAGTGTATTCTATGGCAGACAAGAGATGCATAAAATCCAATACCATTAAGTATCAATGATAATTTTCAAAAAGAATACCAGAATATGAGGATAGTATGACTGATATACGTGACCCTCTAAAAATTGGAAATGTGCTTCTTTTACCCATTAATGACTACTGCAGAGTGTCCAAATCTGTTGACATCTCTATGAAGATTTGGTTTTGGTAGTATTTTCCATTCATCACAAGCTAGAAAAAAGAAAACAGAAAAACGAAAAATGAAATAAAAGAATAAACTAAGACAAATGATATAAAAACGTCATTGGCCGAATTAAAGATATACTATGCACAAGCAGGAAGCAAAAAAAAAAAAAATTCTCATTAACTTTCCATGACCTACAATTTAGTATAATTACTCAACTAACATTATTCCTTAAATAAAAATAACTCTTGCCTAGAATTCTCACAAATAATTTTAAGCATATGAGAACAAGAAAATGAAAAGAATGAACTTAGAGGTATTTTATATTGGAAGATAATTTCGAAGATATATATTTATTAAATATTCCAGGTAAAACTTATGAATGTCAGTATAGGGCACACCTATTTGAAAGTTAAATACTAAATCAAATATGACATGTATGCATACAAAAGTCAATGGCATATACAATGTTCACTGAAAGAATACCTAAAAATATAATCATCAGGATAAAACATTTAAATCACTTTAATGATTTGAATTCTCAAAAGAAAAGCTTTTTTATGTAGAAGGGAATTATTTTAACTGCAAAACTTCTAGATAAAAAATGAGTATCATAAATAATCTATGAACTACATAAAAACTATGGGAAGTGGTTAAGAAAAATGTGTATTATTTCAATATAAACTCAGAATTGACATATATACTAACATAAATTTGAGATTTAAAATAATTCATCATTCAGTGACTAGGAACATTCTCAATACAGTGTTTTAGATTTCAACTTCTTAGAAATGTCATATTTATAAAGGCATGCCTTGGTATTTCATAAAAGCATATAGATATAACAAGATTTTTTAAAACAAATTAATTTTGTTTAGGTAAAAGCCTTTATGGAACAAGAAAATAATCTTAAGTACAGTTAGTTGTAAAAGTTAAAGTAATGAATTACTTGTTTTCTTATTTAAGTAATTACATCTATAACAATAATAAAATAAATTTGGTTTCAACTCAATATTTTATTAATGAACATCAAAAAATTATAAAAACCAAAACTGTAAGTTTAGAAAATGATGCTGAACACCAACATGGCACATGTATACATATGTAACAAACGTGCACGTTGTGCACATGAACCCTAGAACTTAAAGTATAATTTAAAAAAAAAAAAAGAAAATGATGCTGAAAGACTGACAATAATAAAATACATGTTGACTTGTATATGCTAAGGTATAATCCAGGAAACACAAATCTCCCCCGAAAAAGTGTACTCATTATGTTTGTATAATCTGTCTTTTTAGTCCACATGGTATATCTGCCTATTAAATATTCTCAAAAGAGAGTGTAAAGGTATAGAAACCTAACCTAACTTTATTTAACACAGTGTTTTCCCAATGTTTTGTCCAAAGAAGCACTTTTCATATAATGCCTATTAAGATCCTCAAGAGTCAATGCTCTGAAGATCACATTTAGAAAATATTATTATAGAGGCCTATGATAAAGATTAAGACTGCCAATTTTACATGTTAGAGTTAATTTAATAAATGTACATTATATGTTTGTAGCACTATTAGGTTGGTGCAAAAGAAATTATATAAAGTATAAATTGTATACTTCTATAAATTAAGTACAGATAAAAGTTCCAAAGTGTTTTCATCGCATATCTTAAAATGGTCTTTATAAGAATCCAGTGAAATTGATTGAGCAGGTATTACCCTATGTTAGAAATGAAGAATCAGACCTATGCGAAGGTAAATAACTTGTATGAGGTCCATTTGATTAACGGATCATATAGTAATTCTGTGTTTAATTTTTTAAGAAACTGCCATTCTGTTTTCCATAGTAGCTGGACCATTTTACATTTTTACCAGTAATGCAAAAGGGTTCATATGTCTCCACATCCTCGTCAACCCTTGTTATCTTCTGTTCTTTTATCATCGCCATCCTAATGAGTATGAATTAGTATATCATTGTGGTTTTGACTTGCATTCCCTAATGATTAGTGATGTTGAGCATCTTTTCATGTGCTTATTGGACATTTGTATATCTTTGGAAAAATGTCAATTCAACAGCTCATTTAAATTTATAGATACAAGTGGTACTGTGTGCTCATTGTAACCATGTTAGAGTTTTCCATGTTATGACTATACAAAATATTTACCCATTAAGCTGTTAATAATTAGCCTTTTTTAAGATTTTTTCCTATTACAAGTCATGTTGGTATATTCACTGTTATATGTATCTTGTGCATAGTTTGAATGTTTCTCTAGATTTCCAAGAGGTATAAGAAAAGACACAACTTCGATTTTACTAGATTTTCCCAATTTGCTCCCCAAAGTAGTTGTGTTGACTCACATTAGCAGTGTACAACAGTTCCTCTTATTTTATATTCTCTACAACATGTAGTTCTATCAGACTTTAAATTTTTACCAATCTGCTGAATGGCTTGATTTTACATTTTTCCAGTTACTGGTGAGTCAACTTATTTCCACATGTATAGGTTATTTGTTTTAGTCTTCTATGAAATCACTGTTTAAGACTTGCACATTTTTCTATTTGCTTTTTGCCTTTTTCTTAATAATTTAAAGAATTCTTGATTAAATACTCTGGATACTAATCCTTTGCTGGCTATATGTATTACCATATATTCTTCCATGCTACAGCATCTTTTTTTCACTTAGTTTATGAAATCTTGTTTTACAGAAAGTTGGTCTTATCTTTAGGTCACCTTATGATCTGTGCTTGTTTATTCAGTAAACTGAGATTTTAAAAATAATCTCTAATTTTCTAGTAAAGGTTTTTCAGTTGGCTTTTACTATTTTGGTCTTCAATCTTTTTGGAACGTCTTTTTGTATATCTGGTAAACATCAAACTTAATTTTTCCCATATACGATATTTTCCAGATATTTTCAAGTATATGTCAATGCACTAATTTTCCCAATTTTTGAACATTTATCCTTGAACCGCTAACTTGCGCATCATTTAATTTCTGTACTGTTATAGTTTGCTTTTATTTTATCATTTTTAAATATATACGTGTGTGAAGCTCAAAAGTCCAATATTTCTACAAGGCTTATCAAAAAAAAAAAAAAAATCCACTGCCCCCTATCTTCCCAAAACATATTCCAGAATCACGGAGGTAAGCACTTTTAATTCTAAATAAACAGCTATAAAGAGTTTGTTTTTGTTTTTGTTTTTTGTATTTTCATCTGTTCTAAACAGCATGCCTAGTTCCCAGTTTCAGATAATATGCCTGACTTCCTTCTTCAGACAGTGAAGATTAAGCTCTTACACAGACTTACACACACATACTTCCTCTCCCTCCGTTCTCTATACATTTATAATTTTGTTTGGAGCAATATTCAGATTCTTATTTCTTTTTTAGAGATGGGGAATTGCTATATTGCTTAGGCTGGACTAAATTAATTCCTGGGCTCAAGCAATCCTCCTGCCTCAGCCTCCAAAGTTTCTGGAATTATAGGTGCACACCACCACACTCAGCTAATGTTCAGTTTTTATTATCTGTGATAGTATATATCTGTGATATTATTCACAGATAAGCCAGGTAGCACACTACATTTTTATTCTTAAATAACTTACTTTTCTCCACAAATTATATTTTCACTTTTTTGCTTAATTTTCTGTATATATTTCTCCCCCAACCCTTTGCCAGATGTGTACATTTCTTCTCACTGTCTTCTAATACATGAAGTTATCTGGCAATTTCATTTACTTTGTAAAGACATCCCTCCTGAAACTCCATCTTTCTTCTCCAATCTGAACTTACTGCTCTCTAGGCCTATTACATCATCATAAGGATTCCCTCGATATTTCTCCTTTGTTATATATTCCGTTTCTTAGATTTCATCCATTTATTTAATCTCATACTTCAATAGGAGATATAATCCTAAAGTTTCTAAATAAAGTGTACATTGGAGGTATATTTTTGAGAATCTGCAATTCTAAAAAATACTTTTATTTCACTCTAACACTTTTAGTATGATTTGATTGGTGTAATTTAGAATTCTAACATGGAAAGCATTTTCAGATATTGGAGGTATTAGTCCACTCTCCTGGCTTCTCGTATTGCTTTTGTAAGGCACTATACTATCGAGTCTCATGATTTATTTGTCCTATTTCTTTTCTCTCTCTAGAAGTTTTTAGGTTCTTTTTGTCTTTTTGTAATGAGCTTTGCTGTGAGTCTTTTGTATTCATTTTTCTAGGGCTCAGTAGGCTCTTTTATTCTTAAAATTTGTGTACTTCAATCCCAAACATATTTTTTGAATTACTCACTTGATAATTTCCTTCCTGTCTAAAATGTTATGTTCTTGGCTTTTTCAATTCTATTACTGAGATACAAAGTTTTCTGGAATAGTCATCTTAAATTTCTCATTTTTTACCCTATTTTCCATTTGTCCATTATTCATAATACTTTATTGAGATTCTTCACTTTATCTCCAAATCATTGATTTGTTTTCCTAATTTTAATTTCCAAGAGCCCATTTTTTTCTTTTCTGAATTAACTATTTTTATTAAAATCTCACATTTTGCTTCACAAATGTAACATCTTCTGTCCATAAAGACTTAATTTATAATCTCCTCTGTGGATTATCTCTATTTCCTCTAATTTCTTATTTTTTCCTACTTGTTTGACATTTTGGTCAAATTTAGTAACTTTTTGTAATTGTCAAAATAATAACTGGCTGCAAATTTAAGAGTGAGGCACCACAAGAGTCATTGGGAATTTAGTGCTTAAGAAGGACATGTTGACCTCTGGGATTCTGATCAGGTGGAACCATTTCAGTTAGAGACCTCCAAATGTCAGTATTTCTACATGCTTTCTCTTAGGCTGGTCAGATTCCTTCAGATAATTTTCCAGTCTCCTGCCTGGAAACCATAAATCGGACTAACAGCATTTTAGGAAGACCCTAAGTGGATGAAGGTAGCTAGAGGGTTTCACTCTTAAGTATGTATACTTTCATTTAATCCCACTGTTTACAAAATAGTGCTTATGCTCTCAGTCATGTTCTGGTTTTCTTTTGTTTTGTTTTTAAAGTACACAAGTCCTGCAGATGAGAAACATTACAGCACAGTAATAGTAATGTAATTATACATGAAGGCAATTAATTTAGACAAATAATAATAAAACATAATTCTACTTCTAGAAGTTATTTGCCTTTTAATACGTGTAGTGGTAGGAAGTGACAGCTTTATTACTATCTCCAAGACATCATCTTCAATTATACCAAAAGTTTAAAAAAGAATTACATACAATATTTTTGATAGACATTTGTGCTGTTCAACAAAATATTTCAGTTCCTTTCCTTCTGGCACAAAATTATACTCTTACAATCCCTAGAAGTTGAATGTATCAATGTAATGCAAGCTACTGGAATACCTGTGTTTCTGGCTGGAGGCATTTGATTAGCAATGAAAGCCTATGTCTTCTGTCAGCCTGGGTCCCTAAATAATGACAAAAAAAAAATCTGGAGGGGCGTTCCAAGATGGCCGAATAGGAACATCTCCAGTCTGCAGCTCCCAGCGTAATTGATGCAGAAGATGGGTGATTTCTGCACTTCCAATTGAGGTACCTGGTTCATCTCATTGGGACTAGTTGGACAGTGGGTGCAGCCCACAGAGGGCGAGTAAAGCAGGGTGGGGCGTTGCCTCACCCGGGAAGCACAAGGGGTTGGGGGATTTCCCTTTCCTAGCCAAGGGAAGCTGTGACAGACTGCCTGGAAAAATGGGACACTCCTGCCCAAATACTGCACTTTTCCCAAGGTTTTAGCAATCAGCAGACAGGGAGATTCTCTCCAGTGCCCGGCTCAGCAGGTACCACACCCACGGAGCCTTGCTCACTGCTAGCATGGCAGTCTGAGATCGAACTGCGAGGTGGCAGCCTGGCTGGGGGAGGGGCATCCGCCATTGCTGAGGCTTGACTAGGTAAAAAAAAGCAGCCAGGAAGCTTGAACTGGACGGAGCCCACCAGAGCTCACCAAGGCCTACTGTCTCTAGACTCCACCTCTGTGGGCAGGGCATACCTGAACAAAAGGAAGCAGACAACTTCTGCAGACTTAAAAGTCCCTGTCTGACAGCTCTGAAGAGGGTAGTGGTTCTCCCAGCATGGTGTTTGAGCTCTGAGAACAAACAGACTGCCTCCTCAAGTGGGTCCCTGACCCCCGTGTAGCCTAACTGGGAGACACCTCCCAGTAGGGGCCAACTGACACCTCATATAGGCAGTTGTCCCCTGGGATGAAGCTTCCAGAGGAAGGATCAGGCAGTAATATTTGCTGTTCTGCAGCCTCCACTGGTGATACCCAGGCAAACAGGGTCTGGAGTGAACCTCCAGCAAACTCCAACAAACTTGCAGTTGAGGGACCTGACTGTTAGAAGGAAAACTAACAAACAGAAAGGAATAGCAGCAACATCAACAAAAGGTCATCTAGACCAAAACCCCATCTGTAGGTCACCAAAATCAAAGACCAAAGGTAGATAAAACCACAAAGATGGGGAGAAACCAGAGCAGAAAAGGTGAAAATTCTAAAAATCTGAGTGCCTCTTCTCCTCCAAAGAATCGCAGCTCCTCGCCAGCAATGGAACAAAGCTGGATGGAGAATGACTTTGACAAGTTAACAGAAGTAGACTTCAGAAGGTAGGTAATAACAAACTTCTCCAAGCTAAAGGAGGATGTTCGAACCCATCACAAAGAAGCTAAAAACCTTGAAAAAAGATTAGACGAATGGCTAACTAGGATAAACAGTGTAGAGAAGACCTTAAATGACCTGATGGAGCTAAAAACCATGACAGGAGAACTTCATGACGCATGCACAAGCTTCAATAGCTGATTCAATCAAGTAGAAGAAAGGGTATCAGTGATTGAAGATCAAATTAATGAAATAAAGCGAGAAGACAAAGTCAGAGAAAAAACAGACTAAAAAGAAACAAACAAAGCCTCCAAGAAGTATGGGACTATGTGAAAAGACCAAATCTACATTTGATTGATTGGTGTACATGCAAGTGATGGGGAGAATGGAACCAAGTTGGAAAACACTCTTCAGGATATTATCCAGGAGAACTTCCCCAACCTAGCAAGGCAGGATGACATTCAGATTCAGGAAATACAGAGAACAACACAAAGATACTCCTCAAGAAGAGCAACCCCAAGACACATAATTGTCAGATTCACCAAGGTTGAAATGATGGAAAAAGTGTTAAGGGCAGCCAGAGAGAAAGGTCCAGTTACCCACAAAGGGAAGCCCGTCAAATTAACAGCAGATCTCTTAGCAGAAACCCTACAAGCCAGAAGAGAGTAGGGGCCAAAATTCAACATTCTTAAAGAAAAGAATTTTCAACCCAGAATTTCATATCCAGCCAAACTAACCTTCATAAGTGAAGGAGAAATAAAATCCCTTACAGACAAGCAAATACTGAGAGATTTTGTCACCACCAGGCCTGCCTTACAAAAGCTCCTGAAGGAAGCGCTAAACATGGAAAGAAACAACCGGTACTAGCCACTGCAAAAACATGTCAAATTATAAAGACCATAGATGCTACGAAGAAACTGCATAAATTAACAGGCAAAATAACCAGAAAACATCATAATGACAGGATCAAATTCACACACAACAATATTAACCTTAAATGGAAATGGGCTAAAGGCCCCAATTAAAAGACAAAGTCAAGACCCATCAGTGTGCTGTATTCAGGAGATCCATCTCACGTGCAAAGACGCACATAGGCTCAAAATAAAGGGATGGAGGAAGATCTACCAAGCAAATGGAAAGCAAAAAAAAAAGCAGGGGTTGCAGTCCTAGTCTCTGATAAAACAGACTTTAAACCAACAAAGATCAAAAGAGACAAAGAAGGCCAATACATAACAGTAAAGGGATCAATTCAACAAGAAGAACTAACTATGCTAAATATATATGCACCCAATACAGGAGCACCCAGATTGATAAAGCCAGCCCTTAGAGACCTACAAACAGACTTAGACTCCCAAACAATAACAATGGGAGACTTTAACACCCCACTGTCAATATTAGAGAGATCAATGAGACAGGTTAACAAGGATATCCAGGACTTGAACTCAGCTCTGCAACAAGCAAACCTAAAAGACATCTACAGAACTCTCCACCCCAAATCAACAGAATATACATTCTTCTCAGCACCACATCGCACTTATTCTAAAGTTGACCACATAATTAGAAATAAAGCACTACTTAGTAAATGTAAAAGAACAGAAGGCACAAAAAAACTGTCTCTCAGAACACAGTGCAATCAAATTAGAACTCAGGATTAAGAAACTCACTCAATACCGCACAACTACATGGAAACTGAACTTGCTCCTGAATGACTATTGGGTAAATAACTAAATGAAGGCAGAAAGATGTTCTTTGAAACCAATGAGAACAAAGACACAATGTACCAGAATCTCTGGGACACATTTAAAGCAGTGTGTAGAGGGAAATTTATAGCACTAAATGCCCACAAGAGAAAGCAGGAAAGGTCTAAAATCGACACCCAACATCACAAATAAGAGAACTAGAGAAGCAAGAACAAACACATTCAAAAGCTAGCAGAAGGCAAGAAATAACTAAGATCAGAACAGAAGTGAAAGAGATAGAGACACAAAAAACCCTTCAAAAACTCAATGAATCCCAGAACTGTGTTTTTGAAAAGATTAACAAAATTGATAGACCGATAGCAAGACTAACAAAGAAGAAAAGAGAGAAGAATCAAATAGATGCAATAAAAATGATAAAGGGGATATCACCACCAATCCCAAAGAAATACAAACTACTATCACAGAATAATATAAACACCTCTATGCAAGTAAACTAGAAAATCTAAAAGAAACGGATAAATTCCTGGACACATACACCCTCCCAAGACTAAACCAGGAAGAAGTTGAATCTCTGAATAGACCAATAACAGGCTCTGAAATTGAGGCAATAATTAATAGCCTACCAACCAAAAAAAGTCCAGGACCAGATGGATTCACAGCTGAATTCTACCAGAGGTACAAAGAGGAGCTGGTACCATTCCTTCTGAAACTATTCCAATCAATAGAAAAAGAGGGAATCCTCCCTAACTCATTTTATGAGGCCAGCATCATCCTGATACCAAAGCCTGGTAGAGACACAACAAAAAAAGAGAATTTTAGACCAATATCCCTGATGAATATCGATGTGAAAATCCTCAATAAAATACTGGCAAACCAACTCCATCAGCACATCAAAAAGCTTATCCACCATGATCAAGTGAGCTTTATCCCTGGGATGCAAGGCTGGTTCAACATATGCAAATCAATAAATGTAATCCATCACATAAACAGAACCAATGACAAAAACCACATGATTACCTCAATAGATGCAGAAAAGGCCTTCGACAAATTCAACAGCCCTTCAGGCTAAAAACTCTCAATAACTTCGGTATTGATGGAAGGTATCTCAAAATAATAAGAGCTGTTTATGAAAAACCCACAGCCAGTACCATACTGAATGGGCAAAACCTGGAAGCATTCCCTTTGAAAACTGGCACAAGACAGGGATGCCCTCTCTCACCACTCCTATTCAACATAGTGCTGGAAGTTCTGGCCAGGGCAATTAGGCAGGAGAAAGAAATAAAGGGTATTCGATTAGGAAATGAGGAAGTCAAATTGTCCCTGTTTGCAGATGACATGATTGTATATTTAGAAAACGCCATCATCTCAGCCCAGAATCTCCTTAAGCTAATAAGCAACTTTAGCAAAGTCTCAGGATACAAAATCAATGTGCAAAAATCACAAACATTCCTATACACCATTAACAGACAAACAGAGAGTGAAATCATGAGTGAACTCCCATTCACAATTGCTACAAAGAGAATAAAATACCTAGGAAGCCAACTTACAAGGGATGTGAAGGACCTCTTCAAGGAGAACTACAAACCACTGCTCAACGAAATAAAAGAGGACACAAACAAATGGAAGAATATTCCATGTTCATGGATAGGAAGAATCAATATCATGAAAATGGCCATACTGCCCAAGGTAATTTATAGATTCAATGCCATCCCCATCAAGCTACCAATGACTTTCTTCACAGAATTGGAAAAAACTACTTTAAAGTTCATATGGAACCAAAAAAGAGCCCGCATTGCCAAGACAATCCTAAGCCAACAGAACAAAGCTGGAGGATCATGCCACCTGACTTCAAACTATACTACAAGGCCACAGTAACCAAAACAGCATGGTACTGGTACCAAAACAGAGATATAGACCAATGGAACAGAATAGAACCCTCAG
This sequence comes from Symphalangus syndactylus, assembly GCF_028878055.3. Lineage (NCBI taxonomy): Eukaryota > Metazoa > Chordata > Mammalia > Primates > Hylobatidae > Symphalangus > Symphalangus syndactylus. The sequence goes on from NC_072424.2 coordinate 23,196,874, forward strand.
AAATAATACCACACATCTACAAACATCTGATCTTCCACAAACCTGACAAAAACAAGAAAAGGAGAAAGGATTCCCTATTTAATAAATGGTGCTGGGAAAACTGGCTAGCCATATGTAGAAAGCTGAAACTGGATCCCTTCCTTACACCTTATACAAAAATTAATTCAAGATGGATTAAACACTTAAATGTTAGACCTAAAACCATAAAAACCCTAGAAGAAAACCTAGGCAATACCATTCAGGACATAGGCATGGGCAAGGACTTCATGTCTAAAACACCAAAAGCAATGGCAACAAAAGCCAAAATAGACAAATGGAATCTAATTAAACTAAAGAGCTTCTGCACAGCAAAGGAAACTACCATCAGAGTGAACAGGCAACCTACAGAATGGGAGAAAATTTTTGCAATCTACTCATCTGACAAAGGGCTAATATCCAGAATCTAAAAAGAACTCAAACAAATTTACAAGAAAAAAACAAACAACCCCATCAAAAAGTGGGCAAAGGATATGAACAGACACTTCTCAAAAGAAGACATTTATGCAAGCAACAGACACATGAAAAAATGCTCATCATCACTGGTCATCAGAGAAATGCAAATCAAAACCACAATGAGGTACCATCTCACACCAGTTAGAATGGCAATCATTAAAAAGTCAGGAAACAACAGATGTTGGAGAGGATGCAGAGAAATAGGAACGCTTTTACACTGTTGGTGGGAGAGTAAATTAGTTCAACCATTATGAAAGACAGTGTGGTGATTCCTCAAGGATTTAAAACTAGAATTACCATTTGACCCAGCAATCCCATTACTGGGTATATACCCAAAGGATTATAAATCATGCGTATGTTTACTGCAGCACTATTCACAATAGCAAAGACTTGGAACCAACCCATATGTCCATCAATGATAGACTGGGTTAAGAAAATGTGGCACAAATACACCATGGAATACTATGCAGCCATAAAAAAGGATGAGTTCATGTCCTTTGCAGAGACATGGATGAAGCTGGAAACCATCACTCTCAGCAAACTATCACAAGGACAGAAAACCAAACACCACATGTTCTCACTCATAGGTGGGAATTGAACAATGAGATCACTTGGACACAGGGTGGGGAACATCACACAACAGGGCCCGTTGTGGGGTTGGGGGCCTGGGAAGCGATAGCATTAGGAGAAATACCTAATGTAAATGATGAGTTGATGGGTGTTAGGAGAAATACCTAATGTAAATGATGAGTTGATGGGTGCAGCAAACCGACATGGCACATGTATACCTATGTATCAAACCTGCACATTATGCACATGTACTCTAGAACTTAAAGCATAATAATAATAAAAAAAAATCTGCCCTGCCAACCAATGACGAACATGTATAATGGCTGAAAAATAAATTTTTATTTGGTGTTAATCATCTGAAGTTTGGATATCTCTGGTAGACTTGGATATATGCTGCCCAGATCATCATTCAAAAAAAATTTGTTGTCTGGGTTGCTAGCAGTGCTGTCAGTGAAGAGTCACTTGCAAGCTACCTCACAAACTGCCTGAGGAACACAGGCCCATTTCACTCAAGGGCACACCCTTCCTAGAATGACCCATATTGAACGACTGATCAATGTAGTGGTATAAAGGCCTGGCCATTCCAGCCCAACATGGGAGAAGTATGACCAATTATTTTGCCTTCAGTCAATCCTTACAGGGCTGACTAAGGTTATCCATCGAGAATCACAACTCAACTTCTCCCTTTGTCCAATTCTGCTTCATCCCCCTACCTCTTGCAAAGGCATTGATTGTAAGGGTACTCCCAATTAACATCAGGAATACTAAACTCTACCTCAGAGTCTGCTTTTCAGAGGACTCAAACTCTGACTTGTTTCAGGAATGGTATAATAAAGTAAGAAATAAGTTGGAGTTTGAGAGCTGGATCATACATTGCCAGGCTAGCAATGAAAAACTCATCATTGGTGGTAGGTGGAGCACAAATAGCTCTTGGCACAAAGTGGCCATCAAGCAACTGCAAAACTTAAACTAGTGATAAATTAGGAAGGCATGCCAATAGAAGGGAATAGTATAGCAGGAGTCAAGTACTAGATGCTTGAAAAACATGAGGAAGGGTAACTATTAAGATATTAGAGTTGCATGTCTACTGCTTAGCCCCAGTGAGCTCTAGAAAAAGATAATGAAAGGCTGATAAAGCCAGAGGGTCTCCTCAGTACCATATAAAGACACTGCCAATTATAGAAGATCTGTCAACTAAAGAAGGTCAAGCCCCAGAAGAAAAAGGACTCTGACACACAAAATGGGAATATCAGAAGTTGATGCTCCTTAAAATCTTCCCAAATTTTGAACTCCCAAATTTTCCTGAATCATCTGACACTGCAGAAATGATCCACCCTACCCTCCTAAAAGACAGATAGCACTCTGCCTTTGCTTAAACGCAATGTAGAGGCTACTCTCCAGCAAGGCCTGTGGCCCAGGTCAGAATCTGCTCACATCTTCAGTACTGGCCAGAGGGCCTATAACTTGGGGTGGGTATCAACATAACTCATCTAGGTACATGCTGGGACCGCTAAGGAAAGAAAGAGAGTATACCACCAAAGAATCTGTAAGACCTTCACCGGTCGTGGTGGCCCACACCTGTAATCCCAGCACTTTGGGAGGCCGAGGCAGGAGGATCACAAGGTCAAGAGTTAGAGACCAGCCCGGCCAATATAGTGAAACTCCCATCTCTACTAAAAGTACAAAAAAATTAGCCGGGTGTGGTGGCAGGCGCCTGTAGTCCCAGCTACTCAGGAGGCTGAGGCAGGAGAATCGCCTGAACCCGGGAGACGGAGGTTGCAGTGAGCCAAGATCGCACCACTGCACTCCAGCCTGGACGTCAGAGCAAGGCTCTGTCTCAAAACAACAACAACAAAAAACAAACAAACAAACAAGTCTAGACAGCTAGACAGCACATGTTGGCAGGAGGTGGGAGAGTACAAGTGGTACGAGGTTCAGAGGGGAGCTTGATCAAGGGGCCAGAACCTTATGATTGGATTAAGGAGAGTTTACTGATTTGAAAGCCGTCTCCCAAGATGCAGGATTTCCCTGACAAGGATGCCACAAGAGGTGATGTTAACTTGCTATCTGGATGACTCCTAGAAACATGTAAAACATGAAAAATATACCCATGCTAAGTAAGGTCAAAATGCCAGAACTGTCATAGCAAACAGTAAAGGCAGTGATTAAAAGTCTAAAAATGTGCACATGCTGAAGTCGACATACTATGTGATGCCAGAAAACCCACCAGGCCATTTTATCTATGGAAAGGGCCAGAGGATGTGCCAATTACCAAAGCCATGAAGAATATGATGGTGGGAGAGACACTAGCATCACTAAGAATTTCGTGGCTTTCCTCCATAGACCAAAGCCGATGTAGGAGAAACTGTAACAGAACTGAGCCCAGTGATGGGAGACAACAGGAAAACAGCTGGACAAGGTCCAGCTCAAAATGGGTCCACTGGGTCACAGACTCACCCAGTGATCATGTCTTCAGTCGCTGGATATAGAATTGGAATAAACAGACTTAGTAAATGGCACAACACCTACCACATTTGATCTTTGATTCTCACAGTGGAAGCCTCCGGGAGCTTTTATCCCCTGGATAATACAATAAATTTTAAAATACTATCACATTCCAGAGAGAGTGGGTAGAAGCAATTAGTATCACCCTAAAGAATCTAAATAATGCCAGGGTAATGGACCCCATCAAATCTCCATTTAAATCATCAGTTTGGCCCCTGCAAACTAAACAAAGCTTAAAGGATAGAAGACACCTACTACCAAGTAGAACTAAAATTGCAGGTGTCGTGCAAGATGTATATCTTTATTAGAGCAGATTAATATGGCCATGGAGTTGGCAAATGTGTTCTTTGCTAACTATCAAAAAAAGAGGATCAAAAATAGTTTGCATTCACATGGAGGGGAAACTAGTATACCTTCACACTTTTGCCTTAGGATGATATTAATTCCACCCTCTTTTGTCATACATAGTCAGAATACATTTGATCCTGTTGGATATCTTGCAGAACATTACGTTGTTCTACTACATTAACAACATTATGCTAATCGGGCCAGATGGGCAAGAATAATGCAACAGAGACCTTCCTAAGACGTATGCTTCAAAGGGTGGAAAATAAAACCTACAAAGATTCAAAGACTTTGATATTGGTAAAATATTTAGGGGTCCAGGGGACAAGAACATTCTCAGACAGCTCATCTGAATTAAAAGACCAATTATGCATCTTGCAACTCCCATTACAAAGAAGAAACCAAACCATCTGGTAGGCCTCTTTGTGTTCTAAAGGCAGCATATTCCACTCCTATGAATGCTGCTTCAGCCCATATACTGGAAGACATTAAAGGCTGCCAGCTCTTTCCAGCCAGGGTAGGAAATAGCTCTGCTGTCAGTGAAGCCTACCCTGCATGCAACTCTGCAGCTAGGGACATATGACCCAGTACATACTATAGTTATTGGTAGTGTCACTGTTGGAAAAAGTAGTATGTGGAATTTATGGCAAGCCCCAGTGAAAGAATCACAATGCAGTCTTCACGCACATGTCAAAGGCCGTACCATCTGTGGTGGAAAGTTATATACCTCTATTACTGCCATGCCATTGGGTCCAGATAAAAACAGAATGCTTGACCATGGGTAATCAAGTGACTATGTGTTGAGAGTTTGCAATTATGAGCTAGTTCTGTTACCAATAACCCTAAGAATATGAAATGGAAGTGGTACCCATGATCAAGTATGAGCAGGAACACAGGGCACAAGCAATCTGTATAAGTATGTAGCTCAAATCCCTATGTCATCCACCACTGTGGATCAACACTCCTCCCTATGTGCATATGGGGAATACTTTGCAGTCCAGATAACAAGAGGAAGAAAACACAAATATGCCAGCTTGATATGTGGGCATAAATCAAATGCCTTAAAGCTCAATACTAAATAAATATAATGTGTTTACAAGTAGTCTAAACCAATTCTTACACTAAAAAGTCTCTTACATTTTTAATCTGTCTGACTACAATTTATATTTCTTGCAAAGAAGAAAATATATTTCTGGAGCACTTAGGTTATTATCACTTCATAAACAGTTCAAGGCCAAACAAATTAAAGCAAATTCCATAGTTACTGACATCATGAAAATTACAGAAATAATATTCTATACCAACAAAACAGCCACGATGAAAAGAATGAAGACCAAGATAATACACACTCTCTGGAATACAGGCTTAAAAAGAAATAAAATAACATACCTGTTAATGTACTCATTATTTAAGGTACTAAACATTAATTATGAACCATATACTCAATACACATAAGATCAAAAAATTAGAGTTACTGTTCTCTCAAACCCAAACTTGAGCAAACGGTACTATACCATCAAAACTATTTACACATGAGGGATAGATAATTACATTAAAAACTCAAGCTGAAGGGAGACTGATTTATTTTAACAACTATACATTTAAAAATGCAAGTGGAGGCCGGGCGCGGTGGCTCACGCTTGTAATCCCAGCACTTTGGGAGGCCGAGGCGGGCGGATCACGAGGTCAGGAGATCGAGACCACGGTGAAACCCCGTCTCTACTAAAAAATACAAAAAATTAGCCGGGCGCGGTAGCGGGCGCCTGTAGTCCCAGCTACTCGGAGGCTGAGGCAGGAGAATGGCGTGAACCCAGGAGGCGGAGCTTGCAGTGAGCCGAGATTGCGCCACTGCACTCCAGCCCGGGCGACAGAGCGAGACTCTGTCTCAAAAAAAAAAAAAAAAAAAAAAAATGCAAGTGGAAAATGTAAATTCACTGGCTAATTTTTCCATAAATCCTCATGTTTTTTCATAATATACATATGCATATATATAAACATATGTGTGTGTGTGTGTGTGTGTGTATATATACACCTGTATTACTGTAAAGACACTTTAAAAAATCTTTTGGCCAGGCACGGTGGCTCACACATATAATCCCAGCACTTTGGGAGGCCGAGGCAGGCAGATCACCTGAGGTCAGGAGTTCAAGACCAGCCTGGCCAACATGGTGAAATCCCGTCTCTACTGAAAAATACAAAAAAAAATACAAAAATTAGCCAGGGATGGTGGCGGGCGCCTGTAATCTCAGCTACTTGGGAGGCTGAGGCAGGAGAGTCACTTGAACCTGGGAGGCAGAGGTTGCAGTGAGCCAAGGTCATGCCATTGCACTCCATCTCAAAAAAAAAAACTTTTACTGTTTCACTTAAAATGCCAATTTATAAGTTAGTCTTAACTGCAAATTTGAAATAAGACAGAAAGTACACATAGGTTGTATGTAGAAGGCTCATAACAAGATGAATATAAAGAAAAACCTATATTAGCCATTTCAAAACTTATGTAATAGAAAATTACATTTCTGGATGTTGCCAAATATCTTTTCCCACCTGCCCCTGAAATGATGGTACTTAACTGGGGTTTTGTTTTTTGGCTCCCTACTTCAAAACTTCAATATTCTGAAATAAGCACAATTTACTCTAGGTTATCTCATTCTCAGTTAAAAAAAAAACTCATTCATACCCATATCTTCTCTTAGGATTTGTCCCCTGGCATTCATTAAATAAATATTTATTTAGTTTTATACTGTCTGCCAGCCAAAGTAGGTGAAATGATTTTATAGTGTCTTAACATACAATGATATGTCCTGTTGCTTTAGTAGTTTTGAACTAATAAATTATATAGACTCCCAGATAACGAATCACAGTTGAATTCCTAGAATGGATCCTACTTGATCATAGTTTATTAAACTTTTGAAATATGGTTGGATCCTATGTGTTAATCTTTTATTTTAAAATTTTCATTGTGCATTCATGACTTCTTTGTCCTGCCTTCTTCCCCCAAGGGTTAAGACTTTTTAAAACTTTTTTCCTTTTTTACATTTTTTACTGAGAAATAATTGTACATATTAATGGAGTATATAGTGATGCTTCAATACATATAATGTATAGTGATCAGATCAGGGTAATTGGCATATCAATCATCTTGAACATTTATCATTTCTTTGTGTTAGAAATATTCAATATCCTAATTCTAGATATTTGAAACTATACATAATAGTTAACTATAGTCATCTTACACTGGTATAGAACACTACAATGTATTCCTCCTATCTAGCTGTAATTTTGTATTAACAAATCTCTCTGTGTAACCTACCACTTCCCCCTACCCTCCTCAGACTCTAGTATCCTCTGTTCTACTTTTGTCTTCTATGAGATCAACTTTTTTTAATTTCCACATATGAGTGAAAACATACAGTGTTTAACTTTCTGTTCCTGGCTTATTTCGCTTAACATAATGTCTTCCAGTTCCATCCTTGTTGCCACAAATGATAGGACTTCATTCTTTTTATGGCTGAATAGTATTTCAGCATGTATATATACCATATTTTTCAAATTCATTCATCTCTTGTTGGAAACCTAGGTGGTTCCATATCTTGGATGTTGTGAATAGTACTGCAATAAACCTGGAGGTGCAGGTGTCTCTTTAATATACTGATTTTCTTTCCTTTGGATAAATGTCCAGTGGTGGTATTGCTGGATCATATAATAGTTCTATTTGTAGTTTTTGAAGAACTTCCATACTGTTCTCCATAGTGGCTGTACTAGCTTACATTTCCATCAAAAACATTTCCCCATTGTTTCGCATCCTCACCAGCATTTGTTATTTTTTTGTCTTTTTGATAACAGATATCCTAAATGGCGTGAGATGATACTTCATTGTGTTTTGATTTGTATTTCGCTGATGAATACTGATGTTGAGCATGTTGTCATATATTATTGGTTATTTGTATGTCTTCTTTTGAGAAGTATCTGTTGAGATCATTTGCCTATTTTTGTTAAATATTTGCAAAATGGATTGTTTGTTGAAGTTTTTTTTATCATTGAGATTTTTTTAGTTCCTTATATATTCTGGATGCTAATTCCCTGTCAGATGAATAGTTTGCAAATATTTTCTCCCCTTCTGGAGGTTGTCTTTTCACTCTGTTGATTGTCCTTTTCTTTGCAAAAGCTTTTTATTTTTATATGATCCCATTTGTTTACTTTTGCTTTTGTTGCCTGTGCTGTTGTGGCCTTTTTCAGAAAATCTTCTCCAGACCCATGTCTTCAAGGATTTTTCCTGTTTTCTGTTGTTTTATTGTTTTGATCCATTTTTAGTTTAGAGGGGAGGGTCTAGTTTCATACTGCTGCAAATGAATGTCAACTTTTCCCAGCACTATTTATTAAAGAGGCTGCTTTTTCAGAGCATCTTTTTCATTAATCTTTATTCAGTAATTTTTGTATTCAATACAGTCTCTCAAAATGGATACAGACTTGTTAAGAATGAGAGAGATTCATTATCCATTATCCTTTTCTTTCTCCTAGATTTTCTATCTTGAGGTCACTGTTTTCCAATCAACTTATTCGGGAGGGGGACAGGTAGAGTGAAATTCAAATACATCTCAGAAATATGATTAAATCTATTGATAAAAGCTATTTTTGAATGCCGTATTACACTAACAAATTCTTTCCAACTAAAATTCCAATCTTTTCCTGTTAAACCAGGAAAAATAAATATCACAGTGTATAGTGTTAGTATCAAAAGGACTCTGAATGTAGACTTAACTTCAAATTCTGAATACAACATCTTATAGCCTGTGTGAGTTTGGGTTTAACCATGGTAAATCACAGTGTCTTCTTCTATAAATTAAATATACTAATGTACACTACACAGATGTAACAATAATTATATTATAAATCATGTGTGACATGCCAAGCACTACTGAAAACAGATAAATGTTAGTTCATCCTTTCCTCAAAATAAAAGGTTATTTTTTCTTTTACTTATTGGCCTCTTTTTAAAAAAGATTAAACTACTATTTCTTGTATATAATCCCCAAAAAAAGAAAGAGAACACCTTGAGCAAAGGATACAATGAAGCTTAAAACAGTCAACAGTCGGCTAAATTCATTGAAAGAAATGTGTGATGATTCTAAGGATTTTCCTGATCTACAAAGAAATTGTTTCTTTCAGGTGGCCGGGTAAGTGGTACCACTTTCATCAGGAAAGAGCCCTAAGAATTTAACGAAGTGCATAGAGAAATACTGATAAACAGAGAGAGGAACTAATAAAATAACCTCCAGAAAATAAAAATAATTATAAACATGAAAAGCAAGCAGACTGGAGTTTTCATAATTTTGCATGAGTATTCCAAAAAATTAAATAATTAGATGTCTTAATTTGAATATGATTTTGCTATGAAATTATATGCCTTACCAAACTATATCTATTATATATGTATACATATATATCACTCCAAACAGTTGGACAAAATCAGGGATCCTAGGCTTCATTAATTAGTTAAGTGAGTTTTTTTTTTTTTTTAGATGGAGTGTCAGTCTTGCTGCACAGGCTGGAGTGCAATGGCACGATCTCGGCTCACTGCAACCTCCACCTCCAGGGTACAAGCAATTCTCCTGCCTCAGCAACCTGAGTAGCTGGGATTACAGGCATGCACCCCCACATCCAGCTAATTTTTGTATTTTTAGTAGAGATGGGGTTTCTCCATGTTGGTCAGGCTGGTCTCAAACTCCCGACCTCAGGTGATCAGCCTGCTTCAGCCTCCCAAAGTGGTGGGATTACAGGAGTCAGCCACTGCGCCCGGCCAGTTAAGTGATCTTTTAAGAGTACGCAGAACTGCAATTTCACTGTATTATAAAATGGTTAAGAATATACATTAATATATACTACCAATTAAAATATTACTTTCTCAAATACAAAATTACTTTTTAGTTTTTGCCGATTTAGTTTTTAAATAATCACCTACAAAGAAATTAATGTCATAAGTAAACCACTATGTTCAGGGAATTTATTTTGAAAACTTGATTATTCTTTAAATCTCATTTGAAATTTCAGCTATTCTGCTTTCTGCAAGATATAGTTCTTATACAAATCCTATTCCCTACCCATTCTTAAATAATTTAACTCAGGAAATTACATTTTCATGTTTCTATTATCCTCTGTTATCTTTTTGATTAAGAAAAAATATGGTCAGTAAGTTGTTTTGCATCTTGTTTCAGAATTCTGTGTGAATTCTAAATAGAAGGTTATCTTTACTAGAAAGTTCTTGTTAACCTTGAAGAAGGTGTCATGGTGGCTTTCGGAAAGTAATAATAACAGCACTAACAATAACCAAAAAAAATTAATAGTTTTTGGATTCTAAAATCTGGCCTCAAACTAGATTTACAAACTAGAACATTAAGAAACGTGTCATGTCATATGTTACAGTCAAATTAAGAAATGTGTCATGCTATGTGTTATACTCAACCTCTTATTCACTACCCTAGCTGTATTATCAGCTGCACTTTAGTCACTTTTAAAAAACATAGATGCCCAGTATCCAATCTCAAAGAATCTGATTATATAAGTTAGTTTTTTTTTCCAACCAACCTCCAAAGAGGATGCCAAGGTATGGGCATGTTTGAAAATCACCAGCATATGCCTTCTACATCCATCATGCAATAATAGAAGAGGACTTGTGAAGGCAAGGTTATATACCCAAAGATTAGCGATATTGACTGTATAAAATTTACTATGAGAGTAATGTTGAAATAATACATTTTACAACAATAAAAAATTAGAAATGGTACAAATATTCCTATTTGTTTAAATATCATATAACACAAAACAATCAGCTAAGTTTTTAAGTGCCTTCCATAAATGCACCAAAAAAGTCCTGGTGTACCATAGTGAAAAGAAAAACTAGCAACATGACATTTTTTCTGTTTCCTAATTGGTTTATTATACAATGCTTATATCTATTTCCACAAAAACATACTCCATGAGGAAAACAATTATTTTGAAAGACATTTGTTGAAGTATAAAGAATAATATGAAAAATACCTTTTCCCAGGAAAATAGTCCAACATTTCATACTCCAAACCCAGGAGGATAAAACAGATTATTTTAGAGAACCTTTTTGAGAACTACCTACAAATAATCAAATGACATAAAGCCAAACAGTTTTAACCTATGTTGAATTGTGGAACTGTCTTTATGTTTTTGTTGTCAGTGTTAGCACAGGGAAAAAAACACCTTTGTTAAAATGTAAAACTGTTTAAAATATGCTATTCCTTCCTCCAGTCTGAACAACTTGCTTGAAAAAATGGAACTCATATCTTCTTCTATATTTCCACAGCATTAAGAAACAAGCATTACTAAGAATAAGGTAATTTGTTGCCATAATTAAGAACATACACTGGGCCCAACTAATTAGCATGATGTAGTCAAATAGAAAGACTACCACAAGTTTTAGGAGTTACAAAAGTTAGATCTACCACCTACTACCTGCATGGCTTTGGCAAGTTCCTGTTACTCTCATCTGTTTAATCTTCTGAAAATTAGGATAATAATACCATGCTACAAGGTAGGTTAAAGATTTTGTATATAAATTACTTAACATAGTACCTAGCACATAGAAGGAAATTAAATAAATAGTAGTAATTAGAATCATCATAATCTGACATCTTTCTATTTCTGAAACAAAATTCTCCAAATTTTTTCACCTAACTTTTTGACACATAAAACTTGATATATCATAATCTTCAGCAATATGAAAAAAATAAAAATACATTCCCATTATGTCAGCCAGAAAATAGCTCAACCTTAAATTCTTCATTGAAGTACAGACATTGTATGGAAGCTCCTTGAAGAACCTTTTGCAAAAGTTGAAAATTCCACTTCATGGATTTTTAACAATGACAACAACAATCTATACTTTTTGTGGGATTTTTTTCCCCAGAAGAAAAACAAACAAACAAAACTTTCATCAGCTTCCAGAAAGATAAGCCCAGTGTCTTATCACCATAGCCAAAACAATAATATACTGACAGGCCCAATCTAGCAATGAGATAAAGTCACTGCCAGCCTAGATTCAGTACTTCATTCAACCCATTTTACTAATTTTAAACAATGATTCATGAGCCTCCTAAAAGCTGAGACAATCCCATGTTTATCAGGAGTTACCACTTCAAATTATTATTTCAAAAAGAAAAAGATTAAATTATTAGTATCGAATAATTAATCACAGAATGACATTCATTACTCAGATTTAAAAACCATGCTTAACTTTACTACTAGGAATTTCCTTTGAAACAACCGTAATAGTAAAAAGATTAAAGTGCTTATTAATAGTCATAGTTTTCTTTACATGATTCTACTTGAAATAATTTACCAAAGCAGATTATGTGCCTTTATGAGGTTTAAGAGAAAAAGTATACTTCTTACATCTATTAAATGTGTTATTCTTTTATTTTTACTTATAAAAATGTTTCCTAATTGCTTCAAATTGGTATAATACTTTATTTATACCCTCAATAAAAAGTGCTCTTAAGTACTGATAAGTATATTTTAAATATCAGCCAGGTTTTATATATAATATGATACATAGAAAAACAATGTTTTCACTACAAGGGTCTACTGGATACCTAAATTTAGTATTTCAATAAATATATTCACTTAAATATTCAGAAATTGATAGGACTATACTGCATAGCTAAAATTAGGTGAATTGTATAAATGTACTCTGTTTTTGCTTCTTTGGGAAAACATGCTTATGTAGTTGTTTCCCAGATGCATCTGGGTTTCCATTTCATCTCAAAATCTTATTTCTTTAGCTCTACTATCTCTATTCCTTTCTCTAGTTCTATTAGATTCCTATACTTAGTAAGTATATCTGAAATGTTTAATATAAAATATGTTTTTGCTTATCCCTTAAAATCTAAAATGTTTACATTCCTACTATGTATAAAAATTTTGACAGTATTCCATATCTACCCATGATCAAAATTAATATGTAGCAAACACAATAAACTGATATAGTGTTCGCAAAGGGAAACAACATAAAAAGTCTTCAAAAAGGACATCCAAATCTAGCTTTTTGTATTCCCCTGTATCTACCACTACTTCTGCTCAGTACTTCTGTTCTCCTGGCTCTATTCCTATAATACTACTATGCTGAAATTAGAAAGAATTCCATTCATATTCTATCACTTATCTCTAAAATGACATATACACATGCTATCAATTAATGTATTTGAGAATATCTATATGGAAAATTTCTGATATTTCCTACTTTGTACAATCCTAACAGATACATACCTATGTCATATGCCAGGAAATCGGCAGAAAAACATTTTGCACCGTTACTCAAGGAAGTGTCATTATGGGTATTTCCTCCAAAAATAAGCATAGCTCCATTGATAAGAACAGCTGAATGAAGGTATCTGGCAAACCCACTTTCTTTCAAAATAGTCCTACAGAATAAAATTTAAAAATGTATTACAAAGGATAAAATGACCTCCCTGATTTTATATATGTTTATATATAAAGGGTCTACTTTGCATATAGAGTTTTCCCTGGAATTGTGGGGGAAAAAAACATATTTTTTAACAATTTATAAATGACCTCTAAACTTCAATATTTCAAAAAAAAATTTTGAGGCTCATAGCATCTTAAAATGCTTTGAAGAGACACAATATCAAAAAGAATTTTTAATACTCATAATAATTTATATTATAAATTATTTTTTCATTTACAAAGATAGGAAACAAGCCGTCTTAAAACTAGAGGCCCAAAACATCATTTTAAAATACCAAATAAGTAAAAAGTTAAATATAGTAAATTTAGTCTAAACTGTATTTGGCTAAAACTTTATAACTCATATGGACCCCATAATAAACTTTTAAGTTTTTATTTAAGTATAACATGCATAAAACTGCACATATCAGAAGCCTAAAACTCTATGATTTTTCACAACATGAACACAACTAAGTAATTAGCACTCACATAAAAAACTATAAGAATATTACCACTATTCTAACAGCATAAATTCATTTGCTGTTTTTGTACATTACCTAAGTGGAGTCTATAGATTGCACTCATTGATGAATAGGTACATTTGCTCAAGATATATATATTTGAGATATATATTTTTTGTGTAATCAAAAATTACAATTACAATGCATCTTGTGAAACATTAAAATTAATATAAATGTTCTTTTAATTAAAGTATAATTCTGAGAGAAAGTATTATAAATATATGCTCACAATTATAACTGATCTGAATGAATGGATATGTAGTAAAGGTGCATGACAATATAAATAAATACTAAATAACTACTCTAAAGCCCTGATACAAACAATTAGAAGTTAGAATTATTATATACATAAACACAGCTAATATGTAAAGTATAGTTAGTATAGTATATGTAGTAGCTCCCAAACCATGGATTATAATACCAATTAATTTCTAAAGAATATGAATCTCAGCCGGGCACAGTGTTGTCTCACGCCTATAACCCCAGCACTTTGAGAGGCCAAGGCGGGTGGATCACGAGATCAGGAGATCGAGACCATCCTGGCTAACACGGAGAAACCCTGTCTCTACTAAAAATACAAAAAATTACCCGGACATGGTGGCATGCGCCTGTAGTCCCAGCTACTTGGGAGGTTGAGGAAGGAGAATTGCTTGAACCCAGGAGGTGGAGGTTGCAGTGAGCCAAGATCGCACCACTGCACTCTAGCCTGGGCAATAGAGTGAGACTCTGTCTCAAAAACAAAAACAAAAACAAAAAAACAAAAAAAAAAAAGGAAAAAGAGTATGAAGCTCACTTATAGAATGGTAACATGAGGAGTTCCACAAACACTCCCACTAGGAAAAGAACTATAATTGGTAAAAATTATAAAAAGCAACGATTAACCTTCTCAGAAAATTTTACTAAGAGCAACACCAAATAAAGAAACATTTACTCAAAAAGAACAGCAATAGTCTATGGCAATAGATACATTACTTACCCCAACCCCCTCACCCCTGCCTCACACACACACAACCAATTCAGCATGATAGAAATTCTACCGCAGGAAAGTAAAGCCAAGAACATAGGCTCCTTCATCCCTTAAATCCCACTCCAGGCCAGCGATATCTCACTAGGAGTGGCAGGATACCAGCACTTCTCATTCCCTCCAGCTCTGGGTTACAGAAGCTCTGTTCTGGGAAAGATCATGAGAGGTCTGGGTGTTCTTCCTCTACCCAGTTGCCACTCATAGGGTGGTAGCTATACACCAATTCCAGCAGGCTAACAACATCGGACCCAATAGTCTTCATCCCCATCTCACTCATAAGGCAGAGTGCTGCATGCCAAAAGAGCCAAGCTGAGAAGACTCCAGAGACTACTATCCCCATCTAGTACTCTGTACATAAAGTAGCGGTGTTACTCTAAGAGGAATACGCCACTAAGCCTACCCAACTACAACTCCAAAGCTGTAGCACAGAAGTTTTTCCCCAGGAGGAGAGGTAGGCTAAGAAAAAATACAGCCCCGGCCAGGCGCGGTGCTTACGCCTGTAATCCCAGCACTTTGGGAGGCGGAGGTGGGCAAATCACGAGGTCAGGAGTTCTAGACCAGGCCAACATGGTGAAACCCCATCTCTATTAAAAATACAAAAAATTAGCTGGGCATAGTAGCGTGTGCCTGAAGTCCCACCTACTCGGGAGGCTGTGGCAGGAGAATCGCTTGAACCTGGGAGGCGGAGGTTCCAGCGAGCTGAGATCGCACCACTGCACTCTAGCCCAGGTGACAGAGTGAGACTCCATCACAAAAAATAAAACAAAATAAAATAAAATAAATAAATCTCTGGTCTCTAATTTTTCTTTACAAAACAAACAAGAAAATACTATAATCTAGTGGACAGTAAATTAATAATATGGATCAAGGCACAAAATATTATCTGGTAGAGCAATATTTAAGCTAAGATAATTTAAATATAATGAAGAAGAAGGTGGAACTTATTCCAAGTATGCTAGGCTGGTTCAACATTCAAAGTCAATTGATTCAATCCATCATGTCGATAAGCTAACAAAGAAAATCATATGATCATATCAATAGATGGAGAAAAAGCATTGACAAAATCCAACATTCAGTCATGATAAAAACTCAGCAAACTAGGAATAGAGGGAAAATACCTCAGCTTGATAAACAGCTATAAAAACATCATATTTAATGGTGAGAAACAATGTTTTCCTTCCAAGAAAAGGAATAAGGCAAGGATGTTTCATCTCACCATTTCTATTCAACATTTTAGTGGAAGTCCTTGCTACTGCAATAAAACAAGAGAAGGAAGTAAAAGATATACAGATTGGGAAGGAAGAAATAAAACGGTCTTTTTTCACAAATGTTGACTGTCTACGAAGTAAATCCCAAAGAATCAACAACAACAACAACAAAAACCCTCCAGAACTAATAAGCTAGTATAGCAAGGTTACAGGACGCAAGGGTAATATACAATTGATTTTTTACATACCAGCAGTGAACAAGTAGAAAAACACAATACCATTTACATTAGAACCAAAAGAAGAGAAATAGGTAGAAACCTAACAAAATATGTACAAGACTGGTTATGAGGAAAACTACAAACAATAAAAGAAACCAAAAATCTAAATAAATAAATAGTACATGAACACAGATAGGAAAACTAACACTGGCAATATGCCAGTTCTTCCCAACTTGATATACAGATTCAGTGTAATACAAATCAAAATTCCAGCAAGATTTTTAGTAATAAATTTACTAAATTTATTATCAAACCGATTCTAAAATGTATAGGTAAAGGTGAAAGACCTAAAATAGCCAGCACAATACTGAAGAAGAACAAAGTCAAAGATTGACACTACCTGGCTTTGGGACTTACTATAAAGCTACAGTAATCAAGTCAGTCCCTGGGACTGGCAAAAGAATAGACAAATAAATCAAGGAAACAGAATAGAGAGCTCAGAAATAGACACATACAAATATGGTCAACTGATCTTTGACAAAATAGAAAAAACAATTCAACAATGAAAGGACTGTCTACTGGACAAATATTGCTGGAACAACAGGGCATCACAGTAGTAATAATAGAAATAATCATCTAGATACAGACCTTACATCTTTTACAAAAATTAACTCAGAATAGATCACAGACCTAAATGTAAAATGCAAAATTATTTAATATAAAACTCCTAGAAGATAACATAGGAGAAAATCTAGGTAACCTTGGGTTTGGTGATGACATTTTAGATACAGCAACAAAAGAATAAATGATTAAAGAAAAAAGTCATAATTTGGACTCTATTAAAATTAAAAACCTCTCCTCAGTGAAAGACATTGTTATGAGAATGAAACAAGAAGCCACAGTCTGGGAGAACGTATTTGTAACACATAGCTAATAAAGGACTGGTATCCAAATTATACAAGGATCCCTTAAAACTCAACAAGAAAACAAGCTCAATTTTTAAAAAGGCAAAAGATCTGAACACACACCTTTCTCAAGAAGACATATAGATGTCAAGTAAGCATGTTAAAAGATATCCCACATTACATGTCACAGGGAAATGCAGATTAAAATAACAATGAAATACCACTACACACATATTAGAATAGCTAAAATCTAAAATGCTGACAAAAGATGGCAAGGATCTAGAGCAACAGGAACTCTCATTCATTGCTGCTGGGAATGAAAAATGATACAGCCAGCCACTTTGGCAGTTTCTCACAAAACTAAACATAATTTTAACATACCATCCAGGAATTACACTCCATGGTATCTACCTGAATGAGTTGAAAATATGTCCACACAAAAATCTGCACACAGATAGTAACTTTATTCATAATTGTCAAAAGTTGGAGGCAACCAAGATGTTCTTCAATAGGTAAATGGATAAACAAAAGATGGTTTCCATACAATGGAACGTAATTCAGCAATAAAAGACATGGGCTATTATGTCATGATGAGACATAAAGGAACTTTAAATGCTTATTGCTAAGTGAAAGAAGCCAAAATTAAAAGGCTACATACTACATGATTCCAGCTTTATGACACTCTAGAAAAGGCAAAAGTATGGAGACAGTAAAAATATCAGTGGTTGCCAAGAGTTTGGAGGGAGAAGAGATAAGCAAGAGGATCACAGGTTATTTTTAGGAAAATTAAAATATTCTGTATGAAATGATCATAGTAGATACATGTCACTATACATTTGTGGAAATCCATAGAATATACAGCACAAAAGTGAACCCTAATATAAATTATGGACTTTAGTTAATGAGTAATTTATCAACATTGACATATTGATTGTAACAAATGTACGATATTCACATAAGACACATAATAGAGAACCTGGGGATAAGGGAGATAAGAGAGTATTTGGAAACATTCTGTACTTTCTGCTCATTTATCCATAAAACTAAAACTGCTCTAAAACATAAAGCTTATTGTTAAAAAAAAACAAACAAAAATGGTAGGGATTAAAATTATATCTGATTTACCAGATATGGTATATTAAATGGAAAAAGTAAATCTTGTTCCTCATACTTCATATACAAAAGTATTTTGTAATGTATGAAGCATAAAATGGAAACCAAGTTTCTCACTGGCAGAAGAGATTTACAAATGTGAAAGAGGGGAAGGCAAAAATGATCCCTGTAATGCTGTATGGCATCATTATGCAATTTAGACAGACAGCATTTAAGCACAGATAGATATGTAGAGCTACAGATATATGCCCAGATGTATAATTGGATATAGAGGGGTGTGTGTGTGTGTATGTGTGTGTGTGTGTGTGTGTATTTTCTGGCTATATCTGCTGAAAGGGTCTGGGGAAAAATTACATTGTCAAAACAGCAATAAGCATGCCTAGTTCTCTAATCTGTTTTTAAAGAACATTCTCCACTAAAAGGAACCTAGGTTCCTTGGAGGAAATGACTTATTCGAGCACTAGGGCAGGGAGAGTACAAGATGTGAACCAAATTTTTGTGCAGAAGGTAAAGGAGTGCACAAAGAATTATGGGGACATATCTAAAGAATACAGACACCTGATTGAAAGGAGCTCACTGGGCAAATCTGGGACAATATAAGCACCAGAATAAAGAATAGCAATTGATTACAAAACATTAAATAAAATAAAAATACATGAATTCATACTGATATAAATGAATATATAGGCATGGAGACTAAGAAGGAATAATGAAATATAACCACTTAGTAAACATCATAGTAATAACTCTTTCTAGTGAGAATCATCAATGGGTATTAAAACTATTACGTAAAGGTTTAATAAGAAATAAAATATTTACATAATCTGAAAGTATCTCCCAATAAGGAACTTAGTAATTTAAAAAGGAAAAATAGTATCTTTACCATTGAGAAAACTAAAATATAACACTTTTACCAAAACATAAAAGTTAGCCTTTCCAGAAATGTTCACAGCAGTCTCATTCTTAATAGTTGAAAGTGAAAACAACCCAAACGTCGATTAATTGACAAATAGATTTTAAAAATGTGGTATGTTGAGATAATGAAATATTCAGTCATAACAAAAACAATGAAGCACTGATACATGGTATAATATGGAGGAACTCTGGAAAAAAATTACAATAAGTGAAAGAAGCCACACACAAGAGGCCATGTTTGTACAATTCCATATATACAAAATATCCAGATTAGACAAATCCATAGAGAAAGAGAAATTAAATTAGTGGTTGCCAGAAGATGGAGATAAGGAGAATAGACAGGTATGCGGTTTCTTTTGGGGCTGATGGAAATATTCTGGAACTAGTGGTAATAATTTCACAATATTATGAACACACTGAAAACCACTACATTGTACTGTTTTAAATGATCAAAATTAAGAAGTTTATGTTATGACTTTTATCTCAATAAAAAAGGTTTTTTCACAAAAATTTAACTTCACCAGCCATGGGAGAAGAATATGACATTTTGGTATCCCTAACAAAAATACAAAATGTGAATCTAATCATGTAGAAACATCAGATAAACCCAAACCAGGCACATACTTCAAATGAAAGATCATGACCATTCCAAATTAAAGGAGACTAAAAGACATGGTAACTAAATGTCTGCATGCCTGGATATAATCCTGGATCAGGAAAAGATACCCAAACTCAGTAAGGAAAAAAGTATCAAAATCTGAGAAGAGTATTAAAAGGGAAAACCACAGGCCAATCACATATGTGAACATTCACGAAAACTTACTAAGAAATCAAATCCGGCTCATACCAGTAATCTCAGCACTTTGGGAGGCCAAGGGGGGTGGATGGCTTGACCTCAGGAGTTCAAGATCAGCCAGGGCAACATGGCAAAACCCAGTCCCTAATAAATAGAAAAATTAGTCTGCCTTGCTGGCATTCATCTGGAGTCCCAGTGACTCCGGAGTCTAAAGTGAGAGGATCGCTTGAACCTGGAAGGTGGAGGTTGCAGTGAGACGAGATCGCACCACTGCTCTCAAGCATGGGCAACAGAGTGAGACCCTGTCTCAAAAAAAAAAAAGAAAAAGAAAAAAATCGAATCCAGCAATTTTGTTATAATTTGTAAAAAATATTTGTACAATTGAAAAAATTAAATGTGTTAGATTATAATATTCTATCCACATTATTTTCTAAATTTGTTCCTTACATAAGAGAGTATCTTTGTTTTTTAGTGAATACATTTTAAAATATTTATGCTTAAGAGGGCATCATGTAAGCAACTCCATTCAAAAACAATACATAGATATAAAGAGAGATATAAATAAATGTAGTATTAAAAATAATTAAAAAGGAACACAACTACTGATATTGCAGATATTAAAAGATCCTGAGAGAACATATGAACATCTTTATAAAAGTTTAACTGAAGATATCAGTTTCATGGATAAATTCCTTTAAATATATCTTACCAAAACAGACTCAACAACAAATAGAACATCTGAATGTTCTTACAACTATTATATTGAATTCAGTAGTTAAAACTCTACACCCTGAAGAAAACATCAGACCTCGTTGGCCCAAAGTTTATTATTTAAAAATAATTCCAATAATATATACATATATACGTGTTATAAATGTTCCAGAGTATTAAAAAGAATACTCCCCAACTCATTTTAAAAGCCTGAAGTAACACCACCAAAGAGCTGACATGAATATCTCAAAAAAAATGTGCGAATCTCACATATTAACATCAATGTAAAAATCCTTATAAAAATACTAGCAAACTAAAGGAACACATAATACATTATGACTACATTTGATTTAACCCAAGTTGAGTTAATAATAAAGTAAATTAAAATAATATTCCACATTAAATTATTTAGTGGAAAAATCAAGTAAGTCATTCCTAAAACAGCCTTTGGCAAAACCCAGCATCCATTCATAATATAAACCCTTATCAACCCAGGAAAAAAGAGACCTTTCTTTATAATGACATCTAAAAAACCCACAATGAACATCATTCTTAGTGAAGAAACACTGAAAGCATTTTTTAAAAGCTCAGGAATAAAATAGATGCCTGTTATCACACTTCTATTCAACAATGAGCTGAAGGTTATAGCAGAAATGATAAGACAAGAAAAATATAAAGTTGTAAGACCCAGAAAGGAACAAAACTGTCATTATTTGTATATAATCTGATCAACTATTGTAAAAAAAAAAAAAAAAAAAAAAAAAACTAAAAAAGTCTACACATAAATTACAAAAATGCAGCAAACTGTTAGACATAAGAGTAATATAAAAATCAATTGCCTTTCAGTCTATCAAATCATAAACAGAAAAATAAATTAAAAGATATTGTACTGGTTGAATGAATACTGTCCACCCAAAATTGTTCACCTGGAAACTTGGAATGTGACCTTAGTTCAAAAATAGGGTCTTTGCGGATAGTTAAGTTAAAATGAGATCACATACATCTAATACTAAACTAGTATGGGTCCTAAATCCAGTGACTGATGTCCTTATAAGAAGGCCACGTTCAGACACATACAAACACACAAGAAGTCCACATGAAGTCTAAGACTTAGACTGCAGTAATGCAGCTACAACCAAAGTATGCCCAGGAATGTCTGGAGCTGCCAAATGCTGGAAAAGGCTAGAAGGATTCTTCCCTGGAGCCTTTCAAGAGGGAATGGCCCTGCTGACACCTGGATTTCAGACTTTTAGCCACCTGAACTGTGAGAAGCTAAATTTCTGTTGTTTTAAGCCTCCAAGTCTATGATAGTTTATTATAGTAGCCGTAGGAAATGAATACAGATTTCACTTAGAAAAGCATATAAAATATTGATCACCTGGAAGTAATTCTAACCAAAAAAACTGTTAGTATTGCAGACCACTAATGGAATGGACTTTTCAATAAATAGTTCCAGGAGCACTGGTCGTATACACACACACACACACACACACACACACACAGATCCTTATCCAGTTGGATTAAAGACTAAATGTGTGGAAGGCAATATTGAAAACACTAAGGTAAGTAAGTATTATTTAAGCAAGACACAAAGCAAAATCCATAAAATATTGACAACTTCTGATATATTAAAATTAATAAGCTTTGTTTATCAAATATCACACAAAGAGTAAAAAGATGATCCACAATCTGGGAGATAAAATGTTTGCAAAATATAAAACTAACAAAAAATTATTATCAAAAAAGTGTACACAAACAACTACATATGACAAAATGGGTGAAAATTTCAAAGAGTAGCTGTTTAGCCAATAAATATGAAAAGATGTTATACCGCATTAGCAATTAAGGAAACGCAAATTAAAACCAAAATAGGACACCATTTTATACTCACCATACTGGCAAAAAATATTCAAAAATGAAAAAACATCAAATCTTAACGAGATTGTTGAGAAGAAATGGGAACTGTCATTCACCACTGGTAGAAGCGCAAATTAGTAAGATGAGGCTGGAGTATAGTTGGGTAAAATAGATCATGACCAAGCATTTATACCATTAAGTAAACAGCTTAGACAAACTTGTCGTGAAACAATAGAAGACTAAGTAAGAACATTTTTGCTAAAATTGCTCATAATAGCAAAAACTAAGGACAATTCCAGTATGCATCCACAGTAGGGCAGAAAATATAAAAGGCTCTGTGTTCGCACATTAAGGGTCTCTCACATGGCAAAATTCTGCCAAGGATCCTACTACATTTCCCTAACTCATTCACTCTTCCTCCCTCCTAAATGATCATTTCCTACTTCTCTTTTCAAACCTCAATCTTCCACTATCCCTCATTCTCATCCTCAAGTGATGACTCTACTTCCTACTTCACTGAGAAAATAAAAAGAAACAAAATTTTCAAGAGTTCTCTCCACCTCTACTTATTTACCTGTATTTGTATTCAAATAACCTGCCTTCATATCTGTTCCTATGAATAAAGTACCCATGCTCTTCCTAGGTAAGGTTTACCACCCTATTTGTTCACTAGATCCCATTGCTTCTTGTTTTCTTAAGTACATCCCTCTAGCAAATTATTCCATTTATTTTTTGCATCATTTCTTACATCTTCTTGATCTTCCCTGTCAACCTACAAACATAATTATTTCTCCAAACTTAAAAAAAATATATCTTGTCCCACATCCCTTACCACTTGTTACCCTGTTTCTTTCCTTTCCTTATAACTCCTCAAAAAAGTTGTTAGTACTTTTCTTTAATTCCTCTTCTCCCATCTTTGACACATGCCAGTCAAGACTTCACCACCCACTGAAACTTCTCTTGTCAAGTTCAGCAAAAAGCACTAGTTTGCCAGATTCCATGACCATTACTCAATCCTCATATTAGTTTACCAATCAGCAGCTTCTGACAAATTCTCTCTCCTTTGAAATATGCTCTTGGCTTCTAGAATACCATATTCTCCTAGTTTTCCTCCTAACTCGTTAACTGCTCATTCTCAGTCTCCTTTTCTCGTTGTTTCTCCTCATCTCTTTGACCAGAAAATTAGAGTGTCCAGATCCTGAAATTCCTACATCCAGCCACCTATTTAACATATCCACAAGCTGTATAATATGTATCTCAAATTAAACGTATCTAAAACCAAGTTTCCATTCTTCCTGACACCAAACCTACTTCTCCCACAAAATTCATCATCCCAGCTAATGGCAACTCCATGCTTTCAGGTCTTCAAGCCAAATGCCTCCTTCATCTTTCACTGTTCTCTTTCTCTTTTTCTCTCTCTCTCTCTGTCTCCCTCTCATCCACTCTATATCCAGTCCCCTAGCTTTTTCAATTCCTGTTGGTTCTACCTTGAAAATATATTCAGAATCCAACCAATTCTCACTACCTTCACATTGGCCTCTATGGTTCCAGATACCATCATCTCCTTCTTAGATCATTAAAATAGCCCCCTAAATGGTCTTCCTGCTTCTGCTCTTGCATCGTAATTACAACACTGCTCCTGTAAAAATCTAAGTCAGAGCATGTCACATATGTCAGATATGTCACATATCTGTTCAAAACCCTCAAAGTCTATCCATACCAAAGTAAAAGCTCTATAATGTTTTCTAAGGCACTACATGATTGGGTTTCCAATTATTTCTCTAAAGGAAGATAATTTCCATCCTACTTCAAGACACTCGACTACACTAGCCCCTTTGCTGTTCCAAATGACAAGGATGTTCCCATCTCAAGGCTTTTGCACTAGCTGAACCTCCTCCTAGAACACCTGTCCCCCAGATATTTGCATGGCTCACTCCCTAATCGCCTTTAGGTTTTATTAAGATGTCTTATAAGGTCTTCTCTGGCCACTCTTTTTAAATGCAACAATCTGAAACTCCCTATCCTCCTTCCATGCTTTCTTTTCTCTTCATAGCACTTATTATCATTTAAAATACATCTTACTTATTTCCATATTTATTGTCTGCCTCTCTCCATTAAAATGTATCTCCAGAGCATAAAGCTGACTTTTTAAAGACCTCTGAAGAAAGCATACAATGATAAACAATTTATGAAAAATTTAAAAACAGAAAAACTAAATGAAAGGTTTGCTGGCAAATACATATATGGAGGGTAAAAACGTGCAATGAAAAGTAAGGAAATAACACAATATTAAGAATATTGGAGGGGGATAATACAAGTGGTATAATCATAAAGGGACACATGGGGGCTTCTAGGGTATTGTAATATCCTCTTTCTTAGCACAGGTAGGCAGGGAATTCATTTTATTATGGTTTTGAAACTATATATACATACTATCATACAGTTTTTTGTCCATATGTAATATTTCCCAATTTATAAAAGAGAACTAGTAAAAAATAAGTACTACAAATTTTTTAATCACTGTGAAAAGCAAAGCTACAGAGATAAGTACTTATTTAAATTATCAATATGGGATTTTAACCAGACATTCCAAAATTCCAAATCTCTTATTATGATGTTTTTAAAGATAATAGTCTTTTGCCTACATAAACATTTTATTTTCATTTTAATAAATCTCTGATATCTTACTTCACAACTATGTTTGTGTGCTTGTGTGTGTATATATTTTTATTATTTCCCACATAAATTTATAAAATTAAATTTTAAATTTTCAATCTCCCTTACTGAGAACTACTTATGATTACTCCCAAAACACGGCTTGATAAAGAGCCAACAAAATTTTCACTGAAAAGATTTCAGACACTCAGTAAGCAGAGAAAGAAAAATGCTGATGTTCATCAGTATTTACTGAAATGTGTTTTAAATAATAACATAATTTATAAAATTAACCTCTATCACTTTCCCAAACCTCTGACAGGAAATTTTTTAGAGAAATCGCAAAAAATCCAATAATTTAATAACATAGTTTTCAATACTTTAATGTAAAAACAACTTCTATTATATCAAATTGAAGCTAGATTAAATCATTTCATGTAACCAGGTGTGGCCTCACTATGAAAATATTTTTTAAGTATATGTGATTAGAAAGACATTTTAAAAGTACAGAATTTGTACCACAGAAGCATTACCATTAGATTCACTACCTATCTTTTTAACATCTGTAGAAATATAATTGAAGTTGGGCAAGCATAGTGGCTCATGCCTGTAATCTCAGCACTATGGGAGGTCAAGGTGGGTGGATCACTTGAGGTCAGGAGTTCCAGACCAGCCTGGCCAACATGGTGAAACCCCGTCTATACTAAAAATACAAAAACATAGCCTGGCGTGGTGGCAGGTGCCTGTAATCCCAGCTACTCAGGAGGCCAAGGCAAGAGAATCCCTTGAACCTGGGAGGCAGAGGTTGCAGTGAGCCGAGATTGTGCCGCTGCACTCTAGCCTGGGAAACAAGAGCGAAACTTCATCACAAAAAAAAAAAAAGAAATATAATTGAAGTCTTTTTTCCCTCACTGCAAAAAAATTAAAATAAAAACAAACTGATAATTACAGCTGAAAGTTATAAATGGTAAAGTTTAATATATTCCTTATATGTTAAAACTTACTGTGCTTTTTCACAGGCTAAAGGAATACAACAGTTGAGGAAAAGACCTAAACAATAGGCCAAGAAAATCTGAGGTCTCCACTATAAGAGAAGTCTTCACATAGAAAAATAATGAAGACATAAGCTCCAATTATAAGTTGTACAAACATATGCAAAGAAAGTTATGAGATGCCTCATTTAACAAGGCTATAAAATCAAGATCACAATGACCATAATACTCAAAATCATTACACCAAAGTTAAAGTCCCTGAGCAAAGATATTAATCAGCAAAACATACCAAAAACATAAAAGGAATCATTTCTGAGCAACAGGAACTCCTATAAGTTCAAGATGTTTATTCTCTTACTTATTAAATGTAAAGAAACCAGATGCAACTACTCCTGAAGGAGTGGGATAGCAGAAATGACTGAACTTTTATGTCTCCATCCTTTTCTAACATTGAAAATAAAAATGCATTTTGCTAACTTTACATAAAAAATTGACCCTCTTTTGGTATGTCAAATTATCAAAATCTTTTAGCATATAAGAAGTCAAATTGAACACAGATTTCTATTTTTTAAACAAATTTTTATGAAGTATAATATATATGCCAAAAGTGTAAAAATCTTAAGTGTATAGTTCAACGAGTTATCAGAGTGAACACATAACCACTCCAGAAGCTTTGCTGCTACTCATTCAAATCACTACACAATCATAGGCAATCCCTATCATAAACTTCTAAGCCCATAATTCTGTTTTTCCTGGTGCTGAACTTTATATCAATAGAAGAATATACTATATTTTCTTTTATGTCTGGTTTATTTTCTGTTCCTGCATTAATTCGCTTAGGATTATGGCCTCCAACTGCATCCATGTTGCTGCAAAAGACAAGATTTCACTCTTCTTTATGACTGCATAATATTCCATGGTATGTATGTACCACATTTTCTTAATCTAATCTACCATTGATGGGCACCTGGATTGATTCCACGTCTTTGCTACTGTGAATAGCACAGCAATGAACAAACAAGTGCCTATGTCTCTTTGGTAGAATGATTTATTTTCCTTTGGGCATATACCCAGTAATGGGATTGCTGGGTCAAATGGTAGCTCAGTTTTAAGTTCTTTAAGAAATCTCCAAACTATTTTCCACAGTGGCTGAAATAATTTACATTCCCATCAACAGTGTCCAAGCATTCCCGTTTCTCTGCAGTCTCACCAGAATCTGCTGTGTTTTTTTTTTTTTTTTGACTTTTTAAAAATAGCCATTCTGACTGGTGTGATATCTCATTTGCATTTCTCTAATGATTAGTGATGTTGACCATTTTTTCATGTTTCTTAGGCACTTGCATGTCTTCCTTTGAGAAGTGTCTGTTCATGTCCTTTGCCCATTTCTTAATGGGGTTATTTGTCTTTTGCCTGTGGACTTAAGTTCTCTATAGATTTCAGATATTAGGCCTCTGTCAGATGCAAAGTTTGAGAATATCTTCTCCCATTTTGTAGGTTGTCTGTTTACTCTGCTAATGGTTTCTTTTGCTGTGAAGAGCTCTTTAGCTTGATTAGGTCCTATTTGTCCATTTTTGTTTTTGTTGCAATTGCTTTTGGGGACTTAGCCAAAAATTATTTATCAAGAAGAGTTATTTCCTTGGTTGTCTTTTAGGATTTGTATCGTTTGAGGTCTTAGATTTCAATCTTTGATCCATTTTGACTTGATTTTGTATATGTTGAAAGGTAGGGGTCCAGCTTCAGTCTTTAGCATATGGCTAGCCAGTTATCCAGCACCATTTATTGAACAGGGAGTCCTTTCCTCATTGCTCGTTTTTGTCAGCCTTGTCAAAGATCAGATGGTTGTAAGTGTGTGGCTTTATGTTCAAGTTTTCTGTTCAGTTCAGTTGGTTTACATGTCCGTTTTTCTACCAGTATCATGCTGTTTTGGTTACTGTAGCTTCATAGTACAGTTTGAAGTCATGTAGTGTGACACCTCCAGCTTTGTTCTTTTTGCTTAGGATTGCTTTGGTTATTCGGGCTCTTTTTTGGTTATATATGAATTTTAGGATAGTTTTTTTTTTCTAATTCTGGGAAGAATGACATTGGTAGTTTGATAGGAATAGCACTGATTCTGTAAATTGCTTTGGCCAGTATGGCCATTTTTACAATATTGATTCTTCTGATCCATGAGCATGGAATGTTTATGTTCTTACTGACTTTTTAGACATATATAGTTCAGTCTATCATTTTTCTTGTATTAATAAAACTACTCAAATTCCATTTAAGAAATCTTTCTTTACTCATAAATATGAAGATATCTGCCTCTGTTATCTTCTAGAATATTATTGTACTTCCACATTTAGATCTAACATTGATCTGAAACAGATCTTTGTTTATGATGATGTGAGGTAGGGCTCAACATTCATTTTTTCCAACTGTACACCCAATTGGCCCAGAACAATTTATTAAGAAAAACTGCTCTGTAGTTCCATCTTTGTCACTAGATTAAGTGCCCATAAATGTATAGGTCTGTCTGTGGAATTCCTATTTGCTGTATTAGTCTATTTCCCTATCTTTGCAACAACACTTAATTATTGTACCTTCATAAGTGATGAGATCTGATAGAGAACTCCTCCAGCTTTGTTCTTCTAAAATTTGGATAGAAAAGTCCTCCAGCTTTTTTCTTCTAAAGTTTTTCTTTTGGAAATTGACATGGAGACTCTAAAATTTATACCAAAATGACCCTTCACATTTTTGAATAAATTCTAGAATCACCATGTCAATTTTCAAAAGAAAAACACCTGCTAAAATTTTGTTTGGGATCACATTAAATCTACAGATCAATTTGGGCAGAATAGACATCTGCATAATATTGAGTTTTTCAAACAATTGTCATAATTTGGTCTGAGATATATTTAAATTTTATTTAATTTCTCAGAATAAGGTTTTACAGTTTTCTGTGTAAAGATCTTGCACATAAGTCATTAGATTTATTCCTTAGGTTATTAATGTTCTGACAGTAACATAAATTATATTATTTTTAAATTATCAGTTTTAAACTGTTCCTGGTATACAGAATTACTCTGGATTAATTTTTTATATTGATGTTATTTGCAGCAACTGATTACCCATATACACATTATATTATATTTTATATTAATCTGCCTTATTACACTAGCCGGAAATTCCAATACAATGTTGAATAAAAGTGGTGATAGTGAGCACCCTTATCACATTCCCAATCTTAGAGGGAAAGCTTTCTATATTTCACCATAATGCTTGCAGTAAAGTTTTCATGTGTCCTTGTACATTTTATCACATAAATGATTTGCTTACATTCCTAGTTCACCAGAGGTTTTATCATAAATACATGTTAAATTTTATCTATACTTTTTTCTGCATCTTTCAAGAAGATTATAGATCATTACTTCTCTATTTTCTTAATTATTCAAATTTTATGAATTTTAACTAATCTTATATTCTTTGAATGAGCCCAAATAATCTATTATTTTCTTTCTAAATTGCTGGAATCGTCCATGGAAAAGATAATACTAAAATATTCCTCACCTGTAACATCGTTTTCATATTTTTATATCAAGATTATGCTGGCCTCATAAATCTCAACATAATTATTTCGGTTTCCAGCAAGTTTGTGAAAGATTGATGTTATTTATTTCTTAAATGCTTATTTCTTAAATATTTGGGAAAATTCACCAGTAAAGTGATCAGGGCCTGGAGAATTTGTTTTGTTTTTATTTGTTCATCTGTATGTATGCTTCTGTATTTTGAGGCAACAAGGTTTCAATTAAAAATTCTAGTTATTTGACAAAAGATTATTTCAATGCTCATGTGTCAATTCTGGTAAGTTTTGTTTTTCTATAAATTTGTCATAGTTCACCTACTTTTTCAAATTTACTGTCATAGAGTTGCTTATCATATGTTCTTATTAACTTTTAATCTCTATATGATCTGTCACGATATCCCTTTTCATTCTTGACATGGATTATTTGAGTAATCTTTGTTTCTAAGTCTGTGTGGGGATTTATCTATTACTTTTAAAAACAACCAACTCTGTTGAGTTTTGGTGGCTTTATGGATCATTTCTATCACATGTTTCCTATTTCATTAATTCATGCTCTTATCTCATGTTCCTTTCCTTTATCATATCTTTATTTTCTTTATCCTTTCTTTGGGATCAGTCACTGTTCTTTTTCTAACTTCTCAAGGGGATTCTTAGACTATTGATTTTCAGACTTTTAGAAAATCATTTATAATAAATGCATTTAGATCTATAAGTGTCCCTCCTTAGCTGAATCACATGCATTTTGATGTGTCATCATTCAGTAATTTTAAGTATGAAAATTATACTAGGGTTTTTTTGGCCAGGAGCGGTGGCTTATGCCTGTAATCCCAGCACTTTGGGAGGCCAAGGCGGGTGGATCACGAGTTCAAGAGATTGAGACCATCCTGGCTAACAGATGGTTGAAACCCCATCTCTACTAAAAATACAAAAAAATTAGCCAGGTGTGGTGGCACACGCCTGTAGTCCCACCTACCCAGGAGGCTGAGGCAGGAGAATTGCTTGAACCCGAGAGGCAGAGGTTGCAGTGAGCCGAGATTGTGCCACTGCACTCCAGGCTGGGTGACAGAGTGAGATTCTGTCTCAAAAAAAAAAAAAAAAAAAATATATATATATATATATATATATACACACACACACACACATATATATTATATATATTATATATACACATATATAATATATATAATATGTATACATATATACATATTATATATATTATATATACACATATATTAGAGTTTTTATTATTTTTATGTAATCACCAAAAAGTTACTTTTTATTTTACTGTGGTCAATTAATTTGTATTATTTTAATCCTTTTAAATTTGTTAAGACTTGCATTAAAACCCAGAATATAGTAAATTCTGGGAAAGTTCCTTTGTTCTTGGAAACAATGTATATGCCTCAATTATAAGGTATTATGTTCTCAAATATCAAATGAGACAAAATTATTCATTGTGTTATTCAAATGTTTTATATTCTTGCTGTTTTTTGGTCTCCTGGTACTACCAGTTACCAAGAAAATTGGGTTAAAAACGTCTCACTATGTTTTATCCTCTTTTGTTTGGTCAATTTTACATTATTTCAACACTGTGCTATAAATCATATATAAATTAAGAACTGTTATGCCTTCCTTTTACTTTCAACTTTTCTAAATATTTTTATTTAAGGTTTATCTTTTCTAAGCAGCAGATGGCTAAGTTTTGTTTTTATATCCAATCTAAAAATTCTTGGCTTTTAACTGGAATATTTAGTCTCTCACATTTAGTATAACTGGAATTTCTTTTTGTTTTTTGAGACAGAGTCTCTGTTGCCCAGGCTGGAGTCCAGTGATGCAATCTCGGCTCACTGCAACCTCTGCCTCCCAGGTTCAAGTGATTCTCGTGCCTCAGCCTCCCAAGTAGCTGGGACTACAAGCACATGCCACAATGCCTGGCTAATTTTTTGTATTTTTAGTGGAGATGGGTTTTCGGCATGTTGGCCAGGCTGGTATCGAACCCCTGGTCTCAAGTGATCTGCCCACCTCAGCCCTCCAAAGTGCTAGGATTACAGGCGTGA
This sequence comes from Symphalangus syndactylus, assembly GCF_028878055.3. Classification (NCBI taxonomy): domain Eukaryota; kingdom Metazoa; phylum Chordata; class Mammalia; order Primates; family Hylobatidae; genus Symphalangus; species Symphalangus syndactylus. The sequence continues at coordinate 23,228,809 of NC_072424.2, forward strand.
GCCACTATGCCCGGCCAACTTTCAGACTTTTTAACACTAATTTACCCCTCTTTCTGACTTATGTGCTATTAGAGACATGCATTTAAATTTGGTGTACATGCAAGCCGCTATTATTATTATAGCTTTATATGACAGTCATTTAGAATCATCTCTATAATTTCATTACATTTCATCCAGTATCCGGGATCATTTTTCTTCTACTTCAATAGCACTTATTGTAATTAGTATTCCCTTTATTGAAAGCCTACTATTGTCAAATTCTCTCATTGTTTTTTTAAAAATGCTCTTATTTTGCTTACATTTTTAAGAATATTTAATTATGTAGACTTTTAGATGGATGATTATTGTCTTTAAGCTATTTGAAAACAGGTATTCTGGATTCCATTTCCCAGTTAAAAAATTGTCAGTCTTCATACTGTTCCTTTAAAGGAAATATGCCCTTTTTCCTCTATCTCCTTTGACATTTTTGTCTTCATATTTTGGTTTTCAGCAGTTTTACTATAATATTTCTGAGTTTCTTTGTACTTATGCCCCTTGGTGCTCACAGAACTTCTTTAATCTGTGGCTTGATGTCTTTGTCACTTTTGAAAATTTCTTATTCACTATCACTTCAAATAATGTTCTACATTTGTCTTCACCCTTCTCTTTTCAGGACTCCAATTACACATGTGGGTTAGACAATTTCCACATCTTGGCCAGGCGCGGTGGCTCACGCTTGTAATCCCAGCACTTTGGGAGGCCGAGGCAGGCGGATCACGAGGTCAGGAGATCGAGACCACGGTGAAACCCCGTCTCTACTAAAAATACAAAAAATTAGCCGGGCGTGGTGGCGGGCACCTGTAGTCCCAGCTACTTGGAGAGGCTGAGGCAGGAGAATGGCGTGAATGCGGGAGGCGGAGCTTGCAGTGAGCCGAGATTGCGCCACTGCACTCCAGCCTGGGCGACAGAGCGAGACTCCGTCTCAAAAAAAAAAAAAAAAAAGAAAAAAAAAAGACAATTTCCACATCTTCCTTGTATTTCTTTCTGTCCTGTTTTGGTCATCATTTTGTCTTTCTTTACTTCATTCTGGATGTTTCCTTCTGACCTCTCTTCTATTTCATATTTCCCCCTTCAGCTGCGTCTAATCTGCTGTTATTTCCATCCAAGGAATTCTTAATTCATTCAATGTATTTTTCAGTTCTAGAATTTCCATTTGATTCATGAGTACCCCAGTCCTGTCCTAATATTCTCTACCTTAAATTTTAATTCTTGAACATATAATAATTATTTTAAAGTTTGTGTCTACATTCAAAGCAGTGTGTAAAGGGAAATTTATAGCACTAAATGCCCACAAGAGAAAGCAAGAAAGATCCAAAACTGACACCCTAACATCACAATTAAAAGAACTAGAAAAGCAAGAGCAAACACATTCAAAAGCTAGCAGAAGGCAAGAAATACCTAAAATCAGAGCAGAACTGAAGGAAATAGAGACACAAAAAACCCTTCAAAAAATTAATGAATCCAGGAGCTGGTTTTTTGAAAAGATCAACAAAATTCATAGACCACTAGCAAGACTAATAAAGAAGAAAAGAGGGAAGAATCAAATAGACGCAATAAAAAATGATAAAGGGGATATCACCACCAATCCCACAGAAATACAAACTACCATCAGAGAATACTACAAACACCTCTACGCAAATAAACTAGAAAATCTAGACGAAATGGATAAATTCCTGGACACATACAACCTTCCAAGACTAAAACTGGAAGAAGTTGAATCTCTGAATAGACCAATAACAGGCTCTGAAATTGTGACAATAATCAATAGCTTACGGACCAAAAAGAGTCCAGGACCTGATGGATTCACAGCCGAATTCTACCAGAGGTACAAGGAGGAACTGGTACCATTCCTTCTGAAACTATTCCAATCAATAGAAAAAGTGGGAATCCTCTGTAACTCATTTTATGAGGCCAGCATCATCCTGATACCAAAGCCGGGCAGAGACACAATAAAAAAAGAGAATTTTAGAGCAATATCTTTGATGAACATTGATGCAAAAATCCTCAATAAAATACTGGCAAACCAAATCCAGCAGCATATAAAAAAGCTTATACACCACGATCAAGTGGGCTTCATCCTTGGGATGCAAGGCTGGTTCAACATACGCAAATCTACAAATGTAATCCAGCACATAAACAGAATCAAAGACAAAAACCACGTGATTATCTCAATAGATGCAGAAAAGGCCTTTGACAAAATTCAACAACTCTTCATGCTAAAAACTCTCAATAAATTAGGTATTGATGGGACGTATCTCAAAATAATAAGAGCTATCTATGACAAGCCCACAGCCAATATCATACTGAATGGGCAAAAACTGGAAGCATTCCCTTTGAAAACTGGCACAAGACAGGGATGCCCTCTCTCACCACTCCTATTCAACATAGTGTTGGAAGTTCTGGCCAGGGCAATCAGGCAGGAGAAGGAAATAAAGGGTATTCAATTAGGAAAAGAGGAAGTCAAATTGCCCCTGTTTGCAGATGACATGATTGTAAATCTAGAAAACCCCATTGTCTCAGCCAAAATCTCCTTAAGCTGATCAGCAACTTCAGCAAAGTCTCAGGATACAAAATCAATGTACAAAAATCACAAGCATTCTTATACACCAATCACAGACAAACAGAGAGCCAAATCATGAGTGAATTCCCATTCACAATTGCTTCAAAGAGAATAAAATACCTAGGAATCCAACTTACAAGGGATGTGAAGGACCTCTTCAAGGAGAACTACAAACCACTGCTCAATGAAATAAAAGACGATACAAACAAATGGAAGAACATTCCATGCTCATGGGTTGGAAGAATCAATATCGTGAAAATGGCCATACTGCCCAAGGTAATTTATAGATTCCATGCCATTCCCATCAAGCTACCAATGACTTTCTTCACAGAATTGGAAAAAACTACTTTAAAGTTCATATGGAACCAAAAAAGAGCCCGCATCGCCAAGTCAATCCTAAGCCAAAAGAACAAAGCTGGAGGCATCACGCTACCTGACTTCAAACTATACTACAAGGCCACAGTAACCAAAACAGCATGGTAATGGTACCAAAACAGAGATATAGACCAATGGAACAGAACAGAGCCCTCAGAAATAACACTGCATATCTACAACTATCTGATCTTTGACAAACCTGACAAAAACAAGAAATGGGGAAAGGATTCCCTATTTAATAAATGGTGCTGGGAAAACTGGCTAGCCATATGTAGAAAGCTGAAACTGGATCCCTCCCTTACACCTTATACAAAAATTAATTCGAGATGGATTAAACACTTAAATGTTAGACCTAAAACCATAAAAACCCTAGAAGAAAACCTAGGCATTACCATTCAGGACGTAGGCATGGGCAAGGACTTCACGTCTAAAACACCAAAAGCAATGGCAACAAAAGCCAAAATTGACAAATGGGATCTAATTAAACTAAAGAGATTCTGCACAGCAAAAGAAACTACCATCAGAGTGAACAGGCAACCTACAGAATGGGAGAACATTTTTGCAACCTACTCATCTGACAAAGGGCTAATATCCAGAATCTACAATGAACTCAAACAAATTTACAAGAAAAAAACAAACAACCCCATCAAAAAGTGGGCAAAGGATATGAACAGACACTTCTCAAAAGAAGACATTTAGGCAGCCAAAAGACACATGCAAAAATGCTCATCATCACTGGCCATCAGAGAAATGCAAATCAAAACCACAATGAGATACCATCTCACACCAGTTAGAATGGTGATCATTAAAAAGTCAGGAAACAACAGGAGCTGGAGAGGATGTGGAGAAACTGGAACACTTTTACACTGTTGGTGGGACTGTAAACTAGTTCAACCATTGTGGAAGTCAGTGTGGCAATTCCTCAGGGATCTAGAACTAGAAATACCATTTGACCCAGCCATCCCATTACTGGGTATATACCCAAAGGATTATAAATCATGCTGCTATAAAGACACATGCACACGTATGTTTACTGCGGCACTATTCACAATAGCAAAGACTTGGAACCAACCCAAATGTCCAACAACGATAGACTGGATTAAGAAAATGTGGCACATATATATCATGGAATACTATGCAGCCATAAAAAATGATGAGTTCATGTCCTTTGTAGGGACATGGATGAAATTGGAAAACATCATTCTCAGTAAACTATCGCAAGGACAAAAAACCAAACACCACAAGTTCTCACTCATAGGTGGGAATTGAACAATGAGAACTCATGGACACAGGAAGGGGAACATCACACTCCGGGGACTGTTGTGGGGTGGGGGGAGGGGGGAGGGACAGCATTAGGAGACATACCTAATGCTAAATGACCTGTTAATGGGTGCAGCAAAACAACATGGCACATGGACACATATGTAACAAACCTGCACATTGTGCACATGTACCCTAAAACTTAAAGTATAATAATAATAAAATAAAATAAAAAAATAAAAATAAATAAATAAAGTTTGTGTCTAAAACACTCCATTATCCTATATGTATGTTTCTAATGGATGTTGTTTTTTCGTATCTTATCTTCTTCTAAGCTTTTTTTTTTTTAGTTTGTGCCAGATATTGTGTATGATATATAGAAGAAATACTTTAAGGCTCTGTATGATGTTATCTCACTCAATAAAGTATTTACTTTTTATGTTGCCATCTAACTACATTATGGGCATTTCACCATAATCTCATAAAAGATTGTGATGATTCAAAGCTGGGCTAATTATCATGAGTAGGGTTTAGAATCTCAGGGGCCAGACTAAATCCTTAAGTATGTACCAAGGCTCCTCTTCCTTGGCACATCTGGAAATCTAATTTTGTTCCTCCAAAATGACTGACAAAAGGACTGCTCAGTGTCTCAGGAAGTTTCCAGGATTTCTAACTGTCTCAAGGTTAAAATTACATAAAATGCCTGTCTTGTATCCCTTGACATTGTACCTCTCCTAAATCTTTGAGAAATCCTCATGGTTTTGATAGTTCTCTCATGCTTTAGGCAAATAAAATTCCTGATTTTTCTCAGGGGAAGTAACAGTCCAAAAGAATTCATTTCACCACTGAAAAAGAATAAGCCCTCAAAACACATTTCCTAGTATCTCAACAAAATGCCCTATCTATGTAACCGTATCTACTAAAAACCAAAACCAGTTCTGAGGTGGTAAAAAATAAATATTGGTCTATACAGTGGACATATAATGCTGATACATAATGGACACATAATGGTGACATCACATACAATATAATCCAAGGGTTCTCAACACCCTGTTAGGAACTAGGCCGCAGGGCAGGAGGTGAGTAGCGCGTGAGGGAACACAGCTCCATCTGTCTTTACAGCCATTCCCCATCATTCGCATTACTGCCTGAGCTCCACCTCCTGTCAGATGAGCGGCAACATTAGATTATCATACGAGTGAAAACCCTATTGTAAACTGCACATGTGAGGGATCTAGGTTGCATGCCCCTGTGAGAATCTAATGCTTGATGATCTGAGGTGGAGCTGAGGTGGTGATGATAGGGCTAGGGAGTGGCTGCAAATACAGATTAATGTTAGCAGAGAGCTTTGACTGCACAGGGACCATAATAAATCAATTGCTTGCAGACTCATATCAAAACCCTATCAGTGAGTGAGTGGCAAGTGATAATTAAGCTGCATCTGGTAGCAAGCTTTATAGTGGCAAGTCAGGTGATGTACTTCAATTGTACAGTTGCATCTGGTAGCAGGCTTGAAGGCAGAATCTAATACTTATTTTAGTCCAAGCGGGCACTGCCCACTCCCAACCCCATTATTTTATTTACCATTTCTGTCCACACCTCTTTCTCACACTGCACACTAGTCTCAGTTACAGTTTTGGTAAGTCCACAAACAAACCTCAGCCAAACTGAGTAAAAAACAAACATCACTGGAGAGCTTCTTTGAAAAGGGGGAATGATGAGACAGCAGAAGACTCAGACTGCCAACAAAAAGAAAGCTGCATTTCAAAGAAAATACTAAGAGTCCTACTTAAATTACGGGCTCATTACAACAGGTGATTCACATTCTCCAAGTCCACTTTGTAAAATACGTGGCAACCAGCCATCCAATGAAACCATGAAACCTTCAAAAGTGCTTCACCACAAGGAGACCAAGCACCCTGCATTAGACTGTTGTGGGGTGGGGGGAGGGGGGAGGGGGGAGAGACAGTATTAGGAGATATACCTAATGCTAAATGACGAGTTAATGGGTGCAGCAAAACAACATGGCACATGGATACATATGTAACAAACCTGCACATTGTGCACATGTACCCTAAAACCTAAAGTATAATAATTAAAAAAAAACAAGCCTTTGGAGTTTTTCAAAAGAAGAAAAGTGAATACGAAGAGCCGAAGCAATTACTGAAAGCCACCACTTCATCAAATGGGTCTGTACTGAGAGCATCATTCTTAGTAGCTAACAGCATTGCTAAACCTTAGAAGCCCTTTACTATTGATGAAGAGTTGATCCTGCCTATTGCTAAAGACACTTGTAGTCTTTTAGGAGAGGCTGTAGTTCAGAAGGTGGCACGTGTTCCTCTTTCTGCTAGCACCATAACTAGATGAATTGATGAAACAGCAGAGGATACTGAGGCACAACTGTTAGAATTAATGAGTCACCTTGGTAAGCAATCCAGGTTGATGAGTTGACCGATGTTGACAATAAAACAACGGTTGTTTTTGTGCAATATATTTTTCAGGAGGATGTGCATGAGGATATGTTATGTGCACATTTCTCTCTCTCTCTCTCTCTCTCTTTTATTTTTTTGAGACAGGGTCTCACTGTGTCACCCAGGTTGGAGGACAGTGGCACTATCTTGGCTCACCACAGCCTCCACCTCCCAGGTTCAAGTAATCCTCCCACCTCAGATCCTCAAGTAGCTGGGACTACAGGAGTGTGCCATCATGCCTGGCTAACTTTTGTATTTTTAGTAGAGATGGCTACTACTCTACTCTACTTGCCCAGGCTGGAATGCAGTGGCCTGATCTCAGCTCACTGCAACCTCCGCCTCCCAGGTTCAAGCAATTCTACTGCCTCAGCCTCCCAAGTACCTGGGAATACAGGCACGCATCACCATGCCCAGCTAATTTTTTTATTTTTAGTAGAGAGGGGGTTTCACCATATTGGCCAGGCTCGTCCCAAACTCCTAAGCTCAAGCAGTCCACCCACCTCTGTCTCACAAAGTGTGGGCATCACAGGCATGAGCCACCACACCCAGACTATTATGTGCACTTTTGTTGACAACCAACACAACAGCTGCAGAAGTATTCAAATCTTTGAATGATTACATATCAGGAAAACTGAATTGGTCATTTTGTGTCAATATATGCACAAATGGAGTAGCTGCCATGACTGGACAGCATTCTGGTTTTACTGCTTGGGTCAAAGAGATTGCTTCTGAATGTGAGTCTACTCACTGTGTCATCAACAGAGAAATGCTGGCTAGGCGAACAATGTCACCTGAACTTAACAATATTTTGCAAGATGTGATGAAAATTATCAACCACATTAAAGTATGTGCCCTCAACTCACATCTGCTCACACAGCTCTGTGAGGAGATGGGTGCAGAGCACACACCTCTTCTCTTTTTTTTTTTTTTTTTTGAGATGGAGTCTCACCCTGTCGCCCAGGCTGGAGTGCAGTGGCACGATCTCAGCTCACTGCAACCTCCGCCACCCGGGTTCAAGCAATTCTTCTGCCTCAGCCTCCCAAGTACGTGGGACTATGGGCGCGCATCACCATGCCCAGATAATTTTTGTATTTTTAGTAGAGACGGGGTTTCACCATATTGGCCAGGCGTGTCTCGAACTCCTGACCTCGTGATCCGCCCACATCAGCCTCCCAGTGTTGGGATTATAGGCGTGAGCCACCGCATCCAGCCGCATGTCTTCTCTTATACACAGAAGTGAGATGGCTTTCTAAAGGTGGGTCACTGGTCAGAGTTTTTGACTTACAAGGGCTACTGCAGAGATTTCTTTTAGAAAAACACTCACCACCGGCAGCACACTTCAGTGACACAGAATGGGTCGCAAAACTTGCTTACTTGTGTGACATATTCAACCTGCTCAAGAAACTCATTCTGTCACTTCAGGAGAGAATAACAAATGCATTCAATTTGGCAGGTAAAGTGGCTGCATTCAATGCCAAACTGGAATTAGGGGGGCGACCGTAAACTCTCAAATTTCTGACATGTTTCAAACATTAGAAGAGATTCTTTCTCCCAGCACCTTCTTTCTCCCATCTGGTGCATGAACAACTATTACAGCTTACAAAAGAATTTCAGCATTACTTCCCAACTACAAAAGACCCCAAATTGGGAAGGAATGGATCTGTGACCCATTTGGAAGTAAGCCAGGTGAATCAACTTTGTCCATGCTAGAGGAGGATCAACTGCATGAGATCGCAAATGACAGTAGCCTTAAAAGTATGCTTGAGACAACTTCAAATCACTATACATTGTGAATTAAAGTCAAGGCAGAATATCCTGAGATTGCCACAAAAGCACCAAAAAGCCTGCTTCTATTTCCAGCATCCAGTCTTTGTGAAGCAGAGTCTTCTGCAGTGACAGCAACCAAAATGAGATTACGGAGTAGACTGAACATAGGCAAAACACTTTCGGTGACACTGTCTCCCATCACCCCCAGAATGGGACCATCTAGTTGCAGGAAAACAAGCCCAGGGTTCCCACTTATTCTACATTATGGTGAGTTGTAAATTCTTTCATTATATAATGTAATAATAATAATAGAAATAAAGTACACAATAAATATAATGCACTTCAATCATTCTAAAACCATCTCCCCTCCCTGGGTCCGTGGAAAAATTGTCTCCACAAAACCACTCCCTGGTGCCAAAAAGGTTGGGGACCACTGATATAATCCATATATAATAGCAAACTTGACAAATAAGCTAAAAAAGATCAAAACGTAAAGAATACTACAAACTTTAAGGATAATGAAAAAATCAATTAGTGCTCACTGTTAACTTTGTGTGTTTAAGAAATTTAAGACTCATTAAAATATTAAAGCATCATACATCTACAACATACTTGTAATGAGGTGTTTAAAATAATTTACAAATTATTCTAGTAAATTGTTTTACAATATAAATATCCAGTGCCATTTGTGCACATACTAAAATTGCCAAGGCTGATAATAATATTCATCTAGGCAAAACTTTCACTATGTAAAGTTTTCAGGTAGAAAACCATGGAAAATTTGAGAAAATTTCATTCAAGTAGTGAGCAACAACTGAATCTCTCATTTTGACTTTACACAAATAATATCCAATTCTGCTATCTTATCCATTCACTTTTTTAAGATTCTTCTTACCTGAGCATCGCTATACCCATTATTATTACTGTGAACTATACTGCCTCCTTCACACAGAAGTTATTCTTCCCTTTTGGTATGATACAGCATTTAAAATATATTTTTAGGGCCAGGCACGGTTGCTCACACCTATAATCCCAGCACTTTGGGAGGCCGAGGTGGGTGGATCACCTGAGGTCAGGAGTTCAAGATCAGGCTGACCAACAGGGTAAAACCCCATCTGTACTAAAAATAAAAAATTAGCCTGGTGTGGTGGTGCATGCATGTAATCCCAGCTACTCAGGAGGCTGAGGCAGGAGAATCGCTTGAACTTGGCAGGTGGAGGTGGCAGTGAGACGAGATCGCGCCACTGCACTCTAGTCTGGGCAACAAGAGTAAAACTCCATCTCAAATAAATAAATTAAATTAAATTAAGTACATGTTTAAAATGTGAAACAGACTGATAGTACCTTAATCACTATACCACAATTCCACTTGCTAACATAGCAAAATGTCAGAGAAAAATTTACAAATATTTAATGTATGGAAGTAAGATGCTACTTATGAGTTATACAAAATAAAAATGAATATAAGAATATAAAGAATAAAACTGCATTTTATTAGACTAAAAATAAGAATTAACAAAATTACCAAAAGAAAAAAGGTGTTATAATTCTACATTTTTTTAAAAAGTAGAAATTAGGATATATGTATGAAAGTGAAGGAAGTAGAACAAATCGTGATTTGGTGGAAACCTGTGTATTCCCTTTGATCACATAAAGTAACTTAATGCTAGAAGTTTAAAAAAATGTATACTGTCTTAAAAGAAAAAAAAAGTCATTTCCCAGATTTTACAAAGAAAAATTAGTACAACAAACATTTTATTTTAAAACTTCTATACCCCAAAAATCAATAAATGAAAAATTAATTAATAATATTTCAAACGTAAAGAGAATATTATAGATATTAATAGGCAATTCACGAAACAGGAAACAATAGCAAATGAACACATAAAAAGATGTTTACAATACTAATCAGGAAAATGTACATTAAAATACTATTCACATCCATCACCTTGGCAAAAGTAAAAATTCTCACAATTTTCAAGTGTTGGTGAGAACATGAAGAATCAGGGACACACACCCTGTTGGTGGATATATATATACATTACCACAGTGACTTGAAAAGCACTTCTGCAACATGTAATAAAGTTGAGGATATAAATACTCTCAGATACAACAATCTCACTTTTAAGTATGCACCCTAGAGCAACTCTTAAACATATACATGAAAAGACCAGTACAAGAAATGCAGTGTAGCATTGTTTATAACAAAAGGTGAAAATTTACCTAAATGCCACAAGCTCTGTATTTCATAGGAAGTTAGATGATGAAATGAAATAAATGCTTTTTAAAATTTACAGATGACAATAAAATGTGAGTGCAAAGAAGAACAAATCCCTGAACACACGATATCGAAGTCATACTGGTAAACAAAATTACTCATCTGAAATTAAGACGATATCAGCATTTATAATGAATGCATATAAAGTAAGTATTTCTATGTCAGAAACCATTTTAAAGTCAATCGTTTACAATAATAATGGCAACATAGAAAATGTGTTATTTTGTGTACTCACCAAGTCTTAGTGTTAACTTCATATTTATAAAGATCATCAACCAATCCATATTTGTTGCCTGGCAATGCTTTATACCCTCCATGAACATAAATGGACTTTGTTATTTCATCATACACACTGGTATGGCCATATCCACCTTGTACAATAGCTCCTTTAGTTTCTGGAACAAGCCAAGTGTTTGATGCTGTAACAGAAAGAAAATACATTATAAATTTCAAGTAGTATTTTTAAATGTAAGTAACATATCACCAAAAATACCAACAAGTTAATTCTAATGACATATTCTTATGAGTAAACATCATATACCTAATATTAATTTAATCAAGAAACATTTATTAAATATGTGCCAGGTTAGGTGCTGGGGTTGAAGTTGGAGTAACACTGGTCTTTCCATAGATGAAGTTAAACTCTGAAACACTAAAAAGAACATTTTGTGTGTTTGCAAGAGAAAAAGGAAAACTTTATTCTTATATTACATAAATAGCTCTGAAAAAAATTTTTAACAAATATTTTATGAGAGCCTAGTATGTGACAGTTAGTCACTGATATTATAAAGATAAAATGATATGATCCCTACCCTTACCAATCTAAAATTAATTGAACACATTTTTAGTACTGTGCTGGTCCTTTATTTGTTGGTTATAAGCCCCACTTTCCTTTTTATAAAGTCCTTTGTATTGCGGAGGATGAAAACCTAAACAATAAAATTTCCAAGACTCTCTTGACAATTGTGTTACTATTAGGTTCCACCAATGGGAGTACTAGTATGAGATTAAAGGGCAAGAGGAAAGACTCTGATTTTGCCTCTAGCAGCAGGAACAGGAAGGTAATTACAGTAGGTAATGGCAGTGCTGGCTTAATAGTTATTCCCTGCTCAGTAGCAAAACTGGTATGTTTAGTTGCTTAGTGGCAAATGTGATCATAGGCTCCAGCCTAGGTATGTAGCACTTCCGGATTTCTGGGTGATCCCTTCCCTTTGGTATCTCTAGTCCTTCTAACACTTTTGTGTCTAATTTCTGATATTAAAATCCCACTCTGCTTGCTATATCTACAAGAGATTCATTTCCCAATGCAGTTTCCCTAATAAAAACACCAATCATATGCAAGGGATGCTTTTAAGAAATGCGTATGAAAAACCTACAATTTCTTGGCCTTAGAAAATTTATTATAAAAAGCAGCTATATAAAAATCTGTCATTTGTTTTTAAATCTGCATATAGATCACATCTCCATCCTTCCTCTAACCGGCCACCTAAAATGTGGCATCCTAGTCAGCTCGTTGAAAATACCTAAATCAACTAATAGAAAATGATAATGCTTGAAAACTCTTTGCATTTACAAAATTCTAAGGTAGTAAAGAAAATGATTCTACAGTGGTCATAAAAAATAGAAATATCCAAAAAAAGTCATCCAAGCCACTGGTACTTTACCCATGTTAAGAAACTTTGCGGAACTCATATGTAACTAATGGGCATTACATTTTGGAGGTAATTTCCAAAAAATGAAGTAAAAGACAACTTATCAAAAATAATTTGATTAATATTCTTTAACCACTTAACTATATATATAAATTCGAACTAAAATATTTTCACATTTTTATTCATTTTCCTTTTAATAAAGATAAACTTGATCCTTACCAAAAAATATTGAATTAAAAGATATAAAATGTAAAAGTTACCCTTTCCCCCAGCCCACTACCTAGAGGAACTTTTCACAATTCGTTACATACAGACTATTTTCAAACTACAGTTCTGAATATTTTAGTATACATAAAACACATGTACATGTTTTTTAGATAGATAAATACGTTTATATATGTGTGTGTTTGTGTGTGTGTGTGTGTGTGTGTGTATTTGTACTCCTAGAAAATACTATGTTGTAACTACTGTTTCACTTAACAAGACATTTGGGGCATCATTCTGTGTCCCATTTACTACTTTTTTAAGAGCTAAATTCCATTGTGTTGATAATATATAATTTATTTAAATAACTCTACATTGTTATTCATTTGGGTTTCAATTTGCCCTTAGAAACAATGGTGCAATTAACAACCTTGCAGTCAACAGCAGCATCATTCTTTAATAGAGCACCCTTCTTAGTAACTATCTCATTATCTCATTTAATAATAACCTTTGGAGGGTTATATTATTGCTATCTCTTCTTTACAACTTAGGAAATTCAAAACTAGAAAAACTGAATAACACATCAAAAGTTTAAAGTTAATAAGTGGAACAAGATAGTGTAGACTGATTTTTCCCTGCCCCCCCCCCCCACAGACCTTAGAAATTGTGTAAGAGACAACCAAAGAAAAAAATCTAAAAAGTGTAAAGAGGAAGGCAGACTGGCTAGGGACTGGAGAATGTGTGTCTCATGACACTCACTCACCCAACAGAAGGTTACTCAGGCCCAGCATTTCTCAACCCCCATCCTTAAAACAAAAGGTTACTTGGGTAGGCTTATTCCTTAGCCAAACTGAACAAGAGTCCAATGGACAAAACCAGATGACCCTAGCAGCACTAGCAAGAGGGACCCGCCAAATACTACTTATAGTAAATATGCAGGGAAAGCACTCCCCTTCCCCACAAGGCCTAAGACTGGAAAGAGAGATCTCACCACAAGACCTGAATGCAAAACTCAAACTACGTGACCACCTGCTAAGATAAAAGATTTAAAATAGGACCCAGAGATTCCCATTATAAAACCCAAAATGTCAAGATACAATGACAAATTCCCTGTCATACCGACAACAAGAAAAATCACAACTTGAATGAGAAAAGACAATCAAGTAATACTAACACTGAGATGAATGGATCAGATGTTAAAATTACCTAAAAAGAATTTTAAAGTAGCCATGATAAAAATACTCCAACAAGTAATTATAATTATTTTTAACTTTTATTTTAAGTTCTGGGGTACAAGTGCAGGTTTGTTACATAGGCAAATCTACGTCATGGGGGTTTGTTGTATAGATTATTTCATCACCCAAGTATTAAGCCTAGTACCCATTAGTTACTTTTCCTGATCCTCTCCCTCCTTCCACAATTCACCTCTGACAGGCCCCAGTATGCATTTTTTCCCTCTATGCGTCCATGTGTTCTCATCACTTAGCTCCCACTTGTAAGTGAGAACATGTGGTATTTGGTTTTCTGTTCCTGTGTTAATCTGCGAAGGATAATGGCCTGCAGCTCCAACCATGTCCCTGCAAAAGACATGATCTCATTCTTTTTCATGGCTGCATAATATTCCATGGTGTATATGTACCACATTTTCTTTATTCAGTCTATCATTGATGGGCATTTAGGTTGATTCTTTGCTATTGTGAATAGTGCTGCAATGAACATATGTGTGCATGTGTCTTTATAATAGAATAATTTATTAATATATTTGTTTGGATATATACCTAGCAACAGGATTGCTGAATTGAATGGTATTTCCATCTTCAGGTCTTTGAGAAATACCACAGTGTCTTCCACAATGGTTGAACTAACTTACACTCCCACCAACAATGCATAAGCATTCCTTTTTCTCTGCAACCTCACTACTATTACAAATTATCTTGAAACAAACAAAAATATCTCAGCAAAAAAAGAAAAAAAAAGTTTAAAAAAAAACTACAATAACAAATAAAAACTAACTGGATAGGCTCAATACCAGAGTGGAAATGATAAAGAAAAGAATTGTTAAACTTGAGGATAGAACAATAAAATTTATCAAGAGAGAAGCAGTGGGGCAACGGATGAATAACTATTGGGTACCAGGCTCAATATCCCTGTGTGACAGGATCAATAATACTCAAAACCTCAGCATCATGCAATATAGCTACATAATAAACCTGCATTTAGATTCACCCCGCTGAATCTAAAATAAAAGTTAAAATTATAAAAATTAAAAATTAAAAATAAAAATAAATAAAATAAATAAATAAAATTTATCCAATATGAAAAATAGAGAAAACAGACTAGGGGGAAAAAGTGAACAGCGTCTCAGAGCCCTTAGGACAATAACAAATGATCCAACATTTGTAGCACCATAATCCCAGAAGTATAAGAAAAAGAAATGGGGCTTACAGAGTTTTTAAAGAAATGATGGCCAAATACTTCCAAATTTTGTAAAAGACATAAACCTACAGATTCAAGAAACTAAGTAAATCTTAAATAGGTTAAACCCAAAGAAATCCATGCCAAGACACCTCATAATTAAACTTCTAAAAACTAAAGACAAGGAAAAAAAACCTTGAAAGCAGCCAGAGTGAAATGACAAATTACCTAGGAAAACAATAACTTTAATAATAGTGGACTTCTCAAATCTGAAACCATGGAGGCCCAAAAGAAGTAGCACAACTGTTTTGAAATGCTGGAGAGAAAAAGAACTGTAAAGTATGAATTCTACCTCCAGTGAAACTATCCTTCAGGAATTAAGAAGGAAAAAAATTCTTAAATTTAAAAAAACTAAAAGAATTTGTCATTAGCAGGTCTCTCCTTAAATAATGGTTAAAGGAACTTCTTCAAACAGAAAGATAAAGGAAGGAAGCTTGGAGCATCAGAAAAGAAGTCAGAACAACAAATAGAGCAGAAATATGAATACAAACAACAGATTATCCTTCTCATGAATGTTTATAAATAATGTATGATGATGGACAAAAATTATAATACCATCCAATACTCAAGATAATGATATTTAAGAGTGAGAAAAGTAAAGGTAAAGTGACGCAAATGAAAGCAAGGTTTCCACGTCTCACCTGAGGTGGTAAATTATTGATGCGAGTAGACTGTGGTAAGTCAAATATGTATATTTTAATACCCAGACCAACCACTAAGAAAATTATACAGAAGATACTATCAAAATTATACAAAGAGATACTATCGAGAACACTATATAAGTGCATCAAAAGGGAATCCTAAAAATTATTCACATAACCCATAGGAAGAAAGTAAAGAGAAAAAGAGGCAAAAGAAAAGGAAACAAACAGAAAACAAATAATAAAATAGCAGACTTAGTCACTTATATATCGAAATTACCTTAAATGTAAATGATCCACCTATAAAACATTCTTGGAATTACAAAATTATAAAAATGGAGAACAAACTGGTGGTTGTGAGGAGCCAGCGTAGAAAGGGTGTAGGTGTGGTTAAAGGGGCAATGAGAAGGATCTTTGGGGTGAAGAACTACTCTATAGCTTAACTGTGGTGGGAGATACATGAAACAACATGTGTGGTAAAACTGCACAGAATGAAATATGCACACACACACACAAATGAATACAAATAAAACTGGGAATATCTGAGTAAGATCATAGGATTATATCCAGATCAGTATCTAGACTTACGATGTTACACATTTGTGCAAGATGTTACTATGAGAGAAAACTGTGTAAAGGGTATACAGAATCACTCTCTTATTATTTCTTACAATTATATACCTGTAACTACATTTATCTCAAAATAAAATGTATATTTTAAAAATATAAGGTTCACCCTACTAGTAATCAGCATAATTCATTATGAAATACAGTATTTCACTTAACTACTTGGCAAACTTTTTTTTAAAAACTTTGGAACTGTAAGAGCGAAGACACAGGTCTAACACCAAAATATGCATTCTTGTACTACCTCAATGTTTCTCTAGGTTCAGTCACTAGCAGTTCAGGCAAGGAATTCATAAGTAGTATAGTAGTTTCAGGTGCAAAATTAAAAGGAAACAATTGTGTTCCCATACAGGAGACAAATTCGAAAAGTAAGATTAATTTGATTCACATTCTCATTATATTCTTCTTATATTTTGCATTTGGAAATGTGTATATACTCTAAGGAACCAACTGGTCTCAATAAACATGCAAGGTAACAAAATATAGATCACCTCAGAAAAAGTATTTTCTTATCCTCTGTTGTTATTTGCATATGCATGAATTTTTTTCAATTTGGTAGTGTGCTTTATCATATTCTCAATTTATAAAAAAGTAAATCACTGGTTCAAAAGTAGGTCACTAACGAGAAAAGACAGTGGTGAAAACAGATGCATGAATACATGAACTGACTCAGGATAATACTGCAAAAGTAAAAAGCAAAAATGACTCAAATATACCAAGAGTTCTTCATTAGGCCATGATGGAGTAATTTAGAAAGCATTTCCTGCCACAAACAACTCAAAAACCAGAAAAAAATAAAAAATAAAAAATGCTTTACAGATACTAGATACCAAGCAGCCTAAGACTGTGATCCTGTGACAGCATGGGACTATGACTCTAAAAGAAACAGAAACAATGTAGGCTCTATGATTGCCAGAGCATACTGCTTATAGGCAATACCCTGGCCATGACACAAGATGGGGGAAGTAAAGAGAAATAAGTAAACTTTTTAGTGTGTAATAAATATTTCTCTTTCTTTAAAGAGAAATAAATATTTTACTTCTGCTTATTATCTAACATCTGTGAAGGATTTTTCATATTTTTTTCTGGTTTTTGAGTTGTTTATGGCAGGAAATGCTTTCCAAATTACTCCATCATGGCCTAATGAAGAACTCTTGTTATATTTGAGTCATTTTTACTTTTTACTTTTACAGTAGTTTTTGCTTTTGTAGTATTTTAAGTGAAATACTATATTTCATAATGAATTACCCTGATTACTTGTAAGGTAAACAGAAACTCAGTGAGATCCCAAATAGAGTGGTGATCTCACTAACTTGAGAAAACAAAGATTAGAGTTTAAAGAAATCATGCACCCTAGAATTTAAAGTATAATAATAATAAAAAATGAAAGAAATCAAACCAGCTTGCACACAGAGAAAATGCAAGAGATCTGCAGAAATGTCCCACATGTCTTTAGCTGAGTACTGATCTGCATATGCAAAACAAGACAACTACTTCAGGCTATGGAAAGGACCAAGAAAAAACTAGTAAACAACTCTTGAGTCTTACACAGCACTGGGAACAGTTTGTGCTCCAAGCAACAATAGAAAAATGACCTCATACTACAGGAGGCATTAGGTAGAGTCCTGAGAAGAGCTGTAGTACCAAAATAAATGAGCAATAAACTGAAAGTTGCTCTGGATCCACTCTAACGAGACGAAGGAGCAAACTCCCAGAATGTTCAAACTGGTAAAAGGCAACTTAACTGTGTGTCAGTACAAAGTCCAACACCCCTTAAAAGAATACAACAAAATCTAATAGCCAACAAGTTTAAAATATACATGTCTTAATGTTAAATGACAAGTTAATGGGTGCAGCACACCAACATGGCACATGTATACATACGTATGTAACAAACCTGCACATTGTGCACGTGTACCCTAAAACTTAAAGTATAATAAAAAAATATACATACATGTCTAAAATGTATGAAAAAATTGACAAGTATGGAAGGCAAAGAAAATATAATTCATAACAAAAAGAAAATCATTCAATAGAAAGACACCCAGAAATAAAACAAAAGATAGAAGTGGTAGAACATAATGTTTTAAAAAATGATTAGAAATATACTCCAATATGTTTAATAATGTTGCAGAAAACATGAATATGATAAAGAGTAATAGAAAAATTTTTAGAAACTAAAATAGAAGGCCTATAAATGAAATAGAATGCCTATAAATGAATGCCTCAAATGAAAAATACATTTAACAGAATTAGCACAAGATTAGAGATTGCAGAAGAACAGTGAACTTATATAGAAATAGAAACTGTCCAAAATGAAGCACATAAACAAAAAAGATCGAAAAACCTGGATAACAATATCAAGCAGCCTAATCTAGAGTGATAAGAGTTTGAGATATGTGATGGTGATGTGGACAGAAATATTATTTGAAGAAATAATTTCCAAAATTTAACAAAATTTGTAATTCCACAAAACCAAGAAACTCAACAAAATACACACAAGATTGGGGCGGGGGGGTGGGAAATGTAAAGAAACTCACACCAAGAATTTCATGAAGTGATGAAGACTAAAAAGCAGAAGAACAAAGATAAGAATGACAGCTGACTTTTCATCAGAAACCACTTGCAAGTCAGAGGACAGTGGAGTCATATTTTTAAGCTAGCAAAATGTGGGGGAGCATGGGGAGGAACTGCCAACCCATAATTCTATATTAAAAACAAAGGAAAACTATCAAAATAGAATCCTACACTTGGCAAATTTTTTTTCAAAAATGAAAGTGAAACAAAAATTATCAGACTAAAAGAAAAAAAAATCAGAGATTTGCCCTACAGGAGATGACAGCAAAATTCCTTGGACTGAATGAAAATTATACCTGCCATTGCCAACAGACATATGAAAAAATGCTCATCCTCACTGGTCATCAGAGAAGTGCAAATCAAAACCACAATGAGATACCATCTCATGCCAGTTAGAATGGTGATCATTAAAAAGTCAGGAAACAACAGATGCTGGAGAGGATGTGGAGAAATAGGAACACTTTTACACTGTTGGTGGGACTGTAAATTAGTTCAACCATTGTGGAAGACAGTGTGGTGATTCCTCAAGGATCTAGAACTAGAAATACCATTTGACCCAGCCATCCCATTACTGGGTATATACCTAAAGGATTATAAATCATGCTGCTATAAAGACACATGCACACGTATGTTTATTGTGGCACTATTCACAATAGCAAAGACTCGGAACGAACCCAAATGTCCATCAATGATAGACTGGGTTAAGAAAATGTGGCACATATACACCACGGAATACTAGGCAGCCATAAAAAAGGATGAGTTCATTTCCTTTGCAGGGACATGGATGAAGCTGGAAACCATTATTCTCAGCAAACTATCACAAGGACAGAAAACCAAACACCACATGTTCTCACTCATAGGTGGGAGTTAAACAATGAGAACACATGGACACAGGGTGGGGAACATCATACACCGGGGCCTGTCGCGGGGTGAGGGGCTGGAGGAGGGATATCATTAGGAGAAATACCTAATGTAAATGATGAGTTGATGGGTGCAGCAAACCAACATGGCGCATGTATACCTATGTAACAAACCTGCACGTTGTGCACATGTACCCTAGAACTTAAAGTATAATTTAAAAAAAGAAAATTATACCTGCTAATACACAGAATTTGGATTTATACAGATGAATAAAGAGAACAGGAGAAAGTTAATATGTGGATAAATATAAATCATCTATCATTTTTATCTCTCTAAAATGATAATTTACTGTTAAAAACAAACATTATAACAATTTATTGTGTTGTTTATAACCTATATAGATATGATATTAGCTCAAGAGAAACAGTTTAAAAAATCAGGTATACTATTTTAAGGTTCTGACACTATATATGAAGTGATATAACATAATTAAAGGTAGAATCTGATAAGCTAAAGACGTATATTGTAAATAATACAGCAACCATTTAAAAAAAAAAAAAAAGACGTAGTTAATAATAGTCCTAAAGATTCAGGAACCTGAGCAAATCACAAACAAGGTATTTTCAAAAAAATCCACACCAAGCATGTAACAATTAAACTGTTGAAAAATAAAAATGAAGAAATTATCTTGGAAGCTGCTACAGAAAAATAACAAATCATATAAAGGAGCAACAATTTAAATGACTATGGTTTTATCATAAGAAACCATAAAGGCCAGAAAGAAGTGGCCCAACATTTTTTAAGTGCTAATGATTATAACTCGGAATTCTATATGCAACAGAAATACCCTACATGGATAAGTGTGAAATAAAGACGTTCTCAGATGCAGAAAAACTAAGATAATCTATACAGTCAGTGGAGCTGCTCTAAAAGAAATGCTCCCAGCTACTCGGAGAGGCTGAGGCAGGAGAATGGCGTGAACCCAGGAGGCGGAGCTTGCAGTGAGCCGAGATTGTGCCACTGCACTCCAGCCTGGGCAACAGAGCGAGACTCCGTCTCAAAAAAAAAAAAAAAAAAAAAAAAAGAAATGCTAAATGAGGCTCTTCAGATAGAAGGGATATGAAGCAGAAGGCAAGTTGGAATGAGGAAATAACAATAGATATGGTAAATTTCTGGGTAAATGCAATACACTGTTCTTCCCTTTTTGAGTTCTTTAAGGTATGCTTGATGGTTGAAAGCAAAAATATTAACATGGCCTTATGGGATTTTCAATGTTAATAGATGAAATATACAAGAAATGGTAGCATATGAAAGGAGAAGGTAAAGGTACCTGTAAAGTGGTAAGGTTTCTGCATTCCAAACCATGTGACAAAATATTGATTTTTAGTACACTCTAAAAAGCATTACTTTTTAATTTATGGAGCAATCACTTAAAATTACAAAGAGATAATAGTAAATATCACATTAAGATAAGATTAAAATAGAATACTAAAAAATGTTCAAATAATCCAAATGAATACAGGAAAAACGAAACAAGAATAAAAAACAGGAAACACAAAGAACTGAATAATAAAATAGTAGACCTAAGTTTAAATATATCAACAATTACATTCAAGAAGTTAATAATGGAGAAAAAATGAAATCGTAAGAGGAAACAGAAACTAATAGAATAATTAGAGGGCAAAAATCAAAACAGCATGATTAAATCCAAGCATATTGATAATTACATTAAATATAAATTATCTAAAACTGTCAATTAGACAGCAACATCTGTCACATTGAAAAAAAATAGGCAAAGTCCTATCAGATATCAAAGAGACTAAAACATATGAAAGTATAAAACTCACTAGTAAAAGGACACAATTCAAAATATTCTAATACTGTAATGGTGGTGTGTGAATCACTGTTATCTGTAGTATAAAGGTTAATAGACAAAAGTGTCAAAAATAATAGCTACAATAATTTGCTAAGGAATATACAATAAAATATATAAACCATGACACCAAAAACATAAAACGTGAGGGGTAGAGTTGGCATAAAAGCGTAGAGTTATTTTATGTGATCTAAGTTAAGATGTTATCAGCTTAAAAGAGCATTACAACTATAAGATTGAATCACTAATCAAAAGTTTTTGAATCATTAATCAAAAACCTCTCAACAAAGAAAGCCCAGGAACAAATGAGCTTCGCTAATGAATTCTGCCAAATATCTAAAGAATTAACAACAATCCTTTTCAAACTTTTCCACAAAATAGAAGAAGGAACACTTCCAAACTCATTTCTCAAGGCCAGCATTATCCTAATACCAAAGCCAGACAATGACACTACAAGAAAAGAAAAATAAAGGCCAATATTCCTGATAAATATAGAAGGAAAAATATTCAACAAAATACTAGCAAATAAAAATCAAGATCACAGTAAAAGAATAATTCACTGTGATAAAATGGGATTTATCCCAAGGAAGCAATGATGGGTTAACATGCAAAAATCAATTAATGTGATACACCACATTAACAGAATGAAGGACAAAAATTCTATGATCATCTCAATAGATGCAGAAAAAGCATTTGATAGAATTCAGTATCTTTTCATGATAAAAACTCTCAGCAAATTAGGTATCAAAGGAATGTACTTCAACATAATAAAGGCCATATATGACAAGTCCACATCCAACACTACAGTGGTGAAAAGTTGAAGGCTTTTCCTTTAATATTAAGAACAAGACAGGGATGCTCATTCCCACTACTTCTATTCAACATAGTACAAGAAGCCCTAGCCAGAGGAATTAGGCAAAAGAAAGAAATAAAAGACATCCAAATTGGAAAGAAGTGTTGCCTCTGTTTGCAGATCACATGATGTTATATGTAAAGAACTCTAAAGTCTCCACCAAAAAACTGTAAAAAATAAAAATAAAAAAATTCAGTAAAGTTGCAGGATATGAATAAACATACAAAAATCAGTAGCATTTCTATATGCTAACAGTGAAACTATCTGAAAAAGAAACCAAAAAAAGACCCCACTTACAACATTAAAAACTAAAATAAAATACTTAAAAATAAGCAAGGATTATATCTCCAAGATATTATTTACCAAAAAGACTATATATTCTTTTTTTTTTTTTTTTTTTTTTTGAGACGGAGTCTCGCTCTGTCGCCCAGGCTGGAGTGCAGTGGCACAATCTCGGCTCACTGCAAGCTCCGCCTCCTTGGTTCACGCCATTCTCCTGCCTCAGCCTCTCCGAGCCAAGACTATATATTCCTTACTTGATTATGTCTATATTTTTAAATTTAGAAATATAGTCATTTCAATCATAGGATAAATTTTAAAGTTGATCCAATCTAGGCAGGGTGCGGTGGCTCATTCCTGTAATCCCGGTACTTTTTGGGAGGCCAAAACAGGAGGATCACTTGAGGCCAAGAGTTCAAGAGCAGCCTAGCCAACACAGTGAAACTCTGTCTCTACTAAAAATACAAAAAAAATAATAATAATAGCCAGGCATGGTGGTGCACTTCTGTAGTCCCAGCTACTCAGGAGGCTGAGGCACAAGAATCGTTTGACTTCAGAAGGCACAGGTTGCAGTGCGCCAAGAGCGTGCCACTACACTCCAGCCTGGGTGACAGAGCAAGATTCCATCTCAAAAAAAAAAAAAAATAGTTTTAAACTTTTAAGAACCCTAAGAGGCTCAAAAGTAAACTAAATGCTCAAGAAGAGTACATTTTATACTTTATCATGTACCAAGAAATGACCAGATCATGGGCTTACTTCCTAGCTTGCCTTTCCATAAGCATTCAGTTAGACAGTTAAGACATGAGGGGGCTGTTATTTACTGTGAACCTGACATAGGGTCTGTTTCTTCTCTAAGAAGTCATGGTAGATGTCTTCAAAAGAGTCCCTTCAACAGCTTACATGGCAAACACCAATCTCTATTACTGCTCTAGGTTTGAAGTTTCGGTTGTTTACATTTGTTGGTGGAGTATTACCACTTTTTTGAAAACTTTTATACTTGTAGATGCCACAATAAAAGAAACTCATCATTGTTAGGGCTTTTGAACCCTGCTTCTGGTTGTAATAACAAAGTAGCTGTATATTAAAATACAACCATTTCAAACTTCCACAACGACCAAGCTATTCTCTGATTCTAATAAACTAAACAAGTAACAAAAAAATCAATTTTTAAAAATTTGTGGCTAACCCCAAATTGTTGGTATTATCTAAATTCAGCAGAAATGAAATAAATGTGATAAAACTGAACTGTATTTGTTATTTGTGTCTTACTTAAATGGGTATTTTTTTAATCACTAGATTAGTTCATCTTGCTAACATAGAAAAATATACTCTGGTCTACTGAACACCCTAGGCAAACATTAGTCTGAATTCCCTCCCTGATGGTGTCCTCTCAGCAAGTAAGCACAAATCTGATTCAGAGGAAATTAAGTAATGTAACTGTTCACTTGTCTACAGAGATGACTTCTAGATGTCTCTTTGCTTTAATGTATAAAGAATAGAAGCATTCTGAATAGAAGCATTCAAACATTTTTTTCTCATGTTTTAGTCCTGTTAATTGTTGAAAACAGTTTACTGAAACAGCAAACAAACAAGTTTACATTTTCCCACTAATGCCAGTGGGGCTAAATTTCCACAATCTCTCATAATTACTACCACATCAGCTTGCTAAGAAGTCTCCACAACTCCATTGCTATTCATGTACCTAATCCCAACCCTACTACATTATCTACACAGATATCAAGATATTTTTATAAAATGCAGATATAATCAAGTTTCAGTCATGCTTAACTATTGATTTTTTTTTTTTTTTTTAGATGGAGTCTTGCTCTGTCGCCAGGCTGAAGTCAGTGGTGCAATCTCAGCTCACTGCAATCCCCACTGCCCAGATTCAAGCTATTCTCCTGCCTCAGCCTCCCGAGTAGCTGCGACTACAGGCACGCGCCACTATGCCCAGCTAATTTTTGTATTTTTAGTAGAGACGGGGTTTCACCATGTTGGCCTGGATGGCCTCGATCTCTTGACCTTGTGATCCGCCCATCTTGGCCTCCCAAAGTGCTGGGATTACAGGAGCCACTGCACCCAGCTGAAACATTTTCTTTTACTGCTCATTAAGAAAACTGAAAATCCTCGAAATAAATAAATAAATGTAACCAATGAGGTGAAAGATCTGTACGATGACAACTCAAAAACATTGATGAAATAAATTGAAAAAGACACAAATAAATGGAAAGATCCCACATTCACAGATTGGAAAAATTAATACTGTTATACTATCCATACGTCCCAAAGTGATCTGCAGATTTAGAGCAATCCCTACCAAACTCTCAATGACATTTCTCACAAAAAATTTTTTAAAAATCCTAAAATCAGTATGAAACCACAAAAAGCCACAAAGAGCTAAGGCAACCTCAAGCAAAAAGAACAAATCCAGAGGCCTCCCATTAGTTGATTTCAAAATCTACTACACAACTGTAGTAATGAAAACAACATTCTACAGGCATGGTACTAACACAAGACCAGTGGAACAGAACCGGGGGCCTGAAAATAAATTCACACATTTATAGTCAATTAACTTTTGATGAAGATGCCTAAACACACAACAGGAAAAAACAGTCTCTTCAATTAATGATTCTAGGAAAACTGGATATCCACATGCAGAAGAATAAAATTAGACCCTCATTTCACACCATATATAAAAATCAACTAAAAATGGATTAAAGACTTAAAGGTAAGACATGAAATGGTAAAACTACTAGAAAAAAAACATAGTGGAAAAGTTAATGACATTCATTGGGTAAAGATTTATTGGATATGATGCCAAAAGCACAGGTAACAAAAGCAAAAGTAGACAAATGATATTACATCAAACAAGCTTCTGCATAGCAAGGAGACAATCAACAAACTGAAGAGATAACCTATGAAATGGGAAGATACACTTGCAAATGATATATCTGTTAAAGGGTTAATATGCAAAATATATAAGGAACTCAAAGAACTTAACAGCAAGAAAACAAATAACCAAACTAAAACATAGGCAAAGGACATGAGTGGACATTTCTCAAAAGAAGATATATGAATGCCCAACAGGTATATGAAAAAATGTTCAACATTACTCACCATCAGAAAAATGCAAATTAAAACCAAAATGATATATCATTTCACATCTGTTAGAATCGTTATTATCAGAAAGACAAAAGATAACAAGTGTTGGCAAGAATGTGGAGAAAAGGGAATCCTTGTACCCTGTTGGTGGGAATGTAACTAAGTACACCCATTACGGAAAACAATATGAAGCTTCCTCAAAAAATTAAAAGTAGAACTATCGTATGGCCCAGCAATTTCACTATTGGGTATATATCTAAAGAATATGAAATCAGCATGTCAAAAAGATATCTGCATTTCCATGTTCATTATAACATTAGTCTCAATAGCCATCAACCTAAGGGTCCGTCCAATGGAATGAATAGATGAAGAACATGTGGCATATTGACGATGCTTGAATAACATGGGTTTGAACTTCATGAGTCCACTTATGTGCGGGCTCACTTATATGTAGATTCTTTCAACCAAATGCAAATAGAAAATACCATATTTGCAGGGTGCAAAAGTTGTGTTTAGGGGGAGCCAACTTTTCCTATACAGAGAGGGCCAATTTTTCTTACATGTGGATTCCCCAGGCCGACTGCACTGGCTTTGGTATGGGGTCCTGGAACCAATCCTCCATATATACTGAGGGACAACTCTATATACACTGTGTAATCTTATTTGACCTTAAAAAGGGAGAAAACCCTGTCATTTGTGACAATTTGAACCTGAATATCTCTACATCTATTAAAGAAAATACATACATAGTTAAAATCATTCTCACAAAGTCCTGGAACAGATAGTTTCCCTGATCAAATTCTATCAACCATTTATGACAGAAATAATATCAATTCTACATAAACTCTTAAAAAAGATGAAACACGCTTTAAATCATTTAACATTAGCCAGATTACAAAACCATATAAAGATATTACAAGAAAAATACATACTCTAATATATCTTATAACTATAGACATAGAAATCTTTAAGATTTTAGCAAATGAAATTCAGCAATATATGAAAAGGAAAATACATTATGACCAAGTAAGCTTTATCCAAGAATGCAATGGCAGTTTAACATGTAAAAGTCAATCAATATCATTCACCATATTAAAAAACCAGAAAAATAAAAAACAAAAGTTTTTCTCAAAAGATGTGAAAAAAAACATTTCGAGGAAATTTCACGCTATTCATGAAAAAAACTAAACAAACTAGAAATAAAAGTAAATTTCCTCAACCTGATAAAAGTCATGTTAAACACATTGCTAAGACTGCATATTTCCCTACTAAAATTAGGGAAAAGGCAGGAATATCTGCTGTCACTGCTTCTACTCAGTAGTGTACTAATGATCCTAATAATACAAGACAAAGAAAATTAGTAAAAGGCATACACACTGAAAAAGAAAGAGTAAAACAATGTTTATTACCACACCACATGAGCATCTATGTAGAAAATAAGTTGTTGACCAATGGGCTACAGGGATTAATAAGTGTGTTTAGCAACGTTGCATGACCAAACCAATATTTGAAAATGAATTTTTTCCATAGACTAGCAATCGGCTATTGTAAATTTAAAATTTTTAAATACCATTCAGTAATATTAAAAATATGAAATACTTAGGAATTTAGCAAACTATGTACAACACCAGTACACTGAAAAATATAAAATACTGCTGAAACAAAACAGACCTAAATAAAGAAGTGATATACCATGTCCATGCATTAGAAGACTCCATATTGTTAAAGACTCAATTTTTCCCTCTCTGATCCAATGCAACTCCAATTAAAATCCTTGCAGCCTTCTTTAAAAAATTGACAAGTTGATTCTAAATTTTATATTGCAATATGAAGGACCTAGAATAGCTCAAAACTTTTTAAAATGGAAAAAAAGATGGAAGACTTACACTGCCAGATTTAGACAGCTACAGTAATCAATAGAGTGTGATACTAGAATAACCATAATATACATCAATGGACCAGAATAGAGTCCAAAATCCGGCTCACACATATATGGCCAATTGATTTTTCAACACAGATACCATGGTAATTCAATGGAAAAAGCTGGAACAATTGAATATTTATTCACTCATTCATTCATTCATTTAGGCACAGGGTTTTGCCTGTCTCTAAATGACAGGCTGCAGTACAGTGGCACAATCATAGTTCACTGTAGCCTTGAACTCTTGGGCTCAAGTAGTCTCCCCACCTCAGGCTCCTGAGCAGCTGAGATTACAGGTGTGAGCCACTGGAGCCAGCCTATTTTTATAAAAATCTCAGCCCTTACTTCACACAATATATGAAAATTCACTCAAATGGATCACAAATATCTGAGGACAAGAGCCAAAATTATAAAACATCTACTAGAAAACACATGAGAAAAATCTTTGTGACCTTGAGCTTGGCAAAGGTCTTTTACATAGAATACAAAAAGTACAGACATTTTTAAAAATAATAATAAGTTGTAATTCATCAAAATTTACAACCTCTGGTTTATAAAGAAAATGAAAAGTTATCCTAAAGAGTTACTGGCCTTAATTAGTATGCAGAAATAAAGATTGAGCTAGAAAGCTTATTCAAAGAAATAATAACTGAGAACTTTCCAAACTTGTAGAAAGATATAAATATCCAGATACAAGGTTATAAAACACCAACAGATACCACAAATAAGACTACTTCAACGTATATAATATTCAGACTCTGAAAGGTCAAGGATAAGGAAAAGATCCAAAAGCAGCAGAGAAAAGAGGCACATAACATAAAGAATCTCTGACATATCTGGCAGCAGACTTCTCAGTAGGAAACTTACAGGCCAGGAGAGTGACATGACATTTTCAAAGTGCTGAAGGAAAGAAAATATCCAACCTAGAAAGTTATATATATCCGGCAAAATTATCCTTCAAAAATAAAGGAGAAATACTTTCTCAGAAAAATAAAAACCAAGGGATCTCATCAACAACATATCTGTCTTACAAGAAATGTTAAAGGGAGTTCTTCAATGTGAAAGAAGAGGATATTAACAAACAACAGGAAATCATCTAAAGGTATAAAACTCACTGGCAATAGTAAGTATACAAACACACAGAGAATACTCTTAATACTATAACTGAAATAAATAAAGCACTCATATCTGTAGTAGAAAAACTAAAAAACAAACCAATCGAAACTAAAAACTACCACAGCTTTTTCAGGTAGACTGTATAAAAAGATGTAAATATAGACAATAAAAAGTCCAAAGCCAAAAAGAATGTATAGAGTTTTTTTAGTTTTTTGCTTATTTGTTTTGTTTTTTCTTTTCCTTGTAATCAAAATTAATTTGTCATCAGTTTAAAATAACTGATTATAATATTTTATTTGCAAATCTCATGGTAACCACAAAACAAAAACCTAAAACAGATATACAAAAAAAAGCAAGAAATTAAAATATACTACCAGAAAAAAAATCACTTTTATACAAAGGAATTCAGAAGGAAAAAAGAAAGACCAAGAAAATGACCAGAAAACAAACAACAAAATGGCAGTAGTAAGTTCTTACAAATCAATAATAATATTGAATGTAAATGGACTAAATTCTCCAAGCAAAAGACATAGAAGAATGGATAAAAAATAAGACCCCACTACATGCTGCCTAGAAGAAACACTTCACCCATAAAGACACACAGACCTAAAATAAAGGGATGAAAAAAGATATTCCATGCCAATGGCAACAAACAAACAAACAAAAAGCAAGAAGGAGTAGCTATACGTGTATCACATAAATAGATTTCAAGAGAAAAAAACTGCAAAAAGAGACAAGGTTATTACATAATGATAAAGGAGTCTCTTCAGCAAGAGGATATAACAATTGTAAATCTATATGTACCACTGGAGCACCAAAAATATAATGCAAATATTATTAGATCTAAAAAGAGAGAAGACTCCAAAACAATAATATCTTGGGACTTCAAGAGCACATTTTCAGGATTGGACAGATCATCCAGACAGAAAATCAACAAAGAAACATCAGATCAGACCTTAATCTGCACTACAGACCAAATAGACATTTACAGACCATTTCATCTAATAGCTGCAGAATACACATTCTTCTCCTCAGGACATAGAATACTCTCCAAGATAGACCATTCATTAGGACACAAAACATGTCTCAAAAATTCAAAACAATTTAAATCATATCAGGTATCAAGTATCTCTTCTGATCACAACAGAATAAAACTAGAAATCAATAGCAGGAGGAACTTTGACAACTATACAAACTCATGGAAATGCTTCTAAAAAAACCACTTCAGTCAAGAAATTCAAAAGAAAATTTTAAAATTTCCAGAAACAAATGAAAATGGAGACAAACATATCAAAACCTAAAGAATACAGCAAAAGCAGTACTAAGAGGGAAGTTTATAGCAATAAATCCTCACATTAAAAAAATAGAAAAACTTCAAATAAACAACCTAATGGCACATCTTGAAGAACTCAAAGGGCAAGAGCAAACCAAACCCAAAATTAGTAGGAGAAATAAAATAATAAAGATCAGAGCAGAAATTAAATCAATAATAAAAAATACAAAAGGTCAATGAAATGAAGTTTATTTTTGAAAAGATAAATAATATAGACAAATCTTTAATCAGACAAAGAAGAAAGAGAGAAGACCTAAATAAATAAAATCAGAGATGAAAAAGGAGACATTACAAGGGATACCACAGAAAATCAAAGAATCATTAGAGACTATTAGGAGACAAAGTGCCAATACACTGTAAAACAGAAGAAACAGATAAATTACTTGCAACATACCAAGATTAAACCATGGAGAAATTCAAAACCTGAGTAGGTCAATAACACATAGCAAAATGAATGCACTGATGAAATGTCTCCCATCAAACAAAAGCCTAGTACCTGATGGTGTCAACAGAATGAAGAGAAAAATCATACGACCATTTCAATTGATGCCAAAATGCATTCAATAATTCAAAATCCCTTCACTATAAAAACTAAAAAACTGGGTACAGAAGAAACATACTTCAATAGTTTAAAAGCCATATACAACAAACCCACAGCTAGTATCATAATAAATGGGGAAAAACTGAAAGCCTTTCCCCTAGTATCTAGAACACGATAGGATCCTTTCACCACCTATATTCAACATAGTAGTGGAATCCTAGCTACAGCAATTAGACAAGAGAAAGAAATAAAGGACATCCTAATTAGAAAGGAAGAAATCAAGTTTTTCCTTGATTATAGATTATCTGATCTTATATTTAGAAAACCTAAAGACTCCAAAAACTATTGGACTGATAAACATATCCAGTAATGTTGCAGGGATACAAACTCAAGATACAAAAAAACAGTAGCATTCCTATATGGCAACAGTGAACAATCTGAAAAAGAAACCAAAAAAAAGTAATCCCATTTAAAATAGCTACAATTAAAATAAAATGTCTGGGAATTAACTTAACCAAAGAAGTGAAAGATCTCTACAATTAAAATTATAAGACACTGATGAAAGAAATTGAAGAGAATACACAAAAAATTGGAAATATCCCATGTTCACGGATTGGAAAAACATTGTTAAAATGTCCAAACTATCCAAAGGATCTATAGATTAAACATAATGCCTATCAAAATACTAACGACATCCTTCACAGAAATAGAAAGAATAATCCTAAAATTTATATGAAACCACAAAAGACCCAGAATAGCCAAAGCCATCCTGAGCAAAAAGAACAAAACAGGAGGCATCACATTATCAGACTTGAAATTATATTACAAAGCCATAGTAGTCAAAACAGCATTGTACTGGCATAAAAACAGAAATATAGACCAATGGAACAGAATAGAGACTCCAGAAATAAATTCACACATTTACAGTCAACTCGTTTTTTACAAAGGTGCCAAGAACATACATTGGGGAAAGGACAGTCTCTTCAATAAATGGTTCTGGGACAACTGTATATCCATATGCAGAAAATGAAACTAGACCCCTACCTCTCACCATATACGAAAATAAAATCAAAATGGATTAAAGACTTACATCTAACACGTGAAACTATGAAAATACTAGAAGAAAACACTGGAGAAACACTCCAGGACATTGGTCTGAGCAGGTTTCTTGAGTAGGACCTCAAAAGCACAGGTAACCAAAGCAAAAAATGGGCAAAGGCATAACATCGAGCTAAAAAAATCTTCTGCACAGCAAAGGAAACAACCAACACAGTGAAGAGACAACCCACAGAATGAGAGAAAATATTTTCAAAGTACCCTCTGACAAGGGATTAATAACCAGAATATACAAAGTTGCCAAACAACTGAATAGGGAAAAAAAGATCTTATTTTTAAATGGGCAAAAGATCTGAATAGAACTTTTCTCAGAAGACAACATATGTTATTAGCCCGTTTTCACACTGCTATAAAGAACTGCCCAAGACTGAGTAATTTATAAAGGAAAGGGGTTTAATTGACTCACAGTTCAGCATGGCTGAGGAGGCCTCAGGGAACTTGCAATCATGGCGGAAGGTGAAGGGGAAGGAAGGCAACTTCTACAAAGGGTGGCAGGGAGGATAATGAACAGAAGAGAAACTAGGAAATACTTATAAAACCATCAGATCTCATGAGAACTCACTATAATGAGAACAGCATGCGGGAAGCTGCTCCCATGATGTAATTACCTCTACCTGGTCTCTTCCTTGATACATGGGGATTGTGGAGAATATGGGGATTACAATTCAATTGAGATTTTGGTGGGGACACAAAGCCTAATCATATCAACATAAAAATGGCAAACAGGTATATGAAAAAATACTTACTAATCATCAGATAAATACAAATCAAAATTATAATGAGATATAATCTCACTCCAGTTAAAATGGCTTTTATCCAAAAGACAGGCAATAATGCTGATGAGGATGTGGAGAAAGGAGAATCCTCATACACTGCTGGTGACAACATAAATTAGTGCAACCACTATGAAGAATAGTTTGGAGTTCCTAAAAAACTAAAAATAGAACTACCACATGATCCAGCAATACCACTGCTGGATATATATCCAAAAGAGAAAATCTGTATATCAAAGAGATATCTGCATTCCCATGTTTATTGCAGCACTATTCACAATAGCCAAGCTACGAAGCAACCTAAGTGCCCATCAACAGATGAATGGATAAAGAAAATGCTGTACATATACACAATGGAACATTATTTAGCCATAAAAAAAATGAAATCCTGTCATCTGCAACAACACAGATGAAACTGAAGGGCACTGTTAAGTGAAATAAGCTAGGCACAGAAAGACAAATATCACATATTCTCACTTACATGTGGAAGCCAAAAATTGTTGAGTTTATGGATATAAAGAGTGGAATGATAGTTGCTAGAGGCTAGGAAAGGTAGCAGAGAGCAGGGGATAAAGTGAGGCTGGTTAATGGGTACAAAAATACAGATAGGATGAATAAGAGCTAGTATTTGGTAGCAAAATAGGGTGACTACAGTTAATAATTTATTGTATATTTTTATTAGGTTGGTGGAAAAGCAATAAATAACTAAACAAGTAGAACTGAAATGTTCCTAACACAAAAAATAATAAAGGCTTAAAGTGATGGATATCCCAATTACCCCGATTTGATCATTACACATTGTATGCCTGTATCAAAACATCACATGTATCTCATAAACATATACAACTATAATGTGCCCATAATAATCAAAAATAAAAAAATGTTATAAGTTACAGGGAGTGCGTATTTCTTCCAAATAAAATGTTTAAAATATATAAAGTAATAGAATGGCTGCCTTTTAAGGCACTGATATATCCATCAATGAAAGAATGTTAAGCAGATACGGAAAAATAAGAATTTTCTGAATATGAATGCACATCTACTAAAACTTTTTAATATAGTCAGTGCAAATTTTCAAAGATATATATAATATTTTTGTAGTTCCTAAATAGCTTAAAAGCATATGGTTTAATAATTCACTTAACAAAACTAAAAACATTTAGTAAGTAAAAAAAAAAAAGTATACAATTTTAACAGGAGCATTTGTCACACTGGCGAAGCAGTTTGCAAAAATGATACAGTCGTGTGTTCCTTAACAATGAGGATACGTTCTGAGAAATGCACTGTTAGGCAATTTCATCACTGTGTGAACATCATAGAGTATACTTCTACAAACCTAAATGGTATAGCCTGCTACATACCTAGGCTGTGTGATATAGCCTATTGCTCCTGAATGAAAAACTCGTACAGCATGTTGTTGTACTGAATATTGTAGGTAATTAGAACACAATGGTATTTGTGTATCTAAACACATAGAAAAGGTATAGTAAAAGTGTGGTGTAAAAAACAAAAAATGGTATACCTGTATAGGACACTTACCATGAATGAAGTTTGCAGGACTGGAAGTTGCTCTGGATGAGTCAATGGGTAAGTGGTGAGTGAATGTGAAGGCCTAGGACATTACTGTATACTACTGTAGAATTTATAAGCACTGTATACCTAGTCAACACTAAATTTATTTTTAAAGTATTTTTCTTCTTTCAATAATAAATTAACCTTAGCTTACTATAAATTTTTACTTATAAACTTTTTAATTTTTTAACTTTTTGATCCTTCTGTAATAACAGCCTAAAACACAAACATATTTTACAGCTATAAAAAATTTTTTCCTTATATCCTTATTATATAAGCTTTTTCCTATTTTTTCATTTTTTATTTTATTTTTAAAAATTTTTTGCCAAAAACAAAGACACAAACACACACATTAGCCTAGGCCTACACAAAGTCAGGATCATCAATATCCCTATCTTCCACCTCCACATCTTGTCCCACTGGAAGGTCTTCAGGGGCATTCATATACATGGAGCTCTCATCTCCTATGATAATAATGCCTTCTTCTGGAATACCTCCTGCCTAAGGCTATTTTACAGTTATTTTTTTTTGTAAGTAGAAGTACATTCTAAAATCACAATAAAAAGTATAATAAACACATAAATAACATAGTTATTTATTATCAGCATCAAATATTATGTACTATATATAATTGTATGTGCCATACTTCTGTACGACTGGCAGTGAAGTAGGTTTGTTTACACCAGCATCACCACAAACACACGAGCAATGCATTGCACTATGACATTTTGACAGCTACATCATCTCCAGGGATAGGAATTTTTCAGTTCCAGCATAATCTTATGAGATCTCCATCATATATTCAGTCTGTGATTAATTGAAACATTATGCATGGCGTAACTGTGTTTTACTCATTATATTGATACTGTTTCATTTTACTTAATTATTCCTAAAAAGGTCTGCACAAATGAAACTCTATCACAAATGCCAAGCCTAATTGCAACACATAATAAAATTTTGCTTTTTCTGATTCCTATGATTGAATTGTTTCTAAATTGCAGATTTCTCCTACTAAAAATCCCTAATTCCCACCACTTAATGCACCTGTTTTATGGATCTATTTTCAGACACCAGTGTGCTAAAAATCAATGTCCAATTTACACTTAAAATTCACCACAGAATTTTTAAAAACGTGATATTAAGAGCAGAGGAGAAACTCATAGTATCACTAAACTTAAAAAATACCTTTCTGAAAAAAATCTAATGATTTT
The DNA here is from genome assembly GCF_028878055.3 of Symphalangus syndactylus. Classification (NCBI taxonomy): domain Eukaryota; kingdom Metazoa; phylum Chordata; class Mammalia; order Primates; family Hylobatidae; genus Symphalangus; species Symphalangus syndactylus. The sequence goes on from NC_072424.2 coordinate 23,264,286, forward strand.
TAGATCAAAAGGAAAAAAGTTAACATTAAATGACATTAATTATGGCTTCCCAACTAGACCTCCAAAATTCTTAAAGCATGAAAAATACTAAAGCAAAACATTAATATCATACTCACCTTGAGACTCACATTGAGATTCTTAGAAAGTTTATGAGGTATTGCTAACCTTAAGTGAAATAAATTTCCCACAGGACTAACCCAGAAGAGCTTTATGGTCCAAGTTAGTAAAACCATCCACACAATTCCCCTCTGAGATTTGTAGATTCCCTAAAAGCCATAATTCTAAGTATAACAAAAAAGGACAAACTGACATTTCCTTTACTGCCACAGTAAGTTCAAGGGAATTCTTAAAATCTTCAGTTAAACATATATTCCACATAACCAAATATGAAAAAAACATTTATCCACTTCTTCTATTTTCACATTTTATTTGTAAATAATTTCAAAAGTGCAAGAATAGCCAAAGAACTCCCCATACACATATACCTGTCATTCAGATTCCCTAATTGTCAACATTTTTCCCGTTTATCATTAATTCTTTCTCCCTGTCTCTCTCCCTTCCTCTCCCTTTCTCCCTCTCCCCCTCCCTCTCCCTCTCTCCCAGTTGTATACATCATTCTTATTGCCCCTAATACTTCCGTGTGTATTTCTTAAGAACCAGCTGGGTGCGGTGTCTCACGCCTATAATCCCAGCACTTTGGGAGACCGAGGTGGGTGGATCACGGATCAGGAGATCAAGACCATCCTGGTTAACACGGTGAAACCCCATCTCTACTAAAAATAAAAAAATTAACCGGGCGTGCTGGTGCGTGCCTGTAGTCCCAGCTACTCAGGAGGCTGAGGCAGGAGAATCACTTGAACCCGGGAAACGGAGGTTGCAGTGAGCCGAGATCACTCCGGCTTGGGCTACAGAGGGAGACTCCGTCTCAAAAAAATAAAAAATAAAAAAAGCCAAGCACCCTCTATTATACATAACCATATTGCAGTTATCAACTTTAAGAAATTTAACATTTGTACAATACTTTAATGTATCTATACACTTAAATTTTGTGAACTGAGTACATAATGTCCTTCATAGCATTTTTTAATTTTTCATCCAGCATAGAATCCAGTCTGGCATCACCAGTTCTCATGCATTTGTTGTCACCATGTTGCGCACCGGTGGTCAACAACCAGCTGTCATGTCTTGTAAGCTTCCTTTAATCTGGAACAATTTTTCAACCTTTGTCTCCCATAACATGGATATTTTTGAAGAACAAAGTCATCCATCCCTCTTTTTAGATGGCATATTCTTTATTTGAAGTTTGTCTGATATTGCTTCATGATTAGCTTCAGGTTAGCATTCCTAGTCACAATACTGTAAGGTAGGGGTTGGTAAGCTATGTCCTGTGGGGTCAAACCTACTCTGCTGCTCATGTTAAAAAAAAAAAAAAAAAAAAAAAAAAAAAAAAATTATTCCCAGCAACAGTGTACAAGGACTCCCTGTTTTCCACATCCTCGCCAATACTTGTTATCTTTTGTCTTTTTTATAGCCATTCTAACAGGTGTGAGGGGAAAGATCATAGATCATTGTAGTTTTAATTTGCATTTCCCTGATCACTAGTAATATTGAGCATGTTTTCATACATCTGTTGGCCATTTGTATGTTTTGCTTTATAAATTTTTTTTTAATTTTTGTGGTCACATAGATGTATATATTTATGGGTTACATGAGATATTTTGAAACAAGCATACAACGCATAATAATCACATCAATCATTTATTCATTTCCTTGATACAAACAATCCAATTCTACTATTTTAAAATGTACAATAAACTGTTGTTCACTATAGTCACTGTTGTGCTATCAAATAGCACAATGATTTTACTCATTGTATATATACTTTCTGCACCCATTAATCATCCTCACATCCCCACCAACGACCCTTCCCAACCTCTAATAACCATCATTCTTCTATCTCCATGAGTTTGCTTTCATTTTTAGCTCCCACAAATAAGTGAGAACATGCAGTTTTCTTTCTGTGCCTGGCTTATTTCACTTAATGATTTCCAGTTCCATCCATGTTGCAAATGACAGGGTTGCATTCTTTCTTATGGCTGAATGGTACTCCATTGTATATATGGACCATTTTTTCTTTATCCATTCCTGTTGATGGACACTTAGGTTGCTTCCAAATCTTGGCTATGATGAATAGTACTGCAACAAACATGGGAGTGTAGATATCTCTTCACTATAATGATCTTCTTTCTTTTGGGTATGTATCTAGCAGTGAGATTGCTGGGTCATTTAGTAACTCTGTTTTTAGTTTTTTTGAGGAACCTCCGAACTGTTCTCCATCATGGTTGTACTAATTTACATTCCATCAATAATGTATGAGGGCTCCCTTTTCTCCACATCCTTGCCAGCATTTCTTATCATTTGTATGTCTTCTTTGAGAAATGTCTACATAGATCCTTTGCCCATTTTTTAATCGGGTTGTTTTAAGTTGCTGTTTATATATTTTGGATATTAACCTCTTATCAGATGTACAATTTGTGAGTATTTTCCCCCTTTCCATAAAATGTCTCTTCATTCTGTTCACTCAGTTACTTATCTATGGCTTGCTTTCACCCTATAATGGCAGAATTGAATAGATGAGACAGAAACTGCATAGTCCACAAAGCCCAAAATATTTACTATTTCAACTTTTACAGAACTGGTTTGCAGAACTCTACCACATGTAATGTCTCTTTCTGTAGGTATCATATACAAAGGCACACAGTGTCCAATTCCCCTCAGTTTGTGATGTCAATTTTGATCACTCAGACAAGTTATTGTCAGGTTTCTCTACTATGTAGTTGTGATTTTTCTCCTGCACCTTATCAACAATCTGTAGGGGAGACTTAAATGCCATGCACATCTCATAAAAAAACTTCATACCCACCCCCACAGATTTAACATCCATTGATGATTCTTTCCCATCCCAACTTTTACTATGACTTTTGCAAAATGATTTTTCAACTCCAGCTATGACAGTCTGCATTCTATGTAAAGTAGAGGCTTCCCTTCTTCTGTATTTGTACTTGTCTGTCTACTCTCAGTGTAAGCTTATGCATTCCTATTTTTTCAATAGTTTTTAATGTATTTCTTTCCTAAATTATTTTAATGCTCAAATTGTCCCATGTTTTACCAATGGGATCCCCTAGAAGGTGATTCCTGTGTTCCTTTGACATGACCCATCATTTTCTTGAGTGCTTCCTTAATTTGATATAACAAGATGTACTCAGCTTATCTTTCCTTGTCACAATCATAGAACCAGCTCCTCCAAGGAGCCCTGCTTTCTTTTCATAGGAAAAATTACAAGCCAGATCCGGGAATACGAGTGTTCAGTGTGCTTACTGCTACTGGGGTGTCTTAGCTTCTGGGCCCTTTCAGAAGAATCTACATCTATGTATTAACCTATTTATTCATGTATCTACATATCCATGTATCTATTTATCTAAGTAACCATAAACTCATATTGATACCTCCAATTGCAATCCATCCAGGCCAGGATTCTTCCTTGACTTCCCCATTTCATAGCTGCAGTTCTCGTCTTCCACATGGAGAATTTTGGTTCCCAAAAACAATATATTTATTTATTTTCAGTCTAAACATATATCTAAAATAATTTCAGAACTGCTTCACCTAAACCTTCAAAAAACAAACCTCAAAGATTTGTTTGCAGTCCTTCTTCACATCTACACCTAGACTGAGAGCATATAGTCAAATACTCTGTTTAAAAATCACTTGCATTAGTTCTTTTCATCCCCTTTCAGAATGATTATCCTATTCATTTGAAACGTAGTTAGGTTCATTTGTTTCAGCTTACATTGTTTTATGATTTTTTTCTTCCTTTCCTTTTTTATTTAATTGTTCAATATGTAAATGATTAATATGCTTCTAAAAATCAATGTTTCTAAAAGTCAAGACTATTTTTTTAAAAGAGTAAACACAGGTAAATATACTTTCATTTCATATCTTTACCATAACATTCTCTACCACCCCTTGTAAATAACCAACATATTTGTTTTCTGGTTTATCTTTCCTGTGTTCACTTTTGCTCAAATTAGCACGCATAACTATATTTTACTTCCCTTACACAAAAAGTAGTACATGTATATATATTACTACTTCATAGTTATATAGTTGTGTATATATATGTAGTTATACATAGTTGTGTATATATAGTTATATACATAGTTGCGTGTGTATGTGTGTATATATATATAACCTTGCACTGGAGATAGCGTGCACGCTTGTTTTGTTCTTGAAGTGAACAGAAATGCTTATTTCCCTTATTAAGTGTAAGATGCTGGCTTTGGGATTGAAACATATTTATTATGTTCATACAGTAGCGATCCATTCCCATTTTCTCAAGCTTTATTAGAAATGTGATTTTTTTAATACCAATGGAAATAATCGTATCATTTTTCTCCTTTGACCTACTAATATAGTGAGTTTTATTAATATATTTCATAATAGTCATCCTTGGATGCTTGGTTATATATCCCACTTAATTATACTTAATTATCTATTAATGTGTATTTTATTATTAAATGGGATATATACCCAGGCATCCAAGGATGCTTATTATAAAATATATTAATAAAACTCAACACACATTACGAAAAGAATGCGTTAGAGTGTTCATTTTACTTAGAATTTTGTGTTAATATTTAACGGGGAAAGGTTTTATTTCATTTTTAATCGTATACATATGTAAATTTTCCATTTCTGTGTAGTGGGTTTAAGTGGTAATGTTATACTTCCCTTATAAAACAAATTTGGAAGTTTTCCTTCCTTTATCATTCTCTAAAACAACCTACATAGCATTGAGACTATCCAGCTATTAAGATTTTGCTAAATTTACTCTCTGGTATCATCTAGGCCTGGTGTTTTCTCCACTTTTTCTATGGAAAGTGCTTTATATAAATTTTTTATATTTACTGGGTTCAATTTGGAAAATTGCTACTTTCTATGAAATAATTCATTTCTTCAACATTTTCAAATTTAATTGCATTGGTGTAGAAGATAGTCTATTATTTTAATATCCTATCAATATTTCTCCCTTGTCATTTCTTGTTTTGTGTATTTGTGCTTGCTCTCTCGTTTCTTGATTAAATGAGCTGCTGGCTTCTCTATTTTGTTTTTTTCAAAAAAATTAATCTATTTTTCTGTTCTTACATCATTAATTTCAGCTTTTATTTTTATTTTCCTCCTAGTTATGTAAAAAGTTATGCAAAAATCTTTACTTGTTGGTTTAGCTATTCTTTTTCTAGCTTTTTGAATTGGGAATGAGGTGCATTTATTTTCATTCATATTAATATACTTCTGGTAACTGTTCTAAATGTATCCCATAAATTTTTATATGTGTTGCTTTTACTGTCACTATTTTTCCGAAATTCTGTAATTTTTCCTTGTATTTCCCCATTCACCCAATAGAAAGATTTTATTTAATTTCAGGTGTTTATTTTCAATACTTCCATTCTTGGGAAACTACTAATTTTTTATATACATATTCAGTCCATTTTTGTGGGTTTTCCATGTGCATGAGAAGACAACATTCTCTATAATCAGGCTGTATTGTTTGCTATACATCCTTAACTTCAACTTTATTAGTTATGTTGTTTAGATTTTTTGATATTTTCTTATTTTTTATCCTGTTGTGTATTGACAGTAATGACTGACCTGTTTTGTACTGAAGTGACACTGTTTCTCTTCACTGCCTGTGGTTTCTGTTTTCTATAGGTGGTTGCTGGGTTGTCTGGTGTATAGATAATATTCTTCTAATATATATTATATCATTGTGGTGAATTGAAGGTTTTAGTAATTATAAGGTATTCTTGTCTCATATAATGTTTTGATATTCCCTACTGTCTTACTATAATCATTCACCTATGATATCTTTCTCTGATCCTTTATTTTCATCGTTTCTGCATCAATATGTTGTAAATGTCTCCTCAATCAAGCACAGATTTATGCAGCAAGTTGAAATGTTTTCTTTTAATAAGCAAGCTAATCCCATTCTCATGTACTGATATTATGGTGAATCTCAACTCTGTCACAGAATTTTATGTCATAATTACTGTGTGTATTATAATGCATTTTTCTCAGTTTTTTTCCTATTTGATATTTCTTTGCTTTTATTTCTTTTGGTATGTAGGAACGTTTATATCTTTGTTACAGTGTTTTCCTTTGTGTATATACCTTTCATAGTGCCCTTAATTCTCATCTTTCTTACCTAATTTTATTATCTGTTCTGTCAATTTTAATCCTCAGTATACCTAGAACAATAGTAATCAGCATTTATCATGGTTCAATGGTTCCTTTTAGTTGCTTTATCACGTCATGTTATAAGTAATTTACACAAGAAAAAAGTGTCAGTCAAAAACTACCTTTTGCAAATTCCAAAAAGAAATTAAATATAGCAAGCCTCTTTGTTTTAAAGAAGTGTTGGGGCATATAAACATAATAAAAAATAAAAATGTACTGTTTACTCATTGAATCTAAGAGTTTGAAAAAATTCATTCAGGATATCATTTCCTGAAGATCCATAGTCTGAGATTTAGTGTAAAATCACCAGAGTTTACAGTGTTGCCATCTGTCTCTTTGCATTCTTATCTGTCTCTTTGCATTCTTATCTGTCTCTTTGCATTCACCTTCTTATTTGTCTAATAACTGTGAAAGATCTTTCAACTTTTTACTAGTATGGGCAGAAAATGAAAAATTTTAAATTCTCAACTGTGTTCAACAAAAACAATGGTGGTATTTTGTCTTCTTGTATGCCTGCTTTAAAGGTAATAAAATACTTTGGGCACTACAATAATACAACTAAAGGATGACAGTTTTTTTCACTGTGGCATCATCTTTCTAAAAAACTTCTGTTTTATTGTTAATTTTTAGCATAGTTGGAAATAACTGGTAAGTAATGAATTAGTTCCTAAAATGATAAATAGTGAAATGCTTCAGAACATAGAAAATAACAACATTTAAATTCCACAGTGTATCTTAGGTTTTTAAAAGAATGCAACAGACCCATCTGATAATTACAGACAGAATATTTTATTCTGATTTTTTTAACAAGTAAATGTTCTCTTTGTTCTTTGAAAGATTTCTAAGAAAGAATAAAATGTATAAAATAATAATCTTCACAAATAAGTAGGCCTGCTCAGAAAACAAAATAAAAACTAAAATTGGGTCCAATAGACCTTGATGGAATATCAAGTGTTAAATGGCATCTTTTGATTCCTATCTATTACATATGCAGCTGTCAATGTTCTTATCTCTGATTTCCCCTTTCCTCTCCCTTCTCCCATTTTTAACTGCATTATTTCTACTTGGACAGAACATGTAACATTTGCACACTTAGTTGTCTACCCATATTCCTACCTTTATTTTAGTCTTAGCTCTAAAATTAAGTATGTGAAATGTTTTCCATCAATCTTTTACCTGAAGTGTTCCCATTTATCTGTTCATTAGATGAAGCTCATTCTCCAGGACAGGCATTGGAAAATTACAGCCCATTAACTCCACCAATTGTTTTTGTAAATCAGGTTTTACTGGACATAGCCACACTCACCCTTTTATGCAATTTATACTGTTTGCATACAGTTTCAATGGAAGAACTGAGTAGTGACAACAGAGTCAACACAATTTAGTAGGATACAAAGCCTAAATTACTTACTATCTGAACCCTTACCAAAAAACATCTGCACACCTCTACCCTAGTATATACATTTCTCAGGTAAGGCCACACACATACAGTATTAACTTAGTTTTTCTATGTTCAAAATTATTTTTGATAGCCTTGACACTTGAGGTACAATTTGGCAAGACATAAAACCCTTGGTCTATACTTTCTTAAGTGTCTTGAAAATTTTGTTCCATGGTTGCCTTGATCTGTATGTTGCTTTTGAAAAATCTGATACTAGTCTAATCTCTTGCCCTTGTAAGATATTTCATCTTTCTGCTGGAGAATCCTAAGGATTTTTTCTTTATCTCTTAAAATGCAATAGTTTATCAGGATATGTCTCAAAATGGCTACTGTGGGTAAATTTTACCAGATACCAAATCCAAAAGCTCAAAAGCAGGGAAATGGGTAAATAAATTGTGGTAGAGTTATACAATGAATAAAATACAGAAATATAAAGAAGTTAACTGCAGCAATAGATAATGACATGGATGAATCTTGGTAATAACCGTGGTAAACAAAATCAAAGAAAGCCTGAGAAAATGGCATAAACACGACCTTTTTATAAAGGTCAAAAATAAGCAAACCAGATGATATGCGCATGTATACGTGATAAAGCTATTTTTTAAAACAAACATACAATAAGAATTTCTGGATTTCAGAATAATGGAAAACTTAAAAACAAAAAATTCAACTTTTTTTTAAATGAACATGATTTTAAAGAGAAAACTTAAAGGAATACAGCAAATGGGCTTTTTAAAAAATAAATATCTTCCCACCAAATACACCTTGAGGGTATTTTGCTAGTAAGACATGATTACTTCTACGTTGATAGCATAATAACCAAAAAAAGTTGAGTCTGAGTTAGCATAATTCAAAAAGAAATTTAAAAGAATATCCAACAAAAAGGCTTTCTTGAATAAATAAGAAATATATAAATAAGCGTTCTGCTTATTAAAAAATTAGAACAGCTACTCTTGAAAGATGATAAATATATTAATCTTTAACATTAAGAGAAAATGCAACATTAAAGATGACCATGTGATATTAAAATTTAAAAATTCAAAAATAAGCATAGAAATGGACTAAAGGACCTAATTCCATGCTATTCTGAAATGCTTATACTTCTGTCAACATTTTTCTCCACTAATAAAGTGTGAAATCCTCTCACAAGACACTTCTTCCTCTCAACTTCCAGAATAAGAACATATGAAGGATCATTTTGGTCAAAAGTTATATTTGAATCTCTAAAAAGCCAATAGTAGCTACTATATCAGCCAGGGTGCTGACAGGAAATAAATAATATGCTCAAAACAATTATAAAGTATCTAATAAAAGGCTACTTATAAAGGTATGACCAGGGCAATATCCTGAGACCTACCACAACAGGAAGCCTCTACCACCCCTTGGCCTTAAAAAAGCAAGAGGAGGGAGTGTTTCCAGAATTCCTAGAGAATAGCTATACGAAGACACCTGACAGTTCAGCCTTCAATAAAGCAACAAAATTAACCCAAAGTTATCCAGCAGGGAGAAAGTTGGTGGAATAAAATACCACAACCCCACTCATCTCCCACCATCAGATCTACCATCATTGGCTCAGCCTACTTGGAAGCCAGAGGGCATGGAAACAGGATGGAAAAAAAATAATAGATGTGGAGAGACAAATGGAGAACATCAAGCACAGCATGTTATGAGTCATCACTAGAAGGAGAATAATAATTATGTATAGTACACAATTTAAATAATTTGGTTAATATACTAAAAACAAAGTCAAGAAACACAGATTCACACTTTTAAGGAAAGTGTGACGAAAACCCTATTTATTCATCCACAAATATTTATCAAGCATTTAATATACGGCCCTTTACTAGAAAGTATACACACAGGAGGTATGTTGCAGAATTCTTCCTCTAAAACTTCTTAGAAAAAGAATATAAATTTTTTTAGAAAAATAGAGTACCTATAAAAAACAGCATATATGTAATTAATAAACAATGGAAATTTATTTCTAACAGTTCTGGAAACTAGGAATTTCAAAATCAGGGTGCTGGTAGGTTTGGTGTCTGCTGAGAGCTACAATCTGCTTCAAGATGGTGCCTTGTTTGCTAGGTCCTCCAGAGGGGAAGAATGCTGTGTCCTCACATGGTGGAAGGATGGAAGGCAAAAAGGACCCAGCTAGCTCCCTCCAGCATTTTTTGTAAGGCACTAATCCATTCATGACAGCAGAGCCATCCTGACTTAATCACACCCCCAAAAAGCCCCACCTCTTAATACTACCACAATGGGGACTAGGTTTCAACATGAATTTTGGAGGGGACATATTCAAATTGTAGCATGTGTCATATTCATTTAAAAACAAAAGGACACAGGAGCTTAGAGGAAAATAAAACTACCTCCAGAAAATGACAAATGCAGTAAATAAAGCTGTGGATTAACAAGTCTTTTCATCATTATACAATTATGAAGGCCACTTCCACTCTGTGACAAATAAAAGCATGTGGAACCTTTACTGCACGCTGATTTCTTCATTACACATTTTCTGGATTTTTCCAATAATTTTGAATATAAATCTTGTTGTCACTGTCACACCTAAGCACTTGATAACCCGACATCACTTTTAGAAGTTGTACCCTAGGATGTTCTCACAAAAAATTTCCCTTCCTTGGCCAGGCACGGTGGCTCATGCCTGTAATCCCAGCACTTTGGGAGGTCGAAGCAGGCAGATCACTTGAGCTCAGGAGTTCAAGACAGGCATGGCGAAACCCCATCTCTACTAAAAATACAAAAATTAGCTGGGTGTGGTGGTGCATGCCTATAATCCCAACCACTTGGGAGGCTGAGATGGGAGGATCACTTGAACCCAGGAGGCAGAGGCTGCAGTGAACTGAGATCGTGCCACTGCATTCCAGCCCCTGCAACAGAGTCAGACTGTCTCAAAAAAAAAAAACAAAAAAAAAAAACACAGCTCTTCCAGATTTGTGTATACTTCACATGAGCTATTTTCTTAAGTATTCTGTTGTCTTATCTCTATAAACATTTTCATATTAATCAAGCCACACTGGATGACACAGTACTTTGTAATCTCAGAACTTCGGGACGTCAAAACAGGCAGATCACTTGAGCTCAGGAGTGCGAGACAGGCATGGCGAAACCCCATCTCTGCTAAAAATGGATAGTTTCTCTACTAAGAATGGGTAGGTTTTGGAGACACAATCCATGGGACACATCAACTGACAGGGTTAATAGTTAAAGAAGAAAATTTCAGAGATTATGTGTCAATTAAAGCCTGGACCTTTAAATGGCTGCCTTCTCGTCCTTGTATCACTTCTCAACTCCCCTAACAGTGTTACCTACACTTTCCCAAATAAAATTATTTCACTGAAATCCTGTCTCATTGTCTGCTTCTGCAAAAATCCAAGCTAAAAAGGATCCTACATTTCTTGCCAGTTTCTGCTCACTTTGTGCTTTCCTTTTCAAACACATATCCTTGAAAGAGCTGGCTCCACCCATCATTTCCACTTCTACTCCTCTCATTCCCTATTAAATCCAATATTGTGAGACTTTCACCCCACCACTACACAGAAACTGTTCCTGTTAAGATCACCAATGACTGCACAGTGCTAAATTCAATCAATCCTTAGTAATCATTGTACTTGAGGCATCAGCAGAATGTGGCTCCGTTGACTACTTTCCCACTTAATATTCTTTCTGCACTTGGCTTACACTTCATCGTACTCTTCCTTGCTTATCCTCCTTTTCTCCCCTACCTCTTATTATTCGGGAACCCTATAGCTCAATCCTTTTATTCTCCTTTTTATCTACACCCACTTCATTAGTGATCTGATCTAGTCTCTTGGCTTTAAGAACTCCCAAGAACTCCCAAATTTACACCTTCAGCCCAAATCTTTCTCCCTAGGACTCCAGTAAGAATATGGCACTTTATTAGAAAGTGTACACACAAGGAGGTATACTGCAGAATTCCTGCTCTAAAACTTCTTAGAAAAAGAATATAAATTTTAAAAAAAAGAGTACCTATAGCAACATATATATCCAACTGTCTGCTTGACATTTTCTCTTTGACATCTAGTGGCTATCTCACGTATAACATGTCCAAACTGAACTCTCATCTTCAAAACACCTTCGCCCCAAACCTGCTTCACCATCTTCTACATGTCAGTTGATGGCAATTTCATCTTTCCAGCTACTCAGGCCCAAAATTTTGGAATCACCCTGGGTTCCTCTCTTTCATTTCACACTCTACATCTAAACCCTCAGCAAATACTACTGGTTCTACTTTTTAAAAAAATCAAACAAATCGATTAATTCTCATCATCATTTTTGGCCCAGATTACCGTTAACAACTTCCTAACTATCCTCTTTCTGTTCTTTCTTCCATAAAGTTTATTTACAACATGCAGCCAAAACAATTCACAGGACATAGGCATGGGCAAGGACTTCATGACTAAAACACCAAAAGCAATGGCAACAAAAGCCAAAATTGACAAATGGGATCTAACTAAAGAGATTCTGCACAGCAAAAGAAACTACCATCAGAGTGAACAGGCAACCTACAGAATGGGAGAAAATTTTTGCAATCTACTCATCTGACAAAGGGCTAATATCCAGAATCTACAAAGAACTCAAACAAATTTACAAGAAAAAAAAAACAACCCCATCAAAAAGTGGGTGAAGGATATGAACAGACACTTCTCAAAAGAAGACATTTATGCAGCCAACAGATACATGAAAAAATGCTCATCATCACTGGACATCAGAGAAATGCAAATCAAAACCACAATGAGATACCATCTCACACCAGTTAGAATGGCGATCATTAAAAAATCATGAAACAACAGGTGCTGGAGAGGATGTGGAGAAATAGGAACACTTTTACACTGTTGGTGGGACTGTAAACTAGTTCAACCATTGTGGAAGACAGTGTGGTGAACTTATTCTTTGTTTTTTTTTTTTTTTTTTTTTTTTTGAGACGGAGTCTCGCTCTATCACCCAGGCTGGAGTGCAGTGGCGCAATCTCAGCTCACTGCAAGCTCCGCCTCCCGGGTTCACGCCATTCTCCTGCCTCAGCCTCTCCGAGTAGCTGGGACTACAGGCGCCCGCCACTACGCCCGGCTAATTTTTTTGTATTTTTAGTAGAGACGGGGTTTCACCGTGGTCTCGATCTCCTGACCTCATGATCTGCCCGCCTCGGCCTCCCAAAGTGCTGGGATTACAAGCGTGAGCCACCGCGCCCGGCCAACTTAATTATTCTGACAGCATCTTTAAACTACATTTACCCATCATTTTGTACTATTTTCTTTGAAAGTACTATAGATTATTTTATGACACCACATACTTTCAACATGTAAGCAGAAAATTCAAAATGCATTAGGAATAAAGTAAGATATTAATTTTTCTATTAAGAAATAATTTTACAAAAAATTTGTTGGGTTATGCTTTGTACTTCAATAATTCACAGAATGTGAAACTGCCCATGGTTTATCTATTATTCTTATGAAACTCATCAATCATGTATTCTTCCCATTTTCATCTTACACTACATTCTTAAGTATGCCTGACAAGTAATGCAGTTAGTAAGACAAAAATCAAGCCAAAAATACCCTGCTGATAAATTTATTTAGACATAGTATTTTGGTTGTAGAATAAGCCAAAAGAAACTCAATATAAAAATATGTTTAGATTATCTAAAACAGAATTGGCATTCTGTAATCAGATTATCCCAAATCAAACAAAAACCTACCAGGAGAGGAATATATCAGCTAACAACCTATATCAATATTTATCACTAATAGTTGATCAGAATAAACCCATAGTGCTTTCCTGGCCATCCTCGGAAAGCATAACCACCATTATGTCTGATGGCTGAGTGGGACAAACATTCAATAAAGGAAACTATGAAGCGCACGAAATATATTCGGCAAACTATGAATTATAAACTATATTCAGTAAGGATAACATATACTAATCAGATGGCCTAGAGATTCCATTTTAATGGCCAACACTGAAGGTGGACTCATGTAGGTATAAGATTAGAGAGTATCTATATAAAGTCAAGATCCTTGAAAGTGTACATCCTCAATGAAAAAGCATATTTTTAAAAATGTGCTCCGTGGAGGCAGATAGATAGCATCTATTTCAGCCTTGGTTCCAAATAAATGAAACAACTGTTCCCCCTCGGAACTTTGGGCCATTTACTAGATATCAGGCTACTTTGGGGCATGTATTTTCCCTATATATAATGTCCAAAAAAAACTATATGCCAAATTTTAATTTAAGTTGGATCACGGTTGCTAGGGCCCTAGAAGCATACTCTTTCTCTTAAGAGCAAGTGTAGGCAAAGTAAGGCCCAAAGGCTAAATCTAGCCCACCACCTGTTTTTGTAAATACATTTTTATTGAACACAACCATGCCCATTTGTTTATGTATTGTCTATTGCAACTTTCATGCTACAAGGCAGAGTTAATTAGTTGTGACAGAGACTGTATGACCAACAAAGCCTAAGATATTTACTATCTGGTCATTTATAGATGCCTTTTGCTGACCCCTGTAAATAAATGATATACTTAGTGTTTATTTCTAATTTATTTATATTATAAAATGATATAATTAGCATTGTGTTTGAAACAAAACAAAAATAACTAAAACAGTGGAAAACAGTATCCTATAAATTGGAGGTTGATCAAAGAATAAGAGTATTGTTTAACTTTAGACTAAGTACTCATTTTAAAATTTCAAAAGTCAAAACCAACGTGATGACAGTTTAGTTCTGAATCTCCCCCATTCTCCCTGGAAAAGAAATAGAAAACAAAAGGAAAACATGGGGAAAGTAGATGAAGTGAAAGGAAAAGAAAATTACATTTCCAGAGAAATTACGAGGGTAAAAAAAAAAATTCCTCATAAAGTCTAGATTAGGTATGAATGTACAAAAATCAAGTGAAACCAAAACAGCTAAACAGAAGCAGCCAAAAAAATGCTGAAAGAGCAGTGAGAAACAAGTAGCACAGAGGAAACTAATGGAAGCAGATCTCAAAACTTACCATACCCATCCCTACAAAAAAATAAAACAAAGTAAGGGAAAGGAGGGCCCTAAACGTGAGAAGAGCTATAATTAAAAACAAACCAACAAAAAAGGCAATAATGACTTTTGAAAATATAAGACATGTACAGAAAATTTACAAAAAAACAGGAATCACAAAGCAAAACTCAACTCTCTCTTGTATGCAAGAAATACATTTTTTTTAAAAGTGATTCTAAAACACTAAACAATAATAACAATAAAGGGATGAGCAAAGGTATACTAGGAAAAGATTGACCAAAAAAACAAAACAAGGGCAATATTAATAACAGATGAGGTAGAATTCAGGTCAAGAAAACATTAAACAAACAAATCACTTTATAATATTAAGTAATACAATTTAGTAAACACATAACAGTTATTAATATTTGTAATAGTAACTTCTATAAAACATAAATTCCAGAATATATAAGGAGAAATAGGAAAAATACACTAACACTTTAAAATTTTACTTCAACTTTCACAGCAAGATAGATCAAGAACAAAAAATACTAAGTCAGTAACAGAAGGCCTAAACAATATAATCAATAAAGTCAATTTTATAAATAAATAATATCAAACTCCATACCTTGATATTATTGGATTTATCTTCTTCTCAAGTGCCTATCAAATATTTGTGAAAACTGAGCCATAAAGAAAATTTCAATAAATTTAAAAAGTAGAAATAAGACCATTTCCTGAGTACTATAATAAAACCAAAAATTAATAACAAAATCAGAAAAGAAAACTGCCCTTCTACATAGAACATCTGTTAACTCTTGCTTAAAAACTCCTGGGCCCATTTCAAAAGTTGGAATAACTCAGCCACATGTCTGCCTCAATGCTGTCATGAGTTTGTTATGACAATAACGTATGTAAGCAAGCTTATTCAACGGAGCATTGCTTATTAACCATCACCCTCCAACGTGTTCCCATCAATAGCCATTCTCTTCTGATTACTTCTATTTTCTCAGTAAAATAAGAACTAAGGTCATCAATTGAGAGTGATGATAGAGAAGGAAGTGTTTGAAACTTGAGGAGAGAGGAAAAGGTATGAAATAGTCATCCAGGAGATCTGGGAGCGAGCCCAAGCTAGACTGGCAGAAGTTCCAGATGTCATTAAGGGCCAACTTGACATGGGTAATTATAAACTTACAGCTGAGTAAGTACCAGATATCATTAAAAAAAAAAAAAAAAAAAACTTGAGAACGGTAATTATGAAATTTAAAGCTAGGTACATTTAGAAGTATGAGTAGGGTTAGAAGTATGGATAAAAAACGGTAGGGTTAGAAATATGGACAAAAAAAGAGTGAGAGATAGTGGAAAAACTGATAGTCTCAACAGACTAAAGGCTCTGGTAAGGTCAAAGAATTGTCAGAGTGTGGGCATTAGAAACAGTAAGCTGGAGAGATCAGTAGTACTTGAAAAGTAAGATGTTTCAAATGGAAGTTATGGACTCATTGTACTGGAATAACAAGGTCTAGAATGTAACAATGGAGAGAGTGGCTCAAGGAGGATGCAAAACAAAATCTTTGGTAGATCAAGAAATGGACAGGCCAGGTAGGAGAAGTACTTAAGTGCATATTTACAACATAAAAATATTTGCCTTATGTATTCTGGACACAGTGACAGTAAGCCAGCAGCTAAATTCCTCAAGAAATAAAACACAGCCATCTGAGAGCAAAGGATGAGTGCAGGAAGGTGAAGTAATAGGTGATATATTCTGATGATGTAAGAGTCAAGGCCAGGCAATTTAAAGGAGGAGGAATTGAGAACAGAGTGGAAATGGCAATAAGAAGTAAAGGAGATATGTAACCCACTTTTGACCCAGCTGTACTGAGAATATGTAAACAAAAACAGCCATCACTTAAAAGGACTGCAAGGGAAACAGTGGAGTATTTTGAAGGGGAGACTTCCTCTGAGCATACAAGTACTCTCTTGCTAATGGTGGTCTGCAAATGAGTTTTCTCATTAAGACTGCACAAAGACTCTAAATAGTTGTATATATAGTTGTCCATACACAAAAGAGCCAAGAATTTGAGTTCATAATACTGGCCAGAGCCAGAAAAGAATTATTTTCTTGAATCTGAATAACCACCAAAGGGCATATATTTGTAAACAAACTAAAAACAATAAAAAAGGTTACCACTGTTTTAAAAATGTTATAAATAATTCAAAAAAATGAAGTACCAGAAAAACAAAAAGGAGTAAAGGTATAGTACAAAAACTCACATGTAGATTGCCCTAGTCACCTTCACCTTCACATAACAAATAATCTCTTATAGAAGCCAGCAGACTATCCTTGAGAAGCTGATTTTAAAGAAGTAATACATACATAAAGATATAGCAGTAAGATTAGAAATAGAATGCTAAAAAATGAAAAATCCTGAAACCACGCAAAGCATAGTAAAGAGATTGGGATAGTTTCAGTGCTTCGTTCATAAATAAAATCCAAAGAAATAGCACCACCTACTGGAATTTCACATATTTTTTTTAAAAATTCACAAATCTTAGAAAATGAGACTATTATGTAATATTTCCCCTCATTTGGTTAAAAAGGTAAGCTTAAATATTAAAGGACAAAATCTAACAAAATCAAAAAAGCTTATATTAAAAATTATTATCAGCTTATAATTTCAATCTCAAATAACTCACCATTTTGACTAAATTTATATGAAGATTTTATTAAGAGAAAAACATTCCCAATCAATAAAGAAATTACAATTTTTAAGTAACTCACAGATATGGTATTCCTGTATGCTGCTTGTATAACCATATATTGCAGAATATCCAAATATTATGATCATGACAACATCTCTACTATCCAACTCCATTATATGTGCTGAGTGTCCCTCCACAGCATACTGCTGACCATGTCCAAGAACAGTAGGAGTTTTTGTACTCCAAGACTGACTATGTATGTTAAAAACCCATAATTCATCTGTGACATTGCCATCATTTGTTTCAATTCTGCCTCCATACATAAAGATGTTTTCCTGTAAATTAAAATACATATATTAATAGATAAAATAATGTTATAGCTTAACAAATATTAATTTAAAATAACGATTAAATTTACATAAAATTTTAGTAATTGCTCACAACATGCATAAGGCATTGTTCTCATTTGTAAAAAGTAATGAGAACACATAAATAATGACAATTAATGCTTTTATATACAAAAGGGGGGAACAGCAAAGCTTTCAAAAAGCTACTTTAAATATATTTTTTAACTATTACATTATGTAGTCAATTAAGTATACTTTTAATTATCATACAGGAAGAGAACACTAAACTACTGCTTTAAGAATGGAAAACGCAATAAGCTAATCAAGAACTTACAATTTAAGGGTGAGGTAGTCCTGTAACAAAGAATAATGTACTCCTCCCATATAACTGAAGAGTAACAAACTAAGTTGCTGATTAATATTACTCATAGTCTTTTCAATATTTGAATCATCTGAGTCCCTAGTAGTTGCATTTGAATTTTACCATCTATTTGTACTGCTTTGTGCTATTCTAAGTTATTTACTGTTTTCATCAAGTGCTCTTCACCAAAAAGGCATATCACATTTGTGTATCACGTAGAGTACACCTCTGTTACCATTTCTAATGGCTATAGACAGACACCACATGCCTTCAGTTCACCTTTGGTAAATCCTTGTAGAACTTTTAAATTATACAAATTATTTCAAATGTGTATGATGGAAATAAATGGTACATAAATGATGTAAATTATTTCAACAAACTAGAAATAGAAAAAAATGTTTCCAACCTGACAAAAGATATTTAAGGAAACCCACAGCTAACATTATACCTAACAGTGAAAGACTAGATACATTTCCCTAAGGTCAGGAACAAGATAAGCATGCCTGCTTTTGCCACTTATATTCAACATTGTACTGGATGTTCCAGCTAGAGCAAAAACTAAATAAAAACATCCAGATTGGAAAGAAGAAGTAAAATATTTCTATTTGCAGATGATGTGATCTTGTATATAGAAAGTCCTAAAAAATTTTTAAAAAGCACTTACAGCTAATAATGAATCAGCAATATTACAGAACATTAAGATCAATGTACGAAAAGTAAATTTTATTTCCATACACTTGCAATTAACAACCCAAAAATGAAATTGGGAAAATAATTACAATGACAAAAGCATCCAAAAGAATAAAATACTTATGAATACATTTAATAAAGGAAGTCCAAAACTTATACTCTGAAAATTACAAAACATTGTTTAAATAAATTTTTTTAAAGATATAAATAAATGAAAAGACATCCCATGTTTATGGGTCTGAAGACTTAACATCGTTAAGATAATACTCTCCAAATTAATTAAGAGGATAATACTCTCCAAACTGATCTTCAGATTCAACACAATCCCTATCAAAATCTCAGCTGGCTTCTTTGTAGAAACTGACATATTGATTCCAAAATTCATATGAAATTGCAAAGGATGCAGAACATCAGAACAATCTTGTAAAAGAACAAAACTGGAGTACTCACACTTCTCAAAAACGTACTGCAAAGCAAAAGTAATCGAGATAGGTTGGGCATGGTGACTCACGACTGTAATCCCAGCACTTTGAAAGTCTGAGGCGAGTGGATCACTTGAGGTCAGGAGTTCAAAACCAGCCTGGCCAACATGGTGAAACCCCATCTCTACTAAAACTACAAAAAAATTAGCTGGGCATGGTGGCAGGTGCCTGTAATCCCAGCTACTCAGGAAGCTGAGGCAGGACAATCACTTGAACCCAGGAGGCGGAGGTTGCAGTAAGCCGAGATTACACCACTGCACTCCAGCCTGGGTGACAGAGCAAGACTGTCTCAAAAAAAAAAAAAGTAATAAAGACAGAGTGATACTGGGATAAATCAATGGAATAGAACTGAGAGTCCAGAAATAAACCCACACATCTATGGCCAATTGATTTTTGACAAGAGTACCAAGACCATTCAAAGATAAAAGAACAGGTCTTGTGAACAAATGGTGCTAGAAGAACTGGATAGTCACATGCAAAAAAAAAAAAATGAACTTGCACCCTTAATGCATACTGTATACAAAACTTAACTCAAAACAGGTCAAAGAACTAAATGCAAGAATCAAAACTATAAAACTCTTAAAAGAAAAAGAAATTGGATTAAGTCTTTATGACCTGAGATTTGGCAATGAATTATTAAATATGACACCAAATGACAAGCAATAAAAGGAAAAAAAGTTAAGTTGGACTTTATCAAAATAAAGTCCAATTTTTTGTGTTTAAAAAGATAACACCAAGAAAATGAAAACAGCACACGAAATGGGTGAAAATACTTGCAAATTATTTACCTGATAATGGCTTGTATCTAGAACATATAAAGAATTCTTACAACTCAATAATAAAAAGACAACTTCATTTTAAAATGATCAAAGGACTTGAATAGACATTTCTCCAAAGACAATATACAAATGGCCAAAAAGCACACAAAAAGATGCTCAACATCATTAGTTAACACGAAAATACAAATCAAAACCACAATGAGATTAACACCTCACCCCACTAGGATGGTAATAATAAAAAAGGCAGATACTAGTAAGTGTTGGCAAGGCTGTATAGAAATAGAAACCTTCATACATGGCTGGTGGGAATGTAAAATGATGCAGCAACTTTGGAAAACATTCTGCCAGTTTTTCAAAAAGTGAATTTGATCCAGTAAGTCCACCCCTATGTATATACCCAAAAGAAATGAAAACATATGTCCAGACAAAATCTTAAACAGAAATGTTGTTAGTAGCATTATTCATAATAGCCAAAAGGTGGAAACAACTCAAATGTCCTCAACCGATGAATAAACAACATGTTATATATCCATACAAATGTAATATTATTTAGCCATAAAAAGGAATGAAGAAGTACTGATACATCCTACAACATGGATAAACCTTGAAATTATGCTAAGTTAAATATGGTAGTCATAAAATACATAGTATATGACTTCATTTATACGAAATATGCAGCATTGACCAATATATAGAGAAAGAAAGTAGCTTTGTGACTGCTTAAGGCTAGGGAAGATGAGGAAGTGTGGGGTGATACCTAAAGGATACAAAGTTTCTTTGTGAAGTAATGAAAATATTCTAAAGGTGATTACACAACTCTGTAATCTTACATAAATCTGCAACAGATGGTTGCACAACTCTGAATATACTAAAAACCACTGAATTGTACACTTTAAATGAGTGAAATGTATGGTATATCAATTATATCTCAGTACGGCTGTTACAAAAAGGGAAATAAAGAAAAAAATAAAACAAGACAAAAAACGTATGTTCTATGTATGTTGTCACACATAGAAATATTTTTATTTTACTTTTAAAACACACAAATGCATGGATAAACAGGAGGTAGTTTGTTCTTTATACTGCTCCCATGCTTTCCAATTTTTTTAACAACAGCACAGAAAACATATAAATTCATATTTAGACGGCCTAGCCAAAGACCACAAAATACATGAATTTTTGTTGATTTGAAATGAAAACCAATCAAGTGTCCTGTCATTTTAATCATGCTAAATTTATGAATCCCACAAATACATAAAAATAACTAACATCAATACAATCCCTGTCAAAACTCCAACATTTTTGCAGAAATAGAAAACTCAACCCTAAAATTCACATAGACTTTCAAGGGGCCCTGAATAGCCAAAACAATCTTGAGAAATAAAAACAAAGTAGGAAGTATCACATTTCTTAACTTCAAAACTTATTAAAAAGCTACAGTAAACTAAATAGTATGGTACTAGCATAAAGACAGACATATAGATCAATAGAATAAAATAGAGGGTCCAGAAAAAAAAAACCCTCATATACATGGTCAAATGACTTTCAGCTAGGGTGCCAAGACCATTTAATGGGAAAAAGACAGTTTTTTTTTTTTAAACAAATGATGTTGGGGAAACTGGCTATCCACATGCAAAGGAATGAAAATGGACCCTTACATCAGACACAATTAACTCAAAATGCAACAAAAACCTAAACTTAAGAACTAAAACTTTAAAACCCTTAAGAGAAAATATAGAGGAAAACTTCATGACATTGGATCTCGCCATGATTTCTTGTATATGACACAAAAGCATAGGTAACAAAAGAAAAAAATAAATTAAACTACATCAAAATTAAAAATTCTGTGCATCAAAGGACACTCTCAACAAAGTGAAAAGACAGCCCATAAAAGGGGAAAATATCTGGAAATCATATTCTGATAAGGTGTTAATACCATAATATATAAAGAGCTCCTCCAACTCAACAACCAAACAAAACAACCCAATTCAAAACTGGCAAAAGACCTGAATAGACATTTCTCCAAAGAGGATATACAAATAGCCAATAAGCACTTGAAAAGATATTTAACATCATTAATCATTAGAGAAACGCAAACCAAAATCACAGTGAGATACTCATTAGGTCAATTATCAAAAAAACAAAAACAGAAAATAACAAGTGTTGACAAGGCTGTGAACAAACTGGAACCCTTGTGCACTGCTGGTGGAAATGTAAAATGGTGCAGCCATAGTGGAAAACACTATGGCAGTGCTAAAAAAAAAAAAAATTAAACATAGAATTACCATATGATTTAGCAATTCCACTTCTGGGTATACACCAAAAAAAAATGAAAACAGAGACTGAGATGGTTGTACACACATGTTCATTGAAACATTATTCACAATGGCCAAAAGATGGAAGCTATCTAAGTGTCCATCAACAGATGGATAGATAAACAAAATGTGGTATATACATATAATAGAGTATTTATTCAGCTTTAAAAGGAAGGACATTCTGACACATGATACAACATGGATGATCCTTGAAGATAGTGTGCTAAGGGAAACAAATCAGTCATAAAAGGACAAATAATATGCAATCCCATTTACATGAGGTACCTAGAGCAGTTAAATTCACAGAGACAGAAAAGTAGATTGGTGGTTTCAAGAGGATAAGGGAAGAGGGGAATGAGAAGTTATTGCTTCAGTTTTGCAAGATGAAAAATGTTCTGAAGATAATGGTGGCCATGGTTACACAACAATGTCAATGTACTTAATGCCACTGAACTCTATACTTAAAAATAGTTAAAATGGTAAATTTTATGTTACATGTATTTCACCATAACGTTTTTAAATGATTGACTAGGAATAAAGTAATAGACAAAAACTCAATCTTCATTTCTTTACATGTCATGTAGGGGATTGTTCTAAAATCTATTCTTTTACTAAAAGCATAAGAGTATGTGGTATCTCAAGTTATTATGATCCATATAATCTATTGTTCTCATAAAATGTTTGAAATAAATCTGAGATTTAGTATTTTTTAGCCTGTTGTAAACTATCAAAAACAAAATCTGATTAAAATTTAAAAAGCAGAAGCCATACCTGATATAAAGCAAGAGAGTGTCCGTATCTCTGGAGAGGTCCCCTTGACAGAGTTCCTACATTCCATATACTGCTTTCTAAATTGTAACTAAACGCAAGAAAAGAAAATAACTTCATAAGCTAAGATTCATTTTTGTTTTTTTAATTTTCACATGCTTTTTATTCACTTGTGTCCAAGTATTCATTAAATTCAAAAAGTTACAACTAATAAACTCATAATTTCATGTACCATATTAGAAATTTCTAATAAAGACTCATTCAAGATATACCTACACTAAATTAGGATTCAATCTCCTAAATGTATAATATACATTAACTTGATTAGGATATTTATTACTGGAATTTTCCAATTGCCTTTAATAATTTCAATCAATTGATTAAGCTAAACAATAATGCTTTGACTGTATTTTTAAATTTTTTTTTAAAGCCAGGTTTCCTTCTTGGAAACAGATGAAAATTCTCTCCATTTGTTTTAGGTATTTATTTTTATTCCTTTTTTGTTAGTTGGCCTGATACTTATATAAAGTTTTTTATTGATATTTAAGTTGTACATATATGGTATACACATGGTATTTTGATATATGTATAGAATGTGTAATGATCAAATCAAGGTAATTAGAATATCTATTACCTCAAACATTTATCTCTTCTTTGTGTTGGGAGCATAACATTTC
This sequence comes from Symphalangus syndactylus, assembly GCF_028878055.3. Lineage (NCBI taxonomy): Eukaryota > Metazoa > Chordata > Mammalia > Primates > Hylobatidae > Symphalangus > Symphalangus syndactylus. The sequence goes on from NC_072424.2 coordinate 23,288,149, forward strand.
TTCTCTTCTAGCTATTTTGAAATATACAATAAACTGTTAACTATAATTTCCCTACTTTACTATCAGATACTAGAATTTATTCCTTCTATCTAATTGCTTTTTGGTACTCATTAACCAACTTCTCTTTGTCCCCTTCTCCCCGCTTCCCTTCTCATGCTGTGGTAGCCACCATCCTACTCTCCACCTATATGAAATCAACTTTTATAGCTCTGACATTTGAGTGAAGACATGCAATATTTGTCTCTCTGTGCCTGGTTTATTTCACTTATAATGACTTCCAGTTCCATCCATATTGCTGCAAATGACATGATTTCATGGGGGGGGGGGTGCTAAATAATATTCCATTGTGTATATATACCACATTTTCTTTATCAATTTATCAGTTGATGGACACATGTTGAGTCCATATTATGGCTATTGTAAATAGTGCTGCAATAAACCTGAGAGTACAGGTATCGCTTTGATATACTGATTTACTTTCTTTTGGCTACATATCTAGCAGTGGGTTTGCTGGATCATATAGTAATTCTATTTTCAGTTTGAGGAACCTCCGCACTGTTTACCATAATGACTGTGCTACTTTACATACCCACACACTTATCTTAGCATTATATAAATTAACCAATAAGCATTTATTTCCTATGCACAAATATAGCCTGTTTACTGATAATTTTTTAAGATTGTATAAAATGAATTTGGCAGTAGAGAAGCTTCTATAAAAATAAGTTACTATTGGATTATGTAACATAAAAAGAAAATTCGTATTTTTTTCTACTGGTGTAATACATATGAAAACAGAAGTCTCAAACTATGAATCTCAAATGCTTATATTCTATGCTCAAATCTCCTCCATTTGCTAAAATATACAAAAGGAAGCATCTAGCCAAGAAATAGGAGCCTATTTTAAGTTAAGAAGCTTGCTATCAACTGTTATCTTCCCCACTTCTCTTTCTTCCTCCAATGAATTAGGGAAGGAAAGGAAGTGCCCAAGTGTCCCTTCACAAGAAAGGTAAGGGTTACCAAATTTGTCTGCAGCATTGTTTAACTTATTTCCTACCTTGGAGTTGTACGATAAATGTGTATGATACAAATGAGGAAATATAATCAGAACATAACTTCCACAGATGCACACCACTAGTCCACCCATCTACCAGTATCTGCAGCCAACACACTGCTTTCCAAGTTATCATAAATTAGGGCTGTACAAACTATTTCTGTAAAGGGCCAGACAGTAAATATTTTAGGCTTTGTGGGCCACAATGGTCTCACATATTCTTCATTTTTTTACAGCCCATTAAAAGTACAAAATCCAGGCCAGGCATGGTAGCTCATACCTGAAATCGCAGCACTTTGGGAAGCCGAGATGGGAGGATCACTTGAGCACTGGAGTTAGAGACTAGCCAGGGCAATATAGGGAGACCCCGCCTCTACAAAAAAATTTAAAAATTAGCCAGGCATGGTGGTGCATGCCTGTAATCCCAGCTACTCAGGAGGCTGAGGTGGGAGGATCGCCTGAGCCCAGGACGTCAAGGCTGCCATGAGCCATGATCACACCACGGCACTCCAGCCTGGGTGACAGGGCAAGGCCCTGTCTCAAATAAAAGAAAAAAAGCAAAACCTAAAAATGCTAAGAAAAAATTCTTAACTTCCAGGCCCTGAGCCCCTATTCTGCAGTTTGATGAGCCCAAGAATAACAAGTGATTCTTCTTCCTTGCGCACGAGATCTCTTTCCTACATCACCATGTTTTGTCTTACTAGATCTTTGCCATCAGCACACAAACACGGTGTTATAAACCATTAATAATAAAAGAAAAACCTCTTGACCACACTCTCCCTTAAGCTACTGCCCCATTTCTTTATTACCCCCTCCCCACCACACTTTCCATTCTCTCTTAAACTAACTCTAGACATGCTTTTAACCCCACCACTCCAGTAAACTGCTTTTGTTAAGGTCAATTTCCTCATGCTAAATCCATGAACAGTTTTCAGTCTTCATTTTCCTTGACCTGGATAATCGGCAGCATTTGACATTATTAATTACTCCTTAATCCTGACATAACGTCTTTCCTTGCCTTTGAAGATACTGTACTCCAGGGTTTTCCTATCTCACCAGGCATTCTTTTTCAGTCTCCTTTGATGGCTTCCCCTGTTCTCCACAACCTCTTAGTGATATGGTGCCTCAGGCTCAGTTCCTGGTCCTTTTCTCTATCTAGAATGCATTCCCTTGATAATTTCATCTTAACTCAAATCCCGTTTCTACTCTTCCTCCTAATCCCCAGTATATCATCAATAAACTGCCATGGTAACACTTTTAAAGTATGGATCAACACATGCACAAAACTCTCCCATGACTCCCAAAAGATCTACAACATCCTACATGACCTGTCTCTCTCCCCTGTTATCACTCTAATGTATCCCTCTCATATATTCCATGCAAATTGCATGGGCCTGGTTGTTGCTCCTCAAACCCCTCAAGGAGTTCCTATCTTAAGTCTTTGATCTGGCTCTTTTCTGTGCCTACAAATAACTGCAATCCTCTGATCTCCTTCAAGTTTTTGCTCAGTTCTCACCTTTGTTATGAAGCCTACCTTAACTATTACATTTATAATTGCAACTCCCTCTTCTTTGGCACTCCTGATTTAGCTACCCCTACTATCTATCTGTATCTATCCATCCATCCATCTCATCTATGTCTCTTTATGTATATATGTTCATATCTATAATTTACTTTGGTAATAATGTTTTTTTTTGTCATTGCCCGCCCTTCCTCACTAACTTTACAAAGACATGGGCATTTGTTATATCCAATGATATATCCCAAGCATCAAGCACATAGTGTTTTCAGAAGTTTGCTATCTCATGAATACATGTTAATTTTCATTAATGTTAATGTATATATATATTCTGTAAAAGTCTTTCTAATTTAATAGACACTAACACAGAGCTTTTATATTTAGTGAATAATTTGTCTTAAAATGTAACATTTCCACCCCAGTTAAATTCCACTACAGAAGATGATTAAATCAAGTTATGACTTATCCTATCACTTCTGAAAGCTGTTATCCTTACCTACAATTGAACTACATTCAGAATGATGAAAAGTATTCTCTAACCTATGAAAACAGCAACACAATTATTCTACTCTGATATCTCATTTGTTTATATAACAAATCTATACAAACACTGTAACCAAAATACCCAGATTTCAGACAAAAAAAAAGTTGGCTTAAATAGTTTATCTGGTTCCAATGGAAAATATGCAATTTAAAAGAATATCAATATTCATCATTTAATTTTTGATATGCTACTCATCTTGCAAAGACCACAAACTTAAAATTTACAAACTTGTTGACAATGTTGCTCTTTGTCTTCACAAACTCAACTTTGGAAATATCACAGTTTAATTCAAAGTTCAACTCTACTTTCACAGACTTTTCATTTTCTTTAAACATAGTTAATTTCCTTTTAATTTTCACATTTAAATGTCATTATTTCTCCAGGTTTTTATCTTAACAATTCATTTTAATCCCACCAACTCTCTTTCAATTCTTTCTTCTGTATTTTATTCTTCATATGTTAAAAAATTCTAATTTGTCACTTAAATACTTACATAAAACTCCCTCCTCTCCAGAATTTATTCGATTTTCTAATTTAATTTCAGTCACATTCAATCATAGTTTTAAAGCAATCTCCTCTTACAGAATTTTTGAAATCTTTCTAATTATGAGGGTTAATATATTCAGTGGTTAGGGTTGGCAGACAAAATACAAGATACCCAGTTAAATTTGAATTCACATAAACAACAAACAATTTTTTGTTAAAGAATGACCCATGCAAAATTTGTAAAAAATTTTGTAAGTTTGTAAAAAAAAAAAAATATATATATATATATACATATATATATACATATATATACGTATATATACATATATATACATATATATACATATATATACATATATATACATATATACATATATATACACATATATATACACATATATACATATATATATACATATATATATATATACATACAGCAAAAGGGCCTTCTTATACTAAAAATGTACTTGTTTTTTTATCTGAAATTCAAGTTTAACTGGGTATCCTGTATATTTATCTGCTAAATCTGGCAATTCTATTGGGTATACATCATTATGGTATACTGTCCAGGGCAAGTTCTGATTGTTTGATGCCCAAGCTGTACCAGTTATTACATAATATGAACACTACCCTGGAAACAACATTAAAAATCAAATGATTTTCCCTATTTCCTTTATTATTCTGTTACTAAACGGTTCATAAAATACAATCATTAGCTGAAGAAGAAATCAGATAAAGCTGCCATCCATATGATTCCCCTTATCCAATCACGCAGAGAACAATCTCTATTGAGCCAACAGTAAATCAATCATCTCTCTCATAATACTAGAACTGTTCTCCCAATGAAAGCTTGTAAAGTACATACAAAGTAAAATTTAGGTACATTAAAATTTACAGAACAAATTGAGAGGATTTTTATATATGAGATTCTACTTCATTAAAAAAAAAGGTGGCATGATTCGTTTTATCTATTATAGGCAAGGCCTGCCTGTATTTGAAGTTAATATTTTCTTACTCAGAATTTATTAAAAGTACCCTAGAGAGGTAATAGCATTTCTACATGAAGCAGACTTCTATGTACAATGACAAATCTTTAGCTATGGACATACTGAGTTCATATATTCACAAATCAGTCTCACTAGCAAATAGATACTACCACAAAAATAACCACTTTTACTCTCGGACAACAATTTATAAAAAAACGACATTTTGGATAAAAATCCAGCTTAAAAAACAGTGAGAATCTGAAAACAAATACTTACTTTAGGACCATTTGAAAAGAACTGTAGTTAAAAGTATATCCACCAATCACCCACATAAATTTCCCATGTAAAACTGCTTTATGTGAAGCCCGACCTACAGAAGGACTGAAGGGTTTAACATTTGGCAGAATCCAGTAAGACTCAGTAGAGGGAACATTCAAAGAACAATCAGGACCTATTAAAAAAAAATCAAACAACATACTCGATTAAACAAAGCCCTCAGATTATAGAAATACAATATATGGATCAAGAGAATTTAAGAATTCAATGTTTATCATGTTAACAAATATAACATATATATAATAAATTATCTGAACTATAACAAGAATAATACAGCAAATGTAATGCTTAGAGGCAAAAAAAGTCATATACTCACAATCGGACTTGGACGTTCAAATAAATTTCACAATTTTAAAGAATTATTTAAATTATATAAAATGTCAGATTTACTTTAGTATGCTACAAGAGTATTAAAATAGAAAACAATGTACTCAAATATCAGTTCTGTCAGGCAAGTATGTTTACCTCTTCTATCATCAAGCCTCCATCTACAGAAATGGATATAATAATCTACCACCAAGGGTTATAATAAATATTTATTTTTTTAATAGTGGAAGTAAAACTTGGCCGGGCGCGGTGGCTCACGCTTGTAATCCCAGCACTTTGGGAGGCCGAGGCGGGCGGATCACGAAGTCAGGAGATCGAGACCACGGTGAAACCCTGTCTCTACTAAAAATACAAAAAATTAGCCGGGCGTGGTGGCGGGCGCCTGTAGTCCCAGCTACTCGGAGAGGCTGAGGCAGGAGAATGGCGTGAACCCGGGAGGCGGAGCTTGCAGTGAGCCGAGATTGCGCCACTGCACTCCAGCCTGGGTGACAGAGCGAGACTCCGTCTCAAAAAAAAAGAAAAAAAATAGTGGAAGTAAAACTTTTAAAAATTAAAGTTTAAAAATTATTAACTATTAAACAAATATGAAAACAAAGATTACATTTTTCTTAGCATTATTAAGAACAACCAAAGTTTGCTTCAGTAGAGAGTCCTCAAAAAGAAAAAAAAATGCATCATAAAATAAAAATCATTAAATTAGTGTAGAATAATTTCAAATACTATAAAGTTGAAAACACAGCCTTTTCCTATCCATATTCATGACGTTGCTCATAAGTCTTGGTTTCCTCATCCGTGTTTCTCAAACATAATAGAAGGAATCCCCCTAAAGGGAATATATTTTCATCAAACTTTAGGGCTCACAAATTATTTTAATTTTGATGAAACTAAAAAATTCTCAAATACTAGACATCAACTCCTATGTTTAAATTTCTTTTATAAGCATTAAACCAACATACATTTATAAATTATATATAAATAAATTTATAAAACTAATATTTACTGAATATGACAAATGATATTGTTTTGCTTAAATAATGGGTCCCAAGTTAAAAATGATACTAATTCTCATAGTGCCTTTTTTACATAATTTTAGCACACCTACATTATTTTGACAACATAACTCTCCCATCATTTTTCTTCAACCTACTTTTTACAAATCTTTTAAATTCATATACTATGGCATATAATCATTTACCCTTCACTTGTCACAAAAGTATTAGTACACTTCAGTTGTATTGTTTTTAGCCTACAATAATTAAAGGGATACTACTTAATCCCAACTTTAAACTGTCAACACAACTGCTGGCATTACAATACAGTGGCATTACTCAATTATGAGATCAGGCAGTTAATTTCCAATTTGCTTATATCAAAAAGTTTTAGATTATCATTTAATAACAAAATTTTAAAACTCCCAAGCAGAGTCTGATTTAAGAGATACTGACCCATACAGTTTTCATTTCTTCATGTGTTCACTCACCCAGGTATTAATTGATTCATCTTCAAGATTTTTTTCAATGCTTCCATTGTATGGGTCTGTATTTTTCAGGTACAAACTAGGAATTATCTCAGATTATCTCTTTGATAATGATAATGTTTTAAATCAGCTATAGAAAACTATTATTTCTGAGTGAGAAGACTGTGAACTATTCCTTAGTAATCAGAGATATTAAAGGAACCTCTTTTTTAATTTAACTATAGTAACTTAGAAATCATTTAATAGTTTTATTAAAAAAATACAGCCACGTTCCTGCAGTTAAGTATTGTCTATGGCTGCTTTAGCAGAGCTGAGTGGCTGCAACAGAGCCATGTAACTTGCAAAGAAAAAGTATTTACTACCTGGCCTTTTACAGAAAAGTTTGCCAACCTCTAATTTAACTGAAAAGCCATGAAATCATATAGAAATTATATATAATGCATCTATTGGTATAAATGTTGTATTTATTTTCATAAAAGGAAATATAGATTTATTTTAACATGTAAGTCAGTTATACCAAAGCAAATAGAGTAAAATGTTAATAGGTGAATCTGGGAAAAGGACATTCAGATAGTCTTTGTACTATTCTTATTTTTGTATAATAACTTTTCTAAAACTTTAAAATTATTTCTAAATAAAACATTAAAAACAGGCCACCACCCAAAGGCACAGAGTTGAAAGCAGTCAAGTAATATGTGGGTATTACTTGGAAAACAGTTTGATAAAGAACACTGGCATGAAAAAAATCTTGAAAATTGGGTACATTTTTAAATCACCAATATATTTATCAAATCTGCATTAAAGCAAAATACTGCAGAACAAGTTTCCAGTGGACTGAGTAATAGCCCCCAAAGGAGGTATCCAGGTCTTAATCACCTGAAGCTTTGGATTTTACCTTATATGGCAAAAGGAATTTTACAGATGTATTAAATTAAGGATTTTGAAATTTGGGAGAGAGTATCGTGGATTATCTAAATTGGCTCTAAATATAATTACAGGTGTCCTTATAAGAGAGGGAGATTTGACTGCAGAAGGAAGCAATGTGACTATCAAAGCAAGATGCTGCAGTCCTGGATTTGAAGATAGAGGAAGAGGCAAGGAGGCAAAGAATGCAGAGAATGCAGTTCCAGGAGCTGGAAAAAAAATCAAAGAAACAGATAATCTCCTTTACCTTCCAAAGGAGGTGCAACCCTGCTAAGACCTTTATTTTGGCCCAGTGAAACTGATTTCCGATTTCTGACCTCCAGAATGGTAAGAGATTAACAAATGTATTTTGTTTTAAGACACCAAATTTGTGATAATTTGTTACAGCATCTGTAAAATACCAACACTAATAGTTACATTTATTTAACAAAATATTGTTATTAATACAGAAAATAAACTTCTAATGATTTTATTTCTGTAATAGAAAATACTTAATTTTCCACAAAAAAAAGAAAATAGTCAAAATTCTTCCTTTGTTACTAGTACATCTTATGTAACTTGTGGAAACTACTAGAAGAAATGGTCTGTAGCCCAATCTATATGTTGTCTTTATTTTACTCTAAATTAATCCGTTTATAAACAGAATGACAAGATTTATAAATATAATTCAAAGATTTAAGAAAAAAATTAAATGTCTTAATTTGAAGCTTTCTGTATTCTATAACCAAAATGACTTAAAATGTAAATTAATAAACTGAATATTAATATAAAACACAAACAACCACACAAAGACTTCCCCAGCCATTAAATATCTAATACTAATATCTACACTTAAGGCCATCTAAGCAAGACTCCTCTTTTTTAAACTTTTTTTCTGATACTGAACAATTACACACATTTATGGTCTACATGCGGTATTTTGATACATGTATACAATGTGTAATGACCAAAACAAGGTAATTAGGATATCTGTTGCCTCAAACACACTCGTATTGTAAACATTCAAATATTCTAGCTATGAAATATATAATAAATTATTAACTATAGTCACCCTACTATGTTATTGAACACTAGAATGCATTCCCTCTGTCTAACTATATTTTTGTATCCATTAACCAACCTCTCACCATCCCTTTCTCCCCGAAACCTTTCCCAGCCTCTGGTAACCATCATTCTACTCTACCTCCATGACATCAACTTTTTTAGCTCCCACATATGAATGAGAACATGCTATATGTGCAAGACTCCTTTTTCATAAAAATATATCCATGAAAAATCTTCTACCACTTCATACTTTAGTATCTCATGCAACATATCCCCATAACTCTCTCTGCATTACTTTTCTCAATCAATATGGCAACTTCTCAAGGTACTATATCTCAGCTGTTTTTTAAAGGGTGTAATAAACAAATTCACCTTATAGTGCATTTTCAAAAAGAATCTTCTCCACGGGTTATGTACTTTGGTTTTTAAAAAACCAAAGAGTATAAATGAATTTCTAACACTGTAACTTTAAGCATTAGTATCAGGCTGCTGAGAGATTTTTGAAGGGAAAAAGCTACTACATAATCATACAGAGTAGAATTGTGCTCTGATATATCCCAAATGTGTATGTCCAGCCCCACAATCTCTCATGAATTCAAACTACTACTTGACATATCCATTTGGATATCTATAGAGGGTCATCTCAAACTTTACATGTGTAAAACTAAAACCTTGATCGTTTCCTCCCAAACCCATTCCTTCACCAGTGTTTGCCATCTGAGTAAATGGCACTTCCATTCATCCAGTTGCTCAGGGCAAAAACTTTGGTGCGATTCTTAAGTTGCCTCTTTCTCCAACACCCCATACAACCAATCCACAAAGAGATTGAATATTAATTAGGTATGCTGGGATTACAGTCTTTTTGTCTTTTTTTTCTTTTTTTTTTTTTTTTGAGACAGAGTCTCACTATGTCACCCAGGTTGGAGTGCAGTGGCGTGATCTCGGCTCACTGCAAGCTCCGCCTCCTGGGTTCACGCCATTCTCCTGCCTCAGCCTCTCCAAGTAGCTAGGAATACAGGCGCCCGCCACCACGCCCAGCTAATTTTTTGTATTTTTAGTAGAGACGGGGTTTCACCGTGGTCTCGATCTCCTGACCTCGTGATCCGCCCACCTCGGCCTTCCAAAGTGCTGGGATTACAAGTGTGAGCTACTGTGCCCTGTCCACATGTTAAAGTATAAAAGTTTCAATGATTGTTGGTAAGTATATGTACCTCAGCATCCCAAGTATCAGTCTTGCTGTCCCCGTTCCCCTGACTCCTCACTTGAGATAATTCAAAACTCCCTACAATAGATAACCAGAGGGGTAATGCCTGGCACAACATGGCTCATCAAGATCTTACTCTAGTCCAATGGCCACGATCCATTTTGATTGGTGTCTGGTCTGTATCCTACTAATTATCAGCATTTTTAAATTCTAGCACCCCACAATACCCCAACCACTGATCTTTTTCTCTACAACTACCATTTCAGTCCAAGCCACCACCCACTCTCACGTGGACTACTGCAATACTCTACAAACTGGTCTTCTTATTTCCATTCTTATTCCTTTCCTATAACATTCAACTATTCAGAATGCAACCAGAATGATTAAAAACATAATTCTACTCCTATCATTCCCCTACTAATAATCCTTCACTGACTTCCCATCATATTAAAATACAATGAAAAGTACTTAACATAGCCAACAATTACTACATGATTAGCCTCAGTATACACTTATGCAATCAATCAATCAATGGATGGATGAATGAAAAGCATCTTAAGCTGTAAAGGAGTAACAGCATGAGCTATACAGTCAAATCTAGGTTTCCTACTTAATAGCTGTGAAACCTTGGACAAACTTACTTAATTTCTCTAAGCTTCAGTTTAATTGTAGAGCTTCCAGCTAGAATATACGATATTTCTAAAGATAAAATGAGATTCTAAGTAAAATGCTTAATATTTAATACTAAAATAAATGCTTTATAATAGTAACCTTGTAATTATTAAGACAACCTTCTCATTTTATACACAAAAAAATTAAGTATAATTAAGTCCCCATATATCAATAGTAACCTTGATTGTAAACAAATGAAACCTTCCACTTAAAAGACACAGACTGGCTGAATGAATTTTTAAAAAGGAAAAACATGATCCAACTGCAGGAAACTCATATCACCTGTAAAGACATACAGAGGCTGAAAATAAAGGGATAGAAAAAAAAATCCATTAAAACGGAAACAAAATAAGCAAGAGTAACTCTACTTAGATAAAACAGATGTTAAGTCAAAAACAATAAAGACAGACAAAGAAGGTCATTTTATAATGATAGAGGGATCAATTCAGCAAAAGGATATAACAATTCTAAACAAATATGTAGCCATCACCGGAGCACCTAGACATATAAAGCAAATATTATTACATTTAAAGGGAGAAATTAATAAATTTAAAGGGAGAAGTTTAAAGGGAGAAATTGGCCCTGGGCCAATCTTTGGGCCTCAGGGGTGACAGTGGCAGTCTAAGAGTGCGTGTCTGGGCTCCCTGGCACCGTTTCTGGGCACCAGTGTTATTTGATCCAATAAAATAACAGTTGGGGACTTCAACACCCTACTCTCAGCATTAGACAGATCATCTAGACAGAGAAAGAAATATTGGATTTAAACTGCACATTAAACCAAATGGATCTAGCAGACATTTACAGAACATTTCAATCAACAGCTACAAAATACACATCTTCTCCTCAGCACATAAAATGTTCTCCAGGATAGACAATATGTTAGGACACAAAAGAAAACTCAAGGAAAACAAAAAAAGGCAGGGGTGGCAATCCTAGTCTCTGATAAAACAGACTTTAAACCGACAAAGATCAAAAGAGACGAAGAAGGCCATTACATAATGGTAAAGGGATCAATTCAACAAGAAGAGCTAACTATCCTAAATTTATATGCACCCAATACAGGAACATACAGATTCCTAAAGCAAGTCCTTAGAGTCTTACAAAGAGACTTAGACTCCCACACAATAATAATGGGAGACTTTAACACCCCACTGTCAACATTAGACAGATCAACGAGACAGAAAGTTAACAAGGATATCCAGGAATTGAACTCAGCTCTGCACCAAGCGAACCTAATAGACATCTACAGAATTCTCCACCCCAAATCGACAGAATATACGTTCTTCTCAGCACCACATCGCACTTATTCCAAAATTGACCACATAGTTGGAAGTAAAGCACTCCTCAGCAAATGTGAAAGAACAGAAATTATAACAAGCTGTCTCTCAGACCACAGTGCAATCAAACTAGAACTCAGGATTAAGAAACTCACTCTCTTAAAACTGCTCAACTACGTGGAAACTGAACAACCTGCTACTGAGTGACTACTAGGTACATAACGAAATGAAGGCAGAAATAAAGACGTTCTTTGAAACCAATGAGAACAAAGACACAATATACCAGAATCTCTGGGACACATTTAAAGCAGTGTGTAGAGGGAAATTTATAGCACTAAATGCCCACAAGAGAAAGCAGGAAAGATCTAAAATAGACACTCTAACATCACAATTAAAAGAACTAGAGAAGCAAGAGCAAACACATTCAAAAGCTAGCAGAAGGCAGGAAATAACTAAGATCAGAGCAGAACTGAAGGAGATAGAGACACAAAAAACCCTTCAAAAAAAATCAATGAATCCAGGAGATGGATTTTTGAAAAAAATCAACAAAATTCATAGACTGCTAGCAAGACTAATAAAGAAGAAAAGAGAGAAGAATCACATAGATGCAATAAGAAATGATAAAGAGGATATCACCACCAATCCACAGAAATACAAACTACCATCAGAGAATACTATAAATACCTCTATGCAAATAAACTAGAAAATCTAGAAGAAATGGATAAATTCCTGGACACATACACCCTCCCAAGACTAAACCAGGAAGAAGTTGAATCTCTGAAAAGACCAGTAACAGGCTCTGAAATTGAGGCAATAATTAATAGCCTACCAACCAAAAAATGTCCAGGACCAGACGGATTCACAGCCGAATTCTACCAGAGGTACAAGGAGGAGCTGGTACCATTCCTTCTGAAACTATTCCAATCAATAGAAAAAGAGGGAATCCTCCCTAACTCATTTTATGAGGCCAGCATCATCCTGATACCAAAGCCTGGCAGAGACACAATAAAAAAAGAGAATTTGATCGTCTGAAGCCTTCTTCTCTCAACTCGTCAAAGTCATCCTCCATCCAGCTTTGTTCCGTTGCTGGTGAGGAACTGCGTTCCTTTGGAGGAGGAGAGGTGCTCTGCTTTTTAGAGTTTCCAGTTTTTCTGCTCTGTTTTTTCCCCATCTTTGCGGTTTTATCTACTCTTGGTCTTTGATGATGGTCATGTACAGATGGGTTTTTGGTGTGGATGTCCTTTCTGTTTGTTAGTTTTCCTTCTACCAGACAGGACCCTCAGCTGCAGGTCTGTTGGAGTTTACTAGAGGTCCACTCCAGACCCTGTTTGGCTGGGTGTCAGCAGCGGTGGCTGCAGAACAGTGGATTTTTGTGAGACCACAAATTCAGCTGTCTGATAGTTCCTCTGGAAGTTCTGTCTCAGAGGAGTACCCGGCCGAGTGAGGTATCAGTCTGTCCCTACTGGGGTGGTGCCTCCCAGTTAGGTTGCTCAGGGGTGAGGGGCTCACTTTAGGAGGCAGTCTGTCCGTTGATGGGGCATATCTCAAAATAATAAGAGCTATTTATGACAAACTCACAGCCAATATCATACTGAATGGGCAAAAACTGGAAGCATTCCCTTCGAAAACTGGCACAAGACAGGGATGCCCTCTCTCACCACTCCTATTCAACATAGTGCTGGAAGTTCTGGCCAGGGCAATCAGGCAGGAGAAGGAAATAAAGGGTATTCAATTAGGAAAAGAGGAAGTCAAATTGTCCCTGTTTGCAGATGACATGATTGTATATCTAGAAAACCCCGTCGTCTCAGCCCAAAATCTCCTTAAGCTGATTAGCAACTTCAGCAAAGTCTCAGGATACAAAATCAATGTACAAAAATCACAAGCATTCTTGTACACCAATCACAGACAAACAAGAGAGCCAAATCATGAGTGAACTCCCATTCACAACTGCTTCAAAGAGAATAAAATACCTAGGAATCCAACTTACAAGGGATGTGAAGGACCTCTTCAGGGAGGACTACAAACCACTGCTCAATGAAATAAAAGAGGATACAAACAAATGGAAGAACATTCCATGCTCATGGACAGGAAGAATCAATATCGTGAAAATGGCCATACTGTCCAAGGTAATTTATAGATTCCATGCCATTCCCATCAAGCTACCAATGACTTTCTTCACAGAATTGGAAAAAACTACTTTAAAGTTGATATGGAACCAAAAAAGAGCCCGCATCGCCAAGTCAATCCTAAGCCAAAAGAACAAAGCTGGAGGCATCACGCTACCTGACTTCAAACTATACTACAAGGCTACAGTAACCAAAACAGCATGGTACTGGTACCACAACAGAGACATAGATCAATGGAACAGAACAGAGCCCTCAGAAATGATGCCGCATATCTACAACTATCTGATCTTTGACAAACCTGACAAAAACAAGAAATGGGGAAAGGATTCCCTATTTAATAAATGGTGCTGGGAAAACTGGCTAGCCATATGGAGAAAGCTGAAACTGGATCCCTTCCTTACACCTTATACAAAAATTAATTCAAGATGGATTAAAGACTTATATGTTAGACCTAAAACCATTAAAATCCTACAAGAAAACCTAGGCAATACCATTCAGGACATAGGCGTGGGCAGGACATAGGCGTGGGCAAGGACTTCATGTCTAAAACACCAAAAGCAATGGCAACAAAAGCCAAAATTGACAAATGGGATCTAATTAAACTAAAGAGCTTCTGCACAGCCAAAGAAACTACCATCAGAGTGAACAGGCAACCTACAGAATGGGAGAAAATTTTTGCAATCTACTCATCTGGCAAAGGGCTAATATCCAGAATCTACGAAGAACTCAAACAAACTTACAAGAAAAAAACAAACAACCCCATCAAAAGGTGGGCAAAGGATATGAACAGACACTTCTCAAAAGAAGACATTTATGTAGCCAACAGACACATGAAAAAATGCTCATCATCACTCGCCATCAGAGAAATGCAAATCAAAACCACAATGAGATACCATCTTACACCAGTTAGAATGGCGATCATTAAAAAGTCAGGAAACAACAGGTGCTGGAGAGGATGTGGAGAAATAGGAACACTTTTACACTGTTGGTGGGACTGTAAACTAGTTCAACCATTGTGGAAGACAGTGTGGCGATTCCTCAAGGATCTAGAACTAGAAATACCATTTGACCCAGCCATCCCATTACTGGGTATATACCCAAAGGATTATAAATCATGCTGCTATAAAGACACATGCACACGTATGTTTATTGTGGCGCTATTCACAATAGCAAAGACTTGGAACCAATCCAAATGTCCATCAGTGATAGACTGGGTTAAGAAAATGTGGCACATATACACCATGGCATACTATGCAGCCATAAAAAAGGATGAGTTCATGTCCTTTGTAGGGACACGGATGAAGCTAGAAACCATCATCTGAGCAAACTATCGCAAGGACAGAAAACCAAACACTGCATGTTCTCACTCATAGGTGGGAATTGAACAATGAGAACACTTGGACACAGGAAGGGGAACATCACACACCAGGGCCTGTCGTGGGGTGGGGGAATCGGGGAGGGATAGCATTAGGAGATATACCTAATGTAAATGACGAGTTAATGGGTTCAGCACACCAACATGGCACATGTATACATATGTAACAAACCTGCACATTGTGCACGTGTCCTAGAACTTAAAGTATAATAAAAAAAAAAAATTTTTTTTAATCTAAATCATGCCTTGTGAAACCACAATGAAATAAAACTAGAAATCAATGAAAAGAGGAACTTTGGAAACTGTACAAATACATGCAAATTTAAAAACATGTTCCTAAATGATCAAAGGATTAAAGAATAAATTAAAGAGAAAATAAAAAAATTTTTTGAAACAGATGAAAATCAAAAAAACATACTAAAGGCTATTGGATACAGCAAAAGCAATGCTAAGAAGGAAGTTTACAGCAATAAGTACCCATGTCAAAAAGCAGAAAGGTTTAAAATAAACTAATGATGCACCTCAAAGAACTAGAAAAGAATAAACCAAACCCAAAATTACTAGAAGAAGATAAATAATAAAGATCAAAGCAGAACTAAATGAAATAGAGGTGGAAAAAAAATACAAAGGATCAATATGAAAAGATCGGTTTTTAAAAACATAAACAAAACCAATAAACCACTTGCTAGATTAAGCAATAATAACAACAAAATTGAGAAAACCCAAATCAAAAAAATCAGAAATGAAAAAGGACACATTACAACTGATACCACAGAAATACATAAGATTATCAAAAATTATTATAAATAACTATACACTAACAAACTGGAAAACACAGAGAAAATCCACAAATTCCTAGCCACATACATCCTACCAAGACTGAATCAAGAAAAAATATTTAGACAACCTAAACAGACCATTAACAACTGAAGAGATCAAAGTAGTAATAAAAAGTCTCCCAACAAAGGAAAGTCCAGGACAGGACTGCTTCACGGCCAAAGTCTACCAAACTTTCAAAGAATTAATGCCAATTCTCCTCAAGCTAGTCCAAAAAAAAAAAAAAAAAATGGAAAAGGAGACAATTCTCCCTAATTCATTTTACAAGGCCAGGATTAACCTAATACCAAACCCAAATATTAAAGTAACAAACAAAGGAAAACTACAGGCCAACATCCCTAATGAACACAGATGCAAAGATACTCAAAAAATACCAAATCCAGCAGCATATTAAAAAAAATAATAAACCATGATCAAGTGAGATTTATCCCAGGGATGCAAGGATGGCTCAACATATGCAAGTCAATAAATGTGATATATCGTATCAGCAACATGAAGAACAAAAATCATATTATCATCTCAACAGATGCAGAAAAAGCATTTGATAAAAGCTCAACATCCCTTCACAATAAAAACTCTCAACAAACTAAGCACGAAAGGAACATACCCAGATATAAAAAAGGCCATATACGACAAACCCACAGTTAATATCATACTGTTACAGGAGTTAAAAAGAAATTATTTAGGTAGTTAGTAAGGGTAAAAGAGTTCTCAGTGGAATTTCCTTTTAATAAAAAGCAGCCCCAAAATCATTTCTTTTCTAACAAAAAGCAGCCAGAAAAATCACGCTGCAAGCATAGATAAGCAAGCTGGAATGCTGGAAGCTGTGCCAACAGAAAAGAAATACCTGGAAGCCAGGTATATTCAACATGGAGATTTTCTCTTCCCTTTCATCGCCATGTGTGCAGGCGTTCTACACTGGCCAGGAAAAGACCCCATCTGCGTAATAAAAGATTAGGGTGGGCTGGCCAGCCTATTACCGCTGGTACACCTGGTCCAACCAATCCTCTGGGCCCTATGTAAATCAGACACCGCCTCCAAAAGCCCCTCTATAAAACCAACCACAGCCAGGCACAGTGGCTTACGCCTGTAATCCCAGCACTTTGGGAGGCCAAGGCAGGTGGATCACCTGAGGTCAGGAGGTGAGACTAGCCTGGCCAACATGGCGAAACCTCATCTCTACTAAAAATACAAAAATTAGCTGGGTGTGGTGGTGCACACCTGTAGTCCCAGTTACTCAGGAGGCTGAGACAGGAGAATCACTTGAACCTGGGAGGCGGATGTTGCAGTGAGCCGAGATTGCGTCACTGCACTCCAGCCTGGGCGACAGAGTCAGATTCTAAAAAAAAAAACGACCGCATCCGGCCTCAAAGGGGGAGATCCATTCAGAACCCCACTCTCTCTGCACAGGGGAGCTTTTCTCTTCTTTACTTTGCCTATTAAACTTTCGCTCTTAAACCCACTCATTGTGTGTCCATGTCTTCGATTTCCTTAGCATGAGACAACAAACCTCGGCTATTTCCCCAGACAAACGATGCTACTTCAATACCAAATGGAGAAAAACTGAAAGCTTTTTCTCTAAGAACTGGAGGAAGACAAAGATGTCCACTTTCCCCACCTAATCAATATACTACTTCAAGTCCTAGCCAGAGAAATTAGGCAAGAGAAAGAAAGAAAAGGCATCCAAACTGGAAAAGAGGAAGTCAAATTGCCACTCTTTGCTGATGATATAATCTTATATGTAGAAAACCTGTAGACTCCGCCAAAAAACTCTTAAATCTAATAAACGAATTCAGTAAAGGTGCAGGTTACAAAACCAACATACAAAAATCTGTAGCATTTCTATACACAAATAATGAACTAGCTGAGAAAGAAATCAAGAAGGCAATACAATAGCTACAAAAAAATAAAATACCTAGAAATATATTTAACCAAGCACATGGACAATCTCTATAGGAAAACTACAAAACACAGAAGAAAGAAATTGAAGAGGACACAAACAAATGGAAAGGCATCTCATGTACATGGATTGGGAGAATTAATATTGTTAAAATGACCATACTACCCAAAGCAACCTACAGAGTCAATGCAAACTACCATAGTCATTTTTCACATAATTAGAAAAAACAATTCTAAAATTCATATGGAACCAAAAAAGAGGCCAATAGCCAAAGAAATCCTGAGCAAGAAGAATAAGGCTGAAGGTATCACACCACTGGACTTCAAAATATATTACAAGGCTAGAATAACCAAAACAGCATGGTACTGGTACAAAACCAGACACATAGATCAATGAAACATAATAGTGAAAGAATAAATCTGCATATTTATACTCACTGATTTCAAAGACACCAAGAACATACATCGGAGAAAGCACAGTCTCTTCAATAAATTGTGCTGGGAATACTGGATATTCACATGCAGAAGAATGAAACTACACCCCTTATCTCTCACCATATACAAAAATAAACTCAAAATGGATTAAAGACTTAAACCCTAAGACCCAAAACTATCAAACTACTAGAAGAAAACATAGGCAAAATGCTTCGAGACACTGATCTAGGCAAAGATTCTTTGGCTAAGACCTCAAAAGCACAGGCAACAAAAATAAAAGTAGACAAATGAGACTATAATCAACTAAAAAGCTTCTGCACAGCAAAGGAAACAATCCACAAAGTGAACAGAAAACCTGCAGGATGGGAGAAAATATTTGAAAACTATGTTACTGACAGGGACCTAAAATCCAGGATATACAAGGAACTCAAACAACTGAACAGTAAACAAATAATCCTATTTAAAAGTGGGCAAAGGTCATGAAGTCATTTCTCAAAAGAAGACTTACAAATGGCCAACAAGTACATGAAAAATAGTTTAACATCACCAATCACCAGGGAATTTGCCAATCGAAAACCACAATGAGATATCATCTTAGTTAAAATGGTTATTATTAAAAAGACTAAAAATAACAGATGCTGGCAAGGATTCAGAGAAAAGGGAACTCTTAATACAGTGTTGGTAGGGATGTAAATTAGTACAGCCACTATGGTAAACAGTATGGAAACTTCTCAAAAAACTTAAAATAGAACTATCATATGATCCAGCAATCCCACTACTAGGTATTTATCCAAAGGAGACAAAATCGCTATAACAGAGAGATACCTGCACTCACATATTTATTGCAGCACTATTCACAATAGCAAAGATATGGAATCAACCTAAGTGTCCCTCAACAGACAAAAGGATAATGAAAATATAGTGTATATACATAATGGAATGCTAGTCAGCCACAAAAAAAAAAAAAAGAATGAAATCATGTCATTTGTAGCAACATGGATGGAATTGGAGGTCACTATGTTAAGTGAAATAAGCCAGCCACAAAAAGACAAATATCGTAAGTTCTCACTCACATGTGGGAGTTAAAAGAGTTGATCTCATGGAGGTATAGAATAGAAGGATGGATACCAGAGTCTGGACAGGGTGTCTGTGCGGGTAGGGGAGAAGGACAGACATTGGCTAATGGATACAAACATATAGTTAGAAGATACAAATTATAGTATTCAATGGCAGTATAGGGTAACTATAGTTGGCAACAATGTATTGTATATTTATAAGTAGTTAGAAAACAGCACTTGAAATGCTCTCAACACAGAAATGATAAATACTCAAAGTGAAGAATACCCCAAATACCCTGACTTCATCATTACACATTCAATGTGGATAACAAATACTCACATATACCCCATAAATACGTAAATATTATGTATCAATAAACAGTAAGTAAAAGGTAAAGTAAGCAAAAAATAATCTCACTCCAGGATTTTAGACTTTTTGATGCAGTTTTGGCTCATACCCTTAATTTATATTTAATCTATACTACCATGAAAAAAGCATTTATTTTACTGTTAAAGTGGTACATGTTTAAAGAGCCAACTATATTTATTTTCTTTTTGCAGTTTTCAACTGAACATATTAAATAAATATTGCTAACTTTGAACTATACCAAATGCAGGTTGCTGATATAATTTTGGATATTTTAAAGAAGTCTAATAACCAGAAAAAAAAAAAAAACGCACTCTAACAGTATCTCTAAAGTGGTACTTCAGTTCGTTTTCTTACATGTGAGTCACAGAAACTAATTTGGCTAGCTTAAGGGAAAATGGGACTGTATTGAAAAAATATGTAGAAATTCAGAGAGTTTTTCAAAGAGAAAAATCAAACTTAGAATAGACAGGTACCTGGGTTTTTTCATCCCAGCAAGACTATGCTACATTAGCAAAAGGCAATTTCTCAAAAGAAACTGGATTGTTAATAAGAAGGGGAAGATATGCTGGGAATAAAGATTTTAAGAGCAAGAGGGGTAAATGTAGCTTATTGTAATCATTCCAGAAATAGTCTTATGATTTAGTGTGTACTGAATCTGAAGTTCTCCAATAAAAGTCAAAACAAGATTTCAATGCAAGAGTTCTCTCTTCTAACATCATTTTAAAAATTTGATTTTGTTACAGTATCCAAAGTATTCTACACATGTTCTAGACCCATAAAATCAATCTCCAAAGGCCAGGTATTAACTTTTGTCTATTTTAAATATCTACAACTATTCTGACAATCTGTTAATTTTGTAAGACAATGAATTGTGTGAGTGGTAATCATTATACTAGATCTGTTCCAAGAATACTTGGCTCTTACAGTTTTGGTCAATGATGCTATTGTAGCATGGAAACAAATTGCCCTCTTGTTTAAAGATCAATGGTTTCCAATTTACTGTTTTTGGGCTGCAGAAGGCTTAAAACAAAGTTTTACAAGGAATCTCAATATGTAAAATATTGCAAAGTGATGACACTATGGTTGAGGCAGAAAAGGAAGAGTCACTTATCTTCCATCCTACCCCAACCCATCTCCTTACATAACCCTTACAGCACACATTTTGAAAACTCCTGGTATTATCAAAATATGTATGCTTAGAAAAGACTAACTTCAAAAATTTTAAAGACCAATTTTTTGAATAATCGTAACTGTCAAAATCATATTTCAAAAACATCTAAAATAATAAATTATAAAATAATGAAAGCATGTATGTCAAAATTTCTTCTAGGTACAAAAGTTAAACTGCCCATTTTATTAGACTGGTGCATGTATAATGCTCACAGAATATGTAACTAGTTGCCTAATATATATTATTCACAAATTCAATTTTTTTATTAATAAAAGGTACTGAATCTCATTGCAAACAGAAGATCTTACTACATCAAACTATTACAAAATGTCTACTTACTAAAAAGGAAACTGCTACTGTAATATCAGCCAGTCAAGCATATACAGCAAGACACTATTTCAATTCACTTTGATCAGGTTATCATCCCAAGACTCAGACAAGGGCAAATAATCTCTTTGTATAAATAATGAAATTTATAACCAGATAGTTAATTGACTTTCCCGAGATAACTTTAATTGTGAATAGAGAAACACTCATTCTAAGAATTTTCATGGTCCGGGCACGGTGGCTCACACCTGTAATCCCAGCACTTTGGGCGGCTGAGGTGGGAGGATCACGAGGTCAGGAGTTTGAGACCAGCCTGGCCAGCGTAGTGAAACCCCGTCTCTACTAAAAATACAAAAAATTGGCTGGGTGCAGTGGCTCACGACTGTAATCCCAGCACTTTGGGAGGCTAAGGCAGGTGGATCACGAGGTCAGGAGATGGAGACCATCCTGGCTAACACGATGAAACCCCGTCTCTACTAAAAAATACAAAAAATTAGACAGGCGTGGTGGCAGGCACCTGTAGTCCCAGCTACTCGGGAGGCTGAGGCAGGAGAATAGCCTAAACCCAGGAGGCGGAGCTTGCAGTGGGCCAAGATCACGCCACTGCACTCCAGCCTGGGCGACAGAGTGAGACTCCGTCTCAAAAAAAAAACAAAAAAAAAAATCAGCTGGGCTTGGTGGCGGGTGCCTGTAATCCCAGCTACTTGGGAGGCTAAGGCAGGAGAATCGCTTGAAACTGGGAGGCGGAGGTTGCAGTGAGCCGAGACAATGCCACTGCACTCCAGCCCAGGCGGCAGTGCAAGGCTCTGTCTCAAAAAAAAAAAAAAAATTCTCATATTATGGGCTGAATGCTTGTGACCCTTCAAAATTTATATGTTGAAACCCTAACTCCCAACGTGATAGTATTAGTAGGTGGGGCTCTGGACAGGTAATTAGATTTAGATAAGGTTATCAGGGTAGGTTCCTCATGGTGAGATCAGTGCCTTACAAAGAGAGACCAGAGAGCTTGTTCACTCTCTCCAGCTCTCACATGTTCGCACTCTTGTGCGCATTCTCTCTCCCTCTCTCTCTCTCTGGCTCTCTCTTGCTCTCGCTCTCTCCTCCTCCCCTTCTCTCTGCCATATAAGGATAGAACAAAAAGGCAGTCATCTTGTTCTATCTTTACGTGGCAGAGTGAGAGGGCCAGGAAGATGGCCCTCACCATGATGGCACCCTGGTATGGGACTTCCGGTCTCCAGAACTGTGAGAAATAAATGCCTATTGTTTAAGCAACCTAATCTGTGGTATTTTGTTATAGCAGCCTGAGCTAAGACATTATGCTTTGAAGAAAATTGATAAACCATGTAAAGAGTATGGACAGGGCAATACACACTATTAAAAAAAATCCCAAGAAAGATTTAAGACCTTGGTTCTGATCAGCTGAAAATGACAAATGTAGAATTAGCTATATTGACAGCAGGATTTGTTCATTTTACATTGTCCTACACAGTCAGAGGCAACAAAATCTTATGAAGTCAGAGGCAACAAAATAAGTGGTTATAAATAGTTCAACATAAGGCAAGCTTATCTAAGAAGGGAATTTATATGCCTAGCACAGAATACTCTGAATTTTGTTGTGACCTACAGTTCAGTCTTTGGTTCTATTCTCTCTCTCTATGCTAACTTTCCTGGTAATCTCATCCAATTTCATCAATGGTTTCCAATTTAATATTTAAGCCAACTACCTCCAAATTTATATCTACAGTACAGATCTCTCTCCATCAATTTCCAGACCCATATATCCAACTGCCTCCTCACTATCTCCTTTTGGATATCTCAAAGACATCTCTAACTTGGCATACCATAACCAAATATTCTTCCTAAAATCTTCCTCATATTAGTTGATGACAACTCTGTCTTTCCATTTGCTCAAACCAAAAACCTTAGTCATCTTTGACTCTTCTTTCCCTCACCCCCCACATCTAGATCATCAGCAAATCCTATTAATCCTGCATTAAAATCACATTCAGTATTCAAGCAATTGTCACCACCTCCATAGCTACCAACCTGTCCAAGCTACCATCATCATTATCTTTCACCTAGATTATAGCAGTAGCCTCTGAACTGGTACACTGCTACTACAGTCTATTCTCAGGTGGAAACCAATAGGAGCTTTATAAAACTAAGCCATATAATATTAATCTTTTGCTCAAAATCCTTCAATGACTCCCTCATTTCACTTAGGGTAAGAGTCAAAATCCTTACAATGGTCTACAAAGCTGAGAATATTTAGCTAATATAGCTCCATCCTTCATGGATCTCCATCCCCTCCAGCAACCCCTTAATTCCACATCCCAACCATCTCCCTTGTTGTGTAACATCTCTGAGTTCATATCTGACTAATCTCCCCATCAGTAATTCAATTCCAGCCACAATGGCCTTTCTACTGGTCCTCACGCACACCTGGCTTGCTCTTGCCTTAGGGTCTTTGAACTGACAGGTCTCTGCCTAGAATGTTCTTCCCCTAGATATCTGTATGGTTTAACTCTCTCGCTGGAAGTCTTTTCTCACGTGTCATCTTCTCAATAAAACCTAAGCATATCATCGTATTTTAAATGTAACCCCCAGATCTTTCTATTCCTCTTTTTCTGTTCTACTTTAATTTTCCATTGTACTTATCACCTTCTAACATACTATATAATGTGTATTTATTATTTAGGGTCTGTCTCTCCTAGCTTGAATGTAAGTTCCACAAGGATCTTTGTCTTCTTTGTTCCATGATGTATCCCAAGGACCTAGAGCAGTGCCTAGCACTTAACAGAAGTTCAAAAAAAAAAAAAAAAAAAAAAAACTGTTACATTAATAAATGAAAAAGATAAATAAATGAATTCATGAAAAAGGGCTGTCATATATACATGTTAATGCTGCTTTTATTTTTAAACAGTCAACTTTCTTAGTAGGTTAAGAGTAAAAATTTAATTTTACTAGCTCTCACAAAAAAGTCAGATCTGCTGTTTTTGCTAAGTGGGAAGAATTTAACGGAATTAAATGCATTACCTGTCACTTCTACCTCCTCAAAGTTAAGAGAAGAAATAGATTGACCGTGTTCATTATTATTATATTTCTAAAGGAAAATGTAAGCTACTTTGTGAATTTCTTCAAGGCAACCTATAATCTCATGTGTATACTATCCTAAAATAACTAAATATGTCCTTATATGTTATATGACTAACCCAGATAAAATACTTCAGATAAAATATTCATGAGTTTGAGTTGAAGGATTTTACACTTTTCCAAGTCAAACAGAACTACCAAGTTTTTACAACTTGAATGCCAGAGTTTAAGTGCGTTTTCTGGTAGTCAATACTGCCACCCAATGGTAAATGTTAAAATCTAAAACCAAAGGATTGAAACAAAATAAGACCAAGATTCCAAGAACCAATGCTTGATAAAATAACATTTTAAATGTTCAGATTCAATTGCTTCTCTCAATGTTCAGAAGTAATTATACAGGAAGTAAATAACATAGTTTATTAGAGTAATAATTTTATAAAACATCTCTAATTGAATGTCTACATATCACTATACTAGTAAACTAATACATTTCTAATTCATTCATTCAATAACCACAACACATTCAAGTGGCTAGTACCTGCCATGCACTATATTAGGTTCTGGAAATCCAAAGATGATCAAAACATAATCATTCTTAACTTCTTGGAGTTTATATTCCACTGGGAAAGATAATCAACAAATCATACAAGCACATAATTATAAACTGTGATAAATGATACAAATTTAAAAGATAGGGTCCTATGACAGCATATTACAGGGGGATCTGGCCTGGACTTAGAATATGAATGGGGTAAGGGTTTTCTAGGAAGAACTTTGGGATTAAGAAAGGTCTTGAGATAGTGAGGGACAAAGAGCATCTGAGAAACTGGAGTAAGTTACAATAAAGTGTGACTGTAAATAAAGATCAGAGGCACTATGCAACAAAACTATTAAATTACATGATTTACATTTCCAGATACTGTATTTCAATCAATAATTTAAGAGTTTAAAACAGCCAACTTCAATCCTTAGATGAGAACTGTACCTGAATTGAATTAAAAAGGAATACTAAAAACATAAAAATGTCCTGAAGACATTTAAAAGAATCAAGCAATAGGATTGAGCAGGACATTCTGGAATAGAAAAGGAACAGGAACAATTTGATAATAGTTAAGCAACTGTCTTATATATAAATGACGGTGACCTGTTTTTCACTGTTCTCTGTAGAATAGGGAAAAAAAATCTGTTGTAATACATTAAGAAAAAATTGTATGCTGAAGCCTGCTGGTTTGTCTCTTAACCTGTCTACTCCTACATCTAGTCCACATTGCAAAGTTTCTCTGAGTAGACATGAGAGAACAAATTAGCCAATTCCTTGTTAATTATGGTAACAATCTATAGTTAAAAATATATTATTTGAATTTTTTATTTCTTTGGGAATCTCAATCATTTGAATCTCCTTTCCTATGTTTGGGAGAATCCTTTATTGTGTGAATTTTGTTCAGAAAGAGAACCTCTTTTACTACATATAACAGAAAAGTTAAATTCCCTATTTCGTATCTCTAGGCAGCCACGGTATGGACAAGACCTAGGTTTAGCCAAGCAGATACTATTAAGCAGGACTCAGTCTTAATAAGTGATGCAAAGATGTAAAGACAATTTACAGTTCTTTCTCTCCATTCCTGTAGCATGCAGCACCTACTGTAAGGGTGCCAGTGGTAGTAACCCAGGATCCTGTGGCAATGACAAGAATATCCTACTCAAACTTTCCTTTGGCTTCATCTTTGCTGTAGGCTAGGCTTTCTTTGTATCTGGCCTCTTTCCAACAATAGTTTATCCAGTCTTCTCATTTCTCCTGTGAGCTACTCAATATCCTTTTGTATTATTCAGAGAACAGGTTGAGAGAAGAAAAATAAGTTGCTGAAATAAGGTAAAAGCTTATTTCTATCTAATGAACATTCTAGAGATGAATGGGCCAGTGCTACTTATTATAGTTGTTGCCATTTATCAGCCATAGGAAAATATCTGAATGATCTAATATTTGCATAGATTTTCTGCTCACATCCTACCAATCTAAACTTAGTAACTGATATGGTTTGGTTGTGTCCTCACCCAAATCTCATCTTGAATTCCCACATGTTATGGAAGGGACCCAGTAGGAGGTAACTGAAACATGGGGGTAGGTCTTTCCTGTGCTCTTCTCGTGATAGCAAGTAAGTCTCACAAGAGCTGAGACTCTTTTCTCTTGTCTGCCGCCATGTGAGACACACCTTACACCTTCCACCTTCCACCATGATTGTGAGGCCTCCGCAACCATGTGGAACTGTAAGTCCATTAAATCTCTTTGTTTTGTATATTGCTTGGTCTCAGGTATGTCTTTATCAGCAGTGTGAAAACAGACTAATACAGTAAATTGGTACCAGTAGAGTGGAGCGCGGCTGAAAAGATACCCGAAAATGTAGAAGTGACTTTGGAACTGGGTAACAGGCAGAGGTTGGAACGCTTTGAAGGGCTCAGAAGAAGACAGAAAAATGTGGGAAAATGTGGACTCCCTAGAGACTTGTTGAATGACTTTGACAAAAATGCTGATAATGATATGGACAATGAATCCACGCTGAGGTGGTGTCAGATGGAGATGAGGAGGAACTTGTTGGGAAATGGAACAAAGGTGACTCTTGTTTTGTTTTAGCAAAGAGATTGGTGGCATTTTGCCCCTGCCCTAGAGATTTGTGGAACTTTGAACTTGAGAGAGATGATTTAGGGTATCTGGTGGAAGAAATTTCTAAGCAGCAAAGCATTCAAGATGTGACTTAGATGCTGTTAAAGGCATTCAGTTTTAAAAGGGACACACAGCATAAAAGTTTGGAAAATGTGCAGCCTGAAAATGCCATAGAAAAGAAAATCCCATTTTATAAGGAGAAAGCTGGCTGCAGAAATTTGCATAAGTAATGAGGAGCTGAATGTTAATCACCAAGACAATGGAGAAAATGTCTCCAGGGCATATCAGTGGTCTTCACAGCAGCCCCTCCCATTACAGGCCCAGAGGCCTACGAGGAAAAGATGGCTTCATAGGTCAGGCCCAGGGCCCCCTTGCTCTGTGCAGCCTAGGGACTTGGTACCCTGCATTCCAGCCACTCCAGCCATGGCTAAAAAGGGCCAAGGTACAGTTCTGGATGTTGCTTCAGAGGGTGAAAGCCCCAGGCCTTGGCAGCTTCCACGTGGTGTTGAGCCTTCAGGTACATGCAAGTCAAAAATTGAGGTTTGGGAACCTCCACCTAGATTTCAGAGGATGTATGAAAATGCCTGGATACCCAGGCAGAAGTCTGCTGCAGGGGCAGGGCCCTCATGGAGAACCTCTGCTAGGGCAGTGCAGAAGGGAAACATAGGGTTGGACCCCCACACAGAGTCCCTACTGGGGCACCACCTAGTGGAGCTGTGAGAAGAGGGCCACTGTCCTCGAGACCCCAGAATGGTAGATCCACCAACAGCTTGCACCATGTGCCTGGAAAAGCCACAGACACTCAATGCCAGACCCTGAAAGCAAGTGGGAGGCGGGACTAAACCCTGCAATGCCCAAGACCATGGGAGTCCACCTCTTGCATCAGCGTGACCCAGATGTGAGACCTGGAGTCAAAGGAGATCATTCTGGAGCTTTAAGGTTTGACTGCCCTGCTGGATTTCAGACTTGCATGGGACCTGTAGCCCCTTTGCTTTGCCAATTTCTCCCATTTGGAATGGCTGTATTTACCCAATGGCTGTACCCCAATTGTTATCTAGGAAGTAACTAACTTGCTTTTGATTTTACAGGCTCATAGGCAGAAGGGACTTGCCTTGTCTCAGATGAGACTTAGGACTTTAGAGTTAATGCTGAAATGAGTTACGACTTCGGGGGACTGTTGGGAAGGCATCATTGGTTTTGAAATGTGAGGACATGAGATGTGGGAGGGGCTGGGGCGGAATGATATGGTTTGGCTGTGTCCCCACCCAAATCTCATCTTGAATTCTCATGTGTTGTGGGAGGGACCCAGTAGGAGGTAACTGAATCATGGGGGCAGGTCTTTCCCATGCTATTCTCATGATAGCGAATAAGTCTCACAAGATCTGATGGTTTTAAAAGGGGGAAGCTTCCCTGTACAAGCTCTCTTATCTTGTCTGCTGCCATGTGAGACATGCCTTCCACCTTCTGCCATGATTGTGAGGCCTCCCCAGCCATGTGGAATTGTAAGTCCATTAAATCTCTTTCTTTTGTAAATTGCCCAGTCTTGGGTATGTCTTTATCAACAGCATAAAACAGACTAATACAGTAACATAGCCATACCAGCTGCAAGGCAGCATGAGAAATTTGGTATGTAGATGGAAGGCCATGTGCTGAACTAAACGAGAATTCTATTACTAAAATGAATGGAAGAATGAATGCCGGGAGACAGCAGTCTCTGTCTCTGCATACTTTCCAATAACTGACTTTTCTGCTCAAGTAAGCCAGATTGTTTCTGTTGCTTTCAACCAAAGACCTCCCAACATTCAGAGGTTTTTTTTGAGATGGATTTTCATTCTTGTTGCCCAGGCTGGAGTGCAATGGTGCGATCTTGGCTCACAACCTCCACCTCCTGGGTTCAAGTGATTCTCCTTGCCTCAGCCTCCTCAGATTTTTTAAAAGTTATATAAAACAGAGAAACATGCAGCTACTCGGAAAGGAGTTGGTGGGAGGAACATCACACTTTGGAATCTACTTTGAAAATTACTGTTCTATTGTATTCTTTACACATGAACATGAATTCAATTTGTTATATCTTGCTTTTCATGTCTTATAAAAGTTGCTCTTCTATCCCAATGTTTGGAAACCATTTTAAGAGATCATTGCTTTTCAAAGTTGCTTTTTTCCCTCAGGTGACTTATTAAAATTTAAACAAATTTTACAGAAGCAACCAAGATGTCCTTCAGTAGGTGAATGGATAAACAAACTGTGGTACATCCACACAACGGAACATTATTCGGTGCTGAAAAGGAATTAGCTATCAAGCCATAAAAAGACATGGAGGAAACTTAAACATACCTTGTCAAGTCAAAAAGGCCAATCATAAAAAGCTACATACTGTATGATTACAACTATATGATATTTGGGAAAAGGCAAAATTGTGGAGACAGTAAAAAGAGCAGTGGTTGGCAGGGGTAGGGGGAGGAAAGAATGAATAGGCAGAGCATAGGGGGTTTTTAGGTTAAACAAACTATTCTGTTGATACTATAATGGTGGATATATGTAATGATACATTTGTCCAAACCCACAGAATGTCCAACACTAACAGTGAACCCTAATGTAAACTATGACTTTGGTTGATAACGATTTGTCAGTGTGAGCTCATGAACTGTAAGGAATATACACTCTAGTGGGAGATACTGATAATGAGAGAAGCTGTATATGCACTGGGGCAGGAGGTAAATGGGAATTCTTTGTACCTTCTGCTCAATTTTCCTGTGAACCTCAAACTACTCTTAAAAATGAAGTCTTTTTTTTTTATTTTACTGTCATAGAAGCAGATGAGTCTACACAGGTCCCTATACTTTTAGTCATATATTTAATATGTATATATCATTATCTTTGACAACTATACATTATGACAAAATTAAATATTATACAACAAACTTGTGTGCCCTTGAGTAGTCCCACCTACTCTAAAGGCCAAGGTAGGAGGATCACTGGAGCCCAGGAGTTTGAGACCAGCCTGAGCAACATAGAAAGACCTCATCTCTACAAAAAAAAAAATGTAATTAGCTGGGAATGGTAGTGTGCAACCTGTGGTGCCAGCTACTCAGGAGGTTGAGGTGGGAGGATCATTTCAGCATGGAAGGTCAATGCTGCAAAGAGCTGTGATCATGCCACTGCACTCTAGCCTGAGCCACAGAGTGAGATCCTAACTCCAAGAAAAAGAAAAACCAAAGAAAAAAATGACACACAAAGACCAGGTAGGTTAAACAAAAGAGAAATGTTAGGAAGGAACTCAAGACTTCACATAGTTTGAAGTCAGGTAGTGTGATGCCTCCAGCTTTGTTCTTTTAGCTTAGGATTGACTTGGCAATGTGGGCTCTTTTTTGGTTCCATATGAACTTTAAAGTAGTTTTTTCCAATTCTGTGAAGAAAGTCATTGGTAGCTTGATGGGGATGGCCTTGAATCTATAAATTACCTTGGGCAGTATGGCCATTTTCACAATATTGATTCTTCCTGTCCATGAGCATGGAATGTTCTTCCATGTTTGTGTCCTCTTTTATTTCGTTGAGCAGTGGTTTGTAGTTCTCCTTGAAGAGGTCCTTCACATCCCTTGTAAGTTGGATTCCTAGGTATTTTATTCTCTTTGAAGCAATTGTGAATGGGAGTTCACTCATGATTTGGCTCTCTGTTTGAATGTTATTGGTGTATAAGAATGCTTGTGATTTTTGCACATTGATTTCGTATCCTGAGATTTTGCTGAAGTTGCTTATCAGCTTAGGAGATTTTGGGCTGAGATGATGGGGTTTTCTAAATATACAATCATGTCATCTGCAAACAAGGACAATTTCACTTCCTCTTTTCCTAATTGAATACCCTCTATTTCTTTCTCCTGCCTGATTGCCCTGGCCAGAACTTCCAACACTATGTTGAATAGGAGTGGTGAGAGAGGGCATCCCTGTCTTGTGCCAGTTTTCAAAGGGAATGCTTCCAGTTTTTGCCCATTCAGTATGATATTGGCTGTGGGTTTGTCACAAACAGCTCTTATTATTTTGAGATACGTCCCATCAATACCTAATTTATTGACAGTTTTTAGCACGAAGGGCTGTTGAATTTTGTCGAAGGCCTTTTCTGCATCTATTGGGATAATCATGTGGTTTTTGTCTTTGGTTCTGTTTATATGCTGGATTACGTTTATTGATTTGCATATGTTGAACCAGTCTTGCATCCCAGGGATGAAGCCCACTTGATCATGGTGGATAAGCTTTTTGATGTGCTGCTGGATTCGGTTTGCCAGTATTTTATTGAGGATTTTTGCATTGATGTTCATCAGGGATATTGGTCTAAAATTCTCTTTTTTTGTTGTGTCTCTGCCAGGCTTTGGTATCAGGATGATGCTGGCCTCATAAAATGAGTTAGGGAGGATTCCTTCTTTTTCTATTGATTGAAATAGTTTCAGAAGGAATGGTGCCAGCTCCTCCTTGTACCTCTGGTAGAATTCGACTGTGAATCCGTCTGATCCTGGACATTTTTTGGTTGGTAGGCTATTAATTATTGCCTCAATTTCAGAGCCTGTTATTGGTCTATTCAGAGATACAACTTCTTCCTAGTTTAGTCTTGGGAGAGTGTATGTGTCCAGGAATTATCCATTTCTTCTAGATTTTCTAGTTCATTTGCGTAGAGGTGTTTATAGTATTCTCTGATGGTAGTGTGTATCTCTGTGGGATCGGTGGTGATACCCCTTTATCATTTTTTATTGCATCTATTTGATTCTTCTCTCTTTTCTTCTTTATTAGTCTTGCTAGCAGCCTATGAATTTTGTTGATCTTTTCAAAAAACCAGCTCCTGGATTCATTGATTTTTTGAAGGGTTTTTGTGTCTTTATCTCCTTCAGTTCTGCTCTGATCTTAGATATTTCTTGCCTTCCGCTAGCTTTTGAATGTGTTTGCTCTTGCTTCTCTAGTTCTTTTAATTGTGATGTTAGAGTGTCTATTTTAGATCTTTCCTGCTTTCTCTTGTGGGCATTTAGTGCTATAAATTTCCCTCTACACACTGCTTTAAATGTGTCCCAGAGATTCTGGTATGTTGTGTCTTTGTTCTCATTGGTTTCAAAGAACATCTTTATTTCTGCCTTCATTTCATTATGTACCCAGTAGTCATTCAGGAGGAGGTTGTTCAGTTTCCATGTAGTTGAGCGGTTTTGAGTGAGTTTCTTAATCCTGAGTTCTAGTTTGATTGCACTGTGGTCTGAGAGACAGCTTGTTATAATTTCTGTTCTTTCACATTTGCTGAGGAGAGCTTTACTTCCAACTATGTGGTCAATTTTGGAGTAAGTGTGATGTGGTGCTGAGAAGAATGTATATTCTGTCGATTTGGGGTGGAGAGTTCTGTAGATGTCTATTAGGTCCGCTTGGTGCAGAGCTGAGTTCAATTCCTGGATATCCTTGTTAACCTTCTATCTCGTTGATCTGTCTAATGTTGACAGTGAGGTGTTAAAGTCTCCCATTATTATTGTGTGGTAGTCTAAGTCTTTTTGTGGGCCTCTAAGGACTTGCTTTATGTATCTGGGTGCTCCTGTATTGGGTGCATATAAATTTAGGATAGTTAGCTCTTCTTGTTGAATTGGTCCCTTTACCATTATGTCATGGCCTTCTTTGTCTCTTTGATCTTTCTTGGCTTAAAGTCTGTTTTATCAGAGACTAGGATTGCAACCCCAGCCTTTTTTTGTTTTCCATTTGCTACCTGACTTCAAACTATACTACAAGGCTATAGTAACCTATATAGCATGGTACTAGTACCAACACAGAGACATAGACCAATGGAACAGAACAGAGCCCTCAAAAATAATACCACACATCTACAACCATCTGATCTTTGACAAACCTGACAAAAACAAGAAATGGGGAAAGGATTCCCTATTTAATAAATGATGCTGGGAAAACTGGCTAGCCATATGTAGAAAGCTGAAACTCGATCCCTTCCTTACACCTTATACAAAAATTAATTCAAGATGGATTAAACACTTAAATGTTGGACCTAAAACCATAAAAACCCTAGAGGAAAACCTAGGCAATACCATTCAGGACACAGGCATGGGCAAGGACTTCATGTCTAAAGCACCAAAAGCAATGGCAACAAAAGCCAAAACTGACAAATGGGATCTAATTAAACTAAAGAACTTCTGCACTGCCAAAGAAACTACCATCAGAGTGAACAGGCAACCTACAGAATGGGAGAAAATTTTTGCAATCTACTCATCTGCCAAAGAACTCAAACAAATTCACAAGAAAAAAACAAACAGGGAGTTGGTGGAGCCAAGATGGCCGAATAGGAACAGCTCCGGTCTCCAGCTCCCAGCCCCAGCGACACAGAAGACGGGTGATTTCTGCATTTCTGCTTGAGGTACCGGTTTCATCTCACTAGGGAGTGCCTAACAGTGGGTTCAGGACAGTCGGTGAAGCGCACTGTGCGCGAGCCGAAGCAGGGCGAGGCATTGCCTCACTCGGGAAGCGCAAGGGGTCAGGGAGTTCCCTTTCCTAGTCAAAGAAAGGGAAAACAGACGGCACCTGGAATATCGGGTCAGTCCCGTCCTAATACTGCGCTTTTCCAACGGGCCTGGAAAACGGCACACTAGGAGATTGTGTCCCGCACCTGGCTCGGAGGGTCCTATGCCCACAGAGTCTTGCTGATTGCTAGCACAGCAGTCTGAGATCACGCTGCAAGGCGGCAACGAGGCTGGGGGAGGGGCGCCCGCCATTGCCCAGGCTTGCTTAGGTAAACAAAGCAGCCAGGAAGCTCGAACTGGGTGGAGCCCACCACAGCTCAAGGAGGCCCGCCTGCCTCTGTAGGCTCCACCTCTGGGGGCAGGGCACAGACAACCAAAAACTCAGCGAGAACCTCCACAGCCTTAAATGTCCCTGTCTGACTGACAGCTTTGAAGAGAGTAGTGGTTCTCCCAGCACGCAGCTGGAGATCTGAGAACGGACAGACTGCCTCCTAAAGTGGGTCCCTCACCCCTGAGCAGCCTAACTGGGAGGCACCCCCCCAGTGGGACAGACTGACACCTCATTCAACCGGGTACTCCTCTGAGACAAAACTTTCAGAGGAACTATCAGACAGCTGAATTTGTGGTCTCACGAAAATCCGCTGTTCTGCAGCCACCGCTGCTGACACCCAGCCAAACAGGGTCTGGAGTGGACCTCTAGTAAACTCCAACAGACCTGCAGCTGAGGGTCTTGTCTGGTAGAAGGAAAATTAACAAACAGAAAGGGCATCCACACCAAAAACCCATCTGTACATCACCATCATCGAAGACAAAAAGTAGACAAAACCACAAAGATGGGGAAAAAACAGACCAAAAAAACTGGAAACTCTAAAAAACAGAGCACCTCTCCTCCTCCAAAGGAACGCAGTTCCTCACCAGCAACGGAACAAAGCTGGATGGAGGATGACTTTGATGAGTTGAGAGAAGAAGGCTTCAGACGATCAAACTACTCTGAGCTACGAGAGGAAATTCAAAACAATAGCAAAGAAGTTAAAAACTTTGAAAAAAAATTAGAAGAATGGATAACTAGAATAACCAATGGAGAGAAGGGCTTAAAGGAGATGATGGAGCTGAAAGCCAAGTTTCGAGAACTACGCGAAGAATGCAGAAGCCTCAGTAGCAGATGCGATCAACTGGAAGAAAGGGTATCGCTGATAGAAGATGAAATGAATGAAATGAAGAGAGAAGGGAAGTTTAGAGAAAAAAGAATAAAAAGAAATGAACAAAGCCTCCAAGAAATTTGGGACTATGTGAAAAGACCAAACCTACGTCTGATTGGTGTACCTGAAAATGATGGGGAGAATGGAACCAAGTTGGAAAACACTCTGCAAGATGTTATCCAGGAGAACTTCCCCAATCTAGCAAGGCAGGCCAGCATTCAGATTCAGGAAATACAGAGAACGCCACAAAGATACTCCTCGAGAAGGGCAACTCCAAGACACATAATTGTCAGATTCACCAAAGTGGAAATGAAGGAAAAAATGTTAAGGGCAGCCAGAGAGAAAGGTCGGGTTACCCACAAAGGGAAGCCCATCAGACTAACAGCTGATCTCTCAGCAGAAACTCTACAAGCCAGAAGAGAGTGGGGGCCGATATTCAACATTCTTAAAGAAAAGAATTTTCAACCCAGAATTTCCTATCCCGCCAAACTAAGCTTCATAAGTGAAGGAGAAATAAAATACTTTACAGACAAGCAAACGCTGAGTGATTTTGTCACCACCAGGCCTGCCCTAAAAGAGCTCCTGAAGGAAGCACTAAACATGGAAAGGAACAACCGGTACCAGCCCCTGCAAAAACATGCCAAATTGTAAAGACCATCGAGGCTAGGAAGAAACTATAGCAACTAATGAGCAAAATAACCAACTAACATCATAATGACAGGATCAGATTCACACATAACAATATTAACGTTAAATGTAAATGGGCTAAATGCTCCAATCAAAAGACACAGACTGGCAAACTGGATAAGGAGTCAGGACCCATCAGTGTGCTGTATTCAGGAAACCCATCTCACGTGCAGAGACACACATAGACTCAAAATAAAGGGATGGAGGAAGATCTATCAAGCAACTGGAAAACAAAAAAAGGCAGGGGTTGCAATCCTAGTCTCTGATAAAATAGACTTTAAACCAACAAAGATCAAAAGAGACAAAGAAGGCCATTACATAATGGTAAAGGGATCAATTCAACAAGAAGAGCTAACTATCCTAAATATATATGCACCCAACACAGGAGCACCCAGATTCATAAAGCAAGTCCTCAGTGACCTACAAAGGGACTTAAACTCCCACACAATAATAATGGGAGATTTTAACACCCCACTGTCAGCATTAGACAGATCAACGAGACAGAAAGTTAACAAGGATATCCAGGAATTGAACTCAGCTCT
This sequence comes from Symphalangus syndactylus, assembly GCF_028878055.3. Classification (NCBI taxonomy): domain Eukaryota; kingdom Metazoa; phylum Chordata; class Mammalia; order Primates; family Hylobatidae; genus Symphalangus; species Symphalangus syndactylus. Next base: position 23,324,265 of record NC_072424.2, read on the forward strand.
ACATAAAGTGGACCTAATAGACATCTACAGAACTCTCCACCCCAAATCAACAGAATATACATTTTTTTCAGCACCACACCACATCTATTCCAAAATTGACCACATAGTTGGAAGTAAAGCTCTTCTCAGCAAATGTAAAAGAACAGAGATTATAACAAACTGTCTCTCAGACCACAGTGCAATCTAACTAGAACTCAGGATTAAGAAACTCAGTCAAAACCGCTCAACTACATGGAAACTGAACAACCTGCTCCTGAATGACTATTGGGTACATAATGAAATGAAGGCAGAAATAAAGATGTTCTTTGAAACCAACGAGAACAAAGACACAACATACCAGAATCTCTGGGACACGTTCAAAGCAGTGTGTAGAGGGAAATTTATAGCACTAAATGCCCACAAGAGAAAGCAGGAAAGATCCAAAATTGACACCCTAACATCACAATTAAAAGAACTAGAAAAGCAAGAGCAAACACATTCAAAAGCTAGCAGAAGGCTAGAAATAACTAAAATCAGAGCAGAACTGAAGGAAATAGAGACACAAAAAACCCTTCAAAAAATTAATGAATCTAGGAGCTGGTTTTTTGAAAAGATCAACAAAATTGATGGACCGCTAGCAAGACTAATAAAGAAGAAAAGAGAGAAGAATCAAATAGATGCAATAAAAAATGAAAAAGGGGATATCACCACCGATCCCACAGAAATACAATCTACCATCAGAGAATACTACAAACACCTCTATGCAAATAAACTAGAAAATCTGGAAGAAATGGATAAATTCCTCGACAAATACACCCTCCCAAGACTAAACCAGGAAGAAGTTGAATCTCTGAATAGACCAATAACAGGTTCTGAAATTGTGGCAATAATCAATAGCTTACCAACCAAAAAGAGTCCAGGACCTGATGGATTCACAGCTGAATTCTACCAGAGGTACAAGGAGGAACTGGTACCATTCCTTCTGAAACTATTCCAATCGATAGAAAAAGAGGGAATCCTCCCTAACACATTTTACGAAGCCAGCATCGTCCTGATACCAAAACCTGGCAGAGACATAACCAAAAAAGAGAATTTCAGACCAATATCCTTGATGAACATTGATGCAAAAATCCTCAATAAAATACTGGCAAACCGAATCCAGCAGCACATCAAAAAGCTTATCCACCATGATCAAGTGGGCTTCATCCCTGGGATGCAAGGCTGGTTCAACATACGCAAATCAATAAATGTAATCCAGCATATAAACAGAACCAAAGACAAAAACCACATGATTATCTCAATAGATGCAGAAAAGGCCTTTGACAAAATTCAACAACCCTTCATGCTAAAAACTCTCAATAAATTAGGTATTGATGGGACGTATCTCAAAATAATAAGAGCTATCTACGACAAACCCACAGCCAATATCATACTGAATGGGCAAAAACTGGAAGCATTCCCTCTGAAAACTGGCACAAGACAGGGATGCCCTCTCTCACCGCTACTATTCAACATAGTGCTGGAAGTTCTGGCCAGAGCAATCAGGCAAGAGAAGGAAATAAAGGGTATTCAATTAGGAAAAGAGGAAGTCAAATTGTCCCTGTTTGCAGATGACATGATTGTATATCTAGAAAACCCCATTGTCTCAGCCCAAAATCTCCTTAAGCTGATTAGCAACTTCAGCAAAGTCTCAGGATACAAAATTAATGTACAAAAATCACAAGCATTCTTGTACACCAATAACAGACAAACAGAGAGCCAAATCATGAGTGAACTCCCATTCACAATTGCTTCAAAGAGAATAAAATACCTAGGAATCCAACTTACAAGGGACGTGAAGGACCTCTTCAAGGAGAACTACAAACCACTGCTCAATGAAATAAAAGAGGATACAAACAAATGGAAGAACATTCCATGCTCATGGGTTGGAAGAATCAATATCGTGAAAATGGCCATACTGCCCAAGCTAATTTATAGATTCAATGCCATCCCCATCAAGCTACCAATGACTTTCTTCACAGAATTGGAAAAAACTACTTTAAAGTTCATATGGAACCAAAAAAGAGCCCGCATCGCCAAGTCAATCCTAAGCCAAAAGAACAAAGCTGGAGGCATCACGCTACCTGACTTTAAACTATACTACAAGGCTACAGTAACCAAAACAGCATGGTACTGGTACCACAACAGAGACATAGATCAATGGAACAGAACAGAGCCCTCAGAAATGATGCCGCATAGCTACAACTATCTGATCTTTGACAAACCTGACAAAAACAAGAAATGGGGAAAGGATTCCCTATTTAATAAATGGTGCTGGGAAAACTGGCTAGCCATATGTAGAAAGCTGCAACTGGATCCCTTCCTTACACCTTATACAAAAATTAATTCAAGATGGATTAAAGACTTATATGTTAGACCTAAAACCATTAAAATCCTACAAGAAAACCTAGGCAATACCATTCAGGACATAGGCGTGGGCAAGGACTTCATGTCTAAAACACCAAAAGCAATGGCATCAAAAGCCAAAATCGACAAATGGGATCTCATTAAACTAAAGAGCTTCTGCACAGCAAAAGAAACTATCATCAGAGTGAACAGGCAACCTACACAATGGGAGAAAATTTTTGCAACCTACTCATCTGACAAAGGGCTAATATCCAGAATCTACAATGAACTCAAACAAATTTACAAGAAAAAAACAAACAACCCCATCAAAAAGTGGGCAGAGGACATGAACAGACACTTCTCAAAAGAAGACATTTATGCAGCCAAAAAACACATGAAGAAATGCTCCTCATCACTGGCCATCAGAGAAATGCAAATCAAAACCACAGTGAGATACCATCTCACACCAGTTAGAATGGCCATCATTAAAAAATCAGGAAACAACAGGTGCTGGAGAGGATGTGGAGAAATAGGAACACTTTTACACTGTTGGTGGGACTGTAAACTAGTTCAACCATTGTGGAAGTCAGTGTGGCGATTCCTCAGGGATCTCGATCTAGAAATACCATTTGACCCAGCCATCCCATTACTGGGTATATACCCAAAGGACTATAAATCATGCTGCTATAAAGACACATGCACACGTATGTTTATTGCGGCACTATTCACAATAGCAAAGAGTTGGAACCAACCCAAATGTCCAACAACGATAGACTGGATTAAGAAAATGTGGCACATATACACCATGGAATACTATGCAGCCATAAAAAATGATGAGTTCGTGTCCTTTGTAGGGACATGGATGAAACTGGAAAACATCATTCTCAGTAAACTATCGCAAGGACAAAAAACCAAACACCGCATGTTCTCACTCATAGGTGGGAATTGAACAATGAGAACTCATGGACACAGGAAGGGGAACATCACGCTCCGGGGACTGTTGTGGGGTGGGGGGAAGGGGGAGGGACAGCATTAGGAGATACACCTAATGCTAAATGACGAATTAATGGGTGCAGGAAATCAACATGGCACATGGATACATATGTAACAAACCTGCACATTGTGCACATGTACCCTAAAACCCTAAAGTATAATAAAAAAAAAAAAAAAAAAAAAAAACAACCCCATCAAAAAATAGGCAAAGGATATGAACAGACACTTTTCAAAAGAAGACATTTAGGCAGCCAACAGAAACATGAAAAAATGTTCATCATCACTAGCCATCAGAGAAATGCAAATGAAAACCACAATGAGATACCATCTCACACCAGTTAGAATGGCGATCATTAAAAAGTCAGGAAACAACAGGTGCTGGAGAGGATGTGGAGAAATAGGAACACTTTTACACTGTTGGTGGGACTGTAAACTAGTTCAACCATTGTGGAAGACAGTGTGGCGATTCCTCAAGGATCTAGAACTAGAAATACCATTTGACCCAGCCATCCCATTACTGGGTATATACCCAAAGGATTATAAATCATGCTGCTATAAAGACACATGCACACGTATGTTTATTGTGGCGCTATTCACAATAGCAAAGACTTGGAACCAATCCAAATGTCCATCAATGATAGACTGGGTTAAGAAAATGTGGCACATATACACCATGGAATACTATACAGCCATAAAAAATGATGAGTTCATGTCCTTTTTAGGGACATGGATGAAGCTGGAAACCATCATTCTCAGCAAACTATCACAATGACAAAAAACCAAACACCACATGTTCTCACTCATAGGTGGGAATTGAACAATGAGAACACTTGGACACAGGAAGGGGAACGTCACACACCGGGGCCTGTTCTGGGGTGCGGGGAGAGGGGAGGGATAGAATTAGGAGATATACCTAATGTAAATGACGAGTTAATGGGTTCAGCACACCAACATGGCACATGTATACATATGTAACAAACCTGCACATTGTGCACATGTGCCCTAGAACTTAAAGTATAATAAAAACAAATAAATAAATAAATAAATAAATAAAGGACTTAATATAAAGCTTGGTTTTTCCTCTGTGTTATCTTAATAAAACCCAAGTTTCTAGAGGGTAACACTCATTTTTAAAAAATATACATTAGGCATAGAGCCAAACAGAATAAGTAAAGTCACGCAACAACAAAGGATAAAATATAATGGAGGTAACAACAATCAGTTACTCTAACCTAAATAACCCAGTTCCAAATAACACCTTGTATAAAACTACCAGATTTTGAACCTCATAAAGATTGCCTTGGCAGTCCGCATTTTCAAATGTCTCTCATTCTTTGATCATTCCCCATTTGTCCTAGAAGCAAATCTATCTCTTCTTCTTACCTCACTGATTCCTTTCCATTCTATATATATCTGAAATAAAAACATCATTTTCCCCTAAATGATTTTGCTCACAATCCTACCTGCTTTGGAGCTATGCTTCCTTAAATACAGAATCAGGATCAGGTTTGAGGCACAAAGTAACCAGTCTGCACATAATTTGTCTTGAAAACACCAGATTATCTCATTTACAAGCCCTCCTTCAAACATATCAATTCAGAAATCATTTCCTTAATTATTAAGAAAATGGTATAAAATTGTCTTATTTCTGCATTTTATAATTTACAAAGCACTTTCACACTATTCTCCATATAAAATATATGTAGTTATAAATATATGTGTATATATGCATACACACACACATACACACACACAGACAAGTATTTCTTAGACTACTGATTTTGTAACTTTGCTTTAAAAGTGAACATACCCAGTATTTGCTTCCCCATTCCCATTTGCTTATAGACATATTAGATTCAGGAATTCTTATGATTTGGGACATTACTGATAAGAATAATAGGATATGAAAAGGCCAAAAAAAAAGGCCAGAAAAAAATTCTTAATACTTTGAACCAGATCTATATTACAAGACTCACAGAAAATAAAACATTTCAAAGAAGGACTAATGAAAGTAAGTAAAAAACAGAAAAGGGGACAGAGTTGTTCACAGAGAATATTATACAAACGTATTCCTCATTTGCTTTTAAGACTGCTGAAATGAGATGGAGACTAATAGCAATTGAAGACCAGTTTGAAAAATACTGTGTGTATGCGATATATTTCTATTTCTCAGGCCTTAAATATAATATGGATACACCACTGTCTCTATAGAAAAGACAGTTATTTTAGTTTCATGACAGAAATGAAAATAAAATTACATCTCAAGGCACTTTTGGGGGGAAGAAAAGTCACAAATAATTAAAAGAGTCACTTAAAATACATGTCCCTATAATTATAGAACATTTAGAAATTTGTATCTGTCATAATTGCAATTGGTAACCAAATTCGATTTAATAAGAAATCATAGATCTTTTGTGCAGTTGAGAGACCTAATACATTTTAATGAGCTAACTAACATGAGTTTAAGACAGGCATAATTTACATAAAGCCTAAAATAATTCCTCTAAGTAAGTACTCAACATACCCAACAACACTTTTTTGAAAAGGTCATCTCAGGAATAATGAATACAACTACATGAAGAGTATGTTCTCTTTGGTTTTTAACTTGGGAACTATTGCTACTATTTATTACACTGTATTATAGTAACACATAATCAAGTACTTCAGGTTATGTAATTATTGAGTTAAATTTCCCTATTTCAACAGGATTAATATGTTGGTACAAAGGAAGCTCTTCATATGTAAATGTAACTAGCAAAAAGTAAGCTCTAGGTGGGTAGGTGTATGTATAACTAATCATATCTCTTAATTTCATAATGACAATTTTTATTATTTTATATACAGATAAATAAGCCAACATTCTTCACTGTAGTCTAAACTTAATATTTGATGATAGATATTTATAAAAATTACTTAGAAATTCTTTCCTAGGAATCTGACTTCTGCAATAGGCAGCTAAAATACTTTTAAAAATAGTCTAGTTCTTTTTAAAATAGCCACAAGATGTCAGCCTTTCCTAAGAAATAAGTTTCATATACTGCAGTCCCTTTGAACATTTTTGTAATATACTATTTATATTACCCTTATAAATCAAATTTGAATGCACCACATTAAATTCAGTGAAGTCACCAAATTTGGGGAGATTCAACAACAAATTACAGAAGACCATAATGATCACACACCTAACAATTCAGTTTCATATATAACTTCATTTAACCTTCAAAGTAGTATGGAGACAAAATCTTTGACAATTAATTCTATTTGTGACAAAAAGATTATTAAGAAGTTGATTATTAATCTGAACATTCTAAAAATAAAAGTAAATACATGAGGCTTGGGTGTGCAAACTATAACGAAACAAATGTGTGGAATTTGTATTAATCTATTACATATATGAGTCAATGTTTCAAAAGCCATCACACCACACGTGCTTACCTTGCCAACTATCATTGCAGACACATAATTTTTCTCCTGTCAGGTCACAGTAACCATGATCTGGACTGCCGCAATTGGCTTTACAGTAAGGAATATCACAAGCTTCACCCTTCCAGTATTTATCACATTCACAATATACTTGACTTGGAACAGAGACACTAGTTGTACACCTCCCATGCCCAGAGCAATTGTTAGGACAAGAATTGATTCTGTAAAATATAATTCATATATATTCAAATTCAAGGTAATTGAAAAAGAATTTTGGTTGCTACATCATAAACTTTATAATTTTTATACTGTGTCCTATGTGCTTATAAATGTAACAGAATTTCACAATGTAGTTTTAATTCCTTACCCTGTACCCTCTTACTCTTATGAAATTGTTAGTATTTATTTGCAGTTGGTCTTAGTTTATTCAACAGATTTACTTTGATACCAAGACTCCAAATGTCTAACGACTACATGCTCAACATCTGCAGGATCAGTACAGTTCCAAGCAAAATGTTTGTAAAGACTTAAGTACTCAAATGTTTTGATTGTATATTTTACAGAAAAAAATTAAATTCATGAAAATTCAAACTATATGAGAAGTCAAGATATAACTTGGTTGTATAATATTTAAAGAGCATGCTATCACCCATACACTCTTATGGAAGAAAAGGGAGATGTTTATCATATTTAGTTTTAAGACTTTTTTTTTTTTTTTTTGAGACAGAGTCTCGCTCTGTCGCCCAAGCTGGAATGCAGAGGTGCAATCTCGGCTCACTGCAAGCTCCGCCTCCCGGGTTCACGCCATTCTCCTGCCTCAGCCTCCCAAGTAGCTAGGACTACAGGCGCCCGCCACCATGCCTGGCTAATTTTTTGTATTTTTAGTAGAGACAGGGTTTCACCGTGTTAGCCAAGATGGTCTCGATCTCCTGACCTCGTGATCCGCCCGCCTCAGCCTCTCAAAGTGCTGGGATTACAGGCATGAGCCACCGTGTGATTATATTCTACTATATATTTGTTCTCCCTTGCATACATACTTGGATACATTGTAGGATAAATAAATTCCATAATAAATTGCTGATTCAAGGATATTTAGAATATTTCTGGTGAAAAATTCTCTGGTTACAAATTTCTACATTCTGAAGAAAAGAAAAAAATAATATATAGACTTCCTCTCTAGCCATTCCTGTGAAAGCATCTGAAAGCATCTCTCATTACTTCACCCTCAGTCTTCTAGATATAAAAATGTATATAAAGTATCAGGCATATAATAGATTTTCAATGAATATTACTTTTCTTATTTTAGAGGAGATAGTGGTATAGCCACTTAACTCTTAAGCCACAATTTCCTCATGTGTCAATGGGAAATATACCCACTTGACAGAATTGAAGGTAATTAAATGACATAATGTATGTATAGCATTCAGTACAGTCTCTGCAATACAGACTACAAAAACTTAGCTCCCATAATCCTCTTCAAATTACAAGTGATATACCTTACAGCACTGAAAGGCAGTTCACAACTCCCTGCAGTCTCACCACATCTGTTGCTACCAGTAAAGCTACACTAGTATTTGTTTACTTAATCACTTGCCAAAAAGCAATTGTAAATTTCATAATTAATTTTCAACCAAACTTATAGGCTTAAATCACATTTTGTGGCATATTATTAAGATTTTATGTACTTAAGAAAGGATCCTGCCTACTAATTTGAAATTTAACACAGTAGCCTGCTTCTAAGTATATAAGACATTAATAAAAATAAACAAAAAAACTCTTTTACATTAAATTACAAGAATCATTAAAAGATGGAATTTTTAAAAAAATACTTACGAATAGAAAATGTTGAAACCAGTTAGATTATATGCAGCATCACTAAAAAAATGTAACAGTGCATAGCCAGATGTAGTAACAACTTCAGGCACAGTTTCATTGCCCCTTATTTCAGGGACTATCAAACCACTAAAAGAGAACAAAACTGAATATTGTATGTATAGATACACGTAAGACTGTTAAGCACATAAAATTTACTCAGAAATATTCTTACCAGGATCAGTAATGCTTGTACGTCAGAATGGGCAACTAAAAGGAGAATAAATCTAAAAGAAGTTCCTATCCATTTCTCACTAAATTAGTTCTACTACTGTTGCCAATACACTAAAATCTACTCTCATGCCACTGTACCCCATTCTTTTCTTATCACTATTTGTAAGGCAATGTCTCATTTCTCCTTTTTGTCCTGCTATCCATCCTAAGGGTAGTCTTCCACTTAATTCATACAAAACTTCACTTAAAGTCACCTTGCTACTCTAATAAGACCCTGTACCTTTACTTATTCTGATTGGTTTAAAAATCCGATGAAGCTGGAAGACACTCTACATCAGTTAAGCAATTACAATTACATTCTAGTTATAGCTGTACATTTCCAATACATTTATCTAGGTGATTTAAAATATTTACTTTAAAAAATTTAAAATTATATATACTTTAATGTTTTTCTAATTTTGCATATCTATGCAAATTGCATTAATATATAACTATTCCAAAACAGAATATTGCTAACATAAGCCCATAAGCATACAAACAAAAACTTGGGGTGGGGGAGACATAAATGTACAAAATAGTTTTAAACTAGTCACTTGTATTTCTTTTTAAGGCTACTTGTTCATGAGGAAAATTACCTATCTTCATTTAGTTATATGTTCTAACCTCTCTAAATCTATGAAAACATGCAATAGGTGAAAGAAAAGAAGCTGCTAACAAATTATATAACTCGTCAATTCCTTTAGACAGTTAAAATTATGTTTAGCTACCACTAAGAACTGAATTCCCCCATTAAAATCATATTTGACACATAAATGAAATATTATAGTCAAATAATTATGGATTTGGAAAATACATTCTCAAATGCAAACAAGTTAAAAAGTAATCAACTCTTGATTTAACGCTTTAGTAATTATTATTACATCTACTAGGTTATGTTTGTGAAGCAACAAATGATTTTAAAATGAGACTCTCAAAATAATACAAACTCTATGACACCAGTCTTTAGTTATACATACATATTGTTCATTGTAATAAAATTATATAAAGGTGAGTATTACTAAAAATAATAGGTCTTTATAATAGATACAGCTAGTCTCTGAGAGCTCTCTGAAAGAGATAAAAAGAATAGGTCTGGGCCAGGTGCAGTGGCTCACGCCTGTAATCCCAGTACTTTGGAAGGTGGAGGTGGGCGGATAACGAGGTCAAGAGACTGGGACCATCCTGACCAACACAGTGAAACCCCATTTCTACTAAAAATACAAAAAAATCAGGTGGGCATGGTGGCGCATGCCTGTAGTCCCAGCTACTCGGGAGGCTGAGGCAGGAGAATCGCCTGAACCTGGGAGGTGGAGGTTGCAGTGAGCTGAGATCGCACCACTGCACTCCAGCCTGGTGACAGAGCGAGACTACGTCTCAAAAAAACAAACAAAAAAGAACAGATCTATTTGGTTTTTTGTTTACAAGCATTTTAAAAACAATAAATAAAAGAGAGTTTCCACTTATTGTATAATACAGCAGGAAATTCGGACCAACTGAAATCTAGTAAAATGACAAATTATATAAAAACAAAAAAATCAGCTTGAAGGCCTGCCCAGGCATTGAGGTCATTTACCCTACCGGCATTTGCTGATTTCAAGGCTGGAGGTAAGATTTGAAGGGCTAAAAAAAACTTGGTGGTGATTTCAGGGATTTTACAGAGTGAGGGAAACAAAAAGTGAAATCCAGGGCCTTCATGTTGAACTGGGACTCCAATGGTTGGAAGTGAAAGCAAACTACCTAAAGTTAGGCCCTCCAAAGGACTGCACTGCAGCTGAGCTATGAATCACCTCAGTATCTGAGTTTGGATTGAGTTGAATATGGATTGCTAGTATCCCCAGGTAGTCTCCACAAGAATATAATCTTTCTAGGCCTCAAGTTATTACTATATATGATTTTCCAAACAACAACATCCAACACACGATTGTCCAGCACACAGTAAAAAAAATAATAATAATAACACTTCTCCATTCCAATCTATTCTCCACATTCTAAAAAGTCTTGCCTACAAAATAAAAGCCCAACTTCTTTTGTGTGTTGTACAAGAAAGCAATATTACGGTGATTAAGGGATTAGGACCTATAATTACACAACCTAGATTCATATTCTGACTTACCAGCTAGGCAACCTTCGGGACACTCACAGAAAATCTGTGTCTCAATTCTGCATTTGTAAAATTGCAATATTAATACCTACCTAAAGGTTATTTTGAGGATTAAATAAACTAATGCATATAAAGAACTCCTGCACACTGTCTGGCACAAAATGAGCACTAAGTAAATGTCACTGATTGCTGTTTTGGAGTAATGTGACTCCTACATATCCCAGTTCCTACAATCAAGCTACTCAAAACTTTTTACTATTGCCCTAAAATATAATGCTCTTTAATGTGTCTATACTTTTGTATATATGCTTTTCTCTCTCTAGAATGTCCTATCTGACCCCCATACTTCATTCTTTTACTCACGATGGAAGTCAACATGAAGGATTTTTTATTTTGAAATTATATAAAACTCCTTCATAACCTGATTGTAACACTAAGTAGGCTGTGTGAAAAATCTGTTTACATACCCCCACTAATGCAAGACTACTGCATACTAAAGAATTTGGCTGGCTTTTGTCCCCAGTTCTTGGGACATAACCTCTAAATTCTTGAAATTTCCTGAGTGATAGGAGTGTCTTCCTATTCACGGTGAGCCCTGAAAATCTATGCCAATGAGGTGACTCATGGTGAGCCCCTAATTAATTTAAGCTAAAGATATAATTCAGAATAGGGGATGGCCACTCCAGAAACACTAACCATGTGATTAAAGTGTTGGGGCCATATGGTATTAGCCTAACTTCCCGAGAGAGAAGCGGATGGGAGGGGCTGGAGATTTGAGTTCAGCCTCATGGCCAATGATTCGATCACTCATGGCTACATAATGAAACTTCAGTAAAACTCTGGACACCTGAAGCTCAGATGAGCTTCCTTGTTGGTGATACATTTTGATGTGCTGGATGGGTAACACATTCTGAGGACCCAGAAGCTTTGCATTTATGATCCTCCCAGACCTCACTCTATGCATCTTTTTATTGAGCTGACTCTGATTTCTATCCTTCATGATAAAACTATAGTCATAATTGTAGAACTTTCCTGAGTTCTACGATAATTCTAGTGAATTTTCAAACTTCTAGGAGAGAGTAGGAACCCCTAAATACGTAGCCAGATTGTCAGAGTAGGTGGGGACCACCAAGCTTGCAGCTAGTGTCTGAAATGACAGCAGTGTTATAGAGCAGCAGTCCCCAACCTTTTTGGAACCAGGGACCAGTTTCATGGAAGACAAAATTTCCACAGACCAGGGGGAGGATGATTTTGGGATGACTCAAGCATATTACATTTATTATGCACTTTATTTCTATTATTATTACATTGTAATATGTAATGAAATAATTATACAACCCGCCATAATGTAGAATCAGTGGAAGCCCTGAGCTTGATTTCCTGCAACTAGATGGTCCCATCTGGGGGTGATGGGAGACAGTGACAGACCATCAGGCATTAGAACCTCATAAGGAATAAGCAACCTAGATCCCTCACATGCGCAGTTCACAGTAGGGTCTGTACTCCTATGAGAATCTAATGCCGCTGCTGATCTGACAGGAGGTGGAGCTCAGGCAGTAATGCAAGCAATGGGGAGCAGCTGTAAATAAAGATGAAGCTTTGCTCACTTGCCCGCCACTCACTTCCTACTGTGTAGCCCTGTTCCTAACAGGCCATGGACTGGTACGGGGATCTGGGGTGGAGAGGAGACCCTTGTTGTAGAGGACTGTGCCCTTAACCTAGGAAGTCTGTTCTAGCCCAACTGCAGGTAGTTGGTGTCTAAAGTTACTGCGATAGCCTATGCCTTCTTCCTTACTATGTACTCTAAGCCTGTGACAGTCTCTGTAATTAAATGTTGAGTAATAAATATTTATACAATTGAAATAATTCAAACATATTAGATTCTGAATTCTCAGCAAGATGAAGTACAAACAGCATACGCTTTTAAATCAGGAGATTGAGATTCAAGTCCTAATCCTAGCTCTACCATTTATTAGAAGCAAATAACTTCTCTGAATGTCAATTTTCTCAACTGTAAAATGGGGATAATAGTACTTAGTACTTCCCCAACAAGATCTTTGTGAGGATTAGATGACATTTAAACTGCCTAGCCTAGTGCTTAACATCGAATGGATATTCAATATCAATAAACATGAGTTTTCCATTTCCCTTAGGAGGGCTAACAAGAACACTTGCTAATGAGAAATCACTAATTCCATCTTCACAGCCATATACTAAATCCCACCTGCTAATTATCTTCCTTTAATAATAAGAAAGTGTTGGTAAGAATGCTAATGGATGAGTATTAATACAAAGTAATTAGAATTACTAGATAAACAAATGAACAGGCACACATCTAAATGATGGTCAGTCAACGGTATCATAAAAATAGAGTTAAGATAGCAAAGTGATGTTTAAATTGCTAAAAATAAATGTATGAACTGAGGATCAAATTTAATTGTTACGATAAATTATCTTACAACCTAATTACTTGCAAGGCTCCACTCTATTTTCTCTTTATTGTCCTTAGATGAAGGGTTGCTTATGGCTATCCTTTTTCTAATGTTCGAACAACTCAAAAATTTAAGCAATAGCAATATCACAGAATAAGTACCTAAGCTCCTGAGGAAATACAAGTCCTTACATTTTTGTCCAAAATAATAATTCACATTCCTGATAAAATAGAACAAAATAAAATGTATTAGAATAGAATGAAATAGAATATTTGCCACATGAATAGTAAAAAGAAAAATTGGAAAGAAAAAATTTTGAAGGAACCAATAAGCTTTTATCCATACTCAAATTTCCAACAATGACAGAATATATAAAAGATATTGTATAAATAGCAAAAGTAAATAATATAATGAGTAACTTATCAACAATCATGTTAAATTATATACAAAATCTATACATGTTTATAATTTTTTCTGTGTCTAATACATTTTCTCCTATTCATGAAACTTTTTATAATAATCTAAACATACATAAGAAAAGATTTTTAAATTGATACAATGCTGTAATCTTAAAATTAATAATCTACCTTACTATTAACAATAAAATATTTTGAAGCAAATAAAATTCTCATATTTTGACAATTGGTAGAAACTCCATCTTTATTAATCATTGCACAAAGCATAACTTAACCCTTTAATGCAGAATTTAAAATTTTACCATTTCACTAAAATAAAAAAACAACTATTAAAAAATAAAACTTGTCTATTTATTTGTCAGCTAGAACTCACGCTAATATATCCAAATAGATAGTTCTGAAAACATATTCTAGCCACTTTAAAAGAATAAACTAAATACAATGAGAATAAAAAATATTTAGAAAGAAATCTATATTTCCAATATAGTACTTATTTATGTTATATCAATATTTACAGAATTATTACCTAAATTGACAGTTACAGCACATAACAAAGTATTATAATCATCTGTGAAATGTAACTATCAATATCTTTACTAAATTTATTTTGCAGTACATATCAATATATATTTAAAGTTAAGCAATTACACAATCACTTTTCTGCAACTGATTAAATATAATTACTCACCTAAGTACAGCTATTAAAGGTGCATATATTGAATCTCCATCATAAACATACATATGATCCCAGCTACATTCTGTAGCAAAATGATTGAATCTTAATCTTAACACTGCATTTGGACTGAAAATGAATATGAAATATTTTTTAAATTAAAATATAACATACAAAGCACAGAGTGAATAAATACATATTTATTATATAATATACAAAGCACAGAGTGAAGAAACTTTAGATAGGGCATTTTATTAGAAATCTATAGATAATTTGCTGTAAATCCTTACATCAGCAGGGTGAAAGACTGATAAGCCGTCATATCTAATTTGTACAAATAAAATGTAACTTTCAAAATCTATTAACAGGACATATGTATGTATCATTATTTTCTAAAAATGTAGTCAATAAAAGATGTTCAGCCAGGTGCAGTGGCTCTCGCCTGTAATCCTGGCACTTTGGGAGGCCAAGGCAGGCAGATCACGAGGTCAGGAGATCAAGACCATCCTGGCCAACATGGTAAAACCCATCTCTACTGAAAATACAAAAATTAGCTGGGCATGGCAGCACGCGCCTCTAGTCCCAGCTACTCAGGAGGCTGAGGCAGGAGAATTGCTTGAACTCAGGAGGCAGAGGCTGCAGTGAGCCGAGATTGCACCACTGCACTCCAGCCTGGGTAACAGAGTGAGACTCTGTCTCAAAAAAAAACATCTTCTGTGTCTTGTTTGAAGGTAGAGGTTACATATACTGTATACATCACTGAAACCTTATGGAACTGTACACTTAAAATGGATGCATTTTGTTGTATACAAATGGTACTTAAATAAAGTTGATTTTTAAAAATCAACACTCAAGAAGCCACTATTATTTTTACAGAACCCTTAAGTGGAGCCACTAAAAAACTATTTAAATTTTAATCAAAATTCTCAATGTGATATAATGTTAACAAATAAACAAAATGTAACTATAGCTGCACAGCAGAGAATGAACAGCTTTTAAGTTAGAAAAATTTAAATACAAAATTTTCCAAATATACTCTTTGGATATTATAAAACCACTCAAAAATAATTCATATCAATTCTTTTATGCTCCACTCACAATACATTTAAATAGATTGTTTGAAGCCCTAATTACTGAAAATACCTCTAAATGAATATAACTCTCTCTTCTACAAAATGTTCTTTTAAAAATACCCTTAGAACTAAAATGCTAAATTATATGAATAGCATAGCTCAGCACGAAATATTTTTATAATTTCTATGAAGTCTTCAAATTTCATAACAAGATGTTCAAAATAAACCAAAAAAATGCCTACTCAATTTAATACCACTGTAACATTAACTCAAAAACAAAATATATATAAAAAACTATTGTCACAAGTGAAGAAAGAGGTAGTGTAATTTACATTAAATGTGATATCTAGAAGTTGTAAATATTATCTAATAATAAACAAACTAAATGATAAAGTAATTATACTCTAATGCTCTGACATTAATATGATCACCTTTATCATTTAAGAATAAAATACATTAATTTGACCCAGACTGTATACTTACTAGCCTTCAATGAGCCATGTACATTTAGTTTTATATTTATAGTTAATTGGGCCATCTGTTAAATATCCAGAAGGTTCTGTTAACCTGGAAGAGAAAATAAAATAATGAAAATAATTACCTTAAAATAACTTTAAGACATATAGCAGGATAAGAAAATTTAAAAGTCATTAAGCCAAAGGAACGGGACATAACAATTTTCAAAAAGGAGGATTTATTTACAACTTAGGAAAATTTCAAAGTGCTGTATTTTTCTCTACATCTCAAAAGATACTTATTTTGGATTTCTTTAAACCTTAATATATCATGACCATTTCAATTTATGAAGCAAAAAAAGACACTGAAAGACTGAACATAGTACTGAAGGATTCGATGTTGATGCAAAATAGAATAAGTTAAACTTCATCTGCACAAAAATTAGGTTGAGGCAGAAGGAAGATCAAATACAAATCTATAGAATAGAGAAAAAGTATATGTATGTTCCACTTTGGGGAGTTACCATGTAAGCTATATTTTTTCTTCACGCACTGGTATTGCTAAAATAGGTGTCACCAAACTTTAAAGAGTTCTGCTATAAATATATTTTTTATTATCATTTTCTCCTGTCTACATCTAATCCACGAACTCAATTTTTAAAACAGGACAAATAAAAAAAATTATATCTTCTATTTTATGCATAAAAAAGAAAAAGATATTTGGAAAAACTATATTTTCAGAAATTAAAAATCTTTAAAACAAAAATCTCAATTCTACTTCATTTTGTTTTTCTTACTTCCAGCCCAATTATTTTATCAAGAGACCATATTTTAAAAAATTAAAATGTCTTCCCATTTAACATTTATATACTATACTTATATATGCATATACAAACACATCACAGCTAATCAGTTTTTACATATTCACATAAACATACACACACACATATATATATCAGGGCCATTATCTACTTTCAGATAAAATTAAATTTTCCTTATAGTATAGAGCCTTAAATACATTAGGGGGGAAAAACTTTAATTTACCTAAATCAGGGTTGACAGAAGTGTCAGTCAATGTTAATGTCATTTGCAAGTCTTTCATAATCCCTGCAAATTACTTCTGTAATAAAGTGGCTAATTCATGCTTGGAAAATCTTTGAAGAGCAACAAATGCCTATATTCTCAAATAAATGTAATAATAACTTGAGCATTTTCTACATGTCAGGTACCACTATAAACACACAATGTGTTGCCTCATTTAAAAATCTCAAAAAACCTATAAGATAGTAAATAATTAATAACTCCATATTACAGATGAGAAGTCTGAAGCACATTTTAAGTAACAAGTTAAATAACTTGCCCTGATTTTTCACTTCCAGTAATATTAATACCAAGTGCAGTAACTCAGAAAAACTCTCCACTGAAGACAACTTAAAAAGTTAAAGGACAATTTTAAAATCTTACAAGTAACAAAGTGATAAAATGTACAAAGCCAAGGTCCAGAAGTTGTAAACTCTTTAAGAGGAGGCAGGCATTCAGAGATGCTTTTGTTCTGAGAGATTTGCTTACTTAGAAGAGACTGCCAAAAGGTTGAGAGTGCATTTGGTAGCCTCGAGGAGAGAGGAGGACAAAAGTTGGAAGCAATAACCCACAAAACATAGGGGCTCCAAGAAACAACAGGGCACTTTGACTTGGGACATAATGACTTGCTATTAAAATAATGGTGTACCAGAAGTTAACCAGCCTTTACCTCAACTGTAGGTTAGCTATGAGTCATCTGAGCAGCAGAAAACTCCCAAGTCTTAAAATTGACTTATGGTGCTGCTAGAACTGCCAATATGCCAAGTCTCCTAACAGAAGATACATGGTACTCTCTAAAGAAAGGTAACATTATTCTGGGCCTCAAATTATTTCTATCAATAATTTTCAAATAAAATGTCTAGCATAATAACAGGTAATTAAGCATATGAAACTACTACAAGAAAACATTGGGGAAACTCTCCAGGATATTGGACTGGGCAAAGATTTCTTGAGGAATAACCCACAAGCACAGACAACCAAAGCAAAAATGGACAAACGGGATCACATCAAGTTAAAAAGCTTCTGCACAGCAAAGGAAACAGCAACATGAAGAGACAACCCACAGAATGGGAGAAAATATTTACAAACTATCCATCTGACAAAGGATTAATAACCAGAATATACAGGGTGCTCAAACAACTCAACAGGAAAAAAAGCCAACAATCCAATTTAAAAAATGGGCTAAAGGTTTGAACAGACATTTCTCAAAAGAAGACATACAAATTTCAAATACGTATATGAAAAGGTGCTCAACATCACTGATCATCACAGAAATGAAAAGCAAAACTAAAATGAGATATCATCTCACCCCAGTTAAAATGGCTTATATCCAAAAGACCGGTAGTAAGAAATGCTGGCAAGGATATGGAGAAAAGGGAACCCTCCTATACTGTTTGTGGGATTGTAAATTAGTACAACCACTATGGAGAACACTTTGGAGGTTCCTCATAAAAGTAAAAATTTAGCTACCATACAATTCAGCAATCCCACTGTTGGGTATATACCCGAAAGAAAGGAAATCAATATATTGAAATATCTGCACTCCCATGTTTGTTGTAGCTCTGTGCACAATAGCCAAGATTTGGAAGCGACCTACGCGTCCATCAACAGATGAACAGATAAAGAAATGTGGTACATATACACAATGAATTACTATTCAGCCATAAAAATAATGTGATTCAGTCATTTGCAACAAAATGGATGTAACTGGATGTCATTATGTTTCGTGAAATAAGCCAGGCACAGAAAGATAAACATTATATGTTCTCACTGATTTGCGGGATCTAAAAAGCAAAACAACTGAACCCATGGAGACAGAGTCGGAAGATGGTTACCAGAGGCTGGGAAGGGTAGTGGTAAAGTGAGGAGGAGGTAGGGATGGTTAAGGGGTACAAAAATAATAGAATGAATGAATGAATGAGACTAGTATTTGAAAGCACAACAGGGTGACTATAGTCAATAATAATTCTACATTTTAAAATAACAAAGGATTGTTTGTAACACAAAGGATACATGCTTGAGATAAATACCCTATCTTCCATGATGTGATTATGCATTGCATGACTGTTTCAAAATATCCCACATACCCTGTAAATATATACACCTACTCTGTACCCACAAAAATTAAAAATATATATCCCCCCTCCTCCAAAGAAACATATATTGTAGGAGTTACCACAGTAATCCTTATATCCCTCTTATAAGAAGTGATGTGAAGGAACTGTTATGCCTCCCTACCTAAGCTAAACAATAGGAGTACCTGAAAACTACACACCCTGTCCCGTCCTATTCAACTTCAGTAGTACAATTTCCCAAACTTAAAAGGAAACTACTCATCACAATCCCTGAATTCTTTATCCTTAGCCCTAAAGATCCTACCAAGAGCCCACCTTTTCCTCCACTTACTACAAAAAGGTTTCCTCCTTGCCAATTCCAGTCCACTGGAAGCATGGGAGGATGTCACCAATCAAGGTAAAAGAAATGGAAAATTCCTTCTCCCCACCAAAAGACATGCGTAAAGGGGAGAAATCTCCGGCTACTTCTATAATAAAGAAAGAACAATTCTCCTTCTGCAGTTTCATGATCTCTTCTTAAACTCCAAGAACCTTCACCTGCATGCCACGTGGGCAAAGCATTCCCATTACATGCTTTGGACCTCTTTACAGTCTAGAACTGTTCTTCTAAAATTCAGAAGTCTTGCACTCCAGGACCATACTCTAACCATAAACACCTAGTTTTCCATTTTTTTTTTTTTTTACTTCTTACTCCTAATACCCTTACATTCCAATTGTGTAGCGCTCTCCAGAAATTAGGTAGCATATAGTTCAACTCCCTACAAAAAATAAAATAGGCTCTTACATAACTACTATTTCTAATATTATTTCTAATATATATTCCAAGTTTCAAACAACTTTTTTTTAAACTTTGTATCATTCCTCTTCTTGAACTGAGAACCACACTGACTTATTCATCTAGATCAGTACTACATAAACTACTAGCCTACTGTTTGTGTAAATGAAGTTTTATTGGAACACAACTACACTAGTTTGTTTAAATATTATCTAAGATTGCTAACACACTATGAGGACAGAGTTCAGTACTGGCAACAGAGACCATCTGGCCAACAAAGCCTAAAATATCTACTATCTGGCCCTTTACAGAAAAAGTTTGCCAATCACTTGTCTAGATGCCTGCCACATATACATATGCCTTGTCAATATCTCATTCTAGCTGAAAGCAGAGTACTTAATTAAAAGCATGCTGGGCTGTTTATAACACAAGGTTGGCCACTAATAAATGCAGGAAAACCAGCACAAATATTAGACAGTACTAAAATTAAATCTAGTGGGATGTTGTTGTCTATCCTGACTATGGATATATAATTTGACTATGGATATATAATTTAACACATTATAAAAATAAGAAAATGTGACAGTTTTAATATTACAAAATCTCTGAAACAATAAATCCTGTTTATCACAGAATATAGGTTTAGCCCTAGCATAACCAGCCTACAAGGAATAGTCAGATCCACTCAGGGATAGTCTTTATGCAGGGTGGCCTTTGTAAGCCTTTTTCACATAGAAATTTTTTTTAAAAACAGACTTTCTAGTTAAAATACTATTTATCAGCTTATTAATTCCTTTTTATTTTCATTTCACCTTTATTGACAAATAATAATTGTATATATTCATGGGATAAAATGTGATGCTTCAATACATGTATACACTGCATATTGAGCAGATCAGGCTAATTAACAAACCTATCACCCCACATACATATTTTTTGCAGCAAAAATATTTAAAAATCCACTCTATTAGCAATGTAGTATATGAAACATACAATGCACAATTAGTAACATTAGTCACTTCATTGTACAATTGAATGCCAACAGAATAATAGAACACTTATTCTTCCTAATTGAAACTTTGCACCCTTTGACCAATATTTTTCCTTTCCCTGCCCAACCGACCACCACCCACAGCTTCTGGTAACCCCCATTCTACTCTCTACTTCGATTGATTCAAATTTTTAGATTCCACATGTAAGTGAGATCAGGTGATATTTGTCTCTCTAAGCCTAGCTTATTTTGCATAACCTAATGACCTCTAGTTTCATCTATGTTGTCACAAATGACAGGATTTTGTCCCTTTATAGGCTGAATACTATTTCATTATGCATACATACCTCTTTTTTTATCTATTGATCCCTTGGTGGGCACTTAGGTTGTTTCCCAGTATTGGCTATTATGAACAATGCTGCAATGAACATGTGAATGCAAACATCTCTCCAACATACTGATTTCAATTCCTTTGGATATATACTCAGACTGCTGGATCATATGGTAATTCTATTTTCAGTTTTTTGATGAACCTCCATACTGTTTTTCAAAATGGCTGTACTAATTTACTTTCCCCCAACAGTGTACAAAAGTTCCCTTTTAGCCATATCCTCACCAACACTTGTTATCTTTCATCTTTTTTATAAGAGCCATTTTAAGAGGTATGAGATGACATCCCATTGTGGTTTTGATCTGCATTTCCCTGATGATTAGTAATGTTGAGCATGTTTTCATACATGTGTTGGCCTTTTGTATGTTTTCTTTTGAAAAATGTCTATTCAGATTCTTTGCCCATGTTTAAATAGGGTTATTTGTTTTCTTGTTATTGAGTGATTTGAGTTCATTTTATGTCTTGGGTATGAGTCCCTTATCTGATGTATGGTTTGCAAATATTTTCTCTCAATGTGTGGGTTGTCTCTTCACTCTGTTATTTCCTTTGATGTATAGAAGCTTCTTGATTCAATATCATTTGTCTATTTTTGCTTTTGCTGCCTGTGCTTTTGGAATCATGCAAGAAGTCATTGCTCAGACCAAAGTCATAGCTTTTCTCCTATGTTTCCTTCTAGTAGTTTTAGTTTCAGATCTTCCGTTTAAATCTTTAATCCATTTTGAGTTGATTCTTCTATAAGGGATCAGATAAGGGTTCAATTTCATTCTTCTACATTTGGATACCTAGTTTTTTAGAATCATTTATTGACAAGACTGTCCTTTCCCCAATGTGTATTCCTCGAGCCTCTGTTGAAAATCAGTGGACAGTAGACAAGCGAATTTATTTCTGGGCTCTCTATCCTGTTCCATGGGTCAATTTCTCTGTTTTTATGCAGGTATCACGCTGTTTTAATAACCATGAGATGACTTTAAAAGTTCATGGAAAAAAAAAAAAACAGATAAAAATAAAAAATATAAACTTTATTTCTCAACATAAGTTCCATCAAAGTCAAGAAGCTTTTGTAAGCAATGATACCAGCCATTTAGTGCATCCCTAAAGAGCTGAAGGTCCTAGGAATTTAACCATGTCAATGCAGCCTTGTTTACATTATCAACCGAAGAAAAATAGGTGCCCTTCGAAAACATTTTAAGATTAGTTTATTAGTGCCCACTTTCATGCTGCTGATAAAGACATACCTGAGACTGGGCAATTTACAAAAGAAAGAGGTTTAATGGACTTACAGTTCCACGTTGGCTGGGGAGCACTCACAATCATGGTGGAAGGCAAGGAGGAGCAAGTCATGTCTTACACGGACGGCAGCAGGCAGAGAGAGCTTGTGCAGGGGAATTCCTCTTTATAAAACCATTAGATCTCATAAGACTTATTCACTATCATGAGAACAGCATGGGAAAGACTTGGCCCCATGATTCAATTACCTCCTACCAGATCCCTCCCACAACACATGGGAATTCAAGATAAGATTTGGGTGGGGACACAGCCAAACCGTATCAATTAGGAAACAAACAAACAAACGAAACTCAAAAGGAGCCAAATCAGTACAATAAGGTGGATGCCTAATGATTTTCCATAGAAACTCTCACAAAATTGCCCTTGTTTGATGAAAGAAATGAACAGAAGCATTGTCATGGTGAAGAAGGACTCCCTGGTGAAGCTTTCCCAGGTGTTTTTCTGCTAAAGTTTTGGCTAACTCTAAAAACACTCTCATAATAAGCAGATGTTATATTTTGGCCATCCAGAAAGTCAACAAGCAAAATGCCTTTAGCATCCCAAAAAACTGCTGCCATGACCTTTGCTCTTGACCAGTCCACTTTTGCTTTGATTGAACCCCTTCTACCTCCTGGTAGCCGATGCTTTGACTGTGTTCTGTCTTCAGAATCGTAGTGGTAAAATCATGCTTCACCTGTTACAATTCTTCCAAGAAATACTTCAGGATCTTGATCCCACTTGTTTATAATTTCCACTAAAACCTCTGCTCTTATCTGTAGCTAATCTGGTCCGAGTGGTTTTGGCACCTATAGATTGGAAAGTTTACTCAACTTTAATTTGCATTCAGAATTGAGTAAGTTGAATTAATTGAGATGTCTATGGTGTTGGCTATTGTTTCTGCTGTCAAACATCAGTCCTCTTCAATTAGAGAATGAACATGATTTTTTCCTCACAAATTGATGTGAATAGTCTGCTGCTGCAGGCTTCATCTTCAACATCATATCATCGCCTCTTAAAATGAGTTACCCATTTATAAACTGCTGATTACTTTGGGGCATTGTCCTCCTAAACTTTTCAGAAAGCATCAATAATTTCACCTTCTTCCACCCAAGCTTCACCATAAATTTGATGTTTGCTCTCGCTTCAACTTTAGCAGAATTTATGTTGCTCTGATAGGGGCCCTTTTCAAACCAATGTCTTATCCTCCTTAGTGCCTCAAACTTGATTCCATTCAGACTTGTAACAATTTGGTATGAGTTTACTTTGGTGCAAAAAAAATTTGAAATCCATGCAGTTTTTTCATAATATGCATTTTCCATTAACTTTTCAAAGACCAGTCAGGTAGTGTTAATGCCTCTAGCTTTGTTCTTTTTGCTCAACATTGCTTTAACTATTTTGGGTCTTTCGTAGTTTCAAACAAATTACAGGATTTTTTTCTATTTCTATTTTGACAGGATTGCATAGAATCTGTGGATTACTTTGGGTAATATAGACATTTTAACAATACTCTTTCACTTCATGAATACACAAAGTATCTTTCCATTTATTTGAGTCATCTTCAATTTCTTTCATTAATGTTTTCTAGTTTTCTACATATCGATCTTTTACCTCTTTGGTTAAACTTATCGTAAGTTGTTTTCTTGTTTTTGTTTTGTTTTGTTTTTTGATGCTATTGTAAATGGGACTGTTTTTCCTAACTTCTTTATCAGATCATTCACTGTCAGACTATTCTAGGCACAGGAAATGCATTCTGACTATTATCTTCCACTACTGTTGTCCTACCCCACAATACAGATCAGCAGTTGCCTAACTTGGCCCATAAATGAGTGGGTAATTTAATTTTGAGGTGAAGTATTAGCCCATTATGGCAACACAAGAAAAACACGTTCTCCAATTCAGTATTGATATAGCTGATATTTTAACCATTATCTATCTGACTTTGAGGCCTAATTCTCAACTGCTATGGTTTGAATATATGACTCCTCCAAACCTTACACTGAAATTTGATCCCCAATGTCAGAGGTGAGGCCTACTGAGAAGTGTTTGGGTCATGGAGGCAGATCCCTCATCAATGGCTTGGGGCCATCCTCACAGTAAAGAGTGAGTTCCCGCTCTATTAGTTCCTGAGAGAGTTGGTTATGAAAAAGGGCCTGGCTGCTCCCATCCCTTGCTTCCTCTCCTGCCATATGAAATCTGCAGATACCAGCTCCCATTTGCCTTCTGCCATGAGTAGACGCAGCCTGAGCCCCGCAATACAAGCAGATGCTGGTGCCATGCTTCTTGTACATCCTGCAGAATCATGAGCCAAACAAATCTCTTTTCCTTATACATTATCCAGCCTCAAGTATTCCCTCATAGCAATACAAATGGACTAAAACATCAGCTGATTCTGAGCTCTATAATTCTAACAAGGATATTTCCAAATAAGATTTTAGCTCATTAATACATTTTTTCCTCAACATTCCCTTCAGCTACTGATAACTATACAACTCAAACATTTTTTAATCAGGGAGTACTTCTCTTGCACATGGTAATCATTATTTTCAAATTAATCTACTATCTAATGATAAGATCAATCTCTTCCCCTTTTGGCTAAACTTCGTCACATCTACTGATTATTTCATAACTTTATGCTATCTGTAAAATATTTCTCCTATTCACTTTTTGGCTCAAATGGCAGACTGGAAGTACACTGTGCATCAAACAGGGTCAAATAAATCAGATATCTAAAATGCCAGAGCGTCTTCCTTTCATGGATCCAGAGAGCAATTAGTAACCTTATGCCAAACATTTTGAGCATTAATTCTAACCATTCATGGCAGACCAAAGAAATCAAAGATAGGTACACAAGGTGTTCTAAAAAGCTTAAATTAATAAACCACAATCACCTTGTATTATTACTGTTAAAGATAATAAAACTCAATTGACCACCATGTTTAAAGAATTAATTTAATTTTCTAGTTAACTTAATATCATTGACTGAAATTCAGCCAGAATAACTTTTTTCAATGATTTATTGCTAAATATGCCCCTAAATTTGTTTTTACTGCTGGTAACAAATTACCATAAACATAGAAATTTAAAAGAACATCCATTTATAATCTCACAGTTCTATAGGACAGAAGTCCCTATAGACTCAGATGGGTGTTAGCTGAGCTAGGCTGTTATCCAGAGGCTCCAGAAAAGCATCCATTTCCAGGCTTATTCACTGTTGGTAGAATTCAGTTCCTTCCAGTTATATGAATGAGGTCCCAACTTTCTTGCCAGTTGCTGACCAGGGTTTGCTCACTCTCAGCACCAAGAGGCCACTTTCTCTAGTACTTTCAGGCATGGCTCCCTCCATCTTCAAACAAGCATTAGCATGTCAAATCCCGTTTATGCTTTGAGTCTTTAGCTTCCTCTTCTGCTAGCACCCAGGGGAAACACTCTGCTTTTAAAAGGCTCATGTGATTAGAGTAAGAAAACCCAAATAATCTCCCTTTTGACAAATGACATAACATAATCATGACAGTAATACCAGGGATAAAAGTCAAAAGGGCCATCTTAAAGTTTTGCCTACCTCAGTTTATTTCTACATTTTTGGAAATTATAATATGCTTTGATAACTCAGGATGGTAAAATACTGATATAATGATGTTATAATAAAACATCATTATAAAAATTCATTTGTATACATCTAAAGTATAGATTAGTTTGATTTTATACTGACTATATGAGATACCCTGGAAATTATTTTTTAACAAGTCACAGATACCAATTTGTTTATATAATTTGGCTCTTCAGCCTAAAATTAGGTAATGGTGATGGTTGTACCACTCTCTAAATATGCTAAACATAAGTGAACTATACATCTTTAAAAGGTGAATATGGTGAGGTGCAAATTGTAACTCAGTTAAGCTCTGTTTTTTGAAAAGTGAGCTAGGTCATGTGTGCTGAACCAAAACAAGTTGATTGCCTCCTGAAACAGAACACTTAATTATGAACCAGAGTCTCTGCTATGGTTTGAATGTGTCCCCCCAAAAAAGTGTTGAAAACTTAATCCCCGATGCAACAGTGTGGGGATGTGGGGCCTAATGAGAGGTGATTAGGCCATGAGAGCATAGCCCTCATGAATGGATTAATGCTGTTATTGCAGGAATGAGTTCCTTATAAAAGGATGAGTTCACCCCCTTTTGCCCTCCTCTCTTTCTCTCTTCACCTTCTCTTTGCTCTTCTGTCATGCAATGATGCAACAAGAAAGCTCTTGCCAAATTCTGGCCCCTCAATCTTGACCTTCCCAACAGAATCATAAGCCAATAAATTTTTATTCATTATAAATCACTAAGTCTCAAGTATTCTGTTACAGCAGCACAAAACTGAATAACACAAAAAACTGGTATTGAAGCATAGAACGCTGCTTTATCAAATATCTGAAAATAGGGAAGCCACTTTGAAACTCAGCAATAAGTAGAGGCTGGGAGAGTTTGGAGAAAAAGGCTACAAAAAGCTTGTATTGCCATGAAAAGAACATTAAGGATGATTCTGATGAGGCCTCAGAAGAGAACTGCAGGGAAAGTCTAAAACTTCGTAGAGATTGCATTAGTGCTTGTGATCAGAATATTGGTAGAAATGTGGAGAGTAAAGGCAATTCTGAGGAGATCTCAGACAGAAAGGACGAAAGAGATATTGCAAACTGGAGTAACAGCCATCCTTGATACGAAGCAGCAAATAACTTGGCTGAATTGTGCCCATATCTGAGTGCTTCGTGGAAGGCAGAATTTAAGAGCAACAAGCTAGTATAATGGGAGTTAGAAAGGAATTACTTAGTCAGATAATAAGGGCATGGGAGTCCTTGGTAAGGCTTTCCTTTTCAATGAAAAGCAGCCCCAAATCATTTTCTAACAAGGAGCAGCCTGCAAGCTGGGAGCTTGCATGGGTGAATGCTGACAGGAACTAAGGACTAGACATTTTCAAAATGGCGGCTCCATCCTCTCTTCTCTGCCAGCCATGTGTATTCTAAGGAGCAGACAAGATGGCGCTGATCAACTGGAAAGTCCATTTTCATAAGAAGATTATGGTGGGGCAACCAGCCTTCCCTATGCACTATGTAAACTTCATACCTGATCTAACCAATCTGCGATCCCTACATAAATCAGACACCGCCTCCTCAAACTGGACTATAAAACTCGGCACATTTGCCACCAGCCACTCCTTTCCGATCAGAGACCCCTCCCTTTATAAAGGAGGCTGTTTCTCTTTCTCTTGTCTTCTACCTATTAAACCTCTACTCCTAAACCCCTTGTGTGTGTCCATGCCCTAAATTTTCCTGGTGCATGATGATGAACCCCAGGGTATATACCCTAGACAACGTACCCGCTTCACTAGGATATCTGGTGGAAGAAATTTCTAAGCAAAATATTGAAAGAGCTGTGTGGCTACTTTTAACTACATATAGTAAAGATGCGAGAAGGTAGAATGATTTAAAAACAAAACATTATTAAAAGGGAAGCAGAAAGTAATGATTTGGAAAAGTCATAGTTTGTATATGTAAAGAACAAAAAGCCAAGCATGCAAGGGTGTGGCCAAGGAACCCTTGCATAAGGGGATTAGCATGGATAAAAGGAAGTCAAGTGCTATTCATCAAGATAGAAAGAGATCTTGAAGGAATTTCAGAGGTCTTCTGGGCTGCCCCTCCCATCTAGGATCCTGAGATCACAGTTTCCAGAAAGGCATCTATGGGACCTCAGCATTCACTGCCCTGTGCTGCCTCAAGTATCTGCTCCCTGCATTCTGGCACAGCTTCCCTTAGCCTCCCCAGTCACTGCTCAAGCAAACCAGGGTGTGTCTCTGGCTGCAGCTCTGGAAAGTATAGGAAATAAACCATGGTGGTATCCATCCATGTGGTGCCAATTTTGCAGGTGCACAGACTGCACAAGTTGTGGAGATGTGGCTACCTCAGTGTAGATCTGAAAGGATACTACAGCAGCAGAGTCATCATAAAGTACTTGCTAGAGCAATGCCTAATAGGGCCATGGGAGCAGGGCTGCCTCTGAGACCTCAGAACTATAGAGTCACCCATGTGCAGCCTCAGACTGTAAGAGCGGCAGGCATTGGCCTCCAACCCATGAGAGCTGCTATGTAGGCTCAGCCCAGGAAAGCCTAAAGGCTGGGCTGCCTGAGGT
Organism: Symphalangus syndactylus; assembly: GCF_028878055.3. Classification (NCBI taxonomy): domain Eukaryota; kingdom Metazoa; phylum Chordata; class Mammalia; order Primates; family Hylobatidae; genus Symphalangus; species Symphalangus syndactylus. Next base: position 23,353,019 of record NC_072424.2, read on the forward strand.
CTTGGGGGCCCAATCCTCATCCCAGTGTGCTCAGAAGGCAAAACATGAAGTCAAAAAAGATTATTCTGTAGCTTTCAGATTTAACATTGTTTGTTCTGTTGGGTTCTAGACTTATTTGGGGCCTGTTACCCCTTTATTTTCTTTTGGAACAGGAATGTAGATCCTATAACTGTCTCACCATTGCACTTTGGAAGAAAACAACTTGTTTTGATTTCACAGGCTCACAGCTGGAAGGGAATTTGCCCCAGGATGAATTGTGCCTTGAGTCTCACCTATATCTGATTTAGAAGAGACCCTAGGCTTTGGACTTTTGAGTTGGTGCTGGACTGAGTGAAGGCTCTGGATTAGTGTTGAGAGGTGGGGCATAATAGGAGGTGATTAAACCATGAGGGCATTAATGCTGTTACCTCAGGAGTGAGTTCATTATGAGGGGAATGGGTTCCTTATAAAAGGATGAGATTTGAACACTTGTGCCTACCCCTTGACCCTCTATTTACCCTCTGCTACAGGATGATGCAGCAAGAAAGCCCTTAAAAGATGTCAGCCTCTTGATCTTAGACTTCCCAGCCTCCAGAATCACGAGCCAATATATTTCTATTCATTATAAATTACCAAGTGTATTAGTCCATTTTCACCCTGCTGATAAAGACACACCCAAAACTGAGAAGAAAAGGAGATTTAACCAGACTTACAGTTCCACATGGCTGGGGAGGCCTCAGAATCATGGTGGGAGGCGAAAGGCACTTCTCACATGGCAGCGGCAAGAGAAAAATGAGGAAGAAGCAAAAGTAGAAACCCCTGATAAACCCAGCAGATATTGTGAGACTTATTCACTATCACAAGAATAGCACAGGAAAGACTGGCCCCCATGATTCAATTACCTCCCGCTGGGTAATTCCTTCACATAACACATCGAAAAATTCTAGGAGATACAATTCAAATTGAGACTTGAATGGGAACACAGCCAAACCATATCATTCTGCCCCTGGCCCCTCCAAATCTCATGTCCTCACATTTCAAAACAAATGATGCTTTCCCAACAGTCCCCCAAAGTCTTAACTCATTTCAGCACCCCCAAGGTCTCATCTGAGACAAGGCAAGTTTTTTCCATCTATGAGCCTGTAAAATCAAAAGCAAGCTAGTTACTTCCTAGATACAATGGGGGTATAGGTATTGGATAAATACAGCCATTCCAAATGGGAGAAATTGGACAAAACAAAAGGGTTATAGGGCCCATGCAAGTCTGAAATCCAACAGGGTAGTCAAATTTTAAAGCTCCAAAATGATCTCCTCTGACTCCAGTTCTCACATCTAGGTCACACTGATGAAAGAGGTGGGTTCCCACGGTCGTGGGCAGCTCCGACCCCGTGGCTTTGCAGAGTGCAGCCTCATCCTGGCTGCTTTCATGGGCTGTCGTTGAACATCTGCAGCTTTTCCAGGTACATGGTGCAAGGTGTAGGAGCATCAACTGTTCTGGGGTCTGCAGGACAGTGGCCCTCTTCTCACAGCTCCACTAGGCAATGTTCCAGTAGGGACTCTGTGTGGGGGCTCCAACCCCACTTTTCCCTTCCACACTGACCTGCAGAGGTTCTCCATGAGAGTCCCACTCCTGCAGCAAACTTTTGCCTGGACATCCAGGCGTTTCCATAAATCTTCTGAAATGTAGACAGAGGTTCCCAAACCTCGATTCTTGACTCCTGTGCACCCACAGGCTCAACACCACATGGATGCTGCCAAGGCTTGGAGCTTGCACCCTCTGAAGCCACAGCCTGAGCTGCACTTTGGCCTCTTTTAGTCATAGCTAGAGCAGCTGGGACATGGGACACCAAGTCTCTAGGCTGCATACAGCACAGGAACCCTGGGCCTGGCCCACAAAACCATTTTTTCCTCCTATGCCTCCAGGCCTGTGATGAGAGGGGCGCCCCGAAGACCTCTGACATGGCCCGGGGGTATTTTCCCCATTGTCTTGGGAATTAACATTCGGCTTCTCATTACTCATGCAAATTTCTGCAGCTGGCTTAAATTTCTCCTCAGAAAATGGGATTTTATTTTCTATCATTGTCAGGCTGTACATTTTCCAAACTTTTATGCTCTGTTTCCCTTTTAGAATGGAATGCCTTTAACAGCACCTAAATCACATCTTGAATGCTTTGCTGCTTAGAAATTTCTTCTGCCAGATACCTTAAATCATCTCACTGAAGTTCAAAGTTCCACAAATCTCTAGGCAAGGGAAAAATGAAAGAAACTGAAGAAGACACCAAAAAAAATGGAAAGGTATTTCATGCTCATGGATTGGAAGAATCAGTATTGTTAAAATGTCCATACTATCCAAAGCAATCTACAGATTCAAGGCAATCCCTATCAAAATGCCAATGACATTTTTCAAAGATATAGCAAAAAAAATCATAAAATGTATGCGGAACCAAAAAGACCCAGAATAGCCAAAGCCATTCTGAGCAACAAGAGCAATACTAGAAGCACCATATTACCTGACTTTAAATTATACCACAGAGCTATAGTAACCAAAGCAGCATGGTACTGGCATTAAAAAAAAAAAAAGGACATATAGAACAATTACAGAATAGGGAGCCCAGAATAAATCTATACTTACAGTGAACTCATTTTTGACAAAGGTGTGAAGCACATACACTGGGGAAGTAACAGTCTCCTCAATAAATTGTGCTGGGAATACTGGATATCTATATGAAGAATAATGAAGCTGGACCCCTATCTCTCACCATATACAACAAACAAATGAAAATGATTAAAGACTTAGAAATCTAAGACCTCAAACTATGAAACTACTACAACATTGGGAAAACTCTCCAGGACACGTGGAGACTAGGCAAAGATTTCTTGAGTAATACCCCACAAGCACAGGCAACCAAAGCAAAAATGGATAAATGGGATCATATTGAGTTAAAAAGTTTCTGCACAGCAAAGGAAACAGTCAACAACATGAAGAGACAATCCACAGAATGGAAGAAAATATTTGCAAACTATCATTCTGACAAGGGATTAATAACCAGAATATATAATAAGCTCGAACAACATGGTAAGAAAAAAAATCTAATAATCCAATTCAAAAATATGCAAAAGATCTGAATAGACATTTCTCAAAAGAAGACATACTAATGTCAAAAGGTAAATAAAAAGGTGCTTAACATCACTGATCATCAGAGAAATGAAAATCAAAACTACAATGTGATATCATCTCACTCCAGTTAAACAGCTCATATCCAAAAGGCAGACAGAAACAAATGCTGGCAAGAATATAGCGAAAAGGGAACCCTCTTACACTGCTGGTGGGAAGGTAAATTAGCGTAACTACTATGGAGAACAGTTTGCGGGTTCCTCAAAAAATTAAAAATAGAGCTACCATATAATTCAGCAATCCCACTGCTAGGTATATACCTAAAAGAAAGGAAATCAGCATATTGAAGAGACAGCTGTACTTCAATGTTTGCTGCAGCTCTATTCACAATAGCCAAAATTTGGAAGCAACCAAAGTGGCCATCAACAAATGAATGGATAAATAAAATGTGGTACATATACACAAGGGAGTACTATTCAGCCATAAAAAAGAATGATATCCTGTCATTCACAACAACATGGATGGAACTGGAGGTCATTACATTACATGAAATAAACCAGGCACAGAAAGACAAACATTGCATTTTCTCAGTTATTTCTGGGAGCTAAAAATTAAAATAATTGAATTTATGGAGATAGAAAGTAGAATGATGGTAACCTGAGACTGGGAAAGGTATTGGGGTGGGAGAAATGGGGATGGTTAATGGGTAGAAAGTATAATTAGTATGAATTGTTTATAACACAAAGAAAGGATAAATGCTTGAGGTAATGAATACCCTATTTAACCCTGATGTGGTTATTAGGCATTGTATGCCTGTATCAAAATACCTCATCTATCCCATAAATATATACACCTATAATGTAACCACAAAAATAAAAAATAAAGAGATACGGGCGAGGAAATGTCACCAAAGAAAGATTTCCAAATATTTAGTCAGCCTTGTACTACTGGGATAAGCCCTACTTGGTCACAATGTATTATGTTTTTTATGTATTGCTGGATATGATTTGCTAATACTTTGTTAAAGATTTTTGCTTCTGTGTTCATGAGAGCTATTGCTCTTTTCTGGTAATGCCTTTCTTTGGTTTTCTTATCACGGTAATGCCAGCCTTGCAAATTAAGTTAGAAAGTATTCCCTCTTATTCTGTTTTCTAGAAAAACTTACGTAGAATTAATATTACCTCTTTCTTAAACATTTGGTAAAATTTACCAGTGATGCCATCTGAGCCTGAAATTTTCCTTGAAGGTTTGCAATTTGAATTCAATTTATTCAATAGACATAGAAATATTCATTTCATTTACCTCCTCATGAGTGACTTTTGTTAATCTGTACGATACAGGGAATTGGTCCATTTCATTTATTTCAAATTTATGGGCATAAAGTCATTTATAATATTTCCTTATTATTTTTTAAAGTCTATAAACTGGAAATTGAAATTAAAAGAAATACTACCAACTACAACAGCCTTAAAGAACATAAAATATTTTGGTATAAAATCAAAAAATACGGCCGGGTGCAGTGGCTCACATCTGTAATCCCAGCACTTTGGGAGGCTGAGGCAGGCGGATTGCCTGAGGTCAGAAGTTCAAGACCAGCCTGGCCAACATGGCGATACCCCATCTCTACAAAAAATACATGAACCCAGGAAGCAGGGGTTGCAGTGAGCCGAGGTCATGCCATTGCACTCCAGCCTCAGTGACAGAGCACGACTCCATCTCAAAAAAAAAAAAAAAAACTAAAAATATATACACAGATCTGTATCTGATAACCACCAAAAACTATTGTAAAAAATCAATGAAAACCCAAATAGATGAAAAAAACATACCGCAATGAAGAACGAGATAATTCAATATTGTTTACATATCAATTCTCAAAATGATTTACTAAGTCAACACAATCTCAATAAAAATCTCAGGAAGACTTTTTTAATTGACAAACTGTTCTAAAATGTATATGAAAAACAAAATGAACCAAGTAAATTTTCAAAAATAAAAATAAAGTTAGGGGAATCTCATTATCTAACTTCAAGATTTACTATAAAAACATACTAATCTTAGCATTTTTGGGAGGCCGAGGTGGGTGGATCACCTGAGGTCAGGAGTTAGAGACCACCAGCCTGGCCGATGTGGCAAAACTTCATCTCTACCAAAACTACAAAAATTAGCCAGGTGTGGTGGCATATGCTTGTAATCCCAGCTGCTCAAGAGGCTGAGGCAGGAGAACCGCTTGAACCCGGTGAGCAGAGATTTCAGTGAGCCGATACCGTGCCACTGCACTCCAGCCTGGGCAACAGAGTGAGACTCCATCTCAAATATATATACATCTCAAGTGTATATATATATATATATATATATATATATATCTCAAATGTATATATATACACGTCTCAAATATATATGTGTATATATACACATATATACATACACATATATACACATTTATACATACACATATATACACATATATGTATATATACACATATATACGTATATATGTGTATATATACGTATATATGTGTATATATACACATATATATACACACATAGATACATTAATAAAGTCAGTCAGGAATTTGCAAAAGGATAGAGATATGGATCAATGGAACAGAAAAGAGTCAAAAAATAAATATACATAAAGATGTCCAATTAACTTTCAATAAAGGTACAAAGACATTAATGAAAAAAGGATAGTCTGTTCGACAAATGGTCATTGGATAATGATAAAGGCTCAGTTTATCAGGAGGACATAATCCAAAATTTTATGCACCTAATAACATAGTTTCAAAATACATGAAGGATAAACAGATAAGACTGCAGGGACAAACAGGTAAATACAAAATTATAACTGAAGAAAGCCTTCTCTCAATAAGTGGTAAAAACAGACAGAAAATCAGAACGGTTGTAGAAGACTTAAACAAGACTCAACCAAGTTGACCTAACTGAAATGTATACAACACTCCACCCATCAATAGAAGAATACGCATTCTTTTCACATACACAAAAAAATACTTACCAAGATAGACAATATTCTGGCCAATATATTTTAAAGGATTCTAGTCATATAGCCTTCTGTATATTAAATAAGTTGAATTTATATTAATAAAAGTTGAATTTGGAGTTAAAGAAAACTTCAGGCCTAGAGGGCGTCAATGGTGAATTCCACCAAACACTAATGAAGAAATAATGCCAATTCCATAAAAACTCTTTCAGCAAATGATCAGGAGAGTCCCATGGGGCTCATTATATGAGGCCAGCATTATCCTGTCACCAAAACTAGTCATATAAGAAAAGTACAGACTAATATCTCTCATGAACACAGATACAAAAATTCTAAATAAAACTTTAACAAACCAAATGCAACCTAAAATAAAAAGGAAAGCATATCGTGTCAGAGGAAGTTTATCTTAGGAATGTAAGGTTGGTTTAACATTCAAAGATTATGTACATAATTCACCATGTTAACAAACTTGAAAAAATCATATGATTATCTCAATGGGCACAGAAAATGCATTTAATACAATCCAGTTTCCATCACTGGTAAAAACTCTTGGCAAACTAGGAATAGAAGGGAACTTTCTCAGTGTGATAAAAGGCATCTAAAAAAAAACTTACAGATAACATCACACTTCATGGTTAAAGATCAAATATCTCCCCTTAAATCATGAGTAAGATTGACCGCTCTCATCACCTCTATTCATTACTGTAATAGAGGTTCTGGCCACTGAAATAAGACAAGAAAAAAAAACAGCATCTAGATTGCAAAGAAAGAAGTAAATATATCTTTATCTGTAAACAATACAATCATCTAAGTAGAAAACCGTAAGAAATCTGCAAAAATCTACTACAAGTAATAAGTTTGGCAAGATTGCAAGATAAAAAATCAAACACACAAAAATCAGTTGTATTTCAGTATAATAGCAACAATCAAAAGTGAAAGTTTAAAAAATGCCATTTACAATAGCATCCAAAAATATTAACTACTTAGGGAAAAATCTGACAAAAGAGGTGCAAGACCTATTCACCAGAAATTTAAAAACACTGCTGACAGATTAAACGACTAAATAAATAAACATATACCATGTTAGGAAACTCAATATTGACAAGGTATTCATTTTCCCCAAAATTGATCTATAGACTCAACATAATTACAAACAAAATCCTAGTAGGCTTTTTATAGAAACTGACAAGCTGATTCTAAAACTCATATGGAAATGCAAAGGACTCAGAGTAGCCAAAATAACTGGAAAAGAACAAAACTGAAAAACACTCCCAGAATTCAAGACTTATAAAGAAACAATAATCAAGACAATGTTGTACTGACATACAAATAGACAAAGAGATCAAGAAACAAAGCAGAGTCCAGAAATAGAAACACAAATATATGAATGGTTTCAACAAAGGTGCAAAACTACTTTAACAGAGAAAGAATACTCTTTTCAACAAATAGTGCTAAAACAAATACCTATATGCCAAAAAACTGAATTTGGATCCATACCTCTCCCCATATATAGAAATTAACTTAAAATGGACCATAAATATAAATGTAAAATCTAAAATTACAAAACTTCCAGAGAAAAAAAAATGAAGAAAATCTTCATCAACTTGGTTTAGGCAGTTTTCTTTTTTCTTTTTTTTATTTTTTAAAGACATGGTCTTGCTGTGTTGCCCAGGCTGGAGTACAGTGACACAATCACAGCTCAGCTCACTGCAGCCTCCAATTCCTGTGTTAAAGTGATCCTCCCATCTCAGCCTTCCAAGTAGACGGGCTAAATGCGCACACTGCCATGCCCAGCTAATTTTTCAAATGTTTTTGTATAGGCACGGTCTTGCCTTGTTTCCCAGGCTGCTCTCAAACTCCTAGACTCAAGTGATCCTCCTGTCTCAGGCTCCCAAAGCGCTGGGATTACACACATGAGCCACAGTACCCAGCCTAGGCAAAGTTTTCTTAGGCACAACATGAAAAGCATAATCCATAAAAGAAAAAAATGATAAACTGGAACTAATCAATTTAAAACTTAGATTCTTTGAAAAATACTGTCAAGAGATTTCCTTCTCTTTTCATTGTGTTTTCATAGACAAGCCCCAGACTGGTAGAAAATATATGCAAATGATATACCTCATAAGAAGCTAGTAATCCAGAAAATGTAAAGAACTCACAAAAATCAGTAAGAAAATTTTTTAACATGCAAAAGATTTGAATAAATGCCTATTAAAGAAGATATACAGATGGCAAGTAAGCACATGAGAAGATACTCAATATCATTAGTAATTAGGGAAATGCAAATTAAAACCCAAAAATATACCATTTACTTATTAGAATCACAAAAATTTAAAAGACTAACCATACCAAGTATTGGTATGGATGTGAAATTAACTAGATAGAACACTGACTCACTGCTGGTGGGAACATAAATGATACAACTACTTTGGAAAACAGTTTGTCAGTTTCTTTAACAGTTACACATATATCTACCCATACGATCCAGCCATTCTCAGGTTATTTCCCCAAGAGAAAGGAAAGCATATGACCACACAAAGATATAAAGGCTTCCACATGAAACTTCATAGCAGCTTTATAAGGAACAGCCAAAAATTTGAAACAGTCCAAATGTCCATCAGCAGTTGAATGGATAAACAAATTATGGTGTATGCAGACACTGGAACACTATTCGGCAGTAGAATAAACTACTAATACACCATGAATGAATCTCAAAATAAACATGCTGTGTGAAAGAAGCCAGACAAAAAGAAGTATATAATGTATGATTCTATTTACAAAAAGTTCTAGAAAATGCCAACAAATCTATAGTGAGAGAAAGCAGATCAATAGTTGCCCTGGGACAGGAATAGGCAACTGGAAAAGGGAGGGTTTACAAAGGAACACATGGAAACTTTATAGCGTGATTGATATTTTTATGATTTTGATTGTGGTGACAGTTTCAGATGCAAATACATATGACAAAACTTGTCAAATTGTATAATTTAAATAAATAAATTGTACATTTTAAATTGTGCTGTTTGACAATTATACCTCAATCTCTTAAAAATTTTGTTTAAATAACTATCAAAATTATAATTAAACACCTCATTTTTGACAATACTAGGAAAAATAGTGCTATAAGGGCAGTATATAAGGGGTAACCTAGTGTGAAGAGTCAGACAAGCCTCCTTTAGAAACTAGTATTTAAGCGGCCAGGCGCGGTGGCTCATGCCTGTAATCCCAGCACTTTGGGAGGCTGAGGCGGGTGGATCACGAGGTCAGGAGATCGAGACCATCCTGGCTAACACAGTGAAACCCCGTCTCTACTAAACAAAAAATTAGCCCGGCGTAGTGGCAGGCACCTGTAGTCCCAGCTACTCGGGAGGCTGAGGCAGGAGAACAGCGTGAACCTGGGAAGCGGAGCTTGCAGTGAACCGAGATTGCGCCACTGCACTCCAGCCTGGGCAACAGAGCCAGACTCCGTCTCAAAAAAAAAGAAACTAGTATTTAAGCTAAGATTAGAAGGATGATCAGTAATCATCCAAGCAAAGACCAGACAGGAAAGAGTTCACAGAAGTAACTGTGTATAAAATGCACTAAGGCCTAAAAGAATGTGACACTTTCAAGGAACTTTAAAAGACCAGTCAGGGCAGAGGAAACGAGGTGTGAGTCTAATCAGCTAAAGGGGCCAAATTATGCAGACACGTGTTGTTGAAAACCATGCTACTATGCTACTACAAGTAATTTACCTTATTAACTTAGAATCTAAGAAACACTCAAATTATTTTAAATTCCTACTACGTGATTATATACTTTAATAATGTAAAAATAATCCATGGATATAAATTATCCATTACAATAAAACTTTGAAATAAGTCTTAAGGACAGGGTACATTCAGTTTAAGTTTATAGTTACTGTCAGTTTCCTTACAAGTAAAAAGGATTCCAAATATATATGTATTTACATATGCATACATATATTTCTTTTGTTTTTGTGTTTTTGTTTTTGTTTTGTTTTGAGACAGAGTCTCGCTCTGTTGCCCAGGCTGAAGTGCAGTGCCATGACCTATGCTCACTGCAACCTCCGCCTCCTGGGTTCAAGCGATTCTCCTGCCTCAGCCTCCTGAGTAACTGGGACTACAGGTGCGTGCCATCATACCCGGCTAATTTTTGTATTTTTAGTAGAGATGGGGTTTCACCGTGTTAGCTAGGATGGTCTCGATCTCCTAACCTCATGATCCACCCGCCTCAGCCTCCCAAAGTGTTGGGATTACAGGCGTGAGACACCAAGCCGGGCAATATGCATATATTTTTAACAGCTTAGGGGAAGAGTTTACACACTTAATTCTGCCCCTTTTTGTTTACAATAACAATCTAATTCCTGACATTATATCATTATATCTTCATTTTGCTGTCACTACAAATAGAATGCTTCATATACGTATATATAAAATTTTGAGAAGTCTCCCTCTGATACCCAGGCTGGAGCGCAGTGGCGTGATTACAGCTCACTGCAGCCTCAACCTCCTGAGCTCAAGTAATCCTTCCGCCTCACTCTCTCGTAGCTGTGACCACAGGTGTGTGCCATCATGCCCAGCTACTTTTTAAATATTTTTTGTAGATTTGAGGCCTCACTATCTTGCCCAGGCTGGTCTCAAACTTCTGGGCTCAAGGGATCCTCCCACCTTGGCCTCCCACGGCACCCAGCATACTTCCATTTTAAATGTGTGAAATGAAGTATCCAAATTTGACTAACCTAAGAGGGGTAAAAATATATCCCTTTATATTTGACTAATATAAAGAGCAATACTCTTTATATTTATACAAATTTATATAAATCTCAACTACTCTACAAAATTAATTCTCAAGAGCTCCCTTCTAAAAGAGAATGTCATTCAAATAGATTATAGCAAAATATTTTCTTGCTTAACATTACACTGAACTAGTCAAATAAATACAACTTGAATTAGAGTCTGTATCTTTATTATATTTCAAATATATTTTCGTATTCTCAATCCCAAATCCTTTAGTCTAGCTTTGGCTGAAAAATCCATGTTCCTTTTGTTTTACCTGTGTGAGGAAGGAATGGCTTGTTATTCTGAGTGCTTTATTCTTTTCAAATGGAAACAGAAGACTGGAATCAATGCTAAGAGAACTGAAGTACCACTTTTGGTACTATATTTGCTTCTGCATTTCTTCCCCCAACTATCAATCTTCTATCCTCAAGAAGCATTTGAAGAACACTTTTATTCCCTGGCGAAATCTCTATAGTAGAAAAAAAGCTAAGTTACCATGGAGCCAACCAATTAATTTTGACACCTGCTTACCAAGATTGATCAATCATTTTTGATGTCTGTTTGTAAGGTTGCTATCCTTCAGTTTAGAAAAAGATTTTCAAGATAATTAGTGAAGTGAGATTTTCTTGTTAAAGTCTTTGCCACTGTGTTACCACTTCAAATGCCAGGTAAAACAAGCTACTATCTTCAAATAAACCTTTCATAGGTTTATTTGCATGTACTTTACCAAGAAGAATTCTTTTCTACTAAATATAATCCTTCTCTTTAACATTAAATACCAATGTGTTCTTTATCCCTAAGAGTATACATAATAAAAACACAGATAGTTACACCAGTTATATTTACTCTAATTAACAGCTTGTATTCCACAGAGAAATGCAAAAGCATTTACCCAATAGAGTACAATGAGTCCTAGGAAATAATAGCTTCCAAGGAAATGATGAATACTCAGTGATTATCTCAGGATTTATTGTTATTTAACAATATCTACATCAAATATCTATTCTTCTTCTACTCACTAATGTATTTTGTTTATGAACACCACCTCTCAATGTTATTTAAGCTCGTTTTAACTTGATCTGTGATCTTTTTAACTGGGACAACATTTGCTAGTGAGGTCACAGGCTGCTGATCCAGCTAACAAGTTCCGCTACTTTAAAATGTATTATAAATATGAAGCTTCTCAGGACTGCAGCAATTTTTGTCCTGTTTAGACAAACGGAGCAAACCCACTCAGACAAAAGCCAATATCCCTAAATTACATATAAATCAGGCACTCTCCCTATTTATGTAAAAAAATGTAAAATATGGATGAGGCTTTTTCACTGCTGACTACCAGTTTATATGTTCAAAATTCTCTCTTGCTACGTAAAGACGCTGAATTCTACTGTCATAGCAAACGTTTAAGAACACAAGCAAAAAAAGCAACTAACAAGCAGAATTCATTAAGATCTCTTTCCTCATCTTGAAACACTTTTTAAACTTTTAATCAGCATCTCTCCTAATTTTTTTAAAAAGTATTTTTTAAACTACATTACTATACTAACTTTAAAGTACAAACCCTAGAAAAATTTCAACCTATTGCATAAATTTCATAAAACTTTAAGATTTCACTTCCAAAACCTACTAGTTAATTTAAATCATAGACTCTACCTAAAATTTTAAAGTGCCATTTTAAAAATATACATTTTTACACTGAGCTTTAAGGGACATTTATTTTAATCAGCAATAGTAAGTTTAAAAAAAAAAAAAAAGGAAAGTATGCTGTGTTTAAAACTCCAGGAAATTGTCCTAGAATACATTAATAAGGTGAACCAGTCTTACCTTTGCCTTAGGGCCCAAGAGAAATTTCACCTAGATTTTGGCGATCAGCCTAACAATATTAGTAATCTACAATATTCAAGAGCCACAAACCAGCCAGCAAACTTCATATTAAGTATCTAGAAGACTAAGAAGCTGACTTTCTTAATGACTGTTACCTGCATGTTGTTAGAAGCCTGCCCAAATGTTAACTGACTTTTGCTACTCCCCTACACTGTGACCATTTCTTTTTATATCAGGCAAGAATGTAATAAACACCAACCAGTACGAAGAAAGTACCTTCACCTTAGCAAGCAAACTTCTTAGGCTCCTTGAGCTTCAGACAAGCAAAAGCGATGTTCCCGCACAAAAGCTGATAGTGAATTAACCGATTAGAAAAAAATCCATTATCGTCACCACATAAAAACGTCCGAGTATTTCATCCATCTAACCTAAAGTCACCTTTGTATTTCTCAATTCAAGATTGTCCTAGCAAACACAACACAGCAAATTCGTTAAAAGTACACATTCTGGAGTGTGTACTGGCTCCAGAATGTGCCAGCTGATTTGGAATCATAACTCGGCCCTTACTACTGTGTAATCCTGGCCAAGTTACTTAAATGTATCGCCTCGATTTCTCTCCGTAAATCCAGCATAATAATTCTAGCAACTCATAGAGCTGTTGTAAGGAATAAATGAGAAAATCGACATAAAGCGCTTAGAAGAGTGTTTGGCACTTAGCAAGTCCATCATAAACTCTACTTATTAAGATCACTATGATGACTAAATAAATGTTAGAGGGGGTCACCTCTAGAGACAAGCGGAGGATGGGGAAAGAGAGGTACTGGTAGATCATAACTGAACCTTTACACTTTTGTGAATTTTTCACAATGCCCATGTATTTCATAAGTAACTTGGACAATTTCTGATTTTAAAATATTATCCCAAGAAAATGGTGCTGGGCATCATAACTGACTGTGAAAATGTTCGTGCTGAGCAGCGGATCAGAAGTCGCTGCGGACATCTGGAACGCTCGAGAAATGCTTAGCTCCCCGTCGGTCAGGGCTCCGCGCGGGCCCGAGCGCTCCCGGGGCGCCCCGGGGTTGGAGGGGGCGCGGCGCGGGCCCCACTCCCGCCCGCTCCCACCGCGCGCTGAGGTTCACTCCCGGCCGGGGGGAATCAGAGGCAGCGACGGGGGAGGGGGAGGCCGCGACGGGGGCGGGGAAGGCCGCGACGGGAGCGAGGCAGGGCTGGAGGTTCGGGGTCCGGCGAAGGCACTTACTTGAACCTGCCCTGGCAGTGCTGGCACTGGTCCCCCACCCAGCCCGGGTCGCAGAGGCAGGTGGAGTTGACACAGCGGCCCGAAAAGCAGGAGCCGGTCCTCTCGCACGGCTTGGACTGGGACACCTGCGCGTAGAGCGCCAGGTAGAGGAAGCCATAGCACAGCAGCCAGCTGTTCCCGTCCAGCAGCCAGGAGGAGGCGCCCCCGCCGCCGCCGCCCGCGGGCCGAGCCCTCCACAGCCCCGGGGCCGCCGGCTGCGGGGCACCAGTGCGGGCCCGGCCCCCAGTCTCCATCTTCCACGGCGCCCCTGCCCGGCGAGACTGCGCTCGCGGGCGCCGACAGGGATGCTGTTGAGGGGAATTCCGGCCGCAGAAAACCTCTCCGCCGCCGCTTCTCCTCCTCTTCACCGGCGCCCGTCCCAGTCCCGCTCCCCGGTCAGGAGGGACAGATCCCAACCGCCGTCGCCTCCGCTCGGCTGCCTCCAGTCGCACCCGGGCATCGCCACCCAGTCTCCTGACCTTGTCCTTAGTGGGCCGACCCCACAGCCGCGGCGTCCCGGACCCGGCTGGAGGCGGGGAGCGGGAGGCGCAGACTGCGCCCGGCGCTCCTGAGGGGACCTGACCGGGAGGAGGAGGGGACCCCGCGCGCGGCCCCGCCTCGCCCGCGGCCCGCGCCAACTGCCTCGGCTCCGAGCGCCGCGCGCCCGGGAGGGCGGGGGCTGAGCGGGAGCCCCGAAGTGGGCGCGCCCAACGCGGAAGGGGGCGATCAGGGAGGCGGCGGTCAGCCCCGCCTCGCCCGCCCGGCGGCCAAGGGCGCCCCAGCAGCCATTCTGTCTCCGGTGCCTCGAGCCGGCCGCAGCGGCAGCGCCGGGAGCCCACGATGCGTGAGGCCGCCCCCCGCCCTCGCGCGCGCCTACACTCCTCCCCACAGGCCCGGCGCCTTGGTCTCGCCCCGCCCCTGACAGGGACCGGGGACTGCCCCCCCGCGCGCGCGCGCGCCCACTCCGCCAGGCCCGCGCGCTGACGGGAGACAGGCCCCCCAGGTGTGGCCCGTGTGCCAGTCCCCCCGGCCCGTGCGGGCACCCCGGCCCCACCCGCACCCCGCGCCCCGGGAGCCCCACGAATGAGAGATCGACACAGGCTTCGCAGCTTCAGCAGAAAAGAAGTCCTTCCCGTCAGCCGTCTGCAGCTGCAAAAGTGCAGCGCTTTTTCCCTAGCGCTTCCCCCTTCCCCCGCCCCATCCTCGTGCCTATTTCTTCTTTTTCTCTTAAGAGAGAAAAACTCCAACTACACACAAAGAGCTGAGCATGTGCAGCAGGCAAAAGCCTTAAAGGTACCGCAGTCCGACCACGTTGTAGGGTCAGCGAGGGCTGGGAGGGGCGGGGATTGGGGACTGCGAGAGGCGCGAGGCGGTCTCCGCGGAGGGACCTCCGACGGGGAGCCATTGCTGCCTCGGAAATAACGAAGCCCCCGCCCCCAACAAAGAACTGCGAGGCTCCGAGCCCCGCGCTCTCCACCCGTTACAGACGCTGCCTCGAAACCCCGCGTCTCTCCTTTTCTGCTTGTCAGTGCTCCCTCCTCCATCTGGGACGATATTTTGCCTTGAAAAATATTGCAGCATCGGTGCTTTTTTTCAGAAGAGCAGAAGTGATGCCCACAAAAGGGCCGTTTTCCTTCCTCAGCAGCACTTTTTCTTCTTCAGATGACTTTCCAAGATTGGCTGGCATATTCTGAGATTTTTGTTTTGTACTTTGGTGCCTTCTCTAAACAGTTGCCTTTTTATTTGACCCCCTTGAGAAAAGACGCCAAACACACATTGCAGCCATATATCCTCGAGTTACAGCAGTGTTGCTGGAGTCCTACCAAAGAACAGGCAGTATGAAAAAGAATTCGAAATCCACCAAAGGCATTTCTCACGGAAAAAAAAAAAAGAAAAGAAAAGTTTGTTGTAACTACACAGTCAAAATATTATTGTTAGGATTCAACTCGTGTTTATTTCGCGTCAGTTCTTTTCATGTCTCTTATCCCCACTTGCAGATGAAATCCTCCATTAACCCCATTTTGCAGATGAGAAAGAGCAACTCAGAAAGGTTGAAATATTGGCCAATGGCAGGTTAGGAGTAATGAACTGAGCTTTAAACACGAGGCCTCTGACTGCTGTGCTTTTTCCACTGCTTCTATTAGCAGATGCTTTGTTCTTCCTTTGGTGAATAAAATACACGTGTTGGCTTGGTTTACAAATACCTCAGCAGTGACTTAAGGAGGAAAAAATAAAAACAAAGATCCAGAAGGAGCTAGCTCCTTCGCAAGGAAAAGAGCAAAAGGAAAACCACGATTCTCATTGGCATACAGAACAAATCATAATTTCCATAATTTCAGGGTTTTACCAGTATCAAAAATGTCCTTATCAAACCTAGAATTAGGATGCCCCCTTCTTCCTTTAACATCTTTTCCACATCAGGCTGCCCCTTAGAGACTTCTTGAAATGAGTGAAGAAGCAGAGGAGAGAACACTGCAGACACCAGTTAAAAGGAAGATCCTGTTCTGGATCACATCTTTTCATTTCAATGACTGTGAAATCCAGAAGAATTCTTTCTAGTGTCAGCCATGCATGAACACTGTCTGCTGCTTTTCCATTCTTCTCCATCTGCCAGCCAAAGTCAGCCGCATCTTTCTCACATCTAAGGTAGAGTCGCTTTCAGACGTGGGGAAAGTGGCCAAACTCTTAAAACAGTCAGTGAGTGTGAAGGTAATTCAAAGGATGCGCTGTAGTCCCTTTGACAAGAGAGATCACAGCTCAGTCACATACTGACTGTAGCCTGTATTTGAGCAGAGCTTGCCCATTAAAAATATACTCATAAGTGGGAGTTGAACAATGAGAACACATGGACAGAGGGAGGGGAACATCACACACCAGGGCCTGTTGTGGGGCGGGGGGCTAGGAGAGAGAGAGCATTAGGAGAAATACCTAATGTAGATGACGGGATGATGGGTGCAGAAAACCACCGTGGTACGTGTGTACCTATGTAACAAACCTGCACGTTCTGCACATGTATCCCAGAACGTAAAGTATAATAATAATTTAAAAATACATATCTTTTAATTGAATAACCACTATAATCAGCTCAGTACTTCTGAAGAACATGCAGCCCCACGGGCCTCCTCTCAACATTGCCTTTAGAATCAAGCTGAATATATTAAATTTATATGAATTATTCTCACAAGGATCTCAGAATTTTCACTCACCCTGTATTTTGTTTCTCTCTCAAACACTTTTAGTCAACATTTACTGAGTAACTATTATGAATGTAAGCAAAAAAAATATGTATGAATAAAGCATGACTTCTACCCCAGATTAGCTTATCTTTTTTTCAAGCTCACTAGACTGTGAGCTCATTATACAGTTGAGTGTCATATACTTTACAAATGTAGACACAGAAAACTTAAATTATTTTAAATGATCACACAAAAACTCAATGGCAAAGTTTGCCTAGAATCATGAGTTATATTTCAGTACCTTCTATGACCAAGAAATTTTAAAACTCCAACATATTTTCTTTTTTCCAATGAAGTAGAGTCAACCTCCTAGAAGTGCTATATCATACTGAAATAATTCATAGTATTGGTAATAGCAGTCATAAATCTAGCAAAAAGGTGAAAATTTACTCCAAAGCCATACTGGGGGAAAATTCACCCTACTGAAGTAGGATGAAACTGTTAAGAATTATCTATTTAAATTCATCCAAGGGGAAAGATAAGAAAAGACTATTTGTTTTCTTTAGCCTTGTATCAGGACCGTTAGATATTTTGAGGTGTATGTTTCATTTCCATTCATACTACTTAACGATGGTGTTATAATGTGGTGGGCAAAAATCTGATATCACATCACCAGATTGTTTAAAGGAAATGTAAGTGATTTTTTAAGAGAACAAGAGAAATGGTAGATCCAATATCTTTTGATTGCTACTCAAAAAGTAAAAGATCCTATTTGGGCTAATGAACCAAAGCAGACTCTTTTCAGTTGCTTAATTTAAGAATCTCTGCTCTCTGGTTATTGTTCGCCCTTTGGCTTATATGAGGCTTCTGAAAGCAACCAAGATAATGAGAGCTGCAGATAGCCTGGCCTCAAAAGCTAGAAATGCATTCACTCAAAGGGACCCACAGCAAAACTGGGGCAGTATTCTTAAGACACTAATAGATGATGAATGGTCTGTAACATTAAACAGTTTAAAAAAACAACCATCAAATTTAGGGACTTATTAAAAAATTATTGATGATATTTAAAATGTTTATATGGCTATGGATCTGAACCACCACCACCATCCCAATCAAAATCTAACATTCTGCTTTCTCTTGGATTCATTCTTTTCTTCCATCGGTTTCCCTTGCTGTCACAGTTGCAAACACACACATACACTTCTGCCAATTTTTCTACTTAACACATTTCAAACATATTGTTATAAGTAAATCCAAGGAAATAAATCCAAAGATTATAAATTCACTATGCTGGGCTACTACATTTTTTTTTTTAGCTGGGAAATAAAATGAACATCCTTAAACTTTTAATCCTAAATATTCAGTCTTGTCACCAAAAAAAGTTGATTGCTAATAGCCAATTGCAGAAACTTGTCTTTTGTGAAATCTAATTCAATAAAAATATGGGCTAGGGCCTCCTGATAAACAAAGTAGATCAAGTGTGTGCATTTACCTCTGCTCTCTCTGCAAACTCTACCAACATGACAGGAAAGGTTTTTGTTTTTTGTTTTTTGTTTTTAATTTTTTTCAGGTATAAACTCACGATGATAAAGAAAATGAGAAAACAGCCAACTTGTAGATCAGAGGTGACAAGGCATTTGGAAGTGTCAATGAAGGAGAAAAGTGAATGGAGAAGTAATAACTAAAACATACACACCATCAGAGATGAGTAACAACAAGAAACAAATCTGTTTCTCCCAAAGATCCCCAGAAAGCCTCAGGACTCAGATGCAAGAATTACCAGGAAGGCAGAGGTGGGGCTCTAGGATAAAAATAAGGGAAATGGTTGAGAGCAGAATAAGGACCCACACTCTCCCTCTCATCCCAAAAAGCTAAACACTACCCCAAACCCAGCCCTGACAGAGGTTTAATCTCTTGGGAAATTGAATCGGAGGCTCCAGACTTGGAGCACCAGGCACAGTAGAAGGAGGGAGTGAGGTACACAACCGGAACTTGAGAGACTAAGTGAAAATCTACATATTGAATGGTAAAATTTCCCTGCCATCTTTTCCTCCTGTTCCCAGAACATCAATAATCAAATGAATAACCCCCAGACAGAAAACTGAAGGATATTTATCAGCGGAAGTTGAATGGTTCCAAGACAAAAGATACTGTCATTTGGCGTCTTCCAACCAAATGAAAATCTAGCTTCTGGATCACTGTACAGTGAAGCCTGATAGTGAATAAGTTTTGCCTAATCCTTTTTTCCGTAATTTCCTCCTAAATAAGGCCAGTAAATGTTCACTAGACATAAAAGATTGAAACAAAACAAAAACAAAGAAAAGGAAATTAAAGGAAACAAAGTCAAATGATATGGAAAGAATGTGCACCATGAAACTAAAAGTGGATATTCCTTAAAAAAATAATAAAGGGACAATCAGAAAACAAAAACATAAATAAATAAGCAGTAACCAAACTTAAAATGCAATAAAATTTGGGAAAATAAAGTGTAGGAAATTTCCTAGAAATTACAGAAAAGGTAGGCCGGGCGCGGTGGCTCACGCTTGTAATCCCAGCACCTTGGGAGGCCGAGGCGGGCGGATCACGAGGTCAGGAGATCGAGACCACGGTGAAACCGCATCTCTACTAAAAATACAAAAAATTAGCCGGGCGTGGTGGCGGGTGCCTGTAGTGCCAGCTACTCGGAGAGGCTGAGGCAGGAGAATGGCGTGAACCCGGGAGGCGGAGCTTGCAGTGAGCCGAGATTGCGCCACTGCACTCCAGCCTGGGTGACAGAGCAAGACTCCGTCTCAAAAAAAAAAAAAAAAAGGTAAAGAAAGTTTCTCCTTTATCATGAAGGAAAAACTAAGAAAATTAGAGAATTCACTAATAGATACTATTTTAAATTAAGCATTTATACTATGAATACATGTATTAATGTGAGAGTACATTAATACACAACATATATAGGAGCAGACAAAATTTGTTTATATCTGTTCATCCTAGTATTAACATGAGGAAATTTCCCAGAACTAAACTTAACCTCCAGATGAAAGACCCACTGCAACCTGAAACACTGAGTAAAAAGATTCACAAATTGAGGGGGAAAAGACAAATGCAATGGACTAGGGGTAAGAATAGCATTAAAATTCTCAACAGCAAACCTGAGATGTAAGGGAAAAAGTAGATATATAAGGGAAAATTATTTTCAACCAGGAATTCTATACCCAGCCAAGCTATCAGTAAAGTATGAGGATAGACATTTATCAGTAAGATATGAGGATAAAGACACACAAGCATTTATAAAATTTATCTCCCAGTGTGCCCTTTTTTAGGCTACTACTAGAAAATATAATAAAGGAAGAGACAAAACAGAAGAGAATTGTGCAGGGACATCTCAGGATGACATACAGCTGTGCCCCAGGCCAACAGAACAACCAATCTAACCTGGAACAGAGGGCCAGGGAGAGAGGTATCCATGAAGATCATGGATATGAGTTGATATGATTTGGATCTCTGTCCCCACCAAATCTCATGTTGAATTATAATCCCCAGTGTTGGAGGTGGGGCCTGGTGGGAGGTGACTGGATCATGGGGGTGGAGGTATCATAAATGGGTTAGTACCATTCCCTCAGTGCTATTCTCGTGATAGTGAGTAAGTTATCATCAGATCTGGTTGTTTAAAAGTGTGTGGCACCTCCCTGCTTCCTCTATTCCTCTTGCTCTAGCCATGTAAGACATGCCTGCTTCCCCTTCTGCCATGATTGTAAGTTTCCTGAGGCCTCCCCAGAAGCAGAAGCCACTATGCTTCCTGTACAGCCTGCAGAACCATAAGCAAATTAAACCTTTTTCTTATAATTTATCCAGTCTCAGATCTTTCTTTATAGCAGTGTGAGAACTGACTAATACATAAGTATTTGGAAATATTTGGACTTTTGAAAAGAAGATTAGCAAGATGTGACAGATCTTGGAGTATTGGGGGAAGAAATAGAATAAACACATAATAATTTGAGAAAATGAACAAAATAAGGCAATTGTTGACTAGAAAAAAATGTACAAGATGTGATCAATACTTGCTTACATAGTCATAATAAGGTAAACATTGACCATCAGTTTAACCAAAAATTAGAATTACCTATTTTTAAAAGATAGAAGCAGGGAAATAGTAATGTTAAATCCTAATTTTTTTAGTAAGAAGTCATTATATGTCCAAATTGATAAATCCAGAAATAGCAGTATAATCACACTACACTGAAGAAAAGATTTGAAAGCTTCTTACTCTGGGGCATAGGAAAGAAGGGCAGGAGATGTACTTTTTATTATAAGGCTTTTAGTACTCTTTGATTGATTGAAAATTAAAAATTAATTCTAAGACAGATAAAAATAACAAATAAATATGTGCATTCATAATAAAATAGAGAGTCATGGCACCAAAGACTCATAAAAACCTGGGTTTGGTTCCTAATTCTGCTGTCTATATGCCGGTTACCCTTGAGTGATCCATTAACCTCTGTGCCTTAGTTTCCCAACATATAAAATTAGAGTAGTCAAATATCTATCAATGTTCATTTTAGGACCGAGATGAGGGTCCAAATAGAACATATGAAAGCACCTAGTAAATGATATAAAGCATTAAACAAACTTTGATATTTAATGTTCACCAAAAATTATTATTAGGAAGAGATTATATTTTATATTCCCGTATGAAGGAAAGGATTACTAAAAGGGATTTGGGTCAATACACATACATACACACACACACACAAACACACACACATACACATACAAAAACAGGCAGAGCTAGAAGAAGAGGAGATAATTTTAAAGATGGATGTAGCCAAAGTTCCTTATTTTCCAAGGTTCAATAAAGTTAAGTGACTTGGCCAAGATCACATAAGTAAGTAGTGGAGTAAACCAAACAAAAACCAAACAGCCAAAGCACAAACCTGGAACCAAAAACTCAGAACCAAATGAAAGTTCACCAGAATGGTTAAAGGCATAAATTGAAAGCCCAGCCCTGTCTGTAATATAGCAGATTATCAATAATATAATCTGCTATATTGCTATATTAACTAGCTGATTACAGTTCCTTCTTAAATATGGAGAGAAGAGCTAGAAAGAAAATAGGCATGCTTTAAAAAGAAAAATAGCAATTAGACAAGCAGAGTCAGCAACAGAATATTCCTCTTGAAAATGGAGATGTGAAAATTGGATTCATCGAATCAGGAGAGAGAGTGAGAAAAAGGAAAGGAAACAAATGAAGAAAGGGCATGGCCTAGTGATTGACAAATGTGTCAAGAAGTGCCTGAATTTGGAACTCTTGAAGCTATTGCAAAACAACTAGTAGGCTTCCCCATTCTCTCCTCCTTGGGATAATGTTGAAAGGGTTGAGGGCATGAGGAAGATAAAAGGGTCAGGGACCTTTCCTCCATTCCATACAGGAAATCATATGCTGGCACTTTTCTTCATAAAAGGCCAGGGGACGGGGGGTTGCTGGGACTCTTTTTAAGAATACAGCTCTGTGAATTAAAATGAACAGAAGTTCAATTTTAATCAAGTAACAAAAAAGAAAATGTCATACTATTTTATTTTCAGAAGTCATAAATTTTCCCTAAGAGATAATTCTAATTTCTCAAGGTAAGTCTAATTAAGAATCACTGCATTGTGTTATATCATCTTAAATCTAAATAAACCAATTTTAAATGTCATTGAACATAAGGAGAGGCACTTTTGATTTTGAGAAACAGAAAGGATCATTTTTGTTGTGATAACATCCAACAACTGCTACAATGAGGCATCGCTCACATGTAGATAAACCAGGTAAAAATTTCTACAATCCTTAAATTGAGGTTTGTTTCATGTGCTCTCTGTTTAAAGAAAAAGTCAGTCACAGGAAGTACTTAAAAAACAAAAGCTCCTAAGCAAAATAAACAATTCATAAGAACAATAACATACTGGCTTTTAGAAAGCTGCTTGGGGTTCTGACACAGGAAAATATGTTTATGTTTACAAGCAAAGGAGCATGAAAGAGAATTATGGACCCTCTGAAAGGCAAGACAAAGCCATCAGGATGCAACAAGGTTTTCTTGAAAAGAGCTCAGAGACAAAAAAGAACCACAAAACAGCACACACATAAAAAAAGAAAAATATCTGACAAATGATAGCCAAGCCCCACAAATCCTGATAACACGACATTCCACTTATTAAAACCATCAGTCTTGGAAGACTTCAAGCACAGTAATTTTGAAAATGTACACAAGTAAATTAAAACCAGGCTTATGAGTCTTCTCATTTTAAGTCCCTCACTCATACTGCTCTGCAAAAGCTGATGTGAAATTTAAAATTAAAAGAAAAAAAGTCAACATGAACCTTGCTGATTTTAAGCAAGAGCCCCAAGTTTTACATTTTTAAATTGGAACGTAGTCTAAAAGTCTCTCCGCATATGAAAAGGAAGCATACTTTCCTAGGAAAATTTGTTCCAGGGTAAACAGAAAATGTTATATCTACAATTAGGAAGCATGTGTGACAGTTTTATTTATTAAGTTATCTGAACCACTTGGTAGCAGATATTTTAGGACATGTTTTATGGCCATGTTCTTTATTACTGGACACAATCCTTTATGGAGGTAGCAGGAGGTAGTGCCAAGAGAACTGGACAAAGAGCCAGCAGACCCAGTCTCAACAACCAAACAGGGCATGCCTCATTCACCCTGTTTCTTTATTCATAAAAGAGCAAAAAATATTGAGCCTCTCTGAACATTGTTGGAAGAATCCAAAGTCCAAATAAGATAAGATGTCAAAATTATTTTAAAAACAGTGAAACCTTATTGAACTGTGTCAGCTTCGATTCCTTTCTCTGCACAAGGACCCAGTGGGGCCATGTAACACTGGTGAACCATAGAGCAAGCTCAATAATTCCTCTGCAGCTATAGCCCCCATCGCCTGTCACTGGGGCAGGGAGTGGTGGGGGAGAAGCAACTTCACAGCCCATTGCTTTATGCCTAGGCAAGGTAAGTGACCACCTGTGTTGGGTGACTGAAGTGACCATCGGAAGACCCCAGAGAAAAAAATACACTGCCCCCACACTCTTGCTATAAACTTGGAACTCCAGCTAAGGATTCTATCCTTTAGGCTAAGGGTTTGGGGGCACTTGTTCTATTGCAAAAGCCTTTGAAAGGCTGACACATTTCGTTTATACCAATTATTAACATCTTACTATGAATGACTTTGTACCTATTCTTGAGAGTAGTTTTCATAACGAATATAAGAAAAATATAGAGATATATCACTTCTACTGCCACCAACAACTCCCCCCAACCCAGCACACACAAAGCACACACAATATGGACATTCTTTGTTACCTGGCCTCTTAGAGGAAACATGTATCTGAGAATCGTTAACATCCTCTAGTGATCTTAGCATAATATCTCATCCACGGAGGGAATGCTTATTTTTTAAAAGAATACCAAAAGAGGGAATGAACACAAAGGAGTTAAATACTAATGGTGAGATTTGAGACAGAGTGGCTCCTGGATGAAAGATTTGACATATATCTCAAGTCAGTTATGGTAGGTAGCTGCTTACATCCCCTAAGTGGAGATCAAAACTAGCAGTGGAATTTTGGCATCTCTGACTACACAGTGAATGAATCTAAGGGGAGAATTAAAATGAAAGGTTAGGTCTTCACTGGGAAACACTCTTCCCAAACTCAAGTCTGGCAGATATCATCAGCAACAGTTCTGCTATTTTTAATGGCTAGGAGGGTGCTTAAGGAAATGTCAGTCTCTAAGATTATCCCAACTCTCCTCTGCATAAATAATAACATCATTACCGACAGATTCTTGGCTCAACCCATCTTCATTTAAACATGCAGACTAGTCAAAATGAAATACTTATTAGAGAAAGATTGGAAAGGGTAAAACTGAAAATGATCACTCAAAATTAGAAAAAAATCAGCCTCAATAAAAGGAGAAAAAATATGGGCATTCTGAGCTAGCCAGACACCAAAAATATGTATGAATAAACAGCAAAGCAGCAATACTGTGTTGGTATTATGGCCTTTGAGGGTGCAATGACTCAAAGGAAACCACCAGAGAAGCCAGTGCTAACCCCCCAGTACATGCTCAGAGGCTTGTAGATCCCCAGCAGTCCTGGCAGGTCGACAACATTATACCAACTGGGAACATTTCCTCTGGCTTATGTTCAGTGTATGCCCTAAAGTCTCAGGACTTTCTAATGCTCATTATTTTTATTTTAACTCTGGTGCTGGAAACGCTATCCTCATTCCCATGAACGCTGAATCTTTCTGAATCATCCTAAACTATCTGTAGCAATTACCCTATGATTGAAGTTCTAAAGTTAATTGTTAAGTTTGAAAAAAGACTCATGAGTTTTAAATTTTTCTGCCTTTTCATTTTATCAAGTGTCTTTTTATTCCTTTATTATTAGAAAATGTAAATAAGTATCCAATCATCCTTCTCTTTAACATTGATTATTTTACAACTCTTATCAGATTTCTACTGTTTTTCTCCCAACTTAAAAGTCCTAGTCATTCACCTTTGGGCTCTATCTTGCCCCTGTAATTTTTATGACCTCCTTTACACTATTTCTTGTCTAGTTCAGTCATTTTTAAGATGAAGAAGATAAAATGGAACAGGCCATTCAAAATTAGGATGATTATATACCCTGTAAAAATAAATATAAATGTATCATATTGTTTTCTATAACCCTTTTTAGCCAGAATAGTTTATCATTTACTTAATTATCACTGCTCTTTAAAAAGATGTATTCTTTGAACTGTCCATAATGATGTCTACATGCTTTTCCTGAAGGGTTATAACTAAGTCAGTACCCGTGAAGATATTATTTAAGTTATTTCCTTCTGAGATGCATTAGAATCATAGACTCTCGAGGTAAATTTCTGCCTTTGGTGTGTTCATCTACCTGGTTAAGTAAAATACCTAGATGCTTCTAGATTTCTAACTCCTTTACCATCTGCACTCGATAATTATGGTGGGAGACAGGCCCTTAACACTTTCTGAGGACAACTGTCCTGCACATGTCCTCCACTGATAAAGCCCACTTATGCAGCTGTGTTCTGTATACATGATTCTGCTCTCCTCAGCTACTGATTAGAACAGAGGCAAGCACCAACCTGCGGGCAGCCAATCCCTAGGCTCACCGGCAGTTTTACAAGTTGATTGGCATGACAGTGCCAATCAAACACTGGGATGCACTGGGACGACGAAATTCTCACTTTGGGGAATTTGAATTAAGAAATATAGAAAGGGCCAGGTGTAGTGGCTCATGCCTGTAATCCCAACACTTTGGGAGGCCGAGGCAGGCAGATCACTTGAGGTCAGGAATTTGAGACCAGCCCCGCCAACATGGTGAAACCCTGTCTCTACTAAAAATACAAAAATTAGCCAGGTGTGGTGGCATGCACCTGCCTGTAGTCCTAGCTACTTGAGAGGCTACTTGGGAGAATTGCTTGAACCTGGGAGGCGGAGGTTGCAGTGAGCCGATCGTGCCACTGCACTTCAGCCTAGGAGACAGAGCGAGACTCTCTCTTTCTCTCTCTCTCTCACACACACACACACACACACACACACACAGAGAGAGAAAGAAGTAATTAAAATCAAGAGCTAAGGCTAAAAATTTGTGCAGAAAAAGAGAGATCATTAGATAGGGAGGGGCAAAAAAAGACCTGAGTAACAGTTACAAGAAGGTAAAAATTATGAGTAAGAAGAACTTGTGGATTAGTAGCAACTTATGACGTGGAGACATAGAGTAGAAGATTTAGAGATTTCTGTCTACTGGTGATTAGACATAGAGAAGCAAACACTGGAGAGCTGAGTCATATTGCTGGCTAAGCAGTAGAGATTCATGAACTTTTGCTGCTGAGCATTCTAGAGCTGCCTTGGATTCAAAATGGCTATTGAGTTCTAGTTTCAGTCTCTGTTTTTTTAAAAAAATTATTTTAATTAATTAAAAAAATTTTTTTGAAACAGGGTCTCACTCCATAACCTAGGCTGGACTTCAGTGATATGATCATGGCTAACTGCAGCCTCAACCTCCTGGGCTCATGCAATCCTCCCATCTCAGCCTCCCAAGTAGCTGGGTATATAGGCACATGCCACCATGCCCAGCTAATTTTTTTTTTTTTTTTTTTCTGTTTTTAAGATGCAGTTTCGCTCTTGTTGCCCAGGCTGGAGTGCAATGGTGCAATCTCGGCTCACCACAACCTCCACCTCCCAGGTTCAAGTGATTCTCCTGCCTCAGCCTCCTGGGTAGCTGGGATTACAGGCGTGTGTCACGACACCCAGCTAATTTTGTATTTTTAGTAGAGACGGGGTTTCTCCAAGTTGGTCAGGCTGGTTTCGAACTCCCAACCTCAGGTGATCCTCCTGCCTTGGCCTCCCAAAGTGCTGAGATTACAGGCGTGAACCACCACGCTGACCTGGAATTGTGGTCTTAAATAGAGTAATCGGGAAGTGCCCACTGATAAAATGACATCACAGCAGAAATCCAGAAGGAAGGAGTGGGTGAACCAGACAGTTGGAGGAAGAAAGTCCTAGAGGAGAAGAACAGCGAGTGCCAAGACTGTGAGCTGCGAGTGTGTGTGGTGTGTTTGAGGAGGCCAGAGCACCTGGAGCAGAGTGAGTTGAAGGACAGCATAGCAGGAGATGAAGTTAGAAAGGAGGACACCAGGGGTAGATGACATAGGGTCATATAGGCCAATGTAGAGACTTTTAGTTCCATGACAAGCCATTGGAAGGTTTTGAATATACCTACATGTTCTGGCTTACCATTTTAAAGGTTTGTAGGCAACCGCTCTGGCTGCTTCGTTAAGATTATACTATAGGGGAAACGAAGGTGGAAGAAGGGACAAATTATTAGGAAGCTATTACAATAATCCAAGAAAGAGATAACAGTGGCTTGGACCAAAGTGGTAATTGCAGAGTGAAGAAAAGTGGTGAAAGTCTGAGTATATCTTGAAGATAGAGGCATCAGAATGTGGTGATGGATTGAATGTGGGGTGTGAGAAAGAGAAGAGTCAAGGATAACTCCCAAATTTTTGGCATGAGCAATTGGAAGGATGGAATTCCTATTTACTGAGAGGGGGAAATCCATGGGAGAAGCAGGTTTGGGAGGGAAGATTAGAACCTCACTTTTGAACGTGACAAGTTTGATTAGCCTATTCAAAATCCAAGTGAAGATATTACATAGGCAGTTGGATATTAAAAACTGAATGCAAGGCAGTTCCAAGATGGCCAAATAGGAATAGCTCCAGTCTATAGCTCCCAGCATGAGCGATGCAGAAGACGGGTGATTTCTGCATTTCCAACTGAGGTACCGGGTTCATCCCATTGGGGCTTGTCAGACACTGGGTGCAGGACAGTGGGCGCAGTGCACCGAGCATGAGCCAAAGCAGGGCAAGGCATCGCCTCACCCAGGAAGTGCAAGGGGTCAGGGAATTCCCTTTCATAGCCAAGCAAAGCTGTGACAGACAGCACCTGGAAAATTGGATCACTCCCACCCTAATACTGTGCTTTTCCAATGGTCTTAGCAAACGGCACACCAGGAGATTATATCCCGCTCCTGGCTCGGGGGGTCCCATGCCCACGGAGCCTCGCTCATTGCCAGCACAGCAGTCTGAGATCGAACTGCAAGGCGGCAGCGAGGTTGCGGGACGGGCGCTTGCCATTGCTGAGGCTTGAGTAGGCAGTTGGATATTAGAGGCTAGAGGTTAGGAGAACAATCGGGGATGGAGATACAAATTTGGGGATTATCAGTATATAGAGTTATTTAAAATATGTTAAATGATGATACTGGATGAAATCACTCAAGTGATGATAGAGGAGAGAGGTCAGAAGGTTATATAAAATAACGCATAGAAAATCTGAATACAGTAGATGTAGACTTCTACAGGTTTGGCACACTTCCCAACTCCCTTGTAAAAATTAGGTGTTATAACCTGATTAGTCAGATGGCCAGAACACTGATTAGGAATTTATACTAGTGTTCAGAATCACTGTGTGTTTTAAAAAATTGCACATGTGAATATGGCAGTTCTTTCCTCCACTGTTTCTCTAATCAAGTAGCCAGATCAATAAGAGAGCCACTTTCTCATGAAAAAGAAAGAGGGAAACATCATCATTTCTCTTTCCTCTTTGATCAAGTGTGCTTGGATTCTCTCATCAGTTTATTATTTTTTTTAATCTCAGTTGTCATGGAGGGTTTAGGCTTAGGAGGAGAGAAAGATTTCCCTCTTTACCTCTTATCCTGACCTTTGGACCTTGTCTCTAAATCCTGTAATCCAGTCCATTTTACCAGCATATTCTGCAGGGAAGTTTAGGGCACAGGCTCAGATAATAATAAAGTGATACTTTCATTGTGCCACTGCACTACAGCCTAGCAACAGAGCAAGACTCCATCTCAAAAAAAAAATAAATAATAAATAAAAATAAAAAATAAAGTGATACTTTGATTCCCTATCTTCCATTAGCCCTTGCACGTAGATCTATCCCACCTAGGTTTCCTCAAGGGGAATGGTGGCTCTACACTGAGGTAGAATTTTTGCATTCCTGGGCCCCACACCATAATAGTATCAAATTAGTATTAACCCCAATCAGTCAGCACTCAATAAGCATATGTTCTTTTGCCTTAAGATGCCAGTAATTCCTGTTAGAGAGACACAGACCCAGACATCAAAGGGAAGATTTGTTAATAAATAGAAGGCTGACTATTCCCTTAGTCCTTCACTGTGACACCAAACCCATGCTCAACTTGCCTGCAAGGTCAACACCAGAGTCAACAGAGAAAGAGAAGAATGACAGAGGTTCAGGTGAAGAAATTATAGGAAAAGTAGGGAAGTGGATATATACAGGTCTGCTAGCTTGTCTGATAATGTGTATCTAGTTACTTGCACATAAGAATGTGGGCAAATCTAGAAAAAGAGGTGCAAGGATCATGGAAGAAAGGTATAAGGAAGGTTCTGAGGCATCGCTCTGTAGAAATCTTCTATCAGGAGCTATAATGGAGTGGACGCTAGCAGCCAACAGAAGGAAAGCAGGCTCCCGCTGCTCCGGCCATTTCTGCTGTGCTTACCTGCTGACTCCCAGGACAGATATCTTGCTGCCTTTGAGGTTAATTCACCAAACCCTGAACTGTCTGAATTCTGTGCAAGCAGAATATATTGAGGTCCTGACCACGGTGCCCAGCCCTGCTGTAGAACTATGTGGATCATTTTCAGACTTGATTCAATTTTCTGTTTTATAGAGTCACTCGCTGCAAGTTTTGATTCTCAATGGGCCACCAGAGAGAGAGAAAGCAAAATATGTTAAAATGATTTATCAACATGTCCTGTATGTGGAGCCATTCTAATGGCTCTCATTTATAGCATATACTTACCAGCCTCAGTCCTCCCACCCATCTCCCCACCTGGAGACTCAGCCCTGTCCCAGATGCCAGACGGGAAGTACTTGAGCAGCCTCAGCCTGCCATCCTAGAGAGGTTAGTTACGTTGATTTAGAAGCAGTGTCCCAGCAGTGATCGCTAGGCCCCCACATTGGGCCCTAAATGCCACTCTTCTTATTATGTTGAGATGAGTCCTAATCAGAACTAACAAGCTTATACCAAATGTGGTCAGTTGATAGATGGGATAACTGCAATATCCAACTAACTCATAGAACATCTGCATTTCAAATTTAGTTTTAAGGTCATGTATAGTTGAGCCTGCTAAGACTCTACCTGCTACCCCGAAATACCGCAAATTCCATCATCTTTAGTAGGTTCCACTGATATAACTACCTAGGACCTGTAGCAAATATTGTTCGACCAAAGGAGAGCTGATGTATTTGCTCTTGAGCCTAGAATGCGAATGTATGTCCCCGGCAGGACTCTGAGTCCTCCCTCTGAATGTGAAATCTAACTACTCCTGAGATGTTTCTAGTCCTCCAAGGTGCTCCTGGTCCCATCTTTACTATCTGTGAGTTAGTAACGATAATAAGACAATGTTTGTTTATTTTTCCTGTTTTAAAAGATAAAAAAAAACTGCTATATGTCCAGAATAAGAAGTTATGAAGAAAAGGTAGTGTGTGGAATAAAATGCAAATGTTTTCAATGTACATTAAAATTTTGATATATCGATCTTAGATTTAAGAGGTTAGATGTGGGTGGTTCCTTGCTCTTCTCTTTTTTTTTTTTTTAAAAAAAGGTCATTTACTTGTGAAATAATGGATTTTGACTCATATTAATGGCTTTTTTAAAAAATCAAAATTCAGCATGGAAATTTCTATGTAACCAAAAGACATCTTGAGACTAGTAAGAACATTTGAATTATCTGAACTTTGGCTTTTACACAGGTGAGTATTCAGTGATTTCAAGGTCCTGTTAAATGCATTCTGTTTAGTATTTCTGTTTTCTGACACCATAGTTTAAAATATCTTTCACAAAAATATGCCTAATATAAGTAACATTCTTTAAATGCAATTTAAGTTCATCTATTTGAAGAGGATTAATATACACAATATGCTTACCAGAGATTTCTACATTTTGCTACTACTGTCAGCTCTTTGCTTGTTGGTCAGCCCTGTGGTGATGACATTGGACATAATTACAAATAATACTTAAGAGTATCCAGTTGATTGACAACATTAATATTTAAGATCTTTGCATCTTTGTTAACACCGAGAACATTTTCCAGCCATGTAGGAGCTGCCCCAGGACTTGGCTAAAAATAACATTTTATATCAAATTCAACAAACAAGAAGAATCTTTTTGCTATGCTAAAAATACAGATAACCAGAACTTTTCCAATAAAGTTTATAAAAATCTCCAGATGTGAACTTGACTTTAGAAGACAATCTGTTCCTAGTTTTAATGGATTTCATTTGTTTTGCTTGTTTTACTGCAGAAACAAATTTCCCCTGGCAATCATGATTGATATTTTCTTGAACTAATTTTTTCTTAATTATTTCTGTGAAAGGAGAACTATTTTAATTGACATTTATCACCAGACAAAGAATCATTTCAGTTCTAAAATTTTGGAAGTAACATTTCCCATCTGTTTCAATAACCCAACTGGCTAATTACATTGCCAAGAATAATTTGTCACAAACAGAAAGACCATTCTTTGGGGTGGGGGGGACCTCTTACTGCTTGATCTTACATCACATACTGATTGATGAGAAATTATAGAAAACTTATGATACTAATTTATGCCATGGATTTATTCTATGAATGAGATTCTGAAAGGAATAACAGAAAGCTGGTTAATCATTTACATTACTTAAAAAGAGGGGATGAAGTCTCTTGATTAGCTCATATCAGAGAAGGTACATATATTTACCTTTATATCCTGCCTTTAAGGTGTGGACCACTGAGGTATGAATGGCTCAGCCTAACAAGGAGGAGATAAAATGCAGGCAGTGTGTCTGCAGTATCATCACTATCCTCTGAGATTTTTAACATTGCAGGTGGGCAGTCCACCAGTGTGGTGGTGAAGAGTGTGGGCTCGGACACTAAACTGCCTGTGTTTGAATTCCAACTTTAGCATTTACTTGTTTACCAAATTATGTAGATTTTTGGTATCTTGAATTCTTCATCTGTAGAAGGGGTATATTAATAATAATAGTAACTGCCTCAGAGTCATTGAGAATTAAATCAGCTAACACATTTAAAGTTCATTCAATGTTAGTTATTAATATATTATGATCATTATTAATATTAGTATACTACTTGGGTATTAACAGCTTTCTGGTCTCAATTCTGGCTACATATTGGAATCAACTGGGAAGCTTTAGATTTAAAACAAAACAAAACAAAACAAACAAAAAAAAAAAACAAAAAAAAAACCCCAATGCCCAGGATCCACCCGAAAGAGACTCTAATTTAACAGGTCTTAGTTAGGGCCTAGAAGCACCCCCTAGCCCCCTGCCAAATTTTTTTGTTTGTTTGTTTAGTTGCTCAGGAGTTTTCTAATGTACGGCCAGGAATCTTAGCAAGAAGAGCTAAAAGTCAGCAGGGTGAAAACCTTAGGAACAAGTATATTAACACTAGGAAAGGCAAACAGACAGGAAAGACTGAAGACCAGGACAATAGGATAAGTTAGGGTGGAAGGGCCTCTCCACTTTGTCCAGGGAGAGCCATGCTAAAGTGCTTGCTTCTTAGGGCTCATTCTACCATAATTATTTCTTTATGAGGCCCTAAGATCAGGCTTGACAACCAACTTTCTGGTGACCTCTGCCCTTTCCTGTGTCTTCAACCACATGTCTTACTTTACCTTTTGGTGGTGCCCCTATTCTAAAAGCATCAGAACCCTTCTTTGAATATTTAGTTTGTAAATTCCAATGAGGAACCCCATTTCCTTGGTAATAATGTATACCTCAGACAGTTTGAATGTAGTTATGGTGATGAACGGTTTCAGCTCAAGAGACTCTTAGCCACTAAATAGATGTGTTTGTTCTTTAGAAGGAATAAGAGGCTCCAAAATGTGAGGATGAACTAGGCTGTTGTTCTTGTTCTATAATAGCTTCAAAAGCTCGCTTTACTTTTAACTAAAAAGAGAAGAGGAGGGAGAAAGATGAGGATAATACCCACATTCAAAGAGTCAGAGAAATGGGCCATGCAGTAGCAGAAAAAAGTCTTACATTTCTGATGCTTTATAAAAACCTGAAATTCTGAGTGATCTTATCCTTTCATTTCTGTCTTTGCCGCACATATTCATTATAGGAAAATTCCAAATGGTAGTGAAAAGTACAAAAAGAACTTGAAAATGACTCATAATTTCAACACTTGTTTCCTTCTTTTGCTTTTACTTCATAAAATGAAGAATAAAAGTCTACCTTCCTCCGTGTCTCCAAAGGTAAACTCTTGCAAAAATGTTTTATATTTATGTGTATGTATATATCTTAGCCCTATCTTATGTTTCAGTTACTATGCTAAGCAATGCATGGGAATGACCTCATTTAATCTCCACAATAACAGTTGGAGGTAGATCTATTAATATTTTTCTTACCCTCATTTTAGAGATGAGGAAACAGAGCCTTAGAGAAGTTGCCTTACCCAAGTTGAACTCCCATTTATTCATTCACTCCGCAAGTATTTATTGAGTCCCTACTATGTGCCAAGCATGATGCCTTAGCATAGGGGATATAAGAGTGAATCAGCCAGATACACTCATAATCCATCTCTTACCTACTCTACTGCTGTCACTCAGGTCTAAGCCACTATCATCTCTCACTTGGATCGTCGTAACAGTTTCTAACTGGCCTTCCCGCTTCTACCCTTATTCCCCTGCAGTCCATTCTAAACACAGTCACTCCTCTACTCAAACACCTTTGATGGCCCTTAATGTCACTCAGAATGGAATGAAACCTGGAGCTCTGCCAGTGATCAATAACATGCTGCCTGATTTGTGCCTCCTGTACCATCTCCTCATCTCCTGCCACCCACTCCCTCATGCTCTGCTGTCATTCATCACCTTGGCTTCCCAGATGTCTCTTGAATATACCAGGCATGTTCCTGTCTCAGGGCCTTTGCATTCCCAGTTCCTTCAGCCTGGAATATCCTTACCCCATGAAATGGCTCAGAACATGCCACCTCAAAATATGCCACTTTGGCATAATGATTATTTTGAGCTGAAGGCACTTGAGAAACAGTAGGGGCAGGAAGAGCTCTCAGACTTCCCCTTTCTACTGAAAAGCAGGTCATAAAATTTCCCATGAGAAAGGTGCCCTCCTTGTGCCAGGAAGAGAAGAATAGTATCACCAGAGATGACTGGAGTTATCATCGAAATGGACCTGTAAAAACAAACTAAAATCATCCTCATTTTCCACTAGTTTCGCCTGTATATCCCTTACTCCCACAATTT
The DNA here is from genome assembly GCF_028878055.3 of Symphalangus syndactylus. NCBI lineage: Eukaryota > Metazoa > Chordata > Mammalia > Primates > Hylobatidae > Symphalangus > Symphalangus syndactylus. The sequence continues at coordinate 23,388,040 of NC_072424.2, forward strand.
ACTGCTTGTAGCCCAAGGCCTTTTGTCTTGTCACATCTCCACAGTTTATCATTCTTTGTGTAAAAATGTATATAAGCTTTGGGGCATAAAGTCTTCTTTGGGTCTTCATTTTTCTCTGAGGACTCCCATGTATACATAAAAACATTAAATAAATGTGCATGCTTTTCTCTTGTTAATCTATGTTGTTTTAATTCTTAGGTTAGCCACCAAGCCTAAGAGGGTAGAAGGTCATTTTTCCTTCCCTACACCCAAATACTCACATGGCTCACTTCCATACCCCCTTGAAGACTTTACTCAAATGTCCCCTTTTCAATAAAGCCTCCAGTGACCATCCATTTATAACTGCAATATCTGTCCCACCCCATGCTTCCCCCTCTTCATTTTTATTTTACATATATACCATGTAGTTTGTTTTGCTTATTTTTCTCTCTTTATAATGTAAGCTTTATGAGGGCAGGCATTTTTCCTGCTTCAATCACTGCTCTTTGCAGAATGGCTATTTTGCTTTTTGTAGCATTTAGTTATTTAAGAAAGACTGCGCACTTAATATCTTCTAGCAAAACCAACTCAATATTCTTCTACAAATATCAATTCATTTAATCCTCGCAATGTCTCTGTAAGACAGGCATTATTGCTATTCCTATTTTGAAGAGACCAAATCAGAGGTCTACAAGGATTAAGTAACTTGCTAAAGGTCGCACAGAGAGTAGTGGCAGGACCAGGATTTGAGCTCAGGAAGTTTGGCCCCAAGGTCCAAACTTTTACCTACTCTACTATGCAGCCTCACCTTCAAACCCATGCTCTCCTGTAAGCAACTGTATAATCCAGGACCTTAATACATGGGCTAGCCCCTTCTTTGCTACAGTAACCATGTTCTTTAAACCCAAAATATGGATATACGAGTTCACTCTGTTAACTAAAGGATAATTCGAGAGCAAATGAAAAGAAAAATACTAGCCGGGCGCGGTGGCTCACGCTTGTAATCCCAGCACTTTGGGAGGCCGAGGCGGGCGGATCACGAGGTCAGGAGATCGAGACCACGGTGAAACCCCGTCTCTACTAAAAATACAAAAAATTAGCCGGGCGTGGTGGCGGGCGCCTGTAGTCCCAGCTACTCGGAGAGGCTGAGGCAGGAGAATGGCGTGAACCCGGGAGGCGGAGCTTGCAGTGAGCGGAGATTGCGCCACTGCACTCCAGCCTGGGCGACAGAGCGAGACTCCGTCTCAAAAAAAAAAAAAAAAAAATACTAATTTTACTATAATTTTGCTAAAGAATACAGTAAATAAAACACAGATTGTATCCTCATACTTGCAGGTAAGGTTTACAGTTTCAGGGATTTCCTCTTTCATCAACACCTCTTATTTCTAAAGCAAGGAAAACTCAGATTCAGAACTGTACGTGTTTATGCTTCATGTTCAACATAAAAAAAGTACAGCATTAGTCCTCCACAGTCGACTGCAATGTAGGTGAAGGTACTGTTTAATGATATGAGGCAGGAACAGAAGATTAAATTTAATGCCCAAGAATTGAATAAAGTACTTCAACGATGTTACAGATTGTTCCAAGAACTTTCTATTTACAAAACATGACATGTGCAAGAGATGCAGATTGGATCATATTTTACTTTTAATATTTTGGGATAAGCCAAGGCTAGTGAGCACAGAAACTAGACTTAGGTTCATCAGGCCTGAAGTCCTTTAGCTCTGATATTGTTCTTTTGTTGATTTTTTTTTATAGTAAACTTGCAGCTGATGATTATGATACAAATACATTTAAGAAATATATCGTAAATTGGAAGCACAAGAGAAATAGGATATAATGCTTTTATTCCAAATTTGTATTTGTTATAGAAACCACATTAATATATATAAAATAAAATTTTAAAAATAAAATAATCACCCATAGCCATACTATCAAAGCACAGTAATTCTTCTCTTTTTTCTCTGTATCTTCCTCGTTTTTGTCTGTAAACTCACTTACAAAAATCAATAAATCTCCAACTAAAGGAAGAATTGAGTCTTTTGTATAGCTGAGTTCAGTTACTGCCACACTCTTTCTAGGAACCCCCCCCCAAATATGGCATATATTTGAAATGCTGAAATCAGGGTATGGTGGAGCTGGGAAGAACCTTAGAGATTATCTGAATTCAACCTCAGCATTTTAGTGGTGGCTGTATGGTCAGTATTGTCAGTTTTAATAGTAGTTATAACAGCTGCTGTCATTCCTTCAACATCAGAAATATGTGCTGGATACTTTCTATGTCTAATCTTCCTGACAGTTATGAAAGGAAGAGTGAGTAGAAATGATTTGAGTTTGAGTCCCATAGCATAGGAACAACAATGCCTCCAACCTCCTAGGTTTGTAAGGAAGACGAATTGAGGGGAAATACGTAAATCGCTTGGCATGGAGCCTAGTTATTTTTGTCATCATCATTCATTTTTCAGGTGAGGAAACTGAGGCTCAGAAAGAACCTGGTCACACAATTTTGTGCTTCAGTTTCTCACAGTCAACTAAGCCAGTGCCTAGGACCTAAAGTTCATGTTTCATAAGGATACTCAGTAGACCCCATGCTTCAAAATCACCTGGTGTGAATAATAAAGATTCCATTTCTTAAGCCTTCCCCAAGCTAACTCAATCAGACCCTCTGGAAGTAGAGAACAGAAATATACATTTCAGAATTTCACTGGCTGCTTCTGTACACTAAGATTATAATCATTGATTTTCAAGCTTTCCAAACTCACCAGCCAAGTTCCTGGGCCCTAACCCAGGTTTCCCCCTCTGTGAAACGGGAATAATATTACTGCCTATCAAACTAGTCCGGAAGATGAAAATAATATGTTGTATAGGAAAGTGCTTTGTACACTGTAAAATAATTATTGTTTCTCTCTACCTGAATCAAGCTCTTACCAAATAGGGAAAGACAATATCCAATGTCCCCATCACAAATTAATAGCACCATCACAGACACGGTTCATGCTAGGTCTAACCAGGTAGCCAATGAAATTGTATTGCATTTGTTTTCTCTCATTATTTAACTCTTCGTCCTAAACATATAGGCACTGTTCTGAAAACTTGATGTCATCCCTTTGCATCCCTCACTGCCATTGTCTTCCCAGACAAAATTAGCCATTGCCACAATTGATCTTCAATGCCATTCTTCACTGTGTTCTTTCCTCACCTGTTCTAATAGAATCAGTTCTATTTGTCTGCGGATGACTAGCAAACCTGCAGTTTTCTGAAGAGGTCTTCGTACTTCATGTTTTGTATCTGGAGCTATTACAGTGTGTCTGACATTTTCTTTTCGAGGTATGTGATTATGGGTTAAACCAGCACATAATCAAACCAGCCTACTTGCCTAATCTCCCTCTTAATAGAGTAGCTTTTAGGGAAGGGAATATAAGCAGCATGCAAAGGAAAAAGAAAAAGCCCAGAAGCAACAAGAGTAAGGAATAATGTGTGATCCGTGGGCAGGACTGGACTAAAGTAGCAATAAGAATGGTCCCCAATGAAAAACAGTATGAGTTGTTTCTTCCCACTCTCTCCCACAAAGCTAGCCTCTCCATGGAAACTCCCCTCAAAGAGAATGGAAAAATTTTAGCTAGAAGAACGTGGATTTCCATCTGCCTAAAGAGAAATGTTCAGGTTCACCTAGGCTCTGAATATCTGGATTCCCAGAACCATGTATTATAAAGCCAGTGGAGATCTACTGATTTCTGTTTGATGAGTTCCTACTTTGCTCTATTTTTGTGAGATTTGTGGAGCCACAAATCCTAGTTCTGAATTCCCCTATTCAAAGTGAGTTCTCCAAGGTTAGACATGCAACTCAGGCCTAGCCAATAAATGTTCTGCCCTGGGATTCTTATTAAATTTTGAAGCTGGAGAAGCAGCAGCTTTGCATTTTTGGTCACAAAGCTAGAAGGATGAGACTGAAGGAAGTGTTGTTGGTTATCATCACCACCATGGATAGAAAGTCTGTTTGTGGAAAGAGAACAAAATATACATAATTCAAGAGAATCTGCAATGAGAGTGGACACCCTGCTCCCTGGTCCCTGCAGTTAAACCTAGTGCCTTTGTAACAAAATCTCCTATGGTTTAAATTCGTCTGAATTAGCTTCTGTACCTTGCAAACCAGAGTTCTTCTTAAGTACAGCTGTGCCCTCAGTTCCTTCTTGTCTTCTCACACACAACCTGGATACACAGTACTAACCTCAAATCCATCATAAATCACATCTACATCTCCCTCAACTTGATAAACCATCCCTTTGGGAAATAGCATGAAAGGGCTAGTAAATTAATCTGCTTGAGGTAACTCATGACTGATCCTGCCTTAATGTGCTACCGTTCCCAGGAAATCATGCATCTTCATACAATGACTACTGCTACTACTACTACCAATAATAACAACAACAACAACAATAATAGCATTAAGTGGCAGGTACTGTGCTAAGCACATTATATACATTAACTCATTTAATCCTTATAACAACCCTAATGTTCCCACTTTATAGGTAAGGGGACTGACATGTGGTGGTGAAGGGACTCTTCAACCAAAGAAATAATCCCCAATAGTATATTTTCAGGAACGGTATGCAGGAGTTATATGCACATCCATCCTTAAACCTATGTTACCACCCATATATAGCTCTTCATGTGCAATCAGCTGGGGTAAGGAGTAGCGCTGGTCAGTGAGTCTCATATTTTGCTTTTAATCTGGAGACTTGAGGGTTAAGGGAGGCCACAGTTCAGCATTTGCCAGATAAGAAGGAAAGTCATATATTATTCGTTCAAAACAAGCAAGGAGCAGGCTGGAAGCCAAGGAACGCTGGCCAAAAGAGACTGAGGCAAGAGAATATTCATCATCAACTCTGATCCATACCGTGAACACATGGTTGAATTACTCCCCAGGGGAAAGGAGTCAATGACATTGGGAATATGGTTCAGTGAGATAAGCCAGTGTTTTCTAGTCAAGCCCCTTGCAAGACTGATCTTTACCAAGCTTAGGAGTAAGACAAGCTCCATTCCAGAGTTTCTTCCCTCCTATCCCTCCCTCCCTCCCTTCTTTCCTTCCTCCCTCCCTTCCTTCCTTCCTTCTTCCTTCTTTTCTGTCTTCCTGCCTTCTTGCCTTCCCTCCTTCCTTCTTGCCTTCCCTCCTTCCTTCCTTCCTTCCTTCCTTCCTTCCTTCCTTCCTTCCTTCCTTCCTTCCTTTCCTTCTTCCTTTTCTTCTTTCCTTCTCTCCTTCCTTTCCTCTATAGATATTTAGTGATTCTCTGTGATATACTGAGATAAGATTCCTGCTTTTGGGAAGGTTATAATTCACAGGAAAAACAGGCAATAAAGCCAACAATAACAATAGAGTATGGGATATGTGGTGATATTGTAGAAAAAGCATAAGCTTAGGAGCCAAATAGATGCAGCTCAGAATCACGACTCTGCCTCCTACAAATAGATACGATTTTTTTTTTTTGCAAGTTATTTAACTATGTGTGCTTGGCCCAGCACGGTGGTTCATGCTTGTAATCCCAGCACTTTGGGAGGCCGAAGCAGGCAGATCATCAGGTCAGGAGTTCGAGATCAGCCTGGCCAACACAGTGAAACCCCATCTCTACTAGAAGTACAAAAATTAGCTGGGCATGGTGGCACATGCCTGTAGTCCCAGATACTCGGGAGGCTGAGGCAGGAGAATGGCCTAAACCCAGGAGCAGAGGTTGCAGTGAGCCAAGATCATGCTACTGCACTCCAGCCTGGGCAACAGAGCAAGGCTCCGTCTCAAAAAAAAAAAAAAATCGATGTGTGCCTGTGTTTCCTCATCTGTAGTATGAGGATAATGATCATATATATTTACTAGTGTTGTTGGGATGATCAAATTAGGTACATTTAATCATTGTGTAAAAAAGTTGACATGTAAAATCCATGTAAAAAAGTTGGCAGAAGAGACAAACTGGTAAAGCAGCTGTTCTTCATTTCTGATTTCATTCAACAAGCATTACTAACAGCCTAGCAAGAACAGAGTATCTAGGAAAAATCAAAGATTATCAAGCTCATGTTCTATAATCAAGCAATTTATAAACTAGCAGAAGAACAAGACAGATGAATAAGAAACTGTGTATATTTAAATGCTAAGAAGTTCAATTCAAATAAATGTCCCTGGAGGACTAGTGTGGTCAGAAATGTTTCATGGAATTGGTGGGTCTGAACCTGGGCTTTGAAAGAAAGATAAGATTGCTTCTTGGCCTTTTGGCTAAGATCAAGTGAAAGAAAGATAAGATGTGGTGAGGAGAAGGAAGGTAATCATGGTAAGGAAACAGCATGAGTAAGTACTGTTCTGGGATGAGGCAGACCAGTCTTGCTAGGGTTTGCTTCCTACTGGGAATCAGTAGGTCAGAAGGTTGGAAAGGATCACTGGGTCCTGTATGACAGGCTGGGGAGTGTGAACTTGATCCTGAATTCAATGGGTAACCATGAAGGTTTGCATTTTGCAGTATGGTACAGTGTTAGTGCTTTATGGGTAATATTGATTGCTCCATGCATGCAGAGTAGATTGCTGGGGACCAAATTCCAAGGGATGGAAGTGGGGAGACCAGTTTGGTGACTACAATTGTCCATACACTGGGCCATGGAGACCTGAATATGGCTGCAGTAGTAAGGAAGACAAGGAAGCTGACTACAACAGGCTATTTTAAACTTTTAAAAACAGTGATAAAATATACATAACATAAAATTTACCATCTTAACCGTATCTAAGCATAGAGCTCAGTAGTGGTAAGTATATTCGCATTGTTGTGCCACCAATATCCACAACTTTTTCCTCTTGCAGAGCTAAAACTATAACCATTGAGCAATTTTCCATTTCCCTCTCCTCTCAGCCCCTGGCAATTGTCATTCCACTTTCTGTATAACAGACATTTCATATCATTTAGAACTCTTTAGATTTTTAAGAGCAAAAGACAACTTACGCTAACACACAAAGGGGGTGGCAAGGGATTTATTATTGATTTACAAAAGAGGATCACAATGCTTCCAGACAGGAATGCATCTGGGCCTCTGAACTGACTGGAATCTAAGCAGAAAGGTGTCAGACACCTACCTCCAAGTGTCTGCTTCTCTCTGTGTGCTACTGCATTCTGTCTGTGCAGACTGGCTTCCTCTGCTTCTCTCTCTGCTTGGTAGAATACTGAATCTCTCTAGCTCTGAGTTCATATGTTACAGTTCTAGCCACAAACAGAGACTACATAGCTGTTTCTGAATCTCAGTTTGAGATTTCAGAGAGCAAAAGAGATAGAGAATATCAGTACGATTGGTCCAGCTTGTGGCAACTGTCTATCACTGTTCTAATCAGCTGTTGTCTCAGAAAGAGTCATATAGAACATATATGACGGCGGGGTGCAGTGGCTCACACCTGTAATCCCAGCACTTTGGGAGGCCAAAGCGGATGGATCACGAGGTCAGGAGATCGAGACCATTCTGGCTAACATGGTGAAACCCCGTCTCTACTAAAAATACAGAAAAATTAGCTGGGCTTGGTGGCAGGTGCCTGTAGTCACAGCTACTTGGGAGGCTGAGGCAGGAGAATGGCATGAACCCAGGAGGCGGAGCTTGCAATGAGCCGAGATCGCACCACTGCACTCCAGCCTGGACGACAGAGTGAAACTCTGTCTCAAAGAAACAAACAAACAAAAACCATATATGGCTGCAAGGACAGATTTCCAAAGAGGGCATGGGTCTTGTGAAATGGACAAATACCCTAAAAGGAGTCTACTACACATTTCAGAAAAAGAATTACAATGGCTTGGTAACTGATTTTTGGAATTGTGGGGGCAGAAGAGTGGCTGAGGAGATCAGAGAAGGTGAAAGAGACACTTGCTGCCTTCAGGCGGCTCACAGCCTAACTGGGAAGACAGATTATACAAGAACCATTCAACTCAGAGATGGTTGCAAAGAACTCACCCATTTTCAAAGTAACTATTGCTATCCTCTTTTGGAGGCACTGCTACAATCTCGTAAATTTAACAAGATACTACTAGACTGGGAAAAGAAGCTAAAATACAACATTTACATTTTTTCATGAGAAACAGAAGAAGCAAGAGCACCTTTACCTCTAGGGTCATTGCAAAAGGAGAGCGGACACATCTCAGGCACAACCCAAAGGCTGAAAATCATTAGCTGTGATTTATAAAACCGCCTCTAAGATCAGTGTAGTTTCAGAGGCTTTCCAGGGGTATTTCTGCAAAGGCACAGTTTGTTCCTATTATAGTCATGCACCGCATAATGTTTCAGTCAATGACAGAATGCATATATAGGGGTGGTCCCATAAGATTATAATACTGTATTTTTATTGTACCTTTTCTATGTTTAGATAGGTTTAGATACACAAATACCAGTGTTACAATTGCCTACAGTACTTAGTACAGTAACATGCTATACAGGTTTGTAGTCTGGAAGCAATAGGCTCTACCATATAGCAGAGGTGTGTAGTAGGCTATGCCATCTAGGTTTGTGTAAGTACACTGTGATGTTTGCACAATGGCAAAATCGCCTAATAATGCATTTCTCAGAACATATCCCTGTCATTAGGTGGCACATGACTGTATTAAGCAACAACAACAAAAAACAAACATGAGAAGGCAGAGTTCAGAGAGGAACTAAAGTTAAAAATAAAATGCAAATCAAATCAGTCTCTGATACATCCTGAGCACCTCCCACAAACCATTCTAGAGTTTGTTATCAGCAGATCGGTGACTGCGGCTATACTTAAAATGCAATAAACATAATTAAATACGGCATTCAAAAGGATAAAGAGATATAGTCACAAAGCTACAGGAGGCTTCCCTTCCTCAAAATATTTAAGCTCTAGCTTCTTTAAATTTAATTTTACCTGAATATTTCAAGAGACCAGTTGAGTTCTTTGAGATGACATATTCTGTTTTAGATGAAAGCTGAGTGGTTCAGTGAATTGTATTTCAACTCATTTCTCTAGACATCGGTTACCAGAAACCCTTTTAATGAAAGCTTTGAGGACTGTCTGTCCATGTGCTACTAAGGCTCCTGAGTCAGCCAGCTCATTCAGATTTAAAAATTTAACTGGCCCTCATCCAATCGTTAATCAAAACCTAATGCACTTTTCCAACCTAAGTCTTTTGCATTCGCTGTCTAGAAAGGATGCCGAATCAAATGTTTTAGGGAAACAGCTGGTTTAGTATGCAAGCTGCCGTCACAGTTGTGTTGCAGTATTGTTGTGAGTGTGTGCATGTGTGTATTTTTTCTTAAAAGGTGTGACTTATAGCAGGTCCCCACAGTTATCGAGCATTAACAAGACTTTGTAAGATCAGACTTGCCACAAATGCTTTTTCTCCTGCACTGAAAATGGAGCAAGGTGGACAGAATTAACAACTGAATCGGTTTGGGTAAGGGCAGGGAATTTCTTCAAAGAATCTAAGTTCCTTCCCTGGAAGAGCTCTGTGATAAGGCTGAGTATATCCCAGAAGGCAAGATGTTGAATATTTGATTCCTTGTAGTAGAACTAATCACAAATGAGAGAAAAATTACCCATGTCGGACCGTGGGACAACATTTAATGAATCGGAGAAGTCATTCTACCAGATAGAATTCTGGCAGAATGACTTCACCAAGGATGGAGGAGAAGTTCTCCCAGAGGGATTTGTTTATTCCCTTCAGTTCACTGAAAGACTAAAACAACATCCAGCGTGCTTTTAAGAGCAAGCTTGGGCACTTAACTTGGCACCTGTGCCATATAAGACTTTATGGCAAAGCCTCCTTTCTACATAGGGACCAAAGGTCAAAAAGCTCACTACTGTCCACTTGAGTCAAGATAGTTCTCATCATAAAGAATTCAAATACTTTTTAATAGATTCTCAATGACCTGATTAAACAAATACTTTGACTTTCACATGGTTTATTTTTCTTATTTTTATATAGAGCAAAACCAGCTTGTTCTTCTAATTACATAGATTGTATTTTTTGTTCCTTAGCTAATGACTTCCTTATGATAAGTGAGCACAGAAATTGACAGATCAGTCTATTTCAGCCAATCTAATGAATTCTTTACATATGAGACCTGTGGAGAAAAGACTTCTGTATCACATTGCTCAATACCCCTTTTATATGTAAGCCAAGAGCCTTAGTGCATATAAAACATTTACGCTTAAGAGCACAGGTCTCATAATAGATATGTATTAGCAAAGCCAAGTGTTGCATGAGAGGGAATCATGTGTAGATGACTTATGGGAAAATTGTAGAAATTATCAGTGAATTCAAAATAATTATGCAGTAAAATCAGGGGGCTTGTGAAAAAGCAAGCTTTACCTGAAGAGCTCAGCTTTCTCATTTCTCTCTCACGGTGTGTCACACGCTTTGGAGATCCAGCAGTAGACACCTTCTAGGACTGTCAGGAGCACTTTCTACTCCAGAGGGTGGTCTGAGGATTCGGGACTGATGTTTCTATGCAGAGTCAGCAGAAAACACAGCTGACTTCTGAAGGAAGAAAGGTTGAACACACACAAGAGGTCAATTCCACTCCTGAGGCTGCACTGCCTGAGACTAACTACGTGGACATGACAAACTTAGTGGTGTTAATTTCAGTGCTGTGCCCTAAGTAGTGGAGAATAGTTAAGTGCCCAAAATACAGCTCTCTAGAACATCCCATACTGAGGAGGGCACCCTACATTCCAGGAGCGGCTTAGTTGGTGTTGGTTTCCATAGGGGAATGCTTTAATTACAAAATGTGAATAGATCTTACAACATGTCAAAAAGAATCAATTGCTAGAATGTCTATTGTTAACTAGGCCTTTCTTTTTCCAAGAATGCTTGACCTAAACTAAGGTGAAAAGCCCTGGGAACATGGTCCAGTTGGAGGAGGAAGAGCCTGGCCCAGTGGCTGTAGTTCATTTGGTCTAGGATAATCTGAAGACATTGTCCCCAGGAAAAAAAACAAAAGCAAAGCTAAGGCAGTCCATGCAAACAGCCACCAGTCCCAGAGGTGAGGAAAAGAGAAAGATCACTAGAGTGAGTCAACAGAAATGGGAGAGAGCCATATAAGGAACCCAGCTTAGGAGAAACTCTGCAGAAGCTTTTACAGGGCATATGGCCTCAGGTACAAGCAGTGAGTAAGCTGTGAAAAGCAAGTACAAGGCGTAAGATACAAGCACCCACCAGTAGAGTCCCTGTGTTCTTTTTCCTGTGTGCTACATTGTTGGAAGCATTTGTGAAATTAAGGAAGACATCAAAGAAAACCATTTTTAGCACGGTATAGTGGCCCTTGCCCTTGTTCGCTTAGCCCTACCTTCATCCTAACATGCACTCCTTCCTCCCATAAGACTCTACCATCGCTACCACCACCTCAGGGACAGGAAGGTGACCCGTCCTGGACTAATCCTAGTATTCCTAGAATTTGGGAACAATTCCCTTGTTCCCAAAGCCCCTTCCATCCTGCCCTCTCTGTGAGAAGGTTACATGAGCCAATATATTTTCCTTTTGACTTACATTGGTTTGAATTGAGTTTCTGTCACTTGCAATCCAAGGGTTCTGAATAATATGCATGTTAATCTATTTTTCACTCTCTTTTTCTTTTTCTCATACAAATAAAGATGTGCTTATCCTAAACAAACACCAGAATACTCACTATTCTCATTCTTATAATTACATAAAATGATTTTCTATTTATCTAGCCCTTTTACTATGGGGCTTAGTCCTCATAAAGAGCCTAGCATAGGTACACAGTGTAGGTTGGGAAAGAGATGATCAAGCAATAACCCCCAAGCCACGGAGCATCAGAAGGCTGAGGTCCTGATAACAGGACAGCATTTAAACATGTTTCTCTGGGTCCTCTTTTAGTTACTATGGGGATAGAAACATAGCTGCAAGTAAAGCTACCTGCTTTCTCTGGTACTCCCATGGAGATGTTTGAAATTATTGAGAAATGCTGGGGATAAAGAAGGAAAAAATGGAGCAATGAATCAATAATGCCAGTTGTGTACTTCCTCTGTGAAAGACACTGCTAGGTGCTGTGATATCTACAGATGGGGAGAACATGGGCCAATACCCTTGAGAAGACCACATTTTATTTGAGGAAACAAGATATGCATATAAACAGACAATTACCCAATAGAAGGAAGCAAACACTAAACACTAGCAGGTCGGAGCCACGTGCGGTGGCTCACGCCTGTAATCCCAGCACTTTGGGAGCCCAAGGAGGGCAGGTTGCCTGAGCTCAGGAGCTCTCGACCAGCCCGGGCAACACGGTGAAACCCTGTCTCTCATAAAATACAAAAATTAACCGGACATGGTGGCATGCACCGTAGTCCCAGCTACTCAGGAGGCTGAGGCCAGGGAATTGCTCGAACCCAGGAGGCAGAGGTTGCAGTGAGCCAAGATCGCGCCATTGCATTCCATGCTGAGCAACAGAGCGAGACTCTGTCTCAAAAAAAAAAAGACTAGTAGGTGGATTAGATAGGAAGTGCTGCATAAGTTTGGCGGAAGCAACATAGAACATTGCAAGCTGGTATTTTATTTGTTCTTTGGTTACAAGGAGATTCTGGCCAACTTTAGCCAAAATAGAAACTTATTGAAAAAGCAGCTCATAGGACTGAAGACAGAGTTAAGCAACAAACCTTCGGAAGGATCTGAACCAGGGTAGCCCCAAAAGACCTCAGTGGTCATGATAATAGTGTCAGCTGAATAATAAGTGGCTGGACTTAGTGGGAGGCAGTGAGAAGGAAAAGGGGCAAGAAGAAAGGCATTTGAAAGTTCTCCTGTCCCCTCAACCTGACACAATGTGTACTTATCACTCTTGGAGACTGGAGACAGTTGATTATATAACATATATATCTCTATGATTCAGGGATCTAAGAGACGGAGGAAAGACATATATATTGAGGGCAAAAATATCACAGCAGAATGTCAGCCATAACTAAATTCTCCAGGCTCAGATTAAAGACCAGCTAGGGATTTTAACCACTTAAGAACCAAGACTAATATTCTAAAATTGACTGCCTAGAAAGCCCTTCTGCACTGAGAAATCTAACTCAGCAATCAGTATGCAGAAGGGAACGCTTGGCCTTCTGGCTTTATTGAGCGCTATTGACAGGACCAGGCATCCATGACAGCTAATCACAAAGTTACAATTAGCTCTCGTCTCCTCCTGCCCTTCCACAGGGCATCTGCTGCCCAAATGAGGCTGGCACTAACTTTGGCCTGGATGGGACCCTACAGGGAAACAGAGAGAATAAGCTGCCCAAACATTGTGAAAGGGTTACATCAGAGAGCAAACAAGACAAGGGTTCTGACATTGAGCTGTATTTTATAGAAACAAAACACATTTTGTTTTTTAAAGGAACACTTTAAAGAGAGTCTTATGACCACATGGTAGGGCGTCAAGGAGTGGGTGTGGAATGACAAAGTTGACAATATCATATGCAGCAGCCACAGATGGTTCCCTTCCACTCAGCCAAGTAGGAGACAGAACGAGCTGAGGAAATACTCCCCACGATCCTTGTAAGCGATTTCCTATTACTAATAGAGCTGGGGATTCTTCACTATTAAAGGGAAGCCTTATTCCCCCAAAACTCATATTCCCATAAAGAATTCCAGGAAAAACTTGGGAGGAAACTACCGTCTCTTTCTCCACACCACCTCTCTGGCTTTGTCCTGAATGAATTACGTGATTGTTTACTTAGGAAGGGGGACCTGACCAGCTGGTGCTTTTGGTGCTCTGCTTTTTGGAGTAGCCTGTTCTCGGTTGACTTTTTCGTCCACCTCCACGCAGTAAGAGGTTGTTCTGTGGGAGAGACACAGAGTGTCCAGCTCTGCCAGTGACTGGGTGAGGAAGTTTGTCTTCTCACCCAGTCAGGAAGTGTTAGGAAGCTCATTGTGGCCACGCAAGTAAGCCACATTCCAATCCAGTTGATATTTTCAACCTCATCCATTGGACATGCATATATATCTCAACTGCTTCACAACTCAGAGCAGAAAGAGAGGAGTGGGTATCCCAAGGCCCCAGTATTCTTTATTATTATTATTATTATTATTATTTTCTTTTTTTTAGAGACAGGGTCTCACTCCACTGTCCAGGCTAGAGTACAGTGGTGCAATCACAGCTCACTGCAACTTGAAACTCCTGGGCTAAAGTTATCCTCCCACCTCACCCTCCTGAGTATCTGGGACTAGAGGTGTGTGCCACTACACTTGGCTGCTTTTTTTGTTTGTTTGTTTGTAGAGAAGGGGTCTGACTATGTTGCCCAGGCTGGTCTTGAACTCGTGGCCTCGAGTGATCCTCCTGTCTCAGGCTCCCAAAGTGCTGGCATTATAGGAATAAGCCAATGTACCTGGCCCCAATATTCTTTATGACCTCTAATAGCACTCAGAGACATTCATTCATGGTGTTCAGGGATCTAAGTAATCACACTAACACTTGACATTTGTACAGCACTCTTCCACATTATCTCTATGTGCCTCACGAAATCTCAGGACATAGGTAGAGAAAGTATTATTGTCTTAGTTTTAAAGATTAGAAAATGAAGATTCAAAGACATTGAGTGAATTCCTCAAGTTTGTCTGGTTACTAAGTGGTGAAATTGGGACTTCAATCTGGCTTTCTAACCTTAAGTTCTATAGGAGTAAGATGGCCGAGATGCAGTTTTAGAATGCAGGTTTAAAAGCCATATAGATTTGGGTTCTGGCTCTGGTACAGCCCTTGGGAAAATTAGTCATGTTCTTGAAGCCTTCCTGTCCTTACTTATAAAATAGGAAAAGTGGGGTCATTTTGAAGATGTCATAGAATAATACAAAGCCCCTGGCAAAGTGTATATTAAACATTCAGTAAGTGTCATCCTTCTATTATAGATTTAAGCCAGTTGAATAAGCAATTTATGTAACCACCCTAGGTTTGGTACAGATCATCTATAAATGTCTATTTGGCCATAACTCTAAGGATTCTGTAAATAACCCAATGAAATTATTTTAAACTGAAAACGTTCTATGTTCCTATTTCAAGTACTTTATCATCTATTACAAGGTCCTCCTGAACAGAGACAAATTTTTGTAATATTTTTTCAGTAGTACTTTCTGTTATATATAATACAAAATGTAAACTGGTATAATCCTCTTAAAAAGCGTTTGCACAATTTATATTAAGAATCAGAAAAATGTTCATACCTTTTGACTAAGTAATTCCACTTCTGAGAAATTATATAAAATATATAAAAAGCTACATCCGTGCAAACAGGCACACACAAAGAAGTATATCGCAGAAGTATTCAAGATAATAAAAATAACCAAAGTGCCTAGCAACAAGTCTATCATTTAGAGTTCCTTGGTTGCAAAGAACAGAAAACAACTCTATCTTCTTTTCTGACTGTCTCCCAAAGACACTGTTGGAAAGATTGGGTAGTTCCTCAAATGAATGGCATCAGGAAGAATGGAAACCAGGAGTGTCCGTATAAAAGCCTCATTGACAGTCTTTCTTTGGGGTACAGGTGTTAATTAAATTGACCCAGCTTTAGTCATCTTCTGCTCATCTCCAACCAAGCCTTGAGTGGGGTGATACTGTGATCAATACGGTAATTCTCTGAGGATTGTGTGTAACTGGCCTGGCTTGGGTCTTCTATTTACCTCTTGTGAGGCAAAATGGGGAGTGAAAACACTGTGATCAACAGTTCCATCCAGAACCCATGCAAAGAGTGGGTAGCATTTCCCTAAAAGAAAGAGAGGTGCTGAGTGGGCAGAATGACAGGTGTCTGCTACTTGGCAGAATGGCCGAATAAATTATTATTAATATATATCGACAATTTCAGACTATTTGATTGTCTTAATCATGACCACTATAGAGACTATCTAGAATGTTTATCCTGTCATTTTTTTTTTTTTGAGACGAAGTTTCGCTCTTGTTGCCCAGGCTGGAGTGCAATGGCAAGATCTCAGCTCACTGCAACCTCTACCTCCCGGGTTCAAGTGATTTTCATGCCTCAGCCTCCTGAGTAGCTGGGAGCCTGCCACCAAGCCCGGCTAATTTTTGATTTTTAGTAGAGATGGGGTTTCACCATGTTGGCCAGGCTGGTCTCGAACTCCTGACCTCAGGTGATCCACCCACCTCGGCCTCCCAAAGTGTTGGGATTACAGGCATGAGCCACCACTCCCGGCCCTATCATGTCATTTTAAATAAAAAGGCAGGATATTCAAATATGTGTGTAGGTGCATGGTTATATTTACAAAAAAAAAAGGTATTAAAAAAACAATGGAAGGAAATTCACCTAAATCCTTGCCAACAGCTATGTTTCTGTCTGATCTAGGCTCACTCAGTAGGGCACCTGCCTTAGGAACTAAAACCAGAGAGAGGTCTGGGGCTTGGAGCTGGTTCTGAAAGAGTTGTCTCCAGTTGTTACAGAAGGCAAGAGTCAGGGAGCGAGAGCAACTAGAGGGAAAGAGAGCTAACCACTTAACCTGATAAAAGAAACCAGTTCCTAGGACTTGAACAGAAAAAGCCCAAAGTCAAGGGTTGAGAACAAGGTGGAGGAGAGGAAGTGGGAGGGTCAATGGTTTTCCTGTGACCAAGAGTGGATTGCCCAGACCTCCCTCTGTGAGGTGTGACTGCTCAGTAAATTGAGGCCTGGGCCTGAGGAAAAGGCACAGATTTGAAGCAGATCGCCGGGGAGAGGAAAAGTAGGTAATTTTCTGCCCCTTCCTTCTTTCAAACCTTCTGTGATGATTTTTAAATTTTATGTGAATAAGGGCCAGGCGTGATGGCTCATGCCTGTAATCCCAGCACTTTGGGAGGCCGAGGTGGGCTGATCACTTGAGATCAGGAGTTCAAGACCAACCTGGCCAACGTGGTGAAACCCTGTCTCTACTAAAAATACAAAAATTAGCCGGGGTTGCTGGCGCACGCCTGTAATCACAGCTACTCAGGAGGCTGAGGCAAGAGAATCACTTGAACCAGGGAGGTAGAGGTTGCGGTGAGCTGAGATCGTGCCACAGCACTCCTGCCTGGGCGACAGAGCAAGACTCCTTCTCAAAACAAAACAAATATATGTGAATAAGGGAGATGAATAAAAAACACAGTATAGTTTTAAATTGTTGATTCATTCTTCTTAAACACCTACTGCTATTGTACCTCTGTTAGCACAGCAAAGGAAGCTTTAAATTTGGAATGTGAGAAGTCTATTAAACTCAACTGCTATCGATATTCCTGAATTGTAAAATTTTACTTGTTTGACTTACACATTACCAAGCTTTATCTAAATATCAAAATGCAGACTTTCTATTCTTCTATAACTTAATGATCCAAGACGAGATTTTGCTTATGCTTAGATGTAATGACTTCACGATTGGTTCTCTTACAGGTTCAGTAATCTGTTTGTTTTTATAACTCTCCAAAGATTCAGGGATGAAAACATTGCCTAGAGCTTCCTTTAAAATTTCTACAATTTTCCCCTTGATAATATGAGGACAAGGAAACTGTGAATAACAAATTACTTTAACCAAAGAGAATGGCCTCTTTGCAAAACAAAGTTAAAAAAAAAATACAGCTTCAAGATTTCATATATTTGGTTAACGATACAACACACTTTCGTTCTTTCATTTCTGTGTAATTAAAAAAAGACATTGGTCCTGGTGTCATGTAGAAAAACTTCAAAGTTTCTGGGAGGGGGAAGAAGAAACAATCTGTGGGAAGAAAATACTCATGATTAGGTACAGGTTTTTGAGGACTTTGAAAACGAAGTTAAAAAAATACTATTTTCTGACTGCTGACATTCACATTTTGAAATATACACTTTCTTTAGAGCAGGAGGTAAAAAAACTGTTTTACACAAAGATTGCCAACCTTATTGTACAGATCTATTTAACACTTCCATGAGGAAATGATGTGTCTTAAGTCAAATGAGCTTCTAAAGTCATATCATGAAACTTCCTTTGATATAAAACTGTATCCTCTATTTTTGACATGTCCTTCAACAATGGAAGAACTTTTCCTTTAAAAAATATCTTACAGAATATAAATAGAATATCAAGAAATACAGGTTATGAGATAGAAGGAAGCCCAAATATGCATAGAATCCTTTGCTGGACTAAGAACATCTTGAGAAGAGCCACACACTTTAATCTTCAATGCTGTCCTCTTTTTGTGATGAAAGCCTAAAATCTTAAAGCCCAAACCAAAAGGTTCCGAGGAAAATTAATTTGTGAAATTAGAAAGAAAAAAAATCCAGCTTGTCATTTGAAATAATGAATACCATAATTCAGTACTTACATGATATGCACTAGACTTGAATATGCAAAAATACCCATTACGTTTTGAATTTAACTTTTATGCTAGCTGAGCTTTCTTTTTGAAAAAGGAATGGGAAAAATTAAGATAATCTTATTTTCTCTCTTCCACACAAGGTATAGTCCCCAAGTCTGCATAGGAAACCACTACATTAACCAAGTTTCTGAAGGCCCAGTCTACACTTTAAATCCTCTCTGAAAGCTGACTTCCAAAGGATCTAAAAGGATGTTCAGGAAACCCCCGACTTTCCTGGATGCTCTTAGATAAGAGGTTTTTCTTATCACTTGAAGCTGCAAAACATAATCTTAGTTTAATAATTAGTATATCTAATCTCAACATTGTCAAAATTTAAAATGTTTTTAAATTAAATGATAATGTTACTTCAGTTTTAAAAAGAATCCTTCTTCCTGATTCCCCAGCTCAGGCCTATGACGAGGGAGAATCCAGCAGCTGACGAAGGAGAGAAAGCTGCTCTTTTTTCCCCCACTTACAGCTTCTCCTCCTCTCCCCATATTGCTAGCCACTAAGGTTGGAGGGCAAAGAGGAAGAGGAGGGAAGGGAATCAGGAATGTTCTTACTTGCCAGGTACCCTGGTAACTTAGTATCTAAGTTTACTAGGCTCAGCATATGTTTACAGCTGACTGGTTGTATGTGATTTTCTTTTTCTTGGGGGTAGAGGCAGGTGGATGGGTAATTATTAGAGACACCCCCCACTCTCCATCACTGGGCATCTTTCCTGTGTAATTTGCTCCACGGGGGGAATGAATCTACGTTCCAATTCAGCACTGAAGGTACCTCCAGCTTCTCTCCTACTGAGTGTTTGGTCTTCCAGGGACCTCTTAGACTAGACCTAAGTCAACACTCATGAGGCTTTTCAATGCAGGCCGTCTTTTGGACTCCACAATCAGAGCAGCCAACCTGTCCCCCTGACTTAGCTGTGAGTCAGAAGCTAGACCATAATGTCCCCCTAATCAACAGTCTCCACACATTAGACTCTTGAAGTGGTCTTGTTGAGGTCCTTTTCCAACTATGCTTGAAGAGCACTGGCCTCTCCTACCCTGCCTCAGTGGTGGTAGGGGTGGATTCATTCATAGCACACTAACATTTATCTTTAAAAATACTCTCTGATTGGCCGGGCGCGGTGGCTCACACCTGTAATCCCAGCACTTTGGGAGGCCGAGGCGGGTGGACCACCTGAGGTCAGGAGTTCAAGAACAGCCTGACCAACATGGAGAAACCCCGTCTCTACTAAAAATACAAAATTAGCCAGGTGTGGTGGCACATGCCTATAATCCCAGCTACTAGGGAGGCTGAGGCAGGAGAATTGCTTGAACCTGGGAGGCGGAGGTTGCAGTGAGCCGAGATCATGCCATTGCACTCCAGCCTGGGCAACAAGAGTGAAACTCTGTCTCAAAAAAAAAAAAAAATACTCTCAGACTGATTTCCAATATATATACTCTTGTCAAGGGTGAAATACTTAATAATTGTAAAACTGATTTCCCCCTACCTCTTCCTATCCCACACAGATATATATTAAATATATATAATATACACACATATATATGTATAGATATTTAAATCCTGTATGGTGTTCTGGCATTCATTTTAGACTATGATATTTTTATTGTCTTCAGTCTTAGGCAAAAAAAAACTTCCATTTTAATATTTTATACTGATGTTCACAAGAATGTTCTAGTTCTGCCCTAAGACTTCAGAGAATGCACGTATATGTCAGGTATTTGATCTATACGTTATAGATCCTCAGTATAACCCAAAAGTAATACAAATGTGAGTGCTGGTAAATTCAAAATGTAAAAGAAATTAAAAGAAAAGTAATGTCTACAAGCTACCACGGTTCTACTATTGTCATATTAAGCAAGTCAGTATCAAAGAAAATATGCTGAGAACATGTGAAATGCAGAAATTATTTACTTTTATCAAATAGCCATGGTTTTCATGCCTGTTCATTTTCTTAACACTGTATTTCCTGCTTCTTCAGATACTGCCTAGCTTCTTCAGATACTGCCTAGTCAATTACATGGGCTTCCTTTCACACTTACATCAAGGCCAAGAGTAAACTGTTCCAAGCACAATGCAACAGCCTGTTTCTTTTGAAACAAATAAAATAGCACCATCATTTTCAATCTTTTTTTTTTTTTAATTTTGCCTGAAAAGTGACAGGATAAGAATTAGGCTAAAGAGAGAAGCAAGAAGAAACCTTTTCTTCCAGAAGGCTGAACAGCACTACATTAACAATACAGTTCCTGATGGGTAAGTGGTGAGTTCTTTTGTTTACTAAAATACCTCAATCAATTTTTCTTTTAATGACTTTCATCACCACTACCTACATACGCTGAAGGACATTTCAGCCCTGAATCTTATCTTTCCTCATGTACTTTACTGTTCAGAACAAGCACACACCACAGTCATGTGATATTCCTTATTAGCGTAACTGAAGCTTAACGGATATAATTAATGGATTATTCCAACCCTCTCTTTAGTTCCTCAGCTCCTTTTATTCTTAAAGAGATGAATTCTAATAGGGGCTTTATCAGATTCTAAATACAGTAGAGACATATTAGAAGAATGAAATGCTCCTTATGACTCACCGTGTGGCTTATTGTAATAATAAAATAAATGTCCATCCAGAGAGATATTGTTAGGTTTTAGAACTTCTCCCTTGATTCTTCACTGAAGGCTTAAAATTTGGTTCCAATATCCTCCCACGCCCCTACTAGCTGTGTGAGAGTGGCAAGTCCCTTCTCTCACTAATGTCATCTGCAAAATTACCCCATCAAAAAATGTCTAGCTAGATAATTTCTTAAGTCAGCTATCCTTCCCCAAACTTTAACTTTCAATGCTGCACTCTATTGCTGGTACTTACCCAAGGCTAATTTGTTCAGGGTTTAAAAAATCAGAATGTATGGTACAATTATGGGTCATTTTAAATTTATTCCTTCACTTGTCACTATTTTCTATGGTTTCTCCACTGGACACGAATTACTCTTATAACAAAAAAAGTTATTTAAAAGAGGACAAACAAGAAAAATAAAAATTAATAAAAATGTATTTGGGATCTTACATGTCCCCAAGCCTTTGTCAGTTATGTGTTAAAATCCCAAACAATTTGACCACCATGTGATATGGAGATCACCATGATACACTTAAGAAATCTAATCACAACACTCCAAATGTAGCATTGTATCAAATTTTCTTTTATAATTTTTTAATTTTAATTTTTATATCAGATTTTAAAAACATTCGTGTAGCATCTATAGGTAGAAAAAGCATATGAGAAAAAAAATCAAAGACAAATCACATGTTATCCCGTTTCCCAGTAAGCTGACAATTTTAAAGTGCTCCAGATTATGATCAGAAATTCTGGGTTCAATTTACTTTTGTTCAACCAACAGTTACTGAGTTCAAGGCATTGGAGATTGAAGATGAATGAGGAGATTATGATACAGTGGAAAGGACAGATATTTAAGCAACTTCAAAATTAGTCAGACTGGCAAACATGCTAAACAGTCAGAAAGGGTACCCTGGAAAGCTCTAGTTCATTCTGACTGAGGAGATCAAAGGCCTTGTATACTCTGCTAAGAGGTTTGCGTTCCAGTGTGGTCTGCGCTCAGTGCTCCTTAACAAATTGTTCGGCCTCTCTGGCCATCTGTTTTCCCAGATGAAAATTAATGAAATTGAGTTTTGAAATTTCTAATCCTACCAGCTATAAAATTCTAGGAGTCCATGATTTTATGTTATGACAATGATGAGGACCCTTTATCTAAGGCTTTTTAAACTTCTTTGTCCAGTCTCCCTGACCCCTTACTACTATTGTTACTGGAAAGGGGTCCTGATCCAGACCCCAAGAGAGAGTTCTTGGATCTCTTACAAGAAAGAATTCATGGGGAGTCCATAAAGTAAAGTGAAAGCAAGTTTTTTAAGAAAGTAAAGGATAAAAGAATGGCTATTCCACATTCAGAGCAGTGGCTTGAGCTGCTGGCCTAAGGATACTTACAGTTATTTCTTGATTATATGCTGAAGAAGGGTGAATTATTCACAAGTTTTCCGGGAAAGGGGTGGGCAATTCTGGGAGGTGAGGGTTCCTCCCCTTTTTAGACCATAGAGGGTAAGTTGGTAGACTTCTGGAAGTTGCCAATGTACCTGTAAACTGTCATGGCACTGGTGGGAGTGTCTTTTAACATGCTAATACATTATAATTAGCATATAATGAGCAGTGATGACAACCAGAGGTCACTGTCATGGCCATCTTGGTTTTGGTGGGTTTTGGCTGGCTTCTTTATTACAACCTGTTTTATCAGCAAGGTCTTGTGCTGACCTCCTGTCTCATCCTGTGATTTAGAATGCTTAGCCTCCTGGGAATGCAGCCCAGTAGGTCTCAGCCCTGTTTTACCCAGCCCGTATTCAAGATGGAGTTGCTCTGGTTGGAAGGCCTCTGACACTGTTGTCATTCTCTATAGCTGAATCAAGTCTGGGATTATACCTCTCCTTCTGTTCCCATCTCTCTGTGGCTATCAAACTATGGAAGCACTCAATTTACAGGTAGAGAACTGCATTTGAGCTGAGCAGGGACAAAAAAGCAAATTTGGTTCAGTGCTTCCCCTTCTTTGCTTTCTCTTTAAGGATTATTGACTATATGCTACTTGGAGAAAGAAGCAAATTTGAAAACCTGTTAAATTAGCTGTTTTTATAATTAGCTGGTTTTGGCTGTCATTCCAATTTAAAGGCATGCAGGGAGCTCATACTTTCTTTTTAGTCATAGTGATTTTTCAAGTTTCTGTGAGTCTTACACATTAACGTTGAAGCCACATGCTTTCCTGACATTCTTCAAATTATTTAAATAGATCTAGGGGCTTGGATTCAGGGCTGGCTTCTATTCACACAAGCATCACATTCTCAGCAAATAATATCCATTTAATTTGTTTTTAGAAGAGTGTTATTATTAGATCTATTCACAGGAAAAGGCATGTAGATGCGTTTGTGTTTGATGATCCACTCAAGACATATACAAGAACAATTTCTATAATATAGCCATCTTCCTGTTATTTATTAAAACACATGTGAAATTAATGTTTTGATCTATTCACCATTTAATTTAAAAATATTTTATTAAGCTTTTGCTGTGTGAAAGGCAAAACATCATTAAACAAAATGACCCATCCTTTCCTGTGAATGTATGTTTCTCTTGTGACATTAAAATGAGTCCGTTTTTAAAAAAATTTCAACAGATTGCTGGAGAAAGAGACTGCTGGATGAATCCTAATGCTGAAAGGACAACAGTTGACTAGAATGTACTAGGGAAAAGGAAGATAGAATGAAGTTTCTCAACTTTGGCACTATTGATATTTGGGGCCAGATAATTCTTTGTTGTAGTGGACTGTCCTGTGCTTTGCGGGATGTTTAACAGCATCTCTGGTCTCCACCCACTAGATGCCAGTAGCAACCCACCCACTCATCCCCCAGCTGTAACAAATAAAAACGTCTCCAGACGTTGCCAACTGTTCCCTGGAGTCAAATTCACTCCTGGTTGAGACCCACCGAGCTAGAATGATTCATTCTCTGATAATGTGCCAGTCTGTACTCACTTTTGCTTCTTAGAGATGAAAGCAAACCCTTGCTCTTCAATCTGTATACACTGAGATTTCACAGAAAAGCAAATTCCATTCTCGTGCCTCTATTTTTACCACCAGTGGTAATGATAATGGGTGGTCCCTTCATGAAAGAGATTGAAAAGGTGGCTAGTGGCCTGAAGTCAGGATTAGAACTTAGTTTTCCTAAACACGGATACATTTGTACTTACATAGCCACACTGTCTGATGTAGTCTCCCTTGCCTTAGTTCGGGCTGCTGTAACAGAGTATTAGGTTGGCACAAAAGTAATTGCAGTTTTTGCCATGAAAAGTAAAGGCAAAAATCGCAAATACTTTGCAGCAACCTAATATTGTAGCCTGGGTGGTGTATGAACAACAGAAATTTATCATCTCATAGTTCTGGAGGCTGAAAGTCTGAGACCAGGTGCCAGCATGGTCAGGTTGTGTGAGGGCCCTCTTCCAGATGCGAGACTGCCAGCTTCTCACTGCATCTTCATGCGATAGAAAGACAGTGACAGAGCTCTCTTTCTGAAGGCACTAATCCCATTCATGACGGCTCCACCCTCGTGACATGATTTTACCTCCAGAAGGCACCATCTCCTAATACCATCACATTGGAAGTTAAGACTTCAACATATGAGTTTTGGAGGGACACAAACATTCAGTCCATAATATCCCTCCTGACTAGAGTGTGAGTGGTATATGGTTACAATACAATGCCCCCAGAAGTTAAGACTTCCAATGTTTGGAGGGACACAAACATTCAGTCCATAATATACCTCCTGACTAGAGTGTGAGTGGTGTAGGGGTACCACAACATAACACCCCCAGAAACTTAAAAATGCAAGTGCTTTGGGAGTTAAATCTAGAAGTCAGTATTTTTTGTACTTAGTGGAGATATGCAAAGAAACCTTCAAGCAGTGGTCTTCACATTATAGTATATATAGAAATTACCTTGTGATTTGTTGAAAATACAGATTCGTGGGCCCCACCAACAGAGATTCTGATCTAGTAGAACTGGGGAAGACCTAAGCATTTTTAATATACATCTAAATGATACAGATGCATATGGTCCATGAACTTCCCTTTGACAATACTGCCCTGAAGATAAAAAGTAGCTACCAGCCTCTGACTGGAGGCATTGCCATGTGTCAAGAAAGGATAATTCCATCAGTAGGGTAGGAGGACAGAGTCGGCCATAGTCATTCCTGGAAAAGAGAGTCCTAGAGCAAGATGGACAGTGACAATCTAAGGTCCTGCCCAAGGACTTGCCTGTCCCTTCCTTAGGGCAGCAGGTGTCTCAGTTGTGGAAATGGATATTCTGTGTCACCTTAACCTAATGTCATTAAACATTAAAAATCTGCAACTAGCTCTTTTTGCCTTCCCTTGGGGAATGCCCTGGGGTGGCTTTCTTCACTGTAAATTAATAAATTGATATTCTGAAGGTATATATCAGGCTTTGCACTTGGGTAATGTGAGTCCTTCTTAGAAATAATGGCTCTGTCCTCAGCTTGCTGACAAATCCAGGTTTCTAAGTCTAGGTCAGAACCTGGACTGTGGTAAATTAACAAAGGTAAGACCAGTGGTGTGTTGGTAAATTTTTAACAGACAGCTCTCCAGGAGGGAAAAACAAAAGTCTAGATTTGTAGACTTGGCCAAGCCTCATGGTACAAATGCTCACACTCCCACTGTGGCCAATTTCAAGCTACTAGCCTGACATCAGGCTATGTAGAGTTATGAAGAGAAGCACACCATTTCTATATGAATAGTATTGTTACCATATGGATAAAATCAAGGTAAATAATCCCAAGGCACAGATAGTAAAATAATTAGGTAGGGAAGAGTTTGGGGAAAATTAGTTCCTTTATTTTTATTTTAACTTATTTTATCTAATATTATTGTTTGTTTACATAATTTAATTTTAAATAATGACTATTTTTAACCAGCAAACAAAATTCCTAAAAATGTAACAATTGGCCCTCATGAGCTGGTACAGCTAACTCCAGCCCACCACTGGAGACTGATGTTCATGAACTGGTTGGGGTGAGCAGATCACCTTCCCCAGATGATACCTGTGTTTCAAATGTGCATATTCTTTAGAGTTTCCATGTGGTTCATAGAACAGAGTCAGTCTTACTATTAACCCCATGCTTAAAAATCATCAACCTGGTCTCATTAATCCCTTAGATGTACAGTCCTTATACAGTGTACAAAGAGCTTCAATAACCATAATTTAAACTGATTTTTATAGCCACCTCATAAATTTAGTATAACAGTTATTTTCCTTCTTTTACAGATGAAGAAACTAAACTGAGAAGAGCTAAATTACTTGCTCATGGTTAACCAGCTATTATGTGGCAGAGCAGAGAATCAAGGCAACTACCATTTACGGAAGGTCAACTGTAGAACAGAGACACTGTTCTACAGTGTCTGTTACAGACCTCTTGCCTAATCCTCAAAGCAGTCCATGTGAAATAGATATTATTGGGCCTATTTTAAACATGAGGAAACTGAACTCAGTGAGATTATGTGACTTGTTCAAGATCACATGCCTAATAAGTCTAAGTCAGGATCAGCTACCCAGTGGTTGTCACAATCCCAGAGAGCCTGCTAAAATACAGATTTCAGGGCCCCACACCTAGGGATTCTGATTCAGTGAGTTTAAGGATCTGCAGTTCTAACAAGCTGCCTGAGGATACTCATGATGCTGGTCTGGGCACCACACTTTGAGCTACACCATGCAACCTATTCATTGCTTCCTAGGAATCCAGACATCTTGACTCCTAGTTCTATGATCTGTCCACTACAACATACTGCAGTTTATTCTAACCTCTAAACTAACCAGACAAAAGACAGTATTGTGTATATGTTTGTAAATATACATATTTTCTTTTAAGCAGTCGATATGACATGTGGTGGTTCTCAGTTTTTGTATGAACTCACATTATATAGAAAATTTAATTGTCAAGAAAACCATTAGATGAAAACATTTTAGAAACCTTTCATCAAGGTTTATTATTATTATTATTATTTTATTTTTTTGAGACAGAGTCTTTCTCTGTCACCCAGGCTGGAGTGCAGTGGTGCAATCTCAGCTCACCGCAACCTCCGCCTCCCAGGTTCCAGCGATTCTCGTACCTCAGCCTACCTAGTAGCTGGGATTACTGGCACGTGCCACCACATCCGGCTAATTTTTGTATTTTTAGTAGAGACAGGGTTTTTCCATGTTGGCCAGGCTGGTCTCAAACTCCTGGCCTCAAGTAATCCACCAGCCTCAGCCTCCCAAAGTGCCGTGATTATAGGCATGAGCCACTATGCCTGGCCCAAGATTTGTTATTAAAGTTCTAGTAATCCCTGGAAATAAACATTGTAAGTCCAATTTTGTTGTAAATAGCCCATGTAGGGGAAAAAAGACAATTGTGGGTGTTGTGGACACTCTGGAATCATGTATTACAAAATAAGCTCCCAGAAATCACATTTACAAATTTCAATTTTGCTTCAGGGAAAATTGACTTTTTACTCAGCTGATATTTATACTTGGAAGATCTGCATTGAAGCATTACTTAATGATAACATTAATTATAATATTTATAAGACATCTTTCCATGAGGCATTCAAATAACTGCAGTCATGTAATCTTTTTCTCAGTGTGGGCTCAAGAAAGAGATGGAATTATCAACTCTGTCTTACAGATGACAAGCCTGTGGTTCCACGCAGACCTCAGGTGTCTTGGTGAACGTCATTCACAGAAAGAACCTAAGCCTTGGGAATCCCAGCTCAGCATACCCATGGTTACATAACTGCTCTTTAACAGATGCAGTCTCTCCACTGTGGGGTCAGGGAAACAGTGGTAAGACTCAAGCCAACCAGTGCAGTTACTTGGTAACAGCTTACCTAAAAGGCTAGAAGAGAGAGGAGAATCAAGCTATTGGATAAAATTAAATGATTGCTTTGAATTACACATTTCTCTCTTATTTCCCAGCACCATAGAAAAACAGGAGTTGGCATTTGTTCTTTATGGCTTACCAAATCTGACCTGGGAGAACCTACTACAGCTTCTGAAAATGGATGTTTTATTAAAATAGCTGAAGTTTAGTGTATCATATTTGCACAGTAACAATTAGGAGGCAGTTCATTTTCAAACAATGAGGGCTCCATGAGTACTTACTCAATTAAAATGATAATTTAATTATCTTCAGTTGCCATATATGATTGGGGAAATCTATTGAAAGTTTTTGCCCCACCCCCACTATTCTTCCCTTTGCCTTCTTTTTTAAAATACCATGTATTCCTGGTGAGTATTCATTTTGCCCTGTTCAAGGGTGATACATCAACTTGCTGATCTCCCTGGAATGTTCATTTCATGGATGAATGAAAATAGTGATGCTCATTGTATTTCAGGTGCTTTACCCCATTTAAATGATGAGCAGCTTTATGAGTAGGGGAACTTAAAATTGTGTTATTGTTCAGATCTCCACAGTTACTAGAAAGCCTGAGTAACATTCAGGAAGTTCCAAAATCCAGGCTCTATGTTGTTGGGAGTCGTTATTTATTAGGAGCCTGGGCCAGTCCCTGGAGGCCCAGGAACAGCCTGGAGGCAAATGCATAGGTACAGCATCGTGTCTGAATTTGGGATGAGGCTCAGTCCTCGGGCTTTGGTGAAAATCCCCCTTAATTCTGGTCACTCTTAAAGATACCCCACTAATACTGACTGGTACAGGCTTCCATCATATTGAATGTGTACCATGTGCCTAGCACAGCCCCTGGCCCATCATAAGCACTCAAATATTAGCCATCATTTTGCATCTTCTCCCACTTCTAATCAAGTTTCCATTGCTGCAACATAGACGTCCTCAGGTTTCTCCCCTGCTCAAAAACGTTCAGTAACTATTAGTTCCACCAGTTCTTCTGAAAGTGTGTCAGAATCACCTGGGTTGCTGTTTGTACAATTGCAGATTTTCAGGCTTTACTCCAAACCTACTGTATTAGACCTTGAGGAGTTGGGTCTGGGAATTTGAATTTATTAACAAGCTCCACAAGTGTTTCTTACATACTCTACCAATAATTTGAGATTCCCTGACATGTTGCATAGTATGCATATACCTTTACATGGCATTTATTACCCCTTAAGACCTGGCCCCAACAATCCTTCCAGTCTTATTGCCTGCCATACAGTATTATTGACCCTCCCTTATCAGGAAAACTTGTGAAAGACTTTGAAATGAGAAAAAAAAATCCTGGATGTGGATGTTGTATCTATCATACCATTCTGGGTTATATCTGCCTTTCATTGTGTTTGAGTTATTTTATAATTCTGTTAGTTGTAGAAAATTGATAATGATGTAAATAATTCCTTCTATAGAAAAGCAGCTGAATTTTGTCATGTGAAATGCAACCAATTATTTCTCTGTGGATAAATCAGTTTGCATCTATTTTTAAATTCATTTCAGCATTCCTTATTGCCTATATATGTGCATGGATTTCTTTGAATTATCTTTTGAACCAGCTGTAACATCTTATAGCTTCCCTCATTAATTAATAAATTAAATAAGATCTTTGACATGTGTTCATTTTATATTTGCATGAGGTTATAAGTTTACCGTAAAATAATTATTCTTTATACACTGAACTACACTGTAGTAGCTTCAGACTCTTTGCTGTGATACAGTTTCCTTTCCCTCCTTGCCGTGACCCTCCCCTGTTTCCCTGACCACCAGTTTCTCTAGTGAAGTCCCTCTAACCCTTCAAGGTCCCACAAAGTTGCCAAGTGCCAGCTTCTCTGCCAAACTGTTCTTAATGCTCAACTCATTCATCCTTCCATCCCCAACTGCCCAACTCAGACTCAGTACCTCCCAACCCCTGACTCACACCTTGTTAGAGCATTTCTCACACCAGATTCCTGTAACAGTTGCTTCAAAAACTGAGAATGCAAGCATGGCCATTTCTCTACTTGACCTTTCTGTACTTCAGTTTCCTTATCTATAAAGTGGAGATAATAACAGCACTGACTTCACAGGGCTATTGTTAAGATTAAATGAGTTAATCCATGTAAAACACTCAGTGTATTGCCTGGTGCATAGTAAGTGTTGAATAAATGTTAGCTGTCAATATGCTTGATTATATTTTCCTTTCCTTTTTTTTGAGACAGAGTCTCGCTCTGTCACCCAGGCTGGAGTGCTGTGGCATGATCTTGGTTCACTGCAAACTCTGCCTCCCAAGTTCAAGAGATTACCCTGCCTCAGCCTTCTGAGTACTGGGATTACAGGTGCGCACCACCACACCAGGCTAATTTTTGTATTTTTAGTAGAGACGGGGTTTCACCATGTTGGCCAGGCTGATTTTGAATGCCTGACCTCGTGATCTGCACCCCTTGGCCTCCCAAAGTGCTGGGATTACAAGCATGAGCCATCACACCCGGCTATATTTTTTCTAATTAATTCTTGATAATCCACATGTCTCAGGTGCAAAGACTACAAAACTGTCTACAAAAACTGTCTTCCTTAGATTATATTTCCGGGCCCTGCTTCCAGCTAGGTTTGATCAGAAATGCCCTATGTGCATCTCAAGCCTGGTCCATAACAATTCCCACATGTGCTCCTCCAAACCATCCTCTGTTTCCTTAAGGCTGCAATGGAGACTTCAATGACTGGAGTAACCCTGGAAGCCACAGATCAAAAATACAAATTTCCTATTGTGTCCAGAATTGGTTCCTTCTGGTGGGTTCTTGGTCTTGCTGACTTCAAGAATGAAGCCGCAGACCCTTGCGGTGAGTGTTACAGCTCTTAAAGATGGTGTGTCCAGAGTTTGTTCCTTTAGATATTCAGGTGTGTCCAGAGTTTCTTCCTTCTGGTGGGTTTGTGGTCTCGCTGACTTCAGGAGTGAAGCTGCAGACCTTCGCAGTGAGTGTTACAGCTCTTAAAGTTGGCACATCCAGAGTTGTTTGTTCCTCCCAGTGGGTTCGTGGTCTCGTTGACTTCAGGAATGAAGCTGCAGACCCTCACGGTGAGTGTTACAGCTCATAAAGGTAGTGCGAACACAAAGAATGAGCAGCAGCAAGATTTATTGTGAAGAGCGAAAGAACAAAGCTTCCACAGCGTGGAAGGGGACCCAAGTCGGTTTCCACTGCTGGCTCGGGTGGCCAGTCTTTACTCCCTTATTTGGCCCTGCCCATATCCTGCTGATTGGTCCATTTTACAGAGTGCTGATTAGTCCATTTTACAGAGTGCTGATTGGTGCATTTACAATCCTTTAGCTAGACACAAAAGTTCTCCAAGTCTGCACCCAACCCAGAAGCCCAGCTGGCTCCATCTCTCAATCCCTCCTGTAAACAGGACACCCCAACTGCTGTTAAGAATTGGGTGATGACCACTCTAGCTACTTCCTGCTGGATACGGGTGAAGAAGGGGCCCTGCAGTGATAGTGTCCTCCAGAGAGGAGCTCTTTAGGCTATTGAAAGGGCCAGCGGGTTGGTCCAGGGGTCCTCAGCAGAAGTTGTTAGTTGAGCTCATTTGGGGTTACATTTGTAAGATCGTCTGTAGCTTGATGGCCTCGATCCTAGAGGAAACAAATTCGACAAGGAGGTTAAAAATACAAGGCCCAAAGGCGAGTATTAGCAAGATGGCTGTCACAGGACTTAGAAAGGGGAGAAGCCATGTCGCCCAACTCCAGAGGTTGGTATAAGAGTTTGAAAGGTGTTGTCTGATTTCAGAAGCCTTTTCCTGTAAACACCAGGTGGCAGCTCATACTATCCCTGACTGGTTAGTATAAAAACAACACTCTTCTCCTAAGAAGGTGCAGAGTCCTCCTTTCTCAGCAGTGAGGAGGTCTAGGCCTCAGCGGTTTTGGAGAGTCACTGTTGCCAAAGAGTCTATTTGGGATTGTAGAGTAAGAATAGATTTCGTTATTTCTTGCAAACTGTCTGAGAAATCCTTTGAGAGTGTGTGGTAGTAGAATAATACACGTTACGCTGTTAACTTTTAGCAAACTTTAGTTGAAAACCTTGTAAGTTTGAGATTTTAATTTTTCTTTGCTATTAATAAAACCTCGTTTAGTCCATATTAACTTAGAATTGGTATAGATGGCTTCTTCCTGATTCTGTACGTACTTTAAGGTTTAGCTGAGTGCAAACAGCTTCCAAGTTTGAGCAGACCACTTATTAGGCAATTTTCCTAACTCTGCTTCTATAAGAGTTTCCTTATCACTTACTGAATACCCATTGTGTCTTTTTCCTTAATCATCCGGGAGGAACCATCTATCATCCTGTCCTGAAGGGAGTTCTTCCTATGTCTGGTCCGACCTTAAGATTTAGATCCCCTGTTAGGAAACCTGCTGCGTTAAGGATTTTTGATAAGAAGGCTATGGGTTGTCAGTGGCCTCAGTGCTTTTGGGCTATGCCCTTGTTTACACTGACAACAAGGTGGTATTGGAGTATTATAGGGTTACAGAAAAGGCCTTCAATTATCAATTAGAGGTTTTAAATTTAACCTGGCTTTTAAAGGAATAGGGTACACTGTTTTTTCTTTACTACTTATATCTCTTTCTCTGTCTTTGACTCCTTCTTTGTCTCTTCCTCTCTTTCCTTCTCTCTTTGACTTTCTGTCTCTGTCTCTTCCTCTGTCTCTCTCTTTATGTCTTCCCCCCTCTCTTTTCTGACTCCCTCTTTGTCTCTGTCACTTCCTCTCTCTCTTTCTCTCTCACTTTCTGTCTCTTTCTCTCTTTCCTTTCTACTTGTCTTTCCCTGCCTCTGCCAGCCACTTATGCTGCGGTTCTCCTCTCTCCTTTCCCTTTTGATGGCTTTGGCAGTGTAAGACCGCCACCTCCTTGGGTTTTTGCACAGCATGCAATAACTCCATAGTTTCCTTGTGATATTTAATGGGGGTTCACCCAGAAGTTAGGAACTCCCTTTCTTTACATATTGCGGCATGGGCATGTAGGACTAGGTAAGCATACTTACTATCTGTAGCAAACTCTCCCAATTACAACTGAGGAGGTGGGAGAAATACCTGGTTATAGGCTGTCCCAGGATTCCTCGGATGGTAACAGACCTTGAGGACAGCTGTCCAGGACAGGAGTTTAACACTGAGAAAGCTACACCAGTGTCCAGGAGGAAGTCAATTTCCTGGCCCTCAAAGGTTAAATGTACCCAGGGCTCAGCGAGGGTGATGACATGAGCTGGTGCTAACTCTGGGCACTCTCAGTCCTGTTGTTGGATCATCTGCTTGGGGGCTTCAGACCCAGGAATATTTGTCCTCTGGGGCAGTGTGGCTTCCAGTGATTGCCTCGGCATAGTGGACATGGGTGAGGGGGCAGCTTGTTTCTCATTGGACAATCTTTTTTAAAGTGTCCTTGCAAACCACACTGATAACAAGCCCTACTGGGTGATTGGCCTGCTCCATTTTCTGTCCTCTCTGAACCACCAAGGTTTGTTTGTCTGAGGGCCATGACTAAGGCTGTGGCCTTTCTCTTATCTCGCTTTTCCATTTTGGCCTGCTCCTCTTGGCCCCTATTATAGAACACCAAGGTTGCCAAGTTTAATAATGCCTCCAGATTTTGTTCAGGGCCCAGGGCTTGCTTTTGGAGCTTTCTCCTGATATCGGCAGCTGATTAATAAACATATCTTTTAGAATCAATTGACCTTTGAGTGAGTTGGGTGACGGGAGTATATTTTTTCTTTTCTTTTTTTTTTTTGAGACAGAGTCTCGCACTGTCGCCCAGGCTGGAGTGCAGTGGCACAATCTCAGCTCACTGCAAACTTTTCCTCCCAGGTTCATGCCATTCTCCTGCCTCAGCCTCCTGAGTAGCTGGGACTACAGGTGCCCGCCACCATGCCCGGCTAATTTTTTGTATTTTTAGTAGAGACGGGGTTTCACTGTGTCAGCCAGGATGGTCTTGATCTCCTGACCTCATGATCCACCCGCCTCAGCCTCCCAAAAAACAAAAGTAGTACTTTATATGTTTTTATTTTACAATGAATATGCCTCAGGGATAGGGTTTGTAGCAATACGTAGGATTTGAAGAAGAGAATACACATTACTGTGTTTGCAGGGGCCCAAAGATTGTAGCTATCCAGTATGTCCTATTGTTTTTTGCTTCATGCCCACTCCCTTCTGATACCTGTGAGAACAAGATGTCATCATACAGTAAAGCGTTTAGCACAGCCCTTGGCTCATAGTAAACACTTAGGAGCTGTTACTTTCCATTATAACTCTGGGAGCATAGCCATGACCTACAACCCATCCCTTCACCATTGTCAAGAGCAAGAATGCTGGCCACCATGGCCCGTGTCCATTCTTATGTATCTGTGCAATAATAAATGGCTCAATCTCATGAATTTCCTCTAATACCTGTACTAGGTCCTTCTGAACATCTGGCAAGTTATAATTTCAGAACAGTTACCAAAGGAGTAGGGCAGTTACTAGAGAGGTAGATCCTTTATTTCATGGTCAGTGCAGCCAGCATGACCTCCACACACATTTCTTCACCCATCTTTCCTTCACGTGGCTCTACTCACTATTGCCCATCACCCAGCCTCCTGGAAGGCAGCTATGTCTTGCTCAGAAGCTGTGAGTGTTGGGGGAGGGATGGAAGGCTGCATTTGCCAGGGCTTAGCAGGAAGCTTTCTATTTTATTTCGTTTAGAGGACTGCTTCTGCCATGGCTTTCAGCTGTGCAAAGATAAAGGCATAAAGCATTGTCTCCATGATTAAGAGCAAGGCTAGTCAGCACAGCTTCCTCAGATTGAGGCTTTTCTCTCCAAGAAGTAAAGAAGCAACTCTATTACTGTTGCCAATGAATGGGGGTGTGTGTGTGTGTGTGTGTGTGTGTGTCTAGAGAGAGAGAGAGGTGGGGAGAGAGAGACAAAGACAACGACAGACAGGTGGGAGTGGAGAGGGATGGAATAAATGAATGTTCCCTGCAATGAATATAAAAAACTTAAAAATCCTTTCACAATCCAGTTCCACACCTAAACACAGAGTTCTGAGAAGTCAGACTTTCCGGCTCTTTTTTCTCTGTGAGCATTTCATTTTCTCAGTCTGCTCGGCAGTTACCTGAAGAGCATTTTCCAAAGAGGATGATGCAGCACAGTAAGTGGCCCAAGAGACTACCCCGTTCAAACCTAAATCAGCTGTTGTTAACGCTGTCTGATAGCTACTTGGCAGTCTTTGTCCAAACAGTTCACAGCAGTGGCTGCCCACCTCCTTGTCTCCTTACAGCTCTGACCAAATGGCCAAGCTGAGATGGACTGGCTATTCGGTGCAATAGACATTCAAGGCGAATGTGTAAATCCTAAACCAGGTGAATCCTTACCCACAATGCCAACCCTGGAGAGCCGTGCCTTCAGAGACTGCATAATCTGAACAGGCCCTGTGCCTGACACACCCAAGCTGAGAAAGCAGGTCAGAAGAGTTGGATATTTGGGAATATAAAACTGCCTAGTCACTGGGTGCCGTGGCTCATGCCTGTATTCCCAGCACTTTAGGAGGCCAAGGCGGGCGGATCATGAGGCCAGGAGTTCAAGACCAGCCTGGCCAATATAGTGAAACCCCATCTCTACTAAAAATACAAAAATTAGCCAGGCGTGGTGGCGTGTGCCTGTAGTCCCAGCTACTGGGGAGGCTGAGGCAGGAGAATCGCTTGAACTCAGGAGGCGGAGGTTGCAGTGAGCCGAGATCGTGCCACTGCACTCCAGCCTGGGCAGCATAGTGAGACTCTGTCTCAAAAAAAAAAGAAAGAAACTGCCTAGTCATGGCACCTGTTAGGCTCCCAAAATATCTACTTTGAATCATTAGGCACATCTATAGGCAAGACTAGGTGACCAAATACTCTTGCTCTTTTCATACCATAATGCAATTAAAATACATGTATCAACTCAGGGTGGACCAAAAATTATATACAATTATCTGGAGGAAATTGTAGTAAATATTAACTGTGTTTAAATTATTGGCATACAACTTCTCCCAGACACACAAAGAGCTGGTACTAATTCTACAGAGAAAATTCGAGGAGGAGGGACCCTTCCTGAACTCATTCTATGAAGCCAGTATCACCCTGATACAAAAATGTGGTAAAGATGAAATAAAAAAAGAAAATTACAGGCCAATATCCCTGATGAACATAGTTGCAAAAATCTTCAGCAAAATACTAGCAAACCATAAGATGGCAGCAAGGGTGAGAAAAAATAGTAATTAAAAAAATCCTAGCCACTTTGGGAGACTGAGGCAGGCAGATCACGAGGTCAGGAGATCGAGACCACCCTGGCTAACATGGTGAAATCCTGTCTCTACTAAAAAATACAAAAATTAGCTGGGCGTGGTGGTGGACGCCTGTAGTCCCAGCTACTCGGGAGGCTGAGGCAGGAGAATGGCGTGAACCCAGGAGGTGGAGCTTGCAGTTAGCCGAGATTGTGCCACTGCACTCCAGCCTGGGCGACAGAACAAGATTCCATCTCAAAAAGAAAAAAAAAAAAAATACTAGCAAACCAAATCCAGCAGCACATCAAAAAGTTAACACCATGATCAAGTAGGTTTAATCCCTGGGATGCAAGTTTGGTTCAACATGCACAAATCAATAAATGCAATTCATCACATAAGACCCAGAAAAAGCTTTCAATAAAATCCAACATCTCTTCTTGATAAAAGCCTTTGACAAACTAGGCATCAAAGGAATACACCTCAAAATAATAAGAGCCTTCTATGACAGACCCACGGCCAACATCATATTGAATGGGCAAAAGCTGGAACCATTTCCCTTGAGAAGTGGAACAAGACAAGGATGCTCACTCTCAGCACTCCTATTCAACATAGTACTGGAAGTACTAGCCAGAGCAATCAGACAAGGGAAAGAAATAAAAGGCATTCAAATAGGAAAAGAAGAAGTCAAACTATCTTTCTTTGCTAATGATATGATTCTATATCTAGAAAACACTACAGACTTTGTCAAAGGCTCCTAGAACTGATAAATGACTTCAGTAAGGTTTCAGGATACAGAATCAGTGTACAAAACTCTGTAGCATTTCTATACACCAATAACATTCAAACTGAGAGCCACATGAAGAATGCAATCCTATTTACAATAGCCACATAAAAAATGAAATACCTAGGAAGAGCTCTACAAGGAAAACTAAAAAACATTGCTGAAGGAAATAGTAGATGACACAAACAAATGGAAAAATATTCCATGCTCATGGATAGGAAGAATCAATATCATTAAAATAGCATACTGCCCAAAGCAATCTATAGATTCAATGCTATTCCTATCAAACTGCCAAGGTCATTTTTCAAAGAATTAGAAAAAACTATTCTAAAATTCATATGGAACCAAAAAAGAGCCTCAATAGCCAAAACAATCTTAAGCAAAAACAGCAAAGCAGAGGCATAACATTATCCAACTTTAAACTATGTTATGAGACCATAGTAATCAAAGCAGCATGATACCGATACAAAAACAGACACGTAGACCAATGTAACAGAGTAGATAACCCAGAAATAAAGCCACACTCCTACAGTCATCTGATCTTTGACAAAGTTGGCAAAATAAGCAATGAGGAAAAGATTCCTTATTCAGTAAATGGTGCTGGGATTGCTGGCTGGCCACATGCAAAATAATGAAACAGGACCCCTACCTTTCACCATATATAAAAATTAACTCAAGATGGATTAAAAGCTTAAATATAAGACTTTGCACTA
The DNA here is from genome assembly GCF_028878055.3 of Symphalangus syndactylus. Taxonomy (NCBI): domain Eukaryota; kingdom Metazoa; phylum Chordata; class Mammalia; order Primates; family Hylobatidae; genus Symphalangus; species Symphalangus syndactylus. Next base: position 23,425,605 of record NC_072424.2, read on the forward strand.
TAAGATTCCTAGAAGAAAACCTAGAAAACGCTGTTCTGGGCATCGCCTTAGGAAAGAATTTATGATTAAAATTCAAAAGCAATTACAACAAAAACAAAAATTGACAAGTGGGACCTAATTAGATTAAAGAGCTTCTGTACAGCAAAAACAAAGCAAAACAAAACAGGAACTATCAACAGAGTAAACAGAACTACAGGATGGGAGAAAATATTCACAAACTATGCATCCAACAAAGGTCTAACATCTAGAATCTATAAGGAACTTAATACAACAAGCACAAAACAACCCCATTTAAAAAATGGGCAGAATATATGAACAGACACTTCTCAAAAGAAGACATACGAACAGCCAACAAACATGAAACAATGCTCAATATCACTAATCATTAGAGAATTGCAAGTGAAAACCACAAGGAGATACCATCTCACACCAGTCAGAATGGCTATTATTAAAAAGTTTTTTAAAAAAGCAAATGCTAGTGAGGCTGCAGAGAAAGCGAAATGCTTATACACTATTGATGAGAATGTGAATTAGTTCAGCCCCTCTGAAAAGCAGGGTTTTTTTTGTTTTTGTTTTTTTTTTTTGAGATGAAGTCTCGATCTTGTGCCCCGAACTGGAGTGCAATGGCTCGATCTCAGCTCACTGCAACCTCCGCCCCCCCGGTTCAAGTGATTCTCCTGCCTCAACCTCCCAAGTAGCTGGGATTACAGGTGCGTACCACCACGCCTGGCTAATTTTTATATTTTAAGAAGAGGCGGGATTTCACCATGTTGGCCAGGCTGGTCTCGAACTCCTGACCTCAGGTGATCCACCCGCCTCGGCCTCCCAAAGTGCTGGGATTACAGGCGTGAGCCACTGTGCCCGGCCAAAAGTTGAAATTATTTTTTAAAATTTAAGTAAATAAATTACTTACATAAGAAGGCCTGCAGTGAATAAGAAAGGCATAGATAGTGTGCAAATAACTAAATAATACAACTAAGAAATTGATTAAAATAAAGATAAATTATGGTGACTGCCAGGAAGGAAATGAACAGAGTACACAGAGTGAGAATAGCTGAAAGAGGTCAGTTGAGGCAAGCTGAGAAGACATCTGAACTGGAAGGATGAGAAACAGGCTTTGTGAAGGGGTGGGAGTGTCTCTCAGACAGAGGGATGGATAGCACATGTAGGGCTTGGAGGCAGGAAAGGCATGGTTTGTTAGGAGCAGACAAAAGGCCAGTGTGGCTGGAATGGGAAGGTCAGAGGGAGGGAGGGAAGACAAAGTGGGGAAGGTAGGAGGAGCCAGGGCATGCCAGCCCATGGCAGGAAGAAACTGGAGTACATTAACACAACGTGGAGAAGAACGTGCCAGCCTCTGGAGCCGTCCAAATGGAATGGGCTACTTCAGCAGGCGGAGAAGCTCGCATCAGCCAAAACTCTTCTCCAAGGTTCTCAAAAGTGTGTTGCTAGAGCCTTTGGGCTTGGAGTTTGGCTTCGCTTTTATTCTTATCACATTGCATCTTGTTAGAGCCAATCCCTCCCTCCAGCCTGAGGAGCTTTTTTCAGATAAGCATTCAGTGTTCTCATCTGAAAGTCACAGATAAAAATGTTGACTCTGTGGGCAGAGCTCTTCCCAGCTGGCAGCGAAATCTGCCCTCCAGCAGAGGTTAGAGGACATTATTAGGGATGTAAGTGAGGGATGCAGGCCTTACAGGGGAAGTGGATGACCTTACAATCTCTGCTATTTCTGACAGTTTATGAGATCTGTGGACTACATTACAAACGACAGCACACGTTATGGTGTTAGTGGAAGTTTAGGGGATCTTGTCTTCATGAAGATTCAGGATGTAGATCTGGGAAAAGAAAATTTCTTTTCTCAGTAGTATTAAAGTAGAACCATTTTTACTGTAGATGATCAATATTTCTTTTTATGCCAACAAAATACCTCTGCAAGGTTCCGCTTGGTATCTTTTCAGCAATTCCTTTAGCATTTGGACCCTGGGAGATGTTATGAAATATACCAGGCCACTCATCCACTCATCACCTGAGGAGAAAGGTGTGTGATAACCATTGTGTGCTGGGTCCTTTTTAAACCTAGAAGCAGTTTATATTTTTGCTACTATTAGAATCTTCCTATTTAAGATAGCTGGGCTTAAAAACTAACATTTTGAGGAACCACTTCCCTTAAGCACTGAAGCACAGCAGGCAGAATCAATTCTTTCTGGAAACTTCAGAGCATCTAACAACAGATCAATATTTTTGCACTGTGGCCAAAGTCCAGCTGCATTCGTATTGCCGCCAATCACCTAGAGCTGGAAGTGTTTAGCTTTGCCACCTTGATTCCCTAAGTGCAGACGCTTATATGCTTATGATTGGTTTTAATTTACAAGATTAGAAAAATGGGATTCATCTTATAATAATGTTAATTTTTAAGGCACTTTTATTAAAATTTTTAAATTGTTCTCCTGAAAATACATAAAAATTAGAGAAGCAAGCTGCTAAGTGTGCCCAACAATTCCACATCTGACCAGGACAGTGTAAACACAGCCCTGCTTCAAAGCGGACTGTCACAGCAAGTCAGAATTCTCACACTCTATTACAGAAGAGGCCCAACTAAAAGAAACTGTAGGCCAGGCACAGTGGCTCCCACGTGTAACTGCAGCTACTAATTTTGAGGCCGAGGCAGGCAGATTACCTGATGTCAGGAGTTCAAGACCAGCCTAGCTAACATGGTGAAACCCTGTCACTACTAAAAATACAAGAATTAGCTGGGCGTGGTGGTGCATGCCTGTAATCCCAGCTACTCGGGAGGCTGAGGCAAGAGAATCGATTGAACCCAGGAGCCTGAGGCTGCAGTGAGTTCAGATTGTGCCACTGCCCTCCAGCCTGGGTGACAAAGTGAGACTCTGTTTCAAATAAAATAAATAAATAAGCGAATGAATGAAGCAGCAATCCCAGCAAAAGATTTTTGACAAAAGATCTTCGACAAAAGATCTTTGACAAAAGATCTTCGACAAAAGATCTTAGCATTGCCTTCTTCTCTAGTATTAGATATGCGAGGTAAGAAACGAGATGCAGTTAGAGCCACATCTACCTGAATCTATTTCTCAAAGTGTGGGCCCCAGATCACCTGCATAAGGATCATATGAGGTGGGAGGTGGGATGGTTCTTTACGGTGAAGATTCCTGGGCTCTATCCTGACCCAGCGAATGAGAACCTCTGAGGTTGGAGCCCAGGCATTTGATTTCCTTAATAAGTTGTCCATGTGATGATTTTAGACATGCTAAAGTTTGAGAATCACTCCAGCCACAGCTGTCTCCTCTCCAGTGGGCCACAGGCACCGCCGACCCCCCAGCACACACACACAAGGGTAATCTTCCTGCACTAGCAGCTTAAAGGCTTTTCTTGGATGGTCTTTTTGGTATATTTTTAGTCAAGTAATAAAAATAATGGCAAACAAGTGTTTACTCTGTGCTAGTCATCATTCCAAAAACTTCTATTTTTATATTTACTGACTCTTATAATAACTTTATAAGGTAGGTTTATTATAATCCCCATTTTATAGAAGACTGAATAAAAGCACAGAGAGGTTAAGCCACTGGCCCAACATCACACAGCCAGGATTCAGTTCCAGGCGGAGTCTGGTTTCAGAGTCCACACTCTTAACCTACACCAGGCTATTGCATACCTCAGTTTCCTGTAATGTGGCCCCAATCCCTGTATCTCATTCATCTAGCAAATACCTCATCTTTGAAGACTAACAGCAATCCTGCCTCTATGAAGCCTCTCCTTACTCCATGAGGTAGAGAGTCTCTTTCTACCACGTGTGAGAGGGAAGATGGAGACATAGGGAAGTGGCAAAGCTAGAGAGGTAATAAGGGCCAGGCAGGTCACAGAGAATGTCTTTGAGGAAGAAAGTCAAAGCGAGGTGCCTCTCTGGGAGATGCTGCGCTAATCCAGGCAAGAATGGTGGGAACTCAATGACGGATCACTGCAGCAATGTGCCTCCTAGCCCTACCCCCTTACACTGTGACATATACCACTTGTTAGCGTTGTCATTAAAACCATAGTTCTGGCTGGGCACGGTGGCTCACGCCTGTAATCCCAGCACTTTGGGAGGCTGAGGCAGGCGGATCACCAGAGGTCAGGAGTTCGAGACCAGCCTGGCCAACATGGTGAAACTCTGTCTTCACTAAAAATACAAAAATTAGCTGGGCATGGTGGTGAGTGCCTGTAATCTAGCTACTCAGGGGGGCTGAGGCGTGAGAATCACTTGAACCCAGGAGGTGGAGTTTGCAGTGACCAGAGATCATGCCACTGCACTCCAGCCTGGATGACAGAGCAAGACTCCATCTCAAAAACAACAGCAACAGCAACAACCACAGTTCTTAGGTAAATGAAGGTAACCAAACATTATAAGACTCATTGCCATTGAATGTACCTGGCAATCAAACTGTGAAAACGCATGCCAGATTTCCTAGACTTGAGATAAAATTTCCTGCTATTTGCAAACCAGCACAGGTCAGAGTAAAAGGCCGAAAACAGGGGCCCGGGCCAATGTGCCAGTGACCTCCTAAGGCAGGACTGAGTCTTTCATCATTTTTCCAAATTCTCAGGACAGTGTAACAATTGACAGATGTTTGTTGAATGAATAAATGAATTCTGTATGACCACATGACATTTTCTGATATCTCAGCAGAGACATCAGTGCTGGGGCGACAAGCTTCCTGTCCTTCTCAAACTTTCCCTCCCTCCAAACCAGGAGTCCTGCATTGCTATGGAGGGTCATCATCCTTCCTTCATAATTGGAGATGTACCAAGTGACATGATAATGCCTCATATTTATGTAAAGCTTTTACCCAAGCAGATTGTAAATCCTTTTAAATAGTCTGATCCATCCCACGATAGTGCTGGGAATTGGGCGTTATTACCATCCTCATTGTGTATGCAGAACCAGTTAGACCTGAAGGAAAGTTAATGACTTGCCCAAGGTCACCGCACATGAGCTGCCCAGGCAACTTCAGAAGCAGGCTGCCTAACTCACAGGCTGGCCCGTTCCATCCTGTGGTCCTTCCCGCTCTCTCTGGCTCCTAAGGCCATTTGTGGCAGTGAACATCTGCGAGCTCTGGTCACTTGTGTGTTTCCTGGTATCTGATACTCTTTCCCTCCCCACCAAGTACATTTCCAGTGTGACAATTCCTCCATCAGCCACTCCAAGCAGGAGGATTTGAAAGGAGGGCTGCTATTTTCCATGAGTGCAATTATTCATGTGCACAAATAATTGTGCACATAATTGGCTAATGGAGAGTGCAATCGGCCACATGTGGGCATAATTAGCCACTTGCCCCTCATTTGGAGGGTATAATTATCAAAGCAGGCAATTTTATTTCTGGGGATAAATTGTACATGCAGGAGAGAAAGAAGGCTAGGAAATCCGGTCCTTAGTTACTTTTCATGTCCTTTTATTTCCAGAAAAGCATTTTAAGGTAAAGGTAACCTTCTGATTTCAATTGCCCGTTTGTATCAACCATCAGACCCAGTCATGGAGAGGAGGCAGAAAACGGAATCTAGGAAAGAATGAGCCAGGATCATGTGGACCAAGCTGAAGCCTGAATCTTCCTCGCCAGAAACACCCCAGCAACCAATTACCCTGGACGTGACGCCGAGGCCCACCTAGTGGTCAGCCATCTGCCTAGGCAGACGATAAAGCTCAATTTTTCTCCTTCTCCATTATTGTGTATCATTTTTGCTTTAGCAGTTTTAACATTTTCCTCACTTTGTGGTTTTATCATCTCAGAAATGCCAGTTGGCTTGGCACAGCAAGTGATTTTGTTCGCTGCTGGAAGTGGGTCATTTAAAATGCTTTAACAATACCTTTAACTAGTCATTCATCTGGGGATGTACATAGAATAATAAATCGAGAACACATCTCTTTGTGCTTGTTCCAAGACCTGAGATGGCAGAGATTTTACAGTCTCTGCTGCGCACCCCCCTGCATTCTGGCTTCAACAGCTCTGCAGAACTTTTCCCACTCTCCCACTCAATCACACAAAAATACACTTGCTAACAGCAGATCCTAAAAATACATGTCACATGCAAGCACAAGGGAAATTTTTTTTAAACATGAATTGACTCTAGGAATATGCAAGCTGAATTTTTTTTAAAAAAAGGAACACCGAATCTCCTATTACACTATCCTTCATTTCCATCAGAGTATTATCTTCTAGGGGAGGGAAAATAGCACAGTGATTGGGGAGACAAGCTGTCTGGTGTTAGAAGGACCTCAGTTCCTGGCTCAGCTCTGGCACTGGCCAATTGTGTGACCTTGGATAAGTTACTGAAACTTTCTGACCCAATTTGCCTATCTGTAAAATGGGTTGTTCTGAAGGTCAAAGGGAATGCAGGTAAAGCACTTAATGCTAGGCACATTGTAAGTCAGGCTCAGGTAAGTGGGATCTATGATTAATATTAACCTCATTTTTTAATCTCTAACACACCTTATCCATACCAGGCACACGGCACTCTAGAGTATCTGTGTACAGCCCTAATTCTCCTCACCAAGTGGAGGGAAATGTCTTCTTACACATCTTTATAATGCACATGGCAAGATGCCCATAGGAGGTCTTCCATAATTGGCGATAAGTGATGGTTCACAACATCATGTGACATCCCACACTGACATGTGCTGACCTTGAGCACAATGTCACACTTGCTTCTATGGCTTCTGGACCTGAACTCCATCTCCACCCTTTCCTCTATGGTCACCCTCAGAAACTGGTTGCAGGGGTGGGGGTTGGGTGGTGGGGGAGTTGCCTTTCTAATTGCTGTTTTCACCTCTTCAGCTTCATGACCTCTGCAGTCACCTCTATTTCAGCCACCTCAGCACAGCCATTCCCTAGACTTCATCGCCCATCAGACCTAAGGCACCTCAAAATCTTGAGTTTTCTTTGACCTTGTTGATTTCACCTTCCTTACCTTCCACCTTGCCGGGAAACAAATGTGCGCATCTCCTCCCAACCCTGCTTTCAGTGACTTCACATTCATAGCTTGAAACTGGTCATGGTGGGAGTATTTGCACCACAGAAATAAGCAAATATTACAAATCAGGGCTTCCCCTCACCCCCCAGGAGAACCAGCTGTTAACCATTTTCCATTACAATACTGCATGTATTCACATGTATTTCTATCATAACCCTAATTCCTGCACACCTAACTATTCTCCATCATCCCCTATTGATTTCATTTACCTTCCTAGTTCTCCTCCAATGTCAGCGCTTACTATATTTAATACATGCCATATTGTTCCTCAGTCCCATGCCCTTTGATGGCCAGCTGATTCTACTTTTCTACTCTCCACTTATGGGTAACCCCCATGTCCTCTTCCTCTATCTCACTCTTTCCTCCTGTTACCCATCTCTCATCAACTTCTAATCAAGCTCTCACTGCTAATATTCTGACCCTTCAGCTCCTGGTGCCTGTACAGTAGGCAATGTTTTAAATAGGATAGACGCCACTCTGTTTGTGTTTATCGTCCAGATACTCACATTATCTCTCAGAGAGAGAGAGAGGTTGTATGCATGTCTTTTAATGGCTAGCCTATTCGGTCCCTTTTTAAACCCAGGTTTAATACCAATATAACCCTTCAGGTGGTGAGTTACATGTGGCATTTGATGCTTTTTTTTTCACTCGCTTCAAAGTGGAATTCTTTACTGTGCAACACCACACGACTCTCCTAGTGTATCTCAGCCTTGAAGTGTTTACTAAAATTGATACTGCTCTTCCCTGAAAGAAGCAAGTCGTAAACATTGTCCTGTTTAAAATTAAAAATCTACAGTGAAGTGCTTACCACAAGAGGAGTGTGTCTCAAGGTTGTCTCTAATGCAGCTGCAATTGACATTCCGTGTTCCTTTACCGAATGTTCATTGAACCCAGGCTGGGGTCGGAGGAGGCTGAGGGAAGAAGCCAGCCTGAGGGAAGAAGAAACGTTAAAGAGAGACAGGAAGGAGGAAGGCATAAAATAAAACAAAAAAGAATTATTATGTAGGGCACTGCACGCTACCCTCTACGACTGCTCTGCACGTGGGCTAAGTAAGAGACTGCAAACTGATCTGAGAACCTTTGCCCCATAAAATCCTCTTGGAAATCTGAGAGATTTTACACTAACATTGAGATTTCTGGCTTTTCCTGAGGAATCTTCAGCACTGGCTACACTGGGCTGCAGTTCTACATGGGAACACAGTTGGCTGGAAATGAGTAGCAGCTGTCCTTTAACACAGGCGTGCACTCCCCAGCTGGAAACCTACCCACCCGTAATTGTTTTCCGCCCAGCCAGAATCATTTACTTATGTTGTCAGCTGGGCCTCTGCAGGCATTTGAGTTTGTGACTTCTACGCTGCAGGAAGCCCTGGAGCTTACCCACATTTCTAACATTTCCCAAAGTGATGGTTTATAGGAGACAGTGGAATCTCATGATTTTATTCATCTCTGAACTGCTGCAGTGCCTTGTACAAAGTAGATGTTCAGTTAACTAGAATGAAGTGTTCACTGAATTAGATGGGTTAAACATCTGAGCAGATATAGGTCCTAGGTGGCCCTGCAGAAGCTCAGATGCAACACTGCTGCTGAGATGTGAACAGCAGAATGTCCTTCACAGCATTTTAGGCTCTGCCCCCTGGGTAATGGTAGTTTGAGAGAAGTCCCATTTAGCTATGTGTACGGGACATTGGCCCCTTGAAGGGAACAAGTTAGAACCAGTACATTAGGGAAACTCCTTCTACTGGACAGGTTTATTATTGGATCAAAATTTTAGTGCTTAAAAAAAGGACCAGAGCACCAGTCATTTCGTCTTGGTCAAGAGAGCTTATTTACTACTGTGGGCCTCTGTTTCCTCATTAGAAAAACAAGAGTTTGTTGGTAGAGTGAACATTCTACAGGATTCCATTCTGGCTTCCTCCAGAAGAGGGGGTTGGTAAAATCGAGTTATCTCAGCACCTTCACAGCAACTGTCTTTATAATTAGGCTTGTTCATGACTTTAGAATAATTTTTAAAAATTTCTAAATTCGAACTAAAATAATCAGCTTGGCTCTTCTGATGTAGAAAGAAGTGGGAGATTTCAAGAATGTTAGTTTCTCACCCTCTTGACTTGTTTTTTGTAATAACTGGCTTGAGTTAGTTAGGGCTCTGTGAGATTGTTCGTTTTCCTGAGCCATTTTCTTCAGCCTAGGCATAGTAGAAGTGCAAGTCCTGCGTGGAGATTAATGAAGACCTGTGTTACCACGCCTTCAAAGCATCTGCCTGCTCTCTAAGTCATGCACTGGCTAATTAGAGCGGAACAAAATGGGTGCCTTTCCTTTCCGGTTGAAAATTAAAAACCAAGAAACTGTTTCTCTTTCTTTTGATGTGACCTGACACCACTGTGCATATGAAGCATCTTCTGTATTGAAATGAAGGATAAAGAAAATACCAAGGTGCTAATTGAATTCATGTCTCCTCCTCTCCCAGAAGCCAGGAAAACAGAACAAAGCAGTTTCAGTTCTTAGAATCTAAATAACCCAAATGGGCCCCTTCTCAAATGAAAATCTTTTGAAAACATCTGCAACTCTTGCCAATCAGATCTGATTTTGTGTACAAAGTCGGTGTATTGTTCGGTACAAACCGTTTCTAGGGAGACAATTCCTTAAAAAAGAAGCAAGAATATTATTTTAGCAAACAATTTGTTTATCACATAGCCAGTGACATAAAATCTGTGAGGGCTTAATTAAAAATTGCCTGAAGCTCTCATGTCAAGTAAAAATAAATGAACAAAGATGAATTTCTTAAATGAAGATAGATACAATTCATTTACACAATTTCAAAGCTTTTTTTATTGTTATTATGGAGTCTTGCTCTGTTGCCAGGCTGGAGTGAAGTGACACCATCTCGGGTCACTGCAACCTCTACCTCCTAGGTTCAAGCAATTCTCCTGCCTCAACCTCCTGAGTAGTTGGGACTACAGGTGCATGCCACCACACCTAGTTAATTTTTGTATTTTTAGTAGAGACAGGGTTTCACCATGTTGGCCAGGCTGGTCTTAAACTCCTGACCTCAGGTGATCCGCCCACCTCAGCCTCCCAAAACGTTGGGATTACAGGCAGGAGCCACTGTGCCCAGCCCATTTCAAAGCTCTTGAATAATTTAAGTGTATTAGTTTTTAAAATTTTATTAAATAGTTGTAATAAATAACTCTTAAATCTTCAATAGCAGCTACTACTTGTTGAATCCTTATTTCATATCAGACACTATCCTCAACACTTTTCATAGGTGTATTCCTTCTTGAAGCCATCATTATTGCATCTTACGTATGCAGAAAGAGAGCTGAGAGAGACTAAGCCATTTAAGGCCATTCAGTAAGTGGCAGCATTGGGATTTGACTCCATCAAAGTCTGTCAAATAGAAGACAGATTTAAGGCCCATGTTGTCTCTTTAAATAATAAAAACATCTGGCTGGGCACGGTGGCTCACGCCTGTAATCCCAGCACTTTGGGAGGCCAAGGCTGGTGGATCCCGAGGTCAGGAGTTCGAGACCAGCCTGGCCAAGATGGTGAAACCCCCGTCTCTACTAAAAATATAAAAATTAGCCGGGCACAGTGGCAGGCCCCTGTAATCCCAGCTACTCGGGAGGCTGAGGCAGGAGAATCACTTGAACCCGGGAGGTGGAGGTTGCAGTGAGCTGAGATCACGCCACTGCACTCTAGCCTGGGTGACAGAGCAAGACTGTGTCTCAGAAAATAAATAAATAAATAAAATAAAAACATTCAAGATTATGAATTTGACAATAAGTACAGCTTTGACTACATGCCATTCATTAAGAAATTCATTGTTCTTGTTATTTTCCTAATTACTTAATACAGTTTTTATTTCTATCTATTCAGACATATCTCTTGAGATCTGAATTTTTTTAAATGTGTGACTATAAGTTGTTATGTATAAAGTTATTATCGTTTTTGTTTATCATATATGTCTTGACTATTTCCTTCTACCTCTGAATACTTCCTGTCAAAAATCTGTTTGCCCTTGTTTTACATTCTGCCATTTTTGTTTCATTCAGGACAGGAGAACTAACAGATGGTAGTAAATAATTAAGAGATGCTGAAAGGGTGTGAGGTTTAAATAGACTAAGAAATGAAGAAAACAGTGGTGTTTGTGTGGTTAAGGAAACGTACAAAACAACATAAAATAAAATATTTTAGAGCAAGCAGCATGGTAAGGCTTTAAGAATTCCCAGGTTTTCTAGTAGCTCTTAGTAGCTATTTGTAAAAAATACTGAGGCATTTTATTTATGTATTCCTGTGTTTAATTGCAAAAAACAGTATCATGCTTTTCCAATCAAATCCATATCAAATCCTTGAAAGAACAACTGCTTAAACAAAGTTAGTGAGCGTTCTCTCCATAGCCACTATGAACACTATTGCTGAATTGTATGTATTTTTGCACTTGCCTGTTTACCTTTCTGTCTCTCTACTCAGTGAGCTAATTAAGGAAAGCTACAATATCTTACCTCTGTGGCCCCTGTGCCTAGCACAATGCTCAACACATAGTTGACACTTGGTAAATTCTCTTTGAATAAATATAGCAATTTCCTGGAAATCCCTATTGAGCACTGTATTGGACTCCATGGGATGGTGGTGGTCAAGGTCCAGCATGAGTTTCTAGCTCCTTCTAGACTCCATGTGTTAAGCTGTGAGCTCCCCTTGCAGACCTGAGACCTGGAGATGGGTCAATTTCCCTAGCCCTGGCCTGAACTACTTCCAGTTTCCTCCTTCTCTCCATCAATATCCCAGCAAGCCCCGTGTACAAGGATGCATAAATTATAGTACCAACTGTGTAGCTGCTCTGAAGACATCCTAAAGGAGGGAATCTTGAACACTGGGTAAGGTGCCAAGTGAGAAGCAAGATGTCAAAGGTGGGGAGGTAGGCAGGAGGTGGTCAATTAAAAAGAGAACTTGAAAACTTTCTTTGATTGGCCAATTATGTTGAAAGGCAGTGGTAATCTTTGCCATATAAGTTAGCAGATGAGAAAATGGAGACGGAGGGTATAAAGATCCGTTTAAAAACATTTAGTGCAAAGCGAAAGATAAAAATAGGATGTTAGCTAGTGGGAAAAACCAGGTCAAGGAAGATTTTTGGTTTTAGCTTTTGTTTTAAGATGCTTGGTAATGACGCGGTAGAAAAAATCTGGAGCAAAAGAAAGATAAAGCCCCTCACCTTCAGAACTCACATTTAAAGAAGGCCATAATAATTTTAAAAGTGATTTGAAGTCAACCATGACATAACCTTCAAAGATTATAAGAACTCAGAAGGAGAAGCAAAGCCCTTAGAGAATGTGACTCTACAACTAAATGTCACTTTGACAGCTTTTTTCTTGGAGGTACCTTTAAGGTTATTTGAGTTGTCATTTTCTCTAGGAAGACTTCACTTTAATTACACAAATATTGAATATTTTTCAAGATAAAAATAGTAAAGAATCTGCTTTGAAGTCTTTAGCCTTGAAACACTATTATGTGAAATCCTCATCGGAGAAACAGAGAGAAATATGGAAATAAGTGCAATCAGGCCTCATAAATAAGGAACTGTGAATGTTAATGGTGTGGTTTTACCACAAACCTTTTAAAGGGCCAAACGGAGAGGCTTTATTATTTCAAATATTACAGATCTAAGGGTTCCCTAAGGGAAATAGTGATAAATATTGGTAAAATGCCTATAAAGACAGCAAGACAAAAATAAGCCAAAACTTTGAGCTGGCCATTAAAAGCTACCTAACCTTTCATTTAATTGCCTTTTTGTAACAAACCAGAAATAAGATCTAAAAGCCAAGTGTGATGGGTTCTCCCCAACATGCTCTGAAATATCTGCTGTAAGGGGATTTAAAGTGCAATTGCTTTGCTCTCAGCTTGAGTGCAACCAACTGGGGAAAAATTGAATTTTGGTCTGCTAGTGGGTTGTGGCCATGTGTGTCTCTGCGTAAGGGTGGAGGTGGAGTGAGGAGGGAAGTCCTCAGAGGTGCAGCTGTGTGATGAGCAGCTTGGAAGAGCAGACAGAGCAAGCACGTGCACCTCAATGCTGTCTCTTCCATTATGTGGCTGAGTGATCCCGCATAAGTTACCAAACCTTCTTGAGCCTCATTTCCCTCGTCTGTAAGATGATTATAGTAATATTTAACTTAGAAATCGATAGCTAGGATTAAAAGACAGAATTCATTCATGCAACAAGTATTTATTGGATACCACTACATGCTGGGCTCCGTGCTGGGCTCTGGGGATATAGCAGTGAACAAAACAGGCTGACATTTTAGTGAGGAAGACAGGAAATGCAGAAATGACGTAAGTCAATATCATGTGAGAAGGGATGATGAACGCTGTGGAGAAAGTAAAGCAGATGCAGCAAATCAAATTTTTCATACCTGACCGCAATACTTCGTATCCCATAGGCTCTGATTACAATGTGACTTTGACCCTTCTCCAATTGAGAAATGTGATCTATGTTCCTTCTCCTTGAAACTGGTTGGTTTTTGTGACTTTTCAACCCATAGAATACATGGAAGTGATGCTGTGTGGATTCCAAGGTTGGGTCATATGAGGCAATACAGCTCCCACTTTGCTTGCTGGAATACCCAGCTGTGAAGCCTTCAGCCACTATGCAGAGTCCACTGCCCTGAGGCCACCATGCTGTGAGGAAGTTCAGACTAGCCCACATGGAGAGACGTCCTGGAGGAGGTCGGAACTATATCTGAGAGACCCAGCCAGCCCCCAGCTACTAGCACCCTGCTTTGTTTCAGTTTTAGCCAGCATCTGACTCTGACTGCATAAGAGATTATAGAGCCAGAACCTCCCAGCTGAGCCCTTCCAGAATTCCTGACCCTCAGAAACCATGAGAAATAAGATGATGGCTGATGTTTTAACTCATTAAATTTGGGGAGTGATTTGTTACACAGCAATAGTAGCTAGAACAGTAAAGAAGGGGAACAGAGAGTATAATTTTACAGACGAGAGAGAGAAGACTTCACTGAGACACTTCATCAGTGAATTGGGGGAGGCAGAGAGTAAGCTATCTGGGGGAAAGTGTTCCAGGCAAAGAGAGTGTGCCTGGTGTATTCAAGGAACAGCAAGGAGACCAGAGTGTGTCTGGAGCCAAGAAAGGGAGGGAGAAAGGAACAACAGATGAGGTCAGACACCGGATAGCATAGGCTCTTGCAGGCCACTGGAAAGATGAGTTTTTAACTTTGAGTTGGGAAGCCATTGAATGGTTTGGGGCAGAACAATGACAGGGTATGATTTAGGTTTTAATACGAACACTCTGGATGCTCTGCTAAGACTGATACCTTATTCCTTTCATTACAGTATCTCTATAAAAATCCAAAGTTGGTTCAGTAAGGCTAAGTAATTTATCCAAAGCCAGTAAACTACTAATGGCAGAGATGGGATACAAACCCAAGTTATCTTTTTCAAGTCCTAAGAAAGTGAGCTTTAGAGAAACTTAGCATCCTGCTATAACTTCCAGGCTGATGCTGATGGTGGCCATCACCTCAGCTCTTCTTTTTTTTTGGATGCAGTCTCACTCTGTCACCCAGGCTGGAGTCCAGTGGCACGATCTTGGCTCACTGCAACATCCACCTCCTGGGTTCAAGCAATTCTCCTGCCTCAGCCTCCCAAAGTACTTGGGACTACAGGTGCACACCACCACACCCAGCTACTTTTTGTATTTTTAGTAGAGACAGGATTTCACCATGTTGACCAGGCTGGTCTCGAACTCTTGACCTCTGGTGAACTACCTGCCTCAGTCTCCCAAAGTGCTGGGATTACAGGCATGAGCCACCATGCCCGGCCCACCTCAGCTCTTTTTGTGCCAGCCCCCTTTTTTTTGGGAAAAGCAAAGTAGTTACAAGCTTAGGTTCGGGAGCTAGACTGAGTTCAAAGCCTGCTTTACCATATATGAGCTATGTTACCTTGGGTAAGTTACTTAATTTCTCTCTGCCTCAATTTCCTCATCTGTGAAATGAGAATAATAACTGTACCTGCCTCAGAGGGGTTTCGGGAGGGATAACAGACAAAGCATCTCAGGTACTTAGCCCATTGCCTGGCAGTCAGTAAGTGCTTAATCACATCAGCACAGCCACCCAGCCTGGCTCCCTGCACTCCGCCTCCCTCAACTCTGCATTAGAATAATCACCACTCTCCACTCAAACCCCTCTTCTCTGCCACCTCCACCCACATTCTCCTTCCTTTTTGGGTCAATAGTGCTTTTCTCCACACTACCCTCATTGGAACCTCTTCTAATCTCATCCTCTATGTCCTGAGGAACTCTACCCTGTCCTCAGCTGTGATTTCTAACCCCTCTCTATGACTGCTTTTGTCAAAACCTCCTTAGGAGACCCAGCTTCCCACCACCCCCTCCAGACTCCCCTTCTCCTCAGTTTTGCAATGGCGACTGCTCTTGGGTGGTCCCCATCGTCTATATATTTCACCCACTCCCCATTCCCTTCAATGTCCTCTTCTGCCTCTGGAGCCCATCTCCTTCCCCTGGAGGGTTCTAGACTCCGGCCATGGTCTATTTCTCTGTTGTGATTCTTGAGAACTTCCATCATTTCTGCTAACGGTGTTCCCCACTGCCTGGTCTCATAGTTCCTCAAACTTGTCATTTTCCTCACCTTTGTCTTTGCCCCAGTCAGTTACATTACAGGTATGCCTCTGCCGTTGTTCTCATGGTTTGTCAGAGCTGGCTCACCTCCATGGTCTATGAGGTGGAGGAAAGACTGCTGCCCGAATACTTCTTTCTTTATTTTTTTGAGATGGAGTCTCTCTCTGTCACCCAGGTTTGAGTGCAGTAGTGCAATCTCAGCTCACTGCAACCTCCAGCTCCCAGGTTCAAGTGATTCTCTTGCTTCAGCCTCCCAAGTAGCTGAGAGACTACAGGCATGAGCCACCACACCCAGCATTTTTTTTTTTTTCATATTTTTTGTAGAGACAAGTTTTCACCATGTTGGTCAGGATGGTCTCGAACTCCTGACGTCAAGTGATCCACCCATCTCAGCCTCCCAAATTACTGGGATTATAGGCATGAGCCACTGTGCCCGACCTGCTGCCCTAAGAATTCAATCCCTGATGTTGCTGCTAATGGACTGGGTGTTTGTTTTCTCCAAAGAGAAGTTCTCTGAACTAGCAAAGAGAAGGGTCTCCTTGGGAAAGGGCTTTGCTTGTCTTTTTATTTATTTATTAATTTTTTGAGACAGGATCTTGCTCTGTCATCCAGACTGGAGTGCAGTGGCACGATCTTGGCTCACTGCTATCTTGGCATCCTGGGTTCAAGTGATTTTCCTGTCTCAGCCTTTTGAGTAGCTGGGATTACAAGCACATGCCACCATGCCCAACTAATTTTTGTATTTTTAGTAGAGATGGGGTTCTGTCATGTTGGTCAATTTGGTCTCAAACTCTTGACCTCAGGTGATCCACTCGCCTCAATTTCCCAAAGTGCTGGGATTACAGGCATGAGCCACTGCACTCGGCCTTTCCTTGTCTTAATAATGAGTTTCTTGGGTGGTTCTGTGGCTTATAAAAGCACCAGACAAGTAGGGATCTATGATCCTAGGTTAAGGTTACGTAATAAGGTATTTTGCCTTTTGGTACGAGTTGTTTCTGCTATGAAGAACTTTGGGAAGGAGAGGAATACCTATTTGTAAAACAGTACAGGGGCTGTTATTGGTTGAACTGTGTTCTTCCAAAAGATATGAAGTCCTAACTGCCGGTTCTTCAGAATGTGACCTTATCTGGAATAGTCATTGCATGTGACCTTAAGATGAGGTCATACTAGAGTAGGGTTGGCCCTTAATCCAATATGACTAGTTTCCTTATAAAAAGAAGAGAGACACAGAGACCTGGAGACACGAGGGGAGAACACTATGAGACAGTAGAGGCAGATGTTGAAGTGCTGCAAGCCAGGTGATGCCAGTGATTGCCAGCAAACCACCAGAAGCTAGGACATTTCAGAGGGAGCATGGCCCTGGCAGCACCTTGACTTTGGACTTCCAAGCCATCAGAAATAAAAGAGAATTCATGTCTGTTTTTAGCCACCTTGTTTGTGATACCCTGTAAAGACAGCTCTGGGATACTAATCCAGGGCCTTCTAGAAGTGAAGGAACTCCACCCCAACTCCCTAAGACAGGGGTCCCCAACTCCCTGGCCATGGACCAGTACCAGTCTGTGACCTGTTAGGAAGTGGACCACACAGCAGGAGGTGAGTGGCAGGTGAGCAAGCAAAGCTTCATCCCTCGCATTACTGCCCAAGCTCCACCTCCTGTCAGATCAGCAGTGGCATTAGATTCTCATAGGTGAGCAAATCCTGTTGTGAACTGCACATGTGGGGCATCTAGGTTGAGCACTCCTTATGAGAATCTAATGCTTGATGATCTGTCACTATCTCCCATTGCCCCCAGATGGGACTGTCTAGTTGCAGGAAAACAAACTCAGGGCTCCCACTGATTCTACATTATGGTGAGTTGTATAATTATTTCATTATATATTACAATGTAATAATAATAGAAATAAAGTATACAACAAATGTAATGTACTTGACTCATCCCAAAACCATGCCCCCCACCCCCGTGACACTGGTCCATGGAGAAACTGTCTCCCACAAAACCTGTCCCTGGGGCCAAAAAGGTTGGGGACCACTGCCCTAAGATTCTAAATAATCCCTGTAGTTGATAAAAGAAAAAATATCCTTGAAATAAAATTTCTTGAAGAAAGAGGGTATCCAGAATGGCAACCCAGCTCTTGTACAGCTCAGGAGGAGAACTGGTTCCATGAGCATTTTGCCCAAGCTGGAAGCTTCCGTTGATTCAGCCACTTCAACACAGTGGGGCTACTATGGGAGAAAAGGGCTGGCGGACATAGGAACTAAAAAGGACTGTTACCCAGGACTCATAATCAGCTGGTACTCTCTGCAGCTCTACCTGTTGTTTATGGCTTGGGTTCATTCTGATTATTCAATGCCCCTGCCATACCAACATTGAAATACTTTGCTATCGGGCCTGCTATAACTTGCAAGTTAGACATGGAACACAAATGCACCCCAAGGAGGAAACTGATCCAGCAAGAATACCACCATGAGTGGACAAGCGAGATGGACTGCATGTTTGTGTCCCCCCAAAATCATATGTTGAAATCCTAACCCTCAAGGTGATGGTATTGGGAGACAGTGCCTTTGGGAGGTGATTAAGTCATGGGGGCAGAGTCCTCAAAAATGAGATTAGTGCCCTTATAAAAAAAAGACCCAGAGAGCTCTCTTGCCCCTTCTGCCATGTGCAGACAGAATGAAAGGTCATCGTCCATCTATGAGCAAATGGGCCTTCGCCAGACACCAAATCAGCCAGTGTATTAATCTTTGACTTCCCAGCCTTCAGAACTGTCAGAAATACATTTCTGTTATTTATAAGCCATGCTATCTATGCAATTTTGTTATAGCAGCTGAATAGACTAATGCAAGAATCTGAAGATCTACAGAGGACCAATTTTCAAAAGTGACACCATGAAGATGATAATGGCTTCTGTTATTTCTCTCCTTGATAGTCAGAAATAAGACTGTTACCTTATGGACCAAGTAAATTCCTAGACTGAGAAAAGGAAGTTCTCAGGAAGATATTGGACTTCTTGCTAATGAGGAAAAGTGGGAATTCAAACAATTAATGAGAAAAATCAGAGAGATTCTGTTCTATTTGTAACCTAAGTTGAAAAAGCAGGTCAAAGTGGCAAACAGAACACAGTGAGCAGCAAATCTATCTATATGCTCAGCTGCAAAGGATGAAGTGTTCCAGGAATTATAGATGAGAACATTTATTATTGGAGGATTAAAGAGATATTTTCTGAAACCTGTACTCCAGTTTGTTGAACCAAATCTCTGAGTGGACTTCAAATGAAATCTCCTTTCTACAGAAGTAAAGCCATTACTCAAAATCAACCAAGAGCAAAAGAGCCATCTTACAGCAATGGAAACTGGTCAGCTGTTTCCACGTAGAACTGAATTCAGAAAAAATATCCATTTTCTCAGCAACAGCTTGTCATCAGCTATAAGTTCTGCTTGGAAAAAGCCAAGTGATGCTTCGCAGTCCAACATTACATAGATATAACATGGATGCACTAGCCACTTCTCCATGAGAAAAACAGACAAGCCCGTAAAAGTATGATTAAAGGAATCATTTGCATCGCTTGAGTACTCCAGATTGGCATGGCAGTACTAACCTATTCATTCTACAGGCTTCAGCTGGGTTCTGGGTGAGATCTGTGGGTGCTGCGTGAGAACACAATGATACACACTCAGTAAGTGCTCGAAGAACACTTACTGTTGATGTTATGGAGTGCATAGAAGGGACCTTACAGGAGCTATGATAATCCTAAGGGTGATGGGAAATCACTATGATTTTCCTATGCACAAGAAAAGATCATAACTTTAGGAAGAGTAACAAAGGATGACAAGACACCAACAGGGAATCCAAATCTACAGTCAGGACCTGGCAGTTTATGCTCCATTTCTTTGCTGTGTCCTTGTTTGAGTTATTAATGACCCAAGTTTTCCATCTATAAAGAGCATAGCAGCCCTTCTTATCTCCAAAAATGCTGGAAGCCTTAATGAGTTAATGTCTTCGATGTGAATTCATCAAAATAAAGGTGCAAAAAAGTGAACTACAGACAAAGTGAAGAAGGATTATTACTTACCATTTCTACTCCCTTGGGTATTACTGAATTAAACAAGATAATTTGCTTTTTTCTATGTATTATTCTTATATTCCCCCTCCTTTTCATGATTTCTCTTGTTCTTTTCTCTTGGTCTCTTTTACATGAACACACACAAACACAAAACTGACGATATATTTTTTTTTTCTTATTTTGACAGAAACTCATACTGACCCCCTCTAGAGCGAGACCATAGGAAAGCCGATTTGGTTAGCCATTCAACAGTTGTCTAGCCATTGCTTTCTATAGATAAGGTACTATGTTCATTACTATGTGATACAGTGTGGATATTTGTCTCCTCCAAATCTCATATGGAAATTGATCCCCAGTGTTGGAAGTGAGGCCTGGCGGGACGTATTTGAGTCATGGGGGTGGATCCCTCATGAATAGCTTGGTGCTTTCTTGCTCTATTATTTTTAAAGTTTTTTAAATTTTTTGAGACAGTCTCACTCTGTTGCCCCGGCTGGAGTACAGTGGCACAATCTCAGCTCACTGCAACCTCTGCCTTCTGGGTTCAAGTGATTATCCTACCTCAGCCTCCTGGGTATCTGGGACTACAGGTACACGCCACCAGGCCCAGCTAATTTTTGTATTTTTAGTAGAAACGGAGTTTCACCACATTGGCCAGGCTGGTCTCAGACTTCTGACTTCAGGTGATCCACCCACCTTGGTCTCCCAAAGGGCTGGGATTACAGGCATAAGCCACCGTGCCCAGCGTCTTGCTCCATTAGTTCCCACAAGAACTGATTGTTGAAAGAGAATGGCACCTTCCTTTCTTCCTTCCTTTTTTTCCTCCTCTCTTGACATGTGATGCCTACTCCCCTTTGCCTTCTACAATGGGTGGAAACTTCCTGAAGCCCTCACCTGAAGCAGATGCTGACACTATGCTTCTTATATAGCCTGCAGAACTGTGAGCCAAATAAACCTCTTTTTTAAATAAATTCCCCAGCCTCAGGTATTCCTTTATAGCAACACAAACAGACTAAGACACTATGAAAGATAGAAAGGTGTTTAGAGCATCATTTTTGCCTTTAAGGAGTCTAAAACACCTTGGGGGCATGTGAGGCATGAACACAAATAACACAAAGCAAACATGTATGCAATAAATATGAAAAAGATTCATGAAAATGAGTTCTTAAACTTTTAGGAAGAAGAAAGTTCTTTTTGAAATGGAATGGAGGTGCTGAACTTTGAGCTAGGTTTTTAAAGTTGGGTATAGAATTCAACACGGGAAGATGAGTACAGGACATTCCAGAAAAGGTAATGGTGTGAGCGAAGGTATGGAAGGATGGCAAACTTGATTTCCACTGATGACAACTATTAGTCTAATTTGGTTAAAAAGTGTGTTGTCTGTAGTTGGCTAGTAGTATATCTAGCTAAAAAGTCAATTAAGGTTTGATTGAAGAGGCCATTAAATGTCAGGCTGATGCTAACGTAGTAGTTTTCAACTTTTTTTATAGCTTTGTTTTTAAAAAATTAGTATGGAATGGGAGCACAACTGCTCTGGCTAAAATGCTTCCTCCCATCGCACTCACATACTCTGAAGCTTTTAAGGAGTTCCATGGAACTCTTAAAACTCTATGGAGAAGAACTCTGCTAAGAAATGCCTTCTTTTTTTTTTTTTTTTTTTTTTTCTTTTTTCTCCAGAGATAGGACCTTGCTCTGTCACCCAAGATGGAGTGCAGTTGTGCCATCATAGCTCACTGAAGCCTTGAACTCCTGGGCTTGAGGAATCCTGCCTCAGCCTCCCGAGTAGCTGGGACTACAAGCATGCACACTAAGCCTGACTAATTTTGTGGATTTTCTTTTGTAGAGATTGTGTCTTCCTATATTACCCAGCTCGCCTCGAACTCCTGGCCTTAGCTTCCCAAAGTGTTGGGATTACAGGCTTGAGCCACAACATCTGGCCAAGAAATGCATTTTGCACAGGCAAGGTGTAGCCATTAAATGTTTGTTGTTGCTGTTGTTGTTGTTTTGAGACAGAGTCTTGCTCTGTCACCCAGGCTGGAGTGCAGTGGAGAGATCTTGGCTCACTGCAAACTCCACCTCCTGGATTCAAGTGATTCTCCTGCCTCAGCCTCTTGAGTAGCTGGGACCACAGGCAAACGCTCCAGCACCTGGTTAATTTTTATACTTTTTTGCAGAGATGGGGTTTCGCCATGTTGGCCAGGCTGGTCTGGAACTCCTGACCTCGAGTGATACACACTCCTTGGCCTCCCAAAATGCTGGGATTACAAGTGTAAGCCACTGCGCCTGGCCCATTAAATATTTTTAAGCTTGGAGATGACAAAATTAGAATAGAATATTCTGAAGATATACCTGGCATTGGCAGCACTATTGAATTAATTGGCAAGGGGCAAACTAAAGACAGGAAAACAGAAAAAGAAAAATACACTGGCCAACTGGTATTTAGTAAGCACTGAATAAATACAGTTGTCCCTCTGTATCCATGGGGGAATTGGTCCCAGGATGACCCACAAATACCAAACTTCACAGATGCTCAAGTCTCTTATATATAATGGTGTACTTGAAATCATTTCTAGATTATAAGATTTATATACTACAATGTAAATGCTGTAGTTGTTATACTGTATTGATTAGGGAATAATGACAAGAAATAAAATTTGTTCATACTCAGTATAGATGCTTTTTTCTTCAAATATTTTCCATTTACAGTTGGTTGAATCCAGGGATGCAGAACCCACAGATACAAGGGGCCATCTTGCTAGATGAATGATAATAGGAGGGAGGGAAATAGAAAAAGATATTGTCAAGTAATTATTGATAACACTTGCTACTAATTAATTATGGGAAACATGAGGTTATGGTGAGAAATTCAAGGTTTTAAGTCTGGGCTCCTGGGAGAAGTGCAGGAGTACTAATAGGAAGTAAGAAAAGCTTAAGAGGAAATGATTTGATGGGAAAGATTATGTGTTAGATATTTAGCAGGTTAAATACATTGGAGAGATACTCAATTGGAAATGTCTGGGGACATTTGAAAATGGGAGACTGGAACTTAAGAGAAAGACCAGAGTTATTGACACAGATGTAATAATGTAATAAAGACCCATGAGTGAATGAGATGGCATAGAGAAGTCAAAGAGGTGAGCCATATTCTGGGAAACAAGGACATTTAGGTGATGGGAGTGGGAAGGCAAGCTAAAAAGATAGCGGAATGTTCAGAGAGGAAAAAGAAAATCATGATCATTAGTCATAAAAACCAAGTGAGAGACACTTTAAAGGAGGGGGCAACCAACACAGTCAATTGCTCCAAAGGCATAAGAAGGAATGGAATTGAGAAAAGGTCACAGTATTTTGGACTTATCAGCTACCCTCAAAAGAGCAGTTTCAGGTAGAAAAAAAAAAAGGAGGTCTGGTTATACCAGTTTGAGGAATAAAAGGATGGGGAAGAAATGGAAATATGCTATAGGCCAGGTGATATGGTTTGGCCATGTCCCCACCCAAATCTCATCTTGAATTGTAGCTCCCATAATCCCCACGTGTTGTGGGAGGGCCCCAGTGGGAGATAATTGAGTCATGGGGGTGGTTTACCCCATATTGTTATTGTGGTAGTGAATAAATCTCACAAGATCTGATGGTTTTATAAGGGGAAACCCCTTGGTTCTCATTCTCTCTTGTCTGCTGCCATGTAAGAAGTGCCTTTTGCCTTCCACCATGATTGTGAGGTTTCCCCAGCCAAGTGGAACTGTGAGTCCATTAAAACCTCTTTTTCTTTATAAATTATCCAGTCTCGAGTATATCTTTATCAGCAGCGTGAAAAAAGACTAATACACCAAGCTTTCAAGAATTCCAGCGGTAAACAGAACAAGAGGATCAAGGAGTAACTAGATCGCAGGACACATTTTTTCATTTTTTAAATCCTGAGAGAATCCCGAGCATGTTGCTGGGCAAACAGACAAACGAGAAAGAGTCAACAGAAAAAAAACTGATGGTGAAAAAAATTAGTCAAGTTAAATTTTCTGAGTGATTAAAGCCGTACTTATCAAAGTTGAAGATACGGTTAGTGAAAACAGAGTGCCTGAAATTCGAACATAAGTCTTGTAAATGGACAATTATTGCATATAAGGCTGCAGCTTAAGAAGTCGCATGAAATACGCTTTACCTGGAAAAGTGCTTGTATGTACCCAATTCATCATCTGGCAGGAGGCTAAGCAGCAGTTCTTTCAGTCAGCACAGAAAACAGAGAAGTTTATTACTTTGAAACACTGTTATGGGCCATCATAACATTAGGCTGTTTGTATAAGTGCTTGAAAATACTGAGCTGTAATTTCAAGGAAATTATGCTAAAGTTCTCAGGCTCTGCAGAAAGTAGATTAAAACTCAAGTCTAGCCAAGAGGAGCCTAAGCAGACATGAAAACTAAATGTGGTATGTGGTATCCTGAATGCGTTCCTGGAACTGAAAAATGACAGTAGGTAAAAACTAAGAAAATCTGCAGAAAGCATGGACTTTAGTAATAATAATGTCTCAATATTGGCTTATTAATTTTCCTTCCTTCCTTCCTTCCTTCCTTCCTTCCTTCCTTCCTTCCTTCCTTCCTTTTTTTTTTTTTTTTAATGGAGTCTTGCTCTGTCGCCCAGGCTGGAGTGCAGTGGCACGATCTCGGCTCACTGCAACCTCCGCCTCCCCGGTTCAAGCAATTCTTGTGCCTCAGCCTCCTGAGTAGCTGGGAATACAGGCAACCAGCCCCATGCCTGGCTAATTTTTTGTATTTTTAATACAGACAGGGTTTACCATATTGGTCAGGCTAGTCTTGAACTCCTGACCTCAAGTGATTCACCTGCCTCTGCCTCCCAAAGTGCTGGGATTAGGGGCCTGAACCACTGTGCCCGGCCGGCCCTGGCTCATTAATTGTAACAAATGTACTGCACGAATATAAGAGGTTAACAATTGCAGAAACTGAGTGTGAGGTATACGGGAACTCTCTGTACTATCCTCTCAATCTTTCTGTAAATCTAAAAATTTTCCAAAAAATAGTCTATTAAAAACAACAATAAAAAATAAACTTGAAAAGCCCAATCCTGACAATAGGGCATAGAAAGCGCACCTGAACTACAGCCATTTTCATTAAGCAAGTAGAGTAAAACTGTACGGACCACTCAGAGAAGAAGAGGGATTTTGACTAGCAGCCTGTGTGCTTCCTGATACCATCTTTCTCTGGCTTGAGACTTGCTTATTAAAGTGAGGTCTGATCACACTCTTTCCGCTTTGGCTACTGGAAAACACAGAATCCGAATTGTGGCCCACTTTTGGCAACGTTGATAGAGCATGCATTCACTTAGTGCAGCCATTCGGTGCATGGGCTCTGGAGCCAATGATTAGATTCAAAACCCGTCTCCACCATAGTAGCTGTGGAATCAGCCCAGTTGCTCAGCCTCTCTGGGTCTATTCCTTACCTGTAAAATGGAGATGATAATAGTGCCTGCCTCAGATGGTTCCTTGAGGATGAAATGAGTTAATATATGTAAAGTGCTTACAACAGGCTCACAGTAAGAGCTCAGCAAATGTTGGCTATTTATTTGGGGTATTTCGTGTATTAGTCTTATCCCTTGCGTTATTCATGTCCCAGCTCTCATTTTTTTTTTTTTGCCTGTGTCCCAATTTCCTCATTTCTAGACTCTGTTCCCTTTATTTTGTCCTTTTGATATATGTTGTTAAGCCATTTTGAGTCTTTAACCATGCTAATCTTCCCTTATCGATCGTGGAACTATTAATACATTCCTTATTTGTAGTTTTTAAAGCACAAAAATATAAACATATTATGCATGGCTGGTGTTAGGATGTGGTTCTGGACTCTGAGGTTTAGGACTGCATTTTAACATAATTTTAAAGTGTGTGTGTTTGTATTTTTCCTAAGCAACTAAAATCAGCCCATTGAAGAAAATAGTTAGCGTCAGCAAAATGTATGATTTTGCTAGGCTAAGCCAAGGTCATTTTGAAATGCCCCAAATTTTCATTATAAACTACATCTCTTGGCTCAATAAACTAGTTCAATCATAAAAGTCTCCATACATGTATAGTTTACTAATTTTGGTGTTAACGGATGTCAGAGGTAGCTCAAGTTTAATTGCAAATCCTATGCAAAGAACTGCCAGTCTCTTGGTGTTTCAGGTGTAAGGGTTAACTTTTACAGGGACAAGAGGTCTAGGCTGCTTATTTTTTAAATCTGAGAGACTCCTACCTTGAGTGGGGAGATTGAGTTCATCATTTTATAAGTCAAGTCCCATACTAATGCTTCTTCAGAGAATAAATGCAAAATTTCTGGAGAAAAAATATTTTTAGAATAATTTTTAAATGCTTTGAAAAACTGGTTATGTTTAATAGTCTTGCATCTTTGATTGGTGGCATAACTGGTTCCAGCAGATATCCTTAAAAAAAAAAAAAAAAACTTTTTAAAAACATAGTTAGCATACATAGAAACCTTTTAGCCATCTCCAATTTATTTAGTATAACAAATGAGTTGCCAGGCGCGGTGGCTTACGCCTATAATCCTAGCACTTTGGGAGGCCAAGGCGGGTAGATTGCCTGAGCCCAGGAGTTCAAGACCAGCCCAGGCAACATGGCGAAACCCCATTTCTACTAAAAATGAGAAAAAAAAATTGCCGGGAGTGGTGGCACACGCCTGTAGTTCAGCTACTCGGGAGGCTGAGGTGGGAGAATCGCTCGAGCCCGGGAGAGCAAGGTTGCAGTGGGCAGAGATCGCGTCGCTGCACTCCAGCCTGGGCTACCAGAGTGAGACTCTGTCTCAAAAAGAAAAAAAGAAATGAGATAAGGAATAAGCTTATTTCTTCCCCCAATTACTAGACAATTATTGCAATATCAATTATTATAAGATCAATTTTTTTTCCCACTGGTTCACTGTGTCACCTTTATTGCATATCAAATTACTTAATGCATTTGCAAGTCCACATTCCGGGACTTGATGTCTGTCTCATTGATCTGCTGGTCTATTCCTGCTCCAGTTCTGATTTAATTACTGTCGCTTCCTAATACATTTTAATATTTTGTATTTTTCTTTCCAGCAATTTGATTGAATATTTATTGGGATTGGCATGCTTTTCTGGGAAGGATTTAGAATGTTGGAGATGGGTCAGAAGTATATTTTAAACTTCCTATAGCACAAGCTCCTTTTTTAACAGAGAAGCTTTTTTTCTTTTCCATCTAGAACAATTGTAATTTTAGAGAATAATTAGTAAGGAATCTTGAGTGTTCTTCCAGTGAGCTCCCTGCTCTCTTTCTCTCATTCTGTCTTTGTATCTTAATTATATTAAAGTTGAGCCTCAAACACTTCATAGTTTGGAGGAGATCGGCAACCATTCCAGTGAGGCACAGCATCTGCTATGCTTTTGGATTCCTTTCAATCTCCCCTTAATTTTACCCACAGCTCTCTTTACTCAGAAAGGATCAGTCCAGATTTCTCTACAAATGTTATTCCACAGACATACACATGACTACACACAGTATCTATTTTCTCTGATGTTGTTCTTCCAACTAATAGATCATTTAGATTATTGTTTTGTGTTTCTCTTTTCTTGTTTTCCTCCCTGTCAGCTTTTAATTAAGAGAAGTCTATCTTTTCATTGGTTAGTATACTGCATAATTTATGCGTACATTTTTAATCATTAATTTTTTAGCTCTTTTACTAATTTTTTATTCAGTAAAAGGCAAGTGGCTTCCATGTCTTTCCTTTTTTGACAGGGAAGAGGAAGGGGCAGACATTACAGCATAATCAGAATGGACTCCAAAGACACAGAGCCCTAAAGGTAGGAAAGTAGGAAGAAAGGAAGGAGGGAAGGAAGGGAGGAAGGGAAGGGGAGGGGAGGGGAAAGGAGCGGACGGGAGGGAAGGAGAGGGGAGAGGGGGAAAGGGAAGAGAAGGGAAGGGGAGGGGAGGGGAAGGGAAGAGAACGGAAGGGAGGAAGGAGGGAGGGAGGGAGAAAGGGAGGGAGGGAGAAAGGGAGGGAGGGAGGGAGGGAAGCAGGCAGGCAGGCATTGTGCTTTTCCTGTTGGATGGCTGCCAGACAGAGTCCATCCTTTACTGGAGGAAGATGGACCTTCCATTTGCTCTTTTCTTTCTGCTGGGAAAGGCCCTTGTGTCTCACCTTGCAGGAAAGGTTGACTTCTCAGCACGTTTGCGTCCTTCAAACTCTAAGTCTAAGAGAAGGAGAAAAGGTGACCTGGCAAAGATGGAAACATCCTCAAGTCAGAAGCCCTTCTTGTGAAAGCTGCCAGGATGTATTCAGTGGCCCCTGAGTCCTTCCAGTGAACCAGTTTCTGAGTAGGAGATGATGACAGCCCTTTCCTAGCCCTTTGCAGGTTGGTGTGATTGCTCTGCAGAGAAGAGGACCAGGCAGGCTTTCAGGCCCCTGAAGGTATTCAAACTGCAGTGCCAATAAATGTACGGAAAAGCAGCCCTGGGGAACCAGAAGAGTTGAGGTAGAGTTCCTCTATCAGGCACTTCAGAGGCTGTTTCCTCCAGAAAACCCTCCCTGGTCCCTGGTCTGGGTAAGGCAGCTCTGAGTTCTTGCAGCTGCAGCCTCCTCCACCTCCATGTGGATGAATTTTCATTAGGCACAGCTCTTCCATCCCACCTCTGTGCTTCCTGGGCATGGACGATGTGTGTTTCACCTCACGACCCTTTGGAGCCTAAGTCCAGGGACTGTATCACCCATTGCTAAGGAAGGTCCTCCTCCCTTCTAATTTTTGCTATGCACTCATGTCCCTGTTGCGTACATACTATCTAACACGGCTGTGCTTGGGCATTGCTTTCAGGAAGAGAGGAGTCAGCATGTTCTGTGGAATGTTAGGAAGAATCAAAACAGTTAACAGTTTGTCACTGGCATGCAGTCAAAAGATAAGACATATTGGAGAAAGAATCTGTTACAAGCTCTTTATTCTAATAGCCAGTTAGACCTAGAGTGAAATAAGAGACCAGAAACTGGATGACAAGAAGTGAAGACTATTAAATAACAATTAGGCATGAGATAAATTCTGAGTTAGAGAAATGAATAATTTGAAAGAAACATAACATCAGCTATACTGAACATATTTTTGTAGGAATAAGAAAGGAACCAGGGAATTTTCCAAAGATATTTGATTGTTAAAAACCTTACTTAAGTGTACTACTTCCAAAATGAATAAGAGATAGAAATGAAGGCTTCAGAAACAAAATATAGGATCTGAGAAAACAGGCTGGGCACGGTGGCTCACGCCTGTAATCCCGGTACTCTGGGAGGCTGAGGCGGGTGGATCACCTGAGGTCAGGAGTTCAAGGCAAGCCTGGTCAACATGGCGAAACCCTGTCTCTACTAAAAATACAAAAATTAGGCATGGTAGTGCACGCGCCTGTAATCCCAGCTACTCGGGAGGCTGACAGGAGAATCGCTTGAACCTGGGAGGCAGAGGTTGCAGTGAGCTGAGATCACAGCCACTGTACTCCAGCCTGGGTGACAAAGTGAGACTCTGTTTCACAAAAAAAAAAATAAAAAGATCTGAGAAAACATAATCAAATACTTCTCTGAAGGATTTCAACGCTGAAATGGCCTCTCTTTTGTCACACATGGCTAAAAAATCTTATATTGGGTTCTGAAGCATTTTCATGGAGCATGATCTGTGAGTTACTATACATAGCATCATAAATGCAATTGTTGACATTTTTTAAAGGGAAAAAAGCATATCTATTCTACCAGGTTTGTAAAGGAATAGAAACATAAAGGCCAACCCTTTAGCTATATCCATACACGGGGTTCATATTCTGCATGAAGAGCCTATTAACTTTCGCATATTTAGGGTCCCCAGTCAGAGCTTCCAGCCTCTTGTGCAAAGTTTGGTTGGGCAATTCTCAGTGACCCATTCCAGCATCTACCATCCCACCTGGGAGAAGGTGGTCACTGAGATAACTATGGCAATTGTTCTTTTATCCAGTTGGGTGAGGCCACTGAAAATGTCGATCTTGTTCTGAAGTTCTCTAATTTCATGTTTGAAGCACAAAGCTTGGGCCTTGGCTGAGCAAACAACCTCAAGAGGCACTATGGCAACCTTGGCTTCCGTAAAATTGTTCTTGCAACAGAGTGGAAGTGGATGCCCAATGCCTTGTTGTAGCTCCTTTGAGTACGAGAATCATTTGCTGTTTGACCCAAAGAAACGTGACTGCCAGAGGGAAGAAGGGCAATTGAACTGAGAAAAGCAGTATTTAAAGACCAAGGCAGGAAATGAAGCAGTGAGCAGCTGCTAGAGCAGCAGCACCTGCGTATGATGAGCAAAGTATCTGACCATTGGCACATCAGTAGCCACAGCTCTGTTGAATCCCCTATTATAATTGTGATTTCTCTCACTCAGTTCAGGGATTTGGAATTGGGCAGCTAATTCTGTGTTTACCTTGGTAGTAACACTCCTGCATATGCAGTAGTGTCAGGAAGTGAGTATTGTTACAAGCAGAACATTTGGTGGAGGCACATATTATCAATCCTATAATAGATAAAAGAACCACAATCCTAAACCCTCAAATCCATTTTTTGGCTCCCTGAGAGAACTGAGAATTGTGGGTAACCTTGAGGAAGGAAGGAAACAAGCTTCGCTGAAGCTGGGCTCATTTTCAGCTGTCAGTGGAAAAACACAAGGCTGCATCAGTCTCCGCTGAAACTCTCAGGCTCGGGCAGTAGTTGTGTTCCAGCTTCTTGTTACCTTTGAAATCCAAACATTTTCGATTTCTTCCTTTCTGCTGTGCCAGCATGACGGAGCTAAGGGAGACAGTTTGCACCATGAAGGCGCTGCAATTATGCACTGTATCACCACCAGACATGCGGCTGGGGAATGTGCAGGGCGCCTGCAGCCCAGGGGCCAGAGTGTGCTTTTGAAGACATGATCATAGCCACTTTCAGTTCATCTTCCTTAAATCAGTGGACAAAAAGAGGCAGCTGACACTCCACTTGTAAGGGATAGTAACACCATAATAAATCACATTTTTTTCTGTGCCAGTTTTCTACCTTGCCCTAATTTCAAAGATGAAATCACATGTGTAAAACTGACTTTGCAATTTAGCTCTGAAGTCCAGAAAGGCTACCCAGGGAGCACCGTGCCTTTTTTTATACTTATTCCCTGATATGTTAAATCACCTAGAAAGCTGAAGGAAAAAGCTGCCCTGCCTGAGCAAGTGCAAGGAGGGGGCCATCTGAAGGATAGTCCACCATTCTAAAGCTGAGTGCCAGTGGAAGACCTAAGAGTAATAACAATAACAATTATTATCTTTCTATTTTAACCTCAGATGCAGTGAGTTGAGTAATTACACTCCTCAGTTCATGGCACATTTTTATTGTTACTCCTTCCAATTCCTACTCTTGTTTCGTGTATTTATTTAGGCTCCATTCCAGCTTATGGACTTGCCCCCAACTCCAGCCACCACCCCATAGGTAACTGTTCGAGAATGTTTAATGTACATGTATTTATTTGCATGTGTTCTTACAAATTGTGTAAGCCTATATTATCAATTTACATAATGGTACTGTGTTATGTATCTTTCCCTTTCCTTTTTCACTCAGGTCGGTTTCTAAGATCCAACTTTGTTGCCATGTGTATATTGAGTCTATTGATTCTAATTGCTACAGAATACTCCATGACTCTTATCTCTTCATTAGGTGATTACTATATGCCAGATTCAGTACTAAGTGATTTGGATATATTGATAACTTGGATTACCAATAACATTGAGAGTGTGAAGCATTTGTGTTCATCAAAAGGAATGTGAATTTCTCAGAAGGCCTAAGAGGCCTGGCTCTCTGGAGGTATTTTCTTTCTTCTTTCCTTCCTTCCTTCCTTCCTTCCTTCCTTTTTTCTTTCTTTCTCTTTTTCTTTCTTTCTTCCTTCCTTTTTCTTTCTCTTTCTCTTCCTTCCTTCCTTCCTTGTCTCTTTCTCTCTTTCTTCTTTCTTTTTCTTTTTTGTTTTTTGTTAGTTTTAAGAACAGTATTGCTCTGTCACCCAGGCTGGAGTGCAGTGGCGCGATCTTGGCTCACTACAACCTCCACTTCCCAGATCCAGGCTATTCTCCTGACTCAGCCAACCAAGTAGCTGGGATTACAGGTGCCTGTCACCATGCTCGGCTAATTTTTGTATTTTTAGTAGAGATGGGATTTCACCATTGGCCAGGCTGGTCTCAAACTCCTGATCTCAGGTGATCTGCCCACCTCGGCCTCCCAAAGTGCTGGGATTACAGGCATGAGCCACCGTGCCCGGCCTCTCTGGAGGTATTTTCAAGGGCTAGATCGCCAGCCACTTTACCAGCTCACTGTCTCTGCTGTCATGGGTCTCTCTCTTCTGTACAGTGACTTTCCCTCCTCCCTTGCTTTCCTTTTCACATCTGTCTAAACAACTCCTAATTTGCTAGCCCAGGGGGCTCCTTATTTTTTTATTAATTTTTTTGGTCACAGTCTTCTGTGAGCACCAGACTAGTGATTTAAAGCATGGGCTCTGGGATCAGCCCATCTGAGTTCAAATCCTAGCTCTACGTTAACTAGTTGGTGTAACCTGAGGCAAACTGCTTAATCTAGCTGCACCTCAAATCCTCATCTGTAAGATGGGGATGATGGCACCTACTCTATAGGGTTGCTGTGAGAATTAAACAGGGTATTACAGTGCCAGGCACGCAGTAACTGTTCAATAAGTATTTTTTACTTTTCTGGTCCCTTTGCCTGGAATAATGCGTATACCAAACAAATCTTGCAAATAATTTCAAAAGGTATCTAAAATTGCTCTTTTTTAAGGTTACCAACCTTAAAATTCAAATTCAAGTTCTCCAGGTCCAGTGATTACCCTTCTGTTCCGGTCCTGGAATAACCCTCTTATCCTGTCCCCTGGGTTTAAACATCAGCCACACACTGATGAATCTCAGATCATCAGCCCCTATCTCTCCCTTAAGCCTCGAGCTCACCTTAAGGGCCATCCCTCGGATATCCAGCACCCGTCAAACCCGGCATGTGCACAAGCAGAGTCTTCATTTCCTCTGGACTTGCACACTTGCCTCTTCCGCAGTCTCACTTACCTCTGCCAGTTGTGCGGAGAATCGACTCATGCAGGGAGAGAAAGGAACTCCCCGCAGGAGTCCAGGCGAGAGAGGTTTGTGGCTTGGACTGGAGTTGTGGCAGCGGAAAAGATGAGCAGTGGTCACACAACCAGATTCTTTTGGCAAGGGATGGGGTGAAGATGCAGACTAGGAGCCAGGAGCCAAAACTCCATGTACGCGAGACAGACAGGGTTAAGACAGAAAGAGTAAATTTCACATCAAAGACTGTTAAGGGCAAACTACAGGGAATGTTATGGGGACCCAAAAGAATGTGTGTTTTGCTGCTTACCATTGCATAGGTGCAGGGAAAAGAAGACTCTTCATGAGACAGTTTTTAGGGAAGATGGGTTACAAAGTGAATGGTATGTTGCAGAAAAGGGTAGATAAAGCCATCACAGATCCCCATAATCAGATGTGATTTCTCAGTCCTCTAAAGTCTCACAGATATATAACACAAATATATACATACATATGTATGTATGTGTATATATACACCTATGTACATATACACATACATACATATACATACATATACAAATATGTGCATATACATATACATACATATGTATGTACATATACACATATACATACATATATGTGTATGGGAGATACATATATATTTATGTATGTATATACGTGTGTATATGTACACACATAATTATGTATATACACACGTATATACATATTTATGTATATATTTATGTATGTATATGTGTGTGCATGTACACACATATACATACATTATATATATATGTATCTCCCTTTTTTAATTTTTAAAAATTATAAGATATTTCAAACATGCAGAAAATTCTAATGTTACAAATCTTCTTACACCTACCACCTGGCTTTAATGTATGTACCCGTTTAATGGCACCTACCTATGTAGCGTTGTATTAGTGTTTCTTCTGTTTCTCCTCCTATATCATAGACAGGTGCCTGAAGGCAGCGGCTGGACATCCTCTT
Source organism: Symphalangus syndactylus (assembly GCF_028878055.3). Lineage (NCBI taxonomy): Eukaryota > Metazoa > Chordata > Mammalia > Primates > Hylobatidae > Symphalangus > Symphalangus syndactylus. Next base: position 23,459,381 of record NC_072424.2, read on the forward strand.
TGTGTCTCAGGAGCATTTTGCACAGCGTCTGTATGCCTTAGACCCCCTAACTGTTGCTCAATTAATTGAGTTCTTGAAAGACCTCAAAGAGACCTTGAGGAAAAAGGCAAGTGTAGCAAGCAGCACATACGATTCCCACAGATTTGAGAAGCTGCAGCTATTTTTAAGTTATATTAATTCAGAAGGAATTACTGGAAGTGAAAATAGGACAGCCGCATCTGTGGCATATAACATTTAAAACTTATTTCATAGACTGATATCCTTGACTAATATTTCTGATTGCAGAATTAAAGCCACAGGCAACCTGACTCCCAGCTTTCCAGGATTTCTGTGCCCTCCTACAAATGATAAGTTTATTTATTATGAAAGATCTTTAGCTGATAACAATTTACCATCAGCTACATCAGATTTATCATCAAAGGTTTATGCCCTTTGTCGAGTCCCAGTGGTTTTGTCTTCTGCCCTGACCTCCCTTTACCTGCTACAAATGCAGGAAAGTGTTGTACTGCCTGAAATATTAGAATTCTACCATATTGCTCCTTGGCACAGAACTACCTCAATGACTTACCAGAATTTCCAGAATTCAAAGAAGAATTTGCTATATACAAAGGTAAATGAGACCTTGGCAAGCTTTCTAGCTAGTGGTAATGGCACCTGGCTTGCCCTGGATGGTCCCAGTTGTAGATCAATGAATTATTTTCATGCTTCCCCTTCAGTCTCGAAAGTGTCTCTGGGCCAGGCATGTTGGCTTACGCCTGTAATCTCAGCACTTTGGGAGGTCGAGGTGGGCGGATCACCTGAGGTCAGGAGTTTGAGACAAGCCTGGCCAACATGGTGAAACCCCATCTCTACAAAAAAAACAAAAATTAGGAGGGCGTGGTGGCGGGCGCCTATAGTCCCAGCTACTCAGGAGGCTGACGCATGAGAATGGCTTGAACCCAGGAGATGGAGGTTGCAGTGAGCTGCAATCACGTCACTGCACTCCAGCCTGGGCAACAGTGAGACTCGATCTCCAAAAAAAAAAAGTGTCTCCAGTTTAGCTCATAAATTATATGATCACTCTATTAATCCCCCCACCTAAACTTTTTACATCATAGGACCTGCCTTCTGTGGATGGGACTTCCATTTTTTAAATTTCTGTAGTGTCCCATTAAGTGGATTAAATAAGAGCCTTTGATTTGTTAAAGGAAGACATATTAGACATCACAAACCACTCTTTATTTCTGGCATTCCGCTTTCTGAACATAACACAAACCAAAATAACCCCGAGATGTTACCATCATGAATCGTGCCGACGTGACATAGCTGCTTTCCGTGGGGAAAATGTAAACCATCAAAAAAAAAAAAAAGACTAAAATTTAAATTACATGGTAAAAAATGTTCAACATTTATAGTCCCGGACCATTTACTGAATTTAATTGAAAACCAGCTTAAATTTCAAAAACAGCAACAACAGTCCAGGATGCCTTTTTCTATTACACATTGGATTGCTCCTTGTCTCTTCACTTCATCTGTATCAGGTCAAAAATAAAAATAAAAATAATACAACATTAGAATCATGTGAAGTTATAACAATATTTTCAGCCCAGCAATTTCAGCCCAATTTTCAGCAATAATGTTTCATTAGAATCAAACATTTCCTAGATCGTTTAAAAACACAATGAAAATCTGGCACTTTGGGAGCTTATGTGAATACAGCTTTAACTTCTTATTTTCAAAGAAAAATGAGATTTAACATTAAAAAACTATAGCAATGCCCCTGAAGGTTCTTCTCTTAAAAAAGAAAGAAAGCTCAGCCTGCTGTACACATTAAATAATTCAAATCAATGATCCTTTTAAGCCTTTAGCAATGCATGAACCAATAGGGAGAAGCAATCTAATACTTCATGCATTTAGGGGATTGCATTAGAAAGACTGCTAGTCTGCTTCTGCTTTTATAAATGCAAATGTATGCAGAGCAGACAGATTGGGATCTGTACAATTTAGCAATGATCGAAACTTGTAATTTTTGAAAATGGGACAGATGTCCAGACTAGTTATATTAAGATGCTTCTTATTGAAGAAGAAACCAAACCAAACAAACAATTCAATACCACCTCCTCTTCTAACTGGAAACAAATAAACAAAGGCATCACAAATTAGAAAAAGTTATATACCATCTTGTTTCTTTCATGGATTGTTCAAGTTGAGAGGCAGCTTAGGGTAGCGGAATAAACATTTCCAGCATGTATCACTGCATTACTCATCTTTCTGTCCCTAAAACACAGGAATGAAGGGAAATGTTTCCCCATTCAAGGACCAGGGTGGGCTTAAGTCTAACTTCCAGAGTAGCCAGGTCTCTGGTTCTGTGGACTATGCTCTCCTTGAACCACAGACAGGAAGGCAGGCCAGAGTCAGGGTAGTCAATAAATTTGTGCTGAATGAAAGCCTTTGTTTACTCACTGAAACTTGTTGAGTGCTCATCATCTTTTCACGATTGTAATATCACAGCTCCAGAGGTTTATGTGATGATGACGAGTGCCTAGAATGTGCCACAAACTGGGGAAATAAAGGTGAAAACATGGCATTTACTCTCAAAGAGCCCGCAGTCCAGTGGGAAAGACAGATAAGTAAATGTATGATTAAGATGAGTGCTAGCGGCTGGGCATGGTGGCTCATGCCTGTAATCCCAGCACTTTGGGAGACTGAGGCGGGCGAATCGCCTGAGTCCAGGAGTTCAAGACCAGCCTGGGCAACACGATGAAACCCCATCTCTACAAAAATTACAATAAATTAACTGGGCATGGTGGCATGTGCCTGTGGTCCCAGCTACTCGGGAGGCTGAGGTGGGAGGATTGCTTGAGTCTGGGAGGTAGAGGTTGCAGTGAGCTGAGATGGTGCCACTACACTCCAGCCTGGGTGATAGAGTAAGACCCTGTCAATAAATAAATAAATAAATAAATAAATAAATGTACAAAGGCACACAGAGAGGCAACTAGAAGAGTGGGAGGCACTGAGGTTACAAGAATTCAATCAAATCTTCATTAGGAATGTCTATGTGTGAGGCATGGTGTGGGGCACAAGGGATGGAGTTCCTGTAGATGCTAGGAGTTCAGGATGGGGAATGACAGCCAGTTGTGCTTCAGAACAATCACTCTGGAGGTGAGGCAGAGGAGGATGGTGGGGGTTACAGCCTAGAGGCCAGGAGGCTTACTGTGGGCCCGAACCAACACAGTGACGGGCTGGAGAAAAAGAATGCCTGCTTATGAGAGACTCCAGCCAGCTTTCCCACAATGCAGCTACTGCTTCACTTTCAGTCAGAGCCAGTGGTTCCGGAGTTCATTCTTACACTGAGCTAAATCCACCTCACTCTTACTGCCATTTGCTGGCCTAGATGTGCACTCTGGAGAAATTCAGAAATTACAGCTCCTCAAACAGTGGGTTGTGTTCATGCTTGACTGCCATCAGCAAAACCTAGATAAAATATTTATATTTCTCTAACAAACAAAAAAGCAGACATAAGGCATGCATTCCAAAACCTCCCTGGATTTCCCACTCTCAACATTTACGGCAAGGACGTGAGGTCTTCCTAAAGAGGCTCAAAAGAAGACAGTTTAAAAAATTCTTCCTTAAAAAAATAAAGCCTCCGCTTTATCGATGTTTTCTGGTTTTTGGGAACTTTCACTTAATGAATTACCCCTCTTCTTGCTTCCCAAACTCAATAAATAAGGGGAAAGTGTTTCTCCATTCAAGAAAAATAGGGTTTTGTAGCTGGGTGTGGTGGCTCACACCTGTAATCCCAGGACTTTGGGAGGCCAAGGCAGGCGGATGACTTGAGGCCAGGAGTTCAAGACCAGCCTGGACAACATGGTGAAACCTCATCTCTACTAAAAATACGAAAATTAGCTGGGCGTGGTGGTGGGCACCTGTAATCCCAGCTACTCGGGAGGCTGAGGCAGGAGAGTCGCTTGAACCCAGGACGTGGAGTTCAGTGAGCCGAGATTGCGCCATTGCACTCCAGCCTGGGCGACAGAGCAAGACTGTCTCCAAAAAAAAAAAAAAAAGAAAAAGAAAAGCAAAAGAAAACTAGTGTTTTGCTATTCCAAAGACACTTAGAGCTCCACTCAATGTCTACTATTTTCCACGAATGAGGGACAGAAAAGCAGGGGGGGTCAGCTACTAATCATGACCTCTGCCCTCTGCTTTTTCACCTTAGTAGACCCACCTCCTGCAGGTACCCTGAGAGGTCTGCAATTCTAAGAAGTTTCCTGGATTTCTATCTACAACCTTAGAAAGGGCCCTTCAGCCCAGACTACATTACCAGAGCAAGATGGTGAACCACTGTGGTCCCTGGTCAGCCAGAACTCTGCCCATGTGGTAATGAGGCTGTTCCAGTCATGAAGCCCAGGGATTAATATTGCTACTAAGTTTTGATCAGGAAAATATAATTTAAATTTTTTATTATGAAAGTTGGCAAACACACATAAAGAAGATTGAAGAGGAAAGTGAACTCACATATTAACTTCCTTTAGGTTCAACATTACCAACATCTTGCCACACTTCATCTATCCTTTTCTTTCTTTTTAACTTATTTTTTTTTTTAGAGACAGGGCTTCACTCTGCCACCCAGGCTGGAGTGCAGTGGCGCAATCACAGCTCACTGCAGCCTTGAACTCCTGGGCTTAAGTGATCCTCCCAACTTGGCCTCCCAAATGCTGGGATTATAGGCATGAACCACAGTGCCCAGCCTTCTTCCTTCATTCCTTTTCTCTTACCTTCTCCTCCTTCTTTGCCTCTTTTTCCCTTTCTTCCCCTTCCTTTCTTTTCTTCCTCCCTCCTTTCTTTCCTTACTGTAGTATTTCAAAGCAAATCTCTTACATCATATTCTATGCTTATATTTCAGGGTATGTAACTCTAAAAAATAAAATTTTTCTTATAGAACTACAATACGATTATCATACCTGACCAAATTAATAATAATTCTCTAACATCATCTAATACCTAGTTCCCAAGAAAGTTTTAAAATCGTAAGGCTTGAAATTTCTATTGCCTCTCCAGGGAAAGGCCATGCTACAGACAGCCTTAACAGATTCACTATCGGGGAATTCTTCTCGATACTCAGCTGAAATTTTCATCCTATGACTGCATATTGTGCCCCCGTATATCATGATAAATAATTAATCCCTCTTTTTAAAGTTTGCACGTTTCAGATATTTGTATACATTTAGCTGGTCTCTTTCATCTTCGCTTAGCTGAGCTATACACATTTAATTCTTTTAATATTTCTTATATATCAATCCCGTCAGCCAGTTAATCATTTTAGAGCTTTTCTTTGAACCTCCTCCAGCTAGTTTCTATAAGCCTAGTAATGAGTAGTCCAGAAGCAGATGCAGCATTCCAAGAGCAGTCTCACCCAAATCAAATCGCTCCCCACTTCTCCAAGTGCTCAATCCCAAACCACAAACGCCTTATTTTCTGTCTCATTTTAACAGAAACAAACGTCTTGTTTTCTGCTTTTATTCCCGATTATCTTTAGGCATTGCAGCCTGTGTCTCATCCCTCCCACTAGACATCTGTGCCTCAGAGCACTTTTCTCCAGATGTGATGTCAGCAGCATTGGTGGAATCAGAAGAGTATATAGCTCTGCCATTCCAGCTGCGTGACTCTTGGCAAAACACCTATTCCTCAACACCACTTCAAGTTCTTCACCTAAATAACAAATAAAGACAGAACCTACCTACTTTGCAGGATTGTTGGAGGGACAAATAAGATGATGTAAATGAATGGGGTTTACTGGCCAGGCGTGGTGGCTCACGCCTGCAATCCCAGCATTTTTGGAGGCTGAAGTGAGCAGATTGCTTGAGCTCAGGAGTTTGAGACCAGCCTGGGCAACATGATGAAACCTCACCTTTACAAAAAAAAAAATTTAAAATTAGCTGGGTGTGGTGGTGCACACCTCAGCCACTCAGGAGGCTGAGTGAGAGGATCGCTTGAGCCCAGGATGTTGAGACTGCAGCGAGCCACGATTGCACCACTGCACTCCAGCCTAGGCAACAGAGTAAGACCCTGTCTCAAAAAAAAAGCGAGGGGGATGTTTACTAACTTTAATGCTCTCTCTCTCTCTGTGTAGATAGACATATCTACTTAGTGAATTTTCGTGAACTTATATGCAAAAGGTGAACATCTATATCCTCTAAAGACATCAATAGCCTATTTCACCATTTAATAATCACTGCTGTCAGAAAATTCTTTGTTTCAGCTCAATTCTTCTTACCAAAACAATAGCTTATAAAGCATCTTTGAAATGTATAATTTGAATCCATAAATCATGAAAATTTCAGATGTACCTTTCTCCTCTTGGATATAAATCAGGCATGTGGCATTTGCTTCTGTTTACTGACTGTTTACTAGGTTCTAAGAATCAGACTAAACACTATCTGAATGACCTAACTCGGGCTTCATAATTTTACAAAGTAGACATTATTAATAATCCCACTTTATAAATGAGTAGACTGGGGCTTAGAAAACTTCATTAACTTGCCTAAGGTTAATAGCTGATGATGAGCAGTAGGGCCAGGAAAATCTACAACACGAGAGGCCATGCTGTCAACCACAGGCATGACTTAATATTTCAAATACTAACTGGGAACCCCTAACTATAGAGTAACTTCAAAAGGCCTCCTATTTGCCAAGCACTTGGAGAGAAGTGAAAAGGCATTGTCCTTTTTAAGAAGCTCATTGTTTGGCTGGTGGGGGGCTCACAGCTATTAAAAGAGGAACAAACATGGTGGGAGTCATTATCATAGGCAACTGTACCAACTAGGCAAGGCCTAAGAAAATGCTGCTCTTACACCAAAATTCAGATTCATTAAGAAAAACCATTTGATGACCATGGTTAGTCATTTTCCCCTCTAATTCCATGGCTCTGGATTATCTAATAAATTACCAAATACCATCAATTTTCCTTTAAACCGTCCGTTCAAACATCCATTATCTGGTGATACTGTAGTTTGGTGTTTATTGCCTCAATCCTGCATTACTGCACCAGACTCAGTTCTAACTGGGTTCTCTGCATCTCATTTCTACCTATTCAGTTTTTGGCACATGTCACTACCAGATTAATCTTCTTAAAATAAAGCCTCCATACGAGCCAGTCGCTTCACTGCGGCTTTACTCAATCCTGGCTTTCAAGGGTCTAAATGACATAATCCCAAATGATGCAAATCCTCCTCTCCATCCAGACCAGTCTGCTCTTTACTGACTGTGTTCATCTTGTACACCGTCATTTGTGCTGCAACTATTCTCCCCTCCTCAATTGCTCTCCTCTCTTAACCCTTTGATATTGAATACTGTTCAAGGCTCAACTCAAGGTCTTTCTCTTCTATCCTGACCACCAGGCATCCTGTTCTCCCTCATCTGTTTTCAGTAGATCAGCAGATGTTTGCAGAAATGAAGTATTGCTCTATCAATAGCACTTTTTGGCAATATCATTCACTGATATGTATGTATTATCTTGTACTGTACTGCTACTTCCCCCCTTACATGTACACTTCTTGAGTTCCCATTAAATGAAAGCTTCTTAAAGGCCTGGACTACATCTTTTGTATGGCGTGTTCTTTCCCTGCACAGTAGGTACTTGTGAATATTTGAAAACTGACATATTTAATTGATATAAAAGAAAATCACCTAGTTATTACCTTTAGGTTATACTGCCAATTCTGTGAGCCAAAGAATATCAATGACTTAAGATATCTGGCCTCTAAGTCCTGTCCTTAATAATGTAATAATTTGGGGTTAGGAGAGTTTACTTTTTCATGCCCCAATATTCTCATTTATAAAGTAAGAATTTAAAAGTCAGATAATTCAGAGCACCTGAATACATGAATGCTGATTTATTAAATGCTTTGCCATTAGTCAACACCTTGACAGATGATTTTCTAAGAATATATAAAATTCAACACAACATTATGGTATCACAAGTCAGTTTATGTGTCTTAACTAGATACAGAGTGTTCCATTTCTAGCAAAAGTAAGTAGAGAAAATAACCTCAAAACAAGTTTTCACTTAGGTATAGAAAGTTTCAACAGAATATCAATTCCATCCTAACAGTGAGAAAAAAAAAAATGCATAACTTCTTGAGCCCATTAGAGAACTAATGGGTGACAAGCCTCTCTGAGAAGAGATGGAAAAATGAACTGTTTTCAGTTTTGGCAGAATACAGAATCGATAGGTAATCATCATAAAAGCAGGTGTATTAGATATGGTTCTGTAGAGAAACAGAAGGATACATAGGGTGTGTGTGTGTGTGTGTGTGTGTATGAAGAGATTTATTAATTAGATAGGAGGCTGAGAAGTCCCACAGTCTGCCATGGGCAAGGTGGAGACCCAGGAATCCAGGTCTGAACCCCTGAGAACCAGGAGTGCCAAGGGCAGGATAGATGTCTCAGCTCAAGCAGAGAGGGGGCAATTCCAACCTTCCCCTGCCTTTTGTTCTATTCAAGTCCTCAACAGACTGGATGATGCCTACCCCTACTAGACAGGGCCCTCTGCTTTACTTAGTTCACCAATTCAAATGCAAATCTCTTCTGAAGACACCCTCACAGAAACACCCAGAAATACTGTTTAATTACATATCTGGACATCCCATGGCCCAGTCAAGTTGACACAGAAAACTAGCCATCCCAGCAGGTAAAAAGAGAACAGCTGAGGCCTGGTGCGGTGGCTCATGCCTGTAATCCCAGCACTTTGGGAGGCTGAGGCGGGCAGATCACGAGGTCAGGAGTTCAAGACCAGCCTGACCAAAATGGTGAAACCCTGTGTCTACTAAAAATACAAAAATTAGCCAGGTGTGGTGGTGGGCACCTGTAATCCCAACTACTTGGGAGGCTGAGGCAGGAGAATCGCTTGAACCCGGGAGGCGGAGGTTGCAGTCAGCCAAGATCACACCACTGCACTCCAGCCTGGGCGACAGAGCAAGACACCATCTAAAAAAAAAAAAAAAGAAAGAAAGAAAAGAAAAAAAAGAAAACAGCTGAAATTTTAATGAATTCTTAAAGTCCAAGAGTAGCATTTGAGAAACAAAGCAATCAACAGACACAAAAGAAGTCCATACTCGCTTCCTTGCTCTTCTCCAAGGGTCTCTACTAGGTGCTAACTAAAAAGACTGGGGCAGGGCAAGAGAACTGAGAGACTCTGTATGTGGCACAAAGTCACAGACTTCTCTGATACATAAGCCCTTCTCTTACGTGAAAGTCATAAGTTCAATGGGAAGAGGCCCAAGAAAAGATGCACTGCCTTTGGTAGAAAGGTGAAAGCAAGCACTGTCTCCCACTCGAGGAAGGGCAGAAAATGAGCTCAGTCCAGGATCTTGCACCGATACAAAGCAGAGATCTGCCACTACTGGGGAAGGGGGCTGAATTACTGAGAAATCCATCCACCCCTGGAGTCTATGAGCTCAGGGCCCAAGACCCAGGCTGGAGGATGAAAACTAAAAAAACACCCTCTTACTCCATGACGAGCTATAACAAGCAACAGTCAATCACTAGGGGAGGTCAAAAAGAGCATGGGTCAGATTCCTTCTGTGGCACAGATATGAAGACTTGCTGAAATCTGAGCATGGAGGGAAACACTAAGGAAAAACCTTTCCACAATTCAGGCCTCACATGAAGCACAAAGCGCAGCAGCCCACTCCTGCAGTGAATGGAAGTCTGGTGCATTGTAAGTATAGCATCAACAAATCCAAACCCAGTTCAGCCACTGACTAGACTGCCCCAACCTCCCTCCACACTAATGACTGGACACAGAAAATGTGCCTATTTCTGGATAGAAGTATGACTTATCTAAGTTTATTTTACAGACAATATTTGGCATACAATCAAGAAATACAAAACACACAGACAAGAATGAAAAAAAGCTGTTAACAGACTCACAAAGCTATTAACAGACCTAGACTTGAATGTCAGAACTGTCAGACAAGGAATTGAAAGTAACTATGACTACTATGTTAAAGGATTTCATGGAAAAGGTAGACAAAATGCATCAAAAGATAAAAAATGTCAGCAGAGCTGGGTGCAGTGGCTCATGCCAGTAATCCCCACACTTGGGGAGGCTGAGGCAGGCGGATCACCTGAGGTCAGGAATTCAAGACCAGCCTGGCCAACATGATGAAACCCTGTTTCCACTAAAAAAATACAAAAATTAGCCAGCCACGGTGGTGGGTGCCTGTAATCCCAACTACTCAGGAGGATGAGGCAGGAGAATCGCGTGAACCCAGGGGGCAGAAGTTGCAGTGAGCTGAGATCGCGCCACTACACTCCAGCCTGGGTGACAGAGCGAGACTCTGTCTCAAAAAAAAAAAAAAGTGAGTAGAGAGATGGAAACCAGAACAAAGAGTTACATGAAAATGCTAGAAATAAAAAACATGATATTAAAGACAAAGAATTTCTTCAACAGGCATTGAGCACACTAGACAGGGCTGAGAAAAGAATCAGTGAACTTAAAGATAGGTCAATAGAAATTATCCAAAATGAAAGACAAAAAATAAAAAAGCAGAGCATCCAAGTGCCGTGAACAAATAAAATGGTTAAATATATCTGTAATTTGAGTCCCAGAAGGAAAGGGGAGGAGGGGAGCATGGAGTAGGATAAATATTTGAAGAAATGATGGCTGAAAATTTTCCAAAATTCGTTTTCTAAACTATGATTTTCTTTTTCCTTTTTTTCAGCCCACTTGAGGAGACAGACCAAAACTGATTTTAAAAAAAAGAAAAAAAGGATCAGAGAAATTAAGAGACCCCCCAAAAGATAAATATAAAGAAAATCACTTCTAGAAACATCAAACTGCTAAAAATTAAAGACAATGAAAAAATCTTGAAGGCAGCCAGAGAAACTATACAAGCCAGAAGATAACTGAGTGACTTCATTAAAGTGCTGAAGAAAAAAGAAGTTATCTAACATGGATTTATATACCCAGCAAAAGTATATTTCAAAAACAAAACACTTTTTCAGACAACTAAAAACTGACATAATTCATTGCTATTTTATAGCACAGGTCTAACAGCAATGAATTATGCAACATGAATTGCATAATTCATTGCTGTTAGACCTGTGCTATAAAAAAATTAAAGGAAATTATTTAGAAAGAAGAAATATGATACCAGAATGAAATTTGATTCTACATAAAGAAGAAAGGGCACCAGGATGTGAATAAACGTAATAGATATTGTTATGATTTTTAATTTCTTTAGAAGGTAACTGACAGTGTAAAGCAAGGGTTGGCAAGCTAGAGCATGAGGATAAATATAGTTATATTGGTACACAGCCACACACATTCATTTATGTGTATTTTCTTTTCCTTTTTTTTTGAGACAGTCTCACTCTGTTGCCCAGGCTGGAGTGCAGTGGCACAATCTCAGCTCACTGTAACCTCCCCCTCCCGGGTTCAAGAGATTCTCCTGTCTCAGCCTCCCAAGTAGCTGGGAGTACAGGCATGCGTAGTCCTGGCTAATTTTTGTATTTTTAGTAGAGACAGTGTTTTGCCATGTTGGCCAAGCTGGTCTCAAATTCCTGACCTCGAGTGATCCATCCACCTCAGGCTCCCAAAGCGTTGGGATTACAGGCCTCATTTATGTGTATTTTCTATAGCTGCTTTCATGCTATAATGGTAGAGGTGAGCAGTTGCAACAGAAACCCTATAGTCTGGAAAGCCCAAAATATTTACAGGCATACCTCATCTTATTGCACTTCACTTTATTGAACTTCCTAGATATTGTGTTTTTTATAAATTGAAGGCATATGGCAAACTTACATGGAGCAAGTCTAGCAACACCAATTTCTTCCAACAGCACGTGCTTACTTTGTTTCTCTGTGTCACACTTTGCTAATTCTCAAAATATTTCAAACTTTTCCATGATTATTATATCTGTTATGGTGATCTGTGATCAGTGATATTTGCTGTAACTATTGTAATTGTTTGGGGGCATCACAAACCACACCCATATAAGACAGCAAACAATTTATTAGTGTTATGTGTGTTCTGACTGCTCCACTGACCAGCCATTCCCCCACCTCTCTCCCTCTCCTCAGACCTCCCTATTCTCTGAGACACAACAGTATTGAAATTAGGCCAATTAATAACCGTACTATGGCTTCTATGAGCTCAAACAAAAAGAAGTGCACCTCTCATTTTATTTTGAGAAACGGTCTTGCTCTGTCATCCAGGACGGAGTACAGTGGTGTGATCTCTACAACCTCCACCTCCTGGGTTCAAGCAATCCTCCTGCCTTGGCCTCTTAATGTGTTGGAATTATAGGCATATGCCACCGTGCCTGGCCTACATCTCTCATTTTAAATCAAAAGCTAGAAATGATTAAGCTTAGTGAGGAAGGCATGTCAAAAGCCAAGATAGTCTGAAAGCTAGGCCTATTGCACCAGTCAGCCAAGTGGTGAATGCAAAGAAATATATCTTGAAGCAAATTAAAAGTGCTACTCCAGTGAACACACAAATAATAAGAAAGCAAAACAGCCTTATTGCTGATATGGATAAAGTTTCAGTGGTCTGGATAGAAGATTAAACCAGCCACAACATTCCCTGAAGCCAAAGTCTAATCAAAAGCAAGTCCCTAACTATCCTCGATTCTATGAAGGCTGAGAGAGGTGAGGAAACTATAGAAGAAAAGTTGGAAGCTAGCAGAGGTTGGTTCACGAGGTACGAGGAAAGATGCCACTCCGTTACATAAGAGTACGGCCGGGCGCAGTGGCTCATGCTTGTAATCCCAGCACTTTGGGAGGCCGAGGCGGGTGGATCACGAGGTCAGGAGATCGAGACCAGGTGAAACCCCGTCTCTACTAAAAATACAAAAAATTAGCCGGGTGTGGTGGTGGGTGTCTGTAGTCCCAGCTACTCGGAGAAGCTGAGAAAGGAGAATGGCGTGAACCCGGGAGGCGGAGCTTGCAGTGAGCCCAGATTGCGCCACTGCACTCCAGCCTGGGCGACAGAGCGAGACTCCATCTCAAAAAAAAAAAAAAAAGAGTACGAGGTGAAGTAGCAAATGCTGATGTAGAAGCTGCACAAGTTATCCAAGAGATCTACATAGTATCATTGATGAAGGTGGCTACACTAAACAACAGATTTTCAATGTAGATGAAACAGCCTTATATCGAAAGAAGATGCCATCTAGGACTTTTGTAGCCAGGGAGGAGAAGTCGATGCCTGGCTTCAAAGCTTCAAAAAATAGGCTGACTCTCTTGTTGGGGGCTAATACAGCTAGTGATTTAAATTGATGCCAATGTTCATTTACCATTCTGAAAACCCTAAGTCCCTTAAGAAGTATGCTACATCTACTCTGCCTGTGCTCTATAAATGAAACTACAAAGTTTAGATGACAGCACATCTGTTTACAGAACAGTGGACCAAATATTTTAAGCCCATTGTTGAGACCTACTGCTAAGAAAAATAATTCCTTTCAAAGTATTACTGCTCACTGGCAATATACCTGGTCACCCAAGAGCTCTGACGGACATGTACAAAAAGATTAATGTTGCTTTCATGCCTGCTAACACAACATCTATTTTTCAGAAAATGGATCAAGGAGTAATTTCAACTTTCAAGCCTTATTATCGAAGAAATACATTTCATAAGGCTATAACTGGCATTGAAAGTGGGTCCTCTGGATGGATGGATCTGGACTAAGTAAATTGAAAATCTTTTGGAAAGGATTCACCATTCTAGGTGCCATTAAGAACATTCATGATTCATGGGAGGTCAAAATATAAATATTAACAGGAATTTGGAAGAAGTCGATTCCAACCCTCATGGATGACTTGGAGAGGTTCAAGACTTCAATGGAGGAAGGAACCGCAGATGTGGTAGAAATAGCAAGAGAACCAGAATTAAAAGTGAAGTGAGGCCTGAAGACATGACTGTATTGCTGCAATCTCACGATAAAACTTGAACAGATGAGCAATTTCTTCTTATGGATGAGCAAAGATTGCATCTCAGGAAATGAGATGGAATCTACTCCTGGTGAAGACACTGTGAAAATTGTTGAAATAACAACAATGGACTTAGAATATTATATAAACTTAAGTTGTTAAAGCAGAGCAGGGTTTGAGAGGACTGACTCCCAATTTTCAAAGAAGTTCTACTGTGCATAAAATGCTGTCAAAAAGCATCACACACTATAGAGAAATCTTTCATTAAAGGAAGAGTCGACTGATGTTGCAATCTTCACTGTTGTTTTAAGAAACTGCCACAGCCACCCTAAGCTTCAGCACCTGACCCCTGATCCGTCATCAATAAGAAAAGACCTTCCACCAGCAAAAATATTATGACTCACTGAATGCTCAAATGATTGTTAGCATTTTTTAGTAATAAAGCATTTTTTTAATTATTTATTTTTTTTATTATACTTTAGGGTTTTAGGGTACATGTGCACAATGTGCAGGTTTGTTACATATGTATCCATGTGCCATGTTGATTTCCTGCACCCATTAACTCGTCATTTAGCACTAGGTGTATCTCCTAATGCTGTCCCTCCCCCCTCCCCCCACCCCACAACAGTCCCCGGAGTGTGACGTTCCCCTTCCTGTGTCCATGAGTTCTCATTGTTCAATTCCCACCTATGAGTGAGAACATGTGGTGTTTGGTTTTTTGTCCTTGAGATAGTTTACTGAGAATGATGGTTTCCAGTTTCATCCATGTCCCCACAAAGGACACGAACTCATCATTTTTTATGGCTGCATAGTATTCCATGGTGTATATGTGCCACATTTTCTTAATCCAGTCTATTGTTGTTGGACATTTGGGTTGGTTCCAACTCTTTGCTAAGTAATAAAGCATTTTAAAATTAAGGTATGTATTTTTTTTAGACATAAAACTATTGCACACTTAACAGACTACAGTGTGGTATAAGCAGAACTTTTACATGCACTGGGAAGCCAAAAGACTTGTGTGACTCACTTTATTGTGGTATCCACTTCTCGCATATTTGTATTATTGTGGTGGTCTGGAACCAAAGCCACAGTATCTCCAAGGTATGCCTGTACTATCTAGCCCTTTACAGAAAATGTTTGCTGACCCCAGCCAGCAGCAATAAGGTAAAAACAAACAACAACAAACCCAATGTATTATAGGGTTTCTAACATGTAAAATTATATGTATAAAAACAATAGCATAAAAATTAGGAGACAGAAATGAAAATATACTCTTGTAAGGTTTCTACATTACCCATGAGGTGGTAAAATACTATTTGAAGGTAATCTGTGATAAGTTAAAGATGTATATTATAAATCCTACATAAAACAGAAAAAAAATTTTAAGAGGTATAACTAAAAAGCCAATAGATATAATGAAATACAAAAAAAGTATTCAGTACTAAAGAAAATGGTCAAAGACGAAAAAAGAACAATGAAAAGATGGCTCACATATAAAACAAATGAAAAGATGGTATAGCAAATCAAATAATGTCTATAATTACATTAAATGTAAATGGTCTAAACACTCCAACAAAAAGGTTGAGATTATCAGATTAAATAATAAATCAAGACCCAGATATATGCTCCCTATAAGACACCCACATTAAGTATAAGGAAACATAACATCTAAAAGTTAAAAAAAAAAAAAAGAAAAAATATGTACCATAAAAACACTAATTTTAAAAAGCCAGAGTGGCTATGTTAATAGCAGACACATCCAGAAAAATATTTAGAAAAAGAAATACTATCAGGAATGAATGCAGACATTCATAATGACAGATCAATCTATCAATAAGACATAATTTTAAATGTATATGCTCCTAATAATAAAGCTCTCATACAAATATAGCAAAAAGAGGTGATAGACCTGAAAGAAAGGCTGGGTGCGATGGCTCACGCCTATAATCCTAGCATTTTGGGAGGCTGAGGCGGGCAGATCACTTGAGGTCAGGAGTTCGATACCAGCCTGGCAAACACGATGAAACCCTGTCTCTACTAAAATACAAAAATTAGCTGGACATGGTGGCTGGCACCTGTAATCTCAGCTACTTGGGAGGCTGAGGCAGGAGAATTGCTTGAACCCAGGAGGTGGAGGTTGCAGTGAGCCAAGATCACGCCACTGCATTCCAGCCTGGGGAACAGAGTGAGCCTCCTTCTCGGAAAAAAAAAAAAAAAAAAGAACCGAAAGAAGAAACAGACAAGTCCAACATTATAATTGGAGATTGCAGGTCTCCTCTCACTGTAACTGATAGGCAAAGTAGACCAAAAACAGAAAACAAAACAAAGCAAAACAAACCCCATTAAGGCTATGGAAGACCTGAATAACCCAAGCAACAAGCTTGACCTAATTGATATTTACAGAATGATCCACCCAACAACCATGAAAGCACATTCTTAACCAATGTACATGGAACAAATTCCAAGGTAGACCATTTCTGAGTCATTAAACAAGTCTTAATAAATTTATAAGAATGGAAATCACACATTTTATGTTCATCATGTATTTTATATTCTTTCACCACAATGAAATTAAACAAGACATCAACTAGATAATTTTAAACAGAAAACCCTCTAATATTCAGAAAGTAAATGATATACTTCTAAGTAATAGGTAAAGTGAAATATCACAATGGAAATTATTTTAAATTGAATCACAACTTATTATAACTTACGAGATGCAGCTAAAGCAGTGCTCAAAGAAAAACTGATAAGATTAAATGCTTAAGTTTGAAAAGTGACCTAAGTCTCTACTTTAAAACTAGAAAAAGAGCAAGTTAAACCTCAAGCTGGCTCACTGAACTATACACTTAAAATGGTGAATTTTGTTGCATATAAATGTGACTTTTTAAAAATTCCTTTAAAAAATAATTGAACTTATACTAAGGAAATTCACCAGGGTCCAAAATAAAGAACGATCTGAAAACCGGAGTGGTAAACACACTTCTTGATGCTACAGCAATCCAGATACTGTGGGAGGGAGGCAAGATTTACTCCTCTCTGTAACCAAAGGGTTTGCATTTTAAGTGGGGATGGAAATGAAGTGTGGATCTTGAGAGGTAGGTTTTGGAACTGTGACACCCGCAAACACAGGCATAAAACTGGTACCCTTAAAGGACTATACATTTAATAAAGTGGTAGACTACAACACAACTTACCACAAACACAGGGCAAAAACAAGGAAGCTTTTCTTTATTGACTTAGGCTTTAAATTAAACAAAACACAACACAACAATAATAAAACATCTCTGCAGTGATCATTTACGATGAGGATTTTGGAACAGTGATATCTCTGGTGTGCCTAGCAGAAACAATCCCAAAATCTCTCTGGAAGGACACTCTCAACCCAAGCACACACACTCCCATAAAGTCTCACTGAATTACCTCATAATCCAAGTTTGCAACACAAAGAACACAAGGTAGGACATAATCTGCCTTGGCTGAGAATTGGGAGATTCAACAAGCAATATGAGAGCATACTCCATAAGCATTTCAGATAACTGAGTTAACAGAGACTATTAGACTAAATAGACAATAAGACTAAATAGATTAGTAGACTACATTGAAAATTAGAGTAAAAAATACATATAACCCTAAGAAATCAGAGAAAAGTTCATCAAAACCATATTGTGATAAAGTAAACATATGCCAATGGTTAAGAAGAAAACGTAAAATACTTTGTGGTGATAAGGATGTGGAACCATCAGAATTCCCATATGCTGCTGGTACAGCAACTTAGAAAAACTGCTTGCAGTATCTACCAAAGCTTAACATGTGTATACTTTACAACCTAGATTCCAGTCTTAGAAATATCCATCAGAGGCTGGTTGCGGTAGCTCACGCCTGTAATCCCAGCATTTTGGGAGGCTGAGGCAGGCAGATCACTTGAGGTCAGGAGTTTGAGACCAGCCTGGCCAATATGGTGAAACTCTGTCTCTACTAAAAATACAAAAAAAATTAGCTGGGTGTGGTGGTGTGTGCCTGTATTTCCAGCTACTCGGGAGACCGAGGCATGAGAATTGCTTGAACCTGGGAGGCAGAGGTTGCAGTGAGCCGAGATGGCACCACTACACTCCAGCCTGGGCAACGGAGTGAGACTCTGTCTAAAAAAAAAAAAAAAAATTCCAACATAAATGTGTGCATGTTTACCAGGAGACAAGTATTAGATTGCTCATAGAGGCATTATTCAAAATAGTCAAAATTGAAAGCTAATCAAGTATCCATCATTCAGTAAAATAGATCAGTAGTGGTAATAACTGAATAATACTAAACAATGACAAGGAACAGGAAGTGGGGCCTTTGGGAGGTAATTAAATTTAGACAAGGTCATGAGGTTGGAGCCACCATGATGGGGTTAGCATCCCTATAAGAGGAGGAAGAGAGACAAAGCCTCCTCTCTCAGCCATGTGAGGACAAAATGAGAAGGTAGCCCTCTCCAAGCCAGTGAGACAACCCTCACAACAACCCAACCACACTGACACCCTGATCTCAGACTTCCAGCCTCCAGAACTGTGAGAAACAAGTACATTAAAGTTACCAGTCTATGACATTTTGTCATAGCAGCCAAAGCTAAGACAGCCACAATATGGAAGAACCTCATGATTGTAGCTTTGTGCAAAAGAAGCCAGACATAAAACATACCACATACTTCTATTCATATGAAGCACAAAAACAGACAAAATTACTAATCTATATTGTTACATGAAACACTAATCCATAATCTTGATGGAGCAGTAGGGGCTTCTGGAGGGCTTAGTGATGTTCTGTTTCTTGACTTGGTTGCTGATTATAGACATGCTTGGTTTGTGAAAATTCACTAAGCTATACAGTTATGTGTGACTTTCTGTATATTAAATACCAAAGTAAAAAAAAATACATTTTACTAAAACCTTAATGAAAGAGTAAGACAACACACGAAAAAAGAAGAGGCAGATTTTGGAGGAAAAAAACCTGGTGTAGAAATAAAAATAAAAGGCCGGGGCACAGTGACTCACGTCTGTAATCCTAACACTTTGGGAGGCCGAGAGGAGAGGATCACCTGAGGTCAGGAGTTCAAGACCAGCCTGGCCAACATGGTGAAACCTCATCTCTACTAAAAATAAAAAATAAAAAAAATTAGCTGGCCACGGGGATGCACGTCTGTAATCCCAGCTACTCAGGAGGCTGAAGCAGGAGAATCGCTTGAACCTGGGAGGCGGAGGTTGCAGTGAGCCAAGATTGCGCCACTGCACTCCAGCCTGGACAAGAGAGTGAGACTCTGTCTCAAAATAAATAAATAAATAAATAAACAAACAAACAAACAAAAATAAAACCCAAGAGTGATGGGAATAAATATATGATTGTTAAACAGTAAATAAAAATAGCAGAAGGCATTCATTATCTGGAAAAAGACTGAAGGAAATTCCCCAGTATGCAGCACAGTGGGATAAAGAGATGGAAAATATGAAAGAGTAATTAGACACAGAATAAAAGAAAAATACTTAAACAGGATTACTAGCTGGAAGAGATGAAATATCCAAAGAAATGAAGGACGGGAATTCTCCAGAACTGGTAAATATAAAAGTTCATGAGGAATGAGTTCCTCAGCAAAGCAATTACAAACTGTCTACACTTGGAAGCCTAATATTTTAGTGTTGGAGAGATTCTTCGAGACGGACTAGTCTGCCTCCTTTGTCGTAAGGATAAGGAAACTGAGACCCAAACGGATTAAGTGATTCACCTAGGATCAAAAAGTTGACTAACGGTAAAGACAGAAATAAAGTTAATATGCTGCATTTTAAGGGTTATGGATAAGAGCAAAATAATTCCTGAACTTCAACTTTCCGACCAGTATCACTATTTATAGCAGCAATCTGAAGATATTCCTATTCATAAAGAGAATTTAGCTCACACATTAACAAATGAAGGTATTGCTGATTCAATTGCCTTAATAAATGTGCTTGATAAATAGTATTTAATGAAGAATTAGGACAAACTAGAGCTCTGCCCATACATACCTTAGATGGTTTCAAGACAATCCCTCTCTTTAAATTTAACTACAAGGCCATTATACTCATTTCAGTGCATAAACCTCATATCTATTATCTTTTCCTCTATTTAAATGTTTTGGCATTTTACAGTGCTTTTGAATCACATCTCTTTCTATTATATACATCATGATATGAGGTAAATTACTTACTTTCTTTGAAACAGAACAATTCACCATCTAATTGAACCTCAAAATGTTCATTGTAAATCTGATACAAATTTCAAACTGGTCAGGGGACATAAAATGTACTGAAGATCTGATACAAAGCACTCTTATTTAATACAGTAAATCATTTCTGATGATGAGTCAATGGCTTGTTTTAATTCAAGTATTTAAGAAAAAAAAGACCTAGTCAGTACAGGTAGAGGAAAGTGTGTTTAGCCTTTATTCACATTTAAAAACTTTGAATTTGCAAAGAGCAAATTTCTATTACATAAAGGTCCTGGATTTTAAGGCTATAAATAAAACAATTCTATGACTTTTAACAACTTTTAAGACATTATTTTTCAAATATAAAAAACTTAAAGTGTCAAAATGAAGTGATTTGGTATGTTCTAGGTTGAAACATTTTCAGGATTTTTTAAATCATCTATCGTTTTCTTACAAGTAAAACAACTTTATCATGTCATGAAGGTTTAGACCCAGAAAAATATAAGACACAGAAATTTCTTGCATATTTTCATAACAATGAAAAAAAAACTGAGTTGGTATTTAAATACCAGACTATCAGGGAAAACTAATTTGTTTTATGAATGAGTCTTGAACTTTTCAGAGTATCTCAGTTTCAACTGCTTATGAGAGTAAGATTTTAAAGTTTCAATAAATTTTAAACTTTTCATACTTATTAATCTGACAACGATTAAAGGGGAAGAATTATTAGAATTAGCAAATTTAGTTAGCAAAAATGAAAATTAAAACTAAAAGGACAACAGACCATAAAAAATCCTTCTATCAGGTATTTACAACACAAATAACTCATGCAAATATGTATAGAAACTATTAAGACATTTGTTTATATAAATGAACAAAGTTTACAGATAAATCACAAAAGCAAATCAGAAAAACTTTTATTTCTCTCCTATATTTACTAAATTAGCAACAACATATAAAACCCCTACTCAAATGGTAACACTGTAAAATGTTACAACTCTTTGAGAATGCAATAAGGCAAACATAAGTCATAAAGTTCTTCATATTATTTCACTAAATAATCCCCCTCCCAGGAATTTATCAAAATAAAATTTAAAACTACTTAAGTATTCAGCAATAGAGAAATAGTTTAAATAAATTAAGAGTATGAAGTAACATAATTAAAATAATCATTATCACAACTACATACATATAGATAATATCAAATGAAAAAGTCAATTTAAAAGTATAGGTGCCTTAAGACTATGTGAACAACAAAAAAGAAAACAGTAATATAAAAATTTAAATTCTAAAGTTACTATATTAAGATGGTAGAGGTAACAGTAATTTTCCCATTTGGCAAAACTTCAGTTTTAAATATAAAAGAAAAAGAGTGGCTATTGTTTTTAAAAAATGGTCAACAATCTCTACTCCTCTATTAGTAAACTCTGTGTCAATTTTTAAGGTGAAAAATACAGCAGAAATACCTCTGATGTGTTCTAAAACCTAACTATTTCTCTATTTGGACTTTAATTTGCAATGGAAGAGGACATATTGTAACCTGTACCATTCCAACAGGCAGGTGTAGCCACTGCCACCTTTGGTTGACACACACTGTGGGGCACTAGATATGAACAGGTGAAACTGTAAATTTTCATTTTATGACTTTGTGTGTTTGATATTTTATGTTAATGTATCATGGCATTAACATTCTTTTTCCTTACAATTTTGTCTCATACTAAGAATTGTTTTAATGTTTTCATTTAAAATATGTTGCCAATATGTTGAAAATGCTGTACTGATGCATATATAATATTTTACATTGAGTTTAAATTGGGTTAAGCACAAATAAAACCACTTTAGTTTACATATTTTACATTTCAGAGTTAGAGACTACAAAGCAGGAAAACACCTTTAAAAAGAAAAGCAAAGCGTAAACATCTAAAAACTTGTATTTTATGAAATTTCTCATGAGTCTTCCTTTTGAAACCGTATTTGAGTAAAGGAAGAGGGATTTGAATGTTTCTACAGACTGGCTGCATAATACATTGCTTTCCCATAACAAAAATATGAAGCACTCATTATATATGAAGTTTACTATTATAATGTGGCTACATTAAAAAAATTATGGTAAAGAGGGATAGGGAACTTTCAGAAAGCTATCTGAATGAAAATGTTTGAGAAGAACTGTTTTTAAATATTTAGAGCAAAAGAGATTAGCTGGAAATGCAGGGCAGCCATCTCAACATCTGTAAATATCTCTTGAAAGAGCAAATTAAAGAGACAATGTCACAGGGATAACGCCCTACAGAGAGATATAAATAAATGCTAAAGAATAAAGTTTTTAGTTGAAGACATATTCTTTAAATTTTAAAAATTATGTTACTTAATAATTTGGTACAAAGTGCTTGAGCATGTTGAAATTACCATGAAAATATCTCATAGCTGCCAAAATACAAAACTATAGGAGCTGTCTTCTGCTCTAATGGTAGGAAGGTGACTTTAATGAAGTATTAATCTTCTATTTACATCCTGTTAGTGGTAGCAGTAATAATTTGGTTCATTTACAAATATTATCAAAGCTTATTCATTTCCAAGATCTAAACAAACACAGGTATTACTAGATGATAGCCATTTTATCAAAGAAATGTTTTTAATAATAAACTCTCCAAAACACAAGAAAGAGATCGATAATGGCCACTTTTAACAATTAAAAGCATTTCAATAAAATGAAGCCACCAGGAAGCCTAAAGTAAAAATAACACTAAATTATGTTCATTTTTGTGAAACTAAAGAAACATGGAGCTCATACATTTTTTCTTTGATTAGGAAATTTGTTCAACTTTTTCATAAGACTGAAGACAGATCAAATTCAGAAAGTTAATTTTTCTGAATCCAATCATATTCATATTTTCACAATACAAAAAATCCTAAAAGAACATTCCACAACACAGCAAACAACTGAGCAACTGCAAGGCCATTTATAATGCATAGCAAATAAATTATATGCTATTGAAACTGTAAACGATAGACATTTTTCTTCATGCAAAAAAAAAGTTAGAAATATTGTTTGTCTTTTGAATGTAGCTTGTCATTCTGCATCTGCACACAGGATTCAAATGTCAACTAGAAAATGATGATATTCCCAGGCCAATCTCAACACGTCTTAATTACATCATCTTCTCCCTTTGGCTCATTTAGAGTTATATATTCACAGCTCAAAACCTGTTCATTAGACTCAGGTTTTGATTTTTTAAGTGCCAACTCTGCTGGGAAAAGAGATGAGCAATGCTCAAGAGACTGTGCAATGTCATCAATTGTCCATTTGTCTTCAGGAAGGGCATGTTCTTCTAGAGTAAATGGTCCCTGTTTGGTTCGGGTCAGCTCTAGCACATTGGCACAGGAAGATAGTTCTATGGCAACAAAAGGTGGAAAAAAAATCCAGAAGATAAACGATTCAGTATTTCATAGTCTATAATTGTTCAAATGACCGTACTCAATTCAAATCTCTCAAAACCACCCAAAAGTAAAAGTATAATAATCCAATATAAGAGCCAAGAGGCCTGAGATAAAGAAATGATTAAGTAGCAAAATAATACTTAATAATCCACCTTATAAGCTGCTTTAAAATCAACAAAGAACTTGCACACATTTTTGTTATTTAACTCATGCGGCAACCCCATGGAGTAAAGATTAGCCTCACTTTACAGATGAGATCACATGACCTGTCCAGTGCGACAACTGCCAGTAAATGGCACAGCCAGAACCGAAACCTTCTGGCTGTTTGTAAGACTACGGTTTCCAGTTTAAAAAAATTTGAAAATAACTTTTAGAAGGTTAAATCTTTTTTTTTTTTTAATTCCTAGTTTGAGTTAAAATCTTTTGTACTTGAAAAGATGTCGGCCCTACGTTCATTATTCCTGTCTTCATTTTCTGTTCTCTCTTTCTCTTCTTTCCCATTACAAGCATTTCACTGCAGCTGCTGAGGCTGATAATTGCAAGCCAGAAACCTACAATGCTTCTAAAGCTGAAGGCAGCAAGAGTTCAGTTCCTAAGGCCAATACTCAGAAATAAGAAAAACGGAAAATTCCCTCTTCCCATTGAAAAGGAGTATTATTCTCTAAATGATAATTCATAATTCATTTTTATGCTTACCTTTTCCAATGTCACTGACCAAGCTTCTGATATAAAACCCTCCTCCACATTCAACATCTGGAATGTTAACAGTGACATAGTAAATTGCTAACATCCTATGAAATCCACTTTACATAGAAATGATGTCCCTAAACAAATGTAAAAATGCACTATGCAAACAATTGAGTGATAAAATATTTATGCACTAAAACATAAATTATTCATCCAGTAGCATATGTGTTTGTGAGATTGAAAAGTCACAGTGTGGAGAAAGCAAACAGCAGAAACTCATGAACACATTTTAAATTAACTGGCAAGTCATACCACTTTAATACTTCAGCCTTGTTCATTTAATAGGTTTTAAATAGTTAGAAATCTCAGCTTTGCTATCATGAGCTGTAGATTTTAAAAAATATTTTCAGATTTGTATGCCTTGTTCATTTAATAGGTTGTAAGCGGTTAGAAATGGTAGCTTTGCCATCATGAGCTGTAGATTTTTAAAATATTTTCTGATTTGTACATTCAAAAAAAATACAACCAACCAACCAACCAAAAACCCCTTTTCACAGTGACAAGAATTATGTTTGGGGTACTGTACTACACATGAAGAACTCAGTTTATTTAAATGTTCTCTTGGAAATACTCCTGAAGAAATCATAAAACAACTTAAAATTACACAATGTCCCAGAACTGAATGTAAATCTAAATATCTTCTTAACACAATCCAACACAAGTTTATTGGTTAAGAACAGAGCTCTCCGTTATTTTTATCCACCAGCAAGACTTCCTGAAAAGAGCTGCCACATTTCCACACAAAAGGACTACATTCTAGCTGCTTCAAGACTTACTGGTACAAATAAAGCCATTTGGGGGAATTAATCAAAACTCACCACCTGGGGATTTTAATCACCCCCGCTTTCTTTAGTCAGCTCATGGTTGGGGGCCACTGCTGAGATTAAAAGTGGGCACTGGGATGAAATACAGGTGTGCTAGCATTCTTGCACGATATTTGACTTGAGTGAAAAGACAGCTCTTTTGGCCCGTTATGCTCTCCCTAGTCAGTAAAGTATTTCTGACTTAAATGCAATCTGAAAAATCTGAGTTTTTCTTGCTTTCATAGAGAATATCTACTCTGTCAAACCAGCTGCTTCATTTTCATGGAATGGAGCACAACCTTTTTAAGTGTTTTTTTCATTATCTGTCAAATATTTTAGAAGCAGGAACATGAAGAAACAAAGTGACATTTTTTTTCTAATGGTACAAAACCATATCCTGCAGAAACACAACACAGATAAAACAATAATGCCAATAAAAAAGCAATAAAGTTTAGATTAAAAGATTTGGGGACATTATTTCTAAAAGGAATCCTATTCAGTGCACTGTGATATTAAGGGTAGACTCAATTTAAAGGAGTCTGAGGATTAAGAACTATGGCTTTGGATTCTTCACAGATCTTACATGTTTACAACTTTCTGCAGCCAGATCATAAAATTTCCAAACAACAGAAACGAACATTTTAGTCTTTACATTTCAAATATGTATTAGAAATTAAAATTCATAACTTGAATTAAAAATGTGACCATGTATTCAAGAATACATTTCTGCCTTACCCATTTTTTTTCCATATTTTCAGGATCTTTAATAGTAAGTGATGGGTGGTGAAGAAGGGAGTGAGGGATTTCTTGTCCAAAAACTAAAAATGCTTTGTTTTCATTGGAAAATTAATGTCAATTCTAAAATAGAATGTATCGGGTACTAGCCAAAATGGGAGGAAAAGCATCCAAAAGATAATAAAAACCTAAAATTTAAAAAGCATATACTCCTTACCTACTCCTCTCTATAGAGATCTAAAGTATGTTACTTTCAACTTTCTAGTAAGATAACATAGAACAATATATGAAAAAGTCAGCCCAGCTAGAAAGGCATTTCTGAACCTCCATATAGCTACAGGTATCTCATTAAACGTGCTACCAAAAAAGGTATAAAGAAATCCTAACTTTCCTTAAATTCAAATTTTAAAAATCTCCAACATCCTACTGATCTATTAAAATGACACAAAAGTAGCCAAATACAAATTAAAAATACACGTAAATACAAATGATTTCAAATTTCTCCATCTTACCTAATGTGAAAAATGGTGGCTGGAATTTTTGAAGGGAGATACTGTATACAGTCACTGGCCTGGCAGGTTTTGCTTCTACAACTTCACCTCTCTTCATCAAAGTTGAAAGTCTCTGTCCATCTTTCTTTAATGCAGAATAGCTTGTGAGATGAGAGAAGGAGAAATGGAAGGAAAGGAGAGCAAGAATTGAGAGGGATTTGGAAAGATTGAGAGATGATAATTTCAGATTTGGCATGGAAGGGAAGGATGACTGGCAGTGCTTGACAATGAAAACCCTTCTAAAAAATGAATGAATTTTTAATTCTAATCTACTCCATAATGCTGTCATGGATAGAGTTTCTAAATATTTCTAAGGCTGATATAACCTCATTCTGGCACACAATATGCAGTGTTACCAATTTTATTCTTTAATCATCTTTCTGGAGACAATCTATTCATGTCTTGTCCTTACTAGTCCTCATTCTGTGTTAAAAGGCACAAGGAATTTAGTAGATTCTGGTCATAATACTGTCAGCTATATTTCCTTGAAACAATCTCTACTATAATATTCATTTTTATATAAGTTACCAAAATATTTCTAAGAAGCTAATAAGCAAATAATCTACTTAGTGTATCTTAGCTTTTTGTGATAAAATTTTACTAGAAAACAAAATCCTTGCAATAATCACAGAAAATATTAAAACAATTCTTATACATAAATATACGTAAGTTTAACAATGATCCAAAATAACGTTTATGCAGATCTTGCAAAAATTTTTAAATTTTTACATTTGAGGCAAAATCATGAAAAAGCATCTCCTCAGAGATATTTCAATGTTCCTGAAAAAAACCCAAGATTTTAAATACAAAATAAATACTAAATTCTAAAAAAAAAGTCAGAAACTTACCCTGACATATCCTATAACCAATTCAGCCATTTTTTTCAAAAGAGGCAATTTGCTTGAAATGGTAATGTGCACGAAAATATGGCTACATGGTATTATGATCTGAATGCCAAACCTCCAAATTTATACACTGAAATCCTAACTCCCAAGGTGTTGATATTAGGAGGTAGGGTCTTCTGGGAGGTAATTAGGTCGTAGGGCACAGCCCTCATGAAAGAAATTAGTACGCTTATAAAGGAGGCTCCAGAGAGCTGCCTTGCCCCTTCTACCATGGGGGGATACGGTAAGAAGGTGCCATCTGTGAAAAAGCAGGCCTTCACCAGACACTGAGCCTACTGCACTGTGATCTTGGACTTCCCAGCCTCCAGAACGGTGAGAAATAAATTTCTGTTGTTTATAAGCTACCCAGTTTATGTTATTTTGTTACTGCAGCCCAAACTAAGACAAGCAGTAAAGCAATATACTTGTGTTTTTAATAAGCTGTAACTCTCATCGGTTTCGCTGGCTGCAGAGAATAGTGAAGCAAAGATTGTGCCCAATAGGAATGGTCTCAGCACCTGACATGCAGTGCACATTAGGACTCTGACTCACAGCTCTGACTTCCCTCCCAGATGGGACTGGTCCCTTCACAACAGTTCTAGGAAAAGAGACATCTCTGGGCTCCAGAACTGCCCTGATGTCTGTTGATAGAATCAGAAAAGCCAATAAACACTGTAATAGCACAGACGTCAGGCTGGGGCCACACTCAGAAACAAAGGAGACCACATTCCACTGCGTCTTAGAGTGTCAAAAGCTCCACATCCTGTCTCACCTTTACTTGAACATTTGGCACATCAGATTTAAAACCTGCCTCGCCATATGCTAAGAGGAAACTCGCATATTTTAACTAGAGTGATGTTAACCATTGGAAAAGAAACGTAAACATTTTTCCAAATTTACTAATTGAACTTACAGGGGGGGCACTTGCATTATATTCCCAGTAAATTTCTGTAGAATGCCTTCAATATCTTCTTGTGTTATTTTATCTGCCAAAAATCAGCAAAAAAGACACTAAAACAACCACAGAAGTACATGTACTATTTTCACAGCACCAGCAGCCCTTAAAATTCATTTAAAATTTTTTCCAAAAAAGCATATATTACAGTATATGTTTTATAGCCAAAATTCTACCTTGTTAAGAAGAATAAAATATGTATTAATGAGATAAAAGAGGGAGAAAGTCTTATATTCTTTATTAAAACAATTTCATTTGCTTCAATTTCTCTCCAATAAAAATAATGCAATCATCTTATATATATATTCAGTTGGTTCTGACTATGGCCTTAAGAATATCTGAGGAAAATTCCACATTAGCTATAGAAATGATTCTGCAGTAATTAATAATGAAGTGATCAGAATACAAGCAGCAAAATAATCCCTGTAAGTTCTTTTCTAAGTTTCTCTAGGGATCAAATATGGTAAATAACTTAATGTGGCACTTAACAAGTATTATCCACATTTTAAGTTGTACCTGGTAAGATTTCAAATCTGTTTTACGTTATGGCAGAAATTTTACACACTCACATTCAACTCTGTTGTCGAGTAAAATTGCATTTATCTGTCCCCCCGCCCCAGCCTCCCCCTTCTCTGTTGTTGGAATTTCTCTCATTTTACATGAACGCTCCCAGCCAGCCTTAAAAATAAGCCAGTGCAAAAAAAAAAACACACATAAGCAAGGATTTTAGCATGCTTACTAAACAAGCATTTTTTAAACAATGATTTTAGAAAATATGAATGAAGACATACACATAAAGCTTTTACTATCTGTTAGTCATATTTTCAGCTTTTGTTTGGTATTGCTTCAAACAAAATGATGCAATATTAAAGTAGAGTTCCAGCATGGCCCCTGAGCAAGGGTGACATGCAAATTAGAGAAGTGTTCCATATTTTATTTTTATTTATCTATTTTCTCTTTTTTTTGAGACAGGTCTCAATCTGTTGCCCAGGCTGGAGTGCAGTGGTGTGATCTTGGCTCACTGCAACCTCTGCCTCCTGGGTTCAAGCGATTCTCATGCCTCAGCCTCCCAAGTAGCTGGGATTACAGGCGTGCGCCACCACACATGCCTGCTTTTTGTATTTTTTAGTAGAGGCTGGGTTTCACCATGTTGGCCAGGCTGGTCTCAAACTCCTGACCTCAGGTGATCCTCCTGCCTCAGCCTCCCAAAGTTCTGGGATTACAGGCGTGAGCCACTGTACCTGACTGTGTTCCATATTTAAAAAAAAAAAAGACAAAAAGTACAGTTCTATAATTTTAAAAACTAAAATCTATGATACACTGAAATTTAGAATTTTCATACTCAAAGATGTCTTCACACATATTTCCTATTTAGTAATAAACTAAATCATAGAAATATTCAATAATCTGTTTAGTTCACAGCCAATGGTAAGAAATTTCAGTGCTTTTACCATTTTGTAGAAAATTTATCTAACTTTTTATTCTGGTATAAGTGTACTTAATTTGAATTTATTTGAACAATATTAAATAAAAATGAGTATGCTTTGAATTACTCTTCCAATACCAGAATTAAAAGTCAGCATGGAATACTATGTCCAGATTTTAATATCAACCCAGCAAGACAGTTTTAACCTCAGTATGACCTTGACCCTTAAAAGCTAAACACAAACAAAAGACTAGAATCTACTAGACTCAAACAGACAGAAGAGCTATAACACTCAAAAGAATTTCTCTAGCACCTAGCAGCTCCAACAAGGCAGACCTCACATGGCTGATCTGTTCATACTGTTTCTCAAACAGATGTATCTCATGATACAGATGAGGATTTTTCCATGAAAAAAGTTTAGTCTATGGCAACATTAAGACATTATTACTAGCGGTACCTTAGTTATACAAATGTAAGATTTCCAGATCTAGACAGCCAATGCTGTCAGCATGCTGGCACTTGCTGAAGGAAATGCCACTGTTGATTAAATTGCAATAGTTCACAACTTAGCCACATACTTTTTAAAACAAGGCCAAATGACTTTCTACTTCTGCTAAGCTGGTCTCTTTACTGATGCTCCTGCAACTGTGTACTCCTTTGTGCTGCTTTGGTGGCCCTCCTTTGCTGATATTACCACACACACGATGACAAGATGTGTTCTTTCTCATTCTACTTCTGCCATATTGTCTCTTTCTCTGACTGAACATGTCAAGCATTTGTGGGTTGTGCTGTTCACTCTGTAATTAATCATACACAATTTTTAACTATTCTCTCTTTCTACATATATTTTCTCTTCTTTCTACATATTTAATTTCTACACACACACACATACACACACGTACGTATTATCTCACCAATGAAATTCTAAGCTTCTCAAAGACAATTTTTCTTATATAACATACACTATTAAAATGGCACTCAAGACATCTGCTGAATTTAATTTGCTGAAGAATAATAGAATCTCAAGGCTGAAGGGCATTTAAAAGTCACCTAAGCCAATCATCCATCTGATGTTTGAATTACTAGGCAGCCTACACAGCAAGTTATCTTATAATAAAATCTAAGCTTGTGGTACATGAGTATGTAGTACAAACTGGCTATATCTAAAACATGATATAAGTCCAATCAAAATAATAATAGTTGTTCTTATGACATAAGTATAAAGACTCTACTTCCAAAGTATTTAAAAAGAAACAGAATAAAATGTCTGCAGTAAATATATCCAATAACTAGGCAGAATAAATATATTTGGTAAAAGAGGTACAAGTGTCATAGGACTTGGGTAATTATTTTTTGTTTAGCAAATTAATAAGCCATCAATGTGACAGCATTCATTTGAAATTAACTTTTAAAAATCATTTTCATAAAATGAATATATACAAGATCATGTTATACATCATTATTTGCTTAAAATTTTACTCTTCCAGTGAACTCACAACATCATAGTTGAGACTTAACCGGACTACAGTGCTAAAAACAATATGATTGAGTTAAAAACCATATTTGACTACGAAAGAGTAACTGTGACTAGACGAATCTTGCCACCATAAACAGCTGTTAAACTGGACAAAATATATTAAGCAACAGTTTTTAGACAGACAACAGGCAGCAAGCACTGTAATCTCTTAGGAAAGAGAAACAAACAAAGCAAGTCCCATGATAACTTGTTTTTGTCTGGAGGTGCTTTCTTAACTGTGGGACAGAGAGGGAAACTTCAAAGCACAGTGATCTCACTGAACAGAGATCAGAATCTGAGGAAGTAGTGGCAGCTGGACTTTGAGGAATATACACAGAGAAAGAAATGTCTATGAAGGCCCCCTTGATACTCTGACTAAATTCTAAGCTGTACGTACATATATACAGGGTCTCCACAGAATTAACTAAAGAAGTACTACCAAAGCTCTTACAAGGCTGGGGGATGTTTTAATTTCAACCATCCAGAATGAAGAAACTTTGTTGAAAGCACAGGTCATTTGATAGACACCTCAGAAAAGTCATGCTTTAGGAGCAGAGCTAATCTAGACCTGGAAAAAAAGTCTACTTTAGAGCCATCCTAATATAAAATCTATACAAAACACAACTAGAACAAATAAGTGAGTTTAGCAAGGTTGAAAAACACGAGGTCAATATACAAAAATCAACTCCATTTCTATATACCACCAATGAACTATTAGAAATTGAAACTTCAGAATTTGAGGTACTAAGAGATTTCATAAACAAAGGATGTAAAGATCTGATACTGAAAACTACAAAAATATGGCTATAAAAGACCTAAATAAATGAAGAGAGATACCTTATTTCATGGGTCAGAAGACTCAATATTGTTTAGATGTCAATTCTCCCGAAATTGATCTATAGCTTCAAAACAATCTCAAACTGCCAGTAGACTTTGAGTGTGTGTGTGTATAAAAATTGACAAGCTGATTCAAAAATTCATATGGAAATGCAAAGGACCAAGAATGGCAAAAGCAACTTTGAAAAAGAACAAGTTGGAGGCCTAACACTCGTTAATTTAAAGACTTACAAAGCTACAATAATCAAGACGGTGTGGTACTGATTTAAAAATAAATACATCAATGGAATAGAATTAAAAGTCTCAAAATAAAAGTATGCAGATATGGACAACTGTTTTTTGACACAGGTTCAAAGGCAACCACAGAAAGGATAGTCTTTTAAAAAATGGTTACAAAACGATGTACATATGCAAAAAATGACCTTGAATTCATATCTGAAATCATATTCAAAAATTAACTCACAATGGAGAGAGGGGCATAAAGACACTTTTATGATGATAAATATGTTCACTGTTTTCATTACAGCTATGATTTTACAGGTGAATGTATATTAATTTTTAAAATTATATATTTTAAATACAGTATTTCTGTATGTCAATTATACCTCTAGAAAGCTGTTTTTAAAAAATAAATAGGGTCTTCAAATTAAATTGCAGTAATGAATTTGGGGTGGTGGGACATCATGGCTCAGCTTGCTCTTGGGTGATTTAGCAAAAGTTATTTGCTGTAAGTTTGATATTATTTCAAAATAAAAGAAAGGTCATAAGGGACTATTATAAACAGCTTTATACCAATATTTTTGAAATTTTAGATGAAATGACAAATTCCTAGGAGAAAAAATTATCTACATTGATATAAGCAATAAAAAATAGTATATCCAATAGCTAGTAGAAAAAAATCCAACCCATAGTTTAAAACCTTCCTAACAAAGAAAACTGAAGAACAGATGTCTACCTGTAAATTCTTCCAAACATTAGAAAAAACACCAATCTGACAGAAATTCTTCCTGAGAATAGAAAAAATGAGAACAGCACCCAAACTATTGTATGAGGTCATCATAACTTTGATATCAAAGCCGGTCCAGGACATTAAGAGAAAAGAAAAATACAGGGTAATGTCATCCAAACACAGACGCAAAAATCCTAAACTAAATATTAGCAAAACAAATGCAACAATTTATATAAAGGATAACATATTACAACTAAGTTGGGTTTATTCCAGAAATGTAAAGTTACTTTAATATGTGAATAAGGAGAAAAATCAATACAGAAAAAAATATTTGATACAATTTAATGTCTGCTCATGATTTTAAAAAACCAGAACTCAGCAAATTAGGAATAAAAGGCAACTTCTTTACTTTGATAAGAAAGCTATTAAAAAAACCCTATAAGGCTGGGCGCAGTGGCTCAAGCCTGTAATCTCAGCACTTTGGGAGGCCGAGGCGGGCAGATCACAAGGTCAGGAGATTGAGACCATCCTGGCTAATATGGTGAAACCTCATCTCTACTAAAAATACAAAAAATTAGCCAGGCGTGGTGGCTGGCACCTGTAGTCCCAACTACTTGGGAGGCTGAGGCAGGAGAATGGCGTGAACCCGGGAGGTGGAGCTTGCAGTGAGCCAAGATTGTGCCACCGCACTCCAGCCTGGGCGACAGAGCAAGACTCCGTCTCAAAAAAAAAAAAAAAAAAAAACCTATAGAAAAAAATCTATAAGAAATAAGGTAGGAAGGACTTGTTCTTCCAGATATCCAGATAGTCTAAAACTACAGCAATTAATATAGTCTGGTGTATATACAAGTATAAACAAACTGATCAATGTAAAAGAAAAAGACATTTTTTTAAACAATAGCCTAAGTGGGTACTTGATGTGTAATAAAGGAGAGAACACAAGAGTACTGGGAAAGTGCTGAAGCAACTGGACATCCATGCAGGAAGAAAAAGTGGATTGCAGAGGGAACATGAAAGGCAAAGCAATAACAGCTTCTAGAACATAGGAAAATATCTTCATGCTTTTAGAGTCAGAAAAGTTTTCTTAAACAGGACACCAAAAGGACCAACCATAAAGGAGAAGGCCTGATAAACTGGACTAAATTAAAACTAAGAACTTGTGTTTTTCAAAAGACAAGAGAGGAAAAATGCAAGCCACAAAGTAAGGGAAATATCTGCAACACACATAGCCAAAAGAAGAGAACATATCCAGACTATATAAAGAACCTATGCATCCTCGAATGGAAGGTGCTTAATAAAACACAAAAACTCATACAAATGTGTAAGAAAAAGGCAACTCAAAAGGAAAAAAGAAAAAACAAAAAATGGGTAAGAGACCTGAAAAGACAATACAAAAAAGAAGATGGCTAGTAAGCCAAAAACACTTAATAAGGTGCCGAATCTCATCAATAATCAAATTAAAACCACAATGGAATACCACTACACACTCGCCAGAACAGCCAAAATTAAAAACACTATTAATAGCTAAGGATGTGGAGCAAGTGGAATGCTTATACACTGCTAGTGGAAATGCAAAGTTTTCCAAGTACAATCACTTTGGACAACTGTTTGACAATTTCCAGTACAGTTAAATATACACCCACTCTATAACCCAGGAACACATGCGTGCACACACACGTGCGCACACACACACGCACGCACACACACACACGACCTATATTCCACTTGGGTATATATCCAAAAGAGATGACGGCAGAAATGTGTCTACCAAAAGGCAGGTATAAAATATACACAGCACTTTATTCACAAAGCCCCAAACTGGGAGAGTATGTGTATAGTATATTCACACAGTGGCATACTACATAGCAATAAAAAAGTCCAAAATACTCATATGCGTACCAACATGGATCTCAAAAATATAATAAGTGGAAGAATTTAGACACAAAAGGACACATAGTGTTTAATTCCATTTATACTAAATTCAAAAACAGGCAAAACTATGCCTTAGTTTTAAAACCATCTCCATAGTGTTGGATGTTAGAATAGTAGTTATCTTTGCAAAAGGACAGGGTAATGACAGGGCACAAGTGTGGTTTCTAGAAATCTTCTATTTCTTGACTAAGCGTAATAGCTAGCTACACAGATATTTGTTTTGTGCAAATTGATAGAGCTGTACCTTTATTTTTTGTTCAGTTTTCTTTACTTGTACAACATTTTATAATGAAAAGTTTAAATGCAAACAGCTCTGTAAGAATTTTTATACCCAGCTACACACTAGTCCAATTATAGCATATACCCTATTGGTTTACATCACAATTTGAAACTAAATTCAACTCTTGAGCTTACTCCAGGATAAGTTTCAGCAGCCAAACCACATACAGTCCAAGAGGAGCCAGTACCATTAGGTACAACATCTGCTACAACCATTTGAGAAGACCTTGGTAACATCTGATCTCAGGACTAAGGAGTGGTGGTGTTTAGAATAAAAGATTAGCATGAGATTCCACTTTTCCTTCTACCTTTCTTGACTCATGGGAGGGACAGAAGAAACTACTCCCAGTACAGGGACAGTTAGGCCTTCCCAGATGCTTGGTCCACATCTAGCCTGGGAAGCTATGGTCCTAGTATCCGTCGCTCAGCGGAGAACAGATGAGCACACTGAAGCTGTGTGTCCTCAGAGACACTAGCAATAGTAGCAGACACTTAATACCTAGATGTGGATGAGAAGACAGCAGCAGAAGGCAGGAAGATGCTTTGCCTTTCCCGGCTTATCTGCAGTCATCTTTTCTGAGAATGCCTCTGCTGCCTATCTTTTTTAATTCAAACTCTATATGTCATATATGTCATTCTGTATGCCGTATACTACACCAAAAATACACTGAGGACCAAAAGAGACATGGTTTCAGCCCCATGGCGGAAATACACCTGCATGACTATCTGGCAGACATCCTGAACTCTGGCAGTACACAGGACAATTCTTCATTGTGCTCTACAATCCTCTGTGTTACAGGACATCTGGCATCCCTGGTCTCCACCCACTGAAGGCAGCTGGTGTCACCACCCCACCCAGTCATTGTAACAACTAGAAACACAGTTTTTAATTGACCTGTCAAGAACAACTGATGTTGGCTAAAGTAACTCAGTATGCAGTCAATGGCAAATTAATGTTCTTAAGTCATTTTGTCCTATCTAGACAAATACTATTTTTAACTGTTATTTCAGACAGCTGAAAGCTAGCTCAGAGGAATAAGAAAATGAGTCTCTGGCTTAGACTCAAACATCAAAGCTTGTAACAGGGCCTTTCCCTTTGTTCTCTATCATAACACTCTATTATTCCTAAATAGCATTTTTCACTATTTACAGTTATGCTGTATGTTTGAGTGCTGATCAGGAGTTCAAGACCAGCCTGGCCAACAAAGTGAAACCCTGCCTCTACTAAAAATACAAAAAAATAGGCAGGCATGGTGGTGTATGCCTGTAGTTCCAGCTACTCAGGAGGCTGAGGCAGAAGAATCACTTGAACCCGGGAAGCAGAGGTTACAGTGAGCCAAGATCACGCCACTGCACCTCAGCCAAAAGACTTTTAGTCTGCTAATATCTGTGTGCTTACATATGAAAGCACCTACTTTATTATAAATTACTTTTACTTCTTACTTATATTCCATTTACTCTATCATATTGATTTTTCTAAATGTATAAGTAAATTCAAGTATCTCTGAATTTTATTTCAGGATAGTAAAGAAGGCATTATAAGATATTGGTCACAGGTCTCAGAAGGCTGAGAATATTGGTCAGAGTTCTCCGTTAGACAGTAAGTTCCTTAAGGACACAAGCTAGGTCTTACATTTATCTATCTTTCCCTTGGTACCTGCTATAACAGCTTCAACAAATAAAAAATATTTGTTGATTTACTGAAAGCACACAGAAAAATCATGCCAATCAGCAAAATTCTCTGAGCTCTCATTTTCTGGGACTATAAATACTATTCAAAGAACTGTAGGAAGCTCTCTTCTCTTCACAGCCTGAAAAATGTTCTTAGTTTCTCTATGATTTACTGCATCATTACAATGAGATGATTTAACAAACTGAGCTTTCTTTAAGGTAAGTAAATAAGGTTACAAATTACCTAATACAGCATAGAGCTTTTTAAAATTCTAAAATGCTTAAGAATAGGAAGAAAGGATATGTTTAAGTATTTTTGTCACGCTGGGCCCCTTCCAGCATCCTCAATGAATTACACCACCACGTAACCAATTTTAAAACCCCAAAACCTAGGTCATGGTTGACAACTTCCTCACTATCCTATCCAATCAACTAAAAATCAAGTCTTGCTAATTTTACTTCCTAACCATGGAAAATTTTTCTAATAGGAAAACTCTGTCTCTATCACTGGCACCCTGGTCCAACTTACCATCATCTCTGCTTGTTCTACTATAAGAGCCTCATGACTTGTCTATGAGACCTCCAAATTCATTCTCCTCCAATCAATCCTCATAATCACACTATGAGGTTGCTATCATTATTGTCATTTTGGAGATGGAAAAACTGCAACATAAAGAGACTAAAAAAATTTCAAATTTGCGCAGCTAGATAAGGGCAGAGCTAGGAATTAAACCCAGATTTGTTTACTCTAGTGAGCCTTATATTTTTCATCACGTGGTACCCCCCCAGCCTTAATTATATTACCCCAGGACTACTGTTCTGAATAATAATCATTCTCCTTATTATGGTTTGGTAAATGGAGTCAGAGATACAGGAGACTTAATTACATAAGTACTCACGAATACTTTAGTATACTCTGGAAGTCTCTGATGTCCTCCTATTGCCCTATGCCTCCTTAATCTTAAAAGTCTTCTGGTTGAAGGTTATAGTTGGTTTTCAATTAAGTGAGGGTCTGCTATTATTTGCTAATAATAATAATTCCAATAATATTTCAACATCTGTTTTTGAGAAGTCTTGAAATCAATCAGCAATTTTTCTTTTCATTATGTTGCTTAATTGAGCGAGATACTAAGCTACATATAAATGTTAACAGAATAAATGAAGCTATTATGAACAATAAAAAGGTTGGCCTCACTACTGGGGCAATATGCAATATGTAATAAGGATAATCAACACAAAAATATAAGCGGGCCAAATGCTGGCTTACCTACGACTAAGAGATAACAGCAAACAAACGAACAAACAAAAAAACAGAAAGTCCACAAATTGGTGACATAATGATGCAGGTGAACTGACTTAGAAAACTGCAGTTGCTGCATTATAAACAGCATAAGCACTGTGAGAGTTGCTAGGAGACCATTTCATTTATCTATCCTTCCTTAGGGTAGTAAAAGAAGGGATAGTAGGAAACTTAAGGTGGGCCCCTGTGAGTTCTGCTTTACTTCCAGAGAAATAGCTTGCCCTCTGTCCTCTTTTTACATAGTCCAAAAGCACAAAAACATGACAAGTTTTAAAGTACTAAACCTGGTACATTTATTTCAACAGCTGACAGGTAATTTTTTTTTTTTAATGGCAAGACAGATAAAATCTAACACAGTATCTCTGCTTTGTTTCTCGTTTACTAGGGAAAATAACCTAAATCCTAGCCATAAGTGCTTTTGCAAGGAGGTTATTTGGAAGAATAATTCTGAACACTTAAAAAATCATTATAGAAAAAGAGGCAATCACAATAAATCTTCATTCAAAAACTCCTATCAAGTAAGCAACAATGTGATAAACAATTTCCAATCTTCTTAGCCCAAAGAAACATACTGAGAATTAAAATGGCTGATGATATCAGAGATTTGTTTTAAAATTCTACCTGCACAGAAACTTTTCCTAAATGTTAGAAAAGAGGGCTACATTAGATGAGCTTCATACCGTAAGGTTTTTCTTCTGTTACCTTCCCCGTAGAATCTAGTGTATCAGTAGCTTTCCCCAGTTCTCCAATGGCAGTATATCTCTAGAGGAAGGGAAACGAGAGAAAATGGGCTGTGAGGCAAGAAAAACTGTTATCCATGTCTTGAAGTTTATACAGAATTTCACTAATACTACCAACCTGATACAAAATACAGGCTAAAATAACAGACTGCAATTGTTTTGTTTTTAATATGTGGAAAGCAATTGTGTGAACTGAAGAACATTCACAAACATCTCATACTAGCCAATATGAGAAAGATAAACCTGATTTTATTGATAATTATGGCTTAATAATTATGACCATTATTATTGTCAGCAAATTTCTCAAACCACCTTTATACTGAGAAGTTTGTTTAAGGAAAATATTCAAGTCTATCCACGAGTAGAGAGAATGGTACAATAGCCCTGACACCACGGCCATCATAAGATTCAATAATCTTCCCACATAAACAATTAAAATTAATTTTAAATAAGCCAACTTAGTACTTCTTACATGAAATACTAAGACAATTCTTAGTAACTAGGTCATGTATTAAACAAAAGCTAAATCTGCAGAAAAACAGCAAAACCAGTATAGTCACAGAATTAGTGACTTAACTATTAAATGTGTTTTTTGTTTGTTTGTGTTTTGTTTTGTTTTTTTTTTGAGATGGAGTTTTGCTCGTTGCCCAGGCTGCAGTGCAGTGGTGTGATCTCAGCTCACTGCAACCTCCGTCCCCCGGGTTCAAGCGATTCTCCTGCCTTACCCCGTGGAGTAGCTGGGATTACAGGTACCCGCCACCACGCCCGGCTAATTTTTTGTATTTTTAGTAGAGATGGGGTTTCACCATGTTGGTCAGGCTGGTCTTGAACTTCTGACCTCAGGTGATCCACCCGCCTCGGCCTCCCAAAGCCAAAGTGCTAGGATTACAGGCGTGAACCACCACGCCCGGCCATGTGTTTTCTTAATAAAGATAAATTACTACTTAAGATCTCAGGAACAAGAATCGTTTCTAAGAACTGATCTTTATTCACAAGTGAAGAATTAGATCATTCTTAGTTACGTGAGGATTGTCTTATTTCTCATCTTAGGACGCACTTGTAGTACGTATTCTTTTCACTACTCTCTTTTGGTCAAATGCAAATTTTATTTGGGGCATCACATGAAGTAGTGAAAAAAGTGTAAGAACTTTATTTCCCACTGAAAATAATCTGTATTTATGTGAGCAATTTTATAAAAGAAAGCTCAAAGTACTTTGCAGAAATATAAGCTTATTCATGACAAATTTATTAGGCTAGTGAAGGGACCCAAGACAAAAATGAGAAAAATATTAAAACTTCAAAACCTCATAAGTATGCAGACATTTTATAACAGCTTAAGGCCCTTTGAAGAAATCACCTTAATATTATCTAGCTCAGATTTTTTAAAATAAATATAATACAGAAGGGAATATTCCAATGCATTTCAATTAATTTTTTTAAAGTTGCATAGGTATTGACAAAAATTAGTTTTTTGTAACTAAACACAGTCTCATCACCTGAGACACCCATTCCTGCTTCTATATTTTGGGACAATCAACCTTGATTAAGCATACCACAGGGGGAAGTACGAGAGAAGTACAACAATGGTAACAGCACAGGCTCAGGGTCAACTGGCCGGGTTTGAATTCTGACTCTACCACAATTTGCAGTCAAGTTAGTCTTTCCTGCTGGAGCTTAATTTCCTTATCTTAAAATGTGGAAAATAATAATGCCTCATGAGAAGAAGCAAAGAGTTTAGAGCAACAATATCTAGCCCTGGTAAATAACAGATAATAACACCATCATCATTTTTATTTTCTAAGAAAGAAAATACAGAATGATTCGCAATAACAGTGGCTAGAGTTGACTCATCTGGTTACAGTCAGCTCCCATAAGGAAAGCAAAGCATCAAAATGCTTTATGATTTTTTTGCCTTTAGAGTCTGTTTAGTTGCATGAGAAAACCACGGTGCAATCTTGCAGACTATGCCTTGAACGTATCTGCAGTATTCTGCTCTGCAACACGTTTGAACTAGGAACCTTAACATGTTTCAAGTATGCAATGTCCATTCTAGTCTCTGGACTCTTGGTGTTTTGTGCACCTGGGGCACATATGCCACTTCCCTGGCCTTGAACTCCCTCTCTCCTCTAAGGATCAAACCTTATTCAGCTTTCAGAGCCATCCCTTAATCCATCCAACTTCCAATTACCCACCTCCACAGCATGACTAAGAGTAGGTGCTCGATACAAATTCCATACATAGAAAGAAGGAAGGCCTATATCAAATCCACAAATTCAATCATGTTTCTTAAGGACTATGAATGTCCAAAGTATTCTCCTAAGTGCTAGGGAAGGATACACAGATACATAAAATAGATTGCTCTCCCTCTAAGAGGTTACTGTGTAACGGGAAAACTTCAATAAAGACAACTACTGCAGAGGGGACTGGATATAATGGCAACAACAGACATGTCTGGTTTATCTCACTGAGCTCTCATATCACATGGCTTAGCACATGATGACCTACAGAGAGATTCACTGTTTTCCAAGTATATTTTATTGATCCTTACTTTCTCGAAGTATGAACTCTTAGCTAGAGTTTCCCATTGCTGTTCTATTGTGTTCTTTACTAGATAGAAACACAGTAGCAGCTTAATAAAAAGTTGCTGACAGAATGATACACATGCTAGAGAAGTGCCTATGTGTGCAATTCTTCACATTTCACCACAGTTTTGAATATCTAGATTTTATCTGCTAAGTCTCAACCCACTCCAGGGTCTGCAATTATACTGTATGTAGCTACGTGCTGGATTCTTTAGGGGAGACAATATCTAAATCAACATTCTCAAATCAAATCAAAATGTTCTCAAACATTTTGCTTTCAGAACTCCTACACACACTTAAAACGTATTGAGAAACCCTGGCACACATTTTTTAAATACATGTTATATCTGCCTAGATTTACTGTATTAGAAATTAAAGCTGAAAAATGTTTAAAACTTCCATTAGCCATCAGAGCAATGATGTCATTGCACATCTAGTAACCTCTGAAAAACTCTACCATGTATTTGTGGGATTGCAAGTTAAAAAGGCAAAACTATGAAAATAGTTTCTATTTCAACAGACCCTGAAAGAGTCTCAGGAGTCCTTAGACCACACCCTGTGAACCGATTATTGAAATCAGCTGTTTCCTAGCTGTCCCTTGTCCTGGCATCTAGTAACAATTATCCTCCAATTTTATTCAATTATCCACAAACCACTTAGAAAAATTCACCCACACAGTTAAGCCTTCAGCTGAAACAAAGCCTTACGACCAAAAAGATATTGGGATAGAAGAAAAAAGACATGGAGATATACATATTCAACCCTAACATTTTATCTTATGGAGTCTAAAATATTTCTTTTCACTGGCTTAAATTCTACATAGAGTCTGTGCTTTAGAGTTGTTAATTCTCCAAGACATGTACCTGGGAATTGTGAATTTGACTACTGTATTCATTACAATGTAATTCTACTGCAACAAAAGAGAGGTCCTGAAGAACATTCCATTGACCTGTGTACTCTCTGGGACTTATAGTTTCTCACTGGTATTATTCTACTCTCTACTTTACTCATCATCAAGCTCCCTAAACCCCACAGCAGATATTAGCTAGACATCTCTAGCAGCAAATCAGCTTCTGTTCTGTTTAGGAGAAAGAAAAATGTTTCTACTACAGAAAGTATACACAATCATTTCCTTGGATCTCAACTGAGGTGTGATTTTGAAAGCTTGTGATTTAAAACTTCACAAACAAAATAGGGTTATTACTGAGGATGAGAAAGAACACTTTTTAAAAAACCTATCAAACCAAAAACATGTGGCTTTGAATGTCTTCATTAAGAAGGAACAGTTCTTTTTTATAGTTCATAAGTATAAGCCCTTTAAAATTGTCAATACAGTATTTATGAAATATATGAAAATTAATAGAGTATATAGAAAAGGTACAAACTGGACTAGCCTCTGGAGAAAACTGATTAGAAATGCTGAAATCTTCAAGAGTTGGCTAAGTTTCATAGGAGCATTACTCAAGTCACACTTTAGAGTTCTCATAACTGGTTAACCTAAAAATGTTACTGTGTTCTTGGGGAAAGTTACTATCCTTTGACCACACCAAGAAGGGGAAACTTCATTCACTCCAATGATGACACTTGTTTAACTACTGGAGGGGGATACAAAGTTGCCTTCTGAGGAAATGCTGGCTTTGCCTGCAGGTGCCACTATGGTTTACCTGCACAGAGATATGGAGGTACCTTTATATCTTGACATGCTAGTTAGATTCTTCAGGTTTTCATAACCTTTCCATCTGGTTTCTAAAGCATCTGTAAAATAACCAACTTTGATCAACAATATAGAAAACTAATAAAGACAGCACTCCAAAACCTCATCTGTTTTCTTCTGTTCCTTGTCTGTTCCTTCAAAGTACAACGTCTGCTATCCAGCTTTTGCTGAATGACTGGCTCAAAGAAAGTGTAATTTAGGGAAGATAGAAGAGGGACTATTTGCCCTCCTCTAGGTGACATTTTTATACTTAGATCAACTTAGGCCAAAGGAACACATCAGCCTAACCTCTCAGAATTTTACCTAAACTGTATTTTATGTAGCTCCATTTCTACATCTGTTGTAAAACTATTTTTGAAAATCACCATCTATCTGTCATTTAATATCCCTTATTGTCAGAAACTTCTTTCTGGCTTTAATGTTATGTAGCTCCATTTCTACATCTGTTGTAAAACTATTTTTGAAAATCACCATCTATCTGTCATTTAATATCCCTTATTGTCAGAAACTTCTTTCTGGCTTTAATGTCCAAGGAAAGTCTGTCTCTCCCTTAAAGAACCGGCATGCTTTCTCTTTCTGATGAGTGCAATATTTTGCCTACATCGCCAGCAATCACAGAGAGCAATGAAAAAAAAATGAAGTTAACTGTATTCAAGAGTTCCAACAGAACTTGCATGAGTAAAATTAATTTCAGGTGTCTACAGAACATGTGGCTAGAAAGCTCCAACAGGCCTGGACCTCAAGAGAGAGACTTGGGGATAAGTAAAATACTTAGGAATAGTAATAACAGTATTTAATGAGCAATTTCCGTACACAAGGCACTGTACAAAAAGCTCACATGCTTTTCACACACATTATACACATAATCCTAAATGATCAGGCAGGGGAAAAAAAAAAAAAGACTTGAGAAATATGATCACTGGCAGAACAAAGCTCACTCCAAGGCAGGAGAGGAAGACAATGAGGAACACAGAGCAGTGGCTCTTTTCTTAACTTTTACCCTGATCTGAATGGGAGGAAATGCAAGAAATGATTTGGGTGGTCTGATTAGTG
The DNA here is from genome assembly GCF_028878055.3 of Symphalangus syndactylus. Classification (NCBI taxonomy): domain Eukaryota; kingdom Metazoa; phylum Chordata; class Mammalia; order Primates; family Hylobatidae; genus Symphalangus; species Symphalangus syndactylus. The sequence goes on from NC_072424.2 coordinate 23,503,621, forward strand.
TCTAGTCTTCACAGATGGAAGCAAAATAATGTGATGGCCTAGAGATTTTATTTAAAAGCCCGAATTTCATCTAGTAAGTGACAGTAGTTATATGAAGTTGCACTATGTTGAAGAAGATTCTAAGGGTGTTTCTTGATTCAGCAAGAAGAAATGTTAGCCATGTTCAATTAGCAATATCTCCAATTAGGACTGGCTAGGGAGAGAAGGCTGTCCTGTAATATGGCTGTAACAAGAACACTGAATATTTGCCATCCTAGAACTAAATATTTCTACTTTTGATGTAACTCCATCCTACACATACCAGAAGTCTAATTTTTCTAGTTGCACTGTGATGCAAATAAAAATTCATCTGTCAAAATAGGAAGTGAAGAAAAAGTGGACATTAGATCTGGGCCAAGTTAGGGGGCTGCAGCCACCATTTTTTTTTTTAATGAAATAGAAGGAAAAGTATCAAGAATACATCATACATAGGGTTAGAGTTGGATAAAGTTTGGATGTCTGTCCCCTCCAAATCTCATGTTGAAATGTAATCTCCAGTGTTGGAGGTGGGGCATGGTGGGAATTGTCTGGGTTATGAGGGCGGATCTCGCATGAATGGCTTGGTGCCCTCCCTGCAATAATGAGTTCATGCGAAATCTGGCTGTTTAAAAGAGCCTGGCACCTCCGCCTCTCTCTCTCTCACTCTCTCTCTCACCATGCGACATGGCCACAACTGTAAGCTTCCTGAGGCCCTCGCCAGAAGCAGATACCACCACCACGTTTCTTGTACAGACTTCAGAACCACGAGCCAAATAAACCTCTTTTCTTTATAAATTACCCAGCCTTGACTATTCCTTTACAGCAACACAAACAGACTAACACAAAGTTGTTTGATAAAATTTTTCCTTTTCATAAATGTATGTATCTATATGGTCATTACATATGTTTCTTACTATGGGTCTTAGTTAAAAAAATTTTGAAAGTCACTAGATAAGATGATCTCTAAGATTCCTTCTCGTTCTTTTAAAAAAAGAAAAAATATTTATTAACAGTTTTTAACTACTTTATATTAAAAAATTATCTTCAACATTAAACTCTTAATGATTTAGTTATTTTAACATGTACATAAAATTAAAAGGATAAGAAATATAAATAGCTAACAAGACAACGATGCCTATTTTTGAAATACCTAAGAACTAGGTTTCTGTAACAAGACGTGCCTGTGGTATTTCTATTTATGTTACAGTCATTTTGAGGATCAGTGATTTCACTGTATGACATTCAGGTTTCGTAGCTGAACAGCAAATTGGCTATTACAAAATTTATACCAGAGTCAATGATGTATTTACATTTTCAGTCATAATATTTCTGAAAATATGCCTGAAATTTACAAGTAAAATCTTTCAGTAATATGTAGTGTGCTGTGTTTGTGGTTTGGGTGAGGAGGGATGAACAACGAATATCTCAATGAACTCAACATATTTTATCTTGGTAAAAAAAAACAAACAAATTCCTTAATGTAAATATATCTTTTTTATTATTAACATAAAAGTGACTTGTTTATTGTATAGATTTTAGAAAATCCCAAATAATGTGAAAAAAAAAATCATCCATAATCCCATATTAAAAGTAAACACTGTTCATCTTTGGGAGTTCAGAAACAAATATTAAACAACTGGCAAAAACCAGTATCAGAAACAGATTCTAAACTCTGTGTGTCTGTAAGCACAATATACAAATTCACTGAGAAACTGTCAAATGCCTGCATTCTAATGCAATTTTTATACTCTAATTTTTCAACACCAATATTTTGAAGATTACAGAGCAAGCCACACTGAAGTTTTTCATTTATCAGAGGCACTAAGATTCCTTCCAATTGAATGGCACAGATTTTTATGCCAGTTGATAAACAAAATGAGATATCACATGCAGTATGTTCTCTGTGGCTTTTTAAAACCAATCAATCAATCAATCAATTAATCTATGTATCTATGTATCTATCTATCTACCTACCTACCTACCTACCTATCTAACTATCTACCTACCTACCTACCTACCTACGTAACTACCTACCTTATTATTTATTGAGATGGAGTCGTCTCACTCTGTCACCCACGCTGGTGTGCAGTGGAGTGATCTTGGCTCACTGCAACCTCCACCTCCTGGGTTCAAGTGATTCTCCTGCCTCAGCCTGCCGAGTAGCTGGTATTAAAGGTGTATAGCACCACGCCTGGATAATTTTTTTGGTATTTTTAACAGAGACGGGTTTCACCATGTTGGCCAGGCTAGTCTCGAAATCCTGACCTCAAGTGATCTGCCCGCCTCAGCCTTCCAAAGTGTTAGGATTACAGGCATGAGACACCACGCTCGGCCAGGGCTTTTATTTTAATACTTAAACCACTACTGTGTCAAGTGTTTTCCACAGGCCAGAATCTATAATAAGTTCAGAAAATGAGGTTGCATAAAACTTATTTAGCAATTTTACATTGCTATATTTTAATTATATTTTACAAAAGTCATCAATCAGTCTGCAATGAACTGGAAATTGTTTTTTAAATGGTCTTTGACTACAGATTTTTTTAAAGAAACAAAAATCATTTTATCAACAATTTATATCACATTTAGAGAAAGAGTTTTAAAACAAAGTTTATTCCAGGAACATAATGAAATTTTTCGCTACCTCTTGGCATACTAAGCTTCCTTCCACGTGCATTTTCATTGGCCCTTAGTCTCAGCACTCATAACCAGCACCTAATTACTCATTAGGATACTGATATTATTCTCTCTTTGAGAGGTGGAAGAGACCCCTTCTACCAGCAGTTCACAGCTTTCCAGCCTCTCCTGCCTCCAAATAACCTCTTCTCTCTTCTATCAAGTGCCTGGAAAAGTGCTTTTGGATCTATTCAAGGTTACTCTCATACATGAACATACTTTATCATCTTAAAGAGGCCCTACTCTTTTCTTTAATAAACATTTTATAACCATTGAACAAAGCATATTTTTGCTCAAGGGGCATGGTTTACAAAATAGTATTGTTTCTATAAAAATTCCAAGGTTTAAAAAAGTCTGTCACTAGAGTTTATGACCTCTAAGTCCCAATCATCTAAGAAATATGATGTTTTAAAAGTCTAAATATAATTTTGGTAAATGATGAGCACTGTAGCATTGTTTCTTTAAGTATAATTGGTTTTTCAATGAAGAATTTCCAATTTTCAGTCTCGATATTTTCAATCTCAGATATGTTTACAGACATAATTAATACTCAGGAATGATACCCATTCATGCAGTTTACTCAGTTTTTTTATTTGATAAAAATCCAATACATGTAGATCATTAAGAACATTAAAGAAAAACAGAACTATTTCAGTATTCTTACCTTGGACCCCGACAACATACTGGTCAACATTTTTGTTCCGCTTCCAATTCCAACAACTACAAATCAAAGAAAGAAATATTACGACACTCTGTTAGGAAAACTAGGTTTTTAAAATAACTATATATTTTGGTCATAATTTCCCAGCTTAGGTAATGTGAAGTGGGAAAGAGCAGATATTTAGCAAAACTTTAGGGATCCTATTACTCCAAACAATTGAACTTGTCATGCAGCTAAGAAATTCTAAAGAAGGGACGAGAGAAGACCTTTCTCCCCATTCTCAAAGTATTAAACTCAGTAGAAACCTTAACCCAGCCAATTAGATAATGAAGCCTTAGAACAATCTCAAAGGACGTACTGGAATTTTATATGGGCACCAGTGAAAAACACATGGCACAATTAACCATGTTCAAGTGGGTATGATAAAGTCTTTTGACAGAATTCATTATTAAACAAAGCAAAAGCCATTATCATAGCTAATGAACCATTTAAAGATGATTAGCACCCAGCAGTATATACAATCAAGAAAAGAGAAACATAACAAATCAGTCTAACACAAAGAAGAATGCAAGGTAAAATGAAGGCTGAAGAATGTATTTTAACAGAGACCAAAGTACAACAATGGCCTACCTTTCTCTTAAATTTCAAACATTATTCATACGACAACACATTTCACTTGGTGAGGGTGAGAGGATTTAGTCACTTCTCTTTTTGTTAAGAAGCCACATTTTTGTAAGAATAGAAATATTTGTCATCAACAGATACAACTGTGCATAAGAACACAATACAACCACCACAATTCAGAATTATAAGAGCAAACAAGGACTAGTGATTGGCAAACTGGAAAAAATAGCTCCAATATTTACAGCAAATATCATTCAGTAAGTTTACCACGTATCAGATTCTACTCTAAATGCTCTCCTTTCATTATCCCATTTAATCCTTATAAGAACTTTAAAAGGCCAGGTGTGGTGGCTCACGCCTGTAATCCCAGCATTTTGGGAGGTTGAGGTGGGTGGACCACCTGAGGGCAGGAGTTCGAGACCTGCATGACCAACATGGAGAAACCCCGTCTCTACTAAAAATACAAAATTAGCTGGGTATGGTGGCGCATGCCTGTAATCCCAGCTACCTGGGAGGCTAAGGCAGGAGAATCGCTTGAACCCAAGAGGCAGAGGTTGTGTTGAGCCAATATCATACCATTGCACTCCAGCCTGGGTGACAAGAGCAAAACACCATCTCAAAACAAAAACAAAAACAAAAAAAAAACTTTAAAAGATAGTATAATTACCCCTGTTGATAGATGAGGAAACAGGAATAAGAGACTAAGAACTTCGTCCAGCATCTCACAACCAGTACCTGGTAGAGTTAAGATTCAAACCAAATGGTCTAAGAGCAGACCCCCCTTCCTTTCCATTCCCTCTGCCACCTTAACTCACCTAGGCTTTCTTCTCACTGCAACCAGCCTACATCCCGGCAAACCTGAGAGTTCTACATCCTATCCCCTCCTCTTCCAATCCATACCACTTCATAACCATTTCTGAAATCCTATTTTTCACATTACAAAGCCCCCCAAACAATCCTTAGTAGGGTCCCAGTGCCTACAGCACCAACTCTTTATTAAAGTATTCAAAGTCAATCCTTTGAAGCCCAGCTCAAGCCCCAACTCATTCATAAAGTCTATTCCAACCTCCTCAAAACTTATATGACACTCATCTGTATTGATCCTTCTAAGTCATATAGCTCAAGGTCTAGGATCAAAAACAGTCTGTCCTCAGTAATCCTCTGAAGAGCATAATACTCTTCAAATGACAGAACTTGTAGATACTGCTGCTGATGAGGCAAACAGGAAAGATTCAATGCAGTTCAATTCCATTCAAATAAATCTCCAACCAATTTTTTTTTTAACAACTACTATGCACATAATCCCAAGAGGAATACTTCTAATGTAAAAACAAAGAAATCTGTGACACATTTCCTAACTTCGAAACAGCTTATAATCTCATCAGGAAAATAAAATACAGAAAAATCACAGTGCTCAAGAAACGTTGCCTAATGAGTGAATAATGCTAAATAACAATATGATAGTATATGATTAAGTGTCAAATGAACAGAGAGAGAACTGCTGCCAAAGCAGGGCAAAGGTGGGAGCATCCTAAACGGCTAAAGAGGCCAGAGAATGCTTCATTCAAGCATTTCAGAGTTTGTATTAGGCCTTTAAAGCATGTATAGGGAACACAACAGAGAGAAGAGAAGCATGTTCTAAAAAAGAAAATAATTGCACAAACTCTCAGATATAAGGATGAGAACAGCAGGTTTATCAACTGAACACAGGGTGTCTTAGAAGCAGGCTGACATGTTTGACTTTGACATGGCTGAAATACTGAACTCATGATGGTTTCTGAGCTAGTTTAGTGACCCAGAAGGATAAAATTTAAAAGAAGGTATCTTAGAGTTACCCAGCTTAATCCTCTCATTTTATACCTAAGAATAAGCAAGTGCCATTGAAGTGAGGTGATTAGTGAAAGCAGAATTTTAGGAAGACTATATGGTGGTGGCATATAGAAAAATTATCTGGAGTTGGGACCAGCAGCTTTTCATTCACAGGTTAGTTTCCCGGACAGAATTTTTACTCAGCATTTTTTCCCTTCAATCATTCAAAATTGTATTCAGTACTTATTGTGCAGGCACAGAAATAAATAAGACCTGGCTTCAGCTGTGATTTAACAATCTTATAGGGAGACAAATATTAACAAAAACTAAGAGAACAAAATGAAATTTTACATTAGCAGTATAGAAGAGCAGCAGGCAGGCTTCAAAGGTAGGAAACAGCATTTCAGCTGAACCTGGAAAGGTCAGTAGGACTTCTACAACCAAAGGTGCCGAGAGAGATGAGCAGCTTATAAAAGAAAAACATGAGCAAAGGCACCACGTTTGAAAAGGTGTGGAGAATTTAGAGAGTAGATGAATAACAGGGTTTTCCACGCACTGTCGCACAATTACTACTCTCCTACTCTGTCTCCCAAGTGTTCTGTGCTCACTCAAATGTCTTTTCCGTTAAAAAAACAAAAACAAAAACAACTATCTCCAAACTTATCCAATGTGCTAGTATCCTATTCTCAAATCAAAAAGAAAGAATTTGTTTATGATGAGAGTCTCTTTAGGACAGGCATGGACTCTATACATGTATTTCCAGCTTTCTGTAGGATCACCTTACAAGATCTGTATCTTTCCAATAGTAGGAATCTATTTTAAGAATCTGAAACACCTGGCTGACACAGATATGTGGGTAAAAACTAAAAACAAAACAAACAAAAAGTTCTATCTATAAAGACATCTCTCACAAAATCAGTTCTGACAAAACTCTGGTAATAACCTCAGTGACCTCAAACAGGGAAATGGTTAATAAATTGTATTTTAGCCATATGATGGAACATTTTATAGCCATTAAAAATAAAGTTTACAAAGAGCTTACCAACATGAACAATGTTTATGTTACAATGTTAAGTTTAAAAAATGGATATATAAGTATACACAGTGAAGTAGTGCTCAACTTTAAAAATCTGCATAGACAAAAAGCTACAAGGAAATATGGCAAAAATGTTAACTACTGATGAAAGGTGGAAAATGGATAAATTTTTATTTTCAACTTTCTTGTATTTTCTAAATTTTCCCACTGTTTCTATAACCTCTAAAGTTAAAAACAATTTTTTTGAAATGGTATATAGAAATTTTATTTACATTTTAAGTGATTTATGATAAATAGGTATATTCCTTTCCTATTGCTACTGTAACAAATTACCAATCTGTCTTAAAACAATACAAACTTTTTATCATACAGTTGCAGAGGTCAGAACCCTGAAAGAGGTTTAACTAGGCCTCAAATCAAAGGGTTGGCTTGACTCTGTTCTTCTCTGGAGCTGCTAGAGGAGAATCCTTCACGAGAGCCTCTCTGGAGGACCTTTTTTTTTTTTTTGCCTCCTCCAGCTTTTAGAGGCTGCCCCCATTCTTCTGCCTGTGATCCCCTTCACTCTTCAAAGCCAGCAACCACATTACTCCAACCTCTGCTTCCACTGTCACATCTCCTCTGACTCTCCCTTCTGCCTCCTCTTCCACTTTTAAAGATTATGATTACATTGGGTCCACTTGGAAATTCCAGGATAATCTATCATAAAGTCAGCTGATTAGCAACATCAATTCCATCTACAACCCTAATGTTCCTTGTGATGTAACCTAATATATTCACAGGTTATGGAAATTAGGACACGGACACCTTTAGAGGGCCATTATTTTGCCTACCACGTATTTTTGACAAACTTGTGAACCCTCTAGCAATTATGCTGTAGAATTATAAACCTGAATTTCAGGTTATAATCTTAAATTGTCAGCTAAATTCTTAATCTGCACCATTAATATTGCAAAAAAAAATGTTGAAAGTAAAGGTATATTTTTTTCGCACAGGTACAGTTTTAGTTTTTTGTTTGTTTGTTTTTTTCAAAAAAGACCTTTTGGCCGGGCATGGTGGCTCACACCTGTAATCCCAGCACTTTGGGAGGCCGAGGTGGGCAGATCACTTGAGATCAGGAGTTCAAGACCACCCTGGTCAACATGATGAAACCCTGACTCTACTAAAAATACAAAAATTAGCAGGGCGTGGTGGCAGTCGCCTATAATCCCAGCTAGTCAGGAGGCTGAAGCAGGAGAATCAGTTGAATTTGGGAGATGGAGGTTGCAGTGAGCCGAGATCACGCCACTGCACTCAAGCCTGGACAACAGAGCAAGACTCATCTCAAAAAAATAAATAAATAAAAATAAAAAAGACCTGTATACAGCACTTCACAGGATAAAGTATATATCTATATACTACAGGTATTTTGTAAGATATTTTTGAAAACCTTTTGACTCAGTTTTGGTAGACATTATCTTCTTTTAAGAGATGAAGACACATTCAGTGAAGTTACGGGATTTTCTTAGGATGTATATAGTTAGTAATTAAAGCAGCCAGTAGCCAGTGTACAAACCGAAGTATGATTAGAGTTCAGTGTTTATTTTACCACACAATCAAAAATCAACTTCTCATAAGTTTCCAGAACTGCTAACTTGGACAACAAACATCCCTTACTCTGTGACTAAACACCTACAATTTTTTAAACTTTATCTCTCCTCGGAAATCACATGCATTAAAAGAAAAATTAATATATCTGACATATGAACATATTATATCATCATAAAAGTCCCTGTGTGATCAAATATAAATTAAGCCTCCAACCAGAAAACTGTTTCCAATACAATTTCTTCCATGCATACAAATCTCAGCCCCTTCATAATACTAAAATGGAAGCTTCAACAAGATCCCTTAGGCCAAGAGTGTCCAATCTTTTGGCTTCCCTGGGTCACAGTGAAAGAAGAATTGTCTTGGGCCACATACATAATACACTAACAATAGCTGATGAGCTTAAAAAAAAATAAAAATCACAAAAAAACTCATGGTTTGTTTTTTTTTTTGAGACAGAATCTCTGTAGCCCAGGCTGGAGTGCAGTGGCGGGCGCAAGATCTCGGCTCACTGCAAGCTCCGCCCCCCGGATTCACGCCATTCTCCTGCCTCAGCCTCTCCGAGTAGCTGGGACTACAGGCACCCACCACCACGCCCAAAAAACTCATGATGTTTTAAGAAAGTTTACAAATTTGTGTAGGGCTGCATTCAAAGCCACCCTAGGCCACATGCAGCCCACAGGCCAAAGGTTGGACAAGCTAGCCTTAGGTTCAGGGTAAAAACTAAACTTTCATTCACTGCCTTGAATATCACTATTTTCTGCATACCAATGAAGAACCGCCACCAGAAATTAATAGAATTGATCTAGTCATAAACAAGCAACCAATCTTATCCTCTCTTTCCTTGTATTTGTGGTGCCACGCCTGGAAAACAGTAAAGCAGAAGGGTTAGAAACACAGGCTTCAACTCAAAGGCCAACTCTAATCAACTGGTATAGGCTACTGAAGTGCTAAGCTGATAAGAATCATGAAGCCCTAATTCCTGCCAAGAGCACAGGGCATGAGAAACAAAAGCAGGAGCACCAGGTATCTGCCATCCACAATAGGGCAGATGCTTTGGAACTGAGCAGATCTGGGCTCATATCCTGACTTTGTCACTCACTAATTCTATGACAGTGAACATGTTACTTTATCTCTCAGGGTCTTCCTTTCTTCTTCTGTAAAATGGGGATAGTAATAACCTCTCTTATAGGTTACAATGAGAATTAAAGTATAGAACTTATGAATGCCCAAAACGGAAGACCTTATATACAGTAAGTGCTCAATAAACGCTTGTTATTATTAGCTGGGGTTTTTGTTTTGTTTTGCTTGTTTTTTTGGAGTGCAGTGGTGCAATCACAGATCACTGCAGCCTCAACTTCCCAGGCTCCAGTGATCCTCCCACCTCAGCCTCCCAAGTAGCTGGGACTATAGGTATGTGTCACCACACCCAGCTAATTTTTAAATTTTTTATAGAGATGGGGTTTCACCATATTGTCTAAGCTGGTCTTGGACTCTTGGGTTCAAGCAATCCACCTACCTCGGCCTCCTAAAGTACTGGGATTATAAGCATGAGTCACTGTGCCCAGCCTGATTTTTTCTATTTTATGTTTGTTTATTTATTTATTTATTTATTTATTGAGACGGAGTTTCGCTCTTGTCACCCAGGCTGGAGTGCAGTGGCACCATCTCAGATCACTGCAACCTCTGTCTCCTGGGTTCAAGTGATTCTCCTGCCTCAGCCTCCCGAGTAGCTGGCATTACAGGCACACGCCACCATGCCCGGCTAATTTTTGTATTTTTAGTAGAGACAGGGTCTCACCGTGTTGGCCAGATTGGTCTCGAACTGATTTTTTCTATTTTAACCTCAAGTAAAAATATTATTGCCAACATAAATCTATAATTTTAGAAAATACAAAATCATACAGTTTATAATGTTCTTGAAGCATACCATTTTCTTCACCAATTTTATCCTTTTAAATAAGCACTCATTTACTTTGGATAGCTTAGATCAAGGTTTGCTGTTGTTTCTTTGTACCTAATTTTTGCTCTAAATGAAACTGAATAAAATATAAAATACCAGAGCATGTAAAAACATAAGTATTGTTCCATAAAAGTTTGTTTCTCATATGTGGGGAAGGGGGCACTGAGAGGGATCCCAATGTATGTAGGTAGTTCTGTGACTAAGGATGCAGTTACAGAGTAAAATATACCCTAGCCTGTGTATATACACTTTAGCAGTCCATTAAGTTGGACTTCAGAATCTCTACCAGGTGCAAAAAAAAAAAAAAAAAAAGAGATGGAATAAAAAGGATAAAATATTTTTATTCCCTTCAATCAATTCTACCAATTTTCCTTCACAAGCAATAAACCAGTCAACTAATACATCTCGAGCAGAAAATGACTTCCTCTCAAGCTTCCCCTTCTCAAGAGAGTTGATCTCAGAGATTAGATTAGAGATAGGCAGACAAACGGAGCCTTCTACCTTGTCAGGAATCCCCAAGACCAGCACACATTCGAAGATTGATATATAGCTCAGAATTTCACAGTGATGTAGTAAGAATACACAGCTGGACCATAAGAGAAAAAGACACAGAGAAATCTGGGCACAAGCTTCCTTATCCTCTCTCCCTCCTGTGAGGGGATGCTGACGCGTGCTGCTTTCTCCAACAACAAAAAAAGCGGTAACACGTGTGCAATGTTTCTCTCAGGGAAGCTCATTAGAAACTCAGTGCCCAAAGCTGTGTTTTGTTTTGTTTGTTTTGGTTTGTTTTGGTTTTGTGACAGAGTCTCCCTCTGTCGCCCAGGCTGGAGAGCAGTGGTGCCATCTCGGCTTACTGCAAACTCTGCCTGCCAGGTTCAAGCGATTCTCCTGCCTCAGCCTCCCAAGTAGCTAGGATTACAGGCACATGCCACCACACCCAGCCAATTTTTGTATTTTTAGAAGAGACAGGGTTTCACCATGTTGGTCAGGCTGGTCTTGAATTCCTGACCTCGTGATCCACCGCGCCTCAGCCTCCCAAAGTGCTGGGATTACAGGCATGAGCCACTGCACCCGGCCCCAGTGCCCAAAGCTTTTATTGGGGATTTGACAGGATGATCACTCAGGCACCCTCTGCCTTAGCAGTGGAACAAAATTCCAGATTCCTAGAAGGAAAGCTGGTGTTCTCAGAAACATCTGAGGCACAGCCAACCAGCCTTATCAGACAGAGAAGGGTGGGAACACTCCCAAAATCCAAGTTCCCAGATACTAGCCAAGGGCAAGCTGTCCACGCAGGCCTTTCTAAAGATAGTAATTTCAGGCCTGCTATGTTAACTCTTTTCTGCACAGAGAGAAACCTTTTTTCAAAGTCCCATCCATACATAAAAGTAGCTATTTCTAACAGCCTTGTAGGCCTTGTACCATTTAAGGGCTTCTTTAAAAGATGGCACTATACATATCCAGTAGATCTGAAACATTCCAAAATAGACTGAAAAATAGAAGGCTTTAGTCAATCTATCTGTTCTCAACCAGTGTTTCTTTCTGATATTAAGTGACAGTGGACACTTCCTTTCATATCTCTTACCCAGAACTCCTCGGGCTGCGCTGTCTAGAGTCCCTCCGTGCCCAATTTTCAAAGTCTGCTTTTTCCTCTTGGTCCATTCTGGACAAGGCATTCCAGCTTCTACGAGAGAAATGGGGATGAAGAAAAGGTGATTACCAAGACAAATGAAGTAGGATCTCCGTAAACTTGGGAGGAAGAGGGAATGGCATTTTCAAAACAAAAAGTATTATACAAACTTTACATGTTGAGACTATGACCTCATTACTAGCAAAGAAAAGATTTTAAAATAGACATTCCCTAAATTATAAAGAAAGAGTATTCCAAAATTAGCTATCAAGACAGTAGAATTCATTCTCTAAGAGAAAAACGGCATTTTTAAAAGGTGGGTAAATATCCAAGCTAACCCGCAAAAATCTAGTAAATTCTTGGTAGTGGTGGGCTGTTAGAGAATCACGAAAAGAAGTTAATTTTTATATAGAAAGATACTTTTAAAAGTCCTCAATTTCCATTTCTAAATCTCTTCCATGGTCTTTGCTGCTATCTCCAGCTACCTAACATTGCGAGTACATCTCATGCAGGGCTACTTCTAAATACACTAAATTCCCAAACTCCCTGTATTCGCTGTCTCCCTCTCCTAACCAAAATTTTCAATTCATTAAAGAAGAGAATCTAGGCCGGGTGCAGTGGCTCACACCTGTAATCCCAGCACTTTGAGAGGCCGAGGCGGGCAGATCACGAGGTCAGGAGATCAAGACCATCCTGGCTAACATGGTGAAACCCCATCTCTACTAAAAATACAAAAAATTAGCCAGGCGCGGTGGTGGGTGCCTGTAGTCCCAGCTATTTAGGAGGCTGAAGCAGGAGAATGGAGTGAACCTGGGAGGCGGAGTTTGCAGTGAGCTAAGATCGTGCCACTGCACTCTAGCCTGGGCAACAGAGCAAGACTCCGTCTCAAAAAAAAAAAAAAAACGAAGGAAGCGAATCTCAACAAAACGTTACACGGAAAGCAGCTAAGATTAAGTTGCACCTTAACTTCCTAAGCATTTAGATTTTTAAAAAGAGGATGCCAGCCTGGCTTATCTCATATTCCTGTTGTAAATATAAAGTGAGCCGGGCACAGTGGCTCATGCCTGTAATCCCAGCACTTTGGGAGGCCGAGATGAGTGGCTCACTTGAACCTGGAAGTTTGAGACCAGCCTGGCCAACACAGGGAAACCCTGTCTCTACCCAAAATAAAACACAAAAATTAGCTGGGCATGGTGGTGTGCACCTATAGTACCAGCTACTGGAGAGGCTTAGGTGAGAGGACTGCTTGAGCTCAGGAGGCAGAGGTTGCAGTAAGCCAAGATTGTGCCACTGTATTCCAGCCTGGGCAACAGAGTGAGATCCTGCCCTGTTTAAAAAAAAAAAGAAAAAGATAATGCAAAATAATGTTACTTGAAAGTACTTTGGGGAGACAGAGCCAGTGCTTCCTTCTGGATAAATATAAATTGTTTTGATGATGGCATATAACATACTGAGAGAGTGTTGGCTATTAGACTTCAAGTGAGAAAGAAGAGAAAAGCAGGAACTGCTATATTGATCTATACCTGCCCCCAAGCCCATCAAACCTTCCTTATCAACACTGACACTGAGCAGAAAGAAAATAAAGCAAACAAAACGAAAAGAGTGGACAGAGAAGGGAGGAGGGAAAACAAAGCAACAGTGGAAATGCAGAAGCCAGATTAAATGGCCAAAAGGTTATGCTGAGTGGCTCAGCCTCCCAACAAAATTACCACGCTACTGAGTCAGAACCATGGTCTCTGGAACACCCTGGCGTCATTCTCTAATTATGACATCACCATACTTAGAAGGGTATGGTTGTCTGCTTTGACATAAACTTCTAAGGCCAGACCTCGGTTTCAAACCCTTGACCTGTCACTTGCAATCCATCATGGATCTCTCACTCATAAATTGACAGAAACCTTTTGGGGAACTCTTTATATTTTCAACTTGACACCCCTTGGAGTAAGAAGGCCCCATAAATATACTATCTTCCCTTTGTGCCCAAATATACCTCCTTCTAACTTGCAGACATACTGCCTCTACTATATAAAGTTGGGAATTTGGTTCACCCCACTGAACTAAGTATTTGTGGACTTTTATTATTTTCTAGCTATATAATTCTGGTACACTTAGGGCTTTGAAGGATCCCAACAGACAAAGAATAGGGATTGTAGTATAACAGGAATCAATGCAAAGAAAGACAAGGAATGGTATTAGAGAACACAACCACTGATTGTGGTTGTCAAACATGGCATTAGAATGTCTTTAAGAACCTTCCCAAGGCCGGGAGCAGTGGCTCATGCCTGTAATCCCAGCACTTTGGGAGGCTGAGGTGGGTGGATCACCTAAGGTCGGGAGTTCAAGACCAGCCTGACTAACATGGAGAAACCCCGTCTGTACTAAAAATACAAATCAGCCAGAGGTGGTGGTGCATGCCTGTAATCCCAGCTACTTGGGAGGCTGAGGCAGGAGAATCACTTGAACCCGGGAGGCAAAGGTTGCGGTGAGCCGAGATTGTGCCATTGCACTCCAGCCTGGGCAACAACAGCAAAATTCCATCTCAAAAAACAAAACAAAACAAAACAAAACAAAAAAACTTACCAAGTAATTCTGACAGCCAGTTACAATGACATTTGGAAAGCCCTAGCCTAACTAACATAAATACAGAATAGGCCAATCACAAGCAATATAGAAATCGAGGATAATGAGAATGTCTCTAGCTAAAGGTTCTAGCCTAGCAACAGCCTTGAAACAATCATTTTAACCAAGATTCAACAAGAAACTTCAGTTCTTAGAGGCAGATTAGCCAGAAAGCCAGAATATGGCTTTGTCAGAAACTTGTCTGAAAGAATGGTAATCATTACCTTAAGGATAAAAAAAAAAGAAACCCAGAGTTTAACTAACCAATCAGGAAAGCAGCAGTTCTATGAAGGAAAACTAAAAAACTATGATGACACCACAATACATATCCTTGATGCAATTCCTCACTTTGACGTCCTCTGTATGACCCATCCTTTCAGGCAACAAAGCAAAACTTTAATAAAAGAATGAGTAGTCGTGATACGGGAATTAAACATCTGCAGGAGTGTACCTATTTGCCCATAAACATTTAAATCTGTACTGTCAGTTATAATTCCCATCAGAATAATTTGTTTTTGCATTTTTTTTAAGTGTAAAGTTTTCCATGGGACACCAAACAATGTAAGAAAGTCCCTGTACTGGTTTAATGGCGAGACAGAATACGGCCAAACTCTGGAGGGCCTTGAATAACCTAGCTAACTAGTTTTACCACCACAAGGTGCAGAAATTACTAGGCTATCAGCTCAGTTAAGGTAAGAGACAGTATCTTTCATCTTCCAAGTCTCTATAGGCTAGCATAGACCTGGCTTATTGTATATGTCCAATGAACCTAAGGATCCTGGATGCTTTATGTGTGAAATCATCCAAGCTGATTAACGGGGTGATTCTTTAGGCTTTTCTAGTATTTTCCCAGTGTACGTGAATAAACGAATCAATAAAATGAACACTCTCAGCTTAGTGGCCAAGTTATATTTAGCGTTCCTCAAATGTGGTCCATAAACTACTTACACTGGAATCACCTGGAGCAACTATTTAGAATTGCAGTTTCCTAAAAATACCCCGAACTCTCCGAATCACAATCTCGGACACGGCAGGGATTAGGAATCTGTATTCGTACAAGATACTAAGTAATTGTTAGGCCCACTAAAATGTGAAAACGACTATATTAAGTCTTGGTTAACGAAGTATATCTGCATCTCCAATACATTTTGAGGAATGCAACTTTAGGGGTGCAGAGCCAGTACTTCCTTTTGGGGTTCATCCACATGAACCCAACAAAAGCCTCCTGACGGATCGATCAGATTACAGAAAATAGGTCTGCACGCCCAAGGGCAGGGTTTTATTGTGTAAGTATGGGTTTTTTTCCTCCCGTTGAGAACTACAACTGCCAAGTAGGCTACAAGAGTTCGTGCCAGGGCAAGTCCAAGCCCGAGATGCCCGAGATTCCTGTCCAGAGCTAATTCAAAGGTCATTCTCCCTTTCTCCTCCTTTTGTCTCTTGAATCACGAGCGTCGCAAAAAGCCTAATGTGCTTCCCCTCTCGCAGCGGCCGCCTCAGCCTGGTCCCCACCCGGGCTGCAGTACCTGCCAGCAGCTTCTCCTTCAACCGATTCAGCAGCTCGGCTGAAGTGGGCCCTTTGGGCTTGTGCACGGCGAACACGCCGCTCAAGGACAGCAGCTTGGTGGCCAAAGCGGCCTTGGAGACCCTGGCTTCGGATCCGGTCCTGGCCGCGGCCGCAACCACCGTGGCTGCAGCCCTTGCTGGCGGGGTCGCAGCCATTGCTGCGACCCTTCCTGCAGTTTCAAGGACAGGGGATGTGTCTGTTTTCAAAGACGACGAAGACACCACCCCCGCCTCAGAAGCGGCCATACTTTCGTAGCCCAGACTTGTTTCATCGCGGAGATGCACGCTGATGATGCAACAAGAATGCGCCTGACAGGACCCTCTTCCTCATACCGCGAAGCTGCGCAGAACGGAGAGGTCGCAAGGACTTGTGGGAATTGTAGTCCGTGGCCTTCCCATATAGACCAAGAGCTTGCTGTGCCCTTGTACTTTAAATAGAAAATTTTAAATGTTGACTTTTCCTGAGGCTTGTGAAGATCCATGGCTTCCTGGGCTCACTGCTTCATTGACTGTATTGTGCTCTTACATTCAGGTTCAGAATTAGAAGACATCCAAATGTGAGCTCTATTAGAGCAAGGAACTTACATACCACATTAACTGAGACATTTCCAAATGCCTCACATGTTGTAGGCACTTAAATAAGTATTTGAAAACGTATAAATAAGTATGAATTCTTCAAATTCCCCGAAGAAACCAAGCCAATGGTAAATCACTTGAGCTTATTTTGATACTCTTCAGGCACTCCTGTTCACCCTCCCCAAACCCCCACTGCCCCCACTACAATTTTTAATAATTCTGATTTTGAATATCAGCTCTTCTGTGGGTTGAATTCCTTAGTACACATTGCTTAGATATCAAAAGGCATTCTTGCAATTCATAAACTTTAAACTACTTTCCATTTGAGACCTTCTCCCTAAAAGTTATTCACTCCCCAACAAGATTGAGGAATATTGTTTTGATTCCAGCACAAGGCAGAGTGGAGAAAAATTACTTCTGCACCAGATACATTAAATGCTATCATAAGTACTGTGAGACAGATAAAGTCCGCCCTCATTGTTTTTTAGGTTTCTTTACAACCACTGTTTCTCCTCATCATACTCTTGGACTTTAATATCTAGTATTTTAGTGATGCCCCTTAGCTGCTCACAATCACCAGTTATGGGGTCCCATTTGAACTTGCACCCATTCGTGCAACAAACACATGGCAGAACAATTTATTAAAAGGAAAAAAAAAAATCTTTGAGGGGGTTTTTTCAGGGTGGAAAGCTGAAACTCCTAGAAGGAAGTCACCTACTCTTGTGGTCTATTATAAAAGCCTAAGCTAACTGAAAAGATTGGCATATCACAAGATTAGTGGACACCTGGCCCTGCTTCAAGATGTTAATTTTTCCAGGAAGATGTTGTGACTTCAGAAGGGATGACTGCACCCAAAGGAGCATGGTGTCCATTAGCCTCAGGAAAGAGTTCTCTGTTCTTGTGCCATGGAAGCAGAGAGCCAGGGACTTGCAGGGAAGGTTGCAAGGCTTCATCAATGATGACTGGATGCCTCCAAGGCGCTTGGAGATTAGAGGCCTTTTCCCAATTGTCCGGACATCAGCAAGCCTCCCTATTTCTCTTGTGGCTCTGGGGGATGAGGGATGCAGAGGGAGAGCAGAACTAGGGGTAACATATGATGCTTATATTTGAATTTTCTATCAGCCCAGTGTAGGACCAGAGTTAATTTGATTTAAAGAAAATGAAGAAATCTATATCTCTTACACATTTGATTTCCGGGATGCTAGGACACAACAAAATTAATGCTACTCTGCTATCATATCAGCATTCTTGGGATCAGAAGCACCAAGCTTTGTTTTTCTAAGGTAACCAACATCTCCCACATTGGGCAGGCCTTGAATTCACAGGTTTTCTTGCTCCAATACATGTATGAGTTTGGGCTCTTTGGTCAACAGAAAAGTGATTCATACCAGCTTGGGGGGCACAGGGGGAGACGATTTATCAGAAATACACTGGCACACTATTCAGAACCTAGAAAGTTCTCTGTCTCTGGCTGCACGTCCTTCTTTTATGCTACTCACTTGTGTCTTTTTTTTTTTTTTTTTTTTTTTTGAGACAGACTTTCACTCTTGTTGCCCAGGCTGGAGTGCAGTGGCACAATCTCAGCTCACCGTAACCTCCGCCTCCAGGGTTCAAGTGATTCTCTTGCCTCAGACTCCTGAGTAGCTGGGATTACAGGCTTGTGGCACCATGCCCAGCTAATTTTGTATTTTGAGTAGAGACGGGGTTTCTCCATGTTCGTCAGGCTGGTCATGAACTCCCAACCTCAGGTGATCTGCCTGCCTCGGCCTCCCAAAGTGCTGGGATTACAGGCACGAGCCATCACACCCGGCCCACTTGTGTCTTTATTCTTTTTTCCTGTTTCTAACAGGCCTTTTACTCTAACTCTTCATTCTACATCCTTGTTTTAAACCATCCTATTTTGATCCAATTCCAAAAATCTTCTGGATGAAGTCACTCCTGACCACCTATAGAATATAATACCTCACTCTTTCTGTCCCTCTACCATGGCACTTTCCTAGCTAACTTTCTGGCTTTATTTTTTTCCATGGCACATCTCACCTGACATACCATAAATATGATTTGGATGTTGGTTCCCTCCAAATCTCATGTTGAAATGTGATTCCCAGTGTTGGAGGCTGGGCCTGGTGGTAGGTGATTGTATCATAGGAATGGACCCCTCATGAATGGTTTAGCGCCATCCCCTTGGTGACAAATGAGTTCTCACTCAGTTAGTTCATGTGAGAGCTGGTTGTTTAAGAGTCTGGGACCTCCCTGCCCTTGCTCTCTTGCTCCTACTCTCAGCCATATGACATGCCTTCTCCCCATTCACCTGCTATGATTGGAAGCTTCCTGAGGCCCTCACCAGAATTAGATGCCCACACCGTGCTTCCTCTACAACCTGCAGAACTGTGAGCCAATTAAGCTTCTTTTCTTTATAAATTACCCAGTCTCAGATATTCCTTTATAGTAACATAGATGGACTAATACATACCACATATTTTACTAATTTTGTTTGATGTCTGATGCCTTCTATCAGAATATCAGCTTCATGCAGACAGGAATATTTTATTCATTGCTATATCTCCAGGGCCTAGAATAGCGTCAGACATAGCACTCAATAAATACTGGGTTGTTTCGTTTTGTTTTGTTTTTTTGAAACGGAGTTTTGTTCTTGTTGCCCAGGCTGGAGTGCAATGGCACAGTCTCTGCTCACTGCAACCTCCACCTCCTGAGTTCAAGTGATTATCCTGCCTCAGCCTCCCAAGTAGCTGGAATTACAGGTGCCCGCCACCACACCTGGCTAATTTTTTTGTATTTTTAGTAGAGACAGACGGGGTTTCACCATGTTGGCCAGGCTGGTCTTGAACTCCTGACTTTAGGTGATCTGCCTGCCTCAGCCTCCCAAAGTACTGGGATTACAGACATGAGCCACCATGCCCAGCCAATAAATATTGTTGAATAAATGAATGAATGAAACTTCTATAAAGGCAGGTGTGATGGTTAATACTGAGTGTCAACTTGCTTGGATTGAAGGATGCAAACTATGGCTCCTGGGTGTGTCTGTGAGGGTGTTGCCAAACGAGATTAATATTTGAGTCAGTGGGCTGGGAGAAGCTGACCCATCTCCATCTGGGTGGGCCCCATCTAATCAGCTGCCAGCACAGCTAGAATAAAGCAGGCAGGAGAAGATGGAAGAGCAGACTTGCTGAGTCTTCCAGCCTTCATCTTTCTCCTGTGCTGGATGCCTCCTGCCCTCAAACATCAGACTCTATGTTCTTTGGCTTTTGGACTCTTGGGCTTACACCAGTGGTTTTCCAGGGGTTCTCAGATCTTCGGCCACAGACTGAAGGCTCCACTGTCAGCTTTTGAAGTTTTGAGACTCGGACTGGCTTCCTTGCTTCTCAGCCAAGCAGACAGCCTATTGTGGGACTTCAGCTTGTGATCCTGTGATTTAATACTCCTTAATAAACTCCCCTTCATGTATGTCTACCCTATTAGTTCTGTCCCTTGAAAGAACCCTGACTAAAACAGCGAGTTAGTGCCTGTTCCCAGAACAGTGGAGTGCTGAACACATAAAATAATAGATGTGAGTCACAAGTGTAGCTTACCACACCTGGCTTCAATTTCCATTATCTCATTTTACATATATGGAACTGAGGCAAAGAGAATAATATCACCTAAAGCCATACAATAAGACTCTACCTTTCTAGACCAGCTTCCATGCTGCCTTCAACCACCCATGTACCTCAAAGGGTCGTTAATTAATAAGATTCAAAAATTAGCTACTGCAAATTTGTTACTAGCTCCCCCATGGCTGCATTCCTGGGGCACTTCTCTGATCCCTGTCACAGGCATGTATGCCTGGGAAAGCTGTTCTTCACAAAGGCTTGTTCAAATGTTGTTCACCTGTGCAGCTTTCTGTGGATGGTAGAATCAGAGAAAGTAGCAAATGATGAGTGCTTTTAGACCACATAGTCCAAGTCCTTCATTTAAAAAAAGAAGCACGAAAAGGTATTCCTGAAAACCAGGGCGAGAAAGCTGAGTATGCTCAAATCTGTGTGCAGACTTGAGAAAGACATAGTTTTAAAGTCCAGAGAAAAGGATGAACATGTTCCATCTTTTCATGATTTCCATAATGAAATTTGAGAGAGCTGGAACGCTTTTAAAAATAACTTCTGTTATGCAATTGAAAATTCTCCTAACAGGGAAGAAAACGGTAAGGTAATTAAAGAAACCAGTGGCTGGTTGCACAAGAACTCGCTATGAACTGAAGAGTCTAAAGGAAATATGATATCTTTAGAAGTAGGCTTCTAGAAAATTTTACTTTCTAAGGTACAAATACCTGTAATGTTTTGATTTTGACCATACGTTCCTTTTGTAATTAGGAAAAATAATAGCAACAAAATAAATCTTAACATTAAGTAAAGAATATGCTTTTATTTTTTTTGAAAAAGGAAGGGTAGATTAAAAAAAAAACTAATACCAGGAATCATCACAAACATGTAGGAGTAAGGCCAGAAAAGCTGACATTCAATTGATCTGGGAATAGGAAAACATCCCAGAGAGAGTGGAACAAAACAAAACTGAACTTTTAAAAAAGATGGAAAAAGAGATAGATTTACTGCTTAAGGCCAATAAGATAAAGATGATGGAAGACAAATGCCAAGCAAAGCTCTGACTTTTCCTGTCTTCTTCATCAAAGAGAATAATTTTTGGATGGAAATGGAAAAAGCAAACAATTGATAAAAAGAGAATGGTGTCCATAAGGGTGAAAAGATTGGAAGAGGATATCTCTTTGGACTAGCTGAGATGAGATCTCCTGACCTCAACAATTATATCTCAGGGTTGGGGGAGAGGGGAAATATGGGAACTTACAAAAGGGATTGCTTAGGGAAACAGACTTTTGCTAAACATCCACTACGTGCTGACATAGCGCTTTCTTATAATTTCTATAGCAATTCTCAAGTTATACTTGTGAAGAAAATAAAGTGTAGGCTGGGTGCTGGAACTTCACTACAAGGGAGATGTTATTATTATTATCCCCATTTTATAGGTGAGGAAACTGAAACTAGATAAGATTAGATAATATGACCAAGGACACATTGCTAACATAGAGTAAGTGGATATGTCAGGAGTTCCCAAGACCAATCTCAGGCTGGCTTCACTAGAAAAACTCAAGGATTCAGAAAAGCTATAATACTCATGGTTATAGTTTCTTATAGTGAGCGGGTACAGATTAAAATCAGCAAAAGGCAAAGTACGTGGGATGAAGGCCAGTTATCCTCTCTCAACTGACACATGCACCGTGCTTAATTCTCCCAGCACTGAAGTGTGACAAAGGTGTATGAAGTGCTGCCAATTAGGGAATCTCACCTGAGCCTTGACATCCAGAGTTTTTATTGGGGATCAGTCATGTAGACACAGTGCCTCCATGACTGACCTTAGGTACTCAGTCTCTAGTCCCCTAGAGATCAAACTGATAACAGCAGTAGCTCAGGGCCTTAGGTACACAAAAACGTTTTTATCAGGCAGGATACTCCATGGGCTCAGAGATTGTCTCCCAGGAGCCAGTAAAGGGTCAGTCATTTCTTTGAAATGTGCAGAACTTGAGTACCCCAAGCTCACTGTCTGTATTAGTCAGGGTTCTCTAGAGGGACAGAACTAATAGGATAGAGGTATATATAAAGGGGAGTTTATTAAGGGGAAGTGACTCACACAGTCACAAAGTAAACTCCCTCTATAGGCTCAAGCTGAGGAGCAAGGAAGCCAGTAGTGGCTCAGTTCGAGTCTCCAAATGTCAAAAGTAGGGAAGCTGACAGTGCAGCCTTCAGTCTGTGGCCGGTGGCCCAAGAGCCCCTGGCAACAACTGGTGTAAGTCCAAGAGTCCAAAAGCCAAAGAACGTAGAGTCTGATGTTTGAGGGCAGGAAATATCCAGCACAGGAGAATGATGAAGGCTGGAAGACTCAGAAAGTTGGCTCCTTCCACCTTCTTCTGCCTGCTGTTTCTAGCCGTGCTGGCAGCCGGTTGGATGGTGCCCACCCACAGTGTGGGTGGGTCTTCCTGAGGGTGGGTATTCTCCCAGTCCACTGACTCAAATGTTAATCTTTTCTGGCCACACCCAGAAACACCCAGATACTCCCAGAAACCATACTTTGCATGCATCCATCCAATCAAGTTGACACTTAATATTAACCAACACATGGCCTTAACCCTTTAGTGCACAGTAAAGAAGCTGGCACTGGAACCCCTGCCTCCTCCAAATCCTTCAAAGCCTGCTATACCCACTGCCAAAGATCTTAGAGCAAAACTGAAGAATTACCTCTGGAGTAATTTCAGAAGACACAAATTGGGTACATATTTCAATTTTCAAAAGGAATTGAAGCCAGATTCAGTGAACTACAAGCAATAAATGAGGGCAAAATTCTAACATAAGTTCCTTATAAGATAGTTGTATAGGCTGGGCCTGGTGGCTCGTGCCTGTAATACCAGCACTTTGGGAGGCTGAGGCTGGCAGATCACGACGTCAGGAGTTCAAGACAAGCCTGGCCAGCATGGTGAAGCTCCGTCTCTACTAAAAATACAAAAATTAGCCAGGTGTGGTGGTGGGTGCCTGTAATCCCAACTACTCGGAAGGCTGAGGCAGGAGAATTTCTGGAACCAAGGAGGCAGAGGTTTCAGTGAGCCAAGATCGCACCATTGCACTCCAGCCTGGGGGATGAGAGTGAAACTCTGTCTCAAAAAAAAAAAAAAAATAGTTGTATAGAAAGGAAGTTGTGGTCATAAAAAACCAGAATGGGTTATTAATTCCACAAACATTTATCAAGAATCTACTATGTATAAAACGTTGGGGATTCAGCAGTACAGAGTTTGGAATTCTGCAAATGTGTTTTGAGCTTCTGTGCCAGATGTAAAAGGAAAAGTTCCTACCCTCAGAACTCCTTTTAAACAAGTTATGTTATACTAACACAGCTCCTTCTTTGATAAGTTTACTAGACTGGTAAGTGAAGGAAATCAGCAGGTATGGTTTACCTGCACTTAAGCAAACTATTTGGTAAGGTTTATAATGATATTCTTAAGAACAAGATGATGAAATGTGGGCATTGTAGGGAAAATTACATGGAATATCCACTGGGAAAGGATGCTGTTTAATGGATTAATGTCACTCAAAAGAGATTTTTGGTGTTTTGTAACAGGGCAGCATCTGGGGCCCTGTTCTGACCAAAAATTTAAGTATCGTGGACTTGGATAAAGCTATAGAAAGTATGTTTACATCATTTACCATTGACAAGAAGCTAGGAAAAAAGAGTAAGCACATTTGAGAACAGAAAGACCTTCCAGAATGGTAAATTCTGAGCACTTAGCATATGTCAGCCATGGTGATTAGCACAATTCATTTAATCCACATGCAACCGAATTTTTACAGAGATGGACCATTAGGCCCTCACATGTGAATGCTGAAAAACAATTTTCAAGATCAGGTCATAGAAAATATAGGTTAGAATCAACCTAAATGAAAAGTCTTGAGGATTTCAGTCTAGAATGAGCCTTACATGAGTGCAATATAAGCTTTGTGTGAATATAAAATGGCCACCAAAACAGTGAATGTGATCTTGACAGCAATAACAGGTTCATCGTGTCTAGAATGAGGGCGTTGTTATCAGGTCCTGATAACATAACATGGCTGACTCTCTGCAACAGTTCATATTCCAGGTCTTTGTCTGTCTCAAAGACGTCTTGTCCTCTGCTTTTGTTAAAAAAGCAATCTTGGCTGGGCACGGTGGCTCACGCCTGTAATCCCAGCACTTTGGAAGGCTGAGGTGGGAGGATCACGAGGTCAGGAGTTGGAGACCAGCCTGGCCATCACAGTGAAACCCTGTCTCTACTAAAAGTACACAAAAATTAGCTGGGCGTGGTGGCGGGCACCTGTAATCCCAGATACTCAGAAAGCTGAGGCAGGGGAATTGCTTGAACCCAGGGCGGAGGTTGTAGTAAGCCGAGATCGTGCCATTGCACTCCAGCCTGGGCAACAGGTTGAGACTCTATCTCAAAAAAAAAATTAATATTAGTGATTTCAACACAATATTAACACCTGATAATCATTTGCTGTGTCACTCCTCTAGGGGTATTTGCATTTTTGCCGAGGGATCCCGAAGACAGTGGCCCGGATTAGGTAGGGCAGACACTTGTGGACATGGAGACACTCTGATGCTTGCCAAACATGCTCAACCTACATTTTCTTGACAGTTTCTTCCATTAAGCTATACCAGTACCTCTTTATGGCATTGTCAACCCATGTCCATTCAAATAAATTACTGTTCCTATCTCAGCTGACTCATTTGGCAGCAAAAACTAGTCCACCTGCCAGTGCATTCACTGGCTCACACAACCCTCTCTATCAAAAAGTATACAGCACATTTTCACATTAATAAGCAAAAAGAGACAGCATATCCTCTCTCCCTCAGCGTAGGAGTTTGGAGTAAGACAAATGTGAACATTTTAAAGGGCAAAGAGGTGGAAATGAGGGGACAGGATGCAGAAGCCTGGGAGGATAAAGATATTTTACAACATATAAAAATACGAGTACTAGAATTTTTTCCTTTTTAGTCCATAAAGAAATCCCTGTAATTACTCCTGAGCCCTCAGAACATTCATTCATGGGGCATAATCGATTCTCTACAATGTATAGAATGTTATACAGGGACATTCAGGGCATTTAATAAAGTCTCAAATTAAATTGATATATACAATTACAAAAATTGAATTTTTATTAAATTGCATTAATATAAATATTTATAATATAACATATATTAAATATGTGTGATTATATATGTTGGATACATTACAAATACAATAGAACAGACTGCTCTGGAATTGGTCAAATGTTGTCTTTAATGCTGCCAAAATAACACAGTAGCTATGACTGTTTTTATGTTATTTAACATTCATTTGTATAACAAATGTTTATTATGCAATTGCTCAGTAATGGACACGTGAGATAACTTTCATATTGAGCACTGCTGCAAACAGAGGCATTCTTATAAACAGTTTGGAGAAGTGCTATCAGTATCTGTTCTTGAGTAGGCTCTGAGGATTTGGAATATTTAAAACCATTTTATATTCACATTTCGAAGATAACGAACAAATTGTCTTCCTTGATTAATCTACACTATCATAGGTTGGGGAAATGTCCTTCTGTGACTTCAGTTTTCTTTAAACATTTAATAATATTCTTCACTTGAGGAAGGGTTTAAGGCCGGCTTCAGAGACAGATGTGATGGATGTCTCCCATTACCAGGTTGAATGAAAAGCCTCTTATTTAGCATTGTCTATGCCTAGAGGCGAACCAAGGAAGAAGGCTTTACCCTCTGTCATTTTTTATCTCAAAACTGAAAGCTTCAACCTTTCCTATTACTACTTAATTGGATTTAGAAAATCGTGATCTTCTTTTTAAATATTTTACAGGCTTTTACATGTAAAATTGATGGGGGTGGGGGTGCTGGCTGGTTTGGATATGTTCCTTCTAATCTGTGATTTGGTATCTATTCCACAATTTAAAAAACATCTGAATGTTTTGGCCAAGTTAGAAAATAAAAATATGTTCTCATCCTTGGAGCCAAGGCATATCTGCCTAAGTGTCTTGATTTTTATGGTTAGCTTTAAGTAGAGAAAAATATTTTAAAAAGCAAATCTTGATTACCAACCCCAAAATTACTTTTTACTCTTCACATTGGATTGCAGATTATTACTCTATGAACTTCATTATTATGAAGAATAATAATGAAGAATATACTAATAATGAAGAATATAATGAAGAATAACTCAAGAATAAGTTCTGACCTACACTCACATCTTATATCCAAAATACACGTTATTTTCTGACTTCTTTTCTATTTTACTCTCGTACTTTTCAACAGCACTAATTAACCATGAACGCCTGATCCTTTATCACCCAGAAATAAAATTTACTTCTACTTTACAGAGTTTCTAAAGAGAAAGAAAACAATACTTTCTTAGTTCATTTAAGACCACACTCAAAACTCAGTGTTGCTGGGGTTTGATCTGTTTCTTAATCTGTACCACGGGAACTTAAAGTTCATATCTGGTTTGTGATTGGTCATGACATCTCAGTCAGTAGCTGAACTGATTTATTTTATCCTGTTCTGCTAAAGGGTATATCTCACCTAACAAATTTATCTTTGATAACCAAGAACTATTCCAGGGGGCACAACTCTCATTTTCTCTCTCTCTCTCTCTCTCTCTCCCCTTCCTCTCTCTCTCTCCCTCCCCCCTCTCTCCCCCTCTCTCTCTTTCCTCCTCCCACCTTAAATATATTATATATATATATATATGTTTATATATATAAGGAGAAAGAAAGAGGTGGTATGGTGCAAAAGCGATGCCCATTCAGTAAAAACTGTACTTCAAATATCTACACAATCATTCTGTTTTTCAATTTTAGTACAGTGTTCAATAAATTACATGAGATAGTCAACATTTTATTATGAAATAGGCTTTGTGTTAGATGGCTTTTGCCCAACTGTAAGCTAATGTAAGTGTTCTGAGCACATTTAAGGTAGGCTAGGCTAATCTATGGTGCTCAGTAAATTAGGTATATTAAATGCATTTTTGACTTACGATCTTTTCAATTTATGATGGATTTACTGGGACACAACCCCATCATAAGTCAAGGAGCATTTGTATGTAGTTTTTAGAATAATATTAATATCCTGCTGCTGATATTACGTAATAAATATTCCATATTTTCGGAGAAAGCTGGGATACCTATAGAATCCACAAAGCTACCAGTCTATACAATTCATCAAACAGAAGGGCAAGCTCATATATAAAGTTTTAGTCTTGATCCATTTCAAAGTTTACAGCCAGTCTGTTGTATTAAGCACATATTCATGTCTAATATTTACATATTTCATGGGCATACATTTTATTTTCTGATTACAATGAAGGCACATGTAGTTCACACTCCAGCATATAACAGATAGGGATGCCAGGCAAGCCTTTTTAGACATAGTGTCATTTTATTGAGAGATATCTTATTTTCTGATAAACAGCTTTGAAAGCAGCCATATAGCCTTTGCTTTTCTTCATCTCCCCCACCTTGCAGAGTTTGTCAGTACACCTTTATAACCTGCTGGAAGAGAATTATAATCTGCAGTGTGACTTTGCCAGCCATTAATCTTCCTCCCATTTTAGGGGTCTGAGAGAAGAAATCCCTCGAGCATGTTTTCCCCTGGCCTCTGAGTCATCCTGTTAGTTTCTTTAGTCGTAGATAAAAGAGCAGTCTTGTGCCCCAGAGTTGCTGGTCTCTGGGGGCAGGGCCAGCCACGCAACTGCAGATTTTTCTGTGGTTTCACATTTGTCACCAACCAGCAGAAAATCAACCCTATCAACTCCAATTAAGGTGTCACTGTTGGCAGAAGATGTTTTCACAGCCAGGACACAGCTGTGAAAATAAGGAAATGACACATGCAATTGAAATCTTAAATATATTATCATTCAGGGTCTGGGGGAAGAATTCTGTTAAAAGCTTTCATAAAATAACTTTTTCTGCCAGCAGCAGCATTTTATCATCAGTTGCAATAACTAACTCCTTAAATGCATGACTTCCCTTAGAAGTCATGAATAAGCCAATTCTGATTCCTGGGTACATAAATTGTCCAGGACGTCTCTTCCAAGTACCAAATTATACCTCTATATTCTGCCCAGAGAAGAGCCCTGAGAGAATCTTTTTGCTGTGTGTTATTCCCTGACATACTCCACCATGGTAGGGTAAAGGACACAACTCTGCGTCAATGTCGTGTGTAAATTACACCACTCAAAACTGTCTTCAACGTCTGTCATTCAGTCTCGTGATCAAAATTACTGGAAGGTGCACCAATGTGTCCACATTTCTTTTTTAGCTGAGAAATATAAATTAACACTCAGGAAACATTTTTATCTCGGGGTCATTGGTTACTGATTGGTCCATTCAACATTCATCAAACACCTCTTGAAAACAGAGTCTTTGTTTCAGGTTCCATGCTAAAGAAGTTCTGGGGCAAATATACTTCCTAGAGCTCCCAAGAACAACAGTAGCTGGCCCAGGAAAGGGAAATCATCTATTCTGGGAATCCTAGTGGTATCACTGGAAAATCATATTGGCAATTTATTAACATTATTTAAATGTTACATATTTATATAAACTAGTGCTTCACAAACTACTTGTGGAAAAGGACGAGTTTTTAAAAATGCCCAATCTATTGTACACTCATACTTTTATAAAACACAATGAAAATGAACTACTAAAAATATTAAATTAAAAAAAAAAAAGAAGCTGGGCACAGTGGTGGCTCACATTTGTAATCCCAGCACTTTGGAAGGCAGAGGCAGGTGGATTGCTCAAGCCCAGGAGTTTGAGACCTGCCTGGGCAATATGACGAAACCCCATCTATACAAAAAATACAAAAACTAGCTGGGTTTGGTGGTGTGTGCCTGTGGTCCCAGTTACTTGGGAGGCTAAGGCAGGAGAATCACCTGAGCCTGGGAAGTTGAGGCTGCGGTGAGCTATGATCATGTATGGACTGCAGTCCAGCCCGAGCGACAAAGGGACAAAGGAGACCCTGCCTTAAAAATAAATAAATACATAAAGATTAATTAATTAATTAAAATTTTAAAAGCCCATAATACAATGCCATATTTATTATTATTAAACTGTGTTAAATTCCTATAAAAGTTCTCAAATATTTATTCTCAATTTCTGTATTTAACTCATGACAGACTGAGACATAGTTCACCCACTGGTGCAGGTTTATAGGTCAGGCTTTAAGTAACACGAACTGAACCATTGCCTTTTGTGCTTTATATATCCTTATATGCTTGGATAAATTGAAATCAAACTGAGATGCAAACTTTTTCAAGGAAATTTTGTCTCAGAAGAGGAAAAATACCTTGTTAGTTCGGTGGTGTATCTGCCAACATGGAACTCATCTTTTCAGAGGAAAAATACCTTGTTAGTTCGGTGGTATATCTGCCAACATGGAACTCATCTTTTCCTTTCTGGGGATGAAATATTGTGGAATAAACACAGGTTTGGGAATCACACCTAGGTTTGAATCCCGATCTGTTATTTATTGGCTCTTTAGCAAGTTACTTAACCACCCTGAGCTTTTTTTCCTAATCTGTAAAATAGGGTGTCCATAACAATTTCCTCTCAAGACTGTTATGAAGATTAAATGCAACAATGTATAAAGTGTATCTTGTATGAAGTGAATAGGCAATAAATGGAACTATCATTATAAATGGCAACTCACTAAACTGGGAGCTCCTTTTAAGGCAGGTTGTGGAAAAAAAAAAAACCCACATCTTTTTCTTTGTATATGCCCCAATTTCTAGCTCAGTGCCCAACAATAAATGCTTATGAATGTAAAGAGAAAGGAAAAGGAAGGGAAGTTGTAAAAAAGAA
Source organism: Symphalangus syndactylus (assembly GCF_028878055.3). Taxonomy (NCBI): domain Eukaryota; kingdom Metazoa; phylum Chordata; class Mammalia; order Primates; family Hylobatidae; genus Symphalangus; species Symphalangus syndactylus. The sequence goes on from NC_072424.2 coordinate 23,533,816, forward strand.
GGAAGAGAGCAAAAAAGGAAGCAAGGGAAAATGGCAATGCCAGCAGAGAAAAATCGAAGGGATTTCTCACTTTAACGAGTTTCAGAAAGTGCTTCATTATATTAATAACTTGCAGAAATTGGAATGGGTGAGACATAAATTCCTTGGTTAGCTGCCAATGAGGGTTCAAAGTGAGGTCACTATCCTTCACTGGGCATTAGCCACCACACCACAGTCATTGAACTGTCCTTCAGTGGGTACTTACTGAGCAGTGTAGCCAGCACAGTGCTAGGCAGGCAAAGTGTGGAGTAGCATGGCTCTGGGACACACCTATTTAATTGGAGATGAAAAAAGATTACGTAGCTTGATAGCTCTTGAAAACTACAAATTGTTCATAGCTTTAAAAGGAGACATACTCAGCGTTTTTTAATGGACAAATATAAAGAAAGACCATCAGTGATCACTAATGTGTAACTTTAGCTGGGTATCATTACACAGGATGCCCTACCATAGCAGAGCTTGCTTTGCAGACCGAAGTGGTGGCTCACGCCTATAATCCCAGCACTTTGGGAGGCCGAGGCAGGCAGATCACTTGAGGTAGGAGTTTGAGACCAGCCTGGCCAACATGGCGAAACTCCACCTCTACTAAAAATATGAAAATTAGTCAGGCATGGGGGCGCGTGGTTATAATCCCAGCTGCTTGGGATGCTGAGGCAGGAGAATCACTTGAAGCCGAGAGGCAGATGTTGCAGTGAGATGAGATCGTGCCACTGTACTTCATCCTGGGTGACAGAGTGAGACTGCATCTCAAAAAAGAAAAAAAAAAGAAGTGGTGGCATAGGCTGAGTGAGACTATTTATCTCTCTCCAGGATTGCTGATGGGCACTGCAGAGTACTCTTTCTTTTTGCAGAATACGTCAGTTATTTAGGTGTGTGTTCCCAGACCATGATCTTTTCTAAAAGGTTGTTACCTGGCTACAGATGTGATAGGAAATGATATTGGTCTTTGGCCATTTGAGATTACAGCAATAAAACCTGTAACTGGGTATTAGTGTTCAATGATTCATTTTAAGACTACAACCTTTTCTTCACTTTCCTTTTGTGGGAAGAATTGCCATTGGAGAATGTACATTTTGTTTTCGTCTAAAAAATCACATTTGGCCATTTTCAGTATTCTGTAGAAGTCTGTAACACAAAGCTCTTTTTCTTGCACTTACAAAAAACTGCTTTTCTGTGATTTTTAAAAAGTACTTAGTTTGGTGCTTCTATCAGGAAAAGATTTTAATTTTTACTGAGAATAAAGTAAAATATCCACCTACCAGCAACAATACAATGCTCTGTGCTGAACAAATACTTAATATGGTAATTACTTCTCTGGATAGAATTGAAAATGACCATTTCTCTGTGAAGTAATTCTCTTTTGTTTCTAGGACTGAGTAAAGGAAAATGTGTAGGCTTACCAGGACACTAAGGAATCAGTCTCCATTCCCACAAGGAATTCTAATTTTCATCACGTTGGATTTAGGAAATTCCTTAGCATTCTTTAACTCTGATTTTTTTAAAAATTACTTCTTCAGTTAGCTAAAGCTTTCTAAACTAAATCCAAGAGGATGTTAAGTCCTAGAAGCTGACAAACTCAAAAGTATGTAATAAAAGCCTTTTCCCCTTTGATGCATTAAACGTTTGTAAGCATCAGAATTCTATGTGTATAATTAGTAACGTACAAATGTAATGTCTCATCTTGAATATCTGCATAGTTCAGCCCATTATGAAAAGATAGCAGGCAGAGTCTGACATTAGAAGAATCAGACCGCCCAGGGGAAAACGAATGAAATACATTTTACAGTCCTTTGATTTCCTCCTAACTCAGAGGGGCTTTGATTCCTGGTGTAAAATGATAAGATGTATTATCATTCCTCATGCAATAAAAATATGCTCATTTTTCAAGTAGTAATACTCTAATTAAGAATTCAGGAAGAAATTACTGGGACACAATGGGATGTAGAGCTTTAAGAGTTTTCAAAAAATTATCAATATAAACCACTGGTTATTTAGGGCCCATGACAGATCTTCTTTTGTTTTAGCAAGATATAAAAGAGAAAATTATTTGAATAGTTATCTTCCGTTGTCAGTGATAAACTAAGATGGAGACTATGACCTATACTGACATATATACACAGCATTTGTAGTGGGAATTGTTTATAAAAACCATGGCACAGAATGTGGCTCTGTATTGAAACTGCGATGGCCCCCAGATACGTCCCTTAAATAGCATAAGGAAGCAGTGTCCTGTGTTTAACACCATCTCTCAATTTTTTTAGCACAGCTTTTCTTTGTTTGCTTTTTCCTTTCCTTTTTTTTCTTTTTTGCTTTTATTATCTTTTAAATTTACACACAATAATTTTACCTGTTTAGGGGCTACCGTGTAATAATTCAATAAGTTTTTGAATAAAATATACAATAAATTATTGTTAATTATAGTCTCAATCTTTAATGGTATCTGGAGACACCCAGATCCTACCCTCTGGATATACCTACAGTGACCCTTTTGTGACTTTTGATCCTAAATTAGCTTTCAAAAAGGAGACAAATTCAAGATGATTTTACATTGTTCATCAAGAGATTCAAACCCTTTCTCTCTTTTTCTTCATCGTGTTTTACCTCTCTGAGACCTAGATGTGGTGGTTTCATTGCCTCAATAAGCTGAAATACCCTAAAAGGTATATATATATATATATATATTTTGAGATGGGGTTTCATTCTTGTTGCCCAGGCTGGAGCGCAGTGGCGTGGTCTTGGCTCACTGCAACTTCTGCCTCCCAGGGTCAAGCAATTCTCCTGCCTCAGCCTCCTGAGTAGCTGGGATTACAGGCACATGCCACCACGCCCGGCTAATTTTTTGTATTTTTAGTAGAGACAGGGTTTCACCATCTTGGCCAGGCTGTTCTCAAACTCCTGACCTCAGGTGACCCACCTGCCTCAGCTTCTCAAAGTGCTGGGATTACAGGCATGAGCCACCGCGCCTGGCCAAAAGGTATATGTATATTTTCATACATCTTATTCCTTTATAATCTCTATAGGCAAGGCCCTGGGAGAATGGTGAAGTTGCAAGCTTTTGCACTTCTCTCTAAGGCTGACTGTCTCACATCTTTTCAATTTCAGGTGCTACTGTCCTTTTACATCCCCTCACCTCCATCACACTTTTCTTTGGATCCTCGTTTATACTAACATTCAATTAACTGATAACAACCTAAACTTAACCTGGGTTGGGGTTCTCAACCCAGGGTGCACATCAGAATCACATGAGGAGTAAAGATTCACATGGTCTGGCCCTATGCCAGACAAGGAACCTGAGTCACTGGGAGTGAGAACCAGGAATTTTGATTTTTAAAAAGCTCATGAGCATTTCTGATGAAGAATTATTATACTTATCTTCCATTAGATTCTGCATTTTAATAGGTCCAAAACCTGCAACTAAACCCACTATGATCAAATGAAGAATTTTAAGTAGCTATGGGAGAGAACTGCAGAAAGCTGAGAATTCCCCAGACATAATGGGTGGAGGAGCTTTGGCTCCAAATTCCTTACTTGTAACAACTACATTTTTTGAGCAATAAAAATATTTTATAAAGTTTTTTTCCTTTCTTTTCTTTTCTTTTTTTGAGATGGAGTCTTGCTCTGTCGCCCAGGCTGGAGTGCAGTGGCGCAATCTGCCTCCTGGGTTCAAGCAATTCTCCTACCTCAGCCTCCCAAGTAGCTAGGATTACAGGCACACGCTACCACACCTGGCTAATTTTTATATTTTTAGTAGAGACGGGGTTTTACCACGATGACCAGGCTGGTCTCGAGCTCCTGATGTCATGATCTGCCTGCCTCAGCCTCCCAAAGTGCTGGGATTACAGGTATGAGCCACCATGCCTGGCCAAAATTCTTTTCTTCCTTACTAAAAACTGTATGTTCTTTATAGGAAGTCTGAAAAAATACAAAAAAAGGAAATAAAAACCATATAAGATATAGAACTCAACATTCTTGCTTATTTCCTTCAATTCATTAGGCAGTTCTTTGTATTTTTTATTTTGGTGTTTCTAAAAAATTGGCGATATCTTTTTGTATTATTTTCTGCCAGCTAAACTAATTTTGTTCTTTGAAAGTAGGACCTGTATCTTTCTATCTCTCGAAAACAGACACACACACACACACACACACACACACACACACAGTGCCTAACATAGTGCCTCCAACGTTTTCTGTGCTCAATAAGTATATGGAGAGGGAATGAATTTGGTGACCCAGTTTTGGACTCCTTTTTTGGGCATGCCTGTAAACATAGTAACAAGTAATATAATGACTTCCATTCCTTGCTTTCTCAATCAGCTTCAAAAGATAATATCTTAGGATAATTATGGAAAAAATAGAGATATCAAATACAATTTGAGTAGCTCTTTGCTGTTTCAAAATAACTAAATGGCAATTTTTAAATTAAAAAGATCAGTCTTCTAAGAAATAAGACTTCTGCTTTTATATTAATTTCCTTCAAAAAGGATCACTTTAAATGCCATTTAGCAGCTGCAACAGTCAAGTCAGGATTAGATTTGGTTGCATATATTAGTAAACCTAAACAATAGTGACTTAAACAAGAAAACGTCCAGAAATAGGTAGTCCAGTGGTGGCATGGTGATTCCATGGTCAATCCGAGACTCAAGCTCCTTATTTCTTCCTACTCTACTTTATTTCACGCGTGGCTTCTATTCTTAAAGTTATGTACAAATATGGCAGCAGGAGTGCTACCCTATACCTCCATATTGTTCATACAGGAAATAGGAGGAAAGACAGAAAGAGAGAAGGACGAGAGAGAGAGCATCTTGGCTGAGTTAGTGCCCTGTAGGGAGCAATATCCCCGAACCCACATCCATCAATTTCTGTTTACATCTCAATTGAACTGTAGTTTCAAGGGAAGATAGAAAAATGTGGTCAGTGCTACCAAGAATATAATCAAGATAAAAGAGGAACAGCAGGTACTGTACAGGCAAGTAGCAGTCTCTTCTTCCACAGCAAGTTATTTTATTTAACAGTTAAAATGCTTTGGCTGCAAATAACAGAATACCTAAGAATAAATGGCTTACACAGTACCTTTTATCCTACAAACGAAGGGTGGTTCAGGGTTAGTGCAGCAGCTCAGCAAATGTTATCAAGGTTCAGGTACCAACCATCTTTCTGTTATGCCAGTCATAATATACCAACAATATATTTCTTTATGCTCAAAAGAAAGACCATAATGGCTGTAGGATGCCCTCACATTACAGCATCCAAACATGCGAAGGCACAAGTTCTCATTTGTGTTCCTTCCAAGAAGAAACCTTCCCTGAATTTCTTCCACCAGACCCACTGAGCATCACATGCACACACTTAAACCAATCATTAGCAAAAGTAATGGATTACAACAATTGGTTTAGACTGACTCATCAATAATTCCCTCCTGGGGTTCAGTATGTGGGAAGGTAAATACTTGAACAAAACCAGGGCTCAGTTATTAAGGAAGAAAAGAGGTAGGCAGGAAAGTGGGGAGGAGTGGCTATTGGATCCATAAAAGTTCCTGTTTGCCACACATACTCTGTTTTACAAAACGCAGTGATTTACAACTGTTCTCCTGAGTTGTACATATTTAGGAAATTTCATACCTCACTCATTACTTAAATAGTATTTTCTTTCAAAAGGGCAAGACACAAGCCTGACAGCAGACAATGAATGAATCATTAAACATTAATTTACAGGTGCAGATTTCTATTTCTACAGTTGTAGAAAAATAAAAGGAGCTACCTTTTGATGAATAGCATTAGTACTCATTAAGTGTTACACTTTTAGCATTACAATGGCATTGGTGGAAAAGGACAAAAAAGGACCCATTATTTTAAAATTAAAATAACAATCAAATAATTTGCATTCTCCCACAGAGAAGATCATACATTTTTATTGGATGTTCTCTTTAAACCCCTGAGGACTTTCACTGGTCAATGTAAAATTAGTCTTTTCTTTTTTCCATAATAACCTTGTTTGTGAGCCTTATTGTATGTACTCCCCACTCTTACCCCAAATAAAGCAGCCCAGACTCTGTATGTTGAAGGTTTGAATTTCCTTAGCTACAGGAAGAATTATTTGGCATAAGTTCTCAAACCTAGGCCCATAGAGGTTTAAAACCTAAGGTCTCAAAATCTAAGCCCCAGGGTGTTTCTGGGAGTTGAGGCAGAGACAAGCGAACATGGGAGAGTTAAATTCCCGGGGACTGAGTAGGGGAGTAAAACATGGTGGCAAGTTCTACAGTGTGTGAGGTGCATTCCCACCCAGCTCTTTGGAGCTGACTAGTTGTCTGATATGCCCGTATGGAGATCGTACCCCCAGTACTGTGGCCTGGAGAGCAGCCTCTGGCCCATGGGAGTTTCTGTGGCAGGATTTTTGAAGCCCGCCCAAAGCACTGGTGCCCAGCAACAGGGCATATAGTTGAAGAAGCCATCAGGAAAGATGGCAATTATTGTGGAATCCGGGCTGTCCTTATTTTCTTAAAGTCAAGTAAATTCTTTGATGCTTAGGATCCAATGGAGACTGGGAAGGAGTTTCAAAGTGACAAAAACTACCAGCATCTATCCAGTATTCATTCTTTCTAAATAACAAAACTGCTAAGTTATCAGAGGCAGCTGTACCTGCCTTAAACACTGCATTACCTACCTGTCTCGCACCTGTGGTCAATGAAAAGAAGTCATCAACAGGGGCTTTAGAAAAAGGCCATATGCTCTTTGGGCTTTCCCTTCTTCCTGCTGGAAATGAGGAAATCATGTCTGGAAGTCCAACAGCTATCTATTAATCCTGAGGATGAGACCCACTCACTCAAAATTACAGAGCAGGAATATAGGAAGGGCTCCAGTTCCTAGCTCAGGGCTCCCTCCATCGAGAATTTTACATGAGATATTAACCCTTACCTTTTTTCGCATTGTCGATCCGTCTCTGTTATTGACAGAAGCACTAACCTCCTGTAAAGGGCATGGCGTGCTTTAGTCAAGGAATAGGCCAAGGCAGCTATTCAGGCCTGCATGACTCGGCGGGATTGGTGCGCAGGTGCACACCTCCACTTGTTACATAACCTGTTTGTGTAAGCGCACATTTGACTTGGAGCCACTATTGTTAAGGTATAACTGCCCTGCTTGTGCTGTACAGGCGCTCCTGGGTATGGCTCGGCTCAGCTCGGCATGACATTTGGCATAGTCGTGGACCTAACACCTCCTAACCAGTTCATATAATTCTCACACCTTGCAAGTACTATTATGACTGATTTTTTTTATTATTATTGTTAACATGATGAAGGACTGATTAATCTGGAGTCAGAATTCAAGCACAATTTTACCTGGCTCTAAAGCACATGCTTTTAATTATCAAGCTATCTGGTAAGACAAGCTGGAATGACATTTATGCAAAGGGGAGAAGGGGTATAGATACCAGAGCAAAAACCAGATAACCAGAAACCAATGGAAAGAATTCTTAGAGAAATGTGTGTATGTGTGTATTTGTGTGTGCTCATAGTAACAAAGCCCCCCAAATACAATCATGCTGATGAGGCAGCTCCATCTGTTTCTGAGCCCTGATCATTGCACTTGAGATATTTCTGAGCTTGAAACCTCAAGTCAAAATTAAAAATATGCCTAGCAGTAAGTCCACTAATTGAATTAATTTAGATGCCAATCCTGATAAGTCAAATCCCAAAGAAAAAATTTTGATCTGAATTAACTAGTTTAATTGTCTGCAAAGTCCAAATTGACCAAACAATTGCAAGTTAATCCCTTCGTTTAATGGTTTGTACAGCCTCCCACTCTGATTGGAAATGGGATATTGGTACTCTTGGAATTCTCTGCCGCTGTAACAGGTGTGACTCCTTTCACCAGGCTCAGGTATAAATGTCAGGGGACATTTGGCAATGTATGGAGACATTTTAATAGTCACAGCTGGGCGATATTACTGGCATCTAGTGAGTAGAAGCCAGGGATGCTGCTAAACACCCTGCAATGCATAGGACAGCCCCCTGAACAGAATTACCCAGGCTAAAACACTGGTACTGTTACCGCTGAGAAACTGTGCACTAGTCAAACAGTACTCAGTGAAGGGAGAATTAGAAACTTTAACCTGCTGATAACAGCCCAATCCGTTATTTCAGGCTTCAAACTAATATTTAAACCTGGCCTGTTGATTCATCAAATTAAGCAGGTAATTGATCATGCTCCATTTCACTTTTCCATTGTAGATGCAGCCAAAAAATGTAGCTGATAGGTTTCTAAAATCCTTCATCCTTTCTCTTTCAAGTCTTTCTGTTTACTGGAAGATCATTAAGTTGCTTTGCTTTTGAAGTCCATTTATTACTTCTAGATCTAGTGCAGTCTATTTAGTCTTTCTTAATGCTGTCTAGTAAAACATTAATGAGAAGCTCACGCATAGTCAGAATTGTCTGATTACCTCATTCATTTTTAATGAGCTTGCTGCTTATACTTCAGGATGACATAACAGAAATTGGATAATGTAATTCCTTCTGGGTGGAGTGCCCCTAAATTTGGCTCTGAATTATTAATCATGTAGGCTGAGGACACTAAAAAGTCTTTTGCCCATAAATTTATCTAAATCTTTGACTACATAATTTCTATCAATATATTCTCTTCCCAGAAATTTCTTTTAATCAATGTTTGTGGCTGAAAACATCCGATTTTCTTCTGAGTGCAGTCCTCAGAATTTAAAACCTGAGAAATTTAGCTTCATCATAGGATTCAAACTTGAAGAAAGGTGAGTCATTATTTTAAATGTTAATTTGCAGCTTCTAGAATCAAGGCAATGTCTTTAATTCTAGGTACATATATTTATGTATCTAAATCATCTAAGGTTATTATACATTTTAAAATTCTCATCTTATGGATTTTTGGCACAAATTTTCATTAATATTCTACTAGTTTTGCAGCTATTTAGTAATATATTAATAAGTCCCATGGTAACAATTATTACAGAATTACTCAGTTTCTTTTATAGGTGGAAACACCTCAGTACAATAAAAAGGTTAAATTAGTTGTCCTAGTCAAAAACACTAGACCTTTTGCATTCCATCTCTTTTCTAGGAATAGAGCAACCATTTCTTTCCAGTAGAGCAAGAATAATAGTGAAAGTCAGACTGTAAAGTTTTATGAAGACTTCTAGGTAATCCTGACTCTACCAATTCTAACTACCCCATCCCCAAACAACAACAAACTAATTTCTGTCAATTCATGGGAGCTATAAACCAGTTCAAGCTGTGTTCATGTGTTTAGTCCAGAATCGTTCTAAAACATCACAAAAGACGCATTCTACTGAATTAATTAGCCTCAGCTCGACACAGGAGTACAATCAGGATGACCAAGCCTCTGCTAATCCAGCCCTTATTTCTCTCAGCCAAAACCTATTAGATTGACTGAAAGCTAGGATAATAAAGTTGGAGTGAATGTTTTGCAGCACGGGGCTTTAGTGGGATCACAACAAATAAGACAGTCAAGCTGGTCATTTTGGTCATGTAGATTGACTTAACTGTTAGGGTTTAAGGGGGCTCATTCTGAATCAGGTGAGAAATAGGCCCAAAGTCAAATGGAGGTCAAAATATTAGATTTATTGCTAGTAAAGCTGGACCAGAATAAGGGGCTTGAATCTATGACAAAGTCAGGCTTCCTCTTTCTCTTTTCTGAGTTCTCCTAGATAGATATGCCTGAGGACCAGCTGTCTGCAGGGGTAGGGTTTGCCCTTGTGCCTGTCACCTGAAGAAATAAAGGATGTTTGTGTCCCGTGAATAGCCTAGCTAAGAAAAGATGTATGCCAGTAGCTCAATGCGCCTCTATAAATCCCACCGCAGGAAACAGCCTGCAAAAGATGGAAGGCAGAAGCCTTTATCCGACACTTCCAAGAGCCTGGAAGTCCCTAATTTGAGGGCCAAGGCTGAAAAACCAGGAGGAGAAAATGACTCCCACCTACCTAAATATCTCACTGCTTTGCAAAACGAGAACTGAATTTTTCAGTTTTTAGTAATCATACTTTAAGGATGGAAATAGAAATAGTCTTTCTCCTTAAAACAGATTTTTTTTTTTTCTAAGATCGTTTGAAATGCAGTATTGAATTTCTGGCTCAGAGTTGGAGAAAGTATTTAACTTCATTAACTAGTGCTTTTTTGTGATGACCGGATTATATTAGCCTGAATTATTGAGTAAATCTACAGTCTCTTGCTTTTGATAACAAGGTTAGGATTGGACATTTAAGTAACAGTATGGTAAAGGAAGCTTGGGAATAATTTCAAACAGTTCTTCTCAACTCTGGCTGAACATTAAAATCACCTGATAAGCTTTAAAAAATAAATATTAATGAGCCAGGCCCAGTGGTGCATGCCTGTAGTCCCAGCTACTGAGGAGGCTGAGGCAAGAGGATAGCTTAAGGACAGGAGTTCACGGCTGTAGTGTGCTATGATCACACCTGTGAACAGCCACTGCACTCCAGCCTAGACAACATAGTAAAACCTGTCTCAAAAAATATTGTATTGGCTGGGTGCTGTGGCTCATGCTTGTAATCAGCACTTTGGGAGGCCAAGGCGGGCAGATCAGTTGAGGTCAGGAGTTCATGCCCAGCCTGGCCAACACGGTGAAACCCTGTCTCTACTCAAAATACAAAAATTATGGCCAGGCACTATGGCTCACGCCTGTAATCCCAGCACTTTGGGAGGCCGAGGTGGGTGGATCACCTGAGGTCAGGAGTTTGAGACCAGCCTGGCCAACATGGCGAAATCCTGTCTCTACTAAAAATACAAAAAAAAAAAATTAGCTGGGCATGGTGGCAGGTGCCTGCAATCCCAGCGACTCGGGAGGCTGAGGCAGGGAGAATCGCTTGAACCTGGGAGGCGGAGGTTGCAATGAGCCGAGATCGTGCCATTGCACTCCAGCCTGGGTGACAGAGCAAGACTCTGTCTCAAAAAAAAAAAAAAAAAATTAGCCAGGCCTGGTGGCAAGCCTGTAATTCCAGCTACTTGGGAAGCTGAGGCAGGAGTATCTCTTGAATCAGGGAGGTGGAGGTTGCAGTGAGCCAAGATTGCGCCACTGCATTCCAGCCTGGGTCTGTCTCAAAACAAAAAACAAAACAAAACAAAAAAATATATATATGTGTATATATACATATGTACACACACACACACACACATGCACATATATGTATTAATGGCAATCCCCTTTCATAGAGCTTTTGATTTCATTAGCCTAAAATGTGACCCAGGCATCTGCATTTGTAAAAGGGCCTCTCTCCTGACAGATGCAGCCCCAGGGCAGAGGTTGGGGTTTGGCTCAGGCTGTGCCCTACACTTACTCCCCGTTCTTCATCATGACCTCTTTGATTAGTATTGTAGTGGGGGCAAAATTCCACCTCCTTTTTCGTGGTTTCCCAGCTGGGCCTGAGGATTAAATTGACCTAACATAGATTAACAGGAGAAAACCATACAAAGTTATTCCGTAGAAGTTTTACATGGCACAGGAGCTCACATACAAAAATGAAGACCCAAAGAAGCAGCTGAGAGAGTCAATCACATACTGAATTGCACAAATAATAGTAAGTTGTGAAACGTAAGAAGGCAAAGGGGCTTGAGCTGGGGTAGTTAATTGGCTAGAGAAGTGATGAGGCAGATAAGGGTTCGTTTGACAAGGTTGGTTTGCACAAATTTCCCTCAGCTTCAACTTCCTGTCCTTGATGATAAGAATGTTATTCTTTTTGGTACAAGGCAGACATCTTTCACATGGGATTTTTATGCTCTGCTTCTAAGAAACAGAATGAAGGTCAGAGTGATCTTCTTGCACCTGCTGCTTTTATAAAAGTGTCTTTAATTCAAAACAGTCATTATGCCAGAGCGGTGTATTTTGGGGCGGCATATTTTTGACTTTTTCAGTACAAAACTGCATAAGTATTCATAGCAGCCCAAATCCCCAGGCCCTACCTCATAGATGTGGAGTAAAGCCCTGGGCTGTTGAGTGGGAAGTAGAAAGGACACTGAATAAAGTACAGCCACAAAAGTACTGAATTAGAAGCTGCAGGCCTGGGGGCTAATCTGAGGTCCGTCCCTTACAAACTGTGTAACCTCAGAGACATCCACTGTCTGGGCCTCTGTCCCCTCCTTTGATAAAATGTATAATGGGAATGACTGGAGTCTCGGTTTTAGCTTTGGGGAACTCTAGATCTGGTTTCATTCCATCTAATTCAAGGACAGGTGTAGGGAGTTTATTACTCTGGGTTAAAAATAAGTCTTCTATAGTAGTTCCAGAGAAGGCACTAAAAGCAGCTTTCTCCCATTAGATAAGCAGCCTTTTACCCAAAGACATAGAGTGACAGAGTCAGGATAAAACAAGCTTTGTTGTTGAATCCCATCCTCCTAAGAGCCAGTGGGGAAAAAGGGGAGGAGCCCTGGCCAAAGATAGGAGCTTAAGGGGTGTAAGTCTCACCACTCCTGGCAGTATCAGAGGCTTGCTCAAGGTAGAGAAAGATGGGTGGACCCTTCTGCTTACAGAGGATCCTCAGGGAAACTGGCTTCATCCCTGCTCACGAAGAGTGGAAACTGAACTTCCTTCCTTTGGCAGATCTCAGCAAACCTAGATCTGGTCATCAGAATGTTGCTTTAACCAGTGGTTCTCAAACCTTAGTGTGCATAAGAATGACTCAGAAGGAGTGTTTAGACAGAGATTGCTGGCCTCCACCCCCAGAGTTTCTAACTCAATAGGTCTGAGAATTCGCTGTTTCTGTTGATCTGGGGACCACACTTTAAACTCTACTGCTTAGGCCATCTTAGGAAGAACCACTAGGTTCTCCCTCTACAAGGCAGTTTCCATGCCTTTGGGCCACTAATATCCTTCTGAAAACTTCTGAATCCACTTGTATTTTGTGTGTGTGTGTGTATGAAAGATGTGTCTACTCTTTAGGTTTCATCAGGATTAATGTACAGTACTATTGGCTGGGCATGGTGGCTCACACCTGTAATTTCAGTACTTTGGGAGGCCGAGGCAGGCGGATCACTTGAGGTCAGTAGCTGGAGACCAGCCCAACCAACATGGTGAAACTCTGTCTCTGTTAAAAAATACATATAAAAATTAGACAGGTGTAGCAGCACGTGCCTGTAATCTCAGATACTTCGGAGGCTGAGGCACGAGAATCGCTTGAACCCAGGAGCCAGAAATTGCAGTAAGCTGAGATGGCGCCACTGCACTCCAGCCTGGGTGACAGAGCAAGACTCTGTCTAAAAAAAAAAAAAGTATGATACAATTGTTAACCAAAGATACATTTGTCATTCTTTTAAGCCACAAATACAAAAACTAAATAATTAGGAAACCCTGGCCACGTGCTGTGGCTCACGCCTGCAATCCCAGCACTTTGGGAGGCCAAGGGGGGCAGATCACGAGATGAGGAGATCAAGACCATCCTGGTTAACATGGTGGAACCCCGTTGCTACTAAAAATACAAAAAATTAGGCGGATATGGTGGCACGCGCCTGTAATCCCAGCTACTCGGGAGGCTGTGGCAGGAGAATTGCTCAAACACAGGAGATGGAGGTTGCAGTGAGCTGAGATTGCACCACTGCACTCCAGCCTGGGCGACAAAGCAAGACTCCGTCTCAAAAAAAAAAAAAGAAACCCTATGCACATGTGCGAAAACACTTGACCTTTTATGTGACAAAATAACAACAGATAAAGACCACACTGAGATTTGCTTCTACATATCTTCATTGAAAGTTTTTAAAGTTTGATATTGTGACTAGTATTGTCTTCACAAATATACATTTTCTCCACTTATAGCCAAGAGATCATTTAACTTTTTTGCTATTGTAAATAATACCCTGATAAACATGTACCGATAATACTTTTTTCTGCATTTTGGATTGCAAATAGTCATACGGAGTGAAATTATTCTTCACGCACATTTTAGAAAATCCTTTTCCCAGCAAATCATTCTAACCATCCTCCCACCCCATCCTGCTCCCTGTCCCCCAACTTTCGGTTCTGGGGCCATGTTCAGTTGTGGTTACACTAAATATTCATTCATTGGAACAATATTTACTGGATACTTAGTGTGGGTCTGTGCTATGTGCCAGGGATACAGTGGTAGAAAAGACAATCATGGTTCCTACCTCTATGGAGCTTACGTATCGACAGAGATGAGAGAGACCAAGTAATTGCAGGTTAAATATTTACTATGGAGAAACAAATGAGGTGCTGAGATAAAGATTAATAGACATGCATTGATATCTATTAATGGTGGTCACCAAGGAAGGCCTCTCTGAGGTGACATTTAAGCTGAAACTGAGAACAGGGAGTAGCTAGCCATGCTACTGTGGGTAGAATGGTCCAGTCAAAAGAAACTGTATGTGCAAAGGCCCTGTGGCAGGAAGAGTTTCTGGCAGAGGAACTGAAGGAAGAGTGCAGCTAGAACTGAGGAAACGGTGGAGAGAGAGGCAGGATTCAATAATAAAATGCTTTGTAAGCCATTATAAAAAGTTAAGGTTTTATTTTCATTGAAATGGATGGTTTTAAGCTGGGGAGTTATCTGATTATTGTTTTAAAAAGATCACTTTTGCTGTTGAGTGAAGAAACAATTAAAGGAGCAAGAGTGGACGTGAGAAGGCCAGTTGGAAGGTTGTTGTGGGCTCCAGGCAAGTGATGGTGCAAAATCGGACTACAGTGGGATTGTGGAGATGGTGAGTAAAGGACATTTATTTGGAGGTAAGCTCTGTGGGATTCCCTGATATGAGGGATGAGAGAGTGAAGAAAAGGGAGGAATCCAGGATGACTCCTAGGTTTCTGGCTTGAGTAATGGAGGGAGTAGTTATATAATTTACAGACATGAGTAAGACTTGGGAAGTGAAGAAAAGATTGCTCAGGAGGCCACTGAAGTGGGGATCCTCAAGCAGTTTCCCAGGATCCGCCTCTAAGGAAGCTGGCCAAGGGAAGACTACGGGACCAACACCCAGTTT
The DNA here is from genome assembly GCF_028878055.3 of Symphalangus syndactylus. NCBI lineage: Eukaryota > Metazoa > Chordata > Mammalia > Primates > Hylobatidae > Symphalangus > Symphalangus syndactylus. The sequence continues at coordinate 23,548,829 of NC_072424.2, forward strand.
TCTCTTCCTATGGCCACGATCTCTCTTCTTTGGGAATCTTCTCCCCAAAACTAGGCTATGGGGTGCAATCATCTTCCCAGTTACCTAACTCAAGACCACAGCCCCCCTTGACTCCTCTTTCTTGCTACCTACATTACTTTTCAGGATTTCACTGAATCACAAAAGGAAAACAGAAAGATAATAAAAACTTTTATTTTTTTATTATTTATGAGACGGAGTTTTGCTCTTGTTGCCCAGGCTGGAGTGTAGTGGTGTGATCTTGGCTCACTGCAACCTCCACCTTCCGGGTTCAAGTGATTCTCCTGCCTCAGCCTCCCAAGTAGCTGGGATTACAGGCACATGCCCCCACTCCTGGCTAATTTTCATATTTTTAGTAGAAATGGGGTTTCGCCATGTTGGCCAGGCTGGTCTTGAACTCCTGATCTTGGTCTTGAACTCCTGATCTCAGGTGATCCACTTGCCTTGGCCTCCCAAAGTGCTGGGATTACAGGCATGAGCCACCGTGCCCAGTCAGAAAGATAATAAAAACTTTTAAAATTCTAATTCCTGGTTCCTTTATTTTATTCAGTCATGCTAAACAGAGGCCCAAATGGGTTCTGTGCCTTGAGACTTTATTTCTGAGAGGGGACTTACTACGGTCTGAATGTTTGTGTCACCCCAAAATTCATATGCTGAAACTGAACCCCCAAGGTGATGGTATTAAGAGGTTGAGCCTTTGGGAGATAATTAGGTCATGAGGGCAGAGTCCTTATGAATGGGATTACCAGATACTGAATCTGCTGACACTTTGATCTTGGACTTCCCAGCCTTCAGAACTGTGAGCAGTAGACGTCTGTGGTTTATAATTTACCCAGCCTAAAGTATTTTGTGATAGCAGCTCAATCAGACTAAGGCAGGACTTCACCAACTTCTCCATCTCAAATCCTCTTATCCTTCCCCTTCTCCTTTGGACTAAGCCCTAGGTCTGACAGGCTGTTTTCTCCTGCCACACTTCACTTCATACAGTGCAGGGTTGTGAGGCCACCAAGTGCCTTCTCTTCTTACGTTTGTGTATTCATTTCCTAGGGTTGCCATAACAAATTGCCATAAGTTGGGTGGCTTTACACAACAGAAATTTGTTCTGGTGGTTAGATGCCCAAAATCAAGGTGTTGGAAAGACCACGCTCCTTCTGAAGTCTCTAAGGGAGAAGTTGTCATTACCTCTTCTAGCTTCTGGTAGCCCAGGTATTCCTTGGCTGGAGGCAACATCACTCAGCCTGGCCTCCGACTTCACATGACAGTCTTCCCTCTGAGTCTATGTCCAAATTTCTCTCTCCTTGTAAAAATACCAGTTATATTGGATTAAGAGCCCACCCTTTTTCAGTATGACTTCATTTTCACTTAACTAATTACTTCTGCAATGATTCTGTTTCCAAATAAGGTCACATTTTGTGGTACTGGGAGGCTAAGGCTTTAACATATCTATTGGGGGATGCAATTCAACTCATAATGGTAGGAAATTTGCATTGCTTTTAATTACAGATCCCGTGACATCCTACGGTTTCTCTACACACAACCCACAGTGGACCACAGTGGACTGGTCCCATTTGGGCATTCCTTCTATACTAGCCTGGTAGTCTCAGAAACTTCGTAGAGTCCTAGAGGTGAAGGATCTCTATAGTTCATCCCACACTGTCATATAATTAGGGTACTTGCTTGCAAATTTTCAATATGAAAAACAATTATTAGACATGCATAATGTTTGTGTTGGCTTGATCACTGCATTTTTTCGCATGTAGGCAAGCTACATGGGATGTCAAACTATCAGACAGTTGCTTGGAGAGAATGGAAGAAGCTGGAGGTAGGGAAATCGGAGGCAGGAGTTTTACAACTTGGACATTTGGTAGCATCCACCCAGGACTACAATAAGAAGACAGAAGGGCCTCCACCTTTGCTCAGTGCTTAGACGAACACTGCTAGTCTTGTCTTTGACAAGTGATTTTTATCTCCTTGGCTGACCAAATCCTCCCCTGCCCTTTTTTTGTTAGATACATTATTATATCTTCAATCTGGTTAATGTCCATTCTTATTGCCTGGGGAGCCACTTGGCCGCTTTAAGGTACTTGCTAATCTCTGCTCTGATGCATTAGGAATTCATTTAGAGTTTAACTCTCTGAGGGCAACTTCATTTCTAAGGCTTGCAGACCACAGTGCAGTAACAAACAGAGGAGAGGAAGGTAGAGGTCCCAGCAAAGGGGGCTGCCTCATTGGGACAGTATACTGCAAACCCTCAGGAAGGCGGGAGGATAACAGGAAGACCCTAAGGAAATGAGAGACTCAGGGTGAGGGGTGACAAACAGGAAAAAGGAAAAGTGAATGCCAACCTCGACTTTGCAATTTTCCCTACAGCCAATTCTGACAGTATCCTCCTGCCTCTTTACAAAGAGCAGGTGGCGAAAACTGAGATGACAAAATTTTTTTTTTCCTCTGTAAAGCTGGGCTCAATTTGAGACAGAATATTAATGGCAAAAGGCTCAATATCTCATTATCAATCCCCATGAGCATAGAGTCCCCAGAAAAGATAAATATTTGACTAGATGATGACAATATGTGTGATAATTTATAGTCAGCATTCCACATGCATTTTCATTGAATCTTTTATTTGCAACTAGTACTTCAGAGTGGGCTATGCAACAATTATATACATATGTATTTTAAATTCTGAACTCAGGATCTGAGGATCATTAAGCCCATATAAGTCTTCAAAAAAGAGCAGTTTCCTTATTGATTTACCCAGGACAGGCAACAGAATGTCTACATTCTTTCCCTTTATCTTTCAGTTCATTGAGTAAAAATAGATTGAGGCTTACCCCAGTTTTCTCAAAATCTTGCTTCAAGGTGAACATGAGGTCACCTTAATGGCTATCAAAACTATTTCTTATTGCCAAGCTTGAAAAAGTTTTCCCAATTCTCTGAAATTCTGTCTTTGGGGGAACTTTAACCTCTTTCTAACTTCTAATTAGCCTTTCTTCAAGGACAAGAGTTTAGTGGAAAGTGAAAAAAAGTCGGAGAGGCTGCGTGGGGCACTTAGGTTGCAAAAGTAATGGGACTCCTTTCATCTCTTCCTCTGTGCTAATTCTAGGGATTAATACTGTTGTCTGTAAAATATCCCTTGAAACCAAGCCTCCCAAAGAAGGTATTGATGAATACAAGCACACACAATTCCCAGATGGGCTACTGGCTGATTAATGCTGATCCATGCACCTACACCCTCACAGATTTGTCTTCAATGACAACTCGTATAAGATGAGTCATTCTTACACGGATTCTTCATAGACAGCCTATTATAGATCCTTCCAAATCCCCGTAGTCAGTGCATTCTGGAGTCAAGTACTTTTCCACTAGGTGGGGGAATGTTTTTCTAGTGGAAAAGGAATCTTCCATTCATTTGGACATGGGGTAAAAATGACTGGCAGAAAATGTGTTGTCTGAAAACACTCCATAGCAAAAGCTCTTTATTTTGACATTGCTAAAAGATGCAGTTGAGTGAATTTCTTAAAAAATTAAGGAGCAATCTGTTCTCAAAGATAAATGTATCCTTTGATTCATTCAACAAATATTTATTTAGTAGCTACTCAGAAGATACTTTTAAGATACTTTCTCCATTACTTTTCAAGTAACAAATCAATGTTTGTAGGAAGAGGCACTAGGTTTAAAGTATAACTTTAAACTCTCATGGAGCTTATATTCTGGTGAGGAAGATAGATAATAAGGAAGTGAAGGCACAAATAAACCTAGCAGCTTCTGGTAGTGATAGGTTTTGGATTTTTTTTAAAGAAATGAATAGGGTAATTAGAGGGTAACTGGGTGATAGCATTTGGATATTTTTCTCCTCCAAATCTCATGTTGAAGTGTGATCCCTGGTGTTGGAGGTAGGGCCCGGTGGGAGGTGTTTTTGTCATGGGGGTGGATCCTTATTAAGGGCTTGCTACCATTCTTGTGTAATGAGTGAGGTTTTCACTCTATTAGTTCACAAGACAGCTGGTTGTTTAAAATGAGTTTGGGACCTCCCGTCTTCCTCTCTCTTGCTCCCTCTCTCACCATTTGACGTACCTGCTCCCCCTTCATATCCTACCATGATTCTAAGCTTCCTGAGACCTCACCAGAAGCCAAGCAGATGTTGGTGCCATGCTTGACAGCCTGCAGAACTCTGAGCCAAATAAAACTCTTTTCTTTATAAATTACCTAGTCTCAGGTATTCCTTTATAGCAACCCAAAACAGACTCATACTGGGGAAGGAAGTTTTATATAGGGTGATCATGCAGGGCCACCCTGATGAAGTCACGTTTGAACCAAAACCTGAAAGATGAGAAGACAGTCGTGAGAAGTGAAGGAAGAGTCTTCCAGGCAGAGGGACTATCAAAAGCAAATATCTCAAAGCCAAAACGGGCAGAAGTGGACTTTTTGGAACATAAAGGAGCCAGCACGTCTGACTGAAGGTGAGATGAGAACAGCTAAGTAGGTGGGAGCTTTCCAAGGGGAGATCTGATTGGCTATGGAAAGAGATTGGATTTTTCTAAGAGCACAGTGGTGCCATTATGAGATTTCAATGATATGAGTCTTGTGGTCTGCCAAAAGATGACCTGTTCAATAAACTTAAACATTGACCAAAACTTTGTTCTTTTAATTTATTTATTTAAATTTATGTATGAAGTTTAGAGCTCTCTCCCTGTCTTGCAGCGTCTCAAATTGGATGCAGTATTTTTAACAGCTTTTGAAGATTCCTGTGAAGTTTTTGTTGACTGGTTCTGATTTTATCTCCCTAGCAGCATATTAGGGAATGGTCAGATAGTCAAATGGCTACAAATTGTAGAGAGGCCTAGTATTCTGATGAATATATTTAATATCATAAATCAACTCTAACCAACACCTTAATGTTTCATTGAGGGATTTTTATGTTTACATTAATTTCTTTCTAACTCTTTTTAGGTCACTCTTAAAGTTTAATTTTCTAATATTTTAGTACTTTCAAGATACTTTCTCCATTACTTTTCAAGTAACAAATCAATGTTTGTTTGTAATTTTTATTATCCATAGCCCTTGTTTATTATATAATGTGATTGCTCTCATCACTGTCTGGTTCATTTCTTCATTTAGCCTTTTTAGGTTTTTTTTCAACCCTTTTAAAATTCCTCCTTTACAGTTTGTTGTTGGTGGTGGTGGTGGTTTTTTTTTGTTTGTTTGTTTTTGAGACAAGGTCTCCCTCTGTCATCCAGGCTGGCGTACAGTGGCACGATCTCGGCTCCCTGCGGCCTTGAGCTCCCGGGCTCAAGCGATCCTTCCACCTCAGCCTCCCAAGCAACTGGAACCACAGGCACATGCCACTATGCCCAGCTAATTTTTTGTATTTTTTGTAGAGGTGGGGTTTTGCCATGTCACCCAGGCTGGTCTTGAACTCCTGAGCTCAGGTGATCCACCCACCTCAGCTTCCCAAAGTGTTGGGATTACAGGTGTGAGCCACCATGCTGGGCCTACAATTTCATGTTTATGGTTAAGGTAACTCAAGTTTGAACTATTAATCATACAGTCTGTTATGCTAATCCCTTTCAGGTATTCTTTCTACTAAGTTGAATAATTTTCCTTTTCTACATTGAGTTCTTCTGCAAACTGCTACTGAGGCTATGTATACAATTTTTCCTGGTTAGAACTAAAAATGTTAGCATTTATTACATGGTAGGGTTTTATAAGCCACTTCTTGTTTTTTTAGCATACTCTTTAATGTTAATTTAGTGTTTGAAAAGTAAGAAATGACATTGAAATAATTATTAAAAGCAAGTTTTTTAATAAATCCATACATTTGGTAAATTTGGAGAATTGCTTATTTGACAAATTACCATTGAGTAAATTAAATTTCTGTAAATTGGCATTTGGCGAGTTGATTTTCAGATAATTCACTCAGAAATTATTCAGTTTCCATTAATGAAGAAAGAACATTACAAAGAAAAAACAAAAAATAAATAAAATAAAAATAAATTTAAAAAGAAAACAAAAAAAGAAAGAACATTGACATAAATGTAGAAAATGTATATTGAATTCAAGCCTTTACTTTTTGAGAAAAACCTGCTTACAGATTTAATTTGGTTTTAAAGCTTCCAATCATCAAAGTTGTCAGGCATCTCCTTATATGCTTTTATCAAATTAAAAAATGTCATAGTTTCTGCTATTCTTTCAGGGCAGCCTTTTAAAAAAAATGCTCACCTCTCATAAATAATATTTTCCTAGGATGAAAACTCAATTACTAAGGAGAAGAGTTAATATCAATTCAACAGAGACATGCTTTATTAGTGCTTCTCAATGCCTTCCTGGATTTTTTTCTCCAATAAAGTTCCCGGTATACTGCCGGATGACTACCCAAAATGCAGTTACAATTGTGGGATTTTATGATTTAAAAGTAATTTAAAAATCAATTCCCTTTGCCATTTACTCTAAGAGACAATTATTGCCTGGTTTTGTTTTGAAATGTGGTCAGATAAAAGAGAAAAGAAGCTTTCTCTGGCCCTCTCCATCCACCAAGTCAGAGGTTATACTTTCCACTCAAGTTCCATTTTATGAGAATGGCAAATATTTGTGGTATGTCCTTGCTGTTTCTCTTTTACTCCCCCTCCCTTTCTGAAGCAGTGCTGAGAAGTTGCTCGTGAATTTTTGCCCTTTGTATTCTACATTTTGCTCAAGTATTTCTGTCTTTTCTTGTCCCTGTCTGCATTTTACTTTTCTGCACAAATACAAATTAAAATGAGTATATTTTAAGAAAAGTAGGAGCAGTATCATCTTTACAAAGGAATTAAATATGCTTGAAATTCCAGTGTCTTTCCTCACCCAGAATAAAGCAGAATGACAGATTATTTGAGTTAGACACTTTGACTTAGAAGACAAACATTTCCTCTAAATGGGTGACTTCAAATTTCTCACTATTCTTATTACAACATTTTGGGGGTAACACAGATTTTTTTAATAAATAAATAATTCCACCAGTGGGGTAGGCTAAATAATGCCCTCCCCCAAGATATCCACATCCTAATGCCTGAAACCCATGAATTTGTTAATCTTACATGGCAAAGGCTCTTTGCAGATGTGGCTAAATTAAGGGGTTTGCAATGGGGAGATTATCATGGGCAGGCCCAATGTAGTGAAATGGGTCCTTATACTAGGTAAGAAGGAAGCTCAATATCAGAAAAGAAGATGTGATGATGAAAGCAGGGGTTGGGGTGATGCCACTTCTGGAAGGGGGCCCTGAACCAAAAAGCATGGGGACAGCTTTTGGTAGCTGGAAAAAACAAGGAAGCCAATTCTCACCTAGAGCCTCCAGCAGGAACACAGTTCTGCCAACTCACTGGTAGCTTCTGACCTCTGTATGAGAACAAAGTTATGCTGTTTCAAGTCACTAACTTTGTTGCATTTTGATTATAGCAGCAATAGGAAACTAATACAACTGGAATGTAAGAGGAACTTTTCACTGGAGTTCTTTTTAAAGAGTAGGGCCTCTTTAAAGAAATATTTTTTTGGACTGTCCTAAATTGTTTATTAGGAAGGAATTTTACAAACTTTACTTATATCAGCAGTAACGGTGGAGCTGGAGAGTGTTGTGTCTTCTCCATGCTGCACGGCGAGAACCACCAACAGTGTGGTGGAACTTATGGCCCTTTCCAAGCCATGGCTCTTCTGGCCTGCAGATGTCAGCCCACACATCTCCCTGTGCTTGTGGACTGGTGTGGTGATCCACTGGGTGTCAGGATTTCTTCTGATGGCTTTATGGAATGGATCAATGAGGATAACCTCAGAAAATTTGTATGCGGAATCTTCACCAACCCAGTAAGAATTCAGGACTCTTAGAGCCCCACAGTGGCATCCAGCTCACTCCTCTGCAACAGATTGAAGGTTTTGGGCAAACTTTAGCTGGTTAACACCATGACAGACAGGCTTGCTGTAAGTTGCACCCTTGGAACTGGGCATTTTTGGCCACCACGGCGCACACGAATCCTACATATAGCATAACCTTGCTTGGCCTTGTAGCCCAGTCAGCCAGCTTTATGAGGCCTGCTGTGGTGGAGCCTGGTGCGGCGGTGAGCCCTGTGGACAGTAGAGAGCTGGCAGTACTGCCAGCAGTGGACCCTCAAAAGAAAGCGCATGGCATCACACTGCTTCTTCCTCCATAGCTCCTGGATGTGCTTGTGTGCATCCACCTTGGTTTAATGGATGGCTGCCGCCAGGTGGAAAGGAAAGAGACTTTCTCCGCTAAAGAAATATTTTTACACTTTTTTTTTTGAGGACATTTTTTAAAAAATTAACTCCTCCACAGTTACTCCTCATAAATTCTCTTTCCTTTGGGAATTTTTGCTCCCAAGAGAAATAGCAAAACCTTAGAGCAACTGAGCAAAGTTAGGCCGACTCTAAGAAGTTAGGCCAAGTTGAAGCACCACCCCCGGGCTCAAGCAATTAAAAGACCTAAGCCTTCAGGTCATGGTTGGATCTGAGATCTCAAATTCTATCATTAGGTTGTTTTTCTTCTCTCTGCTCGCAGACAAGCTCTCTTCCATATGCCAAGCATGATGGCCATGAAATTCAATACACATTGAATTAACTTAGGAACCCCTGAGGAAAAAGGACTCAGGATCACTATGGCAGAAAGGTCCCAGGAGGACTCCAATTGACCTAGCTTGGATCACATGATCAAGCTAGATTCATCACTGTGGCCAGGATGATGATATACCCTGATTGGCTGGTCTGAGAGATAACGTACTCTGATTGGCTGGTCTGGGAGATGAGACTGCCCTTGTGGCAGGAAGTTGAGCCACCTTTAACCAAACCTCGCAGAATGGGTTCCCCACAGAAATTAGAGTTAAAAATTAATATCAATGAAAAGCAGAGATAAAAGACCATGTAATTGTGGAGGGGGAGAGAGAGAAAAAAAAGAAAAGACTCTCTTAGGACTTTCTAGTTCTTGGATATAATTCTTCATGATGCCTAGCCACATTGCCTGTGGATTCAGGAGTATCCTGCATACTTCTGATAAACTTTCTCATTTCTTAAGTCAAGAGTATTTATATTCTTGGTATCCAAATGATTCCCAACCAAGAAAGACCAAAGTAATATATCTTTAATGAACCAAAGTATCAGGTGATGTTTTATTGATAACAGTATTTTTAATACTTGTGGTGGAATTCTTTTTCCCAGTAATAGCCCCCTGATTTTCTTTGGGGAAACACTCTGGATTCCCTTGTTTTGGATGAGCCTGGTCAAGCCAAAGTTCTGGGCATGGGATAGGTGATTCAGGTCTGCCAATCAGCCTGGGGGCCACAAGGATTGGTTCAAGGGTGGGCAGTTGATCCAAGGCCCAAGATTTTTTGTGGAAACCATCAAGATTCTTTCGGCTGAGCTTGAAGCTTTGAGGACATAAGAGACTCTGGAATCCATCTTACCACCATGAAGGCAAAGCCTGCCTGAGGATAAAAGAAAGAAGATCAGGAAATGAAGGTAAGACGGCTGACCCCTGAGGATGTAGCCTGAGCATACAGATCTAACTGTGTGCTTAACCAACTCCTAGACTTTCAACTATGTAAATCAATACATACTATTTTGTGCTTACACTAGCTTAAGTTAGATTTCAGTCACTTACCACAGAAAAAGTTTTTACCAATATTTTGACTTATATATCTTTTCAGTTATTGTTTCAGTTATATTTGCATCTGTAATGTATTGCTATGCAACAAATCACCCCTAAACGTAGGGTCTTAAAATAACAATGATGTTTTCTTTCTGTGATTCTGTGAGCTAAATGAGTGAGTCTTCTGTTGACCTTGCTTAGGCTCACCCGTGAAGCTGCACCCCACTGGTATACCAGCTTAGGGCTGGGCTTCGCTCAGCATGTGGTTGTCCATCCTCAAGGAGGCTAGACTATTCCTCTTCACATGGCAATGTCAGGGCAGTGTTCAGGGACACACATCAATATACAAATGCTTACCAAACTTCTACTTATATCATGTGTGTAGATGTCCCATTGGCCAAAACAGATGTTACGACCAATCCTAGCGTCAGTGATTCATGCTATAAAGTAGCATGAATAAAAGAAGGATGATATACTGAGACCATGTATGCAATGATTTACCAAATTCTTAAAAAATTTCTAAGTGCTTCTCTGTGCATTAGCTTATTTAAACATCATAATAACCCTGTGAAATACTCAAAATCAATATCATTTTTGTATCAGTCAGGCTCCCATCAGGAGAGAGAAATATCGTCAGAAATTTAAACAGAAAAAAATGTAATATAAAGAATTATCAACTGGTAATAAGGAACTAGCAACTGGGACTGGGAGGAGATAAAAGAGAACTCTGAAGAATAACCTAAGAGTCAGGGAGAGTGACCAAGAAAAGAACAAACTTGGAAGGTAGGCCAAATCTCACACCTTGTGACATGTAGGAGGAGTGCACCTATGGCCCACTGGATAGAGGAGAAGTTTGCTGAGTTGTCCCAGGCCAGAGCTGGTTATCAGCTGGTGGGCTGAGGCTGGTGGGCAAGGAACCAGGAGTCTCTCACCAGTGTGCCAGCCAAACTTGCAAGATTATTAATGTCCCTGGCCATCCTATATGCATGCCATCCATGCATAGCTGTGCCATAGGAGCAAGTGGGAAAGAATAACACTGGAACTGGAAAAAGAAGCCTCTTGCACCTGCAGAGTCCCTATGGCACTCTCTATTGACAAAGCTGTACACAGTGCTGGCTGACAGAGGTCAACATGTATAGGGTCCAGCTCCACAGTATCACAAAGCAGAACAACAAAGAGAACTGAGAAGCGATCTGTTGAAAAGGGGCACTGCCCATCTCTTTGGCTTCTTCGCTTCCATATTCACCCTTTTACAAACATTTGAACTCCTTCGTGAAAACAAAACACCTCTATGTTTTCACCTAACATAATACAGCTTCCCTTTGTAAAAATGAACACGTGTTCACCATTTCCTCAAAATAAGGAAACACACAATCCCAATAGTAATAATTCTCAAGTTCAGTCACAGTCCCAATGAATTTTTGTTTGTTTTTGAGATAGGGTCTTGTCATCCAGGCTGGAATGCAGTGGTGCAATCATGGCTCACTGCAGCTTTGACCTCCCAGGCTCAATCAATCCTCCCACCTCAGCCTCCTGAGTAGCTGGGACTACAGGTGTGCACCACCATGCCTGGCTAATTTTTGCACTTTTTGTTGAAACAGGGTTTTGCCACGTTGCCCAGGCTGGTCTCAAACTCAGGGGCTCAAGCAATCTGCCCATCTTGGCCTTCCAAAGTGATGAGATTACAGGGCATGCCAATGCGCTGGGCCCCAGTGAATATTTTGTTACCCGAACACTAAATTATAAAGTTAACCTCCAACAATTTAGATATAAAATAAGAGTGGGAAGGAGAGAAATGAATATTTTTATAATATACAAATGAATATATATGTTTGAAATGCTTATTTAGTAATAAAATGCTTGTCCCAGTTCTGTAAAGAAATAGCACTTGAACATAAATTCAATTTCCTCAGCAAGGCCATTTTTACTTTCTGCAGAAAGAGTACACTTGCCAGCAGTTTTGCCATGAAAGTACACCGAATAAAGGAGACAGGGTCATTTATAACCTGACGCATCCACCCTACTGCTATGTCCAGTTTCCATTGGCTGGAACGAGACCTCGCATTCTCTATTTGTCCCAATTGGCTAGCAACTTAGAACTCTCTAAAAGAGGCAAAGGCAGAGAAGAACAAAGGAAGGAGGAAGTAACTTGTGGAATGCTGAGAAAGGTAAAAGCACCGCCAAATACGGAAGAGGAACAGGCTATGACCTAATGCTTGCTTGGACCAGTATAAGCATGCCAGGGCAAATATTGAGGCTAAGTTGTGGGAGCTAAGAACATAAAGTACACTGATTTTTTTTTATTACGGCTAGCAGATATTTAAGAATGTTAGTACAGGTCTTTGAATAAATTTTGCTTCTAAGGGAAGTTACTATATTCCTAATTAGTCAGGGAGGAGAGTCTCTTTGAAGAGGAAACTTTACTTTTTACATACACATATAACAAATAAGGAGAAAATCTGCAAAGCTACTGTGAACCCAGAAAATCTGGGACAGGTCTCAGTTAATTTAGAGAGTTTATTTTGCCAAGGTTGAGGACACAGCCTCAGGAAGTCCTGACGACCTGTGCCCTAAGTGGTCAGGGCACAGCTTGGTTTTATACATTTTAGGGAGACAGGAGACACCAATCAATATACATAAGAAGTACATTGGTTCGGTCTGGAAAGGCGGGACAACCTGAAGCAAAGGCAGGAAGAGGGGAGGGGCTTCCAGGTCACAGATAGGTGAAACACAAACGGTTGCATTCTTTTGAGTTTCTGATGAGCCTTTCCAAAGGAGGCAATCAGATATGCATCTATCTCAGTGAGCAGAGGGATGAGTTTGAATAGAATGGGAGGCCGGTGGGCCCTAAGCAGTTTCCAGCTTGAGTTTTCCTTAGTGATTTTGGGGGCCTAAGACAGTTTCCTTTCACATGACCACAGTCCTGATTTCTGTAAGATGCCATAGAATAATCTATGATTTTCTCCTCCCACAATCCATCCTGTATTCATTTTACCCTGAGGCAGAACCTCAGATGGTCAAGGTTCTTTACCGGGTGAAATGACCCAATCCTTCATTGGTCTAAGTCCTCAGTCCTGTTGCTTTTTGTTTGTTTGTTTGTTTCTATGGTTTTCTATTACCTTTTACCATTGCGCATAGAAGTACTAAGAGGGTCTCTAGATAATCCTCTGTGTTCCAGACATGGTTCCTCTCCCCCATTGTGTAGTAGCAGCTCAATTTCCCCTTGGTAACTGGGATCAATCATTCTAGCCCATGGAGTAACACCTTTTTCTGCTGGTTGCCTCAGTGGCACAAGTCACCCCAAATGGCCAGGTGGCTGTTGCATCTCTCAGGAAGCAGCAGTTTCACAAAGCAGGCAATAAAGGGTGGGTTTGGGGCTGAGTGATGAGAATAAATTGATAGCAGCACAGTTGTCTCTGTTTTTCAAATAAGAAAACTATGATTCAGAGAGGCGAATTGATATGCCTTACATCATGTGCTACCAAGAGGCAAGGGCCAGGACTTCATCCCTGGTCCTCAGACCTCAGATCAGAATCTTCTTTTTTGCTCATTTAGGGATAGTTGTTCAGCTAAATTGGATCAAGCACCAGACATGGATATAAGACCTGGGTCTGAATGCTATCATGTATATACTCACTGCAAAACCTTGGGCAACTCATTTATGGATTCTGGAGCCTCAATTTTTTCAACTGTAAAGTCAGGATACTGGTCCCCTCTTGACGGGATTAGAATGAGAACTGAATGGTTAAAGGTCCACGAAGGCACTATGTAAACTCCAGCAGATTATACAAAGCTAAGGTATCGTTATTAAGGATTGTACAGACTCTCAAGTTACTGCTTACCCATGGAAAATTTTGATTAATTCCTTAGCATCTCATAGTTTATGATAAATGGCCCTATTAAGGGAAGTTACTGCCACCCAGGCAGCGATGGGGTGATTTCTAAAATCAGCAGAAAATGTAGAGCAAGCGGGCATAGTCCAGGGTGGTAGGAATTAGTAGGGTTCTATGGACCAGTAATCTCTGAATCTCAATTATTTCTGCCAAATATTTCTTTCAAGTCATTTTGGGAAATGGCTCACTGCCTTTTTCTATTTTATTAAATCTAAAAACCTCATTAAGTCAAACTATCAGTGATGCATTGTCAGCAGGAAGAAAATGGGGAAAATCCTCTTTCAATGTTTGATCATGAAAATCTTTCTAACAAACCCAAGACAAACACATTCCACTCCTACTGCCTATTCACATGAGATTAACTATTGTGCCTGTTCACAATATTCAATCATCATTTCTTACTCATTTAGAGCTGCTTGCATGCATTAGGAAATGGAGAACAGCAGGCTACAGTGTATCCTTCTGCATTCTCAGTGCTAGAAATATGGCTTACTTAAATGCAATTAGGACCTTGACACTATTTTTATTAAGAAAAGAAGAAGCCAAAGCTCTCTCCTCCAAAATAAAGAAAAAGATAGTAGAAGAAATTAACATTTATTTTTCACTTTCTACTACACACTCTAGGTCGTTCCCAGTTTTGTTTTGTATTTTATAGACCATTACTCGTAGTCCTGCCTAACAAACACCTAGACTGCCTTTCTTGCCTTTACTTGCTACATTGATAGTCCCCACTAATAATAAGAGTTGAACATATTTGGAGGGAAAACACAGTCTCCTATGCTCAGTCCAATTAATGAAAATGTCCTTTTCCATATAGTTTTCAGGAAGGTGTTACATCATTAAACATCACCATCTGAGGGATGATTTGAGACAGGGTCTCACTCTGTCACCCAGGCTGCACTGTAGTGGCACAATCACAGCTCACTGCAGCCTTGACCTCCCCAGACTCAGGTGATTCTCCCACCTCAGCCTCCCAAGCAGCTGGGACTACAAGGCGTGTGCCACCATGCCTGGCTAATTTTTTTTTTTTTTTTGTAGAGACAGGGTTTTGCCATGTTGCCCAGGCTGGTCTCGAACTCCTGTGCTCAAGCAATCCACCTGCCTCAGCCTCCCAAAGTGCTGGGATTACAGGCGTGAGCCACCACGCCCAGCTTCATCCTACATCATCTTAGCAGCTGTCTGTGTGCCTTATTTGGTGTCTGGCACACAAGCACACAATAAATATTTGGATGGAGGCCTTTGGCTTAACGTCATAGCCAGTAATCAATGAAAGAATCATAAAAGAAGAACTCATAAGGAGGTTCTAAACTTTTCAGACGACATTTAAAATTAACTGGTTTAGGGCTATAATGCTAAACCAAGACTTTTTAAGAAAGTCTTCCCCTTCATTATAAAAGTGATAAATGGTCACTATGGAGGTTTTTGAACATATAAGGAAAAAATAAGATGAAAATCACCCATAGTCTCACAACCCAGATATATTTTTTAAAATTTTGATGTATTTTCTCCTGTCTCTCTCTCTCTCATTAGGATTGTACAATACACAGCTTTGTATTCAATGCTTTTGTACATAATATATTTTGAATATATTTTTCTTGTCATTATGTGGTCTTTGAAAACAAAATTTTCAATGAATGTATGAAATTCTATGTTAGTATATATGTGTATGTGTGCTCCCTCAGTGTGTATATACATAGACACACACACA
This sequence comes from Symphalangus syndactylus, assembly GCF_028878055.3. Classification (NCBI taxonomy): domain Eukaryota; kingdom Metazoa; phylum Chordata; class Mammalia; order Primates; family Hylobatidae; genus Symphalangus; species Symphalangus syndactylus. Next base: position 23,564,070 of record NC_072424.2, read on the forward strand.
CACCACACACATACAGGGATGGACACACACACACACACACACACAGAATACCACATAACACAAAGCTGAATTTATTGCTTACTATGGTAAGGAAGAGCCATGCTGGTCAGGTAGAATCTGGCTGAGCAGAACAATGATTTTATACTGGATTTTGGGGAAGCATAGAGCTCAGGGATTGGAAGATTTTCAGGGATATAAGTAGATTGACGTCAACTCTAGAAATGTGGTTACTCCAGTGAGGCTGTTGCTGATTGGTTGGCATTCAGAAGCTCGTTTATTAGACTAACTCTTTTCCTGATTGGCTGACTTGGGTATGTAAGAGACTATCACTGATTGGTTGATTTGTCAAAGCATGTTCACTGAAGCAAGTTGCATTGATTGAGAGTTTAAAACCTGGTTATAATGGTACTTGTTACCATGGTTATAGAACAATCAACCTTTTCCCAGGAATATGGGATTTTAAAAAATTCTTAATACAATAATTTAATCATTCTCCTATTATGGGATAATTGGATTACTCACAATATTTCTCCTATTATAAATAATGCTCCAGAGACTATGCTAATTATTTTTATCATATTCCTGGTTATTTTTTAGGAAACATTCCTCGAAGTGGACTGGTGAATCAACAGGTGATTTTGTTTAATGTCATTAAAGTAATACAAGTTTGTTACAGAACATTTAGGAAATATAGATATATAAAAAGGAGAAAATTAAAATCATCCATAAGTTACCCCTCTCCACACCATATTATCCCTGTTTAATGTTTAGAGCTTATTCTTCTATTCCATTTTTTTTTTTTTGTTCCTCTATAGAGCTATAAAAGAAACACAAATGAAAAATTCTGGTAGCCCTCCTTTCCAGTTTGCTTTCTTTATCTAATTTTCCTGGATATCTTTCCTTGTTATTACATAGTCTCATGTAATGTCTGGATAAAATGTGTGTTTATATCTGTATATAATACCACAATTCCTTTAACTATTTTCTGTTGTTGGATATGCAGGTCACCCTTCCTCCTTATTTTGTTCAATCCTAATTAGTATTCTTATATTATTTTAAATCTTTGTTATCATTATTATTATTATTATTATTATCATTTTGAGACAGAATCTCGCTCTCACCCAGGCTGGAGTACAGTGGCACCGTCTCCATTCACTGCAACCTCCGCCTCCCGGGTTCAGGCAATTCTCCTGCCTCAGCCTCCCAAGTAGCTGGTACTACAGATGCCCACCACCACGCCCAGCTAATTCTTGTAGTTTTAGTAGAGACGGGGTATCGCCATGTTGGCCAGGCTGCTCTCCAACTCCTGACCTCAGGTGATCCACCCACCTCGGCCTCCCAGAGTGCTGGGATTACAGGTGTGAGCCGCCGCACCTGGCCTTCATTATTATTAAACAATGACTTATTACACATATGTATACCTAAATGTTCACACATATCTATGTTTATTGTCTAAGAATAATTTCACAGAAGTTGGACTTTGGTCAAGTAGTAGGGCAGAGTTTTAAGATTTTTTGGTAAGTGTGTTGGAAAAATGGTTTGCAGAAAGAAAAAAGTTTAAACTGTTGAATTTTCTTCACCCTACAAAATACTTTGCCTCAATATTTTTTCTATTCTTTACCTATTTTATAGAAAGAGTTAATATAATATTTCTATATTAATTTATATTTTACTGAGTGGAGGGTTGAAAACTAATTTCCAGTTTTGTTGTTAATATTGTTTCTCCTTCTACCAACGTCTTATTTATGAACTATGTTATTTTTCTGTAGTCAGGTTCATATTTTCATATATGGTTGTTAGAATACTTCATATAAATATATTCACCCTTGGCTGGGCATGATGGCTCATGCCTGTAATTCTACCACTTTGGAAGGCTGAGGTGGGGGGATCACCTGAGGTCAGGAGTTTGAGACCAGCCTGACCAACATGGAGAAACCCAGTCTCCACTAAATATACAAAATTGGCCAGGCATGGTGGTGCATGCCTGTGATCCCGGCTACTCGGGAGGCTGAGGCAGAAGAATCTCTTGAACACAAGAGGTGGAGTTTATAGTGAGCTGAGATCATGCCACTGCACTCCAACCTCGGCAACAGAGCAAGGCTCCACCTGAAAAAAAAAAAAATAGTACACACACACACACACGCACATATATATACACACACACACATACATACACATACACATACACACACACACACACACACACATATATATTCACCCTTGTGGCATTGCAGGTATCTTATTATTTGCTTTAAATTTGATTTAGTGTTTTAAAAATCTCTGTATTATGGAAAATTTCAAACTTTTAAAGGTTTTATATACTGTATATAATACTAGGGAAGATAGTATAATAAACCTCCATAAACACATTGTTTCAATAATTATCATGGCCCATCTTATGTCTCTATGCCCCCCATTCTTTCTCTCACACTGAATTATTTTGAAGCAAGTCTCAGACATCAGATAGTCTCATCAGTAAACACTTCTATATGCATATATATATATATATTTGTTGTTGTTGTTGTTATGGTTGTTGAGACAGGGTCTCACTCTGTTGCCCATGCTAGAGTGCAGTCATGCAATCATAGCTCACTACAGCCTTGAACTCCTGGACTCAAGCAATCTTCCCACTTCAGCCTCCCCAGTAGCTGGGGCCTTCAAGTGTCACCACCATGCCCAGCTAGTTAAAAAAATTTTTTTGTGGAGACGGGATCTCACTATGCTGGCCAGGCTGGTCTCCAGCTGGCCTCGAGCAATCCTCCCATCTTGGCTTCCCAAAGTGCTGGGATTACAGGTGTGAACCACCATGCCCAGCCTGTATATGCATGTATTTTAAAAACCTAACAGCAATATTATTATCACACCAAAAACCTCTACAATAATTCTTTAATATTATTAAATATCTAGTCAGTGTTCATATTTTCCTGACATATATATAATATGTCATGTATTTGTATGTATTTTTATATACAAATATATGTCACATATAGTATATATTTGTATATACAATATACACACACACACATATATATATATACACATATATATAATCATAAATCATTGGATTCTCAAGTTAAACTCACACAATCAAAGGTATTACCCAGTATCAAGCTCCACAAGTAATTTCAAAAATACAGGCAGTTAGGCTGGGTGTGGTGCCTCATGCCTGTAGTCCCAGCACTTTGGGAGGCCAAGGTGGGAGGATCATTTGAGGTCAGGAGTTCAAGACCAGCCTGGCCAACATAGTGAAACCTCGTCTCCACTAAAAATACAAAACTTAGCCAGGCGTTGTGGTGGGCGCCTATAATTCCAACTATTTGGGAGGCTGAGGCACAAGAATTTCTTGAACCTGGGAGGCAGAGGTCGCAGTGAGCTGAGATCACTCCACTGCATGCCAGCCTGGGCAACAGAGTGAGACTGTGTCTCAAAAAAAGAAAAGAAATATATAGACAATCAAGAGACTGAGATAAAGTACAGACAGCCTCCAGGGATGGGGCACGGTCACTGTGAGGTTGGCTCTGAGAAACCTGGCAAAGCAATGGCCAACACTGAGGCAAGGGGACATGCCCGAGTTGCCCTGAAGATGCTTGAGGGAGGAACTCTAAGGGACAGAGGCTAAGGCGAGTAGGATGCTTGGATGGCTATTTCATGTCAGGCTAGAAGATCCACCACAGGAGCAATGCTTGGAGGACCCAGAGGACACGCCCTTCAGCCAGGGCACTGGAATGTGCTGGTGAGGGGGCATCAGCACTGCTAATCCATTCAGTGGTGGTGCTCCACTGCAGGTCAGGGTCAGCCACTGAGAAGATGGTCTGAGTTGGGCTTGTTAATGTGGATAGGGTTGATGGAGCCCTGAAGTAATAGAGGTAAGGTGGCTTAACCACCAGAAGCCAGGAGGCCATAATGAGTGTAATGACTAGCGGTGTGGAAGGGGGTGTTGACCCACAAGAGGCTATGGAGATAATTGATAGAGCAAGGCATCCGTAGGGGCAACACAGGCACCAGCAAATGTGCTTAATATTTAGAACCACAAAAAAAGTCAAGAATGAAGGAGCAGGGAGAGAGAGTGCCTGTCTCACGTCTCCTAGTCAGAACACAGTGTTATTTTTTAAATAGCATTTGCAGTAACCCAGGCGTGTTTTACTAAGGATTATGCAGAGGCAGAGAACAAGTCTTCTTTTACAACGTTTGAGTTCTAGCTGCCTTCTCCTCTCAACCTTTTCTTTGCTGATTCTCCATCTCCAAATTATTTGTCCTAAACTTTTTTGGCCTCATCCATTCTCTACCCACACAGCACACGTTAGCAATGATGCAGGCGACCTCATAAACTTCAAAATGTGACAGCGCAATCTCAAATCTATTGCTAAATTACCTCCGAGAACTCCTTCAGACCAAACGCAGCACTTCATCTTGGCTACTCCTAAACCCAACTTCAGAACTTTTGGTAAGCAATATAGATTTCACTGAATGCTTTGTAAGGAAATCAAAGGGAAGATTACATGACAAGTCATAGAGCAAAACTTCATCAGCAAACTTCAGACAAACCTCAAAAGTTCCACCTTTGGCCGGGCGCGGTGGCTCACACCTTTAATCCCAGCACTTTGAGAAGCCGAGGTGGGCAGATCACTTGAGCTCAGGGTTTCAAGATCAGCCTGGCCAACATAGTGAAACCCCATCTCTACTAAAAATACAAAAATTATCCGGGCATGGTGGCGGGTGATTGTAATCCCAGCTACTTGGGAGACTGAGGCTTGAGAATCGCTTGAATCTGGGAGGCGGAGGTTGCAGTGAGCTAAGATCGCACAATTGCACTCCAGCCTCGGCGAGAGAGGGAGACCCTGTCTCAAAAAAAGAAAGAAAAATTCCACCTTCATGATCTGTAGGTGCTTACTTAAGCTTCTTCACCACTCTCTACCTTGAGTGGTCTCTTACAGACACTTTGTAGTTCTCGGGAGTATTTATACTCTTGCTTTGGTATCTTTCCACTTGTCATTCTCTCTTTTTAGCATATTCTTCATATCTCCACTTCCCCAAACTGGACAATTCCTGATCATCCTTTAGGAGTTACAGATTTCACTTCTTTTGAGCAGCCTCCCGTCTCCCTCCAAGTCTAGATTAGGGATCTTTCCTGAATGCTCCTCTTATTTTCTCCTCTGCTTATTCTTTATACCAGTCAGGGGCCCCGCAGGAAGCAAATGGTACACTCAGAGTTGAAGAAACCAACAAGGAATGCTGAGGCATCTGGGAACCAGAAAAATTGAGAAGCCATTCATACCTCTAAGCCTGAAGGAGCAAATGGAGAGAGTGGTGTTACTGACACCCTCGTGAGGGCTGGGGCCGTGGAAGCAGAGTCGTCCAGCAGAAGTCATAGCCAGAGAGGATCATTAGCACTGCTAGACTGAAGAAGGCCGAGCTGGGGCTGGGAAATGAATACCCTAATGTCCCTCTCCTTTCCTCTCCTTCCTATATCTGTCCATAGGCTGCACCTAACCAGAAGTCAGAGGGCAAGAAAGCCCAGGCCATTCTCTGGGGGCCTTGAGTTTGACAGAAAGATACAGAGAATAGATGGTGAAAGGAGAATAGCCACCATTTCCTATATTAATTCTTTATCACATGGTGTTGTATTTGCTGGTTTGCTGATTTCAGCTCCTTGAAGGCAGGTGCGGCATTCTCACAGCCTGATACAATGCCTTGTATATGTAAACACCCTATAAAGAAATCTTTAAATCATTCAGTACACATATCAGGTGATGCAGTACACATTGTTAATTCTCATATTAATCCTCATTGCCTAATGTATGGAGAGAGGAACAGAACTAACATTTCCCAAATAATTAGCTAATGAACGGCAACGTAGCCCGTGGCTGAGTGCACAGACTTCACAGCCGCACTGCCTAGGGTCAGGTCTGCTTCTCCCACTTCCTAGCTGGGTGAACTTTGGCAAATTGTTTGTCTGTGCGTCAGTTTCCCAAGCTAAAAATGGAAGAAAACTAGACCTCCCTCATAGGGTTTTTGTAAGAATTCAGTGATTGAATATACATGAAATAGTTGGAAGAGTGTTAGGCACATAGCATCATAAAAATGTAAGGTGCTTATTGTTAATGAAATTATAATGTAAAAATATAAGGTGTTATAATGATTGGTGTTATTACTTATGGCTAAAATTGTGCTCCATATTGGAATAGAGCTGCTTGTCTACTGTTAGAAAAAAGGTTTCTGGGTCTCTTGGACAGTACTCTCCCTGTACAGTTATTTTAGCAATGTGCACCTGGATAATAGTATCTACTTAGCCTGGTGAATATACCTCAAAAGGAAAGTGTTGTGAAAACTTTGCAGAAAATGACTCAATGTTTTCCATCCCTGGTGCAAAGCTGGCAGTCGTAGGAAATGCATGGAATCATGGCCTTTGAGTTGGACAGACATGATGCTTCAAGTCCCACCTTTCCCCATTACTAGGTGTGTAATCTCATGAAACTTCTTTACTTCTCTGATCCTGAGCCTTCATCTGTAAAAACAGAGAAAATACAGCCAGGCAGAGTGGCTTGCAAGTGTAATCCCAGCTGCTTGGGAGGCTGAGGCAGAAGGATAAAAGAAACCACAAAACAAAACAAAAAAAGGCCAGGTGCAGTGGCTCACAGTACTTTGGGAGGCCGATGTGGGCAGATCACCTGAGGTCAGGAGTTCAAGACCAGCCTGGTCAACATGGCAAAACCCCATCTCTACTAAAAATACAAAAATTAGCCAGGCATGGTGGTGGGCACCTGTAATCCCAGCTACTTGGGGCGCTGAGGCAGGAGAATTGCTTGAACCCAGGAGGTGGAGGTTGCAGTGGGCCAAGATCGCACCACTGCACTCCAGCCTGGCCAACAAAGTGAGACTCTGTCTCAATAAAAACCCAAAAAGCAAAAAACAAAAATAGCAAAATAGCATCTACTTTGCAGAATTACCTGACAATTAAATAAAATCAAGCATGCGTTAACATCTAATGCATTAACATTTGGCCCACTATAGACTTTCTGTTTTTTTTTCCTTTCAGAGAAAGAAAGAAACTTTCAGAAAGTTTTCTTTCTGAAAGTTTCTCTGAAAGTTTTTCTTTCTTTCAGAGAAAACTTTAAAAGGCACTCTACAGATAAAAAACAAAATAAAAAATATAGCCAAACAAATAGTTACCCAACATCCACAATCATGGACTCCAAAGTGTGCTGCTGTTGTTCGAGAGCCACGTCCACCGCATAATAATTGGGTGGCCTTTGGCGAGTTACTTAATTCTTGGTGTTTTAGTTTCCTCATCTGTAAAATGGGTATAACAATAGTAACCATCTCATAGAGTTGTTCTGAACATAAATAATCTATAATATGTGATGTGCTTAGAGTAATGCCTAGCTCTTCATAAGTGTTAATTCCTCCTCCTCCTCCTGTTACTCTAGTTGCTATTTGATCAAGGGACTAAATTAGGCACTAGAGGAGACACTAAGACGCTTTATTCCATGCCACCGCCATCAAGAGGTTGTGATCTTTGACCTGAGAAGCTGCTTTAAGGGAACCATGTCCATGTCACCCTTTTACGTTAAAGGAAAGTTTTCTCTGATACCCTTCAACCTAGGTAAACTCTCAGGGTAAACAAAGCCCTGACATTCCTAACTCACCATGGTTGCAAAGCCTGTTGCTTTCTCTACACTCTCTTCACCACAGGTTATACTCAGGTCCTAGCTGAGGGAGAGACAGGATCTTCCAATACCCACAGCCACAGAAGAGAAAAATGAGAGATGATTATTCCCGCAGGAGCTTCAGCAGATGCATCGATACAATCTACGTAAATGCAATAAAACTGGACTGATTAGGTGGGGTGAATAGCATGGGAAATATGAGCAAAGCAAATGGTGATTACAGCTTAGACAAGATTGCAGCACAGCTATTTAATTCTACCTTAATTCAACGAAGTTGGCATAAGAATGTTTAGTGTCAAAGACCTGGCACACCAGCAACAACATCATTAATTAATATTGACTAAGTGTCCAGAGCCTCTTGGGTACTGCAGAGCAAAAACAATTCCCAGCCTTAAAATGAAAACAAGATAGAGAAAAAGAGTCATCTGCTTTTTTTTTTTTTTTTTTCAGATGGAGTTTCGCTCTTGTGCAATGGAGTGCAATGGCATGATCCCTGCTCACCGTAACCTCCGCCTCCCAGCTTCAAACGATTCTCCTGCCTCAGCCTCCTGGGTAGCTAGGATTACAGATGCTTGCTACCACGCCCAGCTAATTTTTGTATTTTTAGTAGAAATGGGATTTCACCATGTTGGTCAGGCTGATCTCGAACTCCTGACCTCAGGTGATCCACCTGCCTTGACCTCCCAAAGTGCTGGGATTACAGGCATGAGCCACCTCGCCACGCCAGGTCATCTTTTAAAAATGTTTTTCTCCCCCAGGAAGGTGGGCAGTATTCATTTAGGGGTATTCTTATAGGGAAATGGAAATATTATCAAAATGATGATAATGGCAGTTAACGTTTATTGCATTCTTAGCCTGAATATCAGATACTGTCCTAGTACTCTACATATATTGGCTTTTTTTTTTTTTTTTTTTTGATGGATTCTCACTCGGTCACCCAGGCTGGAGTGCAGTGGTGCTATTTCAGCTCACTGCAACCTCTGCCTCCTGGGTTCAAGCGATTCTCTTGCCTCAGCCTCCCGAGTACCTGGGACTACAGGCACATGCCATCACACCTAGCTAATTTTTTGTATTTTTAGTAGAGACTGGGTTTTACCATGTTGGTCAGGCTGGTCTCGAACTCCCAACCTCAGGTGATCCACCTGCCTCAGCCTCCCAAAGTGAGGGGATTACAGGTGTGAGCCACCACGCCTGGCCATATTGGCTCATTTAATACAGGTAGTTAATCTTCGTTCCCTGACAAATGAAGGGAAGGATGGGGGCAACATTTATTAAGCTCTTAGTGAGTGTCTGGCACAGAGCTATTTTGTTTTATACACGCTCTCATTAAATCCTTAAATGGTAATTTTCCTAGCTGAGAAGAAAGAGGTTCAGAGAATTTAAGTGATTTGCCAAGTTCTTAGCACTAGTACGTGGCAGATCAGCAGTTTAAACTCAGTTTTGTCTGACCCCAAAAAGTGACTTTCATTTTTACCACACTGTGTTCTTCTAATAACATTATAGAAACAAGTCTCAATGTCTAAATAGCAGATGCCTAATAGTTGACATTGATTTTTTGTTCAGAGATCTTTCTCCTGGGAAGGGCTCATTCTAACCATGTTTGGGCTGCCTTTATACACATCCCATCTCCCTCATTCTCCTCATTATACCAGAATCCTTCCCAGAAATTTGCTTTCTTATTAAACTAATTCAAGTTGAGTTTCTGACTCTTATCCCTAGTGTATCCCAATTGAACCCCCACTGCAATTTCAGTGCTAGGGCAGGTCGTAAATTCATTCTTGGCATATTACATAGTGAAATAGATGTATTACTCTATACATGATGTCACTGTAATCAGATGGATCTTTGTTTTTGGAGGATGGAAACCAGTCTCTTTACTATCTGGTCACATCTTTTCTAAGGGAAGCATGTTTTGACCCTGCAGTTTAAGAAAATCTCTTGTACATAGGCCAGGCGTGGTGGCTCATACCTGTAATCTCCGCACTTTGGGAGGCCAAGGCGGGTGGATCACCTGAGGTCGGGAGTTCGAGATCAGCCTGACCAACATGGAGAAACCCCGTCTCTACTAAAAACACAAAAAATTAGCCAGGGGTGGTGGCCCATGCCTGTAGTCCCAGCTACTTGGGAGGCTGAGACAAGAGAATCGTTTGAACCTGGGAGGCGGAGGTTGCAGTGAGCTGAGATCGTGCCATTGCACTCTAGCCTGGGTGACAGAGTGAGACTTTGTCTCAGAAAAACAAACAAGCAAACAAACAAACAAACAAAAAAATAAATCTCTTGTATATCATGTTAAGCTTGGATAGAATATTGCATTTATTTTCATCCAGTATAGAACCATTAGATGCCTTATCTTTTTTATGCCATCCTTCTTATCAAAAATTGTTTACTTTAATAGTAAATAAGGCTGTGGGGGAGTGGGTGGTGAGGGGAGGATGTTCTACAAAGCATGGTGTCTTTGAGCTCAAAGAATTTACAATATGGATAGGAAGAGAAGGCGTGGATATGAGAAGAGGAGAACTGACGTCCAAAGCCACTCTTCATCCCATGAATAGGCTGATGTGCTCCAAAAGTCCCTTGGAAAGCAGGTGTGTGAAACCTGGAATATTTTCTCATAGGAAGAGTGTGATATAAGGTCCTGCTATTCCAGGTTTCATCTGAAAAACTAACCCTGTAATGTCACGAAATGGTCCAAAATCTTTAACCTGTAAGGCCTCCCCCAGTCTGGCTTCTGTCCTCCTTTCCTGGTAATGTCTCCTTCTACCCATATCATGCTGGTGCTCTTTAAGTGCCCAGTGTCCTACCCTGTCACAAGACTTTTGCCAGTCCCAGCCCATCTCCTGGCTGCTCTTTCCTGCCTGGCACTGCCTTGCACCTTCATGAACCCTTAGTCATCCTTCTGGATCAAGCTGAAAAAGGAACTGCTGTTCATGAGGTGTTTTCTTTTCTTTCTTTCTTTCTTTTCTTTTTTTTTTTTTTTTTGAGATAGAGCCTTGCTCTGTCACCCAGAATGGAGTGCAGTGGCACAATCTTGGCTCACTGCAACCTCTGCCTCCCGGGTTCAAGCAATTCTCCTGCCTCAGCCTCCCAAGTAGCTTGGACTACAGGTGCATACCACCATGCCTGGCTAATTTTTTTGTATTTTTAGTAGAGACGGGGTTTCACCATGTTGGCCAGGCTGGTTTCAAACTCCTGACGTCAAGTGGTTTGCCTGCCTTGGCCTCCCAAAGTGTTGGTGTTGGGAATAATGCTTAAAGAGAAACCTCATCATATCCCACATTGTGATGAGAGGTGCGAGCCACCTTGCCCAGCCTCACGAGGCATTTTCTGACCCCCCAGACCAAATCTTCCTTCCAAACACTGCCTGGCACTTCTTGGTGTGTCCTTTGTAGTCCTCACTGCACTAGCAGGAATTTCTCTAGTGCCTCTCTCCTCTCTCTGAGCCTGTTTTCTCATCCATAGGTGAGCACTGGGGTATGTACCGTGTGGGCTGTGATGAGGGTGGGAGAAAATCACAGAGGCACAGAGCGTAGCACACATGGGCTCTCCAGCCACAAGAGACTTCTGCGGCTAGAGACACAGTGGAAACGTCTGGGGATAGACTGCCTCATTCTTCACTGAGAGGTGCCTGCCTGAGGTGGCTGCTGAAGCTCCCCTAGCTTCTGGGAGGTGAGTGACAGTTACCACCCAGCTGAGGCTGCTCCCGAAAAAGCCCGTGAACTTCTCTTCTGTCCGTGGGTAACAGACTTAACGCTCACAGCGACACAGTGCTGATTCAGGTCAGCAAGCCCTAGCTTGTGTCCCACACTCAGGCCAAACAGGAAGATCCAAAAGCAGCCTTCTTAAACCGAAGTCATTACAAACAAACAAAGCCCACATACACATACAGACACACACACACACACACACGCGAGCGTGCACGCACAAACACAAGCATGATTTAATGGCCAGGTCTTGACTGTCTTGGAAATGGATGAGCCACCTGGGCTTACAAATAAACCTGGTCATATTTGGTTTTTCCAGGAGAAATTGAGGGTGGGGAGAGCGAGTCTAGCAGAGCTCTGAGATGGCCTAGAATGGGCATTAGGGGAGAACTCCTGAGCTAGCTATCCTTGAAATGTGTAGATCTCCCTGCTGAGGCTCTGTGGGTGATCAGGCACTGTCAGAATGAATTAGTGGCTCCATAAACCCAGGCTCTGTGGCTAAATGGTGGGGGCTAAAATCTCTGAAGTTCCTTACATCCCAGCAGGCTTCTCTAAAATATTTATGGCTGTTAGGCAACACAGCAAGCCCAGGTCCTTGAAATCTGGAATGAAGGTCCTGGACAAGGTTCCTACTGGCCAGCTGGGGAATCTTGGGCAACCCTCTTAACTTCTCTGAGTCTCCTCTCTCTCTATGCAGAAAGCAGCTAATAAAGCCCTGTCTGCCTCATAGGGTGCCGGTGAGGGGCCAAGATCCAATCAGCGTCTCAGCCCCCAGGAAAGTGATAAATAACTGGGATGAGTTTCCAAATATTGTTCCAGTTTATCTCCCTTACTCTTGAAGGCTTTTGGAAAGCTCTCCAAAAGGCTGTGACCTGACAGTCAGCTTGTATTTATTTGTTGAGAAGCTTCTGTAAATCAAAGGCATAAAACAGGGGACCCAGCTAAGGAAAATATTTCCGCTCACTGTGAAGAGATAAATTTTCAGGCCCGGAAAGGGGAGCTGGGAGAACTTGCAGGCATGTTTACAGCCCCCTGGTTAGTTCAGGCACAGTGATTGTTTGAAGTCCCAGATTCATCCAGCAAATAAGAAAGGCCCAGCAGGTCAGCAGTTTGACATTGTCTCCAAGGCTTTCTGTTATGTTTATACTGGAAAGTTACCATTGGCCTCTGTAAAATGGAATTTCCATATAATAATTGAGATGGTCTTGTAAGGAGGGAAGGTCCCTGTTGCTGCTTCTACAAGGAAGTTGGACTGATAGGGAAATGTGGAAACAAAGGAAGCTTTTGTCTTATCTCTGAAGCGAAGCCTTGGATGGTGGTTTCCAAATGCCTGTCTCATGCCCTACAGCATCAGAATCACTCGGAGTGCTTCCTTAAAATACAGATATCTACACCCATGCAACACATATTGAATTCCTAGGAAGGGGCCCAGGAATCTGTGTGTGTGTGTGTGTGTGTGTGTGTGTGTGTGTGTGTGTGTGTCTGTGCGCGTGTGTTGAGATGGAGTCTCACTCTGTTGCCCAGGCTGGAGTGCAGTGGCGCGATCTCGGCTCACTGAAACCTCCACCTCCCAGGTTCAAGTGATTCTCCTGCCTCAGCCACCAGAGTAGCTGGGATTACAGTCGTGCACCATCACACCTGGCTATTTTTTTGTATCTTTGGTAGAGATGGGGTTTCACCATATTGGCCAGGCTGATCTCCAACTCCTGGCTTCCTGCGATCCGCCTGCCTTGGCCTCCCAAAGTGCTGGGATTACAGGCGTGAGCCACTGCACCCAGCCTGAGGGGTTTTTAACAGTTTTATTAAGATGTAATTCACATACTATACAATTCACCCATTTAAAGTGTATGGTTCAATGGCTTTTAATATATTCACGGAGCTGTGCTTCCATCTGTATAATTTTAGAACATTTTCATTATCGCCGAAAGAAGCCCTGCTTTCCTTAGCCATCACCCCAATCCTCCCGCCTCCAACCCCCAGCCTTAGGCAAGCCCAAGTTTACTTCCTGTCTCTATAGATTTGTCTGTTCTAGGCATTTCATGTAAATAGAATCAAGCAGTATGTGGTTGTATAGTGAAGTGTGTGAGTTTGGAGCAAGAGCAAATTGGTTACAGGCAACAGAGGAAAGGCTGAGAGCACCACGATTGTCTTCTCCACTGAATGCCGGATGTCACGCCTCTAAATAAGTGTGGAATACATATTTAAAGATATTGGCTTATAGCTGGGCATGGTGGTGCGCACCTGTAGCCCCAGCTATTTGGGAGGCTGAAGTGGGAAAATCCCTTGAGCCTCGGAGCTCAAGTCCAGCCTGGGCACACCGCGAGAGCCTCCTGTGTCTAAAAAATAAAGAAGAATATTGGCTTGAAGGAAGCTAAACAGTCAGTCTTCCTGCAGGTCCAGCCTTGGATTACGCCAGGCAATCAGCAGGGGTCACTGCACTCCAGCCTGGGCGACAGAGCGAGACCCTGCCTGAGAAACAAAACAAACAAACAACAGTAAAGCTGTCCCTCTGCAAAACCAAAGCCCTGCAGTTGACGACGCCCACCGCTCCTTATGAGGCATTTGAGCAACTGTCTGTTATTGCAAGAAAGGGGATTGCCACTTCCAGGAGATTCAACAGACAGGAATTTGGCAACTGCTATAAAATGCTCTATTTCATAGACATTTTTTTCCTACGTCATTACCTTTCTTGAAAAGTATTAGTGCTCAGAGTATGTGTGTATTTCAGTATTCATATGGATTTATTCATCTGGCTGTGCTATAATTGCATTTTGTAGATGAGATCTGTTTCCTTCTCTAACTTAATTTTGGAGCTTACCTAAGCCATGTCCCAAGGGAGGGAGGTAAAATGGGGATTAAAGGATTTGCTGGATTTTTTTTGTTTGTTTTTTTGAGACACTGTAAGATGATGCTCAATTTTCTGAGAGTCTGTTCCTCCATTAAGATCAGATCACAATGCAGTCTTGGGAGATTGCCCAGTGCTGTGGAAATAGTGAGGGCTTTGTCTGCTTGAGTTCAAATTATAGTTACCTTTAACAAATGTGACTGTACTTCTCTCAGCCTCAGTTTTCTTATCTATAAATATGGAATATTGGTATCTTGCTTATAGAATGATTCTGAAGAGTAAATAAAATAATAAACCTGGCACATAATAATAGCTGCTCTGTAAAAATGTAGCAAATATTACTATTATTTAACTTCTCATTTCATATATGTTATGTTTCCTCATTTGGATTCTTAGCTCCTTTGAGTATTGTCCCTGATCCCCACATAGCTCCTACCATAGTGTGTCCTATGCAAAAGCCAAGAAAGAGTTAGGAAAGAACAGATTGTAGAGGACACCTATGAGCCACCTGCCCAGGCTTCTTTTCTTTCTTTCTTTGTTTTTTTTTGAAACGAAGTCTCTGTCACCCAGGCTGGAGTCAGTGGCACAATCTCAGCTCACTGCAACCTCCGCCTCCCAGGTTCAAGCAGTTCTCTCTGCCTCAGCCTCCCAAGTAGCTGGAATTACAGGCACCCACCATTATGCCTGGCTAATTTTTGTATTTTTAGTAGAGACGGGGTTTCACCATGTTGGCCAGGCTGGTCTTGAACTCCTGACCTCAGGTGATCCACCCGCCTCGGCCTCCCAAAGTGCCAGGATTACAGGAGTGAGCCACTGTGCCCGGCCAAGGCTTCTGTTTTCTAGACTTACCTATCCTGATTCCCATCGCCAACCATACAGATATAAAAGTGGGCTCCAGCAGCTTCTATGAGTGACTTTGCCCCCGCTCCTCTTATCCTCAGCCTCAGTTGGTTGGACTAGATGAGGACACCCAACTTAAGCTTGGCCAGGGAGTTTGGTGAGTTCTTAGCCAGTGGGCATGAAACTGATTCTCCGTGTTCCACTGTAGTTGTGATTTGACGTGTGTTCACAAAATGTGATTCTAGGCAGTCATTCATAATGCTTCTAAAATTTTTTCTAAGCCCTAAGAAAATGGTCATATTATAATGTTAAGGTAAAAAGGATAAGACAAAATTATGTAGACCTCACAGATTAAAAAATATATATGCATGAAATACTGGAAAGAAAATATATAAAAATGTGAATAGAAATAGAGGGATTCTAGATAATTTTATTTTAGTTTTTAATACTGACTATTAAAGAGAAGTCTATATATTGGGGGGAACGTGGGAATAGGGGGAAGGAGCCAAGGTAAATTTTCTTCTCTTCCCTTTAAAAAATTTTGCTTCTCTGGTCTCAATTTTCTCAGAATCCTAGCTATCTCAATATCTGATAAAATAATTCACACACAGGTGTTAACAACTTGCTAGCTCTCTAAGGGTGTTATTATTTGAAAATGGGCTTCCAGACACAAGATGACTTCATGCAGAAATTCTCAACCACTGATCCTTTGCAGAACTAGGCTAAGCAGTTCTACCAATTTGCAGGAGAAAACATGATAGAATTGTCTAAAATTAAAATTTTCTCCCATAAATTTTCCCTTGGTGCCTGCCACCAATGTCTCAATTAGAATTTTGTAGTCTGAACAATAGAATCACTGGGGAGCTTTAAAAATATACAAATTCCCCTGCTCCATCTTCCAGATTCTGATGTATTTAACTGGCCTTTTGTGGGGCCCGAACTGCTATAGTTTTTAATCCTTTGTAGGTGATTCTAATCTTCAGCCAGGATTGAGAATTATATATAATTATAATTATATAATTATACTGACAGTATAATTCATTGAATGCAAAATTCTATATTGAGTAATTTTGTTGTCTCCAGCTTAATAGCGTATCCATATTTTGCGGGATTTCTGAAGGAGCTGCATGAGTTCCAGTTGCTCTGCTAATTGAATGAATTTGGAAACTCATTCAAATTCAAATGCTTGACCTGAACCCTCGGGCAGCGCCGTTCCCAGTGGGGAAAGAGACTGTTTGGAGACATCGCCCTCCAGTGACAGCACTCGGGAACTGTTGAGAGGTCTGGGTACACCCTTGCTTCCCATTGATTTTTCCTCTAAGAACAGGGGTGCTCTGAGCCCGTTTCAGCCTTTGAAAGCTCCCTTGAGTTCGTTGTACGTTTGTCCTTGCCCAGATGTATCGGCAACACGCCTGGAGGCATAAACGGGAACAAAGCTTCAGATGTGTTCTTGACTGTCAGGAGTAACAGTTGCAGATAAAAGCTGCAGAATTGCTCATCAATACTGGGAAGGCTGAGCAAAACTGGAATTATTCCGGTAACTTAACAGAAAAAAATAAATAAACATGTCAATAGTTACAGGGTATAGGAGGGAGGGAGAGTGTAAATTCATAGCAAAACATTTAGAACATTCTGTTTAGCCCCTTCCCTTGTGCGGGGGCGGAAGTCTGAGGCGAGTGGGGTGCACTGTGGGGAGGGGCAGCAGAGCAGAAGTCTCACCAGGGTAGACAGGGCCAGGGGGCCATGCTGAGCCCTGGCCCCAGGAGCTGGCAGGTGAGAGGAGACTCATCTCTGTAAACAATGCTTGAGAGTCCATCTGAGCCCCCTGGGAAGCTTGTCCAGAAAGCTCCCGGCAGGTCCCATTCCTATCAATTCTGGTTCAAGAGGCCTAGGAACCCGAGAGGGTTCTGAGAAGCAGTGGCAGGGCCTGCCGTGCATCCAGCACCTACTTGGTAGCAGGTGTGGAAGGAGGACTGTGCCCTCATTCAGTCCTTACAACAACCCTCTGTGATAGATGGTACCATCCCCATTTTACAGATGAGGAAACTGAGGCTCGGGGAGGTGATGTGGGGTGCCTAAAGCACCAGAGCTGGGCAGTGATGGAGCCTGGACTGCAGTCCCCTGTTGCGGGCGATGAGGAGGAGCTGTCACAGGAACAAGCCAAATCCTGCATTAGGAGGCTCTGGTCCTCGGAGAAGGACCAGAGAAGAGGCGGACCTGCATGCCTGGTCCACAGCCCTCCTTGGGGACCTTCTGTTCTCCCTAAGGAAAGGGTTGGAGTCAGGTGGAAATGTGGGAAGGAACAGAAGGTAGAGAGGGGAGAGGAGGCAGGACCAGCCACCAGGCAGGGGGCAGTCAGAGCTACCAAGGCAAAGCGCTGGTGAGCGGGAGGGTGGGGGCCCAGGGTCTTTTCTGCTTCCTCCTCAGTCTTTCCCCTCAGGCTCCTTTTTCCTTCTAGAGCTTTTCTTCTTTCTTCTTTCTTTCCTTTTCTTTCTCTTTCTCTTTCTTTCTTTCTTTCTTTCTCTCTCTCTCTCTTTCTCTCTCTCTTTCTTTCTTTCTTTCTTTCTTCTTCTTTCTTTCCTTTCCTTTCCTTCCCCCCCCCTTTCTTTCTTTCTCTTTCCTTCGACAGAGTCTGGCTCAGTTGCCAGGCTTGAGTGCAATGGCGCAATCTTGGCTCACTGAAACCTCCATTCCTGGGTTCACGCCATCCTCCTGTCTCAGTCTCCTGAGCAGCCGAGATTACAGGCACCTGCCATCATGCCCAGCTATTTTTTGTTTTTTGTTTTAGAGACAGGGTTTCACCATGTTGGCTAGGCTGATCTTGAACTCCTGACCTCAGGTGATCCACCCGCCTCAGCCTCCCAAAGTGCTGGGATTACAGGCGTGAGCCACTGTGCCTGGCCCCATGTTTTTTTCTTACTTCTCCATCCTCCTTGCTTCTTCTTTCTTCACTTCCCCTTTCTTAGAAGAGGGGTTTTCTCCTCCCTCACAGATCCAAGGCATGCCCTCACTCCTCACAGGATGGCAAGGAGAAACGATCAATTGCTTGAGTAAAGAAAAACATCAAAATCAGACCCGTCTGCAGTCAGAATCCACAGCAGTCCTCCCACAGCACAGCACTGCCTCCGCCGGCGGCCTTCCTTCCCTCGGAACAGAGCCCGTCCAGGGCTGCAGAGCGGCCTGCAGTCCCTGGTGGCAACAGCACTTAGCGGCGCCTCATGTTTAATGCAAACAAGCTTCGGAGACAGGAAAGCTTTCAAGATACAGCTGAAGATACACGAGCACTGCCCTTTGCAGAGCAAACACGAATGTACAAAACCAACGTGGGTTTTCCTATTTTACAATAATTGTGTTCTCATCTGTGCAGATTTAAGCAAACCGCTTCTGTCAGAAGAAAGGAGAAATCTATATCCAAGGGCCTCTGTGGCCTAGAGAGGCCCGAGTCACCTCTGCTTTTTGAGTCTCCTAGTAATTTTAAAATGAAAAAATTCCGGCTGGGCGCGATGGCTCACGCCTGTAATCCCAGCACTTTGGGAGGCAGAGGCGGGCGGATCACCTGAGGTCAGGAGTTCGAGACCAGCCTGGCTAACATGGCGAAACCCCATTGCTACTAAAAACACAAAAAATTAGCAGGGCGTGGTGGCACGCGCCTGTAATCCCAGCTGCTCGGGAGGCAGAGGCAAAAGAATTGCTTGAACTCGGGAGCCAGAGGTTGCAGTGAGCTAAGATCGTGCCATTGTACTCCAGCTTGGGCAAGAAGAGCGAAACTCCATCTCCAAAAAAGAAAAACGAAAGAATACTAAAATAGGTTATACAATTTGTAGTTGATTTGTAAATGCTCATCATTAGCAAGTTAATATTTTTAGCACAAAAGAGATAATGCAATATAATTGTGCTAGTTATGAGCTAATTACAGGATTTGTAAAAAGTAATCATTCCTAGTGTGCTATAAGTAATGGGACACAGGTGTATAGCTGTATTTTGAATAAATTCTTTAACCTGTTAGGATGTGATTCCTTTGGGAAAAAAATCTAAAGTCTTTTGTGTGGCTGTGTTAAAGTGTATGATATTGATGACTATGAATGTTTCCCTTCTGCTAACATAGACACTCTTGTCTCCAGACAAGTTCAGCTGTGCTTCCCACTCAGTCATTCATTCTGGATGGTTTTGTTAGCATATCCATGTCCTCTACCCTATCTTCAGAGTGCTTAGGTTGAAAGGCTTTATAAATACCACGTGTCTAGTCCAATACCCTTTCCTCAGCTATCTGGACCCAAAACACCATGCCAAGTCAATGCAGTGCTATAGAACTTAGGATTTTTTTCCCCCTCCTGAATATTCCTAAATAACTCAGTGTTTTAAAAGACTCTGATGTATCTTGGAGAAATGGCTGATCCTAGGACTGGGGCAGGAAACATAGGAGATGAGCTGGGAGTATTTTGTAATCTCCAAAAGTAAGGAAGTACTAAAAACAAAAAGAAACAAACAAAACATCCGTATATTGATGGGGGTATGTTAAAGAGACACAGGAACCAACTGAAACTGTTCCCAGAGGCCAAAGCTGGAACAATTTGATCAACAAAACCAATGAAATAGTGTTAGATTATAACCCAAAGTATAAGATAAATATCCATGAGTTTGTATTGATATAAATGATTGGATAAATACAGGGTTTGGGACACAAATCTTCCTTGCAGAATAATTCCAAACAGTTTTTTGCAGATACTCCACCCTCAAAAAGGTACAGTATTAACTCCACACTTCTGAAGTGTGAGCTATTTATGATGACTTTGCTTCCGAAGAATACAGTATGGAAATGGGAGGGAAAGAATAACTTTTCAGTGGAGAAACCTGACAAATACTATTTCAGCCAGGGGATCAAGCCCGATATCATGCTGACAGTGTGTACTCTTGATAAGATATGACTAAAATCACACTTTATCTCTGTATTCGTTCTCTGTAACATCCACAATCCCAGTCTAATCATGAGGAAAACATCAGACTAATTCCAACAGAGGGCATCCTACAAAATACCCAACCAATACTCCTCAAAACTGCCAAAATCAACAAAAACATGGAAACTCTTAAGAAAGCTGCAGACACTGCAGAAAGCCTAATAGCAACCACTCCTCAGAGGTCTGAACACCAGCTCTGCAGGGCCCATCCCCTAACCTTCTAGGTTCTGATCATCTCAACTCCTTTCCTTTGAATCCTCCAGCTTTAGAGGTGGTGCTGCTTCCTGCTGTTTTTAGCCCAGTATTACACTAATGTTCCTGCTTTGCTAATTCCGCCCTCCAACACCCAATTGCCTGTATAAATTTCCTCTGTTGAAATACCTTGTGTGGTTTCTGTTTTCCAAACTGAGCTGTGCCTGTTACAGTGCTTGGTACCAGGAATAGGCCCTCAGGGATGGGCATTTGGAGATTGATTTGATTATGTGCTTGGTTTTAAATGCTGGGCTGAGATCTTTTCAATGGGAATTGCTATGCTAGTACTCCATTGCATTTGGAGGCATAGTGATTAAGTTGTCACCAGTGATTGATTGAGATGAAATGCCTATGGAATCAAGTGCCTTGTGGGACCATATAGCTTTTCACACCAAGAATGAAAAGGACAATAGGCATAAACTGTCATTGTCCCTTGATTATCCTAATGGCAGTGGTAATTACGACTACAAAGCATTGGAGTGGGATGGCATCTTCTAACTGGAGAGATTACAGAAAGGAAATCACTAGCTCAGGTTTAAACTTCTAAATTCAAGTCTAAAACAGAGCACTGAGAGGCTCTATGGCAGCCCTAAAATAATGTTATTTTTTTAGTCACAGGGCCAATCTCATACCAAAAAAACATAATTAAATTGTGTGGGTTATAAAATTACAGTGTAAGTTGAACTCATAGACTTGCCCTTGACTCTTATGAGAAAATGCATTGATTGGGTGAGTGGGCCTCTAGGATTTTGAATGGTCACATCTGGGTAGATGTGAATAAAGCTGAAAATCTTGAACCCAAGGCTTCTCTGACAGTAGAAGCTTTTGTCATTTAGATCTATAATTAGAGTCAGATCTTAGCATGTTCCAGGGGGAAAAAGTGAAGTCTGACCTGGGAAGAATTAGCTTTTATTCCAAATGAATGACAACATCTTGCTAATTGATTTAGGCAGAAATCTGAGGATTATTGTGAGAAGTGTCAAAGGAAGATAAAATATAACATTAAATCAGGCCAATGTATGGACTTGGGTGGACTTATCAGAGTCTGGACTTACTGTGTTAGCTCATCCAACTGGAAGTGGCTCTAACAGTTTTCTTAGCTGAGTCAATAAAATATATTTATTGGTGGCCTACATTCAGTGAGCTGAGATGACAGAACTTCCTGGGCTAATGTAGAAAAAACAATCCATAGATTTAGGGAGATAGGAATGCAAATTTACATGGGGGCATGAACACCCAGCCATATCTCCTGATGTGCAGGTGACAATCTCTTCTCTGAGGTACTAAGAAATATATTAATGAGGGGAGTACCAGCCTCCCTGGAAAGCTCTGTGGTGGATCCCCTCGCTAGACTGGGGTTAACAGTGGAAGATGCTGCCACTGAGATGGGTCTAGTCAGGAAAACAGCAATTATGTAATAGAGGTTTCAGCAGAGGGAATTTCATATGGGAGTTGGTTACATCAATGTTGGAAGGCTGAGTGAGGAAAATGGATTATTCACTGAGGTCATCCAGAAATAATAACCCAGGAGGCAGCTACTACCACTGGGGCTGACAGAACAAAGGGAAGAGGCTGGGGTTGCAGAGCTAGAAGCTTAGGGCCAGGGCGCTAGAAATGTAGAGCTCTGGTCTCTGAGAGGGGGACTGCCATGCTGCTGTTGCTGCATTTGACACCAGAGGAGGCCGGTTCTAGGAGGGTTTAAAGAATGCAGAGCCTAGCCAGGCTCAGTGGCATGATCCTGTAGTCCCAGCTACTGGAGAGACTGAGGCAGGAAGATTGCTTGAGCCCAGGAGTTCAAGGTTGCAGTGTGCTATGATCGTTCACTGCACTCCAGCCTGGGCAACATAGCAACAGACACCCAGTTTAAAATGTGTGTGTGTGTGTGTGTATATACTATATATATGTGTGTGTATATATATATATATATAGTATGTATATATATATATAGTGTATATATATAACTGTATATGTATTACATATTTAAAAACATATTTGTATATACAATTAAAAATAAATTATATATATGTATATGTATGTGTATATATATATATGCGGAGGCTAAAATCAATTGCTATGGACCCATTGCTGAGGTGATACAGATAGGAACAATAACCTCAAAGGAAGGAAGTTGCTTCTTCCTCCTCCTGTTCCCCTTCTCTGGAGCCTCTTATTAGCCAAATGTAATAGAAAGCCAGTTAGTAAAGGAGAAATCTAGTTCGTAGCATCCTAGCCTAGCAACACAAAGCAGTACACAGAGGAGTGGATTTGGAACAGAAGGACAAGAGCTTAGTAAGCCCCACTGAACTTGCCTTATCCCTTGTACTTTAAAAAGCAAACCTTTCCAAGACAGGGACTTTATTGAAATCCCCTCTCCTCATCAGAGCTCTACAAGATTTAGTGAATATCTGTTGAACATCACGGGTGATGTTACTGTAGCCTTCAACAATACAATACATTTTGGACCTCAGACCTCAACATTTATGAAACCAGCACTCAATCGTAGTGTTTTATGTGTCTAGCTGAAAAGTTTTTTCCACTCCAAGCAGGACCATTTAGGAAAGTCCTGTCAAGAGAGTAGAGCCTGCCTTTGTATAAGTGGAGTAGCTTCTTACTGTCAGTGGTTTGATGAATAGAGGTAATGAGGGGAGCTTAACTGCTCCTGTAAAATATATATACATATATATATATATTTTTTATTTAAAATCATTGTTAAGAGGCAGGGATCAGCTTCCATGGTGATGTAAGGATTTCTGAAGAGTTTGTAGATAAAAGCAAGGTCTTTAAAAATAACACAGGAATCAGTAGAAAAACTCAGCATTTGCGCCTATCCAACATCTTTCTTAACCTAATAAGGCTGACAGTCAGCATCTCTGTTAGAAGAAGTTAATGGTATTAGCTGAATGATTGATTACACAGATCACTGGAGGAAGGGCCAAAACACAGTGGTCTTATATCAGAGTATAGCAATGGCAAGCTGTAAAATGAGGACAAAGAAATTTTAATAACGACCTTAAAATGGTGTTGATATTAAAATGCTCAGCCCGGAATTATCTACGTCAAATTAATTACACTTCCCTAGTCTTTTACTTTCCATTGAAATAAAAATGATAATGAGCAACACTACTTCGCAAGATGTATATCAGCAATTTCTGAGTAATTTCTTTGAAATACTGAGCTCAATGAATGTAAATTATATTATATGCTATGCATCAAAAGACTCCAACCATTAACTACTGTGCAAAATTATTTTTATTTCAATGTCAAATTCCAAAGAAAAACACCCAGAAATTTCTATGCACGTTTGCATTTATAGCTTTTATTATTTTTAGGATGTGGTTTTGAACCCAAATTCCAATGAGTCATATGTACTCTTGCCAACAGTATTTTCAGGGAAAGGCTTACTTGAAGCTGCATGACATTGGATCATTTTATGGAAAATGTAAGTCTTTATGAAATGGAACCTGTTTGTTGTCAAGGAGTCCAAGCTACATTACTAATGAGGTAATATTTTATTTTAAAAGTAGGTGTTTTCTTCTCAACTCCATTTCTGTGGGAGCCCAACACCAATGCAGCTTAAGGAAATGATAGTCTATTTTCTAATCATTTCTAAAACAAAATGGAAATAAAGATCACAGGACAAAGAATTGAAGCAGCCCACAAAGAATATAGAAACATAAATGCTCTGTGACTTGCTACATTGTTGATAAGAGCAACAGGATAAAGAGATTTAAGTAGAAGAGCATACTTTAAACATGGAAGAATAATGTTTAAGGAACAGCTAATTTGTTTCTCCCCTAGAAATCTCCAGTACATGGCTCTCTTGGGAATTCTAATCAATTAAAACCCTACATGCTATTCTACTTGTGAGTGGAATAAGGAATACATTTCTCATGTTATTATATAAATGAATCTCATCTTCAGGGATTTGAAATATAGCTTTATCCAGAGTATAGTGAATTTGTGTGTCATCTCATCTTTCTGCATTATAGTAAAATTGATTTTATGATTCCTTACTCATAAATCACAGGCCTGAGGCAATAACAGCCTTGGAGATGCTTTTGCTTGTCTTGCCTAATCTCACAGGCTGGGTGTGTCTCTTGTTCTTTCTTCTGAACCACATCTAGCTTTTCAGCTTGCAATTATGATTATAGTTCTCAGCCTTGAAAAAGAGTGGCTGTCAGACCCAGGTCATGTTCCTGGCTTGTTTGGATCCTCTAAACTGAATACCATCCCGGACACCTTTAGCACATCATTGGAAGAAATTAATAGTGTGATCATGATGCAAATGAATGCACATCACAATATGGGTACCATTATGAACTTACAGCTACAAAAATCAAAGGATATCTTCCCTTTCCCCTTACTCTCCCCTCTGATATAAGAGCAAAGTGACCCATGGTGGTATTTAGATTTCTGGCAGTCTGCTAGGGGTTTTACCTTCATGTAAGGATGTGGTTCTTCAATCAAGAGAAGTATAAAGTATTACCTAATATTAAAAAAATATATATTCCCCCACTTTTTTTAAAGACTCCCTGTCAGTTCCTCAATATACTGACTAGTCCAACTAGAGCAGTGGTCCCCAACCTCTTTGGCACCAGGGACTGGCTTCATGAAAAACAATTTTTGCACGGACTTGGGGATGATTTCAGGATGCAACTGTTCCACCTGAGATCCATAAGGCATTAGTTAGATTTTTATAAGGAGCGTACAACCTAGATCCCCGCATGCAAGTTTACAGTAGGGTTAGCGCTCCTATGAGAATCGAATGTTGCTGCTGATCTGACAGGAGGCGGAGCTCAGGTGGTCGCCTGCCGCTCACCTCCTGCTATGCAGCCCAGTTCCCAACCGGCCACGGACTGGTACTGGTCTGTGGCCCGGGGATTGGGGGACCCGTGAACTAGAGTGAAGAGGAAAGTCGTAATATAAAATCATAAGCCTGGGCAATATAGTGAGACCGTATCTCTACAAAAATAAAAATAGGTGGCCACGGTGGCACCTGCCTGTAATCCCAACTACTCAGGAGGCTGAGGCAGGATTGAGTTGAGGCTGCAGTGAGCTGATCGTGCCACTGCACTCCAGCCTGGGTGACAGAGCAAGACCCTGTCTCAAAAAAAAAAAAAAAATTTATAAAGCACACTGCATTGGGAAATCAGGTAATTCCTTGAAGCCACCTCAGGAAGACTAGGTATGAAGGAAGCAGAAGTCTCTTGATCTTGCTCCCTGGCAGGAGTGAGCTCTGGCCTGTCCATCTGCATTCTAGCCTGACTCCAGGCTTAGATTTCTAGCCTGACTCCAGGCTTAGATTTCTAGCCTGTCTCCAGGCTTAGATTTCTAGCCTGACTCCAGGCTTAGGAATGGGTGGGAGTTGTGGGATGATAACCCAGTGGAGGTCTACACATCCTATCTCTCCATGCATATCTGGCATGTGGCTTCTGAATTCATCTCCACCGTCTCCATCAGCCTAGGTTGGTTCTCTCTTAATTGGATATGCAAGCTGCTTTGTGCCCCAAACCAGGAGAGAATAAAGAATGCTGTCAAAACAGCATTGAGTTAAAAGTAAGGAGAAAGGCTTGGTTCTACAAATGCTTTAGCTGAACCAAATCTTACCCCTAATGTTTGGGTCATTTTAAAAGTCCAATTTAATCTTTTGGTTTTAGTATTTCAGTTGACTATGTGCCTTCTCACTATACAATAGTTTTAGAGAGAGATCACAAATCACAAGCTAATTGCTATTCATCAGCTGAGAAGATATGGGTCCAAAGCACTGTTCTTTGGGCTAGTGCTTTATACCAACATCAGAATGAAGTGAAAGGCCACAGTTAAGCATGGCAAATACGATAGGATGCAGAAGTTTCTGGCCAGGTTGACTCTGTTGTCATTATAACTTCTTTTTTTTTTTTTTTTTTTTTTTTTTGAGATGGAGTCTCACTCTGTTGCCCAGGCTGGAGTACAGTGGCGTGATCTCTGCTCACTGCAACCTCCACCTCCCCGGTTCAAGCGATTCTCCTGCCTCAGCCTCCAGAGCAGCTGGGATTACAGCCACGTGCCACCATGCCTGGCTAATTTTTGTAGTTTTAGTAGAGATGGAATTTCACCATGTTGGCCAGGCTGGTCTCAAACTCCCGACCTCAAGTAATCCGCCTGCCTCAGCCTCCCAACGTGCTAGGATTACAGGCGTGAGCTACCGCGCCTGGCATCTGTTCTGGTTATAACTTCTGAGACTATCTGGCATATCTCAAAAAAAAGTAAGACTATAACCCAAATGTAAGAATAATACATATATAACATACTTAAAAGTAAGAATATGCAGGCAAGGCTTGAGTTTCAGATCTTCCTGTTTAGATGATTTGCCATCTTCCTTCCTTTCCCTGGGGCTCACACCTTTTGGGTCTTGTTTCTCTAACAGTGTTCACCAGTGTGCACTGTAATTTATTTTTGTAAGCACCACACCAAGACTGACTTCTTTAGGGCTGAAATCATTTTTTTGTTTTCCCAGCACCTTAATACCTGGTTCATAGAAAGTTCTTGAGAAATGTGTTAAATAAACAAAATTCTTGTTTGGTTTGTGGATGTCCTATTTCTGATACATTTTTAGAAATGATATAACAGAGAAATTTCTAATGCCCACAATAGTCAAATCAGTGAGAGTAGTGAGTATGAATGAAACAGGCTTAGATGGATCTCCCTGAGGTGGGCAGTGGGGTATATTACCAAATAAAGTTAAAAACTGATTTTCTGGAATCAACCCAAATGCCCATCAATGATAGACTGGATAAAGAAAATGTAGTGTATATACACCGTG
This sequence comes from Symphalangus syndactylus, assembly GCF_028878055.3. NCBI lineage: Eukaryota > Metazoa > Chordata > Mammalia > Primates > Hylobatidae > Symphalangus > Symphalangus syndactylus. The sequence continues at coordinate 23,591,132 of NC_072424.2, forward strand.
GAATACTATGCAGTTATAAAAAGGAAGGAGATCATGTCCTTTGCGGGGGCATGGATAGAGCTGGACGCCACTATCCTCAGCAAACTAATGCAGGAACAGAAAACCAAACACTGCATGTTCTCACTTATAAGTGGGAGCTGAACAATGAAAGCATATGGACATAGGGAGGGAAACAACACACACTGGGGCCTGTGCTGGGGGCGGGGTGGGGAGGGAGAGCATCAGGAAAAATAGCTAAAGCACGTGGGGCTTAATACCTGGGTGATGGGTTGATAGGTGCAGCAAACAACCATGGCACACATTTATCTATATAACAAACCTACACATCCTGCATATGTATCCTGGAACATAAATTAAATTTAAAAAAAAAACAAAACAGAAAAACTGACTTTCTGCAAGGTAGTCCCTAGGTAACAACTTTATTGCCATAAGAACAACTATAAAACACTCCATTTCTTCTGCATCATTCAGTGTTAAACTCACATGCAGTGTTTCTGCTTGCTTGTATCCATTTTTTTTTTTTTTTGGAAAAGAGGTATAGATTTTTACTTGAGAGTTACTCCAGCAAAACTTCAATTTTTACAGTTTTATGTTAATTCTTTAAATTCCCTTGGGATTACTAGTTCTCCAGCTAAAACACTGCTAAATTCTTAACAGTTTGAAGCAGGTTTTGGACTGGGGATCCAATTATGCATTCCCAAAACGCAGTTTTCTTTTGAAGTAGCTTCTTTTGAAGGGCAAGGAGGGTGATTACAACTCTTCAATGTCTAAACCTTGCCTCTTCCATCCTTTCAAACTATCATCTTTATTTCCGTCTAAAGTGATTTTGAAAAGAATCTTCGGGTAGTTGGGATTAATCACTGGATTTTTCTCTTTCTGGCTGTGCTGTGTAATACATGTTTCTTTGTTTCCTATTCAGAACCTCTGGCAAATACTCAAGTGAACAGGGTAAGTCTAGAGTCTAATTGTTTTAAGTGTCAGCTAAAAAGAAGTTTTAATATGTGTTAGAAAAATACTAAGAAATAATGCTTAGAATAAATTGTTTTTCTGGGCCGGGCCAGATGGCTCACATCTGTAATCCTAGCACTTTGGGAGGCCGAGGCAGGTGGATCACCTGAGGTCAGAGGTTCAAGACCAGCCTGATCAACATGGTAAAACCCTATCTCTACTAAAAATACAAAAATTAGCTGGACATGGTGGCAGGCACCTGTAATCCCAGCTACTCAGGAGGCTGGGGCAGGAGAATCACTGGAACCCAGGGGGCAGAGGTTGCAGTGAGCTGAGATTGTGCCATTGTATTCCAGCCTGGGGAACAGAGTGAGACTCTGCCTCAAAAAAAAAAAAAAAAAAAAAATTGTTTTTCTGAGACATTCCTTCCTTTTGGGCAGTGATTATTAAGAAGGGAAGTGGAAGATATATATGAGGTTTCCCTGGGGCAATTTTTCAAGCTACACATCTCTCCTCCACAAATAGATATATTGCTTTTTGTTTTCTCCCTAGAATACTACAGAGACCCCATTGATTGTAGTGTGCCATATCCCTTTGTGTGTTGGGGGTGCAAAAAGTTAAGAATTGTTTGAGGTTTCTCATTGGATAAAATGTTCCCAATTAGAATTTTACAAAAACATAAGACGTTTTGTTTAAATTACATTATTTATTTTTTAGATCATCCCTCTTAGTCCTGCATGCATTGTTAGCACAAAAAGTTGAACTTGATCACAACTTCCTTTGAAGAGAGAATAGATACACAATGACCACCTGAAGAGTTTCTCCACGGATGGACCAAGAATTCCAAACGTTGGTAACACTGTCAGTAACCTACACAATATTCAATACAAAAAATTTACCAAATATCCTGTTTAATGTAAACAAGGCAGGAGGCAAAACAGAGTATTACAGTAACACTATTTTACAGGGCCCAGAAAATGTGATTATCTACCATGTTTTAACACATAAAGTGTCACAATGACATGCACATTTGATTTACTATATAACCCAAAATATAACCATATAATGTGGTTTTAGCACTTCACTGTAACTTCTTCTGTCAATACTGATGGACTTCATAATTAAATGGTAATTGTATATTAATGCAATAATTTATGGAAACATTACCATGAATTTATGAAGTAATTCCATAATTTGTGCCCTGTAAAATTCAGTGTAACAATGTTTACACTAGCAACAGTGTAAGCAAGCTAAGAATTTTGGTCCTTATATATATACATATATACACATATACACACACAATAATGTACAATTAAACCAAAAAGCTATGAATCCACTCACAGCTTCCATATTGCACAAACAGATATATTATGAGAAAGTTACATAGTTATAAGGTGAGTACTATATGGCAATAGGCTAAGACAAATCTGAGTTCAATCAAGTAAAGAATGTGGCTCATAACTAAAAACAAACCCAAAGACTATATTGTTAGAAAGTTTTAAAAAATGTGCATACTTATTGATACAAATGTGAAGCAAGGCTGAAATTCACTTTGGAACTTGCTATGGCAATCAATTGTTATGACGGTGCTTTCCACTCAACATAGTGCATTTTAGTCACTGTTTTTGCAAGTACTGAGTAACAGAAATATTCAGCTGTCAACATACGGTAAGAAAAACTAGTGATGCAGTACAATGTTTCACTAACAAATTGAACTCACTGTGAGAGCTTCTACTGGCTCTAGGTCTGAACTAAATATAAAAGAAAAAAGAAGGGAAGAAAAACAGAAACTTAGAAACAAATGAAATCTTAAGCCTTAGCTGATTACAAATTAAAGTCATTACAATAACTTAAGAAAATTATATTTTCAGAAGCAGCATACACATACACAAATATAAGAGTTAAAGCTTTTCTGAGCTTGGTTTCATGGATTAGTTATAAGGTCCCATAGTGAAATCAAGGATAAAAGAGTATTTGGTTTCAGAGGTAATATCATTGCTACTACACCTATTGAGCACTATGAAAACATTAAGAAATATCTAATATCTCTTAATGCCTTAGTTTAAATACTCGTATATCAAAGTAGACTGTTACTACATCTAGAAATGGAAATGTCGAAGTGTTCGTTGTATGAAGTGATTAAAAAATACAGCAAACTGAATAATGCCTTCACATCATTCAAAATGATTTAAAGAAAATCACGCACAAAATAACTATCTCCCATTTTTGTGTTTTCTTTGTTTTACTTAATAAATTTCTTAGAATAAGCTAACAAAGATTTGCGTGAAATTAGAGGTTTAGTCTTTTTGTTGTTTTAACAGTGGTAAGCATTCTAGAGCTGAGGCTATTCATAATCTTTTGATATTTTGTTAATAGCAAAAATAAACTATGAAATAAACCAGAAAAGCTAACACAACAAAATGAGCAGATAGGAGTAAAACAAGCCTCTATGCACATGCCACACAATGCGTATATGCAAACATGCTACATAAAATAACTTCCTAGAGGGGGTAGTGACAGTTCCCTTCAAGCTGGAACCTTTGATAGCCTGTTCCCCCAAATATCAGCAAATGAAAAGATAAAGAAAAAAGTGCTGCGCTTAACATGTCAAATAAAAACAAACAATAGCTTAAAAGCAGTATTTGAGTGATCAGCATCACTTAAAGGAAAAATAGAAAGTGGACTGGCAAACACGATTTTGTCAATCAAGTACAAGCATGCTGTGCCCAGCGCAGCTTTGCTGAACTACAGGTTCCTACATGTACACCCATTCACATACATACCCAATTTCCCCAAATCCTTTAACACGTAAACAGGACATTTAAAAGTCTGTTTTCTTTAATCTCTTTAGAATCATTTAAAACAAAAGACTGAACAAAATAGAAAAAAATGTAAACATCGAGGAGCCACTGGCACTTTGATTGCTGCCAAGGGTTATCAGTCAGTTCCCCACCTAGACACCACCATGCGTTTCAGTAAGAAAATCAAATTATAAAGCAATTTTCTGAGAGGGAGAGAGGGGGGAAAAAGGTTCTCAACCCAGTACATGTTACTTAGCTTAAAAAAATACAATTTTAGCAAACACTATCAATGGTGAGCATAAATTCAACACTGTTGCGAAAATGACAGTTTAAATAAACTGGGACCCACACATGAAGAAAATCACTAACATGGCTATGTGCACAAAAGAGTAAAAGAACATTTCTTTAAAAATATAGATATATTAATCAAGAATTTATCATATTAAATTGTTATTCTTAAAAAAGCTGAAGAAAGTTAATGGTGCTCTACACATTTTTATCTCCTATAATTAATTCATTCAATGGTTTCTGAATTGTATTTTTTTCTCATTTACAGTTTTTTTCATATTTTGTTTGATAAGAATTCTGACCTTAAAAAGTTATAAAATTAGTGATTTTTTTTGCTACTTATTAGTCCAAAAGAATATAAGCATTTGAGTCCCAGAGAATGTCAAAATGCCTTGCTACCTAAAAGGATATTAATATAACAGAAATATCATCAAAGTCATGACATCAGAAATATTGCAGCTTTTCACACAGTCATTAGAAATGCTTATTTCCTGAAGTTCCTTTGATTGTATCCTGGATTCAACAATGTGCAATTTTATATATATAGAACCATTATGATAAAGCCAATGAAAACAACATTATACAACATTTCACCAAGAATCTCCACTCAATAGGTTCTTAATGGTTCTGTCCAGTTTACAGCAATACTTCGTTTAAAAAGGCTTTTTATCCTCTTGTGGCTGAGCGGAACTGAATCTTTTTTGATGAAATGTGCACAGTAGTTCTGTTCCCCTAGTTACTTGAAAGATGTTATTTATGGTGTGGAGGAAGCGTGATATTTCACGAATGCAATCGCCGCCAGCTCCTTACAGAACTCTTCTAACACAATCACACCCTCTAGCAGTGTGATGTGGTCAATACTGGTAAGGGAAAAACAGACAATAAATCATTTCAAGATCTCAGTCGATCATTAAGTTCACTGAAACTTTTGGATTTAAAAAAATGTAAAACACTAACTTACATAGGGCCTTCAGGTTCCAAACCAAGTAATCGCTTTCTGACTAACAGAAGCTTGGGAGTAAAGTCTTGAATACGCTGGATTCGAAGCATAAGGTCTCCAACAACCTGCATCACAGAGGCAAGGCACTTCAGTTCCTAAAATCAGCTACACAGACAATCTCAGGGTTTAAAAAAAAAAAAAAATCTTCATTCCCTACTATTTAATAAAGAATGTAAACTTTCACTACTCATATAATCATCTTTAACCAAGGACTCATACCTAATTCTTTAAAATAAAAGTTACATATTATTTAAAATAATTTTAAAAATAATAGTTCAGAATGTATAATAATTACTTTTAAGCAGTAGATATATTTTTCATTATGTGACACTAATTGCATACAATGATATTATATTAATTGCACAGATTTATCAATCCTAGGGAATATAACAGAACTAGTAACTCACCCTGACAATTACAGAGAAGAGAGATCTACAGCCGGGAGCGAGGTTCACGTAAGGATCCAAAAGGTACTCGTGGATGTGTGGATGAGGGAAGAGAGAAAGTCTAGATAACACTGAGGTTACTTGTAAGTTTACATCATATGGCTATGGAGAGGTAGAAAAACAGAAAGGCATTGAATAATAACGTATACCTGAGCGCTTAATTTACTATTTCAATTTGTCCTTTTAAGAAAGGAGAATCTGGCCAGGCGCAGTGGCTCACACCTGTAATCCCAGTACTTTGGGAGGCTGAGGCGGGCGGATCACCTGAGGTCGGGAGTTTGAGACCAGCCTGACCAACATGGAGAAACCCCGTCTCTACTTAAGATACAAAATTAGCCGGGTGTGGTGGCACATGCCTGTAATCCCAGCTACTCGGGAGGCTGAGGCAGGAGAATTGCTTGAACCCGGGAGGTGGAGGTTGCGGTGAGCCGAGATCACGCCATTGCACTCCAGCCTGGGCAACAAGAGCGAAACTCTGTCTCAAAAAAAAAAAAAAGAAAGGAGAATCCACCAACTTCCTCCCTGCTCCGCATGCTCTTCTGCAATGAAAATATCTACAACTAAACTAGCTCTCATCATCTCAAATTACATATATTGCAGGCCTAAAACTTTAAAGATTTAAAAAGCATATAAACATATAAAGACAAATACGTGACACAGAATGTTTATTTTATGCAGGTTGATTCAATTAATGAAATTGTTCAAGGGGTCATAAAAAAGCACCAGTGTGTCATATATAATATTAATTACAGAGGACCCATTGAGCATAAGACCAAAAAACAAGAAGGGAAGATATCACATCTTTTTAAATATAGTAATTTTAGAAGTGATATTCCTCACCTCAGATTATTCAACTACTACCAATTCCCAAAAACACATATACAGTAAAATAAAGTCAAATCAGAGAACCTTGTCAGCAGAATGAAAGTACTTGGGGATAGAATCGATGATGACCCCTATGCCTCAAAGTGAATGAGAAGGTTCAAAATGGTGATTACAGAGAGGGATCATCTCATTTCTTGCCTGAGTATTAACTTTCCCCAAACAACTGTATATCTGTGTACAGTTAGTTCCTCACACTTGTTTTGTATGAAATAGCACGATTTTACTTGAATCTAGTTGTCTGTTTATTCTTCACAGAAAGGGGCTTTACAGAGTTATGTCAACATCAAAGCAAAAGGCACACTACACAAGGAGTTGCTACTACTTGCTCAGAACTTTGAATAGAAACCTCTCACCCCTTCCAGTTTGCTTCTTCTAAGCAGCCAAAGGAAACGGATTGGTTGCAACAAAACTAACTACAGTGAGGAGGCTGCAGAGAACCCAGGTGGCAAGAGTGAGACAGACGCTGCAGCACAGTGGAGGGAAGAGGGAGTCAGGACCAAGTGCAACATCAGCCAGCACAGCGGAATGTTTTACTCTCAGCCACTGAACAACCTGCAAAGCCTTGATCACAGTGAATAGCAATGAGGCAGTCAATCTCTGGCATTCAGTGGAGAATGCTCGGGCACGCGCCAGTTCTGCTACAGACTTCGGCATTTTACTGTCTTTTGAAAATCACCACAGCTACAGACGCTATGATGAACGTGTTTTGTTACATAAACAAAAACTCTCAAGTCCTATGCTGTAAGGCCCATTTTAGTCTTTCTAACTTACTACTAGATTCATGAACATGGATTTTTTTAAAGAATAGAAACTGCTCCGAGTCATTTTTTTTTCTTTCAAAACCTAGCTGTAAGGAAGGTAATTGAAAGGAAATATGCATTCCCAGTAAAGGATAGTTTAAGAGCAAATTCTCCTACTTGGTAATACTTGGGGGCTTTTGGGTATTTTTTATTGATATAGCATAATTGTACCTATTTTGGGGGTCCATGTGATATTTTGATACATTTCACAATGTGTAATGTGTAATGACCAAATTAGGGTAACCGGGACATCCATCACCTCCAGCATTTATCTTTTCTTTCTGTTGGGAACATCACAGTTCTCTTCTAGCTCCTTTGAAATATACAATATGTTTTTGTTAACTAATTTTCCTACTGTACTACTGAATACTAGAACTTATTCCTTCTAACTGTATTTTTGGACTCATTAACCAACTTCTCTCCATTTCTCCTCCCTTGATAATATTTACAATAGAATAGCCTTCTCTGAGACTCAACTCAAAATAAACAATGAATTTACATTAAATTGTATTTTAGGTATGAAGGAATCATTTACAAAAAATAATTTAAAAGAATGCATTTAGTAAAAAAAAAAAAAAAAGCAGAAAAAAAATTTAAAATACAACTCAAGTCCAGAATTGTACATGACTCTTCAATGCAGGTAGTTAAGATTTTTAGGTCACTAAATTTTGCCATCTGCAGGTGCTTAAATAAATAAATCAATACAATTTGGCTTTAAACAAATATATTACTATTTAGACTTTGTGTTTTCTCTGTGTGGTGTTACTTTGGTTTGCAGTTTATTTTAACATAAATCTAGGTCATAGGTTGCTTAAGAAATTTAAGGCTGACACAGATTATTTCTTAATGTAGTAAAAATGAAAATAAATTTCAACAAGCTAAACTTGTTTCACTGTACTCTGAAATGGTCTCTACTTCCTATTGGTAATAACTTTAAAACAAGCTGGCCTTTTTGGAGGTTGTTGGTACTTAAGTGTTTATATCTATTATTTGGGGTCCCTTTATTTTATACTTTATACAGTATTTACCTGAAAGGAAAGCAAGCCAGATTTCTCTGACATGCCAAATGGACTTGGCCCATGTTTTTGGACTGAACTCAAATTTTGAGATAATAAACTTTGACTTAAAAAAGTAATATCAACTTCACTTTAACAATTAGAAAATGTGACAAGTAGCTAAGTTACTTGATCAAATTCAAACTCATCACGCTCAGGGCAGGGACAAGATTTGGCCTCCTTACCATGTTCCCAGTGTTCTTTACATTCTGCTATGAGCTTTAGTATTTTCATATCTTTTTACAATCACCACCATTACAAACAATAGTAAATGTTTGTATTATGAATTTTTTTTAAATTAGCATTGTGATAACACAATAGTGTTATGAATACTTGATACTGTAAGTTCTCAATTATGCATGCAGACATTAGCCACTTGCCAAACTATTCATATTAAATGTTTAATCTCAGTCAGGTTACCTAGACTCTATTAGGAATACATACTAAGAAAATGCCCTGCAAAGAGAAAAACAAAAGAAAAAGAAAAAAGAAGAAAGAAGGCCAGGCATGGTGGTTCATGCCTGTAATCCCAGGACCTTGGGAGGCCGAGGCGGGTGGATCACCTGAGGTCAGGAGTTCGAGACCAGCCTGAGCAATATGGTGAAACCCCGTCTCTATTAAAAATACAAAAATTAGCCAGGCGTGGTGGCATGCGCCTGTGATCCCAGCTACTTGGGACGCTGAGACAGGAGAATCGCTTGAGCCTGGGAGGGAGAGGTTGCAATGAGCCAAGATCACACCACTGCACTCCAGCCTGGGCGACAGAGCGAGACTTGGTCTCAGAAAAAAAAAAAAAAAAGAAACAGGGAGAGAAAGAAAAAAAACTACAAGCAAGTATCACTATCAGCAAAAATGTTTAGGAAAGAAAGAAAACTAGGCCAAAAATGCTTAGCTTCCTAGGACTCATGTTTTATCTCTGAGATCAGACTATACCAAAAAGGCTTTGAAAATCAAGGGTTTTTTTTTGTTTGTTTGGTTTTTTATTTTGTTTTAGAGATGGGGTCTCACTATGTTGCCTAGGCTAGTGTGCAGTGGCTATCCTTAGGCACAATCATAGCGCCCTACAGCCTTGAACTCCTAGGATCAAGCAATCCTCCTGCCTCAGACTCCTGAGTAGCTGGGACTACAGGTGCACCTGGCTCAAGAGTTTTAAAAATAAAAGGTTTCAGACGGGGCTCCATAGCTTACTAGCTGTAAGTCACATAACTGAAACCAAAGATTCCTCATTTGTAAAATAATACTAGAAATCTGTCTTGCCTATGATACAGGGTTACAGGAAGAATGACTGAAACAGTCTATGAATCAGCTGTGTGCTATGAAGTGCTATCTGATGAAATTGAAAAGTATTTCAAGTATTTCAGATACTGTTTTCAATGTATCCTTTTGTGCCAGCACTCTACAAACTAGAGAAAAAGTGCTCAAGTTTGAAGATTCAGGGTGGATCTTTCAATTCAGAAATTACTTTTTAAAATTTAGATTCTTTTTTAGTACTTTCAGTCAAAATATCTAAACATTACTGTCTTATACTCATTGTTATTACCTCTTGCTTGTTAGCTTAATCAAATTTAAACTATGCCTAGCAAACCGGCTCAAAAACAAAAACAAAAAACAAAAAAGCCACAATAAACTGATGAATCCTGGCTACCCAGGAGGTTTACACAGCCATGATGTGAGGCCACAATACCTATTAATAATCAGATTTTTATACTTTGCTTGTCAGGTTTAAAACAACCAACCAAGCAACACTAGAAATACAGCACACGCTATTAAGAGGTTAAAAAAAAAAAAAAAAAAAAAGGACCTGGTTTCTTATACAGATTACCGTCAGAAACAATGCTGACTAAACTCTAACATAGTGAAATACTTCTTAGATTACAATTTCTTTATTTGACTTTCTGGTTATTGAAGACAGCCTATTTAGTAAATTTCTTTTACAACTCCCTATGCTCACATAAATATTTAACTAAAATGCTAAAAAAGAACACATACTTTAATATACAATTGCAAATTAATTCCAAATTGGTCCACTCAGTTTCTACACTGAGGAAAGTACTATGCTAGTTGTGTTCTTTCAGGTTTAGATTCTAATGGGTCAAGCATTTCAAAGCTTTTTTTTTTTTGAGACAGAGTCCGGCTCTGTCCCCCAGGCTGGAGTGTAGTGGCACCATCTCGGCTCACTGCAAGCTCCGCCTCCTGGGTTCACGCCATTCTCCTGCCTCAGCCTCCCGAGTAGCTGGGACTACAGGCACCTGCCACCACGCCCCGCTAATGTTTTTGTATTTTTAGTAGAGACAGGGTTTCACCATGTTGGCCAAGATAGTCTCGAACTCCTGACCTCGTGATCCACCCACCTCGGCCTCCCAAAGTGCTAGGATTACAGGCTTGAGCCACCGCACCCAGCCTTCAAAGCTCTCTTATCACTACGCTTACGAGCCAATGAGAGATGGAAGGAGGGATTCCATAATCCCAAATTTATTTCTCCTAACAGTCAGATGAGATGTACATAGCAACCTATCAGCTGATGGTGATTTTTATCCACCTTTAAAGGAGTACATTAACCTTTTCTATTTCACCTCTCCCTTATGAAAATGAGGATCGTTTACAAGCTTCGTCTAAAGAGCCAGGTTCACCTAACACTATTCTGTAATTTTATTGAGACCAGAGTGTTCAAGATTCAATCTGAAATGACATTTAGGGTCTTCTAAATTGAGCATCTGTATTTGTACTAAAGGTACTAACTAAAAGGCTAAGAAAGTCATAAAAGGAAAGCACTCCTAATCATCTCCAAAATGTGTTAAGGATATTAAGACAATGGCCTATCATGAGAAGTAAAATAAACAAGCAGCTGTCAGGCCAAATAAATGTTTTTAACATACAGAATGCATCACAAATCTGCCAGTTGTTGGCAATCAAGCTTCAAGAAAAAGTCACCCAGTGGAAAAAGAAAACAATAAAAGTACTTTATTGAAGATCTACTAAGACTTGAGATGATTCCATGGTGAATGGCAACAAAATAATATGAAAATTAGTATTTTAAAATGTATTACCTGATCAAGAATTCTTCCCATTCTGTCAAACAGCACTTTTAAAAAATGACCTTCAAAGAAAGCTGCTTCTAAATTGCACTTTTCCAATGCTTTTGGAGACCCAGGCCACTCCCATCTTAAGCAGACAGCACAGTAGTCTCGGAACTAGGGGGAAAAAAGCATGTGAATCATTAAAGAACAAAAACAAATTAAGATGAAATAGAAATGATTTCCTCAAATAGGCATATAAAAAACCACTTGAATGCAGAATGTCTGCTATGTTTGAGGTGCCAAGGGAGAGGGGGAAGAGATGACTCAGATCTTTCTGTGACTAGGGGCACAGGTAAGATTATATTAACTGCTGCTACCAGTATAAGTTGATGAAAAAGAGACATATTTTAACTTTACTAAAATACCCCTAACAGCTCTTTCCTTTAAAGGAATTTAACTCTTAGTTACTTTCATCACCGATTTAGAGGATATTTAAAAAGCAAAGTCAGACCTAGCCAAGTTTTCAAATTTATTCTAAAATGGTATATACCATAGATGAATTGATGCATGTTATTTGAGAAGACAAGCCTGCTGTTCCTAGAATGGATGCACACTAGCACACTAGGCATGATGTTATGATAGGATCAAACAGTGCTACTGACCAGTGCTGGTCCTCAAAGTGTTTACTACTGTCCACAATGAGATGAGGACAAAAAGCAAGAGCAAGCACTTAAAAACGTTCCTAACAATTTGACTATGAAGAGTTTTATGTCTGTTAACTCTAACTATGAAATAATCAGGGTTTGTATTTTGTGTCTTTTTTTCTTTTCATTTTTCTACAATAGGAATTCTTTTTTTTTTTTTTGAGATGGAGTTTCGCTCTTGTTGCCCAGGATGGAGTGCAATGGCGCAATTTCGGCTCACCGCAACCTCCACCTCCCAGGTTCAAGCGATTCTCCTGCCTCAGCCTCCCAAGTAGCTGAGATTACAGGCATGTGCCACCACGCCCAGTTAATTTTGTATTTTTAGTAGAGATGGGGTTTCTCCATGTTGGTCAGGCTAGTCTCGAATTCCTGACCTCACGTGATCTGCCTGCTTTGGCCTCCCAAAGTGCTGGGATTACAGGCATAAGCCACCACGCCTGGCCAGGAATTCATTTTTATTGCATTTTACAAAAGTGTTGGTCTGTGACAGATTGGAAATAAAAAACAAAACAAAACAAAACAAAAAAAACACCCTGGTCTTTCACTACAGATAGTTATCAGTGAAACAGTGTGAATATTTATAAGCAAAAGAATAGTTCATATAATAAAAATGAATTTTAAAAGTCTCCCCCAATATGTAATTTACTTGAATTGAAACAAAAGAAATTTAAAGCACTGTTTTCTTCTACGTTCCTTCCCTCTTCAGATTCTCCTTATTTAATAAAGCAAAATTACTTTGACTTCTCTAGTTTAGAAATTACCTGAAATTAAAACTGAAAATGGCTGGGGCGGTGGCATGAGCCACCAGGTCCAGCTAATTTTTGTATTTTTAGTAGTGACGGGGTTTCACCATGTTGGCCAGGCTGGTCTCCAACTCCTGACCTCAAGTGATCTGCCCGCCTTGGCCTCCCAAAGTGCTAGGATTACAGGTGTGAGCCACCGCGCCTGGCCCAAATCTCAATTTTTAAGAAATCATTTTTACATTAACACTTCTTATATTCTGACTTATAATTTCTTGTATCTTTTGGTTTTTCTAATATTTCTGAAACAATTGTAGCTGCATTTGTAATCACAAAATGGAAATGAGAGAAACTTTACAGAAAGAATAAAAGCAGTTTAAAAATCCAATCAGTACTGCTGAAAGATGTATTTTACTTTTATTGTCTTTACTTGATTGTTATTTGAATGTTACTTGCTACTCCATTAATTTATTCATGTATTAATGCAGATGAATTCATGTATTAACGTGGACTTGAATTAAAGTATTATGAATTAACTATGTGCATATGCAGATTAGTTATATATAATAGCATACTTCAATACAAAGAATTTAAATAAAAATTAAATGTACATTTTTCAGATTTGAGAATTTTTAAAATTTAGACTATAAATTTTAAAATTCTCTTTCAAATTTTGAAATATTTTATTCTGGTTATTTATTCAACAAATACTAAATAGTTACTGATATTGTAAAATGTATAAAGCTCTAAGCTACATATTTTGTGGGATTTAATGGTAAATCAAGCATGAATCCTACCCTCAAGAGACTGACTATTACCTTATAACCCCAAGGCAAGAAAGAAAACACAAAGGACCACAAAAGATGAGACATAATGCCATGAGCATGAAGATGAGTAGTTACCTTTACTGTTGGGAAGGGAGAGGAGGAAGAGGGTAAAAAGAATAAATCACGAGCTGGCATTTAATCTGGATGTTGAAGACAGTGTAGAAATTTAGATATCAGATGGTGGGTGAGAAATAAGAGGAGAACCTTGTAGGCAAACAGAATAGCATCAATAAATGCATGTAAATGTTATATTTGGATAGCAAGTGAAAGTCATAGTAAGAAATATAGAAAAGCAGGCTGGAAAATTGATCCAAAGGATCCTTAATTCTAAGATTTGATGTCTAAGTATTTATACTTTATGAGTTAATAAAGAAGGGGTTCTCAGATCCACACTTGAATGAGATTAATCTGTTAATGGCTTCTAAGCAGAAGGAACAAGCTCAGCAAACAAGTTATGAGGCTACTGTAATCCTGGCAGAGGTAATAAAGATGTAAACTAGGATTCTGAAAGCAAAAAGCAAAAATGGAGAAGGGGCAGACAGGAGAGATATAGTAGGGGCAAAACTGATGCAACTTGGCAATACACTAGAGGCTAAGGAGAATAGAAGATGAATGAATCCCAGGCAACTCTGCAATACAAACCTTGAATGACCAGGAGGATGGATGTGCCACTGGCCACAGCAGGAAACAAAGGAGCAGATGCAGTTTTAAAGGAATCAATCATAAGTTCTGCTTTGGAAAGATAAAGTCTGAGGTCTTAGAAGAACATCTAAGTGGCTGAGGCTAGAGCTTTGGGGACACCTCAGATAAAGAATTCAAGACAGAAAGCATGTTAAACCAAAAGAATATCAAAGGAATGAAGATAGAAAAGAGGGCCATTGATAGACATTTTTGGTTTTTTGGCCACATCATAATATGGTGGACAGAGTAGAAATGACACCTGACACCTAAAAGCAGCAGCAGCAAAGAAAGATGCTGCAGAAGCCTTAAGAAAGGAGAAAGTTTGAAATGGCAGGGGCTGGGGTGGGGGGTGGGAGGCGGTTTAAACGAGTTCAGCAAAGTTACAGGACAGACGCTCAATACACAAAACCAGCAGTATTTCTACATTTGGAAAGAACAATCAGAAAATGAAGTTCACAAAATAATTTCACTTACAATAAAGAATACTTAGGAATAGATTTAATGAAGGAAGTGCAAGACTTGTACACTGAAAATCATGAAATTCTGTTGAATAACACTAAAAAGAACCTGAGTAAATGGAAAAATATCCAGTGTTCATGAATTGGAAAACTTAATATTGTTAGGATGGCTGTACTTCTCCAATCAATCTACAAATTCAATGTAAGCCTTACAAAAATTTCAACTGCTTTTTTTTTTTTTTTTTTTTTCAGAAATGGACAAAGTAATCCTAAAATTCACATGGAATTACAAGGGACTCCAAATAGCCAAAACAATTTTGAGAAAGAAGTAAGTTGAAGGATTCATATTTCTCAATTTCAAAACTTACTACAAAGCTGCAGTAATCGAGACAGGGTGGTGCTGGGATAAGGACAGGTACATAGGTCAGTGGAATAGAAACGAGAGTCCTCAAATAAACTTTACACTTACAGTCAATAAACGGAAAATAGCCTTTTCACTAAGTGCTGCAGAGACAACTGGATGTCTACATGTAAAAAAATGAATCTGGACCCCACCTCACACTATATACAATAATTAACTCAAAATAGGTTAAAGACCTAAATGGATAAATTAAAACTATGAAACTCTTAGAAAGAGACTTAGGTGAAAATCTATGTAATCTTGGTTAGGCAATGATTTCTTAGGTATGGCATAAAAAGCACGAAGAAAAAATAGTTAAGTTGCACTTCATCAAAATTAAAAACTTTTGGCCAGGTTTAGTGGCTCACAACTGTAATCCTAGCACTTTGAGAGGCCAAGGTGGGCAGATCACTTGAGGCCAGGAGTTCAAGATCAGCCTAGGCAACAGGGTGAAACTCCATCTCTACTTAAAATACAAAAATTAGTTTGGTGTGATGGCACAAGCCTGTAATCCCAGCTACTTGGGAGGCTGAGGCAGGAGGATCGCTTGAACCCAGAAGGCGGGGGTTGCAGTGAGCCGAGATTGCGCCACTGCATTCCCGCCTGGATGACAGAGTGAGACTCTGTCTCAAAACAACAACAACGAACAAACAAACAAAAAAAACAAAATTAAAAACTTTTGTGTGTCAAAGGACAGGATACTATCAAGAAAGTGAAAAGGCAACTCCCAGATGGGAGAAAATGTTTGTAAATAATATATCTGATAAGGATCTACTATGCAGAATAGTAAGGGACTCTTACAACTCAATAATAAAAAGACAAATAGCCCAATTAAAATACAGGCAAAGGATTTATTTTTTATTTTTTGGGGACAGGGTCTTGCTCTGTTGCCCAAGCTGGAGTGCAGTGGCACCATCATAGCTCACTGTAACCTTAAACTCCTGAGCTCAAGCAGTCCTCCTGCCTCAGCTTCCCCAGCAGTTAGGACTACAGGTGCATGCTACCACACATGGATAATTTTTTTTTTTAATTTTTGTAAAAATGGGATTGTCCAGGCTGGTCTCAAATTTCTGGCTTCAAGTGATCCTTCTGCCTTGGCCTCCCAAAGTGCTAGGGTTACAGGTGTGAGACACCACACTTGGCCAGGATTTAAATATTCTTCAGAGAAGAGTACAAGTGTCTGCTAAGCATATGAAAAGGTACTCAACATCATTAGTCATAAGGAAATGTAAATCAAAACCAAAAGGAGACACCACTTCACACCTCCTGGGGTAGCTATAATTTAAAAAGAATAATGGTAAGTATTGGCAAGGAAATGGTGAAATTGGAACCCTAATACACTGCTGGTGTGATGTAAAATGGTTGCCACCACTGTGGAAAACAGTTTGGCAGTTCCTCAAAAAAGTTAAATATAGAATTATCATGTGACCCATCAATTTTACTACTAACCATATACCCAAGAAAACGGAAAACCTGTATTCAACAAAAAAGGAATATTCACAGCATAACTATTCATAATAATCAACAATTAGAAACAACCGAAATGTCCATTAACTGAGAGATGAACAAAATATCCGTACAATAAAATATTATTCAGCCATAAAAAGAAAGCAAGTACTGATGCATGCTTCAACTTGAATGAAACTTTACATTATGCTGAGTAAAACATGCCAGACAGAAAAGGTCACATATAGTATGATTCCATTTTTGTGAAATGTCAAGAATAGGCAAAGTCATAGAGACAGAAAGTAGATGAGTAGTTGCCAGGGCTGGGGGTTGGCGGGGAGGAGGAGTCAATAAGAACTGACTACTTTATTTGTACAGGGTTTCTTTTTGGGGTGATAGAAATCTTCTGGCATTAGATAGTGATAATGGTTGCCTAACATTGTGAATATACTAAAAAAACATTAAATTGTACACTTTAAAATAGTTAAAATTGTATTGAATTTTATCTCAATACAAGTTTTCTTTGCAGGAGGAATTTTTTAATACAATTTTTAAAATATTACAATGTAAAATGCTGTAAAGAGGAAAGAAGAATGAGAAAAGACTCCTTAATTTAGTACCTAAGAGCAAACCTTCGAGCAAGTCATTTGAGTGAGGCAGAAAGGTGAAATTCAGGGGCTGAAGGAGTGACAGCTGGGCAGCAGAGGAACTATACTTGTGAATCACTGTCTGCATCAGAAGGAAGGAGAAAAGGATAATGGCTTGTGGATGAGGATCAAGGGTGCATGGTGGGTAGAATTATTAAGATATCATGTTTTGGATCAGTAGGAGAAATGGATTTGTGTGAGATATAATTTAAAGTGGGAAAAAATTAAAGAGCATAAAGAAATCTTGAGATGGAGACACACAATCGGCGAAGTGCAAACTAAGGTCACTTGTACAAAGCAAAAGTAGTGACAGCAGAGACCAAGTGTCTCTCTCTCTTTTTTTTTTTTTTTTTTTTGAGATGGAGTCTTGCTCTGTTGCCCAGGCATGATCTTGGCTCATTGCAACCTCCACCTCCCAGGTTCAAGCGATTCTCCTGCCTCAGCCTCCCGAGTAGCTGGGACTACAAGCGGCCACCACCATGCCCAGCTAATTTTTGTATTTTAGTAGAGATGGAGTTTCACCATGTTGGCCAGGCTGGTCTCGAACTCCTGACCTCAAGTGATCCACCTGCTTCGGCCTCCCAAAGTGCTGGGATTACAGGTGTGAGCCACCACACCCGGCCCAGGTCTCATTTTTAATAAGAATGAAGTCATTTCCTTGGAGCAGTGGTGGTGGGCAGTGTGACAAGGGGTGTGTGTGTGTGTGTGTGTGTGTCTATTCTTAGATTTCATTTCCAACATTTAGTGACTTCACCTACCTGTCTATGAGCATCTCGGAGGTAGGTGTCATATCCCGTGCCCTCAACATGGTAGGAAGATTTTGCGTCATCCGGTACCAGACAGAGAAAACTTAAATGAAAAAAGCCACAATTATGCAAGATGTCCATTTGCATGAAAAAAAAAGGAAAAAAAAAGTAAAAGTGAAAAAGACCATAATCAATATCCTCATAATTCAATAATAACTTTATAAGTACTAAAGTATCTAGAGATATCGTAAGTTCAGCTAAGTATTAATACAAATGGAAACCCAACAAATGAAATTATACGTTGTTAATTCCTTATGTTGAATAAGTTTTACAATTCATTGATTAAATATTCTCATTATTTTAAAGGATTTAAAAATTACTAATTCCACTTAAAATAGAAGTAAGCCTAAGAAAGACATTTTTTTCCTCTTCAGATTGCCATATTTGTTAATCTCAGGAAACTAGTTTTAAGTAATTGAACTTGAGATTTTTATGTACCCTAATTTTGCATCTTGAGCCACACGCAATTTATCTCTAAAATCACCTGCCAGAACCAAGTATATCAGTGACAACATTGCAAGGGAAGCAAAAGAGAGAAAAAAAATTGCCACAGAAAAGGGCACTTTTAAAAAAACATAAAACCACGAGCTAACGAAAAGGAATAGCCCAACACTTAGCACACATGTTTAATAAGTACATCTTATCAAACCAGCAATTCTCAATGCTGTTACAATTGGGAATTACTTAAAATTAAACCATTTATATTTTTTTAAAATGGGATGACTCAGCACGGTGGCTCATGCCTGTAATCCCAGCACTTTGGGAGGTCAAGTCGCAGTAGCCATGCAACTGTAATCCCAGCTACTCAGGAGCCTGAGGCAGGAGAATCGCTTGAACCCGGGAGACGGAAGTTGCAGTGAGCAGGGATCACGCCACTGCACTCCAGCCTGGGCGGCACAGTGAGACTCTGTCTCAAAAAAAAAAAAAGGTGGGGGAGGGAACTCTGACGGTTCATTTAACAGCGGTTAATATTAAGCAGAGCTTTTCTCTAGTATCAAGTGTTGCCCGCAGGCTTACATAAGCAAGACCAAAAAAACTGACATAATCTTTAAAGAAGATCAAGTTCATAAGAGATTTCTGTAACCATCTAAGAGCACAGCTCTTACATGTTACACACTTTGGGAGGCCGAGGCGGGCAGATCACTTGAGGTCAGGAGTTTGAGACCAGCCTGACCAACATGGTGAGACCCCGTCTCTACTAAAAATACAAAAATTAGCTGGGTGACGTGGCGGGAGCCTGTAATCCCAGCTACTTGGGAGGCTGAGGCAGGAGAATCGCTTAAACCCAGGAGGCGGAGGTTGCAGTGAGCAGAGATCACGCCACTGCACTCCAGCGTGGGCAACAGAGCAAGACTCCATCTCAAATAATAATAATAGTAATAATAATAATAATAATAAACAAAAACACAAAACAAGTAAGAGAGATGGAAGTCAAATTTTATATAGCAACTCACCTATTTACAATTTTATGAACTTCAGTTTTTCCATCATTTTTGGGGTGGTCTGGAGTAGCAGGAGGCGAAGAACTAAGCCACTCTTGGTTTGGCAAAATGCTTTCTGGTGAAATGTCAGTAAATAATGGATCTTCTTCCAGATCTCTAAGTTAAATTTAATGACATATAAAAAACACTATTTTATTATGACATTTTCTAAACCAAAAGATTCTCTACTATGTTCTTAGAAAATGTTACATAATTTTGCTAATATAAAGGATTAAGGAATTATGTATATTTTCTAGGCAAATTAACATTCTATACTATTTTGTTATTAGGTCTAATGAATACACAATATTATTTGTAACGTAAAAGGATGGTAGTATCAATGCATCTAATTTTACTTTTAAGAACTTTTAAACTGTAAGAGGTATTTCTTTTGAGGATAAGGGAGACAGATAAGAGGAGAGAGAAAGTTCTATCTCTACATGAAATGCTGAACTCACGGAGTTGGACGGAAACTTACACTGCTCCTGCTATCAATCCATTTTCTACCACATCTTTATCTTCTGGGCACAAAGGTTTATATTCTGTATAATTTCTTTCTTCAAGATTTCTCAAGACCAAGTTGTAAAGAATGTGCTCATTGGGTTTTTGTAAAAGATGTTCAAACATTCGTAATGTCATTATGCTTATCTGAAACCAAAATTGATAAAAGCTAACTGAAAAATGTCTTTAAATAAGTTACTCTTCTTGCCATCTTGTGAGTCATGCTTTCAATTTCTAAAGCCAATAAAAGAGGTTGTATTGAAAATATCTCAAGTATAATACATTAAAACCAGTACTTCAAAGAATCTAAGTCCAATTCTAAATCATTACGTAGCTTACCTCATCAGATATGTGATCACAATGTTCAATTAACCTATGCCTTAAAGGATGTCTGCTGATTTCTGCCAGAGTTTCTGGTTCCCTCTGTTCTCCAAGGATAAAAAACACCATTTCTTGAAGCAAAACATCAGAGGTCACTTGCCGAACGATGCGATGAAGCAGAGCAGTGGATGTGAGAATACCCATCTCAGAACTGAGCACAGTGAACAGGTAGTTAGTGGGCAAAAATAACATGACACAGTGATGCGGTTTTTTTCAAAAGAAAACAGGCTACTCACGTTTGCATTAATTGAGGTTCCATAACACCAATGAAAAATCTTTCATGAACAGCTTTGGCAAGAGCAACAGCAGCAGTCTAGAATATAGTAGGAACATCATTTTTTTTTAAATATAAAAGAAAGACTAATTTGTAACATTAATAAATCAGTTTGCACTCCCCAACTGAATTAACGTGGAAAGACAAAACTTGCCTAATGACTCTCTTATTGGTGGCATATAAATCTAGATTAGATGTTGGCTACTGGGTCATTTACACTTTTTTCTAAGTTTCCAAGAATAAGAGGAATAGGATGAAAAATTATTCCAATATCCGTATAGTATTAACATCTCACCAAAGAGCAGGACTGAAGGGAAATCAGTGTTACTTTGTGAAGTACTGCACCATAATATTTAAGGAAATATAAAAGGGCAGAACTTGAACTTTGATTTATTCTAGAACTGTAATACACACATACAAACACATACACATCTTTTTGTTTACTTATTTTACTAACCATGGTATTCTAAGACAATTAAAATGTATTTGGGATATAAATTAGGTATTCCAATTTCACTTAATAGATATTTATATCTTAAAATTATCAAAAAACAACAAAAAATTTCAAACCTTTTGGGCTTCCTTAATGAGCTGATCACAATAATCAAACCAGGAAAGAAATGAAATTAAGGCTCGTTTTCCTGGAAATGCTGAAGCATCTTCTTTATGACTATATGAGTCCAAGCTGTAAGACAAGGAAGAATTGCTAAGTCCAAAGTTATCCAAAAGCATGGACCCTATTCAGAATGTAAGGAAAAATGAAGACACATGAACACACTCAGATAGTATGGTACATTCGCACAGGAAATGCTGGAGGACAGTGAGAAGAGGATTCCATAAAAGAAACCAAAGATAAGAGAAAACCTTTTAAATAAGAGCTGTAAATAATTTTCATGTATTAAGTAGGAGAAGAGAGGTTAAAGCAGAATGGAACTGTAGGAGGCCAGGCGTGGTGGCTCATGCCTGTAATCCCAGAACGTTGGGAGGCCAACGTGGGTGGGTGGTGGATTCACTTGAGGTCAGGAGTTCAAGACCAGACTGGACAATATGATGAAACTCTCTCTCTACTAAAAATACAAAAAAAAAAAAAAAAAAATTAGCTGGGCATGTTGGCTCATGCCTGTAATCCCAGCTACTTGGGAAGCTGAGGCACGGGAATCGCTTGATCCTGGGAGGCGGAGGTTGCAGTAAGCCAAGATTGCTTCACTGCACTCCAGCCTGGGCGACAGAGCAAGACTCCACCTCAAAGAAAAAAAAAAAAAACAATGGAGCTGCAGGAGAAAAAACACTGGGATAGCTCCTCATACTCCTGCCCTACATGTTACCAAGTAACATCAACGAAAAGATAGAGGTTCTCAGCTGCTGGGATGGAAGAAAAGAACGGTGAATGGGGATCTACAAACAGAAATAGCGAGTAGACTACTTCTCTTCCTGCCCTAAAACGCAATATAGTCGTAATGTTAACAAGTGGGTCTGCCCTATAGATGTTGACAGAAAATAGAGTGGAAAAAACAAAGACAGATTAAAAATACAGAGAAATACAATAAAAGGTGATTATGTCAAAATATTAGGCTGCTTATAGGTGGTGGGATTATGGGCAACTTGTTGATGCTGCTTTATACTTTTTAATAACTTATAAACTTTCTGCAATAACCGTTATTTCCCTATGAAAATCAAGTTGGGGAGTCTAAAAGGTAGGAATAAGAGGTGAAAGAATGAGGTAGAAGAGATTCTGTACAAACAGGCCAGGAGACAGATTAGACTGCTCTAGAGGCTGTGGAAATTATTTTAAAAGGAGATTCCTTCTTTTAGGGTTTTTTGTTTTTAATAATCAGTTAAAATTATTGGTTTTAATGTAAGCCCTTAAAAATTGATCAGTAAAATGGACAAAATAAAAATATCTTAACTATATAACAGCTGGATTGTTCCCACACCAATTCATTACCACTGACTGACAAATTTAATACAAGCTTCAAGAAAATATTCCCATTTAATGATCACTAGTGGTGTTCAATTTTTCAAAGACTTCTACCATTGCAAAATAGAAATGGATTTCAAAATGTAGGTGTAAGAAGTCACCTTTATAGGAAAATACAAGTAACGGTCCTTACCCCCAGTTAATTGCTTCCACGGTTTCAATATCTAACGGATCCACTGACTGAGGTAGGGCCTTGTACAGGGAGGCAAGTCTGTCTGTCAGTAGTTCACACAAGCAAGTGCTCTGTGTAAGGCACTTTGCAGCCGCAGGCTCTGGCAAACTTACTAACAGCATCAAGCCTTCACATGCCTTCACAGCTATTCGGCCATCCTAAAGGGAAAAAAATCTCCCTTCAATTCTTGAATTGTATATACATCAGGTTGTTTGAAAAAATTCAACACAAAAGGACTTAATGTTTCACACTAAAAGAAAAATAGATTTTGTCTATTTTAAATGCATATTATTGGCCTAGTGTGGAGCTTCACACCTCCCAGAGTAATCCCAGCACTCTGGGAGGCCAAGGCGGGTGGATCAGCTGAGGTCAGGAGTTTGAGACCAGCCTGGCCAACATGGTGAAACCACATCTCTACTAAAAGTACAAAAATTAGCTGGCGTGGTGGTGCGCACCTGTAATCCCAGCTACTAGGGAGGCTGAGGCAGGAGAATCGCTTGAACCCAGAGGTGGAGGTTGCAGTGAGCCAGGATCGCACCACTGTACTCCAGCCTGGACAACACAGCAAGACTCCATCTCAAAAAAAAATAAATTAAAAGTTAAAATTAAAAAAAAAAAAAAAATAAATGCACATTATTGAAATAATGTTGGGGGAGAAAAGTAAGGACCATAACTCACAGGACTTCTAGTAAGATTTAACAAAGAATTCACTAAATTGTAATCCTGGTTTGGACGAACAACCGAGGCCTCTGGCAGTGAGGCGACACTGAGGTTATCCAAGCTTGTGGCCAGGTGATCCATCTGATGAGGAGGCTCATCTTCCAATTCTGTTTGCTCCATTCCAGTAGCACCAGATAGTTCCTCCGGTTGACGGGACTGTCCTGTATCTGTTGACAAGGAATCCTGACCTTTTAATGTATCTTCTGAAATTACATTTGGTACTCCTTTGGAAGCCAATGATTTCATCTTATTCTGAAAAGGAATATATGTTTTATAAAATTCACATCAATAACTTTTTAAGCCAAAAATAATATTTTAATGGATTTTTCTATAACATTCCACATGCCTAGCCAAAGTAGCAATAGATGTTATGTCACATGAAAATATTCTGACTTTTAACAAACTGTATTTTAGAATGATTTTACCATTGCATAGGAGTTTATCACACTCCTCATACTGACTACAAAATATTTTACACTGACCATAAGCAATGAACAGTATTACTGATAATTTGACTACTGCTTAAAACAACTAATGTTAGTGAGGAAAAAAGTTTCAGGAGGTTTCAGTTGCAGTTAACTTTTTTCTCATCACTGGACTACTATAACTACATAGTCTCAATGTTAATTCTTATAAGATCATAGGGTGGGGTGGGGGGGTTTGCAGGGAGGGAAGTACAAACTTACAAATAAAAATATTTTAAAGTTCAAAAGTTACCAGCATTAGACTGAAGTTTTCCGCAAAAGCCCCCAAATTCTCTCAAATATATAAGCATCTTTTCTAAGTTTTTCCTTAAACCTCTACTCTATAAGAACACAAGAAGCTGGGCACAGTGGCCCATGCCTGTAATACCAGCACTTTGGGAGGCCGAGGCAGGAGGATCACTTGAGCCCAGGAATTCAAGAATAGATGGGGCAACACAGTGAGATCAGATGGGGCAACATAGTGAGATCATGTCTCTACTAAAAAAATAAAATAAAATAAGCTGGGTATGGTGGCTTGCGCCTATGGTCCTAGGCCTTGGGGGGCTGAGTGAGGCAGGAAGATTGCTTGAGCCTGGGAGGTTGAAGCTGTGGTGAGCTGTGATCATGCCACTGCACTCCAGCCTGGGCACAGAGCAAGACTCTGTCTCAAAAAAATTTAAAAAAAGAGAACCCAAGAAACTACTCAGGGGACATTTTTACCAGTGTCTTTAGGATAGAAATAAAATATGCTTGAAATGCTGGTGCTCCCTCCCCCAATCCACACACCCAAACACAAAGAGAATCTTAACTGAAGCAAATTAGCAAATTATTAGCTTCAAGGCAAAAGTATCTTGCTTTCCATTTGAACATAAGAGCAGAAATCAAATTACACAAGTAGGTTAAAATTCACTATAAACTAACTTCTCCACAGGGCCTATTATCATAGAAACATATTAAAGGCTGAATGAATTCAGGGTTCTACTTCCAAAGTTATATTATACTAATTATAAATCACTTTTATTGCTGTTAAAAGTATAGGTTAGACCAATCTTCTTGAGAAATTGAGTTCACAGAACATATTTATTAAAAGAAAACAACTCTATGGGACTCAATGAATACTCCAAACAATTTGCCAATTTCCAACAAAATCAATGGCATATTGGCCGGGTGCGGTGGCTCACATCCCAGCACTTTGGGAGGCTGAGGCAAGCGGATCACTTGAGGTCAGGAGTTCGAGACCAGCCTGGCCAACGTGGTTAAACCCTGTCTCTACTAAAAATACAAAAATTAGCTGGGCATGGTGGCATGTGCCTGCAATCCCAGCTACCAGGGAGGCTGAGGCAGAAGAATCACTTGAATCTGGGAGGCAGAGGTTGCACTGAGCCGAGATCATGCCACTGCACTCCAGCCTGGGCGACAGAGCAAGACTCCACCTCAAAACAAACAAACAAACAAAAAAAACCAAAAACAAACAAACAAAAAAAACCAATGGCATATCACACTCTTTATGAAAGTAAAACATTTCATTCCATTTAAAATACTAGTAATATTGTTGGGAGAGGTGTCTCAAATAAGAACAGCAAGAGGAAGGATGTTAGTATAGCACTCCGTCCTTTAATCAATGTTTCTCAAAGACTCAAGATTGTTGGTATCCTGGTCTTCTGTGGGGCATGATAAAAATGCAGATTCCTAGGTCCCATCCAGACCTGCTGAATGAGAATATCTGGAGGTAGAGCCAAGGAATGTGCATTTTAGAAAAATTCCCTAGGTGATGAGGAACTGTGGCTTTAACACTTTGGTTCCTACTAAAACTGTTCCCCTTCTGTTTTAGGGATCTCATCAGTACCCACAACAGAGTCACACACACAGCTTCTACATCTCTTAAATTTCCCTCCCAAATCAAAGATTTGCAATACCGAATACCTGCTAATTATCTCCATCAGGAAATCATGATGAGTCAAAGCATCCGGAACCAAAATTATCATCTTCCCCTCAAAATCAGCTCCCTTGGGGCCCCTGTTTTTCTACTAGCAGCAGCCTTATTGGTTCAGGAATTCCAGCATTCAAATCATCCTTTCCCAGCTTCTGCATCTGAGCAGTTACAAGGCCATACAGAGCCTACCTCTAGTCTGAACATACGCATTTCATTCCAACCCACTGCTTCCAACTTGGTCACAGTCCGTGTTACTTCTTGCCTGGGTTACTCCATCAGTTTCCAAATTAGTTTCCCTGCTTTTATCTCTCCTCCCACAGAATCTGCCATATAAAAGGCTGCTGCCAATTTAACTTAAGGCACAGATATCATCACATAATAACATCCCTGCTCAAAAATAGTTAATGGCTCCCCAGTATCTACAAGTAAGAATAAACTCTTCATCTTGTCATTCAAAGCCTTTGACAATACTTAGTCTATCTGTTTAGGTGCTTCTTGCCACACATGCTAATTATACTGTTTCCTGAACACACCACAAACTTTTATATCTTCATTCCTTATGTTCACTCACTCTAAACATCTGTCAAGGCTCATTTCCCTTTATTTATTTATTTTTTATAGAGATGAGGTCTTGCTATATTGCTCAGGCTGATCTCGAACTCCTGGGCTCAAGCAATCTGCTTGCCTCAGCCTCCCAAAGTGCTAGGATTACGGGTGTGAATCACCGCGCCCAGCCTCATTTCAAAGACGACCTCTTCCAGGAAGACTTTCTTGATGACCTAGAGCTGATGAATCTCTCCATCCTGTAAGTACTTAAGGAATTTACTTTGTATCTTTCCTTTGATTCTCACTTTACTCTATTTTATAGTATCTGAACATTCATTTACTATCTTCACCAGACTGTAAACTCCTTCAGGACAAAGACTGTTTCTTTTCTTTTTTTTTTGAGACAGAGTCTCGCTCTGTCGCCCAGGCTGGAGTACAGTGGCGCGATCTTGGCTTACTGCTACCTCTGCCTCCTGGGTTCAAGCAATTCTCCTGCCTCAGCCTCCCAAGTAGCTGGGACTATAGGCACAGGCCACCAAGCCCGACTGATTTTTTGTATTTTTAGTAGAGAAGGGGTTTCACTGTGTTAGCCAGGATGATCATGATTGATCTCCTGACCTTGTGATCTGCCTGCCTCAGCCTGCCAAAGCGCTGGGATTATAGGCATGAGCCACCGCGCCCGGCTGGCAAAGACTGTTTCTAATTCATCTACCATATATATTTAACCCATAGTAGATGCAAATATTGGCTGACAGTAATGAATAGAGAGAGATGACATTTCAGGGAATACATGCTTGAGAACTGCAAAGCACTTTTGTTCTTATCTATACTTATAAGTAATAAAACTGCATTTCTGGTTGGCCACGGTGGCTAATGCCTATAATCTCAGCACTTTGGGAGGCTGAGGTGGATGGATCACCTGAGGTTGGGAGTTTGAGACCAGCCTGGCCAACATGGTGAAACCCCATCTCTACTAAAAATACAAAAATTATCCGGGCGTGGTGGTACGCACCTGTAATCCCAGCTACTTGGGAGGCTGAAGCATGAGAATTGTTTGAACTGGGAGGCAGAGGCTGCAGTGAGCCGAGACTGCACCACTGCACTACGGCCTGGGCACAGTCAGACTGTCTCAAAAAAAAAGCAAAAGCAAAACAAAACCCTGCGTCTCCCTAAAGAGTCATTCATTCAGTGTTAACTGAGCAGTTCATATGCATTGTGCTAGATTCTAGAGAAGCTGTGGAGACCCAAGATTAATGAGACAGAATCCTTGTCCTCAAGGAGCATACTGACTAGCAGGAAAAAATAAAATGCACTTAAATAACCAGTGCTGGGGGACTGTAGTAACTGACATTAAACACATATGAATAGTCCTATTTGTTAAAAAAATGCAGACACCTACCACCTCAGGCTTTGGAGAAATATGTCATAAAAACACTGCACAAAGCAGATGTGTCACTAATTCTGAGGGGTGTTCTCTGTAGTGAGGTTTAAATGTAAATGTTTTTCTGAAGACAGGTACATACAGTGTACCTCACCATGAACACACATAAGCCTACATATTTCGTCTGCTTCTGATCTATGCTATGCACTTAGAAAACAAGTTTCAGAAATTTTTGAGAAATAAATTTTCCAGGCTTAAGTTTGGGGAAAAAAATACATGCATTCCAAGTACACTAAGGTTATCTAAGAAAACTTTAGCAAAAATGAACCTTGAGAAGAAAAATCTCAGCAAAACTGAGATATTTCTCGTAAGTATATAAAAAACTAAAAAAAAACTCTAATATCATTATAAATCTTTAGAAATCCAAAATCATAAGACTGTTCCAGCCATTTTGAAGCAAATTTGCAAAAGATGATACGAAATATAACGCACATCACAAACAACACATGATGCGCATGATGAGTGTTAAGGGCACGCGTAGTGCTTAACAGCACCTAGAAATTGAAATTCATGAAATTTTACAGCTTAACTGCTTACCTAATTCCAGTTAAGAGGCCAGAATAGAATCCTAATTTACTTAGTAATGTAAAATAGAAAACAAACCCATATATTGGAGTGGCTAACATTTAAAAATAACAAAACAAACAAAGACCTAACAACATCCAGTGCTGATGACAACATGGAGCAACAGGAGCTCACGTACACTGTTGATGGGATGCAAAATGACAAAGCCACTTGGGAAACAGTTTGGCGGTTTCTTATGAAAATAAATACACACTTACCATATGATCCAGTGATCCTACCCTAGGTATTTATCCAAGCGACATGAAAACCTAAATCCACACAAAAATCTGTGTGTGATGTTCTTAGTGGATTCATTCACAATTGTAAAAAACTAGAAACGACCCAAAAGTCCCTCACTGGTGTATGGATAAACAACTGTGGTACATCCATACAATGGTATACTACTCAACAACATAAAGGAACAAAATCATGGATGAATCTCAAATGCAATAAGCTAACTTTAAAAAGCCAGAATCAAAAGGCTAGTTACATTGCTATGACTTTTTGGGAAAGAGAAAACTATTGGGATGGAAAATAGATCAGTGACTGCTAGGGCGTAGGGGTGGAGAAGGGATGACTACAAAGGGTCATGGGGTAGTGTGACAGAGCTGTTGCACATCTTGATTATGGTGGTCACACAACTGTGTTCATCAAGCTCACAGAATGTAGACTGAAAAGAGTGAATTCTATTGCATGTAACTTATATCTTAATCCAAAAAAAGAAAAAGAAAAATTTATTTATGTATTTTGTATTATTTGAGATGGAGTCTCACACCGTTGCCCAGGCTGGAGTGCAGTGTTGCAATCTCGGCTCACTGCAACCTCCATCTCCTGGGTTCAAGCAATTCTCCTGCCTCAGCCTCTCAAATAACTGGAATTCCAGGTGTGCACTACCACACCCGGCTAAGGTTTGTATTTTTAGCAGAGATGGGGTTTCACCATGCTGGTCAGGCTAATCTTGAACTCCTGACCTCATCTGATCCACCTGCCCCAGCCTCCCAAAATGCTGGGATTACAGGTGTGAGCCACCGTGCCTGGCCAGAAAAATATTTTTTAAAAAACTGAAAAGAAGGCCAGGTGTGGTGTCTCATGCCTATAATACCAGAACTCTGGGAGGCCGAGGCAGGAGGATCACTTGAGCTCAGGAGTTCCAGACCAGCCTCGACAACACAGGGAGACCCTGTCTCTACAAAAAAATTTAAAAAATTAGCCAGGTGTGGTGGTGTGCACCTGTAGTCCCAGCTACTTGGCAGGCTGAGGTAAGAGGATCACTTGAACCAGTGAGGTGAAGGCTGCAGTGAGCCATGGTCATGCCCCCATACTCCAGCCTGGGCTACAAAGCAGGACCCTGCCTCAAAAAAATAAAAATAAAAATAAAAATAAATTACAAACAAAAAGGTAAAAAGACAAAAACAACATAATCATTTTTTCTAAAATATTCCAAAATGACTTCACTGCTGAAAAAAAGAAGTGAATGAAGGCAAAAAGTACAAATATATATTTTTTACTTTAAATCTAGGAGTAAAATCCAAAATATCACTTGATTTAAATAAACTATGATTTGGTGACTATGGCTATCAAAACAGTACAAAATACTACAGCAATCCCAACTGCTATGAGGCTGGAGAGATAACTCGTGCTTTTTTCTATCTTGTCCACATCTGCACATGCCATCCTTATCCCAGGCCAGATTTCCCATGCTACATACTAGGGCAAGCTTGGCTGAAAATATGATAGCATATCAACTTCTGCGACTTGTCTATCTCTGATTCAACCTTCAAGCTGCCCTCTTTTAAGCCGTGACTTTCTATCTGTCCAGTCCCTGTACCGCCTCATATATCTGGCTCAACTGCATTCTTTGAAATTCTTTTTTCCCAGGAGAATAAAACAGTGATATTAAAGGAAAAATAATTCTGGGAAGTAAAACAAGCTAATAACCTGCAAAATAGAGCTCCTTCTAATACTATTCACAGAATTCAATTTTCATAATGATCTTAATATAACTATAGTTTGAAGGTTGCTAAGAAGTGTATCATACCTCTAGAAAAAAGTTAACCAGGTAGGGGTCCTGTTTCAGCTTCGCACACACAATGCAAAGAAACTGAATCTCTTCATTTTCTGTTGGTGTTGCTAGGACTTCACCACACAGTCTAATTAATTTCTGTGAAAACAATTGTTTTTAACTTTTTAAACTTAGGTTACTTTTCACAAATTTGTAAAATAACCATTCATTTACCTTAAGGATATTTAAATTTTTCATATAATGCAAATATCCTGCATTAATCAGAACACTAATGATATTTATAATTGTATCAAAATAAACTTACTAGTAAAATTTTCAAGTTCATTACCATAAATAATTAACGAGTTATATAATAAATTCTCCTTCAGATGTCATGGAGGTAAAATCCAAGGAAAATTCATGTATAAAATTTTAAAAGAGAATTAGACTGTAAGTACACTTAATGCTAAATGATGCATAAAGAAAGCTCAAGTATTTGCTAATTTGCATGTTAATTTTGGAATAATTTCATTATTTTTACTCTCAGAAAAATAATATAAAATTATTTCAACATTAAAATAAATCAAACCAAATAATTTTATGTAGGGGGAACAAAATACCTGCACTGGCCTGTGCACGTTAATGTGTGGAAGCAGTGGCTGCCGGATTCTTCCCAGAAGTTTCGTATAGAAAACCAAAACCTGCTGTTTCATTCCCGGAGGACACTGGGTATAGGAAAAAAGGAAGCCAACAGGAAAACAATAGACAATGCAAACACATTTACTGAAAAGCTTAAAAAATTGGAGAGACAATGTATATGAATGTATTCCACCTTGAAAAGACAATGCAACTGGCCAGTTAAAAATAGTCAGAATAAAATTTTCAACCAAATATTAATAATGGGTATCCTAGAAATAATACTGTATATCTGAGACCATAATATAGCATGTGAGCATAGGCTCATGTAGTTACAAACAGCATGGTGATAATGTTGTTGAGATTAGAGTTTCGTGCAGTCAATGTCAACCTGTTTATATTCTAAACGCTGGGGTAACATGAAACTATAATAGTTAACTCCCTGCCGGAACAAAGGCAAAATCTTGTTACTTACACTAATGACAGACAGGTCATCAACAACTTTCCATCATATACATGTAGGAGTAAATAAAGCCTCCTAACACACATGTAAATAAAAGGAAACCTATGGTGTAAACTGTTGTGATTTTATCCTAACATCATTTTAAATTAGAGCCATGCCTCGGTATACACGGTTATACCCAAATCTGCACTCACTCAGTTCCGGTAGTCAGCCGCGTGGAACCCACATATGTGAAAATTCAGCCCTCCGCATAGGCAGGTTTTGCATCCTGGAAATAGTGTATTTTTCATCCATGTTTGGTTGAAAAAAATCTGCCTATATGTGGACCTACACAGTTCAAACCCATGTTGTTCAAGGGTCAACTGTAAACATTCTTTGCCTATTATAATCATAATGTAAATAATTTTATTTACATTATGATTATAATAGGCAAAGAATGTTTAATAAATTAGTTTTTATAACATGCCAGTTGTTTTAAGTATTTGCTGAAAAGTAGGTAAACCCAATGATCACTCACACTGCAGATTAAGAGAGTATGAATTAACAAGGCTATGTTCCTTAATTAAGCTGCTTATACTGCTTCACATTTCAAATACAGTTACAAAATAAGTATTTCCAAAGCATCATCATAGACATGCTATCTGGAAATAGTATAAACTATAATCTTATGCACAATATTTTTAAGCTACCAAATACTTTACATTATTTAGATAAACCACTAAATTATATTTACAATCACCTGTATTAAAATAAATTTACTAGAAGTACAATTACTAACTTCTGCTCAAAAATCAATTAATCAATTTATTATTAACAATCCTTCTCTCCAAAGGACAGGAAAAAGGAGGAGGAGAATGAGTGGCAGAATATTAGGGAGCAGGTGCGTTGCCTAAAAAACATAAATTGAGTGAATTTAACTTAAAAGTAAATTAGAGTATTACAGACAGAGAAAAGGAAATCGTCTTGCATGCTACTATTCATAACTCTCTTTGTCAAGAAAATGTGTCTATAGGTTTCTTTTGTTTTAGCCTAACTTTTTTTCACACATATCATAGAAATTCACAGAACTATATAGACTTTTAGGGTTGGGGAGGCCCCTTAGCAAACACTTCCTGGATTTTAAAGAGGAGGAAGATTAACCAAAGAGACTTATGATGGTCACAGTGTGTGAATAATGATGTCAGGACTGGAAGCCTGGCCTCCTACTCTGAACCCAAGGCTCTCCCGTCCCCTCACTCAGCCACATGGCTGGAAAACTTGTCTCTGTAAGTAATTTGAAGGTTTTGCAATATAAAATATTATTGATATCATAATTTCAGCTTTGTAAAGATTTTTCAAAATTCATCAGGCCTAAAAAATATAAATTGGCTCCACTTAACAGTTTAGTTAGTGTCAAAATAATCAGTGACATTCTCTTCCAGGACTATGACAAATAATTCCTATTTTTCAATCCTATTTTAACTGACTTCCCTCTATCTCTTTTTTTATTCTGAGCTCATGTACTTGAGTTTATTTTCTTTTTTGAGATGGAGTCTCACTCTTTCACCCAGGCTGGAGTGCAGTGGCGCGATCTCGGCTCACTGCAGGCTCTGCCCCCCCGGGTTCACGCCATTCTCCTGCCTCAGCCTCCCGCGTAGCTGGGACTACAGGCGCCTGCCACCTCACCCGGCTAATTTTTTGTATTTTTAGTGGAGATGGGGTTTCACCGTGTTAGCCAGGATGGTCTCGCTGTCCTGACCTCGTGATCCGCCCACCTTGGCCTCCCAAAGTGCTGGGATTACAGGCGTGAGCCACCAAGCCCGGCCACTAGTTTATTTTCATAAATGTTTACATTGGAATTCCAAGCAGCCAAGTACTAGTTGTTGTCTAGAGTGTTTGGAATCTTTCTATCTCTATGGACATATTTGTATAGGCTACATAATTTTCTTTTTTCCACAATCTTAACTTGAATCCCGCCATGTTCAATACGTACCTTTATAATCAAGTTATTTGGCAGCTTCTTTATTCATAAGACATTAATGCATGTACTAATGCCCAAGAACAAGGTGTGGATTAGGAACTTACATCAGCTTTCCCCAAGGTGTATAATGTTTCCAAGATCTTGTGATGGAGCAAATATTCCATACATGGCCCCGTCTCTCCAGATTCCCGTTCATTTTCTTCTTCAACCAGTATATCTAACATCTGTTCCAGATGCGATGGAATATTTGTATCGGTCACTGGGGCTTTATCATCTAAACAATAAAAAACATTCATCAAATATTTAAACATTTTTAAACTGCATATTTGCACCTAAAATACTCTGTATTTCCCTTTTCCTATTCAAACTGAGAAAAATCTGAACTACACACTTAAGTGAGGTTTATAAACATAGTATGATTATCTCTGCTAGAATTTAGATGATGCATTTTGTCATATTCGTACCCCAAAACTGAATCAATATTCTGAAATATGGCTAGGCACGGTGGCTCACGCCTGTAATTCCAGCACTTTGGGAGGCCGAGGCAGGTGGATCACCTGAGGTCAGGAATCCAAGACCAGCCTGTTCAACACAGTGAAACCTCCTCTCTACTACAAAAAAATTAGCCGTGTGTGGTGGCGGGCGCCTGTGATTCCAGCCACTCAGGAGGCTGAGGCAGGAGAATCTCTTGAACCTGGGAGGTGGAGGTTGCAGTGAGCAGAGATCGCACCACGGCACTTTAGCCTGGGTGACAGAGCGGGACTCTATCTCAAAAAAAAAAAAAAGAAAAAATATCTGAAATACATTCCATAAGTTAACATTCATCTATCTATAGTAATTCAGAAATAAGAGCTATTTATGTGGGAAATGGGAACATGACCAGGAAAAATACATGTCACATCAAAATGTTCTATGTGTACTTATAATTAAAATATTTTTTTCACTTAGTCAGTTCAGAAGATCTGAACTTTAAGTCTCTTTAAATAGAAATAGGTTGGCCTTGAACATGAAGGCAAATAACGTGGGATATATGAAGAGGACAGATTCTGTTTTGGATTGCTACTACGTTACTTTGTAGGATAGGGAAGTCTGTCACTTAATGTCCCTACTTCATTTTCTTCTATTAAAATGAGAAACCAAAAGGAAAACCCTCTATTAAAATTACTGACATCTCTCATTAACGAATAGCTGTTTTCCAAAATCTGTTTTTCAAAGTTGCTTCTCAGGAGAATTTTTATTAAATATTATTGATTTCTTACAATAAAATAAAAATTTAGTGATTTTTTTAACATATCACAGTTAGACTCAAACATCACATGGTTTTATCAACCCATCCTTATTATACTAAGGTTAAATTACTCTTAAAAATGTGAAGTTTTATAGAACATTTAAATACAAAATACATTAGGAAGTGCCAAATTCTTTACTTATGTCTCTATTTTCATTTACTTTGTACTTCTATAGTTTGAACAACACAATTCTGGTATGCTATGTACTGATATGCTGCTTTGTCTGTATGTATACTAACACAGACAGAAAACTATAACACTAAGCCTTATGGAGCAAACAATGGATAGAGAAGGGTCACCT
This sequence comes from Symphalangus syndactylus, assembly GCF_028878055.3. Classification (NCBI taxonomy): domain Eukaryota; kingdom Metazoa; phylum Chordata; class Mammalia; order Primates; family Hylobatidae; genus Symphalangus; species Symphalangus syndactylus. The sequence continues at coordinate 23,626,187 of NC_072424.2, forward strand.
TTGTTTTCAGGAGGACATATGTATCAAGTTTGATAAGGTATGGGACAGTCATTAAAAGCATGGGCCCTGGAGTTAGACAACTTGGATTCAAATCTTGGCTCTGTCACTTTCAGCTGGATGAACTGGTGCAAACTACATAAGCATCAGTCACCAACATCTATAAAATGGAACTAATAAACACCAGTGAATACTGTTATATGAATTCAATGAAATAATAAAGCTCAGTCCTTAGCACAAAGAATTCAAGAAATGTTATGTCTCATTTCATATTCTAAAATGCATAGCCTAGCGCTAGCAAAAGATGATTTGTAAGTTTGCTTGTAATTTACTTTTTAAAAATGTTGTTTTCCCCATAATTGTAGCCTTTATATACACAAACGCTCCAAGAAAGAATGAATGTTCAAGCTCTATCCACACTGGCTTCCTTAAAGTTCCTGAGATATGCCAAGCATGCCACATGCTCTGGCCTGAGGGTTTGTGAATTAGGTCTCATTCCCGAGACACCCTTCCCCCAGATATCTAGCAGGCTTGGTTCCTTTCTCCTTTAGATTTCAGCTCACAAGTTATACTGGGCAATGAGGCTTTCTCTAACCTAAAATAGCCAACTGTCCACTCCTACCACCCCAACATACTCTTTAGCCTCCTTCATTTTCCCTTGACACTTATCATCTGACACACTATACGTATTTGTCTATATACTGTCTGCCTCCTCCCAATCAATACATAAGCTCCGTGAGGACAGCAGTGTTGTCTGACTGACTGTTCTATCCCCCAGTGCCTCAACAATGCCTGACACATAGTAGTAGGTGCTCAACGGGTATATTTTTAAATGAGTGACTGAATCTTAAAGACAAAGATAAGATTGTCTATAAATTTAAATATAAAATAACTTTGAAGACTTATTTAAAAATATTTTAGTATTTCACCAATTTTCTGTTTAACTTTCACAAATTTTCAGTTAATATCAGCATTGTTCCTTACCTGAAGTCTCTATGTAGTAATGGGTAATTGCCTTCCAGTGATAAACAAAATCTTCTTGTAAAGGAAGAGAAGGTGCAAGCTACACAAACAAAAGACCACAACAATTAAGAAAACGGCATTGAAAGTTTCCCATAACTTATAACTCTGTATTTATCTATTACGACGCAAAGGTAGCATAAAAATAAGGGGTGAACTTTGTTTTTATATGTCAAATATTAAAGAGAAACAAAATAAGTCAAATCCAAGAAAGGAAAAATGAGTTATCAAGAAAGAGGAAAAACATATTTATCAATATTATTATTAAACTACAGTATCGAGCTTTTTTTCCCTCCCCTGACACTTGTTTAAAAGTAGGTTTCAGGCTGGGGGCAGTGGCTCATACCCATAATCCCAGCACTCTGGGAGGCTGAGGTAGGTGAATCACTTGAGGTCAGGAGCTCAAGACCAGCCTGGCAACATGGTGAAACACCATCTCTACTAAAAATACAAAAATTAGCCAGGCGTGGTGCTGTGCACCTGTAGTCCCAGCTACTGGGGAGGCTGAGACAGGAGAATTGCTTGAACCTGGGAGGTGGAGGTTTCAGTGAGCCAAGATTGTGCCACTGCATTCCAGCCTGGAGGACAGAACGAGATTCCATCTCAAAAAAAAAAAAAAAAAAAAAGTAGGTTTCAGAGGTATATTAAATGAAAATGTACCAATATTCTATTACTGACATATCAGTAAAATGAAATTACTAATAGCCAGGAATCTTTGTACCTAGGACTTTGAAATGCAAAACAGTAAAAAGCTGCTATGTACTTAGTTCCACATCATCACTATTAAAACATATTCCAAAGTCAGCTTCGTAATCAGATTAAAACTGTACCCTCCATTCAGTGACATACAAATGTAAATCTCTTTTTTAAGCTTGGATTAGGCAGTGCCTATTTTTAGCAAAATAATTACATGAACAAGATACTAACAATTAAAATTCCACTAAGTCAAAAATGCTCAACATTTTAGCTCTAAAACTTACTTCAGAAGTTTTATGACCAAAATTATATCCCCTCAGCCATCTTATAGCAAAAGTACAAGTATTTCAAATGTGTGTTAAATGGATAGAAAAAGATTTGCATACACTTTCTACATTTCTTTTCCTTGAAGAGTGAAAAAGAGTGAGAGCTCCCCCAGTCCTAGTGTTGTCAGAGGCCTTTGAACCAGAGCAACTCCATCTTGAACAGGAGCTGGGTAAAATGAGGCTAAGACCTGCCGGGCTGCATTCCCAGGAGGTTAGGCATTCTTGGTCACAGGATGAGACTAGAGGTCGCAGGTCTGATATCACAAGATGCAGGTCATAAAGACCCTGCTGATAAACAGCATTTGGTAAAGAAGCTGGCCAAAACTCACCAAAACCAAGATGGTCACAAAAGTGACCTCTAGTTGTCTTTACTGCTCATTATACACTAATTGTAATGCATTAGCATGCTAAGAGCCACTCCCACTAGTGCCATGACAGCCTTCAAATGCCATGGCAATGTCTGAAAGATACCCTATATAGTCTAAAAAGAGGAGGAACCCTCAAGGCTGAGAATGGCCCACCCCTTTCCCCAGAATGTTCATGAATAATCCATCCCTTGTTTAGCATATGATCAATAAATAACTAGAAAAATGGCCAACTAGTAGCTCTTGGGGCTGCTCTGCCTAAGGAGTACCCATTCTTTTGTTTCTTTACTTCTCCAGAGTCCATTTTCATAGACTTCCTCTAAACAGATGACCTAAGAGAGGTCATGTTATTCTTGCACTTCTACTGGTACCATTTTGATTTCTTCGTGTCCTCAGCATCCACCTCAGAGCTGGCAACCCTGTCGAAACAATTTCCGAACTATTGTCCAAATTATAAATATTGGTCACAAACGTCTGAAGTGTTTCAATCAAGAAGATGAAATGTATTTATGGAATAAAATAGACCTGAAAATATTTCAACAATCATCAATATCTCCCACTGTAAATAGTACTGTGTAAAGAGAATAAAATATTCACCTCATTTTCAAAAAAGTAAAAATAAAAAAGACTACAAGAAAGGAGTTAAAATCTTTGGGAGTATTTTAACTTCAAGGAGAACATGGGGAGAAAAAAAACTTATGGGAGATTGACGGAAAAAAAGTAGGAAGAAAATTAAGAATCAAAGTATTAACTTGGGAAAACAGTATCATCTTCTTGAAATGTTTAGATAAAAAAATGTTTTAATCAGCCACTTGTTTTTAGAATGTTCTCAAAATACATAAAACCTCTTCCTAATTTTTTTGGACCTGACTTCTATAGACTACCTTTATATAGTTAAGTGCATTCACAGGTGGGACAAACCCAAATGAAATTTGTTGTTTCAGGAACTGTACCTAGTTAAGATCTTAAGTGTAAATGCTACGATTTGTTAAATTTTTCCAAGGCAACCTCCTGGGTATATGAGGAGTTACAGTATCCTTTTTCCAGATTATTTCAGGAGTGGGATTTAACTGTATTTCAAGGGAATTGAAACTGTATTCTCTGGTCACTAGACAGAGAAGTCTTACTGCATTTGTGTCAGGACCTTTGTTGTAGGTTACAGTCAAATTCAAAGCAGAATGGTGTTACTTTGTGAATACCTCCCTCCAGGAGTTAGATTTAAATAAGACACCTATTTAACTAGAAAGTTAAACAGTTCTAAATTGCTAATAGATTAGTAACAATCTTGTTCAAACATGAATAAATTTCCTTATTTATGTAAAACTTTCTAGTAAACTTGCCACTTTCATTACTAATTCTAACATGCAAATTACCTATTTTATCATTGCATAAAAACATTGATGCTCTGAGTTAAAAAAAATATATGTGAATCAGTACCAAGAGATTCCAAGTTAACTTTTTACAAAACAGAGAATTAAATTTTTAAAAATTCATGCAATGACTATCTCAACCCCAAATTGACATGAAACCCTTAACTAGACTTCCTGCCTAGGATGGAGTCCCTATATATGCCTTGATACTCTTTCTTTTTTTTTTTTTTTTTTTTTTTGAGACAGAGTCTCGCTCTGTCGCCCAGGCTGGAGTGCAGTGGTGTGAACTCGGCTCACTGCAAGCTCTGCCTCCCAGGTTCACGCCATTCTCCTGCCTCAGCCTCCTGAGTAGCTGGGACTACAAGCGCCTGCCACCACGCCCGGCTAATTTTTTGTATTTTTAGTAGAGACGGGGTTTCACCATGTTAGCCAGGATGGTCTCGCTCTCCTGACCTCATGATCCGCCCGCTTCGGCCTCCCAAAGTGCTGGGATTACAGGCGTGAGCCACTGCGCCCGGCCTATGCCTTGATACTCTTTACCAGCTGGCTTGCTCTCTTTTATCCCATATCCCACTTTTGTCATTGTTTAATTATCCATCTCTTCCACTAGATTGTCAGCTCTATGAGGGCTGGAATTGTATCATCTTTTTCATCACTCAATCTCTGGTTTCCAACTCAGGCATGACACAGAGTTAAGTATTGGATAATATATATAAATACATAAATAACACAGAAGTCACTGCCTTTTAATGAGTAGTTATGCGCCAGGTGTAATACTGCAAATTTTGCACATACTGTATGATCTTAAACTCTCATGATAAACCTATTTTGCTCAAACTCTGAAGACTCAAAATCAGTTAACTGACTTACCCAAGGAAACACTGCCTTCAACTGGGAGTCTGGACTGTGTCCAATATACCCATCACACAAAAGTATCTAGATGGATAACAGATGAAAACTAGTGTTCTAAAAGCCACCTCTGCTTTTACTGTGTCTCATGTATCATCAACATTCCACTCCCAGATTTTATTTTATTTTTGAGACAGAGTTTTGCTCTTGTTGCCCTGGCTGGAGTGCAATGGCGTGATCTCGGCTCATTGCAACCTCTGCCTCCCGGATTCAAGCGATTCTCCTGTCTCAGCCTCCCAAGTAGCTGGGATTACAGGCGCATGCTACCACATCTGGCTAATTTTTGTATTTTTAGTAAAGATGGGGTTTCATCATATTGGTCAGGCTGGTCTCGAACTCCTGACCTCAGGTGATCCACCCGCCTCGGCCTCCCAAAGTGCTGGCATTACAGGTGTGAGCCACCGCGCTTGACCCCACTCTCAGATTTTTTAAATGCTTTCTGCCCCCGGCTTTCCCAATGACCTTCCCCATCTTCTCTGTCTCTCCAAAGTCTTGCTCACTTCCTTCCAGAGAGCCTTCTATAACAACTCCAATCCTAAATGCTTGCTTCCTTTTCCTATAGAGTTCACTGGCTAAACCAATCATCCAAATGACAATAATGGTTGACTTTTACTGAGCACTTACTATGTGCCAGGCACCGCACTAAGCACTTCATGTATATTATCTCATTTTAGTCTTCACAACAATTCTATAATAGGTTTAATTATTTCTCTTTATAATGAAGAAATGGAAATGTATACATATCAAGTAACTTGTCCAAGTGTAGAAGGAAGGGACAGAGGCAGGAACGGAACCTGATTCTGTCTGGCTCTACGGGCTAGAACACAATCTTAGGCATTCCTTATTCTGTAATCTCACTTGTATGTTTGTTTCCCAAATGAGACTGTAAGCACTGTGACCAAGGACACGAGCACACCAAGTCCACCTTGTTTCCCTCACTTGGAGCCACGCTTTCCTGGTGACTCAGAAGACATGTGCTGAATGAGTGAAGGACTGAAGCTAGAGATCACTTGTTGGAAAAGAATATGCCTAAGAAAACATGAGATATATTTGATTTGTGGTTTGAATTTCCAGGGCGCAGGAGATTTTTAAGGAATTGCTAGTCTCAACAATCATCATGAACTCTTAACTATAATTTGAAAAGAAAACATTGCACTTACCTTCTGAAAGATGACTTCCATTAAAGGGATTAGCTAATATGATAAAACTCTTCCCTGACACTGTTCTTTATCCTCTCTGGAATAGATCTGCCCTCAAGGGTGGAACTGGTTGGAATTTAAGAGGAACATGCCTTTGGCACATTCCCTAGTGAGGACTAGGCTCTCAACAAATACCAAATTGCACTAAATGGAAAGTGTTTTATCTATCTTTTGAAGAAGTTGTGTTAAAACAATCCAATCTAACCCTGGAACTAACTACAAGAAAGGCCTGAATTCAGACTTGTGACATGTGGCAACTGGCAAACAGAACAGATTCATTTCATAAGGCTCTTACTGGCCAATCATTTCTATACTGAGAGAAGACTGTCATTTCTAAAAAGGGAGGCAAGAGTTACATTACAGTTCTTGTTTTTCATCAAGAAGGTGTGAACTTCTCTTCCATACCCAAAATACAGTCTATCAGCTTAATAACACATTTTCAAATATTAATTTTAGAAAATATCTTAGTCATATTTTTCACCTGGTAAGTAGTTACCAGGGAGTGAGGAGAAACCATTAATTAAACAATAAGAAAAACTCTATGTTTAAGCCTCACTTAAATGAATACATCCGGTCAATGCTAAAAAAACTATTTGGGCCAGGTATGATGGCTCCATCCCTACAATCCTGGCACTTTAGGAGATGGAGGTGGGAGGCTCGCTCAAGCCCAAAAATGTGAGACCAACCTGGGCACAGTGTCTACATTGTGAGACCCAGTGTCTACAAAAAATTTTTTTAAAAATTGGGTGTGGTGGTGTTGGCCTACAGTCTCAGCTACTCAGGAGGCTGAGGCAGGAGAATCGTTTGAGCCCTGGAGGTTGAGGCTGAAGTGAGCCATGATCATGTCACTGCACTCTAGCCTGTGTGACAGAGACCCTGTCTCGAAAAATAAGTAAATAGTTAATTAAAAATTAAAAACTCATTTGAAGGCTCACCAATTGAATAAGGAAACCTGGAAAGTAATCATACCAAAATGGTTGGAAAAGCATTACTCCACAGACTGATCCAACAAAATAATGAAAAAAGGTCATGTCAGCATCCAGGTATTTTCTGTCTCTGTATAATCCTGATAACTACGTTAATTGGAATACTGCATCAGGAAATGCTAATTTGGGCGTAAAAATGAACAGGAACGCACAGAAGAGTTAATGAAATGAACTGAGGAATGGTAAGATTGGTTCATAGAGGAAAATATCAAGCAAATTAATAAACAGAACTGAATAACTAGAAACTAATCTTGGGCTACAAAAAAAATTATCCAAATACCACAAGGATGGCTTATTCATCATTGCATATGAGTTCATTCCCAAGAGAGAATGTTAAAAGGGGGGGGGGGAAGGTTAGTATAGAACATGAAACATTTTTCATGAGATTTAACCACCTATCAAGATAAGATAGGTGGTGCCACAAATGAAAACATTAGGTCTAAGCAAATGAAAACATTACGTTTCTAAACGCAATGCATTAATTTCAGGACTAGGTGAATACAAGCCACTCTAACTTCTTCTCACTAACCTCAGCAAAGTAGGCTAAGGATATTACAGAGCAGGAGCCAGATAATTTGGCAGATGCTAATATATACAATTATAAAAAGATAACGAGGACAAGAAAACACAGGCCTCCGGATAAAAATGAGCCTTTACTAGGAGAGCAAGAAAGCCATCTTTCTTTTTCTAAGTACTTATTTCTGTAAATACTAGCCTGATGGGTAAAGTATGTAAATATAGTCGGTATCTGTGGGGGACTAGTTCCAGGACCTCTCTTCCCACCCCTAAAATCTGAGGATGCTCAAGTCCCTGTTATAAAATGGCATAATATTTTCATATAACCTATGCATACCTGTATACTTTAAATCATCTCTAGATTGCTTCTAATACCTAATACAATGCCTACACATCACTTCATTCACATAGATTCAGGCCAGTACTTGAATGTGGCAAATTCAAGTTTTCCTTTTTGGAACTCTGCAGAACTTTTTGCCCCCTCGAATATTTTTTTACATGAGTTTGGTTGAATCACAGGTGCAGAGCCTATGGATAAGACAGCTGACTGCTCCGGGCGCGGTGGCTCACGCTTGTAATCCCAGCACTTTGGGAGGCCGAGGCGGGCGGATCCCGAGGTCAGGAGATCAAGACCACGGTGAAACCCCGTCTCTACTAAAAATACAAAAAAATTAGCCGGGCGTGGTGGCGGGCGCCTGTAGTCCCAGCTACTCGGAGAGGCTGAGGCAGGAGAATGGCGTGAACCCGGGAGGCGGAGCTTGCAGTGAGCCGAGATCGCGCCACTGCACTCCAGCCTGGGTGACAGAGCGAGACTCTGTCTCAAAAAAAAAAAAAGACAGCCGACTGTAATATAATAAATTTTGATTATCAAGTATCTCATTAAGTATTCCCAAGTATCTCATATATTCAATGTTAAAATAAAATGATTCGGGCCGGGTGTGGTGGCTCACGCCTGTAATCCCAGCACTTTGGGAGGCCAAGGCGGGCGATCACTTGAGGGCAGGAGTTTGAGAGCAGCCTGGCTAACATGGTGAAACCCCATCTCTACTAAAAGAAAAAAAAAAATTAGCCGGGTGTGGTGGCGCGTGCCTGTAATCCCAGCTACTAGGGAGGCTGAGGCAGCAGAATCGCTTGAAGCCGGGAGGCGGAGGTTGCAGTGACCTGAGATCACACCAATGCACTCCAACGTGGGTGACAGAATGAGATTCGGTCTCGAAAAATAAATAAATAAATCTTGGTATTTTTAAAGAAAACAAAATATAAATATTTTAATAAATTGCAGTTAAGTTCTTTTAACAAAAGTGCTTGAGTGTGCATAAGCAAGAAAAAACTAAAAGTTGTCTTGAAGTCTACAACTGTCATTTCCCTCCGTGTAATACTGTTCTACGTTCATGAAACCCCGTTTTTCCTGTTTGATACATTTGCCCAAGAGCTTGTCCTAGAGCTAAATATTTTAACGCTTCCCATGTATCACTTAAATAACAACTGTACTAAAGTTTCTTTTTATTACTGAAGGCAAAAACTCCATTTTATTTTTGCCTGCCCATAAAAAATCATTGTTATATCTGACATTTTTTAAAGTGTACATTTTAAAGTGCCCTATCACATAATATGAACATAGGAAGAGAATGTTATGTTAAAAATTAGCAAAGTAATTGTTTCTGCACAGAATGCATTTTTCAATTTGGGCAGTTCTCCCAGAATAAAGTAAACAAGTAAAGCAACTAGCGTTCTTACTAGAACAGTGACAAGACGTTTTCCTTTTAGTTTCTTTTCACTTGTTAGTCTATTAGAATACTTGAATACTGTCTCTCTATGCTGGTGTCTAAAACCCTCAAAGGGGAGTACAGTTGCAGGATAAACGAAGAGTGACCAGGAAGAGAACTAGACAAGAAAGGAAACAGATGGTCTCTGTGCTTCGTGAGCTTGGAAGCTGTCGAAAGCAAACTCGATTGGACCCTCCAAACCCATATATCAGATCAATCCATAAGGTTCAGCTGAGTTCGGCCTCCAGGCCCAAGAAAGCAAAAGCCAGCAACCCCGGGGCTGGTCGGCTACTCCCTCGCCAGGGTCGCCCCACAACAAGACCATGCCTCTCCCACCCCTATCCCCAAAACCAAAACAAAACAGAACCCAAGCCCAAACGGTGCTTGCTCGTTTCTTTTGTCTTGCTCAACGCTGACCACTTTTTTCCGGAGAAGGTTAACGTTAAGGGAGCCCAGGGGAGCTCCCTGCGACCCCGCCGGGTGCTCCCCGAATCCCCGTCCCCATCAGAGGAATGAGGCGACCACCGAGCAGGATCGGGCGGCCAGGTCCTCCCCAGCACCCCCGCCCCGGCTCCTGGAGAAGGGCAAGGACCGCCGGCCTGGGGCAGCCAGGGACCGACGGGACTCGCGCAGAGCCAGGCCCGAGGCCCCGGGCGCCCCCACGACCCGGCGGCCACCCAGGGCGCCCGCCTGGGGCCTCACCCCACCAGGGGCGAGGGCAGCCGAGGGCCGGGCCGAGGCCGCCCGGCTTGTCCCCGAGGCCGCCGGGGAGCGTAGGCCGCCGCCATCCCCGGCCTGCCGTGCGCCCGCAGCTCGTGGCCTTACCGCCTCCACGGCGTGCTGCAGGATGGAGGTGAACTTGGAGAACATCCTGTCCCGGGACTGCAGCAGCCTCTCCCGGGACGACCTGGAGAGCTCCTCGATCCGCCGCCGCCGCCCCTGCTGCGGCTGCCGGGGCCGCTCCAGAGTGAAGGCCGGTGCGGGGCGGGGAGGACGAACTGAGGACCGAGGCAGGGCCTGGCCCGGCCGCTTCAGGTGTGCGCGAGCGGCGCGGCGGCTCCGGAGGCCGCCGGGACACGGCGGGCGGCGAGGAGGGCGTTCGGCGCGGACTCGGGGCCCCGGGAAGCTCCGGCGGCGGCTCCGGTTGGGACACGGTGGCAGTCCGGCTCAGGTTCCTTCCGCCCGCTCTGCCCGCCGCGGCCTGCAGAGGGCGCCGCCGCAGCCCGGGGAGGCCCGGCCAGGCCTGCCCTGCGGCGGAGCCGCTAGACGCCGCGGGGGCGGGGGGCGCGTTGAGGCCTCGGCCTCGCCCGGGGCAGGAGGCGTCCTGGGGGCAGCCACCGCCCTCTCCCGGCTTTGTCAGGGCGCCTGGGACACCGGCTTTCTGACATTTTTACAGCTCAGCGATTCTCAAGAGTTTTGTTTCTCCAGTGGAAGTAACAGGCTGAGTTTGTAGGGACTCGCAGCCATCCATATATGCATATAGTATTCAGAGGTTCTTTCTGTAAGGACTGATTTGGAAGACTCGTAAGAAAACAATGTTCTTTAAGCAAACATTGGCAATGGATTTAAATGCTCAGATTTTGAACAAATCAACGACTGCAGGTGAAATGGCTTTGCTAACTGTAAAATATATTATTATTCAACATTAAAACAGGAAATCCCACATGAGCACATGGTAAGACGGCTGGCTCAGTTTAAATAGCCCATTATAATGTTTATATATAATATATAATTTATTTGTGACATGGTTGATAGTGAGGTGTAGTGATTCAGAACAGCATTTTCTATTCAGTTATCAGATGATGCCGGAAAACAGCGAGGGAAAGAATCTGAAAGGAGTCCAGTAAATGCCTAAGGCAGAGAAATAGAGCTACAGGGTAAGCACTTGGGTGGAGGCTGCTTAAAATACTGCCTAACAGTGTATTAGTCAAGCCTTGAAGAAGCAATTCAGGCTGGTAAAGTTTAGGTTGAGTTAATATAAATTATGAAAATATTTGTATCCTGAAGAAATTTGTTTTATGCCGGTATTGGCCTTTTACTAAAGGATCATTAAGTTCTTCAGATGAGGTGGGGAGTGAGTTTTGCATAACCAGTGATGAAATACATATCTGACCCAGGCGCGGTGGCTCACGCCTGTAATCTCAGCACTCTGGGAGGCAGAGGCGGGAGGATCACTTGAGGCCAGAAGTTCGAGACCAGCCTGGCCAACATGGTGAAACTCCGTCTCTATTAAAAATACAAAAAAAAGAAAAAAATTAGCCGGGCGTGGTGGTGTAATGGGATTACATGCTTGTAACCCCAGCTACTTGGGAGGCTGAGAATCCTTGAACCCAGGAGGCGGAAGTTGCAGTGAGCCAAGGTTGCGCCATTGCGCTCCAGCCTGGACAACAAGAGTGAAACTCTGTCTCAAAAAACAAAATACATACACACACACACACACACACACACGTATATATACATGTATACACACACATATGTTTATACACACACAAACGTATATATACACACATATATAAACACACGTATATATACACACGTATGTATATATACATGTATATACACACACACACACACACACACACATATATATATGTAATTGATTTGTGGAACAGAGAAAAGGTGGCTGTCGTATGGAGTGGTGGTAACTGGCCAGGCTCTGGGGCTGGATAGCCTAAGTCCCAGCTCTGCCACCCACGGTGGAAAGTTATTTAACTTCTCTGTGTTTTGATTTGCTTATATGTCAAAAGGGGAGAACAGTACCTTCCTCTTGAGGTTGTTGTGGGAACTAATGAATATATGTAAAACACTTTAACAGTGCCCAGTCCCTAGTAAGAGATGCACAGACACTTATACTTGTTCTGAGTTGTAGTAGTGGTATTTAGCAAAATAATAGGGCCAGAAATCAGGACTTAAGGAGGAGATCTTAACTGGGCTTCTTTTCTCTCCTGTTTTTGTGGTTTATATCCCTGCGGTGCTCCTTGGCAGATAAATACGACCTTAATTTTCTACGTACTATCCCCAGAATGCTGGAGGCATCCTCTGTTGTTTTGTGCCCCTTACCAAATTCTGGCTGTGTCTGCTTCAACTGAGAGCACGTAATGTTGCTTATTATTATTATATTCGTACACAGTTTAAGATGGTTAGTCATATTATTAACCATAATTAGTTTCATGATCTAATTATCATGCATTTATATGGCATTTTGTAGTTCCAAAATGCCTTACAACCACTAATTGTATGAGGAGGTCTTACTCAGAGTTGTGTGTATTCGATGATGTCTATCTTTGTGTACTTATTATAAACACAATAAAAGATATGTTTTGCTCTAGATTAATATCAATATTTAGGATGGTGATTCATCTGCCTGCTCTCTAGGTTTCAAGACATACAAGTTGGACTAGAATTGCAACTGAGCAGATATTCCTATTTCTGATTGTCATCCTAGAATGCCTGCTGTGACTCTGACATAATCAATTAGCTTAAAACATGGGCACAGTCGGACCTGCCCCCAAAGCCTGTGATTTAAGAAAACGTTCCCCTAGCCTCCAAAACACTTAGGTTTGGGTACCTGAAATTTCTCAGTTAGAACTTAATGCCTTTATCCCTTTGACTTAAGCCAAACAAGAAACTTAGTCCTTGCTAAAATGAAAATACTCTTGGGAGATATAACACATCGAACTCTGTCATTCATTAGACCTCAGGGGGAGTGAATTTGTTAAATCCTTTTCTAAAATGAAGTTTAATTAGTGAAGACACAGAAAAATCTAGAAAATTGGAACCCAGTTGGGATGGAGTTGAGAAAAGAGATAAAAATAAATCTCTCTTTTTTTTAACTTTTTAATAATAGTCATTCTGACTGGTGTGAGATGGTTATCTCATTGTGGTTTTTATTTGCATCTCTCTAATCAGTGATATTGAGCTTTTTTTCATATGCTTGTTGGCCACATATATGTTTTCTTTTAAACAATGTCTGTTCATGTCCTTTGTGCACTTTTTAATGGGGTTGTTTGTGTTTTTTTCTTATAAATTTGTTTAAATTCCTTATAGATACTGGGATATTAGACCTTTGTTAGATGCATAGTTTGCAAATATTTTCTCCCATTCTGAGGTTATCTGTTTACTCTGTACAACAAACACCCATGACATGAGTTTTACCTATATAACAAACCTGCACATGTCTCCCTGAACCTAGAATAAAAGTTTAAAAAAGAAAGAGAAATAGAGTTAGATGATACCTGCTTTCAGAGTTTGGCAGACTTCTGGAATTTGTGAGTTGAACACATTAATTGTTAGCAACATTCCCTCCTCAAATCTCACTAAAATGACAGTAAAAGGATTTTCCAAAGCATATGCCCAAGAGGATAAGTTAGGAGAGGAGAGAACAGCAAGAGCATTTTCAGAATTAGAAAGTGCCATAAAATGGGTTAACTCTGATGTGGCTGACCTAAGAAAGCTGAATCCTAAGCCAACAATGAAGAAAGCCAGGAATCAAAAGTCATCCCTTGGTATCCTCCATGGAGGCTTTGTTCCAGGACCTCCCAAGGGTACCAAAGCGTGAGGATGCTCAATTCCCTAATGTAAAATTATGTGGAATTTGCATATAACCTAGGCATCAATCTCCAATATACTTTAAATCATCTCTAGGTTTCTATAATACCTAATACAACAAATGCTATGTAAATAGTTGTTATACTTTATTGTTTAGGGAATAATGACAAGAAAAAACCTGTACATGTTCAGTACAGATACAATTTTTTCCCCAGATATTTTCAAAAGTCTTGAAAGAGGTTGCCTCTGTGGAACAGGAAATTGGGAGTTTGGGAGGAAGGACAGAAGCTTTCATAACACAACTTGTAAAACCTCTTAACTAAACCCTATGCTGCTGTAACACAAAGTTTGTCAAGGGGAGAAACTAGGAGCAGGAAACCGTTTCTGATGCTTTTGTATAAGTTTAGACAAGGATTATAAGGGTTCATCCACGTAGGAATAGGAAGGAGATGGTAGACTTGATAGATGAGATGTGATCAACCAAATTTTCCAAGTGATAAAAGGAGTTATTTGGTGAAGTGAAAGATGTTGCTGGAGTTTCTAGCTTGGAAGAAGTTAGTTGAAGATGCCATTAATTGGAATAGGGACCATGGAGATGTAGAAAGGTGATGAGATGGATTTTTTAATATGTTAGAATTTGATTATCTATACATTTACATCTGTGTGGAGACATAGAGTGTTGGGTGATGAGTTTGAATTAGGAAGTAAAGAGAGAGATCTGGGCTGATAATAAAGATCGGAGGATCATTTCTTTCTTTCTTTTTTTTTTTTGTTTTTTTTGAGATGGAGTCTTGCTCTGTCACCCAGGCTGGAGTGCAGTGGCCCGATCTCGGCTCACTGCAAGCTCCGCTTCCTGGGTTCACGCCATTCTCCTGCCTCAGCCTCCCGAGTAGCCGGGACTACAGGCATCCGCCACCACGCCCGGCTAATTTTTTGTATTTTTAGTAGAGACAGGGTTTCACCGTATTAGCCAGGATGGTTTCGACCTCCTGACCCCGTGATCTGCCTGCCTCAGCCTCCCAAAGTGCTGGGATTACAGGCGTGAGCCACCGCGCCCGGCCGGAGGATCATTTCTTACACATGGTAATGGAGATATAAGAAAAAAATGAGGTAGTTTAGTGAGATGGTGTGGTTAAAGGAAAAAGACAGAATGGATGCAAACTTGAGGACTCCCTGCATTTAAAGAGTAGGAAATGAAAGAAGAGCTCAGTTAGAAACAGCAGTCAGAGATAGGAAAACATACAGTAAAGAAGTTCAGGGAGAAGTGAGTTTCAAAAATTGAGAGGCTGGTTCAAGGTATGGTGATAAATTAGCTCAGTTCTGCAGTTGCCACAGAAACAAAAGGGAAGCTGATGGATCTCAGAACCATTCATAAAAACCGTGAAAACCCTGGTGTTCAGTGTTATATTTTCTTGGTGCATTCTGTGCATGTTCAGACCCACCTCATGGTGACAGTGTCTCACCTTAATCCCATGATCCCTTTGTAGAATTTTTGCCACTGGAAATTCTATGTGTAGACAAGCCTGCTCTTTCCAAAAGCACAATGGAGTTAGCATTGTAGGGGCAATTTTTTTTTTTTGAGATAGAGTCTCACTCTGTCACCCAGGCTGGAGTGCAGTAGTGTAATCTCCACTCACTGCAACCTCTGCCTCCCCGATTCAAGCGATTCTCCTGCCTCGGCCTCCCAAGTAGCTGGGATTACAGGTGTGTGCCACCATGCCTGGCTAATTTTTGTATTTTCAGTAGAAACAGGGTTTCACCATATTGGCCAGACTGGTCTCAAACTCCTGACTTTGTGATCCACCTGCCTCAGCCTCCCAAAATGCTGGGATTACAGGCATGAGCCACCACGCCCAGTCTATAGGGGCAATTCTTAGCCAATAGGGGATGGAATCTGATGGATAAACACTGCAGTGCCCTGTCTTCCTGGTGGGCAATTGTGGGAAGCAAATCTAGGAAGTGTCCTGAACACTCTTCAGGAGGTCCTGTGGGATCAGTACCCACTGACCACAGTGGTGACCTCGTACACTTTTCCTCCTTTCCTCTCATTCTCCTTACTTCCTCACTCTGTGATCTGCAGGGAACTTCCTACAGTTAAGTCTTTGTCTTAGGCTCCAATTTTGAGAAAACCCACTATGTATGGGAGTTGGAGTGGGAGAAACTTAGAGGGAAAGGCTGAGCCTATCTCCACAAATTGGATATAGGCTAAGGACGATACACCAGCACTGCCCCCTGCCCCCACCACAGGCTAGGAAATTACAGTAAAGGAAGCACCTCCTGGAAATGAGCAGTGCTGCATATCAGAAAAATCCCAAATAACAGTGGCCTAAGGAAGTTTCTTTTTCAAGTAAAAGAAGTTTGCCTTGTTAAGTAGTCATGACTATAGCGTGACGAATCCATGAGATCACCAAGGAGCCACACTCTTAGCTTTCTGCACCACTGTCCAGTGCTGTCACACTCAGGATCACTTCATGGTCCCATATAGGTGCTAGAGCTCTAGTTACCAATTTTAGGGCAGTAGCAGGAGGAAGGAGAGAAAAGAGGAATTACCTTTTTCTTTGAACAAATCCACTCTGAAAGTTCTACACTTTTGCTTACATTTCATTCGTCAGAAATTATGTAATCATACATCATGGTTAAAAAAGAAAGCTGGGAAACGAAATGTTTAATTCTATGTAACCACCAGAAAAATTAAAAATACATAGTATAACTTTCAAATTTAGTACAAAAAGTTTTTCTCAATCCAATGCTCTATAATAAAGAAGATAAAAAAGATACTAAAAAAAGAAACCTGATGCTAGGCATGGTGGCTCACACCTGTAATCCCAGCACTTTGGGAGGCCGAGGCAGGAGGATGGCTTGAGCCCAGGAGTTCAAGACCAGTCTGGGCAACATAGTGAGACCCCATCTCTATTTTTAAAAAAAGAAGCCTGAAAAATGAAAAACACAAAATAGGTCTTTCTATTATAATAAATGTAAATGAGTTTAACTCATCAATTAAAAGGCAGAGATACATACACTGAATTTTTAAAATGACACTGCATTTTCTAGAAGAGACACATTTAAAAGGGAAGAGAAAGGCTGAAATCAATAAATCAAAAAAGATATGCCAGAGAAATATAATCAAAGAAAAGCTAGGATAACAATTACATTAGACAAGATAGAGTTGAAGATGCGAAACATCACTAGGGATAAAGACAGATATAGCATACTAGTAAAATAATATTAGATCAAGAAGACATAATGTTTATGGTCATAAACATGTTTACTAATATAAATGCAAAATTTATAAAGCAATAACTGACAGAACTGTAGAGAGAAATAGATGAATAAACTATTATATTTGGAGTTTTTAATTCACCCCTTATATAATCAGACAGATCCAACTCAGGAAATAAGCAAAAATGTAGGCTATTTGAATAACATGAGTAATAAACTCAAAGTAGATGTTATGGAGAAATTTATATACATCAAATAAATCACTTTTTCAAGCATACAGGGAATATTTACAAAGTTTGATTATGTATCAAGCCACAAAGGAAACCTAAGGAAATTCTAAAAACACATTCTTTTTTTAACAAAATTAATTGAGCGAAACGTACAACTACCCACACAAATGGAAGTTATATCCTAGTGGGAAAAATCAATAACAAACACAAAATTGCATGTAGTGATAAATGCTATGAAGAGAATAGAACAAGGGGATAGAAGATGATTTGGGGAAGTGTTATTTTAAATTAGGTGGCCAGGTAAGTCTTCTCTGAAGAGGTGCTCTCTGAATGAAGCTAGGACATTAGCTGTGTGAATAGGAAAGAGATGAGCATTTCTGGCAGAAGAAGAGTGAGTGCAAACGTCTTAAGATGGGAAAGAGTTTGACATGTCTTAGGAAGGCCACTGCGGCTGGGGTAGATAAGATGGAGGAGAAAAATAGAGTTGAATATACGAGAGGAAGCCATGTCAGATCATGTAGAGCAGTTTATTCTCAATGCTATCCAAAAGTCCCCTTTTCTTAATGTAAAAATATTAATGGAAGTATAACAAAATACACAGATTCATATATGTACAGCTGAGTGAATTTTTACAAAGTGAACCACCTGGGCACTCAGCACCCAGATCAAGAAAGAGAGGATACCACAACCTTAGAAGCCTCTTTGTGCCCCTTCCTGGTCAATTACCCTTGCTATGGGTTACCACTATTCTGACTTCTTTATTTTTTATTTTTATTTTTGTATTTTTAGTAGAGATGAGGTTTCACCATGTTGGCCAGGCTGGTCTCCAACTCCTGACCTCAGGTGACCCGCCCATCTCGGCCTCCCAAAGTGTTGGGATTACAGGTGTGAGCCATTGTGCCCAGCCCTATTTTTTATTTTTTAATTTTATTATTTTTTCTCTTTTTGTGCCACATCTCACCTGGATATTCTGACTTCTAACACCATAGATTAATTTGCGTCATCTGTTATAACTCATTATTATTATTATTATTATTATTATTAAAGACAGAGTCTTACTCTGTTGCCCAGGCTGAAGTGCAGTGGCACCATCTCGGCTCACTGCAACCTCTGTCTCCCAGGTTCAAGCAATTCTCATGCCTTGGCCTCCCTAGTAGCTAGGTTTAAAGGCGTGCACCACCACGCCCGGCTAATTTTCCTATTTTTAGTAGAGATGGGGTTTTACCATGTTGGCCAGGCTGGTCTCGAACTCCTGGCCTCAAGTAGTCCTCCTGCCTTGGCCTCCCAAAGTGCAGGGATGTGAGCCACCACACTCACAGGTGTGAGCCACCATGCCCAGTCTCGTTTTGAACTTTATATAAATGGGATCATATGGTATGTATTTTGTCATTGTTGGAGCCAATGTTCTCAGAGTCAAGTTTGTTAATATTGTGGTTCTGATCTTCTGTATCCTTAATGATTATTTGTCTGCATGTTCTATCAGCTTTGGAGATGTGTGATTGGCTCCCACTCTGGTGGAGCCACTATTGTGACTTTTTCTACCTTTAGTTATGCCGATTTTTGCTTTATTTATTAATATTTTGAAGCTATGTTATGTGTATATTCAGATTTTGACTTTTGGTCCCTTCCTGGTGGATTGATCTCTTTATCCTTATGTATGTCCCTTTTATGATAACAATGCAGTTCAGGCTTTTCTCCTAATGGTTTGGGTCCAAGGAATCACAACCTGCTGAGGTGCTTGCTGAGGGCAAAGGGATGTGGAATGAGTGGTGGAAGATGGTATATATAGGCCGGGTGTAGTGGCTCATGCCTGTAATCCCAGCACTTTGGGAGGCCAAGGTGGGCGGATCACCTGAGGTTGGGAGTTTGAGACCAGCCTGACCAACATGGAGAAACCCCGTCTCTACCAAAAATACAAAATTAGCTGGGCATGATGGTGCATGCCTGTAATCCCAGCTACTCAGGTGGCTGAGGCAGGAGAATCACTTGAACCTGGGAGGCGGAGGTTGCGGTGAGCCGAGATTGTGCCATTGCACTCCAACCTGGGCAACAAGAGCGAAACTCCGTCTCAAAAAAAAAAAAAAAAAAAAAGAAAAAGGTGGTATAGTCTCTACTAAAAATACAAAAAAATTAGCTGGGCGTGGTGGCGGGCGCCTGTAGTCCCAGCTACTCGGAGAGGCTGAGGCAGGAGAATGGCGTGAACCCAGGAGGCGGAGCTTGCAGTGAGCTGAGATTGCGCCACTGCACTCCAGCCTGGGCGACAGAGCGAGACTCCGTCTCAAAAAAAAAAAAAAAAAAAAAAAAAAAAAAAAAAAAAAAAGGTGATATATACTAGCTATGACCATATGACCACATGACCAGTTGTAGAAATGAGAGCTAGTGCAGTTGTATTTCTTCCTTATTTTAATATGGATATGTTTGTATATATACTTTTTTTAATTTTTAATTTTTTGTAGAAATGGTATCTCACTCTGTTGCCCTGGCTGGTTTTGAACTCTTGTGCTCAAGTGATCCTCCCACCTCAGCCTCCTGAAGTGCTGATATTACAGACTTGAGCCACCATGCTTGGCCTGTTTGTATGTAGAAACTTGCAATGATCTAGAATGCTCCATTTCATTACCCTGAAATGCATCAAAGCTAGAGCATAGTTTTTACATGTGGTAGAGTAGTTGTCATTGTATTTTTTTCAAAAACTTGTTTTCTTCCCATTCTTATTTCCCTATCTTCTCAGTATTTAAACTACGGTATATCAAAGGGAGAGTATGAATTAGCTCAAAGAACACCCAAAGACCAAGAGAGAGATTTTATAGCCTCTTTTGGAAAAATAGCTGGTGTGTTGTTAATTGTGCACAAGATAATTGTACTCTGTTAAGTAGAAGCCTAAATTTTGAATTGTCTTCATATGGAAATTGTGATTTAAAGTGATACTTGCCAAGATGACAAAAGATGGACTGTGGAGGTTTTGTAATGTGTTGATCTGGTTAGGCTGAACTACATTTCCCATAATTCCCTTCCCTATGTTTCCAGTTAAGGGTGTGCCACAAGAGACGTACTTGTGTGAGATTCGGAGGACAGAGTGGAGGAGCAACTATATCAAGAGTATTATTTTTTTGTGCTCAGAGGCTGGGGAAGGGTCTGCAGGTGCTTTTGCGGCCCATGCATGTTGTTATTTTATCTGCTGGCTTATCTCCTTGGTGTGGGGCAGCAAGCAGGCTGCAGCTGTTCCATCTTTCCCTGGATCTTCCTTCAGCTTCACTGACTCCCATCTGACTGTGTATCCTCAACCAGATGTGTGTTTATCTCTGTGACAAAGAGCACCGGGTTCTCCTGCAGGATACCCACATCATGAAGGTTGGAGACAGAGAGAGCCTGACATGGGTACCAGTCAATGCTCATGGGTTCCATCTTGTCCTTGCTGCTTTGCACCCCCTGACAGCCTTCTGCCTAACTGCCTGCCCTGCAGACTTCAAGCTGCAGCATTAGATATGAAGGCAACAGCCTTCAAGACTTTATCAGCTCCCATTACTGCATACGGTCAAATCCCATTAATAAATCCACATGTGTGTGTGTGGTCCTAATGGTTCTGAATCTCTAATTGAATACTGACTAATATAGACCTATACAAAATGGTGAAATTGTATTTAGGGAAGTGTGGTTTTTTTTCCTTCCATTATTCCTTCTGTTTTTTCCACTCATACCCTATAAAACCAGTGTCATAGGTTTTGGCAGTTACGTTTAAGTTTTCTAAGATACAACTTGAGGAGATCTAGCGTGCTTCATTTTATTACCCTGAAATGCATCAAGGCAAGACCATATTTTTACATGTGGTAGAGTAGTTATCATTGTATTTTATTGTATTTTCTTTTCAAATGGATTTGAGTCATTCATTGCATTTTATCCTGAAACTATGTTGATGGTGATAAGAATTTTTGGGTCCCAATATTAGGTGGCTTGATGAGAACAGTTTTGAACTGCTGTTGGCTTAATGAGAACAGTTTTGAACTGCCATTGTTGCAGGAAGTGACTTCACAGGCGTGGACTGTGAAAGTGAAATCTATACTGTGAACTTTCGAATTGATGCTGTCACTGTTTAAGGAGCTATGGTACAGATAACAGGAGTAGTAGGTGTGCTACTACCAGCACTGACCCTTAGCTGTGAAACTGATCTTCTTCAGAATGAGCCTTTTTAAAGTGAGGACTTCAGTCTGTAGTTTGGAGCTATTAAGCAGTATCTGTCAGGTAACAATCTAGGTTCTGCATATGGCTTAATCAATAAATAAAGGGGTTTGATTTTTCCATCTTGTAATGGTCAAGAAGTCAAGCAGTTCCTAAGCAGCAGGGTGTTGGGAGGCTGATAGGTTTGCTTGTCATACTTCCACAGATTTGGCTGGGAAGGAAACAAGTCCAAGGGGGAATTAGAAACTTTATTACTTGGGTCACAGCAGGAAGTATGAGCTTTTCTCTGGTTTGCATGTGTGCCCCCAAGTTCATGTGTTGCAAACTTAATCCCCAGTGCAACAGTGTTGGGAGGTGGGGCCTAATAAGAGATGATTAGGTCATGAGGGCTCTGTCCTCATGAATGGATTCATGTCATTATTGCAGAAGTAGGTTATTGTCAAAGTGAAATTATTGTAAAAGGGAGTTCAGGCCAGGTGCGGTGGCTCATGCCTATAATCCCAGCACTTTGGGAGGCTGAGGCAGGCGGATCACTGAGGCCAGGAGTTCGAGACCAGCCTGGCCAACATGGTGAAACCCTGTCTCTACTAAAAATGCAAAAATTATCTTGGCATGGTGACACACACCTGTGGTTTCCCAGCTACTCAGGAGGCTGAGACAGAAGAATTGGTTGAACCCAGGAGGCAGAGGTTGCAGTGAGCTGAGATCGTGCCACTGCACTCCAGCCTGGGTGACAGAGCTAGACTCTGTCTCAAAAAAAAAAAAAAGGAGTTGGAGTTCAGCCCTTTCTCTCACACTCTCATGCTCTCTTGCCCTCCCACCTTCTGCTGTGGGATGATGCAGCAAGAAGGCCCTTGCCACATGCTATTATCTTCATATTGAACTTCCCAGCCTCCAGAACTATGAGAAATAAATTTCTTTTTAATTAATTACCCAGTCTGTGGTATTCTGTTGTAACAACACAAAACAGACTAAAACAGGCTTCATGCTTCCATCAGTTTCCTGTGCACTCAAGTCCCATAGGAGTCAGTGTGGATCAACCTCAGGTGGATGCCACATACACAAGTTTGTGTCACAACTGAGAAACACTAAGCATAGGAATCCTCCAGTCGAATAAGGGGGCTGCTAGCAAGCCTGCCCATCCTCCTCTCTAGAGAGAGACATTATCTTTAAGTATTCTGGAATGTAAGCAAATCTTTCCGGAGAAGGAAACTTTTCTATCCTGGAATATCTCTGGGTGTCTCTATCTCTACTATCCTGGTCAGGAAACCCATCGGCCCTCTGACCTGGAAAGAGACACTATGTTACACACACATCCTGGTAAAGCTAGTCCAGGGTAAGTTGAAATGCCATGGAGAATTGCCTGCCAAAAGTAATATCTGGTAAAGAATGTCTTGAGGGGAGAAATAGGTCTTTGCAACACTGGGTCACTAGTCTCACATTATCTCCATCAAGAGGAGGTTTCTTAGGATGGCTTGAATAAATTTTTGCATAGTCTAGAATTGCAGACACATATTGGAAGGCAAACTCCAACACTTGATTTATTACTCTTTATTTGTACTCTGTGATCCCCATATCCTTTGGAGTCTGGGCCATCACCGAGGCATGGCTTGGAGTGGTCTTGGGAAATTGCAATCTTGCTAACCCCCATGATCTGACAACTGCTCTAGTAATGTTTCAAAATAGTTTTAAAATTTCAAAACAATTAAAAAATTATAATAGAGGTGCAAATACAGTTCAAAACACCTGAACTATTTGAGGGTAAGCTGCTGACATTATGTCTATCACTCCTATGTACTTTCGTGTGTCTTTCCGGCAAACAAGAACATTCTTTGACGTAACCACAATGCAACTATATTAGTTTCCTGGGGCTGTCATAACAAATTACCACAAACCTGATGGCTTAAAAAGCCAGAAATTTATTTTCTCATAGTCTGGAGGCCAGATATCTGAAATGAAGGTGTCACCAGGGCTGTGCCTCCCCTAAGCCCCAAGGCTCCAGGGCAGGATCCTTCCTTGCCCCTTCCAGCTTTTGGTAGCTCCAAGCGCTCCTTGGCTTGTGGCTGCATCGCTCTAATTTCTGCCCCCCTCTTCACACGGCATTCTCATCTTGTGTCTTCTCTTCTCTGTGTGTCTCTTATAAGGACACTTGTCATTGGATTTACAGCTCACCTAGATAATCCAGAATGATCTCATCTTAAGATTCTTAAGTTAATTACATCTGCAAAGATGCTTTTTTCAAATGAGGTCACAGGTGTCAGGCATATCTTTTCGGGGGCCACCATTCAACGCACTACAATAACCAGCATCTGTGTATTGAAATCAGTATCAATGTTGAAATTGCTGTTATCTGATCTGCAGACCCCACTTCAGATTTCACCAGTTGTTTCAATATCCTTTATAGTAAAAGGATCCAGTTCAGAATCCCATGGTATATTTAGTTGTCATGCCTCTTTAGCGTCCTTCAGTCTGGAACAATTTCTTGGTCTTTCCTTGGCTTTCATGACGACATTTTTGAAGATTATAGGCTGGTTATTTTGTCAAATGGCCTTTAATTTAGGTTCCCAGTGTTTTCTCATAATTAGATTCAGATGTGCATTCCTGGAAGGCCTATCAGAGAGAAACATTTTCTTCCTGTGCATCCCATCAGGTGGCACCTATTTTTTTCTTTCTTTTTCTTTTCTTTTTTTTTTTTTTTTTTTTTTTGAGATAGAGTTTTGCTCTTGTCACCCAGGCTGGAGTGCAATCGCATGATCTCAGCTCACTGCAACCTCTGCCTCCTGCATTTGAGCGATTCTTCTGAATCAGCCTCCCTAATAGCTGGGATTACAGCTATGTGTCACCACACCTGGCTAATTTTTTAATTTCTTTTTTTAGTTTTTAGTAGAGATGGGGTTTCACCATGTTGGTCAGGCTGGTCTCTAACTCCTGACCTCAAGTGATCCGCCGTCCTTGGCATCCCAAAGTGCTGGGATTACAGTCGTGAGCCACCACGCCTGGCCACCTATTTTCAATTTGATCTCTTGGTTGAAGTGGAGACCGCCAGACTTCTCCACTGTTAAATTACGCTTTTCCTATGTATGTAAGTATCCTATTCTTTGTCAAACTTTCAGTTTAATTCTATCACCATGGACTTACAGTTTCTTGTTTTAATCAAGGGGTTATCAACCATTACTATTATTTTTTCTTCTTTGTCATTTTTTTTTTTTGGAGATGGAGTCTCTCTGTCACCCAGGCCAGAGGGCAATGCTTGATCTCAGCTCACTACAAACTCTGCCTCCTAGGTTCAAGCGATTCTCCTGCCTCGGCCTCCCTAGTAGCTGGAATTACAGGTGCGTGTCACCACACCTGGTTAATTTTTTTTGTATTTTTAATAGAGATGGGGTTTCACCATATTGTCCAGGCTGGTCTCAAACTCCTGACCTCAAGTGATCTGCCTGCCTCAGCCTCTCAAGTTGCTGGGATTCCAGGCATGAGCCACTGCATCTTTCCTCTTCTTTGTCTTCATGTTATTATTTGATACTCAAATTTTAGCCAGTGGGAGTCCCTCCAGGCTGGCTGGCTTTTTTTTTTTTCACGTCACCATCCTTCTTTGAGCATTTTCTTGCTTTCTGGCAGAAGACATTCCAGTCTTATTTCATACTCTTCATGAATCAGTATAGATCCATATCTGTGATCATCTCTTGGCCCAGAAAAAGCAAAACAACCAAATGTACTGTTTGATGTTTTGCCCACTGGGAGGATTTTATTTCTCTCCTCTTTTTTAAGGACACTCCTTTGTGTTGAAACATTGCGGGAGTCCTCTTCTGGTTGGTGCCAGCATGTCATGAAGCAGTATCTGTAAACCAGGCCTTAGTTTTTTTCCCCTTAGCTGATGAAGAAGAATCCTCTTATGAGACCATAGGCATGGACTGAAGGAGAGGCAGCAAGACCTCAGGAGTAAGTGTTGTAAGATATTGAGTCACTTGTACATTCGGAACCTACTTGAGCCTAATTTCTTATATGCTGTTTCCACTGAATGAAGGATTGCTGTCACCCGTATTCAACATTATGCTTTGGTGGGTCAGATACCAGTGTTCATGACGGCAGCTTGGGTTGCACGATTACTTAATGTCCCATATTTAGGCCTAGTAGTAATACAGGAGCTTTTTCTGAAAATAGGAATCATTATAGTAGAAGAGGGCGTGACTTTGCTCCAGAGACCTGTGGACCTTCCTACTGGGGTTTGTCATAGACTCCATATAACATCCCTATATGCCACAGACACTGAGCATCACTGGCTCTGTTGAGTCATCAAGCCCAATGGGCAAGACAGCCTGCATTACATCCTGGATGTACTTCATAACCTTCGTTTACTCTATTCTCTACTCAGAACCAACAGCCTTATAGGCAGCTGGGAAAATGGGTTGGAGTGGTGTACAATAATAGCACGTAATATCTCCAAAAATTCAAGAAGGCCCTCAAATCATCGTGTCTTCTTTTTAGTAATACACAATACGAGGTATAGTAACTTATATTTCATTTTGGAGGAGATATCCTGACGTGTTCCAAACCACTGAATCCCTAGAAATTCAGCGTAGGCCTTGGAATACCCATGGAGGTTTTCTTCAACCCTCTGTATCTAATGTGCCTTAATAAGACATCTAAGGTGTTTGCTACTTTCTGCTTATTAAGTCCAATCAGAATAATGCCATCACTTTGCTTATTAGGTAAAATTAGCATAATGCAGCAGATCATTGTGACATTCTATAGAGTGTCAAGATGATTGAAATTTCTGCAGACGAGATTAAAGCTGACAGCAGGAGGCTGGGCGAGGTGGCTCACACCTGTAAATCCCAGCACTTTGGGAGGCTGAGGTGGGTGGATCACTTGAGGTCAGGAGTTCAAGACCAGCCTGGCCAACATAGTGAAACCCTGTCTCTACTAAAAATACAAAAATTAGCCAGCCATGGTGGCTCACGCCTGTAGACCCAGCTACCTGGGAGGCTGAGGCAGGAGAATCGTTTGAACCCGGGAGGCAGAGGTTATAGTGAGTTGAGGTCATGCAACTGCACTCTAGCCTGTCTCAAAAAAAAAAAAAAAAATGCTGACAGCAGGAAAGTTGGCATAGCCCTAAGACAAAATCATAAGATGCCCCTAGAAACCAAATTTCTTCTAGTGGTCCTTGCAAATTGGTAATAGAGAATAAAAAGCACTTGCCAGAGCAATAGCTACATGCCAGGTGCTGGGACTCTGTTGATTTTCTTCAATAAAGAAAACAGTAGAACAACAATTGAGGTTGGAGTTACCACTTGATTAAGTGTATGATTATTCACAGTCATTTTCCAAGACCTATTTACCTTCTGTACAGGCCAGACAGGTGAAATAAATGGGAATATAATAGTAATCACCAGACCTGTATCACATCTTTGATTTTTGCATAAATCTCTGCAGTTACCTTAAGGGATGCAGTTTTGCTTTTGGTTTATGATTTTGATGGGAAGAAAAAGTTTCGAGGGCTTCCACGTCAACCTTCTTACCATAACAGTCTTTACTTCACCAGTCAAGGAACCATTGCAGGGATTCTGCCTGTTGCCAAGGATGTCTATTCTAATTATACAGCCAGAGACTGGGGAAATCACCATAGGATGGGCATGTAGATGAATTTAGGCCAAAACACTATTTATTACATGAACATTATAAGTTCACCACTTTGACTGGTGGAATACAGTATTATTATGGATCTTCAAGAAATGGTATCAGTTTAGGGCTAGTGTCTAGAATTTCTCAAAAGACTGGGGTGTTCTTTCTCTGGTGTATGGTAACCTTAGAAAAACGTCCACAGGCCCCTTTGGGAATGACTTGGAGGAAGATGTATAGTATATTCCTTTGATATTTTTGTACAGTCTTTCCTCAAGAAGACCTAGCCTCCCCATCACTCAAGAGACCCTGGATTCAAGAGCTGCCTAACATCTAGAAACTTGGTAAGAGGCCAAGACTTTAATGTAATTTGATTCAGATTTCTAGCCACCAGACCCAGAGTTCTTACTGTTGTATTGATTAAGTGATACTTCAGTAGGCTAACCATTTATTTCATTCCTAGATGGATCATGATCCATAGTCTGCTAGATTAAGACATTTTGATTATATTCCAGTACTTTCTGCTGTCATTACAGTAATTTCCTCTACCATGTTTCTGTTAGTTAAGTGCTTCCACTTGGCCTGTATCTCTTCTGAATCCCATCATTTCCACTGTCTCATTGGCAGCCTCTCCTACTATCATCTCACCATCACGGAGCTTTTCAAGGATGCTTGCTCTCACTTCATTAATATATTTCTTATGGCATAATGAACAGAGTGCCTTCTTAGCCTTCCAGAAGGATATAATGGGGGATGGATATGCATGTTGCAAATGATAAACGAGCTTCACATTCTGTTCCTCTGATCTATGGGTACACTCCTCCATGTCTATGCCAAGGACATTCTAACAGGTCACCTTTTAGAACGTTGAGCCCAAAGTTCAATCAGTCAACCAAGCAAAGTGTTAGAGCTGCTTCCAGCTGTGCTAGTTCACACACCTTAAACCCAGAATATCTTGTAAATGCATTCATGTGAGTACATTTGATATGATGTAATTTTATGTCTTTTCGAGTACACTTGTCAAATTCATTTCTAACATATTTCCTAGGTTTTCTCTACATAATTCCCAGTCTTTCTACATATTAGAAAAATCTGGAAATTCTTTCAGCATATGAGCTATGTCTTCCTGGGTTAAACTTAACACTCATCTCCTTAGAGGATCCTGATATTTGACTCCAGTTATGAGTCTAGAGTCATTCAAGGGTGGTCAGGGAGGGTCTTGAGAAGGATAGGCATCTCTTTGCAGGGCAACTTCCCTAAGCTATACAGGATCTTTAAGCAAACCTCTTCTCCTCAGACACACAGGAGGGTAGACTGTTTCTTTTTCCTTTTTTTTTTTTTTTTTGAGACAAGTCTTGCTCTGTTGCCCAGGCTGGAGTGCAGTGGCGTGATCTCGGCTCACTGCAAGCTCCGCCTACCAGGTTCACGCCATTCTCCTGCCTCAGCCTCCCGAGTAGCTGGGACTACAGGTGCCCACCATCACGCCGGAATGATTTTTTGTATTTTTTAGTAGAGATGGGGTTTCACCGTGTTAGCCAGGATGGTCTCGATCTCCTGACCTCATGATCCGCCCACCTTGGCCTCCCAAAGTGCTGGGATTACAGGCATAAGCCACCATGCCCAGCAGTAGGGTAGACTGTTTCTTCTTGCAAGAGAGGCTTGGAGAGACTTGGGAGTTAAAAATTTTCAACTTTGTTCAGTTACACCGAGAGGACCCCATTCTAAATCTCTGGTCTACTCCCTCTGAGTGTCATAAGTATAACATAAGACAGCATGTCTTATGACAAGTCTGTGAATTCAACTGAAGTTATCATTTTGCAACCCAGACGACTAAATTTTGGGTCTGATTTTCAGTAAGTTTGACTCTATAGCTATAAAAAAAAAAATAGTAGATTATCTTAGGGCCACCATGGATCCTCTGTAGTTCTTTGTAATTTGAGATGAATCTTTTTTTTTTTTTTTTTTTTTTTGAGACAGAGTCTCATCCTTTTGCCCAGGCTGGAATGCAGTGGCCTGATCTTGGTTCACTGCAACCTCCGCCTCCT
Source organism: Symphalangus syndactylus (assembly GCF_028878055.3). Classification (NCBI taxonomy): domain Eukaryota; kingdom Metazoa; phylum Chordata; class Mammalia; order Primates; family Hylobatidae; genus Symphalangus; species Symphalangus syndactylus. Next base: position 23,655,174 of record NC_072424.2, read on the forward strand.
GGTTCAAGTGATTTCTTGCCTCAGCCTCCCGAACAGCTGGGATTACAGGCACCTGCCACCATGCCTGGCTAATTCTTGTATTTTTAGAAGAGATGGGGTTTTGCCATGTTGTCCAGGCTGTTCTCAAACTCCTGACCTCAAGTGATCCACCTGCCTTGGCCTCCCAAAGTGCTGGGATTACAGGTGTGAGCCACCATGCCCAGCCTGAGATGAGTCTTTAAAATCCTGGTTTTAAGCTGGGTGCAGTGATGTACACCTGTAATCTCAGCTACTCAGGGAGCTGAGGTGGAAGGATCCCCTGAGCCCAGGAGTTTGAGGCCAGCCTGGACAATGTTGCAAGACTCCTTTAAAAAAAAAACAACAACTAAAAGCAAAACAAAACAAAACAAAAAACACTAACCCTAATTTTGTTATTTTTTTTTTCTGTATTCTCTTTAGTGTAGTCAGAAGCAGCTAATTCACCCCATAATTCTTACAGTCTTTATTACTACTGTAGACATCAAGTGCCATAGCCACTTGGTCTTTCAAGCCACTTGTTTCAGTAGAAACTTCACACAAACAACTACAGGTGATAATTTAGTTCCTCATATGCCCTGCATATCTGCAGACCATTAGATTCCAATTTCCAATTTCCAATTAACAAAGAGTTCAGTACTGCTTTCAAAGTTGAAGACATAACCAAACAATCCTAAATCCCATTTTTTGAGAGTTTATTTCCTGGGAGTACTCTATCACCAGGTACCACATTGGTTAGGGTGTACTCAGGAAACAGAAACCACACTAGTCATTTCAGCAGAGATAATTTAATATAAGAAATGTATTATGGGCTGAGTGCAGTGGCTCATGCCTGTAATTCCAGCACTTTAGGAGGCCAAGGCAGGTGGATCACTTGAGGTCAGGAGTTCGAGACCAGCCTGGCCAACATGGCAAAATGTATTTTTATTTTACACACACACATGCACACACACACACACACACACACACACACAAAGAAATTAGCTGGGTATGGTGGCTTGCACCTGTGGTCCCAGCAACTCAGGAGGTTGAGGCAGAGGATCACCTGAGCCCAGGAGGCAGAAGTTGCAGTGCCACTGCACTGTACCCTGTGTGACAGAGTGAGACCCCATCTCAAAAAAAAAAAAAAAAAAAGAGTTCCGTGGGATTTTTGCTTAAGAAAAGTGACAGGCAGACATCAAGGTCCAGAAATCATAAACTTCCAAGGAACAAAGAGAAGAAGAGAAGTTTGTGTTTTTTAGAAACTAGAAGCTTGGAGGAGGTCCCCACAGAGCTGGGACTTAGATCCCTGAGGAAGAGGTCCTGCCCTGCTGGTACTGGTACCTCAGAGGGGGCACCTTAAAGCTAATTTTGGAAGTGCCAAAAAAAGTGAGAGACTAAAGCCAACACTGCACAGAGGAAAGTGCTGTTGCTGAGGTAACACTGATGGGAACAGCACAGAGCAGGAGAGGCAGTCCCGGCTTCTGCCTCCTTACTCTCCCTCTAGCACCCGCTAGGGGCAGAACCAAACAGAGAACTACCTGGCAAAAAAGGAGCAGTTTGCAGGCTCCCAGACCCAGACCACAAAGCAGAATTTACAAGGGTGGGTTTAGAACTGATGGAATACAATTATGAGTGTTTTAACACATAACTACAGAGACTCAATTACAATAAAGGGTGCGGTGAAACAGATGTTTATATGTGAAGTCAGCATGTCTATAGGTGGGGCAGCTATAAATACAGTTGGCCGTTAAACAACATGTGTTTGAACTGTGTGGACCCACTTATATGTGGATTTTTTTCTGCCTCTGCCTCTCCTGAGATAGCAAGACCAACCCCTTCTCTTCCTCAGCCTACTCAATGTAAAGATGACGAGGACGTTTATGATGGTCCACTTCCATTTAATACATAGTAAATATATTTTCTTTTCCTTATGATGATCTTGGTTTAAAAAAATTTTTTTAATAGAGACAGGGTTTTTCTATGTTGTCCAGACTGGTCTCGAACTCTTGTTGTCAAGTGATCCTCCTGCCTCAGCTTCCCAAACTGCTGGGATTACAAATGAACCACCGTGCCCGGCATCATTTTAATAATTTTCTTTTCTCTGGCTTACTTTATTAAAAGAATGCTGTATGCAATGTATATATACCATACAAAATATGTGTTAATCAACTGTTTGTATTATTGGTAAGGCTTCTAGTCAACAGTAGGCTATTAGTAGTTAAGTTTCAGGGGAGTCAAAAGTTTTATGTGGATTTTCTTTTTCTTTTCTTTTTTTTTAAAATTTTTTGAGACAGAGTCTCACTGTTGTCACCCAGGCTGGAGTGCAATGGCATGATCTCGGCTCACTACAACCTCCACTTTCTGGTTCAAGCAATTCTCCTGTCTCAGCCTTCCAAGTAGCTGGGATTACAGGCATGCGCCATGCCTGGCTAATTTTTGTATTTTTAGTAGAGATGGGGCTTCACCATGTTGGCCAGGCTAGTCTCAAACTACTAATCTCAAATGATCAGCCCACCTCGGCCTCCTAGAGTGCTGGGATTACAGGTATGAGCCACCATGCCCAGCCTTATATGTGGATTTTCAACTGTCCCCTAACCCCCATGTTGTTCACGGGTCAACTGTGTATTCAGGTATGTTATACTGGTGATGCAAATAATAAGAGTGGTGTTGCCAAAAATAATATTATTTTCCAAAGTAATGAGCAATTTTTGGTAATATTCCAAAAAATAATGTACCATTTCCCCTTAATTGACAGATTGGTGCATTCCTGGAAATTGTATTGCATATTAAATACTCACCTAATAGTAAATGGTTTCTTCACCTACATGGATATCCTGCCAGAGATGTAAAAGTTATATAGGACAAGAGGGAATTCTTACTTTTATAGGACTTTCCTGTATATTACAGGGTGTCTAATACTGTCTCCTGAATCCTATAGTCCTCCACAAATTTCCAAAACATCTCCTAGGATATGGCAATATCCTCCCCATTAAGACTAACTGTCATAGCATCTTACCATCAGGTAAGGGCATAAGGATTTTGGATATTATTTTGAGTGAAACTAGAAACCATTTGAGGGTTTCGAACAAACACACTCAATTTTTTTTTACATTAAAAACATTATTCTGGGCTGGCCGCAGTGGCTCACACCTGTAATCTCAGCACTTTGGTAGGCTGAGGCAAGAGGATTGCTTTGAGCTCAGGGGTTCAAGACCAGCCTGGGCAAAATGGCAAAACCCCATCTCTACAAAACTACGAAGATTAGTCTGGTGTGGTGGCTGATGCCTGTATTCCCAGCTACTCAGGAGGCTGAGCCTGGAGAATCACTTGAGCCTGGGAAGCAGAGGTTGCAGTGAGCCAAGATCATGCAACTGTACTCCAGCCTGGGCAACAGAGTGAGACCCTGTCTCAAAAAAAAAAAAAAATCATTCCAGATGACGCTATGTGGCAAATAGACTGTGGGAAAGGCAAGAATGGAAGCAGGGAGTCCAGATAGGGGGCTCGCATTTTTTCAGTAAGAAATGATGGTGGCTTGAGTAGTGGAGGAAGTGGTGATAAACAGTTGGACTCTGGATATATTTCAAAGTAGAACAGGTGGGAGTTGCTGAAAAATTGGATATGAATGAGGAAAGAGCAAGGCAAAGGATGATGCCAAGATTTTTGGCCTGAACAACTGTGAATGGTGGTGCGATTTGTAAATATGGAAAATACTGGTAAGGAGTGGGTTTTTGGAGGGGGGCATCGAGAGCTCTGTTTTCAATCTGTCAGATGCCTATTAGATATCCAGATGGAGATGCTGAAGAGGCAGTTGGATATACCAGTCTAGGGCTCATGGGAGAGGTCAGTGTGGAAATATAAATGAGAGAGTACTCGGGACCTAAATGGAATTTTAACTACATGAACCTGGATGTGATCACCAAGGGAGTGAAGAGGTGATCACATTCCTTCATAGGAAGAGAAGAGGTTCAAGGAATGACCCAGAAGTACTCCAAGATTTGGAGGCTGGGAAGAGGCAGAGATGCCAGCATAGGAGAGTAACATTGTCCTGCACTATGTTTACTGACTGTAATACAATAATAATAGCTAGTGCCGAGCCTATTTTAAGCACTTAATGTATACTGTACTGGCTGGATGCGGTGGCTCATGCTTGTAATCCCAACACTTTGGGAGGCTGAGGTGGGCAGATCATGAGGTCAAAATATTGAGACCATCCTGGCCAACATGGTGAAACCCACCCTGTCTCTACTAAAAATAAAAAATTAGCTGGGTGTGATGGCGCGCGCCTGTAGTCCCAGCTACTTGGGAGGCTGAGGCAAGAGAATTGCTTGAACCCGGGAGGTGGAGGTTGCAGTGAGCTGAGATAGCACCACTGCACTCCAGCCTGGCAACAGAGCGAGACTCCATCTCAAAAAAAATTAATTAAAAAAAATATACATATATACTGTACTACTATCTTTTGGTTTGTTTTTTATAGAGACAGGGTCTTGCTTTGTCACCCAGGCTGGAGTGCAGTGGCATGAGCATAGCTCACAGCATCCTTGAACTCCAGGCTCAAGTGATCCTCCCACCTTGGCCTCCCAAGTAGCTGGGACTATAGATGCACACCACCATGTCTGGCTTATTTTTTTTAATTTTTGTAGACATGGAGGTCTCATCATCTTGCCCAGGCTGGACTTGAACTCCTGGGCTCAAGCAATCCTCCTGCCTCAGCTTCCCAAAGTGCTGGGATTACAGATGTGAGCCACTGCGCCCAGCCTGTACTACCATTTTTTTTTTTTTTTTGAGTTGGAGTCTTGCTTTGTCGCCCAGTCTGGAGTGAAGTGGTGCAATCTTGGCTCACTGCAACCTCTGCCTCCTGGGTTCAAATGATTCTTCTGCCTCAGCCTCTGAGTAAGTAGCTGGGACTACAGGTGCGCACCACCACACCCAGCTAATTTTTGTATTTTTAGTAGAGATGGGTTTTCACCATGTTGGCCAGGCTGGTCTCGAACTCCTGACCTCAGGTGATCCACCTGCCTCAGCCTCCCAAAATGCTGGGATTATAGGCATAAGCCACCATGCCCGGCCAATAGCACATTATTATATAAAAAATATATAAGGCAAATTAGTTGCACTTAACTTCGTTGGATAAAAACATAGTAACATAGTCATTACACAGTTACCTGCTTTGTGGACATAGTTAATAGTAAAATAGCAAATAAGTAATTTCTTTTACTTCACAAATAATGACAGTATTTTTTATAGTGAGTTCAACTTTGTGAGAAATTTAACCTTGTGTATACATGGACAAAAATGTGTTATGTTACTCAGATAAAGTAGATAACTTCATAATACCAGGTCACAAAGTGGGATATTTAGGAATTATAGGCCAATCTAACCGTCCTGTCCCACTTTAGCCCCAGAAGGCCATAAATCAACATGTAATGAGATAATCTACATTTTTATATTAAGTCTTTGAAACTTACTGAGTATTTATCAGTTGGGACTTCCTGTATTTCAAGTGCTCAATAGCCACATGTGGCTAGTGGCTACCATATTGAATAGCATAGTTTTTTTCAAAGGAGGAAATCAATAGAGGAATAAAATAAGGAAGGGGTTACTGCAGAAAAGACAGGAAGGTGGAAGTGAGATTGCACTGGGTTAAAAAAATCAGAGTTTCTGAGAAGCTACAAGGGAATGGAATTTTGAGCACCATTGAATGAGAGAGAGAGAGATTAAGGGTGTGCAAGAGTGCTACCTAGGGAAACATTGACTGTGGAACTAGTGGGCAGCTTTGGAATTTGATGACTGTGTATCCAATCTATACTGTTAGGTGATTTTCTTCAGCAACCTTCAGTAACCTGGTTGTAGGTAATAGAAAGATAGTCATTTGAAATCAATCAGAACTAAGGTTTTTCCATTCAGGTGTGAAGAAGGAACTATGAGTTAAAAGAGTTGAAGAATCTATTCAGAAAGTGGCTCAAGTGATGGACCTTAAAATCTAATATGAAGTGGAAATGAAAACAGGAGGGAGTTGATATGGAGAAAGTAGATGTGACAATTTCTTGGAGGTTCCAACAACGTCTGGGGACCCATCTCTTGGGAATAGTTGATGAGAGAATTGGAAGAATAGGAAGTTACAGTGAGAGAATGAGATGATTGGATTTATTATTTATGAAGCTGGACAGTTTTGTTGATGACAAATTTAGGGTGTTGATGTGGAGGATGGGTATTGAAATGGAGTGGATGGGAAAGGCATTAGAGTTGATGAGGTCAAGAAGCTGAAAGTTCATGGTTTGGGATGGGTCATCCATGAGGATATGCAGGTCCTAAGATGATGGCAGGACTTGGAGTGAGGAGAACAACTGTCCCATGGCCCAGAAGTCTGCAAATAACATCAACAAGGTGGGGTGGAGGTTGGTATAGCCAAATGGCTTAAAGCTAAAAGGAGTAGGAATTTTGACATAAGAGTGGAAAAGCAAGGTCTGGGAGTAGCACTGGGGAGAGAGGAGGTTACCAACCTTAAAGATCATGTAGTTCAAAGACTTCTATAGATAAGGAAACTGGGGTCAGAGAGTGGTAGCCAGCCTCCAAGATATCCCCCAGTGAGCCCCACTTTATGGTATTCACACCCTTGTGTAGTACCCTCCTGCAGTGTACCAGGGTCAGTTTATGTGAAGGGTAGAATACAGCAGAAGTATGTTATGTCTGAGATTAGGTTTAAAGGCTAGTGTTCACTCTTGTCTAGTTGCCCTCTTGCTCTTGGGTCATCACTCTGGGGAAAGCCAACTGACATATCATGAACAACCTTGGAGAGACCCACATGGCAAGGAACTGAAGCCTCTTGCCAGCAACCATATGAGTGAGCTTAGAAGTAGATCCCCCGGCCCCAGTCAAGCCTTCAGATGATAGCAGTTCCAGCTGACATCTTTATCGCAACCTCTTGAGAATCCCTGAGCCCTGTGGGACCTGTTGTGCCACTCCTGAATTCCCAACCCACAGGAACTGTGAGATAATATGTTTGTTGTTTTAAGCCTCTATGCTTGGGGTAATTTGTTAAGCAGCAATAGATAAATAATACTGAAAAATTTTGAAGCTTACCCAAAGTCACAAAGCTAGTTAGTGGCCAACATGAAGTGAGAATACAGGGCTCCTGCTTCTTCTGTAAGATCACACACATCTGAGGGTATCTTGGCCTCCTTTTGTAGTGGATGCCCATAAATTCAGGAGGTGGTAATAACTACCTGAAAATATTGAATAGGTCATAGTTTGGCTTTTTTATAGGCAAAATAAAATAAAAACAAGGCCATGCTTTCTCATGGAATATGGAATAATACTTAGTAAGATAAGTAATTTTACATCCCTACCATATAGTAATACACAAGTATTTCTAAAGCAGGCTTATATCTTTTTGCCACAATTTCGGGAAGAATTGAGAGGATTAATTCAGGTTTGTGTGACCACTGAGTGGTAAAACCAGAAATGTAATTTCTTTTTTTTTCTTTTTTCTTTTTTTTTTTTTTTTGAGATGGAGTCTCGCTCTTGTTGCCCAGACTGGAGTACAGTGGCATGATCTCAGCTCACTGCAACCTTTGCCTCCCGTGTTCAAGCGATTCTCCTGCCTGAGCCTCCCAAGTAGCTGATACTACAGGCTCGTGCCACCACGCCTGGCTATTTTTTTTATATTTTTAGTAGAGACAGGGTTTTGCCATTTCGGCCAGGCTGGTCTCAAACTCCTGACTTCAGGTGATCCACCCACTTCAGCCTCCCAAAGTGCGGGGATTACTGGTGTGGGCTACTGTGCCCAGCCCAGAAATGTAATTTCTACTAGGCTTCTTTTGACCACTTGACAAGAATGGCATAGTGGACCTGGTATTAGTTATCCCATTTAAGCACTTCAATGTAAGTCTGACCTTTCTGTGCGGTGAATGAGTGACAGGGTCTAGTGTCTGCATTCTGCCTATTCCCTCTAAATGTAATATTCAGAGAAGGGCAGACTGCCAGAAAGGCACTTTGTGTCTTCTATTTGCATGCCATAGACTCTACCATTTGTATGCACATGACTATTAGGTCAAAGAATGTTTGTGTGACCCTTCGATTTATAATCTGGGTCTCAGTTTTTAAAAAATGTGATTATATGATATTTTTATTTTTTCTTCCTTAAAAATAGAACTAGAAAAGTGAGAGGGTTGGTTTAAGTTTCACTAGAACATGGAGTTTTTTAAAAAATTAATCTCAAGTGTGTTCAAGCTTTCAATTTCCTTAAATCTCATAAAAATTCAGATGTATGTCTAATTATTCCTCATTACAGTCAGGAAGTTAATTTGCTGTCATGTATTCTCAGCATTAGGGAGATTCTTGAATGTTTTCCTGTATTTTTTTCTCACTATACTTGAAAAAAATAGATTTGCCAGCTATTCCCTGATTTTACTTATACTCCTGAGAGTCATAGAAAGACAATTTTCACTTCCTTGACATTTTAGCACTTTCCTGGCTATGATCCAGCTAATTAACTGTGGGTCAAGCTTGCTTTAGATAAAGTACTATTTTGTATTAAGAAGGTTAGTGATTAGTATGTAGTTTGAATTTTATTTTATAAAATTTCAGCATTAAAAAACATCAGCATCAAGAAACCCCAAAAAACACAAATATGTATCCTCAATTACTGATGTTACTCATTTTTCTAGTTGTGTCTCATTTTTCAGAAACCTCAGATGTTCATAATCAAACTTACATTTGTAAATTCCTTTTATTTTTTGAATGAACCTATAAATGGTTCTTAGTAAAAATTTATTAATTCATTCAGCAAAACTTATTGAGTACTTATTATGTGCCAGGTACATTTTTTGGTTGTTGGGCATATGGGAATAAATAAGACATACAAAGTCTGTGTTTTCATGGCACTTGTGTTCTAATTGGGGATGAGAATCAATAAACAAAAGAGATATAATATATCAAATGATGATTAAATGTAGTGAAGAGAAAATAAAGCAGGGTAAGAGGTTAGTGAACACGAATAAGGAGAGGGGTCAAGCTATTTATGTATCTGGGACAAAAACATTCCAGAGAGGAAGACAAGTGCAAAGGCAAGTTAACCATACCTAGTAGGTCCAGACACATCCAGGAGACTTGTGTAGCCACAGCAGAGTCTGCCAAGAGGACATGGGATCCATGGAGAAGCAGTGGCCAGATTCCATGGTGCCTACAGGAGATGGAAAGGAATTTGGTTTTAGCCTGATCACTTCTGGCTGCTGCGTGAAGAGACTGCAGGACTGTAATTGCAGAAGCAGGCCAACCAACTAGAAGATGTGCAAGAGATTTATTAAGAGGAACATCTGTGAGGGGAGATGGAGAGGGTGCCAGAATAGGGTTTGAGAGCTTTCAGACTGCAATGCAGGTCTGACCCTGGTAATAGACAGAGGGAGGGCAGAAGTATGGATGGGAGACTTGGAGACTGCAGTACAGCTCTGTGAGAGTTTGGCAAGGCCAATGGGGAGTTGTTGAGCCCAAACCACCCATCAGAGGAGTCTCTCATCTCCCAGTAATGGGCCTGCTTCTGTGTTCCTGCCACACTCAGTCATTAGCTGGGAGTAGCCCTTGGGACACCCAGCCTCAGCAAGAACACAGGGATCAAGATTTCAGGTGCAGGAGCTGGGGCCACTGTCAATTATGCTGCACTATCAGGAGTTCTGAGAGGCACATTCTCATGGCTGTCACAGAGACTCTTGCCATAACCTAGGTAAGAGCGAGCATAGTGACTTGGATTAAGGATGTAGATGAATTTTGGATATATTAATATATTGACCTGGACATATTTTGAAGGCTCAGCTGACCCGATTTTCTAATATATTTGATATGGGACGTGAAGGAGGGAAAAGAGACAATGATGCCCCCAAGGCTTTTTTGTTCTGAGTATCAGGAGAATGGGGATTGTATTTATTGAGATGGTGAAGACTGTGGGAGTCTTGGAGGAGGGAAATCCAGGGTTCATTTGGCTGTGTTTAGTTTGAGATATTGATTAGACCTTGGGTTAGGCCACTCTCGCACTGCTTTTATAAATACCTGAGGCTGGGTAATTTATAAAGAAAAGAGGTTTAATTGGCTCATGGTTCTGCAGGCTGTACAGGAAGCATGGTGCTGGCATCTGCTTGGTTGTGGGGAGGCCTCAGGAAACTTACAGTCATGGTGGAAGGCAAAGGGGGAGCAGGCATGTCACATGGCCAAGGCAAGAGAGTGAGGGAAGGTGCCACGCACTTTCAGACAACCAGATTTCATGAGAATTCACTCACTATCACAAGGACAGCACCAAGGGGATGGTGCTAAACCATTCATGAGAAATCTGCCCTCCTGATCCAATTACCTCCCACCAGGCCCCACCTCCAACATTGGGGATTACATTTCTTTTTTTCTTTTTATTTTTTTTGAGATGGAGTCTCACTCTGTTGCCCAGGCTGGAGTGCAGAGGCACGATCTCGGCTTACTGCAACCTCTGCCTCCCGGGTTCAAGCAATTCTCATACCTCAGCCTCCTGAGTAGCTAGGATTACAGGCATGTGCCACCACTCCTGGCTAATTTTTGTATTTTTAGTAGAGATGGGATTTCACCATGTTGGCTAGGCTTGTCTCGAACTCCAGACCTCAGGTGATCTTCCCACTTCTGCCTCCGAAAGTGCTGGGATTACAGGCATGAGCCACTACACCCAGCTGGGGATTACATTTCAACATGAGATTTGGGTGGGGACAGAGATCCAAATTATATCAGATCTCCACATGGAGACATTGATAAAGCAGCTGAATATAGAATCTGGGTTCAAGGGAAAGGCCCAAGCTGGAAATATAAATTTGAAAATTGTCAACATATGAACAGTATTAACAGTCATGGGATTGGATTGGTTTACCCAAGGAGTCTCGTGGATGGAGGGAAGAAGAGGATCAAGACCTGAGAGAGAGAAAAGGAGAATCCCACAGAAAGAAGAAGGAGCAGCCAGCAGGAAGGTAGGTGAACCACAAAGCAATGGTGTCCAGGAAGCCAAAGGAAAAAGTTGTCTGGAAGGATAAATTCTCTGTTCTTTATTCTACTTCTTTATTCTTGATATCTATTAAATGAAAGTTATCTGATATATCAATATCTTGCTAAGTGGGCCTACTAAATAATCAAGAAGGAAATAAAGCTTATAAGAATATTGACTTTGTGACCAATTCAAAACCTGTCTCCACCATTCACTCTGTGTCCGTGGACAAGATTCTTTTTTGTGTGTGACAGAGTTTGGCTCTGTCACCCAGGCTAGAATGCAGTGGTGTGATCTTGGCTCACTGCAACTTCTCCCTCCCAGGCTCAAGCCATCCTCCCACCTCAGCCTCCCGAATAGTTGGGACTACAGGCATGTGCCACAACACCCAGCTAATTTTTGTCTTTTTTGTAGAGACCCGGTCCCACTTTGTTGCCCAGGCTGGTCTTGAACTCCTGAACTCAAGCAATCCGTCCGCCTTGGCCTCCCAAAATGTTGGGATTACAGGTGTGAGCCACTGCACCCAGCCAAGATTCTTAACTTCTATTTCCTCCTGTTTCCTCATTTCTACATTGGGGATTATAGAATTGTTAAGAGGATTAAGTAAGTTAAGAGTTGTAAATGATTATTGTGACAGTGCCAGGCACATGGTTAAGTGCTTAATACATGTTATATATTATTACATAAGGCATACTGCAATGAAAGGTCAATTTTACTATCAAGTTTGCTGATGGTAGCATCTAGAGTGTAAGGGTACCTTTTAGATTTCATTTCTCTGATTGAGGTCTTGATGTATTTATTCCTATTTCTCTTTTCATGGTTTTTCCTTTTTATATATTGAAATAAGAGTAATTTTAAACATCTGCACAACTCCTTGTATTTAAAGTTTTGTTTTTTTTTTGTTTTGTTTTGTTTTGAGATGGAGTCTTGCTCTGTCGCCCAGGCTGGAGTGCAGTGGCGCAATCTTGGCTCCCTGCAAGCTCCGCCTCCTGGGTTCACGCCATTCTCCTGTCTCAGCCTCCCAAGTAGCTGAGACTACAGGTGCCCACCACCACGCCCAGCTAATTTTTTGTATTTTTAGTAGAGACAGGGTTTCACCATGTTAGCCAGGATGGTCTCAATCTCCTGACCTCGTGATCCACCCGCCTCAGCCTCCCAAAGTGCTGGGATTACAGGTGTGAGCCACTGCGCCCGGCCGTATTTAAAGTTTTTAAACCAGTCACCAGCAGAGGCCTTTAAAAGCAGACCATGAGCCTGGGCAACAAAGCAAGACCCTGTCTCTACAAACAATTTTTTTTTAAAGTAGCCTGTGTAGTGGCACGGGCCTGTAGTCTTAGCTACTTAGGAGGCTTACGTGGCAGGATCGGTTTAGCCCAGGAGTTCGAGGCTGCAGTGAGCTGTAATCGTGCCACTACACTCCAGCCTGGGAGACAGAGTGAGACCCCATCTGTAAAATAAATAAATGAATAAATAAAATTAAATCAGATCATGATTTGGCAGAAATTTTTTTAAAAAAGGGTAAATAATTTCATAGAACAGTGTTTTTTAAGCTTTTTGGGGTTACTAATCCTTTTGAGAATCAGATAAAAGTTTTTCCCTGAAAAATGCATTTACAAATACACACAATTTTAATTACAATTTGAAGGTGTTTGTGTGTCCCTGAAGCCAAGCCTTGAGTCTTCCAAGGCAACCATGAAGTCAGATTTTGAATGGACTGCAAAGTCCATGTTCTTATAAGCTTTATTTTCTTCTTATTTGGTAGGTCCATTTAGCAAGATCTCAACACATCATGAATTTTAAGTCATTCACATGCTTCTAGTGTAAACAAAAAGGAATTTCCCATAGAGAAACCTCAATTCCAGCCGGGCGCGGTGGCTCACGCCTGTAATCCCAGCACTTTGGGAGGCCGAGGTGGGCGGATCACCTGAGGTCAAGAGTTCGAGACCAGCCTCAACATGGAGAAACCCCGTCTCTACTAAAAATACAAAATTAGCTGGGTGTGGTGGTGCATGCCTGTAATCCCAGCTATTCGGGAGGCTGAGGTAGGAGAATTGCTTGAACCTGGGAGGCGGAGGTTGCAGTGAGCCGAGATCGCGCCATTGCACTCCAGCCTGGGCAACAAGAGCGAAACTCCAGCTCCATAAAAAAAAAAAAAAAAAAAAAAAAAAAAAAAAAAAAAAGAAACCTCAATTCTGAACCAATTAAGTTGGAGAGAAAAATTAAATGATTCATGGGAAATGTGACCTGTGCACTCAGGGCCCTGCACTCAGAAGGGTCTACACCTAGGTTAATGCTGTTCTGTTACCATGTTGAAATTTTTAGTAATTTTTGAACAAGAGGCTTCATATTTTTGTATTCCATAGGGCCTTGAAAATTATATAGCCAGAGAAACACATAGACACACAATTTAAGTTCGCTAGGGTTTGTCTCTCTTTGACATTTAAACAAGAACACAAAGTAAACAGGAAATACAATTTCCAATGTCTTTTAAAGATAATGTTTTTATATAAGTTGTGTGTTCTCACTAGTTTTTTCTTCTTGAGGTAATGTATTAATTAATCACAATCTGCTCTTATAATTTTGACATTCACTTTAAAAGTCCAAAGGGAAGATGTGATTAGGTATTAAAATTATCATAAACAATATTAAAAGATAGACATATAGGACCCTCTATATTCCAGGCCAAACAAACTACCTAAGCAAAAGAAAGATTTTTATGTTGGTAGAAATATTTGCAAACTATATATCTAACAAAGGTCTAATATCCATAATATACAAGAAACTTGAGGCCGGGCCTGGTGGCTCACGCCTGTAATCCCCACACTTTGGGAGGCTGAGGCAGGTGGATTGCCTGAGATCAGGAGTTCGAGACCAGCCTGGCCAACATGGCGAAACCCCATCTCTACTAAAAATACAAAAATTAGCTGGGCCTGGTGGCATGCGCCTGTAAACCCAGCTACTCAGGAGGCTGAGGCAGGAGAATCGCTTGAACCCAGGAGGTGGAGGTTGCAATGAGCTGAGATCGTGCCACTGCACTCCAGCCTGGGGGATAGAGTGAGACTTTGTACCCAAAAAAATAAACTTAAGCAAATGTACAAGCAAAAAACAACCCTATTAAAAAGTGGGCATAGGACATGAACAGACACTTTTCAAAAGAAGATATACATGTGGCCAACAAGCATATGAAAAAATGCTCAATATCACTAATCATTGGAGAAATGTAAAGCAAAAGTACAATGAGATACCATCTCACACCGGTCAGAATGGCTGTTAAATAGTCAAAAAATAACAGATGCTGATGAGATTGAGGAGAAAAGGAACATTTATACACTTCCGGTGGGAGTGTAAATTAGTTCACGAGTTTACCTATATAACAATCCTGTACATGTACCCCAAGTCTAAAGTAAAAGTTATAAAATATTTTTAAAAAAAGATTTTGATGTCAATGGGAAGCTCACACTAAGGCAGTAGGGAGCAAGATGGGAGCAGACACATATTAAGATGCTTGGACCCTCTCCTGAGGCCATAGAGACCATCGAAAGGTTTTAAATCGCAGAATGTGGTCAACATCATTATCTGCATTTTTTTTTTTTTTTTTTTGAGATGGAGTCTTGTTCCGTCGCCCAGGCTGGAGTGCGGTGGTATGATCTCAGCTTACTGCAACCTCCACCTCCCAGGTTCAAGCGATTCTTCTGCCTCAGCCTCCGGAGTAGCTGGGACTACAGGCACGTGCCACCACTCCTGGCTAATTTTTGTATTTTTAGTAGAGATGGGTTTTCACCATATTGGCCAGGCTGGTCTTGAACTCCTGACCTCGTGATCCACCCACCTCGGCCTCCCAAAGTGCTGGGATTACAGGCATGAGCCACCGTACCTGGCCATTATCTGTATTTTTAAGGGTTGCCAGATTTAGCAAATAAAACTACAGAATGCCCAGTTAAATTTGAATTTCAGATAAACAACGAATAATTTTTTAGTACTGGCATATTCTATGCAATATTTGGTACATACTTACCTAAAAAGTATTGGTTGTTAACTGAAATTCAGCTTTATGTGAGCCTCCTGTATTTTATCTGGCAACCCTACTAGGTTTTTTTTTGTTTTGTTTTGTTTTGTTTGTTTGTTTGAGACAGAGTCCCACTCTGTCACCCAGGCTGGAGTGCAGTGGGGCAATCTCGGCTCACTGCAACCTCCACCTCCCAGGTTCCTGCGATTCTCCTGCCTCAGCCTCTGTAGTACCTGGGATTACATGAGCATGCCACCACGCCCAGCTAATTTTTGTATTTTTAGTAGAGATGGGGTTTCACCATGTTGGTCAGGCTGGTCTCGAACTCCTGACCTCAGGTGATCCGCCCCACTCAGCCTCCCAAAGTGCTGGGATTACAGGTGTGAGTCTCCTTGCCCAGTCCCTACTAGGTTTCTTAATATAATGTCTGATACATGGTCAGTGGTAAATACATTTCAGTGCCACTCTGCTTTTCTTGCCACCTGTAGGTGGCAGTCTTATCAAATAATTTCAAGGGACCTACGACAAATGTGTTTAATATTGTGCTGTACAAGTTTAATACTGTTTAATCCATCTACTAATAAGGCTCTGAAAATTATATAAATGAAGTTTACACAAAATAAAAATAAATTTGAAGGTGCCCAAAACTAAATATAATTCAGTCCTCATCTTTTGTACAACTTACCATCGAATATTCAAATCTAGATGGCTAATTCTAGTGAAGTACAGTGGTTTTATACTTCTATGGATATTTTGAGGTATTTTGTAGCTTTTCATGACATTGTAAATGGGATCTTTTCCCTCGTATTTTCTAACAGACTACTTCTGTTGTGTAAATAGCTATTGATTTTTGTATGTTTATTTTTGTTTCAGACCATAGTCTGTTAGTTCAAGTAGTATTACCATAAATACTTTTGGATTTTCCAGTAGACAATTAAATGATCTGGAAATAATGTACTTTTCTCTCTTTTTCAAATAGCAATAAATCTCTCTTAAAAAACTAAATGTAATTCTACTAGATGCGGGTATTAAGAATAAAAAGAAATAATTATATTGATACTCTTAAAAAACTGTTTCTGGCCAGGTGCGGTGGCTCATGCCTGTAATTCCAGCACTTTGGGAGGCTAAGGCGGGTGGATCACCTGAGATTAGGAGTTCAAGACCAGCCTGGCCAACATGGTGAAACCTCATCTCTACTAAAAATACAAAATTCAGCCGGGTGTGGTGGCATGCACCTGTAATCCCAGCTACTCGCAAAGCTGAGACAGGAGAATGGCTTGAACCTGGGAGGTGGAGGTTGCAGTGAGCTGAGATCGTACCACTGCACTCTAGCCTGGGCAACAGAGCGAGAATCCATCTCAAAACAAAAACAAACAAACAATTTCCATTAGTATGAGATTTTATATTCACTCAAAACTATTATAATAATATAAAATTATAATCCAAAAATATAATTGTAACCTTATAGTTGTATTTATACATGAATAATATAGAATTATGTAAAAATAGAACCTCAATTATCTATTTCATCTACACTCATGCCCCCCTACCCATTATACTAAGAATGCTGTTCTTATCACAGATTTGTTTTCTTACAAAGCCAAAGGAAAAAAACATCCCCGTGAGATCCAATAAAGTCTTCAAGTAACTTATTCCATTATTACATACTGGATTCTAAGGAAGAATAATTATAATTCCTTTTGAATTTCAATACAAGAGGCTTTAATCTTTTAAAAGAAAGTTACATCACTTTGTACCATTATTCATTATCTTTTGAGCTGTGACAGTGTACTCAGTACTACACAAAACACAGGACACAGTGCCTTCCCTCATCTGATGTTGAGAAGCCACCTAGGAATTAGAATCTATGAACATGAGTTTCGAAGGTAGCACCTTTAGGTGTTTTAGTTCACAGATATTTTAATGTGTGTTGATTTATAAACTGTAAAATAGAATGGAAGTTTAAATATTAATCTGAAAAATAAACTTTGTACGAGGTGGCACTGTTTGGCAATATGCTATTTCTGTTGAAGCTGACTAAGTAATGTTTCCTTACACTTTGCTGTATTCTGGTACTTACTCTGCAAGTATAAGATGTATTAATCATTTTTATGAATATGAAAGTAAATTAGTCTCAATGAAAAAATTAGAAAACACAGAAAAGGGCAAATAGAAAAATCATCTGCAATTCAATATTTAGGTAGCTTATGACATTTTTTTTCCTTTATGGTCCAGGAAAGTCATAATAAGGCATAAGCTTTGGAATCAAACAAATCTGTGTTCACATTCTACCCTCTCCACTTGTTCATTGCACGTTGCAGTAAACCTCTTAATCTCACTGAGTTTATTTCAAATTTTGACCTATCTTCCTTCTCCAGCTACCATCCTTTTTTTTTTTTTTTTTTTTTTTTTTTGAGATGAGTCTCCCTCTGTTGCCCAGGCTGGAGTGCAGTGGCCGGATCTCAGCTCACTGCAACCTCTGCCTCCCAGGTTCAACAATTCTCCTGCCTCAGCCTCCCGAATAGCTGGGATTACAGGCGCCTGCCACCATGCCCAGCTCATTTTTTTGTATTTGTAGTAGAGATGGGATTTCACCATGTTGGCTAGCCTGATTGTGAATTCCTGACCTCAAGTAATCCACCCACCTTGGCCTCCCAAAGTGCTAGGATTACAGGCGTGAGCCACCATGCCCGGCCCATTTCTTTTCTTTTCTTTTCTTTTCTTTTCTTTTCTTTTCTTTTCTTTTGTTTTCTTTTCTTTTCTTTCTTTTCTTTTCTTCTTGACAGAGTCTTGCTCTGTTGCCCAGGCTGGAGTGCAGCGGCACGATCTCAGCTCACTGCAACCTCCGCCTCCTGGGTTCAAGTGATTCTTCTGCCTCAGCCTCTGGAGTACCTGGGACTACAGGTGTGCGCCACCACGCCCGGCTAATTTTTGTATTTTTAGTAGAGACGGGGTTTTGCCATGTCGGCCAGGCTTGTCTAGAACTCCTGACCTTGTGATCTGCCCCCTCAGCCTCCCAAAGTGCTGGGATTACAGATGTGAGCCACTGCGCCCGGCCCATCCATTTCTTTAGAAAAGTGTGCACTGTCCTTTCTTACCCTCATTGCATTCCTCTACCTACTACAATCTGGCTTCTGTCCCCATTGTCCAGAAACGACTCTCATGAAGGTCACTAACGGCTTCCGTGTTGCCAAGTTCAGTGCACATTTTCCTTCTTTATCTTATGCTGTCTCTCAGCAGCTGTGTTGCCCTGTCACACTGCAGGAGTGATACTGGACAGCTAATTGCAAACATTTCTTTCCAAGTTTAGTGAAGGAGTGTTGGTAGCTTGAAATTATTAGCCACAGTGACAGTATTTACACCACAAAAATCAGCAAATGCTACAAATCAGGGCCTTTTTTCCTGATAGCCACATACTAAACATTAACCTGCACACCGAGGGAGATAGGTGACCACTTTTCCCTTCACAGGATGCTATTTTTGTTGTTGTTTATTCAATACCACCCCCTCCTGGTTTTCTTTCTATCTTAGCTCCCCTATCCCACCGTTACATGTTAGCATTCTTCTTTTTCTTCTTCCTTTCATGCACTAGCTCCATAAATGATCTCACTGATTTCCATAGATTTAAGTACTACCACTATGTGGATCAATTTTGGATTTGTATTTATAGCCCAGACCTCTCTAAGATTCAAACTCAGACATGGAACCACTCATTTAAACTTGTACTGGGCATCTTACAGCAGACATCTCAAACTCACTGATAAAACTTAGTTCCATAAAACCTTTCCCTTTCTTTTTCTCTCTTTTTTATTTTTTTTAATTTTAATTTTTTATTTATTTATTTTTTTGAGACAGAGTCTCACTCTGTTGCCCAGGCTGGAGTGCAATCTCGGCTCACTGTAACCTCTGCCTCCCAGGTTCAAGCAATTCTCCTGCCACAGCCTTCCAAGTAGCTGGGATTACAGGCACCCACCACCACACCCAGCTAATTTTTGTATTTGTAGAGACGGGGTTTCACCATGTTGGCCAGGCTGGCCTTGAACACCTGACATCAAGTGATCCACCTGCCTTGGCCTCCCAAAGTGCTGGGATTACAGGCGTGAGCCACCGTGCCCGGCCAAACCTTTCCCTTTCTTATCTTCCCCATCCCAGCATTCTCCATTTCAGGAAACAGAACCACACTTGATCACTGAAGCCAGAAACCTAAGCATCATCCATGGTTCTTCCCTGTTCCTCAGCCTCATGTCTAATCCATCGGCAAATCCTGTCAATTCTACCCCCAAAATATCTTGTTCTTCTTATTTTTTCTTCTTCAGCTTTATTCCCGTCACATTTTGGGCTTACCATCATCTTTCAGCCCAATTACTGTAACAGCTCCAAACTGATCTCTGAACTTCAATTCTTTGTCCCCTCGAATCCATTCTCCATGTAGCAGTAAAAAGTGATCATAAAATGTGGAGATCACACCATTTGTCTGCTTTAGGTCTTTAAATGATCTTTCATTACATTTAGTTTAAAAAACAAATTTCAGGTTTTCGAACTGGTCTCTGCTTATCTCTCCAACTTTTGAAGTGTGATTATTTAAGCTTATGTATGTTCTGTTCAAGCCTTTGGCTTTCTAGTCTCTGAATGTGTCAGGCTTGCCCTCGACCTCAAGTATAGCTTTTGTATGTACAACCCCAGTCTGAAATGATCTTTTCCTTTCTCCTTCTGTGGGTAGTTCCTTGTGTTCCTTTAATTACCCAATCAATTTAAATCTACCCTTTCTGTTGTTCTTTATTCCAGCCCCTTGTTTATTTCCTGATTGAATGAATAAATGAATCTGTAAGATTCCTAAGGATTTATCTAATAGGAATAAATAATGAAAAAGTATTAAAAAGTTCTTAGCATGAGGCCTGGTGCAGGGTATATGTTAAATCAGAATTTTTTTTTGCTACTATTTTTCAATTTAATTTAATTTATAGCATTCTGTAGTTCCTAAATGAAGACTTGTGTCTGGAAGGTGGCTGTGTTAAAGCTCAGGATATTCTCACTTCCTAGTTTCACAGATGGGTAACCTGATTTAAGCAGAACATCCCTAGTTTTTATGCTTTGGTTTATTAAGAATATACTAGTAAAGGAAGGAGTGAATCTTGCTGGTAGGAATTGAAACATTTATGGAGATCCAAATAGGATGAAAGACAAGAACACTAACAAAACTATCAGACCACAAGTGCCTTTTGTTTATCCTGATCAAACAGATACAGAAAGAGCATGTTTAGATTTTGGCAATTTAATTGGTCAGACTGTGATGCTAATAAGGCTCTGGTTATATGCTTCTAAATTTAGTCAGTTTGATATCAGAGAGTACTGCAACTTTACTCTTATATTAAAAATAAACCTTTTCAATCATTAGAGCACCTAGGGCAAGTAGAAGGATGGTGCATTAATTTTATATATATATATGTATACACACATGTGCATATATATGTATATACACACACATATATACATATATACACACATATTCACACACACATATACATACACCCACACACATAGATATATATACACACACATATTTTTCTTTTTTTTTCTCTTTTTTGAGACAGGGTCTTACTCTGTCACCCAGGGTGGAGTGCAGTGGTGTGATCTCGGCTCACTGCAACCTCCACCTCCCGGGCTCAAGCGATCCTCCTGCCTTAGCTTCCCAGGTAGCTAGGATCACAGACACACACCACCACACCCAGCTAATTTTTGTATTTTTGGTAGAGACGGGGTTTCACCATGTTGCCCAGGCTGGTCTTTAAGTCCTGAGCTTAAGCGATCTGCCCAGCTAGGCCTCTCAAAATGCTGGGATTATAGACTTGAGCCACTGCGCCCGGCCCATTATATTTTTTTAAGTGGGGGTGATTTAGGGAGTAGCATCACTTTACAATACTATGAAAAGTACACACAAACAATACACAATTTATATAACATTAGTACTGGCATCAAATTTTAAAACCATTAAAGGCAAGACATTTGTTCAAATACTTGTTGGTTGTTTCTCAGGAGAAGTGATTCTGCTGCCCCTAACAACCACGGGGCTACCAGAGTGACCTTTTTGTAGCCTTGAGGATTTCTGCACAAGGAGCCCTCCAGGCAATTGCTTTCTACTTCCTCCCAAACCTGTAGTCTCACCCTCTCCAGTCTCTTGGTCTTGCTTAAGGAATTAGAACAAAATTTTCCTGAACTCCATGATCTTTTAACTTTGAACCTGTCCTGTCCACTGTGGTCTTTCAGGGGTAAGGGCTCAAACTCCTAGGCCTTGTTTTACCGTGCAGTCAAAAAACATAGAAAAGAACAACTTAAGAGAAATAAGAAAGCTTTGACCTGTGAAGGAAAATTTATAGGAGGCCGTTGGTTTGTACTGAGCTCGTGCACTGGGCCCAACAGACCGAAGCAAAATGGAATAATTCCTGCTGAAGTTTCACACCACCAAACCAAAACCAAGTTGTTTATCTGACCTTCCAAGGAATCGGGGGGTTGGGGGTGGCGGGGAGAGAGAGAAAGCCAAATCCCCAAACAGGCCAGTTTTACCTGGCACGATAAGGAAGTCCCCTCTGCTTTAACCTTTAGGAGGAAAGCAACTTCAAAATGACCAGTCCACTTTTTGTTCTCTATGTCTGCTTCCTCAGCCCTTTCTGTCTATAAAGCCAACCTTCTCTGTTCAGCTCATTTACAGATTGAGTTGTTGCCTGATTCTAGAGTCACCGATAAAAGCCTATTAAGATCTTTAACTAAATGGGTTGTAATTTTGTCTTTTGACAGAGACACTTGATTTTTTCCCGCAGAAAGTTTCACTTTCCTCTTGCCTGCCACCTTCTTTTTCAGGAATCCCACTGTGTGGTCTCAGGGACCCTGCTTATTCTGCAACTCGGGTCAAAATTCCTTTTTCCTAAAGATGAAGTGGAGAAGAGAG
The DNA here is from genome assembly GCF_028878055.3 of Symphalangus syndactylus. NCBI lineage: Eukaryota > Metazoa > Chordata > Mammalia > Primates > Hylobatidae > Symphalangus > Symphalangus syndactylus. The sequence goes on from NC_072424.2 coordinate 23,677,107, forward strand.
AAGGCCTTTGCTTTCCTTGGCATGTTAGGGTGTGAGCAGTGCTTATACAGAGAGTTGATTTCCTGGAAAACCTCCAGCCACAGCCCTGTTATTTATTTTATTATCATTTTTTACTCTGACATAAATTCAACAAAGTGTACACAACCCTTTTAATATGGGAATGATGAAACAATAAAAGCCACAGCCTCACTGGAAGGCAGGATGTGAGTCACCATTTAAAAAAAAAAAAATCAACACGAACTTCATCCCAACAATTTTATTTCTAAGGATCTTTCCTAGACATATAGTTGAAAGAATGTGAAGAGACATATTCAAGGATACTCAGTGCCGCCTGGTTTGTAACAGTGAAATCAGAAACAACATAAATGACTCACAAAAGAAAAATGGTTACCTAAACTATATTACACCCATACTATGGAATATATCCATACTATGCAACATTCAAAGAATAAAATAGATCTATATGCATCGATATGAAAAGACCTTTAAGACAAATTGTTAAATGAAAACAAATCCATAGAAAAATAAAGCATAATCCAGTTACATAAAAATACATATTTCATATTTCTTTGTGTATATGTATACACACATAATGTATATATGTACATAAAGAAAAAGATCTTGAAAGATAGCCATCAAATAGTAGTGAGTTTTTGCTTTGTTTCTGAATTTTTGACAATTTAAATGTATTGATATGCTACTTATATAATTAAACATTTAAGAAAAAAGGGCAAGGAAAGCAAGAAGTCATGCCACATAGCATAGTGGCTAACTGCCTGGTCCCTGGAACCAGACAACCTGTATCCAGATTCTAGTTTGCCACTTACTTAACCTCCCTGCACTTCAGTTTCTTCCTTTGTAAATTGGAGGGTAACAACAGTGCCTACTGCTGAAGGTGGTTATAGCCGTGAAATAAGATGATATGTTCAAAGTGCTTGGGACCTAGTGAGGGCTATATAAATGTTAGCTAGTATTACTGATTAAGGAGAGAATAAATCACTGATGATTCCACTTTAGTCAGAGAAGAATGATTATTTTTTTCCTATTCTGGCACTAGTGAGACCTCAGGAAATGTGTTTTTTAAAAATCAATGTCAAACAGCCCTGAAGATGAGGCTTCTAATGGTCCTGCTATTACCTAGTCTTCCTGGAACAAAATGCACACTGGAGAGAGTAGTTCGACCGACATTCATACCAAATACTCCACTGGGTGCTAGAGACCAGTGAGGCAACATTTCTGCTTTTAAGGGGTCCATTTTGTGTTATGGGGGAGGGAGTGTAGTGGAAGGAAGAATCAAATCAGTAAACAAATCTTTTTAACACAGGGTAGTCCACAAGATGGGATTACACAGAACTGTGAGTGGAGCTAGAGTAGAAAGGAAAGGAAGGGACAAGAACGCTGCTGGTAGACGTGAACACTCTGGAAAGATGAGAGGAGTTAGCAATGAAAATAAAAAAGGGATTGGGCATTTCAGGTAAAGGAAACAACATGATTTATTTAGGGGAACTACAAGGAGTTTGGTATTGTTAAAATGTCTGTGTGTGTGTGTGTGTGTGTGTATGTGTGTCTGGATGATGAATGGGAGGGGGACAAGGAAGAATGGTCGGAGGAAGTAAGGAACAACGGGTTTGGAAAGACAGTGACAACGATTGGTGACCTTAATTATGTAGCATCAGAGTAGTAGCAGAAACAAAGCAAGATCGCGATGGAAAGATTACTGAAGACAATCTGCCTGTTTGGACAGATTAAGAGATTTTTTATTGTTGTTTTTTGAGACAGCGTTTCACTCTGTCACTCATGCTATAGTGCAGTGGCCCAATCCTGGCTCACTGCAGCCTTAACCTCCTGGGCTCAGGTGATCCTCCCATCTCAGTCTCCTGAGTAGCTGGGACCACAGGTGTGTGACACTACGCCCGGCTAATTTTTGTATTTTTTGTAGAGATGGGATTTTGCCATGTTGCCCAGGCTGGTCTCAAACTCCTGGGCGCAAGCCATCTGCCTACTTCAGCCTCCCAAAGTGCTAGGATTACAGGCGTGAGCCACCATGCCCAGCCAGACTGATTTTATGAAAGAAGTCTCATTTTGACAAGTCACCTTTTAAAAAAATATGACAGACTGACTTCTGACTTGTACTTCCAGGTAGAATGTAGCAAGTCATGGCAGGCCAGTGCTCTTGCTGCAACACCTAAGAAAAAGAAGGATAAGTTACCAAAGTCATGGTGCAAAAGATTTAGTGAGAGACCTTAGTGAGAGAGCTGTGGGAAAAATAAACACCATATGAACTAACATTGCAGAGAGAGGGGAGTACTTCCTAAGGGAGCTGACAGTCTCTGGCCATTTTCCTCCCTGGGGATATTTGTCAGTTCTGAGTGAAGACTAGGAATCATGCTTGACTAGGAGGAGGGACTCTTGGTGCTTGTGTGGGGCTGGCTTGACAGATTATAAACTAGTGTAGAACTGAACACACAGGAGCATATGCTGATGCTTGGGTGATGCAGGAGGCTGGGAGACTTGGCCAGAGAGGCAGAGTGAAATATCCCAATTTCATGGTACTTAAGAGACAAAGTCCCACTAGGAGGAGGCATCCTGCCGTAAATACATGGCCAGTTACCCTCAAGGCATTTCTTAAATACTGAAGCTGACTGGGATCAGAGGGCAAAAAGCTCAACTCAAAACCTCTGAAGAGCAGAACTGACTCTGAAGAGCCAAAGAGCCCGAGATCCAGCAGGCTTTTAACCAAAAGCCAGGAGGGCCACACTTGAGGAACAGGGACAAAAAGGATCCCTATCTGAGTTGAAGTGATCTGCCAATTTCATGGAGGATGACATTACCTGAAACCTCTGAATTCTTTTATATACAATGTTTGGCATGCAATTAAAATTACAAAATTTGTGAAGGGGCAGGAAAATATGGTCAATAACCAAGAGAAAAAGCAGACAATATGAGCAAAGCCACAGATGGTTGATATACTTGAGTTAACTGACAAGGACTCTAAGAATAATTATGATTAATAAGTTAAACAAAATACAAAAAAATGGAAAAACATGAAAAGATAGAGAAATTCAACAGAGGTAGGATCTACTAGAAAGAATCAAAAGCACATTCTAGAAATGAAAAGGACACTATCTGAAATGAAGAACACTTTGGGTGAGTTTTACAGGCAGAACACAGCAAAGAAAGACTTAATCTATTTGAGGGCAGGTCAATAAAAATGATCCAAATTGAAACAGAAAAAATCATGGAAGAAAAAAAATGGGGCAAAAGAGACATGTGGGGCATAGACAAGCAGTCTAACATATTTATAATTGGAGACGGTGGGGATAGAGAATGGGGCAGAAAAAATATTTAAAAGATTTAAAAGACAAGTGCAACTTAAGTAAAATAAAAGAAAATTATACATAGGTATATCATAGTCAAACTGATTAAAACCAAAAATTAAAAAACATTTTAGGCTGGGTGTGATGGCTCACACCTGTAATCCCAGCACTTTGGGAGGCCAAGGTGGCAGGATCATTTGAGGTCAGAAGTTCAAAATCAGTCTGGGCAACATAGTTGGATCCTGCCTCTATAGGAAAAAAAAAAAAAATTAGTTGGGCATCCCATAGCTGGCATTCTTGTAGTCCAAGCTACTTGGGAGGCTGAGGCGGGAGCTCAGGAGAGTGAAGTTGCAGTGAGCTATGATCACACCACTGCATTCCAGCCTGGATGAAAGAGGGAGAACGTGACTCTATTATAAAAATACATTTTATTTTATTTTTTGAGACTAAGTCTTGCTCTATTGCCCAGGCTGGAGTGCAGTGGCACAGTCTAGGCTCACTGCAACCTCTGCCTCCCAGATTCAAGCGATTCTCCTGCCTCAGCCTCCCAAGCAGCTGTGGCTACAGGCACGTGCCACCACACCTGGCTAATTTTTGTATTTTTAGTAGAGATGAGGTTTCACCAAGTTGGTCAGGCTGGTCTCAAACCCCTGACCTTGTGATCTGCCTGCCTCAGCCTCCCAAAGTGCTGGGATTAAAGGCATGAGCCACCGCGCCTGGCCCAAAACTACATTTTATACAAAGGAAAAAATATACTTTACCATCAAAAGTACAACAGTAAGACCAACTGCAGTCTTTTTAACAGAAATTATGAAAAATAAATAGAATGACACTTCAAACTGCTGAAAAAAAGAAACAAAAAGGTGTTGCTAATGATTTTACCCACACCAAAAATGGGTTTGTTGTCCACCATCTCATGCTCAGGACTATTTGTGGGTCCTCTGCAACACTCTTCGGTATCCTGAGATGTCTTCCTCATACCCCTCTATATTGTAGGATTTCAGGCTTCACAGTTCTGTGGTGTCAAGATCACCTATGCCACGTTATGTATACTGTAGCTTTATACTCCTTTAAAGTGACCTTTAGTTTTATTCACTGGCTTTAATCTGCAATCAAATCAAAATGTTAATGTAATCCCATCAGGAGTTTGGCATTCCATTGACTATTAGCAACAGCTCTCTGCCTATGTATTAGGAACATAATTTGTATTAGATGCTTCTTTTCTGATTTTTTTGGTAAAATAGTGTTGATGTCCTAGTGGTTAGAGAAATGTTTCATGCCTTACAAATGTTAGATTTGGAGTTCAGTCACAAATGATATATCCTGTATGTCACTTAAGAATTTAAATGAAGCAGTTCAATAATATAAGAATCAGTGCCATCACTAGGTTGTAGGTTCCATTCACTATGATTTAACATATCTAAGCAGTGACTGAGAAGGCTTGTAAAACGTGTGTCTTCAATAATCCCATAGATTCATCTGCAGAACACTGAGAACTTACTGTGGCTAATGTGCTCTTTCTGGTCTATCTATGGTATTCAGAATGATAATCCAGTCATTTTTTAAAATATGCCTCACCTCTCTCGGAACTAAAGAGACACCATCCAGCAACAGAGGAATAATCCTTGATGATTAGGATAAACCAGTTGCCTCTCCTGGTCCCTCAAATATTCCATTGAACTCCCACATATCTAATTCTCAAACTGCTCAAATACCCTATTGATATGGTTTGGTTCTGAGTCCACACCCAAATCTCATCTCGAATTGTAATCCCCACATGTGGAGGGAGGGACCTGTAATCCCCACATTTTGAGGGAGGGAGGTGATTGGATCATGGGGGCGGTTTCCCTATGCTGTTCTTGTGATAGTGAGTTCTCATGAGATCTGATGGTTTTATAAGTGTCTGGCATTTCCCCTGCTTGCATTTTTCCCTCTCCTGCCACCATGTGAAGAGGGTCCTTGCTTCCTCTTCACCTTCCACCATGATTGTAAGTCTCCTGAGGCCTCCCCAGCCATCCAAACTGTGAGTCAATTAAACCTGTTTCCTTTATAAATTACCTGGCCTCAGGTAGTATTGTTATAGCAGTGTGAGAACGGACAATACACCTGTGTTTTTTGTTTTGTTTCAGGACACTAGTTCCTGGCATGGGCATCTTTGGACACCTAGTACTTTTTTTTCCCCTGGCTCCCGCTAGGGACTAGAATCCATTCTTTTCTCCGCCTTGGTTCCCTTGTACTAATTTCCTTTATGACGGAGCCTACATCTAAAATATTTAACATCTCTGCTCTGCTCTACCAAATGCTGCCACTAGCCCTCATGTCTAGGTTAGAGGTCCTTCCAGGTTTCACATTCTGCCCTGGCTTTGGACTAGATTACTTATTACTCTGTTTAACTCTGTCTCTTGTTTTTCAGCCCAACTTTTTTCTTGTTGTAGGAGCCCTACAAATGGGCAGCTTTCAAATATTTGTCCATTTTACGTATCCTTGTGGAACTTCACCCCGTATATGTGCAGCTTAGGAATCAGTAAGGTCTCAAGAGCACTCTTCTGTAGATTCCTGTAGCTCTTTCTCCACATAGCTTCCTCTAGGCACTTATCCCACAACTTCCATCCACCACGGTCTGTCGGGACCATGAGTGTTTTCTCCTAAACTCAGTGAGACCACTGAGCTCTGTTTGGGTTTCTCCTTCCTCCACCTGTAGCCTGGGAGTTTCCTGTAGTCAGAAGCCACAGCATTCACAGGACTCACTTTATTTGCTTCTGTTTTCTCAAGAACCACTGTCCTGGGCTGCCTGTTATCCAATACCTAAAAATAGTTGTTTCATGTATTTTTTTCAGTTTTGTTGTTTGATTTGGGAAGACAAGTCTAATTCTTACTTCATCATGGCCAAAAGCAGAATTCCAGTTTATAATCTCATTTAAATCTCTCTTCTAACTGTAGTTAAGTGTGTCTTTCTAATACTCTTTATTTATTCTTTCTTTTTTTTCTTAGTTTCACTGAAGGTCATTCATTTTGTTAATTCTTTTCAAAGAACCACATGTTATCCAAGTTCTTCATTTCAAATGTATTGATATTTAGTTGGATTTATTTCTATGTAAACAAATTTCTTTTTTCCTCATTCTTGCTTCTATCTCATACCTTTTAATGGTGGTCATTTTACTCTATATAAATAAATTTATATATTTACATATATTTATATATAAATGATACAGAAATTTTATTAGTGGTACACTCAATATCTGTCTTAAAATATCTATCTTGCCCTCATTTTTGAAAGATATTTTTGCTGTTCATGCAATTTTTTTGTTTGTTTTTTTTGTTTGTTTTTGAGACAGAGTCTCTCTCTGTAGCCCAGGCCAGAGTGCAGTGGCACAATCTCAGCTCACTGCGTCCTCCGCCTTCTGAGTTCAAGCTATTCTCCTGCCTCAGCCTCCCGAGTAGCTGGGATTACAGGCATGCACCACGATGTCCAGCTAATTTTTAAATTTTTAGTAGAGACAGGGTTACACCGTGTTGGCTGGGCTGGTTTTGAACACCTGACCTCAAGTGATCCACCCACCTTGGCCTCCCAAAGTGCTGAGATTACAGACGTGAGCCACTGCGCCTGGCCTATTCATGAAATTTTAAATGAACAATTATAGGCTAATCAGAATTCTATTGTCTCATGGCTTTTATCATTTCCCTTGAGTCTGTTATCAATCTGTTTTGTTCCTAGGCTATGTCCTTTCTCTTTGACTGCTTTTTAGATCTTATCTTTGTTTTTAGTGTTGTTCAGTTTCAATACAGTGTGTCCAGGTCTAGAATTCTTTTTATTCATCCTACCTGGTATATATTGTATTTCCTTTATTGATATATGTATTTTATAATATTCTTAGTTGTTTTTTCTTCAAATGTAGTCTTTTCTCCATTTTAAAATTCTTTCTTAGGACTCCTATTATTTACAAATTAGATCTTCTTATCCTATTGTCAATATATCTTAACCTCTATTTTGCATTATTCATCTCCCAATATTTTGGAGCTGTATTTCTAGTGGCTTTTTAATATCTACTTTCCAGTTCACTAATTCTTTCTTTGGTTTTGTTTGTCTGTTTTATCTATCCATTGAGTTTTAAAATTTCTATAGTTGATAGTTGTTATTTCTATTTGGTTCTTTTTGAAATTTACTTGGTCATTTTTGATAGTCTGGTGTTGGCTTAGTTTTGTGATGTGTATCCTTTGTTTTTTTTTTGTTACTTTATATATATTTTATCTCTTGTTTTATATGTATTATCTGGGAATTATATTTACCCAAACTACTTAGTATCTATTTGTTGCTTCTGCTGACTCTCACTCAGCATGGCTTATTTCCTGTATATTTGGGCATCTTTTATTATGACCTAATTTTTGCTTGATCTTTATTTGTGGAATCCTTGGGGTCTACACTGACGAAGGTTTTTGTGTTTTTTTGAGACAGGGTCTCACTCTGTCACCCAGGCTGGAGTGCAGTGATGCAATCATAGCTCACTGCAGCCTCAATCTCCTGGGCTCCAGCGATCCTCCCACCTCAGACTCCCAAATAGCTGAGACTACAGGCACAAGCCACCACATCTGGCTAATTTAAATTTTTTTTTTTTTTTTATAGAGTTAGGGTCTTGCCATGTTGTCCAGGCTGGTCTCAAATTCCTGGGCTCAAATGATTCTCCCACCTTGGCCTCCCATAGTGCTGGGATTACAGGTATGAGCCACTGTTGGATGCTTTTACTAAAAAAGAATTATTTAAAAAGAATTTTAGTTTGCTTCTCTTGGGAGCCAGGGATACGACTATCTGGGGTCATTTTATCCCCCTTTAGTGGCCTGGCTTAATGAAGAGTCTCAGGCTTAGCTTCTCCACCTTGTATACTGTTTATCTAATCTGTTTGATAAGTTAGGACTTCCTCATTGCCTATTACATAGTAGGTATTACAAAGGTATTTGATTAAAAACCATTGAGTAGTTCAGTGTGCCTTTAAGCTTGAAGTTATGCAGAAAGCAGAATTATTCTCATGCTACCTCATGAGAAGCTTAGGTTCAGAATGAGAAGTGATGATGAGTTGGCAGCTGAAAAGCTGTGGGAGTAAGACTCAATATTCAATTATTTAAAAAATCAATAAAGAAAAAATAATGTACATTACCTTTCCTTCCATTAGAAATTAAAAGAGTATTTTTGGCAAGAGTCAAATAGTAACCTCTTTTTTTCAAACACAGACTGGAATGTGTTTCATCCCTTTGGTCTATAAAAGTTTTTCTTTCTGGTTTCAACCAATAGACTGTACTTTATTTCCTGACTTTAAAAAGTGGCATTTACTATGTCTCCTAAAATTCCTTGCAGTTTACAATTTGCTTTTACAATGATTTCTAAAGTATTCTCAGTTATTTCATATGAGACATTTGTTAGGAGATTCAAGCCATTAACAAACTTGGTTGCTGTATGATTGGAAGAATTGGTTTCAGATTTCTGAGATTATAGAAAGAGATTCTGAGATAATGTGAGTGACCCTAAAAAGTCATTTCCATGTATCACAACTCCAAAATGTAAGAAAATCGCATATATTTTAAAATATATACTTAACCTGAAGAAGACTAAAGCTAAATACATAGGGAAACCTCTTTTTAGCTAAAGATGACCTCTGATAACAAACTTACCATTTTGCAACCTGCCAGTCAGGCAGACACTGAGTACTTGCTGTGTGCCTAACAGTATTGTGAAAGGTGCCTTATTTGAGACTTATAACTAGGAGTGAATTTTATAATCATCTGTGTAGTCTATTACAAGCATCTTAAGGACAAGAGTAAGATCTGTTCATTCTTAGGCCTTTGCCACTGTATCTGTAATTCTGCTATGAGGTTATAAGAACCAGAACTATTGGGGCAGTTAGAGAAAAAGACTAGATATTACTTAAAAGAATAAAAATAGGCTGGGCGCGGTGGCTCATGCCTGTAATCCCAGCACTGTGGGAAACCGAGGTGGGCAGTTTGCCTGAGGCCAGGAGTTCGAGACCAGCCTGGCCAACATGGTGAAACCCCGTCTCTACTAAAAATACAAAAATTAGTCAGGTGTGGTGGCACGTGCCTGTGATCCCAGCTACTTGGGAGGCTGAGGCATGGGAATCACTTGAGCACGGGAGGTAGAGGTTGCAGTGAGCCAAGATGGTGTCACTGCACTCCAACCTGGGTGATACAGCGAGACTCTGTCTCAAATAAATAAATAAATGTTAAAAAGAAGGCACACAGTTCTGGGACCTCTCTGTCTTACTAGTATGATATCTGATATAACATACGCTCTGTATACTTCCAGAACAAATTCAATTCGACAAGACTGCCCAAGTCCCTGATTTCCAGGAGATTTGGGGAGATAGAAAAGACTTACAACAAAACCATTAAACAGCAGCAGAAAGCAGTGTATTAAGTAAAAACATGTGATTCTGAAAGTACATGCCACAGAAGTTGATTGAACGAGATCACTGTGGGTTAAGGTAGAAGGAGAACCTTTCATAAGATGTTATGAGTTAATTTGGGTGGGGAGGAGGGCATTGGGGAAGAAAAATGAGAATGAGTAAAGGCAGGGAGGCAGGAAACATATTATCTTGTTGAGAAACAGAGGGAAAAATAGTCTGTCTACGGTAAAATGTTTGAGTAGGGAGTAGCTAGACATGGCACTGGCGAGGTAAGAGAGCACAGATTATGAAAGACCTTAAAATTTCAATGGACTCTAAGCTTTTTGTGGGCATATATCATGTCTGTTTTGTTCACCATGGTAACCCTAGTATCTACCCTAGAGACTGGTACATAGTATGTGTTCAATAAAATTTTGCTGGATGAATTAATTGCTTGGATGAAGACACTTTGAAATGTTGAGTCTGTATCTGGAGATTAGTGAGGACCCACTAGAGGTTTTGGAGTATAACTTCATAGTAGAACATGAACTATGTCATGTTATAAATAGAAAAATTATTCTCAAGGTAATGGGCAAAATAAACCTGGAGGGTGGGTGGTAGGGAGGCAGTGGAGGCTGGAGGCTGGATGTAGGCAGGGCAACCAGGCTATTCCTGTGATCGTGCTTTAGGTGAGAAAGGTTAAGAGTGGAATGAGGATAGTGGGAGAGGAGAGTTGTTGTGAGATTGAAGCAGCTGAATTGTGATTCACTGGCAAGTTTTCTGCCTAAAAGACAGTGAAAGAGATGTTGTCAAGATGGATAAATAATGAGTTGATTTTTGTAGTTGGCATTTGAATCTGAGAATTTCTATTCGCATTACAAATCTTTTTTCTAGTATTTCCTTTCCCACATGATCATTTGGTTGGGTTTTTTTTTTAACAATGTTCAATTATCCATCAATTATTTTTTCTGAAAGAATTATGTTCACCTATTTTTTAATATTTCTGAATTGTCAGAACTATTATACAATTCCCATCACATCAGGATGGATTTGGGCAGTGCCAACACAGAAACAACTAGAACATCTCTCTTTCTTTTCCTTCCTTCCTTCCTTTCTTTCTTTCTTTCTTTCTTTCTTTCTTTCTTTCTTTCTTTCTTTCTTTTCTTTCTTTCTTTTCTTTCTTTCTTTCTTTCTTTCTTTCTTTCTTTCTTTCTTTCTTTCTTTCTTTCTTCTTTCTTTCTCTTTTTCTCTTTCTTTTTCTTTCTTTCTTCTCTCGATGGAGTCTTGCTCTGTCACCCAGGCTGGAGTGCAGTGCCGTGATCTCGGCTCACTGCATCCTTCACCTCAAGCGATTCTCATACCTCAACCGCCCGAGTAGCTGGGATTACAAGCGCCAGTCACCAAGCCCTGCTAATTTTTTTTTTTTTTTTTTTTTTTAGTAGAGACAGTGTTTCACCATGTTGGCCAGGCTGGTTTTGAACTCCTGACCTCAAGTGATCCGTCCGCCTCAGCCTCCCAAAGTGCTGGGATTACACGAGTGAGCCACCACACCTGGCCGTAGAACATCTGTTTTGAGAGTGCACAGAGGAAGAGAGGACAGGGCGTGAGAGTGGAATCCCACCTTTTTAGTTAGAATTTCTGGATCTGGTGGCTTTTTGTTATGTTGCTTGTTGGCATCAAGCGCTAGTTGATAATCCTCCAGGGTACTAAGAGGTTTTTCTTGTATTTTTTCCTTTTTATCCTGACATAGAAAAAGGGGATTTTTTCAGAGTGGTCACCAGCCCGGCCCAGGCCCGACCCCTCAGAGTTGATGCAGTAAATCAAGTGTATGCACAGACCTGCCTTGAGTGTCTGTTGGCTCAAGACCGGGTGCTGGGTGGGGGGACCCTGACGCCCAGCGCTGACTCGAGGGTCGCTGGAGGAAAAGTCCCGCCCCATCCCACCCCGCCCATAGGCTTTCCGAGAGCCCGGCCGACTCGGAGGGGCTGGTGGGTCGGTCCCCGCGTGTGGACTGCGCGCTGAGCCCCCTCAGGCGACCGTGGTCTTCGCTCTCCTGTCAAGGGCATCACTTAGGGGAAGGAACGAACGGCCCTTTCTTGCTTTTTCTCTCTGGGACCAAAGCAGAGCGCTGGAGAGCCATTCGGAGCACCCACGTTATTTTTCCTCTTACTAAGAAGCCGGGCGGGGAGAGGGGAGGACGCAGACCCTCGTTCCTCGCGGACAGAGCCCCGCCCGGCGCCGCGGCAGAGCGGCTGCTGGACCCGGGTGGGCCCCGGCGGCTCGGGGCGGGGGAGGCGCGCCCCGCCCAGCGCGGCCGCTGGTGTCAGCGTTGCCGCGCCCGGCGGGTCCCTGCGGCCGCTACGTCCCCGCCCGTCGGCCTTGCTGCGCGGAGGGGGCGGCCAGGTGTCCTGCGGCCGGCGTCCCCGCACCGGGAGCTGGAGGGAGCCGGGGCCGGGCGGGCGCTCCGGGGCTGCCTTCCTCCCCGCGCCCTGCGGGGCTGTCCAACGCCTTCCAGCTCCGGCTCCCGCTGCCTGCACCATGTCCGCCAGAGGTGAGTGGGGACCAGGTGGGCACCGTCCACTGACCCCGGCGGGCCGAACAGGTGCGGGAGGGCGGGGGGGCTGCGACAGCCGCGCCGGCCCCAGCCCGGCCTGAAACTTTGGCAGCGGATCCCCGGGCTCGGGGCTGCCGGGGGCCGGGGACCGGGGGCAGGGGAAGGAAGCCCTCGCCCTTGACCTTGATCCCCGGATGTGGGCGAGCCCAAGGGCCAAAGTCGGCGCCCGGCTCACCTGTGCCCGCCGCGCGTCTGGGCTGGGAGGCGTGGGGGATGGGCTCGCGCTGGCTGCCCTGCCGGGAGCTGTGGAAGGGCTGGCCAGGAGGGAGGAAGAGGTATTTTTTCCTCCTTTTTAGTTACCATTTTGCAGCTCGGCTGTGGAAGAAATCCAGGGCTTGATGCAGCACGATTTAAAGCTGCAGTGCTTACACCCCATTAAAAAAAAAAAAAAGTAAATTCCCCACATGTACTCCCCTCTGCTTGAATCTCCCCTTCCACTCCCCACCCATTTTCTTTCTGGAGTAAAACAATTACTGCAGGTGAAATGGGTGGAAGAAAAAAAAATCAGAATTGCTTTTCAGGCAAGAATAAAGGGAATGTATTTCTTGCCATCTGGAGCCAGCGACGATGCTGGGGAGAGTGGGTTAGTCATAGCTCAGTGGCTGCTAGTATGAGTGAAATATTAAAGAGATCAAGTCATTGTGCAGCTTGCGAGCAATTAAAATGAAGTGAATTGGTTGCTTTGCCATAAGCATTTAAGGAAAATATTGATTATTTTTAGAAAGTGTATTTGCAAAGCAGTAAGTGCCACCCCTTTTGATACCCTGAAGGCAACCTGTAAGAGGAGTTGCAGAGTTGTTTTTTTTTTAAACTCCGAATCTTTAATCCTGCTTTTTGGAAGGAGTTTAGGAATTTGATAACATGTGTTGGATAATTAAGCGCTGCTTTTCAGAGTTCATCCTGGGGCATATAATGAATAGAGTAATCTCTATCCAGAATGTTTTAATTCCTTTTCGAGCAATCTGATCTTTGTTGATGATTGCTTTGGCGATATGGTTGGTTGGATCTGTATCTAGAAATGGGGTGGAAAGGGCTTGGTGGAATGACAGAATTTATATTGTAGATACCAGGGTGCAGAGGTGACATAAGGCTCTGAGATACTACCTGCCTATTCATGCCTAATTATTCATGTATATTAGAGAAGGAAAAAAGAGCATGGAACAGATAACACCATAAGGGACTTGGTGTGTATATGGATGGAGTCATAACAATCTCTGAACTATGTTCTAAGACTGAAGCTTTGGGTGCTGACCGCTGTCGTAAGTACCACAAGGAACATATGGAGAATATCTCTTATAAGTTGTAAATCTCTCTGAGGTCAGAGTCCACTTCTGATTCAGCTTTACAGCACCCAAACCTGTTAGTGCAGAACCTTGCACACTGTAGGGGCCAAGTAACTATGTGGAATCTTGGTATGCCCTAGGAAGCATCAAGTTTGTTAGGCCGTCACACCAATTTCATTTAGTCTCTGGCCCCTCCTATTGCAGGGTCTCTGGGGTTTATCTGAGGATGTGAAATGAAGATGGCCCCAGAGATTCTAAGGGGCTCTAAGCCCTGGAATGGGGCTGAGTTCTCAAACATTTCTTCTTCAACCCAGTTTCAAGCAGGATGATTTGGAGTCAGCTATAGACATTTCATTCAGTTGTCTTATTTCCCCTTCAAACTTCATGTTGGTAATCTTGCATTTAACAGTTAGAAGTCTGACTAATCTTGTAGAGGGAAAAATATCTATAATAATAAATATCAGTTATTGTATGTTTATTATGTGTCAGGTACTTTACATGTGTTACATTATTTAATCCTCACAATGACTCAGTCAAGTAGCTATTGTTATTACCTCTCCATTTTACAGATGAAGGAATCGAGGTTTTGAGAGATTATAAAATTAGCCTGAGCTAAGCTTGGTAAATGGCAGATCATGATTTCTACCCAAGTCTGTCTGATTCTAATCACATCCACTTTATTTTACTACTTCTGTTATTAGTCCTTCAAATATTGTAATAGACATCACAATCATTGATTTGCTAAGAAGAGAGAGAGAATGGCCTAGACATGGCATTTAAAGGAAATAGCCTTGGTAAGTAACTTGGAATTTAGAAACATCTTGGTAGGCATTTGGTAATGACAAAGTGTGGAAAACAAGGCCACTGATACTAGATGTTGTTAATTCGATATTCCTAGTTTTTTTCTTCCTATTACAGTGTTGAGAACCAGAACTTCCTAGATATTACCAAAGACTGCGGATTTTATGTCTCTTTTTATCCAGCACTTTTATTTATGTGAATTTGAAAAAAAATTCTAAAAGATTAGTAAAGTGCTTAGTAGTTACTGAGTTGAGCTTGTCTAGAAGTGTGTATATTTTTGTCATTAATTTTTATAAAAGATTTCAAAACTGTGGGCTTCACTGTGGTGTTCCGATTCCGTTATCTGCTCTTGTCTGTACTCCTGAGAGTGGAGATAAGCTTATAGGACCAGAAACTTAATGTGTCTACTTAAGTACCTAACTTATCAGTAGGAAGTCCTTTAGATCCTTGGAAAGATAAATGCTCTTGATTTTTAAAATGATCTCTACTTATTTGTAATTTCTAGGCTTGTAGGTTATGGTAGGAATACAATTTTTTTTTTTTTTTTTTTTTTTTTTTAGAGAGGGAGTCTCGCTCTGTCGCCCAGGCTGGAGTGCAGTGGCACGATCTTGGCTCACTGCAAGCTCTGCCTCCTGGGTTTGCACCATTCTCCTGCCTCAGCCTCCCTGGTAGCTGGGACTGCAGGCACCCGCCACCACGCCCGGCTAATTTTTGTATTTTTTTTTAGTAGAGACGGGGTTTCACCGCGTTAGCCAGGATGGTCTTGATCTCCTGACCTCGTGATCCACCCGCCTCGGCCTTCCAAAGTGCAGGGATTACAGGCGTGAGCCACCGCGCCCGGCCTTTTTTTTTTTTTAATAGTTGAAAATGGCCCGGTGCAGTGGCTCACACCTTTAATCCTATCACTTTGGGAGGCCGAGACGGGTGGAACAGGAGGTTAGGAGTTTGAGACCAGCCTGGCCAATATGGTGAAACCACATCTCTACTAAAAATACAAAAATTAGCTGGGCATGGTGGCGCATGCCTGTAGTCCCAGCTACTCAAGAGACTGAGGCAGGAGAATAGCTTGAACCCAGGGGGCGGAGGTTGCAGTGAGCTGAGATTATGCCAGACAGAGCGAGACTCCATCTCAAAAAAAAAAACAGAAAAGAAAAAAGTTGAAAACAGCCCCCCTTAAGGGGGCACAGAAGGGAGACAGGGGCTGGGGCTGCCTACCTCAGTCCCATTTGCTTGACTTACTTGTACTTGTGTCTCAGGTGTGCTGTCTGCCTGCTTGTGAGGTTCCCCTGTTCAAGCCTTTGGTGGGATCATGTGTTTGGGGGCCTTGTGGGAGGTCAGCTGCACTAGCTGCCCATGGCTGGGCAGGACATTTCCCAGCAAGGGCCAGAGGAGTTACTGTGTTTTCAGTCAGAATCGAATGTCAGAGCCAGCCAGCAGGGCTTCATCCTCTTGGGGATAACTCTGCTTAGCAGATCAGGTCCTGGATAACTTGCTTGTATTTTTTTAATTAAATGTCCCTGGTTGGTTTAAAAAAAGGAAAAGAAAACAATGAAATCCATTGGCCGGGTGCGGCGGCTCACGCCTGTAATCCTAGAACTTTAGGAGGCTGAGGCGGATGGATCACTTGAGGCCAGGAGTTCAAGACCAGCCTGGCCAACATGGTGAAACCCCATCACTCTTAAAAATACAAAAATTAGCCGGGCATGGTGGCGCATGCCTGTAATCCCAGATACTCGGGAGGCTGAGGCACGAGAATCACTGATATTGCGCCTTTGCACTCCAGCTTGGGTGACAGCCTGAGACTCTATCTCAAGCAAACAAACAAATAAATCAATTGAATCTCATAAGAAAAGCAACTTTATTTTTAAAATTTTCAGAGAAAAGTATTAAAATCCAGTTTTCTATTCAAACTAACAATTAAAAGCATTCTTTAGTTTTATGATAGAGCAAGCTAAGACATTCCCATCTTGTGGTATTTTAGGATACTCTCATCAAAGACTTGTAACTTGGGTTGTATTTTTCCACTAGAGACCAAAATGGATCCATTGTATTTTGATTTTTGAATTACCAGCTAGAGGAAATTATAACACTTAGAATAGAGTTTCCACACCTGGGGAGAATTGTCTAGGCAACCTTTTAAAAATATAGATTCCCAGGCCTCATTCCAGATCTAATGGTTTCTAAACACTAAAGATAGAGTCCCAAAAAATGTGAAAAGTGATTCTAAGGACCATTAGATTACAGTGGTGTCCCATTATGGCAGGATCATAAGACTCATCTGAAGTATTTATCAAAGGTACTGATACAAAGCCTCTGCTTCAGAGCTACTAAATCAGAATATTCAGGTTAGGCCTGGGCATCTGCATTTTTAATAAGCCCCAGTTAATTCTTATGTATAGGCAGACTTGGAAGCCATTGAGTTAGAGCTTATTTTCTCTAATGCAGGGTCTGGATCATCCTGCATGCTTTCAAAAAAGCTATTTTTAAGTTCTAAAAGTAATATATTAAAATCCACTATCAGGTTGGGTACAGTGGTTCATGCCTCTAATCCCAGCACTTTGGGAGGCCAAGGCAGCTTGAGGCTAGGGTTCAAGACCCGCCTGGCCAGCATGGTGAAACCCCATATCTACTAAAAAAAAAGTACAAAACTTAGGTGGCATGGCGTTGTGCACCTGTAGTCCCAGCTACTTGGGGGCTGAGGCAGGAGAATTGCTTGAACCTGGGATGTGGAGGTTGCAGTGAGCCAAGATCATGTCACTGCACTCCAGCCTGGTCAACTGTCTCAAAAAAAAAAAAATCACTATCAATGTATTAATACAACAAAACTATGTTAACATACCTATATAATAAAATATTAAATTATAAATTAATACAGTATATTTAAATTCAAACAGGCTGGAATTATACAAAGTTAAAAATGAAAATCTCCTATTTTCTCCCTTCCTATCAAATCCTCAGAATTAATGGCAAACAGTGCATCCCATAAACCCTTCCAGACAATTTCCTATCTGGTTAGCTTTCGGTCCAATTCAATAAATCGTAAATACATACACCATGTAAGACACATGCAGAAAACAAGCACTTTACAAATAAGCAATCACTTGATGAAACTGCTGGCTTTTCAGAAGCTTGAGTCATGAGGAAAAAGGCCCAGGTGTGTGTGGATAGATTCCATTGCACTGGCAGGGAAATAACTCATGTGTGCTGTCGAAATCTTAGACCAGTTTTGCTAACGTTGTTTTCAGAATTTCCACAAAATTGGAAGCAACCTAACTGCTCATCCACTGGGGGAATGAGTGACCAGATTGTGGTGCATACATGTGGACTATTACACAGTTATTAGAAAGAGTGAGTGAGACCCATATGCACTGGTCTGGAGGGATGGCCATGATACACTGTTAAGTGAAAAGAGTGTGTTTTAGAATAAAATCTATGTCATATATGATCCCAGTTTTGTAAATTGAGAAAAATCCCTATGTGTGCATATGTGTGTGTTCCACGAGCAGAGAAAAAATCATAGAACAATGCATAACAAGCATTTAGCAGTGGCTACCTCAAAGGTAAGGGTGAGGAGGGGAGGTGGTTGGCTTTTCTTTGGCTTTATCTTTATGTGGTTTGGTAGTAAGTAAGAACAGGTTTAATAGATTGAGAGAAAAATCCAATAAAGGAAAAATGTCCACTTAATCCCTACTCATTCATTTCACTTACTGGAGTCAGGGACATAGATTTTTATTCATTTATCTGATGAACATTTATTGAATACTTGTTACATGCCAGCAATTAGTTAATAAGGCTCAGTATATACCCTCAAGGAGCTCACAGTTTTATGGGGAAGACAAATACACACATATTTATAAAAGGATATCCTGGCCAGGCACGGTGGCTCACGCCTGTAATCCCAGCACTTTGGGAGGCTGAGGCGGGTGGTTCACGAGGTCAGGCGATCGAGACCATCCTGGCCAACACAGTGAAACCCCGTCTCTACTAAAAATAAAATACAAAAAATTAGCTGGGCGTGGTGGTGGGCGCCTGTAGTTTCAGCTGCGCGGGAAGCTGAGGCAGGAGAATGGCGTGAACCCGGGAGGTGGAGCTTGTAGTGAGTGGAGATGTGCTACTGCACTCCAGCCTGGGTGACAGAGTAAGACTCTGTCTCAAAAAAAAAAAAAAAAAAAAAAAGGATGTCCTGAGTGGAGAGAGCAAGCGAGAGCGAAAGAGAGCATATGGGATAGAGAGAGAATTATGGTAATACCAAAGAGTGGTATTGAGTTAGCTAGCTGTGGGCGTGACAACCATATCAGGTGAGCCTTCTTAAAGAAAGTAGAGTTGTTTTCTTGGAGAATGAGTTGGACTTAGCCAGGTGAAAAAGAATAGGATGGAGGGAAGGCCTTTCCAAGGAAAAGGGTATGAAAAGAAGTAGCATGGTGAGCACTGAACCTAGGAAGCCTGTTGCTGCCAGATGACATGTTTTTCAGGGAGAGGAGAACCAGACCTCAGTGGAGTTGGGAGGTGGAGAGGGCACTTTGGGGAAAGGCTGAGGATGTAGGGATTTTCACTGACAAGGGCTTGCAGTTCCAGAGCACAGTGGAAGGTTGTCAGTGGTGAGAGATGTGCAGCGGGAAGGAAGAAACAGGGCAGAAAGGGATGAGAAGGGAGAGGAGGCCTCTGTCCTTCCCATGGCTGAGACTGCAGGAATGAAAGAGAGGGTCGTGCATGACAAGTTTGAAATGTCCTAACTTTGGCATGAGGAATTTGGTTGCAGACTGAGCCGAGAACCTGGGCAGTAGCAAGCTGGGGCAGAGAGGTGACAGGGGCTGCCATCTGCTTCCTCGAGTAGCAGCAAAGCTGTCTGCTAAGCATGGCTTGTTCATGGGGTTGGGGCCAGGGTTAGAATGTGGGCGGAGGGACAATAGGAGTCAGAACCACACTTTTTTTTTTTTTTTGCCGATTTCTTGAGCTTTGACGCCTATAGCAGGGCTTAAAATGTATTTGCTAGTTGATAAATGGGAGACTTCTCCTTCATTTCATCTTTCTTCTCTCTTACTTCTGCCCACCACTCTGGGCCTCTTGTCCCAAGCATCACTCTAGCTTTATCAGTTTCTTTCATGGTGATATTGTAAAGATTAGTGTACTAAGAGTTCTTATTTACTGTGATATGGGGGCCATTTTTCTGGCCTGTATCAACTACAGTTTCTCCTCTCTTTGAGTTACAGGGCTCCCAAGCAGTTTATTAAATTGAGGAAAGGAGAAACTATCTTTGAAAGCCAAGTTTAGCCATTATTAGATTTAGTATTTAATATCAAAACAGCAAAACACTACATTTCCTGGAAGTTCTTTTTTGCATTTAAAATAAATGGTTCTGATTCAATAAACAGATTTTTTTTACATGAGAGAGATCATTTTGGACATCAATATCTCACATGTGGGAGTGTCATATGTTTCAGCAAAGATTTTCAGAAGGTTGAATTGTTCCCACATTGTATCTGTGAACTGCATTATGTTTTGTTTTGTTTTTTTTTTTAATTTTTGGGAACTTGTGTAGACAAGCTTGAGTTAATCACACTTCTCAGATAATGGTTTACTATCATTGTCAGTCCATCAGGCCCTGCTGTGGTCTAATATATTGATTATTTTATCTCCATTATTTAATTTCATTACCTTTTCGCCATAGGCAACTATTCTTATACATTTGATGTATGTGTCCTTGAATTTGTAGTAAAACCAATTCTTGGACCAGTTCTTGAGCCATAAGCACTAAGTCAGTGTGTGTGTGTGTGTGTGTGTGTGTGTGTGTGAAGGAGAAATTTTCTTCTTATTGAGAATGGAATAGAAGGCAGTGGGATTGTAATTTATGTTAGATATAAAAGAGAGTTGACAATTAAGAAAAGATATGCTTTCTCTCTTCCCTCCTCCCCAAAACAGAACTGGCAACCATATATCTGAAAATATCTTAACAGCAAGCAAGACAACAATATAATAGACAGTGTTGAACTCTTAATCTGTCACCCTTTCTCACCGAGATTCAATCAGCTAGTATTTATTGAACCTCTCTCCTGCAGCATCCAGATTAATTTCAAATCCTGTCTATTCCTGGGCTGAGGATGCTAATATACTAATTAATGAAGTCATTTAACAAATAGTTATTGAGCCCTCTGCAGTAAGGATTGTCATGGTTTTTGGGTGGAAAAATATTAAAGGACATTAGAATTTGTGGTTAATTGAGGTTAGGACAAATGGGCTGATCGACATTTATGGCTCACATTTAAGTATATATTTACATATACTATATAAGTTATAATTCCACCTGGGATGCTTCTATCTAGGACAAATGTTAAACCTGCTGGGATGTGGGGACAATAGGTGTACACTGGGGCTATCCTAGGAAAATTGAGACTGTGGCCTTTCTAACTGGTAGTGTTTCTAGCCAACATGACTTACGGTGTCAGTGTATTCCTTGGCCTTAAAAGATCGACTTTTGATCAATAGCTGAATATCTGCCTGTAGTATTAGCTACTTTGTAGATTATCTACCTCAAAATTTAAACTTAAATCTTGGGCTGCCTATTTTGTCCCCTTCAATTCAGCACATTTTTGGGCTATTTTCCCAAATGGCAAGTTGGTGTGCTGAGGTATAATTACTATCAGAGACTAACAACATTTAGCATAAAGTCATATCAAAATAAAATTTTAGAATATTTGTTTTTTATTTCTTAGGTAATTCACATGATGATTTTATTCTATTGGGTTAAATTATCCAGATACAACTATTATGGGAAGGAAATGCTTAGTGCCTTTGGGACCTTCATTATCACGGGACAGGCTCTATTTTTTCTGGTTAATATAGTTTCACATAAGCTTTAAAATGTATAGTTTGGTTCACCTGTGGTTATCTTTGGACTCACAACATACTTGATTTTATGCCAATGTGCTAGAGATTTATCTTTTCCAGCATATTGTATGATTTTAATGGGAAATTTATCTAATTTGCATTTACCACTATAAGGAAATTGCCTGTTAAAAAATTAGTTTTGGATGGTAAATCCTTATTTAGTAGATGAACCTGTAAAAGCCTTTGTATTATTGAACCCTGCATTAAAATAAAAAAGCAGGAGTTGTGGGTCAAGCATGCAAAAATGATTTGCTGATTGATTGGAAATCATGTTGTTTTAGTTTTAGTACTTTGTTAGATAATTTTTATAGGCTTGCTTGTAGGAGGAAGAGCTGAACATGCATAATTATTATTATTCGTGTTTTAAGTAAACACAGTCCTTTCTTCTGTATGATGTGTTCTTTCTCCAGCTCTTTAACATTATTACTTTTGAGAATAATATTAGATGATGTATGTATAAATGAAGAAACTTTACCTGTGTTAGGGTCAATTTTTAAATAGTTATTCCTAAGAAAAATATCACATAATATATTTTTACTTTAGGCTGTGTCCAGGGTCTTTACTGATACTTTTCTTTCTCAACTTATTGGGAATTCATTTAAAAAACATCCACAACAGGGAAGCCACCAGAGAACTGAATGGTAACAATGAAGGGAAATGAGGACAATGAGGTAAACAGCTATTTCTGGCTTTTAGCTCCAAATAGGAATGAACAGAAGGAGAGGAGTCCCAGAGTCTGGGGGAAGGAGGGAGGGGACAGAGCCATAATTTTTAAAAGTCAAAAAAACGTAGAAAAGAGGTTTGGGGTTGGCAATCTCTAATGGATTCCAGGGAGAATTTTTTTGTTCTTGTTGTTCTGGTGTAAAACAAAGGAATCTTTATTTTGAATCACTTAAGCACTGAGTGAGTAATGAGCATGGGCATCAAGGATGGGTGAGTTTTTTTCACCAGTTCCTTGTGACTACTTATTTTAGGAGAATCTATTCTGTGGCTAGATGCTTTATATAAACTGTAGAATTGTAGTTGGCAAGAATGTATTCATTTCTTCAGTTATTCCATAAGTATGAGTTGAACACCTACTAAGTGGTCTAGGTGTTGGAATGTGATGACCACTTACCATATAAACATATGATACATGGTGTAAAGTACTGTGAAAAAAAATTAAAAAATAAATGGAGAATATTAGAGAGGTGAGAGGGTGGGGAAGGTGCTATTGCATATGGGGCGTTAATGGAAGGCTTCTTTGATAAAGCTACATTTCAGCAGAGACCTGAAGGAAGTGAGGGGTCACAAAGATATCTGGTAAAGAGTTTTTTAGGCAGTGAGATGAGCAATTCCAAGGACCTGAGAGCTGTCAGGACCAGCAGGCAGGCTTGTGTGGCTGGATCAGAGAGTAGGGAGAGGGATGGAGATGAAGTCAGAGAGGTAGCTGGGGGAAGGAGGGTGTCCAGCTGGTCCTTGAGACTGCTGTTATGATTTGAGTTCTTCCCAGAGTTAGACTGAGTGAGTTAGGTGAAAGTTCTGAGCAGAGTTGTGACATGATTTGATGTAGTTTAAAAGGATCATTCAGTCAACATGTAGATGGTAAGGCAAGGGTGGAAGCAAGAAGACCAGTTAGGAGGCTACTCTAATGGTCAAGATAAGAGAAGATGGTGGCTTGGACCAAATGGGAGGAGAGGAGGTGCTGAGAAGTTACTGGATTCTGGAAATGTTTCTAAGGAATTGCTTAGAGAACTTGCTAATGAGTTGGCAACATGAAGTAGAAGAAAGAGGGGAATCTTAGATCTCTCCAATTCTTTCAGCAACTGGGAGGATAGCATGTCATTTCTTGCAATGAGGAAGAGTATGCAGGTTTGGGGAGGAAATCAAGTATTTTGGACATTTGAAATGTCTCTTAGCCTTCTATGAAAATATTTATTATGCCTATTTTACAGATGAGAAAATGAGACATAAAGAAATGAAGAAACTTGCCTAAAATCATCATCTAGCTAATAAATGGTTGACTCAGGATTTAAATTCAGGTCTTGTTCATGCCAGAGGATGCTCTATTTACTGTTACAATGCTGCCTCTTTACATTCAACTGCAGTACATACCAGGAAAAGAATCTATCTATTTTTCATTTCTTAATTATTTATGGTTTCTCATTATGGGATAATTTTCTGCATTTTTAAACATGGCTTATGTTTAAGGAAGAAAAAGTAAACCATAATCACATTATTCCAAATTATACCATTTATCAACATTATCATTGTTAGCACTGCAAAAACACTACTGAAATATGAAGAAGCATGCTCTATGATTATGGCACTGAGTGCTTGGTATGAGCCAGGCTCAGGGGATCCTAGCTCCTTTCCTTATAGAGTTCCCAGAGTAATGAAGGTGAGAGACCTGTCTGCAGAAGTTGCACTACAACGTGACCAGTGGCATGATGGTGTTACATACAAGATGTTCAGGAGAACAGAGGAAGATACCAGTGCATCCTGATTGGATATGGGGCCAAGGAAGACTTTACAAAGCAAGTGATATTTAAATAGGGCCTTGAAGAACAAGTGGAATTTGCCAAATGGAGAAGTGGTTGAAAAGTATTCTAAGCACAGGAAATGGTGCTTGGAAATTTTTGAATTTACAAAATGGTAATTAAATATATTAAACATTAAGAATAAAACATCTGAAGTTAAATGTAACATGCAGACACAATATGAGGAAGAATTTTAAACTCTACTGAGAAACGTAAAAGATTCAAGTCATTGGAGAGACATACTAGGCTCTTGGATAATAAGACACAATATCGTAAAAATGTTCATCTCCCCTAAATCTCGGCATAAAAGAAATAAAATTGCAGTTAAAATGGCAACAAGGTCTGTTTTAGGGACATGGCAAAATGATACTATTTTTCATTTTGCAAAATGAAATATATGAAATCCAAAAACAAAGTGTAATTAAGGGAGATTAGGCCTATCAGATCTTAAAAAGCAATATGAAACTATATTAATTAAAAGAGTTTAGTGTTGGAAAAAATTAGACAGAGTAATGTCTAGTTATAGTGAACAAATGTGCATAGGATTTATTTATAGTAAAGGTAGCATTTAAAAATCAGTGTGAGAACAAAGATCCCCAGTAATTGATGTTGGAGCAACTAGCTAACTATTTAGAAAAGATAAATCTAGATCCTTTTCTTACTTCTTTTAGAACACACACACACACACACACACACACACTCACAAACACACTCACAATTCGTATGGATTAAATAATTAAGTATTTAATAAATGGATTTAATCCTATGGATTAAATAATTAAGTATAATAAATGAAACAATAGAAATCCTAGAAAAAAAATGGGTGAATTTATAACTGAGAGTGTCCCGACCTTCTAAACAGGATACAAAGCCTGAAAGTCATGAAATAAAAAGTAGATACATTTAACTATGCAAAAATAAGACTTCTCTGTGGTTAAAAAATACCACATTCAGCATTCTGGCTTGTGATTCTCACAAGGCCCCAGCAGAGCTGGCTTGAACCTGGCCACCTGCCCCAGGACAGTTAGGTCAGCAAATAACAGAGCAGAGCCAGAGACAGGTGTGGGATATGACTAAGGTGCCTTCAGAAAGCTCGGCAGATAATTGGACCGATAATGTCATGACATACCTGAGGACCTCACTGAAGTTTTACTCTCTGCACAAAGCCGGCTAGACAAGTACTGAGGGTGGTGTTCACTCATTCATGCCACAAACACATAGAGCTTTTCTTATTATTTTTCATTCCACAACCGGGAGAGCTTTTAGCACCACATGCATGAGGCACAGGAATGAGTGAGGTATAGTCCCTGCCTCAGAGAGTCCATATTGGACCTCCGCTTGGTATCTAGAATATTCAGAATTGGAAGGCCGTAGTCACTCCTGTTTTTTTCCTGCCTTCTAGAACATCAGTCCCCAACCTTTTTGGCACCAGGGACTGGTTTCGTGGAAGACAGTTTTTCCATGCACTGTGGTTGGGGAGGAATGGTTTCAGGATGAAACTGTCCCACCTCAGGAGATCATCAGGCATTAGATGTTCATAGGGAGCCCAACCCAGATCCTTCGCATGCACAGTTCACGGTAGGGTTTGCGTTCCCAGGAGAATCTGTTGCCGCTGATCTGACAGGAGGTGGCGCTCAGGCGGTAATGCTCGCTTGCCTGCTGCTCACCTCCTGCTGTGCGGCCCAGTTCCTAACAGGCCATGGACTGGCACCAGTCCGTGGCCCAGGGGCTGGGGACCCCTGTTCTAGAACATTCACACTCCTTAGGGTAGTCTGGCCTGAGGTTTTTGGACAACTGTAGGAATAACCTGCAGTTCTTAGTCATTTGCTGTCACCACTCAGGAATGACACTGTCACACCTTTACCATAGGAAAAAAACGGGATGCAGTGAGTGTGCTCTGCTCCTGGAAACTTGAAATGGACTGCCTGTCGGAAAGGAGGATAAAGAATCACTCGGGGCTGGACTAGACCTGGCAGCTTAATGAACTCGTTTATCTCAACCTTTTCTCTTTTCATAGCAAAGCTGCCTACAGTGATAAACACTAAAAGAAGGTATTTATGTGCTGGTGTTCAGAACATTTGATTTCAGTGAGCATTTTTATTAGTGTTTCTTGGAGATTAGCCTGCCCTGATTCTCTGAATTCCTTTGATTACATCAGAGCCTTGCTTTGGAGGCAACCTTTCCCCCTGATTCACTGCTAATAAACACACTTTGAACTTGGTCGTTGGACTCTGTTCTTCCTCTGATAACTACATTTCTTCCCACCGAAACTTTTTCATGTTAGCATCCAGCACACTGAACTGTAGGAGACATCTGTCTAGGTGGCCCCAGCCATGTCTAGACTGCATTCTGTGAAGCCAGGGACCAAATATTACATGTGTATTTCCAGATCCTTGTCCTGAAATGGAGTAGATATTTAATAAGCAATTATTGAAAGAATTGGGAGGAGAAAGGTTGCCATGTAAGAAATTCACAGTTTGCTGGAGTAGAAAGATTTATGCAAAGGGTGAAGGGGGTAGAATAGAAGGTACAGTCTACAAATTTCTCCGTTGTTTCAGTTGAATTCTGCTAAGTTAGACATGACCTAGAAGTTCATTTCCTTATAGGTTTGTGCTCTTAAAACTGACCAGTGGGCTGGGCACAGTGGCTCACGCCTGTAATCCCAGCACTTTGGAAGGCCAAGGCAGGCAGATCACTTGAGGTCAGGAGTTTGAGACCAGCCTGGCCAGTGGTGAAACTCTGCCTCTACTAAAAATACAAAAAAATTAGCCAAGCCTAGTGGCGTGTGCCTATAGTCCCAGCTACTCGGGAGGCTGAGACAGGAGAATCACTTGAACCTGGGAGGTGGAAGTTGCAGTGAGCCAAGATTGTGCCATTGCAATCCAGCCTGGGCTACAGAGCATGACTCCATCTCATCTCAAAAAACAAAACAAACAAACAAAAAAAACAAACTGACCAGAGAAACAGTTGTGTTTTTTCAGCTTGGACAATGCAGGTTCTAACCTTGTTCGTTGTGTTCGTTGGTGGGCTGGGTTCTTTATCCAAGTAGAAATTTGTAATAAGCACTGTTAAAAAGTTTCTGGAGATTCCATGTACAGAAAAGTTATGAATATACAATATAAGTAGAAAATGAATCCATTTATCTATCTATAAAACTACTATCTCCTAACCCACCTACTGAAAAGAAAAAAAAACTGCTTTGCCTTTTCACATATATGTTGAGATCTTTCTATATTAGTATGTGCAGACATCGCTCATGTTTTATGACTGCATAACGTTCAATCACATGGCTATAGCATACCTGATTTAATAGTCCCTTATTGATAGATTCTTTGCTCATTTGTTTTTATAGACAATGCTGTACTGAATGTCTTTGTGCATATATCTTGAGGTTTTTAGAGCATAGCTGTAAGTATTAGTCTGTAACTTTTAATGAGCTTTACTGGTGGTTCAGAAATAATGGAAAGAGCATGGTGCACAAAATTCCTCAAACGCCCCTCTATGGCTGTCTTGCCCTACGCTCTTTTCGTGTGCCATCTCCTGTTTTGCTCCCAAGCAGTCTCTGCCTTGCTGGGAGCAGCTTATTTCTCGAGCACTATAAAATATTATAGATGATTCCTTTGTTTTTACCAAGGGAGAGACCACTTCTATACCAGAGAAAAAAGAATATTGACTCCCCCTCACTTCATTTAAAGCCAACCTCATTGCCTGTTACAGGATTAATTTTTTCCAGAATGATGGACAGCGAGAGATCTATGGCTTTTAGGTCAAAACAATTACAATATAGGCTGATGCTGGTATATTTCCCAAAGGCTGGATTATTTATTCTTATTCACAGCCACTTGTTGCCCTCAGTTAAAAATTGAAACCTGTTGGACGCATATGTTCATTGCAGCACTATTTACAATAGCAAAGACATGGAATCAACCCAAATGCCCGTCAATGATAAACTGGATAAAGACAGTGTGGTACATATACACCATGGAATACTGTGCAGCCATAAAAAGGAATGAGATCATGTCCTTTTCAGGGACATAGATGGAGCTGGAAGCCATTATCCTCAGCAAACTAACTTAGGAACAGAAAACCAAATACTGCATGTTCTCACTTATAAGTGGGAGCTGAACAATGAGAACACATGGACACAGGGAGGGGAACAACACACACTGGGGCCTGTTGGCAGGTGGGGTTGGGGGAGGAAGAGCTTTAGGAAAAATAGCTAATGCATGTTGGGCTTAACGCCTAGGTGATGGGTTGGTAGGTGCAGCAAACCACTGTGGAGCCCATTTACCCACGTAACAAACCTGCACGTCCTGCACGTTTACCCCGGAACTTAAAATAAACATAAAAATAAAAATAAATGAAACCTGAGAATTCATTCTTTTTAAGGTTGCATCCAAAGGTCCCTACTTAAAAATAATCAAAATGGCACATACTTAACAGGGGCCAGTACGTTCTAGTGGAAAGAGTTGGACAAGGAGTTAGGAGACTTGAGTTCTAGCTTGAGCTCTTCTCCTCCAGCTGTGTGGTCATGGACACACCATACAACAGAGTGCCCTCTGGGACCTGCATTCCCCATCCCTAGTCCCCTCTATTCCTTAGATGACCTCAGAAGACTCTTCCACTTATAAGACCTGAAACTAAAAATGAATTTTCAGATCAGATGACTCAATTTTACTTTGACTCAATTCCTGTAATGCATCATCTTGGCTGGAGTTCCAGTAGACAGGAGAGAGACTGGCAGCCTCTTATGTAATGCTACTTGAGCAAAGGGGTTGGGGAAGGTGCCGGCTCCATCCTAATTTATGGCTTGAAGGTTTTGGGCTAAATTTCTGCTGTGTGATTAAATGCACTCCTGATTTACTAGGAGAGTTGATGCAATTTCCGAGTAGCTTGCGATGGATTTGGTATTCTCAAGCCAATGAAATGAAAAGTTTGTTAGTGAAAGGGAGCACTTATAATCATGGTCTTTCCATTTCTCCCCTGCGCATGTGTTTGTTTGTTGTATGCCTTTTTTTTTTTTGAGATGGAGTCTCACTCTGTCGCCAGGCTGGAATGCAGTGGTGTAATCTTGGCTCACTGCAACCTCCGCTTCCTGGGTTCAAGCGACTCTCCTGCCTCAGCCTCCCGAGTAGCTGGGACTACAGACGTGTGCCACCATGCCCAGCTAATTTTTGTATTTTTAGTAGAGACGGGGTTTCACCATGTTGGCCAGGATTGTCTCAATCTCTTGACCTCATGATATGCTGCCTCAGCCTCCCAAAGTGTTGTATGCCATTTTTAATGATGCTTGTGACATATTCTAGTTAGGAAGTCCAAACCTAAAACTAACAGAAGGCCAATTTTCTCTTGGAGAGTGTTGTTTGATGTTCATTAACTTTATTGAATGAATTTATTTAGAAGCATTGGCTGATGAGACTTAATATAAGACTATCGTGTGTAATTCATAAAATAATTTAAATTATATCTTTTATGTATTTTTATTTATTTATTTTTCTTTCTTTTTATCAGATTCCTAGCTTCCTGAAAAATTACATCTTTTGTATGGCGTAGAAAGGACTAGAAAAATGTCAGTATCTCCTTTTTTCTTCCCATACCTTCTAATGTTTCTGGTACAAACAACTCCCAAACGTTTTTTGGCAAACAACAATGAGAAAATGGCAAAAATGAGAATTTTGGAAGTGAGGATTACCTTTTTGGGTATTCATTCACATTCCAAGCAGCACTTGTTTATATTTTTTTTGACTTTGCAGTAAAGCATCAGTGACGGAATATTTTTTCTTTCTCTTCCTTTTGATAAATTTGTTAGTTAAGGCAGATTCTTCATTAAGGACTTCAGTCTTCAGAATCCTGATAGGCAAATTATACAACATCCTACTCAATTAAGAAAAGGAATTATTAATAGAGAACTCAGGGGAAAATGCTCTTACACACTTATTGGCTGTTTTATAGTAAACACAGTGATTTCTACTTTTGTATTATTCATTGCAGGAAAAATGTTCTTTATGAATATTTTGATGTGAGATATTAAATGAAATCTATAAAATAAGACTTTATTGCCTGTTAGGACAATTTCTTTTGAAAAAATATTTTTACTATCTTACTGTTTGACTAGGTCATAAAAAAGGGATGGCATTGAGTGGACACATATTTAATTTGTAAAATGCTGGGAGAAAGATATTTTATAGGAAATTGTTGTCATATGTAATATACTTTTAAAATTCAGTAGATTGCTTTTGGAGGTTATGAACATTGACAAATAGAGCTATGGCAGAAAGGATATATTCTATCCATCTTCAGCCCAGTTGAGAATATTATCAACAACCTTTTTACTTTCCTAAGCTGTCCTTTTCAAATCTATTTCCTAGTGTTTCTTGGGTTTCGTGTTCTGCTTAAACTAGATTATTCTTATACGAATACTTGTTAGGGAGATTATGGAGAGTGTTTAAATTTACTTCTGCGAAGAAGGGTTGATAACGATTCAGTCAAGTTAACTGTATCACCAGACTCTCAAAGACCATGGTGGAGATAATTTGACAGGCTTGATTTTATTTAGGAAACAATATTTGTGGATAATGTTACCACCTGAATAGTAGGAACAGTATTATTTTAGTCATCTCTGTATGCCTACCACCTACTACATTCCTTCCACAAATATTTATTAAGCACCTGCTGTTTTAGGAGCAGTAGCTGTAGCAGTGCACAAAACAGATTTTTTAGAAAAAAATCCTTGCCAGTGGAAGTTTCTAGGCAGCTTTTATTTGGAGTTACTTTATTTTATTTATGTAACAATTATATTTATGAAATGTAAGTAAGTAAAATACATAGCATATCAGATAGTGATGGATGCTATGGAGAAAACAAAGCAGGGATCGGGGATGGAGGGTCTGGGATGGGCGTGATCAGGGAAGACTTCATTGAGAAGGTGACATTTAAACAAAGAGAAGGAGCGGAGAAAGCGAGCTATGGGAGCATCTGGGGTGAGAGCATTCTGGGCAGAGAGAAGAGCAACTGCAAAGGCCCTGAGTTGGGAATGTGCTTGGAGTGTTTAGGGCACAGCGAGGCCAGTAGGAGGGGCGGGCAGAGAGATGGTGGGGCGTGGGGGAGCAGTCATGTGCTATCTTGTGAACCACCTTGAGGACTTTGGCTTTTACTGAGTGACATGACAACCACTCATGGGTGTTAAGCAGAGGAATCCACTTGGTTAAATATTGACCTGAACAGAGTATCTCCTTAAAGAAATCATGGGTACCCCTGATCTGTGACTTTGGGCTTGTTTATTTATACAGTATTTGGTGATCTCTGGGTTTTGTGGTGTGTATGTGTGTTGTTTTAATTTGTGAATAACTACATGAATAAAACTTAGCTTTGTTGGATTTGTAGCTAGCAAACAAAGACTGTGTCCTGTACCACAGATCACTAATATTGTTGGAACAAGAAAGAGGCAAATGTAGCCAATGGCTAATGGGCAGTTATTGACTAACATCAGGCTTAGAGCACTTGATGTAGTCCAGAAGAATAAATACTAGAGGAAGGCAAACCCCTTCCTTTTCTGGCCTCAGAAAGGAAAAGCTGTGAAGTGAGATAACCACCCTGTGAAGTGTGTGACTAAGTTTAGAAAGCAAGGTGTCTGACCATAAATCATTATGTTTTCAGTATACTCATGAATTTTGGAATGGTATATCGATTAAATGATTAGGCAGTCTTAATTCTAGCACGTTATTTCAGCTAGAGATAAATCCCCCGGGATAGAGATTATGTGCGGGTATGTCTGCTGTCAAAAATCTCAACCGCTGGCTGGGCGAGATGGCTCATGGCTATAATCCCAGCACTTTGGGAGGCCAAGGCAGAAGGATCGCTTGAAGCCAGGAGTTCGAGGCCAGCCTGGGCAACATAGCAACATAGTGAGACCCTCGTCTCTACCAAAAAAAAATTTAAAAATAAAATTAGCTGGGTGTGGTGGTGAATGTCTGTAGTCCTAGCTACTAAGGAGGCTGAGGCAGGACGGTTGCTAGAGCCCAGGTGTTTGAGGCTGCATTGAGCTATGATCATGTCACTGCACTCCAGTCTGGGTGACAAAGAAAGACCTCATCACTAAAAAAAAAAAAAAAAAAAATTCTGTTGCTGTCCTTGCATGGTGTTTTGTGTTATGCTCCAGGATGTTTTAATTTTTTTTTTTGAAAGCAGGCAAAATGGAGGGAAGAAATGAACTTATTGGATATGCACACACATCAAACAGAGCAGACAGACAGGCACACACGGCAGATATGCCTTCTGAAGACTCGGGGCTATATTAAAACAGGCACAGATAACATTTTCATTGTTGTCTTTGTGTCTGCTCTGTGTGTCTGACAGTAGAAGCATACTTGCAGAATTGAACTGCTGTCTTCCTTCTGGGTCACTTTTGTATAGATTGCATATTATAAGCTGGCCAACCACAGATGGTATCTAATTTCATGTCTGTTTACCATTATGTATGCTTTTTAAGAACTCAAAAATATTAGAGATAAATTTAGTCAGCCTACTTCTCCAAACTTAGTTCATGAGTCCTATTAAAATGAGAATTATTCTTTTTCCTGAAGACAGCAAGGCAAAAAAAAAAAAAAAAAAAGAAAATTATTCAAACACAGGGGTTCTTATGGTTTGTGATTTTTTCCCCATCTATTTGGTGGTTCAGTGATTCAGATGTTATCATGCTATTGTTTTCAATGACTTTATTTTATTTTATTTTGAGATGGAGTCTTGCTCTATCATCCAGGCGGGAGTGCAATGACCCCATCTTTGCTCACTGCAACCTCTGCTTCCCAAGTTCAAGCGATTCTCCTGCCTCAGCCTCCCGAGTAGCTGGGATTACAGGCACATGCCACCACGCCCAGCTAATTTTTGTATTTTTAATAGAGACAGGGTTTCACCATATTGGCTAGGCTGGTCTGGAACTCCTGACCTCAAGTGATCCACCCGCCTTGGCCTCCCAAAGTGCCGGGATTACAGGTGTGAACCATCATGCCCAGACTTCAGTGGCTTTTAAATAATTAATTTCAGGTAATGCTCTTTGTAGATTTTGAGGACATATAAAGAAAGCAATTAGAATTGTGAACTGGATCATTTGCATACATGCACAACTGTTATCAATATCACCTCTCTCTCCCCTTTCTAGTCTATTCTGTGTATAACTATCAAATCCATTTTCGATAGCTTGGCCTTGAACATGTGACTCCCCTATATAAAAAAGCTCCTACAACTCCCCATTGCCTCTGGAATTAGCTGCAGATTCTTCTACTCTGGCATTCAGGGCTTTTTTGTGATGTGTTCCAGGAGGGAAGAGATGAACTCTTTGGGCACATATACTCATAGAGCAGAGCGGAGAGACAGGCACACACAGCAGACACGACTTTCCTACAGCTTGGCCGTGACTGCCTGGCTTCCCCATGCAGAAAGCTTCCATGCCCCCATGGTCTGTGGAGCTGCCTCCAGATTCCTCAACCTCAGCATTTGGGGATCTTCATGGCCTGGATGACCCACTTCACTTTTCTGTCTTTGGAACCTTTGCTTAAGTCAAGCTAGACTGTTCATCTTTCCCAAACTGTGGTTTTGATTCTGTTTCCACCTGGAATGCCCTTTTCTTCACCAATTTGTGGAAAACATGGTGTCTGTTTTTTAAGGATCGTTTTATATGCTATGAAGACTTTTCCTTCTACACATCAAAGAAAACAATTAGCAGAGTGAAGAAACAATCTATGGTTTGGGAGGAAATATTTGCAAGTCATACAAAGGGTTTAATATCCACAATAAGATTTTATTAATACCCTTAATGAGAGTTTAATATCTAAAATATATAAGGACCTCAAATAACTATAAGCAGAAAAGAAATAATCCAATTAAGAAATGGGTAAAGGATATGAATAGACATTGCTCAAAAGAAGACATACAAATGACTAACAGATGCAAAATGCCCAACATCACTACTCATTAGGGAGATGCAGATTAAAACCACAATAAAATATCACCTCACACCTGTTAGAATAGCTGTTATCAAAAAGACAGAAGATGAGCATTGGCGAGGATGTGGAGAAAACCCTGTCTCGTATGCTGTTGGTGGGAATGTAAATTAGTACAACCATTATAGAAAACAGTATGGAGGTTCCTCGAGAAACTAAAAATAAAATTACCATATGAACCAAAAAGATTTGAAATCGCTATGTCAAAGAAATAGCCTCACTCCCGTGATCATTGCTGCACTATTCACAATAGCCAAGTTATGGAATCAACCTAAGTGTTCATCAAGGGATGGATGAATAAAGACATGTGGTATACGTACACAATAGAATACTATTCACTCTTAAAAAAGGAAGACATTCTGTCATATGCAACAATATGGATGGAATTGGAGACCACAATGCTAAGTGAAATAAGCCAAACACTGAAAGGCAAATACCACACGTTCCTGCTTATATGTGGAATCTAAAATAATCCAACTCATAGAAGCAGAGAGTAGAATGGTGGTTACTGAGGCTGGGGTAGGGTAAGAGGAATGGGGAGATGATAGTCGTCAAAGGGTACAAAGCCTCAGTTGGATTTTTTTTTTTAGATCAGTGGCACAGCATGTGAATATAGCTAATAATTGAGTTCTGTACATTTCAATATTGCCAAGACAGTACATTTCTAATGTTCTTATCAAGTTAAATATTGAGATGATAGATATGTTAATAGCTTAATTTAATCTTTCCACACTGTATTCAAATTTGTAACACCACATAGCACCCAATAAACATATACAAACATGATTTGTCTACATCTAGAAGACCTTTCTGTTATTTTGAGAGACCTCCTCTGCTGTTTTGGAGCCTCTAATATTCAGTAATAATCTTCCTTGCATTATAGAGATTGACGTCCTGTTTTCATGTTATTTCTGGTGCTTAGGAATTTTTTTTTTTTTTAGACACAGTCTTGCTCATGTTCCCCAGGCTGGAGTGCAATGGTGCAATCTCAGCTCACTGCAACCTCCACCTCCTGGGTTGAAGCAATTCTCCTGCCTCAGCCTCCCAAGTAGCTGGGCTTGCAGGCGTAAGCCACCACCACAGGGTTTCACCATGTTGGCCAGGCTGGTCTTAAACTCTTGACCTCAGGTGATCTGCCCTCCTTGGCCTCTCAAAGTCCTGGGATTAACGGCGTGAGCCACTGTGCCCAGCCAATTAGGAAATATTATATATAATAATACATATATATATATATATATATATGTTAGAGACAGAGTCTTGCTCTGTCACCCAGGCTGGAGTGCCAGTGGCGTGATCTTGGCTCACTGGGGCCTCTGCCTCCCAGGTTCCAGCGATTATCCTGCCTCAGCCTCCTGGGTAGCTGGGATTACAGGCACATGCCACCATGCCCGGCTAATTTTTGTATTTTTAGTACAGACAGGGTTTCACCATTTTGGCCAGGCTGGTCTTGAACTCCTGACCTCAGGTGATATGCCCGCCTTGGCCTCCCAAAGTGCTAGGATTACAGGCATGAGCCACCACGCCTGGCCAGGAAATATTTTTAAGTTAACCATTTGTGGAATCCTCACTACGTGTCAGGCAGGATAGCACTGTAGTTAAGAGAATAGACTCTTTTTCAGTGATGTAGAGGAAGTAGGATTGTGGCTCAGAGGAGGGTGGGGCAGTGGAGGAGGACAAGCAGACCAATTCGTGGCATATTTTGGAGGGGGGGTTGACAAGAATTGCTGGTGGAATGGATAGAGACTGAAGGAGAGAGAGAGCACCTGGGAGAGGGAAGGGGGGGTTGTGGTGCTGTTTCTCCCTATCTGGGGAGAGGGGCAATAGAGACAACAGGTTTTGGAGTGCAAATAACATCATGTTTGCACATGCCAGTTTGAGATGCCTCTGAGACATCCAAGGGGGTGGTTAGGCCAGCAACTGGACACCCGAGTCTTTATGTCAGGGCAGGGTCAAGGTGGGAGCTTTCAGTTGGGAATTTGTCAGCTAGGAAGAGCATGTAGATGGGACACATTCTCTGAAAAAATGATGCTACCCAAAAATGGCCCCCAGCCTGGTGTTGCTTCATGCCCTGCCTGCTCCCATCCAATATGATAAAAACAGAAATTGAGAATAAGTATTAGAAACTTTATTATTTTTATTTATTTATTATCTTTGAGACAGGGTCTTACTCTCTCATCCAGGCTGGAGTGCAGTGGCGTGAACACGGTTCACTGCAGCCTCAACCTTGTGGACTCGAGCAATCCTCCTGCCTCAGCCTCCTGTGTCGCTGGGATCCCAGGCGCATGCCACCATGCCCAGCTAACATTTAGAAACTTTTATAGCAATTATAGCAAATGATCACTTTAATTTTGTATGCCTTTGATTTCATTGTCTTGATAACTTGTTTCTTTGTTGCATTTTTCTAGTCATATCAGTCTGTGGTGGATTGGAAATTAAAGCAGTGCCTGGGTTCTTCTCCCCAGATGGTTTAGAAACACTGCTGTAAAGTTTAGAGGTTGATCAGGGGAAGAAGAGCTAGAATAGAGCCTGAGAATAAATGGCCAGTGCGATAGCAGGAAAACCTTGATTTTCCTTGTACTTGAATCCAATCTAACTAAGTTTGAGGCTACCTCCAAAGCACACGTGCCTCACTGCAATTTAATATTGCCTTCTTCCCTAGAGAGTGTCCCTAGAATGAGGCCTGTGATATAACACCAACAGAACTGTGGTCCCGTCACGAAACTTCTGCTTCTACGCCCAGGCCACATTTCATGGTCTGCCAAGAGGCCAACTTAGGCTGCCATTACAGGCCGCATTCCTGGTGGTTCATACGGATATGAGACTCTTCTCCCCAACTTCTTGTCTCACTTTGTCTTGGGTTCCCAGGGAAGCCCTATGTGTGCTTTATGTTTTGTATGTTTTGGAAAGTCCCTCCAGAAGGCAGCTTTTTTTTTCTTTTATATTAGCCCATCTTTTTATGAAGGTTAGACCTTGTTCATGTGGCAAGGCTGAAAACCAGAGCCATCCTCTCCCCTGCATATCAACCCTTACAACAGAAGAGCTGTGATGGAGAACAGGAGGCAGCCACAGCTGACAGCCTTGCTCAGCCAGGCTGGATCTTTAACACAACTTTGAGGTTTTCATTTTTGAGATATACTATTGACTAACACAGGAACTTCCCCAGAAAAGTTTTGAAAGAGGAATGATTTGATTTTTAGAGGTTCAAGAACTCCTCATGCTTGAGAGAAGGAAAAAAATAGAGAAGACAAATAACTAAAATATTTATTATCTACCACTTGGACTGATTTAAAATTGAGTTTAAAAAACAAATTACTCCACAGAAAGATCCAAGATGGTTATATCTAATTTATGCAAGAAATCTGGCAGTGTGTCTGAATCTGGCAATTTGAACTTCAAAAAGTACAAGTGGTTCTACTGGTGACCTTTAATGTTTCTCAGTTCCAAAATATATGACACCTTTAATAGCTAATTGACTTACTTACTCTGAGAGTTCTTCCACTTACTGAGGGCACACTGTCCAGAACCCTAATAATATCTAACCTCATTGCCCCAGAATCAACACCAGTAGAATATAAACCATTAATTCTAGAAGCTATTCTAAATCTTCACTTTTAGGCAAATTACCTTGAAGTTGCTTTTTCTAGTTGCAATTTGCTTTAACCATATTAGTGCTACTACTTATACCCTCAAATATAACCATATTAATTTTAAACGTATACTACTTATTATTATTAGTAGTAATGGTAATAATTACAAAAACAAACTAACATTTTTTGAGATACAATGTGCCAAGCAATGTTCTAAGACTTTTACACAGATTAACTAATTTAATCCTCACATCAGTCCTTGAGGTAGATTTTATTTTATTTTATTTTATTTTATTTTTTTGAGACAGAATCTTGCTCTGTCACCCAGGCTGGAGTGCAATGGCACAATCTTGGCTCACTACAACCTCCCAGGTTCAAGCAATTCTCGTGCCTCAGCCTCCTGAGTAGCTGGGACTATAGGCGTGTGCCACTACAGCCAGCTAATTTTTGTATTTTTAGTAGAGACAGGGTTTCTCCAGGTTTGCCAGGCTGGTCTCGAACTTCTGGATTCAAGTGATCTGCCTGCCTCAGCCTCCCAAAGTGCTGGGATTACAGGCATGAGCCACCGTGCCCGGCTGAGGTAGATAATATTATTACTCCATTTGACCCATGAGAAAACTGCGGCACACTAAAGTTAAGTCAAGTCACTGAATCAGGAGAGATTTGTTTTCTTATTCAAGTTGCTGGTCTGGGTATTTTGCCTGTGAAAGTAGGTGATATGAGGAGTGCAGATGAGAATGTTTTCATCTTTGTTTTGCTTATAAATGGTTGGAAATGAACTCAAATAATACAGTGATGGGGCACAAAGATCAATTGCATCTTCCCTCTTTTTTTGTAGGTGGAGTATCCAAAGTGTACTTTTGGCCATTTTTAGTCATTAGAGAGAGTTTGGCATTTTGCAGTTAACTAACTGCTTTTATAATGTTTAAAGTGAAATTAACATGTAGCAATTAAAAATATCCAGGGTCTTTCAAGGGATACTTAATGGAGCCTTTATTTTATAATGCAAAATCGCAAAATAGAATACTTTTTTATTTATCTTAGAGCATTCATATTTCATTAAAAGGAAGTCAGCTTTGAGAGTCAAAGCTACCTTTCTGCCAGGGTTAGCAAAATCTATGAGAATTAAGGTCTGCTTTACCCTAAAAATTCTTAAGTATCGAACTCCATAAGTTATGGATTTTGTTTCATGTAATTGACAAAAAGGTAATTATTCTGTACTTATGTTTTGTTATGGTTTTCCATAAACAGCTCTCCACGTCTCTAGAAACTTCTACAGGATTCTTTTTATGACTGCATAACATTCCAGCGAGTAAATATACCATAATTCAAAGGCATTGCCAACTTGTTTTCCACTAGCAATGTGTAATGGTGCCTTCACTACTTCTGGATTTTAACTTGCAACAAACAATCTCTGTCAGTTACTTGTGGCGAACAAAAAGAATCTTATTATTTGAACTAGCAGGATTTTGATTAGTCATAAATCTGACCTTTATCCATATACTTAGTTTGTGAACTCCTTATTTTGAGGAGGGGTAGAGGGATAGGGGAATGTTCCTCCTTTTCTCTTCCTAAAGATATTAACCATTTTTTCTAACATATGGTGTACATATTTCTTCTCAGTTATTGGAAGGCCTTTTGATTTTAGATCTAGTGTTCTTTCATTACCTTCAAGGATTCATATTAAGAATAGGCTAGCCAGGCGAGGTGGCTCACGCCTGTAATCCCAGCGCTTTGGGAGGCCGAGGCGGGCAGATCACAAGGTCAGAAGATCGAGACCATCCTGGCTAACACGGTGAAACCCCATCTCTACTAAAAATACAAAAAATTAGCCGGGCCTAGTAGTGGGTGCCCGTAGTCCGAGCTCCTCAGGAGGCTGAGGCAGGAGAATGGCATGAACCTGGGAGGCAGAGCTTGCAGTGAGCCGAGATCGCACCACTGCACTCCAGCCTGGGTGACAAAGCGAAACTCCGTCTCAAAAAAAAAAAAAAAAAAAAAAAAAGAATAGTCCTATCAAGGTATTATCGAGCAGAATCTTTAGGGTGACTTGTAAATACTATACCACTATGGTAAATGGTTTCCGAAGTACTTAAGACAGTATATTCCCTGATTTTCAGTCTATGTATCACCCCAGAGAAATAGAAACAGAATTTTTTATCATTTCTTTTTTTTTGAGACAGGGTCTCGCTGTGTCACCCAGGTTGGAGTGCAGTGGCGTGATATCAGCTCATTGCAACCCCTGCCTCCTAGGTTCAAGCGATTCTCCTGCCTCATCCTCCTGAGAGTGGTGCACACCACTATACCCAGCTAAGTTTTGTATTTTTAGTAGATATGGGGTTTCACCATGTTGGCTAGGCTAGTCTCGAACTCCTGACCTCAAGTGATCTGCCTGCCTCAGCCTCCCAAAGTGCTGGGATTACAGGCATGAGCCACCATGCCAAGCCAACTTTTTATTATTTCTAAAGACTGCTTTCATATAGGCTCTGTCCAAGTTGCTATCCCAAGTTACTATATCTAATATAGTATATATATACTATTGAAATTACTATATCTAATAGTATCCAAGTTACTATCTCAAGTTACTGTATCTAATCAGTATAGTACTAATTTTCCTGTAAATTTAAATTTTAGGCTGCAGCCACTTCCTTCCATACTCAAAAATTTTCCATTTTGAGTCCCCTAGGAGGATGTGAAGGAGTTAGGATTTAATAATGCCCAGATTTCCTCCTAGGTAGAGTAAGAAAGATTTCCGAGGGAAGTGGTGGAAGTCCCCTACACAGTCCCAAGCAAAATTTAAAAAAAAAAAAAATTGCTGAAGAGAATGTAAGGAAGGGGGAAAAAAGTTCAGCTTCAAATCTCTAACTGTCCATTTGTGTTAGTGTGCCTGCTTTGCTTGTATGTAGCATATGCTACAAGTAGGAAAAGCTTAAAATGTCTATTCTTTAAAGTCATTCTTATAACTAACAAATATGGGTCTTCTTAAAATCTTGAGGCACATACTAGCATTTCCCAGTCTTAGTTAAGAATCAGGTCAATGCATATTAAACTATCATCTGCTATATTGTAAGAGACTCTCCATGTATAGCCTAGACACACTCTTAGATACTTCTGGTGAACATTCTTTCTCTGTGTCTTATAATTGCACATTGTATGCTCAAATTAAGACTTAAAAATTGATGCCAACAGGTTTGCTGTTATTTAAGAAATGGCAATCTTTATTCTTGCTGAAAATAGGGAATCCATCTAGTATACTCAAGGCCAGGACATTTATTGCTTCTTTTTACTTTATTTTTATTAATAGAAATATGGCTTAACAAGAAAAGAGCTTGGTTGAGCTTCCTTTAATCCTTTTGGGCTGTTTTCAGTTTATTTGCTAGCATTGAAGCAAAGATGTAACATTGCCTGAATGCCAGTCAAGTTGGCATTTAACCATCTGAATGGAAGTGGGAAATTGCTATATCCAATGGATTCATGTTTTTGATGGCAAAAAAAAATGTGTTTAATGTGTTCATTTGTTATGCAATTATTTTGTTTTCCAGATTCTGTGATTTAAAAACAGTCAAGAAATCATGATAAAAGCAATGCATATATGATGGGAAATTTTTTTTTTAATACTGAATGGTATTAAGTTAAAAAAAAAAATCCAGCCCCAATGGTTCTAAAACCAGAATTAATACTTTCAAACAATGCTTTTGTTCTAGATGGTAACACCTAAAAATCTACATTGTTCTTTTTTCATTGATTAACTTCACACTCCTCATGGTGAAAGATAAAAGATTAGCACACTTCCTCTACTTCTACCTCTCCCAACCCTGTCCTGCCTTCTTGTTCTATCAACCCTGGACTCTATAGACTCACCAGGATGTAAGATGAAGAATGTCCCTAATTATTCCCAGCTTCTCTCTCACTCCACCTCTTGAGATCCATCAGTTCTGTCACTACTTTTACATAATCAAAATTTGACATTTACATTTTCATGTTATAATTAAGCTTGTCTTGCTTTGTCTATAGGCTAATTTGTAAACATTGGAAACTAGAGAAAGAAATGCAATTCTGTGTATCCAAACTTGTAGTTTTTAAAAGAGAATGTTCAAAGCATTAAAATCCAATGGATTCTCTTTTCTTACATTCCAGTTACTTAAAATCACCACCTTTTC
Source organism: Symphalangus syndactylus (assembly GCF_028878055.3). Lineage (NCBI taxonomy): Eukaryota > Metazoa > Chordata > Mammalia > Primates > Hylobatidae > Symphalangus > Symphalangus syndactylus. The sequence continues at coordinate 23,718,660 of NC_072424.2, forward strand.
ATTTGTTTCTATTCAGTTAATGACTTTCTTCTACTTCTCTGCCTATTCTGGAGATTTTAAGTGCCTTTCTTTTTTTGTGTTTGAGAAGAAACAATACTTTCCCCCATATTACTAAGATATTTTATCTTCTTAATTGTGCTATCATTTGAAGGGAATCATTCCCCTTATTTGTCTTAAATAGAGCATGTCCTTGTGCATGCTGACCACTCTAGAAAAACAAGAAGTCTATCTTTCCTTCCTCTAACCATCTAGCACTTCCTACTTTTTTTTGTTGTGCCTCAGTTTCCATCTCTTATAGATCCAACAAGGAGTTTATGAATGAAGCTGCCATTTTATTTGTTTCAGTTTTGAGGCACAGTAAAAGCTATCTATTAAAGCATACGTTGAGCTAGCAAAGACCCATTTCTACTCGAACTAAATCATCAAAAGCTGTGGCCTATCTCTTGAGCTCTGTTGTGGTAGTCTCTGCAGTTTTTCTTTATAAAGCATGAGAGTAAATGGATTTTGTCATTATTTTTTCTCCTTAATTGATGACTAGAGAGTATAAAGTGCTGCTTTAGATCTTGTGCACATTTGTACATTTTCCCATGAATGTCCTACTTAGCTTAGGATAAGTTACTTTGTTTCTCTAGGTACCTGAATTTCCCTCATCTCTTCTCTGGAAAGCATCATTTTTTGATTCTTGAGATATAATTCACATATCCGCTGGGCACAGTGGCTCACGCCTGTAATTCCAGCACTTTGGGAGGACAAGGTGGGTGGATCACTTGAAGCGAAGAGTTCGAGACCAGCCTGGCCAACATGGCAAAACCCCATCTCTACTAAAAATACAAAAAATTGGCCAGACACGGTGGCACGTGCCTGTAGTCCCAGCTACTTGGGAGGCTGAAGAATCACTTGAACCTGGGAGGCAGACATTGCTGTGAGCCAAGATCGCGCCACTGCGCTCCTCCAGTCTGGGCGACAGAGTGAGGCCCTGTTAAAATAATACATAATAACAATAATAATTTATATATCACAAATTTCACCCTTTAAATTCAACCTTTAAAGCATACAATTTGATGGGTTTTAGTAAATTTTTTTTTTTTTTTTTTTGGAGACGGAGTCTCACTCTATCACCCAGGCTGGAGTGCAGTGGTGCAATCTCGGCTCACTGCAAGCTCCGCCTCCCGGGTTCACGCCATTCTCCTGCCTCAGCCTCTCCGAGTAGCTGGGACTACAGGCGCCCGCCACCACGCCCGGCTAATTTTTTGTATTTTTAGTAGAGACAGGGATTCACCGTGGTCTTGATCTCCTGACCTCGTGATCCGCCCGCCTCGGCCTCTCAAAGTGTAAATTTTTTTAGTAAAAGTTTTTTAATATTCACAAAAGTAGTAGTAGAGTGAACATCCATATATCCATCATCCAGAATGAACAGTTATAGTAGTGCCTTTTTTACTAGAGTGGTTCTGAGGCTGAACTGATGCTGGTGTGAAACATTAATTTACTGTGTGGATTCTGCAAGAGAGAAATCATTCCTTTTTTGGCCACTATCTCCTGAGACCATAATCATTTGAAACTCTTTGAATGTTTTCTGTGTTAGGTAGCAACAGATTAAGAGATTTCTTTACTAGGTAGCTTTGAACATGCTCTGTTCTTGGTTCCTTTAGTACACCATCTTGAGGTGTGAGATAAAAATTCTTGAAAAAAAATTTAGTGGTATTTGTACCTGTTGATCACACAACATTAGAATCTTGCTTCAGTTGGGATAAGAACTTGGCAGGACATGAGCAGGCTCATTTACGGGATCAGGACTTGGGGTCTGGAGGAGAGCAAGGTGCAGGTTGGGAGGGATTTGGAATTAGAGCTGCCATTGTGTTGAAACCAAGGAGTCAGGAAGCACTGAGGGTGACGTCGTCTCAAAGGTCAAGGTTGGAAAAGACCTTGAGTTCAACAATCCAGACGATTTGAAAAAGTGGTTCTCCAAAATTCTTTGTTTGTTTTTCCTTTTGTTTTGTTTTGCTTTTGAGATAGGGTCTTGCTGCGTTGCCCAGGCTAGAGTGCAGTGGCACCATCTCGTCTCGCTGCAATCTCTGCCTCCTGGTTTCAAGTGATTCTCGTGCCTCAGCCTCTGGAGTAGCTGGGGTTACAGGCGCGTGCTATTACACCCAGCTAATTTTTGTATTTTTAGTAGAGATGGGGTTTTCCCATGTTGGCCAGGCTGGTCTTGAACTCCTGGCCTCAAGTGATCCGCCTGCCTCAGACTTCCAAAGTCTGAAGTGGCTTGAGCCACCGCGCTGGGCCAATTCTCCCAAATTCTGATCATAGCCTGTCTGTTTTCTGTCCCTCTTTTTTATTTCCTGCTGATGTTAACTGCCACAGCCCCACAGATGAGTCCAGGGTGTGCAGGTGTGCCCTCTTCTTCCAGAGTTAGTAGGATGTTCAGCAACACATACTTGCAAACTATTTCAGATAGATATAATTCAAAGCATCATTGCATTACATTGGGTTTTAAAAAGCAGAAATATATGAAGTAATATTTCTATCTCTATGTTGGTCACTAGATTTCAGGGCATCTTATATTTTCAGACTACCGTGTTGTGTGTACTGCTAATCTCAATGTTGTCCCTGGATTCATGTTTAGATAGCTGTCACTGGATGTACCATTTATATTTTTCCCAGCATAAATATCTCCTTTGTTATTTTTAAACAATGGTAAATGAATATGTATAATCATTGCTTTTATTGCTTTTTAAGTAGGGACTGAAATGGTAGCTTAGCGTTGTTGTTTTTTAATATCCAACCCAGTCAGCCAATATACTCATCTAATTCTTTGTCCGTGTTTGGATTGGCTTGATAATCAAACCCAGAATGGCAGTGAAAATTAAGTCACTATGGCCCATTTTATTACATTCTTATTTATGAGGTCTTTGCTTAATGCAAGCAGTATCTGTGTTAAATTTCATATTCTAGGGCCAGGCTATTCTTTACAGGTGACAGATGGTATAATGGTGGACTTCAAAACCAATGCCTTCTGGTTCCTGGGGGGCACTTTAAGGTTATGGAAATGATTCTAGAAAAACATCACCACCTGTCTGAATCTCTTTTGCAGGAAGTTTAGCTCTCTTTTGGGGGTACATTACATAAAATCATTGCCTTGCCAGCATATTTAGATGTCATATTGCTCCACAAGTGGTGATGTGGGGAGATCTTCTGGCCCTTCAAAGGATATTTAGTCAGATATTTTGAGAATAATACAGAAATTTGTGATCACATATTCATACTCTTTCACCTAGTCACTAAAGATAGTGACAGAGGCACACATGCTATGTTGTAATATTTCTTTGACTATTGTATTCCTGTTCCAGCTTTGTATAATAAATATAACTTTGACTTGACCACAACAACAGTTTGACTGAAACATTTTTCATGATAAGACCAACACATTGGCTGGGCACAGTGGCTCACACCTGTAATCCCAGCACTTTGGGAGGCCGAGGGGGGCAGATCATGAGGTCAAAAGATCGAGACCATCCTGACCAACCTGGTGAAACCCTGTCTGTACTAACAATACAAAAATTAGGTGGGCGAGGTAGTGTGTGCATGTAGTCCCAGCTACTCAGGAGGCTGAGGAAGGAGAATCGCTTGAACCTGGGAGGTGGAGGTTGCAGTGAGCCGAGATCGCACCACTACACTCCAGCCTGGTGACAGACCGAGACTCCGTCTCAAAACAACAGCAACAACAAAACCCAGCACATTTATTAACCTAAACCAAAAAACCGTGGGATTGGCTCTCAGTTGGCTCCCAAATCCCTCTAACATACAGAAATTAGAGTTTTTTCATTGTTGTTTATCTGTGTTCAAAGAAATAAAAGACATTTCACTAGAGGCCTATCTGTACTCGATTGCACTACAAAATAATAATCTTAGATACCTGAGGAAACCATTGCTGTTTAGACTGAGATTCTTCATCATTAGCCCAGGTATCTGCCTGCCTTCCTCTCTTCATGTTATTCCGCTGTCTGAAACATATTACAGTAAGTAATCAGGGGCTTGTGCTAGCCTACTCGATTGGGGACTTCTTGAGGTCAGGGACTCAAGAATCTATCTTGTCTTTGTAAACCTTTGAAGTGCCTAGAACTGCATTTTGTATATGGTAGAGAAAAAGAAAAGAATTCCAAGGCTGTACTTGCTAACTTGCTGCATTTTATGTAGTCACTTAAGCCCCTTTAAGTCCATGCGGGCACCAGTGTAGATAGCATGTTCTCACTTAGTTATTTACTAAGTTTTCACTAGATGAAGGGCATTCTGTTGGGCAGTGTGAGATACATGCCAAAGAAACCCGACCCTCAGGAAACTTACCATTTGGTTGTGAAGAGGATTTATCCCTTTTGAAAATTCAATAATCCATGCAGAGTCATCAGATGAGGATTTGGTGCCAGGATAAGTCATGTCACGGGCAGGAAAGCACACAACCTTATTATGTGCCCCGTGGTCTGGGAAGTCTTCCTCCCCCAAGGAGATGAGCTAAGAAAATATTTGCAAATCATTGCAAAGGATTTGGAAAACAGAGGGTGAGGAGGGCCTTCCAGAGAAGGAGGATTGAGGGAACAAAGTGTGAGAGTTAGAGGGGTGTTGTGTTGAAGAAGTGTTTGGGAGAAACTGAAGGAAACCAATTTGGCTAGAATGGAGACTTTGGGAGAGTGTCATTGGAGTAAGGTTGGAAACCTGGGTTAGGACCACATTATAGAGGGCATGAATGTGAGGTTATGGATTTAGCTGTGTAAACAGAAAACCATTTTGAAGGTTTTGAGCAAGGGAGTGCCATCACCTAGGTGGTATTTTAGGGAGATTTGGTGGAGAACCAGTTATAGGGTGAATTATATTAGGTGACAGGGAGCTGGGGCAGGGAACAAAGGCAGGAAGACCAGTTAGAGTTACTGAATCCAGCTATTAAAGTTGCAAGGTCGTGGCCAAGAGCGGTGGCTCATGCCTATAATCCCAGCACTTTGGTAGGCTGAGGTGGGCGGATCACCTGAGGTCAGAAGTTTGAGACCAGCCTGACCAACATGGCGAAACCCCATCTCTACTAAAAAAACAAAAATCAGCCGGGCATGGTGGCACACGCCTGTAATCCCAGCTATTCGGGAGGCTGAGGCAGGAGAATTGCTTGAATCTGGGAGGCAGAGGTTGCAGTGAGCCAAGACTGTGCCACTGTACTCTATCCAGCCTGGGTGACAGAGTGAGACTTCATCTCAAAAAATAATAATAATTTAAAAAAATAAAGTTGCAAGGTTCTCAAATCTGGAGTTGCTGGTTAAAATATAAAAGAAGAATGAAATGCCAGAAACATTTTTATAGAACAAATCAGTAGTGGAGGTGTATGTTTCTGATACAGGTGGTATTTGGCGGATGTACCTGGTCTGCGACTTATTGGGAGCAAACACATCCTTTATCTAATTATAAGAATACTGAATCTGGATGTTGTTAATCGATTTCCCCAGGCACTACCTGTGTTCCTGGGTACTGAAGAAAATGGGGTGTGACATCTTGAAGGGTTTATCTCAGCAGGGTCCAGTTCAGAACATAAATAAACAACTTTAGCTCAGCATGCTACAAGAAGGCTGACTTTACATTGTTTATAGCATGTCTGATTAAATTAATTTCAGAGACTAAACTTTAAATCTTCAAAGGGCATGTTTTCACTCGGGGTACAGCTTTACAGTAGCTGAATTACATATGCTCAAGCCACATCAGCATTAGGTTATTTTGTTCTAAAGGGCAATTTTTTTGGTCCTACTTTGTATTGCTAGAAAATTCAAAGGATTCAGAATGGTTGCTGTTTTCCCTGTGGTCTTTAATTAGGACTCTGTTCCCTCTGTTCTTCCACCCTGGACCTATCAATCACCTATCACCTATTAGTACCTGATTCACACTGTACCTGGCATCCCACCCAATCTTTCTAACCTGCCAATGAGATTGTGTCACTTCCTTGCTGAAAACCCTTCTAAGCAGTTTTGCTTGCAGAGCAAAGTCCAAATTCTGTAACTTCACACTCATGGCCCTCCACAATATAATCAAGCCACTTTTAGGATTCATAATCTGGAATCAGTGATTCCAGCACATTCTTAATTATTATATTTATGCTAGATGGACATCATAATATAGAGGAGAGAATCTGAACATTAAACAAGGCTTATATCACCTGAAGTTCAGTTGGAGCATGAGTCAATGCAAAAGATTCACTTCTACATTTTGAGTTTTATCTTCTTTAGGTTTGTGTTCAAGGATTATTTGTCGTAGATATTTCCATGTATTAAAGTAATTTATATAGTTGTCCTTTTCAGGGACTATGACTTCAAAATTAATTTATTAATCTTTTCCTTTCTTTCTAGAAATAATTTAAGGCAGTTTATAATGATGTATAAGACATACCATGGTAGCATAACTAAAAGTAAGTGAGATAGAAAAAAACATAGGTATAAATCTTTATGACCTTGGACTAGGCAATGATTTCTTAGCACAAGCAACCAAGGAAAAAATAAATGGAATAGACTTCATCAAAATCATAATCTTTTGTGCTTTAAATGACAGTATTGAGAAAGCGAAATTGCAACCTACAGAATGGGAGAAAATATTTGCAAATCATATATCTGATAAGGGTCTATTTTTCAGAATATATAAAGAACTGTTATAACTCAACCAAAAAACCCACAGATAACCTAATTTTAAAATTTGCAAAGGACTTGAATAGACCTTTCTACAAAGAGATATATAAATGACCAACTAGCACATGAAAAGATGTTCGACATCATTAGCCATTAGAAAAATGCAAATCGAGGAGAATCGCTTGAATCTGGGAGGCGGAGGTTGCAGTGAGCCGAGGTGGTGCCACTGCACTCCAGCCTGGGCGACTGAGCGAGACTGTCTCATAAAAAAAAGAAAAGAAAAGAAAAATGCAAATCAAACCCAAAAGATATCACTTCACACTCAATAGGATGGTAGTAATAAAAAAAAGACAGAGAATACAAGTGTTGATGAGAATATAGAGAAATTGGAACACTAGTACATTGCTGGTGAGAATGTAAAATAGTGTGCCACTTTAGAGAACAATTTGGCAGTTCCTCAAAAAGTTAAATATAGAGTTACTATGTGACCTAGCAATTCCACTCCAAGCTATATAACCAAGAGGACTGAAAACACTATGTGCCAGGCGTGGTGGCTCATGCCCGTAATCCTAGCACTTTGGGAGGCCGAGGCATGTGGACATTTGAGGTCAGGGGTTCAAGACCAGCCTGGTCAACATGGTGAAACCCTGTCTCTACTAAAAATACAAAAATTAGCTGGGTGTGGTGGCACCCGCCTGTAATCTTAGCTACTTGGGAGGCTGAGGCAGGAGAATCGCTTGAAACTAGGAGGTGGAGGTTGCAGTGAGCCAAGGTTTGAACCTAGGAGGTGGAGGTTGCCAGTGAGCCAAGGTCATGCCACTGCACTCCAGTGTGGGCGACAGAGTGAGACTCCATCTCCAAAAAGCAAACAGACAAACAAACAAACAAACATGACTAGGTGCGGTGGCTCACGCCCATAGTCCTGGCACTTTGGGAGGCCGAGGCAGGCAGATCACCTGAGGTCAGGAGTTCAAGACTAGCTTGGGCAACATGGTGAAACCGTTTCTACTAAAAATAAAAAAATTGTCTGGGTGTGGTGGTGGGCACCTGTAATCTCAGCTACTAGCGAGGCTGAGCCAGGAGAATTGCTTGAACCCGGGAGGCAGAGGTTGCAGTGAGCCAAGATCGTGCCACTGCACTCCAGCCTGGGCAACAGAGCGAGACTCCAGCTCAAACAAACAAGCACATCTATGCAAAAACTTGTACACAAATGTGTACAGCTGCATTATTCATAATAGGCCAAAATTGCAAACAACTCAAATATACATCAACTGGTGAATGGATAAAGAAAATGTGATATATCTGTACGATGGTATATTATTCAACAGTGAAAAGGAGTTAAGTAGCGCTCATGCATGCTATAATATGGATGGACCTTGAAAACACACTAAGTGAAAGAGACCAGCACCAAAGATCAGATATTGTGTGATTCTATTTATATGAAATATCCAGAATAGGTAAATGCCTAGGGACAGAAAGTAGACTAGTGGTTGCCATGGCCTGGAGGAGGGGGAATGAGGAGTGACTGCAAATGGACACATGGTGTCATTTTGGTGTGATGAAATATTACAGAATTAGGTAGTAGTGATGGTTGCACAACTGCATGAATATACCAAGAACCACTGAATTGTACACTTTAAAAGGGTGAGTTGATATGTACGTTGTATCTCAAAAACAAAGTCAATGAGAAAGTTGAAACAATCATATAGATATTTAATTGATTTATGAATAAAACCAGTATTATTCTTTAAAGATCCATATACTTGCCATTGGTTGGCTATGAACTTAGCTCTAATTTGTGTAATTTAGGGATCAGTTACATAATCCATCAATAGTTTCATTAAGTCCAGTGGCTCCAGATTTCTCTTGGTGACTGATCATAACTTACTCAGCCCTTCTTCTCTACGTGGAATTCTTTTTTCTTTTTTTTCTTTTTTTGAGATGGAGTTTCACTCTGTTGCCCAGGCTGGAGTACGGTGGCACAATCTCGGCTCACTGCAACCTCTGCTTCCTAGGTTCAAGTGATTCTCCTGCCTCAGCCTCCTGAGTAGCTGGGATTACAGGCATGCATCACCACACCTGGCTAATTTCTTATTTTTAGTAGAGATGGGGTTTCACCATGTTTCCCAGGCTGGTCTGGAACTCCTGACCTCAAGGGATCCACCTGCTTTGGCCTCCCAAAGTGCAGGGATCACAGGCATGAGCCACCACGCCCGGCTCCTAAGTGGAATTCTGTACTTCATTATAGGAAACAGCACTCCAGCTACTTATATTCTACATTTTCCATTTACGGAATAAACTATTTGTGTTCACATTATTTCAGAAAAGAAATACAACCGTTTGTATGAAAAGTAAAGGAGTTTTTGGATGAAGAATAGAAAGCCACTGAATTAGGTTGACTTATTTGAATGAAATGAAAGTTAACTGACATAATAATGGCCCTGTTCTCAAAACGTTTGTATTCTAGTGAAGTGGCTTAAAGAGTGAGAAAACTGTTGTTTTTAATTGGCTTATTTTTTACCCAGTAATTGTACTGGCCAACCTGAATAACATGGCTTTTAATTAGCAGAACAGTAGACCACAGGCCAACCATTAGAAGGGAGTTTTGCCTAGCAAACTTCAGTACCGTCAGAATATTGCCTTTTCCCTGTTTCTCAAAATATGGTTGTATGGTCTCATTTTCTCAGTCATGGGTTTCAGAAACACTCTGGATTTGTGTCCAGATTCCATTCCTTACCCACGCCACACAGTTTTCTATGTCCTGTGTCCTTAGGGCAGTCATGGTCATTCACAGTCAAAGAACTTAAACACTCATTCAATAGCTTCTGTTTCAGTTTGGGAATTGGACTGTGCAAATTACTTCCAGATTTGGCCCTTGGGGTATTTTTATACTAGAGATAATTAGCTGTGGTCATGAGAGACCAGAAGCCCTTAATCTTTTTAAAATACAGTCCTCATTTCCCTGGAGCCTTAGAGTTTGATGGTGTGGTCAGCGTGAGAACAGGGTGGTGCTGCCAGGCTGAGTGGAAGGGCCAGCATGTTTTGGAGCTCAGGGTGTATCCATGCATTTAAGCCTCTGGATGTGGAGCGTCATGGTGGAGAACACTGGCTTTGGAGTCCTTCTGGGTCATATCTTAGCTCTGCTGCTTGCTCACTGTGAGACCTTGGTCAAGTACTTTCCCTAGGCCTCACTTTCCTCATGAGAGCATGAGGGTGAAATGAGGATTAAAGGATCTAAAGCGTGTAAGATGCTTAGCACAGGCCTGTAACTTGGGTATGCAGAGTAAATGTTACTGTTGCAATACCTAGAAAGGTGCCTGCTTATGCTCAGTATATTTGAATGAATGAAGGAATGCATGGATGGACTCCTTAACTGCATATTGGAAAACATTACTTCATGAGCACTTTAAAACAAAAAGTGTTTGGAACATACAGAAAAGAACAGAAAAAGTATGATATGCACCCTGCTATATAGAATGTTACAGTTTTGCCATACTTCAGATTGTTTTAAGAAATAAAATGTTACAAATACAGCTGAATTCCAATAGATTACTCTGTCTTTTTAAAATTGACTTGTAGGTGTTGTTTGTAAATTCTGGGTATTCATTCTTTGTTGTATATTTTACACATTTCCCAGTTTGATTTTATGGTGGCTGTTTTTGAACAGAAATTTTATTTATTTATTTTTGAGAAAGGGTCTTGCTCTGTTGCCCAAGCTGGAGTGCAGTGTGGCATGATCATGGCTCGCTGTAGCCTTGACTTCCCAGGTAGCAAGGGCTACAGGCATGAGCCACCATGCCTGGCTAACTTTTGTATTTTTTGTAGAGATGGGGTTTCTTCATGTTGCCCAGGCTGGTCTGAAACCCCTGGGCTCAAGTGATCTGCCCACCTTGGCCTCCCAAAGTGCTGTATTACAGGCGTGGGCCATCACATCCAGCCAGAAATTTTAAGTTTTAATATAGCCAATTTTATTAAATATTTTCTTTATGATTTGAGTTTTTTGACCCCTGTTTAAGAAATTCTTTCTTGCTATGAAGGCATTAAAGCTATTCTGTATTCTCTTCTAAAAGTTTCAGTTTGACTTTTCCTATTATGATTTTTAATGCATTTGGAATTTATTTGTTTGTATACTGTAAAGTGGTTATCCAGCCTTTTTTCTACGACATGGGCAATCCATTGATAAGAGACCACTTTAACATTGGGAAAATTCTCAATTCTTGGATGACTGAGAAATACATTTTTGCATTTGTTTCACATCTTCCTAGATATCATATTATACTCTTTTGATATTGTATGAAGACACAAACACAAAGTTTTGAATTGTCACTTGAGATTTTATGTTGTTCCTAAGGTAAAACTATTCTTTCTGGGTGAAGGCTTTTTAAGCATTTGTTTGTTTTGGCAGGTGACACCATACATTTATCTTGGTATGCCAGCAGACTCACTTCAGAAAAGGTGGCAGGGAGATTAAATGAGCCTGTTGATTTGTTTATACTTTGGTGCATGTCAATTTCCAAAGGAAGGTAAAGGTTTTGATGATGACGTTTTGAGATTCTGTAGAATTCTTTGGCTTGCTTTATTGCTATTCTTTGTATGGGTTCACACTGAACATTGTTTCTGCAAGGTAGACCAAGTTGAATTGCTCTGACTCACTGATGTAGTTTAAATGTATGTCCCTACCCAAATGTCATGTTGAAATGTAACCCCCAGTGTTGGAGGTAGGGCCTGGTGGGAGGTGATTAGATCATGGGGGCGGATTTCTCATGAATGGTTTAGCACCATCCCCTGGGTGCTGTTCTTTTTTGTGTGTTTTTTTTGAGGTGGAGTCTCACTCTGTTGCCCAGACTGGAGTGCAGTAGTGCTATCTCCACTCCCTGCAACCTCTGTCTCCCAGTTCAAGGGATTCTCCTGCCTCAGCCTCCCACGTAGCTGGAATTACAGGCACCCGCCACCACGCTCAGCTAATTTTTTTGTATTTTTAGTGGAGACGGAGTTTCACCATGTTGGTCAGGCTGGTCTGGGACTCCTGACCTCAGGTAATCCACTGAATGTTGTTCTTGTGATAGTGGGGAGTGAGCTATTGTGATCTCTGGTTGTTTAAAATCTCCCCCCGAGCCTCCCTTTCTCCTGCTTTCGCCATGTGATGTGCCTGTTCCTTCCTCCTTTGCCTTATACCATGATTGGAAGCTTCCTGAAGTGTCCCCAGAAGCAGATGCCACTATGCTTCCTGTATAGCCTGTAGAACTGTGAGCCAATTAAATATTTTTTCTTTATTAATTACCCAGTCTGGAGTGTTTCTTTGTAGCAACACAAGAATAGCCTAATACACTCACAAAAACTTTTTGCCCGCTGGCAAAATTGAACATTTTGGTGAAAATTACTTTCTACTTACTCAGGTTCGTTTTGTAACAACAACAACAAATTTCTAAACCTATTCCCTAAAACTTTTTAAAAATCACACACTCATATTTTTTGGAAGTATAAAAAATAATTATTATTAGTTTCTTAAAAATATAGAAATACTTAAAAAAAATGAATTTGAACTCAAGTCACACAAGGCCAGGCATGGTGGCTCATGTCTGTAATCCCAACACTTTGGAAGGCCAAAGTGGGAGGATCACTTGAGCCCAGGGGTTCAAGACCGGCCCAGGCCAAATAGTGAGACCCCATCTCTACAAAAAACAGAAAAAAATTAGCTGTGCCTGGTGGTACGTACCTGTACTTCCAGCTGTTCTGGGAGGCTGAGGTAGGAGAATCGCTTGAGTCTGAGAGGTTGAGGCTGCAGTGAGCTGTGATTGCACCACTGAGCCTTGCCTGGATGACAGAGCAAGTATACACACACACACACACATACATTATATATATTGAATGGCAGAAACCGCAATTACTTTTGCACCAACCTGATACCTACATAGCTCTCATCTGAATGGTTCTTGCAGAGACTTCCTCCTTTCCTAACTCCCAGTGCATCTCCTCAAAAACAGTTTCTTCGTGCTCTTGTATTCTTCCAGAAGAAATACACTTCATTTCCCAAACGCGATCATACTCTACACACCATTTTGTGCTTTCTTTTTTAAATTCGATAATCTCCCTTGGGGTTTTGTCACATTGGCACAGACAAGTATGCTGGGTTCTTGCTAATGAATATGAATTTATTGTATAGATCATCTACATTTTATAAAAACCAGCTCCACATTTCCTGCTAATGGATATTTCAGTGTTTCTAGGATTTTGTCTTTGTCTCTGTTTCTTGTTTGGTTTTGGTATTTATAAACTGTGCTGTAGGAAACATCCTTGTACGTACATCTTTGGCCTGTTTTTGCTGGTATATCCACCAGGTAACTTGCTAGTTGTGGAATTTGTTAGTTCACAAATTATGTGCTCTTTAAATTTGGAGGGATATTGATCAATTTTAAAATTGGAGGTTTTAAAAATACATTCTTAAATGCTAGTTTTGGAATGAGGGCCCGATGCTTGTTGAGAAAGATTTTCTTTCCCTTTTTAAAAATGATATTAAATTATTTTGTGTGGCTGGGGAAGGAGGGAGAAAAGAGAAATGAGAAACATCATTTTACTTGTTTAAATTAATTCTTTTAATTGAATGTACTGCACGTGGCTATAAGAGAATAAGCAGGCCTATTTACTGCCTGAAGCAAGGCAGACATTGGGCATCTGGTGGCTCAGCCTGGTGTGGTCAAGGAGCACCCTGCAGCCAACTCGCCTATTTCCCCTGGGTGGGGAAACTACACAAGCTGTCCCCTGGCCTCATAGCCTTCTTTGAGTCTCTCCTTAGGGCCGGACAGTCCAGGTGAGGGCCTGGCCCTTGGAAAGTCTTTGTGAAAAGTGCCTGCTGTCCTCGTGAGAGGAAGGCAGGACTTCTCAGAGCTCTCCTGGCCTTTATTAGGATGGGACCATCTTCACCTTGGAAGGCCTTGAAAGAATTAATTACAAAATAAATACCTTTCAGTAAAGCCTCTAGGGAATGATGGGAAGGAGATGGGATGAGGGAGAGGGCAAGTTGGGCAAGACAGGGTGACTCTCAGGGCAGGCCTTGTGCAAGGGAATGTCCATTGCCAAAGACAACTTTGCCTGTTTCATGGCCTTAGGCAGAAACAGGAGAGGCTGAGTTTACCTAATTTCAGGAATTCCTTACTTCCATAAAGGTGGTAATGACAGTGAGGATAGCTCTCATTTGACAGCCTTCGTAGCCTTGCTCATACTTTCAACTATATTCTCTCTTGATCCTCGCAGTGGCCACATTTCACAGATGGAGAAACTGAGGCCCAAATAAATTAAGCAACTTACTCAAGGACCAACACCTAGTAAGTGGCAGAACTGAGGACCCCTGTGAGTCTCTTGTTACAGGCTTTTTCTGTTGCACAATAATAATGAATGTGCAATGTAAATATCATCAATCACTTTCCAGATACAAAATGAGGAAGCTTCTTTTTAATAAAGCAACCAAAATTTTGGAGTAGAGGCAATCACAATTGTTAAAAGAGTTTTCATAAATAGGTAAAATCATGACTCTCCTGCAGATATCAAAATGAACATATGTCAAAGATTTTATTTTACTCCACGAATGAAGGAACCACGCAGATGTTATAACCAAGTCAGAAGAGAATTGAAAAACATACATTTCTAGATCACAATATTGAAATGAATATGTAAATGGAGACAAACTGATTTTTCCATAGGGTAGGAGGAAAGATAATTGAATCTCTACCAGGCAAGACAAAGACTGCATATTTATCAGTTAGTTACCTACAATATAAAGAGGTGCAAAAGAGTTCACAGACAATGAACAGGGCTAGAATCAGATAACCCTCAAGTGTGTGCTGTGTAGACAAGGCATACTTTTCCACTGAACCACAAATTATTTCTACTCAATTAATGTAGGCATGTCAGGTGGGCTGCAAAAGCAGTGAAAGCTGCCTGCATGTTAGGTGGTGGAGAGGAGGAGGATGGGCAGGAGTCAGCCAATAATAGGTTGGTGACATTTTGCAAGGTTTTGTCAAGTTCAAGGTGCATTCTGCCCTTTCCCCTCAGCCCTTTGATGCTGGCCCGGCTCAGTGCCCCCAGTAAAATCCCACCTAAATTTGTCCTCCAAGGTAGTAGCCCATGCTTTTATTTATTCCCTTTTCAGCCATTAAAATTTCCCTGCCCCTTTATTCCATTTCCAAAGAACCCAGACTTTGGCCAGGTTACAGATTCCTCTCTCAGATAACCTGAGGATATTTACAGGGGCATGTCCCTCTAACACGGTATGTCCCTCCAGCACCCATAGCTGTCCTCTCACCACTGCACATTGAGATTCTGGTCCTCACCTAAGCCGGCCTCTCCTGGGTACTCCTGTGCTTTGGTTCTGTCAGTTTCTCTCCCTCACCAAAATCTGGTCAGGCACTTAGAAAGGATTGAATAAGCAAATCCACACTCTGGTATGCATTCATTTATTCAGTGGATATGTGTTGTGCTGATCTGTGGCTGTACACTGAGCTAGGTGCTGGAGGTACAATAGCTCGGCAAGGAATTCCTGGTTTACTGGTGAAACAGACATGTAAATAATCATTATGGTACAATGTGCTCAGTCTGCAATCAAGCTATATACACATCCATCCATGATTACAGAAGGAAGGAGTAACTCAGCTTGAGCTGGGTTTTAAAAAAAATTATCTAGCCTAAAGTGTCATTGAGCTGGTCTGGAAGCATAAACGGGATCTTGCCAGAAAAGAGGGGAGAAAGGGAAAAGAACTATCCAGGTACTGAGTCCTCCTGCCTCTCCAGCTAGCAGCACTCATGGCTCTGCATCTGCCCAGGCAAGGACAAAGCATTACCTGCTTAGAGTGACTATTTTGGGCACCAGTGGGATTCCTATAAGCAAATGCTTGGGGAAAAAGAAATACCAGGAAAACAAATTTTCTTCCTCACCTTGTCCCTTAAAATGTGTTCATTTATGTGTGTTTGTGTGTGTATATGTAAATATGAAACGGAAACAGGGTAAATGAAGACAATGGCTTGATTTAGAAGTTTGGATCTCTAGTGTTTTATTTTAAAATATGACTAGACATGTGATATAGTTGGATTTGTGTTTCCACCCAAATCTCATTTCAAATTGTAATCCTCAATGCTGAAGGAGGGGCCTGGTGGGAGGTGATTGGATCATGGGGGCAGATTTCTTCCTGGCTGTTCTCGTGATAGTGAGTGAGTTCTCACGAGATCTGGTTGTTTAAAAGTGTGCAGCACCTCCCCCTTCTCTTCCTCCTGCTCTGACCATGTGAAAACGTGCCTGCTTCCCCTTTGCCTTCCACCATAATTGTAAGTTTCCTGAGACCTCCCCAGCCATGCTTCCTGTGCAACCTATGGAACCATGAGCCAATTAAACCACTTTTCATTATAAATTATCATTATGAACTTTCCTTATAAACTATATCACATGTCTAGTCACATTTTAAAATAAAATTCCAGAGATCTGAACTTCTAAATCAAGCCATTAACCTTAATTAAGAAGTAAAATTGTCTTCATTTACCCAGTTTCCATGTCATATTCACATATACACATGCAAACACACACACATGCACACATTTTAAGGGACAAGGTGAGAAAGACAATTTGTTTTCCTAGTGTTCTTTTTTCCCCAAGGCTTTGCTTATAGGAATCCCACTGGTGCCCAAAAGAAGCCTCTCGGGTATTTCTTTACAGCAGTGCAAGAACAGACTAATCCAACACGGAACTTTGATTATAAGGCTTAAAAATTATCTGCTTGGCCGGGCGTGGTAGCTCATTCCTGTAATCCCAGCACTTTGGGAAGCCGAGGCAGGTGGATTACCTGAGGTCAGGAGTTCAAGACCAGGAGTTCAAGGGCCAACATGGTGAAACCTCATCTCTACTAAAAATACAAAAATTAGCCAGACGTGGTGGTGCATGCCTGTAATCCCAGCTACTCAGGAGGCTGAGGCAGGAGAATCATTTGAACCTGGGAGGCAGAGGTTGCAGTGAGCCGAGATCATGCCACTGCATCCCAGCCTGTGTGACAGAGGGAGACTCTGTCCCAAAAAAAAAAAAAAAAAAATTATCTGCTCAGGGCATTTAGCTGTTCTCAGGGCCTGCTTGGCCATTCACCAAGGATGCCCCTCCAGACTGATATGTCTGGGAACAGCAGGGAGCGATCACCTGGGCACCTCCTTAGACATACGTGCTCAATGGGGTCCTGCTGGCCAGGCTGAGTCCATATCCATCACCCACGAGCTGTGAAAGGACTTATTCCTGAGGCCAAGATTTCCTTGTGCTGCCTCCACTCCCAGAGGTGAAGCTCACCTGTCAGGGAGTTACTGCTAACTAGGGAAGTTGCCCCCAAAGGGATCACGCCAGTAACGTGTTTGGAAAAAAAACACAGTTAATCCTCCAGTGCCACCAAACCAGACTTTGAAAAGCTAGTCGATCTATTAATAAACAGTGTGGCAGCCCTCCTTATCTCAACTGAGCACAAGTGCCAACTAGTTTCCAGGTCAGGCGTTTATGTAGTAATCAGTGACATTTGATGTTAGCCAGATTTACCAGCTGTGCTGACCCTGGCTTAGGATCTTTGAGAGCAAAGTAGGGACTGGGGTCTCAGACCTTCTGGGTTTGGTTCTAAGCCACTGCTGGGAATAACTTCTTTATTTAGACACCATTAGTTATTCTTGCTTGTTTATTTGCACAGCTGGAGTGGTGAAGATTGAAAGTAAGTGGCAGGCAAATGTCTGACATTGAATATAAGGACTGTGTTTGGTGGTTCACGTTGTGCAGAAATCAGGTTTGGTTGTCTTCTTTTCTTTAAGATTGTTTTTATGCTTGCTGTTTTTTTATTTCAATGCATTTTTCCTTGTCTTGTTACTCCCATAGTTGATCCCAGCTAAAAAACGTCAACAAGGAGGTTTCAGGATTATGATTCAAAGATTCCTTCCCAAAGATCTCTCTCTGCATTTTCTCATTGGCTGAAGTAGCCTGTGGATCTCCTAGGAGTCCTGTGAAAATATGTTTCTCCAACAGATGCTGGCAAGGCTGCCAAGAAATAGGAACACTTTTACACTGTTGGTGGGAATGTAAATTAGTTCAACCATTGTGGAAGACAGTGTGGTGATTCCTCAAAGACCTAGAACCAGAAACACCATTTGACCCAGCAATCCCATTACTGGGTATATACCCAAAGGAATATAAATCATTTTGTTATAAAGATACATGTACATTTATGTTCATAGCAACACTATCCACAATAGCAAAGACATGGAATCAACCCAAGTGCCCGTCAATGATAGACTGGATAAAGAAAATGTGGTACATATACACCATGGAATACTATGCAGCCATAAAAAGGAACGAGATCATGTCATTCGCAGGGACACGGATAGAGCTGGAAGCCATTATCCTCAGCAAACTGACACAAGAACAGAAAACCAAATACTGCATGTTCTCACTTATAAATGGGAGCTGAAAAATGAGAACACAGGGACACAGGGAGGGAAACAACACACACTGGGGCCTGTCGTGGGGTGAGGGAAGGGAGAGCATCAGGAAAAATAGCTAATACATGCTGGGCTTAATACCTAGGTGATGGGTTGATAAGTGCAGCAAACCACCGTGGCACACATTTTCTTAAGAAAGGTTAATTGGATTGTTTGTGGTCATAGACACTTCTTCATGGCTTAGTTTTATAAGATAAATTATTGAGAATTATTCTGAAGGAATGGAGGAAAGGGCAGGCATATTTGATTAAAGAGAGGGGATTCTGAAAATGTTTAATTAGCCTTGGGAAGATGGGATTGTTCACAGAGGCCACCAGAATGCTAAAGCAGGGAGGCTGACTTCAGCCAGAACACCCAGCACAAAGCTGCTGGGATCATCCAGCAAAGCACAGACATCAGCCTTTCTGTTTCCTAAGGTCAGCCGCGTGACATCTAAACCTGGGCACAGGGAGAGATGCCCTTATAACTGCAATATCTAGAACTGTATAGTGTACGCCTGACACCAGCCATCCAAAGGTCACTAATCTTTCCCAAATATTCTGAAGAGGGTGAGGTCAGTGACCTTGATAGCGTACTTTCACCTAGCACTCTGGAAATGTGGTGAAGTGTAAGGATAGGATTTGGCATCCAGCCCAAGCCTTTGTGTGGCTGTTTAAACAACTAAGTAACCCTGGACAAGGTCCTTCAGTTCGTAGGTGAATAGAGATCCTCCTTCTCAGGGCTGTTCAAAATTCAGCTGAGATCATCTGTGGAAACTGTCTAGGACTAGGACAGTATCTTGGCCATAGCAGGCAGTCAAAAAATGCTTATTTCACATTTTGCAGAGAAGTCTTAGATATTTAATTTTCAGACTCTTATGAAACTATAGCCAATATAAATTTTATCATTTAAGACAGAGAGATCAATGGTGTTTTTTTGTTTGGTTTTGTTTTTAATCCGTTGGCTTCACATTATCCTCCCTACTTTTCACTGTAACCCAGGCCATTCTTGCCAGGTTTACCCTATGATGGTTGGTCATTATTATATAATAACATACATACATGAACAAAAATCAAACTGCATAAAAGACTCTTCAATGAGCGCATCCTCTGACTATAGGCCCCACTTATACTCCTGGAGGTAGCACTGTTAATACTTTCTTTGGTTTCGGAAACCTTCTAGTAACTTTTCCTGCATGTATACACATATTTATCTTATTCATTTCATACATGAGAGCAACCATACATACTCTTCTGCACCTTGCTTTTTGTTGTTGTTGTGGAATTTATATTAAATTAATATTGAGTGATACAAAGCCAGATTATTTGGAAGGTGTTGGGCAAAAATGAGAGCATTGACGGTTCAATGCAAAAAATGAAATTGTTTAAGAATCTAGGACTTGAGCACCTTTAAAACTGCAAGGGATTTAATTATATTCCTTTGGCTTCTAGTCTGATTCCCCCCGGAAGACCTTCTGGGTTAATTATGGGTCCCAGGGACACTTGGCAGACACAGCTGCTGCATTGCTGTTCTACAGAGGTAATTAATCACCCCGCCTGAATCAGGAGCGAATGCTCTATTCTTTGTCCTCATTACCAATAGTTTTTGGAGAAGGAAAATTTTTGAACAAAATGGAACCACATATGATTCTTTTTAGAATATACAGCAGGTGATTAGGAAGGTGTTTATGTATTGGGCTTACTACTATACAGTAGAGAAAACGTGTGTGTGGGGGCGGGTGGGCTATGGAGAGAGCAGTAAATCACTTAACTCTTTGGGGCTGGCTGCTGATAATTTGAAAGTTTTATTTGAAGGGACACTCTACATACTTATTTCTCCACCATCTAATTAGTTACCTGCCATTTTTAATATTACAGAATCCTAGCTTAAAGAGGCATTAGTGCCTGCCTTTCTTTCTCTCTTTCTTTCTCTTTCTTTTCTTCTTTCTTTCTTTCTTTCTTTCTTTCTTTCTTTCTTTCTTTCTTTCTTCCTTCCTTCCTTCCTTCCTTCCTTCCTTCCTTCCTTCCCTCCTTCCTTCCTTCCTTTCTCTCTCTCTCTCTTTCTTTCTTTCTCCTTCTTTCCTTCCTTCCTCTTTCTTTCTTCCTTCCTTTCTTTCTTTCTTTCTTTCTTTCTTTCTTTCTTTCTTTCTTTCTTTCTTTCTTTCTCTTTCCCTTCTTTCTTTCTCTTTCCCCCTCCCCTCCCCTCCCCTTCCTCCCCTTCTCTCCTCTCCTTTTGACAGGGTCTTTCTCTGTCATCCAGGCTGGAGTGCCATGATGCAACATGGCTGACGGCAGCCTCAACCTCCCAGGCTCAAGCGATCCTCCTGCCTCAGCCTCTTGAGTAGCTGGGACTATAGGTGTGCATCACCATGCCTATTTTTTATTTTTTGTAGAGACAGGCTTTTGCCGTGTTACCCAGGCTGATCTTGAACTCCTGGGCTCAAGTGATCCACCCGCTTCAGCCTCCCAAATTGCTGGGATTACAGGCATGAGCCACTGTGCCCCGCTGATCATCTATTTCAATGAATAATTTCACCTATTTATTTATTTGGAGGCAGTTTTGTCCCCTCAGGGGACATTTGACAATGTCTGAAGATGTTTTTATCACAACTGGGAGAGGGGTGCTACTGGCATCTACTAGGTAGAGGCCAGGGATGTTGCTAAACACCATACAATGTGCATGATAGCCCTCCAAAACAAGATATTATCTGGCCCCAAATGTCAAAAGTGCTGCAATTCCTAGCTGACAGGTTAGTCCAGTGCTCTCCCTACATGATTTCAGTCTTATTGTTTTTGTATTTGGGTGATAGACAGGAATGGCCACCAAGTAATTTATTACAATGCTGAAATATTTCCTAAGACCACAGACTTTCCGTGCAGCTGTTAAGATTCTCAGAATTTCTTCCCACAAGTAGAAGCAAAGACATCAGCACAGAGCAGTTCACTTGCTCCTAACAAATGATAATGGTAAAATTACTTCACTGGTGAATCATTCACAGAGGAGGGCTGTCTTATTTGCTGTAGGTTCCCCAGCCCCAGGCAGTACTAGGGGCTCAGTAGACATTGGTTGAATGAATGAATGAATGAATGAGATACCATGATGCTTTGGCATCAGTGGGATGAACTTAGGGCAGTGATCTGAGCAGAAATTTGGCACACATGTACACTTGGCTTTATGGTAAATATAACTTCCATGTCAGCTCTGTGTTCATGTGGCAGCTCTCATTAATGGAGCTCACTGTTTCTCCTGTGTTTTCCTGCTCTTCTGCTTTTTTTTTTTTTTTTTTTAACAGTTCCAGGAAGTGCAAGCAATTATAGTAAAATTTATACATAATTGGCATCTGCAGAAGAAGCTAGCATGAACTGAATGTTGAAGACCTGCACGAAACCTCTCAAGTAGAGTGTTATTTGTTCTTGGAGTTTTAAAGGACTCACTTTTGCCTCAGATTCCCAAATCTTTGGTGGTATAATTTAGACCAGATGATTCTAACTTGAAAAGTGTACTGATCTTAACAGTTAGCATGTGTGTTCAGATGAGGTATATCAAGTGGAAGAAAACTTAGTACCCTTAAGAAAACATCCCTTGTAAGTTCAGGAGATAGTGGTCCCCACATAAGACAAATCAGAGGAAAAGTTTTACCTTGACACCCGTTTCCTTTTTTTTCTCTTTGAGGCTGTGGGAAGGGGTGTGTGTGTGTGTGTGTGTGTGTGTGTGTGTTTGTGTGTTTCTCTCTACCAATTTGAGAACACTAACTGTGAAAAACCCTTAAACCTCTCATGCATCTACCTACCTTACTTAGCTAATATAGCAGCAGAGTGGCAACCAGAGCTGCAGAAACACTGGCCACAAAAGATAGAATTTTCCTTACATGGAGGAACATGCCAGATGATGACAAAAGTTTCTGTATTTTCTCCACTTCTTATTGGATAGTTACTTCCCTGGCCTGGAGGACTCCAGATCATTGTCTGAGACATATAATGTCAGCTCTTGGGATGGGTGGAAAGTGTGTTTCTCAGAGTGCCAGAGAGATTTCCTTCCCTATTCTCACAATATCATTTTGTGGAAACACTTGATTGTTTGGGTTGGCAAATAGCAGGAGAAGGTAGAGACAGACAGAATTTCTGCAACCTGGATCCCTACGATGGCCTAGTGGAATCTGATTGTGCTGACCTGTGTCCCTAACTCTTAGGATGAATGTCAAGGGCAGTGTATAACATGTTGATGGTTTTTAGGTTTATTTCCATGTATACTTCTAGTAACATTTTCCTCATGCAAATGAAATAATTCTTGCAAATGGAAGTATAATCTTTGATTGCAAATGAAAAATCAGTGTTCAGAAGAAATTCTTTTTTAGATATATGTACTTCAATTTTTAACTTTCAATAGCCAAACACTCTACGTATTAAGTATATTGCTGTATGTTTCTTATGAAAAGGAAAAGTCACAGTGAGGGCTGAGGTCAGGAAGAACGTTGTTGACCTCTTTGAACTGCTTGCTGGTTCCCTCTGCACCTTCTTTTCCTTGGCGACCTGACTTTGTGTATGAGCAGCCAGGCAGTTCTGCCCACTGTGCCAAGGGAGGGTAATCTGAGCTGCAACGTTAGCCTGGGTCTCTTATCAGGGAGGAGGCATTGTTAGGAAATACGTGTCTTTTAAGGAGTGTAATTTGTTTTTGTTTGGTTTCACTAAATGGGTTCTTACTAAGGAAAGAGCAGAAGATTCCCAAACTTCCAGGCTTGTTCTTTTCTAGCGACTGATTTTACTTGGAAAGAATTGAAGGAAGGGGCTCGGATACTGATCTTTGGTGTGTTTGTAAAAATTAATGGTGTTTGGCTAGCTAATTAGGAGGAAAGGGTAACATTCTCTAAGCAGAGCAACTAAGATGACTGGAATTTTCATTCTTGGCTCGCTCTTCTAGTTCCCTTGGCCCTTAGCCTGTCTGGGAAATCTTTTTGCCTTTTTTCCCTGCATCAAAGAAGAAACTCTGTACTCACATGAAAGTTAGTGAGTTTATTAAGGATAATATTATATTAAATATGAGTAACTTTTCAACCTATTGAAATTTTAAGTGTACTTTCTGCTTTGATTTGGGGGTTTTACTTTTCTTCCTTTTATTTTTCTTTCCTTCTCTCCTTCTTTCTTTGAGAGTGCTTAGAAGTTGACATTGGAGTCAATCTTGCCTTCATGGCATAATAGGGAGATGGAATGGGACAAGGGAGAGAAGAAGGGAGACAGAGAGGGATAATCAGAAGATGATTTTTTGAAAAAATAACAATCCCTCATCTAGATATATTATAAGAATATATGTAGGGTCAATTTATTTACTTCTTGTTACAGCAACTGCATAATTGTCTTCTAAAGGCTTTCTCTTAGTTTTCTGAATCTGTAGTTTATATACCATAATCTGCTATTGACTTCTGTGCAGCCTGCTTGAAACCAAGCCAAACCAACCCCTCTGGGTGTATGTATCATTCCAAGGTAAACAAACGGGCGTTTTGCATTCCTCTGTGGAGTTTGCCTGCTCCGGTTACAGGCTGAAGAACAGCACAGCATTGGTAGCACATGAATATTGGACACATCCAGCTCTGATGTGGGAATCTGTTGGTAACCTCAGTCACAATGACATCACATGCCCCGAGTTCCCAAATCTTTCTCAAGTGCGGCTTTCAACTTAAGATGTCAGGATCACTGGCTTCTTTCAGCTCTGCTTGTTGACAGCCCTTTTTAAATGGCTGTGTTTGGCTTGCGACCCAGAAGTGCCATGGCTGAAAAAGCTCTATACTCCGTGTCCACAGACCTGTGCTCTGCTCTCAATTTGATTAGCTGCCTCATCTGCAGCAGGTCACTTAACCTCCGTGAACTTTAGTTTTCTCATCTGTAAAATGAAATGTTCAGTCTGAGGTCCCCAATGGATGATTTCATGATCTAAATGAAGTTAATTAAAAAACCAGTTCCAGCCTTGCGATTAATAAACAGGAAGAGAAGGCATTCAATTCCAGGCTAAACAACGTAGAAGGGCCACTTCAGACAGTGTTCTTTTGGGAAGGATGTTCTACAAAGTAAAATATTTGGGAGGACTGATAATTTTCATGGCTGTTTCTCTCTAGGTATTTCTGGGAGATGATTTTCAAGTCCAAGTTGGTGTGTAGACCCTGTGAATTTAACGCCTTCCCCGTGCAGAATGCAGTTAACACAGACAGGGTTGGAGTCAGCTTCCCGTGTTTGTCTCACTCGGTTCCCTCTTCGTTGCCATTCAATCTGTTGTGTAAATTTTTTGAGTAAGGAGGCATGATGTTCTCTACAACTGTGATATTTAGCTCTTACTATTGTTTGCATTTAGAGAAAGATGTATGTGAATTCCTCACTGTTTTTATTATTCTGTAACTGAAAGGATTGAAGTGTTCTTTAAGGCTGCCTCCTGATGGGAAACAATCCTACTGAATGAAATTGGTTGATTGAAATGGGGAGCAGCCCGTAACTCCCTGAAAGTTCTTTAGTGCTACTAAAAAAAGACCAACACAAATGAAAATGTTATGCTTTCTCTAAGTAAATACCAGTGGTAGGAAATGGGAGGTTAGAAGCCTTTTTATTCCCTTCACTGGGTAAGAAAAACACTGAGGGATAACTTCCGGACAATCCCTGTTTTTGATTTTCCCTTTCTCTTCATCTTGCACTTGGTTTTGATTTCTGTGGGTTGTATAGTTTATTGTTGGATCTTACTACTGTGAACTTAAAAACTATGCTATTTGCCGCCCCAGCTCTACTGTCTCTTAGGGTCATAGCTCCCCTTGAATGCAAGGATTTTATGAATAGTGGGATCTTGGCCATTCCATTTATCCTGGTTCCAGAGCAAAGACCTCCCTCCTGCTCTTCTGCTGTCCTTGGTAAGTAACCCATGTGCCCTAGGAAGAGGACAATACTGTAGCAATTGACTTCCTTCTTCCCAGGCATTTTCTCATACCAGGATAATGTCTCTTTAGCTGCTCCTCTCTTCCTTATTAAATCATGAACCACATATCAAGATATTCTGCCCAGCTATGTTATAGAAAAAACTGGGCAAAAATATGTATATTCTTTCTTTTTTTTAAGAGACAGGGTCTTGCTCTGTCAGGCTGGAGTATAGTAATGTGATCATAGCTACTGCAACTTTGAACTCCCGGGCTTAAGGGAACCTCCCGTCTTGTCCTCCTGAGTAGCTGGGACTACATGTGTGAGCCACTGTGCCTGGCCATGAAGATGTGTGTTTCATTAATGGATGGAGCTCTAAGTCGGGGCAATCCATTGCCCTACAGTTTTATTTGTAATCAATAAGAAGTAATTATAGAAAATCATTGACAGTTTTGCTGGGCAGGTTCAACATTACTCGAAGAAACCCCAAATATTCCCATATTATAGATCATTTTGTACCAGGGTTGTTCTACATACCACTGAAAGTTTTCACTAGTAGCCTCAGACTGTCACCTAATTCTTCCATCCACTTAGCAGGCATGTCTCACAATATGGTGACAACGAAGTAGAAAACCAAACCAAGAAAGCCAGCATGGCTTTGGGGAGCCGGGTAAATAGCAGGTGACCTTGGATAAATACAGCTAATCTGACTGAGGGGAAGCCCATAATAGGCTGTTGCCTTTTTTGTTCCTAAATTTCTTCTTATGCATTTATTATGTTGGCTTGAAAACCATCTTTTATCTCTATATTGTAATTTTTAGGTCTTATGAAGGAACTACTATGGCTTTTAATTATAGTATTCATGTACTTTTTTTTTTTTTTTTGAGACAGAGTCTCGCTCTGTCACCCAGGCTGGAGTGCAGTGGCGAGATCTCAGCTCATTGCAGCCTCTGCCTCCCGGGTTCAAGTTATTCGCCTGCCTCAGCCTCACGAGTAGCTGGGATTACAGGTGCCCACCACCATGCCTGGCTAATTTTTGTATTTTTGGTAAAGATCAGATTGCACCATGTTGGCCAGACTGGTCTTGAACTCCAGACCTCAAATGATCCAACCACCTTGGCCTCCCAAAGTGCTGAGATTATAGGTGTGAGTCACCGAGCCCAGCCATTAATGTGCTTTGTAATGAAAACCTTTTCCCTGTCACCCTGGAGACCCACAGGCAGGGTATGCTTAATATTTTCCGCACGCTCCTCCGATTCCATTCTCCACACTTTGCCCTGCTGTGCTCCTAGAGACTAACCCCGATGGCTATAGCAACGGCTCCCTTGACTTCTGCTTCAAGTTGGGCCCAGTTTATGTGGGGGGCACTTAGCAGGATATCTGAGGGTGGGAGGAGAATGTAGTTGGGGTATTTATTCCCTGGACTCCTTCTCTACCAGGTCACCATTGGTTATCTGTCTATGAAAGGCCACACACAGGTCCTGACAAGCCCCCCTCCCTCTCCACTCAGCTACTCACTTCAGGTTCTAGCATCGACTCCACCCCTTGCCTCTTTAGGCCTAGAGGTAAGCAACAGCGCTCATTGTTGATGGCTCAGGGTAGTGCATGCCCCTTGTGGGTTTACCTGAACCCTGACCACACCTTTGTAAATATCCCCTTTGTTAAACTTTTTTCAAATTCTCCAGTTTGATTGTAACATCTGTTGCCTGCCAAGACTCTGGCTGATATGCAGGTCTAGCATGGGGGCTGGCACACCTGGTGTTAGAGTGGCGTCTGTGACTGTGAGATTTGGGTCTATCATAAGCTTTACACTTGGCTTCTCAATGGTCTTAACACTGTCACCATGGAAACTGAACATCAAAAGACAAGGGAAGGTTATGAATGAAGAGGCTCTGAGACATACCCAGTACCCTATAAAAGCCATTGTATAGCAACAGGAGGGCTCTTGGTAAGTTGAAGTGGGATGACTGCAGACAAATGGCAAAAGAAAATGATGCAAACCCCTAGTGAAACAGAATTTCTAATGGGAGCCTGGAAAGCAGAAGCCATTCCGTTCCTTACGTGTAACAACCAGAAATAAGATGACTTTTGCTACTTTTGTTCTTGTGATTGATAGGCGGAAAACATAGATCCCCAGACAGAAACAGAAGACATATAGGGACAATAGATTCTTCAAAAGAGTAGGAATATCCTGAACATTGTCCTAGTCATGGAGTGGCCTTCTTAGGCCCACATATAAACTGGCATGAGCTTATAGGTCATCTTCGAGTGGAACCCATCAGATGTCTTTGGGATTTTGGAGTGCGTGAGGGATAAGCAAATGCTCCAAAGCCTTGCCTTTCCTACTGATAGAATGGAACACAAATACTTAGTGTGCAAATATGGTCCCTTGTGTTTCTTTCTGGGAAGCCAAAATATGTGTTCTGTGAAGGTTGCTTTATTTTATTTTTATTTATTTTTTGAGACACAGTGGGCTCTGTCGCCCAGGCTGGAGTGCAGTGGCACGATCATGGCTCACTGCAGCCTTGACCTCCTGTGCTCAAGCGATCCTCCCACCCAGCTCCCAAGTAGCTGGGACTACAAGTGCAAGCCACCAAGCCTGTTTAATTTTTGTATTTTTAGTAGAGATGGGTGATATGGTTTGGCTGCGTCCCCACCCAAATCTCATCTTGAATTGTAGCTCCCATAATTTGCACATGTTGTGGGAGGAAACTGGTGGGAGATAATTTAATATGGGGATGGTTTCTCCCATACTGTTCTCATGGTAGTGAATAAGTCTCATGAGATCTGATGGTTTTATAAGGGGTTTCCCCTTTCGCTTGTCTCTCATCCTGTCTTGCCTGCCACCATGTAAGATATCCGTTGCTCTTCTGCCATGATTGTGAGGCTTCCCCAGCCATATCGAACTGTGAGTCAATTAAACCTCTTTCCTTTATAAATTACCCAGTTTTGGGTATGTCTTTATTAGCAGTGTGAGAACAGATTAATACAATGGGATTTCACCATGTTGCCAAGGCTGGTGAAGATTGCATTGTAATACAATTCTGATAGTTGCCAAAGCCCTACTGAGTCACTCTAACTCTGGATCTGTTGGGCAGTTGAGCTGTAAAAGAAGTGGATAGCGAGTCCAGTGGAAATCTTTGACCTGAGTAACCATTTACTTCAGAGAATAGGAGGTTTTAGTTGTATGACAACTCTTGCCCAAGTAAATATGTGTGTGTACACATGTGTGCACATGGTGGGGGTGGTGGTATATGTAGTTATTATCACAGATTAGGGGGAAGTCAAGGTTTTATGGACCCTGAGGCTTATGTAAGTTTGAGAACCCTGTTTAGAAAAAGCATAAAAAATTATGAACACAAAGTTAGATATCAAAGTGAATATTTAGGAAGGGAAAAAAGTCACCACAAATGACAAGATTTCGAAAGTGGTAATTCCTAAATATCATAAAATACAGAAAAATAACAAGTAGCTGATTAATAAACATGTTCTGACGTACCTGTATAATAATTTCCCTGCTACATTTTTGACAGCATATTCCTTGATTGCCTCTTCATATGACATAACTTTGTAGTATTTTCTATGTAGAGAAAAGAGCCTTTCGTCTTTCCTCTAGCATAGTTTATTGAAATTTATCTTTTATTTTTGGTAGCTGGTTTACATAAAACAATCTCATACACAAATGTACTCACTGCTACAGTTTTAGGTCAATAAATATAGGAATTTTGATCATCTCCATTTCATATAGTGGCCATTATAACTGTTTTAAGCATATTTATGACAGGAGAGAACTTTCGTTTTGACTATGTTGATGAAAACAGGATCCTCTGCTCCTAATATTACAGGTCTGATGGCTGGAAGATGTTTTTATAAACCAGCTTTCTGCTTTATACGATTCAAACTTTGTTTCTCTTCCACTACGTAACAAACTCCAGTGTTGGGTGCTAAGGAACACATTCCTATCTAACTCCAGTGTTGGGTGCTAAGGAACACATTCCTATCTAACTCCAGTGTTGGGTGCTAAGGAACACATTCCTATCACAGCATGGCTTCTGGTCTTGCATTTCCATATCATGACTCTAGATGAGTCACCCTAGTAAATAGTAAAAGTTTCTGGAAATCATTTCCACAATTTGCGGTAATAGCTAGCAGTAACTTAACTACGCAGGGAAGTGACCATACAGCCATACAGGTGGTCTATGAAATCTAAAACTAAATACAGCCCTAATCAACTTCCCCTTAGCCAAGTTCTTAAAAAATACTTCTTGAAAAGTACCAACACCAGTGCCATTCCAATGCTGACCTGCAAGAGGGGAGGTCAAAATGGAAAGACATGGTAGTCTTAAAAGATGGTGATTAAAATATCACTTTTTGGTACAGATTTTACAAACCTATGGCCGTGTGGATAAAGATGAGGACTTTGAAGGGGGTCCCTGAACCTTAAGTATGATCAGCTTTGTGCAAAGTTTATCAAGCACTAAAAAACTGACCCCAGATTTTATCACCTAGAATTGACTTTTAGGATACGTAGATTTTATTATTTAGTTGGTTATTTTCTTTGCTCTTCTTTCCTCTTTCTTAACTTTGCTTTTATCCCCCAAATATAGATGGAGAATAGCAACTCCTTTAAAAATTACTCAGTTCATTTGCTTTCCTTTTGTTGTCTTCTTATTCTCCCCATTTTTTCCCCTCTACCCCCTCTTGCTCCTTTCTTTTGCCAGAAATACACAACTTACTTTCATGGGTGTCATGTCTACCTCTATTTACCATCCCCATGTAGTTTTGGGGTCCCATGGAAGGAGGGTCGCTGTCCCTTCCTCCATGCTCCTTGCCAAGCAGGGAGGAGGGAACTGGGACACTCCTTTTTCTGTGGCAGAAGGAGCCTGGAGAGGACTGGAGGAAGCTCTTTCAGGGAAACAGCGGCTGTTTTTCTAGGCCAAGAGATTCGTGATGGCCTTCAGAGGGTGTAGCTGTGTTGCCATCATAATTACAGCTTTGGAATGGTGCCTGTTGAGGTCATTTTGTTTCAGAATGTACCAGAAGCTGGATCACTTTGTCTAGAGGTAGCTCAGCATGCATTTCACGCTTTCCATCATTCTCATGGTGGCTCCTTTTTTAAATGCTCTTTTCCTTAGTGACTGAGGTTGGTTTTAACAATGTTTTCCATCATCCATACCGTTGAGTTGCACCTGTTTTGTCTGCAGCACCACATGTAAACAAATAAAAGACCTGCCACCAGGGCAGGCTTTGAAAAACAGTGGTTAGCGTAAAGGCTTAGTACAAAATTGAAAACTGTTGGTAATTAGTTTTTGTAGTTGTTGTTATTTGTTTGTTTTGAGACGGAGTTTCACTCTTGTCACCCAGGCTAGAGTGCAATGGTGCAATCTCCACTCACCGCAACCTCTGCCTCCCGTGTTCAAGTGATTCTCCTGCCTCAGCCTGCCGAGTAGCTGGGATGATAGGCACCTGCCACCACGCCTGGCTAATTTTTGTATTTTTAGTAGAGACAGTGTTTCACCATGTTGGCCAGGCTGGTCTCGAACACCATGGCCTCCCAAAGTGCTGGGATTATAAATGTGAGCCACCGTGCCCGGCTGGTAATTAGTTTTTTATGACTAGTAGTCAGGAAGCCAGGGGCAGCGGGATTGATGGTTTAGCAAATTTTTCATTAAAACAAATCTGGGCCAGGTGTGGTGGCTTACGCCTGTAATCCCAGCACTTTGGGAGGCCAAGGCAGGTATATCACTTGAGGTCAGGAATTCAAGACCAGCCTGGCCAACATGGTGAAACTTCGTCTCTACTAAAAATTTTAAAATTAGGTGAGTGTGGTGGTGTGCGCCTGTAGTCCCAGCTACTTGGAAGGCTGAGGCTGGAGAATCGCTTGAACCTGGGAGGCGGAGATTGCAGCGAGCTGAGATTGCACCACTGCACTCCATCTTGGGTGACAGTGTGAGACTCCATCAACAGCAACAACAACAAAAAACTGAACCCTTACTGGAGAACTGTGGGATATGATGGTCTCTAATTGCACTGTACGTATGGTAGTCACCACATGTGGTCACTGAGCACATTTGAAATGATAGTATTTTTTTTTTTTTTTTTTTTTTTTTGAGACGGAGTCTTGCTCTGTCACCCAGGCTGGAGTGCAGTGGCGCAATCTCGGCTCACTGCAAGCTCCGCCTCCCGGGTTCACGCCATTCTCCTGCCTCAGCCTCTCCGAGTAGCTGGGACTACAGGCGCCCGCCACCACGCCCGGCTAATTTTTTTGTATTTTTAGTAGAGACGGGGTTTCACCGTGGTCTCGATCTCCTGACCTCGTGATCCACCCGCCTCAGCCTCCCAAAGTGCTGGGATTACAGGCGTGAGCCACCGCGCCCGGCTTGAAATGATAGTATTTTTGATAGGTTAAATAAAAATCTTAAAATTAATTTTACCTGTTTCCTTTTACCTTTCTAATGTAGTTACTAGACAAATTTAAATTACATTTGTATATCACATTCTATTTCCGTTGACGGTGCTGGTCTATAATACACCATTCTGTATGCCCGAAAGTATATTAGTGATGCCTTCCAGGCTCCCTGTAAGTTTCGGGAGAGGTTGTTTTGGTTTTCTGTAGGACTGGGCAGGGCTTAATTTTTTTTTTTTAAGTAGAAGAAAACTGACACATAATGAATCACAGTAGCAGGCCGTTCTCATTATAAGAAATGAGAATTAGGGTTATGAAACCCCTTGGGGGATGTAACAAAAACAACAAAACAAGTTCTCAGCTTTTAGGAAAATACTGCCCTGAAAGGTTATCTCTTGTAACCCTGCTTCCGCAGATTATAATTCAGCAGTTGCTGTGGATGTCTTTAGCCTCAGGCTTCATTACATTGGTGTGGAGAGAGAGAGAGAAATATGTAGTTCTCTCTCCTCCTTCAGACTCTTAAATCATACCTGGCATCCGCCTCCAGGGAAAAACTTTGGTGCTGGGATTTATAGTTGTTTATTGTTTGTGCTTCCAGCATGCGGACTGTGCATTAATTTGTTTCTCAGGGTCAATTTTGGTATCATCATTGCCAGCAGATATTTGTGAGAATAACTCGTAGTTTAGGATTTATTTATTGATAAGTGTATTCCACAAAACTTTGACAATCAGCTGATGACTGAGCTGGTACTGCTCCTGCTAATTTAATATTGTTTATATAACTTGGATGATAAAATGAACCTCGTAAAGGAATGCTGCAAAGTCTGTCCTAGGAAGAGGACTTGTGCCTAAATCAGTTGAACTCCCAAAGTCTTCCCAACTCCTGGCCTTTGCTGTACTGATTTGTATGTAGTTTTCCCTTCTGCTTCTCTAATTATATCTTACCGTTTTTTTACACAGCAGATACTCAACAGATTCTTCTTGCATGGTTGTCAGATTCTGAGATTGTCATCAAGAAGGACTGTAGTCTTTCTTGCACTTGAGATTGAGGTTTAAAGATCTGAGTTTGACTTGGTGATTTTTTAAAGGATCCAGTTCTTTAGGGTAAGAATGATCACTGCCTTGTATTAGAGGTTTCAGGATAAACCTGATCTGTTGCCTCTTCGTCTTGGGAATTAACCTGGTGAAATGTATTAACAAGTAATTTGGTCCATACTTCCACTTCGCTACTCTGTCCTTGCACTGTGGTCTTCTGCACATAAAACAATATATATCATCAAATTTCAAATTTTTTGTTATGATTTTCTCTATTGAAGTTGTCTATGTGATGAAAATATCTTACATAACTTCCTTTGGAAAATAGGGATACAGTTTCTTAACCTTTTCTGCTTTGGCATTGCACTGAATTTTAGAGAGATTGCTTTAGTTTTTGTGCCTATCATGGTGCCCAGCCTTTCTCACCAAGGGTCTGAGTAGATTTTTGTTGAATGAATGACTTCTTGTATTTTCTGTCAGTCTCCTGTGTTTGCCCATCCACAAACCATCTCCATTTCCCGTTTCCTTCATCCTTACTTGTTATGTCAAGCCTCTGCAAACTGTGGCTTTCAGAACATCCCCTCCAGATTCCACTGTTTGAGGTGTTTGCCTTGCCCTCTTCATTTGCATCCTGCCCACTGGTGACCTATCCCCTCATGAGCCATGGCAAGATCCCCGTGGGTGCCCATGTTTCACTTTAGGATATGGGATGATGCCCAGCAACTATTGTGGGTTTTGTATCCTAACCTCAACTCTTTATCAATAAACTTTATTTTAGTAACTGCTTTAAAATATGGCTCACACTGGTTGGTTCTAGTCAAGTCAGAATTCTTCGTACTTCCTGTGTTTTAGCATTTAAAAATGTCCTATGCTGTTCCCTAGAAGTCTTAAATATCCTAATGTCTAAGATAGTTTAAGTACACTTTTACCTGGGGTTGGAGCTTGAACAGATACTTCTCAGGCCCCTCTTGGAGCTGACTCCACACTTGCTTAATCTAAGAACTAGACCTGATGCTAATGAAAAAAAAAAAAAAAAAAGAACTCGAACTTCCCTTTCTTAAACCTCACCGTGTCAAGGCACAGCCATGGGTTTGGAAATTTGGGGCATGACTACCAAATCCTTTGAAAATGTCTTAAGACTGGTATACATGAAGGGAATTCTAAAGTAGTCTTTCTCCTTAAGCTGATGAACTATTCATGAGTTTGTCTTTGAGAATCAGAATGCACTGAAGTTGGGCTTGATGCCTTATTAGAGTCAATGATCCATTAAATCTTTATCCTTGGAAACAATCTGTGGATTCTCTTTGTAGCAATACCCTATAACAGAGAGGACTTTCACACTCCCATGCATGCCAGAGAAAAGACCTTGTACCCCACAGCCTCCGAGGAAGGGAGAGATATTTGCTCTGCCCGATTTCTCTTTCTCCCTGCCCCCACCCCCCTTAGAATGACCAAAGGCAGGCTTTGGCTGTGAATCACTTTATAGAAAGTGATATGAAGCATAAATGAGCTATAACCAATTTAAGGAAAGCTTGAAACCGGGCATTGGGAAATCTCTGCCAATAGGTAATACTCTTACTAAATTCTGGCTTAGTAGCCGCCAAAGCAGATTTATAGATAATCCGCATTTATGAAAATGCTCTACTGAGAAGCACCGTGCAGTTACTTTTTAATAGTTTATGTGGTAACAATTTAGGCTCTTGTTATTCTAAGATACCTCGCAGATGTAATGCGTGCGCGCGCGCGCGAGGGAGAGAGAGAGAGAGAGAGAGTGTATGTCAGAGAGAGAGAGTGTATGTCAGAGAGAGAGAGTGTATGTCAGAGAGAGAGACTGTTCGAGTCACTATCTAGAAAAGCCTAATCACACGAGTGCCAAATAAATTATGCTGGCAGGTGGCCAGCTGAAATTTAGACATAGGTTCTCCGTATTATTCAAAAGTCAGTCCATGTTGATCTAACCACACCAATGAAAAGAAAATAAAGAAAATAAAAAGTGATTCCTGTTTCATGAGAGCATTAAGTCCAGTATCTTTATTTCTGGCACTCCTGGGCATGTCAGTTTACACTTTGCATATTATTTCCACAAAGAGAATCCACACATTTTTCCAGGGATAAAGATTTAGTGAGTACATTCACTCCTTCACATTGACTCTGAAAAGGAGTCAAGCTCACGTGTAGTGAGAAACGTGAATGTTTCCTGTAAGAAACTGATTCTCCAGTAGAGGGTGGTAGTGTTCCGTGCCCCCAGCCTCTATCTGCGACCCTTCTGGGCTCTGTTCAGATGAATGAACTGATAAACGATTTTAATTGAATATCTTATTCTCA
Organism: Symphalangus syndactylus; assembly: GCF_028878055.3. NCBI lineage: Eukaryota > Metazoa > Chordata > Mammalia > Primates > Hylobatidae > Symphalangus > Symphalangus syndactylus. The sequence goes on from NC_072424.2 coordinate 23,753,441, forward strand.
CAGTACATAATGTAAACAAAGGCCAAAAAGCATTTATAGAGCATGTAACGTGTGGAGCACAGACCAGGTGCATTGGAGGCATTGAAGATGACTGAACGCTGACTTCCCGAGGTGTTCCTGAAGGCAGTGCCCCTTGTAGTCTTTAAGAGAATGGGCTGGAGAGGTGGGCACCTTGTACTGGGATCCTGGTGCTGCCACCGTAGGTGAAGTGATCTTAGAGGAAGTTATTTCACCTTTTTCAGTCTCTGGTTTCTCATCTGTAAAATGGGTACAATTATGCCAACCACTTACTTCACCTCTACTGAACTAAAAACAGGGACCTGCTGGAAGGCGCACACGCAGACAAATACTCCTGTAAGACGAACATGCCATAGTCAAGGTTAGATAAGCTGCTGTGGCAGCAGAGAGTAGGGTGATGCATTCGGACTAGTAATTAGAAGGGATTCAGGGAAAAAGTAACCTTTGAGCTGAGTGTTGAAGGTAATTAAAATTCTTTTGATCAATGGATGGAGAGGATGTCTGTAAGAGTATGAAGGGCATTCCAAACTGAAGGAACATAGACAATTTCATTTTGTTTATTTACATCTAAGACTGTAAAACTCAGAGTATTTTACAAAGGCGGTTCCGTGTATCAAAACTATTAAGTTTCATTCAGCAAAAATTATATGTAGTGTAGAATTTTCCTATTAAGAGATTTCCAAATGTCTGAGTTAATTCATCTAGGCACTCCCGAAGTTTATGTATTTATTTATTTATTTATTTATTTTTTCTTTCTTTTTTCTTTATTAATTTTTTTTTTGCACACAAAAACAATAAACATTTTCTAAAAATACATACAAACAAAAAGATGCATATCAAACATATTAGGTTGCACATGGGAAGTCGGGGAATAGAAATGGGGGGTGGGAGTTAAAATAAATGAGAGAAGGACTTTATATGGATCAGTGATAATAACTCAATCCTCTATTTGACAAAGAAGAGGGAGAAGGAAGAGGAAGAAAAAGAAAGCGGGATAAAGGATCAGAAAGGGAGGAAAATAGAAAAAATTAGAGTATGACTCCAGGGTAGACCTGTTTTGTTGTCACTGAGTTGGTTGGTTGGTTTGTGTGTTGTATTTTTCATGTTTTGCCAAGTTGGCCAGACTGGTCTCGAACTCCTAGCCCGAAGTGATCAACCCGCCTCGCCCCCCAGAGTGCCGGGACCACAGGCGTGAGCCACCACGTCCAGCCCCCACATTGCTTCTGGCCTCCGTGGTAGACCTCCCAGACGGAGCGGCCGGGCAGAGGCGCTCCTCACTTCTTCCCAGACACGGGGCAGCCGGGCAGAGGCGCTCCTCACTTCCCAGACGGGGCGGCCAGGCAGAGACGCTCCTCACTTCTTCCCAGACGATAGGTGGCCGGGCAGAGGCGCTCCTCACTTCCCAGACGATGGGTGGCCGGGCAGAGGCGCTCCTCACTTCCCAGACGGGGCGGCCAGGCAGAGGCGCTCCTCACTTCCCAGACGGGGCGGCTGGGCCGAGGCGCTACTCATTTCCCAGACGATGGGTGGCCGGGCAGAGGCGCTCCTCACTTCCCAGACGATGGGTGGCCGGGCAGAGGCGCTCCTCACTTCCCAGATGGGGCGGCCGGGCAGAGGCGCTCCTCACTTCTTCCCGGACGGGGCGGCCGGGCAGAGGCACTCCTCACTTCTTCCCGGACGGGGCGGCCGGGCAGAGGCACTCCTCACTTCTTCCCGGACGGGGCGGCCGGGCAGAGGCGCTCCTCACTTCTTCCCGGACGAGGCGCCTGGGCAGAGGCGCTCCTCACTTCTTCCCGGACGGGGCGGCCGGGCAGAGGCGCTCCTCACTTCCCAGACGGGGCGGCCGGGCAGAGACGTTCCTCACTTCTTCCCGGACGGGGCGGCCGGGCAGAGGCGCTCCTCACTTCTTCCCAGACGGGGCGGCCGGGCAGAGGCGCTCCTCACTTCCTCCCAGACGGGGCGGCCGGGCAGAGGCGCTCTTCACCTCCCAGACGATAGGTGGCCGGGCAGAGGCGCTCCTCACCTCCCAGACGATAGGTGGCCGGGCAGAGGCGCTCCTCACTTCCCAGACGATGGGTGGCTGGGCAGAGGCGCTCCTCACTTCCCAGATGATGGGTGGCCGGGCAGAGGCGCTCCTCACTTCCCAGATGATGGGTGGCTGGGCAGAGGCACTCCTCACCTCCCAGACGGGGCGGCCGGGCAGAGGCGCTCCTCACCTCCCAGACGGGGCGGCCGGGCAGAGGCACTCCTCACCTCCCAGACGATAGGTGGCCGGGTAGAGGCGCTCCTCACTTCCCAGACGGGGCGGCTGGGCCGAGGCGCTACTCATTTCCCAGACGATGGGTGGCCGGGCAGAGGCGCTCCTCACTTCCCAGACGATGGGTGGCCGGGCAGAGGCGCTCCTCACTTCCCAGATGGGGCGGCCGGGCAGAGGCGCTCCTCACTTCTTCCCGGACGGGGCGGCCGGGCAGAGGCACTCCTCACTTCTTCCCGGACGGGGCGGCCGGGCAGAGGCGCTCCTCACTTCTTCCCGGACGGGGCGGCCGGGCAGAGGCGCTCCTCACTTCTTCCCAGACGAGGCGCCTGGGCAGAGGCGCTCCTCACTTCTTCCCGGACGGGGCGGCCGGGCAGAGGCGCTCCTCACTTCTTCCCAGACGGGGCGGCCGGGCAGAGGCGCTCCTCACTTCCTCCCGGACGTGGCGGCCGGGCAGAGGCGCTCTTCACCTCCCAGACGATAGGTGGCCGGGCAGAGGCGCTCCTCACCTCCCAGACGATAGGTGGCCGGGCAGAGGCGCTCCTCACTTCCCAGACGATGGGTGGCTGGGCAGAGGCGCTCCTCACTTCCCAGATGATGGGTGGCCGGGCAGAGGCACTCCTCACCTCCCAGACGGGGCGGCCGGGCAGAGGCGCTCCTCACCTCCCAGACGGGGCGGCCAGGCAGAGGTGCTCCTCACCTCCCAGACGATAGGTGGCCGGGTAGAGGCGCTCCTCACTTCCCAGACGATGGGTGGCCGGGCAGAGGCGCTCCTCACCTCCCAGACGATGGGCGGCCGGGCAGAGGCGCTCCTCACCTCCCAGACGATGGGTGGCCGGGCAGAGGCGCTCCTCACCTCCCAGATGATGGGTGGCCGGGCAGAGGCGCTCCTCACTTCCTCCCGGACGGGGCGGCCGGGCAGAGGCGCTCCTCACTTCCTCCCGGACGAAGTTTATGTATTTAAAAGCGACAATGGTTTCTAATATACTTTCTATTTGAAAACATCAACAAAAAAAATAATTATTTACATATTTTTCTTTTTAAGAACAAATGACTTGAGAGCTTCTAAATGTCTAGTGAGGGAAAGTATATTATGATTGGTGGAGTTGATTTATTATTTATATGAATAATTCTAGCTATGATGTGTTATGTCATTAAAAAATATTGGCTCACGCTTGTAATCCCAGCACTTTGGGAGGCTGAGGCGGGCGGATCACGAGGTCAGGAGATCGAGACCACGGTGAAACCCCATCTCTACTAAAAATACAAAAAATTAGCCGGGCGTGGTGGCGGGCGCCTGTAGTCCCAGCTACTCGGAGAGGCTGAGGCAGGAGAATGGCGTGAACCCGGGAGGCGGAGCTTGCAGTGAGCCGAGATTGTGCCACTGCACTCCAGCCTGGGTGACAGAGAAAGACTCCATCTCAAAAAAATAAAATAAAAAATAAAAAATTTGTTCTTACTTCTATATTGTTCAGTGTATAATCATGATAGACCAGTGATTAATGACAAGAAACAAAAAAACACTGATGTTAAAATACAAATGAATCACTTTTATCGTTAAAATTATTTTAATTCTGCAAATTGTTGTTCTCAAGTTGATCTTCTCCAGATTTGTATGTTTCACTCATCTCATTAAAATTCTGTAACTCGTTGGAATATCTGTGATATTTCAAAAACCAACGTTTTTTAAAGATCATGTATTAATGATTGTCTTTTTGGTTATTAGCAATATAGGCTTTCACTTGCAATGTGGTATTTAGAGAGAAAATATTTGCAAATAGACAACTGAAATCTTATGTTTTAACTTACTATTCATAAAGAATTAAAGTAATGAAAATCAGCCAGCTGAATTTTTTAAGCCCAAACTATTAGAATTCTAAACATCTGGTCATGTTGCTGTAATGCATAGTTAAAATTCAGTGTACATTTTTTACTTTGCATATGTTTGAATATTTCCATAATAAACAATAAAAAAAATAGTATAATGAACCTCACGTACCCATCGCCCAGCTTCAACACTCTGCCATTCTTATTTTATCTAAATTTCTACACCCTCTGTTATTTTTAACAGTTGTTTTTAAGGTATAATTGACATACATTGAAATGTACAAATCTTGGCTATAGAAGTTTTACAGATAGATACACCTATGTCACCCATAGACCTTTATCACAATATTGAATATTTGCATATCTCTAGAAATTCTCTTGTGTTCTTTGTCAGTGAATCCTCTCACTCCCAGACAACCAAGGTCCTAATTAGGTTAGCCTTTTCTAGAACTTCACATAAATGGACTCATATACTATGCACTGTTTTGTGTAAGGCTTTTTCCACTCAGCGTAAGGTCTGTGTGATGCCTCTATTTTGTTGTGTATGGGAGTAGCTCATTCCTTTTTATTGCTGAGTAATATTCCATTATATAGGTATATCACAATTTGATTATCTAGTCTATTGATGGACATTCATGTTGTTTATAGCTTTTTACTAATATGAATAAAGCTGCTGTGAACATTCTTGGAAAAGTCTTTTTTGTGGATTTATGTTTTCATTTCTCTTGGTAAAAGATCTAGATGTGGAATTGCTATGTCAGAGGGTAGGTGTATATTTATAATAAGAAAAATTGTCAAACCTTTTTCAAAAACTGTTGTAACCATTTTATATTCTCACTAGAAATGTATTAGAGTTACAATTGTCTTACCAATATTTGGTAATCAATGGTACAATCCTCACCAATATTTGGTATTTTAATTTGCCATAGTGGTATCTTGTTGTGATTTTACTTTGCATTTACCTCATGGCTAATTATTTGAGAACTTTTTAATGTGGATAATGGTCATTTGCATATCTAACCCTGTGAAGTATCTATTCAAGTCTCTCTGCCCCTCCGTTTTTAACCTGTATTATTTTTCTTATTGAGTTGTAGGAGTTTTTTTTAAAAATGTATTCTAAATACAAGTTATATGTCTGCTTTACATTTTGCACATACTTTTCTCCCAGCCTGAGGTTTGCCTGTTTATTTTCTTAATAGTGTCTTTTGATGAATGGAGTGTTTAATTTTGGTGAAGTTTAATGTATCAATTTTTATACATTTTTGTGATGTTATTATCCTATCCAAGGAGTTTTTGCCTAATCCAGGATATCCAAGGTATTCTATATTTTTATGACAATATTATAGATTTAGATTTTAAGTTTACATCTATGATTCGTCTCAAAATAATTTTTGTGTATGGTGTGAGGTAGGGGTTGAGGTTAATTTTTTTTTTCACAGGGATATATAATTGTTCCAGCCTTATTTGTTGAAGATTCCCTTCCTCACTGAATTGCACTGGGGCCTTTGCAAAAAACCAATCAATCATTTATAAGTGTAGATCTGTTTCTGGAATTCCTATTCTGTTTCATTGATTAATTTGCCTTTCATTATGGCAGTACTACACCATCTTAATTATGCCATGTAGAGTAAGTTCTCCATCCTTTGAGTGTGTGTGTGTGTGTATGTGTGTTTTAGTTGTTTTTGGCAATCCTAGGCCCTTTACATTTTCATGTCTATTTTGAAACCAGTTTGTCAACTTTTATCTAAAACATCTGCTAAGAATATTATTAGGGTTACATTGAATTCATGAATTAATTTCAGAGAAATGAGGATCTTATATATTGAACCTTGTAATCCATAGACATGATATATATCTTCACTAATTTAGGTTTTCTTTAATTTACCTCAGTGATTATTTGTAGTGTTCTATGTAGATCATTCTCTCTCAGTGAGGTTTTATAAGAGAAGTAATCCATAATGTTCGAATGCATCCTTCATATGTAATGAATTAACTTATTGCTTATGCATCTGGAAATGTATTAGCTTGTTAGACTTCTTTGGTAGAATCAAGAGTAGAGTCCCGGGTTGGATGTGGTGACTTGTGCCTATAATCCCAGCAACTTGGAAGACTGACATGGGAGGATCACTTGAGCCCAGAGTTCATAGACCAGCTTGGATAACATAGTGAGACCCCATCTGAAAAAAAACAAAGAATAGAATCATTAAAATAACTTTTTGCTTAATTCTCTCATGGATTGGGGAAACATCGTGCAATACTGTGGTATAATATCACAACCAGTATATTGACACCAATTCAGTCAAGATATACAACAGTTTCATCACCACAAGGATCCCTTGGGCTGCTCTTTTATAGCAGTGTTTATAAAAGTTTACTTTTTACTTCTGGATGGTAATACTATGATTCTAAGTAATATGTTTGGATTTATATTTATTTCAACAATGTCTCTCAATTGGTTTTACTGTTCACTTCCAGAGTTTTATTAGTTTTAAATCTACTATTGATATAGAGCTATTTTATAACTCTAAATAATATACTGCTATTTTTTATCTGACTCTAGATAATACCTTCTTACCCCCATTATGTAGAATGAGGACATTATCACCCTTCCACCTCAATTCTCTTCTCCTACCCACACTTTCTGTCTTCTGACTGCTGTCAGAAGACACCTTACTTTTACATTGTCAAGGTTTATATATTTTAAATCTAACTTTTATGCTTTCTTGTTTATAATAAGTTGATTTTTAGAGCTGAAAACCAATATAAATTATCTCTAACATTAAAATTATGCAAATATTCTTCACTGCAGAAGCAGATATTGTGACTGGACCCATAGAGAAGGAATTATTCTGAGCACTGAATCCGTCTTGCTTGAAGTACATGTTTAGGCATTATTAAAGCATCATCCAAGGGCCCTTTTCCAACAACCTCCTTTTTTTTTCTCAAAATTTTATGACTCTTTAGTTTGCTTCATATTTAGATTATGGTTTTTTATACAGATTTTTAATTTACATAGAGCTTTTAATTCAAATCCTTTTTTTTTTTGCTAAGCAAAATGAATTTATTAATAGCATTACTAAGATTGTCCAGGCTCTGAATCATAACTTGTTGAATGAAATCTACTTTCTTGAAGATGTTTTCTTGGAGACTCTATCTTCTAATTTGGACTCACTGGCTTCTAGATCTGTTATATAGCTGTCACTGTGGGATTCCCCCTAATCCCATTTTATTTCTAAATGAATTCCACTTTTTCTTGGAATCTATAGTCTTCTGTTTGGGAATTAGTTTTTTCTCCTGTGTGAGTCAGTCTTCAAGTAATTTTTTTCAGTAAGGGTGCATAAGAGGTAAGTGGAATCCTTCCCTGTCAGAAAATTTCTTATTTTCTCCACATGCTGACTTGTTTTCTTCTGACTTCACAGTGGCTACCAAGCCTCATGGTAGCCTGAGTCCTTTTCCCTTCTTGGTAACCTGAACTGCTCTCTGATAGCTTTTAGGGTGTTCTGTGTATGTTCAGAGTTCTAAAATTCCACCAGTGTATGTCTAGCTATTTTGTCATTTTTCTTCATCCTGTCCAGCACTTGGTTTGCTCTTTCATTCTGAAACTTGTGTCTTCCTTCAGGACTGGAGAATTTTGTTTTTTCAGTTTCTCTCCTTTACTCTCTTTGTTCTCTCTTTTTGGAACTCCTATTCAACAGATATTGGACCTCTTCCATATCTCTTAATTCTTTTTTTACATTTTCAATCTCCTTTATTTTGCTCTACTTTCTGGGAGAGTTTCTTGACATTTTGTTTTCTGGCCTGTCTGTTACATTTCTTTTTATTTTCATAATTATTTTTTTTTTATTTCTGTAAACTCTCTTTTTCTCTGATTGCTCTTTTAATTTTTTCCCGGTTTAACTTCATGGATACAGTTTGTTCTCAAATTCCTTAGAGGATATCAATTTGAACTTTTATTTAGTTCTTCTGTTGCTTAAATTATCTATTTTCTCTAGAATTATGTGTTTGTGTATTCGTCTTGGTCCAATTTTGTGCTTTTGTTTTCCTTAAATGTCTTAGTGATTCTTGTTTTTTCATATATGTTAATTAACTAATGGGGGATTAATACAGAGATTTCTATGTGGGGGATTAATGTTTCCTTCTGTCTTTTTGCTGGTGTAATTTTCCTCTATAGTTGTATTAGTCTGCAACCACAAGAGATCTCTAAAATGTAATCTTCAGTGTATTCAATAGTATATTGATTTAAAATAATTACTTTAAAGCACTTACTTATCATATACCAAATGAAATGGCAAAATGATCTTTTAAAACCCTAAGGAAGATGATATAATTTTATATTAATATGAGAAGGTTTTGAGAACCAAGTTTAAAACTTGATGATATGAGGAATAGCTAGATTACTAAAATGGAAAATTAGGCCTAAGTTAATGGATTTATTGATGGGCATAGGTTTTCTTTTTAATAGCATATATCACTCTTGTTCTGTTTCTGTTGTGTCATGGTTTGGATACCTATAAACCCCAAATACCTAATTCGTTTTTAGAAGCCATTGGCACACACCCTGTGTGAAGTGAGCACCTCCTGACAGGTTCGCGCTGTGCAGGTTTTCCTCCCTCCTACTCGCTGGCATTTACAGTGCCGCTGCCCTGGGCTGAGTGGGCTGGCCCGGAGGCTGGCTCTGGTCCCTAGCCCCTACTGCTGGGCAGATCAGCTGCTTGGAAAGCCGCATGCCAGCTCCTGAGGGCTGATCACCACTTGCCCCAGGGCAGGAGAAGCCTTGCAGGCTGCCAGATCGGAGTTCTTTAGTTTGTACTTTTTAGTAACTGGTTGTGTCTCTGACTCAGATTGTTTTATAAGTGCCACTTAAATTCTCAAAAAAACAGAGTGGCCGTACTTGAGCTGTGATGAGTGGGGTGTGGGGAGGAAGGTGGGTTGGGTTGGTGGACAGTGAGACTGAGAATTGTTTTTCTCTGATCCCATGGAGCAGAAATGAGAAGGGAAGGGGCGTGTTTTGTGTCTGACTTGGAATTTTGTTCTCTTCCTTCCTCCCCCAGAGTGCCCTGAGTCATGAGTCTGAGAGATTCAGATTACTGTGAATTCTAGTTCTTACTGAACCCAGACTGGACCAGAAGGCCTCAGCATAGCCCTAGGACTTAGTGATCCATTCAGCATCTGTTATGAGTTGAATTATGTCTCCCCCAAATTTCTGTGTTGCAGCCCTAACTCCCAGTATCTCAGGATGTGACCGTATTTGGAGACAGGATCTATAAAGAAGTAATGTAGTTAAAATAGCCTAATCCAGTATGAATGGTATATTAGTTCATTTTCACACTGCTGATAAAGACATATCTGAGACTGGGTAATTTATAAAGGAAAAGAGGTTTAATGGACTCACAGTTCCATGAGACCGGGGAGGCCTCACAATCAAGGGCAGGAGGTGAAAGGCATGTCTTATGTGGTGGCAGGCAAGAGAGAATGAGAGCCAAGCGAAAGGAGAAACCCCTTATAAAACCATCAGATCCCACGAGACTTACTCACTACCATGAGAACAGTATGGGGAAAACTGCCCCCATGATTCAATTATTTCCCACTGGGTCCCTCCCACAACACATGGGAATTATGGGAGCTACAATTCAAGATGAGATTTGGGTGAGGACACAGCCAAACCATATCAAATCATGTCCTTATAAGAAGAGGAAATCTGGACACAGAGACAGAGAGACCAGACATATCTGTCCAATGAAGCTCATCCATGTGAGGTCACAGCAAGAGGGCCGTCATCTGCAAGCAAGAAGAGACGGCTTAGAAGAAACAAAACCTGCCAGCATTTTGGTCTTGGACTTCTAGAGCCTGTGGTATTTTGTTGTTGTCATCTTAGCAACTAATATAGCGTTTTTAGCCAACAAATCCTGCTTTGTTCCCCCGCTGCCCTCTCCAGGGATGGAGGAGGGAGGCATTCCCTGGGTGGAGCCTTGGCAAGGACCCCTCATCACTGGATCCTAAAACCTGTGTCTCTGATTTTCCATAGACACTGGGGCTATCAAGGAAAGATTTTTGACTCATCTTGCCAAGTTCTAAACTATTTGGATATCAAACTTGGGTAAAGACCTAGTGTAGGAAATCAGGGAGGCTGCAGTTAGGAGAATTTCACAGGCATGCAGAAGTAATGTCGTGTCGGATGCTAGCTGAGATGTGTGGATAAGCATCAGTTGCCACAGTGATGGTGTGATGGCAATAAGAGTCTGGAAACTCTGGTTTCCCAAAGAAACTGACATCCTAATAATCTCTTATGATCAGAGATCGAAATTTGAGGTGCCTTGGTTTGGTTGTATGAAGCTTCATACATGGAAATCCTTCTTTGTGTTGGGTGTGTTTTATTTCCAACAGAACTAAAATGCCATTGCACTGTCTCCAATGCCATTGCATTATCATTGCCATTTCCAGCAGCAGAATTCTTTAATTTGAAAAAGTTGTTGAATTGTAATGGACCCAGTTCTAACCTAAGTTTCAGGTTGGTGACTTTGTATAATTCATTGACTCTCTGTGTCTCAGTTTTCCTTATCTAAAAAGGGGGATAATTATGGCTGCTCCCCAGTGCACAGATACATTATTTTGATGTTGTGGGAGTGGGGTTTGAATTTGTAGAAAAAGAACGGATTTCAAAAAGGCCTTTTTCTCCCATTTAATTTGGTCTTGTGAAAATGATGTAGCCTCTCTGAGCCTCAGTTCTCTCCTCTATAAAATGGGGATAGTAATGGTTACTCCAATGGGGGGCATGAGTATTATTAAATGAGAACATATGGAGAGCACCTTACGTTGATTCCTGCATGTTTTAAGGGCTCTATAAATGTTAGCGCTTGATGATGATATTTTAAAATTATTGAAATTACTAACAAAAGGTGAATTAGTTGCTTTAGATACTTAAGTATTATGCTGCCCCTTAAAGGGGCATCTGCTTAACAGGTGGTTAGTTGACCATTTAGCATGAGGCTAATGGAAAGGAGTGTAAGATTTAGGACAACGTACGGAGATGTAACTAGAGAATGAGGTCTTGTTTCTTTGACCTGTAAATGCTAAACTCTCAGTACATACCATCAAGCAGGCTTCCTCTAACTGTAACATGCACATAAATTCCCCGGAAATCTTGTTGAAATCCGAATTCTGATTCAGGACGTGGAGAGTCCGGGTTGGGTGCTGACATTCTGCATTTCTAAGAGGTTCCCAGGTGAGGGCGCTGCTGCGGCTCAAGGTCTGGGTTTTGAGCGGTGAAGAGAAGATGGTAGAGCCAGCTATGATCCCAATCTGTAAGTTTCACTTTTTATCAGCCAATTATTATTGTCTATCAACTTACATTAAGCTTCAGAAACATTTCATTTTGACTTTTCATGTCAAATTCCCCAGCTCTTGCTACTTTCCCCTGGCCTCTCTATTTAGTACTTAATGTCTTTTTTTTTTCTTGTTTAAAGAATAGTAACAACAATGACTTATATTTGTCAGGAATCAGGAACTGTTTCCTTAAATTTTCACAACATCTCTTGAGGTGGGTATCATAATTATCCCCATCTTACAGGTGGGAATACAGAGGCACGTATAGATAAAATAAAATAACTTGCTAAATCACCCAACTAGTGAGTGGTAAACCAGGACTATTTTAAGAGTTTATTTAAAGGAGCTCTTATGTAAATGAGAATCCCCAGGGATAGCAGGCATAGTGCACCCCCCCTTATCAGTTTTTGTTATGCCTCTTTAGGTTTTTGTCACATTTTAGAAAATGTAGAGCCCCCCTTCCAGGAGCCAGCAACTGTGGCATTCATCCAGAATGCAACCCCAGGTGACTGCAGAGTCTAGGAAGTCCGTGATGTTTTCTCAGAGTGGCACCCGGGCCAGAACCCACACGGCTCAGCTGTGGTTTTCTATCTTTCGAGTGAAGGCTGTAAGAGTGAGGGTCACAGCCAGCAGACAGATCCTGTAGGGTGTGTTCACATCCTTTCCACCTGCTTCTTTCACAATTTGAGTATAAATTCAATTTTTATCAACCGAATATTATTTTCTATTGATTTACTTCTGGAGTACTGACTTCTGAAAACTTCAGAATATTTTTATTTTTCGTCGTACATAGGCAGGGCTTTTGCTACTATTCTGCCTGTGGCCTCTGTGTCTAGTACTTTAAAAATGATTAAAGGCTGGGCGCGGTGGCTCACGCTTGTAATCCCAGCACTTTGGGAGGCCGAGGCGGGCGGATCACGAGGTCAGGAGATCGAGACCATGGTGAAACCCCGTCTCTACTAAAAATACAAAAAATTAGCCGGGCGTGGTGGCGGGCGCCTGTAGTCCCAGCTACTCGGAGAGGCTGAGGCAGGAGAATGGCATGAACCCGGGAGGCAGAGCTTACAGTGAGCCAAGATCGCGCCACTGCACTCCAGCCTGGGTGACAGAGCGAGACTCCATCTCAAAAAAAAAAAAAAAAAAAAAAAAAATGACTAAAATAGACTGGACATGGTGGCTCATGCCTGTAATCCCAGCACTTTGGGAGGGCGAGGCGGGAGGATGGCTTGAGGCCAGGAGCTCAAGACCAGCCTCAGCAACACAGCAAGAACCCAATCTCTACAAAAAAAAATTTTTTTGTTTTAAATCAGCCAGGCATGGTAGCATATGCCTGTGTCCTAGCTGTTTGGGAGGCTGAGGTGGGAGGATCACTTGAGCCTGGGAGTTCGAGGTTACAGTGAGCTATGATCATGCCACTGCACTCCAGCCTAAGTGACAGAGCAAGACCCTGTTTCTGAAAGAAAAAAAAAAAGAAATAAAAAGAAAGAAGAAACGCTTAAAATTATATCAGCAACAACACCCTACCTGCAAGACTGCACTTATATGGCTGTGGGCTGTGTGAGGAAGAGCTGCAGGGGATAGACCTGAACCTGTGATGGATGACAGGGACACGTCCTGTAGGGGCTGTGTGCTTGGCGATCTGGGGAGAGTGCATGCGTGGGAGCACGTTGCTCAGAGCCTGTGGCTGGTCCACCCCTGCCTTGGCTACTCATTCTCTCACTTGCTCCAGTCACTTACACTCACAGGCCTTCATTTTCCTCATTTCTAAAATGAAAGGATTGGGTAGGATGGGGATTTTTCAACGTGTGTGTTTATTTTTAGCTATGGAACCCTTTCTTCAGATGAAGGCTCACCTGGAAGCCCAGAAAATAAAGCATAAGAGCTGAATTTTCTTTGGTGGAAGTTGGGCACAGAACCAACTCTCCGCCTTCCCCGCGCTGCATCCCTCACCAATCCCAATACAGCCTCCTCCTTCTGTTTGCTAGAAAACAGCTGGCCTAGATAATAGGAAGCCTCCCTTTAGCTTCCACACTGTGCCTGTGCACTCAAAGGAATAAAACACGGGGTTTCAGAAAGCTGCTGTTAGGGGGGAGTATTTGCTAAAGGCAGTTTTGTTTTTAACTCCAGTGGCTGGTTATTATAAACCCTAAAATGATTCAGCAAGGTGTCCTTGGTGTTGACTTATTTATTTTGCAAGGTTTAAATGCATTTTGTGTGTGTGTGTGAGAGATGGAGTCTTGCTCTGTTGCCCAGGCAGGAATGCAGTGGCACCACCTCAGCTCACTGCAATCTCCGTCTCCTGGGTTCAAGCAATTCTCCTGCCTCAGCTTCCCGAATAGCTGGGACTACAGGCACCCCCACCACGCCCGGCTAATTTTTTTATTTTTAGTAGAGACGAGGTTTCACCATATTGACCAGGCTGGTCTCAAACTCCTGACCTTGTGATCTGCCCGCCTTGGCCTCCCAAAGTGCTGGGATTACAGCCATGAGCCACTGCACCTGACCCGTTTTTTTACTCTATTATTAAAAAGACTTTATCCTTTTGAATTTAGACTTTTGTGACTGAAAGTTTCTTGTTTTGCGGATGATGGGGGGTAAGGTTTTTTGGGGAAATATGGAAGATCATTGCAAGGGACAAAGTAGAAAGGTTTTGTTTGTTTGTTTGTTTTTGACAAGCTCTATAATGTTGTGATGCGTATTGAGCAGACAAGCCCATCTTTGCTGAAGCAATAATCTTGGAAGAGACAAAAGTTGAAAGGAGGCAGAGATAAGACACGAAGAGTTTCAGAAATCTTTGAAATCTTTGAAAGTCTTTTTGAAAGTCTTCAAAAATCTTTGAAAGTCTTTGGAATAATTAGTTCACTTGAGACCATCAATAAAATGCTTACTTTCATTGGAGACTAGGTATGAATGTTTTACTCTCAGCAGAATTGTTAACTAGAGAGGGTAATACAGAATGTTAAATAAATTTGAAGTCTCCCAAATTAAACTGGAGAGCTGAATTGATGTCAATGATCTGGAGTAGCGTTCTTATTCTCAGTAGAATATGGCATGTTTTCTCTTCCCACTGACTTTGAATGAAGCTTCCACAGAGAAGGTGGTGGAATAGCTTAGAAGTAATACACACTGCGTGAACAGTGCAGGAGAGAGACAACGATGTAGTAACATCTCTTGGGCAGGTATGTGTCTTCTAGGTGTTTATTCTGTTTTCCTACCCTTTCACAACAACAAAAATCTGTATTAAATGTAGCCTTCTGGGTATAGCACAGTCAATAAATATCCTCTTTCATTCTCTGGGGGTGAAGCTATGTGTGGAATATTTTGCAATTGCTGTGGTCATATATCACTCATGTGCCAAATGAAAATGGTAATGAATGTGGAAGTTATAAAAAATCCACACTATATCAAGTCATTATGATTTAACCCAATGCTTCATCTGTTTACAATGAAAGAACATAGAATCTCCTCGTTCTGCAGTAATTTGTTTCCTTTTAGACTTTATCACTACAACTTTTTCAAAGGCACCGCGAGTGGAATCCCCTGATTCCTACAACTTATTTGCATCAAATGAGTCACCAAAGAGAAATGCCTGTTGTTTTTGCAGGGAATACGGCATGCATTTTAATCCTCTCTAACATAGCAGACTGGGAGGGAGTGAGAGGCAGAATGAAATGGATAAAAGGGAGAGGAGAGAGACACAGAAAGTCCATCACTGTAAACTTCTTAGCTGTGTCTGCAAATGTAGAAACTGTTTTATGGATACCACTAAGTGCATTCCGCTTCTAGTTATTCGTTTGTATGAAAAAATTCATGCAAATAACAGCATTGATATTAATTAATTGGCATCCACATATATTCTTTCAGCAGAGCTACAAGAAGAAGCTGTGAGAATGTTGAGGCAGAGCCATTGATCACGTCTCCTAATAGCACAGAGATCAAGACATACAGACCTGAGTTCGAATCTCTGCTCTTCTGCATACAAGATGTGACTCTGAAAAAAGTTACTGTCTTTAGACTTAGTTTTCTCATCTTTTAAAGAGGGATTCATAATTGTCCTTATCTCCTAAGGTTGTTAGAAGGAACAATTGAAAGATACATGTCAGAAATGTTTACTATAGTCAGAATAACTATTTGAAAAATATTAGCCAGGGCCGGGCGAGGTGGCTCGCACCTGTAATTGCAGCACTTTGGGAGGCCAAGGCGGGAGGATCACTTGAGGTCAGGAGTTTGAGACCAGCCTGGCCAACATGGTGAAACCCCGTCTCTATTAAAAATACAAAAATTAGCTGAGTGTAGTGTTGCATGCCTGTAGTCTCAGCTCCTTGGGAGGCTGAGGTGGGAGAATCACTTGAACCTGGGAGGTGGAGGTTACAGGGAGCTGAGGTCACACCACTGCACTCCAGCTTGGGCGACAGGGCAAGACTCCATCTCAAAAAAAAAAAAAAAAAAAAAAAAGGCTTTTGCAGACGCTGCCGCTGCCAGGAGCCCTGTAGTATCAGCCATGGTCAGTCCCATGGTGTTCTTCAACATTGCCATCAATGGTGAGCCCTTGGGCTGCGTCTCCTTTGAGCTGTTTGCAGACAAGCTTCCAAAGACAGCAGAAAACCTTCGTGTTCTGGGCATGGGAGAGAAAGGATTTAGTTGTAAGGGCTCCTGCTTTCACAGAATTATTCCAGGGTTCATGTGTCAGGGTGGTGACTTCACACACCATAATGGCACTGGTGGCAAGTCCATCTATGGGGAGAAATTTGATGATGAGAACTTCATCCTAAAGCATACAGGTCCTAGCATCTTGTCCATGGCAAATGCTGGACCCAACACAAACGGTTCCCAGTTTTTCATCTGCACTGCCAGGAATGAGTGGTTGGATGGCAAGCATGTGGTCTTTGGCAAGATGAAAGAAGGCATAAATATTGTGGAGGCTATGGGGCGCTTTGGGTCCAGGAATGGTAAGACCAGCAAGAAAATCACCATTGCTGACTGGACAACTTGAATAAGTTTGACTTGTGTTTTATCTTAACCACCAGACCATTCCTTTTGTAGCTCAGGAGAGCACCCTCCACCCCATTCGCTCGCAGTATCCTAGAATCTTTGTGCTCTTGCTGCAGTTCCCTTTGGGTTCCATGTTTTCCTTGTTCCCTATGCCTAACTGAATTGAAGAGTTGAGTTAAGTTTATGATTATGAAATTAAAACTAAATAACTATAAAAAGTTAGCCCCATTTTGGGGTGGTGGTGGCAGATGCTAAGGGGCAGCATCAAGCAGTGATTAGGATAAGCATCAAGTCAGGAAATGGATTCCCATGTACTCACTACTCTTCCCTGTCCAGCTTATTGTTGAATGTAGAGTCCAGTTTTCTGTGTGCTAGAAATTTCATCTCGAATCTTTTTTTGAAAGATACTGATCATAAAGAGGAAAAAAAAAGAATTGGGAAAGAAGGAGGCAAGGAAAGGAAAAGAAAAAGAATTAACAGAAAAAGTGCAGCCAGGCGCGGTGGCTCGTACCTATAATCCCAGCACTTTGGGAGGCCAAGATGGGTGGATCACTTGAGACCAGGAGTTCAAGACCAGCCTGGCTAACATGGTGAAACCCTGTCTCTACTAAAAATACAAAAATTAGCTGGGAGTGGTGGTGCACACCTGTAATCCCAGCTACTCGGGAGGCTGAGGCATGAGAAAGGCTTGAACACGGGAGGCGGAGGCTGCAGTGAGCCAAGATCGAGCCACTGCACTCCAACCTGGGCAACAAAGTAAGACTCTGTCAAAAAAAACCCAAAATACAAAAAACAAAAACAGTGGGTGAACTCTGTCATCCTCATTGATTCTAAAGTAGATAGGACGGGTATTATTGGCCCATTTTACAGATTTGGAAGACAGGTGATTTGCCTAGGATCATTGGTGAGCTGATGATAGGACCAGGACAAGAAGCTGGCTCTTCTGCCTCTTCCTGGTCTGGCACATGCTGGATGGCAGCTCCTGCCTGAACTTGATAAACTGCCCTGTACAGTAGCCATGAGGTGAGAGAAGCAGCCTGCTACGATGGCCTCCCTCTCTGCAGCCTCCGTAGAGACAGGGACTACCTGTCAGCCGTCTTTTTGAAAGAGATTAATTCAGGAGAATCTCTTGAAAGCAGAATGTGACTCAGAAAAATGATTCTTCTGACGTCAGTAATAAGAACCCCTCCCTGCACACATACAGTCTTTGAGTATTCAGACTTTTTGGAAAAAGCATAAACAGCCTTTGGGTATACGCTAAATTTTTGGACTGCTGAACTTGTCTTTTATATCACTCTACCATTACTTCAGGCATGAAAATGGCTTTGGCATCTTCTCTGATTACTGATTCATCCTGAGCTGTTTTAATATTCTTGAGAATAGTTTTAGCATCCTGGGCACAGTCTCCGATTCTAGCTGCTTATGTCCAAATCCCAACTGTACTCCTTGTTAGCAGAGTGACTTTGGGCAATTTCTTTAACTTCTCACCTTTTCTCTAACTGCTTCATCTTTAAAATGGAGATGATGATGGTCCCTGTCCTAGAGGGTTATAAGAAATCAATGAGGGAATCTTTGTTCAATGCCTGCAGAGAGTGAGCCCTCAGTCAATGTGAGCTATGAACAATAATGAGGCCATTTTTTTTCTCTCTCTCTCTCTTTCTCTCTTTCTTTCTTTCTTTTTCTTTTTGCAGTTTATGAAGCTTTGCAGTTTATGAAGTTTATAGGACCCATGATTTGGGCTTATAATTGAATATCATTGGAGTACAAGTTCAAGGAAAATGACAAACATTACTTTTTTCCTGTGCCTTTCTAGATAAAGTCTAGAAGTTTCTTGATTACATGAGTTTTTTCATATAAAAAGAATAATTAGAAGCAGAATGCACTTAGGGACCCTATGTAATAGGGGTTGATAACAGAAAAGCTCATGAAGTTTCATTTCCAGTCACAAAAATAATTTCATGGGACCCACCTGGAAATTATAAGCAGAAATTGGAATGAATAGTAGCACGGAGGACGTAGTTGTGTGCTATGAAGACTATTTCTAGGTTAAGCTTTCTGTTTAAGTGTGTGGTGAACTGCACGCTCCTTTTATTAGGTTGGGGCAAAAGTCACTGCGTTTTTTGCCATTACTTTCAATGGCAAAAACCGCAATGACTTTTGCCCCAACCTAATAGTTCTGGAAACTGATCTCCAACAAAGTCGTATAGCTAAGCTTGGGTTGGGACCAGTGATTTGGGCTTATAATTGAATATAATTGGAGGACAAGTTCAGGGAAAATGCCAAATCATTACTTTTTTCCTGTGCCTTTCTAGATAAAGTCTAGAAGTTTCTTCTTTCTTATTGAATCTGACCTTTTAAGAAATTTAGTTTTTATCTTTCCCAAAGGAATCATTTTTCATGTGGAATTCAATTTGCTTCAAGTTTCTGTCTCTTCTGCTTAGCTTAAAAGATGAGGCCAAGGCCCTCTGAATGTTTTGTTACTGATATCTGCTATTTTTCACTCTCAGCCCTGTCATAAATTACATGGTGGTAAGCTTTGTCTCCTATTCTGTAATTGCAAAGCAGACCTAAGCCAGGTCTTTTAACATAATCTGTTGTAAGGTATGCTGTTTGCCTCAGAGCACAGCAGCATCTGTGTTACCAGGGGATGATAGCATCACTATCAGTCATACCTTAATTGCAAACAGGGCCAAGCATGTTGGCCTATTGCAGCCATTCAAAATGTTGCAAGGCAGAAGAGAATTGTTCTCCTTATATATCCTGTGCTGGCCTTGGGCAAGTCCCTAAATTCTTTTGGCTTTGAAACTTCTTATCTTTGAAACTGTGATGGAAATTATCCCTAAAACCCTTTCCAGCCCTCTCCTTCCTCAGAGAAATGTTTTCCAAGCTCTGTTTTGTGAAAAGTTCATAGTTGTACTGGGTTGGGGGTTCTCTGGTTGAATAAATTCAGGAAATGCTTCTTATCTTATTTATCTCTTAGTTACAGGCACACTTGCATATTAATACATAGTAAGTCCATGGTTAAGAAAACTGTTTAACAATATTTAATTAAGCATTTCCCAAATACAGGTGAAGATGCAATTTTAAGCATTTGTATTTGTTTTGCTAAGTGACAGTCACTTTCCTGTGAAGGGTTCTAGAAGCATGGTTGGGAAAGATTTCTGCTCTGTGTTTCTAAGATGACTGAATCAGATAAGGTAAGGAACACACAACCGTGTCTCTGATTTTAAAATGACATGGTATAAGCTCCATTGCTATTTAATTAGAAAGTGGTTGTGTGAGGCCGGGCACTGTGGCTCATGCCTGTAATCGCAGCACTTTGGGAGGCTGAGGCAAGAGGATTATTTGAGTCTGGGAGTTTGAGACCAGCCTGGGCAATATAGGGAGACTCTGTCTCTATTAAAAAAAAAAAAATAGCCGGGCGTGGTGGCACATGCCTGTAGTCCCAGCTACTCGGGAGGCTGAAGCAGGAGAATCACTTGAACCTAGGAGGTCAAAGCTGCAGTGAGCTGTGATTGTGCCAATGCAATACAGCCTAGGTGACAGAGTAAGGCCCTATCTCAAAAAGAAAGAAACAAAGAGAGAGAAAGAGAGAAGGAAGGGAGAAGGAAAAGAGGAAGGAAGAGAGAAAGAAAATTGTGCATTTTAAACAAATTTCTAAGCAGTTGGGGTCACCTCTTTTGTTTTTGTTTTTTTTTTTTGAGACAGGGTCTCACCCTTTCACCCAGGATGGTGTGCAGTGGTGTGATCGTGGCTCACTGCAGCCCCAGTCTTCTGGGCTCAAGCAATCCTCCTGCCTCAGCCACCTGAGTAGCTAGGACTATAGGTGCAGGCCACCATGCCTGCCTATTTTTTTTTTAATTTTTAGTAGAGACAAGGTCCTGCAATACTTCCCAGGCTGGTCTGAAATTCCAGAGCTCAAACTATCCTCCCATCTCGGCCTCCCAAAGTGCTGGGATTACAGGCATGAGTCACCACACCTGGCCAGTTTCTTGACTGTAATAAATCATCAACCAAATTATCTGTGGTTCAACTAACACAAGTCAAATTTGGAGGACTATGATTAGGAAAGAATCACTTTATTGCTTAACATTCAAAAAAATCAAAGTTTCAATATTGGATTGCCTACTCCCCCACTTTGCCCCTGTCCTGCCTTGTAAAAGGCAAGGAACCAATGCAGTGCAGGTTATTTTTAAACTAGAACCCTATTTTAGCCCCTGAAAATAGCTGTAGCTCTGCACTTGGTTTCTTCTCTCATTTAATATCAGGTAGGAATAATACTTCGAGATTTAAAGGAGTAGGAAAAACTAGCCTCCATTACATTTTAAATGAAGGCTAACAAGAATAAAGAATGCAAGGATGAAAGACTTCCATCCTTATGGTAAAAATCCCAAGACACTAACAAAAAACACATTAGGCTAAAATATGGAATCACTATCATGAGAATGCAAGGCATTAGGTGTAATCAGAAGATTTCAGTTGATGCGACTGGCCTTTGGCAGCAGCTGACACATGACAGCTCTGCAAATGGCAAGCATTTTATCAACGAGCAATCCAGTTGTGATTCTTTATCTGGCGCCTGGTGCTACAGCCAAGTCAGGAGGATGTTATCAGAGGCACCAAGTTCCAGGCGGTAGCCTGGACCAGGGGAAGGGCACATAGGGTGACCCATGTGGATGGCTGTCTACCCGAGTCATTTCAAAACAAAACAAAAAAGCCACTTAGCTGGGGAAGAGAGTAAGCCGGGACTCTTCAATTAATCAAACTTTGTATTTGGCCAACGTGTTTCAAATAGTCTTGTTTTTCAGTGGATTGATTATAGGCCTTACATTAAATTAATATCTCACAATGAGTGCTGCTGGTTACATCTTTATTGGAGGAATTAAATGTTTTACCCTCACATTTAAAGCAATTATGCCAGTTTCCTCCTATTTCTTAGCCAATGTGTGTATCTGATGCCAGGGACATTTGTCCTAAGGGTCTTTTTCCATTTAAACTGTCTTCATAACTTTTCCAATATGCAAAATTCCTGGTGTTCAAAAATAACTGGAAGAAAAGTTGGATTGTGGGTGGTGGATAATCCAGCCCAACATCAGGGCATTACTGACGAAAGGAAAAAAATGCCTCTTTCCTGAGTCTTTCCGGATGAGGTCATTGTTTTCAGACAGCGTGTATACCTAATAGAAAAAGGCTCAAAGTCCACGGCTCGTCTCATACCAGGAGTTTGTCAGGGAACTGTTTCCAAAGCCATAATGAATAATCAGGCTGTTAGTAAAAGAAGCATCTCCAAGTTATAGTATTTTTTTAAAATTCTAGTACTGAAGAAAATAATTAAAAGCCCATCTAGATGAGATAGTAATTCATTAAGGAAAAAGAGGAGGCAGGAATAATCGATCCTTTTCTTTCTTTATTTCATGCGTTTCAGTTATTGTGAAATGATAGTGATCAAAATCTGGATTCTGGATTGTGCAGAGTGCAGGAAAATCCTAGAAACATTCTTGGCGTGTTCTAATAGTGGCTTCCCAGAAACGAGAGTTTTCAGTGGGTGTGGCATCAGTGAGCTGATGTGCTTTTGCGAGGGGTCTCTTTAGAAGTAGTGGGGGCAGGGTTGAGAGAAGAAGGGGATGCAGAATCTGTACATGAGGAAGGTGCCAGACTCACTCAGGAAACTCCTCATTCTTCCTGTGCTGGCTGTGACACACCCACCGGTGGCACACCCCTCCCTCGGGTCCAGTTCAGCCCACAGACTCCTGGGAGGAGAGCCAGGGCCCCAGCCTCTCCTTTGAGGAGTGTTGCAGCCTTTCTGTGTGCCAGATGCCTAGTGAAGAAAAGCTGAAACCCTGGAGCTTTGTGCATGTTAATGACCTTGGAAATGACTGAGCTCATGGACCCTCATCACACCGTCGGAGACTACAAAGGTTAGACCGTCCATTTGGTCAACTCAGCATATATTCTGTCTGGGGTCGACCGTGTCTTTAAAGATGAGGAAAGATGCAGGGCTTTTCCATTTGATAAAATTGTTTTACACTTATTATCATAAACGACAATCTATTTCTGTGATAGTATATATCTGTATAAAATGCACAACTTCTTTGTCAACATATTTACAGATATTCTTAATATAATAGGATGTTAAAATCGACATGACTCTTTTGTAGCAGTAGCCCAGCTCAACTCAACCAACAGTAGGTTGGTCCTTTGGGCACATTAAAAGGCATCTTCAGTGACTGTGGGGCAAACACCTGTGATCCTATTTCTGGGCATTTTGTTTGAGTTTGGATGCCATCTCTAGGATGCTTTCCCTACAGTTGTGTTTGATGGGAGAGTTTGTTCCGTGGTGAGGCTGGCTGCCTTCAGGAGTGCTCCAGCTGGTCCTGCTCACCACGTCCAACAGAGCTGCAGAGGGTAGCCCCACACAGTCTCACAGGCTGCTCCGTTGAAACCTAGGGACTGTGGCGATCGGTTGCTGATTCCTTTGATACTGGACCCCTTAAGATAAGAGAGTGTAACTTATTTTGGTTCCTGGAGAGTAGACTCGTGGGTAATTCCAGATAAGGCAGATAGGCTGGGCCCCCTCCCTCCTTCATTTCCGATCTCGCCACTCTTCTCTGTTTCGCAGGACCTCTGGTGAGCTTGGGTTTGCCTTTGTACCCAGGACTGGTAGGACTGGGGAGCCGGGTCTGCTACACTTCACATGTATACACTTGTTAAGAGGTACAAAGGAATCCAAGTTTGGCACACGCTGTAACTGATGAATAATTCATGGTGGCTTTTTATGCCACACAGTTTTCTCCTGTAAATGAGCATGATTTTGAAAGACTATACTGATTTAAAAGTCCAGTAATGTGGTTTCCTATTCCTCACTGGCCTGCCTTAGACGTTTACTGGAAAGATGAAAGTTGACAAACATTAGAATAGTAAAACTTAAAGTTGACGATGGCCCCACATGGGTGGTCAGCCAAGAACAGCCCTCCCCTGTTCTTTCTAAAGGATAACGTCACCTCAGGTTTACACAAGACTGTTTGACATTCTGGACTTTCCTCAAATACAGAATTTGAATTTTAATAAGGACACTATGCATATTAATTAGAATGCATTCGTGTATTCCTGATATATTTAGAGTGGAAAACTGTGATGTTATGTCTTTTCCAACTGAATGGGGTCCTAGTGATAAAATTAGGATATCTCAAGATGTCTAGATGTCTTTATTTAAATGAATTTAAAGTCCTCTGTTTTTCTTGTACTGTACAAAGAGTGGATTTTAGTTTGGCTTTCCAGAAAGATAGAGCAGGTTTTGGAAGAAATCTTACATGCAGAGAGACTGTAAGTAAACAGAGTAAGTGATACATCTAATTATATTTTTAGTGGTCAAGCCAGAAAGAACAACTTTCTTTCTCTTCCTTGTTTTTTAACTACTCTCCTCCCTTCTACTCCGTGGCATATTTTTAAGGTATTTGGAGTCTTTCCACTTGCTACCAGCTGGAATCTACAGAAACCGTATCTCTAGAACACTCAACAGTTGACTTGAAGCTCAGTCATAATTAAATTGGATGTTGGCGAATTATTCCAAGACTTAAAAACAGGCACACCTTATGTTTGGAACATAAGGGGTTTTGCTACTCTGCATTGTTTTAAATGTACTCTCTGTAGGGAATATGGGCAATAATTTTAATTAACTTTTTTTAAACAAAAGGATAATTTGAAAGGATATGTAATAAATAAGTCTGACCCTGCTTACATTTTATTTATTATTCTCAGTAGCTGGTTCCCTGATGTTTTAAAACAACAGCAAAGCTTGCAGCTGTTCATCCATCTCTCTTTAGTAAGAGAAGATCATCCTGTCCTTTCTCTCCTGGCACACCTTGAAAGCATTAGCTAGTTAGGTGGCTGTTGATTTAAGACTTTGATACAGTGACTTACAACCTTCTGCTCTAAAGGATATACTTAGAGCTAGTGTTTGCATACAATTAATAGTAATTTAGGCCTTTGAGATATTCAGCCATTAATTTTATATTAAAATCTGACTGCTGACATGTATGTCTCCATCGTTAACATAGTTTTAAATGTTGGGGTGGTAGCCAGGATAGCAATTCAGAATATTGGGATTTTACAAGACTTATCACTAAATGTCATTCATTTCTAAAAAGAGGGAAAATGCATCTTGCTGATTAGCACTACTTTTAGGTTTCATATGAGAGAATGGAAATGCCAGACCGGTTTTCCTGCTTCCAAAGGCAGTCACAGCTGCCACTGCAAATGAGCGCTGCCACAGTTGGTTAACAGTGGGTCAATCAGAGCATGACATTGCCACGAACGTGCCCAAGGAGTGGGAGCAGGCAGCATGCTGGGAGAATTGGGCACTGGATTTCCATAAAACAGTTAACAACAGAATGAGTCTTGGGAGCTTCTGTCTGAGTCATAGGCTCCCTAGGCTTGTGACCACACCAGGGTACCTTGAATATCTTGCTGGAACAGAAACTCCCCAAGCCTGGTATTACTCTTCTTTATAATATTTTGCCTGGGAAACGTATGTCCTGCTGTCATGTGAATTGAAGTGGCGTAGAGAGTTAGAAGGGGATGTAGTATACACAGTGCTCTTGGGAAAATGCCAGCATGTTAATGGGGTGGCATTATTTTGTGGGAAGCACATCCCTGGTGACTATTTTTAAATGGTTTAGGCTAGGTGTGATGGCTCACGCCTATAATCCCAGCACTTTGGGAGCCCGAGGCGGGCAGATCACTTGAGGTCAGGAGTTCGAGACTAGCCTGGCCAACATGGTGAAACCTCATCTACTAAAAATACAAAATTAGCCAGGCATGGTGGCACACGTCTGGAATCCCAGCTACTCAGGAGGCTGAGGCAGGAGAATCACTTGAACCCGGGAGGCGGAGGTTGCGTTGAGCCGAGATCGCGCCACTGCACTCAAGCCTGGGCAAAAAGAGCGAAACTCTCTCTCTCAATATAAAAATTAAAACAAAAAATATATAAAATGGCTAAAGTGGTCTGGTAGCCCCATTTTCCATATATAAGGTAATGCTGGTTGTATGAATAGCTAAATGTACCTGCAGATTCATGGATTAATCAGCCACTTCACTGATTGTGGCTCTTGGCCCCACCCACATCTTTATTTTTTTACATTTAGAGTGACTCTTACTGTAATAGTCTGTCTCTAATTGGTAGCTTCATCAGGGAGGGTCTGCTGATGAGTCATGGAGCCATCCCTATACTTGGCATTAGAGCCGTTAAGTAACATTCTGCTGTAATTAATTAACAAGCACTTTTCAACAGGTGGCAGGCACCATGCTAGGGACTGTTCGGAATAAATCTGTTATTTAGAATGATAATCCTGGAAGGTCCACTGGCATATATGGGCAACTAATCAACATGAGACATTATGTAATTACCTGAGCAAGAGTGGAGAATGCAAGTGTTGGGATAAATGATGTGAGAGGATGTCATCATCTAAAGATGTTAGAATGCTGGCTAGGGAAAGCCCAGGGGATCCTTTGGGATATAGATGACCTCGCTGGTTACAAGGGGCAGATCTGAGCACGGGTCGCTTCTCACCATGGTCCAGTATGAAGGAAGGGTGCCTCTTGTTCTCAGAAACCATTTCTGCCCCTTCCACACTGCCAGAGCCACAGAGGATTGGGGATTTAGTTTCCCCTTGCTAACATGATTGTTCTTTGGTAAATTTCAAAGTGATTTTAACAAACATAAACGCATAATTATGGACTTGTAGAAGGAAAGCATGCTCCTTTGAGCGTGATGCGCTGGTGAAGTGCTTGAGCTCTAGAAGCAGAGAGATTTGGTCAGGTGGCAGCTTGGATACCTACTGGCTGTGTAACCTTGGCCAAATTTCTCAACTTCTCTAAGCCTCAGTTTCCACATCCATAAAATAGAGATAACAATACTGTCTGCTTTAAAAGATCGTGAGGATGAAGTGAGAATATCTATAAGACTCATGGCATAGTGCCTCCCGCATAATAATGAATGGGTTATATAATTGGCAATTAGAGTTTCATCTGGGAGATTCAGATTCTTGCAAATTATTTATATCATTGAATAGTGCTATGAATCCGAGGCCTTGATTCTAGTTTGGTGATTTTATTTTAGTTTTATGTCTGTGTGTTTTGCTTATTTTTGATTATAAAAATCATACAAGAATAGGCTTTCACTGTAAAAATTTCAAACACTACATGAGAGGCAAAAACTCCCTTTGACCACTGCCCAAACTTAGGGGATAACAACTATTAGCTGTTTTATTTATCTATTTTATTTTCATCAAAGTAATCCATATTCCCAGTTTTAAAAGGCAGATAGTGTCTTCTCGCATGAATGGGAGACAAAGGAATGAGAGAGCCAAGGAGTACAGAGTTTTTCTGGCCTGATTTCTTAGGATGACAAAAACTGGGGCATTTCTGTTCCAGAATGTGGCATTTCCCAATGAGACATTTTGCATTTTTATATTTCATGGTTGAATAAACATGCAATTTATTAAAAGGTTTAAGATACTTCTTTTTTTTTTTTTTCCGAGTTGGAGTTTTGTTCTTGTTGCCCAGGCTGGAGTGCAATGGCACGATCTCGGCTCACTGCAACCTCTACCTCCAGGGTTCAAGCAATTCTTCTGCCTCAGCCTCCTGAGTAGCTGGGACCACAGGCACATGCCACCATGCCTGGCTAATTTTGTAATTTTTAGTAGAGACAAGGTTTCTCCATGTTGGTCAGGCTGGTCTCGAACTCCCGACCTCAGGTGATCCACCCGCCTAGGCCTCCCAGAGTGCTGGGATTACAGATGTGAGCCACCACTCCCGGCAAGGTTTGAGATATTTCTAATTTGGCCTGTTTGGTGGGGAGAAAATTAATAGTAAACAATAGGTGTCTGGCAAGCCCTCAGAAGAGCAGGCAGCACACTTTTTCTGTAAAGAGCCAGATAGTAAGATTTTAAGTTTGATGAGACATAGGGTTGGTGTCATGCTGCTTTCTTTCTCTTTCTTTCTTTCCTTCTTTCCTTCTTTCTTTCTTTCTTTTTCATCAAGCTGACGCAGAAAGGCAAGAGAGCATGTAGAAATATGCGTGACCTTTTGAGGGCTAAGTTCATAACTGGCTCGCTGTCACTTCTTTATTCTATAAGCCAGATGAGTCACATCATCAATTCCAGTCTCAGAGTGAGAGGGCATTCAAAGTTACATGGCAAAGGGCATGGATATAAGGAGGGGTGATAAATTCAGCCACTGATGTAATCCACCATAGCTTCTACGCAGTAGCAGTGGTATTGGCATGAATGGACATTTATTGAGACTCAGTGAAATAAAATTATTATGCTCAGTTAACCTGAAATACTTTATTCTTGGTTTAAAAAAGAAAATAAAAAGACAATCTAACCCTTAGGGAACTTTCTAACAAACTCAAGGAAATGGTACACAGATGAAACCAATAAATAAGATGTTTATAGACGAACAAGCTAAGAAATACAAGATTTGAATGCTTTGTGTGATTAGCCTAAAGCATACTTTTTCTGTAAAGGGCACAATAGTAAATATTTGAGTCTTTGTGAGCCAAATGGTCTCTGCTGCAACTACTCAAGTCTGAGATTACAGCACAAAAGCAGCCATAGACAATACATAAATAAATGGACATGGCTGCTTTCAACAGAACTTCATTTACAAACACAGGCAGCAGGCATGAGTTTACAGACCACTGCCCTAGACTACTAAAAGAGATAAGAAAGAGTCAGCTATGGAAGACTTCTTGAAAAAGAATCCATGGTTTCAAAGGCGATAAAGATTAGTTTAGCTTAACAAGACATGCTTTAGAAATGAAGTCAGAAAACAATTATATGATCGTTCAATTAATTTGCCAACAGGTTAATGTAGTTAGTTCAGTCAGAATGAAAACAATAATGAAAACTCATCATTCTTTCAAAATGTTACTTGGTACAAATTATTTCTGCTCTAAAAGCCTGTTTGAAAACCTGTTTGCTAAGAATGTTCATGTTTTTGCTTAGCTGGAGAATGAGGAAAAAAAGGATTAGAAATAAAATGAAAGAAATACCTAATTAAAGTGATTTGATTTTATGCCACTTTAAAACATTTATTTGATTGATGTGACCTAGATGTGTGTAAAGGAACTAAAGGAATTAAAAAAGAATGGTTGATTTTTAACCATCGGGAAACCATGCAAATTCAAGTGAATATTTTTCTATTGTCAGTTGTATTTCACCTAGATTTTACTCACCAATTTTCATGTGTTTCCTCTCCATATTTGGAGATAGAATGAAGCCTGGAATACTGTTACAAAATGAACAGTTTTTCGCTAGGAATCTTTAGTACCAGTTTACTCAATTACAGTCAGCTTGTAGTTGGGAACCTGTAGTTAGATGATTTCATTTTTATTTTTATTTTTTTGAGACAGAGTCTGGCTGTTGCCCAGGCTGGAGTGCAGTGGCGCAATCTTGGCTCACTGCAACCTCCACCTCCCAAGTTCAAGTGGTTCTCCTGCTTCAGCCTCCCAAGTAGGTGGAATTACAGGCACATGCCACCACACATGGCTCATTTTTTGTATCTTTTGGTAGGGACCAGGGTTTTACCATGCTGGCCAGGATGGTCTTAAACGTCTGGCCTCAAGTGATCTTCCCGCCTCGGCCTCCCAAAGGGCTGGGATTACAGGCATGAGCCACTATACCTAGCCAGTTAGCCAGATTTCTGCTGATTAAACCCAGATACAGAACAGTTTGGAGTGTTGCTTTAGGAAAGGTGGGAAGGCAGAATGCTCCTTGGATAAGAGGCTTAATTCTATCAAGATTTTTCTCAGGCTTTATACTTTTCTCAGGTATTTCTGGGTTTTTTGTCCTGACGGCAATGTCATAATACACACAGAAGAAGGGGCGTGAGGGGGATTGTTTTATTTCATTCATTTCACTATTATTTACTGAGCTCCTACTATGTGCCAGTCACCATGCTAGGACCTGGGGATACAGTCATGAGAAAGGTGGCTGAGTCTTCCCTTTGTGGAGCTCATGGGCCAGCAGCAGTGGCAGACAAGTGGACCATAGCATGCCAAGGGTTCCAGGAGGATCCCCCAGAGGGAGGGAACCAGGCTTTTCAGAAGTAAGAGGGATTTTTCTTGAGGTAGATAAACTTGGCCAGGCACGGTGGCTCATGCCTGTAATCCCAGCACTTTGGGAGGCCAAGGAGGGGCGGATCACCTGAGGTCAGGAGTTCAAGACCAGCCTGACCAACATGGCAAAACCCCATCTGTACTAAAAATACAAAAGTTAGCCAGGCATGCTGGTGCACGCCTGTACTCCCAGCTACTCAGAAGGCTGAGGCAGGAGAAGCACTTGAACCCAGTAGGCAGATGTTGCGGTGAGTCGAGATTATGCCACTGCACTCCAGCCTGGGTGACAGAGACTCCATCTCACAGAAAAAAACTTCATACTGATTTTACATACATGTGATTAAAATAAAACTGCACATTGAAAGGACTTAGGAGGCTCCATTCCTAGTCATAAAGCCTGAGATTGGCAGTAAAATTTAAAGGAATTCTTGAGGGGTTTTGAGAACACAATAATCTGAAATCCCCGAGTTTCTTGGGAATACCATTTCCCCAAGAAACATAATCGTATAAATCCACTCTCATGGTTACTGATTGTTCTCTTACATTTTCTTTTTTTTGTTTTTTCGAGACAGAGTCTTTTTTGAGATGGAGTCTAGCTCTGTCGCCAGGCTGGAGTGCAGTGTCGCGATCTCGGTTCACTGCAATCTCTGCCTCCTGGGTTCAAGCCATTCTCCTGTCTCAGCCTCCCGAGTAGCTGGGATTACAGTCACGTGCCACCACACCCAGCTAATTTTTGTATTTTTAGTAGAGACGGTGTTTCACCACGTTGGCCAGGCTGGTCTTGATCTACTGACCTCGTGATTCACCCACCTCAGCCTCCCAAAGTACTGTGATTACAGGCGTGAGCCATCGCGCCCAGTCACATTTTCTTTTCATTTGTTGTTATACCAGTTGTGTTTCCTTCTTTTCTTGAGAAGTCGTCTTGCCCCACTGTCAGGTAATTTCCTTTCTTGTGGTTATGCATTGAATGGTGTCCTCACAAAAGACACTGAAGTCCTAATCGCCAGTACCTGTGACTGTGACCTTATTTGGATCACCTCAACAGACCATCAAGTTAAGATGAGGTCATGAGGGTAGGCTCTAACCTAACATGAGGTGTCCTTAAAAAAAGGGAAATTTGGATACAGAGATGGACACACATGGGTAGAAAATGGCATGAAGACACAAGGAGAACCATCTCCAAACAAACAAAGGCCTGAGCCTACCAGAGAGCAGCAGAGAGGAATGGAACAGATTCTCCCCCACAGCCCTCAGAAGGAACCGACTCTGCAGACTCTTTGACTTTGAATTTCTAGTCTCCAGAACTGTGAGACAGGTTCTGTTGTTTAAGCCACCCAGTCTACGATACTTTGTAATAGCAGCCCCAGAAAGCTAGTACATCTTAGCTAACATGTAAGGTCCTGGTAAGCATGACGGGAGTTTTATATGTAAATACACGCAAAGGCTAGTGGCTGGTGTATTAGTCTGTTCTCACACTGCTATAAGGACATACCTGAGACTGGGTAATTTATAAAGGAAAGAGGTTTAATGGACTCACATTTCCACATGGCTGGGGAGGCCTCACAATCATGGCGTAAGGCGAAGGAGGAGCACAGTCACCTCTTACATGGTGGCAGGCAAGAGACCACGTTCAGGATAACTGCCCTTTATAAAGCCATCAGATCTTGTGAGACTTATTCACTATCACGAGAATAGCATGGAAAAGACCCACCCCCATGATTCAGTCACCTCCCACCAGGTCCCTCTAGTGACATGTGGGGATTTGTGGGAGCTACAGTTCAAGATGAGATTTGGGTGGGGACACAGCCAAACCATACCAGCTGGTACATACTTGTCATCTTATTGTTATGTAGGCTTCAGCTTGGGAGTCATCAACATGGGGCTCTCTACCCAATGATGACAGCTCTTCAATTATTGTGGATACTTGACTACATAGGGTGAATGGGACATAGGGAACACAGGGAACATCTGGGACATAGGGATGTGCAAGAGGTTCCATCTCAGGACATAGGGAGCATTTGGTTATAACCATGCTGATACAGAGGACTTTCTACCATTATATGAGGGCCATGGAAAGAGCCATGTGTTCAGATAGCAAGAGAGCCAAGAGAGGTTCTAAGGAGAAGGATTAGGTCAGGGAATTCTGGGCAGAAACTGCCTGAGATCCAGCCTCCCACAAACTGTCATCTGTAAAGATTTTCCATCTTTATGAAGAAGAAAATTTTTTTCTAGTCTCTTCATGACTCTCAGAGCATTCTTATAAATTTCTGATTTTGAAGGTTTAACAGTATCCCTTCACTTCAATTCCACTTTTGAGATGGAGCAACACTCTATCTAAAAAAAAAAAAAGAATAACAATTATTAAGATAGCTCAGATCTTTTGAGTCCTCACTCTGTGGCAGGCACTGTGCTATGTCTTTACATATCATATTATCTCATTTAAATCTCATTTAATTGCCTTAACAGTTCTAGGAAGGAGGTGAGGAAACTGTCACTTACAAAAGTATCTTGCCCAGCTTCATGGTAAATAGTGGAGCCAGAGCTTGAACCCAACTTGATTGCAGAACTTACGCTCTCACTACCTTCCGACTCCCTGAACAGCAAGTGGCTGAGAATATGAAACATTTTTACAGTTACGATGTACATTTAAAATAATAACTGCTAAACTGATTCTTAGGAATTGAGACCAAAGGTGTGTACAAAAGGTCTCTCTTCTTTTTAATTTATTTATTTTATTTTTTTTGTGACAGAGTCTTGCTCTGTGGCCCAGGCTGGAATGCAGTGGCATGATCTTGGCTCACTGCAACCTCCACCTCCCAGGTTCAAGCAATTCTGGTGCCTCAGCCTCCTGAGTAGCTGGGACTACAGGCGCATGCCACCACGCCTGGCTGATTTTTGTGTTTTTAGTATAGATGGGGTTTCGCCATGTTGGCCAGGCTGGTCTCGAACTCTTGACCTCAAGTGATCCGCCTGCCTCGGCCTCCCAAATTGCTGGAATTACAGGCATGAGCCACTGCACCCGGCTGATTTTTTAAAATATTAAAATGGAAGAGAGTAGAATCCATAAACAAACCCACTCACATGTGGTCATCTTATTTACAACACAGGTGCCACTACAATTCAGTGCAGAAAGAATGGATTTTTCAGTAAGTGGTGCTGGAGCATGAGATATCTATGTGGGAGAAAAATGAACCTTGATCCCTATCTTATACTATTTATTAAATTTAATTTGAGATGGAACATAAAAGCTAAAACAAGCTTCTGGAATAAAGCATAGAATACCTTCAAAACCATGGATTAAACAAAGATGTTTTAAACAGGACCAAACCCAAACACTAGCCATAAAAGAAAAAAAATACTAATTGAATTACATTAACATTAGGAGCTGTTCATCAAAGGACATCATTAAGAACATGAATAGGCCAGCCATCATCTAGGAGAAGATAGTAACATTATGTTTTTCTGAAAACATACTCATATCCAATATATAAAAAGAATCGGCCATGCGTGGGTGGCTCATGCCTGTAATCCCAGCACTTTGGGAGGCTGAGGCAGGTGGATCACCTGAGGTCAGGAGTTCGAGACCACCCTGGCCAACATGGTAAAACCCCATCTCTACTAAAAATACAAAAATTAGGTGGGCATGGTGGCACATGCCTGTAGTCCCATCTACTTGGCAGGCTGAAGTGGGAGGATTGCTTGAACCTGGGCGGCGGAGGTTGCGGTGAGCAGGAATTACACCACTGCACTCCAGCCTGGGCAACAGAGTGAGACTCCATCTAAAAAAGTAAAAAATAAAAATGAATAAATAAATAAATAAATAAATAAATAAATAAATAACTCCTGGCTAGGTGTTGTGGCTCATACTTGTAATCCAGATCCTTGGGAAGCCAAGATAGGAGGATTACTTGAGGCCAGGAGTTCAAGACCAGCCTGGGCAACATAGCCAGATCCTATCCTAAAAAATTAAAAATAAATAAATAAAACAAAATTAGCTGGGTGTGGTGGCACACATCTGTAGTCTCAGCTAGTCAGAAGGCTGAGGTGGGAGGATTGTTTGATTCCAGGAGTTGGAGGCTGCATTGAGCTATGATCATGCCACTGCACTCCAGCCTGAGTGACAGAGAGAGAACCTGCCTTTAAAAAAAAAAAATCTAAAAAAGGAACTCCTACAAATCAATAAGAAAAAGGTAGATAAGCCATACTTCACAAGGGTGTATACGTCACAAAACGGCATATCCAGAATGGTCAGTAAGCATATGAAAAAAGTCTCACTTTCGTTAGTCACCAGTGAAATGCAAATCAAAACCTCAATGAGACTCCATTTCAATAAAACTTTATTTACGAAGTTTTATATGTCTATCAGCGTGGGTAAAATTAGACGTTCTGATAATACTAAGTATTGTCAAGGATGTGGAACAACTGGAATTCTCCTACATTGCTGGTGGGAGTATAAACTGAACAACTCACTTTGGAAAAGTGTTTGGCAGCACCTTCAGAAGCGAAACGTGCATCTTCTATACATCTATATACACCTGTATGATACATCCGTGTGTGTGTGTAAACATAAACATATACACTATACATCTATAGCATGAATGTCAACCAATGGACATGTACAGTGATATTCATCGCAGCTTATCCAGAATAGCCCCAAACTGGAAAAACGCAATTGTCCCCAAACAGGAGAATGGACGAATGAATTGTGGTATATTCTTTCAACGGAATATTACCCAGAAATAAAAAAGAATAAACTGCAGATACACACAACTGCATGGATGAATCACATAGGCATTATGTTGAGCCAAAGGAGCTAAACATGGAAGAGAACATACTGTCACATGAATCATGCATGAAGTTCAAAACTAGCAAAACTAATCTTTCATGGGATTGAGTCAGAATAGTAGCTATCTGGAGGGATGGGGATGCGGTGTAAGGAAACCTTCTGGGGTGTTAGGTATGTTCTGGATCTTCATCTGACTTGGGAAGTAGTTACATAGTTGTACACACATGTAAAAATTCACTAAGTCATATACTGGAGATTTGTGAACTTTGTAGGTAAGATATATATTTCAATAAAAAATTTAACATTAACAATATTACAATATATTTGAATAAGTGGGGGAAAGTTTCAAAAAAGCAAAGTTAAAAATTGCATATGTAATGTGATCTGAACTCCATTAAAAATTCATGGAAAAAAATCTGTGGAAAGGCTGGGTGCAGTGGCTTACGCCTATAATCCCAACACTTCGAGATTGACTTGAACTTCTCATCGCTTGGGCCCAGGAGTTCAAGACCAGCCTGGGTAATATGGTGAAATGGTCCATGTCTACAAAAAATACAAAAATTAGCTGGGCGTGGTGGCACATCCCTGTAGTCTCAGCTACTCGGGAGGCTGAGGTGGGAGGATTGCTTGAGCCCAGAGGTGGAGGTTGCAGTGAGCCAAGATCGAGTTGCTGCACTCCTGGGTGAGGGAGCAAGACCCTGTCTGAAACAGACAAAAAACAAAAAAAGAAAATTGGCTGAATAATTAATAGTGGTTTCTGGATGGAGGGATTTTATTTCCATTTCTCAATAGATTTTAGTATTTTCTCAGTTTTCTCTAATGTATGTATCTTATTTCCATATCAGAAAAATTGAAATGGGAGAAACAATCACTGAGTTGATTTTGACATAATTTCAGGGAATTGTAAATCAAGTTTGAAACTTTAGGGATGAAATAGCAATTCAGAGATGGGCAAATTTAGAAGGCATCACAGAGGGATAGACCTGAAGGGGAACTGGAACAGCATTTTGGGAAGGATATGAATGAAAGCAGGAATGGGGGATGGTCAAGGAACCTTGTGTGATGTTTCCTTTGGCCCGTGTTCTTCAGCCTGTGCTGGTCTGACTTTGTTTCCATCTAGTTCATGAGTTCTGCAGTCCCTTCTGTGGGCCTTCAAGGATGTACTAGCTTTTTCTTGCACTCTAACGTGGTGATTTGAAACCATTTATGATTTGTATCCTTAACAAGCTCTTTTCCTAGCCTTCTACATTTTTAGGCATTACCATTTGCTCTGTTCTCTATTTTGAGGCTGCCTTTTCTTCCCTGCTGCACCATATGCCAATGTGAGTTTAAAAATTAATTGTGCCAAGCCATTCTCTCCTCCCCCAAAATAAATAAATAACCCCAGATCCCCCTTCCCTCCCGCCACAACACACACACGGAGTTCCAGATGATCCATCTGTCCTATTGAAGATATCCACCACCCACTTCATCCTGAGGCAGGCTATTTTTGTTTGCTTTGTCTTGAAAATTCCTATATTGTAAGCTTTAAAGAGTACATTGGTTTCCATCAGAAAATGAAAAGCAAAGCACTTTGTTCTCCTGTTTCATACCTATTGCAGGGCTGTGCACAAAGAAATGCTCAATAAATGCTGATTGAATTGCCTTGATGCAGATCATGGTCTGTGCCACATTTTAGATTTTTCTGTGCACATTTTTACTGATGATTGCACATTTATAATCATAAAATGGATTATGAAAGGGGTAATATTCCCTGGAATCCAATATTTTCTGGATCTGTTTTTTGCAAATCTGTATCCTCTTAGGTGAGGTTAATTACCAAATTTTCGAATTCTCTGTGGTATCCAAGGATGGCTGGAAGCCTTCTGTGAGTGCTGTTTTGTTTTGTTTTGTTTTGTTTTGTTTTGTTTTCAAACTGCTTCTCTCCCTTTCCTTGACAGGGTAAGTAATAGCATTATGCTGTGTTACTGGAAATTTTAATCAATAAAATGTACATGTCTTTAATTAGGATGCTAGGAAGTACTGCTGAGTTAGATCATTTAGTTAATACAATGAGCTAAGAGGCTCAAGCATTTATGTGCGCAGGGTCAATTTGAGTAAATTTGAGCTTAGATGGGCAGTTTTCATATTTTTTCCAAGATAACCCAAATGAAAGATTCATTTTAAGGTCCAAAGTTCATAAATGTTTGGGAAAGCAGTTCTCCTGAAACAGACATAGAAATGAGGAAGACTAGCCTTGCTTTTAAGAAGTTCACAGTTCAGTGATTCCTTTTCTCTTTCATCTACGCCTGTGGCTCAGCTCTCACCTCTGGGTGGATGGATACTATGAAAGCTATCCCTCCTGCTCTGACTTTTTGTGAGACCTAGAGCAGCATTCTCAGTTGCCAGCTGGACACTACTTCATGGATGTTCTGATGACCTCTTAAGCTTCTTATTACATCTGAAATTAGCTCATTGTTACCTCTTTCCACCAAAACTCATTATCTTTCCTGTGTTTCTTATGTAAATGGCTCTACTTTTTTGCAGTCAGTCTCTAATCTTTGGGATTCTTTTTGATGCCTCCCCTTACATTGAAGGTTGATTTCAAGCTGGGCATGGCAGTGTGTACCTGTAGTCCTAGCTACCTATGAGGCTTAGGTGGGAGGATTCCGTGAGCTCTAGAGTTTGAGTCCAGCCTGGGCAACATAGCAAGACCCCATCTCTTAAAAACTAAATAAATAAATGAGAGAAAGAAAGATTGATTTCCCCCTTATCAAGTATCCATGTCCTTTTTCTTCTGGCTATTTTTCTATTAGGGCCGTCTCCTATAAATAGTATCCATCCTCAGTTTGGCTGGGAATATGAACCCATGTAAGAAAGGAATGGCCCAGTGGGGTACTATTTGTGAGACGATCTTAGATCTTGTTTTCCTTATCTACTAATATCCCTGTCTCACTCCACTTGTCCCTTGGTCATCAAACTTATCCATCTCTCCTCCCACCTCCACCTAGGTTGAGTGTTCTTTCCTTTCTTCCTCCTCTCTAATGCAGATGCATAATTGACTACTTCCCCATTTACAATTTTTTTATTCAGTATTTGTAGAAACAGCTCTTCCAATGGATTCCCTCCCCCAAGCACTGCCCGCTTTCAATCTGGTGCAACCTGAAGTCTGCCCATCCCCTGGTACTGCCCATCTCGAAGGACCCCCAACCATACCCCTCAATGACATGGTGTCAACACTGGCATGCTTTGGGGCTCCAAAGGTAGACATGGCATTTGTTCTCATTTCCGAAATCTCATGGAATGGATGTTTACTGCACACAGATGATGATTTCTAACACACTGGAGAGAAGTGATTATTTTTGCATTGGGATGCATGCTAAAGGTAAAACTCAATGGGGGAATATGGATGAGTCTGAAAAACATGCTGAGTGAAAGAAGCTGGGGTGAAAGGGTACATATTGGATGGTTCTATTTATATGAAGTTCTGGAATGTGCAAAAAATGATAGAAATGGGAACAGTGGCTATGGTGTGAGGGCAGGGATTGACTGGGAAGGAGCACAGAGGAACTTTCTGCAGTGCTGGAAGTGTTCTGTATCTTGACAGACGTGTGGTTTACATATGTGAAAGCACTTGTTAAAACTCATCAAATTGTATACTTAAGATCTATGCTTTTTGCTGTATGTAAATTATACCTTAATTTAATAAAAGAAACAAATTAATTCAAGGGGAAAAATTGTAGAGTAAAATGTGTAATAGTATCCTACTAGTGGTTAAAGAGAAAAGACTGTATGTGTAGGAATAAACAAAATAATATAATAGGGAGAGGAGCAGACATGCTCTTGTATTTGTTATTTGGAAATATTTGCTTTGGAAGTGCTACTAGTTAATATCATACACTGTTTTTGGGAATACATGGTCACTTTTGCAGTGGTTCACAGCAGATTAAAATCTGATTTTAGAAATGGGAAGGTATAGATTTTCTCTGTGGAAACTTCCAATGCTTCTAAAAATCTTGCACCCTGCTACCTTCCCCCGGTACCCAAAATAAATCACAACTGTTTGGTTTAAGCTTGGTGAGTAGGAGGGTTTAAATCACAGCTTTTATAATAACTAATATGTGGATCCCAGACTGATAGCCTAAAGGCCATGGTAGGCCTATGAACATGTTTTGTTCTGTTTTGTTGGAGGGTGGAGACGTGGACAGTGGTGCATTTTTCTTTTTATGAGTTGCAAATGTTTGAAACTTGGGAAATTTCCGATAAAAATGTGAACATCTGGCAATACCTGGCTGGCTTTGATTCTAAAACAGCAATAATGGCTTGAATCTGAGTACTGGCTCCTCCCTTTATAAAATTAAGATATAATTTACTTTATATATATGCCACCATTCACAGTTATCTCAGGACCAATCTACTGCCTCCATTAAAAAAAATTCTACTTTCAGTCCTATTTTAATTTGCAACTTCTGGATTAACATTTATGGAGCCCTTTCTATGTACCAGGAACTATCAAGGATATCAGGAACTATTTGGTATATACACGAGGGAGATATTCTTATATCTGTTTTACAGATGAAGTAACCAAGCTTCAATAAGAACCCACCTGAGGTTGCTCAGCAGCAAGTAGCAAAACCAAGATTTGAGCTAGGTATTCTTACTCCCAGAGCCTACAGATTTACTGACCATGTTGTTGTTTGTTTTTTACTTTTAACTTTAGTTTCATCTATTGTTGAGTAAAAATTTAGTACTTACCTCTGGTTGAGTTCTGATTAGTTTCTTTGTGATTTATTTTGGTAGAATAATCCCTGATCTCCAAACTCTATTGATTTTGCATCCCTAGCAGTAAAAAAGAAAAACAATGCATAATATATATGTATATTATTTATTGGTAAATAATAAACTTGTGCTATATGACCATTATCTACACTTTTAAACATATAGGTAAAGTCTTAAAGAATAAGAATATATATATGAAATCCAGAATTTTCTCTCCACACTGCAGAAAATTATGTTGTAGGTATTGCACACCCTGTCTTGGCAGCCAATAGATTCAGTGATGCCTGGACAATGATTCTGCCCAAAAGCATTTTCATATCAGAGACTGCCAATTTTGTGTCCAATACATTGTCCTTTCTAGATAAAGGATTCAGGAAAAAGGTCACCTGATTTGCCCACACTGTGGGAAGACAGCAGAAAGTTCTCCATTGTTAGAAAAGGTATTGTCTCTCTGTAGCCACATTTAAAAGACTGTATTCTAAAACCTTCTATAACTGTGAACTCCAAAATAGCCAAAGGCATCTTTTATTCCTATTAAGGCCTTGGATTCCCTTTTGGGAAGCTTAGGTTCTTTTCAAACATCTAATTTTGACTGTGGATTTAATGCAGAGAAAAGCAGTACCCTCCTGGGTCTCAGTTTCTCAGTCTGAGATGTGGGGGCTCCATCTCACAGGACTTCTGCTATGATTAACAAATTTGTGGTTTTAAGTACTTGGAAAAAACAAGTGCTGAGAGAGGCTGTTAATATTGAATCAGTGTGAAATGTATTTGTGGATCCATGCCAACAGTTTTCCCAGAATTCTGGTACTCTAAAGAAAGAATGACAATTGAGTATGCTTTTAAAGGCTTGCTTTGTGCCTTCTCAAAGGTCACGCCATGTTATCTCTCTAAATAGAATTGTTTATATGTGGAAGGATAGGTTTTTCTTTCTAAGAGCTTCTCCATGTCCTTTGACCTCCTTCCCATCAACTTGTGTGATCTGAGTGAAGCTTTTTTCTGGAGCATCCTCTGTTTGGAATGTTCTTTTCTGCCCTCCCCTAACCTCCTTATTCCCTTAGTTAGTTTGTCTTCAAGGCCCAGATGGAACAGCAGTATCTTCACAATCCTAGCAGCACCAGGGTGACTTAATCTTTCCCTCTCATGCTCTTTCAAAAAATCAGAGTGCAGCATGGAGGGAATGCAAGGGAGCACATTTGACACACCCCTTGTGGACTGAAAGCCTTGTGTGTGTGCGTGTCATCATTGGGAATGCAATAGAAATACATAAAGTTGTTCATGTAAAGTGTGAAACATACACCACATCTCTGTTCTGGAACATTTTTTTTTTTGAGACAGAGTCTTGCTCTTTCGCCGAGGCTGGAGTGCAGTGGCGCTATCTCAGCTCACTGCAAGCTCTGCCTCCCGGGTTCACGCCATTCTCCTGCCTCAGCCTCCTGAGTAGCTGGGACTACAGGTGCCCGCCACCACACCCGGCTAATTTTTTGTATTTTTAGTAGAGACGGGGTTTCACCATGTTAGCCAGGATGGTCTCGATCTCCTGACCTCGTGATCCGCCCGCCTCGGCCTCCTAAAGTGTGGAACATTTTCTTTTATTATGAAAGAAACATTAGGCTGTGGCTCAC
This sequence comes from Symphalangus syndactylus, assembly GCF_028878055.3. Taxonomy (NCBI): domain Eukaryota; kingdom Metazoa; phylum Chordata; class Mammalia; order Primates; family Hylobatidae; genus Symphalangus; species Symphalangus syndactylus. The sequence goes on from NC_072424.2 coordinate 23,794,141, forward strand.
ACCTGTAATCCCAACACTTTGGGAGGCTGAAGCGGGCAGATCACCTGAGGCCAGGAGTTCGAGACCAGCCTGGCCAACATGGTGAAACCCTGTCTCTACTAAAGATACAAAAATTAGCCAGGCATAGTGGCACACACCTGTAATCCCAGCCACTTGGGAGGCTGAGGCAGGAGAATTGCTTGAACCCAGGAGGCAGAGGTTGCAGTGAGCCAAGATCACACCACTGCACTCCAGCCTGGGTGACAGAGCGAGATTCCGTCTCAAAAAAAAAAAAATGAATAAAATTTTTTTAAAAAGAGAGAAACATTAAAAAAAATTTAAAAGACAGAAAATTAAAAGAGATCATTAACCATATCCCCAAACTCTAAGCCAAACCCCCAAACTCTTACTGCTGTAACGATACACTGGCATGGTATTTACCAAGTTGCACTGTAGTTAGGCACACCCACGCCTGGTTTCCTGCTAATGTGTGTGCTCTTTGTGGGCCCCTACGTTATTCATCATTAAGACTGCTGACACCTGGCCCATCCTGTTGTAGGCACTTAATGAATGTTTTAGTTAGCTCACAGTCTCAAAGGATAGAGAAGGGCCTGGCACTGATTTTAAACCAGTCTCCTGTTCTATTCCTTATCTAGCTTACATATTTCTTGTGATCATAAACTACAGGAGTTCTGTGAAGCTAAAGCTGAAGTCCACATGTGAAAGATCTCAAAAAAGGAAGCCAGTGAGCGAGAAGCCCTGATAATAGCATAGTCAGAAAATAGATTATCTGGGGTATTGGAGATTTCCTAGTAAATTGACAGTGAACATGAGGTTTGCCAGAGTGAGTCAGAGCTTTTCAGTGTTGAGAGAGACGAATTATAAATACTTCAAACGGTGCCATTAGAAATGCTTCCCTCTGCATTTTTCCTCCTGGGAGAGCCATGGTGGGGAACCTGGAGCAGGCAGGCACTGTGCACCTGCTCCAAGGTCAGCACCTCCGTCAGGGGAGGTGCAGAGAAATGCTGATGCTGGGGTTTCTGGTTCTACACTCAGCTATTTATCCCACCAGCAAGGACAGCCTGTCTCCTAATTACCAACCACTGGGACAGCTTCCTATGTCCACAGCTGGCCAGGGCCTCTCGGGCATGTGCCTGCCACTTAGTGCCTTCCAGTTCAGTGGCACTTAGCTATGCTGTAACCAGGAGGATGATAATTATATCTTGCAGCTACATATGTGGTATAGAAGTTCTTAGACACCATGGTATAGAATGTGTACATTTTCCTCTCCTAGCAGAGCGTTAATAATGGCCAGAGTGTGTTTTGTCTTTGATATCTGCCTTTTCAACTATTGGCTACTCATTTCACAGTGACTTATAGAGAATTACCAAATGTTATTTACAAGGCATTGAGCACCAAGTATGTACAGAGCCTCATGTAAAGGAAACAGGGTGACAAAGGCAAGGCTCCTGCACTTCAGCAGCTTAGCAGCTGGCAAGAGAAATAAGACAGTCTATAGATAACCTTATTGCAAGGCAGGATTACAAATACCATGGGAGAGCTGCTATCTGGGGACAACATAGGAAGAAACTGATTCTAGCCAGAGTGATTCTGGAAGCCCGTATGGAGGAGGTAATGTTTGAGCTGCATTTTTAAGCACAGGTGGATTTTCAGAAAGTTCCAATGGGAAGGAGGTTGAGGAATTTCAGGAAAAGCAAAAGAAGCAGGGGAAGGATGAAGAGATATGTTGAGGGCATAGAGAAGGTTTGACCGCTGACAAAGACTGCAGCCTGGTGGATTGTGATGTGTGGGCAGCAACTTAGTGCTCTGATTCTACGGAGAAGATTCATGGGAGAGTCTTGTCTAACATATGGAGTTTGAGCTCAGGGGGTGCCTGTGACCCCACTCTGAGCTGATCTTCATCTGTGGCTGCTTCCTTGAAGGCATTCCAAGCCTGCCTTTCATTCCTCTTTGGGAACGTTGCCTATGCAGAGTATTGTCAGAGAGTAATTTGAGACACTTGATGCCTGTTAAACTAATTATGCTTCAGTCCTCAGAGTGCCGTGGTGCTCTTAATCCTGAATGCTCAGCAGATTTTATGTAGTATCTGAATTATTAATGGAGAAGATATGGAAGAGGGTGTTTGGCTGCTTGTTCCATTTTGAGCGGGTCTTGGGCAAGTGGCATTACGGGAAGAGAAGCAGCTGCATGCAGAGGGATGGAGGAAGCAGGCCTTCCAGAGGAGACCTGCCCAGACCGGAGCCTATGCCAGTATGCTCAGAAAATCACAGCCTGCTTTGGAGGGATGGGTAAGACCCTTTAAAAATTGGGCTTTGCAGAGAAGATGCCCAGGGCTGACCATGCAGAAGGACTGAACTTTAGGACTTGCGGGGAGCAGGGAACAGGGATAGCCACTGCTGAGCAGGAGAACCTCGAATGGGCCGAGTCATCACTGTCTGGAAGTCCAATTGCACCCCCTTTTCACAGCCTTCCCAGTTAATCTGTTCTGTTTAGCAGCAAAGATCATTCTGACTTGTGAGCAACTGCAGGTGTTTTTGGAAGGCATGCTGAGCTCTTTTTGTTCGTTCATTTTGATTAAGAAACAACAACAAAAATGAAAAGTAACCCCATTATCACTGACGAGGCCACAGGCTAACTGCAGACCCTTTCCTTGGCAAACTAAATTCCATAAATATTCACATTGTAAGGTGGCAATTTGCTGTCTGAGAAAATTTTATTCTTTAGTGAGAAGCAAGTAGATCCTAGCAGATGATTTAAGCAGGGAGGGGACACTTGTCTGAGAAAAAAGACTTAAATCACTATATAGAATAAAGTCCGTGTTCATTTGTGGAGAATCACCGTGACTGATGAAGAAAGAGCAGTAATTGAGGCATCTGTTCGCCAAGCACTGTGTAGCCCCCAAACGCCTGGCTTTGGGCTGGGGCTCATCACGTCAGGTGTTTATTGAGCTCCTACAGCATGCAAAGGCTGGGTGTCCTCAGTGCCCCTTGGTGAATTTTCCCACTGATGGTTCATTTTCATAGTTTATCAAAGAAGAGCTTGAGTAGGTACAGTGGAACTGCTTCTAGAAAGATTAGGAATTTTCTATCTGATAAGATACACAGGCCAGCAAAATCTTGGGCAGAAGTTCAACATTTGTAATTATTATTAGCTTTGTAATGTGGTGCATTGTCATATCATATCATAGAACCACAGAAACGGTCACAAAACCCACTGCACTCCTTTGTGATTACTGTGACTGTAGTTTTACGTGGGCTGTGGCAGAAGGCAGCAATGAAAGACCTGAATCCACTGGTGCTTCTTTAGGGTCTTCCCCAACTGTGCTTTCCTGGGTGAAGAGGTTGCTCTCAGGCAGATACCACTGCAAGTCTATTTTTAAGACTGGAGGCTTGGTCTCTGTGAGGTGTTTAACCGGAGCCATGTGGAGGAGGGTAAGTGAAAAGCTCTGAGCACTTGGGGAGTGGAACTTAGTTCACAGGTGTCTGCAGTCACTGCTGCCAGCATCTGAACTCTCATCCCTCTCCACTGCCTGAGAATGGAGTCAGCCCCCTCACGTTTATATGTAGTTCGGTTGTCTTTAAATGCAAGCAACCATTTGTTTTTCTCATTAGCCGTCTTATGATCCATATGTAGTTTACTTTGCATCTTGACCTAAAAAAGTATCAAAATTCTTACATATAATTCTGTTATTGAATAAGAATTTATTTTCTTTTCCTTTTCGCAGGCTCTTAGAAGACAGTTGCATCTTGAACTAAATATATGAATCTGTAAACTTGTAAAAAAAAATTTAGGAGTGTTCTGTGTATGCTCTGCAGCTACAATGGCTAAGCACTGAGGTAGAGTTAATGCAGTGGAAATAGTTTTTGTGGGCAATGCTTGACGAGTTTAGGGACCAAGAAAGCTGAACAGCTTTGTTATGGAAGAGTTACCTTTTTTCCAGGTCAGGAAGATGCTGGGTTTGAAGGAAATAGTCTGTTTTCTGTCCAAAGTCTATGTTTGTGCATTGTTACTGTGTTCCAGAGCCTGCCTTCAAAGTGGCTGTATCATGTTCCTCTATATAAATCATCTATATTTCACAAAAAGACCATGTAAGCACATATAAGCAAGTAGCTGCTCAGGTTCTCAGTTTGCAAAGAGCAGAGCTCTAGGAAACCCAGCAAGAAAGAATGAACAGTGAAAGGCAGGGGTTCCCACACTACAGTGTTTATTAGAAAACACTTTAGAAGAACCTGGTAGGGCTGAGGTGGCCCTCGGGGATCTCCATCTTAAACAAATTGGCCCAGAAATCACATTGTGGGAAATATGGTTTTTTTTGATGGATGAATGCCACTTTGTTTTTTTTCCAGTTGTATATCTTTTCTTATCTTTTTTTTTTTTTTTGGAGATTAAACTAAGCCCTTTTTATTCTTTTTTATTTATTTATTTATTATTATTATTTTTTATTATTATACTTTAGGTTTTAGGGTACATGTGCACAATGTGCAGGTTTGTTACATATGTATCCATGTGCCATGTTGGTGTGCTGCACCCATTAACTCGTCATTTAGCATTAGGTATATCTCCTAATGCTGTCCCTCCCCCCTCCCCCCAACCCACCACAGTCCCCGGAGTGTGATGTTCCCCTTCTTGTGTCCATGAGTTCTCATTGTTCAACTCCCACCTATGAGTGAGAACATGCGGTGTTTGGTTTTTTGTCCTTGCGATAGTTTACTGAGAATGATGTTTTCCAGTTTCATCCATGTCCCTACAAAGGACACGAACTCATCATTTTTTATGGCTGCATAGTATTCCATGGTGTATATGTGCCACATTTTCTTAATCCAGTCTATCGTTGTTGGACATTTGGGTTGATTCCAACTCTTTGCTATTGTGAATAGTGCCGCAACAAACATACGTGTGCATGTGTCTTCATAGCAGCATGATTTATAGTCCTTTGGGTATATACCCAGTAATGGGATGGCTGGATCAAATGGTATTTCTAGTTCTAGATCCCTGAGGAATCGCCACACTGACTTCCACAATGGTTGAACTAGTTTACAGTCCCACCAACAGTGTAAAAGTGTTCCTATTTCTCCACATCCTCTCCAGCACCTGTTATTTCCTCACTTTTTAATGATGGCCATTCTAACTGGTGTGAGATGGTATCTCATTGTGGTTTTGATTTGCATTTCTCTGATGGCCAGTGATGATGAGCATTTTTTCATGTGTTTTTTGGCTGCATAAATGTCTTCTTTTGAGAAATGCCTGTTCATGTCCTTTGCCCACTTTCTGATGGGGTTGTTTTTTTCTTGTAAATTTGTTTGAGTTCATTGTAGATTCTGGATATTAGCCCTTTGTCAGATGAGTAGGTTGCAAAAATTTTCTCCCATTCTGTAGGTTGCCTGTTCACTCTGATGGTAGTTTCTTTTGCTGTGCAGAAGCTCTTTAGTTTAATTAGATCCCATTTGTCAATTTTGGCTTTTGTTGCCATTGCTTTTGGTGTTTTAGACATGAAGTCCTTGCCCACGCCTGTGTCCTGAATGGTATTGCCTAGGCTTTCTTCTAGGGTTTTTATGGTTTTAGGTCTAACATGTAAGTCTTTAATCCATCTTGAATTAATTTTTGTATAAGGTGTAAGGAAGGGATCCAATTTCAGCTTTCTACATATGGCTAGCCAGTTTTCCCAGCACCATTTATTAAATACGGAATCCTTTCCCCATTGCTTGTTTTTGTCAGGTTTGTCAAAGATCAGATAGTTGTAGATATGCGGCATTATTTCTGAGGGCTCTGTTCTGTTCCATTGATCTATGTCTCTGTTGTGGTACCAGTACCATGCTGTTTTGGTTACTGTAGCCTTGTAGTATAGTTTGAAGTCAGGTAGCGTGATGCCTCCAGCTTTGTTCTTTTGGCTTAGGATTGACTTGGCAATGCGGGCTCTTTTTTGGTTCCATATGAACTTTAAAGTAGTTTTTTCCAATTCTGTGAAGAAAGTCATTGGTAGCTTGATGGGGATGGCATTGAATCTATAAATTACTTTGGGCAGTATGGCCATTTTCACAATATTGATTCTTCCAACCCATGAGCATGGAATGTTCTTCCATTTGTTTGTATCCTCTTCTATTTCATTGAGCAGTGGTTTGTAGTTCTCCTTGAAGAGGTCCTTCACATCCCTTGTAAGTTGGATTCCTAGGTATTTTATTCTCTTTGAAGCAATTGTGAATGGGAGTTCACTCATGATTTGGCTGTCTTTTCTTTTTTTTTAATTTCAATAGTTTTGGAGGGAACAGGTGATGTTTGATGACATGGATAAGTTCTTAGTGGTGATTTCTGAGATTTTGGTGCACCCATCACCCGAGCAGTGTACACTGCACCTAATATGTAGTCTTTTATCCCTTACCCCCGTTTTGAGAAACATTGATAGAACATCTTACATTGTATATCTGAAGGTTCTTCAAAATAGGCAAGCAGGGAAAAGAACACATACAGATTGTTTGACCTGCTTTGTAAACTGTTTTTAGAGGAAGACTTCGGAGGTTGGTGTTGGGCTTAATTGCCAGAATTTTGGAGCAGAAATTTTGAGGTGTGACTTCGGTAGTGGTAGAAGTCCCATGTTCCCACTTTCCCCAAGTCCACCTCAGTCTGAGTGCCTCTAGGCAGCATCTGTTTCTTCCATTCCCACAGTGCTTCCCATTGGCATAGAATAATTCTAGCAAATTGGAATTCTCAGGTTCTTGAATTGTGTTGCCAATAGATTAGGAACTAGTAACAAAAGAAGCAAGAATTTCCTTTCTCTGCTTCATCTGCCTGGGGCCTTTGTGGAAGGACCTGACTATTGGATAGGAAGAGTCATAGCATGGGAGTCAGAAGACCTGGCTCCACCCTAGGCTTTCTGCATTGTCCTGAGAAAGTCACATCTTCTCTGAGACTTACCTTCCTCATCTTAAAGGCTGGCATAGATCAGTGCTTCCTGAGTGCTGGCACTAGTCTGGGAGAACGTTTAGAAATGTAAATGACGAGTTAATGGGTGCAGCACACCAACATGGTACATGTATATATACATAACAAACCTGCACATTGTGCACATGTACCCTAGAACTTAAAGTATAAAAAATGAAAAGAAATGTAAGTTCATGACCTCTATGTGCAAGAATCCCATATATATATATTTTGTATTTTTCAAAAGTTCTACAGATTTTTTGTTTTGAGACAGTCTTACCCGGTCACCTAGGAGTACAGTGGCACAACTGTAGCTCACTGTAACCTCAAACTCCTGGGCTCAACCAATCCTCCTGCCTCAGCCTCCCGAGTAGCTGGGACTACAGATGCATGACACCACACTTGGCCAATGTTGTAATTTTTTTTTTTTTTTTCTGTAGCGACAGAGTCTTGCTATGTTGCCAGGGCTGGTCTCGAAGTGGCCTCAAGCAATCCTCCCACCTCAGCCTCCCAAAGTGCTAGGATTACAGACATGAGCAACCGCACCTGCAGATGGTTCTTACGCACAGCAATATTTGGGAACTACTGGACTAGATTACCTTTGATGACCTTTTCAGCTCTATATTTCTATTCTAGGGTTTTAATTAAAAGGAATTTATATTAGAGCATAATAGCCCAATGACAGGAGAAGGAGTGTGAGTTTATTCATTTTGACTTGTGACTTTTGTGTGGTTGTAGATGGTCACATATTGTACTGCATCTTACTGTGTGGATGTTAAAGAGTAAATGATAATTACTGGGGTTGTCCTTTTTATATCAATATACTAATTCCATGAAGGTCCTTCTAGCTTGTAACTTTGTGTAAAGCTGAAGCTACCCACATGTTAATTCTGTCTCCATCATATGATTCTGCCATCACAGAAAACCCATGAAACATTAAGACAGTAAACATTAGCTTAATGGAATGAGGCAGAAGGATTTTCCTGGCACTGAGGGGAGGGGTCCCCTTCTAGAAAATGGAAAGGAAATGATTGTTTACTATGGCTGAGAGCTGGATTTGTCACGAATTGAAGCTGAGGATCTTTATCGAGCCTCCCCCACCTCCACCTGTGAGATCTGAAATACTGGAAAACTTGGAATTATTACTCTGGGATTTTTCTGATAGACATTTTTAGATTATATAAAATATGTGTATATATCCCTAGCCCTATTCTCAATACTCTTACCAGATGATACTGAATATTCTAGGACTATTTGCAGGAGAATTCTTTTAGATATGGCAGCTATATTCTTTCTCTTATTCTGGATATTAATCTGATTTTCAAATATGCATTCATGTCTGAGACTGACAGTCTCGAGTTCCTGGTAGTGGCTGTTTTTATACCTAGTCATCTGACTGAGAATATGGCGCCCTAAGCTCTTGAGGGTAATCACTTAAATACATCTCCCTTAATCTTCTTTGCTGGGCAGTGAGAAAAGGAGACAGTAAGGAGCCAGGGGAACGGAGAGAATTGTGGGGCAGCACCGCTCCTTGGGCCCCCGCTGCCCATTTCTCATTTCTTGGAAATCCATGCCAAGATGCCTGCCTTCCTTGGTCTAAAGTGTCTGGGGAAATTGTGCAGCTCTGAGAAAAGCAAAGTCACCTCATCTGAGAGAACCAGTGCCAGGGGCTCGAACAGAAAGAGACTGATTGTTGAGGACCGGAGGGTCTCTGGGACCTCCTTCGCCGCTCATAGGCGTGCCACTATCACTCATTTGCTGTATCTCTGTCCCGAGGACTACTGCCCACGTGGGCATGTATGTAACAGCGTTGATCCTTTTGGTAAGTAAAATAACCCTCTCTGGACATGGTTTTGTGTTTTGTGATTGGCGTAATTAAGAGAGTACTATCCACATCATTCTTCTGTAATGTGTTCTCAAAGGAAACACTATCCTTAATATATAATTAATGGGGGTGAGAGTGGGAGAGATGGAGAATGTAACATAAGTATAGCTATGGAGCTAAATTCCGAGGATATTTTTGTCCAGGATTTTATGATCTTCAGTAACAAACGTATCTCTTTCCGAACTTGGTATGAGTAATTGTCAGTAATAGGAAGTATGATGGAAAAGAAAGATCTCTATCTGTAGATGCTATTATTTCATATGACAAAGGATGAATGGAAAGGAAATATTCAAGGGGGGAGATGGAGGCTAGCAAAAGATAAGTAAAGTTGAGGTCCAAGTTGTGTCACTGTATAGGGAGGGCTCGTCTTGTGAAATGTTCTAAAAAAATAAAATAAAATAAAAAGAAAGCGTTTTAATATTGAGAGAACTTGTTGAGGCTTCTTTTCAGTGAAGTTCATTAAAACGTGTCACTCATCCCTCTGCCTGGGAAAGAGGCGGAGAAGGCCCACTCTGAGGATAGAGTTATTGCACTTAGGAGTTTTCAGACTTTGAAGTTATCATGGTGCCTTTGTTAATGAAGATGATACCTACCCAACTGCTCACACCTTGTCAAAGTCAGCACTAGAATTGGTACAGGAAGCAGAAAGCGATTAACTATGGTCCCTACGAATGTATGAAGTTAAGTCAAATGAACCAGGAAGCATAATGTATTCCTCAGCATTCTTGGACAGCCAGAGTTGAATTGGATTCAGTTTAGCTGAAGCAAGGGAGTTCAGATGTTCTGTTTTGTTGCAATCAGCTTTCAACAGCTTTATTGAGTTATAATTCATATGCTGTAAAATTCATCCATTTAAAGTCTACAGTTCAGTGTGTTTTAGTATGCAACTGATATGTTACATATATATTTTCATTGCCTCAAAAAGAAACCCTGTACCCTTTAGCTATTGCCTCCCCACCCCAACCTCTTCACCCCTATCTCTCAGCCTTAAGAAATCAAAATCTACTTTCTGCCTCTTAGATTTCCCTATTCTGGATATTTCATGTGAATGGAATTTATAATATGTGATCTTTCGTTTATGGCTTCTTTCACTTAGCATGTTTTCAGGGTTCACCCATGTTGTAGCACGTGTCAGTACTTTATTCCTTGTTATGGCCAAATACTGTTTCACCATATGGAAATTCCACAATTTGTTTCTGCTTACACCAGCTGATGGACATTTGGGATGTTTCCAACTTTTGGCTCTTATGAATAATGCCTCTATGCATATCCATATACAAGGTATTTTTTTTCTTTTTTCATGTCAGATGGGTAATGTGCCAATGTCATAACAAGGTTCGAGGGTGGCACACTTCACACACATGTGTATGAACACATCAAAAGAATCTTCATATACAGGTTTTTATGTGGATATATATGTTCAGGGCTCTTCAGTGTATACCTAGGAGTGGAATTTCTGGGTCATATAATAACTCTATGTCTAACCTTCTGAAGGACTTCTAGATCATTTTACAAAGCAGTTACTCCATTTTACATTCCCACCAGCAGCATATTAAGGTCCCAGTTTCTCCACATCCTTGCTAACACTTGCTATTATCTGCCTTTTTTTTTTTTTTTTTGAGACGGAGTTTTGCTTTGTTGCCCAGGCTGGAGTGCAATAGCCTGATCTCGGCTCACTGCAACCTCTGCCTCATGAGTTCAAATGATTCTCCTGCCTCAGTCTCCCAAGTAGTTTGGATTACAGGCACGTGCCACCACACCTGGCTAATTTTGTACTTTTAGTAGAGATGGGGTTTCACCATGTTGGCCAGGCTGGTCTGGAACTCTTGACCTCAGGTGACCCTCCTGTCTCCACCTCCCAAAGTGCTGGGATTATAGGCGTGAGCCACCGCACCTGGCCTTATCTGACTTGTTTATTCTAGCCATCCTAGTGGGTGTGAAGCAGTATCTCACTGTGACTATACAGAGCTTTGGCTGGGACAGAGAGGGCTGACAAGCAGATCAGTGCTCAGGCAAGACAGGACACTGACTTCAACAGCTGCTGATGGTGACAGCTCCTTGTCTCTTATTCTTAACAGTCTTCTCTTCGTGATTCCAGGCACATCCCTTTTTAGGGGAGCAGGGAGCAGGGATGGAGAAGCCATGCCTTCTGCCCTGTCCCCTTACAAGCTCTGCTAAGAAGACTTTGTTCAGAACCAGCTGAGCATGCCTATTGCAGCAAAGGACACCTCCCTCAAAAATCAGATCCACATATTAGTGGATACCTAGAATCCCTTTATTGAGGAAAAAATGTTTTATTCCACAAATAGGAATAAAAATGAAACATGTAGATTTCTGCTGGAGCTAACACTTTATTCTGAATGACTTCGGTGCTTCTATGGAATGTTTCTACTCAAAGAGACTCAAATCAGATATTTTTGGAATGAGCCACTGTTGCTCTTGAAAGAGATAAGATCTGTTGGGAGGAGAAGGCAGGAAGGCAAGGGGAAGCCAGGTAAGCTGAAGTTTAATGAAAGCATGCTGGATAATGACTTATCAGCAGATTCCCTCACGAGGGAACAAGAGAATTAACAGTATCAGAGAGAATTCTGGATACAGGAAAGGCAGTCATCATTGGGATATCCATATCTTAGTGGAGGCAGATAAGGAAATCTGGGAGATTAGTTAAGTGTGGCTTTGAGGTTGGACATTCCAGAATTTGACTCCCAGCTCTTCTACTCACTAAATGTGTTACTTTGGGAAGTTAGTGATTCCAAGTGCGTTTCTCTGTCCCTAAGGTAGGCAGGGAATGCATACCTTATATGATTGCTTTGAGCAGGCCTATCCCTAGAGTAGATGGGGCCCTGGGCAAATTTTTTTTCTAGGGCTCCTGTTTATATAAACAATTTGAGTCACCCAAAGCAGTGTGTCAACAGCTCAATCTGTTTCAATCACGGAAAAGAAATGCCACACCAGCCTGAGAAAGTGATTGCTTGCTAGGCTTGTCCCCTAGAATAAAGCCAACTCCAGGGCCCCAAGAAACCCATTGGCATGACTCCTGGGGCTCCTTGGGGCATCTGGCCAACCCCTTGCACAGTATAGGAGAGATGCAGAGAATCACTAGAGAGATCTGTGAAGAGGAGGCTCAGAGTCCCCATCCAGACAGCACTGCTGGCCCCAGCGATCCCAGGTACCAGTGCGCACTTAGACATTTTTGAGGAAGGAATGGGGTTAGGGCAGGGGCCCTGCTTGCCTGTGTCTAAGGGTAGTATTGATTATGAGGACTAAATGAGAACCTGGCTGGGCATGGTGGTGTGGGCCTATAGTACCAGCTACTTGAGAGGCTGAGGCAGGAGGATCACTTGGGCCTAGGAGTTCAAGACCAGCCTGGGCAAACTTGCAAGACCCTATCTCAATTTTAAAAATTGTAAAAAAAGATAAAAATAAAGAATGAGAACGTGCATATCAAAGTGTTTGGTGTAGTGGCACACAAAAGCATCCACTAAATGTTAATTTCAGTAATAATAATAGAGTTGCAATATAGTCAGCATTAGTCATTTTTGACAGTCTCTATGGAGGCTGAATTAAAAAATAAGAAAAATTGTTTATTATTGTTAAAAATAATTTCTATTGTTTGCCTTCCATGCTGTGAAACAATAGAGGCCCAGAACTATAGATGCTGCACAGGACGTGGGATTCCCAGGAAGCCACTGTGTGCTCAGAGCATCCTGTTTAGGACAGGTGCTTGGAGGAAGTGCGCCCTCCTGCAGCCATGCGTGTTCCTGTGCTACGAAGCCCCAGAGCGTTCAGGAGCAGCTCCTGGCAGGGTGCTTGGGAATATTTGGCAAAGGCCTCCTGCAGCTGCCAGAAAGATCTCAAGATGCTGCAGCTTCCTGTTGTTGTCTGGTGCTCAATCCCTGCTTTGAGTTGTGCTGGACTCCATGATTTTCCAAGTGTCTCCATGCATATCTGTCCTTTGTCATGCTCCAAACAACCCTTGGATGTTGCAAGGGAAGAAATTGTTTTCCCCACTTAACAACAGCAATGAATTAGCAAGAAGATGGGAAAAGTGGGCAAAACAAATATATCAGTGAATATACAGAATAGCTTCTGCAAAAATATATCAGTGAACATGTATCAGTGAAATAGATCAGTAAACCTACAAAACAGCCTCTGCAGCTTCTGACTGTAGATGTAGTACTGTTCTTGAAGAACGGCTGTCATTCATTGAGGGCCTACTGTGTCTCAAACATTGTGATCAGTATCTTTTTTTGTTTGGTTTTGTTTTTGAGACAGGGTCTCCCTCTGTCTCTGAGGCTGGAGTGCAGTGGTGAGAAGAGGGCTCACTGCAGCCTTCACCTCTTGAGCTCAAGTGATCTTCTTGCCTCAGCCTCCCATGTAGCTGGAACCACAGGCACATGCTACCATGCCTGGCTAATTCTTTGATTTTTTTTAGAGACAGGGTCTCACTTTGTTGCCCAGGCTGGTTTCAAACTCCTGACCTCCAACAGTCCTGCTTTGGCTTCCCAAAGTGTTGAGATTACAGGCGCAAGCCACCACACCTCGCCTGTGCCAAGTGTTTTATGATTTTTCCATGTTTGATATTCTCAATAACTCAACAAAGCAGGAATTACTTTTATTTCATTTTACAGAGAAGGAAACCGGGGCATATGCAGTTAAGAGACCTGCCAAAGGTCACAGAAGTACTAGATTTGGGCCCAGGTCTGCCTGACACCCAGGTGTGTGGTCTCAACCATGATGTCACTCTGCCTCAGCCTGAGGAGCATAAGAGTGGGTCATTCATGAGGTACGCTGAACACTGGCACACCTAAAGTTTGTAAATGATATTGCTAATTACGTACTTCAGCAGCTCAAATTTGAAGACTCGCATAAAGTAAATCGCTGTTGCCAGGAAAATTAGCAAAGATTTCCTTCCTCTAGCTCATAAATACAAGCTGTCTGTAGGAATGTTCCCTTACCCTCCTGTAGGAAATTAGAGTGAACTTTTTAAATCTGTGTTTCTTTCTGTCCTTTGGAGCTTTTGGGTCTTGTACAAGTGGAAGAACATATTTAGGGCAATTACCTTCTTGACAAACAAACAAGAGACTGGCACTATTATCAAAAGCCCCAAGGATATCTGGAGAGGATTCAGTGATTATGTTGTCAGCTGAGTCCAAATCCCAAAGCAGAATGTTCTGGACTGGAGAACAGGGACCAAAGTAGACTTGGCAGTCCCCTCCCTGGAAAAGCAGTTCATATCCCAGAAGAGAGAAAGGTGGTTCATGTCTGATTCAGGCACCTGCTGAGACCTTTCTGTTAGGTGCAGCACACCAGGGGTTGTCTTCACTCGGAATGGTCTCCCAAGACCCAGATACTCAGAGTGTCACGTAAGTGAGAGAACCTCTTGGGTACATTATTGTTTCTTAAAGCAATACCAACCTGTTTGCAAACTAAGCAGAACATGTAACACTATAATATTTTTCTTTTAGTGTGCCCTTCTTACCCTGTTCACTAATCTGCAACCCCAGACCGGTACGTCAGAGGGCTGGGGAAGCGTCTTGGGTATAGCAGGCCAGAGGCCACAAATGGCTTTGTTATCAAAAAGACAGCATATTCTTCAAGACGCTGTGGAGCTTTTCTATAGCATCTTCCTGGTGACATTGAGAGGCTGTGTCAGGGAAAAGGTTTTAATTCTCTGCAAACCCTGAAACTCAGGTGTGAAGGCCCTCTATTACATTTGAGAGAAGTGTTTGAGCTAGCCATGAAAAATATATTCTGGGAAAGTTGTTAAGAAGAACCAGCATGTGGTTCCTGCCCTCAGACCCGCTCTCCTGACTGACGGCTTTGACTAGGCTGCTTTGAGAGGCAAAGTAGTGACAGGCGTCTGCTGCTGGCAAGGAGACGCACTGCATTGTGGCCTCCTGTTCCTCCAGCATGCTGGGTCCCCAGGGCCACATCCAGTTTGTTGATGGGATATGGTTCCCCGCAAACAGCAGTCTTTAACTTTTGTTCTCCTGAGGATGGAGATGATAGGTGGTGGCCAGTTACTTCTACATCTTGCAAGGGCATGAACGGAGAGGGATTTGAGGTTTCAGCTATTTGGGAAAGCATTAGATAGTTTGCATTTTTTTTTATTATTTATAGTTACCAATAACCCCTGTTCAATTCCCTAGGCTTCTCATTCCATTAGTTTAATCATATTTCCCAGAATCATATGTTTCAAGCTCTTGACCGTTAAGCCTTTCTATCGCGTCCCACTCTTAACTCCCAAACACCCGCATCAGTCTTCTTTGTCACAGATGTTTGAAGGACGCTTTCACGTTGGGCCTCTTTGTACGTGCAATTCTGCTGCCTGGCACCGTCTCCCCGGTTCCTCTGAGGCCCAGCAGGATGCAGGTTAAGCTTTTCCTCCTCTGGGGAGGCCTGGTCTTACCTCTTGCCTCGTCCTCCTCTGTGTTTTCATAGCATCCTCTGCACATCTTTGTTCGAGTCGCCTGTTTATAAGCTTCTCCCTTTTCATACACTGAGGTCATTTCTGAAGGCAAGGAGAGAGCTGTGCTCTTATTTTTATTCCATTATAGTACCTGGCATGGAAAAAAAGCTGTGAGTGATGAGTAAATGAATGAGTGAATGTTCGCAGAAATCAAATACTATGTTCGAAGAATACAATTCGTCATTAAATTGTCCCGCTGCCTTCAAGTAGCTGAGGCCAGGAGAAGCTGCAAAGCAAACTGGTTGCAAAGTCAGGGCTATGGGGTCAGACCTCGCTGCCAAGTTCAAAGTCCAGCTCTGCTCTTTGCAGTTCTGTGACCTGGGCAAGTTACTTAATATATCCGAGCCTTCGTTTTCTTGTATATAAAATGTGGATAATACTACCCACATTGCAGCGGTATTATGAGCCCTAAGAGAAAATACATATTTTAGAAATGCTAGCATTTAGTTGGAGCTCAATAAATACTTCCCCCCTTCTTCTCACCCAAATGTGTGAGAAGTTGAATAATTGTCTAGATAAATACAATTAGTTTTCAAAGGAAAGAAATATCACTGAAGGGAAAGAGAAAGTAGGATTTGCTATTTGAGCTGGAAAATAGATATAATTTACCCAAAATACGAGTAAAGGAAAATAGCCCAATGATCTGAAAGTGAAAGAAAAAGGTATAAGTAAGATATGTTTCACCTAGTTCCACTGGCTGAATCTACTTGGTCCAGCTTTTTTTGTTTTATTGATGGTTGCTTTTTGTTTTGTTTCTTTATTTTATTTTTACTCCTAGGAATGTGGGCAAGTAACTATTTTCACATGAAATGTTCCCATATAAATTACTTCCTTGAGTAACTAAATGTGCTGCAATGCCCCATTCATTTTAATTAAATGTACTTAAAAACTAATCTTATTTAAAGTCAGAGGGTAAAGCAGTCTGTTTAAGTTTATTGTTTGACATTGTTTTAATCCAGGCTTTAAACAAATTTGAATCTTACTAAGAGTGACTTACTTTCAAAGAAATCCCTGATTTCCCATCCTTTGATCCTAATCATTCTGGGGCGTGACCCAGTGCTGATGATTATGGATGGACTCCTGTTAACTTGGCAAATTAGCCATGGACGTGTGACGGCCGTGGGTACAAGACAACGCTGCTAACAGAAAGGGAATATGGATTGTGTGGAGGCTGGGCACAGTGGCTCACCCCTGTAATCCCAGCACTTTGGGAGGCCGAGATGGGTGAATCACGAGGTCAGGAGTTTGAGACCAGCCTGGCCAACATAGTGAAACCCCGTCTCTACTAAAAATACAAAAATTAGCCGGGCATGGTGGTAGGCACCTGTAGTCCGAGCTACTCGGGAGGCTGAAGCTGGAGAATTGCTTGAACCTGGGAGGCAGAGGTTGCGGTGAGCCGAGATAGCACCTACTGCACTCCAGCCTGGACAACAGAGTGAGACTTTGTCTCAAAAAAAAAAAAAAAAAAAAGAGGGGGGATACGGATTGTGTGTTACTCATTGGGGTGGACAGGTGGCCAGCACAGGCTTGATTTGTCTATGGGCTACAAGACGAAGGCTACCGGTAAAAACGTAATACAAGGTGAAGAGGTGGTCAACAGATGGGTGATTCTGTCCCTGGGGTGGAAGATGAAGGCTGCCAACAGGAAGGCAGCATAGTCTGTGTGCTGTTTGTTAGGGTGTGTAGAGGTAGCCAGCAGGAAGATTCCTTTCTCAATCTCAGAAAGCAGCACACCCAGAATACACCAGAGAAAACCTTTGCAGAATCAGGATTTAAGTATGTCAGGATTTTAGATAGACCATATGGCATGCATGAGGATTGTAGATATTTCTCAAAGGTAGAAATAAACCTTTGATATCAACACCTTTATTTATTTATTTATTTATTTATTTATTTATTTATTTTGACAGAGTCTTGCTCTGTCACCCAGGCTGGAGCACACTGGCATGATCTTGACTCACTGCAGCCTCTGCCTCCCAGGTTCCAGCGATTCTCTGTGCCTCAGCCTTCTGGGTAGCTAGGATTACAGGCACGCACCACCATGCCTGGCTAATATTTTTGTATTTTTAGTAGAGATGGGGTTTCACCATGTTGGCCAAAGCTGGTCTTGAACTCCTGACCTCAAATGACCTGCCCGCCTCAGCCTCCCAAAGCACTGGGATTATAGGTGTGAGCCACTGCGCCCGGCCAACACCTTATATTTATAGGAAATAAGAGACTGAGGTCCAGAGAAGTAAATGACTTTCCTAAGGTCTATGGTATAATTAGAGGGTAGTGTTAGATTAAGACCCTAGCTCTCCTCTCTCCCTGTTTAATATTACATGAGAAGAGCAAAGGATTATTCTTTTTTTTTTTTTTTTTTTTAAGTTTAGCTGGAGATTCAGCTCAGGTGAAAGTTTCCTGTGGAGTCTCTCCAGACCTCTCCTCTTTTGGGCTCTGTTGTGTACCACACAAATGCCCATCCAAGCACCTCTATGCTTGGCTATTTATATCTGTTTGTTTGCATGTCTCCCTACCAGGTAGTAAGTGCCTTAGTGGCAGGACGGTTTTTTTGTAGTTTCTTCAGGCTATAACACAGTGCTTGGTAAATAAAGGTACTTCATACATTTTAAAATTGAGATGTAATGTAGTACACCATAAAATTCATCACTTTAACACGTACAATCCTGTGCATTTTAGTAGAACCACAAAGTTGTGCAACCATCCCACTATCTAATTCCAGAGCATTTTTATCAGCCCAGAAAGAAACCCTGTGCCCGTTAGAAAACATCCCCGATTACTCACATTCCTCAGCTGCTGGCAACGACTTATCTCCTTTAGGTGTTTGTGGATTTTCCTATTCCAGACATTTCATCTGATTGGAATCATGTAACCTGTGGTTTTTGTGTCTAGCTTCTTTTACTTAGTATAATGTTTTTAAGACTCATCGAGGCGGTAGCATTTATCAATACTGTATTCCTTCTTATGGCTGAATAGTATCCCATTGTAGGGATATATCACATTTTCTTTATCTTTTCATCAGCCGATGGTCATTTGTGTTGTTCCTACTTTCTGGCTATTATGAATAATGCTGCTATGAACACTTGTTACACGTTTTTGTGTGAACATGTTTTCAGTCCCCTGGGGTATATACCTAGGAGTGGAAATCCTGGGTCATACGATAATTCTCTGTTTAACTACTTGAGAAACTGTCAAACTGTTTTCTACAGTGGCTATACTATTTTACATTCCCACCACTTAATACAATTTCAAATTAAATTAAAGCTATTCCCTCAAAGTGAAATAACCAGCTTTCCCATATGTACAAAAATCCTATATGTGCATTCATGTCTATCTACATCCTATATCTTAATCTTCAAAACTGCTTATATCTTTACAACATAAAGGTCTGCAAACATTATATAAAGAAAGGTAGGGCCTTTACTTTGAGAAATCATTTAGCTGGCTTTTAAATTCACTTTCTGTAAGGGCCTTACTGTGGCCCCCCAAGTTTTGTTTGTTTGCTGTTTAGAAGTCTTTCCTTGTCCAAGTTCTGTGGCCATAGATAACAACCAAAATTAATCAGAGGACATCAGAGACATTATGACTCACAGAGCCCAGAAAAATTTAGCTCACAAAGGTTTGTCTGCAGCCCAAGTGGAGAGGGAGAATTCTCATGACACAGAGTAGGATCTCCTGGGATAAAGATGAGCTGGGGAAGAAAAGTCAAATAGCTAGGGCCACAGCCAGCACTCAGCCAGCTCCCTTTCTGTCCATCACGACACGGATCATTTTGTAAGGTCATTTTTGACATCACTAGAATATTCTGGGGTGTTTAATATTTGCTGTCCTTGTGGGACAATTCCCAGTTCTGTTTCATATCGGTCTTTTCCCTGAAGTGCTATCATGTGATTCTAGTGTGCAGCTGGTTATGTTCTGTTATCTTTTCCTTGGGCTCTTGTCCCTAAAGGGCACAGACTCTATCTTCACTTGGTAGCCAGTGGCATTATAGGGGCAGTGGCTACTTAATAACTGCCTAGGCTGGGCACAGTGGCTCATGCCTGTAATCTCAGTACTTTGGGAGGCCGAGGTGGGCGGATTACCTGAGGTCAGGAGTTCAAGACCAGTCTGGCCAACATGGTGAAACCTTGTCTCTGCTAAAAATACAAAAAAATGAGCTGGGCATGGTGGTATGCACCTGTAATCCCAACTACTTGGTAGGCTGAGGCACGAGAATTGCTTGAATCCAGGAGGCAGGGGTTGGAGTGAGCCAAGATCATGCCACTGCACTCCAGCCTGGGTGACAGAGTGAGACCCTGTCTCAAAAATAAATAAATAAATATTAATTAATTAATTTAAAAAACTGTCTAATCTTTGAGGTCATCAATTGGTCCAGTATTATCCATGATGGGAATGCTAAGTGAAGTTAATTGTTTAGTAATACTTCAGCTGAACTTGATTTAACGTAGATCGTGGTTCAGTTGGTCAATTTTAAGAGTTTAAAGAAGATGCAAACAGGATCCAACACATTTCCTGGTTAACTTCTACATCTACATACCAAGAGTGATCCAGTTCATTTTCTATATGTTGCAGCAGCTGGTGAAAAGATGTTGAGCCCAGCCAACCTTCTGTAACTCTTCCTGTAGTTGTGAAGACCACATTAGACTTGAAGCTCTCCTTATCTCTCTTGCTGAGCGGCAAGCATTCCTTCCTTTGAATCTTCATACCATTTGGTCAGTATCTCTGATTCCAGTCCCTTTCTGCCTTGTTTTATAGTTATTTAGGTCCTTGTGCTATTTGCTCTACTTAGATGTAAGGTTGTTGCGGGCTTAGTTTAGGTATCTTTGATCTCTATACCACTTTTGGCTCCTTGAAGGTGATGCTTTGCATATTGCAGATGCTCAGTAAATCAACATTCATTTGTTTCTCTTGATTTCTTCCTTGATTTTTGCCCACCTAGTTCTCAATTGTGGATGCTATGGCTGAATGCTCATCTTGTGACATAGTTGCTTTTTTTTCTGTGTGCAAATTTAATGGCCAATGAAGCATATTGGTAAATGCTCAGTGCTCTTAGTATATGTTATTCAGGAAAAGGAAATATTGTGTAATCCAGATCCAAAACCAAGAAGAATTTAAGTTCTAAATATTTTCCTTCCTGTCCACCCTCTAGTCTCCTCCAAATCCCAACAAATCCAATACATATGCGGAGTGTTTTCATCTTGCTAGAGATAGTGAGAGAAAGGAAGGGAAGAGACCTACCTTCTGTATCTCTTTCGAATGTACAGCCAACTTGGCATATGGCATATAGTACTAGCACAATCTTTGGTTGAATTGTAGCAATATGCAGCTGTTTAAAATTGTAAAAAGAGAGCCCATGTAATATATGTGTAAATGTTATAAAATGACTCATCTTTATAGAGCTTGGTAAATGTCATAAGTCACATCCTTCTGCCTAAAACATAAACACAGGCCAAAAAGACGTTTTGGGGGCATATTTATTTATGAGGCAGTTGGTAGTTCTGACCTCTGCTACCAGAGTTAATCTAAGTTGTCTTCTTTACATATTTTAAAGGAAGAAGTACTTTGGCGTAGTATGTGTGCATACAAGTTCCATTGTGTTTGTATAATAAGATGATTCAGTTAATGATTGATTTTCTTGAGAAAAAAATATATTCTGTCTGATGAACATGCTTGGTCTTTTCAGGATATTGTTCTGTTTAGAATCTATCTCTGTTATCTTTAGATGAAAGTGATCAGTGACTCAAGACAAAATTTTTTTTAGCATAAAAATATGGATCCTAGATTCTCTTTTGTTTAGAACTCCCTGCCAAAAAAAAAGAGACTCTGCAAGGAAAACTTAAAAGCAAGTAATTTATTTGGAAGTTGATCCTAGGAATCACTGGTAGAGGAGTGAAGCTAATAAAAGGTGCAATATCCAGCCAGTTACTAATGTAGGCAGCAATTCTCAATCCACTGGGAAGTCTAAGAGGTAGTGTGGGATGTGCTACAGAGATATCCCAGCCAAGAGGTGAGGAAGCTGGGGTATTTATCTACCACCTCCCCATCACCATTGTTTGACAGCTGCTTTCAGGTACATTAACTCACGCATTTTCATGCTTCTAATAATCACATCTAACTTGTAGAGGCGAGTGCCACGGAGGTATGGGTAGGGCACTGACAGATTCCATTGCAAATGATACCAACTGAGGTATTATTTTGGTAAAAATTCCCTCTCCATTCTAATGTAGGATATTTTGTTTCTGAAGAACAGAACTCCACTTATACTTTTCAATAACCCAATCAAAATAGGTAGAGAGATGGGGGATAGGAACCCAGGAAATGCTGGACAGCCGGGCCTCAGGAAGTACAGAATATATATATACACGTGTATATATATATATATATATATATGTACACGTATATATATATATATACATATATATATACGTATATATATATATATACATATATATATACGTATATATATATATACACGTATATATATATATATACACGTGTATATATATATTTTTTTTTTTTTTTTTTTTTGAGATGGAGTCTCACTCTGTCACCCAGGCTGGAGTGCTGTGGTGTGATCTCAGCTCACTGCAAGCTCCGCCTCCCGGGTTCATGCCATTCTCCTGCCTCAGCCTCCCAAGTAGCTGGGACTACAGACGCCCGCCTCCATGCCCAGCTAATTTTTTGTATTTTTAGTAGAGATGGAGTTTCACTGTGTTAGCCAGGATGGTCTCGATCTCCTGACCTTGTGATCTGACTGCCTCGGCCTCCCAAAGTGCTGGGATTACAGATGTGAGCCACTGTTCCTGGCCAGAACCATGCTATTTTTTAAAAATTATTTATTCATCAGTCTGTCTGAAAGAAACATGCTGTAGAAATCTTAGATGTTAATGAATTAGAAACAATTTTGATTATTGCACTAAGAATCTGGATATAGGCTAGGGTCAGTGACTCACACCTGTAATCCCAGCACTTTGGGAGGCTGAAGCAGGAGGATTGCTTGAGCCCAGAAGTTTAAATCTAGCCTGGGCAATGTAGTGAGACCCCCTCTCTACAAAATAATTAAAAATTAGCTGGATATAATGGTGCATGTCTGTGGTCCCAGCTACTCAGGAGGCTGGGGTGGAAGGATCACTTGAGCCCAGGAGTTTGAGGTTGCAGTGAGCCATGATTTTGCCACTGGACTCCAGCCTGTGTGACAGAGTGAGACACTGTCTCAAAAAAACAAAAAAAAAAAAAAAAAAAAAAAAAAAAAAAAAAGAATCTGGATATAATAATCAGTAAAAAGTTAAAGCTATGTCATCTCCCTTTTCTTAAAAAATCCTGAAGATGTATTTGCCTTATGATACAAGTGCAAGAAACAGGAACTGGGGTATAAACACAGTGATGAGATTTTATATAATCTCTAAGCAAAGTGAAGTGATTGGGTGATGTGATCTGAGGTTGCTTCTGTGAGATGCTTAGATGAAGAATCTTGTACAGTCTGGCGCCAGTCATTACCTCCCTACTGTGTACATGAGGACAATAGCACTCTCATAGTTCTCTCCTACTCACCTCCGATTTTTGTTAGTTGTAATGTTGTTTTCACATTTTCCTTTGCTCAAAACATTTCCATATTCCTCTCTAACCATAATCGGGTAATTGTGTCATTTTCCTATTTAACTGAATTCACTGCTCACTACTAGCACTTTCAGTAGTGTTTGCATTCCTGAGTTTATTTTAATTCATCTCTTAATTGGCTGGGTGTTGTTTTCCAGCAGTTTTCCCAAGGAGGGTTCATGGTGTTGTGCTTCCTGAACACCTTTCTGTTTGTGGTGGTTTGCCCATTGCCCTTATCTCTGAACAACGTTTTGGCAGGTGTAAGTTTCTTGGTTCTTTTGGCAGGTTCTTGGACCATTTTGGCAGGTGTAAGTTTCTTTCTTTCCCTCAAGACATCCAGGTATTGCTTCATCATCTTCTAAGTATCAGTGTTGCTGTTGAGAAGTCTGAGGCTAACCTGAGTTTTTCTCTTTTTGTGAGCAGTAGGGTTTTTCTGCCTGGACATATGGAGAATGATATCTTTTGGAGTTCTAAGGCTTATTCTAGGACTTGGAGTCAGCATTCTGTATCAAATTTTGCTGAAATATATTATATCTGTACTCTTTAAATCTGTGAATTCAGCTGTCTCTTCATTTCAGAGGTATTCTTGTATATTTAATCTTTGAATACATCTGCTTCTTAGGTTCTTTACTTCTAGGATATACATTTAAAAAAATCTTCTGCCAGGCGCGGTGGCTCACGCTTGCAATCCCAGCACTTTGGGAGGCCGAGGCGGGCGGATCACGAGGTCAGGAGATCGAGACCACGGTGAAACCCCGTCTCTACTAAAAATACAAAAAAATTAGCCGGGCGTAGTGGCGGGCGCCTGTAGTCCCAGCTACTCGGAGAGGCTGAGGCAGGAGAATGGCATGAACCTGGGAGGCGGAGCTTGCAGTGAGCCGAGATTGCGCCACTGCACTCCAGCCTGGGCGACAGAGCGAGACTCCGTCTCAAAAAAAAAAAAAAAAAAAAAAAAAAAAATCTTCCTTCATCTTGCACATCTATTGTTTTCTCTCTTTGTTTGAGGCTCTTTCTTCTGCATTCATTGAAACCACTTCAAAGTTTTCACTGTGCTAGGAATTAGGTATTTTATCAGTGTTTCTTTTGTTCTTTGATATTTCCATTCTTACTATTGAAATTATCTTTGTCCTTGGCTTTTATTTCTTAATTTCTCTAACCTTTTTCGTCTAATCCTGTTGTGTCATCATCTCATCCGTGAGCTCTTTTTTATTTCATGCAGTAATTCAGCACTCTGCCTCTGTGCTCACTCTCCTTAACTCTAGTTTCCATAGAGCAGCAGAGGATCCCATGGAGCTGACGATCAGATCATGCTGCTTTCTCTGCTCAAATCCTGCAGTGGCACTGGGTGCAGTGGGCTCACATCTGTAATCCCACCACTTTTGGAAGCCAAGGCTGGAGGATCACTTGAGGCCAGGAGTTCGAGACCAGCCTGTGCAATAGCAAGACCCTGTCACTACGAAAAAAATTAAATATTAAAAATCAGCCGGGTATGGTGGTGCACACCTGTAGTCCCAGCTACTTGGGAGGCTGAGGTGGGAGGGCCACTTGGGCCTTGGAGGTTGGGGCTGCAGTGAGCTACGATCATGCCAGTGCACTCTGGCATGGGTGACAGAGCGAGACCCTGTCTCAAAACAAAACAAAACAAAACAAAACAACTTATGGGAAAAGCCAAGGCCCTTTACAATTACCTGCAGGCCCTCACCCCTCCATGTAACTAACTTCATGCCTCCTGCTGTCTGCTTCCTGATCTCACCAGCCTCCCCACTGCCTTGAACATACCAGGTGGGCTCCCGTCTCAGGACGTTTGCACTTATTGCTCATTCTGTCTGGGGTGGTTTTTCCTCAGAATCTACATGGCTTTTTCTCTTCCCTTCTTCAGGTACTTCTCACATAGCACCTCCTCAAAGAGGCCTTCCTCTACGACTCTACTTAAAACCACAGCTTCTCCCCCAACAGTCTCTGTCCCCGGCCTTGCTTTCTCCATAGTACTTACCGCTTTCTAATATATAATCATACATATTTATATATATGTATACGTTACTCATGTATTTTATTATGTCAACTTCAACCTTCCCAACCAAGACATAGCTTTTTCATGGCAAGGATTTTTGTCTGTTTCCTTTGCTGTGATATCCCAACACCTAGAACAGTTCCTGACAGTTAGTAAACACTTGATAAATATGTGTTGCATGAATGAATAGGCTGAAGATAACAACCATGTCTTCCTGGGAAGATTTTCTAACATCGAAATCCACCCTTTTTTTTTTTTTGGTTGGCTTCACAGTGACTTTCTCATTTGGCAGCAGAGGTCATATAACAAAATATCAGGAGGGGGGTCTAAATTCTTTAAGATGTTACAGGTTAAATCCCCCAGCTTCGATATTATTAAAAGGCTCCTTATACCTTCAAATGCTTTTGAAAACTTGAATTTTACAGTTTTCAAGCTTATCCTATTTTATTGTGAACTGATGAGGCAGTGAGAAATGAAATAACAATAGTTATTACCCTTAACTGCATTCCTTCTTAGTGCTAGGTACTTTCTTTTGGGATAGAACACCTGTTATTCTCACCCAGCACAGGATACATAATTTTCAGGCCCAGTGCAAAAAGGAAAAGGTGGGACCCCTTGTTTAAAATGCAGGAGAAAGTGCCATTAGTGGTACTAAAATATAAAGCTTTTTTCTTTATTCCCCAGATTCTCTCAACTCAATAGTTTTCATTTTCTATTTAATGTCATCCTAAATAAAGTAAAATTAAATTTTTAAATTATTAATGTGAATTTTACCTTTTATTGTGCAATGCCAATTTTAAGTGCAAATATAACGACTTTTAACTCGATGGAATCACTGAAATTACACAATTTGTATTGCACGGGTCATAGATGTTATGTACTTTATTCTTTTTAGAACGGTAGAAATACACAATACACAAATCTGACTCAACTTTTTGTTGTTGTTGTTGTTGTTGTTGTTGTTGTTTGTTTTGAGATGGTGTCTTGCTCTGTCATCCAGGCTGGAGTGCAGTGGCACGATCTCGGCTCGCTGCAGCCTCCGCCTCCTGGGTTTAAGCGATTCTCCTGCCCCAGCCTTCCAAGTAGCTGGGACTACAGGTACCCGTCACCATGCCCGGCTAATTTTTGTATTTTTAGTAGAGACGAGGTTTCGCCATGTTGGCCAGGCTGGTCTTGAACTCCTGGCCTCAGATGATCCTCCCGCCTCGGCCTCTCAAAGTGCTGGGATTATAGGTGTGAGCCACCGTGCCCGACCCTCAACTGTTTTTATTTCACTTCTTGATACGTGCACGTTTTACCAATGTTCTCTACCTTTGACTTATTGATGAATAAGGAAGGGCTAAAAGGAAGACAGCGCTAGTTTCCCTGTCTTTCCCTTTCCTTCTATGTCATCATTTTTGGTGTGAGTGGTTGGCTAATACAGGGAACTAACACGGATAGGAAGGAATATAATAAGATTCCTTGGTTGTTTGTATTTCCTAGAACATCATTGCCTTCTCTGCGCATTAAGCATCCTGGTTTGAAGGGAATGTGACTCAGTTATGGATATAACACGCCTTGTCCTCACTTTGAGTCTCCCTGAATTCCTACACATCGTGACTGCACTGGAATCCTGTGCTCACGGGGTGTTGCAAACACTCTGTGTGCATGGGCAGCAGGAATAGCAAACACACAAACTGCACACATCTCATCTGTTCACATGTGTGCTCCACTGTCCCATCAGACTTCACTTATAAAACACAAGTTCAAAGACTAAATTATTATAAATGTCAGTATAGCAATAGCAAAGCATTAAACCAAACAGAGACATCTTCTGAGCGTAGGACCCTATGCAACGCTGCAGGGTACATGCCATGAAGCTGCCCCTGTCCTCACCACAACCTCACAAGTGGAACGTCTCATACCATTCACAGCTGAGACTGCTGAAACCCAGAGAGAGAAAACAATGTGCCCAGGGTCACTCAGCATGTGGTGGAGCTAGAATTCAAACCCAGCCTGTGTTTAATCAGGCTGCCTGTGTGGCCAGTGTGGCATGATAGAATCACCACTGGGTAGGCGGCAGGATCTGAGGGGTTTTGACCCATTTCTAAGTAATTGTGTAACCATGGACACATCTGCTTTAGGACTTCTGCTTTTATCTTAATTAATGCCTATTTATGAATACAAGTTATAGATTTCCACAAACCAGGGTATGGGTTGCATGGTCTCTTCTCTGTACTAAGAACTAGAGAAACTTGCTGAGACGTGTTAGATGACAAAGCTGCCATTCCTGTGGTAGCACATGCAGTAATGGTTGTGTGTGTTGCATGTTTTACTTGGCTAGTTCCTCCGATGATGACTGACAAATCCAGGAGTATGAGAGAGAGGTTATTTTCTGGGATTGTTCCAGGGCGTAATTAGGAGAATTTATTATAAGGCCAGATGAGGTAGGGGAACAAATGTAGGCTTTGTAAACCTTACAAAATAATTTTTTAAATTTTAACTTGCTGTCTACATAAACCACAGAAATGTCATTCCTTAAGAATGGTTAGTCAGGGTGGATGATTACACTGCACTTTTGAAGTCTTGCTATGTGGGTCTGGGTACATCATCTTCCCCTGTGCAGCCAACGGTGAGTGCCACAGGCCAAGGTTATGATGCTATTCACCTGACAGGTCCTTCCATATGAAGTCCAAGAACCGATAAAGGATAAGGTATCTGGAAAAAGGATTGCTTTACACAGGCAAGGCAAAGGGCAGCATCATTGTTATCAGGCCAGGCCTTTTAGAAATGCCTGTTGATGTACATTGAGTGCACCTTGAGTGCACCTTCAGAAATGCTTGTGTGTGTGTGTGTGTGTGTGTGTATGTGTGTGTATAGACAGGGCATGGGATGGGAGGCCCTTTAACAACCCGTGCAGAAGGGAAGGCCCAGTAACCCAAAGAGAGGACCCATGGCTTTGGCCTCTTACCAACCACTTGTCTCACATATAAAGTATAATAATATGTACTTCATCCAGTTGTTATGAGGACAAGATGAGGTGATACATGTAGAGACTAGAATGGTGGCTGACACATACTGGGCTCTAGTGGTGACCAAAGTAGCTGTGAGGGTAGGTTAAAAAGGGGACTTTGTAAAATGACTGCCTGATGAAGTTCCTCTTTGGCTTACTTTCTCTCCAAAGTAATTATTGGTTTGTATCTTGGCAAATACTTTGAAGCAATCACTAAATTTATTTTTATCTAAGAGACTGAATCTACTCTTAATTTATTTGAGTCAGATTTTGAAATCAGTCTATTTGGTTATGAAAAGGGATATTTATTTATTCATCAAATATTGCATTCCTACTTTGTGCCTTTGTGTATTACTATATGAATACAGTACAAATACAATAACATGTGACCCCTTCCCTCAGAGAGCCCACAATCTTTTGCAAAAATAGATATGTCCATGCTTCATTACAACATAGTCAACTTCAGAGCACTTGGTGGTGGTTAAGTACCAGAAAGAGGGGAGTGTTGTCAGGGAAGGCATTGCAATTCTACCTGATAGAAAGCAATGATTTTTCTGTCCTAATAACTGGATTTCTATCTAGAAAATATTACAATAAAAGAGAAAGCTGGTAGTAAACTGTTTTTAAAAATGGCCTTTTCCCAAATAATTCAGAGAACTATTTTTGTACTTGTGTACTCATGAGTCTGAAGTTAGGCTAAAATCTCTGAAACACTTTACTAGCCCAAGATCCTTAGAATTCTAGTAATAGCTTTTGCTGCTCTTGTAGGAAAATGATTTATTTTTTGTTCACTCTGTCATTTATATCCTTACTGATTTGTTTATAGGGAGCTTTAAATATACCATAGTAATTTTCACAATTTTTCTTGAGGTGCAACAACCTATTGCTTGGGTCCAAACTCAGAATTGGCTTTTGAAAAAGACCATGGAGAAGTTTGGATACAACCATAAAATAGTTCTACTTTAAGAACTCAAGGAAAAGAACTTTGCTGGGCATTGATTCTATGAGATTCATATGGAAAAAATCTTGAGAATTGTCTGTTGAGGACATGAGAGTGAGTAGGATCAAGAGGGATCAGATATTTAGGAATTTGTCCCAGACTGTAGGAAACTTTGGAATCACCACTTCTAATAAATTCTCCTTAAGATTGCAGTGAATGTCCAGCTGATTGTTATCTTGGCCAACAGAGAGTATAAGGATTGTTTTTCAGATCTGATGGCACGGTATATAGCTGTTTGTAAATCTCAGTCTATCCTCGTGCTTTGCAAGCCAGCTTATTAGCAAGGGGTCCTTAGACACTCGGGAAGCTGGCTGCCGCTCAGGCCTCCTTCCCAGAGAATCTGAGTTATCAGTCAGACCTGAGGTGGGGACCAGGTGTCTGCATTTGGAGCACCCCTTGCATTTCTATCCCTGGTGATCTGCAAACCACCACACTCTTTTTTTTTTTTTTTTTAAAGAGACAGAATCTCACTGTGTTGCCCTGGCTGGAATGCAGTGGTGCAATTTTGGCTCACTGCAACCTCTGCCTCCTGGGTTCAAGCGATTCTCCTGCCTCAGCCTCCCAAGTATTTGAGATTACAGGTGCATGCCACCATGTCTGGCTAGTTTTTGTATTTTTAGAAGAGATGGGGTGTCACCATGTTGGCCAGGCTGGTCTCAAACTCGCGACCTCAAGTGATCCACCTGCCTCAACCTCCCAAAGTGCTGGGATTACAGGTATGCACCACCACACCGAGCCTTGCAAACCACACTCTTATCAGCCTAGTGTGAATGAAACCCTCCTTGCCTTCAGAGAGCTTACAACCTACTTGTGAACTTGAAGCCATGACAATAGAAGGGATAAGCCAATCCCAGACGGCTTGTCCTTCTTAAAATACTGTGTGTGAGACATGTATGGCTATCTTTTTATTCTGTTGACCTAGGAAATGTTTAAATAAATGAATAGACACTTCCTATGCATCTATTCCATGTCAAGCTGTCTACTAAACACCAGAAATGCACACACCAACGCAATCCAAATGGAGGGAGGAGGCAATATGGTTGGAAAGAGATCATGCTGTACCTTGAAATGCAGCCAGAGCCTTTGAACTCCATTTAGAAAGAAATAGGTAGCTTAGGTTTGAGACTTTAACCACAACATTTCTAAGGTCCATTCTTTAGAGTGGCCTTGAGGGCCCTCTGTCACCTGTCACCCAGCCTCATCTTGAGCCTCTCCCTGCTCCCCACCAGTAGTGAACTACTGGATGCCTTCTTGCCCTATTACCTCAACTTGGAATGACTTTCCCTCTTTCTGCACTTGACCAGTCATTACTTACCTCCTTACTCTTCCTGGAAGCCCCTCCTGACTCCCCAGGTTGGACTCAGCACTGCCCTGTACCCTGTGCCTACTCCTATCTTAATACCTTCCTCATTTCATTGAGAATATTTGTGTGCATGTATCTCCTCTGCTAGATGGTGAGCACCTCCTGGGCAGTGGTTTCTCTCTTCTTGCTTTTGTACACCCAGCCCAGAACCTGGCACGCAGCAGGTGTCCCATAAATCTCTGAGATGAGACTAATTGATGCCAACACTAAGTAGAAAGCAAATAGGAACTCATTCTCCAGGTTTCTTTCAGCTGAATTCTGCTAGAAAAGATTCTGAGCTTGCTTTTTGCTAAAGAGTCCAGTGGGGGCTGGGTGCAATGGCTCATGCCTGTAACCCCAGCAGTTTGAGAGGCCAAGGCTGGTGGATCACCTGAGGTCAGGAGTTTGAAACCAGTCTGGCCAACATGGCGAAACCCCGTCTCTACTAAAGATACAAAAATTAGCCAGGCATGGTGGCGCACCTGCAATCCCAGCTACTCAGGAGGCTGAAGCAGGAGAATCGCTTGAAACCCAGGAGGCAGAGGTTGCAGTGAGCTGAGATTGTGCCACTGCACTCCAGCCTGGGTGGCAGGTGAGACTCCGTCTCAAAACAACAACAAAAAAATGAGTCCAGTGGTGTTGGGGGGTAGCAACTGGATACCTGATGTTCCAGCCCCACAGAGGGATCCTAAAATTCCTGCACTACAGGTGCACGTACAGTAAGTGACCCATGGCTCTGTAGAGGAGAATAAGCAATGAGGAAGTGGACTCTGCCGGGTTGCTTGTTTCTAGTTGTAATATTTCCCTCCTAATTGGCATCGCTACTGAAATGATGTAAGCTTGAATTTTTGCCAAGAGTGGCTGTATGCTAACAAGCTTTTCTCTCCAACAAAATGGTTTCTGTCCTTTGGTCACTTGTGGACAACCCTTGCTTTATGTTGTAAGTGAATGAGAAGGAGGCAATGGGTCAGTCTGATAGGGCAAAAAACAACAAATAAAACCATGGGTTGGTGTCCATATTATGAAGACTTACATCATCTGAGTGGAATGAGATTGAGATAAGTTCTTTGGAAATCATCCCAAGATATAAGAATAAAAAGTTCTTTCTTATGAACTATAAATTTCATTTTTATTCTTGATTTACTTTGCTGCACTTCTTGCAGCTTTAGCTGTAAAGTAGAAAATGTCTATGCTTTGCTTCTGTTCTTAAAGCTCTTTAGCAATTCTGCCCTGAGGCAAAGAGGCAAAAACAATTTGTTTTACTCTCCCACATTCCAAAAATAACTTTAGTAATACACTCTTTGGTTATCTTAAAAGTGCAGAGTGGATACTTTTATCCCAAAGTAGCAGCGTCTGATTGGCGGGGGGACTTTTGCCGTGTGACTATTACTTAGCAACTAAATGCTGGTGACTCATTCACTTTGACTGTGGTACAGGAAAATTCTTTCCATGGAAAACACAGGCGGGGGGAATATCTCTCTGAACCACTATGTAGTATTTTCCTTTAGAAAAGGCTTCTCTGAAAATGAATAGGCACCAGCTGTTACTCTGCCAGCTTAGTCTCCAAAGCTGCCAGAGAGCCTTTCCAAATTCTGTTTCTGTGCGATTTATCCACCAAGGTATACAGATAGGTTCAGAACTGTAATAAGAGACCAATTTGGTTAGTAAACTTAAATCTCGGAGTTTTAAACTGCCATCCCAAGTAAAAGAAAAATTGAGCTAATGGCATTTACAATATCTGGAACACTTACATATGATCGGGTTTGCTCTAGAAACCAATGGTGTTTTACTGTCACATTATAGTAGCAAGGAAGGGGTGAGCAGGAGTGGGGGCTGGTGGGGGGGAAGGAAAGAGAAAGAAAGCTGCTTCCTTAGCTTTGGGCTGAATAACATGAGAGCTTTGGAGACAAGTGCTTAAGTGAGATGCCGATGTACTTAAGCAGCAAAAATATAAAATAGATTCACCTGCTAGGCTCACAACACAGCCTAATTCCAGCTCTCTGCAGTTAATTTTGCTTGTCAGCATCTCCTTAAATCATCTGAGGGTGATTAGGAGTGGGAAAGTACACAAGTGCAGTTTTAGCCATGAAAATTGGGGAACGTGAAGGGCTTGTTTCCTGGATGCTCTCGAACTCTGCCATCCCTCTGGACTGGAGGTCGAGTCGCTCTCACGCTTGGCTCATATTTATGAATGGAGGTTAGAGAAGCCGCTTAAACGCTCTTCAGTGCTTACACTCCAGCTGGCTGCTGACTTAGGAGAAACATGACCTTATGGGGCTGCCATGGGTGCGGGGAGTGGTGTGGGCGAAGTATGTTGTCATAGAAAAGACAACCCAGGGGCTGGAGGGGACTTAGCTCCTACTTACAGCCTGAGACACCCAAGCTATTAATAGTAAAGCCCTGAGTCACAGATGTAGGAATGTCACAGCTGCCTGAGATGTGCTACTGTTACACATCAGAAAACCAGCAATGAAGACCTGCCCAGGATGAATGTGAAGAAATGGGCATTTTTCCCCCTTCTCCCCAGACCCACCAAATGTAGTTCATTTCATCCATACACACCCTCTGAGTCAAAGAGGAGGCAGGTTGATTGACTTCATTCC
Organism: Symphalangus syndactylus; assembly: GCF_028878055.3. Lineage (NCBI taxonomy): Eukaryota > Metazoa > Chordata > Mammalia > Primates > Hylobatidae > Symphalangus > Symphalangus syndactylus. Next base: position 23,826,957 of record NC_072424.2, read on the forward strand.
TTTCGGTTCCCCTGGCTCTCTTAGACTCAACATGTTACAATATTTGCAGTAAATACCGTCTAATACTGGCTGTGCATTCTGGTTCTGAAGGATGTGTTGGCCATCTGCTGCTCTCCCTGCCATGTGATGCCTGTCGTTTTGTCTCTTGCTCATCCCATTTTTCACACATGGTGGATGTATATGGCATGCGGTCGGGGTCCGGTGAGCTGGATTTGGGAGACAGAGGCTGGAGTCGGGTGGGCGTTGGCTTTGTGAACCAGAAGTCCTCAGCTCACAGGACAGCAGGACAGGTCACAGGACAGCCCATGACCCTTTGGGTCAGAAATCAAAAGCCTCCTGAGGAGTTGCTGCTGTGGGGTCAGGCTTAGGCTGATCCTGGTGGTGGACCGTACTAGATGAGGCTGTTTGTCCCTTAATTGTGACTGGAGTGCATATGCACATCCAAGGGGCTTGTCTAAAAACTCCGATGAAACAGAGGGAGAAGTGGGAAGTCGAAATCCCCCCTAAATGAGTAAATCAGATTTTAACTTTGATCCTGAATTGGATCCTGGATAAGGAATAGAATCCTGAAAGATCCTCTTCCCGGGCTGTCTCTCAGTCTCTACCTTCCGCCAGCCGCATTCAGGTAAATTATAGCGGGGAGCAGCCTTGCAAACCAAATGTCATTATTCATTTTTCATAAGAAAGTGAACTTGAAATTGCCATTAGCATCATTATTCTGTTTTTGTTTTACATTAAGGCCAATTTTATTTATCCAGTTTGCCTGAAAGAAGCCGTAGTAAAAATTGAAAGCGACTGTAACAGGGAGCTAATAAGCCAACCATTGACTAGTTTTACTTATTGGAACCGTCTCTAGCTGGTGCTCGGTCCTCCTCCTCCTGGCAATCATTTATCAGACTGTGGGAGGGGGCCAGCGTTCGGGAGCCTTTCATAGCCCGTCCTCGGTGCGAGGAATACAAGGTGGTGTCAGTGACCAGAGATTAGGACAGTGGAATTTTGCATTTGTTACAGCAGCAGCTGTAGCGAGTGGTTTCAGCCGCAGGGCAGAGTCCCCGAGCAGGGCGCGGCTGCAGCTCGGCGGGCGGGCGGAGAAGAGCGCGGGGGCGATCGCGGGGCGGGCGTGGGAGCGGGGCCCGCCGAGGCGGGGCGGGACTCGAGACCGCAGCCCCGGACCTCACAAGCGGATGCCGGGGCTTCTCCTGGCTGCCCCAGCGCCTGCGGATCTGTCTGCCAAGGCGCGCTTCCACTCCCAGAGTTTATTCCTCGTTCCTTCTTCAGTCCTGCTCGTCGGAGGACCCGGTTGCCATGGTGAAGGAAAAAGGTAATTATAAATATCGATCACTGTGCATGGTTGCAGAAGTTGGAATGGCACCGCAGGGCTCGGCCACCTAACGGGGAATGATCAATCGAAAGCCGGGCGGACATGTTCTCGGTGTGAGAAGCTCCGTATTGTGAAGTCTGGGTTTCCATCGAACCGAGACTTCGTTCAGAATCTTTAATTTCACCACCGCATCGGAAGCACATCCTATTTCTGGAGCACAGCTGAGCTCTGGGGTGTGTGTCTCTTTTGATTGCTGTCGCATTTTGAATTTTTTGTTGTGTTTGAGACTTGCCGTCTTGCCCCCATCCCAGCCATCATTCTCTTCCTCTCTTACCACCGCGCCCCACCAATCAATAAGTTAATTAAGATATGTCATGAAAGGGCCCTTCCTGCCAGGGCTGGGCTGTGTGGTGCTGGGACGTACCCAGGCCTCGCTAGATCCGGCTGAAAGGAGAAGCTGGGCTGTTTTAAAGGCTTCAGGTGCTCTGCGTGTATAACCTGTCATTTCACTATTATCCCTAATCACTCCTCCAAACACCTTCTTAAAGGATGCTGCACATGGCAAAGGAAACCACATCATATCACAAGGAGAGTGTTAAAAGGGAGAGGACAGGTGTGGCCTGAACAGGTGTACATTGTTTATGCACTAGGCGTGGTCCTGAAATGGAAGGTACATCTTTCAGAATTGAATGATAGTTGAAATGATTTGTTTCTCTGGGAAATGTGAAAGAACACCACAGTGCTTGTTTTGAGTTTTTCAAGTAATATATAAATACACCTTGTCTTAAGAAAGTAAAATGTTGCAGGAGAATCGGGAGGGAAAGTGAAAGCCCCTCACTTCTGCCTTGTCAGCTTCAATTCCCCTCTCCTCTCTGGAGATAAAAATTGTTAACAGTTACTGTGTATCTTGCTAGACCCTTCTAGACTGGAATTAGAGAGAGACAGACACATATGAATATAAAAATTGAATCATTCTATGATCGTTTTTCTGTAACTTATTTTTTTCTCTTTTATTATGTCTTAGGGACCTTCACCAAATGATTTTATAATGTAAATAACCACTCTTTAATTTTGCTGTCTAGTACACTTAGATTTACTGTCACATTTTCTTACCGTGGGGACATTCTTTCCTCCCCAAACACAGACATCTATTCTTTCAGGGCGGTCTTGAACCATTTCAATGACTTACCTGTGTTTACTTTGTCTTAAAGCTACTACAGGGAATAGATTTCAGATGAAAATGCTGAATTCAAGTTGATCCTTGTTGCTTGAAACTCAGTTTAGTTCTATTATACTAATGGATGGATTGACTTACAGGATCCTGAGAGCTTAACAGTGTAAAGGCTGCACCTCAGGACAAAAGAGAAACGTGATTCTGCTCTATTCACTCTGCTCCTATAGATCTTTAGTAATCACGTGCTGTAGCTTTGGTTTTTCAGTGGGTAAATGGTAATTGAGTGAAATGATTTGGTGTGAATAAAGGTGCTTCTAATAATATTTCCAGTCTTTTGGGAGTGCTTCCAGGAACCCTCAGTACCAAACACAGATGTTGACATTTACTGCAGGTCAGATCTCTTCATTTGTAGCTCCCACCCAACTATGACATGGCCCTCATCTCTGTTGCTAATGGATTTGAGTTTGTTTCCCTGATATGAGTAATTTATGAGTGATGGGAAAGGGAATTAGAAAGCCCCATCTTCATTCCTGCGGGACTCTTGGAAGACCTAGCGTTGCTATATATGGTATATATTATAGATCAGTAGTCCTCACATAGCAGCTCTTTTTCTAAGTCATTGTAGACTTTCCAAAGCTTAGATTGCCTGGGTTCACATTGCTCTACAAGTCAGTGGCCACCTTCTAACTGGAACAATTTGGACAGGCCACCGAGAGGTCACATACTAGTATTATCTTAACCCTTAGCCACTGATTAAAGGCTGTTCTGTTTTATTTTGAGGTCTGTGCCAGTCCACACCACTGCTTTCTGATTGCACTGACCTCAGCCATCAACAGAGAAGGGCAGGTTTGTTTCATTTTGTTTCATTTTTGTTTGTTTGCTTGTTTTTGGTAGCTACACAAGGGTTTCCACAGGAAAAAGGGAACTTCATCATAGCCCTTAAAGTGAGAAGGGCACTGGGGATCGTTTAGTCCAGGCATTCATCCTAGAGATGAGAAAACTGGGGATCAGAAAGGGTAAGTAAGTTGCACAAGGTCACACAGCAGATCGTGGACAAAGTACTCATTCTGTGTGTCTCATCACACCATGTAGTGGATGAGAGACCACAATTGCCAGTGTGTTGACAGCTGCTATCTCTGTCATAAGATGGTGAGCCTTTCAGAAGTGGCACTGTGTCTCCATCTTTAACTTTCCAGTGCATAGCTTAGTGTCTCCCCCACTGTAGATCTTCAAACAACCAAAACAGGTTGGCCCGTTGTCAGAGCAGGAACAGGAACCTGTGCCTTCTTGATTCGGAAACTTCTCCAATCCTCTCCATTTCTTCTTGTTCCCAGAAAAGTCTAGCTCCTTCCTTTCCTGTGGAGCTGTCAGGAATCAACTCGAGGAGGCTCAGGTCCTGGCAATGTCCATCCCGAGGAACATGGCCGGCCCAAGGAGGAGTGGCGTAGACTCCCTGTTGTGCTTGCCACTTAGAGCTCACACTGGCTTGTCTCGTAGTTTTCTCTCTAGGATAAAATACCTGGTTTGGGGCTGACATGGGCAGGAGAGAAAGCACGCTGGCTGATTGCCTCCACTAGTGTGGAGTGGCATTTGCTGACATCCTTTGACCTCACTATCTTTTGTTCTCCTGACCAGGCACCCATTCACTTCCAGCTGCAGACACTTATTGATTCCGGAATCTTGATGAAATGTTTATTTCTCTTATGTCTTCAAGGGTATCTTACCCTTGCTGTATCCTGTAACAAAGAAGCACAGGAGATTTCTGCGGGTTTATCTGTCAATAACTGCTTTCCTAAATACACGCTCGTCAACCTATACTCCAGAGCCCACTATACTCATTTAAAAAGCTGTAATTTCTAGCTAATGGGTGTTATAGTGCAAGTTTTAAGAATACAAAAGGGATTTATTATTTATTTTTGTTACAGAAAATAAAAATAAGCAAATATTAGAGATTAAGCTCTATAAACACTCATTTCAAATAATAAAGAATGCTTATGGTTTCGGAACCATGTGAAAAGACTAAGAATTTAGTCACAAGACAAAATTCAAGGTAAATAGAATTTTACATTTAGGCACATCATTTTTTGTTGGTTTTGTTTTGTTTCCTGGAAGTTTTCTGACATTGTTGGATGGCCCAACTTGCTTTTGGGATAGAGCGGGACCCAGTGAAACTCATTGCAGTGTCTAAGTGGAAGGATGTTCACCTTCCACCTGACATTCTTGTGTGTAGGGACACACACATACACATACCCACAAGGCAAGTACTTTCTCTAGAGCAAGGTTTTTCAACCTCAGCATCACTGATTATTTTGAGAGATAATTCTTTGTGATTCTGTCTTGTGCATTGTATGATGTTTAGCAGCAATCCTGACCTCTACATACCGGCAACACTGACTTCTTACTCATGACAATCAAGTATGTCTCCAGACATTAGCAAATGCCCTTTGGGGAGCAGGATTGCTCCAGTTTGAGAACTACAGCTGTAGAGAGCGGTGGGGTGCTAAGACACCTTGGTCACAGTTCTCTTTAAGGTTTAGATCAATGGATTCCCTTGAGCACAGAGGGTGACAGATGCGAACAATTAGTCTTTTTTTTTTTTTTTTGAAACAGAGTTTCACTCTTGTTGCCCAGGTTGGCCTGCAATGGCCCTGTCTCAGCTCACTGCAACCTCTGCCTCCCAGGTTCAAGCAATTCTCCTACCTCAGCCTCCTGAGTAGCTGGGATTACAGGCGTGCACCACCACGCCCGGCTAATTTTGTATTTTTATTAGAGATGGGGTTTCACCATGTTGGCCAGGCTGGTCTCGAACTGCTGACATCAGGTGATCCACCCGCCTCGGCCTCCCAAAGTGCTGGGATTACAGGCATGAGCCACTGCGCCTGGGCTAAGATGTGAACAATTTGTATGGAAAGTCAATCAGACCACCACAGCTCCTGCTTGATGCCATTTAGCTTTTGGCAGAAACAGATGCTTCAAATAATAAAGCTACGGAAGGACTAATAAAGTCCTTCCTCCTTCTTTATGGGTCTTATTTCCCAGCTCATTTCAGTTGCTGAAAATGGAAGAATCTTCTTCATCAAAGTAGATATGTCTACAGAGATGTTCTAGCTTAGCCCTTTCTTTTCCTTTAGAATTCTGTAAGCCCCATTCTGGTCAGGAAACTTCCCTATTCTGTTATCATCTCCTGCTTGCCCTTTCTGTGTTAGGCAAAGTGCTGGGTACTCAGGAAGCTCTCAAGGGTTTAGAAGATACAACAGCTGCCCTCTGCTTCTTTACCACCTATCGAGGAAGTAAATAAGCTCACAAATAACTAATATTATGTAGATGTTTAAAGAGGCGTTGGTACAGTGCTCTAGCAGGTCAAAGGTGGGAGACTTAGCTTCCAAGTATGCTGATCAGGAAAGGCTCCCTGAAGCAGGCAGCTCTTAAACTGAGGCTTTAAAGATTGGGGATATGTGGACATATAATAAATTGAAGTGAAAAGAGAATGGTAGATTTGAGAGAAGCCACCACATTAGAATTGATGGGGCCTGACAACAGGTTGGGTGATTGTAATGAGAAGGATTCAGAACGAATGATCTTAAAGTTTTGAGTCCAGGTAGCTCAGGTATCAGTTTGCTAGTGGCACTGTAACAAAGTACCACAGACTGAGCGGCTTAAACCACAGAAATGTATTGTCTCATAGTTCTGGAAGCTACAAGCCTGAGGTCAAGGTGTTGGCTGAGTTGGTTCCTTCTGAGGGCTGTCAGGAGAATCTGTCCTATGCTTCTCCCCTGCCTTCTGGAGGTTTGCTGGTAATCTTTGGTGTTCCTTGGCTTATAGAAGCAACTGTCTTCATGTTCACAAGGCATTCTCCCTGTGCACCTGACTCCGTGTTTCCCCTTTTTAAAAGGACACCAGTCCCAGTGGATTAAGGCCCACCATAATGATCTCATTTTAACTCGATCACCACTGTAAAGACCCTATCTCCAAATAGGGCCACATTCTGAGATACTGGGGGTTCGGACTTCAATAGATGAGTTTGGAGGGTGATGCAGTCCAACCCATTACACGCAGGCACCAGTGTTAGATGTGGCTAGGCTTGGAAAGGAGGACTGAAGAGGAGCAGAGTGGAATCAGATGTGGGATGGGAGAGAGTTGCTAGTGGTGAAGAGGAAGGGAGGAGGTTGATGGGAGGAAGGAGATGAGCTCAGTTTTATAGACCTTAAGCCAGCATTGGGAATAAAGGACTAGGGAGTGATTAGAAGTGAGTAGTCCAGTTCATACCTCTTGGACAGACTCTGAAATTTCTTGGCCGATTTGTACAAACCTGCTACAATCTACCTTAAGGAAGATAACAGTAGAAACAGGCGTTGCTTTCCCTTTGGAATAACAGGAGGCATTCAGATGTTAGGCATCAACAGGGAAGCCAGTACCACACCTTTCTGCCTCAAGCTGCTGGGTCCAGCACCCTTCATGGTTTGATAGTAGCCTCTTCCTGCCGCATCCAAAGACCACTGCAGCCTTGTTCTTGGCAGCTCCTGAGAACAGTGGTATACTGTGTCTCAAATGTGACCTACACCCTGACACCAAAGTAATCCTTTTAGGACATTGAATCATTTCCCAGCTCAAAAACCCAAATAAATGACATAGTAAGGTTCAAAGCTTCCTGCTTGTCATGGAGGGTTCTCCTCAAGTCCTTAAAATACCTCCTCCCTGCTTACTTCTAAAAAAAATTATTCTAAGCCAATCTTATTTTATTTTCATTTTAATATTATTATTAAATCTGTCAGTGATTGAACACATACTAAATGGCAGAGCCTCATATACATTGTCTTTAATCTTCAAACCCATCAAGGTAAGTAGTATCTTCCCCCTAATAGGTGAGGGAAAGGAGACTCACAGGAGATCAGAGATCACTTAGCTAGCAGGTAGAAAAGCTAAGTTTTCTATCCATTTTTCTGCCTATCTGGCTCCGAAACCAGTGCTAATGTCCACCCTGAACCCTTTTACCTTTTGAATAACCACAGGGGTGGTATTTTGTGCTCTAACCTCAGTCATACTGTCTACCTGCCTCGTGAGACATACTGTACCCCCCTTTTATGTATTTATCAAAGATCTAACTCAAGTTTGGCTTTCTTATAGAGCTCTTCAAAGGTCCATCCCTTCTGCGAATTCTTCTAGAATTATTCTGTGCACCTAAGTAAACACCAGATAAACAGCAGTTGTTACCTGTGCAACTTAGGACAGTGCTCTTTTTCTCAAGTATTTGACTTCATATGCAGTCTTGTAAAACAACCTTAGGAGCTGTGAAGTGTTGCTGCCTCTAATGCTATCTGCCTTCCCAAAACACACACCCACACAGACACTACCTACTCAGATGCATGCACACTGCCTGGTGTAATCAATACCCACTTTTATTCCATCCTCAGGAAAGGCTAAGAACAGTAGGTTTTTCACTGTGGTGTAATAATTCCTTATGTGTGTGATGACTATTGAGTCACTATCCAGGCATCTTCTTTCACATATGCTAGCCACTCCTAGCTGTGGGTTGAAGTTTAATGCCTCACCCCTACCTGCCCTTGGATTTGTCTTAACTTCAAAAGCCCCAGTCTTTTAAAGGGGATACCACCAACAAGGTCATTTCCTAAGTAAGGTCTAAAGGGAAGTGATAGATTAAAGGAGACATTACAAGGCTACAAGTTTCAGAATAAATTGTTCTTGATCAGTGACTTATTCACACTACTCAACTGTGAATTTCCCATCTTTGTGGGGAGGGGTGCTTCAGTTTTTGTCATCATATTCTGCTTGAGAGAAAGCAATCCAAGTGTGAATTGCTCGTAGTATTTTATAAATGAAAGTGCTACTCTTACCAGGAAGTGTGGCTCTGCTTCACTCCAGAAGTACTGTCTGAATAATGGGATTTCCAAAGCTAAGGGAAAGGATTTCACATGTTTAAAAGAAAAAAAAAAAAAGATCATAGCAAATCTCCTGCCCTCTAACACCAACTAATTGTTGTCTAAAAAATATTTATCCAGAGAGAAAAAGATGTCATTTCTACAATATAAATAAATATGAGAGAAGGAATACATTGACTTGAATGTGTTCAAGGCTCTTGAGGGCAATTTTTGATGACAGGAATGAAGTCAAGAATATGTAGACAGTGGGCATCTGAAATGGAGGTTGGGCCTCATCTATTGTTAGCTACTCTCAGACTTTGGAGGTGGTATTGCTTCTTGCCTTTCCCATGCCAGGCCAAACGACCAGGAAGGATGAACAACTTATATTGCATCACATAGAGTTTCTTTTAAAGAACGACAAATTGACTTTTCCAAATTCCTGCAGAAGATATACTGCAAGAGACTCATCCCACCAAGAAGCATATCTTGGCATTTGATTCATTTTGAGGAGGTGGCCCTCTTTGCCATCGTATTCACAGCCCTAGGGGTCAAGAAAGAGGATCCTGGTATTGTTGGCTTCTCCTATGCCAAAGTCAAAGTGCTGAGTGTTTTCCTGAGCCAGCATTAAAGAGCCAGAGAACTTTTCAGAAGGTTCAGTGATCAGTGAGTGGTGCAGGATTTCTTCCCATTGTGGTTGAGTTTGATCCGGGCACACCACAGTAAAAACCAGCCCAGCTTCCTATTTCATTGTGTGTTTGTCTGATGGTGACTTATACCGAGAGGTATGTTTATCCCAAACTGGCAGGAGCTGTGTATTCAAGGGCAAATTTTGTTAACAGTGGGGAGAGCGAATATTTGTTATGCATGACCTCTTTTCTCTGAAACATTGTATTTGTGCTCAGACTGACATAATTAATGTTATTATGGTCCAGTGTCCCCTGGGGGTGGACCAGGGGTGAGTCTGTGTGTCCCTGTTGCAATCAAACAGGCTGGCTTGTTTGAATACTTGCATTTAACTATGAAGATCCTGGCTTTTTTAATACTTCTAAGGAAATTACTGTCTAGGACAGTGCTTCTCAAATTTCAGCTGGGATCAGAATCATCTGGAAGGCTTGTGAAAACACGGATTTCTGGGCCCTGCCCTCGGAGTTTCTGATTCAGTAGTTCTGAGAGAAGGCCTGAGATTTTGCATTCCTAACACTTCCCAGATAATGTTGATGTTCTTGATTCAGGGACCACACTTTGACACTGTGCAGGTAATCTGTGGTTTCTGTGGGTAAAATGACCAGCCCTACAGGTGGGTAAGTCAAAATTTTTATAGAAGTAGCTTCTTCATTCCCTTTTGCAAATATCATCTTGCTCACCACGCACAGATGGCAAAAAGAAGGTAAAGAACATCACTGTCACTGGCTCTCCTGCAGGATGAAACAAAGCCATGTTTCATAATGAAGCAGACCTGTGAGATCCCAGCGGCCAAGAAACTGCTGTCAGCATATGATACTGGGAGCAAAGGTTGGCAGGAAGTTTAAGTGACTTTTTCATGGGGGTGAGTTGGGGCTCAGCGTGACTTGGAGAAGGCAACATTAATTCAGAATGAAGGCACAGATGTGCATATTCTGCAGGCATCACTCCTATGTCTCCAAGACTTAGATGAGCATGTTTACCTGGAATCATAGAGCTGTTTGGAATTTTTGGGTAAAAGTTCATTAACAATACAAAAATTAGCCAGGCATGGTGATGCATGCCTGTAGTCTCAGCTACTCAGGAAGCTGAGGTGGGAGGATGGCTTGCGCCCAGGAGGCAGAGGTTGCAGTGAGCTAAGATCACCATGCACTCCAGCCTGAGCAGTAGAGCCAGACTTTGTCTCAGAAAACAAATGAAAAAAAAGGAAAAGAGTTCATCAGCTATCTTGGCTCACACAGGCTACCACTCCCTCTTTAATCTTTGAGGAATTAAAATATGTTATTTAGGCTTGGAGTGTTTCACTTACTACCACTTTACAATATTTACTGTTCATTTGGTGGAAGTAGATCATCATAAAGGCCTTTATCCTCCTTGTCTTTATGCTGAGCAGGTGAGGAGAAGGAAGAAGAGGGTTTGGTCTTGCTGTCTCAGGGGTGGCAGAGGTAGAAGAAAATCTGTGTGCAAGGGGATCTGTGCAGTTCAAACCCATGTTGTTCAAGAGTCAACTGCATTCTGTCTATGTCCTAGTAGTCTGTATTTTTTCTTCTGTTCATTTCTGTGGTTTTCTATTTAAAACATGAGAAGGGAAAAGTTTAAGAAGAATTAAGAAAAGTGGGTCAGGCACAGTGGCTTGTACCTATAATCCCAGCACTTTGGGGGGCTAAAGCAGGCAGATCACTTGAGCCTGGGAGTGCGAGACCCTGTCTCTCCAAAAAACAAAATTCCCCCCTACCACCCCCCGAAAAAAATAATTAGCCATGCATGGTGGTGTGTGCCTGTAGTCCCAGCTACTCAAGAGGCTGCAGTGGTGGGAGGATCATCTGAGCCTGAAGGTCGAGGCTGCGATGAGCCATGATCATACCACTGCACTCCAGCCCAGGCGATAGAGTGAGACCCTGTCTCAAAAAAAAAAAAAAAAAAAAAAAAAAGAAAGAAAAAAGAAAAGTGGATGATAGGAAAAGGTGCCAAGTTTGTTCCTCATTGGAGTGTCTGATGGGGAATGGGAGAGAAAGCTGAGTACTCCCTTCCTGGAAAAATGATAGGGGCTATGGGTGCCTGGGTCCATGGACCATCTCATAGTGACACATGAGCTAGGTGGGTGTCCACTGGACTGCTGCCATGTGCCACTTGAGGGACCCCTTCTGAATGGCCATCAAGGAGCAGTTTTAGGACTGATGGGGATTGGAGTCCGCAGAACGAGAGCCCAGTTATGCTGGGCACTAAAGAAGGAGTGGATGCCCCTCTGTCCCTGCTTACCTGGAAAATGCTACCACTTCTGGCATGTGTAGAGGTCCTAGCCTAAAACTGAGAAATCGCAATGAGCCATAGCAAAGGGCTTCTAGCAGTGGCCTGATCACATTACAATTTTCTTGAGGTCTCTTATCTGTGAGGCACTTCAAGAATAACTTGACACACTGAAAAGATCCTACCTTTAGTGGATGAATGGGTTAGCAGGTGTTGAGAGGGATGCTGATGGAGAATGCAAAATGGAGGGGACACCAGGTGATAGAACAGGGGTGAACAATCTTCTATGGGGGTTCTAAGGAAGGAAGAGCTATAGTCCCAAGGGAATCAGAAAAGGCTTTATGGAAAAGGGGGCATTTAAGATTGGTATTTGAGGAGTTCTGTAGGTTTCTTAATGTTGGTGATGGTGTTTGATTCAACCTGTGTTCGTTACACGGTGTCTGCTCCACAGTAAGCACTCACTGAATGTTGAATGAACTAATAAGTGAATGAATGAGGTGTATGGGTTGGGGAGATGGTTATTCTTATTTGGGAAATTTTTTTTACAATCTGAGATAAGCCATCTAGATATAGCAACAAATAAAATGCAGTTCTTGACCTGAAAGCACTCACTTTCTAGCAAGAAACAGACACACATAGATAAGTCATTATGATACAATGTGAAATGCACTCAAAGGGGAACTATGAAAGTAATATGGGACTGCAGGACAGAAAGTGATGAATGCTGTTGGATGGTCATGGAAGACTGGGCTTTGAAGGATGAACAGGAATGCAATAGTGGATAAAAAGAGGATTGAGAGAAAGGGACTCAAGTGGGTAAAACAGAAGCAATAAAGTATGGCTCCTGTCTGAGGAGATGCAAGCAGCTCAGTTTAGCATTTTGGCCACATCATACATCAATGGACATAAGGAGAGGTAAGTAGGGGGGGTTTGTGGGTCACATTGAGCTAAGGATGATTAGAACTGGGGTCAGACACATGGATGCCCCGAGAATCAGCCAGGTGACCTGAGTGGAGCCTGGGGCAAACTACAGAGCATGGCCCTCCCTAAAGGGAAGAGTTACTTTGTCCTTCATCCTAGGTCCCATGGAGGGATGCACGTCAAGTTGCCAGGCCTTCCACTTTTCAAGAGCAGCTGGAAATAGGGATTTTTATGTAAAATCTCCAGATGTTTAAATATTGGCAAATGATTTCACTTTCTCTTTAAAAAATATTGTGTGTGGCCAGGCACAGTGGCTCATGCCTGTAATTCCACCACTTTGGGTGGCTGAGGTGGGCGGATCACTTGAGGTCAGGAGTTCAAGACCAGCCTGGGCAACATGGTGAAACCCCGTCTCTACTAAAAATACAAAAAAATTAGCTGGGCCTGATGGTGCATAACTGTAATTCCAGCTACTCAGGAGGCTGAGGCAGAAGAATCGCTTGAATCAGGGAGGTGGAGGTTGCAGTGAGCCAAGATCACGCCACTGCGCTCCAGCCTGGGTGATAGAGTGAGACTCCTTCTGAAGAAAAAAAAAATATAGTGTGGGCCAAACAAAACATGTCTGTGGGTAGGACTCAGTCAAAGGGCCTCTCGATTATGGTTTGAAGTTTAATGACATGTCCACCACGCCTACCAGGAAGAAACACACTTTTACACAGCAAGACACAGGATTCATATACACATGCATATAAATGGGTGAAATAAAACTCACATGAAGCAATACTTACCGTTACTCTCTGCTATTTTCTTTTCTACTTTTTAAGTATGCCGGTGATGATCCATTAAACTTATTTTATGTTCCAGTGGTTCAAGACCCGAAGTTTGAAAAGCATTGGCTTAGACCCTGTACACTAACTAATTAAACTTTTATTGATGAAACAGAATAAGGTACTTCTGTGGGCAACCATGTTTCCGTTCTGAGTACTCCTGTTATTGTGATAATAGGTATGTTTGGGTTACGTTGGGTTTCTTCACTTGCAACTGGACAGGTTTTGACAAAAGAATGTCTGAACCTTTCATTTGCCACTTTATCCTTAACAGAAGTTGGCCGGAATTTGGTGTCATCTGTCTTAGGTGCTTGATACAATTAAGAACTAACCCAACTGCTAAATTCAGAGTAAAATACTGTTTGAATTCCAGCTGGAAGTCCAAAGAAAACCCTCGTAGAGCCCATGTCAGCTTTCAAGCCTAGTATTTCTGGAATTGCTTTTTCAGTTGGGATCACTTTTCCCTACGAGTCTGCTTCTCCTCTTTGTGTTCACCACACTCACCTTGTTTCCTTGCTTTTGCATCACAGCCAGGGATAGAGGAGCAAGATCAGGACCGGGACTGTCTGTCATGCATCGTCCCATCCCTCAGTGACCAGCTGTTGATCTACGTTGTCGAGCATTACATGCTGGATAGCATTCATTTTTGACGTATAAGAGCTTTTCCAGAAAAAAAGTATCATTTCAGCCAGGCACAGTGGCTCACGCCTGTAATCCTAGCACTTTGGGAGGCCAAGGCAGGTGGATTGTTTGAGGTCAGGAGTTCGAGACCAGCCTGGGCAACATGGTGAAACCCCGTCTCTACTAAAAATAAAAAAATTGGCCAGGCATGGTGGTGCATGCCTGTAATCCCAGCTACTCGGGAGGCTGAGGCAGGAGAATTGCTTGAACCCGGGAGGTGGAGGTTGCAGTGAGCTAAGATCGTGCCACTGCACTCCAGCTTGGGTGACAGAGCAAGACACTGTCTCAAAAAAAAAAAAAAAAAAAGAAAAGAAAAAGAAAAAAAAAAGAGAAAATATAATTTAAGGGCTTTGGAGAGAGTTCACCCCTCCCTCAGGAATGTCCGAAAGGTGAGTATATGTCAGCAGGCCTTCCATGCAGCAGGAAAGGTTTAACCATTCCTTGGGTGCAGGGCATGTCTGTCATCACCCCTATCTTGACTTGAAAGCACCCTTGCAATATAGAACAGGATTCAAAAAGCACTTGGACTTTTGCAACAAGAGCCCAGGAATGGCTTCTTGCCATTGGAGAGAGTTGATATGATGGAGACACCCCTAGGGAAAGGCCATGCCTGCCATGAAAACCACACGATCACAGTGAGGCAACACTAATATGGTAGTTTTGCATAATAAGTAGGCAAAGATGCCAACTACTAAACATGAATCAGGCAAGCAAGGCCAGCCAGAGAGTCGGCAGTCAACACAGTACTTTCAGGTTGGGGGCTAGTGTGGTGCAAGATGACCAGGAGCAGCATTGGAAACGAGATTGGAAGGCACCTTGTTGACAGGGCTGGCGCCTTGCTGCTCCAGGGCACTGCTGTCATCTGAGTTGGGGGCAGCACCCTCTGGAGTTGTGCAGCCACAGCCTGCACATCTTTACCCAGGGGCAGTGTGCTTCCAGGGAGCTGGCGCTGCAGTTGGTAGCGGGCAAATCACGTCTCTACCACTTCCTGGAGGACGCACAGCCAAGCTCCTAACCTGTCTCAGAGTCAGGGTTTTTTTCAGTTAAAACAATACCGAGAACACCCAATTTTCTCTCCACATCAGGAGGTTTGATAAGTTATCTGGTGAGTTTGAGCATTGGAAAGAATTATTAGTAGATCACAACAAAATAGGTAGAAAACATGATGGATTATTCATCAGGAGCTAGGCAAGTGGGAGAAAGGGAAACGATTAAATCTAAGAGAACAAAAACCATTGTACAAGAAAGGGAATCTATTCCTAGGAAGCACTGCAGAGTCTAGTAGAACAATAATTACATTCTCAAAGTGTAAACACTGACCATGGGTTTAACCAAAATGTGTGGTGTAGGCCTATCAGTAAGAGCCGAATCTTCACCTGCAGAAACAGGATGTCAGTAGCTAATGGCTGAGTTGCTATAAGCATAGTGTTAAGAAAAAACACCAAAAGTTGAGCACATTTGCCTATAGGGGTTGGGAGGAGTGGGGCAGGCAATTACCATCATGCATTGTAAGCATATTTGTTTCTTTGGGTTTTTTAAACTTTTTTTTCTTATAGAGACAGGGTCTTGCTATGTCGCCCAAGCTGGTCTCAAACTCCTGAGCTCAAGCGATCCTACTGCCTTGTACTCCCAAAATGCTGGGATTACACGTGTGAGCCACTGTCCACAGTTAGCCTAAACTTTGATAAAAAATAAATAAATATGGGGTAAAAAACCCATACTTCCCACTCCATATCTTTATTGTTAGGGTTAATTTAAATGAAATAGTGTGCGAAAACTTCAAACGTGGCCTGTGCCATGCGCTCAATAAATGTTAATGAAAGTCAGTTGGTCTGTGCAGTTTCTTTAAGCGTCAGTGTAGGAGCACAGCCCAGAGCCAAAGGAATGGCCCGAGGTCCCTTGCAGATAAAATAGGACTAAGAAGTAGGTGGTGAGGAGCTGAGCACAGTGGCTCATGCCTGTAATCCCAGCACTTTGGGAGGGTGAGGCAGGTGGATCACCTGAGATCAAGAGTTTGAGACCAGCCTGGCCAATGTGGCGAAACCCCAACTCTACTAAAAATACAAAAAAAAAATTAGCCACATGTGTTGGCATACACCTGTAATCCCAGCTACTTGGGAGGCTGAGGCAGGAGAATCGCTTGAACACGGGAGGCAGAGGTTGCAGTGAGCCAAGATCATGCCATGGCACTCCAGCCTGGGCAACAAGAGCAAAACTCCATCTCAAAAAAAAAAAAAGTAGGTAGTGAGAAGAACTGAATTTGTAACCAGAAGGAGAGACAGTGTTCAACTGCCTTCGGCTAGGATTTTCAGAGGCTGGACGCCCTTTCCTGTAGTATATATCCTTCTCTTTCTCACTTGCCCCTTGTGGTACAGTTGTCCTTCAGTTGCCTTGGTGGCTTTGTAAAATTATTTCCTAAAGCTTCAGGATTTTATAAGTTTGCCTAAAAAGTAAGTCGTGTTTATAAATGGAAGCTTTGCAACCAGTCTTCATGGGTTCGAATCCAGCTCACCTGTTTACTAATTGTGCCACCTTGGGCAAGTCACTTAACCTCCTGTTGCCTCAGTTTCCTCATCAGAAAATAAGGACAATAATAGTACCAATTAATAGGGTTATTTTGAAAGTTGAATCAATTAATCCACATAAAGCATTTAAAACAATGCCTGGTCACCCATCGCCTCCCGGCACATAGCTCAGTAATTGCTATTCCTTCTGTTACTACTGTCCTTCCTTTTGACTGAGTAAAATCAGGGCAATGTGTCCAATGAGATGGAGTTTAGTAACAGATTAGTTTGAGGATCCCGGAAAGTAAGTAGAGCTGAGACAGGTGAGTCGAGGAACCCAGGAGGGTCCACCCCTTTTCACTGGACAATGTCTTCCAGCTTGCCTAAGTAGAACAACGCTTTGTCACCTTTGTCATGCCACAGTACTCCAGGACCACATCAATGGCTTCCTGTGGCCAGTAAGCTCTACTGTTCAGTGATGGAAATTCACCAAGGAACTGGACCTGTTGGGTTTTCAGTGCCCAGATCCTTTGGGCAAGCAAGCTGATGAGACTGCTCTTTTTGCTGTGGAATGAAATGAGGTGGCTAATGATGCTTTGATGCAGGAACATGCTGGCATCATATGAACAGTTGCAAAGTGTTTGAGGCTGGAAGCCATGTGTGCTCAGGACACCCACTGGAGGAAGCTGCCCACCTGCTCTGCAGCAGTCCCTGCTGGCTGTTGGCTATAGGGGTTGGGAGGAGTGGGGCAGGCAATTACCATCATGCATTATAAGCATATTTGTTTCTTTGGGTTTTTTAAACTTTTTTTTTTCTTATAGAGACAGGATCTTGCTATGTCGCCCAAGCTGGTCTCAAACTCCTGAGCTCAAGCGATCCTACTGCTTTGTACTCCCAAAATGCTGGGATTACACGTGTGAGCCACCACCCACACTTAGCCTAAACTTTGATAAAAAATAAATAAATATGAGTAGAACACTACTCATCATGTCCTGTTCTGGGGACATGCCACTTAGCGTTTCCAAGGCTCTGGGGCCACCCAAACTCCTCCCTGCAGGTCAGGTCAGCTGGAAATTGTGCTTTGTTGTGTGGTTCTCGTTCAGAGAGCTTAGCCAGGGTTGGTTTGAGACTGGTCCATCAGCTCCTTCCATCAGCTGTTTTTTTTTTTTCTGAGTCAGAGACTTAAATGAGTCTTATATCTTTTGTCATCGGTTGAGTGGTATTGACATCATTCAAATTACCTAACTGATAGTAGATACTGTTGGTGAACCCAAGGTATTTTTCTGACTTTTAGTTTCACCCAGACTGTTGCTCTGGAAAAGAGACAGAAAGCCAGGCTGGTATTCAAAACATGAACATATTGAACATGCATTTATAGAGTGCTGACTTTGTGCATACAACTGTGCCAGACCCTGGGAATACAATGGCAATTAACCTTGTAATGGAGAAGATGGAAAAGAAAAAAGAAATAGAATGTTTAGACTGTGGTAAATATAAAGAGAGGAAACTGAGATGGGGGTCGGAGGGAGACTGCCTTTAATGAGGTAGTTCAGGGAGAAGTCTCAGAGGAGGTGACCTAGAAGCTTGAGGGTGTGACCAGAAGGAGGAGAGGGAGCTGGGTTCACAAACAGCTGGGAAAGAGCCTTCTGGGAAGGGAAAAGCATGCCTGGAGATCTGGAAGCAGCAAGAGACAGAGCTTGGGAGGATGTGGAAAGAGTGTGAGAAGAGGCTGGAAGAGGTGGTGGGGCCAGAGCGCATCTTCCATAGGGCAGTGAAAGAAGGATTAGTGGAGTGATCTGTATATAGTACACACTTAAAAGATCATTCTGGTTGTTGCATGGCAAAGGGATTGAACAAATGAGTTGACAGTCCACACTATTTGAAGATACACACTCATGTTTTTCTTTCTTTCTTTCTTTTCCTTTCCTTTCTTTTTTTTTTTTTTTTTTTTTTTTTTGAGGTAGAGTTTTGCTCTTGTTGCCCAGACTGGAGTGCAATGGCATGATCGTGGCTCACTGCAATCTCTGCCTCCCAGGTTCAAGCGATTCTCCTGCCTCAGCCTCCCAAGTAGCTGAGATTACAGGTGCGCACCACCATGCCTGGCTAATTTTGTATTTTTAGTAGAGATGGGGTTTCTCCATGTTGGTCAGACTGCTCTCGTCCCAACCTCAGGTGATCCGCCCACCTCGGCCTCCCAAAGTGCTGGGATTACAGACGTGAGCCACCACGCCCAGCCCACACTCGTGTTTTTCATAGCTGTGCCCTGAACCCCTCCTAGCACCTTACTTTAGTGAGGGATCAATTACTTATAGGGATATCCTAATGTTTCTAATTTTCCGGCAAATCTCTGGTGCTGACACTGGTGTTGACATTCCTCTAGGCAAGTTGTGTTTGTGAAAACTCCCATGTGAGTGGGAAACTGGTCTGATGGCATCTCGTTCAGATTTTTTTATATCTGTCTTGTTATGGGCTCTTTCCTAAAAAGGTAGCAGAGATGTAATGATATTGAGGACATTTGCTGGGGTGGGGATGTGTTGGTGAAAAACATGTCTAATACTTTAGTGGGGAGGATGGCATGCATTAATAAGGTGTAGGGGGTGCAATCTCAGCCCACTGCAACCTCTGCCTCCTGGGTTCAAGTGGTTCTCCTGTCTCAGCCTCCCCAGTAGCTGGGATTACTGGTGTGTGCCACCACACTTGACTAATTTTTGTATTTTTAGTAGAGACTGGGTTTCGCCATGTTGGCCAGGCTGGCCTGGAACTCCTGACCTCAGGTGATCCACCTGCCTCAGCCTCCCAAAGTGCTGGGAGTACAGGTGTAAGCTACTGCACCCGGCCTATTTTCCAAGTGTTGGAAGGTTACATTTAGGAGTTCCATGGAGGGATTTAAAATTTTTTTCTTCCTCTCCCTTCTCCTCCCAGTCCCATGTTGGACTTTAACATATTTTTTCTTTTCAAGCCATAGTCTTCACTAAGTGCTTTGTTAAACTTTGGGAGATAATCTTTTCTTCTCCACTCAAGCAGAGGCCATTCTGAAGGTAAATAAGAGAATGATCAACCACCAGGGTTATGGTCCCTTGTCACCTGGATGAACAGAAGAATACCTAGCAAGGTGACAGATTATATATGTTTGCATTTTCTTGCAGAGGTTACACCCAGCAAAATTAGGTCATAAGAGAGCTTGAACGAGCCTGAAGTTCAGGTCTGGGAGGAGTCAGGAGCCTAGGTGTCTAGAGAGTAGTTCTAGAATGTGTAGCATTCGAGAATGTCTGACATTGCACGTTGGATGCTGTGAACACAGGTCTCATGCTTTCATCTCCCAGTGGGTGTGCAGACACTGGAGAGACCTAGGGGAAGGCGGGTTTGTGTCTTTATTCACAGTGCAAGAACAAGAGTGCCTTTTCAGAAAGGGTTCACATTCTTGTGTCTGAAATTTATAAGCACTTGAATGAAAAGCTTCACTCTGCAATTTGGAAGCAGTATAACCTTGGGCACAATGGTGTGCAGGTAAATGTTTAACAACCAGCTCTCCAGAGGGCAGGAAGAGGAAAGCCCTGATCTGTAAAGTTTGCCAATTTCCATGGTGTAAATGCTTCCACTGCAGCCAATTTCAAGCTGTCAAGGTGAAGTCAACCATACAGTTGGGAAGGGCTGGGCATAGCTGGCTCTCCCAAGCAGGTTGGAGCTCTCCACTGCAGGGGTGAATCCCTTAAAATTTTATTTTCTTCTCCCCAGAAACCCCCTTAAGATTTTCGAAGTCCAATTTCTGTATCTGAAGAATCAGTATAATTGGGGTTGATGGGATCACAGGAGTTATTATCTTTGAATACCTTTTATAAATTGTGAAGTGCCACGCATGTATTAGCTTTTTTCATTAGTTTGTTTGAAATGCTGTTTTTAAGTACTTAATGATTCTGAGTATGTCCTGGAAGTAGAAGCAGCCAGAAAGAAAAGGCAAGGACAGCTGGGAGACTTCCTGTGCTGGAGACAGACAGATCTGTGCCGCAAAGAGACACATCAATCAATATCTTAGTTCTTTGGTTTTTGTTTTTGTTTTTCATTCCTCTGAGGTGTCTGGATTTGGAATTAGAGGGTAGAAGGTAATGGTGGTACCATGCTTAAACTAAACCCTGTCTCAAGACCCTAGGCCACGTGATAATAGACTCTGAACCTCTCTCTTAACTTGTATTTCTGTAAATGGCTCAGATGGGACCACAATCACTCCTACTCTCAGAATCAGGATGGATGTGGCTCTCTTGTTATCCATAAAGATGGGATGTTCTGCCAGCAGAGTTTAGACTGAAGCCAATGCCCATTTGTTAGACTGGATTCATTTCTAAGTAGAATTGCTGGTGCAGGGATAGTTTGAGATCCCTGGGTGACCTTAAAAGATTCAATCAAATTTCAGAAGGGATTTTTGTAATGCTTCAGAAATTCCTGCTCATACAGGTTAGTGACAGTCTTTCCTGACATTCAGCTGACATGGGCATGTGTGTGCCAGGCTGAGGCTGTGGGGGCTCTGTCTTAGTCCATTTTGTGTTGCTAGAACAGAATATCACAGATTGGGTAATTTATAAAGAAACAGAATTTATTTCTTATGGTTCCTGAGGCTGGGAAGTCCAAGGTCAAGACATTTGTATCTGGCAAGGGCTTTCTTGTTGCGTTATCCCATGGTGGAGGCAGAAGGGCAAGCTAGGGCATGAGAGCGAGGATAGGGGCTGAACTTCATCCTTTTATCAGCAACCTGCTCCTGTGATAATTCACTCACTCCTGCTGTGACGGCATTAATCCATTCATGAGGGCAGAGCCTTTGTGACTGAATCACCTCTTAAAGGTCCCCCTCTTAACGTTTACAATGGCAATGAAATTTCAACATGATTTTGGAAGGGACATTGAAACCATAGCAGGCTCCTAGGAGGATATGGCCTCACACTGTCTCCACTACCACCCTGGAAGGTCAGGCATGTATTCTTGGCCCCTTTTACAGTCTCAGGGAGGTTGAGGCATGTGTCAGGAAAGGCAGGACTGGGAATCCAGTCCCCTAATCCGAGGTCCCTTCTAATTACAATTAGAGAGAAGAGGTGGGAGTTGCATACAAATGGTTGAACATGGTCAGAGAAAGGCTAGGAGAGGTCAAAGAAGGGTGTCATTTCAGTGAGTCATCTCAGTCAAAAGGTGTGTCAAAGGAGTCATGCTTTTAGGAGGAGGAGGAAAAGGCACCAAGCCGATTTTAAAATCCCTTTCTGAGCTTAACCTTCACATAGAGAAGGCAGGTGCAGGACAGCAGGGCAAGTGCGCCAAGTGATTTATAAGAAGGAAATTTCCTGGCTGAATTATGATAATCCTAGTACCTCTTTGCCTTGGGGGAATCAGATTAACTGGATTTGAGCAGAGGCTGTTTCTATAATCAGGAGTCCAGCTGACGGTTGCTGACAGCGTCTTTTATGTTTGGAGGAATAGCAAGGACCTATCACGTAGCCACGGAAAAGGCAAATCAAGTATCAGAAGTATAAGAGTATCTTTTTTTTTTTTTTTTTTTTTTCTAGGCAGAGTCTCACCTATCATCCAGGCTGGTGTGTAGTGGTGTGATCTCAGCTCACTGCAACCTCTGCCTCCTGGGTTCAAGCGATTCTCCTGCCTCAGCCTCTCGAGTAGCTGGGATTACAGGCACCTGCCATCATGCCTGGCTAACTTTTGTATTTTTAGTAGAGACGGGGTTTCGCCATGTTGGCCAGGCTGGTCTCGAACTCCCGACATCAGGTGATTTGCCCACCTTGGCCTCCCAAAATGTTGGGATTACAGGCATGAGCCACCATGCCCGGCCAAGTATCAGGATATCTATTTTTTTTTTTTTTTTTTTTGAGACGGAGTCTTGCTCTGTCCCCAGGCTGGAGTGTGGTGGCACCATCTCAGCTCACTGCAACCTCCGCCTCCCAGGTTCAAGTGGTTCTTCTGCCCCAGCCTCCTGAGTAGCTGGAATTACAGGTGCGTGCCACCACACCTGGCTAATTTTTTGTATTTTTAGTAGAGACAGGGTTTCACCATGTTGGCCAGGCTGGTCTCTAACTCCTGACCTCATGATCTGCCTGCCTGGGCCTCCCAAAGTGCTGGGATTACAGACATGAGCCACTACGCCCGGCCAGTATCAGGGTATCTTAACTGGTGAAAGCCACAAGTGGCAGGGAAGCCCACCATTGTGCTGCCCATCCCCTGGGAGTGTTTGTGCCAACTAATAATTCTGTTTACTGAACTCACATGGTATACGAAAATGAGGTCGTGGAAGCCAATTTAAGAGAAGGATCAGTTTGGACAACTAATGACAGGGTAACTGTGTATGTAGCTTCAAGTAACCACCACTTGCCACAGCAGGAAATGGGCCTTTAGGTAAACTGCAAATTAAGCACTCTATGCATTTATTTAAACTGTTGAGTTTCTTGTTTTCTGGGCTCAATACTAGTGCCGGTCTAGCACAAAGAAAGGGAGTAGGAGGTAGGAGAGTGCACAGCTCTGTGATATGTGTTTACAATTCAGTGGGAACCAATGGGGTAGAAGCAGAGAAAATATTCTAGGTAATGAAGCAGTCTCTCTCAAACGTAGACTGCCATGAGAATAGGACTCCTGTCTTTAAGCAGAAATCAACCTTACCATACAGAGGAGCATCTTAGGATTGCGAATCCAGACCAGTCTCAACCAGAGAGAGATTTCCAATCCAGGCCTCAGCTCAGGCTGGAGGTGGCCGAGAGGGTCCTCCCAGTGGTGGGTCGTGTTTCCTTGCTATCTCACCCTGACTCTGTACATGTTCTTCTCCCATACCTGGTTGCAGCCTGGAAGAATTTCTGTTTGTACTTCAACCATTGTTCCTCATCTGACTAGCAGGTGTTGCTTTTGGAATGATGACGCAGCTGGGCATTCCCCAATTCTGAGCCATGCACCAAGGGCCTAGTGAGGACATTAGACTAGCCTGATTTCCTTCTATGCTAGATAATCTTTTCCTGTGGAAATTCCTTACACAGTGCTTCCAAATGTGGCCAAAGTAAGACGGTTTCTTCTTAGCTGTATCTTCTTGGACAAGGTTTTTAACTCATCTTAGCCTTGGTTTCCTCCTCTGCAAAACAGGAATTGTGCAACAGTCCCCCATACAGCAATCGTGACACCGTTATTTTGATTGTGAGTAGCAATTAATTGTTATAGTGTCTGGAACATCATTAAGTATTCAGTACATTTTACTTGTTGTAATAATATAGTAGTGTTCTGGAGTGATTTATTGCAAATGTCAGAAGTTCAGGACCCTGGACCTTCGCATGGGAGATGTCCCTATAGTGCTATTAGGGGTAACCCTATTTTCCCTAATCCAAACATTGAACTGAGAAGTACAGGGATGACAACTCAGGCTATTTGATATTTGAAATCAATATCAGAACTATTTCAGACATTTGGAGGAACTGACCATTGAGCTTGCAGTTTTGTAGGGCCAGGATTGTGAAATAAAAGCAAAAGAAACACAAACCAAGAGAACCATTGGTGATGGTACAGATATTCAGTGCTGGAGGACATGGAGGAGAAGGAAATATTTTCTCAATCTAAGCCAGCATGAAAGCTTCAGAGAAGCACTAGGACCTGGGCTATGCTGTATGGGTCAAGTTTGATTTGAACAGATGAGAGAAGAGAAACCACAGCAAGTGAGGTTGCAGTGGGAGTGAAGCACTGGCGAGAATGAAGATGCTAGACCAGAAAGTGGTCAGAAGGCCTCTCTCAAGGGAGATTTATAAATTAATACAAATAAATAGTAGAGTATTTTAGTGCTTGGTCTCCAGAGTCAGATTGTCTGCGATCACATCACTTAGCACAGGGATAAGTACTCAGCAGAGGTAGTTGTTTCTTAAACACCTAAAAAGCTGACATGAGCCATGTTATTGAAGATCTCTGAAGTTAGGTAGAGAACTTTAGGCTTGATGATTTGGGACTGAGAGAGCTATTTGGAACTTTTTTTTTTTTTTTTAATTTTGTTTGAGGCAGAGTCTCACCCAGGCTAGAGTGCAGTGGCACGATCTCAGCTCACTGCACCCTCCACCTCCTGTGTTCAAGTGATTCTCTTGTCTCAGCCTCCCGAGTAGCTGGAATAACAGGCACCTGCCACCACGCCCAGCTAATTTTTGCATTTTTAGTAGAGACAGGGTTTTGCCATGTTGACCAGGTTTGTCTGGAACTCCTGACTTCAGTTGCTCCACCTGCCTTGGCCGCCCAAAGTGCTGGGATTACAGGTGTGAGCCACCGTGCCCAGCCTTTGTTTTTCTTTTTAAAATAAGCTTTATTTTATTTGTTTGTTTATTTATTTATTTATTTACTTTTTGAGACAGAGTTTTGCTCTTGTTGCCCAGGCTGGAGTGCAATGGCACGATCTCGGCTCACCACAACCTCCGCCTCCCAGGTTCAAGCGATTCTCCTGCCTCAGCCTCCCAAGTAGCTGGGATTACAGGCATGCACCACTACACCCAGCTAATTTTGTATTTTTAGTAGAGACAGGGTTTCTCTATGTTGGTGAGGCTGGTCACGAACTCCCAACCTCAAGTGATCCGCCCGCCTTGGCCTCCCAAAGTGCTGGGATTACAGGCGTGAGCCACTGCCCCCAGCCGTCTTATTTATTTATTTTTTTTGGTGACAGAATTTTGTTCTTGTCTCCCAGGCTGGAGTGCAGTGGCGCGATCTCGCCTCACTGCAACCTCCACCTCCTGGGTTCAAACAATTCTCCTGCCTCAGCCTCCCATATAGCTGGGACTACAGGCACACGTCACCATGCCTAGCTAATTTTTGTATTTTTAGTAGAGATGGGGTTTTACCATGTTGGCCAGGCTGGTCTTGAACTCCTGACCTCATATGATCCATGTACCTTGGCCTCCCAGAGTTCTGGGATTACAGGCATGAGCCAAGGCGCCCGGCCTATAAGCTTTATTTTCTTAAAACCATTTTAGATGAATAAAAAAATTGAGAAGATAATACAGGTATTTCCTATATACTCAACACTTGGTTTCCCCTGTTAGTAACATTTTGCGTTGGTATAACACAGTTGTTATCATTACTGGACCGTATTGGCACACTGTTATGAACTAAAGTCCACACTATTCAGATTTCCGTAGTTTTTACCTAATGTTCTTTCTCTGTTCTGGGATCCCATCCAGGATCCCACGTTACGTTTAGTCATCACATCTTCGTAGGCTCCTCTTGGCTGTGATCATTTCTCAGACGTTCTTTGTTTTTTATGATCTTTACAGTTTTGAAGAGTACTTGTCAGGTGCTTTTGTTTTGTAGAATGTCCCTCCATTTGGGATTTTTCTCATGATTTCATAGGGATTATGGGTATTGTTTTGTTTTGTTTTTGGGAGGAAGACCACAGAGGCAAAGTGCCCATTTTCATCACATCACATCAAAGGTACATTCTGTCAACATGACTTATCACTGTTGATGTTTACCTTGCTCAGATGGCCGGGGTATTGTCTGTCAGATTTCTCTATTGTAAAGTTAGTCATTTTTTTCTTCCTATCCACATTGTACTCTTTGGGAGGAGATCACTATGTATAGCCCATACTTGAGGAGTGGGGAGTTAGGCTGCACCTCCTTGGGTAGAATACGCTTTGCTGGTTGCATCTGGAGAAAAACGCCAGGGGCCGGGTGTAGTGGCTCACGCCTGTAATCCCAACACTTTGGGAGGCAGAGCCGGGTGGATCATGAGGTCAGGAGATGGAGACCATCCTGGCCAACATGGTGAAACCCCGTCTCTACTAAACTACAAAAATTAGCTGAGCGTGGTGGTGCATGCCTGTAGTCCCAGCTACTTGGGAGGCTGAGGCAGGGGAATCGCTTGAACCCAGGAGGCAGAGATCGCAGTGAGCCAAGATCGCGCCACTGCATTCTAGCCTGGTGACAGAGCGAAACTCAGTCTCAAAAAAAAAAGGAGGGGGCAGGGGGCAAGGGCATAGGAAATTTTCAGCAATCCGAGAAAAAGGAGTTGAGGGCCTGGGTTCATGAGGTGAGAAAAGGGATGAGGCACAGGGGATGTGAGGGTGGACAAAATTTGGTGGGAAATGAAAGAGAGAGCAGAATCAAAGTTCAAGCACTGGTGATTAGGGGATTATTCTGGTATAAAGGGGTCTGGATTAGAAGTCACTGCACTAGGTGACCGCCAACTCTTTATTTCTTGGCTGCGCCACCTTGGGTGAGTCACTTCGTTCCTCTGAGCCTCAGTTTGTCTATTTCTAAGAAGGGGTTGACGGTACCTGTTCTTCCTACCTGAGAACTCCTGTGAGAGTGAAATGAGATAGAGAAGAGGAAAGGGCTTTGGAAGCCATCAAGCACCGTGTTGTTCCAAAGGCTTATGGGTTAGGGAGTGATGGTGCAGTGGGGAAGGAAAGGGGCTTGAGAGGGAGAATGTGTATGTTACCTGCGAGATACTGAGTATTTCAGATGACCCAGAGCAAGCTGTAACTAAGAGTACTCTGGGCCGGGCGCGGTGGCTTACGCCTGTAATCTCAGCACTTTGGGAGGCCAAGGCGGGCAGATCACGAGGTCAGGAGATCGAGACCACGGTGAAACCCCGTCTCTACTAAAAATACAAAAAATTAGCCGGGCGTGGTGGCGGGCGCCTGTAGTCCCAGCTTCTCGGAGAGGCTGAGGCAGGAGAATGGCATGAACCCGGGAGGCGGAGCTTGCAGTGAACCGAGATCGCGCCACTGCACTCCAGCCTGGGCGACAGAGCGAGACTCCGTCTCAAAAAAAAAAAAAAAGAGATTGAAACCATCCTGGCCAACATGGGGAAACTCCGTCTCTACTAAAAATACAAAAATTAGCTGGGCGTGGTGGTGTACACCTATAGTCCCAGCTACTAGGGAGGCTGAGGTAGAAGAATTGTTTGAACCCGGGAGGCAGAGGTTGCAGTGAGCTAACTAACATCGCACCACTGCACTCCAGCCTGGCAACAGAGCAAGACTCTGTCTCAAAAAAAAAAAAAAAATTGGATTCTGTCACAGGTTTGTGATATTTACCTGCTACTGCTAAGGAGATTTTTATTTCAAGTGTGCTTTCCCAGATGTTCTGTTTCTGGCAGTCTAGTTCCACAGTCTGTCCCCCAGGGAGAGGTAGCTTGGGCAAGATGAGGCTAGTCCTGGATTTGGAAAGAGGGACTCTGCTTAGCTTTGTGGACTTCCTCTTATGACCTGTCATGGCCTCTGCTTGACTGCACTGAAGGTTACTGGGATTTCTTTAATGGTCTCATTCCCCGAGTCTCATTGCCTGAGATCGTTAATAGACATTCCAAAAGTAACACATCAAAAATGGCATTTTTGCTTTCTGTCCTGCACTGGAGTTCAGAGACGTGGCTGATCTGCTTTGCTTGACTCTGAAAGACAGTGTGAAACTCCTCAGTAAGCTATGCAATCGGCTACTGTAGCTGAGTAGTGAGAATTCCTCCAAACTGGGTATTCTGCGGTGGAGGAATCCCGTTACCTTTTCAGGCAGGTAGACTCTTGGCTCTGTGTAGGTATTTCCTCATTGTTCAGAGAGTGTGCAACCATGCTTTTGGTTTTTCATTGTACGATCCTTATTTAGGCAACAACATTGATGAGCCATGGAAGGTTTGAACTGTGTCTGCTCAAGTTCCAGGGTAAATCATTGACTACCCGGTACAGTGGAAAGTGCTGGGAGCCTGAGTGCTAAGTATGTCTCTGCCAGTAACTCCTGATGACTTTGGGCAAGGAATGTAAACTCTTTGCTCGTCAGTTTCCCTATCAGTAAAATAAGTAGGGACCGCTTGGGCCTTGAAAGATGGAACAGTCAAGTAAAAATTTGCAGCAGAGCCAGGTGGCAGATAAGGGGGGTGCAGAATCAATGTCACGTCTGTATTGGAAATGACTCAGCATATTTCAAAATTGTAGCATCGAGTCAACAAACATACATTTGGTAATAACAAGACTGTCAAAGACAGTTATATAAAGTTAACCTCTTTATTCGTTTTGGAAAAGGAGAGATATTCCTTTCTTGACACTGACTTGAGTTGGGATGAAATAAGAACTGAATCTTTTGGTCTTTGGATTCTGTCCTGCTCTAGTAAGAAAAGCCCATTTCTTTACAAATAGATTGTTCTGAGATGTGTCTGCCTAGGCTGTTGTGTGAAGGAAAGGCAAGTAAACAGTCTAGTCTCTGGGTGAAGGCAAAGCAAGTCATCTCTGGGCACGGGGGACTTTGTGGTGTAATGTATATTTCCAAAGGGAAATTCTTGCAAAATGCAGACACTGATCCCAGTTCTGACCTTGGTAGCTGGTGCCAGCATTGGCAGTGCCTCCTTTATTTGGACATAGAGAAAAGCCAAGAAGTGAAGTGATATTTTCCTTCCCTCATCATTACTCAGCATGACTGCCTTGCTTAGCAATAAGAAATTCAAGTGTCAAGAGAAACTGCAGTGCATTTTCTTATCCAAAAATGCATTGTCCTGTGTAGTCAAGAGATTCACTATGTTCTCATATTGTTGCTGAAGAGGATGGTCTTTTGAATTACTTTTCAAATTCTAGCTCTTCTCTGTAGCTGGCGTATTCATATTGTCTGAATTCTAAAGGGAAATAGCTCTTAAATTGGAGTATGCGTAAGAATCACTTGAGTAGTTTACTAAAAAGGTAGATGCCTGACTCCCACTCCTAGTCACTGGGGCTGAAGAACCTGCATTCTTAATACATGGTACAGAAGGTTCTGATCTGGGGGATCCATAGAGTTGCCTTGAGTGTTACCACCTGGGTGCCATGCTCAGTTATCAAAAGCCTTATTGGTACATGTGTCCCCTTTACAAGCCAAGCCCTAGCCGCTGTTTTTAGAACGGCACTTGAACCTGCCATATAAATTAAAGGCATAATGATAATACTTATAAATAATAATTATTTTTGACTTACAGCAATTTTCTGATTTATACAAACAGCATGGAAGGAGCATGAACTTAGCAGTCAGAAAGGCCTGGGTGTGGATCTTTCAGCTTCCTCTGCTTCTTGGGCAGGTTGTTCAGCTCTGCGGCTCTGTTTCCTTATCTGTCAGCTGTCAAATGGGAGCAGTATTACTCACTTCACTGAGAGAGAGGGGTGGTGAGGATAGAATAAAGTGGCTTATGTAAACACCCTGCACTATGTGTGGCATTTAGTAGATGCCAATAAATATCACTTGTCTTCTTTCTTCTAAGAAGCAGGAATTAACTTTAACACAAGGACTTAAAGCAGATATTTTTAAGGAAAACTTTTTTTTTTTTTTTTTTGAGACAAAGTCTCGCTCTTGTCCCCCAGGCTGGAGTGCAATGGTGCGATCTCGGCTCACTGCAACCTCTGCCTCCTGGGTTCAAGCGATTCTCCTGCCTCAGCCTCCTGAGTAGCTGGGATTACAGGCGCCTGTCACCACGCCCGGCTAATTTTGTATTTTTAGTAGAGACGGGGTTTCACCATGTTGGCCAGGCTGGTCTCGAACTCCCGACCTCAGGTGATCCGCCCACCTCAGCCTCCCAAAGTGCTGGGATTACAGGCATGAGCCACCGTGCCTGGCCAAGGAAAACTTTTTTTTTTTTTTTATGTGCAAGGGATAGGTTTTTTGGCCTTCACACACATCACTTTAAAAGTCAGTCATTATTTACAGATCTTGAGAGCATGTCCCTCCTGAATTCCTTTCGATAATAATTGAGTTATGTTGTAAATACAGGTTTTCAAGAGAGATCCCAGGAGGTAGATAAGGAATTGCAGGTGAATTGCAACCTTGGTATCTTTGTGGCCATTCCCAGGGTCCATTGCAGAGAACACAGATCAGGTGTTCAACCTGAAACTACACCTGCTCCTAGTCAGAATCTCATAAGAAGAACCTTGTTTCTCAGAAGTTAGCTAGTAATGGATTATTTGGACTATCTTGTTCAAACTCTTGCCAGGCAAAATGAGAACACTGCTGAGGTCTGAGAGAAACAGTGAACTATTATATTGTGGTATACAGCGAGCTCCTTGTTGTAAGGTGTTTTCTAAACTGAGTTTCAGCAATATCTGCCCACATCTACCCCCTGCTCAACCTGGTTTTACCTTTGGACAGAAAATCATCTTTGTGTTGGTTGATTAATTTTAGGTTCAATGTTCTTGTCCCATATAACGCTCATGTCATTCCTTAAGGAGTATGTTTTTATATATCACCATGTTCCTCCTTCTGAGGCCCCACATCAAAAAAGGAATTTGGTAGCAAACACTGCCTATCTGCATTCTCTGGCTGGAGAAACTGCAAGTTAAATGAAGACTCTTGGTGAGCTCAAAGCCACAAGTGTCCCCTCACTGCCTTCTCTCCGGGCCTTTGTAAAGGGGAGGCTGTACATCCCAGTCCCAGGGCTGGGCAGTCACAATAACTTCTAGTCTCTGAAGGCCACACTGGAAACTAAGAGTATTCTTTTAGTATTCTCTTAGTATCCTTGTAAGCCCCATCATGTGATGGTAGGGTCTGAAAAGACCGTATGAATTCCCTGGGCCAATCCCGTTTGTTTTATGGGCAAGGAAACTGAGGTTCAGAGAGATCTATGTCGTTCCTAGTTTATTTTTTAAAAATTTTCTGCCTGCAGTGTGTGTATCAGACACTATGCACATAATGGGAGGCTAATCATAGGCCCGTAACAGGTTAGATGAGTTGCCATTTATGATCAGGAATGACCCTCTGGTAAAGCAGTTAGAAACTGTCCAGCACATACTAATTAATAAGTAAAGAAACATTTACTGAGCACCTTTGGTGCATGAACATTCTGCTACGTCCCAAGAAGCTGGGAGAAGGAGGGAGAAATACAACTGGTGAGACAAAAAGGATAAACTTTAAGAAATGGTCCCCATCTTCAAGGACTTACAGTGCACAGTGAACTCCTTCTGAAGGTGCCTTCTAAATCAAGATAAAGACATATAACAAATCCACATTACAAAATATTGAACTAAGCAAGATTGTGTATTCAATAGTTCAATGATGTCATACTAGAGAAATTTGGGAGGAAGGGAGAAGACAGCAGGCTCCATTGAGGAACATGCCTGGTGTTTTCTCCCCTGGACTGTCAAAGCCACAACTGTCTCAACTGTCTTATGGGTCTTTGTGTCTCCAAGATTATGGCTTGGAGGGACTGCTCCGTTCACACTGTCGAATCAATCTCTGTGCCTCATTTGACACCAAAATTACAGAGATACCGTGATGACCCCTTTTGCAGGAATGCTCTCTACTCACCTGGATCTTTTGTTGATTTTCTTTCAGTGGCCCACCCTCAGGACCCACACCACCCATCAGAGAAGCCTGTCATTCACTGCCATAAATGTGGGGAGCCTTGCAAGGGTGAAGTGCTTCGGGTCCAGACCAAACATTTCCACATCAAGTGTTTCACCTGCAAAGGTATGGTGCCTCCAGCTTCGTGGCTCAGTGGCATGCCACGGTCGGGGCTTGCCTTGGGTCCAGCCCATCCCCTTAACTCCACATCGGGTCATTGGATGATAAGCGAATGCCCTCAGAAGCCCTGACATCATTTACTGCCAGTTTGGGATTCAGTTAGACTCTAGGGTGAGAATGAGTCCTGCTAAAACCAGTGATTCATGGGCCTTTGGGTGCTCACTGAGGCCCCTTCTCCTGGAAGAAGGGACTAACACTGAGAACGAGCAGTAAAAAGGCCAGGCGCGGTGGCTCACACCTATCATCCAAGCACTTTGGGAGGCTGAGGCGGGTGGATCGCCTGAGGTCAGGAGTTCAAGACCAGCCTGGCCAACATAGTGAAACTCCGTCTTTACTAAAAATAAAAAAATTAACTGGGTGCGGTGGCGGGCGCCTGTAATCCCAGCTACTCTGAAGGCTGAGGCAGGAGAATCACTTGAACCTGGGAGGTGGAGGTTGCAGTGAGCCGAGATTGTGCCATTGCACTCCAGCCTGAGCAACAAGAGTGAGACTCCATCTTAAAAAAAAAAAAAAAAGAAAGAGCAGTAAAAATAAAGTTCTGTGGTTTTTGTCTTATTTTTCTTTTTCTCTGAAATGAGGAACTCCTGCTACAAAGTAGCTTGTCCTAATATCCATTAGTTATAGGAGGCCTGGAAAACTTGCAAGATTGGGTGCCAAGTCACTGGCTTCTGTGTGTGTGTGTGTGTGTGTGTGTGTGTGTTGAGATGTGAGAATTAAGCAGGAACACTTGGAAGACTTCTAAGCAGAAGAAGACCTCCCATCCAAGAAGCTACCAGTTTGGTGTTGATTTCCATTAACAAGCCTACCTTTTGGGGTTTACAAAGATTGGCATCTTTGTACGAAATATACCGACCTGTTATTTCAGAGCCAGGGCATGGCCAACTGGGGAAAAACAGGAAGAAGAATGGTTTTGTGTGTTTGTTTGATAAATAGGTTACTTGGGCTGAGGGCATGTCCGGGTAGCTCAAGATGGGGTTCAAGGATGTCAGAGAAGGAAGGGAGGTGAGACTCGGAGTGCACTCTGTAGATTTACTCTGTGCCCTGCACGGGGTAAGCACCCTCATTCCTATGCCCTGCCTGTGGTAAGCACCTTCATTTCTGGAAACTGGGTTTCATTTTGAGTGTCATACGTCACAAAGACTTAGCATTGTCATCCTAAGCCATCTATCCATGGCCACGGGGGCTCTCGGGTAGGTTCCAGTCTTCCTAGTGACCACAAAATACATGAATAAAGGAGGAGGGAGTGCTTTCCTGGAGTCCACAGCTGTTCCTTACACTGAGAGTAAAGTTTTCAGGCGAAAGAACACTAGCATGTGTAGCTAGGGTAAGA
Organism: Symphalangus syndactylus; assembly: GCF_028878055.3. Classification (NCBI taxonomy): domain Eukaryota; kingdom Metazoa; phylum Chordata; class Mammalia; order Primates; family Hylobatidae; genus Symphalangus; species Symphalangus syndactylus. The sequence goes on from NC_072424.2 coordinate 23,859,984, forward strand.
AGGTGGAAGGAGTGGAGGGCATGAGCTTGACTCCCACAAATGAGTTCAATGCTCAACGCATGACATGCATTACAAATGCTGTGTCCACATCTCAGGCAGCGATTATTTAATCCTCCTGAAAACCTCTGTGAGTAAGTATGATAAAGCCCAGTTTTCACCCAACCCAAGATGGCCATGAGGAAATATCAAGGTCACACCCAGGGTGCTGGGCTGTCACGCTGGGTGGCTTGAGTCCTGCCTTGCCATTAAGCAGCTGTCTGATTGTGGACAAATTACTTGTCTCTCTGTGGCTCAGTGTCCTTATCTGTAAAATAAAGAGACTAGACCATATGAAACTTGTATCATCCCAGGTCTGAAGTTTGCAGATTCCATATACCAGATAAGTGTATATTAATATAGAACGCAATTAGAGCTTCTCAGGGGTATGTCAGAGAAAAAATGTTTTCTAGTTATATCCAGTTTAGCTAACTTGAAGTCAGCATTGTATTTTTATTTTTCCTCATAAATTTATTGAGACATGACTCAAAGGATAGATTTGGTATGAAATAAATACAATCCATAAATGACTGTAGCCGCATATATTTTTTATTTTATTTATTCTATTTTATTATTTGTTTGTTTATTTGAGATGGAGTCCTACTCTATTGCCAGGCTGGAGTGCAGTGGTGTGATCTCAGCTCACTGCAACCTCCACCTCCTAGGTTCAAGCAATTCTCCTGGCTTGGCCTCCCAAGTAGCTGGGATTACAGGTACCTGCCACCATGCCCAGCTAATTTTTGTGTGTGTGTGTGTGTGTGTGTTTTAGCAGAGATGGGGTTTCATCATGTTGGCCAGGCTGGTCTCAGACTCCTAATCTCAAGGGATTCTCCTACCTCAGCCTCCCAAAGTGCTGGGATTACAGGCGTGAGCCACTGCGCCAGGCTCTCTCTATATTTTATATTTCTACTTTGAAAGTATGAAGTAGTAGACTCAGATCTGGGCACTCACTGTTCAACACATCAAGGTATTTGAATAGACATTCATTTATCCCCTGTGGGGTGAAAGCTCCTTGCTTTTTTTCCCTTTTAGTTTAATTCTATGGACCAAATATAAATTCCTCATCTTGGAAAGTTGTATAATATATCTTGTTTCATGCTATAAATGTGTTCTTGAAAAGTCGAGTTTTTATTTAAATTCTATTTTAAGAATATTTGCTATCTGTAGGAATTATTTTTCAATTTAACAAAATGTTACTAAAATAAATGAGTCATCTATCCTTATAAATTTAGATTTTCTCACACTTAATCTGGCAGTGGCTACTATCTTGTGTCCCAGCATTCTGGAATCACCCTTTTCTTTAATATCTGAAGAAAGTGGTTTAGGTTCCCCATGCCTTATACCATAGGGAGTCCGTGACTTTTCCCAAGATTCTAGAACAGCACTGTCATCACTGCTATAACTGTGGGGAGCCTTGCCAGGGTGAAGTGCTTCAGGTAGAAATATCATGCAAGCTAGCACACGTTTACCTGTGTGACAAACCTGCACATCCTACACGTGCACTCCAAAACTTAAAAAATAAATTTAAAAAAATGCAAGCTACTTGTATAATTCTAAATATTCTAATAGCCATATTGAAAAGGTTAAAAGGGAAAGGTGTAGTTAATTTTCATTAAAATATTTTATTTAACCCTATCCAAAATATTATCAACAAGTAATATAAAAAGTATTGAGATACTTGACATTCTTTTTTTTATACTACTTTAACACATCTCAATTTAGACTAGACACATTTCTTTTTTTGTTTGTTTTTGTTTTTGTTTTGTTTTGTTTTGTTTGATACAGAGTCTCACTCTGTTGCCAGGCTGAAGTGCAATGGCATGATCTCAGCTCACTGCAACCTCCGCCTTCCGGGTTCAAGGGATTCTCCTGCTTCAGCCTCCTGAGTAGCTGGGACTATAGGTGTGCGCCTCCACACCCAGCTAATTTTTGTATTTTTTTTTAGTAGAGACGAGTTTTCACCATGTTGGCCAGGATGGTCTCTATCTCTTAACCTTGTGATCTGCCTGCCTTGGCCTCCCAAAGCACGGGGATACAGGCATGAACCACTGCACCCGGCCGCACGTTTCCCTTTTTTTTTTTTTTTTTTTGAGATGGAGTTTCACTCTTGTCGCCCGGACTGGAGTGTCGGGGAGTGATCTTGGCTCACTGCAACCTCTGCCTTCCAGGTTCAAAGGATTCTCCTATCTCAGCCTCCTGAGTAGCTGGAGTTACAGGGTTGTGTCACCACACCCAGCTAATTTTTTTTGTATTATTTGTAGACACGGGGTTTTACCATGTTGACCAGGCTGGTCTTGAACTCCTGACCTCAGGTGATCCACCCACCTTGGCCTCCCAAAGTGCTGGGATTACAGGGGTGAGCCACCGCGCCTGGCCTGGACTAGACACATTTCAAATGGTCAGTAGCCACATGTGGTTAGTGGCTACTGTATTGGACAGCACAGTTCTAAAGATTCCTTGAGGCGTGCATTCCTGTGGTTCCCTCACTCCAAATTCTTGCCAGTGTCAAAGTCTTGGTCTCCTCCTGTGAGTGCTGTGCCTTTTTCATCGCTTCATCCCACACATTTTTCTTCTCTCTCCTCTTACATAGTACCACTACCCCAAGGCAGCTGTTTTCAGCAGACTTACTGAAGGTCTGGGCTAATGGTGGGAGGTCACAGCACAGAATAGACACCAACTGCCCTCGTATTCTCAGGCCATCTCCGACACCAGACATTTCTCATTAGCTAGAGCCTTTTCTTTTCTTTTCATTTATTTTCTTTTCGTTTTTCTTTTCTTTCTTTCTTTCCTTTCCGTTTCTTCCCTTCTCATTCCATTCTATTTCTTTCCTTTTCCTTCCTTCCTTTCCCTTCCCTTCCCTTCCCTTCCCGTCCCTTCTTTTCTTTTCTTTCATTCTTTCCTTCTTTCATTTCTTTCCTTCATTCTAGAGAGGTTTTAGGTTTATGGGAAAATTGATCAGAAAGTACAAGCCAGGGCCATTTTTCAGACTTATTCCAAACCTCATTCTGCACCATCTTGACAGGACTTGCTCTCTCTACAAAGACCCTTCTCTGTCCATCCTGATCAGATCAGCACTCTGAATTTCCTTAGTGTCTTTACTTTTTATAAGTCCCAGCAGCAATAGCAGTCTTTTACCTGAGGAATGCTGTCTTCCTCCTAGCCCGAGTGACCCAATTGCAGCCAAGTCCTAAAACAACAGTTTCGTTTTCTTCCTGTTTCACCTAGAGTGGCGATGTTCAGGTACTGAGCTGATGTCCTGGGACAGAGGATTTTGGGTGGGGAGCATGTGCCAAAACAAGCCCGGGATTTTGGTCAAGACCTGGCTGAGTGCACAGGGGGCACATTCCAGTTCTGACTGTGACCTCGAGTCCAGCCAAGCTTTCTCCCTGGAATTCCCTTCCCTCCCTCCCACCTGCCTCTCCTTCACATGTATACCTTGTCGACAAAGCCTTCTATTTCTTGAGTGGGGGCAGAGGTTGATTTCCCCTAGAAAGAAAGGCCAAAGATGTAAATGCGTTTGGGAATGAAAAGCAAGGATGAACTCTTTTTGCTAAAAATAGGTTTTGAAAACAAGGAGAAAGGGGACACTGAACATTTTACACAAGAGCTAAACAAATTTGAAGGTGGGAAAGGGTTGCAATGGAGGAGTTAGAGTTGATAGCACAAACTTAGATCGGTTTCAGACCCCATGACTTCACAGGTTTAGCTGTGACAAGGTAGGGATTGGTGAGCAGAAATTGTGTTGGTGAACTCGTGTCACTTTCTAAAATGCCTGACATTGTGGGATCTGATTGTCCATGAGTTACTCATCCATTTACTACTGTTGTATTTTGTGATGGAGGGGGTCTCGCTGTGTTGCCCAGGCTGGTCTCAAACTCCTGAGCTCAAGTGATCCTGAGTAGATGGGAATACAGGCATGTGTCACCACGCCAGGCCCATTTACTAAATGTTAATTGAACACATACTCCATGCAGGACATTGTGCTAAGTGCTAATAATAGAGACAGCATACCAGGTTGTCAACGAACTCCTGGGGTATTAGAAGAGACATATAAGTAAGCAACATTTATGAGACCAAGTAGTAAGTCCTGTGATGGAGAGGTGCATAGCATGCAGGCCGGGAGGGCCACAGGGGAGTTAGAATGGAGATGGGGAGAGCCACAGGTGGGAATAGTGTAAGGTAGTAGCAGGTGCAATAGAAAATAGAAGATTTAAGAGACAAAGTTAGGGTTGATAGAATTTGATGACTGACTGAATGGGAGCAGTGAAGAGGGATTCATGTGTCCAGCTGAGCTGCCTGGGTAGATAGATGGAGTTGCCACCAACTAAGAAAATACAGAAGCACCTTGCAGGGCAGTGCTGGAGAAAGATGAGTTCAGTTTGGGGTATATTGAGGTTGAGTAACATGGTACATCCAGAGTCCAGTAGGGCTCTGAGATAGTGGTCTATGTTGGGAAGAAGAATTCGGAAGCCTTTGGCATGTGGATAATGGCTGAAGCTATATAACTGTGTGTGAAATTTCCCTGGGAAAGAGCAAAAGGCAGGAACTGAATACTGGAAGATGCCAGCATCTGAAGGAAGGAGAACCTAATTCCCACTTGTCACCTCAGAAAATGTACCCAGGTGGTAATGAGATGAAGAAAGCGGTTTAATTGATGGATGGATTCTGTAATTAAATGAAAAGCAGATCCCAAAAGCTTATGGTATTTCTTATAATAACCCAGTGGGAGTAGAACATGGCTGCAGGGTTCTGAGTGGAGCTATTCTATCTTCAGTATTCAGTCGCTTTGTTTTGCATCCTTGTCCATTATAGCCTTCATCCCACTAACTTAAAGGAGTTGTTTTAATGTGATCTGTTCATTCTGTCATATCGTTCCAGTGATAGGTTTTTAATGTTTTACTTTGTCTGTATCATGGTTGTATTTTATACTGTATTAGAGAATAAGAAACCTGAAAACAAAAGGGAAGCATTCATCTCTATTTGGATTTGAATGTGTTGGTATTTGTGCAGATTCTTCTCTAGGGGAATTGCTTCTAACAAAGGACAAATTAGCACTGTCTGGCATTTCTAAGTGTCTCTTTAAATGTGAATTATAGTTCATTTTAAGTATACATATTATATATTTTGTTCATTATTTTGGTCTATAATTCATTATAACTATTGTCATTTATCATGAGCATTTTTTAGGGTAAGGACCAAGATCTATTTTTTTTTTTTTTTTTTTTTTTGCCAGAAAGTTCTAGACCATTTAGAAAAGACCAAGGACCAAGGAGACTGCCCAGAGAATCAAGAAGATTGTTCAGCCAAATTGTCTGTTTTCAGTGATCCTTTCCTGGGCTGTCCCATATATAAAATCAACTACTCCCTATATCACATGTCCCTGCCTTATCTTTTTTCTTTTGCATCATTTAATACATTGTATTAATTTATCTTCACCTCCTACTAGAGAGTAAGCTCTTTGAGGGCAGAGATTTTTGTCTGTTTTATTCACTATAAAGCCAGTGCCTAGAACAATGCCTGACATGGCAGGTACTCATAAGGTGAATGAATGAATGAATGAATGAACAATAACCATATGTTTATTTAGAACTTCGTTATTCATAAATTTGTTTTGTTTTGTTTTGTTTTGTTTTGAGACAGAGTCTCACTCTGTTGCCCAGGCTGGAGTGCAGTGGCACAATCTTGGCTCACTGCAACCTCCACCTCCCAGGTTCGAATGATTCCCCTGCCTCAGCCTCCCTAATAGCTGGGATTACAGGCACTCACCACCATGCCCAGCTAATTTTTGTATTTTTAGTAGAGATGGGGTTTCACCATGTTGGCCAGGCTGGTCTGAAACTCCTGACCTCAGGTGATCCACCTGGCTCTGCCTCCCAAAGGGCTGTGATTACAGGTATGGGCCACGGCACCCAGCCTGGTAAATGTTTTTAATGGCATAGCTAGTTACAAAGATTTATCAGTTACTTTACTATAATGTGTGTCTTCAAATGGCTACTAGACAGTAACATTATCTTCTGAAAAGAAAGAGTGCGAGTAAAGATATCTATCACAGATGACTGAGCTACAAGCCTGCCTGGCAGATACCACAGGTAAGGAAACATATGCTCAGGCAGTTCTTGGTTAAACTGTTGCTGCTGCTTAGTTTCACTCTGGTTTAGACCCTTAGCTTTCTCATCTGGGCTCACAGAGGCAGACTGGATATGGGTTATTTTGGGGCAAAACTAGAAAACTGATAAAACACCAGAAAAATAGAAGTAGTTTCTTGCATTCTCCAAAAGCAGAGCTCAGCATTTTATTACCTATCTAGAGAATCTCAGTCATTCACAAACTGATTAAAAGGCAGGTTAACCAAAATGAGAGAAACATAAGTGTGATATAAATGTGCTCCCTTCTTATTGCAAGTGGGAACCCACTTTCATACTGTCTTTGTTTAGTGAAGGATGATCCTGAGTATTTTATTTTTTGAATTTGTTGCCATGTTGAAGTGTTACCTGGTCAAATAAATATAATTTAGTTTTTAAAACATTTAGGTTTTGAATTCCAAACTGGAACAGGGTAAGGTCTTGTAATCTTTCCAAAATACACTGCTTACTGATTTTGACTCTTGTTGGGAGATAATTATCCATGAGTCTCTTGTGAGCTGAGGTGCTGATAACTTTTTGTTTTGAATTATCTTTTCAAGGACATTTGCACAACAAACAACCCTGGAAGATAGAAATAGTTTTTCCCTCCAGAGTCAAGGGCAGATTTGTTTGCTGTCTAGTACAATAAAGATAATGTCTGCCTCTGGAGGAAGTATTGGGCAGATTTTCTTGCAACTCATTATACAAGAGTGGGGCTTCCTAAGCTCAGGGTTCCTCAGCTCTTATACAAACCCACTGAGAGTGCAGCATCCAGCTAGCCTACTAATGTTGCCCCAAGGGATGTGGGGAGCATGGAGAAACCAGTAACAAATACAAAACTCATGCTGCCCGCTGTGCTGTGAGTCTTTTGTTTCTGATCCAGGAGTTTCATGTCTTCTGCCAGTATCCATTATACTGGAGCAGGTGAGCTTGTTAGCTTGCAAGTAGGGTAAAATCTCAGATTCTTTACAGTTCTTGACAACTCTAAGGTCCTGTCTATGAATGCTTATTTCTTGAGGAAAGGCATGCTAAAGTTCACCCAGCTTTGTCAAGGAAAAACAAATTATCTAAGAAAACGATTAGTACAACCATGGTTGTGAGAGAGTTTGTACTATAGAAGGAAGAAATTTGAAATTTTCATCAATCATTTTTAAAATAAGCATTTCACCACTTATATTGCTGGTTCTTCTTATCTCCTGGCCTTGAACCATTGAGTGCCCCATGCTCAGACCTCTTCTCCCTGTCTACTTTCTAGTGACCTCATCCAGTCTCATGGTTTAAACACCATCTGTTCCCTGACAATTCCCAAGTCTGTACTTCTCCTCTGCAGTCCAGACTAGTATCTTCAACAGCCTTCTCAGCATTTCCAGTAGACATCTCAAATCAAACTCTCCTGATTAGCCCCATACCCACCCCCAACCTTCTTCTCCAGCCTTCTAATTTCAGCAGATATCAAGACTTTCCTTCCACTTGCTCAGGTTAAGAGCCTTGGAGTCATTCTTAACTTCTCTTTTAATCTCATGTGCCACAAATAATCTATCAACAAGACCTGATGGCCCCATCTTCATAGTGTGTACAAAATCTGACCATTTATCTTTATCCCAAAGATAACCACCCTGGTCCAAGCCACCATTACCTCTTGCCTGGATTAAGAATTTTAGTGGGTCTCTCTGCATCTGCCTTTACCCGCAGTCCCACCCCACTTCTCCCTCAGTTTATTTTCAATGCAACAGCTAAGATGATCCTTAAAAAAAGGTCAGATCCTGTCACCTTTCCCAAGAACTTCTCATCTTTTGGAATGAAATCCACAGACCTCAATTTGACCTTCAAATCCCCTCTCCACTGTTACTCTTTGAGCTCGTCTCCCTCCATTTTCTTCCTGGTTCACTCTGCTGAATTCTGCTGTCCTTCCTCAACGTTCTTAAACAAACCAAGTACCAAATAGCCTTAGGACCTTTGCACTTACTATTTCTTTGCCTTGACAAGCTCTTCACTTGAATATGTGTGCCTGGTGCCCTCCCATACCTCCTTTGGGTCTCTTCTCAAATGTCACTTATCAATAAGGCCATCCTTGACACCATCTGATATGTATATGCGTATATATCTGTGCATATGCATGCACATATATATGTATTTATATATTATATAAGTTATGTATGGTTTATTTGTTTATTGCCTGTGTCCTCTGACAAGAATGTAGGTACCAGTGGGGCAGGAAGTTTGTACTAGCAATTCTTAGGAAAATAGTCTAACTTATAGTAGGCACTCAATAATATTTATTGACTTGAATGATTGAGATGTTTATCATTGAATGATATATGGGTTGAATATCCTCGATCCCAAAACTTCAAATTTGAAATGCTCCAAAACTCTAAAACTTTTTGAGAGCTAACAGGACACCCAAAGGAAGTGCTCATGGGAGCGTTTTGGATGTCAGATATTTGAATTAAGGATGCTCAACCAGAAAGTATATAATGCAGATATTCCAAAATCTGAAAAAAATCCAAAGTTTGAAATACTTCTGGTCTCAGGCATTTCAGATAAGAGATGCCATCTGTACTATTTATAGATAGTTATTTACAAATTATTAAATTATTTACAAATTAATAAATTATTAAATCCAGGTCACTAAGACTTGGTTTCAGTTAATATTTTTGTTAAGTATGAGAAGGAAGAATTTTTTTTTTTGTGGTTCCCAGACACAGCATTTTTCACACAGTGAGAAAGTATTCTCTCTTTAATCCTTTTTTTATCCTTCTAATTTCATGAAGCAGAATATCTTTATAACAAAGATAGAATAGCTTTCAGGCCCAGGGATTTTATCAGACAATGGTATCAAAGCTCAAATTTAATTATACCACTTAATATATATTTTTACAGATTATATATAGAGGACATGATAACTGGCTATTGACTTACGACAGTGGTATATATTTGCCTTTTTAAATAGTCATATTTAATAAAGGTAAACTGATTTTTTTAAATTAAGGAAATAGAATAGGTAGATAAAAACTATGGCAAATAATAGTGAGGGTGGTATCTGAGTGAAATTGGAAAATTCCAAGAAACGCCCATCCTGATGGCATGCTTGAATTTGCATCTGAAGTGATGAGGTCATTTTCAATGTAGTCTTCAGAGTCAACTTTACCATATTATAGCCATGACATCTATTGAGAAGTAGAAAAACTGCACTTACCTAAATATAGTCAAACAGTTGAACTATTAGGGTGAGATTGGTCTGTCACTAATTAGATTGAATGAGTGAAATTTGTATTGTAATTTGAAAAGTATGATGTAAGAGTTGACTCTATTTTGGCCATGATTTTCTTCCATTTAATCTGAGAAGGGATTTTGATAATGTCTAGAGAGGTATTCTAGACCAAGTGGGAGGTAGAGGACAATAAGAGGGTTCCTTGATAAGATCAACCAAGACCAAATGAAATAAGCACCTTAAAATTTTTTTGTCCATATTAAACCCATGCAGAAGGGCTTGGAGTGGCCTTTCTCTGTGATGGATGTGTCATTTGGGGGTACCTTCAAGGTGTCTTCTTCATCCTTTCCCTGTAGGTCCCCATTGTCCCACTATCTGCCATGAAGAGCCTGGGCAGGGCATGGGGTGGATCTCACTTTCCTTCCAGGAGATAGTATTTACAATGTACTTCAGAACCAGTGACAGCCTTTCTGCTATGCCTGCAGAACTAAAACTAACTAAAACCCTGGGTTTCTCGTTATTTACATCACAAGTAGCAGAACCTTTAGTGAGAAGAATGGAGAACCTCATAGATATCATGTATCAGGAAATACTGTATATACAATTTAAAAGCTAAATGGAGAGGGGTTAAACTTCTAAAACTCTTTAGTACAGAGTTCATAAAGTGTGGACCAAGAAGAACCTAACCCAGAGTGACCCAGATGCTGATTAATGATTCACATTCCTGACCTCTCACCTCCACTCTCACAGTCAGCATCTCCGTGGTTGGGGTCTAGCATTTTCAACCACCTTCTTAAGTAAGTACATCTTATGTCACTCAACAATGGGGGTATGTTCTAAGAGACACATCATTAGGTCATTCCATTGTGTGTGAACATCATAGAGTGTACCTCCACAAACCTAGCTGTATAGCCTACTGCATAGCTAGGCCATATGGTATAGCCTATTACTGCTAGGCTATGAAGCTGTATAGCATGTTACTGGACTGAATTTTGCAGGCAATTGTAACCCAATGGTAAGTATTTGTGTATCTAAACATATCTAAATATAGATCAGGTATAGTAAAAATATGGTATAAAAACTGAAAATGGTACACCAGTATAGGGCACTTACCATGAATGGAGCTTACAGGGCTAAAGTTGCTCTGTGTGAGTCAGTGAGTGAGTGGAGAGTGACTGTGAAGGCCTAGGACATTACTGTACACTACTGTAGACTTTATCAACACTGTACACATAGACTATGCTACATTTATATATAATGTTTTTCTTTACTAATAAATTAACCTTAGCTCCCTGTAATTTTTACTTTATAAACTTTATTTTTAAAAACTTTTTGACTCTTTTGTAAAACATTTAGCTTAAAACAAACTCTAAAAAAAAGAAAAAAGAAAGAGCTACGCATGGTGGCACATATTTGTTGTCCCACCTACTCAGGAGGCTGAGGCAGGAGGATCAAGTGAGCCCAGTAGTTCAAGGCTGTAATGGACTATGATCGCACCTGTGATTAGCCACTGCACTCCAGCCTGGTCAACATACCAAGTCCCTCTCTCTCTCTCTCTGTTTTTGAGACAGAGTCTCACTCTATTGCCCAGGCTAGAGTGCAGTGGTGTGATCTGGGCTCACTGCAATCTCTGCCTCCCAGGTTCAAGTAATTCTCATGCCTCAGCCTCCCAAGTAGCTGGGATTACAGGCGTGCACCACCATGCCTAGCTAATTTTTGTATTTTTAGGAGAGACGGGTTTCACCATGCTGGCCAGGCCAGTCTCAAACTCCTGACCTCAGGTGATCTACCTGCCTCAGCCTCCCACAGTGCTGGGATTACAGGCATGAGCCACTGTGCCCAGCAAAGACCCTGTCTCTTAAAAAAAAAAAAAAAAATCACAGACAAAAACATACACACACATTGTACAGCTATACAAAATTTTTTTTTTAATATCCTTGTTCTATAAGCTTTTCTCTATCTTTAAAATTTGTGTTTTTAAAACTTTTAAAACTTTTTTTTTGTTAAACTAAGACATAAATGTACACATTATCCTAGGCCAAGACGTCACTAGGTGATAGGAATTTTTCAGCTCCATTATAATCTTATGAGACCACCATCGTATATACATACAATCTGTTGTTGACTGAAATATCATTATGCAGTGCATAAATTAAATATACCAAGTTTGAGAACCACTGCTTTGTTGGACATAGGATAGGAAGTTTCTAGCTTGAATTGGTAGTGGAGTGATGGAGGGGGAAAATATATAGGTCCACGAAAAGGACAAAAGAAAGAGTATTTCAGGCCAGATGCGGTGACTCATGCCTGTAATCCCGATACTTTGGAAGGCCGAGACGGGCAGATCACTTGAGGTCAGGATTTTGAGACCATCCTGGCCAACGTGATGAAACCCCATCTCTACTAAAAATACAAACAAATTAGCCAGGTGTGGTGGTGCACGCCTGTATTCCCAGCTACTCGGGAGGTGGAGGTTGCAGTGAGCTGAGATCGCACCATTGCACTCCAGCCTGGGAGACAGAGCAAGACTCCGTCTCAAAAAAAAAAAAAAAAAAAAGAAGAAGAAGAAGAGTATTTCAGCTACCTGTTCAGTTCCATCTAGATAAAGGTTCTCTGATCATGGCCTTTGTGGCCTAGGAAATTCCCTGGAATTGGGCTTTTTTTCAAAACAGCCTCATTAAATGTAGAATGTAGGTAGGAGACACTCAACTAAAGAATAGACAGAAGAACTCATGCTCTACCCTTACCTGACTGGCAATGGGGAGATGGGAAACGTCCTGGTACCCAGGTGTGCCCTGTGATTCTGAGGAGGAGCAAAGGAGCAAGAGTGAGAAACTCCCTATCGTACAATTTTTCTGCACCCAGAAGTTCAAAGCTGAAAATTGAAACCAAATGAACTTCAATGATGAAAACCCTGGTTAAGCTAGGGGCATAGCATAAATTCTGAGTGCTCAGGCACTCGAAAATAAGTTATACATAATCAAATTACATACAGACGTGATCTCTGCCTTCATAGGGATATTAATCAGACATTCAAATGGTCATAGAAATATGATGAGTTGAAAGGTATATATGACACGGTACCTATCCCTGAAGAACCTGTGAGCTGGAGAGCAAGGTGCTTACTAGCGGAAGCGTAGCTGGTAGCAGGACAGGTGCGGTGAGCAGTTCAGACGCCAGGTGCCAGTGATTCAGAGACCACTTAGAGCTCAGTCTCATTGGTCTGGGGATGTTGCCAAGGAGGAAACAAGATTTGAACATAAACCTCCAGAAAACTGAATAGCCTTCCCAGGACTAAAGAGGGGAGCATGGTAGGCGTAGTCAGGTGTGGGGGCTGCCTTGTTCAAGGCAGTGGGTGGTGAGGACACAGGTGTAGCTAGAGTTGACAGTTACCTTAATTTGAGCAAGCAAACTTTCTACTAGAAATAAACGGAACTGTGATGCTCCTATTGTCATTGAAAAGATGGTATTTAAAACATTAATTAGAATAACTTTATTCCCTTTCAAAAATTGAAGTAGTTTTATCTGTTATTATAGCCATATTATTTTAAAGAGAATTCTGAACACTGGGCGTCTGTGGAAAATTTTTAAAAAATCAGATCATGTAAGCTCTTCTTTCAGGGTAGCATCGGCAGAAATCCTTATGTAGAATAGAATGATATTTTGATAGAGTCTGTTACCACTTAGCAGTGTGAGTCTTAACTATGTGTTAGAGGGTGTGGGAAATGATACCTTTTGATGCTTCTTTAATCCCTTGCTCCTCTATCTGTGATTTTCAATCCATCAAGACAGCCCATAAACATCAAAAGTATTGTTACAGTGTTAATCTAAAGCTATTATAAAATTCAGATTACAACAATGAGTTGGAGTAAATTTTTCAAGAATTAGCCTTTTTAAAAGATTGTTCTCACTCATAGGTGGGAATTGAACAATGAGAACTCATGGACACAGGAAGGGGAACATCACACTTGGGGGACTGTTTTGGGGTTGGGGGAGGGGGGAGGGACAGCATTAGGAGATATACGTAATGCTAAATGACGAGTTAATGGGTGCAGGAAATCAACATGGCACGTGGATACATATGTAACAAACACATTGTGCACATGTACCCTAAAACCTAAAGTATAATAAAAAAAAATAAAAAATAAAAAAGATTGTGTTCTATGAAAGGCTTGGGAAAAACATCCCATCTCCAATAGTACTTTCAATTTTTGCCGTTTTAGGCTAAGATGTTTACCAGGTCAGGATCATTCCATGTAGGACATGTGAACTTATAAAGTGCATGGATATTTGTGCAGTAAAGTGGATGAAGATGGGGGTAGGCAGTTGAAGATACAGATTAAGGGTTTTCTGTGTTTCATTTTTTTAGGTAAAATTGTATTATCTAATTCCTAAGATATAAGAACTAACTATATATCATTTCTGAAATGGAGTTTTGGAAAGTAGTTAAAATGATGAGTTTGGACTTCCTTTCATTGCAGTGTAATCCCTGGGATTTCACCTAGATATTTAGGTCAGGAAAACAGCATGATCATATTGTCCATATCCACAAGGATGAGTGTGCTGGCTGTCCTGGATAGGTGTACCATTTATTCTATCATAAATATTTCCGAATCAAATAGAATAGCTCTCCTCAGGAGCCTGCTCTCATTTGCAGTTGCCTTCAAGGTTAGAATTTATGTAACCTACATCTCTTAGTACATGTAAAACAAATGCTTTCCCATTTTGTCCTCAGATGGAAAAGAGCTGATCATTGATTTCCTTAGAAAAACCCATGATACACTTAAAGACCATCATTACCTTGACTTCTTTTCCTTTGGTCTAATCCTATCTACTTTTTTAAAGTGCTCCTTCCCAGCCCTTTAATTATTCCTGTTGCTACCCTGTGATCCCATTCTAGTTTCTTCTCATTTACCTTAAACTATGGTGCACTTGACTAGCCACAGTCTTGTTCTCTGTAATCAGGGCCTTCTTAGTATAGCTAAACACAAAGTAGAGCATAGCCCAACGCTACACACAGCACATGTGAATGGAAATTGTCTCTTAGGTTATTGAGTTGTGGTCAATTTCAGTTGCTAAAAGAGTTGAGAAGAGCCTTAAGTGACTAGAGAAGTTGGAAGATAAGTGAAGTTTCTACCTTGGCACCACTATTTTGATGCCAATTAGGTAGTTTCAAGGGCAAATATGGAATTACTGGCTTAAAGTCATGCAGAATGCCCTTTACCTGATGCTATGCCAGAGGAACTTGGCTCTCAACACAGGGTCCAGACACCAGCCTGATTTAAAGTAGTATGAAATAGGGGGTTAAGAAAAATAATTGTCCATCTCTGTAAGTATTGTGGAAGACATAAAGCATAAGAAGTGGTCTTTGCCTTCAGTAAGCTTGCAGTTGAGATGAGGAGACAATCACAGTGACAGTGGATGGAGTATCACAAGAGATCATATTAAAAGCCAGATGTCAATCATTGTTCTGTGTCTCAAGGATGCAGAGCCCTGGAGGACAGGAGGAGGCTGTCAGCTTTGCCATAAGGGCGAACCTGAGAGGGGCTGGGAGCCTGGGTGAAGTTGGCATCACCATAGTGGTGAAAAGAATGTCAGTGGGGTGCTGAGGAGATTGACCGGAGTAAAGTGCTGGTGTTTGAGAAGAGTCAGATGAATGTTTGGAAGATGTGGAGGGCTTACATGCAAGATCAAAGCATTTGGCAAAGTGGAGCAGGAAAACCTGTTGATGAAAGCATCGTCTTTACCATATTAATTTGGAAGAGGTAAGCAGGGGAGATCGGGCAGGGGAGCAACTAGAGAAAAAGAGCCCATTAGGAGGGATAATAGACCCCATGCTAATGGCTTCCTGTAGTTGCTGGTAAAAAATGACATTTGTGCCTTTATTTTTTTATAAGGTCAGTTTATAGACACACATATAGCTATGGCTGGGGCTGTCTCTTGTGCCTGGAATTTATAAAAGGCAAAGATACATGACCTTTTATGTATCTTGTCATCCATGTATGTATGGTCGTGTATCTGGAGACTAAAAAAGGGAAAGGGATAGTAGAGAATGTAGACCTTAATAAAACTTACCTTTGAGTCCAAAATTCAAACGTGTGGCCTAGTTTGAAATGTAATTCCCTGGGGTTAGCAAAGTCATTCCTATTAAACATAGCCAGCCATTCATTTCTTTCTTGTGCCTATTTTCAGCCCTAATGCCTGATATTAAAGTAATCTGTGCTATGGTAGAAGACTTATTTTTCTGTTATGGGCCAAATCTTAGAAAGCAAAAAAAAATTGAGTGAGAATATTTATTTCTGGATGATATCATTGTTTCTTCAGCTGTTTATAATTAATATTGTTTTCACATGAAGTTCTACAACAAGTTAAACAACAAGCTTACTGTGCAGTCAAAGATTTTATTAATAGAGGTTTCAAAATGATTTCTTTCCAATCAAGGCTCTTTACTTAATATTGTAAATTCAAACTCTGAATTACGTACAAACTCTCGAATGCCTTGCTGTGGGGCCCATTTTATCATCTGGTTGAGCTTGTAACTATCATGTTTCCAAGAAATGATAATTGATTTTGATGTACATTTAGAAGTTAACGTGAAACACTCTTTTTTTTTTTTTTTGAGACGGAGTCTCACTCTGTCACCCAGGCTAGAGTGCAGTGGCGCAATCTCAGCTCACTGCAAGCTCTCTGTCTGCCAGGTTCATGCCATTCTCCTTCCTCAGCCTCCCGAGTAGCTGGGACTACAGGCGCCTGCCACCACACCCGGCTAATTTTTTTGTATTTTTAGTAGAGACGGGTTTTCACCATGTTAGCCAGGATGGTCTCGATCTCCTGACCTCGTGATCTACCCGCCTTGGCCTCTCAAAGTGCTGGGATTACAGGCGTGAGCCACCGTGCCCAGCCGAAGCACTCTTACAATATGTTTTTTGAGGCTTAGTATTTGCTTTCAGAACAATGCGTTAGCAAAAGATATTTCTGGTGGGAAGCTGCCCCCTCACATTATTGTTGATGAGTCTCTGCTCAGCTATTTTGAGCTCCGGGCTACAGTGGATGGTACTTTTGAGCTGCCGTGTGTGGTACTTTCAGCTACACTGCTCTGGGTTTCAGAGCAAAAATGGATTAACTCAGATCCCACACTGTAATGAAATTTTTGGTGGTTTGAGAAGACATTGTGTCATAGTCTGCTTTTGTATTCTCTAGGAAGATAGGGTGTGATGAATAGATTAACATCTTGGATGAAGTAAAACTTTAAAAAAATTTAGTTGGAGGACAGAGGCAGAGGATGGGAAGCAGTTGGTATTCACAGTGCTAATTGGGGTGAAGTGTTTGAGAGTTCTGTACCCTGCGTTTGCTCCAGCTCGGCTCTAGCACATGACAGCCTAGGAAGGTGCAGGGATGGTGTAGTCCCAGGCAGAGAGGAATAGGACTTTCTTTTCTTCTCTTTTCTTTTTTCTTAATTTTGACTTTTACTTTAGATTCAGTGGGTACATGTGCAGGTTTGCTGCATGGGTGTATTGTGTGATGCTGAAGGTTAGGGTATGATCGAAACCATCACCCAGGTAATGAGCATAGTACCCAATAGGTAGCTTTTCTACCTTTCCCTGCCTGCTTCCCCACCCTTGCATTCCCCGGTGTCCATTGTTCCCATCTTTATGTCCATATGTACCCACAGTTTAGCTCCCAATTATAAGTGAGAACATGCAGTATTTGGTTTTCTGTTTCTGCATTAGTTCGCTTAGGATAATGGACTCCAGCTACATCCATGTTGCTACGGTGGACATGATTTCATTTTCTTTTATGGCTGCATAGTATTCACCGTGTATATGTACCACATTTTCCTTATTCAATCTGCCATCGACAGGCACTTAGATAGATTCCATGTCTTTACTGTTGTAAATAGGGCTGTGATGAACAGACGAGTACATGTGTCTTTTGGTGGAACAATTTATTTTTCTTAGGCTATATCCGTGGTGATGGTATTGCTGGGTTGAATAGCAGTTCCATTTTTAGTTCTTTGAAAAGTCTCCAAACTGCTTTCTACAGTGACTTAACAAATCTACATTCCCACCAACAGTATATATATATATATATATGTGTGTGTGTGTGTGTGTGCGTGCGCGCGCGTGTGTGTGTATGTGTGTGTGTGTGTGTTCATGTGTTCCCTTTTCTCTACAGCCTTGGGGCATCTGTTTTTGTTTGTTTGTTTGTCGTTGTTTCTTTTTGACTTTTTAGTAATAGCCGTTTGGACTGATGTGATATGGTATCTTGTTGTGGTTTTGATTTGCATTTCTCTGATGATGAGTGATGTTGAGCATTTTTTCATATGTCTGTTGGCTTCTTGCATATCTTCTTTTAAGAAGACATGTTTTTTGGCCACTTTTTAATGGAGTTATTTGTTTTTTGCTTGTAGAATTAAATTCCTTATAGATTCTGTATAATAGACTTCCGCTGGATGCACAGTTTGTAAATATTTTCTCCCGTTCTGTAGGCTGTCTGTTTACTCTGTTGATAGTTTCTTTTGCTGTGCAGAAGCTCTTTAGTTTAATTAGATCCCACTTGTCAATTTTTGTTTTTGTTGTAATTGCTTTTAAGGAGTTAGTCATAAATTCTTTGCCAAGGCCGATGTCCAGAAGGGTATTTCTTATCTTTTCTTCTAGAATTTTCATAGTTTTAGGTCTTACCCTTAAGCCTTTAATCTATCTTGAGTTAATTTTTGTATATGGTGATAGGTAGGGGCCTAGTTTCATTCTTCTGCATATGGATAGCCAGTTATCCCAGCACCGTTTATTGAATAGAGTCCTTTCCTCCATTGCTTATTTTTGTCTACTTTGTTGAAGATTAGTTGGTAGTAGGTATGTAACTTTATTTCTGGGTTCTCTATTCTGTTCCATTAGTCTATGTGTCTGTTTTTGTACCCGTACCATGCTCTTTTGGTTACTGTAGCCTTGTAGTATAGTTTGAAGTCAGATAATGTGATGCTTCTAGCTTTGTTCCTTTTGCTTAGGATTGCTTTGGTTATTCAGGCTCTTTTTTGGTTCCATATGAATTTTAGAATAGATTTTTGTAATTCTATGAAAAATGATGTTGGTAGTTTCATAAGAATATCACTGAATCTGTAGATTGCTTTGGGCAGTATAGCCATTTTAACAAGTTTGATTCTTCCAATCCATGAGCATGGAATGTGTTTTTGTTTGTTGCATCATCTATGATTTCTTTCAGCAGTGTTTCATTCTCCTTGTAGACATCTTGCACCTCTTTGGTTAGATGGATTCCTAGGTGTTTTTGTGTGTGTGGCTATTGTAAATGGGATTGCATTCTTGACTTGGCTCTCAGCTTGAACTTTCTTGGTGTGTAGAAATTATACTGGTTTTTGTATATTTATTTTGTACCTGAAACTTTATTGAAATCATTTGTCAGTTCTAGGAGCCTTTTGGTGGAGTCTTCAGGGTTTTCCGGGTATAGAATCATATCAGCAGCAAAGAGAGACCGTTTGACGACTTTTTTTCCTATTTAGTTGCCTTTTATTTATTTATCTTGCCTAATTGCTCTGGCTAGGACTTCCAGCTCTATGGCATGGTGAGAGTTGGCATCGTTGTCTTGTTCCAGTTCTTAATGGAAATGCTTCCAGCTTTTGCCTGTTCAGTATGATATTGGCTGTGAGTTTGTCTTAGACAACTCCTATTATTTTGAAGTATGTGGAACAGGATTTTGGCCTAAGGGTAAATTAGTACAGCTGTAACACATGGCCCTCATCACTGGAAATGAGAAGGGTGTAAGACAGGTCCCAGAACTTTCATGGGGCAAATTCAGAAGGGTTCCTTCTTCCCTGAGAAGAGCTGACCACCTGGCAGCATGCTAGATGGGTTTTCCTAGGAAAGAGAAGAAAGGACTCACCCAAGGCTACTGGCACCCCAATTAAAATGCTCATGTTGCTCAAAACTGAATTGAAAACATTGGTCATGTTTGCTTAGCATCCCCCCTCTCTTACTGGTACAAATTGATTAAAACCTGTATGAGAGCAGTAGCACAAGAAAGAGATGTTCAGTCTACTGATATGGATGAAGAAAATGTCTTTTACATTTTGCCCCCAAACCCACCATTGGGTGGAGTTTTAGGTATGACCCATTCTCTTAAATGTTTGGCAATACGAACTAGTGGACAGGCAGATGGAGTGTTGCTGCAATGAATTTGTTGGAACATAAAATGTTACTACTGTTTTTAGAAGGTTGAAGAAATAGTTGCTACTGCAGCCCTGTTCATGCCATTAAAATACTGTTCTGTTTTCACCCTTATTGGACACCCCCATACTTTGTTCCCCTCCTGTTCCATGGTATTTTTACCACATGGGCAGCTCCTGTTACTTTTTAAAAAAGATTTAAGCTTTTAAAATATGCCTGTTACTAATTTTGCAACTTTTATATAAAATTTCTTGGATGTACATGTTCTTCTTTAGTAGTTGATTGTATTCAGTGGTTTCTAGAGAATGAATTCCAGAGCATAGCATCCACAAGCCACAGGACTTTTTATAGCCAGGCTTTGGTGGTGGCAAAAAACGGCAGGATTGAGTTGGGTCCTTGAGTGGGGAATGTTTTAAATAATTGATCAGAAGAAAGCAATTAATCTCTTTCACTAGAAGCCCTATTTTTTAATGAAAGGAATCTATGCTTTTCCCTGGGCATATGCTAACTGTCAGCTAAAGACTAATGGAGCACCCAAAGTAAAAATCTAAATGTACCCTACTGAAGTTTGACTTTACTAATTGAGATGTTTGTGATCATTTAGATGTGAAAGTTTTGCTTTGTACCACCAGTGAAGAGTATTTGCTAAGTTATTAGTATCAAACAGACCAAAGCTTTTGTTAAAAAAAAAATAATGTTCACCTTTAGATATTTTTGGCTAAAAAGAGTAATGCCTATGTCAAAGTATCATTTTCAAAAAGTATAGGACTCTTATACGAATCTGGAATGAGCATGTATCAAAGATTTATTCAACTTATTAATGACAGAAGCAGCAGGATGTTAAAGTTGGTTCCAAGGAGAAATAATGTTGGGTTGGCTGGGTGCAGTGGTTCATGCCTATATTCCCAGCACTTTGGGAGGCCAAGGCAGGAGATCACTTGAGGCTGAGAGTTCAAGACCAGCCTGTGTAACATAGCAAGAAACCAGCCTGTGTATACAAAAAAATTAAAAATTAGCTGGGCATGGTGGCACACGCCTATAGTCCTAAGCTACTTGGGAGGCTAGGGCAGGAGGTTTTCTTGCACCCAGGAGTTGAAGGCTGCAGTGAGCTATGATCACGTACTCCAGGCTGGGCAACAGAGTAAGACCTTGTCTAAAAAAAATATATATATATAATATTAAAATAAAGGAGTGGGTTATAAAGGCATTCAAAAAGGAATGTCAGAATAAGATGGCTGGGCTAGACGTAAAACTGATTCATGGTTCAACACGATGATAAAACCAGACAGTAGTCATCTGCATCTCTACTGGGCAAGAATAAAAAAGTTAACACTAACTTCTAAAGTCTGGGCCTTTCATCAATAGGAAAGGGCTTGTCCAACACTGATCTAGTCTCCCCTGGATAATGAAATAATCCTTGTATGAGCTGTTAAACAATGCCCCAGTATGACATTTAAAGAACATGCCTTCTTCCCTTTACCTTGTTTACAAGTTTTGGATAATTTTTCTTAACATTACTATGATTAGAGGTGAACTTCTATTTATATGAGGAACCTAGAGGAGTTAAATTCGTAGAGATAGAAAGTAGAATGGGGTTGCCCAGGGCTGGAGGAAGAGGGAATAGGGATTTTAATGGGTGCAGAGTTTCAGTTTTGCAAGATGAAGAGTTCTGTGGATGGATAGCAGTGATGGTTGCACAACAATGTGAATGTATCTAATGCCACTGACCCTGTACACTTAAAAATGATTAAGATGGTAAATTTTTTGTTATATGCATTTTGTCACAATTAAAAATAAAATTACAAAATGGACTGACACGTGGGTATATGAAGAAAAAATTAATAATTCTTTACCCTCCTGAAAGAACCAATTTAATGGTTCTGTTTATGTTAATTCACTTTACCTAGTTCATAAAAACATAACTAGACTTATCTAAAAATGAGATTTTTAAAATTGTTTACTCTGTGACATTTGTTCTTTTCACTGAACAATATATCATAGACAGATCAATATCTGCAACATAGTGGGCTGTCAATATCCACAATCCAGAGGGCTAAATTCATTCTTTTTAATACCAGCTCCATAGACTGGACATAGCAGTAATTTATTCAACTATTTTTCTACTAATGAAAGTTTAGGTTGTTTCCTGTTGTTTTTCTTTTCCTGCCAATACAAATGTTGTTAAAAAAATTGTTTTACTACAGCAGAGCCGTGCTGAAGGCTAGGTTTTGAGTAGCGATAGCAAGAAGGCAGAGGAGGGAATGGATCAAAGAAACACCTCATTGGGCCAGGAGCAGTGTCTCACGCCTGTAATAACAGTACTTTGAGAGGCCAAGATGGGCGGATCACCTGTGGTCAGGAGTTCGAGACCAGCCTGGCCAACGTGGTGAAACCCCATCTCTGCTAAAAATATAAAAATTAGCCAGGCGTAGTGGCAGCGACCTGTAATCCCAACTACTCAGGAGGCTGAGACAGGAGAATCACTTGAACCCGGGAGGCAGAGGTTGCAGTGAGCTGAGATCGTGCGACTGCACTCCAGCCTGGACAACAAAAATGAAACTCCATCTCAAAAAAAAAAAGAAAGGAAAAGAAACACCTCATTGGGGAAATGGGTTGGATTTGGGTCCAGTTGAAGATGTTGATGTCGGCTGGGCATGGTGGCTCACGCCTGTAATCCCAGCACTTTGGGAGGCCGAGGTTGGCAGATCCCCTGAGGTCAGGAGTTCAACACCAGCCTGACCAACATGGTGAAATCCCATCTCTACTAAAAATACAAAATTAGCCGGCTGTGGTGGCACATGCCTGTAATCCCAGCTACTCTGGAGGCTGAGGCAGGAGAATCGCTTGTACTGGGGAGGTGGAGGTTGTAGTGAGACGAGATCGTGCCATTGCACTCCAGCCTGGACAACAAGAGCGAAACTCCATCTCAAAAACAAACAAACAAACAATCAAACAAAAAAACAGAAAATGTTGATGTTGATGTAAGAGTTAGAGAATGGATACAGCTACCATTTTGATGAGAAAGGGAATAGAAAAAGAATAGCAGAAGGTTTTATGGGGGATGACAGAGAAACTGCGAGGAAAGGGTGTGTTTGGAAAATGCTGGGTTTGAGATAGGTATGGGGTCTGCCTGTGCCCAGCATACAGCTACAAATCAGGGTCTAAAACTTCGGGAAGACATCACAGAGAGAGATCATTAATTTGAGCATCCCTCGCATAAAGTCATAGTTGAGACTGTGAGAGTGAATGAGATCTGTTCCCAGGGAGGCCTTACATCATAGAGGGATGAGATGGCACCCATAGGAGTGACCTGCATTTAGGGGCCTGGATACTGAGACTGAGAAGGAGTAGACAGAGGAGGAGAAACAGGGAAGTAAAGCCTGGGGAGGCAAGAGAGGGAAGAGTCTGAAATGATGTGACAGCTGGTCCGTTCTCAGGAAATGTAATAATGTTAAGTATCTTTTAGGTACTGGCATCATAGGCCCCCCCTTCTCACTGCTTGTTGCATATACCTTTAACAACACCTGCCTCTGGGAGTCGCATCAAACACTGGTTTCCTTGCATAAACCACCAGAAATAATGGTATGGTTTGGTAAGCCACCTTGAGCACTACTTTAAGGAAAAAGCCAAATCAAATCATAATAAGGCACAGTTTGAATGTAGCTTGGCATCTCTCAATAGTGTTAAGAATTCATTTTTTAAGGCTATGTTATGTTCACAGAAAGTAGGACTTTATTAATAAAGGATACTGTATGTCAATTTCACAAAACCATGTGATCTGAAAAAGGCTGCAGACAGGTGTCCTAAGAAAGCAATGAATACAAAGAATTTCTAAAACAGTTAGCATTAGCTTTGAAACTATCTCAATCTATTTTTTCTGTATTGCCACCAGATTACCCTTTTGACACCAGATCTTTGTATAAAGACTCTGTGCATTTTTAAGCCATAGCTGACTGGAGGAGAGAATTTAGGGAATTACCAGTAGTCTGGATGCCTTGTTTTGTCACTTCTTAGGGCTCTGAGAAATCCTAAGTTTGGAAAAATAACTGAGTCATCAGAACTTGATGTCACTGAGGAGTGAAATCAGTGGGAACCTGCCAAGTTTCAGACAGGATTCAGTTTATTTCAAACATTGTGTTTCCTGCTTTATATTAGATACAATTAGGTTCCTGAAGAAGAATCAAAAGAAGACTCTCACCCCTCAAATACCTTGCCATCTTGTAGAAAAATAAGATCTGCACATAGACAGATATTAAAGAAAACACTCTAAGGTTCTGTGACCCTCTACCCCCAGACTGCCTCTTGTTGCTGAAGGAATTTGCAATCAGAATGAGGCCAGTCCACACGTGGGTTCCCCTGACCCACAGGACTCATCTGGGGAAGAAGAAGTAGGTGGGAGAACAGCGGGGGCAGAGGAGAGGTTGGCAGGTGAGAGGAGGCAGCAGGTGGTGAATGAGCTGTTTTCCAGATAATATGATCACAGGAGTATTTATAGGGTGGTCAGTTTCAGGCG
Source organism: Symphalangus syndactylus (assembly GCF_028878055.3). Classification (NCBI taxonomy): domain Eukaryota; kingdom Metazoa; phylum Chordata; class Mammalia; order Primates; family Hylobatidae; genus Symphalangus; species Symphalangus syndactylus. Next base: position 23,884,044 of record NC_072424.2, read on the forward strand.
TGATGGACTCAGGCCATAATCTTGGGTTACTTAATTGTAAATTGCAAAGAAGAAGGTCATGACTGTGGAGTGTTGATCTAAACAAAGACCAATGAATCCACAATGGAAAGCTTGTTTGTGGGTTTCGGGTCACCTTGAACGTCTTCCGTGGCTTGTAGTTAGTGAAGAGTCCTGACTGAAGGTGGAGGAGTCGTGACTTTTATCAGAAACTTACTGAAGCCCTAGTTCATCTAGATGAATTAAGGAGTCATGGGAACTCAGCAGACGAACCCTGGGAGCATTTGAGCAGGTCCTTAGGAAAGCAATTTACTGATTGAACTCACCTTGTCCCCACACCAACTGAATACCAAATAATCAAGAAGAATCCTGGATTCTTTGCCTAAGGAATTATAAACTGGAATCAGTTGACCTTGGAGATAGCGAGGTTAAGGTCAGAGATTTCCCGCTTTGGCTGTTGCTTCTCAGCCATTTGGCAGAGAGAGATCTTTACTGTCAGGGACTGCTTTAGGCTTTATTTGCAGACAAGTTGTTGTGACCTACTCTGGTCTTGTCTGAACACGTAGAACCAGGCCCAAGCTCCCATTGCCTGTTTGCACCATCTCCCTAATCCACAGCTGCACAGTCGGAAGGAGATGCCAAAATCCAGACACAATAAAGCATCCAAATGACAGGTCTTTCCTCTTTTGCCTGTTCATTTTTTATCTCCCTATAATATATAAATAATTGGCTTATTCTATTTACTGCACAAAGAAAAAATGAAACGTCTGAATTTTTCATGGCAGTGGAAAGTAGTTCCAGAGTGTGAAAAAATATAGCTATTGGAAATTTCAGCTACTGCCTTTGGTATAATGGAAATTTATTACTCAACTCCTAAAAATCTTGGCCCAAACCGTGCAGTTGTGTGGGCAGGCAGTGGGCACCTTTCCTAAATAGCACACTGCCAGGGACACCTTTGCTCATATTTGAGACAGCCTGAATGAAGGGTATCTCTCTATCAAAGACTGTTTGATTATCTCAGAATTTTAGACATATCACAAAAGCCGTTGAGACCTAGCCAGTGGATTTTACTTGTATGAGATATTGCATAGCTCCCAAAGGGAGGGTCAGAGCCCAATAATAAATAGCTCTTTGTACCCGTCCCCTCCCTAGCCCCAAACCATTGAGATCACAGGGTAAGCAACTGGTCAGTATTCAGTCAAAGGCAGTGCTGCCCAGCAGTGTGGCAGATAATGACCAGATGTGAACTTTGTCTCTCTACAGTGTGTGGCTGTGACCTGGCACAAGGGGGCTTCTTCATAAAGAACGGAGAGTATCTCTGCACCCTGGACTACCAGAGGATGTACGGGACACGCTGCCATGGCTGTGGGGAGTTCGTGGAGGGCGAAGTGGTGACTGCTCTGGGCAAGACCTACCATCCCAATTGCTTTGCTTGTACTATCTGCAAGTAAGTGAGCCTATCTTCCCAAAGCCTACACCTTCCTCCAACAGAGAAATGCTGGTTTGGGCTGTTAAAGCTTGGATTATATACCTTTTGTCTTGAGTAGCACATAAGCTTATCCTTAGATTTCTTTCTTACTGTACTATCAGCCCTAGTAAAAAAGTAGATTAGTTGGAAACCATATGCGTGATGTCCTCTACAAAGTAATATGACTGATTTTTAGTAGATTGAAACTAATTCTGAAAGCAGCTCTGGGTCTCAAAACATTTTGGAGCAATAAAAATATTGGGGGAAATGGCATAACTGCTTAGAAGGATAAAGCTTATTTGGAAGTATAAATTCCTAGGCATGTGTGTGTGTTTAAAATGGTCTCTTTCATCTGTAATAGGGGGTGGCAAACTGTGTCCCATGGGCTGAATTAGGCCCGATACCGGTTTTTGTGGATAAAGTTCTGTTGGAACGCAGCCACTCCCACTTGTGTGTGGCCTATAGCTGCTTCCGCGCTGCAACAACAGAGTTGAGTCATTGCGACAGAGACCATATTGTCCACAAAGTCTTAAAAAATTTACAATCTCATCTTTGGGGGGAAATATTTGCTAATCCCTGCTCTCTATGTATCTGTCATCTACCAAGGTTGTATCTTAACTGTGCAAACCAGCTTGATTAAAATGGTCAGGCTGGGCGTGGTGGCTCACCCTTATAATCCCAGCACTTTGGGAGGCCAAGGCAGGTGGATCACCTGAGGTCAAGAGTTTGAGACCAGACTGGCCAACATGGTGAAACGCTGTCTCTACTAAAAATACAAAAAAATTAGCCAGGTGAGGTGGCAGGTGACTGTAATCTCAGCTGCTTGGGAGGCTGAGGCAGGAGAATGGCTTGAACCCGGGAGGTGGAGGTTGCAGTGAGCTGAGATTGTGCCACTGCGCTCCAGTCTGGGTGACAGAGTGAGACTCCATCTCAAAAAAAATAATAATAAATAATAAAATAGAATGATCAGTCAGAGAACAGAAGAAAACTATGTGAAGTGTGAGTGGGAAAATGTGGGGCTTTTCGTGGTTTTTGTGTTTTGAGGTCTGCATGTTATAAAACTTAAGATAGGTTTGATTCCTGTAACTAGGAGACTCACCACCAAGGGTCAGCTGCTTTATTGATCAATTCTGATTTGGCAATTTTGCAATTCAGTGCCTTTTCAAGTGGTGATCTATTTGCTATGCCTTTCTAAAAACCCCAATTCAGAGGAGATGTATTGTCTGTTTTTCAGCATTTTATGTTTCTAAGCCAGAGAGATGTAAGCTAGAAGGGAAGATTCAATATTGTATAATTAATTAACAAGATATTACTGATAATTACAAGATACTATTGTATAATTAATTAATTATAATTACAAGATATTATTGTATAATTAACAAGATAATACTGATAAATCATAAGACACAAAATATTCATAATAAAATTATTTAAATAACTTTATAGCTATGTATTAGCTCATTTCTCCATTTCATTTTTTTAAAATCATAATTTAATAATTCTAGATGAATGAACTGAATATTTTTCTGTATTTAATCAAAAGCAAAGTTCTGCCCTGATTTTTCCCTTTTCAGGCTGTGGCACACAGCCTGGTTAAGAGTCCTGGGCTGGCATGGAGCCCCAAGTCCTAGTCTTACTTCCCAGGTTGAATTGAGACCTCTGTGATTTAGCTTTTTCAAGACAATTGAAATTGTCTTCAAATGAGAAGACTGTGAACTAGATGCGAGTCATTTTTCAAGCCTCGCTGATCACTGGAATCTCCTGGATGGGTGGGAGTGGACTAGAGATGGGAGTCTCTCTACAAAGATCAATTTCTAGCCTATTTTCCCCCCAAAACCTGCATGGTAATTTAGTAGTTTCTGGAGGGTTCTCATGTATGTTGTCACTCAGCTGGGTTGGAAGCCCCTGTTCCCAGTAAACTCTAAGAGCCCTTCTGATCCTGACCCTGAGAGGTCATTGCTTTGAAGTTGGTATAATGATAAACAAAGATTTATTAACTATGGCCCTGTCCCTGGACATTTGAGCCAGCAAAGGAGCACTTACTACTACTGCCTCTACTGCTGCTGATTGACAATAATTCTGCCTGAATTGGAGGCCTCCTTTTTAGCTGAGGAGTTATATTTATACAGAAGTTAATTTCACCCTCTTAGCAATTCTTTGAAGGGAACCAGGAGTTAATATCTCTATTTATGAGTGACTTTGAGGCTCACAGTTTAAGGGACATTCCCAAGTTAACGTTAGAACTCAGGTTTTCTAACTCTAAATCCAGGTCTCTTTCTATTATAAAGATGCATGCAAATAAAAGAAGGAAGTTATCCAGTATGGGCAGAGGATATAGGGAGGGAGGAAATTCCTGAAAAGGGCCATTTACAAAACAACAAAACCCACCCTTCAGAAGGCCCAGCCCAAGTTGAGAACTGGACTCTGGCTTGTCCCCTAGAGGATCCACGTGGGACTCGGGTCTAAAAAAATATGCTTGGATGGGATGGAAGGCTTGGGCTTGGGTGGGGTAAGCGAGGTGCCTCTGGGCATGCAACAGGTAAAGGGCACTTATTCTCAGGGTCCTGCAAGTGCAGGGTCAGCCACGGAGCACGAGTGCCTCTTTAAACGCTGTGTCCAAGTCCGCTCCTGGCCTGGTCAGAGGCAAAAGAATCTGTGCGTGTTGTGTCGAGTGGATCCTTAACTTCCTGACTCCCTCCTTACAGAAGAGATTTAAGACTTGTTCAGGTTTAGCTAATGAGTGTGAAGTAGTAGGGCTACTGGCATCCAGCAGAGGGTGATTTTTGATTCTTAAAAATAAAACAAGTTCTAAGTTGGTGGATGCCATCTGCACCTGCCTGTGACTTCATCTCCGTAGCTGGTCAATCCAGGCATGTCACTTCACCTCTCCGAGCCTTCACTGTACTGCAGAAAGTGACACGGCACCACAAGTGGAGAGGACACCACCTCTCCTCGGGACTTCTAAAATGTAAGGGTGTAAGAATTTAAAACTCTCTGTGATGACTGGAGCCAGCCACATTTGTGGGGTTAAGTCCAAATGTACCTATATGTTGTTTATTACAGTTAATTACCAATTGTTAGGCTACTGAGGGACAACTTAAAGGGAATGTAGCAGCTGTGGAAGTAAAAACGAATATAAAAAAGCTGGTACTTGCTCTTAAGTAATTGCTTCTGACTCAGATTTGTGGTGATGTTCAGCTTGTGAGTTTCACATTTCCTAACTGACAGCATCACACATTTGAAAAATTGCGTTGATGAAGATTATTGGCGCATAGGCCAAGGGCAAGTGAGTGGGCATGGAAACTGTCATATGTCTGTTCATTAATGACTTGTTTAAAAGGCTGCCTGCCTGGTGACCTGGGAGAAGAAACTGATCATCTACATGCAGAAGGCAATATTTTTGCAAAATGTGCTGCTATTGATGAATATCTACTATGAAGAGCAATTGTCTTACTGAAAAGAAGCTAATATGAATTCTTAAACAGATATTTACAGCCTGTCCCATTTCTCCCAGTTTATAAGGGACTGGGTCTCCAGCACCATGAAACATATTCTGTTCACCCACGTAGGTGTCCTGCACAAAGTCTAATTCTGCATAATCATCACAGAGGTCTAGGCACGGTCCCAGGGAACTGAAAGGCCTACTGCTTGCTGCTTGACCTGTAGCCAGGTCTCCTGGGGCGGGGCCTTAAGCTTCACTGGGAATTCATGGTATTTAAAATATTTTTTCATGAAGGACTTTCCATTTGGAAACTTACTGTTCTGTGTGCCCTGCTAGGTCACTTGCTGGAATATCCCTTCACTAATGAATGTAGGTAAATCATTCCATTTTACTACCTGGTTGCCCTTATAACCAGTACATTCCCCTTTCTTCTCAAAATGAGGCACATTTATTTGTTTGGACTGTCTCCAGCTGGCTGGCTTGGTTATGCAATAACCTTGAGGGCGATGTCTTTCTGCCTCCAGGCGCCCGTTTCCACCCGGAGACCGAGTCACATTCAATGGGAGAGACTGCCTTTGTCAACTCTGTGCACAGCCGATGTCGTCCAGTCCGAAAGAAACCACCTTCTCCAGCAGTAAGTGCCCCGGCGACCCGCTGACATGAATACCTATGTAGTCCAGAGGTAGCTCAGGCAGGTGCCTTCCTTTTTGAGAAACCCTGTTAGCTGGAAATGAGAGTCATCTATCTACTTGAATAGATATTTCTCCAAAGATGACATTAAAATGGCCAACAGGTACATGAAAAGGTGCTCAATGTTATAAGTCATCAGGGAAATGCAAATCAAAACAACCGTAAGATACCAACTCATACCTGTTAAGATAGCTATTATAAAAAAGACGTGATATGATGAGCATCAGCCTAGGTGTGGAGAAAAGGGAGCCCTTGAACACTGTTGGTGGGAATGTAGATTATTAATGTAGGCATTATGGAAAACAGCATGGAGGTTCCTAAAGAAATTAAAAATAGGCCAGGTGTGGTGGCTTATGCCTGTAATCCCAGTACTTTGAGAGGCTGAGGCGGGAGGATTGCTTGAGCCTCATTTAAAAACAGCCTGGGCAACATGACAAAATCCCGTCTCTACAAAAAATGCAAAAAGTAGCTGGGTATTATAGTGCACATCTGTAGTCCCAGCTACTTGGGAGGCTGAGGTGGGAGGATGGCTTGAGCCTGGGAGGTGAAGGTTGAGATTACAGTGAGCTGAGATTGCACCACTACACTCCAGCCTGTGTGACAAAGCTAGACCATCTCCAAAAAAAAAAAAAAAACCAGAAAAATAGAACTACCATGTGACCCAGAAATTCCTTTGCATACACAAAAATATCTAATATGTGAAAAAAATTAAAGTAGGAATAAAATTAAAGCAGAAAAAAAGAGCTGCATTTATATGGGGCTGAGAAGACTTCTCTCAAATGTGACACCTAAGGAGAGGTTTGAAGAAAGTGTGGGAAAAAGCTGCACATATATCCGGGGACTTGTCATTATTTACAAGGTCTTGTCTGACCTGTCAGAATCCATAGAGAACCTACTTACCCCCAAATAAAAATAGTGGCCAATTGCACCACTTCTGGAAAATAACATTGAGTAGGTCAGTTAACACACATTTTAAGTTGATGCATTATGAACTGTGGGCACCAAGCAAGGAAGCTCTACTCCCATCTCTTTCCTGGGACATTAGGAAGTGAACTAGAGGTTTGCCTTGGTTTCTGTGGCTTTTGCCAGTCCTTGGGAGATTTGGAATAAACCTCTTTAAGCCCTTAAGTGAGTCTTAATACGTAAGAATGAGATAAACCACTTCTGCACCAGAGAAATTCAGTGCAATTTATAATAGTGATTCCAAATCTTCCTATTAAAGAGAAGTGTTATACTTGTTAAAAAGAAGAATGTTCTGACCAAAGCATTTGCATAGAAATTGAATTTTTGACCATTGGGAGGAAAGAAGAAAATACACATATTAGCACATGTTATTCAGCACACATGACTGGATCCTTTGCATGTGAATTTATGTGACCTGCCGACAAATAACAGCAGCTTGGATAGGATAACAGCTACAAAGCAAGGCACCATCCTAGACCCCTAGTAGGGTTTCAAGTCCTTCACCATTCTTGCTACCCTGCCCCAAACACAAGAGATACAGTTAGCCTCTGGTCACTGGGAAGGTAACCTCCAGTGGGAATTGTCACCCCATTATTTGGGAGGGCTTGCTTTGAAAGTACGTTACCAAAAACTTTGAAGGAATTCTTGTCTAGTTAAGAAAAAGAGGCCCTGTAATCCCAGCACTTTGAGAGGCTGAGACGGGTGGATCACGAGGTCAGGAGTTCAAGACTAGCCTGTCCAACATGTTGAAATCCCACCTCTACTAAAAATACAAAAATTAGCCGAGCGTGGTGGCAGGCACCTGTAATCCCAGCTACTCGGGAGGCTAAGGCAGGAGAATCCCTTGAAACTGGAAGGCGGAGGTTGCAGTGAGCCAAGATCGTGCCACTGCACTCCAGCCGGGGCAACAAGAGTGAAACTCCATCTCAAAGAAAAAGAAAAAGAGGCTTTTATGATTTTTATGAGTTCCAGAATATGGTGATAGCTGTAGCAGAGAACATGTCCACGAGGCCCGTCATGAGGAATGGCTGTGTCCTCATTGTGAAGTCCTTTAGTCCAACTATGTTTTTTGATAGGTGGGGAAATTGAGGCCCAAGGGCATACTTAAGGTCACATAAGCTATCTAATATGATGGGGTCAGATGCACGTCTTTTGGCTCCTGGTTTTTTGCTTGCTCTTTCTCTCTTTTTTAAATCTAATACTCTTCATTGTTTGGTTTAAGAAATAGTAGCATGATATCTTTTAAGACTTCCAACCCTCTCTGGCCATGCAATTTGGGAACATGTTTCCTAGTCACAGTTCTACCGAAATGTCGATTCTAATTTTTATTACATTTCTTTATCTATATTTTGTTTTTATATGGCATACATGTTATGCACATGTAAATGAAAATTAAAAACACAAAAATATAATCTCACTCAAGGCCGTTGCATGTTTAATATTAGATTTAACCATCATTTTGCTTATGTGCAAATTGTTGGACCAAGTCGTATTTTCTCCTTTGCTTCCAATGGATGAAATCCCATTTCCATGCAACTGCTTTGGTCAGGACATCTTTATTTTTAACAAGTACTTGTCTATTTAAATAAGTACTCAAATGGCATTTATGGGGTGTGTGTGGGTGTCTATAAAAAAGAAAGCTCTTTTATATGGATACACACTTGCAAGTTACCCAGACTAGACAGGCACACAAATATTAGAGCAATGGGAATTTCTGGTAAGTTTCAGAAATTCATTGGAGCATAATTAGAAAACACTTGTTTGCTAATTGTGACTCTTCAAGAATTGCCCTATACTTTAAAACTAGCCTGGTGACTTTAGTTCCTCTTTTATGACTTTTTAATTTTTTAAAAAAATTCCAGGGTACATGTGCGGGACGTGCAGGTTTGTTACATGGGTAAACGTGTGCCATGGTGGTTTGCTGCACCTGTCAACCCATCACCTAGGTATTAAGCCCCGCATGTCTTAGCCCTTTTCCCTTTTTAAACTTAGTAAAGCTTCCTAAGTGGAAGTAGAAAGTAGCCTTTTTAAAATATGAATCTCTCCCTTGATAATGTTCACAGAGTCGGTGAAATCTACCAGAAAGCCAAGACCAAGGTCCTCTTTTTCCTTTGAAATATTCTGTTCAGAAATGAGTTTGCTCTTCTGAACCACAGTTTTATTTAACATTCTTGACTGGTTTCCCATCATCTCTAAATAGGAGGGGAAGACAGCAGATAGGTAGAGAAATACAAGCGAAGTGGATGGAGTGGACGTTTATATGAAAGAGTCTCTGACCTTATTGAGGAAAGTTGCAGCCTTTTTCTTTCAGCTGCTCAGCAGCTGCCATGTCTGTATTGTTCTGCTTTAGGAAGAGCTCCCACTGCAGTGCTCTGTTCAGTGCTTCCTCCACCTTGCGGTAACTCTTCTAACCTTGATATCTGGTTTATTTCCCTCATCAAGCACTCACATAGTACTTATGATATATCAGGTACTGTGTAACTGGCTTACATTATTAACTCATTTAATCCTCATAACAATCCTATAGCTTGGCACTAATACTATCCCCTTTTCAGAGAAGAAGAAACAAAGGTCCATAGAGGTTAAATAATTTGCCCAAGGTTCCATAGACAATATCAGAGCTGGGATCTAAACGCAGGTGGTCTGGCTCCCGATGCCATGTTCCTGTCCCTGATATTTCTTTGATGATGTAAGTATCACTCTCTGATTTTCAAAGATGTGAGTGCTGAGCCTTGGAGCAGTGGCACATTCATCTGCAGATTATCCAGGTGCCCTGACTCCAAGAGCTGTGCACTTTCTACATGTCACAGCAGCCTCCCTGTTATATCAGGTTTTGGTGAATGGAAACCACAGACAGTTTTTGTTTTTGAGACAAGAGTCTCACTCTGTCGCCCAGGCTGGAGTACAGTGATATGATCCTGGCTCATTGCAACCTCTGCCTCCTAGGTTCAAGCGATTCTCCTGTCTCAGCCTGCTGAGTAGCTGGGATTACAGGCATGTACTACCATACCTGGCTAATTTTTATATTTTTACTAGAGATGTTGTTTCACCATGTTGGCCAGGCTGGTCTCTAACTCCCAACCTCAAGTGATCTGCCCACCTCAGCCTCCCAAAGTGCTGGGATTATAGGCGTGAGCCACCATGCCCAACCAAAATCATTAGGAAGTTATTCATAGACACAAACAATTTCAATGAAAGATTATTGCCTTGAAGTTATTTAAAACTGTTGCTGCATCCAGTCTAATGCAATTTGAATCCAATAAGCAATAAACATTACATGGAAGCAAGATAGTAGTGAAAGTTAGCACACAGGGTTTTGATGAACATTAACTAGATTGTTTTATTAGCTGATTCATATTTTTTTCAAAGTGTTATGCCCAGAAGACATGCTTTACCAGAAGGTTAAGTACAATCTTTGAAAGCTTCATTCCACTCCCTTCTTCATGTATTTACCAATAACGGAGAGAGGGGCTGGATTCCCATGGGTTAAGGAGTGATGTGACAGAAAGTCTGTGTGTGGCAACTGAGAGTGTAGGGAATCGGGTTTGGGTTGTCGTTTCCTACAGGGCTGCTATGTATTTCAGACATCTGAGCAGGAGTGGGCTGCTGTCTATAGCCACCCTTTCCATGTCAAAGGGTGTCTGACTAGTGTCTGATGGCGTGTGGGTTTGCAGGGATTGACAAGATAACACCCACATAAACACATGCAGGCTCATCTTTCTTTTTTCCCTCCTCTGTGTGCCGCATCATTATTCTAACTGCAATTGGAACTCCTACAGGTATCAAGACAAATGCTGTAGTCTGACTGAATTGAAATCATTTCGACCGGGCATGGTGACTCACGCCTGTAATCCCAGCACTTTGGGAGGCCAAGGCGAGCAGATCACGAGGTCAGGAGATCAAGACCATCCTGGCTAACACGGTGAAACCCCGTCTCTACTAAAAATACAAAAAAGTTAGCCAGGCATGGTGGCGGGTGCCTGTAGTCCCAGCTACTCAGGAGGCTGAGGCAGGAGGATGGCATGAACCCAGGAGGCGGAGCTCGCAGTGAGCTGAGATCATGCCACTGCCCTCCAGACTGGGCGACAGATCGAGACTCTGTCTCAAAAAAAAAAAAAAAAAAAAAAAAAATTCAGATAAAGCATCATGTGCATGTTTCCAAAGGGGAGGTAGACATTTCCAATTATTTCACTTTTCTATTTAGTCCAGTAGCCTTTAATACATGCAAGATAACTTTCTTTTATCTTTATGTTCTCTCTGAAAAAAAATCATTGTCAGGTTGAGTGAGAACTGTCTGCCAAGGTAGCGTAGGGAAGATCTGCCCTGGCTTCCGAGTGCCTAGGGTCAGGTCCTGGCTCTTCCACTTACTAGCAACCCTTTACTTCCCCATCCTCCACTTTCTCATCTGTGAAATGGGATGGTCATAGATCCCTACATTGTAGGATTACATGAGTAAATAAAGTGCTGTGTACTTATAAAACAGTAACTTACCATTCAGGCATTGATTTCTGAATTTTCTTGGAGGACGGTTCCCACATTTTGTGACTCTGCTTTTGTCACTCTGCTGGTCGTGACATCTGCCTTTCTCTGCTCATTTGATATTTTCTACCAGTATAAAAACTGACAAAGGCAGGAATGCATCCACACATGTAGCACATGGATTGTTGGAGTTTGACTCATAGTGATGAGTTTTTATGACAGCATCTCCAAAAACAGATCTGCCTCTCCTTCTTTAGACACATTGTCCCTATAGGATGCAATGGCAGAGGAGGCCTGGCAGGGAACTGCTGAAGAGTAGGGGTTCTGGACAAGTTCTTGGCTGGTTCTAATTCCAGCTCTAGCACTTAAAGGATATGTGGCCTTGAGAAATCAATCTGTCTATGTCTCTGTTTCTTTGCCTATACAATGGGAAACAATAGTAGTTCCTTTCTCATAGGGTTGTTGTGAAGATTAATAAAAATGGGGTGCTTAGAAGATTGATGACATATAGGAAGCACATATGTGTGGCCATTATTCTTTAAGGAAGTTGTGAGCCTGGAACTTGAGCCTAGGGATACTCAGGACCAGAACAGAAAGAAAAAAAGAAAAGAGCACAGCATAATGGTTGACAGTGTGGGCTCTGCATTTCAGAGTGCCTGGGTTGGAATCCTGGTCCTACCTCTTCCTAGTCATGTAGGGTTGGGCAAGTCATTTGATATCTCAGAAACTCAGCGCCCTCGTCTATAAATTGGAAAATCTCTGCTTCAAAGAGTTGTTATGATGACTAAGTGAGATACTTCATGGAAGGGCAGTCTAAATGGGGAGAGGGGACCTGTAAAACCCACATAGGAGGCTGGGCGCAGTGGCTCATGCCTGTAATCCCAGTACTTTGGGAGGCCGAGGTGGGTGGATCATGAGGTCAGGAGTTTGAGACCAGCCTGGCCAATATGGTGAAACCCCATCTCTACTAAAAAAAAAAAATATATATATATATATATATATATACACATACAAACATTAGCTGGGTGTGCTTGCATGTGCCGGTAGTCCCAGCTACTTGAGAGGCTAAGGGAGAAGAATTGCTTGAACCCGGGAGGCGGAGGTTGCAGTGAGCCGAGATCATGCCACTGCACTCCAGCCTGGGCGACAGAGCAAGACTTCATCTCAAAAACCAAACAAACAACAAACAAACAAACAAACAAACCCATGCAGGAGGAAACCCACCCAGAACAAAGGCTTTGTTATTGTGTGTCTTGAGAAGTAAAATTGGAAGACAGAGCAACGAGGCCGGGTCCAGGGACGCCTGGAGGAGTTTGGCCACACGGAGTTCCTGAAGATCGTTTTAACCTAGAGGATGACCAGATGAAAACGATGTTCTAGAAAGACTCAGGTAGAGAGAGTGATATGCAAAATCACTGATTTTGGATCAGGGGTCAAGGTTGGGGGGACCATTGATTGTAGTTACCGATAATGGCTGTGGGAAAAGATGAGGAAGGTAAATGAAAATCTCATGTTTATAAAGATCTAGGATGCCATTCACTGATTCAACAAACATCTCATTGAGCACCTACTGTGTTCCAGGCATTGTTCTAGGCACCAGCTAAATTTTTTTTTTTTTTTTTTTGAGGCAGAGCCTCTCTTTGTCACCCAGGCTGGAGTGCAGTGGTGCAATCTTGGCTCACTGCAACTTCCGCCTGCCAGGTTCAAGTGATTCTCCCACATCAGCCTCCCAAGTAGCCAGGACTACAGGCATATGTCACCACGACTGGCTAATTTTTTTTTGTGTGTGTATTTTTTGTAGAGACAGGGTTTCACTATGTTGGCCGGGCTAGTCTCAAATTTCTGACCTCAAATGATCGACCCACCTCGGCCTCCCAAAGTGCTGGGATTACAGGCATTAGCCACCAGTCCTGGTCTAAATTCTTTATTATATACTTAACATATTATATTACTATTATAATACATTTGTCACAACTAAGAAACCGCCATTGGCACATAACCAATTGCATTTTAATTGTTTACATGCGTGCCCACCTCCACTACCAAGAAAATGAAAACTCATGGACAGACAACTCTGTTGTCTGTCTTTCTTATATAAGGCCTAGCACTTAAAGTCCTAGATAAAAGTTCCGGAAATTGAATCAAAGCTTTCTCTCTCTCTAGACAGGGCTAATTACAGTCTTCTTGTTTTAAGTATTCGTTGAAAAACAACACACAGATTACAGAAACATACAAAAGAGATAAAGATCACCCGAAATCCCATCACTAAGAGGTGACCTCTGTTAACATTTTGGTGAACATTCTTCTGAATATCACTCTAAATGCTACAGACATGTACACGGTTTTACATAACTTCTTCCCATAGAATTTTGTTTGCATGTCTTCTTTTCCAAAATCATTTATTCATCTGAGTGTCACACAAAAGGCTGAAAACCTTAAATTTACTTGGGTTGCTTGGCAATGGGGTGAGCTCACGTGTGTCCTGGCAAAGCTGTGCTTTAATTTCCTTTAGAACATATTACCATATAGCCCTGTTACCTCCTGGTATGTTTCTCTCTCTCTGACCAGACCGTCAGCTACTGAATGGCAAGGACTGGTTTTTTTGTTTGTTTGGGGATTTTTGGCTTTTATGAATAGCACTGTGCGCCTAGCAAGCACACACATGTTCATTTAGTGAGTGAATTGATACCACCCCAGGAGAGCCTTTGAGGGAGTAAATCTCAACTCCCAGGTCTGAATGGTGAGGTCTGATTGCTGTTTGAATGAAGATGCAGTTTGCATGCATGTGAAGTAAGGTGTACTAGCATGTTTAAACTCTCTGTCATTTTCTCATCTTACTCACAAGTGTTTTCCCTTACTTAACAGGGGAAGCAGTTATCGCTTCTGATAAATTTGTTAACAGAATCAAAACTTTTTTTTTTTTTTTTTTTTTTTGAGATGGTGCTGTCTCGCTCTGTCGCCCAGGCTGGAGTGCAGTGGCACAATCTTGGCTCACTGCAAGCTCCGCCTCCTGGGTTCACACCATTCTCCTGCCTCAGCCTCCCGAGTAGCTGGGACTACAGGCACCTGCCACCATGCCCGGCTAATTTTTTGTATTTTTGGTAGAGACGGAGTTTCACCGTGTTAGCCCAGATGGTCTCAATCTCCTGACCTTGTGATCCGCCTGCCTCGGCCTCCCAAAGTGCTGGGATTACAGGTGTGAGCCACTGTGCCCGGCCAAAGCATGTTTTTAAGAAAAGGTAGAGGTGTCAGGGGATGGATCTCCTAAACTTTGACTATAACAGTGAAGAGCAGCTACACTTCTCTGAACATACAGGGAGCCAGCCCCTGACCTGGAGGAGGGGTGACCTGGTGTGGCAATTTCAATGTTGTTCTACTGGATATTGAGAGAGGTGTCGAGAGGCTTTGGAATCTTACACAGTAGCCAAAGGTTCATTGCAGAGACAAGGTATAGTGCAAAGAGAAACAATAATATTCAGACTTTTCCTACTGAAATCTGTAACAATTATGACCCAGACATCAAGATCCCAGAGTGATCCATCTTTTCCCTCATCCTGAGCCTGGATTATCTAAGTTTCAAGAATGGAAGAAAAATTCCTGCTTTATAGGGAATGGGTGCAACTCAGGGATTAATTTAAAAGTGCTTTCAGTAGGTGGAAAGCTAGTGGCATTTTGTTATTTGCTGTTTTTGTTTCAGCAGTTATATGTCTTATGTGATAAAGCCCACATCTAAAAACTTATCAGTAGAACTGGAATTTCAGTAGTTGGAACAGCAGTCATTTCCCAGTTTAATTTTAATTTTTAAGTAACAGTAAAAATTTAGCTGTTTAGAAGCACTGGTTTGTATATGTATAATTGTATATTTATACAGATTGTTCCTGGAAGGATATTTGAGCAATTGCTATTAGTAGTTGCCTCTAGGAAGGGAGAGAGAGAACTGGGTGGCTGGGAGACAGGGAGAGAAGGGAAATGATTTTTACTGTATTTTTCACCCTATGTTTTTACCTATTTAAAAGCAAAGTATATTAAAAATAAAATAATGTTCATTTTTTAAAATAAAAGGCTCATTTCAAAGTCTTGCTGATGCCCGCCCTTGCTGTGACCTTCAGCCATGTGTGTATTAAGTGACAGGTCATGTGATGAAAGTACTAAAAGTGACATTCTGCCCCTCCTTTTCTTCTTCCTATCTTTGGAATAGAGTAAATGAGCTGAGGTTTGCTAATGAGTATGAATCTGAGAAGCTGACGTAGAACTCAAGTATAATTTCCTCTTGGGCCAGAGCCCAGGTATGCTAGGTGAATATAGCCAGTTAAAGATTTATCATAAACCTCTTCACCAGGTTAAAGTTTACACCTACATTAGGGAAATCAGCTCAAGAGCAAATTTTCTGGAAACAATTTTTTTTTAATTGAGGTGAAATTCACATAGCATAAAATTGACCATTTTAAAGTGAACGTTTCAGTGGCCTTTGGTGCATTCACTACAAATGTGCTTTTGTACAACTGTCACCTGTATCTAGTTCCAAAACATTTTCATCACCCCATAAGAAAATTCCTGTACCCATTAGGCAGTTACTCCCCTTCCCCCACTTTTTCCCAGTCCCTAGAAACTACCAGTGTGCTTTCTGTCTCTATGGATTTACCTATTCTGGATATTTTATATGAATGGAATTATACACTATTAGCCTTTTGTATCTGGCTTCTTTGTTTAGTATCATGATTTTTAAGGTTGATCCAGTTCGTACCATTTGTCTGTGCAGTTGTGTTGCTCAACAACAGGCATACGTGCTGACAAATGCATCATTAGGTGATGTTGTCATTGTGTGAACCTCATAGGGTGTACTTACACAAACCTAGATGGTATAGCTTACTACACACCGAGGCTATATGGCATAGCCTATTACTCCTAGGCTACAAACCTGTATAGCATGTGGACTATACTGAATACTGTAGGCAGTTATAACACAATAAGTGTTTGTGTGTCTAAACATATCTATACATAGAAAAGGTAATGTATTGTGCTTCATGTTACAGAGGCTACAGTGTCACTAGGCGATAGGAATTTTTCAGCTCCGTTGCAATCTTATGGGACCACTGTCATGTATGCAGTCTGTCACTGACCCAAACATCATTATGTGGTGCATGACTGTACTTCATTTCTTTATGGCTGAATAATGTTACATTGTATGGCTGTATCACATTTTGTTTATCCATTCATCTGTTAATGGGCATTTAGGTCATTTCCATCTTTGGCTATTATGAATAGTTCTGCAATGAACATTCACGTATGAATATTTGTCTGAGTACTTGTTTTTAATCCTTTTGGGTCTTGGTACATTTTAAGGGGAGTTTGCTAAGAATGATCCCAAATCTTGAAAGCAGTGGTGGCCAATTTTCTTAAGCTCTCCCAGAAATTACTGGGCTGGTGCCCACTAAAGTTTATGGCATGGCAGGCTATGGCATGGGCACCATTGAATGGCCTTAGGTGACAGCAGGTAGCAGAGTTCATCTGGGTGCCTTTCTTCCTCTCTTGTTTGCTTTCTCTCCCACTCTTAGATCCTTGCCTCTTTCTACTGCTTTTCTTCTGCTCTATTGCTGGCCATAATTTGAGCAGAGGACCATATGGCCATTGCTTAGCCTGCTGGTAGAAATTTACCTCAGGTTTTCCAAACTCTCCAGAAAAAAGAGTATCAACAGTGCTGAGAACACAGCCTTCAAGCTTCAGCTGTGTTACTTCTGTCTTCCTGCAAAAAGATACAAAGTCCCTTGTGGCTCAGGGATCACACAATGTTTGCAAGGCATGTCTGGATTATATTTTGTAAGCAGAAGGGAGAACAGCTCCAAGCCCACAGAGAAGCACTGGTAGAGCCATGTGCTAGGTGGGTGGTCACTTGCCCTGCCCTGAGGGAGACCCCAGGGTGAGCACACCCTGTCCACTATAGCCATGGCCAGAACTTTTCACCCATGAAGGTTGGAAGTCAGTATCTTTTTCTTTTTTCTTTCTTTTTTTTTTTTTTGAGAGACGAGTTTTTGCTATGTTGTCCAAGCTGGTCTCAAACTCCTGGGCTCAAGTAATCCTCCCACCTCAGCCTCCTGAGTAGCTGGGATTATAGGCATGTGCCACCACACCCAACTGGAAATCAGAATCTTCAAAGTTGCCCCATGTGACCATCACCTTTTCTGAGAGCATCCCGTGATTGGGTGGCGCTTGGCTTTGTTTTGATAGCTTCCCATTTTCCTCTTGCTATGCAAATGGCATTTTCAGGCAAAAGAGAACTCGACTTTTGATTTCAGGTCGGTCCATATGATGTTTACATCCTCAGAAATGATGTGAGCAACCGCATGGGGCCAGTGGAGGAGGGACTGGAAAGCAACGATGCTCCAGACCTGTCCTCCATCAGCTGGGCTTTTGAAATTGTTACCTGGTCATTTTGAAGTTAAGAATATACTTGTTAGGGTGATGGTTCATTCTATACATGTAGCCCCTCCTTTTAATTATAGTTCTGAAAACATACATGTATACAGACACACACACACACACACACACACACTAGTTTTCCCTGACAGGACCTGAAACCTTAAAAATTGGAGCAGGTGACAAAACAGTCTTAATGTTTTGTGCTAGTACTTTTATTTCCCATAAAAGAATCTCTGTTACATTCCCAGGAAATACAGGTTTATTACTATTTCTATTTATTGTTCAGAGAAATGGAAGAGAGGCAGTTTAAGAGATTCTTATCCAAGGCAATAGACCCTGTCTTTAAGCAGATGCTAAATTTCTCAGCTCCTAGCTAGTTTTCAACAGCCTTTCAAAGTACATGTTCTGCTTGATAAATGAATATTCTCAAGTAGCTGGAGTACTTGCTGTCTAGAAGGCACCCGCATCCTTCACCCTGCTCCAAGCAGGCCCTGAGAAATTCAGCCCTCATGGGCTCATCAGATCAGCCATTGAGTCCAGCCCTGATTGCAGTGGCAGGTGTGGGGGCCGTTTAAAGCCTTCCTCCAAACGTCATTAGCAGAAGTTCTCGGATTCTCAATTCTAATACTTCTGGGAATGGGGTCTGAGTTGGTATTAAGTCCACAATAGACTATCTTCTATTTCTTTTGTGCTCACCATCATACATAGAAGCATTTGCCATGGGATTCCTGCGTAATAAATTGTTAATCAGTTAATCCAGAGGAAAGGAAAACAACCTGACTCCTTTTAGTTTCCTGTGCACATCCTGGTCGTGGATATGGGGGGCGGGGGAACACAGTACTAGCTAAAGGAGAAGGGTTCTTGACCTTGAGAAGTGGTTACCGAAACACCAGAGATTTGTTCTAGGTCCTGCTGCTCGCTGCACAGAAAGTCAATGACTGAGACAACAATTATTGCAAGAAGAAGGCTTTAATTGGGTGCTTCAGCCAAGGAGATGGGAGATCAGTCTCAAATCTATCTCCCTGACTGTCCAAAATTAGAGATTTATATAGTACAGAAGAAATGTAACAATGTGTAATGAAACAGGAACTAAGGAAGGGGTAAGGAAGCAATCATGATGAATGAGGAGTCTGGCATCTCATTGTCTGGATGGGTGATCTAGTGAGTTTCAGTTCTTTGATTTTTTTTTTTTTTTTGAGAGTCATAAGGGTCCTTTTCTGAGAAAGGAACTCAGATAAAACAATTATTTTTGGGCCTTGTTACATTTTAAGGGGAGTTTGCTAAGAACTATCCTAACTATCAGGCTTTAAGACCAGAAGGGCCAATTTCTATGTTTATCCAAAAAAAAAAAAAAAACCTCTCCATGGAACTATTGGGTCAGTTTCAAGTCTATAACACTCCTAACAGAATTCTGTGGCACTGGTTTAGAAATAAGAATTAGAAATTCAAAATGTGCCATGGCCTCTATTTATGAAAATTACGACCAAAGTAACTAAAACTCTAAGTATATATGATATATACTTAAAACAGAGGAAAGATTGGATTTATTGCCAAAATCCAGGTTGCAGAGGATTCAGAAAATGGCTGCTGCCCTGCCTGCCTTCTGCTTTCCTGATGAAGGCTGACCCTCTGTTGCTGTTATAGGCCACTCTGTTGCTAAAATTTGTTTGTTGTGCAGTAATTATTTTCCAAAGACAACAAGAACCTTTACTTAAAATAGCACTTCAGAGGCTTGCCCTGGCTTTCAGTGTGTCCAGCATGGCCATTAAGACAGCAAAGTGAGCAACTGACCTACAGGGACATGGGTGACTATGCAAGGTCCAGTTCAAGGTTACATTCTCAGGCTCCACATAAGCCTTTCAAAATCATCGAGGCATTTTTCGTAAATCTGAGATGTAAAATATGTACAGTATTGAGACCCCCTTTTCCCCAGAGTGGGAAGACTTTGCACTCACATGAATGTTTTGACTCCCCCACCCAGTATGTGTCTTCTGACCTTGTATTGCTTTTCTGGCTAATGGCAGCATAGAATTTCAGAAGCTAAAAAGTAGTTTTTAAAAATAATCCTTGAAAAGTGCTTAGCCTAACAACTTTGTGGTTTCACATTCTGTTTTGTACTCTATTCTTTCTTATGTTGACCTCATACCCATGGTGTTTGCCATGACATGCTAAAAAAGAAGATTGTGGACTCATTTGAGTGACTTGCTTTAAATAAAAAACATGGACTGTGGCCAGTCAATATTTGTCAACTCCTAGGTGTCTGATTTGGGACCTGGCAACATTGAACAGCCTGGATGAAGATGAAGGTCAACATTCAACAATATCCACTTGCTAGACCAACATTCTTATCACTATTAATGATGGGGACTTTTTGGTCAAGGAGAGGTTTTCAAGTGCCTAAATCATTTCTGTCTTAAAGATGTTGAAACTGTTGCCCAACTCTTATACAAAAATAACATAAGGAAAGTCTGGGTTTTTTAATCCATGTGTTGCAAACTCATGGTCCTAGGAAGGCAAGGCTAGTAACACAGTTGCATGTGGTCAGTTCAAGCATGAGAACAGGTGGCAACTGACACACTTATGGAGGGATGGAAACTCTTGCTGACTGGAACTATCTGTCCTGTATAAAGTGAGCAGTCACCACGTGTCTCTAAACAGTGATTCCCGTGGTGGAATCCACATGTCAGGGGCTGAGCTAACATGTTGAAGGCTTGTGTTGAAGGCAGCGTGTTAGCAGAATCTGATCCACATTCGGGTCACCCTTCTCTTGTGCCCCTTCTTTCTCTTTTGGATAGAATGAGTATTCTCCCACATTCGACCTCCACCATTTTATTACACAAGATTGGGAAATCCATATTCTGTAGGAACAATTGAATGACAAGATAGATGACATTAAATTCAGGACCTCAACTTACCCAAACCCTAGAACTTAAATTTGTTTTTTTTTTCTTGGAGCGCCTTAGTTTGAGTCCTGGCCAGGGATAAAGTACTATAGTTAACAGTCTATTAAAAGGATATTTTATAAGGTCTCCAAAGTCTTATTCCATTTTCTATTAATAACAACCTAATCTGAAATGATTTTGTTTCTATTTATTTTTTATCCATGTGTGTAGCCATGAACTTATTTCATACTTTTATGACAAATACGGTTTTTTTTTTCTTTTTTTCTTTTTTTTTAAGATCTGTTGTAAAAAAGGATTCCAAGGAAAGCTTGAATTTTCTTGAACATATCTGGGCAACAGTTTCAATTCTGACAATTGATTTTTTAAATGCTTTATTTAAAAATGTTTATAGTAAAGGGCATGCTCTGAACTGTCTTAAAATCATTCTGGATGTTTTATAAGTCTCAGTTATCTCAGTGTCTCAGCAAGCATTGATTAGATGCATAAAGTTTCTCCTTAGTTTTTTAATGTAATGACTTACATTCAGTTCAGAATAGTTCTCTGCATAGTCTTTACCTTTGAAGGAACACCTCATGCTCTTGTTCTATAGTGTCTGTTTTTGCCCATTTACAATGAACGAGGCAGGAACCAGAGAAACAAACCCAGGATCGGAGGTTTAAAGTCAGGGCAGTCCTGTAAGCATCAAAGCCTGGGTTCAAGGGCATTTGAGAAAAGAAGATTTGTCCTCTGTGGTTAATTGGGCAGGCAAAGCCCAGGCCCACTCCAGGCCTTAGTTTCCTGTGTGTAAAATGAAGCATTTGCATCAGATGGTCTATAAAGTCCCTCTGGTTCTCAGATATTCTGTGGTCTGTAAAACGCAGATAATCTCTATTCTCCCAGGTTAGTGGGAGCCCTAGGGTAAACTGAGATAACAGACATGCAAACTTCAGAACACATGTTAATTTTCTTGTGATGATTATGAAACTAATGAGAATCTAAAATGCCTTCCCCAGAAGCTGACAGTGGGCCATTTAAAATGTTTCGAAGGGAAGAGGAAATGTAAGTTATGTTAGATTATCGCAGGTATCAGGACAGTAGAGACACCGAGTGTTTACATGTATGTGACTGAAATTCGGCTCGGCAATTACACATATTACCCAGCCTGGGGAAGCAGGTATTGCTAACCTACTCATTTTACAGATGAAAAAACTGAAGCCCAGTGGTTGCCTAGTTTGCCCAGGGTCCCTCTGTTCAGTGTCAGAGCTGGAATTTGACTCCAGTGCTTTTCAGCTCCATAATCCTTAACTGCTGTGAGTTGCCCAATTAGTGTCTAGAAAAGGCCAAGACACACAGGGGACAAAACAATGAAGACTTTTTTTCCCCTATTGCTACTTTTCTTATCCTCTATCAGAGCTCCCTTTTCCACCTTAATTATGTCTTTTAGAGACAGGTTCTCACTCTGTCATTCTGTCACCCAGGCTGGAGTGCAATGGCGTGATTATAGCTCACTGCAGCCTTGAGTTCCTGTGCTCAAGCAATCCTCCCACCTCAGCCTCCAAAGTAGCTAGGACTTGCAGTGGCCATTTTATTTTCTGTAGAGACGGGGGTCTCACTATGTTGCCTAGGCTGGTCTTGAACTCCCAGCCTCAAGCGATGATCTTCTTGCCTTGGCTTCTCAAAGTGTTAAGATTTAAGGTGTGAGCCACTGTGCCCAGTCTGATGATATCTTAGATTACATAGCTTTCTTGTCACTTTCAGCTCTTCAAAGTCCAGTCCTATTAAAAATTCTCTTCCCACATCCATTTCAGAGCTTCACCCTTTCCTAGGTCAGGCCCAACCCAAATTGGAGACCTGCAATTAGTCTGATCTTTCTTATCTCCTTTCTGTTCTTTGGGGTTCCTTTGGGGTTTTGGACAGGGGGTGGGGAATTAGAAGTTGAGGGGACAAGGTGTTAAATAACTGGTGTTATTGTGCTTCTTTCTGCTAACACTGGCTGGAGATTTTTAGTGGGGATGGGGGATACATTTTGAGTTATTTGACCAAAATTTCTGATTAACCTCTTGCAACCCACCCTTCTCCATTTCGCAGAATCAGCCCCTACTTCCTCATGGTCTCCTCATAGCTTGTTACTAATGAAGTCCCCCTACTCAGCAGGCACCTTTCTCAGTTGGATTCATCAAGATGCTTGGGTGTGGGTACCATCCATGTGATACTCATGCACCCCCAGTAATGTGGGTACCATCCATGGTACATTCATGCACCTCCAGTGAGCTGAACAGTGGAAGTTCACACCACATCACTTCTGTCTTGTCATTCACCTGCAATCAAGGGTGGCTCCAGCCAGCTTCCTGCCTTCCCAATTCAGTAGGCTCCAGACTTTTTGTCCATGAATGCTTCCAAGCTCCAGGATACATCAAAAGCTTCTCTTGACTGGCACAGCAGCGATAGGGCCTGAGTTTCCCCACTCAGTAAACATCTAGGCAGAGTGGGAGGCTGTTCCTCCTTCTAACAGGATCCTGTAACCCTTGCAGCGGAGCAGAGGGGAACACCACTCTCCTGCTGTGTGAAGAGCTCCCTGCTGACTCTCAGCTCTCTGTTTTCCAATGTCTGATTTCAGAGTTGGGTAGGCCATAGGGTTGATAGTCATCAGGTAGAGTCTACCATCTTTTGATAAGTCCTGCAAGGATATTCCTAGCACCCTTCTTTGGAAGATGGGATACTTCTCCCCATCGTTCTCAGCTCGGAGGTTTTAGCCAAAAATTCCAAGACACTAGGAAAAGTCCCATTCTGTATTCTGGAAGCTTTGATCCTGGCTAGGTAGTTGCTCTGAATGGCAATTACTACCTTTATAAATGACTCTGCACATTCGAAGCATGCAGGCCTGGGACGGTAGTGGTGGCTGGGAATTTAGCTAGCACATGGTTCTCTTTTTTTAAAGCTAGCCCCATGTCCTCAGCCTTCTTTTCCAGAGAGGCATCTTCACAGAGTAAGACATTTTTGGGGCCCTTATTCATCTCAAATGGGAAATTCCAGGCAGGCAGAAATAGTTCTCAAGGAGAACATTAGGTGCCTAGGCTGAGAGAAGCTTAATTGCTGCCCAGGAGATGACTTCTCTCTTAACTTTCTATCCCCTAACAGTGGTCTTTATTTTCAAGTTGTGTCTGCTTCTTTCATAGCTCTGGGATGTCTGAGCACTAAGGTGCTTGTAAAGAGCCCAAGACCTAACTCTGCTCCTAACCAAGGAAAAAGGGAGTCTATTGAGTGGCTCACATGTACCAAGCATTGTATTATGCAAAACACTTTACAGTGCATGATCTCTTCTCTTTTTTCCTGAAAGCAACATGTCCCCTTCTTCAACTTACCTTTGCAGCCCAGGTGTCTATAGCCCTATGCTCAAATACATAAATAAACAAATAAATATATTAAGAGTGACAGGCAAGATCCCTATTGTCAAGGATATTAATTGCCTTTGAACAAAATGGTATCAATTTGGAAGCGGCTATGTAGATGGATGTTAATTTAACCTGGACGTGAGTAGCCAAATCCCTGCTTTTTTCTGGCTTTTGATGCCAAGAGTGAAGGGCTCAGGGTCAAGTGTTTAAGGTCAGGCTTTTTCTCTCTCTTTTTTTTTTTTTCCACATTAGGTCATTATTTTTCCTGGGTAGGACACTGGCGAGTTGCTCATGGGTTTTATTTCCTCGATGCCACTGCATATCACCTACTTCTGACGTTGGCAATAATTCCAGTGCCAATCACCAGCTTTCTATATTTATCGGCAGCTGCTTCAGTGATGTGGAAACAATTTTCTCAACAGCTGAAAAACATGAAGATACAGAGTAGGACATTTTGTTCTTTATGAAAGAGCTTAGTTGGAGTGAGCGTGGAAGGAGTGAGCAATCCAGCATGAATCTTTTGTCTCTGCATCTTTTCCACTCTCTCCAGTACAATGTCAGGCTCGAGTGAAGACCATGGCTTTGTCCAGGCAGGAGTGGGTAGGCTCTGTGAAATACACCAGAATACTTCGGGTCAGGATTCTGACGTGGGCTGGTATTCCCTTATCTAGGAGGTGCTCTTTGTTGATTTGCTTGGTGTGTATTGTAGGGTTTGGCAGGAAGGAGGCCTAACCTTAGCCTTAATTTCCAGCCCAAACTTACCAGCTGGCTGGCTTTAAGCATTCAGTGAATATTTTTCCGTAAAACATATAGAGTGGCTGTCCCCATGAGGCACCGTGCAGGGCATGGAGGAGCTCAATGGCATAGATAGCACCTGTGAAGTCAGAGAGCTTCCAGTCTGCAAGGCACTTTGACTAGAATGATTGTGAAAACTAAATGGTACCATGTTTACAAAGCCCTCACATGGTACCTGATTCTAGAAAGCCCTCAGTGCAGAATGATCATAGTGGTGAGGCAGGAAATAGGGTCTAGAGACTGGGAGCCTAAGGCGAATCTGAAGTTGACTTCCTAGAATTAAATCAAAAGGAAAACTTCAGCCTCTGATTGGTCATGGGCCAGTCTTTCACTTCAGTCTCTGATTGTTTGCAGGTCAAGTTTCCACTTCAGCCTCTGATTGGCCATGGGCCAGTCCTTCATTTGTATAGGGTGTAACTCCACTTCAGCCTCTGATTGGCTGCAGGCCAAGGCCTCAAGACTTTCTATCCCCTAACGGTGGTCTTTATTTTCAAATTGTGTCTTTGCTTCTTTCATAGCTCTGGGATGTCTGGGCACTGAGGTGCTTGTAAACAGCCCAAGACCTAACTGCTCCTAACTGAGGAAAAAGGGAGTCTATTGAGTGGCTCACATGTACCAAGCATTGTATTATGCAAAACGCTTTACAGTGCATGATCTCTTTTCTTCCTGATAGCAGCCTAGGCAATGGCTGTTGTCCGCATTTTACAGGTGAAGAAATGAGGGTTCGGAGAGAGTAACTTGCCCAAGTCTTCCTGACACCAGTGCCCATGCTGCTCCTACCTTCCCCACACCATCCACCTCCCTGGACCTCACTTTTGGTGCAGCAGGGAGACTGCAAACTGCTTTGTCAACCTCCCTGAGCCCATCCATTGTCATTTGTAGAAATGAAAAGCCATCTCTGAAAGTTGATTTTCTCCTTTAAAAATTCTATTAAACAGCATCTTCCTTATTATTTAAATCTTTGCTGCCACCTAGTGGGAATTATGTAATTAGGAGAATAAAGAAAAATTTCAGTTAGACTTGGATTAAAAAATTGTCCATTTTGTCCTGGAAAAGGCAAAACTATGTAGACAGTGAAAAGATCAGTGGTTTCCAGGAGTTAGGATGAGGGAGGGATGAATAGGTGGGGTACAGAGAGTTTTTAGGGTAGTGACACTACTCTGTATGATACTATAATAGCGGGTACATGTCATTATACCTTTGTCCAAACTCAATGTCCAACATCAAGACTGAACCCTAATGTAAGCTGTGGACTCTGGGCTATCATGATGTGTCAATGTCAGTTCATCAGTTATAACAATGGTTCCCCTCTGGTGGGGGATGTTGCTAATGGGGGAGGCGGCGCACGGGTAGGGACTGGGGTTTTATTGGAAATCTCTGTACCTTCTGCTCAATTTTGCTGTGAACCTACACCTGCTCTAAATAGTCTTTTTTAAAAAAAACTATCAATTTTCTTATATCCATACTGTGCTCCTAACCTTTAAAAATTATATTTTTAAACAGATATCGTGGCCTTCCATTTTTATCTTTATAGTAAACTACCAGATGTGAGATTCCTTTTATAAAAATTTTGGTCAGATGTTGGAATTCATATAAACCCCAGCTTTTAAAAAAATGCTTAATCTTTTATGACCATCTAATATACACTCATATGCATATGACCATCTAATACACACTCATATGTGTACTAGATAATGGGCTATATGTTAAGAAATTCTAATTTGCAATATTCAGAACTTATATTTTTAAATTTTATAAATAGTCAAATTTTTTACATTATCATGGTTTAAAAATTCAAACACAGAGGATGTGAAGTTAAACAGTAAAGTCCTCCTCCAGAGAGGGAAGTTTCTTAAGAATTTTTAATGTTTTCCCCCAGAAATGTTCTATTCTGGGACTAGGACACACACACCATTTTCTTTACTACTTTTTTATGAATGAGCTTATGCTATGCTTACTGTTCTATGGCCTGCTTTTTTTACTTGATCTATTTTGAACATCTTTCCATGCCAGAGCACAAATCTGCCTCATTCTTTTGAACAGCACATAGTATTCCATTATCGACTATACTATAATTTATTTAACTGGCCCTTCACTGATGTCCATATAGTCTATTTCCAGTTTTTGTTATTAGAGAAGTGCTGTAGGGAACATATGCATGCACATATGTGCTTTTGCAAAATATATTTGTAGAATAAAATCTTAGACATAAAATAATTACTGGATCTCAAGGTTATGTGAACACCCACTGACCAAGATCACCAGAAATACACCTGTCATTAAAAAGAAAAAAAAAAGAGCGGGTCAAACTAGCTGCAGCAAGAGGCAAGCCAGAGGAACTGTGAGTCCACTCTGGATGCAGTTTGGAGGAGTTTTCACAGCATTTGTGCTTGTGCTGGGTAATTTTATTTATTTAATTTATTTATTGAGACAGAGCTTCATTCTTGTTGCCCAGGCTGGAGTGCAATGGCATGATCTCAGCTCATTGCAACCTCTGCCTCCCAGGTTCAAGCAATTCTCCTGCCTCAGCCTCCCGAGTAGCTGGGATTACAGGCGTGCGCCACCATGCCCAGCTAATTTTTTTGTATTTAGTAGAGGTGGGGTTTCACCACGTTAGTCAAGCTGGTCTTGAACTCATGACCTCAGGTGATCCATCCGCCTCGGCCTCCCAAAGTTCTGG
Organism: Symphalangus syndactylus; assembly: GCF_028878055.3. Lineage (NCBI taxonomy): Eukaryota > Metazoa > Chordata > Mammalia > Primates > Hylobatidae > Symphalangus > Symphalangus syndactylus. Next base: position 23,911,249 of record NC_072424.2, read on the forward strand.
AATTACAGGTGTGTGCCACCGCACCCAACCCACGTGCTAGGTAATTTTAAAGAGGATTCAAAGGAGCAGAAGCAGTTCTAGGTTAAGTGTTGTCAAGAAGCAGGACCAGGTCAGTGATTGGGTCTCTTAAGTTTTTCTGGATGGTCAGAGAATTAAAGTTGGGCTAGAAGCGTCATTAGGAAAAAGCAGTGGCAGTCACGGATGTGGTCAGAAGAGGGGGTTGTTTCATCACTTTGTGTACCAAGTGGACTTTGTCTTGGTCCAAACCTGGCTACTAAATGGCCTTGCCAAGACGTGGCTTTATTCTGTGTGTGTTCTGTCTGATCAGCTGGGAACACCGTGGCCAACTTGACACATGCTTGCTTTCATTCTCCCAGATACATTGATTTGGAATGTCTGTAGATGAAGTTGCTTTCCAGAAAGGTTGCACCAATTTACAGTCTTCTGGATTCGTTTAAATACCCAACTTCCCTAACAGAATGAAGCAGTCGATAATCAGATTAATTATGGCAATTGTAATCACAGCAAATGTTTCTAGTCACTTGCAATGCGCCATCTACTGCTAAATCTATTAAATGCACTGAATCCTCCTCAGAGGCCTGAGAGCAGGTGCTGATAACATTCCCACTTCCCTAAGAAGAAACCCAGGCTTCAAAAGGGTGTAACTTGCCTTGATCACATAGCTAGCCAACGAGGAGTTAGCTGGGGTTCAGCGCTGGGATGTCTCATTCCAGGCCCACACTGTTTACCATGAAGAAATAATTTCTCCTTTATTATCCTTCCAGGAGCCTGCCAAGGAGAATTGAGAGCTAAGGAATTAAGAGCCATTTAATTGATGATCACAAATCTTTGAAAGGCTGGTTTGGGTTGATAAGGAAGTAGGGTCCCATTTACAAAAATGAGATTTACGGGCAGCCTTCCAGGAGTAATCACGTATATAGTGTTAGGCGAGGCATCAGCATAAAGTGCTGAGTTGTTCACAGTGCCCTCAATTAATAAATGCCTATGCGCGCTTTCTTAAAATCACAGCCAAGACACTATAATTAAATATTCTCTGCATAATCTGTAGCTCAGAGTGTGCATTAAAAAAACCCCAAGTAAGCAGATGGGTGAAGGACACCCATCCCCTTAGATCCACGGAGGTTAATGAAGCTTCCGTGCTGTGTCCTTCCGAGGACGCAGCCTGTGAGCCTTCACCGAGAAAGATTTTGTGCAGGGAAAGAAACTGACCTGAGACGGTGCTTGAGTAAATATTGATTGAGTGTGTGATGGGCACACAGTGGGGTTGACATTGGGCTGCCTGCTTGGATTTAGCAAAGGAAATGTGTTGGGCCGGGCGCGGTGGCTCAAGCCTGTAATCCCAGCACTTTGGGAGGCCGAGGCGGGCGGATCACGAGGTCAGGAGATCGAGACCATCCTGGCTAACACGGTGAAACCCCGTCTCTACTAAAAATACAAAAAATTAGCCGGGCGTGTTGGCGGGTGCCTGTAGTCCCAGCTACTCGGGAGGCTGAGGCAAGAGAATGGCGTGAACCCGGGAGGCGGAGCTTGCAGTGAGCCGAGATCGCGCCACTGCACTCCAGCCTGGGGGACAGAGCCAGACTCCGTCTCAAAAAAAAAAAAAAAAAAAAAAAAAAAGGAAATGTGTAGTAACCACTGGCGGCTGCTCTTTTTCAGATTGTGCCGGCTGCGGAAGAGATATCAAGAATGGGCAGGCGCTGCTGGCGCTGGATAAGCAGTGGCACTTGGGGTGCTTTAAATGCAAGTCCTGCGGGAAGGTCCTCACCGGGGAGTACATCAGCAAGTAAGGCTGGGCGTGGGCACGCGTTCCTTTCAGTGGGCACCGGGCGTTGTGGTTCTTCTGCAGGTCCTGGTCTCGGGGACCCCACCCCATCAATGATGCTGAAATTGTTCACATCCTACCATCAGAATGAACTTGTTGCTATAAAACTTTTGAAAAGAATTGTGTTCTTTTGCTTTGGCTACTATAAACCTAATGATACGTTAATCATTGCCTAATTTAACAATTAATGAAGCTGACAATGTTACACTGTATGTCATTACCAATTAAGCGTTTAATAATTTCCCTGTTGCTATTCATTCTCCTATGAGGAACTAGTAAGCCTTTGTCCTCCTTCCAGGGCTGGAGTACATTTATAGACGCCCTCCAAAAACACACAAAGCCTAGGTCGTGGGCCCTTTAGGACTGTGCACAAAACAGCCTGCCAGGAAATGGGCTCATGTTCAATAATAGTGGATAACAGCTACAGTTAAGGAAGTGAGGGTTTTTTTTTTTTTTTTAAATGTAGCCTGGCAATAAGGGGAAATTCTTCACTGTATACCTTTTTATGCCTTAAAAAAATTTTCCTGCTGGGCGCGGTGGCTCACACCTGTAATCTCCACACTTGGGAGGCCAAGGTGGGAGGATCACTTGAGCTCAAGAGTTCAAGACCAGCCTGAGCAACATAGCGAGACCTCATCTCTACTAATAAATAAATAAATAAACAAACAAATAAATAAATATGCAAGCCAGGCATGGTGGCACATGCCTGTAATCCCAGCTACTTGGGAGTCTGAGGTGGGAGGATCACTTGAGCCCAGGAGATCAAGGCTGCGGTGAACTATTATCGCACCACTGCACTCCAGCCAGGGCAACTGAGACCCTGTCTCAAAAAATAAACAGATAAATTCATTCATTCATTCATTCATTTCCCCAACCACATGAAATCACCTATTTGAAAATATTCATGAATATAGTTTAAAAATATAGTGAAACAGGCCGGGCGCGGTGGCTCACGCTTGTAATCCCAGCACTTTGGGAGGCCGAGGCGGGCGGATCACGAGGTCAGGAGATCGAGACCACGGTGAAACCCCGTCTCTACTAAAAATACAAAAAATTAGCCGGGTGTAGTGGCGGGTGCCTGTAGTCCCAGCTACTTGGAGAGGCTGAGGCAGGAGAATGGCGTGAACCCGGGAGGCGGAGCTTGCAGTGAGCCGAGATCGCGCCACTGCACTCCAGCCTGGGTGACAGGTGAGACTCTGTCTCAAAAAAAATAAAAAATAAAAAATAAAAAATAAACAAAAAATAAAAATAAAAATATAGTGAAACAAACAAACAAACAAAAGGGCCCCACCCGCTAGAAATCTAATTCTACAGGCCCAGGGTAGGGCTGAAACACCTGCATTGAAAGGGCAAGAAGGCTGGGTGTGGTGGCTCATGCCTGTAATCCCAGTACATTGGGAGGCCGAGGCAGTAGGATCACCTGAGGTCGAGAGTTCAAGACCAGCCTGGCCAATATGGTGAAACCTCATCTCTACTAAAAATACAAAAAATGAGCCGAGCCCGGTGGCAGGCGCCTGCAACCCCAGCTATTTGGGAGGCTGAGGCAGGAGAACTGCTTGAACCTGGGAGGCGGAGGTTGCAGTGAGCCAAGATTGCATCACTGCACTCCAGCCTGGAGACAGAGTGAGACTCCGTCTCAAAAAAAAAAAAAAAAAAAAAGGCAAGAAGCTCTTCGGGTGACCATGATGGACAAAATAAGAAGACAGGTGCCTGGCTTCTAATGGAACACTGCAAGCTATGCAGGGGTGGGTAACTTGGCAGTCTAGGGTGGCACTCTATAGCTTTTCCATGCAATCACACACAGGATATAATATTTTTCCTGTGCTCCAAGGTAAATGGTGGAGGTTGCCTGAGCTGGAGGAGGCGGCCCTGGGCCCCAGAGGCCTCCTGAGAGCTGAGGAGGTGGTGTCTGGAGGCTGTTCAGAGGCTGTAGTCTGGCATGTGGGCCCCTTGTGGGGGGATGAATGCTGAGCCCACATCTGATGGGCTCAGTGGTTTTTTTTTTTTTTTGAGATGGGGTCTTGTGCTGTCACCCAGGCTGGAATGCAATGGTGCGATCTTGGCTCACTGAAACCTCCACCTCCTGGGTTCAAGCAATTCTCCTGCCTCAGCCTTCTGGGTAGCTGGGACTTATAGCTACAACCCACCACACCTGGCTAATTTTTGTATTTTTTTTTTTTAAGTAGAAACAGGGCTTCCCCATATTGTCCAGACTGGTCTCAAACTCCTGACCTCAGCTGTTCCCAAAGTGCCTCGGCTTTCCAAAGTGCTGGGACTACAGGCATGAGCCACCGTGCCTGGCCTCAGTGTCATATTAATAACCGTATGTATTATATACATTAACAATATTTTATAGCTTTGCCTTTATTGTGGTTTTAATGAAATTGTCTCTAGTGTTTTGCCTTCAGGTGTGATATTGCCTATTGATTTGCCAGTATCTTCTTCAGGTTCATTAATACCATTCTTTTTCTGGTTTATTAATTATTGTTATGTGGGCTCAGTGGGCTCAGTGCTCCTCCATGCCCAGGGGGCCTGTGGAAAGAGAATGCTGCCAGGCTTTCTGCTAGTTAGCTCTGAGACAGTAAAAAATCAGCAAGGGTGACCATATGGCAGCATGGCTGTTTCGCCTGTGTGGCACTGAGAGCTGCAGAGCGCTCTCTGTATCGTTTTGTTTGTGGTTTTGATCCTGTCTGGCCAGATCTGACTGGATTGCCAGGCATGTGAACACTGGGCGGGGGAGAAATATGTCCTGTCCTTCTGTGGAAAAGCCTTGGAGAAATGTGGTTTTGGTGTCTTCTCCAGCCCCTGGCCACCTCCTCAGGAGCCGAACACGTTTTTTTCTTGCAGGGATGGTGCCCCGTACTGTGAAAAGGACTACCAGGGACTCTTTGGGGTGAAATGTGAGGCGTGTCACCAGTTTATCACAGGGAAAGTCCTGGAGGTAAGTGGCAGACCGGCTCCCTCACAGCTACCGCCATCTTCCTCAGCGGCCCTCAGAAACACACAAGAGGGGACCCTTTCCCACCTCCTCCATCTTTTTTTCACCTGTGGAGAAAGAAAGTAGTCGCAGGTGACTGTTTTCAAGAATTGAGGTGCTGCACTCTCCTCAAAGGCTCATGTGGAAATTGGAATGATGGAGAATTTGCAAAGGAAAAAAAAAATAATGATAAGGGTTCTGATGGGAGTTATGTAGGAGAGGCTATATTAGACCATTTTCATTTTTAGAAGTTAGATAAGAGTAAATGAAGAGGGTGTGAAATCGTGTGTATACATCCATGTGTGCGTGTGTGCATATGTGTATGCGTGCATCTGTGGGCGTGTGCAGATTCAGGAAGCAGAGGCTCAGAATGGAAGCTAGGAAAGGAAGAGTGGGGGAAAGGTAGAGGCGTTGGCTTCCCCAACCTTCAAAAACCACATCCTGTGTGACCCAGAGCACCCTGTGGCTGGGGCTGAGCTGAAGCCTGTCAAGTTCAGGTGCGACCGCCTCCAGCTAGGGAGCTTTCTTCCTGCTTTCTCAGCAGCTGCCACACAGGCTTCTGCCTCTGGGCTGAGGCAGTTCCTCTGGGGTGAGACACAGAATTCTGGGGCCAGAGTTCAGAAGGAGTCGCTACCCTACTTCTCCCAGGCCTGTGGGGTGTCAGCCAGGTCCAAGGAAAAAGTAAGACTGCCTCATCTGTGGCCCACCTGCCAGCGTGGAGAGTATGGCCCAAGCAGAGGTGGGTCAGGAAGCCCCACAACTAGGGGGATGACTACAGGTCCTGCAGCTTGTCACCTTGCTTAGTCAGGCACCAGGCTGCTGAATCCACGGAGCCATCCATGTTCCACCTTCCCAGCAGGGCACATTTCAGAGACACAGACACAGATCCGAGGCCCCCCCCTCCTCACCACGGTGTTTCTGGGCTGTGCTGTCTCTTCCATGGGGTTTCACAGCAAAGGTCCAGTGTAGCCCCCTAAATCCCACTGTAAGCCCTTTCCATGAAGCACAGAGGGGCCAGCATTGGCTATGTGCTGGGACCTGGGCAGCTGATTGCATTTGGGAGAGAAGGGTGTGGTTGTGGTCAAATGCAGTTGCCTCTTAGCCCCAGGAAGAGGGTTCTGGGAAGAGGGTTCTGGGAAGAGGGAGCAACACCTGCAGAGGCTCAGAGGTGAGGAAAAGCACAGGATACATAAGAAATGTCGGTTGGGCAGGAGCACGGATGTGACAGATGATGCTGGAGAAGTGGGCAGGGTCCCAAGAGTCACATTCTGGAGTTTGGGTGTTACCCTAAAAGCAGTGGGAAGCCATTGCACTGCTTGTAGCTGGAGTGTCATGTGATTAGACCAGGGTGTTGTGTAAAGAATCTATGAGAGTTCTCAAATCTGTGTACACACATGTTCACAGCAGCCCTATTCACATCAGCCGAAAGGTAGAAACAACCCAATGTCCATTAGCAGGTGAATGGATAACAACACGTGGTGTATCCAACTAGTGGAATATTATCCAGCCTTGAAGCAGTGCTGCCGACCACAGGATGAGCCTTTAGGTAAAAGAAACCAGCCACAAAAGGCCACATATTGTATGATGCCATTTATATAAAATATCTAGAATAGGTAAATCCATACAGATAGAAAGCAGATTGGTAGTTGCCAAAGGCTGGGGGAAGGGGAAATAGGAAATTACTGCTTTATGGATGCAGGATTTCCTTTTGGGGTGATGCAAATATTTTGGAATTAGCGGAGGTGGTTGCATAGCATTGTGAATGAATGTACTAAGTGCCACTGAACTGTTCACTTTAAAATGTTTAATTTTATAGTACGTGCATTTCAGCTCAGATGTTTTTTAAATGGCTGGAAAGCGAGTTGGGGTGGAGACAGGCCAGCTAGGAGGCTACTGCAGAACTCTGGGCACAAAATGATGGTGGTGCTGGCTGGAGTGGAGCCTGAGAAATGGCCCCCCACCTCTGCACACACAGGAAGGGTGGAAAGAGGTTCTCTCATAGCCTTTTCAATAAAGCTTTAATTACTGACCCAAGGACACTTCAAAACTAGTGTCTTGACCAGGGAGAAAGAAGCATATCCCCAGGAAGGCTGTTGGAGAAGGTGGATGGGACCCACCTGATGGGGAGCTTGGAGTCCGAGCAGTCCCATTACAGCGCTCAGAGTGTGTTGCACAGGAGGTTGGTGCCTCCCCTCCTGGCCCCAAGTCCATCCCTCATCTCTCACCAGAGAGCTCTTCTCAGAAGTGCCCTGAATGGGGCCTGACACCATTTCCCTTGGGGTTCCTGAGTTTGATCTCTTGTGGAGGACTGAAATAAACCTGTTGAGTTGCGAGCAACTTGGAAATTTCCTTCTCCTCCTCCTTCTTCTTTCTTCTTCTTTCTTCTTCTTCCTCCTTCTGCCTGCTTTCTCCTCCTCCTCCTCATCCTCCTTCTCCTCCTCCTTCCTCCTCCTCTCTCCTCCTCCCTCCTCCTCCCTCCTCCCCCTCCTCCCTTCTCCCTCCTCCTTCCTCCTTTCTTTCTTCTAACTTCTTTCTTCTTTCTTCCTTCTAATTTCTTCGTCGTCTTTCACTTTTCTTTTTTTTCTTTTTTTTTTTTTTTTTTTTTTTTAGAGACAGGGTTTTGCTCTGTTGCCCAGGCTGGAGTGCAGTGGTACAATCATACCTCATTGCAACTTTGAACTCCTGGGCTCAAGCTATCCTCCTGCCACAGCCCCCTGAGTAACTGGGACTACAGGGGCATGCCATCACACCCAACTAATATTGTTATTTTTTGTAAAGAACAGGAGAGTCTCACTCTATTGTCCAGGCTGGTCTCTAACTCCTGCCCTCAGGCAATCCTCCCACCTCAGCCTCCCAAAGTGCTGAGATTACAGGCATGAGCAACCAAGCCTGGCCCTCATAAAAAGAAACAATAAAACATCAGAATGATTTCCCAGATGTCCAGCTGTACAAAGAGAGGCGAGAAAATACTGAACGTGGTCCCCACATTTGTGACAGCCATGTTTGCAGTCTTCTTAGTCCACATGTGGAGCTGTGTTCCCCCAAAACATGTTGGGGAGGGAAAAGGGCTCTGTGTGTATGTGTGTCTGAGTGTGTGTGTGTGTGTGTCTGAGTGTGTGTGTGTGTGTGTGTGTTGATTCCCTTCAGATTTAGCTCAACAGCTGTGGGGAAGAAAATCTAAAATAAAGCTAGATCCAAGAACATGCCATTTGGAAGAAACATCTGCTTACTCTGTTTTCTGCTTCAAGACCTGAGTCATTTGGCATTCACTGTGGCTGCAGAGGCCTCTTCTCAAATTGGCTTCAGGTTTCTGTGAGGCCGTTTTGTGAGGCTTAAGACTTGGAGACTTTCCATGCGGGGCTTTCAGAGTTGAGACGTCTGGGAGTAGTTTGCACCATGTTCAGCCTCAGATTCAGAATCCACCCAGCAGACGTAGTCCTCAGATGGGCGTGTGAGCTAGAAAAATGTCCTGCAGGATTATCACACTGACGTGTGACAGCTTGTGAGTCGGTTTGGCTTGGTTACCAACACAAAGCAGGACGGTCTCCACACACTCCTCCCTCGGCCTCTCATGCTTGGGTCTTGGTGGTGGTGAAAAATTATGATGGTGGATTTGTTGTAAATACTGTGAACCTTGGGTTTTTGTGGTTTTTTATATTTATTTTATCCACAGATGAATTTATTTTATCCCTTTACAAATGTATTAGTTTTCTGTGTCAGCTCTAGCAGTGGTGGCTTAAAACAACAAGCTAAAACAGTTCTAGAGGTTCTTGAGGTTAGTTCTTAAACTGAGTTCTCTCAGTTCTTGAGGTTAGACGTCTGAAAGCAAGGTGCGGGCAAGGCCATGCTGTCTCTGAAGGCTCTAGGGAAGGGCCTTTCTTTGCCTCTCCCAGTTTCTGATGGCTCTGCGTGTTCCTTGGCTTGTGGCAGCCTCCAAATCTCTGGCTTTGTCTTCACATGGCTGCCTTTTCCGTGTTGTCTCCTTTTCTCTGTTACAGTTCCCTCTGCCTCTTTCCTGTAAAGCCACTTGTCGTTGGATTCAGGGCCCACCCAGATAATCCAAGATGACCTCCTCATCTCAAGATCCTTTGCTTAATTACATCTGCAGAGACTCTTCTCCCAAATAAGCTAGCATTCGCAGGTTCCAGGGATTTGATATGGAGTCTCTTTTGGTGACGATCAGGTCACCATTCAACCCGCTCGGGTAAGCCTGGGAAATCATGCAGCGAGGCCTGCAGACCCTGTGTGGTTTTAATTTAACATTCACTGAGCCCTAAGAGGACCCTAAGGCCTCTCTAGGTGTGGTGTCACCAGAGATGCCACCAGACACCTGAGGGTCCTTTGAGAAAGAGAAAGGTCGCTGGACAATGATAGAGAAGAGATGCTCCAGGTCTGGCTGTGTCACTCATTCCTGAGTGACTTAGGGCAGGTTGTTCAGCCTCTTGGGGCTGTCTTCATTTCCCAGGTAAAGAGACTGGCATGTAACCTCCAGCAGCCCTCGAGTTCTCTCTGTCTCTGCCATTCCTTAATCCTTGTAAGCCCTGAAAATTACATCAGCTTGAATGGGTGGGGAGGCGAGCCTGAGCACCAGCGGCTCAGGGAAAAGGCTCTGGGTGGAGCCAATCTGAATCTGTACTCACCAGCTGGGGGCCCTTGGGCAAGGCTTGCCACTTCTTTGAGCCTCAGTTTTCTTTTCTTTAAGTGCAAGAATTGAAAATATACATGTAATTCCAAGACTTGGGCTGCTAGACCTCCTGGAGTCCCTTCGGCTCTAAGGATCTGAGTTCTAGAATTCTCATGTCTTGGCTGTAAGGGATCAGACAGAGCCAATGGTTCTTTTTTTCTGGGAACCAGCACGTAGCACTCAGCACAGAGCATACACTCAAATTGTAGCTTGATTTCTCATCACTTGCTTTCAGTTTTGTTTTCGACAGCAAGATTCTCTTTTTAGGGAGATCTCGCTATAAATGGTACATCTTCAAATGCTTCTGCTGATTAACCTATAAATTTAGGAGCGTTCTGAAGATATTTACAACCTGCCTCCTGATTAAGAAGCACAGGGGCAAATTAGTATGAGATACTTCAGTTTGCTCTCTCCATCTTTTCTCCGAACTTCTCTGAAGCAGCCTTCCTCCCCCTTCCTTCTCCCCTCCTCCTCCCCCTTCCCCTGCCCCCACCTCCTTTCTGCCTAACAGCCTAATGGTAACAGGAAGCTAGAAGAGACTTCAGACTTAGGTCACTAATGTCATGGAGGAGTGGGGCATCTCTTTGGAATGCATTTCTTCCCATCTTTGGTAGATAGCCCTAGGAGAGCTCTCACTCCAGCAGACATCCTTTCCAGGGTACAGGTGGTTAACCTGCTAGCCTCATAAAGAAAAGAAACAGCAACAAAATGGTTGTTATTATCAACAGCAACAGCTAGTTTCAAAATGAAGGCAGCTCATGGTGGGTGCAATCAAGTAAGGACTCCCAAATTTATAAGGGGGTTAGTCTCATCTCTCCAACCCTAAATTTAAGTAAGACAGCAACTGAGTTTCTTGGTCTCTCTTTACAAAGATATGACCATCTCTAGGCACATAGCTAAAAGTAGATTTTTTTTGATGGTGCTTTCTTAAGATATGGAATCTTCTCTGGAACACCACACTCTTATGTAATACTTCCCATACCTCTTTTTGTTGTTGTTGTTGTTTTTGTTGTTTGAGACAGAGTCTTGCTCTGTTGCCCAGGCTGGAGTGCAGTGTTATGATTTCAGCTCACTGCAACCCCCACCTCTTAGGTTCAAGCGATTCTCCTGTCTCTTCCTCCTAAGTAGCTGGTATTACAGGTGCACGCCACCATGCCCAGTTAATTTTTGTATTTTTAGTAGAGATGGGGTTTCACCACATTGGCCAGGCTGGTCTCAAACTCCTGACCTCAGGCGATCTGCCCACCTTGGCTTCCCAAAGTGCTGGGATTATAGGCGTGAGCCACCTCGCCCAGCCCCATACCTCTTTGGATTAGATAGAGGTTGAGTCTATTCTTGACAAGTGTTTGGAAAAAAAAGCAAATGTCCAACTGAAAACAGAAGTCTGGAGGGTAAAGGAAAAGGTTTTGTCCCACGTGTTCTTCCCCTAGTCTTGAGCTGTTTTACCAACAGACTAACAAAGGGTGGGCTTGACTTTCTCTTGGCCTCTCAAGCTGTCTTGCACAATTCCTATGCCCCCAGGGGCTACCTGTGTGCACGGAGCACTGCACTGGTTCACTCAGGACAAAGGTGCTCAGCCCTCTTCCCACACTGCAGAATGGTACTTCCCTGAGCAGGCACCTGCCAGGCTGCACGGGAGCATTCTTTTCTTCTCTTCCCTGAAAGGAAAGTTGTCTTAGGTGCATTCTGACCACAGAGAGAGAGGGCGGGGCTCTGAGTCCCACGATTTCCCTTTCCTCACATCACCGCACCCAGCAATCAGTTGGCCTGGGCTCATCTGGTCTTTCCGGGCGGGCTGGTGACACCTGTCCTTGTGTCGCATGGCATTTACTGTGCCGCCTGTGCTCTCTGGGAACGTACAGTGATGTCTGTGACAGCCTGTACACCCACCACATAAGAAAGAGCCTCAGATGGAGCCGAGGGAAGTCCTCTAGACCCTGGAATGCCTGTCCATTCTGCCCTACGGGGCCACCCTCCCCTGTCTTTATCTGTTAACTTGGAAAGGGTGGATGGTGGGACAGGATTTAGACTCACTTTTAGACTCCTCCTGCTGAACTCCTGGAGTGAAGGAAATGGAATCACAATGGGATTCAACCAAATCCTTTTCCTCGACTCTCAGAGGAATTAAAAACTGGTGGTTCTGTTTTGTTTTGCTTTTGGACTGATTAAAAAAACTGCTTTTTCACAAAGCTGAGGGACAAATGTTTATGACATTTCTGAGGCGAATTCACATTATAAATTGGAGGCCCTTGTCCCCTTCCTTCTTTTTGGCATAGGTATTTTAAGTATGTTATGTTGCAGTAATCATAAGCGGTGAGTAGGTCTTCTTCTGGGCTAAGCTATTCTCTAGTGAGCAAAACATAGGTTATCCTAGGATGCTTGCATGACATCTAATCTTTTTGTCACCATCAGAGATGTAATTTGCAAAAGAGAAGCTGAAATGTCAATTCCCCTTTTCTTGTTCTGTATATATCATACACATGCAAGGAACAAATAATAACCCGTGTCCATGCTGGAGGCTAATTGCATTCTTCTCATTCTCACTGTGCTCAGAGGAATTCATGCTTTCATCCAATTAATTAATTGTAGACCCAAATATTTTTGAGGACCATGGAAGCGAAAAAAAATCAAGTTACCTGAGTATACTGGTTGAGATGGTCTATGTCCCAGTAGACAGTGAGCCACCACTGTCTCCTGACTTTGTATAATATTTTTAAAATCTGCAAGTGATCTCATAAACATTTAATTCTCACCACAGGCCTGCAAGCTGGTCAGGGCAGTTAGTTACTAGTCACCTTCATTTACAGATGAGGCTACTGAGTGCCCGAGACTCTGGAGCTAATTGGTATGACAGAACCATGATTAGAAAATAGATCTCTTAGGTTGGTGTACGGATACGAACATGCAGTTAGAACAAAGAAGTTCAATGTTCAGCAGCAGACTAGGGTGACTACAGTTAACCAGCAATATACTGTATATTTCAAAGTAGCTGGGAGACATAGAGATGATAAATACTGAAGGTGATAAATACTCCAGATACCCTGACTTGAGCATTATACATTATATGCATGTAAAAAAATACTCATATGAACCCCATAAATATTTAAAATATATGTATCAATAAAAGAAAAAAATAAGGAAAATAGATCTCTTTCAATTCTCAGAAGATAGGGACATACACACATAGAGACAGAGAGAGAGAGTGAATGAGACTGAACTTTATTATCTACCTGACAATAATCATTACAGAAAACAAATAATTTGCCCCTTGATATAACCTGCTGAAGGACCAAAACTAACCATTCCTGGTGGATGGCAAAGGCCTGTCTCAGTGGCCCTTTTATACCTATTCTCAGGACAATAAACATGTACTGCTTGGTTGGTTTACTTTTTACCAGTGTAAAATGTCACTGAAAATCAGTGACTTTGCTCATAGAGTCTGCTGTGTTTCTGTGCCTCATAGTCTGGCCTCCTTGAATCATCTGTAGCCTCCACCAGGCCATCTGGCTCTGCCCTTAGAGAATGTTGTGGATGGACGAAGCTGTCTCAAGTTTGAGAGCATATTTTCTTCATGGAGCTCTAGTCTCAGACTCTGTAGATCAATGGACAGTCAGGAGGGCCCTGTGAAACAGGGTCAATATTGAGACACTGGTCACCTTGTCTATCGTCAGACCATCGCTTGACAATAAACTGGAGAAACTGCTTCATTTTAAATATGAATTAAGCAAAAGGTGGTATATTTAGAAAATGGAATATTATTCAGCCATGAAGAGAATGAAGTTGTGATATATACTACAACTTCGAGAAACCTTGAAAACATTATGCGAACAAAAAGTCAGGGCCAGGCGCGGTGGCTTGCGCCGGTAATACCAAGATTTTGGGAGGCTGAGGTGGGCAGATCACCTGAGGTTGGGAGTTCGAGACCAGCCTGGCCAGCATGGTGAAACCCTGTCTCTACTAAAAATACAAAAATTAGCTGAGCGTGGTGGCAGGTGCCTGTGATCCCAGCTACTCGGGAAGCTGAGGCATGAGAATCACTTGAACCTGGGAGGCGGAGGTTGCAGTGAGCTGAGATCATGCCATTGCACTCCAGCCTAGGCGACAGAGTGAGACTCCGTCTCAAAAAAAAAAAAAAAAAAACAAGAAAGAAAGAAAAAGACAGTCACAAAAGACCATAATTGTTCAATTCCATTTGTATGAAATGTGTGGAATAGGCAAATCCACAGAGACAGGCAGTAAGTTAGAGAATGCCAGGGGCTGGGGGAAGGGGGAAATAACGAGTGACTGCTAGTGGGTATGGGGTTTCTTTCTGGAGTAATGAAATGTTCTAGAATTAGACAGTGGTGACGGCTGCACAACTAAATGAGATAGTCATTCCTCAGTATATGCAGGGGATTGGTTCCAGGACCACCATCCCCCTGGTAAATCTGTCAGACTTAAATCCCAAAGTCAGTCCTGAGGAACTGACTTATAGGAAAAGGCAACCCTCTGTGTACAGAGGTTTTGCATCCCTTGAATGCTGTATTTTCAATCCACGTTTGGTTAAAAGAAAGGGAACCATGTGGTTCAAACCCATGCTGTTCAAGGGTCAACTGTATACTAAAAATTACTGAATTATATACTTTAAAAGGGTGAATTGTATGGTATATGATTTATCTCTCAATTTCACATACACACATCTACATATCTAGCTATCTATACAAGAATGGGCATTCAAGTCAATAAATGTCTTAATGCAAGATTCTATGCTAGGCTTGGCTAGGCACGGTGGCTCATGCCTGTAATCTCAGCACTTTGGGAGGCCGAGGTGGGAGATCACCTGAGGTCAGGAGTTCAAGACAGGCCTGGCCAACATGGCGAAACCCCATCTCTACTAAAAATACAAAAATTAGCCGGGCGTGGTGGCGCAAGCCTGTAATCCCAGCTACTCAGGAGCCTGAGGCAGGAGGATCGCTTGAACCCAGGAGGCAGAGGCTGCGGTGAGCCGAGGTCATGCCACTGCACTCCAACCTGGGCAACAGAGCAAGACAACATCTCAGGAAAAAAAAAATCTATGCTAGGCTCTTTCCCTCTGTGGGAGTCTAAACTTTTGTTCCCTTATGTGGCAAGAGGTTGCCACCGCACAGGACGTGGCCTTGATTGTAGAGTGTAGCTTAGTGAATGTAAAATCTCTCCAGTGCTGGGAAAGTAGACTCCAGTTGAAATCCAATACATGGTTTGTGTTGGTTGGTTTTGCAACACTTTATAGGAGAACAACAACCTGGTGCTAATATTTTGTCCCCTTCACGGCTAACAGGTTAGGAATTGACCCAGTAGGGCAGAGCACATTGACTGAATGAATGATTTGAGGAAAATCTATCTGATTCACCCAGAGCTGGCCACTTTCTCTTACTTTCACAACAGGAGGAAACGTGTTGTGACAGGGTACCAGCAGACTGCATTCCCATGCAGTAAAGATTTAATATTTATGGAAAAATCACCCCATTTCCTGTCAGCACAAATGGAAGGGCTTTCTTATCTGGAAATAACAGTTTGAAAAGAATTTCTATTTATCTTGAGTTAAAAGGATGTTTTGTTTTTTTTCAGCGTTATTTAACTTCAGAGAGTTGAGCTCATGGCTGAAATGTGTGAGCAGGGGAATAACTGACCCGGCAGGTCAAGGGAGGCTCTTCCAGGAAGTCAACCAGGATTATTGAGCACGTGCTAGGAGCCCCACATGCGGCGGGATGGTGGCGGGGGCGGGGGGTGGGTCACAAAAGAAAATGTAAGATTTAGGACTTGTTTTCAGAGAGATAAGGCATGCATCTTTAAAAGTCATGAAAACTTCCCGGAGTGTCCCAGGAACCCCCGACCCCCGCCCCCTCAGGGATCATGAGTGCCCGGGGCCGTTACAGCTTCTTCAGAGACCCAGGGCGTATGGCAGTTGAGAAATGGCTGGGATTCAACAACAGCAGAGAGACACAGCCTGCCTGGACAAGTTACCACCAAGTGCAGTAAGGGATAGAGTTCCCGGACTGGCCACTATTCTGGGCACCAAAATGATGTCCGCAGAGTAGTCCTTTCTCCTCTCCCGAACCCAGCACATCAGGGCATCAGAAGGACCCTGCATCTGCTTTCTTAGGGACACAGAGCAGCACCCTTCCCCTTCCTGCTTTTCCCTCCCAGCTCCCATCCCTGGCTCTGCTTACCTCTTCTTTTACCACTATAGACATAAAAGGGGTGATCATGCCCCTTCTTCTAAATGATTGATTCCAGGGTGCCCCACCTACCCGACAGAGGTGATCTTCAGTGAATTCCAAGGTGATTTTCATGACCTTCTCTTGGGGGAGCAGAAAAAGAGTTTAATCTTTGGTGGTGTCTCTCAGTGCACAAAGATAATCCAGGGCCAGATGTGATAGCTCGTGCTTGTAATCCCAGCACTTTGGGAGGCCAAGGCAGGAGGATCACTTGAGACTAAGAGTTCAGGACTAGCCTAGGCAACACAGTAAGACCTCACTTCTACTAAAAATTTAAAAAATTAGCTGGGTGTGGTGGTGCGGGTCTATAGTCCCAGCTATTTGGGAGGCTGAAGCAGGGGGAATGCTAGAGCCCAGGTGTTCGAAGCTGCAGTGCTGCAGTGAGCTATGATCATACGCCACTGCACTCCAGCCTGGGCGACAGAGCAAGACTCTGTCTCAAAACAAATGACAACAACAAAAACACGGTAATTTTGGACCCACAGTATTAAACGGCCAAGTAATGGGCACACGCAGTGAATGTCCTGAGTTCAAGAGAGATTTTTGGTGATTACTAGAAAGAAGTCGACTTTGGTTCTTGAGGAATGGGTAGTCAAGGTGAGAAATTTATCTTTGTTTGATATTGTTACTGAAGGCTTTGTTCACTTTTTGCCAACCTTGTTTCTTTGATTTTAAGCATGTGATTTGATTGTACTGTTTGATTTAATTGCAAGATTATAATAATATGTCCTTTGCTATTCCAAACCAGTAGTCAGCTTATAAATTTTATTTTATTTTTTTTGAGACAGAGTCTCCCTCCATCACCCAGGCTGGAGTGCAGTGGCACTATCTCAGCTCACTGCAACCTCCACCTCCCAGGTTCAAGCAATTCTCCTGCTTTAGCCTCTCGAATAGCTGGGATTACAAGCGCGTATCACCACGCCTGGCTAATTTTTGTATTTTTTACTAGAGACGGGATTTCACCATGTTGGTCAGGCTCATCTTGAACTCCTGACCTCAAATGATCCACCCACCTCAGCCACCCAAAGTGCTGGGATAACAGGCGTGAGCCACTGCACCTGGCCAGTTTAAAATTTTTTTTTAAATATTTTCTACTGCAGATTAATTTTAGCTTAATCATGAGGGAAACAGAATTTTTTGGGTTCACTCAGACCCAATCTCCATTTGAAAGACTGACCCTACTAATCCACTTGTATCTGCCGACCTAGCTGATGGTGGTGGAGAAACAGACAAGTGGGTCTCTACACCCGAGCCAGCCTGATTCCTGGAATCTGGGTTGGGCCTCTGCTGGGCATTGTGACTACCTCCAGCAATCTTCTCTAGCTTTTGGGTTCATAATAAGTCACACCAAAGATGGCATCTCAAGCTACTTTGATTTTGTCCTTGTGATTCCTTGGCTTGATTTTGTCCTTGTGATTCCACCCGCTTGGCCTCTCCATGAATGTTTAACTTGGAGGGGTCTATGTTGAAAAATGGCACCATCCAAAGGTCAGCAGGATAATTTCTGTTCTGGGCACAGTATTACCAGGCTAAGGATATGAAATTTTCCCCAGGGCCCAGGAGATGGTATGTGCTCCAGGGAAAATGGGAGCATTTTGTTCCTTTGGATCCAGTGATGCTGTGCTGAGGGGTCTGCCACCATGGACAGGCTGTCTCCTCGTCTGTTTCACACCTGAATGTGCTTGCTTCCTGGACCTCGTGGCTTCCCGCCTTGGGGAGGATATGGTGCCAATTCCAACAGATGGACTTGCTTGTAGTTTGCCAGCTAGTCAGGTGGAGGGAGTCAGGGCTGGTGCCCATCCAGCCCAGTGGAAATGAACTGGTACAGAAATTCCTCCTGAAAAGGAAAACTTTGGAGTGGCCTTGCAAATGAAAACTCTTCATAAACTATTTTAATGGCTCCATAGCAAAACACAAAGCTGCAGGCACCTTGGAAACAGGGATAGAATTTGGAATTTTGGAGCTTGATGTGGCCTGGATAGGTAAGGTGGAAGGGAGAGAAGAGTGGTTAGCAGAAAGAACTGATACAGGCCAGGTGCCATGGCTCATGCTTGTAATCCCAGCACTTTGTGAGGCCAAAGTGAGCAGATCACTTGAGGCCAGGAGTTCGAGACGAGCCTGACCAACATCATGAAACCCCGTATCTACTAAAAATACAAAAATCAGCCGGGCATGATGGTGTGCACCTGTAATCCCAGCCACTCGGGAGGCTGAGACACGAGAATTGCTTGAACCCAGAAGATGGAGGTTGCAGTGAGCTGAGATGGCACCACTGCATAGACACACCAGGACTTGATCCCAGAAGCCACACTTAAAGCTAAGTAATCTGGTGGGGGGCGGTGGCTCATGCCTGTAATCCCAGCACTTTGGGAGACCGAGTCAGGCAGATCATGAGGTCAGGAGATCAAGACCATCCTGGCCAACATGGTGAAACCCCGTCTCTACTAAAAATACAAAAATTAGCTGGGCATGGTGGCATGTGCCTATAATCCCACCTACTCGGGAAGCTGAGGCAAGAGAATCACTTGAACCAGGGAGTTGGAGGTTGCAGTGAGCTGAGATCACATCACTGCATTCCAGCCTGGGCAACAGAGCCAGACTCCATCTCAAAAAAAAAAAAAGGCTGAGTAATTATCAGCCAGTTGCTTACATGTTGAGTCCCAGCACCTGAAGCTGGGATGTCTTGACCATTCTCATCTGGAAACTCACAAATTTGGAAATTTGCTCAGTAAATCTGAAGATGTCCCATCCTCTAATTATTACGATGTGGGCAATGACACTTACCTTGTACAGGCTTCAAACAGATAGTAAGAGTCATCTGAGACAGTGCCTCACATACCAGGCCTCAAGAAATATTTTTTCCATTTTCTTCATTTATAAAACACAGATTTTGTAAAAGCCCAATATTTGGAATGAACTTACAGCTTCCTGTTTGAATGAAGGAGTCAGGCTCACCCATCTCTGTTTACTCGCTGATGTAGTTATATGGAATTATTTCAGATACGCAAGTTAACAGTCATGTTGATGCTTGGGTTTGAAAATTTCTTAAATCACTTAACTTTAGACATTCACACACATTTATGCCCATAAATTCAATCTGCCATTGTTTCATGGTATATTTTTAATTACTTTTTTACCAGGCATCTGATAACTGCTCAATAAAGGTGTGTGGATAAATGATTATTTTTCCCATAGTGAATTTTTGCCATGTCCTTTAACCAAAAACGTTAAAGACTTCACATACTCTTTAGGCCTAAACTTCTCATCCCTTTACTAAATACCTATTTCTGGCTGATTGTGGTGGCTCACACCTGTAATCCCAGCACTTTGGGAGGCTGAGGTGGGCAGATCACCTAAGTTCAGAAGTTCGAGACCAGCCTGGCCAATAGGGCAAAACTCCGTCTCTAGTAAAAATACAAAAGTTAGCCAGGTATGGTGGCGGATGCCTGTAATCCCAGCCACTTGGGAGGCTGAGGCAGGAGAATTGCTTGAACCCAGGAGGTGAAGGTTGCAGTGAGCCGAGATCACCGCACTGCACTCCAGCCTAGGCGACAGAGTGAGACTCTGTCTCAAAATAAATAAATAAATAAATACCTATTTATTTCACTCACATATGAAATAAAGGCCCAAGTGATTTTTTTCTGTTAATGTTTCTTGTATTGCATCTAGCTGGATATAATCTGTTTAAGTATAAACTCCTGGAGGATTTGCGCTGTCTGTTTAACTGCTCTGTATACTACCCAGCACATTTACTGAGACAGGGCCTTCATCAGTATTTAGTATGACGGTGAAGAGGTCTCTTAACTTCTGTGGACTGCCAAAGTGTGGCTTTTATATCAGCTCCTTGAACCTGAGCCTTAGCACTGAGTCCCTCTGGAACAGATTTTAGCCAAGAACACCTGTGATTAGTAGCAGCTTTGTTGAGGCTTTATTACATACCATAAAATTCACCCATGTTAAGTGTATGATTCAATGACCTTTAGTAAATTCACAGAGTTGTGCAACCATCGTCACAATCCTAATTTAGAACATTTCCATCACTTCAAACACATCCCTCTGCCCACCCTTTGATTATTTTTAATAATATTATTATTTTTTTGAGATGGAGTTTCACTCTTGGCATCCAGGATGGAGTGCAATGGCGCGATCTCAGCTCACTGCAACCTCTGCCTCCCGGGTTCAATGGATTCTCCTGCCTCAGCCTCCCAAGTAGCTGGGATTACAGGCGCATGCAACCATGCCCAGCTAATTTTTGTATTTTTAGTAGAGACAGGGTTTCACCATATTGGCAGGGCTGGTCTTGAACTCCTGACCTCAGGTGATCCGCCCGCCTCAGCCTCCCAAAGTTCTGGGATTACAGGCGTGAGCCACCACGCCTGGCCCACCTTTGGATTATTTCCTCTTCACGTTCTTTCCCCAAATCGTGTGCATGCATGTGCACAGGAGGCATGCCAATGGGAAAGGTGGCTCAGGTCACTCACCAAGGGCTGCCCAACCAGGGAGGTGACTTGAACCTCTTGACTCCACACGGCGGTGTTCTTCACCCTTTTCATCTGGAAACTCACAAATTTGGAAATTTGCTCAGTAAATCTGAAGATGACCCATCCTCTTTGACCCTATCCCAGAAGATATAGAGATACTTCATTTTTATTGTGGTAAGAACACAACATGAGATGTACTGTCTTAAATTTTTAAGTGCACAATACAGTATTGTTAATGATAGGCACTGCGTTGTGCTGGGAATCCATACTTTAAACAAGATATATAGGTGATTGTTAGGCATAGTGGTTTTAGAACCTCAGCCTTAGATGGTAAGACCAATAAAAAATAAAATCCAAAAAGAGAAACCGATCATCCAAATATAGGAGAGTAGAAAGAGGATGAAGAGGCCGGGCGCAGTGGCTCACGCCTGAAATCCTGGCACTTTGGGAGGTTGAGGAGGGCGATCATGAGGTCAAGAGATGGAGACCATCCTGGCCACCATGGTGAAACCCCATCTCTACTAAAAATACAAAAATTAGCTGGGCATGGTGGCGTGTGCCTGTAGTCCCAGCTACTTGGGAGGCTGAGGCAGAGAATCGCTTGAACCCGGGAGGCAGAGGTTGCAGTGAGCCAGTATCGCACCACTGCACTCCAGCCTTGCAACAGAACAAGACTCTGTCTCAAAAAAAAAAAGAGGATGAAGACTCGTGGGTAGTGAGCCTAATTCTAATGCTCAAGTTACTTCTGGCCATGCGACTAGAAGCCTGGGTAAGTGTCTCTTTTTACCTTTGTAAAGGGGGACACCTTCGCTCCTCTGACAGACATTGCATGCTAATGTCTCAAACATGAGGTGAGGTGCAAGGGTTACAGAGGTAAAAGGTACCATCCTTAACCCCAAATGGCCTTACCATCTAAGGCTGAGGTTCTAAAACCACTATGCCTAACAATCACCTGTATATCTTGTTTAAAGTATGGATTCCCAGCACAACGCAGTGCCTATCATTAACAATACTGTATTGTGCACTTAAAAATTTAAGACAGTACATCTCATGTTGTGTTCTTACCACAATAAAAACGAAGTTATTCATGCTTTTAAAAAATAATAAAGTATGGATTCTCAGGCCTCACCCCAGACATTCTGATTCAGGAGGCCTGGGAATCTGCATGTGAACATGCACCCCTGCCCTGGGTGATTCTGGTACAGAGAAGTCCACAGATGCCACTTTGAGGATCTGGCCCTATAAGGGTGTGGTGAGGACACATTGGTGGAGGTTTCTGACTCCTCAGAAGAAAAATGCACTAGAAATTTAGGAAGACCCCTGTAATTATTATAATGTATAAGCCAATAGTTTCCCCTTCATTTTAGAAGCACAGCTTTGTTGCTAAAACCTTACATTTTCTCAGCACTGTTTGGGACTTCTTCCAAACCAGCTTAGAGAGATTCCACATGTCTATATAAAAGGGTCTTTTTATTTCCTGATCTTTGTGGGCAAATAATCTCCATAAAAAATTTCCTAAATCATCCTAGTCTTCTTAAAAATGACAAATGTGGCAGGGCAGGGTGGCTCACATCTATAATCGCAGCACTTTGGGAGGCTGAGGCAGGAAGATCACTTGAGGTGAGGAATTTGAGACCAGCATGGGCAACATAGCGAGATCCTGTCTCCACAAAAAATTTAAAAATTGCCGGGTGCAGTGGCTCATGCCTGTAATCCCAGTACTTTGGGAGGTTGAGGTGGGCAGATCACAAGGTCAAGAAATCGAGACCATCCTGGCCAATGTGGTGAAACCCCACCTCTACTAAAACTACAAAAATTAGCTGGGTGTGGTGGTGCATGCCTGTAGTCCCAGCTACTCAGGAGGCCGAGGCAGGAGAATCGCTTGAAACTGGGAGGTGGAGGTTGCAGTGAGCCAAGATCACACCACTGCACTCTAGCCTGGGCAAGAGCGAGACTCCTCTCAAAAAAAAAATTTTTTTTTAAATTAGCCAGGCATGGTGGCTCACACCTGTAATCCCAGCTACTCAGGAGGCTGAGTTGGGACAATAGCTTGGACCCAGTAGTTGGAGGTTGCAGTGAGCTATGATTGCGCTATGATCGTGCCACTGCACTGTAGCATGGGTGACAGAGATCCCGTCTCAAAAAAAATAAAGACAAGAGTTGTTACAAAAATCTTTCCATCATCCTAAGAAAAAGTACATTAAAAGGGCTGTGCCATCACTGGAGAAACTTCCAGTTCCTCCTCTCTGTTCACACGCATAGAGAGCCTGCAGCTTCCCCTTAGTCACTGGCTCACCTGAGATTTCTGCAGGGATGGTTTCGTTGAAAATGAGGCAGTGTGTATAAAATGCCTGCAACACAGCTAGTAGGTAGCTAGTAATTTTCTGCTACAATTAAAAACACACAGTACAAAATGTACCAAAAATATGAATCAAGAAAGCTTGATAACAGAGGTTTTTCAATCATATTTGTCTCAGACAGTACTGCAGAATAATATGGAAATTCTGAAGTAACAAAGGGGAATAAAAAGTTGAACTCAGTTTTGTTATACTTTTGCATAAGGGGTTCCTTACATGTACCTCAAAAGCAGTGACTTTCGAGAGGAGGCTGCAGGCTGTGTGATGGCTGTGCTCAGCTAGGCACCTTTCCATCATCTCAAATCCGAGAAAGAAACTCAAAAAGCCTAAGAATCTGGTTTCAGTACAAGCTTCTGCCTCAGGGACAATCACTGTCGGTTTCACGTGCAGACAATAGTGAGTGAATGCAAAGAAATGGTACTTTCCTACCTGCATTTAAAAAAAGAAAGAAAGTAAATCTACTCCCCTCCTTTTTTGGGAACATGGACTGGCCCATTGTGGTTGCTGGTGTGTTGATCTAGTAAGTAAAGCGAGGAGAGGAGGCGTGAGAGAGTGTGCCGGCCCTCTGCACACGGGAAGGGTTTCCGGAGTGCGTCTCTAGAGGGATGCACGTTGCCTTAGCCGAGCTTCAGAGAGAAGCCTGGTATGTAACCCAGGCGGGCGGGAGCCTCAGTCTGTCGGGCTGAGGTCTGGCATCTACAAAGCCTCTTGGCTGTGTTCTGAACTTGAAGCCTGGAGGAGTTCTCTGCTCAGCACAGCCAAGGAACAGAATTAGAAGAAAAGGAACCCTGGCCTAAGGTAAAGCGGGCATTGCACAAGGTGACCTATGTCCTTTGCTTTGCGAGGCAGATGTGAGATTTCTGGCTTCCTTCGTGAGGTCGGAGGCCGCTGGGATCCTCCAAGTGTGGTGGCTGGATGCTGGCGACAGAAGTCACTTTCATTGCCCTGACGTACATTTATGTAAACTTTTTGTTTTCCTGATGATACAAAAGAAACGACAGGAGCTTTTGTTCATCGACACAGAACTAGACTGAAGGGCAGGAAAAGCTGGTTATTTATTTCACTGAGAAGTGTAGTGCGTTGACCTTTTAAACAAAGCTTACGTTTTTTTAGGCTGCTACCCACAAGATTGCAAGGAGACTATGGTTTTCAGACTTTGGGGTTGTTTTGTTTTGTCTGTGGTTTGTAGAGCTCTGTGAAATTTACATTTGAGTCCTGTTTGGGGGATTTGGTGGTGGAAGTGGCACGTGGGAATGAGTAGATTTAGCTGTTACTGTAAATTTTTGAGATTTTTTTTTCTTTAAGTAATATCCAATAAATGAAAATAAGGAAACAAAACGTTTGGATGTTATTCATGTTTTATTGCAGCTCTAGGTTGAAAGAGCTTGACAATTGCCTCTCTTTCCACCTTTGATATGCAGTAAAAGAAATCTAGAGATTCTGGCCTTTATATTGAAAATAGTTTTCCTAAAAACCTAGTTATTAATCGAATCATGCTGTAAAGACTTTTTTTTGGGAAAAGTGTTTTAAAATGTGCTATGCTAGCATGAAAGAAGAAATGGGACAAGAAAGTTGTCTCATCTGTGAAAAAAAAAGATTTATGATGTTGGAAAAGAAAACGTGAGTTTGGCCATAACCCAGCAGGAGTGTGGTCGCTATAGCAGCTTCATTTGTCACTCAACTGAGATTGGAGACCTAAAAGAAAATTGAGCCTGTTTTTCTCTGAGACAGCCTCAGAAGGAATGTTAAGAGGATGTGAAGTTATTTAGATTACCAAAACAGGTTCTGACAAGTAAGTGAAAATAACTCATTAAAATATAATTGTTGCCATTCTATAAATGGATCAAAAGGCTTGTTGAGTCACTGCATACTTATAGAATAGGTGAATTTGCCACGGCTCATTGGTATAAATTACTTTTGAGAAGGCTTTTTAAGACTAAGCGTGAGGCCTTGCCAAGCATCCCTTATAACACTTAGAATGAATGTTTTGACCAGTGTTTTCAAGGGGGTTGCCTAAGCATTTTCATGTGTCAGTGAGTCTAATCCTTGCATCAGTGGCTTATCCAGTAAGCTTAGGGAATATTATATCATGACAACAGAAGTCTGCAGATTTTTCTCTTCAACTAAACAATAGCTCACCTAAAAGGACAGAAAGTGAACTACTCAGTTCTTGCAACCTGACTTTCTGGAGGGATGGTCATGATTTTGGCGCCTGTAGACCAGGGTTTCTCAGCCTCAGCATTATCGACATTTTGGATGGGATTATAGTTTGTTGCAGGGGACTGTCTGTGGGATGTCTAGTAGCATCCTTGATCTCCACACACCAGGCAACAGTAGCACTCCCTCCCCAGCTGTGAGAACCAGAAATATCTTCAGACACTGTTAAATATTCCCTGTGGGCAAAACTGCCCCTGGTTGGGAACCACTGCCAGAGGGAAACCCGT
This sequence comes from Symphalangus syndactylus, assembly GCF_028878055.3. NCBI lineage: Eukaryota > Metazoa > Chordata > Mammalia > Primates > Hylobatidae > Symphalangus > Symphalangus syndactylus. The sequence goes on from NC_072424.2 coordinate 23,936,271, forward strand.
CTTGGAGCCTACTGCTGCCAATGAGGGGAAAGGGGCTATGAGAGGAGGCTGGAGTCCCAGGGAGGTCTGGAGGGGTCCAAGGAATGGTGGCAGGACAGGTGTTTTTGCCTGACCATTTGTTTTTTATTTTGTTTGGGTTTTGTTTGAAATCACATCTTGGGAATGGGGGATCAGATTCAAAGACTGCTGCGGATATACATTCTTTTGCCCCCTTTTCCTTCTGTGCCCTTGTGGGACTTATTTTATACAGTGCTATGATTGGTATAGTAGTCAAACTTCTTTCAATTGAATTCTAAAATGCATTCTGGGGATACACTATTTTTTCTTTTTTCAAAAAGAAGCTTATATAGTGATCCATTTTATAAAGCAAATAGTTACCCATACTTTTCCCTTCTGCAAATACAGGGTTTTTTGTTGTTGTTGTTTGTTTGTTTGTAATGTGGGCTTTTAGTAAATCTGGCCATGCCTGTTAGCTTTTTTTTTCTTCTGGAATCTGCAAGTGAATGCTTTCATTTCTTCTTTCTTTTCACCCTCTGTACCAGTGGGTCTCAAACTGTTTTGATTTTTTTAGGAATTGGGCCTTGTTTTGTGAGTGCAATTGAAGAATCACAGCTTTTTTCCAATTTACAGATAACGATGAAGTCAATGGCTGGGATTTTTTCCATTTAAAATTTTTCTTACACCTTTAGTATTAATGCTACTGCTTGTTTGCTCTCAAAGGTTTACAGATTACAAAATGCATGAAGCTGTGTGTGCCACTTTTTCTTGGTGTTTCTCCAAGAATATAGTACATTGCACTGAGCACCGTGACTTCCAGGAGCTACCACCACCACCCAAACCAGATGAGATGTACCACTCCATAGCGCTTAGCAGTGCTTGGCATTGGCTGAACAGACAGGGAAACACCTTGACTTACTGAAGTCTATTCTTGGTGACAGATCGGGACTGGCCCATAATGTTATCAGAGAGCTGTGGTTTCTGCTTTTGATTGCAAAGCAAATCTTGCATTGATCTCCACCTGGAGGTACCAATGTGACACACACCGTGTGCTCTCTAAGTAACAGTTCTTCGTAATTAAAATTCACCCTCTCCCCCCATTCAGTAGACCAAAGATCCCTGAGTGCAGCAGATGTGAGCATTTTAGGTCTATTTGCCCCCAGGATATAGCACAGTGCCTGCTCATACTATTTGCTCAGTCGTTGATGAACAGACAAATGAATGTCAATGATTTCTATGGAAAGACCACCCAGGAGCTTGGTCAGCAAGCTCACATGTCTGCAGCCTGTGTCCATATTTCTGTATTTTTTTTAAGAGGACAAATCCGGTCACCATCCAAGCAGGTTTTAATGTCTGAGGGGCTACCAGAAAACTCTTTGAAGGATACAGGAAGAGTGGGTCTGTGGGTTGTAGAATTTGGGCCTTCATAAGGCCCAGAAGTTAAATTTCTGCTCTTATTCTAAACCCCACAGGTTAATGCTGCTTCATGGTTTCAATAAGATAAAGAGCACACTAACCATAGGGTCTGGCCCAAAGGCAAGGTATTTACCACCTCTTTAAGAAAATTCTCCAGTTGAAAGAGCTTATGATCAGAGGTGAAAAAACAGCCCTTGTTGATCTATGTGTCCTGGGGGGAGTCAGGTGGTGCTGCCCAGAGAACCTACCTGGTTCTCTGAACCAGGTTATCAGGGCAAGGGGGGTGCAGATGGGGCAGACGTCTTGAAATTGGAAGTTTCCAGACTGTGCAGAATGTAAAGATGCCGTAGTGAGAGACAGAGAAGCCAAAGATCCTCTCAATCTTTTGCTTTGGTTCACAAACCAACCCCAGCTCCATGGGTTTTTTTGTTTTGTTTTGTTTTGTTTTTTGAGATGGAGTCTTGCTCTGTTGCCCAGGCTGGAGTGCAGTGGTGCAATCTTGGCTCACTGCAACCTCCACCTCCTGGGTTCAAGCGATTCTCCTGCCTCACCCTCCCGAGTAACTGGGATTACAGGTGTGTGCCACCATGCCCAGCTAATTTTTTGTGTTTTTAGTAGAGATGGGGTTTCACCATGTTGGCTAGGCTGGTCTCAAACTCCTGACCTCAAGTGATCCACCCGCCTCAGCCTCCCAAACTGCTGGGATTACAGGCGTGAGCCACCGCACCTGGCCTAGCTCCATGTTTCTAAGCAGAGCCCTGGGAATGAGCAAGCGTGAGCCTTTCTTGTGCCTTAAGCTGCAGAGGCTTAAGGTGCGGCCTTTGGGGGGAGGGGACCTTCATCAAAGAGGAAACAAATCCTGCTGCTTTATTATTCGCCAAGCCTGGAATGTTTTTAGCAAATACGTGTTTGTGTCCTTTTCAGCATTGCTGGTTCACACTGAGGCCATTTGTTGCTCATAAACACCAGATGAAGCAAAAATACTTGTTTACACTTAAGACTGCTTTTATCTTTCCTCACTGCTGAATAGTAATTTTTTACTAGATTGTCTTGGTTCTGTGCAGCTGGTTCCTTGTGTCTGTGCTCATATCCGTATACCTTGTCCAAATAAACGTACTTTGAAAAGATAGAGAATTGTGTTTTGTGAAGTTTAGAACATCCTCTAACAGAGTTTAAGCTGAGCTTTCTGCTTTATTTTGGCAACTTGTTTAGGATGCCAAATGTATCTGGTCTGGCAACAGATGAAAGAAGATGTTGGCCCTTATATAACCAAGTTTAGGGAATAAGTGGGAGGTGGGGTGGATTCCCAGATTTCCTTTGTGTTTTGAAAAGAGTTCTAAAGCATAAGGAAAAAATGTGTTTGACTGGGTTTTTGTTTTGCCTTTAAACCTTGGGATTTTGAAAATCTATTGAAATATCTTCTCTTGCCTTATGCAGCCATCTGAGATTAAGTTCCTGATTACCTACATCTTCCCTCCTCTTTCATTCCAGCCCTGCTAGCCTTCTTTCTGCCCCTCAAGCATAGACGCTGTCCATCTCTGGGCTTTCACTGCTCCCTGAGCCTGGAACATTCTTCCTCCAGATCTTGGCTTCCTTCTCATTATTCAACCTGCCTATTTTGACTTGGAGAGGTATCCTCTGATCACCTAGCTAAAGTTGCTTCCCCCTGCCCAACCCCTAGGCCATCTTCTCTCACCTGGTTCTGTTTTAGGTTCTTCATGGCACTGTCCCCCGACTATCTGGAATTCTTATCTGCTTGCATCCATGTCTATTATCTGTCATTCATTGCAAGAATGTCTGCTTATGACAGGGACTATCATATCCCCGAAACTAAAACATCATCTGATAGAAGGTTGGTGCCCAATAAGAGAATGAATGGATGGATAGAAGGATGGATGAATGGGAGGGAAAAGGAGAGGGAAGGAAGGAAAGAAGGAGCGGGGAAAGGAGGGAGGTTGACTACCGAGTAAATTTCTACTCTCTTTTATGTCTAAGAGCTTCTCTCCTGTGATTCCTCTTTGACTCCCCAAGACAGTAGCCTTGGAGAATTTTCTCCCCACACCCACCTCATTTTGTACATTACACTAACCATCTTATCCAGTTACAGTCACCTGTTTGCTAAGCTCTGCATACTAAGCTCTTGAGGACAGGAATGTGTAATAAAGGTGGTTATGGTTGTAATTATTGTTTGTTCTTATTGCCTTAGCACTTTATAAGCATACTTCATCAAAGTCCTTTCATCAACTCTATGGCTTGAGTGTGACTCTCATCTTTGTTTTTCAAGTAAGTAAACTGAGGCCCTGAGCAGTTATCAAAAGGCATACAGATGTTTACTGTAGGGCCAGGAATTGAATCCAGATTTCTTCTTGGTAGCGAAGATTATACAGCCTTTCTTTCCTCCTCATCAGGTGCCCAGTGCCTGACTCACAGGTTCATCACGGGCTTTTGCCAAATGAATGAAACCTAAGACCTCACCTCCTCCCTTCTCATCCCTGTTATTTGAGCTTATACATATTATTTATACTATTTGTAATATTATAATATAAACATAAACATGAGCCTATTGGTTCATAATCCAGTGACATCTCTAAGGATAACTAGCTGCTGTATCTTAAGTCACTTATATTTATTATTTTTTTAGAAACAGGGTCTCACTCTGTTATCCAGGCTGGAGCACAGTGGCACAGTCATAACTCACTGCAGCCTCGAACTCCTGGGCTCCAGAGGTTATCTGCCTCAGTCTCCTGAGTCCCGGGACTACAGGTGCATGCCATCATGCCCAGCTAATTTTTTTTATTATTATTTTTTAGAGACAGGGTCTCACTATGTTGCCCAGGCTGGTCTCTTAACTCCTGGCCTCAAGTGGTCCTCCTGCCTTGGCCTCCTGAAGTGCTGGGATTACAGGCATGAAGCACCACACCCAGCCTACATCATTTTTCTTTTTTTTCCTTTTTTTCACTGATAGGAATTCATTGATTGCTTAAACTCTCTCATTCTTCTTGTGTAAACAAATCTATTAGTCAAAAGTTAAGCAGCTGCTGAGTCACATGGTACTTTAATCCAGGGTTACAGTTGGCAGCCCTGGGAATGAGTTCTCCTTTCTTTAGCTCCCACAATGACACTGATTTCCTCTAGAGTATGAAACTTACACCGAGGAAACCACCATGACAACTATAGGTAACAATTTTAAGCAGAAAAGACTAGGAAAATGCCTAAGAATTTTAAACCTGACAGCGTTCTTTTACATTTTTAATATAACCAAGTGCTGCTCATCACCTGCCTTGACACCAGTGTTTGCGAGTTTGATTGGCCCCAGGATGTTCCGTTGCAGAGCAGAAAGCCAAGATCAGAAGCCCTTGTCAACATATAAATGTAATGCTCTAAGCTGGCTTGGAGCTCTGATTCCATGGAGCCAATTCTAAAATGATTAAGACTTCTGTCTATAGAGAGATGAGGTGGAGCTTGTTTACTATGGCCCTGCCCAGAGGCTTCAGCAGCTGAGGGTGTACCCTCTGCAGTGGGAGTCTTCAGGCATGAGCCTGAAGCCTGTGCTGGCCTCTAGGAATAGAGTCCCTTGTTGTCTTACAGCTTGAATATTACAGCACAGGACAACTCCAGATGACAGCTCCAACAGGGCAGAGGCTGCAGCCTTGCCAGACTGGTCCGTCAAAGCTTTCCTTGGCACATAATGCAGTTTCACCCAGGTTTGGGGGTAACCCAGGTGGTTCCTTTTTTCCTGGGTTGGAGGTGAGCTAAGCAGGGAGGTAGTACCCACAGGTTATTTGTGGATGTCAAAAACTCAAAAGGCCCTCAGCACTGGGGGTAGGACCAGTGAGAAGTACTCAGCCATGGCATGTATGAGGGATCTGTGGGCGAACCCCGATGTGTCATTTGGCTCCTCTATCCATCACAAAGAGCACAGACCCCTGAACTCTTTAACCATCCCTGAGCAAGATTGGAGGGATTTTTGCCCTTTTAATACAACTTCTTAAATGGCCTGATGGCCTTGGATGTACTCACTAATAAATATGTCTTGTGGTTTGCAATTTAACTGTGTGATGAGAATATTGGAAAGGAGTTTCTGACTGATTCATTGTTCACACTGGCCGCACCCAGCCGAGGGATAATTGGGGCCTTGCCTAATCTGCACTCACTCACACCCAACATGTGCTGGGCGGGGAAAAAAGGCTGCAATCTGGCCAGCTGATTCCCGGACCTGGCCTTGCACCAACCAGGAAGATCTCTTCTCTACCTCCTTTTTTGTGTTCAAGGTGATACCTGCTTAGGACTCCCAGAAATATCATTAGCAGGAAAGTTCCACAGATTTAATCTAGTCTAACCCTCTGAGAGTTGAGGACACTGAGACCCAGAAAACCTGAGTGACTTTCCTAGGAACACACAGCCCATTGGTTGGCAAGGCAAAAGTAGACCTCAGAGCAGCTCAGTGCTTCTCTATCCCCTCTGCACCTCCCCCAGGCTGCCTCTTGAACTACTTCTCTGCTTGCTGTACAAATCAAAGCTATCTTTCAAAGTCTTTTGGAATATTAAAGCCATTACAGGGAGGCAAGGTATGTGGGGATTGAGTAGATATTCAAAAGATTTTTGCTCAAACCTTTATTTCACTTTGTTTTTTAAACAACTTACCTTTCCTATGCCTATGGAGCTTTTCTTGTCTCATCCTAAAAACTCCCAAGTTCCCACCTGCTTCTAGGAAGATTGTTGATGATTGTCCAGGGATCCCCTGCCACTGTCTGAGCAGACAACTTCTAAAAGTTTTTTTTTTTAAGTAATGTGAGCTCATTGTAAATAAATAAATGAATAACTGAGTAAGTACACTTTTTTATACTTTTCTGAACCACATGTAATGGGGCCAGATAGTACATATTTTCAGCCTTGTGGACTATGCTGTCTCTGTCTCAGCTACTCAAGGCTGGTATGGGCTAAAGCAGACCTACAGACTATGTAAATGAACAGACATGGTTCTGTTCCAATAAAGCTTTATTTACAAAAAACAGGTAGTGGGCCAGGTTTCGCCTATGGGCTGCCAATCTTGGTATCAGGTAAAAAGTAAACATTCTCCACTTACTCCTTAAGTTTTATTGGCACAGGACCGCGTCTGTTCATTTACATAGTCTGTAGGTCTGCTTTAGCCCATACCAGCCTTGAGTAGCTGAGACAGAGACAGCATAGTCCATAAAGCTGAAAGTATGTACTATCTGGCCCATTGCATGTGGTTCAGAGAAGTACAAATAAGTATATTCAGTTATTTATAATAAGCTCACATTACTTTAAAAAACCCCACTCCCAGAGGTAGCTATTGTTGAGAGTTGGGTGTATAGTGTCACTGGCATGCAGGTACTTACAAATACGGGGTCGGATCATGTAAATTTTTTCATATAGGATGTAGAGTTCTGTATCTTGCTTTGCTCCTGTTTCTTGCACATAGATACCTGTGGGAGGGCATGTATTCTTTTATACAAATAGGACCGTTTCATGCATGTTGTTCTACAGTTTCCTTCACTTGGCAGTAACTCAGTGTTGATGCTTATAGGATGATGACATTCTTTTTAATGGCCACATATTGGTAAAATCCTTTACCATACACTAAGAAAACATACCAAATACCAAAAAAAAAAAAAGTATATGTGTAAATAACTACCAGCAGACACAGATGATGTCTTGTTCGCCTCACATGGTCCCATGTGTCTGGTGGGCACCTCCAGGGGGATCCGTGTCAGTCCGTCCAGCGCTACCATGTTTCCAAAGGGGGTTTTGTTTCAGCCTAACTTGCTGCCAGCACAGCACCACATACAAGTGATGAGTTAATAAAAGATTTGCATGACGAGGAAGGTTTCAGACAAACTTTAGGTTCCACATCGTGGTTGATTATGAGGCAATTTCTGGGAAATCCTAAAAATCCCAAGTTTTTTGTCCTGCTGTGAACACAATTTATAGCAAAAAAAGTACAGACCCACATTGTACTGCGGCCCCCTGCCCTTTAAAGTATGTGCTGTCGCCGACGCCTTGAATTCGTTCCTAAGGATATCATAGATTACCACAAACTTGGTGGCTCAAACATGACGGAAATGTATTCTGTCACATTTCTGGAGGCCTGAAGTTTGAAATCAAGGTGTCGTCGTTGTGTGTGGGGGTGTTCTTCTGGGGGCTATGCTTGAGGGTCTGCTTTGTCCTGTCCCCTGGCTTCCAGTGCTGCAGCATCCTTGGTGCTCCGTGGCTTGGAGCTGCATCACTCCAGTCTCTGCCTTCATCTTCATGTGGGTCCAGCTTGCCCTATTGGTCAGTTTCCTTGTCTTGTCTGGTCCCGTCCTGTCCTGTATTTTGTAAGGACTTGTCATTGGATTCAGGGCCCACCTGAACCCAGGATGGCCTTCTCTCGAGATCCTTACCTTAATTACATCTGCAAAGCAGGTTGGACATATCTTTGGGGGACCACGGTTCAACTCAGCACATGCCCTCCCATCTAAAAATCGGAGTGCTTGCTCTTCCCTCTCAGGTTTTTCCTCCTGGAGGTGAGGAAAGGGGCAGAAGCCTTGTTCTTGTCACAATAAACAGCCCTGCTCTTTGAGGATAAAAAACAACAAAAAAAAACAGAGTCCCAAGGAATGGCATCTACTGTTAGTCAATTGCAGGTCCCAGAAAAGCGCTGGCCAGAACTGCAAGCCTTCTAGGAAATTTCTTACTGAATTCAGCAAAATAAGAGGCTAATGAGAAGAGTGTTTGCATATCTGATAGTTTAACTGAAAGGAAACAGAGGAAGAAAAACGTGCTTTTGTAAGCCCTGGGAGTTTTAGCTGAATGGCAGCCTTTCCCTGGGATTAACCAGCATTAATTGTTGTTTCAAAGAGTTTCCAAGGTTGACTGAATCCAGTGTGAAGCTCACAAAACCAACACCATCTATTTGTTTCATTTCTCAGGAGAAAGTTATATTAATGCAGGAATAAAGAATTGTGGCTGGGTTTGTGATCTGTTTTCAATAGTTTCTTTAAATAAGCAGCTGTTTTTTGTGTTGCACAGAGTACTTGGATGCGAAACATTTTTTGTTGTTTTGGCTTTTTTTGGAGACAGAGTCTTGCCCTGTCACCCAGGCTGGAGTGCAGTGATGCGATCTCGGCTCACTGCAACCTCTGCCTCCCCAGTTCAAGCTATTCTCCTGCCTCAGCCTCCCAAGTAGCTGTGATTACAGCCACACAACTACCATGGTTGGCTAATTTTTGTATTTTTATTAGAGACAGGGTTTCGCCACGTTGGCCAGGCTTGTCTTAAACTCCTGGCCTCAAGTGATCTGCCTGCCTTGGCCTCCCAAAGTGCTGGGATTACAGATGTGAGCCACCGCACCTGGCCGCAAAACGTTTTTTGTGTTTAAAATTGAAGAATGATACCTGCTCACCTCACTCCCTTAGACAATGGCTTTGGTCGCAAGGGACAGAAACTCACCTCAACTCAAACCAGCTGTATTTTGGAGCCAGCATAACAAAGCACCACTAGTTGGATGTTTTAAAAAAGACAAATTTAATTTCCAACACCTCTGGAGGCTGGTGAAATCAAGGTGTGGGCAGAGCCCTGTCCTCTCTGAGCCTGTAGAGGAAGATTTTCCCTGGCCTCTTCCAGCTTCTAGTAGCCCCAGGTGTTCCCTCGCTTATGGCAATATAATACCAACCTCTGCCTCTGTTTTTGCTTGGAGTTCTCCTGGTCTGTCTCCCTCCCTCTTCTGTTCTTATAAGGACATCAGTCATAGTGGATTAACAGCCCAACCTATTCCAGTATGAGCTCATCCCAACTAATTAACAAGTGCAATAACCCTATTTCCAAATAAGGTCACACGCTGAGGTATTGGGGGTTAGGGCTTGAACATATCTTTTTGGGGGACACAAGTCAACCAATAACATCAGCTGAAACAGAAAAGGGGCTCACATAGCCAAGCTGCTGGAGGAGACAGGGCCTTAGATGTCATTAGCATCCCGTCAGCTCTGTCTGCTTATCTGTGTGTGTCATTCACACTCACGAACTCACTCTGCATGAAAAGCATAAGTCTGCAGCTCAGGGATTCTTAACTGTGGTGGAAAGGGCTCTTCTACCCCCAGCTCACATCCTGAAGTCCCAGGAAAAGATTCCATCAAAATGTCACCTGCCCAGCGCTGGACCATTCACCGTGGCCAGGGACAGGGTCATGGGAGGGAATGGCAGCTTCCACATCTGGATTTGGGGAAAGATCCCACCACCGCACACCAAAAGCAGGGTAGCCTTGACATGGCCGCTGTGGGAATTGTGAGCTCAGTGTAGCTGGTCCAATTTGTGTGAATCTCAGAACTAACCTAATTCGAATGCAGCAGTGCAGTCACGTGTCACTTAAATGACCCTTGTCTTGACTCACCTTTATGTGATTTTATGCACACGCTCCTTCTCACCCATCTCCTGCTGCATTGACCTGGACTAAACCGCTTTCAGGTTCTGGGAGATCTCCTCAGAAGTTGTGTTAGATTTTTCATTTCTCAAAATGTCAGTGCATTTGCATTCGGGCAGAAGCTCGTGGTGACTATACTAATAATTTTATCTTTCGTCTCCAAGGACACCATGGTGGGTAGGTCTCAATGACAGGCGCTTTTCCTCTCCTTTTTAGTTTTCAATCTGAAGCTTTTATACTTCCAAAAAGAATCACAGTAGTGTAGAAATAGTCTTAACTTCTGCTAAATGGCCTGTGGGAGGCCTGCTTCCTGTACTTTGAGTACCTTTTCATAGGTTTTCATGCAGTCTGCAAGAAAAGACAGTTTTATTTCAACTATAAAAATTAATTCAGGTTGAGAGTCGTGGCCACGCCTGTAATCCCAACACTTTGGGAGATCAAGGCAGGAGGATCACTTGAGCCCAGGAGCTTGAGAGCAGCCTGGGAAACATAGGGAGACCCCGTCTCTACAAATTTTTTTTTAATTAGTGGGGTGTGGTGGCACATGCATTTGTAGACCCAATTACTTGGGAGGCTGAGGTGGGAGAATCACTGAGCCCAGGTGGTCGAGGCTGCAGTGAGCTGTGATCACGCCACTGCATTCCAGCCTGGGTGACATAGTGAGACCCTGTCTCACAAAAGCAATTAATTCAAAGGAATGACTGCAGAAATTACAAAAACAGCTGATAATTCAGAATGCTCATTTCACTTTATTTATTTATTTTTGAGACAGAGTCTCGCTCTGTCACCCAGCTGGAGTGCAGTGGTGCGATCTTGGCTCACTGCAATCTCCAGCTCCCCTTTCCCCCTCCCATTCAAGTGATCCGCCCACCTCGGCCTTCCAAAGTGTTAGGATTACAGGCGTGAGCCACTGCGCCCGGCCTCATTTCACTTAATTATGTTTGCTTCTAGCTAATATTGATTGGAAAGCAACTTTTTTATTCTGTAAGTCTTAGGTGAGCAGCAGTAGAGAAACTTACCTGAGATAACTAATCTGTAGATCCTAAAAGTGATGCTTGTGGAGCCTGTAGGACAGATGCAGTTATTCCTTGCTATCTCTCTGGCAAAAGATAGATTTCTTGGTAGTGTTGGCATTGACACCTTTCATGGAAAAATTGATTGCTTGTATCTACTAGCTCTGTGCTAGACAGGAAGCACTAAGAATTCATTTGGTGGTTCTTTCATTCCTGGCTAATGAGGGATGCCCTTTGCTCCTACCAGCCACCAATGTGAATTCACCTTGACCCTGAGCATACCAGCACGCAGACCAAGTTGGGCTTTGATTGCTGGTCATTTGCAATAGGTTAGAAAGGGGTGAGCTGAAGCTTGTCGACTAGATGAAATTGCCACAGTGTGGTACTAACCTGCTCAGGATAAATTGAGTGTGAAATTGTTACTGCCGGATGTTGCTTGCCAGTGGGGTTTCTTTTTTTATTTTCTTTTATGTGATAAATGTTTTTGCTTGATTTAAGAGGTGGTAGAATACTGGCTGTTACTGAAATGAAGCTAATTTCTTCCTGTTCTGAGCCATTATAGCATATCTTGCAGACATTTGAAACACATTTTTCTTTCTTTTTTTTTTTTTGTGACGGAGTCTCGCTCTGTCGCCCAGGCTGGAGTGCAGTGGCGCAATCTCGGCTCACTGCAAGCTCCGCCTCCTGGGTTCACGCCATTCTCCTGCCTCAGCCTCTCCGAGTAGCTGGGACTACAGGTGCCTGCCACCACGCCCAGCTAATTTTTTGTATTTTTAGTAGAGATGGGGTTTCATCATGGTCTCGATCTCCTGACCTCGTGATCCACCCGCCTCGGCCTCCCAAAGTGCTGGGATTACAAGTGTGAGCCACCGCGCCCAGCCTGAAACACATTTTTCTCCTAAGATAGCTGCATTTCTGAATGAAGAACTGATATGCTTTCATTCTAAATTCATCACATTTATCACTTAAATGTACAAGGGGTAAGAAATGAATTTTCAGCAGATTGTTATACCTGGAAAATTACACAGAAAAGTAACTTTAGGTGAGAAAGTATCTGGTAAGTTTCTCAAAAGTTTAGGTTTTCTCGGTCTGGTTTGGTTTGGTTTGGTTTGCTGGGGAAAGGGAGGATGGATGGAGGAAGATGGATGGAGAGTACAAGTGGCTGTCTTCTTGACTATAGTGTGAGTGATAGGAAAAAACTCTCAGGTTTTGGTATATAAGTAATAAAAGCAAAATTCTGCTTGCTTGCTTCTTTCTTTCTTTCTTTCTTTTTCTCTCTCTCTCTTTCTCTTTCTTTCCCTTTCCCCTTCCTTCCTTCCTTCCTTCCTTCCTTCCTTCCTTCCTTCCTTCCTTTCTTCCTTCCTTCCTTCCTTTTTTGAGATGGAGTCTTACTCTGTCACCCAGGCTGGAGTGCAGTGGCACGATCTCGGCTCACTGCAACCTCCACTTCCTGGGTTCAAGCAATTCTCCTGCCTCAGCGTCCTGAGTAGCTGGGATTCTGGGTGCACACCACCACACCTGGCTAATTTTTGTATTTGTAATAGAGACAGGGTTTCATCATGTTGCCCAGGCTGGTCTTGAACTCCTGACCTCAAGTGATCTGCCCTCCTCGGCCTCCTAAAGTGCTGGGATTACAGGCATGAGCCACCACACCTGGCCTAGATTCTGCTATCCTTCTAATCCCAGTTTACAGGTTCTATCTTCCGTGAAGTCCTGCCTGACCCCTTGAATTATAGTTAGACATTGTCCCTTCCTCTGGATTCAGAAGCAGGGTCTTTCACTCAATGAATGTTTATTGTCCACTTACTATTTGCACACTTCAAGGATGCAAAGATGAATAAGGTTCCTACGTAAAGGCTTTTGGCTTCTCTGCAGAGTGGTCCTCAGAGGACTCAGCATGTCACGAGTGAATAAGAGGTATTCAGTGAGTGCACATTGCATTGGATTGTAACACATTTTCTTTCCCCAGATCGCTAATTTCAGCCCTTTTTACGCACAGGAGAAAAACCTCTTTTTGTTTGGGCTCCTGCCTTTAATAGACTCATTACTTTTGGAATAAGTAGCTTCCCCCCAGGAAAGTTCACTTGAGTCATCTCGCGCTCAGCACGACTGTCCTGCAGCAAGGAAGTGGTACCAAGCAGCTTTACTGTCCTAATTGGACAGAAGGAAATTGACTTGTCTTGGATGGGGATTATCCAGGTCTTTCTGCTCCAGGAAGACACTGAGAGAGCATCTGTCCACCTGAGATTGTTTGTTGATGAGAAAGTGATGCCACTGTGTTCAAGTTTGAGGGAACTGCAGAGCAAGACCTTCTGGGTCCACAGGAAAGAGAGGTCTTTAAACTTAATGATGCTCCGAACAGCTGGAAGGGGAAACTGGAGAATATAGACAGTTGGCTTTTCTGCTGAGAGTTGAGAGTAGTTTCTACAGATGACCCATTTGATGGAAACTGAAAGAATTAGAACGAGTCTTTGCCAAAATATACACTGGGAACAAAATAATAGGAAATGGGACTCTTCTAGAAAGACATGAGAAGGGGCCAGGTGTGGTGGCTCATGCCTGTAATCCCAGCACTTAGGGAGGCGGAGGCGGGTGGATCACTTGAGGTCGGGAGTTTGAGACAGCCTGGCCAACATGGTGAAACTCTGTCTCTACTAAAAATGCAAAAATTAGCTGGGTGTGGTGGTGTGTGCTTGTAGTCCCAGCTACTCAGGAGGCTGAGGCATGAGAATCACTTGAACCCAGGAGGTGGAGGTTGCAGTGAGCTGACATTGCACCACTGCACTCCAGCCTGGGTGACAGAGCAAGACTCTGTCTCAAAAAAAATTTTTTTTAAAGAGGTGAGAAGGGTATAAAAAAAATTAAAATGAAAAACATTGCTTAGAATAGAATAAAATCTCATGGATTCAGCAATACATCTTGCTCTTAAAAATTTGTTCTGCCATTGTTCTGTGACATTAGAATTTTCCTCAGCAATAAACTTACATTTTTTGTATAGTAGTTTGATGTATAATTGATTCTACAAACAAGAATTTAACATTTCATTCTTGTACTATGTTAACTGATTATATAATTATAATGTACGATTATAAAAAGACAACCCCTACCTTAATGGAACTTAAACTTTAGTGGGAGACTTCAAAGATATTGACAAGTTCAAGGCACTACCTGAACAGAATAAATAAATGCTGTAGGAGCACAGAGGAGGGAGGGAACACACTCAGCTAAGACTGAAAAGACCCTGTGGCAGGGCACAGTGGCTCAAGCCTATAATCCCAGCACTTTGGGAGACTGAGGTGGGTGATCCTTTGAGCCCAGGAGTTTGAGACCAGCCTGGGCAACATAGTGAAACCCTATCTCTAATAAAAATACAAAAAGTTAGCTGGGAATGGTGGTGCATGCCTATAGTCCCAGCTACTCAAGAGACTAAGATGGGAGGATCACCTCAGCCTAGGAAGTCAAGGCTACAGTGAACCGAGATCACATCACTGCATTCCACCCTGGGTGATGGGAGTGAGACCTTGTCTCAAAAAATAAAATAAAATAAAATAAAAATAAAATCCCTAGAGAAGGTAGCAGTTGAAGCTCGGAGCATTGGTATTTTGTTATATGAAATAGACTAATTTATACAAAAAAAAAACCTAATATGTGTTCAACACCCATTAGACTCTGGAAATACAAAAAATGAATGAGACAATGTCCTTGTTCCCAAGAAATTAAAGTCTAGTGGGGAAAAATCTGTTAAGTAGACAGCAGTTATAATTCATTGCATTATATAAATGGCATATGCTTTATATGAATATATAAATGTGTATTCGAGTCAAGAAATACATGCAAATCAAAGAAAATGCCTAAGTCCAGGGCTGCTGGAGAAGGCCCATTTCAGTCTAGAAGTTTTCAACCTGGGTTACACCTTGCAGTCACTTTCTCTAGAGGGGCCCCAGGCAACTATAATTTTTAAAAACTACCCTGTTGATTCTTTTTTTTTTTTTTTTTTTTTTTGAGACAGAGTCTTGCTGTTGCCCAGGCTGCAGTGCAGTGGCGCGATCTCGGCTCACTGCAGGCTCTGCCCCCCAGGGTTCACGCCATTCTCCTGCCTCAGCCTCCCAAGTAGCTGGGACTACAGGTGCCTGTCACCTCGCCTGGCTAATTTTTTGTATTTTTAGTAGAGACGGGGTTTCACTGTGTTAGCCAGGATAGTCTCGATCTCCTGACCTCCTGATCCACCCACCTCAGCCTCCCAAAGTGCTGGGATTACAGGCGTGAGCTATCGCGCCCGGCTACCCTGTTGATTCTAATCCACAGACAGGGTTGAGAGTAACTTCTCTCAGGAAATTTAAGATGTGGGAAGGCACAGGCAGTGATATGGTTTGGCTGTGTCCCCACCCAAATCACATCTTGAATTGCAGCTCCCATAATGCCCACATGTCATGGGAGGGACCTGGTGGGAGGTAGTTGAATCATGGGGATGGGTCTTTTCCATGCTGTTCTCGTGGTAGTGAGTAAGTCTCACAAAATCTGATGGTTTTATAAATGGGAGTTCCCCTGCACAAGTTCTCTTGCTGGCTGCCATGTAAGATGTCCCTTTGCTCTTCCTTCATCTTCCGCCATCATTGTGAGGCCTCCCCATGTCAGCCATGTGGAACTATGAGTCCATTAAACCTCTTTCCTTTATAAATTACCTAGTCTCGGCTGTGTCTTTATTAGCAGTGTGAGAACGGACTAATACAGGCAGGTTAACATATTTGAGGCTGAGGCAGAGCCCACATGGCCAAGGCATGGCTGAGGGTGTGGATACCAGGTAGGCAATGAAACTGGACAGGTAGATTGCGACCAGACTGCAGAGAGTATTGAATGCCAGGATTAGGAAACTTAACTTTTTTCAGTAGGCAATGGGAAGACGTTCATGTCTTTTTATCCAGAGTATTGTGATCTACATCGTATTTAATAAAAGTTAGCCTGGTGTTCAGAATGCACATCTTTGGGAGGGAGGGAGAGGAAGAGGTTGTGACTTGTGGTCCAAGTGAGGCCCCGAGGCAGAGGAGCCTCAAAGGATTGGGAAGAACAGCACAGGAGGAAGGATAATAAGAGCCTGGAGACCGACTGGTGGGACAGGGGGAACAAAGAGCTCCTCGGTTGCCTCAACAAATACCACCTGAGCCCTGACTGCTTGAAGACACGAATGGCCACAAAGACCAGGGTCCAGTACCTTAGAGGCTGCTGGTGCCTCACCCTGACTCGTCTTGGGAGTCCTTTCTCACGCCTCACTCTCCATGCCAGCACTTGACTGTATCAAGCAATTTGCCCTCCTTATGTGACCCTGGTTGTCGTAGCCTGGGTAGCTCCAGGGTGTGGGGTTTAGAGTTATCTTTTCCTCTTGCTCTCCTGAGCTGCTCTCTGTATTCTCCATACGAATTTATTCTCATTCTAAATTTCCCAGCCATTAAAGACAACTGTATGCCTCTCTTTGCTCATCCGTAACATGGGGATAGTAATGCTACTTGATGTTCCTATCTCATGATCTGGTGTGAGTATCCAGTGAGGAGAGATACGTGAAAGTACTCTATAAACTGAAAAGCATAGCACAGATACTGACTGTTGCTGTCTTCATCTGTTTGTAGAACTTTCAATTAAATAAAACAGTTTAGGGCTCAAGGACAAAGTTTAATCACTGTGTGGTGACCATTCTGCCAATGCAGTATTTTCCTATATAAGGCTTGTTTAATTCACAGTAACTGCCAGTGAAGATGTCCTAAACCATTCCCATTTTACTCTTTCTTATTTTTTAAAAAATTTTTGTGGGAACATAAAGTCAAGGTCTCACTTTGTTGCCCAGGCTGGAATGCAGTGGCAAGATCATGGCCCATTGCAGCCTTGAACTCCTGGGCTCAAGCAATCCTCCTGAGTAGCCGGGACTGCAAGTGCACCACCACACATGGCTAATTTTTTGAAATTACTTTTTGTAGAGACAGGGCTTTGCTGTGTTGCCCAGGCTGGTGTCCAGCTCCTGGCCTCAAGCAATCATCCTGCCTTGACCTCCCAAGTTGTTGGGATTACAGGCATGAGCCATTGCATCTGGCCAATATTTTTTATCTTTTTTCAGGAATACAGAATTTTGGAGCTAGAATGTATCTTAAAGGTCCTTTAATGTAACCATCTCCTCCTGCAAATAAGGCGCCTGAGAAATGGAGATATTAACCCAGCCCAAGGTTTCACAAGTTAGGACCCGGGTTTCCTGACTTCAGCCTAGGGCTCTTTGACCTGGAAAGTTCTTCCTTTATCATTGGGGCCAGCTCCTAAACAGGATAAATTTGTGATACGTTTGTCCCACTCAGGTAGAAAAAAAATTATGTCATGAAACGCAACAAAACTGGTATTTCAATTAAATGCCGTTAAGGCTCAGTAAAGGGTTTCTGAGTCCAGACTGCTGAGCAGTGGGGATGGAAGCCTGGCCCAAGAGGTACCCCAGCATTTCTTTGCAGAGCAGCTGCTTTGGCTGGGAAGCTGGGCTTTTCTTTCTTTCTGTTGTCACAGGAACCAGCTAACTTAGACTAAGGTCAGCAGACTTTGCCTTGGAGTACCTGGATGCCTTTACTCCAGAACTCAGAGGGGTCTGCTGCCTTGAGGTACAACACAGACTTTTCATCAGCCCAGGTTGCACAGCCTAACACTTGGAGTGTCACCCCAACAGCCATGTGACTGCACACAGTGGAACCCAGAGTTCACAAATCACCTGTTGATGTAAGTGGGTTGGGCTGTCTCCCTTGAGTCTCAGTGTCCAGCCATGGCACGGTCCCTAGATCTCCTCTAACAGGCCCTCCTGTCACCTGACTGTGACTGGCGCCTGGTACAGCAGGTGTGGCTGGCAGGGTGCCCGTTTGCTCAGCACTCCCTGCTTATCCTGGCTCAGGTTTCTGAGGCCTGCCCTTTCAGAAGAATCCAGACGACTTGGGGCAGGGCAGGCACCCACCCAGCATGTAGAGGTCTGGAATGTGAATTGTGTGTCTCTTTCTTTGTGGGATACAGAAATTCTTTGGTTGTCATCCAAAGGTGTGAGCCTTGCCTTAAAAGTACTCTCATTTGGGGCATTGCCAAGCCTAGGGGTCCTGAATTCTTTCATATGTCTCCACTCCTTCTTCAGATGTATTTTTCAATCGGTTTTTGCTTCCTTCTCATGATTGGAACCGCTACTCAATGATTGTTAGATACACCACTCCCCACTGCTCCCAGTGAAATCACAGAATTTGTGCTAGGTAAATTCCAGGCTGGAAGGCATAGTTGTTTATTAAAGGGGATGAAGTCCAGCCACAATAGGAGAGGAAATCAGACAAGGATGTTTTTAAAAGCAAGCTGGGTTTTTCTGACTGCTCCAATATTCATTCCCACCCTGAAGGCTCCTCTAACCCTGGGGAAGAAAAAATATTTTTAGTCTGATAGTGTACTATAGAGCTGAACCATCTGTAAAACAGTCTTGATAACTCAGAGGAATGGTTTTAGTGGAAATAACTTGTAAAGGATCACCCAAGACTCCAAAGCTAAGGCATCAACTACCCACAGAGCACCATGTCCTACCCAGCTCCCATGAAGTCCTTTAAGATTTATTTTAGAACCATTGCAGCCAAACCAGAAATTGACAAGTGGGACTTAATTATTAAAGAGCTTCTGCACAGCAAAAGAAACTACTGGCAGAGTAAACAGACAAGCTACACAATGGGAGAAAATATTCACAAATCGTATATCCGGCAAAGGTCTAATATCCAGAATCTATAAGAAACTTAATTAAAAAATAACCCTATTTAAAAATGGGCAGATACTTCTCAAAAGAAGTCAATTTGCAGCCAAGAAATATATGAAAAAATGCTCATCATCACTAATCATTAGAGAAATGCAAATGAAAACCACAATGAGATACCATCTCACACTAGTCAGAATGGCTATTATTAAAAAGCCAGAAGACAGATGTTGGTGAAGTTGTGGAGAAAAGGGAATGCTTATACACTGCTGGTGGGAGTATAAATTAACTCAGCCACTGTAGAAAGCAGCATGTAGATTCCTTAAAGAACTTAAAACAGAACTACCATTTGACCCAGCAATCCCACTACTGGGTATATACCCAAAGAAAAATAAATCATTCTATCAAAAAGACACATGCACTTGTATGTTCATTGCAGCACTATTCACAATAGCAAAGACATGCAGTCAACCTAGGTGCCCATTCACGGTAGACTGGATAAAGAAAATGTGGTATCTATACACCGTAGAATACTACACAGCCAAAAGCGGAACAAAATCATGTCCTTTGCAACAACATGGATGCAGCTGGAGGCTGTTATCCTAAGTAAACTGACACAAGAACAGAAAAATACCTCGTGTTCTCACTTATGAGCGGGAGCTAAATATTGAATACACATGGACACAAAGGTGGGAACAGCAGACATTAGGGACTACTGGAGGGGAGATGGTGAGGGGGAAAGTGGGTTGAAAAACTACCCATCAGTTATGCTCACTACCTGGGTGATGGGATCATTCATATACCAGACCTCAGCAACATGCAATTTGCCTATGTGACAAACCTGCACATGTACCTGTTGGACCTAAAATAAAAGTCAAGAGAAAACAAGACCTTTTTAAGAATAGAAATACTGAGGAAGGAAATAACAGCAGGGTGGGATGGGAAAATATTTATAATTCATGGGGGAAGGAGAGCTATCACAGAGTTGGAATGTACTTTAGAGATAGCAATATGGTGACGAAAAGCAATTGACAAAGTAGAATCCCACTGAATTGGGATCAGCCATTTGCTGCATACTATAAAACAAGTTTAAACATTTTTAACTTAAAAAGCCTGGCTTCTGAATGTTTATTGCAACTTACAAAGTCATGACTAAGATATTAAATAAAAGGGACTTGTTATGTTATCTGATATTGCCCTATTCCTTCCCACCAGATGCACTTAATTATACTATTTGGCCACTGGGAGATGTGTATTGAGAACTGATTCCCTTAGAGCAGCTGGCATGGGAGCGATTCTTTGGATTGCTGTTATTGTGCATTCCTGACTCCAACATGCTATTGTGTTGGAAAGGAGGCCAGGAATGAGGTCATGAGTAAGAAGAAACCTTAAGTTTTTGCCCTTGCACAAGAGACAAAAATTATCCAGTTGGAGTTAGATTTCAAGAGTGTTGAACTTGAAGGCAAATATTTATCTTCTGGTGTTAAGAAAGGAAAGGATGTGAAACCTTTGACCTTGAGTGTTAGGGCAGTGTCTGAGTTTGGAAAGCAGTCGTCTGAAGCCAGAAGCATGATGAATTTCTCATTGTTCCTTCCCTGGAACTATGCTAATATTTTTTACCACATGCTGAGCAGCACCAGCCGACTTAATAACCTGCTCAATGTCACATTCCATTGGATTTTGGGTCTCTCTCTGGGGTCCAACTTCCTGAAGAGACCCTTTTAGAATTCTAGGTAAGTGTTTGGAAAGAAAATGGCTTAGAGTCATCTGGTGTTTTGCAACCTACTTCATCCTCTCTCCGTGTCATATGACTCAAAGTAGATTTATAAAGAATTAACATTTCTCTTGTCTATACAGCAACCTTGCAAGCTAGGCAGAACCACTACTTTTATACCCTTTTAACATTATGGAATATGCAGCTTTTCATGGACTGAGGATTTTTCAGAAAGTACATACCACTGGGGCATATAAACAGCTGAGTCCAGGTATATCCAGTCATCCCGAAATTTCAGTGCTGAGTCCAGCCTAACAGATTGATCAGACCTCCCCCTTTTTATCATTCTTGATGTTGTACATGCAGAAACTGGTGTAGTCCTTATAACATGTCAAAAATCAAACAAACCATTGTTTCTGGTCCCAGGGACCAGAATCCTTTTCCTGGCCACATTTTCAAATTATCATCACTTTAAGTGACTTGCTATTTTTCAAGGGATGGCCTTAGAAAGAGCCACTGGATCTTACCAGGTGGTTAGCTTCTGTATTCCCTCATGATGATTTATGGAAGGAAAAATGAATACTTACTTTAAACTGTCCAAACGACCAAAGTAATTTCTAGTCCTTCTGAGCCTTAACATGTAGCAGGATGCTAGGGGAGTGGGGAATGGACTTAGGAGAAAACCTTAGATTTGAACTCTAGCCCTGTAACTTTGGAGACTTTTCTTAGCCCACAGACAGGCATAAGAATAACAGGGGCCCACCAAGTGTTGGATGGATTAAATGTGAACATACTTTCTAAGCATTCGACTACAGAACAAGTACAAAGGGTATTATTAACAAAAGTAATTGATAAGGGAAGAAATATTTAAGCTCAATCAGGAGAGGAAACAGTTGATCGTTTGGTAACCACCGCCAAAGTCCTCAAACTTCTAAACCCAATTTTTTTGTGTTTTCACTGAGCCTTGGTCCTGACGAGAAGGAGCCACATTTGAGGCTTCATGGCAAACACGTACAAAAAGTTATCCAACTATTGCAATGTCAACCCTTGCTTGCTGATATCAGGTCAATTTTGGAATTAAATATGGAGGTTATTTGCATACCACCCACGTCTCTCCATCAGTTCAAAGGATACCAGCAACAGAAGGATGAAGATGAAAGGAGGATTGAAAATTGTTCAGTGGCACTCTGGAGGTCCTAGAATAATGGATACCTGATGAGATTAAACTGCACAGCTTTTACTTAGAGAACATTTTATAAAGATCATTCACTTCACAGAGGTTAGAAAAACACTTTGAGAATCCATTTGGCAAAGCGCTGTTAATATGATTCTTCTTACTTAATTCCTTTAAATTCCTCTTGGATTAAAATTGTAATACAAAGCAAAAACCACTTTGGACAATGGTTTGGCAGTAGCTACTGAAGCTAAACATAAACATATCCTATGACCTTGCCACATACTTTCTATTTCCATGCATATATATATATATATATACAACTGAAATATGTATATAATTTACCAAAAGACATGGGCAGGAATTTTCACAGCAACACTATTAAATACAGCCAAAACCATTTTTTTTTTTTTTTTTCCCGGAGGCATCTCTTTCTATTCCAGGCTGGAGTGCAGTGGCATGATCACGGTTCACTGCAGCCTTGACCTCCCAGGCTCAAGCAATCCTCTCACCTCAGCCTACCAAGTAGCTGGGACTACAGGCATGTGCCGCTATGCCTGGCTAATTTTTGTATTTTTTGTAGAGATAGGGTTTTGCCGTGTTACCCAGGCTGGTCTTGAACTTCTGGGCTCAAGCGATCCACCTGCCTCAGCCTCCCAAATTGCTGCCGAGGCATGAGGCACTGTGCCCAGAAAAGCAGCCAAAATTTTTAAACTACCCAAATGCCCATCAAGAGTAGAATGGATAAATAAAAATCTAGTACATTTCCACAAAGGAATTGAGATTTAGTGAAGTATGACTACACACACTAACATGGATAATTCTCACAAAGTGTGGAGTGAAAGAAGTCAGATATATTTGCTTCTATTGATGGAAACTGAAAACAGGCAAAGCTAGCACTTGGGGTTAGAAGTCAACGTAGTGATTGGAAGACATAGTCGTCAACGTAGTGATTGGAAGACACAGTCATCATTGGAAGAGGACACAAGGGGGTTTCCTAGTGCAGATAATGTTCTTTTCTTTTTTAATTTGGGTGCTAGTTACAGAGTGTGTTGCATTTATGGAAACTTATGAAGCTGTGCACTTAGAATCTGTGCATTTTTCTCAACGCTATACTCCAATAAATAATTTTACTTAAAAATATGGCCAGGTGGGTGGATCACTTGAGGCCAGGAGCTCGAGACCAGTCTGGCCTACATGACAAAACCCCGTCTCTACTAAAAATACAAAAATTAGATAGGCGTGGTGGCGCATACCTGTAATCCCAGCTGCTCAGGTGGCTGAGGCACTAGAATCACTTGAACCCGGGAGGAGGAGGTTGCAGTGAGCCAAGATCGCACCATTGCACTCCAACCTGGCAACAGAGTGAATCTCTGTCTCAAAAAATAAATAAAATAAAATAAAATAATTAAAAAGGCATACCTCTTTCCCCCTGCAAAGAAGGTGGGGGGAGGTGTATTGAAGACTTTCTACCTACCTCGTAAGAGAGAGTTGATATAAAAATTTATGGCTTTTTTTGCTGGTGAAGAAAAGAAAAAACTCTATAGAACAGGATGTAGCAAGTGCCAAGGAAATGCCTGGTCAGGGAACATCAGATTCAGCTAACTCCCAAGGAAATTCAACACCACATCCTCAGGTCCCTGGTTACCCTCCAGACTGCGTTGTATTCCTGAATAACTTACCAGAAGAGACTAATGAGGGAATGATGTTTCATGCTATCATATCAGTTCCCTCTTTCAACAAAGTATGTTTGGTACCTGGGAGACATGACATTGCTGTTGTTGAATTTGAAAATGATGGACAGGCCAAAGCTGTCAGGGATGCTTTGCAAGAATTCAGGATCACAGCATCCCATACCATGGGGGTCACCTATGTCAATAAATAATACTGAGGGATGAATAGGTGGAGCACAGAGGATTTTTAGGGCAGGGGAACTATTCCATATGATACTATAATGATGGATACATGTCACTATAAATTTGTCCAAACCCATAGAATGTGCAATACCAAGAGTGAACGCCAGTATCAACTATGGACTTGGGTGATAATGATGTGTCAATGTAGATTCATAATTTGTAGCAAATGCACCACTCTGTTGGGGGACGTTCTTAGTGGGGGAGACTGTGTGTATGGGAGAAGGGATATATGAGAACTCGCTGCAGGTTCCACTCCATTTTTCAGTGAACCTAAAACTGCTCTAACAAAGCCTGCTAAATTAAAAAAAAAATACATTTGGAATAGTTGTCTTTAAAGCACTTGGTGTTATTTATAGTGGTAATTTGTTTCGTTTTTTGTAACATTTGATTAGGCCATTTTAATAGTTGGGAATGGGAAGGGTAAAATTTTTGTTAAGGACTTACAACATGATCTAGTTTTTCTTTAGCCTTGCCAAACTTTGAAATATGAAGGCTCGATTTTATATAACAAACTTTTATTTGTATCCTTTAAAAAAGTTGAAAGAGGATATATAAAGTCATGGGAGATCTGCTTTGCCAGTGCAGATCTTGGCTAGAGCCTTTCCAATATTAACTGAGCTCCTGAGGCCTGGGAAAACAACAGTGGCTCTGGGCGGTCTCTAGAGTTGGACAGACCTGGATTCAGATCATAGCTCCATCCCTTGCTAACTGAGTAGCCTTGGGTGATTTCCTGATCTCTCTAAGTTTTGATTTCCTCATCTGTGAAATGGGCATATTACCTACCTCACACTGTGGCTGGGAGAGTCAGGTGGGGTAAAGTTTGTGAGGTGCCTATTATGGTATCTGGAAACAAGCAAATACTGAAACTATAGCTGAGGCACAGAAGAAGTTGATCTTTTACTCATCTTTTGGCCACAGTAATTGTATAGGGAATGGTTGCAAATCTATTTAGAGGTTTCTGTTGGCATATTAATTCACTGGATACTTCTAGAACACCTTCTTGTGGGAAGCATGAGAGGTGTAGAGTTATGAAGATACAGGTGTGGCCCAAGTCTTTAAGGGAATTTATAACCTAGTGGGAAAGAGAGGAAGAAAGCTCACCTGCTTTGATTGGCACCAGTTGCTTTGCTACCAACCTGCCTTTGATTATTTAACTTTCATAACAATCCTACGTAGCAGGCTCCCTTCCCTTCCCTTCCCTTCCCTTCCCTTCCCTTCCCTTCCCTTCCCTTCCCTTCCCTTCCCTTCCCTTCCCTTCCCTTCTCTCTCTCTCTTTTTTTTTTGTTTTCTTTCGACACAAGGTCTTCCTATGTCACCTGGGGTGGAGCGCAGTGGTGCAATCATGTCTCACTGCAGCCTCAACCTCTGGGCTCAAGTGATCCTCCCACCGCAGCCTCCCCAGCTGCTGAGACTATAGGCACGTACAACCATGCCCAGCTAATGTTTGTGTTGTTTGTAGAGATGGGGTTTCTCCATGTTGCCCAAGCTGGTCTCAAACTCCTGGGCTCAAGTGATCTGCTGGGATTACAGGTACAAACCATTGCACTTTGCCCTTAGTAGGTTTTCTTATACTAGTTTTTACAGGTGAAGAAATGAGTCCAGAAAAGTGCCCGAAGTCCAATTTTCAGTCTAGAATTTAGGCCCTGGGTTCTTTTGCTCCCAAAGCCCATGTCTTTCTACTCTATGATGAAAGTTAGAGTATAACGGTTTATTTCTCCCTAAACTAGTTTATGCACCCTTACTCAGAAGGATGAGCTGCTGACCCTTCCTCTGACATAGCACATGTGTTTAAAGCAGCGTCTGTGAGCTCAGGAACCTCGCAGTTAGTAAGGCTGTAGGGCTACAGGATGTTCTCATTTGTGCAGGCTGGCTTTGCACAGACTTGTATAGAGCCCTCTAGGCTTTGTGAAAGGTGTCTGGGCAGACCGATTTATTCACCTTTGCCCAGAATACATATTTACAGCCAAGGCACGCCCTCATTATCCTGCCTGTTCATGATGCTGCATCAGGAGAAAAGCCACCTGGAACAGGTGAGTGTTTAGCTTAGAGATCAAGCCAGTCCAGTTGCATTGGAAACCTCTCCCAGTTGAGGGCGAAAAAACCAGTAGACGCAAAAAAGCTGAGTCAGCCTCTGCACTGCCTTTCTGCAGGAGCATGACAGGGAACTTGCGTGATTCTGCCTCTCTCTTCCACCTATGCACCTGCCACGTAAGCAGCACATCTCTGTTACTCCCTTTGGCTTCCTCATCTCTTCATCCACCCTCAGGTTTGTGGTTTTGGTACCACCCAGACCAGTGTTTTCCCATCTCGTGGTGATCTGCATAGACTCATTTCAGCGCTTAT
Source organism: Symphalangus syndactylus (assembly GCF_028878055.3). Lineage (NCBI taxonomy): Eukaryota > Metazoa > Chordata > Mammalia > Primates > Hylobatidae > Symphalangus > Symphalangus syndactylus. The sequence goes on from NC_072424.2 coordinate 23,961,998, forward strand.
AGAGGAAAGACGCTCATATCTGGGCCCCACCTTAAGGCCATCGAACCCATTTTTAAAAGGCTCCTTGGGTGTTGCTTAGGCACAATAAAGTGAGAAAACTTCTGATCTAAAGCAACCCACCAGCCTCTAGGTGTTTGTATATCCTTAGTCTGAAATCACCATCCACCAGAGCTGTGTTTGGGAGAGGCTTAGGGACTGGAAAACAATTTGCGTATTCCTTTGGGGATTCTAAGCACCATCTCTGAATCAAGTTTTTAAGATAAAACAAGAAACAAAACTACACACGTAGTCCTTGATAGTTTAACTTCCTCTGTGGAAGTGACTTCATTAGTGATCTTTCAGTGCTACGTCTTTGGTATTTCTCAAGGGTATATGTAAGAAACAACTACTTAAATACTTCCCGTCCTCAGTGAAATTCCTGCGGAAGATGTTTTTCTGTCCCATAACTGAGGGTCCCTGTATGAGAATTCCTTTGGTGCTTTTAGGAGGTACTTTAACAGGGTTAACGTGTGGACCTTGAGTCGAGTTACCTGGGTTCTACCCCTAGCTCTGTCTTCTGGAAGCACTGGTGGGTTTGGGTAAAACAATTTAGTTTCCTTGCTTGTAGAACAAGACTGTAAAATGCACCTACCTACCTCATAGGGTTGTTGTGAGTCACTTAAAGTCTTGATACAAAGCCTTACACAAAGCAAGACCTTATAGAACTTCAGCCTACAGTGACTATTATTAACTTAGAATCAGGAAACCTCGCCTCTGTAGTGACAAGTGTGTGTGGCCATTTTTTCAAACAGTGAGACTTTGGCAGCCTATCAGTTCCTTTTTTGCCCTCATCTGCTAAGAAGCTCACATCACAAAAAACACGTTTGCCTGAGCTTGGGTCTTTTGAATTTTAAGGTTCTTGATCAATTGTTTTAAAATCATGGCCTTCTCTGATAAGCATCAGAGTCCTTTTTGAAAGTAGGCAGAACGTAAGTTATAAGTGGATTAAGGTTGACCTTCAGGGCCATCTTCCCATCTCCTGGGCTCATGCCACAAGTAGAGCACTCCTAGAGAAAGGGAGGCGGTAAAGGAAAGAAACTAAAAGGGACAGTCAGCAGTCCAGGAGCTAAGCAGATTATCAGATGAGCAGATTTTCTCTCCAAGGATGGATTCTAGAATTACAATTCTCTTTTTCTGTTCCCAGGAGCATATTACATGGGCTCGGGGCTTAGGGCATCAGAATTTCTCCTCAGTAACAGACACAGAGGAATCATTAGTTAAACTCCATTTTCTGCCACCAAGAATGTTCTTTCTCTACCAAAATTGCTTTTCTGTTAACACTACTATGTGAGCTTGTAGAGGGTATGGGATTTCACACAGAAACATAGAATTTTACAGCTGAATAGGACTTGAAATTGTCTAGCCCGGCCCTTTGCATTTTTCAGATGTGCATCCTGAGGCTTGGAGATATTAAGTAGTGACGTATTTGAGGCCTTATGGATAGTAAACTGAGGTATGATTCTCGGACTTCCTGATTCCAAAGCTTGTAGACCTTTCCCTGTACCTCATGTCCACAAAGAATTTGGAACTCCTTTCTGCTCTTCCAGACAAAGGGTTTCGTAAAAAATGTTGTGACTTACACTAAATTTTGCATTAGAGTAGATGTTATTTCCCCAGAATCCTGGCTTGTGTGCTAAAGCTCCTACTTCAATTTAGAGATTAACTAAATAGTAATAATAACTACAGATGTCTGATTTAACCAGCACTATTAAAGGCAAACAATTTTTTGCACTTCAAATGTGTAGGCAGGTACTTTGTAAAACTCACCTAAATAAGCAAATTGTCAATTGTTTATAGAGTTTCATGCTAGCCACAATGTAGTCTTTTTATAAAAGCATTTTGAATATGTGAAAATGCAGAAATGGGGACGTGATTTTTTTTTTTTTTTGAGACAGAATCTGGCTCTGTCACCCCGGCTGGAGTGCAGTGGTGCGATCTCAGCTCACTGCAAGCTCCGCCTCCCGGGTTCACGCCATTCTCCTGCCTCAGCCTCCCGAGTAGCTGGGACTACAGGCGCCTGCCACCACACCCGGCTAATTTTTTATATTTTTTTTAGTAGAAACGGGGTTTCACTATGTTGGCCAGGATGGTCTCGATCTCCTGACCTCGTGATCTGCCTGCCTCGGCCTCCCAAAGTGTTGGGATTACAGGCGTGAGCCACCGCGCCTGGCCAGAAACGGGGACGTGATGTTTTTTTAAATTTTATTATTATTATACTTTAAGTTTTAGGGTACATGTGCACAATGTGCAGGTTTGTTACGTATGTATACATGACATGATTTTTTTTAAGGAGCAGGGTATAAAGATAGACAGGGAAGAGCAGTGATGGAGCTCTGGTGAGCTCTCTAGCAGCACCTCCGGCCACTCAGACTCAAGCAGGACGGCTGCCAGTTGTGTACCTGGGGCCAGGTATCTGGTAAACCAACCTTCATGCTGTCGTCTGCCACAACAAAGCTCCTGCTGGGCTTTAAAAGTTTATAGTCAACAGCATCCTCTCTGCAATGAATTGCAAGCTTATTATCTGTTTCTTATATGAGCGCTATTTAGTCTTTCATTTTGCTCATGATCTGAAATACTTTTCCTTCTCCTAAAAATAACTCCAATTTAAATGATTTTGATTCAGCAACATCTGATTTTTGGTGAATTTGCATATGCACTGCCGTCTGTGTTCAGCTCTGTTACTTTTCCTGGCCTTGTGCACATGGCTTCTCTGTGAACCGTCGTGGGTGCCTATGTAAGGAGAAATGAAACAGAAAGGTGGCTCACACATGCAAAGGAGGGGCTCCTTTGTCTTGAGCACCTGACCCTGGAGCCCCTCAAGCCTGCACTGCTACAAAAACAGAAAGACTCCTGAGTGCCTTTTGACTCTGGCTCACCGAATGTCTTGACATGTTCGGCATCTTGGGATGAAGGAAGTGCACAGGTCAAGACATCCCTGGCATTACAATGGGCTAGGGTTAGGTTTTTTAGCAGTGTTTTCTTTTTATATAATTATTTTATTTTATTATATTTTTAAGTTCCATAGTACATGTGCAGGACGTGCAGGTTTGTTACATAGGTAAACGTGTGCCATGGTGGTTTGCTGCACCTGTCAACCCATCACCTAGGTATTAAGCCCAACATGCCTTAGCTCTTCTCCTTAATGCTCTTCCCCTGCCACCCTCCCCCAACAGGCTCCAGTAAGTGTTGTTCCCCTCCCCGTGTCCGTGTGTTCTCATTGTTCAGCTCCCACTTGTAAGTGAGAACATGCGGTATTTAGTTTTCTGTTCCTGTGTTGGTTTGCTGAGGATAATGGCTTCCAGCTTCATCCATGTCCCTGCAAAGGACATGATCTCATTCCTTTTTATGGCTACATAGTATTCCATGGTGTATATATAGCAGTGTTTTTACTGATGATTTATAGAGCGAAGTCCTGCCACATGGGGCCTTGATGTAACTTCCATTCATCTTGTGAGTTGATAGAACTCTTATAAGTTGATGTAACTTCCCTTCATCTTGTCAGTTAATAGAACACAGTGACTCTCCTATGCCTGCCCAGGGCATCCGGAGAGCCTTTTACCAGCATCCAAACCACGCTAATGTGCCTTCTTTTTGTGAATGACCCTGGGACTGTCTCTGAGCAGAGAGTTATTACATTGTTATTCCTATTGTTATTACTTTGTGCAATGTGTCACACCATTTTCAAAATGTCTTTTGGTCATCATACCAGTATCACTATGAGGTAGTTACAGCAGTGACATACTGTATAGTTATTAGTGGTGGTACTGGGTAAGAACACTCACTCCAGAGCCAGACTGCCTGGGTTTGCATCCTGGGTCCACCAGTTCTAACTGTGACTGTAAAGGAGTTATAAAATCTCTCCAGGCCTCAGATTCCTCATCTATAAAATAAGGATAATAATACTTCCTGCCTTCTTAGGTTATTGTGACACAAATTGACTAAATGTTTATGGAGTACGTAAAAGAGTAATTGACACAGAATAATCACAATATCATCACCAGCACTGCCATCAATGTCAGCAGCAGCAGCAGCATCACCGTCATCACCACCACATCATCATTACCATCATCATCACCATCGTCTTCATCATTGTCATCACTGTCACCATCATTACCATCACCTTCACCATTATCACCACCACTACTATCATTATCACCATCACCATCACTACTATCATCATCATCATCATCATCATCACCACCACCCCAGCACCACTCACCATCATCAGTATCATCGTCACCATCACCACCACCATCATCACCATCATCATCATCTCTACTTTACAATAGAGGTTCCAAGAGCTTGTGATCTGCTCAAGATCCCATTTCTGCTACAGGCTGGGGTAAACATTCAAGTTCAGGTGTCACGGTTCCAAAAGAAATGGACTTTTTTTTCCCTTTTAGTCCTTATTTTATTACACAGCAACATACAAATATATTTTTTTATAAAGGGTTGAGATGATATAGCTGTAGAGGAGAATGTGAGGTCCCTTCCTTTACTTATTCCTGACTCTCACCTCTTGCTCCAAAGGTAACCACAGCAAACTAGTTGGTGTACATTTTTCCGTCTTCTCTCCAAGAAGGGCACACATATAAGATCAATATACATACACATGTGTGTCCTCATTGATGTAAATAATCGTAAGAGTGTCTGCCTTACAGGATTGATGAGGGGGTTGAAGAAAATTATGCTTTTAAAGCACTTAACGTGGTGCCAGGCAATATACTAGGTTCCTAATAGTGCTCTCATCAACTGCGTGGGGTAAGTTCTATTATTTCTACCCATGTTATTGATGTGGAAGCTGAAGATCAGAGAGATTGTCACCTGCACAATATCACACAATACTGAAACTGGATTTGAATCCAATCAGACTTACCCCAGTGTCTCAACAGCTTTGGCCACTAGCTTATGTGGTTATTTTATAGGCATTATTTTTCCACTTGATTTTTTTTCTCTTGGTAATATTAGCTTGAACTGTTTCCATGTGTGTACATATGAGTTTACATCAGTCTTGTAATGGCTACATGTGATTCAGTATTCTAAGTACTTCTTTATTGGGGTGTTTTCTGGTTTTGTTGTTGTTGTTTGGTTTGGTTTGCTTTTGAGATGGAGTCTTGCTCTGTCACCCAGGCTGGAGTGCAGTGGCATGATCTCAGCTCACTGCAGCCTCAGCCTCCCGGGCTCAAGCAGTCCCCCCACCTCAGCCTCCAAGTAGCTGTGACTACAGGCGTAAGCCACCATGCCTGGCTAATTTTGTTTATTTTTTTTGTAGAGACAAGGTCTCACTGTTTTGCTCAGGATGGTTTTAAACTCCTGGGCTCAAATGAGCCTCCTGCCTAGGCCTCCCAAAGTGCTGGGATTAGAGGCATGAGCCACCATGCCCAGACTGGAATTGATTTTTGTATAGTTTGTGACTTAGGAATCTAGATTTATCTTTCTCTAAGTGGAAAACCAGTTGTCCTCTCTATTTATTGAGTAATCCATTCTTTTGGCTCATTTGAACCATTACCTTTATCATAAACTGAATTCTCTTGTATGTATGGCTATGCAACTGGTTCCTCTCTTCTGTACTGTTGATTTATTTTCTACTCCCACTGCCCGTACAAAAGTACTTTAATTATTTTAGACTTACAAAAAAATTTTTTGACAGGAAGGGAAAATCCTTCCTTATTGCTGTTCTCTTTCACAAAAAAGTGTGTTTTTTGTGTGTGCGTTTATTCTGTCACGTAAACTTACAGAAGCAGCCTGTCAAGGTCTATAGAGAAAATTCCTGTGGGTATTTAGACTGGGTGTTGCATTAATAGGTTCATTTTTGATAAATCAGCATCTTTACAATATTTAGTTTCTCCGTCTAGAGATATCATACATTTTTATTTAGGTCTTTTATGTTCATCAGTTAAGTTCCATAATTTGCTTTATGTAGATCTTGCATTGGAGGGTTTATTAGTTATTACAAATGGGATCTCATTTTCCCATTACATTTACTTAATTTTTATTGCTAGTGAATAGGAAATAATGGTTTTTATATGTTAATTTTTTATCTAGCCATATGACTCAATTTTTGTGTTCGTGATCTTTATACTTCTTTTTCTTGACATCACATTGGCCAGGAGGAAAATGATGTAGAATGATACTGGTAAAAGTGTACACCTTTGTCTTGTTCCTGTCTTTAATGAGAATGCCTCGAAGGTTTCACCACTAAATATGACAAATACACTTGATCAGCTTGAAGACATTTCTTTCTATTTGTAGCCTACCAAGAGGAATGCTTTTCACTGCAGACAACACCATGGTCTTGCCAAGGGGCCTTTATTTTTGCAGTTACCATTTTCCTTAAGAGTCCAGAGATTGCCCGGACTAACTTGGGCCTCCCAGCACTGGCATCCTAGCTGAGCGAACCTGGTTTAGAACTGAGCACTTAGGACTGAGTAATGTCTTCTTTCTTCCTCCTTTCTGCTCACATTTGACTTCAGATGTCCTACAGGCAGTAGCTACTTTGTGTTGATATTTCCTGCCTTCTCTCACCACTCTCCTCCAGCCCTACCCTTCCTCCTGCAGAAAAGTAAAAAAATTTACAAATAAATAAAAAGTAGCATGTGGATGAGGACAAGAGCACCACTTCTGGAATTTTCTGGCAGGCACCCCTGAAAAGATTTTTATTCCTAACTTCTAATTTAAATAACTTCAATTTTTTTTTCCACCTGATTATCTTAAATGGCTAACCACCACCTCATGTGCTGGTTGCTGAGAGGATCTTGTAGTTTTTACAGTAAGGTATGAGAAAGGAATTACCACGTGACATCTGATTTCCTGTTGCAGTTTCATGCAGGTTCTGATGCAGGATGCAGCCATTTTTAACTCTTTCTCGGCCACTGCCTTGTACATGGTTAATGCAGAATAAATGTTTTGATGGTGGATTGATGGAAATGATTTAACCAGAGTCCATCCGAGAGTTCTTAGGTGGCGATGATTTTTTGCTAGGCTGTGAATGGAAGGATTTGTTCTTGTCAGGCATGTATGTGGAGCATGACTCTAATGTGATTTGGCACCTGTCTAGAAAATTGTCCCAGTATCCAGTGACACTTTGCTTTGGGGAAGTCAACACCTGCTGTGATGGCATCTGTCATATTTAGGAATGTGAAATGCATATGAATAATGCACAGCCACCTTAGTAAAATGCCTTCTCCAGAAAACTCTTCATGTAAGCCACTGGCAAAAGATTGTTGCAAGCTGCATAGAAGAGACTTTGGGCCCCCCTTGTGATAAAAACAGTGGATGATGTATTTTACTATAGCTTTTCTCACCTTGATGCCATTGGGGTAGATTTTATTATTTTCAGATTGTTTAGCCAAGAAAGCAAGAACCTGCTAAATATAAGGGTCATTTATTTTTGGTTGGTTTGTTAGAAACAGCATTAGCTCCCAACAAGGTGGGGTTTTGGGGAGATGGAGTGACTCATCTCAGGCATATGGTGTGTTAGTGGCAGCCATCCAGGTGAAGAGGGAGACATAGAAGCCAGAAAAGCTGAGAGGCAAGGCAGCCCCACCAGGCAGCCATGAGTAGCTGGCCTTTGAGCCCCTCCCGGTTTCAGTGAAGTTGGCTTTAGCTTCCAGGGCTGTTGGTGTAGGAAGTTTGGTCAATTAGACCATTATTTTTCCTTTTTCAGCATCCTGTCTTTCCTTCTAAGTCCTCAAGTCCAGAAAAGATTCTGGAATCCATGACAAGGAGTAGACTCAATGTTCCCTACCTTTTCTCTTGCAGGCAGGTGACAAACATTACCACCCCAGCTGTGCACGATGCAGCAGATGCAACCAGATGTTCACAGAAGGAGAGGAAATGTATCTTCAAGGTGAGGTGGACTCAAGAACACTGGAAGTTTTCCCTGCTGGGGGAAAGGAAATCTTGCTATGTTTGTTTGATTGTTTTTAGGGAAGGAGGCATGTTATTAGCTGTGAGGCTACCCAAATCCAAGAAGATTATGGCCAAAAGTTACCTCATCAGTTAGTATTAATCAGCCAAGGAGTTGACATGCTGGAAGTGAGCCCCTCAGGCTGTTCACGAATGAACTTGGGATGCTGCCTTAATCAAATAAATAGGACTCGACATTTGATGCCTCGGATGTGGGGGAAGAGTGAAAATCAGCAATACCTCCTCTCCAACTCTCCCCAGGAATATGCTTAGGAAACAAAAGATTAAAAGAGAGAATTTCTAGAAATTTCTAGAAATGTTACTTATTTGATGGCTACTTTTTTTCTCCTTTTATTCTCCTGTGAGAGGGGCTATTTGAGGCCTCCCAGGCTGCTGCTGTCTGGGTTTTCAAGAAGAAAATCTCATATTTGATGAATTATGTCACAGACTTGTTTCACCCCATTAAGATGATTAGCTCTTATATTGAGAGAGAGAGAGACAGAGAGAGAATGGGAGATAATAAGAGAGAACCCACTCTCTGAAAGAGAAATTTCTGGTGTCAAAGAGGTACTTTTTACCAGGGAGCCATTGGAATCCCAGCACTTTGGGAAGCTGAGTTGAGAAGATTGCTTGAACCGAGGAGTTCAAGATCATCCTGGGCAACATAGGGAATCCTCAACTCTATTATATATATATATATATATAAAATAGACCATATATATATATGTATATATATATGCCAGGCGTGGTGGCTCACGCCTGTAATCCCAGCTCTCAGGGAGGCAGAGGCGGGAGGATAACTTGAGCTGAGGAGTTCGAGACCTGCCTGGGCAATATAGCGAGACCCCGTTCTCCACAAAAAGGAAGAAAAAAAAACAAGACAAAAAAAAATAAGCGTACATATATATATATATAAGATCATATATATATGATCATAGTTTTTATGAAACTGATTTTATATATATATGTATATATGATCAGTTTTTATGTTCTCTGAAATTCTGGAACTTCTCAGAGAGGCTTTAAGAGAGGATTCCCTTCTAGTCAAACAGCACCATCTGTGCAAGCATTTTACTATTTTTAGCTGGAAAAGAGTTATTAATCAAACAAGGGTTTATCAGTAAAATTAGCAAAACCCATAAGAGCTGTTGCTCATTCCGTTGTGGTAATTACTGGGTCTCAACTACCTGTGCATGTCATTTCTTGATTTCTCTTTGCACATAGCACTATGTGGACCTGTAATGAGTTATTCGCTTTGCTCTCTCAATTTTGTTTTTAGTCAACTTAGAAAAGTCTACAGAAAGGATTCTTGAGTATTAAAGCAAAGCCTGGCTACTCTCCCCTTTAAAAAGGCTAGCTACATGAGAAATTGACAACCCAAACTTCTTTTTGGCTTTAGAATGATCACTCTGAAAAACTGTGATTAAAAACATCACGGAATTTTGAAAGGCCTTATGAAGGCAAGTGACAAGTACCCACATCTGTGGCCTCATGCGGGATTTATATGACACGTTTTCCCAAGGACAACAGGCCTACATCTGCAGTGGCAATAGGCAGGTGTCACTTTGCATTTCTTAGCACAAAGCAGATTTATTCTTTATTTGGTCTGTGGGCTTAGATTTTAGCATGTCAATTCTAGCACTCAAAAACAAAGACACAAGAGTGCCAATCAACCCTGTCTCTGCTAGAAACAGAGACTCAGAGGCTCCGGGTGCAGCTCTGCAATTCAGAGTGGTTCTGGAGGCTGGAGAGAGAAGGTTTCAAGCTGTGCACAAATGCAGCACATTCGAGCTGCAAATAAATGGCTATCTGTTAAGGCTGCATTTGAAATTCCAGGGATTGCTCTAAACCTTCTGGAGTTGTACTTCAGTAGCCTTTGCGTGCCCTCTCGGCACATCTTTGAAGAAAGAGCAGTTTCATCTTCTTCAGCATCTGATGTTCTGTCCGAGTCACATTCCTTGTGTGCCTGACCTCTGGAGAACAATTGTGCCATTGTGTGCAGACCCGGTATCCTGGCCAGTGACTCCTGCTCAGCAGAACCTTCACAGCGAATGCTTCTCCTGAGCCTGCACCTGACCCCTGGGCCCTCTGCATTCAGAGGATTTCCTGTGCTTTGTAGTCAGCCTTTGAGCCAGAGTTAGTGCTGAAGGGACCTATACGTCTGTCTGCTTTTTGTTTGATTTTTTGTTTGTTTATTTTGGCCCTGGCTTAAGAAAATGGAAAAAATGATTGTTAAATAAGGATTAAAGTATTATGCTGATATAAAATGTATTTTTTCTTGCCATTAATTTAATATTAGTTTAGCTCAGTGGTGTGAAATAACTCATGAGTTATTTTAATTTGGTTACTTTTTTTTTTTTTTTTTTTTTTTGAGACAGAGTCTCGCTCTGTCACCCAGGCTGGAGTTCAGTGGCGCAATCTCGGCTCACTGCAAGCTGCGCCTCCCGGGTTCATGCCATTCTCCTGCCTCAGCCTCTCCGAGTAGCTGGGACTACAGGCGCCCGCCACCACGCCCGGCTAATTTTTTTTTGTATTTTTAGTAGAGCCGGGGTTTCACTGTGGTCTCTATCTTCTGACCTCGCGATCCGCCCGCCTCAGCCTCCCGAAGTGCTGGGATTACAAGCGTGAGCCACCGCGCCCGGCCAATTTGGTTACTTTTTAAGTATGCACAGGTTGTTGCTTAAAAGAGATAAAGATTTTGGCCAGGTGTGGTGGCTCATGCCTGTAATGTCAACACTCTGGGAGGCCGACGTGGGTGGATCACTTGAGGTCAGGAGTTCCAAAGAGCCTGGCCAACATGGCGAAAACCTGTCTTTACTAAAAGTACAAAAATTAGCCAGGCATGGTGGTGCGTGCCTGTACTCCCAGCTACTTGGGAGGCTGAGGCAGGAGAATCGCTTGAACCTGGGAGGCAGAGGTTGCAGCAAGCTGAGATTGTGCCACTTGCACTCCAGCCTGGGAGATAGAGCGAGACTGTCTCAAAGGAAAAAAAAAATGAGGTAAATATTTAAGTCATGAAATGTGGAAACTTGGATATTCATACTGTGAATTTTATTTATGTAATTTATGCTTTCAACATAGTAACTTTATTTTCTTAAGTCTTCTTAAGTGCTCATTTAAGTTCTGTCCATCCCCACACTTGAATGTGTCCTTACATGGACGTATCAGCTTTACTCACAATCATATAAATGACATATTTGGTATGTATCTAGTCATACAAAATCATATGAGCAGGCATTGGATTCTTATAAGATAAGGGCTTCTATTGGAGATAGGTGTTTTAATTCTGTGATGCTGGTACCATGCATTAAAGTGCTTCATAATATGAGAAAGTGATACTGTTCACTCAGGAACAGAAAATAACACCTAAATAGTTACTTTACTAGTTTAAAAGCAAAGACTTTTTAGAAAATTACTTAAAAGGTTGAAGGCCAAAGGCAATTTTTGGATTTATAATTTAACTTTCACCCTTTCTACTAGTTGGTTTAAATTCTCATTTCTCTGTAAGTGACTATGTATAATTGAATCAATGAAAAATTCAGTAAGTTTTGCTTCTGGATATAGACTATCTGGTTGACTTTATTCCCCTCAACTAAACTGCTTGATTGTTTTGATGTTATATAAACAATGGCTATTATTTTTAAAATTAAATGCAGCTTGTAGTAAGCACTCAGGCATTCCTTTTAAAGGATGATAATAAGGTTTAAAAATAACAAGACATGATTAAGAACTAAATATCTCTTGCATCAAAAGACTCATGCCCAGTTAGTGGTCTCTGTGGTCTAGAATTATGACCTTTATCAAACATGCTTGGGCTAGATCAGGAAAACTCGCTTAGGCTTTGGACATGTTTGATTTTTGTGCTATGATTCACTTGGACATAAAGCAATAACACCTTCCTATGATGGGGAAAGAGGGATAGGAGCCGTTCTCAGAAGTGCTGTCTAAGAGGACTTTGTATCTTTCCATTTTCCTGGCTCTTAGCAGTGCATTCTGTCTTCTCAGGTTCCACCGTTTGGCATCCCGACTGTAAGCAATCTACGAAGACCGAGGAAAAGCTGCGGGTAAGGACACAATTAAAACATGACGCCAGCTGCATTTGTAGGCCATACGCTCGTGGTCAGTAATTCTTGGGGCTAGGGTTTAGGTGAAATTACTTTTTACTGACTTTTTCCCTTATAGCAAACTAAGTTCAAAGGCCATTTGGCTAGGGAAAGTGTTCCCCTCTGACCTTAAATGTACTGTGGTTTTTGTTCCAAATGCTTGTGTTAGACAAAGTAAGCCTTGGCCTTACTAGTCAGCTTCTTAGAAAAGCATTCAAGAGAAAAGTCAAATCATGCAGATGGGAAAACAATGACTCATCAGGTTCCAGGTGCAGCATCTGCTGACCTCACCGGACTGTTTTGGTGCTTAGTCTATAATGCACTACTCTGACCCCAGCTCTACATTGGTACATTTTACTGGTATCTCATTTTACTGGATCCAAATTCACCAGAATAGACTCTAAAAGCTGATGTCTTGTCAGATAAAACCTTTGGGGAAAATAATAACGAACCAAGATAGGTAAATTCGTCAATTCTCGGAACACCTCCAGATGGCAGTATTTTATGTTTCAGAAGCAAAGCACTGTACACACTTGTAAAACCACGATCATAATCTCTATCCTGTTCAGATGCCCTATTTTTCACACGGGCTAGGAAGTATTTTTCAGTGCAGTAATCAGACTGAATGAATCCCAGTGCCTTGGCTTAACCTAACTTAGTGGTACCCATGGAAAAACTGGAGTTTGACTTCACCCTATTTACTGTCTCAGGGAAAAGAATGGCCTGGATTTATTTTGGAGGCCAGATTCTAGTGCGTAGTGTAATCTCTTCTCGATCTGCTGTTAGCAGGCATCAGCAGCTATGTATGCAATCCCCAGCAGCAGCACGACCAGTTTACTGATGGGGTCTAGTCACTGATGTGTGACTTGTGAAGGGGTGACTTGGCTTTGGAGCAATGATGATCAATGAGACCCATTCGCTCTGCCTTTTTTCAGATCCCTTTGCCTGCCGCCTTGGGAATTACAGCTCTTATTTTCCTAGTGTGTTTGCTTTATTCTCTGAATGAACCACACGTATGCACAGGAGATATTTTTCCTTTGTTTTTTGGTTTTTCTTTTCCTCCTCAATTCGCATCCATCAATCAGAGGGAGACATTTTACCATTTGGATATTTTAGGAACTTGTCCCTTGCCTGTGACCCTGAACAAACGCAACGCTTTTAGAATGCACAATTATTGGTGAACATACTTAAGTTGAGGGGGGAAAAAAAACCACTTTTTCTCTGAATAATTAAATAAAGGTAAGAACAGCCGAAGAGGAATTTGCCCATCAAGCTTAGGGTGGTTTCACTCTCTGTTTTTGACACACACAGTCCTGAAGTCCATCAGCCGGATAGTCACACACAGGCAAAGTCACCTGGTTGTGGGCTCTACGCTCTGGGATTTTTGAGAAACTATTGATGCTTTGGAAATGAGTTACCTTTATAAAATATGAGAACATAAATGATTGTCCTTATTGTGACTTTTATCATAAGAATGTAAAGTTCACAGCATAGCTTGAGGATGCTGCCCAGAAACCACCCAAGGAGCTATAGTAGTTTGTACTCTCTCCTAGTGTTGCTTTTAGGTTTTTTAATAATCAGTTTAACTTCATCTCTGATGAAGTCTTTTGGGAGATGAAGAGAGGAATGCTAATGAGGCCAGACTGAGTGGAATGTGGGTCTTTTCTGTATCAGGATTGCTTGAGCTTGCAGATCATGTGACTAAAATGATTTTTAAAAAACAACACTGATAACATCTTGATGGAAAACTCTGGATAAGCTTATGAAAACAACTAGTGAAATACTTCCACCCATTCTGGCCAAGAGGAGCTATTGTTTTCTTCCTTTAGTAAGCCTTCCAGAGAATTCTAAAGCTCTTCTCCTAAACCCAGCATTCACTACGTGGGAGGTCAGGACAGTGCTCTGGGTCACTGTCTTTGGAAAGCCCAGAAGTGAGGAAGAGGCTCCCATGTACCCAGAGCCGGGGTTCACACTGATGTTGGTAGGGTTTAAAGGAAATAGGTTTTGAACAGAGAAATACATCTTCTGCCCTCTTAAGGGTGTGTCTACACATCACAAATCTTGAGCCAAGATTTCCAGGCCTTCCACTGCATGTCACATTAGTGCAGTTTCCATAGCAAAATGAAAATGTTTTAAGAATCTTTCAGCAACCCCACTGGGTAATCCACATTTTTTATATTTGAGAACTCATGGGGCATTTGTAACAACAGATTCTCAAGGATGTCTCTCAGTTGGCTTCACTGGCTTCTTACCCTTTATATATTATAAGAATGTCTAAGCTAAAATAAATGGAGAGGAATTGAAGGGGGTTGGAGCTTAGATAAATTTACTGTCACTTGAAGATCAGTTAATATGCTTTTAAACATGGGCCCAAAAATTGACCCAAAAATCCACATGTACATCAATGAAAGAATCCCACTTGATGTTTACTCTCAAGTTAGTTTTCCCTAAGGTGGTTGTTGTTTTGTTTTATTTTTTTAAATAATACTTCTGATTTGAGGCTATTTCTGTGTTCATTCTTCCCTTTTCTCATGTTTCATGGCAGCCGCCAAACATTCGGCATTCTTCATCCGATTTCTTTTATCCCAAAAGTCTGATTCGACGCACAGGACGGTCTCCGTCTCTGCAGGTTGGCGCTGTGTCTAGGCTGGGGCTCGAAGCCACTGTCCTGGGTGCAGCTTCTGTTGCTTTTCCCCCGGGCTGCTTTTCTCACATAACTTCTTCGGCTCCTGCAGAAAGCAGTTGCTTTTCTCACACCACAAGCGCCTCTCACACTGACTCTGGCCGTTGTCTTCTTGGATGGATGTTTTCATTCAGAGCAGCAGCTAAAGCTTTGTGTCTGTTAAAGCGAGCACATCAGAAGCTGCCTTTTGGTCCCGTGTTGCCACGTTTGTTCACTGCACAAGTATCTGCTGAGCACGCAGGTATAGAGCTGGGCTGGATGTGGCAGATCCAGCCTCACAGGCAAGAAAAGACAGATAAATAATTGTAAGGGTGGTACAGAAACCTATCCCAGGCTATGGATCGCACAGGCTACGCTCCTTGGAATGTCAGATGAGGAAAAGGTCTCCAGGGTCTCTTCCTAGAAGTGTTCTTGGAGTTGATTTTTGGAGGCTGGCTGAGATTTGCCCATGAGGTGATGAGGAGAAAGTGGCAGACCTGATGAGGAGATGTGAAGTGTGCAGCCAGGAAAGGCAGTGCTTGGGTAGGGAGTGGTTTCACTCAAGAAAGGAAGAGTGAGGCCAGGCACAGTGGCTCACGCCTGTAATCCCAGCACTTTGGGAGGCCAAGGCAGGCAGATCACTTGAGATCAGGAGTTCAAGACCACCCTGGCCAACATGGTGAAACCCCGTCTCTACTAAAAATATAAAAATTAGCCAAGCATGGTTGTGGGTGCCTGTAATCCCAGCTACTCAGGAGGCTGAGGCAGAATTGTTTGAACCCTGGAGATAGAGGTTACGGTGAGCCAAGATTGCACCAGTGCACTCCAGCCTGGGTGACAGAGCAAGACTCTGTCTCAAGAAAAAAAACAAAGGAACAGTGAAGTGGGAAAGGAAGAAACTGAGAACAGGCACCTGCTCTATGGAGACTGGGAGATTTATGTACAATCTCATTTGCTCGCCCTAAGAATTCCTGTGAGGTAGCTAATCTTATTCCCATTTTACAGATGGGGAGACTGAGACCCATCATAGTTAGGTAACTTCTCCAGAGTTACTCTACTGGTAAATGGAAGAGCTAGGATTGAAAACCATGTTTCCGTGAGCCCTTCACTCATATTTGTTCTTCTATACTGCAAGGGGACAGTGAGAGAAAAACCTGAAAGAGGCAGAAGAAGGAGAATATTAAATACTGGCTAAGGCTGTTGTCAGGGGGCCACTGATGGAGTGTAAGGAAGAGAGCAGCGCCACCTGCCCGGGGCGTCCTGCAGGAGAAGGGAGAGGACTCAACCAGCCCAGCAGAGGAACAGCCAGGCTGGAGATTATGCTGCATGCACAGACCTGACCTTCTTTAGGGGTCTCTGAGAATCAGTGGAAACCTTGGCCTGTTAAACTAGAAGCGACTTTCTACAATCTCATCTCGGCCCAGATGAAACCTGTTCTCTAGCTCCGCTAACGATTCAAGGTTGCACTGCAGCACTTTGGCTGGGCTGTGTGCCTGTACATTCTGTGCCTGTCAGAACTGCGCTAAGGATAAGAGGAGTTTGAGTTTCTATTTTTGTTAAACCTTCACCTTCTTTCTTTGCACGATGGAAAAGACAGAAGTATAGAAGCTTAGAGTAGAAGAGAACCTTTTAGAGGTCAACCCCCTGAGTTTCCTCATTGATATAATGAAGTCAGATGGGCTGGGTGTGGTGGCTTATGCCTGTAATCTCAGCACGTTGGGAGGCCAATGTGGGCAGATCACGAGAGCCCAGGAGTTTGAGACCAGCCTGGGCAATATGGCAAAACCCTATGTGTACTCCTCCAAAAATACAAAAATTAGTCAGGCATGGTGGTGCATGCCTGTATTCTTAGCCACTCAGGAGGCTTAGATGGGAAGATCACCTGAGCCTGGGGGGATTGAGGCTGCAGTGAGCCAAGATCATGCCACTGCACTCCAGCCTGGGCAACAGAGTGAGACCCTGTCTTAAAAAAAAAAAAAAAAAAAAAAAGGACAGATAACAGCAGCATGTCTGAGACTGCACAGGCTGTCATAAACAGCAAGCCAACTGCACACTTCAGTTCTTGACCTCAGGCCTCAGTGCCTTGCATTGTCCCGTGATACTGGATTCCTATGATATGATGTATTTTTCATATAATCTTCATTCTGTGTTAAAGTTTCAGCTCCAGTGGCAGAGTTTCCACACTCAGTGAAGTCAAAGTCACATGAATCCAGAGGAACAGCCAAAGATTGTCCCCACTGCAAATGAGTGTTGCTCAGAATTAGTGCTTCCACTTGGCAAGAAGCCACTTTTTCAATAGTTTTTTTATTTTTTCCAGTAGTATACTGTTAAATAGTATTACATTTTGTTAGCCTGTGTCTACAACCAAGTAATAAAATTTTCATGACTTGAAGAAAAATGCCATCATCAAGTGTGAAATTTTTTAGTTTGCTCCAGACCTTTAAGCTTAAGAGATTTGGAGCATCTTGAGAGACAGAGAGGGAGCGAGAGAGGTCTGTTTTCAATAACTTCTCTCCTCCTATCTTCTTGTTCAAAAGGGACATCTGATTCCTATTATCTAGCTGTAACTATCAATGAAGTCAACTTTAGCTTTATCACAGAAAGTTGTAAACAGCTTGGGACCTGGCAGAGAAAATGGACTGTGTGGCAAGGTCTCCCTTCACCCGTTGGCGATTGAAGAATGGTTCACCAATACCTTTAAGATTCCAGAAAACTCCAAAGCAATGCAGTTCTCAAGTCACAGATATTTTATCTTTTAAGTACTTTTGGCTACATGCAGCTCATTTTCCACCACTTAAAACTGAGTACCTTTAGTTATTAGATAAACTATCTTCCTTGCAGGGACATTCAGTACTCTGTGCTTCAGAAATAAGTCCTGATTTTGTTGTAGAGGAAAGTAAAATCTATAGCAGGAAAGTCATTTTTGTTATCTATATTGAGAATGAGCTCCATCTTTTCCTTTTGCCTGAATTACAGGTAAAAGAAAATTATGAAAATAGAATTACCTAAGAAAAACGTATTCTGGTTCTACTCACTTGGAAGTTTTCTATGAATAGCAAATTTTGTCTACAGGTAAAACTCAGTACTGATCATGTGTAATTCATTATACACAAAGCACATGGTATTCCCAGGACCAAGTCTGTAATAATCTGGGGGGTGTCACTTGCTTTCATTCTAAAAGGGAGTTTTTCTCAGCTATGCCTTTGGAGGTTAAAGCATGAATTGACTGACCTAGAAAATGAGCGTGACTTTTTTCTTTGAAACTAATATTCACCTATTATAACATATGCACTTGTCAATATATAATATACCAAACAAATACCATGTATATATTTTTAAAGGAGCTAATTTGAGGCTTTATGTCTGTCTAGAACAAGCAAGTAATGTTAGTGGTGTTTGATTTTTGTTTCGTTCACGTCACTACAACACAGTGTTTTACTCCCAGCTTTCACTTCATCCAAGTATTTCATCCTTTTGAGCATGTCTTTACAATTCATCAGACAGCTGAATGTAGAGGTGTAAAGATTTATACTGGAAAGATTTCGTGTAATAAAGGCTGATGGCATTTGTGAAACTGTCCCCAGAGAAGTGGTGTGTGCCCACAGCATCCTCCTGCCTCCTCTCCAAACACAAAATTCTTTTTTCCAAAGGAGTTGATTTCACTCTTTCTTTGCTTAGCAGCGGGCATTCAGTATGTGCAGGTTTTAAAAGTATTCCTTTTTCTGCAGCTGTTATCACCACCTTGTCTAGTGAACTTCAACAAAAACCCAAGGCAGGTACTGTCAACATCAACAGGACTTAGTATAAGGTGTCAGTCACCTTATATCAGTAGTTGTCCCATCAGTGTTCGTAAGATCATTCTGATCTGGTTGCCAGATGCCTGTAGTTTCTCTCTCCTTAGAGCATGGCTTTGGATAAATGCAAATTAGATGACTATAGTTGTTGCATCCCTGCTCCTGCTGAATGGGGGGAGGGCAGGGGCTACAAAGTGCTTCCCAGCACTGTCCTTCTAGGCGACCCATGTGCATGGTGAAAGTAAATGGAAAATGTCATTTCTCTACTTACTCAACCGGCAGAGCTCTGGTAAGTGTTTTTAATGGTTAGTATTTGAAGAATAATAAGAGCTGGAGTGGAAATGGAAGAGGATGTCTTCAATTAATTTTTGTTCTATGTGCCTTCTGAATGGTAGGACAGGTGGACAAAACCAAGGCATAGGGGAAAAATAGCTGAAAGGTATTTAGAGGGCTTTTCAAAGATATTTCATGAAGAAAACAAAAAGATGTGCTTTTTAAAGCATTTGGCTACTTATTTGTAATTAAATGCCATTTTTTATCTCTCCTGTTGAACTGCTAGTCTTCTGATGAGGCGTCTCTTTGTTAATTTTTTTTGTGTGTGTGGAAAGTAAAAATCGTGTTGAAATCAAAAGTGAAGACATGCAAGTGTGCTGGGGAGATAACTATAGAGTAAATGGACCGCTTCATCATGACAGAGTGAGAACAGCCATATCAATGAGAAGGTTCTTACCGAAGGCTCCTTTCTTCCTTTTGCCAAAATAAGGTTTCAACTACTTGCCTAATCTCACTGGCAAAATACTCTGAGCGATCACTACCATATATAATTCTTTATCCATCTACCTTGCCTGCTTTCTTCACACCACCCCACCCCACCTCCATGCCAAAGATGGCATCAGAAGATGCCAAAGATGGCATCAGAAGATGCCAAAGATAGCATCAAAAGAAAGAACTGAATTTCTCCAACTGCACTTTCAAGTTGGTTTTTCTGCAAGGAAAATGTGCTTAAATGAAAGTAAATAAATTGTACCTGCTTTTAGCATGTTAGCCATAAGTCTTTGCTGTTTCCTTTATTCTGTAGAAGTGGGCTTACCTTTGGTGATAAATATTTGAAATTGTATGCATTTATAACATAGACCAGAGAGTAATTTTTTTTACTGTAACTCTCGTAGAGAATTCCAGAAACAAGGCTTCTGACCCATTGGGTTATTGAGTTCAGTTCATAATTATTGGGTCACTGTTGTTACCCTGGACATCTGAATGGGTGGAAATGGTAACTTAGATTAAATAACTACATGTAAGGATCATCAGTTACATGTCAGGATCACCTGTAAAATTCTGTGATGACCACAGAGATGATGATAGGGTTGGGTTAATGGTAAAGAAGAAACTGTCAGTGGGATTTGAAAGTGGGACAGCATGTCAGTAAGTTAAGTGCTTTCAAGGTGGAGATGGTTTCTGTCTGAGTGGATGTGTGTTAACGTGTTGGAGAACAGCTCTGAGCCTTTTGAAGATATCTTAGCCATGACAGCAAATTATGGATTCATTAGGAAAAGAAAAATAACAGCAGGAAGAATAAAAAGGGTTCTTTTAATAAACAAGATGTTAACTTGAAATGCAACATGTTTAGAATTCTAGATGTTTCAAATTGAAATGTAAAATTCTAAGTAGGATTAAAAGTCCAAAAATAATCGTTCAATTTTTAAAAAGTAATTTTATGATCTTCATAAGGGAGAGACCTCTAACCTCCCGCAGTTGAGCAAATACACTCTGAGAGACATTAGGGACTGTGGCAAAAAGCAGGCAATCCATGTGTGTCACTTAAGCCTTGAGCACAGTTCAGTAGGCAGCAAACCAGGAACTGTCCTGGCAGATAAGACAGACTGTGCAAGGTCATCGTCATCGGCATGGGAAGGGCATTAATTACTAAAGTGGAGACACAGTCACTGTCTCCAAGAGCATTTGGAATCACTTCACAGAGTTCTCAAGGAGGGGAAGGCTATCCGTCAGCTCCTGGCGGGACTGCTGCCTCATATACCGTGATGAATTACTTCACATATCTGAGTTCTGATGGGAAGGAGTCCAAGTGCGGTAGCTGTAGAGAATGCTGGGGAAGCCTAGTTCTACGTAGCTCACATATGAAAGGAATATTCATGAAGAGCAAAACAGAGGCATTATTTGAGATTAACTGCCTAAGAAACCTAGTCTAATCCCAAGTGTCTAGAAAATGCTGACTACTTGCCACGTGCCCAGTAAGGTGCTTGGAGCTTTATATGCATTCTCTCATTTAACCCTGTGACGTAGTTATGCTGGTACACCTTGCTCCATTCTGTACATGAAGAAGTTGAAGCTCAAGGAAGGTAAAAGAAAAAGAGAACGGAAAAGAAAAAAGAAAAACTCATGTAACATCAAACAACTAGTAGAGCCCAGGTTTGAACTGTTATTTGGCACCAAAGCCAGCCTTTTAAGTCCACTGTATTACACTGTATTACATAAAATACATAGATGTGTTTTATCCCATTATTTCAATATAGGCAGGCAAACAGAATTGGGCCATTGTAAGAAAATAAGCAAGCAAGAATGCAACTCAACCCACAAACGAGATGCCCATGGAAGTAAATTTTACCATAAACTTAGGAGGTCAGAATGAAGCAAAAACAAACAATGGTAAATTCAGTGAAAGAAAAAGCAGTTTCCGAATCTCCAAGTGTATTAGTCCATTTTCACACTGCTATAAAGAACTGCCCAAGACGGGGTAATTTATAAAGAAAAGAGGTTTAATTGACCCATAGTTCTGCATGGCTAGGAAGGCCTCAGGAATCTTAACAATCGTGGCAGGAGGCAGAGGGGAAGCAAAGACCTTCTTCACATGGTGGCAGGAAAGAGAGCACGTGAGTGCAATAAAAACTACCATTTGTAAAACCACCAGGTCTTGTGAGTATTCTCTCACTATCATGAGAACAGCATGGGGGAAACTGCCCCCATAATCCAATCACTTCTCTCCCTGGACACATGGATATTACAAATCAAGATGAGATTTGGGTGGGGGCACAGAGCCAAACCATATCACCAAGATACATCAGGGCATTTCTCAACACTAAAGTTTAAAGATGCAAGTAGCAGAGGGATGGCTCTAAGACAAGCCAGAATATCAGCAAATTTGATGGCCAGTTCACCTGACTTTGAAAACTGCCTGACTATTAAAACCTAAAATATTTATTTCTGAATCAGAGAATTTGGGGGGCAAGTGTATGCAAATTGGAGGTAATTTGGATCTGAAAACTTTTAAAAACCAAATGGGACTTGAAAAAATTCAAATTGTTGAATAACTTTTAAAATCTTTAGCTCAACAGTATTAATAGTGTAAATAAAAAAAGATAAATGCTTCCAGGAAAGCCTGCATAACTCACAGGATCCTCTAATCCGGTCAAGAAGGAAGGGAGAGGCCAGGCGTTGTGGCTCACGTCTGTAATCCCAGCACTTTGGGAGGCCGAGGCAGGCAAATCATGAGGTCAGGAGTTTGAGACCATCCTGGCCAATGGGGTGAAACCCCATCTCTACTAAAAATACAAAAATTAGCTGGGTGTGGTGGCACGTGCCCATAGTCCCAGCTACTTGGGAGGCTGAGGCACTAGAATCACTTGAACCTGGGAGGCAGAGGTTGCAGTGAAGCCAAGATCATGCCACTGCACTCCAGGCTGGGCGACAGAGTGAGACTCTGTCTGAAAGAAGGAAGGGAGAGAGAAACTGAACTGAAATAGGCTAGTTCTGCCAAGAGAACTGCCTTTTCTGCCCGCAAAGCTCTACATCTCTGGAAGGTGGTGTTAAAGACCCTTCCCTACATGTGCATGCGTTGTTCTTCAGCTCTTTTTCTACCAGTACATGCAGTACAAGAGCAAATAAAACCATTTAGAGCCATCCTCAGGTGCATCATTACAGCAAAGGCTGAAAGTATCCTTGCCCCACATTTGGCAAAAATAAGGATGAGTAACATACGAGTGACCCCAAAGCCCCAGTGTACACTTTGGCTGTTCACACAATGTCCTGGATGCTTGTTAATGAAAACAGGCCTTTGTCATAGCAACCCCAGTAACCGAAGACATCTGATGCTCCTGCCGCACACCCTCTCCCCACCCCAACCCAGTGAGCTATTGCAGTGTTCTTACAGAGCTAGCACAATAAAAATATTTTCAGTTAGCAGGCATTCTTTTCTGCTACTTGATCTCAATATTTCTTTTTTAGTTTCATCCCATTTGTCCCATAGTTATGTTAATAGGAAATAAATGATCACATTTGCCCTGCAATACAGGCAAAATTTTAGTGCAGGGCTTAAATGCTTGGGCCATGGACCTAGAGTGTCTGAGTTCAAATCCTGACTCTTCATCCCTTTCCTACCTGTGTGGCTTGGAGCACTGATACTTTTTCCTTATCAGTAAAATAGGAATAATAATGGAAGCTACCTCTTAGGGTTACTGAGAAGATTACATGAGATTAAGCCTGGCAAGTGCTTGGCACAGGCCTTCCACATAGTAAGTGGGCAGTAGACATTCGTTGCCATTGATATTCTTGGGTTGCTACTTAAGAGGTTTCATTTTGACATTAAGTTTGGCAAATGTGAGATCCTGGCCACTTGAAACTGAAGGACTACCTGTGGTTAATAATTATCCCACAGAGATGGATACAGGTTCAGCTTTTTCGGGGGTAGCATCTCCTTGTAAAGGAGGAATACATTTTGATTGTGCCACTTCTATATTTTGATTAGGAAATGGATCTAGAAATTGCACTTTATTATTATTATTTTTTTTTTTTTGAGGCAGAGTTTCACTCTTGTTGCCCAGGCTGGAGTGCAGTGGCACAATCTCGGCTCACTGCGCCCTCCACCTCCCAAGTTCAAGCGATTCTCCTACCTCAGCCTCCCAAGTAGCTGGGATTACAGGTGCCCACCACCACACCCAGTTAATTTTTTTTGTATTTTTAGTAGAGATGAGGTTTCACCATGTTGGCCAGGCTGGTCTCGAACTCCTGACCTCAGGTGATCCACCTGCCTCGGCCTCCCAAAGTGCTGGGATTACAGGTGTGAGCCACTGCGTCCAGCCTGCACATTTCTTGAATAGTGTTATGTGAGTCTTTCCTTTTTCAACATACTCAGAGGTAGAATTTTCTCATATTGAGATATGCCTGTGATTGGTATAACTCTAGCAGGAAAGCACTTGTGCACACCAGGTCCTGGGGAGGAGGCCCAGAAGTGATGCACCTGGTGCACCTCCACCTGGGTGTGGTGTGATTTCTCTCACCCACTTCCACCCTAGCATCTCAAAGATACCAGGGGCATTGGCTGAAAAAAGACTGATCACAGTCTTCCAGCGATGAATCTAATCACTGCCTGACCTGAATTGGCCAGATATGTTTGTCTTCGTTGTTTCAACTGTGAACAGCATAGTGAGACAACACCCTTGTCTGAAGGAGTTTCTTTGGCTCAGTGATGCCCACATTCAAGGTATTAAACATCAATAGAAACAGTACTGAGAAGGCAAGGTCTTATTCCTATTTAGAACTATAAGTTATTCTCTTTAGGAAATGGCTGCAACAGAGGCGAGGAAGTGTTCCAAAATGAGGCCTTGAGTTTTCTCTGCAGAGCTTTCCAGAATATGTTAAACAGAAGCAGGAGGCAGCTGATCCTAGTTCATAAGTTTCCTTCCTGCTCACATAACCACCTCTCCCTCTCCACGTTCTTCAAGTATATACTATGAAGTCCAGTTTCTTTCATCCTTCCCAAAGGCCGACCCACCAGCCTTACCTCAGTGACTCTCTGTATAGTTAGGCTCAAATCGTGTAATTAACATAAGTCAAGTGTCTGCGAACTACGTATTTGTTTACAAATAATAAATTCTAGCTCATTCCCTCAACTAGGATTTGTGCCTTCTATGTACCTGTGGAAAGCATTGGGTATAGACAGTGGTTAAAAAATAAACTCTATGAGGGCAGAGAGCATGACTAAAGTTAATGAGGGAGACAGACATGATGCAAGGAAACCAATAAATATATAATTACACATTTTACTCGTGAAGGAAAAAAGAATGACACTATGAGAGAAAACAATAAGGGGAACCAACTCTGGATTGAATCAGGGAGGGCCTCTCTGAGGAGGTGATATTTAAGCCAAGACTGAAGGAAGAGAATCATCTAAGTAAAATTGGGAGCTAGGGCATTTCAGGCAGAGGGAACAGCAAGCGAGGATAAGAACTCCGAGGCAGCTTTGCGCGCTGTGTTCTGTGAGTGATGACAGGTGAGAGATGAGTTAGGAGGGGAAGGCAGGGATAGAATCCCGAGGCCCTGGTTGTTGTGATTTTATTCTGAATGGATGCTTATATTAGGTCTGTTCTCATGCTGCTAGTAAAGATATACCCAAGACTGGGTAATTTATAAAGGAAAGTGGCTTAATGGACTCCAGTTCCACATGGCTGGGGAGGTCTCACAATCATGGCAGAAGGCAGATGAGAAGCAAAGTCATGTCTTATGTGGTGGCAGGCAAGAGAGCTTGTGCAGGGAAACTCCCATTTATAAAACCATCAGTCTCGTGAGACTTATTCACGATCATGAGAATAGTATGGGAGAAACTGCCCCATGATTCAATTATCTCCACCTGGACCCACCCTTGACACGTGGGAATTATTACAATTCAGGGTGAAATTTGGATGGAGACACAGCCAAACTGTATCAATGCTGGAGATAAAATCAGAGTAGGGACCATCCAAATTATGTTCTTGAAAGGTCTCTCGGCGGGGCACGGTGGCTCACACCTGTAATCCCAGCACTTTGGGAGGCCAAGGTGGGCGGACCACTTGGTCAGGAGATCGAGACCATCCTGGCTAACACGGTGAAACCCTGTCTCTACTAAAAATACAAAAAAATTAGCCAGGCATGGTGGCAGGTGCCTGTAGTCCCAGCTACTCGGGAGGCTGAGGCAGGAGAAAGGTGTGAACCCAGGAGGTGGAGCTTGCAGTGAGCTGAGATCACACCACTGCACTCCAGCCTCGGCTGAGACTCCGTCTCAAAAAAAACAAAAAAAAAAAGAACTCTCTATCCATTGCCTGCCAGGTGGATTTGAAGAAGGGAGGGGAGAAGGCAGAAAACTCACAGGGAGGCCATTGCAATAATCTGGATGAATGGAGGTGGTGACTGGGGCTGGGACTCTGGCGGTTGAGAGGGAGAGAAATGGGAAGCTTTGAGGTGGGCTCGAAGGTAAACCAGAAGTTCTCGTAGGGGACAAGGAGCAGGAAGGGCCAGAGAAAGGCGTCCCCATGCTTTTTCAAAACTGGATCATACAACTAGTTTGCATTTACCTTTCCTTCTAGGTTGTGTTTTACCTTATTCGAAAAGGTGATAAATGTTTCTTTTTTTCACTAGCTGAGTTTTTAGTAAAGTTTAAGGGCCCAGGACAGTTTAGATTCTGAAGCCAGGGTCCGAAATCTTACAAGTCACTGTTTATTTTACAGCCTACCAGGACGTCCTCGGAAAGTATTTATTCTAGACCAGGCTCCAGTATTCCTGGCTCACCAGGTCATACTATCTATGTAAGTATCTACTTCTGGAAGTGACATTTCTGGGACAGGTAAATTGGTGGATTGTAATAGCAGAATGGGTAATCCAAAACAAACACTAATTCAAAGTGATTTCTATTTTTGTTACGAGACCTGATTTTCATTTTTGTAGAACAGTGTCCTCAATCATGTTTACCTTTCGGTAATTACATTTATATGTGACCGTCAACAGAGTGATCAGACGACCTGTAAAATGTAGTAATATGTTGTGGGACTTAAAAAATTCTTGCACCTAAGACTCCGTCTCAAAAAAAAACTTCTTGCACCTAAATTGCATATAGATATTTGGGGATTAAATATATATTTTATAATGCTGATACTGAGTGTTCTTAAATTCTACCACAAAGATATTTAAATATTTAGTTTATTAATTATGCAGCTCTTGTTTTTAGCCATCTAAGAGGATTATTGGACCATCTATTTGAGCTTTTTCCTTCACTGTCATAAATTCAGGAAATTATCCTTAAGGTTTGCACGTTTATCTATTTCATGACTTCTACACAGATTTTTTTCCTAAGCATTCAGTGACTTTTTTAAAAAAACATGATTAATATATGGTATAAAGGGCAACTTCTGAAGAGTATAACTGTGCTAGGCAAGATGTTTTGGTTTTTGTTTAAGGCCTTCACTTTTTAAACAACAGGAAATGCGCCAACAATAGTTTCCCAAAGCAGTGAGACTACGAGGTAATTGTTCTTTCTGGTTAACTTTGCCAGGCAAAAGTAGACAATGAGATCCTGGATTACAAGGATTTAGCAGCCATTCCCAAGGTCAAGGCAATTTATGACATTGAACGTCCAGATCTTATTACCTATGAGCCTTTCTACACTTCGGGCTATGATGA
This sequence comes from Symphalangus syndactylus, assembly GCF_028878055.3. Classification (NCBI taxonomy): domain Eukaryota; kingdom Metazoa; phylum Chordata; class Mammalia; order Primates; family Hylobatidae; genus Symphalangus; species Symphalangus syndactylus. Next base: position 23,988,946 of record NC_072424.2, read on the forward strand.
CAAACAGGAGAGACAGAGCCTCGGAGAGGTAATACATTCCTACTGGTTGTGAGTTGTACAACAATCTACCTTCTCTTTTGTCACATTTGTAATAACTACCATTTGGAGTTCAGGTAAATCAGGTGGTCTTTTGTCTGCCTGGTATTTGCAGATTTCTAGACCAGGTGCTTTGAGGTATTCAGAAGCCCATCATGAAGTGGGAGAACAGACCAATGGCACATCAAACAACAGTGAAGAACGGCTAAGCATTAGCATGCTGGGATGGAAGCTGTTGGGAGGTGGGGAGGGGGTGGGGATTGTGTGAGCTGGGCAGAGCAAATAAGGGAGTGAGGGTCTCCTGGGGGTCTTAGTCTTGTAATAAGCTTTAAGTGTATTCATGGGATCATGAGAAAGAACACAACCCCTAAATTTTGGTAGCTACAGTTTTCAGCAACTTAAGAAAGTTAGAATGTGCAAGAAAAAATAAAGTAGAGAGCATGGGGCAACAGTCTAGCACAGGTGTGTGAGCCAGGATTCTGGAATCAAATTACCCGGTCTCAACCCAGGGATCACCACATGCTGATTGTTTGACTTTGACCATGTGATAGCCATTCTGCTCCTAGTTTCCTGGGCCAGGTACAGTGCTCATACCTGTAATCCCAACATTTTGAGAGGCTGAGGGCAGGAGGATTGCTTCAGGCCAGGAGTTGAAGACCACCCTGGACAACGTAGTGAGACCTCATTTATATATAAAAAAAAAAATAAGAAAAATGGTCCTAGTTTCCTCATCTGTAAAACAGATAGGGTAATGATAGAATCTACCTCATAGGGTGTTAGTGAAGATTAAGCAAGCTAATCTACGTAAAGCAATTATCAGAGGCCAGACTTGGGGGAAATACTGAGCATGTGGCAATTTCTAGCATTGCTGCTACCTGTCCTCTTGGGGCTCGTTAATACTTGGCCTGCAGACCCATCCGCTGCGGGACCAGAGCCTCTCAGCCCCTTGGGGTCCTCCCCTCCCCGGTCCCATCTCAGGGTTGAAGGTTCTCTGTGGTCGGTTGCTACTACCCAAGTCCGTTTCCCCTGGCCAATCGGCTCACTCTCATTTTTTTCTCTTTTATTTTTTAAATTAGAATCATCTGTAGACTGATTTGAGTTCACACAGATGTTAACAAATAGCTGGCAAATCAGCTATTCAACAAAGGTTAAAGCAATATAAACAATCTAGCATCTCACAGTGCTTTGAGATCTTGGAGAAGAAAAGGCATGAAAATGTGATTCTGTTTAATTTGTTCTCAATTCCAGATGTATAATATTATTTGATAATTATATTTATGTTTACTTGTCATTTTATATATATATTGTTCCTTTTATTTATTTACTTTCTAATCCGGGTCTTATTCCAGAGCATAGCTCTGCGTGGAAAAGGTCCCTGTGGCAGGAAGTGGTATCCATTTTCATGTAGTGCCACCTAGTGGTCACTTAGCTGTAGCTGCACTTGCGGCCGCTCTCAAGCGCAGGTGCATTGGCCCGGGTTGTCAGTTGCCATTGAACCCCACAGAGTTTCGTAGGGGATAAGAGGCGAGGGGAAGTTCCTTAACAAAGTGCATAGAGATTGGCCTTGGACCCTGTGGATGAGAATTTACTAATGTTTAACTCATACAAGCAAAGGGATGTGAGTTTTTTAAATGGTGTTAAGGATTTGGGGTTCGTGGTGTGCAGTGTATGTATCTGTGTGCAGTGTACGTATCTGTGTGCGTTTCCCAGCAGCTCCATTCAGGGCAGTAAAACATTAAGCACTCAAGAGTTTGGGCTTTGAGGTGAAAATCTCTGCATTTAAAACCAGACTCTGCCAGACATGGTGACTCACGTCTGTAATCCCAGCACTGTAGGAGGCCAAGGTGGGTGGATTGCTTGAGACCAAGAGTTTGAGACCAGCCTGGGCAACATACCAAAATTCCATCAATACAAAAAAAAAGTACAAAAATTAGCCAGGAATGATGGCACACGCCTGTAGTCCCAGCAACTTGGGAGGCTGAGATGGGAGGATCACTTGAGCCCAGGAGATTGAGGCTGCAGTGAGCCATGATCATGCCATTGTACTCTGGCCTGGGTGACAGAGCGACACCCTGTCTCAAAAACAAAACAAAACAAACCAACAAAACAAAAACCACCACCACAAAAAAAAAAAAAAAAACAGACTGATGCTGACTAACCATATAACTGGGGAAATTATATACCTCAATCTCCTTATCTGCAAACTCAAGATAGAGAACAAGAATACCTATGTTAGAAGCTTTCTGTAAAGAGCAAGTGAGCTATTTATATTAGAACAGTACTGAGCACATAATAAGTGCTTAAGAAAAATGCTGGCTACTCATAATCAGCACTACTGTCATAACCTGGAATCATGTACCACGGTTTTCTCTATGCATAGAGGGTGCCCCTGGGATCAGAAATCAGATATATTAGTGAACTCTTTCCCAATACTTGCATCTTGCAACTGAGAGAACTTTACAAGCTATTCTATTATTTATTCCATTAGTTTTTAACACACTTTTATAGACCTCATATACATATTGCCTTTTGTTTGTTTGTTTGTTTGTTTTTTTGAGATGGAGTCTCGCTGTGTCACCCGGCTGGAGTGTAGTGGTACAGTCTTGGCTCACTGCAACCTCCACCTCCCAGGTTCAAGCAGTTCTCCTGCCTCAGCCTCCCAAGTAGCTGGGACTACAGGCTTGCGCCACCACGCAGGGCTAATTTTTGTAGTTTTAGTAGAGGCGGGGTTTCTCCATGTTGGCCAGGCTGGTCGTGAACTCCTGACCTCAAGTGATCCACCTGCCTCGGCCTCACAAGGTTCTGGGATTATGGGTGTGAGCCACTGCACCTGGCCTTTATACATATTGCTATTTAAGAAACACTGCAAGAGTCAGCTTAGTTCTGTGTAGCCATTGGTGCCTCCAGGGCCTTGCTGTCAGTGCAGGTGCAGACCTGGGCCCTGACCTTGAGACCAGCCGTCACCCAGCTGAGACCCCCTAGAGACAGGCTGTAGCTGCAGAGGAGACCGTGGAGCTTGTGAAGGCTTGGAATACAGAAAGTCTGCCCACTTACTATAGAATGTAGGGAAAAGGGCAAATTCTAAAACTGAGAAGTCCACCCCTGGCTGTGTTCTCCATAGCTCTGTTTGCATTTCATTTCTATTTGAAAGCTTTTTGCATTTTAATTGTAAACATTTTATTCATTTGGAAAATACTTGTTGAGCAACTACTATGTCCCAGGAGCTGCTGTCATCACTGGGAATATGTAGTTGTAAACAAACAGTCCTTGCCCTCATGGAGCTTGTGGCATCATGTGGGAGACAGACGGTAAAGAAACAGATATGTAATATAATTTTACAGAGTGGTAGGGCTCTGAGGAGAAATGAAGCAGAGTAAAGAGAAAGCGTACCAGGGGCTGGGTTGCTCCTCTCGATAGAATAGTCACAGAGATGCTGTGTGACAGTGGGTTTGAGCAGAGACGTCAGCACAGATGGGGAATGAGCCCTGCAGGTGTCTGGGTGAAAAGCACTGGCAGCAGAAGAGACAGCAAGTGCAAAGGCCCTCAGGTGACAGAAGGCTTGGCCTGTTGATGGCCCCAAGGAAGCCTGTGTGCCTAGGAGGATGGAAGCCAGAGGTGAATGGTAGTGAGATTGGGGTGAGGCAGCCCAGGCAGGATGCCCCATGCCTGGTCACCAAAGTCCTATTTTAGTTATCAAACTATTTTATGGTGATTGCTGTGGTTGTAATTTAGTCAACAGCCCTGTGAACAAGATTCTATGTTTCAGTACTGTAACTCATCAGAGTAAAATGAGCATAGTTTGAATATATGAGGGAAATGGTTCCAACTTGTCTAGCTTAATCACCTAAAGTATCACAATCATATCTATTCAAACCATGGTTCTTAGGCAGAGATGTACACCAGAATCTCCCCGGAACTTTGTCAGAGTCTACCTGTCTGAGCCCCCTGGCAGATGCATTTGTACCTGATCAGAAGACAGGGAGATGGGGAGGGATGCTGGCAGGTACATGTTGGCTAATATTTCCAGCTGACTCTGATAAGCAACTGTAATCACAACTGGCAAAGAGGCCAGGCGCGATGACTCACGCCTGTAATCCCAGAACTTTGGGAGGCTGAGGCGGGTGGATCACGAGGTCAGGAGATCGAGACCATCCTGACTAACACGATGAAACCCCGTCTCTACTAAAGATACAAACAATTAGCTGGGCATGGTGGTGGGTGCCTGTAGTCCCAGCTACTTGGAGGCTGAGGCAGGAGAATCGCTTGAACCTGGGAGGCGGAGGTTGCAGTAAGCCGAGATTGTGCCACTGCACTCCCGCCTGGGCGACAGAGCAAGATGCCATCTCAAAAAAACAAAGAAACAAAAAAACCAGCAAAGAGTTAACAAACATTGTGACTTTAAATTCTCTTTTATTCTTCTAGTCTCCGAGGACTTTGTCTCCTACTCCATCAGCAGAAGTAAGTACCATTTCTTTTTACCATTTTAATGGGTGGAATTTGAGAATGCTTGGCCCTTCCCTAGACTGGGATTTTTGAAAAAGGATATAACATACAAAAGAACAGAAAAACTGCATGTGGGATTATGGTGGCTTTGGGGATTACCTCCGTGAAAGAGGAGACTCTAAGACACAGTAGTATATTTCTTTTAAATTGGAGACTGGGGAGTAAAAATGGTCTCACTTTAATCTGTGTCTGTGCCTCTAAGTGGAAAGAAAGTGTCTGCAGGGACATAAGTCACTTGTCTCAATGTGGGGCTCTTTGCCCTCATCTATAATTAATTTTTCTGAACCCCAATATACTGAAATGGCCAACAGCAGTAATGGCGTATTCTATAAGCAGAGCCATCTTGATGGGAGGTTACTCTGTTTAGTCTGACATCAATCATCTGATCCTAAAACCAAGCAACTTTCTGGATATTATGAAACTGGACTACTTTTAGGGAATCTCTGTAATTCAAAGTAGTAAAAGTACCATAATATTTTCATGGTTTATGACTGCTATGAATTATTAATTTCTACCTATAGTCTAATTTGCATTGAATTTATGAAGAATTAATTTCTATTGACCAACTGTGCAAGCTTCAAGCACATAATTTGGGGACTTTTTGTTTTGTTGTTGTTTTATTTAATTTATTGTTAATAGACAACTAGTATCAAGCCAAAGTTTCCCCTTGCCATTTGCTCTCAAATTCCACAAAGCTACGGTTACTGAGGTTTTCCTTTAGTCATTATTAATGCATTCTTTCAAACTTTTTACTTTTATTGTGCTAGGAGACATTTCATAGGACAACAGATTCCTAAAATGTAAAATATTCTTTTTACCCTTTTAACTCTTTAGACAGTTTTATATTGTGTTTGTGTGCATGTGGTTTTTTTGTACTTATTACCTAATATATCCTTTTCTAGATTTGGAGACAGGTGACATTTTAGTGGTGCTATGATATTCCATTGAATTCACATGTCATAATTTCCTTTTTTTTTTTTTTTTTTTGAGACAGAGTCTCATTCTGTTGCCCAGGCTGTGGTGCAGTGGCATGATCTTGGCTCACTGCAACCTCTGTCTCCTGGGTTCACGCCATTCTCCTGCCTCAGCCTCCCGAGTAGCTGGGATTACAGGTGCACACCACCATGCTCAGCTAATTTATGTATGTTTAGTAGAGACAGGATTTCGCCATGTTGGGCAGGCTGGTCGCAAACTCCTGACCTCAGGTGATCCACCCACCTTGGCCTCCCAAACTGCTGAGATTACAGGCATGAGCCACTATGCCTGGCCTGTATGTCATAATTTCTTAATTGTGCCCCAATTTGTTGAACATGTAACGCAAATTTTTGCCTTTATGAATAGTAATACTATAAAAGTATTTGAATAAATTATTCCTTCTTTTAAAGGGCATTTTAAGTTATTTTCTTGGAATATGTTTCCCAAGGTGAGAAGTAAAATACCGGCTTTATGGCAACCATCAACTTGTTATTCAGGAGAATTTATTTAAAATGCCACCAGATCAATGTTGTAGACAGTATAGGTTGGTTGGTGGTCAGAACAAAGGATGAGATTAGAGTCAGGAGGCTGGTTCCGAAGCAGGCTCTGCCCATACCAACCACACACCTACACACAGGGCTCTTACCTGCTTGGAACCATGTTTCTACATTAGTGGGGGAGGGAGGTGATAGTATGTGACCTACCTTTTCTTGTTGTTATGCAGATCTGGTAGGTATGTGAACATACTTATGAAACTGAAAAGTACAATGTCAGCATGGTCATTGGAATGATTATCTCTTGTCCCATAGCCCTATCTCTATTAAGGTTTATATGTTTTCATCTTAAAAAAATTTTTTTTTTTAAGAAACAGTGTCTCACTCTGTTGTCCAGGCTGGAGTGCACTGGCACAATCATAGTTTACTGTAGCCTCGAACTCCTGAGTAGCTGGGACTGCAGGCATGTGCCATCATCCCTGGCTAATTTTTTACACTTTTTTGTAAAGACGAGGTCTTGTTATGTTGCCCAGGCTGTTCTCGAACTCCTGGCTTCAAGCCATCCTCCCACCTTGGCCCCCAAAGTGCTGGGATCACAGGTGTGAGCCACCACACCTGGCTCTTAAAATTTTGTAATAAGCCCAAGTACTGCAGATTTTGGACAAAATATATTAGCCACAGAATGCTCATTTGCATATAAAATACCTGCAAAATTTGCACATAAAAATAAGTGCATATATTAATCAAATATATATAAACAAGTAGACATGATGGTTCCTTGGCAGTGTTTGTGAAGCGTGGTTCCTACTGAGGAATGGTGATAGTCTGAATGTGTTGAACTTTGTTTCCAGGGGTACCAGGATGTTCGGGATCGTATGATCCATCGGTCCACGAGCCAGGGCTCCATCAACTCCCCTGTGTACAGCCGCCACAGCTACACTCCAACCACGTCGCGCTCTCCCCAGCATTTCCACAGACCTGGTAAGGGTGACTGTTCTGGGATTCACTCTATATAACAAACTATTTCTGTGATTTTTTCCCCTACTATTGATAGCACATTCAAAGACCAACGACTAAACATTTCCATCCCTCTCCCAGAGCAAAATGAAAGCTGGTATCCAACTATGTTTTATGCTCTATCTTTTCTTGAAACATCAGTCATCCTAAGGCTATGTTCATTTGATTTATTAAATAATTATATTTTGACAGCTACTGGAAGCAAGGGTTTTTTAAAAAAAAATTTTTTAGGATTAACGAAAATCTCTTCACTTTGAGACTTAAAATGGAGATCTCCCAAAGAAAATATTTTGATGTGCTTTTTAGGCATATCAACACCATCTAAAATTCAGTATTAGCCATTTTTAACAGCTATATTATGTTTCTCTTATCTAGGCACATGGTGTTAGTAAGCATGCTTGGTTAAGCACTTTCTAGAAAGAGAACTCAGGGCTGTTCTTGATCACTTTTAAGATCCTTTCCAACCCTAAGATTTTCAATCAGATTTAGAAAACATAAAATCATTTCCAACCCTAAGATTTTCCATCAGACTTGGAAAACATAAAATCATTTCCAACCCTAAGATTTTCAATCAGACTTGGAAAACATGCAATTATTAGGCATCACTACAGTAGAGAATGCCACAAAGTAGCAGATTTGAGTGGACCTTCATCTGCAGAGAATTTAGTCTCTGTGGCTACTAGTGGGTGTCTCCTGTGTGTAGCAGGAGAAGAATGGAGATCCCAGTACAGATCCAAGATTCCCTGAGAAATAGATTCACAAGGAAGATTCTGGCCTCTAATAAAACTTAATGGTGATGGTGTACATCTGTGAAGACTTCGTGTTAAGCTTCTTGCTTCTGGACACGTAGATGAGAACAAACCCATATGTTACCTTTTTTAAAACGAATTGTACAAGAAATAAAACCAAAGGAATTAACAGGATGATAAAAAGCTACAGTCTTCTAAGACCCTAGATTTAATGCTTGTAGAGAATTCAAACTATTTGATCCTTCGATAATGTATAATTTTCTCTACGCTGATAAATATTTATACTATTTATTGAATTAAATGAAAGTCCTCAGGAATTTTTTTCCCTTATTTCATGGGCTATCATATTCATTTTATTCATGCCCAGGACATGAGTCCCTATTTAAACCTTTGTCCATTTGGGTAATAAGAAATCCTTTATGCTGGGCCAGGCGTGGTGGCTCATGCCTATAATCCCAGCACTTTAGGAGGCTGAGGCAGGTGGATCACCTGAGGTCAAGAGTTCAAGATCAGCCTGACCAATATGGTGAAACCCTGTCTCTACTAAAAATACGAAAATTAGCCGGGCGTGGTGGCATGCGCCTGTAGTCCTGGCTACTTGGGAGGCTGAGACAGGAGAATTGCTTGAACCTGGGAGGCGAAGGTTGCAGTGAGCCGAGACCGCTCCACTGCACTGCAACCTGGGTGACAGAGCAAGACTCCGTCTCAAAAAAAAAAAATCCTTTATGCTGCCACCCTGCTCATGTACATATGCTGAGGTCACTGAGACCCCAGCCATGGAGTTACCGGAGTGGCGTGGGGTTATAGGGGCATCGTTGCTCCAGAGACCCCTGAACAGTGAGGGGAGTGGTCAGTCAACACTCCTTCCCCCAAAAGCTCATGTCCTTACTGAGAAAGTTTCCATCTGTTCCAATCATGGTTCTGATGCCAATAGACTTTAGAACCTTCTCCTTCTCTCCTTTCACAATATATTACATGTATGCCTGATGCCACTTGTTAGGTTTTAGAGTTATTATTTTGAGGTCTGCCCTTCTAAAGTGAAGCTGGAGGGATTCTGATAGCATACTTGTGATCCATATAGAACACCCCAAAGTGTCCACTCCACAAGTTCTAGATGCCAGATGATGATTTAAAAACCTCAGTCTGGGTTGAATTTGAATGGTCCATTCTTCCTGAGATAACTGAGTTTCCAGCCTCCAGTCCTCCTGCTGAAGTTCTCGGGATCATATAGGCCTCTTTGCCACACAGGGAACACAAACAGGTTTTCCTTCTATGTAGGCAAAATAAAATTAAACTTACAGTGGGATAAGTTTGCTTAAGAAAAAAAAAGCCTGACCCTTACATATAAATACAATGATTGTCATTTTTTTATAAGCGTTTCAGAGGGTTCTGTTTTGTCAGGTGCTCTTTAAAAACAGCTGTTGTTGAGTCTAAATGACGTGCCTGCTACTGGCTGAACAGAGACCATGCGGGTGACCATTTCTTCTCACCAAAGCCATTTATTCTCAGAGAGTGACTCTGTACCCACCTGAACCTCTTTGCAAACTCTCCCCCACTTTGCCTCAGCCTTAGCAGGTGCATTCTTAACCCTTTCTCCTTCCTCCCTTTTCAGCCTCCTGATTAACGTTCTTTATTTTGTTTTCCCTTGGAACGATGGCACTTTCCCTGCTCCTGTGTTAATTTCTGTTCTTCTTTTCTGTTTCCACCGTGCCCTGCCCCTGACTCCTTGCTGCACAGAGCTTTTGTCTCCTGGTGTGCAGAGGTTGTCGTACCTGCGCACCAGCAGCCTCAGCCCCACCCACAGCGACTCCCGCCCCAACCCCCCTTTCCGACACCACTTCATTCCCCATATCAAAGGTAAGGAGGCAGGTTTCTCCAGGCAGCACCCTGCATAGTGGAGATTTATTAGCACCCTGGGAAGGCTAATAAGGTGTATCTCCAAGAGTTAGTGCCGAGCTTTTGAGCTCTCAGCATGCCTGCGTGTGTCATGACTATACCCAACAGTTGTCTTAGAATGGGCATAGCATCTCTCATTGGGAGAAATATGTCACTTCTAAGGGCTCTAGATGAAGAAGCAGGAAGTATGTTTAAGACCATAAGATTATCCACTACTTTGAAAAAAGAAAATATGTATATATATTATTATTTTGTTTTTGGATGTACCGAAACAAAATATAATATATATAATTGGAATATTTTCCTGGGTTCAATATGCAACATGTCTCAGCAAAACACAATAGTGTTTAGTAACAGATATCCAAAAGTTGTCTTACCAGTGATAAACTATAACCGTATTAACATGTTTGGGCAGCATTAAAAGATCTATGGCAACATCAGTGTTTCTCTTTGAGCCGACTCTCAGAGCAGTCGTCTTTTGATTTGTCCTAACTCCCACATGATGCGGAAGAGAGGCTTTGCCTTCTGTGCTCTGTTCCTGCCTCACATTTCTGCCCCATCCTTTCTTTTTCATCATTGTCGGCAATGCTTCTGCAGCTGTCCTCAGTTGGGACTCTCCACACTGGGGGAGCCGAGAACCCTGAAGAGGCTACGAAGGGGTCAATTTAAAATTAAGTAGGAGTTCCCAGAATGGTGCGAACTTGATTTGAACCAAATTAACCAATAATAATAGCTGAAGGAGGGAGGAGGAGGCAAGCACAGATGTTATCATAGGTCTTAAAACAGTCCTAAAGGACTCTTAACCATGTGCTACGCCACGTGCCATATCCCTGATGCTTCCAGTGAGGAGCTTGTTCTGGTTTACTGAATTTTCGTTGTCAGTCTACCCAAGCTTTTTCTTTGTGCTCACTTGGTTGTTGAGCGGCTGAATCCTAAAAGGTACATGTACTGTACTTATCAGTATGCAGTGATTTTATAAATTTGCTAATTTCAGCATTCTCTATGTTTTGAAAATAATATTGCTTATTGAGGCAATCATGCTTATCAAAGACACACATGCCTGGAGTTAAGGTACATGTGCCATTTGCCATTAGCAAATTTTTTGATAGGTGCAACACTCTCTAAAACTCTTGACAGATTATTTTACTTTATTTTATTTTTTATTTTTTATTTTTTTTTTGACACAGAGTCTTGCTCTGTCACCCAGGCTGGAGTACAATGGTGCAAACTTGGCTCACTGCAACCTCCACCTCCCAGGCTCAAGCGATTCTTATGCCTCAGCCTCCTGAGTAGCTGGGATTACAGATGTGCACCACCACACCCAGCTAATTTTTGTATTTCTGGTAGAGACAGTTTCACTATGTTGGCCAGGCTGGTCTCAAACTCCTGGCCTCAAGTGATCCACCTGCCTTGACCTCCTAATGTGCTGGGATTATAGGTGTGAGCTATCATGCTCAGCCGACAGAGTATTTTAAATTATAAGTTCTAATTTATTTTGCGGGAAAATTTTTATTTATAAAATGTCAAGATTATACTTTAGAGAATGTTTATAAAATCATAAAGAAATTATGCTGCTTTTTTTTTCTTAAAAAACCCTTCACTTGTGTATTTTAAAGAGACTTTAATATAGCAGCCATTAGCCAAATTAAGATTTAGGTTATTTCTGCTGAGGTGGGCAGATTGCTTGAGCCCAGGAGTTCAAGACCAGCTTGGGCAACATGGCGAAACCCCGTCTCTACCAAAAATACAAAAAAAAATTAGCCAGGCCTGGTGGTGCCTGTGGTCCCAGCTACTCAGAGGCTGAAGCAGGAGGATTGCTTGAGCCCCGGAGGTGGAGGTTGCAGTGAGCCGAGATCGAGCCACTGCACTCCAGCCTAGGTGACAGAGCAAAACCCTGTCTCAAAAAAAACAAAAGAAACAAAAAAAGATTTTGGTTATTTCTGATATTTAAGAAAAAATACATTATTGATTCACTAAAATGTAAACTTCCTCACTTGGCTATTATATATTTCAACTTGTAGAGAGATACTTTTTGTAGAAAGAAAAGTGTCACAGGCCCTATAAAGTTATACAGTTTGTACAAATAACACAGCACAAAGTGTCCATAACTGGTCAATGACTAACACTACCTGGTGTCCATGAGTAGCCATGTGGAGAGTTGAAAAGCCCATGGGCATTGGAATCTGGGTTCACATATGATCTCCGTCACTTGCTAGCTGTGTCACCTTGGGTTGCTTATTTATCCTGTTGAGTGTCACTTGACTCCTCTATAAATCAGGAACAATGAGATTCCTACATCATGAGGTGAAGTGTCTCGGTGTGGGGCACACCCACCTTGGTCAGCGTGGTGCTCTTAAATTGCTTTTGTTTTGTTTTTTTTGGAGACAGAGTCTCACTGTGTTGCCCAGGCTGGCATGCAGTGGCACGATCTCAGCTCACTGCAGCCTCCGCCTCCTGGCTTCAAGCGATTCTTCTGCCTCAGCCTCCCGAGTAGCTGGGATTACAGGCATGCGCCACCACGCCTGGCTAATTTTTGTATTTTTAGTAGGCACAGGGTTTCATCATGTTGACCAGGCTGGTCTCAAACTCTTGACCTCAAGTGATTTGGCCACCTCAGCCTCCCAAAATGCTGGGATTACAGACGTGAGCCACTGTGCCTGACCTTAAATCATTTTTGATGCCATCATTCTGTTCGCTTTTCACAGAATTCTTGGGAAATGCGCTCAGTGAGGAGACCAAGTACAGAGGCCCTGACTAAGTAACTGTCCAGGGGCTCACCACTAGGATGTGGTAGTGCCTAGACTAGACCCAGGCCCCCTCCTCCCCAGGAATGCTCCTTCATATGAGGGCCATGCATTTCAGTATAAATATACGTGAAGATAATTTTTAAAGCACACTTTTATTTTTCATCCTTTTTAGCCAGAAAATTGCATTCTTATTGACTCTTAGACCAAGAATGATCCTCATTTAGATCACAAAATTAAGAAATATTTACTTTTCCATAGAAATATTAAATGGTTATAAAAATTATAGCACCCTTGTGTTCTTATATGGTGCTTTATTAAAAATGTAGATATACATTCTTTTCTGTTTTCAGTCTGCATTTGAAGTGTTTGACACCGTCAGGTATTCTAGATTTAAATGATAAAAAGCATTAGGCCAAAAGGAATTAGTGACCCTGAACTTGAAAACATCTAATAGTCTCTCTCCCCTTTTCTTTTTACTAGACGTGTGCCTATAGTTTGTTCATATGGAATAGTCTTTATGCTTCAGATGCAAAGTGTAATGTACATAACAGTATATACTTAGTTTTTCAATCATATGAGCTTTTTGCCAACCTTAAAGATAAATCATTGGCTGCTTTGGGCACACTGCCTATTGGGCAGTCCTGCTCCACAGGGAGCTGTGTAAAAAAAAAAAAAAAAAAGATATGTGGTGGAGATTTTGTACATTAAAGATATTGCTTTAAAAGCCTAGTGTATTTGGCTAAATGTCAATTCTCCAAGGAATTACGTCTTAGTTATTTTGAAAAACATGCATCCATTTACATGGAAGACCTCTCCAGCACTTAGAAATTTCAGAATGGGGGGAATCTATGGCCATTGATAACACATTCAAGATACCTTTGAGATAAGTCAATGTCTTCCAGGGTTTTTTGTGGCCCTTCATTGACTTTTATCTTGGAGCTTGTCTTGGAACTTGAGGGAGCTTTGTTTGTTTGTTTTGTTTTGTTCTTAATGGATGTGAGCTGGGAGCTTGACCTAAGGTAGGATGTCCATCTCAGAGGCAGGGGGCGCCCTTTGCCACTCTGGCAGCCAGAAGCCCAGCCTTCCATTGCCCAAGTCCACTTCCTGGTCCTTGTTTCTGCAGCATGTGACCCAGGCCAGGGGCTCACTGAGCTGAGGACGCCTGCATGGTTGTAAAGCTGAGATGCATGGCACAGACCATTTCTCTCCTTCACTGGCTTCCCCATTCATTTTCCATAATATCCATTGTTGGTTGGGTGTATTTTTATTTCTGTCCTCCAAACTTCCTTGTAGCCTCATTCTATCTTAGTATATCTTCGGGCCATTTGGACAACCTTATGCCTAGAGATTTGGAAAAACCATTTTCACTTTGTTTCGGGCTTCGTTTGTGAAGTGTCTGCTAAGTTTCTCTTCCTTCCCCTTTGAAATACTGCTAGACATGACATTCTGTGTCCATGAAGTATAAATTGGATTTCTGAGCAGGAGGGCTACATATATTAAGTTTCTTTGAAAGGAATCTTTCCTCTTTTGCTATAAATATGAGTTGCCATGATGTAAATATATATTTGACACTTGCTGAAGGAAACCGTAACTCTTATTGACACTTTAGACAAGAACTGGCAATCTTAAAACTGTCACAAAATTCTGGATGCCGCCAACTTATCTTAAGGTTCCCCTCAAGATGTTCATTTATATTTGGGGATGTAAGCACTCTGAGTCCAGAAAGCTAGGCAGTGCTCCAACAGGTCCCCACAGCAGAATTGCACACCCCCATTTCTATTCACTTGTCTTAGAATTAGTCACTCGGGCTCTCATGGTGCCAAAAAGAAGAATGAAAGTGGAGACAGGCATTTAAATTTGTTAAGTACGGTGGGAGTCCTGTAAGTGAATGCTCCCCTGAGGTCTAAAAAATTGGTTTACTAGGCTAACAGGAAAGGAGGTAAAAATGAAGGCCAAGAAATAGAAATAGAAACATAAATAGAAATATAGTAGCTTGTCACTACAATAGATAAGAACACTAACAACTTAGGGTGGCCCAATCTGAGGACTTAAAGGAACAAAATAGCTATGAGTGTGATATATATATATATAGTATTATGCGCACACACACACACACACAGTAGTTTTGTTTTTTGTTTTGAAACAGAATCTCACTTTGTCGCCCCAGCTGGAGTGCAGTGGGGCGATTTCAGTTCACTGCAATCTCCACCTCCCGGATTCAAGCAATTCTCCTGCCATAGCCTCCTGAGTAGCTGGGATTACAGGTGCCTGCCACCAACGCCCAGCTAATTTCTGTATTTTTAGAAGAGACAGGGTTTCACCAAGTTGGCCAGGCTGATCTCAAACTCCTGACCTCAAGTAATTCACCCGCCTCAGCCTCCCAAAATGCTGGGATTTCAGGCATAAGCCATCATGCCCAGCCTATTATTTTTAAACAGTATCTTATTCTGGGTTGATAGATGATGACAACGATGATGATGATAATGATGATATCTTCCAAATGTGATATTTCATCTGGTGTGTCACACATTACTTTGTCTAAGTAAGGAACTATGCACAGATGACCTCTTAGGGCCCCCATCAGTTATTTCCTGCCAGGGTTGGGTTCAAAGTTATATCATTTAAATAGGGTATTGGCCAGGTGCAGTGGCTCATGCCTGTAATCCCAGCATTTTGGGAGGCCAAGGTGGGCAGATTACTTGAGGTCAGGAGTTTGAGGTCAGCCTGGCCAACATGATGAAACCCCGTCTCTATTAAAAATACAAAAATTAGCTGGATATGGTGGCACACATCTGTAATCCCAGCTACTTGGGAGGCTGAGGCAGGAGAATCCCTTGAACCTGGGAGGCGGAGGTTGCAATGAGCCGAGATTGCACCACTGCACTATAGCTTGGGCAACAGAGCAAGACTCTGTCTCAAAAAAAAAAAAATTAAAAATAAATAAAGATAAGGTGTTTAATTTAGAAAAGGGAAAGAGGCCTCTTCTTGAGAATTTTCCTTTTTCTTTTAAAAATGCCCAAAATTTGTCATGCCTTTGGTATTTCAAGGGCTAAGAATTTGGTACCTAGCAACATTACCTATTCCAAGAACTTATTCCCCAGTGAGCGGTTATGATATGTGAAAAGCACACTCTGCAGAATTGCTGAGATGGGTGTGTCACTGGGTCTCTCTTTACCTGATTTTAAAAAATGCTTTGTGGGAAGTTTTAAATGATTATAGTTAAATCTACTTACAAAATTTGAACAAAGTAGTGTTGTTGTTTTTTTTTTAAACAACTAGAGAGGTGAATGTTTGCTGAAGACATCCAGCCTAATATAGAACCAAACCCAACTGGTGACAGCACTCAGCCAGAATCCACTCCTTGGGAATTCAGACAGCTACTCCATAACCTCTGAGAGGCTTTGACCATATTCAAGAAGTGAGGGGCTTCTACAGGCACTGGCCAACACAGGGTCTTGTTGATAGAAATATTTCAATTCCTGGACAAATGTCTAAATCTAATAACCTTAAAGTTTGTGTCCTGCGTATGCAGATATTTTTGTGTGTGTGTGACACTGGCTAATAATAATAAAAACTGATTTAATGGGGATTCATTTGATTGCGTATTATAACCAAAACCTATGAGAACTTTCCTGGAAACATCTGATTTTCTACAAGGACAGTGGGGGTCTATGTGAAAGAACAAAAGCACGCAGCAGTGTGGTTCAGAAGCAGTAGCAAAAGTTGAGACCCGTTATACCTTATTTTGAGAAAAGACTATAAGAATGATTCTGTTTTTCAGTTATGGATTACTCTTGTTAATTTCTAACGTTCATAGGATTAAATCATTTTTTTTCAGTGAAACAATTAAATTGGAGTTGTCAAGGGTTAGCTGTAATGGGAAAGTTATGAAAGGGGTGTTGTTGTGAACCCAGTGCTGTATACAGTAGGTCTGTACTTATCATCATCAGTAGGTTCTTGGAAACTGTGATTTAAGTGAATTGAAATATTAAAAAAACTAGTTTTTCCCCTCATCAATGTTGTGATGAAATTAGGTTGAAATAAACGACGTTCTTCAAGAACCTGCTATATGTTGTTTTGCTTAAAGTTGCAGTTTCCAATAATGTATTGATATTAAGTGAGGACTTATTGCACTAGCATCTGCCTTCCTTTAATTTGGAGAAAATTGATGGTGAATCTTGCCATGGTGCTTGCAAAATTAGGCCAATAAATAGCTGTGGAGGTAATTAATTGGCCTCCTTCAATCGTTCATTCACAGACATTTATTAAGCACTTACTCCTGGCCAGGCGATACACTGAGCACTGATGATGATAAATGAGACCGTGTTTTAATTCAGCAACAGATTTAAAACACTATTTCCTTGTAAATGCAAATCATAATCTTCCTTCCCCTGTTTTCCTCTGTGTTTTTTATACTCATTTTTTCCCGATATGAACTATTACTTTAGGAGAGGGATAAATGAGATAACATTTTTATAAATTAGCTTTTTAATAGATCAATAGTTTGGGATGATATTTCATAATTTTTAGGAACTAATATATGACTTAAATAATAAAGTCAACGTGATAACATATTTGGGGCTGGATGCTAAACCAACTCTTGAGAAGAAAAGACAAAAGTTTCAGAACACCAATAACCAAAAGCCAGAAATCTAAATTTGACTCAGTAATAGACACAGATCTCATATTTGGAATATCTTAACTGCCCATTTAGTATAGATCTGTACTCTGGTTACTTAAAAATGTACGTGCTGAGACATTAAAATTCTCTTAAATGTATATTCAAACTGTAACAATTGACATCTTTCACACTTGACTGGATAGATTTAGAAAACTTTGACCTGAAGCAACTGGCCAGAGCTCTGTTTTCTGATGATCTATGATTTATTTAAAATTATTAATGTTAATAAATAAATTGGACTTTATCAAAAATTTTAAACTTTTGTGCTTCAAAGAATTCCACCAAAAAAGTGAAAAGACAACCTACAGACTGGGAGAAAATATTTGCAAATTCATATTATTTCTGATAAAAGACTTGTATCCAGAATATATAAAGAGCTCTTACAACTCAACAGTAAAAGTAATTACCACTACTAATTTATCGAGCTTTAATAGTCTTACATCTTCTGGTGTCTTCTTGAGACAAGATGTTTGCCCAGACATAGGGTAGGAGGACAATTTAGGCCAGTTACAGATCTCTTTCTAATTTTGCACAAGCTGAATTAGTTCATCCTGGCCATTCTCCTGGTCAGAAGGGAGTGATGGTGGCTATGGTGGCACTTAAAGCTTTTGCAGCCACCCCTTTGCTCTCTTTTCTGGCCTGGTCCCTCTTCTCTCCTCCAACTCTTGAGGAACACCATGCCTTCCAGACAAGGTGGCCAGTCCTGTTGCTCCTCCAGTCTGCACCCTTCCATATCCTCCTTTCTCATGACATTCCAGCCCTCTGGAATATGGGCTTCCCACCCTCCCATTCACCTACCCTCTCACCGGGTGAGCTTACTCTTTGATGCCCAGCTCAAACCTAGCTTGAAGAATTGGTGGCACCTTCATCTGAGTCTCATAGCATTTTTCTCATACCTCAGAGTAAACAATTGCATGTCATTATATGGTATTTAAGTCTGTCTCCTTAGATAGCCCCTAAGTCTCTTGAGGGCAGGGACTATATCTCATTCATCTATTTGTCCTCAGTAGTACTCAGTGCCCAGCCATAGTAGGTGTTCAATAAATGTTTCAGTGATTGAATCATTGGCCTGGATGGAGCCTCATCTTTGAAGTGAAAGATGGGGAGAGGTGTAAACGGTCACGAAATACCTGGCTGACACGAGTCTGACTCTTATATATTTCAAAGTGAAGAAAACAGAAACATACGCTGCAATTGAAGGCACTTTGTATTCCTAAGGGGAAGGACTTGGTTCCAAGTCTTAACCTTCAGATTGGAGAAACCTCTGCTAATTGCCAGCTGCTGCCATCATGCTTGAGAGTGATTTGTATTTGGGTTTGCCTAGCCCGCTCTTTACACGCTTGGGATTTAACCACCTGACAACGGATCCTGAATCATGAGCAAGCAGCTTTCCATCGCTCCCAATGTCCCCTCCATCTAATCAGTTTGCTGCGAGCTCACAGCTTTCAATGCATGCCATTGGAATGACGCACCTGACCGCTAGCTGCTTCTAACCCAGCTCCACCTGAGTTCAAATCTCTGTAACGGAAAACTAAACCTGATATCACCTTTGCAAGTCAAGTTGATAAATTGAGTTTGTTTCGTTTGTTTCTCCTTTTTGATGAACCTCCTTCCAGTCTGTTGTTTTGAATTTTTATTACACTTGCTTTGTTTTCTTTGTTTCTCTCTCCCTTCTCTCATTTTGTTTTTTCCATTCTTCTCATTGGAGGCAATGAGCCGTCCAGCGGCCGGAACTCCCCTCTCCCTTACCGGCCAGACAGCCGCCCTCTAACTCCAACTTACGCTCAGGCCCCTAAACATTTCCATGTTCCAGGTAGGAGCTGACACAGTCTGTGTCTTGGTGTCCTGTCACAGTGTAGAATGTAGCCTTGTAACCTCGTCTCGTCTCATCTCTCATGCTCTTTTAATTGGGATGCACTGTTAACAAACCCTAAATTGCAGGATCTGACCTAGGGGGACTTTCAAAAGTTTTATGTGTTAAATGCCAGGATTATGTTGAAGGTTTATGTTTTCTAAAATAATTTTTGAAGAGTGTGGGTGATGGGTAAAAGCAGTTGGGTTGTTTTGTTTTTTACTAAAATTTTAATTGTACCTTTTTGTCATTGCCTTCTGAGATATCTTTCTGTGGTTTGCTGTCGTTGACTAATTATGGCAATGGCAGTCTAGTTATCTCCTCATCCTAAAGACTGAACCACAGTATCACCTGAGAGAATACTTTTGTATTTCCTGTTTTTCTCTAACGTGGAGACTTTCTCCAAGGACTTTTCAGAGAGATGTAGAATTGGGTGAATTGGTTGGTCTTTCTGCAGCGCATAACAGACTAGCCACCTCCATAGCCCATGAAGATATCTTGCAATTTAGGCTTGGTGCTGCAAGCTTTGCTCTAGTAGTCACAAGCATTTGCTGTCATCATACAAATAGTAATTTGACATCAGAAACTGAAATAATCAGAGCCCATTAATATAATATCTTAATGTTTAGAATCAGCTCACTTTGTAAGGACAGGATTAGCCATCAGAGGTAATAATATTATATTCCTACCAGCAGTATATTGTTTTTTGCTTGGTTTAGCTACTGAAAGTAGTTTAATAAATTACCCACTATGTTAATGTAAGTGTACATATTTAGAATCTATAATCATTTTTTTCTTTTGCTTCTAAACTTACCTAATAAAACAGGGGAAAGTTCACTGAGATTTATATCACTTAGTTGGGACTGTCCTTTCTAAAAAAGTGTAATTGAATCTTGAAAATTAATGTTCTATATTTGGGATTTTTCAGATAAAAATGCCCCACCAAAAAACAGTGCCCACGGTTCTGGGGAAACAGAAACCTTTTGAAATTTCCTGAGTATTTATAGTTAAAGCAAAATGGTTCCATAATCCAATGGGGTCTTGTATAAATACATAAATAGTGTTTAGCATCTCTTTTCTTTTTCATTCATTCATTCTTTTTTAAAAAAATTTGGCCTGTATAAATTAGGATTTGTTGAACATCCCATCAGCACACCAGGCTAGCCTTGCACATAAAAAGTTTCTATGTTTTTTTAAAAAAACTTTTGATTTTTCTACATTGCTTTCCACTGTTCCACTCATTAGTTGAAAAGTAAATTGAGCCACTGGTATCTACTGGGGGCTCAATTTCTAGACAATAGCAATTTGGGCATTTTCCCCAAACTGGTTATGTCTTTCTCACCGTAAGAGTACCTCCACTGCTTGCATTTCTTCCTGTTTTAATCCCACTTTCAATGAAGTGTGTATTTGAAATAAATGGCTCATGAGTTAATCACATCTTTATATTACTAAGATGTATTACAAAGGCTTCCGTAACACTTGTCTATAGTAAGCCACTCATTTCTATAATTTTTCTTCCAATAAACTCCATCTTTGTAATACAGAAATTAACCTTCTGGGTTATTTTTGTTCAAGATCTTCAGTTTGATTTGCCCCTTGGTTGATCTGTTTTTCCCATTGCTGAACTGGTTCCCATAATCACACATCTTTGCTTTTCATTTCCACAGATCAAGGAATCAACATTTACCGAAAACCACCCATCTACAAACAGCATGGTAAAACCCACTTTCCTCCACGTAGCTTTTAAATAGCAAAGTCAGCTGAACTTCTCCTTGCTGTCCTCTGAAAGGCTTTTCCTGCTGCTGCTTTTGAGAGTAAAACCGGGGCATCCAGCATATTATGCCTTTCTGGTCTACTAAGATGTAAATATTGTAAAATTGATTTTCCTGGATGGAGAGCACTTAGCTTGATTAGAAAGCTTCTAACCTGTTTCTGAGCCCATCAAACATGTATCATTCCATTCCTAGAGAGGGGGAAGTACTGGTCACACAGCAACTCACAAACATCCTAGCAAGACTTTTTTCTTTTTGCCATCAAGTATAGTCACTCTTTAAAATAATTTTGATGAAACTAATTTAAACTAGTGAAAAACCAGCCACTTAGAAAAACTAATTTTACTGAGCCTACATCAACTTGGCTGACCAGGTCTCCAGTTTCTTATTAGGCATGAAGATGTCTGCACAGTGGAGTGGACAGGATACAGGCTAACACAGAGGTCAAGGCTCTGGTCCCACTTTCTCCCTAAATGGCTCTGTGACGTCGTTTCTCTGTGCTTCAGTTTTCTCTTCTGTAAAAACCAGTTAGTTAGATCAGTTTGTCTCTGAACTTCCTGCAAACTAAGAATCACTAACGTGGATGTATAATTCTGTTTTCCTTTTTTTAACTCAGGAACTCACATGACTTTACATAAATCACATTTTCCTCCACCATTATTAAGTCTCTATAGATATATCGACCATAAATCTTTGTGAAAAGATATCCAAAGCTGGTCTTCAGGCGATTTCAGAAAATTCTACACAGATTGTGCCTGGAAATTTGAAGGCTGCCTTTAGAATCCAGCTGACGTTCACGAGTCCTTAAGAATTAGGCGAACATGAGGCCAGGTGCAGTGACTCATGCCTATAATCCCAGCACTGTGGGAGGCTGAGGTGGGTGGGTCATTTGAGGTCAGGAGTTTGAGACCAGCCTAACCAACATGGTGAAACCCTGTCTCCTCTATTAAAAATACAAAAAAAATTAGCTGGGTGTGGTGGCGCACACCTGTAATCTCAGCCACATGGGAGGCTGATGCAGGAGAATCACTTGAATTCAGGAGGCAGAGATTGCAGTGAGCTGAGATCACACCACTGCACTCCAGTCTGGGCCACAGAACAAGACTCTGTTGCCAAAAAAAAAAAAAAAAAAAAAAAAAGAAGAATTAGGACAACGTGAAAATCAAATAACATTGAAAATGCACAAGAAAAAAATTTTAGACCAAAATCAGGAAGACAAAGAGAAATGTATGTATTGTAATGGTTCTAGAGCTATGATTTTTTTCTCATCTTTTTTTTTTTTGAGGTTTTAAACCATACGCTTGCTTTTTAAGTTTGTTAACATTGTTTTTGTTTTTTTTTTTATGGTTTATTGTCTTTCCACACACTCATTAACATGTGAATGTTTAACTACTGACTTCACCAATTCTAATGCGTAAGTACTGTTTGAAGTCATCCTTTTGTTTTTAATTTAAGAATAAAATTCTCAGAGTTTGATTTGTCAACTTAGAGACTTTAAAAAATACTGTCTTTAGGTCCTCCTCTCTGAACAAAAATAATCAAATAATTAAAATTTAAGGAGATTGGATAATGTTAGATTATTTGTTTGGAAGGAATTAGTTGACTTCTTTTCATAATATTTACTTTGACTGAAGTCTTTCAGTCTGTTGTAATTAATTAAAAATAGCCCAGCCAGAGCAGCGCTTTCCAAAGGATCTCTTTGCAAAACAGCCATTCCATGCCAAAGAAATAGTTGTTATGCCCAAAACTGGTGTCTGTGCCCTGATGCATTTGAGAAAGGCTAGATTTAAATAAAGTCACATTTGTTCTTCATAATGCAGAACTTCTGACAACTTCTTATATGCTAATATGTTTTATCCATCTTTAAGAAGGGGATTTCGGATGTAGTGTTTTCCAAGCTGAAATGTTTTTCTCGTGAGGTTAGAGATTCAGAGAAACACTGTTTCATGCCTGGCCAAGACTTTACCTCCTAAACTGGGCACAGTGGCCCACACCCATAGTCTCAGCTACTTGGGAGGCTGAAATGAGAGACCTGCTTGAGTGCAGGAGTTAGAATCCAGCCTGCACAACATAGCAAGACCCTGTCTCCAAGGAAGGGAAAAAAGACTACCCTTTGTATTGAGTGACCTTGGTTGAGTTATTTAAGCAAATTGAGACCCAGAAGATTACTCGAAAAATGGAGGACTTAGAGCTGAAGATTCAAAAGGTTATTTCCAGATTTTAAAATATGTAAGCCCAGAAGAAAAAAGTTATTTAAGGCATTATAAATACATTTTGAAATATTTAGTGACATCCCTGGCCGATTTGCAAAATTAGCCAGAATCAGGGACTGTCCATTTAACCTGGTTTGTTTTGCTCCATCTTTGTAGGTTAGATTTGGGGCTCTAAGCTGTGACTCCTCCTCTAAGCATAGCCAATAAGAACTTTGTGAACTAATATTGCTGCTAGTTTGGCTTTTTGTTGTTTTAAAGTTGGATAACTCACTTGTGTGCACAGACCTTTGAACAAAACAATGAGTGGAAAGGGCAAACATAAGTTTCAATGCCAAATTCCTGCAAGCTGAAAGTGGATTTTCCAATTTCCATTTCTCCTAGGACTCAAGGACACATGTATTTAGTATATAAGGATTAGAATGAAGTGGACCAGACAGGGTGTGGTGGCCCACTCCTGTAATCCCAGCACTTTGGGAGGCCGTGGTGGGTGGATCACCTGAGGTCAGGAGTTCGAGACCAACCTGGCCAGGAGAAACCCTGTCTCTACTAAAAATGCAAAAATCAGCTGGGCATGGTGGTGCATGCCTTTAATCCCAGCTACTTGGGAGGCTGAGGCAGGAGAATCCCTTGAACCCGGGAGACGGAGTTTGCAGTGAGCCAAGATTGCGCCACTGCACTCCAGCCTGGACGACAGAGTGAGACTCTGTCTCAAATAATAATAATAATAATAATAATATAATAATAATAAATAATAAAAGAATGAACTGGACCAACATATTTGTGGCTTCTTGCCCAAAGATGCAAAGCCAGCCAACCCTCTAATGATTAACAACTACAGTCAAGTGACAGCGTCATGCTTTCAACTTAGCTCTTTAATTTTAGATTACTAATTACTCTAGGAACTAATCACATGTGACTACTGAGCAGTTGAAATATGGCTAGTGAAACTGAGCAGCAGAATTTTAATTGTATTAATTTTTTTGTTTAAATAGCCTCATCTAGCTAGTGCTGGGCAGCACTCTAGAATAGGGTTTTTCAGATGTAGAACACATGTAGAATGAAGCTTTGCTTCTGATGTAAAGTAAGGAAAATGAGTTGACTTGTCAATAGGTACCTCTGAGTGACTGGGCCATGGATAATGGTAATAAATAGAACTTTCTGGAACTGAAACTTTTGCCAGAGAACAAGAAAACTACGTTAGTGGGGTTGTACCACCATTGTCTTACAGACCAGTAGCTAAGCAACCCCTGATTCCCATCTAGATGCAGCTGCCTTGGCAGCCCAGAGCAAGTCCTCAGAAGATATCATCAAGTTTTCCAAGTTCCCAGCAGCCCAGGCACCAGACCCCAGCGAGACACCAAAGATTGAGACCGACCACTGGCCTGGTCCCCCCTCATTTGCTGCCGTAGGTATGCAACTGTCACGGCTAAGTCAAAGGGACAAACTGCTAGGAGAGCTCAAGATGAGATACTTAAAAACATGCAAGAAAATGTATCCTATCATGAAGATTTAAAGAAAAGCATGACCAAGACCAAGACGTAGCATAGTGAAAACAACTAACATGGTATTAACTTGTTGTACAAAACGCTTAAAAGTTACAAAAACACATCCACCAGAGTCTTGTTCTAACCAAACCCACTGGGATCCAGAACTGGTCTAAAACCAATGGTTTGCATGGACTCTCAGAGTTAATACTGCAGAATCAGTAACTCTGTTGAACATAGTTGAGTCAAAGCCTTATGGCAAGAACATTGTTGTGTATAATTAGAGTCTAGTGGGTGAATTTACCGAATGTTTGTAGAAGCATGACTTCTTTCAGTTAAATTTGTTTTAGACTATTTCTGGGTTGTAGTTATAATTCTTAACAACCAATCTTAACACTGAAGCACTTCCATTTTTCTCGTGAGATCACGTTGTCCATCATGCAAAAGGGCTATTGCAGAGTAGTGGGTGTTCTGAAATATTACTTCTGTGAAGTTATGTGATTTCACATCTACCATTTTCATGAATTCTGTGCTAAAATGTCATATTTCAGCTGTTTCATTCTTTGCTTCATGCTTTCCAATTATGTCTGTGTCTTTACTATATTATCGGTAGTGAACCCACTTGGCCTAAAAAGAAGTATTAGCAAACCCAGAAGCTAATACTGAAAATTTAGTGAGTCAGCTTTAAAAATATATGATCTTACCACATTTCTGTTGACAACCTATAAGGCCTTCAATTTTCCAAAATGTCCTAATCTTCATTGTGCTATTTTTTATCGAGTTATTTTTGGAATATCTTTCACAAGCAATACAAGTGGATTTTAAATCAATTGATGTTTATAGAAAGAGTTTAAGGAAAATCTACCTCCTAAGTTCATTATTCACAAGTGTTCTGTGCATTATGTTAATGAAATTTGTCTAGTCCTTGCAAACTTGTGCCTATTGATTTTCATTAGTGTAAACCAAAGAGAGAAACTTCACACTGACATTTATAATTGTAAGGACTAAGAACCAATCATCAGCTTTTCTATGCCGATCCATGCCCTTCAGGAAGTTCTTGAGGCCTTGAGGTTGCTAGTTTAGTAAATTGCTTACTGGGACATTAAAGCAGCTACATTTTGGAAAGAGGGAGAATTAAGTTTTTGTTGTTGAATTTATTATCACTAAGTAGTTTAAAGCTCTTTTGGATTCCAAAAGGAGGAAAAATTTCAGGTCCATTAATCAAAATGCTGAAAACTAAGACTATTAGTTAAAGTTTATTTTGATTAGATTAGCAAACTTTCCTGTTTCCTCCCACAGCCAGATTAATCCAAGCAATTTAGGAAAACAATAATTATCTTAACCTCCCAACCATTCAGACAGATTCCTCCTTTCCTTTCCCTGCTCCCCTTTTCCAGAAAGCTAAAAAATTGTACACAATTTACTATATTGTTCCCAAGTAAAATCGTACCTGTATTAATGCTTTTTATTTACCTATTAGTATAAAACTCTTTTGTGACCATTTTTCAAAGGATGAGAAAAAGAAAACATTAGAGACCCATTTCTTGAAAGAAATAGTAAAAGTACGCTTTTTATTGAGTTTACTAAGAGTAGAAGACAGAGTTATAGTATTATGAAATTCTAAATATTCAGAAAAAGAGAAAACTACAAGGTTTAAACACATGTCACAAAACAATGACTATCTTACCTATCTGTTGGTATGTAGATAAATTTGCATTTCTTTCTGTTTGAAAATTGAGGCTGGGCATGGTGGCTCACGCCTGTAATCCCAGCATTTTTGGAGGCCAAGGCAGGAGGATTAGTTGAGCCCTGGAGTTTGAGATCAGCCTGGACAATATAGTGAGACCTTGTCTCTATAAAAAATATTTAAAAATCAGTAGGATGTGGTGGCATGCACCTGTGGTCGCAGCTACCCAGGTGGGTGAGGTGGGAGGATTGCTTGAGCCTGGAGGTGGAGGCTGCAGTGAGCCATGATTGCATCACTGTACTGCAGCCTGGGCAACAGAGTGAAACCTTGTCTCAAAAAAGAAAGGAAAAAGGAAATTGACTTCAAAGACATCAAAATAACAACTGGAGATGCCCTTCCCATTTACTAAAGTGATCTCTGACCAGTGGACTTAGACTAAGTTGCAATGGCAAACCCAGTTCTAATTGAGCAGGGTGGCCTAAATTCAGGCCTTCCTTGCATTACACATTGACCTGGCTTGTCACACAGGGCCATTTTCTTGGGAAACCAGCCAGTAGTGCTGAGTTGGTGGCAGGCACTTTTTTTTCTCTTGTGTTGTTTACTTAAAAGTGTTAAAGACCACTGCTGACCTTGCCAGCCTAACAAATTGAACACAGATGGACTAGCCCGTTAAGATTCCCTTGTCTTGGGGCTGATGTGAGAAGTTGTCTTTGCTGTGGAATTAGGACCTGACATGAGACGCAGATCTAGTGGCAGAGAGGAAGATGATGAGGAACTTCTGAGACGCCGGCAGCTTCAAGAAGAGCAATTAATGAAGGTTTGTCCTTAAACTACCTTGCTGCTGTCTTCAATGCTAGTTACATAAGATCTATATTTTTTGAGTGACTACTATGTATAAACCATCTAGATAGGCAAGAGGTGGTCCCAGTCTTCAAGGGGCTTGAAGTCTGGCAGGCAAGGCAAGGCAGGTGTCTGTTAATAGTAACTAGAATATGGCAGAATACGTGCTGGGCTTTAGAGGAGACCGCATTGATGCTGGAGGTCAGAGGGGCGTGGAAGGTTTGGGGTTTTGTGGGAAGGAAAGAGAGGCCACATGGGGGCGTGTGTGCAGTGCATGTGTTGAAAGGCTGCTGGAGGGCCAGGCAGAGCAAGATGGTATCCACCCAGGTAGTGCCACACCTTCCTTCCCTCATGCAGTTCTACTGAAGGAATGATTATGGGATTGAACATTTCTCCAAGTCTTCCCAGGATATGGGCCAGGAGAAAAGGAATGAAAGGAGCGGCCACCATGAAGGGGTCCTCTTCATACCCTCCTTCCTGTAGCAAGGGCCTGCAGCAGCCCAGAATGACAGTCTGTTATCAATCAAGAGGCTGCTGAATCCTTTCAAATGATGTTTTCTAAGCATATAGGAAATGCACATGATATTAGTCAAAGGATACAAAGTTGCATTTATAGTATGATCTCAGTTTTATATGTGTGTATACAAAAATACTAGATAGATACACATCAAAAGATAGTGTTATTTCTGAGTGACATATTATGGGTTACTCTTCTTTTTTCTAGATATTCCAAAATCTGTAAAATTAGCATGTATTACCTTTATTTCTTGTTTTTAAACAAATCAAGGCAATTTCTTTTTAAAGGATACCATCCCCAGTCTTCCCTTCCCACATAAAAAATCCACACGCACTCACACATGCCTTCTGAGGTCTCCTGGCTCTTTAGGGAAAGCAGAGGAAGGAAAACGTTCTTCTAACGTAGAGCCTGACTTAGGGAAATGGAGCTTTGAAACTGAAAGGGCTAAGAGCGTTTAGGGTCCCAAAGTTGACCTACCTCTTCAGGAACTACCAGGCTCTGGGGCCGCAGGCATTCAGGCCCTCCAGCAAGAGGAACTTCTTGTGGGATCTGCTACAAAGAAACTGCAGCTCCATGAAAGTAATTGCAAGCTTTGCTTTCATTTTTTTTTTTTTTCTTTTTTTCTGTGAATAGCTTAACTCAGGCCTGGGACAGTTGATATTGAAAGAAGAGATGGAGAAAGAGAGCCGGGAAAGGTCATCTCTGTTAGCCAGTCGCTATGATTCGCCCATCAACTCAGGTGAGCAGCCCAACCTTCCCTGATTCGAGAGCCAGCCACCTGCCTGTAAGGAACCTGCCTTGACTGTTCACTTGTGGTGGAACCTACAGAGTATTCCACGGGAAAGGAAGTGTGGGAAACCCACTCCATGTCAACTGAGTTCATAAGCATGTCATGGGTCTTCCATGAATGTGTGAGTTTCCTTTCTTCTGGAAATGGGTGAACCCTTAGAGGTTCTCAAAATCCATGAAGGCCAATCCCCATGTACTAGGTTTGTCTTCTAGAACACTCATCTCCAAGGGAAGCAGCAAAAGGAAATCCTCTAAAAAACATGATGCTTTTTTTTTTTTTTTTAGATAACATGAATAAGACATTTTCTAAGCATTATGATTTTACATTCATATCTTCAATAGAGGCTGGGTGCGGTGGCTCATGCCTGTAATCCCAGCACTTTGGGAGGCCAAGGCAGGCGCATCACCTGAGGTCAGGAGTTCGAGACCAGCCTGGCCAACATGGCGAAACCCCGTCTATACTAAGAATACAGAAATTAGCCAGGCGTGGTGGTGGGCTCCTGTAATCCCAGCTACTCGGGAGGCTGAGGCAGGAGAATCAATTGAACCTGGGAGGTGGAGGTTGCAGTGAGCTGAGATCACGCCATTGCAAAAACAAAACAAAACGAAAATCTTCAATACAACAACTGAGGATGAACAATGTTTTTGATACTTTTGAAGAAGATGACTTATATACTGGGCTGAAATAGTCTATCAGTGTATTTTACCCTGTATCTATTTGTCATAAGCCAATTCTCTCTCAACCCACAAGATTTCTCCTCTCATATTCTGAGCTAGAGCATAATTTTCTCCTCTAAGAGTTCATTTAAAAATGCATTTAATGGGGAGACCAAGCTGGGCAAATCACAAGGTCAGGAGATCGAGACCATCCTGGCTAACACGGTGAAACCCCATCTCTACTAAAAATTACAAAAAAATCAGCCAGGTGTGGTGGTGGACGCCTGTAGTCCCAGCTACTCGGGAGGCTGAGGCAGGAGAATGGTGTGAACCCAGAAGGCCGAGCTTGCAGTGAGCCAAGATCGCACCACTGCACTCCAGCCTGGGTGAGAGTGAGACTCCGTCTCAAAAAAAAAAAAAAAAAAATGCATTTAATGTTCACTCCATGCAAGCACTTTTGCTAAACATTTTATTTAATGTTCACAACCTGCCAATGAAGTAGATGTGGTTGTTATTAGCAACTGCAGCATTTTCATCTCTATTTTAGAAATCAGGAGACGGGTATAGAAATTGAGTTAACATACCCAGTGTCATACTGCCAATAGCTAGCAAGACTAGGATTTAGAAGTCCACATATTATAATCCTGGAGCCCACACCCTTACCTGGAATTCCCGCTACCTTTCATAGATGCCTCACTGGCATTGATCTTAGATTCGGTGGTTTACAAATCTTTAGAGTTCCTTCTAATTCTGAGATTCTGCTCTATAAGAATGTATAACATTGTACCTACATAGATGAAGAAATGAGGACTTCAGAAAGATTAAACACCATGTCCAGAGATACAGAGGTACTAAGTTGCAGAACCAGAATTCAAGCCCAGGGTTGCTCCCTCTCAAGCCCAGCAACCTATCAGGCTTCCATATCATTGACAGATATCCTGTATCAGGCCTCCCAGGAGTCCAACTGTAGACGGCTGATAGATCTTGATAACACACAGGGTTGGCTTGCTTGCAGTTCAGTTACTGCTACCTTATCAACTGGGGCATGGGCTAATGTATTCAGATATCCCTGATTTACATCCTTGCTCAGCTGTTTAGAAGCTTAGTAACTGTTGGCAGGATATTTTTCTTAGCCCCTATTTCTCCTTCTGTAATATGGAACTAATAATCATAGTGTTATTAGGGTTGTATTGAAGATTCAAAGAAATAAAGCATGCTGAACACTTAGCTCTGTGCCAGAGCTATAGGAAGCACAGCCAGCTTTAGCCCCCACTCAACCGCGTGGACTTCTTTCCCTTCCCTCCTCAGTCATATCACTGTCCACCCACTCCTTGCAAATATGGTGGCATATTTTTGAACATTTGAGCCCAATATGATTTGAATTTTTTTGGTATTTCTATCCTGTGAGGCAGAAGATACTGCCAATTTCATTAAAGGATTGGACCTTCTGATTTCCTAACAATTGGTTTTTTACTTTTTTCTTACTCAGCTTCGCATATTCCATCATCTAAAACCGCATCGCTCCCTGGCTATGGAAGAAATGGGCTTCACCGGGTAAGATTTCTCCCCGATTCATTGTTTCTGCCTTTACTCCCACCTCGGCCCTGGTTGAAGTGTTGACACATTGCCTGAATACATCCAACTCTTGATCTCAGTGTTGGAACATAATGAAAATTTTAACCTCCCTTGTTGCCTGGTAAATTAATTTGAGTTACAGGCAAAATAAAATGTTTCTATTGAGAGAAGGAGAAATTAACTTTAGATAAAAGAATGGCCTGTGTATGATTATGGGAAAACTAAATTGCAAAACTGTATGGCAAATATTTTTTACAATGAAACAAAAAGTAATTACTTGAACCATTATCTTTACTGTAAAAAGATATAAGAATGTGTGTTATAACCATCCTCCTCACAAAAGATGGAACAAATGCAATTATGTAACTATGTAGGAAAATGCATTTTTTTTTTATCAGCAAGAGATCCCTGCTTACCGAGAGCCTGCTGAGTGGCGGCATTAGTACACTAAAAAAGACAAAGAGATGGCATAGCAGTAGAAGAATC
The DNA here is from genome assembly GCF_028878055.3 of Symphalangus syndactylus. Taxonomy (NCBI): domain Eukaryota; kingdom Metazoa; phylum Chordata; class Mammalia; order Primates; family Hylobatidae; genus Symphalangus; species Symphalangus syndactylus. Next base: position 24,019,916 of record NC_072424.2, read on the forward strand.
ATAGGGAAAAAAAAAAAAATGAAGGTCTGGCATTTAGCCTGGGAAGAATTCCTAGGATTTTGTAAACCCTTTCTTCCTTTTCACCTGACTCTAAAACAATCACTATGGAGATTCCTAATAATTGTTTTTCCTCATTTCAGCCTGTTTCTACCGACTTCGCTCAGTATAACAGCTATGGGGATGTCAGCGGGGGAGTGCGAGGTGAGGCTCCCGTGGCCAGGCTGAGCGTGGCCACGTCTTCCCTCGAGGCTGAGGTTCATGAGAGTCAAGTATATTGGCTGTGTTCATGCTGTATTGCATCCTTAGAGTAGGATCACATCTGTCTTCTGTGAGCTAATAGGGCAATTATTTACATAATTTCAAAGAATATCTAATGAAATCAAACTATAAGAAGTGAGTTTGTGAGAATTTATTCATTGATCATACTATGTGCTGAATACTCTATCAGAAATCTAGATGCCAGGCACAGTGGCTCATGCCTGCAATCCCAACACTTTGGGAGGCTAAGGCGGAAGGATTACTTGAAGCCAGGAGTTCTAGACTAGCTTGGGCAACAAAGTGAGGCCTGTCTCTTCCAACAACAACAACACATTATAATAATTAGCTGGTGGCACATGCCTGTAGTCCCAGCTACTTGGGAGGCTGAGGCAGGAGGATTGCTTTAAAGCCCAGGAGTTCAAGGCTGCAGTGAGCTATGTTCATACCACTGCACTCCAGCCTGGGTGACAGAGCAAGACTGTCTCTTAAAAAAAAAAAAAAGTAACTGGAGGTACAACAATAAGTGAGACATGGCCCCTGCCCTCAAAATGCATATGGCAGAAAGAAAGAAGGTCTGTGTGATGAACATTGTGATCAGAGATGCAGAGAGAAGGAAGCAGTAAGTACCTTTAGGTTGTCAGTGAAAGCTTCCAGGGGAAAATGATGTTTTAACTGTTAACTAACACTGGAGCAGGCATTTCTTGGCTTTAGGGAGGCTGATGGGATAACATGTGCAGAGTCTGGGAGCAGAAAAAGAACATGGTTTATAGGGAGAATATGTTGGGAATCTCAATATAACATAGTCTATGAATGGTTCCTTCTTTTTCCATGGTCTTTCCCTCATGATATTTTCTTTTCCTTTTCTTTTCAGATTACCAGGTATGGAACACTTTGTCTTTCTTGAATTGGCCACACCAGCAGAACAGCCATGTTCCAACCCAGACTGCTGGCTCCAAGGCAACAGTTTCTGTTGAGAAGATGCTTGTTGTGATTGATCTGTCTGGTCATTACTCTATAGCCGTGAAGAGCAGGCATGCCTGGTGCCTGGGTCAAGCTGTCCCTGCAGGCCTTGGGGACACTGCATGAACCAGGCCAGGTGTAGGGGGTCTCTCTTTGTTTGGCCTTGGAGAGTCCTCTCTGGGGTGGAAGTGGACCAGCATCAAGGGTCTGCTCATATACAGTTTTTCTTCTTTCAATTATAATCTCTCAGTACTTTAGGCCACCCTTTTCCTGCGTGTTCTCAAATGAAAAGACACTGATGTCTTAGCCAATAGGAGAGAGCAGTTTGCCCTCATGACATTCCTTTCTCACTAGAACCTAAATCTTGTTAAAAAAACAAACAAACAAACAAAAAAACAAAAAGCAAGAAATGTGATGGAGAATAAGAAAAGAGGAAAAATGCAGAGAAAATCAAGATTAAAGATAAGAAACTAACAATAATAGACTTAAGCATCTTTTAAATGTGCTATATACTTTCATTCATGGAGCCTAATTCAGGAATTTGTCCATAACCATTAAGCCAAGATCTCTCCCCAACTTGATTGCAAAAGAGCTGTATTCCTGTTCTTATACAGCAAGGATCTCATTTTGAAAAATACATGGTCATTTAGATGACACAAATGAAATAGTGGTTAGGATGGGAGACCCACAGGGAGTTGGGAGCCCAAGAGTACTCCCTTCAGTTCCCTAGACTATTTCATGCCTCACCTGGAACTGGCATTTCTGTTGCAGACGCTCCCAGATGGCCACATGCCTGCAATGAGAATGGACAGAGGAGTGTCTATGCCCAACATGTTGGAACCAAAGGCAAGTGCAGCTGTTCTTTTTCCTCTCATATGGGAATGGCGTAACCCTAAACAGATTCGATGTTCTATCTTTTCATCATTCTCAAAGTGTTATAGGCTGGTGTGTTCAGGTGAGCCATGTCATGAATATGCACCTTGCCATTCTGCTGTTTTGCCCACATCAGGTCAGCAGGTTAAACCCTTACTGGGCATGATGCTGTGTGTTTACAGTGAGGTGCCAGTCCCTCTCTGCCTATGACCGAGGTATTCCCTTGGCCTCTGCCATGTGCATTACAGAGCATATCCAGTACTGAGTGGAGTGGCTGCAGACTCACCATGTAGGGTGACCAACATATCCAAGTTTGCCAGAACATTCCCTGTTTCACCACTGAAAGCCCTGCATTTCAAGAACCTCAGTCCTGGGCACACTGGGGTGCCTGGCCACCCTAGCTCCAGAGCACCCTGTACCTTCAGAGTTGTCCAAGGGCTCATGCTCCCTGGTGACCATAACCAGGGCTTATTTCAATATGGCAGTTGCCAGAGCACTGCTTCTGGGCCTGCCTGGCCCCATAGATTCATCAGCTAGTCATGGGACAAGATTGTTAACCCCAGCACAAATGCACCCTGCCCTATAACAGCATCATATAAAAGGTAACACGTTGGCTGGGCACAGTGGCTCACACCTGTAATCCCAGCACTTTGGAAGGCCAAGGCGGGTAGATTGCTTGAGTTCAGGAATTCAAGACCAGCCTGAGCAACATGGCAAAATCCCATCTCTACTAAAACTATCAAAAAAATTGCTGGGCGTGAAGACATGTGCCTATAGTCCCAGCTACTCGGGAGGCTAAGATAGGAGGATCACCTGGGCCTGATAGGTTGAGGCTGCAGTGAGCTGTGATCACACCATTGCATCCAGCCTGGGCAACAGAGCAAGACCCTGTCTCAAAACAAACAAACAAACAAACAAACAAAAAACCACACGTATCTGTAATTTCCATAATCTTCTGTTTACCTTCATCCCAATACATATTAAGTTAGTGTTCTGCCACTCAACAAAGCCCCCGCTGAGGCTCAGTGCTACCTGAGATGCTGGTGGAGAGTTGAGAATGTCTAAGATTCTGTCCCTGTCCCCTGGAAACTGGAGCTTCCTCTGGCCTTGCAGAAGGAAAACCCATCACTCGGATTCTGTCATGACAGTCTCTTGGAAGCTCTATCTTGGGACTACTAGAGTTTAGGTGGATTCTGCTTGTTAATAAAATGGACTGTGGTGTTCTAGAAGAGGTGTTTTCTTTCTTCTCAGATATTTCCATATGAAATGCTCATGGTGACCAACAGAGGGCGAAACAAAATCCTAAGAGAGGTGGACAGAACCAGGCTGGAGGTAAAACAAAACAGAAAAATCCAGTCCCAACTGCAGATCCCTATGCACTCCCCCAACTCTCCCCTAAGCAATGTTTTATTTCTGCAGTGAAAACAAAAAAAATCAAAAAGATCACCCTCATGTCATAGGTAGAACTAAGAAATAACTTGGGAGAAAAAAAAAATCCAGGTTTTCACTTAGATCAGCATAAAAATGCCTGGTAATATCCAGAAGAATGACCCAGGAGGTGGGCATGGTGGCTCACGCCCATAATCCCAACACTTTAGGAGGCCGAGGTGGGCAGATCACTTGAGGTCAGGAGTTCAAGACCAGCCTGGCCAACACAGTGAAACCCTGTCTCTACTAAAAATACAAAAATTCATGGGGCATGGTGGCAGGCACCTGTAGTCCCAGCTACTTGGGAGGCTGAGGCAGGAGAATCGCTTGAATCCAGGAGGTGGAGATTGCAATGAGCTGAGATCACACCACTGTACTCCAGCTTGGGCAACAGAGCCCAACTCCGTCTCAAAAAAAAAAAAAAAAAAAAAAGAAAAGAAAAAAAAGAATGACCCAGGAGACACAGAATGATTTCAGTCACTTGATGTTGCCATAATTATGGCTGGTGATTCGGAATGGGAGTCGCTATTTCTCTTGAGATAGTCTGAGATCTTTATCTTCCCCTGAGCTGGGGTTGAGTTCATGGGAGGCTGTGGGAGCTGCAAAGGCTCTCAGGAGAGAGATTTATACTGATTTATACTGGACAAGTTTCTTTCTTGGCTGTTTCCACATTCCTTGTTGAAGGGTTATCTGGGTACACATACCCAAGATCTCCTTAGACATGGAAGACTAATCTTTGTATTATAGTTTTCCATCCCAATGATTTTAATGAAGAAAAACCCTGGCTGCCAGTCTCAGAAAGAATGATTACTTTTTCCTGACAAAAGGCAGTACCTTGGCATAGAGGTACAGAGAATAAAGGCTCCAGGATCTTGGCGGAACTTTTCTAGGGGGGAATGACTGACGGGAAGTCTTCTCAGTAGAACAGACATCGACCTTACCTCCTATTCCTCAGCCAGGAGGAAGCCCTGGGGCTCCCCAGGGACCATGCTGGAGGTCATTTTCTTTGGCTTTCTATTGCGGTAGTCCATTTTCCCTGCATCTTCTCAGTGTTCCGAGGACCTGGAATGGAGTTGTCTCCAATGTAATAAATCACCTCTCTGTGTCCCATCACCAGTCAGTGTTATTACTATAATTCCCATTAATACTCTGCCAGCTCTTTTATCTGATGGGAAGGGCTCCTCACCTGGCCCAACCAGGTAAGGAATACTGATGTCACAAGCATTAAAGATCGGCTGCTCTCCCGTCCTCCTGCCTTGTTCTTCAGAACGACTCTGTATAAACTATAGAGCAACGCTCAAGGCCATTTGTGTGGCCATCAGGACTGACAGCTGCTCTTTTTTTCTTCCTCTTCCCAGCGCCACTTAGCCCCTGAAGTGTTTCGGGAAATCTTTGGAATGTCCATACAGGAGTTTGACAAGTTACCTCTTTGGAGACGCAACGACATGAAGAAAAAAGCAAAACTCTTCTAAGTCCCACTCATGAATGGCAATTAGAGAAAGGACTGACAGTGGCGGTGCCCCATAGGATGTCATATTGAGGCCCAAACTTGATTGGAGAATTTGCAAACTACCGTCGCTCAGCAACACCGAAAAGAGAAAGTCTGGTTAAAACACCCATGAGTCAAATGCTGGGCCAGCCAGCAGTAACACTTGCCAAGAAGCATGGCGTAGAGATTTCTATGTTCTGAAACACAGAGTAGTGTCCACATGTGACCTTTTCACCTTACCTTATGTATACAGCAGGAGCTGCGTTCTTTTCTTCTTCTTTTTTCCCTTTATCTGTTGTCCAACAACAGTGCTGACTGTCCGGATAAGAGCCAGCAAGTGCCCTTAGGATGCCGCATGGCAAAAATCGGTTATCATAATTTCAAAGTATAAATAAATTTATTATATAGCTCTGCGGCTAAGAAGGAAGAGTGAGGGGTCTGTCCATGGGGTGGCAGTGATTTCACACCCGCCTTTCTTGAATGGCTTCGTGTTACTCACCTGTGCCCTGGCAGGAATGGAACTCCATCAGGGAACAGGGCAGCTCTGTTTGAATGGGGTGAATAACAGCAAAATTAATTCTTAACAAGCTCCTTGTTCTCTACTGTTCACCGGGACCTGGTTGGCAAATGACTTAGCTATTAGTATATTTAAAAACTGTTCAAAAGCAAAAGAGAAGGAACAGGAATGAAAGGGAACCTTCCCTTAACTCTTTCTGCTTCCCATAGCAGGTCTGGTTCCTGCTCCCCGCCTAGGACAGATTGGCCCGGTGGCATGCCATTAGGTGATTTTGCGTAGGGGCCATATCACTCATGGCCAAAAAAACCCAAAAAACCAAAAACAAAAACAAGTCCCATGTCCTACTGACTCTAGTTCTTCCAGTCATTATCCTCTGCTGTCTCTCTGGCATCCTATGAATCAGATCAAGCCCATGCTGTTGTTGGTTTTTAAGGTTTCTTTCAATAATAGGCTAAGGAAAGACATGTTTTTCTCTTTTAAATCTCTGCAACTCCAAAGTAGACTCCTTCAAACGGATTTAATTTGGCCTTTTCAGCTTTATTCTTGCCCAGCTCTGTCGAATTCATGGGTGTGTGTGCACGTGTTGGTTTCACTCACCCGGAGTAATTTTGTGAGCGTGCATGTGCTTTTAATTTCTGCTTGAATGTTTGTCCCACTGTGTTGCAGCTTCTAAAGACATTTTCACCGAGTGTGTGTGACTTAAAGATCAAGAGTGAGGCTAAACTGCGCCCCCAACATCACTTCCTTCATGGAAAGGTGTTGGCGCTAATGTAGCTAGTGGCAGGATCAGACTGGGAACCACAGAGGAAGGATGAGGTGGGATGTGGAGGTCAGAGCATCTCACGAGAGTCCCTCAGACTCTGCAACACTAGATTTGAATTTGAGCCTAGGGTTTCCCCAACACGTGCGTGCGTATGAAACCACATCATGATTCCCGACGTGAGCTAGATGAGAGAGAGTTTATGTAACTCCACACCCAGGAGGGTAAGCCACTTTGTTATCATCCTTTGGGGCTGTGCTTAAGAATTTAAGCTCTGTTTTAAAGCCAAAGAAGAAAACATTTGAATTTACCTTCATATGCCACTAAGAACAAAAGCTCTGAAGTGCTTCCTGCTGGCACCAAATATTAGGATTACAAGCTGTCTTCTCTGACACCAGGGGTAAAAAAGCGAGTAGAATAGTTTCTGAGTCTGTGTTGTAGCCTCTGACACGTGGCTCACTGCTGTCATTTGGGGGCTGGAATGAACAGTCACTGTTTTATAGCATCCTCCTGTGCTCTTAACTAAGGAATCTAAATTGTCCTAGCCTTCCATTGCTATGCACTGAATGTTTGAGGACTATTCTCTTGTGTGTGTGTGTGTGTGTGTGTGCGCGCGCGCGTGTGCGTGTGTTGGATCTACTAACATATTTAGCAAATGGCTGTGACAGGGTGGCCGTGAGCAGATGAGACCAGCTCTTGCTTGGTTGGAAGCCACACTGCAGTTTGCAGTTTAGCCTTTGGTGTCTCAGTGGCCTCTTGCTTATTCCATGCTTTTTCTCTCCCATCCTCTCTCTGTGCCCTCCTGCAATGGCAGCCTTGGCACAATGCCTGGGTGTCCTCGTCCTTGCTTTACTCTGGAAAGTGTGGGGATGGAGAGGATGGTGCATTTCCAATGTTTCCTTACCTGTCAATAACAATGGTGGCCACATGTGTCCCAGCACTTGGCTGGTGGAGAGACTTTTTCATTATGGAGCTAATAAAGGGTCCCCATGTTTTACATTGATTAATGAATTATCACCCAGACATGTGCAGATCAAACATCAATATAAGAAAAATCAAGGTATTTAGGAAACATGGGCATAATCAGGTGATTTTGCTAAAATGCCTCTTCCTTGGTCTACATAAAGAAGACATGAGTCTGTCATAGAATGGGGACATTAGACTGAAAACTGGGACAACCCCCTTCCTTATTTTATAGAGACTAGGAGTTAAGGGGCCTGCCTAAGATTGCAGTGATAAAGAACTGAACCCTAAATCAGCTCCCACTAATGAAACCCTGCTTTCCTTGTATCTTTTAAACTCAGTTCTGCATCCAACTTGAGAAGAAAAAAACTTTCTTTCCATGTCAAGTACCATATGAGTTCATTTAAACTACATCTTGCAGAAATGCATTGCCAGAAAGCACCAGTAGCTTCCTATCTGCAAGCAGAGTAGTGCTCTGCTCTGGGGAGGGGTCATTGGAAACCATAATGCAGAGTGGGCCCCCTACTCCATTTCCCAGCAGAAGGCTCCAGCTGGAGGGATGGGTCATGGGGCAACCTGGTTCCTGCTAACTGCCAGATCGAATGTGTGGGCTAGAATGCCTGTCCATTTGGTTAAACCGGGCTCAGCATGCTTATCTTCAAAACGTCCAAGTCACAGCACGCAAGATGGGTATTGGTCTGCTTTCACCCCACCCTGTACTACACATGAAAATTCCAGTTATTAACACACTCACACTGGTGGAGCTTGTTCCCCCTAGGAAGGGGATTATAGATGGTAGGCTTCCCTGGTGCCTATGTAAAGGGCTACATTTTGGAACATTTGACTTCCTTGGGAATCTTAAGTGCATACTGATGGCATGAAGTAAAAGGGGCCTCTGATGATAGGAAAATCAGTTCTTTTAAAATGTCTTCAAGAAAATCCAGGCTATCACATAGTCTTTCTGTATGACTTATTAGGAGATAGGAAGAGCATTGGGAAACTTGCACAGCTAGCTATGCGTCTACATTTTGGTTTGGGGTTAGTTATGAAATGTTCTTAATATGACGTATTCAGTAACTTCACATAAACTGCCTGTTCTCCGAAACCTCAAAGAGATGGAGTTAATGAGTTTTGTTTTTTTTTTAAAATGGGGGTAGTTTTCTATCTGTCATGGGCTCTAGCATCTACGCCGCTACCCAATTCTGTCATCTCCAAGCTGAGTTTCCTCTTCTGAGGCAGAGGCTGGAGCAGTTCTTTTTCAGTTCTCATCCTCTCCATCCCAATCCAGTATATCAATCAACTCTAACTCAGAGGCGTCTAGCTGGTAATGTTTCTAAAACTTTCACTGGATTTCTTTAGACATTGAAGCAAACATTTTTTTCTAAGAATTGCTTCTCAGATGATGACATCAAATGTATATGCTTTTGCAAGTTTGAAAAATTCAAATTAACCACTTTTGACTAGGTAAGTCTTTCTGAAAACCATTTAAAGCTAACTGGGTCTTAGCATCCTCCTGTATATGGAAGAGACAGGTGATTGCTCCAGGTTGGGTGCTCATAGAACCCTTTTCCTGACTCTCATGGAAGACGGTGGAAGGAAAATGGACTGTCTCATCAACCCCTCTGTGTCCTCTGAAGCAATCTCAGTTTTTATTAACCACCTCTTCTGTGTTTCTGGTAGCTATTTAATCTGTATTTAATCTGTACGTCTTATGCCAGCCTCAATTTTATTTGATTTTTAAAATTATTCTCTTCTAACCAATGAAGTGTTTGTCAGTATGCCCCAAAGCTTGCTCTTTTGTGCTCCCTTTTGAATAACTTTCTATCCAGAAAAAGAGATTATTTGGGACTTGAGATTTGCAGTGATACCAACTTATAGCAATGATGTACTTTAAGGGAACTACCCAACTATGTTGTGATAGGAGAAAGAGAAACCTTCACTTTGACATTTTTTTTAATCACTTTATTTTTCCATTTGCTGCCCAGGAAGCAGTGGGAGGTGGTGGCAGATATGCTTTGCATATGGATTGTTATGTTTTTATTTGGGCAAGTTTAATCATGGAAAACTCAAAAAGAAGGGGGGAAATGGTCAGTTTAAGCCAAAAGAAACTTTCTAAACAATGTGTATGTACACAGCAAAATTAAACAAATCCAACAATTTCTGAAGCTTAGTGTAATTGAGTGGTGGTTGTTATTCAATAAAATTATTCCCAAAAGTGTTTTTCCTAAGAATGCAGTTCCCATGAGTCACTTCCTGAACCCATTGACCAAAGGTGGACAGAGACAATCCTATAGACGTTGACATTCAGAAAGATGTGAGCTGCTTACTGATCATATATGCATACGTTTCTTTACAGCAGAGGAAACCATTGTCCACAAAACTGATGTTCTTTTGGGGTTTTATGTACAGACTTGTCCAATGATGTGTGTGGTTCCTGTGAGTTGCTGATGACTCTGCATTGAAGCTCTCTGAGTTCTTTCATTTTAAGTTGGGTTTATGGAATTTTTTCAAATGTTGGAAGGCGTATGGTTCTTCCTGCCCTCCCTCCCCTTTTGGAAATATGAAAGCAAATGTTTAGAAGAATTCCTTTTGAAAAGCTGTGTCGTGTTCCCTGTGAAACTGAGCAGGTGTGTGTTGGCGCGCTAAGTGCCATGTGCTTGTGTGCAGAGGAGGAGGTGGTCCTGCCAGCTCCGCGCTGCTGTGCCTGTGATCCCGACCTGCTCCCCGCTCCTGTTGCCAGCAGCACTCACTGCACTCCTTTGTCATATACTCTGCATCACTGTCATACTCACAACTTCGTGAATAAAGTTGTGTGCTTTATTCATAGACGCCTCCATACCTGTGTTTCATTTCTCGTTCCCTGGCTCCCTTTGAAGGTCTATCTCATTTTAAAAAGCACCAACGCAACTTCTAATAACCAAAAACAAAATCAGAATGAACCCAACGCTGTGGGAATGCATTTTTATCATGCAGGTGGAAAAATGCAACAAATAACAACAGGATATTCCAGGACTGTGTGTCCAATAACCCAGACCATATTGACCAAGCTGTCCAAAGGAAAGAAATGTTTAGTAGAGCCATTACACTGTGCTGTGTCGTGGGTGTTTGATTTAGTTTGTGACACAGCAAGGATAGTCCCATCATTTCGACAAAGCTGGGGATTTGAGGAGGTTTGAAGCTTCTGAGCCACTGTGCATGTGGGCCACTTTTTGGTAAGAAGCTAGAATGCAGTAGGAGAAAAGCATCCTTCCAATTTTGGGCATCCCCTGCATGATCAAACTTTACATGAAGAAATTGTAGATGTTAACTTCCTTGTTATCATCACTGCCAAGATTTTAGGCTTGCCAGAAAGTACAAGGATGTATGTCCAAGATGGCCCACTCCAACGATAGCCTTACTTCTGCTCTGTGTCTGCTGAGCCTGCCCAGGACCCAGTCACACTGGGGCATTCACATGACCCTCCCCTGGAAGCGGGATACAGGTTGTCTTCAAGACAGTTGGCATGTTTAGTTCACCACCATGGAAAACAGGCCGGGAGACCTCAGCTCAAGGTCTGTGTTCTACTCACCTCTGCCTCCACCCGTGGGAGAGCATCCCTGCTGTGGTCCATAATTACCGTAGCTAGGGGTCGTCTCCAGTCCTTATGAACTCTGTGGGATTTGGCTCTGGTGGCCACCTCTCCAATGGAAGTTGACCCCTGCCTCACTTCAGTTGCTAGACTTTAGTCAGCGAATCTCACACCGCCTTTGCTGGGAGTGGAAGGATCTCGCCTCACCCACTGCTCAGCTGCCTCTCCCCCAGCACCCTGCCTTCAGATCTTGCCAAACCACTGCAAGTTCCCAGGACATACCACGCTCGCTCCCTCCCAGGCAGCTTTATCAAAGGTATTTCTTCTTTACGATGCTCAACTCTTCAAGGAGGTGGTGGAGCAGAGAGGACCTGGCCCCAGGGAAAGGAAGTAATGATCAATGTTGAATCTTTAAAAACAGCTACCCATCAGCTCTTTGGAGTTACCCATGTGAATTTCCCATGGGCTCCATTTGTTCCAAATTAAAGACAAGCCCAAGTTCACACCCTTTCTATGAGCCTGTCTTAATGGGCCCAGCCCAACCTGCATGTAATTCTTTGCATGCCTCTAGTCGAACCTCAAGTTCAGTACTTAGCAAGTGTTGCCTCAAACTGCTAGCTGTGTGGGTTTCTGCTCTTCAGTTGAACTGTAGTGAGATCTCTGTGCTGAGCGCCAGGCACCCTAGCTTGGCATAACTATATTGCTCATGAGAGCCTTTCAAAGTAGACAATTGTAGCTCCACTATACAGGTAGGAAACCAAAGCTCAGAGTCTAATCAAACATGCCCAATCACTCAGCCAGTGAGCAGCAGAGCTAGAATTCTGCAGGTCTGCCCTCTTCAGATCCCATGCTGTTAGCCTCCACATCCCATTCCCTGTGACTTTCTTAGGGCAAGGACTGTGTCCCACATTCTAAATCTCCCAGGGCACACTGCACAGAGTGGGTTCTTAGTGTGAGACTGGCCAGCGCCCTTCAGTGTGGCCATGAGCCCCAACACTACCACCAAGGCGCATTTCTGAACAGTTTGGGGGTTACTCACCGGCTGTATGTCTCGGAGCCCGTTTAGCCTCTCTTCAGCCTCAATTTGTTCATCTGCAGAATGGACAAGATAATAATATCCATCAAAAGACTGTTGCCAAATTATAGCACATGAGCACTTAGGTGGTTGAATAAGGACTAGTATTATTTTAAATAATCATTTGAGAATGATTTAGTTTTCACTCTGGGTTTTTTACCCCTCCCTCTAGTCATTTTGTTTGTGTTCACAGGGTCTTCCTCATGGATTCTCCTTCTAGTCTTTATGTAAATACTCCAGGATTAAAATAATCCCACAACCTCTTTTATATACTTCAACAACAGCACTCTCTCCACCCAAGCATAGTCTAAGATAGAGATCCCCTGAAGATGTGCTAATTAGTAGTAATAATAACCGGAAGTATTACTCAGCAGCCGAGTGCAGGGTATAGCATCAGGCCACCTGGGTTCGAGTTTCAGCTCCACCAATAGCTATCTGTATAACTAACAAATTGTTTAACTTCTCTAAGCCTCAACTTCCATGTCCATAAAAGAGGAATAATAATGATATCTACCACAAAAGGTTATTATGAGAATTCCTGCAGAACGAGAGCCTGCATGATACAAAACGAGCACTTAAAATGGCTTTTATTCAGGCCTGGCGCAGTGGCTCATGCCTGTAATCCCAGCACTTTGGGAGGCTGCGGCGGCGGATCACGAGGTCAGGAGATCGAGACCATCCTGGCTAACATGGTGAATCCCCATCTCTACTCAAAATACAAAAAATTAGCCGGGTGTGATGACGGGCGCCTGTAGTCCCAGCTACTCGGGAGGCTGAGGCAGTCCTAAACTCTGCCTATGGGCAAGTGTCATGCAGAGAGGGGCACAGGTGTCCCCAGAGCATTGTGGCCACCCAGCATGGCAGACTCCTCAAACTGGAAGGCTTCAAAGGTGCCAGATTGGGACTCAGCGGCTCCAGAGGGTTTTCCTGCATGGGGAGGATTGTCCTAGCCTACTCCAGCGGTGCTTAGAAACACTCCCTGTGGAAGAGCTGAGACTCATTCTCATGAAAGATGGTGTTTGTTCCAGAAAGATCTTTTCAATGGTATGACTCACTTCAAAGCAACCAAAGGCTGTAAAAGTTGAGCTGCTGGTCCTGAGAGGATTGAGGGACATTTCCTCAGTGGGAGAAAGCCACCAATCCTCCCCAGCCCCTCTTGCCCATTGCTGGAAGAAGGCTACTCTTCCCCGCAGGTCATTGCCAGGGTGTTATCTGTCAGCCCCACCCTGCTGGAGGTGGCCCACTGTAGGCTGGAAAGCACTGGGAAGGGCGGGAACTTGGAGCTGCCAGCGTTTGAGAAAGCCAGGGTGGTTGGGAGAATAGCACCCAAAACTTCAGGGAATCTCGACCCCAGCCCTAAGAACTCACTTCCGCACCTTCCTCCCCACAGGAGACCAGGACTCTGTTTGACTCTGAACAAACACTTCCTTTCTACTCTGGCAGAGCTCTGGGATAGGCTGTAGCGAGTCAGGTCTGCAGAAGAGGGGGTAATAGGACCACATTTATTTTACTTTCCAATCTCCACTGGATAGAACTTGCTCTCCAGGGCCTGCTATTGTGCTGAGCACAATCACAGCTCCTGGAGAGGTTTTTCTGTATTTATTTGTGCTGTCCCCTGCTGCTCACTCTTAACTCAGCCCTTCCCATCAGATAAAAAGAAAAAAGTTGGCTTAGGAAACCTCCCCTTCAGAGCAGAGGCTGTTCCTGCTTTGCCCCTAGCATATGTTAGCCATAGGCCCTCCCAGAATATCCGGAAGGGGCTGGAGGCAGGGCAAAGCCTCAGTGGCTTCTAACCCCAAATCTAGCCGGGTTGAGACCCCCAGGTGTCTTGAATCCAGACGCTAAGAAGACAGTGGTCTGATGGCAGCAGCAGCGAACATTCTTTGCAGGCCTCCAAGTGCCAGGTGCTGGGCTAAATACTCTAGGTAGATTATTTTGTTTAATCTGAGAAGGGCAAATCCAAGGCTGGGCAAGCCCCACTGACAAGTGGGTAGGATTCTAGCCCTCTCCCATCAAGTCCAAATGCCACCTTCCTCCTAAGGCAATTACAGCTCTCTGGGGTCTCCACAAGGCCTTCTAAAGATGTCAAAAGGATTGTCTACAAAGACAAATACCAGGCTTTCTCAGCAAGGTGGAGCCTGGCCATGAATAACATTTTGTTCTAAGCTGGACGGATGCTGGCACAGAAAGAATAGGTTCTTTCGTTCCTGCTATTGTTTTAAAACATACGCTTCTTAATGAAAAGTTAGAAAATGTTGATGCCAGTTACATTCCCATCAGATAAGAGCAAGGGTCAGCTGGCTTCTCCTGTTGAAAAAAACAATTATTACGCCCCTCCTTTACATAAAAACAAGGTGCTTCAGACAACTCAGAGTAAATTGCTAGGATTTATTAATCATTTTTTCAATCATATGGCTTCCACTTGCACACACGTGATCTATGATCCTCACAAGCCACCTGGATGAATGTTGATCCCTTCGCTACACAGATGAGAGCCTGCCTGGCTTGTCCAAGCTCAAAGGGAGACTTGGGGAAGGAGCTAAGATCTGGACCCAAGTCAAACCCCAAAGCTCAGGCTTCAGTCCACAAAGAGGCTTTGATTGGGTAGATCTGGGTTAGGAGCTGGGAAGTTGAATCTTACAACAAAGTATAAAAGCCTCTAGATAATTCTGATGATCAACCAAGTTTGGAAACCCTTCCCCACATCCCAGGATCTCAGGTCAGTGGCAGAGCTGGTCTGTGATGAACCAAGCATCCCTTGCCAGGATTTGTTATTCACCGTCGCCCTAATTCACAAGACCACAGTCAGACAAGGCCTGGGAAGCCTGCCCTCGCTGAGACCTCCATGGGAAATCACCCACATCTTCCTTCAGCTCAGCAAGGCTCGGAATGCCCCGGGGAGATTCCACCACAGTCTGCTCAAGTGTCACCTTATTTGCAAGGAGATTATCTCTTGTAAAATACAAAAGTATGAGATGAGAGAATCAGTTAGGTGCACAGTTGCTTAAAGGAAAAGCAATCCACCAGTATCATATTCTCCCTTTCTCCCCTCACAATCTTGAAAAACCTCTGAACATTGAAACAAATGGCCTAGAAATGTTATTATTGTACCAGCTTATTTCCTTTTCAATGTACTCTCATTCTCTTTGTTCTATTGTTTGTTAGGAGGGTGAGTATAATAAATGCTGGTCTTAAGTTTTCTATGGGGACAGTCACTTCAGGGAAACTTAGTAACTGTCCTCAGGGCCTGGCTGGAGGGAGATTAAGAGCAAGCAAGCCAGAAGTTGTGATTACAAACTCTTCTTTTACAGAAAGGTGGCTGTTTTTAGTTTTGAGCCTTTACATCAGTGCATATGCAGCGGGTCGAAATAGTGTCTCCCAAAAGATGTCTACCTGGAACCTCAGAATGTGACTTTATTTGGAGTAAGGGTCTTTGCAGATGTAACTCTACCAAAAGACACATGCACTCAAATGTGCTATTCACTGTGCTATTCACAAGAGCAAAGACAGGGAATCAACCCTCGTGCCCAGCAATGGTAGATTGGATCAGGAAAATGTGGTCCATATACACCATAGAATACTATGCAGCCATAAAAAAGAATGAAGTCATGTGGTTTGCAGCAACATGGATGGAGCTGGAGGCCAGAATCCCAAGCACGTTAACACAGGAACAGAAAACCAAATGCAGCATGTTCTCACTTCTAAGTGGAAAGTAAACATCGAGCACACAGGGACATAAGTATGTGGACTATTAGAAGGTTGGAGAGGTGGGTTAAAAAACTACCTATCGGGTACTACACTCACCACCTGGGTGACGGGATCCATACTCCAAATCTTAGCACCACACAATATTCCCATGTAACAAATCTGCACACGTGCCCCTGTATCTAAAATAAAAGTTGAAAAAAAAAAAGAATCAAGATGAAATCTTAACTAGGAGGTTAGGTAGGAGGAATAAGTTCAGGAGATCTCTTGTGCAACATGGGGGTTATATTGATAACAATGTATTATATACTTGAAAATCAGTAAGAGAGTAAATTTTAAGTTTTCTCACCACAAAAAGTGGTATTTGAGGAAAAGCACTTATCAATTAGCTTGATTTAGCCATTCCACAATGTACACGTTTCAAAACATCACGTTGTATCCCATAAATATATGCAAGTATTATTTGTCAATTCAAAAATTAATTTTTTAAACACTGCCTAAATTAGGCTGTTCCTTTGAAGTATGAAGTAAGTTTGATTATTAATCACTAGAAAGAGACTATATTTGCTTTAAAATTAAAATAGAAATCCTGACATCTCATTTCTATTTTCTGTAATCAGTTATTTTTAAACAATACAAAATGCCAAGTTCATAAAGTTTATTCTAATGAGTCTGTTCTGGCTCCCAGAAGATGCCTTAGTTCAAATCACTAAGCTTTATGCTCTCCATTTCTCAATGTTTGTAATTAAAACAACAACACAGTATTTAAATGGATCCTTTCCATTCTGTGACAAAATGTTCTGTCCAAGACAGGACACGATGGCTCACGCCTGTAATCCCAACACTTTCGGAGGCTGAGGTGGGCAGATCGTTTGAGATCAGGAGTTCAAGACTAGCCCAGCCAACATGGTGAAACCCCATCTCTACTGAAAATACAAGAAGTAGCCAGGTGTGGTGGTGCATGCCTGTAATCCCAGCTACTCAGGAGGATAAGGCAGGAGAATCACGTGAACCCGGGAGGCAGAGGTTGCAGTGAGCCGAGATCGCACCACTGCACTCCAGTTTGGGAAACACAGACTCTGTCTCAAAAAAAAAAAAAAAAAAAAGAGTTCTGTCAAAGCTTTGAAGTTCTTTAAGCTCTTTCCAGCTGGGTGTGGTGGCACTCATCTGCAGTCCTGGCTACTCAGGAGGCTGAGGCGGGAGGGTGGCTTGAACCCAGGAGTTCTGGGCTACAGTCCACTATCCTGATTTGATGTCTGTACTAAGCTCAGCATCAGTATGGTGAACTCTAGAAAGGAGGGACCACCAAGCTGCCTAAGGAGGGGTAAACCAGCCCAGATCGGAAATTGACCAAGTCAAAACTCCCATGCTGATCAGTAGTGGGATCGTGCATGTGACTAGCCACTGCACTCCAGCCTGGGCAACATAGCAAAACCCCATCTCTCAATAGAAAAAAAATTTAAAGGTCTTTCCGGTGGTAAGAAATAGATTTGTTCGTCTTTGGCCATTGTTTCTTCTTTGCCCAAACACATCAGCAGAGGCATGAGGGAGCATCTCCTAGCACACCTAGCACAAGTGAGAGCTCTCTGTCCTTCTCTAAAGACAGCCAAATGCTCCTAGATCTGTAGCTTTGTTGTCCGAGGATGCCCCTCTTTCTCTGTTGCTGACGCAGGAGTACCTCCTGTAAAATGTTCTGAAAACAGGTCAGGAAGTCAGCTTCCAGATGGAATGGGCTTTTCCTTGAATCTCCGAATCTGCAACCCTTGAATGGAGAAAGCCCCCTTCCCTTGTCTCCAAGCAGCCAGGAAGTGGATGTCTCATGAAAACTCATTCATATTGGGAAGAAAAAAGTGCAACTACAGAAAAATTGCCCCTGAATAAATGACCCTTGTCTTTTCATATCTGGGCCTACTCCGACAGGATAGAAAGTTGTCTTTCCATTTTTAGGCCTCACACATTACTCCTGTCTCCATTGCTACTTTCTACCTGAATTTGGTTCCAGATTTTAAAAATACACTATCAGAGCACTTTGGTTAATCATCTAACTCAGCAACACTGTTATAAGAAGGCAACATAGAGGCCGGGTGAGGTGGCTCACACCTGTAATCCCAGCACTTTAGGAGGCTGAGGCAGACGGATTACCTGAGGTAAGGAGCTTAAGACCAGCCTGGCCAACATGGTGAAACCCCATCTCTACTAAAAATATAAAAATTGGATGGTGGCACGCACCTGTAATCCCAGCTACTTGGGAGGCTGAGGCAGGAGAATGGCTTGAGCTCAGGAGGTGGAGTTTGCAGTGAACCAAGATCACGCCACTGCACTCCAGCCTGGGCGACTGAGCGAGACTCTATCTCAAAAAAAAAAAAAAAAAAAAAGAAGAAGGCAATGTAGAATAAAATAACTTTCTGGAGGTCTGGGCTAGCAGGGGGCGTTCGAATGACTGCATATGGGAAGTGTGTCTCATACAGTCAGTGCCTTTGAATGACCACAAATGATGTTTCCTAGTTACACTAATTTGTCTTAATTCTCAGTGGGATACAGAGCCCTAAAGCCTTTCTAAGATCTCATTGTTTAATTTCAGTAACATCTGTACTGTATCTAAAGTGAGAGGTGTGATGCTGGGTGTTGTGGAAAACATGAACATGAACACAGGCTGGGACTATGGGGGCAACTGAGGTGTGTAGGCTCCGAATGTCAGGCGATGCTCACTCTAGGGCTTACGCAAAGGGCCCTTTTATCAGGGCTGACCCTGATAAAACAATCTCTGCCCTCAAAGAGCTTGAAGCCTGGAAAGGCAACACAGGCACGTAACTAATAGACTCGATTTGAGGCTTAAAGCAGATGAAAAAGATCACAGAATAAAAGCAAAAAAGGTGGCCCAAAGACCCAACTATAAAACCAAAAACTATAGAATTTCTTGAAGAAAATACAGGAGAAAATTTCCATGACCTTGGTTTAGGCAAAGGGTTCTTAGAAATGATACCAAAAGCATGATCCAGAGAAGGAAAGAAATTGATAAATTGGTCATCAAAATTAAGAACTTTTGCTCTTTAAAAGATGTTATAAAGAGAATGAAACAAGTCTGAGATTGGAAAAAGCAATTTGCAAATCACATATCTGATCAAGGACTTGAATCCAGAGAAAGTAGACAAAGAACTCTCAATACAAAGTATTGCAAGGATGCAGAACAAGTGGAACTCACACACTGATGGTGGGAGTACAAAATGATACAATATTTTGGAAAACAGTTTGACCATTTCTTTTAAAGATATACACCCCTAACGTAAGACCCAACAACTCCACTCCTATGTATTTATTCAAGTAAAACCAAAACCTTAGTTCACACAAAAACCTGTACATGAATGTTTACACTGACTTTATTCGTAATCACCAAAAACCGGAAACTGCAAATATTCTTCAACTGGGGAATAAATAAACTATAGTTCATCTATACAATGGAATATTACTCAACAACAAAAAGGGATAAACTTTTGCAATAACATGGGTGAATTGCAAGTGCATTACGCTAAGCAAAAGAAAAGCCAAGGGTTTTCAGGGAATAGGATTGAAGGGAGGGGTTGGCCACAAAGGGCCACAGGGAAATTTTGAGGGTGATGAACTGTTCTGTGTCTTAATTGTGGTAGTGATTACACGACTGTATGCATTTGTCAAAAGACACAGAACAATACACTAAAAAAGGTGCATTTTACTGCACATAAATTATAACAATTTAAAAATTGTGAAAAAAGAGAAGCAGTTTAAGACAACAAACTCTTATTGACAATGCTAGTGTATCGGGAGCTGTAAAGGGAGTGTGATACATATCCAGTCTTGAAAAGTTTACATGCCTTGAAACAAACTAGGCACTATGCTAAGCACTTGAGCTAAAACTGTGAGCAAACAGATATTAATCAAACAGCCCCACAAACATAAACACAGGGGTAAAGCATATAAAGAATGAATGACCTGATTGATTCTATCAGCAAAGCTTCTCTGGGAAATACTTCTATTTGAGTTGCAACTGGACTCAACATGGGCTGCAGCAGGGTGGAGGATGAGGAGCTGAGGAAGGTGCGAAGGATGACTTGTAAGTTTCTGGCTTGGGCAACAGGCTAGGTGGTGGAGCCTGCAGTGCACACTGGAGGAGGAGCAGATTTGGGGTGGAGTGAGAGATCGTGAGTCCAGCAAAAAGAGAACAAGTGTGAAACCACAGAGAGCAATGCCTGATTAAGCACAAAACTATGCAGTGGACCCAACAGAAATGAAAACATGGACCTACACAAAAACTTGTACGTGAGTGCTCATAGCAGCATTATTCATAATAGTCCCAAAGTGGAAGCAACCGAATGCCCACCAACTGATGAAAGGATAAATGAAACGTGGTATGTCCATGCCATGGAATATTATTTGGTGATATTAAAAAATGAGGTACTGATACTTGCTACACTGTGGATGAACCTTGAAAATATTCTACTGAGTGAAAGAAGCCACTCACAAAAGAACATGAAATGAAATGGCCTTTTGGAATATTGTGTGATTCCACTTATTATGACATTTCAAAAATAGGGATATCTATAGAGTCAGAAAATAAATTAGTGGTTCCTTAAGGCTGAGGGAGATGGGGAGAATAAAGTGGCTATTAATGGGCATGAGGCTTCTTTTTAGAGTAACGAAGATGTACCAAAACTAATTGTGGTGATAGTTGCAAAGCTTCGTTCTATTAAATACCATTAAATTGTAGATTTTAAATGGATGAACTATGTGGTATGTCAATTATATCTCAATAATGCTGCTTTAAAAAAGAAGATAAATAATCTGCATAAAGATGTTCTTTTTTTTCTTTTTGTTTTTTTTTTTTTTTTTTTTTTTTGAGACGGAGTCTCACTCTGTCGCCCAGGCTGGAGTGCAGTGGCGTGATCTCGGCTCACTGCAAGCTCTGCCTCCTGGGTTCACGCCATTCTCCTGCCTCAGCCTCCCAAGTAGCTGGGATTACAGGCGCCCGCCACCACGCCTGTCTAATTTTTTGTATTTTTAGTAGAGATGGTGTTTCACTGTGTTAGCCAGGATTGTCTCGATCTCCTGACCTCATGATCCGCCCACCTCGGCTTCCCAAAGTGCTGGGATTACAGGCGTGAGCCACAGCGCCTGGCCATAGAGATGTTCTTATATGTTCTATTTAGAATATTGCAACCCCTCAGTGGGAGAATGGTTATAAAAGTTATGACCCATCAGTAAGGTAAAACTCAAGACAATTAAAAACACGTCCAATGACAAAAAAAAGTAATTAATTTGGAAAGATGTAAAGTTTTGTTTTTATTATAAAAAACAAAAAACAAAAAAACTACATAGTAAAGAAAGATGCAATCACTTCGGAGAAGATAGAGATCCTGGAAGTCTGGCAAAGGTGAAACTCAAAAGCAAGGGCCATGCATTTCCAGAGCTCTTGCAGGAGAGCCTCAGAAGTGGCTATGTTGGCTTCTTCTCTGATGGGAAGTGGGCAAGAAGCCTGGGCAGGTGAGAAGTGGGCAAGAAGCTTGTGCGGTGGCTTGCACCTGTATTTATGGCCAAGAGTGAGGGCTTGAATTTGGTTCTCTGCACAGGAAGGAAGGCACTGCTAGAAAAACAACTTGCAGCCAGGCATGGTGGTTCATGCCTGTAATCCTAGCACTTTGGGAGGCCGAGGCAGGCAGATTGCTTGAGCCCAGGAGTTCAAGACCAGCCTGGGCAACATGGTGAAACCCCGTCTCTACAAAAAATACAAAAATTAGCCAGACATGGTGGCACACGCCTATGGTCCCAGCTACTTGGAGGCTGAGGTGGGAGGATCACCTGGTCTCAGGGAAGTTGAGACTGCAGTGAGCCATGATTGTACCACTGCACTCCAGCCTAGGTGACAGAGCAAGACACTGTCTAAAAATAAATAATTTCAAAAAAAAATGTTAAAAGAAAAACAACTTTTTAAGCTCTTAGCTCTTTCATCCAGCTTAGTCCCCCACTCCCCACCTACCCACAGCCTGGGCACTTCCTAAATGTGCTCACTACCATTTTCAAGCACTCACTCTGTCCCAAATACTATGCTAACTTCTTTGTGTGCTTCATCCTACAGAATCCTTACTTGTTTATGAGATAGATATGATTGTAATCCCATATGTTTGTTTCATTTGATGAAGAAACCTGGCCAATATCACAGGGATCATAAATGATGCACCTGTGCTACTTCTAACCCAGGCACACTGACTCTACAACCTGAAGGACACATTTAAATCAATTCATGATCCACACTCAAGAAAACTTTCCTCACAGATTCCCACAACTGTCCCACTTTTACACCCCACCCCAAGGAGGCCCACCTATTGGCTAGACCATAGATTCTAATTCACTCAGCACTTGGGTACTTCCAGTTGTCATTTGAATTAAGCAATAATAGTTGTGTGAGGTAGGATAGGAATCTTCCAAAAGCCCTGTCTTTGTCTTATGCTTCTATAACAGAATCACAGGGACTGGGTAATTTATAATGAACAAATATTTATTTGGCTCATAGTTCTGGTGGCTGGGAAGTCCAAGAGCCTGGCACTGGCATTTGGTGAGGGTCTTCATGCTGCTCATCCCATGGTGGCAGGTGAAAGGGTGAGAGAGAGCAAGACAGAAAGGGGAACGAACTCTTGCTCTGTATCAGGAAACTACTCACTCAATAATATCATTAGCCCACACATGAGGACAGAACCCTCATGACCTAATCAGCTCTTAATGGTCCCATCTTAATTCTCTGTTGCATTGGGGATTAAGTTTTCAGCACAGGGACTTTGAGGGACACATTCAAACCATAGCAAGCTCTCAGGTCAGTCGGGACAGATCAAAGAACAAATCCACAAGCCAAGCACACTTGCAACTTCATTCTCTGAACAGTCCAAGTTGCCACATCTTCATGTACTAACAGGTTAGGCTTCTTCTGAGGAAACTGCTTCTTAAATGCATTTTTTTAAAAAAATTCTGTTTCTTGACATCTTGGAGCTGTGGTTCTTGTCTCTGAATCTTATGCTCTGAATGATTCCAAGACCTTCCATAAACATTACTTGAATTCTACTAAAAATTCTAATCTAGTGATAGAATGGGATCCCTAGACACTGTACAATTATACTGGCCTGGTTTCAAATATTCTGCCCTGCTAGGGCTTCCTCTATAAAAGATTCCCATTTATATTCTCTCAGTCATTTCTGCCAGAAGAAATTATGGCTACCATAGGCTGCTTCCAAAAGTAAGTTAGAAAGTTGTATTACAATGATCCTCCTCTCTCCTTCTCCTCCCCTTCTCCTTCTTTCTCTCCGTCTCTTTTCCCCTCCCTCCTCCTATGTATTTTGATCATAAAAGACAAACATGTATAGCCGTGTGACCCAGCAGGAGCACTGAAGCGATCTCACAGTAACACAATGTTCAAAATACTCAGGACCCACTGTGACTCCTGGTTGCAGGATGAACTCTCTTTGAAGATTTTCTTCCATAATTTACCAATGTGAAATTTTTTAGACACTTTATTGTGGACCCTATCAGATGTCAAAATAATATGCAGCCATTGGCAGAGAAAGAAAAACACCATTTCCCCAGTTTGGCAAACTGTGGAAAAGAGCAGCTCCTTCAACACTTCGCTCCTTAAGCTGTGGCATAAACCACTGGCATTGTTATCACCTGGAGCTTGTCAGAAGTGTCAAATCTCGATTCCAACCCTAGATCTACTGAAGCAGCTCTAAATTTTAAAACGACCCCCAGGTGATTGCTATACAAGTTAAAGTTTGAGAATCACTGCCTTAGATTAGGCTGCTTTTCCAGTGAGGATAGACTTTCTGGCCAAGTGTGGTGGCTTACACCTGTAATCCCAGCACTTTGGGAGGCTGAGGTGGTGGGGGGGATACCTTGAGCCCAGGAGTTCAAGACCAGCATGGGCAGCATAGTGAGATCTCATTTTTACAAGAAATGAACAAAATTACAGAGCATGGTGGCATGTACCCATAGTCCCAGCTGTTCGAGAGGCTGAAGCGAGAGGATTGCTTGAGCTCAGGTGGTTGAGGCTGCAGTAAGCTGTGACGGCACCACCGCACTCCAGCCTGGGTAGCAAAGTGAGACCCTTCTTCAAAAAAAAAAAATAAAAAGGAAAAAGGATAGAGTTTCCTGTCTCCCTCTGGGGCTGTAAGTCCCTTAAAGGGCTCATGCAACTTATTATCCAACAAAGTGCCTGGCACCTTGCTCAGCGAGGTGGAGGGTGGTAACTGAGTGGGTGGTGGATCCGAGCTGGGTGGTTGAAATGAGAGATCCAGTGCCAATACTTAGCACTGAGCAGGACTCTTTTGCCTGTGGGGTGATGGCCATTGGAAAAATTGGTAGCTCTGTTTTATCTGCCACAGGAGTCCTGATTCCTATGACATTATCACAATGGTGGGAAGAGTTCCTCATTTTCAGCCACCTTAATCATTACTGCAACTAATATCAGTTGTGAACTTACGCACAGACACTGAGCTAAACTCTTTCCATGGATTGTCTCACGGAATCCTCACAACAGCCTCTGAGGTGAGTAGAATTTTCATTCCCATTTGACCGAAGGAGACACTGAGGTAAAGAAAGTGGACGTAACTTGTCCAAAGTCACCCAGCTAGAAGGAGATGGAGGGGAGATTCTAACCTGGACTCCAGAGCCCATATTGCTGTGTTTCTCAACCTCTTTTTCATTATTTCATTATTGCCTCCCCCAGGAGTCTTCTTAGACATTTTGTCCTAATTGCTCCCCCATGAAATTTTAGTGCTGCAGATAAACTATATCTGTTTATATTCTTTCTCTCTGTCTCACTCTCTCTCTGTGTGTGCGTGTGTGTGTGTGTGTGTGTGTGTACGTTTATATACTGTAGGTGAAATTTTTTTTCACTCTCCCCCAAGATCCAATTTTCATCCCCTTGAGGGCACATTCGCTCCTGCTGAGAATGCCTTGCTCCTTCATTCCCTCATTCCATGAATAACTTGTGGCCATTTACTATGTGCTAGACTGTACTCACAGTGAGGAGCTTGGTGTTTGGGGTCCTAGAAAGGCTGCCTTTGAGCAGGAGAACAGGACCGGGGCCCTTGGCCAGGTGCAGCAACATTTCCTATCATGGAGGCCGCAGTTACCCTGGGTTCACAATCAGTACAGCAGCTGGGAATCAGGACCACGGAGTCCAGCCCTAGCTCCGCCATGACCTGCTCATTTGGCTCTCGTAAGCCATGCCATCTCTCAGCACCCCGTTTCCAACCGCGAAGATGAGGAGTATGAATTCAATTGGCACTTTTAAGGGAAACACAAGCTGTGTGTCTAAGGGTAGGCAGATTGGTGAGCTGCAGGTAGCACACAGGACCTGTTGGAGAGGTATCTTGTGGCAGGAATACAAAGATGCGTGCCTATGCCCTCCGGACTGCCTTCTGTTTCACTCCCATCTCCCAGGGGGTGGCTTGGCCAGAGCCTCAACAGTACCCACCTCTTTTTCTTGAACACTAATAAAATCTTGTTTCTGCAAGATTGGGCCAATCTCTAAAGTAGTTTCTTCCCCTGTCCCCACCAATTACCTAGATCCATGGCTTTAGAAAAAAAGATAACTGAAAATGTTACTTTATCCGTCCATCCAACCATGGGAAAAGGAGTCCATAAAGAGTTCACCCAGGATCTGAGGAACTGGAAGAGCTTGCAGCCAGGCATGTAAACCAGGAGAGAGTGGTGTTCTGAAACCCAGGAGTGAGAGAGGTGGAAGAAGCTCAGCCATGCTAAATGAAGAAGGATGCAGAAGCTGAGCTTTTCTGGTCTGATGAGGTGCCCAGGCAGCTTCAAGAGGCCTTGGGGAGCTGAGCTTGCTGGCAGCGAGGTGCT
Source organism: Symphalangus syndactylus (assembly GCF_028878055.3). Lineage (NCBI taxonomy): Eukaryota > Metazoa > Chordata > Mammalia > Primates > Hylobatidae > Symphalangus > Symphalangus syndactylus. Next base: position 24,045,391 of record NC_072424.2, read on the forward strand.
GGAGGAAGCACCCACTGCAGAGAAGTGGATGACTCAGTGTGAGTGGCTGTAGGCATGCAGCAGGTCTGCCAACCAACAAATCTATAAACCCAACCACCCGAGGTCTGCCAGCCCTGACTGGCTACGAAGGCGCCTCTGTTGAGTTCCTGTTCACATGCAGTTGTAGTCTGTTTGGAGAGAGAAGACCCAGAAAAATGATCTTTATTTTCTGTTATCAAGCAAGAAATGAATCTTGACTAAAAATGTCACAGGATTGCAAGAATCCTTTCAACTTTTCAATCCTTTCAAGAAGTTCTTGGCACCTTGATGGAAGAGGAAGTCTTGACTGGGTCTGGGAGGGCATTCCAGAAGGGGAAGGCATTGCTCTGCTGATAAGGAAGTGCTTCCAGGCGTGAAGCAATGATTCCTCTCTGAGCTCCCCTGGTCTGGGGACTCTGAGGAATCCGTGGAGCTGCCAGTTCTGGTCCAGCTGCATTTCTGCTTGAGCCTCATCTGAGAAATGATGATCTTAGCAATCACAGGAAGAGTCAGCAAAAAAAAGAAGAAAAAAAGTCATCAAGGAAGTGAATCCAAGATCAAGACCTTGGCAATTGTCCAGGAACCAGAACAACTCAGCCAAATTTCAGCGAAACTGTGAGACTTACTCAGGATGATGTGGGGTTAGGACTGCCCGGTGAGAAAGGTCAGTGGAGCCCTGAAGAGAAGCAGATGGACAAGGAGCCCTTGCTGGGATACTGTGTCTCTGGCTCTGGGGCTGGCATCTCCCTGGGTTCCTGCATGTTGAATGTGAGGTCACAGGGTTGGGTTCAGTATTGACTCTAAGTTTCCAAACATCTCTGAAATAGTCTATACCCATGGGTTAGAAATCATGGTAGGAAATGGGAGGCAAAGGGCCTGCAGGTGAGCCAGGGAGTGTGAGATAAAGACAAGAGGGAAATGGTAGGAGCCAAAGACTGATTGAGGATGTGTCTGTTCACTGAGTGACAGAACCTCTGATTTTGATGGGACGATAACTGCAGAAATGGTCCTTTTGCTTCCTCCAGACCCGACAACTGGAGAAGTAACCCTGTTGGGAGTTTGAGAATCCTACCTGTTAGTTGGGTGTGTGATTCCAGGAGGAAAGTAAGAAAGGTGATGAGGGAGGATCCATTCTTGATCTCTTCCTGAGGGTGGAGGATGACATATCAGAATCTGGAGGGTGGGGGAATCGTTTGCAAAAGCGTCCAGTGTGCTTTCTGGAGTGGGAGAGGAAAAGGTGAGGCTGAGCTAGCGCCCACAGAGCCTCGAGAGGAGGATGCACCTTGTGCACAGTGAGTAGAAACCCATCAGGCTTGCTCATCAAACATCCTAGGGACCAAGGAGGGCCCAGGACACTCAGGCCATAGAAAGGAGGCCCGGGCTCTGGACCATGAGCCCCTGAACCACAGCGTGACGTGGGCAAGCACATTGGTTCTCAGTGTCACCAACGTCTGTATGAAAGCAGGGTCAGAATAGAGATGCCCTACATCTGCCACTTCCAAAACTGACTTTCTTGGGCTCTTTGATCTTCAATTATGTGGGTCTTTAGAAAGTCACCTTTTGTTCACTCTACTTCACAGGAATATAATAAGGAAATTTATAAAAATAAATGGCCCCTTTAGATAAACTAAATCTTTATAGGAATATTGACCAGAATAGACTAGAGGTGTTTTTCTAAGCTGAACACTTCCTAGAGGTGCAGCTAAAAGTAATCGTACTCACCCTGGTTTGTAGGCCTGTAACCCCTGACTTATGTAAGCCATGTCTGCAGAGACGTGGAGGTGAAGCCACCATGAGTCTGGAGAGGGGAACTGATGTGTCTTTCTTTTCCCTATTAAGTCACTGGCTATAGACTGGCACAGAGCCGAACTCAGAAGGACACCCAGGAGTTCTCCCTCTTAGAGCCTCCGCACCCTCCTCCTCTCCTCCTCATCCTCTCAGCCTTTGCTTGCTTTAAGCCAAACATTTATTGTTTCTAAAAATGCTGGAGTATTGCAAACATATTGGCTGAGAGGCTCGATCACCCTCGGTGAACACTTCCAGGTTTGAGATTCTGAGCCTCAGTTTCCTCAAATGTGAAACAATGAGAAGAATGGACCCCAGCCAGTGGTCCTCATTGCATAATATAAAAAGTTCTCATGTACCAACCACTCAGATCTAAGAAATGTTAACTTTAGGCCTCATTGACTTCAGAGTCTTGAAAAACAAATGAAGCCCACTCAGATGAGTATAATTTTTTTTAATGGAAAATAGCAAGTGTTGGTGGGGATGTGGAGAAATTGAAACTCTTGTACATTACAGGCAGGAATGTAAAATGGTGCAACCACTGTGGAAAACAGTTTGGTGGTTCCTCAAAAAGTTACGAATGAATTACCACGTGACTCAGCAACCCCACTCCTAGGTATATTCCTAAAAGAACTGAAAGCAAGGACTCAAATAGATATGTGTACACCAATGTTCATAACAGTATTATGCAAAATAGCCAAAAGTAGTAGCAACCCAAGTGTCCATTGACAAATAAGGGATAAATAAAATGTGGTATATACATACAATGGAATATTATTCATCCCTGAAAGAATGAAATTCTGATATATGCCACAACATGGATGAACCTTGAAGACATGCTAAGTGAAACAAGACAGACACAAAAGGACAAATACTGTATAATTCCACTTATATAAGGTGCCTAGAACATCAAATTCATAGAGATGGAAAGTAGAATAGTAGTTTCCAGGGGCTAGGGAGAGGGAGAATGGGGAGTTACTGTTTAATGGGGTAGAGTTTCAGTTTGGGGTGATGAAAAAGTTCTGGAGATGAATAGTGGTGATAGCTGCACAACAATTTAAATGTATTTAATGGCACTGAACTGTACGCTAAACATTATTAAGATAGTAAATTTTATGTATATTTAACCACAATAAGGAAAAAAAATTAATTCATCCCTTCAAGGCTTTGTTCAAAGGCCACCTCCTCCAGGAAGCCTTCCTCCTGCTTTATCCCAACCCATGCCCAACCAGACCTGATGTGCCCTTTAGTAATGATCTCTTTCACCAATTTGAACTAGCAAAGACATTTCATAGCTTTTATTTTCCTTTTCACAGAAACCCCAAGACGGATAAAAAATGGGACAGTCATTCATTTCTTCATTCAACAGGCATGACTGAGCACCTACTATGTGCCGGGTGCTATACCTAAACACAGCAGCAGGGGATTGACGCAATACACGAGAGCACTATGAGTAGGGGCAGACTGCCTGGAAGAGCCAGAGGGTAGGGCTATGCTGAGAAGGGGGTGAAGGCTTCTTGGGTCGGGGGACATCCTCAGAGGAGTGGCTTTTGAGCTGGCTGTGATAGAATGTGTAGGCATGACGCTGAGAATTGTTGCAGGAATGGCTTTTGACAATGCGTGATCACAAAAGAGTGCCTGGGTGAGAAGTCTGGTCAGAGACACTGCTTCAGTGGGACTGCCTTGTGCCCTGCCCACCTGTGGCCTTGGGCAAGTTACTCAAGGTCTCCATCTGTGAAATGGGGGGAATATCTGCTGCCCAGATCCCTGTGAGAATTAAACAGGATAAAGTCTGTAAAGCAACTGCCTTCTTGTGGGTACCCCCTCCTTCTTGTCTCAGCTGGAGAAGCCCCTGGTGTTTGAAGGAACATCTCTGCTGCTGAGAATTGGTTTAGGACAGTAGGTGATCCTGAAGCTCAGTTCTCTTCCTCTGGACACTTTTAGCCAACACACCCAGGGGGTCTAGAGCCCTCCCACCCCATCTGAGCTCAGTGGAAACACTCACTACCTGGATTGCAGGGCGGGGTTACTCAGTCTGCTCTGAGGACTGTCTGCATTGGAATGGACTGTTTCTGATCCTGTGGTCCGGGGTGGGGTCAATGGTAGCACCCCAGAGGATTGAGCATAAGCTAGGAACCAGATCATCTGATTCCTGAGGCCAAAAACCCAATGAATTTGAATCGGAATGTGAATGAGCCCTGTGTGGACATTGCAAAGCCACAAGGGGTTAAATTGCACCCAGGTTTTGGAGAGGGGGAGACAGTGCTGAGCTTCCAGAGGCCCAAGATTCCTATTGATGGTTGTAAGTGGTGGGGTTTTTTCTTTTTCTTTTTTTCCTTCAGTTTTGTTCTTGGAAAAGGCGATGAATTCCCATTTTAAATTCACTCTGCATACATTTCTGATTGATTTTTGTTTGTCTAGAGCCTCTGAGATTAGCCAAGTCTCCATCAATAAACTAGAGAGGATTTCGGGAAGAGGTAATTAAAAGGGCTGGGGCCAGTGAGGAAAGGGGGAGAGAGGACAGGCAAAATGGAGATATCGAGCTGTCCCCAGCCTGCAGGGAGGGGGCTGCGGTTACAGGAAATGTTCGGGGAGATGGCTATCAAAGGGTTTGCCGGGGTGAAACTGTCCAGTTGGAGCCCTGTGAAAGCCTGAACTAAGGGCCACAGTAAAGTCCAGGAAATTGGAGTCAGGAAACTTCATTTTTGAGTCCTAGTTTTAAAAGAGAGAATACTTTGAGACTTTGGTTGAGTCACCTAACTTCTTTGCTTCCTCATTTGTGAAACAGAGATCGCTCGATTTGCTCCTAGCCACCCTGGTGGGAGTCAACTCAAGCAAAACGGCTGCTGAGTGGGACCTCGTAACCTGGCCCTGCTGGCCCCAGTTGACAGCCAGGGCTGGGACCAGAGACTTGAGGCTTCCTTCGAGAGGAAGAGCTGCACCATCAGATTCACCCTGAGAATTTGAAAGGAAACTAGGACCCGTTGCTAATAGTCTCTTGACACCGGTAGAATAGAGGGTGGATGTCAGGCCGGGCCATTTGCAATATGAGGAAAGGAAGGGAAGGAGAAAGAGAACACAAAAAGGCAAGACACCCTCCGTCCTGCCTCACTTTCCAGGTCCAGCTTGCACGGAGGCCTGCGGAACGCTGTTCCCTCTCCTCTTATCCGTGAGACGTCAGCATTCTTGCCACAGCCTCTGACTTTTCTATTTCTTGAGCCCTCCTGAGCCAGGCCCACATGGAAGAGGGTGCTGATTTAAGGGGCTGAGCTCCAGGGCTCAGACCCAGAGTTCTAACTCCCCTGGGGGCACCATGGGCCTTTCACTTTCTCCCTTCAACTCCCCAACCTGCAGCCACTTCTGAGTGTGACGCTTTTCCTGCTCATTGTCCCCATCCCCACCCCCAAAGCAGCCCAGAAGAGCAGGACTTGTTTGCCCTCCTCATGCTCTGCAGTTCCTGGAGATACCTGGCACGCAGCAGGCCCCACCTCTGAGGGCTGCGTGATGCTGTTCACCGAACCACTCAAATTGCTGGAAACTGCAGAGTCGGCCTCAGCTCTTCTCTCTCACACTCTGCTCGGGCACAACTTCCAGAAGGTTGCTGCCATCAGTCCTCTCTTCCCCATCTGCTTTTCTATCACCCCATAGCTTCTCACCTGGTGGGTACAACTGCCTCCTGTGCTCCCTCTGCTCTCAGCCCCTGGGGGATCCCCAGGGCACCCACACTCTTCAGTGCCATCTAATCACCTCAGCTCAGCACTCTGGGCCCTGGAGCAGTGCTGCACCCACCTTTCCAGCCTCACTTGCTTCATTCCTGGCTTCTCCCTTTCTGCTGCAGCAACAGAGCTGTTTGACCCTGAAAGGGCTCATCTCCCTGCCTCTGTTCCCACTGTCCTTTCTGCCTGGAAAGCTGCACTCACTGTACCTTTCCTGTCACCTCACTAACTCGAACTCATCACACTCAGCCAGCTCATTGCACTCTTCAAATTCATGGAACTCAGTGCAGCCATTGCTGGTTCAGTGTCCTCTTGTGGGTTCCCAGAATCCCTCGTGTTTCTGTCTTATCAGAGCATCTACCTCACTGTGCTGTGTTGTTCACTTGTCTGTGTGCCCTGTGAGATGGTAGCAAAGAGCCTGGCACTTCCTATGAGTGCCAAGAAGTTTTGTGAATATTTGGGGCTGGCACGGTGGCTCACACATATAATCCAAGCGCTATGGGAGGCCGAGGTGGAAGGATCACTTGAGCCTAGGAGTTGGAGGCCCCATCTTTATAAATAATAAATTAATACCAACAGCAAAACTAGGCAAGTGTCATGGTATGTGCCTGTAGTCCTAGCTACCTGGGAGGCCGAGGTGGGAGGATTACTGAAGCCCAGGGGGGTTTTTTATTGTTGTTAGTTTGTAAACATTTTATTTCATTTTAATTTTTTATTTTTATTTATTTATTTATTTTTGAGACAGCTTTGCTCTGTTGCTCAGGCTAGAGTGCAGTGGCGTGGTCTCAGCTCACTGCAACCTCCAATTCCTGGGTTCAAGCAATTCTCATGCCTCAGCCTCCCAAGTAGCTGGGATTACAGGTGTGCACCACCATGCCCAGCTAATTTTTGTATTTTTAGTAGAGACTGGGTTTCACCATGTTGGCCAGGCTGGTCCCGAACTCCTGACCTCAGGTGATCTGCCCGCCTCGGCCTCCCAAAGTGCTGGCAAATACAGGCATGAGCCACCATGCCTGGCCTAAATATTTTATTTCATTTAACACAACACATTCCAGTTTTACCTTAAATATATTTTTAAAAATAGTTAATTTTCTAATTATTATTCTCTTTTTAAACTTTTATTTTAGATTCGGGGCAAATGTGCAAATTTGTTATATAGGTAAATTGTGTGTCATAGGGGTTTGGCGTGGAGATTATTTCATCACTCAGGTAATAAGCATAGTGCTCAATAGGTAATTTTTCAGTCCCCACTCTCCTCTCACCCTCCACCCTCAAGTAGGCTGTGGTGTCTGTTGTTCCCTTTTGTGTGTCCATGTGTACTCAGTATTTAGATCCCACTTAAAAGTAAGAACATGTGGTATTTGGTTATCTGTTCTTGCATTAGTTTGCTTATGAAAATGACCCCCAGCTCCATTCTTCCTTGCTGCAAAGGACATGGTCTTGTTCTTTTTTATGGCTGCACAGTATTCCATGGTATATATGCACCATATTTTGTTTATCCAGTCTACTGTTGATGACATTTAGGTTGATTCCATATCTTTGCTATTATGAGTAGTGCTGCAATAAACATACATGTGCATATGTCTTTATGGTAGAGCCATTTATATTCCTTTGGGTATATACCCAATAATGGGATTTCTGGGTTGAATGGTAGTGCTGTTTTAAGTTCTTTGAGAAATCACCAAACTACTTCTCACAATAGTTGAACTAATTTACATTTCCGCCAGCAGTGTATAAGCATTCCATTTTCTCTGCAACCTCGCCAGCATCTGTTTTTTTTTTGACTTTTTAATAATAGCCATTCTGACGGTATGGCATCTCATTGCAGTTTTGATTTGCTTTTCTGTAATGATCAGTGTGAAGCCCAGGAGTTTGAGGCTGCAGTGAACCAAGATGGTGCCACTGCACTCCAACCTAGGCAACAAAGACCTTGTCTCTAAAAAAATAAAAATTAAAATACACATTTGGAAGCAGACAGATCCGAGTTTAACACCTGCTCCGCTCTTTTCTAGCTGTGTGACTTTGAGCAAATTGCTTAACCTCTTTTTTTTTTTTCTTGAGACGTAGTCTCACACTGTCACCCAGGCTGGAGTGCAATGCGCGATCTCAGCTCACTGCAACCTCCACCTCCTGAGTTCAAACGATTCTCCTGCCTCAGCCTCCCAAGTAGCTGAGTTTACAGGTACCTGCCACCAAGCCCAGCTATTTTTTTTTTTTTTTTTTTTTTTAGTAGAGATGGGGTTTCACCATGTTGGCCAGGCTAGTCTCGAACTCCTGACTTCGTGATCTGCCCGCCTCAGCCTCCCAAAGTGCTGGGATTACAGGCGTGAACCACCGCGCCCAGCTGTAGCTTCTTCACCTCTATGAAAGAGATCATAGTAATACTCATGTCACAGGGATATCGGGGAAACTAAAGGCAGTGATGCACAGCCCTTAGCGCCGTGCCGGGCTTGTGGGGAGGGCTCCAGCCACATTAGGTGCTAGTATAACTAAGAAAAATATTTCTACATGCTGTTGGGAGGTCTCCAAACATCAAAACGAAATCTTCGATTCCAAGGAAGAATTAAGAAGTCTTTTAGAAAACCACCACTGCCAAATCTTCCTTAAGTGTTCCTTCAAGGAAGCTGGGGAACTCAAGAAACCAACCAGGCACCCAGCACAAACCGTGACTGAGATTTTAAAGTGAAAACTGAAAAGTTTAAAAGAACACATAGATCTCTGGGGGCAGGATGGAGAAGACTTGGTCGCATTAAGGGCCTGGAAGGACCGGTGGCAAAAGGTAAAGGATGGAAGTGTGGCACTTGTTGAATGGAGGCAGTGCAGGGTGGAGATTCAGAGCCATGGCCGAGCTTCCTTATGGAACCGGTGCCACCCCTCCAAGGTGGTCAGGTTTACTGGGCGCCCCGGAAACGGCACTCCCTGACTTGTGGTGTTGGCCCTGGAAATTCAGGTAGAAAGCAGCAAGCAGATGTTTTCACACACCCTAAAGTGTGCGCGATTGGCAGCGGCTGCCCAGAGAGGTTCCAAGAGAGTGGAAGCAATCCCCAAAGAACCCGGAGCAGGCTTGGTTGCCCGCCCCACTGCCCTCGTCGCCCCTCCAGGAAGGCCTAGGGCAAAAGCGCGCTGGCTCGGGAGTCAAGCGCGAGGAGCTCTAAGCCAGTCTCAACCTCCTAGCTTGGATCTCAGTCTCCTCCTCCAGGCATTGGGTTTGCAGCGGGCGGGGGCGGGGTGGGGAACAATCTTGGAGGCCCACCCAAGCCCGGCCTCCCGGAGCCTCCCCCAGAGTTTGGGAACGTCCCAGTCTCGTTCCCTCTCGACGCCCCCGGAGCCAAGACGTGAAGGGAGTGCCAAGGCGGTCGGGGGCGGCGAGCGGGGCCGTGGGTGCGCACCGACTCAAGCGCCGACTGTCAGCCTCGGCGGGCTGGAGTTCGCCGGCGCGGGGACAGGGGCGCTGGGGGCGCGCCCTGGCGGGGGCCGGTCCGAGGACCCGGGGCGCGGCGGCCCCGCCAGGAGGTCCGGCCGCGAGCGTGACCTCACGGGGAGGGGCCAGCGCGGCGGCCTGGGCGCTGAGCCGAGCGCCGGGAGAGCAGCGCCGAAGCCGAGCAGCGCCGAAGCCGAGCCGCGAGGAGCGTACTCCGTGGCCCCGATGGAGCGGTACAAAGGTGAGGGCGCGGGTTCCTCGCGCGGCGCACACCCACTGCCTTTCGCCCAGCAACGCGGAGGGCAGGGCTAGGACTGGTCTCGCCAGGACTCGGGATAAGCAGAGCCCGCTGCCCCCACCCAGCCCGGACCTGGGCCTAAGAGGGGCGACAGCGGCGCCGCGGACTGGGCGGGTGGGCTCCTAGGTGGCTGCCGCGGCCTGAGCCCTTTGATCCTCCCGGGAGCGGAAAGAGGGGGTCGTCAGTGGGGGGCGTGGCGGGGCTTCTCACCTGTTGCGGGAGAGAGGGCGCGCCCGGCATCCCACTCCACCCTCAGTCCCACCGCGCAAGAAAGATGCCTGGGGCCGAGGAAGCCCCGAAGAAGGTGGGAACCGTGCTGAGCTGCTGGGGGCAAAGGGGCGGGCTGTTGGGTCCTTTCTCTCGGGCGCCCGCCGGGCTAGGAGCTTCCTGCTCCCGGCAAAGCGCTTGGGCAGCGGAGTGGGCGCGCAGACCCTCCCCGGGCTAGGTCGGGCCTCCCCAAACGTCCTGCCGTTCGGGTCGTCGTTTCTGTCCAAGCCCTTCTCTGCTCCCCCACCCCAAGAAAGGAGGGATGCGAGGGTTGGGGGCCAAATGGAGTGCCCGGCAGGTGGAGCTCCTGGAGGCGTCCCGGTCCGAGGGCTTAGCTCAGTGCGCAGCTGGGCGAGCTTTGGGTTTGGCGGGGGGCCAGGATCTCCGCCAAACTCTGGTGGGCGGGCCGTCCCGGGTGCGCCGGACGCCCAGCTTAGCACCCGCACTCGGAGCCTCGGAGCTGGTCTACAAGTCTCGATTGCGGTTCTTTTGAAAAGGGAGTACAGGGAGTTGCCCCTTAAGAGGAACCCTGCGGGCGCTCTCTCCTCCCCCATCCCCCGGCAGACCCCTTCCCTTTGGAAAAGCCTCTTGCCTTTTCTTTTGCTGGACCGGTCTCCGCCAAACCTGCGGGAGGAAATGCTGCTTCTATATTTGTTTTCCCCTGGGAGAGAGTAATAAAAAGAGAACGCTCAGATTCCCAGGAATCTCACTGCCGGCGAGCTCTGATCCCTGAAACTGACATAAAGGGACCTGTTGGGACCGGCTTCCCTAACGTAGTCATGTCTTTCACTTTCCCATTGCTTTTTCTCATCTGGGTCGCCTGGTTACTGGTGAAGGCAAAAGATCCAAGTCCCAGACAGAGCTTCACATGTTCAGTAAGGGTCTTTGCCGACAGCAGGGAGCCGGCGGGGGGGACAGGGTTAAAGGAGTTGGCCACCTTTGATTTCTTTCTGTGAACCCTCCCTGGAGCTTCTCTCGCATTTGTAACCCGGTGGTTTTCTTCGTCTCAAATTCTACTGGGATCACGTCAGTTTTGTGCTTGAATGACTGAATGCGCGCTTATGCTGTCTCAGGCACTTGAGGAAGCCACAGTCCCGCTCCTTGTAACATGGCCGTTTGCACTCCCTCCCCCACTGGGGCCCCTCCGCCCTTTGGGAGGGACCCTCTCTGGGAATTCAGGCTTTGAGTTGAGCCTGACAGGAAGTGTTGGCCTCTGGGGTGCCTTCCAGCTCCCTGACTTGCAAAGCTGGGGTGTGTGTATGGGGGCGGGGGTGGTGTTAGTTGTAGGTTGCAAACTACTTTCTCAAATCAGCATATTAATCTCTGTAAATCAGGGCAAATCACATTTGGGGTCTTCTTTCCAAATGTCCAGTTATTCTCAGAAGGCTTTTGTATTAATAACTTTTGACTTGGCCCTTGACCTGATAAAAGTCTTCTTAGTTATCTTTCTCTCTCAGGAGCTTAAAATCCTCCCACCCTCGAAGAGGATCAGTTTTTGCCAACTGAAGGGAACTTAGTTTCCAGGTCAGGGTGCTTATGTTTTTGGTAACACATGTGTCTGCCTCATCATTTTGCAGTAAATCAGACACAGAGTGATAAGTGGGTAAACCTGAGAATTATCTAGGTTTCAGAGGCTAATCCAACTCAAATTCCAGTGTTTGAGTCATGAGAAAAATATTTTGTCTCGCTGGTGTCATGCTGCTAATAGGTTTACTACACCTTTCACTGAGGAATTTGGGGATCCCCCAGCCCCAGGATATAGAATTCCCCATTCTCCTGAGAGGCAGATAAGTTGTGCTTTGAACACCCTTTAAATGGAAAAGTTCGTCTGTGCAAAATACAAAATGAAGCCCATCTCTGATTAACCAGTGTAATTGACTAGAATCAGTAGTCTCCTCTTGCTTTTCAGAGCCTGGGGCCATCTACTTAAAGTTGAGACTGAATAGTTATTGGAATAACTAGGAATAGTAGTTTAAACAACAAAGTTAAATGGAAAAAGCAGGTTTATTTAGTTGGGCTCCTGGAGCCTGAGTAAAAATTGTAAAGAAAAATTCTTATTGTGTGTGACACTTTTTAAATGTGTTATTTAAATGCCTCTTCATTCTGTTTCTGTATTTCCAATTTTGAGCTCTCCCTCTCTCAGGTAGGTGGAAATGCCTCATGGCTGTCTTCAGAGTCTCAAAATGTTTTCTCTAATTTGCAAATCTGATAAAGCAGTTCATGTAGGAGAAATTGTCTTTCCATGTTCCTTAGCCTGCGTGTTATATATATTGTACATCCTCCAAAAATAGCCTATCATTTTCAGGCTCTGAGTGGATTTGCCATTGTCTTGTAGGATGTAAAGTGAGGTCTGGAGATGATGGGTGTTTGGAATATCACCCACGTGACATGCCTGATGCAGAGACACTTCCAGACTTTCTTCCCAGTCCCTTCCAAGATTTCTGCTAGATAGCCATGACTCACCCAAGCAAAAATAAGGGATCGGGGAGTATGTGGGAGTCCCTTCCTAGAGAGATGGCACTTTTATGAGAGTTGCCATAAATAGTGATGGTAAAGTGGCTATGTCTTGTATGTGAATCTCTTTGGCGTTGTATAAGCAGTAAGACTCTCACAAATGTCAGGATGTGGGGCCAAGTCCTACAGGGTGCTTTGAGAAGGTTCCCATCCTTATGTGTTTATATATTTATGACTCTCATAAGAGCATCCTTTTATCGCTGTGCATGAGCCCATTGGCTGAACTCACCCAATGTGGTCACGCATTCTGGTTCTGACTGCTCTCCCAGCTGGTGAGTGAGTCTGGGCCAAATGTGACTGACCTACTATCTGTGGATTGTGCTTGGAACATCCATGCCGAAGCTTCCTGAAATTGCATCATACTTGGATACAGATGGGCCTGGTTGAGATATTCAGCTTCAATTTAGATCACAGTAATTGGTTGAAAGTGTAATCGTTCTTTTTCTGTGGTTCTTTTGTTTCTGAATTTGATCATCCAGTCCCCCCACTTAGCTCTAGAGCGCTGGAGGCAGATATGAACTGCAAAGAGTCAATCCAGTAAAATAACTTCAAAGTTTGTATGGGAATCCTGAGATCTGTGGTCAGGGAAGGTCTGGAAAAGAAAAGCAAATTAAAAGAGATGGGCATGCTGCCTTCAGGAATCACCTGTATTTGTTATTTTTCAATGCCTACGAACTCAGATTTTTTTGTGTTGAAGTTCTATCTAAGGCAGTAGTTCTAAACCTTTGCTGTGCATGGAATCATCTGTGGAGCTTTCAAAAATATGGATGTCAAGGCCCCATCCAAGACATTCTGATTTAATTGGTCTAGGGTACAGCTTGGGCATTGTATTTTTTAAAGGTCTTCAGGTGATTCCAATGTGCAGCCAAAGTTGGGAACCAAATTTCCTCCAAAAACATGAAATGTCAAAAGAGCAAAAAAGATCAGTAATTTTATATACACTTTCCTCACCTGGAAAAGTAAAAGCAAGTGTGGGGTGAAAGGGGTGCCCCCCCCATACTCACATGATGTGCCTTAACCAAATCTTGTAATACCTGCAGATATCTACTGTAATCACCTTCAGCTATTAGAGGCTTTAAAAAGCTATGGGAACGTTGCTTAAAAACGATCTCAAATGTGGTGCTTAAAATTCTAAGCTCAGGGTTTGCTCCTTGTACTTGACCCTGAGCTCCCTGACTTTGAAGTTGCGTGGGAGCCCTGGATGATGTGGCAATGAAATGGTCTGAAACAGAAATACTGAGAGGTCGCTTTTGGTGCTGAAAGGCCAAGCAGAGTGGGGGAATTCTGCTTTGGGCCCTTCCTCTCTTCTGAAGGGGTGGGAGCCCTGGGAGCTGGGCTGCTTCCAGCACAATTAAAGGGCCAGGAAAGGCCAAGGAGCTTCAAAGCTGAGGAAGCTGTGCCAGTTTTCTTCCAATTCTCTTTAGTAACGGGAAATGTTTCTTTAAAGGCTTCTGTCATTCAGAGAAGGGAGACTTTCCTCAAGCCAAGGGAGGATGGCTTTTTCTGTCCAGAGCCCTGGCTGAGACATGAAGGCAGTCATGGTGCAATGAAGAAAGTAGCAGCTCAGGAACCTGGAGACCCACGGGCTTCATTTCCTTGGGCAAACTGCTGAGCTTTCCAGACCTCAGTTTCCCCATCTGGAAAACAACCTCCAGTGTTCGCAGTGTTCCTCTATCTGACTTTCCAATGGCTCTTCGATGCTAGTTGTTCTGTGCTCACTGAGGAATCTTTGGAGAGAGGATGTGTCTTGGGGAGGAGAGGGAAATGAGGGAGGGAATGTGGGTGGGTAGCCCAGCAAAGGTCAGTTTAGGATTGTGATTCTTATAAATAAAACCAATTTCCTGTTGAGAGCTGGAGAGTAGCAGACTTAGTGGGAAAGAGAATGTCATAGGCCATGTGAGGAATTCATTTCTCAAGGACTTTTGTGTGACCGTATCTCCAAAGATTGTTCATCCAGCCCAGAACCACCCTCTGCAACACGGAGCATTATTCACTCCCATTTGAGAGACAGGCCAACTGAGGCCTACGGAGATTAAGCAACAGTCCAGACAGTCAGAAATAGGATACAATAGCCCTGAGAACTGAGTCTCTACATGGTAGAATTCCTTTTCAAGGATTTATTTAGGAAAGAAGTGCTCAAAGCAATTTCAGATTCATTCCTTATCAGCGTCCCTTCAGCCAGAGAGGGACTAGCTGCTCGGTTAAACTCTCCTCAATCTTCAGGACCTAGCCCACATGTCTCTTCATCCAGGAAGCCTCCCCTGACTCCCACTGTGTACCCTCATTACTCTTGGGGTAGCCTCATGAATGCCTAGCACATCGCAGGTATGCAACAAATATTTGTGGAATTAGTGTCACATTTGTCTAATAATTGTACATGTCTTATGTTTGTTTCCCTGCCAGGCTGAACTCCTTCAAGACAGGGACTTTGTCTTTCCTTATGTCCCTCTCCAGCCCCTGGCACACTGCCAGCTGCAGAGTAGGTGTCTGGGACATGATTAGGGAATGGGGAAATGAACAAATTCCAGGCAAAGAGATCACATATTCTCCCGTGCTCTAGCTCTGGAGAACAGACCTGGTTCACAAAAAGAAATGAAGCAAAATCTCAAAGGCAGATTCCAGAAATGGAGATGAAAGCCTACAATGGCCACCCTTGGCTTTCCCGACTTGAGCCTTATTTCTGTCTGTTCCAGCACAGGGGTGTTGCTGTCTGGTGGTACAGAGAAGGATCCGGCAGGTTTCTGCGTGTGAGTATGAGCCTGTCTGTGCCCTCTGCAGCAGCTCACCTGGCCTCCAGGGCTCCTGAAGGCGCAGACCTGGCTCTGCCCATGCTCTGGGTGGATGGTTGAGGGAGATCAAGGAGCTGGGCACCGGCCTGGGCACTCAGGGGCTCGGGAGTCTAATCTGGCTTTTGCCACTAACTCGCTATGCGACCTTGGGCAAGTCAATTAATCTTTCTGAGCCTTGTTTCCTCATTGTATGAGTGAGGATAATGATTACTAATCTACCTTGCAGGCCACTTGGTGGAATAACTTGTAAGAGCTATTGGTAAAGACTTTGAGAAAGAGAATGTTAAATTAATGCAGGGGAGCAGATACCCTGAAACCTCTGGCATGTGGTTCTGATCCCACCAGTTCCTGCCTTTCCACAGTTCACTGGGGCTCTGCCCACTGTGTGCTTTTCAATGCTGTTGAGAGATATAAGTCGGGGCTTCTCACCCTCTAGGCATCCTAGCTTCTCAGAGATAGCATCTGTGTATTCTTCACGTCAGTGGGGAAAGAGATAGGCGAGGAATTGCTCATTCCTTATGTGTAGAGCTACATCCTAGCCCTGCCTGACTTTTCTCTGATGTCTCAGTCCATATAGGAGAGACCCTTAAATTCAAATAGTAGCTTTGAGCCCTTTCCTAATTTTCTATCACTTGACTCTCATATTCGCCCCAGTTAGTTTCAACAAACAAACTAACCACAAACTGCATTGAGCGGAGAGAAGGGACAATGTGTAGAAAAACAGGAGCCTGGCTCCCCCTGGACGCGTTGCACTGGAGTGATGCAAAAACACAGTGAGGCCAGGGAACATGGATCTCACATCTCTCAGGGGAGTCTGGTATTAGGGAGGAGTGGGGAGAGGCACCCATGCCAATAGAAGCCCTGTTCTGCTGTTTTCTAAGCAGACCCCTGAGTTCTCTTCTCACTTCCTGGAGCTCCTCCCAGGACTTCAAAGGCAGATACAGTCCTGATGGACCATGGTGAGCTTGTACGGAAGCTCAGCCCTAGCACACTGCAAATCAGCCTTCTGCTGGAGATTAAACCAAGAGAGGCTAGCCAGCTGTTAGCTCGGAGACAGCAACCACTGTGCACCAGGAAGAGTCCAAGCTGGGTGAATGTACGGTCCTACCCTTGGAGGTAGCTGTCCCAAATTGAATGACTAGCCTTCCCGGCTTGCTTGGGACTTTCCTGGTTTTACCACTGAAAGTCTGGTGTCCCAGGAAACCCCTTAGTCCTGGGCAAACTGAGATGGTGAGTTGCCCTATTACCGGACCTAAGCTTTAGTAAAAGCTTCTGAATCAAGAGTTTGATTTCTCCATAGCAAAGATGAGCTAGAACCAATTATTTTGTCTCTTTGACAAGAAAGTGAAAGTCCAAGGCTTAAAAACTGGCAGATCGTAACTTACCACTAATGATACACACCAGTATGCTAAGTGAAAGAAACATACTGCTTTCAAGATTCAAAAGCTTGCACACTGAATGATTCTATGTATATGACTTTCTGGAAAAGGTGGAACTATAGGGAAACAGATCAGTAGTTGCTAGGACTGGGACTGGGGGAAGGTGTGAGCCACAAAGGGTGTGAGGGAAATTTTTGGAATGATAGAGATGTTCAATAGCTTTATTTTGGTAGTGGTTACACAGCCATACATACTTGTCACAATTCAGAACTGTGTAGTTAAAAGGGCTTTTTTTTTCTGTGTGTAAATTAACCTCAATAAAGCTGACTTTTAAAAACACTCTAGCAGTTGTGATGCTGTGGTATAAGATGAAGGGTCAAGGTCAAGGTTGGGTATCATGGGTTGTAATTAGCAACTGAGTCTTGATGTGGGTGTGTCTGCAATGGTTCTGGAGGTGTATACAGCAGAAAAGGGTGAGAAATTTGGTACAAAACAAAAAGGCCAATGGCTCATGCCTGATGACATCCTAAATGCCAGACTTTTTCATTAGGCACAATCAGCGTCATAGTGGAAGCTCTCCCTTTGTTTAGAGAAAAGGCAAAAGCAGCTCCCCCAAAGGCCAGGCAGCCAACAAGCCCAGGAGGACCATGGAATATAAGAGCATTAGACTCAGGTTCCCACCCTGGGAACTCTGCTGCTACCCACACATGGATCTAATGTACTGGCTTTGGCAGCCTGTCTGCAAGTCTTTTTTTTCCACCAATAAAGTTATTGTATTAGAATTGAGTACTCAAGTCTGCAGGATAATTATTTCCTGGTTGACTTTTTGTTTTTGGCAGTCCTGCTTGTCTATGCTAGCTAGGATTGATTTTGAGGGGAAGAACCCATGATTTATCAAAATAACACCCCCAGTTGCATTTGATGTAAGGAATCAGTCCTCTTATTTCTAGACAGGGAGAAGCCTTTTGCTGCAAGGGCAGAATTACCAGTCATCGCTGCACCAGGCCAGCGGACAGGATGTGGAAGTCCCCAAGAAGGAAGAAGTATCACTCTGGTGATCCTAATGGAATCTGAAGATCTTGGTGGTTTCCTTTTTATTTATTTATTTGTTTTTTATCAAAGCCCATGTTGAATTTGCCTGTTCTTCACGTGAATTTTGTCTGGCTCTGTACCCTGGGGAGCTAGGTCTGTGTCTGCATCTCTATTAAGCACAGCTTGTTGGAAGGCTGTGGAACTTCCATCCGTGAGGACTACGTGGGCTGAGGTGATGTTCAACCATGAATTATACAGGAGTATTTCCCACATGCAACTCTTTTAAATCACAAACACATCCAAGCCACTAGTCACCCACAAAGGCAGGTCTCTTCCACCTGTTCCAGGGTTTTCTGGAAGAATTACAGACTCATAGCCAGTGCAGTCCTTAGTTCTAATTGTCTTAGCTTTGTTAGGGGAAAGCATTGATGTTAGAGAGGCAGGGAGTGTTTTTGTGCATATTTGAAGTGAAATTTTCCTGATGCAGGGTCAGGCCTGGCTTGTGGCTGGTCTACCTAAGAAGGGTCGGGTTTGGGGCAGCCCCAAGGCCCGCGTCTGGTTTGAGTGCAAGGGAGAAGCTGGGAGCTTATGAGTGGGGGATTCCAGATGTTTCCTTCCCTGGGCTGCACACCTCTGCCACAATCTCCCCTGGGCTGCCTGGGCACACTGGCATCTGTTTGGGTTTGGGGGACTGCCTTCTTGTTAGCCCAACAAGTGGGAATCCTGCCATTTCCTTCCATCCTCCACCCCCAGTTTTTTTCTCCCCCAGTTTTTATACAACAGGATTTATTCATGTTCACTGTATTCAAGTCCCCAGATGGGGGGAGAAAAAAAAGATTGTTGAATGAGCTTATTGTTTGGAGGTTTCACTGACTTCTTTTATTTAATACCCACAGTCCTAGAACATATTGAACTGATTTACTAAAATTCAAATGTGGTCCTTTGGAAGGAACTCTTCTAGGGTGCTTCGTGTCCCCGGTATCAGAGCTGGGACCTACTGGGTGGCAAGTTTGCTTGGGCCATCTTCATGGTCTTGGGTCTCCTTGGAGGCAAATATTCTGTTACCATCCTAGACTCCTTATCAGCTTACAATGGTCAACACCCTACCGCCCTTTGCATTGTCAGGACTTTTGCAGCACCCAATTCTAGCACATTCTTTGAATAAAGATGAACACCAACATTAGGTACTACAGTTAACAGAAGCCCCCTGTGGCTTCTGCTTGGCAGTTTCCTGTACACTTAGGGAGAATAAAGGGTGGTGAAGTGGCACCTACTGCTTGAATGCCCAGTGCAGGGCAGCTGGCCCTTGACTGACATGGCAGAGTTGGATCACATGTGTTTGGCGTGTTTTAGAGATGGGGTCCCTACCGTTGATGTTACCAGAATTGTGGCTGAGGATCATGGCATGCATGGTGGTCAAGCACGGTTTCTGTATGGCTGTGACACAGTTGTGCTGTGACAGTTCCAGATGTCTGGAGCCCCTGGAAGTCTCCTGAGAGAGCAAGGGCAGGTACTTGAGCTGGGTGAGACTCATGTCTCCCAGGAGTCGATGGAAGCTTGTCTCTGGTTCAAGTCAGTAATATCCCAGATGTTCTGAAAGTAGCCCGGGGCAAAGCAGGAAGGGTGGATCTCAAAACCACACGCACAAGTGTGAGTTATGGGTGCTTCAGGACGCCTCTTGGACGCACAGGCTCACACTGGCTCCTGCACCTGCGTCTCTTGCTTTCTCCCTCCGTCTCTCCCTCCCTCTCCTCTTCCCCTCTCTTTTGTTCCCCTCTTGACTTTCTCCCACTTTTCCACTCTGTTTCTTTCTACCACTTCCATTCAGGTCTCCAGGTCTCCTGGGTCTTGAGTCCAAAGAAGGGATTCCCACTGAGAACCTGAGGCCACAAAGACACAGAGGATAGTCAGACCCGCCCACTCTCTCCTGCTCCCCAGGCCTCTGGTGGTCTCAGGCTCTCATTTCAAATAACCGTGGCTTGAATTTCAGGCTTCCCCCAGGAGGGACTGGTGACCTCAGAGTCAGGGTGGGGAAACTGGGGCTTATTCTCAGTATCTTACTCCCTCCTAGAAGTGCAGGCCTCAATGGAATTTGTTCGCTGTGGCCCCTGCTGCTTCCTCAAGCCCTAAAAGGTGTCACTTCTCATGGCCTGCTGCAAAAAATGGCATCTTCCACAATCCTCAGGTCCAGAGCTACTTGCTAACCCTGGGACTTTGCCGGTGGTCCCCCCTGGCACAGTGCAGGTTAGTGTCACGGTGATTAGGGTCCCAGGAAGGGCACACTTACTCTCTTTCTGTGGGTCCTTAAACAGTGCTATGACTCGCTGACCACCAAGGGGTGGAATCAAAATTCCTGCTCTGTGAGGGCCTCCTCCCACCGCCATCCCAAGTCTCCTGGAACTGACTGTCAGAGGAGGGACTGGTGTCCTCCCAGGGGGAGCATGAGAACGTGTCCATTGTTTGGATAAAAGTTCCAAGCATGAAGGCTCAACGTTGACTGAAATAATTTTTTCCCATTGAGCTCCTTGCTTCTCAGCGGGCAAGCTCCCATCTCCCGCCCTTCTGAGTCTGGTTTGGTGTATGTAATTGTAAACAGCCCTGGCTGGCAGCAAATCTCCAAGAGTTACGGGATTCAGGTGTCGCTCCCAACTCACCACGCACTGGTTCCCTTGAGAGTGGAAAGGCTGTTTTGTTCTCAGAGGGAGAATTCAGGCTGTTGCTTTTGAGATCGGATCCTTCCAAAGCCTGACTCACTCTCCCATTCCACCCCCAACTTCCCTCCCTGCCCCCAGCCTCCAGGTCTCTACCCGTGACGAAAGAGGCTTCGGGGACTCTACTTCATGAATGAAGCCCTTAGCCTGTGGATTTTTGCTTTTCTGACCCAGAGGTAAGAGTGTGGATCACTGAGTGCTCTCAGGTATGCGGGGAGCCACGAGCATGTTTATTGTTGAGCGTAAGAGCAAACCAGCAGCCCGCATTCCCTGTGTGAGAACGGGCTCACCAATCAGGGCAAGAGTGTGGGCTCAGGTCAGTGTCAGCCTCGTTTCTTGGCTACAGCCTCAGCCCTGGTGCAGGTCATGGCAGTATGGGAGTGAAAGCCTCTTGTGCTAAGCAGGAAGCCTCAGGAGAGTGTTGGTGGCTTTGGGGCACTTAGTTACCTCCCTTTGCCTAGCCATAGAGTTGGGAATCATCTCAGAGTGAAAGTGATCCAAGGATTGTGTTGGAAAATGCCTTTGGTAGGTTCAGAGGATATGGGGTGCTCCTATCTTGGGGGCCTTCCTGCTTCCTCCTGTCCTTGCAGCCCTAAGCATTTACTTTCCGGGTATCAGGTATGATAGGGGCACATGCGTGTTGGGGGAAAGGAGATGTGGGATGACAATCAGCCCCTTTTTCTTAAAGTTTCTTAAAGCTATTTACCTAATGTCCTCAAAGCGTAAGACTTGTCCTACAAGATTTATTTTCCTGCCAAGGGAAGGTTGAGGCTGCTTGGAAGAGAGAAAGTGAGAGTGCAAAGGACCGTGTTCTATGGGAGTGGAGAGACTTCAGTTCCTTGCAGGCCTCCTCTGTGCTTTCAGGCTTGGCTGCCCTGTGTCTGTGTGTATAGATTTCTTCTCTGGTTGGAGAAAATAATAAAGGTGGTCACATAGCTTGCAGCAAATATTCTCCCCAAATGGCTTTAAAAAAAATTACCATTATGAGTGTGAAAATGGTTTAGATTTAGGAGGAAACAGCTGGCTGGCAGCGTTCCTGTTAAGTTCCTGGATAAGATTCTGCGGTGTCACTAATGACTTTATTTGGTATATTTCTGACACAAGCACCCTTGAGAGTTGGGGAATTCTGTGGTTGAGAACTGAGGTGAAGGAGGGAAAGTCCTAATTTCATTCAGGACAATCCAGACCTGTCCAATGGATATCTCTTATCCACCTTGATAGTCTAACTTGGATGCACACAAACCCTTTTTCTTTCTTTTTTTTTTTTTTTTTTTGAGACGGAGTCTTGCTCTGTCACCCAGGCTGGAGTGCAGTGGCCCGATCTCAGCTCACTGCAAGCTCTGCCTCCCGGGTTCACGCCATTCTCCTGCCTTAGCCTCTCCGAGTAGCTGGGACTACAGGCGCCCGCCACCACGCCCGGCTAATTTTTTTGTATTTTTGGTAGAGACGGGGTTTCACTATGGTCTCGATCTCCTGACCTCGTGATCCGCCCGCCTCAGCCTCCCAAAGTAAACCCTTTTTCTTTCTTTTTCCCTTTCTTTCTTTCAACAGGGTCTTGCTCTGTCACCCAGGCTGGAGTGTAGTGGCACTATCATGGCTCACTGCAGTCTCAAATTCCTGAGCTCAAGCCATCCTCTGACTCAGTCTCCTGAGCAGCTGGGACTACAGGTGCACACTACCACACCTGGCTAATTTATTTTTCATTTTTTTGTAGAGGCAGGGTCTTGCTATGTTGACTAGGCTGGTCTTGAACTCCTGACCTCAAGCGATCCTCCTGCCTCAGCCTCCCAAAGTGCTGGGATTACAAGTGTAAGCCCCTGTGCTCTTCTTTCTAGGATTCTGTCTATGGGTTTCTCTGAGACTTCAATACATTGCTATCCTAGCTAAGATAAGCCTAGATTTCCTGAGACCCCTGAACCAGGACCTGTCCTTGAGTGCAGGCGGCATCTAGGGCAGCTCACCAGTGGCTGTGGGGAGAGTAAGGAGCTGTGCTGTTCCTTGTACTGCTCTGGAGAAAGCCTGAGCCCCTTCTGTACCTGGCTCATTCCTATTCTTCCAGCCTCTGCAGCCATTCCTCACTTGGCTCTGTGCCACAGTCATGCTGGGCTCCTTGTAGCTCCCTAACTTGGGCTTTTCCATGTGCTGGTCCATTGGTTTGAAATGCTTCAGGGCTGCCTGGTAAGCATGTTTGTCAAGGCTCACTGGGCCTTGACACCTTGACCCTGGCCCCCACTGGATCCCTTAACCCTCACCTCATCTTTTACAACCCTCATGGCCATGGTCATTGTGTCTGTGCTATGGTTGATGGAAGTCTATATTTCTAGTAGGCTGTAAGCTCCTTAAGGGCCAAGGACAGTATTTTTGGTGTTCACGGCACTAATCTCACATGTGGTGTATTGTGAGTAGTCAAGAAACACAAATTGGTTGGGCCCAGTGGCTCACACCTGTAATCCCAGCACTTTGGGAGGCTGAGGCAGGTGGATCACCTAATGTCAGGAATTCGAGACCAGTCTGGCCAACATGGTGAAACCCCATCTCTACTAAAAATACAAAAATTAGCCAGACGTAGTGGCAGACACCTGTAATCCCAGCTACTTGGGAGGCTGAGGCAGGAGAATCGCTTGAATCCGGGAGGTAGAGGTTGCGGTGAACTGAGATCTCACTACTGCACTCCAGCCTGGGTGACAGAAAGAGACTCTGTCTAAAAAAAAAAAAAAAAGAAAGAAAAGAAAGAAACAGGAACTGAATGAGAAATGTTTGCTGTCCTCAGGTTTTCTTAGAGTTGGATTACATCAAAGTTAAGGGCTCTCTTCACTGAGTGACACCCTGGACAAAATTAATAGGCAGCTGGCAGAAAGGAGAGAGAGATTTACAGTGTCTAAAAGCTGTTCTACTAACATTTAGGATATACAAGGAACTCCTGCACATCAACCAGAAAAAGGCAGGAATGTACATAGAAAAGACAGTGAATCAAGGGTATGAACAGGAGTTTACAAGTCAAGGAAGCTGCCAAAAGGCTAACAAGTATCTGAAGAAATGCCTGGGCTCCTTTAGTCATCAGAGGCAAGTCAACCAAAACCACCACCCAGTAGACTGGCAGAAATGAGAAGGTGGCACAGTGCCACATTTTCCCAGGGATGCTGGGTTCAACCATCTTCATGCAGAGCTGAGGGAGTATAGGCTAGTACAGCCAGTCTGGAAGGTAGACTTTTTTTTTTTTTTTGAGACAGAGTCTCGCCCTGTTGTTCAGGCTGGAGTACAGTGGCATGATCTCGGGTCACTGCAACCTCTGCCTCCCAGGTTCAAGGGATTCTCCTGCCTCAGCCTCCTGAGTAGCTGGGATTACAGGTGTGTGCCACCATGCCTGGCTAACTTTCGTATTTTTAGTAGAGATGGGGTTTCACCATGTTGGTCAGGCTGGTCTTGAACTCCTGACCTCGTGATCTGCCCGCCTCAGCCTCCCAAAGTGCTGGGATTACAGGTGTGAGCCACCGCAGCCAGCAGATTTTTCTTAATTGCATTGAAGATTCACATACCATACGATCTAGCAATTCCCAAAGAAATGTCTGCATGGGTCCATAGGGGGCAGGATTGAGGATGATCTCTGCAGCATTATTTGTCATGGTGGAGAATGGGAAGCAGTCTAGGTGTCATTTGGGAGAGGGAACAGGTGAACTGACAGATACATGTCTTAGAGAATTATGTAGCAGTAGAAGTAATGGCTGAGATATACATCCAACGGCATAGATGAACCTTTAATACAGTGCTGATGGAAAGGTAGGAAGCAGAATAGGACGGTTGACAATAGCATTTGCAGTCATTCAAAATTCATGAAGCAGTCTACATTAAGCAAAACACATACAAACAAAAAGTGCATATTAGGAAGGTCATCATTGTTGCGGGAGGAGAATGGGTATGGGGAAGAAAAGGAAATTGCATGAGTTTGCTTGTAGCCTATTGTCACTGCCAGAAGTCTACAAATAATTCTGATTTGGAGCAGAATTTGACATAGTGAGAACAATACCAGAAGCTCAAGCGATGTGCTGTGAAAGGATAAGGAGGAGACTCCCCACCACCCCTCACCCTATGGAGGAGTCATGGAAAGGCCATTTTCCTTCATATTAATTTCTGGACTGTCCAAGAAGTTCTCATGAAGCTGTGATAACAGACTATCCCTACGTTTGACTCTAAAGCTTGCATTTGACTGCAAGGGCTGTAGCAGTGGTTAGCAGTCCACCATTGTCACAGAACAGGGGAGATGCGTGAATAAGCCTGGGGTGGTAGGGCTGGCTTTTCATAGCTGTGTATTTTTTCAGTCGCCTCCAGCCATTCTGAGTGCCTGAGCTCTTAGTCATCCTTGGGTTCACATCACTAAGTACAGGTCATGGCTGAGAGCCAGCGTCCAAATGTTTATCACACTGAGTAAAATGCAGTGGAATTAGATTTTTCTAGTACCTGATTGATTGGACACAAGATCACTAGACTCTGAGCTAGGGGGTTCATTCTGCTCCTCTTCACTCAGGAGATTCACTCAAAATCACTGTATCCAAGCATGATACACTCCCTCTCCCCGCTTCCCACCCTGCGTTGATCTGATCTGGACAGAGTTGGCCCCTGATCTTTTTTGTTCCATCATCTCTATTTCTACTTGAAATAATAGTTGCTTTCTTTTTAAAAAAATCCTTTTTTGAGATTCAAAGGTCCATGTAGAACAGATGACCAGAGTCCCTGTTTGCCTGGCATTGTGTCCTGCCTGGGCCCCAGAGGCAGGACCTGGTGCTGCCTGGGGTCTTGCAAGTGTGGGCAAGAGAAGAGCTAACCCTTTTGGATGTGTGCTCAGGGTGTGGGCAGCAACTCCAATTGCATTTAAAGCCAGTAACTAAAGCTTAAGTTTCCAGAACATAGAAATAACCCCTGAGGTTGGCTCTGGTGGTGTCACTGTTTTCCCAGCATTCTTTCTCATGCCCTGGCCGTTGTTTATTGTTGCCTCTTCCTTCTAGCTGTTCTTCATCCAACCTGTCCATCCTTTACTGACAGTGTTCAGTTTCTGCCCATGTCTCTGAACCTGCATTTCCAATTACTGGGTCCCTTGGAATATTGATATCTTAAGTGAGGGGACAACAGAAATCCTCATTTCTATTTTCTCAAGCTCAAGTATCAGCCCCAGGGTCCTTTCCAGTTCAAAGGATGTGTGATTTTGTAATGAATGTGCTGATGTCCTTAATTAGCCCCTTTAAATGGGAGAATATCCAGGTATTCACACAATGGACATTTTCTAAGCTTTACTTTGTGCCAAGCGTTGTCTCAGTGCAGTGGTAGGCCGGACGCAGTACTGACACTGACGAGGCCCCTGTCCTGATGGGGCTTGTGTTCTAGTGGAGGAAAGCAGACCACAAACATGTAAGCACCATTCTAGAACAGGTTAATTTCAGAGAGTAATGAGTCACGTGAAGAAAGAAAGCAGGGTGTTGTGGGAGTAACTTGGTGATGGTGGGGGGTGGTGTCCAACATTAGCCTGGGGGTGATGGAGAGTCTCTCTGGGGAGGTGACATTTGGGTTGAGACCTCAGGGAAGAGGAAGAGCCTGCCGTGGGGAGAACCAGGCCCAGGCAGTGGCAGGTGCGAAGGTTCTGAGGCCATCCCAAGCTAGAATGGGTGTGTGTGTGTGTGTGTGCGTGTGTGTTCATGAGGGCTGAGAGAGGCTTGTCATTGAGAGGGAATGTAGAGAGAGATGAGGTGGGAGAGCAGGATGGTGTGAGGGAGCTTTCATGCAGTGAAACTGAGCTTCCCTGCCACCCATCTGAGTGGCCACTGTCCCTTCCAAATGGGTAAAGTCACCGCCAGGTAGACCACCTTGGATCCATCTATTTTCCACAGGAAAAATTTGAGCATATCCTAAAATAATATCCTCCTTCATCTTTCTCCCAAGAGGTCAAGGTGCCACAAACCTATTGCAGTTGTCCACTTTTCACTGAAGGGGGCACTGTGGTGAGAGAGGGCATGAAGGATGCTCGTACTTACTGGGGGTAGGGGTAGGAAAATTGCCTGAGATCCCTGCATTGTGGTCCTGTGTCCTTCCCACCAGGTAAAGCCAAGGAAGGAAAGGAGCTTTTTGATCCCTGACCTACCCAGAGTCTTCCAAGTGCTTCCTTCCATGAGGCATGAATGCTTCATCCCCCACTGTTCAGACTGTCTGAGGTCTGTGTTTAGCTATAGGAAATAGAATACTGTTCGAAAGTTGCAGGGTGTGGCTTCGTGCAGATCGGGTTCATAACAGGCTTGGACATTGCAACCATGAGCAATTACTTACTCTTTCTGAACCTCAGTTTCTTTATCTGAAAGGGTTGATAGCTTCTTCCTTGGGGATTTGTAAGGTTGGAGTGAAATTTTGCACTTAGAGAGCTTGGCTATAGGTTCAGCACATGGTCAGAGCCCCGTAGTGCTAGCCGGTGGTGGTGAAACAAGGAATTGGGCTGAATGTGCCATGGGTCTGCCATGTTTATTTCTGATGCCTACAGCCTTTGCTTTCAGTAATGCTGCCATTAGGTTCTATGTGGGGCAGGGGAAGCTGAATCATGAAGGAGAGCTGTTTCCTGTTTCTGACCCCATCAGTGTGGAAAACTTATTAGTCTTTTATCACGTGAGCCTCAGTTTCCCCCATCTTTAATAATCACCACTTGCCTCACAATGCAGAATGCTGGGAAGATCAATGAAAAACTATGCATAAAAGTGTTTTGAAAACTGGAAATCACTGAACAGATGTGTAAGATGACTCCACCATTGCATCAGGAATTGCAATTCCAGGCTAAGGGAAGCCTGCAGTGCTACCATAGCTATTGCTAATTTGCTCCTGACTAATGATCAGTTCTAGAGTATTTATGGCCAGAAGGCAGACTCCTCTGGCCATGGAGACCCAGGGTTGGGTGGAATTGTGTTTGAGATTGGCTGATGAGATGAGCAATTAGATACAGGATCACTTGGACAGGGAAGTGAAGGCTCAATAAGGGATTCAGTCAGGCCAGTGAGGTTCATTCCAGTCCTGCAGGGAATGGACCCTTCCATGCCAGGGTGCCTGTCTGCAATGGGAGTGCCCTCATTTTGCAAAGTATGGAGGCCGGTAAGCCCTCTGCAGTCCCAGGACCGAGGCCCACATGGCCTGAGCACGAGTTGCAACTCTAGAAGGACATCTGCTGGGGGACGTGCTGTTGCTGGGTGTGCTTTGTTTGGTCACTCCCTGGCTGCTGATTCCTTAGCCTGGCCAGGAGGGCCTGCTGGGCCTAAGGAACCCCTGGGCCTCCTGGCAGCTGCTGTGGAGCAGGTGCAGTTCCGGCTGCTGCCTGGGTAGGGCAGAGCTGCTTGGGACACATTCATCTCACCTCTCCTAACTTCTAGCACCATCTCTGCCGGGGGAAGAGCCCCCACCTGTCAGCCCTGATTCTCTTCATCTTCCTTGCTTTGCAGCTGCTGCTGCCTTGTTGATATTAAGCAGGGCATCACAATCAAGAGCAGTTATTAAAAATAATAATGCTAGTACTTTTTTCTTTTTTGTTGTTTTTTTTTGGAGACGGGGTTTTGCTCTGTTGCCCAGTCTGGAGTGCAGTGGTGCCATCATAGCTCACTGCAGCCTTGACCTCCTGGGCTCAAGCGATCCTCCCACCTCGACTTCTTGAGTAGTTGGGACTACACGTGCATGCCACCATGCCCATTCCTTTTCCTTTTTTATTTCAAAAATGTTCCATCGTTTCCCTCATTTCCCCTCACAAATATCCCACTGAAGGTGTCAGAAGTCCTACAATAGACATTTTCTCCATGAGGTTACCGAGGGCCTGGGACCTTAACTTACCTGTCTCACAGCAACAGACTGGGAAGCTGTTACTACCAGATGGTGGGTTTTCAGACTCTCAGCCGAGTCTCGGCCTGGCTGCCCACATCTGGTATTGACCGCGCTGCCTGGCTTCTCGTTCTTTCCTTGGACATTTTCTACTCATTTTCTCAGTGAATCCTCAGGGACTCCTGAGAGGGGGGCTGGTGAGAACCTGAACTGTTCAACTCCCACCCTCCACCAGGTACCTGTAGCCTCCGTGGAGTGGCTGAACACCTGGAAGGGTTACAATAAGAAAAGCCTTTTAGAATCTTTCACTGACGTTCTTTGCATTGCTTTGCTCAGGGAGATGTCCCTTGGAATGCTGGAACTTGTTTGTCTGAGCTAGGCTGAGTTAAGAATGTTAATCAAAGGCTTCCCAAGGCTTTTCTGTCAGACACTTTCATTTTATTACAGGCTGGCAAATCACAATGGGGTGTGGGGGCAGGGAGGCAGGCATCCAGGGGTAATTGTCATTATCCTGATTCTGAGGATGGAAGACATTGAGGCTGGACACTGAGGCCAGAGGCAACCCCAGCAAAAGCCCACAGCCAACCTGGCAGCATCCAAACCCAGCTCTGTCTGACTCTCCGGCACATTCTGCTGCCTGGTCTAGCTTGATCAAGCTGGACATGACCTCCATCTTCAGATCGCTTCGACCCTGACCTGCAGCCATGTTTGGATCTGATGTTAACTGGGGCGTCAAGTCCTCCAGCTGCAGTCAAGTCATCTTGGTGCATTCCTTTAGGATGGGGAAGAAGGTGCCCCAGCATCACTCACAGCTGAGCTTGGGACTCTATGGCTATCTCTGAAGAGATCCCTGGCCTGATGAAATAGCCTCTCCTAAAACGGGGCTTCTCTGTGTGCCTGGCTTCCAGCCCTCCTGTCTCCATGTCCTGTCCCTGCTGGTCCAGCCAGGACTTTGTTCATGCTGTTCCTCATGACAGGGACCTGCTTCCATCCCTTCACCTTCCCGATCACACCCACCTTCACCGCCCCCCTGCCTCCTCCTGGAAGCCAGCCCTGGTTGATCACCTCTGGCCCCTGCTGCTTATACTTCATATGGGGCTCAGTCAGTGCTTCATGCCCCTGGCCTATGTGGGTCTCTGTTCCTGGTGTCTCTGTTTTACAGCTCCTAAAATGTGCTGCAGAGTGTCTGGCACACAGTTGGGCATCTGCTTTGTTCCTGATCATTCCCAGGAGGTTCTGTTGAGTTTCCCATCTGCCCCTCTCAACCAGGCCTGCAGCCTTTGGAAGTCCCCGCTGAGTGTGTGGGCCCTGCACTGCTGTGGGCACATGGAGGATCACAGGAGGTGAGGCGTGGTCCCTGGCCACAGGGCACAGCCCCCAGCAGGCCGTGGGCTAGGCTGTGGCTGTACCTCTCTCTGGAAGTAGGTGTTTAACCGGTGCTGCTGGGTTCCCCACGGGCCTTACGTACTATGTGATTAGTGGGATGGCCCTGGACTCTTGCTTGGCAAAGGAAGGTGAGTATTTTTCCTGTTTCTTAAAATTTGGAAGGAAAAATAAGTGAGGTTGTTCTCACTCGAAAAATAAATTTCACCCCAGGCAACGTTCAGCCACATGCCATTCGGGCCCAACAGCTGTCTCTCATTTGTTGGCAAATGTTCCCAGTGATGAATGTCCTCCATCCACGCTCACAGCAGCCCTAAATGGAGGCTTTGGACAAGTGTGGGGGGAACAATGGCCCTTCTCAGAAAGCCTGCAGCAGACGCTCCAGTGAAGTTGGTTCATCACTTGGAGCAGGGTGGGGACGACAGACAAGATGCCATTGATGAAGCAAGGAAGACCAAGCAGCCTCAGAGAGGGTGCAGCTGAAGACAGAGGCGGAGGCAAGGATGGGATTAATGGCTGCCAAGAAAGGTCCTGAATAATCAGAGTGAATGATGGTGCCTCTCACGTACTGTCTTCTGGAAGCTTCCTTATGGGATGATGGCTCCTCCTCTTGACATATTTGTAAAACCCTCTGCAGTTGTCACTGGATCATGGGGTTTGAGAGGGTCCAGTCCTATTAGGGCAGACCATGTTGTTGCATCCATTGTCATTGAATGGACAAGGGCACTGGGGCCAAGGGAGAAGCGCTAGGGGCAGGACCAGAAGGCGGGGCCTGCTTCATTCTTCCTGTGATGAGGTTGGAGGTGGGAGGGGAAGACTGAGAAGAAGAGAAGATGGACTGAGGGTTCAGGAAGAGAGAGGGAGAGCCTCTGTCAGCCTCCGGGCTACGCATTGGCAATCCCCACTTCCACCAAGCTCTGCTTCCGTTTGCCTCCCTGGTTATGTCTCCCCCAACTTTCCAGGGCAAAGAGAAAGGGTCAGATTTCCAAGTTGGTTGGACCTAGTGTGGTAAATCTAGTTTTCCTTTCTCCTCTTCTTTTTGTTGTTTTTGGTTTTCAGATGGAGTTATTTTAAATAATTTAAAATAGCATACACAACAGCTACACATTTCAAATTGCTATTTCACTCTGTAAGGACTTCAGTGTAGTAATTTTACATCTATATTTTTGTGGCAAAGTCATACATGCTTATTAGAAAATATGCATATGTGGCAGAAATTTGTAATATAGAATATGAAAATCCCTAGAATTCCACCCTCCATGATAATATCTGTCAGGGATGTGTTACACTCTCCAGATCTTTTTCTCATCTCTGCAATAATATAAAAGCTCCTTTCCTCTCTCTTTTCTTCTCCTTCTCTCCCTTCACCCTTCTTTTGTTCCCTCCCTTCCATCTTTCCTTCCCTTCCTCCTTTTCCTCCCCTCCTGTCCCTGTTTTTTGCCTGCTCCTTCTTTCCAACCCCTATGGTAAAAAGTTCTAAAAAGCAACAGAGCACAGCAAAATGGAAGCCCCTCATAGCCAGGTTCATTCACCTGCCCTTGCCAGAGGCAAACACTTCCCCAGATTTTATGTATCTTTCAAAACATCGTCCACATATAAGCAGCCATGTATGTACAACTTTTTTTCTTTCTCCCAAACAAAGCATACCACTGTTGATCTTTTTTTTCCTCTTTCATGGCTATATAGTAATTTATGTATTTATGGAGTACATGTGAGTGTTTGTTACATACATAGAAAGTGTAATGATCCAGTCAGGGTATCTGGGATATCCATCACCTGAAGTGGTTATCATTTTTATGTGTTGGTATCCTTTGAAGTCCTTTCTTCTAGTTACTTTGAAATACACATAATATTGCTGGGCTTGGTGGCTCATGCCTATAATCCCAGGACTTTGGGAGTCCAAGGCGAACGGATCACCTAAGGTCAGGAGTTTGAGACCAGCCTGACCAACATGGAGAGACCCCATCTCTACTAAAAATACAAAATTAACCAGGTGTGGTGGCAAATGCCTGTAATCCCAGCTACTAGGAATGCTGAGGCAGGAGAATCGCTTCAACCCAGGAGGTGGAGGTTGCAGTGAGCCAAGATCTTGCCATTGCACTCCAGCCTGGGCAACAAGAGCAAAACTCGGTCTCAAAAAAAAAATAAAAAGAAATATACATAATATCATTGCTAAATTGATAGAGTGCTATCAAACATTAGAACTTATTTCTTCTCTTAATGTATGTTTGAACTCATTAGCCAGCCTCTCTTCGTCCTTCCCGTTCTTCTACCCACCCTTCCTGACCGGTCCCTGATATCTGTCACTCTATTCTCCATGTCCATGTGATCAACTTTTTTAGCTCTCCCATGTAAGTGAGGGTGGACCTTCTTTCTTGAGTCAAGGCTGTTATCTTGAGCTCATTCCTGATAGATATGCTGCTGTGTTCTTCGTACTTCTGCTCTGTCTTTCCTTTATATGGCAAGCACCAGTTCATATAATCACTGGGCATTTACATTTTCCCCCAATCCTTTGCCATGACAAACAACACGTCCATGAATTGCCTTGCATGTAGGTTATTTCAGACACATAAAAAATATCTGTAGCATAAAATCTCAGAATAGAATTGCTGGATTGAAGGATATGTGTGCTTACAATTTGCAAAGATGTTACCAAATTGCTTTCTGGGGAGGCTGTGTCCTTTTTCATTCTCATCAGCAAAATGTCTTGTTTGTTTCCCCAAACCTTCATCAACAAAATGGTATCAAACTTAGTCATCTTTGCTCCAGAGAAGGGGCAAAGCTATCTCTTTATGGGATCTCTTCCTGATAATTTATACTTTTTTTATGAGTGAAATGGAACATCTTTCCATATGTTGAAGAGCTGTGTGTGTGTGTGTGTGTGTGTGTGTACACTCTCTTCATATGCATTATCCTTTTTTGTTGTTGTTGGATTGTTGGTCTTTTAATTTTTTAGGAGTTTTTTATGTGTAAAGGAAATTAACCCTTTAAGTATGAGTTGCAAAGATTTCTCCAGTTTCTTATCCTTTGACTTGTTTTATATTTATTTTTCTGAAATAGGATTTTTTAAAAATTATTTTGTGGTCAAATTTATTTCCTTTTATGGCTCTGGGTTTTGCTTATACTTAGAAAGTCTTTCCCTAGAATTATACTTTAAAAAATCTCCTGTGTTTTCTTTGTGTTTTTAAAAAACAGCTTTATTGAGGAATTATTCACATACCATACAATTCGCCCATTTAAAGTGTACAATTTGATGGCTTTTGGTATATTCACGGACATGGGCCACCATCATCACAGTTAATTTCAGAACATTTTTGTCATCTCAAAAAGAAACCTTGTACCTTTTAGTGATCACCCCTTCATCCTTACATCCTCCTCTCCTCATCTCCATCCCTAAACAATTCTACTAATCTACTTTCTGTTCCTACAGATTTCCCTATTCTGAACTTTCTTTTGAATGGAATCATATACTATGTAGACTCTTGTGACAGAGTTCTTTGACTTGGCATAATGTTTTCAAGGTTCAATCCAAGTTGAAGCCTGTATCAGTATTTCATTGCTTTTCATGGCTTAATAATATTCCATTGTATGGCTATAACACCTCTTGTTTATCCGTTTGAGCACTGATGGAAATGCGAGTTGTTTCCACTTTTTAGCTATTGTGAATAATGCTGCTACGCTGCTGTAACCATTCATGTACAAGTTTTTGAATGGACATATGCTTTCATTTT
Source organism: Symphalangus syndactylus (assembly GCF_028878055.3). Taxonomy (NCBI): domain Eukaryota; kingdom Metazoa; phylum Chordata; class Mammalia; order Primates; family Hylobatidae; genus Symphalangus; species Symphalangus syndactylus. Next base: position 24,078,265 of record NC_072424.2, read on the forward strand.
TCTTGGGTGTGAAATAAACACACACGCATATACATACACACACACCTAAGAGCGAAATTGTTGGGTCATGTGGTAATCTATGTTTCATCATTTGGGAAACTGACAGACTGTTTTCTAAAGCAGCTGCACCATTTTACATACCCACTAGCTGTGTTCTCTTCCATATTTTTGTAATCTTATATTTCATGTTTAAAACTTTTGAACCATCTAAAATTCTTCCTAATGTATGATACAAGGGTCCAAATTTGTATTTTTCCAGATGGCTACCCCATTGTAGTAATGTCTTCTCAATGTCTTTATTATAAATGAGATCACTGTCCACATTAGGGTCTATTCTGTATAATCTAGCCTTTTCCATTGATCTCTCTGTCCATTCATGTGCTGTGGATGTACTGCTTTAATTATTGTAGCTTTATGATATGTTCCCTCATTCTTACTTTTGAAAAACACACTCATCATAAGCATTTATTAGACCTTTATATATAGTGCAGGGGTAGAGACTGTGTAAATCAAACCCAACATTGTTCCTGCTGCCTAGAAGCTTGTAATGAATAAAAGCTAGTTCTGCTCCCATGACCTCTGACAAATGCATTATATAAATTGCCCTATTTAATCCTTACAAGTCTATGAGGAAAGGTAGAGTTTTTCATTCCTAGTTTAAATACAAGGAAACTCAGGCTTTGAGACAAATCTGGAGACAGAAACCTACAGTACTGCTTTTCAAAAAGCAACTGCCTCAGGTGTTCTTGTGCACCTTGTCAAGAGAGGAACAGTCCAGGGAAGTGTGGTGGAAAATTCCATGTAATGTGTTCACTGGAGCCATTGGCTTTCTCATGGTAGAAGGACTGCGGTGAGTGAGTCTTGTGAGGACAGCTCCACATCTTGGAATGAAAGCCTCTCGGACATAAATATGGTCATCACCCAGTGCTAAATTGCCATTGAGAACCTAGATAGTAAGGAAGTGAGGGTTTAACTTTGGCTATATTCTCTTCTCAGATTGTGTAACTCAAGATCCCTGGCAGGGATGGAGTTTGAGGTTCCCTCGCCCCTGCTGCCTCGCAAAGGGATAGCAAAAGTATTTGCCACATAAAACATACAAAGCCCCATAAAGTCCCAACCAATGAAATCATCATCTCTTCCCAGGCAGACCAAGTCTTTGACCTTGGCCAGTTTCCACTTTCTGGGAGTTGTAAGGCAAGGAAACTGATTCACTCAAGGAAAAGACCTGCTTAACTTTCATATCCTCAGACTTATCAAACACTTGGGGTTTGGGGGTTATGGGATTAGTACAGCATCATATCACTGCCCTGGAAGTGTTCATGTGTAAGAATGTGAGGTAAAACCATGCGGAACATAAAACCTCAAAAGGATTTTGCCTGGAACTAGCAATAAACATGCAATCCAAGTTGTCTTAATATTTCAAAACTTCCTCTAAAGGAAAAAAACGTTCATCTGTCTGTCTTCTTCCTCCCTCTCTCTATCATTCCTCAAGACCGTTTGTTTTATGGGATGCATTTTTCCGAAGTTTTAACTATTCCATCTGGTGGTGGGTGACTCATTCTTTATTATTATTATTTTTTATCATGGGAAAATAGTATATTTAGTCCAGGTCAGTGTGACCTGGTTTTGAAGAGCCCAATTTTGCTGACTTTGTTTTAGATATCACTGTGGTGGAGGAGCTGGGTAGGTAGTCACTTCTTTATTTGGTGCATAGCCTGGAACAGGGCAGGTGTTATGGTTGACAGGTCTGGGGCTCTCTGGTCCAGACTCCCTCAGTGATGGCCAGTGATGATCAGGTTATTCCTTTTTTTTTTTTTTTTGAGACAGAGTCTCACTCTGTCATCCAGGCTGGAGTGCAGTGGTACGATCGTGGCTCACCAAAACCTCCGCCTCCCGGGCTCAACCAATTCTCATGCCTCAGCCTCCTGAGTAGCTGGGATTACAGGCACCCAGCACCACACCTGGCTATTTTTTTGTATTTTTAGTAGGGACGGAGTTTCACCATATTGGCCAGGTTGGTTTTGAACTCCTGACCTCAGGCAATCTGCCCGCCTTGGCCTCCCAAAGTACTGGGATTACAGGCATGAGCTGCCGTGCCTGTTATCGTCGGAAAATAGTATATTTAGTCCAGATCAGAGTGACCTGGTTTTGAAGATCCCAGTGTTGTTGACTTTGTCTTAGACATCACTGTGGTGGAGGAGCTGGATAGGTAGTCACTTCTCTATCTGGTGCATGGCCTGGAACAAGCTTCTTTCTCCATGGGTTCTCTCTGGAAATTTCTTGGACTGTCTTAGGGAGCTGGAAGATGGGGAGCCATTGCTTCTCCTCCTTTAGGCCATTTTCTTGGCTTTGGTATTTTGAGGGACAGCTAATTTAATTTCAGTCACTATCTTAGATTTAGAGGTGCACTGAAAATCTGGAAGAAGCGAGATACCACTGCAGAAGGAGCAAGACTCCATTGCTTGAGGGAGACAGACCATTTCTCGCATAGAAATTATAGTCCACTATACTAGAAGACACTCATTTATGTTCTAAATCTCTTGGCCTCTGAGGATATAATGAGGACAATGGCAATATTTTAAACATTTGCCCATGGAAAGTGTATCAGCTCATCCTGGAAGGGGCTCTGATTTTGGTGTGTCTTCCACCTTTTCTGGATTCCATCCAGGCATTTACAAGTGTGTCAGCTGGAAAGAGCTAATAGAATAATAAGGTATAGGTATAAGCTTCAGTAGGATGACACAGTTTTGCCCCTGATTGACTGAAAATTCCCAGTCAATTTCTTGTGTCAATACAGAGCTAATGCTTATTTTAGAAACATGCTTAGCATTGAAGCGGGAAAGAATTGTAAGCAGCTGTCTTGAGAATTCCGTGAATAAGGTAAAGAAGAATCCTTCTTCAGGTTCTTCCAAGCAGAGCAATCCACTTGCAGGTGGCAGAACACCTGGTGATTGGTACCCTCATTCTGAAGGTCTTTTCCCTTAACATGGGTTCTGTTTTTGCTGTGGCAGCCCTCCTTGCCTGGGAGCCTTTACGGCAAATAGCGACACAGCCTACTGTAGGGGTGGCACCAGTGAAGACCCAGAAAAACCATGATACAGTTTCTTGGGAAGTACTCCTGAGAAGTGTAGAAAACACATCTGAGCTCTCTGTAGAATCCCTCCGACATATGGAGGACTTCAGTCTCCCTCGGAAATGAACCACCTATGTGATGCTCTCTCCTTAAGCCTCTCAGGCCAACAGGTCCTCCTTCCTCTGTGCTTCTCAGCACTTGGTTCACAGATATCTTGCCGAGTTGAAATTAAGGCATTTGAGGGCAGAAATGCATCTTGCTCATTTTTGTGTCTTGAAGTATGACAGCTCAATAAATAATTATTGAATAAACCCCATCATCACACTGGGGAAGTTGTATAACCACTCTATACCATTGACTGCTATTTTGCCAAGACCTTGGTTCCATAAGCAACATTGACCACTGATGCCTAAGTTATGCTCCCTTGATTAAGTACATATGGCATATGGTACAGTGTCTGTGATACAGCAATCAGTCAACAAATGTTTGTGTCCTTCCAATCCACCACCCCACCACACCTTGATGGATACGGTGGTGACTTCTTTCCAAGAAGTACCTCACTGTCCTTGATCAGACTTGACCCAGAGTCATCTAGTTTACAAATCATGCTTTGAGCCACATTTGATTCTTGCCTTGGAACTGGCCTCTCTGAAGGGTCTTAAGGCAGAATATCTCTACTAGGCTTTCCAGATACTCTGGTAAAACATTCCTTCTGCTACACTTGTGTGATAACTCTTTGTGTGCTGCGTTAGATGGAGTTCATAGTATCTCATATTTGGTTGTTCAGAAGTGTTCTTTGACTTGGGAAGTCTGGGACTAGGAAGGAGATGGGTGAGTGTGAATTAGTAAACCATGGACCAAAGGAGATGTTTCACATGTATTATGACCTTGTCTTGTACAATGCCCCCAGTGATATTTGAAAACACCAAGGTGAGTGCCCTTCACCTTCCCTGTGCTGGGTCAGCAGGTGAGGGATATGCCAAGCCCAGTCTCCTGGGGTCTCTACTCCATCTTGCTCCTATCCCTCCTAGCTCATGGCTCTGTGGGTGGTGACTTCTAGGGAGGCCCAAAAGCTGCAGTGGTTTCTCAGTCTCTAGCTGATTCTGTTTGGGTGGTCTATTATTCTTCCCATGTTTCTCTATTCTTAAGTCTTCAGTATTTCTATCCCTTGGATAGTGTTGAAATTGTGAGTGTTTTTAACTGAGTGTCGACAGTTCTGGATGTAACAAGTTCAGCAACTGCATTATCAGGGTCTGAATTGGCAGTGTTGTTTCAGCCCCTGTGATCATTTCAAAATGCTCTTCCTTGTGGCTTTTGAGTTAGGTAATTGCTGGAATTCTCCTCCAAGTGGAGCAGTGATTGTAGATTCTTTTGAGTTAGGTAATTGCTGGAATTCTCCTCCAATGGGAGCAGTGATTCTTCTGAGTAAGAGAAGCTGAATAGGCTCTACCCCATGTTAAAACAAATGTGCATTTATAGGATCCAATCCAGACTGTCTATATGCTAGTCAGATGCTACTTTAGTAGAATCATCAGCATCACGGTCTAGTTCTCTTAATTGGCATTGATTCCCTCTCTTCCCCACTAAATTGGAAGTCCTTAAGTGTAGATGACATTTCATACTGATTTGTATTGCATTTGCCACCCCTGTTCCACCTCCACTGGATCCAAGCACAAGGTCTGGTCATAGTTAATGCTCCACATATATTGATTTATTTCACAAGTCAAAGTGTTTATGCAGCAATGAATAAACATATTTCTTCCCCTGGAAGATCTCACAGTCTCTCCAACAAGGTTTAGTGTGTGCAGTTCCTTTAAGGGGGTGGTTTTTTGGCAGAGGTAGAAGGAAACTGTACAACTGGTCATGTAATATTTTCTTGTCCCAGATTCCATTTAAAATTTTTATATTTGTTCCTAATTAGACTCTTAGAGGACTGGAGTATGAAATTAGAAAATTGAAGTCACTTTTCTGGTTTTTGTTTTTTGGTATTTTTTGTTTTGAGACAGGGTCTCACTCTGTCTCCCAGGCTGGAATGCAGTGGTGTGATTATAGCTCACTGCGGCCTCTGTCTCCTGGGCTCAAGTGATCCTTCTGCCTCAGCCTCCCGTGTAGCTGGGACTATGCCTGGCTAATTTTTCAAAATTTTTACTAGAGACAAGATCTTGCTATATTGCCCAGGCTGGTCTGGAACTCCTGAACTCAAGCAATCCTTTCCCTCCTCATCCTTCAAAAATGCTGGAATTACAGGTGTGAGCTCTGATGCCTAGCCACTTTTTCTTTTTGTCTTAGGGCATGAGTTGGAAAACTACCTCAGCAAATGGCCTTCAAGCTAAGAATGATTTTTACGAATAAACGTTTGCAATTGATTTAATGACAGGAAGTGCTAATGTTGAACCCCAGTTAAGCAAAATGTTACCCCCACTAAAACAAATTTCCACTCCCATTGGTAGATCTGTATTCCAAAGCATTGGAATAAAGTATTATTATTATATTTTGAATTTTGTCAATAAAAAGTTTGTGGACATTTGTATTCTCTCTGGCTATAGTAGGAGTACCTGCATAATAACCTTGATTTTGACTGTTGGCCTGCTCTGCAATTGGGGCTGGCAAGCTTTCCTGTAATGAGCAGATAGGAAATATTCTAGAATTTGTGGTCATATATTCTGTGTTGCAATGACTCAATTCTGGCATTGTAGCCTGGAAGTAGCCACTGATGCTATGTAAACAAAAGTGCATGGCTGTGTTCCAATAAATATCTATGGATGCCAAAGTTGAAATTTCATATAATTTTCATGCGTCATGAAATATTATCCTTCTTTTGATTTTCCCCAGTCATTTAAAAATATAAAAGCCATTTGTATGGCTTGAGGGCCATATAAAAACAGGTGTTGAGTCTGATTTAGGTATATAGTTCACTGACCCCTGTTCTAGAGGATCAGGCAGTAGCCCCGAGTAATGCCTGACCTGACCAGGTTAGCTCAGACACTCTAGTGAACCTGGAAGAATATGCAGGTTATGTCTGGTCTAATGACAAACTCCCTTCTCACCAAAGCCATGCCCCTGTTCCATGGCCCTAAGGGACCTAAACCACCTCTCTGCCCACCCCCACCCCCTCCCTCCCTCTGCCCCCATCCTCCATTCCTTCCCATCCCACACGCCTAGCTCTCTAAAATCTGTCTAGGAAACAGTTTCTTCAGGATGCAGCATCAGCGCTGGGCCCCTTCCAGCTCTTAGTTGGAAGCTCTTTCCAAGGATGGAGAAGCTGAAACAGCTGCATTTTTTTTTCTTCTTCTAGAATCATCCAGTGAGGGGGTGAGTTCAGGACTCTGGCAGCTCCTGTGTAAATGCTGAGCAACTAAAGACAGCACAAATCCGGAGCAAACGCTGCTACTCCCAAACCAGGGAGAATGGCTCATCAAAGCCAGCGCTCCAAGCATCTGCGTTTATTTTGAGGCCAGGGCTGGGGAAGGGGAGTCTCTCTCGCTCAGCTGGGTGTCCATGAAGAGGCTCCAGGGCAGGATCACATCTGCGGCTCCTTCAATGAGACCACTGTCCTGATTGTCAGCCCTGTTGCCCCTGGCATTATGGTTCTGTGCCAGAGGTTTAGCCAGCTGTGCTGTTTGTCTCACGAAGAAAGTTTCCAGAAACACTTTTTCCCTTTCTGCTTGAATGACCAAGTTTCAGAAAAATCCAATGATAATGTGCAGGCGTTTCAAATCTGTAATTTTAGCTGGGATGTTTGGGGTTGCGTTGCCTGGGAGATTTAAGGGGTGAACATGTTAAAGTCTATGAAATAACAGACAAAATATCCTCCCAAGCCCAGAATGCTGAAGCAACAGAGGAGGAGTGAGAATGAGCTGGGCTCGCAGAGTTTATAGGAGATGGTTTTAGCTTATGGGGCTGTGTGTTGTCACTCTTTGATATGACACAGAAGGTCCATGAAGGCAGGGGCTCTATTTTTTGTATCCTGTACATATCTTAGGAAGGGGTGGTCTTGGGACTTCGCTGCATCCCAACCAGCATCTTCTGTCTACTGTGGACCTAGGCTGTGCTGATTGTATGGGCAGAGAAGGGTCAAGATTATCTTGCTACTTGGGGGATAAGGGGTTGGCAGGTAACTATGGTGACAAAGGCCTGGAGACTTCAAGAGGGAGACAAGGGAGCAGAGATGAGCTCTGGGGGCGTGGCCTTGATCTTCTCTCTGCTGGCCACCAAGTGAATGTCTCAGTGTCCTCCTTTTGGGGAAGCCTGTGGTCAGGGGACTTTGAAGTGCTAGGATTGAAAGATTTTTTTGTTTTGTTTTGTTGTTTTTTTTTTTTGTCATTGGTGGTGGTGTTTGAGATGGAGTCTGTCTCTGTCACCCAGGCTGGAATGCAATAGCACAATCCCCGCTCACTGCAACCTCCACCTCCTGGGTTCAAGTGATTCTCCTGCCTCAGCCTCCCAAGTAGCTGGGATTACAGGCGTGCACCACCACGCCCAGCTAATTTTTGTATTTTTAGTAGAGACAGGTTTCGCCTTTTTGCCAGGCTGGTCTTGAACGCCTGACCTCAGGTGATCTGCCCACCTCAGCCTCCCAAAGTGCTGAGATTACAGGCGTGAGCTACTGCACTCAGCCAAAAGTTTAAAAAAGTGGAGAGGAAGGGATTTTCCTCGTTGACATGCATTTCCTGTAATGCAAATTTTGCAAAATAAGAATTATGTAGGAATTTTAAAAATTTGAGACAGGGTCTCACTGCCACACAGGCAGGAGTGCAGCGGCATGATCGTGGCTCACTGTAGCCTTGACTTCCTGGGCTCAAGCGATCTTCCCACCTCAGCCTCCTGAGTAGCTGGGACCACAGGTGCATGGTACCAAGTCTGGCTAATTTTAAAACTTTTTATAGAGTCAGGGTCTCACCTTGTTGCCCGGGATGGAATTATGTAGTATTTTATGAAGAAAAGGATATATTTTGAAACAGACATTGCATCCATTCAATGGAATACCATGTAGCTGGTAAAAGGAATGGGGCACAGCTGTCTGTTGCCTCCAAGGCACATTAGCAAGGGAAAATAGCAAGGTACAGGATGCTAGAATAGTGTGAGCTTACTTGTATAAAATAACTTTATCTGTATTTTTCTATGACTATTTTATATAGAGAATATTATGCATAGGAAATTCCTGGAAGGATGCACAGTTTATTGATAGTCATTGCCAGGAAGGGGCTGATGCTGGGAGGGTTTTAAGATGGGGGAAATTTTCATTGCATATGTTTTAACTGTTCCTTTATATATGTACATATATATGCATATAAATATGTATACATATATGTGTATATATATTATATATGTATATATAAATATGTTTTCATCATATGCATACACTCCATTTTTCCAATAAAAGCTTAATAAAAATAGAAGGAAATATAAAAAAGAAGTCATTGAGAAGGTATTTGGCATCATGGAAGCTTCCGGAGCTGGCTACCCTTGGCCTGTTCTGGACATTGAGATATGGAGAATGAAGCAAAAGACAATACTGGGTCATTTCACGGGTGGCAAACCCTGCCCCTCCCACCCGGCCCAGCCCTGTGCAGCTTCCCTTATCTGAGCCATAAATTCTCAGACACACAATGGCAAGTCAGCCCAAGGCTGGGCTTGGTGTTTACAGAGGGAAAATCTGGGAACTGTTGGAATGAAGAATGGCATCCCAAGCTCCTGGCTAGAAGTAGGGGCTCCCAGGGCATCCCCAGAGACCAAGGGACTGGACCAGCAGTGGTCAATCTGGGGTTAACCTCTCCAGCTATCCTGAGATTCTCCACCAAAGAATTTAGAGCATCAATCCCCAAGCCCAAGAAGAAACTTCAATTTGGGACAAATTAGTCAAGAATTTTGCTGTTTCGTCCAAGTTAAGGGAAAGAACCTTTGTTGTTGCTTTCTCTGCAAGATGTGACTTGCTGGGGAGAAGTTAATGTAGTGGTTCCCATGGAGAGAGGCCTTCCATTTTATCTTTTTTTCCTTGATAAAATATAGAAGACTCACCCATATTATCCATACACTGGAGTCTTATTTAGTTCACTATGTATAAGAGCTATAAAGGGACTTTCCCCTGCGCCCCTCCAAAAAAAATCTTCCCTTTGCTCTTGTGCTGTTTATTTTTTATTTTTTTCTATAATTATACTTTAAGTCCTGGGATACATGTGCAGAACATGCAGGTTTACACGTGCATAGGTATACACGTGCCATGGTGGTTTGCTGCGCCCATCAACCCGTCATCTGCATTAGGTATTTCTCCTAATGCTCTCCCTCCCCTGGCCCCCCACCCCACAACAGGCCCCGGTGTGTGATGTTCCCTCCCTGTGTCCATGTGTTCTCATTGTTCAACTCCCACTTATGGGTGAGAACATGCGGTGTTTGGTTTTCTTTGTGCTGTTTTGTTTTTGTTTTTGTTTTTTAAAAAAAAGAAAAAGTAAACATAGGAGATTTTCCACGGCCCAAATTCTGAGCTTGGTAAATCATCTCTCTTTGTGGGGGGACTGATGAGGGGCTTTGCCCTGCCAGTCTACTTTCTTCAGAATCAGTGTTTACAACTACACACCTCAAAGCCTTTCCTTCCCTGATTTGCCTCTTCCCAGCTGAGCTGAATTTCTTCTTTCCAGGATGGTGACCAAATCCCCACCTTTCTCCTTTCCATCACCTTCTCAGCACAAACCCACCTGGCTCTCTCCTTTGAGAACTGAGTATCAACAACCAGGCTGAACAAAGTGTTCGGCATGATTTCAGCTGCTTCTGTCCAGCAGCTGATGAGGAGAGATGAGAGAGAAGGAGCAACTCCAGCTTGGCCCTGCCAGCCAGCGGCCAGGCACTTAGGGAGTGTCCTCTCCATGGGCCCCGCAGGTGGCCCAGTGGACACCAGCCTGTCACAGCGAGGACTCACAGTATTGCTGCAGTCCCCAAGTAGATGTCATGGTCATGAGAGACTTAAGGTTCCGTTTAATATGGTCTTGCTGTCATCTAAGTCCCAACGGTTGGAGAAGGCTTTTTGGAGAAAGCAGGACTTGAACTGGGCTTTAACGGTTACATGGGATTTATGGAAAAGTGAGGAAAAATAAGGAATTCCAGATGGAGAGAAATAGTGCAAGTGGATAACCATACCAAAGGTGCTTTCGATGAACCCAGTGACCTCCAATGGCAAGATACAGAAGGGGGGCACAGGTCCCCTCCACAGAATTTCATCCCCAATTGATGTTCAAATGAGAGCAAGTCTCAGACCAAATTTAGCTGTACTCCAAAAATCTGTTAGCAAGCAGGCCCCAAAACAGTCTTACAGTTTATCCTCTGGGCCCCAGCTCTCTGGCATTTAGGTATTCTGCCCAAAAAACACCTGGCTTAAGGTAAGTGCAAGAAAATACCAGGGCCAGGATTTAGCTACCCTAGTGGATCAGGCAACAGAATCTTCCAACCTTCTGTGGACCCTGCACTGCATTTTGTCCTGAGCCTAGGATACAACTGTGAATGGTATGGCCTGCTGGGCTTACCCAGACTCTTAGATCCTGTTCATGCGAGGGTGGAAGTGCTGGAACAGTATTTCCAGCCACTCCATTTATCCTGAGCACCACTCATTTCAGCAAAGAAACATTTTTAGCAACGACGAAAATAACTGAAGGCTTGTAGTAGCTGCTTCTGGGTGTGAACTTCTGATTGGAGTCCTTCAACCAACCAGCAGCCTCTGGTGTGTGTGATCTGATTAGGATACTTCAACTATGAGCTCCTCAGTCTTGCAGAGTGGATTTAATTAACCTATAGGCACATATATATTAGACTATTCAAAGAGGAGAATTAAAGTGAATTATAAACACTATTTGGAGAATTTTTGAATTGGAGAAAACTTGAGACACTAGTATCTCTAATTTTCTATTAGTGGTGGGGAAACAGAGGCATGGAGGGGGATCAGCTGGCCTGGGGTCACCCTGCTTGGTGGTGGCAAAAGAGAACTGGGTATTTCAACTCCAGAAAAGACTCTCTTCCCGTTACTACCCTCTACATCCTGTATGTGGGCAGGTAGAACCCAAAATAACAGAAGAATACAATGTGCATGTTAATTTTGTTGGGTGTGGTCACTGGTTTTGGACTGAAGTGCAAAGGTTTTATCTGGTAGAGGCACAATGAAGTATTTATACATATCGCAGTACGTATACATATTATATTTTAAATGTTCTTGTTTTAAGTAGTTTGGCTCAAAATGTGGAGGCGTAGGTAAAACCAGAATGGCAAAATGTTTATAACTGATAAAGCTCAGAAATGGGTTCATGAGGGTTCATTATTCTCTACTTCGTATGTGTGAAAATTTTCATAATAAAAAGTTTTGTTTGTTTTTTGTGGGTTTTGTTTTGTTTTGCTTTTTTTTTTGAGTCGGAGTCTCACTCTGTCGCCCAGGCTGGAGTGCAGTGGCACTATCTCGGCTCACTGCAAGCTCCCCCTCCCAGGTTCACGCCATTCTCCTGCCTCAGCCTCCCGAGTAGCTGGGACTACAGGCGCCCGCCACCACGCCCAGCTAATTTTTTTATTTTTAGTAGAGACGGGGTTTCACCATGTTAGCCAGGATGGTCTCGATCTCTTGACCTCGTGACCCACCTGCCTCAGCCTCCCAAAGTGCTCGGATTACAGGCATGATCCACTGTGCCCGGCCTGTTTGTTTGTTTTTTTAAATAGAGACGGGCATCTCACTATGTTGCCAGGGCTGATCTTGAACTCCTGACTTCAATGTTTCCCACCACCTTGGCCTCTCAAAGTGCTGGGATTACAAGCGTGAGTTACTACACCCAGCCAATAAAAAGTTTTTAAAAATCAGAAGTGATTTTTCACACCCAGCCAAGGTAACCACTGTCAATGAGGAACACCCGTAGTTGGCCCCAAAAAATCTCATAATTGGATTTTATGAAAGATAGGACTTTGTTCCTTTTCTAATTTTGTTATAGTTATTAAATAGTGGCATCAGTTTTGCCATGGCCAACTCCTTGAGGGCAGGTGCAATCTTTTCCCCCCTAGCTTTATTGAGGCATAATTGACAAATAAAAATTGTATACATTTAAGGTATACAATGTGAAAATTTGATATACATGTACATTGTGACTTGATTACCAATATCAAGCTAATTAACACAGCCATCATCTCATGTAGTTACTGTGTGCGTGTGTGTGTGTGTGTGTGTGTGTGTGTGTGTGTGTGTTGTAAGGACACTTAAGATCCATGTTTAGGAAAATTTCAAGTAAACAATACATTGGCTGGGTGTGGTGATTCATGCCTGCAATCCCAGCACATTGGGAGGCAGAGGAGGGTGGATTGCTTGAGTTCAGAAGTTTGAGACCAGGCTGGGCAACATGGCAAAACCCCATCTCTACAGAAAATACAAAAATTAGCCAGTTTTGGTGGCACCTGTAGTCCCAGCTACTCAGGAGGCTGAGGCAGGAGATTGATTAATCCTGGGAGGTGGAGGCTGCAGTGAGCCATGATCCTGCCATTGCATTCCAGCCTGGGTGATGGTATGAGACCCTGTCTCAAACAAACAAACAAACAAACAAACAAACAGAACCCCCAAACCAATACACTGTTATTATTAACTATAGTGAGTTGCTGTGCTATACATTCGACCTCCAGACCTTATCCATCTTATAACTGAAACTTTCACCCTTTGACCAACATCTCTCCATTTCCCCCACCCCCCAGCAACCATCATTCTACTCCCTGCTTCTGTGGGTTTACCTTTTTCAGATTCTGTATATGAGTCAGATCATGCAGTATTTGGCTTATTTTACTTAGCGTAATGTCCTCCAGGTCCATCCATGTTGTTGCCAATGGCAGGATTTCCTTGTTTTTAAGGCTTGATAATATTCCATTGTGTATATATGCCACATTTTCTTTACCCATCCATCTGCCTTACATGTCCTCTTATCTACAGTGCCAAGCAGGACAGTGTTGCACCAACTCACTTTTAGCAGCCATTCGTGGAATCCCACTCCTGGTGACTCAGGCTTCTTATCTCTGCTCCCTGTCTGTGCATGGTGTACATTAATGTGTTCATGTAGTTAATTATTCCAAATGCCATGCTTCAGCCCAGGCTGCAAAAGTGGGAAGAATAAGCGAACTTTCTGTTTGTATTAAATTAAATTTGTGTGCGCCTTCCCATAGCCATCAGCGGCTGCTGTTGATGTTGCAAAACATTATCCCACAGTTAGAAAAGGGGTGGGGAGCAGTCTCTCTTCCACCGCCTCTGCCCGTTCTGCCTCCTTGCCCGGGAAAGCTTGGAATAACCTGAAATAAACTTGCAAGTTCAAGCAGAGCCTTCTTTCCTGTCTTACTGGCAATTAACAGTGATTTACTGGGGGTTGCATTCTAGCTGGGCCTCAGTCCCCTGTTATCAGCTGCTTCGAGGACTGGACTCATTATTGGTCAGTTTCTTGCTGCTCTGCAAACAACCCTTTTCACATTTAGCTCTTGCCCACAACCACATCCTGTATTGTACAGTGTTGGACTGCCCTATGTTGAAGTAGGGGAGGGATATGCAGTGAAGACAGCCCCAGACAGATGGGCCAAATCCCTGGGTAATATTTCCCCTGGCATTGTAGGGATGGAATACACCCCCAAATTTGCTCTCTGGAACAAGTTCTCAGAGAACATGAAGCTGGCCTGATACAAATCTAAATTCCCACATGCCTGTCTGCAAACAGCTGGTGAGGTTTTGCCCTGGTATAGACAGGGTGTTTCCAGAAGGGCTATTTGTCTTCTTGCCTTTTGTCAAGAAGGCTCCTGTTACACAGAAGAGATGGGAAGTCACCCAAAGCTCTATTTTCCTTTCAGCTCAGCCAGTAAGCGATGTGTTGGCCTTCACCTCCCACACATTTGGGGCCTTATTCATTGGTGTGGTGCAGCCCAGACATCTTAGCTGACCAGCCCGGCCCTGACACTGCGTTAATATGAAAACACATGGGGGGGAGGCTCGATTTGTCAAATGTGAAGAATTCTTTTTTGTTGTTGTTTTTTTGAGACAGGAGTCTCACTCTGTCACCCAGGCTGGAGTGAGTGTAGTGTCGTGATCTCAACTCACTACACCACCACCTCCTGGGTTCAAGCGATTCTCCTGCCTCAGCCCCCTGAGTAGCTGAGACTAAAGGCGCGCAACACCATGCCTGACTAATTTTGTTGTATTTTTAGTAGAGACAGGGTTTCACCATATTGTCCAGGCTGGTCTTGAACTCCTGACCTCGTGATCCGCCCGCCTTGGCCTCCCAAAGTGCTGGGATTACAGGCGTGAGCCACCGCGCCCAGCCGAGGAATTCTTCTTACAACTGAGTATCAGAAAGAAAATAGTCGGCCACCCCTGAAGAACTGATAGGTTTCTTCTTATCAGATAAGAATAACTACTTCCCTTCCTTTACCTCCCTTCCTTGACTGCCTTGAAAGGTGGAGCTCCATTTGATATTCTTTACAACTGTAGTTGAAGTGTGGAGTATATTTTCTTCCTCCTTCTTCAGGCTCAGGTTTTGGTCTTCTGTTTCCATTTTCAGAAATCCTTTAGGAAGTGTGTAGGGCACAAATAAATAACATGGTCACAGCCAGTGGGTCCTGCACTGCCCTTCCATTGATCATCTCCACCCTTGGGTCTTGAGTACTCTGCACAGCACTATCCACTGGTGTCTGCTGTGGAATTCCTCTTCCCAGAATCCCTACCGAGCATGCCTTTTACAGCTAGGCCTGCCTCCATTGCGTATTTCATGTATTTCACGTGTATATGACAATCTTGGCTTTTTGGTTAGAAGTAGCATCTTGTTACTGGGAATAAAGGCACACAGCTCTTCTCTGTAATTAATGAATCTACTCACTAAATATTTATCTTAGGAACACACTTACTTCTGTTATCCATTGCAGCCCCAAAGATAGAGATGGTTATAAGTACATGATGAGCATCTAGAAAATTAAGGATGGGCTGGGTGCAGTGGCTCATACCTGTAATCTCGGCACTTTGGGAGGCCGAGGCAGGAGGATCACTTGAGGCCTGGAGTTTGAGACCAGCCTGGGCAATATAGCAAGACCCTCCATCTCTATACAAAAAAATTAAAAATTATCTGGGCATGGTGGCCATGCTGTATGTAGTCCTAGCTACTTGAAAGACTGAGGCAGGAAGATCACTTGAGCCCAGGAGTTCAAGGCTGCAGTAAGCCATGATCATGCCACTGCATTCCAGTCTGGGCAAAAGAGTAGGACCCTGTCTCAGAAAAACAAAGAAAAAAAAGAGAAAGAAAAAAGAAAATTAAGGGTGGTCAAAGAAAGGCTGCCCCTTAGATCCATCATGGCAACTGGATTTGGAAGAAATTGGGCTAGAAAGGCATTTGTAGGGGCCATGAGCCTCATGGGGAGTATCACTGAGGAAGGAGACCAGTTCATTGGGGCTACTGTAGGCAGTTTTCTACACAGGATAAAGATTATCTTTCTCAACCTGATCCTAGATATTATTTGTTTCTAGGAATTCTCTATGAGGATTTAAAATTTTATCTTTTCATTCTAGTAAAATTTAAAAAAAAATTTGAAACATATTCTGGATCATCTGAATGGCCGCCTAATGACTGAGAGTTTGGTGCCTCATTTATATTTCCTCTCAGGTTGGTGCCCAGGGATCACCAAGAATAACAGTACCAACTAGACTCCCCAGAGGAGCCACGAGCTTATGCCTGGGGGTTCCTTCATTATGTGTTGGGTTGGGAATGGAAGAGAACAATGTCCATACCAGAAGAGAACAATGTCCATACCTAGACACTTCTGGGCCAGGGGGAGTAGGAGAGGAGAGGCAGGCCTTAAACAGACCTTGACTGCTAAGGAATGTTAGGGTACACAGAGCTGGGGAAAGCCTGGAAGCATGGTGCACAGGGGTGCCAGCCCTCGGCTGCATATGACTTACCACCTGTCTTGAACCAATGACTTAGCACATTTATGCCCCCGGACTCTGGCTGTTCATCCTGTCATGTTATTTGACTCAACTAGGAGGTCTCCAGGTACTTGAACCCCCCCAAGATAGGTTTGGTCTGGAGCATGGATGTTAAAACAAAACAAAATTCATGACCTGAGAAGGAGCATGAGGACTCAGAAGGCTCCCCCTCCCATTCCTGGCCCTCTGTAGCCAGCCTGGTAAATCAGGTCAGCCCCTGGTAGCGGAGGAGGAAGGACCTTGCTCATTGCAGGGGCCACAGGTGAGAGGGCTCAAAGAAGGGGCTTTATTAATTTGGGCTTCCCTGTGTCCTGTTGTGGGTTGAACTGTATTCCCCTCAAAGACATATTCAGGTCCTAAGCCCTGGAATGTGATTGGAAAAAGGTCTTAGCAAATGTAATCAAGTGAAGATAAGGTCATACTGGATTAGGGCAGGCACTTATCCCGTGACTGGTGTCCTTATAAGAAGAAGAGAATTTGGACACAGAGACATACAGGGAGACACATGTCATACCATGTGACAACAGAGGCAGAGATGGGAGGGATGCAGCCACAAGCCAGGGAATGTTGAGGATGACCAGCAACCTCCAGGGACCAGGCAGAGCCAAGTAAGCTTCTTCCCCAGAGACTCCAGAGGGAGTGGGACCCTGTCAATGTGTGATTTTTGGACTTCCAGCCTCCAGAACTGCGAGAGAATAAACGTCTGTTGTTTTAAGCCATTTAATCTGTGGTACGTTGTTGTGTCAGCCCTGGGATGTGGATACAGGCCCCCAGGATCTCGGCTCACGTGAGGGGTGACTGCCAGGTTCCTCCCCTGACCTGGACAGCAGCAGGAGCCCAGGGGCAGACTCTCCGCAGTTGTCACAGCTGTGACTGAGTTTTAACAAAGCGGCAGCCTGCACAGGAGAATGTCAGCATGCGAAGAGGGACTCAAAGAATGAAATGTTAGTGACATTAACCTTTAACTAGCCCCACAGCAACAATTGCTGCTCAAAGATGCCTTGGTATCGAGTCAGCAGCACAGACAGGGTTCTGTTTGGGGAAAAGGAATGGGCTTTGGGATCCTGGCTCAAATCCTGTTCTGCACATTAGCTGTGTGTCTTTGGGCAAGGCACTTTCTCTGTCAGAGACCTCAGTTTTGCCATCTGTAAAATGGGGATAATGCTATATTTCACATAGGGTTGTGGTAGGATTAAATAAAACAATGTGAGTAGAATGGGCATAGCAGGCCATCACACAACAGCACTGTTCTTTCGTGATATGAACAGAACCGGCTGAATGTTGGAGGACAGAGGCCAAATGGACTGATCAAGGAAGGCCTCCCAGAGGTGGTAGGTGAGCAATGAATGCCAGGCCACAGATCTAGGCTTTGACTTTAACTCTGGCACCTGTTTCTTCTACAACCTTAGGAAACTTACTTAACTCAGCATTCTCAGCTTTACAATTGGATAATAAAATCTCATTTCATCTCACAAGCTTGTGGAAGATTAAATGAAATTTAATTAAACTACACAAGTGCCCAGCCCAGCACCTCTGCGTTTGGTAAATGTTGGTTGGAGCCACAATAGGGCATCAAGGACCAGGGGCCAGGATCGGAGATCCTCATTCTTCCTGCTTGGGACTGGTGAGGACCCAGCGGACTAGCTCTCAAGAATGGCACAGTGGACAGCTGGCCTGATTCTGGGCCAGTGAAATGCTGCCTCAGAGCATGTGTGGCGAATTCTGCAGGCTACGTGTTACAGTAAAGAAGCCGGGGTGGGCTCAAGGACCATCTAAGAGATGCAACTTGGAATTTCTAAGTCCGGCATACATTTCAAGAGTTGCCTCTCTTTGATTCCCAGGAACCCGTTTCCCCAGTTTGCTGCTTATGTGTTCAGAACTTGCTCCTGCAAGACGCCGCTGCCCAGTGCTGAGAGCCCCAGATCCCACTGTCACCAAGTGAGGGGCCGACCCCGGCGGAGGGCAGCCTGGGCACGGTCCTCTCTGGTGGGCTCCATGCAGCTGTCCCTCCCCACCTGTCGGACTCCCACCAGGGAATCCCCCAGGCCCACTGTGTGTCAGCTTTTCATGAGTGTCATTCATAATTATCTATGGCACAGATGGAGGGCCTTGTTTCAGCAGAGTGAATGTTTTCAAATCAGAAGTTTTTGTCTGACTGATTTGAAACATAATCAAATTCTTATAATCCAGTGGAAAATCAGATTTTTTCTGATGAGGTTAATCTTCTGTAAGTCTGTTCCTCACAGGGGGTCTTTGTTTTCTTCCTAAATCCGTGAGTTGATGGGGGTGTATTAATTTTCCGGGACTACAATAACGAATAACCATGACAGCTTATGTTGGTTTAAAACAGGTGGAATTTATTCTCTTATGGTTCCGGAGGCCAGAGTCCAAAATCAAGGTGTCAGCAGGGCCATGCTCCCTCTGCTGACTCTAGGGAAGAATCCCTCCTTGCCTCTTCTAGCTTTTGGGAGTGCCCTGTGTTCCTTGGCCAGGGTGGCATCACTCCCATCTCTGCCTTTGTCTTCACAAGAACTTATTCTCTGTGTCTTGGATCTCCCTCTTCTTTCTCTTATAAGGACCCCAGTCATTGGGTGCACAGCCCTCCCTAAACCCAGGATAACCTTATCTCAAGATCCTTAATCTAATTACATCTGCAAAGATCCAACTTTAAATAAGATCATATTCACAGGCATTAGGGGTTAGGGCTTAGACATATCTTTTTTGGGGAGGGCACAAATCAACCCACTGCAGTGGGCAGTAATAACATGTATTGAATAGTGCTTTGTGTCTGGCAATTTTCATGTGTCATTGCATTTAATTCCCATACCAACCTTGAGACATAGATATGATTTCTCCCTCCCTTCTATGGGTATGGAAACCAAAGCTCAAAGAAGTGATAAAACTTGTTGAAGTTCACAGCACTTGTTAGTGAAACTCCTAAATTCCAATCCAGCTGTCCCCACTATACAGGGTCCACCCTTTATCATAAGAAAGAAAAAATTGAATAGCTGTCATGGTAAGATAGTAAAATATCCTACCATCCATTTTTGCATAGAGAATCACAGAAGAATACCAGAAATTTTGCATGGAGGCTCATCCAAAAGGTGCAGAAAAGCTAATATAACCTAATTCTAGGTTATAGCAGGATAACCTATACTGAGACATGTGGATGTACACTCCAAGAGGGCCATACCCATTTTATTTAGTGGCAAAATCTAAGGGTCTAATACATATTCGGTGCTCCATACATATTTGGTGCAGAAGTGAGTTCCCAAGGAAATGAAGCCGTGGGAAGCACAAAGATGTAGCTGGCTTGGGACAGGACTCCACTATAGGATGTGACCTCTTAGTTGCTGAAGGGAAGCTGAGATGTTTCCATCACTTTGCAAACCCAACACCAGAGGTGCCCTAGCCTCTCTGTTCAGATTTCCTGTGTCTGATGGGAGCACTGATCTGGAGTGAGTACTATCCCCCAGCTTTCGGTTTAAAGTTTTGCAGGGTACCTTCAGGGTAGGAGTCTGTGTTAAAAGTCAGGTGCCCGGAGTTTGGGAACAATCTCCAGACATTCCCATTGATATTTCTGGACTGGGATTGGTTAAGGCATCACAGGAATGCTACTGAATTCCACACCTTCCCAGACAGAAACTTGCCCACCTTTTTCTGCTCATGTTGATTTTCTGACCCTTGGTCCTGTGATTCCACCAGAAGAGAATATATGTAAGTGGGGGTGATATGGTTTGGCTGTGTCCCCACTCAAATCTCATCTTGAATTCCCATGTGTTGTGGGAGGGACCTAGTGGGAGGTAATTGAATCATGGGGGCAGGTCTTTCCCCATGCTGTTCTTGTGACAGTAAGTCTCACAAGATTTGATGGTTATTGTAAGGGGGAGTTTTCCTGCTAAGTTCTCTTCTCTTGTCTGCTGATATGTGAGACGTGCTTTTCATCTTCCACCATGATTGTGAGGCTTCCCCAGCCATGTGGAACTGTGAGTTCTCCATTAAAGCTCTTTCCTTTGTAAATTGCCTAGTCTCAGGTATATCTTTATCAGCAGCATGAAAACGGACTAATGCAGGAGGAAATCATTGTACTGATGCAGGAATTTTGCTTGAAAAAGAAAATGCATGTGGAAAGTTCTGAGAACTTCTGAGCCTCAACCCCAAGATATTGTCCTGATCTGTGGGGTTTTGAACTATGTTCACTGGAATAAATTTGGGAGAGAAAAGTACCTAGGAAGTTTTAGGTTTCAGAATAATAGTGGTAAATGGTTTAATTTCCAACTGTGTAACATTTTTCTTGCCATTTAAAAAATGTATTTCAAATTGAACAGATTATCTCCTTGGTTTGCAGAAGCTCTCTGTACTAGTCAGGTTCTCCAGAGAAACAGAACCAATAGGTCGGTCGGTCGGTCTGTCTGTCTATCTGTCTGTCTGTCTGTCTGTCTATCTATCGAGATATCGAGGTATCTATTTGGGAAGAGATTTCCTATAAGGAAATGACTCACACAATTATAGAGGCTGAGAAATCCTAGGATCTGTGGCTGGCAAGCTAGAAACCTAAGAGAGTCAATGGTGTAGTTCTAGTTTGAGTCTGAAGGTCTGAGAACCAGAAGAGCCGATCAGAGTTCCAGTCTGAAAGCCTGCAGGTTTGAGACCCAAGAAGAGCCAACTTTTTAGTCCAAAGGCAGAACAAGACTGATGTCCCAGCTCAGACCGACAGGCAGGAGGAATTCCTTCTTAGTCTTTTGGTCCTATTCAAGTCTTCAGTTGATTGGATGAGGGCCAGTCACATTAGAGGGGCCATCTGCTTTCCTCAGTCCACTGATTCAAATGTTCCTGTCACCCAGAAAGATCCTCACCAGCACACCCAGAAGAATGTTTGACCAAATGTCTGGGCACCCTGTGACCCAGTGAAGTTGATGCATAAAATTAACCATCACACTCTCTTTGTGGGCAAATGTTTGTCCTTAGCTCTGATAAGGTGGCAATGTCATATACATGACCCTTTTTGGTGTCCTTGGTGAAGGATACCAGTTAAAACAGGATTGGAGGGGCCAAGGCAGAAATCCAAAAGAGGAGCCCTTAAGATGGGATGTTTACTTAGCCTTCTGAGTTTCCACTGGCTTCCTTTGCCTCTTGCCCTGACCACGTCAGCACCTTTAGTTAAATGAATGAAAGAGATGATGGATAGGATGTACTATTACAGTGTGCCAAGAACTATCTGGGTTTCTTTGTCCAGGTCCATACTAAGCCAACAGATTACTTGTTTGAAGCCTAAAATCCAGAGGAAAAGGCTTTGATTAAAACATTATTTGCCAGCCAACCTTTACCTTTCCTTTAGCAGTTCCAACTCCCCATGAACTCATTCTGATGAGTAGACTTGCTCTGCGGAGTGCGGGGAATGTTGATCCATTTGCAGATGACTCAGATGAATGACACCAGCAGTACTGGTCTGTGGATGTTCGTTCAGCCTCCTTCCCGCCATCTTTCATTTCCCAGTTGCTCCATTAAGAAGTACAAGGAAAGTTTACACATGTGCTCACAAAATGCATTTGAGTGGTGGATTTGTTTTCTTATTAGCTAACTTCATCAGAAGTCATATAGCCTTTTGAATACCAAAAGTCATTTTAAACCCAATTATAACATTGTTATGGTTTGCGGTTTGGCCACCCATGCTTAACAAATATTATACTAACAAAATCATTACCATGCTGGGTTTGCTCATAAACTTGTCAAGTGTTTGAACAACTCAATGTTACACACCAGGAATCCTAATAACAGTAGTCTCAGTTCTTACATTACCTCTCGTAATGTATTTCTTGAGTCTTTTTACCATTTCCTTTTACTGTTTGTTCTCAGAGGATATGATTTGATCACTGACAACTTGTACTAATAACCAGGGTCAAAATGGACCATAATTCTCCTGTATGTAAATATGAATCTAGGCAAACAATCGTCTCTTAGATATACCTTCTCTGCTAAGACTCTATATTCTTTTTTTTTATTTTAAGATGGAGTCTTGCTCCTATTGCCCAGGCTGGAGGGCAGTGGTGCAGTCTCGGCTCACTGCAACCTCTGTCTCCCGGGTTCAAGCGATTCTCCTGCCTCAGCTTTCCTAGTAGCTGGGATTACAGGTACCTGCCACCACACCCGGCTAATTTTTGTATTTTTAGTAGAGACGGGGTTTCGCCATGTTGGCCATGCTGGTCTTGAACTCCTGACCTCAGGTGATCCACCCACCTCGGGCTCCCAAAGTGCTGGAATTACAGGTGTGAGCCACCGTGCCCAGCCTAAGGCTCTATTTTCAAATGACTCTGGTTTTTATTATCATTATTATTATTATTGTTATTGTATTTGTCATTGAAAGAAGAAAATGTAAGGGAGGCTAGCTGAGGTGATGGTGGCAGGAGTTAGAGTGATTTGAATTCAGATTTGGATTTTCTGGCCGTGTGACTTTGGCCAAGTTATTTAACCTCCCTGAGTCTGTTTCTTCATCTAAGGGATGATGAGATATACCATGTAGTTTTATTATAAGTCTGAGTTCAGTGAGATATCCTTTGTCATCATTTGGCTGACTTTATTATTAATAAAAGCAATTTCCCTTGTTTGGGTTGTAGACTTATTTTTCTTTGACTGCTTTATTATTGATAGCATTTTGTGTTATTTCCTTAACTGTAATTCTATCTTCCTATTTATTTCAATAGAAAATTACCCATCATAAAATCTATTAATCCTTGTTGCCGAATTTAGAGGTCATTGAATTTTTGCTTTACTTTATGCCAAATTATATTCAGAACAACAGAAAACAAAAGAGAGGCTTGTTTATTCCCAGGTTTTTCTAATTCGACTTCACTTTGAAGTGGGCAACTCCTGAACCACACTGGGATTCAGAGCTAGGATTGTTCTGGGGAGGCTGAACTCTCAGACCTGATGCTTATACTGTGGGAATCTGGTTTGAGATTTGAGACAGACACAATTTTAGCATTTAAGGCCCTTAAAAACACTTAGAAAGTGTGTATTGTCGAAAGAAACTTAACACACTGCAAATAAGCCCCTGTGAGGGAGTGGAAAATAACCGTGGTTGGAAGGACAGGAGCTGACTGACTAATGATTGATTCTAAAATGTCACTGATTCTAAGAGACATTTTCTTTTAGTAGCACCCTATTTGAGGGACACAACTATATTAATGCAAACAGAATTGCAACACGCGTTCTTCTTTTATGATTTCAAGGAATACATGTAAATTAGAAGTGGGGAAATTGGAATGTTCATGTTTATCTTCTTCACTGCACTGCTTAGCAAGACCCAGGCAGAGAGAGAGAGCCGATACTCACCACTGCTTTCAATGGAATATTGGAAGGGCAGTCGCCACCTGGGAAATGCTTGTGGAATAATTGTTGTGGGTAGACAGGGGTGCTGTGAGATTGGGACAGGGAGGGGCTGAAATGCTGACCACACCTTGGGCCCTTGTTAAAGCCTGGTTTCAAGGTCAAGAGGATAACAGTTCAGAGTGAGTATGAGTGTGCGTGGGTGTTGCATTAGAGAATGTGGTTACACCAGAGAAAGAGTAGTTAAAGACAATTTCAGGGTGTTTGAAGTTGGAGGCCACAGTGTTGGAAAAATTATAACAAGGAGCACAGGCAGGGCAGGGAGGTGAGGATCCGAGGGTCCTTTTGAGACTGGCCAGAAAGGGAAGAGAAAAGTTGATTAAAGAGCCAAATGCAAACTATTCCCCAAATGAAATGCTCTGGAAGAGTCTGAAATTGTACATCAGCAGTTTCTTTTGACAAATTTTGGCTGAAACATTAAACAAAAACAATGGTCCAACTCAAAACTCTGTGATACCTTTAGCTTGTTTATATAATAGGGCTTCAAGGGTTTAATTTAGAATATTTCTGTGATGAATAACTGGCTCTTGTTCATGTAAACAAAGTACAGCCTGCGCGGAGTAACCAAATCTTTTTCATCCAGGGCACAGCTGTTTTCCTGAGGAGAGAACTTTCCTTTTTTAGTGCCTTCTCACCTTGGTAAATCATGACCAACACATGTAAAAGCCCTTTTCCAAGCTTTACTCACTGCTCCCATGGAATTCTCATTCAAGAATAAGCTTTCTTCTCTCCTTTGCTCTCTAGGATACAAAACTACTCGAAATTGGGTTTAGAAAGCCTTGGGCGGGAGTAGGAAATTTGGGTTTTCTGTGCAACTTGGATGAAGTCCCTTTCTCTCTCTGAACATTGTTTTGTTTTGTTTTAATAAGAGGGATGACTTTTAAAAATGCTTTAAAAATGCTCTGATGTTTTAGATCAGTGCTATCCAATAGAAATAAAATTTAAAACACATATGTAATTTTAATGACACATTTAAATTACATTTAACATTTTTAAACTTGAAAAATAGATGAAATTAATTTTAAGAATAGACTTTATTTAACTCAACACATCCAAAATATCATCATTTCAACATGTCATCAATATTTAAAAAATGTTTATTTTACATTCTTTTTGTTTGTTTGGTGGGGGAAACCAGAAGTTTCTTGGAAACCAGAAGTTTTTTGTAAAGCAGGCACAAGCTAATTTGGAGATAAAAACGGCCCTGAAATGATGTGAGGCGACTCATTATCTGTTTATCCCACTTACTATAAATAATTGTGTATTTTATTATAGAAATATTAATGCACTTTATTCCTGAGTATTTCCCCAGACTCTGCTGGGGGAATATGCACCATGTTACTTTTCCAAAATACACTGAATTTCAAAATATCTCTGGCTTTGGGAGTTTCAGATAAATGTTTTTCAAACTTTTTGATTGTGACCATGGTAAGAAATGTATTTTATATTGTTTCCCAGGGTGTGCACACACACATACACACACACTGATGCACACACACATACACCTGAAGCAATTTTTTTTTTGAGACAGGGTCTCACTCTATCACCCAGGCTAGAGTGCAGTGGCGCAATTACTGCTCACTGCAGCCTCGACCTCCTGGGCTCAGATTCTCCTCCTACCTCAGCCTCCCTGGTAGCTGAAACCACAGTCATGTGCCACCATGCCTGGCTAGTTTTTTGTATTTTTTGTAGAGATAGGGTTTTTCCATGTTGCCCAGGCTGGTCTCAAGCTCCTGGGCTCAAGTGATCCGATCACCTTGGTCCCCCAAAGTGCTGGGGTTACAGGTATGAGCCACTGTGCCCAGACCCGACAGAAATTTTTTGAAACGGTATGTGCCTTTATTAGATGGTATGCATTCAAATATTTTCTACTACATATATTTAAAAGACTTTATTTTTAGAGCAGTTTTAAGTTCACAGCAAAACTCAGCAAAACTTTTTTTTTTTTTTTTTAAAGCTACCACTGCTAATGCACTGAATTAACAGCACAGCCCACCTAAAAAGCCCATAGTTTCCAAAGCACTGCTGTGGGCCCTGTAGTGGGGACCATGGAGAGTCGCACAGGGATGTGAGCGTCAGTCAGAAAAAAGAGAGAGGAGAGCCGGGCACGGTGGCTCATGCCTATAACCCCAGCACTTTGCGTGAATCCGGGAGGTGGAGCTTGCAGTGAGGTGAGATCGTGCCACTGCACTCCAGCCTGGGCGACAGAGTGAGACTCCGTCTCAAAAAAGAGAGAGAGAGAGAGAAGAGAAAGGCTTCTGCGGGGGAGGCAACCTCCCCCCACCCGCATCCATCCCTAGGCCTGCTATACTCCACTGTGGTTTAAATAGCACCGATTACAGCCATACCCCTCGGTGTTTGTTGACCATCGTCAGCAGTTTTCTAGTGGTTTGGCCACGGTTTATCCAGGATAATTACCTGGTCCTGTCGATTTTGTGCTTGGACTTTTCAAAGGGAGCAAGAAAGTTAGATTCTATGGGGCCATTGTATGACCTTGAAAAATTGGGGTATGCCTTATATAGGGAATGGTTTATATGGAGCCACCATTTGTTCAACCTTCACTTCTATATTAAAAAAGGCCTTTTGGTCATCAGTGACTAAAGTCTAGCTTATGTGAAAAAGGGAATTTGTTGGTTCTTGTAGATGGCAGGTGCGAAGTTAGCTTCAGGCATGGCTGGACCTACGGACCCTAGCTATGTGGTCAGGGCTTTGTCTCTTTCTCTAGTTATTAGCTTTGTTCCTTCTGAGCACTGGCTTAATCCTTAGACTGGAAAAAGAGCGGTTTCCTCTAACTCCAATTATGCATCCTTGTGGCTTGCAATCCCCAAGAGAAGAAAGATCTCTTTCTCCCAAAGCCCATATAGCAAATCCCAGACAACAGTCTTGCTTGAATTAGTTGAACTCATCACCAGGGCGTGAGGGATGGCCAGACCTCAACTACATCCCCTTCTCCTATGGCTTAGGTGGGGCCTTTCAAATCTGAACCATATGGGATAGGTCCTCTCATTATACAAAGAAGGAGAAAAATAGACCAAATGATTAATTTCCACTCAATATTGATCTCTGACTTCTTCAAGGCTTAAGAGGACTGGTTTCAAGTTGATGTGGTTCAGATAAAGGAATTACACACAGGCTCTCTCCTGATTATTGGTTATTGTCCATTAGAGGTGCTACGATCAGCAGAAGCAAGTTAGTCTAAGCTTGACAGCCATTCAGAACCACCTGCTATATTAAAATTGCTCCTTTGTGTGGCGGCTTTTGCTCTTCCACACTTCCTAATATTAAGGATCATTTTAGGCAGATCCTTTTCTTGTGGTGCCTCATAATTTAACAATCACGTTCCATCCATTTCATCAGCTATTTTGGCCTCTAGGTTCTGGCCCCTGGCACTGAGGACTCAGGCACAAAGGTTCTGGGATGGCATTCTTTCCACAGCTGTCGTTCTCCATAAGCCAAGAGTTGCAGCTTCCACTCTTGTATCTCCCATCAGGCTACCCCAGAGGGCTCCACAATCTTGAAATCCATCAGCACTCCCTGGAATAAGTGAAGGTCTTTCTTTACATCCTTCTGTCTCCCAAGATGCCATGCCTCTGCTCTACTTGGCCTCCTGGGTCTTTGGAATTCCCCCTTCCATTTCCACCCTTTTTTTCCTAAGGCTGGTGGAAGTTTGTCTTCGCTGTCCTCTATTCACTTATCCTCTGTCCCCCACCCCAGGACTTGGTGACATTATATCCCAGGCTTCTCAAGTTGCTTTTATCTGGATCTTTCCCCACACTTTGCTGTCCTTAGAATGTTTTTGAAGTCCACTCTCTGTACAGTCTGTTTTAATAAGCAAATCCTTACCAATGTAAGGTCGACTCAGAGTAATGGAATAAACTCTAGGCTTGGGGCTAGAAGGACCTGTTGATTCTAAGCGCTGAGACTTGCTGTGTGACCCTGGTGGAACCACATGGCCTCATTTGGCTTCAAATCTGGGGATGGTAATACCTACTTCACAGAATGAACTAGAATTGGATCTGCAGACTGCCTGGTCCAGATTTTGGGGTCCAACAATGTGCTAGTAGTTCACTCTGAGTTTGCAAGCAAAGGAAACCTAATTCAGGCTGGCTTAAACAAACAAATAGGGTGCTTTGGCCACATATTACTGAGTGGTATAGAAGAACAGCTAGTTTGAGTCATGGCTGAATCTAAGTGCTGAAATGATGCTGTCAGGAATCTCCAGGCCCCGTTTCCCTCCTCAGGCAGACTGTTTCTGGAGATGGCCACAGAAGTTGCAGGCCAACATTCTATAAGCTCAACCCTGAGGAAGGAGAAGCCCACTTCCTAGTAGTTCCAGGAAGAGTCCCATGGCTGGTGCTCATTGGCTTGGCTCTGGTCATGGGTCTGTCTCTAAGCCAATCATTGTGGCTGGGGAATGAAATGCTCTGACTGGTTAGGTCCAAGGTCATGTGACTGCCCATGGAGTTGGGTGTGGAGTTTTAGTTCCACAAGTATAGACAGTAAGGAAAGGGGGTTTCCCAAGGGAAATTTGGCTCTAAATATGAGTGAATGGATGAGGCGGAAGGGGGAAAAGCAACAGGTATCCACTGTACACACTCATGGATTATTCCTTCCAGGGCAGTGTTGATAGTGCTGTGCTGTTTGCCGAAAGGAACACTGCCTGTTGTGGCTGTCGGAGGAGTGGAAAGGGGGCAGACAGGCAGAAGGATGGAGAAAAACACCAAAGGACCTGGTAGCCACCTCTCAAATCATAGCCTCGAGCTGACTCTCATTCTTTCGACCTGTTTCTAGTGTTGGCTTTAACCTGTTGAAACCTGGGCTAAGCTACGGAAAACTTTGAAAACCTTCACTCGTTCATTCTCAGTACTGTGTGTTTCTATGAAGGTGGTTTCCTGCAAGGGTTTAACCCAAATTCCTCCTCACCTGCCCCTGTTGCTGTCTACCAGAACATAATTTAGCAGTCCTGTAAAATCAAACAGGACATCTCCAGTTGCCTTATTATTTTTTTTTTTTTAAATTTGGAGACAGAGTCTTGCTCTGTCACCCAGGCTGGAGTGCAGTGGCTCCATCTCAGCTCACTGCAACCTCTTTCTCCCTGGCTCAAGCGATTCTCCTGCTTGAGCCTCCCGAGTAGCTGGGACTACAGGCCTGCACCACCATGCCCAGCTAATTTTTTGTATTTTTAGTAGAGACGGGGTTTCACCATATTGGCCAGGCTGGTCTCAAAGTCCTGACCTCAGGTGATCTGCCTTCCTTGGCCACCCAAAGTGCTGGGATTACAGGTGTGAGCCGCTGCACCCAGCTTACAGCTGCTTTTTCAAAGCTGTCTGCTAGAATTGTAATGTGTGTGTGTGTATTTAGAATCTATGGAGAGTTTTTTCTACCACTCCTATAGGAGGAATGAGGATTTTATTTAGCAACTAACATTTAATTTAGTATAAGCACTTTAGGAGGTTATTTTGTGATCTTCACATTAATCCCACGAACTAATCCCTAGGTACTATTATTAGCCCTATTTTACAAACCAGGAAACTGAAGCATAGAGAGGCTCATTAAGCTCCCCAAGGCCACGCAGCCAGTATATGGTGCAGCCAAGAGTGAGTCGAGATGTGGAACTAATATTTAGGCAATTTGAATCTGGAATGTGGTACCTGTGGGAAGGGTGGAGGTGGCTGCTTCTTGCAAGATCAAGAACCCAGGGCAAGGGGAACTTGACTCTTAGGGCACTTCTGGTTCAGAGGGAGCATAAGTTCAGCTGAGAGACACTGCAGGTTCCAGCAGCCACCAGGGGCCAAAGAGGCTTGGGGCAGGGGGGTGGCCCAGGAGGCCTTTGTTTCTCCTGCCCAGGTTCCTTGAAGCCCCAAGGAAGGGCTTTTGCCTGGTGGTCCGGTGGGCACCTAATCAGCCTCATGTGCCTCCCCCCGGCTGACTCCAATGTCAGAGTGGTGGTCATTTTGGATTGCTGGGGCTGATTTTGACCTACTCGGAGGCAGGGGCCTGGACAGGATGAAAAGGTCCCGACCAGCACATCAGTCCAATGGTATCTCATTAGTTTTGCCAAATGCTGGAAGGAAACAGTAAATCTGGACATACGGTGATTTTTCCCCTTCCATCCGTCTTTAATATGTGTCTTTTTTCTCTGGTACAAATATCAAGTAAACAGGGACAACCTTAGATTTACGGCTCCAAATGAAAAACATAGCGGCCACTGCACAACTTCTTTTCTCTGCGTAAAAACTCCATGCTCTTCTGTGTTGAGGAACGGGGGAGGCTATAAAGAAGGAGTGAAAATTTCCCATAGCCCCCTCCACCAAAAGATAATTGCCGTTATCATTTTCCAGCCTTCTTTTTTCCTATCCAACACAGCCTTTCCAATGTGAACTCGAGTGACCCCCGTCAGCCTCTTGTTCTGAGGCTAAAATGGTTTGTGCTGGTTGTGGGACTTGCTGCGCAGGGAGATACCCAGGCAAACCTTTGTGCCTCCCACCCGCATAACTGGCCCCCGCTGGCTCTGAATGAAGCCACTCTTCTGGTAGATTGCATTTAAGGAATGTCTTAAATGGGCTGAGGAACAAAGGCCTCCCGGGACCCAAAGCCTCTTTGTCTGGCCTGGACCCTGGTGGCCACTGGAACCTGGAGTGTCTCGAGTCTGCCCTCACGTGCCCTCTGAACTGCTAGAGTGCCTCAGGGGTCAGGTTTCTTTCACCCCGGGTTCTCTCTGCTTCTGATCCCTAGGGGAGCAAGCCACCTCCATGCCCTTCCCACCTGTACCCTTGAGAAAATTCTCCCACCAGAGTACCATCCAAGAGTGAGATGCCTCCTGTCCTTCCAGCCCATCAGCTGCCAGGGGCTGCCTCTGGTGGCTCATTTTAGAGATGTTAACTGGCCCAGATGGGACTTGTGAGCCCTTTGCCCACGTCTACTGGACTGACCAGCCCAGACCCTTTAAATAGGGGAGCTTTCGTTAGTGAAGGCAGGTGGTATGTGTCTATCTGTTTAGAAGCCTTATGTTCAGCAGATGTTCTCCAAGCACTGACCCTAGCAAAGAACTATCTAGGCACAGTGGGAGAGAGGAAATCAAACCAGAAGATATGGTCCCTACCCACACAGAGCTTTCGATTTCATTTGGGGACAAAGGACTTGCATCCATGGGACAACAGAGAACAATAAAGACGACTGAATTGTCAAGTAACAGCCCTGTGTGCTATTGGGCTGGATGGACAGGCAGTGCTTCTGGGCAGTTCCAGACAGAGTGGATGTGGCCCTTGGTAGGACTGAGGTCTTTTCTCCTTCTGTGTGCTTGGTTTCGTGTCTTCAGCTGTGACTGTCTGAATTTTCAAAGGCCCTATCTGAGAAGCTCTGGTTCCAGCTGGCTCCTAGGCTGGGGTTGGAATTCTGCTTTTGGGGAGTTTTGTTCCATTGGAAAGGTCGGCAGTGAGCAACTCGAGTTGTTTTTCCAGTAGTGCAAGCCACGGCCCAGCATCTGTCCTGTCTCAGTTTCAACGGCTAATCTGGGAATGCGGAGGGTGGGCTGTTCTGGGGAAAGTGTTTGAAGTGATGAGACTCAAAGATAGGTGAGAAAAAGCAGATCTTGCAAAGATGATGGCAAGATGACCCTTGCAGGCCAGGCTTGGTGGGAGCAGAGCATTCACAGTGCTAGCAAGTGAAGCAAACCCCCCCGTCCCCCTCGCCATTTCTTGGAGATGGAGATAAAGAAAAACTTCTTGAGTATTTACACTGGAGAAAGTTATTTACATTTCTGGCTCAGTTTACTGGGTTTCAAGCAGACAGAAATGACTACAGTCTGCTTTGGGTGCTGATTTTCAGGGATAAGAGCTTAAGCAGGACAAAAAAACTGAGTACAGTGATATGTAAACATATAGATATCTTGAGACATCTTGACCCTTGCTTTCTACACTGTGTTCTTTTTTTTTTTTTTTTTCCAAGAGACAAGCTCTCATTATGTTGCCCAGGCTGGATTTGAACTCCTGGGCTCAAGCAATCCTCCCACCTCCAGGGTAGCTGGGACTACAGGTGCATGCCACCACACCTGGCTCAGCCTTCTTTTTTCTTTTTTCTCTTTTCTTTTTTTTTTTTTTTTTTTTTTTTTTTTTTTTGAGACCGAGTTTCACTCTTGTTGCCCATGCTGGAGTGGAGAGCAATGGTGCGATCTTGGCTCACTGCAAACTCCGCCTCCTGGGTTCAAGTGATTCTTATGGTTCAGCCTCCTGAGTGGCTGGGATTACAGGTGTGTGTCATCACGCCCAGCTTAATTTTGTATTTTCAGTAGAGGCAGGGTTTTGCCATGCTGGCCAGGCTGGTCTCAAACTCTTGACCTCAAGTGATCCATCTACCTCGGCCTCCCAAAGTGCTGGGGTTACAGGTGTGAGCCACCGCACCCAGCCCCAGCCTGGCCTTCTGCACTCTTACTGTCCAGAAGGAAAAGGACTTTAGGAGAAAACATATTTTGAAGTATATCTGACTTTTTTTTTTTTTTTTTTTTGAGAAGGAGTCTCGCTCTGTCGCCCAGGCTGGAGTGCAGTGGCGCGATCTCGGCTCACTGCAAGCTCCGCCTCCCGGGTTCACGCCATTCTCCTGCCTCAGCCTCTCCGAGTAGCTGGGACTACAGGCGCCCGCCACCACACCCAGCTAATTTTTTGTATTTTTAGTAGAGACGAGGTTTCACCGTGGTCTCGATCTACTGACCTCGTGATCCACCCGCCTCGGCCTCCCAAAGTGCTGGGATTACAAGCGTGAGCCACCGCGCCCGGCCTGAAGTATATCTGACTTTCTATAACAGGCGTGAGCCTAGAAAGTTCTACATGTAGGTCAGAAGCATCATATAGGAGCACTTTGAAAGTTTGCATTTTAAGGAACTTTGCACATAATTTTATTAGGTAAAAAGACTTCGTAAAGCAAATCATCACAACTTTAGCTAGGTAGTTCTTGAACTTGGCTGTGCATTAGACTCACCTGGGAAGATTGAAAAGTGCTGCCCCAGGTCACACCCAGAGGAATGACAGCAGAATCTCTGGGGGTGCACCCAGGCATCAGGATTCTTGTAAGTTTCCCCAGTGATTCCAGTGTGCAGCCCGGGCTGAGAATCACTGCTTTACCTCTTGTATGCATGTCTCTGAGTGGCCACACATTACGTGAACTTAAAGTAGAGCACGCCCTGTAAAGTCAGCAGTGAGGTGCCTTTGAGAGCATGGCAATCTGGTGTGGGAAAGCAGGAACTGCTGTTCTGTGCAGAAGTGCCCAGCAGAGGGGCTATAAAGATTCTTCCTACATCTACATGATGGAATGCTATGTAGCAAGAAAAAGGAGCAAACTTCTCATGCATTACAACCTGGATGAATCTCATATGCCTTATGTTAAGTAAAAGAAGTCAGATTCCAAAAGCTATTCCTGCTGCCATGCTGTGGGAGTAGGGAGGGGGCTGCCTATAAAAGGCACAAAGAAACTTTCTCGGGTAGTGCAAAGGTTCTGTGCCTAACACAGCTGAGGGTGTTTGTCAAAACAAATAGAATTGCACAGTAAAAACAGGAGCATTTACTGTATTTAAATTATATCCCAATAAAAAAGTTTTTTGTTTAAAAAAGCCATTGCTTTATCAACAATGAATGGGTAAGTAGAATGTAGTATATCCATATAATAGAATTGTATTCAGTCTTAAGAAGGAAGGAAGTAGCCATACCTACTACAACATGGATGAACCTTGAAAACATAATGCTAAGTGAAAGAAGCCAAATGCAAAATGTATATGAAATACCCAGAATAGGCAAATCCACTGGACTGAAAGCAGATTTGTGGTTGCCAGCATCTGAGCCTGGGGGAAATAGGGAAGTCACTGCCTAATGAGTTCTCCTTTGGAACTGTAGTTCCAAAAAAAGGTCTGGAACTAGATAGTGGTAATGGTTGCACACATTGGGAATCTTAACACCACTGAACTGTAAACTTTAAGATGGTTAAAGTAGTGAATTTTATATTATCTATATTTTACCATCACAAAAACAAAGAAGGCTGGGTGTGGTGGCTCACGCCTGCCATCCCAGCTGTTTGGGAGGCCAAGGCAGGAGGATCCCCTGAGGCCAGGAGCTCAAGACCAGCCTGGGCTGCATAGCAAGACTCTGTCTCTACAAAAAATTTAAAAATTAGCAGGGCGTGGTGGTACATGCCTGTAGTCCCAGCTACTTGAGACTATATAGTCTCAAGTGGTACATGCCTGTAGTCCCAGCTACTCAAGGAGAATCACTTGAGTCCAGGAGGTCGAGGGTGCAGTGGGTCATGATTGCACCACTGCACTCCAGCCTGGATGACAGAGCAACACCTTGTCTCAAAAAAAAAAAAAGTAAAGTAAAATAAAAATAAGAAAAAAATCCCACTTTCTATGAACAGGCCAGACATATAGTAGGTACGTGGTAAAGGCTGACTCAGTGTTTTACATTTTTGAAGACAAGGGGCATTTGCTCTGAGGTCACCCTTCTTAAGTGGTATGAGGAGTGTATTCTTCCAGAAGCTCATCTTGAGAACTTGAGAGCTGTCTCTGATCAGGAGGAAGACCTTCGACATTTTCCACCCTCCCTGGCATCTACAGGATGCTGTTGCTTCTCACAGAAAGCTTCACGAGGCTCCTAACTCTGACTGCTCCCCAGCAGTTGGGCTCATGAGGATAATATACCCAGTGGCTTGATCTTGGGAACTGTTGGGGCAGAGGGGTGCAGTCTTGCTATATAAAGCGCAGGTCTGCTCAGTTTGACATTGGGAAGGAAAATCATGCTCCATCTCAGGTCTTCAGCAAATGCAGCTGAATAAATAAAAATGTGTGCATAAAACAGCAGGGAAACCGTGAAGAGTGGCTTTTTCGGCATGTTGGGAAGACGCTTATGGTTGGGAACTTAGTGGCCAAAAAGCAAGACAGCCTCAAGATGAGAAAAGCTGGGGGAGGAGGTCATCTGGAGGAAGAGCTTCACCACAGCCGAGGGCAATGAATCGAGCAGTTGAACCGCCCAGCCCTGCGTGGGCCTTGGAAGTCTCGAACAAGAATCTTATTGACCCTAAGCAGACAACCCTGAACTTTAACAGAGCCGGGATGGAAAGCCTGCACAAGGGCCTACAGTTTCCAGAATGAACAACACATTTATTTCTCCCTCCCTCCACGGGAGGACGAGGAAGAGACCAAAATGAAAGTGTGGGGGATGGTGGGGGAGAAAGGAAATGTGGTGAGCGAGTTCCAGGGCCTCAGGGCAATAGCCAGATTCCTCTAAGGGATGCCCACCCCTCCCAGCCCTGGGGGTTGATAAATGTCACTGAGGTTGGCACACTGGGGCCTTGCCTTTGTTGATTGTTATTTCCCCAAGCCTGTGGCTGGATCCCAAAAGGGTGTGTCTGGAGGAGAATCGCCGATGGCCTCCGGTGTGCTTAGCACCTTGTCGGACACCCAAATCTATAAATCTTGACCCTTGACCGGAAAGAGCTTCTGCCCTGGAGATAGACACACACCCAGATGACTATGGGCAACTGGTTTTGATAGTCCACAACCTAGGGAGTCAGACGCCAGCAAGAGAGCTGAGTGCTGCTGGTCACAGTGGCTTTATGGAGAAGGGGCCTGGCTGGACCTGGAACAATGATATGGATCCAGAGAGGAAGGGAAGGAACATCCTTCCCTTTTGACTCTCTCTCATCCTTGGGCCTGTGCTCCTTCAACCCTGGGGCTTCCCCTTCACCTGCCACAGCCTAGAAGAAAAGGAGGGTATCCACGTTGTCCTCAGCAGACAGCACCCAAGAGCTGCTCTCCCTGACACATCTGGCTGGCCCACCCGCTCCCCGATGGGCAGGCACCACAGCTGCCTGGTTCACCACGGTGTCTGATGGCTTTCCACGTCTCCACCACCCAGTCCCTACATCGGGCAGGCACCACGGCTGCCTGGTTCACCATGGTGTCTCATGGCTTTCCACGTCTCCACCACCCAGTGCCTACATCAGCAGGTCCTGTGGGCTCTCCCTGTCTCATGTCTCCAGTCCACTCTTTCTCTTCATCCCTACACCCTTTGCCTTGTGGAGTATGAAGGACTGATGGGCAGGGGCCATGACGCAGATACACTTTCCTGGCTCCCTGGGAATGACTACAGCCGACGGATGGATGGCAGACACAAGTGCTTTGAACTTGGATATGCTTGGATTTGATCCCCCATGCCACTGCTCATCAGGGATGTGGCCAAATTGGTTTGTAATCCAGCCTCCTTAGCTCATTCCCACAGCTGTGCACTTGCAGGGTGGTTGTGAGAATTGAGGTGGTAGGGGCACAGCTGATGGCTTGGTGCCCAGCTGCCGTGATTAGCTCACACCCTCATCATTCCGTATGCACTAATGAGTTTATCTAACTGTCCTCCCTGCCTCCACTGCCAGTCCCCTTCCATCCCTCCTCTTGAGGACCCACAGCTTCAGGATTATTCTCTCTAGTCTGCTTAAAGAACAGCCTTGCATGGCCCTGCAGAATAAGGCACTGACTCCTGAGCAGAACAATAAAACCCTCTTCATCTGCATCACCCCCAAACCACAGTTCTGGCCTCAGAGCCCACCTTCTCCCCTTTGAGGCCCACCCACACCCACCTCCATGCTCCATGTTCCCCCGATACACAGAGCCACTGGGTGGTTTCCCAAACACACATTACTTTCAGGGCTCAAGTTTTCTGAGCATCTCATCCCTTTTTCTTTCTTTCCTTTTTTTTTTTTTTTTTTTTTGAGATGGAGTCTTGCTGTGTTGCCCAGGCTGGAGGGCAGTGGTGTGATCTCAGCTCACTGCAACCTCTGCCTCCCAGGTTCAAGCGGTTCTCCTGCCTCAGCCCCCCGGGTAGCTGCAATTACAGGTGCACGCTACCACCCCTGGCTAGTTTTTGTATTTTTAGTAGAGACAGGGTTTTGCCAGGTTGGCCAGGCTGGTCTCGAACTCCTGACCTCAGGTGATCCGCCCACCTTGGCCTCCCAAAGTGCTGGGATTACAAACGTGAGCCACTGCACCCAGCCATCCCTTTTTCTTAAAATGCCTCTGCCCCTTTCCAGTGAGCTCCTATGCATTCCTCAATGACGAGCTACAATTCCTTTCCCTGATAAACTCAGTTTGCCTCACTTTCCTTATTGCATTGCTGGTCCTTGGAGACATCCCTGGATTAGTTCTCTTCTCACCCTGGGTTCACTAGGCCCCTGGAAGGGCTGAGGACCCCTTGGGGTCACCTTTGTCTCCCCAGGGCCAGGCCCAGCACTTTCCACCCTTTGGCTTGGTACATATTGGCTCACGTGAAATAGAAACAAAGGCTATTTTCCAGGAATTGGGCAGCTTTTGGGAATAGCCAAGGATGCGGAAGTGAAAAGAGACTTACAGTTTTTATGGGGTTTTTTTTTTTTTTTTGAAGTGGCAGCAGAGGGACAGCCTTGAGAAGTTCAGAAGTCAGGAAAAATGCAGCTTGAGACCCCGATTGCCTTGCAAGGCCCTTTCACTTTCCCTTGTCCCCTGAAGCTGAGTTCAAGGCTCACTGTCGTTGTCCTCAATTTATTTTCCCTGGTTTGGCTTCTTTAAGCTCACTACTTTTGAGTTCCTGTGGCCGACAGGAAACTCACGAATAGCTGTTAGAAACAAAACGCAACGCAAGCTAAGCCCTTGAAGTTGGGAGAACATGCTTTATTCTTTCTTGTAAATGCTTCTGTGGGCCAGCCTAGCAGATGCTGCATCAATGCTCGTGGACTTCATAGTAGGAAATGTTTGTTTGCAGACCATCAGGGCTCACATTTATAAAGCTGGATTATGGTCCCTCCTGACTTTATCTCAGACAAGAGTTGGAATTTTGCCACCATCGCCCCACTTTCATTTCCTTGTTTAATTCAGTTTCTCCGCCTTGGTGTTGTCTCCCGTTCTTCTCCGGTTCGGCTCAGTCATCCAGGCCCAGCAGCACCATTGCCTTGGATGAGGGTGCGGTGATGCTGGCAGTGTGGCTCTTGGCCCTTGGTGAGCAAGTCTGGT
Organism: Symphalangus syndactylus; assembly: GCF_028878055.3. Lineage (NCBI taxonomy): Eukaryota > Metazoa > Chordata > Mammalia > Primates > Hylobatidae > Symphalangus > Symphalangus syndactylus. The sequence continues at coordinate 24,115,696 of NC_072424.2, forward strand.
CACAGCAGGGCGTGGGGCTGAGGCCTCCAGCTCCAGCAGAGAAGCTCCCCTGGGTCAGATGGTGGGAGGCCCTACTGGTTAAGGTCAAGGTCAACAGGGCAACTTTTGCCAGGGGCAACCTCTAGTGATGCCCATAGTAACTGATCCCGCCGATGCTTCTCTGTCTGCTGAGAAGCTCCTGTGGCCCATGCTCTTTGGGCAAACACTTAACTACCTGGAAGAGCTTAGTCTCTGCCCTGCACTCTGGTGTGCCCAGTGCCAGCCTCTCTCCCTCCCTCCTTGCTGGTTATTTGTAAATCTGCTCAGTGTCATGGTGGGGCTGATCAGCAATGCCAGGGAGACAAAGGAGCAGGGGTGAGGTGAGCAAATGAACGCAGGCTTCCCACAAAGTGCCTGTTTCTCCTGAGCCACTGACTTGCCCCTAGGGTGACACAAATGAAGGGCTGCCCATGCAGGTGGGGAGCTCATGCTGGTCTGGAGCAGAGTGATCACGAGGAAAGCAGGAGGTGCCAAGGGTTCTGGATGGTGGGCAAGTTGCTGGGGTCCAGGTTTCAGAACAGCTCATTCATGCAGTAAACTCTAGGAGTTGTTTTCATGGAGGCCATTTAGGGGAAGAATTGTTTGGGTTCTCAGTGTTGTGACTCTATTATGTAAGCTAGATAAGTAGAGGAGAGGCTTTTTAAAATCCCATCTGTTCCAGTATTTTGGCTAGATAGGACCTGCCAGATACCTGGATTTTTAGTGGACTTCTCTTTACTCTTAATCCAGGCCACTAATTTATTTTTCTTATAATTCAGCCATGGAATTCTTTCATGTACAAAGTAAGTGGATAGATTTGCTTTGCTTTCATTTACTCATTTAGTCAACAAATATTTATTGGATATTGTGCTGGGCCCTGGAAATGTGAGCTCCGCACAAAGCCCGTCCTTGGAGCTTGCAGCTAAATGGTGACACAGACAGCTACACTATGCCACAGTCAGAGCTGTGAGAGGATGTCTCAGTTTCTTATTGCTGCAGTAACAAATTACCAAACTTAGTGACGTAAAGCAACACGAACTCATTAATTTACCGTTCTGGAGATCAGAATCTGAGAGGGGGCCACAGGGCTCTATTCCTCCTGGAGGCTGTAGGAAAGAGTCTACTTCTTCACCTTTTCCAGATTCCAGAAGCCACCTGTGTTGCTCGGCTCATGGTCCCTTCTTCCATCCCCAAAGCCAACATAGTAGCATCTTATCTCCCTGACTCTTACCCTCCTACCTCCCCCCTTATAAGGGCCACTGTGATTACACTGTGCTCACCTGCACAAACCAGGATAATCTCCTAATTAAATCACATCTGTGAAGTCCCTTTGCCATGTCAAGTAGCATATTCACAGATTCGAGGGGTTAGGTCATGGATATCATTAGGGGCCCAATATTTAGCCCACCACAGAGGCCAGTGCTGGTAACATGGATCTGTTAAAGAGGCCCAGAGAAGGTGTGTAAGGAGGAATGTTATCTAGACCAAGACCTGAGGTGTTACAGCGGATAGCTAGTTAGGTATGAGCAGGGCAGGAGAGGTCTCCCCACCCCGCCCCATACACTAGGAGTGTTGGATGACCACCAGGTGATGGTCAGGCAGTTGTTAACTGTTTCTCTAAAGGAATGATTGGTCACAGCTCGTGCCAGAGAAAGGCAGGCTCCTCATAGAAAACACCTGAAAGCAATCAGCAGCTTCCCAATAAGATCTCAGGAGCGGGAGAAGTAAGGCAAGATCCCAGAAGTATGCCAGCGTAGAAAACCCCAAGTCAAGCAGTCAAGCCTCACACTTGGTTTCTCAGGTCGCCCACGTAGCCGTCTTCCAAGTTGGACTTTGCTTCTTTTCCTTTCCTTACTGTTCTAAATCTTTCTAATAAACTTTCACTTCTGCTCTGAGACTTGTCTCAGTTTCCCCTTCTGCCTTATGCCCCTCAAATTCTTTCTTCTGAGGAGGCAAGAATTGAGGTTGCTGCAGATCTGTACGGATAACTACCACTGGTAGCACAGGGACAAGTGTGATTTAGCAGAGGGGGAGAAGACCATGTGTGAAGGCCAGAGAAGGAAAGAGGGGTGCTGTGTCTGGGCCGTGGAGTATGACGGTGACCACGGGGGAGGCTGCTGCAGTCTGCAGGGCTTTGGAGGCCAGGTGGGGCCTCTGAGGAACCAGGTGTGGCCTTTTTTTTTCTTTTTTTTTTTTTTTTTTTGAGATGGAGTCTCACTCTGTCGCCAGGCTGGAGTGCAGTGGTGTGATCTTGGCTCACTGCAACCTCCACCTCCTGGGTTCAGGCGATTCTCCTGCCCCAGCCTCCCAAGTAGCTGGGACAACAGGCACAGGCCACCACGCCCAGCTAATTTTTGTATTTTTAGTAGAGACGGGGTTTCACCATGTTGGCCAGGATGATCTCGATCTCCTGACCTTGTGATCCACCCGCCTCGGCCTCCCAAAGTGCTGGGATTACAGGTGTGAGCTACCACGCCCGGCTCAGGTGTGGCTGTTAATCATGGACAACCTGTGAACAGATTGGTACTTTAAAGCCGTGCAGCCAAGCCAAGATGAGGCTTAGAACCATAAAACTTCAGAGCTGGAAGGAACTTTACAAAGCATTTGACCTAAAAGACTTAAGAAGTAAATGGGCCCACAGCCACCCAGAGAGGATCAAGATGAGAGTAACCCTCATTCTAGCCACAGCTCTAAGAGCAGAGCTCAACGGTCCTCAAAGCACTTTGGATGTAGTGCCCTCTTAGTTTTCGCAAGAGCCCTGTGAGGGCAGACGTTTGCAGTGGAGGAGATAGAAAGTTGGCGGACGAGGCCATTGTCATTCTTCCAGCACCTGGTAGGGCTGGGGCTTCAGCGGAGGCTGTTCATTCCAAGCCAAGGGCCTGTTTCTCTCTCCCTGTGGCCCTGGAGCTGAGAATCCCATCTTCTTTCTAGTCCCCCCAACACGCTGCCAGACCTCACACCAAACCCTTCCTCTTGGGACGAGAGGGTTCGAGGTGTATCTAAGCTGGGCTTTGGAGAGAGGGCAGCCACTCTAAGTTTCTTCTGTTTCCTCTCCCTAGCCCTGGAACAGCTGCTGACGGAGTTGGATGACTTCCTCAAGATTCTTGACCAGGAGAACCTGAGCAGCACAGCCCTGGTGAAGAAGAGCTGCCTGGCAGAGCTCCTCCGGCTTTACACCAAAAGCAGCAGTGAGTGTGGGCCCCGGGCGGTGCAGAGGCCTCCACGCCAACAGAGATGGTTGTGAGTCAGTGCAGGCTGCCATAGCTAAGGATCACAGACTGGATGCTATAAACGACACTTATTTTCTCACACTTCTGGAGGCCAGAAGTCTAACCTCAAGGGATCAGCAGGTTTGGTCCCTTCTGAGGCCTCTCTCCCTGGCGTGCTGATGGCTGTCTTCTCCCTGTGTCCTCACATGGGTTTTCCTCTATGTCTGTGTCCCAGTCACCTCTTCTTATTTAACTTTTTTGAAGCAGGGGCTCACTCTGTCACCCAGTCTGGAGTGCAGTGGCGCAATCATGGTTCACTGTAGCCTCAACCTCCTGGGCTCCCAAGTAGCTGGGTCTACAGGTGCATGCCACCATGCCCAGCTATTTTTTTTTTTTTTTGTATTTGTTTTTTTGTATAGGTGGGATTTCGCCATGTTGCCCAGGCTAGTCTCGAGCTCCTGGGCTCAAGCTATCCGCCCTGCCTGGGCCCCTGAAAGTGCTGGGATTACAGGCGTGAGCCACCGTGCCTAACCCTAATCTCCTCTCTCTCTCTCTTTTTTTTTTTTTTTGAGATGGGGTCTTGCTCTGTTGCCAAGGCTGGAGTGCAGTGGCATGATCTCAGTCCACTGCAACCTCCACCTCCCAGGTTCAAGCGATTCTCCTGCCTCAGCTTCCGGAGTAGCTGGGATTACAGGCGCCCACCACCATGCCCAGCTAATTGTGTATTTTTAGTAGACAGGGTTTCACTATGTTGGCCAGGCTGGTCTCAAACTCCTGACCTCAGGTGATCCACCCACCTCAGCCTCCCAAAGTGCTGGGATTACAGGCGTGAGCCACCGTGACTGGCCTTAATCTCCTCTCTTTATAAGGATATCAGTCATAGTGGATTAGGGCCACCCTAATTATCTTATTTTAACTTAGTTACCTCTTTGAAGATCCTGTCTCCAAATGCAATCACATTCCGAGATATACTGGGTGCTAGGATTTAATATATGAATTTTGAGGGGACTTCACCCCCTAACAATGGTGCAGGAATGACCCGACTTGGGCCAGAGCCCCAGAAATCTCTGGTCACTTGACACAGCAGCCCACGAGTGAGGTTTTAAATGAAGTATTTTCAAAGCACTCTTCCATGCTGGTTGAAAGTAGAGATGGAATAATAAATTATAACAATAGCTAGGGCTTACTGAGCATTCCCCTGAGCATATGGAATAACCCATTTCATATTTAAGACATCCCTGTGAGGCTCGTGCTATTGTTATAGAGGGGGAAACTGAGACCTGGAGAGTTTAACCTGCCCAATATTATACAACCCAAGGGAAAACATAGTTGGAAGACTTTGTAAATTACAGAACCCTGAGTCCATAATTTTTCTGTCTTTTTTAAATTGAGATAGTTTACGTATAAAGTGCACATATGTGAAATAATTCAGTGAGTTTTGATAATTGTATACCCCTGTGTCCTCATCACCCAAAACAAGATATAGAACATTTCCATCATCCAGAAAGTTCTGTCTTGGCCATTCCCAGCTGCCCAACACAAGCAACCATTGTGCTGATTGATATTGCCTGTGCTGGAGCTCTGTATAAATGGATTCATATGATGTGTACTATATGTCTGGCTTCTCTGGAGATTCATCCATGCTGTTGAGTGTGTCTGTAGTTTGTTCCTTTTACTGCTGAGTAGTATTCCATTCTGTGAATACATCACAATCTGTTTATCCTTTCACTTACTGATGGCCATTTGGGTTGTTCACAGATTTGAACTATTACGAATGAGGCGGCTAGGAACATTCTTGAAAAAAAGTCGTCTTGTGGACATATGGTTTTATTTCTAGCAAATTCAGACTCTTTTAAAAAAGGAAAACCCTTTTTGTGAAGTCATAACAGTTGATTTTTATGTCAGATGTTTGAGAACTGGAAATGCTGTTTGGGGACGGTCAGGGACTGTGTGAGGGCATCTAATCCATCTGCCTCCCAGCGGGAAGAGGCCAGGTCCTGCCAGGGAAGGGAAGTCTCCACCTGCCCCGGCTATCACAGTCCAGAAATGCTTCCTTGTGTCCAACCTGAATCTGCCAGGCTACATTTCAAGGACTTTCTCCTTCCCTGTTCCCTGTGGAACTAGTTTCTATTCTCTGAATAAGCAGTCGTAAAGCCGAGGCATGTTGCTATATGCCCATCTGTCTTCTCTTCTGGAGGAATCATCTGCCTTAGGCTCTCATCAGAGGTGTTTTTCTTCAGCCTTTGCAGCTTCCCATGCTCCTGAAGGCTTTATAGGGAGCGTCCGCCTGCCTGCCGCCGCGAGTGCTGGTCAGCAGCAAATCAAAGCAGCCCATCGTGGGAACGCAGATGGGAAATCCACATTACAAAGCGGGAAAGTTGGAGGGGGGATGGTTCACTCCATGCAGGATTCATCAGTGGAATCCTCTAAAAAGCACACTCCCCACACCACTTCGATATGCTCCACCTTGAACGCTCAATGATAAAAAACACCTGTGTTGGGAACTGGAAACCACCTGTTTGTGATAAGTCTGAGCCGTGGATCTTGGTGCTAACCACTCTGGCAGCGCCTCCTACATGTGGTCTCTTTTTTGAATTAACCTGTGATGTGGCTTCCTGTAGGATGACCTTTTTGTTCTGCCCTTGATCGGCTCTTATAAAGTCAGGCCTTCCCCTCTCCATGGACTCTGCAGCTCGTAGGGGGTGGGAAGCTGCTGAGAACTGGTCATGGGTTCCCCAAGGTGAATCACCTCCAGAGTGCCACCCATGCACAGCCACACTGAGGCCTGGGGCCTGTATTCTCAGAAGCAAAGCCCACTTGTTAATAGCCACTGTTTAACGGAACTTCCCTTCCGGTCCTCTTTGTACCCCTTAGACTGTAGAGTGGGTACAATAGCAGCCAACATTTATTGTGTACTTTCTGTGTCCCTGTACTTAATGCAGTAAATGACATGGATGACATCATCCTTTATCCCAAAGTATATTCCCATTTTACCAACAAGGAAACCAAGCCTCTGAAAGTCACTTGCCTGAGGGCACACGGCTGTAAGGGCAGAGCCAGGGCTTGGACATGGACAGGTGGACCTAACCTTATCTCCCCCTGCTCCACTGCACTGCAGTTAACTGTTGTGTCGCACAGGACAGAATCGTAAACACACGTACCGCACCTGAAATTACAGCATTCTTTCCCTCGGCCTCCCAGGCCCACCTCTACCCAAAAATTAGCTCAGCCTGTTGAGACTTGTAAGTGGAGGCAAGGTGATCATCTCAAGATAGCCGTGGTCCAACAGGCCGAGCTGCTGGGACTTCCACACATTTTGGGCAGGATGTGTATGTGTGCATTTACACTTCGCAAAGGGAATTGTCTCTGAGTTTTCTGATCTTCGTTTCTTTTTTCTCAATGTAACACAAATTTTTCTACCCTCTTTGCTTTTTGTCTGGATGGAGAGGTCCAGGCATAGACTAAGATCTGTTTATTGAGGGCTTGGCTCCCTGTTGTCTATTCCAGCCTTCACCAGTGACAGCTGTGTCCCCACCATACCAGCCCCCACTCCTGCCTCGCATTCCCATCCCACCCTCAGAGGCTCCAGGGACGTTTCAGTGGCTGCCCCTCTGGTCAAAAGCACTTCAAATGTTCTGTATCCAGTGGTAGCAAAGAGGTTCATGTTCCTGCTCCCCACCCTACGCCAGTTCTCTGGGAAGGACCACCCTCTGCAGACCTCCAAGCACTTCGGGCTCATCTTCCCAATACCTTCAGGTCGTAGTCATTTCCCACCCGCTGTGTGATGGTCAGATTCAGGTATGTCTTTCCTGCCGGACTGTGGGGTTCACAAAGGCAGAGGTAACATCTATTTTCTGCTGTATCCCCAATACTTAGCACAGTGCTGATGCTGAATGCACTTTGTTAGATAGTTGAGTGAATGACAGAAAGTTCTCTAGCCCAAGGCTGCTGCCTCCCAGACAGGACTGAGCAGTCTGGCCTTCCTGTCTGCAGCCTCCCTGTCTAGGGCCAGGTTTACTGTATTTTCCCCACAATTGCAGAAGGTCTTGGGAGCCTCTTACTTCCCACCCTGGAGAGTCCTAGATTAGCAACCCTCTGAGAATCAAAACCAAGTCAGCCTCAGCCTGCAGCCCACCCAAGGTGGGCCGATGCACCCTCATGAAGTGGCCAGTGTGAGTTTTCTCTGCAACTTACAAATCATCATCTTAGAGAGAAAACACCTGCTCAGAATCCAACATTTAAAACAATAACGTCTTTTATTTTTTTGTATAGGTATGTGAACTTAGTTAATGATATAAAAAAAAATGAACACTGAGCACTATTTATGTTCTTCCAGTTCCTTTTTTGATCCTTATCAGCATTATCTGAATATTTTGGAGTAGCTGTGGTTTGCCTCTGTTTCTGCTTTACATTATTTTTATATTTAGAATTGCTGCATGAACACATTTCCATGTGTTGACAATTCATATACTTTGTCTTTTTTTGCTATTCTGAAACATGATCTTACAATTAAACTCTAGGTCTTGGGTATCTTTATAAACAGACACTGAGCTACCTTGCTAGTTTTCACGATTGGGTAGAGTTCAATGCTGGATGAATCCTAATGTTTAACCTATTGGTAGACATTTAAGTTGTTTTTTTTTTTTTTTTTTTTTTGAGACAGAGTCTTGCTCTGTTGACCAGGCTGGAGTGCAGTGGCACTATCTCGGCTCACTGCAAGCTCCGCCTCCTGGGCTGGGTTCACGCCATTCTCCTGCCTCAGCCTCCCAAGTAGCTGGGACTACAGGCGCCCGGCTAATTTTTTGTATTTTTAGTAGAGATGGGGTTTCACCATGTTAGCCAGGATGGTCTCGATCTCCTGACCTCGTGATCCACCCACCTTGGCCTCCCAAAGTCCTGGGATTACAGATGTGAGCCACTGTGCCCAGCCATATGTTGTATTCTTTTTTTAAAAAAAAATTCGTGCAATATTGTAGTGAATGTCCTCAAATACAATTTTCTTTAAATGCTAGAGTTTATCTGTAGGATAAGTTTCTAGCAGTAGAAATGCTGGGTCAAAGAATATGAACACAAAAATGTATCCTCCAAAATCATCTCTAGAATGGCCATGCCAATTTATACACTCTTCAGTAATCCATTTAGTTTTTAAAGGTGACTTGCTGTTATATATGTTGATGTGCCATGGTTTGTTACCATTTTCCTATTGTTGAGCCTTTGAGTCATGTCCCATGTTTTAAGCTGTCATTTTTCATCTTAGTTGTAAGGTTACCTTACCTTTCCAAACTCCCTAGTATCTGAGTTTTGTACTCTTGAAAACTGAAGAGTTTGGTTGAAACAGGCAGTATTTTGTCATGCAGACAAGAAAACGGAGGCACAAGGGTTAGGTGCTTTGCCCAGAATTATGCCATTATGGCAAAGCTTTGGTTGAGACCCCATCTCCTGCCTCTCCCTGCAGGGCACTTTTCCGCTCTGCCGTGCTCTGGAGAAGGGACTGACTCAGCCCTCTTTGAGTCTCAGTGGGAGTCTGGTGGGAGTCTGTGAGTTCCGGTTCACTCCATTTGTACCTCACAGCTCCCACCCATAAACTGCTGCAGTCCCTGGCACAGGGGTGACATTTCTTGTCCTGGCAGGGCAAGGCACTAAGGTGACAACCCCAGGTGCTGATCACTGAGGCTGTATCCAGCCCCCTCCTGTTCCTCTTGGCTCTCGGGGCCCTGCCTTTGCAGGCCTGTTGGCTGGAGTTTGGGCGGTCTGTGGCCACGGAACAGAGTGACGCTGAACTGCTTCCTTTGCCAGAGGTTAGAACTGGGTCCTTTGGCTCAGTAACGCGGTCTCTAACCACTGGAATTTATCAGCCACAAGTTTCTAGGAAATGCAAATTAAGGCGGCAGAAGAAATTCAAGAGGATTTTGATGAAGAGAAACACTAGAATGAGCTTCCTCTGAAGACTTCTGAAGAAAGGGTCTTTGGGGGATTGGAAATGGAGCAAGTTAGGAGGCCAACTTTTCTCTGCCCAGGCAGGCATGGGAAAGGTGACTTAACCTGCACAGAAGTGGTTTTAAAGGAGGGCATGGGTTGTGCCACTGCAGGGTATAATCTATAGGGTAGAGCAGGTGGCTGGTGGCTCTTCAGTTATTATTCTCAGGATACTCACCCCTTTAAACTCAACTCATGTGATTTGGCTATTCAGGTCCCCTTCACCCATCCAATGGCCCCCTACCTAGAGGCCTGCGAGCTGAACTTCCAGGTCCTCAGTGTGACCTGGCTTATCTACACACACTGGATCAGCCCATTCAAGTAATTTCAGACTAGGGTGAGAATGACAGGAAATATTTTACAATTTAAATGAAATGCTAGGAAGCCCAGAGACATCTCTACTTGGTGGGATACAAGGCAGATCTTGAACTTAAGATTTCTTTTCTCTTTTCTTTCTTTTTTTTTTTTTGAAGATGGGGTCTCACTCTGTTGCCCAGGCTGGAGTGCAGTGGTGCGATCTCGGCTCACTGCAAACTCTGTCTCCCAGATTCGAGTGATTCTCCTGCTTCAGTCTCCTGAGTAGCTAGGATTATAGCTACTATGCCTGGCTAACTTTTGTATTTTTAGTAGAGACAGGGTTTCACCATGTTGGCCAGGCCGGTCTCCAACTCCTGACCTCAAGTGATCCGCCCGCCTCAGCCTCCCAAAGTGCAGGATTTTTATACCATAAGCTCTCCTTCTGTATCTTACCTGCCCCCACACCCTCGGCCAGGCTAGAAAACTAGCAGTCAGCAACTTGTCATTTCTCTTTTGGAAATCTGTCAGCTCTTTCCATGTTGGACTATTCTTTCAATCCACTGAAAATGCTGTGTGCTTTTACTGGAACCCAGGCAGATGAAAACGGCTCTGGGGTAACAGGGTTTCTAGCTAGGGTCCCTTTCTCTTCATGAAGTCACACAAAGCCTGTGTCTCCTTCCTTCTGCAGGCTCTGATGAGGAGTACATTTATATGAACAAAGTGACCATCAACAAGCAACAGAATGCAGAGTCTCAAGGCAAAGGTATGAGGCTGGGATCACTGACGCGGGTATGGTGGCCACTCCTGGGATGGGGGAAGGTCCAAGCTGGTTCTGTCCCACGTCTCTTTCCTCCCAGCCGGCACACAGACCGCCTGGCGGAGTTATTTTTGGAAGCCACATTTTTGTTGGTCGTATTTTGGGTTGATGTATTTTGGGATGTTTCAACAGGCCACCCCCTCCTTGCCCATTGGATAAGGAATCTGGCCCTAAAACTTTTTGGCTGTTCCCAGCATCATCCCAGGAACAGGAAGTCATAATTCAGATGCTCGAAGAAAGCAGCTGTGTGTGGTGCTGATCCCACGGTTCTGCCTTTATGTCTTTTGATAGAAGTCTGTTTTGAGGAAGAGGAGAGAGAAATAAATGGTGGTGTCAGCAACTGCCTTAATAGTCAAAGATGATGTTTGAAGGTGCTGTCTTTGGTGGAATGTTTTGTCTCCCATGGGAAGGACATATGTTGTCTTCCATGGTGCCTCACTCTTCTGCTCTGTTCTGCTCTCTGCTTTTCCCTTAAAACCTCCAGGGAGGGGCCTGGCAAGACCCCGGGGAGGCCCAGAGGTATGCAGAGCTGCCTAGTTGCAGAAGAGGCAGGCTAAGAAGCTCCATCTCCTAATTCCCAAACCTGTGACTTAACCACAAAGGCTTAGAGAGGGGTGGGAACACAGCATTGCAAAGCACTCAGTCCTGTTGAAGGCTTGACTTTGAGACATCAGCCACCAAATCCCCGACGTCGGGCCTGCCTGAGCCTGTCTGTCCCAGGGCTGGCTGAAATGGACAGGCTCAGAAGTGTCTTCGGCACCTTTCCTTACAAGTGCACCGAGGGTTGGTGGCCTCACTTCCCCAGCATGCCTCCTTCACTTCCTGCCCCTCACCAAGCCTGGGACATGGCAGAGCTCATCCAGATGAGGTTGGCCACTCTGGCGGGGGTCACTTGCCTTCCGGGTAAACTGTGGGAGGAAAGAGCCATAATCACAGGGTCCGTGCTGAGAGTGGCTCAATATAGTGGCCACCAGGCAGCTCCTCTGCTGGCCGAAGCTCTGTGGCTAGACCATTTTTTTGACATGGGATGGGTAGGGGAGCAGGTACAGAGGCTGCCAGAAACCCCAGGCACATGGCTGGGGCACTCCTGCACCCTATTATTGGAAGGAGGAAAAACAACTTCGGCTCCAGGGACCGCCTGCCTGGGTAATTAACACCTGCTCAAAAAGAACTCACGGGGTGCATGTGACCGGGCATTCCTGAGGAAGGAGACCCTGTGTAAGGCTGGTCACCCCTCACCGAAGCCTTTTCCTTTTGCTGCCCACAGCGCCTGAGGAGCAGGGCCTGCTGCCAAATGGGGAGCCCAGCCAGCACTCCTCGGCCCCTCAGAAGAGCCTTCCAGACCTGCCGCCACCCAAGATGGTAAGTGTCAGTCCAGGACCCCTGATTTCCCTGACATGAGCCCCTTGAACTTCCAGTTGTCCTCACAGGTGTCAGCTCACTAAGTGTCTGGCATTTTCTGAGCAGCTACTGTGTTCAGGGACTGGGACAAGGCACATGTAGGGACAGAGCAAAAGGAAACTTGCCTACAGGTGATTTGCCTGGGGCCACAGTACTCCGGATGCTGAGGGTGATGGGTCTGGGGAAATTTGATTGAGTGCCAGCTGACGCTAGTCACGCTCTTTATCCAGCACTATGTGAACAGGGCCATGAACAGCTGTGGTCACCAGCCTAGGCCATGGTGATCTTTAAAAAATTTGCAATAGCCAGGTGCAGTGGTGCGTACCTGTATTCCCAGCTACTCATGAGGCTGAGGCAGGAGGATTGCTTGAGGCCAGGAATTTGAGGCTGTAGTGCACTGTGATCACACTTGTGAATAGCCACTGCAGGCCAACCTGGGCAACATAGCAAGACCCCATCTCTAACATATAAAATAAGCGAATAAATAAATACATAATTTAATTCCCCTACATTGTTCTGGAGTTTAAAGGAAAAGTAAAAATTCATAAATCATATCACACTGTACTACCTGCTTGAACCTTACCAGTAGTTCTTATTAAACATAGAAAAAAAAAATCCCGTTCCTTAGCATGGCCTCAGGGCCTATGACCTGGCTCTGCTGCATGTCCTGCCTCCTCATACAGGGTCTTCACTGGCCTCCTTTCTGCCCCTGGATTCTGTCACTCTGGTCAGAACTGCTTTAGGGACTTTGTACCTCCTGGTCCCCTACCAATTTCTCATCTCTCCAGAGTTCTTAAGAGAGACTCCTGCTGACCTGGCTAAGTAAGACATCCCTCCCCCATCTGCACCCGGGTTGCTATCTACCCACCACCCAGTTACCCGCTCCATGGCATCTGCTACTGGAACAGTCTTGTTTGCTGTCTCCTCTCCTGATGTCAGCTCCTGAGGACAAGGACCTTGTCTCTCGTTTATTATTTTGTGTCCAGTATCTGCAGACATGGACAGATGTAGGCCATACATAAATATCCATTAATTTGGATGGAGTTGTAAAATCATATGGATGTGGGTTCAAATCCCAGTTCTGCATGCCACTAGCTCTCTGACCTTGAGCAAGTTATTTAAAGTCTCTAATCCTCTATTTCCTGGTTTATATGGAAGAAATGCTCACATCTGTCTTGTCAGATGGGCTTATCCAATGGGCTAAGGCTGGCAGCCCCTCACCACCGTGTGTGGCATACTGTGCTAGTATTCAGTGAGGTAAGTGGTAGTATTTATATTTTAAGGGTGAGGAAACCTAATGTCACACAGCCTGTAAGTGACAGAGTCAGCATTTGAACCCAGGTTCTTTCCTCTTAGGGCATGGCTGGGGAGGGATCCTGGGGGCAGGACTGGGGTCTCAGCTTAGAAGGGTTTATATGGGTAGCCAGGGGGTCTTGGGTCAGCGCCAGCAGGAAGCTAAGCTCCTGCCAACTGACCGTCACCTGATCTGTGGGCTCATGTTTCCGTGGAGGGGGTCCCAGCCCCAGAATGGCTCTGGACTGGCCCCTTTATTCGTGCCTTCCTGGGGGGCAGGGGCCACAGCTGAGGATCTGACTCCACCATGTGGGGTGGGTGGGCAGTTCTGGAGAACCTGGGACAGTGTCCCATTGCATGCCGTCCCTTGAGCTGGGTGACAGCTGGTGGGGACTCCTCATCTCAGGCTGAGTGAGGCTTGACATCAAGACTGAAGCTGAGTCCCTGGTGTCCCTGTGATGCTGGCAATGTAGCGACTGCTACACCCTGAGCCTCAACCCCATCCCATGCACACACACCATCCGCCCACCACCCATCGAGGGATAGGTATTTTCATCACTGTTTCTCATATGAAGAAACAGACTCAGAGTTAAAAACCACTGGCCATGGTCCCACAGTTGGGAGGTACTAGGCCAGGATTTAAATGCAGATTTTTGTTGTTGTTCCCAATTCCTCCCCCAGCCTGGGCCTCCCTGACATTTGCTCCTCTCTGTAGCAGAGCAAGGGCTCAAGCTATGCTCCCTCCAGCGCCAGGCTCCCCTCACTCACTTTCAGCCCCGATATTTTGGGGAAGAGCACAGCCCCTCTGCTGTCCCATCTGTTGGCTGATGGCTTTAACCAGAGGTTTTCTGGTGTGGCCCAGGCATTGCTTGCTGGGTGGTGGGCATGGAAAGGTGGCTGTTCTGAGCCATGGCTGGAATTTTTTATCCTAAATCCAGTGTCTGATTCTGACCAAGGTACCTTGGGCTTTGCTAGTGGAAGTGCCATCTTCTGCCCCACCAGGGGCAGCTGCTGGTGGGTCCCCACCTGGTGGGTAGGGGCAGAGTTTTATGAGCACCGCGTACTGTGTGAGTGTTCTAGAAATTGTGTTTTACAAACACAGCATGGTCTGAGGGGCCCAGGGTCTGGGACCTGGCTACAGCTGTAAGTTAATTGAGCCACGGTGAGTCCCTGCGGGCCCTGGGATTCTGATGCTGGCTTCTGTTCCTCGTCCAGTGCCCTGTGCCTCAGACACTGCGTGTGGGGAGGGGCACGTGGCCCCCTCTAGAGTAGACTTCCTGGATTGTCGTCTGTGACTAGGGCTTGTGTCCCTGTTTGAAAGAAACTGGTGCTGCAGTTGGGGAAAATATCAGCACCCAGGAATGGCACAATCCCAAGGAGGCCTTTCAGCCAAGTGGTAACTTCCTGTGGACAGTTTCCAGGCCCCAGGGAGACTTCTAGCAAAGCCAGCTGACTTGACAGGAAAAGGCAGCTCCCTCCCACTTTGTGGACTTTCTCTGCTGTGAAGGACAAGAGACGGGTGTGGACTGCGAGTCCTCTGGCTAGGTCCCACCTGGTCTTGTGCAAGGCACCCACCTCTACCCCAGGGGGTTCCAGATGTGGTGTGGGGATGTAGGTGGTGTCCACCGGGCACTCTCCCTGTCCTTGCGCACACACATGAGCACACATCCTCAGTCTCTCAGGCCTCCTCTCTGGTTGAATCAGGCTGAAGCTGCCATCACTCTTAGTCCAAGGGCCCCAGAGGAGCAGTGTCAGGGTGGAGCCATGTCTGTGGCTCTGAAGGAGGAGGAGAACCACAGCAGGGAGAGGCTGTGGCCGCTGGAACCCCATGGCCATGCTAGCCAGACCATCAACCGTGGCCAATGAACATCTGTTTCTCCTGCAAGGACCATGGCACCTGGCTGTGTAGACAGCAGCCTGGAGAGGCAACAGCTGCCTGAGTCACTGTCCAGCTCAGGCTGGAACCCTGAGCCTGGAGTGCCCTGTGGCCTCTCTTCCTCAGACAGAAAACCCACCCTTCCTCCCTTGATCCCAGAACTTCAGGGAGGCTTCTCCACCTGAGGGCTGGGCCCTGCACAGCTGCCTGGCCCTGGGCTCACTGGCACCTGCAGCAGCACCTGGACATCCACCTGGGGTCCTCAGGGCCTATGGCTGGGCCAGGATCATGCCTCGGTCACAGGCGCGGGATGCTTATTGGCCAGGAGCCCAGATGTCCTCACTCCAACCCCTACAGACTCAGTAGGGAGTAGGTCTGTCCAGCGATAGAAAGGGCAGCCAGGGGTTTGGAGCAACCTCGTGGGTGTGGACAGTGACTCAGGCATCTGTGGCCTCTCCAGGCTGCTGTCTGCACAGCCAGGTGCCGTGGTCCTTGCATGCAGACGAAACAGATGTTTGTTGGCCACGGTTGATGGTCTGGCTAGCATGGCCATCTCCACCCCATCATCCCTCTGAGGCCTGGCCATGCGCTGGCCTGCTCTTACATGAGCTGCTCTGTGGGGGAAACCACTTAATCCCTAAAAGGACGTTGCCATGGCTAGCCTCGGAGGCCGGGCCTGTCCTGTCCACTCACCCCCACCTGGCAGCCTTCTGCAGTGTACTCTGAGGCAGGGTGGTTAGAGCTGTGAGGATGCCTCGGGTCCTCTGAGCCACACCCCTCATCAGCTCTTGTGTCTAGTCTAAGCCAGGGGTTGGCAAATTGTAGCTCACTGGCCAAATCTGATCTGCAACATGCTTTAGTAAATAGTGTTTTATTAGAACACAGCCAACCTTATTTAGTTGTATTAGTCTGTGGACTTCTGAGCTACAGCAAGCAATAGAGTTGAATAGCTGAGATGAGACAGAGGTCCCGAGTGGCCCACAAGTCCCTAAAATATTTACTTTTTGGCCCTTTCCTGAAAAGATTTGCGGCCCTCTGGACCTCTGGTCTGGTCAGTCCTGCCAAGCCTGACTCGCTCACGCAGTCCCTTCCTCCAAACAGTCAAAGTTCTTCAGGTTTGATGTTAAATCTCTTCTGGATCTTCATTTAATATTCACAGTCTTCCTGTAATCCCAGCACTTTGAGAGGCTGAGGCGGGCAGATCACCTGAAGTCAGGAGTTTGAGACCAGCCTGGCTGACATGGCGAAAACCACGTCTCTATTAAAAATACAAAAATTAGCCAAGCGTGGTGGCACGCAGCTACTCAGGAGGCTGAGGCAGGAGAATCACTTGAACGTGGGAGCTGAAAGTTGCGGTGAACTGAGATCACACCACTGCACTCCAGCCTGGGCAACACAGCAAGACTCTGCCTAAAAAATATATATATAAATATATATATAATTCACAGTCTTCACCATCATAATGATAATAATTAAAATAATAGTCCTTTTTCCTTAACCCTGTGAGATGAGGATCTGTCTCCTTGAAGCTCTGATAATAGGTCATTGTGTCTGTTTCATCATGTGACTCATCATTTAACCCAGCATTCTTAAGAGCTGGGATTCCATCCTATGGTGTCCTCTGTACCCACCCCCAGAGTACACTGGTTTATCCTCCACCAAACACATATATGCAAAACTTTTCTCCCTTTCTTATTTTTACGTTTTATTTTTTAGATGAGTAAAAACTAATATGTATTGAATATTGAATAGTGATAGGCACACTTCAATCCTTACAGCAACCCCATGTGACAGATATTTCTATTCTCCCCTTCTTATGCCAAGTCCAGAGAGGTCAAGCGAATTGGTCAGAATCACACAGCAAGGATGTCCCAGTGTCAGAATTCAAGCCTGGTTCTGGAGATCGGACTCCACTCCTGCCCTGCACTGTCTCTGCATAGCGAGCCATTTTCAGATTTTGCAGTGTCAACCTACAGGCAAAAAATGGAGACAAAATAAATATAAGTAGAGAGTTTATTCTGACCAAATTTGAGGGTTGCAGCCCAGGAGCACAGATTCAAGTTACCCTGAATCCATGTTCCTATTGGCAGCAGTTACAAGTGGGTTTTCAAAGGAAAAAGAAGAGGCAGTTTTTAAGTTGTTTACCAATACTTTATCTTCAAATACTGTAAGCTATCGATCAGCTAAACATTGTTCTTTGTATCATAAATTCCAGGAACCTGAAGATAATGGATGAGGCAGCTAGTGAGGAATAAAATGCCTTTAAACAGTTGCCCCCAGGAATGGGGAGGGGAGAAAACGGTGCCGGAAGCCCCATACTCCTGTCTCTCTGGGCTTGATACATTTTGCACACCTCACGTAGCTCAAACTCTTCTGAGCTATTTTTCTTCTCAACAGAAGCTTAGGAGACACTCAGAAAACACTGCCTGGCTCCACCCTAGACAGGACAGGAGGCCCCCAGGGACAGACCCTGTGGTGATGATGACCCACGGGGAGCTCCTGCAGAAGGGTTCACTCCTCCCTTTGTCCTGTTCGACTCTCGAGAATCCTGACCTTGGGGGGCCAGATCCTGGGTGCCCAGAGCTTTTCTCCAGATGGGACCCACCTGATGGGAATGGAGCTTCTTGGAGGCTGGAGCTGGAGGCCCAGCCAGATCAGGCTGATGAGCCCTGGGACCCACTGGGGAGACCTTACTGCCACAAAGGCGAGAGGACCCTTTCCCTGTGGACCCTAGGGAGCTTGTTGTTAGTGGACCACGGGCAGTCTGTCACTGTCTCAGCCTTTTCTCAGGCTGCTGGCTGGCCAGGGGACCAGGGAAAGCTGAGAGAGCAAAGATATCGCACCAGGCTGGGGCTGGCAAAGAGGGAGGACCAGACACTAGAAGTTACCAATGGCACGCCCATTGTCTGCTAGGGCCTGGCTGCCAGGCAGGAGCCTGGGCAGAGGTGTACAACCTGGCTCCCTCAGCAGTGCGTCTGTCAGCCCAGTACGGTGTCAGGTTTGCTTATGAAATGACCAAATTCTTTGATTCCTTCCTTTGTAGGGGGTGCCACATGCCAGAGGAGGGCTGAAAGCTGTTCTGTGCCTGCCCTGTGCCTCGTATCAGCTCTGTTGGTACAGGACCAGAACTGGTGCTGGACCCAGGCTGTGGCCTGGCGTCAGCCAACCCTCTGTGATGCCCTGACAGGGTCGATCCTCTTCATCTCAGCTTGCAGGACAACAGTCTAGTAGTTTGGCTCCTGTCACATTAACTGCCCTCACTGCCCAACCTACAGACCCTGGAACTGTGGAGGGGCCCCAGACAGTGATAACAATGGCCTCCTTGTATTTAATATGGGCCAGGCCCTGTGGAAACACTATCACGTTTTGTCTCATTGAATTTTCAAAACAACCCTAGTATTATAAAGAAGGAAAACAAGGCTCAGAGAAGCTGTCACATACCCAAGGTTAAATCTATAAGGTCCTAAAGCCTGGATTGAAATCAAGTTACATGAACTCCAGGGTCTACATAAACAGACTGTAGAGTCCAAACCACACAGGACTGGGCTCTGGGGGACCCTGGTATCCTCACCCTGGGGAAGCTGGAAGGGATACTCTTGCAGCCCAGGCTGAGGACTGTCCCACAGGGGCTAAGCACAGGCTGCCTGTCCTCCCACTGTCTCCTGGGCCAGGAGTAGGGGAGCTACCTCCATCCTGGGTCCCCCAAATCCATTTTTCATGGCAGGAGTTTCTGGATTCCTAGCGTTACCCTCTCCCCCAAAACACAGGGGTCCGCCTGAGCTCAGGGCCCTGCAGGGTCCTTCCATTGGCTGCTGCTTCCATCCTCTCCCCCTACAACCTCCCCCACCTTACAGCCTGCCTGTGCTTTCATGTGGAGCCTCCTTGAAGGCCCAGGCCTTCCCTCTTATGCGGAGGGCCCAGCACAAGGACTTCTCAAAATCAAGAGTGGGAGGGAATGCATTTCCAGCTCTGCCACTTCTGTTGTGAACTCATCATGCATATTCCCATGGAGTTTCATGATTCAGAAAGACACTGGGGACCAGGCATGGTGGCTCGCACCTGTAATCCCAACAATTTGGGAGGCCAAGGTGGGCAATCAGTTGAGGTCAGGAGTTTGAGACCAGCCTGGCCAACATGATGAAACCCCATCTCTGCTAAAAATACAAAAATTAGCCAGGCGTGGTGGTGCACCCCTGTAATCCCAGCTACTCGGGAAACTGAAGCAAGAGAATTGCTTGAACCTGGGAGGCAGAGGTTGCAGTGAGCCAAGATTGCACCACTGCACTCCAGCCTGGGAGACAGTGAGACTCCGTCAGAAAAACAAAGGACAGTGGAGACCCACGTTCAAGGATGCTTACACATTCATGACCTGTCTCTCATAATAGTAATGCAACAAATTACCTCTTTTACTCCCCCATGGTTGCTTATAAAGGTAGCTTATTGAAGCATAGCTTCATAGTCTAGTGCCTACTATGCAGGTGGAATAAGGGAGGAACAGAATGATTTCACGTTCTATGCTTTCGACACAGTTGCAGGTGTTTTTTATTCTACTCGAATTGCACACGTTCATCCTCATCCCACATAAGCTCAGGGTCATCTTTGAGACTCGGCACAAAGATCACACACCCTGGGCACCGTTCCTTTGTCCTAAATATTCCTCACACCTTCCTCTGGTTCTCACAGAACTTTGACCTTGTCCATTATAGCACTACTGTATCACAATGCACTTGACCAGGAGCTGTTAAAAATCTACCAGCTACTCAAGCTTTTCTTAGGACTGACTCCTGAAGTTTCGATGTGTCCCTCTCAGCTAGTATATGGAAGTCATCCAATATTTGCTGAATGAGTGATTGAACTACATTATGGTAAAAGTGTAGGATTTAGAAACCTGGTCCTCTTTCTCCATGGGCTATTGATTAGCACTTGTCTTTTTAGAAAATATATTCTATTTAAAAGCTGCAATAGCTATTCCAACAGCCTGGCACTCTCTGGACTGCTAAGTGCATGATATATCATGTACATAATGATATTTTGTGTGTGTGGTAGGAGGTTTGAGCCTCATTTTGCAGGGGAGAAAGCTGAGTCTTGGCAAGGTTAAACAACGTGCCCACAGCCCTTCCGTGGCTACCGACCAAACACTATGGACTGTGACTGATGGGATTCATGACATTGCATGTTCTCCCTCCCAACTTGCTTAAAGTTTAAAGTCCAGCTGGGCATTTTTGTCTTCTAGACTTCCACCCAAAGAGTTATTTCCAAGTTGCTCCCAGTGTACCATATCTGCAAATGTTTGTCTTATTTGTTCATACCACAGATTCCAGAACGGAAACAGCTTGCCATCCCAAAGACGGAGTCTCCAGAGGGCTACTATGAAGAGGCTGAGCCATATGACACATCCCTCAATGGTACATCCCAGCGGCTAGGGCTTGGGAGGGTGACTTACTGCTTCCTGCACAGATGTTGGTGCAGACTTACCTGGGGGTAACAGATATGCTCATCCTGGGCTGGGTGACAGAGGGTAGTCTGGTCTGCTGTGACAGGAAAGCATGGTCCAAATTGAGAACTGGCCACAGAGCATTCAGCCTTTAGTCTGAATGGGGAGCCAAGACCCACAGCAGACCTAGCTTTCCTGCAAGGAGGAATGAGGGATGGTACACAACAAATAGATTGACTGCGTCTGATGTTTTCTGTGGTTCCTGCCTGCAAGTTGTGAGATTTCAACACAAAGGTGACGGAAGAGAGGAGTGTTGGCCAACAGGCCCAAGGCCCTGGTCAGCAATGGAAGTGGCGGTCAGGCTGAGTCTGAGCCCAGTTTCCACGTTCTTTCGCTGGACTCATAGTTATGGTGGTCCCGCTGTGTCAGGGACAGGAGCCCAGTCGTCCCAGCACTGACATTCAGTGAGAGAAAACAGACAACAAATAAACAGCATGTGTTGGTGGTGATAAGTGAGAGGATGGAAAACAGAACAGGAGCTGGGCTTCTGCAGGACAGGGGAGTTACTTTAGATAGGGAAGGCTTCTCTGATAGCATGACTTAAACAGATTCCTGAATGAAGTGGAGAGTGAGTCAGGCAGATACATTCAGGAAGAACTTTCCAGACAGAGAACATGGTATCTGCAAAAGCACCGAGGCAGGAGAGCTCTGGGTGTGTCTGAGGAACAGCAAGGAGGCCAGCATGGCAGGAGCAGGGGAGAGTGACAGGAGGTGGGGACGCAGATGGGGCTGCCAGCTGCAGGAATGACTTTGGCCTTTCTCTGAATGAGGAAAGACTGCAAACCTCCAGAGGGTTACTTAGGCACTGATCTGTGCTCATGCTGCTAATAAAGACATGCCCGAGACTAGGTAACTTATTAAGGAAAGAGGTTTAATGGACTCACAGTTCCACATGGTTGGAGAGGCCTCACAATCATGGCGGAAGATGAAGAGCAAAGAACTCTTACATGGCAGTAGCAAGAGAGATCGTGTACAGGGAAACTCCCCTTTATAAAACTGTCAGATCTTGTGAGACTTATTCACGATCACGAGAACAGCATGGGAAAGACTCACCCCCATGATTCAATTACCTCCCACCAGGTCCCTCCCACAACACGTGAGAATTATGGGAGCTACAATTCAAGCTGAGATTTGGGTTGAGACACAGCCAAACTATATCACTTAGGTATTGAAAAGATTGCCCTGGACACTGTGTGAGCGGCTCTGCAGGCAGGGCTCATGCTAACACCCTCTGTCCTTGGCTCATGGTTCTCAGCCTGAGGAAGTTGGGTCCAAAGTGCTCTTGGTTTGGGGATTTGATTACACAGGAAGGCTTTGAGGTTCAGGAAGAGGTGGTTGTGACCCTCATCTCTGGGGCAGCTGGACTGTGGTCCTCCCCTTCTGGCCTCCTTCTCTTTCCTTCCTTTGTAAGTGAAAGGGCTTTCAAAGCATAAATCAATCAGCAGATATGAAAGGCTAGGGCCCCTGGGGCTGGGAATGAACTAGGCTGAGGAAGGTGTTGGTTCCAGATGGAACCAACCTAAGTGCCATCAACCAATGAGGGGATAAAGAAAATGTGGTACATACACACCACAGAATACTACTCAGCCAGAAAAAAGTATAAAATAATGTTTTTTGCAGAAACTTGGATGGAGCTAGAGGCCATTAGTCTAAGTGAAGTAACTCAGGATGAAAAACCAAATATCCTATGTTCTCACTTATAAGTGGGAGCTAAGCAATGAAGACCCAGAGGCAGAAGAGTGATATAATGGGCTTTGGGGACTAGTGGGGGAAGATTGGGAGCGGGGGTGAGGGATAAAAGACTACATATTTGGTACAGTGTACACCACTCAGATGACAGTGCAGTATCTCAGAAATCTGCATTAAAGAACGCATCCACCTGAACCCCAGAAACTATTGAAATAAAAATAAAAAAGAACAGGACCAGGGATGAGATGGGACCGGTGACTGGGAGTGGGATGGGATTCCCGTGCCCTTCCTTCACACTTACCTGCCGCCTCCTGCTGGGAGCTCTGTGGGAGGTGAGCGCCTGTTTGGGCTGAGTCTATTCTAAGACACTGGCTTTGTGGGCAGCCAGCACTTAGCATTGACCCACTGAGTGTGCGAGGTGGTGCCAACTCACCAGTCGGGCTGTGATTTCAGACCAAAGGTGAGGGTGCGGTGCTGCTGTCTGGATGCGCGTTGAAGGTGGAAACAGTGACTCACCGTGGTGAGCACCTCCCTGCTCTCAGGTGTGGCCAGGCCAGCAGGGGCCTGCCTGCCAGACGCACCAGGGGGCCGGTTTGTCGGGCAGACGCTCCATCTCGACACAAACAAGTGGTCAGAAAGGCCAGTGCTTCTTGGTTTTGTCTCTCAACTGTGAGTTCATACTGGTCGTAGCCACGACTAGGGGTCATCCCAAGGACAGCTTGAACTCACTGTGTGGAGTGGGTCAGGAAAGCTCCGAGATGGAGGAAATCCAGCTGCGAGGTGGGAGGGAACATAGTGCTGCCTGTCCTGCCAGGCAGAGGCCTGGGGATGACTTGGGGAGAAGCAGTCATGGTCAGCACAGAGGGAGGCCTTCACCTGCCTTAAAAGCTGGCCTGACCTCAGGTCCTGCCTGGTCAAACAGTGTGACATGCAGGTTGTGGCTGGAGGAATGGGCATGGGGCCCCAGCCCCTTGCTATAGTTGATGGCCAGAGTGATTTGCTGACTTCCTGCGAAAGGCCAGTTGCTCGGATTCTTGACCTGCTCTATCAGCCCTGTCCCCACACTGCTCCCCTGGGTCATGTCCCTCTCTCTGAGCACACGTGTAATGAGTGCCCTGCTGGCCTGTGCTAGGGATACCGGGATCTGCCCTGCTTGCCAGAGATACCAGGTTCTTCACTGATGGTGTCTCACCCTGGGGTAATGCTAGCGGCTGTAAC
Source organism: Symphalangus syndactylus (assembly GCF_028878055.3). Classification (NCBI taxonomy): domain Eukaryota; kingdom Metazoa; phylum Chordata; class Mammalia; order Primates; family Hylobatidae; genus Symphalangus; species Symphalangus syndactylus. The sequence goes on from NC_072424.2 coordinate 24,138,984, forward strand.
AAATAACCCAGCAGCTCCTGTTTATAGTAACGCAATAGAAACCTGTTTCTCACTTGGGTATTTCAGTGTGAGGCATCACTCATCCTCATGTAGATTAGGTGCCCAGGCTCCTTCCGTGTTTGTCTCGGCCATCCTCGAGGGCCACAAAATCCTCTGCAAAGAGAGAGCAGAGAACCGCTATCTGCTTCTTAACAGCACCAGCCAGAAGTCATGCACATCACTTCTGCCCACAGTCCCTTGGTGACAAGTAGTCACATGGTCATCTCTGGATGTGAAGGGGTCTGGATCTAGGAAATGATGTCCTTGGCTCAGCGGTGGCCTCACCCAACAGCCCACACCTCTGATGGGCAAGCACTAACCTCTGGTGGACTGGCAGCCGAGCTGCCACATCTGGGTCTCTCTCTGTGTCTCTGCACTTGGGTGTGCTCCTCTCTTCATTCTGTCTCTCTTCTCTTCCCTCTGTGCTCCTGGATGTTATGCAGGTCACTCTGGCGGATTTCTCCCCACTGGAGTCCCCAGATGGGTGCAGGTGCCCGAAGGAGTCATTTATGCCACGATCACCTTGGGTACTGCCTACTCCCCGAGCTGGAATGCCAGTGATTCTTGCCTGCTGCCTGGCTCTCAAAGATGTGTGCATGCCCCAAGGGTGGCCACTGTCTTCTTCCTGATCTTGTGCATGAGTCTTGCATGTGCATGCTGTGTGCAATCCTCCAGAGGAGTGACCTACTAGGCTTTCCACAGCCCCCACCCCCCACCCATGTGGTACCAAAACACATGGCTAAAAGACCCACAGTGTGTACGGCTGTTCTGCCCTCAGTTCCACAGGACACAGTGAGGTAGAGTCTACCTAGGGATGGCAAATGGGGGTGGAATTATCTCAGCATCCTGCCTCTCATTCTTGTTCACCCTCAACCTCCTAGAAGCAAAGTGTCTGTTTCAAGAATATCATACTGTTTTGTTTTGTTTTTGAGACGGAGTCTGGCTCTGTCACCCAGGCTGAAGTGCAGTGGCATGATCTTGGCTCACTGCAACCTTCACCTCCCAGGTTCAAGCGATTCTCCTGTCTTCACCTCCCAAGTAGCTGGTATTACAGGCGCGCATCACCGTGCCCAAATTTTTGTATCTTTAGTAGAAACGGGGTTTTGTCATATTGGCTAGACTGGTTTGAAACTCCTGGCCTCAAGTGATCTGCCCTCCTCAGCCTCCCAAAGTACTGGAATTACAGGCATGAGCCACCATGCCTGGCCAAGAATATCCAATGTTTATGGTGTGCTATGATCCCTCTTAGGGGTAAAAACAATTATTAATATATTTGCTCTAAATTTCCTCCAAGCTACTCCAGGAGTATGATTTGTTGTTCTTTTTTTTTCCTTCTTTTTCTTTTTTTTTTTTTTTTAGACAGAGTCTCACTCTGCCGCCAGGCTGGAGTACAGTGGTGCAATCTCAGCTCACCACAACCTCCACTTCCTGGTTCAAGCGATTCTCCTGCCTCAGCCTCCTGAGTAGCTGGGATTACAGGCATCCACCACCATGCCTGGCTAATTTTTTTTTTTTTTTGTATTTTTAGAAAAGACAGAGTTTCACCATGTTGGCCAGGCTGGTCTCAACCTCCTGACCTCAAGTGATCTGCCCGCCTTGGCCTCCCAAATTGCTGGGATTACAGGTGTGAGCCACCATGCCCAGCCTCTTTTTTTTCCTCAATGTTTTTTCTTTCATACCTAGTCCTGTCGATGATTTGCGGTTCTTAGTTTCCTAATACCCCCATGGAGGAGGATGGGCAGATGTTAGAATTCTTCATGAAACATGTGGGGCAACCCCAGAAGCACAGAACGGTGGAGACTTACCCAAATTCTTCACACTAAACTCTGTAGCCTCCTCCATTAATTTTTGTTACTGAAGGAAGAATCCCAATGACAGTATATCATTTTTTAAATGTCGCTTATTATACAGATAATGCAATACTGGCAATAAGGAAAAACATTTTTAAATCACCCTGATCCTACCACCCATCAAATCAACTATTTTGAGCTTTTTCTATGTTGCTTGCAGTGCTGATCTGTTTGCATGTATAGTTCTAATTGTGCTTTCTCCCTTATCATACCTTAGGGAGTTTATCCAGCTGCACACTAATTTTCAGAGTTTTAAATGATTACAGTTGCATGGACATGACTAAGTGGGTAAAATCATGCTTTACTTACCCAGTCGCCTTCTGCTGACTGCTAAACAGCATTTGAATGACTATCCTAATGCATGTAACATTCCTTCCCACCCCCACCTTTTTTTTTGAGACAGTGTCTCACTCTGTTGCCAGGCTGGAGTGCAGTGGCACGATCTCAGTTCATTGTAACCTTCGCCTCCTGGGCTCAAGCCATCCTCCCACCTCAGCCTCCCAAGTAGCTGGGACTACAGGTGCCTACCACCATGCCCAGCTAATTTTTGTATTTTTTGTAGAGATGGGGTTCTGCCATGCTGCCCAGACTGGTCTTGAACTCCTGAGCTCAAGTGATCCACCTGCCTTGGCCTCCCAGAGTGCCAGAATTACAGGCGTGAGCAACCACGCCTGGTCCCTTCTCTTTTTAAAAAACTAGTTTCCTAGGATAAAATACCAGGACTGGGATTATTGGATCAAAGAGTACGGGTGTTTTTTATGGCTCTTTAAACAGGCTGCCAGGATGCTTTCTGAGAAGCCTGTGTTAATTTACGTTGTCACCTGTAATCTAAGAGTTCAGGGTTCCATCCTGGGTAATACTGCTATTTTCAGTCTTATTTAATAGGTATAAATTATACACTTTTATATTAAGCCATTAAGAGAAGTAGTGTCACACGGCTTTTAAAGAAAATTGATACTAAAATATTTAAAATGTTGTTTTTAGAAATATTAAAACACATTTTCATTGGCACTGTTGCTAGAATAACTATTGCAGGGGCCTCATCCCATTTTTCTATATTCTAATGCAAATGTGCTTCTTAGTAAAATCAAACGTGCTTCTTAGTAAAATCAAATGTGCTTCTTAGTAAAATCAGCAATATTTTATTTAGCTATACAGATAGGAGAATGGGTTTCTGGATTCTTCTGCCAAGACTTACGAGCCTATGGGCTGGTCCTCTTCAGAAGGGTGTCATGGGAATGAAGGCAGAGTGTCATTCAGCCTGACTCAAGGGGACAGAACAAGGACTGCCATGCAGAAGTCAGGGAAATAGATGCTGAGTCCATTTCCTAACTGACAGGGCTGCCGGGAATGGGAGTATCCAGGGATCGGGAGATAGTGAGCCCTCTGCAGGAAATTCGGGCAGAGCATCAAGGTTATGATAGACAGGACTCCTGTGCCAGGGGTTGCACTGAAATCCTGCGGTTCCCTTTCCTCCATGCCCTGCTTTTCAGGGATAGATGGATGGATGAATAGAGAGACAGAGAGATCGATCAATCGATGGACAGATGAACTGATTAATGATTTTTCTTCACATGGTTTTTGTTTTGTCCTTGAATAGGGCAGTGGGACTTGGGAACAGAACAGCTCTTGCAGGATGGTGGGGGCAGAAACTAGAAACTGAGGCAGTTGGGGTGTGGGTAGAATCGTGCATGATTTGTGCTCTGATGAGTTTTGGGATTCTTTCAAAACAAAAGAGGAAGGGTTTAAGTTAGAAACTAGTAAAAGGAGCTCCATTTGTGCCAGGAGGTATTAGGCAGGGAGGGAGGGCAAGCAGTGTCTGTGGAGGATATGAGTGGAGGTTTGAAGAAGGGCTATGACTGGGAGAGGGTATTTGGGAGTAAGAAGGTGGCCCCTTTCCCCAGAAAGTGTTTCCTGCTGTGGTTTATTTGGACTTTTATTTCTGAGGAGCCACAGCCCCTTCCCCAGATCTAGGACTGAGCCAGGCCCAGCCAGGCCGGCGGCCATCAGAGGCCTGCCTCGCGTACAGCTCAGGTGGAGCATGGATGGCGTTCTCTTCCTCCTGAGGCCTTGGACTGCCAGAGGCCAGGCCTGGGAGAGCCTGGCAACATCCCACCCCATGCCCTTCAGCTTTCATTTGAGGAATTAGAGGCCCCGAGTAGGAGAACTGGCCTTGTCAAGAGCAGACAGTTGGTCTGTGGGGCAGTGTCTTCTCAGGGTTTCTGTGGAGTTGGGAGTGACAGGATTTGAGGAAGAAAAGGGAGACTTTGGTTTTAAGTTATTTGTGTTTTGTGGCCAGAGGCGGCATCCAAGAAGCCTTGCTGAGGGGTTTGGGGGCAGGAAAGCCAGCCCTGGGATCTGGCTGGTGGCTGTGGAGCTGGTTTGAGGGCAGGGAAAGTCAAGGGCTGTGGTCTGGCTGCTGCTGCTCCTGCCTGCTGCCCTCCCCAGCGATGTTGCTTCAGGACTGTCCCCTGCCCCATGGGGCCCTGACCGAGCTGGTCTTCCTTGCAGAGGACGGAGAGGCTGTGAGCAGCTCCTACGAGTCCTACGATGAAGAGGACGGCAGCAAGGGCAAGTCGGCCCCTTACCAGTGGCCCTCGCCAGAGGCCGGCATCGAGCTGATGCGCGACGCCCGCATCTGCGCCTTCCTGTGGCGCAAGAAGTGGCTGGGACAGTGGGCCAAGCAGCTCTGTGTCATCAAGGACAACAGGCTTCTGGTAGGTCTGCCTCACGTTGTCTTGTCCCCTGGCTCCTCTCCTTGGGGAAGGGGCAGGGACAGGGAAGGAGGGACAGGATGGTCCCTGACCCCAGAGGTTTTGATCTTGTTTGTATCAGGAGATTTGAACTTCTCCCTTATCTGAAATTGTATACAGGATTTTGTGTGTATGGATGAATGTACTTTTTCTGAACGCCAGAAAGGTCTAGTAGTTTCATCAAGTTCTCAAAGGCGGCTGTGACTACCACCGCCTCCCCCATCCCCATCCCATCCTCCTCTTTGTGAGACAGATACATCTTTCTGTCCCCTGGTCCTTTTTCACATCCTGTCTGCTGGAGTCCAGTCAGGCTTCTCTAGCCCAGCACCAATTCTGGCTACTGTTTTTTGTTGTTTTGTTTTGTTTGTTTGTTGTTGTTTTTGAGACGGAGTCTTGCTCTGTCGCCCAGGCTGCAGTGCAGTGATGCGATCTTGGCTCACTGCAAGCTCTACCTCCTGGGTTCAAGTGATTCTCCTGCCTCAGCCTCCTGAGTGGCTGGGATTACAGGTGCCCGCCACCATGCCTGGCTAATTTATGTATTTTTAGTAGAGACGGGGTTTCACCATGTTGGTCAGGCTGGACTCAAACTCCGGACTTTGTGATCTGCCTGCCTCAGCCTCCCAAAGTGCTGGGTTTACAGGCGTGAGCCACTGCGCCCGACCCTGCCTACTGTTTTTATCTGTGCAGCATGAGAATGCTAGGTATCTTCTCAGAAGTAACAATATTTTGAATTACTGATTACAAGACCAGACCCAGCAAGGAACCAGATATTACTCTGACAACAGTCCTGTTTCCTGCTATTTTAAATTAAAATTCCCAGTTGCGTGTCCTGATTTGAAATTCCACGGAATTATTATAAACACCTTTTCTTGCCTGGTTACAACAGGCCCTGCTCCGTGCCAATGTTATTTCAAGTAATCCTTTTAAGCAACCCTGTAACCCCATTTTACAAATGGGAAGCCAAGGGGTAAAGTATTTTCTCTGGTAGGGGAAGAGAGTCCTTCCTTTCTTTGTTAACACATCATCTTCCTAACTAGGCAGATAAGAAGCTTAGTTTTTGTGCCTTATGGACCCTTTACTCCAGAAGCCAAGCAAGCAATACAGAGAGGTGGAGAAACGGTGAAAGTCTGTCCACTTTGGAGAACTGACAGGTGAACACAGAGGATGTATTTTAGGCCCCCCAGGGCCTGGGGCAAGTTTGAGCCTTTTGGATAGCAGCATCCTGGAGCATTCTTGGCTGAGGCCAGTGAGAAGGAGGCTTGAGGGAGACAGGGACAATCTGATGTGAAGAACAGGAGTTGCTGATATTTGAGGTTAAGGCTCCAGGCCTGCTTCGGGGTGTCCAGCCTCTTAGTCTTGCTGGGTAAAGTCAGGCTCTTGGTGAGTCCTGCAAGGTCCAGCGGCACCTCCTTTGCAGACATCACCTCTGCCCGGCACCCACGGCAAAGTGGTGTATCTTCTCTCTTTCCTTCCAGTGCTACAAATCCTCCAAGGACCACAGCCCTCAGCTGGATGTGAACCTACTGGGCAGCAGTGTCATTCACAAGGAGAAGCAAGTGCGGAAGAAGGAGCACAAGCTGAAGATCACGCCGATGAATGCCGACGTGATTGTGCTGGGCCTGCAGAGCAAGGACCAGGCTGAGCAGTGGCTCAGGGTGAGGGGGACACCGAGCCACTTGGCGGGGTTCCTAGAGTTGTGGCCCCCAGCTTTTCTAAAGGGATGGATGATAGGGTCAGGGGTAGAGGATTTGTGATCCTTCAAGTTTGCAGGGCTTCCTGTGTTCTAAGTGGTAGCAATCTGTCTTGTGCAAATGGGTTACAGCATGCTGCTGCTAGTTCTGAATCCCCAGTACCCTGGACTTGGGTGCAGTTGAAATCCATTTCCCTTTTTGCCTCTAGTGAGGCATCCCCCTCCTCCTTGTTAAAGAAGAGTACACGTCCCTGCCATTTGCCACATATTTGCCATAGACCAAGGACTGTTAGCAACTTTAACCCATGTAACCACACTGGGGATGGCTGGGGAATGTTAATGTCCCCATTTTACAGTAGTGGTGATTAAGGCTCAAAGGGTGGAGGTGATGGATCAAAGTCGTCTGCCAAGTGGTGGCAGCATTGGTTCTCAGACCGAGGCCCATCTGACACAGTGCTGTGCCTCCTCCCACCACGAATGCACGTGGCCCACTCTGCCCACGCGTCCCCGGGTGTGATGATGAGGCATTTGGGGAGGGGCTTGCCTGCCCCAGGTGAAAGCTGGGCTTGATGCTTCCAGCAGGTGTAAAGTGTGCACCAGGAATGGATCCCCAGTTCCAGAGGGACCTCCAAACCGAGCAGGGACCCTGGTGAGGCCAGTGAGAGCCAGAGCAGCCCTTCCCCTCCTTCCTGCTGTCCCTCCCCTCCTTCCTGCTGTCCCTCCCCTCCTTCCTGCTGCCTCCTCTCCCATCACAACCACTTCAGCCCAGAAGCGTTCTATCCACCCCACACCCCACCCCACTCCACCTGCCACCCAGCTAAACATAACCACCTTGGCCAGCCTGTCAGAAACAGATCTGGACCACCTTGGTAAAACATGACCAAAATGTACCCTCCTGAGGCACTGGTCCACCCCTAGGCTGAGTACCCTAGATTTGGAGCAGGCAGGCTGTTTTTGTAAACCCACTAATTGTTTTGGAAATGCCAGGCCTGTCCTAACCAAGATTCTAGAAGGTGCTGACAGATGTCTCCATCTTTACTGCAAAATCTTCAAGCGGTGAAAGACAGTGGTATATAGAAAAAGAAGGGCAACTGCATAGACAGGTTTATGGTTTGGCTTCACAGATCTCCACGTGGGGTGGGGTTCCTGAGACAGCTAACCAGCTCTGAAAGGCCAGCCCTGGGCATTTAAGAGCCAGGGCTCTGAGTTCAAATCCTGGCTTCACCCCTTTTTTAGCTGAGTGATTTGGGGCTGGATCCTTTAATGTGCACAAAGTGCTTAGCACTGTGCCTGGTATATACTGAGTGCTCCATGAAACTTGGATAGTACAGATAAGACCACTGAGGCCCAGAGGGAGTGGGGGGCTTGTCCTGGGCTGCAGAGCTGATTAGGACCCAGAGCTCCGGGCTGTTGGTTTCTTACCCCAGTCTCCTGCCTTACCCACTACACACACACACACTCATTTGCACACACACATGCACACATGCAGATTCATGTACACATTTATACACACATGGACAAATGCACACGTATGCACATTTGCATACACATTTTTGCACATGCAGGCATTGCGCATGTGTGTACACACACACACACACACACACACACACACTCTCTGCTCTTGCCCCCAGTTCCCTGCTCTGTTCCTCTGACTGCTCAGATCCACTCATCCTCTCCCTGGCCCCTAGCCTCCCTCCCCAAACTCTCACGCCCTCTTCCTGAGACCCCTGGCCCCATAGCCTCTGCTGGTGGTTTCAAAGACAAGAACGCTTTCAGAAGGCACAGACTTTCTGTGTCCGGCCTCCACAGAGAGACCCTTTCCCCGGGTCAGATAAGTGCAGAGGTGGACTTGGCTGGAAACGCCTGCTCTGAGAAGCTGCCCACTCTTGTGCTTTGGCAGTGGGGGCTGGTCCACCTGTCTGATGGGCTCTCCACCTAGCTGCGTTGGGTTTATGAAGCCCATCGACCTTCCTTGGGCCTCTGTGTCCCAATTCTGCATACTGACACCCATGCCCAGGGTAAGACAGGCATATGACAGTAAACGGGAGATGCTGACTATGGGACGAGGGTCCCAGTAAAGGAAGGCACAAGGCAGGGCTCTTCCCAGGAAGCATGACCCTGCCCCCACCCCACTCCTGAACTCCTCCTGGCTTAGTGGCACTTTCCCTGGGCAGGGGCATCCATGTATTTGGCCCAAGCTAATAGGGATGGTAATCCATGTGCCTGCCCTGTGCTGGGTACTTGACACAAAAGCGCTCGCAGCTGGCTCATGGCAAAGGTATTGACCCAGTTTACAGATGCAGTGGCTGAGGCTCGGGCTCAGTGTCACACAGGTGCCAACTCTAGTGCCTGTGCTCTTCCTGTGACACTGGGTTGCATATTCAGTGTGGACTACAGTCTGGAACTGGAGTTCTTGGGCTCTTCTGATTTGAAACCCATTTCCACAAACTACTCTAGGCATAGACTGAAAGAGGGGGATCTTTGAAGTCACTCTAACTAATTCTGCATTTCCAAAGGGCTTCCAGGTGGGTAGTGTGTTTCTGGTCGCCCTGGGAGTTCCCCCGGGAAGAAGGGAGTGCCCCTGGCTCAGACTGAGGCAATGCTTTGCCTAGTCAGAGCCACTGCTGACTTTCTGCATCTGCCACCAGCCCAGGCTCTGTTCCTCTGACTGCCCAGTCCCACCCATCCTCTTCCGGACCCAGCCTCCCTTCCCAGAGTCTCATGCCCTCTTCCTGAGACCCCTGCCCCATAGCCTCTGCTCGGGGTTTCAAAGACAAGAACGCTTTCAGAAGGCACAGCCTCTCTGTGTCCAGCCTTTACAGAGAGACCCTCTTCCTCCACTGGTCAATGAAGCCAGTGAAGAGGTCCCTTCCCAGAGGAGGGAGGGTGGGTGGGTGGGCGGCGGCAGGCGAGTCGGGAGAGCCAGTGGGTGGTTGGAACAAGGCAGTTTGCAGGCCTGCTCCTCAGGCAGCGTGGAGACTCCACAGAGAGTTGCATGATCTCTGAAAAGCCAGAGGACTGTCTAGCAAGGCAGTTGTTCATCACGCCTGCAACAGAACAGTAGCCCTGCCTGGAATGGTGGCAGGAAAGGGGCTCGCGGAGCCCTGGGCTGGTGGCTGTGGTCATCTTTGGCCTTTGCTGCCAAGGCCCCCCTCGCATGCCCATGAACGTGTGGGACCTGCAGAAAGGAGCCTGAACAACGAGCCCTCCCCACTGCAGCCTGCCCAGCTGGGTCCGAGGCCACATGCAGGCCTTGGGGCTGGGGTAGGGGTGAGTCCTCTTGCTTGGAAATTCATCTTCTCTCTCACCTCCACCCGCTCTCCCCTGACCTGCAGGAGCCCTGGCTTCGGCCTGGCTGTGAGTGCTGGCCAGAGGACCTCAGCCTCTGCTGATGGCTTCCCTCTCGCCTCAGGTCATCCAGGAAGTGAGCGGCCTGCCTTCCGAAGTAGCATCTGAAGGAAACCAGTACACCCCGGATGCCCAGCGCTTTAACTGCCAGAAAGTAAGCCTCTGCCCTGCCTGGAGGGAGAGTCCCCTTCCATGTTTTCTCTGTAAAAATTAAAAGTGTAAAATTGGGAGCTTCGTTTTTATATTTCAGTCCAATTAATAAGAAACACACAATGCTTGAGGCCGGGCAGGGTGGGCTCACGCATGTAATCCCAGCACTTTGGGAGGCTGAGGTGGGTGGATCACCTGAGGTCAGGGATTCGAGACCAGCCTGGCCAACATGGTGAAACCCTGTCTCTACTAAAAATATAAAAATTAGCCGGGCGTGGTGGTGGGTGCCTGTAATCCCAGCTACTCGGGAGCCTGAGGCAGGAGAATCGCTTGAACCCAGGAGACGGAGGTTGCAGTGAGCTGAGATAGCGCCACTGTACTCCAGCCTGTGTGACAGAGGGAGACTCCAACTCAAAAAAAGAAAAAAGAGAAAAAGAAAGGTACACTGCTTGGAAAAGAGGAGTAACTCTAGCTTGGCAGGAAGATGGAGGAACAGATACAGACCTAAAATGTTTTCTTGCTGGTAGGTGCCGGGGGTGGGCGGGTGAGGGGACAGGGGGAAGCTTTATTGGAACAAAAGTCACTTTGGCCTGCATTCTTAAGTAGGGAGACTGAGTTTATGAGGCACTTCCTTCCCCGTTATTCCTCAGTAGCGCCTCTGGGCTTGGGGCACTGTCTCAAGGCTGACTGCAACCAAAGGGCTGTAGTCCTCATTTGCATGGTGCTTGCAGGGAGCTTTAGGCTTAAAGGTCAAGGTTGAAAAAGTTGAATTAGGTTCTGGCCAAAAGGAGGAATTGTCATCTGTGGGGTCACATTTCCTGTCCCTGAGCACCTGCAGGTAGGTATCCTGAAGCGTCGGCACACGCAGAACAGCCAGAACGTCACTGTGGCTCCTCTTGGGGTCCCCACCCCAGCAGGGAGGAAAGCAAGAGGCACACAGAGGGCTTGAGCAGAAAGGAGGCCACTTACTCTCCAGAAGGCACGGGTCATCCCACACGGAGAAATAGCCCACAGTCCTTCCAGATTCCAGAGTGACTCAGGAGGGGCCATTTTTCATTGTCTCATTTGTTCCTTGGCCACTGACAAGAAAACAAAAGTTGGAATGAATATGGGTTTTCTTCAAAGACTTGGCATGCAGTGCTTCCCTGGCCAGGGACTGCTGGCCCTGGACCCTGCCTAAGGCCGGTCCTGTTGCTTGGGAGACTGTCAGCTTGTTTTCTAGAGGTCTGCAGTCGGTGACTCTCTCAACGCAGCTTGATTGGAATATTCTGAGGGTTTCATGTTCTAACAGTAGCAGCAGCTACACTTTTCTAGGGATCATCTTGAGTCCCCAACACCCCTGTGAGCAGACGGGGATGTCATCCCTATGTGACACATGCAGAGTGAGGCTCAGGCTCATTTAACTCGGGCACCGGCCTGGCAGCAGAATGCTCCAGCCAGGACTCAGATCACATGGTCTGCTCCTGTGCAGATGAACCAGCTCACGTTGCTAGAACAGTCAGCTCTCAAAAGACTTCTTCACACTCTCAGTATGAGTGGTTTCTAGCTTGACAGTTAACATCATCGGGGACGCAGACTCTAATGCCACCCCTGAGCAGCCTGCTCGCCCTGCCCACTGGCTACAGGGTCACTGTCACATCAGGTTGAACAGCCATTTAGAAGGTGGGCCAATGTCCTACCAGTGACCTGGATTCTGCCATTTAGGTGGCCGGCAGGGGTTTGCTCAGCTGACTTCTGGCATAAAACCAAGAGCCATCTATTATTTTCCCTTAAACTGTGGCCTCCAAGGTAACTGTTTCCAGCCAGTGATCCCCATTCATGTCTCTTTTGTCCATAGCCAGATATAGCTGAGAAGTACTTGTCAGCTTCAGAGTATGGGAGCTCCGTGGATGGCCACCCTGAGGTCCCAGAAACCAAAGACGGTAACATCGTGTGGTTGGGAGGGGAATGGTGTCCCAGGCTGTGAGTCTGGGCTGTCAGGCTCAGCCCTAATGGGTTTTAGCAGCTGATTCTAACATGGCCTCCCATTAATAAACCACTCGGAAATATTGCTGATAGATCCAGGAAAAAGGGAGACTCGGCCAAATTGAAGTTAAGCTTCATGAAATGCTGGGGGTAGAATATTCTTCCATCTCTTTTTGTTTGCTAACCCTATTTCAAATCTCTTTGAGCCAGTAGTGTGTAAAGATTCTCAAGTGGTTGCATATTCTATAAGAAGTCTATGTACCCCTCTTGAGTGTGTGACTTTAAGGACACCTGACTCTGGCCTGCGGGTCCTGGTTTGGGGAGATGTGTGTGTGTGTGTGCATATGTGTGCGCATAGTAGCGGGGAGGGATGGGTGGATGGAGTGGAAATGGGTTTGCTATGTTCTCCATCTCTCATGGGCACATGGGTGGACCACGTGCAATACGAATTGCTTTCTATCTCATCTTGACAGTCAAGAAGAAATGTTCTGCTGGCCTCAAACTGAGCAACCTAATGAATCTGGGCAGGAAGAAATCCACCTCACTGGAGCCTGTGGAGAGGTCCCTCGAGACGTCCAGTAAGAATTGTAGCTACCTCCGGGACCACAGGCTCATTCCCTGGGCTGGAACCTGCAGGAAGGCAAGCTCAGACAGTGAAGGCAGGGGGTTTTAGGTCTTCCGTGAACATCTCTAGGGATGGAGAGCCTGCAGTCCTTAGGTTCCCGACTGTTGTTACTGCAGGCAGTTCTTTATGCCTGATCCAACTCTCTTGCTGCAATGTTGGGGACTTTGTGGAAGTGAAGGGTAACTGATTGGTGTCCTCCTAGTATTCTTTTAAAAATGATGTTCATTTGATCTATATTTACCGGTTATAGCAGGGACCGTGTTAAAACGGGACCAAGCAGAAGGATGGCAGGCACAGTACTGAGAGCTCACAGCCTGCCTGGGGGAGGTGATGATTTTATACCCATAAGCACGCACTGTGCCATCTTCGTAGCTATCAGGACTCAGGGACAGAGAGAACTTTTCTTGCCCTGTGGTCAGAGATAGCTTTGTGGACCTGAGCCTTGAGGGGCATGTAGGAGTGGAATGGGCTGGAATGATGCCTGTGGACAGGAGCAATGACTCTGAAATGGGAACAACCGAGACTATGAAGGGGACAGTGAGAACCCTGTACTGGTGCAGAGGGTATGGGTGCAGGTAGGCTCTTGGAGGTCATCTCTACAGCCTTCGCTCATACTTGCGGAAACTGAGGTTAGGAGGAGCGATAAGCCTTTCTTGGGAAATATCTTGGGGTGGGACTGGTATCTTGATCCCCAAGCTGGTCCCACATTGGGGGTCATCCTTCCAGGGGCCTGAAGCCCATTATTGTCCCATCTCTGGGTTCCCTTCCTGAGTCCCAGTTGAGTTTTCTTGTGTTTTGAGGCTGGCAGGGTGGTGGGGGTGGGCTAGGAGGTGTGTCTTTGCATTCTCCTGCTTCTCCAGCCAGGGTGCCAGGCAGTGGCCTCGGGGGGCATGATGTTTAGCCTGGGAGCTCGGTCCCTGTGAGTCACTGTTTAAGAGATGTGGCTGGGTGATTGCTGGATGTCTACTCAGCAGTAAAGCATGCTCCCTGCAGCTAGGGGAGGGCCGAGAGAGAACACAGCTGCTCTCCTTCCCAGGACTGGGGGTGCTTAACAGATCTGAGATCCCACCTCTCATGATCCAAAGTTCTCTTGGGTACAGAGGATTGTGATGGGTGTGTGTGGCATCTCAGTCCTGGTCCCTAATTCTTCCACTTTGTGTTAATGTGGCTTGGCGATATGCATGATCCCCACTGTGTGTCTGGCACTGGGCCAGGCAGGAAGGTAGCTGTGCACTTTCACCCTATTGCCTGGTTCAGCCAGCCAAAGCTCAGGGCAGCTTCCAATCCCTTAGGACAGGGAAGGTGTCTGATGGGTTCTGAAGCTGAGATTCTGGGGGACTCTAAGGAAGCCCAGAGGCAGTGCCAGCCCAGGACACACCTAGACACCCAGCCCTCCTGCCCCTGCATCCCCTCCTGCCCCCAAGTCCCCTCCTGCCCCTTCGTCCCCTCCTGCCCCTTCGTCCCCTCCTGCACCCGCGTCCCCTCCTGCACCCGCGTCCCCTCCTGCAGCCCTGACCCCTCCTGCATCTGCGTCCCCTTCTGCAGCCCCATCGCCTCCTGCATCTGTGTCCCCTTCTGCATCTGCGTCCCCTTCTGCATCTGCGTCCTCTCCTGCAGCCCCGCTCCCTCCTGCAGCCCCGTCCCCTCCTGCAGCCCCGTCCCCTCCTGCAGCCCCGTCCCCTCCTGCAGCCCCGTCCCCTCCTGCACCTGCATCCCCTCCTGCACCTGCATCCCCTCCTGCACCTGCATCCCCTCCTGCATCTGCATCTCCTTCTGCAGCCCCGTCCCCTCCTGCAGCCCCGTCCCCTCCTGCACCTACATCCCCTCCTGCACCTACATCCCCTCCTGCATCTGCATCTCCTTCTGCATCTGCATCTCCTTCTGCAGCGCTGTCCCCTCCTGCAGCCCCGCTCCCTCCTGCAGCCCCGTCCCCTCCTGCAGCCCCGTCCCCTCCTGCATCTGCCACCCCTCCTGCAGCCCCGTCCCCTCCCGCATCCGCATCCCCTCCCGCATCCGCGTCCCCTCCCGCATCGTCGTCCCCTCCCGCATCCGCGTCCCCTCCCGCAGCCCCGGCCCATCCTGTAACTGCACCCCCTCCTGCATCTGCATCTCCTCCTGCAGCACCGCTCCCTCCTGCAGCCCCGCTCCCTCCCGCAGCCCCGTCCCCTCCCGCACCTGCGTCCCCTCCGGCACCTGCGTCCCCTCCCGCACCTGCGTCCCCTCCTGCACCTGCATCCCCTCCTGCATCTGCATCTCCTTCTGCGGCCCCGTCCCCTCCTGCAGCCCCGTACCCTCCTGCACCTGCATCCCGTCCTGCACCTGCATCCCCTCCTGCACCTGCATCCCCTCCTGCACCTGCATCCCCTCCTGCATCTGCATCTCATTCTGCAGCACTGGTCCCCTCCTGCAGCCCCGCTCCCTCCTGCAGCCCCGCTCCCTCCTGCAGCCCCGTCCCCTCCTGTATCTGCCACCCCTCCTGCAGCCCCATCCCCTCCTGCATCTGCATCCCCTCCTCCATCCGCGTCCCCTCCCGCAGCCGCGCCCCCTCCATCTGTATGCCCTCCCGCAGCCCCGCCCCCTCCATCTGTAAGCCCTACCGCAGCCCCGCCCCCTCCTGCATCTGCGTCCCCTCCTGCAGCCCTGTTCCCTCCTGCAGCCCTGTCCCCTCCTGCAGCCCTGTCCCCTCCTGCAGCCCTGTCCCCTCCTGCATCTGCACTTCCTCCTGCAGGTTACCTGAACGTGCTGGTGAACAGCCAGTGGAAGTCTCGCTGGTGCTCTGTCAGGGACAATCACCTGCACTTCTACCAGGACCGGAACCGGAGCAAGGTGGCCCAGCAACCCCTCAGCCTGGTGGGCTGCGAGGTGGTCCCAGATCCCAGCCCCGACCACCTCTACTCCTTCCGCATCCTCCACAAGGGCGAGGAGCTGGCCAAGCTTGAGGTACCACCGGCCTGCAGGGGGAGCAGGGCCAGCCAGGGTGTGGCGATGGTGGCTGTTTGCTGCCAGTCTCCAGGACTGTAATCCTACTAAGGGAGAATCAATGTCCCCGCGTGTTATTTTTACTTCGTTTGCCTGAGATTGTTTGCATTTTTAAAAATTTCCATTCCTTTTCTGACCTCAGAGTGGTTGCGTCGTAAGAGTGGAACCATGCGCTACTTCCTGCACTTAGGGCAGGAGGAGTATTTTTAGTTCCCTGAGCTACTGGAAAAGCTGCTGGGGATTCAAAGTGGGTGTTGTTTTGTTTGGGTATCACCAGCTGGGAGAGCTTCTAGGCCCAGTACGTAAAAACCACACTGTTAGAGCTTATCTGGGGGAAAAAATTCGCTTTGTGATACAATTGCATTCCTCTCACTCCCCATCCTCCGTTTGATGTGATGTTACATTTACAAAAATAAGAAGTGACATAATGCCTTGCAAGCTGCGGCAGGCGGAGACCGAGTCCCTTCCACGCATGGAAGCACACGCTTGCCCTTGAATGCCCGTTCACTTAGTCTTTGATGAGGAGGTCCTCATCCAAACTTTGCTCCAATCCTGCCCTCTGGTGGCTGAAAGACCCACATCGCAATTGCTTCCCAGGGTCCAGCTTGTAGCTTATATTCATCCATTCAGAGGTTCCCCATCAACAAATATCTCCTCAGCACAGGAATATGGTGGACAAGAGCGATGTGGGCTCCCTGTCCTTGTGGCACTTACATCCTAGTTTGGGAGTGTGATGTTATTCAGCAAATTACCCAGCCAATCGCTGAGCTACAATGGCTGGAAAGAAGTGGGGAGGGTGCTATAGATTTGTAATGGTGGCTGGGTGACAGGCTGGAGGGGAAGGGACAGGGCTTGATCCTAGGAGCAACGGAGCCCTGATGGCTTTCAGGGGAGGGTGGCAAGCTCAGATCGGGGTTTTGAGATGCTTCCTCCAGCTACTGGGGTGGGAGTGGATGGGAGGGGGCAAGAAGGGACGTGTTAGGAAGCTGTCACAGCTGTCCAGGGCAGAGATGCAGCCTGGACTAGGGGAAGCCCATGAAAAGCTGTATTTAGAATCCAGTTGAAACTAAGTGGGGGCAGGGCGTGATGACCCATGCCTGTAACCCCAGCACTTTGGGAGGCTGAGGCGGGCGGATCACCTGAGGTCAGGAGTTTGAAACCAGCCTGGCCAACATGGTGAAACCCTGTCTCTACTAAAACACAAAAATTAGCTGGGTGTGGTGGTGGTCACCTGTAGTCCCAGCTACTTGGGAGGCTGACACAGGAGAATTGCTTGAAGCTGGGAGGCAGAGGCTGCAGTGAGCCAAGATCCCACCACTGCACTCCAGCCTAGGTGACAGAACAAGATTCTGTCTTAAAAAAAAAACAAAAAAAAAAACTGGGAAAAGGAAACAAACTGTCAAATTCTGCTCATCATGGCCTCTTTGATGAAGGGAATGTAGCAGCAAATGTGATGGAGCTATGGGTTATACCAAAGGGGGCTGATTTTCCTCATGAAAATAAACCTATAGCTTTGATTAAATGGGCAGTTTTTCTCATTATAAAGGTAAGAAACAGTGTGGACATTTTAATTGAGGCACCTAGTGGATGAATTTGATTAGAATGCATTGTCCCCTGGGAAAAAAAAATACCAAATTCACTGGGATTTTGATCACGATTTAGCAGCTGAGCTAGTGTAAGGCATTTAAAAGATGTCCCGACTTTACTGAAGCAACGAACAAAAATAAATTTGAATGTTGTTATTTTGGGGGGATCCAGGAAGTCTTGTTGTATGTGGGATTAGTGGGATGACATGCATTGTTCATAAAATACAAGTGTCAACTTAAAAGACATACAATTTTTAAATCATTTTAAAAACTATTAACAGTTGGTCACTAACAATTTTTAATAGTGACCACCTGGTGATGTTTTCACCTCCTAGAAACACAATGTATATACATCTCATATGGCCCTTGGGACAAAAGTCCACAGCATTATTGAGGTGGCATCAAGATGTCACAGGAAATATTATCTGGGGCCACTGGGGGGTGGGATAGGCTGGTGAACAGGAGGAGCACAGCCCCGGGCTGTTACAGAGGCTTTCGTGGGCAGGCTCTGGGTTAGGGGTACGGTCATGGCCTGGTGGGGAGGGGCTGGCATCAGGCAGCACTGCCTGGCCCTGCTCATGTCTCTCTCGGCCTCGTTCCAGGCCAAGTCTTCCGAGGAAATGGGCCACTGGCTGGGTCTCTTGCTCTCCGAGTCAGGCTCCAAGACAGACCCAGAAGAGTTCACCTACGACTATGTGGATGCTGATAGGGTTTCCTGTATTGTGAGTGCGGCCAAAAACTCTCTCTTGTGAGTAATTTGGGCCCTTCCTCTGTACACTGTCTTATTCCTGGCCATGCTGTAGGCCCTGGGTCAGAGTCGGGGGCAGCAGGGAGCACAGGGTCCCACCCTACTCTGCCCAGCAGCAGGAAGATGTGAAGCCAAGGAGTGGCCCTCAGGGAGGCCTGGCCAAGAGCCAGGAGCTGAGCTAAGAGCAAGGAGCCAAGCCAGGCTTTGGGCCCCGGGGGCGGCTTTGGCGTCCTCGGAGGCAGTTAGATTCTCCAGCTCCTCCAGGCAGAGCTGTCACCTTTCCTGACCTCCTCCTTGTCCTTCCGGTGAATCCCTCACTGGGTCTCCAGCACACCCTGGAGAAAAGCAGGTCAGGGGGTAGTGCTTCTGTTTCCAGATGAGCAAACTGGGGCTGAGGGAGAGGCCTTCTCTGGTCAGGGTGGTAGAGCCAGTCTCGTGGAAGCCGGCCGAGCCACTGAAACACAATCAGTTTTCTCATGGACCAAACAGGGACAGTGTCTGGCCTGCACCACCCCAAGTGTATGGTGAAGATGAAATGAGAAGGGGTTTTTTGTTGTGGTTCCTGGAAGGAGATCCTAGAAGGGAGGAATCGGGGAGAAGATGGCAAAGGGGTCCTAAGATGAGGTGTATGGGCAAGGGAAGGTTGTCTTTCTGGGAGGAAAATCTTGAGCCAAGAATTCCAGGAGGAAGGCACTGGTAAAAGAGGGAGGAGGTGCCCTCAGATCCATGGAGGTGAGTGTCAGCCCCCAGATCTCTTGTGTGGCCACCACTTTCACGGCAGCCACTCATCACTGGGAATCCTGAGTCTGGTGCTTTCGCCACCCTGCCCCGGCTGCTTCATGCATGCCACCTTGCCCTGTTTCCAGACTGATGCAGAGAAAGTTCTCAGAGCCCAACACTTACATCGATGGCCTGCCTAGCCAGGACCTCCAGGAGGAGCTGTATGATGACGTGGAACTGTCGGAGCTCACAGCTGCGGTAAGGACCTGGCCAGGCAGCGGCCTGGGGCTCTCCAGCCCTCCTCCTACAAACCTCAACGCCTGGATGCCAGAGATCATTAGAGTATCCCTGAGATGAGTGGGTTCTGAGTCACCTACTAGGCCATTAGCGCAGACACCTAAGTGCAACAAGGCTGTCTCCTATATGTGAGGCTGTGCAGTTTGCTAGATGAAACACCGGTGAACCACTCTGGTCAGGGCTAGGGGTGGGTGGTGGGATTGGGAGTGGAGGCACCAGTAGGCTTCCAGGTCCAAATCGATTGTTGAGTGGGATGATCACACCGATGGCAGCTTCCACGTGCTGGGCACTGAACCCTGTGCTGAGCTGAGGACCTCCTGCAGATGATCTCCTTGAATCCTAATCACCTTTTGGGGAGGTGCTGCTCTTTTCCTCTTTACAGATGAGGAAATAAGGTTCAGGGAAGTTAAGTGCTCTGTCTGGGTCTTCCATCTCGAGTGACATATCTAGGACTCAACCAGTGGGCTCCCCCCAGGAGGGAGGGAGATCTCTTGGGAACACTGTGAGGTGGGCACCAGAGCTGTGAGGCAGGGCTGGTGCCCCCTCCACAGCTGAGGGAGTAGAGGTGATGGTGAATGCCCCAGACTCACTCTTTTCTGCAGGTGGAGCCTACCGAGGAAGCCACCCCTGTTGCGGATGACCCAAATGAGAGAGAATCTGACCGAGTGTACCTGGACCTCACACCTGTCAAGTCCTTTCTGCACGGCCCCAGCAGTGCACAGGCCCAGGCCTCCTCCCCGACGTTGTCCTGCCTGGACAATGCGACTGAGGCCCTCCCTGCAGACCCAGGCCCAGGTCCCACCCCAGATGAGCCCTGCATAAAGTGTCCAGAGAATCTGGGAGAACAGGTACAGGCCCTCCCCTGCAGGACAGCCAGACCACCTTCCCATGCCCCTTCAGTCAGCTGAGTCAGGTCTGCTTTCCCCCAAAGCAGCTGGAGAGTTTGGAGCCAGAGGAGGCTTCCCTGAGAATCACCACCGTCAAAATCCAGACTGAACAGCAGAGAATCTCCTTCCCACCAAGCTGCCCGGAGGCCGTGGTGGCCACCCCACCTGGTGCCAGCCCACCTGTGAAGGACAGGTTGCGCGTGACCAGTGCAGGTACCTGTGCTTGGGGAAGTTAGCCCGATTCCATCTGTATTAGTCAGGGTTCTCTAGAGGGACAAAACTAATAGGATAGTTGCATATATGAAAGGGCGTTTATTAAGGAGGATTGACTCACACGATCACAAGGTCAAGTCCCACAATAGGCCTTCTGCAAGTTGAGGAGCAAGGAAGCCAGTGGTGGATCAGTCTGAGTCCCAAAGCCTCAAGTAGGGAAGCTGACAGTGCAGCCTTCAGTCTGTGGCCAAAGGCCTGAGAGCCCCTGGCAAACCACTGGTGTAGGTCCAAGAGTCCAAAAGCTGAAGAACTTGGGAGTCTGATGTTCAAGGGCCAGGAAGCATCCAGCATGGGAGAAAGATGAAGGCTGGGGAAGACTCAGCAAGTCAAGTCCTTCCGCGTTCCTCTGCCTGCTTTACTCTAGCCACGCTGCCAGCTGATTAGGTGGTGCCCAGAGAGCGGGTCTGCCTCTCCCAGTCCATTGATTCAAATGTTAATCTCCTTTGGCAACACCCTCACAGACACACCCAGCAACAATACTTTGCATCCTTCAATCCAATCAAGTTGACACTCAATATTAACCATCACACCATCCTTCTCAGATTAGAAAACAAATTCAGAGAGGTAGAGGGACCTGTCCAGTTCTGGCATCCAGCCTAGCAGGGCTTTGTGCCAAAGCCCCAGGTTCTATCTGAGCCTGGGGAGTAGACTGGGGACAGCCCTCATGATCCAGCTGTGCTGACCTGGGGCTCCCCTCTCTGGGTCTGTAGAGATCAAGCTTGGCAAGAATCGGACAGAAGCTGAGGTGAAGCGGTACACAGAGGAGAAGGAGAGGCTTGAAAAGAAGAAGGAAGAAATCCGGGGACACCTGGCTCAGCTCCGGAAAGAGAAACGAGAGCTAAAGGAAACCCTACTGAAATGCACAGGTAAGGGGACCCCCAGTGGGGAGGGACCCTCCGCTCAGAGGGCTGTGTAGGCTTAACTTTTTGGCGGAAGATCTGGCTGTCACCTGCCTTCCCAATCAGTGGGCCCTGGCCCCTTCAACCCTTGGCCTGGGTGGGTGCTCCCTTGTGTGTCCTTTGTTCCAATCCTGTCTGAAAGGTCATTCTCCTGGACATAGAGAGAAAGCCTCTGACGGAACATCAATAGGACCAGCAGGTCATCATGAAAGCTAGTTATAGGAGGAAGTTTTATAGGATTATGCATAGGCCGTGTTTTATTGTCACTTAAGTGCATATTCCTTGGCCCATCTTTTGAGGACCTGGCACTGCAGATTTTTTGAGCTCTGGTCAGCTGACTGGAGTCTCATGTCATCCTTCATGCGTTACCTACACCTGTTAACGCATCAGCCTTCATTTCTTTAAAGTCAACAAAAATGTAAGATACGTGCCAAGAAGTCTTTCTAGATTATCTTCCACATCACACTTATCTTCCACATCACACTCATATCATTTGACAGCTATTTCCTGGCAATCTGCTGCATTTAAAATTTCAAAATTAAAAAAAATTGAGATGGGGTCTTGCAGTGTTGCCCAGGCTGGTCTAGAGCTCCTGAGCCCAAGGGACACCTGCCTTGGCCTCCCAAAGTGCTGGGATTACAGGTGTGAGCCACCATGCCCAGCTGCAACCTGCCTCTTCTAGAACCTTTCCAAAGTATTTGACTTAGTTTTCATGGAGTAACTTTGTGCTTATTTAAATTGTAGAGGTGTATGAACAAGCAAGAGCAGCAGTGCAGGTTTGAGGACAAACTCAGCTGACTGGTGAGGGAAGGTCTTGAGGGTGCAAAGTCACCCACTGGCTTTTTTTCTTTTTTTGAGATAGTATTGCTCTGTTGCCCAGGCTGGAGTGCAGTGGTGTGATCTTGGGTCACTGCAACCTCTGCCTCCCGGGTTCAAGCGATTCTCCTGTCTCAACCTCCTGAGTAGCTGGGATTACAGGCACCCGCCACCATGTCTAGCTAATTTTTGTATTTTTAGTAGAGATGGGGGTTTCACCATGTTGGCCAGGATGGTCTCAAACTGGCCTCAAGTGATCTGCCCGCCTCAGCCTCCCAAAGTACTGGGATTATACAGGCGTGAACCACCACACCCAGCTTGAACTGTATTTTTTTAAACTCCAATCTTCAAAACATTATTAGTATATGTTTTCTTTTCCTTCCCTCTTTAGAGATGGTCCTTCAATAGCATCTGTGAATTTTTCTTAAACAGTGGCCCTGTGCTCAGGACTTTATGTGGTACATATGTGACACCATCCTTTCCTCCAGCCGTGAGCTTCCAGGATACAGGCCCTAGGCATCATTTCATGGTGTGGCAGCATCAACCTGAGAGGTCCAGGGTTAAGAGGAGGAGCCAGGGCTGAGGACTCCTGCTCTGTTAGGCCTAGGGAAGCCAGAGGATTGAGGGAACTTGGTGGGGCAGGTCAAGCTACCCAGCCCTCCTCCACGGGCCATGAATAAAGCCCCTCACCCTTTTGGATCACTGTCAAAACAACCAAGAGTCTCTGAGAACCTACAAGAATGGACTTAGGCCTCAGACTCATGCCCTTTAGTGAAGCCAGAGCTCTCCTCCCCAGGAGCCTCCCAGCCTTTGCAGAATGCTAGCTAGAGCAGGCCTCCAGGCTGCCCTGGCATACAGGCCCCTCCTGGCTCTGAGTGTTGGGGCCAGACCTGTGGTCCTTCTTGGGTGGTGGGGTATGTAGATCCTGCCTCCACTCAGCAGGGCTCCCTGGCCTGGGCTGAGATGCTGTTCTCTGATGCCTGCATAATTCTCTCTCCAGACAAGGAAGTCCTGGCCAGCCTGGAGCAGAAGCTGAAGGAAATTGACGAGGAGTGCCGGGGCGAGGAGAGCAGGCGCGTGGACCTGGAGCTCAGCATCATGGAGGTGAAGGACAACCTGAAGAAGGCTGAGGCAGGGCCTGTGACGTTAGGCACCACCGTGGACACCACCCACCTGGAGAACGTGAGCCCCCGCGTAAGTGCTAGAGCCAAGGCCTCTGGGCTGCTTGCAGGGCTCCCTGGACATGGGTTGGGGCAGGTGGGTCACATCTCCCTCCCTTTGACTCAGCCCTTGGTCTCCTCCTGTAACCACAGCCCAAAGCTGTCACACCCGCCTCTGCCCCAGACTGTACCCCAGTCAACTCTGCAACCACACTCAAGAACAGGCCTCTCTCGGTCATGGTCACAGGCAAAGGCACTGTCCTCCAGAAAGCCAAGGTAAGCAGTGACTCCCAGCCTCCCTTGGGGCCAGTAGAAATGTCACTAAGGTAGGGGCCCATCTTCTGACCCAGGTGGTGCTTTGTGGCTTTTGGCACCAGCTCTGAGCAAGGGCTCGGCATTCACCAAGGAGTAGCAATGGCTTTGCCGTGCCTTCGGCTCAGTCTCTGGCACTGACCAACCAGAAAGGTGCCTGCACTTGGTTCAAGTGTCCTTCCCTGTGAGCTTGGGGATGCTTCAGTTCTTGCCCTCCACACAGGTATGGGTAGATTCCAGGGGGACAGCTGCAGCTCAGGGACAGATTATGACTGAGTTTTCAAACCAAAAAGTCAGTGACTCCACAGGACTTCTACCATTAAAACTAAAGAAACAGACTCACATAGGTGGTTTGAATTGCCCAAAGTTGCCCACCCAACTAGTGGCAAAATTCTCAGCAAGTTGTGAATGAGGAATCCATGCTATGATGGGGTTTCTCCCTGATGGCTAGTCAAAAAGTATCATTAATCATTTACTCATTTGTACACTAAAGAACATGCCTAGGGCTGCCTTTGCTTTTGGCAAATTCTGCTCTTTATTCCTATCCTCCTTACCTGCTGGAGATATTTGGAGGTCCCACAACAATGGCTAGCCAATAAATCCATGCAAGCATCTGAACCTCCACTCCCTTGTTGCTGTGAGAGACATCACTTATAGGCACTCGCTGTTGTGCCACAGTCTCAAAATCTCTGAATAGGCACTCTAAGCAGTGATGAACACACAGGGTTTGAAACATTTGTCACCTCTATGCCTAAAATAGTTTTTCTCACATTTTTTCTATGTATATCAAGGTTGCTACAGTGGATATCTAACTATCTTTTTGTGGGGGGTGGGTGCTGGTATTTGAATGGTACCCTAGGAATGGGAGAAGAAAGGAGCAAGTTAGAAAACAAGCTTCATCTAAAGACTGTCATGTCAATGTGAACCTTGGTGACAATCCTGCTTTGTTAAAGCAAAAACTCTGCAAAAGGGTGAGTCTGTTTAGAAGAAAAAGCAAAGACTGAGGTACTGTGAATGGAGCGCTTTGGCTAAGAGGAGGCTCTGTCCCTTTTCAGAGCCAAAGGAAATAATACAACAAAAAGGAGGCTTCTTTGGAGACCTAAGTCTATTGGATGTAAACAAGACGTTGTATTTAGGGATGTTCTGTGTTTCCTTCTTTTTTCAAGTTGTCATCAATTGCTTTACTAAGATTTTTAAATAGTGAAAACCTCGTGTTTAGACTTTGGTGGAAGATGAATCAAGGAAGCAGGGCCCCGTCTTATGGGTCACGTGGCTTTGGTGAGTGAGAAGACCTAAAGTCCTGGCCATCATCTCTTATCCAATACTTAGCCGTTGGGGATTAAACCATCCTTGCCTTCAATTCTCTCCAATATTACCAGGCCCAACTCAGTCTTCAGTGATTTTAAACAGCATTGACATCATCTGTAAAACCATCTATGACATGAGTTTTGAGAAACAATAACGGGAAAATATTTGGGACCAAGCTGAAGCACTGATCTCACTAAGTTAAAGACTTCTTTCCAGTCCAAGGCAGGCCTGAATCAACTGTCTCTTTAAATAAAATTTTAAGTGATGCTGTATTATATATAGGAAAAAAATGCTTAAAATCCTGTCATTTAGAACAGTGAAAAGTATCTTTTGAGATTAAACTGACTCTTTACTGTAGGGGAAAAAAAATTACTGTGTTTACAGATTCATTGCTGTGGTCGGGCCATTTTTAAGGGACGAGTTATTTAATATAAATAGTCCCTGATTTTAAGTTCTGTTTAATGTTCATTCCCCTTCCAAGAACAAAGTGGTGATTTTTGGTTAGGGTGATTGCCCTCTTAAAATTGGCAGTGCTGTTCCTTGTGCTGCCCGTCTTTTCCTCTGATGGCATTTTTTTTTTTTTAACACAGGTTGAAACATTTCATCTATTATCACTGCCTCATTTCTGAAGGGTTGTGTTTCAGTTCTTTAACACTTGTTCCTGAGAACTAAAGGTCTTTTTTATTCTTATTTCCTCTCTCATAAACATTTGGTGACCTTTTACCAAGTGGTGAGTTAGGTTTTTTAAAATAAAATGTTCATTGTATTTGAAGTTTTCCTTTAGTTCATGAAATGACTTGGGGCAGGGCCTGGGGGGTTCTCAAGGGAGGAAATGTTTTGGTTATTTACACACTGAACTACAAGATGGGATCCTAGCAGGAAACTCAGCCTCCTTGAATCAAAGAGCACAGATAAGGCTGAAAGCAAATTTTAGTTGTACAGTTAACAACATACCAAAGACACAGGAAACATCTGCAGAAATTGATCATATATAAGTGAATGAAAAATCAGTACTCCCAGAAGTTAAATATACTCCTAAAGAATTCTTGGGAAAAAAGAAACATACCAATACTGGGAAGGTTGCCTAAGTAGTAATTAAGGAAGTTTATAGCATAAATGTGTTTATTTTAAAAATGACAAAACCAAAATCTGGTTCATTAAAGAGACAAATAGACAACCTAAGGCAATATGAAATAGCAGAACTGAAATGGAGGCCTTAATACAGATACTGACAAGATTTTTCAAATTATAAGAAAATACTATGAATATATCAGTGTAAAAGTTTGAGAAATATGTATTTTCCATTATAAGGTTTGTATAGCTCTGATACCAAAAATTCAAAACAAATTGCAAAAGAAAACAAATCTCATTGTTGGACACAGATTAAAAGAATCTGAAATAAAATGTTGGCAAATGAAAAATTCAGCAGGGTTTATAGAATGATGCATAATGACCAAATAGAGTTTATCCAAAAAAATCAAGGGTTGTTCAATGACTGAAAACACACAAATGGATAACCTATCACATTAACAGACTAAATATAAAAAATGCATTATCTTGAAGGAAGAAGAAAAAGCATACCATAAATCTCAACACATAATAAACACTCTTAGTTCATCTAGGAATTAAGCATTCTTAAACTGATAAGTAACCCATAGAAAACAATTATAAGGATGAAAAAGTCAAGAACCAGATATGGATACATGCTACTTCATGAAACATTATTCTGGAGGTCCCAGGCAATGCAAAATGACAAGAAAAAGAAGTGATATACAACTTTAAAAGGAAGAGACAAAACTAGCATCATTTGGAAATATTTCTCTAGAAAAGCAAGAGTCAATTATTAGAACTATGGTATTCAATAAGATGACTGGAATCAGGATCGTCCAGAGAAAATAAGGAAATTTATGGCCTATATGCAATGTTTTAATTATTGCAAGGAAAATATATTTCTGTCTTATTTGAATAAGTAATTAAAGGTAAAAATTAAAGCTAATTTCTTTTAAATGAAAGAAAAAAGGCTTGGCTAGTTAGGCCATAGGATAGCACTTTCCTGGGGGACTGACAAAAGCTGAACCATTCAGTGGCACTGTCACTACAAAAGGGGAAAAAATGTTTCAAAGGCGAGAAACCCATTTCCTACAAAGAAACAGTAAAAGCCTTTACTATGTAAGTCCAGAGCCCACAGTTTGCTGTTTAAATCCAAGTAATTCAATCAGGGCACCCAAATACCAGCCCGGAACAAGACAAAAAGCCTACATTATAACATCGTTAAACTGCTATTTAAAGACAATGCATTCATGTAATTTCTATGACATCACTGATCAGCATCTGCTAGGGAGCATGTGATCCTGCCCCAGACGTTGTCTTCTGTGAAGGGCAGCATAATAACAAAGTTATCAATGAAAGTATCCCTTGAATATAGATGATTATGACTCAACATCTGGTACACCAGACTTTTTAATATCTAAAATCATGGTGATACTGCTTCAAGCACTTTTCTAGCACCAGAAATCCTGAAGTTCTTAAAGCCAAAGTACCCTTGAATGTTTGTCTATAAAACATTATGTTAAAATATTTATAAAGAAAAATGGGCCAGGCACGGTGGTTCACCCCTGTAATCCCAGCACTTTGGTAGGCCAAGGCAGGGGGATCACCTGAGGTCAGGAGTTCGAGACTAGCCTGGCCAACATGGTGAAACCCTAACTAAAAATACAAAAATTAGCCAGGCGTGGTGGCATGTGCCTGTAATCCCAGCTACTCAAGAGGCTGAGGCATGAGAATCACTTGAACCTAGGAGGCAAAGGTTGCAGTGAGCCGAGATTGTGCCACTGCACTCCAGCCTGGGCAGCAAGAGTGAAACTCCATCTCAAAAAAAAGAAAAATGATAAAGTGTCTGGAGTTACATCAGAGCTCTAGAAAGATTTCTACTGAAAATCCAACTCTAAACAACACAACCAAAGAGAAGAAGTAATTCCTAAATACTGCAGGGATAGGTAAGTAAGTATCTAGTTTGCCAGAGAATATTCCAAATATGCCTCTTTGCCACATAGGTACAAATATCCCTGTTTAATAAATAACCAACATTTCTTGAAATATTTCTTTAAAAACTGTATAGAAAAGCAAAGCAAAACAAAACTAAAACCTAGACAGCGTAAGATCAATGCTTTAAAAAGCAAAATCTCTAAGTTTCTTTATCCTGTATTTTTGAGTTTAAGAATCTTACTTCTCTTTGCCCCACTAAAAGGAGAATAAGGAAAGAATTCCATAAACACACCACAATTAACCCCTCCTAAGTACATTTTTTTCTTTTTGAGACAGATTTTCACTCTTGTGGCCCAGGCTGGAGTGCAGTGGTGAGAGCTCACTACAACTTCTGCCTCCCAGGTTCAAGCCATTCTCCTGCCTCAGCCTCCCGAGTAGCTGGGATTATAGGCATCCGCCACCACCTCCTGCTACTTTTTGTATTTTTAGTAAAGACAAAGTTTCACCATGTTGGCCAGGGTGGTCTCAAACCCCGGACCTCAGGTGATCCACCTGCCTCAGCCCCTAAAGTGCTGGGATTACAAGCGTGAGCCACAGTCTCTGGCCGTAGCCTCTTTTGAAAGGAAGACCCTTCAAGTGGACACTGCTCACGACTCAGAACAATTTCAGGTGGCCCCTCCAGACCTGGGCCAATTGCACACTCAGCCCCTCCCCCATCATATAACAAGCTGGTTAATTGGTCACATTTCAGTCTGAGACCTTTCCAAGTCTCTTCCACACACAAAAGGCAGTCGCCAGAAGTCACAAATGTCCCTCAAGCCCCCTTTCAGACTCAATGCAAATGCATCCAGAATGTCTTTGGGGAAGTGGAAAAGCTGCTGCTTTCCATCTTGGAAGGCTGTGGCCTTCGCGGTCCAAAGGATGCTCTAGTAAAGGCCTCTGCTTGGCATTACTGTGTCAACAACATTCTGGCTAGCATTGACTGTGGGCAAAGGAACGTCAGACAGGCCGCTAAATTTAAGTCTTCAGGACCCCTTGTTTATCCTCAAGGGAAAGGTGGCAGATGACATAGCCTCAACAAGGCACAGCAGGTGCAAAAAGTCAGTATTTACTTACACATCAAAGGTTTTCAACATCATTTGTGGGTGACATCAGCTGCTTTCTTGTCTCTAAGCAGCATGGCTGCAGTTGGGACATCCTCCTCCCTCAGTGAGAATAGTGGTCCTGGCCACAGCGGGAAGCAGACATTCCAGAAGGTAGGCACCATTTCAGTGCCCAGGCCTTCTCTGTAGTTGCTGGGAGGGGTACGGCTGCTGCCCTCCTGCACGGGAGCCACGTGCCTCGGGGGCATCTCCTCTCAAGAATCCTGGGGAAGGAAGTGAACTCTGAGGACAGGAGTGTCTGCATCCCCTTCTCAGCCCTCCAGCAGCCTCTAAGGACCCCTTCAGGTCCTGCTCTTACTCTACAACCCACCTCGCCCCCAGCAGAAGATGCCAGATCAGAGACCCCATCTGATTGTCCTCCAGAGCTTCTCTCTGGCCTTAGGAAGCCAACCTCTGCCCATGGCCAAAAAACCAAGGCTCCGACTAGGCTTGTCTTCTCATTTCTGGCTGTTCTAACTTCAAACTCATGAACAGGAACCATAAGTGGACCTCTAATGCCTCCCAACAATCACTCTCTAGGTCCTAATCTGTTACCCTTGACAGTCACTTCTTTTCTCTCAAACCTCTAGCACCTCCTCCTCGTCCTCACTTAGCTGTTCCTCCCATTTTACTGAGCAAACAAAAAGCACCCCAAAAAGAGCTTCCAGCAGCTCCCACCACCGCATTTACCCATCCCTGCCTCCGTCTGCATCCTTGTCCCCTGGATCCACTGTGCTCCTAACCGTGGCCTCCCTCCTAGTTGTCATGACTTTCTCCAGGGTGCTTAGCACCGTCTACCACACCACATGTTGTATTATTTGCTTATTGTCTGTCTTCCCATTAGAATGGAAGCTCCATGAGGGCAGAGGTTTTATTCATTTGTTTACTGCTATGTTCCTGCACTGAGAACGATGCCTGGGATGCAGGAGGTACTCACTAAATGTTTCATGGGTAAATGACTGAATAATTCCTTCCACTGAACGAATGTTTTAGAACCTGCCTTCAGCTGAGTTTGTGGGACTTGGCAGGACTCGCAATACCATCCCTGGCTCACACATACAGAGCAAGAGTTCCACTCACGGTTCTCGCAGTGGGGGCCCTCCCAGCCATCCCGACACTCGCAGCGGTAGCTCCCATTCTGCAGGACGCAGCTGCCGTCATTCATGCACGGGCTGGGTTTGCAGAGGTTGACTGGCCGCTTGGCTTCTACAATGGAAAACACCACACCCACCAGGCCGGCCAGGCACGGGTTAGACCCAAAGACCCCTACCCTAAGTAAGCCCAGTAGAGGTGCAAGGCTACTAGAGTCATGTCTCCCTTTGCCCTGGTAGCTCATGGTTGGTGCTGCATGCCACTTGGCTAGGTTAGTAAGACCCAGCTCTCCTACAGACTCATGGAGAGTCCATTGCTCAGATGTGCCACACACATGCAGACTTTTTTTTTTTTTTGAGGCAGAGTCTTGCTCTTGTTGCCCAGGCTGGAGTACAATGGCACGATCTTGGCTCACCACAACCTCCACCTCCCGGGTTCAAGTGATTCTCCTGTCTCTTTTAAGAAGGTGAAGAGGAGGTCACTGGATTTGGGCTGGCCTGGTCCTGTTTGCTCTGGGCTCTGTCACTGCCCAAGTCAGTGTCAATGTGGGATCTTTAGAACCTTAGGAAGCTTGTGGATATTCTAAAAGTGTGTTCTGTTTAAAGGGAATGCATACATTCTCAAGTTTGGGAGGGAGTATCTATGTTAGTTAAACTTTCTGTACCTTAAATGTCAAATGGGGATGGTTATGCCTACTGTAGGATTTTATGTGAGCATGGCATTTAGCACAGAACCTGGCACTTGGGAAGCAAGTGCTCAGTAGCTGGGAAGAGCTGCCATCCTTGTCATGATGTATGTGAAGGCTAAGGCTGAGGGCCTGCCATGGGGGCAGCCCTGAGGGTGTGGATTCCCCCACTCACCTCCACACAGCCACTCAATGAGCACGTCCTGGTGGTACCGCAGGTCGGCGTAAGCTGCCACGTGGATCAGCGAATCCCGGGGACCTGCAAGCCTCCGCAGACCCTCGCTTAGGACAGGCCCCACGCCCACGACCAAGACAGAGATGCCATTGTTCCTCAGCTTCTGGGCAGGGACGGCCGCATCCTCTGTGCCTCTCCCGCCTGTGAGCACCACCACAGCTTTGGGGACACCAGGCCGGGCGCCCCTCTGGACAGTCATCACTTTGTCATAGATGTGCAGCAGGGCGGTGCCGGCTGAACCCACCCCACCCAGGTAGGGGGCCTGGCTAATGGCCCGCAGCAGCGCAGCCTGGGTGGGTTTGGTGTCCAGCCTGAAGGCAGTCTGCACCTGGCTGCCATACACCACCAGGCCGACCTGTGTCACGTCAGGGTTCACCTCAAACTGGAGGGCACAGCTTCGCACAAAGCTCTGCATCTGAGCAAAATTCTCGGGCCCTACTGAGGCAGAGGTGTCCAACATAAAGACAAGGTCCAGGGCTTGTGTCCGGCACCCTGCAGGAGCAAGCAGAGGGGCTTCAGCAGTGGATCTGCCAGTGAGAGCCCCTCGACGGGACCCAGGGACTGCCAGGTTGGGTAGGGCCCAGGTCAGCCAGGGTGCTCTGTTCACTGCAGAATCCACCCTCTATGTCTTCCTTTAGCCACAGAACAGCACTTTCCTAGAATATTAGCAGGAAGATGAGTGACTGCCAGACCACATTTCCCAGCCTTCCTGGCAGCTAGGGTGGCCACGTGTCTAAGTTCTGGCTGACTGACCTGATCAATTTCAAACTCATGCAGCTGGAAGCTGCTTACCTTCCACTTCCCCTCTCCCCCTTCCTGCTGGCTGAGAAATGGTGACCTCGGACCTCAGGAAGCCATAAGATGACCAAGACCTGCTGGCCCAGGCCACTCACCTCTGAACTGTACGTGAGAGAAATAAGTTCCTGTCTTATGTAACCCATGGAGTTTGTGGGCAACCCTTTGTGACAACATCTTCACCTGTGCCTTCATCCATCCCCAGTATGTAGGGCACTAATTAGATGCTGTATGGACAAAATGGGCCCATGCCTGCTGTCAACAGGCTGACAGTCTAGGGGAACAGACATGAAATGAACACAGAATTACAAATGATGTCGGCAGCGTGGAGGGAAAAGCAGGGGACTTCGAGAGAGACCAGTAGGGTAACATAACAAGACTGGGAAAGGGTTCAGAGCTTCTCTGGGGAGGTGACATTTCACCTAAGAACTGAAAGACAAGTAAGTATGAGCCAGAAGGCCTCTCCCGTGCAGGGGATGCAGAGAGGCCTGTGGGGACCAGGCTACAGGGAGCTCTCAGAAGCCAGGGGAAGGAGTTTGGGTTTTATTTCAAGTGCAAAGGGGAACCACTGGAAATTCTAAGTATGGAGTTAGAGGAGCTGATGCTCTGATTATTGGTTTTTAAAACCACTCCCACACCAGGAATGTCTGAGAAACTATCACAGCTACAGGGAAGGCGGCTGACTACATGTACTGTGGGGTCCTGGATGGGATTCTGGAACAGAAAAAAGACATTAGGTAAAAACTAAACAAATATGAATCAAGCATGGATTCACTAAATAATAATGTATCAATACTGGTTCATTAATGGTAACACTGTGCCATGCTAATGCTAATGCAAGGTGTTAATAGGAGGGAAACTGGGTGTGGGGTATAGGGAACTCTCCACTATTGTCAATTTTTTTTCCTATAAATCTACAACTATTATTTTTTTTTAAAAAATCCAACCAAACAAGCAGAACAAAACCACTTAGACCAGCCTGGAGGGGCAGGGTGGGAGTGGGCAGCCAATCCCTGTCCTTCCCCCTTACAGGAGGGAAAGCCTCTCGCCTTGGAGAGAGTGGTGGCATCAGGGCTGAGAAGCAGAATCACATCTGTAGCTTCCCACGCCCACCTACCATGGGAGAACTCCAGGAGCCCTGTAAAAGATGCATTTCACTCAAGCCTGTAATCCCTCCAATTTGGGAGGCTGAGGTGGGAGGATTGCTTGAGCCCAGGAGTTCGAGACCAGCCTGGGCAACATAGTAAGACCACCTCTCTATAAAAAATAAAACAATTAGCTGGGCATGGTATTGTGCACCTGTAGTCCTGGCTATTCTGGAGGCTGAGGTGGAAGGATCACATGAGCCCAGGAGTTCCAGGCTGCAGTGAGCTATGATCGTGCCACTGCATTCCAGCCTGGGTAACAGAGAGAGACCCTGTCTCAAAAGAAAAAAAGGACGTGTTTCAGCTACTACATCTCTGGCCATGGGCCAGGCCTCTGCATGGGGACAGTGTTCTCTAGAGTGCCTTCCAATAGGGGTCATAAAAAATCAACTTCATGGCTTGCAAAACAGAACAGAAGAGAAAAATGTCAGAATGCATCCCAGGCAGACAGGGTAAGTATCCTCTCAGGAAGCGTTTGTTTCAGTTGTGTGTGGCTGCACCAGTGCGTGCGCATGCACGTGCATCCGTGTGTGTGTGTGTGCATACATGTGCATGTGTGCACCAGGAATGCACTTCTTTCTGTGGATTGCCATCAGAGGAGCTGGAAGCTGCTGCTCTGGAGCCTGCTTAGTAGATTCAGAGCTCTTAGTAACAACAATAATAAAATCGTGATTAATAATGATAACAGCAACACCTAGAGTTTGCTGAGTGCTTACTCTGTACTAAGCATGTACACCACCCATCTTATCTGATTCTCACTAAAGATCTCTCAGGAGGTACTACTATTAGTCCCATTTTATTGACAGGTAAACTGAAAATTATTTATGTGACTGGTACCTGAAAGAGCGGGGCTGTGGTTTCAGCCCCTAGAAGAGGAACTGGCAGAGAATGATGGTTAGGTGGTGGCCAAAAGGAGGAAGGACCTGCCCACTGACCAGCGGCCCTGGGTTAGGCACTGGGACCTTACCTGGCCGCCGCCAGCTGCACAGCTTCCCCTGCAGCTCAAGGATTTGGTTGAGCAGATCCTGAGGGTCCGAGTAGACCATCACCTGCTTTGGGCTGCCCGTGATCTCCTCCAGCTCTGCCCGCACGGCCTCACTGCCTACACCCAGCAGGAGCAGCTCTCGCGCCCTTGCGTGACGCGCTGGGCCCGCAACCTCATCCTCGGAGCGTGACTCAGTGAGCAAAACCACCACTCTGCGTGGCCGGTCCTGGCCTGTCCTGGTGGCGCTCCCAAAGCCACGGTCTGCTGCCTGCTGCAAGGCACTGCCCGTCAGGGTGGGGCCACCAAGGAAGGAAATGCCATCGAGGCTCCTGACCAGATCAGGCACATCCTGGTACTCCCCCACAGGCACCGCCACCAGCAGCTCCCTGCTGTACGCGGCCACACCCACTCGGGCCCGAGAGTCCCCGCTCAGCACGGCCTGCACAAATCGCTTCACGAAGGCTTTGGCCCGCAGGAAGCCGTCCAGAGTGGCGCCCGCAGAGCTGTCCAGCAGGAAGAGGACGTCGACCCTGCATTCCAGGCTCAGCTTCAGGGCTGCGTGGATCACAGCAACACCCACTGTCAAGCCATGGCCATGCGGCATGGATCTGTCCCACCCGAGACGCTGAACTACCATGCAGGGCAGGAGAAACTCCCTCCCAGGAGGGAGATGGGGCACAGAAACTGTGGGCCCCTGAGCTTAAGTGACTGGTGCTCGTCACAGAGTTAGAGACAAGGCCAGACATGGCACTCCTGGCACTAAGGGTGTCCATCTAGCCACTTTTTAAAAAGAAAAATGCCATCTATATTATCACTTTTTTCCATTATGGTTAGTCCTGTGTGTGTCCTGAGAAATCTTTGTCTACCTCAAGATCATGAAGACATGCTCCTGTATTTGCTTCTACAGGCTTCACTGCTTTGCCTTTTGCATGGAGGTCTATACCCACGCTAGAATTGACTTCTGCTAGGGTTGTGAGGTACAGGGTCAAGATTAATTGTTTTCATATAGATCTTCAACTAACCCAGTATCACGTTTTTAAAAGTTATTATTCAGGCCGGGCGCGGTGGCTCACACTTGTAATCCCAGCACTTTGAGAGGCCGAGGCGGGTGGATCACGAGGTCAGGAGATCGAGACCATCCTGGCTAACATGGTGAAACCCCGTCTCTACTAAAAATACAAAAAATTAGCCGGGAGTGGTGGCGGGCGCCTGTAGTCCCAGCTACTGGGGAGGCTGAGGCAGGAGAATGGCATGAACCCAGGAGGCGGAGCTTGCAGTGAGCCGAGATTGCACCACTGCACTTCAGCCTGGGTGACAGAGTGAGACTCTGTCTCAAAAAAAAAAAAAAAGTTATGATTTAGCAAGCCCTTATATGCGTCAAGCATGGTACTAAGCACTTCGCATAATCTTATTTAAAACTCTCAACCACCCAGTGAGGTAAAGCCTACTATCATCTTCATTTCACACCTCTAAAATCAAAAGGAATTGGGGCTCCTTGCTCTGCTTTCATAGAATAGAGAAGAAAAGACTCTGTCCAGGACTGGGAGCCAGAGTTGGGTGGACTCCTGCCTTCAGCTGGGCTGGGCAGCACTCAAACTTCGAGCAATGACCGTTCTGCAGCTAATAAGCTGGGAGCCACCGTCTCATCCAGAGCTCAGCCACCCCAATTATGTACTGCACCACGTGAACTGCAGACCAGTGGTGCATTGGAAAGCAGATGGCTCGAGGGCCAGTTTCTACCCAGCAGCTGGAAGGGTGTGCAGTGAAAAGGGGAGCCCGTCCTCTCCTTGCTCCCCAGTGGTCAGTCTTGCAGTGCCGGTGCATACCTACCACAGTTAGCCTCCCCTCTGAAGGCCAGCGGGCAGAGGCACCGGTAGCCATCCAGTCCTTCTGGAACACACGTGCCTCCATTCTGGCAGGGCTGCGAGTCACAGGGGCCTATCGGAGAGATGCCTATTAACCGCTAAGCACCACAGCACAGAGGAGTGGAGAGGACTGCCAGAGGTGTGGGTGCAGCTGGCTTCCTGTTCTAGCAGTGACCAGCCCCTCCCTTCCCCCACAGTCCACCAGGAAACCTGTAGCAGAGAGGGGAAAGCACTGCCGAGTTCATAAATGAGGGGCTGGGCACAGGTGGTAAAGGATGCTCTGTAGCAGGCTTGGTAAGGCCCTGTGTGATGAACTGGTGTTAGACTGGAGCTTCACAAGGAGGAAGCTCCCCGTAGCATCAAGTGTGGCTGCCTCAAGACTGAGAGAGAGCTGTGGTGCCAATGGGGCCCTGTCTTCTAAGTTCTACACAGGGTTGTCTTAATGGCCTCTGCACCTGGCACAGCAAAACACACCAGCCTTCGGATCCTGCGGTCAGGCTGCTCAGCACTGAACATGGCCTCTTGGACTTCCTCCGGCACCTTAATTAACCTCTCCCATCTTCGTATCCTCATCTAAAAAGGAGTGATGGGAACTGAACTTGTTCTGTGGGGTTATTGTGAGGATTAAATGAATGAATCCACAGAAAGTCTCAGCACTAAAAAAACACTCCCCAACAGCTAATGACAGTATTGACTTTTGGATGTGAGATGCAAATTATGAGCAAGTCCTCTTCAAAGCTGAAAGTTTACACTGGAAACCACAGCCTGTGTCAAATCTGGCCCATTCTGAAGTGTCTGATCTATGATTCCCTGTGGTCCATGCCTGAGCATCTCACCACTTTCCTTATCAAGTATTACAAAATGCAGCTAAAACCACATGACCTCTTTCCCAGGGTTACAGAAAACAAACAGAGTCTTCATGTGATCATGTATTCCAAGGGCTGTATAAGCAGCTGAGTGTGGTCACAATTGGGACTGGCATTTTCTTGTCCTTTTTGCTTACAAATATTAATCTGTTTCTTGATGGCCACATCATTGTAATTAAGGTATAGACTTTTCAAAGGCAGAAAAGATTAAGGCTAAGATTAAGCACCTCACTGGGGCTGCTGTTGTATCAGCCAGAAGACTGTGGAAATAGCTGGGGGCTCACTGACATTGACAACAGTGGCCTTTAACTGAGCATCTATTATGTGCTGGGGACTGTGCTAAGCACAATACACGCATGGTCTCATTTCATTGTCACAACCTTAGGTAGGAACTATAAAAACCCTATATGACAGATGAGGAAGCTGAAGCTCAATGAATAGAAGTCACGTGCCCTAGGTCAGATCATTGGTAAGAGGCAAAGCTGGGACTGAAAGCCATTTCACTCTAGTTTCTAAACCATAAGTCCTCAAACCCTAATTTCTGAGCAGAAACAGCTCCACTCTCAGATTCTCCTATGCTTAGAGGCCGTGGTGCTGGAACTGTAAACCTTGAGAACATACTGAAGGGATCACCTAACCCCAAATAGGGACGCTCGCTACCCTGCCTGTGTGTCTATCTGCTCGCTACCCTGCCTGTGTGTCTATCTGCTCGCTACCCTGCCTGTGTGTCTAACTGCTCGCTACCCTGCCTGTGTGTCTAACTGCTCGCTACCCTGCCTGTGTGTCTATCTGCTCGCTACCCTGCTTGTGTGTCTAACTGCTGGCATTCTGGGAGATGGCCTACTCATCGGGAGTAGCGAATCCACCCCAGGACTGACACCTACACATTCAAGTGCAATTTCGAGCTCCCAGGTCAATGGGGTCACTAGCACCCCAGGTGAGGGATGGTGACAGACAGTGAGGGCACACCGGGGAACCATGCTGAATGATACATAATGGCATTGATGATTCCTCACGTTAATTTGGGATTTTACAGCTGAGGGATTACTTCCATGGGCATTATCTACTGAATCTTCACCAGGACATCATATACGATGCCCCCCTTTCATATGGAGGAGGGAAATGGGCTTCCAGACATCGGACAAACATCGCTGCATTTTACAGAGGAGGAAATCACTCAGGTATCTTGCCCTGAGTTTGGTGCTGGCTTTGAGGATGTCTGCAAAGCTGGTGCTCGATGCCTGCCTCTCAGCCTCTCACCAATGCACACAACACTGGTTCAGGGGAGTAATCCCAAAGCCACCACTCCATTCTTAATGAGCAAACACCGTTGAGGGAGTCAAGAGCACACTCTCCTCTGCCCCCCAAGTGCCCCATCCCTCTGCCCTAGAGCCAGTCACAACCCCACCCTCTGTCCCAGGATTGTAAAAGCCACTTTACAAAGCAGCCTGGGCCCAGGGCCCTGAAAGAACCAGTAAATCCAAGAGGCAGACCATACCTGGGCAGGTGGTCCTGTAGCAGGTGGCAGGGTGGGTTAGGAACACTCTCTTCCAGCTACAATCCAAGGAAACAGAATTATAGACAGATCAGAGGTGTAAGGGGAGGGCAGAAAACAGAAGATGATTTACAACACCAAAAGCTGACAGAAGATTCCAATGCAGAAATAAGAAAGACTTCCTGGTTTTCTTTCTTGGTTCTACCCTAACTTTTCTCTGCACATAGAGTAGGGAATGTTTCAAACTATCCAGTGACAAAAAAAATAGGCTGGGCATGGTGGCTCACGCTTGTAATCCCAACACTTTGGGAGGCCAAGGTAGGCAAATCACTTGAGGTCAGGAGTTCGAGACCAGCCTGGCCAACATGGTGAAACCCCGTCTCTGCTAAAAATACAAAAATTAGCCGGGCGTGGTGGCGTGTGCCTGTAATCCCAGCTACTTAGCAGGCTGAGGCCAGAGAATCGCTTGAACTCAGGAGGCTGAGATTGCGGTGAGCTGAGATTGCACAACTGCCACTCTAGCCTGGGTAAGAGTAAGACTCCATCTCAAAAAAAAAAAAGGTAACATAAGCTGGCTATCACATTTGAAATTAGAGACATCCACAGGCAAAACCCCAAACTGTAGCAACAGCTTTTTATTATAAGTTACTTTCTGAGGCTCACAATGCAGTAGGGAGAGAAATATTGGGAACTGGGCAGCCGGATTTTGGCTGTGTGACCACAGACATGTTACTTTCCTCCTCTGGTCTTCGCTTTCCTCTTTGTATAGTAATTCTATCTGCAGTTTCAACTGTATTCCTTAAAGCTTCAATGGGGAAGAGAAGAGGACTGAAGGAACAAGGCTCCAGGCCTCCCACAGTGCCCCAGCCCCGCCGCCTCCACCCCAGGTGTGCTGCGTCTATCTGGTCTGCACAACAAGTGTCCACACGAGGCTCTGCAGGTCAAGACATGTAAGCCACTGGACTTAATGACTTCTCAGGTCTGCTGGAGAACTAACGTTCTGTGATAACACAGCAGCCACCATTCCTGGGGTGGCTTCCACCTGCCGGTGTTCCATGAACCACAACTACCTGAAGAGATGGTTCCCTCCATGTTCCAGATAGGGAAATGGGTTCTGACAGCTGACTTAGGGCCCCTGAGGTCACACAGTTACTGGAACACAGCACAGCTGGGGTCCCAACCCTGACCATGACTCCAAATCCCCCCACTCTGCCCTGTGGGCCTCATCCTCGCCTCTGCTGAGTCTCCGGGGCCATGTGCCCTGCTGCCACAGGAGCAGTTCCTCATCTGGGGACAGAAAGCCCCACTCTGGGTTGGCAGCAGCTCCTGGGATGGCCTCACCTGAGGAGACTCTTGGGCCTTGGCAGAAACATTCCCTAAAGTTCTCCAAATAAGGCTTCTTCCAACAAGATCCCGCCCTGGGCTACCCACACAGGGGCAGGCCAATCAGGCGCTCCTCTAGGACAGGGTCTTCCCTGGGGTGAAATGGAGTACACGCCAAGTCAATTCAGAGCTCATGGAGTTGCTGAAATAGAGGTTGCCAAGGCTGGGCGTGGTGGCTCACGCCTGTAATCCCAGCACTATGAAAGGCCAAGGCAGGAATTGAGCTCAGGAGTTTAAGACCAGCCTGGGCGACATAGTGAGACCCATCTATACAAAAAAAAAAAAAAAAAAAAAACCTTAAAAAATTAGCCAGCCACAGTGGTGTGTGTCTGTAGTCCCAACTACTTAGGAGGCTGAAATGGGAGGATGACTTGAGCCTGGAAGTTTGAGGCTGCACTGAGCCATGATCCTGCCACTGTACTCCATCCTGGTGACACAGCAAGACCTTGTCTGAAAAAAATGATTATAATAAAGACAAAGTTTGCCAAACTGCCAGCTCATTCAAGAGAAATCGTCTTCTCTTCCATGTCTATCCTAGTGACCTCATAAAGCCACAAGTCCTAGCCCAGAAAGCTCCCTGGGCCCCTCCCCCTCCCTGATTCAGGCCTCCCTGGGAATTGGCATTTATAGAGCAGACACTACCAACAGGGCTTTGCAGGGACCTGCACACAGTTTGCCCCCCACCTCCCTCAGGTCTGGACACAAATGCCACACGCTCTGCAAGGCCCTCCCTGGCCACTCCACTGCAAACTGTGACCTTGCCCCAAACCCCCGCCTACCCCACCGCATCCCCATCTTGCTGTTGTGTTCCTCCACAGCACCTGCTACCACTTTTATTTTCTGTATTCATTTTGGAATGCCTGCCTTCCATCACTGGAGTGTCAACTTGTGAGGGTAGATGTGTTTCTGAGATGCTGGTTCTGATTTCCCAGGACCTGGGTGAGTGCTGGGAGCACAGGAGGCCCTCAGTGGGTATTTCTTGAGTGAAGAAATGGGTGAAAAGCTCCCAAATGCTTCATTCTAGGAGCCTGCAATATTAACGCATCTACCTATTAAATCACCGCCTGCTCTCAACAACCCTGTAGGGCAGGTATGATTATTATCACACCCCTTTTCAAACGTAGAAACATGCAATGGTAAGTTCACAGCTCCCTAGTGGTGCTGCTAGGATTAAAAATTCAGCAGCCTGACAGCAGAGTCTGAATGCAAGGCCCAGGAAGTAAACACTGCAGCCACCAGCCTCTCCCAGCTGCTCCTGGCTCTGAGCGCCTTGCCCACTGCCACAGTTCCAAATCTTGCAAAACTGCTCGAGCAGCCCCTTCTCTGTGACATCCCAGAGAGGACAGACTCCATCCCAGCACCTAGGATGCCTCAGGGTGGCTGCTGGTCTCCTTTTCCAATGCCCCCCTCTAGACCACGATTCCTTGGGGGCAGCAACTGTACTGTCTCCTTATCGCACATTGCCTGGCTCTGAGCAGGCGCTTAGAACGTGGCCACCAAGGAATCAATCAACTCCTCCTTTCGAATCAACTCCTCCTTTCACTTGAGAGCTTGGGTTCTGAGGAGAGCCTCTGGTGGCCCCGGCATGGCATGAGGCCTCATCTCCTCTGACCCTCATGTAGGCGGCTGGCCTTTCCCAGAGAAACAGTCTTTGGATTCTCCATCAGCCCAGCAGAGCCCTGAGGCTTCTCAGCCAATCCATTTCACTGCTGTTTGCTGTGCTGTGAGCTCTTTGCTGGGGGAGGACCAATGGGCAAAGATGTAGCTGATTCCAACACTGCCCCAGGCCCCCAGAAAGGGAGAGTGTCAGGGTCACCGGTCTCCGGACAGAGGTGCTGAATGGCAGGTAGTCTAAAGAAAGTGCCCGGGAACAGTGCGGGGGGTGTTTGGGAGGGATGAGCTGGCGGCTGGGCAGCAGGTGCTCTTGGGTGCCTGGGCTCCAATCCCGAAGAACCCAGCATCCCACAGCCTCCCTGACTGGAACTCATCTGAGGATCTCGATCCTCTTGCCTCACTCAGCCCCCGTAATGTGGAAACTGGTGCTCAGAGGAACCAAATTGTCAAATCAGTATCACAAGTGCAGACCACTGTCCTGCAGGGCCAGCGCTTGGCTCACTCACCAGCCTTCCAGAATGCCTGTGACCCTGCCACTGGCGCTCGCCCTGGGTACCTGGGCTGTGTTAAGGGATGCTGACACTGAGTAGCTGTGCCTCTCCCTGTTCTCCCGTGGCTATGTCCCTGGCTCCCTCCCAGGTCTCCTTCGATCCCCGTCACAATCTCCATGGCAGGGCCCTAAAGTGCCATCCTCCCCGCAGCTTGGGGGTGGGGGGCCTTCATCCCCACCCAGGCCGAGCCCAGACCGCGCAGACAAACCTGTAGAAGGGACAGTGTGCAGCCAGCACCGCACGGCTCCGCCGCGATCCTCTCCAGCACGGGGCATTGCCGGCGAACTCCCGGACCATCTCCAGCGTCCTGCGCTCACAAGGATGAGGCTCGACCCTGCAGTCTGTGTATACA
Source organism: Symphalangus syndactylus (assembly GCF_028878055.3). NCBI lineage: Eukaryota > Metazoa > Chordata > Mammalia > Primates > Hylobatidae > Symphalangus > Symphalangus syndactylus. The sequence goes on from NC_072424.2 coordinate 24,180,579, forward strand.
ACACACACCCGCACCCAAGGAGGAGACAGGGTTCCACCTCCTCCTGCCACACACACTTCCCCAGCAGCTGCTCCCGCTCCTGGGAGGTTCCACCACACCCCACCTTCTGCTCTCTCAGGTCTGGGCACATCTCCGGGTGAGGGGCCCTGCTCTGCCTGTTCAGTGGGGCATCCAGTCTCTGAGCATCTCCTCTGCTGGGCCCCATCCCATACAGTTTTTACATAATGTGCACACATGTACATTCCACATAACGTCATCACTCTGGCTCCTGGGTGGACCCTGACAAGGATGACTAGAATGCAGGGATCTCGCACCAAGCACAAAGCCTCCTTGTGCTCCTCTGTGTGGTCCAAGGCAGGGGGAGGAGACTTGGCTCTGTCTCTTGAGCAGGGGACAGGGAACCTACTAAATCTGGGTCTCAAGCCCTGGGCCCTCTACCTCCACGAAGACAAGCTCGGGGCTCCCAGCTGGGAAACCCACAGGGCAGGGCACAGGGAGATGCAGAGCGCCCAGGGTGGAGGCTGCTGGTCTGTTTCTCTTGCCTGCCCTCCCTCCCTGGAAGGCTCCTGGGTCCCGACCTCTTGCCTCAGGGATCCCTCCCAGACCCCACATGGCACTTCCACTCCCTCCGGGCTGGAAGGTCTTACCTGGCCTGGTGCTGGAGCAGATGGCAGAGCTGCTGAGGGTGCTGAAGAGGCCGTTGGTGGCGTCCTCCACCTGCTCAGCCAATAGCACGTGCTGCTCTCTCGGTTCGCTGGCCAGTGCATGCAGCTCCTCCCACCTGTGCCAAGGGGCTGTGACAGCTTGTGGTCCTGTACCCACCCTCCTCCTGCCCGCTCATCTCCTAGGCCGTGGGTTCCTTGTGGATGGCAGCACAGATTTAGTGTTTGGTTTTGTCAGACCCATAGCTGGTGAGGAAAACAGTTAACCAGAATGGAAATGAAAGAAAGTGGTTCTAGGTGACAGCAAGCAAAGAACAAAGAAGCACAGCTGGTAACAGAAAGAACACTGAAGAATGATAAACAGTGGACGTAAGAGCTCCAAGGCCAGCAACAGGAGGCCATCTAGAGGAAGTGGCCAGCACACCTCGATAGCCGTAGGGCAGCATTGTTTCTGCCAGGAGGAAAATGATGTGCAGATGGTGACACTAGGACATGAAGAAAGGGTTAAGTGATGTTGAGAAACCTCATTTTAAGAAGACACACAGGCAGGGCGGGTGTGGTGGCTCACGCCTGTAATCCCAGCACTTTGGGAGGCTGAGGTGGGTGGATCATTTGAGGTCAGGAGTTTGGGACCAGCCTGGCTAACATGATGAAACCCCATCTCTACTAAAAATACAAAAATTAGCCGGGTGTGGTGGTGGGCGCCTGTAGTCCCAGCTACTTGGGAGGCTGAGACAGGAGAACCACTTGAACCTGGGAGGCAGAGGTTGCAGTGAGCTGAGATTGTGCCACTGCACTCCAGCCTGGGCAACAGAGTGACATTCTGTCCCGCCCCCCCCCCAAAAAAAAAAGACACACAGTAATGTCAGTAATGCATCTAGAAGAATGCTGTCCTTGAAAAGTCATCAGGGTGGACCAAGGTTTGACGATAGGGCAAAAATCCCATTCATTTCTAAAATTCAGGTATGTAAAACTTCCCATTCTCCTCTGAATGCACATAAAACAGATTCTCCTCCCAGGACCCAGGACTGAGCCCTGAGGGCACATGTGCACAGGGGAGGCGTTGCACAGCCACGATCTGTAGGCAGTGCTGCCAGCCCTGGAGCCCCCCAGCCCTGCAATGGACTTTCTTACAAGCTGCCAGGTAATTCGGATGCTGAGCCAGAGCTGAGAACTGTCAGAGAAGGGGCTCAAAAGGGGGAAAGAGACCAGGTGCGGTGGCTCACGCCTGTTATCCCAGTACTTTGGGAGGCCGAGGTGGGAGAATCCCTTGAGCTTAGGAGTTTGAGACCAGCCTGGGCAACACAGTGAAACCCTGTCTCTACAAAAAAAAAAAAAAAAAAAAAAAAAAAAAAAAAATAGCTGGGTGTCGTGGCAGACATCTGTATTCCCAGCTACTTCAGCTACTTGGGTGGCTGAGGTGGGAAGATCACTTGAGCCCAGGAGGTCAGGGCTGCAGTGAGTCATGATCGTGCCACTGCATTCCAGCCTGGGTGACAGAGCGGGACCCTGTCTCAAAAAAAAAATAAAAGTAGAAAAGAGACTGAACCAGTATCAGTTTTTTGCTTTATTGCTAGTAGAGTTTCACGCTGCCCTTGGCAGTGACCCTCAAACTCTGGTGGGCATCAGAGTCACTGAAGGCAGGATGAAGGGCAGACCAAGGCTCTCTGACTCTGAGTTCCGGATTCAGTGGTGTGGGGCCCCAGGCTGTGCGTTTCCAGCAGGCTCCCAGGTGATGAAGATACTGTGTCCAGGGAGCACACGCTGAGAACCAGTGGGCAACAGTGACTCAGCCCTTCAGTGGGAGTTGGGAGGGGTGGGTCAGGTGGTCCTGGGAGCCCTACATGGCCCTCAGCTCAGCCCATCCTCCTCCCAAGAATGGCTTCTCATCTCTCTAGGCCAGGGCTGCTCAAAGAGCAATGGGTGGGCAGAGCAGCTCCTTAGCATTAAATGCTGGTGCACAGGGGACAAGCGCAGACACTGAGAGGAAGCACTGACAAACTAACTGGACAGCGATGAGACAGTCATTTTATGTCTGCTGAATCAAATAATAAACATTTGAATTTATATTGTGTTTATTTCATTTTTCCCCTAATTAATTCATTTTTGTTTTATGAGACGGAGTTACCTTCTGTCACCCAGGCTGGACTGCAGTGGCGTAATCTTGGCTCATTGTAACCTCTGCTTCCCGGGTTCAAGTGACTCTCTTGCCCCAGCCTCCCGAGTAGCTGGGATTACAGGCACCCACCACCATGCCTGGCTAATTTTCATATTGTTAGTAGAGATAGGGTTTCACCATGTTTGCTAGGCTGGTTTCAAACTCCTGACCTCAAGTAATCCACCCTCCTTGGCCTCCCAAAGTGCTGGGATTACAGGCATGAGCCACCATGCCCGGCCTCATTTTTATTGTATTTTTAAAAAGTTATCAGTTCATGGTATATCTGGGTGGCGGGGGGTGGACTGGTCCTGACAGTTTGAGAGGCACTGTTCCAGCTACCGGCTGAAGAAGAAAGCACTGGAAGGAGACAGGGATTCTCACCGTGTGGTAGGTTCTACCCTCATGGACAAATCTTTGGCAATGGTTATGCTCAAGGCACTGTGTCTGGCACAATGTGGGAAACGGCGGGCAGAGGGCCATGAGGCAAAGTCCCTCTCTCCTCCCTCCAGGAGTTTGTATTGCCTATATTTGAGAAGACAAAATGAGCCTTCTGCCAACTTGCTGATCACAATGATTGATGACAATGATGTCATCACCATTTCCAGGACATGGCATAATCCTGGATGTCCCCACCTTACTGGCCACTCTTTAGTCTCCATCACTCTATCTTCTTCCTCTCTCCGACCTGCACTTGCTGGCCGTTGGTCATCTCTCCCTGTCCCCACTACCTAGATGACCTTATATCAGATTTAAAAACCACCTCAAACTTCAATCTCCATGCCTATCCCCTCCTCCATGCTCCAGATTCTCACACCCAACTGTCTGCTCAGCTCCCACACTGAGCTGTCCGATGTGCACCTCAAACTTCCTCTGTCTGAAACAGAACACAATGTCCCGTGCTCTTCCCCTGTTGTCATCTTTCTCATGTCGGGAGATGGCACCACTATTCACTCTGGGGCTCAAGTCAAAATCCTCAATTATTCTCTCACACACCCACCTCCAATTCAGTGGCGGCCGCTCACTGCTCTGCCTTCAAAACATATCCTAAGCCAACGCCAGGCGCAGTGGCTCACGCCTGTAATCCCAGCACTATGGAAGGCTGAGACGGGTGGATCACTTGAGGCCAGGAGTTCAAGACTAGCCTGGCCAACATGGTGAAACCCTATCTCTATTTAAAAAAAAAAAAAGTAGCCAGGTGTGGTGGCGTGCACAGGTGTGGTGGTACGCACCTATAATCCCAGCTACTCAGAAGGCTGAAGCATGAGAATCGCTTGAACCCAGGAGGCGGAGGTTGCAGTGAGCAGAGATCACGCCACTGCACTCCAGCCTGGGTGACAAAGCGAGGCTGTCTCAAAAACAACAACAAACAACAAACAAACATATCCTAAGTTGAGGCTGCAGCTGCTTCCCTCTAGGAGCCACCATGATCTCTTTCGTGAGCCACGCCAAAGGCCTCCTAATCAGTTTCCCCTCTCCCCTTATTATTTCCTCTCCCACCCCTATCCTGTCGGTCTATTTCATACACAGCAGCCAATGTGATTCTCTGAAGACATCATTCCCCTGCTTAAAACCTTCCAAAGGCTGTCATCCTACTCACAATAAACTAACATCTTCTCTATGCCCACCAAGTCTCTGTGGCTAACTCCTGGCTCTTCCACCCTTACTTCTTGTGTTTCTGCCACTTGCTTGCTGGGCTTCCGCCCCTCCCTGGCCGTCTGGCTGTTCCTTCCTATTACTCACCAGCCTACCTGCTACCCCAGGGCCTTTGCACTTGCCATCCACCTGCCTGCCTTGCCCTGCCTTCCCCTGATATTTGGAAGGCCTACTCCTCACTTCACTCAAGTTTCTGCTCAAAAATCAATTTCTCAAAGAAGCCTTGACTGACCTCCCGATCTAAAATAGCTTTCCTCTCTATTCCCCATCATTCTTTAGCCTCTTACCCTACTTTATTTTTCCCTTTTGCATTTTACTTCCACCTGAAATTATGTTATTTATTTATTATCTAGTTCCTTTCCGAGAATGGAAACTCCATGAGGGCAGGGACTTTGTATTATTGTCTCTGTATTCTAAGCACCTAGAATAATGCCCAGCATGAGAAAGACAACCCTGTATTTATTAACTGAGAAATTAAATAATGTACTAAAATAAAGATTTCTGTGCGCAAACACAGTGCCCAGACCAGAGTCATTTCACTTAACACCCACAATAACTATTGGTCCATGGCATAAGTGACGTCCATTTTTTGGTCTGAGAGCATTAAGGATCTGTACCCTCCTCTCTTCTAGGAAAGCCTATTTGCTAGACAAATGGGGTAAAGGGGGAGTGGCCAGTCAGACTCCTACTCCCTTGGCCCCAAGAGTGGGCTCTGCCTCAGGCTGATTAGAATATTTTATTGGATTGTTAAACTGTGGAAAGGGGTCTTTTCTCTCCAGGGTGGAGCTCTGAAGACGTGAGCTGGGCACCGTCCACAGCTCTAGTTCCAGCTTCCTAATAAAGTCAGGGTAAGAGAGGAGGCAACAGGCAGAGAACAGCAGAGATATGTGGAAGAATCTTGATGACACTGAAGTCCCTGGCTCCTGCACGCCCCGAGGGACCCCCATCCCACCCAGTGAATGAGATCACTCCATGAATTTCCATTTTTGCCCAAATAAATTTCAGCAAAGTTTCTGGTACTTGCAACCAAGTGTTCAAACAAAACCAAAGTCAATGCAAATGCTTAGGCTCCCAAAGATTGGAGCTTCCTGTGTACTGGAGCCAAAATGGCAAAGTGAGGAGAAGACAGATCCAGGGAAGGACCCTGACAGCTCTTCCAGTCCCCTCCCTTCCCATGGCCATGTCACGATCCCCAGGCTGACCACCTGAGGGCTGATCCAGGGTGACTGAGGCTCTTACCTGGGAAACCTGACCCCCACAGCAAACACAGTGACACCCCTTTCCTTCAGCTGCTTGGCTGGCAGTGCCACATCCCCCTGGGACTTCCCATCAGTGACGATGATGAGGATCTGGGGCACAGAGGCATTTCTGCCTCCAGGGAACCCTCTGTGCAGAAGGTATTTCAGAGCAAGTCCCGTCTCCGTGCGCCCTCCTCTGTGCACACCCAGAAGGAAAAAAGAAAGAAGAAAAGTGAATGATGTGGGGAGGTGAAGTTGGGATGAGAGTCTGAAATCGAAGAGCTCTTCCGTTATTAGTGAAAGGTCGCTTTCTCCTAGCAGAGGCTGAAAGTGATAGTTCTACCATCTAAACCACAACAACGAACAAATTATTTTTTCCATACACTTGAGATTCACCCTGTACATCTCTGTTGTATTCTATCATAATGTCATTGTGTGTTGGGTGTGTTTTTCTCCTCCCCGAGTGACGACTCTGGGCTGACAGCTCTTGTCATTTGTCTAACACATGCCTCCCACCTCCTCATCCCTGCATCATCTCCTTCTTGTTACGGCTCAACATCTTGGGTTGGGAAAACAGATAAATGAGCTTAGGAAAACTGTGTGAGGAAGGATCCATAAGAGTGAAAGACAGGGCTTCAAGGCAAGGGTGTGATGAGAGTCTTTTCTGTGATCCAGGCCTTTGTGGGCCATGTCCAAATTCAGGGTTGGGAGCTGGAAGGCTGAGCTGTCTGACCACCTCCAGATCAGGGCAGGTTACAGGGGTCCCATCTCATCGGGATGCCAATGGTCCTCTATTTGCTGTGGCTTGAGATTCTCTCATCCTCACAGCTGTTTTTGACCGATCCTGGAATCCCAGAGCAGGAGCTCTGCTAAATCTCAAATTAGGAGGCTCCTGTAAGCGTCCTGTCAGAGAGAGGACTGCAAGCTTTGAGTGTCAGCTGGACAGAAAATAATGACTCACTACAGTGGATTTTAGGTTACTGAATTGTGAGTCAGTCTCTGTTGCAGCCAAACCATTCAGCGGATGGTAGCCCATCCAAACATGATCAACAATGCGAGGCTGATGGAATTACTGTGGTTATCAACTGTACACACAGAGAAAACTCTGTGGGAGCATTATTCTGAAATAGTGACTAACCACAGACTCTAGATGGGGGACACATTTACACTCAGATTGTACTAACCATAAATTAAGGCAATGCCTACCTTTAATTCAGCCCTAACTATGGTCATTCTTCTAATGTGAAAACATCCAACTGACAAGAGGCATGGGCATTACCTGCTGTGAGTGTGTGCGTGCGTGTGTGTGTGTGTGTGTGTGCGTGTGTGTGTGTGGTTTTATTTCTCATGCAAGTCTGACATGAGTCCTCCTGCCCAGGCATCTCTCCTTGTTGGCTCCCCTCCAAGCAGCTACTCAGGAATCCAGGCTCCCTTCATGTTGTGGTTCCACCTTCCCCTCAGTTCTCAAAATGCTCTCCATTCAGCAGGAAGACAAGGAAAGAGCATGAAGATTGTGCTTGGGAAGGATTTATGGACCAGGCCTAGAATATTCTTCACTTTTATTGCTTTCTAACTTAAGCAAGCTCTTAAAGGGCAGTTTTCTTTGTGGTGCTCCATAAAGTTAAAAAATGTCAACAAGAGTTGACAACTCCTAGAACTAACAGTCTTGCCTACAATATATATATTGACATTTGCATGGGTTAAAAATTCAGTTACTTTTTTTCAACCCGTGAGTATTTACTTGTGGATCCACTAGAGGGAAGATAGTGAAATGGAGACCAGGAAGTATAACCACGATCCCACCCCTTAAAGAACTCCCAGTCTAGTTGAAGAAATGGGATCTACAAGACAGCAAATAAACAGGAATGCAAGGATGCAAATAGGAATTCAGAGGAGCAGATTCATTGTGGGGTGAAGCTGTCAGGGAACAGGCTTCAGAGGGGAAAAAGCTTTTAAATGGGGTCTCAGTGAATCAGCTGATGAGGAAAGGAAGAGGCCATTCTGATTACAGGAAGGGGTTAAAGCAAAGACACAGGTAAGCAATGCAACCTGTGTTCTGGAGCTAGCGAGCAGAGTTTGGCTTGGGCAACGGGCTTATCAAAGAAAAACAGAGCATACCAACATGGATGAATCTTCGATGAGGAAGACTACACCCACACCACTGACTCCCAAGCGCCCCCAACTCCTCTCACTCCTTGCTGGATCACACATCAGACACCCAAGACCACCAACCCGATTCTGATTTCCACTAATACTGTTTCCTTCACCAAAGAGCTCTTGTGTTTAAAAAGAGTGTTCCTCCAGGGCTCCTGGGAGGGCAGAATGGCTTCCATTTCTAAAGGATAATATTAGTGCTGACATTTTACTTTGTGCCAGACACTACACACACACACCTGTTACTGAATGTAATCCTTACATCCATGGTAAAAGGTACTAATCTTACCCGCATTTAAAAAACGAGGAAACCCCACTCAGAGAATAGTGATAACTGGTAATATTTCCTGGGCATTTAGCATGTGCCAGACGCTGTGCTCAACCCATGTTTATTTACATATGCTTAGCATATTATCATATAATTCTCGCCACAGCTCTCTGGCATAGAGGAGTCCAGAGAAGGGTCAAAACTAAGGTTATGCCACTCATGAGTAGTGAGGGCAGGACTTGAACCTAGGGCCCTTCACTTCCAAAGCCCAAGTTCTTAAACAGATAGTTACATACTCTTGAAGGCACCTGACTCTCATCTGGCTAGTGGACGTCGGAACTGGAGTTTAAGCCCAGTCTCACTGAATTTGAAGCCGATGCTCTTTCGTTTCCAGGGGTCAGCTTAATCTGGCCTGGTGTCCATTTTTGTAAAGTTTTATTGGAAAACAGCCACACGCACTGATTTATGTACTGTCTACAAAGAGACCATTGGCCTGAAAATTAAAATTATGTACTATACAACCTTTTACTGAAAAAGTTTGCCAACCCCTGTTCTACACTGTCCTGCTTAAATGTTCACAAGACTTTCTTCTCACCCAAAGCCAAGGTGCTTCGGTGGCTTTGAAGCAACCTGCACCTATACCCACTGGCCAGTGAGCCCTATGGCCTCCTGGCTATGTTCTTAGATCCTGAGGTTCTCAACCAGTCCTTGCCTTCTTTCCCCAAAGCCTCCCCTCCCTTGTAGTCCATCTGATTGTTACCACTCCTACAGGCTCACAGCTTCAGGAGTGAAAAGAAAAAGTACTTGTTCCCCATACTCTGTGCTGTTTCTCACAGGGTCCTTGGCCCCTTCAGAGTTAAACTGTTTCTCCTTTCCATCTACTACCTTCAGGGGAAGGCTTAGATTCCATCCAGATTTTGTTTTCTTATTTTGTGAGACAGAGTCTCACTCTGTCACCCAGGCTGGAGTGTTGTGGCATACTCTCAGCTCACTGCAACCTCCACCACCTGGGCTTAAGTGATTCTCCTGCCTCAGCCTCCCGAGTAGCTGGGACTACAGGCACTCACCACCATGCCCTGCTAATTTTTGTATTTTTAGTAGAGACAGGGTTTCACCATGTTGGCCAGGCTGGTCTCAAACTCCTGACCTCAGGTGATCTGCCCGCCCTGGTCTCCCAAAGTGCTGGGATTACAGGCGTGAGCCACCGTGTCTGGCCCATCCAGATTTTCTAACGGGTCTGGGCCTCCCTCTTCACAACCATCAGCCTGTGGTTATGGAGAAATTAAGTTTCAGGGACATGAGAGCCCAGGCTGCCCACTGCACAGGCCTGACAGTACTTACCCTTCACATTGCTCAGCACAGTGATACCAATACTGTCACCCTCTATACCTCAGCACCCTGTTAAGGGTTCCCACAAGAAAACTGTCTGCTGGCTTGCGACCAAGGTAAGGTGAGATTCCCCATGGCTTGACCTCTGATAAGTGAGAAGAAATCCCTCTGCTTAGCCGGGCGCGGTGGCTCACGCCTGTAATCCCAGCATTTTGGGAGGCTGAGGCAGGCAGATCACGAGGTCAGGAGATCGTGACCATCCTGGCTAACATGGTGAAACCCCATCTCTACTAAAAATACAAAAAGTTAGCCGGGCGTGGTGGCGGGCGCCTGTAGTCCCAGCTACTCAGGAGGCTGAGGCAGGAGAAAGGCGTGAACCCGGGAAGCAAAGCTTGCAGTGAGCCGAGATCGTGCCACTGCACTCCAGCCTGGGAGACAGAGCAAGACTCCGTCTCAAAAAAAAAATAAAAAAAATAAAAAGAAATCCCTTCGCTTACTCCAGGAAGCATTTCTGCCTAAGAGTCTGTTCTGAGTTCAGGGTCTACTTCTACATTTAACACACGAGGAAACCCCACTCAGAGAATAGTGATAATAACTGCTAATATTTCCTGGGCACTTAGTGTGTGCCAGGCGCTGTGCTCAACCTATGTTTACCTATATATGCTCAGCATATTCTCATATAATTCTCACCAACCTCTGGAATAGGAGAGTCCAGAGAACGGTCTAAACTAAGGTTATGCCGCTCATGAGTGGTGAAGGCAGGACTTGAACTCAGACAGGGGGCTCCAAGGCCAGAGTGTCAGCAGAATTTTTCTAATTTCTCTCAAATTGAACTAAACTAGGTTGCAAGTTGAAGGTTCACAGATCAGCTACTGTCTTGGGGGTTATGATTGCCATGTATGAACTTTTGGAGGGGGGCGGTGGGAGGGCTAGAATCAAAACATTTTGCTATCAGTGCAGACAAGCAATTAAGAACATGAGTTCCAGAGGTGGAGGGGCTCAAATATTAGTTCTGAAACATTTTAGCAGGTAAACTTGGAAAAGTTACTTGACCTGAGTCCCAGTTTCCTTCCATGTTAAAAGGGGAAATAAATAGTATTGTTAGAGGATGAAATGCTGGGTCTAGCGCCTCTGAGGACCTAGTGGGTGGCTGTTACCAAAATGAACCCACAGCGGCCTACTGTAAGAAGTTTATCTTTTGAGTCTAGTCTCAAGTTCTAGTGTTCATAAAAATCTCTCAGGAGACTTAATGATGTAGATTTTCAGGTCCTATTCCCTGACAGTCCAAATTGGTGGGTCTGTAACCTGGCCTGAGAATCTAGATTTCAAACCAGCACTCCCTCCCCTCCTCCCTCACCTCCCTGCAGGTCATTCTGATGTCAGCAGGCCATGAAACAGGCTATGAAAAATAATTCATAAGAAGCCAGGCACTGTGGCTCATGCCTGTAATCTCAGCACTTTGGGAGGCCGAGGTGGGCGGATCACCTGAGGTCAGGAGTTTGAGACCAGCCTGGCCAACATGGCGAAACTTCATCTCTACTAAAAATACAAAAAAAAAAAAAAATTAGCCAGGTGTGGTGGCGGGGGCCTGTAATCCCAGCTATCGGGAGGCTGAGGCAGGAGAATCACTTGAACCAGGTAGGCGGAGGTTGCAGTGAGCTGAGATTGCCCCACTGCATTCCAGACTGGGTGACAGAGAAAGACCCTGTTAACAATAACAATAATAATAATTCATCAGAAAACCCAGCTGGCGCGGTGGCTCACAACTGTAATCTCAGCACTTTGGGAGGCCGAAGCAGGTGGATCACCTGAGGTCAGGAGTTCAAGACCAGCCTGGCCAAAATGGTGAAACCCCATCTCTACTAAAAATACAAAAATTAGCCCGGCATGGTGGCAGGTGCCTGTAATCCCAGCTACTCGGGAGAGTCTGAGGCAGGAGAATCACTTGAACCTGGGAGGCAGAGGTTGCAGTGAGCTGAGATCGCGCCACTGCACTCCAGTCTGGGTGGCAAGAGCGAAACTCCATCTCAAAACGAAAAAAAAGAAAAGAAAACCCACTGTAGGTACAGGGATGTTGATTACACCTTTTTTTTTCAGCAATAGACAAAAATTCTGGAATCAACCTAAATGTTACCTTTTAGGAGAATAATTAAATATATTGTGATAGCTGAACTTGGATTATTAAATAATCATTAAAAACGATCAACATGAAAAATAATACAGCTTTATGTAAAAGCACATACCAAATAATATTAAGGGGGAAAAAAAAGGACAAAATGCTTTGTAATTCTAACTAACCTAAAAGCCATATTTAAACATTAATGTGGTTTGAAAGGGGCCAGGGAAGGCTATCAACAGTTTTGTGCCAAGGTAAAGTGGAGACAAAGCTATGGAGGGAGTCCAAAAAATTCAGTCTCAGTAAACACAAGGTTGTGTTACTATGAGATTAATGAAATGAGCAAGCCCAGGAAGCCAGCAGGCCAGGAGCTCTGTGCATTCAGGAACCAATCACCAGCCAGGTCTTACCTTGATTTTATGTCATCGTGGGGCGCAATGTTGGAAGGTTTGACTGCAATGTTTTTTAAACTTCTTGCAAAGTAGCAATAAGGTGGTTGTCAGAGTAGTTTCTTAACTACCTCAAAACATACTTTTGGGGGACTGCCTTGGTCTGGAAAGCAAGTGTCCTGGGTTTGGGTCAAGCTGTCCTAATCAGTCAAGCATCTAACATTTCACTGTCACTTGAGGGTATGGATACCCCATTCTCCCTGACGTGATTATTACTCATTGCATGCCTGTATCAAAACATCTCACATACCCTATATGTATATATACCTACTATGTACCTACAAAAGTTTAATTTTTTTTTTTTTTTTTTTTGAGACGGAGTCTCACTCTGTCTCCCAGGCTGGAGTACAGTGGCACGATCTCGGCTCACCATGAGCTCCACCTCCCGGGTTCACGCCATTCTCCTGCCTCAGCCTCCTGAGTAGCTGGGAATACAGGCGCCCGCCACCACGCCCAGCTAATTTTTTGTATTTTTAGTAGAGATGGGGTTTCACCATTTTAGCCAGGATGGTCTCGATATCCTGACCTCGTGATCCACCCACCTCGGCCTCCCAAAGTGCTGGGATTACAGGCGTGAGCCACTGCGCACGGCCAAAAGTTTAAAATTTAAAAACAAAACTTCACTGTAGAAAAAGAACAAAGTGCCCCGGGGAGGTCATCACTCCCATTTGGCCCATGTTCCTCTGTTCTGATTCATAACAGCCTGTCTTCATTTTTAGTGTCCTCAGTGACTTCACAACTGGGGCCAAAAATCAGTGCCTCCTTTCCTTGTTTGTTGTCACTTACAGTTGTCCTAGGAAACGTAAGTGCTAATCATACACAGCCCCAGAAGAGCTGACCTTGTTCAGACACATAAGAAGTCTTCATTCTCCACCCTCAATGTCCTCAATCTTAGTGTGTCTCTCCATTTCATATGTCATAAATAATGCTCTCAAGCCCTTAGTTATGACCTCAACACAGCTGAAAAGCAGCTCAACTAATCATCTGGGGGGTGTAGGAGAGGGAGCGTGGTGAGAGGTGGGAAAGGACAGCTGGGTGGGGCCTATTGGATTGGCAGTGTAACCCACTGGTTCTGGCCAGGGCCCCTGTTTCTTCTCGGCCTCAATATCCTCCTCTGTAAAATAAGAGAGGGAAAACATACTAGATGATCTCTAATGCTCCTTGCTCCTTTTTGTACCAATTCTTTGAGATTTGATTAGGTTTTCAGACAAGAGCAGAGCTGAATTCTTTGAGTCAAAGTCACTCAAATGGTCTTTGACTTTTAGCCCCAAACTTAAACCAACAGCCTTTTTCCTTTGAAAATGCATACTGCATATAATGGATAAATTTTTTTTTAAAACTACCTTATTGATATAACTTATATAACATAAAATTCACACTTTTAAAGTGTACAATTCAGTGATATTTAGTGTATTCACAAAGCTGTGCAACCATCACCACTATATAAGTCCAAAACATATTCTTTACCCCAGAAAGAAGCCCTGTACCATTAGCAGCCATTCCTCATTCCCGTCAGCCCCTGGCAATGACTAATTCACTTTTTATCTTCATGGATTTGCCTATTCTAGACACTTTATAAAAAGTAGAATCATGGCCAGGCATGGTCCCAGCACTTTGGGAGGCCAAGGCGGGTGGATCACCTGAGGTCAGGAGTTCGAGACCAGCCTAGCCAACATGGCAAAACCCTGTCTCTACTAAAATTACAAAAATTAGCCAGGTATGGTGACAGACGCCTATAGTCCCAGCTACTTGGGAGGCTGAGGCAGGAGAATTGCTTGAACCCAGGAGGCGGAGGTGGTAGTGAGCCAAGATCACGCCACTGCACTCCAGCCAAGGCGACAGAATGAGACTCCATCTCAAAAAAAGAAAAAAAGTTGGCCAGGCACGGTGGCTCACGCCTGTAATCCCAGCATTTTGGGAGGCTGAGGCAGGCAGATCATGAGGTCAGGAGATCGTGACCATCCTGGCTAACACGGTGAAATCCCATCTCTACTAAAAATACCAAAAAAATTAGCCGGGCGAGGTGGCGGGCACCTGCAGTCCCAGCTATTTGGGAGGCTGAGGCAGAAGAATGGCGTGAACCCAGGAGGCGGAGCTTGCAGTGAGCCGAGATAGCACCACTGCACTCTAGCCTGGGTGACAGAGCGAGACTCCATCTCAGAAAAAACAAAAAAAAACAAAACGTGGAATCATATAGTATGTGACCTGTTATGCCTGGCTTCTTTCACTTAGCCTAATGTTTTCAAGATTCCTCCATGCTGTACCATGAATCAGTACTTCATTCATTCTTACAGTTGAATAGTATTCCATTGTTTGGAATATACCACATTTTGTTTATACATGCATTAGTTGGATATTTTGTATTGTTTCTGTTTTGGAGCTGCTATAAACAGCACTAGTATGAACATTAGCATACAACTATTTTTGTGTGCATGTTTTTAACTCTCATGAAATGGAATTGCTGGGTCATATGCTAAATGTATGTTTAACATTTTGAGGAACTGCCAAACTTTTTTCCAATGTGGCAGGCACCACTTACAATCCCACAAGCAATGGATGAGGGCTGCACTTCCTATCCCCAGCTTTACCAACACTTGTTTTTGTCAGTCTCTGAGCCATTGTAGTGGCTACGACATGGTAGCTCACTGAGGTTCTGATCTGCATTTCCTTAACAGGTAATGATGTTGACAGTCTTTTCGTGTACTTATTGGCCATTTGTCTATCTTGTTTGGAAAAATGTCTACTTACAAGGTTTCTTTGTGAGGTGATAAAAATGTTCAAAAATTAGAATAGGGTAAAAGTTGTTTAACTCTGTAAATATATTCAAAACTATTGAATTGTACACATTAAATGTGTTAACTTTATGGCATATAAAATATATCTCCATAAAGCTGTTTTCAAAAAGTTAGTGTGTATAACAGTCACAGGGAGGGTGGGGAGAGGCCTTTTAAAAGTGCAGATTTGGCCGGGCACGGTGGCTCACATCTGTAATCCCAGCACTTTGGGAAGCAGAGGCGGGCAGATCACAAGGTCAGGAGATCGAGACCATCCTGGCTAACACAGTGAAACCCCGTCTCTACTAAAAAATAGTCCCGGCTACTCGGGAGGCTGAGGCAGGAGAATGGTGTGAACCCAGGAGGCAGAGCTTGCAGTGAGCAGAGATCGTGTCACTGCACTCCAGGCTGGGCACAGAGTGAGACTCCGTCTCAAAAAAAAAAAAAAAAAAAAGGGGGGGGGGCAGATTCCTGGCTGGGCACGGTGACTCACACCTGTAATCCCAGCACCTTGGGAGGGCAAGGCAGGTGGATTGCTTGAGCTCAGCAGTTTAAGACCAGCCTGGGCAACATGGGGAAACCCCATCTCTACAAAAATAGAAAAATTAGCCCAGTGTGGGGGCGCATGCCTGCAGTCCCAGCTACTTGGGAGGCTGAGGTGGGAGGATGGCTTGAGCCTGGGAGGTGGAGGTTGCAGTGAGCCAATACAGTGCCACTGCACTCCAGCCTAGGCAACAGAGTGAGACTGTGCTTCGAAAACAAAGTGAGTATTCCTAAATATACCAAGAGCAAAGAGTGATTCCACAAACCTGGGAGGAAGCCCCTGCACTGTGTGTCTTAGTTAGAGATATGAAGCAAGGCTGAGACCATTCTCTGTAAGAAGCCAGTTCTTGGGGGCCCCAGGGGCACAAGGCTCCAGGGGAAGAAGAAAAGGTCGATGTGCACTACTGTATTTTATAAACACATATTAATGAGCTCTTTCCTTTTGTACTTTCTTGCATGATGATTTGCCCCTTAATCTGTTCAAGGGCAGAGGAAAGGGCTGGGATAGATAGTCTAAGATAAAAGTCAGTGAGGGTTACTAGGACATTCTTGAGGCCTGCAGAGCTCCCAGAGTCCCTGCTGTACCCATTGTGGGGCCTCAGGCTTTTTGAGAGCACTGGTAGACCTACAGAGGCTTGCAACTGGAAAAAGGCCCTCAGAGCTCAGAGCCTTTGCAATGGGAGGAGACAGCCATAAATGGCTGTGACCATGGACTTCAGTGGACACTAGTACAAGGGGCAGCAGGAGCCCAGAGTGGCAAGGGGCAAATCAAAGTCATTATTCTGTGAGGGCTTGTGAAGAACATTATATATATGTGTGTATGTATATACATGCACGTGTCAATATGTGCATATGTATATATGCATATATGTATCACATGCAAATAGATTATATGTATATATAATATATAAAATATACACAAAATATAAGTGTATAAAAACATATGAGCATAAACACACATCATATTCAGATGTACACATCAGCTAACTTATAATGTAAGTAAACATATGACTATATATATATTTAGAGGGTGATATTGTTTGGATGTTTGTCCCCTCCAAATCTCATGTTGAACTGTAATCCAGTGTTGGAGGTGGGGCCTGGTAAGAGGTGTCTGGATCATGGGGGCGGATCCCTCATGAATGGCGTAGCACCGTCCCTTGGTGATGAGTGAGTTCACATAAGATCTGGTTGTTTTAAAATGTGTGTCACCTCCTCCTCTCTCTTGCTCCTGCTCTCGCCATGTGATGCACCTGCTCCCCCTTTGCCTTCCGCCATAATTGGAAGCTTCCCGAGGCCCTTACCAGGAGCAGATGTTGGCATTATGCTTCCTGTACAGCCTGCACAACCATGAGCCAATAAAAGTTTTCTTCATAATTTACCCAGCCTCAGGTATTTCTTTACAGCAATGCAAGAACAGACTAACACATAAGGTGTGTATATGTATGAGCACATAACCAGATATTCATAATTTTTAAAGCACTCTCAATAACAGGGGGGCACTTACTCTTTTTAGACCACAAAAATGAGGCTCAGAGAAGTGTGGTGAACTGTCCAAGCTGCAGTGGTCACAAGGGACAGAAATGGGATTAAGACTCAGTGTTCCTCCTATTCCTCCAGGCTCTTAATCCCATTCGTGACCTTCAGTAGCACTCTCTCCCAGGTAACTGACAACTATACATCACAGCAGCAGTTTTTTAACTTGCATTTAAATTCCTACCTGGGACATTATCATGCAATAAGGAGGGGCAGCCTTGAGAATGGAATTCATGTGACCAACTGTGCCCAGCTGGACTCCTGAAAGCAGCCCACAGTCCTCTCTGTGAGCCCAGAGCAGGACCAAACCCTTCAAGGGAGCAATTTTAAGAGCAGTTGGCCTCACCCTAACCACAGCAGTATCTGATCATACATACTTGAAAACCATCCTCTTGATTTCTGCCTTCACTTCCTGTTGGGTTGAAAATGAATCCAAGGGGAATTCCAGATGAGGAGTAGAACTGAACTGGAACGCTCCCACTCTGACCTGCAGTAGGAGACACGGGGCTCAGGGCCCCAAGACTGGGGTTGAGTCAAAAACATTCCTAAGAGGAAAGAAGGGGCAAGAAAGGTTAACAATCCTGCTTCCCATCCACTCAACAAACACCAGTGCCAGAGCTTTCTCCAGTCTCCCTAGAAGGAGGTTCCAAAGACCCATTTGGAGAACCTGGAGAAAAAAACAGCCAAATCTGTTTGTGCTCTGCACTGATGACCCCCAATTCAATCTTCTTGACTTACCTACTGCTAGGCAGCTGAACATTCTGGCAGTGTTCTCAGCTGAGCTTGTGCATCTTTAGGGCTCGGTCTCTGCTCACTTTTACCAACTGCCTCCTAGCTGCCAGTGCTGTCTTGAGCAGTTTCAGGCACTATCTCATTTAATCCACAGAGGCACTATTAACACCCACATGATGGTTGGAGAAACCCTAACGTGGAGAATATATACCTCTGGCCCAAGGCAAATGCTTACTCGCCCAGGACTAGTAAGAAAGGCAGCCAGGCCATTGGACTTTGTGCCTATAGTCTTCCCTAAGGCCCAGTTATACCTCCTGCCTTCTAAGCAGCCAGCACAGGCCAGCAGCAAAACACTTACTGACCCAACTGGGGCTGCTGCAGAAGCTAACCACAGCTACCATCACTGATAACTCATCACTAACCACAGCCATCCCACAACCCGGTCCTTCATTGAGTGGTCAGCCCCGCCAGACCTGCCCCAGCCAAGCTAGAGAATGGCCAGGTCTCTAGACCACAGTCAGACTTGGGGGACAATCAGCATCTACAACTGAGATGACCAGTACGGGGGCTGAAGTTCTTCTGTAATGAAGGAGAACACTGGTGAATCCACATAGATTTTGTGTCCTAACTGAGGAGGCCATAGGAGATCCAATACCTTGCAAAACTGGAGAAAGGAAACCGAATAAAGTCGCTCTCTGGATCCTTAAGGCACTAGCATGTCTTGAGCAGAGAAGGCTACAAACATTCAGGTTTCCTCCCAAGGGCCCAAGGCCTGCTCCTAATCATTGGTTCTCCAAAAGCCCTGGAGAAACAACATTCTCTGTTACTATTCTCAAAACCCTAGTTCTGACCAAGAGTGCAAATAGGCCAAGTGAGTCATATTTAAGCAATGATGCTGCCCTCTGCTCCCCACTTGAATTCCCTCGCTGCCGTTCCCTGGACAGGCCTGGGACGTGGGAGATGATGGAAACGCCCTGCCACACCAAGCCGGCTGCATCTGCTCCGGATCAGCTGGGTGGGGTTCCCTTTTGCAGGCAGGATGCTCTGGGGAGGAGCTGCTGGGCACCTTAAGCAGAAAGAAATCTCAGTCTTCAGTGGACACATGGGGGAGACGGACACAGGAAGACGGACCAGTAGGTGATCTCAGGAAGAAGCTTCTGGGAGGAAGCGCTTCCTAGGTTTTCCTTGAAGTTAGTGTGTGATTAAAAAGGGGCATCTCAAACCAGGGGGAAAAGATGATCTAGTCAATGATATTGGGACAACTGGAGAGCAATCTACAAAAAATAAAGGATAAACTGCAAATGAATTCAAGATTTTGGTGTGAAAAATCGAAATATGAAAGTTCTAAAAAAACTCAAGAGAATTTCTAAAATTTCAACGTGTAAAAAGACCTATTACTTAAAATCCAGAAGGCATAAAGGAAAGATTGATAAATGTGATCGCATGAAGAAAAAAACAACTTCTGCAGGACGAAACATACCTTAATGGCATAAAAAAATAAAGACAAAATGGAGAAATTGTGTGCAATTCATGTTAAAGGGTTAGCTTCCTCAATATATAAAAAAGTGTGTGGGAATCAACATATACAAGACCAACAATCCAACAGAAAATGGGCAAAAGATTTGAACAGAGATCACAGAACAGGAAATACAAATAACTCTTTGATGGAAAGACACCTGGCCTCACCATAATGAAATAGCATTTTTCCCCATCCATTTAGCAAAAAACCATATACAATGTTTACAGGGTGAAACAAGCATTCTCAAACATTGCTTGTAGAAATGTAAATTGGTGCAACATCCATGGAAGGCAATTTTTTAATATTTATTGAAAATTAAAAATAAAATTTAAAAAATATATAGGGCTACTGGAAATGTATCCTACTTTTATGTGTGAAATGATGTTATTTACAAAATCACAGTTTATTTGTAATAGCAAATATCCATCAGTAGGGGTTAATTAGACCTTGATAAATCCTTATGATGAAACATTTTAATGACCTGTAAAAAAATTATACCTGTATACAGATATGCAAAGATTTCCATGAAAATGTGAGGAGGAAAAAGGCATAAGAGAATAATGTGTATGGTAGGCTACCCTTTGTGTAGTAAGGGAGAAAGAAGAATATTTATTCATATTGCCTGTATTTGCACAAAGTGATTCCGGAAGGGACTCAAGAACACAAGTTGAGGGACAGAGCAAATGGAAAATGTGTGGGTGAAAGGGAGACTTTTCACTGTACATCTTTTTATTGAACTCATGTGAATGAATTACTTAGTTGAAAAAATAACCTCCCCTGAGACCAACAGCTGGGTGTATTTACTTGAGTTAAACAGGAAGAAACAGAACTTCAAAACGGGAAGGAAGCAGCTTAAGTCAGTAGTTAAAGCATTTTGTTTAATTGATGACTTGGGAACAAAATAGTTGCCTTTTATCTTCAGTTTACTGTACGCTCAGAAACAGGCCCGCCCAGCTATCTCACCAGCCATAATCTCTCTGCCCCAGTCACTACATTAGAGCCGGGAAGTGAACCTCTCAGCTTTTAAGTGTTAAGAGGAAGACTTCAAACACCTTAAATCCACCTTAACAACACAGCATCCATAAAAGTCTTAATTTACAGCTACTTGACATTTCTTCTTGAAAACTAAAGTTAAAGAAAGTAAAACACGGCACAAATGAAATCCCTTGTACACGGAGACAACAAAAAGAGAATACAAAAAAATGCAGCAGCAAAAACATAAAGCCTGAAGCTACAAGTCAGACTAAACCATCTTAAATCGCCCTCACGCAAAAATCCTTCTGCAGCATGCCAAGGGGTCCACCTGACCTTGGAGGTCAAGACACTAATTCACTCACCCAAGTAAACAATTCCTCTGCTTCCCAAGTCTTGCTGCGGGAAAGCTTTTCTCAAGTTAAGCCCAAATCTAACTCCCTGAACACCCAGATTCTACCCTTAAAAAACAGAGCCATTGTCTGCTCTCTTTCACATGAAAATTATAATCATGTTCCCTCATTCATAGAGGTTTCCAGGCCTCTGGCTGTCCTGGCTCCCTCTCATGGGCACTGACTGACTGTTTGGCCCATGTCTAACCAAGAAGTCAGCCCCCAGAACTCAATGACACTTTCTACATGTGGTCCAGCAATGCCCAGGTTAAATTCCCTGAACTCTGGGATCTGCTCCCAATAGCATCAGCCAGGAAATT
The DNA here is from genome assembly GCF_028878055.3 of Symphalangus syndactylus. Lineage (NCBI taxonomy): Eukaryota > Metazoa > Chordata > Mammalia > Primates > Hylobatidae > Symphalangus > Symphalangus syndactylus. Next base: position 24,201,394 of record NC_072424.2, read on the forward strand.
TCCTGTCACGGTTTTCTTACACCACTCCCTCCACATACACACATACACTGCCACACTGCTGGCCATTTGCTGTGTGATAACAGGGTGTCAATTCTGAGGGTAAAGACAAATGGCCTAATGGAGCAAGTCCTGGTCTGTGAGTCAAAAGCCCCAGTTCTTCCATACTTAGCTCTCTCCTGAGGTTGCTGTGTGACCCTCGGCAGTCACTTAGCCTCTCTAAGCCTGTTCCCTCATCTGTGAAACATGCACTACTAATCCACAGGACTCTTCGTTCCCAACTAGCCAACCCCAGGGTCTCCAGGCTACTCATTTCAGGACACACTACATCAATGCCAAGGTCAACAGTGTTTAATCCTCATGCTACTTATCTTTATGTTATTCCTCTGTGAGTAACTAGTGACACTTGATAAGGAACCCTTTTAAAAGCAGGGTCCTGTGCAGAGGATGGTGGGGAAATGGCACTTCTTGCCTGGCCCTTTTAGGGTCTATGCTGGGTTAACATCATGGTTAGAAATCTTCTGGGCTGCTTGTGCCTAGATTAAATGATGCCTGCTATGGTGTCCCCAGGTGCAAGATGGTCTAAGGTCCAGGGAGTGTGCTCCAGCTCCCCAAATGACACACCATTCTGCAGAAGATCTGGCCCTCATTAAAAGTCATGTATATTCCTAAATCCTAGAGGTTTTACTAGGATTAATCTAGGAATGTTATCTTGGAAAACCACTTCCTTCCTTAACCTGTATGCAACCGGTCTCTCATCCAAGTAATGATAGATTTTCCAGGCTATACCTTTTTTTTTTTTTTTTTTTTTTGAGATGGCATTTCACTCTGTCGCCCAGGTTGAAGTGCAGTGGCACCATCTCAGCTCACTGCAACCTCTGCCTCCTGGGTTCAAGCGATTTTCCTGCCTCACTCTTCCGAGTAGCTGGGACTACAGGCACGTGCCACCATGCCCGGCTAATTTTTTGTATTTTTAGTAGAGACAAGGTTTCACTATGTTAGCTAGGATGGTCTCGATCTCCTGACCTCGTGATCCACCTGCCTCGGCCTCCTGAAGTGCTGGGATTACAGGCGTGACCCACCGTGCCCGACCTCTCTTAATTTTTAAGTTGCCATTTTTTTTTTTTTTTTTTTTTTTGAGACGGTGTCTCGTGCTCTCACCCTGGCTGGACTGCAGTGGCGCGATCTCGGCTCACTGCAAGCTCCGCCTCCCGGGTTCACGCCATTCTCCTGCCTCAGCCTCTCCGAGTAGCTGGGACTACAGGCGCCCGCCACCACACCCAGCTAATTTTTTTTGTATTTTTAGTAGAGACGGGGTTTCACCATGGTCTCGATCTCCTGACCTCGTGATCCACCACCTCGGACTCCCAAAGTGCTGGGATTACAAGCATGAGCCACCGCGCCCGGCCTTAAGTTGACTTTTGAGTAGGTTCACGTGATTCAAAATCCAGAAAATATTTAAGTCCGTATTGATGAGTCTCCCTCTGGCCTTGTGCCCTGTCAACTGACTTCCCAACCTCCCCCTTAATGAAAACCACTGTCCTCAGCCTCTTACAAATCCATCCAGAGTGTATACAGATAAAAAAAAAAAATACAAAGATAGATTTTCATTCATCCCCCTTTATCTTTTACATAGAAAGTAACATATTATACACACCATTTGCGCCTTACTTTGACACTTCACTTGTTCTGGTGTTTTTCCATATCAGAGAGCTTCCTCACTCACTCACTGGACCTGCCTAGTGTTTCAATATATGAATGCATCATAATGGATTTATCTGTCCCCCCTCAGTGTACATCTGGATTGCCTGAAATCTTTTACAGTTTATCCACATAATGCTGCAATGAATAACTCTGTATGGGTACTATTTTGCATGGGTGTGTGTATTGTAGAAAAAATTCCTTTATGTAGAATTGCTGGGTTAAAGGGTCCGAGTCTTTGTAACTGGGATGAATACTATTGGACTCCCCCCTAGAGGCTGCACCATTTCACACTCCACCAGCAGCATATGAGAACACCAGTTTTTTTCAAGATTTGCCAATAAAGCACGTCACCAAATTTAGGATTTTTTTGCTAACTCAGTAAGTGAAAAACTGTATGTTAGGCACAGGGTTTGCTGACCCTCTGAGTGAGTGAGGTGGGCTTCTTTTCGTATGCCTAAAGGCCTTGTGTGTTTCATTTTCTGGGAACTGTCTGTGTTCCTTGCCCATTTTTCTACTGGATTGTTAAAAAAAAAAAAATGCCCCTTTTAGAAATAAGAGCCACAGCTACCACACTCTGCTATATTTAAGACCTATATTTGAAGAACAAGAAATTAGGATACCGGCTGGATCCACTCAAGCAGGAGTAGTTCCTCTCAAGTGCAAGAGAGAGTAGGAGCTGTGCTTCATATTCAGTCCGCTGAGGTAGTAACAGCTTTAGTCTGCTTAGCATGCTTTCCCTTTCCTACTGTTCTGCAAACACAATCCAACCTCTCTTTGTAGAGGAAAGTCAAAACCACTCCCTACCCCCAAAACATGGCGGAGCTCTTGACCGAGGTCTGGCCAGCAACTCTCTTCCCTCTGACTGCTGTGATTGGTTAGTGGATTATCATGTGACCTAGGCCTGCCCAATCAGAGCCCTCCCTGGGACTTTGGCCAGATCCACAGAGTAATAAGCCCCCCTAATTTTTACCAGGGTCACCAGTTTGAGGAACAATGCAGGACAACTTGGCTATGTCAGGAAAACCTGCCTGGGAAGGAAGTCAACGAAAAGAAAACAAAATTGAGAGAAGGAAAAAAAAAAAAAAAAAAAGAAGAGAAAGATGTCTTATAGCCTCAACTCAGCCCTTGGATCCCATGCCAAGAACCAGTATTCAGCCCCTTGATCTTCCCAGCTCCACAAGCCAGTAGATGCCTCCTCTGCTTGAGACCGGGTTTCTGTCCCTTGTCACAGAAGACGCCCTAACACAAACACCCACAAGACTTGCACTCACCCTCTCAGGGCTGATGTCCAGAGCGTCACAGACTGTGATGGCAAAGTGCTTGGACCTTTCAAAGCTCCCTTTCCCGACGCTGTTAGACCCATCTAACAAAAACAGGATGTCCACTGCAGCCGAGCACCACATCACTAGGGAGAGCGGGACAGACAGGTGACAACCAGTAGCAAGTCGGTCTCACTTCTGAAGCAGAGTGAAGGCACAAACAGCCTTGTGGTGGGCCAGGCTGCTGCCCCTCTTAGCATGAAAGGGGAGAACTAACCTGCAGAAGTCAGCCCTCCTCTGAAGCAGGCAGCACACGCACCATGGGTGTGAAGCTCACAAATGGGCCTTTACATGAAAGCCTTTGTATTATAATAATGGAAGGACCCAGTTCAACAATACCAATTAAGCTCTGTGAGGGGGTCTACTGGGCCAGTGAGCAGCACTGAAAAGACTTGGTCCCAGGCCTCGGGGGACCGCAATCTAGTGTGGACACAGGCACCCTGATATGTGAGGCCATGTTACCCAAGAGTTCAGTAGCAGTAACAGCAGCCATGTGGAGCGATACTGATGAGGGTGGAAGAGGAAGGAATATGGTGGGAGATGGACATGGCAAGTAGTCACCCCCTGTTACCTGGTGAGCAGATAACAGAAAACCTTGAGGCACAGGCCAAGTAATTCAATAATAAAGGTTTCCTGAGGCTGGGCATGGTGGCTCACACCTGGAATCTCAGCACTTTGGGAGGCCAAGGCTGGCGGATAGATTCAGTTCAGGAGTTCAAGATCAGCCTAGGTAACATGGTGAAACCCCATCTCTACTAAAAACACAAAAACTAGCCGGGCATGGTGATGCATGCCTATGGTCCCAGCTATTTGGGAGGCCGAGGCAGGAGGATCACTTGAGCCCAGAAGGTTGAGGCTGCAGTGAGCTGATATTGTGTCATTGCACTCCAGCCTGGGTGACAAGAGCAAGACCCTGACTTTAAAACAAAACAAAAAAAAGGTTTACTGAGCTGTTTTGTTTGTTTTTGAGATGGAGTTTCCCTCTTGTTACCCAGGCTGAAGTGCAATGGCACCATGTCGGCTCACTGCAACCTCTGCCTCCTGGGTTCAAGCAATTCTCCTGCCTCAGCCTCCCGAGTAGCTGGGATTACAGGCACCCACTTTTGTTTGTTTTTAAACCAAGTGACTTGGTCAGATCCCTGTTTGGGGAAAATGACTCTGGCCAGAGTATGAAAGGAAGATGGGAAAGGGACAGAAACTCTCTGGGAGAACACGGTTCTCATCCAGTCCATCACACAGAGGTCTGAGTGGGCATCTGGAGGGTTAAGAAGAACCTGGGCTTACTTTTGCTGGCAGCTGAAATCTTCCCGATGGTTTCTCTGCTTACATGGACTTCCTGGAGAGGGAGAGATGGGGGCACTAGGAGAGAAAACACCAGAAGCAACCATTAAAATGCTGAGAGGGGAGGAGGCTCAATCTCCACCTTAAGTGACCGGACTAAAAAGGGAACAGCAGAGAAACCTAGAATGTGGGGGAGTGATGATTCTTGCATCTCAAAAATTACCAGACGGATAACATAAAGAAACCCCCCAATTACCTCACTTCTATGAGATATCTTTGTATTTAAATGTGGGTAGTTCAAAGAGAAAGAATAAAACTAACACACAGTGGGGTTCTAGAGAGCCTGTGATTCTGAAAACTTTTGTCCCTGGTCAGGTGTAATAACCAGGGAGGGGGGAGAGGTGTGAGGTCAGGTGTAATAACCAGGAGGAGGGGGAGAGAGGGAGGGGAGAGGAGGGAGGGGAGGGAGGGGAGGGAGGGGAGAGGAGGGAGGGGAGGGAGGGGAGAGGAGGGAGGGGAGGGAGGGGAGGGAGGGGAGGGAGGGGACAGAGGGGAGAGGAGGGAGGGGAGGGAGGGGAGAGGAGGGAGGGGAGGGAGGGGAGAGGGGAGGGGGGACAGGGGGAGAGAGGGGAGGGGGGACAGGGGGAGAGAGGAGAGAGGGGACAGGGGGAGAGAGGAGAGAGGGGACAGGGGGAGAGGGGGGGAGAGGGGGTGGGAGGGGGAGAGGGGGTGGGAGGGGGAGAGGGGGGGAGAGGGGGCAGGAGGGGGAGAGGGGGGGAGAGGGGGAGGGGGAGAGGGGGAGAGGGGGAGAGGGGGAGAGAGGGGGAGGGGGAGAGAGGGGGAGAGGGGGAGGGGGGAGGGGGGAGGGGAGAGGGGGGAGAGGGGAGAGGGGGAGAGGTGGGAGAGGGGAGAGGGGGAGAGGTGGGAGAGGGGAGAGGGGGAGAGGTGGGAGAGGGGAGAGGGGGAGAGGTGGGAGAGGGGAGAGGGGGAGAGGTGGGAGAGGGGAGAGGGGGAGAGGAAATGAAATTGGAGGGTGGAGGTAAGACACTGAGGAGGTCACAGGATTACTGAACAGTGAGCCAACCATGATGGAAGTCCTGAAGACAATAAGGGGTCCCCGGAAGGGACATTTGGAAAAGCCAACATCCTCTCTGCAACTGCACCTGGTATGTGTCTAGCGGCAGAAGAGAAGTACACTCAGATACTTTGTAAATGTCAATGTGCAGTGACTAAGCGCAGAGGAAACAAAGCTAGGGGGCAGAGCCCAGGAGTGGCCAGGTCACAGAAGTGGGGCAGACGAAGGAACATGAGCAGGCCGGGCAGGGTGGCTCACGCCTGTAAACCCAGCACTTTGGGAGGCCGAGGTGGGCCCATCACCTTAGGTCAGGAGTTCAAGACCAGCCTCGCCAACATGGTGAAACCCCATCTGTACTAAAAATACAAAAATTAGCCGAGTGTGTTGGTGGGCGCCTATAGTTCCAGCTACTCGGGAGGCTGAGGCAGGAGAACTGCTTGAACCTGAGTGGCAGATGAGCATGGGGGCTGCTGTGGAGAGAGGTGAAGGAGATTCAGCAGGGAGGCCAGGAGGAATCACACAGTACAGGGCACCTGGTCTCAAGGTTTGCAACTGCCAGGAAATTGATGACAAGAGGAATGTCAAAAGAGGGTTTCAGTCTGGGGGAGTGACACCAATGACCCACGTTATTGGTCAACCTGCTAACTCAGTACCCCCTCGGCTGGTTCCAGCTCTGTCTTTCCCGGCTCCTTCCCGTTCACTAGTCCCCCATGCAAACTAAACTAGTCTTTCCCCCTACCATATCTTTGAGCAGACAGTTCCTGCTCACCTAATACTCCCTCCTCCCCTCAATCTCTACTCATAGAGATTCTAAGTCAATGTGCTAAGCCAGCAGTCAGCTCCACAGCCAAAAGCTGCCAGGCAAATCTCTCTCATTAGATCTGGCAGTCTGCCGCAGCTGTTTTGCCACCAGAGACAGAAACGAGACTTAGACTAGAAAGAAAGACAGTAGACAAGATTAAAGAAAAGAAAAATCTACTTGCATTAAAAAAATGGCAGTTATTGGGACAGAGGCAGGGGCAGCATTAAAAACAAAAACAGGCCAGCGGGGTGGCTCACGCCTGTAATCCCAGCACTTTGGGAGGCTGGGGTGGCGGGGATCACCTGAGGTCAGGGGTTTGAGAACAGCCTGGCCAGCAGGGTGAAACCCCATCTCTACTAAAAACACAAAAATTAGGTGGGTGTGGTGGCAGGTGCCTGTAATCCTAGCTACTTGCCAGGCTGAGGCAGTTGAATCACTTGAACCTGGGAGGCGGAGGTTGCAGTGAGCCAAGAGTGCACCACTGCACTCCAGCCTGGGCGACAGAGCAAGACTCCATCTCAAAAAAAAAAAAAAAAAAAAATTATAGGCTTTCTGCTCACTGCATTCAGAGATCACGACCATGCCAACTCCTGGGCCCATTGCGGCCCACCCCATAATGCGGTGCTGTTCCCACGAGCCCCTCACCTTGCTGCCTAGAAGCTCCCTGAGGGCAGAAACACTTCCACCCAGTCCACAGAGCCTCGCCCAGCCCTCTGCATAAACACACAGGCACTAAGGTTTCCTGAGCTGAGTCCATGAATTATTCTCCTGACAAAGGGCCCAGTAGCCAAGGAATCCTAAAGACCCCACAAGGAACAGAAAAATACAGTTTCTTTTTAAATATCTTACCAGCAAACTCTCCAGCTGAAGGCAGGCCAGCCATCTCCCCAGGATAGGAAGGCAGGGGAGCTCTGTGAGCAGAGACCACTCACTAAAGATGTCACTCAGCTAACTAACTGTGCCTCTGTGCCCTGTGCTCAGCTGTCATGGCAGGTGCCAGGCTTCAGGTGGGCCCACCTTGAGCCTGGGTGACATCCCCAGTGCTCCCTGTGAAATGTCCTCAGGACTGCAGAGGCTCCCCCTCAACAGGCAGCTGCTTCATGTGTGATTGCTGTTGCTTTTTCCAACCAAGTCGGCAGCCCCCTCTAAAGACCAGCTGCCTGGGCTCCGGAACTTCAGTCTGCAAGATGGGTGACGCTATTGAGCAGGCAGGGTTGAGAATCACTAATCTAGTCCAATTCTTTCACCTTACAGATGTGACAGCCAAGTCTTAGAGAGAACTTTTGTACATTCTTATCTTTCCAGAGAAGCTGAGCGGTACAGCCAGCCCAGGAGTAGGGAGAACTGGGTGTTAGTCTCATGTCTGCTACATAGCTGTGTGACCTTGGGCAAGTCACAGGGCCTCTCTGGGCCTCCCCTGCCTCATCTGTACAACCCAAGGATGATCAGAACAAGTGCATGTGATCGCAATTTGGAGGCTGGACAGGGCCACAGAAGGCAAAGGTCCATGACAAGCTGGAATAGAACCGGGACTGTGCCCGGGACTCCAGAGACTTTATTCAGGCCCTGGCCCCAAACACATCTCACCACTCCCCAACCCCTTGGCCATGAAGCTGCTGTGTTACACTTCCCATCCACCCCACCTGGCTCAGAGACAGAGAGAAACAGGTGGGCTGGGCAGCCAGGCTGGAGCCACCAGCCCTCAACTTCCACCAGCCTTTCTGATCCCCGCTAGGTTCCAGGAAACAGGCAGGTATTAACAGTAGCCAATTCAGCAGAGAACAAATACCTACTCATGGAAACACAGACCAGGGAGGAACTGCAAGAAAGAATCCCAGAGGCCACTGTGCAACCCCTTGGCTTTACAGAAGGGGACCCCGAGCCTCAGGAGGCTGGGACAGCTTGGCCGCCCAGTCCACCTGTTCTTACTTGTAAGACAACAATCTGCAGACACATCAATTCCTTCCTACCTTCTCATATTTCAAAGAGACTAGAACTTGAAAGGGACAAAGTGGGAAGTAAAAAGAAAGTGGATTTGCTCCATTATTTATTCATTAATCTATTTCTGGAGCATAAACCATGAGCCATGCCCAGTGCAGGCCCTGAAATAATATAGTGGTGAATAAAGAATGTTAAAGAATGTACAGTCTCTTTCCTTGAGGAGCTTACATCTTATGGAAAAGATGTCATTTTAAAAAATGCACACGAAACTCATATCTGTGTTAAGTGCTACAGAGCAAGGGCTACAAGGGGTTTGAAGAGGGGGATGTGACTTGATCAGGAGGTCCCAGGGGAACTGTGCTGGGGCCAAAGGATGGGGAGGAGTTTGCCAGGGTGGCAGTGTTGGGGCGAGGGGGTGATCCAAGCAGAGGGGCAACGTAATTCAGAAACTTTTTGGTGGCGGGGAGCAAGGATGCAGGGCAGGACTGGAAGGAGAGTGAGCTGTGGTGCAGAGGGCGCAGAGGGGACTCACGATGGCCACAGGCTAAGATGAGACAAAGCCTCTTAAGAGCCACAGAAAGTCACTGAAAAGTTTTAGTTGGGGGTAAAGAAGGCTCCAGACATGATCCGATTTGCATTTTGAAATGGCCGCTGTAAAGACATGGAATCAACCCAAATGCCCATCAATGATAGACTGGATAGAGAACATGTGGCACATATACACCATGGAATACTATGCAGCCATTAAAAGGAACGAGACCATGTCCTTTGCAAGGACATGTGTGGAGCTAGAAGCCATTCTCCTCAGCAAACTGACGCAGGAACAGAAAACCAAACACTGCATTTTCTTACTTATAAGTGGGAGCTGAGGGCTGAGCACAGTGGGTCACGCCTATAATCCCAGCACTTTGGGAAGCCAAGACAGTCAGATCACCTGAGGTCAGGAGTTCAAGACCAGCCTGACCAATATGGTGAAACCCCTTCTCTACTAAAAATACAAAAATTAGCCGGGTGTGGTGGTGCGTGCCTCTAATCTCAGCTACTCAGGAGGCTGAGACAGGAGAATCGCTTGAACCTGGGAGGCGGAAGTTACCGTGAGCAGAGATCGCACCATTGCACTCCAGCCTGGGTGACAGAGATTCCGTCTCAAATAAATAAATAAATAAATAGGAGCTGAACAATGAGAACATATGGACACGGGGAGGGAAACAACACACACTGGGGCCTGTCGAGGGGTGGGGTGGAGGAGGGAGAGCATCAGGATAAATAGCTAATGCATGCTGGGCTCAATACCTAAGTGATGGGTTGATAGGTGCAGCAAACCATCATGGCACACACCATGGCACACATTGACCTATGTAATGAACCTGCACATCCTGCACATGTACCCTGGAACTCAAAAATAAAAAAAGAAATAGCCACTGCATGGAGAATGGGTTGGAGGAGGACCGGGGGACCCAGGGAGGCCAGGCAGGAGGCTACTGCAGTGGTCCAAGCACAAGATGACATGGCTTGGACTAAGGAGGTGGCCACGGAGGGGAGATGCAGGTGGATTCAAGAGACCTTTAGAATTGAAAATCAACAGGATTTGAAGCAAGCAACCCCCCTACCCAACACCCCAGTACTTCCCCATCACCAATAAACACATCTTACCTCTGGAAAACAGGAAAATACAGATGGTTTCCAGCAACAGGAAAGGGGGCATGTTGATATAACTACAGGGACAGCAAAAGAAAGAATCAGCAATTAGTTCTGTGAACGCCCCAAGTCACACGGCCAAACAAGATGCCAACTCAGCCTTTTCCAGGTCACAGATATAACCCTAGAGACCCTCGGCACAATAACTACAGTAGCCTGGAAAAGTTCCCAATTCCCAAGTCATGGAAGACTTTACTCCAATTACTTTGGTTTTAGACACCAATCTAACATCTTCCCCAAGATACCTCTGTCATCCACCCCCAAATGCACCCCAGCCCTCCACAGGCCCTGGGAAGGTGTGCTCTCCTGCTCTCCCCAGAGTTAAGAGGCCTGGGTGTTGGCTCTGCCTGGGCCCTGACTAGCCACGTGACCCTGGGCAGTTACTCCTTTCTCAGGGTCTCCATTTCTTCATGAGGAGCTAGAATTCAACAGGCTGAAGATCTGATTTTCAATGTCCTCATCTCCTGAAACCTTCTAATGCTGTTAACAAATCTTCCCCTAGCTAAGAAGACAACATCTGCAGAAAGCTTGCACTATCTAAATTGTCCACTAATCATCTAAATTATTTATAAATCGTAATCTGGCTGAAGGAGGAGGACTTTTTCTTTTTTTTTTTTTTTTTAGATGGAGTCTCACTCTGTAGCCCAGGCTGGAGTGCAGCGGCGCAATCTTGGCTCACTGCAACCTCCGCCTCCGGGGCTCAAGTGATTTTTGTGCCTCAGCCTACCGAGTAGCTGAGACTATAGGTACATGCCACCATACCTGGCTAAGAAAAATTATTTTTTAACAAGTTTTTTTTAAAAAAAACTTCACCACCCAGGCAGGAGCCACACCTGCCCCATGCCCCATGGTGGCAGAGAGCCTACATGAACCCAGGGGCCCTAGTCCTCATCCTGGTGCCCTGTGACCTCGAGAGAGGCTGTGATTCCTCCCTTACAAAGTGAAGAGAAGGGTCCCGCCATGGCTAAGCTGTCTTATGGTTTTAAAAGTCCCGTTGGATCCTGCCTCCATCGTGGACCTATGATGTTTGGACCTCAAGATACATCCAGCTCTGTGGTTTTTTTTTTTTTTTTTTTTGACATACTTGCATATTTAAAGTTTACACACATGCCATAACTCCAATGTTTTTTTTTTAAAAATAAGCCCTTCACGGTGGCTCATGCCTGTAATCCCAGCACTTCGGGAGGCCAAGGCAGGTGGATCACCTGAGTTCAGGAGTTTGTGACCAGCCTGGCCAACACAGTGAAACATCTCTACTGAAAATACAAAAAATTAGCCAGGCATGGTGGCGAGTGCCTATAATCCCAGGAACTCGGTAGGCTGAGGCAGGAGAATCTCTTGAACCCGGGATGCAGAGGTTGCAAGTCCCTAAATGGAGGTAGAGCATGTGTTCCTATTTTATACACTCTCATCTGGGAGATAAGTGGTTAAGGAGAACTGGAAACCCAACCAGGCCTACCAGGGTGCTGGGCAGACACAGAACACTCCTAAGGGAATGCCACCAGAGAAAAAATACAAATCTGTCCAAAAATCTTTCACACTTAAAAAGAATCACATTCTCATTCCAACAGCTTTACTAGGCTTGGCCAACCCAATAAGTGACACACTCATGTACTGGGAAGGTTATTGCACAGCTCCTTAACCGATCGAGTCAGGGCAAAGTGGTCACTTTCCCCACAGCCACACTCTGGATTTGTCTCCTGGGAGGACACCATGTGTGGCACAGGCTGAGGGGGCGGCTGCAGTGGAACCTTGCCTCCAGATTACGAACCAGTGTAAATAGCACAATTCTCGTGGCTACTTTCACTTCAGAGTGTCATGTTTATTTATGTGGAGCTTTCTGAATAGGGAGGTTGAGGCATTGTCAGGTGCTCAGTAAAACAAATATTTCTTGTAGCGCTCTAGATTGAGGGCAGCAGTCAATGGTAAAACAAATTTCAGTAGCATGTTCCTGACAGGTTATACAACAGCCCAGGCTCAAGGATTTCTCCCCCTGCATGATTCCTAAGACTGTTTGCTAGTTGATTCTTTGTTCTGGGAATTTGATAGTTTTGATGAATTTGCTGTGATCCAAGGGTGTTCAAGTACTTCTCTGAGCATTGGCCTCTGGCTGGGATTATGCTTCAACAGTCTTGAAATGAGGTCCCTGGGTCCCTCTGTTACAGTCAGGGAATGTGAATTCAATCTGTGATACTCTTTTTTTTTTTTTTTTTTTTTTTTTGAGATGGAGTTGCTTTCGCTCTTGCTGCCCAGGCTGGAATGCAATGGCATGGTCTCAGCTCACTGCTACCTCTGCCTCCCGGGTTCAAGCGATTCTCCTGTCTCAGCCTTCCGAGTAGCTGGGATTACAGGCATGCGCCACCATGCCCAGCTAATTTTTGTATTTTTAGTAGAGACGGGGTTTCACCATGTTGATCAGGCTGGTCTTAAACTCCTGACCTCAGGCGATACGACCGCCTCAGCCTCCCAAAGTGCTGGGATTACAGGCGTGAGCCACCATGCCCAGCCCAACCCATGATATTCTTTTGTAGGTCTCTTGGTGTGTTTGCCTCAAAAGGAGGCTTCCCAACTAAAAATTCATAGCAAAGAACACCAAGGCTCCAGAAATCTACCTTCTCACCATGCATCCGACCTCCAATCATCTCGGGTGGGGGGTGGGGGCCGGTAGTCCAGGGTGCCACGGAGAGTGGTCCTCCTGGAGGATGGAGCATGTACTGACCACCCAATATTCTCAGACTGTGTGGTTATTTCCATGATGCCACCAGATTCTACCTAATTCTAGAATATGCACCACTTGGAACTGTCTATAGAGCTCCTTGGATTTCAAAGCAGTCATAAAACAATTATAAAACAAATGTCCCTGCCAGCTGAGCGTCTTCGTGCAGGGTCTTCCTGCTTCAAATGACTAAGCGGCTCAAGTCTTCTCCTGATCTAAGTGAAAATCAGACACCTAACATGGCAAGAGCCAGTATGTCAGGTGCTCTCCAGACACGATCAAAGGGAGAAAGGTGGCGGGAAGGATACTGGCCTGCAGCACATACTTCCTGCTAGCTTCCAGCCCTGCGCATGCCAGCAAGAAAGACTCATTTTCCCCTAAGGACATTTTTTTTTATCCCTCTTACTCCACACCACAGAGGCAGAACAAGCCCCCACCTGCCGCCTGTGAGTCAGGCAACGGCAAGGCATCGAGGATGCGGTGAAGAGCTTTTCAATGCTGTCTCTATTCCTTAGGTTCAGGATGATTTTACGGAGTTACAGCTTCTGACCCTGGGCACTGGCAGGAGACTGAGGCTCAGGCCTGTTATTTATAAAACAAGGATTCTGGTAGCCACCTCCCCAGGCTGCTGTGAGGATAAAGTAGAAGGAAGTACAGAAGGTTCCTGCCACATAGGAAGGCACCCAGTAAACACAGGCCCCTTCCCTCCGTGCTATGAGACCAACTTAAGCAGCTTGATCTCGATCCACTATGTGCCTCTGCTTGCCCAGCTGCATGTTTTTCCAGAGTCGCCCAAGTTTCTGCTCATTAAAATAGAATGTACGTTGGCAATCTGCAAATGCACACAGGATGTCAAATGCCTTCTCCTAGCTGTTTGGATCAATCAGACGGTGTTGGTTCTGCAACCTCTGCAGCACCTCCCTCCCCTGTCCCCCTCAATACAACCCCTACTGTCACACAGCCCACGCTGAAACTGCCCAGTGATACGTTTGTCTTGGCTGCCGGGTGGCAAATGCCTGAGACTACAGACTGTATCTAATCTCTGCTGGAGCTCCAGAGACCTGCATGTGCCTGATGTATAGTAGGGGAGGTCCTTGCTTGCTAGATAAACAAAGCACCAGAATACCTCCTGTAGGAGGGCTAGAGGGACCCTTCCAGGGCATCGTTGCACTCACTGTGTTCACTGCATTCTTTTTTATACCAAGATTAATGAAATGAACGCTATTGCGATGCTGGTGAAGTATTGTTTGCACTCTATTCCCATCCAGTCATCTCAAATAGGCAGCTCATTCCCCTCTCATATCAAAATTTTCCTACAATACTAATTTGACCTCCACAATACAGCCCTACACCTGGAAAGCTTTTTTTTTTTTTTTTAAAGGGTGAATTCCACAATAAAAATCAACAGCTACTACCATGTAATGAGCATTTCTTGTGTGCCTGCCACCAGGCTCCGCCCTTCGTGTCTTCTCTCCTAATCCTCGCAGCCAGCCAGGGAGGGTGTATTATCCCCATTTCACAGGTGAGAAAGCTGAGACATGGAGAAGTGAAGTGTTCTGCCCCAGCTTACACAGCTAATCAGTGGATCAGATTCCATTCTGGCCTCCTAGCGTCACCTTCCCGGTTCTGGGGGAAGCTGCCACAGAATGTTCAACAAGGGAGAGGTGTTGGGGCTGCCGGTAAGAGGCGACACTCTGGCAGAAGTCCAGGATCCAGAAAACAGGCTATGAACTAGGGGGCAGTTCAGAAGCACAGAAGCATAATTTTAAAAATCTGCCACCCTGAATCCTGCACGTTGGCAATTTCTCTCCCAGCTAATACCTGCCAGCAGCTCCCACACTCCATCCGGCATAAGATGAGAGTTACCAGGGCCCTCTGGCTTCCTACAAAGTAGTTGGGAGTGATCTGCAAGCCAGGGGCTGGAACAGACCACCCATTCTCAGGTACGCCTTGCCAAGCCTTTTCCATTACACCTCGCTCATCACCTTGTTCCCTTCTGTTCCATTACTCATGCTAATCCCCCGTGTTATTCCTGGCTTCTGGAGTTCTCATCCATGGATGTAGATGCTCCCCACGCCCCCGATCTCCTCATCAGAGTGTGGCCTTCGGATCCTGGTTCCACGCAGCACCACCTGCACTTGGGACAGCAGGCATGTGAAGTCTGCTGCAGGATGCCACAAAAATTTCCACTGTGCACTACCCAGGAATTACATTTCCCGTGACACAGGAAGAAATAAAAGCCAATACACAGCTACTTTTAAAAAAAAGAAGAGCCGATTAGGGATAGCTGAAGGCAGTTTTGCAGGATAATGTCTGCCTTCTCTACCATCGGAAATGAAATGAGTGTAGGGAAAAAGAGGAAACCACTTCTACCTCCTTACAAAATACAATTCCAACCCCAAATAGATTAGCCCTTGGCAGCCTCCTCCAAATCAGCAGGATGGAAATCTGAGCCCTTTATAAGTACAGTACGCACCTGAATGGGAAGACTAAAATCAGAGGTAAAAATCTCCGGTGGGGAAGTCTTTGCTGTAACAATCATCTTCCTTGTAAACTTTGGCAAAATATTTGGCTCAAGCTCAGAGTGTCAACGGATGTAGATGACACATTTCTAGTCTGATATGGCAGAGAGAGCATTTAAAAAGCTGCTTGGGAAAAGTCATGCTCCCCCTAAAAGAATTAGTAAATTTTCAGAACCCAGTGTCCTGACAACCAAAAGTCAGCACCAAGGAATGGGCAACATGCCATTTGAGAGCTCCCTGGAGGGTTAGGGAGAAAAGCTGGGAAGATAGGCATAGATCACAAGCTCTCCCACACTCTCTGCATCTGAAGACACATTTTTAGCCAGAAGAGAGTTCATGTTTGTTTTGATGGATGATATTTGAAAATGCTTTAAATTGTACACAACCCGATTTCACTGTATGGGACAATGGGATTAGCCCTGAGGTGTGGGAGAACACACACAGGACCCAAAGTCCAGAAACAGGATTCCAACCTAGCTCTGCTCCTAGCAGCTGGGTGACTGCAAGCAACAACCTCCCCTGCCTTAGTTCCTCATCTGCCAAATGGGGAGAATCTCAGTTTCATAAACTCCCCCAGTGTTGTAAAGATCCAGCGAGACAGGGTAGAGAAGTCTCTGCTAAATAGTAAAATGCTTTCTAAATAAATGATGTTAAAAGTTTCTCATTACATTTAATATATTCATTTCATTTAACAACACCCATAACCTGTAGGGTAGATATTATCATTTCCATTTTTATAGATGAGGAAATGGTCTTGGAGAAGATGAGACCCAAGGCCACAGAGCGAGAAAAACCCAAGCTTAGAGTCCAGCCCAGGACTTCTCAGCTATGACCAGAGGCACACGGTACACAGATGCACTGGTACACAGAGGTGTGTGGTACACAGAGACACGCGGTACACAGAGGCACCAGTATGCAGAGGCATGCGGCACACAGATGCACTGGTATGCAGAGGCACCGACACACAGATTTACTGGTACACAGAGGCACTGCAGTATGCAGAGGCACGTGGTACACAGAGGCATTGGCATGCAGATGCACCTGGTACTAGGAGGCATGTGGTACGCAGATACACTGAAAAGAGCAACCATCTGATGGCAGGACACCTGAGCATGAGCCTCCTGGGTAAATTCCTCCACTTCAGTCTCTCAATTTCCTTCTCTCTAAAATGGAGGTAAAACCATCCATCCTATTTCCCTGGAAAGGTTGTCGCCAGGATCCCATGAAACCATGATGCGAAGGCTCCCAGGGCAAGGGCAAAGTTTCCTAATTTGAGAGCAGAGAAATCTAGTTCAAGAGAAGAGACTCATGATCAGCAAAGGAAGGGGAGGACTGAGGGTCACATTCAAGGAAAGTCAACAGGTAATGTGGTGGGTGGAAGAGGAAAAGTAAGCAGTCCAGAGCTGTTTAAAAGATGAAAGGGCACACAAAGGAAGGGGCTTCAAATGTATTCAGCTGTCCCAGTGTGCTGCCTTGGGGTTATACAGAAACATTTTGCAGGGAATGCACACACACAAGCACAATCACCAAGAGACGTCCAGTAGCCTCCTTGATGATGGAGGGTGGGGTGGGAATTTGTTTGATTTTAAAATAGCCTTATTGGATAAAATTAAAAATGAGCAATTCCATTGCAGCTCTCTCAATTAAACTAGGTTTTCATTTACTGATATGTGAACTGCAAGTTTGAGGACCACTGTTCTAAAACCTCATAGTGTTGCTGACCCTCTCATTGCTATAATTATATGAAATTTCATTTATCCAGTAAAAATTATTAAGCATCTGCCCTGTGCCCAGTACCCTTCCAGGTACTGAGGATCCAAGGACAATGCTTTGTAAGATGCACACACATCAGGGGAGTTATTAACAAAAAGGCATTTTCACCAGGAGCTTATGATGCCATCACTGCCAAATAACTATTCTGTTGTTTATGATGCTCATTAAAAAGCCAGGAGGGGAAATGTCAATGTGTATTACTGAGCAAAAGACACCAATCTGGGAAGGCTATGTACTACATGATTCCAATCATAAGACATTCTGGAAAAGGTAAAACTATTGAGACAGTAGAAAGATCAGTGATTACCACGTGTTGTAGGGAGGGTGGGATGCACAGAGGATTTTTAGGGTAGTGAAACTATGCTGTTTGATACCATAATGGCAGGTTTATGTCATTTTACATTTGTCCAAAGCCATAGAATGTACAATAGGAGCAAACCCCAGTGCAAACTGTGAACTTTGGGTCATAATGATGTGCCAATGTCGGTTCATCAGTTGGAACAAATGTACCACGGCAGTGGGGGATGCTGATAATGGGGGAGGCTGTGCATAGGTGAGGACAGGAGGTATATGGGAAATCTGTACCTTCTGCTCAATTTTGCTTTGAACTTAACATTCTAAAACTGGGTCTCAGTTTCCTCATCTGTAAAAACATGGGCTTCTGACTATGATTCAGATATCCCAGGGGCTTGTGCCTATTGAAGAGAGGGAAATAGTGGCTGTAATCTCTATACGGTAGACCAAAAACCAGATTTAATGAAAATACACTGATGGTTTTCAGCCAGACAGAGATGATGAGGAAAGCAAACCTCTTCTCCAGCCTGGGATTTGCCTGGGGACCTAGTCTGAGAAATTCTTATACTACTAGGAGATGGCTCTGGCCTGGATTTCTACAAAAGAAGAGTAAGGCCTGAGGAGCTCTGAACTCCCATCAGTCACAAGAGATGATGGCTTCAGCCTGCTGAAAGCCAGCAGCATTTACAAATTCATGCCTGTGGCTTTTGTCAATTCTAGTGGTACCTTTCTGACCTCTTCTCTTTTCTGACTCTTCAATAAATCGACATTTCTTAATATAGTGTCACCTTGACAGCAAAAGAGACCTTGAATTTTTGGGACTGAATCTATAAAACACTTAGAG
The DNA here is from genome assembly GCF_028878055.3 of Symphalangus syndactylus. Taxonomy (NCBI): domain Eukaryota; kingdom Metazoa; phylum Chordata; class Mammalia; order Primates; family Hylobatidae; genus Symphalangus; species Symphalangus syndactylus. The sequence continues at coordinate 24,219,360 of NC_072424.2, forward strand.
GTTCTGGGGTTTTACTTAAAGTAGCTTATAATTTGAAAAGTGTACACGTTCTAATTATTCCAATTTCCAAGACATCAAACACATGGCATGGGGTCCCCATCACCAAGGCCACCCCTCAGCTGGAGCCCTTGATTCCACAATCACAAGCAACAAGGTGCCCTCCTCCCTTCTCTTCTGTCTGGTGCCCCCAACAAGTTTTCAAGGTTCAATTCTGAGACTCTCCCATTCACCGTCCCAGCAGGTGGCCAAGGGCCCAAGGCGGGAGGGAGGGAAAGGTCGGCTTAGCTAGGGAAAGTTTTGTTAGCCTTACTGGAAGGGAAGGAGACATGCAGGAAGCAGGGCTGAGCCAGTTGGGGGAAGTCACCAGAATGGCAAACCCCTGGACTTCCCACTGCCCAAGCGCGAGGACTCTCACGGGGCAGCTGGCCCCTCTCAGGTTCTGCTTGCAGACACTTCGCTGGGGGCACTCGTTCTGCCTGGGAAAACTGCCCCAAGTCCCCTTAACACCTGTATATGTCCTGTAGGGGGGTGTGGGGTGGAGGCCAGCATGTCACCAAAGCCTTTATTCAAAGGGCGAGTCCCTTTCCGCGGCCGCCAGGGAAGGAGGCCCCGCTACTGTGCCAGGAGGGCAGCTTGGGTTTAATACATGCCCTCCTCCACCCCTGTATCCGGAGCCCCTACTCACTTACCTGCAGACCGCACCCCTCCCAAAACCCCGCCAGCTCACCTGGGGCGGACCGCGAGTGGCTACGAGGGAGGCGCGCGCCAGGTGCGCTCTTCCCCCGACGCCGCCGTCCCGGGAAGGCCGCGCTCAGGTGCGCGCAGACAATGCGAACAAAGCCCGCACCCTCGGCGGGGCCGCGCAGCCCGGGTGCTCTGGGTAGGGGTGGCCGGGCAGAGGGGGCCCCAGTCCTGGGAGCGTGAATCAGTCATCGGCAGCCGGCACTGGCAGGTACCCGGACGCCAGAGCCAACTCGGGGCTGGGACTCACCCGGAGGAGCGCGGCGACCAGCGCTCGGGGCCCGGGCGGCTCTACTCACAGGCGCGGGCGCGGCTCGGGCCAGGGGGCGCTACGGGATCACAGGAGGGGCGCCCGGGGCGCGGCTGCCACGTGGGACACCTGTTTGTCTCTCCTGGGAGAGGGCGGCACGACCCGACCCGGCTGAGGTCGGAGGAACTACCGCCAGGGAGGTGCATAGAGCCCCTCGCGTTTTTTAACGCGGCATCGGCCAAGGTCTGCAAATAAAAAAGTACTTACTTCCACGCGGGTCACCTAGCCTCTGAGCGGTGCAGCAGCGAACACTGTGCCATGAGCTGACTCCTCCGCGGGCTTTATAGCTCCTTGAAAAAATGTTGACTTTGGCATCTTTTCTATTTGTCATGGCAATTGGCTTTTAATTACTTGTCCCTCCTATTATTGCAGTTGGGTAATATGCGGACCTTTTGGCCATCATCCTTAAGTTTGGAGGGCGTTTGATTTTTAAAAATTCAAATGCCACAAAGCACAATGCCGAGCATGATGCTTTATATAAAGTAAGCTCTCAATGAACGTTGACTATGACTGCACAATCCATAATTTCCATACTTCATTTAAAAACTGCCAGAGCATGCCTGTTCATTGCAAAAAAAAAGGAAAGAACAGTAAAAAAGTTGATAAATCAATCATTTTCCAACACCCAGAGATAATCACTGTTAACATTGTGGTATATGTTCTTCTAATGTCATTCTACCTATGCAAAAATTTATATGTTTTTAGTTCATTCCATACAAGCTGTACATTACTCAGGTTTTCCACTTCCTTTTTTTGAATGTCTATGTTTTGAGCCACTACATAATGTCCTAATGTATTTAACCTATTGTTGAATATTAAACTTTCAATTTTAATAATACAATTAGATGTCTTTGTGCTTTTGTCCAATTAATTCCTTAGAATAAACTACGAAAAGATAAATTTGTAGGATACAGGTTTTATACAACTTAAGACTTTTGATGCATATTATCAAATTGTCAAGGAAGGTTGACCTGCTTCCTCTTTTCCATGCTCCTTCCCATTATTCTTGTAAATGTCAATTTGATAGGAAAATAATTTGCTTTACACCTTTCCAGTCTGTAGTTCTCAGTCAATTTCCAAACCTCCCGACACTGACAGCTTCCAGTGAAAGTGGCCCATGGTGACTTTGATGTTGCAAACCTCATTGAAAGAGGCTAGGGAAGGGCTCATTTTTCCTGTAATTCATTTCTCCCAGTAACATTTACTGAGCACCCAAAAATAAAAACAGGGCCACACCAGAGCAGCAGACATAATGTACCACCACCATGTCATCCCCGCAGGGGACAGCAGTTAGTCTTGAGGTCTAACTGCTGGGGAGGAATGGTCTCTGCCTCTAGATCAGCATTGCCCCAGAGAAATACTGAGCAAGCCACGTGTGTAATTTTAAATGTTGTAGTGGTCATTTAATAAAAAGTGAAAAGAAACAGGCAAGCTGGATTTCAGTATTAACCTAAACATCTGGAACATTATCTCAACATGTAATCAATAAAGATGTTTTATACTGTCTTCAAAGTCCTTTTTTATTGTTTTGTTTGAAACAGAGTCTCACTCTGTTGCCTGGGCTGGAGTGCAATGGCATGATCTTGGCTCACTGCAACCTCTGCCTCCCAGGTTCAAGCGGTTCTCCTGCCTCAGCCTCCCGAGTAGCTGGGATTACAGGTGCACGCCACCATGCCCGGCTAATTTTTGTATTTTTAGTAAAGACGGTTTTGCCATGTTGGCCAGGCTGGTCTCAAACTCCAGACCTCAGGTAAACCACCCGCCTCAGCCTCCCAAAATGCTGGGATCATAGGCGTGAGCCACCAAGCCTGGCCAATCCTGTTGTATTCTATACTCACAAGTACATCTCAATTTGGACTCGAGGCATTTTTAAGTGCTGTATAGTCACATGGGGTGAGTGGCCTGTGCTGCTCCAGAAGAGATGTCCAACAAGGGCAGATCCCAGGTCCTCAAGGAAGTGGAAATTCTACCTGACAACCCTCTCCCTGTACCCTTTATGCTGTTTAACAGGTACCAGCATACTTTGGCCTTATCAGGCTTACCTTGGAGAAGCCAAATTTCAATCCTAGTTGTTCCTGAAGTATTTGGCATGTCTTTAATTGGGGGCGGGGGGGTATTTCACATTTTCGTTCCATGATTATGAAGAACTGAAAGTATAAATACAGTGAAGATACCTGTTGCTTCAGACTTCTTCACATCAATGTATAATCAGTCTGTCCCGGGTGTGCACTCTGGCAGGAGGGAAGGCAGGTGGTGCAGGCCCTGGTGAGTGCTGAGTGGGTGACCAGCAGGGGTGGAAGCTTTTTATGCAGAAAGCTGGGTAGCTACTTTTGTCATCCATGACATCCCTTCCTTTGTGAAGATTTACAAGGATTTAAAAAATAAAGTTATTATGAATTACCATCATTCTAAGGGGCATGTAAGCTTCTTGCTTCCCAGGAGCTTGCCTTACTCATCTTTGCAGCCCAATGCCTGGTAACTTACACACAGTAAATGCCCTCAGAAATAAAATCCCATGTCCTCCACTGACTGAAAGGACCCCCTCTTGTCCGAGGGGACCCCAGAGAAATATTTTTAAGACTGAGTCTCGCTTTACTGCCCAGGCTGGAGTACAGTAGCTGGATCTCAGCTTACTGCAACCTCTGCCTCCCAGTTCAAAGGACTCTCATGCCTCAGCCTCCCAAGTGACTGGGATTATAGGCGCCCACCACCAGGCCTGGCTAATTTTCGTATTTTTAGTAGAGATGGGGTTTCACCATGTTGGCCAGGCTGGTCTCGACCTCCTGACCTTAAATTATCCCGACAAATCTTAAAAGCAGAGTTCCCAGATATGACTGGAAGGGAGGTGGGACATAGCTTGTTATACCCGCTCCTTCACTATCAGCCGTTTTTTTTTTTTTTTTTTTTTTTGAGAAAGGGTCTTGCTCTGTTGCCCAGCCTGGAGTACAGTGGTGTGACCTTGGCTCACTGAAGCCAAGACCTGCCTCGACCTCCTGGGCTCAATGAATCCTCCCATCTCAGCCTCCCGAGTAGTTAGAACTACAGGTACGTGCCACCACACCAGGTTTTTTTTTTTTTTTTTTGGTAGAGATGAAGTTTCCTTGTGTTGCCCAGGCTGGTCTTGAGCTCCTGGGCTCAAGCAATCTGTCTACCTCACACTCCCAAAGTGCTGAGGTTACAGGCATGAGCCACAGTACCCAGCCTTCTTTCTTAAGGGTTAAACAGAAACCGGCCCTTTGGGAGACTTGCTCCACCCCTGCTATCTTTGAGGGTCTCACTGTATCCCCCAGGCTGAAGTACAGTGGCACAATCATAGCTCACCACAGCCTTGACCTCCTGGGCTCAAGCAGTCCTCTTACCTCAGCCTCCAAAGTAGCTGGGATTACAGCCACGTACCATTGCACTGGTGGTTTTTTTGTTCTGGGTAGAGATGAGGTGTTGCTCTGTTGCCCAAGCTGGTCTTGAACTCCTCAAACTCAAGGAATCCTCCCAGTGCTGGGACTGCAGGTGTGAGCCACTGTGCCTGGCCTCTACTGTTAATATGAACCAACCACCTGATGCTGCCCCTTCCTTTTAAAGTTTCAACAAACCAAGCAACCAGCACTCCTTCCTAAGAGACAATGGACCATGGAGTGGTTTTGGCTAGTCTATAGAAGATCCACCATGAGGGTTGTGTCCTTTGCTTCACCTTTTGACCCAAGAGGGCCAAAAACTCCACCCCAGAATCGTGCTAATGCCATTTTTTGTACATGTAACCCATCGAGAGGCATGAAGCTTAATTGCACATGTACATCTTTCATAAATATTCATGACTCCTCCTATAGTTTACTGTGTATTTGGCCACTCCATTCAGCATAAATTCCTTATTTTTCCCAACCTGGAAGTGTGTTTCTGGTTTCTGGCTGGAGGCTACACTTCCCAGACTGTAGCAATGGCTACCCTGCCAGTGGCCACCCTTTATGAAAAATAAAGCTCTCCTTTCCAAATTCATGAACTTTCTCATTCTTCAGTTGACAACTTCTATGATGTTAATTCTCAAGTTGCCCTGTCCCATGTGTCTCAGTTGTAAACACAAGAGGTGTAAACACAGTCTTAGTGTAAGCTGAGACAGTGTAAACACAGAGGTGACTGAATTTCATTCAGGGATAAATGGAGACATCCGTACTCGGTGACATGCATCATCCAGAGGCACCCATTGTAGTAGAGTGACTGTGGCTTCAGAGATTAGGGGGCTCCTGCCTATTGGCTTCGTAACACAGAAAAGATACTTAATTTTGATTGCTCAGTTTCCTGACATATAAAGCGTGATGGGTACAACAGTTCCTAAGTCTAGAATCCCAACTATAATTTTGATCCAGTCCCTCAAATGAAAAGGAACAGACAAAAAGGAGGATGCTTAATAGAGCTGCAAGAGTTCTATATTTTCCAGAAGCCACATAGTAGCCACTAACCAGAGCCCTCTTATTGAGAAATAAAAGAACAGGAAACAGTACCTACTAAACAGCAAAGAAACCATCCCCCAGGAAACAAAGCCTGACTCAGAAGTGCTCAACAAACAGCAAATTAAGCCAGAGCTCCATTTGGTCTGTGGTCTCTTAATTGTGGAGCCAAGAACAAGGAGAACAAAGTTGGGGGCAGAGAGAGACACAGGACATGAGGAGCAGAAATACTGCCATCTCTAAGCCAAAGCCACTTAGGTATGGAATAGGCAGCAATTGTTCTAAGGGTTAATGCATCCATCCCAGCTCCTACTTAAGACAGTGAGAATTATGCACAAAGTTGTATTGGATTTGCTTTTGGGAAATGTGCTTTCTGGCTGAATCAAGTAAACATGGAATAAAGGCACAGGCTTGTGTAATAATCACTCAGCCAACATATGAAACTTTCTAAGTGCTCTACCTCAAACTGTCAATACTTCCATGTTATTTCCATCTCCTCTCCAAATTCCCAGTATCATGAATTTTAGTCATCACATGTCTGCCTTAACGTAAGTATGCATGGAACACATTTAGAGGCATCTGGGTGTACTCTGGAGGCAGAGTAGGCTCCTGCCTTATAATAAGCATCAGAGTCTGTCTCACTTCCTGGAAGGTTCTCATCACAGGAGATAGGGGCCTCTTCATCAAAAGGTTAACACCACAAGGTGTTAAAAATAGCATCCCCTCGGGGTGTTAAGGGAAGCAAGCAAGCATGGAAAAAATGGCTGAGGCTTGGCAGCTAGCTAACACCTTAAATGAAGCCAGTTTTAGGTTACCTGAAACTATAGCCAAAATGCAAGAACTTTCCTAGGAAAATCAGACTGCAGCGCGTAGATCAGGGCAATACCAGAACGTTAATGGTTGGTTCTCTGGGTGAGCCATCTGCAGTTCTCACCCTGTGCAACTGGGCAGTAACCTTACTTCTAACAGAACCTCACCACCTTAATTCTGGCAAGCAAAACCATTCTACCATTCTTTCTTAACTGCATGTTTAGAACCACAGGTTACCCTCCAATTCCCTTTATCTGGAAAAAGCAAAAAACACTCCAACAATTTTGTGTGTATTAAGAGCTGTTTGGATGCAAGTCGGGCCACAAAACCACCTACATGGTGAGGAGCCCAGGTATCCTCTTTGGCTGATCCTGGAAGAGCTCAACTTGCCAAATCCAGGCAGCTGTGTTGGTGAGGAGCCTATTAGTAACACTAATGATCTATTGCTCGCGGCTGACAGTCTCTCAGCAGTGAGCCTCACAACGACTTAATTTCTTTCTGGGAATTTGGCAGCTTAGGGTCCCGCTGGTGAGGATCTTCACGTGTTGGTTTCTTCACGTGTTGGTTTCCGGAGCTGTTATTACATAGCAAGAGAGATCAATTTCAGAATAGTAATTAATCCTCATTCACAATTTTGAGACTTTTACATTTCTAGCTGCAGCAAAAGAATTTTAGCAAAACAAGAAGCGTATCAAATATGCCCCTTTTTCCCCCTGTCAACCCCCAGAAGTTCACTGTTCTTATGATAGAAATCTCCTCCCTGGAAAACTGGAGAAGATTTATCTTAATATTTACAAGGCCTCCACCCAAGACTAAATCATTTGTTCAGATACATGGTCTCAGCTCTACGGTACTTATCACCAAACCAGATATTCTGAGGGGATCTGAAAACTGAAGCTCTACTGTATTTATGACCAAACCAGATATTCTGAGGGGATATGAAGAACATATCAGCTGGTATGACAGAGCTATGCTGGCCCTAATAAAAAATCTGGCACATACCTCAATGTCAGACTCATAGCTGGAGCTCAAATATTCATTGAACAAATGAAACATGCATGAATTAAAATCGGAAACATGTTAAATCTACTCAGAAGGAAGACCTGATGATCCAGTATGTCTAATTAATCCAAGAGACATTTAACCCATATCTCTATTTGTGAGGCTAGTGCTATAGATATTAGTCTCTTTTGGAGAACAAGGCAAATTAGCTAAATCAGCAAATAATATTAAATTCCATTTAATTAAAAGTTCCTATTCAAATGTCTAGTACCATAGGATAAAATGTTACAATTTGAAGACAAACAATGACTCCTGATTTTTCTGTGTTCCTTGACTTGTTTCCCTAATTTTCCTTAATAAAACGGCAATTGTGGGATCACATATTCTTGTTATTTCCTCTGTGGTTACAATAAAGCAGACAGTATGAACACATTAAGCCTCTAATTTTCCCAGTATGTACAAGAAAGAAAAGGAAATTGGCAAAAATGCCTGCAATAAGAAAACAAGAGAAAGCTGGTTGGGAAGTGAAATAATTTTATTGGGCAAAGCAGCGTGAACTTTTATCTAACAGAAGCACATCAGTGTTTTAACAACTTTTTACATGAGGAAATATCCCATTTAACAGATTAGACAACATACATTGCCAGTAAAAGCAAAAAAAAAAAAAAAAAAAAAAGTCTTTTAAGTATCTGCTATGAGTTGGTGAGAAACATCTTAGGTTTCATAGTCTGACAGTTAAATCATGAAAAAAATTCAAACTTTGGGGTTGGCAGGAAAGTCAGCCGGCCCATAATTCTGCATATGTGTGGTTTAGGAGAATTTGAGATTATTTTATATGTTTCAGGAAAAATAAATACTCTTCATTTTTTTTTTAATCTTAAACTGATAACTGTATTTGGGTTTCAGAAACAGTAAATTCTATCTACAACAACAAAAATCTAGCTACAGATTTCTAAGGTTGTGGACACAGCAGGAGAGGGAACATAAAGTTCCTTCTCCAGTTAGAGTGATCCAGAGGTCAGACTCTGTGCCCGAAGGCCAAAAGAAAAATAATCCAATTAAGGATGGAGAGAAAGAAATTGATGACCTCCGAGTGAACAGAAAAAGATAACAAAGAAACACAAAAGCAAAGGACATTATGTGGAAGAGGCAGATGACAGAGAATGCAGGGAATATTACAAAATATTTCAAATGGACAGAAAATAAAACTCACCCACTAACTAGTTGTTTTTTTTTTTTTTTTCTTTTAAACACAAAATCTGTCACCCAGGCTGGAGTGCAGTGGCACTATCATAGCTCACTGTAACCTTGAACTCCTGGCCTCAAGGGATCCTCCCACCTCAGCCTCCCAAAGGGCTGGGTGTGAGCCACTGCACCTGGCCTTCCTTCAGTACCTTTAAGTAATAAAAAGTTACATATATAGCAGAAATCCCTTATGTATTCCTTGCCAGTATTCTCATTGATTTGGTGTGAATTTTTACGTAATACTTATTTGGTGGAAGGAACTTAGAGGAAAATAAAAACCACCAACCTAACAGGAGAATGGCAGGCAGGCAGGCAGGCAAAAACGGAGGGATAGAAGGTCATTACAGAGAAAGTGGACAAAGAAAAGGTTCCCATAAATAAAAACACCAGCTGCTGTACTTTCTCTCCTAAAGCTAGCCTTTGCTGTTTCCTGTCTCATAAGGGTTTACCTCCAAGAGAGGCTGTTTCTGAAAAAGAAAAAAACCAACTATCGTTATGCCTTATACAAAAACTCAATTGCTATGGCTTTTAATTTCAAATACAAGCAAACAAAATATTCACTTTTAACTGAAATTACGCATTTAAGTCAGAACTGTCAGTTAAGAAAATAAATGACCACCATAACATAGCATAATATACGCTAAATATAGCTGTTTATACTCCCCTTCACAAATATAACATATAGCTGTTTGCACTCTCCTTATATATAAAAGATATCTGACATTAACTTGTGTCTTGAAACATCACTTGAGCAACAGATTACAGAGGGTTTTATGTTCATATCACCACAGCACTTCTGTTTTAGCAATTTTACAATTAAATTGCTAACAATTAAATTTCTCCAGAGATGATGAAATACATGTGTTTGTCTTTTATTTTTTTGAGACAGGGTCTCACTCTGTTGCCCAAGCTGGAGTGCAGTGGCGCCATCTCGGCTCACTGCAACTTTCGGTTCCTGGGTTCAAGCAATTCTCCTGCCTCAGCCTCCCCAGTAGCTGGGACTACAGGTGCATGCCACCTTGCCTGGCTAATTCTGTATTTTTTTTAGTAGAGACAAAGTTTCACCATGTTGGCCAGGATGGTCTCAAACTCCTGGGCCTCATGTGATCTGCCTGCCTCAGCCTCCCAAAGTGCTGGGATTACAGGCCTGAGCCACCATGCCCAGCCAAAATAACATTTTTACACCCATTCTATCTCAAAGAATAATTTAAAGGAGTAAATATTCAGCTCTATTTCCACCACAATGAAGTAATGCTTAAGCAACCATGTACTTCATTTTTTCCTAATAATGTAACCCTCTAGTTTCATGCCCTATGTAACCGATCTGATCTAAAAGGATACTGTACACGTAGCAGCTAAGGGAAGTTGAGACAACTGTTTTGAGTCGTAAGACCTAGTTTCAGCCAGTGTGTGATTTTTGACAGTCATGTAACCCTCTCTGAGCCTCAGCTTCCTTAACTGTAAAATGGGTCCTACTTTCTTTTCAAGGGCATTGTGAAGATTAAGTATGTGAGTAGATGTAAAAATGCTTTGTAAATATGCACTACCCAAACACAAGGTATTGCACTGTATTCAAATGTAAATACAATATCCATTTATTCCCACAGTAAGGAAAAATCCAGTTCAACTACTATGCTTTAAATCAAGTTTTCTGTTGAAAGCTACTAAGCCCTGTCTTAAATCTATCAAGAAACAATGAAATTTCACTTTAAGTTTTATGTGTAAGCACTCTCAATATCCTTAGGAAAAAGGCCTATTACACAGATAAGAACATACAGGCCAACCAACTTGGTAAAAATGTAATGACTTGGTGGCTGGGCACGGTGGCTCACGCCTGTAATTCCAGCACTTTGGGAGGCCGAGGAGGGCAGATCACGAGGTCAGGAGATCGAAACCATCCTGGCTAACACGGTGAAACCCTGTCTCTACTAAAAATACAAAAAAATTAGCTGGGCGTGGTGGCGGGCACCTGTAGTCCCAGCTACTTGGGAGGCTGAGGCAGGAGAATGGCGTGAACCCGGGAGGCGGAAGTTGCAGTGAGCCGAGATCGCGCCACTACACTCCAGCCTGGGCAACAGAGTGAGACTGTCTCAAAAAAAAAAAAAAAAAAAAAAAAAAAATATATATATATATATATATATATATATAGTGACTTGGTACTAGGACTAAATTCCAGAAATCCATGCCATTGCATGTTCCTTGATCTATGAAATCAAAATCACCATTAAGTTTAAGATTAGCCAGGTGTGGCAGGGTGTGCCTATAGTCCCAGCTACTCGGGAGGCTGATGTGGGAGAATTGCGTGAACCTGGGAGGCAGAGGTTGCAGTGAGCTGAGATCACGCCATTGCACTCCAGCCTGGGTGACAGAGCAAGACTCCGTCTCCAAAAAAAAAAAAAAAAAAAAGATTAAGATTTTAAGCTCAAACACACAAAACAGTCAGTATTAAGACAATATATTAGAAAGGACTGAAAGTTGTCATAACCCAAAATTTGTGACACAAAACATGAGAATCAAGATAGTTGATCTTGCATTAATTACATTTAGCTTATAATTCAGTTGACCTTTCCTAAAAAACAAAGAAACAGTCTATTACAACATGAAAGATATGTTTTAACACAGTTGGCAGTTGGTTCCTACTTGAGAGTTACTACACCCATAAAAGATTCATGAAGAGTAATACGACCACCTCTTGAACTATTTCCAAACAGTCTAACATAAACTTGTTAACCAACAAAAGTGCACATATTAAGTAAATCAAAGTTCCTTTGCTTTTGGCTGGAACTCTAACAACTCAAAGTGGTGAGGAGAGACAACTTTATTCTGAGATCAGAAGTTGTTCTTTGTTGTTGGTTTTTTTTTTTTTTTTTGAGACAAAGTCTCACTCTGCCCCCCAGGCTGTAGTAGCAGTCTTGGCTCACTGCAACCTCCGCCTCCTGGATTCAAGTGATTCTCCTGTCTCAGCCTCCCAAGTAGCTGGGATAACAGGTGTGCACCACCATGCCCACCTAATTTTGTATTTTAAGTAGAGGCAGTGTTTTGCCATCTCGGCCAGGCTGACCTCGAACTCCCAGGCTCAGGTGATCTGCCTGCCTCAGCCTCCCAAAGTGCTGGGATTACAGGTGTGAGCCACCACCCCCAGCCCTGATCAGAAGTTCTAATTGGCTCTTAATCAAAAATTTATTTCTGAGATCCATCTTACAACAAAGGATCCCAGACATTTAAAAAATGGGGGTGGGGAGGAACACTGATTTAAAACTCACCAGTATGTTCTTTAGACACTAGAATCACCACAGCCAAAAGCAGGGAGTATGTTTTGTTTTTAAATGAAAAATACCCTCAGTGCAGCCCACTTTCCGTTCTTGGCCCTTTAGATACCCCTCGCAAAAAGTGCTAAACATATTTACAGCAATGTGCATAAGTGAGATCTGAGTTAATTTCAGATCTAGACAAAAAATCTGAGGCTAAGCTTTATGTCACAACAAGTTTTACAAGTCCCTCCACATATCAATAACATAGGATTCACAAAACCAACCAACAGTAAGGAAAGGCTATTACAACTGGAATACCCATGGGGGTTCAGTTCCGTTAGCAGTGGCAAAGGAAAACGATCAGGTAAACCTACAAAAACAGCAGGAGCATTATGACCAAACCTCAGATCATTAAATCACAAAAGTACAGCCTTACAATAGGTTCCACTCCGTTAGCTCTATCCTGAAAACATGCCTGAAGATGTCCTATTGGTGATCACAGAAGAGACGAAAACATACAATCTAACTTAACTTTTTAACAGTTTTTTCATTTCAATAAATTTATTTTGATTTGTCGAATTGTTTAAGAGGAAGAGAAGAATATGTTCATGTTTTTCAACCTGTGGGTGAAAAAGAAACCATATGATTTAATTTCTAAAAATGTTAGGAGTATAACTTCACTTAAAGGAAATTTTACCTACTTGTTTCTGTAACTCTGCGCAGCAGCAATTCATCCTATACCTCTTTTCTAAAAGTACAAGAAAAATAAGCCATTAGATAACATATAATGTAAAGAAGAAAAACTTGGGAGTGTAAACATATACAGATAGCTCTCCCCCTTGCGCATGGGTTCCGACTACAAAGACCTAGATGGATCCATTTGGGCTTTGAGATTATCTACTACCATGGTCTGGATTTGACCACATTAACAACCCATGTCTCCAAGGGTTTGCTTGTCAATCATCTCTCTTTTTGATTGAGGCCAGGTCTGTCAAATATACATCTTACAAAGTACCAGGAAGATGGAATCTCAAAAATATGACTTCTCATTTTGATCAGGATAGATAGATAGGAAATAAGGAGCACGCAGAATGCCTGGCATTTTCAAAGCTCTTGGTGTCAATTCCCACAGCAGTGCTGACAAGTCTGATCTAAGGACTATCTGGACTCAGAGGACTGCCTCCATCAAAGCGGCCCTCCCAGGCAGCCACAGGAATCAGAACCCTGCCACTGGATTTGTGGAAGAGGAGAAGAGAGTATGGCATGGGGAGTTAGAAAAGGTCAAGTCAACTAAATTGATTATCTGTTATTCCTCACACTTAACATCTGTTATTAATAACACTTGAAAAGAATACCTGTATTTAAAGCACTCTGCCTTTGAGGTGTGATGTTTTTTGCCAGACCAAATGCCACCAGCTTATCAGCTACATCGACAGTCCCATTATCAGAACATTTCTCAACTGACACTGTATGGACATTCTTTGTAATTCCTTTCACAGAAAGCATTACATTCTGATTCAACATGAAATTTTTTAATAGCATTATTATTAATTGAGAAGAGCTTCCATTCAATTCCATTAATCCTGGAAAAAAATGGATATTACAGTATTTTAGTCCCTTTTAAAAAGATAGAATTTAGATAAATTATCTAATAATAATAAGCAAAAGGCTTACTGGACTTCAGCTGGATTTAGGTATGTCTTGATGTACTACCGCTGTTGCATTACAAAAGGCAAATTTATTCAATACATATTGATTGATCACCTAACAAGGCATCAAGCCCTAATCTTGGACCAGAGGGCACGAAACAGACACATCTGTCCTTCATATATTCCAACAGGGAAACAAAGATAATTTTCCAACTCTGAGTCAAAACCTGAGAGGACCATGAAGCAATCGGTATGGTATTATCTGCAAGTCCTCTGCATAAGGACATCAGGAGCGACAGTAAAAAGCTACTTTAAGTATTTTTGTTTACTTTATTCAAATTCCAACTAAGGAGTTGAATATATGCAGATTTATCATTCATAAGGTAGCCAAAAATGGTGTCATGTGAATGCCTTTAGTCCCTAAAGAGAGATGTGACAAAGCAGAAAGACCCCAAATGAGAGGTCAGACACCCTGGTTCACAGACACCAGACACCCTGTTTCACATTGTGGCCCTGCCACTTACTAGCTTAGCAACCAGGGGCAAAACCGAATCTCTGAACCCTGGCCCTCTGAAACTAATCTATAAAACAAAGACTGACTGAGTATAGTTTTTGTGAGAATTCGATATAGAATAAAGAATATGAAACTTACTTGAAAACTCTTAATATTTAAAAACATTAAGGCAGTTACTGGAAATATCCATCCATTTGATTCAGACTTAGAGCTATGAAACATAAAGAGGAAAAAAAAAATACCCAGAAACCTAAATTGGAAAGTGACTTAGCTGTCTACCTTCAAGTGAACATCTAATAATTTGGAAAGGAAGCGCCAGGTGGCTAGAGGTGATTGGTTGCACTCTGCAAAGAGGCAGGGTTTCAATGTTTCCATAGTCTGCATAGAGCACTTCCACATCAGTGTCTGATGTCCCCAGAACAACTGCACGATACCAAAAATCATCACCTGAAAATAGAATGAAATCTCAGGTAAGAACTTACAGTCAGTGACTCCTCCTACTTTAAGATGGTTATTCAGTTATATTTACATTAGCCTTAAAAATCCATGCCAAAATTTCTGGTTACAGTTCAAATTAAATACAAGCATTTACCTCTACATTCCTAGAAAGATGTAATAGAATTTTTTTTTTTTTTTTTTTTTTGAGACAGGGTCTCGCTCTGTAGCCCAGGCTGGAGTGCAGTGGCACAATCCTGGCTCGCTGCAACCTCCACCTCCCAGACTCAAGTGATCCTCTCACCTCAGCTTCTCGAGTAGCTGGGACTACAGGTATATACCACAATGCCCAGCTAATTTTTTATTCTTGGTAGAGATAGTCTTGCCATGCTGCCCAGGCTGGACTTGAACTCCTGAATTCAAGCTATCCTACTGCCTCAGCCTCCCAAAGTGCTGGGATTACAGGCGTGAGCCACCGCGCCCGGCCAGATTTTTTTTTTTTTAAATGCGTAAAATAAAGAACAAGAGAAAAGACAACAGAATATTGGAAGGGGGAAAGCAGATGCCTGAATGAAAATGATTTAGTAGAGCCATGGTAGCTCAACCACAGTTGGCAGTGGGGAAGCCAAGAAGCATCCCAGCTCACATCACAAATCCCCAACCCCTGAAGTCTCAACGATTGGTGCTACTCATTCAAAAGTAGGAGTTAAGATGGAGTTGGAAATGAAGACTGGCCAAGGAAGCAGAGTTACTTGCAAAGACATCTCAACAGGCTTTGGTTCATACACTCATTTACATATAACACCTATTTTTAAAGTTGCTAAAGAGAATGGTGAGCTTTATGTTCCCATGTTTTAATAATGCTGCTACTTGAGGGCAGAAGACTGGAGGTTTCCTCTCCTGAGAGAATGAACCACAGAGGCCATGGACTGGAGAACATGAGGCAGAGCAGACCAGGGAGAGTTTAACACTGGCAGGCAAGCTGTGCACTCCAGACAGGAGGCCACCAGCCCATGTGACAGCCCATCAAGATGGTGACACTGGGAGTTTGCAGTGAGATGGCAGAGCCAGATCACCCACAGTGAAGGCCACCAGTGGAAAAGCCCCTGCCCATTCTCAAAGCAACTTCCCAATAACTTCTCAGTGCCCCATCTTAAATACAGGAACAGCACAGGATCACCAGAGATTTGCAGAAAGCCTCTAACATCACAGAGGAGACCAAAACAAAACAGGACCTTAGGGAAACCAAGGCAGGAAACCAAGGAGGAAGATGATAATGAACATTAGAAGACTGACAGTAACATCCTTGGAGAAATGACATTCCACTCTTGAAAGAACAGGGTAGTATTAAAGCACATATACATGAAAAACAAAACAAACAAAAAAGCTATTGAAATTAAAAATGTGATAGAAATGAAAACCTAAATTTAAAAAGTTGGAAGGTGAAATTGAGGAAATCTCTTTAAAAACAAAAAAGATGAAAGAGAGAAGAGGACATTTAGCAGAAGAGTTCAAATTCAGCATTAGAAGACTTGAAGCTCCTAACAGAACAGAAAACAAAGGGAACTAAAAGCATTAATTCAGGAAAGTTTCTCAAACTGAAGCTCATGAATTTCTAGACTTAAGGGGTCCACCCACTGAGTGTCCAGCAAAATGGTAGAAAAAGAAACACCATACTAAGGTCACATCATAAATTTCAAAACAGGTGAGGAGAATACTAATAGTTCCAGAAAGGCGGAAAAAACATACGAAGTTTGTGGAATCCGGAATAACATTAATCTTTTGACCAGAAACACCAATAGCTAAAACACAATAAAAGCAGTGCCTCAAAATCTTAAGTGAAAAACCATTTCCAATCTAGAATTCTGTATCCAGGCAACCTATCAATTAATTATTAGGCTAAAGACCTTTTCGAACACGGGAGTTAACAGAAAATTTGTCTTACATGCACCTTTTCTCAGCTTCTGGAGGACAGGATCCACCCAAATACTGGAGTAAATCAAAAGGGAAGTCGGGGATCCAAAAAACAAGGTAGGACGAGGGAAGAAGAAATCTAGCTAACATGGTGTGGGGGGCAGAAGCGCCGTCCAGGAAACAACAGGGTCAGGGCTGAAACTATCTCAGCATGGTGAGGAAAAACCCAGGATAACAGCTCAGGTCTGGGGGACAAACAGCCTGTACAGGAGCAGACTGAAGGCTGAAGATGCCTCCAATATGGTAATAGTTGAGAAAGTACATGTTGTGTTCTTTGAGGGAATTTGCACTAATGCAGAGCACTGGAAATAATTAGTGACAGTCTATAGAACACTAACAACAACAAAAGTGGCAAAAGAGAATGTAATTGTAATACACTACACAGCTCAGCTCTGAACAGTGCTTATGCAGTCCTAATGAAGTAAGGCAGAATACTTACAGAACCAAAAATTGTGATTTATCCTGGGAAGAAAGGGCAAGTGTAGATCCAGTTCTCATACAAAAGAAAAACAAAACTAGTGTGCAATATCTGCAAGACCATGAAGTTTGAAGGTCCCCAACTTGTGCCCCCCAACAAAAACAATTTGGTGCCCATCTAACCACAAAAATGCCTTTGTGAGAGGTTTGGGATCCAGATGGGGGGTTTTCAAACGCCACTGGAGCCCAAGATTGAGGAAGGCTCTTTGAGAAGACAGGCCCGTGCCCCAGTGGCAGACTTTCAAGACCTTGTTCCCAGCTACTGACGGAAAGCAGCCCTGTCCCCAGGTGAACTCAACTCTAGCCCCACGTGGCTGCCATCCTGCCACTAGCCACCTCTGCCCAGGGACTGGCAGGAGCCATGCTTATCCATGCCCCCAGTAACAGGCCTGCCAATTGGACCTGACTGTGGACCATGAAGCAGCACTGTAACCTGGCTCCACTCCCACTTAACCTTGATCCCAGAAGCAAATCCAAGTGTTATTTATATTAGCATAGGAAATTTGTTAAAATGAGGTATTAAAACGGAGAATGATCAAAGTATACCCTCATCAATGAGCCTGACTCCCTGAGGCATTTCATCCTTTTAGTACATTACATTCACATATGGAACCCTATGAATTCTTTGCAACCCCTCCATAAATAAATGTAACATGACTGATCCACTAGAATAGTGTGGTTATCTCGAGCTGGTTATCTGTAAGTACTGACAAATTTGCAGAAATCTACCGATATCCTTGACTAAAAATAATCTACATAGAATGGAAAAGGTGAATGATCAACATATGAATTAAATCCACAACACTGCCTTCCTTAATTTCTCTCCCTAAACCAAATGAAATATGCAGCTAAAATACCAAAATCTACATAGTATCATGTAGAACAAAACAGACTAAATACCTTTCCTCAAATATTTCCCCTAAAAGAACCTTACTTGTGTATTTGGCACAGCATGCGTCTCCAATTCTTGGTCTATAGGGTGGTCGACTTTTTGGAGCATTGCAGTATTCTAATAATTCAGCTGTCAACATGCACAGCTTTTCCTGATTTTCTAAAATATATAAAAGCAATCTTTCGTGAAGAAAATTTCCAGTGCTACCATTAACAGTATACAAAAGAATGGCAAGTTAATCAATCCAAAAACCCTTTGTGTATTAAAATATACATATTTAAAATATATACATGTATATAAAATATACATTATACTTGAAAATAAATATACCCACTATTGGTTGCCATTTGCAGAAGGGATGCAATCAATACTGGGAGGGGGTAGGGAGGAAGCCTCCGGTGGATCAACTGCTTAATCAAGGTGGTTATACTGGTTTGTTCACTCTGTGAAAACTTATTAAGCTGTATTTTTACAATTGTTTAGTGTACTTTTCAGTGAGTGTTATACTTAATAAAATTATCCTTAATAGCATTTCCAATTCATCATACAACATGTTGTCAGGATCAAATAACCCTAAGCTTCTGCTTTTTAGTACACAAAGATCCTTTTGTAGTATTAGAGATAAATTTAAGAGCAGTTATTGGCATTACCATAGTTCTAACTTTGAAAATTTGAAACAAAAGTTTCATTTTTTCAGCTTTCAAAGTGCCTGCAAATTATACTAAAAAGACAGCACTCAACTTGCACTAACTCATCTTCAGATACTACAAGGATAAAGTCATACACATTTAAGAGATTCCTTAATTGCAACTTCCATGAAACAACAAAAGGAAAATTAAAAATAAATTTTTATATGCTACTTTTCTTCAAGATTCGTTCTACTGTGAAACAGTTTTCTACATCTCTAAGGTGTAGTAAAGCTATGATTATGAATGGATTACAAAGTCTTTTGATATATCTAAAGCAGTAAATATGATTCAGTATAGATGTGTTTTTTAAACAAGAAATTATACAGTAATTAAGGACACTTTTGTTATAAAAAGCCGTAGACCAGGCTACTGGGCAGGTAGGTGCTGACTGTAGTAGGGCTTCCCTTCATGTTCCCGCTAGTGTTTCATAACTAAATTTGCCTTAAGTGTTATGATCAGTTCTTCCTTAAAACAGTGAGCCTCTTCTCCCCTTCATTCCCAAACGAATTCAAGACCAGCACTTTCGTTTTACAGTTTAAAAGATGAGCATAAATATGTCTCAAATTTTGATTTCTTACCTGGCATCCCTTTTGGTAGAGCATAAAACAAGTTTGGGCTTATGATTTCTAATACATTTGCTTGTATGGTTTTATTCACTGGCAATTCTATCGTCTTCCATTGCTCAGCTGAAGAGGTAGCTGGAAACATACAAAACACAGGTCTCACACGGAATAAAAAAAAATTTACTGTTGTTTTCCTCAGTAACATATTTAATTCAATCATTTGTTCATCAATTGATTATCAACATTTCCAAATCCCCAAAACAAAAATCTGTATTTTTTCACAAAACAATCTATTCTATTTGAGGGATTTTGTGAGCAGTACAAAAAAGTTCAGTCTACAATGAAATCCTTGAACTATTACCCTCCTGTAGTATATTTCTGTATATTTCCATCTCTGTCAAATATTTAATATAATTCTTAAAATTTACTCATGCTTCTAAGTGAGATATCTCTGTATATGTTTATCTGATAAATACATTGAAATGTTTTTTCAATAATTTAATAATAATACAATTAATATTAGCCTACTAATCTATGTCTGTAAAGCGTATCTCTACAGGAAAATTGTCATTTATGATGGAAAAATTTTCATAGTCTCTGAGAGCAAAGAATAACACATTTAAACAAATAAATGGTTTTAAAATGTTACCTTGAAGTCCCTGTACATGAACTTGAAGCTCATGTTTATTAACAAGTCTGTCATTTGGTAAATCTTTAGGTGGTGAAGCAGATTTTAAAACCAGATGTTCATCAATCAGAACATCACTAATTATTTTGGGATAACGAGTGGAGAGATCGGTGAGTTCAACTCCTATCCCATTTTCAGTGACTTCAACCACTCTGGCTTGCAATTTTATCCCAGCAACACACATATGGAATCTTGTTGTGGCTTCTTCAGACCAATGTTTATTGCTAGACTGTATATCTGGAAAATAAGGACAGCAGTAAAAAGAATCCTATGAACAAGTTTCATTTTTGCTTTAGTAGTATCCAGGACCAGGTCTTTGCCAAGTTTACTTTCAGGTCAGCAATCCTGAGCATCTTCAATATTCAATTATATACCTACATCCTGCATGCCTGACTTAGAGATAATGCATTTGCTAATACACTCCAGGGTTTCAGGAGGCTCAGGATCTTTCCTTACATTCTCTGCTAACATATCTTTACCAGGCATTTACCAATAGAAAAAGGAGTACTGTTTTAGAATCCACCATCATGTTCTGTTATGTATAAAATCATGAGTTAACCATTATGCTGCTTTGTGGATAGTTTTCTAATAACTTCAAAATGTTTTTCATTATGTAAGCAAAAATTATTTTTCTTGGATAATTTTGGCTTATACCCTTGTTTTCTTAGCAGCGATTTTCAAACTTCAACATGTATCTCAATCACCTAGAGGCCTTGTTAAAACACAGACTGTGGGGCCCTACCCAGAGTCTAATTTTGGTAGGTCTGGGTCTGGGGTGGGGGCTGAGAATCTGCAGTTATTAACAAGTTCCCATGTTGATGTTGCTGGTTTGGGGGTCATAATTTAAGCAGCACTGGAATAAAATATGGTAATTAAGACCAATAATCTGGGCTGGGCACAGTGGCTCATGCCTGTAATCCCAGCACTTTGGGAGGTGGAGGCAGGCGGATCACCTGAGGTCAGGATTTCAAGACCAGCCTGACCAACATGGAGAAACCCCATCTCTACTAAAAATACAAAAAATTAGTCGGGCATGGTGGCACATGCCTGTAGTCCCAGCTACTTAGGAGGCTGATGAGGTAGGAGAATTGCTTGAACCTGGGAGGCAGAGGTTGCAGTGAGCCGAGATTGCGCCATTGCACTCCAGCCTGGGCAACAAGAGTGAAATCCCATCTCAAAAAAAAAAAAAAAAAAAAAAAATTAAAAAAAGAACAATAATCTGAAACATATTATAAAATAAATAGAAACAGAAAGAAGAAATAAAGCAGAAGAAATAAATCCATCTATGCTGCCTGACTTTACCACTGTTCACATTTTGGAATCTAACCATCCATAATTTTTATGTGCAGATGTCCAAAATACACATGCACACATACACACATTCTCTTACATATTCTATTATAAAGTTTTTATAATAACCGCTACTATAGGTACAATGCCAAGCACTGTTAAGTGCTTTATATTTTTCTCTTAACAACTCTTTGAGGAAGGTAGGAATAATTTCCAGATGAGGAAACAGAAGCACAGGAAGTTTAAATAATTTGCCTAAACGTCTCATAGACAGCAAGCAGCAGTTGGCTCTGACGTCTACTGTCTTCATCACAACACTCTTTTATAACCTGTTTTCTTCACTTAAATCATGAACAATTCTTCGTATCAATAACACATATTTAACATCATCTTAATGACTGTGCAATAGACAGCTAAACATGCAGAACTCTGAGTGCCAGACCCTGTCCTAAACCTTCATTTAATCCTCCCAACAACCCTACGAAATAAGTACTATCATTGTCCATTTTATGGATCATTTACCCAATCCACTATTATTGACTATTTACGTTATTCTGCCATTATTAACAGCGGTGTGATAATTATTTTTGTAACCTA
The DNA here is from genome assembly GCF_028878055.3 of Symphalangus syndactylus. Lineage (NCBI taxonomy): Eukaryota > Metazoa > Chordata > Mammalia > Primates > Hylobatidae > Symphalangus > Symphalangus syndactylus. Next base: position 24,240,926 of record NC_072424.2, read on the forward strand.
TTCTGTGCAATTCCTGGATTTCTCTGGGATAAATTACTAAGAGCAAAATTACTAAGTCAGAAGGTATGAACACTGGAGGTTCTTAAGGAATCCTGCCAATGCCTTCCAGAAGATCGTGCAGTTTTTACTCTCATGGTCAGTAAAGCAGCCGCTTCCCTACTCTGACAACACTGGATGTTTTGGTCAATATTGTAAATACATTTCTAAGTTTTATAATATGAAGCAGGATCTTCTAACTCACACAAAATGTTAACATTGTAGATATTAACACTTAGATTATATGCCCCAAGTATTAGCAAGTTGAGAAAGTTTCTTATTGTATACCATACCTGCTAACTGGCACCGTATTCCCTGAAAGGGAAGGTTTAAAAATGTTGATGGTATCATTCGGAGTTCATCTGCAGTAACTTCTTCGATGTTTCCATAATCCACAAAATGTACTTTAACATGTCCATTTGGTAAGATTTCCTTGATTAAAGCACGATACCAATTACCATCACCTAGGTTTAACACACAGTTTGTGACATGGAACATTTCCTTTCTATTGACACTTGAACTACTTATCTTGAAAAAAGCCACCCTTTGTCTAAAAGTAGGTAATAAATTTGCTTACTTTCCCAAATCATGCCTTTCATTTTTCAAAGTTCGAAAATCTCTAGAATGAATTCTCAAAATCTATTTTTAGACTATCTCCAAAATGTATAGTGCCATACTTTTACATTTGATATGAATTAAAGATTTCATTCATAACCTATCCAATAAACAGAATGTGAAGGTGAAGATAAGACTTGAATATACCTGTCAGTTTTGGAGATGTATAATACTCTTAGCACTAATGGCTCAGATGATTTTACTTGTTATGTGGTAAAATAATGTAAGTAGTAAATAGTAAAAAAATTATTGTAATGAAGATGTCTCAAATACTGTTTCAAAATACTGTAAATACTTATAGTAAGCAGAAGAAACAATGAACCTGCTGTGAACAGCTCTTCCATGAACTAACTTATTTTAATATTACCAGAAATTCTGGAAAGAAAAGCATTAAAATAATGTTTAATAAAGTTTAGGCAAGAAAGCATCACTTGGAGGTTCCTTGTTACAAAGAGAAGGAAAAACACATGACATCGTAAGCATTCATTTAGTCTTGGCCATGAAAAATGTTTGCTTAAGCATTAAGAAAATATGTACTAAAAATAAGGGTTGAATGTTAAGAAATATAAGGTTCTAAAAGTCAAGATTACATCAATTGCAACTTACCTGCAAAAAAAGCACAACAAGGTTGTCCTATCTCTGCCTTGAAACCAATAGGTAACTTCTGCTGGCAATGTTCTGCTAATGACTTGTTCAAATCATTGAGTTTCTTTAAAGCTGAAAATAAAATACACATAGGATTAAAAAATTAAGAACATATTAAAAAATACACAACATAGATTTTCCTTTAAAGTCAGAAAATGTGATTTTTATGATCAAGACAGGTGCCTCCCTAAACTACTATTAAGTCTACCCAATGCTTTTCTTTATTAAAAAACTACTGGGCAAATAAGTTGTTATTTAGTTAATACTTTCAATAAACCCAACATCAACGATTTACTGGGCAAAAAGAAACAATTAGAGCATGATTATCAGTACACTAAAGCATGAACTTTGCAGGGAGATAGGAAAACAGCATACAAGCCCATACAGAAGCTACATAAAAGCTGTCCTGAAAGTGACTATAATCACTAAATGGATGGCACAGGTAACGTATAAGAAGTCAGAGCTCATGAGCTCTGCATGCTGAGGGTTTCATAAAGAAATTCAAAGTACATCACATTTGAAGGAGAGGGTATTTCCAGAAGGAAGACATGGCTCTCAGACAAAGGACAGGATTATGAAATTAGGCAACCAAAAGTGGGCAGCAGGCTAGAGAAGCACAGAAGTGGAGAAGTGGCCACTGGAGAGAGACATTGGAGCTGTCTCCGCAAAATGCAGACCATGGAGAGCTTCTGAATGCAGAAGGGATCTAAACCACTTAGTAGGAGTAAAAGAAAAGCAAATGCCTTTTAAGAATGTGACAAAGGCTCATTTACTAAAATGGAAAATAAGTTCTTATGTTTCAGAAGTTTCGCCTTTCAGATTAGCCTAAATAAAGTTTAAGGACACACAATAGATAATGATACACTCTGTTGCTGGGGGATTGTTTGGCTGGCCTCTGAAGAACACTAGCTCTCAAAAGCACAAACACACATATTCCTTTGACCTAATACTCTCATTACAATTTTAGCAACTTGTCCCAGGGATCTAGTCCTAAAGTAAAAATCATAGTACAAGGATTTGTTTTAGTAATAAAAGCTTGGAAACCACTAATCCTGTATTTATCCACACTTAGTAGTGTGTATTTATCCACACTTAGGTTAAATCTCACAACTATGGGGCCAGATAGGACCTTAGTTATCTAGTTTAATGTACTTATTTAACAAAGAAAAACCAAGATTTGGAAAAGTTAAGATCAATGATGCTCACCAGAATGGCTCAAACAAAAAACAAAACACACAATGTTTGTGAGGATGTGGAGCAACTAGATGTTAACTTAGGTTAATTAAATTAGGATAAACCCACACAGTGGAATACCATGTAGCCATGAAAAAGAATAGACACTAAACAGCAATGTGGTATCACAGAGTGGCTCCTGAACAGAAAAAGGACACTAGTGGAAAATCCAGCAAAAACCAAATAAAGTTTGGGGTTCAGTTCATAGTAATATACCACTGTTGGTCTCTTTGTTGGAACAAATGTGCCACGATCACATGCTAACTACAGGAGAAGCTGGGTGAGGCGTATATAGGAACTCTATGTACCATCTTTGTGACTTTCTGTATACCTAAAATTATTCCGAAATAAAAACTGTTATTTAAAAAGAGACTGGAGAAAACAGTATGGTGAACTGATAGCCAAAATGTAGTGGAAGAAAAAACGCAAAAATTACTTACCATTTTATACTATTTATAGATATAGAAAAGGATTATATATACTCATACAAGCATATGTATAGAGTATCTCTGAAAAAAATATTTGGAAAATTGAGAAGAGGAACCAGAAAATTTACTTTCCACTATATATACTTTTGTAACTTTTGAAACATGTTTTCATGTTTCCTTCTTCATCTTTAGAAGTTTTATGTTTGTATAATCACCTTTAAAAATAAAAAAGAACTTCAAAATTGTAAATTTTATCCTATATGGAATGGTGGCCTACCAACCAGATGATTCTGAATGAAGAAATGACAAATCTCACAACTATGGGGTCAGACAGGGCCTTAGTTATCTTGTTTAATGTCCTTATTTGACAAAGAAAAACCAATATTTGGAAAAGTTAAGATCAATGATGCTCATCAGAATGGCTCAAATGAAAAAGAAAACACACAATGTTTGTGAGGATGTGGAGCAACTAGATGTTTCTTAATCACTTCAGAAACTGGCCTTTGTAGATGGGGAAGCTGCAAATTTACACACCCTTTATGACCTAATAATTTCATTCCTAGGTATGGACTCCATGAAAATGCCTGCACATGTGCACCAGATATGCTGTAATGTTCACAGCAACACTAATTTACAGCCCAAGCAAAACAGGCCAAGTGTCCAATGGTAGACAGAAACTGCAATACAATTCATAGAACACTATGCAGCAAGGAAAAACCAGATACAGATACATGTAACATACAATGGAACACTATGCAGCAAAGAAAAACAAAGTACAGATACACGTAACAATCTCACAGTGGAGGGGGCAGCAGCAAGGCTCAGAAGCTCGCATAGTGTGTAATTCCATTTCTAGAAAGTTCAAAACCAGAAAGAACTTATCTATGCTATTAGAAAGCAGGATGTTTACTTTTGAAAGAGAGAGGTGGCGGCTTGGGTGCAGTGGCTCATGCCTATAATCCCAGCACTTTTGGGAGGCTGAGGCAGGTGGATTCACAAGGTCAGAAGATCGAGACCATCTTGGCTAACACGGTGAAACCCCATCTTTATTAGAAATACAAAAAAAAAAAAAATTAGCTGCGCGTGGTGGCACGCAGCTATAGTCCCAGCTACTCTGGAGGCTGAGGCAGGAGAGCTGCTTGAACCTGGGAGGTGGAGGTTGCAGTGAGCCTAGATCGCGCCACTGCACTCAGGCCTGGGCAACAGAGCAAGACTATCTCAATAAAAAAAAAAAAAAAAAAAAGAAGAGGTAATGATGGGAGGGGATAGGAAGGAGACTTCTGGGATACTGGTAATGTTTTATTGCTTGACTTAGAGGCTGGTTATACAAGTGTGTGGAGTTTGTGATAATTCATTATGTTGTACTCCTACATACACATGTATCTATATGTTACACTAATACTTCAACACAAGTTAAATTTGTTTTTTGTTTGTTTGTTTGTTTTCCAGAGACACGGTCTAGCTCTGCTACCCAGGCTGGAGTGCACTGGTATGATCAAGCCTCACTGCATCCTTGAGTTCTTGGCCTCGTCATCCTCTTGCCTCAGCCTCCCAAAGTGTTGGGATCATAGGAGTGAGCCACTATACCAGGCCGAATTAATTTCTGTAAATGAATTTAGGAGATACTCTATGAAATGTAAACTGGTTTAAATATAAAGAGGCATTGTTGAAAATAGAAATAATGGCTTAAAAGAGAATAAAAGCTAACTAAGTATAACCAAATCTTTCTTGGAAATACAAATACCCATTTGGCTCTTCTTGGAAAGAGGTACTTTTATCACTTAGTAACAAACTCATGTGAAGTTATTATCTATGCCAATGTATTTGTAAAAAGAAACAAATGACAAGAATCAACTTACCATCCTCTTTAAGCGCATGGCAATAAAATTCTCCAGGACTATATATCACACAGACCACAACATCTACTGTTTGGTCAACAGCAAGTTCAACCCATGTCCACTCCAATAGATTTACTTTTCCTTCCACACCCAAGGGAACTGTGAAAATAATTAAACATTAAGTGGACATAGTGGTGGAGGGATGTAGCGAGGTTGGGGTGGCTGAGGAATCCACTTTTGAAGAACTGAATTTCCACTGACTTTTTAAGTGTCTTTATAGGAATATTAACCTTAAAGTCAGTCTTACAATAAATTATTATCTAAGTAAATTTCAAATTTACATTTCTGATCATCAGCTGCTGGCAACCTATAAAACTCCCCATAAAATCTTATTTTTCAACCATTCTTACAAGTATTTAGATGAATGCTTGATTTAAAAAGATGAAAGGCATTCAACATAAATTATTTTTATAAGTACAAGAAACTATTTATTTATAGAACCATCTGAACTCCAGAACAGGCATTATCCAGTAAACATTTGACTTACCACTGGTTTCTTTCATGTCACTGGGTTTATCTGTCACCATACTCTGTTCTCCCACGGCAAAGCCTGCATCTACGAGAACTTTGCTAACACTGACATCAGGTGTCTCGGATTTATCAATAAGCTCCACCAGGGAACTGTTTTCCAACTTGTCCACCACTTTCACTGTGATTATTCTGTTCTGTACCAGTTTTTTCATGAGACAAATAGCTTCTGGAGTCCAAATTCCTAATGATGGCTTTACTCCTAACAAAGAATTTTGAATCAATGTTACAATTATTCTTAAAGCATTTAGAAATTTAGCTCCTAATTTCCCCAAGTTAAACTTGAGAAACCTATGGCAAACACTGGAACGGAAACGTGTCACTTAAGAAGAACATAAAAATGAACGCATAATTAACATAGAAAAAGCCTGCTGGTGTGCAGTGGCTCATTCCAGCACTCTGGGAGGCCGAGGCAGATTTGAGACCAGCCTGGGCAACATGGCCAGACTCACATCTCTACCAAGAAAAAAAGAAAAAGAAAAAGCTTGTAAAAAGCTTCTATAATATGTAAAACAAAAACCACGTAATTCCACTGATAAACAATGTCCAGAAACACAAATCTACAGAGCCAGAAAGTAGATTAGTTATTACCTGGGCAGCAAGGACTAACCATAAATGGGCATGAGAGACCATACCGGGGTGATGGAAATGTTCTAAATCAGATTATGGTGATGTCTGTACAACTCAGTAAGTTTACTGAAAATTACTGAATTGTATAGTTAACACCTAAAGTGAACATTATGGTAGGTAGGAAAATTATAGCCCAATAAAATTAAGAAAGCCATAAACAAAAGTATAAAACAATCTCTGAAGATGTACTGGTCCCTTATATTAACATATGAAACATTGGTGGCACTTACAACTCAACACTGAAAGGGCACTTACAAATCAGCAATCCAACAGTTATGCTTCAGTCAGTTTATGAAATGCAAGGGCCAAGTAACTTACAAAAAAATGTTTAGCCTCACTGGTAATGAGGCGAATTGAAATGATTTCACCTTTAGCTCATCAAAATTGGCCGGGATGAAATAATATAGAAGCATCCCTTTGATGCACCAATGTGTACAAGAATGGACTCTCTCATACTTTTTCGTTGGGCATGTAAACTAGGTCAACCCTTTCTGGAAGAAAATGTACAATATGTATCACAAACATGAAAAGAAGGAGACTCACTGACCCGTTCCACCTGTGGGAATGTAGCCTAAGGAAGTATTTTGGGATGTAACTACATTTTGCAACAGGGCCTAAGGAAAAGATCTTGGATATGCTGCAAATGTAATACCTTTCTGAGATAGGATAATCTTTCTAAATTATGGCACGTTTGAATGAAGCCAACTAACTGACATGGAAAGAAATCTCTGATTTCTTTGGGATAAATGACATATATAGTAACTTTTAAGCATCTGATCATGATGTTGTTTTGAGAAGCAGCTTTTCCCTATTTCATGTATCTTTTCATGTTTCTTCATTTTTAGAATTTTTAAAGAATATGGAGGCTATAAAAATTTCATACCTGCTAGTACACACTTTATAGCTTGCATTGGCAATTCCAACAACTTTGGGATTATGGGACAAAGTCTCATCAAACTAAGGATTTCAAAGTTTCCATAATCTACATATCCAACCAGTACAGATTCTTCAGAAGCGTAAGCCAAAACAGAGGCACGGTACCACTGATCATCCTCTGAAAAAGGGAGAGACTCAATCTCAAATGATTTTTCCACTGTAGATGTAAACAAAAACCTTTCCTCCTCAACTTAGAGATGGTCATTTATAGATTTTTCTTTAATAGATATCAAGCTTATAGAACAATATGTTTGCTAATTTTGCTTATCAGAAGCCTTCAACTCCTAAAATGTAATATTAATAGCTTACTACAGTAATTACGTTTTACGCTGTAATCATTAGTTTACATGCCTTGTCTCTCCAGTAGAGTTAGCTCATTAGGATAGAGAACATATCCTGATGATGTGAATCACAAGGTCTCAATCAATACATGAAGCATTCAATAGCAAGACTAGTTTTAAAACACCTGGCAAGCATGAGTCAACCAGACTCCACTAACCAAGTGATGAATTTACTGAAGGATTACTGCGTCTCCCCTTCCATGAGGCCACTGGGCCTCTCTTGGGCAGAGAGTAACAGAACCCGGTTATCGCAAGGCAGAACTTGTACCGTCCAAAAGCTGCACCATGACAGCTCCACACTTCCAGGCCCTCTTGCTATTTCAATAAAACCGGTGAAGATATGAATCCGGAGAGGTTCCACATCCACCTATTAGCTTAAACCGAATTATCTTTACCAGTCCCCCAAACCAAAAGGCTGACAAAATAACCAAAAATACCTCCTTTTTATCTCCACCTCCTTGACACACACAGGTGCTCTGCCCTTACCCAGGTCAGACCACACTCCTTTCAACCAATTTAATTTGATCTATTTAAAAACATGATTGGTTCACTCTAATATTCAAGCTTTAAATCCAGCCATCAGTGCAAACCAAAGACTCTGTTTCAATGGTTTTTACTCAATTGTAAGTAAAAAAATAAATAAAAATAAATTTTAAAAATCAGTAATACTCTGTCCTTACCTGAGAACTGAGCACAACATATATCACCAATGGCTGGATAAAAATCAGAGCGTGGAGGCAACTGACCACAGTACTTGCTAAGGGATGCCTGAAGTTCAGCAAGCTTTCCTGCAGATAAAGATCACATCTTAAAGAAATACATATCTATACATTATTTCTACATATCAAGTCTCGAAGTATTTTAGCTTCACAGAGCAAGTCAAGAAAGCTGACTTACGGCCACTTTGCAGTTGTTGACAAAAGAAGTCTTCTGGTGTTTGAATGTGGGCAACCACACCACAAAACTCATCACCTACATTCAAAGTTAACACTTTCGGGATTAGGTCACTTTTGTCTACGACAATGTTGTTTTCAGTTGTCATTTTTCCAACATCTTCAGGATCACCTTATCAGAAGAAAACAGAAAAATAAGCCATTCTGTTTTCATCCACAGTAAAAAAAAAAAATTATCCATGCTTTAATCATTTTAAAAAGAATATGACTATGACTGCAAGGTTCCTGGAAGATGGCAGTCTGAGAGGTCATGGTGTTTCTTCTTCCCAATAATAAATGTTTATAATAAGGGCAGTTTTCAATGTCACCAAAAGCTAGACTGGTCCAAGAAAGAAAATCAGCCACTTATAAAAGACAAGTTCAGATCTAATTAAAACACTCTATAATACACTCTTTATAGTCCCTAAAAGAGTTCAAGAAAATGTAATTTGGAATACGTATCATCTCATTATACTCAAGTAGAAACACATCAGATTAGATTAGGACCTACTCACTGTAAAGTGAAAATGATAAACCCCATAGGGAACAATTTATTAGGATAAAATAATTAGAAATTTAAAATGCATTCAACAGTTCAAAAAAGATACAAGCAACATTAGTCACAAGTCAAGAGAAAAATAATTAGGGCTAACCTAAGAGTTTAAGAAGGAAAGGCTTCAAAAGCACAATGGAAAATAACTCAGAAGACAAAACTCACAGAAATGAAAAAAGTACATGGTTTATAAAATTCCAACTATTCATATATTTTTAGCATTGAGACTTAGAGACATTACGGCAACTTATCAGAATCCTGGAAGACAAAAACTACTACTGCTTTAAGGAACTAAAGGATAAGATATCATTCACATAAAACTAAGGCTGACTTCATTGTTTTAAACACAGAAATATGAGAAAATAATTATCTAGATTATAGACCATTAAAGGAAATGGTTCAGAGTCAAACCTATAGGTTGACTCTGAAGACCAAGGGGAGACTGGGATAGACCACAGAATTTGGAGGGAATTTGCTATCTAGGAATGACCTCTCAGAATGTATTACAATGGATTGTTGAAGTTATGTTAGAAATCCCATTGAAATGGATAATTGGCTCAAAACAGTAGCCAAAGTAAATTTAATGATCTAAAGTGTAAAAGTTAAGAGATAGGCTCAAATTAAAAACCATTTCTTAAAATGTTTCCAAAAGAAATCACAACATAAGGAAGAAGGCAAGAGAAAAACTTAATAGCATGCAAAATGAACCATTGTCCTGTTGTTTCACAGCACAGGATGCATAATGGTGGAAAGAGCACTAAACTGGAGTAAGGGGGCTGAGATTCTGGTTCTCTGTCTCCAGGCTTAAGGTAACCCACTGGACCAGTCAGCTTCTGTTTCTTCACGTGTACATAGGTGGAGTGGGAGATCTGGGTAGTTCCATTCAGCTGCATGGGTCCATCATAAGATCCTCCATGAGTTATTGTTTAAGAGGTCCTGCTATGTTGCCCAGGCTGGAGTGTGGTGGCTATTAACAGGTACAATCATGGCATACTGGGGCCTCAAACTCCTGGTCTCCAAGCCCTCCTCCCACCTCAGCCCCCTGAGTAGCTGGGACTAGAGAAGCGAGCCACTGTGCCAGCTTTTAAAAATTATATCTGGCCAGGCGTGGCTCATGCTTGTGATCCCAGCACTTTGGGAGGCCGAGGCAGGCAGTTCACGAGGTCAGGAGATGGAGACCATCCTTGCCAACATGGTGAAGGCAAAAAAATCAGCTGGGCATGGTGGCACGCACCTCCCACCTACTAGTCCCAGCTACTCGGGAGGCTGAAGCAGGAGAATCACTTGAACCCAGGAGGCGGAGGTTGCAGGGAGCTGAGATCGCAGCACTGCACTCTAGCCTGGTGACAGAGCGAGACTCCGCCTCAAAAAAAAAAAAAAAAATTGCATCTTAAACATCTAATGTATGTCAGATGCCATACTAAGCAATGGGGAGAAGTAGTTAAGTAAAAGGCCACAGTCTTTGCATCTAGATATTCTAAATCTTGTAGAAGACAGAAGATGTTCAATCAGGAGCTGCAGTGTCATAAATATCACAAGAGGGTGCACAATCATAATGCCAGGCTGAGTGCAGCTGGGCTTAGGAACACAGGAGGAGGAGAGGGGACAAAAGCATGGTGATGTCACTAGCTCGGTATGCTGACATTAGAGACCAAGTTGTAAAGGCTTAAAGCCAGGCTAGGTCAAGGGGCAGGACAGGAGGACTGATTTAATTGTGTGACAGAGGCACAGCTAAATTTTGAAGAAGGCAGTTTAAAGGGAACTCTTAATATCCCATATCTCATCTTTTCTGACTTCCAAATCTGATTCTCCCATACCCACCAACATTACTTGAATCCAACAAGCTGAATCCAGAGGTGTCTCAAGCCTCCATTCTCTATGTTGGCTTCAGAATCATGTCCAAACCCCTTAACACAGCTCCTGCGACCTTTAATGATCTGCTCTAGCTTACCTCCCCATCCTATACTTCTTCACCAGTGGTCAAATCTAGCCCTACTTATTTTTCAGTTTCTCAGGCCCGATCATGCTTTTTCCCATCTCTAGACCTTAACACATGTTCCTTTTCTTGCAACATACTCCCCACCGGCAGCACCTGGTTATTTCCTGCTGTGTACCATCACTTCCAGATGGCTTCATTGCAAGTCTTAGGTACCCTCCCACCTGTCTCCGTTGCACCCTGCACTTTCTCTATCACACCTAATTTCTCTATCCCATATAATTTCTTCTGCTTGTCTGTACTGGCCTTAGCCTTCATGAAGGCACCTTCACAGTGCCTTAGTGAAGAAGATATTGCTCAGTGGTTTTCTTGTTCCTTCCACTGGATACCTTCATAGCATGAATTTACCTTCATAGCATGATATAACTGATGACTCCCCCTCCTGGAAGCATGTACCCTCTGCTGCTCTGGCAAGGTTTTTCCCATTCTGTTCCCACTTTTCCCATTATAGCTCCTCACTCCATGTTGCAGGCCCCAGCTTCTTCTTCCTCATTCTTCCTCACTCTATTGCACCAGAACTTACGGTTTCAACCATGACTACCACTAGACCTCTAACTGGTTTCCTCCTCCAAATGACAAAGAACTGAAAGCTTTTCATCAGAGCTGTCCCACCAAGATATGTGTTCTCAGGCATATCACATAGGCAAATACTCTAAGAATACAGATAGGGAGATAAACTATGACATTGGAAAATGTTTCAATTGTCCATGAATGATGAGGATTCCTGAGCTAAGAAAATGGTGGTAGGGAAGGAAATAAAAAAGACATACACAAGGGATACTTGGAAAGAAGAATCAAAGACTTGGCAACCAATTAGGGCAAAGGATGGGAGGTAAGAAGGTAGATTTAAGGATGATTCAAGTGTGCTTATGTGACCGGATGTGTCCAACCATGGCACTGTCAATCTAGCAATCACCTCTGGATGAATGAGTAAGAGGCAATGAATTATACCTACTCCTAAAGCAATCGGTATAGGAGCAAAGTAAAGGATCAAAAACATAATACAAAACACAGGTGACTAGGCAATGAGGAAATAAAATACTGAAAGTGAAATTTCTTGGTTCTCGTTTATCTAAATAAACTACAAACACAAGTTTTTACAGAAGTAAAAAATCGTCAGAAACACTGTCCTACTGGAACAGAATTTTACAGCCCTATTAATTACTGGCGGAATACCCAAGAAGGAAGAAAAACAAACTAAGAAATGTGAGCTAAAAAGCCTTAACTTTGCAGGGCGCAGTGACTCACGCCTGTAATCCCAGCACTTAGGGAGGCTGAAGCGGGTAAATCACTCTCAGGTCAGGAGTTCAAGACCAGCTTGGCCAACATGGTGAAACCCTGTCTCTACTAAAAATACAAAAAATTAGCTGGGTGTGCTGGCGGGCGCCTGTAATCCCAGCTCTTCCAGCAGCTGAGGTAGGAGAATCACTTGAACCAGGGAGGCAGAGGTTACAGGGAGCCAACACCATGCCATTGCACTCCAGCTTGGACAACAGGAGTGAAACTCCATCTAAAAAAAAAAAAAAAAAAAAAAAAAAAAAAAAAAAAAAAAAAAAAAAAAAAAAAAGCCCTAACTCTAAAGTGTTATGATATTTAACACTTCATATCTGATGATTACCATGTTAAGGATTCATGTGGAAAATGGACAGAGGAGGAGAACAGGCAGGAAGATTGAGATTAGAAATGATATACTACTAAATATAAAATAGCATATTTAAATCGCTCATAGAATGTTTATCATTAACAAGTCTTAACAGTGCTAAAGTTGTGCCTTTGTTTAGTAGGTAGATGGTCTTCAATAACTGAAGTCGCTATACCACTCAATATCAATCTATACTCACTTCGATCTGCATTTTCCTTCTTAGAATCTTGTCCATTGGGTTTCAAGCCATATCCCATTTCTATAAGCACATGGTCTAAAAGTTTTCCTAAAAAGTGATTAAGAAAATATGCCTCCATTGAGAAACTATACAAAGAATTATGGGAAAAGCATAAAGAAGAAACAAGTCAATCATACAACCCACGTTCATAGCTATTAATAGGCTGGTATATGTTTTGCCAGTTCAGTTCCTATGGGTAAGCTATGGTAATGCCCAGTTTAAAAAACTCAGGCAAAATTACCATAGTCACTTGACAGAATTTTTTCTCTGAAATATAATTTTTAAAATTTTTGTGGGTACATAGTAGGTGTACATATTTATAGGTTACATGAGATGTTTTGAAACAGGCATGCCATGTGAAATAAACACACCACAGAGAAGGAGGTAACCATCCCCTCAAGCATCCTTTGAGTTACAAATCATCCAATTACAGTCTAAGTTACTTTAAAACGTACAATTATTATTGACTACAGTCACCCTATTGTGCTATCGAATAGTAGGTCTTATTCAGTTTTTTTTTTTTTTTCCTATTTTTGGACACTTTTTATTGTTAGTGTTTTTTTTACAACATAACATAAAAATATTGTAAATGTAGTACCATTGTTCAGCGTTCGGTGGCATTAATTACATTCACAATGTTGTACAAATATAACTATTGTCAGTTTCTAAGTCTTTTTCGTCTCTCCAGCTTGAATTCTACACCCATTACGCAATAATTCCCCATTCCTTCTTCCCTGACTTCCTGGTTAACTCTGATCTGCTATTTCTATCAGTTTGCTTATTTTAGATATTTCATATCACTGGGATGATATAATATTTGTCCTTTTGTGTCTGGCTTCTTTCACTTAGCATAGTGTTTTCAAGGCTCATCCGTGCTATAGCATGTATCAGAATTTCATTCTTTTATGGTAGAATATTATTTTGTTTACGTATAGACCACCTTTGCTTTATGCATTCATCCCTTGATGGACACTTGGGTTGTTTCCACCTTTTGGGTATTGTGAATAATGCTGCTATGAATATTGGTGTACAGGTATCTGTTGAGTTCCTATTTTCAATTCTTTTGAGTCTTCTCCTAAAAGTGGAATTTCTGGGTCATATGATAATTCTTTTTTTTTTTTTTTATTATACTTTAGGGTTTTGGGGTACATGTGCACAATGTGCAGGTTACATATGTATCCATGTGCCATGTTGATTTCCTGCACCCATCAACTCGTCATTTAGCATTAGGTGTATCTCCTAACGCTGTCCCTCCCCCCTCCCCCCACCCCACAACAGTCCCCGGAGTGTGATGTTCCCCTTCCTGTGTCCATGAGTTCTCATTGTTCAATTCCCACCTATGAGTGAGAACATGCGGTGTTTCGTTTTTTGTCCTTGCGATAGTTTACTGAGAATGATGTTTTCCAGTTTCATCCATGTCCCTACAAAGGACATGAACTCATCATTTTTATGGCTGCATAGTATTCCATGGTGTATATGTGCCACATTTTCTTAATCCAGTCTACTGTTGTTGGACATTTGGGTTGGTTCCAACTCTTTGCTATTGTGAATAGTGCCGCAATAAACATACGTGTGCATGTGTCTTTATAGCAGCATGATTTATAGTCCTTTGGGTATATACCCAGTAATGGGATGGCTGGGTCAAATGGTATTTCTAGTTCAAGATCCCTGAGGAATCACCACACTGACTTCCACAATGGTTGAACTAGTTTACAGTCCCACCAACAGTGTAAAAGTGTTCCTATTTCTCCACATCCTCTCCAGCACTTGTTGTTTCCTGATTTTTTAATGATGGCCATTCTAACTGGTGTGAGATGGTATCTCACTGTGGTTTTGATTTGCATTTCTCTGATGGCCAGTGATGAGGAGCATTTCTTCATGTGTTTTTTGGCTGCATAAATGTCTTCTTTTGAGAAGTGTCTGTTCATGTCCTTTGCCCACTTTTTGATGGGGTTGTTTGTTTTTTTCTTGTAAATTTGTTTGAGTTCATTGTAGATTCTGGATGTTAGCCCTTTGTCAGATGAGTAGGTTGCAAAAATTTTCTCCCATTGTGTAGGTTGCCTGTTCACTCTGATGGTAGTTTCTTTTGCTGTGCAGAAGCTCTTTAGTTTAATAAGATCCCATTTGTCAATTTTGGCTTTTGTTGCCATTGCCTTTGGTGTTTGACATGAAGTCCTTGCCCACGCCTATGTCCTGAATGGTATTGCCTAGGTTTTCTTGTAGGATTTTAATGGTTTTAGGTCTAACATATAAGTCTTTAATCCATCTTGAATTAATTTTTGTATAAGGTGTAAGGAAGGGATCCAGTTGCAGCTTTCTACATATGGCTAGCCAGTTTTCCCAGCACCATTTATTAAATAGGGAATCCTTTCCCCATTTCTCGTTTTTGTCAGGTTTGTCAAAGATCAGATAGTTGTGGATATGCGGCATCATTTCTGAGGGCTCTGTTCTGTTCCATTGATCTATGTCTCTGTTGTGGTACCAGTACCATGCTGTTTTGGTTACTGTAGCCTTGTAGTATAGTTTAAAGTCAGGTAGTGTGCTGCCTCCAGCTTTGTTCTTTTGGCTTAGGATTGACTTGGCGATGCGGGCTCTTTTTTGGTTCCATATGAACTTTAAAGTAGTTTTTTCCAATTCTGTAAAGAAAGTCATTGGTAGCTTGATGGGGATGGCATTGAATCTATAAATTACCTTGGGCAGTATGGCCATTTTCACGATATTGAGTCTTCCAACCCATGAGCATGGAATGTTCTTCCATTTGTTTGTATCCTCTTTTATTTCACTGAGCAGTGGTTTGTAGTTCTCCTTGAAGAGGTCCTTCACATCCCTTGTAAGTTGGATTCCTAGGTATTTGATTCTCCTTGAAGCAATTGTGAATGGGAGTTCACTCATGATTTGGCTCTCTGTTTGTCTGTTATTGGTGTACAAGAATGCTTGTGATTTTTGTACATTAATTTTGTATCCTGAGACTTTGCTGAAGTTGCTAATCAGCTTAAGGAGATTTTGGGCTGAGACAATGGGGTTTTCTAGATATACAATCATGTTATCTGCAAACAGGGACAATTTGACTTCCTCTTTTCCTAATTGAATACCCTTTATTTCCTTCTCCTGCCTGATTGCTCTGGCCAGAACTTCCAGCACTATGTTGAATAGGAGTGGTGAGAGAGGGCATCCCTGTCTTGTGCCAGTTTTCAGAGGGAATGCTTCCAGTTTTTGCCCATTCAGTATGATATTGGCTGTGGGTTTGTTGTAGATAGCTCTTATTATTTTGAGATACATCCCATCAATACCTAATTTATTGAGTTTTTAGCATGAAGGGTTGTTGAATTTTGTCAAAGGCCTTTTCTGCATCTATTGAGATAATCATGTGGTTTTTGTCTTTGGTTCTGTTTATATGCTGGATTACATTTATTGATTTGCGTATGTTGAACCAGCCTTGCATCCCAGGGATGAAGCCCACTTGATTATGGTGGATAAGTTTTTTGATGTGCTGCTGGATTCGGTTTGCCAGTATTTTATTGAGGATTTTTGCATCAATGTTCATCAAGGATATTGGTCTGAAATTCTCTTTTTTGGTTATGTCTCTGCCAGGCTTTGGTATCAGGACGATGCTGGTTTCGTAAAATGTGTTAGGGAGGATTCCCTCTTTTTCTATCGATTGGAATAGTTTCAGAAGGAATGGTACCAGTTCCTCCTTGTACCTCTGGTAGAATTCAGCTGTGAATCCATCAGGTCCTGGACTCTTTTTGGTTGGTAAGCTATTGATTATTGCCACAATTTCAGAACCTGTTATTGGTCTATTCAGAGATTCAACTTCTTCCTGGTTTAGTCTTGGGAGGGTGTATTTGTCGAGGAATTTATCCATTTCTTCTAGATTTTCTAGTTTATTTGCATAGAGGTGTTTGTAGTATTCTCTGATGGTAGATTGTATTTCTGTGGGATCGGTGGTGATATCCCCTTTTTCGTTTTTTATTGCATCTATTTGATTCTTCTCTCTTTTCTTCTTTATTAGTCTTGCTAGCGGTCTATCAATTTTGATCTTTTCAAAAAACCAGCTCCTGGATTCATTAATTTTTTGAAGGGTTTTTTGTGTCTCTATTTCCTTCAGTTCTGCTCTGATTTTAGTTATTTCTAGCCTTCTGCTAGCTTTTGAATGTGTTTGCTCTTGCTTTTCTAG
This sequence comes from Symphalangus syndactylus, assembly GCF_028878055.3. Taxonomy (NCBI): domain Eukaryota; kingdom Metazoa; phylum Chordata; class Mammalia; order Primates; family Hylobatidae; genus Symphalangus; species Symphalangus syndactylus. Next base: position 24,257,754 of record NC_072424.2, read on the forward strand.
TTCTTTTAATTATGATGTTAGGGTGTCAATTTTGGATCTTTCCTGCTTTCTCTTGTGGGCATTTAGTGCTATAAATTTCCCTCTACACACTGCTTTGAACGTGTCCCAGAGATTCTGGTATGTTGTGTCTTTGTTCTCGTTGGTTTCAAAGAACATCTTTATTTCTGCCTTCATTTCATTATGTACCCAATAGTCATTCAGGAGCAGGTTGTTCAGTTTCCATGTAGTTGAGAGGTTTTGAGTGAGTTTCTTAATCCTGAGTTCTAGTTTGATTGCACTGTGGTCTGAGAGACAGTTTGCTATAATTTCTGTTCTGTTACATTTGCTGAGGAGAGCTTTACTTCCAACTATGTGGTCAATTTTGGAATAGGTGTGGTGTGGTGCTGAAAAAAATGTATATTCTGTTGACTTGGGGTGCAGAGTTCTGTAGATGTCTATTAGGTCCACTTTATGTAGAGCTGAGTTCAATTCCTGGATATCCTTGTTAACTTTCTGTCTCGTTGATCTGTCTAATGTTGACAGTGGGGTGTTAAAATCTCCCATTATTATTGTGTGGGAGTTTATGTCCGTTTGTAGGTCACTGAGGACTTGCTTTATGAATCTGGGTGCTCCTGTGTTGGGTGCATATATATTTAGGATAGTTAGCTCTTCTTGTTGAATTGATCCCTTTACCATTATGTAATGGCCTTCTTTGTCTCTTTTGATCTTTGTTGGTTTAAAGTCTATTTTATCAGAGACTAGGATTGCAACCCCTGCCTTTTTTTGTTTTCCAGTTGCTTGATAGATCTTCCTCCATCCCTTTATTTTGAGTCTATGTGTGTCTCTGCACATGAGATGGGTTTCCTGAATACAGCACACTGATGGGTCCTGACTCCTTATCCAGTTTGCCAGTCTGTGTCTTTTGATTGGAGCATTTAGCCCATTTACATTTAACGTTAATATTGTTATGTGTGAATCTGATCCTGTCATTATGATGTTAGTTGGTTATTTTGCTCGTTAGTTGCTATAGTTTCTTCCTAGCCTTGATGGTCTTTACAATTTGGCGTGTTTTTGCAGTGGCTGGTACCTGTTGTTCCTTTCCATGTTTAGTGCTTCCTTCAGGAGCTCTTTTAGGGCAGGCCTGGTGGTGACAAAATCACTCAGCATTTGCTTGTCTGTAAAGTATTTTATTTCTCCTTCACTTATGAAGCTTAGTTTGGCGGGATAGGAAATTCTGGGTTGAAAATTCTTTTCTTTGAGGGGTGGAGCCAAGATGGCTGAATAGGAACAGCTCCGGTCTCCAGCTCCCAGCCCCAGCGACACAGAAGACGGGTGATTTCTGCATTTCTGCTTGAGGTACCGGTTTCATCTCACTAGGGAGTGCCTAACAGTGGGTTCAGGACAGTCGGTGAAGCGCACTGTGCGCGAGCCAAAGCAGGGCGAGGCATTGCCTCACTCGGGAAGCGCAAGGGGTCAGGGAGTTCCCTTTCCTAGTCAAAGAAAGGGGCAACAGACGGCACCTGGAATATCGGGTCAGTCCCGTGCTAATACTGCGCTTTTCCAATGGGCCTGGAAAACGGCACACTAGGAGATTGTGTCCCGCACCTGGCTCGGAGGGTCCTATGCCCACAGAGTCTTGCTGATTGCTAGCACAGCAGTCTGAGATCACGCTGCAAGGCGGCAACGAGGCTGGGGGAGGGGCGCCCGCCATTGCCCAGGCTTGCTTAGGTAAACAAAGCAGCCAGGAAGCTCGAACTGGGTGGAGCCCACCACAGCTCAAGGAGGCCTGCCTGCCTCTGTAGGCTCCACCTCTGGGGGCAGGGCACAGACAACCAAAAACTCAGTGAGAACCTCCACAGCCTTAAATGTCCCTGTCTGACTGACAGCTTTGAAGAGAGTAGTGGTTCTCCCAGCACGCAGCTGGAGATCTGAGAACCTACAGACTGCCTCCTAAAGTGGGTCCCTCACCCCTGAGCAGCCTAACTGGGAGGCACCCCCCAGTAGGGACAGACTGACACCTCATTCAACCGGGTACTCCTCTGAGACAAAACTTTCAGAGGAACTATCAGATAGCTGAATTTGTGGTCTCACGAAAATCCGCTGTTCTGCAGCCACCGGTGCTGACACCCAGCCAAACAGGGTCTGGAGTGGACCTCTAGTAAACTCCAACAGACCTGCAGCTGAGGGTCTTGTCTGGTAGAAGGAAAATTAACAAACAGAAAGGACATCCACACCAAAAACCCATCTGTACATCACCATCATCGAAGACAAAAAGTAGACAAAACCACAAAGATGGGGAAAAAACAGACCAAAAAAACTGGAAACTCTAAAAAACAGAGCACCTCTCCTCCTCCAAAGGAACGCAGTTCCTCACCAGCAACGGAACAAAGCTGGATGGAGGATGACTTTGATGAGTTGAGAGAAGAAGGCTTCAGACGATCAAACTACTCTGAGCTACGGGAGGAAATTCAAAACAATAGCAAAGAAGTTAAAAACTTTGAAAAAAAATTAGAAGAATGGGTAACTAGAATAACCAATGGAGAGAAGGGCTTAAAGGAGCTGATGGAGCTGAAAGCCAAGTTTCGAGAACTACGCGAAGAATGCAGAAGCCTCAGTAGCAGATGCGATCAACTGGAAGAAAGGGTATCGCTGATAGAAGATGAAATGAATGAAATGAAGAGAGAAGGGAAGTTTAGAGAAAAAAGAATAAAAAGAAATGAACAAAGCCTCCAAGAAATTTGGGACTATGTGAAAAGACCAAACCTACGTCTGATTGGTGTACCTGAAAATGATGGGGAGAATGGAACCAAGTTGGAAAACACTCTGCAAGATATTATCCAGGAGAACTTCCCCAATCTAGCAAGGCAGGCCAGCATTCAGATTCAGGAAATACAGAGAACGCCACAAAGATACTCCTCAAGAAGGGCAACTCCAAGACACATAATTGTCAGATTCACCAAAGTTGAAATGAAGGAAAAAATGTTAAGGGCAGCCAGAGAGAAAGGTCGGGTTACCCACAAAGGGAAGCCCATCAGACTAACAGCTGATCTCTCAGCAGAAACTCTACAAGCCAGAAGAGAGTGGGGGCCGATATTCAACATTCTTAAAGAAAAGAATTTTCAACCCAGAATTTCCTATCCCACCAAACTAAGCTTCATAAGTGAAGGAGAAATAAAATACTTTACAGACAAGCAAACGCTGAGTGATTTTGTCACCACCAGGCCTGCCCTAAAAGAGCTCCTGAAGGAAGCACTAAACATGGAAAGGAACAACCGGTACCAGCCCCTGCAAAAACATGCCAAATTGTAAAGACCATCGAGGCTAGGAAGAAACTATAGCAACTAACGAGCAAAATAACCAACTAACATCATAATGACAGGATCAGATTCACACATAACAATATTCACGTTAAATGTAAATGGGCTAAATGCTCCAATCAAAAGACATAGACTGGCAAACTGGATAAGGAGTTAGGACCCATCAGTGTGCTGTATTCAGGAAACCCATCTCACGTGCAGAGACACACATAGACTCAAAATAAAGGGATGGAGGAAGATCTAGACACACATAGACTCAAAATAAAGAGATGGAGGAAGATCTATCAAGCAACTGGAAAACAAAAAAAGGCAGGGGTTGCAATCCTAGTCTCTGATAAAATAGACTTTAAACCAACAAAGATCAAAAGAGACAAAGAAGGCCATTACATAATGGTAAAGGGATCAATTCAACAAGAAGAGCTAACTATCCTAAATATATATGCACCCAACACAGGAGCATCCAGATTCATAAAGCAAGTCCTCAGTGACCTACAAAGGGACTTAAACTCCCACACAATAATAATGGGAGATTTTAACACCCCACTGTCAGCATTAGACAGATCAACGAGACAGAAAGTTAACAAGGATATCCAGGAATTGAACTCAGCTCTACATAAAGTGGACCTCATAGACATCTACAGAACTCTCCACACCAAATCAACAGAATATACATTTTTTTCAGCACCACACCACACCTATTCCAAAATCGACCACATAGTTGGAAGTAAAGCTCTTCTCAGCAAATGTAAAAGAACAGAGATTATAACAAACTGTCTCTCAGACCACAGTGCAATCAAACTAGAACTCAGGATTAAGAAACTCACTCAAAACCGCTCAACTACATGGAAACTGAACAACCTGCTCCTGAATGACTATTGGGTACATAATGAAATGAAGGCAGAAATAAAGATGTTCTTTGAAACCAACGAGAACAAAGACACAACATACCAGAATCTCTGGGACACGTTCAAAGCAGTGTGTAGAGGGAAATTTATAGCACTAAATGCCCACAAGAGAAAGCAGGAAAGATCCAAAATTGACACCCTAACATTACAATTAAAAGAACTAGAAAAGCAAGAGCAAACACATTCAAAAGCTAGCAGAAGGCTAGAAATAACTAAAATCAGAGCAGAACTGAAGGAAATAGAGACACAAAAAACCCTTCAAAAAATTAATGAATCCAGGAGCTGGTTTTTTGAAAAGATCAACAAAATTGATGGACTGCTAGCAAGACTAATAAAGAAGAAAAGAGAGAAGAATCAAATAGATGCAATAAAAAACGAAAAAGGGGATATCACCACCGATCCCACAGAAATACAATCTACCATCAGAGAATACTACAAACACCTCTATGCAAATAAACTAGAAAATCTAGAAGAAATGGATAAATTCCTCGACAAATACACCCTCCCAAGACTAAACCAGGAAGAAGTTGAATCTCTGAATAGACCAATAACAGGTTCTGAAATTGTGGCAATAATCAATAGCTTACCAACCAAAAAGAGTCCAGGACCTGATGGATTCACAGCTGAATTCTACCAGAGGTACAAGGAGGAACTGGTACCATTCCTTCTGAAACTATTCCAATCGATAGAAAAAGAGGGAATCCTCCCTAACACATTTTACGAAGCCAGCATCGTCCTGATACCAAAACCTGGCAGAGACATAACCAAAAAAGAGAATTTCAGACCAATATCCTTGATGAACATTGATGCAAAAATCCTCAATAAAATACTGGCAAACCGAATCCAGCAGCACATCAAAAAGCTTATCCACCATGATCAAGTGGGCTTCATCCCTGGGATGCAAGGCTGGTTCAACATACGCAAATCAATAAATGTAATCCAGCATATAAACAGAACCAAAGACAAAAACCACATGATTATCTCAATAGATGCAGAAAAGGCCTTTGACAAAATTCAACAACCCTTCATGCTAAAAACTCTCAATAAATTAGGTATTGATGGGACGTATCTCAAAATAATAAGAGCTATCTACAACAAACCCACAGCCAATATCATACTGAATGGGCAAAAACTGGAAGCATTCCCTCTGAAAACTGGCACAAGACAGGGATGCCCTCTCTCACCACTCCTATTCAACATAGTGCTGGAAGTTCTGGCCAGAGCAATCAGGCAGGAGAAGGAAATAAAGGGTATTCAATTAGGAAAAGAGGAAGTCAAATTGTCCCTGTTTGCAGATGACATGATTGTATATCTAGAAAACCCCATTGTCTCAGCCCAAAATCTCCTTAAGCTGATTAGCAACTTCAGCAAAGTCTCAGGATACAAAATTAATGTACAAAAATCACAAGCATTCTTGTACACCAATAACAGACAAACAGAGAGCCAAATCATGAGTGAACTCCCATTCACAATTGCTTCAAAGAGAATAAAATACCTAGGAATCCAACTTACAAGGGATGTGAAGGACCTCTTCAAGGAGAACTACAAACCACTGCTCAATGAAATAAAAGAGGATACAAACAAATGGAAGAACATTCCATGCTCATGGGTTGGAAGAATCAATATCGTGAAAATGGCCATACTGCCCAAGGTAATTTATAGATTCAATGCCATCCCCATCAAGCTACCAATGACTTTCTTCACAGAATTGGAAAAAACTACTTTAAAGTTCATATGGAACCAAAAAAGAGCCCGCATCGCCAAGTCAATCCTAAGCCAAAAGAACAAAGCTGGAGGCAGCACACTACCTGACTTTAAACTATACTACAAGGCTACAGTAACCAAAACAGCATGGTACTGGTACCACAACAGAGACATAGATCAATGGAACAGAACAGAGCCCTCAGAAATGATGCCGCATAGCTACAACTATCTGATCTTTGACAAACCTGACAAAAACAAGAAATGGGGAAAGGATTCCCTATTTAATAAATGGTGCTGGGAAAACTGGCTAGCCATATGTAGAAAGCTGCAACTGGATCCCTTCCTTACACCTTATACAAAAATTAATTCAAGATGGATTAAAGACTTATATGTTAGACCTAAAACCATTAAAATCCTACAAGAAAACCTAGGCAATACCATTCAGGACATAGGCGTGGGCAAGGACTTCATGTCTAAAACACCAAAAGCAATGGCAACAAAAGCCAAAATCGACAAATGGGATCTCATTAAACTAAAGAGCTTCTGCACAGCAAAAGAAACTATCATCAGAGTTAACAGGCAACCTACACAATGGGAGAAAATTTTTGCAACCTACTCATCTGACAAAGGGCTAATATCCAGAATCTACAATGAACTCAAACAAATTTACAAGAAAAAAACAAACAACCCCATCAAAAAGTGGGCAGAGGACATGAACAGACACTTCTCAAAAGAAGACATTTATGCAGCCAAAAAACACATGAAGAAATGCTCCTCATCACTGGCCATCAGAGAAATGCAAATCAAAACCACAGTGAGATACCATCTCACACCAGTTAGAATGGCCATCATTAAAAAATCAGGAAACAACAGGTGCTGGAGAGGATGTGGAGAAATAGGAACACTTTTACACTGTTGGTGGGACTGTAAACTAGTTCAACCATTGTGGAAGTCAGTGTGGCGATTCCTCAGGGATCTAGAACTAGAAATACCATTTGACCCAGCCATCCCATTACTGGGTATATACCCAAAGGACTATAAATCATGCTGCTATAAAGACACATGCACACGTATGTTTATTGCGGCACTATTCACAATAGCAAAGAGTTGGAACCAACCCAAATGTCCAACAACGATAGACTGGATTAAGAAAATGTGGCACATATACACCATGGAATACTATGCAGCCATAAAAAATGATGAGTTCGTGTCCTTTGTAGGGAAATGGATGAAACTGGAAAACATCATTTCAGTAAACTATCGCAAGGACAAAAAACCAAACACCGCATGTTCTCACTCATAGGTGGGAATTGAACAATGAGAACTCATGGACACAGGAAGGGGAACATCACGCTCCGGGGACTGTTGTGGGGTGGGGGGAGGGGGGAGGGACAGCATTAGGAGATACACCTAATGCTAAATGACGAGTTAGGAGGGTGGAGCCAAGATGGCCGAATAGGAACAGCTCCGGTCTCCAGCTCCCAGCCCCAGCGACACAGAAGACGGGTGATTTCTGCATTTCTGCTTGAGGTACCGGTTTCATCTCACTAGGGAGTGCCTAACAGTGGGTTCAGGACAGTCGGTGAAGCGCACTGTGCGCGAGCCAAAGCAGGGCGAGGCATTGCCTCACTCGGGAAGCGCAAGGGGTCAGGGAGTTCCCTTTCCTAGTCAAAGAAAGGGGAAACAGATGGCACCTGGAATATCGGGTCAGTCCCGTCCTAATACTGCGCTTTTCCAATGGGCCTGGAAAACGGCACACTAGGAGATTGTGTCCCGCACCTGGCTCGGAGGGTCCTATGCCCACAGAGTCTTGCTGATTGCTAGCACAGCAGTCTGAGATCACGCTGCAAGGGGGCAATGAGGCTGGGGGAGGGGCGCCCGCCATTGCCCAGGCTTGCTTAGGTAAACAAAGCAGCCAGGAAGCTCGAACTGGGTGGAGCCCACCACAGCTCAAGGAGGCCCGCCTGCCTCTGTAGGCTCCACCTCTGGGGGCAGGGCACAGACAACCAAAAACTCAGTGAGAACCTCCACAGCCTTATATGTCCCTGTCTGACTGACAGCTTTGAAGAGAGTAGTGGTTCTCCCAGCACGCAGCTGGAGATCTGAGAACGGACAGACTGCCTCCTAAAGTGGGTCCCTCACCCCTGAGCAGCCTAACTGGGAGGCACCCCCCCAGTGGGACAGACTGACACCTCATTCAACCGGGTACTCCTCTGAGACAAAACTTTCAGAGGAACTATCAGACAGCTGAATTTGTGGTCTCACGAAAATCCGCTGTTCTGCAGCCACCGGTGCTGACACCCAGCCAAACAGGGTCTGGAGTGGACCTCTAGTAAACTCCAACAGACCTGCAGCTGAGGGTCTTGTCTGGTAGAAGGAAAATTAACAAACAGAAAGGACATCCACACCAAAAACCCATCTGTACATCACCATCATCGAAGACAAAAAGTAGACAAAACCACAAAGATGGGGAAAAAACAGACCAAAAAAACTGGAAACTCTAAAAAACAGAGCACCTCTCCTCCTCCAAAGGAACGCAGTTCCTCACCAGCAACGGAACAAAGCTGGATGGAGGATGACTTTGATGAGTTGAGAGAAGAAGGCTTCAGACGATCAAACTACTCTGAGCTACGAGAGGAAATTCAAAACAATAGCAAAGAAGTTAAAAACTTTGAAAAAAAATTAGAAGAATGGATAACTAGAATAACCAATGGAGAGAAGGGCTTAAAGGAGATGATGGAGCTGAAAGCCAAGTTTCGAGAACTACGCGAAGAATGCAGAAGCCTCAGTAGCAGATGCGATCAACTGGAAGAAAGGGTATCGCTGATAGAAGATGAAATGAATGAAATGAAGAGAGAAGGGAAGTTTAGAGAAAAAAGAATAAAAAGAAATGAACAAAGCCTCCAAGAAATTTGGGACTATGTGAAAAGACCAAACCTACGTCTGATTGGTGTACCTGAAAATGATGGGGAGAATGGAACCAAGTTGGAAAACACTCTGCAAGATATTATCCAGGAGAACTTCCCCAATCTAGCAAGGCAGGCCAGCATTCAGATTCAGGAAACACAGAGAACGCCACAAAGATACTCCTCGAGAAGGGCAACTCCAAGACACATAATTGTCAGATTCACCAAAGTTGAAATGAAGGAAAAAATGTTTAGGGCAGCCAGAGAGAAAGGTCGGGTTACCCACAAAGGGAAGCCCATCAGACTAACAGCTGATCTCTCAGCAGAAACTCTACAAGCCAGAAGAGAGTGGGGGCCGATATTCAACATTCTTAAAGAAAAGAATTTTCAACCCAGAATTTCCTATCCCGCCAAACTAAGCTTCATAAGTGAAGGAGAAATAAAATACTTTACAGACAAGCAAACGCTGAGTGATTTTGTCACCACCAGGCCTGCCCTAAAAGAGCTCCTGAAGGAAGCACTAAACATGGAAAGGAACAACCGCTACCAGCCCCTGCAAAAACATGCCAAATTGTAAAGACCATCGAGGCTAGGAAGAAACTATAGCAACTAACGAGCAAAATAACCAACTAACATCATAATGACAGGATCAGATTCACACATAACAATATTCACGTTAAATGTAAATGGGCTAAATGCTCCAATCAAAAGACACAGACTGGCAAACTGGATAAGGAGTCAGGACCCATCAGTGTGCTGTATTCAGGAAACCCATCTCACGTGCAGAGACACACATAGACTCAAAATAAAGGGATGGAGGAAGATCTATCAAGCAACTGGAAAACAAAAAAAGGCAGGGATTGCAATCCTAGTCTCTGATAAAATAGACTTTAAACCAACAAAGATCAAAAGAGACAAAGAAGGCCATTACATAATGGTAAAGGGATCAATTCAACAAGAAGAGCTAACTATCCTAAATATATATGCACCCAACACAGGAGCACCCAGATTCATAAAGCAAGTCCTCAGTGACCTACAAAGGGACTTAAACTCCCACACAATAATAATGGGAGATTTTAACACCCAACTGTCAGCATTAGACAGATCAACGAGACAGAAAGTTAACAAGGATATCCAGGAATTGAACTCAGCTCTACATAAAGTGGACCTAATAGACATCTACAGAACTCTCCACCCCAAATCAACAGAATATACATTTTTTTCAGCACCACACCACACCTATTCCAAAATTGACCACATAGTTGGAAGTAAAGCTCTTCTCAGCAAATGTAAAAGAACAGAGATTATAACAAACTGTCTCTCAGACCACAGTGCAATCAAACTAGAACTCAGGATTAAGAAACTCAGTCAAAACCGCTCAACTACATGGAAACTCAACAACCTGCTCCTGAATGACTATTGGGTACATAATGAAATGAAGGCAGAAATAAAGATGTTCTTTGAAACCAATGAGAACAAAGACACAACATACCAGAATCTCTGGGACACGTTCAAAGCAGTGTGTAGAGGGAAATTTATAGCACTAAATGCCCACAAGAGAAAGCAGGAAAGATCCAAAATTGACACCCTAACATCACAATTAAAAGAACTAGAAAAGCAAGAGCAAACACATTCAAAAGCTAGCAGAAGGCTAGAAATAACTAAAATCAGAGCAGAACTGGAGGAAATAGAGACACAAAAAACCCTTCAAAAAATTAATGAATCTAGGAGCTGGTTTTTTGAAAAGATCAACAAAATTGATGGACTGCTAGCAAGACTAATAAAGAAGAAAAGAGAGAAGAATCAAATAGATGCAATAAAAAACGAAAAAGGGGATATCACCACCGATCCCACAGAAATACAATCTACCATCAGAGAATACTACAAACACCTCTATGCAAATAAACTAGAAAATCTGGAAGAAATGGATAAATTCCTCGACAAATACACCCTCCCAAGACTAAACCAGGAAGAAGTTGAATCTCTGAATAGACCAATAACAGGTTCTGAAATTGTGGCAATAATCAATAGCTTACCAACCAAAAAGAGTCCAGGACCTGATGGATTCACAGCTGAATTCTACCAGAGGTACAAGGAGGAACTGGTACCATTCCTTCTGAAACTATTCCAATCGATAGAAAAAGAGGGAATCCTCCCTAACACATTTTACGAAGCCAGCATCGTCCTGATACCAAAACCTGGCAGAGACATAACCAAAAAAGAGAATTTCAGACCAATATCCTTGATGAACATTGATGCAAAAATCCTCAATAAAATACTGGCAAACCGAATCCAGCAGCACATCAAAAAGCTTATCCACCATAATCAAGTGGGCTTCATCCCTGGGATGCAAGGCTGGTTCAACATACGCAAATCAATAAATGTAATCCAGCATATAAACAGAACCAAAGACAAAAACCACATGATTATCTCAATAGATGCAGAAAAGGCCTTTGACAAAATTCAACAACCCTTCATGCTAAAAACTCTCAATAAATTAGGTATTGATGGGACGTATCTCAAAATAATAAGAGCTATCTACAACAAACCCACAGCCAATATCATACTGAATGGGCAAAAACTGGAAGCATTCCCTCTGAAAACTGGCACAAGACAGGGATGCCCTCTCTCACCGCTACTATTCAACATAGTGCTGGAAGTTCTGGCCAGAGCAATCAGGCAGGAGAAGGAAATAAAGGGTATTCAATTAGGAAAAGAGGAAGTCAAATTGTCCCTGTTTGCAGATGACATGATTGTATATCTAGAAAACCCCATTGTCTCAGCCCAAAATCTCCTTAAGCTGATTAGCAACTTCAGCAAAGTCTCAGGATACAAAATTAATGTACAAAAATCACAAGCATTCTTGTACACCAATAACAGACAAACAGAGAGCCAAATCATGAGTGAACTCCCATTCACAATTGCTTCAAAGAGAATAAAATACCTAGGAATCCAACTTACCAGGGATGTGAAGGACCTCTTCAAGGAGAACTACAAACCACTGCTCAATGAAATAAAAGAGGATACAAACAAATGGAAGAACATTCCATGCTCATGGGTTGGAAGAATCAATATCGTGAAAATGGCCATACTGCCCAAGGTAATTTATAGATTCAATGCCATCCCCATCAAGCTACCAATGACTTTCTTCACAGAATTGGAAAAAACTACTTTAAAGTTCATATGGAACCAAAAAAGAGCCCGCATCGCCAAGTCAATCCTAAGCCAAAAGAACAAAGCTGGAGGCATCACGCTACCTGACTTTAAACTATACTACAAGGCTACAGTAACCAAAACAGCATGGTACTGGTACCACAACAGAGACATAGATCAATGGAACAGAACAGAGCCCTCAGAAATGATGCCACATAGCTACAACTATCTGATCTTTGACAAACCTGACAAAAACAAGAAATGGGGAAAGGATTCCCTATTTAATAAATGGTGCTGGGAAAACTGGCTAGCCATATGTAGAAAGCTGCAACTGGATCCCTTCCTTACACCTTATACAAAAATTAATTCAAGATGGATTAAAGACTTATATGTTAGACCTAAAACCATTAAAATCCTACAAGAAAACCTAGGCAATACCATTCAGGACATAGGCGTGGGCAAGGACTTCATGTCTAAAACACCAAAAGCAATGGCAACAAAAGCCAAAATCGACAAATGGGATCTCATTAAACTAAAGAGCTTCTGCACAGCAAAAGAAACTATCATCAGAGTTAACAGGCAACCTACACAATGGGAGAAAATTTTTGCAACCTACTCATCTGACAAAGGGCTAATATCCAGAATCTACAATGAACTCAAACAAATTTACAAGAAAAAAACAAACAACCCCATCAAAAAGTGGGCAGAGGACATGAACAGACACTTCTCAAAAGAAGACATTTATGCAGCCAAAAAACACATGAAGAAATGTTCCTCATCACTGGCCATCAGAGAAATGCAAATCAAAACCACAGTGAGATACCATCTCACACCAGTTAGAATGGCCATCATTAAAAAATCAGGAAACAACAGGTGCTGGAGAGGATGTGGAGAAATAGGAACACTTTTACACTGTTGGTGGGACTGTAAACTAGTTCAACCATTGTGGAAGTCAGTGTGGCGATTCCTCAGGGATCTAGAACTAGAAATACCATTTGACCCAGCCATCCCATTACTGGGTATATACCCAAAGGACTATAAATCATGCTGCTATAAAGACACATGCACACGTATGTTTATTGCGGCACTATTCACAATAGCAAAGAGTTGGAACCAACCCAAATGTCCAACAACGATAGACTGGATTAAGAAAATGTGGCACATATACACCATGGAATACTATGCAGCCATAAAAAATGATGAGTTCGTGTCCTTTGTAGGGACATGGATGAAACTGGAAAACATCATTTCAGTAAACTATCGCAAGGACAAAAAACCAAACACCGCATGTTCTCACTCATAGGTGGGAATTGAACAATGAGAACTCATGGACACAGGAAGGGGAACATCACGCTCCGGGGACTGTTGTGGGGTGGGGGGAGAGGGGAGGGACAGCATTAGGAGATACACCTAATGCTAAATGACGAGTTAATGGGTGCAGGAAATCAACATGGCACATGGATACATATGTAGCAAACCTGCACATTGTGCACATGTACCCTAAAACCCTAAAGTATAATAAAAAAAAAAAAAAAAAAAAAGAAAATTAATAGAGGCCACAGACTGAGAGAGAAGATTTGCAAAACTACATTTCATAAAAGACTTCTATTCAGAATATATAAAGCACTCTAACAACGCAATAATAAGACCACATTTTAAAATCACAAAAGATTTGAATGGATACTTCCCCGAAGATGACATACACATGGCAGAAAAGCACATTTTAAAATGCTCAAAATCATTAGTCATTAGGGAAATGCAAACTTAAAACACAATGAAAGACACCACTATGAAATTATTGAAATGGCTAAAATCAAACAGACTGACACTACCAAGTGTTGACAAGGAAGCAGAGAAACTGGAAACCGCACACATTGTTGGTGAGAATAAAATGCCATGGTCTGTTTAGAAAACAGTTTAGCAGCTGAGCAAAATGTTTCCATATGACTCAGCAATTTCACCTTGAGCAATTTCACTCTGAGTAATCTACTAAAGAGAAATGAAAATATGTCCACAAGAAAATTGTTCATACTAGCATTATTTGTAATAGCTGGACGCTGAAAACCATCCAAACTGCTATGAATTAGTGAAAGGATTAACCAAATCTTGTATTCATACAATGGAATAAATAAAAAGGAACAAACTACTGATAACATTCAACAACAAGGCTAGACCTCAAAACACCTGTGCCACTTGAAAGTAGCCAGAGAGTAATGGCTATGTATTATATAATTTCATTTATAGAAAATGACTAGAAAAGGGAAACTATATAACAGAAAAAAAGATTGATGGATGCATGAAACTGGGTAGACTGCAAAAATCCACACAGGAACTTTCAGGATGATGAAAATGTTTTAAAACTGGATAATGGTAATGATTGCATAACTGTGTGAATTTACCTACACTTGTATAACTTCTATCCACTTACAGTGAGTGCATTTCATGATATTTAAATCATTCCTCAATAAAAGTTCTTAAAAACAAAACAAAACAAAAAAAAAAAAAAAAAATGACGAGTTAATGGGTGCAGGAAATCAACATGGCACATGGATACATATGTAACAAACCTGCACATTGTGCACATGTACCCTAAAACCCTAAAGTATAATAAAAAAAAATAAATAAAAAAAAAAAAAAAGAAAATTCTTTTCTTTAAGAATGTTGAATATCGGCCCCCACTCTCTTCTGGCTTGTAGAGTTTCTGCTGAGAGATCAGCTGTTAGTCTGATGGGCTTCCCTTTGTGGGTAACCCGACCTTTCTCTCTGGCTGCCCTGAACATTTTTTCCTTCATTTCAACTTTGGTGAATCTGACAATTATGTGTCTTGGAGTTGCTCTTCTCGAGGAGTATCTTTGTGGCGTTCTCTGTATTTCCTGAATCTGAATGCTGGCCTGCCTTGCTAGATTGGGGAAGTTCTCCTGGATAATATCTTGCAGAGTGTTTTCCAACTTGGTTCCATTCTCCCCATCATTTTCAGGTACACCAATCAGACATAGGTTTGGTCTTTTCACATAGTCCCAAATTTCTTGGAGGCTTTGTTCATTTCTTTTTATTCTTTTTTCTCTAAACTTCCCTTCTCTCTTCATTCATTTCATCTTCCATCAGCGATACCCTTTCTTCCAGTTGATCGCATCTGCTACTGAGGCTTCTGCAATCTTCGCGTAGTTCTCGAAACTTGGCTTTCAGCTCCATCAGCTCCTTTAAGCCCTTCTCTCCATTGGTTATTCTAGTTATCCACTCTTCTAATTTTTTTTTTCAAAGTTTTTAACTTCTTTGCTATTGTTTTGAATTTCCTCCCGTAGCTCAGAGTAGTTTGATCGTCTGAAGCCTTCTTCTCTCAACTCGCCAAAGTCATCCTCCATCCAGCTTTGTTCCGTTGCTGGTGAGGAACTGCATTCCTTTGGAGGAGGAGAGGTACTCTGTTTTTTAGAGTTTCCAGTTTTTTTGCTCTGTTTTTTTCCCCATCTTTGTGGTTTTATCTACTTTTTGTCTTTGATGATGGTGATGTACAGATGGGTTTTTGGTGTGGATGTCCTTTCTGTTTGTTAGTTTTCCTTCTACCAGACAGGACCCGCAGCTGCAGGTCTGTTGGAGTTTACTAGAGGTCCACTCCAGACCCTGTTTGGCTGGTGTCAGCACTGGTGGCTGCAGAACAGTGGATTTTCATGAGACCACAAATTCAGCTGTCTGATAGTTCCTCTGAAAGTTTTGTCTCAGAGGAGTACCTGGCTGAATGAGGTGTCAGTCTGTCCCTACTGGGTGGATGCCTCCCAGTTAGGCTGCTCAGGGGTGAGGGACCCACTTTAGGAGGCAGTCTGTCCGTTCTCAGATCTCCAGCTGCGTGCTGGGAGAACCACTACTCTCTTCAAAGCTGTCAGTCAGACAGGGACATTTAAGGCTGTGGAGGTTCTTGCTGAGTTTTTGTCTGTGCCCTGCCCCCAGAGGTGGAGCCTACAGAGGCAGGCAGGCCTCCTTGAGCTGTGGTGGGCTCCACCCAGTTCGAGCTTCCTGGCTGCTTTGTTTACCTAAGCAAGCCTGGGCAATGGCGGGTGCCCCTCCCCCAGCCTGGCTGTCGCCTTGCAGCTTGATCTCAGACTGCTGTGCTAGCAATCAGCGAGACTCCATGGGCATAGGACCCTCCGAGCCAGGTGCGGGACACAATCTCCCAGTGTGCCGTTTTCCAGGCCCGTTGGAAAAGCGCAGTATTAGGATGGGACTGACCCGATATTCCAGGTGCCGTCTGTTTCCCCTTTCTTTGACTAGGAAAGGGAACTCCCTGACCCCTTGCGCTTCCCGAGTGAGGCAATGCCTCGCCCTGCTTCGGCTCGTGCACAGTGTGCTTCACCGACTGTCCTGCACCCACTGTTAGGCACTCCCTAGTGAGATGAAACCGGTACCTCAAGCAGAAATGCAGAAATCACCCGTCTTCTGTGTTGCTGGGGCTGGGAGCTGGAGACCGGAGCTGTTCCTATTCGGCCATCTTGGCTCCACCCCCCTTATTCAGTCTTTTTAACTATTTTTTTTTTGTACCCATTAACCATCCCTACCTACTCCCAGCCCCCGACTACCCTTCCCGGCCTCTGGTAACCAGTCTTCTACTCTCTATTTGACAGAAATTTTAACGAAAATATTTCACTTTGAAATCCTGAAGAACAAGAAAGATTCGTTTACCACCTCACAAATATGCTTAGAATGACCACTGTTTATGGGAAATAAATTTAAGACATAAGTACGGCTGAAAGAAGGGTCAGCATGGACCCAAACTTCAAGTTCCCTGAAATAACATCCAAAAGCTGAGATCATAACATGAAACATAGCAAACAACAGATTTTTTACTTAATTTCACAAGAGATTAGCTGATTTTCTACCAAATCAGCCATGATGCCAGATCTCTGAAAGCACAGGGGTGATACCCTGGAAACTGGGAGGCACCCATCACACTGGGAGAAGTCATTTATCAAACAGGTGAAAGGCCAGAAGGGAAGAAGAGAATTCTAAAGCATTTCCATTTCTACAGCTTAGCTACTATGTACTAGCCAAATGCAGTTCTGTGAAGGTTACTCCAAGAAAAAGAACTGATATAAGGACGAATGAATTCAGAGAACTTCAAGAGTTTTCTCAATAAAGGGGCCAGTATTCAGGAGTAGATATTATAAAGGCTCTATTAAAGGCATAGTTGTTACGCCCACATGAAGTCTAAATCTAGCCAGCCACCTAATTCTATGAATTTGTGCCACATCTTTGACAAACTGCCAATTTCAAGAATGGGTTCAGTCACAATCTGAATGACTCCAGAGGGCAGTTTACCTGGCCTCACTTGATGTTTCTGTTTCTTGACAAACAGGTGGAAACTACGTATCCTATTAAGTACTCAATTTAAAAGACAAATCTTACCTGAATTTGGCAGCTCAACTTCTACAGCAAAGGTAACCACTTCCTCTTCCAAGATGTCGACAATCTTTATGGAGCAGTACTGCTCCATTAACAGTGGTTTAGTAGCTTTGATACAATCATTACTCCAATTCCCTTCTGCTGCGATAACATTGGCTACAAAACACTTTATGGCCTGAAAAATTTTATGCAGGTTACTTACAAAAATTACCATTCAAAAATGATTTTTTCTAATTATTTGTACATAAAAGAATGTATCTCATGCTGAAAACTTACCACAAATCTTCAAGTACTAATCAGACAATTTTATGTATAATTATTATTAGCCTCTGTTAGTACTGTATTCATAATGCTTACTTTTGGTACTTGAAGCTTGAGAAATTTATGAAAGAATAATTATCCTTCAATTATACATAAATTAAGACCAATTTTAGATACTATAATGTAGAAATGATTATTTTGAAGAGCAAATTGAAAAGATGTGCCTAAAAATGTTAGTTTCTCACCTTGGGCAGTAGTTAACTAAATAAGGTCAAGATAGCCCATGAGTGTTCATTTACATAGTACAGGTACAATAACACAGCAGAACAGAACAAGCAAACACTGTGCCCATCAAAACATTGACAACAGCTCCTTTGGGACACTATTAAAAATCTAGAAAGTAAAAGAGACTCACACAAGGAGGAAACAAGTCAATGTTCCTGTTGAGGTGGTAAATTCTGTTTAATGGAATTATTTCTTCATTTCCATAATCAATATAGAAGACATGTGCCTTCTTTTGCTGCACATCAACGTTTTGTATGATTGCTCTGTTCCAGGTCTGAAAGTGAAATATAATGGTACTCTGCTTCATAACAGCATTTCACAATCTTAGATTTAAAAACCCTCAATCAATCTATAGAATATGCAAAGGCAAGGCTCCTGTTCTGAGGCACTCAATTAATAAGCCAACTTAATTTTTTAAGAATCTTGCTAAGAAATCCCTAAAATTGTCTAGTTAGGACATGTTATTAATAATATGCACAACTATTCCAAAGCTATTTCTATCCCATAAGACTATCACACACTAATGCCTCAGCTTCCCAAATCAAACACAAGCTCTGAGACTAGCCATCAGGCTACAACCAGCAATTCAGGAACCCGTCAACAGAGTTGGAGAGGAGTTTAAGACAGGGAGGAAGCAAGGTGAACAGAGCACGGGATACTGAAGAGGAACAGAAGGATGATCAGAGGCTGGCTTTAAGCCTTGTCATGCATCATTAAAAGCTCTGGTGTTCAGTTCATACCAACAAAGTTAGCTCAAACGTTTTAAATAATTCATTTCATTACGGGTTACCTGATCAACAGTGTACTTGGCAATACAAACTTCCCCCTTAACAGGAATATAGTCTTTTTCATGCATATTTGCATATGTTTCTTTTAAGCTGACAGAGAGTTGGTTCATGTATTCTAAAACTTCTGAAGAATATAACTGCACATAGAAGTCCCCTGGGTGTTTGAATTCGGTAACTGTACCCTTTCAAAGATAAAAAAAAGAGGAATAATTCATAAGGCACACAAGGAAATGTAAATTTCTTAAAGCTTTGTAACTAAGACACAAACAGCATTGTAGACAGTTTTTGCAATGTTTCTTAATCAGATTATGTTTTCTAGCTACCGCATGAACTCAAAAATAGGAAACGAGAATAAATACAGTTCTCTGGATCTCTGTCTATGGAGACTGAAGAATAACAAATACCTTTATCTCCATGGTTTTCTTGAGCTGTAGACTTCTCAAATCAGAAAACATTATTCTCTCAGCCCAAATGGCTATTTCCTTAGTAACTCCAAGTGGACAGTCACTCTGGTTTGAAAAATACCACAGAAGTGAGTTACTTAAAAGCACGTTTCAATGATTCTATGGCCACTACATGCCGGAACCGCAGTCACAATATCCTAACTCTTAGGCTTGAATAAAAGAACACAGAAATAGGGAAGGCCTCCAAGAATCACTAAAACCCACTGTCCACAGGCAGTGGGCACAGCACTGGGAATAACCCAAGAATAAGGCCACGCGGATGAAGAGAAGGTTGACTTTATTTCAAAAAAAAAAAAAAAAAAATGAAAGTGGTGGTGGTGGAGGTATTATTTTAAATCTGTACTTGTTAATGTTTTCTGTAAGAATGAATACTTGAAGTCACATTTTTTTAAGTAGAGGTTAGAAGCAGCTAAAGCAAGCTGAAAATTATTCATAAATATGAGTTGGACACGACAGATGTTTTTCGGATTACAAATAATTCAGCCCATGTTGTTGTCTAAATGGGGAACTACTATCAGAAAAAAATCCTTAGATAGATAACTAGGCCCCATCAGAGTACAGCACATAAAGCTAAAACCTGTACCTGCAGAGGCATGATTAATCCACATGATTTTACACTGAGATACTGCCACATCCTTTTTGGAAAAAAAGATGAATTCTCAAAAACCCCTGATTGTATCACTATGGTGTAAATAGTTATGTAATAGGAAACTTGCTTTTAAATATTGATAAAATACAGAAATAAGCCTAAAATATTTATCTTACATCTTCTTAATTCAATAAAGAGGAGTCATTCAAAATTTAAAGACAAAGTATACCATACCTTATTGTTTACCTCCACATCCTTTGTTTCAATAGATGATTTATTATCAAGTTTGTGGAAACTGCAATAAAGCAACAGATTACAATATTTATACTACAGAGGCAATTAACATAGGGGCTATCAACCACAATTATGGTAAATTCTCAATGAACAAAATCCTGAAAGAGCAAAACAGCTTCTTCCAGAATCACAGTGGTAATGTAAAACTCCCCAGTGCTGGCTACACAGTGGTCTACACCCTGTGTGTGCTATAGGTGTGCTTCTTCCAAAAGCCACCTAATGAGACAGAGAGACAGAGACAGAGAGAGGGGGAGAGGGGAAGGGGGGGAGGGACAGAGACAGACAGAATATCTCCAAGCCTGTTTTCTTATCTGTAAAATGGAGATAATTCCCTACATTACTTACACAGAATTTTGAGGTCATATGTGAAACTGTTTTGTAAACTGGTAAATGCCATGCAAGTACAATTTATGTATTTACAAATAAAAACACAACTCGAGGCATGTAAGAGTTCCAAACTTATTAAAATCCAGGAAACTACACATCATTGAAAGTAAGGCATTCTAAAGCTCTAAACATGAAAGAAAAACCCTTTGAAGGTTATAAATCTTCACATGTACTACCTGGTAAAACGATACACATGAAAATTAGTTCATAGAGCTGTTCACTTCAGATTTGTACACTTTGTTATAGAGCTTAAGAAAAAGTAACTTCTACTTGGTTGTGGTCTGCTTAACTAATTGGATGCTTATTGTATCAGAACCTTTTACATAATCCTTAATGAATAAAAAGATCATAAATCCTTACTTTGGCTGAACAGGTTTGCACACGATGCTGTGTGCAGACCAGTCTCTTCTCTGACATGCTGTGGAGCAATAGTAGGTCTGCTTGCACTGAGAGCACCTCATTGATCCTAGAGAACACCACCCACAAAATAGTTCAGATGAAGATCAAGACATTCTCAAAGTCCACACTTTATCAAATATCATTCTATTAACCATGGCAAGAAGAGAATTGTGCTATTTAGGATTAGGTGTTCAGATTATGCTTTTAAACTCTCAGAATACAGAGAAAAAAGGACCACAAGGATTAAAAAAAGGGAGATCAGACTGGGTCACATAACAGTTTCCTAATAGACCTCAGAATACATGTTATAAAAGCAGAAAGTGGCCAGGTGCAGTGGCTCACGTCTGTAATCCCAGCACTTTGGGAGACCAAGCAGGCTGATGACCTGAGGTCAGGAGTTCGAGACCAGTCTGGCTAACATGGTGAAACCCTGTCTCTACTAAAAATACAAAAATTAGCCAGGCGTGGTAGTTGGCACCTGTAATCCCAGCTACTCGGGAGGCTGAGACAGGAGAATCTCTTGAATCCGGGAGGCGGAGGTTGCAGTGAGCTGAGATTGTACCACTGCACTCCAGCCTGGGTGACAGAGTGAGACTCTGTCTTAAAAAAAAAAAAAAAAAAAAAAAAAAGCAGCAGCAAGTAATGGTGAAAAATATGCAGTGGCTCACGCCTGTAATCCCAGCACTTCCCAGTACTTTGGGAGACCAAGGAGGGTGGATCACTTAATGTTAGGAGTTTGAGACCAGCCTGGCCAACATGGTGAAACCCCATCTCTACAAAAATACAAAAATAAGCCCGGTGTGGTGGTGGGCACCTGTAGTCCCAGTTACTTGGGAGGCTGAGGCAGGAGAATCGCTTGAACCCAGGAGGCAGAGGTTGCAGTGAGCCAAGATCAAGCAAAGTAAACACAACTTTTTTGTAGTGAAAACAGACTTGTACAAGCGACTGAAATGGCTGTGTATCATGAAAAACAACAACAAAAAAACCCAATGAGAATCACACCTAGAAAAACCCAGGGAGATCTTGAAATAAAGGATTTTTAAAAAAATCCCATCAGTGTTCATGCTAAAGAAACAGGTTATCTAAAAAACAAAAACAACAACAACAAAAACCCACAAAGAAGTAACCACCAACCAGTCTGGCCTCAAATGCTTCCATCCTAAAATAAACTTTTAAAAAGTTACACATCCAAATAGCCAGTAATAAACAGAAAAAACTGCTCAAGATCATTGATCACAAGAGCACTGCAAATTTAACTGTAAACTGGTAAATGCTATGCAAGTAAGACTTATGTACTGAAAAATTAGAACTCAAGAGGCATATGACAATTCCAACTTACCCACGAGAAGGGCTATAATTAAAAACACAAACACCAAATGTGGATGAGGATATGGAACAACCAAAACTCCTTCCCAGTGGGAAAAGAAAATGGGACAATACCTTGGAAATGGTTTGGTAGCTTCTTATACGGTTAAACACACACCTACCCTTTGACTCAGTCATTCTGTGTCTACCTGTGCACCCACAATAAATGAAAACATATGTCCACACGAACACTTGTACAAAAATGTTGAGAGCTCTATTCATAACAGACAAGAGCTGGACCCAGCCAAAATATTCATCAATAGAACAGTTCAACTATGGTATAACCGTACAATGAGATACTATTCAGCGAGAAACAAAAAATAATGGTATGTGCAACGGCATGGATTAACCTCAACAGTATTATTGTATATGAAATAAGGTTGATACAAAAGAGTCCATGCTGTATGATTCCACTTATGTGAAATTCTATGACAGGCAAAATTATTTCATGAGTAGAAAACCAATGGTTGCTTCTCAGAAGTAGGGACTGGGATGGGACATGAGAGAACTTCCTGAGGAGACAGAAACATCCTATATTATGACAAGGATGTAAGTCTGTGCATTTCAATGCATGTGAGCTTCCTCTAAAAAGCTATAAATCCACTGAGGAAGCAGGAAGAACGGGAAGGGATGGGTGAAGAGGAACGGCAGGATGCTGACAGCTGCTGAGGCTGAGACAGGTGTGTGGCATGGGGACACTGCTCTAATTACACTTAATGTTTTATCATCTGCCACAATGAAAATGTTTTGCAAATACGTAGAACAAGAATTCAGACACCTAAGAACAATATGCTTACCAAACAGGCCACAGCGATGGCAAGTTGTGGACCGAAGAGGAGGTCCTAAGGAGGTGAAGAGCCCTGGATTATTTATGGACAAGGAATTCTCGACCAACTTGTTTAGTTTTTTTGATTTTGCAGGAGGTACATTATTTCCGGGCTTCTATTAAGAACAAAGAAGAGCAATGTTAGAATTTGGCAATAACTTTTCCATTTAAATACTAGGTTTGGGACTACTTCAGATAAGATCAAGTAGATGTACTTTTCCTTATTCCTCCTATTAAGGTAAACTAAAACCCTGAACTTATATATAAAACAAACATAAGGTGACTCAAAGTGGGAAAGGAGGAGGTGGGCTGACTGAGAACCTGGAGACCCAAAGAGCGACATGGCAATAAGATGTCTGGGTTTTCTTTTTGCCTCACATATACCAGACTGGGTGCTGGAGAAGCCAGCAACACTAAAAGGCAGAGATGATAAAAGCTCCAACAAGAAAAGGCCTGCTCTCTAGCCACGTGTGGTGGTGGGCACCTGCAGTCCCAGCCACTTCCGAGGCTGAGGAGGCAGGAACACTGGAGCCCAGGAGCTCAAGGCTGTAGCGAGCTATGATAGCGCCTGTGAATGGTCACTGCACTCCAGCCTGGCCAACATAGTGAGACCCTCATCATTTAAAAGAAAAAATTAAAAACCTGCTCTGTCTAGCCAAAGGACGAGAAAAGAGGCAGACCAGCAAGACAGAAAACTTAACATTAACTGCTCTACTCCAAACACCACAGACAAAACTGTGGCCCCACTCCCACCCACAAAGGGAGAGTATGGGGCCAAGATTTCCACCCTCACAAGGCTACAGTGAGGTGCCCCAACCTGCTCCCAAGTGTGGCATGAGAGAAGACCAACAGAATAGGGTGCCAGCACTTTATCCCTGAAGTGGGAGGATGACATCCCTCCCTGCGGAGGCCATATGGGGAACGTGGATTTCCACCTGGCAGCAATGAGGTGCCCCCCTCCCACCCCAACCAAGGTGGTGTCAGAAAAGACCTAGTGTAGAGTCCAGACTTTACAACACCATTCAGTACTAACTAGTCCCTCCTAATACCCTCTCCTTCAGTCAGCCCTCTCTCAACCCGTGTCACTAGATACCAGACGGGGAGCTGTAATGAGGCACTCACCACTGTCAGCCAGAAAGCAATCAGTTGAGGCCTCTTGTGAAGCTGGAACTCCCATCCTCACCCAACAGAAAGAGCTCCCCAATTGAATATCAGAGGCTGAGTAGGGAACCTGGACATATACCCCAAACCTGGCAGTAACAAACTAGCAGCCAGAGCAGTGTCAGAGGAAGCCAGCTAAAACAGGAAGTTTAAATAAGATACAGAGGCTGGGTGTGGTGGGTTACGCCTGTAATCCCAGCACTTTGGGAGGCTGAGGTGGGCAGATGTCTTGAGGCCATGAGTTCAAGATCATCCTGGCCAATATGGCGAAACCCCATCTCTACTAAAAATACAAAAATTAGCCAGGCATGGTAGCACATGCCCATAATCCCAGTTACTCAGGAAGCTGAGGCATGACGATCACTTGAACCCAGGAGGCGGAGGTTGCAGTGAGCTGAGATCATGCCTCTGCACTCCAGCCTGGGCAACAGAACGAGACTCAATCAAAAAAAAAAAAAAAAAAAAAAAAAAAAAAGTCTCATAATACCCAAGATATCCCAGTTTCAACAGAATTCAGTAGACAATAACTCATTGCACCAAGAATCAGGAAGATCACAAACAAATGCCAGAAAAAAAAAATCAAGCGCCCAACATCAAGATGTCAAAAATGTTCATTTATCTATAAAGATTTTAAAGCAGTCATCAATATGTTAACAAGCAATTATGAATAGGTTTGAAACAAATGAATAGGGAGTCTCCCTAAAGAAATAAAAGATATAAAGAACCAAACGGGTATTTTAAAACTGAAAAGTATAACAAAAATACAAAACACAATAGCAGGCTCACTAGCATAATGGAGGGAAAAGAGGAAACAATCAGTGAACTTGAAGACAGAACCACAGAAACGCCTGACCTGAACAACAGAATTAATAAATGAATAGTCTGGGGGACCTGTGGGACTACAACAAAAGATCTAGTACTCATGTCTTCAGAAAGGTGAAAGAAGGTAGGGCTGAGAAGTATTCAAAAAATGACTGCTGAGGCTGGGCACGGTGGCTCACGCCTGTAATCCCAAGCCTGGGAGGCTGAGGCGGGTGGGACCACCTGAGGTCAGGAGTTTGAGACCAGCCTGGCCAACATGGCAAAACCCCATCTCTACTAAAAATACAAAAATTAGCTGGGTGTAGTGGAGGGCATCTGTAATCCCAGATACTTGGGAGGCTGAGACAGGAGAATCGCTTAAACCCAGGAGGCAGAGGTTGCAGTGAGCCCAGATCACGCCACTGCACTCCAGCCCAGGCGACAAGAGCCAAACTCTGTCTCAAAAAACAAAACAAAACAAAACAAAAAGACTGCTAGAAACTTCCAAATTTGGTAGGAGATACAAATCTACTAATTCAAGAAGCTGAGTGAGCTTCAGAGTAAACTGAGACTAAACACCAAGACACATCTTAAAATTCTGAAAATTAAAAGCTTGAAAGCAGAAAGAGGAGAATAATCCCTTACCTGTATGGGGGGGGGAAATTTTAAAATTCCTCCTATTAAGATAAACTAAAACCCTGAACTTATATATAAAACAAACATAAGGTGACTCTGAAAGTAGGAAAGGAGGTGGTGGGCTGACTAGGAACCTGGAGACCCAAAGAGCTACATGGCAGTAAGGTATCTTTAAAAAGACAGATTTCTCATTAGAGACCATGGAGGCCAGAAGAAAGTGGCAAAACATTTTTCAAGCTCTGAAAGAAAACTGTTGTCTGAGAAACTTATCCAAGGAAAATATCCTCCAGGAATGAATGGGCAATCAAGACTTTTCAGATGAAAGAAAATGAAGAGAATTTGTTACCAGTAGCTTTATCCTAAAAGAATGGCTTAAGGAAGTTCTCTAAAGAGAAAAGAAATGATAAAGGCAGGAACACTGAAATAGAAAGAGAAGAAAAACACAATAGGCCGGGCTCAGTGGCTCACTTTGTAATCCCAGCACTTTGTGAGTCTGAGGTGGGAGGACTGAGCTCAGGAGTTCGAGACCCGATAAACGAAACCTATTAGTAAGTACAATAGACTTTCTCCTGTTGAGCGTTCTAAATCATGTTTGAGAGTTTGAGCAAAAATGATAAACTGTCTGAAGGAGTTCTAAATCTGAGATAGAATACGTAAGACGTAAATGGGTGAAGGTAAAGAAATGTATGGGGAGGTAAGGTGTCTGCACTATACTCACACTGGTAAAATGATAACTATCATGTGTATACATGATGTCATATGTAGAGCAACCACTGGAAAAGGTATACAAAGATACACACTTGAAAACACTGGATAAAAATCAAAATTACAGAAAGTATTCAAGTAACCCACAAGAAGGCAGGAAAAACAAATAGAACAAAACAAAACAAATGGCATAAACTCTCAAGTATCAATTACATAAAACATACACAGTCTAAGCATACCAACTGAAAGACAGACTGTCCTAGTGAATTAAAAAACATTACCCAAATATATGGTGTCTATAAGAAACTCATTTTACATATAATATAGACAGACTGAAAGTAAAAAATGGAAAAATATGTAAATGTTAAGAAAAATATGAGCGGCTGCATTAATATCAGATAAAACAGATTACAGGGAAAGAAAATTACCAGACAGAGGGACATTATGATGACAGAAGAGTCAACCCAACAAGACACAGCAATCCTAAATATGCATGAACCACAGCTACAAGATATGAAGCCTAACTGAATTGAAAATAGACAACCCAGGACTATAGAGACTTTAATACTTTCTCAACAATTGACATAACTAGATATAAAATCAGCAAGAGGATAGAACTCAACATCACCAACCAACAGGAGCTATTAGACTTATAGATCGTCTGACCCAACAACAGACAAGGCACATTCTTTTTTAAGTGCCAAGAGAATGTATACTAAGACCACATCCTGAGCCATAAAACAAACCTCAACAAACTTAAAAGAACTGATACAATTCAGAAGGTGTTCTCTGACCACAATAGACTCAAACTGGAAATCAATGGCAGAAAAAATACTAATAATCTTCAAACACCTGGAAACTAAAACATACACTTCTAAATAATACATGAGTTAATGATGAAGTTTGAAGATAAATAAAAGATACACTGAGGCTGGGCAGGGCAACTTATGCCTGTAATCCCAGCGCTTCGGGAAGCCAAGGTGGCAGGATCACTTGAGGACAGGAGTTTAAGATTAGCCTGGCAACATAGCAAGACCCCCATATCTACAGAAAAAAAAAATAGCCAGGTGTGGTGGCATACACCTGTAGTCCCAGTTACTCCAGAAGGCTCAGCAAGTGGGATTGAGTCCAGGAGTACAAGGCTGTAGTGAGCTACGACTGTGCCACTACACACCAGCCTGGATGACAGAGGGAGACCTTGTCTAAAAAAAAAAGAACCAACCAACCAACCACCAAAAAGACAAACAAAAAAAACCCCAAACAACAATGACAAAAAAAAATACCCAAAAGCAGCAGAAGAGAAAATAAAGATAAAGGAAATCAATTAATTTAAAAAAATGGAAAAAAATGAAACAAAGACCTATTTTTTTTGGGAAGATCAATAAAACACAAATCTCTAGCAAGACAGACAAAAAGAAAAGAAAGACAGAAATTACCAAGATCAGGAATAAAACAGGGAACATTACTACAGACACCACTAACATGAAAATAATACTGGCAACAAACACTTCCACACATAAATTTGAAAATGTAGACAAAATGAACAAATTCCTTATAAAACGCAAACACAATATGAAACAGACAATTTGAATAGACCTTAATTATAAATATTAAGGAAACTGAATCATAGCTTTAAAACTCCCCCAAAAGAAATCTCCAGGTCCAGATGGTTTTCACTGGAGAATTCTACCAAATGTTTAGAGAAGAATTAACACCAATTCTATACAATTTCTCTTCCAGCAAACACAAGAGGAGACACTCCTCAATTTATTTTATGAAACTAATATTACCTTGATACTCAAACCACACAAAGACAGTATAAAAGAAAATTACAGACCAAAATCTCTCATGAAAACTTATGTAAAAATCCTTATCAAAATATTACCAGATAGAACTCAGCAATACATAAAAATAACTGTATACCACAACCAAGTGGAGTTCATTTCAGGAATGCAAGGCTAGTTAACCATTCAAAATATCAATGTAATCCACCAGATTAACATACTAAAGGAAAAGTCACTACCATATCAATCAATGCAGAAAAAGCATTTGACAAAATTCAACACCTATTCATGATAAAAAGGATCAGAAAAGTAGGACTAGAGAAAACTTTGTCAGCTTGATAAAGAACATCTACAAAAACCTACATCTAAACTTAATGGTAAAAGACTGAATGCTTTCTCCCTAAGATTAGAAACAAGGCAAGGTGTCCACTGTCATTCTGATTCAAACCTAGTGTTGAAAGTTCCTACAGTAAATGCAATAAAGCAAGAGAGGAAATCAAAGGCATACACATCGAAAAAGAAAACATAAAACTGTCCCTATTTGCAGATGATACGATTGGCTATGTAGAAAAGTGCAAGGGATCTTAAAAGGACTTCAATGGCTGGGCCTGATGGATCACGCCTGTAATCTCAAGCACCTTGGGAGGCCAAGGCAGGTGGATCACCTGAGGTCAGGAGCTGGGGACCAGCCTGACCAACATGGTGAAACCCTGTCTCTACTAAAAAATACAAAAGTTAGCCAGGTATGAGGGTGCATGACTGTAGTCACAGCTACTTGGGAGGCTGAGGCAGGAGAATCGCTTGAACCAGGGAGGCAGAGGTTGCAGTGAGCCGAGATAGCAGCCCTGCAGTCCAGCCTGGGCAACAAGAACAAAACTGTCTCCAAAAAAAAAAAAAAGACTTCAGCAGGGTCACAGATAGAAGATAAACATACAAAAACCAATCGTATTTCCACATATTAATAATGAACATGGGGACAGAAATACAACAGTATTTACAATTACTCAAAAAAATCAAATACTTCAGTGTAAATCTAGCAAAACATGCATAGGACCTGTAAGCTAAAAACTACAAATCAGAGATCTACATAAAAGGAGAAACACTATGTTCATAGATTGGAAAATTCAACACAGCAAATATGTCAATAATTCCCAAATTGATATATAGGTTTAATGCAATTCACATGAAAATCCCAGCAATATTTTTTGTAGAGATGAGATTATTCTAAACTGTAAGTTGGAAGGCAAAGGAATTAGAATAGTTAAAAATTTTTTTAAAAAAGAAAAATCAAGTGAAAGGAATCACTTTTCCCAATTTCGAAATTTATTACACAGCTCCAGGAATCAAGACTGTGTGGTACCGGAAAGATAGACACATAGATCTACAGAAAATAAGTAACTGAGACTAGACCGACACAAGTATATCCAACTGCATTTTGGCAAACGTGCGAAAGCAATTCAGTAAAGAGAATTTTCAACAGATGGCACTGGGGCAACTGAATATCCATAGGCAAAAACTTAAGTGTCTTAACTGTAACTGAAAATGGATCAAAACTTAAATGTAAGAAGTAAAACTATCCGGTGGCTCACGCCTGTAATCCCAGCACTTTGGGAGGCTGAGGCAGGCGGATCACGAGGTCAGGAGATCAAGACCATCGTGGCTAACATGGTGAAATCCCATCTCTACTAAAAATACAAAAAAAATTAGCCAGGCGTACTGGCAGCCACCTGTAGTCCCAGCTACTCGGGAGGCTGAGGCAGGAGAATGGCGTGAACCTGGGAGGCGAAGGTTGCAGTGAGCCAAGATCATACCACTGCACTCCAGCCTGGGTAAAAGAGCAAGACTCCGTCTCAAAAAAAAAAAAAAAAAAAAAAAAAGGAAAACTATCAAACTTTTTGGGAAAAAAAATGAACCCTTTTCAGGATCCAGAGTATCAAAGAGTTTTAAACTTGACACCAAAAGCACCAAAAACAATCCATTAAGGAAAAACTGACTTTATTAAGATGAAAAGACAAGCTACAGATTAGAAGAAAATATTTGCAAATCACGTATTTGACAAAGGACTAATATCTGAAACACATAACTTTCAAAATGGTAAAAAAAATTAGAAAATAGACAAAATACATGAAAACATTTTACAAAAGATGTACAGATGGCAAATAAGCACATGAAAAGATGTTTATCATCATCAATCATGAAGGAAATGCAAGTTAAACCACCATGAGATAGTACTATACATCTGTGATGAAAATGGGTAGAATAAAAATACCGACATCACCAAATGCTGATGAGGATGCAGAGAAACTGAAGCTCTCATACACCCTTGGTAAGAATGTAAAATGATACCGTCACTATGGAAAATATTTGGCAGTTTCTTGTACAACAAAGTATGCGACTACTCTTCAACCCAGAAATTGTACCCTGGACATTTATCCTGGAGCATTAAAAACATGTTCGCATAAAATTCTGTACATAAATGGATATAGAGTTTTAGTTTTAATAGCCAGAAAGTGGAAACAACCCAGGTGTCCTTCAATAGGTAAATGGTTAAACAAGTTGTCCACACCATGGAATACTACTCAGCAATAAAAAGGATAGAACGATTGATGGATACAACCTAGATCAATTTCCAGATAATTATGTGAAATGACAAAAGCCAATCCCAAAAGGTTACATACTGTTTGTATGTAGCCTTTTATGTGATATTCTCAAGAATGACAAAATAGTCGAAATATGCATATCAGTGGCTGCTGTGGATTAAGAGGGCAAGGGCAGAAGGAAAAGTGGATTGGCTACACCAGAACATAAGCAACAAGGTATATAAGGGATGCTTGTAGTGATGGAAATGTTCCGTATCTTGATGGTGTCAGTATCACTAACTGAGTTGTGATACTGTACTATAGTTCTGCAGCATGTTACCTTGGGGGAAATAGGTGAAAGACTACACAGGATCTCCCTTATTTCTTACAACTGCATGTGAATCTACAATAACCTAAGAAAGTTTTCTTTTTTAAAAAATGTACATAAAAGAAAAAACATTTGATTTTGAATGATACCTACCAATTGAACACTTCTTTATTAAATAAATAAAACATGTTTAGAATATTTTACCCAAACAAGCACACACACAATAAAATAACTTACAGTATTCACTTCTTTGGGTGGTGAATTACTTTCAGCACTTAGTGGTGACACAGAGTTTCCTGGGGAGGAAAAACACAATTTCAAATAAAAGCCAAATAATACTTTTTATTGCTTATAATGAAAAATAGTGTAATTAGGTGATATTCAAGTAACAGGGCTATACCACAATGATCTTATAGCTACACCAGAACATAAGCAACATCCTACTTTTCCCAACAAAAAATAAGGACTTAGCTGGGCATGGTGGCTCACCCCTATAATCCTAGCACTTTGGGAGGCCAAGGCAGATGGATCACTTGAGGTCAGGAGTTCAAGACCAGCCTGGCCAACATGGTGAAACCCCGTCTCTACTAAAAATACAAAAATTAGCTGGGCATGGTGGTGCACGCTTGTAATTCCAACTACTCAGGAGGCTGAGGTAGGAAAATCGCTTGAACCTGGGAGGCGGAAGTTTCAGTGAGCTGAGATAGTGCCACTGCACTCCAGCTCGGGCAACACAGTGAGACTCCATCTTGAAAAATATATATATATATATATAAATAAAAGAACTTGTTCAAAATTTTCTTGACTAGTGCTCCTCTCGTTGTGAACTTTTCTCCGTTCACTAAGGCAGCAGTTCTCAAATTTTCCGGTTTCAGAAACCCTCTGCACTCTTAAAAGCTGAGGACCCTACAGAGCTTTTGTTTACATGGCTTATTTCAATCAATATTTATTGTATCAGAAATTAAAACTAAATTTAAACATCCGTTTAAAAACAAATGCATTACATGCTGGTAATTTTTAAAAACTGTATTTTCAAAACAAAACATAGAAGAATTACACATTTTTGCATATCATTAATGATGGCTTAACAGAAGACAGCTGGATTCATATATAGCTTTTGCCTTCACTCAGTGAAATGTTGCTTCTGGTTTTGGTATCTGCAAAAAAGTCTGGCCTCCCAGAGACAGGTATTTGCAAGGAGGAGGAATACTTAATGTTCTCCTCTGTTAATTGTGGATATTTGCCTTTAATAGTACACCAAAACAAGTGGTATAGGGTTAGAAGCAACGTGAACTCTAAAACCACGTCAAGGAACTTCTCATATTGTTACGTTAGAATTCACTGATTATCCCGCACTTTGGATTTCTGCCCATGCATGACTGCAATACCATGCACTGGTCATTTGGAAAAGACAGGTTCATTGAGTTATGCAGCATTTCCAAATGTTGACACATTTCATTATGCAATAGCAAAAATTCATGTGTTAGGGCCTGGTGTGGTGGTTCATGCCCGTAATCCCAGGATTTTGGGACGCTGAGGCAGGAGGATCACTTGTGCCCAGGGGTTTGAGGCCGTAGTGAGCCATGATTGTGCCATTGCACTTCAGCTTGGGTGACAGAGTGAGACTGTCTCCAAAAAAAAATAAAAATATTAATATTCATGTGTTAATATCACCATGCATCTCACCAGAAAAGTCTGTCTTGGGAAGTCCTTAAGCTCAAAGTGGCAGACACAAGTTTCCTAAAATCCAAAATTGCTTGAAAGCTTGAACTGTCACTGACAAAATACTGTCAGCTGTTTTCCTTGAAGTAAAGGGCTCACTTTGTTAATTTTTGAGAAAATGCTTGCCAGGTAAGTCTGAATAACCAGTGTGTCCATGTTTTCAAGTAAAAAGTATGTTCCAAGAAGAGAGTTTCTCTTCAGCTTACAACTCAGTTGCACACATGCTTTTCCTACTTCAGAAGATAAAAGTTAGGAGTAATTCCCAATTCATTACCCAAATACTAAAAATACTGCACACAATGGTCAAGATTTAACAGAATACTTTTTACTGCTCAATCAAGGGCATTTTTAACTGAAATTGGCATTTCTGGTTTTTCTTTTAACTGTAAGTGCATGACAATGAAAAACTCAATGAGCTCTCACCCAGGTTGGCGCTCCTGCCTTAAGCTGAGCTAATAATTTGCTTTTGCACCATTAGTATAAAGTTGGCATAGCAGAAAAGGCAAATATTGGAGGAAAACAGTTTTGACCTCTTGGGTGGAGCCCAGAGGCCCAAGGGCACATTCTGAGAATTATATCACCATGTTAAAAGACCACATCTCATATACCTTCAAAGAGGCTAAATTCTACCAGGTCCTAACCTCCTTAGAAAGGTGTTGTTTTTTTTTTTTCCGTTTTGTTTTGTTTTGAGACAGAGTATCAGTCTGTCACCAGGCTGGAGTGCAGTGGCACGATGTCAGCTCACTGCAACCTCTGCCTCCCAGGTTCAAGCGATTCTCCTGCCTCAGCCTCTCAAGTAGCTGGGACTACAGGCTTGTGCCACCACAGCCAGCTAGTTTTTGTATTTTTAGTAGAGATGGGGTTTCATCATGTTGGCCAAGCTGGTTTCGAACTCCTGACCTCGTGATCTGCCCACCTCGGCCTCCCAAAGTGCTGGGATTACAGGCCTGAGCCACCTCGCCCAGCCAAGAAAGGTTTTTAGAACTGGAACTAAAGGAATGATAAAATAAATCACATGAAACCAGTTAAAATCTTGGCTATATCTTTGTGATATACGCATAAAGTTTGCACAGTATTTTTAAGATACGGTCAATCTTTAGAACACCCATAAAAAAGCCAGAGTGTTTCCTTTCTACATTCCTAGTACAGTCCTCTGTGGGGGAAAAAAGCTCATTCCCTCCCCAGGAATTTTTTCTGAGATTAATGAAGCCAAAGGTAGCCACTTAGTATCTGGTTTTTCCTTCTAAATTAATAATGAAATGCAAATACGGTAAGGTAGTCACGTGCCTGTTCTGTTAATAGCCCACTGGTGTGTGGTTATATATACTTCTGGTAAGTCACAGAAACCATGAGAATCAAGAAGTAGGAAGCCTGTGGTTTTCACTCACCTGCTGGCAATTTTTTCCTGTCTCCTTTGGAGCCAACTACTTCTCCGTTGATGCCATTTGGGTTTGAAGAAACTGAATTGTCTTCCTGACTAGCCAAATATTGTTTGGTTTGCTCACAAAGCAAAAAATTGTTCTTTTTATTTCCATTCTCTGAGCTTTTCAGCCTGAAATTACGGTGGTTAGGAAGTGTTCCAGGACTTCTTAAAGACTCATGTGGTGGAAGCTTGTTTTCATTTTTCTCAAAATTAAATGGCTCTGTCATCTTACAAGGAGGTGCTTCCAAATTATTTCTTGACATCATATTAAATGGCGATTTAACACTCATCGAGGCCTAAGGAGAGAAATGTATTTAAGAGACAACTTTTAATTTCAAAATTTCAGAAGAACTGCAGGCTCAGAGGAATTCTCCCAAATATATTTATGTAACAGATAATGCCTATAAAACGATTCCAAAGCAGATATAACCATGACATCAAAACTTGGCCGACAAGGCACAAGAAAAACACCAGTTCTCTGTAAGTATGAACTCTAACAGAAATCAACAGACCAACTCATGAAAAATCAAAAATCTCAGGATTCAACACCATTCCTTACTTTTAAAAGCTTCTGAGGCAACACTAATTGAAAAGGTCTTTCATGTTTTAAAAGAAATATTCCCAACCTAAAGCTTACACCTTAATGGCAAAATGCAACGGAAGAGGTGTGTTTAAATCAGGTCGTCACCTACCTACCTTCTCAGAATCCCTCTACCCTCTCCTATGTTATGCTACATCCAATCCTTGAATATGCTGAACCCTCTACCCAGAATGCCCTCGCGCTCACTGCCTGACCATCCTGCGCAGGCTTCACAATCCATCTCAGCTGACCCCTCTTCCCTCCCGTTTTGCCAAGGCCTCTGCTTTGATCATCTCCAGCTGAACTTCCACAAATTGTAATTTACACCTACTGCTTTTAAGGACCTATCTATGCATCTTTCTCTGAAAATAAGTTGGAAATGTTGCAAGCTTTCCAAGTTTAATTTGCCACAAAGTGTCTCTGAGAAACCTCTATCCAGAAAAGATGCTGGCTTGTTTTTCCGTTACTCTTAAAGAATTCTAAGTGCCCTGCCCAGAGGAATTAAAAGGGACAAACACCCCTTCTTTCTGAAGTAGTGACTGATTGCTTTGCTCCCAAAACGGCTGAGCAGGAGGAAAAATGTCACAGCTGAAACTGGCATGAGTAATATCTAAATGTTGTTTAACATGGTCTTGAATAGAAAAAAAAAATAAATAGTAGTTGGTGTCCTACACTTATTATCTCATTTCTTATTTTAAATTAGCTTAACCTAATCCAATGAGAATACAAACAAGATAATGAAATAAAAACAAAAATATACAGGCGCCCTCGAAGGTAGGGAACTCTTATTGGACCAGACCCTGAGAAGATCCCTAACAGAATGACTGCAGGTGGGCAGCGATGGGGGAGATCCTGCAGCTGCCGGGGGAAGTAAAACTGTATGGATAAGCACGCCTAAACTGAAGGGACAGGCTGAGAACTGCAATGTTTTGTGTAATAAGAGAGCAATGTTGTTCAATTACAAAAGAAAAATAAGGCTGGGCGCAGTGGCTCACGCCTGTAATCCCAGCACTTTGGGAGGCTGAGGCAGGCAGATCACGAGGTCAGAAGATCGAGATCATCCTGGCTAACACGGTGAAACCCCTTCTCTACTAAAAATACAAAAAAATTAGCCAGGCATGGTGGCGGGTGCCTGTAGTCCCAGCTACTCAGGAGGCTGAGGCAGGAGAATGGCATGAACCCAGGAGGCGGAACTTGCAGTGAGCTGAGAGTGCGCCACTGCACTCCAACCTGGGCGACACAGCGAGACTGTCTCAAAAAAACGAAGAAACAAAAAAACTCCAGGGGAATCAGGTGGTGGGGGAGGGAGGAATAAAGTTTAGACTCTGTATAAGAAATACAAATAATGTGCATTAAAATATTAGAGTTAACTCCCAAACAGAAACAGAATACGTAACTTAAAAATCACAGGAAATCTTAATCCAACAGAAAAAAAAAATTCAAGTACAGAAAACATCAAGTAAGATGACAGAATCAAGCCCAAGTAATCCAAGTATCAATGAGTTAGTCTTAGTTAAAAAAGAAAAAAGAGATAAACTCGGAGAAAATTATTCAGTAAAATGTTAGACACAAAAGGCACACATATAACCAAATTATATTATAAGGTTCCAAATAAAAGGACTAAAATATGCACTATGCAAACAACTAAAAGATGTAATGTTAGGATGGGCACGGTCGCTCATGCCTGTAATTCAAGCACTTTGGGAGGCCAAGGCAGGTGGACCACCTGAGGTTAGGAGTTTGAGACCAGCTTGGACAACATGGCGAAACCCCGTCTCTACTAAAAATCCAAAAAATTAGCCAGGCGTGGTGGCGTACGCCTGTAATCCCAGTTACTCGGGAGGCTGAGGCAGGAGAATGGCTTGATCCTGGGAGGTGGAGGTTACAGTGAGCCAAGATCACACCATTGCACTCCAGGCTGGGCAACAAGAGCAAAATTCCATCTTGAAATAAAAGAAAAAAAAAGGATGTAATGTTAATGTAGCACATAAAATCAAACTCAAGGTAGAAACTATTGAGACACGTGAAGATATTTTACATTGATTTAAGAAAATACAGGCTGGGCACAGTGGCTCACGCTTGTAATCCAAGCATTTTGGGAGGCCAAGGCGGGTGGATTACTTGAGGTCAGGAGTGCAAGACCAGCCTGATTAACATGGTGAAACCCTGTCTCTACTAAAAATACAAAAATTAGCTGGGCGTGGTGGCGTGCACCTGTAGTCCCAGCTACTCGGGAGGCTGAGGCAGGAGAATAACCTGAACCCAGGAGTCAGAGGTTGCAATGAGCTGAGATGATGCCACTGCACTCCAGTCTGGGCAACAGAATGAGACTCTGTCTCAAAAACAAAAAACAAACACTCGAAGGAGATAAAGCAGCCAGGAATCTTTGAATCATTATAATGCTGTTTTGAGGTGTGTAAAACAAAACCTGACTGAAGGAGAAAAAATTCAGTACACTATGATTAGGACACATCTATCTTAGACAACTACCACTCAGAAAACAGGCAATAATAGTAAAGACTGTATGAGTAACAATAAACTTGACCTAATTGGGACTAATACAACCAAGAACATTCCTTTTTTTCAACACTGAGCATATACTGGACTGCAAAAACCACCTCGACTACAAAAAATCTAGTATTATACAGGCCACATCCACTCATCACAATACACACAAATCTCCATCTCAGATTACGCTTCACAGAGAATCAGCCTGCAGTGGCCACGGGTGAAGGGTTTCTTTAGTTTAAAAGTGGTTAAAAAAATCACAAAGGAAATGATAGCAAACATAACCATGGGACAATTAAAACTTACCAAAATAGTAAAGAGTCCAGGAAATACTCTCACAAAGATGACAAATTTGATACCTTTTCAAAAGTGGGATAAATATTAAGAACCTCTAGACACTGTAGCAGACTTAAACGCTCTTCAACCTCTGATTTGCCAGCTAGAGTTAGCGACAATACTGGCCACAGAGTTCTCCTGAGGGGGCTTCTGAGAAAGCTCTTCCCTATCCTGAAGAACAGGGACAGATGTGGCTAGCGCAGGCCTTCACCCCTTTCTTCCTGCAACACGGTCCTGAGGCCTGGAGACTTATCACCCATTTTGTAATCAGGGAGTAATAAGCACAGCCTGAGGATGGTGAAGGAGAAAATGCAGAGCCAAGTGTGTCCGGCAGTTCTTTCATGTCATCACTGCAGCTCTGGTTTGCCTATGCAGAGACACGCTGAGGCATCAAATAAGCTGTTATTTGCAGGTGAATCAATACAGTAAAATAAATGACAAAAAGGCATGAACAGAATGCAGAGAGGAAGAAGATAAGTTCATAAACATAAGGGGAAAAACATTCAACCCTATTTACAGTAAAAAAAATTAAAATTGAAGTAAGTATGCATTTTCTGCCTAGTGGGTGCAATTAAAAAATTAAGCCACTCATTATTGAAGGGAGTATCAATTAATATGCTCTTTCTGGGAAGCAATTTAGAAATATATACGTACATATCTATGGGGTTTTTTAAAAGCATTCCTAGCCACCGACTTGGTACATCTACATCTAGAAATCATGCCATTAAAATAATCCTAAATACCAAAAAATCCTATATATAAAAATGTCCCATTTAAAATAGCAAAAAAGGCCCGGACACAGTAGCTCATACCTGTAATCTCAGCACTTTGGGAGGCCAAGGAGTGGTGGGCTCCTGTAATCCCAGCTACTCAGGAGGCTGAGGTGGGAGAATCGCCTGAACCTGGGAGGCAGAGGTTGCAGCGAACCAAAATTGCGCCACTGCACTCCAGCTTGGGCAACAAAGCGAGACTGTCTCAAAAAAAAAAAAAAAAAAGTTAACTGTGATGCCTTTAATAGACAGCCTATTATACTATCATTCAGAATCTTAGTTTCCAGAAACACTGTAAAATGTGTCAGAATGGCAAATGAAAAAGCAGTAAAAAACCTGCATATTCAACATAATTATAACTGCAAAAGAAAATAAAAACTCCAGGTTAAAAAAAACATGAATGAAATATATTACATTATAAATAACAATGAGTATTCTGGGGTAGGTGGGTTGATGAGCATATCTTTTTCACTGTCTTTTTCATTTTCCAAATTATATTGAATGAATCATTCTTATAGATGAAAACATTTTTAAGACTGAAGTATCACCTAGTAGTAAACCTTTTTTCCAAAAACGTGGTAACTTAATTCTAAATCAAGTAAAGGATCACAGCAATATTTAAACCATAAAACTAGCATACAGTCATCTTCTTAAGACACTGAGTTGGATCCTCAGTATGCTGCTGTTGTGTTACACCTGAGAGTCTTTCATAACGCTGTCCTTACTTAGTAACTCATGCTGTCAATCTACAGTCAGCGCCTCAATACCCTGTATTACAGTTACCTATAGACAGTTATAGCTGTCATTTAAATTATTTTAAGTTGCCTGAGTGCAGGAACTCTTATTTTTAAAAATCTGAACAAAAATACCTTTGATTTCCTGCAATATCCACCATGGTGCTTTATAGAACTAGGCATTCAAAAGATATTCGTATGATAGGCTGGACGCAGTGGCTCACGCCTGTAATCTCAGCACTTTGGGAGGCCGAGGCGGGCGGATCACGAGGTCAGGAGATTGAGACCATCCTGGCTAACAGTGAAACCCCGTCTCTACTAAAAATACAAAAAAATTAGCTGGGCATGGTGGCAGGTGCCTGTAGTCCCAGCTACTTGGGAGGCTGAGGCAGAAGAATGGCACGAACCGAGGAGGCGAGCTTGCAGTGAGCCGAGATCATGCCACTGCATTCCAGCCTGGGCTACAGAGCAACACTCAGCCTCAAAAAAAAAAGATATTCGTATGATAAAAACTATTTTAAATGCACTATTGCACTGTTTTCATGCCAACCTGGACAGAGAAAATGACACTTGCTGTCTGAAATGACATCTGGCAGTCTTAAGTGAAGAAGCACATCAGGCTATGAGGTTTACTGAAATTTAACAACAAAACTTCATGTCTCACAACGATTCCTCCAAAATCCAAAAATTAGTAAATATATTTGACTTTAGAAGCAACATCCGCGTTAGACTCACGATAAAGTTTAAGTAGCAAATAAAGAGGCTTTTTACTTAAAAGAAGGTCCACCCTATTTGGAGAATGTTTGAAGGACTCATCCTATTTAGGAATTTTCGTTAAACACCCAGGGCAAATAGACATCTACACCTGTTCTGGGACCACAAACTTCTTGTTTCCTTTCATTCGGGACAGCCAATTGTGCCGCAGTGTTTTTTGTAAAATGGTTCCCCTTCCCAGCTGTTGCTGCCCTGTGACCACAACCTTTCAAAAACATCTGAGACTCTTATACTGACATGACTCTCATAATGGAACACAAGATTCCAGACACGGGTTGGCAGCCCGTCAACAGCAAAGTCAGGATGTCCCTAAGTTTGAACACTACTATTTATGCATTAACTTTTGGAGCAGGTGGCCAGTACTACTGTGAATCCAGATAAAACATTCAGTCACCTAAAACCTTTTGGAATTTATTTTCAAATATGTAATTATCATACCATTACATGGACTTTGATTTCTTTGATTTACAGTTCTATGAATGTAACGCAGGCATAGATTTAGGCAGCCACCACAACTGGGATATAGAATAGGCTTTTAAGGGTGAATTTTTTTTTTTTTTTGATATGTTGTCTCGCTCTGTCACCCAGAATGGAGTGCAGCAGCACGATCTCCGGCTCACTGCAACCTCTGCATCCTGGGTTCAAACAATTCTCCTGCCCCAGCCTCCCAAGTAGCTGGGACTACAGGCATGCCCCACCACGCCCGGCTAATTTTTGTATTTTTAGTAGAGACGGGGTTTCACCAGACTGGTCTCAAACTCCTAACCTCAGGTGATTCGCCCACCTGGGCCTCCCAAAGTGCTGGAATTACAGGTGTGAGCCACCACACTTGGCCGTGAATTTTTAACATTACAAAACACCAGTAAGACTTAGCATCTATTCCTACTTGGTTTCATCCTGTGTCAACCACTGGGAGTATCTGAATCACAAGTAGGCAGGCCCAATGGCATAATACTGTGATTCCCAACCTCAGGCCTTAGACTTGATACCTAGGTAAACAAATGTGACAGATTATTGCTGCACAGGCCCTGAAGCCACATGGGCTAACCTCACCCAGTTTTAAAACAATTTCCCCTATATACAGTCTACTATTTTTACATGCTACTAGTGATAAATAAAAATATATTTAATCATTCTGGAATCCACAGTAATTACATGTTGATTCAGCTAACATAAAAGGTTAACTAGAAGGGTCTCAACATTTCTTTATGTTAAAGAGTACCTCATTTTCTTAGAATTAGGAATCACTGATGTACTAAAAGAGTAGTGGACTGAAAGTGACTCATTTCTATAGTTGTACAGGCAAAAATGAGGGCTCGGTTTTCTAGATCTCTTTGTTCTGTACTTCACGCTTTGAACCCAGTAAGACCTGAAGCTCCCTAAGGGTAGACCCTCTCTTTTCTTTGGAATCCTACCGGTCCTCCCTGATGTTGCTGGGGGCTTCCTAAGATACACTATGAATAGTGGGGTAAGTCATTTCTTTTCCCTCTAGGATACCACAGGCTAGAGTTCTTTTAACAACAAAAGTGCATGCAGAGACACTCAGCTGTCATTTTTTTCCTTCTCTGATGTTTGCTTTTGTCTTCCTGGCAACCCCATGTATTCTGCAAGAACCATTCTACTCAAAGAAAACACTCCGGTTTTGGCTGGGCGCTGTGGCTCACGCCTGTAATCCCAACACTTTGGAGGCTGAGGTGGGTGGATCACCTGAGGTGAGGAGTTTGAGACCAGCCTGGCCAACATGGTGAAACCCTGTCTCTACTAAAAATACAAAAATTAGCAGGGCGTGGTGGCTGGCCTGTAATCCCAGCTACTCGGGAGGCTGAGGCTGGAGAATCGCTTGAACTCGGGAGGCAGAGGCTGCAGTGAGCTGGGATCGCGACATTGCACTCCAGCCTGGGCAACAAGAGTGAAACTCTGTCTCAAAGAACAAACAAAAACAAAAAAAAACCACTCCGGTTTTAAACAGACAAAACGCAACGGTTCGGTAAAGCATGAGCTCTTAAGTCAGCCAGGTAAGTCTCGTCTTCCTCATTTAGCCATGCTATCTTGGGCAAATCACTTCATCTTTCTAGGACTCAGCGACTCTAAAATGCAGAGGGCAGTAGTTAACTTCCTCACAAATCCTAATCACGAGAATTAAATGAGAGACGAAGTAAATCAGCACAGTGGCTAGTACTTCCTAAGGGCTTAAAGAGCAGCTATTATTTCTGCTTTAGTTTTACACCACTCCTACAAGCACAAAATTTCTTCCATTCCTGTGGAACCAGCTTGCAGGCTTAAGATGAAAATAATTTGAGGACTAAAGTATTTTTATTTCGTTATTCCTACAGATAAACAAGGGAGACGTGGGAAGTTGGAATAACTTACCAAACCACCCAGGGCCAGCACCTTACACAGTTTAGATGAAAACGCAGGTCAGACTCCACGGCCTTGGATTTAAGCATACAGCACCGTGCTGCCTCACTAAGAAGCTGGAAGCATCAGCTCCCTTAGTTCAAAAGCCCAGCAGGGCTAACGTATTTATAGCAAGGACCCTAGGGCCCGGAAAAGCTATTGGCACACAACAGGCACTCCTTAAACAAACCAGCGTCAGCTGACCCACATCTAAGTAAATGCCCTAGCGCATCTTCCTTTCCTATAGGAGGAAAGTAGGGGAAAAAAAGTCTAGTAGGTGTTAATATTGTTTGTATCGTAATTTTTAGTCAAACGAAGGCACCGAATCCACATGCAAGTTTCTCTTAGAGAGAAAGTGAACGTTTGCATTTGAAGGAGTGATGCCCGGAAGCGCTATTTCCAAACTCATAGAGAATCCTCCCACACCAAACCCTCCAACCTTAGACCTGCCCTTCGCAGCCAACGTTCCAAGTCTCCTCTCTCCACTTCCAGGGCCCTTGTACCCGCTCAACGCCTAACCTCAACGTCCAGCGCCCAACGTCTGGCCCCCAACGACCGAACCCTTCTCCCTTCCCCTTCATGCAGGCCCTCTCCCTCCCCTATACGCCTGGGAACCCTGACCTGGAAAGAGGCAAGAGGACCGCGGACCCGAACCTGTCTCTGCGGCCTGGCAGTGGTGGCGACTGCGGATGCTGGGAGCCCCGCCGCCTGGGATGCGCCCGGCACTCCCCTCGCCTCCAATCCCTAGTGCGCCCTCCTGGCTCCAGCGCACGCCTGCGCACTCCGCGTCCACGTGCAACTCAATGTGTCCACGTGCAACTCAATGTGCCCACGTGCTCCCTCCGCCTTACCCGGAAGCAGTTTGTGCTCTAGTTGCAGGCTCAAAAAGTTCCTTTGCAGAAACTTTTATTTTGTTCTAGCTTCTCCTAGAAAGATGTCTCTGGCGACACCTTCGACAAATTTTGGGTGCAAAGATGCAGACTTTGTCTTCTCGAAGGTCACTTGGGGCGCTGTAGCCACTTAAAGGTCTTCCAAGGTTTTCCA
The DNA here is from genome assembly GCF_028878055.3 of Symphalangus syndactylus. NCBI lineage: Eukaryota > Metazoa > Chordata > Mammalia > Primates > Hylobatidae > Symphalangus > Symphalangus syndactylus. The sequence goes on from NC_072424.2 coordinate 24,301,049, forward strand.
AATGAATCAACTGCCTCTGCCTGGTCTTGGAAACAAAACACACACGCTCTCATGCTTTTTTTCTTCTTCCTGACTGAGGGCATGTGATTATACCTGTTGGTGTTACCTAAAGACAAGCTTTTTAAGTTTGGTTTTTTGGTTTTTTTTTTGTTTTTTGTTTTTGCTATGGATCTTTTCTAACAATTTCATAAGGAAACCCTTGTGTACCTATCATCTAGTTTTTACCTTATCAATTCATGGTTAATCTTGTCTACATCTGCAACCCACGCACTCTTCGGGCAATGTTTTGAAGCAAATCGGAGAATTGTAAATGTGAGACAAAGTAGCGAACGTCCGCTTCTGGCCCCCAGCATAGTCCTCCCTCACTGTGAAAAAGCCATGTTTGTTCATTGTGTTTGTCAGCATTTCAGACCCCCTGACTTAGTAACATCCTCAGCCCTCCAGAAGAATGCCTTGAAGACTGCGTAAGCAGGATAGAATTCCGGTTCCCACCTCTCAGAATCACTGCATTTTTAGAAAAGATACCTTCAGAGATTTAGCCCTTGCCTTTTTCTGTACATAATGGACGAGATTAATGATGATGCCTAGACTTACTCTCGCACCCAAACTTTGAAAAGATTTTGATCTTATATAGCTTCTGGGCACTTTTAATGTAACCCCTGGGTAGAACCTCTACCACCTAATATTTAAAGTGTGCTGACCCACTGCTTTAGAGTAGTTTAACAGAAATTCTCTGGGATCTCCCCGGTTGCAGTCCTCGGTAAGACTCTGAATAAAACTAACTTCACTAACTTCAATTCTTTAAAAGCCTGATTTTTTTTTCTTTAGTTGATGTATCTTTTAAATTTATTTTTTAGAGCAGTTTCAGATTTACAGAATAGTGAAATGAAAGTGCTGACTGGGTGCGGTGGCTCATGCCTGTAATCCCAGCACTTTGGGAGGCCGAGGCGGGCAGATCCCTTGAGGTCTGGAGTTTGAGACCAGCCTGGCCAACATGGTGAAACCCTGTCTCTACTCAAAATAAAAAAATTTTAAAAAATTAGCTGGGTGTGGTGGCGGGCGCCTGTAATCCCAGCTACTTGTGAAACTAAGGCAGGAGAATCGCCTGCACCCAGGAGGCAGAGGTTTCACCGAGCCAAGATCACTGCCACTGCACTCCAGCCTGGGCAATAGAGCGAGACTGTCTCAAAAAAAAAAAGAAAGAAAGAAAGAAAAAGGGAAAGAAAAGAAAGTGCTGTACAGTTCTGACAGAAGCCACATCGTTCCCCCTATTATTAGCATGGTCTGTTAGCATGATACATTTGTTACAATTAAGGAACCAAGGAACCAACATTGATACATTATTAACTAAAGCCCATCTTTTTGATTTCCTTCGTTTTTACATACTGTCCCTTTTCTGATGCAAGATCTCATCAGGATATCATATTACATTTAGTTTTCATGGATCCTTAGGCTCTTCTTGGCCATGGGACTTCCTTAGACTTTGTTTTGATGACCTTGACGTCAAGTTTCCAGGAGTACTCTCAGGCCTTTTCTAGGATGCCCTACTTTTGGAATTTGTCTGATGTTTTTCTGCTGGTAGGAAAGGAGTTATGGGTTATTGGAAGGAAGACCACAGAGGTAAAAATGCCATTTTTATTGCATCATATCAAGCGTACATCCTATGAATAGGATTATGACAATTGATGTAGGATTTGGTCATCTGGCTGTGGTAGTGTTTGTTGGGTCTTTCTACTATAGTCTTTTTTTTCCCTTCCTTTTTCATACTATACACTTTGGAAGGAAGCTATTATTTGAAGCCCACATTTAAGGAGTAGGGAGTTATGTTGTCCCTCTTTGAGGATGCAGTATCTGCAGAAATTATTTGAAATTTTTCTGTATGGGAGATTTGTCTCTTCTCCATTTACTAATTTAATAATGGACTCATGGATATTTATTTTATACTTTTATAATCCAAAACTACTGTATTTCCTTGCTCAGATTTTTCCAGCTTTGGCCACAGGGAGCTCTTTCAGTTGGTTTCTGTTCTTTCACATACTATCATCAGGTGGTATTTTGTTTGTTAAGCACTTTATTACTTTCCAGGATATTGTATCTTTTCATCCAAAAATATTGTAAGTGGGTGTCTTTAAGAGATTACCACTTTTAAGTAACATCACCAAAACTTATCCCAACTTCAAAAACAATAATTTCTCTTGCTTTCCTTTCCTTTCTCCTTTCCTCTCCTTTCCTTTCTTTCTGACAGGGTCTTGCTCTGCCGCCCAGACTAGAGTGCAGTGGCACAGTCATAGCTCACTGCAGTCTTGAACTGCTGGACTCAAGCCATCACCCCGCCTCAGTAGCTGGGATTACAAGTGTGAGCCATAGTGCCTGGCCATAATTTCTTAATATCATAAAATTAATATAAACATTTCCAGATACCTCAAATGTTATTTTTTTATTTTATTTTTAGAGATGGGATCCCACTGTGTTGCCCAGGCTGGTCTCAAACTCCTGAGCTCAAGCAGCCCACCTTGGCCTCCCAAAGTGCTGGGATTACAGGTGTGAGCCACCACACCCAGCCATTCAAATGTTATCTTAAATCGTTGATATGTTCAAATCAGTATCAAAACATCCTGTATTTGCACTCAGTGATATATTTTTAAAAGGGGTTTCTCTTTAAATCCTGTACTTCTCTTGCAATTTATTTATTACAGTAACTGCAGGGTTTTTTTTTCCATTCAATTTTGTTGATTGCATCCCCTGGCAGGAATACTTCACAGGTGGTGTTGTGCTTCTCTATTGTAGCATTTCAGAAAATACATAGTATGTAGTTGTTTCACTTTGGAGGATATTAAGATTGATCTAGTAGGTTCAAGTGGTGCAGCCCCATCCATCCATTACAATACGAAGCATCCTATCAGTTTTTCATCTAATGGTTCTAGATTCACAGATGATTACCTAGATCCATTATTTCATCAGGGTTTGCAAAATGGTGATCATCTATCTTTCTTTCTGCAATTATTACATGGAGTTCTATAGAGAAGAGCTTCCCCACATTGACTATTTGATTTACATTCAGTTTGCAACAGGAAAGGTAGGATGAATGCTTGATTCTTTACCTTTATCAGTTCTCAGATTATAATGACTTGTTGGCATCTTTCCAAGAGGGTCAATGACATTAAAAAAAATAAATACACTCACTGATTTTTTACATAATGCGTCTCAACCCGTTGCTGTTATTATCTTTGAATGCTAAATTTGTCCTGTTTGAGAAGTTGGGGCCTCTTTGAACTGCCTTCTGAGTCAGCCTTTGGGCATAGTTCATGTTATCTTTGCTTTTCTTCCTTGCTTTCTGCTACAACCAACATGTCCTAGGCTATCTTGAATATTTCTTGCCCCTACTGGGAATCAGCACTTAACCTCCAAGAGAAGCCAAGGTAACTTTTTTTGGGCAATGCTCTTTAGAGATGATAATCTGGGGAATAGGAGTGTGCAATGGGTTGGTCACTGTTCTAGGAGTTTCAGTGGACACACCTTCTTTTTTCATGAAAAAAAAGTACCATGAGTTAATTCTGATATTTGTAAATTCAAATATAGGATTGCAGAATTTCAATGTAATGTCTTTGGTTTATATTTGTATTTCTTTTCTCTTATGGTGAAAAACTTGGTTCACAAAGATATATTTATATACTTTATACTAATTATAAATTCAGAAATATTCAGAAATAGTAATACCAATGTTATTACTGACGAGTACTGAAAACAGCTTAAGGTTTCTTCAGTTTTTTCCCCTTGGATTGTCTCCCTAGGAAGGTTTGGTCGATTTATTGTTTTAAAGTCAAATCATTTATTTTCTATGACAAGACACTTTAACTGCAAAATGTGCTTCAATGTAGTACCTTCATTTAAGGAGGAGTGAGGTGCCATTACAGCTTCATGTGTGTGTTTTGCCAACAGTGTGGAAGACACTTAACAGAACAGTAGTAAGTTTTGCTTTACAAACTCTTACATTGCAGAATCGTCTGCATTAGCTATTTTCATTCATGAAATGTGTGTAAGTCCTAAACCAAAGAACATCGTTTCCCCGGACTGAGGAGGTTTGCAAAACCTCGAGAGACTGAACTGCTGACCTTCCTTCTCTGGGCCCGGCGAGGCAACTGTACCCAATACACTTTTTGTTGCCATGCTGCGTGCCAGGTTACTCAGCCGGGAGAGGACACTTCCTACCATCAATGCGCTCAGCCTGAAGCCAGAGACGAAGGCATCGACAGTTTATTATTAAACAATGGCAGCAGCGCCACGCTAAAGACACGAACGCGCTGCTATGGAACCCCCAGAGGTCTCCCCCAGGGCTGAATCGTCGACCTGGCAGGTAGCCTGCTCCAGCCGACTCCGCCCACGTAAGGTGCAAGGTTTACGCATCAGAGCCGGGAAGCCACAATTTCAAATTCTCTTTTATTGCTTTATGTCCCTGACTCATGCAGGCCAAAGGGTGAGGAGGAGTAATAGCCAACAAGAGCGTCCTGCAGAAAGAAAACAACCTGCGTGGGTCGGGAGGAGCTTAAAAGGAAGAACCCGACCAAGGGGCAGGAGACCCGTCTCTCCAGGTCGCTGAGGCGTGGGTGCCCAGCCAGGCGGAGTGGGGGGCGGGGCCTCCCGGGCCGCAAGGTGGGGCCTCCCGCGCCGCGAGGTGGGAGGTGAGCTCCGCCAGCCCAGCCCACTGCAGACAGGTTACCCAGGACCTCAAGGTGTGCTGCGTCACCCCGCCCGCGCTGCGCTGATTGGTTCCTCCAGGGAGCCCCCGCCCCCTCAGCCGTAACCGGGCCGGCTTCAGTGTCGCCGCCATCTTTGTTGATGTGTCAGCTCCGCAGGGATTTGGGGAAGCCGCGGCTGAGTGAGGCGTCGGCTGTGTTTCTCACCGCGGTCTTTTCCTCCCACTTTTGGCTGGTTGGACCCCGCTATGGAAAAGTTGGCTCCTGAGCCAGAGCTCCAGCAGCCTCGTTAGGGTGTGGCCTGAGGCTTGGATAAGTGGGGTGAGTGTCTGAGGGGCACTCGGGGCACACCGGGGAGTCGCGGTGGCGGTGCGGTGGGGCTGCCAACCTTCCGCTCCTTCCTTCACGTCCCAGGGCGGGGGCGAGGGCGAGTGCGAGTGCGAGGTCGAGGTCGAGCCGGCTCCCCACCTGGCTCCTTCGAGGGCGCGGAGGAAGGGGAGGGCTGGGGAACGGGTTTCAAGCCCTTTCCTCTCCCTGCCTTCCTACTTGGGTTCCGGGACCTTGGAGGTGGCGAAGAGGGGTCAGCGGGGGTCGTGGGGGCTGTGCCTCGAGAGCGTCTGAGTTGGAGCCCATTGCCTGGGCTGCGTGTGAACTGCAGCCAAGCCCCACTTGCTCGAGAATGTTTCCTAGACTCAATCGCCTATTTCGCTTTTCGTCTTAAGTTGACTATATGTGGGTGTTTTATATTTACTGTTGTGAAGACTTGTTACCCTCTTCCAAACACTTCCATTACTGTGATTCTAAGTTCCTTAGAAATGATTCTTTGGAGTGGTGGATACTGTTCTTTATGTTGTCTTTCAAGGACGTCAAGGCATTTCATAAACCTTGATTGGTAAGGAAGGGGTTTCAGATTTATATCTCCATCAGTAATGAAAAATGGCAAAAACAAAACAAAAATCCTTCCACATGTCCCTAAGTAGCAATCTTGGGAAACAGTGCAGGTGTGATTATTGCTTAGCTGTTAACAGTTTAACAACTTCAGCTAATATTCCCATCTTGATTTTGTTTAGAGGAAAAAGTCCTGGATTTCGAGTCAGAACATCTGGATTAGAATCCTACTTCTTTCACTTGATAATCTTGTTACCTGTGGGAATCAGAAGAGAGAATATAGTAAAAATACGCAGTACAGTCCCAGGTACTTGGCCGTTTTCTCTGCCTGTGTGTGTCATGTTCCTTTGATGCCCAGCTTTTTGTTTCTTCCAAAACGATAGGCCGGGTGTTGTCTTCTAAGGTGTGCAGTAAATCAGGGTTTCAAAAGGTGTGCTGGTAGTCATTCAGAAGAAATTAATCTGCTGTTATCTATTTAGGTATGCTAGTTGTGGGTGTGGCTTTCCCAACTATCAAGTACACCTTAATATTTACCGAGTGTTCATCTCGTGGGAAGGGTTCAGGTTCAAGAGAGATTGATAGTGAAACTGAACTATCTCTGTGTGTAATGTACACTACTGTTCCCTGTGTAACTTCAATTCTTTATCCAACATTACACAAAAAACAGTAATGATTGGCCAGATTGATTTTTCTTTTATTTTTGGTCTTTTCTTGTTATTTTTAATGCAGTGAAGATATTAGATCACGGATCTTGCAGTATTAAGAATTAAAACAACTTTTTACAGCATAATAGGCAAACGTATGATTACTGAAGATTCTCCCTGGAAATACATGGATTGTGTTTGTTTTTTAAAGGCCCTGTTAAATTCAGAATAACTGCATATAAACTTAAGGTTTCTTTAAACAGTGGAGATTCCATAGTGTGTCATTGGCTTTTGAGTCCTATTTATTGCTAACGGAAAGGATTGGCTGGTGTGTATCACAGTAACCACTCTAACCTTTTAGTTCCTTCACCCATAAACTAGAGAGTTGTCCTTTAGTGCTGTGCAGTGACAGCATAGCTGATGATGATTGCTTAGTATGTTCAGTTTAGAAACATCTATTTGCAGCTTTATGCTGACATCATGGAGTGAAGATAAAAGCATTGCAGTATACTGACTCTAGGGAAGAGGCAGTAGGTTGAAGCACAAAGCAGCTTTATTTGGAGATTTAGAAAATAATCTTTCCCTTTGAAGAAGGACTAGTAATCTGCACTAGTTTCTCAAATTCATGCAACAGTTTCGTGTTAAAGTAAGAATCCTTACCCTGAAATTTTTTTTCTTTTAGTAAAACTTAGGTTTTTCTTTTATCTCTACCTTAAAATAACTAAAGCTGGTTCTTCAATTTCTCATAAACATATCACTGAGTTTACAGTATTGCAAATGTTATACTTAGTATTCATTTTAGGGGCAGCAGTGAGATCATAGATAATTTAATCTATTGTTTCATACTACTTTGAACTTTCTTAGCTACTGAGATTTAAAAAATATTTGGGCTAAAAAGTAAAAAAAAGGAAAAATACTGAGATGAAGGGACAGTAGACACAAAGTGGAAATCAGCCCCAGCATAGTTTTGATTGGATTGTGAGTGTATTTTTTATTAACATTTGTCTATCATTAAGACACTTGAACTGATAGTTGTAGGATTATGTAGACTATGTAGTGTCTACCGCACTTAATACATAATCCCACAGTAGACTATCAGTTCATGTTTTTAATAAACTAGAGCATACCAAATTAACCAACTGTGGCCAAAGGTGTCTTCAAAATTTAAACATTAACCCAAACTTTTTAATGTAATGCAGGCTTATAACTTGAAAAAAAAATTTTTTTAAAGATATTGGCCTTCATTTTGTTTAGTTTTTTGAGACAAGATCTCAGTCTGTCACCCAGGCTGGAGTATAGTGGTATGATCATAATTCACTGTAGCCTTGAACTCCTGGGCTCAAGCAATCCTCCTGCCTTAGCCTCCTGAGTAGCTAGGACAACAGGCACAGGCCACCATGCTAATCTTTTTAATTAAAAAATGTATATTATTATTTTTTATAGACCAGGTCTTGCTATGTTTCCCAGGCTGGTCTCTTAATTCCTGGCTTCATTTGATCTTCCCATCTCGGCCTCCCAAAGTGCTGGTATTACAGGTGTGAGCCACCTGTAAAGGAAGGCCTGAGAGCCTTCCTTTTTGAAAAAGGAACTATGGGTCAGATTTTTTTTTTTACCTACTTTATTCGTTTTCAGATTTAGAAGAAAATTAGCTGATAATACTTTTTATGTTTTCTTAGACTCATTAAAGTGCAAGTGCAATCTTCAGATTAGATTTCTATATTAGTAGAAAGTTATTTCTGATAACTTTATGCTTTAGTATTTTAAAGTATTTATAGGAGATATGTAAAATTACCGAGCTGATATGACATATATGGTGTAACTTGATAATGTGAACTATGTGATGTGGCCACTGACCCTCTTTTTCATGGAATTTTGATGGACCATAATTTCTCTTTGTCCTGTTACCCTATTACAGGATTTGGTACTATTTGGGAGTTGGTAGAGGGTGGGGGTCTTGCTGCATCTATTGCTCAGGTCTTTTTTTTTTTTAAACATCTCTGTGTGTGTGTGTGTATGTGTGTGTGTGTGTGTGTGTGTGTCTGTGTGATATAATGCACATATCATATAGTTCTTGCCCTGAGTCTGGGTTGTAAAGCTAAACATACCCCCACAGGGATAAATAACCTTGGTCTCATAAAACAAACTTTTCAAGCTGGTGAACTAAAGGAAACTTTTTTATTCTAGTGCTATGTTTCACTTAAACTCAGTATATTACAGTTAAATTTGTGCCAACCATGGTGGCTCACATCTGTAATCACAGCACTTTTGGGGGGTTGAGGTGAGAAGATTGCTTGACGCCAGTAGTTTGAGATCACCCTGGGCAACATAGCAAGACTCCATCTCTACAAAACATTTTTAAAAATTAGCTGGGTTTGGTGGCATGTACTTTAGTCCCAGCTTCTTAGGAGGCTGAGGTAGGAGGATCAGTTGAGCCCAGGAATTTGAGGCTGCAAGTGACCTCTGACTGCACTCCAACCTGGGTGACAGAGCAAGACCCTGTCTCTAATAATAAAATAAAAAGTTAACTTTTACCCAAAAGCTTAACAGGATGTGACTACTTTAAAAGTTATTTCTTCTTTTTGTAGAAGTTATTTACAGTTTTTTTTTTGAAATAGCCCTCTTGGTTTTTATCTTTTAAAAGCAGAATTTGATCTGCATAAATTCACCTTGTATGAAACTTAAGTGTCAGATATTTTCATCATGTGAAACAACATTTTCATGTTTCTTACACAAGTTCTTTTCCATCCTATTATTCTGTTTTAAAAAAGCTAAGTTAAAAATATTAGCTGGGTATGGTGGCATGCACCTGTAGTCTTATCTACTTGGGAGGCTTAAGTGGGATGATTGCTTGAGCCCAGAAGTTTGAAGCTGCAGTGACCTATGGTTGAGTGACAGAATAAGACCCTGTTTCTAAACATAAATAAATAAGTAAATAGCTAGCTTTATCCAGAAAGTGTCTTTTGAAGTTAATTATTTATCAAAAGTCAGTTATTTGGGGGTTGTGAGCAGGTTACATTGAACTGTGTGGATGCGTTTTTGATTTGATTTTACTTCTGACATTAATTGCAATATCAAAATCTTGATAGAACTAGTCAGAAAGATGTTATTCTTTTGTTTATGCTGCTTCCAAGGTGTTTTTGGAGAAGACATAAAAACTCTTTTGATGTAAGTACTTTTCTTACAAAGGACAGTAAACCATTATATTGAAAAACAGGAGTGTTCTCAAGTTCAGTTTGCTTAATGGATATTACTTGAGAAGTGTACAACTGGTATTATTTAAGAATGGTATGGGCTGGGCGCGGGGGCTCATGCCTGTAATCTCAGCACTTTGGGAGGCTGAGGCCGGCGGATCGCTTGAGTTCAGGAGTTCAAGAGAGCCTGGCCAACATGGTGAAACCCCATCTTTACTAAAAATACAAAAATTAGCTGGGTGTGGTGGCACACCCCTGTAATCTCAGCTACTCGGGAGGCTGAGCGGGAGAATCGCTGGAACCCAGGAGGCAGAGGTTGCAGTGAGCCAAGATGGCACCACTGCATTCCAGCCTGGGTGACAGAGCGAGACTCCATCTTAAAGAAAGAAAAAAAAAAAGAATGGTACTACAGTTTATAATTTAAAAATTTATAGTCTGTGAATGAAGCCAAATTTCTCTTAATAGACTTAAAACACTTAGGCATTTCTTACTTAGCTTCTGATGGAGCCCTGGCAAACCTTAAAGTTAAAATACTGTAACATTAAATACTGTAGAATTCATAATACTTTAGTGTTTATTGGCAGTAAAACACGAAGAATAAAATGAGGATTTCTGTTTTATTCACTGCCATGTTCCCAACACCTAGAATAGTGCCTGCACATATTAATAGATGCTCAATATGTTTTTGGTAAAAATGAACATCTAGTTTGGAAATGTATTTCTTAGTACCTTTGTATGAGACTAGTTTGTTTGATAACCTGTTACTGAATATCTGTGAGTTTGTAATCGCCTGACAGTTTCTTGCCTGCTGCACAGAGGCAGTTTACTGAGATAGCAGTATTGCAATAGAGAAAGTTTTAATAAATGCAGAGCCAGCCAAGTAGTAGTAAGAAGTTAATTACTCAAACCAATCTCCCTGAAAATTAGGAGACTAGGGTTTTTTAAGGATGATTTGGTGGGCAGGGGGCTAGGGAATGGGGAATGCTGATTGGTTGGGTTGGGGATGACTCATAGGGGGTTGAAGCTGTCTTCTTGTGCCAAGTCTCAAGACCAGTTGAGCCAGTTTAGTGGTCCAGGTGGCAGGCACCAGCTGGTCCATCAAAATGCAGGGTCTGAAAAATACCTCGAACCAATCTTAGATTTTACAATAGTGATGTTATATATAGAGGCAATATTTGCAGTTTATCAAACCTAAATTTTTTGTTGTTTATACTGCTGACTAGAAAAACAGGAAATGGAACCAGAAGACAGTGTTTTCATTTACATGGCTCTTGTATGGAAATAATTTTGTAAAGATGTGAGTTCTTTCATTAAAAAATAAGTTCCAGAGTGGGTAATGGTTGACTTTAAGGCAAGTAAAAAATTGTTTCTTGACCAGTTGCCTACAGCTGATGAGCTCCAGTAAGAGCGAAACCAGTTCTCACCCACTGAAATGATTTCGAAGTGTGAATTGGTCCTGTAGTACTGTGTCAGAAACAGAAACAACTCTAAGGGAGAAAAAGTACTTGAGTTAAAAGGAATTTTGTGACTGTACTGTATTAAATACGATATTTCTCGTAATGAGTAAGAGTTGCTAAAAGGTATTGTAATCTATAATTGTAATTACTATATATAAATATATAAGTGTAAATTTGCTTTGTACAAGCACTTCTTTTTTAGAGACCAAGTCTCACTCTTGCTCAGGCTGGAGTGTGGTGGTGCCATCATAGCTCATTGCAGCTTTGAACTCCTGGACTCAAGTGATCCTCCCACCTCAGCTTTCTGAGTAGCTGGGACTACAGGTGCATGCCACCATGCCCAGCTAACTTTAACAAAGTTTTTTTTTTTACAGAGATTAGGTCTTGTTATGTTGCCCAGGCTGGTCTCAAACTCCTGGGCTCAATCAATCCTTCCACATCAGCCTTCCAAAGTGTAGGAATTACACACTGCACCCCCAGTGTACCAGCACTTCTTAAATTAAAATGATCTTGCGAACTAATGTCTTGTTTTACATCCTTTCCCTTTAGTCTACTCTTGCCATTCTATCCTTAGTAGCCTCGATGATGGCTCCCCTTTTACCCCATACCCCTCTCCCCCAAAAAAACTTGGACGGCAACCAAATTGGCCTGTATCAGTATTGTCAACTGGAGGCCTACATGAGGACTCAGCTGACTGTTTTTCTTCTGGTTAATTGTGGACATAATCAAGTTCGTTGCTTTTTCTCCCCATCTGCTACCACTCTTGTGCAGCTATTTATGGTGATGGCTTTGTTACATATATACACATAGACCTTTGTTAACCCCCTCCTTTTCCTTTGGCTGCCAAACAGTATTCATTTGAGCATCATCAGAAGGTGTGCAAGCACTTTGGGAGGCCGAGGTGGGTGGATCACGAGGTCCAGAGATTGAGACCATCCTGGCCAACATGGTGAAACCCCGTCTCTACTAAAAATACAAAAATTAGCTGGGCATGGTGGCTCGTGCCTGTAATCCCAGCTACTTGGGAGGCCGAGACAGGAGAATAGCTTGAACCAGGGAGTCGGAGGTTGCAGTGAGCTGAGATCGCACCACTGCACTCCAGTCTGGCAACAAAGCGAGACTCCATCTTAAAAAAAAAAAACCAGCTTGCAAGCTAAGTAGTTATCACATGCCAATTTACATGATTTTTCTAAAAGTCATGAGCATATTGCTGACAGAAGTCACAGAAAGTACTTGCCTTTTGAGGTTAATCTGAGTCTTCCTTAATTTACAGGAGGAGGATATGTAAAACATTCTAAGCTTAGGTAACCAAATAAACAGCTTTTTAAATCTAGATGAATATCCAGCAGGATGACCCGTTTTTGTTGTTCTATACTATCTTGCACATTGTCATCTTATAATCTGTTTTCCATCCACTGAATGCTGTTTGCTCCCTAGACCACTGTGTAGACCCAGTTGACCCCATCTTCATTTGTATAACCACTGAAGAGCATTTGCAAAAATGCATGTAAATGTAGTAGAGAATATGTTTGTTAGATTTATTATTACTATCATATTGCATGAGACTTAAGAGTTTGATTCAGTTCAGAGTGAGGTTCTATCTTCGTGCGAGTACGAAGATCATTTAAAAGGCCAAATGCTGCTTTTTCGAAAAGGTCACAAGAAAGGCTCTATGTGCTTGATTAGTATAAATGCCGTGTTTTTTAATTTACCCTGAGAGACTATTTTTGTACTTGTGATGAGAGAAAATTTGGAGGAAGATGTGACATTAGAATTGGTCCTTTAAACATAGACTTTAGATGGACCTAAGGGAAGAATATTCTAGTTGAGAACAAAGCCATTGAAATGTTAATACGCAAGTTGAAGGAATCTTTGAGTTAGACTGGTTGGGCTGGTAAAGTATAATGAAGTGCCAGGATTTCAGGAATGTGTTGAGAGATACGAATGGAAAAGTAGTAAAACTGGTTTACTGAGGAATCTTAAATCTGGGGTATAAACATGAAATGGTTTTATTTTTTCCTTACTGGATCTCCAGTCATACAGTGTAAAACACTCCTAACCTCTGTACCTTCCTCTGAAGTGCAGTCCTTTAAGAATCTCTTGGTCTGATGTAACTTTGCCGCCACTTTTGGTTACTACAAAAAACTTATTCCAGAAATTAAGACAGGTTCTAGCCATTTAAAAAAAAAAAAATGAAGTCACACACTCACTGTTTTCTCTGAAGAAAAGTTGAAGCTGTTCCCAGCTGCTTGGCATGAAGAGGTGTAATTTGACTCAAAGATGTGCTCCCTCTCCTTACTTTTTTTTTTTTTTTTGAGACGCAGGAGTGTAATGGCGTGATCTTGGCCCACTGCAACCGCCGCCTCATGGGTTCAAGCAATTCTCCTGTCTCAGCCTCCCAAGTAGCTGGGACTTCAGGCGGCCGCCACCACACCCAGCTAATTTTGTATTTTTAGTAGAGACGGGGTTTCACCGTCTTGGCCAGGCTGGTCTTGAACTCCTGACCTCATGATCCACCCTCCTTGGCCTCCCAAAGTGCTGGGATTACAGGCGTAAGCCACCACACCCAGCCTACAAGTTATATCTTAAAGTGAGTTACTTTGGGTGAGGTAATGTAGGTGGCAGTGCCTTTGTTTGAGAATTATTTTGTCCTAAATTTTGGAATACAGAGTACTTAAGAGGTCTTTTATTTACTCCATTTCTTTGTATTGTCTAAACCAAGCCCTTAATACTAGTGTGTGCTTTGGCTTGGTTATAAAATATCTGCAGCAAAATAATGATAATTTGGTTGTTTGGAAACATATTTATACAGAGAGGTAGAGTATTTAGGCCAGTGGCTATATTAGTTGATGCCCCAGAGGGCAGTCTAGAAATTAGCATATTTAGCAAACAAGCTGGTCTGCTTTTCCTTTCTTACACTTATTCCTCCCATTTTCAACATTCCTAGAATAATGTTTCTCAAATACTAGTGTTACCATTTCTGTGCTTACAGGCTTTAATTTAACAAATATTTGAGAACCCACTATGTGCTAGAAACTCTGCACTATAATTAAGTCTACAAGTCACTGTGATTTACTATGATTTGTTCTTAACAAAATTCACTCCTGCTTAGCCTTCTATGGAGTCTACCTGACCAGTCTTCTCTCTCTCTTTTCATCATCCTCTGATAACCACCTTTATCCCAGCCTGATGTAACCATGCATATTTTGTTATTTAAAAATTTAGTATATCTCTCCATTAGTTTTCAATTAGTTTATATCTCATGTATAAACTAGAGCTATTTTCCATTAGTATATCTCTCATCTGGAATTATTGCTCTGTTATTTCTGTCAAAACTATGATCTGTCCACTTTTTAATCTAACCTCACATGGTTTCAGTAACTCATTACCTTGTACATGCTTTGTTGATACCTGACAAAAGAAGTCAACAATTTTTTTTATCAAAATGGTGGAAATATTTCATAATTATGTGTTGTAGCATAATATTTGAAGATGACTAATTGTCATAAAATGGCTAGAATAGTAACCTCCATAAACAATATAAAAATCTATTCTAGGCCGGGTGCGGTGGCTCACCCCTGTAATCCCAGCAGTTTGGGAGGCCAAGGCAGGTGGATCACCTGAGGTCAGGAGTTTGAGACCAGCCTGGCCAACTTGGTGGAACCCTATCTCTTCCTAAAAATACAAAAAATTAGCCAGGCGTAGTGGTGGGCACCTGTATTCTCAGCTACTCGGGAGGCTGAGGCAGGAGAATTGCTGGAACCTGGGAGGCAGAGGTTGCAATGAGCCGAGATCTCACCATTGCACTCTATCCAGCCCGGGCAACAACAGTGAGACTCTCTCAAAAAAAAAAAAAAAAAAAAAAAAATATATATATATATATATATGTATATACACACACACACACACACATATACACACACACACACGTATATATATATATACGTATATATATACGTGTGTGTGTGTGTATGTATATATATATATACATTCTAACTTGGTCAAATTAATTTATTAAAGTTGCTTTTATTGACCTAGGCAGTGCATATGGGCTCCATTTTCTTTGTACTGGACATTGTTTTTTTTCCTGATGAGAATGTTTGAAAATCACCATGGTACTTCCTGGATTCCTGCCTGGATGAAAAACTAATTTCTACCAGGGATTCTTTACACCCTGACTTCATTATGTCTCAAATCTAGATCTCTGGGCTATAGGTAGTTGTGTCTTGTTATTTAGGTTTCCTTCTTAGTAAATTTTTATCTTCTTTAATGTGCGTTGTTTTGTTATCTTGGTTTGTGATTTCTAGTGCTTTTATTGGTGTATTATTTCTCCAGTATTTTCTTACAGATTTATGAGGTCGTCTTTTTTTCTTTACAGAGCTGAAGGAATTCTAAGCATTCTTTGGCACTCATCTTCTAGTTGCTAGCATTACTCCTTACCTAACATCTTATGGGGGTGATTGGAGAATGCCAGACTACAGCTGAAATTAATTAATGAAGTTGTTTGACTGAAATGAAGGAGGAAAGAGGTGTAAGTGGCCCTACTGCTTGTAGCTAGCCAGCTTGGGTTAGCTGTCCTAGTCCTTTTTCTTTTTTCTCAAGGACAGGCTTTTAAAGGAATTATTAGTGGTAAAATTTGTGGTGTTAGTTATTCCACATCACAGAGTGTGTGCAAGTTTGTATGGGGTTTTGGTTTAAAGTGGTTTTTAATTTTGATGTTTCAATTTCTTAGATGTAAAACGAAGATCAGGAGCAGATTTGAAGAATTACAAAGTGAATTGGTGCCAGTCAGCATGTCAGAGACAGACCACATAGCCTCTACTTCCTCTGATAAAAATGTTGGGAAAACACCTGAATTAAAGGAAGACTCATGCAACTTGTTTTCTGACAATGAAAGCAGCAAATTAGAAAATGAGTCCAAACTATTGTCATTAAACACTGATAAAACTTTATGTCAACCTAATGAGCATAATAATCGAATTGAAGCCCAGGAAAATTATATTCCAGATCATGGTGGAGGTGAGGATTCTTGTGCCAAAACAGACGTAGGCTCAGAAAATTCTGAACAAATAGCTAATTTTCCTAGTGGAAATTTTGCTAAACAAATTTCAAAAACAAATGAAACAGAACAGAAAGTAACACAAATATTGGTGGAATTAAGGTCATCTACATTTCCAGAATCAGCTAATGAAAAGACTTATTCAGAAAGCCCCTATGATACAGACTGCACCAAGAAATTTATTTCAAAAATAAAGAGCGTTTCAGCATCAGAGGATTTGTTGGAAGAAATAGAATCTGAGCTCTTATCTACGGAGTTTGCAGAACATCGAGTACCAAATGGAATGAATAAGGGAGAACGTGCATTAGTTCTGTTTGAAAAGTGTGTGCAAGATAAATATTTGCAGCAGGAACATATCATAAAAAAGTAAGTTTTTTATACCTTTAGGTTATTTTTTTTTCCCCACAGGGATTCGAGATAGAATTCTTTAAAGGAAAATATCATTTTGTTCATTTTTACTTCCACATTAGAATCATGCACATAGTAGTTGAACAATAAATGTATAGTTACTAAATGTGTGAGCAAATGTCAAGTTTTTCAAATATCTAAGTTTAATATGTTAAATAGTGTAAATGTATTAACGTGCTAGAAATTTTTATAGACAACTCAAATTTTTCACTTTTGAAAGAATGTAGAAGTATAATATTGTCAAAACTAAGAGAAACTCAAAAGGAAATGACAAGTCATAAAATTCCAAAACTTTTTCTTAAAATCTTCATTCTAAATTCATTGGTTTAAAACATTAAAATTTAAAGAACAGAATAATTGATTATCGTTCAGTAAATAAAAATATAGGTTTAGACTTCTTTTGGATTTGTGAAGTTCTGTTTTCATGATAGTTTAAAATTTACCATCTTAACCATTTTTATGTTTACATTTCAGTAGTGTTGTTATATATTCACACTGTTGGACAACCAATCTGCAGAACTTTTTTGAAACACTGTATTCGTTAAACAACAACACTATTTCTACTTGCCCTCAGTCCCTGTCAACCACCATTCTACTTTCTGTTGCTGAGTTTGACTACTCATGATACCTCATGTAGGTGAAATCATATACTTTTCATTTCATGACTGGCTTATTTCATTTAGCCTAATGTCCTCATTTATCCGTGTTGTAACATGTCAGAATTTCATTTCTTTTTAAGGCTGAATAATATTCCATTGTATGTAAACAAAACCACATTTTGTTTATTCATCCATTAATGGACATCTGGGTTCCTTCTGCTTTTTGGCTGTTGTTAATAATGCTACTGTGAACTTGGGTTTGCAAGTATCTCTTCAAGACTCCAAGGCCCTTCTTAATACTACCTCCAAACAAATGCCTGCTATTGTTATTCATATCCTTACTGTAATACTATATTATGTGAATAAACTGTATGCTTTTGTACTTGAACCATCAGTGCTGCTGCTATTCTTGCATTTTATAGGGTAACTTTCTCATTTTCCTGTAGGCTGTACCTATTCTTTTAGACCTTCCTCTTGAGATTATCTCTGATGCCTCTTCCCACTTTACTTAGATCTAGACTCTTACTACCACTTTCATACCTCCCTTATAAATTATGTTATACATTTAATAATAATAGCAGTAAACATGTATATGCTGATAATTATGTGCCTGGTATATTACATATATTAGTTCATGGATTCTTCACAAGAACTCTCTGTGACATATACTGTTATCCCCATTGTACAGATGAGTTACGTGAAGCACAGAGAGATAAAAAGTAACTTGTTCAAGGCCACATGCTAACAAATGCGAAGTTAAAATCTGAGCTTTGTTAGTGGAGCTTTAGAACTTTTTCCAAATACGGTTATTAGAAATGAACCAGTTACAAGTTGTTAAATTTACCTAAAAATATTAGGAATAGAGTAGAAAATTGGTTTCTTTTTTGCTTCATCCTGTCAGAACAGTGACAGAATGGGTGAGCAGAATAATCATAATTCTGATATCTGGTATTTGGAAGATACCCGTTGGCATTTGCCAGCTCTGTTGTCTTGGCCAAGTCAACCTCTTTGAGTGAAAGATTTTTCACCTTAGAGTGACAGTACTTACCTGATGGAATTGTTTGTGGACATAAGGACATTACACAAATGTCAGATGTTATTTTAAATCAAGGTTAATCTTTGGTTATACACATAATGTTTTTAATTCCAAATAAAATACTTTGTGATTCAGGTTAGCTCTAAAACAACTAGATTTTTTTCTTAATTTTTTCCTTCATCTAATTTTCTATGAAGAAAACTTCCTTTTACTTTCTTTGAAATTTTAATGAATACATCTATTTCCAAATATCTTTGTTTATACATTCCCTCATTTTTTCCCCAGCTTTATTGAAATATAACTGATAAAATTGTATATATTTAAAGAGTACAATGTGATGATTTGATATACATTGTGAAATGATTACCACAATCAAGTTAGTTAACACATCGGTCACATCACAGTTACCTTTGTGTGTGTGTGTGTGTGTGTGTGTGTGTGTGTGTGTGGTGAGAACATTTAAGATCTACTGTCTAAACAAATTTCAAGTATACAATATGATATTATTAACTGTTATCACCACGGAGTATATTAGATCCCCAGAACTTACTCATTTTATAACTGAGAAGTCTGTAGGCTTTGACCAACATCTCCCATTTTCCCTCGCCCCCTCTGCCGTGGCAAGCACCATTCTTCTCTTTATTTCTGTTCTTTGATTTTTGAACACATCAATATTACTGTCTAAGGTTCCAACCAAATTTTTTTTTTTTTGAGGTGGAATTGCGCTCTGTCACACAGGCTGAAGTGCAGTGGCGTGACCTCAGCTCACTGCAACCTCTGCCTCGTGGATTCAAGCAATTCTCCTACTTCAGGCTCCCAAGTAGCTGGGACTACAGGTGCCTACCACTACACCTGGCTAATTTTTGTATTTTTAGTAGAGACAGGGTTTCACCATGTTGGCCAGACTGGTCTTGAACTCCTGACCTCAAGTGATCTACCCGCCTCAGCCTCCCAAAGTTCTGGGATTATAGGCATGAGGCACTGCGCCTGGCCCAAAAATTCTTTATTTTATTTTTTTGAGATAGGGTCTTGCTCTCTTGCCCAAGCTGGGGTGTAGTGGGTGTGATCTCAGCTCACTGCAGCCTTAACCTCCTGTACTCAAGTTGTCCTCCCACCTCAGCATCCCAAGTAGCTTGGACAACAGGTGCGTACCACTATGCTCAGCTAATACTTTTGTGGTTTTTTTGGTTGTAGAGATGGGGTTTCATGATGTTGCCCAGGCTAGTCTGGAACTCCGGAGCTCAGGCGATCCACCCACACTGGCCTCCCAAAGTGCCAGGATTATAGGCATGCACCACTGTGCCCAGCCCAAAATTCTTTTTTTTTTTTTTTTTTTTTTGAGACGAAGTCTCGCTCTGTCGCCAGGCGGATCTCGGCTCACTGCCACCTCTCTCTGCTTCCCAGGTTCAAGTGATTCTCCTGCCTCAGCCTCCTGAGTAGCTGGCACTACAGGCACGCACTACCACACCCAGCTAATTTTTGTATTTTTAGTAGAGACGGGGTTTCACCATGTTTGCCAGGGTAGTCTCGGCTCTTGACCTCATGATCCACCCGCCTCCGCCTCCCAAAGTGCTGGGACCAAAATTCTTAATTAAGAACAGTTGTCTGTATCTAGAATATGCATTTGGCACATAAGTAACAAATTGAGTGTTGACTGCTTTTCACTTCCCCCTCCCTTTATTGTTCACTTGTGAACTATAGCCAGGACTCTTGTGTCTCAAGTAGTTTTCAGTAGCACATTGAGTATGCCTCACATAAATGATCTAAATTAAACCACTGTGTCATAAAAGGCTTGAATAAACATGCATATATTTGCCTTTTTTCTGAACATTTGTATGGTTGTTTCGTCACTGATTCCTAGGCTCAACTGTCACCTTCTCAGAGAGGCCTATCTGGACTACTTATCTAAAATAGCAGCCCAAGTCACTCTCTGGCTTTTCGCTCTCCTTTATTTTTCTTAATAGGATTTAATCACCAGCTGACATTTTATTATAATCTGGAGTCTATTTTTATTTTATCCCCTAGAATGTAAGTTCCACGAGGGCAGGGACTATTTGCTGACATATTTCCCACATAAAATAGATGCCGAGTAAGTACTGGTTAAGTTAATGAGTGATCTTCAAAGTAGAAGGTGGAAAGGCCTGGGGCTTTGGAATTATACCTGGATCCAAAACAAAATTCAAAGTTCAACTGCTTACTAGCTGTGTGACCCGGAACAAGTCTTAGGCTTCAGTTTTGCTTTGCTGTTAATATTTTTATTTTATTTTTAGAGACAAGGGTCTTTATTCTGTTGCCCAGGTAGGAGTGCAGTGGAGCTCACTGCAGCCTGGAACTCCTGGGATCAAGTGCTTTTCCTGGGACTCCTGGCATGAGCCATCATGCCTAACTAGTTTTTTTTTTTTTTTTTTAATTCATAAAACAGAAGTGATGGTAATAATTTCATACTTATTTTGAATCCTAAATGAAATGATACACTTTTTTAAATTAAAAAAGCTAAATTTAACCAATAGCAAATGTGCTTAATAAATGTTAGGTTACAGCTATTGCTATTAGTCCTAGAGTACTTGCTGTTAACTTTGTTAGGCATCTTACGTTTCTAAAAGCACTTTGCAGGCAGTTTTTGAGATTTTATTTCTGTTTTTCTAGGGGAATTCAAGATAATATTTCTGCTTAGATTTTATTTTGCTGTTTTACATTGACTGTACATTATAACTATTAGAATATCATTAAAATATTTTTAAAATCTGAAGCAAGACTTTTCAACTTTAGCAGTATTGCCATTTGGGGCCAGATTCTTGGTTGTTGTTGGAGTTGTCTTGTGCATTGTAGGATGTTTAGCAGCATCCCTGGCCTCCATCCACTAGATGCCAGTAGCAGCCCCTACCCCTGTTATGACAACCAAAAATATCTTCAGACAAATGCCTGGAAGGGCAAAATTGCCCATGGTTGAGAACTACTTATTTGAAGAGTGTCAATGCTGACAGGATTGGTGCATAATTGAAGTACCTGAAGGTATAAATTTGGAAGGGTGTGATTTTCATATATTTTGATTTGAAATATTCATATTTCTAGGGAAAAGTTAATAGCCTAATTGACCAGAGAATCTTTTGCAAAATATTATGTTTCACTATAAAATGATTTTTTAGGAATGTTAATTTATTAACATTATAATGAATAATTATAGATATCTGTACCCTAATCTGTAATGAAATTATATTCCACATATTATTTTATCTCCATTTTAAACTATGTTTTACATATACTGCCCTTTTTATATTTAGGTTAATTAAAGAAAATAAGAAGCATCAGGAGCTCTTCGTAGACATTTGTTCAGAAAAAGACAATTTAAGAGAAGAACTAAAGAAAAGAACAGAAACTGAGAAGCAGCATATGAACACAATTAAACAGGTAAAAAAGACAAAAATCTTCAAAGACCATACTTCAATTAATAAAATAAATACATTCTTGGCAGCTGATTGTGGCAGCTCATGCCTGTAATCGTAGCACTTTGGGAGGCCAAGGTGGGTGGATTACTTGAGCCCAGGAGTTTGAGACCAGCCTGGGCAACATGGTGAAACCCTGTCTCTACAAAAAAAAAAAAAATAGAAAATTAGCTGCATATGGTGGCATGCACCTGTAATCTCAGCTACTCAGGAGGCTAAGGTGAGTGGATCACTGGAGCCAGGGAGATTGAGGCTGCAGTGAGCCGAGATTGTGCCACTGTACTCCAGCCTGGGTGACAGAGTGAGACCTTGTCTCAAAAAAAAAAAAAAATTCTGAAAACTTGCATGTAAGTTGAAGTTCTATAAGGTAAATCATATTTTAAATGCAGAGAATTGCATGGCATTTAAACCATTCTCTTTTACAAAGTAGGACTCATAGCCTGATGTATTTCCTTTTATGTAAGTTTATTCTTATATGTGTGACTGCTGTACTACATATAGTAGAACATATTCTGTTATGTTCAAAATAAGCAAAAAGACGATTTGAGTTGACAGTCAACTAGACTGTTTTTGCCAACAGGGAGGAAGCAATAGAAATATAAAAGTTTATGTCTGGCATTAGGATGTTTTTAAGTTTATATTTTGGTATGGTTCCATTCTCAGTATGTTTAAAAACTACATTGTGAAGGCTAGCTGTCATACTTTAGATTGTATCTGGCTTACTGGCTTTCCTAGCCTGTCCTTTTCTTTCTTTTTTTTAATTTATTTTTTATTTTTTCATTGAGACAGAGTTTTGCTCTTGTCACCCAGGGTGGAATTTAGTGGCACAAACTCGGCTCACTGCAATCTTTGCCTCCTGGGTTCAAATGATTCTTCTGCCTCAGCCTCCCGAGTACCTGGGATTATAGGCAGCCACCAACCACACCCAGCCAGTTTTTGTATTTTTATTAGAGACAGGGTTTCACCATGTTGGCCAGGCTGGTCTTGAACTCCTGACCTCAGGTGATCCACTTGCCTTGGCCTGGCCTCCCAGTGCTGGGATTACAGGCATGAGCCACTGCCCCCGGCCTCTTTCTAGTTTTTAAATGAACTCTTCTGATGCATGAATCAATAAAGTGAGTATTCAGACTAATAGCAAAGCTGAGCTGCTCTTTATTTTTGAGGTGCTTTTTCTTCTGTGAATAGGATTAGAAGCATTCTAACCTTAAAAGTATTTTGTCTCATATTTCACAGAAAGTTATATAATGAAAATAACAGTAAACAATTGGTAAAACAATTTTTCACTTGATGCATGATTGGAAGGTGACTGTATTTGTAAAATTGTATGTATTTAATCCTGATTTTTATGTGCTCTAGGGTCCCCACATATAAACCAGTTAGAATGGTAAAGTATGAGGAAGTCTTAACAGGCTGAATCCATATTTTGGTAGTCAGGTCACTCAGTGACCGAAACTTCAGACCGAGCAGGTAGAATGGAATCAGAGCCCTTCCTTTCATGACCTTATTAGTGGGCTTTTGTTGTTGTTGTTGTTGTTTTTTAAAGAGAAAAGCTTTTCCTTCTTAATTTTACCTCTAGATCTGCACTATATAATATGGCATCCACCAGCTGCATATAGCTATTGAGCACTTCAAAGGTAGCTAGTCTAAATTGAGAGGTGCTGTAAGTGTAAAATACACATGTAACTTACAAGAGTTAGTATAAAAATAAAACGGCTCATTTTTTTCATGTGGATTGATAATATTGGAATGATAATATTTTGGATATTTTGGGTTTAATAAACTATTTCACTTGTTTCTTTTTACTTTTTATTTTATTCTATTTTATCTTTGAGATGGGGTTTCGCTCTTGTTGCCCAGGCTGGGGTGCAATGGCACGATCTTGGCTCATAGCAACCTCTACCTCCTGGGTTCAAGTGATTCTCCTGCCTCAGCCTCTTGAGTAGCTGAGATTACAGGGGCCTGCCACCATGCCTGGCTAGTTTCTGTATTTTTGGTAGAGATGGGGTTTCGCCATGTTAGCCAGGCCAATCTTGAACTCCTGACCTCAGGTGATCTGCCCATCTTGGCTTCTCAAAGTGCTGGGATTACAGGTGTGAGCCACTGTGCCCAGCTTCTTTTTTTTAACTTTTTAAAGTATGACTACTAGAAAGTTTAAATTCTACATGTGGCTTGTACTTCTATTGCTCAGTGTTGCTCTAGATAATTTTGTAATAAGGAAAATTAGTATATGTGTACTATAAGATTTAGGTCTTTTTCAACAGGTTTATTGAGATATAATTAACTTTCCTCACAGTTCACTTATTTTAAGTGTACAACTCAGTGGCTTTTACTTGTGCAACCTTCACCACAATTTTAGAACATGTCATCACCCCAAAAAGAAATGCAACACACATTAGTAGTCACTTCTTATTTCCCTCCAACAGTACTTCCTCAACCCTGCCCTAGGGAACAAGTAATCTTTGTCTCTACATATTTGCCTATTCTGGACATTTCATATAAATGGAATTATATAATAAGTACCCCTTTTTATCTAGCTTCTTTTATTTAACATAGTGTTTTTAAGTTGTAGCATGTATCAGTACTTCATTCTTTTTTTAACATAGTGTTCATTCAAGTTGTAGCATGTATCAGTACTTCATTCTTTTTAATGATTGAATAGTAGTTCATTATATAGATATTTGATGTTTTAATATTTTGTTTACCCCTTCATCGGTTGATGGACATTTGGGTTGTTTCTGCCATTTGACTATTATGAATAATGCCTCTGTGAACATTCACGTACTAGTTTTTATGTGTACGTATGATTTCATTTCTCTCGGGTGTATACCTAGGAATTAATAGAATGAGTTGGGAAGTGTCCCTTTTTGGGGAAAGAGCAAAAATTTGTGAAGAATTGGTATTCTTCTTTAATTGTTTTAAAGAATTTTTCCTGTGTAGCCACTTCGGACTGAATTTTTCTTTGTGGGTAGGTTTTTGTTGTTGTTCTTTTTTATTATTCTAATTCAGTCTCTACTTGTTATAGATCTATTCAGATCTATTTCTTCTTGAGACAGTTTTGGTAGTTTGTGTCTTTCTAGGAATTGTTCATTTTGTCTCTAAGTTAAATTGTTCATAGTATCTATTTATTCAATTCTTTTTATTTCTATAAGGTCAGTAGTAATGTCCCTCTTTTGTTTTGATTCTAGTAATTTCAGTCTTCTTTCTTTTTTCCTCAGTCATTCCAGCTAAAGGTTTGTCAGTTTTCTTCATCTTTTCAGAGAACCAATTTTTGGTTTTGTTTGTGTCTTTGTTTTTCTTTTTCTTTTCTTTTTTTTTTTTTGAGACAAGGTCTGGCTCTTTCACCCAGGCTGGACTGCGGTGTTGCGATCTCGGTTCACTGCACCCTCTACCTACCAGGCTCAAGTGATCCTCCCACCTCAGCCTCCCGAGTAGCTGCTACTACAGGCATGCATCACCACATCCAGCTAATTTTTGTATTTTTTTGTGGAGACAGGTTTTCTCTCTGTTTCCCAGGCTGGTCTCAAACTCGTGAGCTCAAGCGATCCACCTGCCTCAGCCTCCCAAAGGGCTGAGATTACAGGCATGAGCCACTTCACCTGGCCTTTTTCTCTGTTTCTCTGTTCTTTATTTCATTAATTTCCATTCTAGTTTTTATTATTTTCTTCCTCCTCTTGGTGGTTGGTTTAGTTTGCTGTTTTTCCAGTGTCCTAAGATGCAAGTTTAGGTTATTAATTTGATACCCTTTTCTTCTTCTTCTTCTTTTTTTTTTTTTTTTTTTTTTTTTTGAGACAGCATTTCGCTCTTGTCACCCAGACCGGAGTGCAGTGGCGCAATCTCGGCTCACTGCAACTTCTGCCTCCTGGGTTCAAGTGATTCTCCTGCCTCAGCCTCCCAAGTAGCTGGGGTTACAGGCGCCCGCCACCATGCCCAGCTAATTTTTGTATTTTTGGTAGAGAGGGGGTTTCACAATGTTGGCCAGGCTGGTCTTGAACTCCTGACCTCAGGTGATCCTCCTGCCTCTGCCTCCCAAAGTGCTGAGATTACAGGCTTGAGCCACTGTGCCTGGCCCCCTTTCTGCTTTTTTAATATAGGTATTTGTAGTTATAAATTTTCCTCTAAGCATTCCTTTAGATGTGTCTCCTAAGTTGTGGTATATTATGTTTTCATCTTCATTAGTCATCTAGTACTTCCTAATTTCCCTTGCAATTTCTTCTGTGTTTCTTTAGGAGTATGTGGTTTAATTTTCACAAATTCGTGAATTTCCCAAATTTCTTTCTGTTACTGAGGTCTCATTTTATTCCATTATGGTTGGAGAATGTACTTCATATAATTTTAATCTTTTAAATTTATGGAAGTTTGTTTGTAACCTAGCATATCCTCTGTCATGGAGAATATTCCATGTGCACTTGATGAAAATGTATACACTGCTGTTCCTGGGTGGAGTGTTGTATAAACGTATTAGATTCCATTGTTTGGTAGTGTTTAAGTCTCCTATTTCTGTGTTAATCATCTACCAAATTCTATTTATTATTGAAAGTAGGGTAGTGAAGTCTCCAATTATTGTTGACCTGTCTATTTTCCCTTTTATTTCTGTTAGTTTTTACCTCATGTATTTTGATGCTACATTCTTAGATGCATATACATTTATGTGTTAGATCTTTCTGATGGCTTGATATTTTTTATTTTTATGAGCTATTCATTATCTTGGGTAACATTCTTAATTTTAGTCTGTTTTTTATGTAAATATAGCCACTCTTCCTTATGATTGCTGTTTGCATTATATATTTTTTTCCACTCTTTTCAGTTTACTTGCATTTTGAACCTAAAATGCCTTCTATAGACAACATATAGTTGAATCTTGTTTCTTTAAGTCTGTTAATTTCTGCATTTTGATATGATTATTAAATCCACTTTCATTTAATATTATTATTGACAGTGAGATTTATGTCTGCCATATCTTTCGTTTTCCATGTTTCATGTCTTTTTTCTTCCCCTATTCCTCCTTCACTGCCTTCTTTTGCATTAAGTGAATGTTGTCTAATATAACATTTAAATTTCTTTCATGATATTTTCACTATACAGTACAGAGTTCCCCCTTATCTGAGGGGAATTTATTCCAAGATCCTAAGTAGATGCATGAAATTGTCTATAGCACTGAACTTGATTGCCATTAATCAGAATATGTTTCTGTTTATGTCTGCCCCTGATAAATGAATGCTCTTTTCATCCTTTTTTTTTTTTTTTCTTTTTTCAGAGACAGGGTCTCATCACTGGCTGGCGTACCATGGTGGGATCACAGCTCACTGTAGCCTCAACTCCTGGGCTCTAGCAATCTTCCTGCCTCAACCTCCTGAGTAGATGGGACTATAGGCATGCACCACCATGCCCAGTTAATTTTTAAAATTTTTTGTAGAGATTGGGTCTTGCTGTGTTGACCGTGCTCGTCTTGAACTCCTGACCTCAGGCAGTTCCCCCTCCTCAGCTTTCCAAAGTGCTGGGATTACAGGCATAAGCCACTACCTGGCTCCTTTCCCATCTTAACAAAGCACTTATGCAGTGTGGCCATACATAACTTTTGAAGTTTGAGGTGTGACAGCAAAACTAGCATGAATTTCTTTTTTCTTCTTCGCAGTTTCATGGATAGAAGACTCATTCTTACTGTAGATCTTAGCAACCTCAGTATATGATTTTTTTTCTTTCAAGTCACCATTTCACTTAAAATAAGCACTTTAAAGCCTCTCTTTGGCACATGTGAATTGCCAGCATCACTATTCTTATACTCTGGGGCCACTAATAAGTAAACTTACGTATTAATTAAGGGCTAAGTATTGCTGCGCACAAGCACTGTCATCCTGCCATAGTCAGTCTGGTAACTGAGATGGCTACTAAGAGACTAACTGGCAGGTAGTGTGTACAGTGCAGACATGCTGGACAAAGGGATGACTCACAGTCTGAGTGAGACATAGTGAGACAACACAAGATTTCATCACACTACTCAGAATGGCATGCAATTGAAAACTTGTGAATTGTTTATTTCTGGAAGTTTTTATTTAATATTTTTGGACGGTGGTTGAAGGTTGCTGAAACCATAGAAAGTGAAGCCACAGATAAGGCAGGACTCTACTGTAATTCTTTGCATTATTCCTTAGTGGATATTCTAGGGGTTGCCAGATACCTTACCTTAATGGAATCTCCAGATTTTTACTAAATGCCAGTGAGATATAGAAACATGGCTAAAAGTTTTTATTTCTAGAGCTGAAGTATATTCATTGTATTCTTTATGTTTATTTACTTTGTTTATATTTATTTGCAGTATTGGTGGTCTATTTGATATAGCTATAAAAATAATTTGGAAATGATTTTCTTTACAGTTAGAATCAAGAATAGAAGAACTTAATAAAGAAGTTAAAGCTTCCAGAGATAAACTAGTAGCTCAAGACATTACAGCTAAAAATGCAATTCAGCAGTTACACAAAGAGATGGCCCAACGGGTGGAACAGGTATTTCTCACATCGTTGTCATTATTAACTTGATATTCTGGTGACTCCTTTGTTAAAATTAGCTAACACTGTTATACTATTTTGGACCTCACTATTTATTAATACTAGGTGATTCTTTTATATAAAAATAAGCCATTAGGCCAGACGTGGTGACTCATGCCTGTAATCCCAGCACTTTCAGAGGCTGAGGCAGGCAGATTGCCTGAGGTCAGGAGTTTGAGACCAGCCTGGCTAACATGGTGAAACCCCATCTCTACTAAAAATACAAAAAGTTTAGCCAGGCGTTGTGGCGCATGCCTGTAGTCCCAGCTACTTGGGAGGCTGAGGCAGGAGAATCACTTGAACTCGGGAGGTGGAGGTTGCAGTGAGCCGAGATTGCACCGCTGCACTCCAGCCTGGGTGACAAAGCAAGACTCTGTCTAAAAAAAAATAGTAAGTCATTAAAAATTCTAAAGCAATATATAAATACATACAGATGAATAAATTAAGGAGGTGTATGGAATAAAAATTTTTTTTTTAATCTGTACGTCTTCTTCCCCTGCCTACAATCCTTTTATATCCCATTCCTTGTTCCATAGCTAATTATTGGTATTTTGGTTATGTATCTTACATGTACAAGTCACACATGTTTATTTGTACATGGTCATATACTTTTTTCCCCCTATTTGATTGGAATAATACTATACATCTTTTTTGTAACCTTTTTTCCCATACTTAATATACCTTGGTAATCTTTTTGAGTTGGTATATATGATCTCAGAAGAGGTAATTTTAAGCAGTGCTTTTTTATTACTTGCCTGAACTCTTTATGGATGACATCTTTGTCATCTTCATTTCTGTATCCACAAAACCTAGCACAGTATCTGACTAACAATTAGTCTTCACAATGAATTGAATCTGAAAGGGTTAACTCACACCTTCATTATTTGACTGTGATGGATCCCACCCTTTCTACCCCGAAGCTGCTACTGTAGATAGCATTCTGGAAGGACTTTAGGAAACAGATTATCCTCAGCCTTTATTTGGATGATTCTTTAAAACATGCTGACTCCTTGCTTTAGAAATGTTATGTTTAACTCTCCTGCTATCAGTTCCGAACCCTTTTGTACTAATGGAAGGGAAATACAGAGCCTAAGAGCTTAAGAAGTAACTGGTTTTAGCGGGCCCAAACATAGCCAGCCAGTCATTAGAATCAACTGGTGAGCCAGCCTGCCTGCCTGCCTGCCTGCCTGCCTGCCTGCCTGCCTGCCTTCCTGCCTGCCTGCCTGCCTGCCTGCCTTCCTGCCTTCCTGCCTTCCTGCCTTCCTGCCTGCCTGCCTGCCTGACTGCCTGCCTGCCTGCCTTCCTGCCCTCCTGCCTTCCTCCCTTTCCTTCCTTCCTTTCTTTCCTTTCTTTCCTCCCTCCTTCCCTCCTTTCCTTCCTTCCCTTCCCTTTCCTTCCCTTCCCTTCCCTTTCCTTCTCCTTCCTTCCTTCCTTCCTTCCTTCCTTCCTTCCTTCCTTCCTTCCTTCCTAAAACTCTTTGAAGCTTAATATTTAAAATAAAATAGTAGTCGTTGTACATGGTAACAGTTCAAACATTTGAAAAAGTCTTCTTCCAAACGTTTTACCCCCTTCCTAAAGGTAACCACTGATGCCAGTTTCCTGTGTATCCTTCCAAAAATGTTTGTTGTGTAGATTCTTGTATTTTTTTCTTTTTTCCTCCCCTGGCTTTTAAAAAACAAATGGCAATGTACTGCACTCACTGCTATGTATGTGTTCTCCTTAATGATGAAGAGTGTAGATGATGCTAATAATAGTAGCTGGTATACTGACTTTTAGCTGTGTGCAAAGCCATGTTCAAAATACTTTACAAGTGTTAACTTGTTTGATCTTCACAACAACCCTAAGAAGTGGATATTATTAAAGTAGATTTTGGAAGACTGATCTATTATTAATCTGCCTCATTCCTTTTTTTCGTCTAACTTTTCCTCCCAACTTTTTGAGAATTTTCAAGCGTATAGAAAAGATGAAAGATTAGTAAAATGAACACTTGTTTATCTTTCACTTGTTGTCACTAAGCCTAGTAAGTTTTGTTTAAAAATAGGTTCCCATATGTGTTTACCCACGTTCATGTGCACACACACATTCACCTGCTGTTTAATTTCCAGATTGAGGTTTCCTCATTTCATAGACCAGATAGGTAGAATGAATTTGAACCCTACTTACAAGAGAGTGTAGCTGTATTATAAATTCTCAGGGACTTGATAACATTTCCCCCACCCACATCTCCCATGGCCTGATATTAATAAGTATCACAGGGCAGTGAAGGTTTTAACCCTAGTATACCATTCTGGATTTCTACTTTGTCTTAGATCTTTTAGCCCTGGAAATTTCCCATACTTGTGAGCTCAACTATGTATTAAAAGGTGTTT
This sequence comes from Symphalangus syndactylus, assembly GCF_028878055.3. NCBI lineage: Eukaryota > Metazoa > Chordata > Mammalia > Primates > Hylobatidae > Symphalangus > Symphalangus syndactylus. The sequence goes on from NC_072424.2 coordinate 24,331,379, forward strand.
GTTATTTTTCATCTAAAATTTTTGGTGTATTGAATGAGGAGGGTTTATCTGCCATACTTGTAGAAGCTACACTTCATACACTTTGTGTTAATTTTATCTATTGAGTCCTATTGATTATCTTATTCATGTTTTACTTATCTTTATCCAAGTCAATGATAATCATCTTACTTATAGTGGGTAAATCCAAAGGCCTTAATTGGCCTGTCTTCCTTTATCTGTGCCATAAATGGACCTTCTATAATAGCTTAAATAACAGTTACTGTATTGTCTTATTTAATACTCCCAATGATGCTGTGAGGTAGGTGCTGCCATTAGCAGGATGGAGCAGGATCCAGGAGTGTGAACTTTTAACAAGCACCCCAGGTTATTCCTTTGCAGTTGATCTATGGATGACCCCATGAGTAACAGAGCTGTTATCTGGTGTGCCATTCCCTGCTATAGTAAAGACTCATAATATTTTCCATTTTTTTTTTTTTTTTTTTTTTTTTTTTTTGAGGCAGGGTCTGTTTCCCAGGCTGGAGTGCAATGGTGCGATAATGGCTAACTGCAGCCTCAACCTCCTGGGCTCAAGAGACCTCCAGCCTTAGCCCTCCCAAATAGCTGGGACTACAGGTGCATACCATCATGCCCAGCTAATTTTGTTTTTTGTTTTTTTGTAGATATGGGATTTTGCCATGTGGTCCAGGCTGGTCTCAAACTCCTGGGCTCAGGCGACCTGCTCACCTCAGTCTCCCAAAGTGCTGGGATTACAGGCATGACTCCATGCACCCAGTCAAGACCCTCATAATATTTCACCTTATCTATTACAACTGTCTTTTTTCGATTATTTTCTACCCCCCATCTCTCAACTTCAGTGAAGCTCCCATGCTGCTACCAGTTATCTTACTAAAACACACATTTTAGTAAGAGCTTCTGATTTATAAATTCTTCTTTGGCTTTACGTTGACTGTGGAATAAAACCTCAACTTATTACCATGACAGAAGTTCTTCTTCCTTTGAGGATCTAATCTATACCTCTTTGTTTTTATAACTACTTCCTTCCCACTCCAGCCAACACACCAAATTTAAGCCCTATAAAATAACTTTATATCTCCTAAATGTGTCATGCTGTTTTATACTTTTAGGTGTTTGCACATGATATTCACTCTATTTTTAATTCCTTTCCTTGATTCACCCCTTACATTCTATTGAATTCTGCTTAGCCTTTAATATGTAGCTCAGGTATAGCATCTTTTACCCTTCCTGTCAAGTCCTCCCAGGGAATGTAAGTATTTTCATGTTTTGAAGGACTTTTGTACATTCATTTACTATAATTTTTCGTATTACATTATAATGTTTGTTTATATGCCTTTCTCACTAGATCGTGAGCTCTTTCAGAGGCCACAACTGCTACTTTGTTTCCAATAGCTGATACATTATCTGAATATTAAATTATTATGAAACCAGACTTCTCTTAAAGTTGACATTGGACTATTGACTTTTTCTAAGTACAGATATTCAGTTGTCTAAAAATCTAATTCTGTTGGCCAAGTCCAGCATAATTTTCTCAGTCCTTGTCTACAAGCACATTGTTACAACCTCAGGGGCCTATCATATCCCTAATGCAATGTCTTTCTTAATTTGAAAATTAATATGACTGTTTCAATGGAAACAAATCCCAATTGGGAGATTTTAAAAATTACTTATGTATATGTATAGCATTCTCAGTGTTGACTAGATGTGCTTATCAGCAGTGCCAGAATTTTATGAAACATTTTTGTCAGCCATTTTTCATCAAAGCAGAGAAGCTTTCCCTACATTCTGCTAACTTTATTTTAATAGTTACTTTCTTCAGTTCAGTTGCATTATCAGTATTTATTTACCACTAAAAGATACTGAAAATTCCTAAAGTTTGAAGTTCTATCTTTTGTAAAATAAATATGTGCTTCACCATATTTGCAAACATGAGTTACTTCAAATAAGGACTATTTGTAGAAGTTTTCATTCTGTGAAATTTCAGATATGGAGTACCAGTTCATACTAATAGAAAATTTTTAAATGAGTATATAGTTTTCATACTTAATCCAATTAGGTATTTCTTATTAAGTGTAAAATGCTTCAGAAAGTTTTTCACAAATAGGAAATTAAATGGTCATTTGTCAGCATATGGCTACTTAATTTTTGAAAGGGATTTAAGATTTTAGAAATTGTCAGCTATACAGTCAGCGTCCTGGCAGAAAACAGATGGCACACTTAAACTGGTGATGAAGATAATTTAATAAAAAGACTCTTCGTCAAGGTGTGGACAAGATTTAGGGAGCCCAAAAAGGGAAGATGCAGAATTTCAGGGCTGCCGGACAAGGAGCAGGTATTACATGCCGGAGGGTAGTTGTTTAGAGAGGGCACCTGACAAGGGGAGTGGCCATCAGCCAACCTGTGGGAACTCTGGAGGAGCCAGATCTCACTCTGCCTACATTCCCAAGCTTCTGCCTACTGTCTTCTGTTGGCTGAACCCAACTGGAAGTTTGAGGGCAAGAGAGCTTATTGATAGGGTTCATGATGTCATGTTCCTGGGACACCAGGTGGGATAAAAAAAGTGGGAAAGGGGATCTGGAGGAGTACATGGAAAATAGCAACCATATTAGCCAAAGTAAAAGGAACAGGAAAGGGTAAAGGCAAATGCTAGGGATATTGTATCATTTTTCTATAATTTTAAATTTTTTCTTTCATTTTAAAATTTCATGGCACAAGTCCTGGGAATGTTGTGCAAAAACCAAACAATGCATTGGTAATATAAGAGACAAATACCTTGTATTTTGATACATTTCCATTTGAAAAATTATTATTCATTAATGCTAAGTAATATTTTTTTTGAAGGCCAACAAGAAATGTGAGGAGGCACGCCAAGAAAAAGAAGCAATGGTAATGAAGTATGTAAGAGGTGAGAAGGAATCTTTAGACCTTCGAAAGGAAAAAGAGACACTTGAGAAAAAACTTAGAGATGCAAATAAGGAACTTGAGAAAAACACTAACAAAATTAAGCAGCTTTCTCAGGAGAAAGGACGGTTGCACCAGCTGTATGAAACTAAGGTATAACTTGTGCCATTTGAAATATGTTGACTTTATTTGAAATTTGTTATCTTTGCTTTTCCATATTTAATCAAATAATCATAATTTAACATGATTAACACTCAAACATAAAGTTGTTTTTATTAGTTTACCTTCTAAAACTATGAATGTTTTAGTAATTTAAGTGTTTTATTACTTGTCTGCAGAGAAAATGTTTGCTAGGGAAAAGATGAAGTGTTGGCACATGTTGTTTATTAGATAATTTTTTCTTGAGCTTTCTAAAAACTTTCTTTTAAAATCTGTATGTTGGAGAAATTTGCGTCTCAAGGGAAGATTATATTTTGGTAAAATATGTATATGGTAGTGTAAAATGAATAGTTTTAGAACCAGAAGTATAATTTGATATAATCTTAATGTAACACTTATCACCATAGAAGAGAATTTATGTTTTTCTTACAGAAAAACAGGTCTTTCTTAGATACTATCTAAAGAGATTTAGTTACTGAGCCAGCTATTCAGAACCCTTCCTGTTAACTAGCAGCCTCTCAATGGTCATATTTCCAGGGTATTATCATTTTTCAATGATAATTTTTTTTTAAATTCATTAGCTTTTAGTTCAGGAATATTGTCATTGTTCTCAGGAATTCTGACAAAACCAATTTAGTTCATATTTCACCTTAATGCCAGCCAGTTAAGAATCATAAAGGTATGTTGTGTTGACAATACATCCAGTTGGTTAAAATCTTTGTGTCTATTAATTGGATTTAGGATTTTGCTACCCTCTTATCATTTGGACTTTAAATAAGTTTTATAGTCTGTGGGCCATAGTGTGCCAGCTCTTGATTATAGTGTTACTGGACTGATTACTTTGTGGGGGATATAAAAGATAAACACATAATTAATTGATTCTATAAATGAAAATATATGACCTAGTGATATTATTTTAGGAAGGTGAAACGAGTAGACTCATCAGAGAAATAGACAAATTAAAGGAAGACATTAACTCTCACGTCATCAAAGTAAAGTGGGCACAAAACAAATTAAAAGCTGAAATGGATTCACACAAGGTACGTACTATAATACAATGGAATAATGATTAGAATGAGTGTTTTTTTTTTTTTTTTTTTTTGAGACGGAGTCTCGCTCTTTTGGATTAGAATGAGTTTTAAGAGCAGATGCAGTAGCAGTTAATGAGGCATGAAGCTTAGTTTAGTGACCCCTGCAAGTTAGTTTGGACCTGAATATTTGGTGATTATGAAAAAGAAATGTCCTCACATTATTTACATATTAAATGGGGTGGGATGTTAAATTTTACTATTCATAGTTTACAACACCCAAATTTGCCCTGTTCTTTAAGCATTTTTTGATATGCAAAATTTAAATAACATTGTGAGAAACTGGACGGGGGAGAATGTGTAAGTTTCCAAATTTGAATGTAAACTCTAGAAATTTTAAAAAATCAATGATGCTAAGATTTTATACTCAAAAAATATACATTCTTATTTAAATATAATATAAAATAATATATTTTTATATATAATATAAAGATTTTAAGAATAGTTGCCTTAACTTTTTTATAAATATGACTCCATTGGTATTGTGCCTTTTTAATTTTATTAAAAAGCTAATATAAGTAATTATAAAGGCTGATACCTGATGCCGTAATTTTAAGCACTAACTGAGCTGATATTAGTAGTAATAAAAATCTGAAGATGATAGAATGTGAAGTAAAAGAACAACTCTGAATTGTGACTTAAGTGTAAGTTTATGGAAATATCAGTTTCCAGGTTTTCACAAACAGGCTTGATGATGTTGGTTAAAATCATAATCGTAGATTACCTCATTAAATAGTTCTAAATCAGTAGAACTGTTAATAACCTTTGGTTATATTGTATTCTGTGATATAGCATTATCAGAGAAAACTGTAGGAGGAATAGTCTCTGTTGACAGTGGTGAAAGGTAGATTAGAGAATAGTGGGTTTCCCTCAAGTCTGAAGCTGACCTACTAATCAGCACGTATGTGAGGGAATTGCCAAGGCAGAGAAAGAACTTTCAGAAAGGAGGAGGATGACAGTCCCTGGAGCTCAACACGGCTAAGCCATCTAAATTTTCCCTTTACTTTGAGTTACAGAATGAGGAATTGAAATTCCAAATTCATAAAAACAGTAGTGATTCTCAACTACCTGAGTTGCATCAAGATCAGAACATAATACTTGGTCATATCTGATATCTGTGGTACTTTCCTCATCTTCATCTAGAGTGCTAAGAGACAGGATCCTGAAACCTGTTAGAATACTAGCACTAAGGAACAAAAGAACTGTTACAGATCTGTGTAAGAGATCTGTGGCAGCTTTGAGCTCAGCTGAAACCAGATAACTGTGTAAATAGGTTAGAGAAGTGGTTTAAGGCTGACTTCTATAAGGTTACATGGTGCAGATTTCTAGAAAATGAACAAGCATATTGACTTGGTATGTAGAAATTCACAGTTCTTTTTAACTAAAGGCATTTATTAACCAGCAAGCTTTGTGCATAACACTGTATTAGATAACTTGGAGGCTATAAAAGCCTTAGGAGACACAGTCGTTACATTAAAAGAGTGTCCGAGATGGGCTCCTGGTTACTTGTTTTATGTATTTACCTATTGGATGTTGGAAGGAGTCCCTGGATCAAAGGATACAAGATTTAATAATCATGTGGTTAGTATAGTCTACCTTCTGAGATGTGGGCAAGAGACAGGAGACACTTAGTAAATTTTTCTTGAGGCACCCTTTCTAGTTTCTGGTTGCTGCACACCAAGTCTTAGGTATTAGTAATACTGCAGTCCTGTAGCTTACAGGATCCATTGTGATCAGTAGCTTCTGGTGAGACCCCCCAGTGCATATTACCGGAACTTAAGAGTAGGTGGACTGGCTACCCAGATCATCAGACTACCCAAGAGAAACAATTTGTTTCCTTCCCTAAACTCCTCTGGGATTTAACTGAAAATGTGTTTTAAACACCTAGCCTCTAAAAACAGAAACCTTTTATTTTGAGTACAGTAAATAAAGATGAGTTTCCCCCAGTGTACCTCATCTACTTGTTTACCTACCTGGTTGCTACTTATTCACCTACCTGATATCAGGATGAGATAATCTCACTGAATGTATATACGACTAGCAATAGATGTGGCTGTGGTTCTTTGGCTACCATGGTTTGGCTATGCTGGGTGCCTGCCAGACATTACTGCTTCAGAGAAAGCTAGAAGAATAGTCTTGGACCCATCAGCTAGACCAGCAGGAGACTGTAGATGGTAATATATTACAGACCTAATGTGTGACAAGGGCTTGGTGTATTTTATATGTTCTGTACACTAGGTCACCCGAAGTAAGACTGTTGCTTAATAAGCTCTTCTCCCGAGGCTGTTGTGTTGTCAGTGATAGTGTCATTCTTAAATGGTTTGTTTACTAAGAAGGCCCACTCATTAGAAGCCAGAGCGGGCTTCTTATTTGCTTTGCCATTTTATCTCACTTAATAAAACTATATTCTATGTTCTATAACCGTAGTGTTCTATAACAGTATTCTATTGACTACATTGTATTATGGAATAACAAGGTCTAGATTTACCCTTCTACCTTAAAAAACAAAAGACAAAATATATGAAATGAAGGGTTTCAGACTTGAGACAACAGGCAACATAGGACAGTGATCTCTGAGTGAAGGGAAACAAATGAGGTATTCCTGGAGAGTTCCAGTCTGCAGAACAAGAAGAACCTAGACAGCCCAGCAGTCTACCTAAATTGAGGAGACAGAGTTCAAAATATGGGGAACCAAGGCAGAGTCCCAGAAAAGAGAAAAATACAACAATGTGCAGTGAGTTCCCTTCAAGTCTTCAGCTGACTACTGATCAGTACGTGTGTGTGTGTGTGTGTGTGTGTGTGTGTGTGTGTGTGTGTGTGTGTGTAAGAGAGGAAACTACAGAGGAGGGGAAAGAAATAGGGGCAACAATCCCTAGAGCTCCCACAAGGCTACGAAATTGTTCATGTTTCCGTCAGTCAAAGAGAAATGACCTCTCAACACACATCAGGCAGGGCTGCATCAGGCAGCCCCCAGAAGGTTGTTGCTTTAGTTGTGAGGATGAATTTGCCTTAGATTAAGTCTGTTATAGATCTGCCTTAACAAAACTTTAAAAGCAAGCTTCAAATAAATTGTTTCAAGTAAATTTACTATGTCCCAAAACAAAGGCCCAAAATATTTAAATGACTACAAAGAACTCTGGCACCTAAAAGCATAAAATTTACTGTGTTTGGCATCCAGTCAAAAATTACCAGGCATGCAAAGAGGCAGGAAAATGGAGCCCATCATAAGAAGAAAGGAAAACTAGATCAGTAGGAACAGATCCAGGCACGGTGTCTCACACCTGTAATTCTAGCACTTGGGGAGGCTGAGGTGGGAGGATTGCTTGAGGCCAGGAGTTTGAGACCAGCCTGGGCAGTATAGCGAGGTCCCCATCTCTACACAAAGAACTTTAAAAAATTAGCCAGGTGTGGTGGTGTATGCCTGTAGTCCTAGCCATTTGGGAGGCTGAGATGGGAGGATCACTTGAGCCCAGGAGTTGAAGCTATGATCATGCCACTGCACTCCAGCCTGGGCAACAGAGCAAGATCCTGTCCTGTGTCTTAAAAAAAAAAAAAAAAGATTCAGAAATGACATAAATAATAGGATTAGTAGACAATGAGGCAATGATGTTAAAGAAGCTCTTATAAATACATTCCATATGTTCAAGGAGATAGACAAAAGCATGAGTATGATAAGGAGAGACATGAAAGAGAAAAAAACAGATTGACATAATGTCTGAAATGAAAAATACATTGGATGGAATTAACAGCAGTTTAGAAACTGCAGAGGACAAGATTAGTGTACTTGAAAACATAGGAGTAGAAAACTATATGCTAGTGACTCCCAGATTTACAACTTCTACCCAGAACTCCAGATTCATATATTTAGCTGCTTCTTTGACATCCGACATCTTGGATGACTTAAGGCATCTTAAACTTAGCATGTCTAAAATTGAACTAAAAATGTACCCTTTCCTCCATTGCTTTCCTATGTCAATAAATGACAATCCATCCATCTCATTGCTCAGGCCAAAAGCCTTGGATTTATCCTTAATTTCTCAGTTAGCATATCCAGTCCTTCAGCAGATCTTCTTGCTCATGTCTTTTGAGTCTGTACTCACCTAGCACCTTCTCAATGAGACTTTCCCCAGGTATTCTATCTAAACTTTCATCTCTAAACCTTCATTCTATCCAGACTTTCTCATGTCCTTGCTTTATTTTTGTTCCTTAGCACTTGCCACTAATATATTTTACTTATGTATTGTATTTAATGTCTCCATTACTAGAATATGAGCTTCATACAGGTGAGATTATGTTTGTTTTCTTATACAGTATGTCCCTGAAGCATAGAACAATGGCTGGTGCATAGATGCTCAGTGAATACTGAATGAATGAATAAGTGAAACACAGTCAATACCTTAACCAAAACACTTAATGTGATTCTCACTTTTCCCTTACTCATTTATTTAATAAATACTTATTTGGCATATAGGAATCTCTCAATTGCTATTTTTTGAGTGAATGAAGTGCTTACTATGTGCCAGGCTCTTTTTAGTTATTAATGATATAGTAGTAGAAAAACATATATAAAGTTCCTTCTCTCTGTCTCTTCTTTTCCCTGCCTGTCCATTGAGTCTAGTATTTTAAAAAGTCAGTATTTGAAAAAGTAAATAATTGCTTATATTTTAAAAGTGGTACTAGGTTTTGATACAAGTCAAATTATTATTAAAAACTAGCAACTGAAAATATATAACTTTCAGTACTTATATGGTAGATTTATTTTTTTTAACGACATGTAAGAAACAATTTATTTTTGTTTTTTTTTTCTTTTCTTTTTTTTTGAGATGGAGTCTTGCTCTGTTGCCCAGGCTGGAGTGCAGTGGTGCGATCTTGGCTCACTGCAACCTCTGCCTCCTGGGGTCAAGCAGATTCTCCTGCCTCAGCCTCCTGAGTAGCTGGGATTACAGGCATGCACCACAGCCTGTAATCCACCACCACCACACCCGGCTAATTTTTGTATTTTTAGTAGAGACTGGGTTTTGCCATGTTGGCAAGGCTGGTCTTCAACTCCTGACTTCAGGTGATCCGTCTGCCTCGGCCTCCCAAAGTGCTGGGATTACACGCATGAGCCACTGCGCCTGGCCTATTAATGCAATTTAGATGGTTCAAGGGATGCAGGGAAAGGCATTCCATGTGGAGGAACCGCAAGAAAAAAAGGAACAAAGGGAGATGAGTATTGGGTATTTGGGGAGTCCAACCTAACTAGAGGCGTATATTAGATATTCCTGTATTAATTCAACAGATAGTAGTTGAACAATTAATATGTGACAAGTATTGAGTTAGTTGCTATCGAGAAGCTATATGCTGTATTAGGGGCACATATAAGCTATAGTATAATGTATTGATCATTAGAATCCAGGGCATGCCTAAATTATATCTATGGAAAAGCAGAGTGAGCGGCATCTGATCTGCCTTTTTCTGAAGGGAAGCTACTGAGAGGAGATAATACCAAAAGTCCCATTTGAAATCCACATGGTAAGCAAAACCATGGATCAGTTTGCTTAGGGAGAAGTGTGAAGAAAGAGCTCCATGGCCAGGCTGTATCTTGGAAAATCACCACAGGAAGTAAAAGCCAGTCAGGGAACAATGAAGAGGGCAGAAGGAGAAGGAGAATATTGTCCTGTAATGGAAGCAGGAAGGATATTGAAAGAGTCAGGGGTGGTCAGAACTGGAGCAAGTAAGTAAAGAATAAGAACAAGAAGAAGTAATTGGATTTAATAAGGGTAGCCCCTGAAAACTTTCAGAGTTGCCATCTTAGGAGAATGGTTAGGAACAGAAACCAAATTGCAGCATCAGTCTATAAAAAGACAATTTGGGAGGCTGAGACAGGTGGATCACCTGAGGTCAGGAGTTTGAGACCAGCCTGGCCAAAACTCGTCTCTACTAAAAATACAAAAATTAGCTGAATGTGGTGGCACACACTTATAATCCCAGCTACTCGGGAGGCTGAGGGAGGAGAATCACTTGAACCCAGGAGGCGGAGGTTGCAATGAGCCGACATCACGCCACTGTACTCAAGCCTGGGTGACAGAATGAGACTCTGTTTAAAAAAAAAAAAAAAAAGACAGTTTTTATGTTTTGTTTTGTTTTGTTTTTTGTTTTTTTGCGACAAAGTCTCACTCTGTTTCCCAGGCTGGAGTGCAGTGGTGTGATCTCTGCTCACTGTAACTGCTGCCTCCTGGGTTCAAATGATTCTCTTGCCTTGGCCTCCCGAGTAGCTGGGATTACAGGTGCCCACCACCATGCCTGGCTAATTTGTGTATTGTTTTTTTTTTTTTTTTGAAACTGAGTTTCATTCTTGTTGCCCAGGCTGGAGTACAGTGGCGCAATTTCGGCTCACCGCAACCTCCGCCTCCTGGGTTCAGGCGATTCTCCTGTTTCAGCCTTCCTGAGTATCTGGGGTTACAGGCATGCGCCACCACACCCAGCTAATTTTATGTTTTTAGTAGAGATGGGGTTTCTCCATGTTGGTCAGGCTGGTCTCAAACTCCCGACCTCTGATGATCCGCCCGCCTCAGACTCCCAAAGTGCTGGGATTACAGGCGTGAGCCACCATGCCTGGCCAATTTTTTTATGTTAGTAGAGATGGGGTTTCACCATATTGGTCAGCCTGGTCTCAAGTTCCTGACCTTAGGTGATCCACCTGCCTCCACCTCCCAAAGTGCTGGAATTACAGGCGTGAGCCACCATGCCCAGCCAAAAGACAGTTTTAAATAGATACCACAGCCATAAACCAAAGAATTGTCTTTGATGTGTGTGTACAAAGAACTTTTTAACACCTTGCTCATCTTATCAGGTTAGTAACTTCTAGTAATTTGCCTAAAACTGTCAAATTTAACTGTATTTAATGGCTATTAGTTAACTCTACAGATCACTTAAATTTTTGTCAGAAACATAAAATATTATTGCTAGAATAATAATCGGCTGCTCAGTGACAGTGCTAGGACGAGAACCTTCCTACTTGCCAATCACTTCTCACCATTCATCACGTTGCTGTACCCAGCGTTGCCTCTGTCTTTTGTCAATGCAGGAAACCAAAGATAAACTCAAAGAAGCAACAACAAAATTAACACAAGCAAAGGAAGAAGCAGATCAGATACGAAAAAACTGTCAGGATATGATAAAAACATATCAGGTATGTATAACTTTTAAAATAGATTAGTGTCAAATTTTAGGAAATATCAGTTCTCTCTTTTTTTTTTTTTTTTTAGATGGAGTCTCTCTCTGTCGCCCGGGCTGGAGTTCAATGGCACGGTCTTGGCTCACTGCAACCTCTGCCTCCCGGGTTCAAGCGATTCTCCTGCCCCAGCCTCCCAAGTAGCTAGGATTACAAGTGCCCGCCACCACACCTAGCTAAATTTTGTATTTTTAGTAGAGAGGGGGGTTTCACTATGTTGGCCAGGCCGGGTTTGAACTCCTGACTTCGTGAGCCACCCGCCTCGGTCTCCCAAAGTGCTGGGATTACCGGCATGAACCACTGTGCCCAGCCAGTTCTCGTTTCATTAAATTTCTATATGTACAGTATTCTACATCTGCATATGGAATGTACTTTGTTGGGCAGGTAGTTAAATAAAATGCAGGTTATTTCCAATGTTAAAGTACCTGCAGCTTAAATGGATTTTATAAGAGAAGTTTTCCAACAAATAAAAACGCTAGAAAATGTCAGAAGAATGAAGAGTGCAAGGAAATGTATAACTTTAGGTTAATAACCTAATAACTTAGGTTAATAATTTTAGATATACTATGTATTTCACAATTAGTAAACTAAATTGCAATGCTTTCTTTTCAAAGTATAAAACTTTAACCCATTTGCTATTTAGAAAAAAAGTGCAGCTTGCTGCCAGCGCTCATTTAATTTTACATAAACACACTCGAGGCTGAAACAAATCTGACTGATTTTCAGTGGAAGATGAAATATAAAAACTGTTCTTGGAGTTATTTCTAAACAGAACTTGTCTCTTATCCTAATGTGACAGAAATGTATATGATGCAACATTAGGATTAGAGACGAGTGTTCTCAGGGCAAACAGGAAATGGATTAAAAATTGTAGCACTTTTTTCATTTTCTTTCCACTAGGAGTCAGAAGAAATTAAATCAAATGAGCTTGATGCAAAGCTTAGAGTCACAAAAGGAGAACTTGAAAAACAAATGCAAGAAAAATCTGACCAGCTAGAAGTGAGTAGTTTTGCTCTTTATATATCCTAAGTTGCATAATAAATACAGAAAGAGAAATAGTGAGAACTTATTGCCATCTACTTTTAAGGCCTTTTGGAAGGAGCAGGCAATAAATCTTAGATATAGTTTAGCACATTATGATTTGTTGTTTCTTTTAAACTTTTTTAAAGATGCATCATGCCAAAATAAAGGAACTAGAAGATCTGAAGAGAACATTTAAGGAGGGTATGGACGAGTTACGAACACTGAGAACAAAGGTAATTCAGTCTTTAGTCATGAATCCAGAGGAAGGGTAAATATCTTAAATTTTGAATTCATTCTGATGTTTAAAGTGGTGGGGAAAGGACATTAATATAGAAATGTTCCATAATAAAAGAACTCAGAGTAGAGTAGAGGAGCAATTTCCTAGCAGCTTCTTTTGTTGAAAGGAAAATGTCTTCCATGTTAGTCCCTTTGAAGTGTTTGCCAAACATTCCTATTTCACAGCACATTTGCTGTGTCTATAACTTTTCCTTGGTCCTCTCATCTAAAGACGATCTCATCAACGAATCAATTGGAAAGATAGTTGGACCTTAGAACTGTGTCAGAAAATAACAGGCTATATTTTTCCTGGATATATTTAATAGACAGTTTTAATGGCCAATAATCTGTTAAGTCCTCTTCGTGTTTATAGTCTTTGTTGTAAGATTAGTATGTCTTCTAATATGAATATGAATGTGTATCATTCATTTATTTAGAAATAGTCCTTTAACCACCCTGAATTCAAGGTCACTTAATAATTTTAAATTGTTTTTCATACACCTTCTTATTTGTTCTTCTTGCCAGTTTTTTGAGGTAGAGAAGATATATTCTTCTTTTTCAGATGAGGAGGATGGTGATTCAGTAAAAAGTGAAATGACATGCTAAAACTCCCATGACTGAATCATAAGAAATCTGAGACTAAAACCTAGGATTGTGAACTTTGCATTATATTTTCTTCACGTTAATGGTGCTTTAGAATTTTTAGATTATTCATATGTAACCACTATATAAAATAGTTTATAAAGAACAAGAATACATGGTTTGTAACTTGGTTATGATCATTTGATAGGTGAAATGTCTAGAAGATGAACGATTAAGAACAGAAGATGAATTATCAAAATATAAGGAAATTATTAATCGCCAAAAAGCTGAAATTCAGAATTTATTGGACAAGGTGAAAATTGTAGATCAGCTACAGGAGCAGCTTCAAAGGTACAAAATGAGCAACTTCTGTTTGTATTAATAAACAAGCTTTTAAATTTTATTTCAAGATTTTCTAAATGCAATTATTGCATTAAACAAGAAAAAATTTTACAATTTTACTAGCTGAAATTTTAAAATATTTTCTCTTTATTTGAACTTCTTTGGATTGTCTTTTGAGTTCCTATCATGGCTTCTAAAAATCAAAGTTTATATTCCTTAAACATTGGTAGTGGCAATTTATAAGACAGAATAGGCTGAGTCTCTTATCCATTCCTTAGCTTTCAAATTCTGTTACTTATGCACAGTGTTTACTTTTTCTTCTAAAAGGTAAATCTAGCTCTAGATCTTTGCATGTGTGTAGCTTAAGATCTGAAGCTGACATTATTCCTTGGCTCCTTATAAAACCATTTAAGTAAACTCTACTTGTGACGTTACTTGACAGAAACTGGGTTCAGTTTGAAGCTGGATAGCTTCTTTTCCACACCTTGCTGGTAACTAAGCTGCTGAGTGTTGCTAAAAAAATCTTTACCATCATTCAGATTGATTCTGCTAATAAATTCATGGTCACCAACCTCAACTGGAAATATTAATGCACCTAATCTTGCCACATGTCCTTGGTTCTCCACCGTCTTCGTAGCATCTTTTCTAAACCCTACCATTTTCTTCACACTTCAGTTTTTCCTCTTACCTTTCTATTTACTCTTGGCAAGTGTTTACTTCTTCACAGAAAAAATGGGAGCTGTCAGGTGACAGTTCTCTCAACTTTTTGCCATCAGTCCCATGAACTGCCTGCATCTGCAGCCATATTTTCTGCTGTTATCATGGAAGCAACAATCTTGTTATCATGGAAGAAACTCCTCTAAATCAAATTAGTCTTTCTACTTCTGCTGTGGATTTCATCTCTTCTGCCTTTTTGGGTTCTGTCTTGATTATTCTTCTTTATCTTTTATGTCTTACCTTTCTCCACTTTCTTTTTCATTCTACATTTAAACATAATTGTCTTTTAAAAATAACAAAACTCCTATGGCTTTGCCGTGCCAGCTTATTTTTCTCCTTTCCTTTGCAGCCAAACTTTATAGAATCTTCTGTATTCATTCTCCATTTCCTCACTTCCTATGTTCTGTACCTCTCCACTTCATTCTAGCTTCTACCCCAACATTTTATTAAAAATTACTGATGCCTCCCTGCATATGGTAGACACATCTCAGACCCACCCTTGCTTGAATTCTTATCTTTTAACACTGTTGAATTCAGTTGTCTTTCTTGATAGGCTTGTTCCTTTGGCTTCATTTCCATCACATGCTGATGTTCCTCCCACCTTTTTGGCAACTCTCTCTCAAGCTCCTTGGCAGGCTTCTCTTTCTCTCATAATGCCCTCTTGTTCTAATTTTATTGTAACTTTGGGTGACCCCAACTATTTTTATAGTATGCTGCAGGACTTTTGAATCATTATCTTTAGCCCTTTTCACTAAGCTCTAGGCACAAGTATTAAAGATACCTCAAACTTTAGCATGTCCAAAATCGGTTTCTCTGTCCCATGCTTCTCCTCAGATGTTCCTAGGATGAATGATGAGTGCAGCATCCAGCTCAGTGACTGTCCAGCTCAGCAGGCTGGGGGCCATCCTCAGCTCTTCTTTCCTTCGCCTCACACATCTAACCAGTCACAAAGTATTAGTGATGCTAAGTCTGTAACATCTGTCAAGTCCATTCACTTTTTACCTCCCCGCTGCTACTACCACAGTCCAAGCTATTATCAGCTCTCACCTGGAAAACTGCCACAGTTTGTATTTTTTCTGCTTATATCCTCTCTGATCTATTTTCCACACTATGGTTAGTATAATCCTTTTTAAAAAGGAAATTTCAAAACTCTTCAGTGATTTCTCACTGCCTCAGAGATTGTCTAGTGAGTTCCATTGCCTTAGCATGGCTTGTAAGATTAGTGACCTGTCCCTCGCTGCTTCCATGCCTTCCCTTTTTTCACCCTTGTATTTCAGCTGTAGTTGGTTAACAGATGTTAATGGATTGTTTCCTATGTCCCAAACCCTGTGTTAAGTGCTAGGGATATGGTACAGTCCTTCTCTTCATCAATATTGAACATCTGTTAGGACCAACAAGAAGTCCTCTTACTCCCTTCCCAGTTTTTAGCACATAGTGTTCCCTTTACCTGGCGCCTATTTTGTTCTCCAGTAACTCCTGCTTTGCCTTTAGGTCAGGGATCAGCCATGGCTTACAAAACAAATCCAGCCCACTACCTCTTTTAGTAAATGAAGTTTTTTTGGAACACATCCACACTCATTCATGTAATATCTGTGGCAGTTTTCATAGTACAATGGCAGAGTGGAAAAATTGCAGCAAAACCATATGACCCAGAAGCCTAACTTACTTACTATCTGATCTTTTACAGGAAAAGGTTGCTGACTCCTGCTTTAAGTATTAGTTTGAGCATCACTTACACTAGGTTTAGGCAAACCCACTCTGTGCTTTTATCATCAAAAATGTTTTTCTACACTCATGTAATTTCCACACTTCACTAAAAGCTCTTTGAAAGCAGAGGCCATGTTGGTCTTGCTCACTTTTCTTTCCAGCTCTTATTTCCTGGCATATATTAGGCATTTATAAATATTTGGATGAATGAATAGAAGTACCTTTATTAAGCATTTGACTAGATGAAAATTCCCAAACCATTAATTTAATGTCTTTTAATGGTTTATTTTTTCTTAAATATAAATTTTGTTTTTTAGAGGTAAGCAAGAAATTGAAAATTTGAAAGAAGAAGTGGAAAGTCTTAATTCTTTGATTAATGACCTGCAAAAAGACATCGAAGGCAGTAGGAAAAGAGAATCTGAGCTGCTACTGTTTACAGAAAGGCTCACTAGTAAGAATGCACAGCTTCAGTCTGAATCCAATTCTTTGCAGTCACAATTTGATAAACTTTCCTGTAGTGAAAGTCAGTTACAAAGCCAGTGTGAACAAATGAAACAGACAAATATTAATTTGGTAAGTATAAATTTACATTTTTTTAAAACAATGTAACAAGCACAGATTAAATTTCCCTAACAGTATAAAAGTAGTGGTAGTTGAATTAATTCTTTCCTGGGCATCGACTTTCTGACAATTTCAGCTGCTGTAAGAAATGTCAGTTTTTCCTCAACTGGTGTAATTTATAATAAAATTTCTTCCTAAAATGATTATGAATAATATTTTACTTTTGAAAATGAGAAAACTGGTTTGTGTCCTTCCTAACTAGGATCATTATATATTTTTAAAAGGTACTTTAAATTTCTATTTTTATAAGAGTGTCTTCAAGTTACTCATAAAAATGATTTGAGACTTTAGTCCGGAAATTCAACAACCTGTATCACATGTTGCTTGGTATGTATAGAATGACATTCTTGTTAATGTATCCCCCTGCTTTGCTATATGAGAACTGTGAGAAACTCAAGTAAACAAAAGCTGGTAAGGAATAATAATAGAAGAATCTCCACTGTCAAGAAGCTTAGATTGTTAAGGTTATAAACTGAGCATTAATGGAAACAAACATTCTAAAATTGGTGGTTTTTGTTTTACTTACTATTCAGGAAAGTAGGTTGTTGAAAGAGGAAGAATTGCGAAAAGAGGAAGTCCAAACTCTGCAAACTGAACTCACTTGTACACAAACAGAAGTTAAAGCACTGAGTACCCAGGTAGAAGAATTAAAAGATGAGTTAGTAACTCAGAGACGTAAACATGCCTCTAGTATCAAGGATCTCACCAAACAACTTCAGCAAGGTATAAAATTCTTCCACACTTAGACCATGAATGTGTTTGTTTCTTTTAATCATTAAGGATTTTGTTTTTTGTGGTTCTCCCACATTGATTGAAGCTGTATGTTTTCTTTGTTAATATTAGTAAACCAAATTGTTAAACTTCTTGGAATTTCATGAATAGCCTTTTATCCTAAAGGATATCTTGTATACTGAAGGACATTTACTCACAGAATCACAAAACATGAGAATTGGGAAAGTAATGTTAGGGCAATAGTATCTAAACTTTTGATCATGTACTCGTGTCAGTAAAAAGTGCTTAGGCATTTTTTCTCCAATTTAGATATGTTTATGTATATATTTTAAACATATGTTACTCTTTTATATATATTAGAAAATATGAAAAATAGAAATTTAAAATAATCTATCTTTAAATATCAGTATAAATAGCAGTTCTGATATCTTCTCCTTTTACATTCCTGTGATTTCTTTTGTGCTGCATCTAGGCTACCAGCATCTAGGGTGCAGATACCCCAGATGCATCCTCAGACTTGGAAATCGTTGTGACTTAACTCTTCACCTGGGTCTCAAGAAACAGACCCCAAAAAGTTATAAATTACCCAAACATAACAATTGACTGCTGAACTGGATTCCAGATTTCTTTCTTTTAAAAAGTCATGCAATCATTGGGTGTCTGTGCTATATGCTTGGGATACAAAAATAAATAAGACGTATTTCAACCTCCTATTCTCTACTATTTCCCACGGCTTTATTTGTGTTAAAATAGGGTGAAATATAGTAACAAGCTAAAAGGGACTTAGCATTTACTTAATATGAATATATTCAGATATTTGCCATAGAGTGTAGTTTGTTTTTATAGATGTAATTGAAGGGAAATTTGGAAGAAATTTCTGGTACTGTAAGGAACTTCTAAATCTTTCAGTACTTTAAAAAGTTAACTCCACTGTAATTAAGTGATGCCAGTGTCAGTTACAGTGTTGTTTCTGTATATTTTGTACTTGTACATTTCCAAATGACATTTTATATGAATGACACAGCCCTCTGCCTAAAGTATGCATTCAAGAACTTTCTCTTGTCTATGCCATTTTTGCCTCAGTGATTTTAGCAATTAAAGTCAGAGATGGTAGGAGCAAATGGTCCTGATAATTGTGATGAATAATCTTCTTTTTCCTATAGCACGAAGAAAATTAGATCAGGTTGAGAATGGAAGCTATGACAAAGAAGTCAGCAGCATGGGAAGTCGTTCTAGTTCATCAGGTAAAAAACTAGTGGCTCTAGTTGTTATTTCGTGATTGATATAAACATAAATAGCATTTTTGGCCAGGTGCGATGGCTCACACCTGTAATCCCAGCACTTCGGGAGGCCAGGATGAGTGGATCACCTGAGGTCAGAAGTTCAAGACCAGTCTGGCCAACATGGAGAAACCCCGTCTCTACTAAAAATACAAAAATTAGCTGAGTGTGGTAGCTCACGCCTGTAATCCCAGCTACTCGGGAGGCTGAGGCACGAGAATCACTTGGAGGTGGAAGTTGCACTGAGCTGAGATCACATCACTGCCCTCCAGCCTGGGCAACAGAGCAAGACTCTGTCTCAAAAAATAAATAAATAAATAGCATTTTTTGTTTTAAAAAGTATTGATATGCTTTGTTTCATTTTGAAGTGTGAAAAATAGTGGTTATATATAATTATACTGTAAAAAATGTTTCTGGTTAAATATTTAAGTTCTACTCATGACCCAGGGTTTCAGATTTGTCGTGGGGTTCTATGTGATCTGTCTCCCTACCTTCTTTTTTGTTCGTCGTGTTTTTTTTTTTTTTGAGACAGGTCTTAACTCAGTCATCCAGGCTGGAGTGCAGTGGTGTGACTTTGGCTCCCTGCAGCCTCAACCACAATCTTCCCACCTCATCCTCTCAAGTAACTGGAACTATAGGCACTTGCCACCACGCCTAGCTAATGTTTATTTTTTGTTTTGTTTTTGTTTTTGTTTTTGTTTTGTTCTTTGTTTTGTTTTTTGTATTGACAAGATCTCACTATGTTGCCCAGGCTGATCTCAAACTCCTGGCTTCAGGTGATCCTCCCACCTTGGCCTCCCAGAGTTCTGGGATGACAGGTGTGAGCCTCTATGCCCAGCCCCTTCTTTTTTCTAGCCTGCTGCTGCTTTATTCTGTGCAACAGCTTCCTCTTCCGTTTTTTAAAATTGAAATTTATATTAATCTATACAAAGAGATTTGGTGTACAGTGGTCTCTCTCTTTTTCTTTTAACACCCAAGAACCAATGAAGGTGTCATCATTGTGTATCAGATTTTTACATACATATGCACATGTATATATTTTTAAATCTTTTAGTTTTTCTCATGATAGATATGCCTATGTTCTAAAGTAAAAATGGGTAGAGTCTATAAAATTATGATTGAAACCATTGTGAAAATGATAATTAGCAAAATATCAGTGTTTGTGTCTTTTTTGGAATGCCAAGAACCATGCTAAGCACTTGAAACATACCATTTACCCTGCAAAAAATTCATATGAGGTAGTTATTGTAATTCCAATTTCACAGATGAGGAAACCAAGATTCAGAGAGGCTACATGATTCACCCAAAATCCACAGTGAGAACTCTTTGGCTTCACAGTCCTTGCTTGGCACTATACTATATTGCCTCCCAGAGGTTGCACATTAGGAGAAAACCATCATCAGTTGTTACAATAGTGGGAAAAAATGTGTGGTAGAAAGAACATGGATTTGAAATTATAGACATGTATTTAGATCCCAGCTCTGCCATTTATTCATTATATAACTTTGGATAAGATATATTACTTAAAGCTATAAAATGGGATTGGAAAAAACTAATCTTTGTAGAGTAAAGAGGATCAGATTCTTCTCATTGATGTTGGTAAAAGTAATACCTAACACTACATAATGCTTACTATATGCCTTTTTCTAAGCATTTCACACATATTAATTCATTTAAATGAGGATAACAATCCTGTGAAGTAAATAATATCATTTATGCCATTTTAAGATGACATAACCAAGGCACAGAAAATTAAATACCTTGTACAAAGTCACAGCTAGTAAGTTGAGGAGTAGTATTTGAATCTAGACAGGCTGGCCTCAGAGCTTAACCCACTATATTCTAACCTCTCTTTCTCTGTCTCCTCTCATACCTCTGTTCCTCTCCTCCCTTCCTCCTCCTCTCTGCTTTGTTCTATTATAGTTTAATTTTGGTCTCACTTTAGACTTGTTATTCTTTTTGAGATCCTTGTTGCTCTATTACCACTTCCTGAGAGACACAGTATAGACCCTGTTAGTGCCTCTGTCACCAGTATATTCAAAAACCAGAACCTAGGCCACGTTGACCTGTGTTGTCTTCTGTGTCCAACTCTGTTAGAGTGAATATTTGAAATGATTCTGGAATAAATAATAGATGAGAGATGATGTTAGATTAAGCACAGTATCTAAACCAATTTTTTTTTGTCTTCAGGGTCCCTGAATGCTCGAAGCAGTGCAGAAGATCGATCTCCAGAAAATACTGGGTCCTCAGTAGCTGTGGATAACTTTCCACAAGTAGATAAGGCCATGTTGATTGAGAGGATAGTTAGGCTGCAAAAAGCACATGCCCGGAAAAATGAAAAGATAGAATTTATGGAGGACCACATCAAACAACTGGTGGAAGAAATTAGGAAAAAAACAAAGTATGTATTACTATGGTAGCATGATCGGTCTTCAAAATACCATTACTCATATGGCAAGGCTACTGTTTTTAAAATTAGTCATATCAAGAGCCTATCTTTCAAAAAATAATTATAGTTATTCAGTTCCCAGTCTTTTATGATCACCTATTATGTTCTAGGTTTTGTGAATACTAAGATGAAATAAAACACAGGTCTTTCCTTTAAGGTGATAGAGAGTTCATTCAGTGTTAATATTTTTAAGATACTTAAACAACTTTAGATTTTAAAAAGATAATGCTTTCCTTAGCTTTTTATTTTCATGACTGTGGCTCTAAGAGATATATATGGGGTTGTGGATTTTTTTTTCCTGTTGGGTAGGACATAGTGGGATAATTTATTGAGTACCTAGTAGTACAAGGCACTGTGCCTGTGGCTTGGCAATATCTCATTGATTGCTTACAACCACTCAGTGTGTGAGTTCTCTAATTTTGCAGATAACTGGGGCTCAGGTCACATCACTAAATGTTCCAGGGTCACCATTCATCCCCTGTGTGACAGACCTAGAGCTGGAGATCCAAACCCAGCTCTGAGTAACTCTGAGGAGTGCTGCACCAAATTCCTCTCACAAATACTGTTTTATGTAAATAAAAGTTGTTTTTATATTGTGGGACTTTTCCAACGACTTTTTAAATTTTATTTTGAAATAATTTTAGACTTATAGGAAAGTTTGCCTGTGACTTTTAAAAGAGCATAAAATACAGCTAGTTTTTTAGGAAAACAGAAAATATTAACAGAAATTGAGCAATAAAGAAATTGCTCAGCTAGGTATGGTGTCTCACACCCGTATTCCCAGCACTTTGGGAGGCCGGAGGCCGAGGCAGGAGGATTGCTTGAGGCCAGGAGGTCAACCAGCCTCAGCAACATAGCAAGACCCCATCTCAAAAAAAATTATTCAGGCATGGTGGTACATGTCTGTGGTCCTAGCTGCGCAGAAGGCTGAGGCAGGAGGATCACTTGAGCCTATGCAGTGGCGGCTGCAGTGAGCTATGTTTGTGCCACTGCACTCCAGCCTGGGTGACAAAATGAGACCTTGTCTCTTTAGAAACAAACAAAACTCAAATTTTGATTAATAAGGAAAGAAATAGAAAAGCAATGTTTATATGTCTTTACTCCAAATGCTACAATAGAACAAAAATGAGATAGTTTAAGAAACCATCTGAATAAGGAGAATTTTTTTCTAATATACTTAGGTTATTAACCTAATATTTATTTTATGCTTATCTTTATGATTAGTTGACTTTTGCAAATTCCATTTTTTTTTTAATTCTACAAGTTCACAACTGATACTATCATTTTGTTTTGCAGAATAATTCAAAGTTATATTTTACGGGAAGAATCAGGCACACTTTCTTCAGAGGCATCTGATTTTAACAAAGTTCATTTAAGTAGACGGGGTGGCATCATGGCATCTTTATATACATCCCATCCAGCTGACAATGGATTAACATTGGAGCTCTCTTTGGAGATCAACCGAAAATTACAGGCTGTCTTGGAGGATACGTTACTAAAAAATATTACCTTGAAGGTATTTGTGTTTCTCATTCACACACCAACCAGTAAACATGGCAAAATGATGCCTGTTTCACAGTCTGATCTAGCAATTAGCTGGGCTGTTTCTGTAATGCAAGGCAGTCATTTTACCCAAAGATGAAGTTTCGTGATTTTCTCTTTTTAAAAAGTATAGTTTTTTATGTTAGGAAAGATGAAAAATAGCAAAAATTAATTTTGTATTTGATAGACACTAAGATGTCCATCTTAGTGTGTCTATTTGATAGATACTAAGATGTCATTAAATTTGCATTGAATGGGCTTTGACATATAATTAGTTTTAATTGCTGAAACAATTTTTTAAGATTATGGCATTTCTGATTTATTTTTCAGCTTTATTTTATTTTTTGCAGTTAATATTTTTGCTGTGGGCGGGCCTTGAAAATTAGTAATTCGTTTAAAAATAATTTTAGAATCAGTAATAGTAAGTAATCATTTTATGCATTAAAAAATTGCTGTAGCTTCAGGAAAAAGTTTGAGTATTACTTTGAAATGGACAGAAGTACTTTACTGAAAACAGCTGTGTCACTAGTTTATCTGACATAGCATATAGGACTAACCACTCTTTCATTTTCAAAATTTAGGCAAAAATAGTTCAAACTGAATCGTTTTATTTATTATATTTTTGTTTTTCTCTTCCCTTTCCCCTCACCCCAATTATTAAAGGAAAATCTACAAACACTTGGAACAGAAATAGAACGTCTTATTAAACACCAGCATGAACTAGAACAGAGGACAAAGAAAACCTAAAACAAGCCTCTTGCTCAGTAAACAGACATAAGCCACACAGGAGTAGATGCCACTGACCTCTATTGTTGGAAACTTTCTTCCACTTTTTGTTTCAGCCAGTAAAAATACTGTTTTGCTTCATCTGTACACAAAAAATATCCTTTTACAATATGAATGCATTGCTGTATATACTGTAAGACTGAAAGCTTTGATGAAATTTGTTTTTGTATGGTGCAATATAACAGCCTGTCATTGAATCTAAACAACTTAATTTGCTTATATTCATAAGAAGTGTTGAACATTACAAGGGCTTTTATAAAAAACCCTTTGTTCATATTTCTTCCCTTTAAAATATATAATGTCAAAAATGACTCACCTTTAACAATTATGCATGAAAAGAGAGGTGGTAAATATTCAGTAATACACTATTTCTCCAACATCAAGACAACTAAAAAAAATGATAAAAATATTTATTTTTACACTCCAGCATATTGGGTGAGTTTTAGGGATATGTATGAATACTTAAATCTTTTAATTTCAGTTTTAATGAAAGCTGAACTTAATAGGAAAGCTAGCTGTTGGTAACTAGCAATGATCAGGCCTTGTTTGCCTCTGTCAGGTTTTCTTACCTGTTTTAGGTACATTTTTTCAGATTCTGATTGTCTGAGTTAATGGTTGAATTTTTAAAGTTTTTAGTTACTTAAAATATGATTTTAAATTACATATTAGAAAATTCCTGTGGAGTTTACTTATATTTTAAATTGTGAAATGGATCCAATCATTAGAACAGAGAGAATAGTTCCTTGAAACTGAAATACTTTAGTTTTACTGACATTGTGTAAAGATAAATATTTGTGAAGAACCAGCTTCCAAAAGAAACCAGCATATGGCACTATGAACTATTTCATTTGAGCACCATTCTTTACCATTGATATATTAATTATGTATTATAGTGGAGTGATCATACAGTTCCCCCAAATGTGATGTTTCAATGTATTTATTTAAAACATAAAGTAGACCAGGTGCAGTAGCTCACGCCTGTAATCCCAGCACTTTGGGAAGCCCAGGCAGGAGGATTACCTGAGGCCAGGAGTTTAAGACCAGCCTTGGCAACACAGCAAGACTCCCATCTCTACAAAGAAATTTTAAAAGATTATCCAGGCATGGTGGTGCATGCCTATAGTTCCAGCTACTCGGGAGGCTGAAGCAGTAGAATCACTTGAGCACAGGAGGTCAAGGCTGCAGATGAGCCATGATCGTGCCACTGCACTCCAGCCTGGGCAAAAGAGCAAGACCTTGTCTCTCAAAACAACCTCACACATACCTAAAATAAGTACATATCTGTAACCAAAGGAACTTAATTTTAGAGCCAAATTTTTCTATCTTGTTGGATTTTTTACAATATTTATTTAAGATATACACTTAAGTGTTGCCATAGTATCAATATTTCTATTTCATTGAATTTCTTCTCACCGCTTATTATTTCTCACTTACAGTTTCTGAGCATGATTTTTCATAATTCATTATCTTCAGATCATTACTGTAATAAGATACCTTGGCTCTTGTGCAGATATTGCAGCAAGCCTTGTTTGGTTTGGATTTTTGCATCCCTTTTTCTCCCATTAAGGGAATTAAGTTTTGGGATGATAGATTAAAAGCCTGTAAAGAATTGTATGAGCTCTAAAAGTTGGGCTTATGGTGGCAATATCCTTTTAATGTGTTTTAACATTTTTAAATCAACATTGTTTAAAAATAATTTATTTAGGATTAGATTATTTAATGAATGTCTTTTTTTCTATATATTGAATTAGATGTTATCCCAAAACAAATATCTTTTCACTCAAAATGAAAATATATGTTCAAAGATGTTTTATTTTTAGATTAGTTATAAAAAGTATTAGTCTTAACATAATGTGTCTTGTTCTTTTTACCAATAATAATTTATCAAAATAAGAGGGAAAGTGCAATCAAATCTGAATTATTTTACTATTTGTTTCTAGATACACTACTTAACACTCCTAAAGACTACTTTGAGTAGGCAGCATAACTAAATTTTTCTAGTTTCTTATGATACAGGCTCATAAACTACAATATTTGGATTTTTTTCCCCAAGGCACAAAATGTATAATGGAGACCAAATAGTGATCAGATCCATAGTATCCTATGCCTATACACTTTAAAATATATATACATTTTAGACAAAAATGCACACTCCAGTATTAATATTTGTGCTACCATCTACTTGGAAAAGTTTAATGAGAAAATTTTAGAAGAAAACTATTATAAACAATATTTTGACTCTATTACCTTTTTTGACTTATACATTTTAGAAACTATGGAAATTTTTTAAAGAAAATGCTTTAGTTTTCTTTTGTTCTTCACTGTCTACTGTGTGCTTTTGTATATGGATCAGGACTGAGCAAAGTAATTACATGTATCAGAGATTATACTAATTCACAGACAGCTCCTGATGTAAGGATTTAGAGGGCCTTCTGCCCTCTAAATATATGGTGAGAAGAATGGGGTATCTGGAAAAGGAAAATGATCTGGATAAATCTGAGACCTGGGGGGAGGTTTGTTTTATATGTTCATTATGGGAGGTTTGTTTTATATGTTCATTATTGGTTGTACATATCAAGGCTGTTTTGCTTATTTAGCAATATTTTGGTTTATTTGAGCTGGAAGTGATTTTTTCTGTGTATGTATATGTATACACTTCAATAGGTTTTAATTTTGAAGTGAATATTTGCCGTGACTCCATTTTCCCCATAGCACTTCAGGCTTTAGCCTGTTTAGTTTTAAGGACTGAAAATGATAGGTTTGGGCAGAAGAATGAATTTGAACTTTGATGGGTTTTTTTTGTTTTGTTTTTACTTTCTATCTTCATAACCATTTAAAGTGATTTAGCTTGAAATTAAATTTTATCAGGCTACCAACATGTTATTTATTTATTTAATAAACGCATTTATTGAAAGCCTATACTACTATATTGGCACCATACAGGGTATTGTATTTATACTAGTGAGCAGACCAGGGCATTTCCATCCTCATGGAGTTCATGGTCTAATGAAAATAGCTGGGGCTGGGTGTGGTGGCTCACCCCTGTAATCCCAGCACTTTGGGAGGCCGAGGTGGGAGGATTGTTTGAGCCCAGGAGTTTGAGACCAGCCTGGGCAACATGGCAAAACCCCATGTGTACAAAAGATACAAAAAATTAGCCGGATGCAGTGGCACATGGCTGTGGTCCCAGCTACCCAGGAGGCTGAGTTGGGAGGATCATCTGAGCCTGGGAGGTTGAAGTTTGCTGTGAGCTATGATTGCCACTGTACTCTATACTCCAGCCTGGGTGACAGAGTGAGACCCTGTCTCAAACAAAAAAAAGGAAAGAAAATAGCTAGGAGACAATCAGAGCAGATATTGGGCTTCTGTGGCTCATCTCAGCCCTTTATAACTGGCCTGAGAAGAGGGATTATCTACTTGTGCAAGTGGCCCAGAAATCTCACTCTTACATGAGGCTTTGGAAAATCCTTGCAAAGGTACGCTGAGAGCAAATTACTGTTTTCCTGGTGGTTCTGCATGTTTCCTAACTTTTATCATAGTTTGATTTTCATTATTTAAGAAAAAATTTTTAAAAACCCAAAGACCATAAAATGGCATTAGATTTTTTACCATTAAATTATTAATGCCTGTTTGGTGCTCATAAAGATTAATCATGTCACGCATGTTTCCAACCTTTCTTTTGCAGTATATTATTCTCTAAAAATTGTTACATGCAAATTTAAACCAAGATTTATCAGTAAAAGAAAAAAATAGAATCCTTAATAATGTAAATGTTATTATATACGCCACCCTGGTGAAAATATTTTTATAAATCATGTTGTCATTTATGCTTTATGAATGTTGACTCCCGTAGCCTATTTTTCAATAACCTTTTTTTAAAAGCAATTTTTTTTGACACCAAGATTGTTGATTTTTAATTAACACCAGTTGGTGGCACTAGAAACCTGAAATTTTTCAAGGATGAACAAAGTTGAAAAGGTAATCTAAACATGGAGAATTTTTAGGAAAATAAATGAAAAATATAATTGTATATTAGAGATGTATTTTTCTTCTGGAATGGAATTCTTTTTTAAAATGCAGATGGCTATCCATTTTGACTGCAATGATGAAACTTGTTTATCTTCCAGAGGACATATATATATCCGTGTGTGTGTACTGTACAGATAATCTTTAATTTGATTACACTGTTTCTTGTAAATATATATCTGTATAAAATGAAGCTTTTCAAGAGGATTCTATGTATATATTGTACTTATTAAATAGGTAATGCCTGTTTACCAACTTGTAGTTTAATGGCATCTTTATTTGTTTATATACACCATTTGCTAAACAGACTGATTCTTCAGACTGTTGGCAAGGCTGATTCAAATAGCTTCAATTTCCTTTTTTTAACTAGACTGGGAATTTTTGCCTTCTATAGTTGTCTTTATCAATATGATTGGAAGTCGGTGAACAATAGTAAGCAGATGAAGTTGAATGCTGGGTTGTATTTTAAATTTTTGTTTAAATTATTGACAGTAAAACTTAGCCTTTGTATTCATTGGTTTTCATACTGCTGTAAAGAAGTGCCCCAGACTGGGGCACTGGGTTTAATTGATTCACAGTTCTGCATTGCTGGGGAGGCCTCAGGAAACTTACAATCATGGTGGAAGAGGAAACAGGCATGTCTTACATGGTGGCAGGTGAGAGAGCGAAGAGGGAGGAAGAACTTGCGGACACTTACAAAACCATCAGATCTTGTGAGAACTTAACTACCACGAGAACAGCATGGGGGAAACCGTCCCCATGATTCAGTCACCTCCCGCCATGTCCCTCCCTCAACACATGGGGATTATGGGGATTGCAATTCAAGATGAGATTTGAGTGGGGACACAGAGCCAGACCATATCAGCCTTTTACAAAAGGTTCTGGGCCTATAGGTATGTGAAAATTTCTTATTTGATAAGCCAGTGATGTATTCAGATTTTCCGTAAAATTATAGAACTCACTTGCTGTGTAGTCTAGCTTCAATAATAAAGAACTAAGTATGTTCAATAAGAAGACACTGAAAGCATTAATTCAATCAAGTGAATATGTGTGGCATGAAATATTTCGCATCACAAGGCATTGGTTTCCATTGGTTAACTGTTGTGGTCCGATTAAATTATGCCATATAACTTAATGAGTTCTCTAGTGGAAAGAATCTCCTGAAATCAAGATCCGTAGAGTAAGCGTAAAATTAGGAAAGAAAGTTTTCCAACATACTTAACAGTCTGCTTTCAGTAGCCTGTGGATTTGTTCTCAAGAGAAAGGAAGATATAGGGAAAGAGGGTAAATCAAGGAAAGATACTAGCTGTGGTTCTTGATTTAGGTCCACATAGCAGGAGAGTAGTGACTTGAACTGGAGGTGATAATTATGAGCAGAGGCTTTTAGTGGCTCCTTTGTATTAACTATGTCAAAGTACCATTCACGTGGTCAGTATGACCTGCAGTCATGAGATGGGAAGGCCATTCTGATGAACTTATATCCAAGTCTGTTTTTTCTTAATAAAATAAGCTTAAGTTAATGAATGCAGAATGAGTACCTGCTCCTTGAGGAGCAGCAACTCAGGAGCGTTCCTCTGTGATTAACCAATGCTAATGCTGAGTTTTAGTGATTGTCTGAGAATAGCGGACCAGACTTGATGTTTCTGCCCCGTAGAGATGCTCTGTTAATTATTAATTTCTAACTTACACTTTTTTTAAAAAAAAGCACACTTTTTAAAATTAAAATTTGGCAGTGGTCTGACAATAAAAAAGACTGCTTGTGGGATACTGTTACGTTAAACTTCAGTTACAGGATGTTAAATCCTTAGAACTAACTTTTCCCCGGAAAAACGTTAATGGAAATATCGGTTGCTTTTCAGACTTGATAGTTGTTGCTTCAAAAGGTGAATTTACACAAATACCAAATTAAAAAAACAAAACTTTAGTACATAATGAACTGCATTTATTTCTGTATGCATCCACATTTCAGCATTTAGTGGTCCTGAACAGAAAGTGGAAAAACGAAGCAATTTGCCAGGAGGTCAAGCCCGCCAATTTCAGGGTTCTGCTGTGCACACCAAGGTCTCAATCCCTGCTGAGGATCTTCAGAAGCAACCACAATGCCAAAACCAAAATATGCACTGGATTCAAGGTTTTGTTCCAATTGTCATATTTCAAACTAGACCTCAATGAATTGGAAGGATGACCAAATGACAGCCCTGTTTAAAACTTCAATTTCTAAAAGCAAAATCAATTACAGAAAAAAAAAAATACAGAGGGATTATGTGTGCTTATGAGTGTCTTCATGTGGCCTTTCTCCAAGTTTAACCACCAAGGACTTTGAGAGCTGGCAGGTCTGAGTAACCCTGGAGACAATTCACTTTATCAAAACCTGAGCTAAAAACAACGCATCAGCTGATATGACCGCAAAGAGTGGCAGGACTGAGGACCCAATATTCGTTTTCCAGCCTGGTGGAGAGTGAATAGTGAGGTTCCAAAACTAAACAAGGGAGGTCAGGAAAACTTTCCAACCGTACCTAATGGCTTCTGGCCAAAGCAAGGAAGTGTCATGGAAAGTGTTGGGTGGTGATGGTGCAAAAGGAACTTGAGGAGGGAAGAAGAAGCACCCCTTAAAGCTGGAGAAGAGAAAATATGGAGAAAGCCCTAAATTCCTCATTGAAGGCCAATCTCGGAAGTGGAGGGGTTATGATCTGTGCTTCAGTCAAAGGTAGGAGTGGAGGAGCATGGGGACAGGATGATGGCTTGGAAGGGGCATCATTTAAGACTTAAAGCAGGGGTGCAGGCAAAGCACCCCATGTACCCAGCAGAAGCCCCACAGGCTGCCGCCTGAAACCTTCACATCTACTTATGTTCAATAAGAAGATACCAAAATGGCATTAATTTAATCAAGTTAGCATGTGTGATGGAATATTTCACATCACAAGGCATTGGTTCCCATTGCTCTAACAGTTCTGGTTCACTTAAATTATGCTGTGTAACTTAATGAGTTAACTATTGGAAAGAATCCCCTGAAATCAAGATCTGTAGAGTAAGCGTAAAATTAGGAAAGAAACCTTTCCAACATAATAGTCTGCTTTCAGTAGACTGTGGATTTGTTGGCAAGAGAAAGGAAGATTCAGGGCAAGAGAGTAACAAGCCCCCCAGGGTGGAGGGCTGTTGCAGGGAGGGTAAGAGCTGGAGGGAGGGGTAAGGAGAGGAGGTAGAGAGCCCAGGCCATGTAATCAACAGAAAGGTGATTGTGTGATGTGTCTTTTCACAGTTAGATGTGCCCCACCAGTTATGATGGGAGTCAATTTAAATATACTTTCTTGATCCCAGAATTTCAACTACGTGGACAGTGGTTACACTTTACAGGAT
The DNA here is from genome assembly GCF_028878055.3 of Symphalangus syndactylus. NCBI lineage: Eukaryota > Metazoa > Chordata > Mammalia > Primates > Hylobatidae > Symphalangus > Symphalangus syndactylus. Next base: position 24,362,198 of record NC_072424.2, read on the forward strand.
AACTTATTATAGCACAATTTACATATGTCAAATGGACAAAAAATCAGTATTATTTAGTATCTTAAGATAAATTTCCTTTGAATGGGAGCTTCTTTTCCAGTACTCTGAGGTCTACAAGACGTATCTAGAAAATTTACTGTGGAAAACAAAGACTCCTTAAGTTGAATTGTGGGGAAGGGAAGGGCCTGTGGTTTTTCTTTTTGATTAATTGCTGTAACACTGTCCTTCAGGAGGCTAAGGGAGTTTCATATTTTCTGTAGATATCATTGGGTGCCAAAGCTCTTGCAGGACAACTTTGATGCTTTAAGAATTCTGCCATTTTGCTAGCACTGATACGGATCTTGGGCCCACCACTCCGTTGGAACTATTAACTCCATATTAATTTTCATTACAAATCTTACAAAGGGGGTGCGTCTGGGTATTTAGGTCCACATTCTATTTTAAGGCTGGGTATTTGGTTTTCATAAATTATTCTTGGAGGCCCAGTCATCATTCCTGTCCATCCTGTAAGTGACATATCTTTGTCATCTTCTAGACCCCAGTTAACTGTGCCGTCTCCCCTTTTCTGGCCGCCTTCAAATTCTTTCAGCAATGGGAAACTGCGAGGGACCTTTTTACTCCCAAGCCTGTGGTGGCTGCCATCTTCCGTCGCCGTTGCTCCCTAACTTACATTTAAGAGACTTGATTCTTATTAAAAAAAAAAAAAAAAGTCTCAAGGTGAAGGGAAGCATATATTTAAGAAATATTTTATTTCTGAGGAATTTCCAGCCTTTTTCCAACAGCCAGGCTTGTTAACAGACTATCTGCCCCTAATTGCACTCCATAAAAACGGATAGGCTATTATATTCAAGAGAAGAATCTACTATCTAACCCAGTACAAAAGTTCTGTTGAAAGTTTAAGATCCACTGAAATAACCAAGCTTGTCCATAGTTAACTTCTAGTTACAGTAACTCAGGAAATACATTAAATATTAGAGTAGCTTTCCACATCATCCATTTAACTGTAGATTTTTTGTTTTTAGCCACTAAAGCCCCAAGCGTGTGAAGGGAGTGTTTTCAGCATCTTCTCACTTTGCTTGTCCCAAGAAACACCAGTTAAACCTGCTGCACTATCTAATAGTTCTTAGTCTGGCCCATTGTTGAGTTCTGACTAGGGAAGACACCCCCTAATTCCCCCAGCTTGCTGCCTTTGCTCTAGGTCTGGAGCTGTGGGGCTGGCCACCTCTGGGAGAAACACTTTGTGTCTTGGTTCTGCTCCCGCTAGAGCTCCTATTGATGCCGTCTCTTCCCCAGAAACCAGGTCCCCAGGTGTCCATACCAAAGGAGTGTACTTCTTTGGACTCTGAACTAGCTTTTTCCTAGATTTTGTGTTTTGCTTTGTGTTAATTTGAGGTCAGGGTGGAGTGGATTGTGCAGAGAGCCTGCTGGGACAAGCAGGCTGCAAAGGGTGTGTTTCTGGTGCTCTAATTGGAATTCCAAACTCTTTCTCATAGAAATCATATTTTAAATAGCAGATACTATCTTAAGAACTTGTCACAGTTTATGAGTAAAAAAGGATGTATGTGCCTGCCTAAAAATGCTTGTCACTGTTTTTCTTTGATATGATTAAATGCTTTCTAAGCTCTGAGGCACCAACTTTCAAAAAGAAGTTGAAGCAGTAGTATCAGGTGCCTTCCAAGATATTGGATGATCTGATCTCACAAAGGTGCTCTGAAGTTTAAGTTGTTAATACTAGTAACTTGTATTTCAAAGCCCAAGATGTTGCTGATGATTTTTAAAGATCATACTGGACCCATAGGTATAATACAGTTCCCATTTCAGCAACAACTTAATATAGAGCAGGAGAGAATGTTTTCCATTTGTCTGTGCCCACTCGACCCACAGAACAAACACCCCGCCCTAAAAGACAACCAGAACACTTCCCACCGTCCAGAGCTGGTTTGGCTGTATCTGCGTTTCCTCCATTATCCTGTTGGAGTGGGCTTTTATTTACCAGGTTAGTCAGGTGAGTGAGAGATGAAAGGGGAAAGGAATCAAGTTCAGCAAGAGTCCTTGTCAAATTTGTCAAATTGCAATTGAGGTGATGGGAGTGCTCCATGTTACAGACAGGCTTACGTACGCATTGGACGGCGGGCGTGCCGCATGAAGTAGGACCGGCAGCCTTTGGGCTAATGTAGTGTGTTTATGGAGGATGTTCCATGGTGATTCCTGATGTCACTTTGTACCTTTATAATTATAAATCAACCTAGAGATATACCAGCTTAACATATATGTACGTATTTTTTTAAGGAGGGGGTTCTGGAAAGATACACACTAAAGTCCTAGCTATGGTAACCGTGTGTGTATGTGTGTTGGAGGGATGGGGAAGAGGGTGCAGGGTTTTTGTGGAATTATGTATTATGTAATTTAAAGTTGACTTTAGGAACTTTTTTAAAAGAGTCAGTTCATCTTAAGAAACAGTTATTCAGTTATACCAAAGCGTTTTTCCAGGTTAATCTGTTTTCAGATGCTCATTAACAGATAAATATGTGGCATGGAGTATTGCAATCTGTGGAAATAGACTGGATTAAGAAAATGTGGCACATATACACCATGGAATACTATGCAGCCATAAAAAATGATGAGTTCATGTCCTTTGTAGGGACATGGATGAAACTGGAAAACATCATTCTCAGTAAACTATCACAAGGACACAAAACCAAACATTGCATGTTCTCACTCATAGGTAGGAATTGAACAATGAGAACTCATGGACACAGGAAGGGGAACATCACAATCCGGGGACTGTTGTGGGGTGGGGGGAGGGGGAGGGACAGCGTTAGGAGATATACCTAATGCTAAATGACAAGTTAATGGGTGCAGCAAAACAACACGACACATGGATACATATGTAACAAACCCGCACATTGTGCACATGTACCCTAAAACCTAAAGTATAATAATAAAAAAAAAAAAGAAAAGAAAAGCAGGGACCTCACTAGTTTTTGCAAGGGTGGAGTGGGGTAAGGATCAAGTTCGAATACAGGTGAGATCTGGGGGGCGTAGTTCTCACTTCCTGGTGCAGCTGTCTACATGATCCATCCCACCACGAATTTGCAAAGCCCCTGAGTGGTTCTGGATACCTGTTCTCAGTGTAAGAAAAGTAGCTCCATCATCCTACATGGACACAGTTTATCCCCTGAGGTACTGTTATGCATTTTCCAAGTTTACTTAATGCTATAGTTAGAAAGCAGACTAGTATTTAGCAGCTACTCTGGTCAGAAATCAAATGCAGCATACTCTAGTGCTTTCGTATTTTAAGAATGTTTTCCCTTCAAAATGATAAAGAACACACATTTAAAGGAAACATATTAGTGAAGGGACAGAGAACAAATACTAACTAACTGCTTTGAGTGAGGCTCAGACAACCCTATGAGTAATTTACCCCAGAGCTTACTGCTAGGTATTGATGGAGCTGGAATTTGAACTCAGTTTAGGGATGCCTTTTGCTATTCTCTGCTGCTTCCCAAAAGTCAAAAGTTCTAATACTTCGGGAAGTGGGGTAAGGTCATATTTAGATTCCTTTTCTATGCTTAATATTTTTTTTAACAAAATGCCAATAATTAGTTTAAAGAAGATGCACATGCCTAAGAGCGTGTGATCTAGCAAACTCTTCGTTGGAGACTCGGTGCCTCTATTTTCATCTTTTGACTTAGCTTTTCCTCTAACCACAGTCAAAGAAGAGAAATAAAAACAGCCATTTTGTTTCCTCTTAAACTGTAAAGGTATATGGAGAGGGAATCATAGGTAATAAATCACATTGTAATTTTCTTGACAGTCTGGACAGTGAATAGCTGTTCCTTAAGCTTTTTTTTTTTTTTTTTTTTTTTTTGAGCTCAGTGGTCTCACTCTGTCACCCAGGCTGGAGAACAGTGGCATGGTCAGGGCTCACGGTGGGTTCAACTTACCAGGCTCAGGTGATTCTCCTGTCTCAGCCTCCCCATAGCTGGGATTATAGGTATGTCACTACGCCTGGCTAATTTATTTTATATTTTTTGTAGAGACAGAGTTTCTCCATGTTGCCCAGGCTGGTCCCGAACTCCTGGGCTCAAGATACTGATCCACCTGCCTCAGCCTCCCAAAGTGCTGGGATTACAGGTGCAAGCAATCATGCAGACAGGTGTTCCTTAAGCTTTTAAATTACCTATACAATACCTTCCCATGCACTGCCTTGTGGATGACTGTAGTAGAGACTCCCTTTCCTGCCCATCTCCTTCAAAGGCAACTAGAGGACGCAATAGAGGACTGTAAGGGGCCCTGGACTTGGACTTGGAAGACCCTACCTTGCCACTTTTTGGGAAGCCTTTTACAAATCACTGCATGTAATTGAGCTTCGGTTTTCTCATCTGTAAAAGGGGATGAGAAAGCCCACCCTGCAGAGCCATTCTGTGGAGTAAACAGGAAAATGCGTGGGAAAGAACTTTGAAAACTGCAAAGCTCTGCGAGATGGACATATTATTAAGCTCAATCTTCAAAAATAGAGGCCTAATTTCTGTTTCTTAAAAAATATGATTATTAAAAAAAAGTTGAAGGGTGCACATATATGTGTATTGTAAAAATTGTTGCTTTAATAGCAAAAACTTTACAACCAAGCGAAAAAATACCTTTAAATATGCATTCATGTGTATATGCAAAGAAAAGTTCTGAATGGATACATACCAGATTCCACAGTGGTTTCTCCTGAAAATCACATTATAGAGTGGTGGACTTTCTATTTGAATTTGTATTTTTCTGTTATTGGAAGTTTTTCAGCGAGTATGTATTACTTTTGCTGTAGTTAACTTTAAAAATTATTATTCTAAGAATCATATCCTGATTTTTAGAGGGCTATATGCCTGGCCCTCTAGGAAGGTAAAAGGGGGAGAGTGTGGAGATAGTATGTGTATGTATACATTTACTGTCTAGAAAGATCCTATTATTCAATTTTCTGATTTCTTTGGAAGAGACTGAGTTTGGGAGAGGTGGGAGAAGGTGATGTGTGTTGCTGAAAGAGAGCCACGCTCTTTTGAGCAGCATCGCCTGAGATCTATAATCCAATTCCAGTTTCAGACCTTGGTTTGACTTTTCAACAGCCACAGAGAGACACCTGGAGCCTAATCCCATTTCTACAGGTGGATTGGTAGGTGTCGCCACTGCATTTGGAGAATAAGTACAATGGAAGAATGGAAGAATGCGGTGTGCGTGTTCTACTCATTCTCAACCCAGCCCCTTCCTCTTGTGCACAACCACACAAAGTCAGCAGGGGAAGTGTTCAGATGGCTGGAGCTTTTAAATTCATAATTGACATTCTCACACAGCTTATGTCCTGAGGGCCTGGTTCTATCATGTACATAGTGTGTGTGGGGTTACCTTTTTGTAGGAATAGGGAAGAAAAGAGAAAAAGCACTGTAAGGATTGGGATGTTTACTAATTCCAACAAAAGGGAGGTGTTCGCATGAAGCGCATCTCGAACCTCCCTTGGAGGGAGGTCTAGATGTTACATTTCCAGCCACCCTTTGTGTGGGACACAGAAATGGTGCTGATGAAGATGAGCAGCCAGACAAGCAGTGACGTCTCCATACCTGTCACCCCGCCACATGGTTCGCTGTCATTCTCTTAAATGTAAGAAAGCTTCCCCCTCAATACTTTGCTGAGGTTCTGTGGTGCTTCCAAAGCAATATATATAACTTAAGCACTGCTCCTAACTCAAATGATGTGTGTTTTGATAGAACGTAGACTAATTGCTGCCACTTGGACTCAGCCATTATGCTAAGCAAAAAACACATGCTAGGCCAGAGGCGGTGAGTCACGCCTGTAATCTCAGCACTTTGGGAGGCCAAGGCAGGTAGATCACCTGAGGTCAGGAGTTCAAGACTAGCTTGGTCAACATGGTGAAACCCTATCTCTACTGAAAATATAAAAATTAGCTGGGTGTGTTGGCAGGAGCCTGTAATCCCAGCTACTCGGAAGGCTGAGGCACGAGAATCGCTTAAACCTGGGAGACAGAGGTTGCAGTGAGTTGAGATTGCACCACTGCACTCCAGCCTGGGCAACAGATCAAGACTCCTCAAAAAAAAAAAAAAAAATTGGCCTGGCACTGTAGCTCATGCCTGTAATCCTAGCACTTTGGGAGGCCGAGGTGGGCAGATCACTTGAGGTCAGAAGTTTGAGCCCAGCCTGGCCAACATGGTGAAACCCCATCTCTACGAAAAATATTAAAAATTAGCTGGGTGTGGTGGTGTGCACCTGTAATCCCAGCTACTGGGGAGGCTGAAGCAGGCGAATCGCTTGAACCTGGGAGCAGAGGTTGAAGGGAGTCCAGATTGTGCCACTGCACTCTACCCTGGGCGATAGAGTGAGACTCCATCTCAAAAAAATGAGACATATCCGAAATGAGTGTCCATCTTTGTCCAGATTTTCTGCTTGCTTTTGTACTGAGTATTTTATAAAATTTGATTATATTTTCATTATGACTTTGACTTATGCCTCTTTTTAAAACGTTTTTTTGGTTGCCCTAGAGTTTAATAAGATATCTTAAAAATATGAAACTCTTCATGTATTTGACAGTCATCATTGTGCAGAGCCTTACTGATATTCTGTGACAGACCCAAATTTACTGCATGTGCTCTGAAGCCATCACCTTTTCTAGAGTTTCTTCTGGCTGCTTTTGAGTTGGATGACAAGAAGCAAAGAACAACAGGTCCTCTAGACCAGTGTCAGAAATGAGAGAGCCCTTTGAGAGAGAATATCCAGTTCCAGAGTGACCAGACTTTCAGGATAGGAAAACTGAAAACAAAATTCTGAGCTTGCTTTTATTTTGCTAAGTAAGGATGAAAATTTTTTTTCCATTTACTATCACTATTTCATAAATGACAGGATGTTTTAACACTGAAAACAAAGCTAGAAAGAATCAACTTTTAAATTGAATGACTTCAGCTCTACAAAACACTATATTTGTTTTCTTCACCTCACAGTAGCCCGGTATTTGACAACCACTGATGTGGTCCAACCCCTTATTATAAGATGAAGAAAAAAGTTCATAGGAGGAAGTGTTTTGCCTGAAGTTACACCAGGCCAGCCTTTTCCTGGCTTTACAGGGACTAATCACCCTTGGGTTCTATAGGTCCTTGGAACCAAATGAACTAAGGAAGCTCTAAAGATGAAGGATGTGTTGGTTATCTATTGTCTCACAGCTCCAAATGCACTCCTCAATATCTGTAATATACAAGAGAATTCCTTTAAACATTTCTCTACTAAAGGGAGTGTGTGTTAACATTTCTCAGTAGAGGGCAATGGAGGCACATTCTAGGACAAAGAGGCTTCTCCAAGTTTCTGGGCGAGGCTGGTGTCAGCCCTGTGAGTGTGAAGATTTCCATCCAGTGGAGCCTGCCCCAGCCGTGGGACCAGAAAAACCATCCATCTACAACCTTACAGACTCTTCTCATGATAACATTTCCGTAGCTCTCTTGACATGGAAACCAAAGCTCCTGCCTGGCCCACACACAGGTACTTTTGCCTAGAGGGTCATACACAGGATAGCCATTCCTTCTGCAAGTTTCCATGTGGCCCACATACTCTGAAGGCCTCTGCCCTGCTGGTGTCCAGGCTCCCACTGCATATCCACACCAGTGGCTGCTGACTGACTGCCTGCTCTCCAGCCACACTCTAGAGGTTAGCTGTTGCTTACCTAGAAACTGGTAGACCATCGCTGGCCTGGTCAAACCATCTAACATTGCTGCTTATCCAGTGGGCTGAGCCTTACCTTCTCCAACGAGGTCTGAACTCCTTCCTTGAGTACTCTCTCTGAACCCTCGCATACTGTATAGGGTTTCCTTTTATCTTTTTTTTTTTTTTTTTGAGATGGAGTTTTGCTCTTGTTGCCCAGGCTGGAGTGCAGTGGCGTGATCTCGGCTCACTGCAACCTCTACCTCCCAGGTTCAAGCGATTCTCCTGCCTCAGCCTCCCGAGTAGCTGGGTTTACAGGCACCCGCTACCACGCCCAGCTAATTTTTTTGTATTTTCAGTAGAGATAGGGTTTCACCATGTTGGTCAGGCTCGTCCTGACCTCGGGTGATCCACCCCCCTCGACCTCCCAAAGTGCTGGGATTACAGGCGTGAGCCACCCTGCCAGGCCTCTTTTATCTTACAGATACTCCTTTATTATAGTTAGTAGTTCTTTGTATTAAACTTCGATTTTATCCACTATGTGATTTCTATTTCCTGATTGGACCCAGCTCACTACTGAAGCTGAGCACGAAGAGCTCTGTACAGCCTTCTGAAAAGGCACAAAGACAAGAGGTTGCTGTTTGACACTCAAAAGATTCATGCTTAAAAAATGAAAAAAGACCATTTCTTCTCATTCTATTATCTAACAAATTCATACAACACCATTATGTGCAAGGCATTTTGGGAGATAAGTGCATAACTTGGAACAAGATGGGAAGAGATCAGTGCCCTAAGATGGCACTGATGGGGGTGGGATTTTGGCTGGAAGAGACAGCATTTGAGAAGGACTTTCACAGATAGGAAGAAATCGAACATACAGGAGGAAAATCAGAGGGGGAAGTCCAGATGGAAGAAACCTCCGTGCCTTTTGCTCAGGGCAAAAGTTGCTGCAGAGGTGGTAACGTGGAATGTGTAGAATGTGTTCACCTGTTTGTTCCATTTGGCTAGAACTTTGGATCATGTTCTTGGCACCAAAAGATGGCATTTGTTTTGCCATTGCCAACCTTTATCGTATTTAGCAAGAAATGGTAAGACCTATAGGAACGGAAGGGACCTTAGGAAGTTATCTAATTAACAGTCAGACTGTGAACAATCTTGAATGTCACCCATAAGAAAATGGCCGGGCGCAGTGACTCATGCCTGTAATCCCAGCACTTGGGGAGGGCAAGGCAGGCGGATCACCTGAGGTCAGGAGTTCAAGACCAGCCTGGCCAACATGGTGAAACCCTGTCTCTACTAAAAATTAGCCAGGTATGGTGGTGGGCACCTGTAGTCCCAGCTACTCGGGAGGCTGAGGCAAAAGAATCGCTTGAATCCAGAAGGAGGAGGTTGAAATAAGCCGAGATCATACCAATGCACTTCAGCCTGGGTGACAGAGCGAGACTCTGTCTCAAAAAAAAAAAAAAAAAAACGAACTGAGTACTGGGTTTGCCAGAAAAACTGCATTTAAATAGAAGGTCACAGATGAGGATCCCATCTACTCTAGTATGTCGACAATCTGTTGATTATATCCATATTTAACTTCAGGTTAAGGGTAACTCCTGAATAGTTTGAGAAATTATTTTGACATATTTCTCCCCAAAGAGGGTAATTTGTTTCTTCGAAATTGAGTTGACAAACTAATTGTCATCCTGTGCCAAGTGCAGTACTTCCTTGCATTGCTTTCAGTGACTCACGGGTGTACTAAGAAATCGTGAGCTCCAAATGCCCAGTGCTTTTCCTCAGTTGAGGTGGCACATAGCTGTGAGTGCGGAAGAAGAAAAATGAGGACAGGATGTCAATAAGGTAACAAACAAGATGACAACAAAGTGATTTGGACCTGGGTTGCAGTAAGAGACTCAAGAGGGCCTGGTTAGCAAATCCAGACTCTTCTGACAGTCTGCCACAAAGCATCCTTCAGCCTCAGAGTTTTCTCAAAGACCATGGGGGAAAATGAGGAGAGTTCAGATCATTCCACATAGCAAGTTAGTTAAATGCAGACCTGTTGAAAGAAATTATGATGGTTAGCAGTTGTGTCTTCAAGAAATGGCACAGAATGGTGTAAATAGAACAAGGGGTACCTCGGGCCATTTTGAGAAGACATCTATCAGCCGAGCAAAATACGGCCACGTCAAAGGATGCTCTAGAGGGCTCATGGGCCAGTCTAAGAGATGTGTGTGAGGCCAGAGTTGCCATGGTTATGATCATGGCCTTGAACAGCTAATTTTTTTCTTTTTTTGAGACAGAGTCTCACTCTGTTGCCAGGCTGGAGTGCAGTGGCACGATCTCGGCTCACTCCAACCTCCGCCTCCCGGGTTCAAGCAGCCTCAGCCTCCCGAGTAGCTGGGACTACAGGTGCGCACCACCATGCCCAGCTAATTCTTGTATTTTTAGTAGAGATGGGGTTTCACCATGTTGAACAGGATGGTCTCGATCTTTTGACCTCGAGATCCGCCCACCTCAGCCTCCCAAAGTGCTGGGATTACAGGCATGAGCCACTGTGTCTGCCCAACAACTAATTAAAAAAAAATCAGTGAATATGACAACACTAGCAAACAAATGCCCCCCTGAGTATCTGTCTCTTCCGATGACATACATAAGGGCAGAGACAATGCCTCCTCTCCAGCCATATTAATCCACACTGTATTAATGAAAATGGCAGGTTTGGCAGGTTTTGTCAAAAGAATAATTTTTATTTTTCATTTTATTATTATTTTTTGAGACCAAGTCTTACTCTGTCACCTAGGCTGCAGTGCAGTGACATGATCTCAGCTCACTCCAACCTCCACCTCCCAGGTTCAAGCGATGTTTGTGCCTCATCCTCTTGAGTATCTGGGACCACAGATGTGAGTCACCATGCCCGGCTAGTTTTTGTATTTTTAGTAGAGATGGGGTTTCACCATGTTGGCCAGGCTGGTCTCGAACTCCTGACCTCAGGTGATCTGCCGGTCTCGGCCTCCCAAAGTGCTGAGATTACAGGCGTGAGCCACCGCACCCGACCAAAAAGAATGATTTTTAGTTATTTAATAAAGTTAGGTCCCTAATTCCTTAGGTTGCATACAAGGGGCTCAGCATTGGAGTTGAGATCTGGGCTCATAAGCTATAAATCAGGTACTGTTTTAGATAACTTACGTTGATTTATTTTATTCTTGCAAAAAAGAAAAAAACCCATTTCAGAGATGAACAAGCTAAGTAAGATTAAGCAGTGTGTTTGAAGTCATTCGGCTAGTAAGCAGCTAGCTTACTAACCAGAGAGCCAGAATTCGAACTCAGGCTTTCCAACTCTAAGGTTTATGCTCTCAGGCACGACATCAAATTCCTAGTCACCAGCGTCCTCAGCCCTAACACAGTGCCGGGCACAAACAGAATGCACAGTCACCACTTACTGAATGAGCGAATGAGTTATAAATTATTCAGTGTGCTCCTAACCACTATTTGTCTAAGCAGTTGCAAGATCAAATTACACAGTGCCAAAGGAAAATTAATCCAGGTGTATAACACTATTACAGCAGATCTCTGTACTGGTCACATTTTCCCTAGGTAGTTCAGATTAATTTGTGCAGCCCAAGATATAATTTACCCTGCAGGTCATTGAAAAAGAATATACTGCGCCCAAATTATTATAATATTAAAAAATGCCATGTATTTCTTTTAAATTTTTTGGGCACATATGTCTTGCTGGTATGTGACAGTCTCAAGGAACGCTTTTTGCTCTTTGCCAGTTTTTTTAGCAAGCAGGATATAGGAATAGACGTCAACTTTAAGCAAAGACAAAAACTGTCCTGGTAGTGAACCGCCCCTTCATTTTTGGTCATATTTCAGCTGAAAGGAAGCAGAGCTCTGATATTACATATTAATATGTAGTAGAAAACAACACTATCTTAGGAACCACTTCGAGTCGTATTTTAAATTATATCTTATAAATATAATTTTTATATTTTTAGAAATTTTGTTTTCTGTACTCAAGAGTTCCCTGGAGAGAAATTTTGCTAAAAACAATAAGATATAAAAGATTTTTTGCGTTAACTGCTTTGATTGACTCATTTGCCAAGAGCTCACTAAAAGCTCTCTGAGCTTCAGTGTTCATTGGCTGGAAAAGGGTTATAGTTTATCATTTTAAAATTCCATTACATATTGTAAAATAAAGATATTGCCTATATAGATCCAAGATTTCAAGGCCAAGTACTAGCCAATTAATTGTCATGGATCAAATGTCTGTGAAAGATGCTGTATTAGGGTTCTCTAGAGGGACAGGGCTAATTGAATAGACATATATGTGAATGAGAGTTTATTAAGGAGAATTGACGCAAGGAAGCCAGTCTGAGTCCCAAAACTTCAAAAGTAGGGAAGCTGACAGTGTAGCCTTCAGTCTGTGGCCAAAGGCCTGAGAGCCCCTGGCAACCCAAATGTAAGTCCAAGAATCCAAAAGCTAAATAACTTGGAGTCTGATGTTCAAGGGAAGGAAGCATCCAGCATGGAAGAAAGATGAAGGCTGGAAGACTCAGCAAGCCTGCTCTTTCCATCTACTGCCTGTTTTATTCTAGCTGCACTGGCAGCTGATTAGATGGTGCCCAACCAGATTGAAGGGGGGTCTGCCTCTCCCAGTCCACTGACTCAAATGTTAATCTCCTTTGTCAACACCCTCACAGACACTCCCAGGAACAATACTATGCATTCTTCAATTCAATCAAGTTGACACTCAATATTAACCATCAAAGATGCATAGAAGGAAAAAAGAAACATTCAAGTAGAAATCTATAGACTTAGTTGTTAGAGATGCAAGTAATTACTGCCTTGTATTAGCATATAATCATTAAAATGGAAAATTAAAAAATCTTATAAACAGCCTCAAATGATGTGAGTACGTTTTTCTGCAGTATGTTCCCCTTAGTATTACTAATTTTGACCATTGTCATCACTCTATCCTCAGCCGAGTGTACTTCCTCTAAGTACATAAATTTATATTAGTTTAGCTAATATAAATCTTCCACTACCCAGATGTTTTAACAACTCTTAAAAGAAGAAAAAAGAAAACAAATGTAAAACAAATTAAAGAGCACCCTGGGATGATAAGAACATGTAACAGAGTTAGCGACATTAATCATTAAAACCTTAAGTGGCTTTAAAAAATGGGAGCCATAAAACAATGATTTCCCCCGGGCACGGTGGCTCACACCTGTAATCCCAGCACTTTGGGAGGCCAAGGCAGGTGGATCATGAGGTCAGGAGTTCGAGACCAGCCTGGCCAACATGGTGAAACCCCGTATCTACTAAAAATACAAAAATTAGCCAGGTGTGGTGGCACACACCTGTAATCCCAGCTACTAGGGAGGCTGAGGCAGGAGAATCACTTGGAGAAGGAGGCTGCAATGGCTAAAAGTGTACATTCTAGAATCAGACTGTCTGCTTTGAGTCCTGGCTCCACCATCACTTGATCTAGTTGCTTGACTTTTCTGACCCTCACTTTCCTCACATGCAAAATGGGGGTGCTAGGAGGCCCCTTCCTCATAATATTGTTGTGAGAGTCAGATGAGATAATGAGGATAAAACCCATTTTGTACCTGATCACATAGTGCCAGAACTGAACACGTTAGCTATTAATATGGTTTGGCTCTGTGTCTCCACCCAAATCTTACCTTGAATTGTAACAGTCCCCACGTATCATGGGAGGGACCTGGTAGGAGGTAACTGAATCATGGAGGTGGGGCTTTCCTGTGCTGTTCTCATGATAGTGAGTAAGTCTCGCAAGGTCTGATGGTTTCATAAAGGGCAGTTCCCCTGCACATGTGCTCTCTTGCCTACCACCATGTGAGACATGACGTTGCTCCTCCTTTGCCTTTCACCGTGATTGTGAGGCCTCCCCAGCCATGTGGAATTGTGAGTCAATTAAACCTCTTTCCTTTATTTTTATTTTTTTTTTCGAGATGGAGTCTTGCTCCATCATCCAGGCTAGAGTGCAGTGGCGCAATCTCGGCTCACTGCAACCTCTGCCTCCCGGGTTCAAGTGATTCTCCTGCCTCAGCCTCCCAAGTAGCTGGGACTACAGGTACCCCACCACCACACCTGGGTAATTTTTGTATTTTTAGTACAGACGGGGTTTCACCATGTTGGCCAGGCTGGTCTCGAACTCCTGACCTTGTGATCCACCCTCCTCAGCCTCCCAAAGTGCTGGGATTATAAGTGTGAGGCACCACGCCTGGCCAAACTCTTTCCTTTATAAGTTACCCAGCCTTGGGTATGTCTTTATTAGCAGCATGAGAACCGACTAATACAGCTATTGTAATGGGAGAGAGTTCAGAACCCCAGCCCTGAAAATGGCTCTTCAAGGACTGAGGACGTTGCAAGGTCATGAGCATTAGGCAAGGACTAACTGTGCAAATGGTGTGATGTGATGAAAGACGTGGCCTTATCCTTATAAAAGCATTCCAAAAGAAGTACAAATAGCAAAGGCACAGTGATGCGCTGATCATGGAACTCCTCATCTCCAGCACCGAAGATAGCAAGGAATTTTCCTACATGTGTACGTGTAGTTTTGCCACTGTAGATGACATTACTATGAAGAAACAAGCTGTCACCTGCCACAAAAGATCAGACAAAGCAGTTTCTAGTCATCACCCAATGTACCAAAACAGATTCAAAGTTAGTTCTTATTAATATTCTTCTCCGTGATGAACCTAATGATGGATTTTTAAAAATGTATTTGAGTAAAAAAATAAAAATAATTTGTAAAGTCTAAGTCTAGCCGATTAGGCCTCCCTGACGTAGTTGCTCCTAGAAAATTTGTGAGTTAAGTTTACGCTCTAAATGCCACTAGATGGCGGAGGAATGTTATTAAACCAGCCAGTCTTCACAGCAAGTTCTGGGAACAACCCCCTTTCCTTCTCATCATCCTGCCCTGTCTGCAGGATCCTGGGAGGTCTCTCCTGTAACTCCAACTTTTTTCAGTCCTTGTCTTTCCAGTGTCGGGTGAAAGGCAGATACTCAATCCCTAGAAGAGTCTGCGACCCTGGATGGCAGGCACTAGCTTAATCCAGCCTGTGATGAGTATGATTTTACTGTGGTCCAAACTCCTAATGCAGAAAATATCAAAAGCTTTCCAACCTTTGAAAATTGTATTTCTAAGTCTTTCAGAGCCGGCCATTTGGAAGAAAGGGCAATGTTCTTGCAGGCATTTTGCAGATCGCTTGTTAGAGAGGATGTGCCCAGTGTGCCGTGATGCCACCTTCCTGCCGCACGTCAGCCAGATGCACTTCTCAATCTCCCCACTCCCAAAGGGGCAAACAACTCCACTGCTACCTAAATCTTTAACTTCTTAATTTCAGAAATCGGCCGGGCGTGGTGGCTCACGCCTGTAATCCCAGCACTTTGGGAGGCCGAGGTGGGAGGATCATGAGGTCAGGAGATGGAGACCATCCTGGCTAACACGATGAAACCCCGTCTCTACTAAAAATACAAAAAATTAGCCGGGCATGGTGGCGGGTGCCCGTAGTCCCAGCTACTTGGGAGGCTGAGGCAGGAGAATCGATTGAACCTGGGAGGTGGAGCTTGCAGTGAGCCGAGATCGTGCCACTGCACTCTAGCCTGGGGGACAGAGCAAGACTGTCTCAAAAAAAAAAAAAAAAAAAAAAGAAAGAAAGAAAGAAAAGAAAAAGAAATTAATTGGTCCTTTTGGCGGGGAGGCTGATGGGGAGATATTGAACATAATTGCTGGCACTCCAAAATTTGGGAGGCTAGTTTGGACTATACTTGAGTGATCTTATCAAAGGATCTATTTTTTTTTTTTTATTTCTTTAAAAATAAGGTTCTGAATTTGAGCTGCCTCAGCTGTATCCTCTCTGGAGAGAGTTGATAATGGGATTGCTCAGGCAGTCTTGTAAACAGAGAAGAAGTGTCCTCCTGGAAAAAGAGCTGGGCTTTCATGTCATGTCACCACAGGAAGCAGAAACCCAGCACGTTTTGCTTTATGGTTTAAGATTTTGTTACATTCAATGTAATTTGCTAAATACGACAAAACTACCCCCCTCTCCATTGTTTATAATTATCTAACTAATCATTCTGATTTCTGGAGAAAAACCAAAGGTAGCTAATGCCAAGGCCCCTGGTTCAAGAACCAAGTCCCCTCTCCCATTTCCACACGGTAGATGCTGATTCCAGATTGCAGCTGGACCTGCTGACCTGAGAGAGGGCCCGTGGTCTGGAAAGGATCCATGTGAGGGAGACAGGACGAGGACCTTGCAGTCTGAGACAACACAGTATGGCGATGACAGGGAGCAGGGATCCCGGGTGGTACCCGAGGAAGGGACTGTCCTGTGGTGGATGCTGTTCCTCTTATCTGTACCCTAAGCCACGGTCAATTCCTAGCCCTCTGTGGGTGTCGGGAGCTGCTCAGGATCTCCTCTCTGACAGAGGTATGATGTTCTCAGTGATGAGCCACTGGCCTTTGCTGTCAGCTGAGACGTTGGCAAAGCACCTCCTCCTCACCCAGCCCCTCTGCAAGTGGTGACCATGTGGCCACATGGCTTTCTGGTAAAGGATCTATTTATTGGCTTGGGGAAGAAGGAGGGAGAGAAAATTCAGCTTTCTCCTGCTTCCAAATGAAGTCAACACAATCATTTCCTTCTTCCCTCCCCCTCTGCAGGCCGGGAGCTGAGCGCTTTCTCTCTCTGGCTTCCTAGAAAGGGTTATTGGAAACGGGGCCATACGTGAATTAAAGGATGCAGAGCGAGGAGGGAACCGAGCCTGCCACGGTCAGGGGCGGCGCGAGGCGGGGAGCCCAGGCTCTGCGGAGAGAAAAGGCGGGCGGGGAGGAGCTTCACCCTCTTTTCGGAGCCCTGTCATTTATTTGTCCCAGTGTCTGAGCAGGGCTTTGAACGGTGCCGTCTAAGTGGAAAGCGAGCTGGGAAGAGCTCCGGTTTGGAGCTTGCAGCCGCATCGTTCCGACCGCAGCTGCCAGCCCCTGTGGCTTCCCAGGTCATCACTGACTGCGGTTTCCCACGGCGTGAACCACGGCCCTGACCTTCTGTTTCCGACCAGAGCCCAAGCTTCACTGGCTTTGAGGATTTTCCGAGGGGTCGCCCGTCGCCGTCTGCGCCCCTGTCCTCCCCGCCTCCTCCTTCTGCTCCGGGTCCCTGGCAGCTCTGGGATGCGGAGCCAGGCTTCCCTCTTCCCGGAAAACTCCCGTCCCCTCTCATGTCGTTCTCTCCCTCTGTAGGTGCGTTTCTGGCTTGATAGGGAATTTTTTTCACGGAGCCATTTCCATGTGGAGTAAGAGAATATTTACTTTTGTGGCTGGGTACGTTTCTGGAGCTTGGATAATAATACTGGGACATATCTAGAAATGTGCAGACTTGCTTTTCACGGTGAGTGAAAAGTACGACTTTTACTATTAAGAACTCTGTTGTGCTGCGGTAAGAGCTGTAACTGAGTCCTCATTTGAGGACTGTTAGGAAGATGGACAATCACCCACCACTCCCCGGGGACCACATCCGATGCCTGCACGTTACCATGCCTGCCTGGAGACCAGCGGACTTCAATTCGCCTTACTTCCAAGGTCACGGGGAGGGAAGTGTGGGTGCCTCACTCATGGTCTGACATATCTGAGTCACACATCTCCCAAGCCACCATGTCACAGCCCGGTGGGGCACCAGCCTCTCCTCTCAGCATGAGGATTACAGGTTTGAAGTTGGCTTTTGTTGACACAATTGGAACCATTGCCAATTGTTTATGTTTTGATAAGGATCTAACGATCATCTTGAAAACTACAAAGATGGTGATCATGAAGACACAAAGGCATATTTCTAATGAATCCAAGTTCATGTATGTTATCTAAATCAATGAGTAGGAAATGGAATTCTCAAAACACTTAGGTTTTGGTCTTGGAGCTGGGCAGGGTGCGAAATCATCATCTAGGGCGGTCGTTTGGCGGAGCGTGGCTCCAGAACACAGAATGTGTCCATTTGGCGGCTGCACATACGGATTACGTCTCTGTTACTTTCAGCAGCTACTATTATTTTTTTCTTTAGACAGAGTCTTGCTCTGTCGCCCAGGCTGGAGTGCAGGGGCGTGATCTTAACAACCTCTGCCTCCTGGGTTCAAGCAATTCTCCTGCCTCAGCCTCCCAAGTAGCTGGGATTACACACCTGTGCCACTATGTCTGGCTAATTTTTGTATTTTTAGTAGAGGCAGGGTTTCGCCATGTTGGCTGGGCTGGTCTTGAACTCCTGACTTTAGGTGATCCGCCGGCCTCGGCCTCCCAAAGTGCTGGGATTACAGGCGTGAACCACTGCGCCCAGCCCAACAGTTACTATTTTAACCAAGTAGTGCCTAATCTCTGCTCCCTTGATAAACTCAGCAGCGACTCCCTGCCCTGTATCCCATGCTACCCCACTTCCAGCAGGGACAAATGCGTTTTCCAGCCCTTTCAGCAACGGGAAGTGCTCTACCCAGAATAGAGCTTCACTCCTCGGCCACCCATTCCCCAGCCATCCAGCACTGAGGGCCTCTTGTTCCCACTTCTTCGAGAAATTTCCCCTGAGAGGTCAGACCCAGTTTGGACACTGCAAGCCTTCCGTCCCGAGGCAGGGAGGAAAAGGGGAAATGGCTCCATAATGCAAAACATTGCTCACACCCAGGTTTCACTTCCTGGTCAGAACACAAAGCAAAACCACCCGCTCCAGCTCAGACTCTGGAAGGGGCTCTGGGAAGCAGGGAAAGGAGAAACAGTAGAAGTAAAAAGTAGGCCTCCTGGCCCGGTGCAGGGGCTCACACCTGTATTCCCTGCACTTTGGGAGGCCGACGTGGGCAGATCACTTGAGGTCGGGAGTTCAAGACCAGCCTGGCTAACATGGTGAAACCCCATCTCTACTAAAAATACAAAAAATTAGCCAGGCATGGTGGTGGGCACCTGTAATCCCAGCTACTCAGGAGGCTGAGGCAGGAGAATCACTTGAACCCAGGAGGTGGAGGTTGCAGTGAGCCGAAATCGTGCCATTGTACTCCAGCCTGGGTGACAGAGCCAGACTCCCTCTCAAAAAAAAAAAAAAAAAAAAAAAAAAGGGCCTCCTGTGGGTGAGCAGAGTCCCTTCTGGCTTGGGTGGGGAGGTGAGAAGACGCGCTTTTGTTAAACCCACAGGAAATAAGTCAAGGTCAAAAAGCTGTTTGAATTGGAGTCAGATCTACCTGAAAAAGTCTAATTTGTGTCAGAATCTTTGTCATTCTCTGCCTGTTGCTGAAATAGGGCATGTGAATATTGAACAAATCACGAGAGATAAGGAGGGCTGTTTCAGCTTTCCCTGGAGGTGGGGTGGGGGTCATAGGGAGTGGGGACTGGGGACCCTGTATTATTTCCCAGCGCTGCCTAGGATCGAATAAACATTTTGTTGTAAATACTAATTGAATCAATGTTGCCTGAAATTAAAGGAACATTATAATTCGTGCCTGTGTGTATAACCCTCAGGCAATTAAACGGTGTAGAAGTAAGTCAGTCAGAGACCCATTATGCAATAGCAGCTGCGAGGCAGTGTTTCCACCCCTAAATAAATTGTTTTATTTGATAAAGAATTTTCAAGCTGGATGCGGTGGCTCATGCCTATAATCCCAGCACTTTGGGAGACCAAAGTGGGAGTATTGCTTGAACCCAGGAGCTCAAGACCAGCTTGGGCAACATGGCAAGACCCTGTCTCTACAAAAAATAAAATAAAATAAAATAATAAAATAAAATAAAATAAAATAGCCAGGCATGGTGGCACGTGCCTGTGGTCCCAGCTACACAAGAGGCTGTGGTGGGAGGATCACTTGAACCCAGGAAGTTTTGGCTGCAGTGAGCTGTGATCATGCCACTGCACTCCAGCCTGGATGACAGAGAGAGACCCTGTCTCCAAAAAAACAAAAAAAAAGAATTTTCAAACTGGGGCATATGGACAAAAGTTCACTCTTCTTACTGGGTGTGAGACCTCAGGCAAGTTACTTAACCTCTTTGAGCCTGTATTAGTTTGCTAGGGCTGCCATAACGAAATATCACAGACCTAGCGGTTTAAACAATAGAAAGTATTTTCTTACAGTGCTGGAGGCCAGACATCAGACATCAAGGTGTCGGCAGGTTTGCTTTCTCCTGAGGCCTTTCTCCTTGGCTTGCAGATGGCCACTTTCTTGCTGTGTTCACATGGTCTTCCCTCTGTGTTTGCCTGTGTCCTAATCTCCTCTTCTTATAAGGACACCAGTCAGATTGGATGACAGCCCACCCTCATGACCCCATTTCAACTTAATTACTTATTTAAAGGCCCCTTCTCCAAATACAGTCACATTCTGGGGTTCTAGGGGGTTAGGGTTTCAGCTTATGAATTTTAGGAAGACAGAATTCAGCCTATAACAGAGCCCCAGTTTCTCACTGGTAAAACTGGGATAAAATTTGCCCTCCTTTCTTGTTTTGAGACTCAAGTGAGGTAAAGTAAGAAAAAGGACTTTGGAGGGTGTCAGGTGCCAAACAAAGGAAAGTGGTCATCCCACAGAGGTGGGACAGACCGCTTTGGATGATGCGTCTATGGGCCTGGTGAAAAGTTGCATTCTCTGTACACACCCAAGATTTGGAGGCCAAGTTCCTTGTGAAAAGATACATTTGCAAAGAGGCTACTAAATGTCATGCCTTGTTAGGAATTTGAGCCGAGTGATATTGCAAATAAAACATTCATTTATTTATCCATCACCATCATCGACTGCACACCTACTGTGTGCTGGGCCCTGTGAGGGCTCTCACCTATTGGTGAGGCAAAATGGCAAGGAGGCTGGGTGAACTCAACAGGAAATTGAGCAGAGAGTGGACTCCCGGTTTGTCTTCTCTACAGCTGTCAGGGAGCTTCACTGAAAATCTCTCTTGCTGTCAACAACTTCCCTCTGGCTTTCTCTTCCTCGATCACAAATGGCTTCTCAGGATCCAGAAGTTCAGAAGAACTTAGAGGTCATCCTGAGTCTGGAAGTGGGGCCACATGGGTCAAACTCAGGCTGGGACAAAATTCACATTCTGTCATTCTTAGGGACTGGGTATCTGATACAGTGAGATAAGCCTGGGTTCTGTGAAAGACAAGGGCCAGTTACACACACCTCTACACACCTCTCCCCCCAACACATGCACACACACATACACACACACACACGTGCACAGAGTCCAGAAGAGCCTGCACCTTGGCTAGAGAAAGCAGCATTGGTAGTTTTTAGTGTTAGGAATTTCCAACCCATACTGAAAACGTGTGCTTACTTCACAGAGGGCAAAATAATACCATCGTGCACCGTTGACCTGTGTCTCTTGGATTTTGAAATTTCAAAGCTGAATAAGAAGCATAATGCCCACCCCGCCTACCTCAGCTATAGGAACCCCTTTTCTGTTGGGCTCTACTTCATATGATAGGGGTGAAAGAAGATGAGAAACACAGCTATGTACTCCCATGGGCATCCAACAGCAACATGGTGACACCTTCATTTCTTTTTTGTGCCAAGTCCTGAGTTTGAAGTCTTATCATTCAAGAGGAATCCCAAGAAGAAATAAGTCAGCAGCTACAAAACGAATACTGCAATACATTGAGGTAGACACCAGCCTACAGTCCTAAGGCAGGAAAGGGGAAAAAGAGCAACAGAAAAGTACAGCTTGCTACATGAAAAAAGCAATCTCAAAAGAATGGGAAGATGGACCTCGGGCATTTAAGGTTTTACCTCGGAACACCAGACTATTCTGTATCTTGGAAACACTCTTTCTTTTTCTTTGGACTTCAATCTTTGTTTCCAAATCAGGACTGGAAATGGGAATTATGAAGCCAAAAATATCAAACAGCCTCAGATCTTTGGTTAAAAACGTCAGCGGCAACACACGACTGAGCTTACCTCCCCCATTCTTGACATTTCATTATAAGAGGAAAACCACAAGCCGAACTTAGCAAAGGCTGTTATAATTAACTCACAAGCCCTCGTGTACTTACTAATGGTTTTTAGGTCTCTGAGGCTTAGATGTAATGTAAGATGTGTTATTTAATATGCGTTATGGAAGAAGGAAACAAAGACATATTTTTATTCTCTTTTGCTATACAGCAGCCTGGTTGGTTCCATTCCATCCATTTAATTTACTGTTTCCAGGCACAAGGGAATTGTTTCCATGTGACATTTATCTATATAAATTTGGGATAAAGGGAATTAACGTGTCAATTGAAGTTCTTAATGGCAAATAACAGAGACCAAGTCTGGTCCTGTGAAGCAAAGAAGGAATTTATTAAAGTGTATTAGGTGACTCAGAATCCCAGGAGGCTGCAGAGTAAAGCTGGGAGGCTATGTATCCCTCGACCATTCCGCAAATCAGTTCTAGCGATGGTCCAGTGGATGGATACCCTCCTGCCTTTGCTCTGGGCAGAGATGCTGCAGCTTGCCCCGAGACCACCCCAACATTGCACAAGCTGCTGGGTCCTCTGTAAACCGGCTGTAGTGGCCACCATCCTGCCAGTGTGCCCACAAGTCCTAACCAGGCTCCCCTGATTCTCATTTGGTGCCCCCTTCCCATGTTCCTCCTCCAAAGATCTCTACTCGAATCCTGCTCCCTGCCCATTTTGGTTATCTTTACCCAAAGGAAGGGGGCTCACACTCTAGAAACAGAGACACACACACACACACACACACACACACACCCTGCACCCCAGTCGCTTTTGCCCAGGTTGGAGTCATTCTATCTGCAGTAGCCCTTTGGGCTTCATGGTCAGTGATTTTGAGAGAGGTGGTCCGGACCCTGTGGTGATCAAGTTCCCCAGGCAGGGTCTCCTTGTTCCCAATCCTGCCATGGGCTTGGAAGGCACTCCTGATTCTTCACTTAACCATTTAGAGCAAGCTCACAAATGTCTCCAAACGACAGATGTCAAGCCTTGGGAGATAGTATAGTCTGGACTGATATCAGGAAAGAAGAGTCTTACATACATTGCAAGGTTCTTTTCTGACACAGTCTGTGAGCCTCATTTTTATGCAGAGTGGTTGCCTTGGAATCCCCCAAGACAGTATCAGGCCCACACTATTTTCTATTGGCTACTCCCATTGGTGGACCTGGCCAGGGCTCCTGGCTGACCATGTATGGCAAGATCCTTCCCCATCTCCCTCTTGGGGGTGGGGGATAGTACAGGGCCCAGTGCTGATGCTTCCCATCACCATGTGATGTCACTCCTCATGTGCGGGTGGGGCAAGGCCATATACAGAACATTTAAGGTGGTGGAATTACCAGCTTGAGAATTAACTGTGCCTACTTTTCTCAAGTTGTAAGCTCGACGACAAAGAATAAGAGGTAGCTTTTTTTCCCTTCTTATCCCAAGTGAGGAGCCAGGTTCCGTGTCCTGGGTGTCTGAACTTCTTTTATCTCCAAGGAGCATTAGATATCTTTGTTTTCAACAGTTGGAGTTCCTGTGTGAGACAGTACACAACCCACTGGAACGACAGGGCTCTGTGGGGTGCAGAGGAGGACAAAGGGAGCAGAGCCCCAAGGCTGGTGGGAGGGCAGGAAAGGAGGTTCTGGAACAGTGCATGGTGCTCCCACGGGCAGGCACTACCTGAAGGAAGGTGACAACTTGGATAATGGTTGCTTGCCTGGAGGCCAGTGAAGGACAGGGTACTGATCTGTCATGCAGGGCCCCGACCGCCAAGGCAAGTGTCTCCCAGTACTGAACCTAGAATGCAGGGGCTGGCAAACTTGGTGTATTAGTCCATTCTCACACTGCTAATAAAGACATACCCGAGACCGGGTAATTTATAAAGGAAAAAGGTTTAATGGAGTCACAGTTCCACATGGCTGGGGAGGCCTCACAATCATGGCAGAAGGCAAAGAGAAGCAAAGGCACATCTTACATGGCAGCAGGCAAGAGAACTTGTGCAGGGAAACTCCCATTTATAAAACTATCAGATCTCATGAGACTTATTCACTATCATGAGAACAGTGTGGGGGAAACTGCCCCCATGATTCAATCATCTCCACCTGGCCCCGCCCTTGACACATTGGGATTATTATAATTCAAGGAGAGATTTGGGTGGGGACACAGCTGAACAATATTGCTTGGCATAAACTGCCTGCTGGCACCAGGACAGACCTGACCTGGGCTTGCTGAGCTAGTGAGGCTTGACTCAGACAGAACCACAGCACCGGAAAGACAGCGGTGGGCAGTGGGCTATGTCCACAAGCACATAAGGTGGTGCAAGGCAAACCAGCTGAGTATGACCCCAGACTTAGAGAATTGTTCAGGGCACCTCTACGTTCCCAGAGTTCCCATACAGCCCAAGAGTAGGGGTGGCAGCACCAGAGAGTAAAATGGATATTGGACTTCTTCCTAACTCTTCAAAAAACACTTATTTTGGAATGATTTCAGATTTATGGAAATGTTGCAAAGATCATACAGAAAGTTTACGTCCTTCACCCAGTTTTTACCATTGTTACATTTCCATGGTACATTTGTCAAAACTCAGAGAGGTCATTAGTACCTTTTATTACTGACTAACCTCCTAACTCTGTTCAAATGTCACCAGTGTTTTCATTAGTGCCCTCCTTCTGTTCCAGGAGCCACTCCTGTGTACCTTAAAGCATCTAGTCGGCATGTGTCCCCAGTCTCCTCTGGTCTATGACAGTTTCTCAGGCTTGCCTAGTTTTTTGTGACCTTGACACCTTGAATAGTACTGTCCAGCTAGCCTGTGGAATGTCTCCCAAACTGGGTTTGTGGAGATTTTTCTTATGATTAGATTTTTCTTATGATTAGTGGTGGGATTTGGGGAAGTGCCCTTCTTATCCCATCACGTGGAAGGTATACCGTACCCATATGGCATCACCAGTGTGCCAGCCCTCATCACTTCATTAGGGTGATGTCTGCTGAGGTCACCACTGAAAGGATTCTTTCCCCTTTCTCTATACTATTCTTTATAAGCCACCCTAACACCTTTTAATTTGCAATAGAAAAATAAAGAAGTGTGATGCTATTTGCAATTGAGTGTCGTGGAAGAATTCTTGCCTGTTATATTTGTCTTTGAGCAAGGGTTTTCTTGAAGCCCTCAACCAAAAGTAGTAACTCTAATGGTAGGAATTTCAGGCTTTGTGACAGTTGGGTGTGGGCGTGTGGGCTTCGGCGACAAACGTAAGCAGCGTTCTCCATCCTACCACTCAGGCAGTGCCCTGCTCCGCCTGGATATGGGGACAGACCACGGAGAGTTTGTTTATAAAACCTTGGTACAGGTTTGAAAACTTAACACTCCTAGACACAAGATGGACCATCTTACCAATTATTTTCTAATGCAGGATGTGAGTGCAGATTTAGAAGGGGTGTTGATTGTTTACTCAGGACAAATTAAGCATCTTTGGTGTGGCGCATAATTAAAGAAATATGGTCCCTTTCTATTTCAAGTCCAATGAGACAGTCACTTGATTTCAAGAGCAAGACCTTTCCCACACCTTTGAAATTGGAAGCTATTCAAGGATAGCCATGGAGACAAGCACGGAACAATCCCCTACATCAGTGTTCACGATCCTTAAACAAAGGGATGCTGCCTCCAGAGTCTTGTTGTTGCCAGTTTCAGCTATTTTTCCTATTGCTTTTGATGACCCTGAGAGTTATGGATTTTCAGATTTAATGCTTTAGACAGAAAGTACTTTTGCCGTTGGAATCAGCAGAAAGTTTCTATGAATCATTCAGAATATCGGAAATGACAGTCAAAGTAGTTACTGGAACATTACAGAAGTTGTTTATAGGGCTTCTGACTTGTAAAGAAGCAATGAATTTTGCAACAGACTTAGAGCAATAAAGCACCATGATGTTTATTCATATGCTGTGCTGTCAAAATTAAAATTCAGTTCCATACGTCTTTGACTTGGATCTTTAATAGAAATCATCTCCTAATATCCCATTAACAGGGGTTGTCACAATTGTTCTGCAGAAGGTTAGAGTGAGGCGGAGATTTGATGGAAGTCTTTGAAGAGACTGTAGAAGTCAGGATGAGGCCTATGTGGCTCTGTGTTCTGGAAGGCCTGGCTAACCTTCCTGAAGTCAAGCTTCTGACTCAAAGATCAACGCTGAAGCTTACCTCCCACACCCACCTCCATCTGGCTCCATTTTGACCTTTGCTTTTATTCAACACCTTTTGTGGATGTTGGGCTGCTGGGCAGAGGGTAAGAATGAGATGCTGCTTGTGGTCCTGAGAGGCTCGAAATTTCGAGGAGGTAGAGCAGGGGAAGGGGGGCCTGAGGATGAACAACTGGTCAATTAAAATCAGTGACTGGGGTTACCCAGGTGACAAGGTGGGGTGGGGAGGGCAGGACCTTCTGGACAAAGACAAAGCAGGTTAAAAGGGCCAGAGACAGGCTTGGAGAACGGCAGGTAATTAACCCAACTCAGTATTAAAGGAGATTTGAAAGCTACTTTAAAACTCTATGCTGTGGCCATAAGCACTGATAAATGGATAGAATAGAATAGTTAACTTAGGAGACACCCAAGAACATTTAAGTGCTTAATAGATAAAAAAGGGACCAATGAGGGAAGATTTGACTTATTCAAAAAGTAATGGGAAAATTGGTTATTTGCAAAAGATTAAACTTACGACCTCACCTGATATATTAAAAATCATTACATGTGGATTAGCATAACTTAAAACAGTCTTTTAAAAGCAGAAGAAAATATGAAATTGAGCCCTTTCTAGGTGCCACATCAATAGAATAAATTATTATGAAAAGGAATAAGATTTATGTAGCTAAAGAAACAATAAACAATAAAAAGGCAAATGACAAACTGGCAAAAATATTTTAACACTATGATAAAGGGTCAATACCTTTATTTTACAAGAAAACCTTTCAAAATAATAAGAAAACAGTGCGACACAGCCGGGCACGGTAGCTGATGCCTGCAATCCCAGCACTTTGGGAGGCTGATCACCTGAGCTCAGGAGTTCAAGAGCAGCCTGGGCAACATGGCAAAACCCCCACCTCTACAAAAAATACGGAAATTAGCCGGGTGTGGTGGCATGGCCCTGTAGTCCCAGCTACTTGGGAAGCTGAGATGGGAGGATCCCTTGAATCTGGGAGATGGAGGTTGCAGTGAGCTGAGATCTCACCACTGCTCTCTGTGCAACACAAAAGCACACAAAGGTCATGAAGAGAAGCACAAACACCCAGTGATCATGGAAGAATGTTCAACCTTAGAGATAAAGAAAGAATGGGCTGGGCACGGTGGCTCACACCTTTAATCCCAGCACTTAGAGAGGCCGAGACAGGCAGATCACGAGGTCAGGAGATCGAGACCATCCTGGCTAACACGGTGAATCCCCGTCTTTACTAAAAATACAAAAAATTAGCCAGGCATGGTGGTGGGCACCTGTAGTCCCAGCTACTCAGGAGGCTGAGGCAGGAGAATGGCGTGAACCTGGGAGGTGGAGGTTGCAGTGAGCCGAGATCACACCATTGCACACCAGCCTGGGCGACAGAGTGAGACTCTGTCTCAAAATTAAAAAAAAATAAAGAAATAAAATAAAGAAAGAATGCACACCGACTGAAACAACAAGATAGCATGTTTTCACCTGTCAAAGTGGCAAAGATTGCAAAAGAGGGACTTTGGCAATGGTACCATGAGACTTCAAAAAATATTCATCACCTTTGACTCCAAATTCCACCTTTAGGAAACTATCTGGAGGCTAGAATTTTGACAACAACAACTTTTTTTTTGAAAGTATACTTCTTCCATAAATATGTGCTAATCGTGACAAAAAACACAAAACTGTAGCCTGTGCCTTCTTTTAAGCCATCTTATAACCGTGTAGAGAGAAGAAAAGCATCTGCTGTCAGCTTGCTGAGTCATTAACACAGTGTTTACAGGCAAGTTACTTAGCCTTTCTGAATCTCGGTTTTCTTATTTTATTTTTATTTTATTTTATTTTATTTTATTTTATTTTATTTTATTTTATTATTTTATTTTATTTTATTTTAGAGACGGAGTCTCGCCACTGTGTCGCCCAGGCTGGAGTACAGTAGCACGATCTCGGCTCACTGCATCCTCTGCCTCCCAGGTTCAAGTGATTCTCCTGCCTCAGCCTCCTGAGTAGCTGCGATTACAGGTGTGCACCATCATGTCTGACTAATTTTTGCGTTTTTAGTAGAGACAGGGTTTCACCACGTTGATCAGGCTGGTCTCAAACTCCTGACTTCAAATCATCTGCCTGCCTTGGCCTCCCAAAGTGCTGGGATTACAGGCGTGAGCCACTGCACCCAGCCTCGGTTTCTTAATTTTTGAAATGTTTATTTGCCTTTTTATGTAGTTTCTTTAGCTACATAAATCTTATTCTTTTTCATAATAATTCATTCTATTGATGTGACACCTAGAAAATGCTCAATTTCAACATTTTCTTCCACTTTTAAAAGGCTTTGTGTTTTAGTTTTATGCTAATCTTCCTGGAATTTTTTTTTTTTTTTTTTTTTTGAGACAGAGTCTTGCTCTGTGGCTCAGGCTAGAGCGCAGTGGCATGATCACGGGTCACTGCAGCCTCCAACCCCCTGGGTTCAAACGAGCCTCTTACCTTAGCCTCCCAAGTAGCTGGGACCACAGGGATATGCCACCATGCCTGGCTAATTTTTTGTGTTTTTTTGTAGAGACGAGGTCTCCCTATGTCACCCAGGCTGGTCTCAAACTCCTAGGCCCAAACACTTCTCCCTCCTTGGCCTCCCAAAGGGCTGGAATTTCAGGTGTGAGCTACTGCACCCAAACTATAATGTGTTTTAACATATCAAGTGAAGCTGTAATTTTATTCTTTTATAAATAACCAGTTTTTCCCATTACTTTTAAAATAATCCAAATCTTCCCTCACTGGTTCTTTCATTATCTATTAAGTATTTACATGCTGTTAGATTCTTTTTTTTTTTTTTTTTTTTTAAGACGGAGTCTCACTCTGTCACCCAGGCTGGAGTGCAGTGGCGCGATCTCGGCTCACTGCAACCTCTGCCTCCCGAGTTCACACCATTCTCCTGCCTCAGCCTCCCGAGTAGCTGGGACTACAGGTGCCCGCCACCACACCCGGCTAAATTTTTTGTATTTTTAGTAGAGACGGGTTTTCACTGTGTTAGCCAGGATGGTCTCGATCTCCTGACCTCATGATCCACCCACCTTGGCCTCACAAAGTGCTGGGATTACAGGTGTAATCCTGGCAAGAGGAGGCAAGGGAGGGAGAGAAACCCTGAGATTCCACCAGCACTGTGCCAGGCAGAGTCGGGGAACTGGGGGGCTGCTGCTTAATTATTTAAAGTATTGGCGGGCACACAAAAGTTGCTCCGGAGATGGTAGAGTCACCCACGCCCTCATCATTCCATTCTAGCCCCTCCACATGTATGTGCTGATTCGATTTCAATTAATATGGACACATGCTCCCAACACTTCAAACCATAATGGCTTTAGGAATCTGGTGGAGAGTAGAAATCTGGCAGAAGGGGAGTTAAGGAAGTGATTTTGGAAAATTCTAAGAATCCTGATGCTGCTGAAAAAAAAAAATAGGTGGGCACCATGCAGAACAAACTAGTCCCCATGTTCACGTGAGAGAATGGAGCAGAAGCTAATAGGAAATGGACAGAAGGTCTGGACCCCTAGGAGTTCAGCATTGACCAGCCTAGACCAAAACACAAACACAAAAATGGCTGGGCGCAGTGGCTCACACATGTAATCCCAGCACTTTGGGAGGCTGAGGCGGGTGGATCACTTGAGGTCAGGAGTTCGAGACCAGCCTGGCCAACATGGTAAAAGCTCTTCTCTATGAAAAATACAAAAATTAGCTGGGCATGGTGGCACATGCTTGTGGTCCCAGCTACTCGGGAGGCTGAGGCAGGAGAATCACTTGAACCCGGGAGGCAGAGGTTGCGGTGAGCCGAGATCATGCCGCTGCACTCCAGCCTGGGTGACAGAGGGAGACTCTGTCTCAAAAAACAAAACAAAACAAAAAAAACCCCACAAAACAAAAACAAAGCAGGCAGTTGGCCCTGGAAGTTTTTAAGACACAGCTGTCTTGAAGGAGGCCACCCAAAGTATTGCTCCACTGGAACCTGAAAAGACAGTCCTGAGGTCCTGCCATATGCCCATCTTTCCACAATAGACACTCCTCATTTGTGTCACCATAAATGCCCACTGGTGTCTCTGCCATTGTTATTAGTAGGAGGCTCAAACTAGCGTGGAGATGTTGGTTCACGGGAGAGCCACTGGTGGGGAAACTTCTAGCTCCTTCCCAGAGTCCCACTGAAAAAGTGGGCACAGCCTATCTTACAGCTGAAAACTGGGGCAGACAGACCACCTCGTGCCAGGAACACGGAGGAGTGTCTATCGTCTATAGCACAGGCCCAAGATTAAAGAAAGGGACTGACTCTGTAATGCACACATCAGACAAGCTCCCTGCCCCCAGAGACCACAGCCTGAAAAACAGCAAGGCCCTCTCCACCATATCTGTGAATTCCTGGGGCGTATATTCTCACGATCCCTTCTGTCTCTGGCCCCTCTGTCCCTCTAGCTGCCTCTGCGTGACCCCATATCAGTCTGGCCAGAAACGCAAGCCCTTCAATGCTTTTCACAAAGAATTTCCCCATATCAGGCACTTCATGAGTTTAGTTGCCGTAACTCCATGCTTCTCCACTGGGGCAATTTTGCCTCCTAGGGGTCATTTGGCAAAGTCTGGAGACATTTTTGGACATCAAAATGGAAGGGGAAGGCTACTGATATCTGGTGGGTAGAGACCAGAAATGCTACAATGCATAGGACAGCCCCCTGACAAGAAAGAATCACCTGACCCCAAGCATCAGTAGTGTTGACATTGACAAATTCTGCCTGAACTGAAGAGGTGAAGGTCATGGGGCTGGTGACCTTGCACGGGGCATGGGTTTCTCCAACTCTATGACTTCACTTTCTTTTTTTCCTGTCTCTGTTACTTCTCAGGAGCAAAACAAATTCCTCACCCTGTATCATGGCCTACGGTGAAGCAGCCATCTTTAGTAACAAGAGTGTGGCTTTGCCGTTTCTTCCATTCGACCAAGCAGCTTATCAAATTATTTCTTCCACATACAGTGCACTCCCTAAGCTAAATTCTGGTGAATATAATATTCCCCCAATCTTACTACACACACATGTAAAGGAGCCACTTATCCGGGAAGTGGAAGAGGCTTAGATCCTTACCAATATCCACCCCATTCGAGGGTCAGGGCTGGGGAGGTGCGTGCATGTGTCTGGGGGAGGCAAGGGAGGGAGAGAAATCCTGAGATCCCACCAGTACTGTGCCAGGCAGAGTCAGGGAACTGGGGGGGCTGCTTGCTTGGAGAACAACTGTATCAGGCAAAGAGTGTTTGCTGCTGTAAACATGAACAGGGCCCCCGGTATGTAGGGAATCCTCTACCAAGGGCTTATGGTGTTGCTTTTCTCCCTTCTCTTCCCTCCCACCACCATGCTCTCTGCAGAAGCTGCCAGACCTCTGACCCAGGGGAGGGAAGCTGGTGTCAATCTCTTGACTTGTGTAAAAGAAATTCAAACAGGTGGCCCCATCATTCTGAAAGACTGTGCTTCAACTTCCAATAGTGGATGGAGGCTACTCATCCATCTCTCCCTTGAAGACTCAGCTCGGACAGAACGCAGCGGACACGGAAAGCGCTGCAGTTTGCCTATCCGAGGAATGGAGCAAATAGCTCCCTGTGAAACAGACTCCAAGCAACAAGGTCCTAATGTGTGTTCTCAGTAAGATCAAAGAGGTCATTGCCGCTGGGAAAACGGTCCAAGCAGTCTCGAGTAGTCCACATCTGTGAGCAGGAAAGACAGCATGGAGATGAAAACTGTGATTGCCAAACTGCGAGCCCCCAAGGAGGCCCTGGATACCACAGAAATGTAAATCAACGGATAAGATGAGATTGAGAAACTCTCCCGGAATCCAGAGGAAAGAAACATAAAAAGGGGATTATGGGGTGAGGTTAGTAACAATAAATATTATTTCAAAAAGAGATTGGGGGATAGAAGGTGGAATGGGAGTAAAATGCCATGGGGAAAAGATACTCGCAACTGCTAGAGGTTGAATAAAAGGTGGCAAAGCAGAGGAAGGAATAGGCCTTTTCCTGTAATAGAAAGGGTAACTTCAGACTTTACTTGGAAGTATGATGTGTCCCAAGAACAGGCAAACATACATCATCTTTTTTTTTTTTTTTTTTGAGTTGGAGTCTCGCTCTGTTGCCCAGGATGGAGTGCAGTGGCATGATCTTGGCTCATTGCAACTTTCCCCTCCGGGATTCAAGCGGCTCTCATGCTTCAGCCTCCCGAGTAGCTGGGATTACAGATGTGCGCCACCACACCTGGCTAATTTTTGAATTTTTAATAGAGATAGGGTTTCATCATGTTGGCCAGGCTGGTCTTGAACTCCTGACCTCAAGTGATCCGCCCACCTCGGCCTCCCAAAGTGCTGGGATTATAGGCATGAGCCAAAGTGCTAGGCCAAGCCTTCTTAATGTGAGATTCAGCCGAGTGAGGATGGCTGGGCCTTGCCACTCTGGCCATCTGCATCTTGACAGCAGTATTTGGAAAGTCTCTGCCTAGCCCACACGTTTCCTTCTAGCAATACTACAAAAGTCCGCAATCTGGGACTTTAGAAAGACAGTAAAAAAGATCTGATAAGAATGACTGAAAGCACCGCTATTAAATGAGAATTGCAGTTTACTGCAATTAATTGAAGAATAATTTATATCACGCATGTGCATTTCATGCACCTATGTGACCTGTACTTCTGATGTAGGTGATTATGATATTGATTTCCTGAGCATTGGGAGTTGGTGAAAACCCTCTGATGGGTGTGGCTGAGGATGCGCTTGTTTGTTCTGCTCTGCTCTGGGTTTGTCCTCTGCCTGCGTCCGGGTGTGGCCACTCCCCTTCTGCAGATGCCACGCTGGTCTGAGAGGCCAGGGTGGTCATTATTCTTCTCCACTTTGCTGGTGACCTTGTTCACAGACCATTGGAAGCACAGTCTTCACACCAAGGCTGCTGCAGCGTCCGCCTGCATGTTCCCACTGCCTGCCACCTGTGTGTGCCCTTGGTGCCCTGCCTCCGTCTGCTTGCTCTAGGATGCGATATGCTCTTTAGAGGGTGTGTGTACTATGCCAATATAATGTGTTAATTCTGCTTTATTTGATGTGGGGAAACATTTCTAATTGGAATATGAGATAAAAATGTATCCCAAGGTAGCAGAAACCTGGACTCAATAATACTCCCCATATAACACCTTAAAACAGGGATCCCTAACCTCTGGACTGTACTGGTCTGTGGCCTGTTAGGAACCAGGCTGCACAGCAGGAGGTGAGTGGCTGGCGAGCAAACATTACTGCCTGAGCTCCACCTCCTGTCAGATCAGCAGCGGCATTGGATTCTCATAGGAGCTGATCCTATTGTGAACTATTCACGTAAGGGATCTAGGTTGTGTGCTCCTTATGAGAATCTAATGCCTGATGATCTGAAAAGGAACAGTTTCATCCCCAAACCACCTCCCTACCCTAGTCTTTGGAAAAAGTGTCTTCTATGAAACCGGTCCCTGGTGGCAAATAGTTTGGGGACGGCTGCCTTAAAACACCCTAAATGGCTGCTGCA
Source organism: Symphalangus syndactylus (assembly GCF_028878055.3). NCBI lineage: Eukaryota > Metazoa > Chordata > Mammalia > Primates > Hylobatidae > Symphalangus > Symphalangus syndactylus. The sequence goes on from NC_072424.2 coordinate 24,395,536, forward strand.
GCTCAAGGGTTGCCCGCTGAGAAACTTCATGCTGTGCTCGTGTGGGCACAGAAGCATCATGCAGGGCTGCACTGTCACCAGCCCCAGCAGCCACAGGGCAGTTTGTCACCAGCTCCCTGAGAATCAACTCCAGTGTGATGGAGGTGACCCCTTGCTCCAGAAGTCTGAAGTTAACAAAGATAAACTTAGTTAGAAGGGATTAAGCAGGAGACAGTGGAACAGCTACAGCAGCTGAACAACCCACTCAATTCCTGCCCACTTTTGCAGATCCAAAGAATTCCTGCAGCTTTCAAGTCCAGACTGAGAAATGAGAAGGACCCAGGAGACCAGATAGCTGGAAAGTCTTCAGAAGAAAAATCTAGAAGAGTAGATTATAAAGATAGAGTTAATGAACTTTTGTTTTTAATCATTTACTGTATTACTGTTTAGCTTTTTTTAAAACCAGGTAAACATTTTATTATAAATATATATGTAATATATAATATATGTTATATTATATTATATTATTTTATTTATATATAGTTTATATATAATATATAATATATTATATTATTATATAATACATCATATTATAATATATTGTAATATAACATATTATAATATATTATAATATATTATAATATAACATATTATAATATATTATAATATATCATTATAATATAATATTATAATATGATGTATTATATAATAATGTAATATATTATATTATTGTATTTTTAATAGAGATAGGGTTTCATCATGTTGGCCAGGCTGGTCTTGAACTCCTGACGGATGTGCATTTCATGCACCTATGTGACCTGTATTATATATATATAATATATCATATTATAATATATTATAATATGTCATATTATATTATATCATAATATGATATAATATAATATATAATAATATGATATAATATAATATATCACAATATAATATATTATAATATATCACAATATATTATATTATACTATATCACGATATATTATAATATATTAAATATATCACCATATATTATATTATATACCACAATAATTATATTATTATATATAATATATAATATATAACATATTTATAATTTATATATTTTATATATATATATATTTTTGAGATGGAGTCTTGCTTTGTTGCCAAGGCTGGAGTGCAGTGGCGCAATCTCAGCTCACTGCAACCTCCACCTCCTGGGTTCAAGCAATTCTCCTTTCTCAGCCTCCTGAGTAGCTGGGACTATAGGCGCACACCACCACGCCTGGCTAATTTTTGTATTATTGGTAGAGAAGAGGTTTCACCATATTGGTCAGACTGGTCTCAAACTTCTGACCTAAGGTGATCCACCTGCCTTGGCCTCCCAAAATGCTGAGATAACAGGCATGAGCCACTGGGCCCGGCCTTCTTTTATTATATTTTTAAACTAGTTTAAACAGAAATAAACTAAACAAACAACCTAGGATTGCTGGCCAGGAACAAAGGGAGCGCTAGGCTCAGAGACAAGGGATGAGGTGTCTGTGTCTCACAGATGCCTGTGTGGACCAAGGTCTGATGTGAATGGCACACTAACCAGGAAATCAGAACGGGACTGGTGACGACAGAGAGGAGGTGGCGTGGGAGAAAGAGCCCTGGCTTGGAGCCTTGAGAAGCCACATAAGCCTTGGACTGTGGCTTTGGTTTTAATGCAGATAGCCTGTCTCCTTATAAGACTCTGTGCTGTAGGTTATCACAGTTATTGTTCCCAGTGAATTCCACCTCCACGGCCTTGGTGGTTTCCTTCCATGAGGACTTTGAATTTGGCCATGTGACTTGCTTTGGCCAATGGGATGTCAGCAAACTTGATATAAGATGCAGCTTGAAGAACACTTGTGTTTTGGGGCTTGCCCTTTCAGAATGCTACCTCCAGGTGATGAAACATGACCAGCTGACAGCCAACACCAACCTCTAGACATGTGTGTGAGGCCGTGTTAAACCCCACCCCTCCGCCCAGGCTCAGCTGAACTGCCAGATAGATGGCTTCGGCAGCATGAACCATCAGGCACAACCAGCAGAACCACTAGGTAAGCCCAGCCCACACTGCTAACCCATTGCAATCCTGAGCAGATCTGTTGTCGTTCTAAGCCACTACATTTTGGTATGGTTCAAGAATGAAAAATAGTACAGAGTAGCTAACTCTAGCTCTCACGCTATGATTCAGGTTAGGCATTTAATCTCCCTTTGAATCTAGTTTCATCTGTAGATTGGAGATCTTGTTCAGGTAAAAATGGAAGCTGTTGATGAGTTCCTTTTCCCTCTACTTGCATCAGGAAGCCAGATACGTGTTTTGCAACATTCACAGGAGAGAAGTTTACTAACTATCCACTAGTATTCTCTCCAGTGAGAAAGTTTGAGGGCTTTAGGGAGAAACCTGGGTACCAGCTGAACTACTAAAGGGTTCATGTCACTCTAGCCCCCCAGCTACTGGAGTGAACTTGGTCCTCAGGAATCATTCCAGCCAAGCAGCTCAACCCCAGAGGCAGTGCTGGTATAAGGCCCATGACAAAGCACATTTCAAGATGCCACCAATGACCTTGCACACGTTTTCTTTTCTTCCCATAGAGAGTAAAGGGGGACACTCAGCCTTAATGTATGGAACCGCATCCGCATTTCTTTGTAATTTCAAGGTATTGTGTTCGGTAACTCAAAAACTAGTTTGCCTTTTGGCCCTGGGTTTGCATTTTACAACCAATTATGTAAATAATCTGTTAATGATTATATTTGTAATGACTGATAAATGTAATTTAAAAATAAAACAAATAGACTCTGTATTCACTAGGGTCCTTTTACTCAGAGTTATTTGTTTAATGAGTCATTTTTTTTATTTCTTCTCCACTGAGAGGCCAACCTGGCTGCAGTTTAGTTGCCAGGTTTCTCAAAAACAGGTGTCCTATTTGCACGCAAGAAATGCAGTGTATAAACAGATACGTCTTAACTTCTAAGGAAGGTTAACGTTTTCTTCTTGTCTGTCGCCTTGCCCACAGCAGAAGGAGCAGCAGTCATTTCAGACATTTATTGTGCGGGTGCTGCTTCTAAAGATCTTTCAACAGCTACTACTCCGTCAAGGACAAAGCCCCAGGACAGATTTCTCCAGGGTACCATTGAATGGCATCCCAGATGGAGGACCTTTCCTTTGGGGGATACTAGGGCTGCCATCTGGGTACACACCCTTGAATAGCTTGAGGCTTTTTGGACACATCAGACTTTGTCATGATTGGACATCCAAGGCATGAGCTTATAGGACCTTGATATAAGAGTCTCTCAATAACAGGTATCTCTGTTACATACGATTTTCAACTGTCTATTCAATAATCAGTCAATCAAAAAACAACTGCCATGACATACTACGAATGCTCCAGATGGTAGTAAGCTACCAAAGATGCACAAAATAAAGTCTCTGGTCAAGCACATGAATGTTCTACATATTCAAAAACACAAAGTTAAATCAAGAAAGATGAAGGGGGAAAACTCAAACAAAACGCAAATAGAAACAAATGAACCCAGCTGTATTTCAAATGAATAATAGGCTGAATAAAGGTGCAGGAGGGAGAGAACTAATCTATGTAATTAATTTTTTTTTTTTTTTTAAGAAATTGGATCTGGCTCTGTTACTGGGGCTAGAGTGTGGTGGTGTGATCATAGCTCACTGCAGCCTTGAACTTCTGGGCTCGGGTGATCCTCCCACCTCAGCCTCCCAAGTAGCTGGGACTACAGGCATAAGCCGTTGTACTCAGCTCCCCAGGTAATTTTTGAACAAAGTACTTTAACCATTAGACTCCAGTCTAGGAAAAAAAAGAAGTGCCAACCAATCTTGCACTCTTTTTAGTAGGTTTGTTTTGTGCAGTGATGTGAAGGTGGCAATGGGTGTTGCAGAATTGAGCACACAAGTAAACATGTCAATGTTTTGGAAATAAGTCCTCACCATGGAAGAAGGGATGTGCAAATTTGGAAGGGAGGAAAGCAAGGAAGAACGAGGTGAAACTGGCCTGGAATCAGAGACAGCAGTGAAACTCGTGCTTTCCCTCCTCACCTCTCTGAATTTTAGCTCCTATTCTTTGATTTCTTGCCTCTGTAGCTCTGCTCATCCTGTTCTAGTCACAGAGAATTTCTTTCCCGTAACTTTTGTATATTAAAATCTTACCTCTTCTCCATGAGGCCTTCATCCTCCCTCTCTCCTAATCACAGCAATCTCATTTCCTCTGAATTTCCATGGTGCTGTAACTAAAATTCATTAAAAGCACATTAATGTTTATGTTAGAATAAAATTCTTTATGGAAAGTCTTACCTTACCTATAATGAGCACGTTTTAATAAAAACCAGCATCTGATTCTTCCTTGTTTTTTACCAGGTTCCAATGCATTCCATAATGCCTCGTTGAACGAAAGAAAGCAGAGATTATTTGAACAAGAATAAATAAGCATTCTGAAAAAAAAATCTGAAAATATAACCACACACATCCTAAAAAGGGAAGATATACCCTGATGATAAATTTTGGTTGAATAAGCCTACTGTAAATCTTCAGCATGATATGCCCTCCAGAAATCTAGTGAGTTTGCAGGATACATTAGTAGAGATACAGTACTTAGAACAAGGGAGGTGATTGAGCCACTGTTTTCAGCCTTCAGGGGACTATTGTCCTATGTTCAAATTTTTGGTATTTGGCCAACATCTTTTGGCCATAATTTTGGAGTACCGTGTGCAGCATGCAAAACCATGTCATGGGCAGAATGGGAGGACCAGGATTGTTTGGACTGGAAGAGAGACTCCTAGGAAAGAGAAGGGGCTAAGAGAATGGAGGACGCACACAAATTGTCTTTAAATGTATGCAGAGGGATTTAAATATGGAAGAGGGATTTGATTTATTCTATATCCATCTGGAGAGCAGAAACAGGGTCAGTTTGGGTGAAGACGGGTGGGAAGGAGATTTTTGTCTCAACACAAGGAAGTGCTGTCTGAAAAGGAAAGTTGTCTAACTTGGAATGGGTAGTTTGGGGTCAGATCTTCATTTTCACCTTCTTGGTATCAGCAAAGTGGTACAGGACAATCGTGTATGTAAGAAGTATAGGGTCAAACTGGATGACTTCTAGATACCTTCCACTCTAATGTCCCATGAATCTATGATGTTAAGAAGAAAAGACCCAAAAACACTTAGTGAACTAACCAGCATGTGAGTGAATGCTGGCAGTGAAGTACAGACAATGAGTACAAAAAGTGCCAGGAAGAGGTCACTGGAGTTCTTGGGCTGGGCCTCATGGAACACTCAGGGAGTGGGTGGAATAGAAACAAATGAGCCCAGCTGTATTTCAGGCCACAGGGCAGTAGGGCAGGGAACATCTGGGTTGAAGCTCCAGCAGAAACCCAGGGCTGGAGGAAGGGCTGGGGAAGGTCCGTGCATAGCAGAGATGGGGAGCTGGGAGCTCAGGTAGAGAAACGATGTTCTGTAGAAATGTGGGGGTCAACTTGTGCTTTGAAAGCTTATTAGAGGAATTAAGGCAGAAAAAATAATCATGCCCTGAATTTGAAGTTCTAGGCCAGGCACAGTGACTCACGCCTGTAATCCCAGCACTTTGGGAGGCCAAGGCGGGCGGATCACTTGAGATTAGGAGTTCGACACTAGCCTAGCCAACATAGTGAAACCCCTTCTCTACAAAAAATACAAAAATTAGCAGGGCTTATGGTGAGCCCCTGTAGTCCCAGCTACTCAGGAGGCTGAGGCAAGAGAATCGCTCAAACCCGGGAGGCGGAGGTTGCAGTGAGCTGAGATCGTGCCACTGCACTCCAGCCTGGGCAACAAAGTGACAAAGCAAGACTCTGTCTCAAAAAAAAAAAAAAAAGAAAACAGAAAAAGAAAAACAAAGAGATAAAAAATTGAAGTTCTAGTTCTTATTTCTGTCAATTACTAGCTCAATGACCGTGAGGAAACCACTTTTTCTGGGTCTTCACTTCCCCAATTTGCAAGTAAGGAGCCTGGAGAGCATGGCTAAGTTTCCTTCTGCTCTACAAGGTGCTGACTCTATTGGCTGCCGTTGTAGATTCAGGAGCAAGAGAGGGACAGAGAGGAGTATTTTAGGAAGATTAACTTAATATGCAGGGTAGATGGAAGTCAGAAGAGAGCAGAAGTAGGAAGAATAGCTGAGAGGCAATTCCAGTAACTGTTTCTCAAAATAATATCATTCAACTTTAATATTGTTTACTCAGAGTTTATGTCAAAGTGTTAAGAAGTACGAAGTTTGGTGCCTCTATATGACAACTTTCTTTCTAGGTCAAATTAATTTCCTGTTTCCTTGAGTAATGAAGAAAACGCAATGCTGATACTATCACTAAAAGCACTACACCCATGACCTAAGTCTGGTGAATAGTTGTTTGTCATATTCTTTCATGAGAACAGTTTAAAGAATGGCTCACTTAGAGGATTTCTCTGTTACCATGTCCTGCAAAAAATTCAGCACCATCTGCAAAAAGATTTTGAGACATACAGAGGAATTTTCACGTGTCGATTTTTCTCAGTGCATCTGGCTTGATCATGGAGTTGACAATGCTGACCTCTTATTCCTGTCCTCTCTCAGCAGGCACTTTGTTTTGTGACGAACTTTCATCCCAAGTTGTAGAAGAGGTCTTACAATGACAGTTTGCTCTGTTTCTTAAAATAAAATGCTTTCCACAGAAAGCTGGGTGCCAGAGCTGTTCGTGGGAGGCGGTGACACCTCTCTAGGTCACTGGTTTGCAGCTGGCTACAGACTGAGAGGGAAAGAAATTCATGGCCACCTTGTGGTGACTGGGGCTGGCAGGGGCAGGAGGTAAGATGGAAGGGGAGCAGGGGAATCTTTGATTGCCATGAACCGGCTGCTTCAGTGAGCTAGAAATGCAAATTAGAGAACCATGAGGCTGTAGGTCAATGTCTGGAATCCCTTCCGAGAGTGGCCTGACTGTGATGTGATGTGACAGGTACTGCCCGATGACTAAGCAGGGAGGCGTGAGAACTGCAGCCTGAAACTCTCAGCTCCTAGAGGCGTGATCTGCATCCATGGATAAATAAGTGCAAGATACTCTGAAGGAACTGGAGTGAAGGAGAGCCACCGTGGGTCTCTGGTGACACCCCTTTGACATCTCTCTGCATGGGGATCGGCCACCCCAGGGTCCCACACCTGCCTTTCTTCTTCCTTCCTTTTCTGCCTTTATTTCTACCTCATCCAATGCCTGAACAGAAAATAGATTTGAGAGGAAGAGCATTTGGGAGAAGCAAAATTACATCTGGATGGCGTTTGAGGCCTGGGAGTCATTCTGATTGTTTCAGTCCCTTACTTGCATAAGACCTCAGACTTAGTGGGTACAGGACATGTGAATTGTGAGTTCACACATCCTTGATTACTTCAGGCAGAATGTGCCCTCTTTTCTCTTACTGCTGAAGCCTCATCTGTGACCAGCACTGGGCTGTGAGATTTTTTTTAAGTCTACAATGAAATAACTACAGAAACTGAGAAAGCATTGAAAACCTTGCATAACAATTTGGCATTGCTGGGACATCCAAGCACATTTTTACTGTGTTTTACCTAGGCATCAGTCTCCATGGATTAGAAATGCTGAAAATGATCCTCTGCCACAGATAGTTTGAGAAGCACTGCTTGGCATCTGATATGGTTTGGCTGTGTCCCCACCCAAATCTCATCTTAAATTCCCACATGCTGTGGGAGGGACCTGGTGGCAGGTAATTGAATCATGGGGGCAGGTCTTTCCCGTGCTGTTCTCGTGATAGTGAATAAGTCTCATGAGATATGATGGTTTTAAACAGGGGAGTTTCCCTGCACAAGCTCTCTTCTTCTGTCCGCCACCATGTGAGACACGCCTTTTACCTTCCACCATGATGGTGAGGCCTCCCCAGCCATGTGGAACTGTACGTCCATTAAACCTCTTTCTTTTGTAAACTGCCCAGTCTCAGGTATGTCTTTATGGGCAGTATGAAAATGAATTAATACAGCGTCCATCATTTCATCAATGAAACATTTACCCAGGGCCTCTTGTGTGTAGACGTCTGCTCTAGGGACACAAACCTCTGAAGAGCAGGCTTTGCAAATCATTAGCTAATGGTCTAAGGATTCAGGGTGATGGTGTCTCCCTATGTCAAGACAGACTCTGGAAGGCCATAGTTGGTCTTCTTTGGTGTCTACCAAAGTCTCTGCCACAACACTGAGAACAGAGTAGACACATGGTAAGTATTTGTTGAATGAAGTTATTACTTTGCATTAGTGGCAAGTAGAATAAGACATACATTGTAAAGCAGTATTTAGCTAGAGCAAGTAGGTGGTTACTTGTCTGTCTGCCTTGCTGGTCTTTCTATACCTATTTGGAACTCCCCAGCATGGATAGGAAATGGCTCTATTTCTGAACTTAAGCAAAAACTGGAATCTAAAAATTACTGGAATCTATAAGGAGTGTTAGAAGGAAACCAAATTTGTCCTAGGTAAATCATGCCTTCTTGTTTACCTCACAAAATTTGTTTTTTGGATGTTTGGATGCAAGGGTTTTCAAATCAATGTAGACCTTTGGTGCCAACAAATGGCACATGAACCATTCCAACCATGTTGTTGGATGGTGGAGTGGCACCCAATGATCTCGGTAGAAACGAAGCACGTGAGAATGAGAGTTCCACGTGGCCTCAAAGATCAGCTGCCCCTCTGAGACTCACTTCACAAGCAGAGGAACTGAGATGCGGAGAGAGAAAGTGAGTTGCCTTTTTGGTAGTAAATTGTAACCATTTTCAAGGATTGATGATGCAAACATAACTTACTTTGGGCCAAAGTTTGATAATATAAAATCTCACCATTAAAATGAACTCTGTGGCAAAGGAAAACCTCAACCTGCAATGATGTGACATGTCTTCACATCAGAGGAGGACCAAATACCTAAGTTAGCAAGTGCATGTGTCTAAACTTGGGAGAGAGATCATGGTGGCAAGGAACAAGCTGATGGCTATGAATCTATCCACCTGTGAGAGTCCCTGGCAGTTAAAAAGAAGGCTTAAGATTGGCTGGGCGTGGTGGCTCATGCTTGTAATCCCTGCACTTTGGGAGGCCAAGGCGGGCTGATCACTTGAGACCAGGGGTTCGAGACTAGCCTGGCCAACATGGTGAAACCCTGTCTCTACTAAAAATACAAAATTAGCCAGGTGTGGTGGCGGGTGCCTGTAATCCCAGTTATTCAGGAGGCTGAGGCAGGAAAATCACTTGAACCCAGGAGACAGAGGTCGCAGTGAGTCGAGATTATGCTGCTGCACTCCAGCCTTGGCAACAGAGTGAGACTCTCTCAGAAAAAAAAAAAAAAAAAGGCCTGAGATCAATTGGAAAATTGTTTTCTAAGTCAGTTTTTATTTAGTATAAATGACTATAACATGAGGAGCTCCCACAGTTTTCAGGGTGGCCCATGTCTGAATCTTTCTGACAACGCTCTAGTGCAGGACTTCTCAGTCTGGGCACTACTGACAATTTGGGATGGGTGACACTTTGTTGTTGGGGCTGTCTTGGGCATTGTAGGATGGCTAGCAGCACCCCTGGCCTCTACCCCCTCGATACCAATAGCATGCCAGCGATGGTGGCAGCTAAAAATGCCTCCAGACGTTGCTAAATGTCAGCGAAGGGGAGCAGAACTGTTGCCAGTGAGAACCACTGCTATAGTGGAATGGTTAATTACAGTTGTGGTGGAATTATTATTATGTGGTAGAATTACTAATAAAAACTTACCAGTTTGATGAAAAGATGCTCACCATCATGCAAACTGAAATGTAAACTAAAGCAGCACTTATTAGAATAGCTAAAAGGTATTTAAATGACCAAGTGCCAGCAAGGATGCAGAGAAACTGGAGGTCTTCTACACTGCTGGGGGAATGAATAACAGCACAGTCACTTTAGAAAACAGGTGGGCAGTTTCTTTTCTTTTCTTTCTTTTTTTTTTTTTGAGACAGACTCTCCCTCTGTTCCCCAGGCTGGAGTGCAGTGGTGTCAATATGGCTCGCTGCAGCCTCAGCCTCCTGAGTACCTGGAACTCCAGGCATGTGCCCCCATGGCTGGCTAATTTTTAAATTTTTTGTAGAAACAACATCCTGCCATGTTTCTTGGCTGGTTTTGAACTCTTAAGCGCAAGAAATCCTGCTTCAGCTTCCCAAAGTGCAGGGATTCTAGGCATGGGCAGTTTCTTATGAAACTAAACATATACTTAGATGACCCGGAAGCTACACACTTAATTCACTCCCTAGGTATGTACACGAGTGAAATGAAAACTTAGGTTCACATAAAAACCTGCATGTGGCCGGGCGTGGTGGCTCATGCCTGTAATCCCAGCACTTTGGGAGGCTGAGGCAGGCAGATCACCTGAGGTCAGGCGTTCAAGACTAGCCTGGCCAACATGGAGAAACCCTGTCTCTACTAAAAATACAAAAATTAGCCGACCGTGGTGGCTCACGCCTGTAATCCCAGCTACTTGGGAGGCGGAGGCAGGAGAATCACTTGAACCCGAAAGGCGGAGGTTGCAGTGAGCCAAGGTCACGCTGTTGCACTCCAGTCTGAGCAACAGAGGGAGACTCTGTCTCAAAAACAAACAAACAAACAAACAAACAAAAAACCTGCATGTAAATGCTTTCAGCAGCTTTATTTGTAAATGCAAAAAATGTAGAGACAAACTTAATATCCTTCAACCTGTGTATAGATAAACACACTTCAGCACATCTGTGCAATGGAACACTACTCAGCAACAAAAAGTAATGAACTACTGAGACATGCAATGATGTGGACGAATCTCAGATGCATTATGCTAAGTGAAGAAAGCCAGACTCCAGGGCTGTGAGCAGCAGCAGTTGCTGGTGCCTTGTGGGAAGGCGGGGCGGGGAGGAGGACGCCTGCCACCTCTGCCCCCAATCACTTGCCGCTCAACCTGACTCTTCGTGTGTGGCTGCTTAATTCTTGCCCTTCTCTCCCCAGCTGCTTCTCCTTTACTAACACATCTGCTACATTTTACACATGTGTTGGTAAGTGAGAAACAAAAATGAAAAATAAATTAAAATGAAGAAATACAAAAAAAAAAAAAGAAAGCCAGACTCAAAAGTCACAGGGTGTGTGATTTCATTTATATGACATTTTGGGAAAGACAAAACTGTAGGGACAGAAAATAGATCCATCGCTGCCCGAGCCTGGAGGTGAGGAAAAGGGTTGCCTGCAAAGGACACAGGAGAACTTTTTGCACGATGGAACTGCTCGATATTTTGATTGTGGTCATGGTTACGTGACTGTATGCATTTGTCAAAACTCGCAAGAAGGCATATGCTAAAAAGAGTTAATTTTCCTGTGTATAATACACGCATACCACTGAATGCATTAATTTTAAAACATGAAAAAAATGCATCAGTGTTACCAGGATAAGTGAGAATAAGTAAGCTAAAAGAAACACAGTTCTCAATCTTTTCCAAGCTAAAAACATACTGCTCTTTGCAACTCAGGCAGAAGACAAAGGTAACTTTTCTTTCCTTGTCAAAGCCCCAGACACTGTTATTTAACATTCCCAGGTACACCAAATAGCCTGGACATTATACAGCACCTAGAGAAAGGAGGCAGTCCTTGCCCTTCAGGTAAAACACACCTGCAGTGTCAAACTCTGGCCCGTTAACCGGCCTCAGATACACCAGTGCCCCTCTGCCTCTATGCCTTTTTTCACACAATACTCCTTGGAAGAATAGATGCTCTGTTGCCCAGGCTGGAGTGCAGTGGTGCGATCTCAGCTCACTGCAGGCTCTGCCTCCTGGGTTCAAGCGATTCTCCTGCCTCAGCCTCCCAAGTAGCTGGGACTACAGATGTGTGCCACCACACTCAGCTAATTTTTGTATTTTTAGTAGATACGGGGTTTTGTCATGTTGGCCAGGCCAACGAACTCCTGACCTCAAGTGATCCATCAGCCTTGACATCCCAAAGTGCTGCAATGACAGGCCTTAGTCTCAAGCCTGCCATTTCCCCAAACCCATCTCATTGATGAGATCACTTTTGTCTACCCCTGGCTGCAGTCTTTTCTCCCTTCCCTGAACTCCTGCAATATTTATTGCCCACATAATTCTCCTTAAAGCGATTTTTTCATCTTATGCTAATAGATGCGTGTCCTGTGGTCACATGTCGTTAGAGACACCTTTGGGGCAGGGATTGCCCCTCGTACTTCTTTGTATTGTAGGAGTCCAGGTGCTTAATAAAGGTTTCACGATGAGGATGACGATGGTATCAAGGGGCTGGATGTTTAAGGATATACTTTTGCCTACCTTGAGCTTTCCAAAGGCCAGATTTGAATGGAAGGAGAATAGGGGAAAGTGGATCTGGAGGGATAGAGGGACACTACCCAGAATTCCCCGCAGTCACCTCAGTGTGAGAAACTTATGCATATGAGAAATCAAGAATTTTAATTCGCAAGCTTAATCATCTGAAGATAAGAGTGTTATAGGCCCCACTAAGCCATCCATGGGGCTGGGGTTACACCTCCCAGGGGGAATATTTCAGCCTCTTTCCCCACTGAACTGCCAAGAATAATAATTTGAGGTGTAAGACTAAGAGCTTTTCCCAGAGGGCTGTCTTCAAGGTCAAGGGGACCATCTGAAACTGAAATGAGGGATCCCCTGACAGGCAGAGAAGAACTCAGTGGGGCAGAGCTCACTGCGGGGAAAATGGCCTCGGGCCTCCCTTGCTTGAAATTCTTCCCCTTATTCTTACTCTTCTCTATTTAATTCTTTTAAAGATGAAAATACAGAGAAAACACTAGTAAGATAATTGCAATAAGAGAAGCTATAATAAAAGGCAATGTACAAAAGAAATTCAATATCGTAAAAAATGAAAATGCTCTGAGGGTCAAGAGAAGACCTTTCTGTCGAATTGGAAAGCCTAGGAGATACCAGCAAATGACCTAGATTGTAGAAGCAAAAAATAAAAAAGGATTCTTATTAGGAGAAACTGACAGAGGGCCAAGTAAAATGTCCTGTGAAGGCGTCACAGAGGACTTGACCAAAGGGTCTCTGGTACCCTTGTTCTTTGGTTTCAGCCACAGATGGGAATCTGGAAATACCCAGAGAAGTCTCCTTTGGGTGCTCTGCCTTCCAACCAGCCAAAGTTAAGCAAAATTCAAACTGTTGGCAGCCCTGTCCCCACCTCTAAACTCCTCCCATCCTCTCTGAGCTCGGCCTCAAGAAAGGTGGATGAAGCCCACTGAAAACCACTCAAATATAGAAAATACCCTCCATTTTTCCAATGACCTATGTGCCACCTTTATTGACTTCCACTGACATACCCATGGCCTTTGTCAGAAGTTAGGGGACAAAATAAAAAGTGCATAGAAAGAATTGCGAATGTTACCTTAGAAGGACAAGCTTAAAGTTCAGTGCCTACAGATGCCCATCTCACTTCAGTTCCCTCTCCGGTATAATCTCACAGAGGTCAAGTTTATCAAAACTGGGGTGTCTTGTTCCCTCCAAAGTGGATGACGCCCTTCGGATGTTTTCTTGAAGCAAGATGGGGAAGTCTGCCCACTAAGTTCCAGCGCTCACAAAGTTTGAAAATGACAAAGTGACGTGTTGGAATTCAAGCTTGCAAATCCACATCTCCATGTGACTCCTTATTAATAGATAACACTGGAAGGACTGCGGCTGCAAAGTACATGTTTTAGAAATTATGTAAATATGTGTATTTATACAATGGATTATGAAAACCTTTGAAAAACAAATTGGGGTATTTACATCACAGACCTTGAGACTCCAAAAAAGTTGTTATGCTCTTTTATGTCAACTTCTATTCACCAGCATGAGGTCTTTTAAAAAATATTGCCTAGGCAATGAAATGAGAGGAAACCACAGGAAAAAAATAAAAACGTTAATGAGCCCTCCCTTCCGACCATTACTTTGCATGCTTTAAGGGGTGGAAAAAGAGTATCTTTCAGTGCAGGGAAGTTACAAACTGTGGTCAGAAATGAAAAGAGAAAGCAAGCAAGCCTTAATATAAGTCAGCCAAAACTCCATAAGAAAAGAACTACCAAGGCTGGCGGATCACTTGAGGTCAGGAGTTCGAGACTAGCCTGGCCAACATGGTGAAACCCTGTCTCTACTAAAAATACAAAAATTGCATCGTGGCAGGCACCTGTAATCCCAACTACTCAGGAGGCGGTGGCAGGCACCTGTAATCCCAACTACTCGGGAGGCTGAGGCAGGAGAATTGCTTGAACTGGGAAGGTGGAGGTTGCAGTGAGCCAAGATCGTGCCACTGCACTCCAGCCTGGGTGACAGAGTGAGACTCCATCTCAAAAGAAAAAAAAGAAAAAGAAAAGAACTGGAGCATTTACTTTTTTCTACTTGAATGAACTTTGTAGCCTGAGGGAGGGATGAAATGATTTAATTCTGGGAAAGAAAAAAGAATGTGCTTTTCATCTTCAAAGCACTTTTATTTCACTAAAATAGCTCCATAACAAACATATCAAGGCTGATTAGTACTCACTGCAATTTTAAAAAATGTTGTGCTTCTTAGTTTGATTTTTTAATTTGATCAATCAGAGATCCTCATGATACTCTTTGAGGTGCAGTTAATGTCTTCCTTTTGTCCATAATACTCATCACCTGAATCTTTTATTACCTAATAGGAACATTTGCCCTGTGGGAATCATCTTTTTCTAAAGTTCTCAAAACTAGTGGTCTCCATATGATGTAGAAAAATGGATTTCAAAATGGATTGGCTGGAAAATAGCAAGTTGTAGATTCATGCCTATACTGTGATGTGGCTATGGATTAATATCTACAATATGCTAAAAGTAATAATTAATTTTAAAAGTAATAAGACAAAGCCAGGTGCAGTGTCTCACACCGGTAATCCTAAAGCTTTGAGAGGCTAAGGTGGGTGGATGGTTTGAGCTCAGAAGTTTGAGATCAGCCTGGGCAACATAGTGAGACCCTGTCTCTACAAAAAATACAAAAAATTAGCCAGTCGGGAGTGTGTGCCTGTAGTCCCAGCGACTTGGGAAGCTGGGGTGGGAGGATCGCTTGAGCTGGGGAGGTGGAGGTTGGAGTGAGTGATGATCCAGCCACTGCACTCCAGCCTGGGGGACACAGCAAGACCCTGTCTCGAAAAAAAACAAATTAGTAACAAGACAATATTCTATGATGTATCCATGTGTATGTGTGTATAGTGCATATATACATATATATATATATATATTTTTTTTTTAACAGGTATGACAACTTGGTAAAGGAAACCTACTGAATTCATGATAGAGACTGGCTCTGGGGAGGAGAAAAAGGAGACTAGTACAGGGTAAGAAACCAAGGAGCTTCAACTTGTCTTTATTTTTTAAAATATATTTAGGGCCGTGCGCGGTGGCTCATGCCTGTAATCCCAGCACTTTGGGAGGCTAACGCAGGTACATCATGAGGTCAGGAGTTCGAGACCAGCCTGGCCAATATGGTGAAACCCCGTCTCTACTAAAAGTACAAAAATTAGCCAGGCGTGGTGGCACATGCCTGTAGTCCCAGCTACTCGGGAGGCTGAGGTAGAAGAATTGCTTGAACCCGGGAGGCAGAGGTTGCAGTGAGCCGAGATCATGCCACTGGTTCCAGCCTGGGCGACAGACTCCATCTCAGCAAACAACAATAACAACAACAACAAAAACATAACAACAACAAAAAACATTTAAAAGCTCTGAAGTGAATATGGCCAAATGTTAATATTAATCAACTCCAGTAGGTGGCAGGTATATAGATATCTATTTCTAATTATGGTTACTTTTCTATTCTCTTCACTTTTCTGTTTAACAAAATGTCAAATGTTAAGGAAAAGGAAAACCCAGTTGAGCTCAACAGAACCAAACGATGGATGGGTGGACCATGAATGAAGTAGCTGTTATTGGAAGGAAACAATCATAAACTCCAATGTTCAAAAATAAAATCTGACGTTCCTTTGTTTAATTCTTGGATGAAAATGAATCATCCGTCGAACAGAAACCTCCTGATGCTGCTGTTGGTAACGTCTGGTTGCCACCAGCCACGGACCTAGTTTTCCTTTTCATCACTGTCATGTTTCTTCTCCCTCTCTGGGATCTGTCTTCCATGTGTTTTCTATAAAATCAGCATAACGGTTCCTAGTGAAAAAATATTTTATCTCACATGTGTAAGACTTGGGAGTATAGACTAAAGGTAGGTAAATTACAAGTAAGTTTCTGCTGTACTGTCATTTCAGCTTAATTTGCCAATGAGGCCTTTATTCTGACATCAGATTTCTCTCTCTTGTTCCTGTCGTCAGCCTAAGCCAGGACTGTCTTAATTTGCTTGGTCACCGGGCATGTGGGAGCTTGCGTTCTGTCAAGACCTGACACCAAACAGTTATTGGGGGCTCCAAGGTTTCATTCCTCCCTAGTCTCTCACTCACAGCAATCTACCTGAGTCAACTTCCTCCGTTTTCCAAGCGCTTGTGGCTAGGACAGATTCTCTTAGCCTCTCAGCTACTGCTCCTCGTTTTTGAGATCTGTCTTTTGTGGCTGCCAGCTCATGTCTTTATTCTGTGCTGGTCATTTTTCCAGCCCTGCAATTTGAAATTACTCATCTGATTTCATGGGTGGCTGGCAAAGGGATCTGTCAAATCTGCATATATTTAGGGGAGACCGAAAATAAAACTACATGCTGGAATTTTTTGAAAGTATAGACTTTTCTATAGAGAAAAGAAAAATGTAGAAATACAGAGCAGGGGAGGTAGATATCTGTAGCTACTGGGTGACCCCCCAAAAATCAGTTTCTAGTTCTTCATGCTAACAATACACTTTAATCTATTTTTTAAGAAGTTATTTTGCCTTAGCTCACACCTGTAATCCCAGCACTTCGCAGGGCAGTGGTGGGCTGATTGCTTGAGTCCAGGAGTTTGAGACCCGCCTGGGCAACATGGCGAAACTCATCTCTGCAAAAAATACAAACATTAGCTGGGCATGGTGGCGCACACCTGTAGTCCCAGCTACTCGTTGGGGCTGAGGTGGGAGGATCGCTTGATCCTAGGAGGTTGAGGCTGCAGTAAGCTGAGATCCTCCCACTGCACTGGAGCCTAGGTGACAGAGTGAGACCCTGCCTCAAAAAAAAAAAAAAAAAAAAAAAAAAAGGGCCGGATAAGGTGGCTCATGCCTGTAATCCCAGCACTTTGGGAGGCCAAGGTGGGCAGATCACCTGAGGTCAGGAGTTCGAGACCAGCCTGGCTAACATGTTGAAACCCTGTTTCTACAAAAATTACAAAAAAATTAGCCGGGTGTGGTGACAGGCGCCTGTAATCCCAGCTACTCAGGGGGCTGAGGCAGGAGAATCGCTTGAACCCGGGAGGCGGAGGTTGCAGAGAGCCGAGATTGTGCCATTGCACTCCAGCCTGGGCAACAAGAGCGAAACTCTGTCTCAAAAAAAAAAAAGTTATTTTCCCTCATTCTTTCTCGGGTTTGTTAAAATATCCCAGTAGTGTGGTTTGGCAGAAACAGCATCAGAGCGTAGGCTTTGGAGCCTCCCTGGCCTGGATTCAAGCTCTGCCCATTTGGTCTTTCTAAGCCTCGGACTCCTCACACAGAGATGAAAATAATAACACTGGCATCTCTCTTTATAAATAGCATTTTTCAAGATCTCTAATCCTCACAAACTACCAACCTATCACTCAGAATCTGTCCATACCACCCAGCAAAAATAATCACCAACGAGTGATGTTCATCCTGAACGGCCCCGACGGGACAGAGAACATGCAAAATACCAGCCTCCAGGGCCTGAGCGCAGCTGCTCTGAACACAGACTGCTTTTGAAATGAACAATGCGAGCACGAGATTGATGTTTGGACCGGCTGACTGCGAAGGCCCTTCCCTCTCTGGGATTCCATGATTCTATGAATATAAATTGTTTTCTAGAAAGAAATTAATGTGTCAAGTTAAATCTGCACCCATTTATACAGAGCCACAAGACTCGACAGAAGTTCTAGTTAGTTTACTGACTTGTTTAAAAACACACACACACACACACACACAAAAAAAACAGGTCTTGCAGCAACTGAGGTTGGACTGCTCCATGGAAAAACTTATCTGTAGCACTACAAACTGCAGAAGAATTTAGAAGGCCTCTGTGCATCATCCTCAGCCGGTTGCACTTGTCTTCCCTTCTTCAAAATCTCATGTTGGCGGTAAAGTTGATGAAGTATTTTCTCTAGGAGACGTTGAGAATTCTTTCTGTGTCATCAGGGCTCCGAACAGATGCATTTCACGAGGAGAAAGGGAACTTTATTGTTATTTGGATTCCAAAAGTGAAATCCTAAGAACAGTATCATCACACAGAATGCATTTTTGAAATAACATTTAAGGAGCAAGTAGGCGCTGGGAAAATAACTTTTATTTACAATGAGATGTACTATCTGTGGCTAATAACTGCATATGTAATAGTAACTGCATTTCTTATTAAATATTTCAAAGATATTAAAAGGCCTTCAAATAAAAAAACAATCTAAATGCCAGAAAGAAAAAAATCCTGATTAGTGTCTTTATTGTGATGTCATAGCTTCTCACAGAAAATTATGGACTTTTGTTTGAATTTTAACTGAGAAAATAGTAGCTCACTTGATATTATAGGCGTGTGACCAAAACATGATTATACAACAAACTTCCATCAATTGAACCACATTCTGCAGCTTTTCACACCTGATTACATATAATATCATATTTGTCTCTATTCTTTGGAGTACAATTGGACTGTAAGTTCTTTGGAAATGTTTTGGTACTTTAGTATTCAGCACAGGCATATGATGGGTCTCAATAAACACTTAACAATTAGCATTTCAGAGATGTTTTAAATCCAACTTACCAGGGGCTACTATTTAAAGATCTTCTGCTCTAGTGAACTTAATAGTCTCCCATGTCCTAGGGCTCTGTAGATTTGAAAATTTGAATTTCCCTAAATCAAAGGAAATAGTGGAAAAATACCATGAAGGTAAGACCAAGGAAATGGGTAGGGTATAGCTCAGGAAGAAAAGCATATATTCTATCGTGCATGAGAAAAGAAAAGGAGTCATGGGCCTGGGTAAAAACAGAAGTTATTAAGGTTAAAAATGTGACCTTCGGTGGACGTATATACAGATGTATCCTTGGATCTTGCATCTTTATGCATCTTGAGCATTTACAATTACTCAGGGCATCGTGGCAGAGTGTTGAATCAGACAGAATGAGGCCATGGAACAAATTGCAACCTTCACTCCCCAACTGGAGGATGATTTAGAGAGTTCTCTCTTGACCAGAGCCCAGGCTGCCACTACCCTCCTGGCCAAGTGTGGCTTGAATCAGAGAGTCCAGCAATGGGGTGGAGAGGTGGTGCTTCTGCTTCAGTTTTCATAAAAGGGCATTTTGTGTCATAGGTAGGAGAAAGAATGGAGTGGTTAAGAGGGTGGGCTCTGGCCGGGCGCGGTGGCTCACGCTTGTAATCCCAGCACTTTGGGAGGCCGAGGCGGGCGGATCACGAGGTCAGGAGATCAAGACCACGGTGAAACCCCGTCTCTACTAAAAATACAAAAAAATTAGCTGGGCGTGGTGGCGGGCGCCTGTAGTCCCAGCTACTCGGAGAGGCTGAGGCAGGAGAATGGCGTGAACCCGGGAGGCGGAGCTTGCAGTGAGCCGAGATTGCGCCACTGCACTCCAGCCTGGGCGACAGAGCAAGACTCCGTCTCAAAAAAAAAAAAAAAAAAAAAAGAGGGTGGGCTCTATGGAAAGTGCCTGGGTTCCTGAAGTCCTATACAGCCATTTCCCAGCTCTGTCTTCTTGGGCAAGTTATTTGACCTTCTCTAAGCCTCAGTTTCCTCATCAGTAAAATGTGACAACACAGTACTTGCCTCACAGTGTTCTCTTAGGTCAAGTGATGTAATGCATAAAAGCAGTTCGTGTGGTGCTAAGTAAAAGAGGAAAAATTAGCTACGGTTTCAAAGCACTCTCCTGAGTTATGCACCATTCTTGAGACATTATCTTATTTTTCCAATTCCTACTCTAGGACAGGTCCTCCCCCTGCACCAACAGAGCATTGCTCTCATTTATTAATGTGAGCAGGATGTCCATAGGACATAATTTCCTGAAGGTCAGTAGAACTGCTTCTGTTAAGAGCAATCACCCTCCAACTCTGCCTGATTTGCCACTGACTATGGCCCTTCCAAAGTGGAAGTTTAGTAATGAATTCAGATGTGATTAACATCTCCTGCTATTGCTTGCTCTTCCCCTTGTTTATGGCTTTCTGTTGCCTAATGGCTGCATGTCTGGGACTCCTATTTTTAACAAACATTTAAAACCTGACAGATGACAGCTCTTAGGTTATAATTGTTTGTTAAAAATAGGATTCTCAACAGGTAGCTAGCTGTTAAATACAGAAAAGAGACTGAGTTATTAGGGAAGGTCACTGACAATAGTGATTGTTTTGACATGGGCTGGAAAATGATATAACAGAGAGGAACAGAAAATACCGGGTCACCACCAGCACTCTCAATCAAGAGAACTAAGGGCCGTCCATTATGCAACAGGCAGACATGACAGAGGCAGTGCCAAGAATTTGCTTCAATCTGCCTGCACCCTGTTCTGAGACTGAGTGACCTTCTTGGAAGTGGGTGAATTTGCCCTGCTATTTCTGGCAGCAGTTCCGGTTCTCAGGCTCTTTATTCTACCAGTTGCACTTCTAAAGTAAGAAATATGTTGTCTGCTTGATACCGAGGCCCCAGTGCCAAACACATTCTTTCGATGATGTAGGGGAAAGTCCTGCATAAATTGGGCATATGAGGACAACAGGCTGAAACTCTGAAGAAGGAGAGCATGACCTTTTCCTGGCTATTCCTGGGCAACTCACCTGAGCTAATGCATCATCTTTTCCTAGGAGGAGAAAGAATGTGAACATATACACATCACTCACATGCACATGCCACATATATAGATACACATGCATACATATTTAATAATACTGGAATCATATTTTTCTTATGTTATTAAGCTATTAAGGTTTCAAATGTGATCTTCAGTGGATGTATGCAGATGTATCCTTGGATCTTGCATCTTCCTGCATCTTGAGCATTTACAATTACTCAGGGC
Source organism: Symphalangus syndactylus (assembly GCF_028878055.3). Lineage (NCBI taxonomy): Eukaryota > Metazoa > Chordata > Mammalia > Primates > Hylobatidae > Symphalangus > Symphalangus syndactylus. The sequence continues at coordinate 24,416,653 of NC_072424.2, forward strand.
ATCATCGCAGAGTGTTGAGTTAGAGACAATGAGGCCATTATTATATTCATATGATGTCTAAGTTGGCTATCCAAAAGAGATATTTATCCTTCAACATGTAAAAAAGACTTGACATTTTGAAAACCAGCCCAAGGAAAACTGTAGAAATGACTGTTCTCTTCCCCATCATTTGTCTTCTCCTCATCATTATTTTCCTACTTATTTTGGGGGTGTTTTTGGTATATTAGATCGTTTTCGCATTTAACTTCTAACCTGAAGCTAAAAGTAAAAAGTCCCTCCAACAAGTCCCTTGTTCTCTAACCCTTCCCTGAGGCACAAATCTATTTTCCTAGCTGCTTGGTGGCCATCACTCCCTGCATCGCCACAGATGCAAGAGTCTTAAACCACACATCTGTTTACTGTGAACTTCCCCAAACTGCTCCTCCACCTGTCTCCCATTTTGAAATTGATGCCCTTCTCTTGCCATCTTCTTTAGTTCTTTTTCCACCCATCCATCTCCCCTGTGACCGGGGACTGCTTGTGAAAAAACTCAAATCTGACCCAGTTATTCTTGTACTTAAAATCTTCAGTGACTCTCTTCCCTACAGAATGAAGTCCAAAATTCTTATTAAGATATATAAACTCCTTCCCAATCCAGATTTTGCCTGTTATCAGGAATCCTTTCCCACTGGGCCAGCCTGGCAGCCTCTGCTCCGGTCATGCAAATGTTCCTGCTGTCTTTGGAACACAGAGCACGTCCTTTGCTCTTTTTTGCCTGCATGCCTTTGAGAGTTTCTTCCTTCTGCTTGGAATGTCCTTTTCATCTGGGCAAAAACAATTCACCACTCAAGATTCAGCCCATTAGTACCTTGTGGGTGATGCTGTCCCTGACTGTCCCAGCCAGTGTTAGAATCTGTTCCCTCCTTGGGGGTCTCACAGTAAACCCTGCCAAGTTAGAGACTTATGTTGGTCACGCCCTCCTCCAGGTCTCCAGCGCCCTGGGTTTCCATGACCCCATGACCTAACATAGTACCTGGTTTCTAGTTGGAGCTGAATAAATGTTTCTTGATATAAATATATAAATAAATTAATTAATTAACTTGGATTTCTTTTAAAACCCCTGAGAAACTGATAGGATTTGCCTTTAAGGAAAGCCTGAACTTTCAAGAATACATCAATGGTTAAAAGTAGGGTAGTTATAATTAATCAGAGCTAAGAATATACCTTAGTGGTTACCTGGTTCAACCAGCAGCCTTTGCACATTCAACACTGGGGTTACCAGATATAAAATTGCTCCCACAAACTTACTGGGGGCAGAAAGAATTAGAACCCATGCAGGTTCCAATCCCCAGTTCAGGGGCCTTTTCTGAAAGCTTCCATTCAAAGTGTTCAAAATTAGAATTACCCACAATTCTCTGATAGCATGGATTTGACCTGCCATACGGATGCAGATGTTTCTGTAGTCAGAAAACTAGTCGTTTATACAAATAAATACTGCAAAAACAAAAATAAAAACAAACAAGAAAAAAACTCTGTTATATTTGACCCCTAGGCAGCAAAGCAGGTTGAATGGGAATGGCTACAAATTTCAACTGCATGAGGGGTGTTGAAAGTCATAGGAAAAGAGAAGTGGAGAGTAGCTAAGAATGAATATTTTTAGATTTGATCATGTTTATCTAACCTTTGGTCTGAAAAATCTGTCTGTGGGTCCCTTGCACCCACCTTGTCCCATGAGATTCCGCATTCTCCCTCTGAACAGGTCAGGCCCAGGATCCCACATGAAAGGCTGATTCCTTCATGTCCAGGGAGCCGTAACCCAGGTCCTCCCAGAAGATAAGGGACAACCGGAAACAAATGGAAACGAAACAAAAAGCTTCATATTTTTGCAACCTTAGAAAAAAACTTTAAATAAAAATTGAGAGAACAATTTATTTACTTAATTTAAAAAGTTAGCCGAGTGTGTATTATGTGCTAAGCGCGATCGTCCTCATCTTCTAGATGAGGAAGTGAGGCTGGAAGAGGGAAATAACTGGCCGAGGGTCACAAATCAAGCGACAGGGAACCTAGGGCCTCGGTCTGTCAGCATCATAACCCTGCGCTCTGCTGCTGCCTCATTCAGGGTGGTGAAAAAACTTGGGACTTTTTTATTGTAGCTGAATTAATTTGCCTTTGACCAAAGAAGTGGAGCCCAGTCTGACTGTGGATGGCAGGAAGTGTTTCGGTCTGTACAGCACAAACCTTGCTTCTAGTTCTGACAGAGATTCACTATCAAGGAGCAAGTTTTGAGTGGAAATGGTGGTGATGGGAAAAAAATGAAGGATTTATTGAGTGCCCAGGCTATGCCCTTGACACGTGACCATAGCATCTCTGGGAACTCCAACCTGTATCAGACATGACAGACTCAGGACTGAAACTGAGACCACCTGTGTTATCACAATTTAGTTGTTTGTTCCAGGAACCCTTCCCTCAACAGGAGTAAGACTGTAAATCAATAAATAACTGTACAGTTTGCTTCAGAAAATTCCTGTAGGAATTTATCTGAGACAACAGGCAAGCAGCTTGCTATTCAAACAACAGTTTACGTGTCAAGACTTGCTTCAAGACCTTTGCACTGCTAAGCCGGCCAATCTTACACTATTATGTTGCAAAGCCTGCCCAATCTCAACCGGTTGCATCTTGAAAGGCCTGCCGTGAATCATATGTGCCCCAGGTGTTAAAACCCTGTAAATATCCATTTTGACTTCCTTCTTAGGAGGCACTGCTAAGACTTTGTCATGGTGGTATTCTCTCTTCTCGAAGTAACTTCTAATTGATTTGGCTTTGGTGAATCATGAGGTCTGATGATATTTTCAAAAGATCAGCCCTAGATATTTTCAGTTTACTGATGTGGAAACTGAGGTTCAGAGAGCCCAAGTAACTGCACTTAAATCGCATAGCCCCTAAATCTGGCAGAGAAAGACTCAAATCTAGATGTCTGTTCCTGAAGACTGGGTTACCACAGAAGTCTTAACTTCTTTATCTGTAAAAAGAAGAAATCGCATTGGCTTATGAAGACTAAGATTCCTCTTTGCGTGTGTTAAACGCTGATAAAAATATATTTCACCGTTGTTCAAGTGACAGCAATTTTCTTCCTTTCTCTTTTACTAAAATAGCTTCCCCAGTTTTGGTTTTACATGATTTTGTTTAGCTAAACAAATTGCAAGCCTAATAGAAAAGAACCCTATAGGATTTTTCTTTTTATTGTAAAAGACACATAACATAAAATTCAGCATTTTAGTCATTTTAAAGCTCACAATTCAGTGGCATTTCGTACAATCAAAGGGTTGTACAACCATTGCCACTATCTAGTTCCGCATAGTTTTCTTCGCCCCAAAAGGAAGCCACAGACCCATTAAGCAATTACTCTTCCCTCCCGCTCCTCCGAGCCCCTGGCAACCACTAGTCTACATTCTGTCTCTATGAATTTGCCTTTTTTGGATATTTCATAAAAATGGACTCATGCAAGATGTGCCTTTTGTGTCTGGTTCTTTGACTCAGCATACTGTTCTCAAGGTTGTTTCAGATTCTGTGTTCTGTAATCTTCATGGTATTTTTTTGACACCAAATAGCTCCAAAGTACATTAATTATTATGACTGAGTGTTTTTCTCCTACTGGGAGGGGAAAAGAAATGGTCCTCAATGGTAACAATGTGAGAGGAAAACCTCCACATCCCTTGGCCACTTGATCTAAGGAGGAGCTCTCCATTCGCCCCAGACTCTGGGCTGAGGCCCAGCCAAAGCCCAGTTGCAGAGCCTGATAAGAAATATTGCATGATGGGCCAGAAACCAATCACCTAGGCTTATTTTTCCAGCCTACCTGGTGTTTCCCTGGCTTGGCCTTGTGTGCACATGAAGACAATGAGGCAAGCTGTTTGATGGAGCCAAGTTAACAGGTGAGACTTCAGGTGGGATCTGGCTTGTACTTGGGACCATTTATGTTCCATTTTGCTAGACTGAATGGAAAGAAGCTCAAGGAAAGTTTTCCTGTCTATGTGTGGAGGAAGCCATTGCTCACTTAGAAATCAGTGTGGCTGGGGGTTCATGCACTCCTTCTGCAGATCTGCCATGGCACTGCCTCATGGCAAGTTGGTGAGCCTCTTTCAGACACTTAGGCTGAAAAGGATGCTCTTCATGAACAATTCAGATGAGAGTGCAGAGGGAAGTGTACACTGCAACACACCCAGAACCCTCTCCCCTCAGTCTCCTACAGATGTCAAAGAAAATAAATTGTGGCCTAATACTGACAAATCTAAATCATGATTTCATGCCAGAGACTAATATAAATCACTTTTCCTGTGACAGCTCAACACTTAGAAAATTTACTTCATCATTTCCTTTCTCAGTTAATGTCAAACTGAAAATTGGTGCTTGATATATTTACTAGTAGGACATTTTAGGCCTTTTCCTTACAGGATTTCTTTTTCTTTTTTCGCCCATCTGAGTTATGGATGATATGGAATGTAAAAATACAAAGAGAAAAGCTAAAATGTCATTACTTTTCCTCTTTCCAACCTTTAAGATAAAAACAAAAGGTCACAATGAGTTCAAAAATATTTATCTTATAAATATTGCATAGAAAATCATAAGTTGAGATAAATGTCAGAGAAGACACCAAGACATATGACCACAGGCAATTTATGAAGCAGCTTAAAATAAAGAAGCTCTCTGCGGTACTAAGATTGCTGTGAAATTTTACCTTAGCTTTCTTTTCAAATACGGCAAGAATCTAAGGCAGGAGTTCTTAATGGACCCCTTGAAAATAATTGTGATGATTTTCATATGTAGATTATGTGCATCTTTCTGGGATGAAGATCATAGCCTTTTTTCTTTTTCTTTCCTTTTCTTTTTTCTTTTGTAATCTTAAAGGGGTTGATGTCTCAAGAATAAGAAGAATCTTTGCTCCGAGAGGTGGGTGGGCTACAGTGATTTTTTAAAGTTCACTTCCAATTCTGAGATTCTTTGAAATCAGCACTGTATTCACTAAAGATATTTTCTTAGCTGACAGGTTGGTCTCTGCTAAACAGAAGGTTGGCTATATAACATACTGACTACTGTGGATTGTTTCCAAAAAAGTTGTCCCCGTATCACAATCATGCCTTTGGCTATTAATATCTGCTAACAGGATGTAACCTTAGCTGGTTCAAAATCTCCCTGGTATTGCCACTGTTAAATAAGTGTTTATTCCTCAAATTAATTAATTGCTGAATAATATTACTACTAAATCAATTGATGTAATATAACTGGTAGGTTTAAAAATATTTTATTGCCTTTCCTAAACAGTAGATGGTTTTCTATAAAGGAACATCCCATAATACAGGTCCACAACTTCTTATTCCAAATTCCCAAATCCAGAAAGCTCTGACGATAAGAGTCTTTTTCCATAACTCATTTGGCAGCAAACGTGACCTTACTTGAACTCATTTGGCAGCAAGATCTGACTTGAAGTGGTGTGAGGCTATTTATAGTCATTATTTACCCACTTACTGTGAATAATCATACATTTCACAGTAGAGACACCAATGTTGGATTATAAGATGCTGATCTGGACCCTGCTTAGGTGTTATGTAATATCTGATATCTGCTTAGGTGTTATGTAATATCTAGTATATGAACCATATTACCTTCCTAAAACCTCCAGATTCTGAATCCCAAAACACATCTTGCCTCACGGGGCCTTAGAGAAGAGCTTGTGGGACTATCCCATATATTTTACCTAAAAAGATATATACATATATATACATATATACACATATATATGCGTGTGTATATATAATATTAACTTTGACATATCCAATATATGGGTTTTGTGGTCACCCTTAAAAAGGAATAAAATCCTTTTCTCACCTTTCCCAAGTGGACTGACATCCTGCAAGTTCCTTCTGATTTCTGAGAAATGAACTCTAAAAAGCACTTGTTTACTGTGTCTCTACTAATTCTTCAAAAGTGCAAGTGGAGGAAACATTAGCTACAGTAGCTTCCTGATTTTGAGGACAGTGTCTGCCTTGCCCTATACTTTATTGGGCCCAGCACATAGTAGGTAAAACAAATGAATAAATGATTATAAATTGTATATGTATTATTGTATTATAATTGCATTTGTAATGCAGTAAGGTGACAATATATTATTATATTGGTTGGAAACAAAAAGCCTAAGAATGCAATCATCTTTTTTGCCACAAATTTCAAACTTTGTCCTGCAACTGCAATCTAACATGTGTTAGATTGAATCCAGTTCCTCAGTGCCATCACAAAACCATCATTTTTATCCCCCCATAAACATGATTCACCTCTTAGACATCTGTCCAGAGTCTAAGACATCTGTCCAGAGTCCAGACCTAAGAGTGTGGCATTTTCGGAGGCACAGTTAGCTAAGATGTTTCTACAATATGGATCAGGAAAATGTAATTAGAGTTCAAATTCATCTGACATACAGATCAGAGAAAGAAAGATTTGAATGCTGGTTAGACATATATTTAATGTGTTTAAGGAAAAGAGCTATATCGTTAAATAAAATGGAAACAATGCTATTTCCATTAGCAAGATTAACAGAACCAAGTATCTGGGTTCCTATAGTGTAGAAAAGGGACCAGTAGCTTTTCTATGGGACATGTGCTTTGATCTCAAGAGTTGTAGGGAAAGCAGCAAAACCTCCTCCTGACTACCAGCCCTCCTAAGTCAAATAATGGATGAGAGCAAAGACATGTTGTCCTCGTAAAGAGACAGTCAGGTTGACACGACTTGACCGAACTGCTTAGGTGTCTCGACTTCTATAAAGGAAGAATCTGTCTCCTGGGGAATGGGGCGGAGAGGGGAGGGGCACTTGGCTATTGGTGACAGAAAAAGGAGAGACACAGAGTCCACTGCTGGCAGTGCCCATCCAATCCCTATCTAGGGAAGAGTCGGTCTCAAAGCCAGCAGACTTCCAGTGTTCCGGACCACAGTAAAAATGGATGCACTAGTGAGTCCTTGCAACCAGGCTTCTCAGTTCTGACCCCAGGGTTACTGTGAGCCTTTTGGCTGTACTGTCTTCCCTGGGTATAGAGAGAGAATATCTGGTCATGCCCACAGCGTGTGTAATAGGCCTTGTGACCGCTACCTTGTGAATTATTAAAGTGGCTTTCTGATTTCATATATCAATCTGAGGAGCTGACACAGACAAATGCATTCTTACCAAATAGTTTTCTTGAGTGTTCGAAGCAGGGGGCCTGCAAATGTCCCAAGGTCATGGCCCATGGACGTTTCCTCATGTCAGCCTCTGCCTGGCTCCCACCTTCCCAGTGTGAAGCCTCAACACTGAGTTTCTTGCAAACAATAATCCCGGTAAGGGAATAAAAATATAATGTTATTTAAAATAAATTCTGCATTACTGAGAACACACCTACAATTTAAAAATCTCAAGTAAAGTCTTAATGTTTTGTCAAAAGGCAAAAATCCATATAACTTGGACCAGCTAAAGATCCCATATAAACTCTAGATTTTGTGCTAAGATGGGAAGATAATGATTATGAATGTGTTTTGAAACTTTGAGAGGGCTGTGATGTTTGTTTGCCCTAAATATATTTTTATGGATATATTATTTCTTACAGTATTAACAGGCAGAAGTAACATTTAAAATAGAAATCTGTACATTAATGAAATGAAATCTGCTCTCTTAGCTATGATGACTGTTTGGGTCCACGGAACGCACTGGGGCTTGGGATGGGGCTTTTTTTCCCCTGTAGAGTCCAGTGAGAACAACGTCTCTGAGTCTCTCAGTTAGAAAGGAAAGAATCCCATTTAAGATATAATACAATAAGTGACAAATAAATCAAGTATATTTTTCCCATTGACAATTGACCTAGAACTTAGAACACGTAGTTCTCATCTAGCAATTTTGGTGAAATGCCTATTTTTAAATAATGATGTACATTTTCATACAGCATATACCATCTTCATAATCATAGAATTTATCTTGGTTAGGTACAGAATTCCAACAATCGACATGCCATTTCTAGAAATAAGTGCATTTCTTAGAAATATTTGGAAAATCTCATTGTTTCCTGTGATACCAGAAGAGGTTGTCCCATACATTATACATTGCAATTTGAGGCTTAGCACTTTTCCTAGAGAAACTATTCTTTGTGTCTAATAGTGAAAATCTGGATGTACAAAAGAAATAGAGGGTTATATCTCATCTTCTTACAGTGCTCAGCTGCAGTTAGGCCTGTTACCACTAAGTGCCTGGACTGTCGCGGGAGCTAAAGAGCTTGTTTCTCTGACTCTAGTAGAATGTAGTCAATGAATATTCAGAGTGCATACCATGTATGCGGTAATGCATCAGGCACTGCAGAGTTAAAGATAAAAAGACAAGTTCTAAAGGAACCTCTAGTCTGGTAGGGAATGGACAAGTAGTTTGGAGACATGAAAAAGAGAGTAACTTAGGAGTCAGGCACCTAGACTTGATCTCTGCTCACCTGTTGCCTTGAACGAATGGCCTGAGCTCATATGCATTACCTCCATAGGGGCATGACCTTGGGCAATTAACAGGCCCTCATACTTATGCACTCAGAAACCTGCTTGGTAGGAGTGTGTTTCTCTGAGTCAGCTCCTGAAGTTGATACATAAAAATCAAAAAGGTCAGCCGGGCGCAGTGGCTCACGTCTGTAATCCCAGCACTTTGGGAGGCTGAGGCAGGCTGAAGGCTTGAGTCCAGGAGTTTGAGACCAACCTGAGCAACATGGCAAAACCCTGTCTCTACAAAAAATACAAAAACTAGCCAGATGTGGTGGTACATGCCTGTAGACCCAGCTACTTGGAAGGCTAAGGTGGGAGGATCACTTGAGCCTGGGAGGCAGAGGTTGCAGTGAGCCAAGATCACACCACTGCACTCCAGCCTGGGTGACAGAGTAAGACACTGTCTCAAAAAAAAAAAAAAAAGAAAAAAAAAGAAAAAGCAATTTAATAGTGAGCTCACATATATGAAATTACATAAATATTAGTTTTCTTATTTGTACAATGAGATTTTAAAATTTATTAACTCAGAATTACTTTTTACTTTGAAGATTAACTGAGATGTTAATATCTACCCATCATGCCTTCTGATGCCAGGTGAATCTTTCTAAAACGCTGTTTTAATCCTGACACTCTTGCTTATAAATCTCCATGCTTTTAGGAAGATTAGAGTTCAACACTTTTGCATAAACTTTTTGATCTGTTCCCAAACCACTTTCCAGGTTTATCTCCAATTACTCTATCAAATGAAGTACCTGCAACTGCCTATTCATTGTCTGATCATTCTTCTTGACTCCTCATAACTCTAGGTTTTTGTTCATGCAGTTTTCTTCTCCTTATAACTTCCCCTGGAATGGCCATTCATGCCATTTTCTCTCCTCATCTAAGGTCTATGTGGTTATCCAGCCTCTAGGTTATGCCACCCTACCATCCACTCTCTCCTGCTACTGAGGCCTTGAAATGCGCCTAGTTCCAATTAAGATGGGGTAGAAATGGAAGATACACATCAGATTTCAAAGATTTAGTATTTTTAAAAGTGAAGTATTTCATAAAAATATTTTAGATCAATTACATATTGAAAGACTAATTTTATCTATTTATTTTTATTTTAATTTTTAATTGTACTGGAAAATATAAAATTAAATATATAGCTTGCATTGTGTTTCTATGAGATAGCACTGGTCTAGAGCCCTACTTTGGGCCCAAGCAGCTGGCATTCAACCACACCTGCCTCATATTTTGTCATTTTTCAACACACGGATGTCTAATCTCCCCAGCCAGAGTGTGACTGCCTTGGGGACAGGCTCCTTCTCAGGCTGGGCACATCCCATACAGCACCCTCACTCAGTACATGATACCCTTAATTAAGAACAGATGAACATAGGAATCACAAAAGACAAATCACAGAAATCCTCTATACAGTTACGCTCCCCAAGTGTTTTCCCAGCACATACAATGTGAAAAACTTTATTTGTCTCTGCCAGGCACAATGGCTCATGCCTGCAATCCCAGCACTTTAGGAGGCCAAGGCTGGAGGATCAAGTGAGCCCAGGAGTTTGAGACCAGCTCTGACAACATAGGGAGATCTGGTCTCCACAAAAAACAAACAAAAAATCTGGGTGTGGTGGCATGTGCCTGTAGTCCCAGCTACTCAGGAGGCTGAGGATCACTTAAGTCTTGGTGGATTGCTTGAGCTCAGGAGTTCAAGACCAGCCTGGGCAACATGGCAAAACCACGTGTCTACAAAAAATACAAAAGTTAGCCAGGCATGGTGGCGCATGCCTGTCCCAGCTACTCAGGGGAAGGTGAGATGGGAGGATCGCTTGAGCCTGGGAGATTAAGGCTACAGTGACCTGTGGTTATGCCATTGCACTCCAGCCTGGGTGATAGAGTGAGACCCCATCTCAAAGAAACAAATATAAAATTTGTTTGTCCCTTTAGGTATATTAACACTCAAAAGCTTTGAAGAGAGTTGTAAACATGTGCCCTTTCCGGAGGGGGTTTTACTTGGTTGCCTGGTCTGGGAAAAATTTTATGGTTTTTAAAAAAATTATAAATTTTATAATTTATAAAACATAAATTATCTATGATGGAATTTACATTTTTAAAATGTATATTGTGCGTTTTGTCCCATGCTTACAGGATGCTTTTTACAGTACTGTAAAGATTTACTAATCTTCATGTTATACTTCTTCACTTTGCACAATATTTTCTTCTGATCTTCAGAGCTTTGTGACTCTGGTGACTGAAAAAAGTTACTAGCATGATTCCAGGAATGATGACATGTTGATGACATCAGACCAGGTCTGAACTTAATATTTTGTATCATGTTGTGCTCTTTCTTGTCTCTAGCTAGAAGGAATCCCTGTTACTGGAAATGATTCACGAGTGAACAACAGAAAGAATGAATGGATTTGAAGTTGTTTATAAAGCAAGTGGAATTATTGAGTGCATAGAAAGTTGAGCAGAGGGTGTCACAGTTTTACATACATATCACCAAGAGGGTTTTTTGTTTGTTTGTTTGTTTGTTTTTGAGACAGGGTCTCACTCTGTCACCGAGGCTGGAGTACAGTGGCACCATCAGGGCTCACTGCAGCCTTGACCTCCTGGGCTCAAGTGATCCTCTCACCTCAGCCTCCTGAGTAGCTGGGATTACAGGCACATGCCACCATGCCCGGCTAACTTGTATTTTTGGTAGAGATGAGGTTTCGCTATGTTGCCCAGGCTGGTCTCAAACTCCTGGGCTCAAGCGATCCACCCGCTTCAGCCTCTCAAAGTGCTGGGATTACAGGTGTGAGCCACTGTGCCTGGCCATCAAAAGGATTTTTATAAAGAATAGTGGCTCAGTCCTCAGTTTTTCAGATTTCCCTGAGATCAGTCATGAGTTAAAACAGGATGAGGGATCTGGGTTTGCTATAAAAGAAACATTTGCTGATAGGATGGGCTATTCAGTAGACCAGGTCTTTAAATCTCAAAATGATCTCACCAGATCATCTCTCTAGATTAGCATTGATCTAGGTATAACCTTGCACGGGGCTGGGGTAGTGTTTACTAGACACATCAAGATCTTTCCCCTGCTGAAGAGTCTGGAATTCTTCTGAGTGACTCAGTTTTACTTAAGTATGCCTATTTTAAAAAAAGAAAAAAAAACACACTATCTCTGAATTGATCACAAAATCAGTTAAGCACAATGAGTTCTTTAAAAAGAGCATCTTACTAAAATGTTACTTATAATGGTTTTAAAAAAAAATCCCTTGAGTGAAGAAAATGTTATTGGAATGTCTATTAATGTTTACTCTTTAAGAGCATTTTTTACAAGGACTTCGAGATTGCAGGTGCGTTCCTGTAGTTAACATAACAGAGATTGTAAGCCAGTAAAGTTCCTGTAGATTTGTCCCTGTTTATTAGGTTGGGAACAGAGCAACTCAATACCCTGCAATCCACAAAGGAGAGGTGTGCAAAAATATAAACTCCTGTTGCTCTCAGTGCTTTTCATCTCCTAATTGCTATTCCAAGAAAAAGGAGAATAATCTAGATAGTTGCTTTTAGTATTTATAACTCAATGCAAAATTGTAGAGTTGAGTAATTTTCCAAATTGGCTTCCTTTTGTCAAAGTGTCTGTGGGTTAAGAATCATTAAACAATCACTTTTGCTCAGCACAGAGCAAACAGGTTTTTTAATCTGATGTTTGGGAAGATTATTTTATTCAGTTGTGGTTTCTGTGGAATTTTAAGCGCAACAAAAAATGAAGGACCATTTGTTTGAATGCATGTGCTATTATATATATATTTTTGCTATTCTTAGTTGTTCTTTTCACTTAAAAAAAGAAGAAGAAGAAGAAGAAGACGGAGGGATTTATGTGGGTGGAGTTGCTAGGAAAGGGAACAGGAGGCCAGGAGAAAGTATTCAAAAAGATAGACTTTGCAAAGCAAAGAACTTCTGTCACAGCATCTCAAAGAGATTTACAAACAAAGGCTACTGACCAGGCTTTGTAGGAAGTGAACCTGAATGGCAAGGAAACTGATTGACTTCCCCAAAGTCATTGGGCACAGTGGGAACTACAGTTAGACAGCAATTGTGGCCATAGTGGGCCATCTTCTTGAAAGAGTTTTCTATACCCCTAAAATTTTACCCACAATTCCCACAAATCAGCTAGCCTAATAATAATTAGCAAAAGTAATTTGCAAATAGTTGAAGGTGGAACAACTAATGTTACCTTTTGAAACCAAGATAATGAGACTGACAAGGTCACATGGTTATGAAGTGACAATATCAGAAAAAAGAAAGCCTAAGATAGTCCCACACCCCAAATATTAAACTCATCCTGAACACCTTTGATAGGAAAATACAAACAAGTATTTAAATTTTTATCTGCTTGGAGTTGCCACCTAATTGTGAGCAATGCTGAAATTCTCAGGAAGAAACCCAAACCTGACATTTAAAATGCATCATAGGTAAGTTTTGTGTCATAAGTGGGAAGAAAACAGCATGGTCTTGCTACACCTAATTAACAGCTATGAGCAAGGGAATATGGAGAGGAAAAATGGAACTGTAAATGTTGAGAGATGTTGAAAATCAGAGCTTTAGGAAATGATTTGTGAGAAATTAATGCTCCTAGGAAAAGAAATGTATCAAGAACTAGATGTTCTAGATGTTTCTAGCTTATTCAAGAATTGAAGGCCGGGCATGGTGGCTCAAGCTCATATTTTCAGCACTTTGGGAGGCCAAGGCAGGAGGACTGCTTGAGCCCTGGAGTTCAAGAGCAGCCTGGGCAACATAGGGAGACTCTGTCTCTACAAAAAATACAAAAAAAAAAAAAAAAGTGCCAGGCTTGGTGGCAGGTGGCTGTAGTCCCAACTACTTACTCAGGAGGCTGAGGTGGGAGGACCACTTGAACCTGGGAGGTCGAGACTGCAGTAAGCCATGATTGTGCCACTGCACTACCAGCCTGGGCAACAGAGTGAGACCCTGTCTCAGAAAGAATTGAAGAAGTGCTCCAACGCTGGGCGCAGTGGCTCACGCCTGTAATCCCAGCACTTTGGGAGGCCGAGGTGGGAGGATCATGAGGTCAGAAGATGGAGACCATCCTGGCTAACATGGTGAAACCCCATCTCTACTAAAAATACAAAAAATTAGCCGGGCGTGGTGGCGGGCGCCTGTAGTCCCAGCTACTTGGGGGGCTGAGGCAGGAGAATGGCGTGAACCCCGGAGGCAGAGCTTGCAGTGAGCCGAGATTGCGCCACTGCACTCCAGTCTGGGCGACAGAGAGAGACTCCGTCTCAAAAAAAAGAAAGAAAAAAGAATCAAAGAAGTGCTCCAAAAAGGGCTAGTGAGTATGATGTTTCTAAGACAACAATGATCTTCAGGTATAGAAGCTGGGGACGTGATCATTGCCAAACATCAAGAGAAGGCAAAGGTTTAAAGGCAGTTGCTTACAAAGCCTTCTTGGGTGCTGCTAACGTTACTGCAAAGATCATGCTCTGATAGTGCCAGCAGTGTGGGAGCTTCTTGAAGCTACCATTTTTGCAGTCTGTCATTAGAGCAATCGGATTTGAAGCCGCTTACCTGTTCTATGACCAAATGATCGAATCTGATTGATTCAGGCACTACCGCCCTCCACCTACAAAAGGGTAAAAAGACTGTTGATGAGGTAAATTAGCCTACAAAGTATCTATTTCTAGTATTCCTACCTCTTTGATTACATTATAACAGCTATCTAGTAGAGGCTCCTTAAATGACAGACGACTAAACATGGCATTTTCAGGAGAGTGTTATCCTGCTGGAAGAGTAGTTCAATAGAGTTTGCTTAAAAATCATTGCAATGTAGCAATGTTATTTGGGATGCATTGAATAAAAAATTATGAGATTCAGGAGCAATATTCTAGATGGAAATTTAAATGGTGCAGCGGGTGTATGTGAAGAGGAAGAAAGAGAAATTAATTTAATTCCACTTGCTGATGTGACTGTAGCACAACTATTTTTAGGTATAATCCAAACAGTGCATATCTTCTCCATTTTGATTAGTAGAAAATTGGCAGGGAGTCAAAAGAATTAGTATTTCTCAGCACATTATGCCAGAAATGTACAAATAAAACGACATTATCTGTGCCAATGTGCTTAATTTACTTCTAAGGTTTTAATTTTTTTCCTTCAAATAAACAAATGAGTCCAGCTTGGTTAAAAACATTTAAAAAAAAGTCTTTCACAACTGGCAGCAAAAGTTATAGAATAATTTTTCTTTAGATCCTTGCTGAGAACCTCTTATAAAAAACTTAAATGTTAATATTACCCTGATACTTTGGGTGCAGAATTTCTGTCTGGCAATTTTATATACTGCCAGAGGAACGGGCACATTCAACGAAATGTGAAATTAACATAAGCTAGGAAAATGTGCTTAACAAGCAAAGATTTCACAATAGCCACTTAGGAGTTATTAATAATTCCAATTCCAAAGAAAGCATAGACTAAGAAACAAATAAATAAATTCTATTTGCAAAGTTTTATATAGGCAAGTTCACCAAAGGATGAAGCCATATGCTATACCAATTACACATTTCTACATCGGAGAGAGAATTTATAAATCCTGGAAAATCTCCGTTGAGTTCTTGTTAGTGTTTAACCTGAATGTAACGTCCAATGTAGCAAATCTATGAATCTTGATCACATTTTCCTGCTTTAAGGTTTATGCTTTTGGTACTTTGATACACACAAGCCCATGGGTAAGGCTACCTTTATACACACTCGATGTCTTCTTCCTATCTCTGCAGTGCACAATCTCACCAGATTAAGCAGGACTGGCTGCTTTCTCCTCCCACTGCCATTGCTACTGGGACTGACAGCCCAGCTCCCCATGTTTCCTATTATAAGTCAATGGCTGCCTTCTTCAAAAGTGACAAAAAGTAGTCTTCATGGGGATTTGGAATCACTGACATGGTCTGTTTCTGAATCCATGTAATTTTCAGTTGGACAGCTTGGGAGATCACACAAAAGTCTTTTCTATTTCCTGCCAATACATAGAAACTGGCCCCAAGATTATAGTGGTTTCCTCTAACTCACTAAAGTGACTAAACCTGCGTACTAAGTAGTTAAATTATACACATTTGTTCTTAAAGCTTAAAGGACTTTCCTGATTTTAAGACCTGGGTGATTTTAAGACCTGAGATTTGAAGGGCCTGCGTATACGTTTTGGGCTGGGAAGATTTCTTTTTATTTAAAAGTGAAGACTTATCTAGACAAAATAAGTAAATAAACAGGAAACCAAGAAAGTGAAGCATTTACCTGGTACTTCAGTGCCTAGTAATTTCAAACAAAGAAGGACAAAACCCCTAAGAAAATGCATCTTACATACTCATGGTCGGGGGTGGATAGAAATTAACCATATTTGGTTCCTAGGGAAATTATAGTGACATTTCATCCTGAGACTGATTTTACGTTCTTCAAAATATGTTTATTTAAGTATTTATCTTTGTATTCTTAAAGAAGCTCTCCTTTTTCTTTCTTTTTTTTTTTTTTTTTTTGCTGGAAAAGGGTTAAACTTCGTAGCAGCTTTTGTTGAGGCTGTTACTGTTCGTGCAACCTTCTGCTGGTCTCTAAAATATCTACGTCATTAACCTTTCTCAGAAGACGGTTGCCTTGTCTTTAGAATATGCCATTGCAAAAAAGAATGTTCAGTCTCAACTTTTCCCTGTTAAACAATACTTTGCTCATTTAAAGTGTAGCATAAGCCAGAAGTTAAGATTCTTTACTTTGGTTTCTTTACTGTATGGTCATGAAATAAAAAGCTTACTTAAAAATATAGTAAGTACTTTAAATGTATTTTGGAGAATGTAAAATTAATCTCAGGACAGAATTGCACTATCCCTTCCTTTAGGAAATAACTTCATGAAAAATACCCCATCCTTTGGGTGCTGTAATTTTGTTAGAAACTTAAATCCTTTCACACTTGCTTTTGCCTATGATCTGTCCACCCAGAACTTCTGGCAAAATGATCTATTTAACTACATAAGAGAAAAAACATTTACTTCAGAAGCCCTTTTATACATTTTTGCTTAACCGTGAAAGCATTTTTCATTCTAAACAGCCTCTGGAGAAATCTGCACACACTGATCATCTGCAGGCTGTGATTTTCTATTGGAAAACAAAAATAAGCTGTGGAAGCCACTTATTGCATTCCAAGTAGGCAACTGATCATTCAATGAGTTAGTCTTTCCTGCATTTCCATGAAAAGTTGCAGCTGAGTTAAATGACCGCATCCCTTTTTTTTTTTTAGGAGATACGCAATCACAAAGGTCACTTCTTAAGTCAAGTGCAGCAGATGGGATCTTGAAAGTGCCTACAAGTAGTCTAGAACACCTTGAATCCGGCTGTGAAAATTTAGGGCAAATCTGTAGCTCTCAGTAGGTAAACACCTTATTTAGGTCTGGAGGCATTTTGCTATGTTATTGAGTCATGGAAACCTATTAAAAGAGCTCTATGGGAAATCCAGTCTATATTTTGAACAAAACAAGCTGTCTTTTTCATTATCACTGACCCTTTACAGACACACAGTACATAATCTTGATTGTGCTTCATTGGTATTTATTGCACATGGACCAATTCCTCACACAGTAGTTAGTTGCACCAGAGTATAAATACTTGGTAAAACACACAAGAGGAAGTAGAATTTACACACAAGTGCTAACTTTCACCAGCAAATCCACGTGGGCACTTGGACATAAAAAAAAATAAAAAATCCTTAAGATAATTATATTTATAATATGGATACAGTTACAGTACCATGATAAAGGAGTATAAAAAGGTATTTTCCCAATAAATCACTAGCTCAATAACATACTAGACAACAGAAGTAGAGTTTGAATTTTATTTAAGATCTGCCCAGCCCCTCTCCCTTTAAAAAATATTTAATTTCTTTTTGTGCAAGTAACATCTTCTGTGGATTTTGTAATTCCTAACACTGTGCAAAAATGGCATTTTGAACCACTCCTTTTTTTTGTTTTTGTTTTTATCCACATGTGCAGTAATCTGAACTGTTTCTCTCTCTCTCTCCCTTTTAATGTCCTGTCTTCAATTGACAGAGTCACATGTCACAGAGAGAGGCTCTGCGCCTGGTCCTTCCAACTAATATTGATACATAAATAAGCTGTTTAATATAAACAAGTCTTTCTATCTGCTGTGCAAATGCACAGTGTGAGGTAGAAATCCCTCAGCCTGACCACCCAAGCGCGCGGGGGACAGCGGGTTTGCCCTACACAAGGAAAGCAAGGTGGTTCTTGTTCCAAGAAGAGCTTAACATTTCTTGAAACGTGATTTTTTAAATTTTGCCTCCATCCTTTCTATTTGCTTTCATAACAGCAAAAATCATTACTTAGAAATTAAAATGAAATTTCTCTGGAAAGCAAAAGGAAATATGTCTTGACAAACTGTCATTCTTCTCTCTCTGGCTGGTAGAGTGTTCCTGTTCCCAGGAAAGGGATGGGAGCCACGTTAATGGATTTTAATCCCCTCCTAATGCTTCTGCCTTCCCCTAACCCACCCATCTTCCACTCCGGTCCTCGCAGAGAGTATCAAAAACCACATGGTGGGGGAAAAAAAAATCTAAAGATGCATCACACGCACACACAAAACAAGGCCGGACTACAAACAGAAAAAAAAAAAAAAAAGAAAGAAAGAAAAGAAAAAAAAACAAGGAACATCAGCAAGCCACTCTCCCATCCCTCCCCAAACTTTCCTTTTTGTGCAACGGTCCGTGGCTTTTCTGTTTGCCTCGGATGATTCAGACGAGGATTGTGGGCTTCGAGTTCACCTGCTTTCGGTCTTGAGTAAACACAGATCTCGTTCCCCTGGGAAGCCGTGCCCGGCGTCCGCGCCCCGCGCCGGGCCCTACACCTTGGATTCCGAGGCGAAGCCGCGGCGGCACGGCTCGTCCAGGCTCGAGTCGCTGTCCGCCGCCGCCCCGCCGTTGCAGCCGGCCCAGGGCTCCAGCAGGCGCGCGGGCGGCGTGGCCCCGACGACATCGTCGTCGTCGTCGTCCGAGGCGGCCCCGGGCGACGGCGGGGGTCCCGGCCGGGCCAGACAGCCCGAGGCGCGCGGCCGGTCTCCGTGGGTCGCGTGGCGCCGGCGGGCAGCCCTGCGAGCGCAGCAGAGCAGTCGCTGGAACGCCTTGCGGAAGTCGGGGCTGCGGCAGTAGATGATGGGGTTGAAGGCCGAGTTGGCGTAGCCCAGCCAGTTGAAGAAGACGAAGAGGCGGTCGGGCACCAGCTCGCGGTGGAAGGCCTTCACCACGTTGGCCAGGAAGAATGGCAACCAGCAGAGCGTGAACACGCCCATGATGATGCCCAGGGTCTTGAGCGCCTTCTGCTCGCGCAGGGCCACGAGGCGCGAGGGCCGCCGCTTACCCGCACGCCCGTTGGCCAGCGGGGCGGTGGCGGCGGCGGCGGCGGGGCGCGGGGGTCCGGGCGGCGGCGCGGGCACGGGGACGGGCGAGGGCGAGGGCGAGGGCGTCCGCGCGGGGCCGCCGAGGAAACGGCGCTCGCAGCTGTCGATCTTCTTCACCTGCTTCTGGGCCTCGCGGAACACCCGCAGGTACACGAAGGCCATGATGCACAGGGGCACGTAGAAGGAGACCACGGACGAGGCGATGGCGTAGGCCCGGTTGGTGACGAAGTCGCAGCACTTGGGGTCGTTGTAGCAGCGGCGCGCCTCGTCGCTCTCCGCCCGCCACCAGTGCATGAGGATGGGCAGGAATGACACCAGGGCCGAGATGGCCCACACGGTGCACACGAGGCCCCGCGCCCGCGCGCGCGTCAGCAGGCTCTGGTAGCGGAAGGGCGAGGTGATGGCGAGGTAGCGGTCCAGGGCAATGACACACAGGGTCTCGATGCTGGCCGTCACGCACAGCACGTCCACCGAGGTCCACAGCTCACAGAAGAAGGAGCCGTACTCCCAGCGGCCCCACACCACGATGGTGGCCCCGAACGGCACCACCAGCAGCCCCATGACCAGGTCGGCGCTGGCCAGGGACATGATGAAGAGGTTGGTGAGCGTCTGCAGCCGCGGCGTCTTGGCGATGGCCACGATCACCAGCACGTTGCCCGCCACGATGAGCAGCACGATGAGCGCCATCAGCAGACCCATGCCCGCTGTCCACTGCTGCGACAGCGGCTCGGGGCCTTCGCTGGCGGGAGGCAGCAACGAGGCGGGCGGCGACGCGGGCACCAGTAGCCGCGCCGCGGTGGCCGCGCCGTCGGGGAGCGGTGCGGCCGACGACAGGTTACCGGGCTCGGAGGCGCCCAGGACGAGCGCCCCCGCGCCCATGCCGAGCTGCGGAGGCCGGGGGCGGGGGGTGTGGCAGGGCTGGGCCGTGGTTGGGGAACACCCCAGAAGCCCGGGCGGCGGGGTGCGCAGAGGGAGGTCGCGGCCGGGTCAGGGCAGCCGCGGCGCGGGGCCGGAGGCATGGGCGCCGGGCGCCTTTCCCGCCGGAGCCGAGCGCTGTCGCTGCCGCCGCCGCCGCCGCCGCCGCTGCTGCTGGAGCCGCTGCCGCTGCTGGAAGAGCCGCCGGGACTTCAGCATGTTTCTGAGCGCGCCGGGCCCGCAGCTCCGGCACCCAGCACCCACCCCACCCCGCTCCCACTCCCCAAGCCAACCCCCGGGGCCTCGCGTCAGGCTCCTGCAGCCAATCCCGGCAAAGGCACGCCCCTGTCTGGTCTGCCCCCCTCCCCACCTCCAACTCCCCGCACCCCCCTCCCTTTGGCAATTGAGCGGCTCCTGAGAGTCCCGAGCTAATCGCGTAGCTAGTGCCTCCCGTGCGCCCGCGGGTTCCTGCAGACGCGCCCCTTCCTGCGCCCGCTGGTTCCAGGTCCCTGTTCCCCCGCGCCCCCTTCCGCGCCTGGCTCACCCCCGGGGCCCCTTCCGCTCCCTCAGCCCCCACTCGCTCCCGCACCCTCTCCTGCGCCCCGTTTGCCTCCCGCACTCGGCTCCCTCCTGCGCCCCCGCTCCCCCCGCATCCCCTCGACCTGCAGTGCCGGTGTTCCCTGCGGAACAGAGCGCTAGCTCCCTTGAGCGCAGAGGGGACCCTGGTGTTCAGGAAGCTCCAGAGCGCCTGGGACAGCTTGTCCGCCAGGCTTGGAGGAGTTTGCCCTGCGAGCTTGGTTGTGATGTGGGGCAGCCTAGCAGGGTGTGTGTAAAACCCTTCCCCCGTCAAGACGGGACCCAGCCAGCCAGCATGCGTCGTGGCAGCTTGGGGGATTGGAGGTGGGTGTTAGTGGTTAGAAGAAACTTCCCAGCAGAGCGGGTTGCTGGAGCCAAGCGCGCATCTGTCAAGAATGCTCTCTGGGCGCTGTTCTTACAAGGATCCTCTGTTGAACCTCAAGAGCAGTAGATGTGGAAAGGAAGCGAAGGTTTGTGCATCTAACAGCTAACGCTGAGAGCCCGTTGGAATCGTACACACTCCTCAGTCCTAGCTAATGAATGTGTGAGCATGATGCAAAAATGTATGCTCATGATATAAAGGGAGAGGCTTAGGGAGACAGAAACGTTGAGATACAGAGTAAACGATACCACCGCGAGGGGGAAAAACGCGTTTAATTACATTTTAGACTTTTCAGTGATAACACCTGTATTTTGTGTTTTATTACTCATGTGATTTTATAATTTGAGCTGGATCAATACGAACAAAAAGGTACTGTCAGTTTATGCTGACGTAATGAACTGCGATTTCAGATTCCTTGGTCTGCGTGCTTGTTTTCTCCTTTGCCCAAGTTCCCAGATTCTCAAAACTCTGAGATTAGTTTTGGAGGGATGAGACAAGAAAACATATAAATACTCCAGAGGATTAAAATCCAAAAGCATTTAAAGTTGTATCTGTGCCTTTTTTTGAGTTGGCAAATGAATCGCTTTGAAATTAGTGAGTTGTTAACCTGGCAAAAAGGATTATATTGGGGGTGGGGGGACAAGAAAGCCATGAATATGCAATATGGCAGGACTGCAAGCCCCTTCTCTAATTTGGCTCCTGTAGTGTCCTCAGCTCAGGCCTGAACTAAAGAAATAAATAAATTTAAAAAATCTCTAATTGAGTCCTTGAGGAGTAAACAGCTTCTAATTGTTTATGTAAGGGTGCATGAAAATGTTATATAATGCTCACAGGTCCTTCTGGCATTGGAATAAGAACAGCGCCTGCAATGAACATCAACATGTTCGTTGATGTTGGTCATCAATATGACCAAGCTCATATCCTTACCTTGCAAGGAGAGACCAACTTCCACAGCTATCCAGGTCAAAAGCAAAAAGTAATGTTTTTCAAGTTTACATAAAATCAAGCAGTTTTAACCACTTTCTCTTACATAAATGCAAACATATGAATTTGCTTTAGGCCCAAACCTCATCATCAGTGTGTTAAAACTGGGGAGTGATTTGTTTATTCGCCCCCTGCCCATGATTTATCAGCTGATTTTCCAACTTGGGGAGGTTGAGGAGGGGTGGCCAGGAAACAAGGGGAGTTAGAAAGAGGGGAGGGAGGAGACTACACCCTAAGTTATCCAAGTCACTGCCCTGAGACTCCTGGCTTCTTTCTTTTTATTTTTTTGAGACAGAGTTTCACTCATGTTGACCAGGCTGGAGTTCAGTGGCGTGATCTTGGCTCACTGCAACCTCTGCCTCCCGGGTTCAAGTGATTCTCCTGCCTCAGCCTGTCAAGTAGCTGGGATTACAGGCGTGTGCCACCACACATAGCTAATTTTGTATTTTTAGTGGAGACGGGGTTTTACCATGTTGGTCAGGCTGGTCTCGAACTCCTGACCTCAGGTGATCCACGCACCTTGGCCTCCCAAAGTGCTGGGATTAGAGGCGTGAGCCACCGTGCCCGGCCTCCTGGCTTCCTTCTGGACCCACAAGGGGCAGTCTCAAAATAGCCAAGGGATTAGAAGAACTTGAAATTGACGCTGCCCGGGAAAGGAGTTCTGAGTGCTGAGCTGCAGGGTGAGGCATAGGGAATGTGGGAAAGAGGCTTTTCCTTGCCATCTTTCTGTCAAGTGGTGTTACTGGAATAGAGTGTGTCAACCTTAAATGCCCCCAAAGAGTGGAAGGCATTGCTTTTCTGTGTGCGATAAGGCCAGAACTTGGTCGTAGAGGTTCAGGGCAGAAGCCAGATTGCCAGTAACTTTGCCGTATCATCATTATATATATAAACACACTGTAACATTGGAATTGTTGGAAAACTTTCCTGAAACTTTTTTTCTCTGCTCATTCAGAGATACATCAAGTTTCTCCGAATTTCTGTATAATACATTAAATTATAAACCCTCAAAACCAGAAGGTTATTAACTAGCAGGAGTACCAATACAGGGATCTCAGGAATTCTGGGGGATTTCCTTCAATTTTACTGACAGAAGAGTTTGGAATAGTTCATGTTCAACTAGAGTTCGTTGTCTAATAAAAATAAAATGTTCTCAGAACTCCTTTAATTCCTACATTTTATGGTTGGTGTTTTTTTTTTTTTAACTTTTATTTTAGCCTAACACTTTTTGTTCTTAGGTAAGGATACAAGATCAAGAAGAAAAGGTTCAACGTATCAACTTTTACAGGTATCGAATATTGTAAGTTGAATAAAACTCCATTTCTTCATTCTTCACTTGCAACTGTTAAAGAGAGTCAGTTCTAAAAACCCATATATTTCACAATGCTTTGGAAAATGACAGAAAGCTCCAACAATGAAGGCTGATCAGCACACTTGAGAGGTCGTGCACTTCGTCCACAGATTTCCTGCCTCGACTTCTTCCTTTCCCATCCCACCACCTTCACCCCACACCGGGACTTGCCATGGGTTCTATTTGATATCCCTGCCTCTGGTCCTCCCTGCTCCATTTAATCTGGCATACCATAGCCAAAGGAGTATTTCCAAAATGCTGCTTTGACCAAGATGCTTTTCTGTTCAGCAACCTTACCTCTTCAATTTAACATTCATAGCTCTCCCCGGTCCAATTCTAAATGGCCTTTCCAGCCCTATTTCATACTAGAACTCTCCTTATCACCATAACTTGCATTTCTGTATTCTTTTTCTTTTTGAGGATCCATACTCCTTCCTTGTGTACATCTATACTTTCTCACTGGGTTCCCTCCACCAAAACCTCCTCCTCCTTCTCAGTGAATTCAGCCTTGGAGATCTGGCTGGACTCTATCTTCTCTACCCACTGCTTCTGAAAATGAGCTCTCCTTCCTCTGACCTATAGTAGTGACTCTGCCAATTTCATTTCAGGTGGCAATTTACAATAGGTTGCCTTTTGATACTTCTTATGTTGTTATCTTATTTAATTTTTATATTTTCCCCTTTTCTTCTCTTATAGATTGTAAGCTCACTGAGAGCCAGAACTGTCTTATACATTTTTATATCTCCCATGTTTACTGATATTTACTTGATATTAATGAACATTTAGCTTTGATTCATAAACATGTGATATTTGATTTATTAAAATATTCTCATTTTTATACACATGAGACATAATTGAGTGTTTTAGGAGTTACAATCTTCACTCTTGCTTATAATTTACAGCAATAATCCATATTCTTACCACCTAGTCAACATTTTCACATAAACATTGCAAAATACTTTACAAAAGCAAGGTAGGCTCATGAGATAAATGTATATCATACCTATTCACAGTAAATAAAGCAAGACATAGGTAAGAGATTTTCCAAAGGAGCCATGCAAATCCACGTCCATAAAAAATACTACCTGGCCAGGCTCAGTGGCTCCTGCCTGTAATCCCAACACTTTGGGAGGCTGAGTCAGGAGGATCACTTGAGCCCAGGAGTTGAGGCTGCAGTGAAATGTGGTTGTACCACTGCACTCCAGCCTGGGTGACAGAGTGAGACCCTAACTCAAAAAAAAAAAAAAAAAAAAAGAAAGAAAAGAAAAAAGTACTACCAATTCTTCATAAATGACCCAGGTGAAGAGTCTTTTTCCTTAGCCATTATTTATGATGCCGTATCTATATATCCAGCCATTTCTGCCCCTGGAGAGTTGCTGATGACTCGAATGTGGTTTCCAGTTGTATATCAAATTAGTTTGCAGAGCAGTGATGAATAGGCATCTAACCCATCCAAGGTTGCAAGCCATGAGCCTGGCAAAGACATTTACATTCTTGAGTTGACTTTACTAGAAAATGAGTTAAAAATAAAAGTGAGTAGCCTAACTGGACAACTGCTGGAAGATACGCCAAGGGATATGTGGGGGGATTTCCTAATAAAACCCCAAGAAGTGTATGAAATCTGTTAGCAAAATGTGCCTTGAGGCTGATAATAGCCCGAAGCTATTTGAAATCAAGCTATAACAAACCAAAGGATTTGTTAGTCAGAACTTAGGTGGCTGTTTCTCAGGAAAGATATATGACCTTTCACACAAAGCAACACAACTGCTGAAACAATCACTCAGTGCTAACTAACCAAAGAACAAGCCTGGCACAGGGATGACCAACTCCAGCCGTCTTGAAAACAAGCACAGAGAACAGTAGCATAATCATAGCAAAGTGTGGACTACTAGGAAAATTCAAAAGCTTTCCTCTCTCCACATCCTCGTCCTCCTCCCACACTTACCTCCTCCTCCTCCCTTTTCTCCTCCTCTTCTTCCTTGTGTTTCTTACAAGTACATTGAACAATGCTAGAGCCAATAATAATATTTTTCAGAATGTGGATGTTTGCAGTGTTCAGACCTGGGAGGTAGAAGGTCCAGGTTTATGTCCCGGCTTTGTTGCTTTTCTGTTTGACCTTTCATATTCACCTTTAAAGTGGACTCACCATTTGCTCCCCTACAGGGTTGTGTGGGAATTAAATGAGATAATGTATGTGAAAGCTTCTTGAAATCACGTACAGCTCCATATATTTATAAAGCAACAAACGCTGTCTTTTCCAATCATCATGACATTGAAAACCGTGAAAGGGGTCAGGATTTGCTTGTGTGAGAAGAATCAGCTCACTTAGATAAGCTTCTGTTTATCTGCTTGACTCCTTTCTTTTTCACTATAGATATTAATAGGGTTTAGAGCCTGGATAACCGTGAACTATTTTAAAATACTTTTAGCAAATTACCTTTACAAAAGTTTTTCCCCTTTTTTCTGTTCTTCCTTAGTATGTACCCTCTTCTTTTTTTAAAAAAAATTATTTGATTCTCTTAAATCAACTCCTTTTCAGTATTTCAGTAGCAGAATAGTCACAGCAGAGAATGTTTTTTTTTTTCTCAAGTTAACTATTTAGTGTCATGACTAGTAACTTAAAGAAGAAAGGACTTAAATACAAGTCTTAATTTTAATACAAGATTTAAGCCAACATAAACCAAAAATTCTGTTCTAATTCAGTTATATAATGAATAAAAATTGATTGCTTATCAAGTGAAATCTTACCTTAAAGTATTGATGGTAATAGGAATATGAGCATTATACATGATAAGCTATTGGCTGAGTTGTCCTTTAGTTTGTCCCAGTCCAGAGCTTGTGATGACAAGCTGGGATAATTATTGAAAACTCTAGGTTTTATTTTAACAGTAACACAGAACTTTACTGTGTTTCGGACAAAATAATTGTGTTGTAAGAAACTAAGAAGTTAATAGCAACAAGAACCCCAAAACCCTTGTAAGTTTCTGAAGAGTAGGAATGATACCTTTAAACATTTTTGCCTCCTTTTATTCTGGCCTTATAGTAGATACAATAGTTACTAAATTCCTGAGTAATAGAAGAACCACTTAAAAGCTTATTTCCAGTGGATTTTCCACAATAAAATAAGACATTGTATTTTCCATTTGGCCATGGAGATGGCATCTAGGCCATCCAACTGAATGGAATTGCCAAAAGGGATCAGTGGAAGACACTGGTCTGCTTTGCCAGATCAAATCATTTACATTTCTTTCTTTTCACTCTTTTCATTCACTACTTTGAGTAAACCAAACAGGTATCTTCTTTCATATGTTTTTCCACTTCTTTGAATTGTATAGATATTTTTGTAGTTAACTTACTCATTATTTATGTACTGTAAAAATGCCCACCGGCTGGGTGCGGTGGCTCACGCCTGTAATCCCAGCACTTTGGGAGGCCGAGGCGGGTGGATCACGAGGTGAGGAGATTGAGACCATCCTGGCTAACATGGTGAAACCCCGTCTCTACTGAAAATAAAAAAAAAAAAAAAAAATTAGCCGGGTGTGGTGGCGGGCACCTGTAGTCCCAGCTGCTCCAGAGGCTGAGGCAGGAGAATGGCGTGAACCCAGGAGGTGGAGCTTGCAGTGAGCTGAGATCCCGCCACTGCACTCCAGTCTACGCAACAGAGCGAGACTCCATCTCAAAAAAAAAAAAAAAAAAATGCCCACCTAGACCCACTCAATAAGTGGAGGTATGCCAAATCCTTTGCCTCAGAAAGGAAGATGCTAGTGAGACAGTATTGCTGCTGCTTTGGTTTTGGTAACCACTGTGGTCAGGCTTCTTGCTTTAAAAATAAATATCAAGGCCAGGTGCGGTGGCTCACGCCTGTAATCCCACCACTTTGGGAGGCTGAGGTGGGCGGATCATGAGGTCAGGAGATCGAGACCATCCTGGCTAACACGGTGAAACCCCATCTCTACTAAAAATACAAATAATTAGCCGGGTGTGGTGGCGGGCGCCTGTAGTCCCAGCTACTGGGGAGGCTGAGGCAAGAGAACGGAGTGAACCCGGGAGGCGGAGCTTGCAGTGAGCCGAGACCACGCCACCGGGCATGGCCAGGGCAACAGAGGGAGACTCCATCTCAAAAAAATAAAAGATAAAAATAAATAAATAAAATATCAAACCACTGACATGACATTTATTTTCCAAAGTGTCTCAGTTTTGTCGCTCCTTGAGTAAGACCTGTTGGAGACCTTTATCCTATGATAGCTTTTTACTTCCAGGGAATTATCTCCTAATTAGATATTAAGGGGGCAATAACCTTCTTTGTAAACTTCTCCTAAATATAAATTGCTTTCATACTAGTGGAGTAATATTGTCCTTTTCTCCTTATTTTAAGATGGAGAAACTGAAGCATAAGGACAGAGACGTGTGAGAGTTCACGGAAAGTGAAAGAGTTCTTCACTTTCTTGCCTCCTTAGCTAGTCTTTAATTGCTAGAACTTCTGCATCCTTAACAGATATGGGCCCACCTGTTACTACTTTCAGCATAATTTAATTGCATGATATATTTGGGACTTGGAGCTAGTCATGGAGTACTTTTTAAAATAAACAACTTTGAACAAATGAAGCAATTCTATCATGCAATGTTTATTTGTATTTTTCAATTGGCTTAAATATAAAAGATCTGACATGACAATCATATTTATCTACACAAATGAAATTCTCATTGTTGATACATTTTAGTGTGAATGTCTAAAAGTGCCACATGAATACTAGCTCTGAAGACGAAGGAATCCCAAAGAAAAGCCAAGCAATTAAGTCATTTAGTTCTTTGTTTTGTTTTCATCTGTAACTGGAAAAAGACTTCACAGAAGACTCTTACTGAGAATCACAGGCTCAAAAGTTGTGACAACCTTGGGGGACTTTATTTAAGAGCCGAAACAGAGCTGTTGGGAAGTTCAGAACAGAAAATTAAAAAGCAAAATCTACCTACTTTGTCATTTCCACATCCTAATAAGTATCATTCCAAACCAGGTAGTTAAGTAATATGCACACTGAGCTTTGAGATTCTCTGAAAAGCCTAATAAGCCTTGAAAATGAGCTAAAATGGTATTGGCATAGTCCTGAACATTTTTTTTACTGATTCTGAAAACCTCTAAAGTGATTATTGTATTATGACTTGCCACCGTTCCCACCCACTGCCTACCTTTCCTTCTCTCCTACTGCCAACCACTCTGCAGCAAGCATTTTTGATGTTTTCCCCCTTACTAATTAATGGAGATTATATACCCTTTCATGGCTCTAGCTTAAGGAGAATGATCTTGGTTTAAAAAATGCCCACACATATATTCTCTACATATTGTAGAGTTTTATTAAGTACTCATCTGAGAAACAACTTAGCATAAAAGTTTATTAAGCAAGTTCAAAACTCATAATTAACCTTGCAAAAAAAGTCATCAGTAAAGTACTCAGTCTTGGTGGAAGAGTTAAAAAACATCCCCGGCCTACACATTTTTGCTTTTGGTTTTCCTTTTTTCTTTTTTTTTGAGACAATCTCACTCTGTCACCCAGGCTGGAGTGGAGTGATGCAATCTCGGGTCACTGCAACCTCCACCTCCTGGGTTCAAGCGATTCTCATGCCTCAGCCTCCTGAGTAGCTGGGATACGGGCAGGCACCATCACGGCTGGCTAATTTTTGTATGTTTGGTAGAGACAGGGTTTCACCGTGTTGGCCAAGCTGGTCTCCAACTCCTGACCTCAAGAGATCTGGCTGCCCCAGCCTTCCAAAGTGCTGGGATTACAGGACTGAGTCATTGTGTCTGGCTTGGAGGTTTTTCATTACATAATTTCAAATTATGATACTTTAGCAAGATCATACTAATTTTAGTAATTAGTGTTAAAATTTACCTCTCTTCATATACCATAATGATTAAGAACACAGGCTCTGGAGTCAAACTGCCTGGGTTAATATCCAGGTGATGCCAATTAGTAACTGAATGACTCAGACAAGTTACTCAAACACATTAGGCCTCCATGTTGTTATCTGTTAAATGGGAACAGTAAAAATCATATGTACCTCTGAGGCATTTGGGAGACTTAATAAGGCATATAAGGCATTTGGCATAGTGCTTGGCTCATCGTAAGCACAGTACTTACTAAACATTAGCTTTTATCTTACCATTGTTTTTTAAACAACAGCAACAACAACAAGATTATAGCATAAAGCCAAAAAGTGTTCTGTACCAAACTAAGCATGGCAAAAGAGGCAGCTTCCAATCAGTGCAAATAGAATAATTGAATAAATTCGTTATCTTTAAAAGTGAGAGGATGTAGTAAAGAATCTAATTTGGTAAGTACACTTTTGATTTCAACAGCAAGTTTATCCCTTTGTAGTCATTTAATCTGATTATCATTCCGTTTGGGGAATTAGAATTTCCCAAACTAATTTGGTATCATGGAAGGACCATTCCAGATGGAACTCCAGAGAGTTCCATCCTATGGTATAGCCATATTCCAAATATGTGAAATAACAACCACCACAGAACAAAGCACCACTGGGCTCCTAATAGAGGTGCATATTTCCCGGGCTATAATTGATCCCAGCTGCTGCTTTTTATGGCATAAATTTATAAGCCGAAGGAGGCCAGAAGAGTTTCTTGTGACCTGCTTTGTGTCAATGTAGCACAACACTTGAGATATCCTTAATATAAAGGATCTGACATCCTCACCCCCTGAGAACAGGGAGTAAAGAAGTAGACAACAAAAGAAGTTTTTCAAGTTCACGTGGTTTAACCTTTAGGAGTGTCTTTCAGCCTCTCACTTGGGACTACTAATTTTATTTGAGAACAGTTTTAATGTCTTGTTTGTCCGGTTTCTGTTCTTTCACAACAGATTAGGACAAGCAAGGAAATGAGGATGATGCAGAAGGCAGAGGGGGCTGTCTGGGAACTTCATGTTAGAGGAGAAAACAGGGAAACCAGTGATGCCACTTACTGCAGAAACAAAGGGTCTTCTGTCTCTCTGCAGTCACTGATAATCCTGCATCAATAGGAAAGGTTTAGATTGGGTTCAACTGCCTTTGGATTGAGAATGTGGAGGATATGTTTTAGAAACATTTTTGTTAAAAAAGAGTAGAACGAAAATTTTGGAACTGCTTATTTGTCAGAACACTTGAGTTATCTAGAAAGTGATTTTATATGGACTTTTTCATTCTGCAATGGTGCCGGATCAGTAAGGTGTGAGTTCATTTGCTAGAAGTCCATCCTCAAGTTGTAGGCAGAATTGTTTCCTTCTGAGGGCTGTGAGGGAAGGATCTGTTCCATTCCTCTCTCCTTGGCTTGTACATGGCTGTCTTTTCCCCACGCTTGTCTGTGTGCCTGTCCAAATTTCTTCTTTGGATAAGGACATCAGTCATATTGGGTCATGGCCCATGCTAATGACCTCATTTTAACTTGATTACCTCTGTAAAGACCTAATCTCCAAATGAGGTCACATTTTGAAATACTAGGGGTTAGGACTCCAACATACCCTTTTTTTGCGGGGGCGGGGGTTAGGGATGCATTTTAACCTATAACAAAGTGTTACTATATGTAAGAAAGCTGCCTCTTTCTGCGCAATCTTGAGTCTTCTGTATCTCATGCCTGCCATGTTTGTTATAAGACTTCCAGCACAGAGAGCAAACAGAATGACTTCTTGTCTCTCACACTAAAGGTGGCTCCCCAAATAAATGGTATCCAGGCCCTGGTGGAAACAGTCCACTTTGTTACTGGATTTAAGTCTGTTACAAAGTCACGACTACCTCAAGCTGATTGTTGGCAGATCAAGTTCCCATATGTTCTGGGTAGATCTTAGCAACAAGGAGGGCAGGGGAAGTGTAAGGCATATTCCTACTAGGTATGTATTTAAGACAGTGGTGAATGTACTGTTCTGTTACAGCTTTCATTACAAATCAGGAAACTCAATTGTGTTTTCTTACAAATGGAATAGAAAAATCCAGATTTGCCTTAATAATTTGGATTTGAGGAGAAAAATAAGCCAATCCAATTGGTTGAGTGTGTAGACCACTTTTCAGCAGGATATTTTGATATCGTGTAGTCACACTCAGAATCTGTTTCTACAGCTGCAACATGCCTGTTGTTTTGCCCAAGCTGGAATCAGTGTAAAAGACAGCAGATAACTGGGTAGGAGAGATACAACAAACCTTTATAACAACAGAACAAAGCTGGTCTTTGAGGCAAGATAAAACCAGGTCCTCATATAGAATCCACTGAAAAACAGGATTTTTGGGACCTTGAAGTAGTGATTTTGATTGGAATAGTGCTTCAGATCCTAAAATACTGGCTATCAGAGGTTTGACTAAGAAATAGCTCTGTTCAGAATACTGATTTTGATCGATTATGGAATGTGAAGGTTGTGGACATCCAAATTTTATACTAAATTGTATACTAATTATACATTTGTCTATTGTCCTAATTGTCCTAAATTGTATACTAATTATACTTTACGATACTGATGACAGAGCTAACAATATTTTATGGACATCCGAATTTTATGTGTCCTAAATTGTATACTAATTATCGTTTATGATACTGAGAACAGAGCTAATAATATTTTAACTTGTGCATGGGCTGTGGACCAAATGCACCTGTTTTGTGCCAGTAAACCAAACCCAAAGATCTTTCCCTGGTTAAGGTTCAAGAACTCACACTGATGCCTTATCTTGCCTTTTAATATTAATACGGTTCAAGTCTTCCCTGGGTACCTCTGCCGTAGGAGCTGAATTTGGAATCAGAAGTCCAGGCTTAACACATAGGAAAAATCCAAGAATCACTGTAACATAGTATGTCATTCTCTGTGATGCCAACACCTCCTTACAGATATATCTGCTATCTTCGTGTTATATAAACAGCATAGATTTAGATGTGCTGTATGTGAGTCTCTATTTTAAAAATGCCATATCTAAGTTTTTTTAATGGCTAGGCTAGTTCAGTTGAACAATCTTATATAAGACGGCACTTAAAAGCTGAAATCTGTGGGTCTGTACTCAGTATTATTTAGTCATCTGTTTGTGCAACTATATTTTTAACTTAGTGTATGATGAGCAAATAGTTTTTCTGAACTCCCAAGCTGTGTTTCCATACTTCAGTTTGCTTTATTTTCCTCTCAATTTTCTTTAGAATACATTACAGAGAATTTGCTCTGGAAACTTCATAATGATTTGATGAAGGTAGGTAGCATTCACCAGAAAGCAACAAACCAAATGACCAAAATTAAAAACTTGAATGGACTCATAGGACAATATGTGTTCTTTCCTACACCATTTAATGGAGACATAGATCAATGTCACATTCTCTTTTACAACCAATGACTAAGCACCAGACCCTGTGCGAAGGGCGTTGTTCACAATATCTCATGTAATTCTTGTAATAGTCTTGTCAGATATTATTTTTACTTTCTAAAGGAGGAAATTGAGGCTTACAGAAGTTGAGCGATTTGTCCAATGTGTCACAACCTAGCAAGTGGCGGAGCAGGACTCCCAGCCCAGGTCTGTGTGATTCCAAAGTCAGAGCTTGTCATCGAAAAGAAGACCTCATTTTATTTCCTCCTTATTTGAAACAGCTTACTTATTTGAAACTAAGATCCCAATTCAACTGATATTAAAAATCTTCAGTGAATCCTGTCCCATGGCACCACATGAATTTTTGTCTATGCCTATCTTTTGCAAAAACTTCATTTATAAGGATGTTGTCCATGAACACTTAAAGGCTGGCTCTTCAAGAGTTACCAGATTCTGTCTCTTTGGCATCTCCTTACTTCTACTGTTGCCATGTCAAGGAGTCTGCTTCTCAGCTTCTTGCAAAATCACCTGTTATGTCCTTTTAGTGCCTTCAAGATTTTTTGTTCCAAATTTTTGTGACCAAGAGATTTTGTTTGTTTATTTGTTTTTGTTTTTTTTTGAGATGGGGTCTCCCTCTGGTGCTCAGGCTGGAGTGCAGTGGTGCGACCTTGGCTCATTGCAGCCTCACCCACAATTCTCCCATCTTAGCCTCCTGAGTAGCTGGAACTACAGTCACACAGCACCATGCCTAACTAATTTTTGTATTATTATTATTATTATTATTATTTTGTAGAGACAGGGTGTTGCTATGTCACGCAGGCTGGTCTCAAACTCCTGGCATCAAGTGATCCTCCAGCCTCAGCCTCCTGAGTTGCTAGGGTTACAGGAGTGACCCACCGTGCTCAGCTCAGAAAATGATCATTCACTGGACGACACACCTCCAGGAACAGCATAGTTGGGAGCTGTGCTCATTCCCCTTGGGCTCTTTCTCACCCCTCTGCTGCCCAGGAAGCAAACCTAGCTTCTCACCTTTTCAGGTTTTGAAGCATGAGTCGGGTAAGAAACTCTCTGTCCCCTCAACATCGTAAGACACAGGCCAGGCTCACCAAAGATTCTCTTCAAGCCCCCTGCTTGGTTTGGGGGTGGCTGGGAGGAGCCATGGCATCCCTGCAACTCTACTCTGCGGGAACTCCAGGATGAATACCCAAGCCTCTTTTAAGACTCTAAGGGTGAGGCTATAGGGTCCTTGGGCAGGGTTTTTTTTGGGGGGGGGTCGCCCTCTGCTGTGTCTGCATGGATGGTCTAGCACCTCTCTTTAGAATGTGTGGGCACCTAACACTCCATTTCTCAGCTTTGGGGTCTCAGCTCAGACTGAGACGTCAGAAAGTCTTATTTTAACATCCTGTTCCATATAGGTTTGGTAGTTGAGCACACAGTTGTAATTAGAATTGCGGTGGAGGAAGAGGTGGGAGGGGAAGGATGCTGAAGAGTGTGTAGAGAAGAAAGACAGTCAAAGACAGGGGACACCAGGCTTAAAAGGTACAAAGGAGAAGAGCAACCCACACGCCCAAAAGAAAAAAAACTCCAAAATGTGGAGATGAATACTGGGAGGTGAGAGAACACCTAGGAGAGAGTGCTCTTACGGAAACAAAGAGTAGAGTTTCAAGAAGCACATGCCAGGGGACAGAGAACCAACTCCCTGATATTTAAAGTGTTCCTAGAAATCAAGAATAAATAGATGAACAGCTCAACAGAAAATGGGCAAAGTCCATGAACAGATAGTTGACAGCCAAAGAAAGATAAACGGCCCTTCAACATTTGAAAATATGCTCAGCCTCACTCTCAATAAAGAACTGCAAGAGAAAACAACACTGAGATCCATTTCTCACTTTGGAGATTGGCAAGCATTTTGAGGACACTCTGTATTGGCAAGATTGTTGGGAACTGAGCCTGTTCATGCATTGCTGGTCAAGAGTGTGAAATGGTCCCCTCCTGTGTAGGTGAACATGACTGTATCTACCGGAACCACACAAAATTCACTCTGACACAGAGAGTCACTCTACTCTCCTTGAAACTGTTTCTCACTTGAGTTCTGGGGCAGCAACTTTCCTGGTTTTCTTCCTATTTGATGAATTCGTTCTTTTGAATCTTCTTGCTGGCCTCTAAACATTGGACTGCACAAATCCTCAATCTGGGATCCTTTTCTTCATCCACCTCATCCAATCCCATTGCTAATTTTTTTAATGCAGTAAATTACAAATAACACAAAACTCACCGTTTTCAAGTGAATAAGCACATCCGTAGAGATAGAAAGTAGATTAGTCATTGCAAGGGGCTGGGGGAAGGAAGAAATGAGGAATGAATGCTCAATGGGTATAGGGTTTCCTTTGGGGGTGGTGAGAATGTTCTGGAAAGTGGTGATGGTTGCATGACCCTGTGGATGTCCTAAACACCACTGATTGTATACTTAATGATGGTTTAAATGGTAAATTTGATATTATCTGTTGATGTTTTACCAACAGCAAGTCTGTCTGTGGATTTTCTTATTCTGGATGTTTCGTGTAAATGGAATGATTGATTTAGCATAATGTTTTCAAGGTTCATGAAGATTGTAGCATGTATCAGTACACCATTCCTTTTCATGGTTGAATAGTAGTGAATTACACACACACACACACACACACCACATTTTGTGTATCCGTTCATCAGTCGATGGACATTTGAGTTGCTTCCACCATTTGACTATTGCGGAAAGGTTCTTTTTTGGCGTGAGGCCTCGATCTACCCAGGTGAGGTAGGCCTGGGACTCCATCCTGGAGCCTCCCAGGTAGCACTGAAGCACTCAGGCATAGGCTGGGGCTTCCCCTGGTGAGCAGGCTGGCTTTCACTGGACAGTCCTAGAACAGTTGGGATGGGCCAGTTGCATAAACTCTCCTCGAAAAGTACAAAAAGAGCAGCTCAAAGCACCTAAAGGAATCCTGACCTGACTCAGGTGGTGTCTTATCAGTGGCAGGCCATGCTGGGTACCTGAAGGCCGGTGAAAGTGCCTTCCACCAATGAGCACTGCTGAGCCACCTACTCCATGTGGATGTCTCTGGGTTGGAAAGTGGTCTTTTATCCACAAAGCAAGTCAGATCCTTTTTCTGGATCCGGATTTTTTAAATCCATGACATCACCATTCTATTGTGTCAAAGGCACACTTTCTGCAGCTATACCATTGCAATCCTCAGTTTGCCCCCCTCAATCCCCACTTTGTTTGAGGGGCACGGGGTTTTGGAGTGCCCACTTCTCCCATCTGCTAGCTGCATGACCTTGGGCAAGTTACTGCACACCTTAAATCCTCCACCTCTGCATCTGAAGGTTGATCAGACCCCTTGCAACCTCACAGGGTTGTTGTGAGCATGAAATGAGCCATGCTCAGAACACTCAGACATCCATGACTGCCCACTGCCCTCCTAATTAGATATGGCATTCAGACCCCCACCTCATGTTTCTCCATAGCTCCACGGGGTCCTCCACAGGTTCTGCCACCCCTAGCAGGCCAGGTCCTGCGTTTTTGCTCGACTTTTCCACTGCTTATGGGAAATCTTTTTTCCTCGGGCTTTTCTTTTTTCCTGCATATATTTTTTAAAAACAAGAAACATGTATTAATTTTAAAATTAGGGGGAAATAAAACCTCATCATTCATGTTGTTTTGAACACCCACCCTCACTTCAAAAGCCATGTCTCCATGAACTCTTTCTCGGTCACTTCATCACCTGGAGTTGCTCATGCCTTTGAATGATCACTGGATTTTTAAAACCTCTTCCGGAGCTTGCAGCATTAGGCTTTCAGGTACTCGAAAGCAAATATATTTGGGGATTGACTACAAATACACAACCAATTGTTATAGAAATCAGAACTCTAAGCTCTCCAAGGGCAGAGCCTGATTTTTTTACCCATTTGAGCATTTCCACTTTGATGTCTGATAACTGTCAGACTAGACTGCCATACCCTTAGTTTAAATAAATATTTGCTTAATGGAATTGTTATCCAATGCATGTAAGAACAATCAAGACTTACATGCCTTGTCTCTTATGAATAGAATGAAAATAACCCTGTAATTCATTAGATTAACTGATAAAAGGTTTTGTTCTTTTGCCTAGAGAGAGGCCTCTAAAGGGATCATTTAGCAGGTTTTCTTTGCCAAATCCAGAGGTTTAATACTATTTGAGTGGTTGAATAACAGCAGTAGTTCTAACGATATTATCAGTTCATATCTATCTTTTGCCTTTTCACTCATGAAAAATATTTGAAGTGCTTTTACAAGGGGCAGATCCTGCAAGAGGATGTGGTGCCGCCCCGAATTCCCGGCCTGGAAGAACAGTACAGTAATTGTGAAAGAATGTTCATCCCAGCGTGGGCTCTTCTCCACGAAGATTACAACCATTCACACTGCTGTGGGGGATTTCCCTTTACCTGCCTCTTACCTTATTTTATGGGAACAGTTTAATTAAAAGGAAGTGAACTCCATCTTTCAAATTTTCAGTTCCTCTAGGAGGTTCATACAGGAGAGCTAAGCATTGTTGTTCACTGTTATTGACAAGAACGGAAGGCTGAATGAGACACAGTACCCACTATTTACTTGATCATGTGCTTATGTTTTCTGTTTTTCTAGATGTGAGTCAACAATTCTTGTTGCATGTTTACTGATTGTGATACCATAGAACTGCCTTCTGTAAGCACCTTCCTGTTGTGCTGAAGTCTGTACAAATTAGGTTAGTCCCTGTGCAAAAGAAACTTGTAATTTAAAGCAGTATGAGGGCCAGTGTTTCCCAACTGGGGGCATTTTTGTCTCCCTGGCAGACATTTGGCCATGTCTGGGGACATTTTTGGTTGTTGAAACTGGAGAGGGGGCTGCTACTAGCATCTAGTTAGTAGAGGCCAGGGATACTGCCCCATGTCCTAGCATGCATAGGATGCCCCACAAAGAATTATCTGGCCCAAAATGTCAATAGTGCTGAGGTTGAGAAACCCTGATATAGACATATGGACTTAAATACACAAATATTTTTTTAAAATAGTGATGGATTAAGAAATGTTTATGTGCGGCTGGGCATGGTGGCTCATGCCTGTAATACCAGCACTTTGAGAGGCAGAGGCGGGTAGATCATGAGGTCGGGAATTTGAGACCAGCCTGGCCAACGTGGTGAAACCCCTTCTCTACTAACAAATACAGAAATAAATTTAGCTGGACGTAGTTGCATGTGCCTGTAATCCCAGCTACTCAGGAGGCTGTGGCAGGAGAATTGCTTGAACCCGGGAGGCAGAGGTTGCAGTGAGCTGAGATCATGCCACTGCACTGCAGCCTGGGCGACAGAGCAAGACTCTGTCTCAAAAAAAAAAAAAAAAAAAAGGAATGTACATGTGCTGCACAGAATGTCTTAGTCAAGAAATCGGAGGAACAGAGGACAGTTGGATGGCGCCAGGTGGCAGAGTTAATTATCTTTTTTCCAGTATTTGAGCAGATTTTGTGAGAGGGATAAAGACAGTAAAGGAGATCGCTTGGGATCCAAAAGACCCGCAGGAGAACCTCTGGTGAATCAACATCATTCTGATTTTTAACATCAGAGTCTACATTGGATAAAAATGCCAATCATCCAGGAAAAGATCACTACGAGCAAGGATTTTAAATTGGAAGACGTGGACTTTATTCTGTGATTACGAAATTGCTCACAAAGGCCAGAAACAACTTAAAGTTCAGAATCATATTAATTCGAAGACCAAAAAAGAGGAAGCATTCAGCCAGCTCAAAGAAATTATTGCATCATTTCCTTGTGTGCGGTTCAGGTTAAAAATAACCTCTAATCCTTGTCAAGAGTAAACCGTCTTGTCAAAGAGAATTAGGAAATTACCTCAGGGCGGGGGTTATAGGGTGGGGTAGAAAAGGAGCAATTCATCAGGAAGAAATTACTTGCTGCATTTTGAGATGAAAATTTCTGAATGACTGAAGAAAATGTGGGGCTAAGGGAATAGGGACTCCAATGGGAGATAGGAGGAACGTGCATGGGGCATGTGTGTGTGTTGTGGGGGTAGGTGAAGAGGGAGGCACCGGAGTGTCCCTGCCATGGAGGTGGCTGCCCTGGATGGCTTGAACTGCTGGGCCATGGGGTGTTCTTCTCTTCTCCGTCCTGGGCAGCCTGCTTTGGCCCTGGGCGCTCACAGAGATAGAGTGTAAACCACAAGCTCTGTGCCTATTGGGCCATGAAGTGAAATTCAATAAAGGCTGACCTTCGGCTGAGCCCCAAAGCCGTCTTAGCACCTCGACATCACCACAACACCCCGGAGACAAGAACAGACGTGTTCTTTAGAGGGTCATGGCTGCACTAGCTGTAAAGAAGTGGAGAGGGAGAACACATGCCAAACAAAGGCAGCTTCGTGACCTTCAGATTCCTGCTGCCAGCTTCCTATTTGCCACTGGGTTGCAAACTCCATAAAGCAAAAACCAAGCACAGGGGCTGTATGAGTGCCCTGTGTTCTCATTATGGATGCTCCACTATTGGCAAACATGACCTTCAAGTGTGGTGATGTCCTATTCCCCTATCCCTCCAGCCTTGTGCAGTACTATTTTGTGGTTTCCTTGTAATTTGAGATAAAGCATGTTGCTCTGGAAGCAATCAACAAGACTCATGCCAGAGTTCGTGTGAATATGCATGGTGTGGAAATCGGCACTGAAAGATTAAGGATTTTTTTTTTTTTTTTTTTGAGGAGCTACATTGTACTGAAGTTGAAGAAAATCTACACATTTGGTCTTTCTTTCTTTCTTTCCTTCTTCTTTCTTTCTTTCTTTCTTTCTTCTTTCTTTCTTTCTTTCTTTCTTTCTTTCTTTCTTTCTTTCTTTCTTTTTCTTTTTTTCCTTCCTTCCTTCCTTCCTTCCTTTTTCTTTCTCTCTTTCTTTCTTTTTTTTTTTGTGTGTGAGATAGAGTCTCGCACTGTCACCCAGGCTGGAGTGCAGTGGCACACGATCTCTGCTCACTACAAGCTCTGCATCCCAGGTTCACACCATTCTCCTGCCTCAGCCTCCAGAGTAGCTGGGACTACAGCTACTCTTTTCCTTTCTTTCTCTTTCTTTCTTTCTTTCTTTCTTTCTTTCTTTCTTTCTTTCTTTCTTTCTTTCTTTCTTTCTTCTTTCTTTCTTCTTTCTTTCTTTCTTTCTTTCTTTCTTCTTTTTTTCTTCTTTCTTTCTCTTTCTCTCTCTTTTCTTTCTTTCTTTCTCTCCTTCCTTCCTTCTCTTTCTCTCTCTCTCTTTGTCTCTTTCTTTCTCAAAACCACAATCACTCTGAGCATGGCTTTTAGTTCACGAACAGTGCCACGATGTCCTGTGTAATAAGCAAAATAAATAAGTAAGAGAAACGTGTTTTTCTGAGAACAATATAACTCATGTGGTGAAATAGAAGGAACAGAGGCTGGATCTGGGTATAAGTCCTAACTTGCCACTTGCTAATTATACGTCTTCTGATATTTGGTTATTTCATCAGCAGAATGGAAAAGACATTTCTTCCTTCCTAGGACTATAATGTGGAATGAATGAGCCAATGTATGCAGGACTCTTGCAAAGTGCCTGGCATTTGATACTTAATAAATAGTATTTATTATCATAAAAATTTGTGTTATAAGTGCTATATCTCTAAGAGACATCTTTCCATCAGTGATTGCATATCACATTATATAATGTGCCAAAAAACCATACAGCTACCAGTAGTCAGCTCGATAAAAGCCAACATTTATCATCCACATTGTCACCAAAAAATTTATGTGAGGCACTCACCATGTAGAATTACAACTTGCTCACTTGTTTGCGAGTTCTGTAAGCAGTGGGAAATTAAAAGTATGTGTGTGTATGTCAGTGTAAATCTGTTAGAAAAATGCACCATAAAGAATGACATCATTTGGTTTGAAGGCTAAGAAGTTTTGGTCAGCAGACGCATGCGGTAGCTCAAGGGAGATACTGGGACTCTAGCCAATAACTTCTGACCTACAGACAGAGAAGAAACTCTGGGAACTGAAAGGTCTCTTATCACATTTTAATTCAAAAAATAAAATCTTACACTCCAGAGCCAGAATCTATAAATGGAATAAGATATCAGGATGAGTGGTGTTCAGTGACAAATAGTGCATTTGGCAAAGAGCATTCCACATGTGGCATCAGAGAAGAAAGGAACTCTTTCCCCAGGTATTTCTCCAAGCTTACCATCGAAACAGATGGATGGCAGGAAGTTAATGCTGTGCATTGATAGGACAATCTCAATGCCAGGGAACTTTGACATACAGGAGCTTAAAAATGGGGAGATCTATTGACTGATTGGTCCATCCATCCATCCATCCATCCACCCACCCATCCATTCATTTCTATTCATCCATTCAACCAACATTAATTGAATGCACACTCTTTGCCAGGCCTTGGCCGAGAGGCCAAAGCTACAAAGAAGAAAAGGCTCAATTCTATTTCTCAAGGATCTTACAGATCCTTGCCTATCCAGATAGGCAGACACAGTCAAAAAAAGATAGGCTCAAAATTTCGTGAGTTACACATGGGCTGGGTATACAGAAGATTTTAGTAAATACTATGTGAAAACAATAACAATAAAACACAGATCTGTGGCAAGAGATGCCATTT
Source organism: Symphalangus syndactylus (assembly GCF_028878055.3). Taxonomy (NCBI): domain Eukaryota; kingdom Metazoa; phylum Chordata; class Mammalia; order Primates; family Hylobatidae; genus Symphalangus; species Symphalangus syndactylus. Next base: position 24,457,771 of record NC_072424.2, read on the forward strand.
CCAACTCTCTCTTGATTTTATTTGAGGGTAAAGGACTTTTAGCAGCTTGGGGGGAAAAAGCTGCACCAAGTAGGTGGCTCTTGTCTCTTTTTCCAGCCTATGTTCATCATCTCCGGAGAAAACGACTCCTGTGGCTTGAAGCCTTTAATGGAGCCAGTTTTCCCCCACAGGTTGTCTTCACTTCCAGGGAGGGAGGGTTATTTACTGCGTGCTTCATCACTGACGATCTGCATGGAGAGAACACAGGAATCACATTCACTTTGAGCTGCTGAGTGGCCTGGACGGGAGCCATCTGTGTGCACTCTTCCTTTATCTCGTATGTGTGTCGGGGGTGGCCAGGAGTGCATTTTAGAAAGAAATACTTGGAAAAGTTAATGAAACAGCACAAAATGTAATTCCCAGTTCAATATCGAGTTGCCATTTGTTGTTCATTTGAGTCTGTATTTTGTGCGTTTTGCCAAGGACTCACGTATGCTTTGCTTTTTTTGAATTAGGATTATAAATCACGTGGAAACTCTGGTGACATTTAAAAAAAAATCGAACGCAGCACCTGTCTGTTTTAAACATTAGCAATGCTGAAATTGGTTTTCATATAACTGAGCTATAATAACTTTCACCTACTTGGAACTGGTTTCTAATTTTGACATGAACTGATGAGAGCCAAAATATTGTTAAGCTTCCCTCTGCCTTCCAGACCCAGTTTGGATTTGAGGGATTCTGGAGATTTGTGATTTGAAAGTAATCATTGTAAAACACATCATCATTAATCAAATTACTGAGACCACAGTGTACAGGGTGTTCCATTCCCAGCTTTCGGGAATCATCCCATCAATTCTAATCTGGCCATTGTCACTAGGGTAGACAAAGAATCAATCAAATCAACAAGTATTTATCCAGAGCTTAGTACGCACTTAGCACAGTTCCAGGGTACTGTTTGGAAAGGGGGTAGGAGAGGGTAGAAGATGTGTAAGACACGTTCCTTCGTTATCTGAACAAGCAAGGAGGAAAATGGCAATTGTTTCTTCAAAGTGCTGCCTGCCTTGATCATTAGCTTTGAATAGCTGTATGATTTCAAGTTGCAAGGTTGGAAATGGAACTGCTTTGTACTTTCAAAGTGAAATGAGTTATTTGGGGAGAAAAAGCCCTCACATTTATTGTACTGGTCTGGTGTTTTCTTTTGACAATTGCTGCTGATTTTGGCAGCATAGGAAGGACCCTACATCCTGTCTGCTGAGGAGCACAACAGTATAGAAAGGGCTTCAAAGGAATTATTTCCTCCCTGGCATCCCCATTGCTGAGTGAGTGGGCAAATGACCAGCAAGGCCTTGCTTGCCAGTTGGTATTGTGCCTCCTCATAAGGAAGCTGACCAGCAGGCAGATAGACAGACATTGATGTTCTGCCCGCGTTCCTGGAAAAGGGGGAAGCGGCCAGGTTACATAATGGTCTGACTTTATAGAGAAGTCCGGTTTTCCAAAAAATAAATCCACAACTGTGAAGTAGAAGGGAAACTTTCTCCTGTACTACCAGAAGGCGTTTCAAAGCATCTGTAATTATTTTTAACAGCTTCATTGAGGTATAATCTACACAGCAGAAAATTCATGCACTGTAAGTGCACAGTTAAATAAGTTTCAGAAAATGTGTCCATTCGTACAACCGTACAACCATCACTACAATTCAGTTTTAGAAAACTTCCAATACCTCAAAACATTCCCTCCTTTGGTGTATTCGTCCCTTCTCATGCTGCTGATAAAGACACACCTGAGACTGGATAATTTATAAAGAAAAAGAGATTTAATGGACTCACAGTTCCACATGGCTGGGGAGGCCTCCCAATCCTGGTGGGAGGCAAAAGATACATCTTACATGGCAGCAGGCAAGAAGCAGAATGAGAATCAAGCAAAAGGGAAAACCCCTTACAAAACCATTAGATCTCCTGAGACTTATTCACTACCACACGAACAGTATGGCGGAAACTTCCACCATGATTCAATTATCTCCCACTGGATCCCTCCTACAACACATGGGAATTATGGAAGTTACAATTCAAGATGAGATTTGAGTGGGGACACAGCAAAACCATATCACTTGGCTTGTTTGCAGTCAATCCCCACTCTCACTCGCAGGCCCAAGGAACCATTGATCCACCTTTTGTTTACAAAGCTCTTATGAATGGGATCATACAATATGCTGTCTTTTGTGTTTGGCTTCTTTTACTTAGGATAATGTTTTCAAGGTTCATCCATGTTGTTTCATGTATTAATACTTCATTCCTTTTTATCGCTGAGTAGTTCCACTGTATGGATGGACTACTTTGTTAATCCATTTCTCAGTAGATGGATGTTTAGCTTTTTTCTTATTTTTGCCAACACATCCACTGTCACCGATAATTTTAAGTAAGACATGACACTAATATTCAAATGGAAAATTATCTACTTCCAATCTTGTTATGCCTGTCACTACACTAGTTCTGAAAGATTGTTATATTAGATTCATGCAATATAAAATACATTGGGAAGTAGGAAATTATCAAGTGGATATTTCGTCCAATCAAAACTTCAGTTATGCAACATGAATAGGACCTTAGAGCCTTGAAATGAGCAAGCTTTCCCCAAAAGTAAAAGAAATTTTCCCAAAGACAATCTCACTTTTTTTCTACCTTACCATATCTGCTTTCTCACTCTTGAAATACTTCATGCACTTTATCCATTCGTGCATGCATTAATTCATTCATTCCTGTTTATTCCATAAATATTTAGTGGACATTTTCTCTGTGTTAAGGCAGGGTGCTAGGTGCTATAGTAAATATAAAAAGAAATCAAACATGATCATAACTGGTTCTGTACAGATACCCAAGTCAGGTTTTTAAGTATTTTTGACTGAGACTCACAGTAGAAAGTACATATTACCTGTACATACGTAACTGAGAAAAAAGTTTCATAAAATGATACTTCACATTACTGTGTGTGATTCAATATTATTTTCTATCTCATTTTAAAAAATAGTTGACTGCAACCCACTGAACTGATTTTACCACACACAAATAGGTTGCATCCTGCAATTTCAAAAAGTTTCACTAAAATAGTAATATTTCGGGATAAGGAAGAGAGGACAATGCTTACTATCTAGGAGGAACAGAGAACAAGAGGATTGTATGGGAGTTGATGGCAGGGGATATAAAGGGTCGGCAGAGAGCTTACTTAGTGATATAGGTGACCCAACTGCTCTGAAGCCCTGGTTAGTCTGTTTGCATCAGGACTTGGAGCACTATCATCTCAATGAAAAATTCTGCGTGTTGGCAGGTGCAGCAGCTGATGCTGTAATCCCAGTACCTTGGGTGGCCTGGGCAGGCAGATGGCTTGAGCCCAGGAGTCTGAGACCAGCCTGGGCAACATAGCAAACTCTTTCTCTACTAAAATATATATATATATATATATATACAAAAAATATATATATATATACTAAATATATATATATATACAAAAAAAAATATATATATATATACTAAATATATATATATATATAATAGCTGGTTGTGGTGGTGTGCATCTGTGGTCCCAGCTACTCAGGAGGCTGAGGTGGGAGGATCACCTGAGCCTAGGAGGCAGAAGTTGCAGTGAGCCGAGATCACACCACTACACTCCAGCCTGGGTGACAGAGTGAGACCCTGTCTAAAAAAAAGAGAAAAATCCTGTGTGTTGAAGAATCTAGGCCTCTGTGGCTCAGCAGAGGTGGGTGGCTAGAGAGGGGGCAGTCACCTAAATGGTTCTTGAGAAGAATTTTCTCTCCTTGTCTCAGCTAACAGAAAAAGCCCAACTTCATAAACCAAATGTGCACTCATTTATTCTAAGTTTACTGTCCTTGGTTTTGATTATTAGTCTCTTCAAGTAGCTGAAACTCATAAGAACAGAACAATCTTATGATGCTCCCCAGAAGACAGAAAACTTCAACTCTACGTCTCTCTCTTTCTGAATCGATCACTGTCTTAGTCTTGTTTTTCTTTCCTCCTCACCAGTCCTTTCAACATTTCTTCTCTCACCTGTTTTCTCTCAGCTGTCTTTCTGTCACCCAGGCTGGAGTGCAGTGGCGTGATCTTGGTTCACCGCAAGCTCCATCTCCCGGGTTCACGTCATTCTTCTGCTTCAGCCTCCCAAGTAGCTGGAACTACAGGTGCCCGCCACCATGCCCGGCTAATTTTTTGTATTTTTAGGAGAGATGGGATTTCACCATGTCAGCCAGGATGGTCTCAATCTCCCAACCTCGTGATCTGCCCGCCTCGGCCTCCCAAAGTACTGGGATTAGAGGCATGAGCCACCGCGCCCAGCTCTCTCAGTTGTCTTTCTTATGAAGTAACTAAAACTGGGCACTGTCATAGACAGCTCCTTTCAATAAAGGCCAATGAAATCTTTTAGCTGGATTCTCTCCTTCCCTGATCCTTAGGGAACAAGCTTGGTGGAAGGGTCTTAGAACACAGGTAGCTTTTAGATAGGCAGGGGAGGGATTTTTTTTTTTTAACATTTATTGAGAGTTTGTGATTGACTAAGCATTTTACATGTTTTGCCCGATTTATTTCTCAAAATGATTCAATAATGTAGACACCCTTACCCCATTTTCTGACATAGGCCATGGGACTCAGAGAGGCTAGGTAACTTACCCAAGATCACAAAGCTATTAAGTGCTGGAGTTGAGGTTCCAGCTTGTATCTTCTGCCTCTAAAGCATGTGAAGTTGGCGCTACTGATTCAGCAAACATTCACTGAGAATCTATGAGATAGAGGAGTTGAAGACACAAAAATGATGGCCACATCATCCCTGTCCTGAGGAGCTCATGGGGTCATGGAGTGTGATTTGGAAACAGAGGAAGTCCTGGCAACTGTGGAAAATTGGTTTGGCTGAGCAGCGAGGGATAAATTGAGGGGGCAGAAGTCTATTCTGTAGGAAGTGGAGAGCCCCTAGGGGTTTATGAGCAGGAGAGTCACTTGTTGGGAGCTGCATGCTGCAGCTGGCAGCAGGGGAGAGGTGAGTAGCATCTGGCTCGGGAAGGCAGCGGTGGGAAGGGAGAGAGGCATAAGGAGAATGTGAAAGGGAGCGAGACCAGATTTGGTAGCTGAATCTGTCTGGGCTTCAAAGCATCACATGTATTCTTCCAGTTAGCACTTCCACTGAGTGACCCCTCCCAGGGCCATCCAAGATGACTCTTTCTGAAAAGCCCCCAAGCTGTGGTTACTCCTGAAATCTGCTTTTGGGAGAATCCCTGTTGCTTCTTGCCCATGGCTGCTGCTGGATTTGGCTGAAGGTCTATTTCCTTGGGTATCCTGAACTCATTAGAGTGTGTGACAAGTTGAAGTGCTCTCTACCACAACACATTATTTCACATTTTCCCCAGTTGCATTTGAGCTATTTTGGAGCCTGTGATTTTCCTCGCTTTGGTCCAAGTTACACGGTGCCGGCAGTTGTGTGGTCCAATCCCTGCAATATGTTCAGCCCATCTGCTACTGTTTCCCACAGTGTTTAGCTTTGAAAATCTTGGGTAAAGCCTTCCACGTTGGTGGATTCCCATTTTCAACATTTTCTTCTAGCTTTATATTTTTTTTTCTCAAGATGGAGTCTCATCTTTCAAAAATGCAGGACTCAGACTAGAACCGCCCACGACTTTGACCTTGGTGGTTTCTGTCTCTCTATGGGTTTGGCTGCTCAGCCCTTCCAGCCAAGGTTGTTTAGTGGCCTCTTAGCTTGCAGGAAAGAGGTGAAGTGGTTGACACACTCCAGGATTAGGAATGGTTAGGATTTTAAAGTTAAAAAAAATTAGAAAAGAGCTCCAGAAATCTGGACCAGTTCTGCCCCTGAAAAATGGCATTATGTGAAGAAACTTCTATTTTCCATCCATGACAGACATCTGGAAAAGCCTGGGATTGGTGAATCAGAATGGGGTTCACTGGCTGTGGAAGCAGGAGAAGCTTATTCAATTGTCTCCAGACCTCAGGTTCCTTGTCTGTAAAATGGGACAGAAATAGCAGCTGCCTTTTAGAAGGGTGCCATAGTGGAACAAGCTGGCATCAGTGTCTGGTGCAGGCTGTGCATGTCCTCACCTTTTTATCCTTTATTTGCATTTGTGTCTTTGGCTTGTTGGTCCCTTCCCTCCTCTGAGACAGAAGAGCACAGGGAATAAGAATGTGGCCTCTGGGGTCAGACTATGAAGGGTTTGATTCCTGGTCCTGCTTACTGGCTGTGTGTGACTTTGGGTAAGTTAATCTCAAATGTACACACCTCAGTCTGCTCAGAGGTAAAATGGGGTTCTCATAAGCCTTAAGTGGGCTGATCTTTCCAACTCTCTGAATCCCAGGAATCTTAGAATCGACCAGTTGGTCAAGGAAGCAGGCTTTCGTTTATTTTCCAGTTGCTTCTTCCTTCTCTCAGATGGAACATCTCTCAAAACTTGGAATTCAGTGACAGTGAGATCTGCGGTCAGTCTTAGATTCTACATGGAACTTCTGAGAAAGCCAGAGCAATAGCCTCTCTCCAGTTTAGCTTCTCTTGCCTGGGTGCATTCCCTGCCACAGTTAAGCTTTCAGGACAGGCTGGTTCTCTTAGAGGAAAAGACGTTAGGTAACTTCATTGTTTTGTTATGGTAAAATACACACAACATAAAATTTACCATCTTAGGGATATTCAAGTGCCCATTAAGGACACTCATTAAGTATAAAGTGGCATTAAATACATTCACATTGTTGTGCAACAATTGCCAGCACCATATCAGAACTTTTTCGTCTTCCCAGACTGGAGCTCTGTACCCATTAAATACTAACTTCCCATTTCTCCGCCTTTCTAGCCTCTGGTTGTGTAACACCATTCTACCTTCTGTCTCTACAAATTTGACTATTCTAAATAACTCGTAAAAGTGGAATTGTACAGTATTTGTCCTTAAATATCTGACTTATTTCATTCAGCATAATGTCCTCAAAGTTCATCTATGTTGTAGCATGTGTTGAGAGTTCCTTCCTTTTTTTTTTTTTTTTTTGAGACGGAGTCTGGCTCTTTTACCCAGGCTGGAGTGCAGTGGCGCGATCTCGGCTCACTGCAGGCTCCGCCCCCCCGGGTTCACGCCATTCTCCTGCCTCAGCCTCCCGCGTAGCTGGGACTACAGGCACCTGCCACCTCGCCCGGCTAATTTTTTGTATTTTTAGTAGAGACGGGGTTTCACCGTGTTAGCCAGGATAGTCTCGATCTCCTGACCTCATGATCCGCCTGCCTTGGCCTCCCAAAGTGCTGGGATTACAGGCGTGAGCCACCGCGCCCGGCCAGAGTTCCTTCCTTTTTAAGGCAGAGTAATATTCCATTGTATGGCTATACCACATTTTGTTTATTCATTCATCCACTGATGAACATATGGATTGCTTCCACATCTTGGCTATTGTGAAAGTGCTGCTATGAACATCGATGTGCAAATATTTCTTTAAAGGCTCTGCTTTCATTTCTTTTGGATATATACCCAGAAGTGGGACTGCTGGATCATATAATAGTTCTATTTTTAATTTTTTGAGGAACCTCCATACTGTTTTCCATAGTGGCTGCACCATTTTAGAATCCTGCTAACAGTGCACAAGGGTTCCAATCTCTGCATATCCATGCCAACACTTATTTTCCATTTTTCTGATGATAGTCATCCTAATGGATGTAAGGTAATAACTCACCGTGATTTTAATTTGCATTTCTCCGATGATTAGTGATGTTGAACATCTTTTCATATGCTTGTTGGATACTTCGTATCATCTTTGGAGAAATGTTTGTTCAAGTTATTTGCTCATTTTCAAATTGGGTTATTCGATTTTTTGTTGTTGAGTTATAGGAGTTCTTTACATATTCTGGATATTAAATACTTATCAGGGATATGATCTGCAAATATTTTCTCCCATTCTAAGGGTTGCCTTTTTGTTTCATTGATTGTGTCCTTTGATGCACAAAAGTTTTTAAGTTTTATATATTCACATGTGTCTCTTTTTGCTAGGTAATTTCATTTTAAAACAAAAAGAAGTATGGTTACTTTTTTCTAATGTACATGTTATACAGGTTGAATATCTCTTATCTGAAATGCTTGGGACCAGAAGCGTTTTGAATTTTCAACTTTGGGATATTTTCATTTATACTGAAGCATCCCAAATTCAAAAATCTGAAATCTGAAATGCTTCAATGAACATTTCCTTTGCATATAATGTGGGCGCTCAAAAGTTTTGGATTTTAAAGCATTTCAAATGGGGGATTTTTGGATTTGGGATGCCAACTTGGTTCTAAATAAACTTTTAGATTTTAAGACCAATGGAACAAATCTATGCTAATCACAGTAAGTCCTAACATCTGCATATCTTTTCATTTGGTTCAAGAGGAAAAATAGTCATGATGTTAATTTTAGCATAGCCAGAAATTGAGGAGAAGGAGCAGTACAGAGGTTAAGCACCGCCTCTGTAGTCTGTCTGGGTTCTGGTCCCAGGTCCTCCCCTTCCTAGCTATGTAACCTGAGCAGTTTACCCAATGATGAGAATTAGGTTGGCTAAGTTTTGTAAAGTACTTGAGAGAGTACCTGGCACAAAGTAAGGATGTGCTCGGTAAACTGAGTCCATTACTCTTCTAATCCCATCCTGACCAGTGTTCACTGCTGTTGCAGTTTTCATTAAAAACAGCATGGGGGCAAAACTATAGAGACAGTAAGAAAAAAAAAAAGTGTTTGCCACTGGTTTCATGGGTGGGTGGGTGGGGCATGAACAGTTGAAACACAGGGGATTTTAAGAGCAGTGAAACTCTTCTGCATGATAATGGTGGATACACGGCATTATGAATTTGTCAAAACCCGTAAGACGTGCAACACAAAGAATGAACCCTAAGCTATGGACTTTGGTTCATAATAAGGTATTAATATTGGTTCACCAGCTGTAACAAATGTATCTCACTGATGGAGGATGTTAGTAATAGGGGAAATTGTGTGATGGGAAAGGGGTTATATGAGAAGTCTCTTTACCATCTGCCTAATTTTTGTACACCTAAAACTGCTATAAAAAATAAAGCATATTATTCTTTTTTAAAAAAGGTGTGGTAATGAACTAAATACAAAATGCCATCCCACCCACCTCAGTTCCCCGATCCTACAAATTCTCTGAGTGTACCTGCCAGTAGGTATTGTCTTCAATTTTTCTCACTATCTGACTGTCTCCCTGTTTGATTTTATCCTTCACAAGATTTTCCTCCGTAGATGACGTAGAATGCAGATGGGATTTTGGTCAGCTCTATCGCCATAGGACAAAGACAGAAAAGACTGTTCTCTCCTTTGGGAGTGGACCACTGACAACCAGGCACTTTTCCACCTCTTCTTTCATGGGAACTAATGTGAACAGCATTTAAATAGATGTCCCATCCAGACATAAGGGGCTGGGATGAACAGTGAGAAAATTCGTGATTTATCCTTGGTTTACATTTCAAAGAAATGAATTCATTTCTAATAGCCTCTTGTCCTAAGTACAAGGCGTCATCACTTATTGTGTTCACTACAGGTCATCAATAACCTGTAAATAATGATGAAAATTTAGTGTTTCACAAGTGTATTTGGGTTTCACATAGGCTGACTCTAGAGGCTGTGGGCATACATCACCCTGCTGTTTCCCTTCCACAGGTTCTGACTACCCTAAAAATAAGATGATTGCCTTTTTCCCTTTGAACCAAATGAAAAGATGAGAAGAGACTATAGCTTGCATGTAACGCCAAGGAGACCAACTAGCAGCAGGTTCACGTGGAAATGCTCTGAATCAAGCAAGTTTGCCTAGCTTAGCTCGGTATCCAGTCTTTGGAATGGAAGTGGAAATTGTTCTCCGCACTGGGCACGCCATTGTCACATCAACATGCAAAGATGTCTTCTGAACATGACACAGCCATGTTATTCTGAAAGACAATACATCAAGCCAAGGGCAAATAATATCCAATGTCAAATGCTCTTGGGGGTTTGAGAAGTGGATACAGTAAGTAATGGGATATTAGACGGTTGGAAAGCTTTACATTTCTCCTCTGTGTGCTAAGCACAGCCATCATTGCCCACCCATGACGTACCCTTATTTGAAGTGCTCCCCTCCCACAGCCCTTGCGGAAATCAGGACCCGGCTTGACAGTATTTGCCTTCAGTGACTGGCCCTATGACCACAGCTGACTGGGTCAGGAAAGGCTTCTGACCTCAGAGGACAAAATCCGAATGAAGGGACAGAGAAGCCTGAGTCTACTGGGGGACCCTGGAGCCTTGGGGTCATGTGAAGATGAGGCCTGGGCTTGTGTCATGGGAAGCCAGCAGCTAAGGGTGGGGAGCAGGGATGAAGCTCTTGCCTGCCATTGGCGGGTGGGTTGGGGGAGCAGACGTGCAGGGAGAGGCGGAGACAAGACCACACAGCCCCGGAGAGAGGGACAGGGACAGGGTAGCGGCCTGACGCCTTTCCGGGTCCCCGGAGGCCCACAGAACTTCCCGTGTCAGGATCCCAGGAGGAGCCCCCTTTGCCTCATAATAACTCCCTTCTGAATTGTGCATTTTTGGGGAATCAGTGTTCCTTGCCAACAAGTGCTCTGTGTGGAAAGCACCCTGCTGCTGGGCGTCTGTATGTCCCAAGCACAGCAGTTTCCTCAAGCAACCCAATTAAAAAACAATGGACAGTTCTTCAAAAAAGATAGATAAGGCCAGGCGCGGGGGCTCACGCCTGTAATCCCAGCACTTTGGGAGGCCGAGGCAGGTGGATCATGAGGTCAGGAGATCGAGACCATCCTGGCTTACATAGTGAAGCCACGTCTCTACTAAAATTCAAAAAAATTAGCTGGGCATGGTGGCGGGCGGCTGTAGTCCCAGCTGCAAGGGAGGCTGAGGCAGGAGAATGGCGTGAACCCAGGAGGCGGAGCTTGCACTGAGCCGAGATCGCGCCACTGCACTCCAGCCTGGGCGACAGAGCGAGACTCCGTCTCAAAAAAAAAAAAAAAAAAAAAAAAAAAAGACAAATGGTCAATAAGCATATGGAAAGATGTTCAGCTTCATTAGTCATGAGGGAAACACAAATCAAAACCACAATGAGACACCACTTCACACCCATGAGGGTGGCTACTATTTAAAAAATAAAATAAAATAGAAAGGGCCGGGCGCGGTGGCTCACGCCTGTAATCCCAGCACTTTGGGAGGCCGAGGAGGGCAGATCACAAGGTCAGGAGATCGAGACCATCCTGGCTAACACGGTGAAACCCCGTCTCTACTAAAAATACAAAAACAAAATTAGCCGGGCGTGGTGGCGGGTGCCTGCAGTCCCAGGTATTCGGGAGGCTGAGGCAGGAGAATGGCGTGAACCCAGGAGGCGGAGCTTGCACTGAGCTGAGATCGCGCCACTGCACTCCAGCCTGAGCAACAGAGCGAGACTCTGTCTCAAAGAAAAAAAAGGAAAAAGAAAATAGGCAAGAGTTGTCAAACGATATGGACCCCTCATGCACTGCTGATAGGAAAGGAGACTGATGCAGCTACTGTGGAAAACGGCTTGACAGTTCCTCAAAAAATTAAACTTAGAATTGTCATATGATCCAGTAATTCCACTCCTAGAAATATACCCCAAAGAAACAAAAGCAGGATATCAAACAGGTACTTGCACATGAATATTCATTGCAGCATTTTTCACAATAGTCCCAAAGTGGAAGCAACCCAAATATCCATCAATAGGTAAATGGATGAACAAAATGTGATATACACGTAAAATGGGATAATATTCAGTCTTAAAAAGAAATGAAATTCTGATCGGTGCTGCAAATAGTCATCCTTGTGAAATAAGTAAAATAAGCCTGACACGAAGGAACAAATATGGTATGATTTCACTCATATGAGGTAGCTAGAATAAGACAATTTTTTTTTTTTTTTGAGATGGCATTTCCCTCTTGTTTCCCAGGCTGGAGTGCGATGGCTTGATCTCGGCTCACTGCAACCTCCGCCTGCTGGTTTCAAGTGATTCTCCTGCCTCAGCCTCCGGAGTAGCTGGGATTACAGACTCCTGCCACCATGCCCAGCTAATTTTTGTATTTTTAGTAGAGACGAGGTTTTACCATGTTGACCAGGCTGGTCTTCAACTCCTGACCTCAGGTGATCCTCCCGCCTAGGCCTCCCAAAGTGCTGGGATTACAGGCGTGAGCCACTGCACCCGGCCAAATGTAAAGAGACAGAAAGTAAAATCATGGTTAGCAGGGGCTGGGGAGAGGGAGAAATGAGGGAATTATTTTTAATAGGTACAGAGTTTCCGTGTGGGATGGTAAAAAAGTTCTGGAACAGGATAGGGGTGATGGTTGCACAACAATGTGACTGTACCTGATGGCACTGATTGTACACTTAAAAATGGTTAAAATGGTAAATGTAATGTTATGTATGTTTTAGCACTAATTAAATACATGAATAAGTCAGGCTGGAGCCAACATGCCCCTTTTCCCTTCTTCACCATTTTGCCGCGGTCACCCATCCTGGGCATCTGGCATGTGCTGTCGTGCTTCATCAGGGATGTTTGTGCTACTGCATGTACGTGAGGCTTGGTTACCCCTTAGAGGAAGCAAGTTGTTGACTGGCCTTATTTCAAGACAAGTTGGAATCTAGTCATAAAATGTTGAGCAAAGTTTGGCTGGTTGTGTGCTTATTCAGTGGAAATGCCATCTCCAGAGCACCCAGATCTAAATCCTTGGGGGATGAAATCTTTTGAAACTCCTTCCTAAGTATGTGCCATTGTTTTTCTGACCATGTTAGCAATTTTATCCACACTGAACACAAAGATTCCTCTGCCCTGGGTTGTTAAAAATAAGTGAGGAGGAAGAATGTTCGTGACAGAACCATTCGTAACGATGAAAAGTCAAAAAAATCTGAATGCCTAAGGTAGGGATATAGTTAAGTATGATACATTCATGGACTAGAATATTATACAGCCATTAAAAATCATATTTCTAAGGATATTTATAGTGAGGAGAAATGCCCACAATATAATATTAAGTGAGTTTTCAGTAAGTGAAAAAGCAGGATACAAAACTGGATATTTATCATGGTTCCAATTGTGTCGCAACCATATCCATATAGAAACTATAAAGACAAATGCTGCACCGTTAATGGTAATTATTTCAGAGCAGAAAAAGTATATGTAATTTTTTTTTTACACTTTTCTTTTTTTCTACAATGCATGCTATTCTTATATTCAGGAAAATTCAATGTTATTAATTATTTTAAAAGAAAGTGAGGTGGGTTAGTTTTTGTGCATAGAGGAAATCTAGCATAGCATTCCTGGGACTTTTGTTTAAGGGTTTTAGATGTCCAGAGATCCTTGACCTTTGGCCCTTGTCCCTGGACTGGGTCTTCAGTTGTCACAGGTGTTAAAAGCATGGCTGAGTGGCAGTCTCCAACTCGCTGACCCTCCCATCAACCCGAGGTTGATGAATCATTTGTTTTGTTTGTCACTGATTCAAGATGGAAATGCAGCCACCTGCTTCTTTTGCTGGAATATGTGTCTAAGTTCAATCATTCATTGTCATATTTACATTTCTTTCACTCTGAAGCTTTCCCTACTTTTCATATGTACCTGCTGCACTTCCAGAGCCCACCCTCACTCACTGCTGTGTATCCAAAGTTCGGGCGACCCATCTTCCAATCCGTCACCCACAGCAGCCCCCATTCTCCAATGCTTTAGAGTTCCTGACAGCTTACTCAAACAGATAAGTGATTCATGCCTTGGAATTCCATTGCTTGTTTATCATCTACACAAGAATTATTTTGGGGAACTTGGAATTCATCGTGGTTTGAGTTTTACAGAAAGGAATAAATTACTCTTCCTCCCCAATAAAATACGTTCCTAGTTTGCTATTGTATGGAACACTTAAACTACAAACAAAACAAAAGCTAGTGACACACTTCCTGGTGTTAACATAACAGACCAAAGGAAAGTTATTACCAAAGTTATTACCAAAGGAAAATTAAGTCAGTCATTCAGTGCAAGTGGCATTTTATACCACTTAAAATGGCCTTTTTCTTGGTGAGCACAGCACTGACAATTCTATGGGAATCATTACATTCATGTTTTCTAAATATAAACCCTGTCATTGGCCTACACATCTTCTCTTTTGAAATATTTCTTATGATTTATGTGTCTTTTTTACTGCATGGATCAATGTGGGATTGTGCAACAATAATTTAACTCAAGGTTGTTAAAATCTATAACCATGAAAGATACACTTGCAATAACTCTGGGGAATATAATTTTGTTTGTTCGTTTGTTTTAACAATAATGACAATATGTTCTCTGGAATTCTTCCAAAAAGCCACCATGTGGGGGTAAAAAGCACCATAGTCTTTGGAGAGTTTGGAAACAAGTCACATTCCTTTACCAAAATGGATGCAACCTAGACCATTAAAATGATTGTCAACCTTGAATATAGAGACTCAGCAAGGTTAAAATGTAAAATACTCCTGTAGAAACACTTAGAGGAGTAAAACTTCAAAATAAAAATGAATCCAGAACGTTTGCTAGAGAGAGCAGCCAATGTCATCAAGCTCAGTTTTACCAGCACAATGTACCCTTGAGAGTCTCGTTTGACATTGTTGACTGTTTGGACACAATTATGGCTATTGTTGGTCACAGCTCTGACATGACATTAAACCAACAACATGCTTGGGCTGTCACTATCTGAAGGTCAAGTTCAGATCATACCGGAGAGTTTAGTTACAGCTGAATGGGTGACAAGAAGACACGGTCAAGACTACTCTGCCATGGTGATTGAATACCTCCATTGTAAGAACACAATTTTTAATCAAAGTGACATTGTATTCATAAGTGAGGAATAAATATAAATATTTTAAAATACAAAAGAAAAGGCTATCCAGTGGAGAGAGACCATAAATACCTGACAGGTAGATTGCTCTGTCTTCTGGAGGACCTGGCTAGGCAAATCCTCAAAGGCCCAGAAAATGCCTAGCTTTTGTTTTAGACTAAACACATCCCCTTCAAATTCTTGTGTTAAAACATGAACCCCCAATGTGATGATATTAGGAGAAGGGGCCTTTGTGAGGTAATTGGGTCATGAGGGTACAGCCCTCATGAATGGGATTGGTGCCCTTATGAAAGGAATTCCAGAGAACTTTCCTGCCCTCTTTCCTCCACATAAGGATACAATAAGTCAGCAGTGCAACCTAGAAGAGGGTGCTTGCCAGAACTCAACCATGCTGGCACCCTGATCTCAGACTGCCAGCCATCAGAACTGTGAGAAATTTCTGTTGTTTATAAGCCACCCAGTCTATGGTACTAGTACAGTCCAAACTGACAAAGACAGCCTGAAAATGGCAAACTTCTTGACTAATGTTAAAAGTCCACCCTAGCGGCAGATCAAGGAAGGTAATTACAAATGAGCACATGAATGAAAGCCTCAGCAATGCAACCCACCAGTTTATAAACATCAACTGTTTAATCAACTCTGTTAATTGATTTCATATCACTAAAAAATCTAGGATGGGCATGGCGGCTCATGTCTGTAATCCCAGCACTTTGGGAGGCTGAGGTGGGAGGCTTGCTTGAGGCCAGGAGTTCAAGACAAGCTTGGGCAACATAGTTAGACTCTATCTCTACAAAATAATAATAATAATAAACTAAAAACAAATAAATATTTATAATGGCATTTAACAACACAGTCTTGGTTAAATTAACATCCTGAATCCTCCTCTAAAAATGGAAAGAAGGCTGGGCGTGGTGGCTCACACCTGTAATGCCAGCACTTTGGGAGGCCAAGATGGGAGGATCCCTGGAGCCCAGGAGTTTGAGGTTGCAGTGAGCTGTGATTGTGTCACTGCACTCCAGCCTGGGTGACAGAGCAAGATCCTGCCTCTAAAATAAATAAATAAATAAATAATAATTTAGGGACCGTAGGCTATAATTATTGCTTTTAACAACTTTATCGAGATATAATTCACATATAATACTACTTACTCATTTAAAAAGTACAATTCAGTGGCTTTTAGTATATCACATGGTTGCACAATCATTGCAACAATTTTAGAACATTGTCATCAGAGCTACAAGAAAGCCCGTATCCCTTAACCATTACTTCCTAATCCTCCCTGGCCTTCATCACCTCCAGCCTTAAGGAACCGCCGATCTACTTTCTCTCTATGGGTTTGCCTATTCCGGAGATGTCATATAATAGAAATAATAAAATTGTGGTCCTTTGTCACTGGCTTCTTTCACTTGGTAGACTAGTGCTTTCAAGGTTCATCCATGTGGCAGCATGTATCAGAACTTCATTTCTTTATATTGCCGAATAATACTCCGTTATATAAATATACCATATGCGCTTCATCCACTCATCAGTTGATAAACGTATGGGTTGTCTCTACTTTTTGGCTATTATGAATAATAATGCTGTGGACATTTGCATACAAATCTTTGTGTGGATGTGTGTTTTCAATTCTGGTATATATCTGGGAGTGGAATTACTAAGTCCTACGATAACTATGTTTAATCTTTCGAGTAAAAGTAGCTTCTAATTACGACATTAAAACTTTCTTAAATATTTGCTCCAACATTTATTTATATATAATTCAAGAAGGCCACCCTTCGAACTCTCATTATAACTATAGCTCACTCTATTAAGGGAATCAATTCAGGCACTCCTAACACATACAAATCTCTCGTTGTTCAGTGTCAGACTTTTTCTATATTGGTGTGGATTTATGTATGTGACACTTTCTCCAAAATAAGGTAACATCTTGGAAATGATTTTTCTTGTTCTAATAGCAACCCTGAGAGGAGGAGAGACAAAGGCGAGTAGAGACACTGAGATGTTGAGCTGCTTATACAAAGTCATAGCAAGTGTGCGGTGGCTTTCTTGGCCGGGCGCGGTGGCTCATGCCTGTAATCCCAGTACTTTGGGAGGCCGAGGCCGAGGTGGATCACCTGAGGTCAGGAGTTTGAGACCAGCCTGGCCAACATGGTGAAACCCCATCTCTATTAAAAAAAAAAAAAAAATTAGCTGGGCATGGTGGCTGGCACCTGTAATCCCAGCTAATGGGAGGCTGAAGCAGGAGAATCACTTGAACCTGGGAAGCGGAGGTTGCAGCAAGCCGAGATTGCACCATTGCACTCCAGCCCAGGTGACAAGAGCAAAACTCTGTCAAAAAAAAAAAAAAAAAAAAAAAAAAAAAAAGAATAGAAAAGAAAAGAAAGAAATGGCTTTCTTTTTGTGGGCATAGGTCCCTCTCATTTTTCCTTCTTAGGAATATTGACAGTGTTTGTGTGTGTGAAGCAAATAGGTACCCACTCTCTCAGGTAGATCAATGTAAACATTGTTTCAAACCAAGATGTTCTGAAATTTTCAGGAATGGGTATGTGTGCTATTCAAGTACCTTCGGGAAAATTTGAAATGAATACTTTTTATTCATTTTAGGATCACACTCTTATTTTTATATGTATTTTTCCTGTAAAAGTTTTTAATTATTCTTAAATTTTTATCTGAAAACCTTGCTTCAAGGTTTGCTTTCCTATAAATCTTGGCACTTTATTCATTCATTCATTTCATTCACTCATTCACTCAAAGTCACTTGTTTATTGAAAGCCAGTGGGGGTTGCAAGGTAGTAAGAGAGAGGTTGAAAAAGAAATTTGATAGGGTTGGAAAGGTTGGCAGAAGTGGAACTTGTAGGGCTTTGCAGTTTGGTAGTAAGAGTTTTGGGTTTCGTTCTGTATCCACTGGGAAGCCACAGATGGCCTTCAAGGAAGGAAGTGACATGATATGTCTAAAAGATACCTCTGGAGTATTGGGGATATTGAGTTTATTGCACCAGTCCAGAAAAGAGATGATGGTGGCTTGAATTAGGGAGGGAACAGTGCAGGTGGAGAGAAGAAGATGGATTGGGGATATATCTTAGAGGTAACCACAGAAGATGAGAGTGGAAGAGAAAAAGAGAGAATCAAACCTGACTCCCAGGTTTCTGGTTCAGACGTTGGGTGGATGGTGGTGCCTTTTACTAAAATGAGAAAGACTAGGGAATAACTGGTGTAGAGAAAAAACTCACGAGTTTATTTTTGGATATATGATATCTAAGATGCTTGTAAGACATTCAAATAGAGATCTGTGCAAGCCAGGAAGAGTTCAAAGGTTTGGCTCTGGCAGGAGAAGCAAATTTGGGGATTTATGGCCTATGGCTGATACTTACAGCTGTGGGAATTCTAAGGTCCCCTAGAGAGAAATAGAGAAAGGGGAGGAGAGGGCTCAAGGCTAAGCTTTGGTGGACTCCAACATTTGGAAGTTGAATGGAGGAAAAGCATCTTGCAAAAGAAACTTGGGAGAGGCAGACATAGAGTAGAAGGAAAGCCAAGAATGTGGATGTCACAGAAGCCAGGAAAAGAGAGTGTCTTCAGAGGAGGGTAAGAAGCTAAAGGTCTTGACCAGCACAATTTCAGTGGAATGACAAAGTGAGAAGAGTAAGAGCTGGATTATGGTGGGTTAAGGAGTGGAAAGGAGACAGATACAGTGAGCATGGGAACAATTCCTCTGAGAAGTTTGGATGAGAGGAGCAGATAAATAAAGACGTAGCAGGAGAAGGACACAAAGGGAGGTTTTCTTTAAGATTAGAGGTATGCCAACATGGCGAAACCCCATCTCTACTAAAAATACAAAAAATTAGCCAGGCATGGTGGTGCGCACCTATAGTCCCAGCTACTTAGGAGGCTCAGGCAGGAGAATCACTTGAATCCGGGAGGCGGAGGTCACAGTGAGCCGAGATCGTGCCACGGCACTCCAGCCTGGTGACGGAGTGAGACTCCATCTCAAAAAAAAAAAAAAAAGATTACAGGTATAAATATACTTACACACTAATTTGGAAGAAGGAAGGGAGGGAGATGGTCATACTAGCAAAGCCCTTGAGGAGGCAGGAGGAATGGGTGATCCAGGACACCTGTTGGCTGTTGGTAGAGTTTGGCCATTGATAGGCAGATGGACACTTGCTCATTGGTAAGAGAAGACAGGAGAGAGAAGGTTCAAATCAGTGCAAACAGGCACACAGATTTAAATCATTTCTGGCTAATTTTTGTTCTGTTTTTTATTTTTTTTTTTTTTGAGACGGAGTCTCACTTTCTCGCCCAGGCTGGAGGGCGGTGGTGCAATCTCGGCTCACTGCAATCTCCGCCTCCCAGGTTCAAGTGATTCTCTTGCCTCAGCCTCCCAAGTAGCTGGGGTTACAGGCACGCATCACCATGCCCAGCTAATTTTTTGTACCTTTAGTAGAGATGGGGCTTAACCATGTTGGCCAGGCTGGTCTCAAACTCCTGACCCCAGATGATCCACCCGCCTCAGCATCCCAAAGTGCTGGGATTACAAGCATGAGTCATCGTGCCTGGCTATGTTTTTATTTTTTAAAATATATGTGAGGCAAGATTAGCAGTTGACAACTGGGGTGTAGAAAGAGAGAAAAAGGTTTGGGAATAGTATCTTGTTCAGTGGGAAAATATGCTTACTAGAAAGAGAAAGAATTAAACTATCAGGCTATGTTGCGGACCACTGGAGATAATACATTTAAAGTGAAATCAAATTACCCACTGACTGTGAGATGACTTTTGGTGGCACAAAACACAGGGTTAATTAACAGTGACTCTCAAAGTGAGAACACTATTCTTTTTCAATTCTCTTTCAGTTAATAAGGAGAAAGTCTCCATGTGGTATGAGTATGTCAATAGTATCTCTTAACTTCTGCTACTGTCTCTTTTTACTCAAGACAGAACAGGCTTCAGACTTGGAGCCTTCCACCTGAAATTACATCAAGCAGGAATCTAATAATACTCCTTTGCTTTCATGGTACTTAATCTTTATGACTGTTATGTTTCTGCCAAGTGATACTGGTTTTTCATTTATGTTGATGATATGCAATTTCTTTTAAAAAATAGAACTGAGTTTACAAAGTGAGGAAATATAAAGAGAAATCCGGAGCTGGGCGTGGTGGTGTGTGCCTGTAATCCCAGCTACTGGGGAAGTGGAGTGGGGAGGATCTCTTGAGTCTGGGAGTCAGAGACCAGCCTGGGCTACAAAGTGAGACCTCGTCTGAAAAAAAAAAAAAAAAATTGGTTAATAATAGATTAGGGAGCCAAGCATGGTGGCTCACACCTGTAATCCCAGCACTTTGGGAGGCTGAAGTGGGTGCATCACTTGAGGTCAGGAGTTCGAGACCAGCCTGGCCAACATGGTGAAACTCCATCTCTACTAAAGATACAAAAATTAGCCAAGAGTGGTGGCGCATACCTGTAATCTCAGCTACTAGGAGGCTGAGGCATGAGAATCACCTGAACCCAGGAGGTGGAGGTTGCAGTGAGCCGAGATCGCACCACTGCACTCCAGCCTGGGTAACAGAGTGAAACCCCATCTCAAAAAAAAAAAAAAAAAAAAAAAAAATAGCGTAGGGAGTATTGGGACATGACCAAAATGGCAACAGCAGCATAGAGAAGATGGGATGCTGGGACACACGGCAGTACCTTGTGTGGCCTGTTCTGATTTTCATCAGGGCAAAATACGTTTAGCTTTTTTCTCTCTTGTACGTCACTCACGTAGAGAAGATGGGGCGTTGGGACACACTGCAGTACCTCATGTGGCCTGTTGTGATTTTTATCACGGCAATACGGTTAGCTTTTTTTCTCTCCTGTAAGTTACTCTTAAAGACATGAGACTCAGAGGCCTTGAGGTGGGATGCACAGCCCTGTGGGGTAGGTACCACACAGATGAGTTAGGAGCCCAATGTTTCAGGAGCCGCCACATGGGCCAATCCAGCGACAAATGTTCGAGTTAGGTGACAGGGAGACCCCAGGTGGAAGAGCAGGCAGTTGTACTACATGCTCAGTGCCCACCCCTCCCCTCCCCGACAGCTGCTGCCCCTGTAACAGAGCCCTCCTGGCTGCCATCTGTACCCACCAGCCCTCTGCAGCGCTATCATCCTGCCTGGAGCCTGTTCTCGTAGTATTCAGAGTGACGTGCCTACTTTGCTGTGCGAAAGGGAAAGCTGGGAACACATCCTCAGCCAGTCCAACTTCATTCTCCTTTGGCCTTTGTGAGGGCCTGGATACAACCATTGGATGAATCCAACACTCAAATATTCCCATTCAGTGATGCCTTAAGGGAACTTACTTCCTAAATTGAGAGTGTGCCTTTCTTGGTAGAAGAAGGAAAAAGGTCTCTCTTCTTTGTTATGCATGTGCTAGATGTTATGTGCTAGAGGCACTGCTACTTGCCTCTAGCAGTGTAGTATCTCATGCTAACTCTCCCCAATTGGCCTGGGACTGTTCCCCTTTTAAAACAGAAAGTCTCCCATTCCAGGTGCCCCTTCAATCTCGGGCAAACTGTGATGGTTGGTCACCCC
Source organism: Symphalangus syndactylus (assembly GCF_028878055.3). Taxonomy (NCBI): domain Eukaryota; kingdom Metazoa; phylum Chordata; class Mammalia; order Primates; family Hylobatidae; genus Symphalangus; species Symphalangus syndactylus. The sequence goes on from NC_072424.2 coordinate 24,479,169, forward strand.
AATCTTAGGTGGGGAGACAAGTGTATTGGTGTTTCTCTCGGACACCAAAGAATGTTTAGATGATTGTGTCCAGAAAAACTGTGTTTTGACAAAGTCAAAGAGAATTAAATAATTTCCTCATTCAGATTTAGACCACAGTGAAAATATGAAAATGGTGCTGTTTTTGTTAATATAAGTTATGTAATGCACTGAGGACAGGGTTTGTTGCATCAGCAGTGGCTTTAATTGGGCTGAGCCAGGAAAATCCGCAAAGATCCATTCTTCTAGGCATGTTTATAAAACCTGCTGTGTTCGTAGTGAAATCTAAAACTCCAATCAACTTCCTACATGGTGTGCCTGTCTGCAAAACAGGTTATGCTTACCCAAAATATTTGGAAATTGCATGGTGTGCTACCTTAAAATAATGCCAGCTACTGTGGGTAAATGACTCCAAAATGTACAATTGCTCAATGCAATAGAAGTTAATTTCTTGGTGACATAAAGTCCAAAACAGGTGTTCTTGATTGGCTGGCAATTCTCCCCCCAAGCAAGGATTCAGGGACTCAGGCTCCTCCCATTTTTTGGTGTCCCCAACATACGACTTCCAAGGTTGTCATAATTATCTGCATCAGACCAATGGAAGGGTAAAGAACATACACAGTCACATACACAAGAGATTTGGGGGAAGGCAAGTTGAATGTGGCCACATCACCTACTCACATTCCACTGGTGACCTCAGTCACAGGCCACAGCCAGTGGCAAGGTGGTCTGAGATATGCTGTCTGGATGCTGCCTAGGAAGAAGAGGAAATGGGTTTGGTGAAAGCTAACAGTCTCTGTCACAGATGGGTGTCTTCTGTCTTTCTCACTATAAAACACAGACAGATTTAATCCTGAAGGCAAGAATCCTGAGACTGCAGACAGAGTGGGATTAGATTCTGGCTGATTCTCTTCTTCTTTCTAAACATAAGTCATCACACTTTCTAATCCTTGGAACATGTGAACATGTTAGTTTACATGGCCAAAAAACACTTTGCAGATGTGATCAAGTTAAGGACCTCGAGATGGACATTATCCTGAATTATCTGAGTGGACCCAATGTAATCACAAGGGTCTTTCTAAGACAGAGGGAGGAGAATCGGAGAGAGCTGGAGATGTGCTGGTTCCTGAAGGCTTCTTAGCGCAAATGTCTGGTGCTTGGGCTGGGAACACTCCAACATTGAGGAACCGGAAGAGCTAGTAACCTTAGGGTATAACCAAACTGCTGACATTGTGGTTCTGGTCTCCAAAGTGGAGTTGCCAGATAAAATACACCCAATTAAAGACTAAATTTCAGAGAAATGATAGAAAATTTTTCAGTATGACCCACGCAATGTTTGTGATATACTACAAAATTATTGTTTTTCTAAAATTTAAATTTAAATGAGTGTCCTGTATTCTTAATTGCTAAACCTTGGGACCCTATTCCAGAGGTGCGTGTCCTGAGAGAGAACCAGGCAGCAGCTCCGTTGCCTTTTCTGGTTCAGTATTAGAAGCTGCATAGCATCCTTCTTGCCTAGATAGAGGAGGGTCAATATCACATTGTAAGAGAGGCCTATGGGATGAAACAAACATGTATATATATTTACTCATGTGGCCACAGTGTTTGGAGTAGTTAGTTCCCTTTTGTAAATTTGAGAAAACTTAGGTACAAATGACTTGGTGAGGTGATATTGTCAGTAAGTATGGAGTTAGGATTCAAATCCATGGCTGCGTGGACCCAAAATTAGTTTTTGAGCTCATGATAACTGAGAATGGGGAAAGTTTTATAGTTAAACATGCATTCTAGACTAGAGAAGCAGATTTCCCAAAGATCAGAGGAGAGATAGTCCAGATGTTACATTCAGGGACTTTCAGGTGAATAATGTCTCAAGAGAATTAGGATGCTCTCTGAAATGTCACTCTAAATCTGCCATTGCGAGTGATTCTGCTGTGGAAGAAAAGGGGAAGGGAACTAATAAAACCAGGGACTGCATAGGAAATTCTCTGATGCTCTCAGATTTTAAAAGGGCAGGGACAAAAATGGGAAGGAAGAGCACTTAACCAAGGACAAATAGAAATTAGTGGCTGAGAATTGTAGGAATAGTAACAGGAAGTGTTTACGCCCCAGAAGATCTGTGCGCGAACGTTCAGGAAACAAAGCAAGGGCTCGACTTACTGCTTGGGGTCAATGGTGCAACATTTATGGGCCCAAAAACCAAGGAGCTCTTCCAAGGAAAGGACCTTGAAACTCAACCAGCCTCTGGAACGCAGGAGAAGATCAATTCATATTGGTTGAATGCATGAATGAAGAAACGAATATGTCTCGGAGGGGACTGAAGAGAGAGGCCACAGTAAGAAAATACTGGGTTCTCCTAGTGCAGATCTATAGTGGAGTGAGATGCTCCGAGCACAGACTCTAAAGGAAAGAAGAACAAAGTGGCCCAACATCAGCCTAATGTACAGAAGGAATGATTGATGACAATTGAAATGGGTTACTGGGCAAAAATTACCCACATTCTATTGCAGAATTGGCAAAAGAAGTTTTGACTTGGAAGCTTCTTTGGTTTGAAATCATTAAAATGTTAAACATAGACGTGTTTTAAAGGACTGTTTTGCTTTAGTATGACTTAAAGAATCTTCTAATCTTGTATCTTTAAAATATGTATTTATTTATTATTTGAGACAGGGTCCCACTGTGTCACCCAGAGTGGCTCCCTGGCTCAAGACATCTTCCCACCTCAGCCTCCTGAGTAGCTGAGACTATGGGCATGCACCACCATGCCCAGTTAACTTTTTATTTTTTGTAGAGATGGAGTCTTCCTATGTTGCCCAGGCTGGTCTCAAACTCCTAGGTTAAAGCAATCCTCCTACTTTGGCCTTCCAAAGTGTTGGGATTCCAGACATGGGCCACCATGCCCGGCCCTATATTTTCTTGGTAGGAAAAACTTTAGTTCAATCTCCTGCTAGCCAGGTAGTATCAAACATTAGCCTTTACTCAGATGTTCCTGGAGTTGAGTGTAATTTACTAATAGAAGCGATATCTTGTGACTATTTCAGTATTTATTACTAAGAAAAACAGGAAACTTTTTTGTATACAAAATGAACAGTATGATACAATAAAAGGTTTGCTTCTGGTTTGGTTGTGCTTTTAAAATTTGTCTGTTGATAAAAAGTAATTTTGACTAGTGTAATCCATAAAAATGGTTTGATTTCCATTTATAGATTTTATGAATAAAATGCTAGAGTTTTCCATTATGCTGTTGTGAGCTTTGCATTCAAAATGTCTGCAATTGAAACCATATTAGTTTATTTAGGTATTCAGAAACCTGTTGACAGCCACCCAAATAAAAGACTTTTTTTTTTTTTTTGAGACAGAATCTTGCTCTGTGGCCCAGGCTGGGGCACAGTGGCGTGATCTCAGCTCACTGTAACCTCCACCCCCTGGGTTCAAGAGATTCTCCTGCCTCAGCCTCCTCAGTAGCTGGGATTACAGGCATGCGCCACAACGCCCAGCTAATTTTTGCATTTTTAGTAGAGATGGGGTTTCACCATGTTGGCCAGGCTGGTCTCAAACTCCTGACCTAGTGGCCCGCCCACCTCAGCCTCCCAAAGTGCCGGGATTAGAGGCTTGAGCCACCACGCCTGGCCAGAAAAAGACATTGAACACATTTATTTGATCATTACTTTTCGAATTCCTACCATGTGCAGGCTGTGTTCTAAGCACTGCAGAGAGAGCAATGAATAGGATGGGGCCAATTAAACAAGTAATCAAATAAACTAAAAGAAAATATATATATCTCATGGGTAATGTATGCCATAAAGAAAATAAAACAGGTAAGAAGGCATGGGGTGATTGCAGAGGCTTTTATTTTAGATACTTAGATAAGATTTTTATAAGGGGTGACATATGACCATAGATTAAATGATAAGAAGCCATCCATTCTGTATATAGTAAGTACAATAAAACAAATATTATCCCTATATCGAATCACTATGAAAGTCCATAGATTAAATGATAAGAAGCCATCCATTCTGTATATAGTAAGTATAATAAAACAAATATTATCCCTATATCAAATCACTATGAAAGTCCATTTATTTAGTGAGTGAATGAGTGAGTTATTTCACAGGTTAGCCAGATGGTGAGCTGTGGGAGCTGATCAGCTAGTCCATATGAGGCTGTTGTTTTTGCCTCTGAAGTCAGCAGGGCAGGCACGTGGGGAGAGAAGTGAGGGAAGTGAGGACACGGATGAGCTCCAACCTCACTGGTTCCTCAGTGCCTTCAAGCCTTCACCCTCGGTGCACTTGGTCTAGGGGCTGAGCCTGCACCTGGCCAGGAGCCACAGGAGCTGAAGGAAGTGATCCTGTGGGAACCAGAGGAGCCGTGGCCCAGCTGCTGGCCAATAGCACGAGGCAGTGAGGGAGTCTCAGTGTGCGTGAGCTGCAACAGCACCTGGAGCCCTGCAACGACCTTCCTCGCAAAAAGAAGAAGGCTGCTGCTGCGTTTCTGTCTTCCAAATCTTGAGCACAATATCCCTTGTGGGCCACACCAACCTGGAACCGTGCAGGGAGGGGAATAGGAATGGAGCTCCAGCTTTGCTGAGTGGACACAGCAGGAGCCCACCCCAGCTTGTTCTAGGAACAGCAAGATGCCCCGGGTGGCCCAGCACCCTCATCTTTGCTTGTGTCTTGCATCCTCGGTTCCAATCTGTTTAATACTATAGCCTGCCCTCCCATGGCCCCAGCTCAACGCTTGCAGTCCCCATTAATTTCACTTTATTTTCCACACCATTCATCACCTTCTTACATGCTACATAATTAATTAATATCATGTCTATTGCTTGTTATTTCTCACCAGTAGAATGGAAGCTCCGCAAGGGTATAAACATGTTCCTGTTTTGTTCCATGATATATCCCAAACACCTAGAACAGCCCTGCCACATTGTGGGCCTTTAATACACACTGTGGAGTGAAAGAACCAACATGGCAAAAGCAAAGAAAATAGGGAAAGTGTTAGGGTGTCAGGGAAGAGCCTGGAGAAGTCAGCGGCTGCCAAGTCAGGTAGCATAGATTTTATACTAAGTGTACTGAGAAGCCTTTGGGGGGTTTTTGGCAGAGGAGTCAAGTGTTGTGTTTGGTATTTTTAAAAGATAACTCTGGTAATGTGTAGGGGGTATGTGGGAGACAGGTGAGCCTGGAAGCAGGAAATCCAGGTAGGAAGTGGTTGCAGTTGTCCAGCTGGGATGAGGGTGGCTTGGTCTACGGTGATTGCAGAGATGGGGTGGCAGGTGGTGAGATCCAGCATCTACTCTGATGGCCGAGCTATCAGCACTGCCAACATGTTAGATGTAGAGGATGAAGATAGCTCAGGGTTTTATCCTGAGCTCCTACATGAAATGGTGAATCCATCAGCAGAGATGAAGACTGGAAGAGAAGCAGGCTTAAGCACAGAAACTGAGATTTTCATTCACTCATTCAACGCATATTTACTGCGCCCCTCCTCTGTGCTGGGAACTACGCTTGGTCTTGGGGATACATAGGTGAACACGCTGGACTAAAATTCTTGCCCTCAGGAGATTACATTGCAGGGGAGGAGAGAATGACAAACAGGAGCATCAGTAGGAGGACAAGAGGAGGGGATAGGGAAAGGGGAGAGGGGTGAAGGAGGTTGTAATTTTAAGTTCAGTGGGCAAGGAAGGCCCCTTTAACCTTGGAGGAGGTGAGGGAGGACACTAGGTGAGAGAACTTTCCAGGGAGATGGCATGCCAAGTTCGTCTACGGCAGAGCCTGTCCTTGGTAGATAGCAAGGAGACCAGCCTCAAGGGCAAGGGCCGCAGGAGAGGAGGCCTGAGGAGTGATGGGGTGGGGGTGGGTGTAGACCAGATCATCTCATGGATCTGTATTTGGGGAGAGATGGGAAGCCACTGGAGGCAGAGGAATGACATGAGCTGATGTAATGTTTCTGACATGCACATTGGACATCCCAGTGGAGACATCAAGGAAGAAGTTGGATGAGTCTGAAGCCCAGGGGAGAAATCATAGCTGCATTTGGGCACCATCAGTGTACCATGGAATTTAATGCCAAGGGACTAGATAAGGTCAACCAGAGAAACACTGTAGATAGATAGCAAATAACGGCAGCAAAAATCCAAGAAGTGTCATGCAAATACCCCAGACATCTATCTGATTCTTGGTTCTGCTTCTTTCCCATCAGGGAGCCACTATTGGGAACAATGGTTGATCTAATTCATATGCAACGCTCTGAGGGTTCATAGTGAAAGAGATTTACAAATTCAAGTTGCATATTACATTAGCATGCATGTTGTAGCTCTTTATAAGAAAAACTGCGACTATAAGCGATGTCTGTGGGCGGATTAGCTGAGGGGAGCAAGAAGTGATCAAAGATTCTCAGCACACTTAGCTCCAGGTAAAGTTCAACTTTTGCTCCTTGAACCACAGGCAGTTGTTGGCCGAGACCGTTGCTTTGTGTAATAAGGCCATTTAAGGTCACAGTCAGCTGGAAGCTTTTGGTCAAAAGTTACCCTTGCCTGAGCACAGACGGCTGGATGCTAGCAGTATTCTGGCAAACCAGCTATGTGGGTGGGATGAGGTTGGGGAGGAGCTCTGATTTGTAGTGATACCCGATTTCCATGGTGTAAATACTTTATCAACAGCCAATTTCAAGTTAATTCAATTTCAATGGTTTAACAACTGGCTCTCGAAATTCTAGCAATTTTCTTGAGCATTTAACAGCTGGCTCCAGCACACCAGCCTATTTCTCTCCATAACCCATGGCAAGTCTACACCGTTAAAACCTTGATTACTGTGGCTTCTCAGATTTTCCCCACTCCCTGCGTCCATGACTACAGCTCATATTGACAGTGACCAAATGCCCAGCACAATGACATTTATCTTTGGAATTCGGAGCTCCTCTCTGTTACAGTCTCTTAGCTAAGACCCCAAGAAGACATCAGCAATGTTTGCTGAATTGAACTACTGTCCTTGTCATTTCCTACTGCAGTATACTTATCCTCACTTGGAGTGAGCCATATATCCACTTATTATACACGAGACTCTGCATCATTGAAGTATTTTGAAACCTTCTATAGGGAGGGCCTTAAACTTGATGCCGGGGATACAAAGGGCACAGATTTGTCTTTTTTTTTTTTTTTTTTTTTTTTTGAGACGGAGTCTCGCTCTGTCGCCCAGGCTGGAGTGCAGTGGCGCAGTCTCGGCTCACTGCAAGCTCCGCCTCCCGGGTTCACGCCATTCTCCTGCCTCAGCCTCCCGAGTAGCTGGGACTACAGGCACCCGCCACTGCGCCCGGCTTATTTTTTTTTATACATTTAGTAGAGACAGGGTTTCACCATGGTCTCGATCTCCTGACCTCGTGATCCGCCCGCCTCGGCCTCCCAAAGTGCTGGGATTACAAGCGTGAGCCACCGCGCCTGGCCTAACAGATTTGTCTTTCAGGGACTTATAAAAGAGTTGAAAAAATAGAAAGAACACCTAGAAAGGTTGGTATTATTATTTTTAAGAGCCATCAAATGTTCCATGCTGTACATTGGAATGAAGACAGACCATATATATGGTATTTATTGATTTAAATCTATTCATTATTCTCCCCACCCCCACTCCAAATTCTACCCTATTTCTAGAAGTCATCATATACAGAAAATTCACCATCCTTGGGGACTCATTTCTACAAAGGGGTGGGAAAGAGACTGTTTACTAAACTGATCCACTGCATTCAGAGCCCAGTGGCCTTTCTCCCATATGTACGTTTTGTTTGCAGAAATGGGTCAAGCACAGTTCATCAGTCAGTGGGTTTTCTACCAGTCCCTGCAGCCTCTTTCTTCATGTTCGTCAGCACAGCCGGTGTGAAGCATCTCGGCTAGGTCATGTGGCTGGGGAAAGAAGTGACACATAGCTGTGCCAAAGCGTGGCCACCTCCAGGTCTCTGGGACAGGAGGCACTTTGTGGTCAGTGGAAGACATGAATGTCAGCCACCGGCCTTTCTGTATATGTGATGGTGACTTGGAGGAACTGCAGAAGGCAGAAAACATCCAGACAAGAAGGCTGTTCTCAGTAACATTTGTGCCGCATTCTTCCTCGCCCCTGGTGAGCCTTGCAGCATGGAGACTGGTGACTCTGGGAGCCAAGTGGCTGATCGGGAGCCCCAGGAGGCAGCAAATACAAACTAATCTTCAGGCCCACCAGTTTCCCTGAAACACACCACTTGATAAACTGTGACTTTCAAGCCAAGAGAAGCAATTTTCCATAGCTCAAGTCTGGATTTTACCTCCTGGAAAAGGCTACGAAACCACATGGGTCAGAAAACCAATGATGTGGGGTTTTTTGCTATGTTTCATGGAGAGCCAGAGGGACAACTCCAAGATTCCAGATGTACGGCAGCTGGATAAAATGTGTGCACAAATCTGCACAGCAGCTTCAGAAAGGGAACTGCTAGAGGCTTCTAAAAACAGTTCATTGACTTCTTTCTCTTTTCTTTCTTTCTTTTTCTTTTTTTTTTTTTTTTTTAGGCTTATCAGAACCTCTGGACATAGTTTTTTTTGGAAAGAAATAAAGAGAGAAAAAAACAAGCCCTGTTGGCACTGGTTGTTTTGTTTTTTCAATTTTCTTGTCAACTGACTCATGCTAAAAAAAAAAAAGAATGTCGATTTCAATCAATTTCAATCCCACAGACCAGAAAAATAGAGAATTTATAGGCAACTATTGGAAACAAAGGAACCATCTGGCTTTTTTAAGTATAATTTTTCTCTAAAATAGTTTTCTCCAAGTAATAAGATCATTTATTTTTCCTCACTACACCACTGTGACTATTTCTTTTTTTTTTTTTTCCCCCATAGAGCCTCAGAGGTCAACTTAGGTGGGTTTCTTAGAAAAGGGCCCTTCCCCAGAGTCAGTGGGCTTTCACATCAGAAGGCCTGTAGGGTGATTGGCACCTCTGTCCCTTTAAGTAGGGAGGGTTTTGCTGTCATGGGAAGCAGCCCAGGCCACTGGTGGAGGTCATCCAACCCTGGTTATCCCGGTTCATTTGTCATTGAATAGTGGCAATTCTCACTTTTGTCCAGGAATCTCCAGAGAGGTTTTACAACATCGTGACTAAGACTCAGTCATGTCCTGGCGGCTTCCACAGGCTAAAGACTGATTGCCCCCAGAGCCAGAGGTGGCTCCGTAAATTGGGTAGAGCCTTATGTAACCCATGTAACAGCAACCAGGTGTCTCGAAATCTTCCAGCCTTCAGGCTCCCTCCTCCCCATCAGTGCGACGCTCACTGGCTCCCAGCTCCATCCCGCATCCAGGAGCCAGCTTGCATCCACTCCCAGATTTCTGCAGATTCCTGCTGGAGCCTTGTATTCCGCTCCCAGTCCTTGCCTCAGCAACTTCCCTGATTGGGTTTCCTCACTCGACAGCTTGCCTTCCTGGACCCCTCTCTCTGCCTGCCTCTCTCTCTCATCTACCCAAATGTGGAATGCAGCTTGCTTTCCACAAGACACCCCGCTACAAGACTGTGGCACTTCGCCACACACTTTACCGATGGCCTGGGGGAGATGGGGCGGAGTTGCAACAGAACATGACACTGCGGTGACCTCTATGTGCTTTTCCCTCCTAGGCCCTCAGTCTCCTGAAGTGGTACTAGTCCCCTTTTGTTCCTGGGAACGGGTCTTGCTGTTCCCAGGTTTTCTCTCATTTTCTCTAGCCTCCCTGGCTATCCCATTCCTCTCTGCTAGACTACCTCAAAATCTTCACATTCCTCACACTTTATTTTGCTTCTGAGCTTTTTTCTTTTTTAAATTTTCTTTTTATTTTTTGAGACAGGGTCTTGCTTTATCACCTAAGCTGGAGTGCAGTGGTGCGATCCATAGCTCACTACAACTAAACTCAAACTCTTGGGCTCAAGCCATTCTCCAGCCTTGGCCTCCCAAAGTGTTGGGATTACAGGCATGAGCCACCGCACCAAGCCTGCTTCCAAGCTTTCTGATCTCACCCTTCCCCAGGCAGACTATGCTCACAGGCCTCACCTCCCTCTTCCACCTGGCTCACAAAACCAATGAGGATAATTTTATCCTCAAGAATGAAAGAAAGAAGCAACAGTCTGCAGCAGAGAGGAATTATGCCATTCTTCTAGAAGGCAGCAGGTGCTCCCATCAATAGATTGGGTATTAGCTTTATTTCTCACTAAGCCATATCACACTCTTTTTGGTCTAAGATCATGCAGGTTCTTTGTTGCACTGTGATCTAGGTTCAGGTACATAGTAAGTGTCTCTTATACGCCAGACATTCTAGTGGGTACTGCAGATACAAGAGTGGACAGGACTGACAAGTTCCCTGAACTCACGCAGCTGAGGCAGACAGCCACATGCAGACTGTGGAAAGCCCCAGAAAATGCCTAGGCCCCACTCCAACAACATCCTATTTTACCTCTCTGGAAATTCAAATTGCATGGACAGTAGCCATAAAGTCTTGGAGTCATCATCCAGTGTCTACTCTGGTTCTGCCTCTGCCCCTGGCCAGGGGCTGGTGGCCAGTGCTGGGGACACACATTCACCATCCAGGTGGTAGCTGGAGAAGAGGTGAGAGATAACCTGGGGCCCCGAGAGATCAAGGCTGGGACCGCAGAACACCCACAGAAGCCGCAGCATTGCATTCCGATTTCTGTTTTGTGACCACATCTATGGACTCAGAATGCGGCATGGGGATGCCACAGGAGCCACCCATGCCACAATTACGGTTTTCAGCAGTTGTGCTCTCATCATTGCGGTCGGGCAGAGAGGCTGAGAACATGTACAGAAGAGAATGATTCTGAGCCTGCCAAGTGCTAAAATGCAAGGAAGCAGTTTAAAGCAGCCTCAGGGAGAAGAACCAGACCCTTCCCTGGCTCCCATGAAACTGGCTGAGACAGAAACCACTGGACTTTATTCTGTGTTTTAAAATTCTATATGCTTTACTTTCATTTCTTCTAGAATTTTCTGCTGTGCTTTCACTGCTATTTTCCAAAGGCATGAAAATAAAATCACTGGTTGACAACAAAGAAGCCACCTAAAACTTTGGTTCTGACCAACATGTGATCTAGATGAGAGCTTCTCAAGCTCACAGGCACACGAATCCCCGGGGGATCTGGTTCAAATGCAGATTTTAATCCAGTAGCTCCAGGGTGGGACCTGAGATTCTGCATTTCTGACAAGCTCCTGGGTGGTGCAAAACTGCTGGACTGTGGGCCACTTGGGTCTACCAACACGATGTCTATGGTTCGGAGTCATGATGGGATAAGGACAACAGAACACCCAAGACAGGACAAGAGGCATATGTCAGTGACCAGGAGAGAAACAGCCTTTCTTTTCCCTCTGCTCTTCCCAAGGCTGCAGTTTGTGCTCCTGTAACTGGGTCTGATCTGCTGATGTTCATTTCCTCCCTTGGCAGGCACCCTGGTCCCCTAGAATATTCCCATCCTTCAAGGAGGGAGCCATGTTTCCAAGACCCTTTACCTTTAGTAAGAAGAGCAGCTCTGAGTTTCAATATGGAATTTGATTTTTTCTTGAAACAAAGTTGTGTGGCCTTGGCCTGGGAAGGAATTACTCTCCTCATATTGCAGAAGAGGAGATATGATTTATAACGGGCCTGATTGTTTCCTTGTTTATTCTTCACAACAAATCTGCAAGGAGTTCTTTCTATCTCCATTTATAGATGGGGATACTGAGGCTCCAAGAGCAATCAGGTGACATGTCCTAGGTCACACAGCTGATCACTTGCAGAGCTGACTCAACAGACTGAGTTCATGCTACCACATCTCACTGCCTTTCACTTACGCAGTTATTTAAAAAGCTTGGGGCTTGCCTGGATTTCAGACACTCTGAAATCCATTATTTCTGACCCCGCTACCAAACAGAGTGACCCTAAATTGCTAAAGAAAAGAGATGAGTCCTTAAGTACCAGGCAAGATTTATTAAATAGACCAGTGGATTTACCCTAATGAACTTTTTGAATTTCGAGGGTAAAGAAAAAAAAGCTTTGTAATCATCCAGGAAAATTATTACAAATGAATAAATATAAGCGTGAACTTATAATTTTCCTGCATTACATGAAACAAAAGAAGCAACTGAACAACATCTACATAATTTGGGAAAAAATGTTTATGAACTACTATTTCTACATTCAGCTGAGTAATGGTCACACACACTCAGATATTCTAGACCTCAGAAAATCAACCACTTACATGCCCTGCTGAAAAAGTTACCCAAAGAACTGACCAGAAGCAGTCAAATGACAGATGAAGTGAAAAAAATAACTAAGAATGGGAAGGACACACAGAATAAGTGTATAGGTCTTAAACTCTGAAACCAGTTAAATATAAGTAAATCCAAATAATTATTGCTAATATGGTTATAAAAATTAAGTAAATATTAAAATAGTTATTGAAAGAGAACATACATATTATTAGTAACAGTAATTTAATCCAAAAACTCCACATTGATCAAACCAGAGCTGAGAATGGTTGGACGAAGAAGAAAGTAAGTAATGTACTAAATATAATATTTTACACAAGAGAAAGGTAATAGGTATTATTTCATTCTTGTCATTAATAATTAGAGAAAAATGAATTTAGATGAATCTTAACCAGTAACATAGAGAGGATACACTGCACTTTTTCAGAATGTTAGAAGGAAAAAAAATAAAACATATCAGAAAGAAAAATATACCTCAACTTGTCCAGACGTTTCTCCCAAATAATGGAACGATGCGTGATTTTATTTTCCTTTTACTTTTTTTGCTTATAATGTAATAAACATGCATTATTTTGTAATATAAAAATAAAACTACAAAACTATTATAAGAAAAATGTGCTCCTTTCAAAAAACTACATATAGATCTAATACTGTACACAGTTCATCACACTGAATAGCTGTGCTAACTAGATTTTTTTTTCTTTTTAGTCATCTGTAGTCCCAGCATGAAATTTATCTGTTTCAAAGTCTCAGATGTGGGAATGAATAATTGATATATCTGGAACCTTCTATGAATATATCAGATGACCTTTGCTTTTGCAAATAGCATCAGATGGAGGGAAAACTTAATTACCTTACACTGAGAGCTGTGATCACTCAACCACCCAGACAGAACCTTCTCCTTTAAGCACTTCATTTTTAGCTCTCTGAAAGTCATAATTACCATCATCACTACCATCATCATCATCATTGTCATCAACACCATCATCATCATCATCACATATGTTTGCTGAGCAACTATCATGTGCCAGGCTAGGTACCTAATATCTTTCATACATGATCTCCTGTTAATTCTCACTACAACCCTATGAGGTGAGAATGCTTGTCCTCTTCTTAGAGCTGAGGAGACAGGCTCAGAGAAGTTTTAGTTGCCTGCCTGATGATTGACGATTGATGACCGATGATGACTTACAGTGATTTTTAAAAAGTATAAACATTTTATTTCAGTAATACAACAGACACTACTCACTTTTGGAGATTAGAGGAAAGAAAGAAAACGTCCAATTCCACTGCCCTCACAGAGCTGTATAACAGCATTTCATTATATTACTGTGATTCATTCATTCATTCACTGGAATATTCAACAAATACGTGGTACCCCATTCTGGGGAGGCATAACCCTAAGAACTATGAGGTCTGCACAGACCAAAAAGGTGAGTTTTCTAGACAAATTTTGGAGAGGATAAGACAAAGATAACTATCATGCAAGTCAAAAAGTGGCAAATGTGCTAAAAACAAATGCAAAATGCTATGAGAGCTCAAAGAAGTGACTACTCCTATGGGGTGACCCTGGTTGAGGGACATCTTCACAGAAGATACTGTGTTTATTCCCTGAACTGAGTAGTGACTCAGTATACTCCAGGTGCAGGAAACAAGAGAGGTTACAAGGCTCGCAGAGGGAACTGCAAAAACTCCAATCTGGCTGGAGGGAGGTGCAGCCATGGGCAAAGAGGGAAGGGTGATTGTGCAAGGGGGACCTAAATGACTCATCAGAGGCTTTAAACCTTATACAAAAGGTGCTGGGGATAAGTTGTGACAAAGTAGGATATGAGCACTGCTATGTTTCAGAGAGAGTAACTTACCAATGTTGGTGGGGGCGGGGGAGATTGGATAAAATGAAGAGTAGGAAAGGGGATCTAGGGAGGTTGAGGGTCAGCTCTGCAGACTGAATGAATGGAAAAGCACAGGCAAGACCAGCCCTGCATTCTAAGCCTGAGTAACCAAAACCCTCACTATGGCCTAGATGGCCTGCCACTCTAGGGTCCTGTATTAGTCTGTTCTCATGCTGCTTATAAAGACATACCTGAGGCTAGGTAATCTATAAAGAAAAAGGGGTTTAATGGACTCAGTTCCACGTGGCTGAGGAGGCCTCACAATCATGGTGGGAGGGGAAAGTCACATGTTATGTGGCGGCAGGCAAGGAGAGAGTGAGAACCAAGCGAAAGGGGTTTCCCCTTATAAAACCATCAGATTTCATGCAACTTATTCACTACCACAAGAACAGTATGGGGGAAGCCGCCCCCATGATTCAATTATCTCCCACAGGTCCCTCCCACAACATGTGGCAATTATGGGAGCTAGAATTCAAGATGAGATTTGGGTGGGGACGCAGCCAAACCGTATCGGGTCCTCACTGGCCTCAGGTCTCCTTTCCTTCTTTCTCCCCCTTACTCCCTTGACTCCAGTAGCGTGGTTTCTTCCAACTCCAAACCCTGGACATCCCCAGCCCTGAGGTCTCTTGGCTTACAAGCCCTTCCCAACGTATTTGCATGGTTTGAGCTCTTGCCCCCTTCAAATCTTTGCTCTAGTGTCCCCTTCTTGCTGAGGTCACCTAACGCCACTATGTATTTGGCTTCCTTCCTCATCAGAATGTTGGCTCCATGGAGATGGGTTTTGTCTGGTTTGTCCATTTCAGCATCTCATGGGTGGCACAGGGTAAGTGCTCACTGAATATTTGTTCAGTGGTGATGGTGACATGGATGAAACCTGGGCCATCAAGGAAGAGAGCTGGCATGGGCAGCAGGAGAAATGAGGGTTTTGGTCCAGAGCATTTGTTCTTAGGTGTTGGTGGGGGGCAGGCAACTGGGAGTGAGGAGCCGGGTTCCGCCTGGGAGCCTGGGATTGGGAACTGTTCACATGGAGACAGACATAGAGAGAACTTGTATCTAGAGGGCAATGAGAAAGCACTGTGGGTACAGCTCCAGATGGACAGGATAGGAACCAGGAATATCGGGTTTTGTAAATCAAGAAGAGAACACTTCAAGACATAGATAATCAAACGTGACTCACATTGCAGAGCCATCAAAGAGAATGCCAAGGAGGCTTGGGAGTAAGGAGAGGCCATTTGGAGGTCACTCGTGTCCTTTCAGTCGGGTGGCATAGGCAGAGACCAGGCCACATTAGAATGTTAGCTCTATAAACATGGGTTTTATCTGGTTTGTCCACTGCAGCATCCTGCAGCTGGCACAGGGTTTATGAGTGTTGAGATGTGGCTGGCCTGAGGTGGGATGTGCTCTAAGTGCAGAAAACACATGGGACTGTGAAGACTTAGAAAAATTAGGAAAAGCGGATGCAATATATCTTATTAATATTTTTTCTATTGAGTGCACGTTGAAATGATAATTTCACTTCAAACATTTATGGTTACATTAATTATTGAATAATTATTAAAGGTTACATTAGGATATATTAGGTTAAATGAAATGTGTTATTAAACATAGTTTTACTTTCTTTCGGTTTTTAATGTTTTTAATGTGATTACTAGAAACTTTATAATTACACACGTCTCCCATCATATTTCTATTGGACAGAGCTGGCCTTGTCTGCCAGGGATTAATATTTATCAGCATATATTCATGTATACTCTCTCTTCCTCTCTCTTTTCCTTCCTTCCTTCCTTCCTTCCTTCCTTCCTTCCTTCCTTCCTTCCTCCCTTCCCTCCTTCCTTCCCTCCTTCCTTCCTCCCTTCCCTCCTTCCTTCCCTCCTTCCTTCCCTCCTTCCTTCCCTTCCTTGCTTTCCTTCCTTCCTCTCTCTCTATCCCTCTCTCTCTCCTGCCTCTGTCTCTTTCTAGAAACAAATGTCTTTGGCCAGCTACATTGTTTTCTGAATGGACTCCTGAGTAGTTAATCTTCCATTCTCAGTAAAAATAGACGCTTTTCATATCAAATCATCAAGTTGCTTTAGCATTAAGTTGCCTGGAACTATATTAAAGTCAGTGATAAGCAGTCCATTAGCTGTACCAAGTTCTTAGGGTCCCTGGGAGAAAAAGAAACTACATAAATGAAGTTTCTTCTACACTAAGCAGCAGATAAGTGAAGGCCTTTGAAGAAACCACCTACGCGAAGTCCTGGAATTGTAATTACCCAACCCTTCAATTCGGCAAACAGAGATTCTCTTACAATATAACCATCTCCCAAATAATGGGCCCTCCCAGTAAGAGGTAGGGAGACTGTGGGTTGCATGGGGCCAAGACAAAGACGTTTACTGATTTGGACACTTGAACGGCTGCTTAAGAAGGAAATTCACAGAGTTCATCTTGGCTGGGGTCAGGAATTGTTCTTGGGCACTGCGAGGTCAGGCTTTAGCCTTTATGTATCTGCTAGTGGTGCAATGAACTTGCTTACTTTTCAGAAAAAGAAAAGGACACTTGATAAGTTTCTTCTACTCCCTTCTGATTTCTACAAAAAAAAAAAAAAATTCAGTACTAAAATACAAAGACCAGAATGACCTTTTACTCAAGCTAATGAAAGGAAAGAGGTTCCTTATTCAAATATTTATTAAGGAACTTGGGGTTACCTCTGATAAATAGTTAACATTTTCTAATCAAGGAGCAGTGAAAATAAAAACAAATTAATTGATGCTCTCTTAGGTTTGCAAGGCTCCAATCTTGGCTGAAGGACAAAGAAAGAATTATAGAAGATCCCCAAGGAATGGTCTCTTCTAAAAAGAAGGAACCTATTTTACAGCCTGAATCTTAGCTGGGAAGTAAGATTCACTTTAATATTGATAATGTCATGTTCAAAGTGAGGCAGAGTAGAGGTCAGAGTTTTCACTGGCTGAAAACTGATCATTTTCATGCCAAGCTGTTGAATGATTCTGGCCATTTCAATATGGCTGGGTTCCTTGGAGAAGACGCTGAGAAGGGGATTCCTGTGCTAACGATTGATTCAGAAAATCCTCCAGGAGCTTGGGGAGCAGGATAAGGAAGGGGAAGAAGCTAAGCGCAGGTTCGATCTCCAGCCACGTCCCAACCTAGGCCCAACCCCACAGGGGAGCTCTGGAATGTAAATTAAACCTTAGAGTCAGTTCATACTTGAGGCAGGGGAGCTGGCCTTTCAGCCCCAGGCTGTGGTCAGTCATTGGTCAAGGGTCAACCTTGGCAAAGTGAGCTTCCAGGCGCCCACCCCCACCAGCTGTCTATGAGCATGGGCAAAGTGGCTCAGGTCACCCAGGAGAGTTTTCCTCAAGGAACCAGGTGGTAGGCACACGAGGGGGACTGGGGATATTTGGGTGTGGCACCATCAGTCTGCTGCATCGTAAGTTTGGCCTGGACAAAATCTTCACGTCTGCTGCTACTCCATTTATCTGCCTTCTAGAGCTCCCCACCCTGAGATCTGGGTTGGTATAGGTAGTGGGCATTTGCTGATTTTGGTTGCCTAATTTCAATTCCCCATTTTAATCATTGTAATTGAATTATTAAAGCAATTTAGCAATATTAAAGTAATGGTAATTTCAGGAAACTCTTCTTCTCTTTCTTGGTCTGTATCTGTTGGCAGAGATGATCAACACAGACCCCAGAGACGGGTGTATGTGTCAAATTCTAGGCAATCAGCATATTCCTCTCTCTCCGGCCCAGTGACTGGTTGAGGGATGGTGCGTTGGCCAGCAGTCAGATACAAGGAATTACTCTGGCAGTTTTTAATCAGAAAGGCATTCAACGCAAAGCAACAGGTGCTCATGAAATCACTGGAAGGACGGAAGGAGCAGGCTCTGGCTGGTTTCCAGAAAGATGCCCACTGCCCACCAGTGATCAAACAAGAAAGTAGAGAGTGAGGAGGCCCCCACTAGAACCCCTGTATTCAAGAATATATCCAGTTGCTACAGTCTAGGGTTCTGAAGCTTTTCAACATCTGAGAAGGTAGAGACTGGACACTGAAACAACTGTCCTGGGCCAGGAGCCAGAGCAAGAAAAGAGTACCTCTCTCACTGCTGTCTTTCAAATCTCACCCTACCACATCCTGTGGCTGAGACCTAATGTGCTTGCAGAACCCCAGCTTAGAGGGAGGCTATGGATGTATATTTCAGTTTTCCAGCCTTTGCAGTATACGGAAGCCCCAGAAGGAGGTCAGAGTGGGCTCTGTGGGCCAGCTCACCATGTCCCCCACCCTAGATGGGCACATAGCCCAACTCAAGCTACAAGGGTCAGGGCAGGACTTTGGTCTGGCTGACGAGGGGAAGGGAATCCCTCTTTGTTTCCTGCTGGATGTGAACATGAGAGGAAGTAGGTTTGGAGCTGCTGGAAGCCATCTTGACATCATATAAGGTCTAAGAATGAGACTAGTACATAGCAGAGAACAGAACCAGTTTGAGAGACCTACAGAAGCAAAGAGAGGAGAGGTGACTTATTTCAGGTCACTTAACGGTGTGGGCGGAGGTGGATCTAGAACACCAATTGCCTGACTCCCAGGCTATGCCTTTCCCCATCATGCAGCCCCTGCCTCTGCTTAGAACCTGTGGTCGCTTTGCTCTGGCCAGCAGCACTCCTAGCAGCCATGGAAGGGTTTCAAAATCCCTCTTTATTAAATAAAGTAGCTGACTGATCTGACCTCTCCCAGCAAGTGGAGCTGCCTGTAGATGGGGCCTTAGCAGAAAAGCACTCAGAACACATTTTTGCAGCAGACCTGGTGGAGCTGGGGTGTGTATGAATAACTTATAGCTGGAGCCTGCTGCGAAGAGCTCAGCACTAGCTTTGAAAACACCCTAGGGGTTCTCTCCGAGTGGCACAGTGAAATGTGGCCACACCGGTTCAGGCTATTTTAAGCTTCAGAAACCAAGAGAGGTGAGGGTGGGGTGAATCAGTGGGCTCTGAGGGCAGATGAGTTCCAGGCAGCTTTCTCTGTGCCTCCAAGGTCATCTTGGGCCCTTCCCCTGTCACTGGGACCTTGCCTTCCTCTTCTCTCTTCCTTCTGAAAGGATGGGAAGGAAGGGCCCTTCTGACTTCAGGGGGCTGAGCCAAGAAGGAGCCAGAGTGGAAGGGGCCAGAGCACCTGGTCCTGTGGACTCAATTCAGGCAGTGAAAGGGCAAAAGCATTGCCAGCCAGATCCTGAGCAATATCTTTACATTTATTTATTATATTTATTTTATTGAATCCCCTTAATAATTCTTTGAGGTAGGTAAAACCATTCTCTCCATCTATCACGGGAAAAAATAGAGGTGCAGAGAAAGTAAGTAGCCTGCCCAAGGTCATACAGTACAGCTGGAGTTTCAAACCAGGCGGGTCCAAACTCCTAACTACTATGCTGTGTGGCCTCAAAACCCAACAATAATCAGAGCTAACTTCACAACATATACACTACTTTCTATTCCTCCCAACTGCTCTAGAAGTTCCATGGCATAAGCCACAATCTTCAGATTAGGAAACTGAAGCTCAAAGAGCTTAGAAAGTCTGCCCAAGGACATACAAGGGAAACACAGCAGCAGTTCCAGGACTTGAACCCACTTTTCTCACCATGGCCTGGGTTCTTACTGTTGTATTGTGCACAGATTTTTAGTGTTCTGAAACAATTTCACATCCTTTCATAGGACACCTACTTCAATCCCCTCCTCATTTTACACTGCAGAAACTAAGGTTCTAAAAGGTTAGATGGCTTGTCCAAGGTCACACAACTGATGGCTAGATGGGCTAGAACCCAGATTCTGGACTTTTCAGCAGTGTGTTAACAAACTTTTCTTTCCTGTGGATTTACATTAGAATTTCAGGGATATTTTATCTTCCTTTCTAGCTAATCTTCATTTCACAGTGGCTTCTACCACTTTGGCTTTGTGTTTCTCTGTATGTTTGCCTTATCCTCTGTCAAATAGTTAATGATCTGTAATGCACAAAGAGGAGACTGAGGTAGGGTACCTGTAATTACGGTGGATATTTCTATTAGGAATATCCTCCTTTTCAAAACATGGACCTTCCTGTAATACTGTGTTGACACGATAATCCTTTGCCACTGAACCACACCGTGATACATAGGCCCCCACCATTGTGTCACCTGTAATCCTTTGCCACTGAACTACACTGTAATATGTAGGCCCCACCATTGTGTCACCCATAATCCTTTGCTACTAAACTACACTGTAATATTATATAGGCCACACCATTGTGTCACCCATAATCCTTTCCCACTGAACTACATTGTAATACACTGGCCCCACCATTATGCCACTCATAATCCTTTGCCACCGAACCACACTGTAATATGTAGGCCCCACCATTATGTCACCCATAATCCTTTGCCAATGAAGTCCTAAGCACAGCTACACTAAGACACAACAAATTCTGGTAGGTACTGCTTTATACTTTCCTTGTAGACACTTGTTTGGGGCCTGGAAAGGGTAAAGCAGTGAGAGAGATAAAAAGCCAAAAGGGGGAACCAATAGACACTTGATGTGACTTGCTTTATCTTGAGTACTTTAGATGATACCATTTTAAATATGGTCACAAGGATGGCCAGAAGTCACCTTTTCATTCCTTGATTTACCCTCATCCTTTCAGTAAATCAACAAATATTCATTAAAGCTTCTCTCTGTGCCAGGCACTATCAAAGCCAGGCACTGAGGGTACAGCAATGATCAAATTGGGTCTGTCCTCTTGGAGTGCACAGTCTACTGAGAGAGACAAAAATGTGGATGCCCAGCTCCACAGCTGTGTGCTATCACAAGGACAGGGTCAGTGAAGAACAAAGTATGTAGCCGTTGGCTCTTGCTTGGGTGGGAAGTGTGCGATGCTTGAACTTTATGGAGGCCCCAGAGGTAGCACAGCAGCTCCTCAATGGTGGGTGGGTGGTGGTGGGTGGAGGGGCGTTTCAGGCAAAGGGAATGATACATGAAGGCCTATGGCTGGAATAAGCTATGAGGGTGAAGGATGGATAGGTGGGTGAGGGGACTGCAAGAAGCTGAGATTTCTGGAGAGAAAGGATCTGGAGGGAAATTGGGGAGAGTGGTTGCAGACAGAAGGATGGGGTTGAAGAACATGGCAGGTTGGGGTTTGGAGAGTCCTGGGTATGGAAAGGAATTGATACTGTCTTTTGGAGGCAGTGATGAGCATTGAAGAGGGTAAACAGGAATGTGGTACTACCACCTTTGTATTTTGGAAAGCTCCCTCTGGCTGCGGGTGGAGGATGGGCAGGACAATGAGTGAGACCAGCAACTGGGAAGCCATTTGGGGAGGATGTCAATGACCAGAAAAAGGAACGAAATGGCACCAAGTGCCTCCACTAGAACAGAGAGGTGGAGACAGGGACAATGTGAGGCATGAATTGAGATATTTAAGGGGAAACCAAGAAAGGCATTCAGAATAAGTGCCAAACTTTTGAACTAGGTATTTGGGTGGCATGCACGTGAAAAAAATGGAGAAAATCTTTTTGAAAATACTAAAAAAATACAGTATAAATGATTATACTGTACAGGAAGTTAGGAAAAGAGAGAAAAAAATACCCAGCACCAACCCTATCACTGCAGCACAACCAGTATGCCTGTTTTGATTTATTTCCTACCAATAGTTCTCGCTAGTTTGTAACCCAAAATTAATTTCTTAGGTGGCTTTTTTTCTTCAATATTGGGTGGTTAATGGGAAACACTGTCTGCTCCTTGAAGCCCAGGAAGGACTCACTTTTTGACTTATTGCTGGAGGCTCCGCTCTTGTTTGTTATTCCGAGAAAGGCCAGATTTCTTGCATATCTAAGAGCCAGTCACTTTGACCCAGGACTTGATGGCAATGACTTTACAATTTCGTTTGTTCTATAGCTTGGTGCATCCAATTATTTGTTCCCTTCTACCTCCCCATGGGCCATAAAAATGATCAAGTAGATGGAACACCTTATACCTTTGTGTCCTGGAAAATTCAACCTGGGGTGTCAAGAAATGACAATATTCAAATCAATCCTTACAGTGGCCTGTGAAGCCCACTTCTTGGAGAAGTTGGAAAGTCGGTTTTTCATTTAGTACTCAGGCGTTTTCACTGCCAGGATCGTCTCTGAGCACAGTTCAGCTTCCTGCCTTGCTCCACAAGGAGTGTCCAGCCTGGAAAATAAATGGTAATTGATGAGAGGCCTACAGAAAAGTTGTCCTGGCTCTGGCTGGCTCTAGTGGGTCAGAACAATTCGCTATTGGCACGCTCTGAGCTTTTCATAGGCATGGAGAGAAAGCTGAAAGCCTTCTTTGGGGGAGGTATTATGCAGCATGCCAGCAGCCTTGGCTTTTAATAAAAGGCCTCAGGGGACACCAGACTGTGCCCTAATTCTGGGTTATCAGGCCTGAAGGGTGATCTTAGGCAAAGTAGACATTTGATGGAGAGAAGCAAGTCGGGAAGAAGAGCCAAAAATCAGTTTGCTAAATGGGAGTGCAGTTTCAATGGAGCTTTGGCAAATATGAGGCCAGTGGATTCATTCTTTGGATTCTCCCTGTCCTCTGCGTCTACGAGGAGACTTCCCTCTCCTAGATCTCATCTGCTGGGAAGCAAAGTGGTGATCAATGAATTCAGGGCAGGAGGGAGATGAAAAGTAGCAGATGGACAATGAGGAATTGGGAAAATGCTGATGACCAAAAGCAGGCGCTGGAACAGTCTTTATCTCTCACATGTCCTTGTTCAGGGCGAGCCGGATGGCATCCAATGCTGTGTTCTCTGGGGTTTTGCCCAGGCTAATTTTACATGACAATGGCTGCTCTATGCTCTTTCATGGAGCATTGGAATGGCTTTGCATGTCCCATGTGGCCTGGCGGCCAGAGCTGGAAAAGGCTCCCTCTTGGACTTCTGGCTCAGCCCAGCAACCCAGCGAGGGACAGAGGCTGAGTTACCCAGGAGGCCAGACGAGCATTTTCCCTGGCCGTCCCCACTGCTCTTACAGAAGGGAGCTTTCACCAGTCACATGCAGGGCTGTCCAGAGCACAGTGGGTCACTGTCCCCGACCACTGGGCTTTTTCATGCTGGATAAAATGAACTTGGACTTTTCACTCCACATAGGTCACGAGAGATTTTGCAAGACAGTGTGTCACAGTGTTTGCATGGCTTCCTGTGGGCCTCACTCTTCACATTTTGTCCACGTGAAAATGCCTAGTGCAGCCCGAGAAAGAAAGTCGCCTGGAAGCCCCTGCCAGGTGGGGCCCAACTAGCAAGAGTAGAAACTTAGTGGTCAGCAAAGCTGCAAACTGGGTTTGAAATTTACTGATCTCTTTAAAGCTATATAAAGAAAATCAAAAGGATTAAAAAAAAAAAATTCAAAGGAAACCACTGATAAAGGAATTGAGACAAACAAAGAAAAATGTAAGCACTCTGTTCTTTTGAGAGCATTAAAGGCAGCGAACAGGGAAATGCCACAAGCTGTGACCCATGGTGAGCACACTTCTCAGGTGTCTCATTTCCATGTGCACACAAAGAGGAGATTCTTGTTTTCAAGTGGCCTTCATAAAAAGATATAACTTCGTGAGGGAAATAAGTTATAATTATCATCATTATTATTTGGTTTGTTCTTTCAATCAAAGTAGCTCTTAAATAGAGTAGTCTAGTGCAACTTAATCTCTTAGGTCAACATGAAGCCAAGACGGCCTACACAGCCCCACATTCACACCTAGGGTATGAGTCTGGGCTGGACACTCCCCATGAGGAAGTCAATCTCTTATTAACCCCATCGGGACCCTCCACTTACAAGGCTCGTAGGTTTCCTTTGTTTAAGTGTGTGGTTCCTGATCTCAGAGACAGAGCCAAGTAGAGCCTTCCTAATTCTTTGGGGATCAAGTGATAGAAGCCAAATTTAAACCACCATATAAGCCCAGAGAAAGGATGGGAAAGGGGCTTGAAATTGATTAGGTCATGTAGCTGGGAAGAGGGAACCCCCAAAGGAAAAAATATTCCCAGAAGAATTGGAAAGAGGAGTGAGGTGGGCAGAAATAACATGTGTCCCCCTGAACCTCTGCCATGGCACCCATAAGAGACAGTAGCATTAGCTTCCTTCCCCTCCTTCACCCTCACAGATGCCTACTGCTTTTCTCTTGTCGCTGGGTCATCGCCTACCAGGGGACTCTTCGTTCATCTCAACCCATCTTTTCCCACTTTGAGCACATAGCACATATCCCAGGGAAAGTCCTATTTGCATATTTTAGGCAGATCAAGGATCAGAAAATAGCTTTGGACTTGTACTGACCCAAGAATGCTGAACTGAAAGGATTCTGCAGTGTTAAAATCTTGCATCAAGGTTGAAGTTGGTGTAGTGAGGAGAGATGAAAGTTCTTCTTTTTCTACCCCAGTAAATTGCCTATTGACAAGATTCCAAGGAGTGGGCTTTTGACTATGTTCAATTTGCACTGCTTCGAATCATCCAAAAGCCAATATTGATGGCTCATTGTGCTGACTAAGGTAAAGGATGGAAGAGGAGACTAAGTGTTTTGGTTTGTCTCTTGATTGCATTGGAAAAGGGATCTACTTGAGTGATCTCAGTTAATGATTCTTATGCTACAACTTCATGGAGATTCAACAATAGGGCTGCATGGGCACTGGGCGTCGCAAAGAATGCAGATGGGAAATGGTTTTAGATTTATGCTGGGCATGTCAATAGCATGTTTCTTTCTCTTCATACCACTCACTAAAAATGTTTGTGTTTGCAGGTTTGTTCATTTGGCTCTACATTCCTGTTAGGCTACGAGGAAAGTGTATACCTTGTTCACAGCTGTGTTCCCAGCACCCAGCACAAAGGAGGTACTCTATATTTTTGTTCACTGAGTTCATGGAGCGTTGCCTTATCCTCTGTGATGTAAATGGCCAGTTAACTGTGTGTCTATCTGGTCTACCCTCACTTGGTTCCTCTGATTCCTCTGCTTACCCAGTTTTTTTCCCTCTTTACTCTGAATGGTACCTGACCATCATGGTCTTTTCAACATCCTACACATCACGAGATTTTTGGTTTAGATTCCACCACTAGCTGACCAATTCTATTGGTTCAAATTTTTGAGTTTCTTTAGAGGGAGTGAGTGAGAGGACAGAGAGAGAGAGAGAGAAGAGGAGGGGGAGAGAGGGGGGAGAGGAGAGAGAGAAAGAGAGAGAGAGACAGAGAGACAGAGGGAGAGAGAGAAAGAGAGAGAGAGAGAGACAGAGAGACAGAGGGAGAGAGAGAGAGAGAGAGAAAATTAGCAGGCCAGCTATTTGCATCAATATAATGTAATAGTCTGATAATTTTTATAATGTAACAGTCCAATAATTTTTAATAGCTTCCCAAATTACTTTAGCTTGGTGCACAGTACATCTGGCGTAATTATAAAACTCTTTTGACTTAAGTACTATTTTAAAAATCTGATGAAATCTAAGAATTCTCTTTTAAGACAAATATGCATATTCACAAATAAAATTTTTTTTCATAAGATTCCAGGGGATTTTCACCTTCACCTAAGATCCCCAGGGAGCCAGTGACCCCTGGCTAAAAACTCCAGTTGTTAGGGGGCATATTTTGGCCTTAGTATGTTAGTTACATTGTAACACCCTTATCCTTAGAATTGTTCACAGAGATCTCTTTCTGCTGGTTTTTACTCACAGTGCCTTGTTTTCTTGTGTGCTTGGTTATTTTTTTTACCATGATCTGCTCATTTCCTTGGGAAATTATTTGTAGGACTTATTTTAGGTCTAAGGTGGAGGTACATTTTTTTCAAAGAGGATTTGTGTTGGCTTCTGCCAAGTACTTAGAGACTCTATTAGTCCAGAATCACTTTGAATTAAATTAATGGCTTAAGATTATTTTGACGATCCAGGTGTTATGAATTTGGGCTTTTGTGGTGGCCTAAATGGTAGTTCCACCAAAAGATATGCCCACTTCCTAATTTCTGGAACCTATGGATGTTACCTTATTTTGGAAAAAGGGATTTTGCCAGTGTAAATAAATGAAAGGATCTTGAGATGAGATCATCCTGGCTAACCTAGGCAGATCCTACATCCAATGACAGGCATCCTTATAAGGGACATACAGAGGAGAGACACATGAAGAAGAAGAAACAGAGATTACAGTGATGATGCCATGAGCCGAGAAATGCTAACAGCCACCAGAACAGAACAAAACCTCCCCCAGAGCTTTTGGAGGAAGCACAGCACTGTTATTACCTGCATTTTAGACCTCCAGCCTCCAGAACTGTCAGAGAATACATTTCTGTTGTTTCGAGCCACCCAGTTTGTGGTCATTTGTTGTAGCAGCCACGGGAAACCAATATAGGATCCAAATCCACCACACCAGCTGGCCTGTCATTTCGGCTTCTCTGGGAATTTCCCCCCATTCCTGTCCTGCTCAGCACCAGGACATCATTCCTTCCTGTCCTCTGGGGAATGAATGTCAAAAACTATGAAGGGCATTTTACCTACAAGTTTGCCACAGTTTCATGGATGCTGGCAGAAGACATAAGACTCCTGGGTCAGAGACAAAGGATGGTTTGTTACTCACAGTAATAGCAGTAGCCAGAGTATCAGCATTTGTGTCAGCTCTCGAACCCCAATTCCAATAGAGTGACATGAGAACAAAATAATACCTGCACATGTAGTGGGTTTCAATATAGGAAAGAAACCTTGGGTTTAGTGAACTGGATCTTTTATATTGGTTAAAAAACATGCCTGCCTTTTGTACCACAAAGAGGCATTATCTTTCTTATACTAGATAGGAAGGCTGCATGGCCTTTGCTCTGGAGAGAGACACGATCTCTATCTTCTAATGCCATTTATTATACAAAATCCTTGTGAAGATAGTCTGGAATGAAAGTAATCAGTGCTTCTATTCACAAGATGTACAGAAATGTCAGAGATTCATGGAGAGTTGTTTTCCAACTGAGAGGTGGGAAAGAAAGGGTTGGGTTTACTTTCAATTCTCTCTTGCTCTGAAGGTATATTACTTACCAATTGCTGCATAACCCAATCTTCCCTATTACCAGAAATGGACTAGGACAGCTCATGTATACCTGCCTGGTGGCAACATAAATTAACATAAGTATTAGATGGTTCCTCACATGAAACAGCAACGACAGAAATGTGCTGGCTTCAAAGTGGGTGATAATCTCTGTTTCACAAACTACTCAGAGGTTTAGTACAACTTATTGCAGCCCATCGTCCTGCAAGGCTCTTGGAGCAGCCTTTCAAGGGGGTTCCAAAAGAGGAATTCTCAAACTATTTTAACCAGCCATAGTATTGTTTTAAAAAAAAAAAAAACCAAATATCACAAAACACAACTTCCCAGGGTGATTACTTTGAAGAAGGCCTTACTTATTCGGCTCTAGGGTTCAGTGTGACTGTTAAACAACAAGTTCTCTGGATTAGAATTCTTTCTTTTATTTACTAAAAGTCCACTAGCACTAAATTATGAGGGAGGATTCAGCCAGAAACTCAGACAAGAGATAAAATAAGAGAATGAAAGCTACAACTGAGACATTTCCCCACCCTATGGCACGTTCCCTCCTAAAGGGTCTCCTTTGTCAATGCTTAACTCAAGGCTTATGTGGAAGCAGAAGGGGTAGAATCTGGAAAAAACCTACCCCAGCCCCTGTCTTTTGTTTTTTGAGACAGGGTCTCACTCTGTCACCCAAGCTGGAGGGCAGTGGTGTGAACGCAGCTCACCTGGGCTCAAGGGATCCTCCCATGTCAGTCTCCCAAGTAGCTGGGACTACAGGTAGGTGCCACCACACTGGGCTAATTAAAATATTTTTTTCTTATTTTTGTAGAGATAAGGTCTCGCCATTTTGCCCAGGATGGTCTCGAACTCTTGGGCTCAAGAGATCCTCCTGCCTTAGCCTCCCAAATTGCTGGGATTATAGACATAAGCTGCTATGCCGAGCTCCTTCATCTGTTTTTATGTGTTGCTTCCACATTTGAGGTGCTGTCTGGGCTAGGCAGCTCTTCCACTCCTGTTTCTGTTGAGTATTTCACCACCTGCCAACCTAACTTGATAGCCTATTTGGAACTTGAAAGATTGAAGCCAACTGGGCTGAATTGAGTTAAACCGCAGTTCAACAAAAATGCTCACTTTCTATCCATTACATTAATTCCATTGGTATGAGACCAAACTCTACAGAGGCAGAAGCAAATAAACTGCAGGTGTAGTCAATTGATTGAGCCGGGAGGGGAGTAAGAGAGAAAAGAGTGAAAGAGGGAGAGAGAGAGAGAAAGACAGAGAGACAGACAAACATACTGCAAAGTCAAGAAAATCCAAATTGCCTTTATTAAGTGAGGTAAGACATTTCTGAATTCAGTACCTAACTCAGAACAAACCCAACCACTGAGATATGAACCTTCTTTTTCTTCTTTTTTTTTCCTTTTTATTTTTGAGAGCAAAGCACATGTTTACCCTGCGTCAGCAAGCAGGACAAATGTGAGTTTAAGGCAACCAAAGGACATGAACTTGAACTGAAGTTTGAAAATATAGACTGTCCTAGATGGAATCTCAAGATTAGGAGACATTTTGATGTAGAGCTGTACGTAAGTCTTTTCTCCTCCAAAGAACCAGTTACCCTTTGTTCTGGAAGCAGAAAGGAATAGTCTACGTTTCCCAGAAAGAAAAAAATTAAGTCTCCCATTGAGCAAAAATTGCAGTTTTCCCAAGACTTATTTTGGTTCTTTAACATGGATCAGGGAGGAGATCAGACCTTGAGTTGGAAGGCACTTGTAAAGATGAGGGTGCCTCCAAGGAACTTGTAGGTTTTAATAGAGTTTTCTAGAAATGCACAATTACCTTTGGTGGCTATGGATTAACTTGTGGTCCAGGGTACTGTGAGTGGTCACATTTGAAAGAGTGAAGGAAACAATATAGAAAGAGCCAGGCCATTGCCTCTGCACAGATCTTGTAACAAGACAAAAGGCCTTCAGCATTTACTCTGCTGCAGATCAGGGTCTGGAATCTTCTGAATGAGGCGTCATAGAGTCTGATAGCCCAGACGGCAGGGCCTAGCCCCAATTCGAAAGTCAGTCTGGGCCAGCTTCTAGCTCAGCTAAACTAGGAGCAGAATGGAACTTCAGAGGATGTCTGAGTCACCTTTCTTATTTTATATTGGGGAAAGTGAGGCCTGGTGAAGGGAGGTGTTTTCCCCAAGGCTTTGTGGTTGCTGTGTTAGTCCAGGCCTCCAACAAACAGACTCCAAGGTAGGAGTCAACTTACATAAATTTTATTAGAAAAAACACCTTGAGTGTGGTAAAATGAGGAGGTAACAGAAGAAGACCACAATATTAATCTGGTCCCTTCAAGCTTAGGAGGAGAGTAGCAAAGGCTCTCAAAGTTGTTAGCCCAGGATGCTTGACTATCCTTTGATAATTTATCTTAAACCTGACCATACCTTTGCAATAGTCTCTCCATTAAACTTTCTTCCATTACCTCATTTGAGCATGATGTTTGTTTTTTGCCAGGACTTTGACAGATACAAATAATTTGATCATCAGTCAATACTAGAGGGTTTATTAATTAGCATAGGGATTTTTAGAAATGCTTTTTATTTATATTAGTGAAATGAGTGGTGTTTAAGATATTAGAATTAGTTGGCTAGAAAGAGTGTACAGGCACCTCTGCCCTTGCATAAATATACGAATGTAGGAAGTTTGACAGCTTATTCCTTCTGGGTTACCATTTGGGCCTAATATCCCCTTAATTGTTTAGCCTAAGAATCTTGATTGTGTCTAGACGGTTGAAACTTGCCAGTAGAATATTCTTGCCTTTGCCTCAAGAGAATCTTTTATGCCAGGTACTCATGGAGCTCAAAGGCAGATTGCTAGGACCTTGTGGAACTTCTAGGTAGGTTGGTGACTGTTTTCTTTCTTTGTCGTGTTTTGGGCCTGCTGGCTTATAATAGTCTGTGTGTTAGAATT
Organism: Symphalangus syndactylus; assembly: GCF_028878055.3. Lineage (NCBI taxonomy): Eukaryota > Metazoa > Chordata > Mammalia > Primates > Hylobatidae > Symphalangus > Symphalangus syndactylus. The sequence goes on from NC_072424.2 coordinate 24,509,272, forward strand.
TGGCTGGGACTTTTGGATTCTGGGGTGAGAGACCTTTAGCGCTCCCCTACCTCACACTGTTAGAAGCTACCAGTACCCAAAAAAACAACTTAATGATTGTGAACATTTAAGCTGGCTTAGATCAGACCATAACATAGAGAAGCACTCTCTCCTTTCTATCAGGCCTTTCCAAATCCTGCACATTCCCAAAGATCGACATGGGAGAAGGAAGAAAGAGCTTTGCCATGTCTTATTAAACACCAGAGTGGGTGCTTGGCCTGGTATCTGATGGCTCTTCTCATAGCAATTCTGTTTTCAGCGACAGGCTCTTATTAACTGTTGGGGCCACAAGTAGTGTCATGCCTTGTTACTTATATTTATAAATGCAAATCCCATTGCGAGAAACCTCCAGAGAGAGATCAAATGGCTCATATCCTCCAATCACAAGAGAGGAAAAAGGCCCAGGGAGGCTGAGCCACTTGTCCAAGGCCACTCTGTATTTGGTGGATAGAGGCGTAACTGGAGCCTGAGTTGTCCACCATGGCTGGTGTGCTGTGTGCAGCTGAGCTGGCTTCTCGGAGAAGCTTTGTATGGGAAGTGCAAGGGCGGGACCTTGTGTAGGCACATTCATCAGTTACCAAGCATTCACCACATAGTTACCATGCACCCAGGATGTGGCTGCATGGGACAGGTGAAGAAGAGAAAACGGTCCCTTTCCTGGAGAGTATACTGTCAGCTCGGGGAGCTACAATTCACGCAACACAATTAACAGCAACATCCTAGCTCACTGGAGTGGGAGTAGCTCTAAGAACACAGGAACACAAAGGAAGGTAATTCAGGTGGTGGTTAAAAGGTCTGCTCAAGGCCGGGCACGGTGGCTCATGCCTGTAATCCCAGCGCTTAGGGAGGCCAAGGCGGGCGGATTACCCTGAGGTCAGGAGCTCGAGACCAGCCTGGCTAACATGGTGAAACACCATCTCTACTAAAAAATACAAAAATTAGCCAGGTGTGGTGGCACATGTCTGTAATCCCAGCTACTCAGGAGGCTGAGGCAGGAGAATCATTTGAACCCAGGAGGCAGAGGTTGCAGTGAACTGAAATCATGCCATTGCACTCCAGCCTGGGCTATAGGGCAACATTGTGTCTCAAAAAAAAAAAAGTTCTGTTCAGACTCAGACTCAGATAGGCCTGGCTCGAATCCTAGCTCTCCTGCGGCAAGTCACTTACCCCTCTTAAACCTCACTTTGCCCATCTTTGAAATGGGAATAACAACAGTATCTCTGTCATAGGATAGTGAGAATGAAGTAAGATCTTGCCTGCCAAAATGCTTAGCAGAGGGCTGGCCAACATGATAAGTGCTCTGTTATCTGAATTAACATCAATTACTTAATTTGTTTACTCATCAAAGAGGAGAGGAGTGCCATATGCATACACCTCGCTTCTCACTGAATATCACCATGCATATGGTATTCCAAAGGGGTCCATGCGGGGGGTGGAATAACCCTGAAGAATGCCAGTTAGATGACTGGCATGATCTGCCAAGTAAATATGATCTAGAAATGGGATTAGCCAAGGGTGAACCAATTATGGTGGGATTAATTGGCTACTGATTTGTCAGGGGTGACTGGGCGCATCACACGGTATTTGGGGAGCAGTAATCACCTGCTTTCCCACACACTTGCTCAGTTTCAGCCTCTCAATCCGCCCCCGAATGCAAGCACAGTACCGAAAGTGACTGTGCTTGTTTTGAGAATTGTCTTTGCAGAGCAACTACCATACTGCTATGCAGAAAAGGATTAATTGTTCTTAAGATTTCTGTTTGCTAATCTCTTCACTAGCTTCACAAACACCCCAAGGTCATGTTTAGTACTAGATCCATCTACAATAATACCATTAGGGCAGAGTGTACTCCTGTCCCTGGGTTCTTCATGAGTTAATTAGAAAGGTGATCTCCAGGCTCCTGCACAGAAACGGAAACAGAAAGAAAATGTCTTTCTGTCAAGCGGAAGGACAAACATTTCCATCTAAGGAAAATTGAGTCAAAGTTCCAGAAGCCTGAAGAGGTAATTTTGTCTCAAAAGCCAATATGCCTTTTATCTGAAACATGTTTTCACCTAGAGAACAAAGCCTTAATCGGGCGCAGACACTGCAAGGTGCCCAGTGGCTTAGAATCAATCAGAAATTCAACATATTAAACATGGCTCATAATCTGACCATTAACACATAGAATTACAGTTGTCTTAGCACCTGCAATGTTGACTAACCTGTGGCTTTTTAAACCAACCCATGAAGTGACACCGATTTAACCAAGGAAATAAGAATGAAATTTACCATGAAGAGAAATTCCATCATCCCTGATTTGCCCTGAAAGCTCCGTGACAGACCATCCACTTCTCAGGAAAGTGTAGCCTAATCTAGTCATCAGCATTGCAACCCTGGGAACCCTATTTGCTCAGTTACCTAGAAGAAGATTAACATGAACTTTAAAAAAATCAGTGTAATAATCACTTCGCACCCACTAGAATGGCAACTATTTAAAAAAAAAAACAAATAGAAAAAGACAAGCATTTATAAGAATGTGGAAAAACTGGGATCTTTGTGCACTGTTGATGGGATTATAAAATGAAAAACAGTATGAACATTCCTCAGAAAACTAAAAATTAGAACTGCTATGTGATCCAGCAATCCCACTTTCAAGTACATATCCAAAAGAATTGAAAACAGGATCTCAAAGAGATATTTGCACACCCATGTTCACTGCAGCATTATTCACAAGAGCCAAGATATGGAAGCAACTCAAATGTCTACTGACAGATGAATAAAGAAAATCTGGTATCTGCATATAATGGACTATTATTCAGACTTCAAAAAAGGAAAGACATCCTCTCATTTGAGACAACATGGACAAACCTCGAGGACACTATGCTGCGTGATATAAACCAGTCACTAAAAGACAAATACTGTATGATTCCACTTACGTGAGGTATCTAAAGTAGTCAAATTTATAGAAACAGAAAGTTGAATGGTGGTTGCCAGGGGCTGTGGGGGGAGGGGAAGGAAAAAGGGAACTTGCTTAATGGATGTAGCGTTTTAGATTTGCAAGATGAAAAAGTTCTGGTGATCTGTTGCACAGCAATGTGAATATATGTGACACTATTGAGCTGTCCACTTGAAAATTGCTAAGATGGTAAATTTTATGCTATGTGTATTTTCAAAAACCTAAGATGAATGCACAGATGGAGGAATAGATAAGATGGTCAGATAGGTAATGAAGCAATCATAATGAAATATTAGTGCTGGAATCGAGGCAGTGGGTATATAGGTGTTTATTGTAAAATAACTTCTTTTGTGTTTGAATATTTTCACAATAAAATGTTGGCAAAGAATAAAAACTCAATGTAGTAATTAATATTTATACACATGCACCCCACATATGATAGCTACACTATATATGTAGCTAATGTTTATAATTATAACTCATTTTTATTTAAAAAAGAATTAAACTTCTCTGAAAGAGTAAAATATTGTAAAAATAAAAGGACTTTTCTTGCTCAACATTTTTTCATCAGCTAACACATACACATTGGCTTTTAGAAAATCATTTGGGTTAGAAGGGCTCTTCAGTGAATAGCAACTAACCTCTGCTCAGCCCTCTTTGACCCCAGTTCTGCTCCCTGAGCTAACTGCATTTCGTCACTTCTGTTTATTTGTTTCTGGAGGTTATTTCTCTGTCTTTCCCTAACATGCTTATACCACTGCTTCTTATTTCACCAACTTTAGGTATTGTCTTTGACTTCCTTTCCTGAGAGATGCGACTTTGGCCCCGAGACACCATCCTCCACCTCCCCACAGCTCATCAGCCACTTCACCCACCTCTCCATTGCCTTCCCTCCTCTCCTTTCTCCCTGCTAAATGCACCATCCTGAGTTCCTCCACCAGCTATCTCTGAAACTTCAAATGCATACCCAGACCCCTGTTTTTCGTGCCATCAATTATCCATATCAACTCTTGATTCTCTGTTTGTAAGGTGGGGATTGTGGTATTTCCATCCTCCTCCATACTTCCTCTCCCACTCACCTTCCCCCCCACAGACTATTCACTATGCCTTTACTTTTGTATTCTTTTATATTGTTACATCCATTTGAATATGCCAAAGCAAAACACCAAAAACCCTACAACAACTCCATGTTGAAAAATCTTGTTCCAACATGGTGAACAAGCACACTGCTAAGAATATAGTAAGCCCTCATGAACACCTGGACAGTTGGGTATTAGCCACATTTGCCAACACTAAGCTCAAAAAACAGGTGCCTCGCTGCTTTTATCCTGGGGAGGCAGACAGCCAGTCCATCAGGATCCCTAGTGGCAAAAAAGACAAGAGGCATTTCACAAACTTCTATGTTATTAAAGAAAAGAAAAGAAAAGAAAAGAAAAAGTACCACATCTGCTCTGCATGCTTTCAGGATCTGAAAGGCCTATACAATTGCATTAGGTTTTTAAAAATGAGATTAAAGGAATTAATGTAAGATAGAACCATAATGGATTATTAGAGGGAAGGTAGGCACATTTAGGGGATGTTCTTGGCCTTTCCGTTTGGCTGACCTATCCCAAAACTGTTCCTCTGGGTCTCTATCGGAGACATAGCAGTAACCTGGATGGACCATAGGCACGAGTCCTGTAGCCCATTCCTCCTGAAGCTGCAGCCTTTTTCATCCTGCTGTGTATCTGAGTTATGCACGTGCTTGATGCTTTCACTAAATCATATATAACTTGAATCCGGGGACTCAAGGGTTTCAACCATCTTTGTTTTCTTCTCCGTTACTGTCACTGTGCTAGAGCCCAAGTCTCCTGAAATGTGCCCTGGAGCCTTGCTCAAAGCTGTCAAACCCACCATACTGATCAGGTAGCTATTTTCTCTGAAGCTGGTAGTTCATGACATGCTCTGACATGTGCTGAGCTCTCTCTGTGCCCTGCTTCCCCCAGGACATTGCAAATGGCTTTCTCCTAGGACTGTGTGTCATGCTTTTGGAGTGTGACAGCCTCAAATTGCTCTCTGACATAGTTAATGAAGTAGAGAACACCTCCTATTTTCTTTTTTTTTCTTTTTTGACCAGCGGAGAAAGCACAAATTCAGAGCAATTCCATGCCTTACTCTAGTCGTGTGATAGTTTGCTGCCATTGCTTTGTTGAGCTTGCATTGACCTCTGCTAATTCCAAGTCTGGAATCCTGGCCTCTACTTGACTACGATCGGCAGAATAATGGCACCAGAATGACGCTCACCTCCTAACGTCCAGAACCTGTGAATATGTTACCTCACATGGCAAAAGGGATTTTGCAAATATGATTAATATTAAGGACTCTGAGATGGGGAGATTATCCTTGATTGTTCGGTGGGCCCAATCTAATCCTATGAATCCTTCAAAAGAGAGGAACTTTCCCAGCTGTGGAGAGAGGACGACATGACTGTGGGTCAGATGGATGCAACGTGAGAAGGACTTTACCTGCCGTTGATGGCTTTGAAGATGGAGGAAGGGGTCATGAGCCAAGGAATGTGAGGAGCTTCTAGAAGCTGAAAAAAGCAAGGAAACAATTTCCAATTTCTTCCCTAGAAACTCCATAGAGAAACACAGTCCTGCCCACACCTTGATTTTAGCCCAGCGGGACCTATTTCAGCCTTCTGACCTATAGAACTGTAAGATAATAAATGTGTGTTGTTTTAAACCACTAAGCTTGTTGTAATTTGTTACAGTAGCAAGAGACAACTGTATGTCCTGCCATACAGGGCACAACTAATGTCCTGCCATAGTGTGGACCGATGTGTCCTCAAAGATATAAAAGCAACCAACTCCCCACAGTTACTAGGCCCTCGAGAATTGCTTATGAATTGCAGATGGGGAAATCTCTGCTACTTGGGGCTCTTGCAAAATATGTCACGGTGATATATGAGTTTTTCCACAGAGATGAGGGTTTGCCTGTTTAGGACCCAAAAATTTTTTATTTTAAACATTTTGTAAGATATATATATATATATATATATATATATATATAGAGAGAGAGAGAGAGAGAGAGAGAGAGAGACTGAGTCTTACTTTGTCATCCAGGCTGGAGTACAGTGGTGTGATGTAGCTCACTGCAGACTCAAACTCCTGGGCTCAAGTGGTCCTCTCGCCTCAGCCTTACAGGTGTGCACCATCTCTCTCAGCTAATTTTTTATTTTTGTGTAGAGATGGAGATCTTGCTATGTTGCCCAGGCTGGTCTAGAACCCTTGGCCTCAAGTGATATTCCTGCCTCAGCCTCCCAAAGCACTGGGATTATAGGTGTGAACCATCGCACCTGGCCAGATGAACATTTTTAACCCATAGGAAGATTAAATTCTGTCTAAATTATATGTATGTATTATAACTCCATATCTCTCTCTATATTTCTCTCCATATATATTTCTTCATATATGCAGAGAGAGATTATGTTCTTATTATTCCTTTCTGCTGAAACAGAATACATTAAACTTTATTTAACATTTTTGTGATATGTGGGAGAACTTATTTTGGGCACTAATTGTTATCCAATACTACATCATTGCCCTTGGCGATGACTGAATTTCAGAAAACTACCACATGTTGCAGATTCTCTGGAAAGGTCCCAATTTTAGATATTCTGTCCTACTCTCCTTATTCTTATCAGACTACTTTTCCTGATAACGGGTTCAGGCACCATGGTCACTTTAGTTGAAAGTCTACTTGTCTTCACAATAAATGTCCTCAAACTACCATCTAACAGGGAATCCTAAACCATTCTGTTTGCCTCAAATACATTAAAAAGAAATAAGAATAGTTTGTAACTTCCTGTTTGTTACTTTTCAACGCTGATCAATAATTTTCTGCACAAAATTTTTAGTTAGGCAATGGACTATTAGGATACTGACATGGCAAGATTAGGTCATTTGAGTTCTTGAGAAGTCAGTTGACTTTTGCGTCAAGCAGCTGATTTGTAGTAGCAGGGCCACGATGAAAACTCGGAATCCCTTAGTTTCTGTTCTTTGACCTGGTAGAACTACCAGCCTGCTTTCAACTTAAGTAGCAAACCCTGCATCTCTCCCAAGGAACCCTTTAAGCCAGACTGCAGACGTCAATCAAAAAAGCCAGTGTGATTACGATCTCCCTTCTCAAAATAATGCTTCCTTTCTACACCCCGTCTCTGAAGATCGAAACCAAAGTAGGCCTCCAAACTCTAACCACAACCGTCTTCAAAAGTTATGGGGAGTGCCATCTCTTAGCAGTCTAGCTGCAGCTGCTGAAGTCACCACCTGCTCAAATGACTGAGACAGGAGGCTCCTTTGCAGGGGGTGCCATGGCTGGAACCAGTTTTATACAAGAGGACTCCAAGCTTATTGGCCCCCGGCCTTAGATTTATTTAATTAGCTGGGACACTCCTGTGGTTGCTACTCACTCTTAGTACCAAGAGGCGTCAACAAGACTGTGGGTTAAAAGCAGGTCTCTTCTGAGTTTACTTAGCTTGGTCTAGAGAGAGGTGAGTGAGTGAGTGGGTGAGTGTGTGTGTGTGTGTGACTGTGTGAGCATAAGCTGTATGAGATTGTCTATGTGGGACTGTATGTGATTGTGGATGATCGTGTGTGTGCATACATGCATTGTGTGTGCATGTGGGCATGCATGTGCACATGCTTCTGCGTGTGGTTGTGTGTAGTTCTCTGAGTGTGAACTTGTGTGGGATTGTGTACGCGTGTGCATACCTGCATTGCATGTGCTTGTGTGCAAGTAAGAGTGTTCATGCACACAGCTAAAGGAGAAACAGAAAGAAGGGCAGGCTAGAAGCACAGAAGGAGAAGACAGGCAACAAAAAAAGACAGAGAATAGACATGTGGAGGCCAGATACAGAGAGAAGGAGTGGGTGCAAGGAGCAGGGAGCAGGGAAACAAGTGACAGGGCAAAGGTGGAGAGCAGAGGGCGGGGAAGCGAAGAGAAAGCACAGGATGTAAGAAAAGGAAGGACTCAGCGGGGTGAGGCCTTAGCCATTTCAGGCCTTAAGAAATGCCTCGTTAGGGAGGCAGGTGGACTCCGAAGCTTCCAGGAGAGTGATGTCATCCCCTTGTCATTTTTCTGCATCGTCATCACAGAGTCTGCTGTCTTTGTGTCCTAGTTGTTCTCATCTCCTAGCCTGGGCTCTGGCCTCAACCCCCATGGCCCTGGGAGATGGTGCTATCCAGTCATATCTGAAACCTCTTTGTTGGGCCTGTGGTTTTATTTTTTCTAATAACGTAGCAACATCAAACAACGGAAGTCACGCTTGTCCTTTGTCTCAACAAGGTAAATAGTCGCTGCCCCAGCTCAGGTGCCTCCCTTGAAGAACACACACAGCTGGGGAAAAGGGCTTGTGGGGGGCCTTGGGTTTATGGGGATGAAGAGGCAGGACCTGAGTCTGAGAACAATAAAAACCAGGGCTGGCACTTGGTGCGGAGCAGTGACCAGGGAGAGGACTTGACCTGGGGAAGGGACAGGGCTCCAACAGGAGCCTTCTGAAGCCTGCGGGCCAGGAGGCCAACTGCATAGGGTGGCGAGAAGGACCCAGGACCCACCCCCCGTGGCTTTCCCTTTTAGGTCTGAGTCTTTCCATGTGCAGAAGGAGGACTGCATTGGCTCAGTGCTTTCCAAAGTGCTGAGGGATTCCAGGGGCACCCACGGAGCTCCCCTGGGGCCTGTGGACGGGGGTGGGTGAGTGAGCAGGCGTCAGGTCTCCCCTCTGCACTGACCTGAGCTGCCTCATCTTTACATTTTACTTTTATTTAAAGACTGTAAGCCAAAGCCAGTGTGAAGCCTCCTGAGCTGGCTGATCTCCACGTCCCTGCCAGCACCTTATGACCCACCATTCTACACTGGTGGAGGGGGGCTGGTGTTAGTGCTATTATTGGGACCCTGGGACAGAGATGACAGTGAACTTTGGCAGAGGAGGAGGTACCTTTTTCTTGTGATTAGGGAACCTGGATTCTTTCGCTGGCCCCAGCACCGGATGTGTACCCCAAAGAGGCTAACTGCTTGGGACTGAAGCCCATCTGCCCACAGGATGCAGGATTTTGAAGGGTGCACCCCACCCTAAAGGGCACAGTCTCATCACCCTGAATTTCTGGGTTGGGCAAACCACTAGTTGACACAGTATTCAGCCATAAAGAAACAGAGAAGTTACTTCCTTGAAATCAGTGCTACCTTGATAAGTATAAATCCTGCAAGAAACCAAGGAGAAACCCATATGAGATATTAGCTTGTTGGGTAGAAGGTCAGGTTCACGTTTCACAGGATGACAATGGCTGTGCTATGACCCAGCAGGCTCTGTTTTATGTGCCAAGGCCTCCCAGCTGGTCTGGGCCAGTTCTGTCCTTCCACGCCTCACTGGGAGCCACCCATTTTGTCAATAAGCAGCTGGTATCCCTCTGCTTCTTAGTCATATGTCATTTATAGACTCCTGATCTGCCTGCAGTGTCACAGCCGACTGGCCGTTGTAGGTTCTGGAAGGAACAGAAAGCAGGTAACTAACAGAAAAACCATCCACCCTCGGTTGGGTTCTTTTTGAGTTTTTCTCTTGGATTTGGGAGCTGGGGGCGGAGGGTGCCTGCCTGTGTGCTGGAGGTTTGGGGAAAGGCATTCACGACCAGGCTGAAAAATGACCAACTGCTCAAAAGCCAGGTGGATAAATCTGCCAATTCAGTGAAATCACATCCTGTTCCATTCGGAGGGGACAGCAAACACAGATGCACACAGCGGAGCAGTAATTACATCTCAGAAGATGCTAAATATTTCAATGCCTGTCTGGTGCCGATTCTTATTGGAGGGAATTTTCTGGTGTTGGGTTTTACAGGCAGTAAACTTGTGTACTGAGTTAGTTTTCTCTACCTCTCAAAAAGCACTGTGTCCATATTTTGCCATGTGTCAGGTAATATGGAAGTTGGCTTTATGCAAATCATTAGTTACCTTAAACCACAATCTCGGTTCTCACACTGGAAAGCTCTTCCCTGGAGTTGTCTCTTTGCTGGGGAAAACTCTTCATCACTGGATGGTCGTTTATTTCTGTTTCTAGGAGAAACCACTTCAGATTTCTAGCGTGTGGGTGGTTTGAACGCATGAGTCATGCAGATGTTACGTTCCCCTGAAAGAACCAGCCAGATCCTTTTACGAGGCAGGGACTTTGTCCCAAGCTGCTGTGACCTGGGAGGTTAGCCCTGCTACTGCAGCCAGAGACTAACTGATGAGGAGGCACAAAGGCCAGCCCCCTTCTCTGAAGGACGGTGTGACTGCCCTGTGGAAATGCTCCAGTGGCCCTTGGGCCTCAGGTCACAGCTCGGCTTTACCCAAGATCCATCCTTGCTTGGCCCATCCTTCCCTAATGCTCGTGGAGGTTTTTCCTGAAGGGCGCTCCCTGGAGAAATCATATGCCCCGGAATCCCTGTCTTAGGCTCTGCTTCTAGAACCTGAACTAAGACAGGAAGTAGGCCCCTACAGCGATGGCCCTGAAGAGCCCAGATTCCAAGGTCTTTTACCTGGTGTCATAAATGGTTCCCCCAAGTCAGTCCAGTTTCTCTAGTTTCCCTGAGAACTTTGCCTGTGGCAGAGGCAGGTCACAGAGGCTCCACTCCAGCACAGAGCAGGGAGACAGCAGGTCACACCACAGCCAGTTGAGTGCTCTGCCAGTTGATGGCAACTTCAGTGGGATGAATTCTTCCTGGGATGCACCTATAGGGCAAAGTGTTTTGTCCTGAGGGTCACAGGCTTACAGTGATGGGCAGAGAGAAACCCAGTCGCTTTGTGCAGACACCTAAAGGACTGCTGTGAACAGGCTCTCCCTTACCAGGCTACTGCTGTCATCTGAAGTTCCAGTTTTAGAGATTTAGTTCTTGGTGGCACACAACTATAGTTCTAGCTACTTGGGAGACTGAGGCAGGAGGATCACTTGAGCCCAGGAGTTTGAGACCAGCCTGGGCAACATAGTGAGACCCCCTTCTCTATATTTTTGTTAAAAAGAGATTTAAATCTTTATGTTGAAACACAATCTGACTTATTACTCTGTCAGCCGTTAGCAGTTTCATGTGAATTAATTTGTCCCAGAGTGCAGTGTGACAGCTGGTCCAGGCAGCGTTGGATGGGGGCAGGGAGGAAAGTTAGGGCCAGAATGGAAGTTTGGGTAAGACACTCATGCCATGGACTGGGGCAATGTGAGAGGCCATAGCCAAGGTCTGCCCTTTTCCCAGTTTTGCTGATCACAGTGGTAGTGAAAAAAGATCCATTTTTAAAGATCCTCCTTTTCTATTTCAGAGTCACACACAGTGATGGACACATAGCAGCACTTAAAAATGCTTGCTCTGCAACAGGAAGACAATGACTGAATGATCCCACTTCCATGAGTATGTAGAGTAACCAAACTCATAGAAACAGAAGGTAGAAGGTGGTTGCCAGGATCCAGGGGGAGCAAAATGGAGAACTGTTGTGTAACGGTGATGGAAATGTTTTGGAGATTGGTTGTATAACAGTGTGAATATGCTTAACACGACTGAACTGTGCACTTAAAAATGGTTGATGGCAGCCCTGAACATCTATTATGCATCATTAAAAATATTGCTTAAAAATTAGTCGATGGCAAATTTTATGTTATGTATGTTTTACCACAATTAAACATTTTTAAACAATGCATGTTTTTCAAAGACAATTTGGGCTTTTCATAGAGCAGATCCTCGGGAACTATTTGTTGACTTACTTGCAGAGCACATTCCTTTGGCAAACTCCCAAACCTAAGAGAAAAGCTCAAAAAGAAATAAGCAAAAAAAGCATAAAGGCCCTGAAGCCCTTCAGAAACCTGTTTCCAAATTCTTCCAGATTCCAACTTCTCCCCTACTGAGGCTGTTCCCAAACCTGTCTCCACACACCTCCCACTACAAACCCAACCCTGCCCTGGCCCTGCCACATTTCCAGATTCCCTGTTGCTTCCCTCCTTTCAGATTCTACTTTTATCTTCTCAGATGTTAACTCTTTCCCCATCCAAAGCACAAAAAATTAGCCAGGCATGGTGGCATGTGCTTGTAATCCCCGCTACCTGGGAGGCTGAGGTGGGAGGATTGCTTGACCCCAGGAGGTTGAGGCTGCAGTGAGCGGTGATTGTGATCACGTGATTGCACTCCAGCCTGGGTAACAGAGTGAGACACTGTCTTAAAAAAAAAAAAAGATTGACTTGTCGTTATCAGTCCATTTTCACGCTGCTGATAAAGACATACCAGACTTTGGGTAATTTATAAAGAAAAAGAGGTTTAATGGACTCACAGTTCCAAGTGCCTGGGGAGGCCTCACAATCATGGCAGAAGGCAAAAGGCACATCTTAAAGGGTGGCAGGGAAGAGAGAGAACCAAGCAAAAGGGGTTTCCCCTTATGAAACCATCGGATCTCATGAGACTTTTTCACTACCAGGAGAACAGTATGGGGGAAACCTTCCCATGATTCAATTGTCTCCCACCAGGTCCCTCCCACAACACATGGGAATTATGGGAGCCATAGTTCAAGATGAGATTTGGGTGGGGAGACAGCCAAACCATATCACTTGTAGAAAAAGTAATGCTTCAAAGCCTTCAACAGGGAATTGATAAATGCATTAACCAACAAAAGAATACAACCAGCTATTAGACAAATGAGAGAGACCTCTGTGTTAGCAGGGAAAGATAAGGAAGACAGGCAGGATATAGAACAGTGATCCTCCCGTTTTGACTTCTCAAAGTGCTGGGATTGCAGGTGTGAGCCACCACGCCTGGCGCTGTGGCAGACATCAAAAGGGCTACTGTGAAGGAACTCTCCCTTACCAGACAACAGCTGTTATCTGAAATCCTACTTTTAGAGACTTAGTTCTTGATAGCACATATCTGTGGTCCCATCTAAGCGGGAGACGGAGGCAGAGAATGGCTTGAACCCAGGAGTTTCAGACTGCAGTGAGCTGTGATAGTGCAACACGGGGCTGTGCTGTGAGTCTCACCTACCTCTCCCCAGAGTGTAATCCAAGAAGATTTCCAGAGGAGCCTTGAGAGCTTTGACAACGTGTTAATGCCACTGGGAGACCCTGAGGGCTGGCCTCTGTCTCCATGGACTGGGGTCTAAGTGCTGTGAAAAAAATCTGAAGGCCAGAGAGGACTAAGTGTTTTGGAGGTGCTAGGGAGCTGCTGGACTGGGGGCTCCCTGCTCCCCACATCTGCGGGAGCAGGAAGGCAGCTGTAGGGCTACTATGGTCTGAATATTTGTGTGCCTCCAAATTCATGTTGAAACTTCATCCCCAAAGCAACAGTATTGAGAGAGGTGGTGCCTTTGGGAGGCAATTAGGCCATGAGACTCCACTCCTCAAGGATGTGATTAGTGCCTTATAAAAGGGCTGGAGGGAACTAGTTAGGCCCCCCTTTTTGCCCTTCAGCCCTTCTGCCAGGGACACAGCATTCATCCCCTCCAAAAGACTCAGAGACAAGGTGCCATCTTGGAAGCAGAGGACAGCCCCCACCAGACATAAACCCACTAGGGCCTTGATCTTGGGCTTCCCAGCCTTCAAAATTGTAGGATATAAATTATCATTGTTGATCAATTATCCTCTCTGAGGTACTGTGTTAATAACAGCAGGAATGGACTAAGAGAGACCATGATGTGTCTGGTCCAGGATGCCCCAGCTGTGGGACACTAGGGGGTAACCTGGAAGTGTCTCAGGTTGATGAAGGGGCTATTGGGGATGGAGATGTATTTGCCCCATCAAGGGAACTCCCCCTTACAGGGGAGAGGGGCCAGCGGGGGATTTCTGAAAGGGCCCTGCAAGAGCATCAGCCTTAACGGTCTGCCAGAAACGGGAGCAGGGCCCAACTTGGGGTGCCCCATTGCAATAGGAACCGTCTTCTGCCTCTGCTTCTCTTTCTCTGATGCCCTTTGACCCTCCACCTGGCAAGTAGTCAGGAAGACAGTAAAGATCAGAAGAACCCATCAGGCTTGCCACCCAAAAATAGTTCCACCCTGGAGAGGGAGGGAAGACTTTCCTTTTACTGAATTTAGACTATGTTTGGGCCTTCAGGAGACTGCAGGAAGGCCTGAGTGATGCAGGTGCCAGCGAAGATCATCCTCACTGGATAAAACTTGAAGATACCAAGAGAGGAAAAGTCAAATTGTGTTTTGATCACAATCCAAATGTCAAGCTAGTTTATGTAGGTTTTCATATAGGTTAATTTCAGAATAATTATCCTAACTCTGCTCCACTGTGCTCTGTGTAAATTGCTTCAGGGAAACATGATCAGCTTGCTCAGTAGGCAGCAAATATCTTGGCAATGACACAGGTTTTAGACTCACCCCCATCTCCCCAGTTCAGGCAATTAAGTCTTATTGGTCTTCATTTTGATGAACAGGACAAGCTTCTGTAATTAACATATTGTTGTCAACTTGGAATGTCTGCCCAGCTAAAAAACGCAATGTGTAATTTATTGTGACTCCTTTTCATTGAATGAAATAGAAGAAAAGTAAATTAGCCATAAATTTAGAGAGATGGCACATAGTGAAATTTTATGGAAACTATCACATTAGCAGTAAGAGAAAAGGCCAGCTCCCAAGAGAATGCACAGGAGAAAAATTTTACTCTGTGAAGCTCCACCAGATGCTGTGAGTGTAAGAAACTCTGGGGTGAGCATCAGAGACATAAAGACTGGTGTTTCCAGTTCTCATAAGGGAGAAAGAAATTGCTAAGCCAAGGCTCTGGAATCCTCAAGGCTGGCCAAGGCTACACCAGTTCAGGCACTCAGCAGAGAGCTGATGGAAATGCATTAGTGCTGTTGTGGCCCATGCACATGACTTGCCAGGTAGCTCAGAGGGAAGACTCCCTGGAGGTTTGCTGCTTTACCTTCAAGTCTGGGCTGATGCAATCCCTGGAGGTCTTAAGCCAGCTTGGGCTGCTAAAACAAAATACCATAGACTGCCCAGCTTAAACAACAGATATTTATTTCTTACAGTTCTGGAGGCTGGGAAGTCCAAAATCAAGGTATGGGCAGATTGTGTTTCTGATGAGGGCTCTCTTCCTGGCCAGCAGACAGCCTCCTTCTCAACATATCCTCACATAGCAGAAAGAGGAAGCTCTGGTTTGTCTTCCTCTTCTTATAAGCGCACTAATCCCACCTTGGGGCTCACTTTCATGACCTCATCTAAACCTAATTACCTAATACCACATTGGCATTTAGGGATTCCACATATGAATTTTGGGGGACACAAACACATAGTAACTATCCAGGGTGCAAATAATAGGCCCTCTGTTGGATGCTTTCTGAACTTCACCTTCACCAGCACCCAGTTATGAATACAGATGATTAAGACTAGGCTGTTTCCTTTCCCACACTCCAGCCTTTCAGGAGACAAAATGGGGGAAAGAAGAAAAGCCTTAGTGGCACCATAAACAAGGGCCCTCAAATTATTTGTTGGGGTACATGAGTCTGTATTTGTGTCTTGTTCCAAAAAAGAATTAAGGTGGCTTGCAAAGATAAAAACACTAGTTTGGAAGACAGATGAGGTAACAGGACAACAAGGGTAGGGACAGAAGATGGGGCCAAGTCTTAAAATAGAAGGCAAATTAAATCTATTTTGCCTTAGTAGGGAACAGTGCCACTTTTTCTGGGAAGCCAATGGCATTCTGTTCCATCTCTCTTTTAAATTAAAAGTTAAGTAGTGTTAGTCTCAATTTAGGGGCCTGCATTTCGATGAGTTTGTTTTGTTTTAGTTTTTTGTTTGGTTCCCTGACCTAAAATCTCTATTTCAATAGGAAAAGCAGGCTCCATCTCAGCCCATTGAGAGTTTTCTGGTCACTACCTTCCTCTCGGGATCTTTGGTGGGGAACTTGGCAACTCTTAGGGGGAGCAGAGGAAGTCAAAGGTTAAGAAAGAATTGGACAGTCTGTACAATACGAGAACTCCATATTTTAAAGAAGAAAATTCTAGAAAGAATGTTCATTTTACCTCTAGCATTTAGATGGCTCAGGATTTAATTATTTTCTGGAAGAGAGTAAGACTAGGTAGGCATCCTCCAGTAAAGCCAAAATCTCCATAAATAAAACAGAATTATGTGGATAACAGACTTGAGTTTTTGCTTTGGCTGTGTAAGTACAGTGAAGCAGAGCAGTGTTTATGTCAATTTTGTGATATTTTTATTTGGCAGAACAAAGGCTATCTTTTATTTCAACCCCAAGACTTGTTTGCCAAGATTATCTTTATTTAAATGCTCCATGTTCATAAGCAACACTCCTATAGTCTCACATAGAACAGTCGCTTTTAGTCCCTGGAGTTAAAAACAAAACAAAGCAAAACAAAAATCAGGGAAGTTGAGAGGGAAGTTTGCAAGTATTATATAAATAGTGTCTAATGATTCCCCACTATCTACAGGGTCAAGTCTAATTTCTTAGCCAAGGAGGAAGAATGTCTTGCATTCTGACTCTTCTAACTTGGTACCTCACTTTTCCTCCAAAAACATCCCTACAGGGACCTTTGGGCTCCAGATAAAAATCTTTGACTGCTGTCTCAGCTGGAGTTGCCCATACTTACCTCCTCAGGCATGAAGTTTGTGGCCTTTGGCTGGAAATGCCAGGGAATTAACGCCTCTCCTCCCCGGTTCGACAAGCATCTCTCCACCAACACTTGCTGGCAGTTGAAGAATAATCATCTTCCCAACTTCCTTGCTGCTCAGCCTCTCAAGGGAATCACTTGGGATGGGTGGTGTTAAGGGCTAAATGGTGTCCCACCAAGTTCACATATTGAAGCCCTAATGCCCAGTACCTCAGAATGTGACTGTATTTGGAGATAGGGCCTGTAAGGGGGTGATAAGTTAAAATGCAGCTCTCAGGGTGGGCTCTAATCCAATCTGACTTGTGTCTTTATAAAAGGAGGAAATTTAGACTCACAGAGAGACACCAGTGATGCAGTTGCACAGACCAGGAAAGCCAAGGAAAGACTGATTTCAGGAGAAATCAAAGATACACCTTGAACGTGGACTTCCAACCTCGAGAACTGTGAGAAAATAAATTTCTGTTGCTTAAGTTACCCCGTCTGTGGTATTTTGTTATGGCAGCCTGCACAGATGAATACAGGTGTACCTCATAAAGACTTCCATTTCCACCAGGCTCCGGTGATCACTCTTCCCTCTCCATTCATCACAATTATTTTCTGCAGCATTCCGGCCAGGCCTGGTAGCTCACGCCTATAATCTCAGCACTTTGGGAGGCCAAGGCAGGCGGATCACTTGAGCTCAGGAGTTCAAGACCAGCCTGGCCAACGTAGTGAAAATCCACCTCTACTAAAAATACAAAAATTAGTTGGGCATGGTGGTATGCACCTGTAGTCCCAGCTACTAGGGACGCTGACGCAGGAAGAATCGCTTGAACCTAGGAGGCAGACATTGCAGTGAGCTGAGGTTGTGCCATTGTACTTCAGCCTGGGCACCAGAATAAGACTCTGTCTCAAAAAAAAAAAAAAAATTCTGCAGCATTCATTTGAAAATAAAAATTATTTTCCTTGACTCTTCATACTTTATTTTTTTCTAAGTCTTCATTTGATCATGAACCAAAGCTTCATTGAACACCATAATGCGCTGAGTCCTGTTCAAAAGCAAGCGGGTTGCTAGATTCTCCACTTCAGCTATGAATCCACCACAGAACCAAAGCCTTCAACACCACAGGGCTAGAAAAGCACAGTGAGTTCTCTTTTTAAAAGTCACTGTTTTGGCCAGGTGCAGTGGCTCATGCCTGTACTACCAACACTTTGGGAGGCCAAGGCAGGTGGATCACTTGAGGTCAGGAGTTCGAGACCAGCCTGGCCAACATGGTGAAACCCCATTTCTACCATAAATATAAAAAATTAGCTGGGTGTGGTGGTGCATGCCTTTGATCCCAGCTACTCGGGAGGCTGAGGCAGGAGAACCATTTGAATCTGGGAGGCAGAGGTTGCAGTGAGCTGAGATCGTGCCACTGCACTCCAGCCTGGGCAACAGAGACAGACTCCATCTCAAAAAAAAAAAAAAAGTCACTATTTTTCTGATTGTTAAAGTAATTGGAATTATTAAATAATTTGGAAAATATGTAGAAAAGCATGACTATGAAAATAAAAATCACCCATAAAGGCCCCTCCCTAGGGAGAATTGCTGTTAAGATTTTGAAGAATTGTCTTCCAATCTGATTTTGAAAATATATGTCAGGAGCATTTCCCCTGTTGTGAAGCAGCTTGTAGAAATCGTTGGTAATATTGTGATAACATTCTATTGTATGGATTTACTGTATCTGTCCATCTATCTGTCTACATATCTATCTGTTTATCATCTGTCTACCTATATGTCTATGTATCCATTATCTATCTGTCTATCTATCTACCAATCTATCATTTGTCTACCTGTCTATCCATCTGTCTATCTATCTATCATCTAGTTACCTATCTAGCTACCTATCATCTTTCTACCTGTCTACTTGTCTATCAGTCTATCTATCTATCTATCTATCTATCTATCTATCTATCTATCATCTATCTACCTAGCATCTGTCTGCCTATCTATCCCTCATCTGTCTATCTACCTATCATCTGTCTACCATCTATCATCTGTCTACCTATCTATCATCTATCTATCTATCATCTGTCTACCTGTCTATCATCTGTCTACCTGTGTATCTATCATCTGCCTACCAGTCTATCTATCTATCTATCTATCTATCTATCTATCATCTATCTATGTATCATCTTCCTATCTAGCCATTCACCCATTACTAGACATCTGGCTCTTTCCAATTGTGTTTATTATTATATCATTATTTTGCTTTGTTAAGTATCTTGGCTCATTAACTCTCTGTATAAATCTTTGTTCAAATTTCTGATAATTTCCTCAAGATAGATTTCAAGAAGGAGACTATAGGATCATGGGAGATGACCTTTGCAGTTCTAGAGAGACATTACTAAATTGCTACCCTGGGGTGATTACACAAACCAGATGTGATTTTTACTATAAAATAAAGAGGACATACTAAGGGTTCTTCTGCTGCTTAGATTCGATAATCGCAAACTTAAAAGAAGAAAAATATTATAAGATAGTCAGAAAACTTCTGAATAATATTGGAAGGTTGACTACAAAAAGCTCAACTTTTTGTTACTGCATCTTAATTATGATAGAAATCATTAAGCTTGTCCCAGTCAAGATACAATATAAAAAACTGAGGTTTTTTAAGTCTAGAATTTTAAATCTAACATAAAATGTAGAAAGACCCTTAGAAAGCATCTGCCAATTTTATAGATGATGAATGTGCAGCCCAGGGAAGTGGATTTCTCAAGATCAAGCAGCTGCTAGTCAAAGAGCTGGTTTAGGTATTCCTATCTCCCTAGTACTGGTTATAGAAATTTCTTTAAGGAGATTCAAGTCAGGGCAGCACCTAGCAATAATGATATGACTTATGCCTAAACATTTCCAGCCAGGGATATCCTTGAGTTGGCTGCTAATAAATGGTTTTCCAAACACATTTTATTAATTGACTAGTTAGAAGAACAGTGAATTACAAATATGATACTGAAATAATGAGTATGTCTAAATAAGAGGTACTGTTGAAAACAAGGGTCGCCTGCTGCAGGAACTACCATGGCTTTGCCTTTGGAGAAAAATGAGAATTTAATTCCTTTTGGAGCTTTTGAGTGACTGAGGAAAGTCCTATGCTCACCTCCTTTCTCAGGATTTTTGGAATGAATAATGAGCAAGAAGTAAGTTTTGCTCTGCTTATCTTGCAGCCTGGGAAAAATGGGTTGACTGTGCAAGGAAGGCAGGCAAGGCCAACACGTTGTCTTCCTTGTTTGAATGTGGAGACTTAGAATCCTAAGAAAACTGAGTTCTATACCAGCACTCTCCAATAGAAGATAATGTGAACCACGTATACAATTTTAAATTTCCTTTTTTGTTTTTTCTTTTTTGAGACAGGGTCTCTCTCTGTCACCCAGGCTGGAGTGTAGTGGCACGATCTTGGCTCACTGCAACCTCTGCCTCCCAAATTCAAGCAATTCTCATACCTCAGCCTCTCGAGTAGCTGGGACTATGGGCACGTGCCACCACACTCGGCTAATTTATATATATATATATGTATTTTTTTTGGTGGAGATGCAGTTTTGCCATGTTGCCCAGGCTGGTCTCGAACTCCTGAACTCAATCAATCTGCCTGCCTTAGCCTCCCAAACTGCTGGGATTACAGGTGTGAGCCACCGTGCCTGGTCCAATTTTAAATTTTCTAATAGTCACATTTTAAAAAGTAAAACTAATTTTAGTAATATATTCTGTTTACCCCCAATATATCCCAAATATTGTCATTCAACATGTAATCAATATAAAAATTGTTATTGAGCTATTTCTTTTTTTTTTTTTTTTTTTTTGGTCATATTAAGTCTTTGAAATCCAGCGCCTATTTTTCACTTACAGCCCATCTCACTTTAGACTGGCCACATTCCGAATGCTCGATAGTCACGTGTGGCAAATGGCCTCTGGGTTGGACAGCACAGATCCATACAGCAGAATTCAATGTCAGGTGAACCCATGCCTGAGGGTTTTGTTACCATAGTGGAAAAATAAAAATGATGATATGGTCATTTTAATCTCTTTTAAGTGTCTACCAGGCAATGTGTCTAAGTTATAATTAAGAAGGGAGAGAGAGAGAGAGAGAGAGAATTAAATTAGCCTCAGCTGGGTAATTTTGCACACTTGGCTGACAGCTTGAATTCATGTCCCCGAGCGCCAACAGTTCATCTACTGCTGACCTTGTGGCAACCACCTGAAGGCCACTCAGCACCCCCACTGCCATTAATCAAACCAGAGAGGCCTTGCCAGGGAGAGGAGTTGCAGGCGTGGTTCTAGAACAGGATGCCACAAATGGCAGAGGGTTTTTCTTATCAGGGACTCACAGTCATAGAAAGAAAGTCTCCTTGTTCAGGGAGGGTTGCTTTTGTTTGCTTTTTCTTTTCTCTTCTAGCTGAAGGGAGTTCCTGGGAAAGATGAATGCCATTGGAAACGGAAATTCTTGCCAGTAAGAAAAAAAACCTGCCCCATCCACACACTTGCCCCACCCAAGCAGCTATTCCAGCTTCAAAGGACTAAGCAACTGGCCCAGCCCCTCCTGCTCCAAGCTGCCCCAGGGCCAGTCCAGGGAACGCTGGGCCAGGCCTTGCAGAGAAGCCTGTTTTCTTCATTTCCTCTCCGGTGGGCAGGGGCTGCATTTACAGCAGCTGTGCCCAGAGCCGCCCTTGCTGATTTAGATCAGGGATAACAAGGCAGGCCAGGAAAACCCTGATGCTCTCAGATTCTTCAAGTAGGGAGGCCTTGCAGCAGGTATTGAGGAAGCTGGGGGAGGCTTGGCAACCACCATGCTGGAGAGGAGGGTCGGCAGAAGCAGAGTGTCTGGCGCAGGTCCTGCAGCTTGATAAAAGGCAGGGCTCAGAACTGAATGCATCTCTGACTGGCAGCAACATCTCAGTCTGCACTGGCCACATGCCGAATGAGGAATAGTCACATGTGGCACATGGCCTCTAGATTGGACAGCACACATCTATACGGTAGAGTTCAATCTCAGGTGGACCCACGCCTGAGGGCTTTGTTACCAAAGTGGAAGAATAAAAATGATGAGATAGCCATCCTCTTGTGGCCTGTCTTCCTTCTCATTCATGCAGTGCTTCAGTGTAGAAGTTGAGTCTCTTCTGTGACTTGCTGCTGAACTATCACCGTGTATTTGTGGGTGTTGGGAGTAGGGGCTGAGAGGGAAGACAATATATGGGAAGCCACAGTCAAGGCCATCACCCAAGCCAGTGTGTGGTGGTGCTCACAGCTGCCAAAACATCACTGAATCCTAGATTTGCTGCTTCATCATTCCATGAATATTTCTTGTGTCCGTACTGTGTGTGCCAGACACTGTTCCAGCCCTTGGGGGATCCAGCAGGGAACACAATAGGCAGAAACCCCTGTGTTTGCCTTCCCCTATAGTGGGGGAAACAGATAAAAAAAAAGTAAATTACATAGCAGGTTAGAAGCTGACAAGCAGGAGAGGGGGATGAGACATATGGGAAAGGGGATGGCTGCCATTTAAAATAGGGTGGCCAGGGAAAGTCTCATTGAGAAGGTGATATTTGAGCATAATCTTCCTAGATATAAAATGTTGAGGCAAATTCCTTAACCCTCTGACTTTTGTAAAATAACAATAGCAATGCTACTACTAATAGGTAGGTCTATTTATTTTTTTATTTTTTATTTTTTTGAGATGGAGTTTCACTCTTGTTGCCCAGGCTAGAATGCAATGGCACAGTCTTGGCTCACTGCAACCTCTGCCTCTTGGGTTCAAGCTATTCTTCTCTTTCAGCCTCCCAAATAGCTGGGACTACAGGCATGTGCCACCATACCTGGCTCATTTTTTTGTATTTAGTAGAGACGGGGTTTCATCATGTTGGTCAGGCTGGTCACGAACTCCTGTCCTTAGGTAATCCACCCACCTCAGCATCCCAAAGTGCTGGAATTACAGGTATGAGCCACCATGCCCAGCCGGTAGATCTATTCAGGGTGCTTATTCTGTACCCTTCTAAGTTCATTAATACATTAACTCATTTAATCCCCTTGTCCCATAAGACGGGTGCTTTTTATATTATTAACCCCATTTTACAGAGTAGAAAATGGAGGCAGAGAAAAGTGAAGTAAGTTTGTCTGAGGCCACTCAGTTAATAACCCAGGCAGGCAGGTTGACTCCAGAGCCCGCCCCTTTCCCTGGCACTCCTTAGAGGGGTAGTCCTGAACAGAAGGTCTCCTAGATCCCACCCAATTTCAAAGAGGAAACGCGTATCGGAATATCTAGAGGACACATTTCCAGGCTGAGCTGAGCTCGTGACTTGAGGTTGATCTTGGTGCTGCCATGGTGGCTAAATGCTATCCAAACATCCACTGTTTACAAGCATCACACTAGACACTGTAGAAGATACAGAGAATATGGCTGTGGGTGTCCTAAGAAACAGATCTTTGCTTTGGAGAGAAACCCATTAAAAAGGGAGGCAGAACGAGACACTACCAAGAGGCTGCACCGCCGATTTCCAAGGTCAGAGGGGAGCAGGCCCCGGGTAGTGGATGTCTTGACAAAAACATGCTCAAAGGCTTAAGTAGGGATCTTGCCTGAAGGTAGGATATGACTTTGAAGGGAGTCGAGGAGAGGGCATTGCCCAGATAGGACAGGGATGGCACAGTTGCAGGGATGGCACAGGTACAGGGGTGGAGTGAGTGGGGACAGTGTAAGGCACATTAGAACAGTGAGCTTGTTCATCAAAACTCATCTATTCTGCAGTCTGTTTCCCAGAGGTGTTGAGATTAATAAGTAAGAAGCTGCTACCAGATCCTGATAACCTGTTCTGATAGGGGGTTAATAGCTGAGTATAATAAAAACCAGCAGCAAATCTGAAAGGAATTTCCAGTTGGCTTTGGAATGCAGCTGAGTTGACATCTTGATTACATTCCTTCCCTGGGCACGTGTCACCTTGGGCAGGGTGGATAACCACAGTGGACGGTAAGAAAAGTCCACTTATGTGGTAGCGAAGGAAGAGCCTGGAAGACTGAGGCACGGGGTGGGTTCTGTCAGCCTCTGTTATTTACACTGAGTGTGCAGCCTTGGGCACAGTGGCTCTTTATCTCAGTTTCCCCATTCTGTAAATGGAGGCTATACGCCCGTTCCCCAGTGGTTTGTGGATCAAGTGCGCTAGCTCTGCCAGGCCTCCTAGGAGAATCTTACTGCTTCTGCGTGTCTGTCTCCCAGGTTCTGAGTGCTTCCTGTCTAAAGGCTCCCACATGAGAACTTCTCTGGAGGCTGGCCTTTGGGCTACTGGAGCTTCTTCTCCCACAAGCAAAGATCCGGAACATTCTGGGAATTCATGAGCCCATCCTGGCCCCAGTGTCCTTTAGCTAATGACAGTTCCCTTCCCTGCCGGGGGATAAACCGTAAGCTGTAATTTATACTCCTGGGTCCCCTTCAGGGTCTGCTGAGGCCGGGATTGCACCTGAACTCATACCTGTGCTGGGCCTCTTCCCACTTCCCTGTCCTATTTCCCCCATTCCCTTGCTGGTTTCTCGTGGGAGTACTTCCATTGTAAGTCACTTGCACATGAATCTTCTTCCTAGGCTGTTTCTGGGGAACCCAACCTAAAAGTGTAGGAAAGCATTTTGAAAATTTGCAAGTAAAACATACACTTCTAAAGAACTACCATGTGGAGCAATTGCAGGACTGACTGTACGAATATTATATCTCTGAATTACTAGGTTCAGGATGGAACAAGAGGTCAAAAGGTGCCCCAAAGCCAGTTGTTCCATGACATCCTCTGTGCACTCAGCCTCCGTGACCACCACACCCCCAACTTTGTGTGTGCCGCCTGTCCCCACGTCAACTGGGAGCTGTGATTAATCTTCCGGGGCCTCTGGGGCCTCCACAGAGCTCCATCTGTTCAGCCTGCACCGCTTTCCACCCAGGGGTCGCCAGCTTATTCCCACTGCGCTCCCCATGTGACCTTTCTCAGGGATCTAGGAAAGAGGGAGAATCCCAAGTACAGGACACTGGCTGGATTCATCCGAGGGCTGTGCGAGGAAGGCACATGCTTTTGGAAATTGTCAAGGGGACAAATCATGAACCCAGATTTTTGATCAACAAAATTTAAATAGAAACAAAGGCTCTTCATTATACCACCAGATTTAGGACTTTTAACAAGAAATATACACCTGCTTCAGCAACAGGCCCTCAAAATTCAGTCTTGTTTTGGTCTCTACTGTGGCTGATGAGTTTCCATATTTCCATGACACCCATGTGAGCCTGGGGACAGGATGAACCCACCAGCATGTTCAAATTTTCAGTGTTCATCTTCCTCATTTAGTGGGTACGTTTCAACTCTCTTTCAAAACTAGGTCACTTTAAAGACATTAGTAGATAATCAAACTTACATCATGAAACCCAGCAGCTAGCTTTTCTTTTTTTTCCTTCCTTCCTTCCCTCTTTCCTTCCTTCCTTTCTTCCTTCCTTCCTTTCTTTTTTTTCTTTCTTTCCTTCTTTCTTTCTTTTTTCTTTCTTTCTCTCTCTCTCTCTTCCTTTTCTTTCTCTTTCTTTCTTTCTCTTTCCTTCTTTCTTTCTTTTTTTTTTTCAGAGTTTTGCTCTTGTTGCCCAAGCTGGAGTGCAGTGGCATGATCTTAGCTCACTGCAACCTCCACCTCCTGGATTAAAGTGATTCTCCTGCCTCAGCCTCCCAAGTAGCTGGGATTATAGGCACCTGCCACCATGCCCGGCTAATTTTTGTATTTTTAGTAGAGATGGGGTTTCACCATGTTGGCC
The DNA here is from genome assembly GCF_028878055.3 of Symphalangus syndactylus. NCBI lineage: Eukaryota > Metazoa > Chordata > Mammalia > Primates > Hylobatidae > Symphalangus > Symphalangus syndactylus. The sequence continues at coordinate 24,534,636 of NC_072424.2, forward strand.
AAGCTGGTCTTGAACTCCTGACCTCAAGTGATCCACCCGCCTCGGCCTTCCAAAGTGCTGGGATTACAGGCATGAGACACCACGCCTGGCCCAGCCTTGCTTTTCTAATGGCCAAATTCTCACATCCTGTTCCATCGATTCTCATACCTGTGTTTGCATGTGTGTGTATGCACAGTACTCCTGTGAATCACGTGTGCCCAGCCTGGCCCCTTCATTATAGTAAGACAGGGTAGCCTTACTCTGAAACTTGGCCCACCCAAGGGCTGTCAGGTGATGGAAGGTGGGGAAGAGGGTTGGTGGGTGTGATGGTTCATACTGAGTGTCAGCTTGATTGGATTGAAGAATACAAAGTATTGACCCTGAGTGTGTCTGTGAGGGTATTGCCAAAGGAGATTAACATTTAAGTCAGTTGGCTGGGAAAGGCAGACCCACCCTTAATCTGGGTGGGCTCAAGCTAATCAGCTGCCAGTGCAGCTAGAATATAAGCAGGCAGAAAAATGTGAAAAGAGAGACTGGCCTGGCCTCCCAGCCTACATCATTCTCCCATGCTGGATGCTTCCTGCCCTCGAACAATGGATTCCAAGTTCTTCAGTTTTGGAACTCAGGCTGGCTCTCTTTGCTCCTCAGCCTGCGGGCAGCCTATTGTGGGACCTTGTGATCATGTGAGTTAATACTTAATAAACTCCTATATATATATCATATATACATAATATATATTATGTATATATATATACAGGGGGAGTAGGAGGTGGGAGGGAGACCTAGCTGAGACTGGGAGGGAAGCCAGAGAGAGGTTTAGTTTGGGGAATTGAATGTACACAGACATGTAGGATCAGAACCACCAGGCACTTCACCCCAGCCAAGGCCAGGTGAGCTTTCAGCACTGGAGGGGTGTATTAGTCTGTTCTCATGCTGCTAATAAAGACATACCTGAGACTGGGTAATTTCTAAAGGAAAGAGGTTTAATAGACTCACAGCTCCACATGGCTGGGGAGGCCTCACAATCATGGCCGAAGACAAAGGAGAAGCAAAGGCACATCTTACATGGTGGCAGGCAAGAGAGATTGTGCAGGGGAACTCCCCTTTATAAAACCATCAGATCTCATGAGACTTATTCACTACCACAAGAACAGTATGGGGGAAACCATCCCCCATGATTCAATTATCTCCACCTGGCCCTGCCTTTGACATGTGGGGATTATTAAAATTCAAGGTGAGAGTTGGGTGGGGACACAGCCAAACCATATCAAGGGTCTAGCCCAGCATGGTCATATGTCCCAAGAGGTGGTTAGGGCAGTGACAGAGAGTCCAGGACCAAGCACTGGGGAAGTCCGTCATAGAAAGGGTTATGGGGGAGAAAGTGAGTGAATGAGTTTGCAGGGAAAAACAAAACTCAGAACCTGTTGATGATGATGCCATGGCAGGTCACCCCTCAGGTGCAGAAGAACAGAGTGTAGACACCAACCTGGGAAATGAGAGGCTGGCTGGACTTAAAGCTGAGAGCCCAGGGCTGGAGCTCCTTAAACCCCCTGGCTTCTGCAGGCCAGGCCAGGTGTAAGCCTTTCCAAAGAAACCAGGCAGGGATTGCACAGGCAGGTGCTCAAACCCAGGTCTCCTGACTTTTGATTCAATGGCCCTGTCAAGTGAAGCCCCCAGGACCAAATGCCAGAAAACTCTCATCCTAATTCTGCTACCCCTGGTCAATCCGCCTCAAGAGACCAAAAAGTATTTGTCATGTGGGTTCTTTCCGGGGGTGAAGAAGCAGGAGAAATGGGCTGGATGTTTATGGAACATTTACGGAGTGTGAATTTGGTAAGGGAGTACAAAACACTCACTGTGGGTGACCTAAATCAACAGATAGCTTGTCACATAGAGAAAAGTCAAAAATTGTCTTTTTTCCAGTTGAACACATCAAGTCACATGAATGCAGATTTCAAAATCTCTAGGTTCTGCTGGAATTTTGTCGTAGCAAATATTGACTGAAGTTGGTGGGCCATCGGCAGGGTCTTGTCAATGTTTTGGTTATCTGGAAACTCAGACGGGCTGTAGTGGAAAGAATTATGGTCATAGGGAGTTAGGAGACCTGGTTGGGTTCTGGCCCTATCTCTGTTACCAACCAGCAGCATGTCCTTTGATGACCCTCTTCAACTCGCTGCTCTCCCCACCTTTCCTCATTTGTAGGATGAGGAGATTGGGCTCAAAAATCTCCAAGATCCTTTCCAGCTTGGAAAATGTGATTTTATCACATAAATAGGGGTGTCTTGGCTAGTCATCTGATATTAATTTGAACTTCAAATCATTCTGATAAACATTTTCAGGCTCCGGAGGTGGACTGAGGTGCATTTATGAGATCCAAAGTGACCTCTTCCAAACCCCAAGTCTACACAAGGTTCGTGGCCTTGGGGAGCTATTTGGAGTCTCCAGCCAGGGTGATGATCCAGATTTTGGTGCCACTGACAATGAAAGTAGGCTCATATCTGGCTGGATCCTGCAGTAAAGAGCACATGGAGTATTTTCTTTCCCTTTTTAGCCGGACGGAGTTCAGTTCAAACAAAGAGCTGGGAACTCCAAATGAGGACATGGGGATTTGACTGATGATCTGTCAGGAACATTAAAACTTTTCCAAGGGATGCTCCGGACCTTAAACTGTACCAGCACAGGCCCAAGTCCAAGCCATCAGAACGGACTCCGAGACCCTGATTTGGCGGTGTTGGGAAGAAATAGGACAACTCCTATGTGGGACCCTCTTGTAGGAATGCTGGTCTACAGCAGTCTCTGACCCCATCTCCAACATCTGCTGCTGCTGTTTAAAGAAAAGCTCGGGGGGTGGCGGATAAAGTGAGAAAGTTTTTCTTGTAAGAGAATATCATCAAAGCAGCCATGACAATGGATAGCCTTCCTTCTCGTGACTGTAGAGCGAATTCTTCTTTAAGAAAACAGTGTTCACAAAGATTTCAATTCACAAAAGGAAGGGTGAGGGGGAAAGGGGACTCTTCACTCCCCGAAAGGATTTATTGTTAAGTTCATTTAAGTCAGGTGGGGCATCCTAACTGGCTGCTCACAGGCCGAAAGGAAGCCTATCTGTCTGGTTGCCACAATGGGCAGCTGTCTGGATTCTTAATTAATTAAATTTGTTTATCTATTTTAGAAACAGGTTATCGTTCTGTTGCCCAGGCTGTAGTGCAGTGTCATGATGATAGCACACTGAAGTCTCGAATTCCTAGGCTCAAGCAATCCTCCCATCTCAGCCTCCCAAGTAGCTGGAACTACTACTCTGCCCAGTATATCACAATTTTTTTTTAAAAGGGAGGGGAACAGACTAGTCTTTTCATTCTAAAAATGTGTGAGTCTATAATGGAACTCTAAGAACAATATAAGAGAATAATGTAAGTGCCAGATATAAATTATTTTTTGACTATTTGTGGTTTTGAGATATCAAGGTTACTCACTCTTCACGATCATCATCATGGATGAGAAAGAGGTGCATTTAATGAGGTGTCTGGGTGCTTCATGAGCCCATTTTTAGCCTTGGGACCTTTGGTACACTGTATACATCATTTTTACTGCTGAGAAAAAAAGTCTTCCCCTTGTCATGAATGTATTGCACACGGTAAACACAGTAAGGGGGCAGCCTCACATTGGAAGTGTTGGAGAAAGCAGTTTTATCAGGTGAAGATTGCAGGGTTTTTACTGCACTGAACATTGACTATGAGCAAACTGCTGCAGAATACAAGACACCAAGGGAAGGTGGGGGAGCTAGAATGGTCCTTGCCTTTGTTACCTGAAGTCTCCTTTTAGAGAGAGAAAATGTTTCCACCCAGAAATGTCTAGTAACAGGAGGCAGGAAGTGGCCTATGGGGATGAGGAGTGCTTCCAGGAAGGAAAAATCCCTATCAGTTGATGCTTGGGAGAGACAATGAATAGTGAGTCTGGCAGGGTGTGGTGGCTCACATCTGTAATTCCACCACTTTAGGAGGCCAAGGCAGGAGGATTGTTTGAGGCCAGGAGTTCCAGACAAGCCTGGGCAACATAGAGAGACCCTGCCTCTACTAAAAATAAAATACCTAGCCACATTTGGTGGCACATGCCTATAGTCCTAGCTACTTAGGAGGATGAGGAGGGAGAATCACTTGAGCTCCTTGGGAGGCTGAGGAGGGAGGATTGCTTGCTGGGCAACAGAGCAAGACCCTGTCTCTAAAAAAAAAAAAAAATAGCGAGTCTGTAAAAGTTCTCAAAGAGGTGTGATTTCAGGGTCTGTGAGCTCAGGGATAGAGGTTCTGAAGGTGAGAGGGCTGGACAGGATGTGAGGATGATGGTTTTCAAAGCCAATGTCAGAATAGCTGGGGATTCCGGGAGGTCACCTGTTAGGGCTTCCTGACCTCAGGAAGATGCTGGGAGTGCAGGGTCAGGTTACCCAGGATGGGATGCATGTCAGTCTCAGTCCATCCAAAGCCATGTTCAGAAGCTTAATGAGAAGGAGGAAATGCCTCTGGGTTCTGATAGATGTTCTGATAGATGCCTATGAAATTGATCTGGAGTATGTTTTTTAAAAAAAAATGTGTAAATGTTCTCAAACTTCTACAATTCCTTGCCTTGCTAAACTCTTTTATTTATTGAAACACCTTAATAAAGTCATCTTTTAAAAAAAATGTGCAAAGATGGGGCCTTAGGAAATATTGAGAACAAATCTTTTGTCATTATTGAGTGAGATAGATTGTAAATTTTCTCTTGATGAGTAAGGAAACTGGAGCTTGGGGACCCTCAAACACAGAGAGAAGGGTCCTGGTGGAGAGGGCCCCATGGAGAAAAAAAGGCAGGGAGAGATCCCAGGAATGGGAACGGATGCGTCAAGGAAGTGATACCTGATGTTGCATTATTACCGATTCCTGTGCTGTACTCCAGCCCATTACCAAACCCTCGGTAAAATTACATTGCTGTGTCCATGGTGCTGTGGGGGACAGAGGAGGAGAGGTAGGGACTGATGTGGGGCAGACACAGAGAGCAGCAACAGGAGCAGGTCAGCAGCCAGAAGGGGAGTAGGGGAGATGGTGAGTGGGCAAGCCCCTTGGAAGTGCCAGGAAGTTTAAGGATGGTGTTGGGCTTCACGCTGGGAGATGGATACATTTTGTTCCGTCATTTAAGGAAAGGGCCTCCAGAAGGTTGAAGGAGACACAGTCCCTGCCTCTAAAGCTGGCAATAACCCAGTTAAGGGGAGGAGGCATGCGTGTGCATAGAAGCACACACACGAAATGTACCTGGTAACTCAGGCAGCAAATGCGAAATGCCCGTTCACTGAGCAGAAAAGATAGGAGGGCTATGAGAGTTTAGATTACTTTGGCTGGGGCCAGTGGCAGTGCTGGTAAATGTTTAACAACTGCCTGGAAAGAAAATAAAAACTCCAATTTGTAGCATTTGCCAGTTTTCACGGTGTAAATACCATACTTCTACCATGGTCAATTTCAAGTTGCCAAGTTGACTCATTAAACATGGAGTTGGGGAGAGACGCACAAGAGTGCCTCGTCACAGAGTAGTTCCACTTTAAAGGTGCAATAGATGTAAATGAACTTGAGCATAGATTATAGCAAAATGTATTATAATTCAGAGGTGATGAGTTCTGGACATTTCCTACCTTAGTTTTTAATACAATTTATTTACTTGTGAGTTTACATAACTTAACTTTTAGTAATGCCTGTGTTCCATAACCAGCTCACAAAATTCATGAAATATTAACAATTGGTTCTTGTGAGCTGGTGTGAGCCATCTCTAGTACATTGCTGGCTGAAATGTCAGGGCAGGCTTTCTGGAGAAGATGGACTTAAAACTGGGCTTTGAAGGATGAAGAGGAGTCTGATAGGCTTGACAGAAGTCACTCTAAGCAAAATAAACACATGGCAAATGAGTGGCCAGAAAGGCAGAAGGCATGAATAACAAGGATGAAGTTTTCTCCTATTTCTGTAATATTTTAAGGTTAATAAAGTACTTTTTAAACAAACAAAAAAGGGATGGAGAGACCAAGTATGCATTAAATACACTTGTTAGGCATTTAAAATACATAAACAAAGCATCAAATATTCATGATATGCTAAATATACACATGATATGAGGCACTCATTATTCATGAGGTCTAAAAATGGTCCCTTTGCTCACACCTCAACTCCGGTCCTCAGAATCCCTGCCATCAGTGGGGAAGGCTGGTGAGGCAGGGAGAGAAACTGGATAGATGTACGAATATTGCAAAATCCAGGGCTCAGCTCATGTTGTCCTTCACTCTGCTTACATCTGAACCCATCTCTTTCCTCTTGTTTCTTGCTCTTTAAGTTGATTTAATAAGCTGTATTAGTTATCTATGGCTGTGTAACAATTATCCCCAAACTTAGTGGCTTAAAATAGCAAACATTTATTATGTCAAAATTCCTGTGTCCAGATTCCTGACCCCCAGAAATTATGACATAATGACACAAAGTCTGTCCCAAGGCTCTAGCCAAGGTCTTGGCCAGGGCTGCAGTGATCTCAGGGCTAACTGGGAGTGATCTGCTTCGAAGCTCACTTAAGTGGTTACTGACAGGATCCACCAGTTTCTCATGGGCTTTGGCCAGGGGCCTCCCTCCATTCCTTGCTATGTGGCCTCTCCATAGAGCAGCTCACAACGCGGCAGCTGCTTCCCTCCCAGTGAGAGAGAGACACAGCAGCAGAGGGTGAGCAGGACTGAAGCCAGAGACTCTGTAGAACCCCATCTCAGAAGTGACACCCTATCACTTTTGCCAGATTCATTAGAAGTAAATTGTTAGGTCCAGGCCGGGCACAGTGGCTCACGCCTGCAATCCCAACACTTTGGGAGGCCGTAGCGACCTCCTCACTTGAGGTCGGGAGTTTGAGACCTGGCCAACATGGCAAAACCCGGTTTCTACTAAAAAAACATGGTGGTGCATGCCTGTTGTCCCAGCTACTTGGGAGGCTGAGGCAGGAGAATCACTTGAACTGAGGATGCGGAGGCTGCAGTGAGCTAAGATCGCAGTACTGCACTCCAGCCTGGGCGACAGAGCAGTGAGACTCTGTCTCAGGAAAAAAAAAAAAAAAAAAGAAATCATTAGGTCCAGGCAGTACTCAAGGGGAGGGGATTACACAGGGTGTGAATACCAAGAGGTGACCGCTGGGAGCTGTCCTAGAAGCTGCCTACCACACGATGCTCTGTGACCTTTGATTGAACCTGCTCACTAGTGAACTTGAAAGTAGTCATTGAATCTAGATAATTCCCATACCACAGATCTCAGTCTTTCTCACTCTAAGTCTCACAACAAGCTTGATATGTAGGTATCATCATCATCATTTCCATTTTTTAGCTGAAGATACTGAGGCATTGAGAGTTGAAGTGCTTTCTCCAACCCTACACAGCTAGTAAGTCAAAGACCCAAACCTTGAACCCAGATCTCCTCACCTCCAGGCTGTGGCCTTTGCCTTTTGCCATATTGTCCTAGGTTGAAGTGTCCTCTCACCAAATTCATGTGTCCCCAGAACCTCAGAATATGACCTTATTTGGAGCTAGGGTCTTTGCAGATCCAATTAGTTAAATAAAGACAACGTCCTACTGGATTAGGGGTGGGCCCTAAATCCAATGACTCTGTCCTTATAAGAAGGCTGGCCAGGCACAGTGGCTCACACCTGTAATCCCAACATTTTGGGAGGCTGAGGCGGGCAGATCACTGAGGTCAGGAGCTTGAGACCAGCCTGCCCAACATGGTGAAAGCCCATCTCTACTAAAAATACAAAAATTAGCCAGCTGTGGTGGTGCATGCTTGTAATCCCAGCTACTCCAGAGGCTAAGGCAGAGGAATCATTTGAACCCGGGAGGCAGAGGCTGCAGTGAGCCAAGATTGCACCACTGCACTCCAGCCTGGGTGACAGAACAAGACTCCATCTCAAAAAAAAAAAAAAAAAAGAAGGCCATGTGAACACACAGAGACATGTTCGCTGGGAGAGCACCATGTGAAGAGGGAGACAGAAACTGGAGGGATGCCACAGCAAGCCGAGGAATGCCACGGTTGGCCCGCAACCACCAGGAGCCAGAAACAGTCATGGAAGTGTTCTTTCTTAGAGCCTTCTGAGGGGGTGTGGCCACACCTTGATTTCAGACTTCCAGCCTCCAGCATGAGAGAATAAATCTGTGTTGTTTTAAGTAATCTAATTTGTACTAATTTGTCATACCATCCCTGGAAAATCCATACATGTATTATCTCTAAAAAGAGATTCCAGCTATAGACTGCCCCAATATCTACAGTGTTGAGGGAGGACACTGTTCAACCCAGGACAAGATGGCAGAAGGCAAAGGCCACAGCCTAGTGGTTGCGGGCTATCCGTGGCAATCCTTGCGGTGGCATCACTGTAGTTTCTGTCTCCCTCCTCACATGGTGCTCTCCCTGGGTACCTGTCTCCGTGTGTTCACATGGCCTTCTTTTTTTTTTTTGAGACAGAGTCTCGCTCTGTCGCCCAGGCTACAGTGCAGTGGCGCGATCTCGGCTCACTGCAAGCTCCGCCTCCCTGCGCCATTCTCCTGCCTCCCTGCGCCATTCTCCTACGCCATTCTCCTGCCTCAGCCTCCCGAGTAGCTGGGCCTACAGGCGCCTGCCACCACGCCCAGCTAATTTTTTTTGGCATTTTTAGTAGAGACGGGGTTTCACCGTGTTAGCCAGGATGGTCTCCATCTCCTGACCTCGTGATCTGCCCGCCTCGGCCTCCCACACATGGCCTTCTTATAAGGATAGTCATTGGATTTAGGACCCACCCCTAATCCAGTAGAACTTCTTCTTTACTTAACTACATCTGCAAAGACATAAAAAATTAAGACAGAATTTCTAGTGGGTCAAAATGCACAGATACCCTAGGTTAGGCCCCATCTTCTAGCCCCTGAGGCTCCATCTAGAACTCAAGTCTTCGCTTTTCCTCTCCTGGTCAGCACATATCCTGTCTTCTCTAATTCCAATCCAGCATCCCCAACCCAGGGCTGGGGGAGGAAAGGGGACACAGGGAGGAGATTTGTTGCCTGTGATCTCAGACGATAAACATAACAGGACACAGGCATGAGGACGTGATATTTTCTTTCTTCTCCCATGTGACAGGCCAAAGATTAAAATCTCTCTCCCCTTCTCCCACTCATGCTCTTGAACTTGAATGCACTTGAACAGTTTGTTCACAGCAGCTCCATGTCTGTGTGTGAGTGCAAGAGCACGTGTGTAGTTTTTGGTAGTCTCTGCTGTTTGTAATTATGCTGGCTTATAACAAGAAGCAAAGGTCAGGGTTCTGCTGGAAAAGGAGTGGGTGTAGTGGGACCGCTGTGGGACGTGTCCTTCTGTGCATCCAAGTTGGTAGGCTCACACAGAGGAATCAGCAACATTCTACAAAAGAAGAGGGAGGCCAGGTGCGGTGGCTCATGCCTGTAATCTCAGCACTTTGGGAGGCTGAGGCAGGTGCATCACTTGAGGCCAGGAGTTCGAGACCAGCCTTGCCAACATAGTGAAACCTCATCTCTACCAAAAATACAAAAATTAGCAGGGCTTGGTGGCGCATGCCTGTCATCCCTGCTACTTGGGAGGCTGAAGCAGGAGAATCACTTGAATCTGGGAGATGGAGATTGCAGTGAGCCGAGATCACACCATTGCGCTCCAGGCTGGTGACAGAAAGAGACTTTATTTCAAAACAAAACAAAACAAAGAAAGAAAAGAAAAGAAAAAAGAAGAGGGAGGCAGAAAGGATGCTCTTCAGATTCAATGCCATGGCAAGGGGTTTGTGCTCATATTGCAGTTTTTGAAATGCAAGAATTTCCTCTTGTGGGAGCTCAAATAGCTTATCATGTGAAATTATGATTAAGGTTTAAGTATTTTTCTTAAAATGGGACTCAAAAATGTCTGCCACTGTTTGGCTGATCTGGTGAAAGCAGCCATACCACTTAACTTTCACAGGGCCCAGTGACTAGTAATTCAGAATTTGTGGTCCAGTGGGCTCTCAAGCTGGAAGGGACCTTAGAGATGATCCAAACCCACTCCCTTGGCAAACACAGAAGCAAAGGCACAGAGATCCACTTCAATCCCTTCTCTGTCCTCTCCCTGTCCAACTAAGTGGACAAAGAGCTCTGCTCTCCATTTCTCTCCCTATTTGCTTCTCTGCTATCTTCTCCATAAATCCACTTTTCTGCCTGCACAGTCTCTGACCCTACATCACTCAGAGTTTAAGTTGTGTGCTCCCGTGCAGTGTAACCATCCATCCATTTATCCATCCATTTATCCATCCATCCATCCATCCATCCATCCATCCATCCATCCTTCCATCCAGTCTGCTGTTACAATGTATCTAGGTTTGGAAGGGTGACACCCTCAACCTTGTGTTAGCTACTTCTTCATCAATTACTTGAAGCCCTGCTTTGGACCAGATCCTACATAGGTGACACAAAGCTGCATAAAGGTGTCAAGGAGTGCTGGGCTGTTGAGCTGAACAGGAGGTGGAATATGATGAATATCACAAAATAGGCACCAACAAAATGCTCAGGGGGTATTCTCAGGGGAATTCAGAGCAAGTTTTGGGGATGAGTGGGAAGAAGCTTGGAGGGGATCCTGAGGGGCTGGGAGAGAGGATAAGAGATGCTTTGTTTTATTTTTGAGACAGAGTTTCACTCTGTCTCCCAGGCTGGAGTACAGTGGCAAATCTCGACTCACTGCAACCTCCGTCTCCCCAGTTCAAGCGATTCTCATGCCTCAGCCTCCTGAGTATTACAGATGGGACTACAGGCATGCGCCACCATGTCCAGCTAATTTTTGTATTTTTAGTAGAGATGGGGTTTCACCATGTTGGCCAGGCTGGTTTCAAACTCCTGACCTCAAGCGATCCACCCGCCTCATTTGGCTTCTCAAAGTGCTGGGATTACAAGTGTGAGCCACTGTGCCCGGTCCAGAGACTCTTTCTTACCCTGTGTGAGTTCTGCTACACTGGAACTCAATGGCTGGGGACCTGAGACTCAAACCATTATAGGCAGAAAGAGTCTTTAAAGTCTTTGCATTTTAGCTTTATAGGTAAAGGCACCCTTACCCTCTCTTTCCCCAACAGCTTAAAGAAAAAATAAGTCAACATTTCTCTTTGGATTCATACAAATCCTTTCTCTCTATGTATGGAACTAAGTGGCTCCCTGAGAGGCAAATACCCACTTCATCATGGACAAATTTAACCTGAAATTAAGAAGCATTCCAGGGAATGGCCTAAAGTTATCCAGAGCTTCACTTAGCCTTGTAACCCTGACCTATGTCCCTGTGTTATCACGGATGTCTTTATTTCCTCAAAGACTTTGCCTTACTGATATCTCCATTCAAATTGTCAAGGTAATTTTAAAATATGTTATATAATATAAATACTTGAAGTGCATATACAAGTTTAAAATAGTTTTGTTACAAACAGACATTTTCTTTCAATAAAACTTATTTTGTTCATCCAAACACACTTTGGGGCACCAACTTATACCAAACATTAATAGGGCACAAATGCCAAGAGTCACTGGAATGAAGCATGGTGTACCAGTTTTCTGGAAATCAAGCAGAAACTGTGCCTCCTCCCTACTGGAGGTGTTTCCTTTTTAGAAACAAGTCTTTGAGACTTGAAACCTATTCTATAAATCAAGTAATCAATATAAGCTTTATGGCAAACTCCCTTAAATTCCATGACAAGGAACTCTGAGCCATGGTCCCAATGCTTTTCTTGATTGATATTGTCTGAAATAAGGTTCAGTAAACCTTCAGCCTTGAAAATATTTTAACCTGAGGCATGTGGCCTGTATTTGCCTTTCCTCTGGTGCTTCCAGCACTTGGTGGACTGTGTTCTCTCGTTCTTCAAGCTTGCCCATGCATTATATGAACAACTTCAGAGCAAGGCCCAGAGAAGTTTGATGACCTTTTCTAAGCCAGGGAGTAAGTTGGGATGCCTGAGCCTGGCCTCCAACATCACAAGTTTATCAGGTGGTCATTCATACCATCTTGGGCTGCGACGGACCTAAGATGGCCTATTTTGTGCCAACACTCTTGTTTTTCAGATAAGGAAACCAAGGCCCAGAGTGGCTTTTCTTGACCATCCAAAGCTATGGAATCTCAGATTCTTAGAGTCAGAAGGTACATTAAGCCTTTAGTTATCCAGTTTCACTTCATACCCAAAGGAGAAACACTTTCCACACATTCTCTGCCAGGTGATCATCCGGCCTCTCCTTGCACGCTTCTTGCACTGGGGAGTACATAAATTTTTTCTGACTTTTCTGTTTACGGACATGTCTAATTGTTGTCAAGTTCTTCTCTATAATCAGAGGAAACCCACTTTCCTGTTGCATCCACTGACAGCTGCATTCCAGAGATTCCAGAACAAAACCTGGTGTCTTCTGGGTTCCAGAAGGGTTGCTCTCCCCCTGGCATCCCTTAGCCTGACTGAACCATTATGTTTCCTGGAGAGTTAGGGCCAGATTGACTTTCAGTAGCATGGCTTAGCTAGCTATGTTTATTTATTTTGCTTTCATTTATTAATGATAACCATCACCTTCTATAAGTCCCACCCATTTCCCTTCCTTTTCTGATGTGCAGAAAGCTCTTATTAGAACATCAATGAGTTCACTGCACTCTTTAAAATCAAGGTTCAGAAAAAAGCTGGAGTGTGCTTCTCTTGACAAGGCTGCTTGAGTATAATCATAGCTCTGTCACAAAATATGCAGGCTTATAAGGGGTTGTCAAATTTTTTCCTGAAGTGGGAGATGTTTGGGAAAAATTTTTTTGAAAGTTGACTGAAAAAGAACAAAAAGAAAAAATCAAGGACCAAATGATTTTATGCAAGTTTTGCACAGCTACAATTTGCAAACTTTGCTTTGATTAATGAGAATGCAGAGGACTCCTGAAAAAGAGAAAAATGAAGTTCTGAGCTGCACACGTAGTCATGAGTCTTGACCTTTCCATTTGATGAGGTTTCTATTATCTTAACCTAGTGAGGAAGCAAGTGATATGAATGAACTGAAAGTATTAATTTTCAGCCATCCAGATTCAAACTTCTTGTTCTGAAAGGAAAGATATCCAAGGTGATCATTTAATAAACATGCAGGTTTCTTTAAGCAATGTTCTGCTCAAATGATTCCAGTTATTACATTACATTCCACACCATGACTTTGGAGGACTTCTGGATTCTTAAGCATTAAAGTTTTTTAAAAAGTTTCTTTTAAAACTATTTGGATTTATGTCTCAACATAAAGGAGAAAAATTCAGGTCTTTTTGAGTTCTGCAGATGGAATCAGTGAAAGGTGTCCTGGTTTTCTTCATTTCTCAGGCAAGCCTCTTGGATTTCCTGTGGACAGCTGCTTGTACCTCCGAATCCTAAATCAATTCGTCTCTGGCCTAAGCATCTGGTTTCTTCAAGGGCCCTCACAGACACAGCTCCACATCACATAGCCCTTGGAGGAGCAATCTTAAGGAGGACACACTGTAAGTAAACCTGGCACTGAGTGGTTTCTCTATGGCTCTCAGATTGTGACAGGGACAGTCCTGGAGTCCCTGGGGCATTACTATGTCCCTGGGGCATTAATGCATCACTCCCTTACTTTTGAAGTGGAATCTCCCATGCACTCCAGTGATGATTAAGCCTCCTGTGGCCGCTCAGCTTAAGATTTCAGATCTCTTCCTGGCTTAAAATGCACTTTTCGTTTTTTCGCCAGCCGTCTTCTGTCACTCCTCTTTGCCCTGAATTAGAAGCATATCAGCAGACAGAGTCACAGAACCTTAAACTGCCCACATGGCAAATTTCTATCTTCTAGTTCTCCAGTTAACTTCTTCTTTCCCTTTCTTTTTCGCCAAACACCAAGGGTAAACGAGATCACTGTCTGGGAAGAGCATGAAAACCAGCTCACCCTTTCCTCCAAATGAGAATGCAATCCCACCCTTTAAATTTCCCAGCGATTGTAATGAGGATTATGAACAAGCACTGCAGACATCAATTTTCAAATGAAATGTAAGAAGAACCCTTTTAAGTTCCTAATCCTAATTGTAGACTAAGGCAGTATTATTGGAGTTGATTTTAAAAACCAGGTTGATGATGCCTCAAAATTAAGTTATATTGTACCTGCACATGCAAAAGAAAGGGACATCAAAGAGGGAGTCAATTTGGATGGCAAACAGAAATAAATGCCGGGCTGAGATATTGAAGACATCTGGCCTTTTTGGAGCCCAATGTTTATTTCTTAGGTGGGGACAGTTAGAAACTTTCGTGAGAGCTGGCTGTGGCTTTGTTATGTCCTCCTCTCATTACTGTGAGTTTATTTCTGTGGTTGTCTCATTTCCAGGGCTGAAATGATGTATTGCTTGTTTAATTTGTCACTCTCTGTAACTTTTTTTGTATTTTAATAAACAAAAGTAGTCTTTTAGGCAAGAAGTCAAGGTTGATCTAAATGCATGCAGTCAGAATTAGACTATTTTTTTTTTGTATGTAAGTCTATGCACTCTTCACTTGGATGAAATCCCTAAAGAATAACATTTGGTGAAAATGAAATGGCAGAACAATAAAGTAACATTTTATATATTCAAAAATATTTACATCAAGAGGATTTCATTATAGCTTAAATTTAATAGAATTTTTAGCAAATTAAGCAGAATTTAGGAAGTGTAGTTTCAGCAGTGGTAAGAATCAAATAGCTTTCCTAGATTATAAAATCTCTGACTATAAGTTTTATCCAAAGATTCATGTTTTCAATTTTAAGCAATTAAAGAGATCTTGGGGCTGGGTGCGGTGGCTCATGCCTGTAATCTCAGCACTTTGTGGGGCCAAGGTGGGCAAATCATGAGGTCAGGAGTTCGAGACCAGCCTGGTCAACATGGTGAAACCCCGTCTCTACTGAAGATACAAAAAATTAGCCGGGTGAGGTGGCGCGGGCCTGTAATCCCAGCTACTCGGGAAGCTGAGGCAAGAGAATCACTTGAACCCAGGAGGCAGAGGTTGCAGTGAGCCAAGACTGTACCATTGCACTCCAGCCTGAGCGACAGGGTAGGACTCCGTCTCAAAAAAAAAAAAAAAAAGGAGAGACCTTGGACATTTTAAAAGTCTAGTTTCTTCATCATGTAAAACTAAAGCCATAATTTTACACTTAGATAGTTCTTCATAACAATTGAGCCACAGAATTAGACTATTTTAAAGGAAATGCAGTTTCATTACTTTCAGCCTTGAGCAATAGAAAATTGCTCAGAAGAGGGAGTCTTTTTGGGATTTGCTCAAATGGAGATATGACATTTGTAGTTAACATGTCATTTGTTTTATAGACTTTGAAGTGTTTTGAATTTATTCTCATATGTAATTTTAACACTGCCTCCTATGATCTTTTTATACTTTGATTTATCTCTATCCAAAATATGTCAGATCCTAAATTGATAACACTTGAATAAAAAGGGTTTTGTTGCCCATGATGAAGCAGTGTCAGCGGCTCTAGTGTTGGGCAGATCTGGGTTTGAGTCCTGGCTTGGCAGCACTGGCTGGGTGACTTTGGGTGTGCCGTTTACCCTCTCCTGGGTTCCGTTTCCTCAATGGTAAATGGGAATAATGACAGTCCTTACTTCCTGGTGATGTTGTGAAGATAAGATGACCTAATGCACATTGCCACTTACAACAGGCCTGGGAACGTACTGTAAAGAACAAGAGCTGTTATCCTGAGATTTCTGGGAAAATCAGAGAGTCCCTGATTCATCAGGCAAACACCTGAATCTGAAAAGTCTCTATGCGCTGTAGCACCCTTCCTAGGAGGACACCAGAGGGCAAGGGCACCTCCTGCTGTGCCCAGGTTTAAACTCTGGGTGAATAACAGATTTAATTTCATGAGAAGCAAGCTCATTTTGTTACAGGTATGGAAACATTTTATCAGTCTTCAGACAAAGTGAACAGTAGATGAAAGGATGCCATTTTTTCCATTTTTTTCTGATGTGTAGGGTGAGAAAATTGCAGTGTGAGTTTCTGAGCAGTCTCAGAGGCCCCTATGTTACAATAAATAAGACCATGCTGGTGTTCATCACAAAGGAAGAGCCCTGGACTGGGCTTTCTCTACACCTGGGTTCTAAACCCAGTTCTGCTGCTGTCTTAGTCCGTTCAGGCAGCTGTAATGAAATATCTCACACTGGGTAATTTATAAACAACAGAAGCTTATTGCTTACAGTTCTGGAGGCGGGGAAGTCACCAGAAGATTTGGTGTTAGGTGAGAACGTGTTCGTCATAGATGATGACTTCTTGGAGCCTCCTCACATGGCAGAAGGGGCTAGGGCGCTCCCTCAAGCCTCTTTTATAAGGGCACTAATTCCATTCGTGAGGGTGGAGCCCTCATGACTTAATCACTTCCTCAAGCCCCAACTCTTAACACTATTGCATTGGGGATTTAAGTTGCAACATATGAAATTTGATGGGACACACATATTCAGACCATAGCAGCCACTAACAATACGGCAATGGATAAATACCAAGCTCTATGGGCCTGACTCCCCAGAGCAAATGATGGTTCCACTAGTCAGTCCCCATGGTCCCTTGGGCTTCTGAGTCCACAAAACAGCTCTCACAGGTGTAACTTCCCACTCTGGGGAGGAATAAAGGCATTAGATGACAACATGGGCCCGTCTAATGAAGCCTGCCTTACAAAAAGGTCTAGGGCAAGAGGTGGTTTTCCTCCCAGATATGTAATCCAAGGGAGAGACCCGTCTTGGCTGTGCTCTGGGGTGACACAAGGCAGGCCTGCCATCACCTAGTGCTGCTGCCCAATATCAGGCTGTTGGGCACTGTGGTTAAATTGGGGTGGAGGCAGGAGGTCCTCTACTTGGCAAAGAAACAACAGTGATTATTCAGATGGATAATAAGACTTACCTAATGCTTGATCAGAGTGATGGATGGTCTTCCAGGAACTTTCCATATTTAGTTCCAACAGGACATCCTTGTCTCCATGTTGCAAGCAGCAGCTATCTCTCAGTGGAAGCACGTGCTGCTGTTTCATCCTGACATGGGTTTATGTGACACTGTTACACTTGCTCCACCTGAAAGCCAAGTCCACTTAAAATCAAACGTTGATCTCTGTTACTTTTAGATGAGGGAGCTGCCTTTTGCAGCTCAAAAAGGAGGCCGAGCTAGGCGGATCGCCTGAGGTCAGGAGTTTGAGACCAGCCTGGCCAAGATGGGGAAACCCCGTCTCTACTAAAAGTACAAAAACTAGCTGAGTGTGGTGGTGCACACCTATAATCCCAGCTACATAATCCCAGCTGAGACAGGAGAATCGCGTGAACCTGAGAGGTGGAGGTTGCAGTGAGCTGAGATTGTGCCACTGCACCCCATCCTGGGCGACAAAGCAAGGTTCCATCTAAAAAAAAAAAAAAATTATATTCACCAATAACATGATCTTAAATACAGAAAATCCCAAGGAATCCACTAACAAACCATTAAAGCTAATAAAAGTTCAGCAAGGTTGTGGGATAAAGGATTAAGATACAAACATCAATTGTACTTGTGTACAATTGCAATAAACAATCAAAAAAAAACTTAAAGAATTCCATTCCCAATAATTCCAAAAAAAAACTTAGGAATAAATTTATCAAAAGAAGTACAAAACTTCTCCCTTGAAAATTACATCACTGAAAGAAATTAAAGACCTAAATTAAAGGAGAAACATGCCATAGTCATTATTATGATGGTAATATTTCCCAAACTGATCTATAGATTCAATACAATCCTTATCAAAATCCCAGCTGGCTTTTTAAATTGACCATAAACGTGACATTTATTTTTGGACTCTCAATTGTATTTCATTGATTCATATGTCTGGCTTTATGCCAGTACCATAATTCCTTGACTGCCCTAACTGTAGTAAGTTTTAAAATCAGGAAGTATCAGTCTTCTAACTTTGTTCTTTTTTTAAGATTGTTTTGGGCATTTTGAGTCCCCTGAATTTACACATGAATTTTAGCATCAGTTTGTCAATTTCTGCAAAATAGAAGCCCTTATCTTTTTCCTGATCTTGGGGAAAAGTATTCAGTCTTTCACCATTAAGTACAGTGTTAGCTCTGTTCTTTTTCATAGGTGCCCTTATTGGGTTAAGTTTCTTTCTATTTTTAGTTTATTGAGTGTAGTTATTATGAAAAGGTGTTAGATTTTGTAAAATGATTTTCTGCATCTACTGATATTACCATGTGATTTTTTCTTTTTGCTTTTATTCCACCGATATGGTGTATTGCATTGATTAATTTTTGGATGTCAAACCAACCCTGCATTCCTGGAATTAATATCACTTGGTCATTATTCTGATACCAACTAGTGTGCTTGCTACATTTCATCTCTGGCACTAACCAGCCAAACTTGGTTCACATGCCACAAGTTAAAGGACATGGTCCACAAGATTGCCCTCACTTCAGATCAACTGACTACAAATTGGGGACTCACATGACCCCATTGGGTTAATTCACTAGAATGATTCACAGAACTCAGAAAAGCACTATACTTATTACAACCAAATATAGAGTCATGTAGGGTGAGGTTTGGGAGGGTCCTAAACACATAACTTCTGTGCTTTCTCCCTGTGGAATCAGGGTATGTCATTCTCCTGGCACATTGATGTGTTCACCAACCCAGGAAGCTCCATTGATTGTGTCCAGGGGTTTTACTGAGATTTTATTACATAGGCATGCTTTATTAAACATTGACCATGTGATTGAACTCAATCTCCAGCCTCTCCCCAACCTGTCCTTGGAGGTTGGGAAGCCAGGCTAAAATCATATGGCTCCAAGCTCCACCCTTCTAATTACATGGTTGATCTTTGCAGCTCCCATCCTGAAGCTGTCTGGGGGCACACAGTGAGTCACTTCATTAGTACAAACTAAGGTGTGTTCTAAGGGGCTCATAAATAAAAAAAATACATTTTTATCACTTGGAATTCCAAGGGTTTTAGAATCTCCATACCAGGAACCCAGGGCAAGGACCAAAATCTTTATTAGACAACAGTCATAAATTTTTAAATGGTGGCTATTCCTCTTCCCCATACATCTCATCCCCCTTCCCTGCTTGTCAACTTTTTTTTTTTTTTTTTTTGAGACCGAGTCTCACTCTGTTGCCCAGACAGGAGTGCAGTGGCTCCATCTCAGCTCATTGCAACCTCCACCTCCTGGGTTCAAGCGATTCTCCTGCCTCAGCCTTCCAAATAGCTGGGACTACAGGCACCCACCACCACAGCCAGCTCATTTTTGTAGTTTTTTAGTAGAGACGGGGTTTCACCATGTTGGCCAGGCTGGTCTCCAACTCCTGACCTGAAGTGATCCGCCCACTTCGGCCTCCTAAAGTGCTGGGATTACAGGCATGAGCCACTATGCCCGGCTAACAGTCATAATTTAAAAAATGTGTTACTAGATACAGCTTGCTAGTATTTTTCACTGAGGATTTCTGCATCTATATTCAAGCAATATTGGTTTGTAATTTCCTTTTCTTGTGACGTCTTTATCTTGTTTTGGTATCAGGCTCATAGGATGAGTCGGAAGGTGTTCTGTTATTTTTTGGAAGAGTTTTGTGGAGAATTGGTATTACTTATTCTTTAAACGTTTAGTAGAAGTTACCAGGGAAGCCATTTGTTCTTTTGTTTGTGGGATGTCTTAAAATTACGAATTCAATCTGTTTATGGGTCTATTCAGTTGTTCTATTTCTTCTCGAGTCATTTGCAGCCTTTTTGTCTTTATGGAATTTTAAAAATTTTATCTAGGTTAAATTGTTCATAGTATTCATTTGTAGTCTTGTGAGGTCAGTTGTCATGCTCCCTTTTATTTCCGATTCTCTATGCCACTGTTCTGGAGATGGGAGTGAAGTCAGTGCCCTGCTATTTTTGGAGTGATACCTGTGTTTTGTGAGCAGGGCACTAGGTGGTGGTGGCAGCCTCTGGTCCTCTTTGCTTGCCTCTTGGTGTGAAATCGCTGTCCTGCCAGCGAGCTGAGATAAGGGTGTCCAAAGCTCCTGTAATCTCAGCTCGTCATGCCTGGGGAAGAAGCTCCACTTTATGAGTGGGGGCTTAGTGAAGGGAGAGGACCCCTGGACTCAAGGCTGCCCTCACCTGGAGTTTAGCCTTTTCAACACACAGCTTGGGGAGAGGAAGACGCTGGCAGCCTGCCCCTCCTGGGGAACTCCTGTAGCCCTTTACTCGGAACTGGGGAAGGGGGAGTCCCACCTTCTTGGCCACAGCTGGAGTGGAGCTTCCATCACATTGTTCTGGGGCAGGGGGAGGGAAGGAATGGCCATGACTCTGGTGTCACAGATTCTCACAGTTCTTATCGAGGTTTAGATTTTCTTGAATAAACGTTTCATTAACTGCATGCCTTTGGGACAATTTCCAGAGACTTTAAATAGCTCTTTTAAAAATAATTTTTACCAGTTATGGTTGTTCACTGGAGTTCCTCGTGTGCCATTCAGGAATATACCTTCATCTCCACCATTGGCTCTCCTGTCCACAGAATGCGTTAATTCTTGGCTTTATAATTCCAGGTGGCTGTGAACAGTTCAGGGAAGGCTGACAGAAAACATAAGACTGGGAAAGTAGATCTAGCAGGCATATGTGTGGGGAATTAATATTGAACTGAAGAAAATGTTAAAAATATGTAATGATTCACTTTGAAATGAGAAAGTTAAGGTTATAAAGAGCTAGGAAATATGTTCATTGAACAACAAGCAAGTGGAATGCTTACATCACAGAGCAGGGTACAGAGATTAGACACAAGGAATCATCTCCTGGCAGGGCTGTTAAATAAGAATATACTTCCCATAAAGTTTGCAGAATAGCATTTTAAAATAGTCTAGATCCTTATCTTCATATAGTTCATCTTATGAGTGGCTAAAATGCAGCTTCTCTATCGCCTCACTCCTTGTGGTAAGTTTTGACAGAAGGGCTTTATTAACACAAATTATTAAAATGACTTCAGTGCTGTACCTTCCACCTACAACACTGAACCACAGCAAAAACACCCAAGGGTATCCTACAACTTATAACAGCAAGGTGCAAGGGAACCAAAGAAGGTTCTTGGCCATGTAGATGATTATCTTGTTCTTCCTCCAGAAAGTTACACAAATAAAAGCAGGTGTTTTTTTCTACTTGACTTTCTGCAAGGCTGACTTAAGTTTACTGTAATACTGCCCAAAGACGAGGGAACAGGGTAAACAGCCTCATTAGCTCCCATGCAACGCTAGGAATTTTAGGTCATGTTAGCTTCCTGAACATGGACAAGCTATTGTTCTTCCTTTGCCAGGATGGGCACATAAACTATACTTCAAATATTTATCCTATCCTCCTTATCTTGCCTACTATAATAAGGGACTTGGTTGTGATGTCATTTCCAATGAAATGACAAATATAGAACCATGTCAATTTAAAGAGATAGATACTACTAAATGAGATGACTCCTTTCAAATGAAAACCCTAAACATCTTAGGAGAAATGCATGCTTCTCATGTGTTGGCAGCATTCCAGAACTCAGCCTTTCTTAGGCGTCTCCCACTCTTCAATGGCAGTTCAGTGATTTCTTCAATAAGCGGAAGTAACAGCAGACACATTATACAGTGATAATCTGTTAGTTTCTCTGAGCAACTGAAATTAAAATATGCTTAACATATGCAATCCCAATTTTCAAAGTTTGATGAAAGTTACTACTTACTAAAATGATACCCTAAGATTGACTAGAATTGTGACTCTGGCGTCACAAAGCAGAAACTAGAAACTGCAACTGGTCAAATTCACAAGAGATATATATATATATATATATATATATATACACACACACACACACACACACACACAAAATGTTGGCATACATAATTTAGTATACAATTTGTGTATGGTATATCTCACAAGAGAGATATAAGCATGGTTTAAAAGTTGTGGAGATGGGAGATCAAGACCATCCTGGCTAACACGGTGAAACCTCGTCTCTACTAAAAATACAAAATATTAGCCGG
The DNA here is from genome assembly GCF_028878055.3 of Symphalangus syndactylus. Taxonomy (NCBI): domain Eukaryota; kingdom Metazoa; phylum Chordata; class Mammalia; order Primates; family Hylobatidae; genus Symphalangus; species Symphalangus syndactylus. The sequence goes on from NC_072424.2 coordinate 24,556,629, forward strand.
GAGAGGTGGCGGGCGCCTGTAGTCCCAGCTACGCGGGAGGCTGAGGCAGGAGAATGGCGTGAACCCCGGGGAGGGGAGCCTGCATTGAGCTGAGATCGCGACACTGCACTCCAGCCTGGGTGAAAGAGCGAGACCCCTTCTCAAAGAAAAACAAAAAACAAAAAACAAAAAAACAAAAAAACAAAAGTTGTGGAGGTGTTTTTAAATAAAAAGCTAAATTATCTGAACTAAAAGAAAGTAAATTTAAAGTGGTTTGAGGAACAGCAAAATGGCCCACAGCAGTTAATGTGAAAACACTTTCTCATTTTAGTTTTATTAAAACTAACGATTTTAAAACTGACTTGAAGCAATTCCATTGCTTATTTTGAGGTGTTTATCTCCCTCTTGGAAAGTAACTAGCCAGCACAGACATGCTACTACATGCTGATGAAGGTTGCCTCACATACTAGAAGGCAGATTTCAAAGGGCAGGAGTGTGGAAATACAGTTGTCTGTCAGTTCGGTGATCTTCTTTGATAATTTCTGCTCCTTAGCAGCTGGCAAGATAAGAAAGGAACACAAAATATCATAAAGATCTAGATGTATTCCAGATGTCATGAAAAAAAAAAACTCAATAAAGAACAGTATATTCCTTGGAAAACTGTTAACACTGAGGTCACAGATTTGTAAAATAGCTTGATTATTGTATGTTGAAAAGCCCATGATTAAAAAAAAAAAAAACCCTTCATTTTAATGGAGTTTTAAAATAGCTTAAGTTTTATGTATATAAACAGTTTTGCAAATATTTTTCATGAACTACTTGTACAGAAAAAAGGGAGGGGAGTGAATTTCACTTTTTTCCCTCAAAATCCTTTTAAATCTTAAGTTTCTTACCTAGTTAAGAGTTTAAAATATAAATCTAATTAGCAAGATTAGAGTTACACAAAATTGTATCCATTAATAAAGTTGCGTTTGATTAAAAGCATTTTAAATAATTTTCTGAGCCCTATTAAAACTCTGTGTATCTGTAAAATGCACTATTACTTGAATTGGTTTGTAGTGTATGTCTCATTCCAAAAAGTATTATAAAATCTGAAGGCATAAATAACAAATTATTGTTTTGAAATAAAACGAAACAGATTTTTCCATAAATATCTCAAATCACGGTCTCTGAGAATGGCTCAGAACTTCAGGTCATCTGGTTCCATTTTTCCCGATGTGATAAATACTCCGATCAGCCACCTCCCAGACTCTATTTGAAGACATTCACTGGCAGAAAACTCACTCCTCTCCATGGCATGAATAATGCAATGATTTGAGCATTTAGTAGTTGTTAGTCACTGTGTTAAGTGCTTTTCTAACATTATCATAAAATAATTCTGGGGTATTAATATCCAGATACAGATACGAAACTAAATGTCGATGGAGATGAAGCAATTCTGTTAAGTGACAGTGTCGGGTCAGCTGGCACAGAGTTGGTATCTTAGACACTGCACTAAGCTGTGGCATGCTTACTCTCATTTTATATTTTTCTCCCTATATTCTAAGATAAACATCATAGGTTTTTTTCCCAAACATTTATGTATTCAGCATTCTTATATTCTCATTACAATTCTGGTTACCTTTTCCAGAATGTACACAAAGCAAGCCTTGTGACTGTGGGAAACGGAAGCTATCTTCTTCCTACTTATTTTTTGTGGAGACAGGGTCTCCTTATGTTGCCCAGGCTGGTCTTGAACTCCTGGCCTCATGATCCTCCCACCTCAGCCACCTAAAGTACTAGGATTACAGGTGTGCACCACCACACCCAGCCCTTCTACTCAATTTTGTTCTAAAAACATTATTAATCTATGAAAATTCAAACAATAAAAAATATTGTAGGATCAATAAATACTAGTTCCTCCCTACCCCCTTCCCCAAATTCAACTCTATATTGTTAATTAGGAATTTGTTGTGTCCTACTATATTTCTTTTTTCTATTCCTTTATATATTTCCACAGATCTGTGTGTAGATGCACATATATACATATATCCTGCATATATATATGCAGGCAGTCTTTGCTTTGAACAATTCTGACAGGCACAATTTCAGTTACATGGTTTAAATAACACCAGTCCCCAAACAACACAGTTCAAATTTCATTTCCATGGCATATTAGCTGTAATTTACTAAGTACAAACTTCACTGTTAGCTCTTCAACCCACAACTCACTAGTAACAGGTGTGTCCCATGATCAGTAACCAATAATGTCACTTATCTCAAAATCCATCAGTGACTGGTCACTATGCATCTGTTATGCACAGACAGCAACGTGTGTAGTTGTATTGCCTTTGTGTGTCCTGGTGATAGAGGCACATGACATTTTACAAAACTGGAGAGTTAAAACAGGGAACTGGCCAAAAAAGACAAATACAGCAAAGAAATGAAAAGCGGTAACACTGGAAATAAAATTTGGGCTAACTGTGGGAATGCTGATACTGTGCTCTTTGATAGAGACTCTAGGTAAGAAGCCAGAGAAACTTAGTGAAAGGGAACTTAACATTTATCGACATAAGTGAAGATATTGGTTATAATGAAAAGATGATGTCCCGAAGGAAGTGATGCTGGCATAAATAGATCATAGAACTCTTAGAGATATTTTACAACTGAAAGGAATGTAACAATTTGCCAAGGCATAGAAAAGGTACTTGCTCTGTATTGCAAATTACGAGATGCAAGCAAGCCCTGTTCAAATGCTCTTGGTAAGTTTGACAACAACTTGAATTCTCAACATTTGCAATGTTTTAAATTATGGCATACTAAATAAATACTAGCTTTACTATGTCTTTCATTTCCCCATTCATTTATAATTGACAGAGAGCTTTTAATATTTTCACTAATGTTTTTAAAGGTCATGAAACAATCATCTTTTCCTTCATTGGTTGTTAAGATTGCTTTGCACAGCTTCAGCTTGCAAGGTTGGTCATGCATTACTGTGCAAAGCAAGGACGGTTTATAGATGTACATATGTGGATGTGTATAGAGCTTTTAAAAATAAGATTCTTTTATTCAGAAGCTTGTTTTTCACATCACATGTGAGTACAAGTAGATGTCTGATTATTTTTAATGGCTGCATTATATTCCATGGTATGGACAGACCATTGTTTACTTAATATGTTCCTATTGAGACATTCAGGTTATTTTCAGTTTTTCACTATTACAATGTTGATACACTTTTGTGCACATAAGTATTCTACTAAATCAATTTCTACAAGTGCAACTATTGGATCAGTGAGAAAATGTTCAGCTTCACTGGTGGTCATGGCAATGCAAACAAACACAATGACATACCATCTTCTATCTAAAGGGCAAAAATTCAAGTCTGACAATATAATGGCGAATACGTAGATCCACTGGCTGTCACGTACTTGGCCAGTGTAATTGGTGGAATCCTTTCGGAAAACAGATGCCTACGTGGCCTCTGCACTTCCCGCAGGTGGGTGTGCATGACTTGGGCTTCTCTCATCATTCAAATTCATTTGTGAGGCCTGGACTCCCCTACTTACCTTGTTATGGCATTTATCCTTTTTGTTTTATCCATTTTCTTGTCTCTCCCCTCAACTACAAGAGTTCTAGAGCAGAGACCTTGTCTAACTTGTTCATCACTGGGCCTGGAATATGGCATAAAACAGGTGCTCAATAATAGCTGAATGAATGCATTTGCATTTCTTGATCTGGTGAGACTGAACATGTTTCATTATTGTATCTCTTTTGTGAATTGCATGCTCATATTCTTTGCCAATTCTCCAACTGGGACGTCTTCCTCTGATTAGTTCATAAGAGCTCTTCAGATACTACACATAGCAATCCTATGTCCATTTTGTGTCTTGAAAATATTTTCACAGTTTGCATTTCCTTTTTTCATTTTTGTTCTTTCATTATACAGATGGTTAAAATTTTTATGGGGTCACACATGTCAACTTTTCCAATCATGCTTTTGGGCTTCAGGTCACTCTCAGGAATGCCATCCTCACCCTCAACACTATAGGTCGTCTCCTTTATCTTCTTCTGGCGTTTCTGTAATTTTATTTTATTATTATTTTTAATTTTATTATTGTACTTTAAGTTTTAGGGTACATGTGCACAATGTGCAGGTTTGTTACATATGTATACATGTGCCATGTTGGTGTGCTGCACCCATTAACTCGTCATTTAACATTAGGTATATCTCCTAATGCTATCCCTCCCCCCACCCCACAACAGTTCCCGGAGTGTGATGTTCCTGTTCCTGTGTCCATGTGCTCTCATCGTCCAATTCCCACCTATGAGTAAGAACATGCGGTGTTTGGTTTTTTGTCCTTGTGATAGTTTGCTGTCATGTCATTAATTCCTTTCAAATTTGGTGTGCAGTGTTAGGTAGAGATCTAATTTCTGTTGTTCTTTTCAAATGTTCCCAGTATCATCTATTGAATAGATTACCCTTTCCCAATATATATATTAAAAATCTCTATAATTATGATTGCATGATTTGATCGAGGTATCTGCTTGCAGTTAAAAAAAATTTTTTTTAAACTAGGTATTCTCCTTTTCATTTCCCCAAAAGCTCAAGTAAATCATGGCTTACAGGTTTCTAAGTAGTAGAGTTACCTCATGATATACTTAGAAAGCACATTAAAACAGAAACACAGTTTTAGAGAGAAAATATTTAATCTATTTCACGAAAAAAATGTACAAAGCTTTAGAAAAGAGGCATTAGGTTTCCATGTACAGTATAAACACATTCTCACCTTCTATGATGACTTGTATTACACTTCTCTTGACTAGTAAAGAAGCCACTGCACTCTCATTCCAAACAATCTTCTGTTAACACATGCACTTGAAAAAGTCACTGAAAAGTACAGTCTTGAAATAAATTTAGAAATACGATGTTGTACAAAAATATATTAATCTGTCTACATGAAACACTTAAAAATGCACACCAAGTACATTCTTTTAGAACTAGACTCTATCTAGAAATATCAATATATGAACTTGTAAATTGGATTTTCGCTGCATTTGTAATCACTGGAGAAAAAAATATAATCAAGCCTTTGGAATGAGAAACACGAAGTTATTAGCACAGCAGACCAACTCTATTCTCAGAAATGAAACCATAAACTTTATCCATACAAAAGATGGGAAAGAGTTTGAGTTTCTAAAACTGACATATTTATGAAATGTTATAATTTGAAACTGCAATCACACAGCAAACTTTCATTTGTTCATAATCCACATGTAAAGAGATGACAATTACAACATTTCTAATTGTCTCTCAATGCAACTTAACAGTGAGAATTTAAACTTAAAAAAATTAGCCTATATAAAATATAATTAGGAAGGTATACGTCAGAGTAAATTAATTTGAATTCACATGGGGTATTGTTCCCCTCCTTTGAAAACTGAGCTATTATTAAGAAATGCTACGGAAAAAATACTACAACAAAATTGTTCTGCCACATTGTTATTTATATAATCATAATTTCTCACTGAAACGTCTACAGAAACTACTATTGTTTTTAGTAAGAGGGAGGCCTAAGGTGTGGAGAGGAAGCGGTAGTTTATTTTTTACAGGTATATTTCGATGATGAATATCACGGGCATGCATGAACAATACATTCCAACTCTATACAAACAAAAACTTGCTGGCATTTTGAAAAGTGTAATAAATACAACAGGGAGCCCATGCTGTACATGCTCAAAGAATGAATATATTTCCAGTGGCACTAAAAACAGTGACTACAAATTCTAAAAACAGAAGACAGTTGCAGGACAGAGTCCTTCTAAATGTTCAGAGGAACACGTCTGTTTTTCCCATTAATTAGCATAATTTAACTAATGTTTTGCCCTATTTACCTCAACATACATTTTTCATGAGCTTAGCACACATTAGATAAAGAAGGAATAACAGGCCAGGTGTGGTGGTTTATGCTTGTAATCCTAGCACTTTGGGAGGCTGGTGGCTTGAGGCCAGGAGTTCGAGACCAGTCTGGGCAATATAGCAAGACCCCCATCTCTACAAAAAATTTTTAAAAAATTAGCCAGGTGTGGTGGCACACACCTGTGGTCTTAGCTACTCAGGAGGCTGAAGCAGGAGTATCCTGAGCCCAGGAGTCCCAGGCTGCAGTGAACTATGATCATGTCACTGCTACACTCTAGCCTGGGCAACAGAGCAAGACCCTGTTTCTTAAACACAAAAAAATGGGAAGGGAAAAAAAAAAACTATTCAAATTGGGCAGATTTAAATCTGAGAGCCGATTTTGTCTACTTCTCAGCATCAGTTTGAGGTCTTCCATTTTATTTCAAATGGAAATAGATAACCAAGTATATTAAAAGCAAAAGGTAGTAAACTATGTCCATAATACTCACACTTTCAAGTTTTCAACATTAAAAAATAACTGACCATTTGCTTAATTCTACATTACTTAAAGCCACCAAGCCTGTGATAAGTTGCTGCTTAAAGAGGAAGGAATTCATACCATTTCCTGACAGTTACAAGAATGCTTTTTGGTATAAGGCTATTTAGTGTTCATTTGTGCTTGTTAATACTTTTTAGTATATGGCTGCTTGTATAGGTAGGGAAGTATGTTTGCAAATAGCTGCAATACTTTCCTTTTGGTCCTGTGGCTTTCAACAGAACAAAATGTCCTTTGGTACACTTGAAAGTGACATGCCAGTGAAGAAGAGGGACACACCAAAACAACCAGGCAAACATTCCACAGCAAGTGTCTAGGGTTTTCACTTTCCAACTCCAACCCTTGAAAAGAATTAAACCAAACCAACACACTCAGAAACAGGTGGGATGCAATCAGAAAAGCCGAGTGGGGCTGCCTCCTGTTCCACCTTACCCAGGCTCTGTGATTGGGGCAGCTTTCTGAAAGCCAGAGGCAACCAGGCAAACCTCCAGCGCTCATATGTGAAGGGGCCAGGTTTGTTAGTCATGGAATACATATAGGTAGATTAGTAAAGCCTCTGACTTTTAATACTATTCTTTATATTATCCTATTGCAAAGACATGGGAAAAAAAGCAAACTCTTAATTATTCAGGACAAAATAGTGACATGATTATTGCTAATACTTCATTTAAATAAACTGTGCCACAGGGGGAAAAAAAGGTAATCTTGGTGATTAACAGTGGATTCTACTTTTAAAATATGACGCTATTATCACTTTCTTATTATCACATTTCCTTACAGATTTCAGGAGAAGGAGTTTATAACAAAATTAACAAAATTCCTTACTGCACCATACTACTACTTAATTAGCACACTAAGAATGAAAAGTTAAGTCTGCATTCTGTGTTTAGGTGATCATGAATCATAATCATTGGTACATAGCATTTTGCTTAATTCCTTTTAATAGTATTTAGTGCACTGGGCTCAGCGGCTCACGCCTGTAATCCCAGCACTTTGGAAGGCCAAGGCAGGCAGATACCTGAGGTCAGGAGTTCAAGACCAGCCTGGCCAGCATGGCAAAACCCCATCTCCACTAAAAATACAAAAAGTCAGCTAAGCGTGGTGGCAGGCCTGTAATCCCAGCTACTCAGGAGGCTGAGGCAGGAGAATTGCTTGAACACAGGAAGCGGAGGCTGTGTTGCCATGGCACTCCAGCCTGGGCAACAAGAGCAAAACTCCATCTCAAGAAAAACAAAAACAAAACAAAACAAAAAAAAAGTACCTAATGCTAGGCTGGGTACAGTGGCTCACGCCTGTAATCCCAGCACTTTGGGAGGCCAAGGCAGGCGCATCACATGAGGTCAGGAGTTTGAGACCAACCTGGCCAACAGAAGCCCTGTTTCTACTAAAAATACAAAAATTAGCTGGGTATTGTGGTGGGCACCAGTAGTGGTGAGTGCCAGCTACTTGGGAGGCTGAGGCAGGAGGATCACTTGAACTCGGGAGGCAGAGCTTGCAGTGAGCTGAGATTGCACCCCTGCACTCCAGCCTGGGTGACAGAGTGAGACTCCATCTCAAAAACAAAACAAAACAAAACAAAACAACAACAAAAAGTACCTAATGCTGGAATAGGTTGACCATGGTGCAAACTTTACTGTAACAGAATTGCATATTAATATATTTGAGTCACGGGGAGGGATCTACATACCAGTGTTATTTATGAAACAAGAAAGCAGAAGACTATATTTCTAGAGCTCACTTGGACTAATATTTAATACAACAAAATTTTCTTAAATATGAATAAGCTTCTTCGGGTTTGAGATAGTCCGTGCAAAAGGCTCTTTATGATAAGGTCTTAATTACATTTTGAAGACCAACCGTTAGAACTTTTAAAACAACTTTTGAAACAGCACTGTTAGAACTAACATTGGAAAGCTATTTTTTTTAATACATCCATCTGCCAAGAAAAACTCTGGACAATATCTGAAATTAAGAAAAAGTAGTACATAAAATCTTTTGACAAATAATTACAGACTGTTCCAAGGTCTGAATAACAAATTATAATGCAAAGTTGTATAATTAAATGGATTTATTTAAATTGCAGGAACAATCATTGCTAGTACTTTTGGGGTTCTTTGGATTAAGTTACTATAAATATATAAAGTTATGAAAGATTTATGTTTTAAGAAAACCTACTTTAAGAGGCAATACAGCAGAGAGTTGAGCAGACTCCCATCCAGGCCCTGCCATTCCCTAAATTTGTGATTTTGGTTATGCTGGTGTATTTGATTATGCTTACCCTCTCTGTGTGTTTCTTCACCAATCAAATAGTATTTCTCACATAAGGTTGTTGTGAGGATTAAATGAGTTAATACATAAAAGCACCTAATAGATGAGTGCTGGCAAATAGTAAGAACTCAATAAATATCTACTCAATAAATATCTATTATTCTTGTTACTTTATGTGAAGGCTTAAGAAAGTGTCCACGGAAGAACTCTTAATTGAGCAGTTTGTTTTCCCTCTGCATCTTGGAGTTAGGAACGAGGAGACCTGTGACTGAATAAAGGCTCCACCACTCACTACTTCCCCTTGTTTGACAGAATTGAACATCTGCTGGCGCCAGGCACCACTTCAGGCATCGAGCACTATTCCGAGAGTTTTCTATTCTTCAGGTACATCATCACTATTCCAAAGCTGTCTCCTCCTCTGTAAACTAACATCTACCTGCCCGATTTATAAGGTTATTTGAAGCTCAAATGAGGCAATATACATGAAAGCACTTTGAAGATTTTGTGAAGCACCATCATTGGAGTGAAACTTTTTGGTTAAGATATAAGTACTCTGGTGCAGGTTGCTGGGCATATGTTGTAGGAATGTGATTCAGGATGAGTATGTCTGGACCCTCTCAAAGCAAGTTCATTACTTGTAGCTCCAGAAAGTCTTATAAAAAGTTTTTAATAACACTACAGGCATGCTTCTTTATAACTACAATGTTGTTTATAAAATAGTTATATGCTTCATTACAAAACATTTCTCTTCTTGAACCCAACTCTATGAAGAATATTAACATAACCAATAGTTAGTGGGAGATTTTCCTTCACAAATTGTAGTTGCAAAGAAAATGTAGGGTGATATGTGTTTATGGTCCCAAATTATCATTATAGTAACTAAGCCAATAATTACCAGTTTCATTAATTACTAAGTGCTGTACACACAATATTTCATTGAATGAGGCAGGTATATCAGCCCCATTTTAAAGGATTAGAATCCAAGTTACTGCAAAATCCAAGCTCTTAACCACTATGCTACATTACACAATAAAAATACCAGAACAAAAAAGCCATAACCATGGCTTTCTTCACAAAATCACGTACTTAAGAGAACCGGTAGATCAAAGGACTCCAAACAATGTTCTGAGCTTTGGTAATAAAAATGACTTTTAAAAAGTTATTATTTAAGTGCTTACGATTCAATTAACTTTAACTCTTTAAACTTTATGGGTTTCCCCCCACCGTGATTTTAAAAGTAACAGATTGCTCACTAAAAAGAAAAAAAAAAGAAAAAAGCAAAGTAGAATTAAAATAAAAAACATCCATAATTCCTTCATTCACAAGAACCATTGACATTTTCCCTCTGCATATATTCTTATCTAACTGTCAACTACAGAATTTAAGTAGATTTTGATGATTGTGGTTAAACGTGATGCCAAATCTAACTATAGTATTTTTAACTGGTAGACATAAATTAATAGTAAACTTTGTGCAGGCAGAAAACTATTACATTATAGAGATATGTATTTTCAATACCTTCCTAAATTTTCCAACTACAGAAAAACAAGCAAAGAGTAACTTATCTCAGTTATATAAGCTCAAAAGTATATTGGCCATAAAAGAATCACGAATAATTCTTAATCTTTGTGTATACACACGCCTATACAAATATACACATAGTTATTTTTTTTTCTGGCTGTTAGGATTTATAGCTTTCTGAAGGTTTGATAATATTATAACTAAACATTATTAGAACAGTTAAGAAAAAAATTACTTTTCACAGTCATTGAATTTTGCTAAAGTTACACTTACGGGTGATTAAACTACAAAGTTTTCCCTTGTTAAATATTTGCTTAAGACAGAATGTTCAAGATAAGCTAAACTCTTTACAAGAATCATATCGAGAAATTCTACCATTTGTGAAATAATAAAGGAAGAGGAAAAAAATAGCAACAAACCAGCAGAATAATTTAGGGCAAAGATTCCAGGTATTATACAAAATATGTGCAATGCCACATTACTGGCATTTCAATTGAGGTGACTTACACTAAAATCTTGTTCTTTTTAAACTATCACTGGACATAATAATTTACGCAACAAAAGCAAAAGATAAAAATATGCAGAAGTCCTTATAGAATATAGATCAACAAGTTTTAAAAATAAACTTTCTAGTGCTTCCTCTTATATGAGAGGTTTATCCTTGTCATAAATTCTAGGAACCTATTTATATTGCTTAAGTGTGATTTATTCAAAATCCTATTAGTCTACTATAAATAATACTTTTAATGTAAAAAACAATGCAGACTGGCAGTGGGTAAGAATAAGAATGTTCAATAAAACTGTATTTTGAAAGTCAAGAAAAGCATCAGCTAAGGCTAACCTAAAACTGTCTAGACAAATGAAGGGAAATAGATTCTAAAAAATGCCTTTGCATTTTCACTGTACATGAACATGTATAACAAACACTGTGTTTGTATATTATATTGAAAAATAAATTGTCAGATATTTCTAAATTAGCAAATTAAAATTGTATATACTTCTTTCAGAGTGTGAAATTGTTTATGTCCTTAAACAGAAAATGATTGGGCCAAAATATTCTCATCCTGTCCATCTAGAAATGAGAAATGTAATAAGTCAAATGAGATTAAAAAATAACTAAGGCCGGTAGGGCACGGTAGCTCACCCCCCGTAATCCCAGCACTTTGGAAGACAGAGGCAGGCGGATCACCTGAGACCAGGAGTTTGGGACCAGCCTGACCAACATGGTGAAACCCTGTCTCTACTAAAAATACAAAAAAATTAGCTGGGCATGGTGGCGTACTACGCCTGTAATCCCAGCTACCTGGGAGGCTGAGGCAGGAGAATCTCTTGAACCTGGGAGGTAGAGGTTGCAGTGAGCCAAGATCGCACCACTGTACTCCCAGCCTGGGCTACAGAGCCAGACTATGTCTCAAAAATAAAATAAAATAACTAAGGCCTATTCTCCATAAAAGAGAGTATGTTATACACCCTTTTATTACAGAACATTTCATTTTTTTGACTGCTTGTGGAGAGAAAAGGTTTATGAGGTAATCACATATAATTTTAAACAGGATTCCTTTTAATTTTATATCTATATTTCCCTTTAAAAGTAGCTTCAGTAGATGACTAATTAAATCAATGTCATGATTTATACATCCTTACTTCAGAGATTCAGCTAACCTTATGAATAAAACAAACTAATACTACATTTCAAAAAAAATTAAAAATAGACAATGATGCTTAAAAAAAGATTACACTTCAAATTTAGCACTGTTTTTACAGGGAAGGGAAGCATATTATGCCATATTGCCTATAAATATTTATTGAATAAATAAACATGGTTCACCTGATGTTTTTAAAATCTTGTAAGCTGATTAAATCACAAACATGTTGAATAGGTATTAAGGAAAACAAGATTAGGCTTTTAAGTAGTTATAAATTATGACAATAGAAAAAAAAACCTTTCCAATATCTTTTTTTTAGGGTTAAAAAACAACAAAAATTAAAAAATAGTATCATTAAATCACTGTTTTGGCCTTAATATTTTGAAGAGTAATATATTAGGATATACTGTATCTATTAACAGCATGAAAGCACCTCACACTGAAAATTTCACTTTTAAGGCTTAAAAGTGATTTTTAAAAACATCACAATAAATGATCATAATTTAAATTCTGAATATGGGAACAAAAAAACCTCAAAACCTAAACTCAACAAATCTGCATTTAATGCTTACAAGTGAAATGTACATTTCCAAAACAAGATACATAACCATCAGATTTAGCTGTCACAATAAATTATTTATCACAGACACTAAGTAATGTGTCCTGAAGTCCCTTTTTCCTTGAAAGTCATAATATTTCTGGGGACTCATTCATTATCTGGTAAGGTAGTCACTCATAAATAGGTAAAGGAGTCAGTCTTTAGAGATTCTATGTCCAACTTTATCTGTACAAAGTTTTAAGGCATTCATAATGGTATGTTAAATAACAAATAATTTATAATAAAAATAGATCAAAACTCTCTTTTACAAATATCTCAACTGAGAAAACCACAGAAGAGAATAAAGATCGTATTTACCACCGATGTACTCCTTAAGCTTCTACAGCGATGGAAAGACTTATTTTTGGCTTACAACAGACTTTATGCCTTGAATACTTGGTGTTATACAAATGTGGACTGGAGCTTAAGTTCTGCCTAAAGTTACTGTGAAATTTACACATTCAAGTGTGCTGATTGCTATTAATAAAGGTAGAAAAAGTTAGTTAAAATATCTGGTATTATAATTATCGGTATTTATTGCAAATTATCTTATAGTATTCTCTACTGTAGTGTGAACTTCAGTCTTGTGCCAAATAGCAGCATAGATTACAATATCATGGTTCCAATGATGATCAATGACTCAGCTAGTATCAGCAAAAGCAAAGGAATTTGTTTATAATAAAAGAAGGAGCATAGCTTTATTTTAATATCAGTTGTTAGAACTGAGCAATGGGCATCTTGGTATCCAGAGGCAGAACTGAAGTTTTCTTTCCTTAAATTACAGTGATAGTCAGGATGGGGGACAGTAGGTGGTGGCAATGGGTTGCTAGCTAGCTGGCTGGCTAAAATACATACCTGAGCTCTACTGGAGCTATGCAACCTTGCTGTGTATCCGTTATTTGTAAAGGCTGACTGAACAAGATTGCCTTCATCATGCAAGCACTGCTGTCTGCACTACAGTAATAAAGAAACACGCTGATAGATACAATGGCTTCAAGTGATAAGCAATCATCAGGAATTTGTAGTGAAATTGTTGGTTGACTGGAAATGTTCTCTATATCTCCAGATGGTATCTGTCCTTGAAGTAGCCATTCATTGCCTAAAAATTAAAAATGAAATTATTAAGACTGTATAAGACAAGTAGAAAACTGGGAATATCTTATGAAGACTAGATAAACTCAATCAACAAATATTTATTAAAAAATCTCTAAGTGCCAGGCATTGTAGTCTGTGGGAAGGACATAAATATACATAATATATACTGACCACTCATCAGAAGTTCCCGGTCTGATGATCATTATATCTAATTATTATAGTTCTTCCTTTGTTTGGATACTATAAAATAAATTACACATTTATTCTTATTAAAATCAAGCTGAATATTGCAAATATGGCTATAAAGCCTTAATCTCTAAAGTTAAAAATAAAACCTATTAAATTTTAGAAATAGGGGTGGGGGGAGGGGGGAGGGACAGCATTGGGAGATATACCTAATGCTAAATGATGAGTTAATGGGTGCAGCAAAACAACATGGCACATGGATACATATGTAACAAACCTGCACATTGTGCACATGTACCCTAAAACCTAAAGTATAATAAATAAATAAAAAAATTTTAGAAATAAACGTATGACACTTGAGAAAATGGATCATTTTTACCAAATAGATAAAAGTCTTCAGGGATATAAAAACTACAGAATAAAATTTTATCTAGGGAATACAAATGTATGTGCAACTCTCTAGTGACTTTCTGGTTAATAATGAATTATTGAATATCTAAAAATAATTTAAAAATACACACACACTTTATTTAGAAACAGGTACCATTGCATATCTATTCTCTGTGGGCTTAAGTAATGTAAAAACCAAGAGATTTTGTATATCTTATTTTAATACGTAAAACTCTTCCTAGAAATAAACATTATCTATAACAAAAATCGAAAAAACTACTAACAAATTTTAAGCCCTCAAGAATTAAAATCATCTTTAAATGCTTTTATTCATCTCGACCTTCTCTTGGAACACACGTGTCATACTGGGGAAGCACAGACACATACAGACATTCAGCCTAAGAGGGTGGCAGCCTTCAAGAGCCAGCATTTGGGAAATATATGAAATGCTTTCCCGCCATGTAAATGGAGAACACTGAACATTTTCTAACGACTCCTCTGTACAAAAATTGGATCATCTACTGAGTGTGATGAAATGCTGTCTACTTTTTAGCTTTTCTATCTCTTTTGTTCTCAGGATAAGTCAAGCGACTCAGAGTACCTGCCTTTATCAGTCCTCTTGATGTCTCTTTTAGTTTATTGCTTTAGTTTACTGAAAAATCAAATTTGAGAAAAATATGTCAAATAAGAGTAAGAAGGTGAAAGATAAGTACAAAGCTTTTATGGTGAAGCTTTTAAAGAATTCTTTTTAAATTCTTTTTAAAATTCTTTGGCTTTCTTTGCTTATTCCTGGACTGGAGAGTATCTTTTATCTAATGCATGATTTTGCTAGAGAGATTAGAGAACTTCTTATATTTTATTTATTATTTTTTGAGACAGAGTCTCGCTCTGTCACCCAGGCTGGAGTGCAGTGGCGCGAGCTTGGCTCACTGAAGCTCCGCCTCCCAGGTTCACACCATTCTCCTGCCTCAGCCTCCTGAGTAGCTGGGACTACCCTACCAACACACTCGGCTAATTTTTTGCATTTTTAGTAGAGACGGGTTTCACTGTGTTAGCCAGGATGGCCTCGATCTCCTGACCTCGTGATCCACCCGCCTCTGTCTCCCAAAGTGCTGGGATTACAGGCGTGAGCCACCACGCCTGGCCAACTTCTTATATTTTAAGTCAAACAAAGAAAATAGTACTAAGCTATTTTAATGTCCAAATCTAGAAATAAAACAGAAAATGTTTCTTTAGATATTTTTCATATATATCACACACACAATTTGTGAAGTTACAATACATGTGGTGCTTTTATGCTGCTGTTTTGGCTTAAAACTTGCATATACTCTAACTTCTTTAAGATTATACAGACCAAAATTTGGCTAAAAATAAGTGTTTCTAAATAACAAGCTAAAAGAGAAAATGTCCTTTAAACATAAGTGTACAAATGTACTCTATAATATTCAAAAACCTTAAATTATTAGGATTATTGCCTGAAAATTATCTGCTACCATATAATAAAAATGTGGCCAATATCTTGGACAAATTAGATAAAGTATCTATAGACTACTTTATTTGAATACTATCTGTATTTTATATCCCAATGACTCAATATTAATTAGTGTGTCTGACAATGCAGACCAATGTTAATTTGTCAATATCCTATTTTAAAAATTAATACACTGCTCCTACAGTGACACCATTAAATACACTGCTCTTACAGTGACTGCTCTTACAGTTACACTGAGAAAAATTAATGATCTCCAACTGATGTAATACCTCCAGACTTAAATTGGCAGTCTAGGACTTGCTCTGAACCTACAGAAGGCTATGGAGTGGCCAGGGTTTGAGTATTCTTCTGTCTACAAAGCAAGCTCCAAAGGTCCTAGTACATGGTTAGCCTTCCCCTTGTGGGAAGTGACAAGGGGTGGTTTCCCTACAGACTCAATCACCCTAGAACCAGCCTCCCAAACACTAACCAGCAGTTCCTCCCAGCTAGTCTACCAAGATATCATTATCCTCTTGGTTTAGACACTAAGTTGATATTATAATTGCAGGCCAGTGGCTGCTGCCCTGAGAAAGTTGAAGGTAAGAAGGCATGAATTACCCAGGATTTGAGTAATGTACAAAAGCAAAGTGTGTGAGAGGGTATGAAGGAGGAGGAGTTGGGAAGGAAATGGAAAATTGAGTGAGAAAGTGTGAAAGAGCGTGGGAGACCAGGACAGAAGAACATCAATCAGAGACAAGTTGTAATTTAGAAGTTCTGAACTACTAAAATTTCACTTTAAAATTTTTGTCCACCAGGTTAAGATATTGGAAAGCACTACTGCAAGGCAAGCAGTATACGGATTCCTTACCATAGATTAATGAAATAAGGAGCTAGCTCACACTGTGATGCACGAATAGAAGAAAGGGAGGAATGCCTAAGAGTGACTGAAAGGAAGAGTCACAGAAAAAGATGTTAAATAAGAAGACTCCACTTTATTTCTGTTTCAGACTTTTTAACTCTAAGATTTTTTTCGGAACAAGAATAGAATGAAGAACAGGATCAGAATAAGGGATGAGGTATAGGAAAGCCCATATTCCGATAAATCATGCTAAGAACTGACTTGTAACTTTTGGTGAGTTACACTGTTCTTTAATAAAGGGGAGGAAAGACTCTTGCTGACTAAAGCAAACGGCCAATGTGGGGTTGGATCTGGATTCATTTGTTCATATGATCTCCTTCAAATCTTGCCTATACAGAGTAAAAATATCACCTAACAAATAAAAAATAACTAGATTAAACATCAAGAATATATGATGTATTAGTATTTGCAAGCTTATACTCATACCTTCAGCTGTTAGAAACCAGCAACTGGGTACTCCTTCAGTTAGCTTTGATCCTGATGGGAGCTCTAATCTGAGTTTGAACTGAAGAGTCTGGCCAGCACATGCAGTCACGGGGGAAAGCCTAATGCTTGGAGCAGATTTAGGCAGTTTGGGTAATGTCTTCTGTTTTTCTACTAGGAATGGGCCATCTACCACAGCATTTTCAGATCTGAAGATGGGGAGCTAGGAAATAAGAAAATTTGTTATTAAAACATAAGAACTTTATATTAATTACAGAATGAGAGAGCATGTTTTTAGACTTTAGTAGAATAATGAAGTTCTATGTCAATGAAACTAATGGCCATTCTAGTTTGAATTAGAATGTGTTAGTTAGATGCCCTCAAGATTATTTTTGTAGATACAGAGAAAGTTTATCTTAGCGACAACAACAAAACCCAACACTTATGAATGAGGCAGAATTAAAGTAACTGTCCAATGTATATAGATGCAGGAAATTAAAGCAAAAGTTTATAAATTTAAACACAGTAGATATACATTTTCTTATAATTTTCCTTGTCAACTATAAGAAAATGTTATTCATCTTATATCAGAGATCTATGTGAACAGAAATGACACATGTTGCAATAGTAATCTGTGTTTTTTATTTTAAAAATATACCATGCAAATTACCAGACTTCAGAAAAAAACTGTTGCATTTTTTTCAGGTAAGTGTCATACATCAAGAGTTAGTTTATAATAGACATTTCTCCTTGAAAATTCTATAAGAAACCATGTCTATATCTTTAAAAATTGACTATAACTCATTTAAGTTTCTTCCACAATCTTATTTTCAACGTCTTGAGAAAGTGGCTTCTAAAGCTTTTGTTAGATTATTTGGTAATGGATTCATCACAGGGAAACAAAGGTTACACGTTAATCTAAAGATCACTGGAAAAAAAAAAAAACAAAAGCAAAAAGCTAAATAACCCAACCCACAGAGCAGGTGTATGTAGTGTATGTCAGTATGTCTATACACTTAAAAACAGATCTGAGTCCTCTCCTTTTTTTTTTTCTTGAAGGTTCAGTAGATTCTCTCCAATTTCCAGTATTTTTCTCAAACTCTCAGCACAGATGGAACTTTTATTTTAAGAATAGAAGGACATCCTTAAAGCAGTCCTGCTGGTCTCTTTGTCAAAGAACACGACAGAAGCATCCACTTACTACTCTCCTGGAGATAGTCTAACCAAAAATGCCTCTGTCAGTGCTGTGAGGATCTTAGCATCATTCTTAAAACCACATCCTTTAACTTACGTTTTAAAATTACTTACCACCGATACCATTTTAGTTTCTAAATCCATCACTTTAATTTGATGATTATTGGTGTCTGCTACATATAATAATTGTCCGTTCTCTCCAATACACAAGCCTCCTGGTTCATTAAAAGTTGACTCGGTAAAACTGGAATTGGTAACATTATTTGTATCTCCAGTTCCTGCTAATGTTGTACAGTTTTTTGTTTTTGGATCCACAACTTTAATCTAAAAAAGAAAGAACAAAAATTCATATATCTGAAGATCAATCTCATGTTTGTAGTATGGAAGAGTATAGTATCAAGCAAGCTAATTTCTGATTGCCATTAATATTCTCAATAAATCTCACAAAAGGAATAGTTATTTCCATATTTTCTTGAAAAGCCAAACATTCAAATTACAGTCTAAGGGGAGATATTCTATTATAAGAACTAAAAACAATGTAAAATCCTTAGCTCCGTCTTGTCTTCTGGAAGCAATCTTTGATGAAATTATTTCTGGAATTAAAAAAAATTTTTTTAATTGAATTGTTTTTCTTCACAATGGGACACACTTTCACAACTGAACTGACTTTGTCTTCCTGAGCATCTAGCATTGCCTGAGAATTTGCTACCTTTGTTAAACTTAATGATTGCCAGTTATGTCTCAATTATATTAAATTTATGGTCTCACATCATGAAGTACTGTATGAACACTTATTATCCACTGATTTTTGTAAAAAGTAAAAATGCAATAAAACTTAAGACAATTTAATAGACAAAAATGGAAATGCTGCTGAAAAAATTATTTACTAACAGGCATTGTAACTATGCAACAGCTCAAAAACATTCATTTGTTAGTTGACATATTAATTTCCCTGCTATTTGCCTTCTCTTGATATACTGAATATGTTACTAAGCAGCTTTGATGGGTTGCAATTCACAACTGTTGGCTATTGCCATTGGAACTGGTTCAGTGCTTTCCCTAGTTCAGAATACCATCATAACCTCCTGGCAAAGAAAGGACCAAGAAAACAGCAGAACATGCTGGGTTATAGTTGTCAAAGACTGTTACTCCTTTCTATATTTTAGAGTGGCAGTTGTAGGAGGCTCACAGATCTTTCAGTATTTTAAATGCCACACACAAAAAGCAAGATATTATATAATTCTGTCACGACTCACCTTGTGATTGTAGGAGTCTGCCACATAAAGTAAATTCCTTTTTTTGTCCCATGTTACTCCAAGGGGGTGTTGAAGCTTTGCATTGATTCCTACTCCATCAATGTCACCAAAAGCAAATAAATTCTTTAATTTTTTTAAAAGAAAAGAAACAGCAGTTATAATTTTTACAGTGTTTTGTTAGAATATGAAGTGAAAATTCAAATAGTTATAAGTGGTATTTAAGTTAAAAGAGAAAATGCTCATTTTCACATAAATAGGGTTGTATACTTGATTCAGATTAGAAAAAAATGACAGTATTTTGAACCTGTATTAATCGGTGGTGCTTAGTAGTTTTACTCACAATACTACATCTGGTCAGGAATAGGTCAAGTCCACTAGTCTGGTGCTCTTTCCACCCCACTGCCCAATATCTAATTTACATTTTTTCTTTTCTCCAATAATCAATGCTTCATCCTTTCTTTCTCCCTGAAACCTTAACATTTATACATAATAAAGTAGAGTCAGTTGACTTTTCTTAGATGGTGTGTTCCTCATGTTGCTTTATATTCACATTTCCTTTGGTTTGACTTTCATTTTGATTCGCACATAGGCCAAGGATGGTCTCTCTTAAATCTTATTAACTTTCTATAATTCACAAAACTGAGAACTTGCTCAGTGTCTGAGCGTACTGTGCAAGAATGACTGTCATTACCATGGGGTCTCTTTCTCCTCCTACGAGGTGCTTCACTGCTCCATCTTTCAATGAAACGGTTCTCACTGTACTGCTCTCACTATCTGCTACAAACAAGCAGCTCCAGGGATCTTCAGAGGCCAAGGAAAGGCCTGAAGGTTGGGCAAAACCTGCCTTGTGAGGATAGGCGTTGTTACGATTCTCTTCATTTCCACTTCCAGCAAACCTAAGGCAGGTTCCTTTTGTTAACTCACTGAAAAACACAAGTTCATAGGTGGAGTCAACATGTGGTATACTGTGTGCAATTTAGTTCTTAAATAAATGAATGTAAATAATCAATAGTGATAAGCCTCATAAAACAACAAACTAGTGATCTTAGCCTAGTTAAATTGTTCAAGTCAGCTTTCATGATAATTTTTCCAACCATTAACTTATTTACCCACTGTGTAGGGAACTTCTTACTTTACTTTGATATACACAAAACTGAAATCACTTTCAAATGTTAAATGAGAAACCCCTGATAGAGTTAGAATTATAAGATAAAAATAATGATCAGATTATTGATGAGATATGTTGTTTTTACTACCTTAAATTCTTAACTTCTTAGTTTCATGCAATATGAGGTTCTGAAAGGGAACTAAAAAGATTATCTAGCTCCTGATAGTTTAAAGCTTCAATTTTCATTAAAAATGTTTTGTGTTCTTGTATATAAATAGAGACTAGCAAAAGGAATTAAAGAATAATTTCTGAAAGATAGCCAGGTCAGACATTATTACTATTATATGAAAAATGATATAATTGTACATAATTATCTTACAATTACATGGGATAATTATGTACAATTATATCAATTGTACAAATCAATTTCTTATGTACATTAGGGAAATTTCTAAAGAACTATTGCAATGATTCCTTTTGTAATGCAGAGAAAGTTTTAGACCCTGGTTTCTAAGTTTATGCTAGAGAGATTGTAAGGAAGACATGGTAGTGTGTTGTGTTGAGGGAAGGGAAGCAGCTGACTCAGGACACAAAATGAGAGTCTGTGTAAATCGTTTCTGAATATGGTACAACATGCAAAAGTCTGAACTCACCATCACTTACTGGCTGATATGTTCCCATAATAAGTTAGGTAGGGAGCAGGGGACAGAGGCAAAGGGATTTAGCATGCATAAAATATGGCCACTTATTCAAGAAATGTATAAACATAGCAAGTACAATATATGTAATAACTAATATGCTAAACAAATTAATTGAAAGGAGTCTACAAGGAGTCTTAATACTTTAAAAAAGAGTTTCCTTAATTAAATAAAGAAAAGAGTAGGGAGAAACAATAACTTTTAAAATGCTAAGGGTCATTACCACCTGAAGATCGGTAATAAAGATAATACTTCCTTAAAATTAAAATACAGGTCAGTGTGGTCCTAGTGCCAATTTCCTATTATGAAGGAGAGTGACAACTCTACTTATGAGGAAATTTAGGCAGCTCTGGACCATCTATGCCTAAAACAGCCATCACCCAGAACAGCATATTCTGGCAACTTCTGTTTGCTGTTTATAATTATGCCTCATGTAAAATCTTATTGGTAATCTCACTGTTCAGGCTACTATCACCTCTTGCCTGGATAACAGCAATAGGCTCCTCAGTGGTATCTCTTATCTCTGTCTCTAGTCTTGCTGCACTCTGAGTGCTGCCAGTGTTCTTTAAAAAACACAAATCTAATCATGTCACTTCCCAGCTTAAACCTTTCTAGAAAGGCTTGTAGAATATCCAAATCCCTTAAAAGTACTCACAAGGCACAGAGTGATCTGGCTTCTACTGACATCACTAGTGCCAATTCTTGCCTGGAAAACTTCCCACTCTCCCTAACTCCTACTACTTTATCAGGTCACTGTTTAGTTGCCTCTTCCAAGAAGCCCTCCTTGACAACTCAAATCTTACTGATGTTGCATCTTCCTCTTACTTATATAAGGAAAAATTTCAATTTTTTTTTTTTTTTTCAAATGGAGTCTCGCTCTGTTGCCCTGGCTGGAGTGCAGTGGCACAATCTCAGCTCACTGCAACCTTCCGCCTCCTGGGTTCAAGTGATTCTCCTGCCACAGCCTCCTGAGTAGCTGGGACTACAGGTGCACGCCACCACGCCCAGCTAACTTTTTGTATTTTTAGTAGAGACGGGGTTTCGCCATGTTGTCAATCTGGTCTTGAACTACTGACCTTGTGATCTGCCCGCCTCGGCCTCCCAAAGTGCTGGGATTACAGGCGTGACCCACCGCGCCTGGCCGAACAATTTCAATTTGCAGCGATTCCTTCTGCACACACTAAGTTTTTTTTTGTTGTTTTTTTTTTGAGATGGAGTCTCACTCTGTTGCCCAGGCTGGAGTGCAGTGGCGCCATCTCGGCTTGCTTCAAGCTCCGCCTCCCGGGTTCACGCCATCCTCCTGCCACAGCCTCTCCGAGTAGCTGGGACTACAGATGCCCGCCACTACGCCCGGCTAATTTTTTGTATTTTTAGTAGAGATGGGGTTTCACCGTGGTCTCGATCTCCTGACCTCGTGATCCGCCCGCCTCAGCCTCCCAAAGTGCTGGGATTACAAGCGTGAGCCACTGCGCCCGGCCTGCACACACTAACTTTTAATGGTTTGCTGATCTGATTCTTCCTCTGTAAGTTCACTGATGACAACAACCACATCTTTTCATTGTATCCTTAACATAGTGAGCATGTTATTTCATCCCTATTGCCTAGCATATAGTACGTTTCATAAATATTTGCTAAATGATTAAATGTCTTAAAACACTATATAAATGTGTCCAAAGCAACATGCATAAACATACACACTATTTGGAATATCTGCTATTTTGAATGATCTATATAAATGTGGCTTTCTATTAATAATGGTAACTTGAGATGATCATTTTCCATGGCTATTTGACAGCCTTTCTGGTTAATGGCTTTTATTCATTTATTCTCAAACCCTTACTGAGCTCCTCTTAGGTACCAAATACTGTGCTGGGTATAAGGGACACAAAAATGAATGGGAGAGGATCCTTTCCTTTAAGAGACAGTTTAGTAGGAGGAAATGGCTAAAAACAAGAACAATCAAAAAGAGAGGAGAGAGAGAAAGAGGAAGGGGCAGTGGGTTGGGGCAGGAAAACTTAGCGCAGTGACGTAACTATATACCAGGTACAGTGAGGTCACAGAGAAGAGTATGGCCAGTTCTGCCTGGGGTATTGGGGGAAGAGGAAAGGGTCTAAGGAAAAAACATGAGAAACTTTGCAGACACTACCCTTTCATCCTTATATCCTTGTGACAGCAAAGCTACCTATGTTTACTGTACATGTTAGGCACTATGCCAAGTTCTCCACATGTATTATTAATTCTCAAAGCAAGCCTATGAGGTAATATAAATAAGGAAACTGAGGCTTCAAAAGTTAAAGTGGCTCTCCTAAACTCACACAGATAATAAATGGCAGAGCCAGGATTCAGTCTCAGGCCTGACTACAAAAACTGAGTTATTAAGCACTCTGCTATGTGGTATTCAACTATTTGAATGAATGATTAGAGATAGTTCAACTATGTCTTAAAAGATAAGGGTCCACTGAATATTCTTAGCTCTCTTTCTAGACAGTAAGGAGAATGATTCTTTGCAGGTTCCCTGAAGTGAAGTGTGGCCCTAAGACTTACTCTGGCTGATAAAATGTAAGTAGAAGTGATGTGTGTCACTTCTGAGTAGAAATTTTAACAGTCACTGAGTGACTTACTACCTCTTTCTCTCTCACTGTGCCAGGATGACTGACAAAGCTCCCGACAGCTCCAGGCTGTTTCATCAGGCTGGGCGACAGAGTAGCACTCCCCAGTGAACTCACGTGAGTGAGCAAGAAACACGCCTTGTTTTAAGTCACTGAGAATCTGCGTTGTGTGCTATGGCGATACAACCTAGCACATCCTGACTGGTACAGTGAGGATGGTGATTTTGAAAAAAGAAATTATATGAACACCAAGTAGTACACTCTACTCAAAGAGAGAGGCTGTCACTTACTTTTTCTTTGGCAGTTTGCCAGAGTCCAGTAGGAGTGCCCATATCTGATGAGTCCCTGCCATGGCTATCCACAAAATGTCACCTCTTTGGACCTCTGAACCTTTATAAAAATAAATCATTATTATTATAATATACATATCTGGTTAATACAAACACTCCAATGGTTTTAAAATGTTAAATTTATGGAGGATAACAATATGTTTATAAGTCATCTGATAAATAAAAGGATCTGCAATGTTTCAAGTTATCTTTGAAAATTTTGTTTTCTTGTGAAAGGTTTACTTTTTTAGACTTGTAATTTTACCCACAACAATTTCACAGGTATCCAAAGTATTCTTACTAGCAATACGTCCTCTGCATCTCTGCATCTGAACTCTGCCTCAGCAGTTTGTTAATTTTACAGTGAGTATTAACAATGTTTTTAAACATCTGATTTCTTATTTTACATGACATAAACTATTAAAAGTGACACTGGCACACATATATTCTGGGGACTGTCTCTGCTTAATCACCTTAAAACTACATCAAAAGCTTTCCACAATTAATTTTTTGCATACCACAATGTTCCAGTTATTCTAGAGCCACAACCTGGGACTACTAAAATGAACAGGAAACCTAAGCTAATAAAATATTCTGTTATGTTAGATATACTGACATTCAAATAAAAGGCTCAAAGCATATGATGCACTCAGAGTAAAGCCTGGAGGCAACATCGCTCAAATGTTAGCCATGATCATTTAGTGAATCTGGACCTTAATTTTACATATTTATACTAGGAAAATATAAATACATTTACAAACTGAACAGCCCTTCAACAGACACCATAGAGGGTAAAAAGTATAATACAACCTCTTCCACTTAAGAAGTTTGTTAATTTTACAGTAAGTATTAACAATGCATGTATTACCAACAGATGATATTTGGTACCTAAGAAAGCACTCAGTTTAGAATTGCTTATTTCTGTTAAATCTACCATAAATCTAAGATAATAAATTTTTTAGTATTAAACAATGAAAATGACTTTTATGTTCCTGCATAGTCAACGGTATTATCAACTATGGAAAT
Organism: Symphalangus syndactylus; assembly: GCF_028878055.3. NCBI lineage: Eukaryota > Metazoa > Chordata > Mammalia > Primates > Hylobatidae > Symphalangus > Symphalangus syndactylus. The sequence continues at coordinate 24,581,776 of NC_072424.2, forward strand.
GACCAAGAAAAACAAAAACTTCAGTAGGTGGTAGAAATAAAAACATGGAAAGCCCACGAAAATGAATAATCTTATTCATTCTAACATAATTTGGAATGTTTTCCATTCACAATATTTCAAAGCCTTTATTGGTTCAAATTTTTTTTTTTTTTTTTTGAGATGGAGTCTCACTCTGTCCCCCAGGCTGGAGTGCAGTGGCGCAATCTCGGCTCACTGCAAGCTCCGCCTCCCAGGTTCACGCCATTCTCCTGCCTCAGCCTCCCGAGTAGCTGGGACTACAGGCACACATCACCATACTCGGCTGATTTTTTTGTATTTTTAGTAGAGATGGGGTTTCACCGTGTTAGCCAGGATGGTCTCGATCTCCTAACCTCATGATCCACCCACCTCGGCTTCCCAAAGTGCTGGGATTACAGGCGTGAGCCACCGTGCCCAGCCGGTTCAAATACTTTTAAAATGCTACATGAAAAAATGTAAATCATTATGTTTTCAAGTCCTCTACCCTGTTCTCCCATTTCTCTGAATGAAATGTAATTACTCTTATGGTAATGTGATAGACCACTAAAAGAAGAGGGCTCCTGAAAGCATTCCTTTACCAGTTCCTTAGCTTTGGAACCAGGTGGGTCTGGATTTGAATTGTAGTAGCTACATCACTTTCTAATGTGTGTGCCTCAATTTCCTCATCTGTAAAATTAGCACATCATCACTCTACATAAGACTACTGGAAGGAATAAAACAGTATAAACAAAGCACCTAACATGGTGCCAGACATCATGTTAGCTGCTAAACAATTTGCTGTCTTTCAACTTCTATACCTTTCTTATCCTAGAAAGCTTACACCCAGATATGAACATTCAGATCTCTGCTCAAGCTTCTCCCCTACTCCCCCATCTAATACCCCCCCCACACACACACCCATCATTCTTAGCTCCTTACCTTGCCTATTTTTCACTGTAGCATTTATCACTATCTTACATGTTACTTATTTATTAATTTACTGAGCATAAGGTCTAAGAGGCCAGCAACTTTGTTTTATTCACAGTTTTATTAGTAGCACACAGAATAGTGCCTGGCACATGCCAAACGCTCAGCAGGTATTTGTTGAATGAGTAAACTTTCCCCTAGAAACCACAAAAAAAGAAAGCCCTAAAACTATCCTAATGATGGTTGGTATTTCCTAATAGTACTAATGATTCATCTCTAATCCCAGAAGTCTGCTATAGATGTAAACCCGCACTATTATCCTCTCAAACAATGATGCTGAATGGGAGTGGCAGCCCACCCTAAAAAATGCTGTGGATATTTGATGGGTAATATATCAAATAATATAGTCATGCCAGATCATTTACATAATGACTACACTATTTTATTATAAATTATGCTTATTTCTTCTCTATATTTATAATATGTATATATCAATATATAGCACAGGTGGATTATATTACCTATGAATTTCACTCTAGGTATGGTAAAGGAGGCTTTTCATAAAATGTATTATAGGAAGGGGATTTAGGATGTGATAGGGCTGAGAACTCCAAAGCCACGCATAACAGTAAAGCCTTTCAACATCTCTAACAAGCTTCCATTCGTGATAAAAACTCTTAGCAAACTAGGATCAGAAGGCAATTTATTTAATCTTATAAAGAACATTTTTAAGAGAGTCACAGCAAACATCCTATTTAAGAACAAAATCCTACAAACATCCCCCAAGAATAAAAATGAGACAAAGATACCTACTATCAACACTTCTATTTAACACCTTATGGAGGTCCTAGTTTGTGCAACAAAGAAGGAAAAAGAAGCAAAGTACAAAAAGATTAGAAATAAAACTGTAGTTATTAGCAGATGACATAATTATGTACATAGAAAATCTTCACAATTTTATACAGGAATTTAGCAATGTTGTTGGGTACAAGCAAGGATAAATTCTTTCATCCGTTTACAGCAGCAAATATAAAAGAAAATTTATAACGACATTTAAAAACATCAAACACCTAAGGGTAAATATAACAAAAGATTTATAAGCCTTCTACACTGAGAACCATTATTGACAGAAATATAGACAGATATTTTTATACAACTTATCTTGATTGGAAAGTCAGCTCCAGCCAATGTTAGGACCTTATGGATAACAAGACTGCAAGTTTGACCAAGTAAATGAAAATAAAAGCACTCCGTCCTTTTAGCTTCTCAGGTCATAAGCCTTGGAGTCATCTTTAATTCCTCCTTTCTCTCACATGTCACACATGATCCATCAGCAAATTATGTAGGCTCCTTATTCAAAATATATTCAAAATCTGACCACTTCTCACCACCTCCACCTTGACCTAAGCCACTATCAGGGATTACTGCAGGAATTCCTTCTGAACTGGTTTGTCATCCTGTTCCCACCTTGAAAACTGCCTTTTTCTTTCTCTTTCACATCAATGTCCCACTCTAAGAAAATCTCAGAAGGGTGAGTTAGGCAAATTTAGCTCTAAGCTTTAGGAACAAAAACATTTGCTTTTCTTAGCTTGCTTTTAGAGCCTCTGTCTTGGCAAAGGAGAGCTATGTTGGTGCATAGCTGAGTGAAAGATCGAATTTAACTTTGTTATCTAGTTCTCCAAACAGGTCGGTCTAGCTCAGCTGGGGCTTACTATAATAAGGCAAAAGCTTCCCAGTGATAGATAAAGTATGGGCATTGGTTTAGTTTTGGTCTCTGTGTACTTATTTCCTTCAGATGCCCGAGGAAGGAGAAAAAGTAGAGAAGCAGCAGCAGTGTCAGGTCAGAGTTCAGGTGTTTGGAATTCTAGATACCAACTTACGAGGATAATGATAATCATCACCCAGGTCACTTTCTGTGTTGATGGCACCGAGCTAATCATTTTACATGAATTATTTCCTTCAGTTCAACAACCTCAACAAGTCTTATTATCATCATCTTCATTTTATAAAAAGCCAGCTTCAAAGAGGCTAAATAATTTGCTGAAATTCACCCAGCTAAACTTGGAAAATGATTCATTAGTGAATCTGACTCTAGATTATGAATGTTCTGATGAGAATGAAGGAACTATTTGGTTCAGTTCTCTGCTTGTCCCTTTTTCACCCTCCCTTCTGCCTCTGATCCATGGACTTAGCTCTGGTAACAAGTACTCAAGTGCATTTCTGTCTGTGATCAGAAACAGGGATCTGATTAAATGTACCCACAGCCTCCTACTCCAGGACGCAGAGTGAGGTTTACCTATCTGCCTTTCTCTCCCTGTACCCCTGGGAATGGTCTATGGTTGGATAATGTCTTTAAAGTTATTTTCTAGTCCCTTGTCTTCCCATTTCCTGTTTGGTTCAGATCATCAGCATCTGTTCGTGACACTTTATGACAAAATTCTTATCTTATAGAAAACAGTGATAATAGCAAACACGTATATTATATTATGCTTTCTATGCACCAGACACTGTTCTAAGTGCTTTACATATATTAATTCTTATCCTCATGGTAAGCCTTTCAGGTAGGTACTATTTGTATCATCAATTTAGATGGGAAAGTTGAGGTATAAAGAGGCTATGAAACTTGTCCAAAGTCACACAACTACTAAGATGTGGAGCTGCAAACCTAGCTGTTCTGGCTTCAGAGTCCCTGCTCATAGCCACCGTGCTAGACCACTTCTCCAGAAATTTTTACCCTGAGCACTGAAGAGTTTGTTTTTGTACAAAATGAAAGTTAAAAAACAAAAAAAGTGGGCTAGCATTTATAATGTCTATCAAAGTAACAAGAGTCATATTAACAATTTACAACTGTTCATCCTGGAGTGTGGTCTCCAAAGCACACAGTTCCATCACTGAGTATGGGTATTAGATTTGTTTCCTCTAACAAGAATGTGGTAATCATGAACATTTCCATTTTAAATCAAGAGTATACTTAGACCTACACAACAAACCTGCACACATACCTCCCAATCTAAAATAAAAGGTAAAATTACAAAAAAGAGTGCACTTAATATTACTGACTTTCAACAATCACAAATTAAAAATTTTTTAAAACAACAATGACAGAGGCTGAAAAGGTTCTGAGAATATTTTTAAAGGCAAAACTCACTCATAATTATCAGTAGAGATTAGACATATTTTTAGAAAACAGAAATAAAATCAACAAAAGAAATGTCAACATGAAAATTACCTGAAATCCGGCTTTAAAAAAATTCTGTCATTTTAAGTACCTATGACTAGAACCTTCCTAACAGCATCTGTGAAATTTTCCATCAGTGCTTCTACACAGATTTGTTTCTACAAAGTCTCTAAACCTCTTAGGAATCAAAGTCTTAAGTCATTAGGGAAGGGCAGCAAAGCCTGTCACTTTGCACAGAGCACAGGAAAATACCAGTTACAGCTGTGGAAAAGGTAGATGAAAAATGCCCTACTGAAACCAAGCAGAGTTCTCATTCTGCTAGGGGAGAAACAGGAGGCTCTCCAAACCAATCACAGACACAAGACAGAGTCTGGCTGCCAGAGAGAGGAACAGCAACAATGAAAAAGCTCCCTACATCCTTTCCTCAAGGCCTAGGCACTCAGGGCCTTCCCAAGGCTGAGTCTGAACAACAGAGAACATCCCCATCCACAACACAAGCCTGGGGCAGAATAACAACTAGTAGCAGTCTATCCCTGGGACGGCTGCAAGAGTGGAGAGAGGGAACCACCACGTGGCTTCGTTGTACAGGGATGACTGAGAGCTGAGGGCAGAGGACTAACACTGAGAAAATCCTCCAGCTAATCTTGGCCCATGTACTGAGGCAAAATCAGAAGGCAACAGCTGCCCAGTTAGAGGAATTTAAAACATATGGTGCACTGACATAGCAATAATAAAACCAAAGCCCAGCTCAGCTCCTGACCAAATTGACTCAATCTTTCATAATTATAACATAAGTACTATTTATCTCAGCCTCTATTGTTTTATACAAGATGACTGACATATAATAAATCATGAGAAGACACACATAAAAGCGAAAACATTACCCACTTCTGAGTAACAAAGGAATGATCAGAAACAGACTCGAGGATAGTCCCCAAATTTGGAACTATCTAATACAGACTTTGAAATAACTATGCATAGTATGTTAAAGAACCTAGAGAAAAAGGTGGTCAACACACCTAAATGGATAAGGAATTTCAGCAGAGATGAATCTGTAAGAAATGCAAATGCTATATTAAAAAGGCATAATATTAGAGATGAAAAATTCCTTCTACAAATGATATTGTTTGGCCGTGTTCCCACCCAAATCTCATCTCGAATTGTAATCTGAATTGTAATCCCCACATGTCGAGGGAGGGACCTCGTGGAAAGTGATTGGATCATGAGGGTAGTTTCCCTCATGCTGTTCTCATGACAGTGAATGAGTTCTTACAAGATGTGGTTGCTTGGTTAAGTGTCTGGCACTTCCCCCTTGATACTCTCTCTTGGCTGCCTGCTAAGTAAGATGTGCTTTGTTTCCTCCTCACCTTCTGCTGTGATTTTAAGTTTCCTGAGGCCTCCCCAGCCATGTGGAACTGTGAGTTAATTAAATCTCCTTTCTTTATAAACTACCTAGTCTCAGGTAGTATCTTTATAGCAGTATGAGAATGGACTATACAACAGGCTCATCAGTTGACTAGACACAGCTGAAGAATGACTGAAGATTAATTGGTAGAAATTACCAGTACAAAAAGAAAAAAAAGAAGAATGAATAAAAAGAACACAATATGCAAGAGTTATTGAATATAATATTAAGAAGAAATCTAACATGAGTAACTGAAGTCCCAGAAAGAGAAAGACGGAAAGGGGCAGAAAAAAATATCTGAAGAGATAACGAGTGAGAATTTCTTGAAAATAATGAACATCAAACCACAGATTTAAGAACTCCAAGCAGGATAATTCTTAGATATATCAAACTGCTGAAAACCAAAGATAGAATCTTGAAAGCAACCAGAGAAAAAAATACACTTTACATATAAAGAACAAGAGATAATATTAAAACAGATGTCTTGTGGAAAACTATGTAAGTCAAAAGGCAATGCAGTAATATCTCTAAAATATTAAAAGAAAAAATGTTAATCCAGATTCACATATGCAATAAAAATAATTTTCAAAAATGAAAGCTACATACTTTTTCAGACCAGAATAAAGGCAAGAGAAATCACTGCCAGCAGACCTGTGTCATAAGAAGTTCTTCAGGCAGAAGCAATGACTCCCAACAGACATTTGGGACTTTAAGAAAACAGCCACTGTGGAAAACAGTCTGGCAGTTTCTTGTACACATTCACTTACCATATGACCCAGTAATCTCATTTTTAGGCATTTGCCCAAAAGAAGTGAATGCATATTACCACAAAACAAAAACTGTGCACAAATGTTTATGGAGGTTTTCTATAGCCACTGAAAACTAGAAATACCTTCAAAAGTCTATCAACTGGTGAATGAATAAACAAACTGTGGTACAGCCATACAACGAACTACTACTCATTGATAAAAGAGAACAAATTACTGATACATGGAACCACAGGGATGAATCTCAAAAACATTATGCTAAATGGAAGAAGCCAGACATGAAAGATGACAGAGAACAGGAAAGAGATCACTACTGCCAGTTGCTGGGGTGAGTGTGATGATGGTCGGGGGAGAGTCAACAACAGGCTATGAAATAACTTTTCGGGATGAAAATATTCTGTTTCTTGACTGTGGTAAAAGTTACAAGACTGCACATATTTGTCAAATTTCATAGAATTACATACCTAATAAGGGTAAATTTTACTTTATATAAATTATACCTACTTAACCTAAAAAAAACTCAACACCAAGTCAATGTGATAAGGCAGTATAAGAATCTTCTCTCAAATTTTAGACATAAAGATATAACTTCTTATTTTAACAAAATAAAAATGTATTAGTCATACTGCATCAAATTTATTCTTTCAAAACTCCCTGTGTCATCTGATTTTTTTAAAGCAAAAATATTTTCATGGTATTTTATATCATATTAATAATGGGAGTCAGAGAAGCATTTGTTGAAGCACATAAATACGAACACTGTAGATTATCAGATTAGCATACTAAATAGTTGGATTTCAACCATTAAAGGTTGTAGAAGAATGGCTAAACTTCTATCCAGGGAAAAATGTTGATTAAAGGGCCAAGAAAGGTTAATGGGATTCTGGCACATTATCCTTTCTACAAATGACTCAAAATCAGGTAAAGTCTTAAAGTACTTAGATACTGATAGGGGTTTTGGCTGGGTGCAGTGGCTCATACCTGTAATCCCAGCACTTTGGGAGGCCAAGGCGGGCGGATCACTCAAGGTCAGGAGTTAGAGAACAGCCTGGCCAACATGGTGAAACCCCATCTCTACTAAAAATACAAAAATTAGCCAGGCATGGTGGTGCACACCTGTAATCTCAGCTACTCGGGAGTCTGAGGCAGGAGAATTGCTTGAACCTGAGAGGCAGAGGTTGCAGTGAGCCGAGATCACGCCACTGCACTCCAGCCTAGGTGATATGGCAAGCCTCAGTCTCAAAAAAAAAAAAAAAAAAAAAGATACTGAAAGGAGTTTCAACCTTTATGCTAAACGTCTTTCAGGTTGTTGTCTGGTACAAATGGAGTCAACACAGACCTGACACACATTTTAGAAACATTACAATGTATCTGCTGAAAAAATGAACTTAGTGTAGTAATTATTTTTGGTGCATGATGTTCTGACCATATTAAGAATGACAATTAAAAAACGAACACAGATAAAACGTAACTTTGTAAAAGTCACTTTATATTATTTTTATAACTGTACAGCGTAGTTAGGTTAAATATTCAGACACTATTTAAAATACATAAACACATGCATTTACATACTACATGTAGATTTAAAATAATGAGATATTTCTAGTCCCTTTCCTACATCTCTTTTTTCAAATTTTTAATTGACCAATAATAATTGTGTACATTCGTGGGGTACAATGTCATGTTTTGATCTATGCGTACACTGTAGAAAGATTCAATCAAGCTAAATAATATATCTATGACCTTACCAACATTTTTTTCTGTGTGGTGCGAATGTTAAGTATCTTAGCAGCTGTGAAATACATATTAATAACTACAAGTCAGTCACCATGCAGTGCACAATTATCTCTAAAACTTATTCCTCCAACTGAAACTTTGTACCCTTGGATCAACCTCTTCCCTTTCCCCATACCTTCCCTTATTCCTAGCCTCTAGCAACCACCTTCCTATGTTCTTTTTCTGAGATTTTCTTACAATTTTTTTAAATTTATTTTTTATTTTAAAATTTCTTTTGTAGAAATAGTGTCTTGCTATGTTGACCAGACTGGTCTCAAACTCCTAGCCTTAAGAAATCCTCTCACCTTAGCCTCCCAAAGTGCTGGGATTATAGGCATGAGCCATCATGCCTGGCCTAAGACTGACGTTTTTGGATTCCACAAGTAAGATCATACAGTATCTGTCTGTCTGTGTTTGGCTTATTTCACTTAGCATAATGTACTCTGCTTCCATCCATGTTGTCATGAATGACAGTATTTAAAGCTGTATAGTATTCCAGTGTGTAGATATACATTTTCTTTTTGTTTTTTTCAGAGACGGAGTCTTGCTCTGTTGCCCAGGCTGGAGTGTAGTGGTGTGATCTTGGCTCACTGCAACCTCTGCCTCCTGGGTTCAAGTGATTCTCCCACCTCAGCCTCCCAAGTAGCTAGGATTTTTATAGGCATCTACTATCACACCTGGCTAATTTTTGTATTCTTGTATAGACGGGGCTTCACCATGTTGGCCAGGCTGGTCTTGAACTCCTGACCTCAGGTGATCTGCCTGCCTCAGCCTCCCAAAGTGCTGGGATTACAGGCGTGGGCCACCATGCCCAGTCTTAGATATACATTTTCTTTATCCATTCATCCACTGATGAACACTTGGGTTGCCTCCATATCTTAGCAATTGTGAATAACGCTGAAATAAATATGGGAGTGCAAATATCTCTATGACACAGCAATTTAAATGCCTTTGTTAAGTCGGACTACTGGATCATATAAATATTCTATTTTTCATTTTTTCAGGCACCTCCATACTATTTTCCAAAATGTATTAATTTATAATCCCAACAGTGTACAAAGGTCCTCTTTTTTCTGCATCCACATCAACATTTATCATTTGTCTTTTTGATAAACTCATTCTAACAGGTGTGAGGTAATATTGCATCATTGCTTTAATTCTCATTTCCTTGATGATTAGAGATGATGAATATTTTCTCATATATCTGCTTACTATTCATATCTCTTTTGAGAAATGTTTGTGAGACTCTTTCCCTATATTTTAGTCAGGTTGTTTTCTTGATATTGAGTTCCTTACATATTTTGGACATTAGCCCTTTATCGGTTATATGCTTTGCAGATATTTTCTCCCAACCCATAGGTTGTCTCTTCATTCTGTTAACTGTTTTCTTTGCTGTATAGAGCTATTTAGTTTGATGCAATCCCATTGGTCTATTTTTGCTTTTGTTGCCTGTGTTTTTTGGAGTCCTATCCAAGAAATAATTCATTGCCCAGATCAATGCTGTGGAGCTTTTCCTTTCTTCTTGTAGCTTTACCGTTTCAGGCCTTGTGAGTCTTTAATCTATTTTGAGTTGGTTTTTGTATATGATATGGTCCAATTTCATTTGTCTGCATGTGGATATTCTGTTTTCCCAACATCATTTATGGAAGGAATTATCCTTTCCTCATTGTGTGTTCTTGGCACTTTTGTTGAAAATCATTTGACTGTAAATACTTGGGTTTATTTCCGGGTTTTCTATCCTGTTATATTGGTTGATACGTGTGTCTTTATAACAGTACCATGCCATTTCGATTACAATAGCTTCATAGCTTGAAATCAGGAAGTGTGATGCCTCCAGCTTTGTTCTTTCTGCTCAAGACTGTTTTGGCTATTCAGGATCTTTTCTAGTTCTATACATATTTTAAGACAGTTTTTTTCTATTTCTAAGAAAAATGACAACACAGTTTTGATAGAAATTACACTGAATTGGTATAATGCTTTGGGTAGTATGAACATTTTAACAATATTAATTCTTCCAATCCATGAACATGAAGTATCTCTCCATTTATTGCCGTCTTCAAATTGTTTCATCAATGATTTATAGTTTTCTGTGTACAGATCTTTCCACCTCCTTGGTTAAATTTACTCTTAAATATTTTACTTTTTTAAATGCTACTGTCAATGAAATTGTTTCCATAATTTCCTTTTGGGATAGTTCACTGTTAGTATATAGAAACACTATTAATTTTTGTATGTTGATTTTGTAATCTTCAACTTTACAAAATTTATCAACTCTAATAGTCTTTTGGTGGAGTCATAAGGATTTTCTATACATAAAATCATGTCATCAGCAAATAGAGACAATTTCACTTTTCTTTTCCCATATGGATGCCTTTTATTTCTTTTTCTTACCTAATTGCTCCTCTTCCCATAAGGAACCACTAGTATAAAAATGTGCATTTATCATTCTTCTTACTTTTTAACTTTATTATGTCTGAATGGATCTCCCAATGCTTGTATTAAATGCTATTGTACTTGCTATAAAAGAAATCATATTGTAGATTTCTACATACAAAGAAATTATATTGTACATATTCTGTAACTTTATCACTCAAAATATCCCTTGTTATATTTGTCCATGCTGCTAGATGTAGCTGTAGTCTGTTTACTTGCACTACAGAACAGCTCTTGTAATAAATAACATCATGCTAAAATATGATTCAGTAAAAATAATCAAAAGTAGTGCAAATAAGGCAGGGAGGTAAAAGTGAAAAGTACTGGTGAAGATTTAGCACTGAAATTATTTAGAATTGCTAATGCATGGTAATAAAACGGAGACTGAGTTTTAGTTCACTGTATTAATATTTCAAAATTCTCTACATATGAAGTATCCCTTTAGTCGGATGCACTGCTCCTACTATACCATCCCCCTTGGTGAGCTACGAAACAAATTATAAATGTTTACTACATACAATTCCATAAATAGAATTCTCAAAAATAACCTACACAAAATACTTAAGTGTTAAGGGCGGGTAGTACTAGAAGTTCACTCATTTATTTGATGAATATTAAGTGCTTCATAAAAGTTAATAACAAAAAAGTAGGGTGTTTGAATCGTAATTAAATTGGCATCATAAAAGAAAATTACCTCAAATGTAAAGCCTTTCAACTAAGCTGGTACTTATACACTCTTTATGAAGACAGCACCAACCATTTAGTCCAAAATTCCATTTTCAACGTATTCTAACTTTGTTTACTCATCTATCCAATTTTAGACATGTAGATGACCATCTCAGTATCACTGAGAGCCAATAAAAAATAAGAATACTAATAAGAGTACTCCTGGATTTCTTTTAGTCAATTAATATAGATAATAAAGATAACATTAAGTTTCATTCATTATCAATGTCTACACAATTCAGTAGGGCAAAAGTTTAAAGAAGCTATCATACTTTAATATAAATTTTTTAAATCTAAAGCAAAAGAGCTGCCTCTGATTTCTTTTTCAAACTAGAGTATATAACGACACTGTAAGTTCCTTATTTATGAATAAATTTATTTTTATTATTGATTACTGTTCATGAATAATCTTTTGAAGTTCTGACAGTATAATACTTTCAATATAAGAAATTCAGAACTACATTAATTGGAGGGTGCATCTAATACATAATTCTTTAGAGTAACACACAGTCTATCTTATAGATAAAATATGTAATATTATATATAATACATACTCTAGTATATATATCTATATTACTGCTAGCTTTGTTTTTACACAATTAACAAACTCCAAGGCATAGGTATAAAAGTATAAAATAAAGTAACTAGCAATGGAATCCAAATGACCACCTCAAGAATATTTTTAAATCTTATATGAAGTAGAATTTACTTTTACATTTAATATCAAAAGTTCACATACCTGATGTTCCAAAAACTACATCCCAAGGGGAACTAATGGGTTGTTTTTCTCCTTTTGCTCCACCTTCTTTATCTGTACCTTGAATTCCAATGCCAGCTACAGTGCTCACCTTCTCAGCTTCTAAGTCAATCTATAGAAATTCAAAGGATGGTTTTATGCAATGAATGTTACTTTTGCTTTTGTCTTTTGCTGTGTAAAGATTTTCAATAGTCAATAGAACATTCAGAGTGTATGTGCAGTACAAAGTTTTATTTTAAAAAAAGGCCAATCAATTATAGAATGAACTTCTTATTCAAATGTACATAATCAGTCCATTTCATATCCCCACCTGTCCATTCCTCCACTTTTCCCCTCTTATCCCCGTCTCCCATCATGACTCCAGCAGATCTGGCATTGACCTCATCTTAACTAAACAAAAATTTTAAAATGAAATTTTAAAACACAATGTAGCAAAATACATGTTTCTAAAAATTAAATGCACATATTTCAGTTGTGCTCAGCTAGTAACAGACACACATTAAAACTTATATGTGCCAAGCACTGATCCAATAGTGAGCAAGCCAACCAGCCATCCAGCCATGCTCATAACTATGCGACGATTTTAATATTTTAGAGAAAACTAAAACACAGATCGTTAAGTAACTTTTTCAATGTCCCACAGTTAGTGAGTCAAGAATCTGGGACCTGAACCCAGGCAGTTCCATGACACTTTATCGACTTTACTTCATAAACTGAAAAACTAATGTATTCTACTGGGAAAATATGTTCTGCTTTCATCTCCTGAGACCCTCTCCCCAACAATGTATTGGGAAAATTTTCAAACACACAGGAAAGTTAAAAGATTTTTGTAACAAACATTCATATACCTACCACTTAGATGATATTCAATATTTCACTTAATTGCTTTATTGCATATTTTATCCAGCTATCAATAGACAGAAATATTCCTTACTTCATAGATATCTTATTCCTCAAAGCTACAGCAAATATTAAACTTCTGGAGAAAATTTACCTGTATTCCCTTTAAGATTATAAGCATGATAAGATACCCACCATCATTGCTAATGCTTAAAAGCAAGAGAGGTACTGGCCAGCAATGTAATAAAAGGAAACAGGAAGTTTAAAAATCAAAAGGGAATTTGTTTTTGCAGACAATATGTTTACATAAGAAACAATCAAAAGATTTTGGCAGAAATGGACAAGCTGGTCCTAAAATTCTTACCAAATTGCAAGGGACCTAGGATAGCCAAAATAATCTTGAAAAAGAAGAAAGTGGGAGGACTTATACTTCCCAATTTCAAACGTTATTAAAAGCTACAACTATCAAAACAGTAAGGTACTGGCATAAAGACAGACAGAGAGATCAATGGAATAGACCTGTCCATACATCTATGATCAACTAATTTTTAACAAGGCTGCTACGGCTTTTCAACGGAGAAAGAACAGTCTTTTGGACAAATGTTTCTGGGGTAACTGTATATCCACATGTAAAAGAATGAAGTTGAATCCCTACTTCACACCATATACAAAAATCAACTCAAAATGGATCAAAGACCTAATTATAAGAGCCATAACTAAAAGACTTTTAGAATAAAACACAGGGGTAAATAATTGTGACCTTGGATTTAGCAATGGATTCTTACGACAACAAAAACATAAGCAACAAAAGGAAAAAATGGACAAATCAGTCATCATCAAAATTTAAAACTTCTATGCATCAAAGAACATGATTAACTAAGTATAAAGGCAAGCAGAAAAATGTGAAAAATCATTTGCAAATCATGTATCTGATAAAGAACTTGTACCTAGAATATACAAAGGATTCTTACAACTCTATTATAGAAAAGACAACCCAGTTAAAAATTTGGCAAAGAATCTTTTTTTTTTTTTTTTTTTTTTTTTGAGACAGAGTCTCGCTCTGTCGCCCAGGCTGGAGTGCAGTGGCGCGATCTAGGCTCACTGCAAGCTCCGCCTCCCGGGTTCACGCCATTCTCCTGCCTCAGTCTCTCCGAGTAGCTGGGACTACAGGCGCCCGCCACCACGCCCGGCTAATTTTTTTGTATTTTTAGTAGAGACGGGGTTTCACCGTGGTCTCGATCTCCTGACCTCGTGATCCACCCGTCTCGGCCTCCCAAAGTGCTGGGATTACAAGCGTGAGCCACCGCGCCCGGCCGGCAAAGAATCTTAAGACACTTCTCAAAGATATCAAAATGGCCCATAGGCACAGGAAAAGGTGCTTGACATCATTAGTCATGAGGGAAATGCATATCAAAACCACAATGAGATGCCACTTCATATCCAGTAGGATGGCTAGAATTTTTAAAAAATGAAAAATAACAAGTGACAATGAACACGTAGAAAACTGGGACCCACATATACTTCGAGTGGGAAGGTAAGATGGTGCAACTGCTATGGAAAATAATTCAGCAGCTCTCAAAAAATTAAACATAAAACATGTAACTCTACGATACCAGTTCTAGGTATCTACCCATGACAAATGAAAATGTATGTCCATGTAAAACTTGTGTATCAATGCTCACAGCAAGATTATTCATAACAGCCCAAAATAACAAACTATACAAAATAGCCAAAAAACAATCTAAATATCAATGGTGAATTGGTGGATAAAATGTCACATATTCACACAACAGAATACTATCCAGCAATACAGAGGAATGAACTACTGAAATGCTACTTCACACATGAACTTTTCATTATGCGAAATGAAAGAAGCCAAATACAAGAAAATATATATAATTCTATTTAATAAAATGTTTGGAATAGGCAAATTTATAGAGACAGGAAGTAAATTAATGGTTGCCTAGGGATGGGAGGGGACAGGGACTATCTGTAAGTAGTCATGTGGGTTCTCACTTGGGGGATGAAATGTTTTAAAAACAACGTACTTACAGTTGCAAAACCTGTTAAATTTACTAAAAACTAATGAATTGTAGATTTGAAATGGGTTAACTTTATGATACATAAAATATAGCACAATAAAGTAATTAAAAAATATACACAAAACATTATGTTTTACAAGATCACATACAAATAAAAACATATGCATTAAACATATCACAATGGCTGCTTATAGGTATGTTAATGTAAGGGAAGTGAGAGTGGGGGTTATGGGGAAGTAGGAGAATTTCTAATTTAAATAAATTATTCTAAATGAGAAGGGTCTGCATGAAACAATGTTTGTGAGCCATGAATGTAGAAGTATAATCAACTCAATCCTCTACAAATGAGGTCTTAAACAAAAATAAAACACAATAAATATTCTTGTATTTTTAAAAGGAAAAAATTCTACTTTCCATTTCTGCAGACACCATATTAAGTCACAGAATATAGAACAATTTCAGGTAACCTAAATTTGTTGTGATTATGCTACTTACATGCATAAATATTTGAAATGGAGCACATGGTCAATACTCCAAAACCCATTAAGTTGTAAAGCAAGAGAAATGACATACAATTAAAAAAGAAGGACAAGGACTCCCTGAATGTTGCAGGCTGGCTATTTTACTAATTCAATACACCATTAGAGGTCTAGCCCCTTTGATGAATTATAGAGGCATACGACCCCAAAAAGATAATGATAAAGAAATATTAATCATTAAGAATTTAGTAATAAAAAAACCACTTTTCCCTAAAATATACACCATGGAAACATTAGTCCTATGAGCAGCTCTGCTTATAAAGGGTTCTCTGGTCAAATAAGTTTAGAAATGCTGCATAGATATCCCCCCATTAATGCACTCAACAATACATTGGCATATTTAAGTCTGGAAGAAGAAAGTCTGCAAGACTTTAAAAAACACATCTGCTTTAATGTATTAACCCACAAAATCTGTTTTTCATGTAACACTTTTATACTAAGAGGAATACACACTTTCAAAAGTGCTTCATGAAACAGTATTATTTGCTCATAAATTCATCCAACAAATATGTGCTGCACACCTACCATAGGCCAGGTCTTTTCTAGGTGCTAGGATTCAGTAGTAGACAAAACATATTTCTAGCCCTCAGGGAGACTTACAGTACAGTGGATATTATTATATATTATATGTATTTTTTTCTGCTATGTGTATATAGGTGATAATATTGTCAAATAAATGAGGATAAATGTCATTACTGAAAGAAACAGTGAGAAAAACAAGGAAGTATCTGAACAATGTATTTAGACAGGATGAGTATGATGAACTTGGTTACTTATTTTCCAAACACATGGCAACTTAAAGACCAATGGTTTAGCCAAAACAACCATCAGTAGGAAATGTTTGAAATAACTGAGTACATCTACAATGGAATGTGATATAGTCATATCATTCAGGTGACCAATACGCAAAAAAAAAAAAGTTAGAAAAACCTGCAAAACATTATGTACGCATAGTATCATTACATTTGTTATAAAAAATTCTCTACAAATAGGCTTTTTAATATCAATTTATAAGAGTAGAAAATTTCCAAAAAGACACACACTTTAACAGTGGATGGTTACCTCTGGGAAACTGGAATTGATGGTCAGCGAACTTTTTTTTTACCTTTATGTATTAGCTGACTTTTTAGAAATAAGAACACATAATAAAATAAAACAAGTTTTAAGATGAATTGGCTAATCAGTATTTCCTGCCAAAGCATAAGAGTTGAAGAGAAGCAGGAGTGGTATGATTTTTTTTCTAGTTTGAGAAAATTCAACTGAAAAAGGACAAAGGATCATTGTAAACTAGTGGTTAGGAAAATACTTCAAAATGAGGAGCTTTTGAGTGATTAGGGATACAGCTTTGAAACAAGGGTTAAAAAAAGAACTGAATGGGGTTTTCTTTTGTGGCAACTACATACTGACACAAACAGAAACAGGATACTTGAGAATAAAACTAAAGTGAGTACCTCAAGAAAAGCAGAACAAGGACATTGACATACGTAAGCATCACGCTTTAACTTCAAATATTTAATGTAGCAAATACATTTCCTTTTTCTGATTATAAGTATTAAAACAAATTTAAAATGAAAATTACCTTTCTTATAAGGTGGTTTTCAGTGTCTGCCACATATATGATATTATTCATTATGGCTACACCCTGTGGAGAATTAAAAGTTGATTCTGAAAATATTCCATCTTTTCTTCCAGGGTTGGGTCCTAAAATAAGATAAAATTTCCCACTTAAGAAGTGATCTCAAGGTAAAACAAAACAAAACAAAAAAAACTTGTATTTAATGCTGGGATTTTAATATAAAAACATGGTATGTCCCTCTAAAAACTAAAATGTTCCCCAAGGAACATTTTTCTTAAGAGTGAGTTTTGCTAATGACAGGGCTCATAGTATAATTACTAGTGCACTTAAGCATAGTAGCATATAGCGAAGAAAATAATTTTAAAAGCATTCTAATTATCCATTACCTAGACTACAAAGATTTAAAAATAACTCCAATTGTTCAACAGATGAACAATTTTTAACAATTTTGAAAGATATGCTCCTCGGATAATACAATGAAAATTATGAGCCCTTTCCCTAGACAAATATACATGGCCAAATTGTTGCAAACAATTCTAGATCCTGAGGACCACTGAAGCCTTTCTTAGGAGTCCAAGGACCCCAGATTAAGAATCCTTCTTATCTACTATTTCACTTTGTCACAAAGTCCTACGATATATCATACACACTGTAAGAGAGAGTGACTCTAGTCCACTTCTCAGTTTTTACAATTCATGTAGAGTTTCAAGGGTGGAGAATATAACACAATAAAATGTACTGTTATTTCCGTGGCCAGCAGACAAGCCATTCGAGGCTTTGTGGAACTCCATTGTCCTAGGCAACCATAAAAAGGTAGTGTAACGGTGTGGCTAGAAAACAAACTCAAGGCCTGACACAGTGGTTCACGCCTGTAAGGGTTCAAGACCAGCCTGGCCAAAACAATGAAACCCCATCTCTACTAAAAATACAAAAAATTAGCCAGGCATGGTGGCAGGCACCTATAATCCCAGCTACTTGGAAGGCTGAGGCAGGAGAACTGCTTGAACCCGGGCGGTGGAGGTTGCAGTGAGCCGAGATCATGCCACTGTACTCCAGCCTGGGCGACAGAGCGAGACTCCATCTTAAAAAAAAAAAGAAAACAGGCCGGGCGCGGTGGCTCATGCCTGTAATCCCAGCACTTTGGGAGGCCGAGGCGGGCGGATCACGAGGTCAGGAGATCGAGACCATCCTGGCTAATACGGTGAAACCCCGTCTCTACTAAAAATACAAAAAATTAGCCGGGCGAGGTGGCCGGTGCCTGTAGTCCCAGCTACGCGGGGGGCTGAGGCAGGAGAATGGCGTGAACCCCGTGGGGCGGAGCCTGCAGTGAGCCAAGATCGCGCCACTGCACTCCAGCCTGGGTGAAAGAGCGAGACTCCTTCCCAAAAAAAAAAAAAAAAAAAGAAAACGAACTCAAGAGCCCAACAGACCCTGTCTAAATCCCAGGTCTGTCTCTTTCTAGCTGGTGATTTGGGGAAGTTCTTTGTGTCTCAGTTTTTCTTCTGTAAAATGGAACTAATTGCCTAACTCATAGCATTGTGCAGGCAAAAATGAGTTCATATAAGTAAAATGTTTCGAATAATGCCAGACATATAGTGTCTGCTGTAACTACAATTGTTAATAATACTATTATTGTTGTTATTGATAAGAGTTCCCTGAAAAAAAAGGGAGAGTTCTGTGGTTACATGAGATTGGAAAATATTGTGTACTATACCCCCTCTCATGAGGAAAATTAGGAGAGTAAAAAATTTGAGAAATATTATGATACCATCACCAATAAAAATCTGTTAGATAACATTAAACTAGTGTTTACCGAGTGTATCGGACCAAAGAATTCTTTTTTAAAAATTAAAGAATAACTATATCAAAATATAACAGTATTTCTAGAAATATGTTTGGGTAGTGTAGCTTGCTGCTGGTTTCTCTTTTAACAAAGAATATTCACCTACACTATTTTGAAAATCACAGAATCTATTAAACACTTTAAAACCACTTAAATTCAAACTGCTACAAAAGACACTTTTTCAGTAACAATTCAATTCTCATAACTGCCTGTCATAAATCAAAATACCAAGTAGCCAAAACAAAACAAACACCACAAAACACAACACATACTGTATCTTGGTATATTAAGAATAACATCAGGGCATAGGACCACAACTAGCTTTTTTATATTAGGAATTCAGACATTCCTACTTTATGTACTAATGCTGCATATATTACTAAGCAGGATTGACTGCAAAGAGATGAATTACTTTTGTCTTTGACTAACATGTTGTCAGATGTCAGCTCAGTTTAGATAAGCAAGATTAATAAGAATGTACTCAAGTAGAGTTTATTAATTATGTAGATGTAACCAAGAGGTAGTTTTAGATCTAAGACCAGGCAGCTATAGAACAAAATGATCTATGCTTGCATGATACTTATACTCTGCTACACCTATTTCTATTCTGGAAATAGATCCAGAAACATGTTCAAGTTCTTATGGAAGAAAGGAGAGAAAAGTAAAATTATGCACAAATTCTAGCTTATTTATTTTATAAACTACTTCTCAAGTTCATGGGGCACTGACATGATCTTTAAAAAGATATGGCTATATTTTGTTGGAAAGTGAAACATAATACTTCTACTTAAAATGTCTGCAATCCAAAACATATGTTTTCATAAGAAACAGTAAGTACAGCAGTTTAAAAAAAAAAAAAGGATAGAATATACGAATATACCTAAAAGCTAAACTATGTCCTCTTTTTGACCTGGAGCTTTTTCAGCGTTTTTGTTTGTTTTATGAGGGAGTGAGAAGAGGTTAATTCAGACATCACACATTAATTAACAAAAAATTTTTGTTAGGAAATTAAGTCAGTGTATATCACTTTTCTATAATTAGTTTTCATTTAGACATTTCAACTTTTATATTTACCTTCAACTATTTTTTTACTGTAAAACACATTATATATCATAATCAGAAGCAAGCTTTACCTCCAATGCTATATTGAATTTGTCCATTCTTCCAAACGACCAAAATTCTATGATGTCCAGTGTCTGCTATTACCAATCTATTAGTAACTTGGTCTACCGTTACTTTGCCAGGAAATAGCAATGGTGAAGGTGGCAAAGAATCTTTATAGAGTTTTATTCCAATTTTATTATCTCTGATCTGCCCCCTGTCTTTGTAATACTTTAAAGCAATTGAAGTATATAAAAATAATTTATCTTTGTGTCCCTCTCCAATCAAAGAAAACAACATGTTTCCGCGAGGTCCAAGTATGACTAGAGTTGGCCAGCAGGAAACTTCTAGTTCTTGCCAAAGGCTGGCATCTGTATCATTAACCATAGGGTGGGTGATGTTGTATCGAAGAACAGCATTCTTAATGTTATCCAGGACTTTTTCATTTGGAAACTTAGCCGAGTGAACACCAATAATGAGAAGACCATCTGAAAGGAAAAAATTTATGTTAAATGTTATTAAATATTTAAGTTTGAATATCATCATCCACACATTAGGTTTTGGGTCACAAATATTAAGTCCGTAGATTAAAAAAAAACAAAAAGTAGAACTACGCTGATCTTCAACTGCATTTTAACATACATATAAAAAACTAACAAATTTAAATATCATAACAATCTTGATTACTACATAAAAACACACATGATCAAATTCATATGGCTATTGCAGGATTAAAACTTTTTTTCTTTTATTTAGATAATGCTATAAAAATTATCTTTATTTTCTTATTAAATGTTAAAATTTTTTCCACCTATAATAAGCCCCTTTGAAATTCAGAGTTGACTATGCCTGCTTTTGGGAGGTATTTATTGTTATATCACTCTCTTATATTTTTTTATCTAACTTTAGATTACAGATTAACAGAATAAATATAAGCAAGATGTTTCCTTATAAGGCTTTTATTTAAAATTCCTATTCTATGGTTCTTAGAACAAGCCTTTCTGTAGACACAATTGCTGAAAACAACATACTTCTCTTATCTAATCAATACATTATTTCAAGAAGTTAGTACCAAAAAACAAACAAACAAACAAACAAAAAGAAGTGTTAGGCTGGATTCAGTGAAAAAATTCAATATCAACTACCAAAGTAGTAGAGATAATAACAGCTAAGTACGTTCAAATCTCCCAACACATCCACCAAAAACTACTCAAACCTGCAAGATGAATAAAACCACACGAATCAGGAGGTATAATTTCCCAGCAGCTCATACTTCTATTACAACTATTAATTCCGAATCAAAACACAAACGCGCATGCTTGAAGACACACCCTGCTTGAAGATAGAGAAAAGTAAACACGACCAGGTAGATTGTACAGGAGGGCCAAAACTCAGAAAAGCAAATGACAGAAGATCAAATGACAGAAGAATGAGCTGCCAATTTTATTTTCTTTTCCCATCCTTTTCTAGCTTTCCCCTGAGAGTGGGTCAGTTTTGGAGCTGTATGGGGAGCCAAAACTCCAATAGAAACCCCACTGCAACTCTGGCCCAAGAAACCACATAACCTGGACAGTGTGGGAGAAACCCTGAGGGGAAGAGCTGGGGAAGGCGGCTCCTTATTTCTGAGTATGAACACTCACAAGTGTTAGTTTAACCTCTAAACTACAGTACATGCAACAGATTTTTAAAAGTGTAGCAAATGCTTGGGGAGCTGAGAACTGAATAACTGGGTTTACAGAAGGAGAGAGAGCTGATGGAAGATGAGACAGAAGTTATAATTTGAATTAAGAAGGTTGAATGCCTACTAAAATAAAGCTACCAATATTCCCTACAGGACTATAAGAGAACCCAGAGTTCACATATCATATATTACAACGTCGAGGATACAATTCAAAATTACCTGACATTCAAAAAGAACAAGGAAATATGGTAAATTATCAAGGGAA
The DNA here is from genome assembly GCF_028878055.3 of Symphalangus syndactylus. Classification (NCBI taxonomy): domain Eukaryota; kingdom Metazoa; phylum Chordata; class Mammalia; order Primates; family Hylobatidae; genus Symphalangus; species Symphalangus syndactylus. Next base: position 24,603,629 of record NC_072424.2, read on the forward strand.
AAAAAAAATCAACAGATATTGATGCCAAGATAAAGCAGATGTTCGACTTACCAAAGACTTTCAAGCAACTAGATAACTATGCTCCATGAGGTAAAGAAAAACACAAATGAAGTAAAAAGATAGGAAATATAAACAGAGAAATGGAAATTATAAAAAATAACTAAAAATGTTAGAACTGAAAAATACCACAAGTTCACTGGACGATCTCATTGGCAAAAAGGACATAACAAAGAAAAGGTTAATGAACCTGAAGACAGCTCAACAGAAATTAATCCAATCTAAAGAACACAGAGAGAAAGAAGATTGAAAAAAAAATAAACAGAACCTCAGGGACCTGTGGAACAGTTTCAAAAGATCTAAATAAGTATAACTGGAATCCCAGAAAAAGTGAATAAATAGATTGGGGCAGAAAAAAATAACTGAATAATGCCCAAACTTTCAAAATTTGATTAAATATATAAATTTAGAGAATTCAAGCTCAGCACACACAAAATACATTAAAACCATGTCTAGACACATCATAAACAAACTGCTGAAAACCAAAGGCTACACACACACACACACACACACACACACACACACACACATCCCTTGAAAGCAGCTGGGAAAAAAGATGCAGTGAGGAATGGTTGCCTGGGGAATGTGGGTAAAGGTGGTGGGGAGGAGTGGGAAGGACTGCACACCTGTTACCTTGGGCAAGTTACTTAACCTGTTCATCTGTTTTCTCATTTGCAAAACGAGGAAAATAACAGTAAATGCCTTATAAGTCAGGTGGATTAAAAGAGATAATCTGTGTAAGGCATTTAACATAGTACCTAGTGTAGAGTAAAATTTCAACAAATTTTGCTATTATTATTTTTTAAAGTTGTAAGTACAAAGATTAATAAAAGATAAATGTAAACATTTACAAATATCAGAAGAGATTAGGAAAATAAAACAGCAAAGAAAGTGCATCATGTTGATAAACACAACAAATATAACCAAATACACATAATACTTGTACATTACCAGTCATATGAATAAATACCAATGGGCTTAACTCATTATTAAAAGAAAAAGATTTGGATAAGTTCTTTATATAAAAGACACATCTAAGAAAATGTGAATCAGAAAGGCTAAAAATAAACGGGTAGAAAAAGATATGCGAGGCAAATGAAAGCAGTAAGAATATAAGGGTTGTAGATCTCCTCCTTCCGCATCTCCAATTTCTGGGCCAGATGAGTGTTTTGCTCCACTTCATCATCTAAACTGAAGCTTACATGGGTTTCAGTTTATCCTTCTGAGTTCTAGTTCATGTTTGCAGGTTCTTTCTGGTTTGCTCTTGTTCTCTGCTACTTTATATCCATCTTTCCTTCTCAACTGCCTGACCTGCCATCAGGAGATATAATTTGCCAATAATTACAACTTCAATTCCAAACCAAAGCACAAGAACATATGCACACACACCTCTGCTTGAAGACTGTGAAAAGTTAGCAAACTCAGGTAGGTTGTAGGAGCACAAAGAAGGAACAGCCTCACATATACTAGTTAGCCATGTAGCTCCACAATAACGTAAGGTCAACTACCTATAATGAATTATGTGTTAGTTCTTTCATTATTATACCCAGTTGTTGTGCTTCTCTGATCAAACTATGACTAATATAGCAAAACTCTACATCCTAGTTTTGGTGTTAGCTCTACATGTACAAAATCTCCACCCATCCATTAGCAGTTTCCCTACTCACCCATGGTTCCCTAGCTCTCCCTATAGTAGATTCACCAGAAAGGGCACATGTGCACAGTATTCTCTGAGTTTTTGGACATTCAAACTGTTTTTCTTTAACTTTGATTGATTCTTGAAGGACAAATGATTGGATATAATCTCTTTGGTTTATGGTTTACACTCATTAAGATTCCTGAAATGTCACTCTACTGTTGCCTTGCTTTGTACATTATTTGTGAAAAGCATGGCCAGTCTAACTTACATGTCTTTGTAGGTTACGTTCTTTGTTTTTCAATGCTTAAAGTATAATAATTTTACTAGGATACTTCTTGGACTGTTCTGGGTCAATCTTCCCTGGTACCTTGTAGGCCCTTTCAATATGTAAATTCAAGGTTTCTTTTCTTTCCAGAAAGTTTTCTTGGATTCTAATTTTAGATATTTGTTCCAGTCAGCTGTTCTGATTTTCTTGAGGGTCTCCAAGTAGTTTTATGTTGGACCTCCTCTGCCTGCTTTCCAATTCAATCATTTTTTTCTCTAAACCTTTTAACTTTTTTTTTTTTTTAGCTCATTTTCATTCTCTGGGGTTTCCCTCCCTGCTTTTAATGCCCCTTAATAAATTTTTATACAAATTTATTGTCCCTTGGACAAATTTAGTTTTCATTTGTAATACAATTTTGAATTTGTCTTTTCTGGATTCAATTAACACTCATTTCCCTGTTTCTTTTTTGTCCATTTCTTATTTTCAAATTTCTGATTCAAGCTGCTTTTTTCATTATTCCTAAATGCTGACTGAGGATATTTAATCCAGTATGAAGCAAGGTGTTACAGTTTTGTCAACTTTGTATCAGCATTTTAACTCTGAATTGCATTTTCAGCTGTTTTTGCAGTAGTTTTTATATAGGTGTGATCTGCTTTTTTCTATTCCTCTTCATTTTGTGAACAGGGTTCCTAGTTTGAGAGTGCCCTTTTCTGACAGTTCCCTTTTTCTGGGCAGTTTCATTTATGAATAGCATTGGTGGAAGGTGGGGTTGATATATCTTCTTTCTCTTTTGTTTCCATTAGAACCTTACCTTTTCCCTCATATACCCTTTTTTCCCTTCAGTGGCCTATCTCCAAGGGAAACCGAGCAATGCTTCTCTGAAGCTTCGATTCCTCGTCCTGCACTCTTTTAAGAGCTGGTGATATGGTCTAGTATGTCCAAACCTGTGTTCAGTATTTTATACTTTGTATTGGAGCTTCTCTTTCTGGGGGTAAGGAGACTATTCTGTTTGTGCTTTGTCTAAGTACTCTGAACCACTCTACTTGTTCTCAGGGACTCTTTTTAAGTCTCTCCTACACTTGTTCTTGGCATCCACAGACTTACAGCAATAGAACCTTTATGGGAATTTAGTTTATTTCTGAACTTACCTGTAATGTGAAGGCCATGATATTCTCTGTCTCCTAGTATTGTGAAATGCAGGGCCAAGTGTGATTTTACTTGCTCTCCCCTTTTTTATTGTTTGGAACAGAGGGGAGGGACAGTGGGGAGATTCAAGATCGGGTGGCCACCATCCTCCTCCAAACTCAGAAGTAGCAGAGATAGATTCTTTTTAATCATTAGGTTTATTGACATATAATTACTTACACTAATCTTTCATACTTTGTTATTTGATTAAATAAATTTAACTGAGTATAAAACCAGAAACTGGTATAAAAATAGAAGTACAGTATAAAATAAGTATTTCCAATAGCATAAAGACGGAAGTACTTCCAATATGATAAAGAATAAGGAAAAAATGCCTACTATCTCTATTATTGTTTAACAATAAATTGAGGTGGGGCGTGGGGGATTAGCCAACATAATTAGACAAGTGAAATCAATTAGAGGCATAAGACTGAAAAATTTCTATATGGAAATTTAACAGTATATCAAGAAAAGTCCGGAGACTCAATTATAAAACTAAGTCAAATAATAAAGAAATTCAGGGCCAGGTGCAGTGGCTCATGCCTATAATCCCAACACTTTGGGAGGCCGAGGCTGGCAGATCACCTGAGGTCGGGAGGTCGAGACCAGCCTGACCAACATGGAGAAACTCCATCTCTACTAAAAATACAAAATTAGCCGGGCGTGGTGGCACATCCATGTATCACAGCTACTCGGGAGGCTGAGGCAGGAGAATTGCTTGAACCTGGGAGGCAAACGTTGCGGTGAACCGAGATCACACCACTGCACTCCAGCCTGGGCAATAAGAGCAAAACTCCGTCTCAAAAAAAAAAAAAAAAAAAAAGGTTCGGGAAGGAAGAATACATAATTAACACATGGAAATCAATAGCCTTTATATACTCAAACAACAACCAGTTAGGGGATATAATGGCAGACAAAACTCCATATACAATAAATAACCATATAAACATAAGATTAACCCAACTCAAAAATGCATCTTAAAATTACACCAAGATACCATTTCCTATTAGATTGGTAAAAATTAAAAAGTATGTCAAAATAGTTTATTGAAGCAGCATCTGAGAAAGAGGTACACTCACACACTGCTAGCAGAAACAGAAACTGGTACAACTTTCCTGATGGAGAATTAGGCAATACCTAACGAAACTACATATGTACTTAACTTTGACCCAGCAATGCCACTTTTAGGAATTTATCCTCAAGTGATTCCACCAGCGAGACAAAAGCATATCTACAAGATTATTTATTGCTTATAATTGCTAAATATGGAATGATCTAAGAGCCGACACACAGGATAGGAGAGTGGCTGAATGAGTTATGGCACACACACAGTGAAGTACTATGCAGTTACTTTTAAAAGTCAAGAAGTTCTCTATGAACTGTTAAGAAGTGACTCCTGGGATAAATTTTTACATGAAAAAAGCAACTGTAGAAAAATGTCTACAGTATGTCACCTTTTGTTTTAAAAAAAGGAAATTTTAAAAAATATGGGACAGAAATGGGAAGGCAAGAACAGTTAGAAGGGATGGGTAGATAGAATGAGTATCTGTTTCATCCTCACTTTGAAGACCATGTTGTCTTACACACCCAAAAACTAGGTCAACAAAGATGGGGGGGGACTTAAAATGAAATACAAATAGAAAAAAACAAATCTAACGATACTTCAAATGAGTAACATAATTTAATGGGGAAGCTGAGAAGTGGGAAGGAATAGCCTAAGTAATTTCTGAATTATTTGAGAGACTAGAAGCAAAAACACCATAGTAGCAATGAGCACATCTAGTTCCCAGACCTTGGTTTCTCAATACCATTCCCTTCTAAAAGGGATCAAAGCTCCTTAAAGAAATAGCTGACTCAGGGTTGGGCTGGAAAAACACAAGATACATCTGGAAACATTTTGGTGTGTTTAGTAAGGAAGGGCTCAAAAAACGACAAAGAAATACCAAAAGATCACAGAAGACAGCCTGAAGGGGATCCTATTAGTCAAATCTTAGACAATTTGAATACCAAAATCAATTATCACAGTAATGATTTATAGCCCAATGAATTTTAAATAAGAATCCATGAGTTAAATCTGTATACATTTTATGTACATTATATATATGCAATATTTATCATAAAGTATGTTATCATGTATCACACATTTTCCTACTGACGAATATATCCCAACATTTCCTTGAAGAAGTGATGACTGAAGTGAGATATGAATGATGAGGTGTTAGGTGCAGAGAACGCTGAAGGAGATTCCAGGGAGAGACAACAGCACCTACAAAGAGGAAGCAGGAAGGATAGAAGAAACTGAAGAAGGTAGGTGACTAGGCACAGAGAACAATGGAGAATGTGGGACAAAATGAGAATAAACATACAGATGGGATCAGTCTTGTAAGTCATGGTAAAGATTTATATCTTTATCCTAGGAAAAATGGGAAGTTATATGGAGGCAAGTCTCAAAGATATTTCAAACTAAACTCATAACCTTCCCCTCCAAATATGACCTTTTCAGTGTTTCCTGTCACTGAATGGCACCATCATCCATCCAATTATAGAAGCAAAAAACCAATCTAGGACATCTCTGCAATAATCAAATCAGCCCACTCTCATCATCCATACTTAATCCACAATCAAGTCCTATTGCTCTTATCAGCTATGACTAGTTTCAAGTTGTTATCCTGTTCACAGAGAGCACAACAGCCTTGTCACAGATTTCCCATATCCATTCTTGTCCACCAAGTAGTTATCCATCCTGAAGTCACTGATCTTTCAAAAACGCAAATCTGATCATGTCACCTTGCTGCAGAAAATCCTTCATTGGCTTTCAATCGTTCCTAGTATAACAAATCTCATCTCTCCAGTATCTTCTCCACACTCTTTTCCTCCTGCAGTATATTCTAGGACTTCTTTGGTTCCTCAATGATATTATTCCTTTGGCTTTACAGGGTTGGCATACAGTGTTCCCTCTGACTGGAATGTTCTCATCTGTTCTCAACTACTAAAGCCACACTTGTCTTTTAGAACTGAAGTTCAATTTTTACTTTCATAAGAAAGATTTCTTCCAGATTAAACTCTATAATGTCATCATAGCAGCCTATAATGTTTCCTATAGATCACGAATCAGAAATTATAAAAATATGTATGATTATTTAATTATATGCCTTCTCTTGTTAGACTATAATGCCTACTAATTACACAGGTCCCATGTATGTTTTATTATTCTCCAGTGCCTAGTACGTAAGTAGGAAATGAATGATTTCACAGGACATAAATACTAAAGGAATTTATAAATCTGTATAATAAACCACATCATATTGTCCAAATAGGAGATATATATTGATCTACATACAAACACAATTGCCAAATATCCACTCCCATTTTTTTCTGTAAGAACCTCAATATGCAGATTTTTCTTAAATTATTTTGCTTTTTCTGTTAATCATGCATACTAAAAAGTGGATGTAAAAGATTCTTCCCTTTATGAATCCTTTGCCAACATGGGGATCAAAATTACTCCATTTAAGAGAAAATACAGAAGAAAGGAAAGAAGAGAGGGAGACAGGAAAGAGGGAGAGAAGAGGGCAAGGAAGAAGGGAATGAGGGAAGGAGAAACTATACCAAAAATTGTAACTTCCTTCTTCTCAGTGAAGTAAACCACCACCACCACCACCAACAAAAAAACCACACATCCATGGTGGCTCAAGCTATTTGTAATACCAGCACTTTGAGAGGCTGAGGTGGGCAGATCACTTGAGCCCAGGAGGTCATGGCTGCCGTGAGCTGTGATCACACCAGTGAACTCCAGCCCAGGCAACAGAGTGAGACTTTGTCTCTTGACTAACAAACAAAAAATATGATAAATATATAACTGCTTCTAAGATATTAGTAATAAAACCACTTTTTAAAATACATATTTTTAAAGCTTCAAAGGTCTTGTTGAGAGAAATGCACTCAATTACAATTGTATATACTATAGTAGAACGTGTAGTTTAATCACAGGCAATGTAAAAACCTAGTTAAATGCAAGGATTGAGACTATTTGAGGCATTTCGAAAGATGCTAAAAAAAAAAAAAAAAAAAAACCTGTAATGGAGACATTCTGAGATCCAGAAGACAACCATGGCTTCACTAGACAAAAAGGATGAAACGATGATTCCAGGCAGAGGGAACACTGTGTCAAGGTGGTAAAGCAAGAGGAATAATGATACTTAGGAACTGAAGAAAAGCCAGGGAGGCTAGAACAGCCTTGAGGAAGGATGAGAAGGGTGTGGAAAAGATGCTGGAGAGGGAAAATTTTCGTTTTTATACTAAGAACAATGGAAACATAAAAATGAAAGGATCAAAATTGCTGAACACTAAATTGGGAAATAAATGAGAAGCAAATTTGAAAGCCAATCAAACACTGATGTCAGGCTGTTGCTGTTGTCCACACTAAACATCTGAAAATGTGCCATAAATTGGCAATGTTTTCATAGTACTTTAAGAACACAGAATAGATGAACTACTGAATAAAGAAAATATAAAGTGTGTGCAGAAAGAGTTAACATAGTAGCCCGGACTGCTATCCTTTAAAAGGTGTGCAGACAAGATAGGCTCTTGCCTGGCTTCTGGGAGCTTAGATTTCGGGAGGGTTTTCACCATTTCTAGAACTGATAAGAGTGGCTCACTATGCCTAAAATGTTTGTACAAACAAAGCTTATACTGAATACCTGCTTTCCTTCTGAGAATCTGAACTTTTGAAACATGACAGCAGGCAGAAGCTGCCTACATGACCAGACCCCAATAAAAGCCTTGGTTATTTCTGAGCTTCTCTGGTTGGCAACATCCCAAATGTGCTGTCACAACACATTGCTGAGGAAATTAAGAGCATCTTAGGTTGACTCCACCGAAAGAAGACTCTAGAATCTTGTACCTGGTCTCCCTTCAACTCAGCCCCATGCATCTTTTCCCTTTCCTGATTCTGCTTGGTATCTTTTTGCTATAATATAGTCATGAGTACATGAGTACAACTATATGCTGAATCTTGTGAGTACTCCTAATGAAAACTATCAAACCTGGTGAAGGAGCCGGGCGGGTGGGCAGGGGGGCGGGCAGGCAAGGTTTGAGAACAATGACACAAAATGAAATTATATATAGACTTATTTAAAAGCTTAGTTTTACTATAAAAGTGCATTCTTCTAATTTTTAATAAAGTATAAAACAGAAAAAAGCATATACTATATGACAATACTAGCATTTACTCAATAGTAATATGAAATTCAGATTTTTAGAAGTCTGATTTAGTTATACATTAACATACACCTAGCAATCACGTTAAACACACAAGGCTTTCCTAATAGATGTTTTCTTATAAAACAAAAGTGCTTTTCCTTAGATAATAGCCATTATGTTCAATTTCAGTACTATATAATAACATACCATTAATGTATACACCATAAATAAAAAACTTAGAAGTTCTCAAGTAGAAAAGGGTAAAATACCACTTGCAGTTTAACATAAATATGTACTAAGTTATTATTAACTAATAACAATCTTAGGGCATAGTTACTTCTTTAAAAATGTTTAAACATCAGAACAATTCATTACTATTAAGTACGTTTTGCTTTTTGCTTTCAAACCTTTTGGCATTTGTGATTTCTCATTTGCTACTGTGAAAGTGGCACTGGCCCCTATTACAAACCTGCGTTTAAAAGCTGATTTAGAGGAAGCAAGTTGATTATGAAATTGGGCCTCTTTCAAGGTGTTTTGAATTAATAAACACTTCCTTATTCAGTGAAGCATTTTTGGCTTTATGATAAAATGAGCGCAACATTTCATGGAATTTTAAATATACTACCAAATGTCACTTCGAGAACATAAATAGCACTGCTGCAGACACATTCAGAAGTACATCGAATAGTAATGGGAGAAGATATTTAACTACAAAAAAGCAAACTTAATTTAGTGACTTAGTGACAGCTTATTGAGCTGTCGTGATCATTTCTGGGTATGTCTGCTTTTATGAATATGAACTGATCTTCTAATGAATATAAAAATCTTTTAAGTTATCAGGATTTTCACATAGTAGCATATTACAGAAGTAATGTTTCTTTGAAATACAATGTTGAGACTACTTACAAAATATTTTTTAATAGTTAAAAATTTATTCCACTATATAACAAACCTGCACGTTCAGCACGTGTACCCCAGAACTTAAAGTAAAAAAAAAAAAAAAAGTTGAAGTTATATAAAAAAAAAGAAAAGAAAAGAAAGCCTCTGTGAACACTTATCCCAGTGGCATTCTCAACCATTTCTCATGCTTTTCCTTTTTTCCAATATTCCTCACAAACCTGTGGCAAATTAAAGAAAAAGTTCTACGGTAATCTCAAAAAATATATATTCCACAAATGATATTCTAAGCCAAATACAGAAAAACACTAGTCAGTATTCTCTACCACACTAACAAGTGAGTTATTGGGCCAGCAAATCATATACAGTAATATGCTAATAAACCAGCTCTATTATATGGTGAGAGGAATCGGGGGATGAAAAGCGATTTTTAAAAACCTCTGATTTGTGGCCAGGCGCGGTGGCTCACGCCTGTAATCCCAGCACTTTGGGAGGCCAAGGCGGGCGTATCACAAGGTCAGAAGATCGAGACCATCCTGGCTAACACGGTGAAACCCTGTCTCTACTAAAAATACAAAAAATTAGCTGGGTGTGGTGACGGGCGCCTGTAGTCCCAGCTACTCGGGAGCCTGAGGCAGGAGAATCGCTTGAACCCAGGAGGCGGAGCTTGCAGTGAGCTGAGATAGTGCCATTGCACTCCAGCCTGGGTGACAGAGCAAGACTCTGTTTCAAAAAAACAAACAAACAAACAAACAAAAAAACCTCTGATTTATAGCATTTGTTGATTTCCATGGTCTAAATGCTCCCACTATGGCTGGCTTCAAGATTACCACTGGCTCATAAAATTTCTTACATATTTAACAAATGGCTCTCATCAGCCTACAGGAGCCAGCTCCAACACACCACTGACTGTACCCCTCCCAGTGGTGCACAATTCTGACCTTGTAAGGTTCATTTTTAAAATAGTTGTTAAAAACCCATTTTTGTGTGTGTGTGGCTTTTTTTTTTTTTTTTTTTTTTTTTTAGACAGAGTCTTGCTCTGTTGCCAGGTTAGAGTTCAGTGGCACAATCTCAGCTCACTGCAATCTCTTGCCTCGTGGGTTCAAGTGATTCTCTTCCCTCAGCCTCCCTAGTAGTTGGGATGACAGGGGCACGCCACCACACCCAGCAATTTTTGTATTTCTAGTAGAGACAGGGTTTCACCATGTTGGCCAAGATGGTCTCCATCTCTTGACTTCATGATCCACCTGCCTTGGCCTCCCAAAGTGCTAGGATTACAGGCGTGAGCCACTGCGCCTGGCCCATGTTTGTGTTCTTATAGTTTCTTCCATAAAATTTACTATTTTAACCGTTTGTAAGTGTACAGTTCAGGGTATTTAGTACATTCCTATTGCTGTGCGACCATTGCCATCCTCCATCTCCAGAACTCATTTCACCTTGCAAAAAACTGAAAATATACCCATTAAACAATAGCTCCTCATTCTCCCCTCTCGCTAGTCACTAGCAACCACCATTTTACTTTCTGTCTCTATGATTCAGATTACTCTAAGTACCCTGTGTAAGTGAAATTATGTAGTATTTGAATTTTTATAAGCGGCATAAATTGTGAATTTTTTTTCACCTAACATACTGTCCTCAAAGTTCACCCATGTTAGAATTTCCTTCCAAGGTTGAATAATATTCCACTGTATGCATACACCACATTTTCCTTACCCACGATCCATCAATGGACACTTAGGTTGTTTCTAAATCTTGGCTATTGAGAATAATGCTACCAGATATAGGTCTATTCAGGTTTTCTATTTCTTCATAGTTTAGTCTTAGTAGGTTTTGTTTTCAGAAATTTGTCTATTTCATCTAGGTTATCCAATTTGTTAGTGTACAATTGCTCATAGTACTCTTATAATCCTTTTTATTTCTGTAGAACCAGTAGTAATGTTCCCATTTTCATTCCTGATTTTAATAATTTGAGTCTTCTTTTTTCTTAGTCTAGCTATCTAAAGGTCTAGGAATTTTTCTGGTACTTTTAGAGAAACAACTTTTGGTTGGTTGTACACAAATCGATCTTTTCTATTACTTTTCTATTACCTATTTTGTTTCTCCCTGCTTGAATCTTTATTTCCTTCCTTCGGTTAGCTTTGGGTTTAGTTTGTTTTTCTTTTTCTAGATCCTTAAGGTGTAAAATTCTATTGATTTAAGATATTTTTTGTTTTTTAATATAAGCATTTATAACCATAAATTTCTTCCTTAGCCCTGTTTTCACCATGTGCCATAAGTTTTGTTACATTGTGTTTTCATTCATCTCTAAGTATTTTCTAATAATTACCTATGTGTTTTCTTCTTTGGTCCACTGGTTATTTAAGAGTGTGCTGTTCAATTTCCACAAATTTGTGAATTTTCCAATTTTCCTTTGGTTATTGTTTTTTAACTTCATCTGTGATCAGAAAAGATACTTTAATATTTATCTTTAAAAAAATCTATTGAAATTAACTTGTGGCATAACTAATGGTCTATCCTGGAAAACGTCCCATACGCAATCCTATTGTTGTTGGGTAGTGTTATCTTGTTGGGGAGAGTGTCCTGTATATATTGGGTATAATTCTACGACTACTATTGTAGAATTGTCTATTTCTCCCCTCAATTCTGTCAACTTTTGCTTCATATATTTTGTCTGTTATTAAGTGCCTAGGTGTTTATAATCATTGTATCATTATAATCATTGTATCATCTATGTATTAATTTTTTTATTTTTTAATAAATGAGGTCTTGCTATGTTACTCAGGCTGCTCTCCAACTCCTGGCCTCAAGTGATCTTCCTGCCTCAGCCTCCTGAGTAGCTGGGATTACAGGTGCAATCTGTGCTCAGCTTGGGCTTTGCATTAGTATATAATGTCCTTCTTTGTCTCTCGTAACCGTTTTAGATTTAAAGTCCGTTTTGTCTGATACTAGCATAGGCATCCCAGCTCTCTTTTAGTTACGATTTGCATACAATATCCTTTTCCATCCTTTCGATTTTAACCTGTTTGTATCTTTGGATCTGAAGTGAGTCTCTTGAAGACAACATATAGTTGGAGTATTTTATTCATTCTGCCAATTTCTGCCTTTCACTTAGAGGACTTAATCCATTTACATTTAAAGTAATTATTGACAAAGAGGGACTTATCTGTCATTTGGCTATTTGTTTTCTACACGCCTTAGAGCTTTTTTGTCCCTCATTTCCTACATTACTGTTTTTTTCTGTTTAGTTGATTTTTATTTTGTAGTGAAACATTTAAATTCTTTTCTTATTTCATTTTGTGTATATTCTTTTTTTTTTTTTTTGTGGTAACCAGGGGAATTACATTTAACATCTTAAAGTTATTACACTCTCATTTGAATTTATGCCAGCTTCAATAATATACAAAAACTCTGCTCCTTTAACACCTCCATCCCATCCCTTTCAGTTGTTGATGGCCCCAAATTACATCTTTGTACATTATATCTCCAAATATATAAACTAATAATTACTTTAACGCATTAGTTTCTTAAATTACATAGAAAACAGGCCGGGCTCGGTGGCTCATGCCTGTAATTCCAGCCCGCAGTTTGAGAGGTTGAGGCGGGCGAATCACCTGAGGTCAGGAGTTCGAGACTAGCCTGGCCAACATAGCAAACCCTGTCTCTACTAAAAAAAATACAAAAAGTAGCTGGGCGTGGTCACAAGCACCTGTAATCCCAGCTACTTGGGAGGCTGAGGCATGAGAATTGCTTGAGCCTGGGAGGCAGAGGTTGCAGTGGGCTGAGATGTGCCACTACACTCTAGCCTGGGGTATAGAGCGAGACTCCGTCTCAAAAAAAAAAAAAAAAAAAAAAAAAAAAAAAAAAAAAAAAAAAAAAACATAGAAAACAAAATGTGATGTTACAATAACATTAGCTTTTAGAATAATTTAAAAAATATAGTAGTCTCTTAAATCATGTGGAAAACAAAAAGTGTAAACACCAATGTTACAATAACATTAGTTTTTATACTTGCCCATTTACTTTTACTGAGATCTTTATTTCTTCACAGACTTTGAATTAATGTCTAGTGTCCTTTCATTTCAACCTGAAGGACTCCTTTAGCATTTCTTTGAGGACAGGTCTATTAATGAACTCCCTTAGCTTTTGTTTATATGGAAATGTCTTACTTTCTCTCTCTCTTTTGAAGGACAGTTTGCCAGTCATAGAATTCTTGGTTGACAGTTTTGTTCCTTTAGTACTTTGAATATATTGGCTCACTGCCTTCTGGCCTCCAAAGTTTCTGATGAGAAATCAGCTGATTATTGAAGATTCCTTGTATGTGATGAGTTGCTTCTCTCTTGCTTTCAAAATTCTCTCTTTGGTTTTAGGCAGTTTGATAATAATGAGTCTTGGCATGGTTCTCTTTGAGTTCATCCTACTTGGAGTTCACTAAACTTCTTAGATGTTTGTGTTCATATTTTTCATCAAATTTGGGATGTTTTCAACCATTATTTCTTCAAATATTCTCTGCAAAAACGCATATGCTGGTCTGATTGATGGTGTTCCATGGTCCTTTAGGCTCTGTTTTCTCTTCTTCAATCTCTGTTCTGTTTGTTCCTTAATCATTTCAATTGCCTTATCTTCAAAGTTCACTGATTCTTCTTTCTGCCTACTCAAATGTGTCTTCGAATCTCTACATGGCCCCTGACCTGTGAGGGTATGACTTATGATTTTTCAACTTTACGATGAGTTTATCTGGACATAATCCACTGCACGTCAAAGAGCTCCTTATGATTTAGGAAGTTATGATTTCTACTGAGTATCACCTTTCCACCATCAAGTCAAAATATTTTAAGTCGAATCATCATAGGTCAGAGACCATCTGCTGTGCTACCAAGCATTAAACATACTTTCTCAACTTCATGGTATTTTCAACTTACCATGCGTTTATCAGCTGCCCTGTAAGTCAAGGAGCCTCTGTAGCGAGTTTCTCCTCTCTGTTAGTCCACTTTTCAGTTCCAGAATTTCTTTCTAGCTTCTATTTAGGTTTTCTATCTCTTTATTGTACTTCCATTTTCTTCATACACTGTTTTTTTAAAACTTTTTCCATATTTTCCTTTAGTTATTTGGGCATCTTTAAGACAGTGTTTTAAAGTGTTTGTCTCATCAATATGCTATCAGGTATTTTCTAGAGACAATTTCTATCTGTTTATTTTTTTCCTTTGAATGGGCTGTACTTCCCTGTTCTTTGTGTATGCTTTGTGATTCTTTGTTGAAACTGAGAGTGAATTCTTGCTCCACTTACAAAGTATTTTACTTTTCAGAAGTGTATTTGTATATAAAAATATTTTTAATTTTTTTGTCACAATGTGCTATAAAAACAGTGTTTCCAGTAAACTGGTAGGAAATTATAAGGATCCATTCTAGGAAGTCACTGAATCTGCTTAAGGTATGGGGTTAACTATGAGTTCGCCAGTCTTTTAGGGGTGATCTTAGGTATGGAACTGGTAAACTTTGAGATTCTTAACTCCATGTGCAATGCCATTCTAAAACACAAATGTCATCCGTCTACTAAAAAACAAATCAAAAACAAACTTCAGTATCTCTGTATCCTCACAGAAGGAAAAGTCTAAACTATTAAGAACGCTATACAATGCATTTCACAATGTGGTCCTAACCTAACCTACCTTTGTCTCCTTTTACTTTTACCATGAACCCTTACAATCTTGCCACACTAAATTATTTACCTGTTCTTGGAGCAAGAATCCTACTCTTCTGTGCTTCCATGCTTGTTTACCTGATGCTTCCTCAGCCAGGAGTGTCCCTTCTGCCCCATTTTCATTTTTAGCTGCACTCCTGCTCATTTTTCAAGTTCTAGCTCAATTGTCTCCTTCTCTGAGAAATCTTTTCCAACGTTTCTAGGCAAAGTGACTTATTCCTTTCCTTAGGTTCCATAATGTTTTTTATTCAATTTTGTTACATATTTCCTCAGCAGTTAGCAGAGTACCCTGCACATAACAACATGTTCAATAAATGTGATGTCTTGAACAAGAAACACTGGCATCTAAAACCTAGGAGATAAGATATCCATATTTCTTAAATCTATACAGATAAATTTTTAATAACAGGATTTAGCTAATAGAAATATTTGAGTTCTTGATAAATCATTTGACTGGTAATTTTAACATACACTCTATTACAATTCAAAAGCATCTGAAGTTTCAGTTGCACTGAAGATTTCTCTATCACTTCCCCTTTAAAGTTAAGTTTCAGAATATCCTTTACTTTTGTACATATATAGTCTATTCTCATCTTTACTATCACAGGATCGGTGACCCTATCTCTTTTTTTAATCCACTCCAAGATTAGTGCTTCAATTCATTTAAACCTAATTAAAAGGTACTTTTAATTAATTTCATTTACTCCCATGCTCTTTTTTTAGAAAGTAGACAAAAAAAATCTGATTAATTTTTCAAACTTCTAAAGCCAATAAGTATAATCTCCTACATCTTTAGAATTTGTAATACCATTAAAATGGATTTCCTAGTGTGCTTTGAAAAACATTAGCTGTAATAAATCATTTTTTAATGAAGCAGGGTCAAAGAAAGAGTATCTGTTATATTTTGCATTTCACTGCAGTTCATGTCATTCAATATTAATGAAAGCCTAGTCACATTTCCTAATAAGAACTTTAAACCTTTATATCACAGTGAAAACAGTGTAAAGTTAAGGTCATATATTTTTTTTTTTAATAGAACAAATTTAAGTCAGCCTCAACATACAAAAAGACCTTTTAAAATATCTGATCATGAAAAAAAGCAAATTATGCCCCTATCCTCAGAGAAAAACCATATACTAATGCTGGTTCTTTAGATAGGCAAACCACTATCACTAAGCTTAACCCTTTATGAAAAGCTACATGAAGTCTTTAATTCATAGATTAGAGATTACTTTTAGAATCCCTGAAGTCTTGCCAAATGTTCATTCTCCTATGAGCTAATGAGTCAGCCACTCTTCCAGTGACTATGCCAGGACAGTCTGTTAGAAACTAATTAAAGAGCAGATACCTTTATCAGAGTATGTGTGTTCTAATGCATGGAGATCAGGCAATAGGTGAATACAGTTTATGCAGCAGTAGGTGAAGAAATCAAGGACGACTATTTTTCCACATAGATCCTTGTAGACAGAAATAGGTTCTTCTGTGTTCAGCCATTCTAATCCTGAAATTTACATAAAATAAATTACAATGATTAAAGAGAAAGATAAAATTTACCTAAAACTTTCCATTACAATGTGACCTTTTTTTTTTAAGACTAATGCAAATAAACACTTTAAGAGAGAGTAGCACCATATAAAGGCTGTGGCGGTTGCATGTATTTATACTTATTTACTATGAACCATCATTTTCTATCAACAAAAGAAATAAAAGATATATCTTTATGACTGTGACTAAACAGGTATTTGTGGTTTGGAAGAACATACCAAGAAGGCAAATTAGTAGAGATCAAAAGCCCAAAAAGAGAAGAAAAGGAAGGGATGGGGGTACGGGTGGGGGAGCAGGAGGAGTAGAGGACGGGAAAGCTGCTATTATGATGCCGTCTGCAAATAAAGCAAGAAAAAGCTACTACATTTTTTCAGAAATAGGGTAACAGTCTGTGAAAAGGAGTAAGGGCAACACACTTAGGCAAAAAAAAAAAAAAAAAAGGGAAGAAATATCAAATAGTGAATGAACCTAATTACATAAACAATTAGATACAAATGGGCTACTGAGAATAAAGGTCAAGCTTAATAGTAAGATATAACTAAACATCAAAAAGGAGTGAAATGTGTATAACGATAAACATACAAAATGCCTAAAACAGTTTCCTAAAGGAGAAGAAACTGAAATATTCTGGATTTGGATGAGACCGTAAATACAAAATAAAATATGCTAAATGTAAAGTTAAGCAAAATACACTTATTATTGTTACAGATTTCATTGAGGTAACATTAATATTAATGAAGAACATGTTCCCTTTCCTCCAAAAAAAGAAAGCTCTGTACTATGAAGAAAGATTTTGTTAACTAATAATAAAGTACAGCATCCCTATTTAACCAATTTAAGAAAACAAAGTTTACTGCTTATAAATCATTCGATGCAGCTATTAAACTATTAATTATACCTTGAAGCAGGTATTTAGAATAGCTTTTAGCAACTGAAAGCCAAAGTTGGGAGGAATAAGTAAACAGTAACAGCTAATGACTAACAACAATAACTGTAGTTACTCAATTGTAACAAAATTCTAGAAAAAAAAATCTGCAGATCAAACTAGTATTTGGGCCAATTAGTCCAAACTAATGAGGTTTCAGGGTAGTGACCTTTTAATTATCCATTTTGTTAAAGTATTAATTATATACCAGATCAAGTGATCATACAAAACTTCACACTAATTAATGTATATTTCATATCCTACTTGCAAAATATTAATCTGTCTTCTGTGACTTTTCTGTAGTCAAGAGTGGCTTAGATTGGGGGTATAGAAAGAATGACTACATCTCAGTTACTGTGCTAGATACTTACCAGGCTTAATAAAATGTATTTCACAATAACAATAATTGCAATGAATACAATAAAAAGCTGCTAACATTTAGTAAGCTTTCCTGTGAATTAAGAATTTTACATATATTACTTTCAATACAAATAATAATCCTGAAAGGTAAATAATAGTTCAGTTTTGCAAGTGAGAATTATAAGGCTTTGAGGTCAAGTAACTTGCTCAAAATCACACAACCAACAAAATGGAAATAACAAGGATCTAATTCCAGGTCTCTGTGAATCTACCCATTACACTGCACTGTCTCCTATAAACATGTAAGTCTCCTAAGAAATGAACAAAGCATACAGTTTTTCAGATAAAGTTATGTTTACGACTTCTTGATTATAGTTTACTGCTAAAGAAACCAAGAAAATAGTCATTTCTAGCATTCTGTCCTCAATAATCGGGTCCAGGAGAAAATCATACTATGTTAAACACAAAGCTTGAATATTTTATTATGTTTTTTTAGTTATGAGTCACAGAGGTCAAATCTCATGGGAATAAAATACACTCCCTGTAAATACAAACAAGACTAGAAAATAAAAAACATTCCCCAAATCCCAGTTGATGGCCGGCTTGTTTATAACAGTGTTACTATATAACTACCTTCTGTACCAAAAATTTTTTAAATCATATATTTGTATAGATGTAAACAATATTTTAAAGTTTATTTGATGGGATAAGCATTCATGTACCCAATTCTTTTGTAAGAATTCCACAATATTTCAAATCCAGTATAAGATTAATACCAGGAAAAATAAGCACTTTTCAAGGTGGGTAGTGCAAAAGGCTTGGAAAAACACCAAATAGTCTGTTGTCAGAGGCAGGTTCCGATATACCTCCCATGAGATAACTGAACTCTGCCACATCCAACCAATTAACTATACATGTGGTTTCAGTGTCACGCCAGGACACATGCCAGCACCACCAGGCAAAGCAATGCTACTCCCATCCAAAGAAGGTAAAATACGTTTTCATTTATCATGGCAAGATGTGCTTCACAAACATCCCTGCTGGGAATATCTATTCCTTCAGGCTCCAAAAGCTCACATAGCCAGGATTTAAACCCTGGAAATGGGCTATAATTGATTCCGATTTTTAAAAGTATTAGTTTCACGACTTTGAACGGAGAAGCACAGCACAGCTAAGAAAGCAGCAAATCTTGGGTCTGTATAATCCAACTGGGGCAGTTATCAGCTGTGAGGCCCTGGGCATGTTACTTAACCTCTCTGTGCTTCCATTTCCTCAACTGTAAAAGGGGAATGATAAGAGCACCTCACTGGGCTATAGAGGTAATTAAATAAGGTAATATCCCCTCAAGTGTTTAGGTATCCCCTCAAGTGTTTAGGACTGTGTGTGGCAGGCTGGGCGCGGTGGCTCACGCCTGTAATCCCAGCACTTTGGGAAACGGAGACGGGAGGATCACTTGAGGTCAGGAGGTCGAGACCAGCCTGGCCAACACAGTGAAACGCCGTCTCTACTAAAAATACAAAAAAACAAAACAAAAACAACTAGCCAGGCGTGGTGGCGCGGGCCTGTAGTCCCAGCTACTCCGGAGGCTGAGGCAGGTGAATCGCCCGAACCTGGGAGGCGAAGGTTGCAGTGAGCCAAGATCACGCCACTGTACTCCAGCCTGGGAGAGCGAGACTCCGTATTAAAAAACAAACAAACAAAAAAAACTGTGTGTGGTACATGAAAAAGTGATCAATAAATGTCAAGATGATGCAGAAAGATAGAAAGATGACGAGACGACACTGGGGAACCAGATTGAATGGACAGAATGGTGTGGACGTTGCAATCATTGCCACCGGGGACACTAAACATTCACGGAGTGTCTACTTGGCTAACATCAGACGCGGACGGGACTCAGGATACACAGACGAGTATGTGGATCCTCGTGCCAGGGAAACCCCCGTCAGTGGCCGCTTGGGGACCCCTGGGAATTGCAGAGCACGCGAGCAGCGGCCCAAGTTAGGCGAAGGGCCACTCCCCGGGGCGCCAGCGACACAAACCCGCCTAGCCCACCGCTTCGGGCGAGGGCGCCGTCCCCGAGGAAGGGGAGGTGCCGGGAGAGGCCCCCACCCCGACGCCAGCCCCTCACCTTCCGGAAACTCGGGTACTGACAAGTCCTGCTCCCAGCCGTCCACCTTCTGCAGATACTGGTAGACCAGGCTGTCCTTCTCCTGCTGGGTAACGGCGTCGAGCAGGGCGTACTCTAGCGAGGTCTGCGCGGGGAGCAGGCCGGAGAGGCTGCGGCCCCGGGCTCCGGGCGCCGCCATGTTTCCGCCGGGCTCCTGAGGCGGCCGCCGGGCCCGCGGGAGAGTCTCGCTGGGAGAGACGAAACGTTCACTGTCCTGTGGCTTCCAAACGGCGCATTCACCTCACCCTCCACTAGCCCCACTCCACGCCAATGACACTTTTTTTCTTTTTAAAGCATAGGCCCAAGTGCCCAAAGTCCAAATCGGCGCAGTTCCCGGGGACGTAATTAAACTGCCGTCCCGACCCACCCCGCCCCTTCTCGGTCCCCACGCCGCAGCCGAGCCTGGACATTGGGAGCATCAGATTCAACATGGAATAAGACCTCAGGGACAGCGTCCCAGAGGCGCTAAGGGAACCATCCCCCACCCTCCACATTGGGAATTAGCGGGCTTTCGAACAAAAATAAAATACAATAAATCCGTAGGACTTAAAAGGGCAATGTATTTTTAAAAATTATTTTTAAAGTCTCCTTCTTTGACCAGCATCCGCCGATTCGACACGGCACTGGCAGCGGGAAGTTGTTCCCGCCAAGACACTAAAGGTAAAGGGGGTAGGGATAACCTCCAGAGAGAAGGCTTTGTAAACTGGAAGTGACTGGCTTTCACTTATACACAAACACAGCGTTTTGTCATCTGGGAGTGCTGAAAGTGCGGGCGCGAACACATTTTTAGATGGGGGTGCCGAGAGGAGCGGATGCAGCTGGAGCGGCTCCCTTAGGGCGCCGAGTGGCAGGTGGGCGGCGGCGAGGGTCCTTGAGGGCGGGTCTCAGAGTCTTCAGAAGGGGAGGGCTCTGAGGTCTTTTTGAAGCTGGCTGTGCTTAACCTGGAGAGGGTTAAGGCCCCGCTTCCTGGCCTTCCAGCCTGTAATGCCAAAAGATAAGGGAGAGGCTGTCGTGTGACCCCCGTTTTGAGTCAGGTGGACAGAGGGCTGGCCACCTTCGGAACCATGGGTGCAATACGGAGTCAGACCTCAATACAAGCACACTCTTTCACATATCTGAATTTTTTTTGTTCACTGTGCAGGGATTGTTCATTGCTGCTGGAGGAAGATCATGGACTGTCCCGGGAAACTGAAGTGGTTGAGTATCCACTAGTCGTGGATGAGGACAGTGACTTCGCAGTTTTTTTGCGAATTACACATCTCTTTGATTATGTTGTGACTAGTTTTGTTAGTAAACTGAGATAGCCATTCAGTGTTTGGGATACCTGTTAAGCCCCTTGTCCAGGGACTGTGGTTGGATTTATGAATTATTTGGACGGTTGTCCACTTGAAAGAACTGACAGTAGCTTCATAACACTGTTACAAAGCTCGTTCTAAGATTAAGCTGTTGAACCTATATTTCCCATTAGTGCTTAATTTTTGAAGTATTATTCTTATTTTTATGAATCAAGTCCTGGAAAAGGACAAGATATTTGAATGAAATAGCACCCATGATGGAGAACTTCACAGTTGCTACTCCTGTGATAGGTTTATCTTAGTTTCATTGAGGTATAAATGGAATAGCAGGTGTTGTCAGGTGCAAGGTTTGTAGCTTGCCGATATGTTCTTTACCAACACTGCAGATTCCCATTGAGTTGGTGGGGATTTTGTTACCTTTTTTTTTTTCTCAACAAAATAATTCTATAACTTTTTGTGACAAGAAATGGACTTTCAATTTACTTAAGATTAATACTTCTTGAATGATAAAATCACTTTGCCATGTTAGAAGACATTTCCGAAGAAGACATTTGGGAATACAAATCTAAAAGAAAACCAAAACGAGTTGATCCAAATAATGGCTCTAAAAATATTCTAAAATCTGTTGAAAAAGCAACAGATGGAAAATACCAGTCAAAACGGAATAGAAACAGAAAAAGAGCCACAGAAGCTAAAGAGGTGAAGGACCATGAAATGCCCCTCGAAAATGCAGATTGTCAGACTTCTGTAGCTTCTAGTCAGAATTCAAGTTGTGGAGATGGTATTCAGCAGACCCAAGACAAGGAAACTACTCCAGGAAAACTCTGTAGAACTCACAAAAGCCAACACGTGTCCCCAAAGATACGTCCAGTTTATGATGGATACTGTCCAAATTGCCAGATGCCTTTTTCCTCATTGATAGGGCAGACACCTCGATGGCATGTTTTTGAATGTTTGGATTCTCCACCACGCTCTGAAACAGGTAAGACTGCAGAAATGTTAGCAGTTTCTAAATAATCTAAAACGTCTTCATTGGGTCAGACATACCAATTCAGTTAAACAAGGAAGGCAAGCAGTAAACTAAAAGGAGACATTGGGAGACACCATACCAGTCAATGGTATAATTGTAAAGCAAATGGCAGACTAGAAAACAGTTTCAATACACTGTGTTATTTCATAAAAGTTCCTAAGTATCTGGATTATTTTCCATAAATGTTAACTGAATCCTTACTATGCTGGGTACTTTCACACTGTCTACTTACCCAACTTTCACAATCACCATATAAGGTAGATAGTATTGACATTTTATAGATGAAAGTTCTTAAAAGTCAGATAACTTGTCCGATGGGTTATTTTGTTTATTTGTGTTTTTTTTTTTTTTTTGAGACGGAGTCTCGCTCTGTTGTCCAGACTGGAGTGCAGTGCTATCTTGGCTCGCTGCAAGCTCCGCCTCTTGGGTTCACGCCATTCTCCCACCTCAGTCTCCCGAGTAGCTGGGACTACAGGTGCCCGCCACCGCACCGGGCTACTTTTTTGAATTTTTAGTAGAGATGGGGTTTCACTGTGTTAGCCAGGACGGTCATGATCTCCTGACCTCGTGATCTGCCCACCTCAGCCTCCCAAAGTGCTGGGATTACAGGCATGAGCCACTGCGCCCGGCCCCAACTGGTTATTTTTATGGAACTCCATAGAAAACTATAAATAGGCTGGGCACAGTGGCTCATGCCAGTAATCCAAGTACTTTGGGAGGTCGAGGCAGGTGGATCACTTGAGCCTAGGAGTTCAAGACCAGCCTGTGCAACATGGTGAAACCCCATCTTTACAAAAAAAATTACCAAAAATTAGCCAGGTGTGGTGGGCTACTTGGAAGGCTAAGGTGGGAGGATCACCTGATCCCAGGAGGTCGAGGTTGTAGGGCCCTGTGATCATGCCAGGGCACTCCAGCCTGGGTGGGGCTACAGAGTGAGACCTTGTCTGAAAAAAAAAAAAAAAACTATAGATATAGTGTGGTTTCTAAATATGGTTATGTTTTAGTCATCATGCTAATGTATACAGGAAGAGGAACTGTGAAGGAGTCCTAGGTGATTAAGATTCTAACAAAAAACGTGTCAAGTGATAATATAAGTATGCTATGTTTTTTGTCTTTTAAAATATGTAATAAGTATTTAACGTAGAAAATCCTACTTGGAATATATATGGAGAACGGGTTGTTGTGATGATTTATATATTTTAAAATCATTTATATTCCAAATATAGATTTTTTAATCTAAAAAAAGTTAAAATTCAGTAAAAAAAAATACTCAATATGGCTTTCATGTTAGCTATGATTCAGAATACATTTTATTATTAACCTGTAGTTATTTTAAAGTACTGCATGAAGATACAAAAAAAAAATCTCTTCTTTAAATTTGGCATTAGCCTTTCCCAGAAAAGGATAGCAAGTGAAAACCTCATAAATTTGCTAGTAATTTGCTTTCATGTAACTTGAAAATCAAGAATGGAAATTGGAGTCCATGGATGAAGACCTTAGGGTGAAATGTCTTATAGATGAAACCACCTCAAAAAATTTTTCTTTTGGTTTTTCACTAAACTCATTTGAATAGACTCTCAGATGGCTCTCGAATTAAATTCCATTCTCTAACAAATGCTTTTAAGAGGCATTTTTAAGTTAGGTTGTAAGCCACGAAGTTTTCTAATTTAATATAACAAATATAACATCTTTTTTGAGGGGAGGGAAGTGTCATTTTTTGATAAATCTGGAAATTAACATACACAGGGATATGCCAAGATGGCTTATAGAAAGTTTCTCAATCATGGTAGTATGATAGGGAATAGTTTCCAAATTAGTAAAGCCTTATAATGAACCAATTTCTCAAATTCTATTCTTAGAATAGAATCTAAAACTTGTTCAGTGTATCAACAATTATAACTAATCTTATTAAAATTGTTACTTTTTATTGTATGCAATGTGAATGTTAAATAATGGAACCCAATTTATACTGCTAATGTTGTCAAAGCTTAATCTATGCTTTGATCCTGTAATTTTTTTTTCTGTATTAAAATTTCAGAGTGTCCTGATGGTCTTCTGTGTACCTCAACCATTCCTTTTCATTACAAGAGATACACTCACTTCCTGCTAGCTCAAAGCAGGGCTGGTGATCATCCTTTTAGCAGCCCATCACCTGCGTCAGGTGGCAGTTTCAGTGAGACTAAGTCAGGCGTCCTTTGTAGCCTTGAGGAAAGATGGTCTTCGTATCAGAACCAAACTGATAACTTGGTTTCAAATGATCCTTTATTGATGACACAGTATTTTAAAAAGTCTCCATCTCCAACTGAAGCCAGTGAAAAGATTTCTACTAATATCCAAACATCCCAGCAAGCTCTACAATTTACAGAACTTGTTCAGAATGACAAACTGATAGGAGTTGCTTTGCGTCTTGCAAACAACTCAGGACACGTAAATTTGCCATTGCCAGAAAATGACTTCAGCGACTGTGAAATCTCCTATTCTCCACTTCAAAGTGATGAAGACACTCATGATATCAATGAAAAACTGGATGATTCACAAGAACAACTATTTTTTACCGAAAGCTCAAAAGATGGCACCCTCGAAGAAGATGATGACAGCTGTGGTTTTTTTAAAAAACGACATGGTCTCTTACTGAAGGACCAGGATGAGAGCTGCCCTGAAGTGAACAGCTTCTTAACTCAGGATAAGTATGATGAAGGATTGTATAGATTCAATAGTCTAAATGATTTGTCTCAACCTATTTCCCAAAATAATGAGAGTACTTTGCCTTATGATCTGACATGTACTGGTGGTGATTTTGTGTTGTTTCCACCTGCATTGGCAGGGAAGCTTGCTACTTCTGTTCATCAGGCAACTAAAGCAAAACTTGATGAGCCAGAATTTCACTCAGCTCAATCAAATAGACAGAAACAGGTGATTGAAGAATCATCTGTTTACAATCAAGTTTCTCTTCCGTCAGTTAAGAATTTAATGTTGAAACCTTTTGAAAGTCAGGGAGAAGGGTATCTTTCTTCCCAACCAACCCAAAATACAATTAGAAAATTATCAAGTGAGAACTTGAATGCTAAGAATAATACTAACTCTTCACGTTTCTGCAGAAAGGCATTAGAGGGTGTGCCAGTTGGTAAAGCTACAATTTTAAATACAGAAAACTTGTCTAGTACACCTGCTCTGAAGTATTCGAAAATATTGCCTTCTGGTCTTAAGTGTAATGCAAGACATCCTTCTACCAAGGTAATGAAGCAAATGGATATAGGTGTGTATTTTGGACTACCTCCCAAAAGAAAAGAAGAGAAATTGCTAGGGGAAAGTGCATTAGAAGGGATAAACTTAAATCCAGTTCCAAGTTCTAATAAAAAGAGGTCCTTGCAGTGCAAGAGGAAAGCAGAAAAATCTTTAAGTGATTTAGAATTTGATGCAAGTAATTTAAATGAGAGTCAGCTTTCTGTGGATCTTTTTAGTGAGAGGTCACAGCGTCAAAAAAAGAGACGTAGAAAGTCAAATTCACTGCAGGATGGAGCGTATCAGAAGAGATCAGATCACCTTATTAATACAGAATCTGAAGCAGTCAATTTAAGTAAAGTCAAAGTCTTCACAAAATCAGCTCATGGTGAGCTGCAAAGGGGCAACAAGAAAATCCCAGAGTCATCTAATGTAGGAGGATCAAGAAAAAAGACATGTCCATTCTATAAGAAAATAACTGGTAAGTTGAAATATCAATACTCGATATACCAACAAAGACAACGTTTTTGAACTTTGTGTTTATTGCCGGTTGTGTGTGTGTGTGTGTATGAGACAATTTTTTGTATGTGTTTGCTTTGCTTTTGTGATACTTCATGAGCCTCTAACATAGATTTGGTTTTTGCTTATTTGATTTTTTTTTGCTCCATTCAATTCATCAAGTTCTATTAAACGTGTCCTCTATGTAAGTGACTGTACTAGTTAGGTAGATATTACGGGTTATAGAAAGATTAGTAAGAGAGGAGTAGGGATTCAGCTTAATACAAAAGGAGGAAAGGCATCTCTGTAAATAACTTTAATAAAAGGCAGCCTCTAAGTGCTTGTGAGAAATACAAAGTACTAAATAGTTTCAAAGATGGGAAATGTCACAGGTTTTACACATCATAGTAAATGCCAAAAATTTTAAAACCATATTAGAACTTAGTTTCTCTGCCCTTTCATATACTTGGTTGCTGCCAAAATATACTTGGTTGCTGAAAGATTTTTAAAGTGCTTTATTGATGTTCTAGATCTATAATTTGTTCAATATATTTATGTAAAGAATAGCATTTATATACTTCATAACATCAGTGGTGTTTTTAATAATTATTTTGATTAATTTTCTGTACTTCATTTATTTATTTATTTATTTATTTAGAGACAGAGTTTCGCTCTGTCGCCCAGGCTGGAGTGCAGTGGTGCGATCTCAGCTCACTGCAAGCTCCGCCTCCCGAGTTCATGCCATTCTCCTGCCTCAGCCTCCCAAGTAGCTGGGACTACAGGCACCTGCCACCACGCCCGGCTAATTTTTTGTGTGTGTTTTTGGTAGAGACAGGGTTTCACTGTGCTAGCCAGATGGTCTCGATCTCCTGACTTCGTGATCTGCCCACCTTGGCCTCCCAAAGTGCTGGGATTACAGGCGTGAGCCACTGAGCCTGGCCAGTTTTCAATACTTTAAATGATCCTAAAACCGTGTGTTGATAAGCCTCAATAGAATTGAGAAGTTATGCTTATTTATTTGCACATCACCAGTCAGTACACTTAATTATTTCTTGCATGAGCACACTTTAGAACAGTATTTCTCAACCTCTTCTTCATCAGTGCTCCTGTAAGGAGCCTTTTTAGGCTTTTTTTTTCTTGTTTCCCACCCCTGTCCTCCAGTTCGACTGTGCAGCGAAATTCAAAGATTATAGATATATTGTTTGTCTCATATGTGAGATTATGTTTTCCCTCAACCATTTTGGCTTCCTTAGATCAATACTGCCCCCATTGAGAATTCATGTTTTAGGAGAAAGTTAATATTCTCCTTTTGCTGTTTTACAGAAGTAAAGTGCTAAGTATAATGAAAGTATTAGTTAAAACAAATAAGTAATTGGTTTGTAACCTAGAATTAAAAAAATTTTTTTTGGTGCAGTTATTCATAAATAAAAGTCTCTATACGAGATACTTGGTAGAAACTTTTAAGACATTCTCATCTTTAGTGTTACCTTTTGCTAAATTTATGTGGTATAAGTTTTTAAATATAGTTAAATTGGAAATAAGAGGTAAAGAGGATAGACGGTTCATTCAGTATTTATAATCAAATTGGGTATCTTTGTTAGCTCTTGCTCAACCTACTGTGTCGATATTTTTATTGCAGGAACCAGCTTTACAGTTGATGCCTTTCAGTATGGTGTGGTTGAAGGTTGCACAGCCTATTTTCTCACACATTTTCATTCTGATCATTATGCTGGATTGTCTAAACACTTCACATTTCCAGTTTATTGTAGTGAGGTAAGTTTTAGTATTCTAACTTTTGACTTTGTAGAATGCTGTGAATTTCTAAGCAATTTGGTTAAAAAATAATAATTAAAACAGTAAGATCTTTCATTCTACTAGAAAAAAGTATGAGAAAACATATTCCACATAAAAGTTCTAAACTTACACGAGTTAATGTCAAGTTTCAGTTTTTAGAAAACATGTTTTATTACATGGAAACAAAAGATAAACTAGTTCACGATGTACTAAAAACAAGAAGTTTCATTTAGTAAACATTCACTGAAAGCCTAAATGGATTCTCAAGGCAAAATACAGTCAGCCTGCTGTATCTGTGAGTGCCCTATCCACGGATTCAACCAACTGCAACTGAAAAGATTCAAAAATAAAAAATAATACAACAATGAAAAATAATGCAAATTTAAAAATATAGTATAACAACTATTTACATAGAATTTACATTTTATTAGGTGTTATAATTAATCTAAAAATGATTTAAAGGGGGTATGCATAGGTTATATGCAAATACTGTGCCATTTTATATAAGGGACTTGAGCATCCTGAGATTTTGGTGTTCTCAGGGGGTCCTGGAACCAGTTCCCTGCAGATACTGAGGGACATGACTCTATCGAGCTTCAAGGTGCTTATAACCTCCAGAGGAAACATTCATAAATAATGCCACATTGGGATTGTACTATAATAGAAAAATGAATGGAGTACCTAGGAGTAGGGAGAAGAGAGTGCTTTACCCTGTCCTGGGCTAAGGTTAGACACAGTTTTGTGGTAAAAGATACCTTGAACTAATTATTAAAAGGTGAACATTTTAATGCTCATTACTAAGGGCTTGAACTAGAATTTGATTTAATCCTCACAGCATTCTTGAAGCATGCTTCAAGAATTCTTTTTATTAATGAAGCACCTGAGGTTTGGAGAAGTTAAGTGACGTGCCCCAGGTCACAGAGCTAGCAATGGCAGAGTCTGAACTTGTATGCAAATTTGTCTGATTCCAGGACCAGGCAGAGGAAAGAGCATTCTAGGTAGAGAGTAAAGTTTATGTAAAGGCACAGGCACCTGAGAAATATGATCCACCCACTTCGGCCTCCCAAAGTGCTGTGATTACAGGCGTGAGCCACCAGGCACTTCAGATAATTCAAAATGGCTAGAACTTAAGGTAGGGAATAACAGGAGACAAACCCACAGGAATGGGCTGGAACCAGATCACTCAGGCTTTTGTATGTCATGGTGGAAAGGATGGACTCTTCACAGATGAGGCGAAATCTGTGACGATGTTCAGGCAGAGTAGTGGCACAGCCATTATAGGAAATTCTTCCTGGCATTGTGGAGTGCTTACTTAAATATAAGCAGGAAAAGGGACGTTATTAAGATGTTATGGTTCTACGCTAGATCTGAAATAAAATATTTAGTGTTTTACTGCATCAGCAATAAGTACGTCCTGTTTTGCAGATAACTGGCAATTTGTTGAAGAACAAGCTTCATGTGCAAGAACAATATATTCACCCATTGCCACTGGACACTGAATGTATCGTGAATGGTGTCAAAGTTGTTTTGCTTGATGCCAATCAGTAAGTGTTAAAGTCATCTTAATAGCACATTTTTTAAATGTTTAAAAGGACAACACATTGGCATGATTATTTAATAACTTTTTTCATTATAATTAATATGCTTGATATTTCTTAAAACTTGAGTAAGATGTTTCTCCTTTTGAAAAATAATGTGCCCAATTATAGAATCAGAGATTAAAAGTAAAGGGATCTTCTAAATGTTATCTAACCCATTTTTTATCCAGTTTAAATTACTACACTTGACATCTGAGATTCCATCTTATTTTTTAAAATACTTTAACATATTGTTTCTGCTGTTCTTTGCAAGATAACATTTTGCCATTTTCTTTAGTATCATTTATCATTTATATAAATTAACAGCTTGTATTCCATTCAGATACTAGAGGGTCGGTTTTATCTCCCCCTACCCTTCTTTAAACTAAGAAATCATTCAGCCTTTAGATCTTAAAGATTTGGAAGATTTTTTTTTCTTGGAAATGGCCTCCATTTTTCCCTCTTTTTTTCTTTTAATATAAAGTACTATCAGCATTCATGTTGTCAAAACACAACTATCAACTCTGCTTCTTTCTACTTTCCATAGAATGTTAGCCCTCTGTACCATAGAGGTCATAGATGAAGAGAAAGAAGACTAAATCTAGGTTTCCTAAAATCCAGGCCAAGCTATTACATTAGGTTGCCTTTAAGTTTTTGTCTGCTAACTTTGCTGCTGTTTTTTTTTAATTGCCAGTTTGAGTTCTGATTTTTTATTTTTTATTTTATTTATTTTATTTTCTTTTGAGACAGAGTTTCCCTTTTTTTGCCAAGGTTGGAGTGCAATGGCATAGCCTCAGCTCACTGCAACCTCTGCCTCCCGGGTTCAAGTGATTCTCCTGCCTCAGCCTCCCAAGTAGCTGGGATTACAGGCACGCACCACCATGCCTGGCTAATTTTTGTATTTTTAGCAGAAACGGGATTTTGCTATGTTGGCCAGGCTGGTTTCGAACTGCTGACCTCAGGTGATCCACCCGCTTCAGCCTCCCAAAGTACTGGGATTACAGGTGTGAGCCACCATGCCTGGCCGAGTTCTGATTTTTAAAGTCAACTTTATAGGGTTTTCACCATAGATCACAAAGTTAGCATCAAGCTAGTATCACATAGTTCAAGTCTCAGGCATACAAAACAGTCTTACAAGGCATAATATTCCTAGGGTTCAGAGTTCATTTCCCAGGAGCCAGCCAAGGGCCAGTCCTGAAAACATGCTTTTCTTGGGAATGTCTGGGTCTGCCTTTCCTGCACACCAGTTCTTTTTATGATGTAAATTTCCTTGAGTTGAAGTGCCACATTTCCTGTAGTGCAATGCTATGTCATTGTGGTCACTAATAAAGTGTGCTAACTTGTTGATATTGAAATAGATACTGTTCCTTTAGGTGCTTGCCTGTGTTAAGAACATTCCTTTGAAATTTGTGTTCAGCTGTCCAGGTGCTGTCATGATCCTCTTTTATCTTCCTAATGGTACTGTCATATTACACACGGGAGACTTCAGAGCAGATCCCAGCATGGAACGTTCTCTTCTTGCGGACCAGAAAGTCCATGTGCTGTACTTAGATACCACGTAAGAGAGGCTTTTTGTGTGTGCTTCTTTTTCCCACTGACAGTCTTTGCTCTCTGTATTATGGTTATCAAAACGACAGCTTATTGCCAATTATTATTTTAAGGCTCTTTATCAGAAGGATGCTGTTTGAAAAATATATATATACTTGCTTAAGGGCAAATTTGAGATTGCATGTGTTAACTGACTACAGCTCATTTTTTTTTGTGATTTATTTTTGAAAATATGTTATATAAGAATCCTGTTACTGAAACAAGGAAGAAAAACTTAGGAGCAAACTTTAGGAAGACACCCTTTTAAGTTGTCCTTTCAGAGTAACTGTGTAGCTATTAATTGTGAAGAGAAGACGGGGTCAAAATGTGATTCTGTTTTTGAGTATCCAAAGTTGCTGTTGTTCTTTTCTTAAAAAGATAATTTATAAGTGACAGTTTTGAATTCCTGAGTACTATAAATATAATGGCATAAGCCATTACATGTTAACTGTGTATGTATTTCTCCCTAGCTTTATTAAGTAAATAAAAATTGTGTATATTTCTGGTATATGATGTGATTTTATATATTAAAATATTTCATCAACTTGTTAGAAATTATCTTAACCATTTCAACCTGTTTCAAGGAGAA
Source organism: Symphalangus syndactylus (assembly GCF_028878055.3). NCBI lineage: Eukaryota > Metazoa > Chordata > Mammalia > Primates > Hylobatidae > Symphalangus > Symphalangus syndactylus. Next base: position 24,635,161 of record NC_072424.2, read on the forward strand.
GTACGTTTGGATGTGATATTTTAGTAAAAGATGGTCTTTCCGCATCCAGTTTTCTCACACTGTAACTGATTTTTCCATTCTTCTATATGAGTTTTAAGTACTGGATAAATTAAAAAAGTAAGTTTTAAAAAAAAAAAAACTTTTTTTGTTACCTAGTTCTATTCTGATATGATTCTGAATTTCCTCATGGGTTTTTAATGAGAAAGGTTTTTCTTCTTCTTCTCTAGTGGTTGACTAGCAAAAACAATTCCAAAAATTGGGAAAAATGTTTGTTTTTTGTAGCTTATTACATTTTTAGTGAAAAAGTGCTCACTTTTCATCCCAAATATAGATAGATAATAGCTTAGAGTTTATTTTTCACTGGGTTATATTGTATGGAGATAGACCCAGTATAGATAGATAATAGCTTAGAGTTTATTTTTCGCTGGGTTATATTGTATGGAGATAGACCCAGCTGGATCTGTTGTATTTGTGTGTGTGTGTGTGTGTGTGTGTGTGTGTGTACACATATACATATATACACACAGTATATATATTTTGTGTCTGTAAGAAACGATATTAATATCAACCATGTCAATATTAACTGATTTAAAACTGTTGCACTAAATTCATGTTTAGTTTCATTACTTTAATCATTTTTTATTAAGTCAGTCTTTAGTCCAAATATAATCCTTATCAATATGATTTGTTGATAGTGTTTGGAGTTAAATAAAAGATACTGAGGTTTATAATTTATAACTAAAATAGCTGGCTTGCTAGAAATATTTTTGGAGAAAAAAAGTCTTCAAAAAGACAATTTTTTAGAGTGATAAAAGAAATATAATGAAAAAGATATATTGAAAACTTACAATTTGATCATAAGTTAGTAGTAACTGGTAAATAATTCCAACCACAGGCAGTGAGATAATTTGTGGTGTTAATATATTATACTGCTGTTATATGTAAGTTGCTAATGCTTGTTTTCTAAAATAACATCCAGCTTAAGGTGATGGTTTTTTTATTGTTCTTTTAGTAAGTACCATGTTTCCATATCACAGATATTGTAGCCCAGAATACACCTTTCCATCACAGCAAGAGGTTATCCGGTTTGCCATCAACACTGCCTTTGAGGCTGTAACTCTAAACCCACATGCTCTTGTTGTCTGTGGCACTTACTCTATTGGAAAAGAGAAAGTCTTCCTAGGTGAGTGGTAGGTGTATCTAATTTACATTAATATATTATAAAGATCAGATTCTTTTTGCCTAAAGCCCTTTCAGTTTCTACTTTGCATTTGATAATTATTTCCTGTAATGATTCAATATTACCTTTGAAGTTGAAGGAAAATTTGATAGTTTGAAACATTTAATCTTTGAAAGGTTTGACTTTAGGGAAACATTTGATAAGTGTGTTTAATTTAGGCTTTCTAGATATAAGAAATTTATAGAGCAGCTGCCCATGCTACATTATTATTTAGTAAACTTTGAAAGATGATTAATGCATAGTTGTATTGCTGCATTCTTTGAGGATAATAATTATATTAGCAATCAGTTTTACTTTTTGTTCCTAAATGATTTCTGGATGTATAACTTAGTTTGTCCAGGTAGTATTGTACTAATTTGCCAAATACTTTCCATTTCTTCTTACGTATGGCCACATTATATCAAACATTAAAGATGGTAAAGCTGGGGCTTTTAACTTCTTCAAATTTAGTTCCTTCCCTTCCTCTACCCACTTTCTATACACTTTTGCAGTTTTTAAATAGTAAATAATAAGCCTTTAAAAATAAATTATTTGGTTTTCTCACAATTTATTCCACACAGTAAACTAACAAAATGATTCAGCCTTTTTGAGATATCATGGTAAAAATGTGAATGTTTTGAATTTCCTTTTATTTGGTAAATTCTTACCTTAAAATTTGCTTAAGCTGTAACTTTTTTTCACGAGCTGTAAGTTTACTATCTTTAATCTTTTCTTTTGCCCATAGCCATTGCTGATGTTTTAGGTTCAAAAGTGGGCATGTCCCAGGAAAAATATAAAACTCTACAGTGCCTCAATATACCAGAAATTAATTCACTCATCACTACCGACATGTGCAGTTCATTGGTTCACCTTCTCCCAATGATGCAAATTAATTTTAAGGTAAGCATTCAAGAGATATGTCTTTTAGGGTGAACAAAAAAGGTAATCTGATTATTTTAAACTACATTTAACTTAGAGGAATTCAATTATAATAGAGTCACCCATAATAAAATTTGCCCTAGACAATTTTTTAAGAGGAATTTTAAATTTTCATAGTTTTTCTAGATGTGCAACTCTGTAGAGTAATTCATATGCCCACCAGAAGTTTAGGAACTAGAGAACTAATATGTAGGAAGGAACAAAAATGGAAAGGTATGCAGCCATCTGGACATTCAGACCTTCAATTTTTAAGATCATTTTCCAGTTCTTTCTGGGTGAGTGGGGAAATGAGTGAAGAATCTAAGAAGTTCTTACTTTACTTCGGGTCTGTTCTATTCTGTATTAATACTAAGCCTTTCTAGATTGATAAATATTGAAAATTTACTTGTCGCGACAATTAAATGAAATAGTGGAAGTGTATCCTAAGAGGAAGTTTGAGCATTAGTTCCAAGGTGTAAGTTAAGACATATGATATGACCTTGCTGGGATTTGGGGGCTTATTTGTCAGATTTCTTCATATACTAACTAAGGTTTATTCCATATACTAACATTTTGACACCTGGCAATCGAATACCTCAAACCTGTATATTAAAATAAATTCAGAACATAATGCATGAAACAATGTATTTTCGCATTTGCTATTGTGTTTATGAAATAAAAAGAATGAATGAGAGGTGTGGCAATGGAGACAGGAAGACTAGAGCATGGTGTGAAGAGGGGCTGGATACTTTGATGGCCTGAGGTAGGAGGGTTGCTTGTTTGTTGGCCATCAGAGATGAGGATTTTTATGTTGTGAGGGACAGGAAGAATCTAAGATAAGACAATAATTGATGAAGTAAGATCTCTGAGCAAGATCTGAAAAATAGGTAATGAAGTGCATCCACTTTGAACAGGAAGAGGGCCACCTCTTCCTGACAGTTCCGTCACAACCTACCACTCTACAGACTGTGTGTTCTGATGCATATGGCCTTCTTGTAGACAGCATATATTTACAAATCCCAACTTAAACAAGATTTAGATTTTCACTACTACAAACTCAAATGTATTTTTTTTTTCTTTTTTTGAGACAGAGTCTCGCCCTGTTGCTCAGGCTGGAGTGCAGTGGTGCAACCTTGGCTCACTGCAACCTCTGCCTCCCAGGTTCAAGCGATTCTCATGCCTCAGCCTCCTGAGTGGCCAGAATTACAGACATGTGCCACCATGCCCAGTTAATTTTTGTATTTTTAAGTAGAGATGGGGTTTCACCATGTTGGCCAGGCTGATCTCAAACTCCTGAGATCAAGTGGTCCGCCCGCCTCAGCCTCCCAAAGTGCTGATATTACAGGTGTGAGCCACCACGCCTGGCCTAAGCATAACTTTTTAATACAGGAATTCAAGTTGGTTTTAATAACTCAGAAATGTTGATTCTGAATGATTTTTTGAGGCTAGTGTCCTTGGAGGAGTGATCTGGAGTCATAAATCTATATTTTTGATAGTCGTCAAGTCTGTATGTTTCCACATCTAGGATTTTATAATAAAACACAAGTTCTTTGTGAAAAGGTCAGTCTGTAAGGCTCCTAGGTGCTGATGGTGTAATAGATGAGGAGAGATAGAAAAAGCTGAGAAAGGGCAGGTGGTTTCCATTAGAAGGTGGGGTTTACTGACCTCCTGCCCACTAGGCTGTAAGCTCACAGAAAGTGAAGTCTGTATCCTCTTGTCCTCCACACTGACCCTAGCAACTATGTAATACCATAATGGATATTTACTGGTATTGCCTTCAATAGTCCCTCCTCTTCCTCCATTAAAGTGACTGGGTATTGATCACATTTTCTGAAGACTTCTTTTTTTTTTTCTTTTAATATTTATTAAACATTCTAGCAATGATAATAGAAATATATATTTAAAATGTTTTTGAATAGGTGATACATTCACAACGGTAAAAACAAAACTATAAAATGGCATGTTGTGAAAAGTTGTTTTTCCTGCCCTGTCCCTCATTTACCCACATATTTTCGGAAGATTTCTTTTTTTTTTTTTGAGACAGGGTCTCACTCTGTCGCCCAGTCTGGAGTGCAGTGGCTTGGTCTCGGCTCACTGCAACCTCCACCTCCCGGGTTCATGCCATTCTCCTGCCTCAGCCTCCTGAGTATCGGGAATACAGGCACCTGCCACCACGCCCGGCTAATTTTTTGTATTTTTAGCAGAGACGGGGTTTCACCATGTTAGCCAGGATGGTCTCGATCTCCTGACCTCGTGATCCGCCCGCCTCGGCCTCCGAAAGTGCTGGGATTACATGCGTGAGACACCACGCCTGGCCTCGGAAGATTTCTTACCTCCAAAACACAGATGAAGCAGAAGCTGAAGTTTGTAATTAGAGCCAATTTTTTTTTTTTTTTTTTACCAGCCAAAAGTTGTGTTTCATGAGAGATAATTACTTTTTGTGAAAAGGTAATCCTAATACAGTTTTCAAGGTGCCCAGGGCATGCCTGAAAGCCTTTGAAAGGCTATAAATACAATTCATGCTCTCTAGTTCAACACCCCAAGTTCACGTATGTGCTACATAGTTGACTACCACCTGATTTGAATCTGATTGATTGATTGTGGTAAAATGTTATAACAATGATGTTATAGATGATTATTTGCATGCTGAAAAAATAATTCTAGTAACATTGCTAAAAGTATTTTTCTCCCAAACTGGTTACCAATAAACGGAGAGAGACAAGTCATAAATCAGGGATTTCATATTGACTAAACTATTCTTAATAAATTTCCTCATGAGAATAGTTCTCAGATTGTGGTTAATGGACTACTCGTAGCTGCTGGTAGTCTTTTTTTCTGTAGATTTGGCTTATATGATAGTATCTGAAGTTTTTGTTTATGGTACAGGTTAATGATGTTTTTGTGGTAACTCTAATTTGTCCCACAAAAAGCAAATATTAGTTATCATTTAATTCTTCTGGATGGTTTTGCAGAGACAAATAGGAATGGTCAGGTTTGAAGATGTGTATTGAAAGTTGGACTCAGTATATGTATTATATGTATAATTACTCTAAACCTCAGTTTCTTATTATTTTCTTTCTTTGTGAGGACAAGGGCAGAAGGAATAGTGATTAAATAATATTACATTAGCTAGGTCCTAGACTAAGCAAGGCAAAAACTTGCAAATTTGCAGAACCAAGAATATTGAAATGGAAATTTAGTTATGTATCAATAACTAACTTTTTTCGGTGTGCATAGTAATTGGTAAGAAATATGGCTGTCTTATGGTAGGTATTTTTATATTCACTTCTAATTAATAAAAGGCTCTTATTTGATACAAAAGAGAAATCAAAGGATTGTTACCAATTCATCAATAAAATTAATTTTATTATTCATTCTAAGTCTTTGAAATTATGGGTTTTAGTCTTCAGACCAAAAGTATTAGATTTTTTTGTATCCCTCGTGCCATTATTATTTATAACTGGATTTCTCTTATCTTTCGAAGACTGAACTTCGGTCATTGATTTTCTAAGAGTTTTATCAAATGTCATCATTTATGATTAGTTTGAGGAAGTTTTATTCTACTCAGGACTTATAAGGGGAGCATATTCCAACAATAGTGGTATGAAAAGTTTTAAAATAAATCTAGTTCATGTTTAAAGGGTAAAAGGCATAAACACCTGAAAAGAATGCTATTAAGCAGCTATAAAATGTATCTCTGTGTTGAGTATAATGCCATTCACATAAAATTATTTCTATCCACCTAGCTACCCCCTTTTGGTGTATATGCATGGAGATATGTTTGCATTGGTGTTTACCATTGTTAATATTATTATCTCTGTGGAGTAAGATTTGGAGAGTAGTTTTGTTTTTGTTTTTGGTAGCTATCAGAATTGTAATTTGTTTATACCTAATTGCTTCTGTTTAAAGTTGTCTCGCTGTACTTTTTTTTTTCCAGACTGTACTTGTTTAACTTCAGATAAGTAAAGGAGAAAATATTTTATATATTTTTTTTAGTGATTATTTTTAGAAGCATAGCACTAGGTTGTTGAAGCTAATGCTTAAAAAGTGAAAACTCCCCATGCCTGTGCCAATATAACATCTTTAATCAGTCTGTTTTATTCTACATAACTCGTCTCCATTGACCTCAATATACTATTTTTATTTAACAGGGCTTACAGAGTCATTTGAAGAAGTGTGGTGGGAAATACAATCAGATTTTGGCGTTTCGACCTACAGGATGGACACACTCTAACAAGTTCACTAGAATAGCAGATGTTATACCCCAGACCAAAGGAAACATTTCAATATATGGTATAGTTATTAAATTTTCTCACTTTTAATGTTTATAATTACTTTACATTTTAAAAAATGTTGTAAAGTTCAAATCCAACAAAAACAGGCACCAAAGAATTTAATAATTCAAGAGCTTTCAAATCTCTCTACAACTCTAATCCTGTATCTAGTCCATTGTAAACTGATATAAAGGAGCTTGACTAGTAGATAGACATTAACGAATACAGATCATTTCACTTTGTGATCAGTGATATTGAGAGGAAATTGCAGAATTACTTGAAAAGACTACTGTGGGTGTATACTGGAAGTATAGATGACAATGTGAGATTGGGAGCAGGAAGATGATGGGTTAGATGTGGTGACAGCAGGAGATACAGACTTGCCTGTTTTCATCCTTGAAGGAGGTTTACCACTGCCTTCAGAGTTGGCTTGTTGCAGTGACAGCTGATGGAAACATGTTTGGTGTGTCACCAGACCAGTGATTTACCCTCAGCCTCTAAAGACCCTAGTATACTGAAAATAGGACCCTTTTCACCTTTCTCTATAGTACTCGATCTTCAATAAAGAAGATAAAGGGTGTTTTTTTTTTTTTTTTCCTAATTTTTTATGTGTGCAAAGCTTGGGGACAAATCTGCTTACCTGCTCTGGAAGTGAGAGTCTCCTGCTTGTTATTCTTCACATTTGACTCATATTTCTTCCATATTTTCCAGAAACCTGTAGCTAAGTAAAGTGTCTAAAGGAAGAATTGTTTAATAAGAAAAACCTAATTAAATAGGACTCTCTGGAAATGCATATTATTAAGTATACACACAATAAGGTAATAGATTTTTGAACATTCCAAGTTTCATATCTGTATTAGTCCATTCTCCCACTGCTTTAAAGAACTATCTGAAACTGGGTAATTTATGAAGAATAGAGGTTTAATAGACTCACAGTTCCACAGGCTTAACAAGAAGCATGACTGGGAGGGCTCAGAAAACTTACAATCATGACAGAAGGCAAAGGGGAAGCAAGCACATCTTATCCTAGCGAAGCGGGAGAGTGAGAGAGAGCACAAAGGGGGAAGTGCCACACACTTTCAAACCATCAGATCTCCTGAGAACTCACTCACTATCTTATTATTTTTTTTTAATTTTTTGAGGCAAGAGTCTCGCTCTGTCCCCAGGCTGGAGTGCAGTGGCATGATCTCGGCTCACTGCAACCTCCATCTACCGGGTTCAAGCAATCCTTCTGTCTCAGCCTCTTGAGTAGCTGAGATTATAGGCGTGTGCCACCACACCTGGCTAATTTTTGTATTTTTAGTGGAGACGGGGTTTCACCATGTTGGCCAGGCTGGCCTCGAACTCCTGACCTCAGGTAATCTGCCTGCCTTGGCCTCCCAGAGTGCCGGGATTACAGGTGTGAGCCACCATGCCTGACCAAGAACTCACAATCAGAAGAACAACAAGGGGCAGATCCGCCCCCATGATCCAATCGCCTCCCACCAGGCCTCTCCCCCAACACATAGGGATTACAATTTGAGATGAGATTTGGGTAGAGACACAGAGCCAAACCATATCAGTATCATTTTAATGTCTTAATCTTTATCATTCATAAAAGATATCAACAAGTTTTCTCATCAGAACTAAAGCACTGAGGAGTTTTTGACAAAAATACTGTGGATTACTTTTCTTTTTTGTTTTATTCTATTTTATTTTAGGATTCTGAATGTTTAAATTAGTTTGATTTTAGTGTACAACTTGGTTTCTTTGGTGTTATAGGAATTCCTTACAGTGAACACAGCAGCTACCTAGAAATGAAACACTTTGTCCAGTGGCTGAAGCCCCAGAAAATCATACCTACCGTAAATGTTGGCACCTGGAAATCTAGGAGCACAATGGAGAAATATTTTAGAGAGTGGAAATTGGAAGCCGGATATTGATGATACCTCCGAGGATTCAGTAGTAGTTAAGTTCGTTGGATGTAGCTTGTTAGTAGTTAAATCTATAGAAATATGAAATACACTTTGTGTGGAAAAACCTCATGGAGATTGTTCAGATAGTTTATTTTCTCATTTATGTTTGAACAGCATGTTCATGGTGCTGAATGCCTCTCAGCATCATCAAGGATAATTGAAACTGGGTCTCCCTGGGACTCTTAATTTCTTGTCCCCTGCCCTCCATGGGCAGTTATATTCTGCATCAAGCCTTAGAAGAGGAAGCAAAGGCAGATTCAGGGACCAAAAGGATTAATGATAATTAATAAAGTAGATTGAAGCATTATATATATAAGTAATTATGTGTGTTTAAAATTATTAGATAAAACTTTTATATGACATATATACTTAAATAAAATTAATATAAAATTTGCTCTGGTGTCTTTTTTGTTTGTTTTTAATAGATTTTATTTTATTTATTTATTTATTTATTTATTTATTTATTTATTTATTTTTGAGATGGAGTCTCACACTGTCGCCTGGGCTGTAGTGCAATGGCTCACTGCAACCTCCACCTTCCGGGTTCAAGTGATTCTCCTGCCTCAGCCTCCTGAGTAGCTGGGATTACAGGTGCCTGCCACCATGCCCAGCTAATTTTTTGTGTTTTTAGTAGAGACGGGGTTTCACTATGTTGGCCAGGCTGGTATCGAACTCCTGACTTCATGATCTGCCTGCCTTGGCCTCCCAAAGTGCTGGGATTACAGGTGTGAGCCACCACACCCGGCCCAAGACTTTATTTTTCAGAGCAGTTTTAGGTTCACAGCAAAGTTGAGTAGAAGGTACAGAGATTTCCCATATACTTCCTGCCTCCCCCATATGCTTAGCTCCCCTGTGATCAACATTGCTCACCTGAATGGTACATTTGTGACAATAGATGAACCTACGTTGACACATAATCACCCAAAGTCCACAATTTACATTAAGGTCACTCTTGGTGTTGTACATTCCTTGGTCTGTATAATATATAATGACATATCCATCATTGTAATATCCTACAAAATTTTTGCTGTCCCAAAAATCCTTTGTTCTCTGCTTATTCATTCTTCCATCCCCCAAACCCCTGGCAAACAGTGATCTTTTTGTTGTCTCCATATTTGCTTTTTCCAAAATGTCATGTAGTTGGAATCATACAATAGGTATCCTTTTCAGATTGTTTTTTTTTCACTTTGTAATATTTAAGGATCTTCTATATCTTTATGTGGCTTGATAGCTCATTTCTTTTTAGCACTGAGTACTATTCCTTTGTATGGATGTATCACAGTTTGTTTATCCATCATCTACTGAAGGACATCTTGATTGCTTCCAAGTTTTGGCAATGAGGAATAAAGCTGCTATAAATATCCCGATCCAGGCTTTTCTGTGGGCTAAGTTTTCAACACCTTTGGGTAAATATACTACTCAGCAATCTCAATCCTTTATAAGAGTATGTTTGGTTTTACAAGAAAGTGCCAAACTGTCTTCTAAAGTGGCTATATAATTTTATATTCCCACCAACAACTAATGAGTGTTCCTGTTGCTCCACATCTTCGCTAGCACATGGTATCAGTTTCCTAGATTTTGGTCATCCTCTTAGGTGCATCTCATTTTTGCTTTCATTTGTATTTCCCTAATGACATATGATATGGAACATCTTTTCATCTGCTTATTTGCCGTCTGTATGTCTCAAATGAAGTGTCTGTTCAGATCTTTGGCCTACTTCTTAATTGGGTTGTCCATTTTCTTATTGTTGAGGGTTTTTAAATTTGTATTTTATTTTTTCGTATTTTTTAAAAAATTACAGTACTTTGAGTTGCTGTTTTATTTTATTTTATTTTTAAGAGATGGAGTCTCACCAGCTTGCTCATGCAGAAGTGCAGTGGCTATTCACAGGTACAATTATAGCACAGTACAGCCTCAAACTCCTGGCCTCAAGCTGTCCTCTTGCCTCAGCCTCTGGAGTAGCTAGGACTACTGGAGCATGCCACTGCACCTGGTTATTGTTGAGTTTTAAGAGTTATTTGTATATTTTGGATAACAGTCCTCTATCAAATTATCTTTTGCAAATATTTTCTCCTAGTTTGTGGCTTGTCTATTCATTCTCTTGGCAGTGTACAATGTCTTTTTTTTTTTTTTTTTTTTTGAGACAGAGTTTCCCTCTTTCACCCAGGCTGGAGTGAAGTGGCACAATGTTGGCTTACTGCAACCTCCGCCTCCCGGGTTCAAGCAATTCTTCTGCCTTATCCTCCCGAGTAGCTGGGACTATAGGTGCCCGCCACCACGCCTGGGTAATTTTTGTATTTTTAGTGGAGATGGGGTTTCACCATGTCGGCCAGGCTGGTCTCGAACTCCTGACCTCAGGTGATCCACCCGCCTCAGCCTCCCAAAGTGCTAGGATTACAGGCACGAGCCACCGTGCCCAGCCTACAGTGTACAATGTCTTTTGGAGAGCCGAAGTTTTTAATGAAGTCTGTCTTATCAATTATTCCTTTAATGGATCATGCCTTTGGTGTTGTAGTTAAAAATTCATCTTCATACCCAAGTTTATCTAGATTTTCTTTTATAATGTCTCTTAGGAGTTTTATTGTTTTGTGTTGTACACTTAGATCTGTGATCCATTCTGAGTTATAGTGTAAGGTCTGTTTCTAAATTTATTATTTGGCATGTGGATGTCCGGTTTTTCCAACATCATTTGTTGAAAAGACTCTTTTCTCCATTGCGTTGCTTTCGTTCCTTTGACAACTGACTATATTTATATGGGTCTATTTCTGGACTCTTTAGTCTGTTCCACTGATTTATTTGTTCTTTCACCAATACCACACTCTCTTGATTACTGTACCTTTATTTTAAGTCTTAAGTCAGGTAGTGTCAGTTCTCTTAACTTTTTTCTCCTTCAGTATTATATTCACTTTTCTTGGCCTTTTGCCTCTCCATATAAACTTTAGAATCGTTTGTCAATATCCTCAAAATAACTTGCTGGGAGTTTGATTAAGATTGTACTGAATCTGTAGATCAAGTTGAGAAGAACTGTCATCTTAATATTGAGTCTTCCTACCTATAAACATGGAATGTTCCCATTTATTTAGTTCTTCTTTGATTTATTTCATCAGTTTTATAGTTTTCCTAATATAGATCTTGTGTACATTTTGTTAGATTTATACCTAAGTATTTCATTTCTTTTCTGCTAATGTAAATTGTATCATGTTTTAAATTTCAAATTGCATTTGTTCATTGCTGGTATGTAGGAAGACAACTGGCTTCTGTATATTAGCTTGTATTCTTCAGCCTTTGTATAATCTTGATTACCTATATAGACAGTTACGTCATTTGTGAACAAAGGTGGTTTTATTTCTTCATTCTCAATCTGTATACCTATTACTTCTTTTTCTTGACATTGTATTAGCTAAGACTTCCAGTATAATATTGAAAAAGAGGGGTGAGAGGGGACATCTTTGCCTTATTCATAATATTAGTGGGAAAGTTGCTATTTTCTCACCATTAAATATGATGTTAGCTGTAAGGCATTTTTTTTTAGATATTCTTTATTAAGTTGAGGAAGTTACCCTCTATTCCTAGTTTACTGAAAGTTTTTATCATGAATGGGTGCTGGATTCTGTAAAATGCTTTTTTTTTTTTGCATCTATGATCTTGTGACTTTTCTTCAATCTTTTGTTGTGATACATTATGTTAACTGATTTTCAAACAAGCTTTGCATACCTAGGATAAATCCCACTTGATTATGATTTATAAGTCTTTACACATTGTTGGATTTGCTGTAATGTTTTGTTAAGGATTTTTGTATCTATGTTAATGAGAGATATTTGTTTATAGTCTTCTTATAATCACTTTGTCCAATTTTGGTAATAGGGTAATGCTGGCCTTTTAGAACGGATTAGGGAGTATTCCTCTGCTTCTATCTTCTGAAAGAGATTGTAAAGAATTGGTGTAATTTCTTCCTTAAATGTTTAGTAGAACTCACCAGTGAACTGATCTGAGCCTGGCACTTTATGTTTTGGAAGTTTGTTCATTATTAATTGAATTTCTTTAATTGATATGGGCCAATTCAGATTGTCTATTTCCTCTTGTGTGAGTTTTGACAGGTTGTGTCTTTAAAGAATTGGCTCATTTCCTTGAGGTTATCATTTGTTTTGTTTTTGGATTTTAGGATTTATAGCTGTGCCATTCATGACATTTTATAGAATCTCAGTGAAAATAATTCAACTTGTGGCTTTGAACAAGACAATTCAAAAAGCTTAGATAATCACCCAATAGAGGATGCAGAAACGTTTGCATGTTTATCTGAACTATTCAACTTAAGACATCAGAAAACTAGAAGTTTAAGTTGCAGTGTTTTATATAAAGTGAGATTATATAATTTATTTACCGTTCCTAATCTCTCCAACATAGATTGAATAGTTGATCCAAAGTGAAAATTTGCAGCTAATGCATATTAAAGATCTTTTTATGTGGTCTAAATAAGACAATAGCTAGTACAATGAATGTATGCATGTGTGTATTTGTGTATTCTTGCATTAGCTCTAGCAACGAAATCAAGGAATTTCTTAAAGTTTTCACAGAAATAGTCATGGAACATTTTCAATAAAAAATCAGAAGGATGGCATTCTCCATGAACTTTATTTCATAGGTTTGGATTTTATTTTGTAGAGGCAGGAATTATAGGGGATCACATTTAGAAGAACAGAAGCTTTTGGGGGGCACAGTGGTAGTGTTTATGTTCTCAGTTAACTTCACTTACAAATTTAAAATATTTTAGCTTGTCTTGATGTTTTAAACTTTTTGTAAGCTATTAAGAGTTATAATTAGAAAAACTTTATATTTCGGTAATTATAGATATTCTTAACATGGAGATAGTCAAGTCGTCTGGGGTTATTTTTATTTATTAATTGAATGATTTTTCCCACTAGAATTGTCATTTTTCATTGGTAAAAAGATTTTTTATGATTTTGAACTTTTTTGAAAATCCAAGCATGTTGTTTTAAGAGCAGCCTCAGCCTCAGCCTTTTTATTATTCTATGCAAAAACATCTTTCTACGTGAACATCATCATTTGTGGCAGCTTGGAATAATGTCCCGCTATTGCTGGAAATGTAAAACCTCATTTAAGGGACATACCAAATAGTGTTATAAATAAGTCACAACCACAACTAAACTTTTCTAGCTTCTATTGACAGCATATATGAAATTCTTAGTTCTGATACATTTTGGTAGGTAAAAATTTTCCATTTTTAAGTGAAATGAAAGAAAAAGAAACCTAACACAAACCCAAAATATCTGGCAGCACTTAATGTCCTAAAATATGTGGAGAGAAGGGGAAGTAGAATCAAGCCAACGTGGGGGAAATGTTTTGCTTTATATTTACTTGGAACTTTTCAGAAAGCTTTTTTTTTTTTTTTAGATGGAGTCTTGCTCTGTCGCCCAGGCTGGAGTGCAGTGGCGCGATTTCAGCTCTGCAACCTCCGCCTCCCAGGTTCAAGCAATTCTCCTGCCTCAGCCTCCCAAGTAGCTGGGACTACAGGTGCACAGCTAATTTTTTGTATTTTAGTAGAGACGGAGTTTCACGATGTTGCCCAGGCTGGTTGCAAACTCCTGAGCTCAGGCAATCTGCCGGCGTTGGCTTCCCAAAGTGCTGAGATTACAGGCGTGAGCCACTGCTCCCGGCCTTCAGAAAGCTTCTTTACAAGTTTATCTGACAATGAACATTGTATTACCAGGTGTAGTGACAATTGAAAGGCTGATTTCAAATTCTTTTAACTTTGATCTAATGGGAAAACCTTTCCTACTTAATGTCAAAGCCTTTTACATTTAAATTATCACTTATTCTATATTTAATAATGTATCTAAATATGAAACTTCTCTTTTGGACAACAAATTTAATTTTAATTTCAATTTTAAATTTCATTTAAATGTAAAATTTAAATGAGTTGTATTCCCATGGATCAAAGTGCATCCAGAATTTCCTTATTCAGTCTTGAATAACCATCAACAACTACACTAAGGAATTAAGAAAATAATCTGCAGGTGCTAATCTCCAAAATAATCTGTCTTAAAAGAGTGTCGATATTAGCTTGTAACTCACTGTTTTTTTATTCATTTAGTTCATTTGGTATTGATCTTAGAAAAATGATAGGGTTGGTTGTGTTCCCACCCAAATCTCATCTTGAATTGTAGTTTCCATAATCCCCATGTGTCCTGGGAGGACCAGGTGGAGATAATTGAATCCTGGGGCTGCTTTCCCCATCCTGTTCTCATGATAGTGAGTTAGTTCTCACGAGATCCGATGCCTTTAAATGGGGCTTCCGCCTTCGCTGGGCACTCGTCTTCTTCTCTGCCGCTCTGTAAAGAAGTGTCGTCGGCCATGATTGTAAGTTTCCTGAGGCCTCCCTAGCCAGGCGGAACCGTGAGTCAATTAAACCTCTTTCCTTTATAAATTACCCACTCTTGGGTATTTCTTCATAGCAGCATGAGAATGGACAATTACAGATGCCAGTACAAGTTATTTGAAGTTAACAAAAGCATAAGTTAATGGTTATGAATAGTAGTAGAACAGTTTAGTCATGAGCATTACTTCCAATCTGAACACTCGAAAGCTTTTAACTTGGCAGTCATTTTAATGTGCTAATTCTGTTTCATTTCTCCTTTTCCCTTAGTATCTACTCCTTCCTCCCAGAAGTAGACATATTCCCTTTGCATCATAATGTATTCCCTCCATAATTTCACAGTTCCATTTTCTATAAATCAGAAATAATTTACAAAGCATTTGTTATGGAGTATACCAAGTATATGCAACCAGGTATAACACAAAATTACTAATTTCTTAAACATTCATAGCTGGGCCAGAGCTAAGGTAAGGCAGAGGAGGTGACTAGGGTCATGAATTTAAAGAGGCACTCCTTTTTAAGGTTGACCCTGTATTTACAGGACCCTGAGAGTGAGTGGCCTCATGAAATTTTGCTCTAGAAAACCTCTCTTTACTCACCCTAGTCCCAGCCCTGAGTCGTAGCATCTAGTTATGTTCTTTTGCTGTTTGCATGAATAAAAATGGCTTTCTAAATAAAATATTATTATACCTTTGTTTTTAGTACACATTGAAACATAAACATTTAAATCTGAATTTAAAAGAGTACTTTTTAAAGAACTTCCAAATTCATTAATATCAAGGTAATTAGTACCAGTTTTTCTGAAGCATCAAACACAGATTCCTTTGAGATCCTTCCCCTAGTGTACTGTAAACACTTAAGGTCAGAGCCTGTATCTTGTTGATGATTCAGTACCTTTTTCAGTGTCTGCCCAGAAACAGTTCACTTAAGTGATAAATACTTGAATGAATCTTGAATAAACAGTGACAAAAATCCATGTACATTCTAAGAATTGACTTCCAAAATTATTTTACATGTATTCCTCAGATGAAAATAGTTTTATTCCAGAAGGAACACTGGAAATAAAAATATATTGAAACTAAACTCTCAGCTAATTGTTTTGGTACATTAAAGCCTCTGTTACTTAAGCCCAATTCAGTGTAGGAACAATTTAGAGAATAAACTTTTTTTGGTGATGATCTATCACTTCACTGTCACTAAAATCAGGCATTGAGCATCTGAATCTTTGCCCCAGGAATGTATATTCTATCAAGTAACATTATTTATTGATTAACTGCTGTATGCCCCACACCATTCTTGGTGTTTTGGGAAATTCAAGATAAGAATAATTCAATCTAGCAAGCATTTATTTTACTTTTCTTAAATTGTACTTTAAGTTCGGGGATACATGTGCTGATTGTGCAGGTTTGTTACATAGGTGTACATGTGCCATGGTGGTTTGCTACACCTATCAACGTGTCATCCCTAGCAAGCACTTATTGAGTGGTTTTCTTTTTGTAAAGGGTGAAGGGGATACAAGCACGGTGCTTTGGTAGTTGATTCACACATAAACAGTTGCAAACATCAGAGAATTCATACTAGGAGAGAAGGCATGTCTTTGGCACCATGTAAGTCAAGCTGTGATAAGGAGTATAGACAAAGTGCTATGAAGGGATTTAAAAAGGAGAAATTCTGAAAAGGAAGGGTCTATACAGAAGATGGCTCTTGACATGGACTTAAAAGTGTAGCAGATTTTTCATAGACTGGATAGCACTCCAAGGGACAGCAGAGGCCTGGAGGTGCAACAGCAGAGGGGTGGAAGAGGAGCTTTAAGTAACTGGTGTGTTGGCATCTGATGCTCAGGCCAGAAAGGGTAGATGGGGAAATTGACAAAGAGCTTTGAAATCCATAGGAAGGTGTTTGGGGGTTATTCTGAAGAAAATTGGGAGTTCTTAAAGATTTGGGGGCAATCAATATATTATGTGTTGGAAATGAAGTATAAAAGAAAAACAGATGGTAGAGGGATAAAGATATATAGATATAAACTTGATACACACACATATATATACCTTAATAATATATACAGTATATTATTGTAGCTTGACTGGAGAACTGGCTCACGCCTTAGACCTTGAGAAACACATTTCAGTTGTGGGGTCTCTGTGAAGTGTTGAAGCTTAAGACGAGGTCCTTGCCTTTAAGGAACTTAGAGTTTCCTTAGGAAGCTGGACAAAAGCCAATATATGTAAAATACTTCAGAAATTAATCGGTGTGGTTTCATATCTTGAGAAGTGTGAGATTTAGGGTAGACTGAAATTGTATGATCTAGTTGATGAAATAGAACACACAGGAAACTAATTTAGAAACACAAAAAGTATGTAAAGTCATAAGTGATCAATTGGACTGATTTTTAAACAACTTATTTGATTTAAATCAAACTTGGTTTTACATAAGTGCTACTTCTGTACTTCAGACTGAATTTGGGGGGTTTAAATCCTGGTAGAACTATAGTAGATTATGTAGAGATTCAGACACCGCTTTGTCCCAAATATGATAGGCTTTTTTTTTTTTCCAAAGAAAAAGGAAGTTTAGCAAAGTCAAATTTCATTATCTGTGTAAGCCCTTCTGTTATTTCAACATGGAAAGCAAGTGCTTAAGATCATAAAACGGCATCAAAGCAGGGCTTTAATACACCATTAGATAATGTTACTAAACTGTTTTTTAAGTTTGTTTGAAAGGACTGTTAGAAATTTCCTGCTGAAGCCCTGAGCTCTGATTACATATCACATAGGATAAACAGATAAAATTGTAAAATAAACTAAAAGCAACAGTATCTGGAAGCAGGGAATAAAGCCCAAATATCCTTGTTTGCTAAGTCAGCCAGTTTTTTTTATTAGTGTCTTTTATCTGTGGAGAGTGCTGAACTCTATTTTTTTTTTTTTTTTTTTGAGACGGATTCTTGTTCTGTCTCCCAGGCTGGAGTGCAGTGGCGTGATCTCGGCTAACTGCAACCTCCGTCTCCGGGGTTCAAGCGATTCTCATGCCTCGGCCTCCTGAGTAGCTGGGATTACAGGTGCATGTCACCATGCCCGGCTAACTTTTGTATTTTTAGTAGAAACGGGGTTTCACCATGTTGGCCAGGCTTGGTCTTGAACTCCCGAAGGTGATCCGCCCACCTCGGCCTCCCAAAGTGCTGGGATTACAGGCGTGTGCCCGGCCCCCAAACTCTATTTTTTAGTTTTTTTTACACAGTTTTATTGAGAAATGATTCACATACCATACGATTCACACATTTAATGTGTACGGCTCATTGGTTGTTATTATGTTTACATAGTTGTGCAACCATCACCACAATCAGTTTTAGAACGCTTTTATCACCCAAAAAGAATCCCTAGGCCGGGTGTGGTGGCTCACGCCTGTAATCCCAGCACTTTGGGAGGCTGAGGCGGGTGGATCACGAAGTCAGGAGATTGAGACCATCCTGGCCAACATGGTGAAACCCTGTCTCTACTAAAAATACAAAAATTAGCTGGGTGTGGTGTCGCACCCCTGTAGTCCCAGCTACTCGGGAGGCTGAGGCAGGAGAATCACTTGAACCTGGGAGGTGGAGGTTGCAGTGAGCTGAGATCGCGCCACTGCACTCCAGCCTGGGTGACAGAGCAAGACTCCATCTCAAAAAAAAAAAAAAAAAAAAAAAGAATCCCTGGACCCGTTAGCAATCATGCCCCAGTTCCCTACTACCTGCCTTCTCTGGTCCTAGGCAACAACTAATTTTCTGCCTGTATAGATTTAACTGTTCCAGACATTTCTTATAAACAGAATTATATAACACATGGCTTTTTTCACTTAGCATATTTTCAAGGTTCGTCCATGTTGTAGCATGTGTCAGTACTTCATTCTTTTTCATGGCCAAATTATATTCCATTGCTTGAAAATGCCACATTTTGTTTACCCGTTCATCTGTTGGTGGATATGTGGGTTGTCTCCACTTTTTGGCTATTATGAATAATGCTGCTATGAACATTGGTGTATAAGGTTTTGTGTGGATATATATTTCATTTCTCTTGGATATATACCTAGGAGTAGGATTGCTGGGTCATATGGTAACTTTGAACTTTTTGTGGGACTGCCAAATTGTTTTTCAAAGTGCTGCATCACTTTACATTCCCACCAGCAATGTATGAGAGTTCCATTTTCTCCACATCCTCACCAACATTTGTTATTGTTTTTGCTTGTAGTCATCTTGGTGAGTGTGAAGTGGTATCTCATTGTAGTTTTGATTTGCGTTTCCCTAATGACTACTGATGTTGAGTATCTCTTCACTAACTGTTTTGAAAGGGAACAATGTATAGAAAGCTCAATTAAATGGATGTTCTAAAATGTATTTAAACCCAAGCAAAATAGTTTTATAGACTTTGGCCTTGAATTGCTATATGATTATGATGTTTAATCATGAGAAGTCTACAATTTTGGTCCAATGAGAATTATTTGAATTAATAATAGGGTAAAGTTAAAATGCACAGCAGCATTCCAGGTGTCATGAAGTGGTTGTAGGCAGTGCAGGTAGGACAGTTACTGCTCCAGATTGCAGAAAGTAATGAAAATGAATTCATAATTGTAAGTTGGAATGGAAACCTTGAGATAAGGGAGTTTTAAATATCAAGGTAGATAACATCAGCTGACCTCGAATAAGCAATGTCATTTTTAAAAAATGTTGATGTGAATATATAAAACGTAAATCTTTATTTTTTAAACTTTAAAATTGCAGCAGGCTCTTATAGATCTTCTCTGAAAGTTGGATAATGAAATTGATAAATTATTTGAGTTACTTTTAGCTCCAGAGTCTATAATTATATAATTCCTGGTTAAGATCAAGTTTTTTAAAACATACATAGTAAAAGCATAGAGTTTTAAACAACTCAACTATTCACATGTCATGAGAATAGATAAGCAGCCAAGAAACTTATCTTTTTGTTTCCAAGGTCTTGTCTTTTATATAAGAACTCTATTCTTATTCCAGATTGTATCCTAGTACTTTATTCATATGTATTAAAATTTTTAACAAGTTTTTGACAAAGAACAGGTAAGATAAGTCAGGAGTCATTAGAAGTTCAGCACAAAGTGTTTTTGGTCAGCATTTGAAATCCCTGGAGGAGAGGAAACAGATGGGTTTGGTTACATTATCATTGCTGTGCCAAATAAACAGTTGGGGAAAACATTAAATATCCTTTTGCTACATATCAGCTTGGTGTTTGATGTTAACAGTGGTAGCCTTTTCATCTAATTTAGTGATAGAAGCTTGAAAATGTTTTTAAATATATAACATAAAAAACAAAGTTTATTTCAATCCTCATCAGGTGACTTAGTTTATTCAGGAAACATTTGCTGAATGGTAATTATGTGTAAGACACTGTGACGGAGAGAGGACAGGAACTTAGATTCATTCCTTTGGGAAATCTTCAGGGACAAGGTAGCATTTGAGGTGCAATTTTATTTTATTATTTATTTATTTATATTTTTTGAGATGGAGTCTGACTCTGTGGCCCAGGCTAGAGTGCAGTGGCGCCATCTCCGCTCACTGCAACCTCCACCTCCTGGGGGGTTCAAGCAATTCTCCTGCCTCAGCTTCCCGAGTGGCTGGGACTGCAGATGCGCCACTGCGCCTGGCTAATTTTGTATTTTTACTAGAGACGAGGTTTCACCATGTTGGCCAGGCTGGTCTCGAACTCCTGACCTCAAGCGATCCACCTGCCTTGGCCTTCCAAAGTGCTGGTATTACAGGCGTGAGTCACCGTGCCCGGCCCTGAGGTGGAATTTTAAACACAAGCACAACTGGGATACTCATAGGGGAGATAAAAGCTAAGAATGGCAATTATATCTTTAAAAAAAATCAAAGATGGTTGTGAGTAAAACCTTCGTCTCAGGGAAGAGTTGGACAGAATCCATATATGCAAGAAATATTTAAGTGTTCACTGAAATATTTCGGGCAATAAGGTGAGCAGTTGAAAAACACCCAAAAAGGCCGGGCGCAGTGGCTCACACCTGTAATCCCAGCACTTTGGGAGGCCGAGGCAGGCGGATCATGAGGTCAGGAGTTCGAGACCAGCCTGGTCAACATGGTGAAACCCTCTCTCTACTAAAAATACAAAAGTTAGATGGGCGTGGTGGCACGAGTCTGCAGTCCCAGCTACTCGGGAGGCTGAGGCGGGAGAATCGCTTGAACCCAGAAGGTGGAGGTTGCAGCGAGCCGAGATCACACCAGTGTACTCCAGCCTGGGCCACAGAGTGAGACTCCATCTCAAAAAGAAAAACAACCAAAAAGACAGAGATGCTGGCTATTAAAGGGCTAGTGGACTATACAAAGAAGTGAGCAGATCAGAATTTGTTGCTGGGGAAGGAGAATGGTGTGGGCAGAGGTGATGTCAAAGCTGGGAGTTGAATGATAAGGAGAAGGACAGCCCCATTAAAACCAAGCCACCTCACCATCTCCCCCTGTCATCAGTCATATTCAAAGAAACCACCATTTCACAAAGACATATGGAAAGCCATTTAAATCTTTTCTGTAGCCTCAAAAAATGTCAAAAGGGAGTCTCATAAGGTATAGTACAAGGTTAACAGTCATTGTTAAATAGGAGAATTCTTAAGCTACAATGTTAATAGAATTTCAATTAAATTGGTACATAGATAAGGCTTATTTTCCTCCTCTTCATGCCAAGATTCATTAACATGGCAGGGAAGATATTAAAAAGGAATATCTTCACAAGGATAAGAAGATAGTAGAGGAGGCATCAATCAATGAGAGATTTCAACTAGATTTTGGAAGACAGGAAAAAACTACAGAATAAGTGATTTGGTAGGTGACATGATGGATAATCTAGAGTGAGTTGAAGCTGATATACACACAAATAACAGCTTCAATTCATTCCCGATTCCCCACCATATCACCTATCAAGCCACTTATTCTGTAGTTTTGTCTGTGTGTGAGAAACAAAGTATATTATTAACCTGAGGCAAGCTAAGAGTTGTATAGAAAAAGAAATGTAATCTCAGCATACTACTTTTTTCTGCAGTGAACAATATTTATATACTAATGATGAGGTTGTGAAAGGAAAATATCTTGGGCCCCCAAAATCACTAAGCTAAAGGAAAAACTCAAGCTGGGAGCTGCTTAGGGCACATCTGCCTCCCATTCTATTCAAAGTCATCCCTCTGCTCCCTGAGATAGATGCATATCTGATTGCCTCCTTTGGAAAGGCTCATCAGAAACTCAAAAGAATGCAACCGTTTGTCTCTACCTATCTGTGACCTGGAAGGCCCCTCCCCGCTTTGAGTCTTCCTGCCTTTGCTTCAAGTTGTCCCGCCTTTCCAGACCGAACCAATGTACTTCTTATGTATATTGATTGATGTCTCCTGTCTCTCTAAAATGTGTAAAACCAAGCTGTGCCCTGACCACCTTGGGCACACGTCATCAGCACTTCCTGAGGCTGTGTCATGGGCCCGCGTCCTCAATCGTGGCAAAAAAAAAAAAAAAAAAACTTTCTGAATTAACTGAGACCTGTCTCAGATGTTCTGGATCCACCGTATAAATAGTGATTAATAATTTAGTCAAAATTAAGGCTATAATGCTATTAAGAAATGGGAAAGAGGTAGATATGAGAAAGAATGGTCGAATCAGTTACCCGCTGAAAACTCTCCCATGGAAATTCCTTAGCCTGGTTTTAAAATCTCTGCATTGTTCAGTCCTATCTGCTACCTGATTTAAGATCCTCCCACTCTCCCCTTCTTTAACCTCTGTTCAGTGTCCTGGACTTCTCTCTCTCTTTTTTTAAATAACAAGAATGCTTGGCACAGAATCAACAACACAATAAAGTGGCTGCCGTTACTGCTATTAACTGAGACACCAGCAAACCCTTCCCCAGTCCTTTCCTTTGTGATCCTGACACGGTGTGCAGCATGAACCAGCACACACCAGACCTGATCCATCCTCTCACAGGCTCTTAAAACTCACTCATGAAGGCTGCTCCTGGTGAAGGCACTCTCTACCTTCCCACTGTCCCTTCAGACCCCTAGTGGCCAGCCCAGCGCGAGGGTCAGAAATCCCACTCACAAGGCCCACACACCCTCCCAGATACCAGTGAAGGAAAACAGATGCCAAGTCCACAAAACAGGAGTGTCAGACTATTAAACATTCAAACATTCACAGGGCAGAATGCTGAGCATAGACACAGCCTCAATAATTGCTGCCACCTAATGACACAAATGTGACACAGCAGCCACATCTGCAACGCCTCTAGGGGCAGTTTTTTCTCTTTAACAAGTCAAGTTCTTTCCTTCACTCGGGGCCTTTGCCTTCAATCTTTCCTCTGTGTAAAATGTTCTTTTGGCAGAAAATCAGTTGGTTCCGGATAGTGTTCTCCTCCTCTTCCACAGTAAGAGAATTTTCGCTTAGCATGTAGCTGCCCAGAATAGAAATTACATTTCAAGTTTCTCTTGCAGCTAGGTGTGCTTATGTGACTAAGGTCTGGCCAAAAAGATGTGAGCAGAAGAGATGGGAAATTGCTGAGTTGTGTCCTTATAAAGAGCTGCCCTTCTTCCTCCATCTTGCTGTTTGGAACACAGAGGTGGTGGAGCCACCTGGGACCTTACAGATGAAGGACTGAAGGAGCCTGGGTCCCTGGATGGCCTATCCTCAGACTACTACATGAGGCAAACAGTAAACTTACTTGCTTATGCCATTGTTAGAGGGTCTCTGTTACATGTGCTGATGCCTATCACGGCACTTCCCATAGGGCTTCACATGGAAGGCCCTGCTTATCATTTAGGGGCTCAACTCTGACATCTTCTTAGAGGAATGTTTCTGACCACCCTACTGAAAGTCAGGCGGTTAAATCTCTATCACTGTCTTTTATTTTCTTGATAGCACATAGCAGTATATGGAATCGTTTTATTTTGTTGGTTGCTTTTTACTTGTCTTTCTCCTCGATTTTAAGTTTCATGAATGCAGTGACCTTGTTGTCTTGCTCATTGCTGGATTCCTAATGCCTGGAACAGTGCCTGGCACATAGTGGGTGCGCAATATATATTTGCTGCATGATTAACTACATCAAACAGGGAATTCAGTAGATGGGAGGTCAGTAGATAAAGTAAATAAATCAGTAAAAAGTGACGTACATATACTGTTCGGACATACAGAGATACATTAGGAAAAGCAACAGCTAAAATATTCTTAAGTGGTTGCTTCTGGGGATCAGGGCTGAAGTGAGTGAGAACAGGTGAGACAGACTTTTTTTTTTTTTTAAAAAAAACCTTTTGATACTATTAGATTTTTAAACTTGTGCATATATTATTTTGGAAAAGAGCAAATTTAAGAAATAATTAAGAGGCCACACACGGTGGCTTCATGCCTGTAATGCCAGCACTTTGGGAGGCCAAGGCAGGCGCATCACTTGAGGTCAGGAATTGCAGACCAGCCTGGCCAACATGGCAAAACCTCATCTCTACTAAAAATACAAAAATTAGCCAGGCACGATGGTGCGTACCTTTAATCCCAGCTACTCGGGAGGCTGAGGCAAGAGAATTGCTTGAACCTGGGAGGCCGAGTTTGCAGTGAGCCAAGATTGTGCCGTTGTACTCCAGCCTGGGCGACAGAGTGAGACTCCATCTCTAAATAAGTAAATAAATACTCTGTAGTCATTAAAATATATGGTAGAAGAATGCTTAAATGACATGGAACGACATCTATAATATGACAATATATCATATGTAGAGCAAGACTCAATTGTTATACATGTATGAAGCACACAGCTTTAAAAAAAATGCTTTTATAGTTCATGCACACAGCCAATTCCTAACTTTAGATATAAATGAATATGCTATTTTTATTAATAGAACCAGTGTTTCCTGGTTAACAATGTTGAATGAATACTAAAAGACTTCAGGTTTGAAGGGACAACACAGTGTCTTCCTTCCCAGAACTCCTACGGGCCTTTGTCCAACCCTTCTTTTTAGCCACTTAGTGAGGAGTTTTGCCCTTATCCTAAGAACAGTAAGGAGCCAGTGAAGTATGTTTAGCAGCAGTGGTATAAGATTGTTTTTTGGCAGATTTGCGGAAATGGCTTTAAAAGGCGAGCTTGGAATCAGAAAAATAATTAGGAAGCTATTAAGTCAATCAAGGCAAGAAATGATGGATGCTTAAAACAGGAAAACAGCAGTCAGGTTAGAGAGAAGAGGACTGTCTGAAGAACAGCACAGAGGGTTGGCAGTCTTGGCGGAAGTGAAGAAGGCTCCAAGGCTATAAGCTCCATGAGGGCAAGGACCACTTTGACCTTCTTTAGTACTCTGTCCTGGGCCTGCCTAGCACAGTGCGGGTGCATATTGACACTCAGGAAATATTTGTGATCTTAAGAAGAAAAAATGATGAAGGATGCGGCTTGGAAGTCTGGCCAGGTTGCCTGGTGAACCACAGGTTGTTCACTGAGCATGACAGGAGGACCAGTGTGGGTAGAAGGAGATACTCTGGACCTGCTGGGTTGTAGACGCCTGGTGTTCATTCCAGGGAAGGTAATCAGTGAGCAGTTGGCTGTCCAAGTCTAGAAGATCTTGGCAAGGGATAGGCTTAAGATGGTACCTTTAGGCAGAGAGTGCATAATACTTTATTAGAAGAGTGTATAGGCCACTATAGGCCAGGCATGGTGGCTCACGCCTGTAATCCTAGCACTTTGAGAGGCTGAGGCGGGTGGATCACTTGAGGCCAGGAGTTTGAGACCAGCTTGGCCAACATGGTGAAACCCTGTCTCTACTGAAAATACAAAAATTAGCCAGGTGTGGTGGCGGGCAACTGTAATCCCAGCCACTTCAGAGGCTGAGGCAAGAGAATTGCTTGAGCCCGGGAAGTGGAGGTTGCAAGTGAGCCGAGATTGTGCCACTGCACTCCAGCCTGGGTGAGAGAGTGAGACTCTGTCTCAAAAAAAACCAAAAAACAAAAACAGTATATAGCATTGAGAGATGAGAGATGATAGGACAGAACCTCCAAGCAACTCCAAAATTAAAGGACAGGGGGCCTATGGAGGAGAAGACAAAGGAGCAGCAGAAAGGCAGGAGGGACAATCTGCTGTCACAGAAGAAGGGACGATCAGCAGTAAGAAATGCTACCGATGCAGCATGAAGGTGGGCTCTAAACATCATCCGTTGTATTTAGAACAAATAAGTTGTTAGTGATGATCACTTGAGGTGCTTTGGAATATATATAAAAAAATTAGAGACTGGGAACCATTTTATTGTGTTAAGAAGGCTGAATGACTAATCTGCCACTTTTCTCTCCTTTTTAACTTTTTTTCTCCTTTAATTTTAATGAGTCTCTGAACTTGTACCCACGACTAGATTGTCACCTTCTTATCAAAGTTCCAGTGACTAGTTTGGCAGCAGGGAAGTTTTTCCACTTGGTCACATTTCTAATCAGGTCACTATCAGTAAGCTGACAGAGACTTGTTTGTGCTGGTTCAGAACATGGGTCCCACGAAGCTAGGCCTCCAAATACTTGGCTTTCTTGCTTTATGATTGCATTTACAGTTCGTGTGTATCTTTTTCATCTTTCCTAGAACAAAGATACACACACACACACACACACTCCAGAAAAGGACTGATGTGAAAAATTATGGCATGAAAAATTATGCTGCCATTATATTCTTGATTATTGATTGACATTTGGATTGTGTATTTTTCCAAATTTTCTTGGCCAAGAATATTCTCAGCACATAGTTATTTCCTGAATACAGCTTTTATTCCCCTCTTCTTTCTTCCTTCAATATATTATTTCTATTTTTATCACCACCCCAGAACAGGACTTTTTCCCTTACAATTAACCAGCCTGTTTCTTGCTTCCACTTGAATAGCATGAATTCTGTCATCTTTCTCTCTTGTGTTTCATGATTTTTTCTTTGTAAATAACTTTTTTTTGGTGAGGGTGGGCAGAGTCTCACTCTGTTGCCCAGGCTGGAGTGCAGTGGCATAATCTCAGCTCACTGCAGCCTCTTTCTCCTGGGTTCAAGCCTCAGCCTCTCAAGTAGCTGGGAATACAGGTGTGCACCACCATGCCTGGCTAATTTTTGCATTTTTAGTAGAGACAGGGCTTCACCATATTGGCCAGGCTGGTCTCAAACTTCTGGCCTCAAGTGATCTGCCTGCCTCGGCCTCCCAAAATGCTGAGATTACAGGTGTGAGCCACTGTGCCTGGCCCCTTTGTAAATAACTCTTGGAAGCAACAAATTATTTGGCAAATTGCATAGGAATATTAAGAGCCTGATTGTTTTGTGGTAGAGTATATTATGTTTAAACAAAATGTTTTTAATTGTATACTACCTGTTTTGTCATAAATTTATTCGAAAACACTTTATTGACACCACCTGGGTGGTGAGTAAGTACCCTGTACATACTGTAGATTTATTGACACCACCTGGGTGGTGAGTAAGTACCCTGCATGTACTGTAGATATCAATAGCAGATACAGGTCTCAGCTCAGTACCTTGCACCTAGTAGCTGTTCAATTAGTCTGTGATAAATGAGAAGCCTCAGGCAGCCATGAATACCATCAGGAGGTTTTGGGGGAGAGGAAGAGATGAGGTTAGACCCTCACCCTTGGAAAGCCCTGGAGATAAAGCCATGACAGCTTTCCTCAAGGACATGGTGGTCTCTGCCAATAGACACTCAGACAGGGGCAGACAAAGTGGTAGATGGCAGGTCCTGGGGACCTTTTAAAGATGTCCACGAGTGGGTAAAGCACCCCCACTGCCCTGCCTGTCTCTTTAGATGACTAAATACTTTCGGTTGAAAAGGCCACCAACCAAAAGAGGAGGAAAATTTTGCCGGCTCCAATTAAACAAGGTGAAATTAGCCAAATGAGCCGGGGGCATATCTTTAGTCTGTTTGTGCTGCTATAACAAGATACCTGAGACTGGGTAATTTATAAGTAATAGAAATAATAGACATTTATAAATAATAGAAATTCCAGTTCTGGAGGCTGGAAAGTCCAGGACAAAGGTGCCAGCAGGTTCAGAGTCTGATGAGGTTCCTGTCTTTGTGTCCACAATGGCACCTGGAAGGCTGCGTCCTCAAATGGTGGAAGGGATAGAAAGGCAAAAAAAGCCAAATCCTGTGAGAATCCCCTTTCCTAGGGCCCTAATCCCACTGACTAGGAAGGAGCTCCCATGACTGAATCACCTTCTAAAGACCCCACCTCTTAACACTATTGCATTGGAGATTACGTTTCAACATGAAGTTTTGAGGAGATACAAAATTCAGATCATAACAGGATGTTAGCACCATTTCATGATGATCAGAGGGTTCAGGGATTAGCTCTGCAAAAAGGCCATCAGTATGACTTATTTTCTATTTTTTATTATTTTTATTTTTTCTTTATTCTAAAAAACAAAAACAAAACAAAACAAAAAAAAGGGATACATGTGCAGAACATACCAGTTTGTTCCATAGGTATACGTGTGCCATGGTGGTTTGCTGCACCTATTGACCCGTCCTCTAAGTTCCCTCCCCTCAACCCCCACTCCCCCAACAGGCCCTAGTGTGTGTTGTTCCCCTCTTTATGTCCATGTGTTCTCAATGTTCATCTCCCACTTATGAGTGAGAACATATGGTGTTTGGTTTTCTCTTCCTGTGTTAGTTTGCTGAGGTTGATGGCTTCCAACTTCATCCATGTCCCTGCAAAGGACATGATCTGATTCCTTTTTATGGCTGCATAGTATTCTGTGGTCTATATGTACCACTTTTTCTTTATCCAGCCTGTCATTGATGGGCATTTGGGTTGGTTCCATGTCTTTGCTATTGTAAATAGTGGTGCAATAAACATACATGTGCATGTGTCTTTATAATGGAATGATTTATATTCCTTCAGGTATATACCCAGTAATGGGATTGCTGGATCAAATGGTATTTCTGGTTCTAGATCCTTGAGGAATGGTCATACTGTCTTCCACAATGGTTAACCTAATTTACATTCCCATCAATGGTGTAAAAGTGTTCCTAATTCTCCACAGCCACGCCAGCATCTATTGTTTCCTGACGTTTTAATATTGCCATTCTGACTGGTGTGAGATGGTATCTCACTGTGGTTTTGATTTGCATTTCTCTGATGATAAGTGATGTTGAGCTTTTTTTCATATGTTTGTTAGCCACATAAATATCTTCTTTTGAGAAGTGTCTGTTCAGATGTTTTGTCCACTTTTTGTTTTTTTTTCTTGTAAATAAGTTTAAGTTCCTTGCGAATTCTGGATATTAGACCTTTGTCAGATGGGTAGATTGCAAAATTTTCTCCCATTCTGTAGGTTGCCTGTTCACTCTGATGATAGTTTCTTTTGCTGTGCAGAAGTTCTTTAGTTTAAGTAGATCCCATTTATCAATTCTGGCTTTTGTTGCAATTGCTTTTGGCATTTTTGTCATGAAGTCTTTGCCCATTCCTATGTCCTGAATGGTATTGCCTAGATTTTCTTCTAGGGGTTTTATGGGTTTGGGTTTTACATTTAAGTCTTTAATCCATCTTGAGTTAGTTTTTGTAGGAGGTATAAGGAAGGGGTCCAGTGTCAGTTTTCTGCATATGGCTAGCTTGTTTTCCCAGCACCATTTACTGAACATAAGATCCTTTCCCCACTGTTTGTTTTTGTCAGGTTTGTCGAAGATCAGATGGTTGTAGATATGTGGTGTTATTTCTGAGGTCTCTGTTCTGCTCCATTGGTCTATATGTCTATTTTGGTATCAGTACCATACTGTTTTGGTTACTGTAGCCTTGTAGTATAGTTTGAAGTCAGGTAGCATGATGCTTCCAGTTTTGTTCTTTTTGCTTAGGATTGTCTTGGCTATATGAGCTCTTCTTTGATTCCATATGAAATTTAAAGTAGTTTTTACTAATTCTGCGAAGAATGTCAATAGTAGTTTGATGGGAATAGCATTGAATCTATAAATTACTTTTGGACAGTATAGCCATTTTCACAATATTGATTTTTCTTATTCCATAAGGATGGAATGTTTTTCCATTTGTTTGTATCCTCTCTTATTTCCTTGAGCAGTGGTTTGTAGTTCTCCTTGAAGAGGTCCTTCACATCCCTTGTTAGCTGTATTCCTAGGTATTTTATTCTCTTTGTAGATTTGTGAACGGGAGTTCATTCATGATTTGACTTTCTGTTTATTATTGGTGTATAGGAATGCTTGTGATTTTTGCACATTGATTTTGTATCCTGAGACTTTGCTGAAGTTGCTTATAAGTTCCAAGAAGTTTTGGGGCTGAGATGATGGAGTTTTCTAAATATAAAATCATGTCGTCTGCAAACAGAGACAACTTGACTTCCTCTCTTCCTATTCAAATACCTTTATTTCTTTCTCTTGCCTGATTGCCTTGGCCAGAACTTCCAATACTGTGTTGAATAGGAGTGGTGAGAGAGGGCATCCTTGTCTTTACCAGTTTTCAAAGGGAATGCTTCCATCTTTTGCCCATTCAATATGATATTGGTTGTGGGTGTGTCATAAATAACTCATGATTTTGGGATATGTTCCATCAATACCTAGTTCATTGGGAGTTTTTAACATGAAGGGCTGTTGAATTTTGTCAAAGGCCTTTTCTGCATCTATTGAGATAATCATGTAGTTTTTGTCTTTGGTTCTGTTCATGTGATGGATTACATTTATTGATTTGTGTATGTTGAACCAGACTTGCATCCCAGGGATGAAGTCGACTTGATTGTGGTGGATAAGTTTTTCGATGTGCTGCCAGATGCAGTTTGCCAGTATTTTATTGAGGATTTTCACTTCGATGTTCATCAGGGATATTGGCCTGAAGTTTTCTTTGTTGTGTCTCTTCCCAGTTTTGGTATCAAGATGATGCTGGCTTCATAAAATGAGTTAGGGAGGAGTCTCTTCTTTCTCATTGTTTGAAATAGTTTCAGAAGGAATGGTACAAGCTCCTCTTTGTATTTCTGGTAGAATTCAGCTGTGAGTCTGTCTGGCCCTAGACTTTTTTTGTTGATAGGCTATTAACTACTGCCTCAATTTCAGAGCTTCTTATTGCTCTATTCAGAGATTTGACTTCTTCCTGGTTTAGTCTTGGTAGGGTGTATATATACAGGAATTTATCCATTTCTTCTAGATTTTCTAGTTTATTTGCATTATAGTATTCTCTGGTAGTAGTTTATATTTCTGTGGGGTCAGTAGTGATATCCCCTTTATCACTTTTTATTGTGTCTATCTGATTCTTCTCTCTCCTTTATTAGTCTAGCTGGTGGTCTATTTCGTTAATTTTTTCAAAAGACAGCTCCTAGATTCATTTGATTTTTTTGGAGGGTTTTTCATGTCTCTATCTCCTTCAATTCTTCTCTGATCTTAGTTATTTCTTGTCTTCTGCTAGCTTTTGGATTAGTTTGCTCTTGCCTTTCTAGGTCTTTTAATTGTGATGTTAGGGTGTCCATTTAAGATATTTCTGGCTTTCTGATGTGGGTATTTAGTGCTATAAATTTCCCTCTTAACACAGCTTTAACTGTGTCACAGAGATTCTGGTACATTGTCTCTTTGTTCTTATTGGTTTCAAATAACTTCTTGATTTCTGCCTTAATTTCATTATTTACCCAGGATTCATTCAGGAGCAGGTTGTTCAATTTCCATGAAATTGTGTGGTTTTGAGTGAGTTTCTTAATCTTGAGTTCTAATTTGATTGTACTGTGGTCTGAGAGACTGTTTGTTATGATTTCAGTTCTTTTGCATTTGCTGAGGAGTGTTTTATTTCCAATTATGTGGTTGGTTTTAGAATAAGTGCCATGTGGCACTTAGAAGAATGTATATTCTGTTGATTTGGGGTAGAGAGTTCTGTAGATGTCTACTAGGTCCACTTGATCTAGAGCCGAGTTCAAGTCCGCAATATCCGGTGACGTGGGTTCACAAGTAGGATCTTCTGATCTGTGGGTTGCACGGTTCCATGAGAAAAGCACAGTTTTCCCTGCTGGGTAGCACACTCACTCACTGCCTCCCTTGGCTGGGGGGAGGGTGTTCCTCTTCCCTGTGTGGCTCTCAGGTGGGCTGCCGCACCACACTGCTCTTCCTTCCCTCCGTGGATCACGCCAGCTTCTAGTCAATTTTGATGAGAGAACTTGGATACCTTGGTTGTCAGTGAAGGATTCACATGCTTATTATGTTTTTTCCCAATGGGAGCCTGCAAATGCTGCTGCCTCTAGTCGGCCATCTTGGCCCCACCCCCTGGCCATAGATATGATCACACAACTTCTAATTATTTAGGATTCTTTGAAAAGAGATACTGCTTAATCAGCCAGTATAGTAATGGAAGCTGTTGACTTAGTGTTCAGAGACTATAATTTAGGTAGGCCTGGTTCTGCCACTAACTTTGTGACATTGGGCAACTTAGTTCACTATCCTGAATCTCAGTTTCCTCCACGAGAATGAGAAGTAATTGATCTTAGGTCCTGCCTGGAAGATTCTATGAGTCTGTTAGCTTCGTTGCTATTTTTTTTTTTTTTTCAAAGTATTGCATGGTTTGCCAGGGCTTGGACATGATTGTGTTTTTCAAGTTCATTATCACAATGAATGTATGCGATAATATTAAGATATGTCAGGTGAGAAAATGTTTTGAGCCAATGTGTTTATTTTACTTATTAATATGTATTTATCTAATGCTTTTTGATATATAAATAGCAGAACTGGCTGGGCATGGTGGCTATGAGTTTAAGACCAGCCTGACCAAGACGGTGAAACCATGTCTCTACTAAAAATACAAAAATTAGCTGGACGTGGTGGTGCACACCTATAGTCCCAGCTACTTGGGAGGCTGAGGCAGGAGGATCACTTGAACCAGGAGGCGAACGTTGCAGTGAGCCAAGATCACACCTTTGCACTCCAGCCTGGGCAACAGAGCAAGACTCTGTCTCAAAAATAAAAAGATAAAAAATAAAACAGCAGAACTTCCTCCAGCTTGGGTTTGGGGCCTGGAGGTACAACAGTGGAAGAATCAATCCCTCATGGTGGTGTAAAGTGTAAAATGGTTGTATTAACCATAAAATGAGGCAGTGAGCTGGCAGCAACAGAGCAGCCCAGTAGTTAAGTGAGTGAAAGTGTTCAAAGAGCACAGCACACTAGCTCTTCAGCACTCCCAGGGTGAGCACACGGGCACTGAGCACATCCATCAGTACAGATTATTCATTCTGATTAACAATGTGTTGATATAAATACTTGGTGAAACCTATATATCTTACATCAGTTGCCAAACAATGGCTTACAGTTCAGAACTGCAGTTTCCAGATTCGAGTTAGTGGTGCAACACATGAACAGGCTTTAGCAGCCTATGGAATGTCTTCGGTAATTCCTGTTGGACAATAAACACACCGCAGTATCTGCTCCTCCCCTGCACGTAGAATAAATTGATGGCCCAAGAGACATGAACAGAAAGGATACATTTGAAGGTTTGGCATGGCTTTAGGGAGAATCAGAAGTTGAAACCTATAGAAGCTGAGTGACCCTGAGTAAGAATTGCTCATCTCCTGCTCACAGGTGAGCCCCCTTTCATGCCATTCCCTGCGATGTACTCCAGATACCCTCTTTTGTCGTAGGAGAGCCAGGTTCCCAGATGGAAAATGGGTTAATTCCCTATCTGGCAAGTCCATCCAGGGGTCTGACTCCTAGTGAGGGCACAGAGGACAGAGCTATTCCACTTCTCGAGGAAAAAAAAAAAAGAGTAGTTGTTAAAAGTTCTCTTTTCTCTCCCAGGACAGCACCTTTGACTGCAAGGAGGTGAGTACAGACACTGCCGGGATTCAAACCCCACCGTTCATTGTTCACCCATTTTTTGCAATTCCTTTCTTCCCTTTCCAACAGCTAAATGTTCAAAAGACAATGAGCCCTCCTTCCCTCAACCCACCCATTTATCCCTCAAGGAGTCCATGGAGATACTTTGTCACCATTTCCTGGTTTGGTGAGAGAGATATTGCTAACCGTCTGCTCAGATGACAGCATCAAGACTAACAGGGCAGCAGATTTGCTTCACTGACAAAAGAATGAAGGGCCTTGCTTGTAAATAGGTTTGTCTGTGTTCACAATCTCTCTCTCTCTTTTTTTTTTTTTTTTTTTTTTTTTTTTTGAGATGGAGTTTCCCTCTTGTCACCCAGGCTAGAGTGCAGTGGCACCATCTCGGCTCACTGCAACCTCCACCTCCCGGGTTCAAACGATTCTCCTGCCTCAGCTTCCTGAGTAGCTGGGATTACAGGCACCCACCACCACTCCTAGATTTTTTTGAATTTTTAGTAGAGACAGGGTTTCACCATGTTGGCCAGGCTGGTCTCCAACTCCTGATCTCAAGTAAGCCACCGGCCTCAGCCTCCCAAAGTGCTGGGATTACGGGCATGAGCCACCTTGCCCAGCGCACAATCTCTTAAATTAGTCTTGCTACCCTCCCATTCCCCAATGGCTCCTTCAAAAGCACTGCTCCTTTCCTAGGCTATGAGTTACTCTGGTGCTAATCCTGATAATCACTTCCTGGAGGATACTACTGGGGTTGCCTGAGAATCTTGTGGCAGCCTCTTCCTTAGCTCCTGTGTGTGATGGCTTTGAACTTGTTTGAATTTAGGGGCACTCCACAGACTGCCACCTGTTTGCCTGTTCCTGTTATGGTGTATGGAGTGGGATGGGGAGCAATGCTCCTTTGCCAGGATCCAAGCAATGGTGCATTCCTGAATTTCTCCGCTATTTTACATCATGCCTATCAGATTCATCTTGAAAAATAAGAAAGGTGATTTATTCCCAGCCAATTCCAGGACTCTGGAGAGAGTGGTCTCTTAAGTTCTGAGTCCTACCTTTAACTTCTGCTAGCAGTAGAGACGTACCTACCTCATCTTCTTAGACTTTTGTGGCAGACTTCACTTCAGCCTCTGAAAAAAGAGATTGGATAAGGAGAGGAGAAAATCACATTTGCCCAAATGAACCAAAAGAGGAGAAGGAGGAAGAAAGGAAGAAGAAAGGGAAGAAGAGGAAGAAGAGGAGGGATAAAGGAGACGAGGAAGAGAAGGCAAAAGAAAAGGAGGAGGAAGAAGAGGACAAGAAGAACAAGAAGGTAGAGCATGAAATAAGGCTACTTTTTTGAAACAAAACATTTGCCTTTCTCTATTCCCAAGGCATCTAAAACCACTTATTGTAGAATATTCAGTTCACTCAGAGAAGGACTTGTGTGGGTTTCTTTCTGAACTCAGACCGAAATTACCCTTGATGGCAGCTGGACTATTAGGTGAGAATACCTTAAACCACTCGTCTTCATTCTAGGGTTTCTCAGAGCATGGTCTGTGAGTCTTTCTCAGAATTACCTAGGGCCCTAGCTTTAAAAAAAATAGACAAATTCCTGAGCCTAAATCAGCATCTCTAGGAGTGGGGCCTGGGAATTTGTAATCTGCAGGGCTTTTTTCTTTTGTTTGAAAGAGACAAGGCCTTCAGATGGTTCTTGATGCCAACAAAAATTGGAGAATCTGCTTTAATCCATAGGTCCCAGAACTCTGCTTTTCTCCCTGTAAAAGATAAAATTTAGTTCTGCTTAATTTGGCAAGACTTAAAAAAAAAAAGAAAAAGAAAAAAACACATAAAATTTAGCAGTTTTTTTTTTTTAGCACTTGAATCATCAGGCAAGAAATGTGGGTGTTGCTTAGCTCTAAGCCTCCTGAAATATTAAAGAAATATGTATGTGCAAATACCGAAAGAGGAAAAAGCTTCTGCATTGCTACGCCACAGACAGCATAAAAGATACCAGCATAACGGGTCTCTAAAGAATAAGATTTGGGAGCCTCATCTGCTGGGAGCTTAAGAATATAAACATGTATAAATAAGAAGATAATATACCTGAAACAAAGTTTTTTTTTTTTTTTTTTTTAGAATCAATTCAACTTAATTGAAACAAAGTTTTAATAAGGAATTAAAACTGTAGTGCAGTGGCGCGATCTCGGCTCACTGCAACCTCCGCCTCCCAGGTTCAAGTGATTCTCCTGCCTCAGCCTCCCGAGTAGCTGGGACTACAGGTGCACACCACCACGCCCAGCTAATTTTTGTATTTTTAGTAGAAATGGGGTTTCGCCATGTTGACCAGGATGGTCTCAATCTCTTGACCTCGTGATCCACCCACCTTGGCCTCCCAAAGTGCTGGCATTATAGGCGTGAGCCACCGCACCTGGCCTATTTATTTATTTTTAAGATGAAGTCTCGCTCTGCCACCCAGATCGGAGTGCAGTGGCGTGATCTCGGCTTACTGCAACCTCATCCTCCCAGGTCAAGCGATTCTTGTGCCTCAGCCTCCTCAGTAGCTGGGACTACAGGCACGTGCCACCATGCCCGGCTAATTTTTGTGTTTTTAGTAGAGATGGGGTTTCACCATGTTGGCCAGGCTGGTCTTGAACTCCTGACTTTAAGTGATCTGCCCACCTCTGCCTCCCAAAGTGCTGGGATTACAGGCCTGAGCCATTGTGTCCAGCCACAGCCAACTTTTAATAGTATTATGAGGTGGAAAGACATTGAGATTTAGTGTCCAGCCAGGTGGCTGGCTTAGCCTCATCATGGAACCCATGCTGCTGTGTTTTCTCTACTGTGGCTTAATATGCAGGAGCTACTAGAAGATGACCATAAATGACCCACACAGGAGAGGGAAAGGAAGGGAAGGAAGTGTCAGGGGAGAGGACCACCCAGCTAACAATGTGGTGAAAGAGAAAATATCACCAAACACACCTGAAAACCTGGCATCTGAGAATAACCCAAGGCAAAAAAGAAACAAACAAAAAAGCCCCTGTGCTTTCCATTTTATATTCCTTTTTTTTTTTTTGGTATGGGTGAGGGGGTCTTGCTCTGTTGCCCAGGCTAAAGTTCAGTAGTGGGAAGATGGTTCACTACAGCCCCCAATTCATGGGCTGAAGCCATCTTCCTGCTTCAGCCTCTTGAGTAGCTGGAACTACAGGTGTGCATCCCCACGCTCAGCTAATTTTTGTATTTTTTTGTAGAGATGAGGGTCTTGCTATATTGCCCATGCTTGTCTAAAACTTCTGAGCTCAAGTGACCTTTCTGCTTCAGCTTCCCAAAGTGCTGGGATTACAGGCATGAGCTACAGCGCCCAGCCTATTTTAGACTCCTTAATGACCTGTTAGACTTCATTTTTCATGGGTAGGAGTAGAAGACTCGTATTTTTTTAAACTTAAACCAAACTGCAGTTTATCAAAAATAAGCTGTTTTAAATAAATAATTGAGATGAATGATTTAAAACTTAAAGAAGACAGTTCTCTGCTTTTTATTTATAAAAGTTTATGTTGCTAAACTGTTTTCCATTATTACTCAATCCTAATAAGTTTTGGGAAATAGTGCTCACTTCTTGGCCCCCTACATGTATTTTTGTTTTGCATTTTGGTTTTTCTAAAGAGGCGGTAAACGAGAAAGATCTAGCTGGCAAAGGGAGAGGAAGAAAAAGCTGGAAAGGAAGAGGGAACAGCATGTACAAACAGCTTGCTGTGGGAAAAAAGCTTGAAGCATTTGAGGTACAAACGGAAACCAGTATGGGTGGAGTGTGGGAGCTCTGGAGACAGTGACGATGCTGGAAGCGATGTTATTGTGCAGGACCTGGCTGACTGTAGCGAGGAAGTTGGGTTTTATACTGAGGGTGATCGAGTGCTCACAGAGCACTCCGGGAGTAACCTGATCCACATATTCAAGTTACAAACTTGTTTCTCAAAATTTACAATAAAGAAAAATAGAATAAGGCCAGTGCAGTGGCTCATGCCTGTAATCCCAGCACTTTGGGAGGCCGAGATGGGTGGATCACTTGAGCCCAGGAGTTCAAGTCCAGCCTGGCCAACATGGTGAAAACCTGTTTCTATAAAAATACAAAAACTAACCGGGCATGGTGGCATATGCCTGTAATCCCAGCTACTCGGGAGGCTGAGGCAGGAGAATTGGTTGAACCTGGGAGGCAGAGGTTGCAGTGAGCTTAGGCTGTGCCATCACACTCCAGCCTGGGTGACAGAGCAAGACCCCGTCTCCAAATAAAATAAAAAGAATAAGAGGAAAATGTAATAGCCCCTATTTTGTTGTTATCTTGATTTTTAGAGTTGGTTGACTCTTTGTTGCTACTAATTGAGTAGACCTTGTATTATTTTGAAATAAATAAATTCTTAAAGCAATGACCACACTTTGGGAATAACTGAAAAGGTAGCCAGCAATTAGCCCAGGACCCCAAGTCATAGGAGATGCTTGCTGACTGCTTATGGCTAATGAAGATCATACTTCAATCTGGGAAGGAGACATTCAGATAATAAATGTCAATCAGCAATGTCTGTAAAACATTATCAAAAGAAATGCATGAGGAGGAAAATATGACTCCAATGAATGGAAACAACGGAAAATGTTGTCATAAAATAGCTACAGAATTTCAGAGTGGTTAACTACATGTTTTGTTTTGTTTTTTATACTCTCTGCCCAAAATTGTTGATGCTCAGGATCCTAAAGAAAGCTAAGGAAAAATTTTCCAGCTAGGCTAGCCTCTAAATTCATGCAGTGTAAAAATGACCTTCGATAGTAACACTGAGGGATGTGATTTCCATTTCAACACTATACATTTCCAAAGGATTAGAGATGTGCCTCTGACATTCCCTGTGTCCTCGAATAAGCCATTTGGACATATCATTGACTCAAAAACTTATTTAAAACTTTCTTAAACTCATCTATGTTTTCAACCTGCACCTCCCCATGGGATGAAGAGTTTCTTGATTTTTTTTTTTTTTTTTTTAGGCATTCAGAAATTTGTTTATCCTAAATTCACTTCTTTCAAATTATACTTTCAAAATATCACTAGTGCTCTACTGTGTCTCTACCCAATCTTAGTGGCTCAGTGTCTTCTCTTTCTGGGGAGCATTGCAAGAAGAAGGGAGAGCAACCCCTTTTGTACCTTTTTGAAGAGACATTGTTGAGGATGGGAAGGAGGGGATGCAGGAGGAGGGCAATTACCCACGCACAAATCAAAAAGGAGCCACTGATTATTAATGGCTGGTTTGGACTCCCTAGAAGAAAGGAATTCAACATTTTATAAAAACCCTAAAGAAAAGCAGTTTAGTGTCATCAGTGGCTTGGGAGTCAAACAGCCTTGGTTGGAATTCTTGCCCCTTAGTAGAAGGTTATTTAACCCCTCTACACCTTAGTTCCTTCTGTAAAACAAGCTACTAATTAGTCCTCACTCCATGGAGCCACTACATTATAAGTGCGAAGATTCATGTGTGCTAGGTGTTTAGCACAGAGCAGGTGCAATCAGCACCCTGGAATGTTTGCTCTGACCTTCCCCAGTCATGCTCCCACTTTACAGAATGTCATGTCGAAGGCCCCTCCAAGCTTTCATCCTGAGGAATCTTGATATGGCAGCCCGCACTCCCAATTCCATTCAGACCTTCAGAGGCATTCTGACTCCTCTCCAATGAGTCTTGGAATGTGGCAATTGAAATTGTTTCAAAGATTCTAGGTACACTGCAATTTTCAGAGAGTTTAGCTTGCATGTTCCTTTCTGAGGATGCTTTGCATTTAGTTGACGTTTGTTTTAAGTTCCAGTACTTTGAGCTCACAGGAAACTCCATAAGGACAACTCACAGGGATTGCTGAATCCCATAATTATTTAAGTGTGATTTCCTTGTTCTCTTGCTTACCTTGAAATTTTCTACTTCTATTCTGGCTGCTCTCAGAACTTAGCGAGCTCTTTTGCCATTTATTCTTAATAGCTTGGCATTCTGCTTCGAGAAAACGTATCGTGATGTGCAAACTTGGAGATTTCAATTCTGAATTACTTATAGAAATTTAAGACTAATTCTAGCACAAATGCCTGGAAGGTCATTAGTATTTGCAGTTTTTCTATTCAAAGAAGAATCATCCATCTTTCCCCAGTCTTTGGCTGAGTTCTCAGTTCTTCAGGCCTGGATTTATTTTGTTTTAGGCACTAAAACAAAATGCCTGAGCTAACTTGCATTTTAACGTTACGTGGTCACTCTAGCCATAGCTGAGATTTGGCTTTTTGCATGATTAGATTCTGGCTCCTGAGCCCCACGATTGGGGATAAGCACAGCCTTCAGTCTAGATCCTCAGTAACACACTCAGGTTAGCTGTTCCTCTAATCATCTTTTGGCTGGGCATTGTGCCAGCACATCCACGCTAGGTTTTGTGCTAGGGAGACATGAATTACAACCCCAGTGTTGTTTTCCTGTCTTTACTACCTCAGAGATTTCTTGCCATGAATCAAGCAACAGAGCTGAAATTGATATTTAACTTTGTAAACTTCCCAGTGCCAGAATGCCCCAAATGACTACATTAAACAAGAACTACTTGCAAAGCTGTTCTTTTGTTTGTGTGTTTTGTCAGCCTTTGAAAGATTAACCATGGGTGGATGTGAATCCAATAAGAGATACGTACTTCCTATGTACCGTGGAATGAGGAAGTAGCAAGGGAACTTCACTGATAGCAGGCTGGGTCTCTCTTGTGATGAAAATAACAGTGTAGGCCACATGTGGTGGCTCATGCCTGTAATCCTAACACTTTGGGAGGCCGAGGTGGAAGGATTGCTTCAACCCAGGAGTTTGAGGCCAACTGGACAACATAGTAAGATCCCATTTCTAAAAAAAAAAAAACAACACAAAAATTAGCTAGGCGTGGTGGCACATGCCTGTAGTCCCAACTACTGGGGAAGCTAAGGCAGGAGGATCTCTTGAGCTGGGAAGATCAAGGCTGTGGTGAGCTGTGATCACACCACTCCATTCCAGCCTGTATGGCAGGGTGGGACCCTGTCTCAAAGAAAGAGAGAGAAAGAGAAAAAGAAAAATAGCAGTGAGGCCATTTTGCATTTTAAAAGCCAAGATCGATTGAATTCTGTAACATTCTTGGTACTGTTTTGTTCTGACTCCAAATTCCAACAGTACAATGAAAGCCAAGCCTTTTTTGGATTAAAATAAATGACGGACATTAATCTCCCTCTTGCTCATCTACTGCTTTATTATTTACAAAGCCTTGCACCAGTCGTCTCACTTAGCCAAACCCAGACCAACCTGTGCAGCTGTCCTGATAGCCCTTACTCAGAGCTTTGGTAAACCGGTTTGTTCTTTTCTTTCCAGAACCAGGTTTGGACCAGCTAAGAAAGTTCCTAGAAGCAGGCTGGGGTAGAAGAATTCTTCCACTTTCCCCCCATATCCTTATCTCTTCCCAAATGCTACTACTCTGCTTTTGTTTGTTCTACTCAGACGTGTAGCTTAGTGTTCTTCCATCATAGGGGGCCTGCAGAGAACCAGGAGGGGAAGACTCCACACCCTTTACTCCTTTTCAACAGCAGCCTTTGAAATCACCAGATCATCTTCGAGCTTCTCAGTGCTCCCTATTGATTCAAACAACAACAGATCTAGAAGTTAGGAGTCCTAGGTTCAAGTTCTTATTTTGCTACTAACCGAGTCAACTTGGGCAAGTCTTTCAACTTCCTGGGGTCCTTAGACCTCATTCTGTAGATGAGAACGTTAGACTGGATGGCCTCCCATACTCCGTCCAATCCCAGCGTGCCATGTATTATAGAGAAGCTTTGAGTGCCTGCTGTGAATGAGACAGAGTCTTAGTACCTGCTCCTCAGTAACTAGAGTGCGGCTGGGGAGTGAAGGCACCACACACCAGAGTCCAGTGTTATCAGTATGAGGCTATGTGTCATGGAATGCCCAGGCTGCTGACGGCTGAGACTCACAATTTTGACTGCAGCACTGGAAAATAATACTGAATGCAGTTCGTAAACAAGTCTGTGAGCTCTTGGGAGGCCAAATATCAAGTCTTTTGCAATTTGTTAGCGTAGGGACAGATGTTTGCAAATTGTAGATATTTACATAGTTGAAATACAATACTCTAAGGGGATTTTATTGGAATGAAAAGTCCAGTCACCATATTGTAAATTTAATTCCAACCAGAATCTTTATTAAGCCTTTGGGGCAGGCGGACATGGGGATATAAACATTTTAAAACTCGGCTGCTCTCCAGAAGCCAGCACTCGGAGATGCAGCGGTCTTCTTTCCAGTTGCTGAAAAGTTAATGTCCTATTTTAGTCACATTCAAGTAACTTTAATTGAACCTTAACTCCTATTAGCTAGTTCATGAAACACCAAGAGAAAGTCAAGGCATGCACAGGTATTTGGAACAATAGCTTCGTTTTGGGTGAGTGTTCTTAGCCACACTTGATAATGCACCAGGGTTCCCATTAAATAACAGCCGTTAGTTTAGGTCTCTCCACATGGAAGACCCTCAAAAAAATTATTGTTAGGGGATTTTCCCTGAAATTCCAGTGTACCTGAAAGCCAACTTGAATTAAAGAAAATAGGCCAGGCTCGGTGGCTCTTGCCTGTAGTCTTAGCACTTTGGGAGGCCGAGGCGGGTGAATCATGAGGTCAGGAGTTCAAGACCAGCCTGGCCAAGATGGTGAAACACTGTCTCTACTAAAAATACAAAAATTAGCTGGTCATGGCGGCGGGCGCCTGTAATCCCAGCTACTTGGGAGGCTAAGGCAGAACCTGAACCCAGGAGGTGGAGGTTGTAGTGAGCCAAGATCTCGCCACTGCACTCTAGCCTGGGCAACAGAGCGAGACTCCATCTCAAAAAGAAAAGAAAAGAAAATAATTAACACTGGTGCACTTCAACATTATAAAAGTCGTTTGCATTTCCATTATTTTCTCATCTAAACCCTATTTTAGAAAGGAAAAAACTTAGATTTATGGAGATTAACCCGCTCAAGATCACATTTTCATGGCATCAAGAGTCCTCTACCTTTAACTTAAAATTCCGTGATTCTTTCCAAAGTGCTGATGATTTGAAACACAGATAAATGCAGACATAAACATAGATAGAGATGTTGGTTAAGGGGTACAAAGCTTCAGTTAGGATGAATAAGTTCTGGAAATCCATTATACAGCATGGTGACTATAATTAATAATAATATATAGATAGTATACTTGAAAACTGCTACGAGAGTAGACTTTAAATGTTCTCATCACAAAAATGCTAGGTATGTGAGGTAATGGATACATCAATTATTTGATTTAATAATTCTATAATGTATACATATATCAAAAAATCACCATATATATCTATATATATCACCATATCTATATCTATATAAATATATATACTTTATGCATACTATAAGAATAGATAAATAGACAGATGTATTTCTCCTAATAACTTTGCATTCTTTGGAGATAAAGAAGTCCTTGAGAGGGCTGGGCGCAGTGGCTCACACCTGTAATCCCAGCACTTTGGGAGGCTGAGATGGGTGGATCACCTGAGGTCAGGAGTTCAAGACCAGCCTTGCCAACATGGTGAAACCCTGTCTCTACTAAAAATACAAAAATTAGCCGGGAGTGATGGCAGGTGCCTGTAATCCCAGCTGCTTGGGAGACTGAGACAGGAGAATCACTTGAACCCAGGAGGCAGAGTTTGCAGTGAGCTGAGATCATGCCACTGCACTCCAGCCTGGGTGACAAGAGTGAAAATTCCATCTCAAAAAAAAGTCCTCAAGAAAGAAGAAATCCTTTATTCAGTGACATTTTTCTTCCCCATACTTTTCCAGGCTTTCACATACCTTGCCTCGGTTGCATGCATTGAACTTCCCAAGTATCAGACCCAAGTATGAATTTCAGGAAAAGCCAGAAAACTCCACACCTATCCTTGAGAATAATTTTAAGAAATTCTTCAATCCTTAAAGATTCCTGTTGGTGTCCGGTGTGCTTCCTAATCAGGGCTAGCATCCGGCCTGTGTTTTTAATTTCCCTCTACTGCCATCTGCTGGTAGTACATCTGCAATGGCATCTTCCAGAACATAAGCCACAAGATGATTTGTGTTCCTTGGGTCAGACTCTCTGTAAGATTTAAGTGATTCTCAATTCCAGCTGCATATTAGAATCATATGGGACATTTTCAAAAATATTAATGCCCAAGTCCCACCCCTAGAGATTCAGATTCATTTAATTTGGAAACGATCATCAGTATTTTCTGAAAAGTTCACCAGAGAGCTAATACGTAATATGTAGCCAGTGTTGACACCCACTGGCCTAAGCAATCAAGTCTAACTAGTACAGATAATGGGAAGGTTAATGTAACCAAGAAAAATCTGCATTCAATTTAGCCATATCTAGACGAGTTCTCCAACTCATTTTATACTGTTAATACAACTCACTTCAACTCTATGTGCTTTTTATGGATTAAAACATTGAAATCAATTATTTTATTTGCAGTCTTTCAGGATTTTCCTCATGATTAGACAGGAATACAGCCTAAAATAAATCAGCTT
This sequence comes from Symphalangus syndactylus, assembly GCF_028878055.3. Lineage (NCBI taxonomy): Eukaryota > Metazoa > Chordata > Mammalia > Primates > Hylobatidae > Symphalangus > Symphalangus syndactylus. The sequence goes on from NC_072424.2 coordinate 24,679,253, forward strand.
TATTATTTTTTCCACATTTCATATTATAAGCTATGATATAAACAAATACTAAAAATAAAATGAGTTCTGAAAAGTGTAATTCAGAAAGAAGTAGGCTTGTATTTTATATTAATGTTCCCATAAATGTTGCATCCCTTTTCCACATTGATGTTAGACTAAGAAATCAGAAGCCTGATTACTTTGTAAGCAGGTAAATTGAAAAGGCAGTTTATTTCAGATTGAATTTCTGTCTAATCATGAGGAAAATTGAAAATTTGCAGAAGAAAATAATGTAAGCTTTATACACACACACAATACATTATTTACAGATCCTATGTATTTTTACATATTTCAAATGAGTGGGAATAAGCGTTTGATTTTCTTGGAAGTGAATTTAACAAATGATCCGAAGAATATTTAATAAAATAAGCAAGCATCAATCCTGTTTTCCCAGGAGATATTCTGTAGGTCTGAGGGTCAGGAAGCACCCCCAGACCCCAGCTAACCCCAATCTCAGTAGCCCAAATGGAAATGTGATGTGCTTATTCTAATAGATTCTCATAATTGTTGTAATGCTTTCCATGTTGTCAGCAGAGAATGTCAGTTTTTTTTTTAATCATTGCCTGTACCTCTGACTTGCTGAGCCACCTGGAATTAGGGACACCGAAGCTGTGGCATTTTCTCCTTAACTATGTGAGCTTTCTGGATAAACAGAACCAAAATCAAAACCAACTAACTAACCAACCAAACAACAACAACAAAACCCCACTTAGTACCTTTTGGCTTTTAGACTTTGAGCTTTAAAACTTTTAGGAACACTACACAAAATTCACAATCCTGTTAAGGAGTGATTTTCCAGTCTGATGAGACAGACTTGTCACTGTTAGCCCCAATGGTAACTTTTTGGGGAAATAATATAATAGAACACAAGCAATTCTTGAACAAGATGGATCTGAAATTTTCACTGAACTTAAAATATTTCCAATAAATACTAACCTTACAAAAATTAAGGCAACGTGAAAGAAAGGCAGAGTAAATTCAGTTGTTTTCGATCTTATTGCCTGATTTCAACTTGGTTTAAGTTCTAAAAATATTGTGTAATTATTTCCATGGCTGAAGAAATGAGTTACAAAACTAGAGAGAAATAGTGATCTTGAAATAATTTGAAAACAACCCACTAGCCCAATCTCTCACCCTTATTTTATCTAGAAGATTAAATGATTGTCCTGGTGAATTTCTCAATATTAATTAAAATTAGAGGTTTAGAATAATGGCTATGTCTTTGGTGTGTATTCTTAGCCATACCTGATTAGATTAAGATTCTTATTCTGATTATTCACAACAGATCTAGGGAGATAATGTGATTTTTAAAATTTCTGTTAAAATTATTTTGTACATGGAAGGAAACCATTTCAGCGCCCTTTGATACTGAAATGTAAACAGCTAGTTTTAAATTCCTGAGATTAGTGTCAATCTCAACCAAAATATTGTCACTAAAATGAATTGTCATACCTATTTAAACTGTTTAAAACTAAACAGGATTACTCATGGAAATCCAGTTTACTGGATTTAAACATCACCAAATTGTTTGGAAGGGAAGTTTCATTATTTGGAGGGCAGACAGGTTTAAAATCAAGGTGAGGCATAGAGAACTTACAATATATTCAAGGTTGTACAGTAGTAAGTGGGGAGGGTGGGATTAAATTCAGATGTTTTGGTGGTCACCAGTATCCCATTGCCTTGGGAACCCCACTGTTGAACTCATTGGTGGCAATACTCTCATTTTAGTTCTCTTGATAAATGCAAACCTCTGCAGATTTTAAACCAATTTCTTGCCTTTTTCAAACTGTGCACTCTATCATTTGAATGTTAAATTCCAGAGCTCTTTATTCCAAAAGATGTCACTAGGAAATGTCTGATCCATTCCAACCGCCTTGCAGAAATGCAGCAAAATTGTGAAGCAAAAAAATATTTGGAGCCTTTACAAGGGTACTCATTGGGACTGCTATTTCTCAGGACAAAGACAAGTTATTCAAAAGATTACATTTGTCAGACAAAAAAGGAGAAAGGCAAGATTATGCTGGCAGCAGAAACCCAATCTAGCAAGACCCAAGATTTTAGGAATAACAGCAAATTCACAAAAGGGTTTTGATGTTATCAGTATGTTAAATCTATTGAAAATTTTTAGATGATTAATTTAAAATATGTGTATTTAGTCCATAGCATAATTATACTTAATTTTAGCATAAGTACTCTATTAATTTTCTTTCTTTCTTTGCTTCCTTCCTTCCTTCTTCCCTCCCTCCCTCCCTTCCTTTTCTTTCTTTTCTTCCATTTCTTTCTTTCTTTTTTTGAGACAGGGTTTCCCTCCCATTGTCAGGCTGGAGTGCAATGGCACAATCTTGGCTTATTGCAACCTCCACCTCCTGGGCTCAAGCAAGTCTCCTGCCTCAGCCTCCAGGGTAGCTAGGACTATAGGTGCATGCCACCGCACCTGGCTAATTTTTGTATTTTTTGTAGAGATGATGTTTTGCCATGTTGTGGCCAGGCTTGTCTCGAGCTCAAGTGATCCACCTGCCTCGGCCTCCCAAAGTGCTGAGATTATAGGCGTGAGCCACCGCACGTGGCTTCACTATTAATTTTCAATTCAGATGTCAGTCATTAAAAAGTCCCTAAAATAATTGGCAGGAAATATATAGCTTCTAAGAACTTTGTGTGGAAAACAGATCTATTATTATAATTTTTATGCTGAAATTGATGATTTTACCAAAATGTAAGCTCCATGAGATCAGCAATTTTTTTACTTCTTTGGTCTGTTTTGTTGTTGTTTGTTTGTTTGTTTTTTAGATGGAGTCTTGCTCTGTCACCAGGCCGGAGTGCAGTGGTGTGATCTCGGCTCACTTCAGCCTCTGCCTCCCGGGTTCAAGCGATTCTCCTGCCTCAGCCTCCTGAGTAGCTGGGACTACAGGCGCGTGCCACCACGCCCGGCTAATTTTTGTATTTTTAGTAGAGATGGGGTTTCACCATGTTGGCCAGGATGGTCTCGAACTCTTACAGTTCTGGTGCCTTGATTAGTACTTGGAATGTAATTGGTCCTAGAAATATTTGTTGAGTGAATGGCTTTTCTTAAACAGATACAAATTGGCTAGCAAGTAGACAAAACTAAAAATGTGGACAACTTACCAAAACTAAAGAGCACTTAGTACTTAGAGCTTATTCCTATTTTCAGGTTTCATCAATTTGGGATTAAGGAAGCGAATTTGGTTTTGATGTTGATTTTGTTTTTACCAAATCTTCAGCCCCTGTATCTGCAGCCACGTGCTCACCTTGACAGTTTGCAATGCCAGAGATGGCAATAGAAAGAGGGGTTATATTTAATGTGTCTTTATGTCTTCAGGGTGTCTTGTGCATAGTGGGTATTCAATGCATACTTATAGAGTTGCGTTGGAATAGGCAACTTACGTTTTAAGCATAGCTTTCTATTTTTCTTGGCAAATTTTATTCTGGGAAAGGAACAACATAAGGGCTGAACACATAGACATATTGTTATTCAGTCCTGCCACAATGATTAAGTTTGGTTTTATTTCCAGACCTGAAATGAAAATCAGTTAACATATGGGAAATGCTGCACAATTCCTCTTCACCTGCCTGTCATTTTCTAAGGAAGTGCTAGCTGCGTACTTTCCCATGTGATTTTACAGTGGATTTATGTTGTATTAAGATACTGTGGTTACTAAGCATTTCGATATGAGAATCAGGTAGGTTGACACTTACCGGCTAAGTTTGCCCTTTGCTGCCCCCACCTAAGCAGGGCTCATGTCACACAGCAGGGGAGACTTCATGGCTGAATTTTCATAGGATGTCACCAAGGGCAGTTGGGCACTCAGGAGTGCGTGCAGTGAATGCACTTTCCATCTGCTCACTACACCTTCCCCTGTCCTATCAGTCCACATTCTTTAAAGTCACTGCAGTGTTTTTGAATGCTAACTTTCTATATACTTTACTTCCTTTCCAAGTGGCAGTCTTCATGTCTAGAGTGATGGGATCCAGAATTTTCCCATCTAAAAAGACATCTTTTTCCTAAATATTCATTTAGTCTTTAATAATTGGCATCCCAAGAAAATCAACAGAACATTTAACAGTAGCAGCTTCACCTGATGGTCCCTGAGTCTTTAAGTGATTCCCTCGTGCCATGCACTCGAGGCACAAACTCCCACTAACTGCTGGGGACCCCAACCTTGAAGGCACAGCATTTATACTGAGAAGCTGGATGACAAGTAGACTGACTGCCATTATAGATGAACAGAAGCAGGTGTGGATGCTTCAAGCCATGGTGGTGATCAAAAAAGTAGTTATTTCTCAACCTAAAAGACAATAACCAATGTTGGCTTACTTTGAAGCCAGATCACTTCCGGAACCCTGAAGTCACATAGTCACAGGATTTGATTGCTTTATTTTGTGAACGACAATGAGGGAAGTGACTTTTTTAGATCATGTCATTTCTATATTAAAGGTCTAGCTTTAAATTCTTGAACTGCTTGGAGCACAAGGACTGACAATATGATAGAACCCAAGCTTCTAGCCTAGACATTCTCTGATAGAATATCATGCAGAAAGAGTTGTATTTGTTTAAGGGCTCAAAGAAATGAACAAAGGATTAAAAATCCTGAGAGAAAGACAGAAAGAGACAAATATCAATAGGCACACAAGAAAATGACTCTAATAACAATAATTAAATGTGGAACTCTTTTTTAAGCATAAGGGGATTAAAAGAAATTTTGACTGCAAAACAAAGACCTCAAAGAACTATCTTCCTCTGAAGAATTTTTGGGAAATATGTCTCTGGAAAGTATGTCATGTGGCTGCCATCTGTCAGATGAAATTAAGGAAATAAATCTGCTGCTTCGTTGACCAGCCAGTATGTCATTATTGTTCTCTCAACATGAAATAATAGACAAGTTATTAAGTTAAAAGGTTTTTGGATATTAACTTTAAAAAGGAGAAGAAAGGATAATTTTCAAAAGAAGAAAAGTAGGTACTGGAAACCACCTTGATTTTGTGTTGACATCAAGATATAACAAAACATGTCATCTATTGACATTGGCAAAAATGAAATGCTTCAGTGATGCCCAGAAAAGGTCAAGACAAACGAGTGGGATTTGTTGTTCCATCAAAGGGTAGGGCAAGATTTAGGAATCTGGGTGGGATGTTGCATCTGTTAACATTTTGTGGGGAAAATTAGTTCACATAGACTGATACTCCCAGTGACTATAGAAACCATCTGGACTTCCATATTCCTCTCCATAACCTCTCTCCAGCATGGACTGTCTTTCCTAGTTAGACAAGAATGTGGAGTTAGATCTTAGTTCTACAACTTAATAACTGTATGACCTCTCTGATCTTTAGTTTCCCCATCAGTAAAATGGGAATAATCCAATACCTAACCTTATAAAAATTATTGGGAGGATTAAGTGAAACAATGCTTACAGAGGGCTTGGCTCACTTCCTGCTGTAATCACTCAACAGATGGTAGTTTTCATTATTTTTATGTGCAGTGTCTCTTCACTATTATGTTCATTTTAAGTCATTTTTCTCCCTATGCTCAATCTACTTGTCTTTCCAAATGTCATTCATCCTTTAAGTCCCAATTTAAGCCCTGCCTGTTCCAAGGAGCCTTCTTTGAGTACAATAGCTTGTATGCATGTTCTCTTTCTCTGAATTCTTGCATCACTTATGGTTTATGGTGGATTCAGGCACTTAAATACATTCTCTCTTCTGTTTCACAATACTTAGTTCATGCTAATTATTCATATTCCCTTGAATGGATTTAGAATGGTAGGCCTTGGGGTTTCATGGGTTTCTTAAAAGATTACATTATCATTTGTCAAAAAAAATTTCCATTTTACTGATGCAGTAATTGTGACCCAGAAAGGTGAAGTGAATTTTCCAGGCTAAAGGTCAAACTCAGTGGCACATCAGTAGGACTCTAAAGACTGTGCCTTATACAGTGGGCCTTGAAGGGAGGCCAACCTGAGTGAGAATCCATCACCTCAACAGTTATTTAACCTCTCTGACCTGAAAAATGACGTTGACAGTACTTACCTTGCAGAGTTGTTGAGGAGATTAAATGGAATAATGTTTATAAAGTCCTAGTACAGCACCTCACATTGTTGAGTAGATGTTCAAAAAATCAGATCCCTTTCATTTATTTTGTTTGTTTTCAGACCGAGTCTTTCTCTGTCACCCAGGCTGGAGTACAGTGGCATAATCTCGGCTCACTGCAATCTTCAAATGATCCTCCTGCCTCAGCCACCTGAGTAGCTGGGACTACAGGTGTGCATCAACAGCCTGACTAATTTCTGTATTTTTAGTAGAGACAGGGTTTCACCATGTTGGCCAGGCTGGTCTCAAACTCTTGACCTCAAGTGACCCACCCACCCTGAAGTGCTGGGATTACAGATGTGAGCCACCGCAAATGGCCCATTTCTTTCTGCATCTTTAGGAACAAAGAAGATACCTTTTATAGCACCTAATTCCAAACCTATATTAAGCAGCACTGAATAAATTCTTGGTTTAATGACTCAAGGGCAAAGTGGAGGGCTTTTGCTAGTGACAAATGTTAGAACTCTATTATCCCTAGAGTCTCTGAACTATACAGCTCTAAGAACTCATCTACATAAGCAAAAGCAACTAGAGACTTGGGGTACCCGTGGGCATTGCAGCTGCACTTTGTGGAAGGCTTTGCATTGTGAGTTGGTTACCTCATATTTCACTTCAATTTGACATGCAATTGTTATTATTTCAAGCACTCTTAAAGACTTGTGGTTTTTAAATTTTTTTTTATTTTTAAAGACTCTTAAATATAAACATGACCAAGGTGTGGTTTTGTCGTCAAAGAATCCATGGATTTGTGTGGAATAACAGATATATTTACAAATAACCTCAATAGATTTGCATGCTGCAGAGGGAATGGATACAAGGTGATGTGGAAATACAGATGGGACAATCAATTAGGTCCAGGAAGGAGAAGCAAAGAGAGCTGTAGAGAAGCATGACATTTGAGCTAGACCCTGTGGGTTGAATGTTTACCAAGTAAATACATACTTTATTAAAATCGTTCAGAGCACTGCAATATGCTTCACACTTCTTTTCTCTTCAATTCCTAGATCACAGAGAGTTAATAAGGCAATCCTGATATTGTTTTAATGATCTGGGTAATCTACATTCTCAAAATCTAGCGAATTGGGAAGGAGGGATAGCAGGGGAAAGGAGGGTTGCAGAGGTGAAAATGCTTTGATGATCATGAATAGCGTGCAAATGCCTAACAGCCACCATGAGACCATGTGAAGGGAAGCATCCTTCCTAAATTGATGGCGACACTAGTGTCAAGTCTATTTATACAGCTCAATAAATAAAGACTGCATTAAACATGTTTACAGCACTGCCTAATAAATCCACAACCCAGCTCAAGTTTGGCTTATGTAAGCTGGGAGGAATCTTGGCAGAGCCCTTTGCAGTTTCACTCACTTCGAAAGTGTGAGATATTAATTAAGGAAAAGGTGGATTATAGCCTCTAGGCTGATTTGTGCTGGCAAAATCTTGCTAGCAATCTGTAATCGCTCAAGACTAATTTCTTCCTAAATATCCCTCTTCTTGAGTTTAAGACCATGCCTCCTCCGCTTAGCTCGCAGTTAGAGCTTCTTGTCTCCTGGCTAGGCCTTATGATTTGCTCATTATTCAGACTTTTGAAGACCTTTTCTCCTACAGTGTTAAATTGTATGTGATTTTGCCTGGCAAGATAATGGGATTGCAAGACAGCCTATGAGAAATCAGGGTTGGATTAGCATATAAGGCGAGCACACACACACACACATGCACCAAGAAACCCCAAAACAAAACATTTGATCAAGGGGTTACCTTTCTTTGGAGCGCAGCAAAATCCTGCCAGTCCCAAATATGCAAAAATAGCAATTATGTTTTCTTAGCAACTTCCAAAAGAAGGCTTTAGGGGAGGAAGCGTAATTTCTAGCTACTTTAGCCACTGTCAATAGCTACTTAGCTGTTGATAAGTTGAGAAATATGCCATTTGTCTTGGGTGCTTTACTGGTATCTTTCCACTTTCTCTGAAGTCTAGCTCTGCACATCCTGCCCTTCTGGGCACTGAGTGCCCTCTTGTCCTTTCTTGCCATCTTTTTGCTCTGTTAAGATGCATATAGTCATTTACACTTTAGTATAAACGGATCTTCAAGTGGAACCCCTGATTGTTGGGGTAATTTTATTGTAAGATTTGATGATTATAGTAATTATTACCTACAAAGGAGTTAAAGATTCTCATTAAGCAGGTAGTCAACTGTTTCTTCTGCGGGGAAACTCTTAGGAGATTCACATGAAGTATTGTTTTAGAAAAGGCTGCTTAATTAGTCCACGGGAAAGTGACTCTTGCCTTTTTTCTGTATGAACTAGAAATGAAGCCCATTTCCAACATTAAAGGATGCCTTAATATAAAACTTCCCTACCCCGGTTTAGAGTCTAAGAGGGAAATTTTCTTTTGTTGTTTTTATATATGCCATATAAATTTACATACCATAACACTCACCTTCTTAAAGAGTACAATTCAGTGGTTTTAAGTATATGCACGTAGTTGTACAATCAACCTTGCTATCCAATTTCAGAATTTTTTTTTTTTTTGAGATGGAGTCTAGCTCTGTTGCCCAGACTGGAGTGCAGTGGCGCAATCTCAGCTCACTGCAACCTCCGCCTCCCAGGTTCAAGCGATTCTCCTGCCTCAGCCTCCCAAGTAGCTGTGATTACAGGTGCCCACCACCACACCCAGCTAATTTTTGTATTTTTAGTAGAGATGGGGTTTCACTTGTGTTGGCCAGGCTGGTCTCAAACTCCTGACCTCGTGATCCCCCCGCCTCGGCCTCCCAAAGTTCTGGGATAACAAGCGTGAGTCACCGTGCACGGCCCAATTTCAGAATATTTTAATCACCCCAAAAAGAAGCCCATTAACAATCACTTTATTCTCCCTTCCCCCATTCTCTGGCAACCAGTAGTCTACTTTTTGTCCCTATGGATTTGCCTATGCTAGACATTGTATATAAACAGAATCATGCAATATGTGACCTTTTATGTCTGGCTTCTTTCACTTAGCATGATGTCTTCAAGGTTCATCCATGTTGTGGCATGTATCAGTATTTCATTCTTGTTTTTCTTTTTTTCTTGAGACAGAGTCTCACTCTGTCACTCAGGTTGGAATGCAGTGGCACTGTCTCGGCTCACTGTAACCTCCGCCTCCAAGACTCAAGTGATCCTTCCACCTCAGCCTCCTGAGTAGCTGGGACCACAGGTGTATGCCACCATGTCCAGCTAATTTTTTATATTTTTGATAGAGACGGGATTTTGCCATATTGCCCAGGCTTGTCTCAAACTCCTAAGCTTAGGAGATTCATCCGCCTTGGCCTCCCAAAATGCTGGGATTACAGGCATGAGCCAGTATGCCCGGCCTCTTTTTTATGACTAAATCATATCCCATATTATTTATTCCATGAATACATCACATTTTATTTATCTATTCCTCAATTAATGGACATTTTCACTTTTTGGCTATTATGAATAATGCTACTATGAACATTCATACACACATTTATGTGTGGACATATATTTTCATTCACAAGGGAACTTTTTACCCCAAACAATTTTCACACCTGTATCCTTAATTAGGCTATCACCTCCCTGAGGGAACATATTTTATTCCTGTTAATATCACCAGTGCCTGACAGTCCCTTGAACCCAGAAGATGCTGGAAAAGTGATGACAGTGACAGCCGACAGGGATTAAGGAGTTCTACAGGACCCTCGAGAACTTCCTTGGCCCTCCAGTTACATTCTGGTGTCTGTGCACTGGGGGTTTGGCCTGTTCTAGAATATTAAGTGAATCCTATTCATTCTTCAAGACATGAAATCCCTCCCACTACATCTCTCCACCCCAAATATATCCCTCCCTTGAAGCTTTTTCCAAACCAACTAGATAGAATTAGTCTTTAAGACTTTTGTGTTTGTAACACTGTGTTGTGACTTTAACAAAGGATTTAGGATAATCATATTTGCCTTGTAGGTATCTATGTGTGTGTTTTTATTACCCTCACTTGATGACGAAGTCTACAAAGCCAAGGATTCTTTATTATCTCCTGTCCAGAGGACTAGCCTAATGCCTTTGTCACTAGAAATATGCATTAGCTTTGTATTAACTTGAGTATAATATAGAGCCAGATGGCCAACTCAAAGGAGGGGTATGAAACACGTTTACTAGTCATAACAGAAGCTGCCACAGAACTCCCCTGGCTCCTGGAACCACAAAAGGAACCACTTTTGTGGTTCTTCTGGGCAATAGGCCCGGAAGATGAATGCGTGTTACTGAAATGAGAGATGTATAAAAACGCTGAGTCATTCTATGAGTCATTCCAACATGTTCCCTGTTTTTACTTTTGGAAAGTGAGCTCCATGTCTGATCCTGTCTGCACCGCCGTCCCTTGCTGGATTATTCTCTTCCAGAGCTCAGTTTCAGCTCCTCTTTCAGGACGCCTGTGGTCTCCAAAGCCAGTCTTTCTGGTCTGAGTTCTGGCTCTGTCTGGAACTAACCATGGCCTTGAGCAAGCGATGTATCTTCTCTGTGCTTTGTCTCTCCATCCGAAACCCAGGGACAGTAAGAGTCCTGGTCTCGCAGGGCTGTTTTTCGTTTTGTTTTGTTTTTGTTTTGAGACAGGATCTCGCTCTGTCACCCAGGCTGGAGCGTAGTGGCACTATCTCGGCTCACCGCAACCTCTGCCTCCCTAGTTCAAGCTCAAGCGATTCTCCTGCCTCAGCCTCCCGAGCAGCTGGGATTACAGACACCCGCCACAACACCCAGCTAATTTTTGTATTTTTGTAGAGATGGGGTTTCTCCATATTGGCCAGGCTGGTCTTGAACTCCTGACCTCAAGTGATCCACCCGCCTTGGCCTCCCAAAATGCTGGGATTACAGGTGTGAGCCACTGCACCTGGCACACAGGGCTTTTATAGGAGTCAGTAGAGTGTTTGACTATTGCCTGGCAGATAGAAAGCACTCACCACATGTTAGTCATGGTTGGCATTCTGTTCCATCACGATCTCCTTCCTTTCTGAACTCTGCTATCACCATGCAGTTTGATAGTTCATTGTCCTCTAGTTTTTCTTGGAGAGTAATTTTACACTGCCTTTAATTATTTTTCTGGTGTTCTCACCTATCCAGAACATACTTGAGAGCCAAGAGGCAAGCAAATGGCAATACCTCCACCGCCACCACCACCACTAACAACAAGGCAACTGAGAACTCTGAATCAGTGTCACAGAACCCCTGGATTAAGAACCAACATCTTTACTCATAAAACCTCTTGGACCCACACTCAAAGCCTATTGACTCCTAATGTGTATGGTTAGAACAAGCTGCATCCTCTGCTTTTGCAGCCCACAGCATAAACAAAGCAGTCTAGGATCAATTGGCATAGGAGAAAATAGTCCCCTGCAGCTCAGTACTCCTTAGGAAATATTTAGAGTGTGGTAGATACTCAGAATGCCCATTACCATGTCCCTGAGTGGGAGGAGTTTAAGAATACAGGAAAGTGTTAAGAAATTTTAGAAAGATTATGATTCATATAAGCTAAAAATTAAACTTACAGAATAGTGCCATCTCAAATCATATCAGGTAAACAAAAGATCATGGTATGCTCAATTTTTCTCTTCCTCACCATGTAGTATAAGCTCTTTTTAAGAGAGTTTTAGATCTTCTTTTTCTTTTATGTCCCCATAACAGCACCAAGCCTATTAACTACTGCATAGGAACCTTAGAAACCTCTTAATTGTTGAAAAAACAGCTTACATTAAAAAGGCCCAGCATGGTGGTTCATGCCTGTAATCCCAACACTTTGGGAGGCTAAGGCAGGCGAATCACTTGAGCTCAGGAGATCGAGACCAGCCTGCAACGTAGCGAGACGTCATCTCTACAAAAAACACCCACACAAAATTAGCCAGGTGCAGTGCTGTGTGCCTATAGTTTCAGCTACTCAGGAGGTTGAGGTGGGAGTATCGCTTGAGTCTGGGAAGTCAAGGCTGCAGTGAGCCAAGATCCTGCCACTGCACTCCAGCCTGGGTGAGAGGAACAAGACGCTGTCTCAAAAAAAAAAAAAAAAAAGCCCATAGCTTGGTTTTCAATTATTTGCATCTGATCCCAGACCAAAAAAAAAGTAGTTATTAGCCTCACATTGGAATGACTCTGATAACATTTTTTGTGGGGGGCTGGGGGGGTGCTGGGGTCAGATGCAATTAATAAATACCAATTTATGACCAAGGTTTGTGAATTAGTGTTTAACACAACATTCCTTCTTTTAACATATTGAGTACTTGTTATGCACCATGCCCTATATTTATATGCTAGGAATATGGTGGTGAATAAGAAAGATGTGAATTGTTCTCCTCTTGGGGGCTTAATACTCTGGATCAGTGCTGGCCTCTGGAAGTTTCTGTGATGATGAAAATATTTCACATCTGTGCCATCTAATACAGTACCAAATTGCCATACAGGGTTATTGAATGCTTCAAATATGGCTAGTGCAACAGAGAAACTGAATTTTAAATTTTATTTAATTTGCATTAGTTACAGTTAAATGGCCGCATGAAGCTAGTGGCTGTCATATGAGGCAGCACAGCTCCAGAGCCCAGTGCTGTGACTGCAAGGGGGCCCCTTAAACCTCCGTTTGTTTTCTAGAACCATCTAACCAGAGTTGATATGGAGAATGGCCCCTAAGTCCTACCAGATTCTTGATCATTAGACAAAGACTTCATTAACTCAGACATTTTAAAGAGCTTTTTCAGTAAAACACATATCTTGCATATCCACAAAGTTCAACTTCACTGAAGAACTCTGAGTTAATCCAGCTGAATCTGAACATCCTCTCCCTTTGGGCCTGTTTATGATTACTTTAAATTCCTCTTAACATTTCAAGGGAAAGTCACTTGGCACACGCTCTGGAGAGAAATGAGATGGAGGTGGGGGGATCGTGGTGTGCCATCATCTTACCTTATTAAAGAATTATTGTGATTCTCCACCTGTCCACTCCCCCTCGACACACACACACACACACACACACACACTTAGGTACATATATTGAATGTACAGTGGCTCATTCTCTAGGTAGAGAAGAATGCCTTTCTGGAATCTACACTCACATGTTGACAGCTTCAAGTAAGGATGCATGTTATTTGGCCCTGCGCATTCATTCCATATCTTACCAGCTGCTTTTAAGATTTCACTCTGAAGCATTTGCATCCTCAGCCAAGAGAACAAAGTGGAAACATATAGACTCCCTCTGTGGCCTGTTCTGCAGGCATAAGGCAACCATTTGGAAGGAAGAGCAGGCCGGACAGGTGGTAGCTCCAGATGCCCTGCTGAGAAGTGTGAGTGCAGGGAAGATGTCGGCCTGGGAGGTGGAGGCATGGCATGGAGCTGGGGAAGCCCAGGCCAACATCTCCACATGTCTGGGCTCTGGTTTCTTCTCCAACAAGACTGAAGGGCTGCACCAGATTTGAGCCGAGGATGTGATGGCCAAGAATTGCTCCAGTCCATTCTCATGACCTCCTTTCCTCCAGAAATCTGCCAGACAGGGCCATCCTGGCAGGACAGCTGAGCCAATCACTTTGTAGTCCCCAGCCCCACATTCACCCACCTAGAACCAGGTTGGGACCAATATCAAGGGCAGTTCTGGAAGGGGAAATATCACAGGTGGCAGAAGGCACTGAGGGTGGGTGTGGACGTGGCTGTGGTGGGCAGTGTGGCAGGAGGGTCTGTCCCACCCTCTTAGCTCTGGCAGAATTATATATGAGGCACAAGTGTTTTTCTAGCCCCAGCCTGGGAACTGTCTGCATCTCCCAGCAGCCTGTCCTATACCTTTCTATTCTTAGCCGTGCAGCAGAAGAGGGCTCTAAAAGCTGAGGTCTGAGACAAATGGCTTGATGACTGGGCTTTGGGGCCAGTTTGGTCATAAGCTTTCCTTGGGGCCACTCCCATTGTCAGGAGAAAGAGCCTCAGTGGACCCCTGGGGAAGTGTGGTCCCCAGGCCTGGGAAAGAAGGGGCATAGAGGAGTGAACCCAGGCCCTGAGGAGGGGTGGGGAGAAGTGGCTTTGCTGAAGCCAAAGCTGTGGTCTCCTCTCTCCACCTCAACTGCACAACAGCATGTGGCGGTGCCCAGCTCCTCCAGGCACTGGTTGTACCCTTCCCTAAGTAACAGATAGCAAGGGTGAAAGCCAGGCTTCTCCCTTCAGGAATCAAGCCTTTTTGGAGGTGGGGAGGGAGTGACAGTCATTAACCTCTTTCAGAACTATTGGAAACTGTGGGCCTTCTCCCCTCCATAATGCCTGTGTGTGTCCTCCACATTCTGCAGCCTCTTGGAGGACTTGTGTGCCTCTCCACGGGACCCCAGGGACAATGCTCCCTGGTGTATGTTCCCTGTTGCACCTGCAGTCAGATCTCCTTCAGGGAAGGTGGCTGTTAGCATGCAGATTCCACGGCCCCACACCGGATCTGTGGAATCAGAATCTTTCAGCTGGGGGAGCCTTGGAATCTGCCCTGAGAACAAACCTCTCATGTGAGAGAAGCCCCCAGAGCAGGATCCTCATAACAAGGACCTCAGCTGGCCCTGATGTAGGAGGAAAGTTTTGGGATTAAGACAGGGCCAAGGGCAGGCTGGCTGATCTCCCCGTGCTGGGCTGGGAAGAGCATGGGATTGGGAGCCAGGAGTTCTGTGTTCTGGGCCCGGCACTTCCTTGAGCCGTGTCAGTGATTCAACTCCTGAAGCCTCCCGCTGTTCTTTGCCTCATTGAGGGGGTGGAAAGACTGGTGGGTAAGGTTTGTCCACCAGCCTCCGTTTAGCATTTATTGGCGTGGTAGTGTGGCCTCTGAGCAGGCCCAGGGAAGGATCTTTGGGCTTCAAAGCGGTGTATCCACCCACACTGTTGGTTGCCAGGTGGTTTTACCCGGAGGGTTTTTTTTTATTTCTTTCATTGCGGTGGCTTGGCTTCTCATTTCTGAAGGTTTAAAAAATATGTACATGTGGCCGGACACCATGGCTCATGCCTGTAATCCCAGCACTTGGGGGGGGCCGAGGCGGGTGAATCACCTGAGGTCCGGAGTTCAAGACCAGCCTGGCCAATATGGCCAAACCCAGTCTCTACTAAAAGTACAAAAAAATTAGCCAGGTGTGGTGGCGGGCGCCTGTAATCCCAGCTACTTGAGAGGCTGAAGCAGGAGAATTGGTTGAATCCGGGAGGCGGAGGTTGCAGTAAGCCGAGATCGCACCACTGCACTCCAACCTAGATGACAGAGCGAGACTCTGTCTTAAAAGAAAAAAAAGTGCATATATATATATATATATATATATATATATATATATATTCCCACACTTGTATTTTTGTATTATAAAAGTGACATAGGCACATTGCAAAAAAAAGTATTCAAACATTATGGAAATCCTCTCTTCCCATGGCCAACCCTGATCATATTTCTCAGAGATAACTCTTACTAAAAATTTGATTCTAAGTTTCAATTTTTAAAAAAAGCATGTAGAGCAACAATGGGACAAAGAACACCTGTGGAGTGCTTACTCCTGATCAGTCAATGTACTTACAAGGAAACCTCACAGTAGCCCTGGGAGGTACGGACCTCTCACCCTAGTAAGGGTTGAAGAAATTTGATATACACATATACACACACACAAACACCAAACATTTATTTGTACAAAAGTGGGATGATGTTATCCTTATTACACAACTTGATTCTTTCATTCTTAATATATCATGAACAGTTTTAGAGAACTGTGCATGCTGAACATTTTAACACCTATAGTGTTCAATGATGTGAAATCAGAATTAAGCAATACCCAAATGATTTTTTTTTTTTTGAGATGGGG
Organism: Symphalangus syndactylus; assembly: GCF_028878055.3. Classification (NCBI taxonomy): domain Eukaryota; kingdom Metazoa; phylum Chordata; class Mammalia; order Primates; family Hylobatidae; genus Symphalangus; species Symphalangus syndactylus. The sequence continues at coordinate 24,695,209 of NC_072424.2, forward strand.
TTTTGCTCTTGTTGCCAAGGCTGGAGTGCAGTGGCATGATCTCGGCTCACTGCAACCTCTGCCTCCCGGTTCTAGTGATTCTCCTGCCCCAGCCTTTGAAGTAGCTGGGATTGCAGGCATGTGCCACAATGCCCAGCTAGTTTTGTATTTTTAGTAGAGGCGGGGTTTCACCACGTTGGTCAGGTTGTTCTCGAGCTCCCGACCTCAGGTGATCCACCTGTCCTGGCCTCCCAAAGTATTGGGATTATAGGCATGAGCCACTACGTCCAGCCTGATTTTTTATTATTACAAACAGTACTGCAGTAAACTACTTTTTTTTACATATTTCTTTGTGTATTTGTGTATTTCTGTAGGATAAATTTATAAAAGTAGAAACAGTAGATCCAAAAGGGCATGCATTCTCACATTAAATAAAGAAATCCCCAAGACCGGGTAATTTATAAGAAAAGAGGTTTAATTGGTCCACAGTTCTGCAGGCTGTACAGGAAGCGTGGCAGCATCTGCTTCTGGGGAGGCCTCAGGAAGCTTTCACTTGTGGCAGATGGAGCAGGCGTCTTACACGGCAGGAGCAGGAGGAAGAGAGTGAGCGGAGAGGTGCTGCACACTTTTAAACAACCAGATCTCACGAGAACTTACTATCATGAGAACAGCACCAAGGGGATGATGCTAAATCATGAGAAATCCACCCCCACGATCTCATGATCCAGCTGCCTCCCACCAGGCTCCACCTCCAACACTGGGACCACAACTCGACATGGGATTTGTTAGGGACAGATCCAAATCATATCAGCATGTAAATGAAAATTTTTTAGTACTTTCTGAACAATCTGGATAACAGGAAATGAAATGTATTTGAATGTCTCTTCTAAGTGCTGAAGGTATTTTCAAATCCAAGTTCAAATATGAGGCTGGCATCTGGACATTTGTTTCCCAGAGCTGGTTTTAGATTCTTGGTTCTGCAACTGAACGGTTATGAAACTTGGAGAAACAAAGAAGGTACGCCTTTCATTGCTCTGGGGCTCGATTTTTTCCACATGAAGCAGCAGCATGGTAAAATACTCTTTCTGAAGCCTGTTTTTGCTCTAACACTCCCCAATTTGATTAGTGCTTTAGCTCTCTGCCTTTGTTTTCCTATTTATAAAAAAGAATTTTAATCCTTTGGCCTTCCAGGATCAATTAGTCAATGGATCCATTACTGATGAACTTTCAACCTTGAAGTGCTAAGTAGTTCTGTTATTGCTTGTAGAGCAAGCTGATCTTGGCTGCATATGATGTAAAACTGCTGCGACTTCTAAGGTCATTGCTGAGTCTTTAAGAGAACAAGATACTTATTGAATCCAGAAGGCCACTCTGTCTCAGCACTCTGGCCTGTGGGGTTGAAGAGAGGCAGGTGTTTGGGAAGGGGGTGTTTGGGAAGGAGGTGTTGGGGAAGTAGGTGTTGGGGAAGGGGGAAGGAGGTGTTGGGAAGGAGGTGTTGGGAAGGAGGTGTTGGGAAGGAGGTGTTGGGGAAGGAGGTGTTTGGGAAAGAGGGGTTTGGGAAGGAGGTGCTGAGAAGGAGGGGTTTGGGAATGAGGTGTTTGGGAAGGAGGCATTGGGAAGGAGGTGTCTGGAAAGGAGGTGTTGGGAAGGAGGTGTCTGGGAAAGAGGTGTCTGGGAAAGAGGGGTTTGGGAAGGAGGTGTTTGGGAAGGAGGTGTTGGGGAAGGAGGTGTTGGGAAGGAGGTGTTGGGAAGGAGGTGTTGGGAAGAAGGGGTTTGGGAAGGAGGGGTTTGGGAAGGAGGGGTTTGGGAAGGAGGTGTTGGGAAGGAGGGGTTTGGGAAGGAGGGGTTTGGGAAGGAGGTGTTGGGAAGGAGGTGTTGGGGAAGGAGGTGTTGGGAAGGAGGTGTTGGGAAGGAGGTGTTGGGAAGAAGGGGTTTGGGAAGAAGGGGTTTGGAAGGAGGTGTTGGGAAGGAGGGGTTTGGGAAGGAGGTGTTGGGAAGGAGGTGTTGGGGAAGGAGGTGTTGGGAAGGAGGTGTTGGGAAGAAGGGGTTAGGGAAGAAGGGGTTTGGGAAGGAGGTGTTGGGAAGGAGGTGTTGGGAAGGAGGTGTTGGGAAGGAGGTGTTGGGAAGAAGGGGTTTGGGAAGAAGGGGTTTGGGAAGGAGGTGTTGGGAAGGAGGGGTTTGGGAAGGAGGGGTTTGGGAAGGAGGTGTTGGGAAGGAGGTGTCTAGGAAGGAGGTGTTGGGAAGGAGGTGTCTAGGAAGGAGGTGTTGGGAAGGAGGTGTCTGGGAAGGAGGTGTTGGGAAGGAGGTGTTGGGAAGGAGGTGTCTAGGAAGGAGGTGTTGGGAAGGAGGTGTCTGGGAAGGAGGTGTTGGGAAGGAGGTGTTGGGAAGGAGGTGTTGGGAAGAAGGGGTTTGGGAAGAAGGGGTTTGGAAGGAGGTGTTGGGAAGGAGGGGTTTGGGAAGGAGGTGTTGGGAAGGAGGTGTTGGGGAAGGAGGTGTTGGGAAGGAGGTGTTGGGAAGAAGGGGTTAGGGAAGAAGGGGTTTGGGAAGGAGGTGTTGGGAAGGAGGTGTTGGGAAGGAGGTGTTGGGAAGGAGGTGTTGGGAAGGAGGTGTTGGGAAGAAGGGGTTTGGGAAGAAGGGGTTTGGGAAGGAGGTGTTGGGAAGGAGGGGTTTGGGAAGGAGGGGTTTGGGAAGGAGGTGTTGGGAAGGAGGTGTCTAGGAAGGAGGTGTTGGGAAGGAGGTGTCTAGGAAGGAGGTGTTGGGAAGGAGGTGTCTGGGAAGGAGGTGTTGGGAAGGAGGTGTTGGGAAGGAGGTGTCTAGGAAGGAGGTGTTGGGAAGGAGGTGTCTGGGAAGGAGGTGTTGGGAAGAAGGTGTTGGGAAGAAGGTGTTTGTTTGGGAAGGAGGTGTCTGGGAAGGAGGTGTTTGTTTGGGAAGGAGGTGTTTGTTTGGGAAGGAGGTGTCTGGGAAGCCTGATCAGGTATCACATCTCCCTTGGGAATCTTGCCTTCTTGCAGTGAGTATTTGCAACTGTATGTCCGTTAACAAAGAAGGAATTGTGTGGACCACATTCTCACAGAACACAGCATGTATTACGTGAGGGACTGACCCAATCTGTGTCTGTGGTGTTTGGGACAATAGCTGAGATAATAAGGCCTTCCATTTCCCCCAGGTCCTCCAATCATGCCACATGACCCTCTTAACATCTCTGATGCAATAACCAGAGAGGGGATAGTCATCCCCATTGTTAAGATGCAGATACAGAAATTCAGAGGGGCGTGCCGACTGTCTCCTATCACATGGCAGCAGCAGGGGGCAGAGCTGGACAGTCCCAGCTCCATCCTGGTTCTGCTGCCACGGGTCTGGGGTGCGTTACTCCCCGGCTCCTTTCTGCTGGCTCTTTTTAATGGCCGGACTCCTCTTGGGAGCCCTGTCCAGTCCAGGCCTATCCAGCTGAGAAGGTGCAGCACCTTGGCATTTTGAGGGACACGTACAGGATGCGGCATGGAATGTCTCTGAATTTGGTATCCTGCCGATGGTAAGCTTTAATTTCTAAAACACAAGAAAGAAGAAAGTTAAATGGCTAAAGATTGTCTTTAAGACTGTTGCTTCCCAATCTGTCCTCATTCATACCCTTGGGAGCTGGTTTTGAAGAAAGTCCTGCAGTGAACTGTAATATCTGTGCCAGAAGAAGACAGGGGTGACTTACTTGGCTAGTTAGGTGGAAGGTGGATTTTTATTTTCTGGCATCCATGGGCCTGAGCTTTTAAGGAAGGATCCAGGTAGCATTGATGGTGCTCTAAGGGGTCCAGTTGCACCAAGAATTAAAAAGTCCTCTTGAAACAAATGAATCAAAATGAAACCACCAGACAGGACTCCCCCAGACAAGATTGGGAGGAAATTTAAACTTGATCAGTTTCTCCTGCAACCTATCATGTCCTTCCCCTGCACACACCTTCTCCCCTTCCTTTGAAAATCTCAGTTCTCCCCCCTCCCAATCCCTGCCCTATCCCCACCCCAACCTCCAATTCCCTCATCTGTAGCATAACAGGAAGGAGAGTAAATGGGATTGGCTCAGGCACTTTAAAACATCAAGGGCCAATGGCTGTTCTTCCTTTGGTTCCACATCTCCCTTTTCCAATATTCTTTTTCCTTCCAGGGACTATGTGTTTGAAGTTTAAAAGAGCAGTGGATACACATCAACACAAAGAAATCAGGAATGGTGGCAGTGGGAAAGTAAGGGAATTTTCTATCTTCCAGATAATCTTGAAGATGAATACTGCATATTTCTCAGTAGCATGTAGGGGCTGTTATCAATTAGAAAGGGAAGGCAGAACGAGTACAAGAGAAATGCAATGACTCCACAGTCTAGAAAGGCAGTCAGGATAAACTGCAGTCAGCAACACCCAGGTACAGTTCCTGGATCTGCTCACAGGCAAAAACCCCTTTCTTGGCTTCTGAATTAATGCCTGGATCTTTGGGTCAGAGTAGTGTTTGGTAACCTTCAGAGGAGTTCAGAAGCTTATATTGACCACTTGGCCCCAGTGTATGTGGATCCTTTTTTTTTTTTTTTGAGACAGAGTCTCACACTGTTGCCAGGGCTGGAGTGCAATGGTGCAATCTCAGCTCACTGCAACCTCCACCTCCTGGGTTCAAGCGATTCTCCTGCCTCAGCCTCCCCAGTAGCTGGGATAACAGGTACCCGCCACCTTGCCCAGCTAATTTTTTTGTATTTTTAGTACAGACGGGGTTTCACTATATTGGCCAGGCTGGTCTCGAATTCCTGACCTCATGATCCGCCCACCTCAGCCTCCCAAAGGGCTGGGGTTACAGGTGTGAGCCACCACACCCAGCCCAGTGTGGATCTTTGGCAGAGAAAATGTACTATAGTTACCAGATTTTTGGACTGGGGCCCTGAAATCTTCTTTTCCACCATGCAATCTCCTATCCAGTCTTCAAAACCCAAGCCAAACACCACTTTCTTTGAGACACCATCCTGGCCTCCTTCATGTAGATTTACTCCATTCTACCTCTGTGATCCTATGGCCCTGTGTTCATATCTCAGGGCACACACTGTATTGCAAGTAGCACATAACATGCCGGCTTCATCCACTAATCTGTGAGCTTCTTAAGCTCAGGCTGAGGCCATTTTTGTAGCTCTTGAATTTAGCACAGTATACAGCACCCAGTAGATGCTCAATAAATAGAAAGTGAATGGGTCGGGCACGGTGGCTTTCACCTGTAATCCCAACATTTTGGGAGGCTGAGGTGGGCGGATCACGAGGTCAGGAGATCGAGACCACGGTGAAACCCCATCTCTACTAAAAATACAAAAAATTAGCCAGGCGTGGTGGCGGGCGCCTGTAGTCCCAGCTACTCGGGAGGCTGAGGCAGGAGAATGGTGTGAACCCAGGAGGTGGAGCTTGCAGTGAGCCGAGTTTGTGCCACTGCACTCCAGCCTGGGCGACAGAGCAAGACTCCGTCTCAAAAAAAAAAAAAAAAAAAAAAAAAAAGGTGAATGATGTGTACTTGCTCTGCTACTAACTAGTTATGTATCTTAGACAACTCACTCACTTGTCCTCACTGGGATTACTCATTTAGGGTAATGAGTAACAGGGATGGCACAATTTGTGTGACCAACAGGATTATTTCATAGTGCAGAAGAGGTAAGACACGTTCTTAATATAGATATGCTACACAATCACAAAATTCCCAGAGCTGGAAGAAATTTGGAAATCATCTAATACAATGGTTTTCAGAAATTTGAAGCCAAAGAACTGTTTCTTAAGGAAAGCTAACAGGAAAGTCCAATATTTTGGACTAATCTTTTTTCATAAAAGATAAATGTAAGCTTCTCCAGTTGAAGACCCAGCATACTCTCTCCTTCCTCTCCTCTCCTTTCATCTCCGTCCTGGGGATGCAAGAAGCACAGTTTGAAAACCAACCTCTCACTTTAGTGAGAATAAGCTGAAGCCCAGAGAAGGCAGTGAATTTCCTAAGGTCACAGGGCTAGTTAGAAAGAAAAGTAGACCAGGGAACAAATTAACCCGTGAAGACTGCAGTGATAATGCAGGACAATAGCTGGTCCTTGAAAAAACAACATACTTAGTGCATACCCATATAATATTAGGGGTGGTCTGTTGTTGTTGTTCTTTTGAGACAGGGTCTCGCTCTGTCTTCCAGGCTGGAGTGCAGTGGTGCAATCATAGCACACTGTAACCTTGAATTCCTGGGCTCAATTGATCCTCTTGCCTTGGCCTTCCGAAGTGCTGGGATTACAGGTGTGAGCCACTGTGCCCAGCACCACATATTATGTTTAATTCTTGTAATATTCTATGAGGAAGTTAGGGCTGTAACGATTTCTGAGATGAGGAAACTGAGGCTTTAAAAAATGGCTTGAATAACATTGCATGGTCAGTTGTAGTAGAAGTAAAAGTAACTAGTAGCTTTATGGAGCACCTAATATGTGCCAGTCACCTTTGTAAGCACGTTACACATATTACCTCATTTAATTATCCAACAACCAGCACCATCATTAGTCATAATTTTACAGAAAAGAAAACTGAGGCACAAATTGGTTGAAGGAGCTGTTTTGGAATCCCTGCACCAGTCTGATTCCATGCAAGCTCTTTTTGCTACATCATGCCGATCTGAGGTCCTGAACCCAGGTGCTCTGTCTCTTAGCCCAGTGCCTTCTCCAAATGCTACTTGATATGAAAGAATCCTGAAAGAGTCCTGAAAGAACATTCTGTTATTTGCACTTGGTGGTGGAAGAATGAAGAGCCTTATTTGTATTCAGGGTACTTGTCTCAGACTCCATCTAAGACGTTGATCTTTTTCCTTCTGGGTACTGATTTGCCCTGTTCAGGGCTGGTCAGTATGACTCACCTCCTTCTGGATGGACCGGGTGAGAAACAAGGAGACCTCCTCCAGGCTCTGGGGCTTCAGGCCATTCACTGCCAACAGATGATCTCCGTGGCAAAATATGCATCCCAGACGTGGGGGGCCTTGCCACTGGGACACACTGCAGTGGGAATACAACATCCAACACCAGTGTGAGGCTCAGCTGGCCAGGAAGGCAGGGCACGCATGGAGTCTACAGGGTCTCCTGATTCTAGGTCACGTGGCACCACCTCTGAAGTAGACTATCTCCTTCTTTTTAGAATATTGTTTCCTCTGTCACTGCAATAGGAGCCTAATCCTTCCTCCAAAGCCCAGCTCAAATTATAGCGCCCTTACAAAGGCCCATGAAATCCTACATCCCATTCCTCTGCTGTAATTCATCTCCCCTACCTCTGGACTTCTATTACATTGTGTGAGTACCTGATTTGTTACATTTTTAAATAAAATGCATTTTACATTTACTTGTTTGTGTGGCTGTCTTTTTTTTACCAGGTTACGTGACCCCAGAAGTATGATGTCACCTTTTTGTTTGTTTTGTTTTTTAATTTTTTAAACCCCATGGTTCCAAGTAAAGAAAGAGTGCTCAGCGTTTGTTGGAAGTGAGGGTGTAATGATTACACAATGAATATCTAATGAACAAATAAGTGAATTAAGGAATGAAGCAGCTCAGTTATGGAGAAGTCCACAGTTTCAGTCAAGTGTGTATTGACCCTTAGATGGTGGACTATTTAAAAAAAATGGAAGATGTGGTTCCTCCCTTCTTAGAACTAGTAAGACAACTAATGTGTAGTGTTTACATTAAAGAGCTTTCTTCCCTTATGAAGGTGAAATCTTCCATTAAAATAAATTACAAAGTCTTTTAAAAAAATGCCATATCAAATAGACAGTGATTGCTTTAACAACATTCTCTGCCACTCAGTCTTTTGTGTCTGTGTCCGTGACTAGCAGTTTTTGTTTTTTGTTTTTTTTTAACCTTGTATCTGGAAGTCTTAGAAGCTGATATGCTTTCTTCTTTTAGACCTCTGATTCTTGTTGACTTCACTAATTTCACTCATTCATCAAATACTCATTGTACAGTGATTGGAAATGATGTCCTTGGGCCATCTGTATCCCCGCCCATTCTTCCTCCCTTCGAGGAGTCACAAATGGCTGCTTCCTGAACTTTTGGGTCCTGTTATTCTCCCCTTCACCTCCCAGCTGACTTTCCTGCACAACAAGACCCTGATTTCTGCCTCAATCAAAGACTTTTTTGTAACAACAGCGAGACAACAGTCCAAGCTCCCCCGCCCCAACCCTAGTCAGTGTTGCCAAATACACTATTTCAAGATGTAATTGTTGTCTTCAAAGCTTCCAGCCCCATTTATAATCCACAACAGTCAAATCTCCAACCTACCATATCCGTCCTGCGGCTTCTGTGAGAGCAAGGTAGTTGATGACATCAGGAGGAGAAAGGAAAATGTTCAGTTTCTCCACTTGGCTTTCATCAGGGATATTACTATGAACAAGATATTTGTAAAAGTCACATCAGGCAACTGGCCCTGGCTCTCAAAGCTGTACTTTCTGAGTAGACTTTTGGCCTCTATTTCTGAGATGATATTATCCAGGTAAAGGTTGTCCAAAACATTTGGAGAATAATATAAATTTAAGTTACTGAAAAATCCTCTTGGGATTGGTAGTGGATGGTATGCTATGGGAACGGAGGGAAAAGTGGACTAAATTGGTTATATAACTGTCCACATCAGGCCAGTCTACATATTTCTCTGCTAGAAATGATTCCGTAGAAGAAGGCATGGAAAGGAGTTAAAATTACATCAATCGTACCAAATGCTCTTGGTATCACTTAAAACCTAAATAACCCCCTCCTGGTCTATAACTAAGCCTCAGGCAACTTGCATGCCCATAATTACACTCATGGGAAAACTGAGTGACATGCTACTCAGATTGGTGTGGATCCCGAGTCCTGGGACCTGAAAGAGTAGCCAAGGGGGAATTTTTTAAAATAGCTGAAAATGCCACCCCCAGCCCCGGGAACTGCTTTACTTCAGCTCTGTCATCCCCCCTCCTTGGCCACAACATCAATGACAGGGAGAAGATGGTCAAGTTTTTGGCTGACTTGGAGATTTTTAGCAACAGCTTTAAAATTTAAATTCTAAGTAAAAAAGTGGGAGGGAGACTGCCTTGCTCTTAGGGCCCATAAAGTTTTAGAAATTAGGGTTTTACTTGATTAATATAGACAATTGCACAACAGTTAGTGAGGACGACCCCTTTTGGTCATTTGTGGTCTGTGCTTCCATATCGGCAGGGGAAAGACACCAATCAATTCCTGAGCCTTGTTCTTGCAGGTGGAGGCCCCCATCCTGGGTCTCTGGAAGGGTCTGGGGTTCCTCTTTGCTGCTATCCACAGACTTATGGGACGTCTCTTTGAAAAAACTAGAGTATAAGAAGTTAAAACAAGCCCTATTTTAGCATGTGTTTTTACAGTGTTCCCCTGTGTGTGTCAGATTGAAGTAGCTAACAGCCATGTGAAGACTAGCAAGGTCTTGAAGTATGTCCAACTATCAGAATCACAGTCCCAGCTAGAATCAAATCCAACAAACTTTCCTTCTAAAAATAGATATGGAATAAAAATTACCCTTTACAGTGTTTGGAGGACGGAAGTGAGAGTGTGAGAGACATAATGCAAAGTAGAAGATAACTTCCTCAGGAGACAGAAAAGGTCCTGAGGATGTCATCGGTGGTTTTCTGTGGGTAGAGACATGACTCCCTTTGTGTGTTGAGATGACTGAATAATATGTGGAACCTGGTCTGTGGTAATGTTTGGCATCAGTTTATCAACTATTGAAATGAACTGACAATCATTGTTCCGTAACAGCAGATGAGCAAACATCAAATTTTTAAACGGCACTTTGACTTACTAGGATTCCATTGGCTCATAATGACACTCGATTCTTCCAGAGGCCTGGTCTGGACCATCAGTTTCAATGGATTCACCAGAATCACTGGAAGCAATGATATTATCCAACTGTAGATAAGAGGAATGGATGTAAGAATCCCAGTTTACCGATAAGTCAGGTACCTTCTTATTTCTAGTATTAACAGCTCTGGGCTCTAACATAGAGGTACAGTTTCCAGTGGATGAAAGTGGTTCTCATTTGAGAAATATCAACCAACCTTACCTCTGTGAGACTGAACCAGCAAAGCTTCTGGAGGACTCAAAGTCAATTTTCTTCTCCTGGATCCCTCATGCTCCTGTTACAAATGTTATTTCTATTGAACTAAATTGCTATTTATCTTTCTGTTTCACCATTAGGCACTTAATGACATGAAAGCATTTCCCCAATCAGTTCTACTATAGGATCATGGCACTTGGCTGGGACAAAGACTTTGACCCAGTGTGAAGCTGGTCTCAGGTTACTATGCTCACAGGCAGCCCAAGTGGCTCCAGGGACGCTACAATGTTCTAGAAAAATACTGCCCTTAGGAAGCTCTCAATAGCCCCCTTAGAACAAAGACAGTCACTTGTGGCAATGATTGCTCAAAAACCCTAAGGCCTACCTAAGTTCACTGTTAACCCATGATGGAAAACTTCCTTCCAGTCAAGCCAGTCTTCCCATTGGCCCCTTGCAAATGGTGCTGTTCCATCGCCATGTTCATGCTGTCTTCTTCACCTCGAGTGCCATCTTTCCTTTCGGCCTACTGAAATCATGTTCAGGCCTGGCTGAAGTCCCACAGCCCCCTCTGATCACCTCAGCTACGGCAGAGCTCTCCTTTCTCTCAATTTCCATTGCATAGTTTTTTACTTATGTATTTATTTATTTATTTTTGGTCTTTTTAGCTTAGTTTTGTCTGCTTTACTAGACTTTACTTATCATAAAGTACCTAGCAAAGGCGAGGCCTATAACTGATGCTCAGTACACATCTGATTGGTTGGCTGGACTATCATAAAAGACTGCATCCCAGGAAACACAAATATGAAAATATTTTGGTGAAAGAAGAACTCTGTGCTCAAAGGAGCTTGGGAAATGCCATGTGTTGTATCTGGCTTGACTATTTACAATGAACCACTCCATACTAAATGCTCTGAGAATTCTGCTAAGAAGCTTGTTTAACTTATTTTAACTGGGTGTTTCCAGAACTTATTTGACCCCACAATGTTTCTTTTATATAAACATACATCACCATCTTACAGAAAACCCCCAGTTTGGGAAATGACGCAGCATTCCCACCCTCCATTCTGTCTTCCTATCTCTCACTTCCATTCTCTTCCCTCTATAGTCCATGGCAGATATAGCTGCTTGGTTAATACTAATGGAGGATAATTCAGGTTTTGACACTTCCCACCTCAGAAGCCATCCCTTCCCCTATGCTGTCTACAGAATGAAGTCAACTTGGCATTCAAGACCCATCATGGGCTGGCTCTTTTCTTCTGTTTATCTCCCACTATGCCTTTCACGCACTCTAGGTTGCAGCCTCACTGAACTATTCCCCATATGTGTATCAAATGGCACTTCATCCCGGAAGCCTTCCTTGACTCTGATAGAGAAAATCTGTTCTTTTTCTATTGCTTCCGGAGCATACGGACCACGTCTTTTGTGCAGCATTATCCTGTGGTAAATGACAAGACTATGCACTCTGACAGCAGGTTGATGTCAGGCTCATTACTTTAGCCACTATGCCCAGTACAGTACAGTGACTACTGCTCAGAAGTCATTCAGTAAGGGCTTCCTACTGATCAATAGACTGATCGATACACAGCACACAACTGATCACCCAAGGACCTTGGCTCACATTATTCTTTCTGCTAAGAATGCAGAAAGACTCCTCAAGGCAATCCCCTACATCCAAATTTTACTCATCGTGTATGGTCTAATGTCCATCTTATCCCTGAAATCTTCCTGATCTTTTGTTTGAAAGTCATCTCCTCCTCCCATTGCCCATGCACCCCTGGTATTTTATAAGCATCTCCCTTCAGCATAGAACCCTTCTGTCTTGTATTACAGCTGTCTCCTAGTCAAGTGTCAGCGCCATGAGCACGTCATCTGTATTTGATTTACCTCTGTGTTCCCACTGACCATAGCCTAATATTGCACAAAAAGTGCATGGCAGGGTAAATATTTGTTAAAGAAACAAATGATGAATGGACAAGAAGGGGTTACCTCTAAAAGAACACTTCGAGGAGTAAGATAATGATTCTCTTCCTTCACATCTTGAGTGGTTTCTGATAAATCTTGTAGATGAGCTTGCCTAAATCCTGGAGAACTTTGTTCCATTAAATGCTGAAGAAAAGAGATAAAAATGCTTTGCTTTTTCTTTGCAAGAGATAGAATTAAATCACATACATTCTGGAAAAGCCATAATAAATTAGTTGGGTTAAAAAAGACAAGAGGAGCTTCCAAGATTACATCCAGAAGCTCACACAACTTGAACTTACCTCTTGAGTCTGAGTCACCACTGAGGGTGAAAACATATAAGCACATCACTCAGGCTTTTTTTCTCTACCATTTGGAACAGTCACTCAGAACAAGTGGTTTTCTCCCGTGGGTGGTATTCTTTTTTTTTTTGAGACGGAGTCTCACTCTGTCCTCCAGGCTGGAGTGCAGTGGTGTGATCTTGGCTCACTGCAACCTCCACCTCCTGGGTTCAAGTGATTCTCCTGCCTCAGCCTCCTGAGTAGCTGGGAATACAGGTGCACACCACCATGCTTAGCTAATTTTTGTATATTTTTTAGTAGAGATGGGGTTTCACCATATTGGCCAGGCTGGTCTCAAACTCCTGACCTTGTGATCCGCCCGCCTCGGCCTCCCAAAGTGCTGAGATTACAGGCGTGAGCCACTGTGACCAGCCCTGTGGGTAGTATTCTAAGTCACTAAGCTCTGGAGTTGCCACCCTCATCTTTTTCCTGTAATCATCCAGTGCCATTTAAGAATATAATTAACCCAGAATCAAGGCATTGCACCTTTCCTATTCCTGCTCCATATTTTTCTTTTGTGTTCTGTTCACACACTTCTATTGTTTCCATAGCAATGGAATTTGGTTGAGTTGATCATGTGATAGTATGAATTATAGGTTTCCAGTTGATCTAGATTCAACCACTATTGCCTCCCCTTCCCCATAGATACACAATATTCTACTAAAGTAGCTTCTTTGCATGGCAGAAAAATTCCAAGAACAATGCCTCAGAGCAGGGGGTTTGGAAAGACCCTGAATGTTCTCTAGAAAAAAAAGTCAAGTTATAAAATATAGGTATGTTTAAGTTCTGTCCATGTTTTAAGCTCCAAGCTCATGGAGCCAGATCATGCTGAGTTGGAGGTAAAGGAAGCCCGCTTAATTTAACCAAAAACACCACCACCACCCAGCAAGGCAAATGGTACTGTCAACTTGAGCTGGTTTAAAAATCACTGGATCTATAGTGTGAAAAGGCAAAATGACCAATAATGTTATCTCTAGGGGGAAGGAGATATCATGAGTGAAAAGCAAGAGGCACTTACAGAAAAGGGTGAAGCTTCCTAACTGCTACATACCACCGTTTCTACCCACTGAATGAAGAACTGAGGTGAGGTGTTTGGCATGGTGAATTTGATATGCTACAAAAAGCTTTCAGAATAGTTGGAGAGCTACCAACTAGATAAAATAAGGGACTAGAACTCATTAGATGTGCTTGGTATACATGGACAGGGCAAAGTCAATGGATAAGTCTCTAAGAGACAAAATAGTGTCCGTGCCAGAGAACAAAACCACTCGGCATGTTTATGACTAATATCCCAAGTTGGGAACACTGCAAATCCAAGAAAGCTGAAAGTCCAATTACAAGTCGCTTTCAAGAAGCAGGTACATTATATTTTATGTCTTCAAATGGATTTCATTAGAAATGAGGATGAAGTGATAGACAGCTATAATGAATGAGAAGCGAGATTGATCAGGGTAAAGGGAAGAAATTAACAAGAAACTCAGCCTTTGCCTGAGGAGTACAGACAGAATGGGCAGAAATCAGGTAGTGTCTGGGAAATCTTTTGGCAGAGGGATCTGTGCCCTCTGTGTGAAAGAAAGGAAGCAAGTTGCCAGCTAGGTTTTGGTTTAGCAAAGGGGTCTTACCCTAGCATACCCAAAGCATATCAAGAGCATTCAAAATGAATGAATACACTGAGAGGTATTCAGGGCAAGCCCTGAGTGAGGCTCATCTGTGGTATGGGATAAACATCAGGGCTAAGAATCATTCTTATAGTGCATCGGGCTTTGAGGGAGGTGGGCATGGTTAAATTCAATTGCTAATTGGTAGGATTTTTAAGCATTAGCTGACTCCCAGGTGTGGTGTCCTGAGAAAGAAGTGAGCCCCATTACCTTGTCTTGGAGACCATTTCTTGGTGAGCTGGAGCCAACAGCCTCCCATGTGCTGGAAGGGCCAAGGAGAGGGCTGGGGTAGAAGAGGGTTCTTTTATTACCCAATGAGAGTTCCTCCTGCTCACAAAAAAGGGAATCAGTCAGGGCACAGTTGATCTCTGGGATGAAACAGCAGCCTCTCTGCTGGGCTCCTTGCCTCCCATATTTCCCCACAGTGATCTAACATTCATGCCGCTGCCTGCCAGCATTATTTCACCAAGAAAAGAGCCAAACTTGTCTCTCTCCTGTTTCCAAACCCTTGAGGACATTTAGCCTGACCCTCAGAGATGACCAGCGTTTGCCTCAACCTGTCTTCTCAACTGTGTCTCTTTCTGACACCCTCCACCCCAGTTCCCTTTGCTCTAATCACTTCAGTCTACTTGAAGACATGCCTTGATTTCTCCTTCTCTTTGGCTTTTGCTGTAAGCATGGGACAACCTAGAAAACATGTCAAAAAGATACCTAGGGACCAAAGTTCCATCTATAAAGATCTGCCCTGAGAAATGACTTGGGAACATTAGCAGAGGCCTTTTTGAAATAAATTTAAAACTTAAAACTATTAAGCACGTACATGAAAGAGACATATTAAAAATGCAAGGTACATGTAAAACATTTTTATAGAAACTGCCCTAGATTTAGTCATTCAAAAGGGAGCTTGTCATGCACCTTGAATAACAATGATGGAAAATACTATATTCTAGCTACTACTTAAAAATGCCACAGTTAACTTTTCTTCCCTCTACCACAATAATAAAAATCTGAAGTGTCTGTACTTTAGCTCTCTCACAAAACACAAAAGAGTTTTTTTCTGTTGTTAATCATAAAAAGTAATAAGGATGTACATGTTCTCACTTATTTATTCCTTGTATTAAAGCCAGTTGCTAAGGAGGCAAAGGAAAGCTACCACTGTTTTCTGTTGAAAGAGGGTTGTGTTCAGGTGCCCTGTTATTTTATTAGTGATATGGAGTCACCTCTGTGTTCTGCTGTGTTGCTTTTATATCCTGGCGAAATGATGACATGAAGGAGACCCAGTCTTTAATCTTCTCCCTGTTGATAGGAATAAACTTTCAGCTGGCATGTGGCAACAATAGTGCCTGTACTCCTTTTGAACCAGAGAAGGATTCTTTTATGAATGTTAGAGTGGTGGTGAGAGCAGGTACCAGCGAAATAAGAATTTTTCGTAAGTGGCTTAAATGGCCTCACCACCTCCACGTTTGCACGCTAGAATTAATGCTCAGCCACCTCTGCAAGGAAAGCTCAGAGAAAGGGAAGAAAAGTAGAAAATAATAGTAGTAATCACAGGGTTTGGGGCTTTTGGCTTTGACACTGATTTCCTTTGTGTTCTCAAGCAAGCCCCCTAACCTGTCAGTGCCATTTTTGTGTAACTATGCAGGTGGGCCTTCCCTTAGGGAGTGCATGTGTTGATGAAGAATGTGCTTGAATGAATTTGTATAATCACATCTTTTCTATGGACTCACAGGACAACTTAAAAGAAAGCTTTGGTCAATCTGAAACAGATCAGGGTTTTTTGTATGTTGGCTTTGGCACTGTCCGCCTCCTCTGCACAGTCTCTCCCACACCAGCTTTGCCTCTCCCTCAAGCAGATAATCATCCATGAAGAGTCCACTAGGCACTTTGCTAGGACCAGAAGCCCCTCTTAAAAACTGCAGACTCCTTTGGGGGCAAGCCTAGTTTGTCCCTAATATATGTAGCTTGTGTAGATGTTTTTGTATTGGGTTCTTTTACATGGAATGCTTCTGGTGTGATGGTGACTGTTATTGGTTGAAATGTACCCTCCCCGCCAAATTTGTGTGTTTCTGTTCCATATCCCAATACCTCAGAATGTGACCTTATTTGGAAAGAGGGTCGTTGCAGATGTAATTGGTCAAGATGAGGTCATACTGGAATAGAGGGGGCTCCTAATCCAATATTACTGATGTTCTTATAAAAAGGGGAAATTTGGACACAGAGCTATGCACACAGGGAGAACACCATGTGAAGACTGGAGTTATGTTGCCTCAAACCAAGGGGACTACCAATAGTTAGGAGAAGCCCCTGGAACAGATCCTTCCCTGGAGTCTTCAGAGAGAGAACATGGCTCTACCAATACCTCGATTTCGGACTCCTAGCCCCTGGAACAGTGAGACAATAAATTTCTGTTGTTCAAAGTTACCCAGGATGAGGTACTTTGTTACGGCAGCCCTAGGAAACTAGCTCAGTAACTTTTCAAGATATTTTAACAAATAATGAAGATTGCCAAGATGGCATTTGAGGTTTGTAGCATGGGTTCAGAACATGTTTATTGGTATAAAATGTTTTGTTTTTTGGTTTGTTTTTATTTTGCATGTGGTAGACATTCTGCGTTGTCTTACTTCTCTCACCTGTCATGGCCGATGAGGAAGTATTCCCTGTTAGTGGTTCTGATGGACATGACCTCATCAGGGTGGCATTTAAACATCTTCTGCACAGATTGCATCTTTTCCTGGTTACTTATGCCAACTTCTACACTGGAATTTCTATTAGATATAGATACAAAGTATTAAACCAAGGTAAATACAGAAGTAGAAAACTGACTAATATTTTATATTTGGATTCAAATGGAGTAAAACTTTAGATGTGCTGGATTCATGTTTCTAAGATTGTTCAATAATTTTAGAAGATAAGTTTGGATTTTTTGATCTGGTTAATTGAAATTATTTTGTTTAGCCTAAGATTCAAAAATTTCTATTTTAATTGGATTCTTGATTTCACAAATTATGTTTTTCAATTTTGGGGTGCACAATTTATTAAAAAGAAGACCAAAAAAAGCTGAGCTAAATATTTTTTAAAACTCTATCTTGACTTTATAAAATGACAATTTCATCTGCTCCCTCTCATCCACAAATTACGTGAATCAAACTCCTTAACTGAATGCCTGTTAATTAAAGACTTACCAAGTATGACATACAATATGAAACAAATATTCAACTATCTTTTAACTCAAAGTGCTCACTAATTTAGCTCCTATTCAGTCACAAATATTATAATAAGCTTGAAGCAGTTTCCTTTGGTCAATTATGTAAATTTCAATTTGCATGCAACTTGTTACTGTTTGACTTTATAGTATTTGTTGTTAAAAAAGTTTTCTTGCTTGGATACACACTGATCAATTTCAATGGAACCTCGGTGATGATGGTCTTTATAATAGGAAAGACTAAAGCTCTTTTCCCCAGCCTTTGACAGGATGAAAAACCGCTTTTTCCAAGAGGTCTGAAAAATAAAAAGATTTTGTCTTAGTTAAATCTCAGAGGAAAAGAAAGGATTTTTAAAAATGCTCATGAGGCTGGTGGGAGGCTTGTTAAATCACAGCAAATACTTACCACAGAGAAGAATAGCTGAGAAGGTGGTGATTTAATAAAGTAATCTTGTTTGCAGACTTCATTTTCATAAGAAAATGTAAATTGCTTGCCTAATAAAAGTGAACAGAACTCAGTTTGTTCCTCATAAATTTCTGAAAAGAACTGCCTCAATTGGAAAACACTGTTTATCTCTGGAAAGACCTTCAGATTATTCAGTAGTTATGGAAAAGGACACCTATAATAACCCAAGTAAACAAAGGACCAAATGTATGATTCTTATTCCTCCACAGCCGAGACCTTCATTCAAACAACATTTGAAACCATGTTAATTCAGCTCACACCTGTCTGGCTTTCTGTTTCTAGAGTATGTCGTTGGCTCTCTATGTGTGAGCAAAGATTTGGCTCTATTTCCATTGCAGAAGCATGATAATTCTGCATTGCCCTTTGGCTTAGCAAACAAAAGCAAAAGCACCTGCTATTAAAAATGAAGTGGCAAAAACTATTTGGGGAAGGGGGACAGGTAGAGTTGCTGTAGAAGTTGGAAAAGGAGGGAAGGTAAACACCGTCACCTCCCCAGAATTACTGGATACTATCGTAATAGCCCCAGCTATTACCAAATACTGTATTACCAAATCTTGAGTCTGTTTTCACTTAATAAAGAGGCTCTAATTTTTTAGTAAAGACTGCCCTTTCCAAAACTGAGGACAAACTAAACCTATAGCCTGGATGTGAAAGCAAATCCAAGCTAAAACAAAAACAAACCCAAAATGAGAAAAACAAAAATAACAACACTGTGTTTAACAACATTGTGTTTTTCTAAGTAGTGAATGTAATACATATTTATTGTAGACATTTTAGAAAATATAGAAAATATTAAAACTGCCTATAATTTCATCACTTATAGAGAAGCAGTTAACATTGTAGAAACTTCTTTATTTAATCAATTCTGCCACTCCATTTTCAATAGTGAGTGGTTTTGCCTTTGTCTGCTATATACTGTCTCCCTCAAGTATTCAAGAGTGTTGATTAACACATGTGTGTGCTGAAACTACCTGAGGCCAGAGAAAGAACCATTAAAAAACATCAAAGTTTCAGAAAAAGTGCCTGTTACCTCCAGCCAGACTGGAAAAACTTATAGTTTACAGGGCTTTGGGTAGAATACTCAGGAATGTCTTGCCTCTACACTAATTACTAGCTCTACACTGAGCACTGCTCCAAACCCACCTAAAAAAATCATAAAAGACTTAGAAGAAAGTTGTTTCCAAAAAATTTAACTGCATCCCAGAACAGAGCTCAAGATTCATAGGAATACAAAGATATTCAGGACCCAACAAGGTAAAATTTGCAATGTTTGGCAGTCAATCAAAATTTACCAGCCATACAAAGAGGAAGGAAAACATGATCAATAATGAGAAGAAAAGTCAATCAATCAAAAGAGGCCTAGAACTGACACAGATGTTAGAATTGGCAGAGAAAGTAATTAAAGCAGTTATTATCACTGTATTTTCAAGAAGTTAGGGAGAGATATAAAAGATATAAAGAAGACCCAAAGTGAAATTTTAAAGATGAAAACTACAATGTCTCAAAAAAAAACAGCAACAACACTGGATGGGAGTAAGAGCAGATTAAATATTGTACAAGAAAAGATTAGTGCACTTAAAGGCATGGCAACTGTAACTAACAACGTAAACAAAGAGAACATAATTTAAAACTCAAAAAGGGCACCAGTACACTGCGGACAATTTCAAGTAGCCTAGTATATAAGTAATAGGAGTCCCTGAAGTGAGAGAGGGGGAAATAAAAAATATCTGAAGTAATAATGCTAACAATTTTATAAACCTAAAACTGTAATCCCAGAGATTCAAGCAGTTCAATGAGGCAGGGCACCAAGATACACAAAGAAAAGTACATCAAGACATGTCATAACTGAATTGTTCAAAACCAGCAATAAAGAAAAAAAAAAAGTAGCCAGAGGAAGAAAAGACCTATTGCATACAGAAGAAAGACAAGAAACAGAGAAATTGATTTCTCATCAGAAAAAAAATGCAAACAAGAAAAAGTAAAACAATATATTTAAGGGTTGGGTGTGGTGACTCAGGACTGTAATCCCAGCACTTTGGGAGGCTGAGGTGGTGGATTTCCTGAGATCAGGAGTTTGAGACTAGCTTGGCCAACATGGCGAAACCCTGTCTCTACAAAAATAAAAAATTAGCCGGGCGTGGTGGTGCAAGCCTGTAGTCCCAGCTACTTGGGAGGCTGAGGCAGGAGAATGGCTTGAACCTGGGAGGCAGAAGTTGCAGTGAGCCGAGATAGCACCACTGCACTCCAGCCTGGGCAATAGAGTGAGACTCCATCTCAAAACAAACAAACAAACTATATTTAAAGTACTGAAAAAATACTCTCATTCAAAATTCTACATTCAGCAAAAATGTCTTTTAAAAATGAAGGCAATTTAAAGACTTTTTAGATATACAAAGGCTGAAATATTTCATCATTAGGAGGCTTACAGCATAAAAAATGTGAAGGGAAGTCCTTCAGGAAGAAGGGAAATGATAACATAAAAATCTGAATTTAAATGGTAACTACTGGGGAAAATGTATAAAATTATTTTCTTATTATTGGAAACATTAAAACATTAATTGTTTAAACAAAAATAATGACAATGTATTGTACAGATTATAACATATGTATAAGTAAAATGCATTCCAACAGTAGCATAAAGACCAATAGGGAAAAATGGAAATACACTTTTGTCAAGTTCTTTTATTATATGTGAATTGGTATACTATCACTTGAAGTTAGACTGTGATGTGTATAAACCCTAAAGCAATCACTAAAATAACAAAACAGAAAGTAATGACTAATAAGCCAATAAAGGAGATAAAATGGATTCATAAAAAATTCAGTTATTCCAAAAGAAGGCAGAAAAGGGTGAAAGGGAGAACAAATAACAAATGAGACAAATAGAAAACAAATGATAATATGATACACTTAAACCTGATTGTATCAATAATCATGTTAAATGTAAATGGTCTAAACACCTCAATTAAAAAACAGAGATGACCAGATTGGATAAAAAAACAAGACTCAACTCTATGCTGCCTGTAAGAAACACACTTCAAAGATGAAGATACAAGTAGGTTACAAGGAAATAACTTGAAAAAAAGATATGATATGCCAACGCTAGTCAAAGAAAGCTGGAGTGCCTATATTAACATCAATGTAGATTTTACAGCAAATAATATTACCAAGGACAAAGAATATCATTTCATAATAATAAAGGGATGAATTAATCCTAAGAGGACATAAACATTTAAACATATATGCCCCTATAACAGAGCCTCAAAATGCATGAAGCAAAAACTGATAGAACTGCATGAATAAATGGACACATCCACAATTATAGTCAGAGATTTCAATATCCCTCTCTCAAGAATTGATAGAACAAATAGTGCTAAAATCGATTTTTTAAATTTTGGATGCATTTTTAATGTTTTAAATAATAAGTTTGCTAAGAGTTTTCAATCAAGAAGAGTAATGCTGGCCTTATAGAATGAGTCGAGAAATATTCCCTTCTCTTCAATTTTGTAGAAAATCAGCAAGAATACAGTAGACTTGAACAACACTACCAACCAAATTTACCTGATTGATATTTATAGAACACTCCACTCAATGACAACAGAGTGTACATTCTTCTTAAGGGCACATGCAACATTTATTAATATAGATTATATTCTGGGCCATAAAACAAGTCTCAATAAATTAAAAAGCATTCAAATCATATAAATCATGTTTTCAGAGCACTATGAAATCAAATTATAAATCAATAACAGAAAGACCTCTTAAAAGATCCTGAAACAAATAATCTCTAAATTTAAAAAATCCCAAAAATAGATTAGAAAGTTTTTTGAACTGGATGAAAATTAAAACACAAGATATCAGAATTTGTGGATGCCACTAAAGCAGTACTTAGGGAAAAAATTTTTTAATGCCTATGTTAGAAATGGCCATGTTTGAAAAGAAAAAAAGTCTCAAATTAATTCCTCAGCTTCCACCTGAAACTGAAATGTTTCAGGAAACTAAACTAAAAAAAAAACAAACAAAAAAGGAACAAATCTAAAGTAAATAGAGGAAGGGAGATAATAAAGATAAAAGTGGAATTCAATGAAAGAGAACACAGAAAAACAACAGAGACAACCAATGAAACCAAAGTTAATCCATTAAAAAGATTAAGTTAACAAACCTCTATGTAGGCAGATAGACCAGAAAAACTGGAGAGAAGACACAATTTGCCAATATTAGGAGGAGAGAGGGGACATATCTACAGAGTCTACTGATATTAAAAGGATAATAAATAAATATGGACAACTTTATTCCAATAAATTTGGCAACTTAGGTAAACTGAAAAATTCCTTGAACTACACCAACAAAGGTCACTGAAGAAGAAATAGATAACCTTAATAGCCTCCTATAGTTATTAAAGAAATTGGAGTTGTAGTTAAAAATTCTTCATATAGGCCCAAGTGGCTGTACTGTTCCCTTTGATCAAACATGTAAGCAAGAGATAATCAATTCTACACAAAGGCTCCCAAAAAAATTGAAGAGAAGGGAATATTTCTCAACTCATTCTGTGAGGCTAACATCACTCTTCTTGATTGAAAACTCTTAGCAAACTTATTTAAAACATTAAAAAATGCATCCAAAATAAGTAAAAATAAATAAAACATCCAAATTGAAAAGAATGAAGTGAAATCATTTGTTTGCAAGTGACATAATCTCATATGTTAAAAATCCCAAAGAATCCCCAAAAACTACTAGAGCTAATAAACAAATTCAGCAGTATTCAAGAACAACAGACAAAAATTAGCTGTATTTCTATAAACCAGCAATAAATAATCCAAAAATAAAATTATGTAAACTGTTCCATTTACAATAGCATCCAAAAAAAGTACCTAGGGATAAATTTAACTAGGCAGATAAAAAGACTGGTACACTGCAAACTAGAAAAATTGCTGCAGTAAATTAAAGGAGACATAAATTAACGGGAAAACATTCCATATTTATGAATTGGAAGACTTAATACTGTTAAGATATAAATACTACCTAAGGCAATCTATAAATTCAATGCAATCTCTATTAAAATCCCAATGGCATTTTTTTCTTGTAAAACTAGAAAAGCTAATCCTCAAAATCATCGAAAATACCAAGAGGCCCTGAATATCCAAAATAATCTTGAAGAAGAACAAAGATTACATACACTTCCCAATTTCAAAACTTACTACAAAGCTACAATAATCAAGAGTGTGGTTTTGGTATAAGGACAGATAAGACACATAGGCCAATGGAATAGAATTGAGAGTCCAGAAACAAACCCATACATTAGTGGTCATGGCCATTCAATGGGGAGAGAACAGTCTTTTCAGTAAATGGTGCTGGGCCAACTGAGTATTCACATGCAAAAGAATGAAGTTGGACCCCTATGTCATCCCAAATAATGAAGTTAACTCAAAATAAATAAATGACCTTAACATGAGAGCTAAAACCATAAAACTTTTAGTAGAAAACGTGTAAATTTTTATAATCTTGGATTTGACAATGTATTCTTAGATATGATACCAAAAGCACAAGCAACAAACAAAAAAAATAGATAAACTAGACTTCATCAAAATTAAAAACTTTTGTGCATCAAAGGATATTAAGAAAGTGAAAAGACTACCTACAGAATGGGATAAAATATTCAAAAATCATATATCTGGCCAGGGCCTACTATCCAGAATATATAAAGAACTCTTACAATGCAACACAAAAAGACAAACAACTCAACTAAAAAGTGAACAAAGAACTTGAACAGACGTTCTTCTAAAGAAAATAAGCAAATGGCCAATAAGCACAAGAAAAGCTGTGCAGTGCATTTAGTCATTAAGGAAATGTAGATCAAAATTACAATAAGAAACCACTTCACGCTCACTAGGATGGCTATAACTTTTTTCTTTTTTTTTTGAGATGGAGTCTCACTCTGTGGCCCAGGCTGGAGTGCAGTGGCTTGACCTTGGCTCACTGCAATCTCCGCCTTCCAGGTTCAAGTGATTCTCCTGTCTCAGCCTTCCGAGTAGCTGGGATTACAGGTGCCTGCCACCACGGCTGGCTAATTTTTGTATTTTTAGTAGAAATGGGGTTTTGCCATATTGGCCAGGCTGGTCTCGAACTCCTGACCTCAGGTGATCCATCACTTCAGCCTTCCAAAGTGCTGAGGTTACAGGAGTGAGCCACTGTGCCGGGGTCTACCTTTTTTTCAAAAAGGAAAATAACATGGAAAATAAAATGGTAAGGATGTGGAAAAACTGGAACTCTCATACACTGGTGGTGGAATGTGTAATGGTTCAGCCACTGCAGAAAACACTTTGGTGATTTCTAAAAAAGTTAAACACGGGCTTAGTATATGATCCTTCAGTTCTACTCTTAGGCATATACCGAAAAGAACTGAAACAGGTACTCAAACACGTACGTGTTCACACAAGTTCAAACAGCACTCTTCACAATAGCTAAACATGGAAACAGCACAAATGTCCGTCAATAAATGGATCAGCAAATTGTGGCATACATGGACAATGGGATATTTGTCAGCTGTAAAAAGGAATGAAGTAATGATACATTCTACAATGTGGGTGAACTTCAAAAATGTTATGCTGAGTGAAAGAAGCCAGCCACAAGAGGTCAAATATTGTATGATTTCATTGATGTGAAATATCCAGGCTACATAAATCCCTAGAGATGGAATGCAGATTAGCAGTTAACAGGGGCTGGGGGGAAAGGGAGAACAGGGAGAAACTGCTTTGTGGGTAAGCCTTTTTCTGGAGTGATGAATGTGCTAAATGCCACCAAACTGTTTGCTTTAAAATTGTTATTTTTATTTTTCTTTAAATTCTTTTAAAAGTTAAAGAACCATTGTACTCTTTTTGTTTGTTTATTTGTTTTTGAGACAGGGTCTTGCTCTGTCACCCAGGTGGGAGTGCAGTGGAATGATCATGGCTCACTGCAGCCTTGACCTCACCATGCAGCCCCAGGTTGGTCTGGAAGTCCTGGGCTCAAGTGATACTACTTCCTTGGCCTCCCAAAGTGCTGGGATTATAGGCGTGAGCCACCACACCTGGCCTCCTAGAAGGAGGTCAAAATATCAACGTCAACAGGAGTCTGGAGGAAGTAGATTCCAATACTCCTCGATGATTTTGAGGGGTTCAAAACTTCCTTCGGTGGAGGAAGTCACTGCAGATGTGGTGAAAATAGCAAGAGAACTAGAATTAGAGGTGAACCCTGAAGATGTGACTGAATTGCTGCAATCTCATGATGAAACTTCAACAGATGAGGAGCTGCTTCTTATGGAATATGAAAAGAAAGTGTTTTCTTGAGGTGGAATCTACAGCTGGTGAACATGCTGTGTTTATTTTTGAAATCACAATAAAGGATTTAAAATATTACATAAACTTAGTTGATAAATCAGTGTCAGGGTTTGAGAGGACTGATTTCAATTTTGAAAGAAGTTCCACTGTGGATAAAATGTTACCAAACAGCACCACTTGCTACAGAGAAATTTTTCATGAAAGTACAATCAATCGATGTGGTCAACTTCATTGTTGTCTTATTTTAAGAAATTGCCACAGCCACGCCCATCTTCAGCAACAACCTGCCTGATTACTCAGCAGCCATCAACATGGAGGCAAGACCCTCTGCCAGCAAGATTGTGACTCACTGAAGGCTCAGATAATTGTTAGCAAATCTTAGCAATAAAATATCTTTAATTAAGGTATGCAAATTATTTCCCTAGACATAATGCTATTACTCGACTACAGTATAGTGTACGCATAGCTTTTGTGGAATCCAATAAATTCATGTGACTAGCTTTATTGTGATATTTGCTTGGTTGTGGTGGCATGGAAACAAACTTAAAATATCTCTGAGGTATGCCTGTATATGTTTCATATCAAAACTTCTATCAAGTTGTACACTTTAGATATATAATAGCTTATTGTATGCCAATTACAATAAACTACAATAAAGCTGTTAAAAATATGACCAATCAGCCAACAGTGTGGTGCTCACGCCTGTAATCCCAGCACTTTGGGAGGCCAAGGCGGGTGGATCACGAGGTCAGGCGCTCAAGACCAGCCTGGCCAAGATGGTGAAACCCTGTCTCTACTAAAAATACAAAAAAACTGAGCCAGGCATGGTTGCGGGCACCTCCTAGCTACTCGGGAGGCTGAGGCAGAGGTTGCAGTGAGTTGAGATCGCACCACTGCACTCCAGCCTGGGCGACACAGTAAGACTCCATCTCAAAAAAAAAAAAAAAAAAAAGACCAATCTAAAATGCGGATCTGACCATGCCACTTCCATACTCAAAATGCTCAAAATGCTTCAGCGGTTACCTGTCATATGCGGTCAAGGTCTGGCACAATATGGCAACACCTTTCTGCAGCCTCATCCTCTATTTTCCCTTCTCCTACCTTATAAGTATATTCTGCTCTGACACATTCTGCTTCTATACCATTTCATTGCTTTGGCCATGCCATTCCTTCTGCTGGAATGTGCTCTTTTTTCTGATTTCTTTAAAATCCCTACTCCTCCTATAGGGTCTAGCTCAAATGCCTTTCCTATAAAACCTCTCTGGATTCTCATTACTACTTATATGCTTTTTCTTCTTCAGACTCCATAGCATTTGTACTTATTTCATGATTTCCATCACAGCCTAATCTTAATTTCCCAGCACAGTGACTTGCATGTGTTTAAGTTCTTGACAAGATTTTATTTTTTTTGAGACAGAGTCTCGCTCTGTTACCCAGGCTGGAGTGCAATGGTGCAATCTCGGCTCACTGCAACCTCTGCCTCCCAGGTTCAAGCAGTTCTCCTGCCTCAGCCTCTTGATTAGCTGGGATTACAGGTGCACACCACCACGCCCAGCAAATTTTTGTATTTTTAGTAGAGATGAGGTTTCACCATGTTGGCCAAGCTGGTCTCAAACTCCTGATCTCAAGTGATCCACCTGCCTCAGCCTCCCACCAACAACATTTTAAAACTCTGAGGGCAATGACTCTTATTTATTAATCTGTGTATCCCCTGCAACACAAAGCACAAAGACTCACTAGTAATAGGTGCTTTGTAAACATTTTTGAGTTGAATTGGATAATTTAACTTCTAAGTGACTTCATCCTAAACTTAGCTTTTCTATCCACTCACCTACAAAGAAGTGTATGAATAAGAGCAAGGATATTTGAATACCATACATTGAGCTACCCTCATAATAAGCCCTGGTGACAATGCAGGCACTTCTCTAAGTGTGAGTTTCATGTAAAATCAAGAAAATATTCTCCTATCTTTGCTGGCCCATAGTTTGCTATTAACATCATCTTTGGGCAATGAATGGAAAATTTGGCTCATGAAAATAAGAACATGCTAAACTTCTGGACAGGTAAACTCTTACACAGTAATTAATTGAATCCAACAGTTCCTGCTACACTCTCCAAACCAAGAATCATTGTCACAGAATGCCACCCATTATCCCCACCAAGACTAGGTTGTGGGGCTGGACATGGTGGCTTATGCCTGTAATCTCAGCACTTTGGGAGGCTGAGAGGTGGGGAATCACCTTAGGCCAGGAGTTTGAGACCAGCCTGATCAACATGGAGAAATCCCATCTCTACTAAAAATACGAAAATTAGGCAGGCATGGTGGCATATGCCTTTAGTGCCAGCTACTCGGGAGGCTGAGGTTAGAGGATCGCTTGAGCCTGGCGGGTTGCAGTGAGCTTAGATCGTGCCACTCTACTCCAGCCTAGGCCACAGAGCAAGACTCTGTCTCATACAAAACAAAACAAAAACATACACAAAAACCACCAAGTTCCGTATCCTGGTTAGCTTGAAGGAAACTGTGGGGCATTTTCAATAAAAAGATTTCTGCTTCTGCGATTATACCCCTCGGGTACCTGGACTCTTCTGAGGTTTGGGTTCCATGATGGCTGTGTGTCCTCCCCTGTCAAAAGGAAGGGTTAGTGTTAGTCCCCAAACAACACTATGTGTGTTTCATTGACCAGCCACCGCGTCGGTGAGTATCAGGATTGTGCTCACGAATGTTGCCGAGATGGGTTATGAGTCTCCCATTCCCATCCTTTCTTTAGTATTTCCTCCCCTGTCCCTGAGGCTGACGGTAGCTGCAGTAACGGGGACGCGTCTAAGCAGCTTGTCCTCACACAGTGGGTGGTTCTGCGGAGGTGTTGTTGAGATGACTGAAGGAGCTGTCTTCCTGGGACTTTCTCTGTTCTTACAGCTTTGGTAAGAGAGCTGGGGGATGGCAACACAAAGAGAGATAAGAACAGGGCAAAGGGCAGGATGCCATGGAGCCAACGCAGCCGAGAAAGCATCACTGGCTGAGGACCGCCAGGCATAGTGGCTTACGCCTGTAATCCCAGCACTTTGGGAGGCTGAGGTGGGCAGATCATGAAGTCAGGAGTTCGAGACCAGCCTGACCAACATGGTGAAACCCCATCTCTACTAAAAATACAAAAATTAGCCAGGCGTGGTGATGGGCACCTGTAATCCTAGCGCTCGCCTGTAATCACTCAGGAGGCTGAGGCAGGAGAGTCGCTTGAACCCGGGAGGTGGAGGTTGCAGTGAGCCGAGATCACTCCACTGCACTCCAGCCTGGGCGACAGAGCAAGACACCTGAGGCTAACCTGGAGAAACTGAATCTGAGAGGCAGCGTCCTTTCTTGGCCAGCTGCTGGCGATCCTATGACCATCACAGGATGGAGAGAAGGGACTCCCTCAGGGGAAGGGCTGCAGGGCAAGTGAGGTCTTTGAAACCAGGAATTTGTTATGACTAACTTTTACCTTAAGTTAGTAAGACTCTCAAAATAGAAGGCCCTGAAAAGGGAGGTGCCCAAGCAGCCCCAAGTAAGATGGGGGAGGAGGCAGAGGCCCTTGACCCTCCTGACCTTTCCCTTTCTTCAACATAAACTCATTCTTTCTTCCTAACATGTAGATGACCTATAGTGATTCTTTAATTACGTGTGTGTATATGCATACACAGACATGAAAAAATACATATATTCAGGCTGGGTGCAGTGGCTCACGCCTGTAATCCCAGTACTTTGGGAGGTTGAGGCAGGCGGATTGTTTGAGGTCAGGAGTTCGAGACCAGCCTTGCCAACAGGGCAAAACCCCATCTCTACTAAAAATACAAAAATTAGCCGAGCGTAGTGGCAGGCATCTGTAATCCCAGCTACTTGGGAGGCTGAGGCAGAAGAATCACTTGAAACCAGAAGGCAGAGGTTGTAGTGAGCTGAGATCACATCACTGCACTCCAGCCTGGGTGATAGAGCAAGACTTCATCTCAAATAAAAAATATATATAATACAAATATATATATATGTTCAGAGATGGAAATCCTAAGATTAAGACAAGTCCTAAAATATGCTTTTGGTGGTTTGTCAGAGCATTTGGGAGCTCTTTGAAGACCAGTGGGATGGCTTTCCTGGACCCTGGAATCATACCTACCCTGCCCCTAGGGAAAGATTTTCTCCCTTAAGGTATCCTATATAATCACAGTAGTGATCATTTGAACAAATTACAACTTTTCTGGGGCATCTGAAGGCATATGTTGAAGAACTGGTGCCCTTAGCCCTCGCCTGCTGTAGCAGGCACACTCAGCTCTGCAATGAGCTATAATGCCTGGGAAAGATGCCAAGCTATTGAGGCCAAAGGCTGTTGTTTCCTGGAAGCACAATTCTGTGTGAGAAAGAGAACGTAACCTCTTCAAAACCTTGCCCACTCCCCAAAAGGCATGGGTAATATTTAAAAAATTATCCCTGAGATTTTGTATCAAATCCATGAGGTTCTTTCCAATTTCAAGGATTTCACTGCCTGAAGAGCTGGGGACAAGTGGTTTTCAGCCCATCACCTTTCCCTCTGTCCATGTTTATAGGACTTGGCCACGCCCCCTATGCAGCTGTTAGCCTAATGAGTGATGGCACTCAACGATCCAATTGGAGAACTGTGCAGGAGAGATTAGCTGTGGGTGACATATTTTAAAGCAGTGTGTTTACTGCAAGCTGTTTTTGAGCTGCTCTTTGTCAAAAAGCCAAAAAATCATTTTTAAAAATAAAATATTTCTAAAGCCTTTGAAGTTTATAAAATGCATTTGCACACATTATTTTTTGTGTTTCAGAATGGCCTTATTCTGAGAGGGCTCATTTTACAAATGAAAAGCTGCATTTGAGAGAAGACTGAGGTGACTTGGACCTAGGTCCTCTGGCAGAACTCCACACAGCACCACATTCATGCTCACGGACACTCCCAAATAACTTTTGCCCTCCCTGTGCCCTGTGGATGTCAAAGTGTGCTTTGGAGGACATCTCTGTCCTTCCAACGTCTGCAAAGGGCCCCAGAGTCATGCGTTGCCACCATTCCTCCTCCATCTCCCCACCCACCATAAAATGAGAGGACAGATAAGGCAGTAGGGTGTGGTGGTTTAGAGTGTTAGCTCTGGCATCTGGGTTTAAATTTCATCTCCATGAATTATGAGGAATGTGATCTTGGATACTTTATAATGCTTCTCTACACCTCCATTTCTTCATCTGTAACATGAAGGTTATTACTACCCTCATCAGATTGCTGGGAGCCTCACTTGAGATACCCTGTTGATGGGCACTCCTCAGTACATAATAGAAGCTCAATAAATGCTAGTTCTTAGGTCCTTTCCAGCTCAGATATTCTATGAGTCTATGGTTGTTTAAAAATGGGTAGCAATTTTTGAGTACTTAATACATTCCAGGCACTTCTAAGCAATATGTATATGTTATGTATATGTATACATATAATAATTTCACATATACATATAAAATCTCATCCTATCCTCATAACCATACTCTAAAGCTTGCACTGTTTTTACAATGATACAATGCCCATTTACAGACGAGGAAATGGTTATCGGAGAGATTACACAACTTGACTTTGATCATGTAATTAAAAAGAAGCAGAACCAGAATTCTAACTTGAGAGCTGGCCTTAACTACTTTGCTTTTCCTCCTAAGAAAGTAGAATTAAGTCTTTTCATAGTTCTGCTTGTATTTCTTGTCGTTGCCCCCAAACAAAAAAGAAAACCTTTCTGATTTAGCTGTTTGATCTCATTCAGCAGAAGCTCCCCGCAGCCACTGCCTAACCTATTTATTATAACATTATTTTGGATTTGGTGAATACAGTATACCAAGAAGTCAGTCCTATTTCCCTCTGACTATAATATAGCCAAGAAGCTTATGAAGAAAGAGCCCATTGCAGAAAATATCTGCAAAATTTTCCATTTCCAATTTTGCAATTGCTCAATTGTGAAAAAGCTTCTAGATCATCCCAGCCTTGGGAGTCCAAACCAGATACACCAAGCAGTACTTACTGGAAGCCAAGAGGTCGCTGGTCCAGTGCTCAGTAAAGTGCCTTGTCCCGAGGATTCCTGAACTCACTCCTGCTGACTCTGAGCCTTGGTAAGGATTAAGCACAAGCTCTGCCTGAAATCTGAACCACCAGGAAGTTCCTAAACTAATATCCTTGAGCAGATTTTATTCTTGCCCCAAATTGAAATGGAAACTATGCCCTCAGGGGAAGTTCTGCGCCTTCATACCTGTGGCTTACCACAGAACTCTCCTTGGCGTCCCAGCTGCCTAGCACCAAAAATGAAAGCAAACACATTAATAATAATAAATTCCTGCCAGACTTTGGACCATGGTCACAATAACCCTTATTGAGAACAACACCAATTTACCCTCAACCGTCTGCGGTGACTACCATTGAAAAAAAATCTCTATGCCTCCCTCAGCCATATCTTAACCAGTGTCTTCCTGGGAAGGGTAGAAAGGGTTCCGTTGTACCAGATGAGGAAACAAAAGCCTGGCTTCTCTAACACACTTGTACATGCCAGTGGTTTCCAGGAAGAGCTGCTCATTCAGCCATAACAGAGTGTTATCATCAACAGGGTGGCGCTAGGCATGTTCCCCTGCACAGCCACCAACAGCAATTGAGCAAACCATCATTCTTAGACCTGGTGAGTGGTATCCAGCCACCAAAGGATCTTAGGTCTATTTTCATGTGTATTACAGATTTCTAGGGGAGAGGAAGAAGTGATAATGAACTTTATCCTATTCTATTACCTTTAGAAGTAAAAGTACATCATTTTAATCCTCATCCTCACGAGGGTAGCTGGGCTGGAATCAGCTCTGCCATGGATCCATTGTGTGGTTTTGGCAACTTAACTGGAGTTCTCTGAGTCTGTTTCCTCATCTGCAAAATGGAACAGATAATACTGACTTCACAGGATTTTTTTTTTAAGTTAAGTAAAATTTCACATATAAAAAGCATCTAGCACAGTGCTTTATCCACAGTTAGCATTCAGCAGAGGGTGTTTCTTTGTTTTTCTCTTTTGCATCCTATGGAGGGTAGATGTTATTGGTTTCTTCATTTAGCAAACCTAGCTGGACTTCAGGCATACAGAAATTATTGATATATTGTGTGCTTCCTGCACAGGACAAGTTTTGCTTGATTTAGGAAAAACAATTTCTTAAATCTGATATAGTTTGGATGTCCCCTCCAAATCTCATGTTGAGATGTAATCCCCAGTGATGGAGGTGGAATCTGGCTGGAGGTGTTGGGTCCTGGGGGTGGATCCCTCATGGCTTGGTTCTGTGTCTGAGATAGTGAGTTGTAGTGAGGTCTTTGTTTAAAAGTGTGTGGTGGCCAGGCGCAGTGGCTCACGCCTGTAATCCCAGCACTTTGGGAGGCTGAGGCGGGTGGATCATGAGGTCAGGAGATCGAGACCATCCTGGCTAACACGGTGAAACCCCGTCTCTACTAAAAAAATACAAAAAATTAGCCGGGTGCGGTAGCGGGTGCCTGTAGTCCCAGCTACTCGGGAGGCTGAGGCAGGAAAATGGCATGAACCCCCGGGAGGCGGAGCTTGCAGTGAGTCGAGATAGCGCCACTGTACTCCGGCCTGGGCAAAAGAGCGAGATTCTGTCTCAAAAAAAAAAAAAAAAAAAAAGTGTGTGGCATCTCCCCCAACTCTACTGCTCCCACTCTCACCAGGTGACATGGCTACTCCCGCCTCACCTTCCACCATGAGTAAAAGAAAGCTCCCTGAGGTCTTCTCAGAAGGTGAGAGATGCCAGGACTATGCTTCCTGCACAGCTTGCAGAACCATGGGCCAATTAAACCTCTTTTCTTTATAAATTATCAAATCTCAGGTATTTCTTTATAACAAGACAGAGATAGACCTAACAGTATTTCCTGGATGTTCTTTTAGGCTAACTTTTGATAATTCTGGAGATAGTCTTAATGTCTTTACATTAGAACTTTAATCAGATACTAGTTGTAGCTCTAAGTAGTTCTTAAAAATCTTGTGCTGATTTCCACTTACTTGGGAACTATAAAGTCCAGACAGCCCATTGTTATAATATAGAGACCTAACCAAAAAGGGGAAGAGGGAAAATTACTGTAAGACTTGTGTTCCTTTGGAAACGATACCGATGAAACAGTTAGATGGGCTTTCCATCAGCAACCTGTTCATCTGTCTGTCCCTCCACCTGTCCCTCCACCCCCACCCATCCAACCCACCCTATTCTAGACCTTTTTGTATTATTTTTCCAACAGTATTACAAAACTCTTTGGAGGAAGAAGCCTAACAAAGCTATTTGTACTGTAGATGAAACCATGAAATAAAAACAAAAAGCAAGCAAAAACTGGCACAGACACCAAATACCAAACTTGCAAAACAAACATACCTATGAAACACAAGCATAGGTTTTTTAAAGTTGTGTCCAATGACCTGTAAACAACGTATCAATTACCTGTGACAAAAAGCAATCACCTGTTCATCTGAAAGATCAGATGAGTTATTCCATGAATTTGTTAATTGCACTTTTCTTCATGAAGATGCTCTTGAGTTCTGCTGCCTCTTAACCAAAACACAATTGAACAGTTTATATGGCATGGCAATACCCACTACTTATTGGGGACTTTTGTTTTACATAGAATATCTCATTTAATTCTATGTTGTTGCAGGATAAATTTTATTAATCCTAATTTTAAAATAGGAAATTTAAATTTAGAGAGATTAAATACTAGCTGCATGATCCTTAGCTAGTTAAGTGACCCACAGAAATCAGACTGGTCTGTCTTGACTCCGAAGCCTGTGTGTGTCCTTTCATACGCTACACTATGTGAGTGCTGGGCTTGAGATCAGTTGGCCTCAGGTCTCGGCCTACTCTGACTGCGTGACGTTGCATAGGTTGCCAGATATTGGGCCTCATAATCCCATTACTGTCCTTCCCCAAAGAGCTCTAAGTACCCATTCATCTCTGATTATGATTATGCCTTTGAATCAAAGTCAAGGGCTTATTAGCGTGCAGGCCATTTCACTCCATGCTGCATGCACATTGTCCATGTGGATAGTAAATGTGTCTTTGTCAGTGACACTGGTAAAGGAGTGACATCAATGACATCACTTCAAAGCATCCTTACTATACCTCTTCTCTGGAAAAAAGAATTCAAGGAAAGCAAGGAGAAAGCTGTACACAGAACAAAGTAATGACAAAGGTATCTTTTAGATTATGTTAAAAATGGTATCAAACCAAGACCTATTTTCTATCATGTTTGGTAGTAGTCTGAATCATCTGATGTTTGTAAAGAGAAAGGAACTGATGATATAAAGCATTTTGTATAATTTTATATGATTCTCTTCCATGACTGATTTTGGAAATTGCTCTATAGTTAGGATTGCTTTTGGCTGTTAAAAAAAAAAAAAAAACCCAACACTCAACAATAGTGGCTTATAATTTATATATCATACATCATGCAAGAAGTCTGGAATGAAGGATTTCCAGACTTATTTTGATGATTCAGTGATGTTAGAACTAAGGTTATGTCTCTGATTTTCTTGGCCTTTTCCATATGGTCAGAAGTTGGCTGCCATAAGCATCATGTTTCCACAACACACTATCTCAAGCAGCAGGGAAGTGTTGGGGGAAAATGAGCATTCTCCTTATGTGCCTTTCACTTCAGGGAGAAAAATTTCTCCTACAAGGCCTGGATAAGACTTTCTCTTACATCTGATTGGACTGATCAGCTGTTACCTCAAGAAGACCAGTCATTGGCCAAGAGGAAATGAGATTTCATTGGCTTTCATCAATCATGATAATTCCCTTGCCATCTGAAGAAAATTGGGGTTCTGTTAGCCAAGAAGATGGAGCATGACTGTTGCAGACATTATCATCCCTCTCTCCCTCCATCGTCCCCTGCCTCCTCTCAAGATCATTTCCAAGAACTCTTACTCCTGGTCTCTGCACGCTGAGCACCTTGACCTTTGTACATGCTGCTCCCTCTCTCTGGCCCACTCTTCTCTTGTTTCTTCTGCTGGCTAACTACTACACATCCTTCAGCTCTCACTCTAACATCACTTCTCAGTGATTCCTTCTCTCCCCAGACAAGGCCAGATTCTTTATGACACATTATCATGGTGCAATGTTAACTTCAGTACACATTTTGCCATTTGTAGTTTTAGACGCATTTGTCTGATTATTTGGTTAATGTCTGTCTCTTCCCCTACAAGACTGTATAATCCATTAGTACTCTGTCTGTTTCTTCTGACCAGTGTATCCCCAGTAGCTAGCTTAAATGCCTATCCATTCTTTATTTATTTACAGTGTGCCTACTATATGCCAGGTGTTATAGATAATAGAAAAATGGAAAGATTAGTGTTTTTTGAGAGCTCATAATTTGACCAGGGAGATCCAGAGAAAACTAACTTTAATACTCCATTGGTAATCCCTCCTACTTCACTGTTGTACCTCACTTATTTTATTTATTTTTTTATTGTACTTTAAGTTCTAGGGTACATGTGCACAACGGGCAGGTTTGTTACATATGTATACATGTGCCATGTTGGTGTGCTGCACCGGTTAACTCGTCATTTACATTAGGTAGTTCTCCTAATGCTATCCCTCCCCCATCCCCCCATCCCACGACAGTCCCCGGTGTGTGGTGTTCCCCTTCCTGTGTCCAAGTGTTCTCATTGTTCAATTCTTATGATTACGCTCTGGACCTTGGAACTACCCATTCTTGCGTGACCTTCAATAAATTTGACTGTCATGCTCCACTTTGCAACTGCAATCTCCCTTCCTTCTGTGCTTTTCATTTCTTCACTTCAGCCTCTCCAAGACCTTAAGATTCTGGACCCTTCCTCATTCGTTCAATACGTCTGCTGAGATCAGTGTCCATTAGCAGCTGACACTGCCACTCTCTCAACCCCCTGCAAAAGGAGATGAGCTGGGTTGAACTTTGCACAAGAATAACCACTGATGGGATCAGGGTGAGCACCTTACCCTAGGACTCTATTGGCTGGCTGTTGACCCAGGGAGAGGCCTGACACAAAGAACTTTGCTCAGAAGAGGAAATGGCAGTGATCCAACCGTTGCTGAAATTTTCTCCTCTTTGCTTCCAAGTTACTCTCTCACTTGGTTCTCATCGATACTGATCTATTTCTTTGTTTTGTTTGCTGGGTTCTCTACCAGCATGCAGTTCTTACTTTTTGGAGTCCCCAGAGTTCCTTCCTTAGATACTATATTTCCTTACTTTGCAAGTATTTCTCAATGCTGGAAATACTGTGGGTCCATTGAGGTTGGTGACCATAAATTTGGCAAGGTTCCTGATGTGTGATTTTCTCCAGTGGCCTTCAGCTGTTCAGGAGCAGGCACGGGGGATCCAGGGCCTGGGGTTCATTTCAGCTTAGCATTTTTGCTAGGAAGATGCCACAGAAGGAAAAGGGAGCAAGGGAGTTTAGGATACTTGCTAAAGAATGCTCAAAATGTTGACTCATGGAATCAGAGGGTCATAAGGAGGAAATAACTAAAGAGATAAAGAGATAAAGGAGATAGGAGGATATTCTTGGGGAGGGGCATCCTGGGTAGTGATTCCTGGTAAGATGTGCCATCAAAGACAGATGGTACAAGCTGACTGAAGGATAGGAGGTAGTGCTTGGAGAGAATATGTTTGATCGATCTTAAAATAGAGAAATTACAAGGCGCAGGTGGCTTAGCTATGTAGCATAGAAGGTCATTGGTGACGAGGAGGTCAAGGAACTGAGGGGCTAAAGTGTTTGGCCATCCACATGGATGTCCAGTTGATGGAGCAAAGTCCTTTTAAAATTCTCTAAACATTTTAAAAACATGAGAAACAGAATAAAGGTAATTAACTCTACCTGCTTCCCCCAATACACATACATACCAGTGTCCATTTTTGTATTTGGATTCATTTGTTAGAGCAAAAGCAGATATAGATGCCAAAAGAGGACTTCGAGATCCACAGAAGATTGAAGTCAGAATCTTCCTTATTTAAAGAGAACACCTGGGTCCAGTTTCTGGGGATTAGGGAATGTATACAGGTGATAGAGGATGGCCCAAAGATTTCGGACTGCGAGTCAGCCAATGAGACCACCGCTGGGGCAGAGGGAGGGGTGATGAGTTCTTCCTCTTTTTTCTTTCCTTTCTTTCCCATTATGGCCCTGAATCTTAGTAGTTCCAACTTGGTTGGCACTGGGCCAAAAGGGTCAGTGTTGGTAAGGAAGGGGAGGCAGTGCAGTTGAAGAAAAAGTGGAGTAGGAAGGAAACCCCCAAATTGACGGTCCTGTGCTTGGCCTCTTTCCCACCAGCCCATCACATCTGTAGGGTGTGGTGTAACCCTGGAACCCTATGTTTCCTAGAACTCTTGTTGGTCAGTGATGGAGCTTCCCTGCTGCTCTGGATCTAGGAGCAGCCCAATTTTTTTTTTTTTTTTTTTTTTTTTTTTTGCACTTCAACTGCTCTCATAACAGAAGCAACCCCATTTCATTTCTGGGACCTGGAGAAGAAAGAACATATTCCATATGGATTCTATATGAATCATGAATTTGAAGAATCAGGTAAAGCCCATGAAATCAGACCACACATCCCACTTGGCATCGTGTTTTATTCTTCTAAAGTTTTTTATTCTTCTGAACTCAACTTCTAAACGTTTATTGTTCCAAGAGATGTATATATTTTTAAAACGTTTTCATTCCTTTCACCTTCTATTTAAGTTGAAGGCAGTTAATAAGAAAGAATATTTCCTTTCAGAATTTATTGGTACCACTTGCATAACAGGCACAGTTGGGAATTTTGAAAAAAGAATTAAACATAGACTTTGCTCTTGGGGACCTTATAAACTAATATGGCAGATAAATCTGTACAGAACTAATGTGTCAGTCAGGGTCCCAGCAGGAAACAGCATGCTCAAAGGATTTATGGAAGAGAGTTATTGCAGGGACTGTCTACAGAGGTGGAGGCAGGGTTAAAGGAGCAGCAAGGAATGGTGGTGGGATGGTGGTGTAGCAAGAGTGGGAAGACTTTACCTCCTCTAGGCTTGCAGGGATGAAAGAAGGGAGAAGTGTTACCCAATTTTGATGAAAGCGGAA
Source organism: Symphalangus syndactylus (assembly GCF_028878055.3). Lineage (NCBI taxonomy): Eukaryota > Metazoa > Chordata > Mammalia > Primates > Hylobatidae > Symphalangus > Symphalangus syndactylus. Next base: position 24,733,313 of record NC_072424.2, read on the forward strand.
GTCATGAGATAAACCTACACTATAGGGGTAGTGGCCGTCGTCAAGATATATGGTCACTTGTCCAGACCATGGCCCAACATGGAGGGAGCAGGGGGGCTGGGGTGGGGTAGGATGGGAAGAAGCCAGCAGAAGAGATTAACGAGAAGTGTTCAGAGGAGCATGTGAAAAACCAGGAGTGTGTGGCATCTAGCAGGAGAGACAAGGTTTGGGTGGGTGGGGGGCAGCCACCTCACATGCTGCCAAGAGGAAGGGTGAGATGGATTTGGTAGGGTAAGGACAATTGTGGCTTTGGCGAGAACCATTTGGTGAGTGGTGTGGAGCAAAAGTCTGATTGGAGCAGGTTAACTAGAGAAATGGCCCATCTGTTGAGGACCTCATGGCAACAAATGGTGGAGGACAGCGGAGAGGGTCTCTGGAGGGGCAAGTGGAGATAATCCAGAAGCAGTATAATATGAGGATATTAAGCGGCCAGTGCTGTCAGGGCAAGGCAGAGCAAGTGCATGGGATTCAGAGGAGAGAGCCATTCTCCCAAAGCGGGAAGAGAAAGAGACAGAGGGAGATCTCATGGAGAAGACGGTGTCTCGGCTGGGTCCTACAGGCTGGTGTGCCCAACAGTTTCCATTTAATGCTCCCCCCCGCCTCCACGTCTCAATTGCCCTGGGTACCCATGTAACTCGTGGACAGCAGACACACTCTTGACCCCAGCAATGGCCCAGTCATGGTTCAGAGGCAGAGGGAGCCTCAGATGGAAACTGGGTCAAAGGATCCCTCTCTTCCTCTGGGCAGGGGACTTGGGGATGGGAGAGCATTTTGCTTCCATGAGGGAAGCCAGCCTTGCAATGAAGATGACACAGGACAAGGGCAAAACTGAAAGTCACAGAGATACAGAGCAGCAGTCAAGATGACTTGGCAAACTGGGCCAAACTGTGCTTGAATTCCATCCTTCCTCTGCACTTTCTCATTATGGGAAACTAAAAATGTCCTAACTGTTTAAGTCAGTTTTCATTAAATTGTTTTGTGAAATGTAAAACATCCTGATTGAGAGCTATTATGGTTTGGACCTTAGGTAATTGGTCCAAGGATGAAGATGAGGGGAGGGAGTTTGGAGGCAGAGAAAATATAAGAAAAAGGAAGGTGACTCAACATAGCATAGTATTTACTAGCATAGAGTCAGGCTTCCTGGGTCCATTGCTATGTTCTGTGATTTGGAGAAGATACTCAACCTCTCTATGCCTCAGTTTCCTTGTCTGTAAAACGAGAATGATGATAGTATACTTGATAGAGATGTTATGAGAATTAAATGAGCTGATACTTGTAAAGAACTTAGAGCAGTGTTTGGCATAGAGAAAACACATTATAAGTGCTTGTCCAGTGAACGAAGGGCCTCATGTCTATACTTTACAACTGAACTAGTACATGAGTCCCACCTGTAAAGAGAGGGGCTGGGCTCCCCTCAGAGTTTGAAGACTCTCCAAGTACTTTATATAGTGACAATATGGGTGTCAGGTAATTCTTTCCATGTTTCATATGAGTAAATAGAGGTTTCAGGAAGATCAAAATCATTTAAGAGAGAATCTGATAATAAACATCATGATGGAGTTAAAGCCCAGCAGACCAAGAATTAGGACCTGAGTTTATGCTTCTGCTCTGCTTCAACTCACTGAAGACCTCAGGTCTGTCCCCTTCTTCTTAAGGGTATGGGGGTTGACCAGATGATCTTTAGGTACCTAACAGACCTAATAGTTTCATAATAACACCACCGTAATTGATTCTACAGTTTAGCATTTACAAAGCATTTGGACAGCGTCTTCTGCTCATACAAAAACCTTGTCAGACAGGCAGTATGGATATTATTTTCCCTGTTTTACAACCAAGAAGGGAAGCCAGCTGATGAAAGCTTTCATGTCAGGTAAGTTATCCCTGAGGGTAACAGGAGCTGAATCGCACTGGGAAACTCTGGGAGCTGGTGGGAAACACTTGCCTCAGGGTTATTCCATCCAGTGGGGAGGGAGCTGGGGTATTTATATACCAACCCTGCCGATTGTCAGAGGACATTAATTTATTGGCATTGCTAGACTGTCATACGTGTAGCAAAGTGGCCTCAAGGGACCAGAGGAATCCTTGGGGCAAAAACACATGGATTCTGGCAGTTGAGAAAAGGCCAGTGCACTGACATGATTAGTGTGAGGAGATATGGGCAGCCACCATCAGCATCTGCTACAGTCTTCTTGGGAAGGTGCTCTTGCCATCTTTACTTGAAAATAGATGTGTAAAATGTGATTTTAGTTGAGTACATTGCTATTCTGAACTCAGTTGCCTTACATGGCAAAACCGACTTTGCAAATGTAGTTAAGAATCTTGGGATGGGAAAATGAAACTGGTTCAGGTAGAATGGGGATGCCTGTAACCTCAAGGCAGGCCCGGCATAATCACAAGGGTCCTTACAAGAGGGAGGAGGAAGGCCAGAGGGGGAGAAAATGTTACTCTGATGGCTCTGAAGGTAAGAGAAGGAGCCAGGAGCCAAGGAATGTGGGCAGGTTCTAGAAACTGGAAAAGGAAAGGAAAATGTATTCTTTTCTAGAGCCTACAGAAGGAACCAGCTCTGTGGACATCTTGATTTTTTTTTTTTTTCTTTGAGACAAGTCTTGCTCTGTCACCCAGGCTGGAGTGCAGTGGTGTGATCGTGGCTCACTGCAACTTCTGCCTCCCAGGTTCAAGCAATTCTCATGCCTCAGCCTCCTGAGTAGCTGGGATTACAGGCGCCTGCCACCACGCCCAGCTAATTTTTGTATTTTTAGTAATGACAGGGTTTCATCATGTTGGCCAGGCTGGTCTTGAACTTCTGACCTCAGGCAATCCACCCACCTTGGCCTCCCAAAATGCTGGGATTACAGGCAAGAGTCACTGTGTCTGGCCCTTTTTTTTTTTTTTTTTTTGAGATAGGGTCTCTATTGCCCAGGCTGGAGTGCTGTGGTATGATCTTGGCTCACTGCAGCCTGAACCTCTGGGGCTCAAGCCATCTTCGCACCTGAGCCTCCCGAGTAACTGGGACTACAGGCTCATGCCACCATGCCTGGCTACTTTTTGTATTTTTTTTAGAAATACAAAAGGTTTCACTATGTTGCCCAGGCTGGTCTTGAACTCCTGAGTTCAAGCTATCCTCCTGCTTTGGCCTCCCAAAATACTGGGATTACAGGTGTGAGCCACTGTACCCAGCTATGCTGACATCTTGATTTTAAACTTCTGACCTCAGTAACTCAAAGAGGATCAATTCGTGTTGTTTTAAGTCACTAAATTTGTGATAGTCTGTTACAGTAGCAATTGGAAACTAATACAGAGAGAGTGGATATTGGGTGGGTTAATGGAAGAGTCTACCACAGATATCTAGCAGGTATCTTAAACAGCTTGCATAAAACAAATTTTGATTTTCATCATTCTTACCTCTTGCATCAAAGCTGTTCCCAATCTCAGGAAACAGCCCCATGTCTTCCACCTGCTTAAGCCATAAACCTTGAGGTCATCCTGGATTTCCAGCCTGTTTTTGTTTTGTTTTGAGATGGAGTCTCGCTCTGTCACCCAGGCTGGAGTGCAGTGGCTCGAGCTTGGCTCACTGCAACCTCCGCCTCCTGGGTTCAAGTGATTCTCATGCCTCAGCCTTACGAGTAGCTGGGACTAGAGGCTTATGCCACCACACCTGGCTAATGATTTTTAGCCTTTCCTCACATTCCCACCTCAAATTTATCAGCAAATCCTACTGGCTCTTCCTCAGTAGGTGTATACTTATCCCCAAACTCACTGAGTTGTATATATTAAATATGCACAGCTTTTTGCATGTCAGTCATACCTCAATAAGGTGGTTTTTATTAAAAAAGGCCATGCCCAAATCGGATGCCTTCTCACGACCCATTCCACCTGCCATCATTTCCACCTAGGTCATGACTGCAGCAGCCTCCCACCTGGCTGCCTGCTCCACTCATTCTCCCGCTAATCCATTCTCCAGAATGTCTTTCATAATTGTGCATCAGATCCTGTCACTCCTCTGCTCCAGTCCCTCCAGTGGTTTCCTGTTTCATTAGAAGGAATCCAATGTGCTTGCCACAGTTGAAAGCCTGACTGATCTGGCCCTACCTGCCTTTTTCCCCTGCTTCCAGCACCCTGCTCTGAAATACTGCCTTTTAAAAAATTATTATTTTATTTTATTTTTCCATAAGTTATTGGGGTACAGGAGGTATTTGGTTACATAAGTTCATTAGTGGTGATTTGTGAGATCCTGGTGCATCCCTCAGCTGAGCAGTACACATTGCACCATATATGTTGTCTTTTATCCCTCATCCCCCTCCCACTCTTCCCCCCAAGTCCCCAAAGTCCACTGCATCATTCTTGTGCCTTTGTGTCCTCATAGCTTAGCTCCCACGTATCAGTGAGAACATATGATGTTTGGTTTTCCATTCCTGAGTTACTTCACTTAGAATAAGAGTCTCCAATCTCATCCAGGTCACTGCAAATGCTGTTAATTCATTCCTTTTTATGGCTAAGTAGTATTCCATCACACACACGTATATATCTCACAGTTTCTTTATCCACTTGTTGATTGATGGGGATTTGGGTTGGTTCCACGATTTTGCAGTTGTGAATTGTGCTGCTATACACATGTGTGTGCAAGTATCTTTTTCGAATAATAACTTATTTTCCTCTGGGTAGATACCCAGTAGTGGGATTGCTGGATCAAATAGTAGTTCTACTTTTAGTTCTTTAAAGAATCTCCACACTGTTTTCCATGGCAGCTGTACTAGTTTACATTCCCAGCAGCAAACCCTGGCTCTCCTGATGCTTCTCAAAGAGGCCCAGGTGGTAGCTGCCCCAGGGACTTTGCATCACTGCTTGCTCCACTGAGAACCATGCTCTTACACACAGTCACGTGATCCACTCCCTCACTCCACTCCCATGCTGCCCAGCTGTATTCTCAAAGAGACCTTTCCCAGCCGCTCTGTCTGACGTGGACTCCTCTCTCCCACGTCACTGTTTCTGAGCTCCTTCTCCTACTTTATCTTTCTTCATAATGCTTCTCTGTCACTCTCTCTAGAACTGTCTGTCCTCCCCACTAAAAGATAAATCCTACGAGGACTAAGATTGTTTTGTTCAGTGCCAACAACAGTGCTTGGCACATAGTTCAATAAATATTTGTTAATTGAAACGCACACACACACACACATATGGTTATTTATATGATTACTTCCTTTTGGATGTCATGGACAGTTAAGGGTAAGTGGTGACTTCCCACGTAGCTGTGGTTTACCTAGAACACAGATTTGTGCATTTTTACAGAGCCACCCACATCTCTTATATCTTTATGCCTGAAAGAGAAATTGGTCTTCAGCTCCCACAAGTCCTGTCAAGCTAGAAGAGAAATTGTGAACCAACTGTAATTTCATTGAAAGTACAAATCCTCCAACACAGTCCCTTTCAATCACTAAAGGATCTTTTTGTGCTCTCAAATGAGCGGGATCATTGTCCCTATTGGGTATGTGGGACACTGTTAGGTGCTGGTTGATTAATTACAGCAAATTCTTACCTGGCATTCTTACTTAATCAACTATTTCTAGCACATACCCAAATTTCCTGGTTTTTAAAACGATCATGCTCTTTTGCCCTTGGTACTTATTTTAGTGTTTTAAAACATACATTTTTGAAAAAGCTGATAGGATATATCTATTTTTTTTTGCAAATTCTCTCCTTTTTGTTTTGTTTTTTTCTTTCCTCTTCCTCCTCTTTTAACCAGTCTCATAAAGGGTGTAGCTATCCCTTAGGACTCTCCTTATGCTCTAAAGTTTCTAAACTATTCAACTTACCCTTTTGGGACTATTCTACCACTGGTGATAAGCTTGGCTGCAAATGGGAATCGCCTGGAAAGGTTTAACAACACTGCTTCCCGGGTGCCAGACTGAGAGATCCTGATTTAGTTGGTCTGGGGTGCTGCCTGGGCATTGGGATTGGAAACCTCTCCAGGTGACTCTAAGGTGTTGCTGGTGTTGACAGTCATCACATCTAGTCCCTCTCATTAGAGTCTTTAGAACTCCTCTTAAGAATCAACTCCATTGGTTGGGCACGGTGGCTCATGCCTGTAATCTCAGCACTTTGGGAGGCCAAGGCAGGTGGATCGTCTGAGGTCAGTAGTTCGAGACCAGCCTGGCCAACATGGTGAAATCCCGTCTCTACTAAAACTACAAAAATTAGCTGGGCATGGTGGCCCATGCCTGTAATCCCAGATACTCGGGAGGTTGAGGCAGGAGAATCGCCTGAATCCGGGAGGTGGAGGTTGCAGTGAGCCGAAATCACTCCATTGTACTCCAGCCTGGGCTACAGAGCTGGGCTACTTTATCTAAAAACAAACAAACAAAAAACTAAACTCCATAGATTCCTTGAAATGTTCCATACTTCCTAAATTCACAAAGACTTGCCTTTTCCTTGATGACTCAGTTTTCATAAGAACACCCACCAAAGGAAATGTCTCCTTACTTGATTTTAGATTTTTTTGGGAGTTTGCAAAGCCATTTTTGTGTGTTATTTCCCTGGCTCCTCCCAGCATCACTGTGAGGTGGGCATTCAGAGTTAAGATGAGGCAATGGAGCTAGAGCAATGGTCTACAGAGTTAGGCTAGGGCTGCCAAACTTAGGGAAACAAACAAACACAACAAAAAATAACCCTAGCCAGGCATGGTGGTGCACGCCTGTAATCTCAGCTAGTCGGGCAGGCTGAGGCAGGAGAATCATTTGAACCTGGGAGGTGGAGGTTACAGTGAGCCGAGATTGTGCCACAGCACTTCAGCCTGGGCAACAGAGCTAGACTGTCTCAAAACAAAAAACAACAAAAAACCCACCCACACAGGACACCCATTTAAATTGAAATTTTAGATAACAAAAAAGTTTTTAGTATATTTTTTGCAATATTTGGGATATATATATTAAAAAATGGTTGTTCTAGCTGAAATTCCAATTTAACTGGGCATCTTCTATTTCATATGGCAACTCTACGTATGAAATGTGTTCCCTTCTAAAGCTCAGGCCAGCATCTTATGCGCTTCTCTTTCCTGCCTATGATCTTCAGCAGCTTGACTACACCCGCTTTTGGAAGACGTTCTTCCTCTCCACTGCATGGGTAGCCGTTATCCTCAGAAAGAATCTCTTCTGTATGTCAGCATCATCTGCATGTCCTTTTTTTCTTTTCTTCATCCTAATCTCCTTTCTGTGGCCTCAATTATTGATAAGATCAAGCTGGTTTAAGAAACACAACCCAACATTTACTTGACTTTTGCTTGATGACTCAGTTTTCATAACAACACCCAACAAAGGAAATGTCTCCTTATTTGATTTTAGATTTTTGGGGAGTTTGCAAAGCCATTTCTGTGTGTTATTTCCCTGGCTCCACCCAACATCCCTGTGAGGTGGGCACAAGACCTGTGGAGGTAGGTATTATTTCCTAGGTACTCACATAGGACTAATTCTATTTGAGGATGAAAGAAGAAAGGTTTGGAGAGATTAAGAGACTCCTCCAGGTCATATAGCTTGGAAGTGCCAAAGTTGGGATTTGAACCTGGGGCTGTCTGACACCAGGGCCTTTTTTTTTCTTAATTAGCATGCTAGGAAAACAAGAAGATGGTATTGAGGACCTTGTGGCTTAGCTATTCAAGTTTTCCAGACTTGCTCAGTTTGGCTTTCTGCAACTCCTGGGGTTTAGAACAATCATTGGATAAACCTTTTCCATTCCATGTGGGTGGCTCGAGAGATAAAAAGTGTTGACAATGTAGCAACCCATAAGATGCATACATATTCTTGGAAACCTTATTTTTAACCCTGATAAAAAAAAAGTGTCACCACAAGGCTCTTGAAGAAAGATTTCAGCAGTCATTGCCAGCAAAGTCAACACTAAATCAACCCAGGGACATGCTCTTTAAACACATTTGCTGAGGCTAAGGGGCAAATAGTTTATGCTGATTCTGGGTAGCTGGCCACAAATATGCGTCAGAGGCTTTTTTCCAAGTGTTCAGTATCTTTTTTGGTATAATCTTCTCCTGTGCTTTAGCCCTCTGTAAATATTTGTGCAATTAATGTATGCTGGCAAATGTCTCAAGAGGAAAGCAGGCTACATTATGCCAAGCAAAATTGTAATTAGCAACACAAAAGAAAAAGAATTTGTCTCTTTCATCTCAGTGCTTAAAAACTGTCAGCACTTAAGGCAGCTGGAAGCTTCAGAAAAGATAATTTGCAAAAGCTGATTTTCCTAAGCGTTTGAGAAGGGGTCCTATACCCTAATATATTTTTGAAAACCACATTCACTTGAAAATTCTGTGTTCCCTTTCCTACTTAACATTAATCTAGTTAATTACAAAAGGTGCTGTAGAGAAAAGTTCCTTTAAAAATGTCAACCTCAAAATGTTGTTAAGGGGAGCATTTTGCATTGTGGCACCTATGAGGCACTGGAGGAGAGGGAATACATGAGTGGCCCATCTTGTCTAGAAATGATTGCCTAAGTGATGCAATCGAGAGGAAGAGAAAGAGGTGTGCCTGCTGACACCAGCTGGAGAAGCCAGTGCACCTGGACCCATTCACTGAAAGCTGTCTGCTGATCCACCCCTCCCTCACACTTCACAGCCTTCCTCAAACCAGCCTGGCCAACATGGACTTGGCGTTCCTGTGCAACCTCTGGAAGTTTCTGTACAAGAATGCTCCAGTACTGAACTCATTTATGCCCTGAATCCTTTGCTATTCAATCTGGGGATAGGATGGCTAGCTGGGTCTGTGAACAGCCAATGCACTGCTGGTTCCTGGGTGATCTTTTACAGCTGTTTAATTTGGGCTCTGCTGCCACTCCTGCAGATTTGCAAGGAGTCTTTTGGTATCAGAATAAAGCATGTTGTCTGAGGACCACCTGCCTCAGAATATCTAGGCAGGTTGGTTAAACATGCAGATTCCTGGTCTCCACCCCAGACCTATTGATTTGCAATGAGGACGCAGTGGGGCATAGTGATTTCCTTCCTAAACAGATCTTCCAGGAATTATCAGGCCATCTTCTACCTGCTAACCTTAATTTCCTCTCCACCACTTTCCCTTCAGCCTTTCTGGGAGGCTGGAATGGAAGATGATGAAAATATTTCCTTTGGAACCCCTCTTGGAATCCTCAGGCAGGATACACCTCCTCTGTATTCCTGGGTAATGTACACATGACTCTGTTACAGCCACTAAGCCCTAGAGTGATTTGTTCACCTCATTTGGTATGAGCATCCTTTCTTGGTCATCTTTTTAGTCCCATCCTTATATGACATCTGGCATCTAGTAGGACTCTTTGAATGTTTGCTGAATAAAGCAATTGCTGATCTAATCTCTTCACTTCTGGGAGACCTCAGGTTGAAAGCATAGACTGAAGAGCACGACCAAGGAAGAAACTGGGAGGTAGAAAGAGCAAGTGAGGCATCCGGGGGGCATCTTCCATTCTTGCCCGTCCGTGAGCCTCATGTCATCGTCATCATCATCATCATCATTCATCATCATCATCTTTGATATCTACTACTCATTGATTACTTTGTAACTGAGTGGCTTAGCTTCAAACACTGTTTTAAGAACTTTTTTTCTTTCCTTTCTCACCTTATGCTCCCATGCCTATGCACATGTATTTACCTAGATTCTTGTTAAGCTCACAACATGCTCACTTATCTGGTCATGTATTTCCTTAGAAGCTTCAGGGGCCAAATCTTGATATGGACGAGGCATCTCTGGAATTCTCTCCCCAGCAGGAGATGACTTCAAGGACGGAGTTCACTCCCAGTGAGACATTAACTGCACGATCGACTGCAATTAATTTGTAACCTGGTTGGGCCCAAGATGGCACTGGCTAGAGCAATAATTCAATATAAGCCATAGGAGTGAAACATGCCACCTGGCACCTCCTAGCCCCTCCCACCTCTCTGTATTCCAAGTCTCTATTCTTAAACTGTTGCCCTCTCTCCAGAAATTGAAAACGTGGCAATTTTCAGAAAGGATTCTGACCTTTTCCCCTTGTTGGCAATGGATAATAAAATTCACTCTCTTTTGATCACTCCTTGTTCTTGTTATTTTGGCTTCTTGCCGTAAGTGGTGAGCAGCTAGACCCTCTTTCGGTTACAACTTTGTGCCAGGCATTGCACTAAGCATTTCATATACATTATCTCATTAATTTTCACACTACCATCTTCATACATAGATGAGGAAACTGAAGGACTGCTTAAGGTTATGTGAGTATTAAATGGTTAAATGAGAGTCAGGATTAGAACTTGGATCAGACTCAGAGCCTAATTTTGAAACATGAATGATTAAAAGCACCTCTGCTAAAAAGTTTGATGCTATACTAATTGAGATCTGCTTAAAATAACTGAAGCTAGAACTAGCAACGGAGACCAAACCTATCTCACCATTTACACTTTCCTCTTTCCCAACTCCTTCTTGAATCTTATTTACTTGGGTCAGACCCTTAAAGCTCGAGAAATACTCAGCCTTGTTTATTTGCAGCCATAATCCCATGTGCCTTCCAAATTTAAATTCTTTGACAGTTTGGCTTTAAATGATTACAACAAATTTGTTAGAAAACTGCAGTGCCATAAATATTCATAGTGCCATAAAAACCAAAACTTAACGCCGAAGCAAACTCATCGTATTTGACTTTTGCGTTTTCTGATGTTTGTTGCGTACTTTTAGAGAGCCGTTCATGCATGAACCTACAAGCTAATGGAGTTTCCATGTCTATATCAGTACTGTGGTGGTGGCTGGGCTTTCCAAATATGCCCTTGGTGTGTTTGTGTTAATGATTTATGAATCAAAAAGAATTATTTGCCACCTGACCCAAAACAAAGCCCTGAGGTCTATCAAAAAGGTGACCTATGGCCTGAGGGCACACTGTCAAGGAGAAATAGTAATTCTCCCAGTGTCCACTGGGCTCTAGGAATAGGACAGGTGGAAAAGACAAGCTCTGAAGCCTCAGTGCTCAGCAGTCCTGCCACCAACAAAAACATGCAAGACATGGCTCCTTTAATCCTATTATGTTTATGAAAACATTTTAAAGACTGCAATTCACATTCACAGACACTTTGAGATCATATAAATAATCCTTTTATGCCACTCAGCAAAGGCTTATTTAACATGGAGCTGGGCAAAGAATGTAAAACGTGTACTATGTACTTTAAGGGTATCGTGGAATTTTAAAAGAGGAGAGCTTGAAAACCTGTCTTCAATGAAAGCTCCAAAGTATTCTTTTATTAATCCTTTGTAGGCATGTACTATCAGCTCCATGTTCAGTGCAGAGGGGAGACCAAAAAAATGTATATATACATATGGTCCTTGCCCTCAAAACAGAGCTTCCTAAACTGTAATGTACACATGGACCACTGGGGAATCTGGTTAAAATGCAGATTCATGTTGAGTAGGTCTGGGGCGGGGTTGAGAGTCTGCGTTTCTGACAAGCTCCCAGGGGATGCTGATGTGGCCAGTCCAGGCACTCGCTCAGTGTTGCAAGACACTAAAATGTTTACAAGCAAACAGTGTAAAGTAGCTTTCTGATCTGCATGTCTTCGAAGAATTCTTCAGGATACCTGGGCTGCTGCTATTTGTCCAGTGGCTAATTAACACAGAAGAATTATTGCTATAAACTGATGACCAACACAGCCTCTTACCTGGCCAGATGTTTTCTGGAAAAGGGCCTGAAAGATGAAAAGCTGGCGAAAATGGCGTGCTTCGAGGAAGCCAAAAGCAATCAATCCTTGGTCACCAGAGTAGCTGGTAATAAAAGATTTCAGGTGACGCACTGCAAGACTGGGCAAAATAAGGGATTTGTCAGCCAGTGTCTAGGACATTTTGGTGGACGTTGTTTTCTTTCTCAGAGAGGCCTTGGTTTCCTCGAGGTTTTAAATCATGTAAATTCAGTGACTGCAGGACTTTCAGACCAATTTGTAGCAGTTCATATACACATTGGGCTGATGACGGCTTGTGGAAATTTGCTCAGAGAAAAAGCCCAGGGCAGAGCCCAAAGCTGTCTGTGAATGTATTAATAGTTAAAACATTTAAAAAATATATTTATTTTTTTCCTTTTTTTTTTTGAGATGGAGTCTTGCTCTGTTGCTGGAGTGCAGTGACAAGATCTCAGCTCAATGCAACCTCCGCCTCCTAGGTTCAAGCTATTCTCCTGTCTCAGCCTCCAGAGTAGCTGGGACTACAGGTGCCCACCACTGTGCCCGGCTAATTTTTGTATTTTTGGTAGAGACGGGGTTTCACCATGTTGGCCAGGCTGGTCTCAAACTCTTGACCTGAAGTAATCTGCCCGCCTTGGCCTCCCAAAGTGCTAGAATTACAGGCATGAGCCACCATGCCTGACCCAATAGCTAAAAATTTAAATAACCTAATGGCACCTTGAGGAAAATGAAAATCTGAACAGAAATCCAGCTTTGAGCTCATAAATCCAGTGGGGATGCTGTAGTCTGCACTGTCTTCCCATAGGACAAGGGCAGTGCCCTGTATGATACTCCGGGGAAGAGGAACTGGGGTTGTCAACAACGATGAGAATTGGGAATGTATATTCACCAGGACCGAGGTCTCCTTTACGGTAACTTGTCATCAGAATTACGGAATATAAAAAGTTTGGAAAGTTTAGAATGAAACTGGTATCACTGAACACATTCCCAGGTTGAACTCGGATTTCTGATCTCCATAAATAAGCATCTACCCATGGAAGTATTCAAGGACTAAAACTCTTTATTAAAAATCTAAGGGATATAAGGTAATATTCATTATCTGTAAGCTATAACTTCCCAGAGAATTCAGGAAAAATTCATCCTGACACTTGAGAGCATTTCCTTCCCTTTAATGAAGGTTACAAGGCAAATAAGTAGATTGTATGGTGTTTACTTCAAATTGCAATGCACTTAGGCCCTACGGGATAGAGACCTTTATTAGATAGCTTATTTTCCAAAGAACAGCCTGTGAATTCTGGGAATAGTAGTGTAGACGCTTGTTATGATCTCTAATTTTGAACATTTGGAATATTTTAGATGGCAGGAAACCAAGGACAAGTCTAGTAAACGCACCCAAAATTAGTTTTCTTACTTGAAAGAAGATGCTTTTATGTTATCTGATTTTATTGCCAAAATTAATAAATGGCAGCCCATCACAAACATCTTTCTAAATTGATTAACCCTTTATGTGAAGAGTCCTGGCTTCCCAAGTGATTATTTACTTACTAGTGTACTAACTTCAGAAAAATTATATACTATGTGTTGAGGTCAAGTCAATAGGGTCAATAATTCTTCTTCTTCTTCCTCTTCTTCTTCTTCTTCTTCTTCTTCTTCCTCTTCCTCTTCCTCTTCTTCTTTCTTCTTCTTCTTCTCCTCCCTCTCCTTCTTCTTCTTCCTCTTCTTCCTCTTCTTCTTCTTCTTCTTCTGTCAAGTCAATAGGGTCAATAATTCTTCTTCTTCTTCTTCTTCTTCGTGTTGAGGTCAAGTCAATAGGGTCAATAATTCTTCTTCTTTTTCCTCCTCTTCCTTTTCTTCTTCTTCTTCCTCTTCTCCTTCTTTCTTCTCCTCCTCCTCCTCCTCTCCTCCTCCTCTCCTCCTCCTCCCCCTCCCCCTCCTCCTCTCCTCCTCCTCCCCCTCCCCCTCCTCCTCCCCTTCTCCTCCTACTCCTCCTCCTACTCCTCCTCCTCCCCTCCTCCTACTCCTCCTCCTCCCCCTCCTCCCCTCCTCCTACTCCTCCTCCCCCTCCTCCCCTCCTCCTACTCCTCCTCCCCCTCCTCCCCTCCTCCTACTCCTCCTCCCCCTCCTCCCCTCCTCCTACTCCTCCTCCTCCTCTCCTCCTCCTCCTCCTCCTCTCCTCCTCCTCCTCTCCTCCTCCTCCTCCTCTCCTCCTCTCCTCCTCTCCTCCTCCTCTCCTCCTCTCCTCCTCCTCCTCCTCCTCTCCTCCTCTCCTCCTCCTCCTCTCCTCCTCTCCTCCTCTCCTCCTCCTCCTCTCCTCCTCTCCTCCTCTCCTCCTCCTCTCCTCCTCTCCTCCTCTCCTCCTCCTCCTCTCCTCCTCCTCTCCTCCTCTCCTCCTCCTCTCCTCCTCCTCTCCTCCTCTCCTCCTCCTCTCCTCCTCCTCTCCTCCTCTCCTCCTCCTCTCCTCCTCCTCTCCTCCTCCTCCTCCTCCTCCTCCTCCTCTCCTCCTCCTCCTCTCCTCCTCCTCCTCTCCTCCTCCTCCTCTCCTCCTCTCCTCCTCCTCCTCTCCTCCTCCTCCTCTCCTCCTCTCCTCCTCTCCTCCTCTCCTCCTCCTCCTCTCCTCCTCCCCTCCTCCTCCCCTCCTCCTCCTCTCCTCCTCCCCTCCTCCTCTCCTCCTCTCCTCCTCCTCTCCTCCTCCTCCTCCTCCTCCTCTCCTCCTCCTCCTCTCCTCCTCCTCCTCTCCTCCTCCTCCTCTCCTCCTCCTCTCCTCCTCCTCTCCTCCTCTCCTCCTCCTCTCCTCCTCTCCTCCTCCTCCTCCTCCTCCTCTCCTCCTCCTCCTCTCCTCCTCTCCTCCTCCTCATCTCCTCCTCCTCCCCTCCTCCCCTCCTCCTCCCCTCCTCCCCTCCTCCCCCCTCCTCCCCCCTCCCCTCCTCTCCTCCTCCCCTCCTCCTCCCCTCCTCCCCTCCTCCTCCCCCCCTCCTCTCCTCCCCTCCTCCTCCCCTCCTCTCCTCCTCCCCTCCTCTCCTCCTCCCCTCCTCTCCTCCTCCCCTCCTCTCCTCCTCCTCCTCCCCTCCTCTCCTCCTCCTCCTCCCCTCCTCTCCTCCTCCTCCCCGCCTCCTCCCCTCCTCCTCCCCCCCTTCTCTCCTCTTCCCCTCCTCCTCCCCCCCTCCTCCTCCCCTCCTCCCCCCTCCTCCTCCTCCCTTCCTCCTCCCCCCCTCCTCTCCTCCTCCCCCCCTCCTCCCCCCTCCTTTCCTCTTCCCCTCCCCCTCCCCCCTCCTCCTCCTCCCCTCCTCTCCTCCTCCCCTCCTCCCCCCTCCTCCTCCCCTCCTCTCCTCCTCCCCCCCCTCCTCCCCCCCTCCTCCCCCCCTCCTCTCCTCTTCCCCTCCTCCTCCTCCCCTCCCCTCCTCTCCTCCTCCCCCCCTCCTCCTCCCCCCCTCCTCCTCCCCTCCTCTCCTCCTCCCCCCCCTCCTCCCCCCTCCTCCTCCCCTCCTCTCCTCCTCCCCCCTCCTCCTCCTCCCCTCCTCTCCTCCCCTCCTCTCCTCCTCCTCCCCCCTCTCCTCCTCCTCCCCCCTCTCCTCCTCCTCCCTCTCCTCCTCTCCTCCTCCTCCCCGCTCTCCTCCTCCTCCCCCCTCTCCTCCTCTCCTCCTCCTCCCCACTCTCCTCCTCCTCCCCCCTCCTCCTCCCCCCTCCTCTCCTCCTCCCCCCCTCCTCCCCCCCTCCTCTCCTCTTCCCCTCCTCCTCCCCCCTCCTCCCCCCCTCCTCTCCTCTTCCCCTCCTCCTCCCCCCTCCTCTTCCCCTCCTCCTCCCCCCTCCTCCTCCTCCCCCCTCCTCCTCCTCCCCTCCTCCCCCCTCCTCCTCCTCCCCTCCTCTCCTCCTCCCCCCTCCTCCTCCTCCCTTCCTCTCCTCCTCCCCCCCTCCTCCCCCCCTCCTCTCCTCTTCCCCTCCTCCTCCCCCCTCTCCTCTTCCCCTCCTCCTCCCCCCTCCTCCTCCTCCCCTCCTCTCCTCCTCCCCTCCTCTCCTCCTCCCCTCCTCTCCTCCCCTCCTCTCCTCTCCTCCTCCCCTCCTCTCCTCTCCTCCTCCTCTCCTCCTCCTCTCCTCCTCCCCTCCTCCTCCCCTCCTCTCCTCCTCCTCCCCTCCTCTCCTCCTCATTCTCCTCTCCTCCTCATTCTCCTCTCCTCCTCCTCCTCTCCTCCTCCTTCTCTTCTTCTTTCCTCCTCCTCTTCTTCTTCTTCTTCCTCTTCCTCTCCTCCTCCTCCTCTTCTTCTTCTTCTTCTGCTTCTTCCTTTTTTTTTGAGACAAGCATCTCACTCTGTCACCTAGGCTGGAGTGAAGTGGCTCGATGGCTCACTGCAACCTCCACTTCCTAGGTTCAAGCGGTTATCCTGCCTCAGCCTCCTGAGCAGCTGAGACTAGAGGTGCCCACCACTACACCTGGCTAATTTTTTTGTATTTTTAGTAGAAGTGGGGTTTTATCATGTTGCCCAGGCTGGTCTCGAACTCCTGACCTCAAATGATCCACCCACCTCGGCCTCCCAAAGTGCTGGGATTACAGGCGTGAGCTACTGTGACCAGCAAATAGGGTCAATTCTTATCCTGTTTTCTCATTTCTCCATTGCCATAAATAACTTCAAAAGGAAAGCAAACCGGACTGGTTAGGAACTAAGCAACCACATTTTTAATCAATAAATATGAACACTTGTTTTTTAACCAGTTACTATTAGGCAGAAAAAAACAGTCATTTATCAAGAATTCAAAAGATAACACCATCTTGAAAACAAAGTGCCAAAAATCTTTGCCATAAACTCTTCATCACTTATAAAACTAAAAGTAACAAATATTTACTCAAAATAAGCCTTGGAATAATCTAAAAAGTTCCAGATATATTTTAAAGCTATAACAGATTTTGCACATAAAGCCAAAACAGATTGTTTTACACATACATAGACTATCTGACAACCCAATGAATAAAGGATTGAATGGATATATTGTTGAGCATTAGTGATTACTTATGTTCACATTATGGGCCAGGCTTACATCCACTTCTTGTTCTTCTCCTGCCTCACTGTCCCTTGCTCTTCCAAGGTCCTTGGTGAGGTGGCTTCCAGGTAGGCCTGGGCAGTAAGGTGCTGGTGGAAGATGTGAGGGCAGGATAGGTGAGACCAAGGTATTCTTTTATCTGACTCAGCTCACTCCATCTCAGTCAGTGGCTTTGTTCTTGTCATGGCTCCATTTTCCACAATCCATTGGTGGTCCTAACTCCCACTAGGCAGCCCCCACCATGGTTTCAGCTCCTCTGGATGATCCCACTACTGGACTCAGGAAACCAAACCTCTTCCCATTATCCTTGTAGCCCTGGGTGTGGTAACAGCTTCTTGCTGTTTGGCTTCTCTTTTATCATCTACGTAAGTTAATTACCTGTATTGAATTCCCTCTGTTGAAACACCTAGAATGGTTTCTGTTTTCCAGACTGGATCCTGATGGATACATATCAGAATCATTAAGCTTTTTCTCCTCTAACTCATCTGGGAATTTTTGCATGAAAATCTGCCCTAAGCCAATGAAAAATCATTCAAATCACACTCAATACCCACATTCTGCAATAAGGATCAGTAAACATCCCCTTGGCTGTGTTTTGTCAAACATTGGGATTCTTTTTGCCAAGTGCAAACATGACTCTACCACTGTTACCACCAATTACAGTACACACAGCCATGAGCTTTCTCCAGAGGTCACTTTTGTTGCATGTATTAAGTCTAATAACAAGGTAAAAGACATACAAAGAGAAAATTAATCTTGAGAAAGTTACACAGTCACCAAATGAATAACATTATAAAAAAAGTCTCTGAAAATTCAGAGAACAAAAGACAGCACCAGAAAGTTTCTTCCCTGTTGAATCAATACATTTTCCTGAAATTAAAATCCTGGAGAATTTCTGAATATTTCAAGAGCATTAAAAAATGTGATTCATTAACGAGTGATCCATTGCTTCTCAGCTAGAATGTACCCCTGATATGGCTATTGACTGAAGTAGAGTTCCTTGGTGAGCATGGAGACCACACAGGGGATCTGCTTCTTCTCATGGAAGCGTGGGTCATCAGACTGAGACTCAAAGTGCCTGGCAACTCTGTCATTCACCCTGGTGAGGATCTGCATGATCTCCAGGTCTTTTCCGTGCTCCTCCAGGATGGAGCAGAGGGCTTGCACAAACCAGGAGCCTCTTCCTGGGCTCCTCCATGAGTAATAGCCTTCAACAGGAAAGAAAGGAGACGATCAAGTCAGCTAATTCTGACAGCTGCTCCATTCACCAATGAGAATGGTATATGGTGCTTTCACACCTGCTTTTCAGAAATGATTTCACTCTACTCTGCACACAAGTCTTTAAGAGAATTATGCTGGTGTGCTCAGACAGCAAACATCTGAGATTTAAGGGCTGGCATGAAGATGCTAGAAAATGCTTTGGGTATTTCAGCATGGAAATCCCATGACAACATCACTAAGGGCCAGCATTGGTGGATGTTGCCAGGGTACTACTCCCCTGTATTAGCTTTGATGGAGGTACCCACCTGATAAATATCAGATATGTGGGTATGAGACAGATCTGCACATGCAGACTTCCAAAGGAAATGCTGGAGGTCTATTCCATAACTCTGGAACTCCTCACTACCCTTTAGGGGTCAGTGGTACTTCCTAATCCAAGCCTACTAGAGAAGGAATTTGCAGGGAACCTCAAGGAATTCTAAGATGTGTTCTGCTGCTGGCATACGTGGGAGTAGAGTTGGACCTTGCTGAAGAAATCTAGAGGCACAAGGAGGCTGAATGCCCAA
Organism: Symphalangus syndactylus; assembly: GCF_028878055.3. Lineage (NCBI taxonomy): Eukaryota > Metazoa > Chordata > Mammalia > Primates > Hylobatidae > Symphalangus > Symphalangus syndactylus. Next base: position 24,751,841 of record NC_072424.2, read on the forward strand.
TTGTCTGAGGGGCAGGGCCAGGAGAGCCTGATATCCTGGGAGGGCAAATCTCATCCTATAACTCCCTAACCTAAAACCATTTCCTTGCACCACTTTATCTGAGTAAAGTTCAGGCTGCTTGACACAGCACACAGGTTCCACCATGACAGGGCCACTTGCCTATCTGTCCTGGTTTGACCCTGGCCATGCCCTGTCACATCCTGTGCTATGGACTGAACTATGTCTTCCTAAAATTCATTTATTGAAGCCGCATCCCATAATGTGACTGTGTTTAGAGGCAGGGTCTTTATGGAGGTAATTAAGGTACAATGAGGTCACTAGGGTAGGGCTCTAATCCAAGAGGATTGGTGTCCTTATAAGAAGAGACACGAGAGACCTCACTCAGTCTTGCTCTCAATCTCTGCCATATGAGGCTATAGCAAGAAGGTGACCGACCATTTATGAGCTGGAAAGGGAGCCCTCACCGGAAAGCGACTTAGCCGGCACCTTGATCTTGGACTTCCCAGCCTCCATAACTTAGAGAAATAAACATCTGTTGTTTAACCCACCTTGTCTAAGGTATTTTGCTATAGCAGCCCAAGAAGACTGATATACCCTGAGATCCAGCCCTGAGTTTTACCAAATGCACTGGGCTATCTGGCCCCTCAGCACTCCGTCTGACAAGCCATCCTTCTCTTACTCGTGTTGTTTGAAATTTTAGGCTCAGTTATAGCAGCTCCTTTTTTTTTTTTTTTTTGAGATGGAGTCTTGCTCTGCTGCCCAGGCTGGAGTGCAGTGGTGGGATCTTGGCTTACTGCAAGCTCCGCCTCCCAAGTTCACGCCATTCTCCTGCCTCAGCCTCCCGAGTAGCTGGGATTACAGGCACCCACCACCATGCCCAGCTATTTTTTTTTTTTTTTTTTTTTTTTTTTTTTGTATTTTTAGTAGAGACAGGGTTTTGCTGTGTTAGCCAGGATGGTCTCAATCTCCTGACCTTGAGATCCGCCTGCCTTGGCCTCCCAAAGTGTTGGGATTACAGGCATGAGCCACCGCGCCCAGCCCTGCAGCTCCTTTTTAACATAGCTTTTCTCATCTGCCTCCTCGCTCAGAGCAACTACAACTCTACCACTGGGTTTGTTTACACAGACATATGCCCCATTACACCACCTCCCTCTCAAGAGCAGAAAGACCAAATTATTTTCTATCTTATGCCATCCTTAAAACTTGTGAAGTTATCGCTCTCACAAAATCCCATCTGTAGATCCTGCCAGAGCTGGTTTTCCAAACACATCAACCTATTTACTGTAACCAGTACCCTTGTGCCAAATACTTGACACAACTACTATTACAGCTGGGAAAATTCGAACTTTTAGTGCTGGTTTGTACCCAAAACAAAGGAAGGACTTTCATTGAACAGACTCAGTCAAATGTGGTGCTTGGTAAATAGTGAGTAGGCTTGCCCATTGCTGGCGTCTGGTATCTGTGTACAGGCTGCAGTGTAAAGGAACCTTGGCTGACTCACACCTCTACTGTGCACTGAAATCTCTACCTGACTTTAGGCATATCACTTAGATTCATCCAAACTAAAAATTCTTTTATTTTACCTGTAAAATCAGGACAGGAATAACACCTTTCCTAAATACTTACAGTATTATTGTATTTGAGAAAAAACACATGAAAGACACTCTACATTGTAAAGTACTACAGAAATGTTTGTCCTTATAACTACTAAAATAATAATAATAATAAATGAGATAATTCAGCTTTCCTGGAGAAAAAAGTGAATGCATTTCTGTGGTAGGCAGAATAATGGTGCCCAAAGATGTCCACGCCCTAACCCTGGAACCTATGAACATGAAAGCTTATGTGGAAAAAAGGACTTTGCAGATGTGGTTAAGGGTATCGGATTGACATGGGGAGAGGATCCTGGAGTATCCAGGTGGGTCCCATCTAATTACAGGTGTCCTTTCTCAGCTGTGGTCAGAAAGAGAGCATGGTAACGACAGAAGGGTCAGAGAGATGCAAAGTTGCTGGCTTTGAAGATGGGGCCACAGCCAAGGAATGCAGGCAGTTCTAACACACCACATAAAGGCTGGGAAATGGATTTTCCCTTGAGCCTCTGGAAGGAATTTAGTCCTGCCAACCTATTTTGGAATTCTGACCTCCAGAACTGCAAGATAATACATTTGTGTATTTTAAGCCACTGTGTTTGCAGTAATACATTACTGCAGCAAGAGGAAATGAATACAGTCCCCAAATCTGTGTTTTGATGATGAAATGGACTGAAGTATGCTTGGCAGACAATGGATGTGATACCTGGAACCGTGGAATAGGCGAAGAGGAAGTCAGCTTCCACTGGGATCTTGTATCGAGGATTAGCATCTGTTTCATTGATGGGCCCCGAGTCGGCCTGGATGCCATCATCGAGCTCTGTCCCTCGGCAAGCCTAAGTATCAAAGCAGACATCATTCCATGCAGGTGGGAACAGAAATGTACGTGCTGTTCACTGCTGTGTCCCAGTACCTAGAATTGTGCCTGGCATACTTAGGAGCTCAATGATAATTTGATGAACAGATAAATGAATGAATGTGTTTCAAATTACTAAGCAAAGCAAATAAAAGTATTGCAATGTCTTAAAGAAACCTTCATAATTTGTGTCTGGGTGTGGAGGCTCACACCTGTAATCCCAGCACTTTGGGAGCCTCAGGTGGGTGGACCACTTGAGGCCAGGAGTTTGAGACCAGCCTGGCCAACATGGCGAAACCCCATCTCTTCTAAACACACAAAAATTATCCAGGCATGGTGGTGCGTGCCTGTAATCCCAGCTACTCAGGAGGCTGAGGCAGGAGAATTGCTTGAACCTGGGAGGTGGAGGTTGCAGTGTGCCGAGATCACACCACTGCATTCCAGCCTGGGTGACAGAGTGAGATTCCATCTCAAAGAAAAAAAAAAGAAAGCTTCATAATTTGTGATCCAGTGGAAACACATATGCTAACCATTCAGAGATAGAAAAATAAAACCCTAATTTGAATATGGAAACAGCATTTAGATTTGTAAAAATGATGCCATCCCCGTCACTCTGTAATCTTTTCCCATTTTCAAGCGTATTGGCATTGAAAAGAGATTACCTGAATGAAGAAGAGTTTGGGTTTCTCTAAAAGAGTTTTGCATCTATCTCCCCTAAAATGGGCTGTCAAATCCTTTATTGGTGTGACACCGTCTTTCCCATAAATTACATTTTCTTCTCCATGGCTTAAGAGGATGCAGGCGAAGCAGGCGGCATTTGTATGGTCCTCTTCAGAAGCTGCAAGCAAATAATATGAACATTGAAGAATTAAGGTCTAAGTTCTTGGAAGCCTCAGATGCAGCATTTCCAGCGGCAGCCTGGCAGCTGCCTCTGACTATTAGAGGGGTACAAGGGAGGGGAGGGTAGGAGCCGGGGACTGGGCTCCTTTCAAAGGATCAGACTTATCTAAGAAGTTAAGAGAGAGGGATAGGCACAGTGTATGGGGGCTGATGGGTGTGGCCCTGCTGTTGGCTAGTTCTATGACATCAGGAATGTTACTGAACTATTTTGTGCCTTGGTCTCCTTATCTGTACATTGAAGATCAATATTAACTCATTAAATGAGTTAGTATTTGTAAAACAGGCCACATAATAAGCATCATGCAAGTGTTTGTTAAAGACAATAAAATATTATACTAAGTGCAATAAGCCAGTCACTAAAGGGCAAGCATCGCATGATTCCACTTTCAGGAGGTACCGTGAGTAGTCAAGATCACAGAGAGAATATAGAACGGTGGTTGCCAGGGCCTGGAGGGAAGGGGAAATAGCCAGTTAGTGTTTAATAGAGATAACGTTTCAGTTATAGAAGATGAAAGAAACCCTGGAGATGGATGGTGATGATGGTGACACAACCATGTGAATGTCATTCTGATCTATACATTTAAAAATGGTTACGATGGTAATTTTACGTTATGTATATTTTACCACAATTAAACAAAATTAAAGGAAAATAAATAAAAATGCTAGATTGGCTGTCCATTTAGGATACTGAGGAGAGCAATCATAAACCATGTAGCTAGTTGGCCCAGCCAGAACTCACCAAAGGTTCTATGATACTAACTAACCAGCTATAGGTTAACTAACCATTACTTTTAATGCCAAAAACCGCAATTACTTTTGCACCAACCTATAACTAGCTAATACACATATCCTTTCTTCTTCTCTATGATTAATGAGCGGGAAGGAACAATATTTAGAATTTCCTGAGCAAATGCTACATGCAGACACTGATCTAGGTACTTTACATGAGTTATTTTTAATTCCTACAAGACTGGAAGTAGGCCTCATTTATCTTTATTTCACTGATTTAAAAAAATGGAATCTCGGAGAGGTCTCATAACCTTCCCCAAAGGTGGTACAACACGTTGGAGGCTTGGGGCTGTTTTTCAAGCCCAGGACACTGCAAAGTCCAGCTACCTCACCAGTTCCAGGCAGAGCAAGAGTGGCCTCTCCCATTCGAATTACCAAGACACTTTGCATTATCTTCCCAGTGATTCTTGTATTAGTTTTGACAGTAGAGGTGCAAGGCGATGGTGATGAAAGTTTGAGTTCTTAGCTTATTTTAAGATTACATAAATTAGGACAGTTAGAAAATGGGAGTTTTGTCTTCACTGGAACTGACTGCATGTAAAGTCAGAAAAAATAAATGCTTTACTAGTTTGATAGGACAATAAACAAGAATTCTCTGATTGTGACGTGCTCTGGACTTGGGCATAATGAATCATCTTTCAAAAGAACAGAAACGGCCGGGCTCAGTGGCTCACGCCTGTAATCCCAGCACTTTGGGAGGCCAAGGCAGGTGGATCATGAAGTCAGGAGTTTGAGACCAGCCTGGCCAGCATGGTAAAACCCCATCTCTACTAAAAAAATAAATAAATAAATTAGCCGGGCATGGTGGCACGCATCTGTAATGCCAGCTACTTGGGAGGCTGAGGCAGGAGAATTGCTTGAACCCAGGAGGTGGAGGTTGCAGTGAGCCAAGATTGCACCACTGCACTCCAGCCTGGGCGACAGAGTGAGACTCCGTCTCAAACAAAACAAAACAAACAAAAACCAAACAGAAACTACAATTGGGACAAGTTAATACGCCTATCTGGGCCATTATACTTCTCAAAGCATGCTCACAAAATTCCTCTTGGCTCACAAGCTTCCTCACTCCATCCCCAAGAAACAGCAGGAGCTGGTATCACAATCTGCCTTTCAGGAAAGCAAGAAAATCAGGATGATGTGGTTGCCTTGCCTGAGTCACCTGTTAGAACTTGGGCCAGACCCAGATCTCGGACTCCTGACTTCTAGTCTGGTCTAGGACATAACCTACTAGAGTATAAAAGGTCAGCTTGTAAGAGTCAAGTTGGAGGAAATTAGGAAAAACGCTTAGTTTTAAAAAAAAAAAAAAAGATGGTGGGGACTTTTTTTGTTTTAGCTGCGAGGTTAAGAAAAACAGCAGTGATTTAGATTGTGTTCCTATCTACTTCCTGTGGGTCTGTGCCTAGTGAATTGATAGGATGTTACTTTCAAACACTTGCCCTAAATGCCAGAATACCCTAGGTGGTATCCATTAGAGAGGGTGGTGTAATAGGAAACGCATTTGCCCTGGAGTCAGAAGACCAGAGCGTGGGTTTCGGTTCTGCCCCTACTAACTGCACCCTTCAGTGTATCTTTCATCCTCTCTGAAGCTCCACCCCTTCTTTTATTTTATTTTTTATTTCATTTTTATTATTTTTTGAGACAGAGTCCTGCTCTGTCACCCAGGCTGCAGTGTAGTGGTGCCATCTTGGCTCACTGCAACCTCTGCCTCCCCGGTTCCCAAGTTCAAGTGATTCTCATGCCTCAGCCTCCCGAGTAGCTGTGATTACAGGCGTGTGTCACCACACTTGGCTAATTTTTGTATTTTTAAGTAGAGATGGGGTTTCATCATGTTGGCCAGGCTGGTCTCGAACTCCTGGCCTCAAGCAATCCTCCTGCCTTGGCCTCCCAAACTGCTGGGATTACAGGTGTGAGACACCGCATGTGGCCCGCCCCTATATTTATAAAAAGAGCATAATATTCTGTTGCCCAACATTGCAGGCCTTCTGTTAAAGATCTAATGAAATAATTTTGTGAACATGCTATATAAAAAATAACAGTTCTAAAGTATACGGGAATTATTATTCTCTATCTGCCACAAGGGAAAAGTTTACACTTACACTTCATTCTGGAAAGGATGACACAGATTTGTTACTTCCCAGGAATGAATCTTTTGAAATTGTGACCATTCTGTATATGAATAATCTATTTCTCCTGCTGGACTTTAAGCTGATTTCATCTTTTTACGAAGAGATTGAAGGCTCCTCAAGGAAACCTGCCTACCCCAGGACAGGTACGGACGGTCAAGAGGGAGGGAGGTTTCTCACACTGAAATTCCTCTGCCCTGCACAGCCATTCTTCTGAGATGGGCCTGGCCACGGTGGGAGCATCGCCTCCCTTGGGTACAGGAAGAAGACAGATGGAGGGGCGGTAAGGGCTCAACTTTTCTTTTTTTGAGACAGGGTCTCACTCTGTCACCCAGGCTGGAGTGCAATGGTGTGATCATGGCTCACTGCACCCTTGACCTCCTAGGCTCAAGCAATGCTTCCACCTCAGCCTCCCAAGTAGCTGGGACTACAGGTGCATGCCATCATGCCTGGCTAATTAAAAAAAAACAAAACATTTTCGAGATAGGGTGTTGCCATTTTGCCCAGACTAGTCTTGAACTCCTGGGTTCAAGCGATCCTCCCACCTTGGCCTCCCAAAGTTCTAGGATTGCAGGCATGAGCCACTACTCCAGGCAGCACTCACCTTTTTTAAGCAGATCTTGCATCTTGGCACAAGAGCAGTCATTATAGACTATCACGTCAAAACCCAGGCTTCGGAAGCACTTGAAGAGCGCCTCGGCATCTTTGTCTGTTCCGTTTCGAACGCCCATACCTGTGGGAATCAAGCAACGAATCCACAGGTGAGCATCCCCTGGCTGAATACCACATGCGGGTGCCAGTGGGCCGGGCACTAAATGTACTGGCGCCAGCTGCAGCAGAAACACTCCAAGTACATACAATGCCTTCCAAGGCCACAATTTAAATGAATTGAAGCAAACTCAAAGGGGAGGCTAACAGTGCAGCCTGCCTACAACAGGTGAGCCTCCTGGTAACACTCAGCTCCCACCAAAGCCAAGGTTACCCTGGATTCTTAGCCCTTTGGTCAAAGCTCCGCATCAGCTAATACATGTGGTGGGGCCTTAGACTGAATGTTCTCGATTTCCGCATAACCCTTTCCCCTGGATACAGGAACCTTGCCTTCAGGGGGGCTGTCTGCCACAGTAGGGGGGTACAGCATTTCTCCCATAAATGTCTGATACAAATAGGAGAAGATGAAAGGGAACCGGAAAGATGAGCCCACGCCCTCACACCTACCTGTCACTTTATCAAAGTTTTTGTTGTTTATTATGATGCATTTGCCCAGCTTTTCAAAATTCATGTTGTACTGATATGTAGGTACTCGGTCCCGGGTGGTCTTGATGGATCGCATGGAGACATTTTTCTTCTTCTTACTGGGGAAATATAAAGTTCCCTAGTCAGGGGCTGTGGAAGAAGTGTGTATAGTAACGTCTCTTCATTTTACTACTAGCGTGAAAGCGTGGGATGCCTAAGAAAACTGCAGTATCCTTGAAGAAAAGACCTGGCGTGGACAGACGGCTCTGTTTAATTGTCATGCTTAAGTGGAACAGGGTCCCCCGGCAAATTTTATTAGACGCCAGAGAAATGCAAATTAAAATCACAATACGATACCAGTACACACTCACCAGAATGGCTACAGTGTAAAAGACGCAAAATGTTCAGCTCCCTGGATTATCAAACATTGCTGGTGGGAACCTACTTTGTACACCCATTGTGGAAAACCAGCAGAATCTACTGAAATGGAAATATACGTAACCTATGCCAGAGCAACTCCCCTGGGAAAAGCAAACACGTTCACTAAGACAGGTCCACACGTTACAGCAATACCATTCAGCGATGGCCTCCAACAGAAAATAATCTGTACGTCCATTCACAGTCAAATGCACACATTGTTGAACCTTCATCTAATGAAATACTGTAAATAAACCACCACAATGTGAAGCAACGTGAATAAACCTCACAAATATAACACTGAGTGAAAGAACTGACATACAAAAGGGTATATACAAAGTTAAACAGAACAAAACTAATACCTAGGATCAGAAATCTGGAGATAGTTTTCCCTACGGTGGAGATCAGAGACCAGAGGGACATGGGGTCTTTCTTGAGTGTGAGTCATACTTTGTTTCTTGGTGTGGCTGCTGCTTACATGTGTGTTTCTGTTGGTGAAAATTTATCAGTATGTGCACTTTCTATGTGGATGTTATGTTTTAATAACATTTACATTAAAAGGGGGAAAAAGGAACAGAAGGATTACAACAAAAAAGTAGGCTCTTTCCAATCTCCAGACAACTGGTGGTCCAGTTTGCCAAAAGTCTAGCAGGTAGGCACTGTGGTGGGGCATGAGGCACCACAGAGTGGGCAGAGCGACACATTTCCAATGAGGGTGGGAAGCCGTCTTGCCAGCCATCCATGCCAACGTGAGCTCCAGGAGGGAGACATTTCTCTGTTCTGAAAATCACTGAATCCCCGATAGGGAGAACAATGCCTGGCATGTAAGTTGCTCAATAAATATTTGTTACATAAATGAATGAACAGAATCCTATCCACTTCATTTTACAGATATGGAAACTGAGGTCCTAGGGGAGACAGGGATTGTCCCAGGTCATCCAGCTAGTGATGGGCGGGTCCGAGTCCGCAACACTGTCCCCTGGAGTATTCAGTAGAATGATCTGCCCGCCCTTCTCCCACGGCGCCCAGCCAGCGTTAGAAGCAGCAAAATAAAAGTCAAAACCCAGCTTGTTACCTGACAAACATGGGGTCAAGGGTACTGCACTTGAGTTGTCATGGACTTTTATGGTTGGAGTTTCTCAGAATCTCTGAAAGGACACGGCCCTCCCCCTCTCCGCCCCCACTCCTATCTTACTCCCAGTTACAGACGAGCTCTGTATGTCTAAGCTGCAGATGCTGTATTGCTGTTTTTCCCCTTGAACATGACTTTATCCTCCACTTTCGGAAGGTCAAATTTCTTCCACGATGCCATTTTACTTTTAAAAGAGAAATATCCTGAATCTTTTTGCCTTCTCTCGGCTCCTCCACTGTTTTGTGTTCTGTCTGTTTTACAGGGTGACACTGGGTTTTCTTCACATTTCCTTCCACAAAGCAGCAGCACAAAAGAGCGCTGGACTTGCGGCTAGTCGGAGCTCTGCATCCACCCGCCCCTGTGACCTGACCCAGTTGCAGAAAACCAACTTCCTCTCATGTGATGCAGTCAGTTGCATGCAGTAGGTGACGCATTTCATGACTGTCGCAAAATTAGATGGGAGGTGCAGTGGCAGCAGGTACTTCCTGTGGTGTATCCCCACTCCCTGCCCCTTAGAGATGTGAGTATCAGCAAAGGGAGTTTCTGCACTGTTCAAGGACACACCATTCAGGCAGCAATAGGATTTCCTTATTGCCACCCTGTTAATGACTGCTATTGACAGCGTCCTCTGTACTTTTTAAAATATGTGTGCACAGCCTTTCAAACACAAAATCTCTGGTCTTCAATAGGCACCTCAGAGGTAGGTAGAGGGGGGATAATCATGCCCATTTTACAAGTAACAATAATAATTAACATTTGTCAGTGCTTACTAGGGGCCCAGGTATTGTTAAAACTCTCATCTGCATGTCCTCACTGAATTCTGATAGCAACTCAAAGAGGGAGGCAGATATCATCGTAACCCCCTTTAAGGATGAGCTGCAGAGGCTTGGGGTTGGGAAGTAACTAGCTCAGCGTTGTGAGGGGGCACAGCAAGTCCAAATCCAAGCAGTTGGCATGTTAAAAATCTCCATACTGCTCAAAGCAATCTACAGATTCCATGCAATCCCTATCAAAATACCAATGACATTCTTCAGAGACAGAAGAAAAAATTCTAAAATTTATATGAAACCACGAAAGACCCAGAATAACCAAAGCCATCCTGAGCAAAAGGAACAAAACTGCAGAAATCACATTACCTGACTTCAGATTATACTACAAAGCTATAGTAACCAAAACAGCATAGGACTTGCATTAAAAACAGATGCACAGACCAATGGAAAAAAAAGAGAAAATCCAGAAATGAATCTATGCATTTACAGTAAACTCATTTTCGACAAAGGGGCTAAGAGCATACATTGGGGTAAGGACAATGTCTTCAATAAATGGTGCTGGGAAAACTAGATAACCATATGTAAAAGAATGAAACTGGACCCCTAACTCTTGCCATATACAAAAATTAAATCAAAATTGATGAGAGATTTAAAGCTAAGACCTGAAACTATGAAAATACTAGAAGAAAATGTTGGGGAAACTCTCCAGGACATTGGTCTGGGCAAAGATTTCTTGAGTAAGACCTCCAAAGCAGAGGTGACCAATGCAAAAATAGTACCCAAGTCCAAAAGAAGTATATTTACGTAGCTATTTCTTATTAATACCTGCCACCTATGGGCCAGGAGCTTTATAAAATCACTGCATGTTCTCACAGCCATGCTGCCTTTGTGTAGATAAGAAAATTCAAGTTCAGAGTTGGTATGTGATTCCTGGTGATCTGACCCCAAAGGGTGTGCTTTCTCTACTAGACTATTTTTTCTTTGAGCAAACACTGTTTTTGATACCAAAATTCAGGACAGGATTTACTCATCCTCCAGGTTACTTTTGTGGAGGGTGGAATATAATCTGTGACCTTTCTGAAATTAGGTCTCCTGGCCCAGTTAACCCCTCTACCAAGGTAGCTTCAGGATGGGCTTCAACCAGTGCTCTCTGCAATCCTTCAGAAAATGCCAGAATGGGATAAAAGAAAAGAACACTGAATACGTAAAGTAGAGTTTTTATTTATTTATTTATTTTTGAGATGGAGTCTCTCTCTGTTGCTCAGGCCGCAGTGCAGTGACACGATCTCGGCTCACTGCAACCTCCGCCTCCCAGGTTCAAGTGATTCTCATGCCTTGACCTCCTGAGTAGCTGTGATTACAGGTGTGCACCATCACGCCCGGCTAATTTTTGTATTTTTAGTAGACAGGTTTTCACCATGTTGCCAAGGCTGGTCTTGAACTCCTGACCTCAGGTGATCCACCCGCCTCGCCCTCCCAAAGTATTGGGATTACAGGCGTGAGCCACTGTGTCTGGCCTAAAGTAGGGTTCTCAACATGTCAACTGAATTTCAGAGCAAGCTTCCTGGGTCCTGCAGCTCATTTAAGGCTATTCAAAGATCCTAAGACTAGCATGAAGTCTAGCAGGCTGGAAGTCACCGTTTATGCACTAAAATCCTTTCAGAGATAAAGTCCTACTTCTTTCTTCTGTGGTATGGATCTCTATGATGATATCCAAGTAAAAAACAAGCTGGAATGTTTTAAAAGCTGTCATTAGCTAATCCTCAGTGATGAGCAAAACAAAACTAGCAAGCATCCTTTAAGAGAAAAACAGAATTAGATATGTTATGTAAAAAATAAAAGGACTCTGGTTCTATCAGAATAAAATTTGGAAAATTAACTGGTTACATAAAAAGAACACAATAGGGGAAGAAAGAGAAACACTTTAAGAAAACACTGTCCATGGTTATGAAAAGTACCTTAAAATTGAATATGAAATGTGGTCCTCACTCCTGGTAAATATCTCAAAAGGGTGATACCTAGCCTGCCCCTAAATTGAACTCTTGTTCTTCAAAATGAACTTAATATCTGCTTCCTCCTTCTGGATTTGAGTCCGCCAATATTAATGTCTCCTTCTAGGCAAAAGAGCTTAGCTAGTCTGCCCCTAAAATGAACTCTTATTTTTCAAAATGAACTTGGTATCTGCTTCCTCTTTCTGGATTTGAGTCAGTCAATATTAATTTTTCCTTCTAACCAAAATAGCTTTTTGTTAAACCCACATCTTCCCAGACCACAGATGTGTGTGTGAGTGACTATCAATTCAATCCCTTCTTAGGAGGATGAATTGAATTCATCCTCCTAAGAAGAGCTGGCCTTGGGAAAACTCCATCCATAGCTTAACTTTGAGGAAGCAAACCCCGATGATTAAAGCATGTAACTGGAGACAGACAAAGAAAAGGTGCAAATGATTGTCTAGAAGGCATCAGGAGGAAAGCACCAGAAAAAAAGGGGGAGAGGGACTAAAAGTCCACTGCTTATAGATATATTCTGCAAGAATGAGAGTCCAAGAGATTAGGCTTCCACCTAAGCTGTGATGTTTTGGGGCACCTTCTTTCCCCCGGGGATTAAATCCCTTTCATCCCTATTCTCCCTTTGAGGCTACAGTGAGAGCCACCATATTGGTAGAAAGTGATTTGCCATCCTGCCCCCTTGACCCTGCAGCCACCACTGATTGGTCCAGGGGGCACCTGATCCCCAGGCTGGGTCAATCAGCCCTCTTCCCTGGGAATTTGAGAACTGAAATTGAGAAAAAAGAGTCAGTCTCTGTCAAGGTGGTTAAAATGAGAGTTGGTGGCTGCCATGTTTTACCATGTGGCCTGAGAAGCCAAGAGCACAGACTGGCAAAGATTGGGCAGAACAAAGCCAATGGATAAGAGAAATGTGGGAATGGAGGAGGAGAGTGGGTAACATTCACCAAGATTCCTGTGAGCCTGAGTGTTCCTTTAAAAAGAGAAATCAAGCTGGGCACGGTGGCTCACGTCTGTATTCCCAGCACTTTGGGAGGCTGAGGCGGGCTGATCACCTGAGGTAGGGAGTTCAAGACCAGCCTGGCCAACGTCGTGAAACCCTGTCTCTACAAAAATTAGCTGGGCGTGGTGGCTTGTGCCTGTAATCCCAAGCTACTTGGGAGGCTGAGGCGGAAGAATCACTTGAACCCGGGAGGCGGAAGTTGCAGTGAGCCGAGATCGTGCCATTGCACTCCAGCCTGGGTGACAGAACAAGACTGTCTCAAAAAAAAAGAAATCAGATTCCACCATCACCACTTAAAGCCCTTCCAGGGCTCCCTGTGAAACTCCGTTCCAGGGTTTCCGAAGCCTTCAGGGTGTCCCTGCTGGCCTGTCGGCCCCAGTCCTGGTGCAGCTCTCCCCTGCACAGCTCAGACCTGCTTGCGGAAGATCACAGGGCATGGCAGGATCCAGAGCAGCCACGATGGCTCCCATTCAGTGGAGCTGGCCACTATCCCTGGGTCTCTTGACTCTGCACACAACAACCCTAGTTCATTGGGCATCATGCTGCTTGCTCCCTCAGGCCGGCACCCGGGAACGCTCAAGCTACATCATCTTCTGACCTGATGTCCACCATTGCCTCCTAACTGGCTTCTCTCCAAAGTGAGCTTTTAAATAAAATGGTAAGGCCAGGTGTGGTAGCTCATGCCTGTAATCTCAGCACTTTGCAAGGCCAGTGTGGGCAGATCACTTGAGTCCAGGAGTTCGAACAGCCTGGGTGACATGGAGAAACTTGGTCTCCACAAAAAATACAAACAAACAAATACATAAATAAATAAATTTAGCCAGGCGTGGTAGTGCACGCCTACAGTCCCAGCTGCTTGGGAGGCTGAGGTGGGAGCATCACTTGAGCCTGGGAGGCAGAGGCTGCAGTGAGCCGAGATCGTGCCACTGCATTCCAGCCTTGGCAACGGAGACCCTGTATTTAAAAAAAAAAAAAAAAAAGATAAATCCGGTCAGATTAGTTCCTTGCCCAGAGCCATCCAGTGGTTTTCTCATATGCTGGGAAGGAACTCCAGGGTCCTGACCACAGCCCACAGGGCCTACATGAGTTACTACCCCTATTATATACACTTTCTCCTTCCCACTCCTGCCTCAGCCTCAGGAGTAGCTGGGATTACAGGTGCACACACACCACCACGCCCGTGTAATTCTTTTTGTATTTTTAGTAGAAACGGGGTTTCGCCATGTTGGATAGGTTGGTCTTGAACTCCTGACCTCAGGTAATCTGCCCACCTCGGCCTCCCGAAGTGCTGGGACTACAGGCGTGAGCCACCACACCAGCCCCTGCTTTAACTTTTAAATTCATCACCTGACCTCAAATTACAAAGCTATGTTGTCTCCTGCTAGAGTGTAAACTCTATGAGGGCAGGACCTGGACTACTTCACTGCAGTTCCCCCAGCTTCTACAACAGTGCCCGACACATAGCAGGTACTCAACGGTGTTTTGTGAATGAGTGAAGAGCGTTTCATGCTGAAGAAACACCATAGTCAGAGGCCCTGGGCCACCTCTGTTTAGGTGCAGATCAGCTAAATGGAGCTGCCGTCCTGCCTGGTGACCAGCAGGACATGTCAGGGGCAGGTGAGGGAGGGGCACACTGGTACCCGCACTTCCATTTTGCCAATTCTTGTTGCAAGGCTGCTGCAGAGACATTCATTAGGTACAGCCTCATTAGGCTCAAAGCTCACATATAGGAAGAGAACAGATTTCTGAGAGGGAGCTAATTCAGGGCAGCCCCTGCCTGCTGATTCTGCAGGAACACAGGACAACTCTTTTGCTTGAGTATTTCTTTCAGGTGGGAGACCTAATACTACTTGGAAACATTTTTGGAGTAATAAGTTTTCTTCCCTCATTTCCCCTGACTCTCCTATTTCCAATGCTGAACCTTCATAGCACACCTCAATTACAAGAGCTATCTGGCAGACATAAGCTTATTCAATTAGTTGCTCGCTCCCATAATAACCGGGTTGGATCATAAAGGGAGGGTTCTTTAATCAAAATCACACAGTACAGTAAACAAGAATGAGGAAGCTCTTTATGTTCTGATATGGGACAGTCTCCAGTAGGTCGCGTTAAGTGCAGAACAAAACCAAATTGCAGAACAATGGCAGCAGTGTGCTACCTTTTGAAAAAAAACTGAGAAGAAAAGAAAATATGTTTAGATTTGCTCGTATCTGCATAAAGAGACACTTGAAGGATGGTGCAGTAGATAAATCCATGGATTCAGGGGCTGGGCTGCGAGGATTTGAATCCCTATTCTACTGCATAGCTGTGTGACTGTGGGCAAATTACTTAACCTCTCTGTGCTTGTGCTTCCTCATTTGTTAAAAGGACAAAATAACAGCATTTGCTCAGAGCCTGTAAACAAGTTAATCTTCACAAAGCATTTAGAACAGTGTGTGTCCTGTTGTAAGTGGTAAATAAACATCATGATTATTACTGTTATTGATACAGGAGATAGAAATTATTTAGGCAGATAGTAAGGGTATAAGAGTCCTCCACAGAATTTCCCTTTTAACAAAAAGCAGGCCCCAAATCATTTCTTTTTTTTAACAAAGAGCAGTCTGAAAAATCGAGCTGCAGACATAGATATAAGCAAGCTGGAAGCTTGCACGGGTGAGCGCCGGCAGCTATGCCAGTAGAAAAGGGCTACTTAAGGGTCAAGTATGTTTAACATGGAGGCTCCACTCTTCCCTTTTCTTTGTCACCACGTGTACAGCAAGGAAATGGGTAACATGGCACTGGCCAGGTAGAGAACCAGCTGCATAATAAAAGATGAGGGTGGGGTGGCCAGCTTTTTCATGCCCTATGCAAATGACACACCTAGCCCTAAACAGTTTTTGGTGCCCTATGCAAATGGCACACCTGGTTCAACCAATCTTTTGCACCCTATGTAAATCAGCCACCGCCTCCTCAAGCTCATCTATGAAACTCCTTGCATTCCACTGCGGAACCAGCAATCCATTTCTCTTGGACCCCTCTCTGCAGCAGAGAGAGCTCTTCTCTTTCTTTTGCTTATTCAACTTCCACTCTGAACCTCAGTATTTGTGTGTCTGTGTCTTAGTTTTCCGTGGCCGTGAGACAATGAATCTTGGGTATTTACTCCTGACAATGATGCCGGTTCATTATTATGTCTATCTTTCAGCGTGGTTATCTGTTTTACAGGGAGCTGGAAGCAGACAGTAGGCAAGAGTGGAAAGAACTCTGTGTAACTTTTTTATTATATGCAAATAAGTTATTCAAAACACTAAACTAATACTTGCCATTTAACAGTTAAAAGTCACTTGCTTGCTACAAACGGATTTCAAGATCTGGCTTATTTTGAAGATCACTGGATTCATACTTTTTTGTGCTAATTGAGGGGGCTCCCTAGGCACCCCATTTTTCTATTTTTCACTGTGACTTTATCCCTCTGCCTAGCCTTTTAAACTTCTTACTCCTCTGTGTCAGCAATAACAACAATAATAAATGCAGTTATAATACACATCATTTTTTGATCATTTACCACTTTACATATATTATCTCATTTAATCTTCAAGCGTTCTATGAGATATTAACTCCATTTCACAGAGAGGGATGAAATCAGCTTGTCCAAAATTACAAAGCTAGAGAGGAATAGCGCCTGGATTCATTCCAAGGTGTAACACCAAGAGTTTCTCATCTTTGTTAAAATTCAGATTCCTATGCTTTGCTCTAGACCTACAGAATGAGTCTCAGGTCAGGTGTGGGCATTTTCCTGGGATGATCTCCAGTAAGTAGCGTTAAGCACAGAACAAAAGCAACGTGCAGATCAATGGCAGCAATAGAGGGTCTGAGCATCTCGGACCCTCTGAAGCTTGAGGGTCATGACGACATGCCTGTCTGTCCACTGCATGGGCCCTCTTGGCTCTGACCTCTCATTGCTGTCTCTGATCTTCTTTCAAGCCCCTCGCCTACTTCCAGAGCCCGTGGAAGTGGAGAAGTTGATGGAAGATGTTGGCCCCACATTCCTGCATGGTGCCGATTCACACTCCCGTGTGGGGCGGAGAACACCAGCTCCCTCTACTGCATCAAACACCTCTCCAGCTGTGCACAGCCTTTTGGCTCCTTGGCTCTTGGCCAGAAGATGGAACCTGACATACCTCAGGAAGCACGGTCTCTGGAAGGTGCCCCTCTGCAGCAGTGAGGGTGTATTTAGGGCCACGGGGGCAATTTACAATTCTCCATGGAACCTGCAAGGTCTCCCAGCAGTGACAGCTGAGCTGAACATTAAACTGAAATTCCTTTAATGCCACCACCAAAATCCTTCCAGGAAATGCCCCAGCAGGCAGTGTCATCCTTAGAGTCTCCTTCCTTTGTAACAAACTGTGTAGAGTCCCCAGGGCAGCCTAGGTGTGAGCAGTAATTCACTCTCAGCACAGTCAGAGGTCCCAGCAGGGAATAAAGAGTTACTGTCTGTTTGGAAATCAGCTGCTGGAGTCGAGCAGGTCATCAGATAAACAACTGCTATTGGACAGAAGAAAGGGCCTCAAGGGCTCCCAGGAGATCGTGCTAATTAATTAGCCAATGGCACAAAGAAGGCAACAGTCCATAGCTCAGCCCAGCAGGTTCTCCCAGGGGTGGGAGCTGGGGAGGGAATAAGAAGGAAAATAAAATGCTTTCAAAGGTCCAGATTAGAAACTTCTTCAGCTGGCGATCATCCCCAAAGACATGATTTTCTAAAAGTGGCTGTTCTTATTTCTCCAGGTTCCTTGGACCTCACTGCAGAAGATGCTGAAGTATGTGAGAACTGCTGTATCCCACCAAAAGGAGGGGCAGGAGGAAAAGGCTGCTGAGATTCTTTCAAGTCCAGATCAATGGGTATGAGTCTTTCTTCCGAAGCTGATGAACGATACAAACGGTGGAGGAACCACTTCAGATATTTTTTAAGTCACCATGAAGAAGTGTGAATATTTTTTAGGCTTATGTTTTACAAACTGAATAAACAATCATTATCCCACTGATTCTGCAAAATACAGACGAGAGGCAAAGAAAGACAAGGCAAATAAAACTGGCCAGCGTATTTTTTCCTCCAGAGTTTATCACTTCCCATTCTATCCATCCTCCTCTTTTTCCTCTCTTTGCTAATTGCTGGTGCAACTACCTTTACTTTGGCCCTGTTTATATTCTGAAGACTTTTACTAAGATTACTTTGCAAAAAAACATAGGATTCTTGTTTTGGAACCTGCCATTAAGTGCAAAGTCCAAGATAAACCAGAGCAGTGAATTAAAAGTTCTAAATCCGCTTAAAAGCTTCTGTGTTCCACAATTCACTGCAGATTTAAAAAAAGAAACCTGACTACTAAATCACTATGCTTAGAGCCAGATGAGCAAGATCGATCACAATACACTACAATATCTTGGTAGAATGACTTATTAAGTGCATTTAAGTGTGCACTAAAACGCAAAGGAAAGTTAACACAGCAGGTTGAACCCAGTGCTTCCTAACCATCCCAAATCTTTATGTTGAGCTTTCTCGCAAATATGGGCAAGTACCATTATCTTCATTTCCAGATGTGTTCAGATAAGCATAAATCTCTGCTAGGAACACAAATAATGCCAGCATCAACTATCAGGAAGGAACCAGACTGTCCTAACTTCTTAGGTAGAAAGCCATTTCTTGCAACTTCTAATTTCACAGTGTGAGGTCAACTCAAGTCATTTTCACTACAACAAAGTCAAGAGTCAAAAAATTATAACCAAGCTCTCATGATTATTTAGATGAAAAGACCTCCTTGAAGCGCCTACAGCAACTTGTATCAGAAAACATTATAGGATAAAAATATTCTGCCTACTTTACAAAGTGTAAAACCTTAGAAAGAGTACAATGGATTTTTACAATCCACTCCGGGTGCAAGTATAATTTTCCCCATCATTGGAGTGGATAAATACAGGTTTTATCCTCTTATGGATCCCCTGGGCTACTCAAAATGTGAATTATGCCTTTCTATATTTGGAAAGGAATATAAGCATGCAAGAAGCCCACTGCGATTAATTTTCTAAAGCATCACCATGAATAGGATTCCCAGTAGCTCTATCTGCCTGCAGACATTCATCAGCATGAAAGTAAACACACCACCAGGCTCACATTACCCCAGAGCTGCTTCATTCGGAACTGGAGCTCTGGTTTTTGTAGCCACTTTGTCTAAATATTTTTGGGATGATTCATTCATGGTCTCAACATCTCAACAGAGGGCATCCCCACAGTCCTAACATATCAAGGCACAGGGCAAGACAGAGAAGAAAAGAAAGAGTGCAGGTAGTACCTAGTGTCTCCATCCGAAAACAGTTCCCTTTGCATCAGAACTAGGCTGTGCCCTGCGACGACAGGAAGTGAGTTTCCTTCTTCTCTGTAATAATAAAAACTCAACATGCTCGGAGCTCAGCAGGGGATAGAAGACTGGCACAGGCCGCCTGGCCCTGAAGGCCTGTGACTGAATCAGCAGTGAACTGCACGCTGGAGTTTTCCATAGGACCATTCAAACTCGGGCTGGGAAGGTCACACTGGCCTCTCCCTTCTCTGCTGACCGGCAGAAATGCCCCGGCTCCCCATTGTAGCATCCCCCAACCCTGGGATGGCTCCCTGTGGAAAAAAGCAACTGTCTGTGAGCATGGGGTCCAAAGGAAAAAAGACAAAAAAATTTCCATCAACATGCAGCCAGGAGCACAATCTTTAAGAGCGAAAAATTGGAAACAGGGGAATAGCTAAGCAAGAGACAGAGTATCAACAGAACAAACCATCACACAGTTAAAGTTGATGAGCATCACACATGGTTAACCCACCGAAGTGCCAGATCTACAACAGGCTGCAAAACAGCACTCACATGATGGCAAAACATGTCAAACTATATGTAAGTTAATCAACAAAAACAGGAAGTGAGTGTGTGGTGAATTAAAGAGTTCAAGTTCATTAGGTTATGTTTTTCCTTTAAAGGTACTCAAGTGAACAAAAATAATAGGAGACCACGGAAGCACACCAAAGCCCTTCATTTTCAAATGGGGCATACAAACATTTTTCAATGATCTTGCATAAAGTGAACGATCCAGGAGTTGCTGTATTTCCCCATCTCAACCCTCCAAATGCAACAAGGAAAATGTGAACACATAAAAACCAAACACTTATAAAGTGAACTGCTCAGCAATGCTTTTCTCAATTTGTTGGTTCAGGACCACAGTCTAGAAAGGGTGTGACGCTGATAGAATGGGGTTAGGACACCTGCTACCCTGCATAAGCCTCTCGATCATGTGCCATCCTCAGGTCTGTGAATAAGAGAGAAAATTCGCTCTATATATTTTTTCTCTGAAATTCAGTTGCAAAAATACAGACATGGGGAAGCAAACTCAGTTTAAAAGAGGCTAAGGAGAATAGATCCCCCTCCCCAAAACATACCAACCTCCACATTTCCCTTTCCCCTAAAAACAAAACAAACAAAAACAACAAAAACCAGTAGGGTCCCTAACAATAAAAACTGACAAATGACTTTAAAACAAATCATCCAGAAGGAATAAAAGGCTGAATTGTCTTTAAATAGCCTAATAGACTGAATGGAAGATACGATAGGTCTGTGTTACGGCTGCAGGGTCCAGCATTAGAACAGCTAACATACTTCAGTCCTTAATCACTCCACCCATCTTTTCCCCTTAAAACTGACCACTGGTGGGCAGGGTGGCTCAGGCCCATAATCCCAGCACTTTGGGAGGCCGAGGCAGGCAGATTACCTGAGGTCAGGAATTTGAGACCAGCCTAGCCAACATGGTGAAACCCCGTCTCTACTAAAAATAAAAAAAAATTAGCCAGAAGTGGTGGCACACGCCTGTAAGCCCAGCTACTCGGGAGACTGAGGCACGAGAATTGCTTGAACCTGGGAGGTGGAGGTTGCAGGGAGGCGAGATCACACCACTGCACTCCAGCCTTGGCAACAGAGTGAGACTCCGTCTCAAAACAAAACAAACAAAATTCTCATCATCACAGATCCTTAAGAGAACACCAGAAGCTCAGGGGTTAAACATGCAACGCCACGCTCACATTTCCTATCTGTGATCACGTTTATGTGAGAAGCAACTGGTTATGTTTTCATAGTACTTTTCTATTACTAGGCTTAATTTTTCTCTGCTAATAGTGTTCTAGGTTTCTATTACTGTGAAAAGCTGATGATTGACCTTACCTTTTCACTTTAGAGTTAATTTTTCCCCTCTAGAAGAGCAATAACTGAAAAGAATGGGAGGTATCCCACACATGCAGAAGCTACAGCTTTGCAGTTCCTAGACCTCCGCCCACGTTTTGGTGTCCTGCACTTGCTGCTCCTGAAACGTGCACTTGGCCCTCTTCACTGGAAAGTCCATTGCTTGCCCTGCTGGGACAGCTGTCCCTATACCATCCCTCCGCCACCGGAAAGCCCACTGCTTGCCCTGCTGGGACAGCTGTCCTTATACCATCCCTCCGCCAAAGTGAAGCAGAGAGGAAGCCGTGTACATGAAGAAAATTTGCTGACCCACTTGGGTGGAAGGAAAAAAGCACTCTGTGGGTGGATGAATGTGGATGAACAGCCTGGTGCCACCACAGTCGTGGGTGCCACCTGACTCTGGGGGGAAGCACTAGACCACAAGTTAGGCCTGTGTCTCGGTCCTGGTCCTGCTGGGTGGCTACGCATCACCCCTCTGGTCTTCCTTTCCTTGATCATAATGAAGGGAACTAGGTAAGTTCTCCCAGTGTTAAAATCATGATTCTATGATTTCTTCCTCAGCAGGCACATTCAGGTAATTCAGGAAGCTGACAGTTACTCTGATTCTCATAACAATCCTGTGGGCAGAGATCAATATCTCTATTATGCAGATAAGGAAGCCGAGGCACAGGAAGGTCATGTGACTTGCTATAGTCCCTCAAATAGTAAGTGGGAGGAAGGGCCAGGATCTGAACCCCGGTTGTCTGACTCAACATTGCTACTTCTATTATTTTACATAGTGTCATCACTGCTTCAAATACAGCATTAAATCTTTATCATTCTCTATGTACAAATTTGGGAGACAGGCATCCAATTTTCTGGCAGCTGAATTTGAATCCTTCCTTTATTGAAAAGTAAATGCCCTGCATAAATTTCAATGTTCGCATTTTTTTTAGTGGGCCCAGATCTGGCCCCTTTCAATCAATGGGCATCACGGCACAATTTTTGCTTAACTTGGAACATATTCTTTGGAACGAATTAAGGTCTGCCTTCTTTGTTCTTGTCTCTGATTTGAAAGCATTGCGTCTTCTAAAACAGTTTTTTAACCCCTCTCCAAATGAAAAAGCATGCCACTTGAATCTTCCTTATAATTATACAAATAACATATTTTTTATAGGGATGTGTTTACATATAACACTCACTGGTGAAGAAGCCCAAGATGCCTCCAGGAGAGAGAATTATAACCAAGTGGCATTTATTAACCACCTCCAGGGGGCAAAGGCTGGAAAACACAGATGATGCCAAGGGTAAAACCCATGTGATCCGAGCCAGTGCCTGGAAAATAGGGAGTTTAGCGAATGTTGAGAATAGATCTTTTCTCCTGCTCTCTTCCACTGGGAAACCAGAAGGGTAAACAAACTCCTCAGCAGAGAAACACGAGATTCCACGGAAGCACAGGGGAAATCTGAGACTGCGTGAAATCTGTCTTCCCCTTTTTTTCCTTTTCTTGAATTCTGACCTTGAGCAGAGCTCAGAAGGGAGCCTCTGATTTCTCAGGTTCCTAGGAGAGAACATCTTCTAGGCTGCTGGCCAGGGCTTGGTCTTGGACCTACAATGGCTCCTTGTGGCCTATGCTATTAAAACCAAACTCATCCTGTCCAGCAGATTTTGCCCACTTTCCTAGGCAGAAGCCACATCGGTGGCCTTGCCTGACCATCATCTCCACCCTGGCCCTGAGGCTCCACTGGTCCCCTGATACCCACCCTGCTTTTCCTGACAACTCAAGTTTCAGCTCCTCCTCCAGTCCTTCCTTATCCTTCCCTCCTCAACCTCCCACGTGTCCTGCAATTCAGCAATTAGTTATTATTTTCAGTAGCTGTGCCTAGGCATTTGGTTAAAACTTTGACTTTATATCCAGGGCAAGGACTATAGGGTTATATTTACATCAAGAGAGAACCCTCTTCAAGTGCAAGGAGGATCCTAGACCCTGTTCTATAAACTATGGTTCATAATGAATATGGACTGGCCCCATAATGATTTCCTCTAAATAACTAAAAACCTGAATGCTTTACTAATTTTAAAATATTTGAATTTTTTGTGCTTTTCTGTGTTTTCCAAATGTTCTTCAATAATCAGAAAATTATAAAATCACTAAATTTATTATAAAGAACAGGTTGGATTTTTAGTGCCTATGGACTGGAAATAAAACGATGCTGTCCTGCCATCTAGTGGCTGTGAGGCAAAAAAAGGCCAAGACAAGTCTAGGGGCTTGAAACTATTAGTATTTGAAACCTGTGAGTCCCATCCTGGCTTTTTGGGGAAGGGGATATTTCTTTCTGCAACCCTGGATCCTTCATGTCTCCAGGGGAGGGCAGGTGGGCAGTCTGGTCCTTGATCAGAGTCAGGTCAGAGATGCTACTGCCTCCTCCACTGCCTAACAGTGATTCTGAGCTGCTTAGAGAAGGGAGCTGGAATGGGGTGGGATGGGATGGGAAGGAAGGTTGTAGGGGTGCGGGGGGGCGGGGCACCATCAGCTGCAAGGAACATCCAGAGGAGCCAGTGGCACACCCATGCATCGCACCCCACCATCGGTCAGTGGGTCACATGGTGCTCCTGAAACTGCAGAGAGGACCTCGGGATACTGTTTATTTTAATGACGTCAACATCAGTCATGCTATGAAAAAGGTAGAGGGACCAGAATGTAGACCCTCCAGGCTTATTTATCTTTCCAGAGAACTTAAAGCTGAGGGGTGGGGGGGACATACCACAGATCACATCTGTTTTTGCAAAATAAAAGGTCTTTTAGGCAGAAGTCTTCTAGCAAGGTACTCAAAAACTTTCCCAGGGGTGCACAGTCTTAAGGGAAGAATAAATAGCCAGGTCCTAAACTGCCGCTTGTATTTTTTTCTAAAACTGGTCTGTCAGAGATACCACTTTTCCCTTGCCCATTCTCCCATCTCCCACCATGTAAAAGAAAGGCAGACTTTCTCACCCACCCTGAACCTCACTTACAGGGTGATGAAACCTCCAGGTCATCCACAAAGA
Organism: Symphalangus syndactylus; assembly: GCF_028878055.3. Lineage (NCBI taxonomy): Eukaryota > Metazoa > Chordata > Mammalia > Primates > Hylobatidae > Symphalangus > Symphalangus syndactylus. The sequence goes on from NC_072424.2 coordinate 24,775,920, forward strand.
GACAAATAAGATGTGTCTGTGAGTCTCCTTGAATCAGGCACTGTGGTGGGGCTTCTTACTTATACATGAGTCTGATAAAGGTGAAGTATGTGACTAGTAACGGGGGTATGTGGGACCACATTGGGCTGTTCCAAATTCAAATATAGGCACAACTCAGACATACTGTCGGCTCAGTTTCAGACCACCACAGGAAAGCAAATATTGCAATAAATGGAGTCGCCTGACTTTTTTGGTTTCCCAGTGGGTAGAAAAGTTATGTTCACACTATACTCCAGTCTGAGTATACGCAACAGCATGATGTCCAAAAAATACATAATTAAAACATACTTTATTGCTAAAAAATGCTAACAATCATTTGAGCCTTCAGTGGATTGTAATTGTTCGGCTGATGGAGGCTCTGGCCTCAGCACTGATGCTTGCTGACTAATCTGGTGGTGGTTGCCAAAAATTAGGGTGGCTGTGACAATTTCTTAAAATAAGACAGCAATGAAGTTCGCTGCATCAAATGATTCTTCCTTTTATGAACAATTTCTCTGTCGCATACCATTCTGTTTGATAGCATTTTATTCACAGTACAACTTCATTCGAAATTCAAGTCAACAGAAAGGTGATTGTCCCCTAGCCCGTCACACAATGCACGTTCGTGGCAAACCTGACACTAAACCATTCAAAGATGGCCTGCTTCTGGGTTGGGGTTTCGTATGCAGCAGAGCAGCTCCCTCACTGTGATCTATTGAAAGTCAAGCCCTCAACACAAGTGTTCGTTAAAAAAAAAAAAAAAAGGAAAAAATTTAAAAGAACACAAACAAAAAAAGAGTTAACACACACACAAAATTCAAGTCAATCCTCTCAAACTCTGTGGCTGCTTTACCAACTAAGTTTATGTAATATTCTAAATGTACATTTCAAAAATGTATCAGCACATTCACCAGCAGTAGATTCCATCTCAAGAAACCACTTACTTGGCTTATTCATAAGAAGAAACTCCTTATCTGTTCAAGTTTTATCATGAGATTGCAGCAATTCAGCCACATCTTCAGGTCTACTTCTAATTCTAGTTCTCTTGCTATTTCTACCACAATGCGCACATCTGCAGTTACTTCCTCCATTGAAGGAAGTCTTGAAACCATGAAAGTCATCCATGAGGGTTGGAATCAACTTCTTCCAAACTCCTATTAATGTTCTGACATCCTCCCATAAATCACAAATGTTCTTACTGGCATCTAGAATGCTGCATCCTTTCCAGAAGGTTTTCAATTAACTGCCCAGATCCATCAGCGGTAACACTAGAACTATAATGTTATTCCCAGCATTATTTATGGCAACTATAGCCTTATAAAATGTATTTCTGAAATAATATTTCTCAAATAGTAAGACATTATTTCTCAAGTAATAAGACTTGGAAGTTGAAATTAGTCCTTGATCTATGAGCTGCAGAATGGATGTTTTAGCAGGCATAAAAACATTAATCTGCATCTTCACCAGAGCTCCTGGGTGACCAGGTGCAATGTCAGTGAAAGGAATCTTATTTTAATGAGCAGTAGGTCTCAACAGTGTGCTTAAAATATCCAGTAAACCATGCTATAAACAGGTGTCATCCAGGCTTTGTTCTTCTATTTATAGGGCACAAACAGAGTAGATTTAGCATAATTCTTAAGAGCCCTAAGATTTTCAGACTGGTCAATGAGCATAGGCTTCAACTTAAAGTGACCAGTCTGCCTAACAAGAGAGTCAAGCGTCCTTATAAAGCACTGAAGCCAGGCACTGACTTCTCTAGCTAGGACAATCTTAGATGGCATCTTCTTCCTATAGAAGGCTGTTTTGTCTACACTGAGAATCTGTTGTTTAGTGTGGCCACTCTCACCAATGATCTTAGCTAGATCTTCTGGATAACTTGCTGTAGCTTCTACATCAGCACTTGCTGTTTCATGTTGAACTTTTATTTTATGGAGAAGGCTTCTTTCCTTAAACCTCACGGATCAACCATCACTAGCTTCAAACTTTTCTTTTGCAGCTTTCTCACCTCTCTCAGCCTTCAAAGAATTGCAGAGTTAGGGCCTTGCTCTGGCTTGGGCTTTAGTTTAAGAAAAAGTTGGGGCTGGTTTGATCTTCTATCCAGACCACTCAAACTTTCTCCAAGTCAGCAATAATAAGCAATAATGTTATTATCCATGTGTTCACTGGAATAGCACTTTCAATTTCCTTCAATAACTTTTCCTTTGCATTCACAGCTTGGCTGTGTGGCACAGGAGGCCTAGCTTTCAGCCTGTCTTGGCTTCAACATGCCTTCACTAAGTTGAATCACTTCTAGCTTTTGATTTAAAGTGACAGACATATCACTCTTCCTTTCACTTGACACTTAGAGGCCATTGGAGGGTTATTAATTGGCCCAATTTCAATATTGTCTCAGAGAACAGGGAGGCCCAAGGAGAAGGAGAGAGACAGGAATGGCCAGTGGGTGGAGCAGTCAGAACACACTTAACATGTATCATTTAAGTCCGCTGTCTTATACAGGTGTGGTTTGTGGCACCCCAAAGCAATTACAATAGTAACATCAAAGATCACTCATCACATTTACAGAGATTATCCTGGGCTTGAACAACAACAACAACAAAAAAGATTGCTGATCACAGATCATAGTAACAGATATAGCACTAATTAAAAAACTTAAAATATTGTGAGAATTACCAAAATGTAACACAGAGACACAAAGTGAGCATATGCTGTTGGAAAAATGGAGCCAATAGGTTTGCAGGGTTGCCACAAACCTTCCATTTATTAAAAATGCAGTATCTGGGCCAGGTGTGGTGTGGCTCATGCCTGTAATCCCAGGACTTTGGGAGGCTAAGGGGGTGGGTCACTTAAGGTCAGGAGTTCAAGACCAGCCTGGGAAACATGGCAACATCCTGTCTTTACTAAAATACATATAAAAAGTAGCCAGGCGTGGGCCAGGTGTGGTGGCTCACGCCTGTAATCCCAGCACTTTGGGAGGCCGAGGCGGGTGGATCACGAGGTCAGGAGATAGAGACCATCCTGGCTAACATGGTGAAACCCCGTCTCTACTAAAAATACAAAAAAAATTAGCCGGGCGTGGTGGCAGGCGCCTGTAGTCCCAGCTACTTGGGAGGCTGAGGCAGGAGAATGGCGTGAACCTGGGAGGCGGAGCTTGCAGTGAGCTGAGATCGCGCCACTGCATTCCAGCCTGGGAGACTGAGCAAGACTCTGTCTCAAATAAATAAATAAATAAATAAATAAATAAATAAAAATTTGCCAGGCGTGGAGGCGTACACTTGTAGTCTGGCTACTTGGGAGGCTGAGGCAGGAGAATTGCTTGTACCTGGGAGGCGGAGGCTGCAGTGAGCCAAGATCGCACCACTGCACTCCAGCCTGGGCAACAGAGTGAGACTTTGTCTCAAAAAAAAAAAAAAAAAAAAAAAAAAAGAAAGAAAAAAGAAAAGCAGTATCTGCAAAGTACAATAAAACAAAGTATCCTTGTATATACTGAAAAATGTATTAAAAATATATATAATAGAATGAAATGGAAGTGATGATGGTTCTTGTTTAATGTCTTTGCCTTTTTCATCCCCTTATTATTTCCAAAGTTTTTTATTGTTGAGCTGGAGTCCTGTGTATTAATCTGTTCTCAAACTGCTATGAAAATGCTACCCGAGACCGGGTAATTTATAAAGAAAAGAGGTTTAACTGACTCACAGTTCCACATGGCTGGGGAATCATGGTGGAAGGGGAAGCATGGTGGAAGGGGAAGCATGGCGGAATGGGAAGCAGACACGTCTTACATGGCAGCAGGAGAGACAGAGTGTGTGTAGGAGGAACCGTCAAACACTTATAAAACCATCAGATCTCGTGAGAACTCACTATCACCAGAACAGCATGGGGGAACCACCCCCATGATCCAGTCACCTCCCAGCGGGTCTCTCCCTCAACACATAGGGATTATGGTGATTACAATTCGGGATGAGATTTAGGTGGAGACACAGAGCCAAACCATATCAGTCCTGTGAGAATAAAACAAACACTGATTCCAGGAGGTAAACATGGGGCTGGGCTTGGTACCCTTTCTTTCTTCCTTTCATCCTTCTTCCCTTCTATCCATCCATCCATTCATCTATCCAAGAATAAAAATTTAGAATTCAGAAACAAGATGACTGTCACAAGGATACCTAATAACATATTTATTGAACTGAAAAATGGTATCAGACCTTTACTGACAGCAAACAAGCGTGGTATGGCTAACTGGTTTGACAGGGACTGGCTCTGTCAACTAGATTATAGAGCAGACAATTTTCATACATGAATGAGCTGCATTAGCAGCTCCAACGTCTTGACAAAAATACGTTTAAAAAAGCATATGGTTTAAAAGCATTTTATCAAAAAAAGGATACTGACAAATATTTATTAATGCTTAATTATCTTTTCTGGAACATTTTGAGTTAAACAGACTGCCTCTAAATAAAAGAAGAGCAAATTTAATTTACGACTGTTTGAGAAGTTTGGGTACAAGTTTTTTGGTGTACTTCCCAGAAACTAAAAAAATTAAATACCTTTAAGGCTGAATAATAATTCGTTTTGTAAGTTAGATAATTGCCAATTCTTTACTTCCAACATAATTAAGGAAAGACCTAATCAAATTGTCATTTTTTGGTCCAGAACTCAGAAGGAATTCAAAGAATTAAGTGACATGACTATAACAAAACTCCTACCATCTCATGTATTTATTCATGATTTCTCAGTGCTTCTTATCTCTAAAAATGAAAATCAGGAAAAAGAGGTAATATCAAATTCTTTCTTATTCCAGCAATAAGTATTATTTGTCCATTTCTTTAGAAACTAACTTATTAAGAGCCCCTTCATTCCATTATAAGTTGAAACTTCAATGCAATTTCTATTTAATAATGATTTTGATGAATGACAATTTAATAATATTAATGATATATTAACATTTATTTTTTAGATCAACTGTGAATTCATTAAAGCTGAAACAGTAACTTAGTCTAGGAGAACTTTCTTTTAATACTCATGATATCTAGAAAACTGTCTTAAAATTTATATGGATACACATATGCATACGTGTATATGTTACATAGGTATACGATGTGGTGTGATGAGCAAGACTTTCAAGCAACTAAATCTATTACATCAGAAGAAAATGTGGAGAAAAAGAGAATGAAAAAACCAAGCTTGAGGGGAAAAAAGACATATAAAAGTTCTAGCTGTTACAGGAGAGCTGTTCATGTATTCTTTTAATGGATAAAGGTGGTTATAAAATCACTATGGATGTAGATTCCACTGGGTACATTTAAAGAAACGACTTTGAAATGTCAGTATTTACAACACACCATTTATTTTAATAATTTCTGGGAAGTACATCAAAAGGCTTTGCTGAGCTGGAGTCCTGTGTATTAGTCTGTTCTCAAACTGACTTTCAAAATGATTATTAAATGATTCCCGTTTCTCTTTCACTTGTAGACAACTTGCTGAAGTCAAATACTCAAAAAGGGTTGGGAAGAGTGAAATATTATTACATTTTTTGCAACTATCTTGACAAAAATGTGTATGTTACCTTAAAATATACACATAGCTTTACATTATTTTGAGCACATATAAGCAAAGGCATTTGAAGACCATTGCTCTAAGGGGCTTTCCCTGGGGAGTAAGTTGGCCTGCACCAATTTCTAATGGTTTTAGAAAGTTCCAGGAGTCAGAACTGTATTTTCTGGTCATTTCATTGGATATTCTTGACTCTATCTGGCAAACAACAGAATCTGGGTCCATAGTGTTGGGGTTCTCCCACTTTTCCAAGTCCTATGTTGGATGATATGACCTAAGGTCTGCTCTGGGGTGTTGGGAGCCTGGCTGCCCACCCACCACCAGCTCCTCCCCTCCTGAGTACTGCCTGGGAACACTCCCTAACCTCGGCCTTTATCCCCCTCTCTATCTTTCCCAGTAGGACTTGGCTTAGGGAATCCAAAGAAGTGTGATGTGTCTGACTCCTGCTGCCTTCTGTCTGTCAGGAAGCTCCACTCACTGTCCATCCATGATCAAGGTTAAGGGAGGGTTTGGGGTTCCTCCATGTCCTTACAGCCCTACTTTTATTTTTTATTAAAAAAAAACAAAAAAAAAAACTTGTTTTTTTGAGACAGAGTCTCACTCTGTTGCCCAGGCTGGAGTGCAGTGGTGCAATCATGGCTCATTGCAGCCTCGATCTCCTGGGCTCAAGTGATCCTCCTGCCTCAGCTTCCCGAGTAGACAGACTACCAGCATGCGAGACCACACCCAGCTAATTTTCTTATCTTTTTTTGTAGAGACGGGGCTCTCACTATGTTGTCCAGTCTGGTCTCAAACTCCTGGGCTCAAGCGATCCTCCCTCCTTCGCCTCCCACAGTGCTGAGATTACAGGTGTAAGCCACTGCACCACACTAGCCCTACTTTTAAATGGGAAGCACACAGCAGAACCTTTAAGTGAGTGGTGCTGGCATTGTTTAGTTTCTCATCTTAGCTTTACTATTTACTAACTATCAGCAAAAAGGCAAGCTATTAAACCTCACAGCACCTGTTTCCCTACCTGACAAATGGTGATAACAATAAAACTAAATGTGCAATTATGTAGACTAAATGCAATAATACCAAGCAGGCATACAAAAGTTTAATCAATGAAGCTATTATATTATTAAATGCAAAATTTAGAATTTTAAAAGTGAGCTCAAGAAAGGGAAAGGTAGGAACTAACGAACAGGATGCAATCTCCCTTCCATCAGTGGAATGCCTCAGGAGACACAGGGTGGGCGTGAGTCACCCTAAAACCTCCTGTCCCTCAGCCCTTGGATTCTGTGTTGTCAAACTTGGTCCCACTGGCAGCAGAAGCCCAGGCTCTGTTCTGAAGATGCCTGCAAATCACCTCTAATGAGAACAGCCCCTGATACCTGGGAACTGCTACCAGATACTCAGCCGCTGAGCAGGAGACTCCCAGTGGTTGCTTTTGTCCATTCCTGGGCTTGGCCCACAGACAAGAGGGTGCACATGAGGACACTAGTGTTGCTGCATACAGCTAGCAAGAACCTGTGCAAACCTCATGCTCAGCATGAACCTCCTTCCCTGAATGTCCCCCTCCCCGTGGGTGGGTGGAGATGGCAGAGGCATGGCAGGCTGACGTGGTCCAGGGTCCCTGATTAAGCAAACTTACCTGAAGAGGGACGGTACAAACGAGGACCGGTCTGGCTTAGCATCCACTGAATCTTCATTTGCTGAATCCCCAACCCCCTGCTCTTCAACACAGCCCTGATCGTCTGCCATCTGGGAAGAGAGAAAATAAGCCACAAGGTCAGTGGCATCACTGATACTGCGATTTTTTAAATGACACTCATTAGGTGATACAGTTTTCCATTATGCCTAGGGGTGAGAAGTTTTGCATATTTAAGCTTCAAGGTTACTGCCCCATTAATGCATTCAAATATGTGAATAGGCTTACATTCCAGAGACTACATATATGGTAGCAAAGAAAACAAAGTCCTTGCCCTCAGGGAGCTTCTAATCCAGTAACCACAATGGAAGGTCTGTCAAGGTTTACAAAAATGAAAATTTCCCCCTAAATTTCTAGCAGGTCACAAAGTGCTCATACACAGTTCAAAAGCAGTGACAACCTGGGGTATTAGGCTCTCTTTCTATGTCAGATGCTTTTACACGGTTCTACACAAAATAGATTTCCATCAAATTACATTCCAGCTTGAGAATTTTCAGGAGATCCCCATTAACTATAAGTTCAAATCTGAAGCCATCTCCTCGGATTTTAAGGCCCTTTCTGATCTAGTCTGGGAGTCAGCATACTATGGCCCAATACTTGTTTCAGTAAATAGAGTTATACTGGAAAACAGCCATGTCCATTCATTTATGTATTGCCTATGGCTGTTTCCTCTCTATGAGCAGAGTGATGGCCACAAAGCCAAAAATATTTATTACCTGGCCCTTTCCACCCCCACCCTCTGCCTTCATTTCCCACATAGCCTTCGTATGTGGCTTGTTTATTTGCACTCTGCTGTTTGGCTCCTATAAGACAATATAAGTTCATCATGGCAGAGGTAGCTGGAACACAGAAGGTGCTTACTAAAATATTTAATTGAATGGAAGGCTGGATGAAACACACACCCTAAGGGGAAAGAATTAGCTAAAGGTGATTTGGCTGGCCCAAGGCAGAGCCAGTATTAGAATCATTTTTTTTTTTTGTCTTTGAGATGGAGTTTTGCTCTTGTTGCCCAGGCTGGAGTGCGATGGTGTGATCTCTGCTCATTGCAGCCTCCGCCTGCCAGGTTCAAGTGATTCTCCTGCCTCAGCCTCCCAAGTAGCTGGGATTACAGGTGCCCACCACCATGTCTGGCTAATTTTTTTTTGTATTTTTAGTAGAGACAGGGCCAGGCTGCTGGCCAGGCTGGTCTCAAACTCTGGCCTCCCAAAGTGCTGGGCTTACAGGTGTGAGCCACTGCACCTGGCCAGTATTAGAATCATTTCTCCTAAATTAAGTCCTGTTTTCTTCCCTATGAAGGGATCAGAGATCAACTTTCAGAAATAAAGAGAAACTTTAGACTCCAATCTCTACCTGGTCCCAACTGTTACTAGAAAAGGGTCCTGATTCAGACCCCAAGAGAGGGTTTGGACCTCGCGCAAGAAAGAATTAAGGGCGAGTCCATAGAGTAAAGTGAAAGCAAGTTTATTAATAAAGTAAAGGAATAAAAGAATGGCTACTCCATAGGCAGAACAGCAGCGTGGGCTGCTGGATTAGGGATACTCATAGTTATTTCTTGATTATATGCTAAACAAGGGGTGGACTATTCACAAGTTTTCCAAGGAAGGGGTGGGAAATTCCAAGTACTGAGGAAGTGCCTCTTTTCAGACCATATAGGGTAGCTTCCAGACGTTGCTATAGCATTTGCAAACTGTCATGGTGCTGGGGGGAGTGTCTTTTAGCATGCTAATGGATTATAATTAGTGTATAATGAGCAGTGAGGGTGACCAGAGGTCACTCTTGTCACCATCTTGGTTTTGCTGGATTTTGGCTGGCTTCTTTACTGCAACCTGTCTTATCAACAAGGTCTTTATGACCTCTATCTTGTGCTAACCTCCTACCTCATCCTGTGACTAAGAATGCCTTAACCTCCTGGGAATGCAGCCCAGTAGATCTCAGTCTTATTTTACCCAGCCCCTATTAAATATGGAGTTGCTCTGGTTCAAATGCCTCTGATACAATCTCTGAGCAACTTCACTGAGCAGGCCACGGTTGTCAGGTGCAGTTCTGTATTCCAGTTAGGGCTCACCCAGGGATGCTGTCATTAAGTTGGAAAACAAGAAGGCGCCTACTTTACAGAATATTTTGTGCCGCTGAGCACAACAAGTAATGACTTCTGGAGGTGGGGAGAAGAAGGAATGCAGTTCAGAAGGAGGTGCCCAAGGAGGCAAAGTGACGACCTAGTGGCCTTGCACTCTGAATGGCATTATGGTGTCACCTTCCAGCTTATCTGAGGGTGAACTGGGAAGAGGGGAGGGAGCTAAGAAGGGAAAGTCCTACTGCCAGGTCTCTATAATGACCATGGGAAGTCAGATGGTCACCTTGTTTCTCAACTCATCATGAGCCTCCCTTCATCATCACCAATGTGTTTCTGGTTGGGAGGCAGATTTTTCAGATTAGAACCCAAAGTTTCTCAAAAATGGAGATAACCCACAGAGGAGATAAGCATAAGGCCACACATGCAGGAAACACCTGATAGCTTCTCTTGTCTCCTTTACATAGACTTAGTTACTTGCCAATATAGACTGTTATTAACACAAAACACACATATTTTCAAAACTAGTGAGTCAAAGTTTAAAAAAAAAAAAAAAATCCACCAGACAAAGACACTAACTTTGATATGTGGTGTTAACCAAGTTGGCCCTTTTGCTAAAGTTAATCTTAAAGGCTCAATCTAGGGTATATGATGACAACACAATATAACCACTATTTTTAAAAGAAAGAAGAAATGTCAGTGTGATAGCAGAATAAGAGGTTCCAGCTTTCATTCTTATATAGAAATACTGATTTCGGCAACTACATCTATGGACAAGAATACTTTTGTGAGGCCACAGGAGTCCACTGAGAAGTTTCAGCACAACGGTGGAGCAAAAAATCTAAGAGTGGATGCATCAAAGAGTATAATAAGAGCAGTTCACTTTACCCACAACACCCCTCCCCTAAGGTGGCACAGCTCAGTTCCAAGAGAGGTCCCTCCAGCTCACAATTCTCCCATGGGGGAAGTGAGAGTGAAGTGAGCACCCAGCTTTCCCAGCCCAACAGGATGTTGTCTAGGAGACGCACTTCTGTTTCATCCCACCCAGAACACTGAGGGGAATAGCATGGCTGAATCGTCTGGGGCAGCTAGGAGCAAGGAGAAGCAGCAGCAGGAGTGCAAATAGTGTATGGTATCAAAAGCCGGCTATAGATTCTGCTACCCAGCTCATGGATTCTACCCTAAGACCCTCCCATAAACCCTGCAAGACAACTGGCCTATGTACCCCTTCAATCAGCTGATATGTACCTCAGTGCACAACAGTCTGTACACAACCACAGAAAATGCTTGGACCTCAACAGAAGGTAGGGATATTAGCAGCCAGCTCAACTTTGATGGATTGAGAGAAGACATATAACTTTGAACATTTCAGGGTACTACCCTATGGAATAAACAGGAGGCTTTTAGCACAAGATCTGGCTTTGCAGGACTGAGAGAATACATACAAGCCCAAAGAGGGAACAAGAGGTGTGGAGCAGGTATATCTAAAGAAAAAGTGTGAGAGATCCCCAGAATCTCTAGCTAAGCTCACTGGCAAAGGTCTTTCTCTCCTAAAGCCAGTCGATAAAGACGGGAAGAGGTGACTGCTTCTTCAAGTGTGGACACACAATGTGAGGCTTCAAAGAACACAAATAATCAAGGAAATATCACACCACCAAAGGAACAAAATAAAGCTCCAGTGGCTGACCCCAAAAAAATGGAAATCTAAGAATTATCTGACAAAGAATCCAAAATAATCATCTTAAAAAAGCCCAGTGAGGAACAAGAGAGCAGACAGACAATTAAATGAAATCAGAAAAACAACAAATAAACAAAATGAGAAGTTCAACAAAGAAATAAAAACCAATAAATGAACGAAACAGAAATTATGGAGCTGAAGAATACAAAGTCTGAAATAAAAAATTCAACTGAGAGTTTCAACAGCAGACTTGATCAAGCAGAAGAAAGAGTCAGTGAACTTGAAAACAGAACATTTGAAATTAATCGGTCAGAGGAACAAAAAGAAAAAGGAATGAAAAAGAGTGAAGAAACCTATGGAACTTATGGGACACCATCAAATGAACCAATATATGCAGTATGGGTGTCTCAGAAGGAGCAAAGAGAAAAGGGTAGAAAGTTTATTTAAAGAAATTATGACAGAAAACTTCCCAAATCTGGAAAGGGAAATGAACATCTAGATTCATGAAGCCCAAAGAACCCTAAACAGATTGAGCATAAACAGGTCTTCACTGAGACACATTACAATCACTGGTAAGAGTCAAAACAGATAAGGAGAAAATTTTGAAAGCAGCAAAAGAAAAGCAACTGATCTTTTTCCAAGATGGCAGATTGGAGGCGTTAGCATGCCTCTCTCACTTAGGAAGATAAAATAGTGCATAGAGATTCATGCTGTGTACTTTTTTCCAAGAAGCAACACAGGAACTTAATAGGAAAACTGAAAGAAACCACAGAGCCTTTGAAAGAAGTGGTGGGCTGCAGCCTATACTGTGAACCAGGTGGAAAATTCTAAGTCTCTGGAGTGTGAGGGGGATAAATTGTCTCTGGGACATACACTCCCACTGGAGAACTTGGCAATCCAGGCCACAGGGAAAGGTCTTAACCCTATCCAGCACTGAAGCTGATTTAGTGAGCACTGGGGAATACATGAGAAGGAACAGCATTGGGATGTACATTGCATGTGCTCTTGGTCTCCAGCAGGGATAGAGGGAAGTCATTCCAGGTCCTACCTCACAGGTGACCATGTGGACATCTTCCAGCTAATTCAGTAGTCTGTCATAGGTTGAGAGAGGTTCCCAGTTGACATTTGTGATATAATCTCGAGTGACGATGAACTCCCTTGGCCAGAACCGAGGGGTGACTGGGCAGTGGGTTATACTCACGAGCACAAGAGCTGGGTACCTTTGCTTCTCAGGCAGACCAGAAGGGGCGTGGTCTGAAAGCCATGGTATGTCTCAACTGGGAAGACTTATGGCCTGAGGCAGTTTTGAGTTCTGAGAGCAGAATGCCTGGAACCTAGCTGGCTGCTACTAGTGGAACACTACGGGTGTGAGTCCTACCTTGCCAAGTGCATAGGAACTGGGCAGAGCTTACTGTCACCTGCTACTCCCCACTCCCTGTGTGGACTTTCTGTGCAGTACAGGCAGCTGCGCTCCTCCCTGGAACATTACCCCTACGGCAAGAGGACTGCCCTCTTATCCCCACTGGGGCCTCTGCTTAAGCCCATGCATGGAGAGCCACAGCATGTACTTACGTGACCCAGCCCCCACCTGGCTTTGTCCCTTTACCCCCTACTCCATAGCTTAACACAAAGGACAGAAACTTTGGGAAGCTCTATGGCCTCGCCCATTGTCTGAGACACCAGAGTACCTTACCTGAGTAACATAAGAAGCACAAATCCCACTGCTACCACCGCAGCTGGTGTTCTTTTCCAAGTGCCAACTCCTGCCTGGAGGCCAACCAACACAGTCCATTATAGCATCTGCTGGCAGAATAACATAGCACCCAGGAAGGAGAAAACTTATGCATGACCCCATCTGTCACCACTGCCTGCATTACAACCAGCTAATCAGGAGGTCCTGAGTCTGTCCACATGACCAGTTCATTCCTACTATACCTAGTGTTTGAGAAAGCCAACACACTAAGGCTATTTATAAAGAATCTCACAGAGTCTATGTCACTTCCCTGCCACCCCCATCAGAACAGGTGCTGGTACCTACTGCTGGAAATTTGAGGGCAGGTCGCATCACTGGACCCCTTGCAGACATTCCCCGGCAATTTCCTGGAGTGTAGCAGCCCCACTGGGTAGCTAGACCCAGAGGAGCAGCAGCATTCACAATAGTCTGGCCCTCAGGGCTCCTACTCCTAGGGGAAGGAGGAGTGCACCACATCAAGGGAGTAACCCATGGGACAAAAGAATACAGATGGCAAAGCTTGAGTCCCATAGCTTTCTGCTTGTGGGAAGTTTTTTTCAGCAGAGGCACAGGTGCAATGCTGAACTCAGCAGGGAAAATCTGTGGCTCTACTACAACAGTCAAGCAGCCCTGGTGCTTGTGACAGGTCTTGGAGAAGGAGACTTTTCCTCCTCACCCACCACTGCAGCTACAGCTTGGGCTTCTCCCACAAGAGCATGGCATGGGTGCATCTGTAGACAGCCTTTCTAGAACACTTCAGGGTGACTGCATCCTCATAGAACAAGTGCTCTCAAGGTTCAGCCTTGCATAAGGGGTAGTTATAATCCCTCTCTACATGGAACATCAGCATTTCTGCAGCTGGAAAGTGGTGTCTGCCTGGTTTGAATGGACAGAACACTGGGTCAGGAGTGTGAATGCAAGGCAGTTTTTTCTCCTGCTGGCCTGGGAGGGGAGCTGGGGTAGCCCCTTCCTTCCCCCTGAAAAGACCTCAGTGTTTTTCACTGACAGCTTCTCCAGCCGCCTACTCAAGGCTGGGACCTCTGCTCACCATTAGGTATTATATTTATCTACCTGTTTTAGGCACACCCAGTTTTTACCCAGGGACAACTCCCATACTGACCTGAAGCCTGAACTGTTCAACCCAGTAAGTAAAATACTGGAGGAATGAATGAATGAATGAATGAACAAATGAATAAATAAATAAGTGCACACCACTGGGGATGAGCTTCAAGAGACTTTTGCCATTCCAACCCCACAAGAGACAGTAAACCTACTCACACACCAAGCACATTGCTACTACATCTGAGAAAACCATCATACAAAGACTCTCTATAACCAAAGAACTTATACAGAGTCTTCACCGCCGAAAGCACCCAGAGCCAAATTAGGTTACAATAAGCTATAATCATGGAAGTCACATCCATAAGGTGGAAAAAAGGAAATTAAAAAGAAACAGTTGAATCAAAAATAAATTCAAAAATAATTAGAAGAAACAGTCTACCCAAATGAGAAGGAACCAGAAAAATAATTCTGGCAATATGACAAAACAGGGTTCTATAACACCCCCAAAAAATCACATTAACTTCCAGCAATGGATCCAAACTTAGATGAAATCTTGGAAATACCAAATAAAGAATCCAAATGGTTAATTATTAAGTTACCCAAGGAGACACAAGAAAAAGGTGAAAACCAATACAAAGAAAGTTTTTTAAAAATTCAGGGTATGAATGAAAATTTTTCTATAGAGACAGATACTTCAGAGGAAAAAAAAAACAATCAGAACTTCTAGAAATGAAAGACACATTTAGGGAGTTACAAAACAAGTAGAAAGTTTTAACAACAGACTAGACGAAGTAGAATAAAGAATTTCAGAGCTCGAAGACAAGGCTTTCGAATAAACCCAGTCAGACAAAAATAAAGAAAAAATAACTAAAAGAAATGAATAAAGTCTCTAAGAAATATGAGATTATGTAAAATGGCCAAAGCTAAGAATCACTGGTGTTCCTGAGGGAGAAGAAAAAGTAAACATTTTGGAAAATTTATTTGAGGGAATAATTAAGGAAGACTACCCTAGCTTTGCCAGAGATTTAGACATCCAAATACAAGAAGGCCAAAGCCCTACGGGGAGATTCATGACAAAATGGACATCTCCAAGGCATACAGTCAATAGGCTATTACTAACATCAACATGAAGGAAAGAATTCTAAGAGCAGTAAGACAAAAGTATCAGATAACCTACAAAGGAAAAGCTATCAGACTAACAGTAGACTTCTCAGCAGAAACCTTATAAGCCAGAAAGGACTGGGGCCCTATTTTTAGCCTCCTTAAACAGAATAACTCTCAGCCAAAAATGTTGTATACAGCAAAACTAAGTTTCATAAATGAAGGGGAAATAGTCTTTCTCAGACAAGCACATGCTGAAGGAATTTGCCACTACCAGATCAGCCCAACAAGAAATGCTTAAAGGAATTCTAAATGCTGAAATAAAAGGTCAATATGCAACAGAATAGAACCTCTCAAAAACATAAAACTCACAGGGCTTATAAAACAATAACACAATGAAAAAAACAAAGTATCCAGGTAACAATCAGCATGATGACTGGGTCACACCTCAATGTTAATGTTGAATGTACATGGCCTAATGCTCCACTTAAAAGATACAGATTGGCAGAATGCATGAAAAAAAAAAATCACAAACCAAATGTCTGCTGTCTTCAAGAAGCTCAGCTAATACAAAGGATTCTTACAGAATCAAGGTAAAGGTGTGGAAGAAGATACTCCACACAAATGGAAACCAAAAGCAAGCACAAGTTGCTATTCTTATATCAGATAAAACAAACTTTAAAGAAAAACAGTTTAAAAACAAAAAGACAAAGAAAGTATGATAAAAGGATTGACCCAACAGGAAGATATTACAACCCTAAATATATATGCACATAACTCTGAAGCTCCTAGGTTCATAAAACAATTACCACTAGACCTAAGAAAAGAGATAGACAGCAACATAATGATATTGGAGAACTTCAATACTCCACTGACAGCACTAGACAGATCACTGAGGCAGAAAGTCAACACAGAAACACTGAATTTAAACTACACTCCAGAACAAATGGACCTAACAGATATTTATAGAACATTCTACCCAAGAACTGCAGAATATACATTCTTCTCATTAGCACATGGAACATTCTCTAAGATAGACCACGTGATAGGCCACAAAATAAATCTCAATTAATTTTTAAAAATGAAAATCATATCAAGTATCTTCTCAGACCACACCAGAATCAAACTAGAAATCGACTCCAAAAGAAACCCTCAAAACTGGATAAAAACAAGGAAATTAAACAGTCTGCTCCTGACTGATTTTTGGGTTAACAATGAAATCAAGATGGAAATCTGAAAATTCTTCAAAACGAATGATAACAGTGACACACGTTATCAAAACCTTTGGGATACAACAGAAGCAGTGCTAAGAGGAAAGTTTGTGGTGCTAAATATCTACATCAAAAATTCTGAAAGATCACAAATTGATAACCTAAAGTCACACCTCCTGGAACTAGAGAAGCAAGAACAAACTAAACCTAAAGCTAGCAGAAGAAAATAACAAAGATCAAGGCAGAATAAATGAAATTGAAACAAAAAATACAGAAGATCAATGAAACAAAAAGTTGCTTCCTTGAAAAGATAAACTCAGGGGACCATTAGCTAGATTTACCAATAAAAGAAGAGAGAAGATTCAAATAAGCTAAATCAGAAATGAAGATGGAGGGCCAGGCACAGTGGCTCACACCCATAATCCCAGCACTTTGGGAGGCCAAGGCAGGTGGATCATAGGTCAAGAGATTGAGACCATCCTGGCCAACATGGTGAAACCCTGTCTCTACTAAAAATACAAAAATTAGCTAGGCATGGTAGCACGCAGCTGTAGTCCCAGCTACAGGAGGCTGAGGCAGGAGAATCGCTTGAACCTGGGAGGTGGAGGTTGCAGTGAGCCAAGATCATGCCACTGCACTCCAGCCTGGGCGACAGAGCGGGACTTTGTCTCAAAAAAAAAAAAAAAAAAAAAAAAAAAAGAAGGAAAGAAAGAAATGAAGATGGAGACATTACAATAATGTCTTTGTAGTAACTTGGATGGAACTGGAGGCCATTATTCTAAGTGAAGTAAGTCAGCAATAGAAAACCAAATATCTATGTTTTCACTTGTAAGTGGAAGCTAAGCTATGAGCACACAAAGGCATTCAGATTGGTATAATGGATACTGGAGACTCATAAGAGGGGAGAGTGGGAGGAGGATGTGAGATTTTTAAAAACTACATATTGGGTGCAATGTACACTACTTGGGTTACAGGTGCACTAAAATCTCAGACTTCACCACTACACAATTAATCCATGCAACCAAAATCTACTTGTACTCCAAAAGCTATTGATATATACATGTGTGTATATACACATATATATGTACGTACACACACACATGCACACACACACACACACACGGAAAAGCAACTCATTACATACAAAGAAACGTCCATAAGACCATCTGGTGGATTTCTCACCAGAAACCTTGCAGGCCTGGAAAGTGGGATAATATAATCAAAGTGCTAAAAGAAAGAAACTGCCAACCACAAATATTATATCCAGTAAAGCTGTCCTTCAGAAGAAAAGATAAATACTTTTCTGAGACACATGAAAATGAGGGTGTTCATCACTACTAGACCTGCCTTACAAGAAATGCTAAAAGGAATACTTCAGGTTGAAATGAAAGGACATTCTTTAAACTCACTGGTAAAGGTAACTGTATAGTCAAATCCAAAATATGCAAATAATTTACAGGTGGTCTTTGACTTACAGTGGTTTTACTTAAGATCTTTTGTCTTTCTAATGCTGCAAAAGCAAAACACATCATGTAGAAACCATACTTCAAGTAACCATACACCCATTCTGTTTTTACTTTTAGTACAGTATTGATAAATTATATGAGATATTCAACACTTTATTATGAAATAAGCTTTGTATTAGATTCTCATGCCCAGCTGTAGGCTAATGTGATATAAGCATGTTTAAGACAGGCTAGGCTAAGCTCTGAAATTCAATAGATTAGTTGCATTAAAGGCATTTTTAGCTTATGATATTTTCAACTTACATTGGGTTTAGAGGGATGTAAACCCATCATAGGTTAAGGAGCATCTGTATTAGTTGTGCATAAATCACTTTGAACTCTACTAAAGTTAAAAGACTAAAGTATTAAAAACAACTCTAGCTTCAATAACTATAGCTATATACTTGTTGATGGATATACAATATAAAGAGATGTAAACTGTGACATCAATAACATAAAACATGGAAGGAGAGAATAAAACTGTAGAATTTTTGAATGTGCGTGAAGTTAAGTTGTTGTTACGGTCTGAATGTTTACGTACCCTCTAAAATTTATACATTGAAATCTATTCACCAATGTCATAGTATTAGGAGGTCGGGCATTTGGGGTATGGTTAGGTCAAAAGGGTAAAGCTCCATAAATGGGATTAGTACCTTTATATAAAGAGAGCTGCCCTGCCCTATCTACCATGTGATAAGATATAATAAATGAACAAGGAAATGAAACTTCACTATACACTGATGCTGTTAGCACTTTGATCTTGAACATGCCAGCCTCCAGAACTACAAGAAATATATCTGTTGTTTATAAGCTACCCAGCTTATGGTATTTTGTAATAGCATCCCAAATGGACTAAGTTGTTATCAACTTAGAATAGAAAGTTATAAGATGTTTTGTGTAAGCCTCATGGTAATAACAAAGCAAAAACCTGTAGTAGATATGCAAAATATATACAGAAAAGAAACAAAGCATATCACTACAAAAAATGATCAAATCACAAGGGAGGGACGCAAGAGAGAAAGAGAGAAACAGATGAACTATAAAACAGTCAGAAAACAATCAAAAAATGGCAACAGTGAGCCCTTTACCTATCAATAATTTCTTTAAATGTAAATTGATTAAATTATCCAATCAAAATACATACAGTGACTAAATAGAGTAAAAAAATAAGATCCAACTACATGATATTTACAAGAGACTCACTTTAGATTTAAGGACACACATAGGCTAAAAGTGAAGGGATAGAAAAAGATAATCCATATGAATGGTAACCAAAAGAGAGTGGGGGGGGGGGGCTATACTTATATCAGACCAAATAGACTATAAGTAAAAAACTTTCCAGATAAAGAAGGTCATTATATTATAATTATAGATATCAATTTACCAAAGATATAAAAACTGTAAATATATATGCACCAACATTAGCACACCTAAATATATAAAACAAGTATTAACAGAACTACAGAAAGAAACAGCAATAGATAATAGTAAGGGACTTCAAAACCTCACTTGCAACCATGGATATTTCATCCAAACGGAAAATCAATTAGGAAACAGTGGATCTGAACAACACTAGTCCAAATGGACCTAACAGACATATATACAACATTTCATCCAACAGCAGCAAAATACACATTCTTCTCAAGTGTACACAACATTCTCCAAGATGGATCATATGCTAGGCTACAAAACAAGTCTTGATTAATTTAGGAGGATTAAAGTCATATCATGTATCTTTTCTGAACACAATGGTAGAAATCAGTAACAGGAGAGAAATTAGAGAATTCACAAATATGTGGAAATTAAGCAACACACTGCTCTTCTTTGAGCCAGAACAACAAAACTAGAAAACACTGATGAAAGAAATTAGACATAAATAAATGGAAAGATATTCCATGTTCACAGATTGGAAGAATTAATATGTTAAAATGTCCATGCTGCTCAAATTGATCATTGAACGGATTCAATGCAATCCCTATCTAAATTCCAAAGGCATTTTCACAGACATATAAAAAACTTATAAAATTCATATGTAGCTACAAAAGACCCCAAATAGCCAAAGCAAACTTGAGCAAGAACAAAGCTAGAGGCATCACATTTCCTCACTTCAAATTATATTACAAAGCTATAGTAATCAAAACCGTATGATACTGGAATAAAGCAGACACACGGACCAACGGAACAGAATAGAGAGTCTGGAAATAAACCCACACATCACGGTCAACTAGTTTTTGACAAGGGTGCCAAAAAATATTCAATATGGAAAGGATAGTCTCTTCAATAAATGGTGCTGGGAAAATTGGATATCCACATGCAAAACAATAAAACTAGACTCTTATCTTACACACAAGAAAATCAACTCAAAATGGATTAAAGACTTCAAAATAAGACCTGAGACCTTAAAACTGCTAGAAGAAAACATAGGGAGAAAGCTCTTTGACATTGGTCTTGACAATGAGTTTTTGCATATGATGCTAATGCACAGGCAACAAAGGCAAAAATAAACAAGTGGGATTACACCAAACTAAAAAGCTCTGCACAGCAAGGACACAATACAAAAAATGAAAAAGCAACCTATGGAATGGGAGAAAATATTTACAAACCATATATCTGAAAAGGGGTTAATATCCAAAATACACAGGGAACTCACACAACAGAATAGTAAAAAAATAAATTACCTAATTAAAAAAATGGGCAAAGAACCTGAATAGACATTTCTCTAAAGGCAAACAAATGGGCAACAGGTATATGAAAAGGTGCTCAATGTTCCTAATGATCAGGGAAATGCAAAGCAAAACCACAATAAGATATCATCTCACAACTGTTAGGATAGCTATTTTATATGTGTGTGTGTGTGTGTGTGTATGTATATGTGTGTGTGTATAAAGGTAAGTGTTAGCAAGGATGTGAAAACAAGGGAACTCTTCTATACTATTGGTGGGAATATAAACTGGTACAGCCATTATGGAAAACAGTCTAGAGGTTTCTCAAAAAATTAAAACCAGAAATCGCTTTATGATCCAATAACCTCACTTCTGGCTATATTTCCAGAGAAACTGAAATCAGGATCTCAAAAATATACCTGCACTCCCACATTCACTGTAACATTATGGAAACAATCTAAATGTCCATCAATGAATGAATAGATAAAGAATATGTGGTATACACATACAATGGAATATTATTCTGCCATAAAAAGAAGGAAATCCTGCCATCTGTGACAAGACGGATGAAGCTAGAGAGCATTATGCTAAGTGAGATAAGCCAGACACAGAAAGACAATTACTGTATGATCTCACATCTATGTGGAATCTAACAGAGTCAAACTCATACAAGTGGAGAATAGAATGGAGGTTGCCGGAGGTTGGGGGTGGGGGCAGCAAGGAAGAAATGGGGAAGTGATAGTCAAAGGGTACACAGTTTCAGTTGTGCACGATGAATAAATTCTAGAGATCTCCTATACAGCATAGTGCCTATAGCTAACAATACTATGTGGTATACTTACAATTTGCTAAAAGGGTAGATCTTATGGTGAATGTTCTTACCACACAAAAAATACTAGTTTTGGCCAGGCGTGGTGGCTCACGCCTGTGATGCCAGCACTTTGGGAGGCCCAGGCAGGCAGATCACAAGGTCAAGAGATCGAGACTATCCTGGCCAACATGGTGAAACCCCATCTCTACTAAAAACACAAACATTAGCTGGGCATGGTGGTGCACGCCTGTAGTCCCAGCTATTCGGGAGGCTGAGGCAGGGGAATCGCTTGAACCCAGGAGGCGGAAGTTGCAGTTAGCCGAGATTGCGCCATTGCACTCCAGCCTGGTGACAGAGCGAGACTCCATCTCAAAAAATAGTAGTAATAAAAAAAATAATAATAATAGTATTAAAGGGTGTGGGAGGAAACTTGAGCAGGTGGTAGCTTTGTTGAGGTGGTGGTGATTTCATGGGTGTATCTATCCTTATCTCCAAACTTGGTAGGTATGCATACACTAAATATGCCTAGCTTTTTATATTTCAACTATACCTTATAAAGTGGTTTTGAAAAAGGGGAAGATCCTAAGCAAGATGGCTCCTAAGGAAGCCAAGCCTTTGTTTTGATATTATTGGGACTGCTGAAACTTTTGGAAACTCTCCTTCATTCATTCAATGGATATTTACCAGAAGTTAGGAATTAGAGATATACTTGTGAGCAAATTGACCTGGGCCTGCCATGTTGAGAAACAGACATGAAAAAAAGGATGGCGTCTAGTTTGAAATGCAACTGTGGTGGGTGCCTTAAGGGTGAACAATCTGTAGCCATACCAGGGAAACTCAAGAGCCTCATAGAAATTAGGGAAAGTTCTCAGGGGAGGAAATGTCTGAGACCTGAGAACTGAAAAGTGGGAAGCAGAGAGGGTAAGTGGGAGCAATGCAGGCAGAGAGAACTGTGCACTCATTAAACATTTGAAATGTTCCACCAAACGATGGGTATAGCTTAAACTCCTCACCCTTCTCAGACACTAAGAGAGGGCTTTGGACTTAGCTACTGAGATGTAAAATTCAGGCTGATTTCTGTGGCTCAATGATGGGACGCTTTCTAGAACTTTCCCTCCAAACAGTAGGCCATGAGGTCTTCTGTCTGAAACCTACAGAATCCTTCTGGGTTGATGCTGAACACTGTCTGCAGTGACAGAAAGTGTCTCTTCTAACAACCCAAGTCAGCAGTGGTGGGACTTGGCTCTTTCAAATCTGTAAAGCTAAATGTTAGTTACTTTCTTATTCCTATGAGACTGGGCTTGACTTTTGGAACCTCCAAAGAGCAATCATAGCCCAGGGTGGTAACCAAGTTGGGATGCCTGATCTCAGACACATCATTTCAGTCAAACCAAGACCTGGTTTTGACCTCTTATTTCCTCCTTTCATCATCACAGTGCACCAAGAAAATCCAGACCTATCTCAGTTCTGCCAAGCTGCCCGGAGAGGGTACGCCTGGCATTATTTTCTCATATCTGTTCCCTTTTTAGGGTCCAGGCTGCAAAGAGCAGTCATTTGAGGGAGATTGCTTATCCCACTGTTAAATATGTCTAAATTCTCTTTAAATGAATTAATATATGAGACAGTCAATGCACTAACAATGCCAGGCACATAGTAAATCTCAGTTAGTCACTGTAACTCTTACTCTTACTATTCGCCACCAAGATTGTCACTTTGCAGACTGAGACCTCATCTTAATCATTTTTTTTTTTTTTTTGGATCATAGAAAAGTGTCAGGTACATGGCAGGCACCAAATCCATTTTTCTTTATAAACCTAAATTAAATGTATTTTCAAATCCTTCAGCCCCTTGAATAAACTGCTGCCCAAACAACAGAACCAAGGAGACCCAAGAGGGTGGTTGAGAACCCTGAGATCTGGGGCTGAATCAGTTCTTCCACATATTAGCCATGGGACCTCAGAAAAAGTGCTCAACCTCTCTAAGCCTCAGTTTCCTCATCTGTAAAATGGGAAAACAATGATACCTATGTCACAGGTGGTTTGGAGGATCAATGAAACAATGCATGTAAAATGCTAGGCACTGGGTGGCACATTCTAAATAGTCAAGAAATATTCCCATTATCACCACTGTCCACGAGACTAAGATGATATGCAACTGTCAACCTTCACCGATATTTAAAAACCACTTCCATATTTTAGAAAGATTCTGCAGAGACTGAAAAAAAATTCCTGCAGTGATTATTTCTAAACATGTTGAACAGGGGCCCACATGTTGGGGCAACTGGTACACAGCTGAGTAGGAAATCACTGCCCAGCTATTGTCTGAACTTTTTACTTTCATGAAGGGGGAAATGGACTGCAGCTGCTTCCACTGAAAAGTGACATCATACAATTTGTAACTCACTTCTTGCCCAAATAAAAAGAATCTTCCTAAAGGGCACACAGAGAAGACCTGAAAACCTCCCCCTCTTGCCTCTAGCAGCTGGGAGGGGGAAAGGGAGGCTCTGCCGGGCACTCAAGCGCTCCGCTGTGTCACCCGAGGCTCATGGCACTGCTAGACCAGGGCCTTTACTTTGGTATTGCAGAAACTTTAGCTTCTTCAGAGACGTTAAGTAACCTGCCCAAAGCCACACAGTTTACAGATGGCAGAAGGTGGACTGTGAATCTAGGCAATGGCGGTACCAACGATGAAGGTCAGGCCGGCGAGACCCAAAAGGAGGAAATAGCCTGTAAGTTGAGACAACAGGGAGGGCCACGTCAACTAGCCCAGGAGCCCAGAAGTTCAAGAGTAAAGATCTGGAAATGATACACCCACAATCACCCACAAGTAATTTTACTGCTCCATAAACCGCAAAGCTGTCACCTGGAGCCTAACACTCCACACGTCTAAATGTCTCCTGCCTTGCTTCCACCTCCTCAAGGTCCCTCTAAGAGCCCTGCAGCAAGGACGCTCAGCTCCAGTGTACTCAGCCTTGACAGAGCCACTGCCGCGAACCGCGTACCGTAATCAACTCTGTCCACCCCGCAACAGTCAGCGGGGATCACCGTGGTTCCCATTTAACAGAGAGAAGGTTGAGGTCCCACTGCCGGCAGGCAAGAGGCGGGGCCCGGAACCCAGGCAAAGGAGCCCTCGCTGTTAGCCGCGGTGCCAGATCACGAACCCTCCTCTCCTAAATCTCGAATAGTCCCCCAGCCCCCGCCCCCGCGGCTAGGAGGGAAGGGAGGACAAGCTAGCAAGAAAGGGATGGAGACAGTGGAAAGGGCCCTCTTCCCAAAGTTTCAGCGCAGGCTGTCGGGGCCACTCTGTCCCACTCAACCAGTCTCCCCTAGACCACGCTGGAGGCGGAAGGGGGACTAGGAAGCCGGCAGGAAAGCGGCGAGGCAAGGCGCGCACGGCCGGCGGGCTGCAGTTACCGTTCCTATGGCGGTGGGGCGCCTGGGGCTGGCACAGTCTCTCTCTGTCGCTCCGCGGCGAGGGTCTGGGGCCTCTTTAGCGAAAGCGAAACTAAATACCCCGGCGCCACGGAGGGAGGAGCCGCCCCGGACAGGGCCGGGCGGGGCTTGCGCCGCCCCTGGCTCCGGACAGTGCGCTCGGCAGGCGTGGAAGAGCCCAAAGCGACCCGTGCCGCCGTACGCATAGTCCTTGGAGGGCGCTCTCTGCAAAGCTGGCGGCGCGCTGTGCAAAGGTGGCCCCTCGCTCTACAAAGTTGAGCCCGTGCACGGGAGAGCGCCCACAGCAAAGTTTGCTGTTTTCCGGAACAGCCGAGCCGCCGCGGGCTGTTCCGGGAAAAAAAAATCTGCCAAACTGACCGCGCTCCAAGTGACTCAAAGAGCGCAGATTTTGCGGCGGCGCTCAGTGATGGGGCGCTCCTGTGGTCACCTCCACTTCCCCGCCCCCAGTGTAGAACTCGACCTGGGCCTTCGCATCAACTCGCAGGCCCCTTTCCCATAGCCAGAGGTTCTTGCCTAGCGAAACCTGGATCCCAGCTGGAACTGCTCGCGTCCACCCAGGGGACTCCACGCCTGCATCTGCATGCGTACCCCACAAGGCTGATACGCTTCGGGCCCGCTGTGGTCTCCTAGACGTTGCTTTGCGGGGGGCGCACTCCTACGCGCGTGGGCGTAGGATGCTCTCTCAGCTTTGAAAGAAGTACCCACCTGGCAGCCCAGCTAGCTGGTGGAAATGGCTGCTCCTGGATCTTTCGGGAAATGTTTGTTGTGCGCCCCCATGTGTCAGGGACTGGGTATGCAGCCGGGAGTCAGTCAAACACGGGAGAGACCGAGCGCTTCCACGGATTCTAGTTCACCCCAACCCCACAGCGCGCGCGCGCACACACACACACACATGGATTCCAGTTCACCCTGACCCCACAAAACACACACACACTCATGCATTCCAGTTCACCCTGACCCCACAACACGCACACACACACACGGATTCCAGTTCACCCCGACCCCACAACACACCCACACACAAACACAAATTCCAGTTCACCAAATCCACCACACACACGGATTCACACACATACA
The DNA here is from genome assembly GCF_028878055.3 of Symphalangus syndactylus. Lineage (NCBI taxonomy): Eukaryota > Metazoa > Chordata > Mammalia > Primates > Hylobatidae > Symphalangus > Symphalangus syndactylus. The sequence continues at coordinate 24,801,541 of NC_072424.2, forward strand.
CACATATGGATTCCAGTTCACCCTGACCCCAACACACACACACACACACACACACACACACACGTCTTTCTTGACCCTGGCTCAGGGAAGCAACTAAACTCAATCACACTGAGGTGTAAAATATCTGAGAAGAAATTGTGGTTTTATTCGTATCAGAGACACGGTATTTACTTTTAGGAACCAACAAATCCTTGCGTGAATGGACTACGTGCTTAGTGGTCTTATATCGGTCAAGAACGCCATCTTCTCTTTTTGTTTGCTTGCTTTCCCGTGGACCTGAGACTTCAGTATTTGTCCCTCAAATCTCTCCAGGTGAGGACGCTTTCTTGGTTTGAAAAAAAAGACTGACCCCTGGCAAGTATAAGGGAATAATTATAATTGATTAACTTATGGGAAAATCCTGAATCCCTGAATATTTTTAACCAGCAGTGACACAATTTCTAATGTGGCTGCCCTAGTCTTTTTTTAATACCCATGTTCCAGAAACGTTGGAGGTAAACTAAGCCATTTAGACACTAAGATAATTTGCTTTGTAAAGAAATTCGAGGCAGGGCATGGTGGCTCATGCCTGTAATCCCAGCACTTTGGGAGGCCGAGAGGGGTGGATCACGAGGTCAGGAGATTGAGACCATCCTGGCTAACATGGTGAAACCCTGTCTCTACTAAAAATACAAAAAATTAGCCAGGCATGGTGGCGGGCGCCTATTGTCCCAGCTACTTGGGAGGCTGAGGCAGGAGAATGGCGGGAACCCAGGAGGCAGTGCTTGCAGTGAGCCAAGATTGCGCCACTGCACTCCAGCCTGGGTGACAGAGGGATACTCTGTCTTAAAAAAAAAAAAAAAAAAAAAGAAATTCGATTGTGAGTCATCTGAGAAACAAAGAATACTATTAATAACGCAATTAAGTTACTCTCTATCTAATTTGTAAATCTCGGATCTTGCAGGTTATTTGTGAAATATAGTGAATCAGTGTTAGAGCTAAAAGAGGCTTTTACAACTAATCTCTGTTCATTTCGTAAAGAATCTGAGGCTCAGCGAAGTTGCCCTATCACAGATTTGCTAGTGGCAGAAGTAGAATCAAATTGCCTTTAAAAAATGAATTTTCCATCCACAATAATGCTCTATCATAAATTATGTCATGTGAATGTCACAATGTGTTGGCATGCTAGAATTCACAGCTGGCTCAAATGGAGAGGTGGTTCCAAAGGAAACTTTTTTCAGTTCCTTATTGTTGCAGGAAGTCAGGGACCCCGAACAGAGGGACAGACTGGAGCCACGGCAGAGGAACATAAATTGTGAAGATTTCATGGACATTTATCACTTCCCTAATAATACTTTCATAATTTCTTACACCTGTTTTTATTTTAATCTCTTAATCCTGTTATCTTCGTAAGCTGAGGATGTACGTCACTTCAGGACTACCGTGATGATTGCGTTAACTGTACAAATTGATAGTAAAATGTGTGTTTGAACAATATGAAATCAGTGCACCTTGAAAAAGAACAGAATAACAGCCATTTTAGGGAACAAGGGAAGACAACCATAAGGTCTGACTGCATGTGGGGTCAGACAAAAAGAGCCATATTTTTCTTCTTGCAGAGAGCCTATAAACAGACGTGCAAGTAGGAGAGAGATTGCTAAATTCTTTTCCTAGCAAGGAATATTACTATTAAGACCCTAGGAAAAGAATTGCATTCCTGCCGGGGAGGTCAATAAACGGCCGCTCTGGGAGTGTCTGTCCTATGCAGTTGAGATAAGGACTGAAATACTCCCTGGTCTCCTGCAGTACCCTCAGGCTCACTAGGATTGGGAAACCCCAGCCCTGGTAAATTTGAGGTCAGACCGGTTCTCTGTTCTCGAACCCTGTTTTCTGTTAAGATGTTTATCAAGACAATATGTACACCACTGAACACTGACCCTTATCAGGAGTTCTGATTTTGTCCTTGCCCTGTTTCCTCAGAAGCATGTGATCTTTGCTCTGCTTTTTGCCCCTTAAAGCATGTGACCTACTCCCTGTTCATACACCCCCCCCCCCTTTTGAAATCCTTAATAAAAACTTGCTGGTTTTGCGGCTCAGGTGGGCAACACGGTCCTATCAATATGTGATGTCACCCTCAGTGGCCCAGCTGTAAAATTCCTCTCTTTGTACTCTCTCTTTATTTCTCAGACTGGCTGACACTTAGGGAAAATAGAAAGAACCTATGTTGAAATATTGGGGGTGGGTTCCCCCGATACTTATTGTGGGCTGGCATGAGAAATTCCAAAGTTATTGCTCTAAGGCTGGATTATCACAGTATCAACAAGAAGGATATACAGAAGGGACGAAACCATTGTGAACTTTTCCCTCTGTAATAATTGCACTGACACTTTGGATCCAAATGATGTTTTCTTCTAAATATACCTCCTTTGTCTCTCCAGCCTTGGGCCATGCCATTGTTTTATGTTTCCTTTCTATATTCACATGATTGTAGCATGAGCCTTCCCCCTTATTCCAGAAAAGTCCCCCAGCCTCCCCTGTTGGGATGGTTTCCAAAGGGGATCATAGGTGCTCTTGGGCCAGCCCCTCCGAATCTTCCCTCCAGCCCTCCCCTCTGGTTGCTGGTGAATTCCCCATCCACACCCTGTTGGGCATAGCATCCCTGAAGGGATGCCACCAGTGATTGCTTCTCCAATTCTCCACTGGATAGCTCAGGCCAGGCTATGACTTTATACAGGACTCCATGAAGGACATTGCAAGATTAACAGAAATGCCATTCTCACCACCCACAGGCCGAACCCAAACCCTGGCCCCTGCTGAGGTCCCAGCAGGCTTCTGCCAGGTGGAGAGAGTAGGAAGCTCAGGGCCCAAGAGGAATTCCTTTCTTCCCTGGAAGAAGGAATTCATGTTGTACCTGTTATTGAATGATTGCCGCACAACTTCAAATCCACCCTTTTTGTCTGCTGTGTGAAAATTGAACTGGGACATTTAAGTAGTTTTCCTTTGCCTGTGGCCTCATGTTAAGCTTGGTGGGTAAAGGGCATTGGAGATTCATTATAGGATGGAAAGAGTTTTGCTTCCTGGTTCTGGCATGTCTGGTGTGCTCCTTCAGAAGGCATGGTTTCTCAGCACCAGGTTCTTGGAATGTAGCTGGTAGCCAGAACACACAGCAGCCATCAGATTTCCCTGGCACCTGCTTCAGGTGGTTTTGTAGAGAGTTCATCTGTTACCAGTGGAGGGTCTTGACTAGGAGTTGTCCAGGGTCTTGGTGTTTTGAACAAAGAATTGGACAAAATGCATAAACAAAGGAATGAAAGAATGAAGCTACGAAAGAACAGATTTGTGAAATGAAAGTATACTCCACAGAGTGGGAGCTGGCTGGAGCAAGTGGCTCAAGAGCACTGGTTACAAAATCTTCTGGGGTTTAAAGTACCTTCTAGAGGTTTCCCATTGGTTACTCAGTTACACCCTATGCACACGAAGACTTAGCCCCCAACCAGTCTGACTGGTTGCAGTAAGGACGCAGATACAGAGGGAAGACCATGGGAGGATACAGAGAGAAGGTGGCCATCTACAAGCAGAGAGAGGTCTCTGAAGAAATCAACCCTGCTGATATTGTGATCTTGGATTTCTAGCCCCTGGAACTGTGAGAAAATAAATTTCTGTTGTTTAAGCCACCAAGCCTGTGGCACTTTGTTATGGCAGCCCTAGCAAACTAACACATACGTTATTTGCAAGGATATCTGCTATTGCTACAGTTTTCAGAGTTCTCTTTACTTCTTACTAGCCAAACTCTTGATATTCCAACTCGCTGTTACAGTGTATAATTTGTTATACAGTTGATCCTCCATATCCCCAGGTTATGCATCTGAGGATTCAACCAACTGCAGATCAGATATACTTAAAAAAAAAGCAAAAAATAACAATACAATAATACAAATGACATAAATAAAAAAATACGAGGTAACAGCTACTTACATAGCATTTACATTGTATTAGGTACTTTAAGTAATCTAGAGATGATTTAATGCCTATGGGAGATTATATGTAGGTTACATACAAATACTATGCCATTTTATATAAGGAACTTGAGCATGCATGGATTTTGGTATCCTCAGGGGCCCTGGAACCAATACCCCCATGGATACTGAGGGATGCCTGTGTTAATTCAGCTTACTGTATGGTTTCTCACTCCTGAGTGGACCCAGATGGATATCAATCAAGCCTGCCTCATTTCTGATTCTGTTGCCTTCAGCAGTGTGACTATCCATTTCTTTTTCTTTCTTTCTTTCTTTTTTTTTTTTTTTTTTTGGAGATGGAGTCTCGCTCTGTCACCCAGGCTGGAGTGCAGTGGCATGATCTCGGCTCACTGCAACCTCTGCCTCCTGGGTTCCCACCATTCTCCTGCCTCAGCCTCCTGAGTAGCTGGGACTACAGGCACCTGCCACCACGCCTGGCTAATTTTTTGTATTTTTAGTAGAGATGGGGTTTCATTGCGTTAGCCAGGATGGTCTCGATCTCCTGACCTCGTGATCCACCCACCTCGGCCTCCCAAAGTGCTGGGATTACAGGCGTGAGCCACTGTGCCCGGCTGACTATCCATTTCTTGATGCAGAGGGGAACTTCCACCCCACACACAGGGTGTGTCATTGTCTCCTGGCCCAGAAAAAGGTAACCGCAGCAGTTGAGTATTATTATTCACACCTGAATAAGAGTCTACTGCAATCAAAGCCCAGGCCATATAGGGCTGAACTGATTCCTAATCCTTTCCTCTGCCTTCCTCTCCACTCCCTCTCCCCAAGAGCATCAGACACAGTTGCTCCTGATGCCCTGTGATTGCAAACTACCACCTGCAGGTCACCTGTGGTCTGTTTTTGTACCGCACACAAGCTAAGAATGGTTTTTACATTTTTAAAGGGTTGTAAAAAAAGAAGAATAAGAAAAAGATGATGCAACAGAGATTGACTGTATATGGCCTGCAAAGCCTAAAATATTTAGTCTGACTTCTTACAGAAAAGTTTGTGGATCCCTATCTTACACCAAGTGACACAATCCCATCTTCAAAGCAAACAATGACTGTGATGGTTAATATTAGGTGTCAACTTGATTGAATTGATGGATGCCTAGATAGCTGATGAAGCATTGTTCCTGGATGTGTCTGTGAGGGTGCTGCCAGAGGAGACTGACATTTAAGTTGATGGTCTGAGAGAGGAAGACCCACCCTCAATGTAAGTGGGCACCATCCAATGGGCTGCCAGCTTGGCTAGAACAAAGCAGGTGGAAGAAAGGGGATAAGCTTGTCTGCTGAGTCTTCTCCCTCTTTCTCTCTTCCCATGCTTTTCAGCACACTAGGCTTCTTCTCCTGCCCTTGGACGTCAGACTCCAGGTTCTTCAGCCTTTGGACTCTGGGACTTTCACCAGTGACCTCCCAGGGGCTCAGACTGAGGGCTGCACTGTCAGCTTCCTTGGTTTTGGGGCTTTCAGACTTGGACTGAGCCAAACTACTGGCTTTTCCCTTTTCCCAACTTGTGGCCTATCATGGGACTTTGCCTTGTAATCGTGTGAACCGATTATCCCTAATAATCTCATATATATATATAATATATATATATTATATATATATATAATATATATATTATCTCATATATATATATGATATATACATGTATATATCCCCTATTGGTTCTGTCCCTCTTAAGAACTCTGACTAATATATAACTTTAAACAAGAGTGGTTTCAAGCCAGATTTAGGTTTGATGAGATGTAGAATTTCTCTAATTTTCCTGGACACAGTACAGTTTCTATAAACCAACAGATAACTTGCTCAACCTCTCAGAATGAAGCTTGGGCATTACGTAACCTCACCAATGTTTAGGTTTCCCTAGGGTGGTAAGAGCTCCTTGCCTAATTAAGGTCACCACCATCTAGTGCTCAGGCCTTAATGACTGCACAGAAGAACTTCAGTCTGAGGTTGCTGAACCCCCATCAGCCAGGACCCGTGGGACTTTTCCCCAGGAGAATAGCCCCAGTAACTTCTCCCAGGGCACTTGGAAGCCCCCAAGGATAGGGGTGAGGGTGGTGGGCAAGGGCAGATCTGACCTGAGAAAGCATGAGAGCTTGAGACAAGGCCCTGCTTCCTGAATTCTCCACCCCAAGTGTGTCGACACAGCATTGTACAGTGCAGAGGAGTGGATGGATGGAACAGGGTTGACACCATCAGCCTGGAAGAGCAGGACAGTGAAAGTTCATGGTGCATCTCATATAAGTACTTTCTCTTACCCTGTCCACTGCCAGTTTCCTTGAGTGACCCACTCTGGGGGTACCTGGTATCACATCCCCTCTGCTCACCCGTATTATCTCCATGCATGTCACCAGTCCCTCCTTACACCCCCGCAGCAGCGGCCCTCCACTTCCCTGCCTCTTGGCTTTCTTCAAGCTGCCTAAGTCCATTAAGCTTGTGGAGAGAGGTCTCCCTTAAAGGTATAGGGGAGTTAATGACCCTGACAGTTGCCCTCAACCAATGGGGGATGAGAGTTGGGTGGATGTGTCCTAGCCACCATCCTTCAGTGGGACCATTCTGAAGCACATTCTACACAAATCTTCAGAGTGTCCCCAGCAAGATTGTGCTCCAGCTGTCCACAGTGGTATAATATCTAGTTTAGAATATGCTCTTTACTGACTCTTCTCTTCTCCCTGGCTCATTTGCCTTAAACCCTCACTCCTGCCTCATGGGACCTCCTCCCAAATAACTTCCCTGTGCCTATTGCTGAGGGGGGATCCTAAATTAAAACAGGAACAAACCCCCAGCATGGGAGGAACACCTTCCGTCTAATTTGAGCGACAGTGACAGAATGAAGGGTCAGAAGCTGTCCCTTGATTTCACATCTCTTATCATCTCTCTGTAGTTTCAAAACTAGTTCATATGTACAGCCCTGGAGGGCCCTGGAAATGGTGCAGAGTTAGAAAGGATTACCTCATATCCTGGATGACTCAATCCAAGTCCAAAAAGACCTCAACCGCCTAAAGCAAGGCGACCACCATCAACAGGATGAAACTGAAAAGAGGTAAATAAGGGGGACTACAATTAACTTTCAAAAGGAAACCACTTGCCCACATACTGAACATAAAAGTCATTAATGTGAAACAAAAAGCTCCCTATGAGTCAAGACTTAAAAAAAGCCAGAGCAATGTTGGATGGTGTGGGCCGAAGCTCCCAGATCAAGGCTCCACAAGGCTCTGCAAGATCTGGCTCCAGCTCACCGCCACCAAGCCCAAGTCCAGGACTCTGCTGAGAGCACAGTGCATCAGACACCTGGAAGGGCTGCTTTAGATTCACTCAGCCTCACCTTCCGTAGGCCCTTTGCCTACTTGAGCCGGTTCAGCCTCGGTAGTGGCCACTATCTCTGTGAGGGCTCTGGCCATAACCAACAGTGTCTTTGGCCTTCTACTTCCCTTGGTGTTTTCCTGTTGATATTGAGGTGTGAGATGCCATTGGACTCCCTGTGTACATACACAGCATGGAATTAACAGCCAATGGGGCAAAACTTTCACCAATGGGAGACAGGCCCCTTCCTTCCTCTGGTAGATGTTCCTGAGTAGCAGTTGTTTATATGGCCCCTTGGAAGATGGTCAAGCCATTCAATACACTTTATACCAGCTGGTGGCTTCCTTGAGAACAACCCTTATACCGACTGTTCCCTGCCCTGCATTTCCTGCCTTCTAACTCTTGCTCCCTGGATTATACTTCCAAATAAAGTCCTTGCATATAAGCCGTTGACACAGGTTCTGTTTTCTGGAGAACCCAGGGTAAGACTGATGTTGTGTGAATCAACTCCTAAGGCCAAAGGAATGTGGTGTGCTCACTGGCTTGGCTTGGATGGCCTGCTGTAATCCCTGCGTCAAGTGGGAGGGACTTAGGCCAAGGAGCAGGAGGGGCTATACATAACATGAGAAGGGTGGTGTGAACCAACCAAGGCTCCACTACGCAGTGAAGGCTGTGTTTGCCTTGCCCCAGAAATGGGTGTTTACTTCTAGTTCCTTAAACTGTCCCATTTCTAGTTCTATGGGGTTGTTTCTCCTAGCAATTTCTGATGTCTAATAAATCAGAAGTAATGGTACAAATCCAGTTTAGCATCTTGCATTTTGTAATTCTTGTGTTCACAAATGTGACCAACCCGTTGTAACGGCTACAGATTGCAATGACAAGCTTAGGCAGAGAAGGAATGTTGCAAGCTTCTTTTTTAAGTGAAATGCCCCTGATTCCTCAGCCCTTTCACTGGGGTACAGTTCATTTTCAGTGATTATTGGAGCTTCCACCCCACCCACTAGGTAAGGCTTGAGAAGCCTGGTGCAGAGCAAAACAACTGGGGAACCCTGCAGATCTTTTTGCTGTGCCCGTTGCTGTTCTCATTTGCTCAGGCTGGTGGCAGCCCTCCTGCCCGATCATGTTTCAGTGTGGGAGTCTTTGCTGAGCCTGGAGTCCCTGCTTTGAGTCCTCTCCCCATGCTGAGAGAGCCCTAGCCCCATGTGGGAAAACCTGAGACTCCTCTTTCCCCTTATACTCATGTGGACTTGAACGCTACTCTTCTTCATTGGCTTTAGAGCTTCTTCCTACCCCCTGGCTATCTCAGCACAATCCCAGAATACTACTGATCTTGCTCCACCCTACCTGGGGACACCAACCTAACCTCAGAGCATTTAGGGCCAACGTCACAAATTGGTAACCTGCTGGCCAAATACTGCCCACGACTCTGTTATATTGTTTTATATACAAAAGGGGGAATTTCATGTGTAAATGCAGACTTCTGGTGTGCTCAGAATGTTTGGAAAATATTCTGGAAAAATCAGAATATTTGGCAACCGGGAATGTTGATTCTTTCATGATGACAGTTGGCTGGGACTGAGGAGCAGTTGCCTGCTTCAGATGGGATGAGTGCTCATCTGTTTTGAAAAGTTCCTACCATTATCTAGACTTCATACCTGGCCTCTATAGGCATTTTGGTATGAGTATTAAATTTATTTCATTAATCCAATAAATCTTTATTAAGCACCTTTTATTGGCAGGCCTTTTTCTAGGCATGGGGGATATAGAAGTGGCAAAAAGGACCAAGGATCCTGTTTAGATAGAACTCGTATTTTGATGTGAGAGACACGATTTTTAAAAATAAAAACATTAACATGTAATATGTCCCGTTGTGATTACCACTATGAAGACCATCAAGAACGCTAAGAGTAATGGAAGATAATGAGATAGGATTGGGGACAGGTGAGGTGCCATTTTGTATCTGGTATTTCTATAAGGTGATAAGGTGACATTTCAGCAGAGACTGAAGGCAATGAGAGGCTTCCCAAAGCCAGGAAGAGAGATTCTGTCTTCATATCACCCCTTTTAAGGCCTGTGAGGCAAGGGAACAAGCACAAAGGCCTTCTTGGAACATTCTAGAATAAAATACAGAGGCCAAAACACCAAGAGTTCTCATTTGTTTTTAGTTTTGCGTTCCAGTAGAAGCTAAACACAAATTAACACCTTATTAAGTTTTTAGTTTCACTGTTGTAAACGCTTTGGGTAAGTAAAGTTAAAATTCAAGTGTGATATTTATCCATTTAAAGGAGTGAATCAATCCTATTTTATTTTCTATATTTTTGGGAGCTGGCCTTTCTGCTTTAGTCATAGGACGCATAGAGCAAGCTTTTCTAATTTGATTGTTGGATGACGGTGTGGCATCTTCCTTTAGGTTCTTTTCTTGGGTCATGATCACAGCTAGTGCTAAACCACTCCATGCTGCCTGATCATACACCAGGATTTGGTTATCCACATAAACATGATGCTGTTGTGAGTTCATTTTTCTATTTAGAGAAGCATGTCAGCTAGAAATACTTCCACCTTATTTCCCAGACGCATGCGTGCTGAGTGAGTGGCCAAAATAGCCCCTTGAGTAAGTGGCAGCTTTAAAAGCCATCCAACTGCTGACTTCAAACTAGAAGGTCAGCAAAGGAAAGTAGAAGTTGGATTCTGAACGATCGAGGTGCCCACAGGAATTTTATAGTGGTCGGATTTTGAAGACTTGAACTAGACTGGGGGTTCTCCTTGCATTTCTTGCCTGTTGCCTATCTTTGTCGTCTCTCTTCCGGCTTCGAGATGAATGTGCAGGCTTGCTCTAGGTGTGGGTATGGGGTTTATCCTGCTGAGAAGATCAGCTGTATAGATCAGGTCAGTAGACGTTTCTTGGCTTTTGTGAATAATAACAAACAGGAAATTGACCTTCTCACATATGGACATAGGTAAATATGGAAATTTAATTTTCAGTTAAATTGTTTTGAACCACAAGAAAAAGTTACATTTTCTCACCTTTATGTAGTTCTACCCATTTCTATTTCTTCTATGTTGTCTCAAAAAAAAAAAACAAAAACAAAAACAAAAAGGTATCCATTTATTTAACCATGAATGTTGTTATAGCTGTGTGTGTGGTTTTTAATTTTTTTAAAATCACCATTTTATCCTCGAAGTTCATTTTTTTACCCTAAAATATATAAGAACCTTGAGTCTGGGGGGAAAAGGTAATTGCTAAATCTTCTGTATATGATTTCTAGATATGGCATAAAGCCTGTTTTCACTGTGAAGTTTGCAAGATGATGCTGTCTGTTAATAACTTTGTGAGTCATCAGAAAAAGCCATACTGTCACGCGTAAGTGTTTGATGCCCCCACCACTACCTCTTGAGTTTTATTTGTTTTTCAACAAGGAGCCAACTAAACGTTCAAATCATATACCCCGGAGTTAAATCCAAGAAATATCTTCTCCCAAACTGTTCCCTTGTATCCTGTCATTAAAGAGACCTAAGGTGGGGTTTTATGCAATGGACACAAAATTTCAAATTTCTTCCAGTAAAAGATCAAATATATCCGCTATAACCTCATGTCAAATTATTAAATACTGTGCAGAACAATATAATGGCCATAAATATGCATATAGAGCTTTGAAGTATTTTCTTTTAATTAATTTCAGAATCCTTTTTTACTTTCTTCAGAAAGTTTTCAAGTGATCATTTCCAGTTAAATTTAGGCTTTCAGTTATATATGTTGATTTTATTTTATTTGCTTTTTTTTCTGTAAGATGCATTGCCTGGAAAATCATGAACTTAATTTTTAAGTTTTATATTTATTGATTTTTTAAAAATAACTGTTATTATTTAAAAATAATTTTAAGAATAGTCCCTCAATCATTTGGATAAAGTACATTTCTAATTTTGATTTATACCTATTTGTTATAGCCATAACCCTAAGAACAACACTTTCACCAGTGTCTATCACGCTCCATTAAACCTAAATGTGAGGACATTTCCAGAGGCCATCAGTGGGGTAAGTTATTTAATTTTCAGTGGGATGGAGGGTGTGGAGAATGGTTGGTTACTGGGTAGAAACATACAAACAGATAGAAGGAATATGTTCTAGCCAGGAACAGTGGCTCACACCTACAATCCCAACACTTTGGGAGGCCAAAGCAGGCAGATGGTTTCAGCTTGGGAGTTAGAGACTAGCCTGGGCAACATAGTGAGACCCTGTCTTTATTTCTTAAAAAATTAAATAAATAAAAGAAGGAACATGTTGTAATGTCCTACAGCAGAGTGGGATGACCACAATTAACAACAATGTATCATATATTTCAAACTAGCTAGAATAGAAATGATAAATACTCAAGCTGATAAACACCTTAAATGCCCTGTCTTTATCATTACACATTCTAATATGTAACAAAATATTATATGTACTCCATACATATGTGCAAATATTATATATTGATTAACAATGCTAGGCACATGTTAAGTTTTTAAGTGTCTCTGTCTGCATGTGAACCTGCCCATTTCCTCCACATATGCATGTAAAGTGCATTTGAGTAACAAATGTGACTGTTTGTTCTCCCACAATATTAGGAGCCAATATACAGGATAATCTAGATTGAATAATTGAGGTCCTTGATTTCAGTATAATCTTTGTGTCTTGACCAGCTCAAGACTGTCTCATAAAATGATGATAGTTTATAGAGTAGGCTCTGCATATACTAGGTGCTTAATACGTAAACAATGCGTACATAGTTGGAACATATTACAAGGATCTTGACTTTTCCCTGTGACATTCTGGTACATAAAATTAAAACCTTTAGTTTCACACTCTTAAATCTCTCTGAATTCAGTCATTGCTTACGATTATTGACAGCCCGTTTTCCCCTAGGGGAGGGGATAGGTCAAAGATGTTTTCCTTTGGAAAGGAAGTTTAGTTTAGGAGGTGTGGGATTGAGATGGGGAGATAAACATGGAGGCCACGTTGCCAAATCCAGCCTCTTGAAAATCTAGTAGTGGAGTTTTGTCAAATAACCAGTTATTGACGGAACTCTTGCACCTATTAAAATGATGAATCATTGAGCTTCTATAACCCATGCCTACAAGAAGTTGCTCTGTGGGATGAAGTTTTAGTGGCTTTCTAAAATTAGAAAATTACCCATGAGGTGAAAGACTCTCTAGTAATCCCTCTTTACCCAAGATTCCCTTCCTAATGTTGCTCCACCTCATACTGACTCCCTTCCCTGCCCAGCTGTCCTCCTCCCAAGAAACTGTGTATGAGATAGAGGTAGTGACCTTGCTGTGTGGCTCTCTACACATGCTGCCAAGATACCTTATTTTCACTAAGTGCTTTGAACTAATTGTGAGTTTATTATTTCCTTTATTTAACAAGCATATATAGCATTTACTGTAGAAGCACTTAGTTCATTTAACGTATATCGCAACCCAATGAAGTTGATACTACTATTATCCCATTTTATGGTGAGGAAACGGAGGCTTGAATTGTTGCTCAGACATCATTGCTTCCTAGGGATTCACAAGTCTTAAGAATTCACAAGCAATCCTAGGTTACTAAGAAGCCTAATTCTTTTAGGACTTTGTTTTCATCTCTTGGTGTCTGAGGACAGCTACGTTAAATTACAATAAGTATTGAATCTAGCTCTTACTTAAACAGAGTGCTAAATACTCTGCTAAGTACTTTATATTATCTCATGTGGTGTTGACAAGAACCTTCTGTAATATTCTCATGTTATAGTTGAGGAAACTGAAGCTCAGAGAGGTTAAGTAACCTGCCTAGTTTACCCAGCTGGTTGGGCACAAATCCAGATCTGTTTAACTTTAGGATATTTATTAGTAGCTCTCTTTCATATATACCCAGAGGGTGGCAAACTCTCCAGAAGACAAAAAGCACTTGTTTATGTTTTCAAATATCCATGTTTCTGCAGTTGTGTAGTGAGGATTTGACAGATAAAACATGACGAGATGTACTTTACCTCAGAATGCTGTATGCCTTTATTACACTGTCTACAGAAAGTTCCACAATGTCTGTATTTTTCCTCTAACTGGGCCGCAGCGGGCATGTCTCCACCTTATAATCACACAACAGGTCACACACTATTTTCCTTTTTTTGAGATGGGAGTGGACTCACATTATTTTAACTGTGTATGACAGGCTCAACCTGGAGCAAGGCTAGGATTGTTGCTGGTTCTATTTCCAGCCACAGACAGTGATGTGAGCTTCCCAGGAGGCCTGCGTGTGTGTATTTGTTTGTGTCTATGTGACAGTGTATATGTGTGTATATATATGTGTGTGTGCATCTGGGGAGTGTGTATATGTGTGTATGTAGGTGCGAATGTGTGTGCACACGCATCTATATGTGTGTATGTGACGTGTGTGCATGTGTATGTGTGTGCACATGTTCATGTGTATTGTGTGCATGTATTTGGTGTGTATGTATTTATGTGTATGCATGTATATGTACATGCATGTGGGATACGTATATGCATATGTGGTATGTATATATGTTTATATAGTGAGTGTATATATGTGTGTATGGTGTTTATGTACGTATGTATGTCTGTATGTGTAGATGGTGTGTGTGTGTGTGTGTGTGTGTGTGTGTATGTGTGTGCGTTGTCTACTGAGATCACTTTCTCCTTGCCCACCAGGGACAAAGTAAAATGGACAACCATATCCCTTACAGGGCCCAGCTCTTACAACTGCCCTAGGGTGTGTTATGAATTACCTTTTCACCTCCTTGTGATCTCTGAGAGACTTTGACAATTGAATAAAAAACAAATTCATTGTGAAAGTGCTAAAATCAAAAAAGGAAAGAGATTTTTCAGTGATGGTGATGAAGGAGAAAAGTAAAGATTTTAAGCTGGCATTCAAAGCAGATTTGCAGGTTTTTGTTTCCTAAATGTCACCCTTTGAAAAATAAATAAATACTTGCAAAGACAGAATTTCCTGTTTGATAGGTGTGAATGGAATTTTTAGAAAAATAAAACATCTAGGGTTTTCTTCTATTCGGAGAACGAAATTTAGCCCTTCATGCTTCCTTATCCCACTGGTAAGATTTATGGCATTTTTTCCTCTTTCTATTTCCTTGATGTAATCATGAATCTCACAAAAGGTCCCTGAGGGAGGCAAACCCTCCCCAGTGGTAGATTTGCACTGGGGAAGGAGGACAGCAAATATAACTTTCTAGAAGTGGACAGAATATCTATTTTGGTCATGTGTTTCTGATTCCTAAAGTACATTGTTCTGAAGGAGGGCAGTTCCCCCCAACCCCTACCCGGGGGACATTTGTTAATGTCTGGGGACATACTGATTGTTGTGACTGGTGTTGATGGGGTATTATTGCATCTGGTGGGTGGAGACCTGGGATGCTGTTAAACATCTTGCCATGCTCGAGGCAGTCCTCCGCAACAAATAATTAACTGGCCCAAAATATTGGCGGTATTATTGGTAGGTAAAAACAAAAAACAAACAAACAAAGCCCACTTTAAGTTTATGTAATGTTCATTTAATTGTTTCTTAAAAATACAAGGAAAAAGCATGTAAAGATCTCTCAATGTATATTTTAAAAATATACACATCAAGTAGCCTTAAGCAGTAGGAACCCTGGAAAGTCAATGTCAGAACGTGCCCTTGATAGGGAACAAGAATTCTTTGGGTTTAAACTTTCCTCTGAGTTTGTTTTCTCATTATGTTTAAAATTAAGAATTTAAACTTCAGCTTGTAAAAATTTCAGATTTCTTTCTTTCTTTCTTTTTTTTTTTTTTTTTTTGAGACAGGGTCTCACTCTGTTGCCCAGGCTGGAGTGCAGTGGCATGATGTTGACTCACTGCAACCTCCGACTCCTGGGTTCAAGTGATTCTCATATCTCAGCCTCCTGAGTAGTTGGGACTACAGGCGTGCGCCACCATGCTCAGCTAATTTTTTCTATTTTTAGTAGAGATGGGGTTTCACTGTGTTGGCCAGGCTTGTCTCGAACTCCTGACCTCAAGTGATCCGCCTGCCTCAGCCTCCCAAAGTGCTGAGAGTGCAGGCGTGAGGTACTGTGCCCGGCCAAAATGGCCAATTTCTGGGCCTCACTTCCTACCTAACAAATTTTGATATCTTAGTTTGGACCTAAGACTTTCTGATGTTTTTTCTTTTATAATTAGTCCTTTTTACATTTAAGAAATCTTTGTCTATCTCAAGGTTATGAAGATGTTACTGAGAGGTCAGTTTTCCCCCAATTAATCTATACATTCAAGGCAGTCCCATTCAAAATCCTGGTGTTTTTTTGTGGAAATGGACAGACTGATTCTGAAACAAATATAAAAACACAAAGCTTCTAAAATAGCCAAGAAATCTTGAAGAACAAAATTGAAGGACTCACCAGATTTCAAGACTTACTCTATAAAAGCAGACTTACTCTATTAACTCAGCATAGAATTGGCACAAGAAGAGAGAAATAGACTAGCGGACTCCAACACGGTCCAGAAATAGGGCTGCACGTATACGGTCACTTGACTTACGAGAAAGGCATCACTGCAATTTAACATAGCAAGAATGAGCTTTCAATAAACAGTACTGTAGTAAATGGGTATTTATATAGAAAAAAATGAACCTTGACCCTTATCTATACATAAAAATTAACTCAAGGTGTATTATAAATCAGGATGTTAAAGGTAAAATTGTGAGGCATAAGAAGAATACCTTCATAAAATTGAGGAACCAGCATTTTAACAAGCTCCCTGGGTGATGGTTACACGACTAAAATTAAGAACCACTACTCTAATGCCCAGTGTTTCCTGAGGTTACTCTAATTTGTATTGTGTGATAGGTTTATAAAGACTTTATCTCAGTCGCTTTAATCGCACTGCTTCAAAGAGCTTCGCACACAGCAGGTGCTCTATATGTGCCACCTGGTTTGTGGTGCAGATGAAACCACAGGAAGACTGACAGCACAGTGTGCCTTGTAGCACAGTGAAGATGCTTTGCAGTTGAGACTTAGCAAAATCCCCCAATTTTAGTTAGGAATTGTTTGTCTATTTTTTTCCCTCTTTTCTGATGGAAATGTTACTGACAACATCTTCCTTGTGCAGATCCATGACCAAGAAGATGGTGAACAATTTAAATCAGCTTTTCACTGGGACATGAAATCCAAGGATAAGGAAGGTGCACCTAACAGGCAGCCACTGGCAAATGAGGTGAGAGAAAAGTGATAAGTGGGTTGGAAAAAGAAAGAGTGACATACTATGTCAATTGAATGTATTATTATTATTACTTCTAGAGAAAACCAAGTAGGTTTCCTTTCATCCAGTTTGTAATTCCAACTGTCTGTGGAAGACCCCAATCAGCATGTCCTAACATCACCTGAACTCTATCTGCCCCAGACCAGGTTCATTGTCATCCCCTTCCAACCACTGCATCTCTATCACCCAGGTTTGAAACCAAGGCTACCCTTTCTTTCTCTGACACTTCACTCAGCTCCACCCTTTTCTCTCCACTCTCCCCATTCTGATCTACATCATTTCCTGCCTGGACCTTTACAAGGCCTCCCAAGGTGGCTGCTTTCCCTCCTCTAGGCTGGCCTCTCTCCAGCCTGTTGTGCTCACATGGGTCAGGAGGCTCCCAGCTTCCTAGGTGTCCCTGACTTACTCTTCCCACCTCCGCTGTCTGTTGACAGACTCATTATTTCAGAATTCCTTAACCATTTATTTTATTTACACACATAATATACACATAAGAATTTGCATTATTCTTATTATAAAAAAGAAATCCAAACAGTACAAAGCTAACCCTTTATCCACCACCTCCAATTCCAGTTTTCTTTGTAGAAGTACCCGCTTTCATCAATCTCGTGGGTAGCATCCTTCCAGACTTTTCTCTATAGATTTGCAAATAAAACTATCTATATCCATCTTTCTAGAATTTACATTTGGACATGCTTACTACCATTTATTGAAGGATCTTGAATGAGTTATTTAACCATTCTTTACTTCAACTTTCTCATCTGTAAGGTGAACTTCAAACACTTCCTAACATAATGATATTGTGGTGATCAAAAGATCTTAGAACAATGGTAGGCACAATAAATATCAGCTAGTATTATTTGTTATTGAAAATTATATATGTATATGTGTTATATAAACCCAAAAGTATCTGAGACAGGTCTCAACCCATTTAGAAAGTTTATTTTGCCAAGGTTAAGGACATGCCCACGACACAGCCTCAGGAGGTCCTGATAACCTGTGCCAGAGGTGGTCAGAGTACAGCTTGCTTTTATACATTTTAGGGAGACATGAGACATCAATCGGTACATGTGAGGTGTACATTGGTTCCATCTGGAAAGGCAGGACAACTCGAAGTGGGGGCTTTCACGTTATAGGTAGATTTAAAGTTTTCTGATTGGCAGTTGGTTGAGTTATTAACTAAAGACCTGAAATCAATAGAAAGAAATGTCTGGGTTACAATAAGGGGTTGTGGAGACCAAAGTTTTATCATGCAGATGAAGCCTCCAAGTAGCAGGTTTCAGAGAGAATAGATTGTAAATATTTCTTATCAGACTTAAAGTATGTGTTGGTGTTAATACTGGTCGGTAGGCTTTTCCTGAATTCCAAAAGGGAGGCGGGTATAATGAGATATGTCCGACCTCCCCCTTCCCATCATGGCCTGAACCAGTTTTGCAGGTTAACTTTCAAATGTCCTTGGCTGAGAGGAGGGGTCTGTTCAGATAGTTAGGGGGCTTAGAATTTTATTTTTGGTTTACAGTATATTTCTATTAAAATGTATACTTTTTTTCATGAAACAATATGCATTGTTGTAAGTGTGTATTTTTCACTCAACAAATATCTTGGAAATATTTCTACATCAGCACCCTTTTAAGCTATCATGAACAGGTGTATCATAGGTGCACCATTAAGAATGGATGTACAAGGCCGGGTGGCATGGCTCACACCTGTAATCCCAGCACTTTGGGAGGCCAAGGTGGGTGGATCACCTGAGGTCAGGAGTTTGAGACTAACCTGGCCAACATGGCCCATCTCTACTCAAAATACAAAAATTAGCCAGGCATGGTGGCACGTGCCTATAATCCCAGCTACTCGGGAGGCTGAGGCAGGAGAATTGCTTGAACCCAGGAGGTGGAGGTTGCAGTGAGCCAAGATAGTGCCACTGCACTCCATCCTAGGTGACAGAGCAAGACTCTGTCTCAAGGGAAAAAAAAAAAAGAATGGATGTACAATACCATACTATCCTATTGATAGACAGGATTATTCCAAAATTTTTTTGCTATTGCAAAGTTGCTAGGGACACTCTTGTTCAAGACCTCTTTTGTACACAAGTGAGTGTTTTTCCAGACTAGATAATGAAGAAACAAAGTTGCTAAGTCAAAGGGTATGTCCCTTTTAAATTTTAATGGAGGCTCAAATTGCATTCTAAAATAGCTGTACATTTTATACTCCCAAAGGCAGTGTGTGAGAATGCCTGTTTCCCAACATTCTAACCAGCACTTGGTATTGTCAGATAAGTGTTTGGACAATCTGCATCTTGTTTCAATTTAGATGTCCCTGATTGCTAGTCAGGTTGAGTGTAATTTCACATATGAATAATCTGTCTTTCCGGATCTCCAAAGGCTAGCTCTACCCAACCTGTCCAACTTGCCCCCCTCCAGCCCACCTGGCTCCCCATCTCTTTCCCTTGGGTCCAATCAAACCCAGCTCCTCACGGTCCTAATTGCTGAGCCCATCACTGCCTTCATGCTTTTATTCATGGCAGCCTACATTCCTGGAATTTATTCAACAAATAATTATTGAGTCTATGAGTTGCTACACCCTGTTCCAAGCTTTTAGGATGCATTAGTGAACCAAACATGAAAATCCCCGCCTTCATGGAACTGATCTTCTAGAGTGGATGCCATTCTTTCTCCCTTGGCCTCTGCTAACTGCCCTCAGCCCTGGAAGTACAGCTCAAATTCTATCTTCCCCCCCCAAATGGGACCCATCTCTTACACACTGCTTTTTAAAGATTCTTATTGTACTTATCACTCAGACAATACACTTAAACACATATCTTTTTTCTAATTGCTATTTGTTTCATGTTAGTTTTATCTCACAAGGTGGTAGGTCATGAGTATCTTAAAAGAGAAACTGCCTTTCCTTTTTTTTTTTTTTTTTTTTTTGCTTTTATTTCCATTGTCAGTTGTCAAGTACATAACAGGTAGTAGGTTTTTGACATTTGTCTGAATAATGTTGATTAATCTCAGATTACCTGTCCACAGTGATTTCCCCTCCTCCTCGCCCAATCCTGATGCAATGGTATGCAAGAAAACGTTGTTACATTCAAAATTTTCCTGTGACATAAGTGGCTCTCAGAAAGTTCAATTATTTAGAATCTTAGGTCATTTTCTAGCCTGAAATAAATGAACATTTCAGTTAGCTGAGACCCAGGATTTACCAATAGGAGTTTATAATGTTTAAGAATATCTCCTTTTGGCAATGTATGTAAGTGTTGCTGGGAATCTGGGGCATGTGTTTATATCCCTTCATGTGCTTCCTTTGTAGAGAGCCTATTGGGCTGGATATGGGGAAGGGAATGCTTGGTGCCCAGGAGCTCTGCCAGACCCCGAAATTGTAAGGATGGTTGAGGCTCGAAAGTCTCTTGGTGAGGTAAGCACCCTAGAAATTGCTTTAGGAATTGGTTTAGCAATTACTTAGCAATGAGTTTGACTGTTCCTTGGCTTTTACAATTGTGGTAGACAGAATGATGCTATCATCCCCAAAGATACCCATGTCCTAATCCCTGGAACCAGGAGGGTCAGAGTCAGAGGAAAGGTGATGTGGTGACAGAAGCAGAGGCCAAATCCATGTAGGGCAGGAACTAGAAATGTGGGGGCCTCTAGAAGCTGGAAAAGGCAGAGAAACAGATTATGTTCTAGAAACTCCAGAAGGAACCATCCCTGATGGCCCATTTTAAAGTACTGACCTCCAGAATCGTAAGAGACTTTAGCAGGCTTTCACATAGGGAAGACAGTTTTAGCCCGGATTGTGGAAATCCTCAACCATTTTCACAGGTTACGCTCCAGGTAACTAGGTCCCTCCTGGTTACCTCTAGGTTCACTTACTGTCTGAAGAATCTACTTTGGAAAACACTGTTAGTCCTCATGACTTTTCCTTTAGAAAATGGAAAGAAAATGCTAGAAACACAAATGCTAAGGTGATAAGTCTCATTAGGAAAACTAATCATCAGAGATATTAAAAAAGTCAGAAGGAAAGAATAAGAGACATTTTACTTCCAATGCTGTAGGACTCTTGCTAGCAGACGAGTTACAGGAAAGTCACCCATGTATTAATTAATGGCTGTGTTACCTACAGGCCTTAGAGTCAAAGGGCAGCCCTTGAGTTGTGCCAGGTCCCCATATTTTGATATGAACATTGAAGAGGAGCCCCTTTGACGTGGGAAATATGAGTTCTTCAGTGCTGATGGTTTTATTCAAATGGCCAATTATAAACCATTTTAAAATTTATTACAGATGATTGAAATATTTCCCAAGAACTTTATGAATCTAGTTTCATTGGTTTTATTGCAGTTTTCTTAGTTGTCATTCAATATCATCTCAGTTCTCATTCTGACATTGGTTCTGACCAACAGGAATATACGGAAGACTATGAGCAACCCAGGGGCAAGGGGAGCTTTCCAGCCATGATCACACCTGCTTATCAAAGGGCCAAGAAAGCCAACCAGCTGGCCAGCCAAGTGAGTGTCTAGGTGCTTTTTCACCATTGATTATGCTAATTTTTGTCATTAATGAACCCCCGTGATTTAGGGAAAAAACAGTAAGAGAGTGCTTTGGGCAAGTAGGTATCACTAGTGTCATATTACAGAGAAAACTGTGTTCTTACCTTTTCCCCATCAAGTATTCTCTGTGCAGTGATTGGACCATGTCTATAAAATACAGAGAAGACTGTGTAGTTCACCCAAAGTCTGGACCACATGATTTCTTGAGTTTGCTTTAGCACTGAAGACATTATTATTTTTTATTTTTATTTATTTTTATTTTATTTTTATTTTTATTCTCGACTCACTGCAACCTCCACCTCCTGGGTTCAAGTGATTCTCCTGCCTCAGCCTCCTGAGTAGCTGGACTACAGGCGCGTGCCACCACATCCAGCTAATTTTTGTATTTTTAGTAGAGATGGGGTTTCACCATGTTGGCCAGGATGGTCTCAATTTCTTGACCTTGTGATCCACCCACCATGGCCTCCCGAAGTGCTGGGATTACTCGCATGAGCCACCACATCCAGCCGAAGACACTAATTTTTAACTGGATGTCAGGTTCACCAGAAGAGTAGCAAAGTTTATTTGTTAAAAGCTCAGATTTTGGAGCCAGAATGCTGAAATTTGAATCCTGGCTCTATCCCTTAGTGCTGTGTGACCGTGGACAAATTATTTAATTTCTCTCTTCCTTGGCTTCTCATTTGTAAAGTGAGGACAACATTAGTCCTGCCAAATGTGATTATTATGGAGATTAAGCAAGTTAATATTTGTTGGAGTGTGGCAGTCCCTGGCACACTCCTGGACTTAGCACATTGGCATGGATGCTTTTTGAGGAGGAGCCTGTGAAACAAGCCACAGAAGACTTGCCACAGGTTTGCATCGAGTGTAGCCTGATGGTGCAGCTTTAGGAGAGCCACAGGGAGAGGTCATTGCAGAGGCTGTGAGGTGGGTGCGCCCTTGGCAATACTGTCTTCTCATCAGGTGGAGTATAAGAGAGGGCACGATGAACGCATCTCCAGGTTCTCCACGGTGGCAGATACTCCTGAGCTGCTACGGAGCAAGGCTGGGGCACAGCTTCAAAGTGATGTAAGAAAGGAGGGAGGCCAGTCCATCACTGATGGGCATTTGGGTTGATTCCTCATCTTTGCTGTTGTGAATAGTGCTGCAATGAACATACACGTGCATGTATCTTTATAATAGAATGATAAAAAGGAAAAAGATCATGTCCTTTGCTGGGACATGGATGGAGCTGGAGGCCATTATCCTCAGCAGACTGATACAGGAACAGAAAACCAAACACCCCATGTTCTCACTTATAAGTGGGAGCTGAGCAATGAGAACGCATGGACACAGGGAGGGGAGCAACACACACTGGGGCCCACAGTGGGGAGCTGAGGGGGAGGGAGAGCATCAGGATAAATAGCTAATGCATGCTGGGCTTAATACCTAGGTGATGGGCTGATACGTACAGCAAACCACCATGGCACACATTTACCTATGTAACAAACCTGCACAACCTGCACATGTATTCTGGAGCTTAAAATTAAATTAAATTAAATTAATAAAAAAGAGAGAGAAATGAGGTAGGCCAAGATGTAGTGGTTTGCACTTAAGATCCCTCATTCTTTCCTTGCTTGGAGGTGGAGGGAGGGAGAATATATGAGATAGTCTAGCCCTGCATGGGTAACAAGAAGAAATTCCTGAGGTCAAGGATGGTTGGGTTTGATAAGTCAGTTAGCAGAGACCTTGCAAAAACACTTCTTTAAAGTGAAAACTTTAGATTGGATTAGTACCAAATTAGATGTAGCTGAGTAATCTGAGAGAAATCTCTCTTGCCACTACAAATTAGAGAACATAATTTCTAAACAACTTTTACCACTTGCCTTTACATAATCCAAATGTTCCATAGCATAATAAGATCAAGAACTTAGTGTTGTTCTGAATGGGACATTGAAGCACAAATCCAGCTTCTGCTTAATACATGGTTTCCTCTTGCCTTAGCCTTGATCTGGGGTTGGGAAGACTCTTGTGTCTCCCAAACATGGCTGACAACTCCTTGAGGGCTGAAGACTTATTACTCTGCCCAGGCCCAGTGCCTGGCCTGCACCAGGTGCTTAGCAAGCTTGTGTTGAACTCCACATTGGGTGTCTCCATGTGCCAGGCACTGTGCTGGGTATTGGGAATAAGAAGGTGAATAAGATGCACATGGCCCATCAAACTGTAAGCCAATTATATGCCATATGAGCTATGACAGGAGATGGGCAGGATGTCATGGAACCCTTAGCAGAGCATCTCACTAAGATCATCTGATAAACAGTGGAATTGGGGCATGTGATTCACATTTTCTTTCATTTCAGGTGAGATACACAGAGGACTATGAACAACAAAGAGGGAAAGGCAGTTTCCCTGCGATGATCACACCCGCCTATCAGATAGCCAAAAGAGCCAATGAGCTGGCAAGTGATGTAAGCGTCCTTGACAATGTGGTCATGTTAGGGAGAAAGAGGAATGTGAACCTGGGTCTGGGGAGTCCAACTTCCTGTCGACTTCTGCATTTACCCTTAAGCCAGGGAGTAGTTTTCCTTCATAGTTTTAAGTCAATTTTACCAATGACAATGACCTGGCACTTTTATGTCTGAGACATACCTACTCCCTAGATCCAAGCAGAAAAAGAACATTCCATTAAGACATTCACTTTTGGCTCCTGTGCATGAGAGTCAAATTCACCGAGTTTGTCCTTTGCCTTCCAATAGGTGAGGTACCATCAACAATATCAAAAAGAAATGAGGGGAATGGCTGGTCCAGCCATTGGAGCTGAGGGCACCTTGACAAGGGAATGTGCAGACCAATATGGCCAGGTATGTGATAAAATGATCTCCTGACCTGCTCTTTTCCATGTTTGGCCCCTTCTAGGCTGTGACACAGCTATGACCATTTAATCAGGGGTGGGTCTGTGGTTTATCTTTACCTTATTTATGAAAGGTAGATTTTCCAGGATAGAAAGTAGTGGACAAACAATTGCACAGGGCTCAACTTAACCCACTTAGGAAAACAGATTGAGGCACTTTCATTTTTAAGTTAATAAATGACTTATACCAATATGGTGGCTTGGCCAAGAAGAAAGCATTCTTATCTGTCCATTGAAGAACAGTCCCTAGGACTAAGATTGGCTAAGCTTAGCTGGTCTCTATCATAAGCAACATAGAGATCAAAATGCATCTTGAAAAATATTGAGCATTTCACTGAGTAGTGGGGCTCATTTTCTTAGAAAGTGAATTTTTTTTATCTAGGTTGGTATATAAATCAGTATGCCAGAGAATGCAAACGCTTTTTCCAATTTCACTTCTCAGATGAACTACATCTTGACAGGGAGTAAAAAAAGATTAAGATGACAATCACAAGCTAATTATTATTTGCACATCCCTCTGTCTTTTCTGGTACTAGCCAGGTGTTGTAGGGTAGAAAGGAAGCATTATTGTTCACAGCTGCAAGTAAAGAACATTGGAAGAGCAAGTGTGTGTATTGGAAGAATATATTCCATGGATTTAAGTGATTTTTATTCATAATTGGACAGTTGTTTGAATTATTTGTCAGTAAGTAGACTCTCTACAACATATATGATTTAGAAAACCACAATGAATTTGTTTCTCTTCTTTAGAAAAACACATTGCCATAGTTAGGCATATGCTCATATGAGTCTTAGGATGTGTGTGAAGGTTGGTTGGGACTCCTTTGAAAATGTCTGCCAGAGCAAAAATGCTTGGTTTTGAATTTAAAAAGCCATTTAGTCAAATTCTCTAAGTTAATTAAGTGGTCTTTTAGTGCTTTAAACCAGTGAAAAATGTTTTCACTGGTTTTGTATTTTAAATATATTGTTTGGAAAGCTCAGGACAACTTTTAAAACTCAGCTTAAAAAAAATATCTGGCTTCTATATTTGGCAAAAACTATTTTGTCCTGTATTTGGCCAAACCTATCTACCAGTAGTTATAAGACACATGTATCATTTCATATGTGTACCTAGACATGTCTGTAGGTACAGATGAAATGTAACTTCATAGTATCATAGCTGGTTCTTGATTAGTAGGACGCTTTGATTGAAGTTTTCAGTCCTGAAAATAACAAATGCAAGAATCAGAGTGGGTGTTGTTTGATAGCACTGTCAGCAGCTGTTGAGAGGACTCAGTCTAGCATGGCATTTCACTGTTGTGATTTAGCATGACTCGCCAGGGCATGAGAAGGAGGGAGCGAGAGAGAAGCCAGCAGGCAGATAACTATAAATATCTGTAGTGCCTTAAATGCCAACCAATTCATTCTTCTTTTTAACAAGTAACTCGACTTGTTAAAAGGATTATACCATGTAATCAACAGGATTAGGTGTCTTGAAAAAAGATTAACACTTACAACATACGTACATATATATATATATATATAGAGAGAGAGAGAGAGAGAGAGAGACAGAGAGAGAGAAACTAAAATAAAGTTACAAACAAAACTATAGAGCAGAGTGGGCAAAGCCATAGAGCAGGTTACCAAAGAATTTGAGAACCTTTTAAAAAAACTTAACCTTTTTTTGCTTATTACATTTAGCCGGAACCTTCTGGCAGCCAGGCAAAAAGGAGAACTCTGGCTAAATGGTTTTCATTGTTGGATAACAGGGAGCCCGGACTTTCTAATCTGACCCAACTATTTTATTTTAGAAAATGTGTGTGCCACAGTCCAAGCCCTGGTGCTGGAGCTGGGCAGGCCCCTGGCTTGGAGGAGGCCACAGAGAGATGGAGTTGTGAGCCTAATGGGGGCACCATATGGGCTGTTTCCGATTTATGCAAAAAGTACAGTGAAAACACAGAGGACTCTGCCTGGGGCAGGTCCAGGGGTGAAGGAGGACTCAGGGACTTCTAAGAGGAGACTGTCTCTAAGCTGGGTCTTAAAGTACACCTGGCTGCCAGGAGGGGTTGTCCATCATGTGATGACAGTGTCATGAAAGAGAAGGTTTTCCTTTCTGGGAGTGGATGGATGGTGTGGGGAAGATAAAAGAAAGGATTGAGACAAAGATTATAATCCTTAGTCTAAAATATACGTTTAGTCCCATTTCAGATAATCGTATGGTAATTCGAAGTTTTTTCTCCCATATTACAAACATTATATAATACTCCTTTTCTGGTTACATGACACATACCGTTGGGGAAGGCAGTAGCACTGGGGGAGACAGTACCACTAGGGGAGACAGTACCACCAGGGGAGGCAGTACCCCCAGGGGAGCTCTCTTCATAGATCTGCCACTGGGTGTGAGTAAGGTAGTATTCGAGACCTACTGGAAGACAAAGGACTTCCCTGGTTGTCAGTTAAAAAATGAATATTTCATAACACATGAGCCTGGGAGAGTGGTAGAGTGTCTGATTTATCCAGTGGAAGTAATGATGATGAGCATGATATCAGCTGCCATTATTTAGTGCTGACTATGTGCTGGGCACCAGTAAGTGGGCCTGACTCCAGGGTCTGCCATCTTAAAAGGAATGTTTAAACCACCACATGGATATCACTGGAATACCCAAGGTGGATGAAACTCTGTGAGAATAGGCTCTATGAGTGACCGTTGCTGAACCCTGCCTATCTGGGGAGGGAAGCATTACTCACTGAAGTTTTTGACGCATCCAGCAGGGTTACCCGGAGGAGTATGAGGAGCACAGGGGAAAGGGCAGCTTCCCGGCTATGATCACTCCAGCATATCAGAACGCCAAGAAAGCCCACGAACTTGCTAGTGACGTAAGTATCATGTAGGTGTGACCACAGAGCCAGAGGCAGAGAAGTGAGACTTTGAAGGCTGTGCTTACTGAAACCTACACACAGGTACATTTATTATAGCTGAGCCAAAGTAGAATGTTAGCCCTCAAGTCCCATCCAAATTTATGATGCCTGCTTTGGCCTCATTTGTCTGCTTCCAAGGAGATGGACGTGGACAACCAGCATAGCTCGCTTGAGGCCATTTGAAGCAAGTACAGAGGCTGGCCAGCCAGAGTGGGGTGTTAGGAGAGTTTGCCAAATGGCCCAATTAGAAATTGAGTAATTTAGGGGAAGAGCTGATTAAAATAAGTCATATGATTATCAAACTGGGTGTAACCCGGTGATGAAATGATTTATATTGGCAGAATGTTAGCCTGCTGGCAGTCCTTGAAAGGCAGGCTATAATTAAACTTGGAAAAGTGACATGCTCACTGCAGATCTTAACATGCCAACTGGAACTTGGTCTCATCAGAACCTAACATTCATTTCATGCCCCTTGCCATTTTCTTTTTCCTTCCTTTTCCTTCACTGTCTTTTCTTTCCTTTACCAAAGAACTATTCACCTATTACCCATTGACCCATAACAGCACCATCCTTGCCTGACGAAGGAAGTTAAAAGACATTACTCTGCCCCTCATTAGCAGAGAAATGATGTTTAAACTAAGGGCAGAATGGGTTTGGACTGACAACTTTTGTTATGATTATTTTAAGACTTTTTTTTTCCATGCAGAATTAGAGTATAAAGTGTAAAAAGTGTGAAAAGGGCCAGGAAAATTTTAATAACAAAAAAGGACAAAGTAGTTTATAGATTTAATGAAGAGAAAAGGCCATGTGAATTTTTTTTTTCCTTCAGAAAATTGTATTAAGTAAATGTTGACATTAAGTCCAGGATAACTTTGGAGTAATTCCTCTCCCAGAGCATGGAAACATCAACTCCAGCCCCGTTTTGTGTGTGTTTTTTTTTTTCAGATAAAATACAGGCAGGACTTCAATAAGATGAAAGGCGCTGCACATTATCACTCGCTTCCAGCTCAAGACAACTTGGTTCTCAAACGGGCTCAGAGCGTAAACAAACTCGTGAGTGAGGTGCGTATGGGGGAAGAGTCACACCCATGAGCATCACCTCTTTTATCTCCTATAGTCAGTGAATGAGGTGACCCTATAATAAAAAGCTCTGGTTAAAAGTGTGACACTGGCTGGCCAGGTGCGGTGGCTCACGCCTGTGATCCCAGCACTTTGGGAGGCTGAGGCAGGTGGATCACCTGAGGTGGGGAGTTCAAGATCAGACTGACCAACATAGAGAAACCCCATCTCTACTAAAAATACAAAATTAGCTGGGCGTGGTGGCGCATGACTGTAATCCCAGCTACTAAGGAATCTGAGGCAGGAGAATTGCTTGAACCCAGGAGGCAGAGATCGCGGTGAGCTGAGATAGTGCCATTACTCTCCAGCCTGGGCAAATAAAGCGAAACTCCATCTCAAAAAAAAAAAAAGAAAAAAAAAGTAACACCACCTATTCTACCCATTGATTACCAGTTTCCAAGAACAGATATACATTAAAATGCAATTTACAAGAGAGCCTAGAATCAAACCAATTACATCTTCCTCTGGTGGTTCAAAAGTTACTTCTTAAATCCTTCCAGGGCTGTCAATATTCAAAAGTGCCAGGCAACAGGCTTCTAGTTGCCAGAAAGAATACTGGAGGATCCATCTTTAAAAAAAAATCAGACATCTGAAAGATGTTTCAAATGTCAAACCCCTCTCATTCTCTTATTATTGAAGTCTGAGTTCCGAGAAGCTGTGTATTCCATGTGAATTTCCCTTACCTTACATGCCGCACTGGCTGCCAGAGGGGTGTGTTTTGTTTGACTTGCCCGCCATTTAAGATGTTCTTATTGTGAGGACTGTTTGGCAAGGAAATATCCCCTCTAGATCCTCATATCCTTCTCACGCCCTAGTGTGTTCTTCAGGGCATATTCCCTCATTTGCATCTCTTATCTGGACTCTGAAGGCATTTGACTTGGCAGCCTCTGGCAACGGGAACAATTATGGCGATTCAAAGCACTCACATAACAACTTATCTGCAACTCACAAACAGATATGCAAATATCCAAAAATATTTTCCATCTCTAACCTCTAAAAGCCGGTCCTTTACCCTAAACTGTTAGTTAACCCGTGATCCTCTAACTTGGGGCTGCTCTGAGTCACCAGCAGTGATATTTTCCTAAGCCTCATCAGGAGCCTCAGATACTTTGAAGTGGTAGATGGCTGCTGAGGCTTTGGAATCTGCATTTTAAACAACTGTTCCAGATGATTCTGGTGCTCTAGACCAGAGGTCAACACACTACAACCTCAGTGACAAATCCAGCCCACAGGCTGCTTTTTAAAATAAGTCACATCACATTGTTTCTGGATTATCTGTGGCTGCTTTGGAGCTACAAGGGCAGAGTTGAGTATAATAATTGACAAAGAATATGTAGCCTGCTAAACCTAAAATATTTACTGTCCGGTCATTTATAGAAAAAGTTTGCTGGCCTTTGCTCTCACTCACAGAACACTAGACCTAGATGGGATCTTTTCCAGCATTAGGCTATCACTTTGTCACATGCCTGGAAAAGTGAAGTGTCTAGTTCTGGGTGGTAGAGACTTTCAGGGACAGAACTGGATCCACACCACTCAGAGTGCAGTTCTACCACCCAGGAATAACACTGTTAACATTTTGGCCTTTTTTTTTTTTTTTTTTTTTTGAGAGGGAGTTTCACTCTTGTTGCCCAGGCTGGAGTGCAATGGTGCAGTCTTGGCTCACTGCAACCTCCGCCTCCCACATCAAGTGATTCCCCTTCCTCAGCCTTCTGAGTAGCTGGGATTACAGGCGCCCACCACCACACCCACTAATTTTTTGTGTTTTTAGTAGAGACGGGGTTTCACCATGCTGGCCAGGCTGGTCTTGAACTCTTGTTTTAGCCTTTTTCTATATGAATATACTGTAACTGAAGGGATGAATATAAAAATGTGTTTATAGAATTAGACATACCCCCACCATATAGTTTTATAAGATATAACAAACTGAGGGGTATTTCCTTTGGTAAAGAAGTTGCAAGGGAACCTTCCATTTCTTTACGTCCTTATGTTTAGTCAGTAAGACAAACCAGCCATCTATTAGTGGTAGTTGGCCTTAACTGCCTCTTACTAATTACCTGAGGTGACTTGGAGTCTATTTAATAAATGTAGCCTCACATCCCACATCCATGCACCCAGGAGAGCTCAAATAGCCAACTGATTTTAAATTAGAAGACACTGCATCTGAGTGGTCTCATTTATTATACTGCTTGTAAAGTAACTTTCCTCGTTGAATTGCATTGAAGTATATCTATAAAGATGTGCATACATCGTAAATGTATAGTGGGAAGGATTTCCTTAAGTGGGACACATCTGTGTGACTAGCAATCAGATCAAGAAACAGAACATGCCCAGACATCCTCCTAAGACATTTCCGTTATAGGAAATATGATTTATCCCCCTAATACATTTCCCCTCAAGAGTAACTACCTGGGTCGTAAAACCCGTTTTTCCATTTTTTGAGTTATGAAATCTTATAGTATTTGTTCTTGAAAGCGACTATATACTTTTAATTTTCTGAATGAAACCAGTTATTTACTATTTATTATGATTTGTTTTTATAAAGGAAAATATGTCCTGCTAACTTAGCATATTCTATGCTTGATATGTTAAAATCTTGGGTTGAAAGTTTTCTAAAAATATCTTAGTCAAGTCCTGGGACATTTTCAAGAGTGACTTCAGATTTGGTTCTATTGTGTGTCTGGTGTTTTGATTTCCAAGGTGGAGTATAAGAAGGATCTGGAAAGTAGTAGAGGTCACAGTATCAACTACTGTGAAACACCTCAATTCAGGAACGTGAGCAAGATCTCAAAATTTACCAGTGATGTGAGTTGTTAACGCTAAGCTTTTGTTTGGGCACTTTTGGTGAGCTTAGTCTTTAGGTCTCCTAAGAGGGACAGTCTGTGGGAATGGATCTATGTGTCTGGGAGAAGCATGGCCTTTTAGGCATAAATGCCTGGGTTTTGGTTAAGGTTGCCTGCTGGGATTTGTCATCATAGTGTTCAATTCTGTCACATCCCCGATCATGACTGTGAGTCCTCTGGGCAGAACCTGTCCTCTCTGTCCCCTTGCTTCCCTTGTGTGCAACACAGTGCCCGGCTCCTAGTGATGAATGCTGGTGAGGGGGCCTGGCTGAGCATGTGACGTCCCCTCTCAATGTGACTTTGTGCTTCTGAGTTAATATGACCTCATTTCACCCTCAGAGTCACCTGGAGAGCAAGATGTTATTTCCCTATCTTACAGATGAGCAAATATGTACTAGAGGGGCATTCGCAAATTTGGAGAGTCTCAGAGCAGGTCTGAAGATGTATCCTCATGGACATCAAAGAACTATACTAGATAGTGTGCTTTACTTTTGCTTAGTTGCACAAAATAGTAGAATTTAAAATTGCAAGGGACTGTGTAAGGCACAGTGAGGAATTTATTTTGCATAAATGTAGTGGTTTAAGAGCCAACATACCTGATTTCACAGTTATTAATAGCAAAGTGGCCAATTTTGGGCAGTTGTTTAAGCTCCCTGAGCCACTCTGCCCAACTCTAAAATGGCGATGATAATAGTTCCTTCCTCCTCGTAGAGATTAACTCAGATAAGTAGAATCATGTCTGATATATAGTCATAAGTAGTATTCTGTTTAAATACTAGCAGTACCTAGAAATGCAATGGCCTCCCAGGTTAGGTGATTTTGATACCCTAAATTTCTTATTTATGACCTCTTGTCATCCTGTTTTGGTCTTCTCTTTATTTAATAAGTGGCATTTGGCACATAACATTATTATTTCACATAGTTGCACTAGTGACCAATTTTTACATCACAGAATTTGGCAAAGCTCAGGTTTTGTCCTTCATATATTTAGAAATGGAGGTAATGGCATACGGTGATTTGTACCAGCCTCAGCATGGGGCTTTGCATGTGACGCCCGCATAGTCAGTGCCTGCCACTGTCTCATGGTAAATTTTCACATTGGAAAAATCTGGTAAATTTAAAACTAAAAATGTAAAAATGAACACAGAAAGTAAAGTCCGTTTTGTACTGTCTATGCTCATCTGATCCCGTGTTTCCTTGTCTTTCTGTCTTACTCCAACTTCTTGTGCTGGGTTGAAATTTACGTTATTAAAAAAAAGTTTGCCTTATTTTTTATTCCATGATACATTGACTATTTAAATGGGTTATATTTAATCATTTATGCTTTGGATTTAACGCATTAAGATGAGCAGTTTATCTTCAACTACTTGTGAAGGGAATGCTTTGGTTGAAAACTTTGTGTTTCCATGTAGAATAAATACAAAGAAAACTACCAGAACCACATGAGAGGCCACTATGAAGGAGTTTGTATGGACAGACGCACTCTGCATGCTATGAAAGTTGGCAGCCTGGCAAGCAACGTGAGTCCTTTTATGCCAGGGCCTGTCGGGATGAAGTGGGGCGGGGCATGAAGAATTCAGCCAATTCTTTTAAAATTCCTCTTAAAAAAAAAATCTGTCTTCTATTTTAAAGACTGCGTAATGACTGACCCAAAAGAGTTTCTAAATGTTAGCGGATACAACCAAGGCTAGGCAAAATCCCTGAAAATTTTCAAAGGCTTCAATTTGTTTATCTTAGCTTTCTCTAATTTGAAGAGTACTTCAGTCTATTATAATGAATCCAGTGTGGTTAACACTTTCAATTTCTGAGAGAGAAAGAGAAATGAATAATTATGATTCTTATTCCAAATTCCCCAGGGTTCCAAAGCTTTTGTGATTTATTTGGAGTTGGTTGGTTGGTAAGCTGGTTTGTTCCTTCATTCATTTTTTTGATCATTGTATTCATTGAAAACCTACTGTGCTCTGGCAATGGTCAGGGTAGTGGGATAACAGAGTAGATCAGGTCCTTGTTTTCCCCTGTAGCATACAATCTATTAATCTCTCTTTGGCTTTGTCAATCCAGTTTATAGATTTACAAATGCCAGATTGTAAATCTTGAAGGGAAAGAACACTTAAAGGAAACTGATTTCATTATTAAAACATTCGAATGTCAGATTTTCTCTGCTTAAGAATGTCGATTTGATCTTTAGAAAAATAATTAAGTACTCTGAAGACTCTTGACCTTTCCATCTATTTTCTTGGGGTTAGCCAAGGAGCTCTTCCATTGCCTATCCATGTGCAAATGCTTCTTTTCAACAAAAATGACAAGCAGCTTCATAATTAATAAGAAATATAAAGTAAATGTGCTACAGATGGAAGTTAACTAATTTGGGACTAATTAAGAGGAATTCAGATTCATTAAAGACAAAAGTGTGAACATAATTTAATTTTCCTTGAAGGTGATGAAACTGAATTCATTTGTTTCTGGATGTTTAAAAATATTTCTTATGGCATTCAAACAAAGCCAAAAGAAAGTAGAAACTGATTTCTCCATTCTTATTCTTTTCTTCGTGTTTTAGGTTGCCTACAAAGCTGATTATAAACATGATATTGTCGACTACAACTACCCAGCCACTCTCACACCTTCCTATCAAACAACAATGAAACTGGTGCCCTTGAAAGATGTAAGTTCTTTTCCAACAGCTCTTTCTGCCTCATCACTTGTCACTTCCTTCCTGAGGAGTGATTTGTAGGTAGCAAGATGGAAAGAAACATGATACAACAGTTCATAGGAGGTTGAAGGGATTGAGGAAAGGGAAATCCTTTTCCATTTTCCACTAGGAAGTTCATTTATGCATGTTTGCACACCCTTAGATTTTCAATGTGAACTAGGGACAACTCTAGTTTTGTCTTAAAAATAACCTGAGGTTCAGTTTTTCCTCTTAGCATTCAGTGAGCTTTGTCTGCTGGGCACATTTCAAATGCTTGTTCCTTAGCAAGGATGACTTATTTTCTTTCTTTAAAAAAAGGTTTGTTATGTGGTATGTTGAGTTGAAGGAAGTAAAATAAAATGTCTACATACAAGTTGAGAGGAAGTGGTAATATTGACTCCATTTTTTCTCAGGATCACATGGAAAAGTATATGTGTCCCTTAATTATTACAGCAGCGATTTTATTTATGGTTTGGCTTGTTCCAAGCAAAATGTGTACAATCAATTAAATTTCTTGTTTCCTGATTGCAAGAATTTTACTACATGTTTATTATAGAAAATTTAGAAAATACGGAAAAGTACAAAGAAAAAGATAAAAGTCACCTACTAGCTTAAAAAGTACTTAAGGTGGCTCAGAAGTAGGTTGTATTGTGGTTGCCAGTGAAGGTTATCTCCAATCAATCAATAATTTAACAAATAATTCAACGTATATTTATGAATGTCAAGTGCTACTTTCCTTTCCTTTGGGATCAGTGCAACTTTAGAAATTGATTGAGGTTTTGCTACTGGTAGATAAGTCTTTGAATCTCTCTCTCTCTCTCGCTCAGAGTTGGGGCAGTAGGATCCAGTTGGGTATCTCCAGTGTCCAACCCAGTGCCCACACATCAAAGGACAATCATTGGCAAATTATATTTATTGAATGAAAGGGGCTTTCCAAATGTGTAATAAAACAGGAGGTAGGAAGCAGAGGAATTTATCAGGGGCCTAAACTTTGCTTCTCTTTTTCTCAGAAAGTTTGGTTGGATTGACTTGACTTACTCATTTCACAAAGTTAAACTTGACCACTACCAAAGCTACATTTTTTTTTTTTTTTTTTGGCTATATACATTACCTGGGAAACTTGCAGATCAAGGGCACCTTATTAAAATTTGAATATGTGCTTTTGCAGTAGGATTCTAGAAATCATGCCTAATAAGTAGCACAAAGAATGCAAGATACACTCCCATTATGACATGACTTGCTACTACATTTATCTAGATAAAACTCTGAGTCAAACCAGGCACCTGGAAGCCCACTCAGGGAAGTCTGATACAGACTTAAACCAGACTGAATTAGAAATATTAATTGAGTTTAGAGGTGGGTTCTAAACTGGCAGCCCATGAGCCACATTCACGCTATGGAAGTGCTTTGTTTGGCTACACAGTGGGTTTTGTTGCTGTTGTTGTTGTTTTAATTGAACCAACATGTGGAAGTTCTGATTTTAGACAAAAACTAATATGCCCACCTTTTCTTGAAAACTCTGAGACATTCTGCCCTAGTTCCTGCAAGGCAGCAATTGGCTGGGACTAGGTGGTGGCTGCTCTCTGTTGCTGTGCCTCCTTTAGCTTACCTTTCTGGTTCTGATGTGAATTTGAGTTTATCACCCATAATGTAGGGATTTTAGTAATCAGGAAGCTTGGGGAATCCATTTACAAGAAGAATTGTGGTCTCTCTGTCTGGTAATCTTAAAGGTGGTGAAATAGCCATGAAATTAAATAAGCAAGCATGGGTTCTTAATTTGAGAGCATTCCCTTTAGATAGAGTTTATAAACACTAATAGAATTAAAATGAGACTCTATCTTTAGCAAAAGGAAAAAAAAAAAAGCCTTCAAAATGTAGACTGAAGCAATGGCCAAGCATTTGTGATGTTGCAAAGATGTGATTAATCATGGAGACTTTTAATTGTGTCCCACAGAGTAAAGTAATTGTGCTCGGTAATATACTTAATGCAGAATTATCAGGAAGGAATAGCCATTTAAAAATATAGTTCTTGTGACATTTTATCATGCATAATTCTGAATTCTGATAGACTCTATTATGAGATGATAATTTTGCCTTCCGAATTAATGCATTAGGAAGTCACTGCACTCTAATCTAATTAATAGTTGACATTGAAATGACTTTATATTTCCTAATTTTCTCTACACACCCCATGTCCAAAACTCAGAACATGCAAAAACTTTTCTCCTTGAATCATTAACTAAAAAGCACAAAATGATTTTTTTTTTTTTTTTTTTTTTTGAGATGGAGTTTCACTCTTGTTGCCCAAGCTGGAGTGCAATGGTGCGATCTCGGCTCACGGCAACCTCAATTCTCCTGCCTCAGCCTCCCGAGTAGCTGGGATTATAGGCATGCGCCGCCACACCCGGCTAATTTTGTATTTTTAGTAAAGACGGGGTTTCTCCATGTTGGTCAGGCTGGTCTCAAACTCCTGACCTCAGGTGATCCGCCTGCCTCGGCCTCCCAAAGTGCTGGGATTACAGGCGTGAGCCACCGTGCCAAGCCTAATGATGTTTTTTAATCTCCAAATCCAACAAAGCACTCCATGGCCCATTGTCAGGATCACTTCGTCATTTCTAGGTCCTGTTCTAGAAGTTCACTTGTTAGTCATTTGCTTGTTTCTGGAATGCATTTCCCTGTCTAAAAAATGCTAACTCTGGCTAAGGGGAACCCCTTGCCCATCTGTAAAATAGCAAGTAATAGCTCTAAGCACACTAGCTTTGGCAAACCAGGTTTATAGAGTACAGGTATAGAGCCATCTTGCGAGGCAGACTCCTGGGATTTGAATCATAGCTCTGATACTTACTGCCTGGATGACCTGGAGCAAGCCACTTTCGGTCTCTGTGCCTCAGTTTCCACATTGTAAGGTAGGGATAATAACAGTGCATAACCATTGGGTGGTGGGAAGGATTAAATGAGTTAACATGTGTGATGTACTTGGAATGGTGCTGGGTGCGTAGTAAGTATCATGTGTTAGTCATAATTATGATGAGCTGGTATTAGGACAGGCAAAAATGAAATGAGTACAAGACCCAGACTCAGGGAAGTCATGCAGTATACAAGTTAGTAGCCAGTGGGCCCAAAGTGGCTATTAGACCTAGTTCTCTTGGGTCACTGGATTTTTTTTATTATTTTTATTTTATTTTATTTTTTTTTGAGATGAAGTCTTGCTCTGTCACCCAGGCTGGAGTGCAGTGGCATGATCTTGGCTCACTGCAACTACCACCTTCCAGGTTCAAGTGATTCTCCTGCCTCAGCCTCCTGAGTAGCTCGGGTTACAGGCACGAGCCACCACGCCCGGCTAATTTTTGTATTTTTAGTAGAGACAGGGTTTCACCATGTTGGTGAGGCTGGTCTTGAACTCCCTACCTCGTGATCCTCCTGCCTTGGCCTCCCAAAGTGCTGGGATTACAGGCATGAGCCACTGCCCCTGTCCCAGGTCACTGGTTTTAAAAATATTGAATTATTTGTTAGCATTTAAAAATTGCAAGATTTTGCATCATAATATGGATTTCTGGTTTCTTTGGAATAACTGGAAAATCTGGCTTCTGTACACCCTATCGGTTGCATGACAACCATCTCCTAGAGCTGGGCAGCAGCTGCCTCCCTTTGCCATAGTCCTTTCAACTCCTTACTTCCCCAACAGTAAGGCCAAGCATTGGGCTTGTACCCAGCTAGTGGTCTATCTGGCTCCCAGAGACATTTGTGACTTTTGGGCTGCAAAGACTCCCTGAGGTGGGCTGTCATCTCAGGGAGGTGGCCATAGGAAGTAGCAGCAGACAGGAGGAAGACAGAAGAGCAAAGACATCAGGCTGTAGTCTAGACAGACAGGACATGATAGAACAGTACAAGAGTGGCCAAGGTGTGGGCCCCTGGGGAGAGCAGAGCCAGCTGCCAGAGGAGGATGGCCAAGGCCATAGGTGAGGTCCAGGCAGAGATAGCAGTAGATAGTGGTGACGCAGAAAAGGGGTGTTGTTCTTAGGCAAAAACCAGGCCTGAAGAAGTTGCCACACTGTATGGGATTCTGGGTGGGGCCCTTGGCCTTGGGCAAGAAAAGAGAGACATGAAGGCTGTGAATGAGGTGTTCAATGGTGATCATGTCACTTTGAGCCAAGCCAGGGGAGCTCAGCTGGCAAACAGGCCCAATCTGGAGCCGATGGGCACAGAGATTCAGATGTCCAGAGGCACTGGGTCCGTTTGGGATCCTGGGAGTGAGGACCCATCTGAGATATCTATATGGGCAGGGAATGTCTGAGTTTGCTCACTCTGCAGAGTAGAAACCCCACGACAGTTTGTTGAAGAAATAAATGGATGGGCAAGTGGATGAATGAAAGGACCCAGGTGAACATAAGGGAAGGAGAGCACGGTTAGGGATAAGTTTCCTTCTTCCTCTTTTACCTGGATTTCAGATAACCTTGGTTAAATTCTAAAAGAGGGCCAGGTGTGGTGGCTTACGCCTGTAATCTCAGCACTTTGGGAGGCTGAGGCGGAAGGATCCCTTGAGGCCAAGGGTTCCAGACCAGCCTAGCCAACATGGGGAAACCCTGTCTC
This sequence comes from Symphalangus syndactylus, assembly GCF_028878055.3. Classification (NCBI taxonomy): domain Eukaryota; kingdom Metazoa; phylum Chordata; class Mammalia; order Primates; family Hylobatidae; genus Symphalangus; species Symphalangus syndactylus. The sequence goes on from NC_072424.2 coordinate 24,839,665, forward strand.
TATTAAAAATACAAAAATTAGCCAGGCATAGTGGCGCACACCTGTAGTTCCAGCTACCAGGGAGGCTGAGGCACGAGAATCACCTGAACCCAGGAGGAGGAGGTTGCAGTGAGCTGAGATCATGCCACTGCACTCCCACCTAGGTGACATAGCGAGACTCTGTCTCAAAATAATAAATAAATCAAAATAAATTGTGAAAGAGGTTATCTGCTATCCACAATCTCTCCCTCTTTTCTTTATCCTAGCTCTACTTCTACCTGCATAGGTTTCTGGGGCTCTCACTCAGCTCACCTTAGTGCCTCACCCCTTGTTGCCTACTATCCAGCCTCAAACCTGTTCCTTTACTTCTCTGCCCAAGTTCCCATTCCCTCTGCAGTGGATCTTGGTCAGGTGTGTTTGGAGAAAAATAAGATGATTGGATGCATATATTCTTGTGTGCAAATGGCTAATAATTCTTAATACTTGAAAGGGCAATTTGTATTTTCAAAGGGGAAAATTTACTAGTCCTTGATGTCTTGAGGTGGGAACCAGGCAGTCAATGCATCCAGCTGCACTGGGGATTCTGCCTCCTCCTCCTTTGAACCTGCATCTCCTATGAAAGAGCTATGCTTATGGCAATTTCCTTGGGGAGTCTGGCAAGGTGGAGGTGAGGGCCAGGCAGGGGCTGGTGTACAGGGTGGGGACATGTTGGGGCCACCTACAGGGAGTCGCTGATGCTCCATTGCCTCCCACTTGAAGATGCATGTTTAACTTGGTTGGACTTTTTGTTTTTCTTTCATTTTACTTTTTTAACACCTCTTTTTTGGTGAAGTATAAGATGTATATAGGAAAGTATACTATGTGTGGATATATGGCTTGAATTATTTATAAAATGACCTCCAGCATATATTTTCATTGGGAATGAGCCCTAGGCACAGAATTGTTGAGACATAGGATATGTATATGTGCCCAAATGCCATACTGTTTTCCAAAGTGGTTGTACCAATCTGCACTTCTGCTAGCACCATTGTGAGAGTTTTCATAAGTCCTCATCCTTTGCCAACACTTTGTGTTACCAGCAGTTTTAACTTTGGCTCTTCAGGTGGTGCGGAGGGGTATTTTGTGGTTTTGGTATGCCTTTCTCTCATTGATAGTGTGGCTGAGCATCTTTCTCTATGTTCACTGGCCAGTTAGTTCACCTCTTTTATGAGTTGCCTGTTAGGTGTCTCACTCTCCAAGGTACTGTTTTTCTATCTGTGGGCTTGGAGTGTCTGTCAGTATCCAGTTGGAATATTGGACTCTTTTTCTACGTAGTCATGTGAGAATTGCCACTTTATTGGGCTTGGTAAAGGGAGCTAAGCAAATCTTCGAGAAAAGAGCAAATGACATCTTTTTGTGCCTGTTTTTACCTAGGCCAATTATAGGCAGAGCATCAACAAGTTGAAATACAGCTCAGTGACTGACACTCCACAGATTGTTCAAGCCAAAATCAATGCCCAGCAGCTGAGTCATGTAAGTAACCATCCCCTGCCCAGCTGGATGTGGGATCTTGGAATTGCTGCTTTGAGGTCTCTGGACATCTGACCTCCAAGGATTTGACTTTCATAAATGGTGACACATGTCTTATTATAGCCAGAAAATGACCCCCACTTCTTTTAAACTTTTTATTATGGAAAATTTTGAATGCATGCAAAAGTAGAGAGCATAGCATAATGAATCCCCATGTACCTGTCACCCATCTTCAACAGCCATCAACTCATGGCCACCTTGCTTCATCTATATGCCTGTCCAATTCTCCTCTTCCATATTATTTTGAAGCCAATTTCAAGTATTGCATAATGTAATCTGTAAATATTTCAGTATGAATCTCAAAAAGGTAAAAAATAAAAAACATATTTATACAATTTTAGCATATCACATAAAAAACTAACAATAATTCTTAGTATCACCAATCATCCAAAGTTCAAGTTTAATTTCTGGTCAAGACTGCTTCTCGGATGATGCTGTATTCATCCAACAGGAGTCACATGTCTGATTGGCTCTCTTTTGTGTGTGTGATTTAAGATGGCTTTTTGTCATTGTGGGCAGGCATTTAATAATTACCCTGCCTATAACAAGATATTCAGCACTGCAGCAAATGTTTTTTAAAAAGTTCAATATTCTCAAGTGCGTGTAAGCGGAGTTGGTGAAGCAGTCATAGGGAACTCTTTTGCAAACTCACAACTTCAAGTGCGCCTTTGAGTTTCTTTACTTTTCGTTTGACACCTTCAGTTCATTAATTTAAAACATTCACAAAAAGTACAGGCTGCCTTGTAAAATGCCTTTTCTGGAAACTTCTTCTCAGCTATGGGTCTAAGGGGGAAAAAGCTATGGGTCCCTAAAGTTCTCTGTCTGCCCATATAAAAACCCTACAGATTTATTTTAAATCCAACAGGTGAATTACCGTGCTGACTATGAGAAAAATAAGTTGAATTACACATTGCCCCAGGATGTTCCTCAGCTGGTGAAGGCCAAAACCAATGCCAAACTCTTCAGTGAGGTAAGAGAGTGATGTGAGGAGAAGGTAGAGGGGGTTATGGAGCGATGTGAAAATGAAGATACTAGGATGGTCCAGCAAGTGGGAAGTGTCTGTCCCTGAGAGAAAGGCTCATCAGAGGCATCCATCAAGTTGTAACTTTGAATTTTGCTATGTCATGGCATGTGGTAGTTTACTAGTGATAAATTGGTCATGGCCATTTGTTCCCATTATATGAGCATGTGTACAATCTATGTGTGAACACACACACACATACACCCCTACATCCTCATCCTCATCACCCTGGTGAACTGGTGATTTGCTCTGTGGAGGAAATTTAAGTTTTAAGAAGATCAGTCTGCATCATCAGATTCTCCCTGGAGTCACAAGTGGCCTATGATTTGGCTTCTAACTCTAGATGGAAGTTTTTGGGGCAGGAGAAGAAAATAAAAGGAACTAACATTGTTTAAATGCCTGTTCTATCCTGGGGCAGGCACTGCATATGTGGAATTATCATAAGTCCCAGGAGGTATTGTAGGGGCACAGTTGGTGGCATAGGCTTTGGTGTCAGAGAGACCTAGGTTCAGATGTTGGCATTGCCATTTTTAAAATTCATGTAACTGTAGGTGAGCTCTTTAATTTCTCTGAGCCTCACAGGCCTAATGTGAAGATTTGTGGTTAATGAGTAGAAATCATTTAGGAAAAGGCCAATATTTTTATTGCCAGGGCAATGACAATACCCCACATTTATGTTACACTTCACCAGTTTAAGATCTCTTTACATAGATTCTATCCAATTTATTCTCACAGCAATCCTGAGAAAGAGAATATGATATTCTCTTTGCAAATAGGAGATTGAGGCACCAAGAGGTTATTGGCCAAAGTCACATGATCAGAAAACAACAGAGCAAGGAGCAACACATGGGGCTTCTCTTTGTCCTATTCCATTACCACTGGCCTGCACGGCTCTACAGCAAAGGAATCAATTAACTGTCTTAATAATTACTGTTATCATTTTGATAACAACAGCCGAGACTCTGGTCTGTAAATAGAGGAAAAATCCAACTTTGCTTTAAAAAAAATCTTTGATGTTTGGCAGGAATATGGGTAGCAACTCCTATTCACTTGTGGTTTTGTTTGTCAGGTTAAGTATAAAGAAGGCTGGGAGAAGACAAAGGGGAAAGGATTTGAGATGAAGCTGGATGCCATGTCTCTGCTGGCCGCCAAAGCCTCTGGGGAGCTTGCTAGCAATGTAGGTTTCCTCTCATTAGCTCAGGAATGCATAAGAAATTGTTCCAATAAAATGTCAGTGGTCCTGCCGAAAAAAATAATGACTCTTAACATTGTAAACATCGCAATACTTTAATCTTCTTCTGGATTTGTGAAAGACTGGGAGGTGTTTTTTTCAGAATTTCTCCCCTTGCACTTGTTAAAACCAGGGCCCCTTAGACGGCAAAGTTTCTCTCTCACTCACAGTAGACCTTCTTCTTTCTCTCAAGATTAAATATAAAGAAGAATATGAAAAGACAAAAGGCAAAGCCATGGGAACAGCCGACTCTAGGCTTCTGCACTCCCTGCAGATTGCTAAGATGAGCAGTGAGGTAAACTCTTTTCTAACCCCCAACCTCTCACTTACAGTTGTGTTATTTTAAAAGTTTTTCCTGGGCCTACTTCACCTGGGGCTGTAACCTTTTTATTGATTTCTACCTGCAACTCCTTTCTTTCCTGGCTTGCATAAGAAGTTTGTTTGGTTTATTTATTTTGCCAAAGCATACTATTTTTTTTTAAATAGATGAGGAGTGTGGCCCTAAGGGTGACAGCATCTGATGATCAAGGTACAAAGGTGTTCAATTGCATTTATTCATGTCACAAATGTTTGCCAAGTGACTACTATGGGCAAAACACTGTACGAGACCCTGGGGCTATAAGAATGAACAGCACGTAGTAAGTTTCTTCCTCATGGAGCAAAAGTGTCCTGCTTATTGTGGCGCTGTCTTGGTCCTGTGGTTACAACACTTATGGTATTCAAATATTTAGCAAGCTGGGGCCTCCCAGGCTCCAGCCAATCAGAATGATGATGCTTGTAAACAACTGTAATAGCTGGAGAGGAACCTTGGTAAATGTCACTTACCAAGAGGCTTTGGGGAAGGAGAGTTCTGCTAGAAGAGACAGACCTGGTTTCTAATCAAGTCTTCCCTGCTGATGCTGAATAGGGAAAAAGACACAAAAGATTGCCTGCTCCAAGCTGTGAGGCCAACTTATGCTGCTGTGATGGTACAGTTGTATGTAATTATCCAATAAGTCATTAAAGAGCCATAACTTTAATAGAATAAGAGAGCTGGCATCTGGGTTGCCATTTTGGCTGTGTCTACAGAACAAGCCGAGTGAAGTGCATAGTCATGAAGCATAAAGGGGCATTGAGAATTTGGCTTCAGTTTAGACAGAACACATTGGTGTTTCATATTTGCAGTTGGAGCAGCTGGGGGTCAAAAAGATTGGGTCTTTCCCAAAGCAATATGGTAGTCAGCAGTAGTGGTAGAGGGGTAGCAAATTAGAGCCTAGAACTCTTATTACCTGGCATCACACTCCTTCTACTATAGCACACTATCTTCCCCCATCATCACCACCATCGTCACCACTATCACTATCACCTTCAGCATCACCATTGTCATCGCCACCATACCATAATTACCATCACCATTGTCATCACCACCATCATCAATCACCATCATCGCTGCCATCATCAACATCATCACTATCATCACCACCACCACTATCACTACCATCATCATCACCACCGAACCACCATTGTTATTGTCATGCTAATATTTATGAAGTGTTTGCTATGTGACAGTCCCTGTACTAAGCATGTTTCAGCTATTATTCATTTACTTATCACAACAGTCTCCCAGAGGGAAACAAGTCCTTAGAAAGGTGACATAACTTTCCAGAGGTCACCCTGCTGTTAGAGGGAAGATCAGGTTTGAACTCAGGCTTGTCTGGCTCTGCAGCCCAAGCTTCTTTATTCTATCTCTTAAAGCATCTATGAGAATTAGGAATAGAGTTTTCTCCTGGAGAAGCCTGGTAAAAAGGTTTAGCATTGGCAAGAGACAGTCCTCCCAGAAACAAAGCAGGGTGGAACCTCAGCTCCCTCATGATGCTGCCTTTCAGAGCCAGGACTTGGGCATTTCTGACAGAAGGGTGGCAGTGCCCAGAGTGCCGATTCTCCTGCTCCCGAAAGCCTGGAAATCTTTCCTGCATTTTCACATCACTCCTGCAAATGGTGGGCTGCAACTAACAAAACGGGCCTTGTTTTGGTATATTCAAGGTTGAATATAAGAAAGGCTTTGAAGAGAGTAAGACCCAGTTTCACCTGCCCATGGATATGGTAAACATCAGGCATGCTAAGAAGGCCCAAGCTCTCGCCAGTGACCTGGACTACAGGAAGAAACTGCATGAATACACTGTGCTGCCTGAAGATATGAAGACTCAGTGGGCCAAGAAGGCCTATGGGCTTCAGAGCGAGGTGAGCCTGCACATTGCCAGTTCTCTTCATGCATCTCTTGCAGTTGGACATGCTTTCAGAGTGATTTCAAACCTGTGCATGAGTCCATTACATAACTTGGAAGACTAGGAAGAACTGCAGGAAATGTACTGGGGCCAGAAAGGGCAGATGGGGAGGTAGGTATATAGTTGACACAATGGAGACTGGAGGGCTCACAGCTAATGCTAAAGTCAAGATGTGTTGGTGATGGGGATGAGCCAAGGAGAAGAAAATGTTGAAAATGGTAAATAAATCTTGGAAATTTAGCAGGTTGGCAAAAAAAGGCCCTTGGTCAACATATATGAGAAACCTTCTTTTTGCTAAGGTTGTGGTGTCTCAGCAGTAAGGTAGAGCATGCTACTCTAGTTACAAGGTGGGCCCAGGTACCTCCCAAGTGGAGATCTGCCTGACCATAAAGGAGCAGGGAGCAGTTCTTCTAGGAAGGCAAATGCAGGATCAAGATCTTCCTAACTCTCCCATCAACTTTGTCCTGTCTCTGTCCATGTGCCCAATGAGAGCTTTGTGGTTTTTCTCTTGTAGCTGCAGTACAAGGCCGACCTGGCATGGATGAAGGGAGTCGGGTGGCTGGCAGAGGGGAGTCTCAACTTGGAACAAGCCAAGAAGGCTGGACAGCTGGTCAGCGAGGTAACCTGTGCTTGGGCCTCTGGCCTCCAGTAGTCCTCAGCCCCTGACTCATGCAGGGTGATCTTTGCCTCTAATTCCCTTTCTCTACCCCAAGATTTATTTTGGGTGTGATTCAAAGTGGTAGTACTTCATTTCACACCTGTAGCACATTCTCAACTAACTTTCCACACGCTTAAACTTCCTGAGATGGTGTCATTAAAGAAGCCTACTGATTTACTTTAAGTAGCAGTTACATCCAAAGAATAATTTGGTTTAGAAAGGCGTAACATATAGCACCTGGGAAAACAGCACGTCTTAGGTGAGCAGCATGTGATTCCTTTTGAATCAGAAAGTCCAGTATTTGGAGGATACCGTTTTCATTATGCCTGTGCCTTAAATTCACCACAGATTTCAGGCAAGTCACTTAACCTTCCTGATCCTGTTTTCCCTCATATAAAAATGAAGAGGTTGGCCTGTAATCCCAGTACTTTAAGAGGCCTAGGTGGGCAGATCATGAGGTCAGGAGATCAAGACCATCCTGGCTAACACGGTGAAACCCCATCTCTACTAAAAGCACAAAAAAATTTGCCGGGCGTGGTGGCACTTGCCTGTAATCCCAGCTACTCAAGAGGCTGAGGCAGGAGAATTGCTTGAACCTGGGAGGCAGAGGTTGCAGTGAACCGAGATCGTGCCACTGCACTCCAGCCTGGGCAACAGATCGATACTCCATCGAGTATAAAATAAAATAAAAATGAAGAGGTTGGATCAGATACTCCCCCAGGTCCCTGCAGCTGTAAGCCTTTGCCTCTCTTTACACCATAGAAAGCTGGCTCTGGCAGCAGGCAGAGGAGGACGTTTGAAGGACATTTCATTTGGAAGTGTCACTATTTCAGGAACTTTGTTTGGAATCTTCAAAGGGGATTCTTGTTTCAGGGCCAAGAAGGCTGAGTCGGTGTATCTCTTGCAAATGATAATAATGGTGATAATAATAGCTGCCATTTATGGGCTGATAATCATTATTGAATCACCACTTTGGGCGTATTATATACATACTGTCATGTACAGATCACCACAGTCCTATGTGATTAGATGGTATGATTATCCTATTAATATTCCCATTTTACTGATGAAGAAATTGAGGTTGAAGTTACACTTTAAGTAAGTAGAAGAGCTGGGATCTGTACCCAGTGTGTTTGATCTGCTGCCCCAGCTCTTGACCATGAGACAGTATTGTATCTCAAAAGCATATCTTGTAATTTACTCTTATATTTCCACTGTACTCACCCTCCTCTGAGACAGAGACATATTTAGGATTAGAATATAGAATGAGGTAGAGAGAAAGGCATAACCCTTTAGCACTTTTATTATCTAGCTTCTTGGAGACCAACTAAAGTTCACGCGGCATGGGGAGTTTTGCCAGAACCAGACTGTGAGCTCATCTCTGATCTCCCTGCCATGTGAAGCTTTTGCTTCCACACGCCGTTTTCAGCGGCCACCTTTCCCAGCAACTTTGGCAGTTTCAATGGAAAAGCCAGAGGAGCTAATCTTCAGGAAAGACAAGAAGTCTCTGAGGGGGGACAGAATTAGCACATTGAAAATTTGCCAATTAATTTGTGACTGTGAGATGGGGACACTATGAGGACAAGACCTCAGTGATCTGGAAAATCAGAAACTGTGAAGGCAAATCCCACCTGACCGCAGGCTTCTGTCTGCGGCTCTGTGGCTCCTTCCTTAAAGCTGCTGCTTCCTAGACAATCATGATAACCCCATGGCGATGGCTATGTCCTAACACTGTCCCAGGGACCTGACTCACACGTAAAACATGGTGATGAAGCCTCTGCTCCCCGCTAGACTGAAGTAGCTTCTACTGTTGTCCCCACTGTACTCTCTAAGCAAGGGTAGCTCAGGTTGGATTGAGTGATGTGCTGGAGGTAATGAAGCCGGAAGGATGTACAGGCAAGATTCGGACCTCAGTCTTCATCATTGTAAAGTCCAAGTTTCCTCCACCTCACCCTCCTATGTCAGGTCTATATTTATAAAATGTATACCTCCCCAGGGCACACGGTGAAATACAGGGCTACTGAAGAGGAAAATTACATTTCCCATTCAGTAATAGCAACTAAATCAAGTGCACTGGAGCAGGCTGTCTCAGGGCTGTGTGGTTCTGTTCAAGCTGCAGGACCAACTAGAACATTCCTCCCAAGGAAATGCTTGGACCACAGAAAGAATGTGTGTGTGTGTGTGAGCACATGTGTAGGGCAGTAGGGGCAACCCAATCCTAACGCTGTGGGGTCCCTTTCCTTTGGAAACAGAAAAACTACCGGCAGAGGGTCGACGAGCTGAAGTTCACCAGCGTGACCGACAGTTCGCAGATGGAGCATGCCAAGAAGAGCCAGGAGCTACAGAGCGGGGTGAGTCCTGGGCTGCCCTTTCTCCACCAAGCTGCTGTGTCATGGGCCTGGGGGACCTCCAGGGACAACAGCAGGTGCTGCCCAGGCACGATCCAGAAGCCAAAGAGCCTTCCCTTTAAACAGGCTGGACCCAGCTTTCCTCAGGCTTCCAGGCTGTTTCTGGAACTGGACACCAGGCCCCTTGCTTCATCTACCACCGTCTCCCCCGATTTTATTAGGGATAGATGCAGGGCTGACTTTATTCCTTTTCAGCTTCCAGTATTCTCTAGTTCCTTTTTCCTTCTGACTCCTGTCTCTCATCAAAGACTGTCTAATTCTGGAGCCAGGAGAGAATTATCTTGGAGGAGGAAAACATTTGCGTTTGGGGTGTGTGCAGGTCACACCCACATGAGCTTATTTATGGGGACAGAACAAAGAAACACCACATACATTATTTACAGATTAGTTCTCTACACCACGCAGGACCATAGTTGCTGCAATCTGTCCAGGACCTTCCTAGCTTTCCTTCCTGAAGGTCCAGGTAAGATATACCTGCCAGAAAGGATACTATCAGCATAACTCAGAGTCAGCAGAAAGCCACTGTCAGGAAATCAAGTTAGCGATTGAGGGGAAGCAAGGAGAGAAAGAGAAGAGTGATAAGTTTGTCATGGAGGAGATGTCCACGCATGCTCACTTTCCTGGTGTCAGTACCCGTGAATGGATTAAGGTTGATTATGGAGGGGCAGGAGGCAGAGTATGCTTCTTATTTTTCCCACCGGGGGAGTCTGTACTAATCTGAACCCCCTGGTGGGGTATTTTTATGGCCAGAGACAGTGTAAATAGCAACAGCTTGCAGAGGTTGATACCATCCCAAAGGAAAGGTGTGAAAACAGAAAGCTTGGCGGGGTTTTCAGATTGGCTCCCTGCCGCATTTTTCTTCCAGCTCCTCCCCACTGCTTCTCCTTCTCTCATCGTCTCTCCTTGACTGTATCCTGCCACTCAGAGTCTGATCTGGTGGGTTTTGTAATGGACTTTCTGTGCAAGTCAGAGAAGTGCCAACCAGACAGAGACACTATGAGGGATGCCACCCTGCCCACCTCGCCCTTGCCACCTGCTCCTGACTCAATGCTCTTTCCCAACAGGTGGCCTACAAGGCAGGAAATGAGCAGTCTGTCCATCAGTATACCATCAGCAAAGACGAGCCTCTCTTCTTGCAGGCCCAAGCCAATGCTGCAAATCTCAGCGAGGTACAGAGAGAGGAAGTGGGCAGCAAGAACTCTGCTCCCCTTTGTGTATAGCCACCTGGTAAACCAAGCCCATCAGCCATGGTATAGTGTCTGTATCAACTGAGATTACATATATCTGGTTGTAAAAACAGCTCACCCAGCACATCTGGCTCTTGATCAGTGTTTTAGGGGGAGAGGAGGACAGCTTTCACAGGAATGAGCTAGTGGAGGACTTGAGCTGCTGAATGTGTCCTGGGGTTAGAGGTAGGGGTTATTCTAGGTGCCAGAGTTGAAACAGCATAATCGTGGTAGAGGGGAGTAAGAGCTCAGACATTTGCTGCAGATGGTCAGGGTTTGATCCTTGGTTGCCACTTACTAGGTGTGTGACCTTGGGCAAATTCTTTGTTTCCAGGTGTCCCATTGGTAAAATGATACCAACATTAGTCCCGTCCTTACTGGGTTGGCATCAGGTTTCAATGAGTCTCTAGACATCAGGCACTCAGAGGCAAGTGCACAGTGGTAGCTGTTAGTCATGAAAGCATCCATAGTAGGAGAAACAGAGGTTAAATTGATTCACATGTAGAAAGGGAAAGGAGGCTTCCAGAAGAAAGATCTTGACATTTGGAGATAGGAGCAGGAGAGAGAACAGGAGGCACAAGGAAAAGACCCAGGTGGACTAGAGGCTGGGGAAAGGCAGGAGGAAAGAGAAAGAGGTGCAGCTGGAGCTGCTGCTGGCAGGGTGGAGTGTGTGGACAGAGATGGAGAATAGACTTTTCAGAAATGTCGCTGTGTTGTGCGATGTTGTCCTGCCTTTGGCATGTTTTTGAGACTTCCACGACAACTCCTAGTATTTGTTAAGGCTTCTGGAGTTTAATTTCTGCTTTTTTGGATTCAAGCCCTATGTGTTAAGAGGCCTTAAGGCAGGAAGAAGGCCTGCCTGTATTCAGACTACATGATTTCTGTGGCTCTCAGAGAAGGATGTAATAATCAGTATTGCTTTCCTAGAATCGTCGTTAGAATCTAGAGAAATGCTCTCACGTGAGAACCCTCTCACATGAAAACCCACTCACCTTCTCTCCTAAATCCCCTTAGAAACTGTATAAGAGCAGCTGGGAAAACCAGAAAGCAAAAGGGTTTGAGCTACGTCTTGACTCCTTGACCTTCCTGGCAGCCAAAGCCAAGAGGGACCTGGCTAGCGAGGTGAGTCTGTCCCCAACTTGTACGAGAGACTGCAGGATCCTGCCTTTTTATACCTGGGAGATTCTCTGAGTGTCTGGGCAGGTTCTTAATCTCTCTGAATCTCAGGATTCTTATCTGTAAAATGGAGATGATAGCAATCACCGTGCAATGAGATAATCACATCCGTGCCTATCTATTCAATAACTGCTTGCCACGCATTGATTTTCAGTAAGTGAGGACTTATTATTTGTAGTAGTAGCAAGAGTAAGAATCCAGATTTCTCACTTTACAGATAAATTGATGCCCAGAGACATTCCACGACTTTCTAAAGATGTTGTGGTCTGTTAATGGTTAATACAGGCTCTGGTGTCAGATAGACCTTGTATAAAATCCCACCTCTATCATCCATTAGCATTGTTACTTCAGGCAGTTTAAAAATCTCAGTTAACTTGCTGGTAAATTGGTAATTGCAAAATAATGACAACGAAATGGAATGAATTGATGTACATGAAGTGTTGTATAGCCTAATGCAAACTGTTGGGAGTTGGATGTGAGAGAAGGAGCTTGAGCCAGGATGTACGTCAAACTCTGCTTCCTTCATCGAGAAAGTCTTGCTTCAAAAAAAGATCAGCTGAACCAAAAACAACTGGCTTGGTGATGTGGTTGGTTTACATTCTGACACAAGCTCTTTATCTTGTTCTTAGTTGGTAACATTTTACAAATCAGCACTGGTCTGTGGATGCACTTGAGTTACACAGGCTTGTCCCGTGCTTGGTTTATACCAAGTGTTCGATAAGTGGTGGCAGATATTGATACTGTTGTTGTTGTCAGAGCTGAGAGTAGAACCTGAATCTACCACTGGCCGGAGCGATGATAATGTTGAAAATCATGCCCCACACTGGTGCCTTCTGACAGTTTTCACAGCTTTTTCATATTTATTCTTGCTTCTGGTCCTTGTCACTCTCGACCTAGTGTTATTTTTCAAACAATGTGCTCCTTTTTGCCCCTCATACTCCCCCAAATATATATGTACTCCAGTTATCTTTTAATTTGAGTTCCTTTCATAAGCAGCAGTTGTAGTTTGGCTATTCTGTATGTTTTTCATTTCATGGCTACTTTTATTTATAACCCTGAGTTTTCTGGCAGCTGAGGTGAAAAGGGAAATAATGGGTAATAATATTTTCTTTCACTGATGAAAGAAAATATATCGGATGTTCAAAAAAGGCAAACTTTCATATGACTCTCATTCTAATAGGATTCTGTCCAATGGCTTTGTTTTAGCTCTCATGCATGGAGTCTGAAGCCTAACAATTCCTTTAGGAGATTCTAATGTATCTCTGCTCTATTCCTCTTCTTTAGGTGAAGTACAAGGAGGATTATGAGAGATCCAGAGGGAAGCTCATTGGGGCAAAAGATGTACATGGAGATTCACAAATGAGCCACTCACTGCAAATGTCTAAGCTGCAGAGTGAACTGGAGTACAAGAAGGGATTCGAGGACACCAAATCCCAATGCCACGTCTCCCTGGACATGATCCACCTCGTGCATGCCCGCAAAGCTCAGCATTTAGCCACAGACATAGGCTACAAGACAGTGGCACATCACTTTACGGCTTTGCCCACAGACATGAAGGTGGAATGGGCCAAGAAGGCTTATGGCTTACAGAGTGATGTAAGCTCTGTGTGAGTGTGTGCAAGTGTGTGTATGTGTGTGTGTTGTGTGTGTGCTAGTGCAAGTGTTTCCCTAAGCCATTCAACGCAAAAATTTATGCTATGGGACACCTGTTTCTGGATCCCTAAGTGGCAACACTTTACTTTGCTAATGGTTTAACTTTTATTCAAACTAGGCCGATTTTAGATTCTGTGCTAACACAGAGAAGAAATCATAGAGTTACTTTTTCCTTCTTGGAATCTGGCCTACATATGTTTTCCAAGTTTTTTTTATTGCCAGCGGGGAGGTAGCTTTGTGTCATTCCTAGCGGTGGCCTGCTAGGGGAGAGCATCACTGATAACTCACTCCGACTTTGATAGTCCCCATTTTTGGAATGGGTGGGTTGCTAATTTTCAATAACCCTTTCCCTGTACCCCTTATCCTCCCCTCCCGGTTCTGCTTTCTGTCTTCAGGTAACTCTTGCACGAGAATGGGGGTGAACTGAAAAGGCAGGTCAGCTGCAGCCAGACTATTACACAGGAAGGTTGTGTGTGTGTGTGTGTGTGTGTGCGTGTAGACACACCCTTCCTGGTAGAGCTGTTTCATGATAGATGGTGATATACTAGTTTTAGAGAAGTGTCCATTGAAATGACTTTCCATTAAAACTACTCATTCAATGGCAACTAAAGAAATGAGAAGAAATACACCCTGCCCCCCACCGAGGTGGCTAGGAAGGAATTGGCACTGTGGGAAGCCTCCGCTGTCTTGTGAAATTCCCTCAAATAGCACCCGCCTGGGTTCTGTTGTGAATTCTCATTTTCTTGTCCCCCGTGTGTCATTTTAAACAAGAAAACTGGTAATGCAGACAATGAGGATGTGCTTCTTTCCGAGTAGACTCGTCCGTAATGAGGGGCAAGTTTGGTTTGGCCCCTCCTGCGTCACCCCCAATAGTGTTGGGCGGGGCCTAAAGCCACTGTCCCAAGGGATGACTCCAATTAAAGGGGAAATTAATTGACTTTTGGGAGCCCTACCTGTGACTGTGCAGAAATGCATAAGACAAAAGTGGCATCTAATTTGACTCAGCTGGCACCAAGGCTGCGTTGGGAGCTGCTAATAGCCCTTTAAATGTCTGTGCACCAACAATGGCCTGCTTTTTTTTTTTTTCTTTCTCCTTTGTCAGAACCAATACAGGGCCGATGTGAAGTGGATGAAAGGCACAGGCTGGGTCGCCACCGGGTCATTAAATGTGGAGCAGGCGAAGAAGGCAGGAGAACTCATTAGCGAGGTGAGATTTCCTGACAGCCTGTAACAGGCCTGGCTGCATTAGGCGTGCGGCGTCTCTGTATAAAATTAAAATAATTTCCACTCAAAAGGCAAAGAAAAAGGCAAAGCCACATGAAAGACCTCAAAACCCAGACTAGGGCTGGTAATTAGAGGGAAACCACATACGAAACACACACCAGTAGGGGCCCTGGCAAAAACAAAGTGGGTGACAAATGATATTATGAATAATAATGACAATCAAACAGAGCTCAATTGCTACCCACCAACTTACCTTTTTAATGAAGCAACACAGGAGAGATGATGAAAAGATACATTTATGGCACCCAAAAAGCCCTTTGGTGACTTTAGGCACATTTTCTTCCTCTCCCTTTCTGCCACAGTCAACAGTTTTTGAATATTCACGTGGTGGCCACCATGTGACATGGTTCTTTTTTGAGGGAGGGTCTCACTTCAGTTTACTCAGTTCTGCCTACTTATAGCCACCTTGGCTATACCCTACAGCACCACTGCTTGCGAAAAGAGTCGTTTCTTCATATTTCAGGACGGTGTCATTGAGCAGCTCTTTCTGAGTTTCTCAACCTCGGCACTATTGACATTTTGATTTTTCTTTGTCATGGGGTTATCCTGTGCCCCGCAGGACATTTAGCAGGACGTCCTACAAGGATGTCAGTAGTGCCCTCTGTGACAACCAAAAATGGTTCGAGACATTGCCGAATGCCCCCCCAGGGAGCAGAATTGTCCCTGGTGGAGAGGCACAGGACAAGGCTCCCAGGAAGCTGGACACCATCAGACCACTCACACCCGTGCTCTTTATGTTTGCTTGCGGGGAGACTTGATCAGAAGACAAGTGAGCATTTGCCTAGTTGTCTTCAGAGTAGCCTGGTCTTTCTGGACTTTTCTGGGTGGGGAGCAGACCATAATGGCCATAGTCCCACAGGATGTTCGCTTTGGCAATGAGCCTCCTGGATTTTTTTTTTTTTTTCGAGGAGGAGGCTTTGTTTCTGAACCTATAGTTACAACAGAAAGACACCCTTGTTGGTTTTTCAAACACACCTGTCCAGCATTAGTATTTTTCCACGGAACAGCATTCTCACTACCTGGCACAATGCAGAGTTGACTTCAAAAAGTGGCCTTATGCTGATCGGCCTGATTTTTAGGGACCTTGGTCAACACTCAAGTTTCAGAAGACCCTGGGAACTCCGTGGGGATAGCACTGCTCTAATTTGTTCATTCTAGTTCAGGAGAGGCCCTCTGGGAGGATGAATGTGAAGAACTTACAGGAATAAGTTTAGGCTTGAGGATTCATGATCCCAAACTCTCAATATTGGGCTCACTCATAAAAGGAAATGAAGACTAAAGACCATATTTGCATAATTTAGATTTCAGGATGATTTCCTTCATGTGTCTAAATCTGGCAGCCAAGGGATCTTCAGGGGACCGTGTATCCCACAGTTGTTAGTTAGCCACCTCATTTTGCATACTTTCTCAACAATTTGCTTATCCTCTTTGATGGGCTTGTCTCATACTAGTCCTCAAACTTTAGTGAGTAAGGCAAGACGTCTTTCAGCAACTTACCCCCCCATCTCATGTCAGGCTGTCACATTTACAAGTTAGTGTCGAATTGGGCCACCTTCTTTTATTTTATTTACTTATTTTTGAGATGGAGTCTTGTTCTGTTAACCAGGCTGGAGTGCAGTGGAGCAATCTCAGCTTATTGCAACCTCCGCCTCCTGGGTTCAAGAGATTCTCCTGCCTCAGCCTCTTGAGTAGCTGAGATTACAGGCACCCACCACCACACCCAGCTAATTCTGGTATTTTTAGTAGAGACGGGGTTTCACCATGTTGCCCAGGCTGGTCTCGAACTCCTGATTTCAGGTGATTCGCCCCCCTCAGCCTCTCAAAGTGCTGGGCTACGGGCGTGAGCCCCTGCACCCGGCCTGGGCCACCTTCTTAACTTCCAGAAAGAATGCCCAGCACTGTTGAAAGAGCCACAAAGCACACGCACACCTATGATCCAAAGCAGAGGTCAGAAAGCCTTTTCTGTGAAGGACCAGATAGTAAATAGTTTTGGCTTTGTAGGTCATATGGCCTCTGTCACAGCTAGCTGGAAAATGGCCATAGGCAACACGTAAGTGAATGAGCATGGCCATGTTCCAATAAAACTTTATTTAGTGAAACAGGTGGTGAGCTAGATTTAGCTGGCTATTGATCTCTGTTGTCTTAAGACAACCCAGTGTACAAAAATCCAACCAGATAAAGAAGAGTGTGTTTAAGACAATTATTCTGCTTTGGAAAGCATAAACTCTATGACCTCATTGAAGTAATTATGGTTTCAGTCTCCTAAAAATGTACCTTGATTTTTAAAAAAGAAATTAATTTAAACAGATTTTCAGAATACTTCAAAATTGGGTATCTAGGTCTTTGCCAGCATTTTTGTGATTTTTTTTTTTTTTTGCTTCAGTGTCTTTCAAACTGTGTGTTGACTCCTTTCAGTAATAGCACAGTTTTTCCTGTTATTGTAATATTTTAAAAAATTATTTCCTATGTTAACTGAACTAGGCTTTAACGTGACTGGACGGCATACACTCGCGAGCTGCTAAATGTGAGGGTTTTGACTGCGATAATGTCTGTCAGTATTTTTTCGTGGA
The DNA here is from genome assembly GCF_028878055.3 of Symphalangus syndactylus. Lineage (NCBI taxonomy): Eukaryota > Metazoa > Chordata > Mammalia > Primates > Hylobatidae > Symphalangus > Symphalangus syndactylus. The sequence goes on from NC_072424.2 coordinate 24,856,704, forward strand.
AGGAAAATAGAAAGCTTAAATGGATAAATGTAACTCTGAATGCTCTTTCTTGCTTAGAAGACCCAAACTAAGATATGTAAACAACTGCGACAAAGTATTTGAAGTCTATAAAAAGAATCCTTTTCTAAGTGTGTATCCTACAGTATTTTACTAGTATAACCTAATTTTGAGATGTTTTCTTTGCACCAGGTAGAAATACTTTAATGTTAATTGACATGAGGTTATTCTTAAATTGAAACAAATATTAACCTGAAGGCACCTAGGATATAAAGATGGAGGAAGCAGAATAATAATTATGTTCACAAATTCACTCTAATCTCAAGCAACCTATGATTTTCTCTTTCAAATGGCATGAAAGAGCAGCACAAAATTCACAGCTTTGATCTTTTTCTGCTCAACAGAAGAAGTACCGTCAGCATCCAGATGCTTTGAAGTTTACCAGTATTAAAGACACTCCGGAGATGGTCCAGGCCAGAATTAGTTATACCCAAGCAGTGGATGTAAGTGATAATGTATATACATTATGACTCTAAGAGTGGGCTCTTCTTTCAACACAGCGATTGAAGCGGAGGGGTTCTTGGATTTGCTCCTTCTGTTGTCCTAAGGATGAAGGCGCTCCCTGTCCTTTGCAGAGCCTCCCTTAGCGGGGGTGCTTCCTCATTAGGATGCAAATGGGGGTGTTACTGCACTTAGAATGCCAAGTGGGGCTCCACCACCCTACTGCCCCAAGATGCTCTCCCTCCTTCCCATTTGCATGTCTCACCGATTCATTCGTGGTGAGGCCGTTTTCCCCTCTCCTTTTGTCTGAAAGTGTTGTTTTCAGAACTGGGTGAAATTCTTGGTAATTGGAATCCTGACGCTGTGCTCAGAGCTCTTTAGGACCCAAGGGCAGCAATTGTTGCTCTATGAATTTTCCAGGGACTTTGAACATGATTTGGGTCTGATTTATATACATAACTTTCAAGCCATTTCCCATACTCCTTTATGATGTGAAACCAAGATTTGACCCTTTTCCCTCTGTGGGAAAGGTTGGCTGGGGTGCAGGGTTGCAGGGTCGGCTAGAGACTAAAGTGAACGATGAGGTGCTGAAAAAAATCACTTTGTGATGTAGATTAACCCTGTTTGGCTGATTCTGCTAAGAGATACCCATGGATCTTTGTGCAGGGCAAACCTGGCTTTTAAATACCTTTAAACCATTCAACTTTCCATGGGGAAAATTTACAAATCTTGGGGGCATAGGTTTCAAAATTCTCTTCCTTGTTTCCCAATTGAGCAAATGATTCTGGTTGTGCTTTATTTGACAGGCATTCTGAAACAGCCTGAGTGCCTGTCAGAATCTGGGATGGGATGATTTACAAGCTTATGGATTTAGGAATTTATAACTTCTTCATAATCAGCCCATCAGAATCAAACTGAATTCTGAGAAACACAGATGGTCAAACAAGAACCTTTGTATGAAGAAAAACAATACCTGTTTCTTCCTTACCCTAGCCAACTCTAGGGGGCACTGCTGTGATACGTAGAAACTTGGATACATCTGATAAGATTTGGGATGGAAAAACCCTGTTTGGAAACTTTCTCTGGTGGCTGATGCCAACTGTATGTGTCATTATTAACTACCAGGATATCCAAAGCTTGGGTCAGAGTTCTGGGTAAATAGAGTCCCAGACCCACCCAGGAGACATGTCTTAGGGGAAGAATATTTGAGACGGGGGACCGGAGGAATATTGAGATAGGGAGGAGAAAACCTCGCCTGTGCAAGAGCCATCTTCTTGCTCACCTTCTGTATCTTGATGCCCTCTCATAGCTGACAGTTAATGACCAAATTATTACTAGGTGTTAAGTAAACCTCTTTTTCTCATTTGACACCCATCTGAGCAGTTTACTATGAGTGGAGCGTTCACTGAGGGGAACGCTTCAGCTTGTCATGTTCTGAGCTAGGAAGCAGAGCTTGGAAATGACATGCCTGTCACCATGCTAGATGTAAAATCTGGGTGGAGGCAGGGTGCCTGAGATCACGTCTCTGTGAGGAGATGGCAGCTGCAGCAGCTTGGACTCTTGAAGCGTAACCTGGCTGATGGCTGCATGGAATGGGGTCTAGGTTTCATGCAAAACCTCCCTCCATCCACAGAGATTATACAGGGAACAAGGAGAAAACATAAAGCATCATTACACGCCGACTGCTGACCTCCCTGAAGTCCTGCTGGCCAGGCTGAATGCCATGAATATCAGTGAGGTGAGGCTGACCCAAGGGGCACGGGTTTTAATGACGGGAGAGCGGGGCTAGTCATGGGCAGGCACACAGTGCCCTGTGCTCAGAAGCCCCCGAGCTGGTTTCATGTTCTGCCATCACCACCTTGAAATATGTGATATTTTTGAACAAGGGGCCCCACATTTTCATCTGCACTAGGCCCTGCACATTATGTAGCTGGTCCTGCAGAAGAGTCCAGCTCATTTGAAAGAATGATCTGGGGACATTCTCTGCCTACTTCAAAGAGCATTGGTTTGGAGGAGCTGGAAAGTGGGAACATCAGAATATAGCTGAGTATATCCAGTGGCTATACCAAGGGAAGACTTGGGGCTTAACTCCTCCTCTCCAAAATCTGTCAGCTCCCCTGCCCACCATTTCTGTTCTTTGATAGAGACGTCTGACTTTTCTTTATCTGATATAAAGCACTATGCATATGCAATCTCATGCGTCCTTCCAATCAAATTGCTGCTTAGAAAAATCTGTGCCTGTTTGACTCTAAAGCCTTTGCTTCCTCTCCCCTCTATGCCTCAACCCATTCCCCTCAACCCCATCCCCTGCCCACCTCCAAAGGTGTGCACGAGGCAGGATCCAACTCACATGGGTTTAGCTAAGCCACCATGATCTCTAACTCCAACTGGCCAGGGAGGGAGGGGACCCACCACAAACCAGATTCCCAATTTGGTAAGCCAGAGTTTAGGAAACCACCAGGTCACTCAAAGATCTTTCCTTGTGCACCTCTTCCCGACAGACGCGTTATAAGGAATCCTGGAGCAAACTTCGAGACGGTGGCTATAAACTGAGGTTGGATGCCCTTCCATTCCAAGCAGCAAAGGCTTCTGGTGAAATCATAAGTGATGTGAGCATTCGCCCCCATTCCTCTGAGAATGTTCAACACTAACCGGTTTTCACTCCTTTTGCCCGTAACCCATGCCTTCTTTTGCCTGTGGATAATTCCCTGTCCTCTCTGAACTGACTGTGTCAGGGCAGTCAGATAATGACCAGTGAGAAAGAACATATCTTGCAACAAAAAATTCCCCAGCCTGGGATACAAAGCCAAATGCTGGACTGTAAACATAGGCCCTGGGCAGATGAAATGCACCCTCCACCAAGGTGTTCATAAAGACAGTCCACGTGAAGAGATGGCTAACAATGCACCCACCTTCCTCCAGCGCAGGGCCGCCCACGTGCTAATGCGTCCTGCCATTTCACAGCCGAGCCCTTTAGTCATTGGGAGTCTTGCATATGAAAGAATAGCCCTTTTGACGACTCCCGAGCATTTTCTTTTAACTCACCCAGTTACTGTCAAAAGAACAAAACATTTTCACCCAATGCCCACCTCTTCCATTCTGTGTCCCTTATCCCTGAGCTGTTCCTCTCTCCCGCTCTCTTTCCCTTTAGTACAAATACAAAGAGGCATTTGAGAAAATGAAAGGACAGATGCTTGGTTCCCGGAGCTTGGAAGATGATATCAGCCTTGCACATTCAGTGTATGCGACCTCACTGCAGAGTGATGTAAGTGGGGGGAGAGGCATCAGCCGCTGCGGGCCCCCCACCTGACAATGCTCACTGCACAGCAACCTAACCTCATTTGTCCTTCTGGACGTGGGTATTGGTTCTGTTGCTAACTTGCTATGTGACACTGTTAAATCACTTGTACCCTCTGGGCTACACCTTCCTCCTCTGTAAAAATGAGGTGCCGGACTGGTTGACCCCTTAGTTCCCTTCTGGGCTGGGCATTCTATAATTTTCACCAGTGGCCACTGGCCACTGGTCTGGACTTGACCCTGGGCTGGATTTGGCCTCCAGGGGTGTTTCATTTGGTCTGCAGAGTGGATTAATTGCAAATTTTTAAAAATGGAAAATTTTATATAAAAGTGTTAGGCTTCTGGCCAGAAGCTGGACCTGGATTCCTTAAGGCTACAGTTGGTTGAAGTGGCTTCCTGACCAACAGCTCCATTTAGAAGGGATCCATGCAGTGGGCCAGGCAGCCACCCTCCTCTTCACTTCCTGCTTTACTCCTTTATGCTACCTGCCTGGCCCCTGTAGGCATCTGAGTTTGCAATGACCTTGTCATTGTTGGTTGTGACCCTCTGGAGGCTGGCAAATGTGTGTAGGCACTGTCTCCTTGCACATATATGAGTTGGCTAACGTTGGTGATGAAATCTGTATCCAGCATGTTACAGAGGCTAAGCGGTTTTATGTACAGTGTCTCAGTTAACTGTCAGACTATCTCTAGGAACTCCATCTTGTTATTCTTCCTTATTTTCTCACAGGGAAGTAGAAACTCTGAGTGATTCAGTCCCTTGTCCAGGGTCAGCTAGATAGGGGCGGAGCCAGGCCATGGAGCCAGCTCTACCTCTCATGGTCTTTCCACAGCTTCACATGTTCTCTGCCATTTTGTATTCTGCCTCAGTTTCCCCATTCATAACTTTTTTTTTCCTTTCCATCTTGAGTTGCTGACCTAAGAATATGAGGTGGGATATGAACTGTCCTTGGCATTATGCTAGGGGTGAGGACAGAATGAATGGAAGTGGGGGTAGGAGGTCAGGGAGGGGTGGCCAGAGCAATGAAAGACAATGGAAGGACAAAGGAGGATGAGGAAGAGGTGGTAATTCTGCATCTGATTATTCTCAGAGTTTCCCAGACCTTTAAACACAGCTCCTCCAAGGACTATAGTCGCACCTATGGTCTGGAATGGGTCTTCCCCTCCCTCTCCTAGGGTGTGTGTTGGGTTTTGGGGAATGCCTATCCCTGAGGCCTAACTCTCCAAGCATCCTCCCCACTGCTCCTGGCTCCCACGTTGACTAGGAAAATCACTGAATGCTTTGAAGAAGCTCTTCCTAAGCTAGTGTGAGAGGAGAATCCCTTGTGTCTGAACTCGAGTGGGTGATGGGAAAAAATATGGTGGGCAGGGAGCGATGCATCATCTTGCCTCTGAAAAATAGAAAGATCTAAAGATTTGAGCAAGGGAATCACTGACATTATTTACTGTTCCTTGAACTTTTGTATGTTCCTCAAATGAGGGGACCATGGGCCTTCCTCATCCAGATCAATGACCTCCAGGAGCTGGGGGTGGTAAGTGTCAGGGCCTAGAGACAAGCCCTGGTTATTAGGCCAGTCTCTGCAAGAAAGGAGCACTGGCCGTGCCAAGAACTTCCCCCGGGCTTACCTCCAGACAACTGCATTGCAGTTGCCCTCCCTGATGGTCCTGTTGCAAATAGTGGCTTTGAAATAGCCGCTGTTGCTCTGTCTGCCCCTCCAGGTGAATTACAAGAAAGGCTTTGAACACTCAAAGGCGCAGTTCCATCTGCCGTTGGACATGGCTGCCTTGGTGCATGCCAAGAAGGCTCAGACCCTGGCCAGCGACCAGGACTACAAACATCCACTGCCCCAGTACACTTCCTTGGCAGAAGACCTGAGGCTGAGCTGTGCCAAGAAAGCTCACAAATTGCAGAGCGAGGTAAGGAGACCTGGCCTCTTTCTCGGGGGCCCTTCTTCTCTTAGGACCCCAGGGTGGTGACCTCCAAGCTCCTGTTGGCTCAGTGAAATCTCTGGAAGTGAGAAATCCTAAACCCAAGTCTTATTTTGAAACCCAGTCTGAGTTCCTGCACAGCCCTTAAGCACAGTTACGCAAATCTAATCATAACCACCATTTATTATTTTTTGCTGCACTCTAAGCATTGTTTTATGCATTATCTCACAATCAGCCCATATCATTAGTTTATCCTCACTTTACAGAGAAATTACAGTGAAATGCAGAGAAGTTAGATATCTTGCCCAAGATCACACAGCTATAGTGAGAAAGAGAGTGCTGGGATTTGAACTTGAGGTTCAAATGACAAAGATGCCCTCAAGGTTCATGGCCGTGCATGTTTAAGATTTGCCAATGGTATTGCCTCTGGCCTCAAGTCTCAGGATTCCTCTTGGTGCTTCATGCATTCCTGTGCCACCTGCCTTCTGAGGAGGGCTAAAATCTGTTAGGAGAGGCTGCTCAGAACCTGTCAGGACTGACGCACTTCAGGGAGCAGAGAGGGAAATCAGGGCCCTGGAGACCCTCCCTGGGTCCCTTTGAGGAGTCTTTGTACTCCTCGGACATGCATTTCTCACTCCTGATCCCGATTTCTGAAGCAGACAGGCCCAGGAGGGTCAGGAAGCATTGGAGACTTCTTCACTCCCAAGGAGAGCCAGAACGTTCTTCCCAACAGGCATCCACATCCTGTTCACTACTCACCTTATTTCCCAGCTTGCTAGGTTTCCATGCTATGAGATTTGCAGGTAATGGGCCCACTTAGGAAAAGAAAACTCCGCACAAAACCTCTTTCCTGGTTTGGCAGTGCCTGCTATCTGAGCGGCACTCAGATCTGGGTGTCTGTCGTCTGTTTGGATTTTACGCCTGTGTACAGCGTTTACTGAATGACATAAACTGTCAGGAACCTGAGAGCAGCTGTAGGAACAAGGGAGCTGCCATGCTTATCTCGGGGGCCCGTTTGTCACTTGAGCGGAGCCCTCGCTTGCCCTACCTCTGGTTGTGATAGCGATTGGAAGGCAGCACGCCCAGGGGGCGCCTCACTGGCTGAAGGGGAGTGAATCTGGGGACTCTTTAAGCTGTCAGCCCAAATCACTCAGGTACACACACTGGCCCCCACCCACACGAACTCAGGCAGTCCTTTGCCAGATTCTTTTGGATTTATTTATTAGTTCTTTCTTAACCCATGATTAATTAATACCACCCGCTGCTGCTGAGTTTTGTTTTAGAAGACCTGTTAGACCATTTCCACATTTGCCCCAAGACAACTGACTTTCTAACCACAATCCACTTCAGTGTTTATTTTTTGATAGCCCGCATTAAAATAAAAATCTGTCTCGCTTCCGTGGAACAGCTACTCTGAGACAAGTGACAGCAGAATTATTTTCTTCTGACCTACATTGCTTCCCCCCTAGTGAGCATTTACCAAGAAGCGTTTGTGCGTTGGCTGAGTTTAATATATCCGGAGGGACGGGTTCAGCCTTGAGTTCCAATTATGACGCTGTCAGATGCTGTGTCATGAGACCTCTGGTTTTGCTTTGCTTCCTTGTTCTGAGAGCTTGGCTTTTCTGATTCTTTGTACTTATTATTCCTTCTAGAATTTGTACCGGTCAGACCTGAACTTTATGCGAGGCGTTGCCTGTGTCATTCCAGGCACGTTAGAGATTGAAGGGAGGAAGAAAGCGTCGGAACTCATCAGTGAGGTAACTGCGGATGCTGGTGTTGAGTGTCCAGGACATATCCACAGCAGAGGAGAATCAGTTTGTTTCTTTCCTTTTTCTTTCTTTCTTTTCTTTTTTTTTTTTTTTCTAATTTGAGATGGAGTCTCGCTCTGTCACCCAGGCTGGAGTACAGTGGCGCGATCTCTGCTCACTGCAACCTCTGTCTCCTGGGTTCAAGCGATTCTCCTGCCTCAGCCTCCTAGGTAGCTGAGATTACAGGTGAGTGCAACCATGCCTGGCTAATTTTTATATTTTTAGTAGAGACGGGGTTTCACCATGTTGGCCAGGCTGGTCTTGAACTCCTGACCTCAAGTGATCTACCTGTCGTGGCCTCCCAAAGTTTTGGGATTACAGGTGTGAGCCACTGCGCCCAGCCAATCAGTTTGTTTCTTACCACTAAAGCCAGCTGGATGTTAAACTCTTAGCAGCAGTGACTCACTGCCTAACCCCTGGGCTGGACTTTTTTTTTTTTTTTTTTCTTATTGGATTCTCCATTCAGACTGCATGCCATTTAAGACAGCTTTGAGGATATGGAGTCAGTTCCTCTATTAACATATAAGGATTATTCACTGGCCCATGAGATATTCTTTCCCTATGTCCCTTTGAAGAGTGACCCTGTGGTACAATGCAAACAAAGCAGGCTTTGAAGACCAACAGAGAGAGACTGACATTCCAGGCCAGCACTGATTTGCTGTGTGACCTCAAGCCAGTGACCTACAACTCTCTGAGCCTCCACTTCTTATTTAGTCAAATGGGTATACTCAGACCCCTCTCTTTTAATTTTTGTGAGGATTAGCAGTAATATAAGCACTGTGCTTTTCTGGCCGCTGTATATGAAATGGTTACTATAAGCTTGAAATGGTGATAATTTCTTGTTAAAAATACAGAAGTCTTAGAATTCTAAGCTTTCTGATTTCCTGGGGAATCTTGCTCACCCCTGGGAGGGTGACGGGACTTTTATTCATGGTAGATGCAGGGACAAGAGGGGATAATGGAAGGTACTGGAAGTAATAGGTGTTCGGCAGTCAGCCTGAGTGCTCAGATAAGCTTATGTTCTGCCTGCTAGGGGAGTTTAGATTTAACCTCATGCTTTGCTTTTCCAGTGAAATCTCTAAAGCAAGTGGTCTCTGTACCTCATGGTGCATCAGAACCTTAAAAAACCTTAAGAAATGCAGAGGCCTGGGCCCCAGTGACTAATTTACTGAATCCCAGTCTCTCAGGGTGGGGTGTGGGCACACCTATTTTAAAGTTTTATTTTTTTATTTATTTTTATTTTAGTTTATTTATTTATTTATTTTGAGACAGTCTCACTCTGTCACCCAGGCTGGAGTGCAATGGTGCAATCTCAGCCCACTGCAACCTCCACCTCCCAGGTTCAAGCGATTCTCCTGCCTCAGCCTCCCAAGTAGCTGGAATTACAGATATGCACCACCATGCCCAGCTAATTTTTGTATTTTTTAGTAGAGACAGGGTTTCGCCATGTTGGCCAGGATGGTCTCGAACTCCTGACCTTAGGGGATCCCACCGCCTTGGCCTCCTAAAGTGCTGGGATTACAGGCATGAGCCACCATGCCTGGCATGTCTGTTTTTTTAAAGCTGCAGTTTGTGGTATGCCATCAAGGTAGAAGAGCACTGGTTCTCTGTCCAGCAAAGATCTGGAACAAACACAAATTTAAATAGCCATGTTCACATTTGTGGCAAAGGACTAAATCTCCCTTTCCCATTTAGAAGGTTCTGATTCGGTCCATCCTATCCTCCTCTCTGCTTCCTCATCCCAGTGAGTTTTGGGGTCACAAAGGCAGGTGACAACCTGGATTCTGGAGTGATAGATTTTCAGCCTTTGCAAAACAAGGCTTTATGGCTAATACTTAAAGAACTGGTTCTGCTTCTGGTTTTTATCCCTTACGGAGCCGTCTTCTTCCCTTCTTGTGTGTGAATTCAGAGTAAATATCGGCAGCATCCCCACTCATTCAAGTACACAGCTGTGACAGACACTCCCAACCTCCTTCATGCGAAATTCAGCAACCAGATAACGAATGAGGTAAAATCTCCTGATGGCTTCGGAATGGTCTTTTTAAAAATTGCTAGATTGTTAAAAATACACCTGAATGTGTGTGGGGTGAGAAAGAGCATGGGTGTTTATGTGGAGGTTTGGAAAGAAAAGAATGTCATCATATGGAACCTAAACATTTTCCAGAGGAAATGAAAGCCCAGTTGGGAATCTGGGATTATCTAGTCTCGCTTTCCAAGTGCAATCCCAGACCAGCTACATAAGCATTGCCTGGGAGCATACTGGCAAGGCACAACCTCAGATCTACTGACTCCAAATGGTCATTTGACAGGATCACAAGATGATTCTTTGGCACATGAAGGTCTGAGAAGTACTGGTCTATATTTCATTTGTTCTATCTAGGCAAATATTGGCTAACCAATTTTACATTGTCAATCTGATGTGGGAGGATTTGTGATTATCCAAGTACAGTTAAATTGGAAGATGTTTGTCAGGCTTCTCAATTCTCTACCTTCTCCTCTTCTCACTCACCATTTACCCAATTTACACTTTCGTGTATCCAGCAGAGGGCAGATGCAAGGGAAGGAATCTCATTAAAATTATCATTCCAGCCTCATTGATTCTACTTCTTCTTAGTGGCTCTCTTACAGGTTCGAAATAGGCGAGCTTGGCAGAGAATTACATTTTGAACCACCTTTAGGTTTTAGGATTCTCCTTCTGACTCTATCTTTAGTTTTTAAGATTCTCCTTCTGACTCTAACTTATAGAAGTCAGCTGAGATTTGGTTATTTACACTATTAGTTCTTACTTGCTCCAACTGAAAAGCAAGAAATGGCAGCTTGGGATAAAGGATGGAGTTCATGACCTTTTAGAGTGACAGTATCACTTTTCAATTCCTATTTAATCTTTTCTGCCTACTTTATGAGCTTCGTGCTGTGGGATAACAGTGCCTTCTCTGATGGCCTCTGGCATTAGCCAACTCGGCAACCACAGACCCATTTCTTTTTTCTTTTTCTTTTTCTTTTCTTTCTTTTTTTTTGAGATGGAGTTTCGCTCTTTCACCCAGGCTGGAGTGTAGTGGTGCTATCTCGGCTCACTGCAACCTCCGCCTTCCGGGTTCAAGCAATTTTCCTGTCTCAGCCTCCTGAGTAGCTAGAATTACAGGCGCCTGCCACCATGCCCAGCTAATTTTTTTGTTTGTTTGTTTTGTTTGTTTGTTTGAGACAGAGTCCCGCTTTGTCTCCCACGCTGGAGTGCAGTGGTGCGATCTTCGCTCACTGCAACCTCTGCCTCCTCGGTTCAAGCAATTCTCCTGCCTCAGACTCCCAAATAGCTGGGATTACAGACGCCCGCCACCACGCCAGGCTAATTCTGTATTTTAGTAGAGATGGGTTTTCTCCATCTTGGTCAGGCTGGTCTTGAACTCCCGACCTCAGGTGATGTGTCCACCTCAGCCTCCCAAAGTGCTGGGATTACAGGCATGAACCACCACGCCCGGCCCTAAGTTTTGTATTTTTAGTAAAGAAGAGGTTTCAACATGTTGGCCAGGCTGGTCTCGAACCCCTGACCTCGTGATCCACTGGCCTCATTCACCCAAAGTGCTGAGATTATAGGCATCAGCCACCACGCCCGGCTCATAGACCCATTTCTAATCACAAGAATGGATGTTTTTGTACAAGATGAGGCCATCCAGGGCAGCACTGGTGTGATTCACCTGTGGAAAGGATCCTGCAGCTTTAGTAAAGGGTACAGGCCTGGGTTTGGAGATGTCCCTTCCACCTCCCTTCTCCTAAATTTCCCAGGTCTTTGTATGATCTTTATACTCTGTCCTCAAGGACAAAGTCTACAATATAAGGAACCTCAGGAGTAATCTTAAATTTATTTTTCTTTCCCTGGCCTATTATTCAGCAAAGCACATTGCCATTCCTTACATATTCCTTTTACATCACTCGATTTGACTCATGAATGATTGTCTTTATTGAAATAAACATCTTCCCCAAGACTGGAGATGTCTCCATGACACAATGAATGGTTTTTTGCTATTGTGTCTCCTCAACTGCCATTGAGGGACTTCCAGCACTGCAGAAATGCACAGCACTTATCTCTCGCATTATTATTATTATTATTATTTTTGGCCCAGCGCCTCTATAAAGCAGCTGGAGAGGATGCAAGACACCAGTATACAATGACCCTGGGTCTGCCCGAGTTCATCCGAGCAAAAACGAATGCAGCCAACCTGAGTGACGTAAGCCCTTTTGTTGCTTAAGTTCAAGCATGCTCCAAAGCCATATATGTCTGCATCTGTGAAGTAACCCAACACTGACCTTTCTGGCCTTCACAGAAGCTTTTTAAAATGTGTAGCTTAGATGCCCATGTTAAATATACCTTCTCACAAATGTGAGTCCATGAGTGTACCCAGGGTGTGTACTAATGAGATTTGCTGCACAAAACAGAAATTGATTCTGGAACACTGTGCTATAAATGAAAGGGGTGGCCTTTGCTCGTTGATTCATGTAATTTTTTTTTTAAAGATTTACATGTGTTCCCACTTTAGGCAAAATACAAAGAGTCCTGGCATAATCTTCGTGCTCAAGGCTACAGGCTGACAATAGAAGCGCTCCCCTTCCAGGCTGCCCGGGCCTCTGGAGATATAGCCAGTGATGTGAGTTGAATGATATGACCTTCCATCTTGCCTAATTTCTGTTAACTTCATGTAAAACAATGTCTACGGTGGATTTTCCTGAATTAAAGCAAATCTATAACCATGCGAGACAGGATGTCACCTGCAGAATATATTAGTTATGAATGAGATTCTTTGAGGGGGGAAAAGAAAGGCTCTGTTAATCAGAAGCTAAATTCAGGCAAAGGTCTCTAGCAGGAAGGAGTTGATGATTTATTTCTAATTGCAACATCTAGGCGACAGTCCCCTTGTAATGCATGAACTGCCTGTCTTCTAACTCCACCCAGGCTTAGAACGAGAACTCTTGATAAAAATTGCAATATAGCCGGAACACATCTCCCTCTTGGCTCTCTGTAGTTTCACGCATTGGTGTTAGGATTTGATGGCTGTGTTTCACTCTGTTGATAACGTCCATAGCTTTGGGACATGAAGGTGACTTTCTCTTTCCCACAAACAAATCACAGAAAAATGTGGACTTCAAATAAATGGATCCTGTCTTTTGGGTTTAATGTTTTGCCAAGTGCGAACGGATAAAGCACAAGTTTCTCTTTCACCCTTTTTGATAAATTCCTTTTGGCCATAGGACATGTAAGGGGAGTGAAGCCCTTCCTTTGGTTCTGAGGATCTGATTTTAATTAGATAGGAAGAATGGAGCGATGTTTTAATTGTTCATCCCCCAGGGAGGAAGGCACACTCTCAGGCCAACCCCACTGTGGTTTTTCTTATAATTATCACCTCCTAGTGTAAGAACAAGTGATTTTTCTAGACTCTGCAATGAAAATGCACAGATAGAATTTGACCAGCCAGCCCTTTCTTGCAGTTTCTCTACAGACATGACTTTGTGAAGGAGCGAGGGAAACTCATAGGGCCCCAGAGTGTAAGAGACGACCCCCAGATCCAGCACTGCCGGCGCATGGGCCAGCTGCAGAGCGAGCTTCAGTACAGGAGAGGGGCGACCAGCAGCCAAGCCCAGTTCCATCTGCCCATGGACATGGTGCACCTGGTCCATGCCAAGAATGCCCAGGCTCTGGCCAGCGACCACGACTACAGGACGCAGTATCACGAGTTCACAGCACTGCCCGAGGACCTGAAGATGGCCTGGGCCAAGAAAGCCCATGCCCTGCAGAGTGAGGTAGGGGTGGCCTTGTGGAAGGCAAACCAGCCCCCAGCCTTTCTCCTTTCACCAAACCTGGGTGTCAGTCTCTGCTTCTTCCTTAGTCTTTTGGGCTCTCCTACCCCTATGTGCCTTCCCCAAATAATGATTTGCTGGGTCTGTGTCATTTAGGTTGGAATCATTCATTGACTCATTCAACAAATCTTTATTGAGGGCTAGCACAGGGGCTCACACCTTCAATCCCACCACTTTGGGAGGCCGAGCTGGGCGGATCATGAGGTCAGGAGTTTGAGACTAGCTTGACCAACATGGTGAAACCCTGTCTCTATTAAAAATACAAAAATTAGCCAGGCATGGTGGCATGCACCTGTAGTCCCAGCTATTTGGGAGGCTGAGGCAGGAGAATCGCTTGAACCCGGGAGGCAGAGGTTGCTGTGAGCTGAGATTGCGCCATTGCACTCCAGCCTGGGTGACAGAGCAAGACTTCATCTCAGAAAAAAAAAAATCTTTATTGAGCACCTTCTGTACACTAGCCACCATTCTAAGCCCTGAGAGTGCATCAGTTAACAAAAGAGTCAAGAAATTCCTGTGCTCAGGAAACTCCTGTTATACTGGAGGGAGATTAGCCATGGTGAATACATGAAATATGTAATATGTCAATGTTTATACATGCTATGGAGACATATAGAACAGGGAAGTGGGGCAGGAGGTGTGTGTGTGTGTGTGTATGTGTGCACATACACATGTGCCATTTAAAATAGGGCATTAGGGTAGTTCTCATTGAAAAGCTGATATTTGAGCAAAAGCCTTAAGGAAAAGACAGAAGGGGATAGGGAACTCCAGGAAAACTGAATAGCAAGTTCAAAGGCCAAGGACTTGAGTAGGAGCAGCCTTGGCCTGTTTGAGGCTGAAGTGATGGAGCAGCCTTGGCCTGATTGAGGCCGAGTGAGTGGGGATGGAATCACAGGGTCTGAGCAGGGCCTAGGCTCTGCAGAGTAAGGATGAGGGTGGCGATAAGACTGTAACCACCGCCGACTCTCCCTGACTGCTTATCTTCGCTTTTAAACTTGTGAAAGCAGTCTGACGTGGGGACAGCTGTTACTCCTGTTTTAGAGATGAGGTCATGTGGGAAGTGCCGAGGGAGGGTAGGCTCCAGAACCCATTCTTAACCATGCTGCTCTCTTGGGGGGAGCTCAGAGCAGGGAGCCATGCCCCTCACAGCACAGGCATAGACCCTGAGCAGGGGCACCAAGCAGGCTGGTGGGGAGCGCTGGCCCCTCCCACATCATGGTGCAAGATTCTGGAGTCAGACTTCTGAGATTCCAACCATAGCTCCCCCACTACTGGCTGGGTGACCTTGGACAAGTTCACGCCCTCTCCAAGCCGCAGACATGGTAACAATGGCATGGGACATGACAATAATGACAATGGGACTGCGTTGCACAGTGTGGCAGGCACTGCGCCTCACATCCTCTCTCTAGGCCATCAGCATCCCTAGGAAGAAGGTGCTCTCATTTTAGAACATAACCAGCCATCTGTGTCAGGGTTTCTCAACGTCTGCACCTTTGACATTTTTGCAGGCTGATTGTTTTAGGGGCCTGTCCCGTGCATTTCAGGATATTTAGTAACATCCGTGGTCTTTATCCTCTAGGTGCCCATAGCACCCTACCCCCCAGTGTGACAACGAATGCCTCTAAATCTTGCCAAACAAATGTCCCTGAGAGACGAAGTTATCCCCCGTTGAGAATCTGGTTCTCAGCAGAGAACTGGTCTATATGAATCGGCATGATACCTGATCCATAGAAACACTAGAATAAGTATTAGCTGTTTGAATACGTTCCTTGCACCAAGCCCCTCAATTCTGGTTGCCTTCAGGGCAATGACTACTGCTAGATTAATTGTAGATAGCAATAAGTGGGGTATTCTAAACACAAAATCAATTATTATTAATTGCAGTAATGATTTTGTTAATTTAATTATCATTGCATTATTAATCACAGTTTGCTGGAACTGCAATATCATGTCATTCACCATCAAGCAGAGTGTAGAGTAGGGTGCCTTCATCTGGGTCCCACATAGGGGATTTAGTTACTAAAGTGCCAGCCCAAGTTCCACTTACAAAGTCCTTCCATTTGCTAAGCAATCCTGAGGGCCCCCAAAACAGCTGATAGCATGACTCTCTGGTGCCCAACAAGGGACCCTCTTGTCAATGGCTTATTTCTTGGGAGAACAGAAACCTTCTGGGACAGAACAGGCCCCCCAGGAAGGTAGAGAGGCCACCTGGGAGAGGTATGGGAGGTGGAGCTGGAAGTCAGAGGATGTGTGTGGGAAGCCCAGCTCTGTCACTGTGTGTCCATGAGCAGTCACTTCCCTTTCTAGGCCTCCACCTCTCCATCAGAAAAGCAAAAAGGGGCCGGGTGTGGTGGCTCACACTTGTAATTCCAGCACTTTGGGAGGCCAGGGCAAGTGAATTGCTTGAGTTCAGAAGTTCGAGACCAGCCTGAGCAACATGATGAAACCCTGTCTCTACAAAAAATTAGCTGGGTGTGGTGGTGCACACCTGTAGTCCCAGCTACTTAGGAGGCTGACGTGGGGGGATGCTTGAGCCCAGGAGGCAGAGGTTGCAGTGAGCCACGATTGTGCTACTGCACTTCAGCCTGGGTGACAGAAAACCAGAGACCCTGTCTCAAAAAAATAAAAAGAAAGAAAAAAAGAAAGTAAAAGAAAAGCAAAGAGGTTCGATTTGATCCGCGATCTTAGACTTTGGGATTCATGGGACAATGGCTTTTAAATGGTGGGATCCACATAATGTCAAATTTTTTTTACTAACTGAGGAAGAAGGAAAAATACAAACACTACCTTAAGCTACCATTTATGTCACTGTTATTTCTGAAAAGAAAGGACATTTTCACACTAAAAAATGAAAGTAGAGAGAACATAATCTAAAAAGGAGAATCCCTCCCATGAAATTGTAGTTGGCAATCTTATGCTGACATTTTAAAGGCAGGATATTACATTTTTAAATGCTAAGAAGTGATTGCTTAAATTTTAAATGATCATATTATGCTGTACGCATTGTTTTTAAGCTGCAAATTGGTTAATGAGGGAGTCTGGATTCAAAGAAGCTGTGAACAGGAGTCCCTGAAATGTTCAGCTGGTTCTGCGGCTTCAGCTTGATAGCAGCCATTATCAAAACTCCGAATTCACGTGTTTCTATTATGCAGAAAAGGAAACAGGTGCTAAATAGGCATTATGTCAACGGAGCAGCCCCGGCTTTCATCTGCTTTCCTGACCTTGCCCTCCCCAGGCCAGAGAGAAAGCTTTGGGTAGGGCCAGAGGGGACCCAGAGATGCTGAGCTCCTCAGGGCCGTGGTTCATTCCCATGTCTG
This sequence comes from Symphalangus syndactylus, assembly GCF_028878055.3. Classification (NCBI taxonomy): domain Eukaryota; kingdom Metazoa; phylum Chordata; class Mammalia; order Primates; family Hylobatidae; genus Symphalangus; species Symphalangus syndactylus. The sequence continues at coordinate 24,873,396 of NC_072424.2, forward strand.
CCCAGTCCGGACCAGCCCGGCCCAATTGCTTGACTCAGAAATTCACCTGAGATGCGTGCCTGGTCCAGGCAACGTGCATTATGGGCAGGTGCTGATTTCATCACCTCTTCCGTGCTTCTCAAGTCGGCTGTTGCCTGCTCCCTCCATGGTCTCAGACCAGGCTGCCGGGAGTCCGGAAAGGCACGGGCAGGAAATGTCATGGAGACAGTCCCAGCCTCTCTGCTTACAGCTGTGTGACCTAAGGTAGGCTCCTTAAGCTCTCGGGACTCAGTTTCTCCCTCAGAAATAACAACAACAGCAATAACTAAAATCTATGGAACTCTTACCCTGGGCTAGGCATTGGCATAAGTATTTTGTGTGAACTATCTCATTTAATATCTAGGTGGGTACCAGTATGACTCCTTTCTTTACAGGATGCGGCAATAAGGCACCAATAATCTAAGTAGCTTGCCGAAGGCCACAGCTGGTAGGGAAATGATTTGCTCAAGACTGTACAGCTAGTACAAGGCATAGCGAGGCTTCTAGCTCTTGCCTCTTAACTCCTGGTTCAGTCTCTTTGGCTTCCCCGGGTGGCTGGATTCTGAACCTAGGTGCTCTGTGTCTGTCCTCTTAACCACTACCTCGTGTGGCTTACCCACAGTACAGCAGCTGGTGGCTCTGCTGAGAGTCTGAACAATCATTTGAAAACCAAAATAGTTCTGTGAATGGGAATAACTGTTCCTTAGGCTGGGCATGGTGGCTCACACCTGTAATCCCACATTTTGGGAAGCTGAGACCGGAAGATTACTTGAGCCCAGGAGTTAGAGAACAGCTTGGGCAACATAGGGAGACTCCATCTCTACAAAAATAGAAAATAAAAAAAAAATTAGTTGTGGTGGTGCACACCTGTGGTCCCAGCTACTCTGAGAGTCTGAGGTGGGAGGATCACTTGAGCCTGGGAGATCAAGACTGCAGTGAACCATGATCACACCACTGCACTCCAGCCTGGATAACAAGAGAGACCCCATCTCGAGAGAGAGAGAGAGAGAGAGAATATAACCCCTTCTTTGCAGGATGGTGTGAGGACTGAATGAAATAATGGGTCTAAAACAAACCCCACTCTACACAAGGTCGTAATTGTAATGTTTCTTATTAATATGACAAAGATATACTTTACCCCAGCCACTTGCTGGGCACAATGGCTTACATCATTCCTTCTGCATTAGAACTCAAGGACTGAAAGCTGCAGCTTGAGCATTTGCAACACAGTGCTCCAAAATGGGGGTGCCGGGTAACCCCATGTGTGAATCCGAAGAGGTCTTCTAGACCTTAGTATGTAAGAGGGGAAAAAAAGTGAGGCTGCCATTTGGGGAAGCCAGATTCAGCTGTGCAGCTTTGAAAGGTCTCTCATTATCTTAGAATACTTCTTCGAAACCATCTTTGGGTAGCAGATTCTTCTTGACTCCCCTCCCCTGGCCCCCTCTTTTATCATGAAGTCTGGGGCAAGTGTGTTGTTTTTAGGGTCTGCGTGAATAGTCAAAGCTGGGCTGGGAGCTGAGATATCAATAGACAATCCATTTATAAGAGAGTTGGAGGCACAGTCAGATCTTTGGGGAACCTGCATCTTGCTTTCTGACTTACCTGGGATCGTACTGTTCAGCTCAACAAAAGGCAAGTTGAAAGAGCGCTCCCCACTTCATCTCGCTTATGAAAGGAGCAAGGCCCGGCTGTGAAGAGGCCCTGTAGGATTATTCTCTCCAACTTAGAAATTTATCCAATTTTCTCTGTTCTTTATCAGAGTGCAAGGCAAAAGCTTTGCCGGTGTAGACTGAAAGATCGTGGTATAAAAAGCAATCTTACTGACATGGGGTTTTGAAACCTGCTCCTGAGCCTGAGTGATGTCTCCCTTCACCAGTTGGAAGGCACAGTCGAATTTGCACAGGGGCATTAACCAGCAGACAGTAGATCAGAAACGGACCCTCTTTGAGGCCAGCTGTGAGGAATGCTGTGAATCCTGAAATGAAAGAGAACTAAAAAGGCTGAGAGGCTGATTTCTGGAGTGATATTTTGCGTTACAGCAGAGCTTATATCTAAATTAGAGAAATGCCATCAGCTTCGTTTAGATCCAAATTTTAGATTTTCTTAGAGAGGCTTTTTCCACCTTTAAAAAATGCCTAATTTCCATAAAGAGAAGAAGAGAAGCATTCAGGCGACTGTCTCATTGTAGGTAATGGTGGGCAGATCAAGGAATAGTAATGAGATTCAACATTTGGGAAGGCTACCAGTCAGACCCACTGTCTTAAAGCACCATTTATTATTTTCTCCAAGGACTGATGCCATAGCCTAACCTTCCGAGCTCTTAAAATGAGGAAAGAAAATAAGGCTTAGCCTATTTTTGGAATATAAACAAATCATAATGAGTAACAGTGGGAGGAGGTGGTAAACTGAGGCATGAAGCGGTTAAAATGGTTTACTCACTATTAGCTTGTGGCATCTAAATTTGTTTCCGTTTTTAAAGTCCTACTATAATTGACTTCTTTCCCCCTCCACTGCCACTATCACAAGAACAAAAAATCTAACTTAAAGAGTGGCTCTTAGCCCTGAGTACTAGCAGGTGTTTTTATGAGAACAGAGGGGTTGTTAGGAACTTCGAGTATCACAGAGAGAAACTGAGTCACATTTTGGTTAAAGTGATTTGCTCCCAGTTGTAGCAGGTTGAACCCAGAGTTCAAAGCCTGAACAGTGTGCAGAATGTTTCTATTTAGTCAGGCGGGTAATGGCCTCACTGGCAGAATGAAACAAAATAATCCCAGCTGGTGCTTAGATATGAGCATATACCTCAGCTCTTTCTTTATGCGATCGTCCACATAGGTCGTTACTCTCTGCTTTAAATCCTGCCAATTCACTGGTGGGACCTTCTTGTATCTCGTATGTGATGCATTAATTAATTCCTGGCAGAATGTACAAATTCAAACAGTTTGACTTGACGACATGCAGAATGCACTCCCAGTGAAGATGTTGAAGTGTTGTGATGAAGCATTATTATAAATGCTATTACAAATCAAGGATCTTCTTGAAATGCTGTAGTAGTCTTAGGCACTCTCCTGATAAAGCCCATGATTTTTTTCCCTGCAGTTGCGCTACAAGTCAGACCTGATTGGCATGAAGGGCATAGGATGGCTGGCGCTGAGATCCCCACAGATAGAGAGTGCAAAGAAGGCTGGAGAACTCATCAGCGAGGTACCATCAACCTGTCCCCACCACAAGTGACAAGGGCAAGCTAGCATTTCCTTTTGAAGAGGGTATCTGTTTATGGAGTGGAGAACCCACTGGACTCCCAGTATTTTTGGAGGGCCATGTGCAACCAAATCCCAAGACAGAATGAGGTTTCCCTCCAAATGAATTCACTGCTGAGGAACTGAAGGCATGATTTATTAGAAAGTTCTCAACAAATACATTACGTACAATCGTTATCTAAACTGGCCTATTCTTTGTATGGAGAGGAGGAGGAATTTGCCACCCATCTACTGAGTTGACTCTGTGTCCAGAGGTTTTCTGATTTCTGATAGTGTTAAAATTTGCCCATGAATAGTTACATTAACTGAACTCCTTACTATACTAATAGCCTAGGGATCCCTGCCCTGGAATTCCCTCAAAGGTGACACTGCCTTCTTCAGTTTCTTAATAACAGAATGTATTTGGACAGGGTCCAAGCAGGGCCACATTGATGCTGAATACTGCCCTTTACTGAATTCTTTTATTGTGGGGAGCCATAGTGCTTTGTGGCCTCTCTCTTCAAGAGAGTAAATACCTGTAAAATGTTCCATATCACAGAGGCAGCTGAATCTTTTTATACTCTTGATTGTTAGGTACCTACCAAGAAGAAAGGCTTGTTTTCCAACAATATGATTGGCATGTTAGGTACTGAGAAGGTGGAGTGAAGCTGTATCCTGAAAAATGCATGCAGTTTGACTGTGTTTCATGAGAATCTTTGTCTTTATCTTATAGACCAAGTACCGTAAAAAACCAGACAGTATCAAGTTCACCTCAGTGGTTGACTCCCCAGACCTGGTTCATGCCAAGAACAGCTATATGCACTGCAATGAGGTGGGTCCTTTCTTGTCATTCATCCCGGCATGCAGTGTAGCACTGCTGCTCAGTGGTCCGGGTCTAAGAACAGGCTCTGGACAGATGGGGGTGCAAACCTTCTTTCTACTACCTGGATGGTCTTGGGCCAGTTACTGAATCCCTTCTAACCTTGGTTCCTTTATTTGAAGGAGGTTGGGGTTGCGGGGAGGATAATAATAGCAACCATTTCGTAAGATTAAATGAATTAAATGAGGACTAAATAAAGGCTCAGAAAGCTTTTAGCAAGTACATAGAACACAGTAAGTTCTCAATAAGTGCTCCTTATCATGGTTTGATTCATAATCACAATGACAATAATACCAAGTATTATTGATGATCCCTTGCCAAACGCTAGGTCAGATACATGTTACTTGTTGATAGATGGCAATGGAATTAAAAGCTAAATATAACCCAGTTAAGAAAAAAAATAGGAACAGCTGTATTTAAAGCTTCTTTCTGATTTTACTCTCTGTATAATTTAGCCCTATTTCCTCATTCCTGTCTTTATTTCAAGGAATAGGAAGTTAATGTTTTTCCCCTGAAATTAAGGGATTCGGTTCTACATGAACAGTGACAGTGCTGCTGCGTTTCGCAGACAGCCCGACTACTGTACTGACCAGTTCATATTTGTAAAGCCTGAGTTATCTGGTAATTGATCAGAATATTACAGTTTCACCTCTAAAAATACGTAAGACTCAAACACTTCCTAAAATTGTTTGTAATTCTTAAATCACTGCTTTAAAAATAGAAACCAGATAAGTCTTTGAGTTTTAAAATTGTGTCTTCCTGTGATCCAGGTGGTCTATGAAAATACTTATTTCTTGAACATGTATTAAGATATTTTATAACAAAAAGAACTTATTAACTATGCATATTATAATTATTACCATTAATGTTAAACAACAAAGGCATTGAGGTTGTATCTTGTTACTAGTAAAAAGCATGTCCAATGCTCAATTGCAAAGATTCTCTGAAATATCTACACATCTTCTACTGTGTAAAACACCCAGGTATGGCCAACCATGATGTTGGTTTGTGGCCTATTTCGAGCACATCTTGATGAATATTTTTAACAGTCTATTTAAAACCAGCTGCCCCATCTGACCCTGGCTATAAAGGCATCCTCCATCAAATTGTGGGTTCTGGAGGGACAGTGTCCATGGGCAGGACTGGGTTCTGTTCTATGCGGTGGGCACTCAGGTGGCGGGGGCGGGGGCAGGGAAGGGAGTCAGTTGCTTTTCCCCTACGGTTTCAGCCCACACAGTTCTCCATTTACCATGAGCCCATCTTATCCACAGCGCATGTATAGATCCGGAGATGCAGAATCCCTGCACAGATACACCCTGATCCCCGACCACCCCGATTTCACCCGAGCCCGCCTCAATGCGCTGCATCTGAGTGATGTAAGTGATCTGGTGGTTCATGGAGTGTGTGCCTACTTTTGTAAAATGATCTGTGCCCAATGTGGATTTCGTTTTTTTTAAAAAAAAGTTCTAGGAAGGAGGACTTGGAACAGAAAGCACACTGAACTGAGAAACTGTGTGACTTTCAGTCACTTTCCTTAGTGGTCCTCGTTTTTGTTTTTTGTTTTTATCTGCAAAATGGTAATGGGGCTGAGCTAAACTGAGATTCTTTCCAGCTCTAAAATTCTGACTTGGGTATGGCTCCAAAGATCTCAGTGATGTGCTGGGTAACCATGAGGGGAGTGGTCCCCTGGCCTAGCGGGTGTAGACACCTGCTGTTTTTGTTTCCTGGACCCTTCTCTGTAGCCATTCAGAGTAGTGTCACTGGGGATAGAGTGGCTCTATCTCACCCCACAGTTTGGAAAGATGCTGCAATGGTAGCCCATCCCGTCCAAATGCAGCTCACTCCTTTGTGCATGGGACTGTGGCCTCCAACACTTTCGTTTCCCTTGGACATGTGCCCTTTGCGTGCATAACCAAGCTACTGTTTCCTAAACCCAGGCTTGTTGTTAGCAGGGGTTGGAGGCCCCTGGTTGTAATAGAATAGGCGGCTGCTCGGCCAGCAAAGCTGTGATCCTTGGATAACAGGTAGAGAGACGGCGGAATCAAAAGACACTGTCAGATCAGAATAACACAGGCTGAGTGTGTTGGCCTGGGGCAGCGTAGGGCCTCCCAGAGTCCGGCCATTCTTCCCTCCCTGGCCTGGCCATTGTGTCCTGGGGCTCCGTGCAGATCAACAGCTGCTACCGTTCACCCCAGAGGTGGCTGCCTTGCAGGGGTTGGCGAGAGGCGCCTTCTAGTTAGCGTGTGTATTAGTTTGTTGCGTTTGTAAAGCCCTGTGGGATCCCATGCAGTGAATGCGATGGTGCTTTGTAAATATGAGTTATTATGACCATTTGATGCTTTTGAAGGATGTGCAAGGGATAATTTTAGAACAGCAGCTCTGGTGGGCTGACCTCCATCTGGGGAAGCAGGACCTCCCCCTCAGCAGAGCCTGCACAAAACATCCATCTCATTAATGCTTCAAGGATGGGGGAAGGCAAGGCCTCCATTTGAGGAACTATTGGAGACCCATCGCTGTAGAAAGTGGTATAAAGCTGCCAGTGCATTTGGGCCTGGCTTGAGGAGGAGAGCCACCCCAGGCCGGTGATAGAAGCATCTTCCCTCTCACAAGGGATGCCGGTCTGCAGAGTCCTGGAGCTGAAATTAGCCACCAGGGTATGCGGATATGGATAACTCATGAACCTCTTTTGAAAGAGCACTTCTTCAGGGGCGTGTAGAATACGCACAATTGGATCAAGTGCTCTGTGAGGAAGATGTGGAGGGAAAGTGACCTTCCTGGGCAAAGAAAGCCATTGAGATGTGTAAGGCAGCCGAAATAACTAAAAATCAAATGACTCTAATGTGTGAGGATGAGGACAAAACTGTGCCCACTGTGATAAAGAAGAGGAACGCCCAGGGTTCCAAATCAAAGCGCCTACGGAATCTAAAGACTCCCAGTGGCAAGGCAAAAACCTCAACAGAATAAAAAACTCAGGGAGGAAGTGATCACAACCAAGCAAATAGTACACAGGGAGAAGTCACCCAGAGAAAGGGGGCCTGCACACTCAGGAGACCCCCAATCTGGGCCATGCTTTCTAGTCGGCCCCGAGTTACAGAGACTCAGAAGCTGGGGTGCATTGGACACCAAAGTGGGGTGACATTGGACTTCGATGTTGCATCAAGTTTGGTGTCAATAACCAGCCCAGATCTGGTGCGGGCGTTCTTACTAGGAAGGCATGGTGTGCCCCTTGGAGAGAGTGATCAGGGTTTTGACTCTATTTGCTACTCTAACCTTTGTGGGGCCACCAAAACAGAAAGCAGAATGCTACAGAGGATCATCAGTCTGTCATCATCTGAACATTCCTACATGTCTTTCAGTCCTAACTGCTAAACTCAGTGATGACCCAGTAAATCTAATCATTTTGGCTCTGTGATTCATCAGTTAGGTGATTATCCCAGGAATGAACGGTTCTGCATTTCCAGGGCCTAGAACACAGTAGACATTTGGCTCAGGGTTTATGGCATCGGGTGTTGGAGTCAGAGGTGAGGATGGAGGTGAAGGTGGTGTGATCTGCAGTACAGAGAAATGATGAGATCTGCCATGCTTGGCCCAAGCACTTTGTGGTCCTCTCTAGTTCCAGGCCCAGTTGTGGGATGGGGTGGGGTACTTTGCTTTCCATCTGCCACTCCTCCTTTGCTTAATCCCCCGTAGAACAGAGTGCCAGCCTTGACCTCCATTTCCAGGAGACAAAAGGATGGTTCTTAAGGGCCCCCTGACCTGCTGTAGCTCGTGGAACGAGTGAGCAACCGACACGGTCTGGGGCTGTCACTTTGTCATCTGTTGGTGATGCGCCTCTCCTGCTGTCTCCCTTCTCTGTGGCTGAATAAAGAACAGCCCTCCACTGGGATCTCCAGATGCCTCCTTTTATAGAGCCATTCCCTTATCTTGAAAAAAAAATATTAGCTACATGAAGGCACAGAAGATTTTGATGCCTCTATCGGTGATGTGGGTCTACCTGAGGACTAAGAGGATATGATTACAGACTCCCAGAGGGCGTGTGAGAACAACTTGAAAAGGGAAAAAATGAAAGAGGAAGATATGAAACACATGGGTCAGGTACTCGGTCAGGTGCTTGACAATAAATTTAATTCAGGTGAAGGCTCTTCCCTTCGTGCAGGCACCAGGGGTGTATATGAGATGCAGCATGCCTCATAGTGATGGTGCAGGGCATGGCATCAAAGCCAGGCTGAGGCCCCTCCAGATGTCAGTGGAGCTAACAAACACATGAGTGCCAAGGCCCAAGGAACAGCACTTTCAGCATGTGGGAAGAAACTGGATTCTGGAAGCTTGAATTCAGGCACCTAGAAGCTGCAAACCCGAAGCACTGAAAGTGAATGCAAAGACAGGAAGGAGTGGGGTGAAGGCTTCTGATACCAAGAGGTTGTCGCAAATGAGCCATACCCAAAGATCACAAGCCCCACAAGAGCAGAGCCTAATGGGTGAGCGGGTTGGGGGCTTAGAGCTGAAGCCTTTTACGGCCAACCCCACCAATCCCAGTGCTAAGGAGCCCCAAGGTGGACATGGGGCTATAGGCTCTGCTGTCCTGGGAACCAACAAAGGTTAGGAACCACTCCTGCTGAGTACCAGCAACATGGAAGACAGTGGAGTGACTGCCTGCTTACTCATGCTTTTGTTTTTCCAATCTAGAAAGTCTACAGAAACTCCTGGGAGCAGACCCGGGCTGGCAGTTATGACTTCAGGCTGGACGCCATCCCCTTCCAGACTGCCCGGGCATCCAGGGAGATCGCCAGTGATGTAAGACCCCATGTCCTCTCCCGCAGTCACTGATGAGTTTTTCTCTGGTTTTCCCAGTTCTGTGGAAAGGCAAACCACCAGGACCTGTCAAGAGTATCTCTCTCTCTGCACCAAAACTGAACACGTACTGTATTTTAAATGAAAGAAAAAAAATGGGCTTTACTTTCTAGTATCTTAGGCAGAAATTGTGGTCGAGGAGGGCTGTATTTCCATTCTCTCTCTTTTTAGAGAGGCACTCTTAAAAGACGATGGATGAGTACCAAGAGGTCCATGAATATGAGCTTGGGTTGTTGATTTGCAATAAAAGGACTTCTTGTAGCTGAAGTTCAGTGTGGTAGAGTAGAAAGAGATGGCGCTTTTGCCCTAGATGGACAAGTTCAAATCCTGGCTCAGTCACTTAGGAAAATTGGCTGTTTGTCTTGGGCAAGTTGCTCAAATTCTCTGAACTTGATTTTCTACATCTATGAAACAGGGATCTTGTCTCCTGGATTAATGTAGGAATGAAAACAAAATCATATATGGTGTCAGGAACATAGCAGATATTCTGCAGAGAGGGCACCATTGGCTAGACAAGTGTCCACAGTGCTAGATGGAGGCTCACCTGGGAACAGTTTCCTGCTGGTCCACAATTGGATAAGTACAGAAATTAAGAGCATGTGATTTTTGAAATTTTTTTTTTAGCAATTAGACGTTGTAACATCTAAGCATGTGATCACTGGACTCATCTCATTGAAAAGGGTGAAGGCCAGGTTGAGTGTTACCAAATACAGGTGGTACTACTACATACTAGCCACATGCAGTAGTACCATACGTGGGTCTTTGATGCGTTGGAAATGTAAAAAGCAAATCAAAATGGGACTGGCCCTTCACTGTAGATGGTTTGAGGAGCACTGGACTAGGTCCCTGAAAGCTGGAAAGAATCAAAGGCAGAGTGGCCTATGTGAGAATGGGCACATTTATCTTCCTGTTGGAGTATTAATTACAATAGCGACAATACCAGTAGCCACCACTCAGTGGGCCAGAGCTGATGCCAGACATGAAGCTCAGTCCCTATCTGGCTGAATCCTTGCAACCTCCTATGGGGTGGAGATCAGTCTCCAATTTTATCAGATGGGGAAACTGAGGCTCACGGAGAAACTCAGTAACAGGCCCATGGCCACACAGATAGGTCTACTTGAATCCAAAGCCTGTGCCTTTAACCCACTCTTGAGCCTCCTGCTGAGAATGCCCTGGGATGGCTCCAGATGTGAGGCTGGCCCTGGGGGAGGTAGGCACCCATGACCCACCTCTGCTCCTCTGACTTGCAGTTCCGGTACAAAGAGGCTTTCCTGCGGGACCGAGGCCTGCAGATCGGGTACCGCAGCGTCGACGATGACCCAAGGATGAAGCATTTCCTCAACGTGGGCAGGCTCCAGAGTGACAATGAGTACAAGAAGGACTTTGCCAAGAGTCGGTCCCAGTTTCACAGCAGCACGGACCAGCCCGGCCTCCTTCAGGCCAAGAGGAGCCAGCAGCTGGCCAGTGATGTGCACTACAGGCAGCCCCTGCCCCAGCCCACCTGCGACCCGGAGCAGCTGGGCCTCAGGCACGCTCAGAAGGCCCACCAGCTGCAGAGTGAGGTAAGCCACCTCCACCCACTCCCTTGAGGCCCTTCCCCTGGTGCCTCTTCCTAAGAGATAGCCATAATGCCACATTCCATTGTTAGCTTCCGGGGGAGCTGGGCTGAGAGAGAATCCAAGATACCTAACACTTCAGTGCCAGAAAGAATAACAACAATAACCACCACTTCTCGAGTGTCTCCTGTTGGCCAGGCTCTGTGTCAAATGCTTTCCAAGCCTCGTGCCACTGGCACTTATGCCAACCCCAGGGCTGTTTCATTTTACAGATGAGGAACTTGAGGCTCAGAGAGGTTCAGTGACTTACTCAAGATCCCATAACAAATAAATGACAGGCCTGGGATACCAAACCCTTTTGGTTTGCTGTGAGGGCCCAAGCTCTTGATAGCTATGCTAAACTGTTTCCAAGGGATCTTAGCTATTAACCCAGCCTTTGCACTTTCCCTGGGAAGAAACTGAAGCCCAGAGAAGGGAAGTGGCTTCCCTAAGGCCACAGAGTGTGTGGAGCAGGTGTCACTGCCCCACCCACTCTCAACTGCAACTTTTGTCACTTGAATGGGAAGATGCAAGAGACAGCAACATGCCGGCTGGACTCACAGCACATTGGGGCCCCTGTGCCAGGGAGATGCTGCTTATGATAAATTTGCTCCCCTTGTTCTGGCTTTACTGATGACAGAAAACATAGTCTCATATTGTGGCTGCCTTTTTAATCTTCTTTACTTAATGGTCAAACCGCTCCAAACCCTGCTGACATATTCCTCTTGCTTCCCTCTTACCCTCAAGGTCAAGTATAAATCAGACTTGAACCTGACCAGAGGTGTTGGCTGGACCCCTCCTGGCTCCTACAAAGTGGAAATGGCTCGGCGGGCTGCGGAACTGGCCAACGCAAGGGGCCTGGGTCTCCAGGGAGCTTACGTGAGTAGCAAGCTGCAAAGCCACCCTGGCTTGCAAGGCCATGGGGAAAGACAAACTCATTGTTTCTTTTCAAAGTTTATTTTTGGCCAAAGGTCAGCTAGCTCTAAAGAAGTGTGAAATGCAGCTCAAACAAGGCGCCTAATTTCATGGGTCTGAGATGACCAGGCAGATGACACGCAGGTTAAACTTCCTGCAGGGCTTTCTCTGAAGTCACAGCCATTAGTTCTGCAGAGGCAAACCTACCGGGGCTACATCAATCCCGGGCCAGGGCAGCCCAGGCTGTGCTGACTGCTTGCTCGTTACATTCGCAGAAAGGGTCAGGGACTCGCTGGATACGACAGTCTGCATTTTGAACCCTACTTTGTTCAGAAGAAAGACGCCAGGTCTAAATGAGAGATTGGCTTTGCTTCTTTCTCATTCTTGCCTTGAGGGCCCTTTTTCTTGGGGAGGGTAGAAGAGGGGAAAAGGAAGGGGAGGGTGGGCCTGTTAAATGCTCCCTGCGCTTCTTAGCGTGTCCTATGGGAACCGGGGCCGGGGGTGGGGGCGGGGGAGCTTCATTTTAACTTGGGGTATGTTTGATTTCAGCAGCGGGGGGCAGCAGCAGTGGAGGCTGGAGATCATCAGAGTGGGGAGGTGAACCCAGATGCCACTGAGATTCTGCACGTCAAAAGGAAGAAGGCCCTGCTGTTGTGAGCCATGTCCACCCTGATTCCTGAGAGGCCAGAGAGGAAGTTTGCTTACCAGAGACATGCTTCAGATGGCTTTGATTTTGGCGAGCTGGAAAAATGGCCCACCAGCCCATCGCAGATCTGCCTTTATTTAAAATAACTCTGAAAGCAAATGGAGAATGTTGTATTTGTGGTCCTCTCTGATACCTAGACGTGGATGGCTGATTCTGTCAAGTGCCTCAAGTGTCTCGGCTGAGGAATAAAGATGTGATGGTGGTTTTCGCTGATGCTGGGCATTCTGGAGTCTGCATTTGCAGATGCCTGTGGTGGAGGCAGTCTCTGTGAACACTGATTTTATAGAAGGTACAGTTGGTTGAGGAAAGCAAACATACTATGTTGTGTTGATTCCATCATTCCTTGTGTTACCAAGGGAGGCAGAAGAAGCCTGGTGATATTGTGCAAATGCTGGTCTGGGAAGGCCCAGGCTGGGTGGCAATTGTCTCTGCTTAGAGTAGGGACAGTCCACTGTGTGGTCCCCTGGAGGCGCTGGGGGTGTCCATTGTCGGCCATGAGGCCTCCCGGTGTCAGGGTGCCAAGGAGAGTGGGCTCTGAGGTCCAGAAGACAGTACCTTAGAAGCCACTTTCACTTTTGATGGTGGCTTTGATCCATTTCAGGAATTTGGTAACTTGGGTGTAGACCCCTGGCCTCTTCCCACACTCCAGGCCCCAGCTCACTATCCCATAGACGTAGTAGGTGCCATCCTTCTCACAGGTCAGGGGGCCTCCAGAGTCACCCTAAGGGAAACAGAGGCATAAACTCATCCTCGTGAACCAGAGACATTTGGAGATGCCCCCACCTCTCTCCAGGGGGGTGTCAGGGAGGGATGGGGTGGAGTCCCTTGCCAGCCTCTGTGGGCTTCTCTGGAAAGCAGTGACAAGGCTCTCCCCACATCTCACATGATACAAGGCTCTCCCCACATCTCCCATGATACAAGACTCTAAGGGAGAGAAGATAACAGTGTCCTCCGTCCCTGAGTCCACGCCGGCTTGACAGAGGAGCCGCACAGCTGCACTTCCCAACTCTTAGTGATGCAGATGTTATGACCGTGAGTTCTCGGGGGCCCTCAGCACACACAGGGGAGGAGGATGGGGACTCCAAGGCAGTGTAGCCTAGGTGCTCAGCATGGTCTATGGGGTTAGAGCTCCTGGGTTTCAAGCCAGGCCCTACCACCTGCCAGGCATGTGACCTTGGACCTCAGTTTCTCACACTGTAAACCATAGATAGCAATAGATCCCCATCCCCCAGGGTTCTTGTGAAGTATATAGAACAGTGCCTGGTTCATATTAAACCCTCATGGAAGGTGGCGAGGATGATGGTGAGGAGAAGACGACATTGAGGATGATAGCTCTCGAAAACTTAATACTGCTTAAGCACTACAACTGACAGGTTTTTAAAAAATGAATTCTCTCTTTTAAACTTAGCCATGACCTTGTGATCTTATGGATAGATTTCCATTTTATAGCTTAGGCATCTGAGATTGAAGAATTGCTTTCATCACTGATAAAAGTCATACAGTAAGAGAGAGAAACAGGTTTCGAATTCACAACTATTTGTTTCCAAAGCCTGCAAGTGAAATCCTTCAATTATCTAGGGAATTGAACGAGGTTTTTTGTTTGTTTGTTTGTTTTTGTTTTTTTGAGACAGGGTCTCACTTTGTTGCCCAGGCTGGAGTGCAGTGGCACTCTCTTAGCTCACTGCAACCTCCGTTTCCCGGGTCCAAGCGATTCTCCTGCCTCAGCCCCAGTAGCTGGGACTACAGGCATGTGCCACCATGTCCCCTAATTTTTATATTTTTCTTTCAGTAGAGACGGGGTTTCACCATGTTGGCTAGGCTGATCTTGAACTCCTGACCTCAGGTGATCTGCCCACCTCAGCCTCCCAAAGTGCTGGGATTACAGGCTTGAGCCACCATGCCCAACCTGAATGAGCTGTTTTCTTAACCATCTTCTGGGAAGGAGTTTAGGGCAAATTGCACCCATCTGCCCCTCCTCTGAGTATGTGAACATCCTTGGCTCATTGGGAAGAGACAAAGAGTCACAGAAGAGCCACAAACCCTGGAGAGAGGAACCTCGATGTCCCATCCCAAAGTGAGTTCGAGGCCAGCAAATCACTGTGGGTTCCTTTGTACGGGGAGGCTCCCTCAAGGAGTTGGGATTTGAATGTTGGCATGCTGTTTTGCAGGACAGTTAGAAGGCTTATGGGGACAACAGTCAGAAAATTCTAAATGGAGGTGTTCCTGGGATTCTAGAAAGGACCCTGTGTGATGCGATCTCCACAGAGAAAGGGACTATGGGGAATGGGCTTTGACTTGGGGCAGGGCCCGAAGTCACTTTGGCATTGGTTGATGGAGCCACCACCTTCTCCCTCTGCAACAGTGTCTTTGAGTCACAAGCCTCAGCAACCTGGGGTTCCGAAAGGCCCTAGGCTATAGATATACTTAGTTTTCTAGGGCTAAAACACCCCCCCCAACACACACACACATGCACACATGAGTCCTAATGATGAGTTAATATTACTGTGAAATCTCTAGCTCTAGGCCTTCTTCTTTCTCCTAGCCACTGGTCTTCTGGACAGTTCCCTGTTCACTGGGTTCTCAGAAATGCTGCCCAACACTGAGGCCACAATCCCCTTTGGTATCCTGCAGACTGTATTGTTCAAATCCCAGCCCTGCCACTGGCTACCCAATTGCTATAGGCCAATATAACTTCTCTAAGCATCTGTAAAATGGTGATCACGACATCGCCTTCACCAGTATGTTCTGAGAGTTAAATTAGACAATGCAGGCAACGTGACCTCTGTGGTCATTATGCTGAGTCATCCTGGGTTGATGTGGATGCAGATGCACCAGGGGACCAGGGGGCAGACACAGCTCACCTGTGTCTTAGCTTTACCACAGGTGGACCTCTGAACCTGGCTCCCAGCCCAGGGCTCTAAGGGGCCTCTGCCTAGTGAAACATCCTGCCAGCCTCTCCTTCTGCAAGCACCACTTGGAGTCTCTCACCTGGCAGGTGTCTCGCCCAGGTTTCTGAAGATTTCCCGCACAGATCATACTGTCATCAATCATGTGGTCATAGAGTTGGTGGGAGTTGCATAAAGTGTTGGCGATCAGCTTGACTTTGGCATCCAGGAGCTGGCGGGACCCTTTTCCTGTGGGGGAGGGGCAGAGAAAAGAGTCACTACTGTGGGGACCAGGGTGGCACCAACCCCACCAGAAACCAGATTGTCAGGGAGAAGACCACCAACTCTCAGCTCAGAAGGGAAGGGTTTTTCCAGGATATGGGCAGAAAACCCTCACCTTTAGCCTTCACCATGCCAGTGCAGACCTACAATCCTGTGCTGGTCATGATAGATGGACCAGATAGTATATTCCCTCCTCTCTTTCCCCAACTAGGCCATGAGGTTCAGGAGGAAATAGATGCTATCTTAACCATTTTAAAATTCCCAAGGCCTAACAAAAGGGCTGGCACAATTCTTAGTGAATGAATGGATGGGTGGATGGATGGATGGATGGATGGATGAAGTGCCCTGCGCAGTAGGCTACCTGCTTCCTAGAGCAGGCATTTTCCCCTGTAAAGATAATGACATCAATCAAAACATGTCATTGGCTTTGAACATAAAGTCTTAGAGGCCTGTTTATGAAAAGCAAAATAATTCTAACCTGAGGCTCCAAAATATTCCCATCTGAGACATCATCATGCTGACCAGACCATATTGAGCAGAACAGAGGTTGGCAAGTTCAGATGGACTACAGTGAAAATGGCTGTAAAATGAGTTTACTGGCTGACCCTAAATCCAACTAGCCAGACATCTTTCTCAAAAGACTCAAAGTTGTATATTACATTTCACTTTGTTCAAATATGTGGAATTTCTGCAGACTTATTTATTGTGATTCTCGCTATTCATTATTAAGGACAAGATTTGGGAAGGAAGAGAAATATATTTTGAGTATTTGGGAAAGACATGAAACACCCTTCTGAATTTTTTTTTTGTAGTAGAGGGTATAATGTTGCCAGTACTATGAGGAAAGTAATCTTTTGGTTACTTTTAAAAATAAGACCAAATCCTAAAGACAAATCAACAGCTGGATTTAACACAATTTTATAGAATGTCTACTGTGTGGAGAACCCCGACCAAAGTACTGTGAGACAGACAGAGATGAATGGAACCTGACCCCCATCTTCTAAGGGCTGACTTAATGAATGTCTCTGTAGAATTCTATCATCCCCTGTGATCATGCTTGCAAACATAGGAAGTAAGTATGATTATTGAGAAACTAAAACTCAGTTGTTCAAGTGACAAAGTCAAGAATTGAATACCAGTCTGTCTGACTCAAAAATCCATGATCTTTCCTCTTTCCAACCTACTGAGGGAAGGAGCAAGATCTCCATAAATGCAGGGTCAATGCTTGGTAAAATTCAAGTATTTAGGGGTAGGGCCAGGGACAGATATGGAGATCAGAGAAACTCAGGGAAGGCTCCCTGCAGGTGGAGGAATTTAACTAGAGCTTGATCAGTGAGGCAGATGCTTTCTTTGGTTGATGCATTTTGAATATGACACTCATTTCAACTTCAAAAGGGCAGTTGAGTTTGGCCTTTCTTCTCTGGTTGATGTAGTTCACCTAAGTCATTGGAGAGTGCATGGCCAACTCACCTGTTTCTGTAACACCCCAGCCAGAGATGTGGCACTCACTCCCAGAGGGAAAGGACCCATCAGGCAAGCACACAGTCTTCACGTATTTGGATTCCAGAGCACAGTGACCATCCACTGGCTTTAACTTGAGCAATGCTAGGTGGAGAGAGAGGTAGAAAATGGGTGTAATGTCACCTCTTTGTCAGAGAAGCACCAGCTTCAACTTGCTCGGGAAAGTGGCCACAGCAAAGCCACCCGCCCCCACCATGCCTGAAAATCTTCCACGGTCATTTCATATTTTGAACTTCCATCCAGGAAGGAGTAGCACTTCAGGGCAAGAGTCATGTCAAGAAATAATAATTGACTTTGAAATCATTTCTAATCCATTTTTTAAGAAACAGGCCTTTAGAGGGGAAAAAAGCTATTGAGGAAGGAGAGAGAGGTGGGAGGGGGGTGTCTCATGAAAAGGGAAACGGGGTACAAAACTGAGCAGCTGGTAGCTAGGAATGTCATTGCATTTGCACTGGAGCACCTGCCAGGGGCTAGGGGCCGGGCATGCCTGCAAGCACATTGTGTAACCTGACACATAGGAAGCTGAGAGTTGTGCATCAGTGTTTCCATTTCATAGAAGAGAAAAGAGGGCACAGGGAGGTGAGCTGGCTCCTGGTGAGAAAGTTGGGAAGCTGGGATTCCAGGCCAAGCCCATTCCATAGCACAATGTTCCTAGCATTGCTTCCCCTCAGTTTAAGAGCATATGCCCATTTATCTACATTTACACATACCCTCAAAAATTAAAAAGCCCTGGAATACATTCCCTACCTCACAGGGTCCACAGGGACCAAAAACAGTCAACAGCACCTTCTAGAACCAAACTTCAGCTTTCCAGTCATAGAGAAATCCACCCAGGACAGGACCCTCAGGAGAGCCATGAAAGAGGAACTTGCCAATATCATTGTGGGGAATCTCATCTCTTTCATTGTAGTGGCTGTACTTGAATATCTTCTCCACTCTAAAGCTCTGCTCATGAAATTCTTCTTTCTCCAGATCCTGGTCCCCTAGCACCACCTTTAGATGTCTGGTTTTTATGCTGCAAGGGAAAATGAGATGGTCAGGAAGGCTCTGCTCCTGCTCAGCTGTGTGGCCTTTGGCAAATCTGACCTGCAGACTCAGCCTCCTCATCTCTAACCCTTGTTTCACTCACAGAACTCTGCTGTGGTGGGGTCCAAATAAGATTATATAAGGGAAGTGCTTTATTAACAGAAGAAAGCTCCAAATGCAAGCTATAACTTTTACCCACTTCTCATGGGAGATCTCCCATTCTCCCTAGGCCTTCCAAAGAAACAGCCATTGCCATCTTGAACTAATCTTCTAAAATCCATTGGCAGGTGCTAATGTTCGCCTGCTTGACCACTCTTGAGGAGCACCTCCTAGAATCCCAGAGAAATCATTCACTATATGAACTGGAAGACCTCATGGCCACTTCCAAAACCCAGACTTTGTTGGACCAGCCTTGACCATGAACATAGGGAGCTCAGAAGAGGAGGTGACTCTTCAGCTCCCCAGAAGTTACTTGCTTCCCTAAGGTGCACAGGAGGCATGGATGAAGACACCTGACTCAGAAGGGTCATTAGTGATGGCGTCAGACAGAGGAGCAAGCTTTCCTCTGTTCAGGGCAGGACAAAAGAAGTCAAAGAAGCAGATAGAATGGGGTTTCCATCTTACTTGTCCACTTAACTTTCCATACGACTTCAGGCAAGGTAAAGGAAGAATCCTGAGAATCAAGATCCTCACTTACAAAAAGGGAATAACAATAAACTCTTTTCCTCCACAAATATTTACTCAGCACTTGCTACATACAGAGGTGTGCTCAAGACACTGGAGATCCCACAATTAATAAAACAGATAAAAATCCCTGACCTTCCTCAGCTTGTCTTCCAGCAGACAGCTTTGAGGATTAAATGTCATATAATAAATGCAGTGCCCATGGTAAACATTCCAGACATGGTAGCTATTTTCCCTCTGGCTTTCGGGAGCCCTTC
Organism: Symphalangus syndactylus; assembly: GCF_028878055.3. NCBI lineage: Eukaryota > Metazoa > Chordata > Mammalia > Primates > Hylobatidae > Symphalangus > Symphalangus syndactylus. The sequence continues at coordinate 24,892,252 of NC_072424.2, forward strand.
TTTTGACCTTGAACAGATCAGACCCCCTAATCCTGACAGAGCTACCAAGATGCCGCTCAGAGGGGAAGGAGAGAGCACCCCCAGGAACTCAAACCACCCTGATCCCTGCTCCCAGCCGGCACCTACTCGGTGCAGTGGGCAGCAGTGAGCACCCAGCAGGGGTGGATCAGTGCCCCCCCACAGAAGTGGCCCTGGGGCATGGAGACGGTCAGAGGTAGTGAGGACTGGAGGGACGCCTGCCACGGGTGCTTGCCCGCCGTGCTCTTAAAGCCTCCATAGATTCTCTTGATCTTCCTCTCTGCTATCTCAGTCTTTCCACAGGAGTCAAACCCTGGAAGCTTGGTTGGTGGCTCAGTGGGCCTTTCCTCCGGGTAGGCAATGTCTGTGGGACACAAGAAAGATAAATCGTGCTATTCAGCCTCCCTCCAGTTCCCCAGCAGGGCTCAGGCAGAGGTTTGACTCTGAACCCAACAGCCGAGCAGGTGTCCAGAGCTGAGAGACTGCACTGGTGCAGACAGGGTGGGCATGCAATAGGTGCACAGTTGATATTTGTTGAATACATTACATAACATAAAGCAAATCTATAGAATTAACAATGAAGATTTTTTTTCTTCCATTTCAAAGTATGTGACTCCTAAGATTGACATGTACACACACACATTATGTTTATGTAAATATACAAATCCATCACTGGGTATGTACTGTACCTTGACAAAGTCCCCACAATTATAAGTGTGCATCATCAATGCACCTTTCATTATTAGTGCACACTTACAATTGTGGAGGCTTTTTCAGCGTAGAGGGGAGGATATTCAGATGAACTAGAATAGGTGAGATAAGACATTTGCACAGATGACTGTGATACAGAAGGAGAGAGCAGTAAATGTTGTATAGGTGGTGACTTGTCCCGTTCCTTAGGGTTTGTAAGGAGGCAGAGATAACATTTTACTTGAGAAATCAAGGAGGACTTCCTGGAGGAGGGGATATTTGAGTTGGTTCTCAAAGAATAGTTGTATATAGAGAAGAACAGATATGGGATGCAGTGTTATAGACAGAAGTGACCATAAGATCAAAGGCACATATGTGAAACTGCTCAGGGAGGGAATCCCACTGGTCAGGGTGAAAGGGCACATCATTCCAGATGTGGGCACAGAGTGAGGCCAGGACAGATGGCCAGGACTACTGTGAGGCTGGAATTTGAATGCTTTGCATCCTGAAAGGCTATGGGAGCCCAGCCAGTTTGATTACCATTTGTACACCCAGGGCCCAGCATAGTGGCTGGCAAACAGCAAGAGATGGGTAAATATCTGTTGAGGGCACTGATTTGGAGTCAGAAACCATGAGTTTAGAGTTGGACTACCTGATCTAAACCCACAAAGGTATCCAGACCCACTTGGCATCCTGGTGGGTGCAGACAGTTGGGCAGTTAGGCTGGCACTGGGATGGGAATTGGTAAAGCAGGTGTGGAGGAAGAACGGGGTGAGGGAGGGACCAGGTGCCAGGGACATCTCCCTACAAATCTCCATCCCCCCAATCCCCTGGGCTTCTGGACAGCCATGGCCTTTACCTTGGGCTGAGCAGGCTGAGACATCACAGTATTCCCATTTCACCTTGTCATTGTTAACTTTAATAAAGCACCAGGGTTTTTCATCTGCATCTGGGTTTCTAAAATACAAAACAAAACAACTCAGAGTGAAGGCTTGGTGAACCCACTGGATCTTATTAAAGAACCTTTGGATAAGAAGGTGCCAGACTCTTGTGCTCCTCCTGGGACCACATTTCTTTGAATCCTCCAACAGGTTAGAAAACCTTAGCACAGAAGGGTGTTTATAGTATTTTTTTTGGCAAAACCTTGACTTCTAGAGGAAAATCTTAAGGATGAGGAAGCAGTCCCAAGTCTCATGCCAGATCCACAGGGCATATCAAATTATGTGTAGGAAAAGAAATGAGATCCCTGTTGAAGACCTTTCTATATCAGGAGAGTAAAATCATTACATAAGCATGGTGAGAGTTGGGTTCCTCTGCCTGAGCCTTTGAATTCTATGCATGGGAATCCTCTGAGAAAGGCTGCTAAGAGGCCCCCCTCCCCGCCACCCCCGAAGACAGCTCCACAAAGGGAACAGCTCAAAGTGAGTGCAAGTGGAAGGTACTCGTGTTTTGTGGGGGAAAAAAAAAAAAAAAATTCGTGGCCTGGTGCAGTGGCTCACGCCTGTAATCCCAGCACTTTGGGAGGCCGAGGTAGGTGGATCATGAGGCCAGGAGTTCAAGACCAGGCTGGCCAAGATGGTGAAACCCATCTCTACTAAAAACACAAAAATTAGCCGGGTGTGGTGGTGCGCACCTGTAATCCCAGCTACTTGGAAGGCTGAGGCAGGAGAATCGCTTGAATCTGAGAGGCAGAGGTTGCAGTGAGCTGAGATGGTGCCACTGCACTCTAGCCTGGGTGACAGAGTGAGACTCTGTCTCAAAAAAACAAACAAACAAACAAACAAAAAAACAAAACAAGAAAAAGTCCTCATTTATGAAGCCAGTTCAAAGCCATACAAAGACCCCCTCACCCTAATCTGCAACTCATCTGACTCATTGGCCTTGGCTAGACAAAGGGTAGTGGCAGGAAGCCAACAGAGTGGCCTGGAGGCAGCAGAAAAGGGAGAAGGAAACTAGATCACCACCAGGGAGGGTGGTGGCATTACCCTCACATGGGAAAGCCTGAACATCCTTGGGCCAGAGACCGTCACCTTCAACAGACATTCCACTTGCCCTTCTCCATCTCTGCCTGGAAGTTATGTGGCTCATGTGATTATTTCTGACCAACAAAGTATGTGTGGGGAGAGGATGTGTCCCTTCTAGGTTGAGGTAGAGAAAAACTCATGCTTCATTTCCCAGTCTCTTCTTGCCGATCCTGAGTATTTGAGTACATCTGTGGAGCTGAATCCCCTACCATCATCACCACCAACCCACATGACACATGGAACATTAGTAAGAAATAGACTTTTTTCTTTTTTCTTTTTTTTTTGAGACAGGGTCTCAGTCTGTCACCCAGGCTGGAGTGCAGTGGCTCACTGCAGCCTCGATCTCCTGGGTTCAGATGATCCTCCCATCTCAGCCTCCTGATTAGCTGGGGCCGCAGGTGCTGACCACCACATTGAGCTTTTTTTTTTTTTTTTTTTTTTTTTTTTTTTTTTTGGTAGAGACAGAGTTTTGCCATTTTGCCCAGGCTGGCCTCGAACTCTTGGGCTCAAGCAATCTGCCTGCCTCAGCCTCTGAAAGTGCTAGGATTATAGGCATGAACCACAGCGACCGGCCCAGAAATAGACTTTGATGTATTTGAGCCACTGAGATTTGGCAGTTGTTTACTACAGCAGCATAACATCACCTTCCTGAGTAAGAAAAGCTTCCTAGAAAGGAGGCTGATGAGTTTCAATGATCCGTTTTAAAATAAGTGATCAAAATCAACTGAGCATAAATAAGGTAAATGTTACCTGCAGAAATTGTGCTCCCCAATCCCATGGGTTTCAGCATCCTCCATAAACATGTTGTAATTCTCCTGCAAGAGGAGATGGGAGTTCCAGTAAAGGCATGCGTGCTGGTTGACTGTCCTATTCATTTTCCCTCGGTAAGAGTAGCCATCGCCAACATAGCAGTCATCAGAACCTCCGAGAGAGCAGGTAGCAATGTGAGAACCAACAGCCACTGGCATGCTGCTCCCAGAAAGGGCTTGGTGGGTATGTCAAGTGGTGAGAGAACTGGACCTGCATATTTATCGCCCTGAGATTTCACCACAAATTTCAGGAAAAAAAGGGTTGGATGTCCCACATTTAATCCTGCTTAAAACATGAAATATAGTGGTTGTAGGGTGTGGGAGCTTAGTTATTTAATTCTGGCTCACACAAGAACTGATGGAAGGTGGGCTAAGGCCTAGGGATGCCCAGGTGGTTTGACTTGCCTGCACTACACCCCAGTTTATTACTTTCCTTACACGAAGCCAGACACGCCCTATCCCCTCAGGCGAGAAGGCTGAGGCAATAGTAGAGTTGGGAAACTTGATTTGAACCACATTCTGGCAAGAAAACCCAGAGAGAAAAGGGTTCCAGAGGCCTCACTTGTGGCCCTGATGGTGGCAGAGACCCATACCTATTTCACAGAATCTCCCCTTGAACTGGTCAGGACAGGCACAGGTGAACTTGGATCTCCGCTTATGCCGGGAGCAGGTAGCCCCATTCTGGCAGGGGTTTGGCCTGCATACAGGAACCACTGTGAAGACAGGAATGGGGCCGGGAAGGCTCTTCAGAAGGAGTTGCAGCCCATGTCTGAGATGACAAGGAGACATTGGTGGCATTCTAATGGTGTCTATCCTTTCACGAAAGATGGGTCACCAGAGGGGAAAGACAGATCCACTGACACTCTAGGAAGTGTACACAGAAGCCTTAAGAACATAAGCAAATGTGGATGAAGCAATCTGGCTGGAGGCCATGCCTAAGTGCATGAGGAGATGGGTCACTCAGTAAGGAAACGAAGAAGCACGGACGGAGCAGGAGTGCTGGGCCCCGTCTGAGCTAGGTAGAGATCTGCCTGCTGATACCCATGTGGCCATGAGCAAATGAGTTAGCCTGTCTACATTTCAGGTTCTTCATCTGTAAAGCTCTTCCTTGAGGTGTTTTTGGAGAAAGCAAAAGAGAACGTAAATTTCCTGAGACAATGCCTTCCTCATAGCAGGGACTCGATATGTATTCATTCCCCTACTTGGTCCCTCTCAGGAATAGATCAGGGTCTACTTCCTGGAAGAAGTGAGTTTCAAGATGATTCTTTTTGGATGGGAAGGGACACAGACCAGTCAATTCCCATTGGATGGTGTCAATCCAAGGATAATGAATCTTTAGAAAGCCTAGGGAAAAGGACCATCTTGGGTGCCTGCCACAAAAACATCAGATACATCTGGCCTTCCATGCAGAAGGGTGCAGGTACAAGATAGGGCACAGAGAGTCTAGCGTCAAAGGGGCCTCCACCACTTACCTTGGGAGCAGCTGGGACCTGTGTAAGGGTGTTTACAGACACAGCGGTAGTAGGGAGGACTCTGGGTAATGAGACATTGGCCCCGGCCACATGGGTTGTCCTTGCACGTATTTTGCACTGTAGGAGATCCATAACATAAGACATTATTTGGGGCACATTTTCCTTAGAGGGATACATGTACAATACAATGTTTGGGGGTGGGGTGACTGACAGTGTCTGTGGCCTTGTCCGTGGTCCTGAAACACTAGGCTATGCCAGGACAAGGCTTCTGTCTAATTTTTGGGTCATGGCGGATTGTCTCCCACATTGCTTCGCATGCCCACAGTCTTAATTTTTCTATCTTAATAAAAAAACTTTGATAATTGTTACACCTTCACCAAACAGAGCTGCAATTTTAGTCTCTCCATTTTCTAGCTAACTTCAGAGTGCATTTACAGTTTTGTCACTTTTCTGAGAAGTTGAGGAGTGAGCCCAGACACTGTGTTTATACTCGATATTCTCAACCATCCTGCAAAGTTTATTGAAGAAATTGCAGGATTGAAAATGAAAAGAATAAGTGAAGAGGGCACCGAAGGAAGAAGTCAACCACAAAGCTGTACATATACCTAAGACCCCCCTTGCCCTCCACCCAGTAAGATGGTTGCTAGAGCAGCCTGAATCCAGGTTTTCTCTAGGGGTAAAACTAGCCCTTAGGAGTCCTATTCCTGATGCTTCATTCCACGGCCTCATGTTATGCCCACAAGAGTTCAATAACAGCAGACACAGTGAGAATGGTAGAATGAAAGAGCATGGACCAGAAGTCAGACGCGAGGGCTCTAATTTCTGCTCTACACCTAGCTAGCTGTGCGACCTTGATCAAATGCCCTCACTCTCTGGGTTCCCTTTCTCTAACTGGGTTTGCTCTCATGTGCCCTGAGATCCTCCCTGCTCTCCCATTTGAGGACAACACTGCTCTGTTGCAGTTAGACTAAACACTCTAAGCACAAAGTCCTGAGTTTGGAATACATCTTGGTTGCCGTCCAGCCCTTATCCCCTCTCAGCCTCAATCTTCCCATCTGGAGAATGGAGGTACTAGTTCCATCTCACAGTGCAGGGGTGAGGATCCAGTGAGAGGCTGCCCGGGACCCTGCAGAGGAATCCACTATGCATGATACAGTATTGGTAGTTATAATCCTTCCCATGGCATCACGCAGTGCTTTCTCACACAGAAAAGACTGCCTTTTGTTTAACTCAGAGGGAAGAATGGACTAGTGATGATGGACTCACCTTTCTGACACTTATTCCCAGAGAAAGGGGCCAGGCAGCTGCACGTGAAAGTGCTCCCATGGACGAGGCAGTCCCCACCATGTTCACAGGGGTTGGGCTGGCACGGATCTAAGACACACAGGAAGAAGGCAATGTTGGTAAGGAAAGGCAGGTGAGAAGCCCCCCACTTTTTCACCTAATTTCAGTCTCCTGCCCCACATGAGAGAGTAAATACCGAGCCAGAAACTGGGGAAAGGAGGAAAACATATGTTGTCCTTAAACAGCAAGGAAAACTGCAGTCACCTGACCAGAGAGAGGGATTCAGGTTAGTGAGAGGAGAGGCGAGAAGGAACCATGACTGTCTCCCCTCGGCCTGGCTTTGGACGGGGCCTTTCTCATTGAGAAACTCCCCTTTTCCCTCATCAGTGTTTTTCTCCTCCCAGTCTTGCTGGGAGTGCCACAGGGTCTGTCTCTGATGCTGAAGGTATTTCACAAGCCTAAAGACCTCCCCTACTTCCAGTGCCCAGGGGTGGAGGTCAGGAGTGGGGAAAGAAAACCCACCCCTAATGAAACGCAGGCTTTCTGAACATCAGGAGAGAAGACCAAAGGCAAGAGGGTGACAGAAGAATTGGCGGCGAGGAGGAAATGACCCAGTGGCCTTCATCTTTCTTCAACTACTTGTTCAGTTAGATTTTGTCATATTTCATCTGTGCCTGTGGCTTTTCATGGTTGTCTGAATGGATCTTCCCTTGGGGAATTCTTTATCCTTCTGTTCACACACATTGTTCTTTGGTTCAGGAACTAGGATCCCTGGGCCCTGCTCTTGTTTTGATGGTCCCTTCTGATGTTCCCCCATGCCCTGTATCTTGGCCCTGCCTTCCAGGCCACTTTGCACAGTTACACAGCTTTTATTCCGGCTGCTAAGTGCTTTCCATTCCTTCTCCTGGATTAGTCACATGGCGTTGCTTGGACCCAGCTTCTTATTTTCTTTTCTGTCCCATTGCTTGGGTTAAGAAGCCACGAAAACAAAAACAAGTGTGGTAGGAGCACATGTGTGTGAATACACACACACACATACGCACACACACACATACAATCTAACAACTGTGGAAAGCTTCTAAAGAGTGAAGGGAGAAAGAAAAAGGTGAAAGGGAAGGAAAAGTCCTGGCAAAGGCAGGAGGGAAGGAAAGTCCCAAAGCTGAATGTGTACATGCTACAGTCTGGTGCTCAAAGCTGACATGGGCTTCCTGCATCCTTAGGGTCTGTAATCTAAGCTACGGGAATGATTTTGAACACAGCTGCTATTCACAGCATCAGGAAACCTGGACAGTACTGCATTAACTTGCTGCATGACCTTGGCCAAGTCAGCTCCTCTCTTAGCCTCACTTACCTCATCTGTCATTTGAGGGTAGGGGAGTTGGTCTCTAAGAACCTCCCCAGTCCTCATAACATATAAGTCAAACAGAAAAAAAAGCCGGTCCAAATAATTTCTTCCATAGCTATTTCACAACGCTGGCCAGAGAGGAGGAGAGAGAGGCCCTTGCATGTGGTCCCACATATACTCCCCTCTGACCTTCTCCCAGGAGAGTCCCTGAAAGAGATTTGGTACCTACCAGCTTGGTCCTCAGTGTAGTACCAGTCAGGATTCTCAGGGTGGGTAAGTGTGCTACTGGTGTTCTCTTCCTGATTATAATCCTCGTAGCTGTAGTCATACTGGTCAGGGGTCCAGTCTGCAGGGGTGGTAACAGGACAGAAGAAATCCTAATCATTACACTCAAATAGGTCAGCATTTTATTTAGCTAGACACCTTTTCCCCAAAGAATTCAAAGTCTTGCAGGAGGAATTATGTGTCTCTCCAGCTCTGCACATGAGGGGAGTGGAAACGAGGGCTCAGGCTTTGCATCTTTTCACTTGGGGGATGCTATGACCTGGCAAGGTAGTGTTGACATTTAGCAGGGTCATGAGCACCTGATTGGAAGTGAAGAGAAGAAGCCAAGTCCCAGCTTTCTACTCCCTTGACGTTGGGTAAGCCAACTGTATTATCGAGTCTTGGTTTTCTCATCTTTGAACAGCAGGAAGAGGATTGGGACTTGGCACATCTATAGGGTCCTACATGGAGTCTGCCCGGGGTCAGATCGCACTATACTTGAGTGCCTGGTTGGCTTATCCTGTGAATAATATTTCTTGATGGGACTTCACTAGTCACCAAGCTGAATGAAATCAAAGAAAACTCATCATTTTCCTTTTGATCATGGCATCAAACTACTCCCAAGCAGTATCTACAGAGTCATTTTAAGAGATAACATTTATTGAGACTTTACTATGTACCATGCCCTGTGCTAAGCACTTTACATGTACTGTCCAACTTCATCTTCATAAAAATCTAGGAGGTGTATTATTCACTCTAAGTTGAGAAACCTGAGGCTGACAGAGATTGAGTAACTTGGCCAAGGTCACATAGCTACTAAAGGGCAGGATATGAACTATGGCAGTTTGTCTCCATACAACTCCTAAATCTCACTAGCTCAACTGCAGCACTCAACTGTTTCAACTGGTGCCCTTACATTGCCTCGGATACTCCCACACTTACCCTTGGGAAAATGTGTCCCACCATCCCCATTGACTATCCAGCCTGCTCATTAGGAATTTACCAAGGATAACCTTATAAAATTTCATGGATCTTGCCTACAGTTGTAAACCTCACACTAGACTAGTCATTGGGAAAAAAACAGGTATGTGTAAGATTGGCTGGACTCAAGCTCTTTGCTCTCTGGGGCCTTTCTGGGGAGATCCTGGTAGCTCTGTGGCTGGTAGGTCTGTGGAAGTTTGGGATTTGAAAAAAGTCAGGTTGACTTTGCTCTCTCCAGCCGGCGGGAGTATGGCAAGTCGGCAAGTTGAAGCTGCAAGGAAGCTGTCCAGAGATGCATATGATAATGATGCGGGAGCAAATGCAGATAGCTGACTTGAAAAGGCACTCCTACGGAGCCAGCTGATGGCTTGGAGGATGGCACTTTACCTAAGCCTGATTATCAACCACATTATCTTACTCGTCTCTCAGTCATTCTGTTAGAGTCTTTATCTCTCTGGCTTTTGAAAAATCGACTTTTGCACAATGGCTGTTTTATATTTCCCATTAAAATGGAACTAGCTTTTTATTTCTTTTTTGAATACGCCAACTCTGGTTTCTTGCCAAAGTTTCACCTCGTTTATCACAGTGTCAAGTCAAGACTCCCTTGGCTTGCTCATTATTTCTCTCGAACTGCTTTTCCCCACTATGAAAATGCTCCCGGGGGAGGCCACCTTTTTAGGGCTGAGGATCCAGGTTGAAGATAAGGCCATTGTCTTCCTGGAGCAAATAAAGTTTTCCTCCATCTAGCGTGATAAAGCAGAGAAAGAGAGGGAGAAAGTGAGAAAAAGATGTTTTTCTGAGTTTGACATGAAAGATTTTTCAAACTGACATTTAGGAGAGACAAAGGGGTTTGGTAATGAGCTGATTGCATTGCTTAGTTATTTCTTTTTCTTTGGAGAATTTATTTTTGTTTTTCCAACAGGTGTTTATAGATAAGTGCCCTTCAGGTTGCTTCTGTAATTTCTCCCATCTCTCCCACAGGTTGGCAGTCAGACCAGCTTATCTTGGCAAGGCCATTAAGAATTACTTCTTTTGCAGATATTTAGAAATGGGGAAGATTCTGATGTAGATGGTGTGGTGTGACTTTTCCAGGTGACGAGGGATGAATGAAATGTCTGTTAGAGGATTTTAACTTGAATCCAGACCTATTAACGAGGCCTGCTTACCTCTCAGTGAAGCCAAAGAAGAAATAAAATACATAGGCTTTGAATCATCTTCCTGCTAAGAAAGGCTTCCTATTCTCTAGGGCCCGTGGGCCTCAGGCAAGATGGATAGAACGAGCAGAGCTCAGTGGCCCCAGGTAGCCAGGGTGGAAGAAGCCATCCAACTGGTGGCTGTGCAAGGAAAGTCACCAAGATCCTTTCCATCTGCCATGGAATTTGAAGGTGCTTTATAGGAGCATCATCTGGGAGGGTTTCTCCACTTCCAGGCTTAAATCTTATTTTGTCTTTCCCATTATGTTGGCACTTAATCCTATTGTCTGCGTAAGTAACTTGTCTTGTGAACCTACAATGGACCAAGTATTATGCCAGGTGCAGGATGGCATTAGGGATGGTGGGGAGTTATACAAATAAGAGTAGGATGTGGCCTTGTCGTCAAGGAAGCCTCCAGCCAAGGTTGGGTGGGGGATGAAAGCCAGCTAAGGAAGGAGATTAAAGAGTTGTGAAGAGGTGAGGGAGCTAGAAGTGACCAAGGCTAGGCCTGGTGCCCTCAAGTTCCACAGTGAAACTCTGCTTCAGTATGAGCCAATCTGATGACAAAAATAGCCCTTGATTCTCCACCCCTCCCTGCACCCACACGCTTTGCAATGTGACTTTTCAGTTTCTCCCACCAAGAGATGGAGTCAGTTTCCCTGCCCCTTGGTTCTGGGTTGGCCTTAGGACATGCTTTGGCCAATAGCTTGTGTGATGGAAGGATGGTGTGCCAGCTCAGAGCCTGAGCCTCAAAGAAGTCTTGTTCTCTCTCGACTCTCTCTATCTCTCCCACTCCTGGACCCATGTGACTGCCATGTGAACAATTTGGCCTATTCTGCAAGAGCGTATGAGAACATGTGGACAACAGCTGGCCTAGTGGTCCTAGCTGAGGCCTCAGACATATAAGAAAGTCCAGCCAATATTCAGCAAGATAAGATGCCAGCTTCTGCGGACACATGAGCAAGCCCAGTCAGGATCAACTGAGCCCGATGCAGCCCAGAAGAACTGCCCAGCTGAACCCAGCCAAAATTGTCAACCCAAAGAATTGTGACCTAAATACATGGTCAGTGGTTTAAGCTACTAAGTTTGGGGTAGTATATTATGCAATAATGACAAACCGACACATAGGGCTTGATTGATATTAGATTGCTAATGGAATAAGAATTTTAGATACAAGAGCATTCCTCTGTGGCCCAGTTGGCTGGAGAGTTTTAAGTGTCATAGCTAGATCTCAGATGGCACCTCTATCTTGGGTATTTGGTCTATCTTATTTGTTTCCTCCAACTAGATAGTTAGTTTCTTAAGAGGAAGGGCCATTTCCATTCCTCTTTTAACCCCAGAGTGCCCAACACAAAGCCCTACCTGTAGTTAATGTATATGATTGACAGATTTATTTTTCCCTTAGTGGCTAAGCCTTCCTGCTTTCTGATTGGCCTGCATGCAGCTTTGCTGGTTAAAAAAATGATGTCTGCTTAAAGCAGAGCAAATAGGTAATTTCAGTAAGAAACTGTGTGAGAAATGGGTCAAATGTGCTTGGCAAAGAAAATACCTGATGAGCTCTGTAGAGATCTAGAAACTCGTCCACATATTTTCCTGGGTAGAGAGGCACAGCAGCCTGACATAAATTTCGGTTCCACTGGTAGATTGTAGAAAAACAGTTCAGGTTTAAACATAGATTATTTGTGACTTTCTCTAGGCTATAGAAAAGGGAGGAGCTTTGGGAAAGAAAGGGGCAGCTGTTCAAGCATTTTCTATCAGGAATGAAAAGCAATTCTTGTGGGTTTGTCTAGTTTTCAGAGTCTGTTTCTAGAAATTATCAGGAAGGATCATGAAAGTATCCTGAGTTAAGCAAATTATCCTAATAATAGGTTATAATGTATTGATTATTTTCTATGTATCAGACACTAAACTAAATAAATGCGGTTGCCCACAATCTTACTTCACCTTAAAGCAACCCTATGGTGTAGGTATTATTATTCCTATTTTGCAGATAAGGAAAAATGAAGGCCAAGGAGATGACATCATAACCCAAGTCTACCTAACTCCAAGTCTTATTTGCCTTTTTACGATCCTGGAATCTCTTATAGGTTTGGGTTTCATGAAACTCCATGGGTTTTAGCTTTCAGGAAGTAGCATGCATTGGGAAACCTTCTTAAGCACATGCTCCGGGTCCCTTGACCAGGATTAACTCGGTCCATGTTTGGGGTCTCTCAGAAAACGCTCAGAGTTCCTGCGATGGGAGCTTTGCAGCTGCTCTGGTTAAGGAGCTTGCCAGATGTGTGGAACGGAATCAAAATCCCCGGAATGTCGTCCCTGTTGGTGTCATCCATCACTGTGGCACAGACGGCTCCTCCAAGGGCCTCCTCCAACCCCCAGCCCTGTCTGCCTGCATTTGACGCTTCCAATCTGGCTGGCGGGGCAAGCCCAGCAGAGACTCTCGCTGGCAGGCAGTAGGACAGCTGATGGATGGGCTCAGCCTGCATTGCTGGGCAGAGCCAAGCCAGCTTTGAAGAGGCATTTCCACAGGCCTGCTGGCTGTCATGGCACCTGCTTTGGGGAGATGGGCAGAGTCTGTGCTGTTTGCTGGCTACCTCCTCCACCACCCATTGGGGACTGTGGACTGGGCACCTTCTGCTCCAGCAAGGCCCTCACCATGCGCTGTCTCCAGCAAGACCAACCAAAGAAGCAGCTTGCCCATGGGCACGAGCACGGGGTCTCCTTCTGTTGTCTAGAGCCACACTGCAGACACACTGTTGTCTAGAGCCAGCAGGCAGCTGACAAATACCATCAAAGCACAACCCCTGTGAGAGGTTAAGTCAGACACTGAACAAGGATGTTTTTAAACTGAATCTACTCTTTGCAAAAAGGCCCACACTCTACATCTCAGCCCACTCCCTGGAGGCTATGACACCTCGAGATGGACTCTGGATCCCACGAGAAGTCTGCTTCGGGGTCCCTTCATTTATATACCAAACTGTCTGAAGCTGTTGGCAGAGTTCTTGTACGGCCCAGTTTCCTGAGGGTTAAATTAAATACTCTTCACTCCCTATAAGTGGTTTTTCAGCCTGTGCTTAAAAAGCCTCCAGTGATGGGAAACTCATTACCTCCTGAGAGCCCAATGGCCCATTCAGATTTCTGGACAACTCTGATAGTGAGAAAGTTCTTCCTGTTTGCAGATCAAATCTGACCCTGTAGCTCCCAGTCTGTTTGATTAAAGCTATAAATCTACGGCACATGGGCTAACTCCACTCCCTTTCCGTGGTCTCTGTTCAGAAGGGCCACTGCTTACAGTTGCTCAAGTTGTTCACTGCACATTTCCAGGGTGTCATGAACCCACTGCAGATGTCTCTTACAACTTTCTGGCAGCCGGCAGTAAAGTCAAGGGTCCTTGAGTCTTCCGCACTTCTTTTTCTTCCACTGTGTCACCCCATAGCTCCTACAGCCCTGTATCTCTGAAAATCAGACCCAAGGATCCCCTTCAGCGGTGCCTGAGCAATTTGTGCTCAAGGCTGGGGAAGAGGCCACCTTTCCAGACCCTTGGTCTTGGCTCCTCCCTGGACTCCAAGTATGGGTGGTGGTGTGGCCGTCAGCTAGGGGATAACCCTGAAATATGCACCTTCGGAGGAACTAACTATGTGTCGTTGAATATCCTTCGTGTTGGGGAAAGACACAGATTTTCTTAAAACCCCACAAACCATGCCCACATACATTTCTCTTCAACTCCACAAATATCCTCTGAGCACCTGGGACAGAACGAAGACCTGGCCTTATCTTTCTGCCCATCCAGGGGTTTGCTGCTGGACAATATTGACTGTCAAACTGAATTTGGCCCAGTTACTGCCATCTTTGTGCCAAATAAATCCTTGATTCAAGGTTCAGATGTGGCCACAGTCTCCATGTGTTATCTGCCTGGCTATGGCGCTCTGTGGGTGACCAGCATAGATCTCTACCAGTGGGGATGTTGGCCTTTGGCCAAATGGAGTGGTGAGCAGAATTTTCCCCACTGGGGCTCAGAGCTGCAAAGGGAGACTCGAACCCAGAGCCAAAGGACCAGGAGTGCATGATGTGGAAGGGGTGGCCCTGCTTAGCCTGAGCACGCTGTGGGCACAAGGCCGAGGACACAGGAAAGGGAGAAAATGAGAGAGCGAGTCTGTGAGACAGAGAGAGCCTTTGTGAAGACACAGGATCCACCGGGTGGTGGATGCGTTGAGCCTGAGGAAGCAAACCATTTGGGCAGAGGGGACAGTGGCAGAGGTGCTGGTGGGAGGGTATCACCAGGGCAGGTCAGCCCGGAGGCCGCCCTCCCACAGAAAGAGGTGGAGCGGATGAGTGTGGCACAGGGCTGGCCTGCCTGGAACCAGGCATTTTTTCGTCTAGCCCTCACTTTGCCTCGGCCTTTCACCTCATCTCAGCCTCCAACTCGCTGTGTGGCCAGGAGTAAATTGCTTCCCCTCTCTAGGCCTCAGTTCTTTATAAAATCAAGGGTTTTAGCTACGTAGGCAGTATTTCCCTCGGGATCCTGAGGCTGAGCTCAGCGGTGTCCACAGGAAACTCAAAATTGTGTAAAGCATTGTGGGTGCACAAATTTTGAGGGCAAGTTCTCAAAGGTGCCTGTGACACCCTGGAACCTGAACCCTGAGGTCCCTCCAACACTTCCATACTTAGGCCTCCTTTTCACCAGCCCAGAACCAGCCTGGGATTGGTGGGAAGCCCCAGGGAGATCAGCACACTTACCTGGGTCCAAGCTTTCCAATAAAGACATCAGGGAGAACTGAAAAACAAAACAACACGGCAGATCAGCGTTGAGATGGAGCTCTGCCGGGCGCGCTCCTTAGCTGTTAGCCTGAGGAGATCGTATGGGGTGCAGGTGCACTGCGTGCTTTCTGATGGCTGTGGTTGGGATGGAGGTTGAAGGGAGGGGGGATGGGGTCTGTTTGAAGATAACACCCTCCACCACCACCACCTGTGCCCGCTGAGCACTGAAGCATTGTCCTTCTCCACAGCAGGGGGTCGTGTTGCTTGTCTGCACCTGTCCTTGCTTTGGAAACATGGCTGCCCAGGTACTGGCGTGCTCATCAGTTGCAGTCAGTTTCATCTGCTCCCTGCCTGATCACGCATTGCTGCATTTCATCCTTATAACAGCCCTATGAAGAGGCTTGCATCAGCCTTGTTTACAGATGAGAAAATTTGGACTCATAGCTGTGATAGGATTCAGAATTCATGCTGAAATCTAGGTGATTTCTTCAGGTGACAGTTCCTGGGGATTGGGGATGGACAGATGCTTAAAACTCTTCAGTGGCTTCCCGTTGTTCTTAGAATAAAATGCAAACACCTGCCATGACCTACAAACCTCCTCCCTTACTCCTCCCTCCCATTGCCCGTTACTAAGCTTCAGCCACACCTGGATTCAAAATGGCGCAAGATAAATTCCTCCCACCTCAGGGCCTTGGCAATTATTGTTGCCTCCACCTGGAAGCTCTCCTCTATGACCTTCGCTAGGTCTCAGTTTAAATGTCATCTTCCCTGAAATATCCCATCAATATGACATTTCCCTATCCCCATTGTTTTGTCACTGCACCCATTTATTCCCTCCATGATCCTTATTGCAGTGCATAGATATACATTTGTTTATTTGCACGTCACCTGTCTCTCACATCAGACTCTGTCCTCCAGAAAGGCAGGGATTTTGTCTGTTTTGTCATTGATGTATTACCTAATACCTAGCATAGAGCTTGGCACATGGCATTCCTCAAAAAGATTTGCTGAATAAATAAGTAATGATATAAATAGCTCCTTTAATATGCAGTACTTAACCCGAAAAAGAAAGTTTTACTCATTTAATACCTGGAGTATGCTCTTCCACTTTAATCAGGGGTCAGCAAATAAGGGCCCTTGGGCCAAGCCTAGGAGTTGTGTTTTTGCAAATAAAGTTTTATTGGAAAACAACCATGCCTGTTTGTTTATGGCTGCTTTTGTAGGGATAAAGTATAACCCCAAATATTTACTATCTGACATTTTACAAACAAAGTTTGCTGAACCCTGATTTAAAGAAATGAGAGTTCTACCACTAAACAGCTTTCCCTTTGGGTCTTGGCTGCCAGAAAGCTGAGATCAATGAGATACATCAAGCTAGGCAGTTTGGTGTATTCGCTCCTTCTACCCTCTGCAGAATTTCTAATTTTCTGTTTTACTGTAGGCTTACTTACATGATTTTGGGAAGTAGGTAGATGATAAGTTAGGAAAGAAAAATAAAAAGAAATAATGCATCCTGATATGTACTGAGGATGTACAATATCAACAGATAGTATTCTTGGCAAAAATAGTTAACCTGAATTTACTCATGAGGAATATGACAGATCCAAATTGTGAGATTCAAATTGCAGGGCATTCTACAAAACACCTAGCCTAGCCTCCAGAAAAATGTCAACACCATAAAAGACAAAAAAAGATGGGAGGACTGTATTTTTGGTAAAGAACGTGGCAATGAAATGCAGTGTGTGACTCTTAATTGGATTCCATTTAAAAACAATGGCAAAAAGGACATTGAGTGCTGTGGTTTGTGCTGACTTGGATATTTGTTCTCTCCAAACCTCATGCTGAAATTTGATCCCCAGTGTTGGAGGTGGGGCCTCAATGTTGGGGCATAGGGGTGGATCCATTACGAATGGATTAGTGCTCTCCCTCAGGGTAAGCAAGATTTCACTCTATTAGTTCCTAGGAGAGCTGGTTGTTAAAAAGAGCCTGGCACCTCCACCCCTCCCTCTTGCTTCCCCTCTTGTCATGTGATCTCTGCACACTGGCTCCCCTTTCCCTTCTGCCATGAGTGGCGGCAGCTTGAGGCCCTTGCCAAAAGCAGCTGCCTAATCCTGGACTTTCCAGCCCTCAGAAATCCAAGCCAAATAAACCTCTTTTAAAAAAAAAATATGTCACCTAGCCTCAGGTATTCCTTTGTAGCAACACAAAATGGACTAAGACACTGAAACAAGTGGGAAATTTGAATATAGATATATTAGACAATATTATTGTGTCAATGTTGACTTTCTTGAGAGTAAACAATGGTATTGTAGTTCTGTAGGAAAATGTACCTATTCTTAAGAGATGCTGGTCAGGCGTGGTGGCTCACGCCTGTAATCCCAGCACTTTGGGAGGCTGAGGCAGGCGGATCACGAGGTCAGGAGATCAAGACCATCCTGGCTCACAGTGAAACCCCATCTCCACTAAAAATACAAAAAATTAGCCGGACGTGGTGGCGGGCGCCTGTAGTCCCAGCTACTCGGGAGGCTGAGGCAGGAGAATGGTGTGAGCCCAGGAGGCAGAGCTTACAGTGAGCCGAGATCGCACCACTGCACTCCAGCCTGGGCTACAGAGCGAGACCTCGTCTAAGAAAAAAAAAAAAAGAGGGAGAGAGAGAGATGCATGGTGAAATATTTAGAGTGATGTCTGCAATTTACTAGCAAATGATTCAGCAAACAAACAAACAAAACAACTATACACACACGCAGGAGAATGAGAAGCACAGCAGCTATAACGACATGTTGACAATTGCGGCATCTTTCTGGATGAAGCATATTCATTGCATTATTCTTCCCACTTTTCTGTGGGTTTAAAAAATTACAAAATAACATGTTGGTGAGGGGAAAGGAATGCAAAAAAAGGAAGACAGGCCATTTGTTGTCTGGGACTGTGCCTCTGTCTAATGACTTCCTGGCTAACCACCTCCCCCGCACCCTGTTTCTGCAGGCGGTGAAATGGGACAGGTGTTCCGTCTGGGGCTGAGGGTGGGGGTTGGTAGTGGGGAGGCCTGGCAGAGGAGGGGCAGCTTAGGCCTTAGGGGTGCTTCTGGGCCTAGGGTGCTTGAACAAGGATTGCCAGAATTGGGTACCTCTGGGGTTGAGTGCCAGAGAGGTGCCATGAGGGGACCCTAATATGGTTTGGCTGTGTCCCCACCCAAATCTCATCTTGGATTGTAGCTCCCATAATTCCCATGTGTCATAGGAGGGACCATGTGGCAGGCAATTGAATCATGGGAGCGTGTTTTTCCCGTGCTGTTCCCGTGATAGTGATTAAGTCTCATGAGATCTGATGGTTTTACAACGCACAGTTCCCCTGCACACACTGTCTTGCCTGCCACCATGTAAGAAGTGTCTTTCACCTTCTGCTGTGATTGGGAGGCCTCCGCAGCCATGTGGAACTGTGAGTCTATTAAACCTCTTTTTCTTTATAAATTACCCAGTCTCGGGTATGTCTTTATAGCAGCATGAGAATGGACTAATACACTAAGACCTCAAGGACAAAGGTTACCCCTCCTTCAGTCTCACCCTCATCACCCCTAATCATCTGGGCCTTGGTCCTGGGCTTTGCTACTTGCCTTGCCTTTCTCAGGGCAGGGCCTGTCTGTCTGGACCTGTCTCCACCCAGTCCTGAGGAGATTCCCTACGAATTCTTCTCTTTGAGCTGAACAGGGTGGGCCATGTCCTAAGAAGTGGACAGAAGACTTTGAGGGACATCCTTCCTCGGGGTCCAGCACGGAAGGGCCCTCCAAGACCTATGCCTTGGCCAGCATTGCACATCCTGGCTCCAGCTGGAGCCTGAGGGTCAGCCGGGTGCCATGCTGCCTACAGCCAGCAGGTGGCAGACGTGCCCTTCCTAGGAGCTGGCTCTCGGAGGGAAACCAAACAAAAAGAAAGCCGAGACTTCCTGGGCTGGGCTCTCAGGGAGCCTGAAGCTGATGTGCAGCTTGGGCTGCCTGTCAGGGGGTCGCCGGAATCTGAAGCAAGTCACTCATTTTGTGACTCACAGTGTCCACCCACAGAGAGGGCCCGTGGTGCAATGTGGAAACTGGTAGCCCCAGCACCGGGCTGGATATTTGGGGACCATATGGGAAAGTCCAGGCTGATAGTGGATTACTTATGCCTATATCCGGATCCCTGAAACTAACCTGGATGATGGTAGGTGGGAAGGGTGGACACAGTATTTGCCTCCTTTCATTCCATCATTCCATTAACTCTTTCCCCAGAGACAAGGAAATGGTAGAAGAACCCTTAATCCTGGGACTTGCACATCCAAAGAGAAAGATCAATGGAAGAGTAGGAGGAAGAGATAACTAACAAGGAGAAAATTGTGATCTCAGTTCACATTCCTTTAGAGCTGACAATGTGCCATCAACGGTGCTAAATATTTTACGTGCATTTTGTCTTGGTTGTTGCAAACAATACTTCATAATTTAGATATTATGATTATGTCCATTTTTTTTTTTTTATTTTATCTATTTTTTTTTTTTTTTTGAGACGGAGTCTCGCTCTGTCGCCCAGGCTGGAGTGCAGTGGCGCAGTCTCGGCTCACTGCAAGCTCCGCCTCCCAGGTTCACGCCATTCTCCTGCGTCAGCCTCTCCGAGTAGCTGGGACTACAGGCGCCCGCCACCACGCCCGGCTAATTTTTTGTATTTTTCAGTAGAGACGGGGTTTCACCGTGGTCTCGATATCCCGACCTGGTGATCCGCCCGCCTCGGCCTCCCAAAGTGCTGGGATTACAAGCGTGAGCCACCGCACCCGGCCAATTATGTCCATTTTAGAGGTGAGAAAACTGAGGTTTTCAGATATTAAGTTGTCTAAAGTAACTTAACTAGGAAATGCTGGAGCCAGGACAGGAGAGCGTCAGTCTCATATCAGAGTCCTTGCTCTTGGTCACCATCGTCGTGAGGGACCAGGAAGCTGCCGCGTGTACACAGTAATAAAGCGAGGATGGAGGAGAAAGAAACAGAAAAGCTCGTTAACCTTAAGAGAGGCAGGTGTTGAGCTAGGTTCAAAATCAGGGGCACTGTTCTTGGAATGCTTTATAAAAAAGCTTATCTGTGGGCCGGGTGTGGTGGCTCACGCCTGTAATCCCAACACTTTGGGAGGCCAAGGTGGGCAGATCACTTGAGGCCAGGAGTTGGAGACCAGCTTGGCCAACATGGCAAAACCCCATCTCTACTAAAAATACAAAAATTAGCCAGGCGTGATGGTGGGAGCCTGTAATCCCAGCTACTCAGGTGGCTGAGGCACAAGAATCGCTTGAACCTGGGAAGTGGAGGTTGCAGTGAGCAGAGATCGTGCCACGGCACTCCAGCCTGGGTGAGAGAGTGAGACTCTGTCTAAAAAAAAAAAAAAAAAAAGAAAAAAAGCTTATCCAATCTGGCCTAGGCCTGGCAAGCCACAGAGAGGGCCTACTTGGCCCTAATGACAGATGGAGAAAGTACAAAAGTCAAATTGAGCCTCAGCCAGCCTACTGCGGTAAATACATCTTAACAAACATCTCCACCCAGATCAAAAGGCATGTAAGCCACTGCCCACTTCTCCCACCACATCCATTCCTAGTTTCAACAGGGCTAAAATAGCACATGGTCCCAGCTGAGCCATCTTCTCTTAAAGGGTGGACACTGCTGCTTCTGCACAGGGTAAGGTAGCTGCTTTGTAGTATATTTAGAAAGACCATTCTAGATCCAACTACCATTTCTTCTACTCCACACTTGGGCTTTCTCAATGGATCCCTGGCTCAGGACACTGACTTCAAGGTTAGGAGCAGGCCCTTAGCAATGTTAAACTCCCTAAACCACCAGAGTCTCAAAGTCTGGTGTCCTCCCAGGTTAAGGTTGGTTAGTGAGGAAGGCAGGGAGAGAAGGATGCCGTGTCTCTGAGTCTTACTGATTTACAGTGTAATCTCCTTGTGGGTGGGGTGCACATACATCAAATCTATTTTGTCCTATCTTTAATCCAGTGATTATTTCAACTAAGATTCTTCCTCTGCCTTCCAGAATTCCAAAACTTCTGGAAGACAAAACAAAAAGCCTAAAAGTCTGAGTTGATGTGTTCCAGAAATTCGTTGGTAGAAAATGTTCTCAGAGGGATTAGGAGGCAGTGACGGGGGAGATAGGGCCAGATTTGTCTTTTGGGGACAGAGGCTCAGCTCAGAATGAATTAAGAGCAGAGAAATCTTCTGCTTGCTGGGTAAAAGGTTGGGACCTTAATCACACCATCCCTTCCTCCTTGCATGTTCTACCCTATGCCTGGTGGTAGGCCACATGTTGCCAACCACCAGGGAGGGACTGCGTTACTCCCAAGGGCAGCTGGGGAGGAGAGACCTCTGCACCATGGCCATGGTTGAGGCTGCAACCACTGGACTGGAAGGTGGACAGGGACAAGTGTGCACAGTTCAGCAGGGCTAGTCCCCTTGCTGGGCAAAGAGCTCAAGGCCAGAGTGAGTAGTGGAGGTGGCAGAGGGCAGTGGCTGCCAGTGCCCAGACCAAATCCTGCCTCATGTTGTTCTCTTCTCTGGCTCCTGTTACAAAGATAAGCGATGTCATTTCAGCCTGAGTTGAAATCATCACTGGATTAAAGATAGGACAAAATAGACTAGACGTATACACTCCCCACCCCCAAGAAGATTACACTGCAAATCAGTAGTATTCAGAGACACGGGCTCCTTCTCACTCTGCCCCTCCTTGACTTTCTGTCTAACCAACTTTATCCTAGAAGACACCAAGATGAGCAGTTGTGCCAAGCCACTCAGTCCTTTTATTTGAAAATTGTGATAACATATACAGAACATCACATTTGTCATTCTGACCATTTGTAAGTGTACCATTCAGTGATACTAATTACATTCACAATGCTGTGTACCCATCACCACTCTCTAATCCCCAAACTTTTTCATCATCCCCAACATAGACTGTACTCATTGAACAGAAATGCCTCCTCCTTCTTCTCCCTCAGCCCTGATAATCTCTAGCCTACTTTCTGTCTGTGCATTTGGCAATTCTAAGTATCTCGTGGAAGCGGAATCCTACAATATTTGTCCTTCTGGGACTGCCTTTATTTCACTGTGCATCATGTTTCCAAGGTCTTCTAGGTAGCATGTATCAAACTTTCCTCCCTTTTTACAGCTAAATAGTATTCCACTGTCTCTATCTAAACACATGTTGTTTATGCATTCATCTCTTGATGGACATGGGTCATTTACACCTTTTGGCTATTGTGAATAATGCTGCCATGAACATTGATATACAGATTTCTGTTCAAGTCTCTGCTTTTGGTTCTTTCAGATATGTACTTAGATGTGGAATTACTGGGTCCTAGGGTGGTTCTATGTTTAACTTTGTCAGGGACCATCGTACTGTTTTCCACAGTGGCCACACCATTTTACATACCTACCAGTGAGGCCTGAGGGTTCCAATTACTCCACATTCTCACCCACACTTGTTATTCCCCATTCTCAAAAATGATAGCCATCCTAATAGGTATGAAGTGAGCCATCCTAATAGGTGTGAAGTGGTGCCACTCCGTCCCTTCTCAGGCAAACGAATCTTGCCCTTCTTGCTTTTGCACGGATTGCTCAATGCCGTCTCAAGACTGGCAGGTTCACTGAAGGTTTGCTTTCACCTGAAGCTCAGGGTAAGGGGGCAAAGGATCTCACGGGAAAATGTGGAAGCCAAAGGTGAAGGTGCTGGCCAGCAGTGTCCGTGGGTGGTTTCCTTCCTGGACACCTGGGTGAAGCTGTTCACCAGACCACAGTGATGAGCCAGGAGCCACTGTAGAGAGGAACTGGCTTAGACCCTTCATCTGCAGAGGAGGAAGCTGAGGCCCAGCATGGTGAAGTGGTTTGTGTAAGGACATGGATGCATTGGGGCAGGGGAGGGACTCAGGCTCAGGTCTCCCGGCTCTGACACCAATCACCTATGCCTGGCTCAGAGGGACTCTGTGCAGCTTCCCTGCTCTAAAGCCCAGAGCTGGCCACTCAGACCCTACCCAGCTAAGGGCTGAGCTGTAGCTTCCTGTGATGGTGGCAGGCAGAGATGGGACAGGGGCAATGGGCAGAAAGAGAAGAGTCCCATTTGTACATCCGGAGAATTTCCATTTTAAAGACATTGGTTATTAAACCTCAATGTGCATAAGAATTGTCTGGGGAACTTGATAAAAACACAGATCCCTGGAGCCCACCCACAGAGGTTGTGCGTCCATGGGTCTGAGGTGGGCGGGGAACACAACACACATCTTCCTCCAGTGCCCAGGCGACTCTGCCCTGGCCACACTTTGGTTATACCAAGCTCTCTTGGGTGTGAAGCTTCTGGCTGAGAAGACTCAGGGCCTATCTTTGCTCCTGTGCAAGTTGTTGAGTCTCTCTGTGCCTCAGTTTCCCCAATTATAAAAGTAAGACTTCCCTTTCCCAATTCCAGTGTTTTCTTCAAGGAACTGTGGCTGCTCAGGAGGCGTATGGCATTTGCAATGATTACTCTGCAGGTGAGACTTGGTGAGAAATATCTGTACAAATGGCTCATCCCAGGGACTTGGTGCAAACAGATGGTGGTGGAGGGGAGTTTGAAGGTTAGGGAGTGAGGCCATCCAAGACAAGGAGACTGGGTAAAAATTCTGCATATGATAATGCTCTTGGAAGCTCTTTTAAAAGGCAAGCGAAGGCTGGGCACGGTGGCTCACGCCTTTAATCCCAGCACTTTGGGAGGTCAGGGCGGGTGGATCACTTAAGGTCAGGAGTTTGAGACCAGCTTGGCCAACATGGTGAAACCCTGTCTTTACTAAGAATACAAAAATTAGCTAGGCATGGTGGCGGGTGCCTGTAATCTCAGCTACTCGGGAGGCTGAGTCAGGAGAATCGCTTTAACCTGGGAGGTGAAGTTTGCATTGAGCCAAGATCGCACCATTGCACTCCAGCCTGGGCAACAGAGTGAGACTTTATCTCAAAAAAATAGAAAAAAAGAATTAAGACAAGCAAGTGGACAAAACGAAAGCGCAGCTGAGCGTGGGGCTGCCTCATAAGCACAAGCCCCCACGTTTCCCTTTTTGGTCAGTCAGCCCCAGCAAATAGCCCAGGGCTTCAGGAAGGTAACTCCCCAGCTGGGCATCAGCACCACCTCTGCTGAAGCTGTGCTCACTCCTGCGCTTTCCATGGCATCAGATGTGAGCCACATCAGATGTGAGCCATTACCTGAGTTGATGAGGTGGTGCCTAGCCAGGACGTGAAATAACAGCATTAGAATAAAACAGAAACAGCGTGAGAAAGTCTTTCTTTTCTCAGGTTGACTGTCAAGCCTTCCAATCCCACCAGGGGGACGGACTGGGGGGTGCTGGTGTCTCTATCCTCTGCCTCCTGCTGATCTTTCCTCTAAGGAGGATAAAACTGCTTCAGGCTCAGAGCTTTAGCATGTCAACAGCAGCCAGCTAGAATTCAATGACATCACTTCGCTTTCTTTGTAGTAATGACAATTTCCTTTAGAACTAAATCAATTTAGGTAGAGAAAAGGTGAGTCTTTAACAAAAGTGTTAAGAAACTAATTTGGGCTTTGGCAGAATTTCTAAAGATGGCTTCATTCATGACCGAAGTTTTGAAAACACTGAACAAACTAGTTGGCTAGCCGGCAAGACTCCATCCTCGTGGTGTCAGAAAGCAAAGGGAAAGCAAAGCTTCAGGGCTACTGAGGGAACGTCCAGATGGGAGCAACTTTGTCTCCTGCTGGAAGCTGGAGTCTCAGGCTGCTGCCCATTTTGACACCTTTGATACCACACAAAACGGTCTTGTTTGTCTTTGGGCAGTGCCAGGCATGATGATCTCAACCACAGTGCTTGTGAGCATAGAACTTGGCGTTGGAGAGACCTTGAATCCCAGAGCTGTAACCTCCCGGAGGTGCCATCTTGGGTAGATGATTTAACTGCTCTATGCTTAGTTTCTTGTCTGTAAATGAGAATGACATTGGTCCCTACCTCGTAGGGTTTGGGAGAAGCTTAAATGAGATAATAAACATAAAGCATGCCTCATCTGGCATATGTAAAGACTTCATATGTGGTTGCTGCTACTATTAATTATTACAATTACTCTTACTACTACTGTTATTAATAGCCACTGTTGTCAGTGAGTTCGTTTTGTTTTCTCAGAGTGCCGGAAGAGCCGACTAAGGAGAACTTACTCAGCATCAACTTTTCCTGGAACTTGTTTGCGGGTCACAGGCATGGCGCACCAACTCCCTCCCCCATCCATTTTTCCTGGGATTGTTGCCAAGTCCTAAGCCAGGAAACCTTGTTATATTAATTACGAAGAAAAAGCATGTTTTATTTAAAATCC
Source organism: Symphalangus syndactylus (assembly GCF_028878055.3). Taxonomy (NCBI): domain Eukaryota; kingdom Metazoa; phylum Chordata; class Mammalia; order Primates; family Hylobatidae; genus Symphalangus; species Symphalangus syndactylus. The sequence goes on from NC_072424.2 coordinate 24,917,441, forward strand.
CGGCTGCCGAATATTCTGCCATGCTGTTTCTCTGTGACAGCAGAATTGCTCTTGCATTTAGGAAACTCTAATGAATTGAAAACATAAATATACCCGTGCCTATATACACGTGATTTCCTGCGACCTGATTTCCCTAAATATCAGTGTACGCCGCTAAAGGTAATGAGTTGCATTTGTGCTTCAGACCAGTTAAAAAAAAAATCTATGAGAATTTGCAGTGAAAATCAGTCCCTCCCCTTTCCCTAAGACCGTGTAGATGGCAGTAAGAGGGAGGAATGCCTCTTCAGTCTCTCCTAGGCCCGAAAGAGACTCTGGCATTCTGGAGGCTTTGAAAAGAGTGGCTCCCATCTTCCTGTCCAAGACCTTCTTTGGTCTTGGAGCCCATGCAGGTGTGGATGCTTGAATTAATCAGATGCTGAGCCTGGCCACTTGCCCATCTCAAACTGGCTCTGATAAGTCAATATCCACAGCATTTCTGAGCAATAACTAGGGAAGTGCACTAAGGCAGAATCAGGCAGACAATGCACATTGGTCAAGAGGAAGAGTTCTAGATAGTATGGGGGCCAGGCATGATGTCTCACACCTGTCATCTCAGCACTTTGAGAGGCCAAGGCTAGAGGATCACTTAAGGTCAGGAGTTTGATACCAGCTTTGTGGAGCATAGCAAAAACCAGTCTCTACAAAAAAAAAAAAAAAAAAAAAAAAAAAAAAGAATCAAAGAGAGAGAGAGGACTAGCAGGATCTGGGAAACTCAAGCTTGCTTGCTTTCTTGCTTTCTTTCTTTTCTTTCTTTCTTTTTTTTTTTAAACTTTTTTTGAGATGGAGTCTTGCTCTGTTGCCAAGGCAGGATGCAATGGCACCTTCTCTGCTCATTGCAATCTCCACCTCCTGGGCTCAAGTGATGCTTCTGCCTCAGCCTCCCAAGTAGCTGAGACTACAGACATGTACCACCACACCTGCTTAATTAAAAAAAAAATTTTTTTTTTGATAGAGACACGGTCTTGCTATGTTGCTAGTCTCAAACTCCTGGCCTCAAGCCATCCTCCCACCTTGGACTCCCAAAGTGCTAGAATTACAGGCATGAGCTACCACACCTGTCCTCAAACTTCATCTAATAACGACAGCAGTGGCTACCCCTCTTCGTGGTGCCAGCCAAGAATGTGAACCCAGTGCTACTCAAATGTCTCATTTTCAAGAAAAGCTGGGAATCTGTATCTTTATGGGAAATGTTCTGTGTTCCTATTTTCAAGTGTGGCCAAGCAATTAAAATAAAACTAAAATACTCTTCGAGTCAGTCTTCTACCCACCAAGTTAAACTTGAGCTGTGAGCAAAGTGTATTTCAAGCTGCCAATTTGCAACTTCTGACCTATGCAAACTTTTTTGTGGCTCTATACCTGGGAAGATTCTAGAGTTCTAGGGTTTTAAAAGCCCAGAAATGTAAACATTGTTTTAATTGAAAGCACCTTCTTTGCAGGGGAGAGGAGAAGGCTTTGTCTTTCTTCTTTCTAGGGATGGGCTGAGATAAGCAGGCAAGCTTGACAAACATTGTCCTCTGGTTTCTGGGCTTGGAGAGGCCAAATTCTATTATGGCTGAGCCCAGCTAGGCCCCAAATCACTCTAAGAATCCTAGCAAGAAGAGATTTCTAAGACAAGTCCATGCCTTATTTACAGTTAAGCAGGCCTCCTGTGATGAACGTGGAGTCAGACAGACCTGGCCCCAATCCTGGCTGGAAAGTTAGTTTAACATCTCTGGGTTTGCATCTCATCCATAAAACAGGGATAATGATATGAGGCTGTGATGGACAGGTGCTCAAAAATGATATGTTAGAAAAATCAAACCTCAAGTAGAACAGGAAGGCACAATGAATGATGCCCTGGAGTTCACAGCAATGATTTTTGACCCATATCTCTTGGACTAGTGGTTATCAGAATAAAAATCTCCATGACAGATGATCCCAAAGAACAGTCCTCATTTGCTACATGATCTGAATTCACGGGAGAGTACCTGGGTGTCTTTCCAATGAATAGTGACCACAGATCTTATAGCTGCCTTTCTTTGGCGTTTCAGAGACACGTGGAGTCAATCACACTCCACCCAGCAAACATGTGCCTGGTATAAGAGCCTCCTTTCCCTACAGGAAAAGCCATGCCCCGAAGCTGTACGAAACAAAGAAAGCTCATCCTCACCCAGGGCCCCAGACAGCAGACTGGCTACACGGAAACCAGTCTGTAGTCCAGAGCTCAGCTCTGCCACTCATCAGTTGTATGACTTGGGACGGGCCCAGTTTTCCAGCTTCGTTTCTGTAAAATGGGAGCATAGTAGGAATGACTTCTTGGGGTCCTTCCAGAGATGAACAAATTCATGGAAAGTTCAGGGGCTAGCACTCAGGACTCCTCATTAAATGGTAGCAGTTAGTTATGACTTTTAGCTGTGTGGGGCTGGAGAGGCCACCCAGCCCAGCTGGCTATGTGGCTTCTTTACCCCCCATGACACCCCAAACTCTCCAAAGCATCTGAACGACTTGGCCACTTTCCCCTGATGTCTGTGTGCCAGCCTGTGGAACACAAGCTGCCTTCCCGACCACCTGTCTGGCACACATCTGGGGTAAGAAAGCATTCCAAAGCCCCGAATCCTCTCTTTGGAATTGACTAAGCTCATTGCCTGAAGGCTAACTCTTATATTTTCTCTTTTATCCATTATTGACTTATAATTTCATTGCTAACCCTAAAAATTCACTGGGGTTTGCAAAAAAGGGATTTTTCGGGACCATTATCCTTTTGTGAACTTCAAACAGACTGTGTCAACGTTTCTCCTTGCCTGCAAAGTTTAGGATCTAATTCTTTCCGACTGGTACGTTCTCTGGGCCCTGCGTGGGCCTCTGATGATTTCTCCTGCCTTTCTGTAGACCTGTGGTATTTCTGCTGTGTCTCGGCCTCAGACACCCAACAAGCCATCAAATGATGTAGGAGCTTGACAACAATTTGTAATTACAGCCACCACACACACACAAGTCACGATTTGAAAAGAAAACCCTTTCAGAAGTGAGTCACTTGGCAACTTAATACAGAGCTAAGATAGGTGTCTGAGCACAGTTGGCGGAAAAGAAAGGAGAAGCTATTGTTTTAAAAACATGCTAATCAGAAAACCTGTAACTTAATCTGCTTCCTTCAGGAAATGCTCTACGGAGTGAAATGGGGAACAAAATGCAAAGGTACTTAATAAGATAGAGAGGTTATGACTGTTATTTTAGTTCTCATCCTCTGCCCACTTTCTACCACCCCTCCCCAACAAGGCGGAGCATTCTCTGATTTTTATGGAGAAGTTGTGTTCATTCTTGACATTTTAAGGGAGTAGAGTTCACATTTATTTGCAAGCCACATACATGACCTCATTTAATTGTGGCCCTCCCCAAATCTATGAGAGGTTAGCAATCGACTTGCAGAAGACAACACTGAGGCTCAGAGAGATTATGTTCCTTGCCCAACGTTCCACAGCTGGAATGTGGCAAAGCTGAGATTCAAACCCTGGCTCCAAAGCCCACATTCGTGCCTCAGACCACAAACAGCACGGAACTCCAAGGAGACTCCATTTCTGTGCAAGGCCCTCTTTCACATGCCCACAGAGATCCATCTGACACTCTTGGGCCACGGCATGCAGAAGGAACTAACATCTTGACAAGTCATCTGCTCTGTAAGGTCCTGAGTCCCCCATTCAAGACTCTCTGACGGGACTTCCCTTCCCTGCTCACTGCAACCTCCCTTGGGCCTCTGCTCACCCTCTCTGCCTCATCCGCTGCTGTCACGGGAAAAAGGAGACAAAGTATAAACACAAAGCTTCTCCCCAAATCCAAACTATTTATGCAGACCCACTGCCAGGATCATTTGCAGTCAGCAGGCTTCCCCTCTAAGGCCATAGCACGTTGGTTCTTACCCTAGTGTCAGCCCCAAATCACTGGAAAACTGTGTGTGTCAGCACCAATAGATGGGTATATTTTCCTGGGGAGAGAGTTTATAGCTTTCCATGGCTTCTCAAAGGGGTCTATGAGATCCATGACATCTTACAATCCACGCCCTGGGGCACATTTTCTTGCCCCAGTCTCCTTTGCTGGAATGCATTCATGGAGGCTCCGCTCCAAGATGGCTCAAGGCAGACACCTGTTCCCATGGGAGTGGCTGCTCAGAAGAAACCAAGCCACAGGCCTGCATTGGTTCTTGTAGTTAGAACATCTCCAACTTGGCAACTCCAGCCTGTCACTCTAAAGTTTCTCATCACTCCCAGCCTAGCTTGGTCCTCCTAGTAAACTTTAGAGTCTCTCAACTACAGATATTAGAAAAGAACACTTACCCCACAGGCTGTCTTTCCCACCAGAGCCATTAACAGCAGAACATGGAGATCAGACATCCTGGCAAACATCTTTGCAGTTTAAGGACTTGTGTTTTGCTCTCAATAAAATTTCTTTTGTTGTCTATGCCTTTAGGGGGGAAAATGTCAGTCTCCAAGGATTCAGGAACAAATGAAGAGGATGCAAATTATTAACTAGGCATCAAATACTGTTTAATGTTTAATGTTTTGCAAACCAACTATCTTGATTAAACAAATGGCAACTTTGGGGCTGGGCTGAGTCATGAGGTGGTTTCTCTTCTGGGGATAAACTCTCCAAAGAAAGTAGCTGACATAGCCCCCTGGCTCCACGGTGCACATGGCAGCTGCTCGGTGTTCCGAGCAGAAAGCCTGACAGCGTAACTAGCACCCCAGCCTCAGGATAAAAGATCAGGTGAAGCCTGTGCCACAGGACTCTGCCAGTGCTGATTTGTATAGAATGTTAATAGACTTCTGGTTCATCAAATCTCAAACAGAATTAAGGCATGGATGGGCTCCTAATAACATCACATTTTATATTCATGAGACATAAATTAAAGGATGCAAAACTGCTATTGACAAACATTGATTCTGGGCCCTTTGAAGTGTTGCCCACAGTTGCTTGTTGGCTTCAAAAGTTTTCTTTTAAACCTCATTACGTAAGGATTTTACTTTTTAATTATTTTTTCCCCTTTCGTTGGAGTCTTTCTTTGATCAAGCGCAGGAAACAAAAACATGGTGTTCGTATTTCAGGACAATTGTTTCCTATGTTCCTTATTTAGCTATGCTGGTCGCAGGTAGAGTTCTACTAAGCAGCAATTACCTATTAAGTGTGGGTTCTTGTGGACACAATTGATTTCTTTAATAGGCATGATCTTAATCTCCTGTAAACAACTATGCCTGGGTTCCAGGAATCCTCCTGACCTGAGTCATAAATCCAGGTTTTGAAATACTGCTGCCAGCGGAGGCATGTGCTCTCCTGTGCCCCGTTGCTCAGCCCTTCACCCACCTGCCATCCCTGTTTGGCACGCATACTGCATGAGTGGCTGCATCTACTTCTGAAAGCCAAGTTGCTAGCCGGGGAGGGCCCCACAGATCCCAGCCCAAAAGAATGCCCCAGTCACCAGATGAGCCTTAAAGGACTAGCCAAGTCCTGGTAATGCCATTTTACCTCCTAAATAACTTTCACATTATTTTCTTTTATCCACATATTTTTGTCTCCATCCTATTTTAGGCAGCCATCAACTCCCCCCACCCTGCCCCCCCGCACCATCAACATCCACCTGATCAACATAATACATGCCCATGTTAGTAGTCCCTTTTTCTTTTTATTATTATTATTATTTTGAGACAGAGTCTCGCTCTGTAATCCAGGCTGGAGTGCAGTGGCGTGATCTTGGCTCACTGCAATCTCCGCCTCCTGGGTTCAAGCGATTCTCCTGCCTCAGCCTCGTGAATAACTGGGAATACAGGTGCATGCCACCATGCCTGGCTAATTTTTGTATTTTTAGTAGAGACGGGATTTCGCCATCTTGGCCAGGCTGGTCTCAAACTCCTGACCTCAGGTGATCCACCCGCCTCAGGCTCCCAAAGTGCTAGGATTATAAGCATGAGCCACCGCGCCTGGCTGTAGTCCCTTTTCCTAGAAAGTTCTTCTCTAGCCCTACTCTCTCTTTCCCCTAATTCTTATGACAACCACAAATCTGTTAACTGGAACCCTGCTCACTCCTGAGCAAGTTAATTTAGTTAACTCTCCTAGTTAATGCTTCTTTCATCTCTTAGCCCAAACATTACTTCCTCAGAAGCCCTGCATGCATTTCTTCTTTACAGCATTTATCGAAGTTGTAATGTCACAGCCATATTGCTGTTTCATTAATATTTGTTTCCCATTGTCCCCATTAGACTGAAAACTCAGGAGAGCAGGCACTCTGTTTTGATCACCATTGAATCCTTGGCATAGATGCCCAGCACTGAATAAGTGCTCAATAAGTTTATGTTGGATGAAATGAACAAATGAATGACCACTTTATCCATGTGACAGTTGGACATGTTATCACCAGGATGCCTTAGATAGCATAGCCAACTCAATATGAAAGGAAAAACTGGATGTGAAAAACTAAAAGTATTTGTGAAATTTTAAGCACACTTCAACTTATTCGTGAACACTCCATTAATATTCATCAAATACTTACAGAGGCTCTGCTGTGAGCCAGGCGTTGGTGATGTGGGGATGAAGGAGACAGATGTGAACTGGTTGAGGAGGAGACGGGCAGACAGTGAAAAGGTAAACAGTTAATTTTTGTTAGTGATTTCTATGAAAAAGAGCGAAACAAAGTGATGGAATAGAAATCCTCATGGGTGGGAGGATGGGAGGTGGCTACCATGACATGGTGGCCACAGTGACATGGTAGCTAAAAAGGACATCGGTGCAGTGCTGAGGATTTTGTTGGTGGTTACCTGATCCCAGAGCAAGGGCCAAGGAGGCAGCACACATGAGGACTTTGCTGGAGTCTTCGCAGTGTTTGTACAGACGGTAAAAAGCAAAAACAGAAATGTTCGGACAAGCCAATCCATGAAATCACTCATGTGACTCAGGCGTCTCTTTTCCCCTCCACTGCCTCGTGTGAATTACTGACCTTCTGACTTTGTGGAGAGATTCCCAGAAAACAAGCCAGAAGCTTTTCTTTCCTGTGTCAACAGGAAGTGACCTGGTGAGTTTGCTATTCATCTTTGTAATCAGATTAATTTCCCTGACATGTAATCTTCTCTTTATTTCAAACAAAAAGGGAACACTTTTGCTCTTTTTGTAATAACTGCAGGCCTTCCACATATTTGTCTCTTATTTCACTAAAGTTTTGTTATCATGACAAAGTGAAATTAAATAAATTTCTACAGTTAGTCCTAAAGGAGAGAATTCTCTAAAATATACTTAATCTTTTTAATTTAGAAGGACAAAAGAGGCTGGCTAATCATGTAATATGTCTTTATCTGGGGAGCTGGAACTAACCTACCTGGGATCTCTGGTTTTTAAATCCAAACACAAAGGCTTTAGTGCTCATCCAGATGGGGGTTTCAGATGTTATCAAGTTAATCTGGTCTCTCTGTTCCCTGGGTGACATTTTCTCACGTGTTGGGTTATGTACCGCTGGAGAGAGTCCCTGCCCTGCATGGGAGGCCTTGGGAGTCTGGTTCTCTAGTTGGCTGATTCTTTACCAAATGGAAAGGCTTCTTCACAAGGCCCTTGCCAGAGACCCACCCTTTGATGTTCTAGGCAAGGGACTGGTTTTTGTTTTTGTTTTAAGAGACAGGGTCTTACTTTGCTGCCCAGGCTGGAGTGCAGTGGTCCAACTGTGGCTCACTGCAACCTCAACCTCCCAGGCTCAAGTGATCCTCCTGCCTCAGCCTCCTAAGTAGTTGGGACTACAGACACTTGCCACCGTGCCCAGTTAATTTTTAAATTTTTTGTAGAGACGGGGGTCTCACTATGTTGCCCAGGCAGGTCTTGAACTCCTGAGGTCAAGTGATCCTCCTGCCTTAGCCGCCCAAAGCCCTGGGATCACAGATGTGAGCCACCATGACCAACTGAGGGATTGTTTTTATGCAGCAGTCACTTGTTGGGCCTGAACAAACGTGTTTCATGTTTGTTTTCCTGAAGTACCTTGAGGCTTCTTCCCGCTAAGCCTTCAGGAAAGGGAGGCAGCCTAGAGAAGCACCTAAAACAGCAGCTCGGACTCAGAACCTGGGGTTGAGCCCCAGCTCTGCCACCTCCCCACTGTGTGACCTCAGGCCAGTCATTTATCCTTTCTGGGCCTCCGTTTCCTCATCTATAAAATAGGGATAATGTAGCTCTTTCTTCGTGGTGTTACTGAGAGGTGTATATGGGAACATAAAGGTAAGGTGCTTAGTGCCACAGCGGGCATAGAACAGACCTTTGCACAACACCCTGGCTTTGGAATCAGTGGTCTTTCCATGGGATGAGACTTGCTGAGCCCCTCAGAGATGAAAGGGCCTGGTGCTCAGTAAGTCTAGTCTGCAACCCAGGGAAGGAATGACCACCTTCTGGGGATGAACCCTTGTCTAATTTGATCTCTTTAGGATGGGATCAATAAACACTTTCTGAAAGGGCCAGAGAGTAATTTTCTGTTGCAACTACTCAATCCTGCAGTGGTAGCACAAAAGCAGCCCCAAGTGACACTTATGCTAATGGACATGATTCTGTTCCTATAAAACTGTATTTACAAAAAGAGGGCCCTGGTTTGCAGACACTGCTTTGGGAGAAAGTGATGCAGCCAAAGCATTGCACAGCTAGAGGGGACACTGGAAAACAATGGAGGCATGGCTGAGACATGGGAGGGGCCCCTGGGCTGTTGCCACAATGCTGCCCTCAGAGCATTTACCCAGAAATTATGCACACACGCCACATCCGGAAATCATCAGACTTTTTTGTGGGGTAGGGAACTAAAGATCATTCAGTCATTCATTCCACAAGTGTTTACTGAGCACCTACTATGTGCCCAGCAGTGCTCTAGGGAGTAAAGAAGACAGATCGGGTTCCAGCCTTGTGGAGTTACATTTTCACAATGAAATTGCTCAGTCAAGTGGCTGGTCTTCAGACAAATTCCTAAAATCTTCGTTGATCAGAGAAGACATCCTGCAGGGAAGTCCCTGCTCTTTCTTGTGGTCTCACAGCCCCGCTGCCTGTTCCATTAACTTCCACTTTTGGGAGGAAGGAGCAATGGAAATACCTTGTTAACTGGGCATGAGCCCTTCCCAGCTCTGCTGCAAGGCCCCAAGCTCAGTTCAGTATGTTCATATCCACTGGAAATTCATTGGTACTGCACATCCCATTCTCTGACCTGGAAGGCACTAGGATGCCCCCGCATTTGTGAAAGGAATGTGTTTTTGAGAATATGTATTTAGCAGCTCCTGTGTTTCAAGTGCTTTTACAATCCTGAGCTCCTACAAGTCTTTATAACTACTATGTAAGGTAATTTGGCCCATTTTGCAGTTAAAGAAAGTGAGGCTCAGAGAGGTTAGATATAATAAATTGCCCAGGGGCACATAGCTTAAAACAGGGCCAGGATTTGAAGTCTTCTGACTTCAAGCCAGTTGCTTTTCCCACTCTACTGCATAGACTCCAGGGCCTGGAGTAGGGCTACCTGAGCACTTACTGAAGAAAACAATATATCGAAAAGCTAAGACTTCCCATTGCCTGGCGAGTTTTCATTTTCTCTTCTTCCTTACTATTACTCTTTAGCTGTGGCAATGGGCCCAGTGTTTATTAAAGAAATGATGCCTTCCCTGTGCCCTTCCAGCAACTGCAGCCACTACCATCTTAGGCTGGGTTTGCTGAGAAATAGAGCCACTGAGATTGTGTGCAGAAAGTTTGACAGGGGAGTAGTCTTGGGTTCCATACACATGGGGGAGGGAGGAAAGCAGGACTGCGCAGAAGAAGAAGGGGTTGCAATGCAGTTGCAACAGAGGCCCATCCACAGAAAGTTCTGGAGCTAGGATGGCCTCAGTGTTGTCCTGTGATGACCCAAGAGGACTGGACCTTTGTACTGGGATGGTCCTACCATTGGATAGGAGCTGCCCTCCTGGAAGAGGTGTGACTTTGGGCAATTCTCTTTGGTTAAGAACAGTTCTCAGAAAACAACTGGATGAAATTATTCTATATACTATATAACCAAATTATATTATAATAATAATTTGGTTAAGGGTAATCCTCAGCTGAGAGCCTTCTGCAGCTTATACCTGGCAGCTAAAAGAAAGGGTTCCTCGATTGTGAAGAGGGGACCTGTGGTCACACACAGCACCCACTCCAACTATTAGCTGGAAATTCATTCCACATCCCTTAGCCCAAGTACTCAAATCAGGAAACCTGAATGGCTCAGCCAGATGTTGGATGAACATCACAATCTATATTTGGTCTACTCAGAGATGGCTGGGGCCACAAACATGGCTAGGCTGATCCACGGGGCAGACAGGCATGGATATCTAGTTGTATTAATCAATATCAAGGAGAAAACCAGAATGCCATTGTGGAAACCATCAGCTCTCCACAGTCATTAATCTGAGCTACAAATTTATAACTAATCTTGTTGGCCAAAGAAAAAAGAAAAATTTGATCATTTGGCATGATTTACATCATCATGTAAGTGAATTTTATAGGAAAAATAACATTTTATCCCCCCATGGTCAATTCCAGGTCAGTTTTCATTTTTACAAAAACCTTATGAGGTGGTGAGCACAGGTTGGAGTTGGTTAAGCAGGAGAAGGAAGCCCCTAGGACACAGTGACAATTGTGAATTTCAGGTGGCCCCTCAGCACGGCCAGATGAAGTGTGCCTGTCTATGAGGCTGAGCATGAGTCTGGATGAACCCGCGATACTGATTCTCTTCTTTTTGCAGAAGCAGGTGTTGAGTGTCCAGCACACAGGTCGGTGCTCAAGCAGTGCCAGCTGGGAAGCAGGAGGAATGAACAGCCACTTCCTCTGCTCCCTTAGACAAGGGCTCTAGTACACACACAGCTTTTCAAGTCAGAAACCTGAGAAATCGTCATTGGGCTCTTCATTTCCCCCCCCTTCCCAAATCCAAATTATTGGCATGTTTCTACCTCCAAAATGCATCTCAAATCCTTCCAGCATCTTCCACTTCTGCTGCCTCCAACCTAGTCTAAGCCCATGCCATCTACTGCCTTACCTGCTGATGTAGCCTGCTCCTGGCTCTGTCTGTTTCCGCTTCTGCCTCTTGTTAAATCCATCCTCCCATCTAGTTGCATTTATCTTATAAAAACCTCATCAGAGGCCGGGTGCAGCGGCTCACGCCTTTAATCCCAGCACTTTGGGAGGCCGAGGCGGGCGGATCACCTGAGGTGATTAACTTCCTCACCTGGAGTTTGAGACCAGCCTGACCAACATGGAGAAACTCCGTCTCTACTAAAAATACAAAATTAGCCGGGTGTGGTGGCACATGCCTGTAATCCCAGCTACTCGGGAGGCTGAGGCAGGAGAATCACTTGAACACGGGAGGCAGAGGTTGCAATGAGCCAGGATTGTGCCATTGCACTCCAGCCTGGGCAACAAGAGCAAAACTCTGTCAAAAAAAAAAAAAAAAAGCAAAAAACAAAAAAGAAACCTTATCAGATTATATCACACCCCTGCTTAAAACTCTTCAAGACCTGGCCAGGCGCAGTGCCTCACACCTGTAATCCCAGCACTTTGGGAGGCTGAGGCAGGCAGATCACGAGGTCAGGAGATCCAGACCATCCTGGCTAACACGGTGAAACCCCATCTCTACTAAAAATACAAAAAATTAGCCAGGCATGGTGAGGGGCACCTGTAGTCCCAGCTACTCGAGAGGCTGAGGCAGGAGAATGGCATGAACCTGGGAGGCAGAGCATGCAGTGAGCCGAAATTGTGCCAGTGCACTCCAGCCTGGGTGACAGAGTGAGAATCCGTCTCAAAAAATAAAAATAAAAATAAAAAAAGACCTCTTCAAGACCTTTCCTTTGCACTTTGTTTTTTTGTTTGTTTTGAGATGGAGTTTGGCTCTTGTTGCCCAGGCTGGAGTGCAATGGCATGATCTCGGCTGACTGCAACCTCTGCCTCCCAGATTCAAACGATTCTTGTGCCTCAGCCTCTCGAGAAGCTAGGACTACAGGTGCGTGCCACCACACCTGGCTAATTTTTGTATTTTTAGTAGAGATAGGGTTTCACCATGTTGGCCAGGCTGGTCTCGTACTCTTGACCTCAGGTGTTCCACCCACCTCAGCCTCCCAAAGTGCTGGGATTACAGGCGTGAGCCACCATGCCCGGCCTCCTTTGCACTTTGAATAAAATCCCCATTTCTTATGGATACCCAGCTTGATCTGACCTCTGTCTACTTCTCCAGCCTCATTTTGTGCCCTCATCACTCACGTGCTATTCTTCATAAGGCCAGGGACCACATCAGTCATGTTCATTGCCCGATTTTTATGTCCTCACTCAGGACCTGGTGCAGAGTAAGCATCAGTAGCTGGGATTACAGGCATGCTCCACCACGTCTGGCTAATTTTGTATTTTTAGTAGAGACGGAGTTTTTCCATGTTGGTCAGGCTGGTCTCAAACTCCTGACCTCAGGTGATCTGCCTGCCTTGGCCTCCCAAAGTGCTGGGATTACAGGCATGAGCCACTGCACCCAGCCTCTGATGAGGTTTTTATAACATAAATGCAACTAGATGGGAGGATGGATTTAATAAGAGGCAGAAGCAGAAACATACAGAGCCGGGAGAGGGCTACCTCAGCAGGTAAGGCAGGAGATGGCATGGGCTTGGACTAGGTGAGAGGCAGCATCCGGGAAGGACAAATGGGCAACCAGGTTTGATCAAAAGATAGTAGGCCCAGCACTTTGGAAGGCTGAGGCAGGAGGATAGCCTAAGGCCAGGAATTTGAGACCAGCCTGGGCAACATAGCAAGACCCCATCTCTATGTCAAAAAATTAAAAATTAGCTAGGTGTGGTGGTGCACATCTGTAGTCCCAGCTGCTTACAAAACTCCTAGCTGTCCCAAGCAGGACAAGGTGAGGAAAGAGGATTGCTCGAGCCCAGGAGTTGGAGGTTACACCTCAGTTGGAGGTTACAGTAAGCTATGATCATATTACTACATTCCAGCCTGGGTGACAGAGTCAGACTCTGTCTCTTAGGAAAAACAAATGAATAAAGACAGACAGAAATCCCTCTCTTGGCTACAGCTCATGGCCAAGCCATGGACTCCAAATTCAGAGGTGCCTCTCGCTTTCCATAAGGACCCCTAGCTTTAAGTCATTGGTGGTTCGGACTCCTGTGATCTACGAAGTTTGGAAAGATAAGAGCCATTGATGCAGTACAACTTGCAACCTCCAAATGCGGCACAGCCCAGTGTGAATTAAACACCTCAAAATCATTGACCTGCCCATTTGTACTTCCTTCCTTTCTTTAATCTTTCAGTGGGGCTTCAATCTTCCCTCTCACATTTTAAATTTCCTCTGTTGAGTGGTTGTCTATGGAGGAGAGTTTATCACCCCCGCACATCTCTCCCATCCCATAATCAGCTCTATGGAAACACAAGTCGGCCTCCTTGGATCTCAGCCTCACAAACAGCCAGCACCTGGGCCATGTGATGCTTCTTGTTCTAAGTGCATCATTGATTTATTAAACATTTTTGCATAAAATTCTGCATGCGTTTTGCATGTTGGAAAGCTACCCTCTTCCCTTTTGTGTAATAGAAAACCTGAAAGAAAGCAGGGATCTTGAGATTTGGGTGTCCCTTTCTGTCTTATTTGTTGGCTTTCTGAATAGAGTATGCTGTGATAGTTTCAAAAGCCTTTTTACTTTGAGGAAGGCAGACCTGTGAGCATCTCTCTAAAATGTACTTCTAGACACTTCCTGGCATTGCCATCTTCCCTAAGCACATTTGTATGCTAGCTCTGTAGTGTCCTAGCAAGAGCCTGGGTTGGCATCAGACAGAGTCAGCAGAAAAGCCATTTACTAGCTGTGTGATCTTAGGCAAGTCACTTAACCTCTCTGAGCCTATCTTGAATAAGTTTCGTGTGATGATATATTTCCGATGATATATTTTTGAGATGATATATGTGAAAATGCCTGGCACACAGTAGGTTCTGGATTCATATTCATTTATCTTCCTCTCTTTTCCTATTTCGTTGCTTGATTTATTTCAAATTTATTACGAGAGCCATACATTTTCCTCCAAATTGGCATGATAATCAAAAGAGCAAATTTTCATAAAAGGAGTCAAACAAAAATGGAAACAACACCACACACATAGCTGTGTGGTTCCTCTCCCTGAGTCATGTATTTATTCACTCATTTTAGAAGAATTGATTGAGTGCTGGGTACTATAGAATCCTAAGATGCATAATAGACTTCTGTCTCTGTTGGTGAAAGCCCAAATAGGCAACTCTGCAGACACAGGCAACCAGGCCCTGGCCAAGGCCAACTCCTACCCATGAAGGATGCAAGAGAATTGGAGGCAGGCACATGGGAAGCATGATAAGTGTGAAACGGGTTCAATCAGTCATGACAGGCTAGCTCTCAGCTGCTACCCATCCTCTACCACACAGTCCAATCTCAGGCCATTCAGTGGAACCAATCGCCATTTTGGTGATTATTACCTATTACGAACATGTATTTATTTATTGTGTTCCCAGTATCCAGTTTGGCTCTGTGGATAGAGAGGGGAGAACAGACCTCAGCCATGGTCATCTTCTCCATGCCTCAGTTTCCTCACCTGTGACATGAAGATAAGAATAGTACATACCTTATGGGATTGTTGTGACAATGACATGGATTGGGATGTGTAAAGTTCAAAGTGCTTGGAACCATGCCATCACCTAGGGAGTGCTCTGAGAGCATTTGTTAAATGATCCACCTTCTGGAGTATCTATGGCAGGGGCTTCAAGTATTACTATTTAAATGGGCATCCATAGTGCAGTTCATTAGCATAAAGAATGTTAAAAAATGCATTTCATTGATGAAGTGAGCAATACTCAAGACAGATGGTTAGGGCCAGGTGAGGTGGCTTGTGCCTGTAATACCAGCACTTTGGGAGGCCGAAGTGGGCAGATCACTTCAGGTCAAGAGTTCAAGACCAGCCTGGCCAACATGGCAAAACCCCGTCTCTACTAAAAATACAAACATTAGCCAGGTGTGGTGGCGGGTGCCTGCAATCCCAGCTCCTTGCGGGGCTGACGCAAGAGAATCTCTGGAACCTGGGAGGCGAAGATTGCAGTGAGCCAAGATCATTCCACTGCACTCCAGCCTGGGTGACAGAGCAGGACTCCATCTCAAAAAAAAAAAAAAAAAAAAAAAAAAAGATAGGTGGTTGGCTAAAATGACTGAACAGACACTTTTGCCCTGGAAAGTACAAGATAAAACAATCTGGCAAAGCTGGCTGCCTGACACATTCAGAGGAAATTGCTAGGTCTAGACCTCCATTTGGTCTTTCTTCTGACTTCTGGTCCAACCAGAAGGCCAGCTGACCCTGCTGTTGAGCTATGACTGCAAAATGATTCTTTCCTGCAAAATGTGTGTCAGAGTGCTGCAGAAGCAGAGTGGGACTTACTGGGACCCATATGTGGGTGATTTT
The DNA here is from genome assembly GCF_028878055.3 of Symphalangus syndactylus. Lineage (NCBI taxonomy): Eukaryota > Metazoa > Chordata > Mammalia > Primates > Hylobatidae > Symphalangus > Symphalangus syndactylus. The sequence continues at coordinate 24,932,924 of NC_072424.2, forward strand.
CTGCCTCTTTGTACATGTGGCAGAACGACTTTCATTGTAAAACCACCAGGTAGCAAGGTTGAGAGGGGGAGATGTATAGCTCCCACCTTCCTCTAATTATCAGAGACCCCTATTATTTCCAAAAAGAGCCTGACAGCTTTGAATGGGCAAATTGGCTTAGGTCAGTTCACAACAGCTGAAGTGTTTAGAACAGTTCCTGCCACATAGCATAGATCTCCCATGTTCAGCCATTACTACCCAGTAGCATATTAGAGGATGGTCAAGTGTTAGATCACATGGAACAGATGACATTTGAGAAGCCCCAGAATTTGCGAAGAGCAAGGTCAGGAGAGTGTAGCCAGAGCTAAACTTGGCCTCCAGGGACTGGGATTTAGTGCTAGTTCCCTTTCGTAGCAGCTTTGCATTCCTGGGAAAATCAGAAATTCCCCTAAGCCTCAGTTTTCTCAACCGTAAAATGTAGTTCATTTGATCCATTTTTGCCAATGCAGTAATTAGAGAGCTGGAATGCTTCCTGAACACAATGCCTGCCCCAAATGTAGGCGTTTCTTATGTCCTTGCCCCTACTGATCTCCCTCTCTCTCAATGTTGATTATTGATCCGTGTGCTGTCACGGTGCTTTGTGTTGAGCAGCCATCCCTGCAATTGTTTGCACAGTCAGTTTGTGCAGTGCTTATCAGTTGGCTTGGAGACAGGTGATTTTGCCCTGAATAGTCCCCTTTCTCCAGAGTTCGTTTTCTCCTCCAACCCGCCCAGTCTGCAGGATGTCAATCTTCCAGCTCTCAGGCCTGGCTCACCCCCAGGCAGGGATCTCTGCAGAGGACATCTGCGGGACAGCTGTTTGGGCACCCACAACATATGCCTTGCATCTGTCCTCTCAGCACTCTCTCACTGCTCTGCCTGTGGCTCAGGGTCTCAACATCTCTGCCTGGACCTTTGCAGTAGCCTCCAATTTCTCAGACCTGCCCTCAAACCCAGTCTTCACAGTGCCAGAAGAGTCACCTTCTAAAATACCAATCTGGTTGTGTCACTCATCTGCCTAAAACTCATCCTCCGTGCCTCATTGCCTATAGGGCTAAGTCCAGACCGATTAGGGTGACACAGAATGCCCTGCTAATCTGGCTCCTGGCAACTTTTGCTTCTTCTTCTCTCCACCCAGCTTTATTCCTCACCGTCTCCGCTCCCCTGATACATATCCTAAACTCTAGCCTTGTCTGATACCTTCATTTATTTGCACTCTAGAAGAGTCTTCTTCCACCTCTGATCCTTGGAGAGCTCTACCCTTTTCTGTTTAAAAACACAGCCTGAGGCATGGCGCTGTGGCTCACAACTGTAATCCCAGCACTTTGGAAGGCTGAGGCAGGTGGATCACTCGAGGTCAGGAGTTCGGGACCAGCCTGGCCAACATGGTGAAACCCCCCTCTCTACTGAAAATATAAAAATTAGCCGGGCGTAGTGGTGCATGCCTGTAATCCTAGCTACTCGGGAGGCTGAGGCAGGAGGCACTTGAACCCACGAGGCAGAAGCTGTAGTGAGCCGAGATTGTGCCACTGCAGTCCAGCCTGGGCAAGAGTGAAACCGTGTCTCACAAAAACCAAAACAAAACACAGCTTGAGGGGCCCCTGTGTGAAGCTTTCTTCCCCTAGAATCAGAGTCAGCTCTCTTCTCTGAGGACTCCTCTGGCATCTTGTGAATTTATGGTCTTGAGACCCTGGTGTGTCACTTCTGAAGACACTTTGAGGCCTTGACTGTGGTTCTCTCATCTTTGGATGCCCAGCACATGTGGCATACAGTAGGTGCTCAATCATTGCTGAATGAAATGGATGTGTCGATATCACCTTAGGGGTGTGTGAGATAACAGGGATCTCAGAGGGGCATTTGGAAGAACAAAAACGGAAGGAGAAAGAGGGGCATGGGGAGGCAGCCTTAGAAGCCAGCCGTGGCACCCTCTGGAAATGATGGGCCCACAGATCCAGTTTATCTTTCACCTCTTTAGCCTCGGGGCTAAGTCAATAGAAAAGGCAATGACAGCACATAAGTAAGGGACACATTTGTCAATAGGCTCCTGGGAATTGATTCTTGCAGAAACAGAGGCCTCCCTGGGCTGTCAATACTCTGGTTCCTGCGGGTTCTGGCTCCAGTCTGACTCATCCCCTGGCTCCCACGCAGATCTTTGCTGTGAGCTCAGCTCAAGGGCTGGTATTATAGGCAGGAATGACGGAGCTGGGGAGTTCAGGCTTTGGATTTTTGTACCCCCATGTTCTAGCCCAATGATCCAGGACTGGCTATTCAACCAGTGAGGACAAATAAGACCCATCAAATTAGATAATACGTGTGAAAATCTTTGCACATAACCCTTGCGAATGTAGTAAGCACTCAATAAATGTAGCTATTCTTTTCGTGGGCAGCCTGAAAGCAAGAAATTCAACAACCACACAGAAATGCACCTATTGCAGGAGAAAACTAATCATGTATTTTATATGACATCTTAATGTCTCTTTTATGATGCTGACTATCTTCATTTGATTCCTCCTTCTGTGTATCTGGAGAAATCACAATAAAAACCATTATACACCAGAATTATTTCCTAGAGAGAAACTATCTGTTTTCTTTTTTTGAGGGTAAGCTCGTTTTGTGGCTAGATCTGGGACTTTGTGATCACATAGAAGCCAACAGATCCCAGGGGTCTCTGGGTTACTTTTTAGGCAGTTTCTTCCACTTCTTCTTCATGAAACCAGTTCTCTGAAATGTTCTCTATACATATAGCTTTGAAATATTTGCACTGGAGGTAGCACCAGCCCCAGAGAGGGATACACTTACAAGGAGAGCTATCAGAAGTTTCCCAGTTTTTAAGAAATCATTAGTTCACCAGTGATTCTCCGATCAGCTAGCCAATTCCTCATTTTTCACACAAGCAGTAGGGTGCGGGACCTGGCTCAGACTGTCAACCTCTCTTCCCAACTCTACATTCAGTAGCATCACGCCATTGCTGGAAATCAGCCACATGGGAATATTTCCATCACAGAAATGGACAAGCTGTATAGGTCAGAGCTTCTCCCGCACCCTGGAGAGCCATCTGCTTCATGCTCATCAGCCCACCACTGTATCCAGTGGAGATGAGGAACAGAGATGGAGTGGCTCTTTCAGTGGCACACAGTACAGTAGTTTAGAAGATAAATGGTTACGCAGAACGTTTTAGAAGATATGAGACTTGCATTGGGCTTCTAAGTGAGTGTGATAGAATAGATGATAGATAGGCAGATAGATAACAGAATGCCCTCCCCCGCTTCAAAGATGCTCATGCTCTAATCCCCCGGAACCTGTGAATATGTAACCTTCTATGGCAAAAGGGACTTTGCAGATGCGACTAAAAATATAGACTTGAAATGGAAACAATATTTTGGATTATCTGGGTGGGCCCAATTTTTTAAAGACCTGAGTCCTTAAAACAAAGCAAAGAGCCTTTTCTAGCTGAGTCAGAGAGAAGAGAACAGAAGAGAAGAGAAGAGAAGAAAGAAGATAAGAGAAAAGAAGGAGAGATTCCAAGTATGAGAAAGACTAGACTTTGGAAGTGGAGAAAGGAGTTCACGAGCCAAGGACATAGGTGGCCTCTAGAAGCTGACAGCCAGCAAGAAAATAGGAGTCAGCAACACAGCCTTGCTGACACATGTGTCTGACCTACAGAACTATAAAAGAACAAATATGTGTTGCTTAAGCCACTAAGTATGATCATTTGTTATGGTAACAATAAAGAACAACTAATAGTGAGGCTAAAATTAGTTGCTAAAGGAGAAATAGGGAAAACAGGCAAGGGTAACGACATGAGCAAAGGCTTGGAGGTAGGAGGGAAGTGCATGTTTAAAGAATGGAGAGGAAACTCCTCCACACGGAGGTCTCATGAGGAAGCAGAGTGGGAGGGAACTTGGGGAGGGCAGGTCTGGGGCTCTGTGTGGTGCCAGGGGAGCTGGTGGCAAGTGGCAAGGACAGAAACAAGACAGTAGGTGAATAAGACTGGGACCTGCAAATGCAGATGCCTACAGGGCAGGTCATCTGAAATGAGTAGAATGAGGGAGGCAGAGGAACACAGCCTGAGAAATGGGACAAATGGCAATTAACGGGAGGGTTAGGGGAATCACTAGGGAGTGGTGCAGACTACAGCTAGCTGGGGATCTCAGGCCTGAGGTAAGGAGGCAGCCCCATCCAGTGTCAGCATCCTTGCCCTGCAGGAATGTGAGCCTCATGTGGCCAGACAGCTCATTTTTCTTTCTCTCTTTTTCTCTTTCTTTCTTTCTCTCTCTTTCCTTCCTCCCTTCCTTCCTTCCTTCCTTCCTTCCTTCCTTCCTTCCTTCCTTCCTTCCTTCTTTCCTCTTTCTTTCCTCTTTCTTTCCTTCCTTCCTTCCTTCCTTCCTTCCTTCCTTCCTTCCTTCCTTCCTTCCTTCTCTTCTCTTCTCTTCTCTCTTCTCTTCTTTCTCTTCTCTTCTCTTCTCTTCTCTTCTCTTCTCTTCTCTTCTCTTCTCTTCTCTTCTTTCTCTTCTCTTTCTTCTCTTCTCTTCTCTTCTCTTCTCTTCTCTTCTCTTCTCTTCTCTTCTCTCACTTCTCTTCTTCTCTTTACTTTTCTGGCAGAGCCTCACACTGTTGCCCAGGATGGAGTTCAATGGTGTGATCTTGGCTCACTGCAACCTCTGCTTCCTGGGTTGAAGCAATTCTCTTGCCTCAGCCTTCCTGAGTAGCTGGGATTACAGGCATCTGCCACCACGCCCAGCTAATTTTTTGTATTTTTAGTAGAGATGGGGTTTCACTATGTTGGCCAGGCTGGTCTCAAACTCCTGACCTCAAGTGATCCACCGCCTTGCCTCCTCAAAGTGCTGGGATTACAGGCGTGAGCCACCGTGCGCGGCTTGACAGTTCACTTTTCAAAAGAAGCCAGAAATTCAAAATGCTCCTGACACCCAAAAGTTGGTAACAATTCATTGATGTTTAACCTGTGTGGGGCGACATGGTGTCTGTCACCTGAAGCATATCTGCAGGCCAGCTTCTGACCTGTGTTTTCCAATCCCAGCTTTCTCTCTTCCTGTTTTCTGGATTCTAGGCTGATTCTCCGTTTGGACTGAGTAAGCCCTCAGGGTGATTACATAATTCAGGAGTGGGAGGCTTCAGGGGTGCAGAGTCTGGACTTCTCACTAGCAAGGGCCCCAGTGATTCATTATAAAAATAAGAGACGAGATCATCCTTCCTCTTCCCAACCCCTCTCTCCATGCATCCCCCAAAGAAAAGGAAAAGAAAAAAGAAAAACACTTGCTGGCATGCTTGCTCTTAACTTTTGGGGCGGAATGGTGACAGTCAGGGGTGCAGGTGCTGGGTAAGGATGACTGGGCTGCCATTCTCGCAACATGCTTAAGGCTCACATGGCCTTGGATAAAGCAGTCCCTCTGAGCCTTAGTTTCTTTACCATATAGGGTTTTGGTGAGCATCACATGGGGTAGACCATGCAATATGCTTTGCTGTTGTTTCTTGATGTGTTGTATTTATGAACATGCAACCTAGACTGCATGCCCCCAAAGTGAAACATGCACATGCATGCGTTACTTATTAAAAGGAATGCAAAAACCGCAATTACTTTTGCACCGTCCTAGTAAGTACCTGCCGACTTGCCTTTAGACCCTGGCCTTTGGTGCTGAGGAAAAACAGGCCCGGGTGGGGGCTTGCTGCCTGGGTTGAGGGAGGGCAGGGACAGGACAGGCAGCCACAGTCCTGCCTCCTGGTCCCGCCCAGACTTACCTGGAGCCTTTGGGAGGGGTGACAGAAAGGGAGGGCAACTGTTTGGATTTCTTGTCGGCAATTTATGCTGCATTTTAATCTGAACTGAATTAAATATTCTTCTTCCCCAAAGCTACTATCTATCCAACTCTTTATCTATTGTAATTAATTCTTTTTACCTTTTGCTTTTGAAATTTTTTTTTTTTTTTTTTTTTTTTTGAAACGGAGTCTCACTCTGCCACCCAGGCTGGAGTGCAGTGGTGTAATCTCAGCTCTCTGCAACATCCGCCTCCCGGGTTCAAGTGATTCTCCTGCCTCAGCCTCCCAAGTAGCTGGGATTACAGGTGCTCACCACTATGCCTGGCTAATTCTTGTCATTTTAGTAGAGACGGAATTTCACCTTATTGGCCAGGCTGGTCTTGACCTCCTGACCGCAAGTGATCTGTCCACCTCAGCCTCCCAAAGTACTGGGATTATCGGCGTGAGCCACCACTCCTGGCCTTCTTTTTACCTTTTCTATGTTACTAGGCTGAGTGTCACCGGGGAAGCAAGTCTAAGTGCTAAAGCCTATATATGAGAAAAATTCAAGTGGGAGAGGCTGCCCTGGGGTATTTGTCTCAGAGTTTGCCCTCCTGAAGGAGCAGATCTGCGTTACTGAGAGTATAGTCACCTTCAGCCACTTCACAATGTGGCAACACCACAGTGTCATTTTTCTTTTTCAACTTTTATTGTAGATTCGGGGGTACATGTGCAGGTTTGTTACATGGGTATATTGTGTGATGCTGAGATTTGGGGTACAAATGATCCTGTCACCCAGGTACCGAGCATAGTACCCAACATGCAACCTAGACTGCATCCCACCATTTTCAACCCTTGCCCCCCTCATTCCCTCTCTCTTCTAGCAGTTCCCAGTGTCTATTGTTCCTCTCTTTATGTCCATGAGTACCCATTGTTTAACTTCGAGACTGCAGTTTGACCAAAAGTCTCACTTGAGCTAACTTTCACGGCCGAATGGTGTCAGTCAGGAGCGCAGGTGCCGGGTAAAACTGGCTGGACTTCACCCTGTGTCACGTGGCAGCCTCTGGAAACAGGCTTAAAGGCTTGTGTGGCCTCTGATAAAGGATAAAGCAGTCCCTCTGAGCCTTAGTTTCCCTACCTTACAGGGTTTTGGTGAAGATCATATAGGGTAGACCCCCCCTTTTTTTTTTTTTTTTGAGACAGAGTCTCGCTCTGTTGCCCAGGCTGGAGTGCAGTGGCACAAACTCTGCTCACTGCAACCTCCACCTCCTGGGCTCAAGTAATTCTCCTGCCTCAGCCTCTCGAGTAGCTGGGTTTACAGGTGTGCACCACCATGCCTGGCTAATTTTTGTACTTTTAGAAGAGACAGGGTTTCACTGTGTTGGCCAGGCTGGTTTTGAACTCCTGACCTCAAATGATCTGCCTGCCTCAGCTTCCCAAAGTGCTGGGATTACAGGCGTGAGCCACCATGCCTGCCCTTGATGTGTTATATCTATGAACGTGCAACCTAGACTGCATCCCCACAAAGTGAAACGTGCACTGTTACAGCAAACTAAATATGGCCTGAGAAGGACTCCGTACTTCTATATTTGAGTCCTTGCGGATGAACTGTAGCCTAGTTTAATAGTCAGACAAAATTGAAAACCTAACTTAATAGTATGCACCCCTAGCAACAGCTGAGTGTTGGGCAATCCTAACGGCCATACTTCAACTACTCATAGGCTGCTGAGCGTTCAAACTGCGTTCAAATAAGGCAAACGCTGAGCTGTAACCAATCTCCCTGTTTTGTAGCTCACTTCTGATTCCTGTATGTCACTTTACCTTTTTTGTCTATAAATTTATTCTGACTATGAGGCACACCCAGAGCCTCTGTGAATCTGTGATTCTGGGGTCTGCCGATTTGCGATTCATTCACTGCTCAATTAAACTCCTTTAAATTTAATTCGGCTGAGGTTTATCTTTTGTCAACACGCACGCACACTGTATGTGATGTCTGCTTGTTCCTGGATCCACTCCCCATTCTTGCCTGTTCCTCTGCTGCCTTACTTTGCACTGGAAGGAGCTATTGGGTTGGTGCAAAAGTAATTGTGGTTTTTGTCATTGAAAGTAATGGCAAAAGATCAGACTCTATACCCAAAGGAATATAAATCATTCTACTATAAAGACACATGCACCTGTATGTTTACTGGAGCACTGTTTACAATAGCAAAGACTTGGAACCAACCCAAATGCCCATCAATGATAGACTAGATAAAGAAAATGTGGCACATATACACCGTGGAATACTATGCAGCCATAAAAAAGAATGAGTTCAGATTCTTTGCAGGACATGGATGAAGCTAGAAGCCATCATTCTCAGCAAACTAACACAGGAACAGAAAGCCAAACACCACATATTCTCACTCATAAGTGGGAGTTGAACAATAAGAACACATGGACACAGGGAGGGGAACATCACATACCAGGGACTGTTGGTGGGTGAGGGACAAGGGGAGGCAGAGCATTAGGACAAATACCTAATGCATGTGGGGCTTAAAACCTAGATGACAGGTTGATAGGTACAGCAAACCACCACTATGGCACATGTAGCAGACCTGTACGTTCTGCACCTGTATCCCAGAACTTAAAAAATAAAGAAAAGATGAGGTTCTCTTGTCTGGCTTCCAGGTGGGTTTGGCCACCGAGGGGTGCTAATGAAAGACCGGTGGACAGAAGGAGGTGCAAAGTTAGGGTATCCTTCCCCTTCCCTTTGCTTCCTGTGGCATCTCTGGAAACTTCTATGTTTCCATGATCTCAGCTCCCCTAGAATCTGGTGGAATTTTACTGGTTGCTATGACAGGGAACTTCCTTGAAAATATCCACATGCTAAGTGCTTCACATGCCTCTTAATATTTTTAATCCCCTTAATAGCCCTATGAAGACGATGCTACAATCCATATCCCCATTTTACAGATGGGGACACTGAGTCTCAGAGAGGTTAACTTGCCCGCTGCTGTCCCACTGCCAGTCAACAGTGTAGCCAGGTGGTGAACTGAAGCAGTGTGACTCCAGGGCCCTGGCTCATTTTACTCACCGAGGGTGTCTGTGTTACAGGCAGTCTGTGCAGCCAGCTCAGGCCTCGCTGTAATCAGCAAACCACATCACTAACCACCACGCTGAGCCACCCCCAAAGGCTGTGGCAGTTAAAGTTTTAACAGACACAACTAGCTGGGCCAGAGAAAGACTCTGCAGCTTTGATGGGAGACAGGATCCCATCCAGGCAGTTCCAGGAGATGGCTTTGCTTTGAACAGATAACTCAATATAAAGGAGAAGAGAAAATGGAGGGGTGGAGAGAAGGGAGAGGCAGGGAGGGGGTGTGGAGAGAAAGTCCCCTGTTTCACAGAGCCCAGCCCCGAGGAGACACTCTCTGATGACCAGGGGGAAGGCTTTGAAAAGTGGAGGGGCAGCACCTCAAACCCCGCTCCCTGAAAGTGGGGGTGGATCCTGGCAGAAATCACATGAGGACCCCTGCTGTGGAGCCGGGAGACCGGAAAAGAGTTCAGGTGATAAAAAAAAAAAAAAAAAAAAAAAAAGATGTTAATAGAGTCATAGAGGACTGAAATGCATCTGTCTGTAATTCCAGTCTTCTAATTCCAGTTTTGAAATCCTGGAGAGAGAGCGTTGGCGAGCTGCTGCATCCTCCAGCCCAGCCAGGCTCTGCTCAGCCCAAGATGCTGCTCGAAGCCGGGCCCATCTTTTGCTGGTTTATGATGGGAGAGTCGCCATGTTAAATATGGCCAAGCAGGCATCTGGGTTTGAGCGACTCTCTCCCTCCCTCTCCCAGGTCCCTGAACCCTTTGCTGGCCACAGATGATAACATCTGGAGAGGACCCCTCTTCCCACAAAAATGGGTTCACAAAAAAGGAACCCCAGCTGGGTGTGATAGCTCATGCCTGTAATCCCAGCACTTTGGTAGGCTAAGGTGGGCGGATCGCTTGAGGCCAGGAGTTCGAGACCAGCCTGGCCAACATTGTGAAACCCTGTCTCTACTAAAACTTAACTGGTGGCGCACACTTGCCATCCCAACTACTTGGGAGGCTGAGGCATGAGAATTGCTTGAATCCAGGAGGTGGAGAGATTGCAATGAGTCGAGATCGTGCCACTGCACTCCAGCCAGGGCAAGAGTGAGACTCAAATGAAAAAAAAAAAAAAAAAGGAACCCCCAAGGATGCCTCCAGTCCACTCTCCAGAAAGAGCATGTTTAAGCACAAAAATTGGTCCTGTCTCTCCCCTGCTGGAATTCTTTGGTGCCTTCCTATTCCGCTTAAAAAAAAAATTCAAACTCCTTACTAAGCCAACTAAGCCCTGTGTGATCTTGCCCTTGCCTTCTGGAAACCTCACCTTGGACCACTCTCCCCTTTGTCTACCAAGCTTCAGTTGATCAGCCCCCTCTCCATTCCTTAAACACACCCCACTCCCCGTCTTTACCACAGGGCCTTTGCACACCCAGCTTCCTCTTCTTGTGCCTCCCTTCCAGCTGCTCCCTGGAAGCCTGGCTCCTTTGCATTCTCCAGCCTCAGCTTACACGCCTGGCGGCATTTCTCTTCAGAGAGGAGGTCTATTCTTTTCTATCTCAACATCCTTTTTAGTAATCCCCCATTATGTGGTTAATTTATGTATTGCCTGTCCCTTTCCCTGGCCTTGCAGGATTCAGGGAACGTCAGGCTTGTCTGACTTGCACAAGCCCCTCCCTCAGTGCTCAGTGTCTAAGCACAAGGTGGGTGCTCAGTGGATGTCTGATGATTCCATGACTGGCTGAAGGAGGACAGGCAGCAGGAAGCAGAGCTGGAAGCTGCTGCAAGAGGAGTGGGACCTGCCAGAGGTGACCATTCCTGGAGGGGCAGGGACGCAGAGTCAGTAGCAAGGGGCTAGCTGGCAGAGAGGGGACTAGGCAAGAGGCAGCCTCTGCAGATCTGCTTCCAGGGTGCCCAGCCTTTCTGTTGGCATCTTACCCTCCACTGGCAAACCCTGTGTGGGGTTAGAGTGGGTGGATGTGGGCTTTGATGCCTTCATTTTATTTGGGTTGGTTGGGCTGGGGACACCAGCTTCTTACGCATTTCGCTCTTTCCTTCTTTTTGCACATCTATGCAACAGCAATAAAGCTATGCGTGGTTATTCCCCAGCCCGCCACATTTTTTCAACTATTCTGAGATCATGTCAGGAAAGCATGATAAGAGACATGATGAGGCCAGGCGTGGTGGCTCACGCCTATAATCCCAGCACTTTGGGAGGCCGAGGCAGGTGGATTGTCCGAGCTCAAGAGTTCGAGACCAGCCTGGGCAACACAGTGAAACCCAGTCTCTATTAAAATACAAAAATTAGTCAGGCATGGCAGCATGTGCCTGTAATCCCTGCTACTCGAGAGGCTGAGACAGGAGAATCACTTGAACCTGGGAGGCAGAGGTTACAGTGAGCTGAGATGGTGCCACTGCACTCCAGCCTGGGTGAGAGAGCAAGATTCCATCTCAAAAAAAAAAGATATGATGAAACACAGAAAAGAAAGATATTACAGCATGCACATACAGACATATAAACGTGTGCAAATCATACATGTTCAAAATAATACATATTATTATTTAATATGTATGCTTTATTTACACAAAGGTGACCAGTAGAAGAATTAAGAACTGATTTAGCTGTCTTGGGAAGAAGGATGGAGGAGAGGCGGGTGAGTTTTTGAGTGAGCTGAGTCTTCATTTATCCCGGTAGAAGGTCAGTAGATAAAGTGCATAGTTGGTAAAGCAAGAAGTGGTGGTAGAAGCACATTATTTGGAGATGTGGAGGTGATCACCAGAACTAAAAACAGAAACAATTTTAACATTTAAAAAGAAGTTACCTCTGGGTTTGAGAGAGGAGGATTATTTTTCATTATGAGCCAGTTAGTGCTACTTATTTTTAAAATTATGTGTACATATAACTTTGGTACAAAATTTACACTTAAAAAGTATGCAATTCTGTGGTTTTGATAAATTTTTAAAATATTTTATATTTTCTAAAATATTAATACACGTATTTTGTTTCCTCCAAAAGATAAGGACAAGTGAAACTGCAGCAGGAAGAAGGGGACAAGTTAGAAGGAATAAATGCCACTTAAAAATCTGGAAAACAGGCTGGATACAGTGGCTTACGCCTGTAATCCCAGCATTTTGGAAGACCGAGGCGGGTGGATCACGATGTCAGGATATTGAGACCAGCCCGGCCAACATGGTGAAACCCCGTCTCTACTAAAAATACAAAAATTAGCTGGGTGTGGTGGCACACGCCTGTAGTCCCAGCTACTCGGGAGGCTGAGGCAGGAGAATCGCTTGAACCTGGGAGGCAGAGTTTACAGTAAGCTGAGATCGTACCACTGCACTCCAGCCTGGCGACAGAGCAAGACTCTGTCTCAAAAAAAAAAAAAAAAAAAAAAAAAAAAAAAAAAAAATCTAGAAAACAGGCCAGATACAGTGGCTTACACCTAAAATTCCAGCACTTTGGTAGGTCAAAGTGGGTGGAGCACTTGAGCCCAAGAGTTTGAGACCAGCCTGGGCAACACAGTGAGCCCTCATCTCTCTATATATAAAAAAAAAATCTGGAAAACTAGTTAAGACTGTGTAACTATGCATGCTGTGCCTCTCCCAGGCTTTTCGGGCTAGCTGCATGGACTGTTGCTTTTTCTGGCATGTTCTCTCCAGTTCCACTCCATTCTGTGTTTCTAGGAGTAACTCAGATCCTGGTCAGCCATGCAACCCCAGCATCTTTCTTCACCATGCAATTGTGGGTAGACAGAATTAATCACAGAGAAACCCACATTGCCCTGAGCAGCGTCAGTAAACAGGACATGAAAATCAAAAGGTCCCGGAGATGTCCAAGTCCCTTCAGCAGAGTGTCCTTCCTTGCAGAGCTGAGGGCGGTGCAGATGGGGAGCTCAGGGTCTTCCTTGGGGCACCTTCTCCATGTAGCCCCACGTTGTCATCTTCCTGCAGTCTCTCTGAGTCCTGCAGACATCGCTGCCATTTCTCTGCATTCTTGCTTGGCTCCTGGACTGTCTGAATTCCACATGGCACTCCTCGAAGCTTTAGACAGAAGGGAGAAGGAGCGACTCCAGTTTCTCCTTTAGCCGGGAGCCATCTCCCCCTCCGCTACTGCCCTTTCCCTCTTCTCCCGCGGGTCACTCAGCTCTGGGAGCTCCGCTTCTCTGTCAGCCCCTCCCTGCAAGGCCCTTCCTGGGCACTGGGTTCTGCCACATCCCCGCTCCTGACTGCTGGGCCTTGCAAGGCCATGTCTGCAGACATTGTAATTCAGTCTTTACAGGTGTGACTATAAAATCATGTGACTGTTAATTTCATTTTTTGAAATAGGGTCTTACTTTGTCACCCCACTGGAGTGCAGTGGCGCAATCTCTGCTCACTGTAGTCTCGACGTCCTGGGGTCAAGTGCTATGCCTGCCTCAGCCCTCTGAGTAGCCAGGACTATAGGCATGCACCACCATGCCTGGCTAAGTTTTGTATTTTTTTGTAGAGAGGGGGTCTTACCATGTTACCCAGGCTGGTCTTGAACTTCTGAGCTCAAGTGATCCGCCTCGCAAAGTGCTAGGATTACAGGTGTGAGCCACCACACCCGGCCTGACTTCCAATGTCCCCTTGGAAGCTCTCAGGCCCTTTGGAAAACTCAGGAATTCCAGTCACGCTGCCATGAATCCTGTGGGGATCCACTTTCAGATCCCATGTACCAGTAGCTCCTTGGTGCCAATCTTCAGGCTTCAAGCACAAACATGAGTCCTTTGGGGGCTACAGCCTGCTTCTCTCATAAAGGCCACAGCTTGGAAACCACGCATGCTCAAGAAGGGGGGTTAGCTTGCTCGTGTGGGTGTGATGGTCCTCTGTGAGTGTCCTTGCCTGAGACTGGAAGCAAGGCCGGCCTTCCCAGCACTCGGTCTTTGCATAACCCAATGTGTGTGCTTTCTGTGGTGTGAGCCCGGGCGGGTCAGTGGTCCCAAGGCTCAGTGGGGAAGAGGCCATGGTGCTTTGACAAAACATGGAGTCATCACCCCTGTGGCCCCTGCTCCTTTCCTTTTCCCTCTCCTGTTTCCTTGACTGTCCTTAAGGAAACTCTCACCCTCTATTTGTCCTCCGCAGTCTTGTCTTTCTGTCCTTCGGCGGCAGGGAAAGGACGCAGTCGGCATTTCCACAAACAGCTCAATGCCCGGGCTTTGCCAAGGGGCTTTCTCTTATCTCTCGGCTCTCCTTTCTCAGAATGACGTTCAGGGCCGGTTTCAATTTGGGGATTAATCTAACCAAAGTACAGAATCTACTTCTCTGCATGGAGAATGCGCTCCAGTCTTGTTTATCTGTCCTCCTCTCAACCCCTCCCTGTTGCACCCTAATCTTTGGAGCTTAAAAGGCTTAAAATGCTTCTTAGGCATGGGATAGTTCTTATACAGCAACTATTGATGAGCTAAACAGAAATGACTTCGAAACTTAGTGTGTGAATTTTCCTCTGTGACCGTGTTGCTGCAAGTCAAGCAAAAGGGGAAGGAAAGAGTCGTCCTGTTGTCTCATTTTGTCAGATATCTTCTTCCTGGGAAAAGGGTGATCATCAGGATGTTCAAATCTGGAACCTTGACTCTGCCTTTGAGGCAGCCATGCAGAGCCAGTCCCCTCCCTTCACTCGCTCAGCTGATAAGATGGTGACAATCAGCACAGTGGCCTCACCCCAGCACAGCCTAAGCCCAGGGACTCTGAGCTTACCCTTACAGGAGGAGTTATTTCCTTCCACATCATCCCACTGTTTCCACTGATTCACAGCAAAATGTCATAATATAATGTAAATGTCAGGTATTATTATTATTGGAGCAGAATCTTTTTTTTTTCAAGACAGGGTCTCACTCTGTTGCCCAGGCCAGCGTTCAGTGGGGGTGATCACAGCTCACTGCAATCTCGACCTCCTGCCTCAGCCTCCTGAGTAGCTGGGACTACAGGCACACACCACCATATCCACCTAACTTTTTTGATTTTTAGTAGAGATGGGGTCTCACTCTGTTGCCCAGGCTAGTCTTGAACTCCTGAGCTCAAGCAATGCTTCTGCCTCAGCCTTCCTAAGTGTTGGGATTACAGATGTGAGCCACTGCATTTGGCCCCAAGTTGCCCCTTACAGTTTGAAAACTGCTTTCACATACATTATTTCATTTGCTGCTCAGCACAGCCCAGTCAGGTAGGTACAAAGATTCCCATTTGCCAGATGAGGAAACTGAGGCTGATAGAGGGGAAATGACTTGCCCAAGGGATCTAGTTACCAAGCTATTGTGTTAGGATTTGACCCCAAGGTTTTGAATCCTCAGCCCTCCTGTGACCCATTCCCGGTCCAGCTGCTTCTGGTAGTGATGGGCAAAGTTGCAAGGTAGAGGTGAGTGGTGATGGTGGGCAACCGTGGGCAAGGTGCAAGCACTTGGCAGTATCAAGAAAAGTAACCTCCATGATTCATTCTCAAATCAAATTAGTTGCAGGCTCCATTCAATAGGATGGGAAGGGAAAGGACCCAAAAGGTATCTGAGTTGAAATGCACATGTGAAGAACATCTACCTTGTGAGTTGGGGAATTAGAATCCAGTGACATTCAAATCATGTTGGGTATGTTAAGCTTACCATGCACATGGGAAGGGGGCTGGAGAATGAAGGACAAAGCTAGATGATTGAGAGAGTGTGGATCCTTCTTCGGGAAACAGAGGTTGGGCCTCTCTTGATAATTCCATGCCTTTCCCCTCACTCTGCATTTAGACAGGCTGAGCTGGACAAAGAAGGAGAATCTATGAAATGCTATCTTGTCCTGGTAGCCTTCATCAAAGCTGATTTCAGAGAGAAGATGCAGAAGCACAAGTTTTGAGGCTGGAAACCTTTGAGGCTGACATTAGCTTCTGAAACTATTGCTTGCATTGTTGAGGAAACAGTACATATCCCATGCTTTCTTTTGAAATGTTTGTATATTGTACTTACGTGGAAAGACAAAATTGGCATGAGGTGAAAAGAAAGGAATTTAGTAATCGGAAGAGAGGCCAGGACATATTTATGGAAATCTGTGGATAATTTTCCTGAGTTTTGGAGGAACGAGGCCCCAGGCTGTCTCCTCTAAATCACCCGAGGAACATGTGATATCTACTCAGGGACTCCTGGAATACCCAGTGGTGTCCTAATGAAATAATAATGGGCACATTCCCCCCTCCTCAGCATGTCTAGAGGGAAGACTTACCATTCCCCCAGACAGGGATTAGACCTAATAAATTACACTTCAGGACGTAGGATACACACACAACGTCAGGGCTGCGTACACACATGGATGGCCCTGAGCACAGAAAATCCATCATCCTCAGCTTAGACACACAGCAGGCGCCAAGCAGCAGGAAGTGGCCTGGAATATGTCCCAGTGAAGTAGTTCATGGAGTAGAGAAGGAAATGCCAGCAGTAATGTGGAGGATATTTACCTCTGGGGGATTCCGTGGCCAGAGAGACTTGGGCACTGCATCTGGGAACCGCTGCCATCTTCCTAAGAGCCTTTTGGCCATCCTTGGGTCTACACAAGGGCTTCTCAACCTTGGCACTGTTGACACTTTAGGCCAAACAATTCTTCCACCAGGGCCCAACTCTGTATGGGACTAAGAGCTTGGCTTGGGGTCTAACTGATCTGTGTTCAAATTCCTGCTGTGGGTCCTGGTGAAAAAGTCACACACACACACTGGCTGTTAGATCTTTGGTAAGTTGCTTACTTCTCTAAGTCTCAGTTTTTGCATGGAGGAAATGGAGACAACAGTGATCCTTTCCTGGAAGAGTTGCTTGGAGGAAAACATGAGATGATGCCTACAAAATGCTTAGCACGTCCCAGGTGCAATGAATAGTGACCCTTGGTTATATATCAAGGTGTGAGACACAGGGCTGATCTGCAGGGAACTTTGAGTCTCATTTCATTAGACACTAGGAGAAGTCAAAGATAGAACCATTTGCAAATCTTCAATGCCAAAGAGGGGCTAGAAGGCCTCAGAGGAGAGGAGGAAGCATTGGGTGGCAGGTGGTGCTCACCACAGAGGTGGGACGGAGGAAGCTGCGGGAACAATTGGCTCATAATCATCTCCATTTACACTGCACTTGATCTACAAAACTCTTCCTCATCTGTTGCCTCATTTGATCCTTACAGCACAGTAGGGCAGACCCCAAGAGACCCCTTTCTTTTCCCTATGACCAGGAAAAAGAGGCTCTCGAATTCTAAGCCGGGTTTTCTAACTCCAAATTCACTCCAGTTTTCAAAGAATTAGAGTATGGTTAAAAAAAAAAAGTACTTAATACTATTATGATAATAGCTACCATTTGTTGCAGGCTGCAATGTACCAGGCGCTATTCTAAAAGCCTTGAAGACATCACTGCATTTCACTGTCTGCAGGGCCCTACCAGGGAGGCCCTCTTACCATCTGCTCTTTGCAGTTAGGGAAGCGGAAGCTCAGAAAGATTAAGACACTTGCTCAAGGGGGCAAAGCTGGGATTTGAATCAAGATGGATCTGGCTTCAAATCTGAATGTCTGACCTCTGATATTCTACCTGCCCCTCCAAAGAGAATCACCTCAGAGCTCCCTGTCCCCTTTCTCCCCATGGCCCAGTGCTGTTTGTATAGGTTGGGTGATGGTGGGAACAGAGGAGAGAGGAATGAGTGTCTTTATGCCTTCAACTCGGACAAGACCTGCCAACTCCAAGGCTTCCTGAGGATGAACCAAGAAGTAGGTGTTAGCCGAGTGTGGGGTCCAGGGTCAGTGAGCACCCCATTCAGTGGGGAACCCCGAGGGGTGCCTGCTGCCACCTACCTCCTCCTAGCCCTACATAAGGTCACTTTGCTAATGTGTCTTCCCAGTGGGGTCAGAAGTAAAAGCTCCCATGGGTCTCTGAGCTTCCAAACAGCAACTTGGGGCTGTGTGATCCTCCAGCTAGGTCTGGGTCTCTCTAACTAAGAGCAGGCTCCTTGGGGAGCATGTCCATTTGGGCTTTGCACCCCCAGCTCGCAGCAGTGTTCTAGGCCCAGAGAAAGCTCTCAGTGAATGTTCCTGGAATAAATGAGTGAATCCCTGAATGAATGAATGGTGGTCTTTTATTTCATAGCATTCCTGGCCTCACTTGTGCTCAGGATCCAGGGATAGAACAGCATCAGAGGTCCCTGTGCACCATCCTCCAAAGGCCTGTGTGACCTGAGATACCTCTTCATAGTACTCTTTATACTACTGCTACCTGAGATTTGTCCTGAGACGCTAAGACGCATCATCGTACCTTCATGCCAATGGCTTCAAGAGACCACTGTGCAAATCTCATGTCCCCTCCCCTGCCATGAACCCTTTAAGCTCCTACTCCTGGAGCAGGGGATCCTGGGAGCAGAAGTCCCTTCCTGCCACTCCACCCTTGCCCTCTCTCTCTCAGGGGCTTCTTTAGAGTGGGTGGGGAGGTGGGGACAAGTGGGCATGTCCCTCAGTTACACTTTCAACAAGGAGAGCCACTCACCTCCACTGGGGCCATCTCCAGCTCCTCATCAGTTGGGAGGAGAATGATGTCACAGGGGTGTTTTTACCTTTCCTATTAAGATGTTTTGGGATGAGAAGAATATCTGAGTAAATATAGGAATCAGAGAAATTCTCTCCATATCCTATTTATTCCCAGGAAGGGGACAAGGAGATGAAAGGACAGGAGCCCTGAGAAGAGTCAGTGGCTTCCTGAGGATGACTCATCTCTGGGAACAGCTAAGGGAACAGCTCTTTATCTGGGATCAGGCTCTGGGAACTCAGGACTTACGGGCAACTCCTTTACCCGCAGAGCCTCTCCTCAGAAGCTCAGGACCCACACGACAGCCCTTCCCCTTCGAGTCTGAAGCCCAGCCCTGGCATGGGGCTACAGCACAGTAGTTAAGAGTGCAGGCTCTGCAGTCAGACTCCCTGGGTTCAAATGTTGCATCTGCCCCTTAGTAACTGTGAAAGCTGAGGCAAGCTATTTAACGTCTCTGAGCATCAGTCACCCATCTGTAAAATGGGGATGGTTATTCCCTGATAGGTCTTAGTGAGGATGGAGTAAAGTTGGAACATACCTAGAACAGTTCCTGGCACATAATAATTGCTCAGTAAAAGTTAGGTATTATTATGTAGCGCACTTAACTCTTCCACAACACATTGTCTTTCTAGCCTAAACTGGAACCTTCCAGAACCTTCCAGATTTTTAATCTGCTGTTGGCCATCAGTGGTAAAAATTCTCCAAAGATCTCCTCAAAAATAGGCCTGAGGCAAGAAGTCCTTCTCTGTTTACTGGCCATGGCTCAGAGATGTCTCCTTTGGTTTGGTAGAGCATCCCCACCTACAGGTCAAGGGGCCCATAGCACAGGTCCATGTGACCCCTCAGGAATGCCTGCATCATGTAAACTGGTGGAAATGGCAAAGACACAGGAGATCAGACAATGGAACCCTCCAGCCCCTCCCAGAAGAACACACTGATGGACCATGGCCAGCTGCTGTTAATCTATGGATTCCTGAAGCCTCTCCTACTTCATCCCTTACTGGAGGACTTAGACAAAAGAAATGCACCTTGTTGGTTCATATCAGGGTGGATTTTCTCTGTGTCCCTCAGAGGACTTCCCAGAAATCATGTCATTGATGAAAACATGCACTGCCTGTTTAAAATCTTTAAAATGTTAGGTATTGGATAAAAGACAATTCTCATGCACTCAATGCTTGTTATGTGTCCAGTACTAGACTAGACTTTTATATGCATTATTTCATTTGGTTACCACCACAGCCGTGTGAATTAGGTATTCTATTACCTCCACTTTATGGATGAAGGAACCAAGGTTCAGAGAGGTTAAGTATCTTGCCCAAGGTCACGCAGCAAGGAAGTAGTGGAGCTGAGGTTCAAATCCAGGTCTGTTTGACCTTAGAGTCCAAGTGACTTTATTACCCATTAGGAAATGGAGACTTCTAATAAAGGAATTGTCCCTCTGACCTCCCTTCTGATTGTTCGGGTATTTCAGTGAAATATGTACTTTCTTTCTTAGCAACAGGGACATTAGGAGTCCTGTGCATGAGACTTACTGTTCCCTATTACCAAAAAAAATTTTTCCTACTCATTTTAGGTGTTATTGTGAAAAGGATACTTGACCCAGATATGCAGTGTCTTTTGGAATAACCATATCGCAGTGAATGCCTCTTAATTAAGCCATGACCTTCACCCAGTTCGTCTTTTTCCTGAATGTGCTCTTTCTTTTCCTACCCAAACTGCTTTGAGTAAAAGCGAGGCTGGGCCCAGAAAGCATGAACTTTTTTTCTCTCTTTTCTTGCTAATATCTGTAGCTCTAGCTCTGGCTCCAGTCTCCCATTTACAGCTGCCCACAGGAAATTGCATAGATGTCCCAAAGGCTCTCCAACTCCACATGCCTGAAACAAAGCACATTCTCTCCTCGGTGCCCGACTCCACTTCCTGGTGGAGGTGCTGTTATTCTCCCAGCCTGTGGAGCTCAAGGTCAGAGAAACCATTTGGATGGCACCACTTTCTTCAATCTTAATGTGCCAGGAGTCAGCGCGTCCACCAAGCTTTCCTTTCCAGCATCCCTCAGCACCCTGTCCTGAGTTCCAGCCCTCCTACTCAGTCCCTTTGCAATCCACCTGGCACTGGCTGCCAGAGAGATCTTGCCCCCAAAGGACCGTTACCACAGTTATTGCCCAGCAGCCTTTGGCGATTCCCTGTTGCCTACTGCTTTAAGTCAGCCTGAAGTCAAGGGGCTCCATAACCCAGCCTGTCTTTAATTTCCTTCCTTTTCCTATCAGATCTATCTCTCACTCATAATTCAACTTCCTTTACTGCCTCCAGCTAAAATGCTCTCCTCCTTCCTCTATACATCTTTAACCTACCCATGTGCCAAGAGCTGGAAAGGTAAATTAGATCGTATGCCATTTTCCCATTCTGCTTAACTGTTATAACTCCCTGGAGCTGTATTATGAGAATAATTCTGAAATTATATTCATGATCTATGTGAAAGACATCTGTAATTGATTAGTGATGTCTGCCATGTGTAAGGAGGGAAAGAGTGAAGTAAATAGACTCTGGCTAGAGCCAAGTGATAGCAGCCTGCCTCCTCCATGCAGCCTGGGACAATGGCAGCCCTATGGATCACCTTGCCCATGACCAATTTATCATATTAATAATAAACACATGATTGCAATGGGCTCTGAGAAGAAAAATACCTGAGATATCTGCCTTTCAAAAAGCCATGGTGGGGCTGGGCTGGGTGGCTAATGCCTGTAATTCTAGCACTTTGGGAAGCTGAGGCAGGTGGATCGCTTGAGGCCAGGAGTTCAAAACCAGCCTGGCAAACATGGCAAAACCCTGTCTCTACTAAAAATACAAAAATCAGCCGGGCATGATGGCACATGCCTATAGTCCCAGCTACTCAGGAGCCTGAGGCAGGATAATTGCTTGAACCCAGGAGGTGGAGGCTGTAGTGAGCCAAGATTGTGCCACTGCACTCCAGCCTGGGTGACAGAGCAAAACACTGTCTCAAAAAAACAAAACAAAACAAAAAACAAACAAACAAAAAAACAAACCATGGTGAGGAGTCTATTTACCCAGGTTTTTATCACATCTCACCCTGTTCTCTCTCTGCACCAGACAATTAAAAACTTTACTTCTAACAATAATGGCTAGCTTTTATGAGAACTTACTCTGTGCTGGCACCATGCTAAGGCTTGACACATATCATCTCAGTTAATCATTATAGTTTTGCGAAGGAGGAAGGAGGTACACCTAAAAGGCCATTTTGCAGATGAGGAAACCACATTCAGAGCAACGAAGTGACTCCTTCGAGGTCACCTAGGCACTCAATGGTGGGGCCAGGATACACATCCAGGGCCGTTTGATTCCAAACCTTGGCTACTAGACGAATGGGTATTTTTGTTTAGTAGTGTATGGTATTGTTCACTTTTGATGAAGGTGCTAGAAATAGACAGCAAAGTCTCCGAGTGCATAAATTTGTCACACACTTTGTTGTATTTTTCCCTTCCACACCCAAGTACCTAACACAGGCCTGAGTCAGAGTTGATGGAGTCTCTAATGCTCTTTTTGCGGCTGCTCAGGTCCTATCAATTGCTCTTTATTATTTATTTTAACATATTTTCAAGGCTCGAGAAGGAGGATCACATTACATACAGTCTATGGGGAACTGGGCTCAAAATGACTCAGGGATCCCAAAAAGATTGTGTTCCAGCAGGTAAAAATATCCCCCTCTGTGGCTTCATTGAAATTGCCAGCTTTTCCAGATGCAGCAGCAACTTTTGGCCACAAGAGGACAGTAAAGACAAGGCTACCAGGACCAAGTCCGCCCAGCCTCTCCATCCAGGCTTCACAAGCGAGCAGACCTTGCTTTTGACATTGCTGCACACCTTGGCAGCAATTATTGTTTCTTTTATTATGGCCACTGTCATACAATCTTCAGACGAAACGCACCTCAACAGGCTGATGCAAAGATCTAATGACTTCCCTGCAACTTCCAGCATAAACGAAGCTAAAATGGCCATTTATTCATGCATGCATTTGTTCCGCCTGCATTTATTGAGCACCTACTGTATTACAAGCACTGTATTATCTAGGGGAGATGATGGGCAAGTACACCGAGAGCCCTAATACAGGTTTCCAAGAGGCATCGGAAGCACCAGAGGAGGCCCTGTGCTCTAAGAGAGTCAGGAGGGCATCTCTGAGGAGGTGACGTTTGCACAGGGTCTTGGAGAAGGTCTGAGAGCTCACTAAATAGAGATGGCAGGGGCCGGTGTGGGGGCTGAGGCAGGAATCTCAGACAAAGGGAGGGGGGAATGGCAGCCACAGACATCACTGGAGCGGATATGAATCTTTGTACTGCTTGCTGTGGGCTGGAATTTGAAATTTGATGGCTATTTTTGGAATGAGATTCCTGAAACTCTCCCCTGTCTTCTTTGGTCAGGTTTATAACCATCCATGGGAGTGGAGCTCTAGGCTCTGGCTAAAAGGGAGCAATGGGGACCTCCTTTTCTGGAAAGTTCTTGTGATGATAGCCTTCCTGAGCAGATTTGTGGGAGTTTCCAGCCAGGCCATTCAGGATCTTCCTCTGGAGCAAGCCCAAAGAGGCCTGCACAAGGCTGGGCAGCAACATGAGGGGCCCTCCCAGCCCCCTCCTGCACTGGGCTGGAGGCGGGCTGAGGGCCCAGCTCTGTCCTCAGAAAAGCAGCCACAGTCCCCAAGCAGGTAGGTTTCCAGCCCTGCTTCTTCTCCCTGAGCTCTTTTCCCCAAATGGCCCTTTCCCCTTTTCTGCTGCTTAAGCCTTGCCCAGATTCTATGGCGAACAACAGCCATCCTGCCAGCTGACCTGAGTCACTGGGTATAGGAAAGGGCCAGAGCTCACATGGCCATTCAAATCTAGGCTCTGTCTGCATCTTGGCGGTGTGAACTTGGACTTGACACTTAACCTCTCTGGGCCTCTGTTGGCTTGTGGTGAGGTTGACAGAATACAGAGGTAACTGTCTGTATACCTGGGTCCCAAGTGAGGGCCTAAGTTGTGGACTCCAACTTGCATGAGTGTCTTGGGGGCACATTAGGTATGTCGGGGCGCTGGGAGCACCTGGGCAAAGGGCTACAACTTAACCTCCCAAGGACCCCACGGGGGAAGGTGAGTGCCCTCCATCCCTCAGTAGGAAACCCCAGTGGGTGAACAACACCCAGACACTAGTGGGCAAGGCTGTCACTGCTGTTTCCTCTGGTGCTGCCCTTTAACCCACAAAAGCTGGGAGCTGAGAGGCCTGAAATGAACAAAGGAGGAAGTGCCACGTGGGAGCCGGCCCCTGGGGGTGTGAAAGGGACCGTCATGGCCCCTCTCAGCCACCTCTTCACAGAAGGGGCCATTCTCAAAGGGATCCAGAGCCTGGGCGTGCTGGGCCGGTAGAGGGTTTGCCTGGATCGCAGTCAGGGCTGCACCTCTGGCCAGGAGGGTGAGAGAGAGGACATCCACCCAGCAACTGGGGAGCAACTGGGGAGCAAAGTGGACTGGGGTGGCCGAGCCCCAGGAGGAGAGAGTGTCAGAGATGTGTGACAACTGAGAGAAGGCCCTGCTGGGTCCATTCATCATCATCATCATTATCTTCATCATCATCCTCATCATCATCCTCAGGATAAGAGATAAGAATAATAATGAAATAGTAACTTTGATTAACAAGCACCTACCATGCCGCAGACATTTTCCACACACATCTTCACAGCAGTACTTCCAGGTAGGTGGCATCATTGTTACCATCTTACAGATGAAAACACCGAGGCTCAGAGAGTCTCGGCAACTTGCCAGCTTGCTTTCAGCAGCAAGAATCAGGATTCAAATCCGGACGTATCAAACTTCAATCTTTGGCCTCTTTCCAGTTCCACGTTGCCTCCCTGAAAGAATTAGTCACTTTTGATCCAAAAGATTCCCATTATTTTTTTCTTTGACAATGTGGTTACTCTGAGTTAAAGTGACTCTAACTCAGAGGCAGATTCTGAAAACGAACTGATGCTTAAGAGCTAAGCAGTGACAAAAACAGAATCCTGTGTGCAGGAAATAGAGACCAGCCCTGTGCTGTCAGCGTCCCACCACCGCACCTCCCATTCAGTAGCCCAGCAGGCTGGGCCAGATTTGCAAGACCCCCTGTCCCTCCTCATGCTTGCCTGGACAGTGGACATTCCCTTCCCTGCAAGGATGGGACCTCCAGCTCCAGTCCCACTAAAAGCCAGTGACTGAGAGCCAGATACACCTCGTTTCAAGTCCTGATAGTGGCTGTGCGGCCTTGGGCAGGTCTCCTAACCTCTCCAGGTCTCATATGTAAGATAGGGTATAGCCTGGCTTGCAGAAATCTAAGATGCCACAGGTGATAAAATGCACTATTATTTTAAATACCACTGGAAAAAGTAAAAAAAAAAAAAATGTTGTGAATTAAACTAGGATTTAATGCTGACGTGCCATGAATTGTAAGAGTCATCCAAATGTTGGTGATATCAAAATATGAAGTGGAGGCTTGTTTTAGAATTGATAACAAAGCATAATGTTCCCCACATTCAGCCTCAGCACAGGGCCTGGCTCAGAGCCATTGGGTGCCAGGGTGGCGTATTGTCATCTGCATCATCCCGTGTTTATAGGATCCTCATCAGAATTCCCTCTGTCCTTGGGGGCATCTTCCCAAGTACACGCTCTCTCTGCACTCCCTGAGCTCTCCGGAGCAATTTTTCTCTGGGCAAGAACTTGGACCTAAGTCCCTTCAGAAATGGAGAGGAGAAAGTAACTTTAAAAGTTCTCAGGGAAGATTTGATTTTTCTGTCTCTTTTCTCCGTGAGCATGTCAGACTCCTACCTGGTTCTTTGAAAGTTAGAACATTAGCTGGGTCAGCGGGGGAGCCAAGTAAACTACAGAACTTCGGCAGTTCAGCAAAAGTTTTCTTTCTGCCGAGGCTTGATTGAGCTTGCTTGCTCTTCTATCCCTAGCTCTCTCGGCCGCTCGCTTTCTGAATAGTGAAGCTTTTTTACCTTCTTGAAAGGCAGTCACGAGCTGTCTGAAGAGCCAGAAGTCAAATTTGCTGGTTCCCCTACTCTCTGCAGCCCCACAGAGCCACCAGCAAGGGCCCACAAATCCCTGTTAGCTGGTAATTGGTGATTCATTGAGGAACCAGCAGTCATCCATCACCGTGAGGAACAGCATCCCAGCCAGAGCAGGGAGTGCCACCATGCCCAGCCCCACACACCCACCTAATTCCTCAATAGCTTTGACCTCCTGGTTCTGGACCACTCACTTCCCCTTGGCTAGAAATTAGGAAAGAGAGGGCATCAACAATCACAGATGCTTCTGGTTTTGAGCTGATGTGGACTCTGCCATCCCCTACTCTCAGCCACCCACACTGCCTCCCATGGGTGAAGGGACCCAACTCACCATCTTACCACCTGCTGCCTGCATGCAGGGTTCACCTGGGCCTCACCTGCAACTACTTCTGCCCTGTGTGTACCTGTGTGCAACTCACAGTCACGGCAAGGCCCACCCGCCTCTGTTACGACCATTTGACTCCTTTATTCTCTGAACCACCTGCAAGACAGTGTTTCTTATGTATGTGTGCATTTGGACAGAGTGCCTTCCCTGCTCCTTCAAAACATTTACTGTCTGACAGATGCAGAATGTTCTGGAGACACCAGTAACAGCTCCCAACCCATGGTGGGAGTCCCAGGCAGAAGAGTCCATAAGTGTTTCATTTTAGTAAAATTGAAACATATTTTTGCCTTTTGTTTGCTCAGCGATATTCCTTTTTGAGGAGACAAGGAGAAAGAACCAAGTTTAGATCAGGGGAGAGAGGAGGGCAAGTCCCCACGTTGATGGGTGGGGAACCCAGCTGGGCACTGGAGACTCAGCCACAGCCGCCAGCTGGTGAGTCCAGGGAGAAGGACTGGCAGGGGCTGGGCCAAAGCCTGGAGTGGCTAAACTCAGATTCAAAAAAGACATGAGTATTGGCCCAAAAGAGATGGAGTAAATCTTGAAACAGTTGCTGAAAATTAGAAGACAGCGAGATATAGCAAATGGACACATTCAACCTCAGTTTCCTTATCTGTTGACTGGGCATTAATGATAATACAGGTTCAAAATTCCTACCTGTCATTCTGAAATTCAAAAAGTTCTGAAAATAGAAAAGGCCTTCTTCTTCTTTTTTTTTCAAAAGTTTGGCACTAAAACTCATTTAGTGGTGAAGCCTGACCTGAATTGATATAGTGCAAATTAGAATTATTTGTCACACCAAATGTAAATATTCATAGTTTTCATGCAAAATACGAATGTGTTTAATCCAAGGGTGCTACTGCAGACCCTGTGGGTGGCTGGTGGTACATAATGTATGGTCCATGCCCCGTATTGTTCCTTTTCTAAAATCTGAAGGGGAAAAACGTCCATTTTTTTAACCTTTATTTTTATGTCAATGGTTTTTGGGGTACATGTGGCTTTTGGTTACATGGATACGTTCTTTAGTGGTGATTTCTGAGATTCTAGTGCCCCCATTACCTGAGTAGTGTACACTGTACCCAATATGCAGTCTTTTATCCCTCACCCTTCCCAACACCCCCCACCTGAGTCCCCAAAGTCTATTATATCATTTGTATGCCAAAAGATCAATTTTATTATTTTATTTATAGAGCTGGGATTTCGTCAGGTTGCCCAGGCTGGTCTCAAACTCCTGAGCTCAAGTGATCTGCCGGCCTTGGCCTCCCAAAGTACTGGGATTGTAGGTGGGAGCTACCACACCCAGCCTAAAAGGTCAATTTTAAAACACATGAGGCCCCAAGCATTTTTGAATAAGGGCCTAGGACCTGCAAAATCTTCCTTAAAAGATCATTCTGAAAATCAAACGACATAACACATATAAAGCATAGCACAGGACTTGGCACCTAGTAATCCTATGTGCAGATTCTACCTCCAAATTGTGTTCCTGCCAGGTTTGGGTCCCTGACAAAAAACACAGCTGGGCACTAATTTAAAGAGGGACCTCTTCTGTCAGGGACCAAAAGGGACTTCTAACACCAGGAGAAACTCCAAGATGTCCCCACCTTACACCCCCAAACCATATTTCTCCCAGTGAATCAAAATATACACCCTCGATGGCTCCCAGTTTGCCTATTAAAATAAGAGTCAGTTTCTAGAAAGAACGTTGTATTATACACAGCTTTCTTCCCCAGCTGCTTAGGTTGCAATACTCCCTGTTGGTTATGAAGTTGAAAATACATTCACATCTGTCCTTGATCTGGTAAGTCAAGAACATAAAAACTCCGCAGCACAAAGGCATTCTTCCATACCCCTTCCAAAAGGGCAGTTCCCATCAACTGCGTGGGTTAGTAACAGCTTCTTTACATATGTTTTTGATGCCGAAACTGCAACATTTGACTTTTTTCCTGCTGCTCCAAAGTGTTATCCAAATAAATAAGAATTAGATGATGTTTGTTTAAACTTAGATACATGACCTAAGATTCTTGTTTTTCTTCTGACTTCAGCATAAGGCTTAGCTACTTAATCCCTACACTTTAAAGCATGTGATCTATTTATTTATTTATTTATTTATTTTTATCAAATTCATTTATGCTGTGAATCTCCTCTTCTTGGCAAATATACAAGCGAGGATGTTATGTATTCTCAGCAAGGTGGAATGAAATCTACATTGAAGTCTTATGACTAAGTGTGGACCACTTTACTTCCTTATCTGGAGCAGTGTATATTCTTTTTGTAACTCCTAACCCTGGCCACCTGACTTCCAGCCACCGGCCACAGGAAGAATAGGTGTTGAGAGACCAAGAAATTTGAATAGCCTGACCCCAAAGGGCTCTCCAGGCATGGAACTTCCACTTTTAAAACTGGAAATTCCTGGGCAGACTGGAACAAAGTAGTTATCCTAGCATGGGCGTGAGCATGGGGTGCATCAAAGCAACCCATCCGAATGACTGGATCGGTATGCAGGGACCACTGTCTGATGGTTCAACCTTAACTCCAAAGAGTTTGGCTTATCACATGGTCAGGGAGGGAAGGCAGAGAAAGGAGGCTAGAGGGTGTGAGGACTGGCAGGAACCAGGGGGCCGAGCTTCACCTCAGCAGGTACCAGCCACCAGGGACCAGGGATTGGAAACATCTCTGGAGAGGTTGGTGAGAGCAAGGAGTGACATAAGGAGGAGAAGCCCATTGGACGTGCCTGTCCCATCATGCCAGGGTGAAACAGAGCCCTGCCACAACAAACAAACAAACAACTACCACAGCAATGACTAGCTAGGCTGTTGCAGGGAGAGGGGCTGAAGATGGGCTGAGAAAAACCCAGAATTAACTGAGATTACATTCTGAAAAGACCAAATATTTGCCTCAAAGAATTAACCTTAAAGAGATTATTTTAAATTGAATTTAAATTAAGAACGTCAAGTATGAGTTTTTTTTTTTTTTTTAATTCCCCTGCAGTGGAGGGACAAGGTAAGCTGACATTAGTTATAGGAAAAAAGTTACATTCTGAGACACGTTGGAGTCTCAGAGTATTGGTGTGGACAGCCTTTCCCACTGGGGATTATGATTCTTACAGCTTCCATTGCTTTTAGGGTAAAGTCCAAATCTGTAACTCAAGACCCCAGATGGGGGCTGGGTGTGGTGGCTCAGGTCTGTAATCCCAGCACTTTGGGAGGCTGAGGTGGGTGGATCACCTGAGGTCAGGAGTTCGAGACCAGCCCGGCCAACATGGAAAAACCCCATCTCTACTAAAAATATGAAAATTAGCCGGGCGTGATGGCACGTGCCTGTACTCCTAGCTACTCGGGAGGCTGAGACAGGAGAATTGCTTGAACCTGGGAAGTGGAGGTTGCAGTGAGCCAAGATCATGCCACTGCTCTCCAGCCCAGGAACCAGAGCAAGAATCCATCTCAAAAAAAAAAAAAAGACCCTGGATGGCACAGGCCTGCTCGGTTCCTTTTTAACTCCCGCCGTGTTCCATTGCCTCCCTTCCCTCTCAGCGCCCAGTGCACTGGCCTGCTTTCCATGGCCCACTCTCACGTTTACTCCTCCCCCATGGCCTTTGCATATCTCCCAGTCCTTCCTCCTGAACGCTCCCCTTACTTCTCTTGAATCAGTCTTATTTCCCTTTCTTAATCCACATTAAATGTTTCTGTTTGCTTGTTTGTTTGTTTGTTTGAGACAGAGTCTTTTTTTGTCACCCAGGCTGGAGTGCAGTGGCGCAATCTTGGCTCACTGCAACCTCCGCCTCCTGGGTTCAAGCGATTCTCCTGCCTGAGCCTCCCAAGTAGCTGGGATTACAGGCATGCACCACCACGCCTGGCTAATGTTTGTATTTTTAATAGAGACGGGGTTTCACCATGTTGGCCAGGCTGGTCTTGAACTCCTGACCTCGGGTCATCCACCCACCTCAGCTTCCCAAAGTGCTGGGATTACAGGCGTGAGCCGCCGTGCCTGGCCAAGTGTTTTTTTTTTTTTTCTTTAAGGATACAATTCATGACCTCTGAGTTTAGATCATAAGCCTCTGTTATTACCTAGATTCAATGGTAATTCATCATTTGTGAATGCTTTTGAATTTTTGACTCAGCCACCAGATTGTAAGTCTCTTAAGAGTAAAAACCAAGTCTGTTTTGTTTAGTGCTTTATTTTCATTGTGTAGCAGTGCCTAGCACATCTTACATTTGTGGAAGGAGAGAAGGAAGTCGGGGAGGGAGGATGGGGGAAGGAAGAGAGAGGAGGGCAGAAAGTCTGAAAGGTGGAAGGAAGGGTGTAATATTTTACTGTTATGTAGAAGCAGAATATTTTGTTAAGAATTTCCATTCATCTTAAGTATTGTGACCTCCTTAGGGCAAAGGACCTTCTCTTATACTTATATATTTTGTCGCTGCTATCAGTTGGGGCAAACAATAGACTAAACAAAACCAAGCTGGGCAATAAAATGCTTTGGTAAATAAGGGGTTTGGAAAGTTCTGAGACTTTCTTGAGAATCTAGAAGACCATATGCATGTCCAAGGCTAGTCATACGCTCAGGAAAGACCTGAGGAAGTCCTAAGCTCCCACCTCTGGCTGACCTTCAGATGGGGCATAAGTAGGGAGTAAAGGCTGAGGTAGAGTTGTCAGCTGCCTGGCTGAGTGCTGAGGGTATCCTCCAACACACACACAAAGCTCATTTTCAAAGACCAGAAGATTTATTTTGTTTATTCATTTGTTTGTTTCAGACATTTCTCTCTCTCTCTCTTGAGATAAGGCTCACTCTTTTGCTCAGGCTTGAGTGCTGTGGAGCAATCATAGCTCACTGCAACCTCAACTTCCAGGCTCAAGTGATTCTCTCACCTCAGCCTCCTGCATAGCTGGGACTGCAGGTGTGTGCCCCATTCCTGGCTATTTTGGGTTTTGCTTGTTTGTTTGTTTGTTTTGTAGAGACAGGGTCTCACTATGTTGCCCAGGCTGGTCTTGAACACCTGGACTCAAGCAATCTTCCCACCGTGGCCTCCAAAGTGTTGAGATTACAGGCATAAACCACTCCACCTGGCCTGTTCCAGACATTTAAGAAAACCTCTGCTCAATCACTAGCTGACTACTAAGCTAATAGAGCAGAGACTTCAGTAGTCAGAAATGACAGAAAATGCAGACTTTACAAAATTAGTTCAGAGACATCATTAAACAAACAAGTAGTACACCAAGCAACAATTAAAAAAAAAAAAAAAACCAAATAAAAAACACCTCTGGAAGGGAGGGGAATCTGATTTCCAGAGTTGTCACATTGTAATGTCCAAAATGTCCAGTTTTCAACAACAAAAGCAAAAATTATGAGGCATGCAAAGAAACAAGAAAGTATGGCCCATACACAGGAAGAAGAGCAATCAGCAGTTCCTGAGGACACCTAAATGTTGGACTTACTGGACCAAGACTTTAAATCAACTATTGTAAACATGCTCAAAGAGCTAAAGGAAATCATGTACAGAAAACACACACACACACACACACACACACACACACACACAAACATCAGAATGACATATTACCAAAGAGAGAATGTCAGTAAGGGATAGAAATTTTAGAAAGGAGTCAGATCTAAATTCTGGAGTTTAAAACTACAATAATCTAGATGAAAAATTCACTAGATGCATTCAAAAGTATATGTGAGCAGACAAAAGAAAGAATCAACAAATTTAAAAATAGGCTAATTAAGACAATCCAGCCTGAGGTACAGAAAGGAAAAAAGAAGAAGAAGAAAAGTGAACCACCTAAGAAAACTGTGGAATGCCATCAAGCAAACTAACATATGCATAATGGGAATCCCAGGAGAGAAGAGAGGGATAGAAGGAATATTTAAAGAAATAATGACTGAGAATTTCCCAATTTTGATGATAATATTAATCTATACACCCAAGAAGTTCAGCAAACTCCAGGTAGGATAAATTCAAAGAGATCCACTCTGAGACAGAGTAGTCAAATTGTATATTCAATGATGAGAATATTGAAAGCAACAAGAGAGAAGCAACTCACAATGTGCAATTGTTAATAAGATTAACAGCTGATTTTTTTTGTCAGAAACAATGGAGGCCAGAAGGCAGTGGGAAGATACATGTAAAATACTGAAAGAGAAAAAAAAGCTATCCCAAGAATTCTATATCTGGCAAAACTATCCTCCAAAAATGAAGGAGAAATCAAGATATTCCCATATAAACAAAAATGAAAAGAATTAGTCACTAGTAGATCTTCCCTAGAAGAAATACTAAATAGAGCCTGTTGAGCTGAAATGTCTTTCAGATAATAACTCAAATCCATTCAGTGAAATAAAGAAAACTGTTAGAGGTAACTTCATAGGTAAATATAAAACATATTAATAGTATCAATCTATTTTTGGTTTGTAATTCCTCTTTTTCCTATATAATTTAAAAAACAAACAATTGCACAAAATAATAACTACAAACCTATGTTGATAGGCACACAATGTACAAAGATGTAATTTGTGACAATAACAACATAAAAAAGGAGCAGACCAATATAGAATCAAAGACTTTGAATACTGTTGAAGCTAAGTTGGTATGAATCTGAACTAGAATGTTATAAATTAAGATGTTAATTATAAAATCCATGGCAACCACTAAGAAAAAATATATACCAAAAGAAACAAGGGGATGAAAACAGTATCCTGGAAAATATCTACTTAACACAAAAGAAGGCAGTGATGATAGAACTGAGGAACAAAAGAGATATAAGACATAGAGAACAAATAGCAAAATGAAAGCCTTTCTGTAACAATAACTTTGAAAGAAAATTGGTTTAACTCTCCATTTAGAAGACAAGGTTTGGTAGAACTATATGCTGTTTATGAGATTTACTTGACATTAAAAGAAGCAAACAGGGTGAAAGTGGGAAGACAGAAAAAGATATTATAGAAAACAGTAACCAAAAGAGAACTGGAATAGCTACACTAACATCAGATAAAATAGACTTTAAGGCAAAAATTGTTGTAAGAGACAAAGAAGGAGATTATATAATGATAAAAGGGTCAATCTTATGAGAAGATTGTAACAGCTATAAATAATATACATCTAACAGAGCCCCCAAAATATAGAAAGCAAAAGCTGACAGAATAGAGGGGAGAAATGTACAGTTCAATGAACTAGAAATACGAGAGAACTTCCTCAACCTTAAGGGCATGTATGGAAATCCATAGTTAACAATATAGTCAGTGGTGAAAGACTAAAATCTTCCTCCCAAATCAGAAACTAGATAAGAATGCCTGCTGTCAGTACTTCCATCTAACATGGTACTAGAAGTTCTAGCCAGGGCAATTAGGCAAGAAAAAGAAATAAAAGCCATGCAGATTGTAAAAGAAGGCATAAAACTTCCTCTATTTGAAAATGACATGATCTTAATATATAGAAAACCCCAAAGAAGCCATGCACAAAATAAACTATTAGAGCTAATAAACAAGTTTAGCAAAGTTGCAGAATATATATTATATAAGATATATATATATATATATATATATATATATATATATATATATATGTTGGTACAAAAGTAATTGTGGTTTTGGACTGTGAATTTTAAATTATTATAACTAGGCTCAAACACATCTTCATTAATCAAAATAGGAATCATTACACATTTTTGCCAATGAGAAATGTTTGTTTGTTCCTGCAGCATAAAAATTCATGCTTTGGGATTAAACGAACTCTTAGAAAGCATTTTCTGCATCCTGCTGGCTGTGCAAGTGTTTTCCCGCAAAAAATTGTCAAGATGCTTGAAGAAGTAGTAGTGGGTTGGTGAGAGGTCAGGTGAATATGGCAGATGAGGCAAAACTTCGTAGCCCAGTTCATTCAACTTTTGAACGTTGGTTGTACAACGTGTGGTCAGGCATTGCCATGGAGAATAATTGGGCCCTTTCTGTGGACCAATGCTGGCTTGCAGGCGTTGCAGTTTTCAATGCATGCTTCTCAGATGCAATGGTTTTGCCAGGATTCAGAAAGCCATAGTAGATGAAACCAGCAGCAGACCACCAAACAGTGACCACAACCTTTTTTTTGGTGCAATTTGGCTTTGGGAAGTGCTTTGGAACTTCTTCTCAGTCCGACCACTGAGCTGGTCATTGCCAGTTTTTGCATAAAATCCACTTTTCTTTTAACTTTCTTTCTTTTTTTTTTTTTTTGAGATGGAGTCTTGCTCTGTCTTCCAGGTTGGAGTGCAATGGTGCGATTTCCACTCACTGCAACCTCCACTTCCCGAATTCAAGTGAATCTCCTGCCTCAGCCTCCTGAGTAGCTGGAATTACAAGTGTGCACCACCACGCCTGGCTCATTTTTGTATTTTTAGTAGAGACGGGGTTTCACCATGTTGGCCAGGCTGGTCTCAAACTCCTGACCTTAGGTGATCTGTCCCCGTCAGCCTCCCAAAGTGCTGGGATTATAGGCATGAGCCACTGCGCCCGGCCTAAAATCCACTTTTCATTGCACATCACAACTGGATCAAGAAATGGTTCTTTGTTTTTGCATGGAGTAAGAGAAGATGACACTCCAAAATGACAATTTTTAAAATTTTCACTCAGCTCATGTGGCACCCACTTATCAAGCTTTTTCTCCTTTCCAATTTGCTTCAAATGCCCAGCAACCATAGAATGGTTGATGTTGAGTTCTTCAGCAATCTCTCATGCAGTTGTAAGAGGATCAGCTTCCACGATTGCCCTCAATTGGATGTTGTCAACTTCCGATGGCTGGCCACTACACTTCTCATCTTCAAGGCTCTCCTCTCCTTTGCAAAACTTCTTGAACCACCACTGCATGGTACATTTGTTAGCAGTTCCTGGGCTGAATGCGTCATTGATGTTGTGAGTTGTCTCTGCTGCTTTACGACCCATTTTGAACTCAAATAAGATCACTCAAATTTGTTTTTTGTCTAACATCATTTCCACAGTCTAAAATAAATATAAAATAAATAGCAAGTAATAAGTAATTAGCAAAAAACATAAAGTGAGAAATGTGCATTAAAATGATGTACAACATAACCACATTTATTTAAGAATAGTATTCCAATATCAAAAGGCAAATTTCAACAATGCAAAAACTGCAACTACTTTTGCACCAATATACAAAATCAGTAGTATTTCTATACTCTAGCAATGAACAATCTGGAAATAAAATTAAGAAAATAATTTCATTTACAATAACATCAAAAAGAATGAGATACTTAGGAATAAATTTAATTAAGGAAATCTAAGACTTGTACACTAAAACTATAAAGCATTGTTTAAAGAAATTAAAAATGCCTAAATAAATGGAAAGACATCCTGTGTTCATAGATTGGAAGACAATGTTGTTAACATGGAAATACTACTCAAACCAATCTACAGATTTAATGCAATGCCTATTTTCTTAGTTCATCTGAGCTGCTATAACAAAATACCATAAACTGGGTCACTAATAAACAACAGAAATTTCTTTCTCACAGTTCTGGAGACTGGGAAGTCCAAAATCAAGGCACATTCAATGTCTGGTGAGGGCTCACTTTCTGGCTCATAGATGATGCCTTCTTGCAGTGTCCTCAGTGGAAAGGAAGAGCTAGCTCTGGGAGTTATCTTTTATAAGAGTGCTAATACCAGTCATGAGGACAGAGGCTTCATGGCCTAATCAGCTCCCAAAGGCCCCATCTCTGAATACCATCATTTGGAGGTTAGAATTTCAATAAATGAACGGCAAGGGAGGTGGGGTAGAGGGTGAGTGAAGGGGAGGACAGAAACATTCAGATCATAGCACCTATCAAAATTCCAGTGAGATTGTTTTCTTTGCAGAAATGAACAAGCTGATCTTAAAATTTATGTGGAATTTTAAGGGACACAAAATAGCTAAAACAATATTGGGAGGAAAACCTCATATTTTCTGATTTCAAAACTTACTACAGAGCTATAGTCTGAAAACAGTGAGGTATGGGTATAATGCTAGCCCCATGGATAAATGGGATGGGATTGAGAGTCCAGAATTATACCCATACATCTCTAGTGAATTGATTTTCAAAAAAGGTGCCAAGACTATTCAATGGGGAAGAATAGTCTTTTCAACAAATGGGCTTGGGTACAGTGGCTCACATCTGTAATCTCAACACTTTGGGAGGCCAAGGTGGGAGGACTGCTTTAGCCCGGGAGGTTGAAGCTACAGTGTCACACTACTACCTTCCAGCCTAGGCAACAGAGCAAGACCTTGTTTCAAAGAAAACAAAGCAAAACAAATCAAAGACAAATGGCACCGAGGAAACTGAATATCCACATGAAAAAGAATTAATTTGTCTCTCGACCTTATACCATATACAAAAAGTAACTCAAAATAGATCAAAGACCTACATATAAAAGTTAAAATTATAAAACTCTTAGAAAAAAAAGGTATAAAACCTCATGACCTTGGATTTCTTAAATGTGACATCAAACGTACAAGTCAAAAAAGAAAAAAATAGAAAATTGGATGAACTTCATCAAAATTAAAAACTTCCATGCACCAAAAGAAAATATTAAGAAAGTGAAAAGACAAAAAACAGAATGAGACAAAACACTGGCAAATCATATATTGGATTGAATATCCAGAATATAAAAAGAACCCCTAAAACTCAATTAGAAAAAGACAACCCAATTTAAAATTCAGCAAATGACTAGAATTGACATCTCTCCAAAGAAAATATGCAAATGTCCATATTGCACTTGAGAACAATGTTCAACATCATTAGACATAGGGAAAGGCCAACCAAAACTACAATGAGATACCACTTCACACCCACTAGGATGGCTAAAATTTAAAAAGAGAAATAACAAGTGTTGGTGAGGATGTGAAGCAATTGGAACCTTCATACATTGTTGTTAGGATTGTAAGATAATGCAACTGCTGCAGAAAATAGCTTGGCTGTTCCTCAAAAAAATTAAACATAGCATTGCTATACAACCCAGCAATTACATTCCTAGATTCCCAAGATCATTGAAAACATACGTTCAAACAAAAACTTGTACACAAGGGCTCATAGCTGCCTCCATTTTAATACCTCCACAGTGGAAACAACCCATATGCCCATCAACTGATGAATGACTCAACCTGATCCGATATGTCCATACAATAGATTCTTCAGCCCTAAAAAGGACAAACACAGATGCTTCTCGACTTATGGTAGAGCTACCTCCTGATAAACTCATCGTAAATGAAAATATCTTAAGTCCAAAAGGCATTTAATATACCTAACCTACAGAATATTATAGCTTAGCCTACCTTACCTTGAAGTACAGTTTCTACTGAATGCATACCACTTTCCCACCATTGTAAAGTGAAAAATCATATGCCAAATCATTGTAAGTTGAGTAGATGTGACATCATGGATAAACTTTGGAAACATTATGCTAATTGTAAAAAGCTAGACACAAAAGGTCCCATATTACATGATTCCATTTATATGCAATGTCCAGAATAGGCAAGCCTATAAAGGACAGGGAAATTAGTGGCTGCCAAGGGCTGGGTTGGGTGTGGGGAAATAGGATGTGACTGCTTAATGGATTTGGGTTTCTTTTTGGAATGATGAAAATGTTCTGCAATTACATAGTGGTAATGGATGTACAGCATTGTGAATGTACTAAAAACCACAGAATTGTACATTTTAAAATGGGTAAAATGATGAATTTACTGTTATGTGAATTTTATCTGAAAAAATATTTACCTATTTATTGATCAAATCTGTACAATGTTCCTACTGTCCTGGTAACAGTTAATGTATTAAGAGCTTAATAGGACAAGTATCCCTAAAAGAACCTTTATCAGTTGGGAATGCTTATGGCTGCATGTAAGAGAAATCCAACCAATAATGTCATAACCATAAGGACATTTACTACAGGTTGAGTATCCCTAATCCAAAAGTCCAAAATCCAAAATTCTAAAAAAAATTTGAAACTTTTGGAGCTCTGACCTGATACTCAAAGAAAATGCTTATTGGAGCATTTTGCACTTTAGATTTTAGGATTAGGGATACTCAATCAATAAGTATAATGCAAATACTTCAAAATCTGAAAATGTTCAAAAAGAACATTTCTGGTCCGAAGGATTTTGGGTAAGGGATACTCAACCTCTATTTACTTTACAAGCGATCTGAAGGTAAGTGATCTTAGAACTGGTCTGAAAGCATGATACTGTCATCAAATAGCAACTTAGTTTTTTGTCTTCGTGCTTATTACCTTAGAGTTAAAAGATTAAGAGGGTCATCCACACAAAGAGGGAAAGTTGATCACTTTACTTTCTTCATGGTGAAGTCTCATGGAAGACTCTTCTCTTGTTTTGAGGCCCAAGGTTTTGTAATAATGGAAGACCTGGCCTTCTTCTGGTGTGGAAGATAAGATTAATTTTTCCATCACTTTCTGTGTGACTTTGACCTAGTTATTTCCCTTCTCTAGATGTCGGTTATCACCCTCTCCCAAAGAAAAGATGGTGTTGGACTATAAGGCCTCCGAGGCCACTTTGAGCCATACTGTTATTACTTCTTTAACTTTTGTTTCAAAGGCAATAAGAATAAACCTCATTAAAGGCTTCTGGCTTATTCTATATGGAAGAATGCCTGGTTATTCCTTTGGAAACAGTCTCCCCTTGTGTGGCAGAAACCTCTGCAAGTTCTTCCTGCTTTCCACTTCTACTGAGCTTTTCAGCTTCTGGGAACTCTGCATTGGGCTAACCAATTACCCAGAATGGAGCCCCTAATCATTTCTTCTATTCATCCTCACACTTAACAATGTTTGTAAATGCTTTATTTTTTAATACCTCATTGCCTGTATTCTCCCACTAGATTGTAAGCTTCTTAAGGGCTGGGGGCCATTTAAGGGCTGGGGGCCATTCCCACCAGAGGCTGCATCCTCAGCCTTGACACATACACACATAGTAGGCACCTACCAAATAGTCACCAATAGATAAGTGAGTGAACAGTGCTAAATGTAGCTATTGGCACCCAAGCTGCACAAGGCCAGATGGCTCAAAGTTCAGGACCACTTGCAAGATGTGTGAGGTCAGCCAGGCACTGATGTTGGAGAGCTCCACTGGCCCTCAGCGGGATGATAGCTCTGAAATGGGGAATACTTATTTGCATTAGGAGCTCAGGGCCCTCTGGGAAGGATGGTATTAGAACCTTACATATTGCTCCCTGAGATTCGAAGCCCTGGCCAAAGTTCTCCAGCAAGAAAGAAAGCAAGGGGCTCCATAAAAGAATTTCTTGGTGGTAGAGATCAGGAAAGGGAATGTTATCCTGAGCTGATGACCCAGGCTCATCCCAAGGTCCCAGGAGTTTTGCTGTGGTAGGGAGACTGGCCCAGCATGGTGTGCGCTGATGACTGGTACCCTGGCTTTTGTCATGCTTTGAGAATGAGTTGGCAATTCATGATAGTGAATTAAAAGAACAAACCTAAGGTCTTTGGTGGAACACGCCGAGATCCTGGCAGGGATCTTGAACACAGCAGTTTTCTGTGAAGGACCAGGAGGGACACCCCATGGCAGTGGCCACAACAACAACTCAGCATACCACTCAGCCACCACAATTCTCTGTTTATTCAGCAATTAGAGGAAGGATTAAAAATGCTCACTTCTTCATTTAAATGCTAAGGATTCAGGAATGAGGAAGCCGTCAAGATGGACATTCTGCTAGTAGTAAGTGGATGGTGTTCAAATAATGAACTGAAAAAATAGAAGAGATGATACCATATCTATGCCTATGCCCTAAGCTGGAGAAGCATACAATTACACAAATCATACATGTATTCCTATATAATATAGCAAGGACAAATAAAAACAGGTGAAAAAAGGAAGGCAATGAAAACTAAAGCTAGAAGACTTCTCTGTGACTGGAAAGGGAGGTTAACTCACAAATTTGGGGATGTGGCACTCTTGCCATGTGCTAGAGGTGGGAAAGACATTTGTCTCTAAATTCCTGAGAGTTGATGTGAAGTGGCAAAGACTACAGGTGTCCATAAGGTGCATCCATACCTATTGGTTGGATATTATACCTGAAAGCACCTTCTCCCATGAATCATCATGCAGTAGTCACTGGGTTACCTCAAGGACAAAGCCCCAGTGACATATTTACTATACCAAGTGGCAAAATGATACAGCTACTTTACCCTCAGCTACAGCATCCTCAGTGAAAGTTGATGGCCCACCTGCCCCAAGTGCAGTTCAGTAAAACAACCAGGAAAAACCAAGGTCCATGCTTTTCTGATGATCCAAGCCATTTCCTTAACTGAAGCACAGATTTTGTGTGTGTGTGTGTGCGTGTGTGTGTGTGTGTGTGTGTGTGTGTGAATGAATGAAGGGACCAGGCATCCTTTGGAGCTCAGCTGGCCTTTTGGTAGCTGGCAAGGAGCCAGGGGCTGTAGATAATACTTTTTGTCAGGAACTCAGAGGGAAGCTTCTGGTACCCAGTGGTTCAGAGCACCAACTCAGGAGCAGACTGCCTGAGTCTGAATCTGGCTCCCTGACTCACCAGCTGTGTGATCTTGGGGGGCTTAACGTTTCTGTATCTGCTCTCTCATGAGTAAAATGAAGTCAATAATGGTACCTCTTATACAGGGCTATTGCAAATGAGGTACTGCACATGACATGCTCATCATGCACCCAGCACTTAGTAGACACTCAACTGATGCTAGTATTATTGCTGGATGGAGCCAGAAAATGTAAGGGTCACGTGCGTTACAATGTTCAGCCATGGAGAAGGTTGGCATTGTCCTCCAGCAGAAGCGGATGAGACTCTGGGGTCTTATTTTAGAAGTGAGCACCACTCTGTGTCTGTATAAAAGTGCCCAAGAGAATCTTCTAAAATCTGAAAGGAAGTCATGATCCCAATTTATCTTCCAGCAAATCTGTCCCACTCCCTCCCTCCCTTACAGAGTTCCTGCTGCTCGGTGGCAAGGACAACCCAAAGCCTTGTTGTTCAAACAAGATGAGGATTAAATAAGAAAACAGTCACATGATGAAAGCTTTTATTCTGATGAAGCCTTTTTTTTCTTTATCCAGGAAAACTTAGATCATTAATTAGAGAGTGTTTGAGTTCACCAAAGTAGTCAATAATTTAGAGGCTTGCTTTTGAAATATAGGACAAAAGGCAAGCAAAGCCAATCTATCTTAGTAATGACAGCTCAAAAGTCAAAATGTATCAGTCATTATCTCAGTCATCTCCTGCATAATCTATGTTTTACCTTTCTTTGTTTGCCTTGTACCTTCCAGTTACTCCAGTTACTCTTACGTAATGCCTTTTTCTTTATCTAACATTGATAACTGTACCAAAAGTGCATTTGACAGAGATACATTTGGTACCTGTCCCTTTCAAGGCTAGTCACTTGGAAGAAAAGGGTGGAGAGAGGTATAGTGAAATCTTGGACAGTCTTGATCACTAGAAAGCTCTTAAGGCGTGGATTAGTCAGCTATTACTGCAATAATGCTGAGTAACAAACAATACAAAATCTCAACAACAAATATGTTTTTTTCACTCCTGGTTTTTGGGTTGGCTGGGGCAGTTCTGCTTCAAGCTGTGGACTAGATTCAGGTCTCCTCCTTGGGGCTTTCATTCTTGATTTGATGGCTCTTCAGGCTCTTCTCATGTTGGGTGTTAGAACCTCAAGAAGGGAAGGTAGAAATAAAAAATTGCTTCTTCTGAAGGCCTAGGGTCAGAGCTGGCACACTGTCACTTCTGTCCCTATTATATGGCCAAAGCAAGTCCCACAGCCAAGTATAACATCAATGGTATGGGAACTCACAGTGAACAATGAAAGAGCAGGAGGAGAGAAAGTATTGTGAGTAACACAATCTATCCCAGCGAGCCTGAGTTGGAAGCCCAGAGTGTGGTTGGGAGGTACTGCTACTATTCACTGCAAAGGGAAAGACAGGAACTGAGGCTGCCTATTTTAGTCTACTTCTATTGAACAACATAACAATATCCCTTTTCCTTCTCTGACAACTTAGACTAGTAGAATCTAGTGAAATGATCGATATTCTGGCAAAAAGTCTAGATACCACTTTCTGCTAAAATAGATCAAAAGTGAGAAGGACCCACACAAGGCAACTTTGAAGGTTCTACTCAGCCAGCTGCTAGAGGGCAAGGTCTGTGTTATCCACATCTACTTTTAGTTTATAATCACATCCTTTCAGTATGATACGTGGGCCATATTCGTGTTTCAGTTATA
Organism: Symphalangus syndactylus; assembly: GCF_028878055.3. Taxonomy (NCBI): domain Eukaryota; kingdom Metazoa; phylum Chordata; class Mammalia; order Primates; family Hylobatidae; genus Symphalangus; species Symphalangus syndactylus. Next base: position 24,974,955 of record NC_072424.2, read on the forward strand.
GCAAAGAAAGGGCTGGTCCCCTTAAATATCCCCCAAGAGCACATGTCTTCAGAAGCTGCCTTAGAATGTGATCTGAGAAGAGTTCCAGCTAAACTGGTGTATGTGGGGATTTTCATTCAAATTCAGTTAAATAAACTTTTTTTTTTTTTTTTGAGAAAGAGTTTCACTCTTGTTGCCCAGGCAACAGGAGTGCAATGGAGTGCAATGGAGTGATCTTGGCTCACTGCACCCTCCACCTCACGGGTTCAAGCAATTCTGCCTCAACCTCCCAAGTACCTGGGATTATAGGTGCCTGCCACCACACCTGGCTAATTTTTGTATTTTTTAGTAGAGATGGGGTTTCACCATGTTGGCCAGGCTGGTCATGAACTCCTGACCTCAGGTGATCTGCCCGCCTCAGCCTCCCAAAGTACTGGGGTTACAGAAGTGAGCCACCACGCCTGGCCCAAACTTTTTTTTTTTTTTGACAACAGCTACAGACCAAGCACTGTGCTAAGTTCTGGTACTGCTGCATGAACAAAATAAAGTGTTCTCTCTCATAAAGATTCATTTAGTGGAGAAGGTAGACAATAAACACATAAACAAGTGAACAGAATGGGAACAGAATGTTTACATAGTGATAAACACTTTGCAGAAAAATCTCTAGGGGGTCGGGAGGAGGGAGTGAGGCCTTGGGGAGAGGAGGCTGTTGCATTTTGTACAGGATGCTCAGGGACATCTTGACAACGAACATGCCTTTGAGCAGAGACCTGAAGGAAGCGAGTGGGGAGCTATAAAGCTCTCTGGGGGATGAGTGTTCCAGGTAGTGAGAAGAACAAGTGGGAAGGTCTTGGGGCAGGAGCAAGGCTTGTGTGCAGAACAGCAAGAAGGCCAGTGGCTGGATCAGAGTGAACAGATGGTAGAACCATAGGAATCAAGGCCAGTGAAGTGGCAGGGTTGGACAACATGAGGCCTGTGGACAAGTCTAAGAACATTGAACTTGGGCTCCTGGACTCACTGGCTCAGTGATTGAACCAAATGAACTAGTCTGCCACAAAATTGTTTTCTTCCTGGATGTAAAACATCTAGGTGTGCAGAGGGTCTATTGGAGATTAGGCCTGGGGGTGTCCTGGTCCATGTGGCCAGATGCTTCAATGAGCAGCACAGTACTAAGCTACCACAGCCCTGCCTAATTGGGTCATTCCAAAATCATGAAGAAGCAAGCCAGTTGCTGGAAGGAAATCAATGGAAAGTCCACATAGGTGTGCTGAACACTGGCATCAGCTCTCCTCTGGAAACAGCAAGTCTCAATCCTCCCTTAGCTGTATGGCTTCCTCCTGCTCCCCATCACCTATGCTCAGAACCCATCCTTCCAGGAAGTTCCTTCTGGAACTCATGTGGCCTTTGTTGCCTCTCTGTGCACAAGCTCCCTCTTCTGCATGCTCTCCTACAGTCATCCTGGCCTTGCTGAACATCGTGGTTGATAAATTCTAGGGGGAAGAGCTACAGGCTAAAGATCAGCCTCATGGTCTGGGGCATAGCTGCTCGTGAATCATTCAGAAGAAAAAAAAAGCCTTACTAAGGGCCTTTGTATCTGGGCGCAGATTGGGGCTATTTCTTGGCTTCAATGTACATATTTAGGGTCTAGAAAGAAGGGCTGTATTTGGCTTTCACACTTGAGAATTCCCTTTATTGAGAGTCACTGTGTCATCAGAACATTCTTGGTATCCATCCAGGATAAGATGATGACTGCTCTCAATTGAGTCCACTGCAGTCCACACAGGGTTAATCCAAATTTGCCTCTTCTCTCCTCATTGGTAAAAAGCTGGAAGCATTTCTGTTTCATTTCTCTTTCCTCTGTTTAACTGTTTTCTTAAGTTGCTCATTTTTCAATAAGTAATTCTTTTGTCCTTTTGGACAGATAAAGTGATTTTCGTCTCATTGTGTTTACCAAAATCCTTATCACCAAGGGCTTTGTAAGTGAGGCCTGCTATACCTTAGCTTCCAGGTATAATTAGTGCCCATTATAATCGTCCAACTGACCAATCACGGGAGGCTCCCAAGGGGACCAGGACTGGGAGAGAGACTATTAACAAAATCATACTTCATAGAGTCTTATCTTGCCAGGGGTTAAAAAAAAGCCATCCGTCTGGCATTGCACAATCCAACACCATACAGGTACTCCAGCCCTCCTTGAGGTGCAACTCTCACCAACGGGTGCAGCAAACAAGCTTCAAAAGGAAAAAAACCACACACAGGAAATGCCTGCACTGCAACGTTTATGAACACTGCCAAAGAGGAGTTGCCATGTGCTTAAGTGGACAAATGCACCTCCCAGCCCCGAAAACAGAAAAGGATGGAAAGAGGAAGAAGGACCGGCTCTTTTGCATCTCTCTGCCATTGCAGCTTTGAACAGAGGCGGCTGTTTTTCCCTCTCCTAAAGGTTTTCCTTAAAACTGCTGCAAAAAAAGCATTGCCAGCAAGTTAATGAGTCCCATCCCATCTGTTTCTCCTATCCTCTCCCAAAGAGGCATAACAGGCCTGTTTACATAGGTCGGCATCTGAAGGTAATTAAAAATGTAATCTTATATTTGCAGCAGGCTCTCTCTCATCTATAGTAAATTCCCGCCACCCAGTAATGCTCCTACTTTACATCTGTGGTGCACTTTAAGCTTCTTTTTTTCCCTCCCCTCACTTATGCACTGGGTTTAGATCCTCATAGCAATCTGCCCCAACTGGGTGTGGAGAAAAGAAATCAGTTTCCCCATCAAACAGATGAGGAAACGGAGGTGCAGACAGATTCCATGGCACACCCAAGTTCAACAGCTCTCTTTGTTCTAGTGAAGCCACGTTTTTGTTGTTGTCGTTGTTATTTTGTTTTGTTTTTTGGTTTCTGTGAAGATTTATTTCTACTATATCATGAAGATGATAAGAAATGGTTTATTCTGGTGCATCAATGGCTTTGGTCAACTCAGTTTCCATAAGCGCCATCCTAGGTAGCAAAATGTTCAAAAAATAAATTGAATGGAAAATACCACTGAATAGGATTTTATATAGAATTTTATGCAGAAGTTTGGACTTAGAAGTTGACTTGAAGGATGTGTAGATTGTCAACGAGAATCAGAACTGGACAGTAGTTCAAGTGGTAAAAACGAATTTTATTCAGAACTCTGTTGCTGTAGGGGAAAAGAGACCTCAGCACGGAACCGGAGCCATACCGAATACAACAAGAGCAACAAAGCAAGTGGAGATTGATAGTCAGGGAGTAGGTTTGTGGAGTGGAGGTGTGGAGTCAGTGGATGGAAAATTGCTAAGGAGATTCATCAAATGTTGGGACAGATTTCTGCTAAATGGACTAAGAGGATTCTTGCTGAAGCCGGCCTATGATGAACACATATCAAGGGTGGGAGATTTTCTCTAAACCAACTCAGCAGGGTTTTCTCTAAAACTGGGATGTGCAGGCCCAGCAAGGACTGGGGCTGAGGTGGATGCACATTTGAGCAGAGGGCAAGGAGCCTGGCTGAAATCTGGTCAAGGACTTTGTCACGACCACTCCTCACCTCCTGGACAGAAGCCCAGAAGGGGCAGCTTCCGCCAAGCTCATCACACCAGAGAAGTGGTAGTACAGAGCTGGGAGCAAGGGCCCCCGATTCCCAGAAGACAGGTTCAGTTGTTTTCTTACGGATTCAGAAGTTACTTCCAAATCCTCATCCTGTAATACCCTTGCCTACTCATTGTCAGGGGTCAACATTGTGAAAGCACATGTGATTGAGTGAGAGTTCTGGTTGGGTTCTAAATGAAGTTAGTATGTTAAAACCAAATGAATGCTTGCTGGAATATTCCACCAGCAGGCAGCAGAATGTGGGAGATAGAGCACTCTACAAGGAATCAAATCGCCTCTTTTCTGATCTAAGCTCTGTTAATGGTGTCTGGCTCGACCTCAGGGAAGGGGTTGGAGGCCCCAGGTCTGGTCCCCTATCTGCTGCTAACTGGATATCTGATTCCAATTTCTCTGACTTTTAGTTTTCTCATCTATGAAATGGGGGGACGGATTAATTCTGAAGGGCCCTTTGGCCTTGAGAAACCTTTGGTTCTAGAGTATACACGTAGCACTGTCGCTCCCCACCCCAGCAACTAGGAGATCATCTTGTAATTAGTGAATAATTTAGGAGTGCAAGTCAAATCTTCACTGAACTTCCAAGGAGCTTCGATTTTACTTACATTGTACTTGAGTTCAGGAAGTACCAGTGGGGGCGGGGAGGGAGGGGAAGTTAGGAATCTTTAGTTCCATGGCTGTTTTTGTTCCATTTTAATGGTACTTGTTCTCTAGGATTGGATCTGTCTGTGTGCACATTTAAGTTCCCTTAACAAAACATCTCCTCTTCCTTTAGACCTGGGGGCTTTTTCTTCCAGCAAATCCAGGAGCAACCCCCTCCTTATGGTGGAGGTGACAACCAGGTGACAATGCGGCATCTGGGAGAGTTTCCAGTCCAACTCCTCACTGTTCGGAAGAGGGGGTCGGTGGCAGCTTTAAGATCTCAGCTTGCCACGACCTCCCCAGCTAGTGACCCAGAAAACAGAAAAGAGAGAAGCACACGGAAAGGAGTGGTCAGCAGTTTTCTGACTGCTGCTCTTCCTTCCCCTAAACCCATTAGAGAAGTTCAATCGCAGGTCCGTAGGGAAGACACCTCCATTGCAGATGCCCTGCCAGCTCAGGGGCCTGGCGGAAGTATGGCAGGAGAGCATCTTCTCCCACCTCTGAAAACAAGAGGAACTCAAAGCTGGCCTCCCCCACGCCAGCTTCTTCAGGCTGCGTTTGCACATCGCCTCCCCCTGCCCCCGCCCCAACACACAATATTGAATAAATATGCCTGGCCCCGGCCCATGTGGGAATGCTGGAGAGCTACGATTGTTATTTCCAGGAATGCACAGACACCAGCAAAAATTCATTTCCCAAACGCATGGCTATTTTGAGAACCAAATCTCCTGCTCTGTAGCAATCAAATTGGGGGCTTTTCAAGTGTTGCTTTGCAATAGAAACCTGTTCTGCCTTCAGCTGCCTTTTACCTACAAGAATTCAATAACAGAGAGAGAGGCCATTAGAGTTTCCTCTCCTCATCTCTGCTTTGGCGCAACGTACGTCCCTCGCCAACTTTCCTGACTCTACATCTTAGTAAATCCTTCCTGACAATAGTTAGTGACAAGCGTGTCAGAAACAACAAACTCCGTCATCTATATGGCTTATCAATAATTTAGTCTTTTCCCCCTCGTGAGAGCCTGTGTGTTTTGCAATAATGAAATATATGATTTTAAAAATAAATAATAGGCTGTTGTCAGCTCGATTGTAGCTGCAAGTTATGAACGTGATTGATTGATTGAACATTTGACTTCATCCGCTCAAGCAGGATCAAAGGGAGACTCTTCCACCCGCCTAAGGCCACTAGCAATTTATTTAGAGACTGTGTTCGTATCCCAGCAGGTAGCAATATTGGACTGAGGTACACAGAAAATCAGCTCTTTGAGGTTTTTTCCAAGTCCAAGGGAAGCAACAAATGAGATTTTTTTTTTAGTTCATTAAATCATTAACCACTTAATCACTAAAAACAAGACATTATAAGCGGTCTCCTTGGCTGGGATACCTAGGAAAGAGAAGGACGCCACTCTGCTGAGATCTGGCATTGGGAGGTGGGCCCTTTTTAAACAATGTGACAGTCTCTAATTTTTTATTTATATGGCACTGCACTTTTTTCATCTTAACTAATCAGTGTGGCAACAGCCACAGTGACATCCGAAAGTGACAGGTGTCTGAATTGCAATGAGGTGTCTATACAACAGCCAATGTGGGAGAAGGAAAAAACAAAGGTATGGAGGAAATGTTTGGAGAACGAATATTGCAACTGCCAAGCTGGTTGAATGGAGAAAGCAAAAGAGAGCGAGAGAGACAGAGAAAAGAAAATGGGGTTTAGAAAAGAGCTGGTTCGTGCAGAATGCAATCCCCCAAATTCAGCCACAGCAAAGCTCCTCCTTTGTTTTGGTGTCCAGCTGGCACAGGAGAAACTGCCTCTTCTTTCTCAAGAAGGGTCTCATGGTCAAGTGAAAATGTCTGTCTCTCACACGACAGTTTCCCTGAGCTTCTAAAAACCCAGCAAACCAGAGCTCTCCCCAAGAGCGAGGGAGCTGTCTGGCATTCCAATGAGCAGGCTGGTGAGGAGCCAGAGCCTGGTCCTAACCAGGGTGCTGGGAATAAAGGAGACAGGATGTGCGGCCCGAGGACATCCACCCACAGAGGGACAGCCCATCTTAACAAGAACAGGTTACGGTCTTAGTTGTTCTAGCAGGGGAATGGAAGAAAGGGAACGAGTCTCCCCTTTCTAGCTCCCCTAGTCCTGCGCTGTCTGACCTCAGGCAAGGCAATTTAATAATCATCCCAACGCTTTTGACTTCATAGGGCCTTTCATCCACGGATCTCAAAGCACTTCACAAATACCAATTCATTAACCTTCACAACCCACCCTGGGGGACAAGGGGTGGGCATGTTTCCCTTGTGGTGGAAACACTCTGCTGGAGGCACGGGAAATGCAGTTCTCCCTTCAAGGTCACTTGAAAGTTGACCAGGAAACTCAAGAGTGAGATCCAGAGGAGCTGGTAGCAAAACCGGGTGCTGCTGACTACTGGCATCTCAGTTTACCTTCTTTTTTGTCATTGGGCTAGGCCTGCACCTCCAGCTCTGCTCACATAAAGCAAAGGAGCCACGAGTTCAGAAAGGGCAGAAAAAACATTGCTTACTGCTGGGTATATGCAAACTACATTCACATATCACATCTCATTTACTCCCCACCAGAATCCTGAGAAGGTCAATAAACCCCATTTTACAAGGCAGGAAATTGAGGCTAAGGGATGGTGAAGAATTTACCCAAGATTGCCTAACTCACAAGCAGTGGAGATGACAATCTATTTGTGATCCAAAAACAGGTAATGATAAGAATGTGTAAATAGTTATAGCCACTCCCTCAACACACCCCTAAGAAGAATCTGTTTTCATTTTTGGACCTTTCTGGGTCTATGATCAACTCACGAATTAAGTCTATGAGTCGTAACAGGAAATGGTAAGTCCAGGTAGGCCAGAAAGTCCGGCTTGATTTGCAGAGGAGAAGGTGGAGAGTTATTTACTGGGACAAAAGAGTAGTTGGGAAAAGGCAGGAAGAGGTGGAGGAGTTTAGAATAACAGCTTGGAATGGGTTTAGGGAGAGGTTTTATGGGGGTGGGTTTGGCATAGGGGAGAAGAGAGGCTTGGGAAGCAGCCGAGGGTGTGCACTATATCTCAGAAGAAGGGGAAAAGAATTGTAAATTTTGCTTTGCATTATGATGAGACTGCAATACAGATTCCAACTGCTTCTGGGTTGCTAATGGATGCCAGGCTGATGCTTCCTTAAGTGCAAAGATAGTCCAAAAGTTAGTCTGGGGTTCTATGGGTTGCACATCTGATTGGAGTCACTACCCTCTTCATGCCATGTGGCCTCTCATCCCTGTGGTCACAGTTGAACTGAACACTTCCACTCCTGTGCACCCACGATATTGAGAACATGCTTTGATCACATGCTGTTTGCATGCCCTTCTGGCTGTTTTGTGACTGAAGGATCCTTCATGCAAATAACTTTGGTGAGCTTCGTGGGACAAACAGCAGAATTGACTCTGCCATGTAGGTGAACTCATACACACGCCAAGAGGCAACCGATACTTGCAATATGTATGAGTCAGAGTAGATTCATTGCAATAACAAATAACTCCAAAAGTCAATGCCTTCACATGATGAAAGACTATTTCTCAGTCATGTGATGTCTCGTGTTGATGTCTCCGGCCAGGAGTTCTCTTACGTGGGTCACTCCTGTGCCATGACTTAAGGATAAGGCTTTTGCCGTCGTTTTCCCTCATCCCATGTGGCCTGGGAGTGCTGCACAGCCAGTTGTAAGAGTGGTGGAAAGACAGAGTGTGAAGAGGTGGAGAAGACAGAGCCAGGGCTGGAAATGACATAGATCTCCCCTCTGCCAATCACGTGGTCCACGGAACGGTGATGAAGGCTGGGATGCATTGTCTAGCTGTGCATCCCAGAAGGAAAAAGAAGTCAAGTTTGGTAAACATGAAGCCATCGCTGCCACATAGGCTCCTCCACCACAACACGGGGTGCTCCCACATCAGCCCAACCTAGAACTCTGCTGGAGTTGTTCCTGCAGGCAGCCAAGCATCCAGTTTGTGGGTGTGGTGTGATTCCCTTCCCCCACAAAATGGATGTATGAGTAAGCTAGAATTTTCAAGAGTGGGGAAGAGCTTGGGGAAGTTTTAGAAAGGATGCATGGACCCAAGACAATTGGGAGGCATCTGACATTTTCCATTTTCTGGTTGGAGGAAGGACACGTCTAAGTTAACAACTGACTTTAAGCTGACCTTGACCAAGGCATCCTTCTCTTCATTCTGTAAACAACAAAAACAAAAGAAAAAATCACCATCACATGTAATGTGCAAAAACTGGATAGATAAGGATTCCGCACCTGGACACAAAAGGTAAGTGCTCAACCTTCTATTTTCCATGTCCATCCAGCAAAGATTGACCAGGCTTTCTTGGAATGTCCAGGCAACCTTAGGAAAAAGGGTAATTTGTCTCTCATTTGTGGGAAAACAGGCTCAGTCCTTTTTCTGTGTGCAGCCATGGCTTTAGCGGTAAAGCTGTTAGGAAACTTCGTTCCTATGTTTCCCTGGAGAAACTGTGATTTCTGGGTCACTATGACAATCCCCAAACACACAGCTTTATTTTGGAACACAACAGTGCATACTCTTCGTAGATTGCAAAGGCTTAATGATGACAAAAACCTGTTTATAGCACAGTCTATTTCTTTCATTTTCCTTGAAAATACCAAACTGGTTGTTACAGAGACCCAAGGCTGAAATATTCCAAAGCAACGTTTCACTCATCCTTCCTCCCAGATTCTTTTCTCTGCTGCAGTCAATTCCCCCTCTTTCCATTTGTAGAGACAAAAGGGAACATTCTATAACCACTGGCCTCTGTCCAGGAACACAGGAGAAAATGAAGCAAGGCAAACAACAGAGAAAAGTGAACAACAAGAGAACAAACTCAAACGAAACTGCTTAACGATCCTATAGTGCAGACCTGGCAGGTAAGTGCTTTGACTTCTTTTCCTCCTCTTCCCGAGGGTCTAGTTCAGGGTCTAGATTCTTTGAGTATAATTAGAGATTAGTAAAAGAGCTCTGAAAACCCCCATATGGAAATTACTTGCCAATCTATATGTGTCCTGAATCTTTAAGGAATCCATCTGGTTTAACTTAATAATTCTGCTTCTGAGACTCTATCCAATGTTAATAATATTTAGTTGGGGGTCTCCTAAAGTAGAGACTGAGACAAGGGTTTGGTGCAAGCAGTTTCTTTGGGAGGTGATCCCGGAAGCATGGTGAGGGAATGGAGAATGTGGAAAGCAAGGATCAGAGGAAAGCCAATATATGGACATGCTAATGAGTTGGACACTATGACTAGTTGGGGGTTACACCTTTCTAGAACCACTTGACAGACTGTGTAGAACACACCTTACAGTTGTCACCCTGAGAAGCAAGGAAGCTGGGATGTTTACCCAGTAACTCCCACTCCCATTGGCCGAGGGTTGCTCAGGGACATTAACATGAGCACATTCAGGCTATTCCACGTGTCCATAGACCAAGTATGCTTCAACCGACAGAGAACAAACTCAAACAGGTGACACAGGAAGCCAGCAGACTGCCCATGGACTGTCTGCAGGTGCCCCTCAGAAAGGTTGAGGGAAAACAGCTAGATGCTGACAGTATCTGCTCTAGATAATAATCTCAACATAGAAAAAGAAAATAAGCATAACAAAATTTAAGCATTGCCTAACACAGCAAACAACTGGAGGCAGTTTCATGTCTGCATTGGAAGCCAGGTTACACAAATTCTGGTATATCCACTTCATGACCTACTCTTCATTGTTATTTTGTTCAACAACATTTACCGTGTGCCAAGGTCTGTACTAGGTCCTGGTGTCACCATGATGAGCAAGAGCTGGCCCTGTCCTTGCCTTCAAGAGTATATGGTGTCATTTGTTAATGTGGGGTTTGAAAAGAAACATGGGCATATGCCTAGGTTGTACCACAATACCCTGGAATCAGGATTGCACATACAGTGTGACTGTAATCCTGTTTTTTAAAATGCATAGAAAAAAGACTGGAGGGAAATACATCAAATTGTTAATAGTGATTCTCTTTGGATCATAGGAGTTTCTTTGCTTCTTGCATTTCTATTTTTGCCAAATTTTCTATAATAAGAATATATTCTTCTCATAGAGGAGGAAATAATAAACTTTGTTTGAAAATAAGAGAAAAAGAAGACACCTGCCAAGTAGAAGGGAACTCAAAGCTGGCCCTTGTCACCTCCTCCCTATGCCCAACTTTTATGTGCATCTAACATTTCTGGTTCCCTGCTGAACTTGGAACCAGCGTCTAATGCAAAGTAATTTGGGGCACTTCTCAGGCATGAGTGGGGCCTGGAGGTAGCAGGCATCTCATGATTAAATGTGAAGTTCTTAGAGCACCACAAAGAGAACAAGAAATAACTATTCCTTTTATTTTTCTTAAATTAATTCACAGAAATATAAAGCCCACAGTCATGTTGTCCAGACTGGCTCTTCTGTCTGCTGATTAGCTTTGATACCATCTTCAATAGTTAGCCAGTGACTCCGGTGTCAGCGAATTTCCTTCTTCTGTTAGAGACTCACCATTCCACTAGAGGAGGGACCTCCACATTGGGGAATTTACTTGCCAATCATCTCTCAAGTAGATCCTGGAGACTTGGGGATGAAAGATGTTACCTAAATACAAAGTGTTCTCCTCAAATGCTTTTATAATGTAAAATTAGCTAGGCTCAAAGGAGCAGGAATATGACTACATTTAATGTAATTGTATTTATTGGCTTAGTTATAATTGGCAAAGTTCATCCTGAAATATTTTCCATGAAGTTAAAAGAGTTAAATATCTTGGAAACCCTCTCCTTAGACTCCCCCACACCGCTGGATTCTAAATTATTTCTGATAGATGGAAACATTTAAGTTCCTTTGGCTTTCATTAATCCAATATTTGATGATAGGTCCACACTTCAGGGTTGCCCAACTCCAGGGGACCCTGTTCACATGGCTGTCCCATGGAATTGTGCAACACAGGGTTCTGTATGGATCCAAAAGTGACTTTTTAAAACAATTCTGTATGATGTTTCTCAATTTCTGATTTGGCTCTTGGAATTTAATTCTGATTAAACATGCTCAAGCTATAGGGTCATCTACAGTTGAGGATCATAGTGATCAACACTTCAAAGTGTGCTAGACATTACTAGTTGCTTGGGATATCAACAGGTATTTTGTAAAAGAAAAGATCCATGATGTCAGCCTTGGCAAATAATTTATGGCTAAGTCCTCAAAAGCAATTGCAATGAAACCAAAAATTGATAAGTGGGACCTAATTAAACTAAAGAGCTTCTGCACAGCAAAAGAAACTATCAACAGAGTAAACAGACAACCCACAGAATGGGAGGAAACGTTCTCAAACTATGCATCCAACAAAGGTCTAACATCCAGAATCTATAAATAACTTAAACAATTCAACAAGCAAAAAAATAATCCCATTAAAAAGTGGGCAAAGGACATAAACAGACACTCCTCAAAAGAAGACACACAAGTGGGCAACAAACATTTGAAAAAATCCTCAGCATCACTGATCATCAGTGAAAGGCAAATCAAAACCACAACGGCATATACTGTCTCATACCCATCAGAATGGCTATTATTTAAAACTCAAAAAATAACAGATACTAGCAAGGCTTCGAAGAAAAGGGAACACTTACACACTGTGGGTGGGAATGTACATTAGTTCAGCCACTGTGGAAAGCAGTTAGGAGATTTCTCAAATAACTCAGAACTACTATTTAACCCAGCATCCTATTACTGGGTTTATATCCAAAGGATAATAAATTGTTCTATCAAAAAGACACTTGAAATTGAATGTTCATTGCAGTACTATTCACAATAGCAAAGACATGTAATTGACCTAGGTGCTAATCAATGGTGGACTAGATAAAGAAAATCTGGTACATACACACCATGAAATACTACACAGCCATAAAAAAGAATGAAATCATGTCCTTTGCAGCAATATAGATGCAGCTGGAAGCCATTATTCTAAGCAAATTAATGCAGAAACAGAAAATCAAATACCACATGTTCTCACAAGTGGGAGCTAAACATTGGGTACACATGGACATAAAGATGGGAACATAGACATTAGGGGTTACTAGAGGGTGAGGGTTGGAAAACTACATATTAGGTACTTTTCCCAGTACCTGGATGATGGGATCATTTGTACCTCAAACCTCAGCACCATGCAGTATACCTGTGTAACAAACTTGCACATGTATCCCCTGAAAAGTTGAAATTATAAAAAAGTAGAAAAACTCCATAATTAAAATTAAAACTGAATTTAGGAGAGAGTGATTGAGTAAAGTTAAGCAGCTCTTCCTATTGCAAGACTCTTTCTGGTCTTAAGTATGCCAATATCTTTAAGAGTTTCCAAGGGGGAAGCAGAATATGCAATGTTCACACATTTTTGAACACAGAAGTGCCACCCTCACTGTCTTTGTGGTCCCTTGTCAGGATATCTTACAGAGCCAACAGTCTGTGGTAAGTGCACACCACTGTGCTATTGTTGAAGCACCTGAGGCATCCCATCTAGGCCAGTGGTTCTCAAACTCCAGCATGCATCAGTGCCATCTGGAGAACTTATTAAAACACAATTCCTGAGCCTATCCTGAGATTCTGATTCAGTAGGTCCAGGGTGGGGCCCCAAAATTTACTTATTTCTAATAAGTTCATAGGTGCTGCTGCTGCTGCTGCTAGTGCAGAGACCATACTTTGAGAACCAGGGGCTTAGCAGGATTTAGTGATTCCCCAGAAAGAATAATGACCTAGAGGGAAAGGAGTGGTTTTCTAGTCACAAGGCCTGTTCTTTTGGAATAGTGAATGCACTATTTCCCCACCAAAGCATCATGGTGACAGGATACCTGATTTTTAAAGGCCAGAGTTGAGGGCTTAAAGGAGAAGACGAGATCTGACCTGGGAGCACAATTAACAGGGTAGTGACAGAAGCTATGGTAGAAGCTGGGTAGTTACAGAAGCTATGGGAGTCTGTTTAGCACAGGAGTTGGGAGGACTAGCTTTGTTGTCAGGCAAATCATCTCTCAAGCTTCAATTTCCCCATCTGTCTTATGGGTATCATACCTGCTGTATTAGTCCATTCTTGCACTGCTATAAATAAATACGTGAAACTGGGTAATTTATAAAGAAAAGAGGCCTAATTGGCTCATGGTTCCACAGGCTGTACAGGAGGCTGGGGAGGCCTCAGGAAACTTACAATCATGGCAGAAGGCAAAGGGGAAGCTGGCACGTCTTACATGGCTGGAGCAGGAGGAAGAGAGCAAACAAGGACATGCTACACACTTTTAAACAACCACATCTCTTGAGAACTCACTCACAAACATGAGAACAGTCCCAAGGGAGAAATCCACCCCAATAATCCAATCACCTCCCACTAGTCCCCTTCTCTAACACTAGGGATTACAATTCAACATGAGATTTGGGTGGGGACACAAATCCAAACCATATCACCTGCTATGATTATGGGAAGATCAATCAAATCAGCCAGCAGGTGGGAAGCACTTAGCACAAGGTTATGTGGCAGGCACTTAATGAATGCTCACTGGAACTAAGGCAAGAATTAGGCAACCTACAGAATGGGAGAAAATTTTTGCAACCTACTCATCTGACAAAGGGCTAATATTCAGAATCTACAATGAACTCAAACAAATTTACAAGAAAAAAACAAACAACCACATCAAAAAGTGGGTGAAGGACATGAACAGACACTTCTCAAAAGAAGACATTTATGCAGCCAAAAAACACATGAAAAAATGCTCATCATCACTGGCCATCAGAGAAATGCAAATCAAAACCACAATGAGATACCATCTCACACCAGTTAGAATGGCCATCATTAAAAAGTCAGGAAACAACAGGTGCTGGAGAGGATGTGGAGAAATAGGAACACTTTTACACTGTTGGTGGGACTGTAAACTAGTTCAACCATTGTGGAAGTCAGTGTGGCAATTCCTCAGGGATCTCGAACTAGAAATACCATTTGACCCAGCCATCCCATTACTGGATATATACCCAAAGGACTATAAATCATGCTGCTATAAAGACACATGCACACGTATGTTTATTGCGGCACTATTCACAATAGCAAAGAGTTGGAACCAACCCAAATGTCCAACAACGATAGACTGGATTAAGAAAATGTGGCACATATACACCATGGAATACCATGCAGCCATAAAAAATGATGAGTTCATGTCCTTTGTAGGGACATGAATGAAACTGGAAACCATTATTCTCAGTAAACTATTGCAAGGACAAAAAACCAAACACAGCATGTTCTCACTCATAGGTGGGAATTGAACAATGAGAACACATGGACACAGGAAGGGGAACATCACACTCCGGGGACTGTTGTGGGGTGGGGGGAGGGGGGAGGGACAGCATTAGGAGATATACCTAATGCTAAATGAGGAGTTAATGGGTGCAGCAAACCAACATGGCACATGGATACATATGTAACAAACCTGCACATTGTGCACATATACCCTAAAACCTAAAGTATAATAATAAAATAAAAAAAAAAACTTAAAAAAAAGAATTAAGTATAGGAAGTGAGACATCAAGGCCAGATAACAAACCTGTTTTGCTTAGTATTTGGTCCAAGTTCTCTTAAAATACTTTTGTCTGGTATTGGTTTCTTTGTGCAGGACCGAGATTAGAGCCGAGAGGCCCCTCCATGGGGAGCTGCAGGCTCCAGGAGCCAGGCTGCCATCTCAGAAACCACCAGGTCTTTTGACTCTCCCAAAGCTATCTATAGCCCACAATGACACACAGTAGGTGCTCATTAAGTATCTGTTGAAGCATCAATGCACTTAACAGAGGGATGTGAACAACCTGACCCCCAGGAGCTACTGAACAGTAAAACACTGAGGTTTGCTTTAGTCAGACAAGCTTTGTCTTCTCGGAACAAACAAAAAAACAACAAAAATAAATCAGACGAGGCTTTGGTTCTGAAAGACACTGAACAAATACACCCGAGGTATTATCTCAAGAAAAATCAATGACTTTCCCATCCACTAGTGTATGTGCCTTCGGCATTGACTTGGAAACACTGAAACCCTCCTGACCCAGTGCTCTCTTGGGTCCACAGGCTGAGAATACCAGTTCCAGCATTCCCAGCTGGCCAAGCCGATGAGAACTCATTTCCTTCTTGGAGTGCAGAGCCATCACTGCAGGTACTAACATGCCTTCGTGCTCTCTGCCTTCTGGCTAACAAAGCAAGCAGACAAAGAAAAGTGGAGGCAATGCAGGCAACTGTGGGGCTAGGAGTTTTGAAGAGTGGAGTTTGGGAACTATTACAGGGAAGTTAAGTGGAGGTGGCAGGCTGGTCTAGAACTAAGAAGATACTTGGCTGGGCCACAGAATCACCTGGGGACTATTAATTTATTTATTTATGAGATAGGGTTTCGCTCTGTTGCCCAGGCTAGAGTGCAGTGAGGCGACCATAGCTCACTGCAGCCTGTAACTCCTGGGTTCAAATGATCCTTCCACTTCAGCTTCCCAAGTAGCTAGGACTATACAGTCCTGGGGCCTTTTAAATAATGACAGTTTCCTAGGTCCTACCCAAGACCAGATTCTCCAACTTAAAATGCTCTTTAGGAGAGTCTATGATGAAAAAAGAATGCAGAAATCAAGTTCTGCTTAGACACCATTACTCTGAGCGACCTCCAACTTTTTGCAGCTTACCAAGGGGGTCTCAGGCTGGAGAGAACTTCTCCCCAAGTGTTCCCCTGGGAGGACTTAGCTGACAATATTGAAGAGGAGAGATTTTTTTTAAGAACATACAGAGGTGTCTAAAATAGTTGAACTCATGGAAGCAAAGAATAGAATTGTGGTTGCCAGGCACTAAGGGGAGAAAGGAAAAGAGTTGGAATAAAATTTCAGTTATGCAAGATGAATAAGTTCTAAAGATATGCTCTACAACAGTGTGCCTAGAGATAACAATACTATATTGTACACTTAATTGTCTGTTAAGAATGTAGATCTCATGTAAAGCGTTCTTACCACACTAAAATGTTTTAAAAATGAATGGAAGAATAAAAAAGAACATAGGGCATGGAAAAGAAGAGATGGAAAATTCTCAAAGGTGTGTCTCATGGTTGCAGCCGTGTGTCTGTAAATATATCTTGGAAAGACTTCATCCTCAGAAATAATTACACAGAATGACTAATATGGAAGAGAAATGTTTCATTATATCTGTTTAATAGAGCATCAAAATTCCTCCTTTTGGCACTTTGGCTCCTAGGAAGAAAAAGTGGATGAGAAAGACCCTTTGGACATCGTCAAAAGAGGCATCATTAGCAAACGAGGGGCGGCCAGTCCTGAGAGCCTGCGAGGCTGTGAACAACTCTCCCACCTGCTCTTCTCTGTCTGTCCTACTCCTCATGACAATGATTCTTATCCTGGAGGGCCTGCAGTAGTGTTTGACACACATATCTCATTTAATTCTCACAAGAGTCCTGTGAAACAGGCTAGGATTTGGCAAACCATTGTCAGCTACCTGTTTTTGTAAATATAGTTTTATTGGAACATAACCACCACAATTTATTTACATATTGTCTATAGCTGCTTTTACTCTACAATGGTAGAGTTGAGTAGTTGTGACAAAAGCTCTCGGCCCTGAAAAGTGCAAAATCTTTATTTTACTATGTGGCCCTTTACAGCAAAGGTGTGTTGACCCCTTAAATAAATGGGACATTGCTCCTACTTTATATATGAGGCACAGAAAAGCTAAGCGCACTATCATTTGGGTTATAAATTATAGTGTCAGAGATGTCTCGGACCCAGAGACAACTGTTCCCTATGCTTTTCTCCTCCCTACCTTGTAGTGCCTCCTACTCTTTCATATCCATTTGTTCCTACTAAATGTGTCAGCCAAAAAGAAAACATTCATTTGCCCTGAACAAGACGTCTCAGGTTGACCATCACACAGAAGTCAACAGGAGGTTCTGGAGACTTGCAGAAAGTGATCATCCAGCCTATCCTCTCCTCTCCTCTCCTAGCCCCTAAGGACTGATTCCTAGTCTGCCCAGAGTTTATAAGAGGGACAATCATCCAACATGAATAGAGATGGCCTGAGCAGGCATGGGCTCTTTGAAATTCAGAGAGATCAGCTCAAGGATACACTGGGAAGAACCAGGTTGCCCCAAGCAAAAGGCAACAACTGCCCTTGGTTGAGCAAGATTCCTTGGGAAGCTTATCGGAGGCCCCACCTCTAAGGACAGGCCCACATTTGCCTTGTCTGCCATTCTTCCCTTACTGAGGTATTCTGACCCTGTCTTGGCTTGATTTGTCTTTGGTGTTGCTCATGACCATGCTGCCTTCTTCCTGGGAGTTCCCATCTGGTCCTGGTGTCTGCTTCTCTTGCCTCAGCTCATACTCAAACCCTGTGGGTAACAGCCCACATGTCAACGGTGGTCTGCAGCTCCTGAGGGGTGTTGAAAAGATTGCTTCATTCAATTCCATAAAAATATATCCAAGAATACAGCAATTGTTATAGAAATTATGGTAAATCTGCACAATGAAATACTATGCAGCCATTAAAACAGATATCAATTCAGATTTCTAAATGACATAATGTAGCAGAGACAGGGCCAGGTCATGGGTGTGGGTCCTACACAGTCATACGGGGTCCCACACGTACAAGGGCCCTACACTTGGTTTAATGCTCCATGGCTGCCACCTTGAAATTCTTAATAGTTTTATAACGAGTCCTCCACATTTACATTTCACATTGAGCCTACGAATTGTTAGCTAGTCCTGAGCAGAGATGACTCTGAGTGCCCATTTTCTCCTGTCTTTTAGTAATAGAACCTCCTCCCTTTGCTTCATACATACACCCTGACTAGTGTTTCCAGGCTGGAATTCCTTTCCAGTATTTCTTGAGAATTTTTTATGTTTCTCCAAATCTCGAAAGACAAATTAGTCAAGAAATTGGGAAAAAGTATTGTAATTATCCTGCAGGAATCAAAGCTTAATGATCAACATAAAGACCTCACTGGTTTGAATCCATCAATGTCAAATGAAAAGCAAGAGCAGGAAATGCTGGCAGGTGGAGTAGCATATAGCACATAGGACAGCACCTAGGTCAAGAGGTGATCAGTCAATCTTGCTTGTAGCTATTGTCCTGTTCTAAGTGTGTGTTCTTGGCCCTGACTGATGCTAATAGCGAGTCATTCTTGGAAATAAAATAAACAGTATTAGGTTTATATGTATGTATACTTTATTCAAATCCTGCTAGTGATGTTCTAGGAAATAACGAATTTGGGAAGCAAAATACGCCCTTAATTGGCAATTTCAATGTGTGATTCTGTGTAGTACTTTAACTTTGCTAGGAGATCTGAATATCACATTCTTTGAATATTACCCAAAAATGTTCACTGGTATTTTCTAATGTTTGATTTTTTTTATCTCAGGCTATAGTTGTTTATAAATTCATTAAACTTAATATTTCTTATTTATTAAACCAATTTCTTTTAGATATCTATAGTAATGACTAAAGAGTATAAAGATTGCTGGAAGTCTTTTATTTTCTTCTTGTTACTTAGTTTTTATTTCGTAATTATAAACTTAACTCTGCGATCCAGCTAGACATGGAAGGGGATAAGGAAAATACAGAACCCAAAGGACTGTGCAAAGATTATAGGATGCTGTGAGCAAATGGGGTGGAGGCATGCTTTCCTGAGCTACAGAAGAATGGTCTGGTGGTTCAGATAAAACAATCAAATTTATTAGAGTTGTCCACAGTCAGCAGCTGTTATCTTCTTGCTGGTCTTACCATTCCTGGACCCAGAGCATTCCAGGGCTTCCACAATACTCATGCCATCTTTCACCTTGCCAAAGACCACATGCTGTCATCCATCCTCTGTCTTGGCAGTGCCGATGAAAAACTGGGAACCATTTGTGGTGGGTCCAGCATTTGCCGTGGACAAGACGCCAGGAGCTGTATGCTTAGGATGAAGTTCTCATCTTCAAATTCCTCGCTGTAGAGGGACTTGCCACCAGTGCCATTATGGTGTGTGAAGCCACCACCCTGACACACACCCCAGAATAATTCTGTAAAAGCAGGGAGCTTTATCACCAAATACTTTCTCTCCAGTGTTCAGAGCACAAAAATTTTCTTCCATCTTTAGAACTTTGTCTGCAAATAGCTTGAAGGAGATGCAGCCCAAGGACTCACTATCAACAGCAATGTTGAAGAACACAGCGGGGTTGACCATGGCTGGTGGCAGGGAGCTCTGGGCAGCAGCGATGTCTGCAAATGGAAGTCTTTTCAGAATAACATGAGTTTACCTTTATAACAAACCTATACATGTATCCTGGAACCTAAAATAAAAGTTTTTTTTTTTTTTTTAAAGGATAACTTATTATTTCAGGAATTTCTAAGAATTCCCAGGAATTCCAACTTCTCATTTGTATATCCTGATGAATATCCATTGGATATTTGGAAATGCCAATTTCTGACATATGATAGCTTAGCTAGAGACTGCATTTCCAGCCTCCTTTGCAGGTAACTATAGCCACGTTCTAAGTTTTGGCCAATGAGATGTGAGCAGAAGTGAAATGTGTGCCTTCTGGATTTTATTTTTATGAGCAAGTTGCATGTCTTCTATTC
Source organism: Symphalangus syndactylus (assembly GCF_028878055.3). Taxonomy (NCBI): domain Eukaryota; kingdom Metazoa; phylum Chordata; class Mammalia; order Primates; family Hylobatidae; genus Symphalangus; species Symphalangus syndactylus. The sequence continues at coordinate 24,994,824 of NC_072424.2, forward strand.
TTTTTCCCTCTTCTTTCTGGCTTGGAAATGATGAAAAGTACAGGACTCACTGGGACCAAGATTCAGAAATTACATGTTAAGGAAGAGAGGGCTGCTCCTCTAGCCTGTTCTCCTCATGACCTTGTGGAACGGAATTGCCTACCTGCCCTGGACTATCCTAAGATCGTCATATGGAGAGAAATACATTCTATTTTATTTAAACCTCTGTGTTTTGTGGCATCTTTGTTACAGCAGCTTAGCCTATACTAACACAGATGGAAACATACTATCCTAAAATGCTACTTGGGAAAGCATACACAATTTCATACCCAGTAGAGCATCAGTCACTGAAAAAAAAACACAAAGAAAATGTCTAGGAGAAAATACGTCAAAGTACAACAAAAGGTAAGGGAGAAGCCAAGTTGGATGCTGTTCCAGAAAGAAACTAAATGGTATTACCTACATAATCACGAAGCAAACTGAGCACTGCTTATATTCTGGGCAAAGGACTAGAACAGGGAGCAATAATGACATTTTCCTGTTGGTATGGAGTTTATAGTGAAACTGGAAAGGAAGATGTTTGTAAAAATTACTAGTAAGAATGACATAAATAATTTATTCTCTTTTCAGTAGGCCTTTCTCCAGGGACTGGAATATTGGTGAGGTTTGGGGTTTAGGATAATCTCACCTCCTTCAAGGATTGGTAATTTCCAGCACACCTAGTAGAAGCTGGTGGTTTCAGCAGGAGGGGATCCACCCCTTCAGCAAGTTCGTCAAGAGGAACAACAGGCAGAAGCAGCCCATGGGCTCCCATTTCACTGTCCTGCCTCTCCTCTTCAGAAACCTCAATCCAGCTTCCCTAGCCCTGGGAAAAGAAAACTGGAAAATATCCCAACCCCGTTAAGCTCTTTGTGTCAAGGGAGCCCTTCTTATCTGAGAACACCTGGCTAGCTGTTAGGTTGCCATCTTGGGAAAATTGACAGCGTCTATTTTGTTTTGGTTTGAGGGAAAAGCAAAGAAAGCTGAACAAACATATGAGTGGAAATTTGGCACTCATTTTACACAGTAGCTTTAATTTTTGTAGACTTTTTAAAAAGTGAGAAACTCTAGTGTTTTGTTTAGCAGAAGCCATTAAATATTCTGCAAGAGCTTGTTGAGTCAGCAAGAGGTGGTAAATTTGCTGTTGAGTAATGCTCCATGTTTACCAAAGACTTTGTCCACCTATTTGTCCATCTACCTGCCTGGCTAACACAGCCAGCTCTGCCCGCCCCTGCAGGGCATTTCTGTCCACATACCTGTCAGACTCCATTTTTCACCAGAGGCTTCATTACACAAAATAGAGGATGAATGTTCTTAGAGGCACTTTAAACAGCTGAAAATAATGAAGGAGAAGGCAGTGCAATTAACCAAGCCCTTGGCAGGAGGATTTGAATAGTGAAGGAACTAATTAAGTGCCCCAGGCACCATGCCTTATATTTGCCACATTATCAGGTCACAATAAAGAATGTCCCAAAGCTGTGCATCTCAGAGGACGGGAGTGAAACAATCGTTGCATTGCTGAATTCCTTTCCTTCTCCTTCTCCATAAAGACCCAATCTTGCAAAGCAGAGCCTGCAGTTTTTTACCCACGATTTATTCTTCCCTTCTGCCTTACTAATAGAAGGAAGATTTTACTCAGATTGAGAATGTGCCCAGACAAGAGAATATATTTCCTAATATCCCTCAAAATTTAGAAGTGGCCAATGAAATGTTGGTGGAGGTCAATGGAGTCTTCTAGAAAGGCTGTCATTCTCCCCATTCTCCTTCTTCCTACCTAAAACATGGATGTAATCAATGGAGTTCCAGTAGTTATTTTGTTACCGTCAGGCAATCTTGGGGTTGGAATTCATGAGTTTAAGACAAAAGAGCAGAAAGATAAAAGAAGGCTGGATCCCTGATGGATATGAATTATGGATTCTTAACTTCCAGACACTGTTATATGGTAGCAAAATAAACCTCTAATTATTTATTACAACTGTTAATTCAGATGTCTGTTACTAGCACCAAGTTTAATTTTAACAGATACAACATACACTCAATTTCCTCCTCTCCCACAAGTCCTTCCAAAAGCCCCTAAAAATTCAATTATTGACTGAAGCAGTCATTGATCCACAAACATTTACTTAACTCCCACTAAAGGCCCAGCTCTGTGATTCACATGGGGCATGGGAAAGATGAATACACATGATCCCTGACCCTGGGTGCACACTTCCCAATTAGAATGACTTGCTGTCACTCACTGAAGTTTGAGTTTCTTCTAGAGCTGGCTCCCCAAAGAGGAACTGTGTAAGCGGCTACAGAGAGAAGCTGCCTGTCCATCCTGGTCTCTCCCATGGTCCCTCGCACAATGCCTCCCCCTTAGGTGCTCAGTATCTATGGGAAGGGGTATATAAAAGCTGAGCCTTCAGCCCAGCTCAGCTTGTTTAAGCAGCTACCAACATCTGACAGTCACTACATAGTCACCTAGCCCCAACTTTGTAGTCACTGATGGTCTCCAGTCATATGCTTCAGAGCTCAGCCTCCCCATTCCACCCTCCCAACCATCTCCAGATAAGACACAGAGGAAGACGTGTCTTCTCTCAGTTCTGACCGTCTGTCCATCCGGGCCTTGCTTCAGGCATGGCAGCGTCAGCTTAGTCAGACCCCAGCACCCTCAGGCAGTGAGCACATTCAGTGTCCCATGGCTTTGCCACAGGTATTTAGGCTGAAAAAATCACCCTGAGGCCAGACTCAGTGGCTCATGTCTGTAATCCCAGCACTTTGGGAGGCCGAGGAGGGCAGATTGCTTCAGCCCAGGAGTTCGAGACCAGCCTGGGCAACATGGTGAAACTCTGTCTTTACAAGAAATATAAAAATTAGCCAGGCTTAGTAGCAGGCACCTGCAGTCCCAGCTACTCAGGAGGCTGAGGTAGGGGGATTGTTTGAGCCTGGGAGGTTGAGGCTGCAGTGAGCTGAGATCGTGCCACTATACTCCAGCCTGGGTGACAGAGTGAGACCCTGTCTTATTAAACAACAACAACAACAAATCTCATCTGAATTGCCCAGGCTGTGGCCCATTCTATCAAATAGCCTAGAGTGTGCTAATGTCCAAATGTCCAAGTTTTCATCAGAGAGGAGAGGAGCCACTGGGCCTCTCATGGCAGTGGCTCTCATGGCACATCCCTGAGGGTCATTTTTAGCGGTGGAATTGTGGGCCAAATACGCCATTTGTCTCCCTGGGGCTCTCCACTGTGCCAGTCCCCAAGCCAGTCATGACCAAGGTGGGCTGTCTGCCAGATTCTTACTCCAGCCAGCTGGCAAGGAGGGTACCCATTCTGCTGTCCCAGCCCAGGATATGCTGGAGGGCAGCATGGGTTTAAATGCCAGCTCTATCCCTTTCCACCTCTCAGGCTTTAGTCAAATTACTTAATCATGTTAAGTATCAGTTTTCCTGCCTGTAAAATGGGTATATGAGATATCACTTTTATGGAGTTGTTATAAGGATTAAAGGAGTCAATATGTAAATAGTAACTGCCATCATCCATGTTATTAAATCCCAGCATCACCTGTTGTTATAACTGTCTCAGAAACTGGTGAATATTAAACCTACTGAAAGCTCTGATTTTGATAAAGAATCCCAGCTGGATTTGGGGGGAGGGATAATTTTGATAGTGACCTTTTTCACATATTTTCCCAAACTCTCTATTTTATGTCCCATTTCTCTGTCTAGTGATATTATTTGTCTGTTAGATCACAAGGAAACAACCAAATTCCAATCCAAATTCTCATTCTAGCATCTTTTCTTGGAAGCATCTTTATCTCTTACCATCCAACTGGGTCAACTTGCTGATGTTTTTTCTCTTCTGAAGTTTACAGTAGAAGCTCAAGTTACCTGCCCCTTTTCTCTCCAGGACGTTCCCATCCACACACATGTGTGAGGTGTGAGGAGACAGGCAGAAACACAAAGACGCATGTGGGAATAAATGTGTAAATGTATTTAGACTTTATTTGGGGAAACTGGGCTTTCAACACTATCCAAGTTCAACAGAAATGGCTGTACAGACCAAACAGTGGTTAGTCATTGACACCAAAAACCGCTTGCAGCCCAAATTAGACACAACAAATCTGGGAAAGAATTTTTAAAAATCCAAATCTTACAACCTACTCCTCACCCCAGAATACTTTAGGTATCAGAGGAAAGGAAATACGTATTCCAGGAGGAGGTGGGCGGGGGCAGAGAGAACCCCTCAGGCTCTAGCAGGTGAAAAAATGCATCTGCTTTATTTGGGACAGAAAAGCCGGGAGGGCTTGTGAATCAGGGCCCTCGGTCTTGCCTCCTTTCTATCCCCACTATGAAAAGCTGTCACAGCTGAGAGTTTGGACACCCTTATACCAATGCTATGGATAACAAAGTGCAAAAACTCAGGGATTGTCTATGAGCCCAGCCGAGGCTGAGCATGCAGAGACCTGCAAGAGCAGGATAGGAACATCCGGAAGTGGAGTGGGCAGTCTAAGACCAAAGGCCTTTGGGACTATGGTGGACCAGAGACTGTAGGCCCAGCGGGAGAAGATACAACCTCCCCCAACCCCCTACCACTTAGGGGACTCTATCTATGTAACCCAGGATGGTGGTTCCTATGAGAAATGTCAGCCTGGGTGGCCAGATCTTCAGATGTTTTAAGAAATGCTATAAAGCCCCTGATTCAAAAAATGTTGGAAACTGATTCAACACACTGTACAACAGTGTGTACAGGCTGAAGCAAACAAATCTGTTGGCTGGATCCGGCTTGCAGGGCAGCCTGCTTCTAAATTGTGGGTAGGGGCAGACTTTTATCTTACCTCTGAAGCTGGGAGTTTCAGGGGGTAGGTTGAGAGCTGACACGTATACACATTAACTCTTCTGCCCAGATCTTCCTACTGCTAAATTAATCTAGCCTAAGAACTCCTTTACAGCACTGAGAAAAGCGCAGCTCAAAAATCAAAGTATAAACCCAGAGAAAAACCTTCCAGGTAGCAACCTCAAAGATTGAGCTTTACTTTTATTTTTTATGTATTTTGTAATGCCCCAGAACGGTTGGTCTTGTTAAAATCAAGTTGTATAATAGTCACCAACCCCTCTGTATCTCCTGACCCCACAGGACAGGCTTGGAAAGGGCAGGAGAAATGAGGGTGGTATGTGATACACCCAGAAGGCTGAGGGGGCCCGGTCAGGAGCCAAATTTACTTCTCTCCTCCCCCCAGCTCTTAGTTTGAGTCCTGTATCCCCAAGCCACCTCGAGAATTTGGACCATCCAGACAATGGCTCAGCTGGACTCTTTGAAGAGCAAGGTTTGGAGGGAAAGGCAATGTGTGTGGGTGGGAAGAGTGAGGTCAGAGGCTGTCCCACTGGCAAGGTTAAGGGGAACCCCTGCCCCCAGCAGCAAGGCACGATGGCACCTCTAAGTCCTTCACATTGACCAAACATGGACTGTCCATGGGAACAGATGTAAAGGCCAAGGTGCTTTGAGGTGAGGACCAGCGCCAGAAGACACACACTGCACACAAATCTCCAATTCCAGGCAAGTGATATAGCAGCACAGCCAGGACTTCTAAAGATTGGCATCCTTCTCCTCTTCCCTGCACAATCTACCTTCACCGTCACAGCATCCCAGGGAAAGGGAAGAAGAGGAAGGCAAAAAAGCAACAGAACAATAAGACAAAAGGCCAGGTACAGCTCTCAAGCCTGTGATTAAGCCGTTAAGGGCTGGCTGCTAATCACCACGGTGGGAGAAGTTCTGTCACCCACACCCGCCTTGCTTTTCTGTGCAGACACAAACGTCCCTCTCTCCCCAGAAGCACACTCCAACCTTTTGCTTTGTTCCCTAGAGCTCAGACACTGGGGCTGCTCCGAAAGATCTAGGAGCTTGCAAAGCACTGTGGGTACTGGCATGCAAATGAGGAGCACAACCAAGCGTGTCCCACATTGCTTCAGAGGACCTGAATTTTTTATGGCTTGTATGTGCTTTTTGATGTTTCATTGTCTCCCAGCATAACTGATAAGCATTCCGATTCTGACAACTAGAAGTTGTATTTTCTTGGGTTTTTTTTTTTCTTTTCCTGGAGCTGGTCTTCTCTGCCTTTTTTTTTTTTTTTTTTAAAGTTACAAGGAAAAAACCCAAAAAACAAAAACAAAAAAATCTACCATAACAAACCGAGGTTACTTTAAGAAGTGAAATATTTTAAGCAATTCAACCGCAGATGCAACCAGGAAAGGAAAACATGTTGATTCTCTTAAATTCCTTGGAGTAAAACAACTTCAGCATGCCTACCTCACTTGAAGGGACAATTTCCAAAAGAAGGAGTAAGGGGGAGATGGGGATTTTTTTATTATTATTATTAATTCGATGGTGGTTTGTGGTGAAGCCTATTTCTATTAGGAAATACGCCCTTCCCATCTGTTTGCACTTGCTCTTAATTAGCCCGGGGACGCTCCTTTGGAAAAAGTGAGAGCCTTATTGGACCCGTCCTCTGTACACATGCTCCAAGGACTAAGTCAGTGAACTTTTAAGGGAACCATTTTTATTTTATAGCTATTTGCCCTTCAAGGATTCAGAATGCATCACTCACGCCAAATACCTAAGGTTCAGTGGTATTTCTGGTTTGGCTGCAGGGAGGAATTGCTGGACAAATCACAGGAAAGTCATTCCTGAGAGAATCCCGCCAATGTCTGCCCTCCCAGCCCTCTCCCTCTGGTGGCTAAGATCATTCGGATAACAGGCTGGAGTGAAGAGAGCCTGTCTGGACCTGGACTCAGGACCTTCCAAGCATTCCCATTTCATTCCAGCCTTAACTGCACAAAAACAGTGCAAATCATGTAAACGTGAACACAACCACAATATCTATGAAAATCCTAACAAACCTTGCATTTTTATCACCATTCTTCTCATCCCAGGTCTTGCAACACATCATTCCAGCCTCCGTGTCCCTACTTGATCCAAGCCCAGCATCATTCCTTCCCTTCAGCACCATTCCTGTGCCTCCACTGGCCTCAGACCACTCACCAAATAAAGGACAGACCCCCAGCTCCTCAGCGTCCCCACTCTCCCCACTGCATGGCCTGGACAATGGAAACCCAGTTGCTCTTTCACACCTTTCCTTGAAACTTCCTCTTCCCAACTCCCTCCACCATTGCTGAAATTTTCCTATAGCCTGGTGGTGCCTCCAGGTTCTGAAGCCAGAGCTGCTGAGTGGTGTCATCAAGGTGAGAACTGCTCTTCTGATAATTTCTCTCTCCAACCCCAGCTCCTAGCAGCTTGCCTGGCACACAGTCAATGTTGCGAGGCATTTCTGAATGAAAGAAAGCGGCACTTCACTCTTTGCTAAACAGTTGCAGACACTTTGCATCTGCACCAGAGGCCTAAGGGGTATTATCATTTCCACTTCCCAGATGGTAAAATTGAGGCTCTGAGAGTGTAAAAGACTTGTCCAAAGTCCCCAGCTATGAAGTAGCAACCTCAGCCCAGTGATCACCCAGTGACGTGCTGCTTCTCCAGCAGAGATAACTCTTAGCACTTTTCCATTTTCAAACCACTTCCATAAACAATGTTTCTGTGAGCTTCACAAAGACCCCATAAGATAGATATTAATAGTAACCCTGTTTTACGAATGCAGGATCAAGCAGCAGAAATCTCTGCATTCCATTGCAGTTCTGTTCTCTTTTTCCAGAATGTTCCTTGGGAGACCACAGCTGCAGTGATTGAAAAGGAGTCTGATTCTCCCATAGCATAAACTACTGGGGATGGGAGAGGGATCAGTTAGGAACTTGAAGGAGCCATATTACCCTTTACAATGACAAAAGTCTTAAGCTGGGCAAGGTGGCTCACATCTGTAATCCCAGCACTTTGGGAGGCCAAGGTGGGTGGATCAGGAGTTCGAGGCCTCCCTGGGCAACTTAGTGAAACCCTGTCTCTTCCAAAAATACACACACAAAAAAATTAGCCGGGTGTGGTGGTGTGAACCTGTAGTCTCAGCTACTTGCGGGGCTGAGCTGGGAGGACTGCTTGAGCCCCGAAGTTCAAGGCTGCAGTAAGCTGTGTTACTGTCACTGCACTCCAGCCTGGAAAACAGAGTAAAACCCTGTTCCAAAAAAAAAAAAAAAAGTCTCTAGTCTCTAGGGGTTTAATTCACCAAACCACCCTCAAGACCACAAGAATTTAAGATCTTTCTAAATATACCCAAATGAGTCTCTGGAAGTATAGTTGGTAGTCAGAATCCAGCTCCCTAAAGCAGATAAATACAGTTAAAATAGCAGTAAAATATTTCCACCCTTCTTTTTTTTAAAGATTGAATGTGCTGTAAAGAGAAATGTTGGCAGCCACCTTCTTAATAATACTGTTTATACTTAACGCATTGGGGTATAAATGGAAGCACAACAGGCTCATGTACCAGATCTTGGTTTATTTGCTTTAAACCTCAGGGCAAGACAGTCCTGATTTTATACTGACAACAAAAATAAAGAGGGCGCAAGTGTTCTCACCTCCCCTTTGGTTCCCAGATCTGGTGCCCTTTGACATATTCATTTTTCTCCCAAATGGAGGCATCTGAGAGGTCTCCTGTTGGAGGAGAGGGACATCAAATAAGCTTAGCTTTCCAAATCGTATCAAGGAAGAGCATTTCTTGAAGAAGGCTTTGGTGGTGGCTGTAGTAGGGCTCTAGAAAACTCAACTGGACAAATTAGGGTGGACACAAAAAGAAACGATACTCCTAACTTCACATAAAAGCTGTCCAAACTTCCCCCTCTGAAGCCCTCCCCAGCCCCTCGCATTGTTTAGATTTTAGGCTCTTGAAGAACATGTATTTCTTTTGACATCTAATAATGTCTGTTGACATGCAACATCCCTGCTAGGGCTTTTTTTTTTTTTATTAAATGATGTAAGTTCTGTAACTGATACCAGTTGTCATCAAACATCATAAAAGCTAATCATGCCTCAAGTCATCAATATTTATTGTCCCTGGTTGGGGAGAGGCTGTTTTCAGTTTGGGGCAGATGGGTTTAATTTTTAAGCGGAATAGTTAAAGCAGACGCACCTAATATAAAATATCAGACCAGTGAGGATCTGCCAACATGGTACAATTGAGATGTTCAGGCAGCTGAAAAGAAGATGCAGAAAGAGAAGGAGAGAAGAGATTCACAGAGAAGGGAAGTATAGAAGGAAAAAGGTGAGAAAAGGAGTACATGCTTATCGAATGTATAGCATCCACATAGAATAAAATGTTTCCCTGTTGAAAGCTATCAAAATGGCTTGAGTAGATGGAGAAACACCATTTTTCTAGCAGACTGAGCATGGTTTTAAAAAAAAGTGAGATACAGGAGGTAGAAGAGAATGAAAGCAGCATGAAAGAAAATGTGAAAGAGGCCAGGCACAGTGGCTCACGTCTATAATCCCAGCACTTTGGGAGGCCGAGGCGGGTGGATCACTTGAGGTTGGGAGTTCAAGCCAACCTCATGGCCAACATGGTGAAACCGGCTCTCTACTAAAAATACAAAAACTAGCTGCGTGTGGTGGCATGCGCCTCTAATCCCAGCTACTCGGGAGTCTGAGACAGGAGAATTGCTCGAACCTGGGAGGTAGAAGTTGCAGTGAGCCGAGATCATGCCACTACTCCACTCCAGCCTGAGCAACAGAGTGAGAAAAAAGAAAGGAAGGAAGGAAGGAAGGAAGGAAGGAAGGAAGGAAGGAAGGAAGGAAGGAAAAGAAAGAAAGAAAAAAGAAAGAAAGAAAGAAAGAAAGAAAGAAAGAAAGAAAGAAGGAAAGAAAGAAAGAAAGAAAAGAAAGAAAGAAAAGAAAGAGAGAAAGAGAGAGAGGAAGTAAGGAAGGAGGGAGGGAGGGAAGGAAGGAAGGAAAGAAGGGAAATGAGGAAAAATAAGATAAAATGTGAGAGACAATGAAAGAGGAAAAAAAAAAAGGTGAGAAAAAGAAAATGCAAGAGTAAAATCAAAAGTTAAAGAGATGGCCAGGCCCAGTGGCTCATGCCTGTAATCCCAGCATTTTGGCAGGCCTTGGCGGATAGATCATTTGAGGCCAGGAGTCTGGGTTCAAGACCAGCCTGGCCAACAGGATGAAACCCTGTCTCTACTAAAAATGCAAAAACTAGCCAAGCGTGGTGGCATGCGCCTGTAATCCCAGCTACTCGGGAGGCTGAGGCAGGAGAATCACTTGAGCCTGAGAGGTGGAGGTTGTGGTGAACTGACATAGTGCCACTGCACTCCAGTTTGGGCGACTGAATGAGACTCTGTCTCAAAAAAAAAGTTAAGGGGGCAATGAAAACGAGGAGAGATTTATGGAGAGAGATGGTGAAAGCATGAGGGAGTGGAAATGTGAGATTGGGAGAGTCAAGTGGGTCTGACACCCCAGTGCCAGCAGGGGCCACAGAGCCTGGCAAGGGACAGGCCAGCATCCTGGGGGCTTGGTAGGCTTTGGTCAGGTCAGTCCCAAGCAGGACCAGTCAGAAGTGGGTGAGGTTTGTCTGTGGCAGCCTCAACTGCCCTATCTGTGTCCCCTTCCTCCTTAGATGTCCCCATCTTACTTGGCAGGTGTTATAGTTGGGATGTTTGTCCCCTCCAAATCTCATGTTGAAATGTGATCCCCAATGGTGGAGGTAGAACCTGGCAGGAGGTGTTTGGGTCTTGGGGGCAGGTCCGTCATGAATGGCTTGGTGCCATCCTGTGAACCCTAATGAGTTCATGTGAGATCTGGTTGTTTAAAAGAGTGTGGCACCTCCACTCTCTCTCTCTCTCTCGCTCCATCTCTTGCCATGTGACACGCCTGCCCCCATTTTGCCTTCTACCATGAGCTTCCTGAGGCCTCTCCAAAAGCTGAGCAGATGCTGGCACCATGCTTGTAGAGCCTGCAGAACTATGAGCCAAATAAACCTCTTTTAATAAATTACTCAGCCTCAGCCTCAGATATTCCTTTATAGCAACACAAAATGGACTAACACAGCAGGGTTCTGGAGGGCTCTAGAATCTTCTCACACTCTCCTCTCAGGAAAGCTCTAGGCATTGCATTCACACTGAGGTGTAAATGGCTGATAAGGCTTAATGAGATACTACTGTCAGGGCTGAAGTTTTTCTTCTTTAACTTTAGTTCTAATGACAAATTCTGAGATATCTGTCAGCCAGGTGGGGAAATTTTTAGGGGATGTGAAGATGGTAGCCAGAGTCTCCCATGGACAAACCCATTCTGCCTCTTGAATGTTCTGTTGGGGCACACTTTACAGAGCTGAAGTTCTTTATGGAGTAATAGATTGGAGAAGTGTGACTACATCTTGGGCCTAGATGGCTTAGGGCAAACGTGGGGCCCTGAGTCCTCTGCTTGGTACTCCCAGACCTGGGCTACTGGGTAGAGGAGACTAGAAAGTGAGAGATCTAGGGGACAAAGGATGAGAAGCCTTGTCCTTTGTCCTTGGGGTTCAATGGGACTTTTGCAGAGACCAGGGCCTGGGAGGGGCCAGGAACAGACTCACTGCTCTGCAGTGTCCCCGAACGCCCAAATTCTGCCCACGCTGGCTTTTGTGTTGACGTCAAAGTCAGAGGGAAGAAAGGAAGAGGGAAGGAAAAACCTTAACAAAGAATGTTTCCAAAAAAGCTCCTGGTGAAAAATAAATAGGTCAAACCTCAAAGCAGCCCAGCAAACTCCTCCTAATGATCCAGCCCACTACTTGGATTTTGAAATTACAGGCTGTCATATTTATGTAACCTGGCCTCTGAGGTGGATAAGGGCAGGAGCCACTCCCACAGCATGGATGAGGATTCTGAGGCAGGAATGGCCCCTACAGAGGGTCTCAAGGCATGTTGGAAGTACCAGAAGAATCAGAACTGAGGATCTCGTATCTGCCTGCTTCTTTCCCTCCTTGGAAGACTGAGAAGCAGGGCACGGGTGTTCATGTTCCCAATGTCCCATGACCCTTCTGTATTTCCCCCATCGTGTGCATTCCTAAGTAGAAAGCTAGTGCATGCTACATCCTCCTCTTGAATGTCCCCATCTCCTCTGGACGAGACCCGGGATCTGAATGGCACAATGGTCTCTCTTGTTGGCCTACATCCAGGCAGCCCTGGAGATTACCTGGTAGTTCATGTACAGCTCCACCTTGCTTTACTTGAAACAGTTCTGTGACACTCCTGCCCAAGGGGCCAGCTAGCAATCCTGAGTTCACTGATGGTAGCATGGCTGTAGACCCTTGTCTATCTCCAAAGGACACGGGGTCCTTGTATTTTTGGAGAATTGTGCACAATGCTAGCTGCTAGGAAGGCTCCTGCTTCCCCACATCCTTCCCGACACCTGATCTTTTTTTTCTAACTTTTCTAATGTTTACCAATGTCATCTCACTGCTATTTTAATTACTGATGAAGTTAATCAGTTCTTCATAAACTCATTAGCCATCTAGTTTCCTCTTCCAGCAACTGCTCATTTCCCTCCATTAGATTTCCTGTCTTTGTCCTGTTAATTTGCAGTATCTTATATTCTAGGGCCTATTCCTTTGTTAGGTTAGACAGCGTTCATTACCTCCTCCCCATCTGCAGCAACACGTTTGTTAACCACGGCTCTAGTGGCCACGTTTGAACAGATATATTTAATTTTGATGTGGTCAAGTTCACCAATTTTTGTCATGTGATTTATGCTTTTGGTGTCTTATTAAAGAAATCCGTACCACCCTTAGGTCAAAAAGACAGTCTTTTTTACATTCTTCTATTGAATTCATAACATTTTCTTTCACATTGCGGTCTTTCCTGAGTCATTTTTGAATGTGGTTTGAATCAGAGCTACAACTTTATTCAGCTTCATCCAGTGAGCTGGTTACCCCAACAGCACTACTAAATAATTCATTTTTTTTTTCCTCCACTGAATACTGGTGCCTCCTTACCATAGACTATGAATCTCTTTCAGAGTTCTTTTCTTTATCGCAGTTGTCTATTTGTCTCTTCCTGCACTAGTATCCCACTATCTTTATTACCACATCTTTGTAATGTCTTGATATGGAACAGGGCAAAGTTTTCTTTCTTTGCTCTTTTATTTTTCAAAATTATCTTAGCTGTTTATGTAGCTTTATTTTTCTAAAGATCCAGAAAGATGAAATTTTATTAGAATTGAGTACAATTTAAAGAATTAATGTAGGGGGAATTGACATCTCAACATGTACATAAACATGCACTGGGGTTTGGCCTGGATCGGTGGCTCACACCTGTAATCCCAGCACTTTGGGAAATCAAGGCGGGTGGATCACCTGAGGTCAGGAGTTCAAGACCAGCCTGACCAACGTGGTGAAACCCCGTTTCTACTAAACACAAAAAATTAGCGCGGCATGGTGGCTCATACCTATAATCCCAGCTACTTGGAAGGCTAAGGCAGGAGAATCGCTTGAACCTGGGAGGCAGAGGTTGCAGTGAGCTGAGATTGTGCCATTGCACTCTAGCCTGGGCAACAAGAGTAAAACTCATCTCAGAAAAAATAAAATAAAATAAAATAAAATAAAATAAAATAAAATAAAATAAAATAAAATAAAATAAAACCATGTACTGGGGTTCTACTTTATTTAGGTCTTATTTTATCTGGATTTTTCTCTGTAAAGATCTTGTATATTTTTAGGTTAATTTCTAGAAACTCCTGAGGTGGGGATGGGATGGGCTATTAGGAATTATAACTTGAGTTCTATTATATTTTTCTAGTAGTTTATTGCTAATATAGTGGAAACCCTCCTTTGTTTTTTTTTACTTTTTTGAACATCATCTTTATCAAAACAAAAATTTATAAACAGTAAGATATACTCATTTTAATTGTAGGATTTAATGAGTTTTGATAAACATATACACCTACATGATCACCACTACAATAAAAATACAGAACATTTCCATCACCCCAAAATATACCCTCATGCCCCTTTGTAGTCAATTCTATTCCTTCCACGCACCCAAAGAATCCCTGATTTACTTCCATCACTATAGATTAGAATTGTCTTTTCTAGAATTTTATTTTCTAATTTTTCTTTGGTAGTATATGGAAATACAATTCATTATTGTATATTGACCTTGTATTATGAAATATTGTTAAATTGGTACATTAGTTTCAGTTGCTTGTTTAGAGACTTCTCAGGATTTTTTATATAATTATGTCATTTCCAAACAGTCTCACTTCTTTCTTTCCAATCTGTATACCTCTTATTTTAAACATTTCTTGTCTTATTGCACTGCCTAGGACCACCATTACAGTACTGAACAGACATGGTGAGAGATGTTTACCTTTGTTTGTTTTCAATCTTAAGGAAGAAGTTTTAATCTCTCACTATTAATATGATGTTAGCTGTAGGTTTTTTCATAGAAGATCTTTATCACTTTTAAAAAGTTCCTATTTCTAGTCTGTTGAGATTCATTATCATGAATGAGTATTAAATTTTATCGAATGCCTTTTCTGTATCTACTGAGATAATCATATGAGATTTCTACTTTATTCTAAGATGAATTATGTTTATTGATTTTTTTTTTTTTTTTTTTTTTTGAGACGGAGTCTTGCTCTGTCTCCCAGGCTGGAGTGCAGTGGCATGATCTTGACTCACTGCAACCTCTGCCTCTTGGGCTCAAGCAATTCTCCTGCCTCAGCCTCCCAAGTAGCTGGGATTGCAGGCACATGCCACCACGTCAAGCTAATTTTGTATTTTTAGTAGAAATAGGGTTTCACCATGATGTTTTATTGATTTTTGAATATTAAACCATCTTGAATTCCTGGGATAAATCACACTTGGAAACAATATATTTTTCCATTTGATATATTGTTAAAATAGAATTACTAACATTTTGTTAAGCATTTTTGCATCTGTGTTTGGGGAGGATATTGGTGCATGATTTTCTTTTTTTTTTTTTTTTTCCTTTGAGATGGAGTTTCACTCTTGTTGCCTAGGCTGGAGTGCAATGGCGCAATCTTGGCTCACTGCAACCTCCGCCTCTCGGGTTCAAGCGATTCTCCTGCCTTACCCTCCCGAGTAGCTGGGATTACAGGCATGTGCCACCACGCCCAGCTAATTTTGCATTTTTAGTAGAGACGGCATTTCTCCATGTTAGTCAGGCTGGTCTCGAACTCCTGACCTTAGGTGATCAGCCCGCCACAGCCTCCCAAAGTGCTGGAATTGCAGGCGTGAGCCACTGCACCCGGTGATTTTCTTTTCTTATAATGTCTTTGCTTTGTTTTCACACTCAGGTAATGCCAGTTTCACCGCATGAACTGGAAAGTGTTCTTTCTTACTCTCTTTTCTGAAAGAATTTATTTAAGATTGAAGTTGTTTCTTCCTTAAATATTTGTTAGACTTCACCTGCAAAACCGTCTAAGCTGGGATTTTTCTTTGTGGGAAGATTTTTAATTACAAACTTATTTTAAAAATTGATTTAAGGCAACTTATGCTTCCTATTCCTTCTTGAGTTTATTTTTTTCGTAATTTGGGTCTTTTAGGTAATTTTTTCATTTTATATAGTTTGTTAAGTTAAATTAGCATAATGTTGCTCATAATATTCCCTTATTATCCTTTTAATGTCAGTAGTATCTACGATAGTGTCTCCTTGTCCATTTCTAATACTAGTTATTCCTGTCTTCTCTCTTTTTCCTTCACCAGTCTGGTTAAAGTCTTGTCAGTTTTATTGATATTTTCAAGAAAACAGTTTTGATTTTATTGATTTTTTTCTGTTTTTGTCTATTTCATGAGTTTCCATTTTTATTTTTATTATTTTCTTTCTTCTACTAAATTTAAGTTTACTTCGTACTTCTTATCCTAGTTTCTTATAATGGAAGTTTAGATCACTGATTTTAGAAATTTATTCTTTTCTAACAGGAGCACTTAAGGTTATAAATCTCCCTCTAAACACTGCTTTAGCTGCATTCTACAAATTTTAGCTTGTTCTGTTTACATTTTCATAAAGTTAAAAATATTTCCTAATTTGCCTTGAAACAAGAAATAATTGGGTTCAGTCTGACAATCTTTGCTTTTTAATTGCAGTGTTTACATAATTTACATTTAATATAATTGACAATGATTGAGTTTAAATATACCACTTTGTAATTTCTTTTCTTTTTCTCCCATCTATTATTTATTTCTTTTTTCTCTTTGCCTGCCTTCTTTCAGACCAATCAAGTATTATCTCACATTACATTTTATCTCTACTAATAGCTTATTAACTATAAGTCTTTGTTTTATTCTTTTGTGGTTACTCTAGAGTTTACTATATACACATTTAACCTGTCGCCATCTGTCTTCGAACAATATTATCCCGCTTTGCATATAAAAACCTTACAAGAGTATACTTCAATTTCTCCACTCCCATCCTGTGCACTATTTTCATAATACATTCTACTTCTACATGTTATAAATTGCTCAATAAATAATTATTAGTCTGATTTTAAAAGTCAGTTATCTTGGCCAGGTGTGGTGGTTCACGCCTATAATCCTAGCACTTTGGAAGGCCAAGGTAGGTGGATTGCTTGAGCTCAGCAGTTCGAGACCAGCCTGGGCAACATGGCAAAACCCTGCCTCCACCAGAAATAAAAAAATTAGCTGGGTGTGGTGGTGCATGCCTGTAGTCCCAGCTACTTGGGAGGCTGAGATGGGAGGATTGCATAAGCCTGGGAGGTTGAGGCTGCAGTGAACCGAGATAGTGCCATTGCACTCTAGTCTAGGTGACAGAGTGAGACCCCCTCTCAAAAAAAAAGTCAATTATCTTATAAATTTTTTAAATTAGAGAAATTATTTTACATTTACTCACATATTTACTATTTCTGGTACTCTTTTTTAATGTAGATACAAATTTCTGGAAGTGCAGATCTGTAGGCAACTTATTCTTTCAACTTGTATTTGTCTAAAACAGTCTTACATTTACATTAATTTTGCTGAAATAGAATTCTATGTTTTATTATCTTTTGGGTTCCATACATTCTGAGGAGAAATCTGCAGCTATTCTTTGTTCCTCTGCACATACACATTCTCAAATTAGGTAATATTGCCCTAAAGGACGGGGAAATTGGTTCTTGGGGAGTGGACGAAACAATTACCTTTTAATGTACAAAACACAGATAAACATACAGTATATAAATAGATACACAATATAACCATGGTATTAACATTTCATGGAAAGGTACAATTAGGGGTCAAATGTATTTTTAAAGGCTCCTGGGGGCCAGGTGCTCTGGCTCACGCCTGTAATTCCAACACTTTGGGAGGCCGAGGCAGGCAGATCACATGGTCAGGAGATGGAGACCATCCTGGCTAACATGGTGAAACCCCGTCTCTACTAAAAATATAAAAAATTAGCCAAGCATAGTGGCATGCACCTGTAGTCCCAGCTACTTGGGAGACTGAGGCAGGAGAATTGCTTGAACCCAGGAGGTGGAGGTTGCAGTGAGCCAAGATCGGGCCACTGCACTCCAGCCTGGGTGACAGAGTGAGATTCCATCTAAAAAAATAAATAAATAAAATAAAATAAAATAAAATCTCCTGGGGAGAGGGCAATAAACAAAAAAATGATTCGGAAATATGATCCTTATATAATTTGGGGTTTTTTGGCTGTTTTAAATATTTTATCTTTATCATTGTTTTTCAGCAATTTGATTATGATGTACCTTGTTGTAGTTTTCACTGTAACTATCCTGCTTATAAACGTTTTACTTTCTTGGATCTCTGAGTTTATAGGTTTTACCAAAAATTGTATCATTTTGGCTATAATGTTTTCAAACACTTTTTATGTCCTCCTCACTCTCAGACTCCTCTTTCTAAAACTACAATCTTGTGTATGTTGGATTCCTTGATGTTGTCCCAAAAGATCAGAACCATTGGATATTAAGCTATTTGATAGTGTCCAACAGAAGTTATATTCATTTTTAATTAGTCTTTTTTCCCTGTGCTTCATTTTGAATAATTTCTATTGCTATGTCTTCATAGCAAAAGACTTTTTGCTGTTTTTAATTTACTGTTAATCTCACCCAGTATTCTTTTTTTGTTTATATACTGTATGTTATTTAATCTCTAGATATTCCTTTGGGTTTAAAAAATATATATCTTTCATTTTTCTCCTCATTGTGTTTATATCTTCCTTTAAATTCTTGAGCTGCTTTAAAGCCCTTAATTGCTAATACCATCATCTCTGTCATTTTCATGTTTGTTTCTTTTGACTTTTATTTTCTTTCTCAGCTGTGGGTTATATTTTTCTGCTTTTTGACATTTTAACTAATTTTTTATTGAATGCTGGACATTGAGAATTTAATATTGTTAGGTGCTGGATTTTGTTGTTTTTCTTCCAGAAAGTTGGGTTTGTTCTGGAAAACAAGCAGTTTAGGTGCTTGCAGATCAGCTTGGTTCTTTTGAGGCTTGTGTCTAAGCTTTTGTTGGAGTAGGGTTAGAGTAAACTTTCCTCTGGGCTAATCTAGTTTTCTTGTTAAGCTCTGACTCTTTTAGCTACTCTACTGAAAATTTCAGGTGTTCACGGACTCTCTTCTTTAGCTGGTGAGAACTCAAGCGTCTCCAAACCATATATGAACTCCAGAAATTGATTACCTTACAGGTCCCCAACATTCTTTGCCTGGATTCATGGAGTTTCATTTTACATGTGCACATTTTAGTAGTGAGCAGAAACTCATGGAATTATTTCTTTATGTACCTCCCTCCTCTTGGGTTCTCTGCCCCCGCAAATCCCAGTCTGCTCAGTCTCATCAAACTCTGATCTGTTTTCCACTCAGTGAGGCAGCCTCGTGCTGCTTGGGGTGCCCCTCCCCGTGGTCTGTTCCAGAATGCTCCTCCAGGCAGAAGGCCAGGGACTATGGAACTTACCTCACTTGTTTGTCTTTTTTCAGAGATCACGGTCCTGTGCTGCCTATTATTCAATGCCTGAAAACAGCTGTTTCAAATATTTTATCCTGTTTTCTAGTTGTTTATCATAGCACAGTAAGTCCAGTCCCAGTTACTTCAACATGACCATACGTGGAAGTCAGAGATGACTTTTTTCATTAAGATATATAAATTACTCTTGCATCCAATAATCTTGCCAAATTTGTAATTCTTATGAGTTTTTCTATTGATTCTGTTGAGTTCACTGTGGAAATGTGCATTATCACCTGCGAATAAGGGTAGTTTTTCTTCTTATTCTTTCAATTTCTGTTTCTTCCTTTTCTTATATTGGAGCATTAAACAGGATACTTGGTACTATTTAGTAAAATGACAGCATGTATCTTTATCTTGTTGGCAATCTTAATGGAATATATTTGAATTTTTTTCATTAAGTTTAACTTTTGTCCAAGTTCTGGCACCAAACATTTGATAAATTTCCTTAACTTGATAGTTAAGGAAAGATTTTTTGAATTACTTTTTTTCTGAATTAAAAAAATCCTAATTAGGTGTCAGATTTTATTAAAAACATATTCTGGATCTATTGAGATAACCATGTAATTCTTCTTAGGACATTTTCTTTAGTACATTAATCTAGTGAGTTACATTAAGAGTTTTCTGAGATCTTAAGATCTTTATACTGTGAAATATACTCTACTTTGTCATTATTATTTTAGTTACATGATTGGATCTAGTTGGCTAATGTTTCTCTAGGATATTGTATTTTTCTGTTCTTATCTACTTTTGCAATCGAGGCATATTTCTGTCATAAAATATATTAGACAGCTTCTCCTCTTTCTGCTTTCTGAAACAGCTTGTGTAAGGTAGGAATATCTCTTACTTAACAATAGAGCTTACATCTAAAACTGATACTGGGACCTAGAATGGAGAGTTATTTGATCACTGTGCCTATTACTTTATTAGTTATTTCTATTAAATGCTTCTATTTTTCTCATTCCAATTTTGGCTTTTTAATTTTTCTGGCATTTTATGTTTTGCCTAAGTTTTCAAATATTTTGGTGTATAGTTGTTCACATAGTCTCTAGTCTCTTACTGCATCTAGACATTTTTGTTTTCCTTATGTATCTATTTATTTATATATTCTCTCCCTTTTTAAAAAATCAGTCTTTCGTGAGAGATCTTTATGGTGAAAGAACTGCTTGGTATCTTGAGTGGGATGGTGAATACACGAATCTAAATGTAATAAAACTGCATAGAACTAAGCATACACACACAAATGTGTACAAGTAAAACTGGGAAATTCTGAATAAAATAAGTGTATTGTATCAATGTCAATATCCTTGTTAAGATATTGCACTGTAGTTTTGCAAAATGTTAGCACTGGAGAAAACTGGCTAGAATACATAGGATCTCTCTGTATTATTTCTCACAATTAATTGCTTGTGAATCTGCAATTCTCTCAATCAAATTTTTAATTAAAAAAATCAGGTTTGCCAGAAGTCTGCTGCTTCTTTTTAATCTTTTCAAAATAGCAGCTTGTGGTCTTGTTAGTCCCGTCTTTTGTTTTATTGTTCTCTGTTTCATTAGTTTCTATCCTTATTTTCATTATTTCTTTCAATTTATTTTTTGCAATTTTAAACAGATTAGATTTGAAA
Source organism: Symphalangus syndactylus (assembly GCF_028878055.3). Classification (NCBI taxonomy): domain Eukaryota; kingdom Metazoa; phylum Chordata; class Mammalia; order Primates; family Hylobatidae; genus Symphalangus; species Symphalangus syndactylus. Next base: position 25,015,328 of record NC_072424.2, read on the forward strand.
GCTTAGATATTTGTTTTCAGTAATTTTAGTTTTTTGCAAATGTAGTTAAAGACATAATGTGTCTTCTTTCATCCACTGCAAGAATTTTGATATATAATGTTTTCATTTTCTCTTAGCTTCAAGTATTTTAGAACTTCCTTTATGATTTCATCTTTGACACAAGAGTTATTAAACAGTATACATTTTAGATACCTAACAGACATAATTTTTAAAAACTAATAATTTGATATTGGTTTCTCATTTTCCCCAACATGATTAAGACATTAATGTTAATTCTTTAGAATTTATTGAGGCTTCGTTTATGGCAAATCTATGCCAATTTTTTGTATGTTTCATGTGTACTCAAAAATGATGTATGTTCTATGTTAAATGCAAAGTTTTATAAACACCCACTAATTATGTTGCACATGTTTCTGGGCCTTTGTTTTTATTCATTTGTTTGGTTTTTATTTTTGGTCCAATCTGGAAATCTCTGTTTTGTTTTGATCAGTGAATTTAACCTATTTAATATGACTTACATGCAGCTAATTTCTGTCACCTTACGCATTTCCATTTACCACACTATGTCAAATCCTTTAGAAGCAGAACCTGAGATGAGCATCCTTGTTTAAGTGATTTATTGGAGAAGGGCTCTCAGGAGAGGGAGAACAGGGAATCTGGACAGGGCAGGATAAACCACAGAGGACGCTTTTAGCTGGAGATGCTTCCATTCTCAGGGGAGCTGGTGCCCCAACCTGCTAGGCTACAGTCACCTGATGGTCTCCTGCTGCTCCCAGAGAAGAAAAAGAGAGGAGCCAACTTCCCTGGCCAATGTGAGAAAGAGGAAAGAACAAAATGAAAAAGCACTTCCAGACCTTGGGGCCTGACCTCTTCCACTTAGGTGCTCCCATTCCTCAGGCTGGGGGCCCAGTCACCTTCTGTGTCCTCAGGGCTTCTCACAGTCTGCAAAGGCATTTTCAGTTCCATTCACCTTCCTCTTGCCTCCATGGCATCTGCAGGGCTGGATCAGGGGAGGAACCAGCAGCCCCTGTCTGTTTGACATCTTGTCAGAAACCAGATGTTCTGCTTTTTCTGTTTTCCCCCTCTTTTATTCCAGATTGTATTAGTCCATTTTTACGCTGCTAATAAAGACATACCCGGGACTGGGTAATGTATAAAGGAAAGGGGTTTAATTGACTCACAGTTCAGCATGGCTCGGGAGGCCTCAGAAAACTTAACAATCATGGTGGAAAAGGAAGCAAACACATCCTCCTTCATATGGCATCAGGAAGGAGAAGACTGAGCAAAAGGGGGAAAAGCCCCTTAAAAAACCATGAGGTCTTGTGAGAACTACTCATTATCACAAGAACAACATGAAGGTAACTGCCCCCATGATTCAATTACCTCCCACGACACGTGGGGATTATGGGAACTACAATTCAAGATGAGATTTGGGTGGGGACACAGCCAAACCCTATCAAGATTCTTCCAAGGACACAGGTTCAGCTTTGGTAGGTGAATCAGAGGCTAGCTTGAGTGACAGCCTGCACTTGGAGGAGCCTCATTTTTTCCAAAATTGGTCCCTTCTGCCTTTCTCAGCAGGTTCTTCTGTGCCTCAAATAAATAGACTTCTCCTGGGGACCCACAGTCCTTGGATGGGTCCCCATATGCCTGTCTCCCTGGGTGAAGGCTGTTCAGATGTAAGCTAAGAATCCCCCACCCATTGGATCACATACACTTGCCAAAATATTGGAAGTGGCTGATAGAGAAAAGAAAAAAGAAAAGAAAATGAAAAAAGGAAATAGATCATATAAAGTTGGAAAAAAAAAAAAAACACACAAGCAAGAGTGATAAGTCAAATACACGAAGAGGTAAAAGAATTCTTTCAACAAAGATTGTTGGACTTGAGTCCCAACTTTACCTGACAGCCAGGGTAAACTAGATGGGTGCTGGGTCGCATTCTTCAACTGTAACTTATCACTGAATGTTAATCTGGTAATAATCCAGTGTTTGTTGATGGAAAATCGACAGACATTTCTCATTTTAAAAATCCCTGTTTTTCAAAGGCCCCATGTATCTTTAGCCAATTTGGTTAAACTCCTCTTCTTTTATCTGGATTTTCTTCAAACTCTTCAAAAAAATAATCACTAGTGTTCTTCTTGAATTCTCTTCCTGCTGACAAAATGGCCAATTGATGATTTGTTCAAGCACCTGCTATGCTCCAAAAGTGTTCAGAGCTGTAGGGGGTGCTGTCAACATCTCAGAGAGGTACATTGAGGGTTCCAGCAGAGATTCCAGGCTCAGCAGGCTTTGGTTTGTCTCCCAGCTCTGCCTCTGAAAAGCTGTGGAATCTTACTCAAGCTCTGGGCCTCCAGGTCCTCATGTAGAAAATGTGAGTAAGAAGAATGCCCACTTCATAGAGTTGCTGTAAGAATTCAATAAGGTGAAGAATACAGAGCACGCAGCGAGGGGAAGGCGAGTTAAATATCATCATCATCATCCCAGCAGGAGCTGCCATTGACTGGCTCTTATTAGCGCTGGGCCCCGTACTAAGAGCCTCTCATTTGGTTCCTCATTTAGGCCTCCGAGGGACTCTGGGGGCAGGCAAGCATTTTAATAATGAGAAAACTACATTATGGCTCTTACCACGGGAGGAGTCTGCAGGTAACCTCTCTCCTCCTTCCAAACAAGCGGAAGCTGACATCCAGAGAGAGGAGAGCTTGCTGTGATTTCTCAGGGCACAATCAGCCCTGTTCCCAGCACCTGGAACATCTGGAACATCTCTGCTTCATCTTCCTGCTTCCATTTTATTATTGGGTTAAAAAATAAAATAAGAAGACGTACCTTCACTGTCCTTTTAACAATAGGAGGCCTTTGCTTTTCTGGGTGGGAGGTGTAGTATTGGGCTCAAATGATATGTTTGTGGTTGTGTGTGTTGTTTCCTCCTGGAACAATTTATTTCATACCTTGAAGCCTTGTGCTGGTTTTTTTTTGTTGTTGTGGTTACAAACTATCCCCATTTCACAAGTAGCCTCAAGCAACAATTAGTCCTGCATGTAATTTCTGAATCAAATGGTGGGTTTGGGTGAGAACCATGCTGAGCAGTTTGGAAGCAGATGTAGCCCGAGGTGAAGTCACTCCCTGTGTTTGAGGGGAATCTGGGAGGGCATGGAGGGAAGGAGGGCAGGTGCACAGCCTGGTGTATGGCCCAGGGCTCTAAATTGGGAGCCCTCAAAGACATGCCTGACTAATTCCCTGGAACCTGTTCATATGTTACCTTAACTTGGCACAAGGGACTTTGTAGGTGTGCTTAAGGTTAAGGGCCCTAACATGGGGAGATTACCCTGGATTATCTGGTGATCACACTCTAATTACACGAGTCCTTAAAAGGGAAGACCCTTTCCTGACTGCAGTTAGAGAGAGATGTGACCACAGAAGAGCTGTGCAAGAGAAGCAACATAGTTGGTTTTGAAGATGGAAGAAGGAAGCCATGAGCCAAGGAATGTGGATGGCTGCTAGAAGATTGAGAAGGCAAGGGAATGGCTTCTAGCCTGCAGCCTCTGAAAAGAACACAGCCCTGCTGGCATCATGACTAGCCCAGTGAGACCTGGGTCTGGCTCTTGGAAGATAAGAAATGTATGTTGTGTTCAGCCACCAAGTCAGTGGTAATTTGTTACAGCCGCATAGAAAATGAACACAGCCTGGCCCCAGCTCTGCCTTTGATTAGTCCTAACACTGTGGCCATGGCATTGAACTCTCTGTGAGCTTTGGTACCTTAATCAGTAAAATGGGGATGTATTCATGTTTTATCACCCAAAACACTCTAAGCCTCGCCAGCCCATGGGCACTGGTAAAGTCAGTTTAACAACAACATACAAACGTGTGCCACTGCCCTGGACCTGAGTCAGTGGGCACCTGGCGAGCCTCTTCCCTCTGTCTCAGAAGACAGAGGACCTACCTCCCAAGCACTCTGAGGAAGCAAGTCATTTCCTTTCTCTTTCTGGGTTTCATTTCTTCTCATTTGTAACCTGAAAGTGTTGAACTAGATGATTTCTAAGATTCCTTCAATCACTAAAGATATTTCACATAAAATCGTATTTTTCTTTCATTTTCTGAAGACATTTTAGGACTTTACCCCAATTCAGGGCCATTGTGGCAACTGCCAGCTTTCTCTGTACAAGGCTGTTATTGTAGACTGCAGACTCTTGAGTGAATCTAAACTCAGACTGTGGCAGAGCCCAGAATTTTTTTTAAAATGTGTAAACAAATTTTTAGTTTGTAAAAAGGTGAAATAAAAATAGCTCTACCCACCTTTCTGATGAACATCCAGAGATGGAAACTATGGCTTGAACATGTACAAGTGGTGCCAGGCATGAAAGCAGAATGGGGTGGGGATGAGGTGGGAAACCAGGAATGCAGAGGAGTCATCCTTCTCCAACCTCAACAAGTGGAAAGTTCACCTGCTCTGCTACTTCCTTGGGTTAGTGTGAAAAGACACACGGAGGTCTATGTGGACCTATTGTATAAAAGTTGATTTGACCCTTTCTTTTCCTCCTTCCTGAGTGTAGGCTCAGCCTTCCAGGATGATGTCACCATGTCAAGAGAAAAGTGAAGACCAGAGAAGAAACGTGACTGGTTCAAAATCACATCTTCTCTGATAGCCAGTCATTCATCTAAATCATGGCCATTGTATCAGTCAGGATGGGCTAAGCTATGCTATAGTAACAAACAGCCCCCAAACACAGTGACTTGAAACAACATGATTTATCTCTTTGCCCATCCTCCAAGTTCATCATGGTTGGCAGGGGGTTCTGTTCATCGTTATCACGGAGGGGCCTAGAGTGGCAGAGCAGCTATCATTTCAAACAATATAGTCACTGTATCAGAGAGAATGAGAGGGCTTTGGAGGATCTAGTGCTCTGGCCCAAAAGTGACACAGGTCACGTCTACCCACACTCATTGGTCAGAACTAACCACAAGGCTACACAGGGACAACAAAGGAAATACAAGCCTAGCATGGATGGCAGACAGCTGAGGATATCTGGCAAACAGCATACAGCCTATACATTGGTCCTTTGGGCCCCATCACCCTTCACGCTACCTCCTCTACAAAGCCTTTCCTCATCCCCGTAGACTGCATTCTTGAAAGTTCTATTTGTGATGTTCTCACCTGGGAGATGGGGAAAGAGGAAGCATGAAATGTGTTGTTGAACTGCAAGAGCCATAAGCGGGAAGCACATGTCCCAAGTATGTTCTGAGCTGCAGAGGCCGCTTGCTTAAGTGGTGTGCCAGGAGCTGGCTGTGTTTAGTTAGTTCTCACCAATGATTGTGGGCAGAAGTGACCTGTGCACTTTCAGTCCTTTGGCTTTTTGCTTTGGAGAAATAGGGTCCCAGCAGGCGTGGGGCTGTGGTCCAGGAGAGGTCACTAATACCGCATCCAGCATCTGCTGTAACCCTCCTGGGACTGAACCCCTCGACCGGAAGAGCACCCTGCCTTGGGACCGAGGGTGGATGCTGAGATGGCAGACTGCGTGAGTTTCTACTTCCTTCTTTGTTATCTATCTCTTTCCTTTATTAAAAATGTGTGGTAATAAAGGCTCAATTTGATTTTCTCATGCGGATGGGCTAGGAAGCCTTGGGAGAAACTGTCCCTTCTGCCCTTATTTTTTTCTGGCTAATGCAGGTGCTACCTGCAACAGTTTCAACCCCACCTCCAAGGTGGAAGAGCCATCTCTTGCCTCTGCCCTCCCTTCTGAGTCCTGGTCTAGACTTCTTTCATGACATGCCTCAGTCTCCACTTGTGTTCAGTAAGTTGCCTGCATACTTGCACTTCTCCATGGGCTGAGACTATTTCAAGGACAGGATGACATCCTCTAACTCTACCCCAGAGGGAGCCCAGTGCCTAGCAGAAACTGTTCCCAGCCTGGACCCTCACATAATATTTGTTGACTAAACATTGTCAGTATCAGAGTGGGAAGGGGTAAGGCCCAGTGTTGGTAGTTTTTAAAAGCCCCCTAGGTGATTCGAATGAGGAGCCAGCATGAAGAAACACTGCCATAGTCCAATACCCTCATTTCAAATGAGACAGGAGAATGGGGTGTGGAGGCAGGGAACCTAAGGCTGATTTGCACTGACTTCCTGGAACTGAGTTGAAAGGAAAACCCCAACTTTCCATGTTCAAGTAACAAAACGATCAGAGGCTACTCCCTTTGCACTCCCCCCTTTCTGTGTCACAGATGAAAAAATGGAAAGTCCCATTCTGCAACCAATCAGACTGGTTGCGGGCCTGGTCTTCATTTGCATACAGGTGAAACTTTGTAACTTCACTTCAGTATCTGGTCCCCTCCCACCATCAATCAGTTATTTGCATAGGATGTAACTTTGTAACTTCATTTGCATTGGGTGTAACCTCACCTTCCATGACCAATCAGACTGGTCACCGGCCACTACTTCATTTACACAGGGTATAAATCAAGTATCCAGTGAGAATCCTCTAGAGGGTATTAAAACCCCAGAAAGTTCGGTAACCAGCACTCTTGAGCCACTTGCTGAAGCCTGCTCCCACTCTGTAGAGTACACTCTGTGGAGTGTACTTCCCTTTGAATAAATCTGCTTTGGTGCTTCATTCTTTCATTTTGTTTGTGCGTTTTGTCCAATTCTTTGTTCAAAACAACAAGAACCTGGACATCCTCCACGTAACACAAAGATGGGGAAACAGACTCAGGATGGGGAACAGACACTTGCCAGAGCTTCACAGCTAGGGAGTAACAAGGTAGTTGCTTAAACCTCAGCATGCCTTCACCTCTGCTCCTTAGGAACTGTATACATGCCACAATTGGAACTCCATTTCTGCACCTATGGCACCTAGCACTGGGCAAGAGTGCTGAATAAAATAGGTATGGGATAAATTAATCCTGCTTCCAAATCTATACAACATTTGATTTAATTTTTATTTAACAATTATGATGCATCAACGCTATATAAATGCTTTACAAATACCACTGAATCCTTAAAACAATCCTTTGTCGTCATTACAACTTATTTCCCTCATTCTATAGTTGAGGACATGAAGGCACAGAGAGGTTAAGCAACTTCACCGGGGTCACAAAGCTACCAAGTGGTGGAATGGGGACTCAAACTCAGGTTATCTAACCCGAGGGTCCAAGTGCATAATAACTACACTCTGCTGTGTCTTGATGCACCAGCAGGGAGGGACCCTTATCACTGTGATTCTAACAGCTCAACTCAGCAACTCTGTGCTCAGCAGGCTCCTGTAGGGGCCATTTGTTGTGTTGTTGTTGTTGTTGTAGCACCTTAGACTTTGTGCCCAGTTTCCTTTTCTGTCAAAATTTACCTGTCCTGTGCCCCACCCACTTCCCTCAGGGACTTGCTGTCTACAGACCAGATAACTTCCAGAGAACTGGGAGGTGCCAAAGGTAATGATTTTCAGTGTTGACAGTTTTACCTCAGGCTGGCCCAAAGCAGATAACACACCCGGAGTAGCAGTGAGTGGGTGGTACAGGCGGCTTAGCGCGTGGCAATGCAAATGCACACACTCTATGTATGCCTATTTGGAGCAACATCTTCTAGGAATCAACTTCAAGATCAGCCGGAAGGTGGCTTGCTCCGGCCTGCAGGCGCCACGAGATGGCAGCATTTCTGAACATTCCAGATGGGCCTGGGGCCGCCCATCGGGGCGCTGGGGGGGCCTTGGCTCTGTGTCAGGCGCACATCCTCCCTTAGGTTAGGAGGATTAAGAGTCCCGACCCCGGGATGCTCTGGTCTTCAGCCAGAGACAAAGAGAAGGGAGCTAGAGCAGAAAGGCTGGATCTGCCTGGTGCACATTCAGCTGTTTCAATAAAATCAGTCTTGAACCCAAGTGCCTGTTGGCCAGTGGCCAGGTTGGAAGTTGGGCTGGATTGTCTTTGTTTATCTGAGAAATGAAGGCTTTGGGGCCAGAGGTTGTGTGGGGGCCGAGGAACTTTGTGGCGCTTTAGAAAGTTCGTCCCTGCCAGCCTCAGTCTGTGTGCCCCGGAGGACTTCATCTATTGGGCATGGCCGGGCACCAATGCCAGCATTCAGGCTCCCACCCCACTGCCACCCTGCACATCTGCTCCTATCATTATTTGGTGTGAAATAATGGACACCTTTTTTTTTTTTTTTGCCATGAAAACTCTTCCTGGTATCTGACTTACACACCTCATTCATTCATTCGCTTTTCAATACAGATTTATTCAGCACCTTCTATGAGCCTAGTGTTCTGCCAGGTCCTGGGGACACAAGAATGACTATTCTGCTGTCAGGGAGCTTGCATCTAGTGGGAGGGGGTAGAATTAATTAATCAAGATTAATTAAGAAGTGCTGTGTAGGGTTCTCACTTATAAGTGGGAGCTAAACATTGAGTACCCCTGGACATAAAGATGACAACAATAGACACTGGGGACTAGAGGAGCAGGGATGGAAGGGACCAAGGGCTGAAAAACTAACTACTGGATACTGTCCTCACTACCTGGGTAAAGGGATCAATCATACCCCACACTTCAGCATCACGCAAAATACCCATGTAACAAACCTGCACATGTACCTCCTGAGTCTAAAATAAAAGTTGAAATTATTTTCTTTTAAAGTGCTACGTAGGAAAAGTGTAGGGTGTTATGGCGGAGACTCTAAAAGACTCGTCACTTATTAGCTGTTGACCTTGGTGTGTGGTCTCTGAGTTTTGCAAGAGGATTAAAGAATTAATACATGTGAGAATGTGTGGCATATTGTGGATTCCAAATGAGTACTGCCTGCTATTTTCGTTACTATTATGCACCCACAGCGCCAGGGGGTACTAGTCACATGGACTACGCATGCAACTGATGCCGCAGCCTTGACTTAACCTCTCAGAGTCTCACATCCTCATCTGTAAAAAGGAATAATATTATCGGTATCACCATGCGACTGTGGTGGGCATTAATGAAGTATGGAAAGAGTGTTAAGTATTTAACTGGGTACCTGGTATCTGCTACGATTATTGGATCTAGATGCCATAATGATCAAAGCTAAATATACAGGCTTGAACCTGCATTTGGAGTCATAACTAAAGCCCCAGGCTGCCTTTCAAGATGTGTGTTCGGCTAAATAATGGCCAATTTTCATCTAATAACTCCTTCCTCTTTCTACTACCTGAAGGAGTTGTTCAGAGAGTTAACTCAACTGAGTATCAGTGCTACCAGATGCCACCTAAGACCATTCAAGATACAGTCAGTGCCCATCTTGATATAGCAGAAAAAGGACTTGTCCAACCATCTGGTGAGTCAAATCAGCAGACAGTCAGCCGAGGGAGGAAGGAAAGGAGGCCACTGCCTTGGCTGAGTTTCTTCTATGGTGGGGCTATGGGTCCTGATATACGTCACCTCGTGTAACCCTCACAGCAGCCCTGAGACAGAGGCCCTTGTATTAGCATCCCCATTTTACAGATGAGGAAATGGAGGCCAAAGGCCACACAGCAAATATGTCATGGAATTGGGCTTTAGCCCAGGTCTGTCTGACTCCAAAGCCTGAAGTCTCTTCATAGCACAAAGCTGTGTTAAGTGGTTTGATGAAATTGACTAGAATGTTACTACTTAGCTTGTCCCCAAGCCAAAAAAAAAAAAAAAAAAGGCACGTAAATGTTTGTTGAATTGGGTCAGTGCCCAATTCAGTCCAAATGGGCCATCTGTCAGCTCCATGTGTGAACAAACTAGGATGCTAGAAAACTGAAATGGCTATTCTACCAGCTTTTATGATGCTGTTTGCTTCTGCCCAGCCCGTGCTCAACTTCCCCTAGGTGAGCTGACTTGGGTGGGTGGATTGCTAATCTGTGGGACAGGGGGTCCCTGAGGGCTTGGACACCATGCCAGCACTGTTCCCAGCTCATCTGAGCTTGAGGAAGTTCTCATTGTCTCAAGCCAATCAGTGAGACCCCTGAGGGAAGGCCCTTTTTAGGTCTTCACAGGAGAGGGAAACACTAATGTCTCCAAAGAGCTTTCTCTACTCAAGCAGGACAACAGTAACATCCACCAACCCTGCTGAGCTGAAGAAGGTGGGGTCTCAGCTCAGCTCCGCATGCGAGGTGCTACTGTGCTCTTCTTGCCACCTTGGTTTTTAGGACATCCTGGCAGGGCATTGGTTGAAGTGGTTCTCTAATAAAGAAAAAATTATGTTGCCAGAATATTTGAGGTTGGAGGGTTTGGGTCAATGGGGTATCAAGTATGACTCAAACAGCTAACTTATTTTCCCCTCAAGACATGTTTGGTAACTTGTAGTGGACATCTAATGTTTCTGCCGGCCCAGCATCCATTCCCACCTCTTCTCATAATAGCATCCTGAGTTTTCCTTTTGGGGCCACCCCTTCCTTACTCTCAGTTTTCTGGTCTGAATTAGTCCGACTCCATTCACCATCTCTGGGGATGGGCATGTGACACCCGTCCTCTGAAACAGTCACTCCTCCAGGGTGTGAAGCCCAGGGAAGATCCATATGTGGGCTCCACACCCTGGAGAAGTGATTGTTTCAGAGGTGGGTATGTATCTTCAGCCAGATCCAAAGAAAATCAATCCTGAGGTTTTGCTGGAACTGGGGACAATGTACTTTCTGTGGAGGCAGCTAAACTGTTTGCCCTTCAGCCTGGAACTGATGGTGGCCAGGTTGCCCCCACATGGGGAGAGCCACCTGAGACTGAAGCCAGCCCAGAGGAAAGCAGGGAGAAGAGAAAGTAGGACAGAGATTCCCAGTGACATCTTCTAAGTCCAACCATGGACTTTCCCAATTATGTGAGTTAATATATTTCTTTTGGTGTGTGTACAAGTTTGAGTTGAGTTTCTGTCTCTTAGACCTGAAAGCAACCTGTGTAATGTAGAAGCATTCTCAAAATAGATCAGTAAATTGAGTGCTGAGATTACAATGAAAATTTTATTTGAAATTTATTTGACACTTAATATCAATCATGATTGTTTTATGCTGTAGATGTAAGAGAAATCATGCTATGAGAAATTTAAGATGTAAGAGAAATCATGCTATGACTAAGCTACAGAAAGTAAACAAAGCTAAACAAACATACTCCACCACATTTTTCAATAAGTCCCAGAGATCTGCTTCCCTGGAGTCAGAAAAATCTGAATTTGAATTCTTGCTCTGTTAATTATCTTACACAACTGTTGTAACTGTCATGGGCCTCAGTTTCTTCATCTGTGATATGATGACAGCAAGAGTCACTACATCATTGGGTCATTATAGAGGATTATCTAAAATAATAAGAATAGCTAGCCAGCCTGCTAACACACCTATGAAACAGGAACTGAAGATTAGAAGGATTAAGTAACTTGTTCAAGATCCTCCAACTAGTAAGTGGCGGAGCTAGGATTTGAGCCTGGACAGTGTGGCTCAGATCTTCTACTCCTGACCGCCATGTTTACCACCTCTTGAAGCTAAAAGAGGTTAAGAAACTTATCCAAGGTCACACTTCATAATAATGCACACTAAGGGTTTGTCCTACAGCCTGACACATAGTAAATGTTAACAAATGTCAAGGAGAACAGAGAAGGGAGAGTATCAACTAGTTGGTTACATTCCAGGGCAGGACCTTGTCTGCAGTAGTAGGGCATGAAGGAGACTTGGCTCGAGGCTCAACTCTGTCACTAACCTGACACGTGAATTTCTGAAAGTTCCTTGCTTCTCTTCTCTGGTCTTTGGTTCCTCGCATACGTTGAGGGGTCCGAGTTGTTGATCTCCAAGGACCTGTCCGCCATAACCATCTATTGGCCCGGGGATCAGAGCCATTTCTTGCAACTAAGGAGACTGAGACTGCACACTGTGTTTAGTGAGGATTTTTACACAAATGGGCTGGAGTAGAGCTTCCACTCTCCCTGAAGGTGTGAGCCCAAGGCCGCATGCCCCTGGCGACACACTGCTTCCAGTATGGGTCTTCTCTCCTATGTTCCCCATCTTTCTCTAACCTAGTCCATTTCCAAAGTTAAGGAAGAAAAATAGGACCAAAATTTGGCCATCTCTGAAGCAGATCAAGGAAGGGCCAGACGAGGCCAGGCCCTCAGCCTCCCTATGTGTTGAACCTGCCTTGTTTCCATGACTAACTCACAGCCTCTTTCCTGATCATCTTAAAAGCTTTTTATCACATCTGAAAATGCTTCCTAAATGGCAACAAACTTTCCCAGAAAAAAAGTAAGTGTTTTGATGAGTTAAGTGTTAATGAATCAAAGCCATATGGATTAAATATCCCCTGAGATACACTCAGCGGTACCCATTAAAGATAAACGCTTAGGGACAGTATGGGCTGGGGGTGCAAGGGTTGAAGAGCCTAGGGACTCACTTGGACCTTCTTCTGTGCCCCTTAGCAACAGGGCCATTTGTTCCACTGTGTGCACAGCCCCAGAGTCCCACTAACTCACACTTAGTGTGAGTCCCCCTAAGTCACACTTAGCGTACGTTCCCCTAACTCACACTAAGTTTCTAATGAATGAATGGGTAATCTTAGGCTGGAGCTTAATGAAACCTTGGAGGAAAAATTCAAGTAACCAGCGGCACCCTGTTTTGGCTGTTCTTGCTGTGAGAGTCTCTTTGAAAAGTGGAAAACTTGTTTAAGGTAGTAAACAATCTTGAACAAACAAGTTGGTTTGTTCATTCATTCAAAGGACACTTATTGAGCACCAAATTTGTGTTAGAAACTGCAAAGTAATGGGGGAAAGAAGAATTTAAAAAGAGGGGGCAAAGTGATGATGGCAGAGTCTCCACCCTAGCTTCTCTCTCTCCTCTCCCTCTGGCATGATGTCATGGCCTCCTGCTGCTTCTCAGTGGGTCACCCTTGCATTCGGTGACACAAGACTCCCTGCACAGAGGCTTTCAGACCAGCTTAGGCTATTTTCTCAAGGCTTTGGTTGAGTCTGGGAACATACAGGATGGCAGCTTATCCATTCTTGTGCTGCACGAATGCACTGCCTGCTCATCAGAGTCCATCTTCTACCCAGACACCAAGGCAACCACCTAACTGGTCATCCTGTATGTCCTCTTCTAACCCACTCTCCACCCAACCACCAGAACAACCTGCCTAGACCTCAAATGTGACCCCATCATTCTACGGCACTGTGCAGAGAGCCAGGACTCCAAAGGGTCTACTTGGTTAAACCTAAGCTCCATGGCATGGCAGGCAGGGTGCTCTGCAGGAATAGCCCCATCACACACTTTCAAACCTCTTTGTTCATCCCTCACCACTTGATAGGTTGTGTTCTGGCACTACCAAAGTGCCTGCAGTTATCACTCCCATGCATCCCAGGAAGCCTCTTTCTCTCCTTTTGTTTTTGCTGAGCTCTCTGCCATTCTTCTTTGCCTCATTAACTCAAGCTCCTGAACCCTGTTCTGAGGAACACTGGTTCTGCAAGATGCTGAAGCTTTTGTTCTATGAAATAAAGAGGTTCCATGGTCAGAAAAAGTTTTCAGAAGTGCAGAGTTAGAAAAAGTTACATGGGCTTTTTATTGCAGGACTTCTTGGAGCCTTTATTATGCTAATGTGCACTGTGGCTCCCTAAGACCAAATCTCATTTGATCACAGACTCCTGTTTGCCTCAAATACTTGTAACCCTCTGTTGTATCTGCGAACATAGTAGAGGAGAGCTGTCCCAGACAATGACTCACTTTATGACCTGGAACAAGCAAGTTAATTTGTTCATTCAAAGAACATTTATGAGTACCTAATTTGTGTCAAACTGAAAAGTATTGGGGAGGTAAAGAGGAATGAAACAGAGTCCCTTCCGTGAAAGTGATCGGCTTTTCCCGACTGTACTTTCTCCAATTGTCACACTTGTTCTAGTTCTCAACAACCTTAGAAGGACAAACACAATATATCTGTAGCCTTTATAGGCAACGAATTAGGTAAAAACATATTAGATAAAACCTGCAGATAAGTTTCTGGAGGGCTTTCAAGTTGACATCATTTGTATGGTCTAAATTACAGTGACAATGCCCTTACTCACTGGGAGAATGTGGCTAAACCTGCCGTCTCGAGGTGGAGGGTGATCTTTAAGAATACTCCATAAAGGCTTGTTGGTCTTTTCCTACCTTACACCTTGCCTAATTCTCATTTTTCCTTACAAAGTCTGTCTTTGTCATGGGAGATCCCCTCTTTTATTTTTAATCATTTCATTTTTGTGCCTTCCTTGGACTAAAGACAATTTTGTATCTTTCTTGTTCGACCCCGTCCACCCAAACTTTCAACACCTTTCCAAAAATATTCAACACCTTTTCTGCCTACTGTTTTTGATTCAGTTGGACATTACCAGAAGCAACTGGACTTTACTCAGGTTTCTAAAAACTAGGTTTCTAAGTGTAATGGGCTATTGTTTCACAGCAAAGAGGAAGATGGAAGGAGAGTACAGTGTCTGATCCAGTCTGGCAGCATTCCTGTAAGAGTTTTAACTTTCCATGATTAGAACAGCAACATCCATAAATAAATGAGTTTTCAAGACAAAGTGTGAGAGGGCACAGAATCTAGGGCTCTGTGAGGCTCTGGGCGCAAGCAGGGCCACATCTGAGCACAGATGACCATGTACTACACCTTGAAGGGGAGGGAACCTTCCCACACCTGTGCACAGAACCCAGAGACGTCCTAGCATCTGAGGATTGGGAACTGTGGGCACATCTGGGGTCAGAACCCTTGGACTGGACAGGACTATTCATTCTCATGTGGCCACTGTAAGGCTTCTTCAAGAGCATTTTTGAGGTATGAATAAGTGGAAACCAGAAGACAGAAGAAAGAGGGCTTGAGGATCACAGTTGACAAACTGGACTATGGCCACTGAATTATCTGCTCCTTGAGTGTAGGGGTCCTGCCAGCTGTGTCTGCCATTAGACTCAATCACCTAGTACAGCATCTGGCACTTGGGATACATTTCACGAATACATGTGCATGGAGGAATACCAAACATGCAAGGATTCTTCAGGGGCTGGCATAATTGCGTGGTAGTTTCTTTAAGAGGGGCTCATTTCCAGCAGTCAAGATAATGAGGTCTTGTGCTTTCTAATGTTGCCCTTAAAAGTAATCATGACCAGGTTTGTATCCTGGGATGGTGATAGCTGGGAGAGTTCGAACATATAGACTTTCTTGGACATGGCAATAATGTATCTAGCCTGTTTAAATGAGTGGCGAATGAATTGAATTGCCTGCCAGTGTGTTTTTGGGAAGGGAAATAAAACTCACTTTTCAAAGAGTCCATTAAAACAGCCAGTGCTGATGTTGCAGCTTAAGAAAGATGAGGCACATTGCCTGCTCATTCAACTCAGCCTCCATTTACAGGTTGGATTTTTGTGTGGATAGGTGATGGTCTTTCTCCAACTCACACATTACCTTCCCCAAAATGCTTATGGCTGGAAAATTTATGGTTGAAGAATTTAAGATCTTAGAAAAACAGAGTTCGTAGCACAGGTACAAGCAAACCTATGAAAGCCTTTAAAAACAAATTTAAAAGAAAATATGTCCAAAACACTTACCTGACAAAGGGTTGGTATCTAGAGTACATTTTTTGAAAAGAACTCTCAAATCCCAACAAAAAACAAACCATACAATCTAAGTAGAAAATGGACAAAAGAAATAGACGTTTCAGCAAAGAGTATTTACAGATGGCAAAGAAACACATGAGAAAATGTTCAATATCTTTAACCATTAGAAAAATGCAAATTAAATCACAATGAGAAATCACTAACATTTACCAGAATGGCTAAAATTAAAAATGGGGACAATACTAAATGCTGGAGAGGATGTGGGGAACTGGATCATTCATTCATTGCTGGTGGGAATGTCTACTCTGGAAAACTATTTGTCAGTTTCTTATAAAACTAACCATGTGGCCAGACACCATGGCTCAAACCTTTAATCTCAGCACTTTGGGAGGCCGAGGCAGGCAGATCACTTGAGGCCAGGAGTTCAAGACCAGCCTGGCCAACATTGTGAAACCCTGTCTCTACTAAAAATACAAAATAATCAGCTGGGCATAGTGGTATGTGTCTGTAATCCTAGCTACTCAGGAGGCTGAGGCACAAGAATCACTTGAACCCAGGAGGTGGAGGTTGCAGTGAGCTGAGACTGCACCACTGCACTCCAGCCTGGGTGACACAGCGAGATTCTGTCTCAAAAATGAACAAACAAAACTAACCATGCAAGTGCTATATGACCCACCTATTATGCTCTGGGGAATGTACTCCATAGAAACGAAAACTTGTGTTCACACAGAAAACTGTGCGTGAATGATCATAGTAGCTTTATACAGAACACCCCAAACCTAGAAGCAACCCAGATACCCTTCAGTGGGTGAATGGTTAAACATACTGTAGTCCATCCGTACCATGGTGTGCTACTCACCTATGAAAAGGAACTGCTGCTACACAAAACAACCTGGATGAATCTCTAGAGAATTACGCCGAGTGAAAAAAGCCAATCCCAAAGGTTACATATTACATGAATTCACTTGCATAACATTCTTGAAATGACAAAGTTATAGACATGGAGAACAGATTAGAGGTTGCCAGAGGTCTGGGATAGGAGGTGAGGTGGGGGTGAGAGGGAGGTGAGGGTAGCTATAAAAGGGCAAGAAGAGGAATCTTTACCTTTGTGGGAGGGAACTGTTTTGTATCTTGTTGTTGTTTTGCTTGTTTGTTTTGTGTCTTGAGTGTGGACCTACACACGTGATAAAATTGTACAGAACTAAACACGCACATGTTATCACAGAGTGGGAATGCCAGCATCTAGCATCAGAGCCGAGACCATGGAAGTGCAGCACACAGCCAAAAGCAACATGATATTGCCCTGGACTTGACTGGGATCCTGCTTGGTTGTGTGGAAAGCTGAGGCAGAAGAAGGAAGGCAGATGTGAGACCCCCAATATATCTCTTGCCTTGGATGGCTAACGAAGCAGCCAGTTTCAACTTTAAGTTTCAGAGAAACTTTTCATTTGGAAACACTCAGGCTGAAATCCTGGAGAAGTGGGTTGTGGTTATGAAGAAGGTACCTCAGAGTGAATCTACATACATAATGATTTTTATTTTTCCCAAGGAGAAGAATGGTGGGGGAGAAATAATTGAACCAAGCTAGAGACAACCTGGGGACTAAGAGACTGAATATACAAATAGAAAATGTTCAGACCATGTATAAAAATAGAACTTTGACCCATAACCTGCAGCAACCTCTTATCTACAACAAACAACCCAGGGAGCCAGTCTGCTGTAAGTCAGATTTATGGGAAGCCAGTTTGCTCTCTCTGGTGACAATCCAGGAAGTCAACAGTAACCCCTGTAACAATCTGCCCCAAATAGACAGGACTTGATTAATAACTGACACTTCCCTAATTTTTGTCTCCACTTCCAACTTAAGGACCAACCAGAGAAAAACAAAATGCACCCCAACCAATCAGATAGGATGCCCCCTTTCTAGTTATCCCACACACAGCTCCCCAAAACCAACAGCCTCAAATCTGCACACACCTGAGGCTTCCCTTTTCTCTCTATAAAGCTTTCCCACTCCCCTGGCCTGCCTTTGAGTCTTCGCAAAGGGTGGTGGCTGACTCCCTTGCTATAGCAAGCTCTGAATAAATGGCCTTTGCTTTCCTCACTTGGTTGATCTTTGTTTATTTCATGCACCTTTCTAGATATTTGTAGAATAAACAATTTCAACCAACTAATGGAATCACCTACTTTCCTGACACACCAGTCAGTGACTGGGTGACTGTTAGCTGCTCCTTCCTTCACATGGCTCCATCCCAGGGCTGTTCCATGATGGTCTCACTGAGGTCTAGAGAGGCTTGAGAGTCAGCATCAAGTCCCACTTGGGGGCACAAATGGCGTTTGTGGTTAGTGTCCTTTATGCTTGCTTGATGCCCTTACCCGATCTAGTGGTGCCCACCCTGGACTGGTTGTTAAATGATTTGGATATACTGTCCTTCCCACCAGCCCCCGAGCTAAATTGTTGCCATCCTCCTGGCCCAGTTCAACACCATGCTTCTTACTCAAAATTACCATGGAGGATGAACAGTTGTGGGTTGGCTTCTAATCTCAGTACTCACTAGAAGGGCAAGCCACACCCTCTCCCTGGTCCTGCCTCTGCTGCTGTAATATAAGGATTTGATTAAATAATTTTTCTCCTATCCATGTCTCACCCTGCCCATCTCTTCCCAGCCCTTGTGCATGTTGGGCCTTATAGAAGTCTCAGAAGGACCACCCTCAATGGGCTCACCCTTTGGAGAAGGAGGGTGAATTGAGCAAGTGGCATTTCCACTGCTGGCTGAGCAGAGGCAAATCCAAGGCAGAATCAAGTTCCTGTTTTTCTGCTGCTCCAAATGGTACCATTTTGGCACCACCAACCCTGAGGCTGCCACACCCTTCGTTATAATTCACAGCTCACAGACTTGAATCCCCCGAGAACATGTTTTTAAAATTGAATGAAACCAGAGTTCGCATATGTCGCCTGAATGCGACATTGTGTAATACCTTTTTCCCCCTAACTGTCCAGCCCCCGATTCCCTTAAGAAACTCATTCTCATTGAGTGGCATTAAAAAACAAAACAAAACAAAATCCTCACTCCCTCTTAGAGGCCTAAGTCCTGGGGAGCCAGAGCAGAGGAGTGGTTGTCTCCTCTAAAGTTCAGAAATAAAAATGACTTTCTCCTTTCAGCTGCTGTTCCCTGATGTGACTCTGTGATCAGTATCAAATGCTCGGTAGCAAGGATTTCTGTAGAGCCTTCTCAGCTAAAATAGATTTAACCTGCCCGTTGCTCTTTGTTAGAGAACAATGCGTGTAACAATAAGGAGCTGCTATATTGTTCATGCATGAATAGTCCCGATTCCAGATATTTGCTGTTGGGCCCTGTAGATTACCTGCAAAGAATGTCTGGCTCCCTCTGTTGAGAAAGGTTAGGCTACAGGCAAGCACTCCAGGCTGTTTCATGGTAATGAATCAATAGGGGAATGCAATTAATGAAGTCCTATTTCAAAATGGTAGGGAGTCACCTTTTGAAATGGGGTCTGTTTTCTCCAGTCTAATTGCACAGCCCAGGGTGTCTCCAGTTTGAATGGGTCAATTCCATGTGTGAGCAGGGGTTAGGGGCTGGCAGGAGGAGGCAGAGGATGGCAAGCCAGGTTGCTTTAGAGGCTTACTTGGGCAAGCTCTGGAGGAAATGAAACCCATACGGGTGTTATTAACATGTGGCTCGGAACCACGGAAGCAACAGAGGCACACTGGAAGGGCAAGAGTGTCTTCTGAGTTTCCCATCCTGTTTTTCAGCTGGACAAAATCTTGGCCATCAGGACTCCCACTATCTGGCTACAGATTCAGTATTTGAGAACCCATGACTAGTGCACCGTGGTGTAGGCAGAGAAAACCCAAGCTTCGGGTCTGGTATGTCTGAACTCCAATTATTAACCAGCAGTATGATCTTAGGCAAATGATTTAACCTCACTAAGCACACCTTGTCCCATCTGTCAGACATGAATATCATCACTGCTTCCCCGCAGGGTTCTTACAAGGAAATATGTTTCCCTAGTAGGAACTCAATCCATGGATGTGGCACACATTGCTAGTTGGCCAATAGCTGTCCTTCCCTTCTTCCTTACCAAGAAAATCCCAGTTTTGTTCGTGACCACAATGTATTCATCCAAGAATAACCCAATATCTAGTGTCCTTTGTAGCTGGGATAGCCACATGACATAGTTCTGGTCAATGAAAATGGGTATTTGCTGGGTAAGGCTTCCTGGAAAGCTGTTATTTCCTTGATTTTTTTTAAAGCAGATTTCACAAAGGTCTTCTCTTTTTCTGAGCCCTCTTCTTCCTTCCTGGAATGCAATCATGACGCCTGGAAGCATAAGAGCTGCCATCCTGCAACCACAAAGACAAATCCCATACATGCTAAGGCCAGTGGGACAGAAGGACAGAGGGAGCTGGAGGTATTATGAAGTCATGGAGCAGCTGTACCAGTCCCAGTCCTGACTGCCTCCCTGGAGACCTCTTGTCAGGTGAGAACAATAAATTCCCATGTGTTTAAGTGAGTGGTTCTTGAGCTTTCTGTTACATGCAGCCAAACACAACCTCTAAATGACGCTTGGTGCTTATATTTCCTCAGGCCAGCAAACCAGGCCCTTGGAAACTTCCTTGGGGACTGACTAAGGCAAAGGGGAGGAAGACGCCAGGAGACATATTACCAGCGCTCTGGTATTTTAGGACCTCACCACCTTTCCCTTTATCTGTCAACCTATGCACCTGGGCTTTTTTTATTTACATAGGATTCCTGGCTTATTAGTAAATCGGGGCTTCTGGGAAAGTGGAGTTAAATTAAGAGAGATCAGAGGCAAAGATAGTCAAGGCACTATATAAACACCTGTCTGCATCATATAAGCTACTGGAATTAATCAACTCCAAGAACAAAGGCAGTGCCTGAATGAAGAAACCGCCTGGTGGAGCTCACTACAGCAACCCTGCCGAGTGCAGGAAGTGAATATGGGAACCAACAGGCCAAATATAATAATGATAATAAAATTTAAAACGCTTCTTCCCTAATAAAGAAGGCTTTGCTGAATTCTCATTCCCTGGAGAAATAGCCCAAGAGTATTGGGCTTTTCCAAAGGGACTTCAGCAGAAACTTGGGAGCAGTATAGACACGTCTTCACAAAGGTTTGGATGGGGCCCCTTGACCCAATAGGAGAGCTAGGAGGGGGCTTTCTATTGACCTTTGAAGGTCAAGCTCCTGACCCCACAGCTCTGGGCAGTGTGGCTCAGAGGCTGCCTCTCCAGGAGAATCCTGGAGTAAAAGTGAGTCACAAATGAGCTAATCACCATTAATGTGTCGGCTGAAACTGCCAGTCTGACATCCCTCCTAATGGCTGACAAATGTCAGGGTGACTTGTGTGCTTTTTTTGTTAATTAAATTGGTTAATTAGGTCCCATAGGCCTAGCTGCTAATTATGAGCTGCAGCCGAATATGAGCTTAAAAAAAAAAAAAAAAGATGCAAGGAAGTTAGAACAAAAGAGAAAACACACACACACACACTTACACACACACACTCACACACAAACACACATCCCCAACTCCTTTGTGTTCTTTACAATCTGTACTGTTACCTTCTCTTAATTTCTGACCTGCCACGTGTTACTACCTTCTTGATGTGTTCAAAAAAAAAGAAGGTAAGAAAAACTCCAATTCTGCCTTTTTCCACAAGAAGCATCTGCTCCATCAGTACCTTGTTCATTAATTTTCCGCCAATTAGCAAGGGAAAAAAAGGTAGAGGGGGAGGGGGAGAAAAAAGTCCAGATCTGCAGCCTAACGTGTTACCTCGTGAAGATCATGTTTTCAAAATGACACGTTCCCTCCCTTTTGGAGTAAGAGGCGGTAACAGTCAGCTAGACCCTGCTCTGACTTGTTGGTGGAAAAGTTGATCAAAACTTTTCCCAGAATTTCGTAGAACAGGCCCCAGTCACAAGTATGAAATCACAGGGCAGTCTACCCTGTGCCACTGGGGAAGAATCTGCCTTAAAGGTAAATAAAGGCACTTCCAGCTTGTGGAGGAATCTAGAGAGTTAGAGCTGCAAGTGAGTGTCCCCAAGAAGTACCTTCCAACACTCAACCACACACCGCTGGGAGCATCTTCCCCCAGTTCTCACTTCCAGTTAGAGGAGAACATTGAGGAAGTTGTATCTTCCAGCTTCCTACCTCTGGGTCACACCCCTTCTGAGAGCTGGCAAGCCCCAAATAAACTGGCTGATGTTCTTTGCCTGGGGGAGAGGGAGGAGGGATGGGAAGGGGTAAGGAGGGAAACTGAGGTAGTGGAGAGGGAAAGGGGAGGAACTCAAAGGGCCTTTGAGGCAGAATCATATTCTTTCCAGCTCCTGAGTTTTCAGCAGTGACATTTAGGCTCTTTAGGGTTTAGCTGTTCCAGCTTCAGCTCTCCTCCTGCTCAGAGCCCTGAGCTAGAAGAGTCTGGGCCTTTGAAACTACGTGGCTAGAAGCTCAGACACGATTCGGAGCAGTCTTCCCCTGATGCATTTAGGTGAACTTGACTTCTTCTCCCAGTTCCACAATTTGCCCTCCCAGCTCAGCCTTGGAGTCCAGAGCCCACCTCCTGGCTTCTGGTTCCCAGCTTCCACCTCA
Organism: Symphalangus syndactylus; assembly: GCF_028878055.3. Classification (NCBI taxonomy): domain Eukaryota; kingdom Metazoa; phylum Chordata; class Mammalia; order Primates; family Hylobatidae; genus Symphalangus; species Symphalangus syndactylus. The sequence goes on from NC_072424.2 coordinate 25,037,462, forward strand.
CCCAGTCCTGCACATCTGCTTCTGGGGATGTGAGCTGGCTTTGGTTTGGCCCCTTCGCTGTTCCCAAGGCCTGCACTCAATGGTTCTACCTTTTCCGAAGCCTTGAGGAGTTATGGGCAGGAGCCACAACCCACGCAGAGCCTTCTGCCTCCCGCATGGCCCTGTCTTCCAAGTTCCAGTACCTTCATCACCACCTTCTATGATCACTCCAAATTTAGACTGCCTTGCCCAACTTCTGGCCAGAAGTCACTGAGACAAGTGCCTAGCAAGCTCAAGGCTAAAAGCAAAGCTGCAGGTTTAATAACAATTCCACTTGAGTCTCTATGTGTTCATTAGCAGTAGCGTGTGTGTGTGTGTGCGCACGTGTGTGTGCCTGCATGCGTGTGTGTATGCCCCAGCTGGCGTTAATAGCAGTGGCTGTTTGGGGTCATTCTGAGCAAAGCACCTTTGAAGTAATTTTCAGGAGAACATGGTAAAAATCTGTGGGACAGTTGGTGAGGTTGATTATGCTGTGCCAGGGAAGACAAGACAGGCAGACAGTGCCCTACAGTGGGCAAAAGCATGGCTCTGTCTCCTGATGACCAGGGTCCAAGTCTTGGCTGGCCACTCACTTGTTGCACAACCTTAGATCAGTTACTTCAATGTCTGTGAAAGTCGTGTTTTCATCTGTGACATCCCTGTAATAACAGTACCTGCCTCCTAGGTGGTTGCTGGGAGCAAATGAGACGAGGCCTGTGAGTGGTCAGCACAGAGCCGGGTATGCACCAAGTACTCGGGAACCATTAGCTACTGTAAGTCTTTTGCCCTTTTGCTCATTCCTTTAAAAGCTAACGTCCACAGGAGCATCAGTTACACCAGGAACTTAGCATCAGTGTTGTGGGTGCCTTGCTTATATTTAACTTATTCTCAAGAGTTTTTTTTTTCATATTTAGTAGAATGGCATCTGCTGTTTCTCCAGGAAACTGTAGTTTTTATGACTCTTAAACCCAAAGGCAGCTGGACGCGGTGGCTCACGCCTGTAATCCACTTTGGAAGGCCAAGGCAGGTGGATCACCTGAGGTCAGGAGTTCGAGAACAGCCTGGCCAACACGGTGAAACCCTGTCTCTACTAAAAAATACAAAAATTAGCTGGGCGTGGTGGCAGGTGCCTGTAATTCCAGCTACTCGGGAGGCTGAGGCAAGAGAATTTCTTGAACCTGGGAGGTGGAGGTTGCAGTGAGCCGAGATCGTGCCACTGGACTCCAGCCTGGGCAAGAGAGTGAGACTCCATTTCAAAAATAAATAAATAAATAAATAAAATAAAGAGATACCAACATTCTCTTTGGATTTATGATGGGTACTGCTCTGCCCTCCGGGGTCTCACGGGAGACCCAAAGGAGAGGTGAGGGGTGGGAGAAAGGGATTCTCATACTCTACGAGAAGTCGAACCATTCACCCCATCACACCATTCATATCGTCTAGTGCTTTCTACAGAATCCCTTGTGGGAAGGAGCTGCCTCCTTCTCTCTGAGGGAGGAGTGTCTATTTAAGTCCCAGTCCTCAGAACAGGGAGCCCAGGGTCTCTTTTGGTGCCCCCATTCCTTTTCGGTAGAGAAACCTCTCAATTTCCATTTTCTTTTGTTGCATCATCCGCTGAAAGGGAAGATAATTTGACTGCGCCAAAAGGTAGGGTGACCAACTGTCCTAGCTTGCCCAGGACTGAGGGGACTTCCAGGACATGGACTTTCAGTACCCAAGGGTGAAAACTCCCAGACAAGTCTGGATGAGTTGGTCACCCTCCTGGAAGGCAGATTTTTAGCTGTTGGTTTACTAGAGTCAGTGCAGTTGGGGGAAGTGCTAATTCCAAGCTACCCAGCAATTTAATAAACTCAGTGAAAACCTGAGGCATCCCAGAATATCAGCAAACTCTAAATGGATAAATGTGGCTTGGGGGCTTCTGACTGCAGAAATCACAGAAACACATAATTTCCCAGTTGCACAGTACATGGGCTGTGGGTCTCACCCCCTTGGAAGTTGGAGTCCTATATGGGAACTTTTGAGAATGAAGTCCTGAATCGACTAAGCTGCTCCTCACGAATTACTTTCCAGAATACAGAGAGGGAGAGGAAGAGATGTTTAAGAGTCAACAAGACAAAAACAAAAAACCCAGAGGGGCCTTGTGGAAACTGCCCAGCAGAGGCAACTCCTGAGGGAAGTCGGCCTGGTGCCAGGGCCCAGAAAGCTTGCTCTTCTCAACTGGGTAGATCTTTCAATCCTGACTTGAAATGAAGGGGCTAAGCATGCTTCCTTCAAATTTACAAAGAATGCTGCAAGAAGAAACGATGTATCTATCTCTCCACAAGAAGAAAGAAAGACAACAAAAATTAGGGGAAGAGAACTAACATGCACTGAGTGCATAAAATATGCCTCCCCATCTATTTTACAGTATTTCCATTTATTCTATATTTGACTGCTGAGGGGACCAGGGCTGAGAAAGGAAAGTAACCTCTCCAAGGTCACTTGGCTAAGTGACCAGACCTTGGAATTGTAATCATAATGAAGATAATTTAATAAAAATAGCCCTAATAATGGAGAAACAGTTAAAATGTATTAAGTGTTTCTTAGGTCCAGGCACTAAGATACATTCTTTGATGTTTAATCCATCGAATCCTCAAACAGCCTCCCAAGTTTGTACCATGATTAAGCCCATTAAACATGCAGGTAAATTGAGGATTAGAGAGAACATGCAAACTACTAAAGGATATCCAGCCAGTAACTACAAGAACTGGGGTTTAAACCTATGTCTGGCTTCATAGACCATGCATTTCCCATTGCACAACACACTCGATCCTTCCCAGTTTATAAAAACACTTTTGCATGTGTTACAACATTTAACCATTGAGATTGATATTTTCTAGATTTAAACAGTGAGACCAAGAGAGGATCTGACTTGCTCCAAATCTTATAGCTTGTTAGTGTAGGAGCCTTGCAGAAAACTGACTCCAAGTCTAGCACCCTAGGAGAACCATGGCCCTATGTGTCCACTGGAAAAAAAAAAATATTCTTCTAAAATGGTGGCTTTGCCCTCTTGCCCAACAGGAAGCTTCTTAAATAACTAGATCAACCCATAGGGATCCCTGAGTGACTCAGAATGGGAAAAAGATGCTTATTATACAGGGCAAAGAAAAGTGAGTCAGATACCCAGCCCACAGCTGCCTCCTCCCCCTGACCATGCAGAAAGGCCTGGATCTTGCCTGTATGTGGAATATTGACCTGGTAGTATTGATGCACCCCCTGCAGGGCTGCCTTTCCTTATCGATAACCAATGACGGCACCTAAAGTTCAAACACTGCTGGGCAGCTTTCATGTTTGTAAACAGTATTGATGTGCATAAGTCAGGGCCCATCAGACTGCAGGATTAAACAAGGATGGAGGCAGAACATTTGGGAGATTCAATCCGGAAGCAGCTAATTAAAATCAGGGCTGGGAATGAAGCTGTAAATGGTGGCCAATTAATGTGAATGCCTTCCAATCCTGGACACCCCAGTACCCCAACTTAGGCTTTCTCGTGCTTGTGGCCAGTGAGGCTGCCTCCTTCCCCTTAGGACATGACTGGGTCTAATACTGTCTTTGGTTACTGCCGGCAAAGCTGCCTAGGCTCCAGAAAAGACCTGCTGTTTGAGAAGGCTAGATGGTCTATGAAAGAATACAGATATTTGACTTCACCACTTTGACCTAAGATAGTCTGATGCAAACTAGACAACAAATGCTCAAACTTTTAAAGAAAAACAAAACTCTAAATATATGATTAACAGGAAATGTGGGAAATAGCAACACTCCTTCGTGGACTCCTAGAGGGTCCATTTCAAAAACAAGATTAGGCTCAAGGAGGGAGGAAGGCACAAGGCTATCTCTTGTCTTCACTACTTGTTAATTTAAAAAGTGTTCTGACCAGGCGTGGTGGCTCACGCTTGTAATCCCAGCACTTTGGGAGGCCGAGGCGGGCGGATCACGAGGTCAGGAGATTGAGACCACAGTGAAACCCTGTCCCTACTAAAAATACAAAAAATTAGCCGGGAGTGGTGGCGGGCGCCTGTAGTCCCAGCTACTCGGAGAGGCTGAGGCAGGAGAATGGCATGAACCCAGGAGGCAGAGCTGGCAGTGAGCCGAGATCGCGCCACTGCACTCCAGCCTGGGTGACAGAGCAAGACTCTGTCTCAGAAAAAAAAAAAGTATTCTTACATTTTGATGGCTCATCATCAAGAGGTCCATGTTGAAAATCCCCCTGGCTCAAAGATTCCACCTCACTTGTAGGGTGACCTAGGCGTGTGAGCGTTCAGGCAGTTGCAGTTGGGCTGAAGAACGCTCTTGCCCAATTGCCTACTCAGGAAAATATCTTAAAAAGGGAGGTAATTCATGCTTTTATTGGAGCCACACTTTCTACTTTTCACCATCTTTAGTGTGGCTTTGTTAAAAGCCAATAAAAATAATGGCCAACATTTATACAGCACTTTCTGTGTGCCAGGCAAGACTTTAAGCACTCTGCATGCATTAGCTCATTTAATTTTCATAAAAACCCCAAGAGAAGGAGCTGAGGCACAGACTATATTATTGCCAAAGTGACTTTGTTTTTCAAGAAATTTTGGAGGTAAGATGAACACTGCCAGTCCCATTGTTGAGGTGAAGAACCGAAGCCTAGAGGGGTAAAATGATTTGCTCATGGTAAAGAGGTGGTCACCTGGCAGAGAGCCCTCTTCAGGTCATATAGATGCCCTACTTTTGAAAAGGTGGGATGGCCAGCGCTTTCTCCCCCAGGTGCCATTTACCATCACCATTTCTACCCATAGTGAGCCATGGCTCAGCATTTGTTCAGAAGCCTTTTTATTGGACTCAGGAGAGGATGAGATGGCTCCCAACATCATGCTGTCATGAAGAACAATGAGATCAAGTACTTGAAAGAGAAAAATCTGTAACAATTCGTTGGGCTATTCTTCTGGTTAGAGGAGTTTTTCCTCAAGACAGACTCTAAGGCTGCTCATTTCCTAGCTGATCCCAACAAAGGTGCCCTCCACTGGCTTAAGCAGCAAGAGAGCTGCACGGGGCAAATTCATCTAGGATTCTAGGAGCAGGGGAGCCAGCGAGCATGTCAGTGAGTGGTATCATGTTCCTCATTTTAGGTTAGCTCCAGGACTGGAATACTTAACTCATGTGGTTTTTCAAGATTAATCATAAGTTACAACAAGCTACTCTCCCTTGGGGTATCTCATTTGCATCATTTTCTCTCCCAGAGGGTTGAAGGAAGAAAAAATGTCCACCACAGAGCTTTGGAAATTAGCTGCTTGTCACTCATTCGCTTGGAATCGGATTTGGGTCTCACATCCTTTGTTCCAGAGCTCTGGACTGGCTCCCCACTAAGCCAGAGATACAGAGCTGGAAAAGACACTGCTGCCAAGGCACTTAGGGTGAGGAAAGCCAGTTGTGGGCAGCTCTGGGGTAACATGAGCCCCTGGTTTCTGAGTGCCATCATTTATCTACAGGTCCCCAGGTACCTTCAAACCCAGGCATTTAGCTCTCCATATGCATTTGAGGATCAGGAGTGAGTCAGTGTGGAAATGAAAAATCATGGTTATACCGTGTGGAAGGGAGCTTTATGTGACTGTTCAGGGCCCCTGGCGGTCCAGGGTGGGGGCAGCTGACAGGAAATTGACCTGGCTGGAAGGCTGTAGACTGCCTGGCAGAAGGGCAACCCATCATCCAATTTTATGTGTTACAAACTGGCAGAGTGAACCCAGACTGGATGGAATCAGTGACTACAGGAGTTGGATCTGGGGAGTGGGCTATGTTACCACGCTTCTCCAAACATGAGGCCCACACTGTCTGAAGGGGGACCCTAGCCAGAAGCTAAGGTTGAGAGGTCATGAAGGCTCAAGGCACTAGGCTGATATTCAGTGCCCCAAATCCAGAGTGGTGGGAAAACTTGAATGGAAACCCAGGAAGGACTTGGGATAGATGGGATGACCACAGTGCAGTCAGGTCAAGGCTGGGGTCCCGCATGGCAGGTCTAGGGCAACACAATTCATGGCAGATCCACCTTCTGGCCGGTCAGACACTGCAGGATTCTTTCTGCCTTACTTGGGCTGACTGTCTCAGGAATGAGGCTGATGCCCAGATCTGGGAGAAATGAATCCATTTGGGTGCCTCCAGCCATGCCAAGATGGAGTGAGTCACTTCTTTGGGGTGGAGGGATGGGTGATGAAGGTGTCACTGCTTAGTGATGAGAGTATCAGAAGTTTGACCAACATAATAGCTTCTTCAGGAAGCAATATGCTCAACTGTGTAGCCAGAGGGAGATTGATTTACTCCACAAAACTAACCACTCTAGAAAAACTATTCATTACTTTATTATTTATTGCCCCAATTTGGTGATTTCGCTTGCTCAACCAGACTTGGTCCTGATTAAATTTTGACCATTTACAAACCCCAAATCCACCAGAGAATCCTTCCTCAGAAACTTGTAATAGTTCCAGACTGTTGAAAAATCAAGGTACTTAATGTCAGCCTATTAATGAAGAACAAGCTCTCCCATGATCTAGCTTTATAATCTACCTTCGCCCAGCCTCTCCAGCCTTACACAAGAGCTGTGTCAATGTCCTCGAACACACAAGGTGGGGACCCACCTTGGAGCTTGCTGATGCTCCTTCCTTGCCTGGAATGCATCTTCCTTTCCTGCTTCACTTTTTATTTACCAAATTTCTTTTCATCCTGACCTAAAACCTAGCCCATTTATTACTACCTCCATGGCCTGAAGAAATTGAGAGGTATATTAGTTTGCTAGGCCTGCAATAACAAAGTGCCACAAGGTGTGTGACTTAAATGACAGAAATGAATACTTCTGGAAGCTCAGTCTGAAGCCAAGGTTTTGGCAAGGTCAGTTCCTTCCGAGGGCTGAGTGGGAAGAATCCATTCTGGGCCCCTCTCCTTGGCTTATAAGTGGCTGTCTTCACATTCACATGCATTCTCTCTGTATGTGATACATGTATCTCTGTGTCCAAATCTTCCATTTTTATAAGCACACAAGTCACACTGGGATAAGGCCCATCCTGATAATCTCACTTCAACTTGATTACCTCTGTAAATATCCTATCTCCAAACAAGGTCATATTCTGAGATACTTGGGATTGGGACTTCAGTGTATGAATTGGTGGGGGAGGCACAATTCAACTTATAACAAAAGGCATACATGGTTAAAACTAAAAGGAGCATTATAAATCATTTAGCCCAATCCACTTGTTACACATGTGGGAAAACTGAGGCTTGGAGAAGCCAAGGGGTTAGCCTAGCAGCACACAGTCGATGGGTAGAAACAAAACTCAGACTTGAGTCTCTTGACTGTGGCATCTCTTGACTGTGGCATCTCTCGACTGTGGTTATTTGCATCATATCATCCTATGTCTCTTCGAACTCCTGTTGGTTTCTTTTCCATTATTTTCTCCACGGAGAAACTGAGGTGGGGGGAATCCTGGCCTTTATAGTAGGTTACCTGGCCTTCATAAATATTGTAGAAATTTAGCTGAGACAATTAAAGCTTTCTGACTCTACCACATAATAATTCTGTGGTTTCAACATTCCTCTGAAATGGCTTCCAAAGCTGGCAGGACTTTCTACTCATTAATCATCATTTATCCAACATATGTGTATCAAGAGCCCCCACTGCATTCCAGATACAGTGAGGTGAGGGCCTCCAAGTTCCATGAGGTTTGTTAGCCTAGAACATTTTCTTCCATCCCTTATCATGTGCCTACATGGAGATTAAAGATTAACAAGATGGTGGCTCTACCCTGTGGTGACCAGACAGAGAACACTCTTTGAACAATGGAAAGGCAGAATTCAGATGGTTCCATTTACTATTCCCACTCACAGATGAAGAAATTGAGACACCAAGATGTTAAATAATTTGTCCACCATCACATTGGAATTCAGATGGGAAGAAAGGAGAAGAGAAAGTATGAGCATGTTTGCATATTAAGGTTCTGACATCATTGACCACTATGTGGCTTCAGTCCACGGTCAGAATCATTTGATTTTGTGCTCATAAAGAGCTAATCAGGCTTTGTGAAGGAGAGGGATGTGTGCTAAAACAAGAAGCAGAGGTCACTATTATTTGGCCACTTGAACTACCTTCTAAGAGAGCAAATGTCTCGTGGAGGGAGAGCACAGGGTACAGGTCTTGTGAGTGGAGGGTATGTTTCAGCAAACGTACTGTATCAGTTAGGATAGGAGAGGTTTTGCTGTGGTAACAAACAACCCCATAATCTAAATGGCTTACAATGACAAAGCTGTACTTCTTGCTTATGCTACACATCCCCTGGGGGCCAACTGTAACTCCATTCCACATTGTCCTCACTGTGGGGCCCAGGTTGACAAAGCAGCCTCTATCTGGAACTTTGCCAACTTTCTGGCCAAAGGAAAAACACATGGCAAATTACACATAGCTCTTAGAGCTTTTTCTTGCACAGAGCTCACATTTCACTGGCCAATGAAGTTATATGGCCAAGTCTGATGTCAACAGGCACTGAATACGGGTGACTACAAGTCCAATCTACCCTCATAAATATATGCAACTATGACATAGCTCTCAGTGAACCAGTTTTATGTGAGCTGGGGCTGTCATTTGAGTTCTCTGGGCCTCAGTCTCCTCATTTAGCTAGCACCCCAGAAACAAAACGCATAAATCTACCATATTTGGGATGGAAAGTAAATTGCAATTCATGTCAACAAAGACAGGTGACCAATGACAAAACAGGTCCTGGAGGGTATTGTCTAAGTGCTTTCCATAATCACAGGGCCCAGACTTGCCCCAAAGCTTCTGGAAAGGAGGGAAGGCTGGTGTGGTTAGTAGGGTCAGCCAGAAAGAGCCCTCAGCTGTAGCCTGGACAGCTGGGAGGAGCACTGGAAAGGGATGGTTTGGCTTGCTGGCATGGGAGCCCACCAACCACAATGGACTCTTCCCTTTAACCAGCTTCCATTGTCCACACACCCTCCTGGTTGGTGCAGGTCCGGACATTAGTCTACATTAAAGGAAAATAAATAGAACAGTGTTGCTACCTGCAATACTGTAGCTGAGGAAACTGAGGCTCAGAGATATTGAGCACCATGTTCAAGGCTACACCGTAAGGAAACACAGGGGCTTTCTTTTAATCTTTTAACCCTTTACATACCTTACTATTTAATCCTTGCACCTACTAAATGAGGTGGGTTCCTTTTACTATTACCATTCACAGATGAAGAAACTGAGGCACCAAGAGGTTAAATAATTTGTCCACCATCACACAACTCATAAATTGCCAGTCACGGGAGATCCCCGAGGTTGGGCATCCCAAGATGCATATTCTAGCATCTCTAAAATTGGGATTATCTTTTAACTGATGGCAGTATCATCATTGAAAAGTCAACATTTTTTTCTTTATTAGTGGTATGTAAAATAATAGGGCATCTTAAAATCGCTGACATCTTACCTAGAATCACTAAAATATGAGACATGGCTTCTTCTCACCTTCCCACCTCCCTTTGTCAACTTTTGATTTTAAAATGACCCTTCCTCCTGGATAGAAGGGAAGGAAGACACAGCCATGATCCTGTTATCATTCCTTCCTCATCCTTCCAGCTCTCTGGGTGAAAATGCAGAAGGAGAAACGGACAAAAAGTGGCCAGTTGAAGCACAAGGCAGCAGGAATGGCTGTTCACTGGTCCTGCATGAGATGGGGTGTTTGGGAACCAACCCAGCCTGTGTTTCTGTGGGGTCAGAGCCCCGGCCAAAGGTCCCTGCACATGGTGCCCATTTTGGCTCCTTAGTGCTGAGAGCAAACCCATTCTCTCTTTTGCAGAGATGGAGCCAGGAATCTCAAATAAGAACTCAGGGGCAACTGCAGAAGGCACATCTAAGGTGCTAGAGTTACTGAACAAGACATGAATCTGTGTCCATTTCTTGGGGGGTAAATACTACCACATGTGCCTGAAGCTCTCACATCATTTAGTCTGTGCTGACATGAATCCCCTTGGAAGAGTTAGCATTTGGTTAGGTAAACGTTTCCCCTCTCCCGCCCCTCCTAACCTCCCCCATTCTCCATCAATATCTTGCAGATGTTGGAACAATATGTTGACTGACTCCTTTCCCACACTGGGATGCCGGCCTGGGGAAGAATGTGGCTGAGCGCTCTGGCCGCCTTCGACCCCCAGCTATGAGGGGCCTCCTACGTTCTCTCGCTTGTGTATCAAGCCGTTAGCTGCTCGCTGCCAAGTATTAAGTGCTTGTTCCACAAACCTGGTGTAGATTATCACTTCGCTGTATAGATGTATCTAATAGAATTAAATTGTTGGCTCCTGACCAGTAACAGATGTGCTACATATAATGCAATAATAATGAGATTGAAACCACCATGTAATATTAAGGGAAAAGTGGAGGGCGACTTGCATTTCTCTAGTTTGGAATCAAACTTGGAGAAAAAGGAAACTAGAAAGGATGGTCATTTATTTGCACTGAGTGAGTGCTGTCTGTGTGCTTCAGATACCCCCAAGGATGCCTTTCGCAGCCCCATGTGCACCTATGACACAGGTACAAGGCAAATAGGGTAGGAATAGGGATATGTTTGTGCTGGAGGTGGATTAATCCAGCTCAGTGACCACCTGCCTCCCCAACCTTGTGCTGCCCACCTTTGGGGGGCTATAATGACTTCAGAATGGGAGAAATTCTTGCAGGCTGCTCCAGGTGAAGGGTGAGCAGTGAAACCCATGCTCAGGGGGTCGACACATGAACAGGGAGAAGACAAAATTATAGATGAGGACAAATGGAAATCTGACTGCTGCTGGGCAGGCCCCAGTGTTCCCAGGTGTAGACTCCAGTGCTCTCTCTTGATGGTTATGTAGTTCTGGGACTTTTCTCAGAATTAGGATGAGTGGACATCTGCTTCCTAAGAGTCTGCAGCTCTGCTTCCTGGAAGTGCTCAATAGGAGACTTAGAAGGGATTATTCCGATAGTGAAAGGGGTAGCCTGGAGATCAAAGAGCAGGCTCAGCCATAGAAGTGATGCAAGTAGAGGCTTGAAAAAGTGTGTGCCTATTTCTGCCAACCCTCTTGCACAGCTGAGCTTCTATATGACTTTGCTGAATATGAATCCAGAGCTTGGGCTTTTCTGGGTGCTTTGACCTGCTGCTGTTCCCTCTGCCCTGTCTTTTCTTCCCCTGTTATCCTCCTTTTCTCTTCTTTCCAATACAATGACCCTATCAGTTTGTTATTGCTGAGTAACAAACAGCCCCAAAACTTCATGTATGGTGTTTTTTTGTTTTTCATCACAAATCTATGGGTCAGTTCTGTGATCTAAGGCCAGCCTTGACTGATCTTATCTGGGTTTGCTCATGTGTCTATAGTCAGCTGACAGATTTGTGGGACACTGGCTTATCTAGGATGGTCTTGGCTCTTTGTGGTTCTTACAACCCTCCAGTAGGCTAGCTGGGGTATGTTTTTAGGGCATTATGGGAATCATGATGGAGAACAAGCCCGATTATGTGAGAAAGAAGGTTGGTAGAAATAGGTATGCACTTTTTCAAGCCTCTACTTGCATCACATTTGCTGTCATCACATGGGCAAGCAGTCTCATGGCTAAGTTAGAATCAGGGTGAGAAGGATGATACAGCTACAGGGCAAAGGGCATACATTAAAGGAGAGCATGAGTTAGGGCCATTGAAACAATCAATCTACTGCAGTATTCTTTGAATTTTCTTGAGGTTTCCAAGTACACCCATTAGGAATAGTCAATGGGACAGGTCAGTGACATGCCCTGAAACCAAAGTCCTTCTTCAGTCCATCCAAAGAAATGGTCAAGAAGCTATCAAGTCAGTTTCTGGTTTTCTCTACCTGGACTTCTGTTTGCTAGCTTGCCACATGCTGACACTTTGGGATTATTTGCTTCTCTTCTCCCCATCCCTCCTCCCCCTCAACCCGTATGCATACATACACAAAATAGGTCTTAGTTCAATTTCTAGGGACCCTTTCCACCACAGTCTCCAGTCCCCAAAAGAATGGGTACGACAGAGAAAGTCTGGGTGCGAGGCATGGAACACAGTCCTAGAGGGATTGGGTGGCAAGAGATGAAGGACAAAGGAGCAAAACAGACACGATGCTGAGAGGAAGATAAATCAGGCAGGGAGGCTCTCAGATACTGGGCCCAGAGGTACAACTGAGGCCAAGACAAGATGGGGGTAAACAGGCACATCCAATCAGGGGAACAAAGTCAAAGTTTGCATAGTCAAGTCCTCTGTAGAGCACCAGAAACATCAGACTAGAAAAACAAAAGGAAATTTGCCTAGCACATGATAATTGCTCAATGAATATTTGTGGACTGACCGACTAGGAAACTATCCTAAGAAACCAACAGAATCTCAAACACAAACTTGGGAAAAAGGAGAGACATTGAAGTGTTATTTGTAGTAGTAGATAGAAACACACCAAATGTTCAACGATAGGGAAAGAGTAAATAATTTATGGTACATCTATATAATGGCATATGATATGCTTATTCAAAATGATGTTTTAAATTAAATTTTTATGACTGGAGAAGCAGTTCACCATGTAATATGAAGTGAAAAAGCAGGCTACAAAACTGTATGCAATATAATTGCAAGTAGGCATAAAATAAGTGTGGTTTTAACAGTGGTTTATGGAAGATTTTTGTATCTTTACACTTTCTATATTTTCCAGGTTTTCCATAATGAGAATATACTTCCTTTATGACTATAATAATACCTAAAGTTCTAAAATGAATGTGAATCTTGATTTTGAAACGGGGACCAAGATGTTAACTTCTTAAGTTATATCAAGTACCCCTTATATATTCTCCTGTAATTTTACTGGTAGCATTTACCACAAATTATGAACAGTTAGTGGTCTCTCATCTCTCTCTCCAACAGAATGTAGACCACAGGAGAGTGAGGATTTTGCCTGTCTTGTTCATTGATATGTTTCCAGTACTCACCACGCCCTTATAGACAGCAGGCCCTTAGGAAATGTTTGTTGAATGAATGAACGACAAAAGCAACTCAAAGAAAATTCCCTTTCCTTGCTACTGAATCGACTGAGACCTGCTGTAGCGTCAGTATTAGGAGCACCTTGACTGGTCCACAGGGAGAAGTGTTAGGAGCTGAGCAACCTTGATTTGTAAATACTCACTGCCTCCAAGGGCTATAGTTTGTCTAATGGGGGCTCAGCGTGGTACCAAGTGCTATGAGTCTCAAGAAGGAAGAACTTACCCAGCAGGGTATAATTGCAGAATAGAGCGCTCATCCGGTCAAAGAAAGGAACTCAAACATACAGCCCAAAGAAAGGCCCAGTTACACATGGCCCGCGCTTCCTCCTTGAGTTGCATGCACTGTTTTTGAGCTCTTGAAGAACCCAAAGACGTGTTCTTGGGCTCCTGCGCCACTTGGGAATCAGTACCAGGAACATGTGTGTCCTCCCCTCCCATCCTCTTCAGGTAAATGATGTCCATTCCAGGCCCTGCTCTGCTCTGTCTTCCACCCCATGGAACAGGTGATTGCATCTTATCCAGTTCTTTGTCTACAGGTCCAGACAGTAAGGAACTCTATTCTGCAGCCCTGGTTGTGTCACTTCTTTCCCAGGCACATCAAGATAACCTCTATTTTAGACTCTTTCTTCTTGTTTCTTTTCTTTTCCTCTCTGTCCTATTTCTCCTAGAAAGTCTGTAACATCACAAGGAAGCAAATGTTAATGACAGGAAAGGAAAAAAGATATCAGCAAAATGAGCCATAAATGCACAGCCACTGTTTAACGTCCCTGAAAGTGCCTCAAGATTTGTTTCAGATGCTTCTGTCCATTCCTTAATTAAATCTGCCTTTCCTCACCCACCAATGCTTGAGATAAGAAAAACAAGTATTTTGGTCAGGAGTCTTGTTGGTCTCTTTAGTTTCGTTATAAGTGAATTTTCCACTATTTTTAAAGAAGTACATATGTACAGCATTTCACTTTGTAATAATAATGGCTACCATTAATTGAACTCTTACTAATGCCAAGGAGGTGTACTAAGGACTGAGTCTACCTAAATTATTTAATTACCTCAACAACCCATGGGCTAGTGCTATTATTATTAACATTTTACAGATGCAGAAACTGACGCTCAAAGAGAGTTGGCAACTTGCCCACAGTCATCCAATTAAGCTCTTCTTAGATCTGGAAGAATAACTACCACTTATAGGATTGTTTCTATGAGAAAAATATATATTCCTGTTCCAGATGACCAATACACACACACAGATGCAGGCGTGCGCACGCGCACGCGCACACACACACACACACATACACACACATACAAATGCGCAAGGAACACAAACTGCTTCTGTTTCTTAGAGGAAAGAAGAGTCAATATGCATGACACTTTTGTCACCATAGCAGATATGAGTTAGGGTGGCTTTGCAGCTTGTGATTAATTTATCCCCCTCTTCTGGTGATCTATCAATAGATCTGTCTCTGGATGAATGCGAGTTCCTGTCCTCTCCCAGCCACATTGATTTGTCCACAAGCTGAACATATAACCCAAGCTGGGCCAACCAGTGTTCTTCCTAAAGATTTTAGAATTTGAAACTGGGAGGAAGTGTTACTCTATCTCATGTCTCCTCACTGAACAGCTGTGAATACAGAGTTGCTGGAGGCTGCAGAAGGAGGAGACAGCCCATTTACAGGCAGAGAGAAGGAGGCTGGAAAGAGAGAAGCAGAAATTAGTGCTGACGGAGAGGGAAGGAGGAGAGAATGAGACTGAATCCAGTTGTCCCCAACTTCTTTCAGTTTTGTGAGCTGTGTCTTCAACTGCTTCCTTTTTTTTTTCCTGGAGTCTTGCTCTGTCTCCCAGGCTGGAGTGCAATGGTACAATCTTGGCTCACTGTAACCTCTGCCCTCTGCCTCCTGAGTTCAAGCAATTCTCCTGCCTCAGCCTCCTGAGTAGCTGGGATTACAGGTGCCTACCACCACGCCCAGCTAATTTTTGTATTTTTTAGTAGAGAGGGGTTTCACTGTGTTGGCCAGGCTGGTCTTGACCTCCTGACCTCAGGTGATCTGCCCGCCTCAGCCTCCCAAAGTGCTAGGATTACAGGCGTGAGCCACCACGTCCAGCCCAACTGCTTCCTTCTTTTTGTAATTGAGGAAACTGAGCTGGGGATAGTGAAAAGACTTGCCCAAGATTATGCATTAAACTAAAGGCAGAGCCTAGCCTGGAGCAAAGTCCCTGGCCCCAGCACATTGCTCTTAAGGACAACCATAGGCCTGGGAAATCGAGGGCAGGGACAAACTGAGGGTTGAGAAGGGAGAAGCACTCTGTGCTTCCTGTAGCATTTAGGCATTGCCCATGACTCCGTCCCACACTCAGCTCCTGCTCCAGCTCCCTGCCTGCTGCCTGGATGGCTCCGCAGCAGCCCAGTCCATTGTCTCATTAACTGGATCCACCTGTGGGCACTTTATTTAATTATCTCAATTGGAATGGACTCAAGATGCTGGAGTTAATGTCCTTCCGTTTTCCGAGAGCTAATTATCACCTGTAGCTTGGCCCCAGGCACATACAGAAGGGGTCACCAGTGGCACTGTAAATGCGTTGGCTGAGTCAAATGCGTTCCCTCTCATTTTGGCGGGCAAGGTGAGTTAAACATGACAGGGGGTCAGCAAGCATCTGGACCAGTTACTTGCCTCCAGACATCAGGGCCTGGTGCCCTGGGTCATAACACTTCCATCACCAGGCTGGGCATAACTGAGTGCCCAGAATCCTGGGCCTGGAAAACAACAATAGCTGCCTCTTTGGCCTCCCAGCTGCAAGCGCCAGCTCTCGCAACAGTGCTAAGGGTTTTTCTACCTGCACTTCTGGCTGGGAAGAGTTTGTTGGCTCAGAGAGGTTAAGTAACTTGCCTGGAGTTACACTGGTAGACAGCTAAGATTTAAACTTCCATCTGGCTGATGTTGTAGTTCAGATATTTTTCTGCCTCATGTCAAAAAAAATATTATCCCCCCTTTGCCTCATGGCAGGTAAATGATTACCTACTACGTGCCAAGCCCTGTGATCAGGGAAAGGAACTGAAAGATGAAATTCAAAGATGTACAAGACACAGTCCTTTACTTCAAGGAGCGTGCATAAGCTCTTTATGGTGTTGAGATAGTTATGCTCTCCTGACACCGTAATAGTAGGGTGACATGAAAAGCGTGTAGAATGTGGAGCCGAAAGGCATGGATTTGCCCTCTAGCCCCACGCTCCCTCACTGTGTCATCTTCCAGAAATCGCGTCACTTTTCCAACCTCAGACCCGCATCATGGAGCATGGAACATGGAACTCATTACATCTGCCCTGTTTCACAGGGTGTCCAGGAGCTCTGGTCAGATAACATATACGAAAACACTGTTTACACATGCACGCCTTTGTTTGTTGTAGAAACTATTATTATTGGATGGACTCCAAGATCCACTTTACTCCTCAAGAGGCTCAACTGTAGCATAACTCACAAGTGAGAGGTGTCAGCCCAGCAATGGGAACAGGGTCCCTCCTCAGGAACGCCTTCTCCTGCCTTCCACAGGTCCAGTGGGAAGCAGAAAGAGCCCCTCGGTGCCTTTAAAATGACCTGCTGGCTAATAAATAATAAACAGAAATTATCATTTACTTACAGACACTCCAGAACTGGAATGTAAGTTGATTTCCTTCCCTCTTTGCCTGGAGGATTGTTTGAGGGAAAACTTTTGGTCTTGTTACACAACAGTAGCATGCGCCATATTGCTGTTTCTGTCTTCATTTGTCATTTATGAGGAGGGTATTTTGGGGGTGTCCTGTGGGCAAGAAATAGGCTTGCCTTCACTAGACCAATTTGCCAGTTCACCTAATAGAGACTGAGCTACAGGCACCGGTGCCTGCTCTTCTGAAAAACCACTTTGTCATAAACACCTACAAAGGTTAGTCAGTGTTAATCCACCAACACCGAGGGTGACCAGCTAGTCCCTGTTTGTCAGGGACATTCCTGGCTTTAGCAGAAGCTCTGCTCCCTCAGGACCAGGCAGACTGGGACAGATGATCACGCTGCCCACACCTCACCTCCCCGCTGGGTCAGGAGAGCATATGGGACTGAGCCTAGGATCTGGTGTCCCACATGGGCCTCATCCCTTTTCCGTTATGTAGGACAAGTTGCTTAACTTCTCTGGGCCTCAGCTTGTTCACCCATAAATGCAGACAATAGCAGAACCTATTTCATCGGACACGGTGATGATCAAGTGAACATATATATGGAAAATACTCTATCCAGGGCAGTCACCTGGGACCCAAAAGCCCTTAGTTATTATTACCTGGCCTGGCCACAAAGAACTTATGCTCAAGTTGAGGAGACAGACAAATGCCTTAAAAGGTGGTTTAGTTCCTTCTTCCTCTTCCCTTTGCATTTCTCTTTCAGGTTTTACCTCCCTCCTAACTCCCCGTTCCCCAACTCTGTCCCGCCGCTTCTTGTTCCCCCATCCAAGGATGCAGGACGCTGTTTCTTTCACAGTGCATTATTCATTTCTTGGCAAGGAACACTGTGCTCATAAGAATTAACATTTGGATTTTATTTACTGGCTTGCAAAGTGCCAGGATTGCACGGGGGACTCAGTTGCACAAACTCTCTTCATGGGAAATCAATGACAAATGGAGAAAAGGGGAGTCTTGAGGATCAAACAGCAAACCCTTCGCAATCCTTCTTGAAAACTCGGTCCTGGCTGATTTATTGCCTTCCCCAGAGTGGTATGGGGGAGGGACATGGTCTCTCTCCGGAGTCTCCTCGCTGACCACCACACCGAACAGTTAGACCCATTCCCAGTCTTACATGAGATTAGTCACAGGATATTTCATTTTAAGTCCAGTGGAATCTTTTCCTAAATCAGACAATACTCTTTCAGTGTTTATGGCTGTTTTTTTGGAATTCTCTTTGGCTCCGGGAGGGATTTGAAAATTAACTACATTTCCTTTTGGTGACCCGGGGCCAAGCTGGAGGAAGATGAGGCCCTAGGTTTGGGCCAGCAGCAACTTGTCAGGCTTATTCCAAGAAGTCTCTTCCATTGGCCAGCCTTCCCCAGCACCTGCAGCCCACCATGGCAGCCAGGCCAGGCATCCCATCCCCACAAGTCTTTGTTCCACGAACTGGCCGGCCCGTACTCCATGGGAAATTGGAGATGCAACACAAACATTTTGCAAAATTAAAAAACTGGGGTGAGCCCGAGCCATTTGGAAGAGAAGTGGAAGGCTCACATGGGGCTTCTTTACATATCAGAGCTTTCTTTTTGCCTGTGTGGTAGATGAAAATATGGAATTCTAACACAAATAATGTGGTCAGAGGCTGCAGAATTTGTCTGATACAGCGGATTGTTGTCTCACTTGTCCTTAACATAGATGAAGAGATGAAAAGAGAGACAGTCATGGAGAAATGATGGAGAGATGAGGTAATGGCCAAATAAGCACAGTCAACTGCCTGACAACTAATACTCTTTGCTCTCCAAAGCAATATCTTCCCTGGAGATTGATGAAATCCTAAAGGTGTGTTTTTCCCATTTTATAATTTCAAGTGAGTTCTATTTTAATTGCACATTTCTGCCTCTTTCCTTATACACTTATTATCTGTGGACCATAACCCACTGCAAATGAGTAGCAAGACAGCTAGCGGTACAGACTGTAGTCAAACCAACTGAATCTAGCTTCAGCCACTTACTGGTCGTGTGTCTTTGGATGAGTTACTTAGTGTCTCAGCACAAAATGTAGATAATGGTAGGACTTGCCTCACAGAGTTGTTGAGAAGATTAAATGAAGAATGTAAACAGCTCAGACGAGTCCCTGATGCACAGCAAGGTCTAGAAAAGTGCTTGCTATGATTAAATCTGACTGAATCCAAAATGTTGATATCACCACAAGTTGTTTCTAGAAAGACTCTATTCACACAAGGATGAGTGTCCCTCAGAGCATGTTGTAGGCAGTCAGGCGAGGAGAAGTTGGGCTGTGTTTCCTCTGGGGGTGTCCAAAGCCCTGATGAAGCCAGCTGGAGGTATAACCATCTACAGACTTCCTGGTTCTGTTTTATCAATTGTGTCCATGAGGATGTGCTAAACTGCAAATAATAGTAACTCTATGCACACTGGCTTAAACACTAAGGAATGTATCATATACCCCAAGTGCAGAAAGTCCAGAGGTATCTGGGATTACAGTTGTCTCTGGAAGATCAACTAGATCACCAGGGACCCATGTTTCTCCCATATCTCACTCTGGCATCCATGGAGTAGATGTCCTCTTAAGGCAGCTTCCCTCGCAATTGTAACAGGGCTGGTAACAGTCAGAGTGAGGTGTCTTGTTATGTCTGTCAAGAGATAGCATAGAACGATACTCTCTGAAAGCCCTTTATTGACAAGAAGGACAGACTTTCTCAGAAGCCTCCAGGCAACCTCTTCCCATATTGCATTGCATTGTCTTCAATTGAATAACATTCCTGAACCTATCATTGAGTAGAAGGATGAGATTACCCCTAGACTGTGGTCAAATCACAAAACAGCACTATTGTGACTCAATAGAAAAGGAACAGACCAACATTGGTGGGCGGGGAGAGGGTAGTCCGCTTGACTGTTCACCACTCTGCAGATTCCATGCCCCCCACTTTAGGTGGTGAGTAATGTTGAGGGTTTTTTCACTTTTCAGGAACTCTGGAAAGTCCCATGATATTGGTTAATTCTGTATAACATTCTGCATAATGGAATTTCTGGGAATGGAGTTCTGAAGACAAGATTTTTCAAAAATACATAACGGCGAACATTAGGCCCACTGTGTGTCCTCTCCATATCAAAGCTCTCAGCTTTGACTTAAATATGGTATTAGATTAGACAGAATATTTCAACACCCTCCCCCAATTCTTCCTCCACACGGCCAGTGAGAACAGGGATTACTTCTGCCTACTTCACCATTGTATTCCACGCTGCCTGGCCAATAGTAACTTAATCAATATTTATTGAATGCATGAAAACTCCCTGCCACTGCTCTCTGTCAAAATAACACTATGGGCTTAGACCCTTTAATCAACTTATATTCATGCCCTTTGTTCCTCTTTCCTTAAATGTTTTCTTTCTCTCTGCTCCCTTAGATGCCTTAGAGGTCTTGAAGTTAACCACTTCCTCTAAGAATAAAATAGCTTTCATTTGTTTATTGAGCACTTATTATTTGTCTTGCCCAGTGCTAAGCACTTCACAGATATTACCTTATTTAATATTCACAAAATCCTATAAGATAGGTTTACAGGTGAAGAAAATGCCTTAACGAAGGCCATAACATCTATAAACAGAAACAGACTACAGACTCAAGCCCAGATCTGAAAGGAGCCCAGGCCTGGCCTCCTAACCACTCCCTGTGCCTTCCTAGACTTTCACAGCCCACAGAACACTCTTCCAGTGCTGCTCTCTTGGTCTGGGCTCTCCTGTCGTTTTCTGATGTCCATGTGTGAGTCTCACTTCCCCAACATCGTGTTATGCTCTGAAGGCGAGGTGGGCTAGAGGCTGTGTCTTGAAACTGCTGGGCTCCCAACGCTCACCCTAACAGAGATCCCTGTCTTGAATAGATGCCATTTGAATTGAACTGCATCCAGGGCCCTGGCCTCTGGATGACCCAACCACAGCCAATGTGTGGAGACTGTGAGGCTTCCCCAGCCCAGCCTGTATGTATGTGTTCTGTGTCTTGGCCAAGCCAGCTTGCAGCAGGCAGTCTTAGCCAGGCACCCTAGAGCAAAACTCAGTTTCTATCTGAACAAAGCATGAAGTCTGCCATGGATCCCAGGCTGACTGGCTTGACCTGGTTCTCTTCTACGTGAGCAAGCTTGGTGACCTTGGCTCCATGGATCTGCTGTAGGCCTCTGTGGCTCATCCTTCCATTGAAGTATTTGTCTATGTGTGCAAAGATCTTCCAGGCTGGGGGGAGCACCAGGGAACTGGACTCTTCCTCCTCCATTAAAAGGACTGTGTGAAAACTCTTGACCTCTCCCTGAACGCACAAGAATGGAACAATTTACAGCTGCTTGTTATGGGTTGTGTCTCTTGGGGCGTGAGTTATGAGCTTTCGGCTGGGCCACACATACATGCACAATCTGCTCAGCACAATTCTGGTCACTTCTTCTCAGAGCTCAGCCAAATTTAGGGCAAGTGTGTGGCCACTGGCCTACTGGATCAACCAATGAAGAAGCTGGTAGAGCTATGGGCTGGTTTAGTCTCCTGGAAACCAAAAGCAATTGCTGACATCTGGGAGCCATGGGGTGCGTTCCAAGTTCCGGGTCATTGGCCATAGTCATGGGAGAGAAAAGCTCTGATAGTTAGGAAAGGGGCAGAAAGAAAGCCACTTCTCTTATTACCATTTCTCAAGACTTAAAAGGCTGAAATCCCTCTCCCACCCAAGCAGGGTTCCTAACTGGGTAAATCAAATTCTATGGTTGAGAGTGTGAAGTTTTATCTGGCTCTGTCTGGTGGATCTTTAAGCCATTTGCTTCCACCTTCTCTGCTTGTTGCTCTCTCTGATCTCATCCCTTACTCTTTTCCCCATTTCTATGTGGGCAGAAAGACTAGGAAACAACGTTCCATTCTCTTCTTGGCTCAGCACCCAGTTTTGTCCTTCCTATACTTGATCTCTAGGCCTCAGGGAAAAATAAAGATTGGGAGACTCAGGACACAAAGGAATAACATTTCCTGATTTCCTAAGGAAGTCAGGGAAGCACCCATATGTAGTTTTTATAAAAGATTAAAAGACAACACAACGTGTTCTCTCATCCCTTATGCTCAATACAAAGTAGATTGAGAAGACAGAAAGATTTGACAAGTCAAAAACCAAACAAATAAAAAATAGTTTGGATAAATCCAAGCAGCTGAGTGATCACAATAAATGTGAATGGATCAAATCCATCATATTAAAGGATAAAGACTTCCAGACTGAATTTTTAAAATATTCCAAAGTGACTTTATGGTACTTCAAAGAGATAGATGAAGGAAAATGACACAAGGAGGTTAAAAATAAAGGAATGATAAAAACTATCAGATTCAAAAAAAGGGAAAGTAAAGTGAGGAACAGGGAGAATGGCTACTAGGTGTGTCTTCTTTCTCCAAGAAACAATATTTTTAGAAACAATACGTTGCTTGACTTTATCCTCAAAGTAATATTGAGGAAAAGCATTTAAAAACATGTCTAGGGAAGACTCCACACTAAACTTCTCCTCCATTCAGTCCCCACCCCCTCCAATTTTAGAAATAGGCGAACACAGAAGTCTCTTGGGCACCTCTGCTCCATTCATCCACTGTCTACAAATGAAAGCAAAGTTGTTAAATTAAAAACAAGTTCAGAATTCTCCATGTGCTTCTCCTCACTACCACCCTAGGAAATGGCTTCAGGCAGGCAAGTTTGGATAATCCCCAGGCAAAGAGATGATGTATAGACCACAGAGCCAATTTTGTTATTGGGCCAATTGGGCTGCCCATTTAGCATCCAAGTGAAACCAGAACAAAGGAAAATGGTGGCAACCAAAAGAGGAACAGATGGACAAATGTGTGGACTACACTGCATGCACGTAGTCCATGGATGGGCCTCAGCCCTTAATATTTTATGTAAATTATGAATCTATGAGCTTCCCCCTCACAACAGGGCTTATAGCTGTCAGCAAATTTTCAAATGGATTCATGACTCCAAAGGGTTTTGAAACCATTGACTGGCTGGTGAAATAATTTCAAAACTGAAATGAGAGTCAGTACCCTGCATCCTGCAAAGATTCACAAGTCAAGGCTTAGGCTTCTACTGCCATTTACAGAACAGAGATGTTTCTGAAGTTGGCAAAACCAAGAATATAACTCAGACCTTAATATTTCAGGGTAAAGGAGGGCTATGGTAATGGGGTTGAGGAGGATGGAGGCTTGTGTAGGCCTCATGGTAAACCAAGAGTGAAATTACCTTCTCTCTGGTTCTCTCTCCCAATCACTCCACAATCCATTTTATATGGAAAAGCATTTTCCAGAGTGACCCATTTAACAAATCCCATAGACTTTACCTTGAAAACAATAGGCTTATTGGTAGAATAAATTTGAGAAATGCTGTATAAGTTACCCTCCCCCAATGAAGATTCACATGGTAGATTTTTACAACAAAGGTTGTGACAAATCCTGCAATAAAGAAACCCATTTAATTTAACTTAATTTAATTTAACATAGTGTTTCTAAAAGTTATTTGAGCAGACTTTTCTCCCCGCCAGAACTTCTTTCTGCATGCTGCTAAACCAGAGTTCTAGTGCACATGCTTTGGGGAATGCAAAGAAAGTCAAAAGTCTAATGTACTTCCTGGCATTCAAAGCCTCCTTCTGGTTCTTCTCTGCCTCTCCCTTTCCGTGAGCCATTACCCCTCCAGTGAAACTTGGTGCCCACTCTAAACCCATCACACCTTGCCCTTCGCCACCTCTTACTTCCACAGGCATCTTGCACTCTCCCCATCAGCACCATTCCCAGTCTTCCTGGTGTTCCAAATCTTATCCATCGTTGGTCCGAGCCCACATTCCTTCTTTCTTTCACAAAGACTTTCCAGCAATGAGCAGATGAAAAATAAAAGCATGACTTGGGGGTAAGGACACAGATATAGAAAGGAGAGTAACCCTCTGTGGTCACCCCCTGCCATCTCCCAGGTCCTTTTGGAAAAATGTGTCCTTAGGTGTGGACACCTAGTTTTCATCTTAGTTCAACAATGACTGCAGCTCTGTCATCTCTATGCATTTCCAAGCTGGCGGTAACAGGATAATGGAGAAAAAAAAAAGCAAATTTAAGAAATGGATGAGTATTAAGTGTAGAGTCAAGATATACTTGATTCAATCCTGACTTCTCTTGACGGAGATTTGCCCTTACCTTCAGAGTGAGGCTCTTCTAGACCCAATCCTGCCATTTTACACCAGCTCCTATGAAGAATCCACAGTCCGCAGTGTAGTCTTTATGAAAGTTAGACCATAGGGCAGGGAGGCCTTGGTGACATGCTGAACCCCAGTGAACCTTAGATAGTCAACCAAAGAGGCATGGAACACTAAGTGAGGTCATGGCACCCCAAAAACTTGCCTAGAATGCCAGCCCAACTCAGAACGACTTCTTTGTGCAGCATAGAGATCTCTGGTTAGTCAGGTCTCCAAGTTCAGACAGTAGAGCCCTTAGCTGCAGAAACTACAGCCACTTCTTCCTCCATGGCCCTCAGACACAAGATTTTGTTTCTTAAACTTAGATTAAGGGGTGGGCGTGAACCCACCATTGGGTCTGTGGAAGCTCTTTGCCTTGAGAAGACCCAGGCAGTAGAAATTAGTCCTCAAGATAGTAGCATAACAATAAAAGGTGGCAAGAGGAGTGATGTACATCCAGGTTCATGCCCTTCCTCCATCGCTTCTGGGCTGTGCAGCCTTAGGTAGGTTACTTAGCTTCTCTGAGCCCTAGTTGTTTTATTCATGAAATGAGGACAATAAGTACATTCACATCATAGGTCTGTTATAAGGATTAAATAAAACATAAACCCTCTTAAAAAGTGCCTGGCTCATGTAGACACTTGTGAGTAGTGACTGTCATTATCATTATTACCATACAATACCCTGGATTAGAAATCAGAATGCCTGAGTTCCAGGCCCAGATCTACAACTAATGTTCTTCCTGGCCTTGGAACATGCTGGGCCTCAGTTTTCCCATCTGTAAATGGAGAGTTCTGTACGCCCTCAAAAGACAGTCATGAGGCTTGAATGAGATAAAAAGTATTAAAGTGCTTTGTAAATGAAGACTCTAAGAGAATCGTATGTACCATTAGGGATGAGCATATAGTCTGGGTCACCAGCTATTCTTTACTCATTCTTTTTTTTGTTTTGTTTTGTTTTCAGACAGAGTGTCACTCTGTTGCCACGCTGGAGTGCAGTGGCGCAATCTCGGCTCAACGCAACCTCCACCTCCCGGGTTCAAGTGATTCTCCTGCCTCAGCCTCCGGAGTAGCTGGGACTACAGGCGCCTGCCACCACGCCCAGCTAATTTTTTGTATTTTTTGTAGAGATGGGGTTTCACCATGTTGGCCAGGATGCTCTCAATCTCTTGACCTTGTGATCCATCTGCCTCAGCCTCCCAAAGTGCTGGGATTTCAGGTGTGAGCCACCGTGCCTGGCCTCTTTACTCATTCTTAACTTTGCACATGGTTCGTCTTTCTCTTTCCTAGCTCCTCCTTCTTGCTGAGATTCTGGACTCAGATGGCTCACCCTGGTGTCTGATGTGGCTGCCAGGACTTTCTTTGCTGTGGCCAGCCCTTTAGGATTCTCAGCAGACTGGAGAGAAGACAAAGAATATTCCATCTTCCAGAATCTCAGAGGGCTTCCTTGATTTCATTAATTTCATGTTGTCTGGCTGGACACCACAGTCTTCAGAATAACTAGAAAACTGGAGCTTCTGAGCAAGGCTTATATAAGAAAGCCAAAAATGCTCCCTGTGGCAAGATTTATTACTATCATTATGATTATCATCATTGTTGCTATTATTAGCAAATATTATCAAGAGCATGATGATGATGAGCATTTACTGAGAGCCATGCAGAGGCCAGCACCTTGGGAGGCCGAGGCAGGTGGATCATTGAGGTCAAGAGTTTCAAGACCAGCCTGGCCAACATGGTGAAACCCTATCTCTACTAAAAATACAAAAATTAGCTGGGCGTGGTTGAACTCACCTGTAATCCCAGCTACCTGGGAGGCTGAGACAGGAGAATCACTTGATCCTGAGAGGTGGAGGTTGCCGTGAGCCGAGATCGTGCCACTGCACTCCAGCCTCGGTGACAGAGTGAGACTCTGTCTTAAAAAAAAAAAAAAAAAAAAAAAAAAAGCCATGCAATATGCTGAGAACAGGTCACATATTTACACATTGACTCCTCACCACAGCCTTACAAAGGAGGTACTAGCATTGCTCCCATTTTACAGATGGTGAAACTGAAGCCCAGACTGCTCCCAGCCCCATAACAACTCACACTGCAAGGTGGCAGTGAAGGGACTGTGGTTGGGGAAGGAGAAACAGTCCCCTCTGAGTCGGTCATTTTCCTCTGGAAGTTGTTGGGCTAGGGAGCATGTCTCCCGGCTTCCCCTGGTGAGCTCCTTTGTGCCTGGATATGCAGCCCATGAGCATGGAAGGATCCAGGCTGCGCTGGTAATCTTGGCACCATGGCATTACTTGGATCCTCAGCCTCATGTTTATCATTAGAAGATGGTCAACATGGCATCACTTTTCATCACTTTCTGCTTAGGACAGGAGGTTGAGCTAATCATACTCTTCAGCTCATGGTACATTATCATCACTGGTGGAATGATTCAGTCATTCGTTCGTTTTATTTCTTCTTATTATTTCTATAGCCCATTTCCATTCCTCTCCTCCCATAGGCAGCTCTTCTAAGGCATTTAGGGTGATCTTTTTGTTTCATAAATATTGCTGCTTCACGTGTGTGTACTTTTTATAGTGTCTTATCCTGTGTATTTTATTTTTTTTTATTTTGTTTTTACTAAGCTCAGGATCATGTTCTGAAGATCTGTCCATGTTGGGGCATTATATATACACTGAGTTTATCACACTCCAACAACTGAGCAGCTTTCTAAGGGAAGGGTGAAGCCAATAAGACAAAGGGCATGCAGGTTGTGTCACAGATGAGTCAATACGGGAGTCTGAGAGGAGGAAGGGGAAAGTTCCAAGTGGAACAGCAGCATATTCAGATGCTTTCTCCCTGCCCAGCCTACACGCTCACCAAGAAGTCCAGAGAAGGCTCCCAGCTCCTGCAGACACCACATTCAGCAATACCAGCCTGAAATGGGGGAAGGAAAGAAGCAAGAGGTGGAGGTCACAGCACAGTGGGTCCTGACCTAAGTCTCTTCTGCTCTGACAAACCCACGTCTTCTAGGATGTCTGCAGTGGCTCAGCCTCACACAACTTCACCCAGGTTACACTGCTGATGTGGTCATGAGGGCATGTATGGCTCTGGGGCTTCAGGCTGCTCCTCTATCAAGTCATAGGAGAGTTCTCCATGTGTCCTGGACATAGAAATTTGACCTGAGGTGGCTGCCAAAGCTGGGGGCTGGAGGGTTGCTGGTCTTCGAAGGGGACCCAGTTTTTTGGCAGCTTTTTCTGTCCTCTCTACATCTACACAGAACCAGAGAAATGGGCTGGCTTTTTAATAAATCCAAATCAGTTTCATTTTTTAAAATTGAAATTTCACAGGTCATCAGCCTAACCCATGGCCCACTGCCCTTGGAGAGGATGGAAAAATAATTGAATCATATGAGCCAGTTTGATTAGAAAAGTGAATGTGGTTTGGAGTGAAGGCCTGGATTCCCTGTCCTGGTGACTAACATGACCTCACCTTCCCCAAGCCTAAACCCTGTAGAGATGAAGCTGCCTTCCTGCCTGGGGAAATTAGCTCAACTTAAGAGGCAAGAGGTCGCCTACTTCCCCAGAGGCCAAGATTGTTCACCACCAGAACAAACAGTTGAAAAGTGAAAAATTCAGCTACACAATGGGGTGTTTCCAAACCTTTGATGGATGGCTGCCCCCACCCTCCAGCTCATTGAACTGATTATTTGTTTGAGTGGGCTGTAGACACAATTGCAGACAATACAACTTTATCAATGTCCCCAATGGTCAGAGTTTGCTGGGAGAAACTATTATATTTCAAGCTTGCAAATGGCTCTAAAAACCATGACGTGGGAAAGGGGTGGGGAAATGCATCCATATATCTTCATTAAGGTTTCTTACTATGTATCTCTGAATATTTTCTGGGAGATCTGATACACAGCTTCAAATTTTGCGGAGACTGTATCAAATCAGGTTGAGTGACAGGAACAATTAGTTTGCTTCTCTTACTCAACAACAACTAATCAGGTTGAGTGACAGGAACAATTAGTTTGCTTCTCTTACTCAACAACAAATTAAGACAAACTCCCAGAAATCTATTCTTTGACTAGTTCCTACATTCTCTTCTTGGTCATCCTAAGTAATATGCAAAGAAATATGCACCAGTAGTTAATGAAGGGACATGATTCTCCCTTAATGGTGCATTTCCATCCAGAAATGAAGAACCAATTCTTGAAAATGGCCATACTGCCCAAGGTAATTTATAGATTAAATGCCATCCCCATCAAGCTACCAATGACTTTCTTTACAGAGTTGGAAAAAATGACTTTAAAGTCATATGGAACCAAAAAAGAGCCCACATTGCCAAGACAATCCTAAGCCAAAAGAACAAAGCTGGAGGCATCATGCTACCTGACTTCAAACTATACTACAAGGCTACAGTAACCAAAACAGCATGGTACTGGTACCAAAACAGAGATATAGACCAATGGAACAGAACGGAGCCCTCAGAACTAACACCACACATCTACAACCATCTGATCTTTGACAAACCTGACAAAAACAAGAAATGGGGAAAGGATTCCCTATTTTATAAATGGTGCTGGGAAAACTGGCTAGCCATATGTAGAAAGCTGAAACTGGATCCCTTCCTAACACCTTATACAAAAATTAATTCAAGATGGATTAGAGACTTAAACATTAGACCTAAATCCATAAAAACCCTAGAAGAAAACCTAGGCAATACCATTCAGGACATAGACATGGGCAAGGACTTCATGTCTAAAACACCCAAAGAAATGGCAACAAAAGCCAAAATTGACAAATGGGATCTAATTAAACTAAAGAGCTTCTGCACAGCAAAAGAAACTACCATCAGAGTGAACAGGCAACCTACAGAATGGGAGAAAATTTTGCAATCCACTCATCTGACAAAGGGCTAATATCCAGAATCTACAAAGAACTCAAACAAATTTACAAGAAAAAATAAAACAACCCCATTAAAAAGTGGGTGAAGGATATGAACAGACACTTCTCAAAAGAAGACATTTATGCAGTCAACAGACACATGAAAAAATGCTCATCATCACTGGCCATCAGAGAAATGCAAATCAAAACCACAATGAGATACCATCTCACACCAGTTAGAATGGCGATCATTAAAAAGTCAGGAAACAACAGGTGCTGGAGAGGATGTAGAGAAATAGGAACACTTTTACACTGTTGGTGGGACTGTAAACTAGTTCAACCATTGTGGAAGACAGTATGGTGATTCCTCAAGGATCTAGAACTAGAAATACCATTTGATCCAGCTATCTCATTACTGGGTATATACCCAAAGGATTATAAATCATGCTGCTATAAAGACACATGCACGTGTACGTTCATTGCGGCACTATTCACAATAGCAAAGACTTGGAACCAACCCAAATGTCCATCAGTGATTAAGGATTAAGAAAATATGGCACATATACACCATGGAATACTATGCAGCCATAAAAAATGATGAGTTCATGTCCTTTGTAGGGACATGGATGAAGGTGGAAACCATCATTCTCAGCAAACTATCGCAACGACAAAAAACCAAACACCACATGTTCTCACTCATAGGTGGGAATTGAACAATGAGAACACCTGGACACAGGAAGGGGAACATCACACACTGGGGCCTGTCGTGGGGTGGGGGGAGTGGGGAGGGATAGCATTAAGAGATACACCTAATGTAAATGACCAGTTAATGGGTGCTGCACACCAACATGGCACATGTATACATACGTAACAAGCCTGCACGTTGTGCACATGTACCCTAGAACTTAAAGTACAATAATAATAAAAAAAAGATCTCATTTAACACAGGCAGTATTTGGATATCAAAAAAAAAAAAAAGAAGTTGTGCTTTGGAATTGCAAGAGTCCTTTCACTTGAGCAGTGTTTTCTAAGTTGTGAAACATTTTCTTTTATGACTAAGCCACTCACAAATCCCCTCAATTCCCTAAACTTAGGGACATGTCCACATTTTCCACAGGGCTTGAATGGCAATCTCCCTCCACTGACAAGAAAAGGTTCTCCTATGAGACTTTGTTTTCGTGGTCACACGAAAACAACTGTCCTTCAAAACGAAGAAATCAAGACAAATGTCTTTATTTTTTAATTGTAAGTTGACAAATTATAGTCTCATATATAGTCATATATATTGAATACAAAGTGATGTTATGATTTATGAATACAATGTGGAAAAATTCAATAAACTAATAGATCCATCACCTCAAATACTTATCTTTTTTTGTGCTAAGAACATTCAAAATTTACTTAGTGATTTTGAAATGTACAATACATTATTATTATATTCATCATACTTTGCAATATATCTCAAAGGGAAAAAAAACTTATTTCTCCTGTCTAATTAAGGCTTTGTACTCTTTGAACATCATCTCCCAATTCTCCCCACCCACCCCAAGCCTCTGGTGACTATCTTTCCACTCTCTGCTTCTTCGAGTTCATTTTTTTTTTTAAGATTACACATACAAGTGAGAACATGCAGCATTTGTCTTTCTGTGTCCTGTTTACTTCATTTAGCATAATGTCCTCCAGTCCCATCTGATATGATTTGGCTCTGTGCCTCCACCAAACCTCACCTTGAATTGTAATAATCCCCATGTGTCAAGGGTAGGACCAGATGGAGATAATTGAATCCCTCATGCTGTTCTCATGATAGTGAGTTCTCATGAGATCTGATGGTTGATAAGGGGGCTTTTCCCCCTTAGCTCTGCACTTCTTCTTCCTGCCATCATGTGAAAAAGGACGCGTTTGCTTCCCCTTCCACCACGATTATAAGTTTCCTGAGGCCTCCCAAGCCATGTGGAACTGTGAGTCAATTAAGCCTCTTTCTTTTATAAATTACCCAGTCTCGGGCATGTCTTTATTAGCAGCGTGAGAACAGACTAACACACCATCCATGTGGTCCCATCCCACTTACAGGTATTTACCCAGAATATTTGAAACCAGCATGTGGGAGAGATGTTTGCTCTCCCATTTTCATTGCAGCACTATCCATAGTAGCCAAGTTATGGAATCAGCCTAGGCAAGTGTCTTCCACGAGTACCTTGTAAGTCTAAAATCTCCCAGTTCCAAAACTTAAGAGTAGGGAATTGGTGAAAAGCCTCACAATTGCCTCCAGCTGCCTGAGCTCTCCTGATAACCTATTTTGACCCCTGCAAACCAATCCCTCAGCCATATCAAATGCAGACCAGTAATGACCTCTAACAACGTGGAACTTAACAGCCCAGTGTCTCCGAGCCAGGAGTGGCTTAAGCCAGATGTGCATGCAAAATAGAGCTGGTAAAATACTGAATAATACCGCTTGTTAAACATGTTTTTCCAAGACCTCCAGCTATCTATTGCTCTTTTTTTTTTTTTTTTTTTTTTTTTTTTTAGGCTTAGTGAGGTGAACTACCTTTCCCCTACAGACCTCCCTGCAAATTGCTTTTCAATAATCCTAACACAACCTGCTGGCAGCTGTATTCTACATAACAATGCAACTCGAAAATACATCACCTGCAATTATAACTCTTGCTTTGATGTAAGACCAATTTAAAGATAGAGAATCTGGGTCTAATTAAGGCAGCTCAAGCTCAGGCTGATAAGGGCCACCTTCATTACAGCTCAAGTGAGCTGAAAGCAGCCCTAAAGAGTGAGGAATCGGCTGGGAATATTTTCAAGGCATTTCAAAGCACACTGCATTGTAAAACAGGATTTTGGTCCCTGCAACTACTTCTATGGACTCACTAGCAGAGTTATTTCTTCCCTTGGTCTACCCATGCAAAACATTTTCTCAGCATTTGAAAGACACAATGACAAAAAGAGGTACCGTTCTGGAAGATGCTTATCCTGCATCAATCCAATGATGTAAAGTCATCTCTGCAAGAAACACTCCAGTACCATCCTGCTGCTCTTAGAATAAAACCTCATCTCCTTTTGTCCTGGCCCACAAGGCTTTGCACAGCCTGGGCCCCATCTATAGGTACAGTCTCATCTCATTGCCTGCTCCCCTTGGTTACAGGATTCAGCCACTATATGGAACTATGCCTGGCTCATGGTACTGGTATTTGCAGTTCCCTCTGCCTAGAATCTTGTTCTCTGCATAGTTAGCTCCTTCACATTGTCTCAGACCCAATGTCACCTCCTAGGAGAGCTCTTCCCTAACCACTCCATTTACAGCAGACACACTCTTCTTTCATGTCATCCTGTTTCATTTTTTTGTGTGTGATCTCTTTTGTTCACAGTTTAAATTTTGGATAGTTTCCTGGTACCTAGTAGAGCAACTAGTAAGCACTCAACATAAAATTGTAGAAGGAGTAAATTGACAAAAGACAAATGGGCTCTCGTTAATGCACCGATACAATATGCAAGGGTTTGCTGGGGGTGAGGGGACTCAGATGCCTCTTGCCATGCTAAGACTCCTCCTCCAAGGACAGAAATGAGTGTCCCGAGCCTCTGCTTGGACACCTCTGGTGATGTGTTGCACTGTTGGCCACGAGAGCCCATTTTCCACAAAGCTGATTTGAATCTCCATGAAAAAACTCCAGGGTAGACATTACTTAAAAGCATTCATTGCATTGCTGACTTCCCTACACCATCCTTTCCTGACAACACGCAGGATGCAAGCAGTTCATTTTGGCTTCTGGCCCCCTCCATATAAAGGGCTTCCTGGCCAGATTTAGAATAATGTTAACAAACATGAGGCTAGTGATAATATTCAGCACTTACTGACTACATGCCATGTGCCGCATCCCAACAGGGATGCTTCTGCAAAGCCGCTGGCATACAATTAATTTGCAGGCATGAGGCTGTTGGGTGCCCTTCCCCACCAGCCGTGGGCACACTAATGAACTAAGTCTGTGCCTCAGCTTTGGCCTTGACCACAGCAGTGCTGGCCCAGCCAGAGCAGAGGCCATGATTACCAAGGGCCAGCTGGGCCCAAGCTTGGCCGGGGAGCCTCCGCACAGTATGGCTGCCCTGCCGGCGCACTGTGTAAATGATTTCACACTTCAGTGGCCGAATCAATTGGGTGTTTCTCTGCTTAAGAATTGCCTGGATAAAATGTTTCCTTCCCTATAGTCAGGGCATGTTCTTGGCCCTTCAGGGGGCCTTTGAAAAGGGCTGGTTTTGTATTTAAGAGTAAAGCGTCGCTATCAGGAATTTTTAATATATTCTTCAGCAATTGAGAGGCGACACTCGCCTCGGAACCCCCTGACAGAGATGCCTCTGAAGGGATTTGGAAGCATCCTGGGAGGGAGGAATGTTGTGTTGCCGGCTCTTGGCTGAGGACAGGCAACTCCAGGATGGGGAGTGATGTCAGAGGCGGGGAGGTGGGGGAGATGTTCAGAAGAAACGGAAGAGGGCAGAGCAGGTGGGGATACAACCCTACACAGAGCTCATGGGGCCGCCCCTGGAAAAGGAAGCCAAGCCGGTGGCGTCTGGGTGGTCAGCTGTGCCGAGGGCCTCTGGGGTGCATTTGGTCAGTGCTGGGGAGAGGGATGGTGCTTCTTGTATTCTCCTTTGCCATGTGAGTACCCTTAGAATTCTCATCTGCCTTAGAAAACCGACTGCATGACCTGACACAAGGACATGCTATGAACCTCAGGGTGAGGCAAGAATTTCTATATCATGGGCATAGGCTTGGTTAGACTTTTGTTTGAGGGCAGTGGTGGGAAGGAGGTGGCTCATTGTTTTTATCCAGTGCATACATTGGAGGTGGGGGCAGGGAGGCTGGATGGAACCTTGGGTTCACAGGGCCACCTGAACAAGTTCTGCCCTGGAGCATCTTCGTGCTCCTCCATGGCAAGGGGCCAAGGGGGCCATTTCTGTAAGGTTGTTGCCTTGTGGTGAGGGCAGGGGGCAGGTGAAGGAGGGAGAGATCTGGAGAAATCTCTTATGGCAACTTCCGTCTTGAAACTTCCTGATCTGAGTTCCTCCAGGGAACTCAGAGGCTAATCTACCTGTGTGTAGGTGGAAAAATCAGTTCAGGCAACTAGCTGGTCAATTAGTGGGGAAAGCCCAGGCCCTAGTTCAAAATACTTGTTTTCCTGAAGAATATAATCTATTTAGTCAAAGTGATTTATTATCTTTGCGAGTGGACCATGGATGGCAGCATCCTAGTCCTACGTGAGTCTATTTCCACAAGTTTCCCCAAGCTGTTGTCTGCAGGAGAAGCAAGTATTTCTCCCCTTTTCAAAGCAACAGCAGCTACCTTTTCTTTAAGAGTAAAATGTACAAAAGAGAGGGATAAAGCTGGTCAGGGTGCCAGCACCCACCTCTGCTCCTCAGACTCTCTCAAGGCCAGGAAAGAAGATTCTGGAAGCTCAGCACAGTTGACTCTGATGACAGGTCTCACACAGCAATCTAAACCTAAAATAACATCTCTCATCTTATGGTCAATCATTGAATTGACTGTAATCTTTATTAAGAGGAAAACAGCCATTTCATATTTCAATAGAGTTTTTTAAGAAGGAAACAAAACTTAGAAGT
Organism: Symphalangus syndactylus; assembly: GCF_028878055.3. Lineage (NCBI taxonomy): Eukaryota > Metazoa > Chordata > Mammalia > Primates > Hylobatidae > Symphalangus > Symphalangus syndactylus. The sequence goes on from NC_072424.2 coordinate 25,071,905, forward strand.
GTGAAAAGATGGTAAAATCTAATGAAAAGGCAAAGATTCAACTACTCACAATGAATTTTCCACATGATCCGCTCAGGCACATGGATGAAAAATGAACATTGAATGATATACAGATGAATAATTACAGTCAAATGAATAAGAGGGGAAGGTAAACACATCCCTACCCCGAAAAAGATGCTGGACATTGTGTTGTCACCAGGAAGGGGTTGGACCTGTCCCTACAAATTAAACAAACGAGACAACTATCGGTGTGGCCAAATCTCACTTCTCCAAATATTCAGACAATTAGAGCTGCAAAGTGCATTTCCCTAAATAGGGTAGTGGGCTTGTTTCTAGAGGCTTCTTGTGGCGTCGTAATCTGCCAGCACTGTCTGACTCCCAGGTAGCGCCGCTAGGCAGACTAATCAGCCAGGATCCCTCCCCTGCAGTCCCCAGGCAGGGAGGGGGTTGGGGAGGAGGTGGCCTCAGACGGTATTGACATTGTCTTTGGTGCATCGGAAAACCTCTTCAAGATTCTAATGCCTTCTCCCCAAAGATCGTTAACTAAGTCTTCAGGTATATTCAATATTTCAACTTAGGAGAGAGAACACCAAGTCGATGCCATTGTCCCGGCATCTTTTCATATGGAAGCCTTTCAAATACATAACCACATTATAAATGATCCCACCCCAGCCAGGGGGCCTCTCCACAGCACGAAGAATGGAGCCCATAAAGTCTGCTTGACATTCAAAACCTGCTTTGACCACCCATAGACTGCACAGGTCTCAATCTGCCTCGGGGAGGGCATGCAGTGCTGAGAGGGGCGCAGAGCACAGCTTTTGTTAGAGCCCAGTGGCATCTTCCAGAGAAGGGGAGCCACTCCCAGAAAGCCCACAGCACTCATGCCAAAGACTGAGGCAGAGATGCTGGAGGCCTGGTGTCATGGAGCCCCCAGCCCCACACTGCACAGAAGCACTACTGTGTTTGGTGACACTGAGCACTAGCCGTTCACTGAGGATTGGAGAACACCCGCCAGCCACCTGTCCTATCTGCCACGGTGTGACTACTGCTCTGCCCTGAGCTCCCTGGCTGGTGCACAAGTCTGGGCCTCAGTTTCTCCATCTGTCAGATACATTTAGATGAAATGGTTTCTAGGATGATGCAAGCATTCCCCTTCTAGGAGATTTTACCAGTTTCCTAGAGCTACAGTGACAAATTACCACAAATTAGGTGGTTTGAAACAACAGCATTGTACCCTCTCCCAATTCTGAGAGCTAGATGTCTGCAGCCAAGGTGTGGGTAGGGCACATTCCCCCTGAAGGCTCTTGGGAAGGATTTTCCCTTGCTACTTCTGGGATTCCTGTGGTTGCCAGAAATCCTTGGCCTTCCTGGGCTCATAGACGCATCACTCCGATCTCTGCCTGTTATCTTCACATGTCTGTCTTCCCTGTGTGTCTCTTTGTCCAAATTTTCCTCTTCTTCTAAGGACACCAGCCATTTGATTAGTGCCACCCCAATCCAGTATGCCCTCATCTTAACTTGATTTTATCTGCAAAGACCCTGTGTCCAAATAAGGTCACATTCAGAAGTGTCAAGTGTTAAGACTTGACATCTATTTTGGGAGGATTTGATTCAACCCAGTACAGAGACCGTACATTTTCCTTCTATTACATTGAACTGAGAATTTGGCATTTGTGTTGGCTTCGAGGTGATCACAGGGAATGTTAAGCACATGTGCTTTGTCTTGTAGGCTAAGGAAGAAGTTAAGCCACCATTGCAGAAACTGAGGATATCTATGTCCAATATCCTGGAGGTTGACTTTGGACAAAACTTCCCCTTGCTATCGTCTGCAATCTTCAGCCCTCTCCTTTACCAGATGATGGAGTAGAGGGGCTGAGAAGTGGCTGGAGTTTGCACGGCTGTGATAGGAGAGGCAGCATCACCTGGTGACTCAGGGAAATCTGCTTTCAAATCCTGGCTTTGACTTCCTCCTAGTAGCCATGTTCACTAGAGCACATCCCTTCATCCTATAAAACTGGGGATGATGAAGACAAAATAGTACTTGCTTCACAGGGTTATACTGAAGATTAAATGAGTTCACAAATAATAAATGAGATTATTGTTCTGCCTGGGACTCAGGGCTGGATAAAGTTCAGTTATGGTCATTGGTAGACCTCTGTTTGTCTGAGAGGGCACCTTGTTGGATCTGGGAGTGTGGACAAGTAGATTACTGCAAGGTTGCAAAGTTGAATTTAATGTTATGACCCAAAGACATGTCTAAGAGATTGTGCAGTTTCTGCTACCAATAAGAATGATATTAAATGAGCACCTACCATGTGTCAAGCTAGTGATATGTGCTTTACATTCCACATCTTGTACACAATTAACCTAAAAGGTGGGACCTATTTTTATGCCAATTGCACAGATGAGGCAACTGAAGCCTAGAGTACTTCAGTGTCTTGCTCAGGTCACGCAGCTGACTTTGTAGCTCTAGGCTTCCAACCCAGGTAAAACTAACAACCTCTAAGTTCTCCTGGCCTAGATTCCCACCCTAGCATCCTCTGATGGGGAAGAACTGGGACTGGAATGGAAAAATCTTCCCTTAAGCCTTGGAAGGCAAGCCAACCATGCAGGTAGAAAGCACAGAATCTCGGGACTGGGCACAGTGGCTCATGCATATAATCCCGGCACTTTGGGAGGCTGAGGCAGGCCGATCACGAAGTCAAGAGATCGAGACCATCCTGGCCAACATGGTGAAACCCCATCTCTACTAAAAATACAAAAATTAGCTGGGCGTAGTGGCACACGCCTGTAGTCCCAGCTACTCAGGAAGCTGAGGCAGAAGAATCGCTTGAACCTGGGAGGCGGAGGTTGCAGTGAGCCAAGATCGTGCCACTGCACTCCAGCCTGGTGACAGACAGAGTGAGACCCTGTCTCAAAAAAAAAAAAAAAAAAAAAAAAGAAAGAAAGTGCAGAATTCCTGGCAGGGCCCAGGCTGACATGCACTCCTGAAGCAGAAAGACTAGCCCAGGGCCTGGCTAGCTCTGCTCACAACTGGAAGCGACTTGCTCTCCAGCCCCAGGTTCATGAGCACCACTCCCCATTTCCTCTTTTCCACTCATTCAGCCAGAGAGGAGCCACATCACTCCCAGATCCTCCTCATATTGCAGCTTAGGAGTTCCTGGCAGCAAATACAAACACACGGCTCATGCCTGTAATCCCAGCACTTTGGGAGGCTGAGGTGGGTGGATCACCTGAGGTCAGGAGCTCGAGACAAGCCTGGCCAACATGGTGAAACCCTGTTTCTACTAAAAATACAAAATGAGCTGGGCGTGGTGGCGGGCACCTGTAATTCCAGCTACTCGGGAGACTGAGGCAGGAGAATCGCTTGAACCCGGGAGGCGGAGGTTGCAGTGAGCTGAGATTGCGCCATTGCACTCCAGCCTGGGCAACCACAGCGAAACTCTGTCTCAAAAAAAACCAAACAAACAAACACACACAAATGAGAGTGACAGCTCCTATCCTGGAAACTAGATTCCCCTTCACCTTTTCTCAGGCAGAAACATGCAGGGGTATAAGCTAAGCTCCCAGGGTCACAGTTGGCCATTGGGTAATTCCAAGCCTCCTGCCTCATTTCTCCCAGCTCCCAGCTCCCAGCTCTGTGCACGAGCTTTGGCACAGTTGAGGCTAATGGCCAATCAGAGTCTGGCCTGTCAATGTCACTGGGAGATCATTTTTCACACTGTGACAGCCACAGAGCCAAAGTAGGTAGAAGGTGTGGGGGAGGGGGCCACCAGGCTTCAGCCTCACTCCCAACCCAGTGACACCGTCACTGCTGGCTGCCGTCCTCCCTGGCCCACCATGCTTGCACATCCTGTTCCTTCCTGCCTGGCTAAAGGCTTTGACTTAAGCCCACTCTAATGTTCAGGGTTTTAAGAAGCAGGAGGTTCGTTACCAGGGCAGCAGGGATAAACACCTAGTCCAGCAAGAGATTGGGATTCTGCCCAAGATGCTGACTGTTTTCCTACTGATGGGGGAAGTTACCAATTAATCATTCCTAGGCATCAGTTTCCTCATCTGTTAAATGGGTATAATACCATCCTCATGTATGAGAAGTGAAAGAATGTCAGCTTGGAGCCTGCCACATGCAATAGATGTTGCTTACATCATCATCATCCTTATCATCATCATCAGAGGAACGCTCATGAATTTGGAAAGTGTGCTTAGCCGCAATTTTGGGCAGGGGAGTGGAAAACAGGGCTGGTCCATTGATTCATAGGAGAAGGATGGTAACCCTGACTTTCACTTTCCTGGTCTGGGCTTTGTGGAAATGGTGAGGAAGTGGCAGAACAACTATATGAGAAAGGAAGTCAGGGAAGATGGGTGTCAGAAAAAAAGAGAAACCAAACTTCTCCAAGGCCTGGCTAGTGCCAGAGTCTGGGCTAGAAACACAAGATATTTCATTTAGTCTTCCCCAGAGCCCAGCCAGATAAGTAAGGTTTCTGTTGTTTTGCAGAAGAGGAAACTGAAGGTTAGTGATCATAAGAGACATGCCCCAAGTCCCTTGGCTGGTTAGGAGATTATGTTGAGATCTGAACCCAGCTCTGGCTGACTTTGTCAATGTGAACAGCAGTTTCACACCACCAGTGGAGAGAAAAGCTACCTCCTAGACATAAACATCAACAAAGGCCAAAGCTGGAAAGTGCCTTGATCCATAAGTCCAGTACACCTTTTGTAGATTAAGGAAACCAGGCTCAGAGAGGTTAAGTAACTTGTCGAAAGACACACAGTGAACTGGTGATGGGATAAGAACCAGAGCCCAGAGCTACAACATTGTGCCAGGTCACTTCAGAATGGTCTCAGAATGCTTACAGCTCAGAAATACAGACCTGTATTTGAAAGGAAAAGAGACATTTTGAATGTGCATAAAGAAAGTTCCAGGAGTTTCTTGGTGAGAAGTTTGGGTGAGTGCCTGTCCTTTCCTGCTCCTTTTTCATCTCACACCAGGGGGCTCGCCCTCCTGCAGAGCCCCTTCCTCCCTCTGCCATCTGAGGATTTCACAGCTAACTCTGACAACGAATATGATTTCCTCATCTCAGTCTTACTGAGGAGAAAGGATCAAACACCGCACTTTCAGGATTCGTGAACTATTGTTGAAAGGGTAATAGACCACTGAACATGTAATTTTTCAGGAAACTTTTGGGTCTTGAAAATATACGTTGTGTCAAGAGGCTGCATCATTTGAAAGAACATTCTTGCCAATCTTGAAAGGATTTTCGTAGCTGTTGTTGAGAGCTGTGCCCAACAAAAGGGGTTGGGTTAAATGTTTCTTATTAAGCTAACCTAGGATCACAGCTGTTTAGGTGCCTTCGACTTGAATCATTCTTATCACAGTGACAACAATATTATTCATAACAGTAACTATTTATTGAATGTTTATCTCTGTGTCTGGTACTGTGCTGAACATATTACATGAGTTCATCTCACTCTGACTTACACCCTCCACACACACCCCTGCCAAGTAGGTAGTGTAGTTAATATTGCCATTTTACAAGTAAGAAAATTGAGGATCAGGGAGGTCAACTCACTTGCCCAAGGACAAACAGACGTTTAGAAGCCAGGTTTTTTTTTTTTTTTTTTTGAGACGGAGTCTCGCTCTGTCGCCCAGGCTGGAGTGCAGTGGCACCATCTCGGCTCACCGCAAGCTCCGCCTCCCGGGTTCTTGCCATTCTCCTGCCTCAGCCTCTCCGAGTAGCTGGGACTACAGGCGCCCGCCACCACGCCCGGCTAATTTTTTGTATTTTTAGTAGAGACGGGGTTTCACCGTGGTCTCGATCTCCTGACCTCGTGATCCGCCCGCCTCGGCCTCCCAAAGTGCTGGGATTACAAGCGTGAGCCACCGCGCCCGGCCTAGAAGCCAGGTTTTAAACCTGGGACACGTGCCTCCAAGCCTTCATCATGAAGCCATTGATTAAAGAGACATCAGATGAAGACACACCCACCTGTCTTCTTATGTCTCACCAGCCATTCCTTTCAAACAGGTATGCCCAATTCCTCGCTCTTATCTGTGAGCTTGGGCCTATTACAAGGCCTTCATATATCCAGTCAACAAACCTCCCCACGTACTGACTGTTATGGTCTGAACATGTGTGCCCCTAGCAAAATTCTATGTTGAAACCTAATCTCCAACGTGGTATTAAGATGGGGGCCTCTTAGTGAGCCCAGATGAATGGGATTAGTGCCCTTATAAAAGAGGCCTGAGGGCACTCCTTCACCTCTCTCCCTTTCCCCACCTGAGGATGCAGCAAGAAGTCCCATCTAGGAGAATGAGGGCCCTTACCAGATTCTGAATCTGCCAGCACCTTGATCTTGGACTTCCCAGCCTCCAGAACTGTGAGCAATACATTTCTATTGTTTTTCAATTACCCACTCTGAGGTATTTTGCTTTAGCAGCCCAGACAGACAAAGACACAGATTGTCTAACTAGGACACAGGTGCTATCCTGTGCTCTGGAGATCAAAGGGTGAAGAAGGTGATGTTCTGCTTTCAAGGTCCCGTTGTCTACTGGGTGAGGCAGGCCATAAACGGGAACATGAGGCCCCCAGCGATAACAGAACAAAGGGTGGAGGGGATGGAGCTAGGAGCAGCCAAACCTGCAAAGAATGTGGCACTGAAGCTCAATCTCTAGGAAATTTCAAGGATGAAGGGGAGCCTGCTCGACACAGAGGAGGCCCAGGGACCATTTTATGCTGAAGGCACAGCATGGACGACAGCACAGAGGCATGAAAGGGCTGGGCAGGCCTGAGATCAGTGAGAAGAACGGCCTGGATTCCAGGCATCGTCCTGACCTTACTGGAGCATTCAGCACTCGCTGCCCTGACGGCTGTCCTGAATTCTCACTTCCTTCTGTATGTTCCTAATACCCTTCTTTGATTCCTGGGGCTCTCTATTTCTGCTGGATTTGGCTGTGTTTGTCTGCTTGGCTGTTGCCCACTCACCAAGTTTCTGATTCACAGCATCTCTTGACTTTTATACTAACAGGTCCCAAATTTTTGGAGGGCCAAAATGGTTTCTAAATTTAGGACCCCTTAGGATCCCTGCTTCCCAGCACTGTGCTGGGAAGCAAAATAGGTGCTTTAAAAATCGTGGTGGTGACGAAATTCTATCCTGGTTTCTGTTTGTTCCTCTGAGGATGGTGCCCACAAGTCCAGGGCACACTCTGGACCACTCACCAGGTGGAGGGCTTCAGACCTCTGCCTCCTGAGCCAGGTGCTGGGAGGGCACTTCCCCCTGCCCTCCCTCTTCTGTCCTGGCCTCCTATCCTTGGCCTTCCAGGTACCTGTCCCTGAGTCTAGCCTCCTCAGCCAAGTTTTCTGGATGGGAAGGGAAGGTCACCGTAACCATCCAATGTCCATGGTAGGCTTTGTGGAGGGGGTCCAGAACCCCTTGACATACGCCATGTTTTGGCGTGAGTGCATCTGTGTGTTTTTAGGGAAGTAATTCAACATAGGGTTTAAAGAATCAGGCTCAGAAGCAAGGGTACCCGGGTTCAACCGTGACTTTACTATTTAGTAAGTGGTATGGGTTGTGTCCTCCAAAAAGATATGGTGAAGTCCTAGGTCCCGGTACCACAGAATGTGACCTTATTTGCAAATTGGGTCCTTGCAGATGTAATTAGTTAAAATGAGGTCATTAGGGTGGGGTCCCTAGCCCAACATGACTGGCGTCCTTTTAAAAAAAGAGGAGGAAGAGACACAGACAGACATAGAGAAAGATGTGACCATAGAGGCAGAGACTGGAGTTATTCAGCTGCAAGCCAAAGACTGCCAAGCATGGCCAGCAACACCAGCAGCCAGGAGAAAGGCAGGGCACAGACTCTACCTTAAGAGGGTATGGCCCTGCCCACTCTTTGAGCTCTAGTTCAGATCCAGCCCCCAACACTGTGAGAGAATACATTTCTGTTGTTTAGGGCACCAGTTATGCTTCCTTATGGCAACCCTAGGAAATGAATGCACAAAGTATAGCCGTGGCTGAGTTACTTAACTTTCTATGCCTCAGTATTTGCGTTTGGAGAGAATAAATAGTATCTGCCTTTGAGGCTTGTTCAGAGGTTAGATAATCCATGGAAACATTCAGCATAAGGCCTGGCACAGGGTCAGTACTCCATAAAAGTTGCCATCATTCCTACTTACATGTTCATTTTTGTAGGAAAAGGGACCATGGATTTTATTTGATTCTCAAATAGATCACGTCCCAAAAAGAGAGTTAAGAAGCACAGCCCTGGGTCTTTCTATCTACAGGAGACTGCAGCAAGAGATGGGCAAAAGGCCACCCCTGCCAACCAGAGCCTTGTGGAACTCCACCCTCCTCCAGGGCTCTCAAACCTGTGATTGTGTGCAAGGTCCTGCTCTGCCACAGAGGAAAGATGCTGGAATTCTCTGAGCACCTCCTCTGCACTGGAGTTTCAGGAGGTACTCATGATTCACAAATATGGCCTCATTGCATACTTATAACCATTCCAAGAGGCAACAAAAATCATCTCCATTGTATAGATGAAGAAATCAAGTGATCAATCATTCTTGCTCCCTCCTGCTAGAGATATCCGTCACCCACCTTGCCTGGGACATATCTCAGAGGACCATGAAACTTCACAGATTTGACCAAGTGGGTGGATAGACTTGGGGATCCCAAAACCAGAAAACCATGGGGACAAGTCCTCAACAAACATCACAGCCTGGCCACAGAGAAGTGCTAACTTAGTGTTAAACGGGAAGTCAAAATTGTTTAGGAGACAAAAGTGGAATGAAATCATCCTCTGGCTTTTCATGTGATAATGGAAAATTACATCACAATCCACCGAGTTACAGACTGTTACTGCTGATTCTCCCTGTGCCTGCAGACTTCTCCATGTCCACCCCCAGCCAGATGATGCTAATGAATGGGTATGTTCTCTGCTAGGAGAGGGCAGACACCATGTCGCCCAGGGCATTTCCTTTTTGGCTTCTGCTGCTAAAAATGTCCATCCCAGGTCATTGCTCAAGTCCAAAAATCTACTTAGCCATGTCCCTCAAAGCAATGACTCTTTTTTCCACTTCCATGAGATAGCTCAGTTTCCTTTATTTGGCCAAGCACTTTCCTTTAATGCATGAACTTCCTCAAGCCATCCAGGAAAAAGCTGGAAAGCAAACCCCAAATGAACAGTTACAATGCAGCGGGCCATTAGCTTAAAGTTTCCAAGAGATTGGCAGGAAGATGACTTTTCCCAGATGGCAGAGCCACATCTGGAGGAGTCCGAGGAGTGCAGGAAGCATGGAGGCATCTCGGCCAAGTGGTGACTTCTTCCCCCCAAGCCATGGCTAGGTGTGTGTGCCAACATATGCCACCTACTTATGTTTGGAGCTAGGTAGGAATGGTTGATTCTATCTTTAAATTGGTTCAATCCTTTTGACTAATTTTGTAGGTTTGTTCAGTCCCCCAAAAGTCAAAAGTTTTTTTCAATTTTTTATTAAAAACAACTTTTCTCTCAAATGTGTTAATTAACTGAGTGAGTGCAAATGACCAAACCAGCTGGGTATACTTGTATTTACAACAAATGCCACACATGTAGATCAGGATGGAGAAATGATTGAATTATTTTACATACTGGTAAGAAATTACCACCTGTCTTGACCCTGGGAGGGAAGAAGGGATATAAATACGAATCATCCAAACTGAGTTTCTGCCTGGGGGGAGTTCACAACCTGCATGCCTCTCCTTGTCCCTTTTCCTCTCCCGCCTGTGTTGATTTGGGCCCAATCTTGGCCAGCATAGGGTCTGAATTCTGATCTTCCGGGCCGCCTTTCCTAGAAAAGAGAATCTTGAGAAGAGATGTTGCAGGAGATAGCATTTCTGCTCCATTCCAGATGTATCCTTCCTAGGTTATTTCAACATTTCCTTCCCAGATATGAGACGAGATGCCATATGTGAGCACAGAACTCCGTCTGCATCTGGCAAGCATGCTGACATTAGTTTCTTCCTCGGTGGTAGTAAAAAGACAAGTTGCGGAGACCTCAGCCAGCTCCCCCAGATACCCTGGGAGTCCTGGAGCAGCTTAACACAACCGGGCCAAGTGGCAAACAGAGAGAAAAGCAAGCAATGCCCGGCAGATTCCAACATCTCTATGTATCGATCACCAAAGCTCTCAGACACCCAGCTTAGCACAGAGCCATATTCTCTCACCTGGATATTTTTTAAAAGAAGCAAAATTCCTTGGAAGCTTTTGGACCCTTTTCTAAGCATAACTCAGCAGTGCCTCCTAACTCAAGTTTGGTGTTGTGAATCTTTCTTTATCATCATAGCCTACCAAGTCATTGCCTCACACTCTAGTCTGGTCACCATTGCAGGAAGTGGGCCCCCCAGTAGCCTTCTCGTACACTTGGAACTGAAATATTGTAAAAGGCAACAGCATTTACAGCAAACTTGAGTGGCCCAAAATATGCAGTTCCATTCACCTGATCTCCCATCTCTGATGGACTCAGCAGCCTTGCCAGAAAGCACAGGCTCCCATTAATTCACTACCAACCTGCCAACAGCGTGCTGCCGATCTCCGGGATACAAGAGGGCTCAAGCATTCATCATCCCCCAGTGGGATGTTTCACTCTCCCCTGACTTTGTTCTGGATGTTTGGAAATAGAGCGATGTTGATTACTTCTTTAGAAGAAAGTGCCACAGCCACTTCCTCACAGTCCCAAGGCCAGCCTCCCAAAATGCACCACATAAATATTTATTATAGCGTAACAGGGGTCAGCCTGAGTTCATTGGTTTTTCTGATTATCCCCGGCATTTGATGTGAGAAGGAAATACTGTAAATATTTACTGAGTACTCTGATCGGAGAGTCTGGCTTTGGCTCCAAATGGCTCACCCACGTCTCTCCCACAGGCGAGACAGGCAGCAGCGCACGTGCACTGAGGGAAAACCCACAGGGAGATGGTGGAGTTGCAGCTGCAAGCCAGGACGGCCGCTCTGAGAAGGAACAGGAGGTGCCCTGAGCTCTGAGTTTCTATAATGGAAGCACCTTTAATTATTCATAAACACGAGGGTTTAACATTATTTATAGTATTAATCATTTATTTAGCACAGTTTCTCCAAACGAGTTCAAGATAACTTTTATAATGCTCATTAAGCAGCAACTTATCATAATTAGCACTTGTTCCTTTTCGTCTGCCCAGCTACACCATAGACATCCCAAAGGCAGGGCCGGTATCTGACTCCTTGGCTGCTTTATTTCGTGTTTAGAACAGTCTTTTACATAGTAGGTGCTTAATATGTATTGGTAGATGAAATATGTCAATTAAGACCTTGGCTTTTCATTTGACTTCCAAAAAGGCACTTAGAAAATAAAAAAAAAAAAAGATATTATTTCAAGGCTTCCTTCAGTTTAGGTAGGTTCAGCTCCCAAATTTGGGTCACCTTACGTGTCTTTCTCTGGGGTCGTCTAAAGAGCCCTGTACAGAGAGTTAGGAGGCCTGGTACTCTTTCCACCACTGACCAGCCGTGTGAGTCAGGCCTAATAACCTTAAAAATGAAACACAAATCCCCAAGCCCACCGCTCTAGTAATATCATTGCATTTTTAAACAGGTCTTAGAAATGGAAAAGTCTGGACGTGAAGGGCCAACATTGACTTAGACAAGCACTGACTTAGATCATTGATCAAGAGTTTTTCACATGGGACCCTTGGATCCCCTAGAGATTCATGCTTCTAGGGCTATGAAACCCCTGAAATTGTATGCACAGATGCAAACAATGCAAATGTCACTTACATCTGGTGAGAGAGATTGCATAGCCTTGATTAGATTCTCTAAGGACTCCATAATGAAAATAAAGAATCGGTCTCTCTGTTTCTCTAAGAGTTGGGATGGTGGTGGGACAGATTAACTCTGGCCTACTTGGCACATAAACCCAATCCTACTTGGCACATAAAACCCTCTCCTAGCACTGGATACCCCTTCCATCTTCTATCCCTGCCTGAGGTTTGCTCCCACCCTGGTCTATCAGCCCAACCTCCCTTCTGTATCCTATGCCCCCAAAGTGACGAGTGGCTCCACTGGCCAGGACCGAGGACCTGTGGAATGATGCATCACTGTGGGCCTTTCCAGTCCTACATTCAAGCCCATGCCTGGCCTTTTCCTTCTCATCTTTAATTGAGTGCACAATGCTGTACAAACGTACATTTTACATTTGCTACATTCTAAAGCAATAGTCTTTTCTATTCGAACCTGCCTGTGATGCTGGCTTTGTGGAATGTTTTTGAGAGAAGGAGTGCTGGTGTCTCTCTAGGACTATGAGGGTAGTAAGTGCAGGCCTGATTGCCCTGTTCTGTGTAGAACAGAGTATCTGCATGAGTAGTATCAAGGCTTGGGTCCCATAGCCCAGATTCCAGCCAGGAATTAGTAGGGGGAGACCAGTTGGCTGCATTACTAGCAGTTTCTAGTGGCTGTGTGTCAGCATCCATTTGGTGAAAGTGCTATTTGTCTTGACTCTTCTGCCTGCCATTTAATCATTAGAGCATCTGCCCTTCGAGTTCAGACTTTTCCATTTCTAAGACCATTTAAAACTGCAATGATATTATTAGAGGAGGTGAGGTAGGGGATTTGTGTTGCTTTTTTAAGGTTATTAGCTCACATCTTAAGTTGTCACACTAGCAAAACCAAGGAGAGTCAGCTACTTGTAAGTGGGTGAATAATTTTATTTCTGTGGGCTCTTGTTTCCTCAGCTCCACGATAAAGTGGTTGGGTTACAGTAAGCAAATAGACTTCAACTCCTGTGTAACTCTGGGTGCCTAGCCCCACGCTTCTCAAACTGTATTGTGTATAGAGATCCTCCAAGATCTTCTTCAGTGCAGATTGTATTAGTCCATTTTCAAGCTGCTGATAAAGACATACCCAAGACTGGGTAATTTATAAAGAAAAAGAGGTTTAATGGACTGGACTCACAGTTCAATGTGGCAGGGGAGGCCTCACAATCATGGTGGAAGGTGAAAGGCACATCTTACATGGTGGCAGACAAGACAGAATGTGACAGCTTATGTAGGGAAACTCCCTTTTATAAAACCATCAGATCTCATGAGGCTTATCCACTACCAGGAGAACAGCACGGGAAAGATCAGCCTCCATGATTCAATTACCTCCCACTGGGTCTCTCCCACAACATGTGGGAATTATGGGAGCTACAATTCAAAATGAGATTTGGGAGGAGACACAGCCAAATCATATCACAGTTTCTAATTCAATAGTCCTGGAGCAGGGTTTGTGATTCCAAACATGGCTATCAAACTCTCAGATGATGCCAGTGCTGCTGGTCCATGGAGCGCGTAGGTAGCAAGGTTCTAAACCACTGTATCAGGAGAATGGTGAGGCTAGTCTGGACCCATGAGGAAAAAGTAGCAGGACTGATGAGAAGGAAGAGGCGGAAGGTGAATTTTTAATACTCAGACTAGATGTTTCTAAAGGAAGTACCTTTGAAGTCTAACACAGTCATTCTCAAAATTGGTCCCCTGACCAGCAGCAAGAGCATCACCTGGGAACTTGTTAGAGCTGCATAGTCTTGGACCCTCTCACCCCAGAACCTACTGAATCAGAAGTGGGCTCCTGCGATCTGGAGTTTAACATGCCTTCCAGGTGATTCCAGCGCATGTTCAAGTTTGAGAAACATTCATCAACATACGAGTCTTCTACAGAGTGAATGACTGTCAGCTCAGGTCAGGAATATGCACAGCTTCAGCGAGAGAGACAGGGGTGTTGTCCCAAGGGAGAAAAGAGGTCTAGATAATACAATTTGATGGAGGCCAAAAACACCCCTCCCTATTTACTTCATATTCGACTACGGAACTCTGATAAAAATCATTAAATATTAAGAGGGCACTTCAAGCTTCTTTGGTATCCCCCAATTAAGTTTATTTTCCAACCCACAAAATGTGACACGGTAGCATGATCTACTTGTCATTCCCACAGCCTTGGGAATTGCACCTAGTGAGTTTTGGACAAAATTCCATTTTGTTCATAGCTGGCACGTGAGCTGAGTCTCCAGCTTGACCAACTGTTCCTTCCTGATTGGACTGTTTCCATATTGCCTAGACATTTTAAATAGCAGTCGCCAGAAATAGTCGGGTGCTGAAACCTTGGGTTCAAATAGAGTCCAGGCCCAACAAAAATTAATGATAGTCTAACCACGTGTACCTTCTTCAAAATGGTAAAAAATAATCGATACATCAAAAAGTAGGAAAGGGCTCTCTCCTTGTACCCCACCTCCACTACTCTGGGAAAAATACTGAAAATCAAGAAAAACAACACTCAGGTGTGAAACAGATTATGAATCAGCTGGAGGCAAAGAAGTTGCAATTCCATCCAATTACACCAATTTAATTGGGTGTTAAAAAAAATCCTAGGTCCCAACAGTACTTTCTTGGCCAGACAGAGGTCTGTATTGAGAGTGAGTAGCACGTCTATTTGTTACGAATTGTGATTTCGGGCTGGGGAGGGAAAGCATCACACATTGCTTAGAGTACCGCAAGATGGGCGCCATTTTGACTTTGAGGAATCTGAAGCCTGGTTTGGATGGTAAAGGCTTCAAAGTTCTTCTCCGGGACTTGAGAGGGCATGGTCTGAAGCAAGCCCCTCCAAATTCTTTTAGACCATGGGCTACTAGGGAAAGTCCTATATTCAGCCTCCCCCACTCACTTCTTGTAAATCTCAAATCAACGTCCAAATATGTAAAAAACTGGACACAACTAGAATGTCTAACTGTGAGAGAAAGGTTGAGAGACTTATGTTACATGGATAACATGGTGACCAGTGAAGCCAGCATAAACGTTCATGAAGAATTTCTAATGGCAGGGAGAAATGCCTGTGATCGAGTGTTTAAAAATGTAGGGTACACGATTGTGGTCTGGTGTGTTCTCATCAATGTCCAAAAGGACATAGAAAAGTAGCCCGAATTCATAAGTGATTTCCATTCAATGATGGATTGACAGGCAATGGTATTTTCTGTATCTTGTTATATTGCATTTTACAAAATGGCACAACTTCATGTATTATTAATATATTATTAATTTCTTTTTCTTTTTTTTTTTTTTTTGAGACAGAGTTTCGCTCTTATCGCCCAGGCTGGAGTGCAATGGCATGATCTCGGCTCACTGCAACCTCCATCTCCCAGGTTCAAGCGATTCTCCTGCCTCAGCCTCCCGAATAGCTGGGATTACAGGCACCCGCCACCACGCCCAGCTAATTTTTGTATTTTCAGTAGAGATGGGGTTTTACCCTGCTGGCCAGGCTAGTCTGTAACTCATGACCTCAGGCGATCCACCCGCCTTGACCTCCCAAAGTGCTAGAATTACGGGCATGAGCCACCATGCCTGGCCTATTATTTTTTCCACAGAAACAGTAAGTTTAATTTAAACAAATTTGCTCCTAGTTAGATGTGCCACTTTAATTTGACTGGCCTGTCCTCTGTACCTGGCTCATACTTTTTTCTTTCAAACCCTCTTCTCCAAGCCATTCCTTCACCTGGCATAGTCTCCTTGCTCCTCTCTGCCTATAAAAACTTTCTCCATCCTTCAGCCTGTTGGGTCCCCTATTCTTCCATGGAAGCCACTGGGACCATTCCAGTTGTACAGCATCCCCTCTTCTGAACTCCTGTACCACTGTTTCATCTACACCATTTGGGAGGCCTTGGAATGTGAGAATATCTTACTGTCAGCATGTCGTGGGGCCCAGGCATCAGTACTTTTTAAAACTCCCTAGGTGATTCCGGTATGTAGCCAGTATTGAGAATCACTCTAATCAAGTCAAAAGTCACCTCCTATCTATACAGTAACCATCTGTCCCAGATTATCTGTGCCAATTCTAATTCAAATGTCTGTCATGGATCCCGCATAAACCACAGAAGCTTCACAGAAATCCCAACGTTCCAGTGCTTAACTGTCATTATTATTATTATAACCATATTAACCACATCTCTGAGATGCACTTGGATACCAGACCCACATTACAGTTTTTTGATTGGTTCAGATATATTTGTTTTGAGTTCCGTAGGGATTTAGAGAAAAAAAAAAGACACCAAATTAAATTTGTGTTTCAGGTGAACAATAAATACTTTTTAAGGATGTATATAGCCCAAATATTGCATGGGAGTTACTTATCCTAAAAGTTTATTCAATGTTTATATGAAATGCAAATTTTAACTGGGCATCAGTATTTTATCTGGCAACACTTGGTTCAGAAGAAGGATTTCTGTACTTCAGAGCTTTTGCTTTTTTACAGTGGAGCCCTCATGTAGGCCAGGCTGCACCCTCAAAGTGGCTGAGTTACTGACTGCAGAATAGACTAACTCTAGAATCGGCAGGGGAAAAGGCCCAGATTTGTAGGTTCTGTCCCTGAGAGGGCTTGTTAGTAAAACTTTACTTGCAGAAATACAGATAAGGCCAAAATATAAGTATTATTTCCAGGTTGCATCTAGAACTTGAAACTCAATAGTCTATATGGGCAGTGACTCAAAGTACAAGGTTCTGGAGTGAGACTGTTCTAGATGTGGCTCTCGAGCTGCCAATGTATGATTTGGGGCAAGCTAACTAATTTCCATAAGCCTTAATTTTTCTCCTGTGTAGAATGGGAATACTAATGTGTTTATACCTAGTTGATTGGTCTGAAAATTAAATGAGATCATGTTTACAAAGTTCTTTGCATAATGCTTGGTGCATTATTACTATTATTAATATATAAGCAATTTTTTCATATTCAGCCAACAAGAAAACAATGTATACCAGGGGGTTTGCTGCTGCTCCACCCAACTACCCTGTGGTCCTTATCTGACCACTTCTGATATAAGCAGACAGCAATGCCTGGCAAGGGGGCAGGAGAGAAGCCTGCTGCAGGAAAAGAGGCTGAGATTCTTTTAGAATTTGAGACCGAAGACTGCTTAAATAAGGGTATCCCGGTTGGGTTGGTGGAATTTTATGCAAATAAAAACCAAGTGGCTGGGCTTTGTGAAAAGATGTCATGCACCTGCGTGTGGTCCTGGAGCAAGTCCAAGTAGAAATGAGTGGCCAGAGTCATCACACACACTGGGGTCTTTGATCAGCCCCGACTGCTGGAACCAAAGGCCAACGCAACTCCTGCGCATTACTTCTTCAAATTCCTGCAAGTCAAAAGCCAGGTTTCACTTCTCAGCAATTGTTTCTACCCTGGGGCAATTCAGGATCACTTCCTCTGATGCTACCCAGAGCCACCCCTTCTGGAATAGCAAGACACTAACCAGACTTTGGTTTTTCAAAAACAAATCTGAAAAATATCACTTGGGACAGCCCCCCAAAAATGCCAGCCTGCCTGCTCCCTGGCAGTCCTCAAAGAGACACATCAGCCGCCAGTCACTGTCAACTTTCTGACCAGACTGTGACAAGCCGCCATGTGGGGAGGAGAAGGAGGCCATGAAGCTATACCAGGTGTTGGGCACACTGTTCCCACACAGATCCCAGCAGGGGACTGAAAATGGAGCCCAAAGGGGAAAGTGGGCATGAGGGAGTCAGGGGCCCCAGCAGCACGTGGCTTCAGGTCATTCCTCCAAGTTCATCTTCTGCTCTGAGAATGATGGATTATTGGGAGCTCTCGAGACATGTTTAGGGGAAGGGGGTGGAGAGTAGGAAGTCCTAGCCCCATCGGTACACAGGCAAATCACCTAACCTTTGTGAGTCCCAGTATCCTCCTGTGAAATAGGGATAACACCTTCTTTGCTCCTCTTACAGTAGCTGAGAGGGTCACAGGAGTTCACAAGTGTGAAAGTGCTTGGCAGACTATAAAGCACTGAAGATATTCTGCATTTTGCTACTAGTATGTCTCTTTCTTCACTAGAAGAAAGCACCTACGCAGATGTCAAAACAGCCAAAGCAAGGAAGAAGTCCATGATCTCCCCTCGCCTCGCAAACTTAAGCCAGGAAGGCAGTCCAGGAATCCACAATAAACAACTGCAGCTGGCCTGTTCTGTTTCCCGCACAGTGGACCTGAGTTCTTTCCTGGAATCTGTTCTGTAGCAGGGAAGGTAAAGCTGGTAAGCCGTGGAGGGACCCAGCCAGTGACTTGTAGGTGGTCAAGCTAAGGAAAGCCGTGGGCTGATGACGGCCTATGAGTTAGGAGTAGAAAGCCATCCTATTTGCTAAATGCAACTCAGAAACAGGGTAGACCCTCTTCGTCTCTGCACCGGCTGTCCACCCAAATGAGGTGACAACACACTGCAAAGGCAGGGGGCTGGTCCTGTGGTTTCCCATCTGGTCTTGTTTGCCTTTTGGAGTTTGGCTCCTTTGACAGACACATGGAGAACAACCTTGTCATCTTAAATCAGACAGTCGGCCTCCATGCACGTGAATATGCGTGAGATTTCGCACGTTTGCTAGAGGAAAGAGGCCATGGAGAGGGAGAGAAGGCACATTTACATTCTCTGCCAGTGTTTGGTTTTTTAAAGAAAAAAAAATAGACATTTCACAAGGCATCCTATAAACCAAGGTCAGTTTTCCCCTTGCATAGTATTGAAACTCAAATAACCCAAAGCAGCGGGTGGGAAGGCCCACCTGATTCATTCAAGAGGATTTTCTTTCCTTATTTACTCTGCCTACTAACATTTCACAACAAGCCCTTCCTCAACGTGATTTGGGGGAAGGACGGTATTTGTATGCTATTTTTAAAATCTATTCTGAGTAATACAGTCTATAACCCACATGCCAAGAACCAAAAAATGAAGTGTCTTGAAAGCACTGAGGTGAGTATTTTAAAATATGGTTATTTTTACTTTTCTGTGTTATTTGACTGTTCACAAGAGGCACAAACTGCTTCACAAAGACAATTAAAAAATTGTAAAAAAAAAGAAAGCAGTCATCATAAAGACTGCCATGGACACAAAACTACATCACTAATGACCATGCAGCTGGAGACAGGCACGAGAGAGAGAGCGGGAGCGGACAGTGTGGTTAGAAGGACAGCCATTACTCTCACGCCTGTCATCCCAGCACTTTGGGAGGCCAAGGTGGGCGGATCACGAGGTCAGGAGATTGAGACCATCCTGGCTAACACGATGAAACCCCGTCTCTACTAAAACTATAAAAAAAAGTTAGTTGGGCACGGTGGCGGGCACCTGTAGTCCCAGCTACTTGGGAGGCTGAGGCAGGAGAATGGCATGAACCCGGGAGGAGGAGCTTGCAGTGAGCTGAGATCACGCCACTGCACTCCAGCCTGGGTGACAGAGCGAGACTCTGTCTCAAAAAAAAAAAAAAAAAAAAAAAAAAAAGAAGGACAGCCATTACTCTCCAGCCACCCCTTTCTTTGACATAGGAGATTCTTGTCGTTTAGAATTATTCTACTCAGGGGTCCCCACCAATCTTAGCCATCTTGAGAAGTGCCACTGTGAAATTAGCTAAGAGGCATTCTTTCTTTTCTTATTTATTTATTTATTTACTTATTTTGGAGACAGAGTCTTGCTGTCACCCAGGCGGGAGTCCAGTGGCGTGATCTCGGCTCATTGCAACCTCTGCCTCCCAGGTTCAAGCATCCAAGCAATTCTCATGCCTCAGCCTCCCAAAAAGCTGGGATTACAGGCATGTGCCACCATGCCTGACTAATTTTTGTATTTTTAGTAGAGATGGGCTCTCGCCATGTTGGCCAGGCTGGTCTTGAACTCCTGGCCACCTAAGAGGCATTCATAAAAATGGAACAGTGTGCTGGAGTTGACCAAAAACTTCCATTTAGTAGCTCCAATTACCCCATGGGATGACAATTATCATCCTCATTTATAAGGGTTGAGACTGACATTCAGAGAAATGAGAATATTTTAGCTCCTATAGCTAGGAGGGAATAGAGCTAGGTCTTCTGATTCCATATCCCATCCTGCAGTCTTAAACTTAGGCAGGTGCCAAAACTGCTTTGTAGTTAAGCCTGCAGGCTCTCATGCCAGTTGGCCTGGGTGCAAGTCCTAGCTCCGACCCTCACTTGTTTTGCTGACCATGGGTAAGATACTTCAATTCTCTGACTCTCAGTTCCCTCATCTGTAAACTGGGGATGACAGTAGCAGGGCCCAGTTCACAAGGTTGTCAGGGAACTTGAATAAAATGATACATATAGAGAGAGCACTTAGCCTGATGAAGGGCCCTCATCAACATCAGCTCTCATCACTAACTCTTCCCCTTTCACCCTATCCTGCTCATCATAAAGAAGACCAACATCTGTGCTCCTGGGTGTGTGTGTGTGTGTGTGTGTGTGTGTGTGTAATTAAAGCAATCCCTGAACTTGAGAATTATTGAGCATAAATGCATTCAAACTATTCATATTTTCCATACTATTAAGATTTCCTAGCATGTCAATCTTCTTTGTGGCAGAAATCAATAGTCACTGTACTTACTGAAAGAGGTCTCTCCAGACCAAAACCCCTGTGTCCCAGGGCTTGAAAATTGGCTCCTAGGAAATAAACTCTGGCCTGCAAACTTTTCCAGACTTTCCCCAAATCCCCAGTTGAGTAAAATAATGAGTCAGGCCCTCTAGGACATTGTCATATACCTTTTGGGGCAGAATAAAACACTTTAAAATAATTCCACAACTGAGGAAAAGGTATAAAGAAAAAATCTGGGAGGGAGGAAGGGAAGTAATGGTTATCCCCAAAAGGATAGGATGTCTGTAGGGGCAAGGATGGTGACTTTTAGTGCTTATACATTTCAGTAATGTTTGAATTTCTTACTACAGCTATGTATTATTTTATAATGAGAAATTTTTAACTGACCCCATTCCTAGGCTGGTGGGGATGGGGTGGGGAGGGTAACCTGTAGAAACTGCCCCCAGACCTTTCTTAACTTTTCCTACAGGAAGCCCTTCCAGGTACAATTCCTTATCTCGACCTCTGCAACAGTGCCTACCAATGTTATAGCACTTCATTCATTCAGCCTTTCATTTCTTCATCCACTCAACAGCTATACTTTGAACAAGGCCCTGTGGGAGGCCCTGCAAGGCAAAGACAAGACAAGCGAGTTGCCTGTCACACGGGGCATGGGCTGCCAAGGAGATCCACGGTAAACCCCCAGTCCTGGACTCACCCTTACCGCATGTGCTTGGGTAGAGATGGGACAAGGCCCAGAGGGGCACATGCTGGAGAAACTGAACCGCAGTACAGAGGTCTGGGAAGGCATCTCTGGGCAAGAGACCTTACAGCTGGGAACTGAAAGATGAGAAGCAGCACTGACTAGGTGAAAGGGGTGGCAAGACCAGGCGCATCTGGGCTGAGCACCCAGGCAGGCACTGAGATGAGAAGAAATAGAGCTCACCAAGGAAAATTGAGGGAACTCAGCCTGCTGGAGAAAGGTCCAAGGAGAGATCAAAGAAGCAGGAAGGGCCAGATCACCTGATGCTTTGCAGAATGTGGGATTTTAAACTTTACCTTAAGAACAGTTCAAAGCCACTGAGAGAGGTATCCCCAAGGACTCCATTTGTTCTCCATCGTCTTTGTTCACTTCCACTCTGACACACAAGCTCCTAGCTCCATGCCTGGCAATTAACAAGAGCCTAAAAATAATCAGCTGGATGGCTGAACCCAGTCACCCCAGAGAGGGAGAACCTGCAAGCAAAGACCATGACCGCACATCCGACATCTCACCTCTCTCTCCCTCCTTTTGTCTCCCCTGATCCAGGCATGCAAGCTGAGAAGTGTACAATCCTCACAACAAGGAATGATTGGCAGTCAGGTGCAGAACTAAGCTATTTCTTTCACCACCACAGTCCTTCCAAAATGTCCCCAACTGGCAGCAGATATTCTCATCCTGACCAGTGAGACAACCCAATGAAAACTGGTGCCTCAGAAAGGGTAAGCATTTGTCAAAGGCTGTACAGCAAATCCCCGGGTGCTTGGCGAGTCATGTCTTGGCCAGTTGTCAAGGGCAGTGTCCCCTATCTCATTCCTCAAATACATATTTCTAGGCTTAATTATGTGAATTTACTTTTCTTTGGCTCAAAAAAAGTAGGTATAGGGGCATTTTCAATGCTGCACACAACTGAAAGTAGATTGAAACCATCCCGACCTCAAACAGAATGTCAAAGCAGTTGGGTTTCTGAGCAGCAACAGAATACTTTTTATAGAATGGGAAGTCAATTGAGAAATCATAAAAAATTAGAGTTGGGAAGGACCTCTGCGCTCACGAGGGTCAGGTCCCAGGGGCTGCTGTAGAATTGTTCCTTGTGGTGAAGGGTCTAATGTTTTGTCCACTCAAGTTTTAAATATCTCAACCAATAGCTCACCCCTGGGGAAGCCTCTCCACAGGGCAATAGATCTTGCTGTCACGGCTTTTTTCCTGCTATTCAATCTCACTTTTCCTTTCCCCCACTTCATCCCATTTGTCTTTGGCAATAATTTAGACAAGAGTGTGCTGACGTTTGAAAACAAAAAGCCCTGTCTTTGCCTTCAACTTCGTTTTTCCAGACCCTTCTACCTACAGAAACTTCAAGATCTGGCAGGGAGAGAGGGAGGGAATGAGGAAGAGAGGCAAACAGACTGGCCTGGGTTCTGGAAGAAGCTGTCAAAGGGCCAACCCCCAAGGCCTTGAACCCACAGGTAGACAGGAAGAGAGGGCACTGCTGTTCTGGAATGTGCAGATTACAGAGGACCTGACTCTCAAAGGCAGAAAGTCACCGAGTTTTCTGGGCAGTCCAGAGCTCAGCCACCTCTTGCTATGACACATTAGACAGAAGGTGGCAGCATAGCACCAGGCTCTGTGTGCTCAGCGGCCCTGTCCATCACAGCACACCCCGACTGTTCGGCTTCCAAACTCCACGAGCAAAAAACCCAACCGGCTGGAACGCCGGGCTTAGGCCAAGAGTGAGCTGCAAATCAAGGCCCTGGCCAGTTTTTTAAGTCAAATCCCAAACAGTTAGGATTGTGTGAGTACAGTCCATTTTCTCCCCAAGAACATCTTGCAGCCAGAATGGAATCCAAAAAATAACTGCAATCCTGAACAGCGGTGTTTGTCCAAGCTGATCTAAACACATAAACTTACCGTCTCGTCTGGTGTTTTGTGCACAAATTTTTGTGTTTAAAGAAATCTGGGGTTAATGCTTTTTTTTTTCTTTATTCTTTCTAGCCCTCGGCTATTTATTTCTGAATTTGTCTCTGGTTTTCCTGTTTCCCTTTGCTTGATTATTTTTTACTTATTTGGTAGTGTTTGCATGTGGTTCTTCTGAAAGCAAGGATCCACAGGCTACGCATTTCTGACTTGGAGCTGAAGTCCTGCTGGGGAACCAATTATATGTACTACCCACCAGGGAGAGTGTGATATTTTTTATTACTTTCTAATTTCAGGTCTTGAAATGGCTTCAGTGATCAGAACATTCTTCTGCTTAAGAACCTAAAGGAGCCAGTGAAAGGATGCTTTTGATTTCTATTTCATTTAGAATGGTCCATACTCGCCAAGTGTACTCCAAGGATTTCCATGGGGCCTCAGAGGCTCGAAGTGGGGAAAAGCAAGACAAAGACAACAACAAAACTTTCTCGCTTCTTGCCTTATCATACTGGGAAAATGCTGGCTATTTGGGGAAAGCCTTTCTTTGAGAAGTTGGTGAACTGAGAACAAAATGGATAGAAGAATCAGAACAAAACAATTTCACTGGATTCTAAGTCTATTTAAACTACAGTAGTAAATCAAAACCATACCTCTTTCTCATTACTTATGGCCCAATAGTAGAGCCTCTTAAATGCTTATTAAAGCAAAAGCAAGAAGTGTTTCATTTCTAAATACATTCACAGGAATCCCCAACAAGGTGGTTGCTTCTTTCTAACTGCTGTTTGTTTTATGCTTGTTTCTCTTCTTGAAAGAGTTATCTTGAAACGGAAAGGCTTAAAAGAGGGGTGGGGGTGGGGGTGAGGGTCCAAATAGGTTCTAATGAGGAAGAAGGAAATAAAAGTCAAATTCTCCCCGAATGTCTGAATTTCTATTTATTTATCTTTGCAGTAAGAGAGGATGCCTGACGATCCGGAACTGCTCTTGGATAAAACGAATCATACCAAACAGCTAACAACCCTGCAGAATGGCTCAAAGCCCAAATTATGAGCTATTTCAAATCCTTTCCGCTTGCCATGGGGGTCTTGACTGAGTTTTTTCTTTTTTTTTCTTTTTTTCTCTTTTTTTCCTGGCTCATATGCTTAGCCAGGAGGTGATTCTGAATGTTTATCTGAAGTATCTCCCTGATATTCTGGGGGGACTTTTCTCTCAAGCAAAAGCTCTCCTGAAAAGAGGAGCTTGTTTTAATTCTCGTTAAGTTACACTCAGTGTTGTGAACCTTTCACTAGTGAACAGTTCATTTTAGTGAGACCGACTACAAGAAACTGCCATATATAACCACGCTCAGTGACAACTTTTTACAAAATGTGAGTCAAACATGAACATTTATGATTTTCTAATAAGCCAGCTACCATATTTGCTATTACATGATGCTCTGTTAAAACAATCTTTTCTACTTTTAAATAGAGATCCCAGGAGAGCAAAAATGTTTATCTTTGTTGTGTACAGCCTCCTTAAGTACCACTTTATCATATTATTTAAAATTCAACAAATTAGCAGCCAGTATTTATTATTTAAAGAAAGGGTGTTTCTTCAAAGTTTATCTGATTTAAAAAATCACAAACCAATCCATCTCCCTTCTTTCCTTCCTTCTCTCTTTCCTTCCTTCCTTCCTTCTATTCATTTTAAACCCAGCAACTAGATTTTGTCGGGTTTAAAAGGTCCCTAAAAAGTTAGTATTCCTTCAGGAATAAATATTTGTAGATTACTTGAAATGGCCAACTTCCTTGACAGGTCTTTAGGGAAAACACTCCTTGTAACTTTGACTGAAAAGACAATGTTCCCGATCAAAATATAATCGGGGTCTATACTGGCAAAGAGAGTTGAACCAACATGCAATGAATGGCAGCATAAACAAATGAATGAAGGAATACGCAGACAGGCATCAAGCAGAATCAAAATACTCAAAGCACCCAGTTAACTGAGGCACTGAATTTCCTGGACCACTGTCTCAATTCCCCAGTTTGTGTGGAGGCTCTTGCCTATAACCAAGTAAGCACTTATGCTGCAACCTCTTGCCTCTTGCAAGAGACAACAGATTGTCAGCCTCTGGGCAGTAGCACTATTTCAATCAACCAGTTTGGCATGTTGTGTTTTACAGTTTCTAAAATTAACACAGAATCCAAACAAAAACATGGCTGGTGTGGAACTATATACAGAGAACACTGTCATCTGGGTGCTTCGAATCTGTTCATTATCAAAATTAGCTGTCTCGTTTGTCCTACTCCCATTTTTGAATGCACACCATTAATTAACCAACCTGTCATTATGTGCTGGTAATGACCAAGTTTTCCAGTATCCCAGTGTAAATACAGGATTTTACAGGACTCCCAAAACTAGGAGGAAAGGAGAAGGTGGAGGAGGTAGGGGTGGCAGGGAAAGTAGAGGACATTCACAGGTAGGACTCAGTATTACTTCCAGCTACCCTTGCTTTCTAAAACAAGGGCTGCACGCGGAAACAATGCTGATTTATTCCCTTGCATTGAGCAAAGCTAAATTTTTCCAGGCTTCACTGAGGAATTTTCTTCACAATATCTGCATGAATTATGAAGCTGACTTCCAACCAGATGTCGGGTGCTCTGCCCTTCCTGTTCGCTGAGGATGAGACACATCAGTGTTTAACTCATCATGCCCCTCGAGTGTGTCTCATTTTTCAACCCATTCTCACTTGGAGGTTAAAAAGGAATTGGGGTTTCTTTTAAAGTCTCTTTGATTTTACCCAATTTTGGTGAACAGATCCATGAAATTTTGAAGAGGATGTTGACAGAATTGAAGTAAGGGAGGGAAGGACAGTGGAGGGGGGCAGAAAGCAAAGCCGATCATAGAAAACAAACCAAAGAATATTTAACGACATATTTTCCCAAAGAGACTCTGGCTGCCCACCGAAACTGAAACCATTACTCACATCGAAGACACTTCCTGGGGGTGTGCTATCTTGAGGAAACACATACCGTGAAGGCCTTTGCAGGAAGCAAATTCAATGGTAAAAGGAACCGCAGCAGATTCTTACAATTCTGTCTTTTGTACCCTAACTTTCCACTTGAACATTCTTATTAAAAATTTCTTCCAGCATCCTTACCATATACAACTTTTCAAGTCAAAGAATGACTTTTTAGACTCTCTGTGTGCTCATAAAATTCTGTCTTGAAGATTTTATTAATAATCATAAAAACATCAGTATCCATCAGGATCACTTTGGAAAGGGAGAGGCAATTTTTCCTAAACATATGTTCAAATGGTCTGAGACAGATGTTAAAATGAAAAGGGGGTGAACTGAAGACGAGTGACTGATCCAGCCCCCCACTCCCCTATGGTTCATAGTCATGGGCGAGGACACAGCCACAAGCTAACACAAGCCAGCTTGGGAGCAGGCACCAGCCCCACCTGCAGCGGATGCAGCTCCACGTGGAGGGAAGCATTCCAAATTTCACTGCTGCAGGTTGTGTATTTATCTACCATGAGGAGGGGAGGGACAAAGTATACAAGACTATATATTTTCTTATGGCATCAGGATAGGTTTCTTGGGACTCTGAGAGGTCTAGAATAACGTGCTTAAATGACTATTTGACTATCTCCCAGCCAGTTCGAAGCATTGGCTGAGCAGCCTTCGCTTGTTGATTCTCAGTTAACAGGAACTGAAATAGCAAAATAGTAAAGTGATCCCTGCAAAGGGATTTGTGGGTGGTCTCCTTGGCTCACCTGTCAGAGGAGGTTGACTCTGTGATCATGATCCTTCCCCCAAGTGCTCTCACCTTTTCTGTTCACATTGTACCTTAAGGCCTGCAGTCGGGCAAATCTTTGAACAAATAAATTCAAACCCCTTAATGACAAAAGATTTTGAGGGATCCCAAGAGATGAGGTGTATTTCACAATGCAACCACCCCAATGAATAGGAGAGTTATTGACCGGGCAATGCATTGTCTCATAATCTGCCAGTATGGAGGCAGCGTGGGGTGGCTTCAAGGCATGAGCACTGGAGTCAGAGAAGTTGAACTCCATCAGCTCTGTTACTTCCAGTTACTCAACGTCTCTATGCCTCAGTTTCTTCATATGCTAAAACTAGGATGATACTGTCTACATACTTTAATGGGCTGTTGGGCTTTCAGGAATCCATACTTGAAAAGCACCAGACACAGCACCTGGTATCTACTGGGATATGCTATTGTCTCCATAATCACATTGAAATTTCCTTGTGATTACTCACTGCAACAAAAAGGGTTCTCCAAACTGGCTGAGAACACCACAAACTAGGGAACTTTAAGAAATACATTCCCAGGTACTTTCAGCAGTGAGACTCAGAAATCTTCCCCAAGTGAAACTAATGTAGCCAGCTTGACCTAGGACCATAGACCCATACACTGTCCCATTACTATAAAGGATGGTGAAGCATCACATCCAGTCCCGGTCTCCAAGGAGTTTATGGTCTGATTGTGAAGACCAACACACAAACTGTAAGTATAAACTATTCAGGAGCAACATGAGATAGAATAAAGTTGGAGACTATCTTGTGTGGCATTGTCAGTTTGCTGTGAAGGATTTCAGAGAAAGGAGAATCCCATTAATTGGAATACACCAGAAAGTCCCAAGAGTATTGTGAATTCTGTGGTGGTCTTTCATGGTAGAGGTTCACAAAAGTTGATTTCTCAACTTTGTGTACATGCGCACATCTATTTTAGGGGGAGAAGTTCAGCTTTGATTACCTTCTCAAAGTGGTCCATGACCTCCAAAAGCCTAACACTGTGATTCTAATGGTGGACACTAATAAGTACTTGTCATATGCCAGGCCTGTTTCAAACACTTTACTTACATAATCTCAAGTAGTGCTCACACTACCCATGTGAGGTAGGTACCATTATCTTCTTAATCTTACAAATGAGGAAACATCGGACCTTGCCCATGGATACCCAGCTAGTGAGTGAAAGAAAAGATTTGCCCCTCTGGCTCCAGGGCTTATGCTCTTACCAACTCAATTTAATCCAACATGCTTCATTTTGACACTTGCTCCACTTCTAGAACCATCTGCATCTTATGGCTCTGTCTCAGAAGATCTAGGAAGCACCTGGTAAGGACCAAGAGCTACTCTTACCCCTTGAGAACCAACCCTTTCTGAGCAAACAAAGCCAGACTGGGTACACTGGCATCCTTCATATGGAATTCACTCGTTCAGCTATTCATTCATCCATTCATCTGTATACAGAGGGACTTGGGGCTTGGGATGAGAGGGGGAGGAAAAGTGGATGGCAGAGCAGAAGGATTGTTTTCAACAACCCAGCCTCAAGGAAGAGGGAAAAACTCAGGACTTTGAGACTACCTTCTCATCTCATGAAGGATGTCGAGAGGTAGAAAAGCCCTGGTGTGCCACCGTTGCTCTTGACTCAGTTCAAGCCAATTGTCTTTGACTCACTTTAGGCCAGGAGTTCTCAATCTTGCCATATTCACATTTAGGACCTGATAAGTTTGTTGTGGGGGTGCTTCCCTGTGCATTATAGGATGTTTAGCAACATCCCTGGCTTCCACCCATTAGATACCAAAGGCATTCCTTCTCCTTGTTGTGATGAATAAAAATGCCTCCAGACACTGCCAAATGTTTCCTGGGAGACAAAAATTACCCTCCTTTGAGAACCACTGGCTTAAGGTAAATAAAATAAATTCGTAAAAGTTACACAATATTTCTCCCAGCAAAAGTCTCCATGTCATCCTGTGGTGTCCCTTAAGCCATGATCAAAGGGCAGGTAAGCAAATATATTCATTTGATAAACTCTTGCTGTATAAGTTTGATTGTAAGGCAAAGTTTTCCCTAAAAGCTGTTCTACAGTATATAAGTTTTTACAAAGTTTCTTGCTCCTGATGCTTTCTCAATTACTTTATTCTGAGCACTAAGGAAGTGTTTGGGGAAAGACATTAGTCCAAAGAGACCTCAATGGATGATAGTTGTTGGGGGAAATGAGTTGGGGAAACTTACAGACATCATCTGATAATATCGGGGGGAAAAAAAGAGGCAAAATATTTCATGCAGATTCGGTTGTTATTTCTGAGGATATGACTTCATCATTAAATACATGGGAGGTATTTTAAGCAACTCTTTTAAACTTTGCCTTTTTAAAAAAAGCATATTATAAATGGTGACCTTGTGGAGATCATAAATCTCCACCCATGGGACAAACAGAAAAAAATCTCTTGGGGCCACAAATAAAATTCTCAGAGACAGCATCTTACATCATTCAAAGTGCTGTGTCTTGAACAATTTAGAAGTGAAGATGATGTGGGATGGAGAACTGAGTTATGATTCAAAAATGGTTTCGGTGACAAGGAAGGCAAATGACAAAGGTGCCCAGGAAGAGTGTGAATATAATTATTTCGTGACCTAAACTTTTTTTTAAGATTAGGGAATATCTATTTCTAAATGTTTATACTATTTTATATAATATGTGCTATATTCAAATAAATTGATGCATTTAGTGTGAAAGTAGGGATTTTACTATTTTATAAAAGCTTATATATTCCAGTTGGCTTTCTGTTTGGAACATGAGACATTGCCTTATATTCAGGCTTGTCTTACACTTGGGCATATAGCCAATCTAAGCACCTAGTGTTGTCAGGATTCTGTGCAAGTCACACAGAGCCATGTTCCTGTCCCCTGGAGAGTTTGTGTTCTCTGTGGGAAAACCAGACATAAGCAATGGAGGCAGCTTTCACATAATTCAGTGTAATTTGCCTCCAACTAAGTTATTCGGATGATATGCTATGCGGAGGAGACGGGACGTCCTTTGAGGGATGCCTTCAGATGATCTTCTTGAAGCTCAATTCAGATGTGTCACTTCCTACTGCAAGGGTAAAGACCAACCTCCCTAACGTGGGTTCCAGGACTCACATGGTTTGTGCATCTCCTCCCCGCCACCCCCAACCCTAGCTTCAACTCTTGCTCTGTTGATCTCTGGCCTTGACTACTCCTTGGACACCACTCCTCCATCTCCAGCTTTGATTCTCCTTTGCTCCCTCCCTGTCTCTTGACTGTACCTTCCTTTGGCACCTCCTCTTCTCTCTGTCTTTGCAACTGGTACTCTCCTGTCCTCTTCTCTTAGAAACTCACACTCCTTCTTCAGACTTCATCTCAATCCTCACTTCTCCTGGGAAGCCTTCTCTGGACCCTCCATTTTGGTCAGGTTCCTTTGCTTTTGGCTGTCACAAAACTGTAGTTCTTTTCTTTGAAGTATTTCTCTCCATTAATTCTCATGGATGCAATAGTGCCATTGTTGACTGATGTGTGTCTCTCCTTTCATGCTGTAAGCTTAGTAAGAGCAGAGCCCTCATCCTTTATGATTCATCATTGCATCCCCAGAACATGGCCCAAAGTAGACACTCAATAAATAGCAATTGAGTCAATTGTTGATTAATCAAATGAACGTTTGTTACAACCTTTAGCTTTAGGTTTGCTCTTACTGACATTGTTATAGAACAAAGCTATGATCCAATGGCATTACTATAAGTCAAGCACTATATGTGTATAATCTCATTTAATCCTCACAAAATCCTGTGATGTAGGTTTTGTTGTTATTATTATCCTATTTCATATGAAGAAACTGGGGCTCAGAAGAGCAGTAACTTGGTCAAGGTCATAGGCATAGCTAGTGTGCAGAGGAGCTGCAATTGGATCCCTGGTATTTCTGACTCCAGACTACTACCCCATCATATTGTATCATAGCATATCATATTAATTTTCTCACTTATTATACTCACTTGGAATTTACCCAGATGATTTTGTATGAGATCTAACACCTCTAAGAAGTTCTTGACCATGCTCCCCGTCTCCACCCTCTCACATTAAACTGGCTTCCCAACATAGGTAATTGATGTCCTGGTTTGTGGAGTTAGTCTCACTATTTATAAACACAGCTGATATATCCTTATTATATGGCTTCTTTATTGAGACTGGAATGGGGGCCTCCAGAGGCAGGAAATGCATCGTATATTTCTATGTGATTCATGACATCTGGCACATAGTGGGGACTCACCTAACACTCCTTTATCGGTTGATAAAGGTCTCCTAAATCATCACGATGATTTACTTAGAAGCAACAACTCAAAGTTCAGAATTGAAGCATAAACCAAGGCTAGATCTTGTATACCTTTGATGCTATTGCCTTCTCCAGAATTTAATCATCATCTTATCTCTAATGGTAACAGAATATTTATCTTAAAAATCTTGTGCACTTCATTCAGCTCATCAGCAAATACAAATATTGGTTGACACTGGTCTTTATGGTCCTCCTGCTTGTCCTCTGTCCCAGGTATCTGAGTAGCTTGTTTAACTCACTCAGACCACTGGGTGACTCTGTAGGGAGCCACTTCTTCATTAACACCACTAAAAGCACCCAGTCACCACAACACATGAGCCTTTCAATCTGGCTGTCAAATGCCTCCCCAAGACTTAAGGGAAGCCCAGCAAGAAGGCATTAGTGGCACTATAGAGATTTTATGTGAGATCAAAATAGCAGCAGAACTTTTAAATTGTGAAACAATGGATCAAGAGAAGAAGAATCAAATAAGAAATGGTAAATATTCAATAAAGAGAATGATTAGAGTTCTCAGGCAGGGAATACCCACAGCTATCTTTATACCAACTTAAATCAGGCAGAAGCTCTAACGACAAGGATAAAGTGAAATAATGGATGCATTATTTCTAGTGGGACTTGCATTGCTATTTGGCCTAATTATTTGTGATATTTCACCCATGGTAGGAGAAGCTTCTTCAGAGGAAAGAAATAATAACTTGTCTCCTTGAGAACAAAGAACAAAGGGTCCCGATGCTCTCCAGAAGCTCTTCTGTCATTAGCAGGAGAAAGAATCTGTCCATTAGCAGGAAATACCCCCCCCCCAGAAATCCTGAATATCTCCCCCTGAATATCTCAATGACCTTCAAATACCCACAAGGAGGAAGATGCAAAAGCCATAGGCCTTGTAGCAAAGGTAAGACAGAAGATGTAGCTCAGGGGTCATGCAGGTGAAAGAAATGTTCCCTCCATCCTTGCTGTATGGTGTCTGGCATGTTTGTATGTGTATGTGCACATGTGCACACGTGCATGTGTGTAATATAGCCATGCACTATAGCCATAAAATGGTAAAGGAGAGAGTATCCCCAGGTTTGCTTCTCCATATGTCCCCTAATATAAAGGATTTGTTTGGCTGAGAATGATAGAAAACCCAAAATAACAATGGCATAAACAAGACAGATATTAATTTTTCTGTCACAGGGAAGTCTGCTTGAGCAGTTTAGGGCTGAAATAGTGGCCCACAATCCACAGGATCTCAGACTCTGTCAGTATTTTTGCTCTGCCATGACCCACTCATGGCTTCTATTGCATGGATTGCATGGTTCAGGATGGCTGCTTCCTCTCTTTATACTGTGTCCACATTCTAGAAAAGGGAGGGAGGTGGTATGATCCCTCTCATAAGGACCCCTCTCTAGAAGTCGTACCTACCACTTATGTGTGTATGCATTAGCCAGAGCTAAGGCACAGGGCCTTACCTAATTGCAAGGAGAGCTAGGAAATACAGTCATCATTTTGGGAGACCATGTATTTAGCTAAAAGTCAAAGGGTTCTATTGCTATCAAAGAAGGGAAAAGAGATACCAGGGAACAACTAGCAGTCTCTGCAACATTCTTCAAAGTATCATAGCTTTGGGGATTTCTTCTCAGGTCACACCACTCCCTTCCAGCCACCAGAGCCGATCTACACTGCTGAGCCATCCTGACTGCAGTGAATTGGATCAAGAGTTTACAGACACTCAAGCTGAATCAATTATATTTTCTCTCCCAGGAATTTGGAATTAGGATGTAGTGACTATCACTAGTCTCTCAAACTAGAATCATCCTGGATGCAATGGAGTGGCCAGCTTCTGCCAAATTTGTCTGCAGAACCCAGAGAGAAGCAAGGGCAAGAGACATGCCAGCCTGGGCCAGGGGAAGGTGGAGAGAGGGGCCACCCTAGTACCTGATGTCTTTCTGGTTCTGGGGACTCAGCAGCACTTCCTTCCCTTGGGTTGCATAAGAAACCCCCAAGTCCTTAGAAAAGGCCTCCATTTTTGGCTTAAGTTAGTTTGAATGAGTTTCTCTTCCTTTCCACCAGCAGAACCTTGATGATGACATGTTTCTGTGTGACTCTGGTTCTGGCCAGGTGATAGCAGTCAAGTCAGGGGTCTTCTCATCCTACCTTCTTGGCCGGGAAAAAAAAGTACATCTCTCTCCCACTGGACTGTCAGCTCTTAGGCTAGTAAATCCATCAAGTTGATTCAATTTAAGAGTTTACACTCTTCTCCTTCCTTTGCAACACATTTTCACTAGGTCTTGGGCTACCTGGAGATACCACATAGCACCATGAAGTACCCCAAAGGAACGACTATTGTTGGAAATATTGGAGGACAAGTCAGGAGTTGGGAGAGATATTTGGGGGCTGGTGGGCCATCCAGTGGCCCTTAGGTAGAGAGCCACATCTGGAACCCCCAATATTCTCACCAGTGAGGTGATAAACAAATCTTGTCCTTATGATCACAACTCCTACAGAAACAATTCCATCTGAGTGTGCAGGGTTAGGCCTGAGTGCTGGATGTTACAGCTATAACTGGTGGATTCTCCTTTGCATCTGTCAAACATTTAACACCTGGAGAAGCAACCAGATGAATCGTCCTGACTAACAACTTGTCTGTCTAAACCAGGCTCCCAAGTAAAATAATCTAGCTTGACCCTTTGCCTCTCTGGGCCTCAGTGTTCTCCTTTGTAAAATGAAGGGGTGGTACTAGAATCCTCTTCCAATGGGGAGGTTGCATGAATCTCTACTCACAGAGAGGGTAGGATTACCCAGTGGTTTCTTCTTTAGAGAGAGATGAGATCTCACTATGTTGGCCAGGTTGGTCTTGAACTCCTGGCCTCAAGCAATCGTCCCACCTCAGCTTCCCCAAGTGCTGGGATTACAGGGATGAGCCACCATGCCCTGCCCTCACTTAGTGGTTTCTGAAGATAGAAGGAGAGAGTTCAAATGTAAGTTCTGCCACTTACTAGCTGTCCATAACTGGGAAATATACCTCTAACCCTAAATATCAATTTCTAATCTGTAAATGAAGAACAGCGATAGCGCCCACCTGGTAGGGGCCTCCCAGGGCTTAAATGATCATATTAAATGCTCAGCACAGTGTGCCCAACACATGGTAGGTGTGCAATGAGTGTTAGAGTCATTCAGAGCTCCCCGAAATGGATCCATCTTGCAGATTATCACAGCCACCCGCGACACCCTATGATACACACACAGAATGACTTGACATCCTTGATAAATGTTGCTTTTATTAATTAACTCTGTGTGAGGGAAAGCTAAAGCAAAGGGATGGAGAGTGTAGGAGTAAAACCTCCAGAGCTGTGAAAAATTCCTGAGTTATTATCCAAATAATCTGGTGGCTTGGCAAAAAGAAAAGGAGAAAAAAATCCCTTACCAAGCACATATTCTGCTGGTTTTCAAACCCGAGTGTGTATTTCAATGGCAATTTAATCCATGTGTTTCTTATTCTTCTGTACTTAAACTATCAAAGTATTGTTTGAAAATAATAATTTCATGTCCAATAAACAGTCTTTCCTTTTGAGTTTCCCATGCAACCACCTGTGTGATTGTTCCCTGAAAGGTGAGTAGCCCAGTTGAGTCTCAAGGTGCCTACCTACCCATACCTGAGCAGCTGTCCTTATGACCCTCTCCTCTTGGTTAAGATGGACTGGTGTGGTCATTTGACCTGGGGTGACCATCCATGGCCCCCTCTGAGCACAGCATGACTTAAAGAGATGTGCTTAGCCAATCTTTCTGTTGCGGATTTGAACAAAGTGAGACAGAATGAAACTGCTAGTGAGCTATGGGTGCTGAAGTTGTATGGTTATGTCAATACCAGGCTAGGGCCATCATGGGCTATTTTAGTGTATTCCCACGGAAGTAGAACCTTGAGTCTATTTGGGAGGTGGTCCCAGAAAATACTGATTAGGAAATGGGAAAGTGGACAAGACAGGGTAGGAGCCAATGAAACACATTTTCACAGTGGGGTAGCCTTGCTGGGGAACTCTGAGAGTCAAAGCAGAACATGTGCTTCAGAGTTATCTTGGCCAAGGGGTGAGGGAGTTGGGGTATTTATCCTTTAACTGCTATCAGTTGTTGGTCGAGAACTGCTTGAAGGGGTGTTAGTTCCCTAGCACTACTGGCCTGCCCTGTAAGAAAGCCCTCAGCAAAGAGTCACAAGTACTGGCAGTTAAGCCATGAACTGTTGTGCCCAGAAGTGATGAGTGTTGAGGGCATTTGTGCAAGGCACTGACAGCACCACTACATGGGCTTGCATGAAGCAGAATCTCCAATAGAGAGAGAGATAATAGAACAGAACATCAGTAATGGCACAGAAAAGAACGGGAAGCAGGGGTGGAGAGAGAGAGAGGAGGCCCTTCATTCCTTTCCTACTTCAAACCTAATAGTTCTACTTTTTCTAGATTCTCATGAAGACTCTGTATCTTTACACCCCCTCCACCCCACCCCCATTTCCTTGAGCCAGTTAGAATGGATTTATGTTTCTTGTTCAAGAAAGAAAGAATTTTCCTATCCTTGCATTACCAGCAATCACAGAGATTCAGAATCTCAGAGAAGATACCCTA
This sequence comes from Symphalangus syndactylus, assembly GCF_028878055.3. Lineage (NCBI taxonomy): Eukaryota > Metazoa > Chordata > Mammalia > Primates > Hylobatidae > Symphalangus > Symphalangus syndactylus. The sequence goes on from NC_072424.2 coordinate 25,107,663, forward strand.
ACTTCTTCATCCCACCACATTAGTGGCCGTTTTGGTTGCAAGCAACAGAAACGAACACTGATGAACTTAGCAACAAAAAAAATGAATCTACTGGAAGGATTTGAGGTACACAGGGAGGGAGAGAAAAGCCACAGAACTCAGCGAGGGATGGATAGGAACCAGATATAAGGTCTCTGTGGCAGGAACCCCTTGATCTTCTCATCTGGGCATTGCTACTGTAAAGAAGGAGCACCAACCATTTGTTCATTTTGCCATTCAGTCAGGATTCAGAGGCTAGGGCCCAGCTAGCCAAACTTAGGTCCACCATTGCTTGGCTGTGCTGGGCAGTAAGATAAAATGTCTGCAGAGGGTTCTTCAGAAGGAGTGAGAATTCCTGGAAGAAAATGCTATTAGGACGGAGGAAGGGATGCAAGGTGGGGGGCGGGGAGATGTATGCACACACACACACGTGCACACATGCATGCACACACACACACTACACCTATACATTCAGGTAACCTCCTGTGTAATGAAGGAATCGGAGGTTATAACACAATATAAGACATGCTATAGTAGAGGCATATACATGCAAAGAACTCCAGAAACCCAAAGAAAGGAGTTACTGGGGACAAAGGGAGGTCAGAAAGGTTTTGCAGAGATCCAATTCAACAGTGAGCAATGATTATATGCCAAGCATTGTGCCCACCATGACATTTAACCAGAGTCTGGAAAGATAAGACAGTGTTGTTAGGTATAACCTAAGACTGAAAGGGGGCATTACAGGGAGAATAAACAACGTGTGAAATCATGGAAACGTGAAACTGCAAAGGCAGAGAGCATAGGATACAGAGAGAGATTGTGTAGAGGGAAGAATAGGGAAACAGGAGTGATCTCGGGTCATGAAAACACAACAGGTGTTCCCTGCCAAATTCGGGAGACTGGATTTATCCCAAACACAGTGGTCAGACATGAAGGATATTGCATGTGTCATGGGATTGAGGTCTAGAGCAGTCTCTGTGATGGATTGCAATGGATGGATCTTGAGTACATTATGGGAGATGCAGTACAGCTGTCACCAGAAGGTCAATTAGATGCCTAGGACACCACTCCAAGAACGATATGATGAGGGCTGATCGAGTTCATGCCTTAGGGAAGGATAACAATTATGAGCAATATCTGCAGGGTAGAATTAGCAGGAGTTGGTCACCAGCTTTTGAAGGTGGAAAGAGAATAGATAGTACTAATGTAGGAGCTCATCGGGTGACCATATTCAACAGTAATTGCAAAGCTTTCCCCGGCCTCCCATTGTGAAAATGGGAAGGTCTAGTCTATTCTTTTAACTAGAAATGCAGTGGTCATCTAAGGAGCCTCAACCTGGTTCTCAGAGCTCACCAAGGAGGAAAGTGTGCTGGGAAGTGTCTCAGCGGACGAGAGGAATGGAATAGGATCCAGTCGTCCCCTACAGGGCTGACTGTGCAGGTGCTCATCCTCCCCATGCTGTTCTTTCCAAACCCTTGACTTTCCATTTGAGACCTTTCAAACACAGATGCCAATCTGATGCATCAACTTTATCTCCTACTCCTTTCCAATACATAGATGGTACTCCAAACTAGACTTACTGCTTTTCCAACTCCATACCTCTATTCAGGCCATTCCAACCACCCAGAAAGCCTTCCATCCTCCAGGTTCCAACACCACCTCCCTCTTCCATGAAGCCAGCCAGAGAATTAGGAACTAGGAAGCCTGAAGCGGGAAGCAGGAAACACAGTAGATAACACAGGCTGGTGCAGTCGGGATTCAAGGCGCCAGGAGAGAGAAACTGATCACCCTCCTGCCTGGCCCTGCTTGCATGAAAGAGTAGCCAGAGGAAGGAGCCCAACCCCTCAGGTTCCATGTGGAAAGTGGGTACCAGACCTTACACCCTTGCCAAAATTTCACATCATGGCAGATGGAGGAAGAAGATAATTTCCTATTTAAAAAAAAAACACACACAAAAAAAACTCAAGGTCCTGCATGTAACCAGAAATAAAATATCTCCTGCAGTGAGGAATGAGCTAGAGGTTGGGTCTGACTAGAGGACTTTGGGGGCCGGTGGACACTCCTTGGCCATGTTCTGTTGTAAAGCAGTACATGGTGGCTGCCTCTCAGGAGGCTCTAAGGCACCCTTCTGGGCTGGAGTGAAGTCGGAGAGGGAAGCTTTTCTCATACGTTCCAGCCTTGTTGGAGGGCAATAGACTAGAACGGCTGATACTGATTGGGATCTTTCCTTGGGAGATCACACAGATGGCTTTTTCTTTCCTGTTATAGGATATTCAGAGTAAGAAGGAAGTCGAATTGAATATAGAAGTGAAGGTCAGAGAGTTCAGAACCCTATCTTGTCCTTCCCCACCTAGTTCTGCCACTTAAGGGCAAGTCCCTCGGTTTCCGCCTGCATGAAATAGGCATGTAAGATTGCTCACCTGGTTTACCATCTGGTGAGAATGAAAATAAATCACAACTGTAAATGTGGTTGAAAAATATTATATCCATAGATATCTCTATCACTAGTAGAGGGACCCCATCAGCAATTATCCAAATTGATACATGATTATAACTGACTCCTCCCCGCAATTCTCTTGCAAAACATAAATAGATATAGATATATCATGGAGACTTTTGCACAAACATTGCTCTTGGGTTTCAGCTGAAAAGTATCCAGCCCACCACATGTCCTCCTGGGGGCATGATCTGTTGAGGAGTAGGGCTGAGTTTTATCACTCTTCCTGTAGCAACCTAGATTTCCTTGGGCCTCTCCCAAGTCAAGTAAAACAGTGAGAGTAAAATGCTGGCTCAGCATTTCAGTTTCTGCGAGAACATGTGCCAACATGATATGGATCAGGGACTCAGGGGAGTTTTCCAGCCAATAATGCAAATGAAAATAAAATAAGTTTGGGCAAGCAGCCTGCGATGTTAATATTACGTTCAGTGTTATAAGCTACCTTTCCCTGAAAATTATTACCTAGAGGTACTTGTTGGAAAATCAGAAATTGCTCTCCTAACTTAGAGATTTTAATCCTTGAGCTTGAAATCTACCAGATGCCAAAGTTCTCAGTGTGGCTTCTTCCAACGTTCATTTGAATGTTAATTGCAGTCCTCCTTGCTTTATCTCACTCTCCCTTCCATATATCCACTGCTCTGTTCTACTTTCCTGGCAGAGAGTTGAATTTCCTGGGTAGAAACAGTTGTTCTCTGTCAGTGGTTTCTAAACATATCGGAACACTTTCCAAATTGTACAATCTCATCTCGCTCCCAACTCCAGCCCACCTTTCTGGTTGTTGTAGCAGTTGTAAAGCGGGATCAGTGATGTGAAATGGACAAATAATTAAGCCCTAACTACATTTCATTCAAAAATAAACCTGGGAAGAAAGTTCTCGTGGCTTAAAAGGCAAATATTAATTTTGCATTATAAAGAGGAGGGAATGCAGCCCTCCGGGCCTGCCCATCCCGAGGGGCGTGCTCTGGGGACTGGGAGGATATGGGCCAGGCAGGCCTGATATGTGTGATTGGAGATGGAGCAGAGGGAGGAACAGCACCTCTGGGGAAGGCCAGATGAAAATCCTAGGGGACTACTCTACTCTGCACGTCAGGTAGGGTCCAGATACTCAGCATGGCCCAATGGAGAAGAGGGCAGGAAAAACTCCAGCAGAGATGGAGGAGAGGAGCCATTTCTGCCCTGTCCAGTGAGCAGGTGGATGACTTTTACAAGGACCCCCTGGGAAGGAGGTGAGAGTGGATGACTGTCTTCCCAATAATGAAAATGAATTTCTTTTTCTTGGTTTTGCATGAGAGCCAAGGATGGTTCCAGAAAGAACCACAGTCAGAGGGAGAAACTTCCTGTGCTCTTCAGTCGATGGAGGAAAGACCAAGTTGAGTCAACTCTACCTAGATAGTCACATAAGCATAGCCTCAGGAGAACGTGAGAGCTACACACAAGTCATAGTCTGCATGTGTGGCATGCCAATATCCCACTGGGGAAACAAGATCGTGGCAAGCCCATCAAAAGCCCATGAAACCAGCCACAGGAATTGTGGCCTATCCAACAGTGTTCTGGTGCAGTACTTGGGGCACCTACCTTTTTGGAATTACATCACCTGGGTTCAAACCCCCTCCCCTTCCCTCATCCTTAACTTCACAATGGAACTGATAATAGCACCTACCTCAAAGGGTTATTTGAAGAATGAGTAACACATATAAAATGTGTAGGACAGCATCTGGCACCAAGTAAGTGTTCAATAAACATCAGTTGCTACCATTTGCTCTGAGGTAATACAAAGAAAATAGAGGATGACTGGGCTCCCATCTTGGGATGAGATCTACCAGCACCACATCTCATGTCTCTTTCTTCCCACATATCTTTGTGTTAAGCTTTTTACTGGATGTGTGAAAAAAGTCAAATCAGCTTTGCCCAAGACTTAACTTATCCAGAAGGTTCGACTGGAAGATCATGTGTGACAATAGCCCATGGACATATTAAATATAAATGAAAAGGAGATGTTTCTCCATTCGATACCCACCATTTAATGAGGTTTCATATGTGTCTGCACTTCCCACCTCATTTTATCACACACACACGCACACACACACACACACACACAAGAAAGAAAGAAAAGGAAAGGAGACCTGGATTGGCTTGTGTTTTGTTTTTTTTTTTTTTTTTTTTTTGCAGGCCTTCAAAGACCTAAGTCACACTGGATGCAGTAGCAATTCCAAGTGGGTGAGGAAAAAAGAGCTGATGAGCCAAAGAACCCCTGAAAGAGAATCAAGTCTTCCTCCTCCCGCTGCAGGAGCCACCTAGAAGGGCACCTTCTTGGGAAGCTTTCTCTGACTCTCCTTGAAGACATAGCTTCTCCCACCTTCCTACTCCCCTGGGTCTTGCCCACACTTCCTGCGATGATGATGATGATGAGGTTGTGCCATCACCTCTGCTGGGAAGACTGCGAACTCTTTTTCAAGAGCCCCCACCCTGGCACCTAGACAGCACATGGCATAGAAAAGGAGCTCAAGCTTGAATTGAATGAAGATAATGTTCTGTATTCCATGGGTGTCCAAAAAAACAAAACATGACTAAGTTTCCAGCCTTTTTACTATGGACTGAATATTTATGTTCCCCATTTCCCACAAATTTATATATTGAAATACTAACCCACAATGTGATGGTGTTAGGAGGCAGAGCCTTGGGGAGGTGATTAGGTCATGAGGGTGGAGCCCTCATGAATGGGATTAGCACCCTTATAAAAGAGGCTGGAGAGAGGCCCTTTGCCCCCTCCACCATGTGAAGTCACAGCTAGGTGTCATCTCTGACCCAGAACACAGGTCCTCATCAGATACTGAATCTGCCGACACCTTTATCCTGGATTTTCTAGCCTCCAGAACTCTGAGAAATAAATTTCTGTTGTTTAAAATCTACCCAGTTTGTGGTATTTTGTTAGAGCAGCCTGAATGGGCTAAAAAATTTCTTTATTCCTTTCATTTGCAATCCTAAAAGAAGTGATAGTTGGGTCTTTCATGAGCAAAGAGTCTGTTACCAAGATGGTAAGAAGTTAGAGGAAAGTTACAAAGCAGACAAAGATGCCCACTTCTACTCAACACAGCTCTGGAGATCCTGGCTTATGCCAAAGACAAGAAAAAGAAGTGAGGCCCGTGGAATGGAATAGAAGAGACAAACTGTAATTTCCAGATGTTATGATTTTATGATTGCCCACATTAAAAACTCCAAAAGAATCCACAAACCATTAGAACTAATAAGAGATTGTATCAGGATAGGATAGAAAATCAATCTCCTAAAATTAGTAGAAGGAGAAGCAAAAAGAGAAAGTAGACATATGAACAAAGAAACAAAATGTGTTTCTAGTTAAATACCTCATTGTCTTTGGGAGAAAGGGGAGGGATATGGAAATTTTTGATCAAGCAAAGCACAGGGCCCTTTGGCCACATTTCAGCTTGCAACAAGGAAGACTTTCCTAACCAGGGAAAACTCTGTGGAGGCCTTCAAGCTGAGTTGGCACAGAGAGTGTGGGACATATTATTAAATGTGAATTGAACTAGATGACCTTTCTGGTTCCCTCTAATCCTGAGACCCATTTAGGATAAAACACCCTGGCATATTCAAAAGGAAGAACATACACAATCATTGCTTTGTTTGGAGAATGTCATAGGCAACCTCTAAGATGGCCTCCAATGATCCCAGCCTCCTGGTATTCATGCCCTTTGTGTAAATCTCTCTTCTTAAGTGTGTACTGAATTTACTGACTTGTCCCTAACAAATAGAATAGAGCAGAAGCAACGAGATATCACTCTCAAAATGCAGTTATAAAAAGACTGTGGTGGCCGGGCATGGTGGCTCACACTTGTAATCCCAGCACTTTGGGAGGCCAAGGCGGGCGGATCACGAGGTCAGGAGATCGAGACCACGGTGAAACCCCGTCTCTACTAAAAAATACAAAAAATTTGCCGGGCGTGGTGGCGGGTGCCTGTAGTCCCAGCTACTTCGAGAGGCTGAGACAGGAGAATGGCGTGAACCCGGGAGGCGGAGCTTGCAGTGAGCCGAGATTGCGCCACTGCACTCCAGCCTGGGCGACAGAGCGAGACTCCGTCTCAAAAAAAAAAAAAAAAAAGACTGTGGCTTCCATCTCGGGTGCTTTTTGTCACTGCAAAGCTAGCCCTAAGAAAAGCCAGTTGCCAGGTTATCAGGTGCCCTATGGAGAGATCCACATGGCTAAAACTGAGAGAGGCTTCTGTCTAATACCCAGCAAGAAATGGAGGCATTCAATCCAAGGGCCATGAGAAACTGAATCCAGTTGACAACCCCATGAGTGAGCTTAGAAGCAGATCTTCCCCAGTCAGCCCTTCAGATGAGAGTGCAGCCCTGGCTGACACTTTGACTCCGACTTCATGAGAGGCCATAATCCCAGAGGTGCCTAGCTAAGCTGCATCCAGATTCCTGACCCATAGAAATTGTGAGATAATATATGTTTGCTGTTTTAAGCTACTGAGTTTTGAGATGATTTGCTACACGGGACTAGTAACTAATGAGGGGTCTTTTCACATGTGCTTCACACCAGAAACCTGTGCTTCTGGTCAGTAGCCTATATTTTTTACAAGAAATTTTAAAATTTAAATCTCTTGGAGTCCCACTTCATAACAGTCATATTTCTTTGAATTCTGGGCCTCACCCTACTTTTGAATATTAATTGGAGAGAAGTAGGAGGAGGGTGCTACAGGGTCTGCCCTAACCTTCAGGGATGTGTACTCATTCAGAAAACTAACAATCTACTAACATGTTCCCACTGCATCTTCTCTGGCCACAGAGACACAATTGTCAAAAGCATCAACCAGCACACTACCTGAAATTAACCACGATTCTGGGATGGAATTAACAAGGCAGGTCATGTCCATGATTTGGCCATGGTTTTAGTGTTTACCATTCTTCCATTCAGTGGTACTGTGTTTCCACTGACAACCTGATGCTTATTCAAGCATTTGGCCATATCAATATTGCAGTTCCCCAATACCCTCTCAGGCTAGGCTTCATAATACTCTCTCCCTTACCTCTTCACATAACCTGCTGCTTGTTCTTTGTCTTTCATCTTAGGAACCACTTCCTTTGTGATGTGCTTCTTGGCCACTTAAACCAAGTCATTGTTAGGTGCTCATCCTACATTCTCCAACAATTCCTTGTACTTCCCCAATCACAGCACTTCTCACATTATTATACCTACTTTGTTATAAACCTTTTTCCTCATCAGACTTAAGCTGCAAGACTAGCTATTTTGTCTCTTTTGGTTCTGTTGCATCCTTAAAGCCTAGCAAAGTCTCTAGCACTTAACAATTGAATAATAAATACATAATAAATAAATAAATAAATAAATAAATAAATGCTCTGTACTCTTCAGTCCAAAAGTTTGCTTCCAGAACTTACCCAAGCACCCACCACCAAAACCTCATAGAACAGCAACCTGGATTAAAACAATGTAGACAATAAAAGGAAGTCGGAATGCAAAAGGGCAGACATACACGAAGGACAGTGGAAGAACAAGACAGCCATCCAGATAACACAAGCCGTCAGACACACTTTGGTTGCAATTCACTGGTGAATTCAGGTGGGGGTGTCTTGTTGGCCTAAATTATCCGGATAAGCTTTCATTTTGCTTTGGTCCATAAACTCTTTTATCTCCTCTACAATTGGGAAGTTGGCAAAGCTTGCTTCTCCCACCAGAGAATGCAGATGAGCTCCCAGGCACTGGCCTTCCTCCTATTCAGTTTCATCCTTTTTAGTTCCATTTCATTTCCTTTAGTTCCAGTTGGTTCCTTGGGTTAAGGACTCCAGAACTGTTTCAGAGCTACTTTCTATTTCAACTGATCTTACGATCGAACCTCAGTGAGCTTTAGCACATGGTATTCACTTTGCACATTATTCCAGCTTTGAGAATGTTGATGCTAAACCTTATAAATATGATGGAAGGAACAACTTTAAAACAGTTTCAGAAAAAAAATTATTGATGTCTTAAATCTCTTTGTCTTTTGCAATTTATCTTAAACCACGTGACTGTACAAAATAGCTACTAGAAGGCTTGCCATCCCCTAGGCTGTCTCTACAGAAAAAAAATCACTTTGAACAAAAATGACTAGTTGATCCAATCAACAAGGGGGATAACAGGGTGGATGCCACCTGATCAATTTACTTTTGCTGTATAGCAAACCACCCCACAACTTTGTGGCTTAAAACAATTACTTTTTAATTTAGCTCTCAATGCTATGTGTTGGCTGGGTGGTCTTTGCTCTAAGCTGGTTAAGCTAATCTCTGTTGCTGGTCCCTCTCATGCCACAGTAGTCAGCTGGTAGGTGGGCCAGTGGCTGGGTGATCTGGAATGGCCTCTCTACATGACTGGTAGGTGACAGGGTATCAGCAGGGTACTTGGCTATCATCCTCCAGTAGGCTAGTTCAGGCTAATCTGCATACAACTCAGTGTTCCAAGCCCAGCAAGAGAGAGAAAGTTCAAATGGACAAGCAATTTTCAAATCTCTGCTTGCTTTGCATTTGCTAATGCCCCAAATCACATAGTTAACCAAGATTCGAGAGATGGGGACATCGACTCTACCTCTTAATGAGGTATCTGCAACATCAAAGGAAAGTAAGTAGATGGGGAGAAGGGAAGTATTAGTGCCATTTTTATTCTCTATTATAATTTATATAGTTTATATAATTTTCTGTTATAATTTCCATACAATTTGCCTTGTTCATTTCCCATGGATACTCTTTGAAAGAGCACTTACTTCCATTTTACGGACGACAACACTGAGGCACAAAGAAGTGAAGTAGCATGTCCATGGTTATACCACTAATAAATGACAGAGCTGGGATTTGGACTCAGTATCACACTGCTCTAAAGCCTGCATTTCTAATCATCCCCTTTTGTGTATAACCCAAGTACTGGCTGGTTGCTAACAGGTTGCTAATCTGAATTCAAACATTTTTTTTTTAAAAAGTTCATGTATGTAGGCAGCAGCCTCAGTCTGTGTTTATCAAGTATTTTCAAAATATTTTGCAGAGATTATTTTTATTACCAGTTCAAAAAAACCTCAAGCCCCAGATGTGGTTAGTCAGACTCTCTTCTCCTGAACATTCAAGCCCTAAGGCACTTTATGGTAATGAAACCTCAACTTCTTCAACTCCTCGGTGACATTCCTTCTCACTTATAAACAGAAATAATCTTCTTTTTTGAAACCATGATATTCTGCTGCAGGTTCCACCCTTAGGAGAGACAAGACTCAGAATCTCTGGGCTCATTCCCCGCCCCAGCTCTCCTTTCAAAACCATGGGGAACTGGGACCAGAACCAGGGAAACTGCCTCTTTGCATAGATAAGAACTGGTCATGTGAGCCCATCAAGTTTCAGGCAGATTACTAACCACTCCAAAAATGAAACCAGAGCCACAGTGAGCAGTGCCTCAAAGCTGGTCTCTCCCCAGTCCCTGCGAAGGTGGGTTTTCTCCATGTCCTGTTTCTGCCTCTCCTCTCCTAGTGCTCTCCCTTTCTTACTGGTCTCTTTGGCCCTCTCCTTCCATTTCCATTTCTTCTAATCCAAACTTCCTTTCCTCCCGATACCCCTCTTTGACTGAGGAATACCATTAGGAATACCACTTCTATTGAAATGAGTCCAAAAGAAGCCTTTGGCTGTAATTTGAAGACATGGAAGACCCAGGAGGTGAATTAAATGCACTCAATGAATCTGGTAATCCTGTTTATTTTGAGGGAATAGAAATACATTATTTCTTGCTTACATATATTCTACTTCTACCCTGAAGTCTCCCATTGACTAGGAACGAATTTATCTTCATTTGACAGTTTTATGACCCAAATCAGATAGCTCTGTCCATTGATCTGATTTAAAATGCAACCAAAGGACTCGGTTGCTTTAACAGAAATCTAAGCATGGCCAACAGTGCCTGCCATCACCCAGATTTTTCATAATATGTGAGTTTCTCACTGTGGCTATCGGGACCTCCTGGTGAAGCTTACCTCATGAATGGCCATTATTTAGCAATAGAAATGATTCAGCAATGAAAACAAGTGCTTGACTTTTTTTTCTTTTTAAAAGATTTATTAAAGCTCCTTAGAGGTTGTTTTTATAAAACCCAGCCCTTAGAGTGGCTGACCTTAAAAATATGTTTATCTAAGCTATATTCCCCAAAACGTTGACCAACATGATAAATAATTTATTTAATGTTTCCTTAAATATTATTTTGTTTGGTTTAAACCCAAAGTAGAAACTTCTCCCCAAAAGGAACACTGTCTCATTTTTGTATACAATGGAAACATTTGGGAACAAATAAAAGAAATACAATCTTTTTCACAAATGTTGGCTTACTAAGTGAGCTGGTTAATCCAGGGGATGCAAAATAAATGTTGTGACATTTGGCTGTTAAATTAGAAGCTGGGAACTTTGGTTGATGGTTATATCCTTATTTTTAGTACTTCCTTAAACTTGTAGGAAAATAAATATCCACAAATAAACATAGCAAGTGGGGCACAAAGGGATTATCAATAGCAAAATGCCCTTCACCCAAACCACAGAGGAGCAGCTACATGGACTGTGTTCACACTTACAAATGTCTTTTTCCAGAGATGTTGGTAAATCTAGAGCTTAGCGACATTGGAACTGCCTTCAGGACAACTTGCTAAATGTACCCCCACTTCCTCGGCAGAGCTGTCCCTTCATCCACAGGGGGACTAATCACAGAAGTCCTGCCCCTGGGCCTCACGGGGGGCCCTGACAGGCAAGTCAATTAGATTCCACTTTGTGAACCCTGACATAAACTAGCCAATTAGATTCTACTTTGTGAGTCCTGACATAGGCTAGCCAAACAGATTCCACTTTCTAGGACTCTGTGATTGGTCAAGAAGCACATTTGACTCAACCTCAGCCAATTATAGTTTGGTGTATGTACATGAAACAGGAGGAGAAGGAAGCTACTATGTGGGTCATAGAACTAGAGGCAAATCAAAGGCTGCCCAGGAAAAAGCCTGGCTACAACAGAGGGCACTAGAGAAGCAGAACTGAGCGATGGTGATGAGTGATTTCTGACAATACTGTATAAGCCCCTGAGTCCAGCCATGACCGACCATTAATTCCCCCTTTTGCTTAAGCTGGCTGGAATCAGTGCTGGCATGTCATCTCTAATAACCTGAAGAGTCTTGACTAATCCCGGGCACCCAGGATGAGGCACAAGTTGTCCTCAGGGGATATTTGTTCATTTTATCCCTCTAGCTTTCTGATAGTAACTTAGATTTATACCTATCTTAAATTCCACCTTCAGAGCTACATATATTTCTGTTCATCCCCCTTTTTGGTGGAACATTCTCTATAGCTATAGGTACAGGAAGTCAGGACAACTAGTCAGAGTCTCACAGCAATGAGTGTGATGACCATATCCTAGACCAAGCCAGCTCCTTAGAAGCAGTCTTGCTGATTTCAGAGCATATCTTTGGATTAAAATTAAATGTGGGTGTGTGCTCAATGACCCGATACAATTACGAAACTAGTCTGTGAAGGCTCCTTTTGGGTTCAGCTGGAGACACATGTGGCACCTTAAAACTCAGGTGCCTGCATTGTACAGAGTACCTTACTTATATTGTCTCATTAAAGCCTCCGCCAAATCTTGTGTAGCAGGTGTCTTTACTATCCCATTTCACAGAAAAGGAAGAAACACTCAGAATGGTTCAGAAACTTATACAGTTAATTAGTTGTAGAGGCTGGAAGAAATTCTGGGTCTATACTATTCTATCCTTCCCTAAACGCTGGCCACTATGCTAAGAAAGTAAAAAAGCAGAGGGGTGGCCATGGGGGCTATCAGTCTACCATGTGAGATTCAAGAAGAGCTATTAAGAACAGTCATCAGTAAGCAAAAGCATTGAATTTGAAATTAGACTGTTCTGAAATTGACATCCTAGTTCTGCCACTCGTTTCTTCTGTGCTCTTGGGCACTTTTCTTTATCCCTCAAAGTCTTAGTTTCTCCACTGTGAAGCAAGGTTAATTATAATATAGTAGACAGTCCTATTGCTTCTTGGCCCTTTGACTCAGATCAAGTGTATAGTAGACAGTCTCCAAGTATAGCTGTCAACAATTCCCCATCCCTGTTCATGAACACCACTCCTTGCTTTAATTTTGGAGAAGTCTACTTATTACCCTCTCCTTAAATGTGGGCTGGCCTCAGGACTTGTTCAGGCCAATAGAATGGGGAGGAAGTGACATTCTCAGACCTCTGAGCCCAGGCCTTAAGCTTCTGCTTCTTCTCCCTTGGGGCCCAGGCTTTAAGGAAGTCCAACCTAGACTAATGAATGATCAGATTCCCTGAAGATGAATGACCATTTGAACATCAAGGCTTGACCAAACTCTAAACTAAATGCAGCCTCATGAAAGACCCTAAGCAAGACCAGCAGAAGAACTGACCCAGCTGAACCCCAGCCAAACCACAGAATTGTAAGAAATAATAAATATTGTTATTTTAAGCCTTACTCTCTGGGATGATTTGTTATGCAACAATAGATAACTGATTTGCCTCAGGTTGCTGGGAAGATTTAACGGGTCAATGTATGTAAAAGCAAGAACACCTAAAACAAAGTTTGCCATTTCTGTATTCAACACATGTTTATTGAGCAAGTACTTTATGGGTATCACTGCAGAGGCAATTGGGATTCTGAGGGGAGCAGGGCAAAGTCCCTACCCTCTTGAAGCTTACATTGCAATAAGAGGAATAATAAATAATCAAAAATAAATAATATAATGTCAAGTACTGACTTCTGCTGAGAACGGTTTCTATGTAGCCACCCTGTATTATTTGTATGTGCTGCTAATTATCCTTGGTTTACATGCTCTTGGTTCAGGCCTTCAGAAATTCAATGAAAGTGAAGAATAGTAGGGAGGTAAAGGCTGAGAGGGAGAAGACCTATTTTAGATGGTGTGGTCAAAATGGCCCTTTCTGCATGGGGTATTTGAATAGATACTTGAATGATATGAGAAAGTCAGCCATGCCTTCCCTGTACAGCCATGACTCCTATGCATGTACCTGTTCACATAATGTATTCTAATTATTTGTTTTTGTCTTATCTTCCCTCATTGACAGAGAGCTCTCACAGGCAGACAGAAGCATTTCGCATTCAGATCCTCTGTGGTTTGGGCAGTGATTGATGCCCAGTAGGTGCTCAGGGAACACTGATTGACCACATGAAGGCATGTCACGGGGCCATCCACTACTCAACACAAGGGTTAAAGTCACTGAGCCAAGGAGAAGGCCCAAAATGTAGCTGCTACCCTCCGCAGGAGACCCTGGAGAACACAGGCCAGATTCTCCCTTTATGGAAAGCTTCGTTGGCAGCCCACCTGTCCCATGACCTCCATGCTCAGCCTGAGGAAGCCCTGCCTTACTTGGGTCCAGTTGCTGGGAACAGCCACCTTCCTGTCCTATACCCTTAGGCAGAAACCTCTATGGCCATCACCAGAAGGGAGGTGTATACCTGCACTTTCCTTGAGCTGCCCAGCCACTATGGTACAGGAAGCAAGATCTCTAACGACAGGGGAAAACCCAGGGGACCTGAGATCTGCCTCCTCCTGCACCCAGCAGTCAGACTGCACATTCCAGGCAGGATGTGACAGGAGGGAAGCCTGGTGGAGCAGAGGCATTTGCTCAGCAGGAGAAACTCTGTCCTTCCCAGTCATCCCTGACTCCACCTCATCTGGCCCACTAGAAACAACATCCCAGTTGGCCTCATGAAAAATACCACGCCCGATTTCAACGAAGACACCTTGGTTGTGCACAGCCACAGGCCCGCAGGGTGTGCTTTCCCCTCTGCCCTTCCCACCAAACGCTCCTTTATTATCCACCAGACCAGATAGCAATCGGGCGACTTCGTCCTCCTGAGCGGCTCCACATTCCACAAAGGGGCCGTTGCTATTTGCCACTCTGGGAGAGAAAGCCCATCACGGGCCTTCCCCTATGGAGCCCTCTCTCTTTCCCTGCCTCTCCTCCAGCTGCTCCTGGTTCAAGCCGCTGCTTGCCCTGGCTAATAATGCCTTGTCATGCAGTGACAGAATTACGGTCTCACACTGGTTTCACATGTCACAAATAATTGTGCTCATTGCGCATCATATTGAAGTTGTCAGGCCTCTCTTATGCCTATAATTTGTGTGAGTTGATCATACTTTGGTAAATCAGCAGGTCACGACCTGTGCCCTTTAGCCCCCGTGGCTGGCTGAGAATGACCTACAAATCTTGTGACAGGGACAACAGAGAGGGTATGAACTGCTCAATTGCTCGTGTCTATCAGCTGCCGTGGAGAAAGCCCGTTGCTCTCTGCTTTCACCATCACTTTAAACAGCTAACGCGGCACCCTATGTCAGCTCATCTTTATTTCTTCACATCTGTTTTTTTTTCCCCTAGATTTTTTTTAAGTACTTTTGGATATTTCTAATTTTTTTTCCTTTACCACAAGACATTTTGATGCCAAACCCAAGTGTCTTTCTTCCGTGTGTTTTAAATAAAAACCTCCAGTGACTGTGATAAAGGGAACAGACCTCACTCTCTCTGTCCAGCCCAACTGAACGCAGCTCCACGCAATGGTTATATCTGGCTGGCAGCTTTACGAGCTCCATTGCTAACACTTTATTGGGTAACACGTTCACAAATAGTGTTCCTGAGCCTTTGTTTTCATTGAGGTACAACATGTACCATCAAGTTGCATTTAATTCTCTGCTTCGTATTTTATACACAGTATCGCTGACCGTGGCCTTCAGTATCTAATGCTGGAGAGAGGGTAATGAAGTTCAAGCTGCTTTTATTACCCTGGATCTTCAATAACTGGCTTCCTAAAAAGTCAGTGGAAAAGAAGCAAGATGACCCAGTTCTGTCCAGACCGATGCTCTGCAGAAAGGCTGGAGTGAGGTCAAGAATACAATGGTTTTATGTGGGTCTATCTCCAGGGGAACTGTTGCAAGTTAGGTGCCCAGAGAGTGGCTAGCCTCCTCCTTGGTTAAGAAACAGAACGTGGTGTCAATGGCTCCATGATGTTCACTCTGGTGGCTTCCCGTTCTTTGGCAAGCTACCTCACTCCTGCAGAGAAGTACAAGTGGGTGGGTTTGTAATTCTGAAAGCAGACGGCAACATCTGACCGCCCATGTTGGGATGTCAGGAAGTGAGGATGATGCCACTTGTTGGAGCAATAGCAGGCATAAGAAATGAGCAAGGCTCTCTCTCCACACCATACAAGGCATGCCCATTTAATTTCCAAAAGCATCAACTGAGGGCATGTGAATCAGGAATAATTAGCAGCACACACAAGCAATGCACAATTGTTACAGAAGACACAAACTCATGTTGCTCGACTCTTTGGATCCCTTTCCCCTTTACCTCATAGGCACAGACCCATGATTCTTAGCACTGAAAGGCATATCACTTTCGATGCAATTTACAACAGACAATCACCAAGTTAAGACAGGAGTGGGGGAAGAAAATGTGTGTCTGGGTCACAACTACAACCCTCTAAAGGCCCCAGCTATGAGGCAAGTTCAATGCAAATGTGTGTCTTGGTCACAACTACAACCCTCTAAAGGCCCCAGCTACGAGGCAAGTTCAATGCAAATGTGGGTGGTTATGGACTGGAGGTTTACTTTTCAGGAGTATCTCTTTGCTGAGAAAACTTAATGGAAATGTAGACAGATGGGGGTTCAGATCACAGTACCACCTCTAACTAGCTTGGTGACATAGGCACGTTACCTTAACTTTCCGTGTCTCAGTTCCTCAACCTGCAAAGTAGTTGGCTCACAGTAGGTGCTGAGAAGATCTTATTTTTTTTCTCAGTCTAGGTTTTTGTTTGCAAGCAAAGTAACAGTGACAGTTAAGCAGAAAAGGAATATATAGGGAAGATGTGGGCAGCTTACAGAGTCTGAAGAAACGCTGGAGAGCTAAGATGCAAAATGAGCTGGAACCAAGGGAGGTTAGAGGGCAAAGAACATAGCTGACACCAGACCTTGGGCACAATCCGGTTATGATGCTGCCCCTGGCACCACCTCCATTGGCACTTGGGTCCTACCACTGAACCCCAGACTCCAGTATCTTCTTCCTTCTCATTCTTTACATGGGGCTGGGGAAGGAAGGAGTTCAGGCTTCAGGTTTTATTTACAACCCCTTTAATACTTTAATACAGTATATATTATTTTTTGGTTGTTTTTCAACAAAGGTGTGTGTGGGGGCGGTGGAGAACCTGCATTAAAGCAGCCTGATCAGCTTATCCAAAGTCATTCTGTGAATCAGTGACACTGTTTGGAATGAAAACAGACGCGCATCTCCAGTTCCCCTTAAGTTGTGTCCATAACTAGCTCATGGAATGACTGTGGGAAAATTCAGGGGAAAGAGTGAAACTCTAGCTTCCCATAGGAGCAGTGAAGACACTGGCTACCAAGTGCAAAGTCAGCTTTGACTCCCACCTCTGTTACTGGTGAGACAGGGCTCTAAAGAAGTGCCTTGGATGGCCTTGCAAGATGGGACTCGGTCAAATCCATGGATAGGAAGAGAATCTGGAAAATTCAGTCACACACTCCATTATTGACTGGTTATGTTCTAGGCACTAGGCTAAGTTCTTTTGTGGCATTATTTTATTTAACATTCACATTAAATCAATGAGCTATCTATTATTATCCCCATTTTACAAATGAGGAAATCAAGGCTCCTGAGTCGGAGGGCATATGGAGTAACATGGACATAGCACAAAAGCTTTGCCTTCAAAGCGGGACATGCCCACAGATGTCTCTGGGTGGCGGCGGCATAGAAAAAGGACACGGGAATCCCAGGGCACAATATCATGGGTACTTAAGAAATGCCTGGTGATCTCATAATCTCCAAAAGCGGTATTGTTTGGGCGAAGGGATCAAGAGACAAAAAGCTAAGGAATATTTCATGATCTGGAAACTTTCAGTTCCTTTAATATGAAAATGCTCAACATGAAGTATTAAAGATGTAAGGATTCAGAGGTTGCAGGAGGCCAAAGAAGATTAAGAGATTCTTTCCCCCAAACGAAGTGCATAGTGTATCCATTACAGGGCATGGAGATTTTCCCTCTCCTCCCCCACCTCCTCCGCTTAATAGAGAAAATGCTGAAAACTTTGAAGAAATGCATTCTTTGTTCCTTAAGTTCCATGATTAATTAGGTATAAGCCATGTTTCAAAATGTTTCGTCATTTATTTGTAATTCTCCCCAGAGTGTGTACAGTAACTTGGCTCAGAACACATAGATTACATTGCAAATGCTACTCACATGCTGAAACTTTTTACGTGTCTTTCCCTTCCCTTCTCTGCTTTCCCCTATAGTACTTGAGTGGAAGAACAAGGCTGGATTTCCATCGGAGAGCACACCCTGCTTTGAGTGGATTTCTCCAGCCTACGGGGAACCGTCAGAAGGGGGACTGGAAACAGTTAGCAGTCAGCCGTGCGCCCACACAGGCATGGAGCCTCCCAGGTTGCTCTAACCCCTGTATCTCTGCATCAGTCAGGCGAAGGTGTGCATTTGCTTTAAGTCAGTCTTCATCTCTCCATTTCCCTTCACACACCCCTCCCCAGGAGTAATCCCCAGGCATAAGCTAGGGAGCAATACAGTGTAGCGGTAAACATGTAGGATCCAACCATGGAGCTCTGACTCCATTTTTAGAGCTTTGTCTTTTTCTCATCTATTAAATGGGGATAAGAATAGCCTCCGAGATCCACTGGATCATCATAGGAGCAAATGTGATTTAACAGAGTGCTTCATTCAGAATATGCTTTCTAGGGGTGCTCACATTATTTTTGTTATTTTCAATTTGGCCTAACTCCCAACCCCCAACACACACACACACTTCGGGGCCAAGTGACTTAGGATAGTGCTTGGAGCAGTGAGTTTGGGTCTGTGGAAGAGAAATTGGATCGGTCAGACAAGTTCCCAAGTTGAAGCAATCTGTGTTATGCACACACACACACACACACACAAAATATACAACACACAAGTACACATGCACACACACGCACACAGTCTCAGGGTACAAGATTTGTTGCTGATTCCAAGGCAGAGGCTGCTCTTTTTTTGCCTTCCATCAGACCCCCTGACTTGCTGCAGAGGTAGCCCCTCCCTTTGCAATACCTTTACTTCCATATCTTTGCTTCCCTTCACTCATCAAAAAAACACTCCTCCTCCAAAGCTCAGATCAAATGCCACCACCAGCTTGCAGTCCTCACTTTGCCACTCTTTAAGGTGGACTGCGTATGTTCAAGGGTGAGGCCTCATCTCCTAGGCTTCAACTGCCTGGGCCTTGAAGGTGCATTGAATTGAATCACCAGGTGTATCAGTTTCCTGGGGCTGCCATAACAAAGTACACAAACTGGGTGGTTTAAACACCAGAAACTTACAGTCTCACGATTCTGGAGTCTAAAAGTCCGAAGTCAAGGTGTCGGCAGGGTGGTTCCTTCTGAGGGCTGTGAGGGAGAATCTGTTCCATGCCTCCCTCTTAGCTTCTGGTGGTTTGGTGGCGATCTTTGGGGTTTCTTCATTTGCAGAAGGATCACCCCAATCTCTGCCTTCAGCTTCATACGGCATTTTCCCATTATGCGTGTCTGTCTCTGTGTCAAAATGTGCCCCTTTTTGGGGGGTATTGGGATGAAGTTCTGGTAAAAACCAGAAAACCTGCTAGACAAGTTCAAAAAGAACTGTAACACTGATAATTTGTCCTTATGATAAGAACACAATTATTTTGGATTAGGGCCCACCCTGATGACCTCATCTTAACTTGATCAACTGTGAGAACCCTATTTCCAAATAAGGCCACATTTACAGGTGCTGGAGAAGAGGACTCTAACTTTTTTTCTCAGGAGAGGCAGGGGACACTGTTCAACCCATGACCAGGGCTGAATGAGCAACAACTCTGAGTCAGAGTCCGTAGGTTCATTCTGTTTCTTTTTTTTTTTTTTTTTTTTTGAGAGTTGGGATTTTGCTCTGTTGCCCAGGCTGCAGTGCAGCAGCACAATCACAGCTCACTGTAGCCCCAAACTTCCAGGCTAAAGCAATTCTCCTGCCTCACCCTCCCAAGTAGCTGGGAATACAGGCTAATTTTTAAAAATTTTTTGTAGAGACGGAGGTCTGGCTATGTTGCCCCAGCTGGACTTGAATTCCTGTCCTCAAGCAATCCTCCTGCCTCACTCTCCCAAAGCACTGGGACTACAGGTATGAGCCTCTGCTCCCAGCCTCTGTTTCTAATTCTAGCAGGGAAGAGCCCTGAGAATACTAAGAGGGTAACATCCAAGACTGCCCTTATCATCAAACACAGATAGTTCTCATCTGGTGGTTCTTGAGCCCCGCTGCCACATTAGCCTCACCTGTAGATCCTAAAGACAAAATGAGACAAAACCAAACAACGATGCTGGGATGGGGAAGACAGGTCAGTGGGACTCAGCCGTCACTTTCTTTCAGGTGCAGCCAAGGAGGAGATCCGCCGTACTAGACTAAACACACGAACAATCCATGTGCTTTTTCCCTGGTCTAGCCCGAGAACCAGTTCTTGTTTGGGGGCTTACATTGTTACTTGGGATGTTTAAACAACTCTTAAAAAATTAAACTGACCTCTTCTGTAGAATTCTGTAAAGAATATAGAATGTTAAAAATCTCCAGATGGTTGAGATTAAGGAAAAAACATACGCTTTCCTAAAATATGCAGCCATTCGTCTTCTTTCGGTAGCACCAACTCTTGCCCAAATGGACAGCTAGAGGCAGGGGTTTCAGTCTCATAGTTGTAAATGCTTTGAGATCCAAGATGGAAAGATTTTATAGGCCATGAAGACACCGCTGCTGGCTATCCTCGTGGTGGCCAGCATGATACTCCAGGCTTATACTCAATGTGTCTTGCTCGTTCAGCGTGGACATGATATTACTGGTGCCTCGTGTTTCCGTTGGAGAGATGAGATGGCATATGAAGAATATGCAGACAGCTGGAGAGGAATGAGCAATCCACAGGCCCAGGTTTTTTAGTAGAAAAGAGAGCAGGCACACTGGTAATCATAACAATAGGGAATAGTTCCATGAGTATATCAGGCATCTGATAGTTAACGGTAGCGATGTCCTTATTACTTCTACTTTTTTTTTTTTTTTCTTAGACAGAGTCTTGCTCTGTTGCCCAGGCTGGAGTGCAAGTGGCGCGATCTCGGCTCACTGCAAGCACCGCTTCCCAGGTTCACGCCATTCTCCTGCCTCAGCCTCTATAGGTGTCCGCCACCACGCCCAGCTAATTTTTTTTGTATTTTTAGTAGAGACGGGGTTTCACTGTGTTAGCCAGGATGACCTCGATCTCCTGACCTGGTGATCCACCCGTCTCGGCCTCCCAAAGTGCTGGGATTACAGGCGCGAGCCACTGCGCCCGGCTACTTCTAAATTTTTATGCCAATTTTCTAACTGCCAAAATCTAATTTTGAATGTTTGGCTGTTGGAGTGACTACATTCTTCCCCGTGTTTTGGAAATATGAACACAAAACAGATTCTTTGGAAATTAAACACATTTGTATTGGGGATATTTTATTAAAGAGACTAGAAGGACAAAAGTCACTTACATTAGCAGTTCAGTCTTTGCTACCTGAGAACAAGTTCTAAGAAACAGCAAATAACAGGCATACAGGCCCTATAAAGGAACTGTGAAATTACTCATTCTGATAAAATTCAGTTTTCTTATTTCAGAGGGAATTGGGGGAGGAGGTGTAGAAGAAAATCAGAGAGTCAATTAGGACTAACTACATGGCTAATCGCAAAGATTACAAATCCCAGGGATGTAAACGATACCTATGGCCCCGCTATCTTCAGTAAACATTTAAAATAATAAAAACGATAATTTATCCATTGCCACAAGTTTGACCTCTTACCCTGGTCATATCAGAGTGGGTCCAGCAGAAAGGGGAGGAAGGTCTAAACTTTGCCTGGGTGATGTGAGGTTAGGGACTGAGGACCCTCTTCTGCCAAAACGTTAATCTCCAGTATTTATTTGGGTGCAAACGAAAGTAGAATAATGGGGAAGGAGGTCCTTCATGTAAAAGAAACTCAAAAGCTTTACAGACTGAATTAGGTGTAATCCTTATGGGATCCCTAACAGCTCATAAATAACTTTTAATGAGATTTCCAGTGAGTAAAATAGCACGTGGGGGAAGAAGTATTCTTTTTTATTTTTGTTATTTTGTTTTCAATAAAGCACATGCTTCATATTGTTGTTTTCCAAACCCATAACCAAAGGAAGGGAAACCATTTCAATAAGAAGAGATTAGTACTGAAAATATTTAATTAACTGATAGGGTCAGGAAACGCTTGAATATGTCATTGAAAATACTTGACATTGACCACTAATCTATGGAAACTTATAGAGCTGAGTCTAAAGCATGTTCCGGAGTTAAGCAGAGAAATAAATCAAGGTTTGCAAATGTCATTTAAGTTTTCACCTGTCCCACGATTCAAAATTATTGGCTTCCCAATGAAAAGCATATGTTGTGTCCCATGCCTGGGGAGTAGTAATGAAGTGAGGCAGACACTCTCCAGCGCTCCCTCCCATGGTGCCCCTCTTTATTTCCCATCAAGTGAAAATAATTACTGTATCCTTAAGGGAGCGCTTCCCTGCATCTGGTCTGCCGATAAGGGCTGCCATGCTGGCTCCTCCAGCCCTGCCCCTCTTCCTTGAGGGACCATGGTTTGATTTATGAGAAAATAGTTGGCAAATTGCGATGTCTATCTTGATGGATGACATCATTTGGACCATTTTGCTGATCATGTATGACTACCTTTTTTTTTTAGCCTGGTTGCAATTGATCCGCAGCTCCAACAGCTGAAGAAGGGGGAAAAAATAGCAATTGCCTTTTCTTGGAGAGGTCACCAAGCAGAAAGAGCTCTGGCCTTTTGTTCCCTAGAAACTCACCAGTGATGTTCAAGCCCTTTACAAAGAGCTCTCATAGATATTATCTTAGACGATCCAAACAAAGGCTCTCAGAAGTAGGCAAGAGAGGTATAGTTCTTCTCATTGGGAAGATAAACAAAATGAAGTTCAGAGAGACTGAGTGCATTACCCCAGGTCACATAGCTAGTCAAAATCAGGGGTTCGAATCTTGGTCTTTTGACTCCCAAGCAAACTCTTTCTCTTTTCATTGTTTCTTGATGGAACAAGAACATACACTTAGTGACAAAATCAAACTTCCCCTGTAATAGGCTATTCAGTCCTGCTCCTTCCCGAGTTTCTGGGAGCTTCCTAACTGATCTCCAAGCCCATGATATCTCCCTTCCCATCTTTCCTCCTAACCACAAGCATTACAATCCTACAACACAAATCCAATTATGTCACTATCCTGTTAACTTTCAGTGTCTTCTTATCCCCCAACACTTGCCTCTCAGGACTTTCTACCTTATCCTCTCTAACAGGAAGGTTGTGAAGGTGTGGGGTGGGACCTAAAGTGGTCTATTTTGAATTTATTTGAAATCTCATGCTTCATGTCTAATTTTATTTTAACTTTTTATTTTTATTTTTATTTTTTGAGATGGAGTCTCGCTCTGTCACCCAGGCTGGAGTGCAGTGGCGCTATCTCGGCTCACTACAAGCTCCACCTCCCAGGTTCACGCCATTTTCCTGCCTCAGCCTCCCGAGTAGCTGGGACTACAGGTGCCAGCCACCACGCCTGGCTAATTTTTCGTATTTTTAGTGGAGATGGGGTTTCACCGTGTTAGCCAGGATGGTCTCGATCTCCTGACCTCGTGATCTGCCTGCCTCGGCCTCCCTTCATATCTAATTTTAATATAGATATATAAACTTTGCATTATATTCAGTGTATTCTTGTTTGCTTTCACTTAAAAACAACGATTTCAATCTAATCTTTAATTAAAATGAATGCCCGGGGAAAGCAGCTTCATCTTTATTTTATGGCTTTGGGCTCTCCTTAGTATACCTCTTAGTTTTGAGTACTCCTAGTACACATCCTGGGTCCCAAGGGATCAGGTCTAGGCATTAGCATTGACCAAAAGGTCCTCGTTCAGCCACCTTACCTTCCTCCTAGCCTCATTTCTACCAGTCATACCCTGACCTCTTACACTATAGCCACGTTGATCTTTCATGCCTCCGTGCCTTTGCACAGGATCCTCCCTCAGCCTGAAAGTCTTTTCTCCCTTTACCTCGAAACTCCCAGCATCCATGCATGGCACCCCTCAGTGCACCTTCCCTTGTGTCCCCAACTGTGGCTCTATCACCAGCACCCCATTCCCGGTAGCAGTTAACCCTTTGGGTCCTAGTCATCTACAAGAATGTCCCTCTTTTCCCACTAAACTTAGTTCTCTTACCCACCATCTTCATAGCTACCAGAGCCCAGTATACTTGGCATAAACTAGGTACTAAATAAATGCTTGTAAAATAAATAAAAACTATTAACACACTTTCCACTAGGAGATTTGTTTTTAGAAGCTAGCCTAATCTCAGTTGCTTGTATTGTACAGTTTATAAGAGCTTTTATACATTTTAAAAAAAACTATCACGTGCATTTTTTATGCATGCCAGGTGCATGATCTCATCGGATCTTCATGATATCATTTTTCTTCAAAAAAGCAGGTAGAGCAACACCTCATTCTCTTGCCATTATTTGGAGGTAAACTCCAGACCCTGGAGTCCAAATGCCTGCGTTTGGATCACCCTCTCCTTACTATCTCTGCTTGAGCTCAGTTGCCTTATCTGTAAAAGGGGATGATAATACTTGACAGTGAAGGCCATGAGCTCTAGAAATGATGGCCTAGGTCAGGAATTGGCAAACTATGGCCCACGGGCCAAATCCAGCCCACCACCTGTTTTTGTGTGACCTGGGAGCTGAGAATGGTTTTTATAATCCTAAGTGATTTTTAAAAATCAAGAGGGTAGTCATATGTTGTGACCCATGAACATTATATGGAATTCAAATTGCAATACCTATAAACAAAGTTTTATTGAGACATAGCCCTGCCCATTTGTTTACATATTGTGTGGCACTGTTTCTGTGCCACAGTGGCAGAGTTGAGTTCCTATGACAGAGACCAATCAGCCCACCAAGCCTAACATGCTTACTGTCTGACCCTTTGCTGACCCCTGATCTACGGTCAAGTCCTAGTTCCACCCCTCACAGGCTCTGGGACCTTGGGAAGATTGGGTAACCTCTCTATGCCAGTTTCCTCTGTGAAGGAGAGATAATAATATCTGCCTCCCAGGGCTTTATGAGATTAAGTGAGGTAACACACTTAAAGCGCTCGGTAAGGACCCAGTACTATGAATGTTAGCTAATGTTACTAAGCTACCTTCCCAGAGGGCTAGAATTTGCCAAGTAGCAGAATGGGGTGGGAAGGAGGTACCAGTGCCAGCTATGTGGATGGTTCCAACCTGATGTAATTGGAGAGGCTGAGAGGCAGGATGAGAGCCAAACGGAGCTGAAGGGAAAGCCAAGTGCCAAGGTGCAGGAGAGCCTAAGAGGACACCTTTCCAAAGGGCCCAGCCAGGACCCAGGCTGGGTCCCAAAGTTGAGTTCCCAGTTGGGTTTAGAGGGGACCAACTCAGAAGTCAGTGAGGAACAAGCCAGGAATAGGGATAGAGGGCTCTGGAAGATTTCCCCAGGACCCAGACGGCACTCCACAGGAGGACAGGTTTAAAGGGACAGGCTTGTCATCCCCATTTACTCATGAGAAGACAGAAGCTCTGGGTAATCAAATGGCTTGCCCAAGACAATACAACTAGTAAGAGTGACTAAATGCAAAATACCAGGTGCCCAGACCTGAACTTCTCCATCCACTTTAGCCTACTGACTTTCCTACCCAATGTTTCAGGTTCAAATTCTTTTGTGAATCTTAGGAATTACATCATTGAGTCTAAGGGACTAAGGGAAACAGTATGTTGTGCTGTGTTGTTTTTTCCAAGAATGGAGAGCACTAATTTTCTTAAAACCATCGAGCATGAATTAAAGGTGTTTTCTCCCTTTATGCAGTTAGAGTCCTTGTTGCTGAAGGTAGCAGGAACATGCTCTGCAGGCTCAGATTTTCAACCAGACCTTTCAGAGAGGGGTCTCTAGCCTAAGGGCGTGTTTTTCTCCATAGTTCAATGACAACCCTGCAAATGGCAAATTGTTTATGATTTGAGAGCTGCAAGGATCCAAGCTGCATTAAAAGGAGAAGGAAGGAAAAAAGCATGCTAAGAAAAGCAACAAGTGATTCAAAGACCTAGGCCAAACATAAACCTATAGATTTCAATAGACACTTGATAAAAATGTCTTTATAATGTCTGCATGTCTTTGCAAGAAGACTCCAGATCTACGGCTTCTTTTATTTATTATTCCTAACATTTGTGATTGCCAAAGAAGATTGAGTGCAGAAAGGCACTCTCCAAGGGAAGGGTGGAAGGCAATTCTGCTTTAGAGCCTGGTGACTCAAAATGTTTGAGCTGCCCTGTTGAAAGTGAGGATTCTTGTTTATTTGACGATTTTTCTCTCTTGAACGTTGTATTTAAACAAGTGTCTCCTTTTGGTCCAGTGTTTCTTCAAATGTATTTATAGAAGAAATTTTCCTTTCTCCCTCTAATCTGTTTTTCATATTTTGGTGAAAGGGATAATATATAAAATTTTACAAGGGTTTCGCTTTCTTTACATTTCCTAAATGTGGGCATCTGGTGTTCTCATTAAGCAAGCCATGTCCATTCATAGACTCACCACATCTTTAATTCATGCTAAAGAGCAGTGCTGTGATGTGAAGAGTATGCTGTCTCCCAGTGTTTTTTAGAAAGGTTGTTTAAAAAAAAAAAAAATCTATCCAGCATTCTTTGGTTAATTTCATTCTGCTTATATCTTTAATTTCCAAAGTTTCCTCCTTCTATCTTTTTTCCCCAGTGGTAAAATACATAGCATTATTGTTTTGTGGACTCTGCCAAAAGCATGCTTTTTTATGCTACAAGTTTCTGACTAAGACCCATCTAAATTTTAGGCTTTGGGGCTGAGGAAAGAGAGAAAGACAGAGAGAGAGAGAGAGAGACAGAGAGAGAGAGAGAGAGAGAGAGAGCAGGCACACTGCACACAAAGAGTTTCTCATTACGCATTACGATGAGCCCTCGAAATACTATATTCCTGCTGAGAGCACCTCAAATTTGGTCAGACTTTGGAAAGCTCGAATTAGAGTTAAAATCTCCTGAAAGTGACATAAACCAAAAGATTGGCTCAGTTTCTGTGATGTCATCAACACATTTAATTACGTGAGAGAAATGTTTGGATAGGATGCATGGAAATCACGCACACACACACACACACACACACACACATTCACACACACATTTAAAATGCAATAGTTCAACCATACGCCAAGAAATTAATGCCAATTTCACAATTTTCACCTAAAGAAGTTTTGTCTATAAACCCCTTATGATGCTTTTATTATTGTTGTTAGTAATAATAATGACAATAGCTTAAAATAGAAATAGGAGTTTGGACAGAAAATATCATTGTTCCTCATTTGATTTGAATAGGGATGCTCCCTCAAACAAGACTTTGAATAGTTTGCATTTTTCTAATATGCTGGTACTACAAGTTTCTCCTCAAAAGTTCTCAGCACATTAGGGAGTCACTTATCTATAGAAATCCATTTAAACTGACAAGCTGATGAATGACCTGCCCAGGTAATAGAGATGACTGTGGGTAAACATATTGGGTGCAATGTATTTTAATGATGTCTAAACAGTCAGATGTTGGCACACCCAGTTGGGAAAGGTCTGTTGAAATTGAACCTGCTTGTTTTCTTCAAGCTCATTCACAGTAATTTATGAGCCTGAATGTGGTCGGCAAGTTTGTTTCCTGTTGTTTGCCCTCCCTTGGAGTTGAGTTGTGACTCTGCTCCATTAGGCCGGCAAACCAGTTGCCTTGAATGTAGTGGTTTCTGTAGGCTGTATTTCTTCAACAGGACTTGGGTCACCCCAGATCAAAGTGAGTCACTCATTTTCCTGAAACCTCTGAACCTCACATAACACCTGGTGTTTTAGTCCTAAGGACAGTCTTTAGAAAAGCAAATAGTCTGGTAGGTCAACTAGAAATTATGTGATGCAACATCAAGTATATAGCATCACTTATGCTGTATTTTAGCTCAAAGTGTGTAATTGAATCTATCAAGACTTTAGATATGGTATCCAGCTTACAAGAAATACAGGGGATAGAGGAACAAGCTTAATAATACCACAAGGAGTCAACTAGACAAATCTTGATTGGAGGACGTTCTACAGGACCTCTGGCCTGCCCTCCTCAACAAGTCAGTGACATCAAAAAGCAGGGTATTAGATTAAAAAGATTTGAAGGCCATAACAACTAAATGCAATGTACAATACTTCTTTATATAGCTGTTTGCACAAGCACCTGTAATGGACACTTGGGAATCAGCTGGGGACAGTTTTTTTTTTTATTTTTGATTTTTGTGGATACATAGTAGCTGTATATATTTGTGGGGTACATGAGATGTTTTGATATAGCCATGCAATGTGAAATAATCACATCATGGAGAATGGGGTATCCACCCCTGCAAGCATTTATCTTTTGTGTTACAAACAATCCAATTACACTCTTAATTATTTTTAAATATACAATTATTATTAACTATAAGTTGTTACCCTGTTGTGTGGTCATTCTTTCTAATTATTATTTTGTACCCACTAACCATACCTGCTCCCTCGCCCTCCTCCACCCACCCACCTCCCCACTACCTTTCCCAGCCTCTGGTAACCATCCTTCTACTCTTTATATCTACGAATTCAATCGTTTTGGTTTTTAGATCCCACAAATAACATGTGATGTTTGTCTTTCTGTGCCTGGCTTATTTTACTTAACATGATGATCTCCAGTTTCATCCATGTTGTTGAAATGACAGGATCTCATTATTTTCTATTGTTGAATAGTACTTTATTGTGTATATGTCCCACATTTTCTTTAACCATTCATTTGTTGATGGACACTTAGGTGGCTTCCAAATACTGACTATTGTGAACAGTGCTGCAAGAAACATGGGAGTGCAGATATCCCTTGACTATAGTGATCTCCTTTCTTTTAAGTATATTCACAGCAGTGGGATTTCTGGATCATATGGTAGCTCCATTTTTAGCTTTTTGAGGAACCTCCAAACTGGAGAGGAGCATGTATTAGTTTGGGGGAGGAGCATGTATTAGTTTCCTATTACGATATAACAAATGACTGCAAACTTGGTGGCTTAAAACAACACAAATTTATCTTCTGGTTCTGAAAGTCAGAAGTCTGAAAAAAGTTTCACTGGGCCTCTTCTGGAAGTTCCAGGGGAGACTCCATTTTCTTATGTTTTTTACCTTCTAAGGACCACCTGCATTCCTTAGCTCACAGCTCCAAATCACTCTGACCTCTGCTCTATCATCACACACCCATCTCTCCCTCTGCTTCCATTATCACCTCACTTTCTCCGACACTGACCCTCCTGGCTCCCTCTTTTATGGACCCTTGTGATTACATTCAGCCCACAAGGTAATCCTGGATAATCTCCCTATCTCGAGATCATTAACTTAATAATTTTTTAGAGTCCCTTTTACCATATAAGGTAACATATTCACAGGTTCTGGGGATTAGGAAATGGATATTTTCTGGGAATGGGGGAAGGAGGCATTGTTTGGCCTACCACAGTGGAAATATGCTTTCTTCATGTCTGGACTTTTGCTTGTCTGTATTTTCTGATATTATGCATTGTCCATTGACTGGATCTTTAACATAAAAAGAAAGTGGTATATTTTTCCTGCCTGAGAACTCTGCAGTTCTCCCCTTGGTGAGCCTCAACTTGCAGAGGACAAAGGAGACTGTCTGGCAGATGAAGACCCAACTCCACAGGGAAAGGTGTAGACACAGGAGGTGCCAGTAACCCCCTCTGGATCCAGCATCAGGCAGCAGGATGCCTTGTCCCACGTTTAGTCCTTTCAAAAACAACACCAACGCCAGCCATCATCATTCATTGTGGGCTTCATGTATGCCATGCCCTGTGTTCAAAGCATTATCTATGGAAAGTTTATCTTAACCCCAAAGTATGTATTTGGGGCCAATTTTACAGAAGAGGTCCCTGAAGCTCAGACAGGTTAAAGAACTTGCCCAAGGCTCCAACTTGTTTGCTGTAGAGTCAAGTTCCAAACCCAGAGCCTGAGCTCTCAACCTCTACTCATATTTTCTCACAAAGAGACCAGAAATGGTCAAGACATTTCTCCTTAACCAGAAGCAGGGGATCTGCTTCTCCTGAAGCTAAAACTCAGAGCGTGTAGCCTGGAAGAGGCCTTCATAATCACCAAGTCCAAACTTCTCATTGTACAAATGAGCAAATAAATGTCTAAGTCAATGCAGTGAGTCAGGAGCAGGGCCAGGAACAGGGCTTAGGGCTCCTGGCTCCCTATCTGCCCAGGTCTCTGTCTACTAAACAATAGGCTTCCATTTTTTATCCTCATTTTTCATCCTCTGGATGCCAGAAAAATAATCCTTTGTCCCAATATAAAAGGGAAAATAAAGAAATGGGATCATTTGGGATTGTGTCAACACTTAACATGCATAGCTCTAGGAAAAGCAGCTCAAGCTAAGCCTAGCTCTTGAATACTTCCAGTTGAAGGGAAGGCAATGTTTGCACAGGAGCTAGATCCCTCATTGCCATCCTGGTTCTGGCACCTCATACACCCAAAGAAGACCCCGCTGTTTCCCCAGGAGACCAGAGCACTCTACTGCCCATGGATTACAGGCCATTTCTGCCCCATATTTTATCCCTTTTAATCTAAAGCAGCCCCACAGAGCAGGCAGCTTGGCACTGAGGTGAGGGCAATGGCTTGGGTTTGTAGCAGTGGGTTCACTAGGTTCCCTAATGCCTGTCCAGTTGGTTCTGGCTTGTGTCACCAGATGTGTGGCACAAACCCAGGGAACAGGAGTCCCAAACTCACTTGATGTCAAGATGCCCCTTGGGGATCGATAAGACATCCCTTCAGCTGGATGTGGTGCCTGCCCCAGTTTTGCTATGACCCCCTGTAAGCCTCAGCCTTGCTCAGGCCCTTAGTATGAATCTCTGAAGTGGACTATTGTAAATAGTTGCCCAATTGGTCTCCCTGCCTTTATCTTCCCTTGCTCCTCTGTTCATCCTGCCCCCTACAAAGCCAGAGCATCATCCTGAAGTCCAATTCTGACCAAGAGTCCCTCCTTCAAAAACTCTCAATGGCTCCCTCTTGCCAACAGGATGAAATGACTGATGGTTTCTCTGTGCTTCCAGCCCAGGCCACATCACAACAAGTGGTTCACATATCTCTCAGGCTGCCCTGCTGCCTGTGGCCCTATGAAGTCAACACTACTGCTGGCTGCCATGGGATGCTCAGTGTAACTTCCAGTGCTCACGGTCCTGGGATGGTATCACAGATCTTGATGGTATTTGATGTGAGGGTATCAGTGTCAATGCCCCAGCCCACTGAACACAGCCAGAGTCTGTACCAATGCCACTGATGTTAAGGGTGACACCAATGGTACCAATGACCCATTCTCCTGAGGCTACTGAAGCCATTAGCACCAAGGCCACTGATGTCTTGTGGGATCAGTGCCTTCTCTGTTAGCATCTGCAGAGGTCCCATGTCTGGGGACACAGGGATAAGGCTTGGGGGCAAAATGAAAAGGCTGTCTAAATGAGAGAACCCCCCTACTACCCCAGCACTGCTCCATTGGCCCTAATTCATGGCTCTCACTACCTCTTTCCTAGGACAAGCTCTTAACCAGGCAGCTCCTCACTTCCTCATGGACATAGAACAATCCACTGAGAGGGAACAATCCACTGGCCTCCCAGCAGGCCCAGACATGCCTGAGTCTACAGCAAATACTTTCTGATCCATTTCATTCCATGGTATGAACCAGGAACTATTTTACTGATAAAAATATGACCAAATTACATATATTCAGGACACCAGAGAAGGTAAATTCTTTCTTTAAGACCACAGTTCTTAATTTTTTCTTTAGCATACTTGATGCTTATTCACTTTTAGCTAGTAGCAGGTGTCAAAAGTATGAGACATGTGTGAGCAAAAGCTTAAAATTGAGAAGCTTCTCTCAAGTAACTTAATTATATTTTGCATCTCTGGAAAAACCTCTCTTATTCCATTTTCAGGAAAGATCTGTGGTTCTGCAAAGACAGAGCTTGATTAATGCTGTTTTTCATTTTACAAATGAAGAAAAGACCCACTAGGAAGACTAAGGAATTTTCCAAGAGTTGCTATTACCCAGTTCTTCATCCTCCCTTACCAGGACACCTACCCTCTGCTCTCATTCTGTTAAATAGTCATGTCCCATCAAACAAAACTCCACTAGCGAGACCGGGCTGCTGCCACCACCTGCAGTTAGTTCCATGCAGTCCGTGTTGTCAGGCTTTATAGATGATGTTACAAAAATCAGAGCTTGGCGAAAAGTCGTTCTTTTCAGACATTTTATGTGGAAAAAAGAAGAAAAACACAACCAGATCATTTTCAAAAATCACTTACAATCAGCTGGAAGGTATTCGGTGAACTTTGTTTTACAGCGTTTTGTGGCCAGTTACAAATTTGGGTCATGCCCTGCAATCAATCTCTGCTGGGAACTTTCACTGAGGCTATCAGGGGAATTCAAAATAAAATGTTAGAGGCAGGATCAAGAATGCACAGATGAACTGGAGAAAAGTATGACTGGCTTTCTGGATGTGTGATGAAAGAACAGCTGGATAACTCCGATACAGCCCAGAACCGGGTTCTCATCCAACGTCACTCACAATTAAACCTCCATCTCTGATGGCAGAGAGGCTTTATGACTTAAGCACTGAGACCAAACCATCTCTGTGATTATTTTATTGGCTGCAAGGTACATGAAATAAAGGTTACAACATGAAACCGTACTTTGTCTGAGACAATAAGGAGCAACCGCCAGGGCTAAAGAGCGTTCCGTGTCTTATTGGCAAGGACACACCCTCTTTGCCTGGGAAACTTAGCAAATTTCTAAAGGAATGAGTGCAATTCCCCCAAAAGCTGGTGAGTGAAAATAGCTGTCTTTAATAAATACTCATCTTTGTTTTAAAAAACCTTGCTTTCATCTCCAAAATGCAGGCGGAAGGAAGGACTAGGAGCACCATTTTAGTCTTCTTTGGAGGACCACAAAGATGTTTCAAGTTCTTCCCAGAAGCAAGCTATTAAACATGGAGCTCATTCTCTCCTCCGGAGTCTTTCTTTCAGAGGAGTCGCACAACAACAAAAACGAAAGGTCACATTCAAACTGCCAAGGTTTCCCCAGGACTGTAATGGTGTTACCTCCTAAAACCCCGAATTTCATGGAAGAATATTTCACCTGAAATATGGAGATCCCTGTTGATATCTGGTTCAGTAAGCAATCCCTCTGGTTTTTTAGAAGAAAATTAAGCTTTAAAACTCGTGGGAAAAGTGATCTGGACTCCTATCTTTGATCCCTAGAGAGGTGCTGGTTAGATAATAATGTAATAGTTCTAACCACAAGAAATACTACCATGTATTGAGTCCTTATATGTGCTAGGCTCTGAGCTGAGGGTTTTGCATTAAATAACTCACTTAATCCTTACAAGAACAGCACAAATTAGATAATACTACTATCCTTATCTTACAAGTAAAGAAACTGAGGCTCAGAGAAGTTAAGTAACTCGCAAAGATCACACAGCAGTTAAGTCATAGTGCTGGACTTCGAACCTACTCAGTGTAGCTCCCAATCCTGTCCTTAGAACTATGGCCCTCTCCCAATCTGAGAAGGGAGGGAGAGATTCTAGTCAGACTTTGGAGGACTGAGGAGAATTTTCATCCAGGGAAGAACAGAGTGCAGCCAGAGTCCTGCTAGGCCTCCAACATGGGAAAGCGGCAAGGCAGCTGGGCCCCATCTGGAGAAAGGTTAAGGCAAGAGCAAGGCTGAGAGCAATGGAGGTGAAGGGAGGCCAATCAACCACAGGTGCCTGAGAAGGCCAAAAACATCGGAACCAGGGGGCAGACTGTGACCTCCCTACAGAGATTTCTAGCTGGAAAAGGGAGTCACTACCTCCTCCTCTGACACTCAGACTGCCTGGCCAAGCTGTCACAGGACCTAGAACAATTGAAAAGCAAAGTCTAGAGCCCACCATTACTCAGGGTGATCGCTGTTGCTATGTTGACTGGTGTGATTTTGGATCCTCTGAGAAGCAGACTTCTAAGACAGGACTAGACATGATTATTGGGGAAAGGACTGGGAAGAAGAAAGGGAGGGCTCTGGAGAAGGCAGGGGAGCCTTCAGACAGCAATGCAGATCTGAACCCTGGAAAGGAGGGAGGAAGGAAGACTGGGTAGGAAGCCTCAGGCAGCCGGCCAGCTCAAAAAAGGTTTGGCCAGGCTGACAGGGAGGCCTCAAGCCAAAGCTGCCTATTGGAAGAGTCTTAGATCTCTCAGAAATGAGCCTCTGTGTGTCCCCACACTCAGTCACTGACTGGGAGCAGCTCACAGGAACCATGGCCTCAGCACAAACTTGGTGGTGGGTCTGGAGAGACAGCAGCTGGAGCACCAGTCACTTATGCTCCTCGCAGCAGGAGATCGGAGTAGTGCAGATTCATGGTCACCACAACTGCCTATCCTCTAGCTGGCCCCCAAACAAGGTGGGGAAACACTGGGATGTCAAGTGGAGGGGTTAATAGCACATATCCCATAGTCAGCATGAAGATTAAATATGTAGATGCGTGTAAGCTCCCAGCACAGTGTTTGGCACCCAAAACATCCTAAGGGAAGAGTAGTTGTCATGTTATTAAACAATTTAGGAGAGAAGAGAGGTTTTCCAAGTTCCGCTGTGGGATAATTAGCTACCTTCTCCCAGGGAAGATTCTCAAAGCATCTAGAAACTCCATGTCTCTCCCCTCCCTTCCTCTCCTCCCCACCCCTACCCAGCCAAGGGGAGAGCCAGGGTGAATTACCTGATGCTCCTTCAAGAACTCAAACCTCCCCTCTTTGCCCATGGAGTACAACTTCTCTAGAGCAGATAGAGAAATCAATCCACCTTTTGCTTTGACCTGAGCCTTCTGTTTAGAAAGTCAAGCCACCCTCCCTTTGGAGCAGAATTCGTCTTCTAAATGTAAGTTGAACTCTCTCAATCTTTTGAGATAAAGACCAGCTTCTGAACAAAAATGGTTTTGATTATGAAATGAAGGTTGACAGTTAGCTCGTGAGATATAGTTTGGGGCTCTACCGAAGGGGTCCGGGAGGCCTCAGGCCAGCCATATTGATTAGTGGGCTAAAGAAAACAGTCTCACGCTCTGTTGACGCCTTGGGCAATGCCATTCTTGCCCTCCCTGGTAACCATTTCATTTAATTATTTTAAGGCAGGGTTTTATGGACTGTTTGCCAGACCTCAGCTTTGTTGGGGGCACCTCAGGTTTCAGACATTTACAAGAGTTGACCCTTGTTAAGATTCCCTTTGTGGAAAATACATTCAGTCTGGGGACAAAAGTATGGGATGGAGGAAGTAAGAAACCCTAGGTAGAGCGGCACCGAAAGCACCCTTCTGGAAAACACTGAAAACGTGTTAGAACAACATCCAAATGAGAAAGATATCTACCCATAGAAATGTCATAAAAACTGGAGGATTCTGTCATTGAAATACGGTAGTCCTATTAGATAGCATCAGAAAGATAGGCATTCGGGGAAATGATGGAAAAGCTTCCCCCATCAGAGAGCCTGCCTTCCTGTCCTCAAATGAGAAAGAGCCCAATTTTCTGGTATTTGAGAATGAGTAATATTTAAAGGTTTAGGGAAAATTAGTCAAATGTACCTTGATCATAAACACATGTACCCATTTCATCTGGCTATTTTAAAATGTGGGTTTTAACCAGCTGCCATTAATAGTGAATGCACTGCATGTCTGTTCTTCCCTCTTCTTGTAATAGACACAGCAGAAGGAAAGAAATATTTAGCCATTTTGGATCTCTTTCCAGATCAGGAAGAATTATTGAATACAAATTGTATCTTCCTATCTCATGAAACAAATGAAACCTTCTAAATTAAATAAAAGGAAAATTAACAATCAGGATTAGGTAAAAAGCATTACATTTCCTCGAGGCTCAAGTTACAAAGATATGTTTTTGTAAAAGAAAGAAAGGTCAGTTACCACTATTAAACTTGTATATTGTTTTATACTAAGTCCTTTCAGTGGCCTCTCTGAGGGACCGTTTAGTTTGTATTACACTCTAATAAACTCCAGGTGTACAGGACAAACTGAATAATCAGAACCCGATGGTCCAAACTAGTTAAAAATAATGTGGTACATTCCTGGTTCTCTGCATTTAATTTATTGTTAATCATTGTTATTACTTACATTTATTGGGTAGTTTTCCCAGATTTATTAGGCACTACATTTAACAGTGTTATCGCTTGTAACTGACCATCAGTGGAATCAAAAACATATTTTTGTAAAGTCTCTTACCCTAATTAGTAAGTCGTTTCCCTTTGAGACTAAACAGACCCCAAAAATGACTGTGTTATTTTCTCCTTGAGTCAGGGGGGAACTCGGCTACAAAAACCCACCTTTGCCAAAACCACCTGTTGGACGATAAGGGAAGGGCTCTCATTCCAGAGACACTAAGATGACCTTCCCATTCAAAGCAGAAAAATGAGGGACTTACATTCTACACATCAGGAGGAGTCTCTTGTCTCAGTGGAATGGGTGGCTTCCTATAGCGTGGCTTCTAGGATACCAAGGAAGGACAGGTGGGGAACCTATTCCTCCACCTGCCTGGAATTCTATTATTTGAAGCAAACCTTTGGGTAAATGGGAGAAGTAATCATTTCACTAAAATTCACACTCAGCTGTTAATGAGCTCCCATTCCTTAGTATCCAGCACAGTGGTGCACATTAGGAATTATTTGCTGAACAGGAAAATGAATGCCAATTCCTATGCCTTTGTCTTTAGTTGCAGCCTTTGGGGTAGATGGAAAGGCCCCCAGAGTGAAAGACGAGAGTCTTGGGTTCTAGTCCCCATTCTGCTGAGTGAACATGGACAAGTCGCTGGCTCTCCTGGGAAACTGAGTTTGCTCCTCTCTAAAATGAGATAATGGGGTGCTTGACTAATTTCATTTAGGGGCCAATTTCTCACCCCTCCCTGAACCCATGTTCTTTGTCAGATGACTTTACAATTTCTCTCACTAAAGAGATAGAGTCCATTTCGCCACTCCCTGAATCTGGGCTGGTCTTATGACTTGCGTTGGTTATCAGAATGCAGCCAGAGCAACAATCTGCCAGTTCTAAGTGGAGGCCTCAAGAGGCTTTGGGGTTTCCACTTTCTCTCTAACCCAGCATCCTGGGGAATGAGAGACACATGGAGCAAAGCTGAGTCACCCTGGTCTCCCCAGCCAAGGTCAGCCTTGGTCAGCCAAGTGAGCCCCAGATACATAAATGAGTTCAGCCAAGATCAGCAGTGCTGCTGACCCCAAACACAGGAGCAATAAATGCTTGTTATTGTGTGCCACTAAAGTTTTGTGGCTGTTTATCAGACAGCATTATTGTGACAATATGTAACATACATATGATGCTGTTAGATAATCTCTAAGGCTCAGTCTAGCTCCAAATTCCAGCATTACTTAGAACATAACCCACTATATAGACAAATATCTAGCCCTAAGTGTATCCCCCGTGAGGAACTCGTGAGTCTCTTACCCTCCCTAGGCCTGTTTTAAACAGCAAATAGTCATTCTTGTCCCTCCCTGCATACTTCATAGCCTGGGCCCCTCACAGGGGTGTTTTCAAGGACAAAGGAAAGAGCCAAAGTGGAATCACTTTGAACCATTCAGAAAGCAGACTCCATATTGTTAGTTAATTCTTAGTCATACTAATGCTGTATCTTCTTAGGGATCGCATTAGAAAGACCCCTAAGGTGCATCACTTAGAAGACTAGCAAAAATTTAAGTAGATATTGTTTAAAAACCCATCTGGGTCTCTTACAAGGTATCCATATTAAATGCTCTGAATTAGTATGTTTGTGTCAGAGCCACTGTAGAGCAGCTACTTTTCATGCCTCTGAGGGTATTTCCTTGCTAATTTTATGTTTTTGATCCAAGTCATTTTAATCCATGGTTTAGCTATATGGAGCTAAAGGAGAATGTATGATAAATTGAGGGGCCAGGAAATGGAAGACAAAGGAAAGAACAGAGAAGTTACTCCACTCGCTCACCCATTCATTCCATAAATACAAACAAGTGTCTAATACGTCACAGGCCTGTAAATGGCTCTAGGATCAACTCAGGTCCTGCTCTTGTGAGGGTTGCAGGGTACATGTTACAGAAGAGGAAGGCATTAAACAATCACAGGAAGTTAGGGAATCCAATCATTAATTTGATGCATGATGAATAAAGAGAAAGAATCAAGCATTTATCCTGGCTTTCTAAAACAAACGGTATCATTGAGTAACTAAACAGAAGTTGATAGAAAGTATCTCTTTTTAGAAATATTCTAGCTAATAAACAAAGAAAGAAAATAAATTAGAATGTCACCAGTTTGCAATCCTTATAATGAATGAATCAATCTAGAAGTTGAGATAAACAACTGCTAACATCAAAGAGAAAGACAACCAGATTATAAGCCTCTGGATGGAGGAACACACCACCTTCTATGAAGCAGTCTTGCCAAAAGATAAAAACAAAAACTGAACCTTAATCCAATCAAACCTTTAGAGCCAACTTTAGAGCCAATTTATAGGAGACATGAAAGATAGAGGAACATGTTAAATTACACCTAGGGGATGCGATCAGCAAAAACTAGACTGTTGGAAACTCCACTGCAAGGACAATCTCTTTTTCACAAATAAATTGCAAGGAAGGAAAAAGGAGACAAAGGAGGAATCTGTAGCTTGACACAAACTTAAAACACATTCTTAAAGAGAGAAAACTAAATTAGGGGATCTAGGGATGCACACTCAGGTAATAAAATGAGGAAGGAGGAAGATAATGAAACAAGCAAGAAAATAACATGAGAGTCAGAGAGTTGTGACTTTTAGTGGGAGGCTAAAAGTCTCCTACAGACAGCTTCCGGGTTGACTGACAAAATTCTACTTCTTGACCTAAGCAGTTGTGTCAATGTTTTCACCTTAAAATAATTCACAAAGCTACATTTTATATATAATTTTCTGTGTCTGTATTCTCTTTCACAGGAAAAAGGCAAATATCACAATTGGTGTAAGTGCTTCCAAGGAGAAGTTTCTGAAAGTGAGAGGACTTAAATACGTTCCCTAGTCTGGAGGAGACGGTTAAGCTAGGAAATGGAAGCAGAGTTCCAGACAGAGGAAATGGTAGGAGCAAAGGCCCTGGGGTGGGGAAGGGCATTGATCAGCACAGTGCCTGCCATGGAACCTGGAGATGAATAGATCTTTCAATAAATGTTTATCACACAGGTGAATAACAGGTGGGACTGGGATTCCTTCACCAGGTGTGCTGCTGGCACAGTTTACCACAAACTCAGTTGCTTTAAACCACACAAATTTATTATCTTACACTTTTGTAGGAAAGTAGTTTAACACGATCTCACTAGGCTAAAATCAAGGTGTAAACAGCACTATGGGTTTTTTTTCTGGGAGCTCGAAGAGAGGATCTGTTTCCTGGCCTTTTCTGCCTTCTAGAGGCCACCCACATTCCTTGCTTGGGATGACCTTTTTCTGTCTTCAAAGCTAGCTGGAAGTGCTGTATGAGTTCTCACATCCCATCACTCTAACTTTCTCTAATGCCCCCACCTCTTCCACTCTTAGGGACCCTTGTGATTACATTGGGCCCAACTAGATAACCTGCCTATTTGAAAGTCAGTTGATTAGCAAATTTAACTCCTTCTGGAACCTTCCTTCCCCTTTGCCATGTAACATAACACATTCACAATTTCCAGGGATTAAGATGTGAATATTTTGGGGAGCCATTCTTCTGCCCACCACACTGAGTAAACATTTATTGAGCAACTATTGTGCACCAGGGTCTATTTGAGTGCTGAGAATATAGGAGAGAAAAAAAAAATAAAGTCTTTGTGATTAGGGGGCTTGCAACTCAGACTAGGAGACAGTGTATAAAGAGGTAGGCAAGTATACAAATAGTCCCTATTGATTTGAAATAAAAGTAGGGAGAAGAAGGAAGATAAAACCAGTTATGCCACTGCCTTCAAAGATATATTTGTTAATTTTCTGCTTACTAACAACTAGAACTGAAACCCAATGTCTCTGTTTATCTGACCCAAAACATTATTCTGTTTCTAGTTGGATTTTAGTATATTTTTAAAATCTAAAATTGAGTTAATTTTTTTTGCAAAAAATTAAAAGTCACCTTATGTTTATCTCTGGAATCCAATTTGGACTAATTTTTTTAAAAGATTCTAAAGCATTTCTAATATAAAACTTTTCTGCTCCAGTTTCCAGTGGAAATTTATTATTTGAGGACAGACTTTTAAACATGTCACCCTCTGCCAGCATGCCTCAGGGTAAAAGTATAATAAATAAAGCATATATTGAAATAGAATATTTCAAATAACTGGCAGCATCATTAAAACATCAAATTAAATGAAAAGAAAACAAACAGATTCTAGTTTCCTTATATAATCAGATATTCTTCATTAAGGGCTCTCAAGTGGATTGTAATACCAGCAATGCCAGCTGTAGCTTCCCAGTTAAGCACTTGTCTTACTGCTCCCCACCAGAAAAAAACAAAAAAATGAAGGAAAGGGAAAAAAAATCTGAGCCCCAACAGATATCCAAATGGTTTATCCAAGGTTTTATATGATCTCTGGAGTTGCAAATGTAGATTTTCAATCCAAATCCTAAATCAGGCCTTCATGAACACAGTCGACAACCATCAATATTTTCTGGCTTCTTCTAAGAGAAGTGCTTTGCATTCAGTGTCTAGAGTTCAGAGACTCATCTAGTTGCCCATGGTCTCAATGGCCCTCTTGGCATTTTTGGTGGGATAGTTCATGTATGCATGCCTGAATCTTTATTATTCCTGACACTTTATTCTCCTCCTGTACCCTGAATGAATGTCAGTGACTGTGTCAAACAAAAATGCCTCCAGATTATTTCCAAATTATCTCATGGAGTGGGAGTTACTACCCCATTTCCAACAGGAGGCCTTCTCAGCAGCCTGAGTCCCTAATGATTTCTCTTTGTCCCTGCAGCACTCGTAGCATGTTCAGTTCATGGGAGGCTGAGCATTATCACCAGGTGTAGGTGTACCTGGCTACCTGTGGGTAGGTGCTCCATCCAGCTCTGTGCTGGCACACCTGGCCCAGCTCTGAGTCTGGAGTAACATCTTAGCCAATGCCCCAAGAGGAACGAGGGAACTAAGGGCTTAGGGCACAGGCCAGAGATCAAAGGACTTTGGTTTAAATCTAGGCTTTGCTACTTCCTTGCTGTGTGACCTTGAGCAATTATTTTACCCTCTAAGCCTCAGCTTCTTCATTTAAAAGTACAGTAAAATACCCATTTTACCTCCAAGGTTATGTGAACAGTAAATGAAATAATATAAGTAAAGCACTTAGAACCATGTCTGGCACTTAGCAAACACTCACTAAAGACTGGCTGTCAGCTAGGCACAGTGACTCACACCTGTAATCTCAGCATTATGGGAGGCCAAGGCAGGCAGATCACTTGAGCTCAGGAGTTTGAGACCACCCTGAGCAACATAGCAAAACTTGTCTCTACAAAAAATACAAAAAGATAGCCAAGAGTGGTGGTAAATGCCTGTAGTCCCAGCTACTTGGGGGCTTAGGCAGGAGGACAGCATGAGCCTGGGAGGTCGAGGCTGCAGTGAGCCATGATCATGCCACTGCATTCCAGTCTGGGTGACAGAGCAAGATTCTGTCTCAAAAATTTAAAAAAAAAAAAAGGACTGGTTATCATCACTATTTTTATGGTCAGTGATTACGAAAATGAAACAGCACTTGAAAAGTGAAATCTTGGGCAATTTTCTGTTTATTTTGTATGTAGTAGATGCTAAATATGTTATTAAGAGGTGAGACGTGTAGGAGGTGACTGGGCCATAAGGACTCCACCCTCATGAGTGGGATTAGTGTCATTATAAAAGGGTGAGCCCCCTCTTGCTCTCTCTCTCACCCTGTTGCTTTCTGCCCTGGGATGATGCAGCAAGAAGGCCCTTGCCAGATGCTGGCACCTTCATATTGGACTTTCCAGCCCTCAGAACCATAAGCCAATAAATTCCATTCACTATAAATTACCCAGTCTCAGGTATTCTGTTATAGCAGCACAAAACAGACTAAGACATACATGAAACCAAAAGGATCATGTATCATTGGCCCAGGAAAAGAAGTTTACTGAAGAATGGCAACAGCACCTGGAGACATGTGATCGACACATGAGATTTCCATATGGTCCTCCACATCTCTGTCAGTGGCAACACTATCTTTTTTTCTCAAGCCTTTTTCTCAAGCCAAAGCCTGTGTCTCATCCTGAATTCTTCTCCTTCCACCTACCCGCCTACCCAAAAACAAACCCACCCATGAGCAAATGCCACCTCCCAAATATACTTTGAATCTATCAACTTTTCTCCTATTCCACTGCCACCACTCTTGTCCACCATCATTTTTCCCTAGAATTTTGCAGTATTTTTCTTGATTAATCTACTTTTGCTTCCTTAAAACCCATTTTTCTATAAGGCAGCCACAGTGACTCTTTAAAAATCACATCAGTCAGGCCGGGTTCAGTAGCTCACACCTGTAATCCCAGCACTTTGGGAAGCCGAGGCGGGCAGATCACCTGAGGTTAGAAGTTCGAGATCAGCCTGACCAACATGGAGAAATCCCATCTCTGCTAAAAAAAAAAAAAAAAGAAAAAAAAAAAAAATATATATATATACACACACACATATATATGTATGTATATGTGTATATATATGTGTGTGTATATATATATATGTATATATATGTATATATATGTATATATATATGTATATATATATATGTGTATATATATGTGTATATATATATATATATATATACACACACAGAAAGATTAGCTGGGCATGGTGGCGTGTACCTGTAGTCCCAGCTACTCAGGAGGCTGAGGAAGGAGAATCACTTGAATCTGGCAGGCGGAGGTTGCAGTGAGCCGACATCGCACCATTGCACTCCAGCCTGGGTAACGAGCAAAACTCTGTCTCCAAAAAAAAAAAAAAATCAGATCAGTCTCTTCATTCTACTTAGAAAACTTCCAGTTCCTTCCTCGTCACTGCATTTGGAATCTGAAGGCCCAATGTCATCTGGCTCCTATCTCCCTCTCTTGTCCTCATCATCACATCCTCCACCCCTAGGCTTACTTTGTTCTTCCCTTTGATCCTCAAACAAACTAAGCTCCTTCCCTCTTAAGGGTGCCTGTACTTGCCGTCGCTGTGGCTAGAAGGTTCTTCACCCAGACCTTTGCATGTCTGCCCCCTTGTATCACATGGCTGTCAACTCAGATGCCACCTTCTCAGACTGTCCTGTTCTCTGCTGTTTTCCCAGTACCCAGGGGATGCTTGGAACATAGTAACCACTGTACAGATGTTCATGGGAGAATGAATGAAGAGTCCAAACAACGGGACACAGCATTTTAGGAGATGACAACAACACTCTGAATAAGAAGTGACAAAGGTCACTCTTTCTATGAGGCTTTTCATCTAGTTCAGGGAGAGATTAATCTACCCTCTCAGTACTCCCAGCCAACTATGCCAGGGAAAACCAGAAAGCATGACTCAGAAAAGCAACGAGCTGACAGTGGTACTTCTTCAAGCAGAAGAACATCCATGCTAAATGCCTCAGATAGCTTTCTGACTTAAGCAACAACACTGTTGACAATAGCCAAAGAAAATGCTACAGCTCATACCAAAAGAGTATCTGCAGCTTGGGCTGACATTTCAACACAAATTAGATTATTTTGTCCTTCCTGGAAATGCATGATCTGGTCACATAATGGGACACTATTGAATTAGCAAGGTCCCTGGTTGTTC
This sequence comes from Symphalangus syndactylus, assembly GCF_028878055.3. Taxonomy (NCBI): domain Eukaryota; kingdom Metazoa; phylum Chordata; class Mammalia; order Primates; family Hylobatidae; genus Symphalangus; species Symphalangus syndactylus. Next base: position 25,151,225 of record NC_072424.2, read on the forward strand.
TGAAATGTATAGGAAGAGTGGTTGACTTTTAGAGGAAGCCTGTGTCTCAACGGAATCTGGCTTCTGCTGCCCAAACTCATTCCAAGCTCATCTGTCCCAGAAAAGTAATTAAATGACATTCCTGACAACTGGACAGAAACTCTTATCTCTTGGTCACCATATTATCTCTCCCAGGTAGAATTTCCTGGGATGCCTATTTGAGATCAGAGTGTTTCTCAGTGAATGTACATAATTGGCAATCAATCTGTTTATATTAATCCCAGTTCTAACTGATGGCATCCATATAGAGGTAATAATTGAAGACATTGAAGTGGAGTAGGTCACCATGGGAGGAAGAAATGTCAGAGAAGGAAGTTGAGGATGCATGGACAGGATGTGCAGGAGGCAGCAGAGACATCAAAAGAGGAGGCAAAAAGGGAGAGAACTGGGGTACCTTAAAGACATAGACCCCAGAAGCCCCAGCTGGTAATTGTTTTCCTAAATCTTCTCACTCCCACCAGAACATACACTCTTTAAAAGCCAGGAGAATACTTCATTCACCTTTCTGTCTTTTCCTACCCAGAAACTAGCTCTGGGCCTAATGAATGAATCAGAAACCTGAAGAATAGAGATCAAGACTTAACATTTTCAGAATTTCAGATTGTAACAGCTCAGTTCAATACCCAGCAGAAAATAAAATGCATGGAAATAATCAGTGTGCAGCTGCCACATGGGCTGTTCAGCTTTGGGGGTCCTGCAACTAGAATGGCAGAAGGGTGAGCAACTTGTCACGGTTTGCCTGGGACTGACCTGGTTTTAAAATTGAAAGCTCCATGTCCCAGGAACCTCTCAATCACCCTCAACAGAGCTTTCAGCAAGTATTGTTGAATGATTGAAAGATGTGACTACTTCAGGAGGCTGTTGAAGAATCAAAGAAACTATGCCTATAAAAATGCTTTGAAAATTCTAAACTGTATCCAATTGGAAGGTATTACCCAATATCAAGTACAATTATTGTGGGGGTTTGTGCTGATTGACAAAGAGGAGCAGCACCTGTGTCTTACTTTGAGCACCAAATGCACGTGTCCACTGGTCCTTGGGACCCTTGCTATGGCTGATTTACAGAATAGCAGAGTCCCGGAAGGGAGAGAGGAAGGTGGGAGGGTGCAGGCTGTGGTCCTGGGACAAGCAAAATTGACTGACCCCCACCCATGTCATACTCTTAGCCTAGGGCTCATCATCTCAGTGTCATGATTCACAGATCAAATAATGAACTCACACTGCCATCAAGTCCCTCCCCTGCTAGGAGGTAGAGAGGAGAGTAGAAGTAACCTAGGGCTGTGTATGCCTAGTCAAATGAAATGATCTTCTCCCAACATTCCCAAGCCTCAGTCCATGCCCACCACAGGGATCCCCTCTGCTAGCACCATTTCTTTACCTAGATAAGAAGTAGGTATGGAAATAGGAGAAGACACAGGAAAATAAGTTGGTTTACATAATGGAGCTGGGTGAATGGACAGCAGTAAGAGAGAGCTTGGTCAACTTAGGGAGCAGCCAGTGGAGCAAGGGTGGGGTTTTTATAAAGAGCAAGGGGCATATTTTTAAGATTTAATGTAGGTGCCCCTTGCTGCCCCTTAATAAAAAAAATAAAAAATAAAAAATAAACTCATCTGCAATATTTTACTCTTTGAGGTCTTTGGATTCAAAACTTTCCTCCTTTTGAATGTGCCAAACCAGCTTTAAGTGTCATGAAACAAGGCCCAGTTTGATTTGAGCAACATTTTCATTATACCTGGCCAGTGAGAGAGGGAGCCGAAATTCATCCCCAAGAGGTGACAAGAGAAGCCTGCAGCTGAAATGACAGAGAGCAAGAGAGGACTGAAACACTGGCTCTGCCATGTTTAAGGCAGAAGAGGAAGAGGAGCAGGGGATAGAGACTGAGAAAGCATCCCAGCCTCAACTACGGAGCAAGGAGCATGTCACCTTGAGAATGTCCAAATTGTCTTTTTCAGGGAACATACTGTGGGCATGTGTGTGTCTACCAAATCTAATTCCAGTTTTGGTTTCTTCCATCTGTAAACTCTTTGAGCATGCTTGTGTAGACACAGAAATTGCCTGAAAGCCATCAGCAGGCCTAACAGCAGGGCCTCTCATCGATAACATAATAGCTGAAATTCTCAGTGCCTTTGTGTTCCGTGGCATTCCAAAGGCTCCAAACACATTATCTTACTGATTCTGACTGTAACTCAACAAAGGAGGCTGATAGGATCATCCCCATTCAGCTGATGAAAAACATAAACCAAAAAAGAAATCAGCCTGAAGTGACCCAGCTGGCCCAGGCAAAGCTGATACTAAACCCCAGCCTCCTGGTGGCCCCTTTCTGCAAATCAATGGCTCCTGTTTCCAGACAGATGAAACAGAGACAAAGGCTACAGCCATGGGCCTGGGAATCTGGCTGTGTGCTTGGAGCCAGCCGACCTCAGCTTAAGACTGACTTGATTCTGGACATGAGTAAGGTGCTGTTCCAAGCAGGCCTTGTGGGCTTGGAAATACAGGCTTGGGGCTTGATTTCCCCTGGTGGCTTAATCAGAAATTTGCTTCAACTCTTTTTACTGCAGGCTTTGTGAGTGTCAAGGTTGGAATCTAGACATTCAGAGGGTTTCTTGTGAACTGTCAGCAGGGTCCTTTGGACCTTTCTGTGAAAAGGCCCAAAATACCCTCCCAAAATACCCAAATTTCCTCAGGGACTCAGGACAATCAAAAGGGTGACAACCAGCCAACTGAGAAGTCCTGATGAAAACCGCTAGGTCACATTTTTCTATAAGCATTGTCACCTACTTGAAAGTCTGAGTCATTCTGCCATTCCCAGGGGGGAGGATGAGTCACAGTGATGAGACGGAGACTTTTTTTCCTCTAACCTAGTTCTCTAACCTTTTGCATAAAAACTCATTGGCCTGCCCTGCTCCTAAAATATCCAGATCAGTTGTATAAGATCCAGCATCATGACTGTTCATGCAAGGTCACTGCTTGCGTTTACTGAATTGGAGTCTTTTATTACTCAGAATGAATGTTCTTATTAAAAAAAAAAAACAAAAAAATCTCAACCCAAGTTATAATAGCAAAAATAATTTTATATCCTCCCACAGAGCTGGGAAACTTAAGCTCAATTATGGAGGAATTGGGCTTGGGAACCAGAATCGAAAATGACTAGTTTAGTTTCCAAGTCCAAACTAAGCAAAGAACTGGGAAAAAGAATAGGAAAAAATGAATGGGATTTAAGACTGTCTATCATTTCCAGAAAACAAGTTACCTAAGTGATTTAGGCAAAGGTTGTGCTTTCTTAAGTTTTATTTTTAATTGAAGATGGCTTTTGGAATTTGTTGATGCTGTTAAGATAAGAAACCCCAAATTTTCTTTTTTATTAAGCCCGAACACTAACTGAAAGAGGAGTCAGTAAGCCTAACGGAAAATAGAGAAGACCTTCTCCACACAGGTCTTTCTGAGTCACCTAATGCTTTAACAACATTCATTTAATTTGGGAAATTCATTCAAGGTACTGCTTGGAGAGTCCTTAGCAGCTTGGTGACCACGGACTGCATCCATTCCTCAATACCAACAGCCTTGAGCCATCTGTGTTGAATTTTCAGAGTTCAAGATGGCATCCAAAATTCTGTAAGAAGAATATCTAAGCCCTTAATATGTTTGTAAAATATCTCTTGTCTATTTTTTTGTTTTCAGACAGAGGCTTGCTCTGTCACCCAGGCTGGAGTGCAGTGGCACAATCATGGCTCTCTGTAGCCTCCACCTCCAGGACATAGGCAATCCTCCCACCTCAGCCTCCCAAGTAGCTGGGATCGCAGGTGCATGCCACCACTTCTGGATCATTTTTTTATTATTTGTAGAGATGGTGTGGGGTGGGGGGATCTCTCTATGTTGCTCAGGCTGGTCTCCAACTCCTGGGCTCAAGCAATCCTCCTACCTCAGCCTCCCAAAGTGTTGGGATTACAGGTGTGAGCCACTGTGCTCACACAGCCTGTTCTTTCAATAAGGACAGGACAGGGAAAGGAACCAAGAGAGTATCTGTGTAATTCTAATTTAAAACCTTCCCATTTGGAAAGGAGGCATTGTTCACCTGCCCTGGATTATCTGGATTAGAAGGCTATGTTGATTGTATGTGCCAGATTTTGCTATAGTAACAAACATTCCCACTATCTCAATGATTTCAATGACATTTATTTCTTGCTCAGGAACAGTGAGGGCTGTTGATTAGCTGTGGCTCTGCTGAGCTCAGCTGGGCTTTGCTGCGATTAGCTTGGCTCAGCAACTTGTGTCCTCTCATTTCTCTTCTCCTTCCTAGGCTGAAGGAGCCTCATGTCCTCGTGGAAAAGAGCAAATGCTGGAGAAGACAAGTGGAAATGTGTGATGCCTTCAAAAGGCTCTGCATAGAACTAACACACAGTCACTTCTGCTCACATTCATTGGCCAAAACAAGTCCAATGGCCAAGACCAAGGACAATGAGACAGAAACGTACAATGTAGAGAGTGGGAGAGAGTGAATAAAGTTGGGTACCATCTTTCTGATTTACCAGTCTGCCCTCTTGGTCACAAATATTGACCTTCCTCCTACCAGAAAATGATGTCTACCTCCCCTTCCAAAAACACTCCAAAGTCTCATTCAATCACAGCATCAGGCTTAAAGCCAAGCATCTCATGATATACCAGATTTGGATGTGACTCCTCTTATTTTAGAGACCTATGAACTAAAGACAAGTTATTAACACTCACTCCCCACCCACACACAATTCAAGGACAAAATAGCTGCAGCAAACACCTCCAGTCAGAAGGGGAACAATGGGAGATGTGCAGCGCTCAGCGGCTGCGATGGTTAATTTGATGCATCAATGTGGCTGGGGCACAGTGCCTAGATCTGTTTGGCCAAACACTATTCTGGACATTTCTGTGAAGGTATTTTTTGGGAGAGATTAGTATTTAAACTAGTGGACTTTGGGCAAAGTAGATTATCTTTCATAATATGGGTGGGCCTCATCTAATCAGGTTAAGGCCTTAATTGCACACATACTGACTTCACCTAAGCCAGGAAGAAATGCTGCCTGCAGCCTGCCTTTGGACTTGAACCGCAGCTCTTCCCTGGGTCTTCAGCCAGACAGCCTACCCTGCCCAACGTTAGATTTGCCAACTCTACAATCTTGTAAGCCAGTTCCTGTAAACAAACAAACGTATCCTGTTGGTTCTGTTTCTCTGGAGCACCCTAATACAATAGTTCACTGCAATTCTGAAATTACTCTCAGCAATCATTGAGAGGCCCCACACTGAGGGTCAGGAATGCTTCGTGATTGCACCTGTATTATGCTTGATGGGAGTAGTTGCCCCATCATGGTTCTCCCTGGCTCCTGATGGTTGATTACATGCTGGGAAGCCCTTCCTTTCCCATGATCCTACACTGGAGAATATGTCTGTCTTGGTGGCTGGGCAGCTTTCTCAGCTTCTTCAAGCCCGTAAAAACTGGAGGCCCAAGGGTTGTTTTTTGTCTTGATATAATCAGTGTCTTTTATTCCAGGCTGGCAGCACTTTGTGCAATACAGATCTCTCAGAAACTTTGGTTTTTGTTACTGTTTTTTAATCAATTTGACTTCAGGAAGCTCCATGGGCCAACAGCAACACCCACACATTTTTTTTTCCAGACCCCTCCTTCTATAGATTTAATTACAGGTGCTTTCAACTTATTGTGCCTTGGCGGGTCCACCTTAGGATTCTTTAACTCGAAATAATTGTGCAAATGCAAGGATTTAAAGAGGGGAAGTTGGAACTAGAGTTCACAACCAATGGATGATGACCAAGCTCTTCTTTTGGTGTTTGTTCTAGGGCTGTGTCTTCATCTGAAAATGTTTTACTGGCTAGAGATATATCCTTTAACCTTACAAGTCTGGGAATTTCTGGATTCCCCCTTGTCCTTTTCATCCCTAGATGGAAGAAGGGCATTGTCAGAGAAGCCCTAAATTGAGTCCTGAAGAATAGGTAGGAGTTAAGCCGCTGAAGCAGGCAGGAGACAGGCATCCTAGCAGGGGGACCTCCAGGCAAGTGAAGGCCCTATGACATGAAGGAGTCAGCCAAGCTGGGCACATCAGAACAGAGGCTCTGGAGGAAGCTGTGGCTGAGAGTCTGCAGAGGTTTCCCAAAAGGAGCCTTGAATGTCATGCGTCAGAGTGTGAGCTTTATCCACAGGGCATTTAAAGCTCATTTTAGGCAGTTATTTTGTACGTTCAGACACAACTCAACACAGCCTCCCTTTCTTTTACATGATGTGAATGTACAAGGTAGAGCCATGTCTCATCACAGCTTTACAAGGCCTTATAATTCTGTTTTTAAATCTTTAAAACAAAGCACATGGAACTGGCTGGAAAGGCCGATCTGCTGTCATACGCAGCGAGAAAGGACAACCTTTCATGCGAAGGGAAGCAAACCGAGGCCCCCAGGGTGGCCGGCTGCTCATTTTTATGTTTTCCAAAGACAAGGCTTTACTCTAAAAGCTTCCCTCTTCCTTAGGCGTTGCCATGAGCCCAGGGCTCAGACCAGCAGCCCAGGCAGCTGCTCACCATCTTACAGAATAATAAATCTCGAGACAGAATCTCCAAGCAATCGCCACAACTTTTCGGTTCTGACTTGAGTGTCAGTAACTTGCTGTTTCTAACTCATCCCGGGGATAAGAAACTGTGTGAGACAGTGGGATTCTCTGGTTTCTTTCATTTCTTCGTGTTTCTTCTTCCACTTTCTGCCTACAAGCCTAGGGGAGCACAGCCTTCCTTCCCACTCCAGGCCTCAGCACAACAGAACTGGCCCGACAAGATTCTAGCCACAAACACAGACCGGGCACAGGGATGAGGCCAGATCCAGAGGCCTGCGAACCTGGGTTCTGGCCTCAGCTCTGCCACCTATCTGCTGTGTTTCCCATGGAAACTCACTCAGCCTCTCTGGAGGAAAATGAGGGGAATGGACTTCATGACCCCTGAAGATGCTGAGACTCTCCAAGTCTATTTCTTTCATCATCTTTCCACCAACGTCCACTCAGAGTTCTTAACCTAGAGAGTGGCCCAGAAACACCTGTGGAGCTTGGAGAAAAGAGACATACATACTAAACGCCCCCCCTCCCCAGGTTCTGCTTTGTATTTTTAAAGAGCATCTCCTGATACCTGAGATCTCAACCCAGGGGAACAGTGTGGAGGCACCGGCACACTGGTGTGACTGGAAACGTGGGCTTGAATTAGCAAGAACTTGAACTAGAATATGATAGGATGACTCCGAGAAGCCAGTGAAAGAACGGTAGTGACCTTCCTTGTACAGCTGCAACCACATACGCAATAGCATATGAAAATTCTAATGGTGAAAAGGAATACCTATCCCAGACAACAGACAGCTCAGCACCAGCCTGGCATCCATACTGAAAACGGTATAAGACTCCCGAATCCTAATCGCCAGCTTTTCGGGAGAAGTGCTATTAGCTTGTGTGTAGCAGTTGTTGCCTACTTAGCATAAGTTGCCTACTTAGCATAATTTACATAATGTAAGTTATTGTCTTAACTGAAAAACAATAACAATTTTCTCTTCTCTTACCCTGGAATGACATCCACACATGTTCCAAGACTCGACCTTTGACTGTGTAACAATAGCACTGTCACAAAAATGGAATTCAAGTGCCCCCGGTTGTGAAATTAAATGTTATTTCACACCCGGTTTGTCAAGATGTTGTCTTTTAAGAGAAGGTGTAAAAATATAACTGCTAACTCTGTTTAATTTTATTGATAAAGAATTCTGTCCTCAGAGTTTTCCTTTACTTTTATCAAGTAATACAGAGTGTTTATTTCATCAATGTGTTTTGCTTTAGTAATTCCCTTGTTTTTATTTCATCAAGTAAAAAATTAAAATAGGTACTACCACCCTCAGGAAGTGAAACTTGTACCGGAATCACTGAGTTGTCTGTATTTCTTTTCATTACTGGCCTCCCGCCCATCCTCCCAAAAGGAGAAATAGTAAGAACTGATAATAATGAAGTCCTAAATTCTGCCCACAAGAATGCAGGGAACAAGACCGCTGAGTGAGACTGAGTGGCAGATGTCAGTGATTTAATTTCACTTTCTTAACTTGCTTTTTTGAAAAACATCTTCATGCGTGACCTGGAGGAGAGGAAAGGCACAATGAAAACAGACAGCAACAAAGGACCAGCTGTGAGTTTTTTTAAATACATACATACATGGTTGGCAGTAAGAAACTTCCAGCTTTAACAGTGAAGAGGAAAATTCAGTGGCATTTGACATGATCAGTCTCAATGCCTAGAGCAGGCAGGCATCTGGTCCCTGGCTTTCTCATTAGTCGGGTTTTCTGGAAAGCTGAAATGATGGGAGAAGCACAGAACTCAGTTCATCCCAGCGCTATGGAAAGAGACCCAGAATGAGAGTGAGGGGACGATTGTTCAAGACCTACGTCTTCCACCAACTGACCGTGTGGCTGTTTTTCTGAGTGTCAGGAAAACAAACCCATTAACAGCATGCAAGGGACAAGCAAGCTAGTAACAAGACAATCTGCGATGACCACGAAGCTACTCAGAGTTCATTGTACCTCCACACCCTTTATAAAAGAATCTCAGCATACGAATATTGAACCTAAGGAAGCCCATCCCCACCCCGCAAGTTTGAACCAGAAGACTTCTGAAAAGGGCAAACAACACTCCCCATGTGAGTTCAAACATGTCCACACATTCTTGGAGACTTCCCCCATGAGGAAGTAGAGTCTAATTCTCCTCCCCCTGAATATGGGCAGGCTTTAGTGACTTGTTTGCAATGAATAGAATGTGTTTTGGAGTGATGCTCTGTGGCTTCCAAGACTAGGTCATATCAGCGGATACAGTGTCTGCCTGGTTCTCTCTCAAGACGTTTATCATGGGAGCCTACTATGCTGTGTGGAAGACCGGGCCACTTGGAGAGGCCACATGTAGGTGTTCCCGCTGAAGGAGGTTTGGGCAGTAGCATCTTGGATTGCTTTGTAGCTTAAGGAAAGTTTGGCAAGGCCACTGGGGAGTCCTCCAGCCAAAATTACCCATCATAGGAGTCCTGCATTCCCCCAAATGTAGGAGCACACTGGCCTTAGCATCTCTGTTGTGTCTCATTGGCTGAGAGCAGCCAATGGTGGGCCTGGCTTCAGTGCAAACACGGTAATGAATTCTAGGGCATGAGCAGCTTCTGGTTACACATGCACTCAACTCAACTGGAGCAAGGGCAGGCCTGTTATCAGAACCATGGTAACCCTTCAATCTGTGAGCTGCAAATAACCAGTGCTTGGTTATGATTGCTACAGATCCACAGTGGAAATGGGAGCATTCAGAGCCATTGTGAGAAGGGGTACAAGTACAGGTTTGTCACATAAGTCAACTTGTGTCATGCGGATTTGTGCTACAGATTATTTCGTCACCCAGGTATTAAGCTTAGTACCCATTAGTTATTATTCCTGATCCTCTCCCTCCTCCTCACCCTCTAAAATGCTCTCTATGTATTATAAACACTGCAGAGACAGGTGCTATCATTCCTATTTTATAGATGAGGAAATTGAGGCTTAAGGAGTCACTTGTTCCAGGCTATAAGGAGAGTAAGTGATTAAGTTTGACTTTTGACGATCTGGCTCCTGAGCTCCTGTTCTTCCCTACTGTGCTGTTGGCCTTGATAGATTAGAAAGAGAGCCAGTCAGGCAGTCAGCAGCAAGTTAACACAGGAGTGCACAGGCACACATGCACACACACAGGCACACATGCACACAGACACACACACGGGCACACATGTGCACACACACAGGCACACATGCACACACACGTATGCACACATGCACATAGGGGCATGCACACACATGTATGCACACATGCATACATGGGCACACATGCACACACACGTATGCACACACACACAAGAGGCTCCTCAGAGGCAGACGGCTCAGGGCATCACCTTCCCTGCTATTTCTCCAGACTTGAACACAAGTACGGGTGGCTGCAGGATGCCAGTGAGAAGTATGATCCACAGAAGAAAAGGAGCCCAGAAGAGGCTCTTGGCAAAGGCCCAGCTGGAGAAGAAGCTGTGGCCCTCCTTGACCCCCACGGGGCTTCTTTCTGCTCTGTTAGTACAGTTCTCTGCGCTGTCGGCAATGGCACTGACATTGTTGTGCAGTGGAGAACAGTATGACTCAGTGCCCTCCGAAGCCCCGTGGCTAACAGCTGAGCCAGCTCTGCAAGGGAAAAAGCCAGGGGCCAGGAACGGTGTACATTGATCGTGCTACACTAGTGCGGCTCAAAAGTCAATATCTGCTTGACATGCTGCAGAGTCCTCAAGCGCACTGGGAGTCCACCTCCTCAAAAAACGTGCTTTCCCTTTTCTTCTAGATGATGAAGTGCAGAAATAAAATAAGATGAGACACTGGTGGACCCAGCAATATATCAAGCTCTTAATTTACTTCCGAGTAGTAGTATTTTTTTGAATCCTTTTGTAAGAATTTTAGAGCATGAATGTTCAGGCAGGGAGCTAAGATTCGCAGTGTATCTGCCAAGCACTCTATACCATGCTAAAGTCCTCTCAGGTGAGCATTTGATTTAATGTCCATGGTCTATTAGGGAAACCATAATTTCCGCCTTGTGTTTTGGGGGTAATATGGTTTGGCTGTGTCCCCACCCAAATCTCATCTTGAACTGTAGCTCCAATAATTCCTGCATGTTGTGGGAGGAACCCAGTGGCAGATAGTTGAAACATGGGGGCGGTTCCCCCATACTGTTCTTGTGGTACTGAATAAGTCTCATGAGATCTGGTGGTTTTATAAGGGGAAACCCCTTTCACTTGGCTCTCATTCTCTCTTGTCTGCCACCATGTAAGACGTGCCTTTCACCTTCCACCATGATTGCAGGGCCTCCCTAGCCACATGGAACTGTGAGTCCATTAAACCTCTTTTTTTCTTTATAAATTACTCAGTCTCGGGTATGTCTTTATCAGCAGTGTGAAAACAGTCTAATACAGGGGGAAAGCCCTCGGTTTGACACACCACTCTTGGGCCTCCTCCCCTCCTTATACCCTCCAAGACAGGAAGAATGGCTTAATTGATGAAGGATTTGGGGAGAGGAACAGAGTATATGTGGCTTTGTCCCTTTCCCTGCTTCTCTTTGGGATGGACCTGCTTGCAGAGAGTCTCCATTCAGCTCTGTCCTACTCCTGAAGTTTAACTGCAGCAGGCTCTGCTCCTCCTGGGACCACTAAGTGGCAGCGTGCTTTGAATCTCCACTTGCCTTGCCTGAGAAGATAGTCTGTCTCTGTCTGGTTTCGGCATTCCACAGCTCACTGTTGCTGGCTTGCCATGAACCCAAGCACATCCTCCAGCCTCGCTTATGAAAGTCCTAAAGGTGGTGATTTAATATCCATCTGCCTGACTCCTGTGTCCTTTTCTCAATTAGTGTTAAACTTCATCAAGGAACAAAGATTTGATGTGTTCATACATCTCCAAACCCCAATACAATCCTATAAGATAGATATTATTAATGTCCCTTTTCAAAGGAAATAGAAGACAGAGGTTGAGTCATTTGCCCAAAGAAATACATATGTGGTAGGCAGAGTATATACTCCCAGATATTGATTCCAGAGCCTGTGTTTTTAACCATTAATCTTTCTTTCTTCTTATTTTAATCTCATGCCAAGTCCATTTGAAGGATTATATCTATATCAGAGAGAAAATAAAACTTAAGGATCTTGCACACAGTTATTAAAAGCCAAATTTGTGTGATTTCAAAGCATTGGTATTTTTCATTCTATTGGGATACACTGGGGGTTCTACATTTTAATATTGTCATCTTGCACATTGAGGTGATCTGAAATCCTGAGAACCATGTCTTGCCCTATAATGCAGGTCTCTTTGACATACTGACAGATTGTAAGGGCATACAAGGTATTCCAAACAAAAGATATTTTACTATGCCCCTCAGTGAGGATGACGACTTGGGAATCTCCAGTGGCTGCACCAAGAAGTAGCTGCTGATAAACTCAGACAGGGTCAAGTTTTCCAAAGATAAATTAGTGGAGCATGAGGAGAAGGCAGTTGACTGATGGCCTCTCCAACTCCCCATTCTAGTGCCTTCTTTTTTTTTTTTTTTTTTGAGATGGAGTCTCACTCTGTTGCCCATGTTGGAGTACAGTGGTGCAATCTCAGCTCACTGCAACCTCCACCTCCCAGGTTCAAGTGATTCTTCTGCCTCAGCCTCCCAAGTAGCTGGGATTACAGGCGTGCACCATCACACCCGGCTAATTTTTGTATTTTTAGTAGAGACAGGGTTTCACCATCTTGGCCAGGCTGGTCTTAAACTCCTCACCTCATGATCCACCCGCCTTGGCCTCCCAAAGTGTTGGGATTACAGGCGTGAGCCACGGCACCCAGCCTCTAGGGCCTTCTTCTACCACGTTGATTTCAGCAATGCCGCTATAAGCTTGAACAGTGCCAGGGTAGTAGATACGACACCCATGTGCCACAAAAACTCAAATGTAAAAGAAAAAGTCATTTTCTTCAATTGTATGAAATTCAGTTTAATTTAATTTCTGTCAAGCTCCTCAGGCAAAAATGATAGAAGAAAACTAATCTTAGTAAATGTAGGTGAGTTCATTGACTTCAGCATTTTTTTATCCTATCTTCTTCAGGGTTGCATCCAAGTTCCAGGGATGGTAGGGAGGGGGATCTAACTCTTGGCAATCATCTGTCTTCTTCAGCATCTTCTATGCAGTCTCAGTCCTGGGGGTCCCTGGTCAACAGTATCTGCCCCTGCTCCCATTCAGGAAGTCTCCAGCAAAGGTAAATGTTGGTCTCTATAATTGTTCTCCCTGGGGCTGTGGAAAATTCACTGGAGCTGTCTCAAGCCTTCTGTGACTCAACAGGCCTCATCACCATGGTTGCCACTGCCTATGGTACCCACCCAAGCACAGGGATAATCTGGGACCCAGAGCTCTCCTAGGACCCAGCAAGGAATGGATAGATGGGAGGAATGAGTCCCCTCTGTTCCAGATCTCCAAGTGTATCCAGAGGGTCTATCACTGAAGCTCCACAGGGGAGGAGCAACAGAGGACAAGGACACTTATTGGAGTCCCACCAGTCTCTAGCTTCTCTCCTCGTGCTCACCATCTTTGTCTAACCCAGGGAATTAGTACCTCTTCTAGATGAGACAAGCTAGTCTCTTGAATCTTCTTCCTCTCCCTGACCTCAGCTTTGTAAACTCACAAAAACTCAAAGTACAAAATGCAATGCCTTTGTGCCACTCTGACAACCATCCCCCAGGGCAATGAGTGCCTCATAGCTCAGTTTGAATCGATCGGATGGGTGGTGATAACGATGGAGTTAAAAGGGATTATAAGATATTTTTTAAACATATGTTAAAAATGCCCATAAAAACATCTGTTCAAGAACTTCCATAGTATTATTTAAATAACCCTGTATTAGTTATCCACTGCTGCATAACAAATCTCCCCAAAACTTAGTCCCTTGAACAACCATATGTATTGTCTCACAGTTTCTGCCTAGCTGGGTCCTCTTGCTCAGGGTTTCTCACAAGGCTGCAATTACCGTGCTGGTCAAGGAAGCCGTCATCTCAAAACTCCACTGGAAAGGGATCTGCTTCTAAACTCACTCATGTGGCTACATCAGGGCTCAGTTCCTCACAGGCTGTCAGACTGAGGGCCTCAGTTCTTCCCTGGCTGCTGGTTATGTGTCTTCCTCAGTTCCCTGCCATACACAACTCTGGCTTACAACACCATGTCTGTTTTCATCACAACGGGTGAGTAGGAAAGTAAAAATAAGTGAGAAAGCAGAAGTCGCAGCCCTTCAACACTTAATCTCAGAGCTGACATCTCATCCCTTTCTCCAGTATTCTCCTTGTTAGAAGCAAGGCAGTGGGTGTGGCCCACACACAAAGGGAGGAGATTACACAAGGATACAAATACCTGCAGGAGTGGACCACTGGGAGCTATTTCAGACTAAACTGGAAGTAACACATATGTCCCTGGGTGAATGGATAAGCAACAAGCAACGTGTGATGTATTCACACAATAACATAGCACTCAGCAGTTTAAAGGAAGAAACTATGAATGGACCCACAACATGGATGAACTTCCAAAACGTTATGATGAGTGGAAGCCAGACACAAAAGAGTACACACTTTAGGATTCAATGTTATGAAGTTTTAGAACAGGCTGTCTCTGGAGAGGAATTGACTGGAAAGGAGCACAAAAGAACTTTCTAGAATGAAAGATATCTTGACTCGCGGGTGGTTATGTGGGTATATTCATATGTCAAGATTCATACAACTGTACAGTTAAAAGCTCTGCATTTACCACATGTAAATTATGCTTCAGTTTATGCTTTTTACAAGGCTTCCATCGGTACCTCACAATATTATTCCACAACACTAGTACACTCCAGTTCTCCCCGCCAGAGAAGGAAGTGTAGCTGAAGATCAGACTTACTTCCTGGGTGGCCTTGGGCAACCTCTTAAACTCCTCTGAGCTTATCCATCTAGTAAGCATTTGCATTCTATGTGAAGCTTGCGAGAGGTAAAGAAGAAACAGAACTCAGTCAGCTCTCTCTAAGGGCCTATGGCCTAATGGGAGAGACACACATGCAAATGAATATAAAGTTGGGAGCTATGAGTGCTGGGATGGATTAGTCATGTCTGCCCTGGGCATGGGATATGAAAGTGGTATTGTCATCCCTGCTTTATGGGATTAGAAGGCTTAAATGAAGTGTCTGTTTCCTGGTTTCTCTTAAATCTGGTGGCAAGATCTCCCTACTGCCTTGTTCAATGTAATTTAATTCAACAGACATTTGTTAGTTGCTTTCTGAGTACCAGGCATTTACATTCAAAAACTCTTTAATTTCTATTACATGTGCATATGGCTATTACAATCATCAGTCTTGGCTCAGTTTAGAGATGCTTTCTGGAGGATTTTACTATGAACTCCCCATATAGGGCAACTCCACATGTCATTTTTCAATCCTTGAAAATTCGACACAGCCTACTGGCAATATAGAATCCGAATTTTTCTCTGGGGTTATTGACTGTACTTATGAAATCTGAATTTCTGAATTAGTAAAGGTGTGGCAGAGAAGCCCCTTTACAATGATTCCACAGCTTCATCAAACACCCTGCTGTACATGAAGCTAAGCTTTCCTGTGCTGTTGCACTATGTCCTCACCACTACCCATGGTCTCTGTTATCTCCATGAATCCCATTTTGCAGATGAGGAAATGAAAGCTTAGAAAAGTTTGAGGTTTGCTAATGACCCAGGGCTGTAAGTGACAGAGCTGAGCCTCAATCTGTATAATCTCTCCTGTCTTATTATAACACAGTCTTTACGGCTCAAAAAAAAAAAAAAAATCTGAGCTAAGTCTTTCTTGCTGAGCACTACAAAGTCCTAAACATCATGCTCACTGAATATCAGTTTCCCCAGTTTGATCAAAGCATTGCCACTCTGTGACCTTGGACAAGTCATTTCCCTCTTGGGGTCCTGGTTTCCTTATCTGTGAAATGTGGGTAGTCAACTTCATGACATAGATTCTTAAACAACATTTTATGATGCATATTTCCAAATCAATATCGTAGATTTCTAAGAAAATTCATGCATACCTTACCTGAGGCATATATTAATTTAATAACACTCCCTCGTTGATAGCTAGGTTATCATTTTCTCCCAGCGCCAAGTGGGAAAATGATCCTCTTTCAAGGTCATTAAAAGTAGAGGCCAAATGAATAATATTTTCAAGGCATCATACCACTGCCTTCCTCAGCACTAATGTATCCTAAAAGCAATATTTAGCATCTGGATTTTGAGGACCTGGAGCTGAATTACATTTCTAAATCAAAATGTAGGAAAGTTCACATTCAGAAGGATTTTGCCATAATCCAATAGTACCTTAAAGGGCCTTTAAGCCTCAAACCACATTTTAACCCCTGAATTCTCAGAGAGAGTTTGGTCATATCATTTTTCAATACAGACATTTCATGGTCTGTTGATTTTATCTAGGAATAAGAAAAGGCACTTATGGAAAAAAGGAATTTGGCTTAATTTCTAAAACTAAATGGATCCTGGGCTAGGAGGTTTAAAGAAGTCTTGTATGCTAAATGCAACTCTGAATGAATTACATATAAACAACTGGGCCCATGTGAACAGTGACAATTGTTTCCTTTATAGAAGATCACAATAGCTGCACTTCATTGAGGACAAGAGGATTTCTCCATTGTGCATGGCTAAACTGCAAGATGAGTGTGTTGAGTCTTGAGCAGCTAGAATATTTCTCCCTTCACTGTTTAGAGTTTTAAAAGAAGAAGAAAGCAAACAAGGGGTAGGAGAAAGTAGAAAAGAAGAGAAGAAACTGAAGGAAGTGCACTTATGGGTGGAGGTGAGCTGCTTCGTGGGCCCTAGTCTGTCCACGTGGTTTGATTTCTCCTTAGGCATCTTGACAGTGGCTCCCTTTATTTGAACCTTTCTTGATTAGACTCAGAAAGCAGAGCTACTACAAAAAGGAAGGTAAGAGGGGAGATAGAATGATAAAACCTTGGCCTTGGAAGGGACTTTAGAAACCTACAACCTTTAGATATTTTCATGTACAGATAAGAAAACCAAGACAACTGAAGACCAAGAGGTGAAGAGACTGCCTTCGGCCTCTCAACTTGGAAGTGGCACAACTGGTACAAAATGTTGATCTACCTTTTCCAGGCAGCCATTTGTCCCAGAGCATCCCATGATGGCATCTAATATTGTACCCACAACCATCCTTGAACATTACAAAAATCTTAGGTCTCTGTTCAAACAATAAAAGGTTAATATAGAAGAGACTTCAGATCCTAACAATATGATGAACTGAGTTGAGAGACAAGAATCAGAACCAAGTTAGCCACTCATGTTCAATAACTACAAGTTATCAACAGGTGCCAGCAAGATAATCTTTCTTAGTAGATGAAGGTCAATATCACATCATTTAATCAAAATAATCAAATACATTTTCAGCACCTGCCATGTGTCATGGGAAGAGAGGGAGGCAGGAAGAGAAGAAGGGAAGCAGAATGGAGAGAAGAAAGATCTATTTTCAAGACTCCATGGCTATTTAGTAGCCAGAACTCAAACCTACACAGACCTGTGATGAACAGTCTATTACAGCTCAGAAGCAATGGATATATTTCTGTATCATAACAACTATAGAGGAAACCATAGACAAAAATCCAGAACCTCTGCTGACAAAAGACAGTGTGCAACACCCAAGTCAAGTGATCAGAGATGTTTTTGTACATTATCTGAGACCAGAAATCCAAATGGAGAAGTCAAATCTAAACATCTGAGTGGTTAAAAAAAAAAAAATTCACCACTCTCTACTTCTGCCGTGAAGCATAACCTGCATTTACCGATTCAGCAAGCACATTTCAAGTGCTTGCTTTATGCTGGGTTCTGCTAGAGACTGTGGATTAAGCAGTAAACAAGGCCTACGGGCTCCGTGTCATCATGGAAATGACAGCTTAGAGGGCGAGACAGGCACAATACAGAGGTACCAAAAGAGAAAACTTGGTCTTTCTAAGGGGGTGATGTTTCATGCAAGACCTGAAGCAGGAGAAGGTACCATCCCTGGGGAGAATGCAAGAAGCTGCATACCGGGCAGAGGATGAGCCAGCAGGTACAAAGTTCCAGAAGTGGGAGACTTCTGGGTGTGCCCAGGAGCTGCAGGAAGGCAAGTGGGGAGAAGAGAGAGGCAGCGTATCAGATGAGGCTGGAGCGCTGTGGGCCTGGGTGGGGAGTTTGGATTTTATTCCAAGCACAATGGGAGCCCATTGAAGGGTTTAGTAACAGTCAATAGAAAGGAGCACAAAAGGCCTATTTGAGGGCTCAGCACAGCCCCATAAGCCCTGCATTCAGGACCTCACTAAGCACTCACTGTATTGTCTCCACGGACTCTTTTCACAACAGTCTCTCAGCCCTTGATTTTCTCAGTTCTTTCTCTCTATGGCCCTCTTATGGCTCCAAAATGAACAGGAACAAGGGAGAAAGAAGAAAAGCCCCCAGCCCCCAGGGGCCCACTGGTCTGCTGCACTTGGTGTGCAGATGCAGGGC
The DNA here is from genome assembly GCF_028878055.3 of Symphalangus syndactylus. Lineage (NCBI taxonomy): Eukaryota > Metazoa > Chordata > Mammalia > Primates > Hylobatidae > Symphalangus > Symphalangus syndactylus. The sequence goes on from NC_072424.2 coordinate 25,169,374, forward strand.
ACACAGCAAAGCGGGGAAAGTGCTGGAGGTCCAACTCCCTGAGCAGCCCCTGTGGGAGGAGGTTGGGGGAGGTGAGAAGAGAGGGCCAAATAACCAGGTCCTGCACCTTTGCAAATGCCAGCCTCCCTGGGATCTCTCCTTCAGAAGGATGGGGAAATAAAGGCCCCAGCAGTAGAAAGTCTGAGCTGTGTCACTTGGCAGGTGCCTCTGGGACTTGAAGAGCATGGGATCTGGAGTCAGAGATCCCCCTTTCAGTCCTGATTCTGGCTGTGTGACAAAGGCTATCCTGGACAGGCTCAGTTTGCCCTCCAGATTCACTCTCCATCCTCCTGCACTCACTCTATGCCCAGAAGCCTGGCTCCCCAACCCTCCGGCTTCCACTCAGCTTTGGCCAATGGGAGGTACTGGCAGGAGGCTGGAGGGTTGGAGGAAAGGGGAGATCCTGGTATTTCTTCCCCCAGCTCCAGCTCCCTTCCCCCAGGCTGTAGATTGTAGCTGGTGTGTTTCTTTTCTGAAGGCTTTGGCTCCTGCCAGGCAGCCCTGTCCCAAAGCACTCTCTGGATCCCAGCAGCACAGTGACTTCCCTTCACCCCTGCAGGCCCAGGGGTAGTGGTGGCTTCCTGCTGATGCAAGCTCTGGGTACCTCCCCATCCCTCACTGCCTTCCTCACCCCTGCTCCCAACTTCGGCATTACTACCATCATGTGAGGGGACCATCTATTTCCTCCCCATTCCCCAAACAATCCAATGGGCAGTTACTTTGAGTATCTGATTTTGATTTTGAGTATTTCATTTTCCCCATTAGTAGCATTCCTTTAGAGAAATTCTTGTGGAAAGTAAATCAAGCAAAGTAATGCACAGGAATATCCACAATATCGATAAGGTGGAAGCCCCAAATGTCCATCGATAGATGAATGCATACAGAAACTGGTCCTTACATGCAGTGGAATATTACTTGGCCTTAAAAAGGAAGCACTGATACATGCTACAATGGGTGAACCTTGCAAACATTATGCTAAACAAAAGAAGCCACATGCAAAAAGTCACATATTTGTGATTCTATTTATATGAAATCTTCAGAATAGATAAACCACAGAGACAGAGTACAGATTGGTGGCTGCCATGGGCTTAGGGGTTGGGGGTTCCGTAAAGAAACTGCTTAATGGATAAGGGGTTTTACTTTGGAGTGACGGGAATGTTTTGGAACTAGATCAAGATGGTGGTGGCATCATATTGTGAATGTACTAAATGCCACCAAATTGTTCACTTTAAAATGGGTACTTTTATCTTGGGTGAATTCTACTTCAATAAATTATCTTTCTAAAAAAGGAACATTAAAAAGGAAAACCCACCAAGCTTTAAAATGGAAAAAGGAAAATCCACCAAAAACTATAAAATGTTAAATATAATAGATAACAGAATTTTTCTGATTATAATAAAAAATATATATAGCTAATGAAACAACACGTACATAACAAGACAAAGCTTTAATGTAACTAACACAAGGGCAAAATGAAAGGGCCAGGCTATGAGCTGGTTGGGTTGAGACAGGAAGAGATTTCAGTTGGTGGCAAGAGCCTACAGGAGCCAGGCCTTTGTCTGAAGAATGAAGGTCAGGGCTTTCCAGGCCAGAGGAGGTCACAAATAAAGTTTCTAAGGTGAAAGTATCAAAGCCTTGGGAATGGGGGTGAGCAGTCTATAGGCACAGAGGCAGGAGGAGATGGAGAGTGGGGAAAGTTGGCCAAAGCCACATTATCCAGACTCTCAAAGAGTAGGTCCAAGCTTTCTCCTAGAGGGGAACGGGGGATCTTGCTAGGGTTTTGAGCAGAAAGCTGGCATGAATCAAGGGTAATTTTAGGAAGAATTCATTGGCAGCATGTGTGAAACTGGAGGGGACAAGACTAGAAATGATTAGGTAGTTATCCTACACTCATAAAGTACCAGTCAAGGTGGCAAGGTGGCAGTTGGAATTCCTTGGGAATGAAAAAAAACATATTCACCTATCATGGATATATTTCACTTTTTCTTTTCTTTTCTTTCTTTTTTTTTTTAGAGGCAGGGTCTCACTCTGTCACCCAGGCTGGAGTGCAGTAGCATGATCATATTAATAGTTCACTGCATCCTCCATCTCCCAGGCTTAAGTGATCCTCCCACCTCAGCCTCCCGAGTAGCTGGGACTACAAGTGCACGCCACCAGGCCTGGCTAATTGGATTTATTTCACTTTAAAAGCTAAACAGATAGACTGATGGGGAGGCAGTCATGTTTACAGTGCAGTATTTCCCAAACTGCATCCCAAAGAAGCTTTACCAAATAGACTTGAACAATGCCTTGTTAAACAAAATCAAACAGGTTTGTTTACCACAGCGTTTCTTGAAAGCTTTAATCTACAAACATACGTCTGTAAATATCCAGGAATAGAGCTGCCAGATTTAGGAGGGTGGGGGAGGACACTGCTCAATTTGAATTGTATGGTACACACTTACACTCACAAACCATTTGTTATTTATCTGAAATTTCTAATTTAACCAGGTGTTTGTATTTTATTTGGCATTCCTAAGGAGGGAGCTGTAATCTACAACTGTTCTCAAACATATTTTTTATCACAAAACCCCTTTTCATGGCACATGCATAGGACGGATATTCCACACTTTAGGCCACACTTTAGCAAACACTGGTATAGTGGCAAATCCATTTACACCTGAGTCAGGCAGAAGGGGATCAAATAAAATCCCAACCCTGACTCTGGCTGTGTGACCTTGGGTAAGTCACATAATCTTCCTGGGCCTCAGTTCCCTATTCTGTAAAATGAAGATAAAAATGATGACTTCTCAGGGTCATTGGGAAGTTGAAATGAGATGATGTAAATAAAAGTTCAGACCAGTACTGGTAACATGCACTTCTTTTCCATAAGTGCTGATGAGCACATGATGCCACCGTGCTATGGGTGTGGCATCAGTATGTGGCATGTGGAAATACGGCTTATAAAAGCTTTGCCTTCAACCATTAAAAAGAAAGAAGTCAGCAAAATATATTTTTTGGCAAAGAAAGGCAGCATCTCAGAGTGTGAGAGGTATGTGCAAAATAAGTGAACGCCTTAGGCCACTTACAAACTCAGATTTGTCGTTCAAGTTGGTATATATGTTTATCATCTTTCCAGGTGAGACCTCCTAGGGTAGTCCACAGGGATACATAGGAGTGTCGTGAAACCTGAGTGAGCTTCCAGCAGGACACACACACCAAGCTCTGTTTTGTAGCTGCAAAAAGTGAGGAATTCAAAGCAGTGGAGGGCACTGCTGTCGGGGGCCTGAGCCTGGGGAAAGAGCTGCCAGAGCAAAAGCACAAAGGACATCAAAAAACACAAGCAGTGGGGCTCAAAAGGACGGCAGTGGGTAAGGGTGTTTCAGCCTCCTTCAAACCTCTCTGCTACCTGGGAAGCTGAGGCAGGAGGATCGCTTGAGCTCAGAAGTTGGAGGCTGCAATGAGCTATGGTTGTACCACTTCATTGTATTAATTTCCTTAAGACAACAGAAGTGAGTCTCACAGTTCTAGGGTCTAGAGGTCCAATGTCACGGTGTTGGCAGGGTCATTCTCTCTGAGAGCTCTAGAGAGGCTCCCTCCTTACCTCTTCCTAGCTCCTTGCTGTTGCCAGCAATTCTTGGCATCCCTAGCTTGCAGCTGAATCACACCAATCTCTGTCTCTGACGTCACGTGGCATTTTCTCTGCGTCTACATCATCTTCCCTGTGTGTGTGTGTGTCTGTCTCTGTGTCCATTCTCCTCTTATGAGACACAGGTTATACTGGATCAAGGGCTCACCCTACTCCCGTATGCCATCTTAACTAATTACACCTACTACACATCTACTACATACATCCATCTTTCCAAGTCCTTACTTGGAACCACGTTGTGAGGTTCCAGAAAGGATATGAATTCTTGAGGGATACTATTCAACCCAGTGCATTAACTTTCAGAATAATAACAGCAAACACTTACGGAATACTACGAGTGAGACACTGATATCTGTGATTTATACACACTGACTCGCTTTATCCTTGGGACAACCCTAAAGGGTAGATATTATTATAACCACCAGCCTACGTGTGAGGAAATTGGCCCATACAGTGGCTAAGTCACTTGTTCAAAGTCATTCAGTGAATAAGTAGCAGGGTAAGGATTTGAACCCAGGTGGAAATTTCCAGAATCTGTCCTCTCGATGTTATATTCAAATTATTTTTCAGAAAAGTGGTATGGTCAACTGCTTAAAAGCTGCCCGCTTATAGAGACTAGGAACCTTGTAATAAAAATAGAAGTAACCAACAGTTCAGTAAGAGCTAATATTTACTGGGGCCCTCATTGTGAAAAGTGCTTTAGTGGTTGGAAGCAGACTCTGTCAACATTCTCATTTTACAGGGGAGGAAACTGAGATCTTGAGAGGGTAAGTATATTGCCCATGGTAACACAGCTAGTAATCTGTGGAGTTGGTTTCCCAAGTATGTTCATAATCGGTGTTTTATGTTGGTGGCCAAACCCTCCCATCCACCTTGGGAACTTGGGGACATCTTAATATACCACCAGAAATCCCATTTGCAATGGATCATCCCAGGCTGGAAAACTGGTTTTCGGAGGAAACAAACGCAGCTCTGATTTGTAGCATTTGCTGATTTCCACGGCGCAAATACTCCCACCATGGCCAATTTCAAGCCGGAATGTGATGTCACTGAGCCCAGGGTTGGGAAAAGATGTGTACAATCAGCTCTCATGAGCCCGTCAAGCTGACTCAGTCATGCCCCTGCCCCAGGGATCTTGTGTAAAAGGGTGATGTGGACCCTTGAAAGTAAACAAAGCTCCCGGTCTCCTGGATCAAGACTCAAACAAAGATTCCTTTAGCTTTTAGGGCAAACAGGGAATGTTGGGCCCTTCGGGGGGGGCAATTTCCTGAGCAGGCATGGAATGTGCTTAGTATTACCCCCAGGTTGTCCATGACACTTACCTTGCAAGATTTTTGTGAGCATTAAGAAGTAATGTTTGTGCTTAGTATGTAGGAGATGCTTAACAATTAAATCACTATCACGTTATTATTATGAAGTCATTATAATAGAACTTGATTTGCATGAAAACTTCCAGCAATTATAATTAAAGCTTTAGGATATTCCAGAGTTGAAGATTAGATAAGGATGATTTACCCCCATTGGACAGTTGAGGAAACTGAGGCAAAGACAGGAGAAGTGACTTGCCTAAATGCATGCAGCAGACAGAGCCAGCCCAGAACCTGATCACCTGAACCTAGGATGAAAATGGCAAAGCCAACTTTGAGGCAGTTCATTTCATCCAAGTGGCAGAGCATGGAGCAAGTCCAGCAAGATAGAGCAAATCTGAAAATCTGGGAAATCAAGTCCAAGGTAGAAGTCTAGAGGGAAACAGGTAAGTATTTGTGCTCTGACCTTTCTGCCCAGTGCTGCCTATCTCACCCATATGCATCTATCTACTGCTCGTAGAGGAGAAATGTGGCATGACTGCAAATGCCAGGGAATTTAGGGGGCAAAGATCCTTTTGAGGATGGTGACCCTATCAGGAGAAACTTTTTAATCCTACCCACACTCCCAGTCTTTCATTTCCTCCGTCCCGGCTGTCAACATAGTTTTATCATTCATTTTGTTTGACTTTGAATTTTGAGGAGATTACACTCACAGGACGATGCAAACAGCACATAGAGTAGTCCTTTCAGTCCTTCATTCAGCTTCCTTCTGCCGTGACATCATTTCTGACTCTTGTATAATATCGAAACTGGAAAATTGACATAGTGCAATACTGTTGACTAGACTACAGAACCTGTTCGGTGTTCACCAGTTTTTGCATGTGTGTGTGTGTGTGTGTGTTTGCTAGTTCAATGCAGTTCGATCCTTCATATAGATTTGCATAACCACCACCAAATAGGATACACAACAATTTCCTCACTCCAAGTAAACTCCCTCTTGAACCCACTACATATTCATCCTCCTGTTTCTGTCTCTGTCCCCCAGCAACTGCTAACCTCCATCTCTATGGTATTGTTATTTGGTGTATGTTACATAAATGGAATTGTATAATATGAAACCTTTTGGAATTGGATTTTTTTTCACTCAGCATAACGCCCTTATCCACGTTGTTGCATATTATGGGTTGAATTATGTCCCACCCAAAATTCAGATGTTGAAGTCTCAACTCCCAGTAGCTCAGAATGTGAACTTATTTGGAAACAGAGTCATAACAAATATAATTAGCTAAGATGAGGTCAGACTGGAGTAGAGTGGGCTCCTAATCCAATATGGCCAGTGTTTTATAAAAGAGAGATTTTGACATAGACACCTCACAGAGAGAACACTATACAAAGACTGGAGTTACACTGCCCCAGCCAAGGAACTACCAGAAGCCTTCCCTAGTGCCTTCACAGACAGCATGACCTCACGTGACCTCTGGACACTTTGATCTCGAACTTTTAGCTTCCCAAACAGTGAAACAAATTTCTGTCACTTAGGCCGCTTCATTTGTGGTACTTTGTTATGACAGCACTAGTAAACTAGTACATTGCATGTCTCAAAACTTTGTTCCTTTTTATTACTGAGTGGAGTTCCAGTATATGGATACATGAGAGTTTCTTTCAACCATTCGTCCATTGAAGGACATTTGGATTGTTTCCAGTTCTAGGCTATTACAAATAAAGCTGTTATGAATATTCATGTACAGGTTTTTGTCTGAAAATAGGTTTTGAAAATAGGTTTGTGTTTCTCTGAGAAAAATGTCCAAGAGTGTAACTACTGGGGATTAAGACAAACATATGCTTAGTTGATAAGAAATTGCCAAACAATTTTCCCATATTATTAATTTTTATAATGAGTAGACTCTCTCCAACCTCTGATAAACACTCCTTCCATTTTTAAAAATAGCAACAGACTCTTGCAGGGAAGTTAGGAGGAGGGAGTGGATGGGGTTGCATCTAGAAAACATGAAAATGCAACAAAACTATGGCATTCTGATAACTTATGCTGACAATGGCAAAGTGGATTAACTAAAAAGAGCCACAGTCAATCATGGTTGTCTGAATGAAGTCAACAACTCAATAATCATTGATTCAATGCTTGCCACGTGCCGGCACCAACCTGGATTCTGGAAAGACCACACAAACTAGGATGGAGCCTTGTTCCTCAAAATCACTCCTCCTCTTGTGAGAGACAGACATGTACACAAATAACCATCATGCCACTGAGTCTGATGAGGGGCAGGGAACTGGGAAACATGCACAATCCCAAACAGCAGATAAGACCCAAATCACAAACACTGAGTGTTCCTTCCTGATTTCTCCTTACTCAGCATGTTATTGTCTGATACATGAGCAAGCAGCTTGGAGACAGGGTTGAGATGAAAAATGAATTCTGGACAAACCAGAAAGTGAACATCAAGACTCAGCAACAATTTTTGAAGGCTTGAGCACCTGGAAACAGAGTATGACAGTTGGATTATTATGACAGTTGGATTATGGGAGTATCTGGATTCTGCGCCTGGGTGAATCCATCCACTTAGGGATGGCCTACCTCTCATGCTCCCAAGGGCTTCTTGCAGGGGAACGCAATCACTCCCAGTCAGTTTTCCTTGTCAATCCATCACTTTTTTCCCTCTCTGCCTTGCAAAGGAATAAAGCCTAAGGAATTCAGTCTGGGCCCTGATTAAGGGCTTATGGGCAAGCCCTTGGCCTTCACAGTCTGAACTGAGAGCTTTTAAGGTCCAAACAGGACTGACTTGGCATTTAATCAACAAAGCTCTTTTAAAAAAGTGAATAGGTTTCACTTGCCCTAATCTGAGAAGAGGAATTTTATTGACCTAAAACACCTCCATAAATGCTTTACCCCTTGACTTGACCTTTGTAAGTTTTAGTCTGAGCTCAAGATGATACTTGACTTTCGAGTGTTGATGTTCTTGGCCCGTCTTCTGTCCACATGACAGGCAGGGGACCAAGAGAGTCATAATGGCGGGATTAGTGTGAAGACAGATTTCTGAGATCACAAACGAGAAATGGAATAGGATAGAAACTTCTAGTTACCCCAATATCCATTTGTCTCTTTGCTCTATGGAAAGAGAACCTTGGAGTTCTCACTGGGCATGGGAGCCACAGAGAATAATTTCCCAGATTTCTCTACATCTGGCCTGGTCACATGACTAAGCTTTAGCCAATGAGATGTGAACAGAAATGATGCCCAGAACTTCCGGGCCATAGCTGCAAAGGAAGTGAGTGTGCGCTGCTCTGTCTCTTTCTGTCTTGTCTCAGGAAAAGCTGACGTAGTGGAGAGCCATTTTAAAGCATATATTCAAGGACACTTTGTGAATTGTGAACAAGATGGGAAGATCCTGGGTCCTCACCTCTGTGGAATCACCTCAACAACCATCTGCTGTTAAAAGAAAAACCTGGGCCAGGCGCGGTGGCTCACGTCTGTAATCCCAGCACTTTGGGAGGCCAAGGCAGGTGGATCACCTGAGCTCAGGAGTTCTAGACCAGCTTGGGCAACATGGCAAAACCCCATCTTGACTGAAAATACAAATATTAGCTGAACACAGTGGGACATACTTATGGTCCCAGCTACTCAGGAGGCTGAGGTGGGAGGATGATTTGAGCCTGGGAGGTGGACATTGCAGTGAGCTGTGATTGCACCACTGAACTCCAGCCGGGGCAACAGAGCAAGATCCCATCTCAAAAAGGAAAGAAAGAGAGAAAGAAATTAGACAAACTACATTTAACAGAGTTTCATCAAGCAAAGAATGATTCACAAGTTGGGCAGCCCCCTAACCAGAATAGTTTCAGAGAGGAAGAAAAAGAGAAAGAGGTGTTCAGAAAATGGAAGTGAGGTATAGAAACAGCTGGATTGTTTGTAGTTCCACATTTGCCTTATTTGAACATGGTTTGTAATAGTTGGCCGAGTTTGATCGGCCAAAACTTGGTGATTGGCACAAAAGTAGGTTACAGTCTGTTTAGACATCCAGTTAGGTTACAGTTCACTGTGCACAGAGAAACCTTTAGGCTGAACTTAGAATATGTAAGGAGACAGCTTTAGGCTAATTTAACACTGCTTATTCTGGGGGAGTCTTCTGACAGCACAATTAACTTCCCTCTTTCTTATTTGAGTCAATGGCATTTTGGTCTCTGAAATAGCAATTAAATTTGTATTCTGCTAATATGTGGAATAAATTCAAGGGAGGGGACCAATTGATGTTGTGGGATGGAAAGAATAGAGAAAACAGGGAAGCAGGCAAGGGTCTCCAAGTGGAAAAGCAAGTGACTGGGAGTGGCACAGTCAAGTGTAAGGGATGGCTCACTAGCATTGCAGCACACAGTAGCCACTCAATTAATGTTTGCTGACTAAAAGGTTTTTCCATCACAACATCCCATTTCTTGCTGCCTGGCCTTTGCCCATGTTTTCCCCATAGCCAGGAATCCCCTCCTCACCCTCACCATCTCCAACTCATGGATAAATTCCACTTATTCTTCAGATTTCCTGTTGGATGGAAATGTCACATGCTGCTTTCCCAGGGAGAGGTCATCTCTGGGTGAGATGGCTCTTCTGCATACACCCCTCAGCACCTCCCCTGCAAGTCTACCTGTCTGCCCATTTGTGCGGCTCCTCCCCCAGACTGAGAATCCCAGGAGGACAGGGACCACATCTGACTGTTAGCCACTGTATCCCTAAGGCCAGCTCCAAGCTGCACACAGGATGGTCGCGGACCTTTGATGAAGCGCCAAGCCAGAGATTGGCTTTCAGAGGAGCTGGTTAGACAACAATGACCTGGGAATTTGGGAGGTGTCAGTTCACATTAGTTCCTCTCTAGCAAACCCTGCCTTTTGGGGAGTCCCAGCCAGGTGCCCAAATACCTCTGTCCTTGGGGGGAACCACCAGAGACCTCGCCTGCCAGCAGGGGCTGCTCATCACTTATGTTCCTTACCGGCAGCCTTACTCTCTCACCTTCCTCCTCGTTCAGGTGGCTGTAGTTGAGTTGGGGGTTTGTTTTTCTCTATTTCCTTCTCACTTTCTGCCTTGGCTTTTATGTTTCCAATTGTCATTCTGCTGTTTAGTGCCAAGTCCCACTGCGCACAGCACTCTGGCCGCCCACCTGCCTCTGACGAGTGCGCCGCACCCGGCTCCTCCGCTCCCGGCGCCTGCAGCGCCAAATGAAAGCCGTGCTTTTATCACCAGGCCCCCTTTGCCTCCAATTTTTTCATATCTTATTAAGGCTCAAACTGGTTCGAGCAATTTCTTCAAAAGCCACACAGATTATTCAAAACAACAACAATAGGGAAGGAATAAAAGCAGCTAAACTGCAAAAATTATCTGGTACGCTCGACACTTCGGTCTCTTGGCTCTCTCTGACAATCATGTCACCTGACAGGGAGCAGGCGGAGAAGGCTCACTAGAAAACTGTCCCATTTCCCACAGTGCCAGATCACCCTGCAGCCCGCACTCCTTCCGGGAGCAAGGTGACTCATCCGGGTCCCCAGCTCCACAGGCATGCCACCTGCATGGGGCCCAGGGCTCACAAGGGCCCTGTGCTTTGTTTAAAGCTATGCTGTTGGGGTCTTGAATTCTTTTTTTTTTTTTTTTTGGAGACAGAGTCTCGTTCTGTCGCCCAGGCTGGAGTGCAGTGGCACAATCTTGGCTCACTGCAGCCTCCACCTCCTGGGTTCAAACGATTCTTATGCCTCAGCCTCCCCAGTAGCTGGGATTACAGGCATGCGCCATTACACCCAGCTAATTTTTCTATTTTTGGTGGAGACGGGGTTTCACCATGTTGGTGAAACGCCTGGCCTCAAGTGATCTGCCTGGCTTGGCCTGCCAAAGTGCTGGGATTACAGGCATGAGCCACCGCGCCCGGCCCTTGAATTCTTAGAAACTTTTGAATAAGGGCCCCACGCTGCCATCCTGCAGTGGGCCCTGCACGTGACACAGCTGGTCCCTCCTTAGAAGTTCACTTTGGAGAGTTACCTCCTGCCTTCCCACACACTAGCATCAGAGCTGCCCAGTCTCATAAGGACCTCAGAACTGTAATCTGGAAGGGCCATGGGACAAGCCTGATGTAGGCCAAAGGACACAGTCCAACCTGGGTTTGAATCCTACCCTGCAATTTACTAGCCTTAGGCTAATGATCACATGCCCCTGCGCTTCAGTTTCCTTATTTCCAAGACGAAGAAAATCATACCTCACCTTATAAAGTTGTTGGGAGGATCAAAGAACATAATTTATTGTAGCAGGACACCTGGAAGAGACTGGGGCTTTAAATATTGAAGGTGGAAAATCGCCATTTGGGGAATGTCAGATAATCTCTTCAGTCCATAAAGAAAAAACAAATGAATTTACCTTTGAGCAGATACTCCCTTTGTTCAGGAGGGGCCATGTCACTGGGCCCTCCTGGTAGTGCTGGTAGGACCAGTTCTCATTCTAATGCATATCATTAACAAATATCAATCAGAGACTCTTCAGATGAAATCTAAAGTCAGAAAATCATTTTCTGTAAAACATGGGATTTCAGTATCCTATGTCTGAAGATCACTGTTTATTCTTGGAAGTTTCATTTGTCTTTTTGACCAAGAATGAGCTCACAGGTGATCTGCTGCCAAGACCTGCCCCCACCAGGAGGGAGATGCAGGCCCCATCTTCTCTTTTCTGAATGTTGGCAGATGATGAAAGGACCCTGGTCCAGGCTTGGCCCCCAAAACCAGGTCCGGGCAATTGAGTTACTCCTGCAGGCTACTTTAGTTGAAGAAGCCAGACTTGGGAGAGGGGCAATGACAAGTGTGGCCACCTGGTAGAGGTTGTGGGGTCAGACGGCAGCCTGGTTGGGGCAGCAGAGGGGACATTTCCTTCAGAGGAAAGAAAATGGAAGCCCCTGGAAGGCTTCCCGGGAAATGGGACGATTCGTGGTGAATGAGATGAGGTGGACTTGGGACTTGGGGACGGAGCTCTTCCTCTCTGTCAGAGTGGCTGGGACTCATCAGCAGAAATGTTCTGAAGGTCTCCTAGGGGTCCTCTAGCCTGTGAAAGCCCCATAGAAGCTACACGAGGGCAAACCTTATTCTTCTAGTTAAATTCCATTATCCCCAAATAGTCAGTAAAGTTAGACCATTTCCATCATATTTCAGCTGTGCTTTGGGTCCTGAAGGAAGGAACTCGCATCCATATTAGGGATAAAGATACGCATCTGCAGCCTGGAAAACAGGCAGCTGGAGATGTCCAGCTGAGCTCGAGAGGGGCAAGAATGCAGAGCAAGTGGCCTGCAGGGGATGACATGCCACGGCTTAAGGAACCTGTACACATTCCTCAGAAGTCCCAGAAATGCCCTAGAGAAGAGAACTTTCTTGAAGAATGCACTTCCTATAATGAATATGACACCAAAATTGCAGGCAACAAAACCAAAAGTAAACCAGTGGGACAATGTCAAACTAAAAAGCTTCTGCACAGCAAAGAAAACAATCAACAATGTGAAAAAGCAATCTATGGAATGGGAGAAAATATTTGCAAGCCGTATGTCTGATAAGAGGTTAATCTCTAAGACATATAAGGAACCCTTACAACTCAGTAGTACAAAAGAAAATAAACCACCCTGATAACTCAATTTAAAATGAGCTAAGAACTTGAATAGACATTTCTCTAAAGAAGACATACAAAATGGCCAATGGGTATATGAAAAAATGCTCAACATCACTAGTTATCAGGGAAATGCAAATGAAAGCCACAATGAGATATCACCTCATATCTGTTAGAATGGCTATTACCAAAAAACAAACGACAAGTGTTGGCAAAGAAGTGGAGAAATTGAAATCTTTGCACACCATCGGTGGGAATGCAAAATGACATAGCCACTCTGAAAAACAGTATAGCGGTTTCTCAGGCTGGGCGCGGTGGCTCACATCTGTAATCCCAGCACTTTGGGAGGCCGAGGCAGGTGGATCATGAGGTCAGGAGGTCGACATCATCCTGGCCAACAAGGTGAAACCCCAACTCTACTAAAAACACAAAAAAATTGCTGGGTGCGGTAGTACGCGCCTGTAGTCCCAGCTACTTGGGAGGCTGAGGCAGGAGAATTGCTTGAACTTGGGGGGCAGAGGTTGCAGTGAGCCGAGATCGCGCCATGCACTCCAACCTGGGCGACAGAGACTCCGTCTCAAAAAAAAAAAAAAAAAAAGAAAAGAAAAAAGAAAAAGAAAAACAGTATAGCGCTTTCTCAAAAAATTAAAACTAGAACTACCATATGATCCAGCAATCTCACTTCTGGGTATTTATCCAAATAATTGAAATTAGAAAATGTGGTATAAACATACAATGAAATACTATTCAGCCTTTAGAAAATAAGGAAATCCTGCAATATGGACAACATGGATGAAGCTTGAAAAAATTATGCTAAATTAACGAAGCCAATTACAGAAAGACGAATACTGCAAGATGAATAGGCTACAGAGATCTGCTGTACAACACTGAACCTATGATCACCAATAATATACTGTATACTTACTAATTTAAGAGGATAGATCTCATGTTAAGCATTCTTAGTGCAATGAGGAAAAGAAAAGAAGGAAAGAAAAAAAAGAACGGACTCCATTTATCCTGTGAAATGGAGTTAGGATTATTAGTATGTGGCCACAGATGACCGAACAGGTGCAAAAGTGGGGTGGGCTGTGATGAGGGAAAGGTCAACTGGTTCCATATGCAAAATGATTTAATCGGCCACTTAATGACCAACATAATAATGATGATTATTTTCAGTTGAGGAAAATAAAGCCCAGAAAGCTGAAACAATTTTTTCCAAATGTCCGTTCTCTCTCTGCCACCTGTATCCCCCTGCAGGGGAGCCTACACAGTCCATAGCTCCAGGAGAAGCAACCCATGGCATAATGGGGTCCCATAATGGGGCCCCTGCTCACAGCTGATTGGACCAGAAGCAAACACCTGACTCCAGGTAAGCCAATCAAATTCTCTCTCCTCACTATTTAAACAAGGGGATTGTTGGTCTCGGCTGCATCGGTTAGTTGTGAAAAGCCTCGAGTGTTGAGTCTGGAGTCAGTGTCACAGTCAGCCAAAGCCAGTGGTGGCCAAAGTAAGGCATAGAAAGTAGGCCTGGCAAGGACAGTTGGTCTGCAGGGAGGAGAGTTGAGCAAGTGTCCAGGGAGCTGCAGACACAGCCACCTACGGGATGTCAGAGAGAGATGGTGTCTTCCCACTTGCTGTGAGGCCAGGTGGACTTCCTGCAAAGAGGTCCCAGGAAATGCCCCTGAATGTTAATAATAATGCCCCTGTTTTTTCCCTCAAACTAAATTGTATGAGTTTCTTTTCCCTGCAACCACAGTCCCTGGGCCCATTAAGCAGAGGGGGCCAAGGCCTGCCATAGCACGTCAGGTGGACTCCCAGCCCAGTGCTCTTTCTGTACCACAACACCTGCTCTCTCCCTTGGCATAAGGCAGATTTCTTTGGTATGAATGGGGTCCATCTGGGTATTTTGTGGTGAAAATGTACTTTTTCTATACCCTCACAAGGTTGTGGATGTGACACAATGCCCACAAACGACTCAAGTCTATCTGAAGATCTCTGAGTAGGGATGGTCACATGACACCCGAGAGCCAACTGGCAGACAACTGGCCAAGCAGTGGCTAAAGCCACCGCAGGGACCAAAGAAGCCTTTGTCTGTGGCCTGGCAGAGCTCCCTGTCCTGGCCCAGGTATTCATGTTGCAAATCCTGACATCAGGTGATTCCCAGAAAACAGTGAGACTCAAGCCCAGGGTGGCCAAGTTCCATGTGTTATTTCCCTGCTAGGAAACAAATAATTTGGCAAGAGAAGTCATTTGGGAACTTTCCATCCTCAGTGAGAATGCTGGGACCCATTCATTCTGGGGCTCACTATAGGGAATAATCCACGTAACTTCTCCATTGGATCATTGTGTTGTGGCTATTGATCTGGGATCCTCAATAAAAAATAAACCTCCTTAGAAATAATAACAGTAATAAGAGCTGGCAGGGCACGGTAGCTCACGCCTGTGAATCCCAGCACTTTGGGAGGCTGAGGCGGGCAGATTATAAGGTCAGGAGATTGAGACCATCCTGGCTAACACGGTGAAACCCCGTCTCTACTAAAAATACAAAAAACTAGCCAGGCGTGGTGGTGCATGCCTGTAATCCCAGCTAGTGGGGAGGCTGAGGCAGGAGAATTGCTTGAACCCTGGAGGCGGAGGTTGCAGTGAGCAGAGATCGCACCACTGCACTCCAGCCTGGGTGACACAGCAAGACTCCGTCTCGTAAAATAAAAATAAGAGCTGTTACTACCAGGTTCTTTGTCTACATTAGCCTCTAAAACTACCACATAAAGTAGGTGGTATCATTCCATTTTACAGACAAGTAAACTGAGGCCCAGGGTTATTCAATATTTCACTTGAAGTCACTCAGCTGGTAATTGATTAAGCTGGGAGTTTACTCCACTCTGCCACTAGTGAAAGCTAGTGAGTTCCTAAACTATGCTGTAGATACTTTGTCCACATTCCTCCATTTACTCTTCATAAACAACCCTATGATTGCCGTTATACTAATATACAGATAAGGAAGCTGAAGCACAAAGAGCCTAAGTAGTCTTCCCAAATCACTGGTAGAAATGAGATTTAAACTCCACTCTGCACGGCCTCAAAACCAGAGCTTCCTCCTAGGCCCCCTCCTTCAGTTCTCTTCTGAGCTCCTCTCTGAGAGGGCCTGGCTGGGGCTGATGGATAAAGTCCCACTAAGACACAAACTGATGTGTTAAGGCGTTACTCTCCCGCCCAGCCTGGACTTCCACCAGTGCCCTTACTGGTGTCCCACGCAGAATTGGTGGACCTCACAACTGCTTTGTAAGGTGGGCAGACACATCCCCAGAGTCCTACCTCCCATATGAGAACTCTAAGGCCCAGAAAGACGCTTGGTCAAGATCACACAGCTGGTAAGCGGCAGAGCTGGGGCTTGAACGTGTGCTATCTCCACAGAACCACACTGTGACTTCCAGATATTTGCAACAGAAAACTTTGGAAAACCCAAAAGTCGTCAGGTAAAAAGAAATGTATAGCAAAAAGGTGGAATTTGAGTCAGGATGACAGGCCACCTGAGACTAAACATTCCAACATCCCCAAGTCCCTAAAGTTGCACCCCCACAGTCGGCCATAGCAGGGGTCCTGAGACTAGTCTTCAGAAACACCTGGTGACTTTGTGGAATCCAGCTGCCAGTGTGATCATGCAGCAGCAGACCAGCAATGCATTGGCCAATTCTTATTTACTATCCACTTAAAGCGGAGCAGACATGTGGTCAGTGGACAGGTTCCCTGGACAACAGAGACAGATTGGCTTGCAGGCGGTATATTGGGGAACACTCCCAGGATCCACACTGGGAGGGGTTGTGGGGAAGCAGGACTGGGCAGAGGGAGAAGTTGAGCTGTGATACACTCATAGCAGAGGCCTCTACTGATCTTATAGGGAGCTCTGGAGCTGGGAGGGCTCTCAATGTTGTCTCGAATCCAGGTGGGGGACTGAGGCCTTGTGCCCATGCATGGACCAGTCATTGCGTACATGATGCCCCAGAGACAGCACATATACCTGAGCCAGGCAGCTCTCTTTGGCTGAGGGCAGTTGCTGGCTGTGAGCCTCCCACAACCAACATCATCAGTAGTTGAGTGAACGAGCACCTTGATCCTGAAGCTAGACATGGGAAGTGCACCTTAGTGTCCACTATAAATAGCCTTTGGAACATGCACAGTGCAGGCACATGCAGGCCTGCACGCACAGACACACGCACACACACCCTCCCAGCCCTGCCCAAGCCTCTGCAGCTCTACCCACTCTCCCACCAACTAGGGCAACAGAAAGGCCAGTGTGAGGAAGAAGCCCACCTCAATGCAACCTCCACAGAACAGAAAACGGCTGACTCTATTTTGTTTTCGGGATCCCTTCATCAGTCTGGAAGTGCCTGGAAGATGAAGGGGAGTTATCCCTTCTGTCTGTCTCAATGAAATGACTTCTAAAATGGTCCAGTGGCTTCAAATGCTTCAATTTGCACAAACCACGGTAGATGCTCCCTGTCCTCTGTCCTAATGATTCACCTGGGATGATGTCCAGATATAAAACCAGGGAATGCAATCCCTCTAAGTGAGGATAAAAATGGTACGTGCTGTTTCAGAGGAAGTTTTCCTTCTGTATTAAAAACGAGAACTCAAATTTGAGGGAAAGCACCATTAGACATCACACTCTGAACAGAGAGAGAAAGACTGAACTCCCTGAAACACTTGCTTTTCCAAGAGCTAAAGTAGGAAAAGTGAAAACGTCCAAGTCCCTCAACTTTGCCATGGCTTTGGCTGGCCTCACAGCCATTAGGGTGGATTATGTTGTTACCCTATTACATAATGGATGGTTGCCTAATTCACCCAACTGTATATAGATTTTTTTAAAAACTCCATTTCCCCCAGTAAACAAGAGCATAATTTTAATCACCAAGCCACTCAAAATCTTAACCCCGAGCCACCTTATTTGCGTTTTTTCCTGACAGAGCTTACATTTTTTCATTTCTTTAATTGGACAATTTTGAGCATGGAGCTTGACCACCAGCTGTGCCGGGTGACAATATCTTCACTCTACAGCCATACTTGTTCCTCTTCCCCCATTTCCAGAATTAAAAGAATGTTTTATGGCTTTAGGCCACTTCCAGAGTTAAAAGAATGTTGAAACATTCGGGGGCTCAGTCTGTTGGGTCAGAAGATAATACAAAGTGAGAGTAAAGGTGCTCTGAGCCCCTTCTAATTTTTGGCATCTCAAATAGTTGCCACAAATGTTGGAGCTCTTAACCTTCCACAGTGCTTCCTTACTAAAGTTCTGAGAGCCCTGGAGAGGCTCTTTAGAACATTAGGAAAAATGAAAAGGACAAAAGAAAAATCAGTAGGTCATCTACTAAGAAATCTTTCAAGTGCCCTCCAAACGGTATCTTCCCCCAACTTTCTCCTTAATTTAATTACTTTATCTTAAAAAAAAAATTGTGACCCAACATTTACAGGCCTAACATGATCCATATCCCCAGGGAAATGAATCATGTTGGGCCTGTAAATGTTGGGTCACAATTGCTGGGGTGATAAGTTAACGTAGGTGTCCTTGTCATAACAAGTACAGATGGCAGATTTACAATTCAGCAGCTATATAAAACCTTCCTCTACTTGTTCACATTTTTCTGACATTTGTTTTGTTGGTTTGACTGCTTTTTTTTTAAATAATTATTATCATTTTTGTTATTTTTAATCTTCCAAATTCTTGAAGAATCTTTCTCCAGGGCAAGATCTTTGAAGGCCTTTTACGCCAGGGTCGTTTTACACTTAACTTGCAGCCATGGTATCATTCAAGATCAAAGAGGCAAGACAGGATTAATGGAAGAGAATTGCCATTTCTTTGTAAGAATTTCTGGATGTTAACCATCTCTGACCGTGTATCAACTCCTTCCAACTTCATTCATCAATAGCCTCTCTTGAAACCTCATGGATCCCCTGGCCTATAATCTTCTTTTGTTTCTGTAATGAGATGAAGGGAAATAACTTCCACTGAAATAAGTTCCAATTAATTATGCCTCTGAGTAAATCTTTTGGATCATGATAAGTGGCTCACAGTAAGAACGCCAGCTCTCCTAAAATATGTGTGTGTGTGCTTGCATTTTGTTTCTTGTTTCTTTTTAGGAAAATCAGACATTTTAAAACTCAACAGTTGATTGCAGTTAAATTCCTTGGAGGATGATCTGTGATTTGGAGATGAGAATGATATGCCTTCAAACCTTCTGGAAGCATCCTTTGGCCAGAAAAAATTGGACTCATGTTTTTCCTGTTGAATTTAAGTCCCATGAAATTATCAGAAATTATCTATCTATATATACCTCTGGTGGGGAGTGTGGGAGGTGGGTTTGAGAGCAGGTTTGGGGAGAATAAGTTGAGACAGAAATTTTTACATAAATCAAAGACAAGTTTTATTGTAAGTTTAGATTTTTACAAGGTGGAAGGTTAACAATTATTTTAAACGTCTTTTGATAGCTTTGGACAAAACTGTACCTGAGTTTCTAGACTGGGGTATTATTGGCCACCATGTAATGATCTGAAACTTACAAACGGTTCATATGCAGAGATGGGTAAAACCCCAAAAGGGCAGAGAGAACTCAGCCACAGTTGAGCAGTAATTTTCAACCAAAGGGAAGCCAGAATAGAAAGAAAAGAGAGCCCTGGGAACACCATCATTTCATGGGAAAGCAGGCAGAGAAGATGACATGGTTAGGCTTTGTGACCCCATCCAAATCTTATCTTGAATTGTAACTCGCATAATCCCCAGGTGTTGAGGAGGAACCTGGTGGGAAGTGATTGGATCGTGGAGTGGTTTCCTCCATGCTGTTCTACTGATAGTGAGTGAGTTCTCATGAAATCTGGTGGTTTTATAAGTGTTTGGCAAATTTTTCCTTCACTCATTCCTCTCTCTTGCCGCCTTGTGAAGAAGGTGCCTGTTTCCCCTTCTATCATGATTGTAAGTTTCCTAAGGCCTCCCCAGCCATGTGGAACTGTGAGTCAATTAAACCTCTTTCTTTCCTAAATTATTCAGTCTCGGGTAGTATCTTTACATCAGTGTGAGAATAGACTAGTACAGAAGAGATGCTGAGAAAGGTAACTGAGACACAAAGCCATCCTTTATTGAGTACATAGTATGTGCTGGGTGTAGAGCTAGGAACTTCTCAAATAGGTGTTGATTCCACTCATTTTTCAGAGAATGAAACTGGGGCCAAAGGCCAAAGACTAGGAAACAAAGGAGCTGGGATTTCAAGCCAGGCCAATCTGTCTCCACAGTACAAGTTCTTAGCCACTGGACTCTATTGCAAACTAATAAGGAAACTCTGCAAGGACCTGGGAAAGAATGTTGCTGAAGACAGTATAGGCAAAAGTTTCAATAATGAGGAAATGGTGTTTTGTTTGAAATATACAAAAGAGTAAGTGGGTAAGGACTAAAAAGTCAGCAAAGAATTTAACACCTAGGAGGTCATGCTAGAAGGGTCACCAGTGACCTCATCAGTATTTTTGCTCTTTCTTTCCAATCTTGGCAAAAGTTCAAGGGCCACGTAAGTTGTTTTCTTGTTTGTTTGTTTTTTGACAGAGTCTCACTCTGTTGCTCAGGCTGGAGTGGAGTGCAGTGGCACAATCTCGGCTCGCTGCAACCTCCACCTCCCAGATTCAATTGATTCTCCTGCCTCAGCCTCTTGAGTAGCTGAGATTACAGGCATTTACCACCATGCCTGGCTAATTTTTACTATTTTTAGTAGAGATGGGGTTTCACCATCTTGGTCAGGTTGGTCTCAAACTACTGACCTCAAATGATCCTCCCGCCTCGGCCTCCCAAAGTGCTGGGATTACAGGCGTGAGCTACCACGCTGGCCATAAGCTCTTGCCTGAGAACAGTGTCATTGTCTAGAACAGCAAACATTTTCTGTAAAAGACCAGTTAGTAAATACTTTAAGTGTTGCAGGATATACAGTCTTCACTGTAACCACTCAGCTTTGCCATTTTGGAGCAAAAAGCAACCACAAATTATATGCAAATGATTGGGCATGGCTGTGTTCCAATAAAACTTTACTTGAAGAACATGAAGTGGGCTACATTTGGCCTGCAGGCTGTACTTTACCAACCTCTTGTCTAGAATAACACTTGGCAAATACCAAATGTTCCTTGGTTAAGAATTCTATATCTACTATTAATCTGTGATTCAACAATTTTACTTCTAAAATTTTATCTTAAATACATAATCAAGGATGTTTTCAAGGATTTTCCAGATGAATGTTCATTGTTTCATTGTTTGTAGTACAGAAGAACAGCAACCACCAAAATAAGGGATTGTTTAAATAAATCATTTGATGTCCAATAGCAGAATGCCAGAAAGTGACAACCATTTAAAATGATACAGAAGAATAGCTGAAGATGTCTACATATATTTCCTAAGTATTGTTAAGTGAACAGAGCAGGTTATACAATTGGAGCAAAAGAATCCATTCTCATTAAATATATATTATACATATTTATATATACACACAAAGTCAATGAAATAGACCGAAAAGTTGCATATTTAAAGTAATAGCAGTAGTTGGGATTATGCGATTTAATTTTCTTCTTTATGCTTTTCCACATTCTCTAAACTTTCTACAATGAGCAATGATTATTTTTATAGAGAAAAAAGTTTTTAAAATTATCTATGCACAACAAGGTTTCGGTGGATTTAAAAGAAACAGAGGATCCACTTACTCCTCCTTGGTCAATTATTTCTGCATAAGCTTTGCCAAACCCTGAAAATTTCCCAAGAGATCCACAGACTCTTGCGATTCCACAACATTGAAAAAGTGGCAAGATTCAATAGGAATGTAATTACTGTATATCAAACACCTTCTAGGAGGCAGGCACCTTGCTGAGCTAAGATACAGCCCTTACCCTCAAGTAGCTCATGATCTTGTGGGAAAGGAAACAAATTCATACAAAAATAGCTCTCATCCCGGTCAGTCTGACAAAGTCCCCTTAGCAAGGAGTACAATGTCACAGGTTACAATGTTGGGGTTGGTTGAGAATAATGCTCCAAGAACTGTATCTCATTTAATCTTCTCAACAACTGCTTGAGGACATTCTGTTCTCCGTGCTTCAAGATAAGGAAGCAGAGGCCCAAAAGGCCCAGGGACATGCAGCAGTTGAGGTGAGGAAGACTTTCTTCCCCAGCTCTACTGAGCTCTAAAATTCTCACTTTTTTCTCCACATCAGTCTTTTACGGTGTGAGGAATGAACCACCACCATCTAGAAATGGATACTAAACTTGAAAAAGGGTCCCATGATCAAAGATTTGGGGGACGTGATGTCAGCCCCCTCTAGCACATTGAAGGCTCTGAGAAGTCCTGCAGCAAGATACTCATAAGAGCATTTTTCACACTTGCTTGACCACTGAGCCATTGTTTCATGCACCTTCTGCTCATGCTCTCGGAACCAGGGACTCTCGCAGTCTCACAGCCCTTCATTCTGATTGGGAGAGGTGGACTATGACAGAGAGCAGCTCAACAAGGGAGAACTTTTGGGCCCTAAGGGCTAAAGGATGCTTCGGCAGATGCAGACAAGGGGACAGGTTATCTATTATTTCCTTTGTGGGAGTACGGTGAATCACCAGAACGTCCCAGCCGGACTGTGACGTGCCCTAAATGAAGTTACTCTCCCCAGATGCAGGTGCCAGGAGTGAGGATTCGTGCACATGTGCTCCCTGTGGCTGCAATGATGCCGAAACACAGGAAGCCATGAGAAGAGCACAAGTGACAGCCAAGCCAGTGACAAGTTAATTTCCCCGGTGAGGACTGGGGCCCTCATGGCCCAAACAGGCACACGATTTGCCTAATTTTCCCTCAAGGGACATGTCTTCCCTCCTCAAGAAAGCCACTAAGGAGTTTCTCAGTCTCACTTGTAAACAACCATGGATAATGTCTTCCCATGATCTTTCCACAGCGCTGGCCTTTGGACGCTCATTTAACCTAAATTGCTGACAGCTTTGCTGGGGTCCCTGGAGGCCTAAGCCCACCTGATAGGCAGCCATCCCCCAACCCCCTTCAGATCTTAGCTCTCCAAGCGCCTGAGCAAAGGGCAAGCAGAGGGGACCACAAACTCCAGGGCTTGCCCTTTAGGCACCCTGCATAGATACAAATATGGTATGTCCAGGACCAGGGCCACTGATTAAGCAAAATTAGGGGACACACACCATCAGGTTCATATCAAACCTTGATTCTTATCATTCATGTGCTTGGGAGGCAGCCCTAAGGTTGAATCCTGCCTTTGACTTGTATTAGCTATGGGACTTTTTTGACAAGGGACATAGCTTTTCCCAGCCACAGATCCTTAGCCATAAACAGGAATGGGATGAAGTGAAATGATGGAAGGGATGTACCCAAAGGCTGGAACACAGCAGGCCTCAACAACGGCGATGATGATGATGATGATGATGACAATTGACTCTGACCTAAAAGAGTCTCTGTGACTGGAGAGAGAATAAGAACAAATATAGCCACCAGAGAGATTAAAGTCCCCAAGCCCCTAGTGATAACTGGAGATAAGTTCCAGGAAGAAAGGCCAGCACAGACACAAAGAATCCTTTCAGAGGATGCCTCGTCTTGAAACAACAGCATGACCCACAGTGGGGAGGTGAGAGACGAACAGCAGGAGCAAAGGCCCGGGACCGGGCCACGCGAGGGTTGTGTGCACTGCCCCAGAGGGACTAGATACAAGAGGGCCAGGGGCAGGAGGCGAGGGGACGGGAGAGGAACAGAGAGGGACAGATTGTGACAAGTATTGAAAGCCAGGTGGAGAAGCTCCGCCCTGATGCCATAGGATGCAGAGAGCCCTCCAAGTCTCCTGAGCTCAGATGCAGTGGATAAAAATGGTCACTGGAAGAAATTCATCCCGCCCCCGTGTCGGTGTCATGGGAGAAGGAGGAAGGATGTCTGGTGACAAGAGAGAGGAGACCAAACCACAATAGATCTCACCTGAAAATGACAGAAGTGTTTTTCAGAAGGGGCATCAGAAACAAAGAAAAAACAAATGTGAAAACCTAAGCACGCCTCATCATGATCATATTGCAGTCAACCCCCTGGCACCCACTTCTCAGGCAGTGGGAGGGCATCAGGACGTGGGGCTGGAGGGGCTGCTCTAGCCTTATGAGAAATGATTTAATTTTTACAAAATTGGATTAATGCATTACTTGTATAATAAAAAATTAATTAAAAAACAACTAAGAGATTGAACTTCCCAGGATTCTGAAAGAGAATCCCTCTTAGGGATTTATTTTTTATTTTTCTGCAGAGGTTTCCACAGATTAGCCAAATGAAACACCAACATCTCTGGAAGAATTTCTTTCTGGGGCCTAAAAGCTGCCTACCCACACACATCCTCACTGGCCTGGGCTTAGAAGTGAGGGTGACTTTATTGCATGTTTGCTGAAAATTAATAGAGCAAGAGGCAAAGCCAGTGATCTCATCTGTTTCTTACTTTAGGATTTATCAACTGCTTCACTGAGGTTTGTTTTCTCCAACTCGCCTCTCCTGAAACCACTTTCCTTCGAGAAACTTCACTGTCTCTACTGTGAATGCTTCCAAGCTGCACATGTGGAGCAGGAAGCTTTCTATGAGCATGAGGCCTGATAGTGCTATAGTCCTTGGCATCAGGTGCCAAACAGGGATGTTCCCAAGCAGGGACCTAGAAGCTGGTTGGAGTGCCATTGCACACATCTGCCCCTCACTGCCTTGTCAAGGTTCCGCCTGTCCCCGATCATCCTCAGAAGAAAAAAGACAGAAAGCTGCGCTGGCTGGGCAGTGATCAGCGGCATAGAAGGTGCCAAGGGAGAGGAAAATATGCAGCATTAATATTTAATGCCCCTATTCCATTTTCCCCTAATAAGCTGAGCGCTACAGTGGGCAGAGCTGATTTATTTTGTCAGCAGTGGAAATATTTCAAGTATGATGCATGTCACTGGGTCACATGGAACCCATCACACAAAACACACACACTGCAGAAGCATCTAAGAAAAGAATCTTCTGGACTTGATCTCCAAGTCTTTGGGCTTCAGGAAGTCTTGCAAACAACATGGGACTTCAGCATGAGAACTGACGATGGGACAGGCAGTGGGCAGACAGTAGAGCCCCTGGTTGGTACAAGGCACTGTAGCATGGCACCAAGAGCAAAAGCTCTTTAGTTCTGCAACAGATGGTATCAGTGTCCCGCCCTGAGCCCCTCAGCCCCTGCCTGTTTCCCTTGGTACCAGTAGCTTTCTATTACAAAATCTTGGTCTCACAGTCTCTCTGGCCACCAGAGTTTGTTCTGCCTATTAGTAATGCAGGCTGGAGGAGCCAGGGAGTTAACACTTCTGGAAATAGCTCTACACCTGTATCAGGTGGGCATTGGTAGATAAATAGTCCAGCTTCTTCACCCCTCTGAAGTGGGCTCTACCTGATGCCCAGAGGTCCCCAAAGGGGCTGAACCCCAGCTGGCTGCAACACTGTCCTGCTCATAGCACACTTGGTTTAGGCTTCCTTCCGGTTCCGGTCTCACTTCTTGACCCCCTCATCAGCTCTTCCTGGAGTCACTACCCAAATAAACTCACACTCAGATCATCTTAGGATCTGCTGGGCAAACTCATCTTCGATTTTCTCATGTACAAATGGTGATAGCAGCAACCATCTTGCTGGCTGTTTTGACAGCCAAAGGAAATAATGCCTAAGATTGTGCCAGTTTGGCAGAGGTCAATCAATGCAAGACTCACTCACCTCCAGTGAGAATGTGGGTTGCTCATAAGCCAGGCATCCAGCTGATATTAGGTTAGAAACTACATCTTCATCCTGACTACATCCTGTGTGAATATTAATTTAGTCCAACCCTAGTAGCGTACTTAACATTCTCCTTCCCATGAGCAGTGAGTACAGCGATGAGAAGTAAGAGAATTGGAGAAAGTGCTTAAAAGGATGATGATGGAACATCCACCTCTAAGTCAAGTCATCTGGGGATGTCATGGGTTGAACTGTGGTTCCCCCCACCCCCACTGAAAATATATGCTCAAGTCCTAACCCCAGTACCAGTGAATGTGACCTTGTTTAGAAAGAGAGTCTTTGCAGATATAATTAAGGATCTCAAGATGAGATTATTGTGGAGTAACTGGGTGGGCCTTAAATCCAGTGACAAGTGTCCTGGTAAGAAGAAGAAAAATACAGACAGAAGAGGAGAAACTGGGAGAGGTCACGTGGAGATGGAGGCAGAGATGGGAGTGATGCTGCCACAAGCTGAGGAATGAGCCACCAGCAGCTGGAAGGGGCAAGAAGGGTCCTTCTCAGAGCCTTCAGAGGGACCATGACCCTGCCAACATCTTGATTTCCAGACTTGTAGCCTCCAGAACTGTGAGAGCATAAATTTCTGTTGTTTTAAGCCACCCAGTTTGTGGTGATTTGTTATGGCAGCCCCAGGAACTAATACATTGGGCAAGCCCAGGAAGGAGTCACATCACTCCTGCTCATTGTCCATTGGCCCAAACTTGCCCACACAGCCGGTGCAACTGCAAGCCTGGGAGGCACAGCCTGGCTGCATGCCAGGAGAGCCCAAACCGTTTTTTGCCAAACACACAGAATCAATTGCCAAGAGGCCAGATAAGCAGAACGAGCCAGAAGCCTGCCACAGGACAGGTCTGGATAGGGCTAAAGGACAGCTGCTGTTGAACCTGGAAGCCAGACTGACCTACTCACCATTCCCAGCGGTGGACACAGATGTCTTCTAGGGGCACCTCTGTCACTGACGTCAGCTGCACGCTAGAATCACCAGAAGGAGTTGCCTTTAAGAAAAGAAACCACCATGTGTTGACTCTCTTGCAAATGTGACTTAATTGGCCTCCAGACTGGCCCAGACTTCAAACCTTTCTCAAAACCCCTGGGATGGTTCCAAAGCACATCCAGCACTGAGATTGACTGTTCTAAGCTCTCTTAAGTGACTGTGATGTCTGATGTTTTTCAATAAAGAGTTTTCTTGTAGATTATCTCATCTGATCCTCAAAACAACCCTAGGAGTGAGGATAGATAGATATTATGGGCTCCATTTCATAGATAGGAAAACTAAGTCTCTGAGAGTTCAAGTGACTCCTGCATGTTACTGAGTTACTGGGAGCACAGCCAGGACATAAACTCTGGTCTACGATGTCGGGACTGTTGTCCCCAAAGCAGAACTCTTTTATAATAAAACAGTTGGCTAAAAAATACCCTTGCCACCCCTTTTAATGAGGCCTTGAATTCAGCAGGGAAATAACTGTGTCCTTCTTTCAACATCAGATCCCCGACATCTAAAGAGAGGTTTGTCCAGCCTGACATGTGCCAGCCCTTAGTATGTGAGGCCATTTTACCCACAAATTGCTCTAGGCACTGTGCCCGGGGCCTGCAAACTTTGCAAGGGCTTACAAAGGTGCTTGGGATCTGAAATATCAAAATACTAGAAGCAAAGTGCAAACTAAAAAGTAAATGCTGAATTCATATACATGAATGTCATTACTCGTTAAATTTAGTAAGCATTAAAATTTTACAGCACTTAAAGGCAATCTGAAGGTTAGATTTTCTTGCTTTGCCATGTACAATGAGCTCCAAAACCTGAGAACCCACAGCTAATTACAAAATAAATGAGTGACTTCGAGCCGTATATTTTCAAAAGCAAAATTATAAAAATCCTTTGAAGATTTTAGAACCAAAAATAAATTTTGCTATGTTGTGGGTCCCTTTAATATTTTTGACAGGATGTGAGGTGGGCCAACCAAAATAAGGACGTGCCCAGGGCTAACAGAAGACTTAAAATGGCCCTAGCTATACCAAAGGCCATGGCGCACATTGCCTCCACCCTAAAACGCCCTGCCAAGCCCACTGATAACAAGACTGGGATAGCCATGCCCTGGGCCCTGGCCTTTCCAGTTCCTGAGCAGCAACTCCAGGGACCCACCATGGGCTCTTGGTGGGGCAATAGAAAGAGTTTGCATATAAAATACTAACTTCCTCATCTCTTCATCAGAACTGATTAAAGGCAATTTCCATTAAGCACTGATTTTTTTCTTTGAACACGCTAAGTTCTTAAAGTCTTCTTAAAATGGAGCAATCTTTAATTTATTCTTCTCATTGGCTTCTCACTTCCATGAATAGCCTTCCTGCAGTTCCCTTATGTGACTCCCTGACTTCACTGGATTGAATCAGATTGGCCTCTTTCAGCCTAGACTTGGGACCTCCCTGATCGATTTCTCTTTCTTCTCTCTCCTTGAAGAGATGCCCTCCTCCTCTCTCTTCCTTTTTCCCTCTCTCTGTCTCCTTCCTTCCAGCCATTCCCATCACACTTAGGCTGGATAATACAGTAGATCCTAGGAACACAGACTTGAAGAAGACATGGGATCTACCTTAAGTAACTGAAATTTAGTGGGAAGGGAAGACGAGGAGAAAAAATATGTCAATTCAAAGTCATGTGGATATACGAGTGGAATCATAGGTATATAGAAGAGGCTATAGAAGCAACAAAAAGAAAAATCAAATCTCTATTTGAAGAAGTTAGAAAAGGCTTCCCTAAGAGCAGTTCCTGCCCAGGAATGTGATGTCATTCTGATTCCATGTTGTTTGAGACTGATTTGGGGAGAAACTGAGTGGGGTAGACTAGAAATGCTGCTGTTTGAAATACTAGTATGAGGCCCCTGTCATTTTGTCAGGTTAGGGGATATGATTTTATGGTGTTACTCAAAATATTTTGTATATGGTCTCATAATAAATTTCTCCAAGTACTTAGACCCAGGGAAACGCTTTTCTTTCCACAATGAATTGGCATCAGACAATGAGAATGAAATAATTCACCAGATTTTCCTTTTTGCCTTAGCTACCAGGAAGCTCAGAAATAAATCCCATGCTTATTAACAGGGTTTATCTCAGCCTCTGGTGGGAGTTACCATTCACGATAAACACTGCTGACCTCTGAATTCTTAGCATGATCCAGCCCGCTGGTTTTGCTCAGTTTCTTGTCACAGAAGATGACTACATTATCTTTTTAGAAAAAAACACTTTTGAGATATTTAATGACAGAACTCTTAGCTCCATAAGGTCAAGAACTACATCTGTCTTATTTATCAAAGTAATATCATCAAGTAGGGAAGTTTAGCAATAGAACTGGTACTCAACAAATATTGGTTGCATGAGTAAGTGAAGGAATAAAGGAATGAGATAATCATGAAAAGAAGGAGCCATATTTAAATGTATATTCACCTAACTGTTCTCATTGTCATTAGTCACTCAGTACTCCCTACCAACCCAGTACTGCCAAATTAATCTTTCTCCAGCACAACACTGGCCACATTATACCTCCCTTCTCCTCTACTACCACATAAACACACACTGCTAAGCCTTGCTTCAACAGTTCCCAAGATTGTCCTTTGCCCTTATAGTTGAGGTCGTGGACAGTTATTATTACTTGTGGGTCCATGCTGCATCCCTTCTCTTTGAGAACTGACCCTCCTTAAGTCCACACACTTTCTGGTTGAAAATCTTAGACTCAGGATTCTGTGTCCCCTGGTGTGGGATAACTCATGACTCAGACTGTTCCTTTGGTGAACTTATGGCCCAAGCATGGCCTATCAAAGTCCTTTGGGGGCATGTATACAGACACTGGAAGACAGAGGTGTCTCTCAAGCTGAGACAAGCAATAATCACAGAAGTCTGGAGTTTTGCAGGCCATTCTTTCCAACAGAGACAGAGAGAGTTTGCCAGAGAATAAAGCCAGCACAGAAGATGCAGAGCAAGAGACCGTGGAGAGGGAGAGGGAGACAGAGAGAGACAACCTTGAACACCTAGACCTACACGTATCTGAATCTATCCCAGTTCTGTCAGCTGATATACTCTCTTGCTTGCTTGAACTATTTTGAATTGGGCATATGATACTTGCAACTTTCAGAGTCCTGACCAAGGAGCTCGAGAGCCAATTTTGAACTCCTTACTCCGATCTTCAAAAATAAATCCACAAGGTATTGTCATGGATAGAACCTCAGGGTTAATGTGCAGTGA
This sequence comes from Symphalangus syndactylus, assembly GCF_028878055.3. Lineage (NCBI taxonomy): Eukaryota > Metazoa > Chordata > Mammalia > Primates > Hylobatidae > Symphalangus > Symphalangus syndactylus. The sequence goes on from NC_072424.2 coordinate 25,199,020, forward strand.
TCTTGCTTTTCAACCTGTCTGGGGGAAGGACATTTTTAAAAAGTTTCCATTGACCACATATCCAACAAGAGAATTATATCTAGAATATTAAACTAAATCCTACTCTCCAATAAGAAAAAGATTAAAACCCAATAGAAAAAAGGGCAAGGCACTGGAACAGGCACTTAAATAGGATACACAAAAGGCCAATAAACATAAGCAAAGGAGCTCAAATTTAGTAGTCATTGGGGAAACACAAAAGAAATTCACAACAAAAAAACTACACATTCCTGTTAGAACACACAAATGAAAAAGAGCAGTTGACTGGAATCACAGACCAACACACATCCCTACTATGTAGCACCCATCCAAAGCTCACCCCGCCCCTGCAACCCACCACCCAGGTCAGAAATACCTGGGCTGGTCAATTCCCTATTCACTGAGGGAAGTCTGCTAAGAACCCATTTGAATGTCACATCATTGTCAGATTACCACAGATGTTTCTAAATATTTGGTCTCATTGCAGAATGGTAACAGCTCTTGGTTGGCACTGGTCTGTGGACCATACTTTGAGTGGCAGTGGCCTATACTATTGCTGCCAAGATTCAGTTATCCAGAGGAGAAAAACTTGGTAAGCAGATTCCTTTGCAGAATGAAGCCTTCACTGGGTTTAATTTAGTGAAGTTATATTGCATGTTAACCAAGGGTTCTCCTACTTTAAACCAACAAATATAGAGAAGACACATATTTCAAAACTACTGAGAAAACTCCAAAATGATGACTGTGAATTAGAGCAGTCATAAAAGAAAACTGTGATATATACCTGAAGATAACTTTGTACACTCATGGAAATATGAGGTGATGTCCAGAAATAATAGCCCGAGGGGAAGTTGGCTAGGAAGAGGTCAGCTCCTGTATGAGAATCTTTTCCTGTTAATCCAAACCTCTGAGAAGAGCATAACCTATCCGTAGAGAATTATTTTCTCTAGGGACTCCCTGGAGGGGAGACCCACCTTCTGAGTATAAAAACAGTGATTCTTGGCAAAGAATCATTTCCATGCTAGTCACAAAGGCATTTCTACAAAAACCAACGGGTGCTATCTCAGCGGGTGTTTTTCTTTCTGATTCCCATCTGCCTCTTCAGATCCTCCTCCCTTCACTTCCTTCCTGTAACCCAGTGATTCTCAACCCTGGCTTCACAGTAGAATCATTTGGAAAATTTCAACAAATTCTGATACCCAAGTCCCACTCCCTGAAACTGTATTCCATTTGTCTACAGTGGGGCCCAGGCATTTGTATTTTTAAAAAATCTCCCCAGCTGAATATAATGAGCAGAGTTATGATCCTATGCCTTAGCCAAAACAACTCATTTGTTCCTCCAGGGACAGCTGAGTGCAATCAACTCATCTGTCACCAACGTTTTCTGAACTCTTAACGTATGCAGGATATGTGATGAAAACTTAGTAGGAGGTAGCAACCTAAGGATCCTGCAGAGCAGGGTTTGCAAAGGGTGGCCCTGGATTTACAGTATCAGCATCACTGGGGAAATTGTTAGAAATACAAATTCCTAGGCCCCATACCAGATGTACTACATCGGCAACTTTGGCAGTCGGGCCCAGCGATCTGTGTTTTAAAGAGCCCTCTAGGAGAAGGCAAATACATAGAGATGGAAAGTAGAATGGCGTTTGCCAGGAGCTCAGCGGGTAGGGTAGGGAAAGGAATGGGTTGTTATTGTTCAATGGGGATGGAACTTCATTTTTGCAAGAAGAAAAATGCTTGGTGGATAGATGGTAGTGATGATCGCATAATCATGCAAATGTACTTAGTGCCACTGAACCGCACACTTAAAAACAGTTCAAATAAAAGATTTTATGTTGTATATATTTTGCTTCAATTTAAAAATAAGTAAAGTTGTTTTTTGTTTGTTTGTTTAAGAAAAAAAAAAGCCTGCTAGATGATTCTGACTAATGCACACTAAAGTTTGCGGAAAATTTCTCTAGATCCTGAGGACTGACCTTTCATTCATTCATCTCAATATTAAATCATCATCATTCATTATGCCTTATGTATTACACACCCACTGTATACCAGGTATTGTGCTAGGCACTGGATGAACATTGTTACTGCTTCTTGGAGTTTAGAGTCCAATGTTGAGATAGACATTAAGCAAACGATTACACAACTCATTGTTTAATGAAAATTGTGATTGTGCCCTGCGTGTGCCATGAAACACAGGATGCTGTGGAAGCATATAACCTAGCTTGGGGAGGTCATTAAAAAAAAAAAGAAAGAAACTTTCCTGAGGAAGATAAAACTTAAAAAAGGATTAGGCATTATCCAGGCGAAAAAGTATAGACAGAGCATTCTAGGCCCAGGGAACAGGTTTTGCAAATGTCCTGAGGCAGGAAGGAGCTCAACATGTTTGAGGAACTGAGAGGACAGGTACCATAAAAGGCGAGTCAAGATTTTGTAAACAATGAGAGACCAGAAAATAAGTGCCTCTGAGCTAATGTTGAGAATACTTCTGAGGTGGGAGATTTTACAAATTTGTGATTGGGTTCTGGCAGCTGAAGCTACCAGTGCTAAGGTCAGAGGAATGAGTTAAATTGGTTAGCCATCCACTTTTTATCCAAGTTGACAGGCAAATTGAAAGACAGAACTTGCATGTATTAGTCTGTTCTCGTGCTGCTAATAAAGACATGCCCAAGACTGGGTAATTTATAAAGGAATGAGGCTTAACTGGGGAGGCCTCGCAATCAGGGCACAAGGCGAAGGAGGAGCAAAGGCACATCTTATATGGTGGCAGGCAAGAGAATGTGTGCAGGGGAACTGCCCTTTATAAAACCATTAGCTCTCATGAGACTTATTCACTATTATGAGAACAGGATGGAAAAAACCTGTCCTCATGATTCAACTGCCTCCCACCGAGTCCCTTTCATGACACATAGGGATTATGGGAGCTACAATTCAAGATGAGATTTGGGTGGGGACACAGCCAAACTATATCATTGCACATACTTAATAATGTCCTAAGTATATTTATAGCATATATTAGAATGGACTAGGTTACCTTATTGTTAAAAAAAAATCCCAGTGGCTTAATATAAATTTGTTTCTTGTTAATATTGTATGTCCAAAGGAAATCAGAGAGAAAGAACTATGATCCACACAGTGACTCAGAGACCCAGGCTGATAGAGCTATGTCATCTGTATATCTCCTTGGTCACTTTGTTAGAGGCATTTAAACCAGAGCAAGTCCATCTTGTATAGAGGCTGGTTAAAATAAGGCTGAGACCCACTGGGCTGCATTCCCAGATGGTTAATGCATTCTAAGTCACAGGATAAGATAGGAGATGGGCACAAGATACAGGTCGTAAAGACCTTGCTGATAAAACAGCTTGCAGTAAAGAAGCCAGCTAAAACCTACCAAAACCAAGATGGTGACAAGAGTGACCTCTGGTTGTCCTCATCGCTACACTCCCACCAGTGCCATGACAGTTTACAAATGCCATGACAAACTCAGGAAGTTACCCTATATGGTCTAAAAAGGGGTGGCAGGAATAATCCACCCTTTGTTTAGCATATAATCAAGAAATAACCATAAAAATGAGCAACCAGTAGCCCTTGGGGCTGCTTTGTCTATGGAGTAGCCACTCTTTTGTTCCTCTACTTTCTTAATAAACTCACTTTCACTTTACTCTATGGATTTGCCCTGAATTCTTTCCAAGAACCCTCTCTTGGGGTCTGGATGAGGACCCATTACCAGTAACTTCAGCAGAGAAGAGAGTACTAAGGGTCAGATATTAGGTCTTAAATGCTTTAACCCAAAAGTGAAACACTTTCCACAATGTGAAATCACTTTGGCTCATAGTCCATTGGCAAGGCTTAATTACCTGATCTACCTAACTGCAAGGGGGCTTGGAAATATAGGGGAGTATATTTGGTGAGCATGTTAAGGAGTGAAAACTTTTACATAGGTACTGCTGAGTTACAAATATCCCACTTATGATCATCCCAAATGAGGGATGAGCTAAGCCCAATTGTTGCCTGAAAAGATGAACCATGCCAAATAAAGCACACGTTTGAGTTCATCTGACAGCCAGATATAATACCTCACTAAAGACTGGTGGTGGAAATGTTCCCTCCAATTTTGAAAGTTCACATTCTCTAGACAGACCAAAACTTCCTCTATCCTCTAGACTTCTCTAAACCACCAAATCATCAATGTGATTAGGTAAGGCCTTCAAAATCATTTAATCCAACTATCTCATTATGGTAGTGGTACCTGAAGCCCAAAGAGGGAAAGTAACTTACCCAAAAGTCACATAGTTAATGACCAAGTTGCAAACAGAGCCTGTCTCTTGCCTCCCAGCCCAGTGCCATTCTTACTCTGAGAACATGAGAAATAGCATATATAAATTCCAAACTAGAGAAAAAAAAGAGTTTAACCAAAACACAAAAACGCTATCCAAATACACAAAAAACAACAGACATCTCACAGCCAGTAGAAAACAGAAGTAAAATCTCAGAAATAAGTCTAAACATATCTATGATCACAATAAATGTGAATGGATAAAATTCTTTTATAAAAAGTCTAAAACTTTCAGATTTTTACAGTCCTGCTGTATGCTACCCACAATTCAACCTGGAAACAAAATGACATGAAATTAAAAAAAAAAGCATAATAAAAGGTAAGCCAACTGAATGCAAATAAAAATAGACTTGATGTAGTAATACTGATATCAGATGAAAGGATAATTTAAAATTAGAAACATTAAATGAGACAATCTGGAAGCCTGGCTATTTTCCTAACTGAAACAGTCCCAGTCCTAAAAAGTCAAAACACATGTTATGTAAGGAGCATCAATATGGCAAAGATAAAACAAAAATATCTGTGAGGTATGTGTGTATGTTGGAGTGTGTCTACATGTGTGTATGTGTGTAAGTGTGTGTGTGTGTGTGTGTGTGTGTGTGTATGACTGTGTGACCAAAATGTTTCTGGGCTTTGTAAATTCATCCCACTTCCTCTTAAAAATACCTAGCCATGGTACTAGCTGGGCCTTAGCTATCTGTCCTTCGAGAGCTGAACATCTAAACTGGGCAGCTCAGACACAGGGGCCTATACAGAAAAGCACCCCTCCCAACAGGCTGAAGAATTCTGTCATGAGGAAGCCAAGATATGATTAACTTTGGTTATCAATCAGCCTTGGGGGAAGCGATATTGACCCACAAAGGGAAAGTAACAATTCCACTCCATCAGGGGGCAGGGAGTAACTCACAAGATCACCGTCTGCTCCTGCTGTCACAGTCATGGCTGCAAAGTTTCCCCTCCAGGGAAACTCCAGGGCTGGCAACCACCTTTTCAGGGAGCAACAGGCTCCCCGGACACTTGGCTGGGCCCAGCGGGACCCAGCTGCTGCGAATTCTTTCACCGACTCTGTCATGCTGGGCGTTTCCAAAGCAAATATCCCCAAGGTCCACACTAGGACCATCTGTTTCCCATTTTGAGGAGTGAGTTCTATACACTAGTTTGTTAAAAGCTGCACTGAAAGGAAAGGAAAAAAACAGCCTCTTAAAAACACCCAACTAGTCCCACCCCTGCCCTGCAGTTTTATAACAGAGGCGGGCAGCAGAGGGCCTGGTGGAGAGCCTGCTAACCAGAGGGCCTCATAATCTCTGCGCCCCTCCATGGAAGCCCCACGCCAAAGCCTTAATGGGAGCATGCTAGACACTGGGTGTTTATGGCAGGGGCCACTGGCTGTTGCTGGCCCTTTATTCACAAAACATCAAGCAAGGGGCTCAGAGCTGGCTTCTCCGGAGTGGAGGCTTTCAGGGAGGGGGTGTTAGACGTGGGCATTGGAGGAGCTGGAGATGGAAGATCATTTCTGCAGTGGAATTTGAGGTCACATTGGAGCAGCAGCCGCTGCTGGGAACTTGACTGCGCAACTCTGTGTCTTTTGTCACCTCTGACTGTTCCTCCTGCAGCCCACCGTGGGGACAACTGAATGCATTGCAGACAGTTTTGGCAGGCTGGCCTCTGCGCTGGACTCGCATTCATTAATCTGCCTGCCACCGAGCCCCTGTGAGAAGAGGAAATTGTTTCACACTTATTCTCCGAGAGACAAGGGGAAAGGGCTCTCGGAACAGGAAGAAGGCCCAGACTTCTGGAGCCGGGCTGGGGTGCTGCAGCGGCGCTCCCAGAGTGCCAGAGAGAGTGGCCTCTTTGGGGAGCAGGCAAGCCCTTCCCTGGAAGGACCTTGGAATTCAGGCAGCCCGGCAGTTAATTAGCCCAGTAATGGGGGCTGGCCTTAGTTGCTCGGGCTGAAGCTGTGGACCTGGAACAATCAGGGCCTGTCTTCTGACAGAGATGACAAATGGAGGAAGTGAAAGGGGGATGCAGGCAAAAAGAAAAGCAAGGACAAGAGGAAATACCAACTGCAAATTGCTGTAATGAATTTGGAAGGCAGGAGAGAAACTGCAGTGTCACAGAGCCAGTGTGGGGACCTTTCAGTGCATCTGGGAGTGACAGTCGTAGCTGCACAGGAGAGAGATGGCACATGGCAAAGCAACCTCATCAGCGAGCAGAGGCCTGGACTGGGGCTGGGTGCTTTCCGAAGGCTTTTGGAAGGACTGGAACTCAGAAATGCATGGGGCTGCTCATCCAGGCTGAGGAGCACTAGGCAGGTCCCAATTATCAAGTATAATAGGCAAATTGTGATGCAATTTATAATAGTAAAGAGATCCTTAATGAAAAGAAGTCCTCTGGTTCTGCAGATGACCTGATCAGCTTGGAGCACATCTCTGGGGAAGAAGAGCTGGGAAAAGCTTAAATGCTCTGTATAAAAAAGGGCAAAGGATTTGGAGTTCCCAGGAGCAAACCAAGAGAAGGGAATGGGGAACAGAAATGGAAAGAAAGGAAGACAAGGGTATGAGCTGCCCCTTCTTGTGGCATCCATCCCTAGCTTCTGGGAAGCCAGACAAGCTCTCAGTGCCTGGTGTGCCTGGATTTCAGGGAAACCAGTGAAGAGGTCATTACAGGGTGTTGCTGGGCAAAAAGCCCACGGTGTGTGCAGATGCTAGAGGCCAAGGGACCATGAGCGCAAACAGCCTTGGGAAGGAGCAGACATCACTGTGAAAGCCCTGGGGATTTACAGGCTGGAGCTCCAAGGCACAGGGAAGCCCCATCTGACCTATGGGTCACCTGAGTGTCACAGCATCCTGCAGACAGCCCCCATTTTTTGACCAGATACCTCTTCTCAGTACCTGTCCACAGAGTTGAACATCCAAATGTGCTTTTCATGTCCTTTTCCCTCATTTTTAAGTTAAAACCCACAAACAGTAAAACTTACTATTGTTAGTGTACAGTGCTACGAGTTTGGATAATTGCATACAGTTATGTAACCACCACCAGAGTCAAGATACAGAAATTCTCTGTCATTCCAAAATGTTCCTTTGTTTCCCTTTGAAAATCAAACCCTCCCCTCACCCCATGACCCCCTGGCCACCACTGATCTGTGGTCCATCCCTATGGTTTTGCCCTTTCCAGGATGTCCTATAAATGAAGTCATGTGGCATCTAGACTTCTAAACTGGCTTTTTTCTGTTGGCACGATGCATTTGAGATTGGCCCAGGTTGCCACGTGTGTGAGTCACTTGTTTCTTTGGATCACTGAGTAGTGTTCTGTTGTGTGGATGTACCCGTTTATTGATTTTTTCGCTAAGGAACATAACATTTGGGTTGCTGTCTCTCTCAGGGACTTCTGACCTTGTCTTTCGTGGGATATTTTTACTGGTGGGGATTATGAAAAAGTATGTCAGTCCAGGCCAAGGCTTTGTCATACTTACCCTTCTCCAGAGATCTGAAGCCTCTTTAGGTGTATTTCTTCATTTAATTTTGGCCTCCCAAGCTTGGTATAAATAACCAATTGCATGACTTAGAGATTTTGTGATTTTGTTTTGTTTTTATAACTGCTTTGTTGAGATATAATTCACATACTGTACCATTCACCCATTTAAAGTGTACAATTCAATGGCTTTGGTAGAATCACAGAGTTAATGCTTCCATCACTGGTTTCCATCAATTTTAGAACATTTTCATTACTGCAATTAAAAACAAATTCACACCCATTGGCTTTTTCTGTCCTCCAGTTTCCCCAGCCGCTGGCAACCCCTAATCTAATTTCTGTCTCCACAGATTTGCCTATTCTGGACATTTCTCATAAGTGAAATCCTACAATATGTGGTCTTTTGGTGTCTGGCTTCTCTCACTTGGCACATTGTTTTCAAGTTTCATCCATGTTGCAGGATGTGTCAGTGTATCATCCCTTTTTAGTGCTGAATAATATTCCATCATATGGACATGCCACATTTTGTTTATCCGTTCATTTGTCATTCAGTTGATGGACATTTGAGCTCTTTGCACTTTTGGCTATTAAGAATAATGCTATTATGAACATTCATGTGCACATTTTTGTGTAGGCAGATGTTTTCAGCTTTCTTCAGTATATATCTAGGAGTGAAACTGCTGGATTATATGTGAAGCCTGTGTTCAACCATTTGAGGAACTGCTATTTTCCAAATGGCCGCACCATTTTATGCTCCACAAAGGCACTTTCAAAGTGTAAAAGTTCGAGGCAAATGATTATAATCTAATATTAGTCATTGAAACGGCAGGAATATTTGATCATTGTAATAATTTGTAGACAATACTAAGGTATCTAAAGTGACACCTCTCCCTCCAGTCCCCCAATCCCACATAGAGGCAGTATAAACAATTTGGCATGCAGTCCATTCCTCCTTCTTTCCTCTGCTCACTATACTTATACAAAATGTATGTATTTGAACATAATGGCAAAAACTGCAATTACTTTTGCACCAACCTAATACTTTCATTAAAATAAAAATGCATTCTGACTATGCATGTGTCTCTAATGTCTTCTTTTATTTTTTAAATTATAGTAAAATACCATCTTAACCATTTTTTAGGATACAGTTCCATGGCATTAAGTACAGTCCCTCACACTTGTGCAGCCATCACCATCATCCATCCACAGAACTCATTTCAACCCTCTAAACTGGAACTCTATACTCATTAAATGATAACTCCCCCTTCTCCCTTCCTTTCAGCCACGGGAAACCATCATTCTGCTTTCTGTGGAATCATATAATATGTGTCCTTTTGTGACTGGCTTATTTCACTTGACATAACGTCTTCAGGGTTCACCCAGGTTGTAGCATGTGTCAGAATTTTCTTCCTTTTTAAGGCTGAACATTATTTATTTTATAGGCTACACGTCACCTATCCACTCATCTATTGATGAACACTTGGGTTGCTTCTACCTTTCATTGTGAATGAAGCTGCTATGAATGTGGGCATATAAGTATCTCTTTTTGTCCCTGATTTCCATTATTTGGGGTATATGCCTTCCAACTTCCTTTTTAAAAAAAAAATTAAGTAAATTTTTTTGAAGATTTTATCACTTAAAAAAATCTTAACAGTATACTAGTGGGGTTCTTCCATATTATCACCTTCATGCACTGAATTGCTGGGGGTCTCATAATCCACCTCATCATTCCCCCATTCATGGGAATTGAATAGCCCATTACCATTGGGTGTTTCCCATGGTACAAAGCTCTTGGCATCCATTGGCTGATTGGATTCTCACAAAAATCATTTGAGATGGGTCTATCAGCCTCTTTTGAGAGACAAGGAAACTGTGGTAGAGAGCTTAAGTCATCTATCCAAGGCCATTCTGCTGGTAAGGACTGAGGTTAGAAATCAAAGTCTGTCTGACTCTCAAGCTCACCTGCCTAACCTCAGCATCTTAACTAATGACATTCCTCATGGGTTTTTTTGGTTGGCTAAGGAGTGGCCTGGCAGGGGATGGAGGTACAGAACCTGAATATATGTAGATGTCCACATTCCAGGAGCCAGGGACTGATTCCTCAACAAAAGCAGAGGTGTCTTTCTACAGTGAGTGTCCTTTCTCAGAGCTCAGGCTTCATGAAACCTCAGAAAACCAGAGTGAGCTCCCAGCTTCCTACAGAAGGCTACTGACTCATGCTTCCTTCCCTTTGACTTCTCTCCTGCTCAATCCTGCCTTCCCCTGACCCTGTCTCCACACTGTCCTCCTCCAGACTGTCTAGGTTCAGGTGACAGAAACCCAGCTCAAATATTCTTATACAAAGAAAAAGATTTTTGGGTTTCATTTAACTGGGGAAGTAGGGACACATCTAGCCTCCATCATGATTGGATCCAGGGACTGAAATGATGTCATCAGGCTCTTTATCTCTCAGCTCTGCTACTCTGAATGATGATCTTATTCTTTCCTGCAGTGGAAAGGCCTTCTCCATGAAGAGAGAAAACTCGCCACCAGAAACTCCTAAACTACAGCTTCAAAGCTTAACTCTCTCACCAGAAGTAGGGCCAGTTTTTTTCTTCCAGCATCCATATATCGATCTCAGGGAAGGACTCCAATTGGCCCTGGTTGGGACATATACTAATTCCTTAGCCAATCATATGGCCAGGAAAAGGCAGTGTTGGGACTGATGTAGACCCAGCTACATGGAAGGCAGTTTGTGCTACTAGAGAGAGGGAAGGAGAATGCACGTGTGCTTGGCAGACAGGAACAATAACTACTATCACACTTTGTCTGCTTTGGTCAATAAACTCCCCACACACAGCTTCTGTGGATACTGCCACCATCACCACCACCACCACCACTACTCAGATTTCTTCCCCATTTTCACTCCCCATTGCCAGAGAGTGAATGAAGGCAGAGCAGGCTGCTTTAGAAAGAATGCAATCCTCAGGTCTATGGAAATATGCAACCCTGCGCCCTCTTTCTGGAGGAGACACTGCCCTATCTAAACATTTTCATCATCTGCTGCTTCTTCCAAATCACTCCCCAGGCTTGGCTCATCTTCGCACAGGCTTGTTTCTACTCCACTCCAAGGTATAAGAACATGAGGTGCCCAGATGTACCGCTGTTTACATTGCACAGAGCATGAGGCAGTGCTTGTGGCTCCCTGCTCATCCTTGGATTTTTCTCACTGCAGTCCAAGGCTCTGATGATTGCTGCAAGCCAAATGGTCATGGTCAAGCCTGGTCATTACACTGTCTCTTCCCCTTGACTCACAGCAGACCCGACTGGATGAAAGCTCTGGTTTCCTCATCACAGAGGCATAAGGTTTCTTTGCCATTTGATTGACTGGTAAATGAAAGCCAGGCTCATTTGTTTGCTGTGGGGGTTTTTGTTGGGTTGGGTTTTTTTTTTGTAGCATGTCATGATTAATTCATCTCTGGCTCGCCTCCATGGGCAAGCTCTAATTCTTGGCACCTTCTTCCTCTTCTTGTCTGTCTCCCCTTTCCCTTACTGCACCCCCATCCCACCTTGGAAAAAAAGCTTCTTTTCCCTCTGAGGCTCAGCAAATACCTCTTGCCTATTGGTGAACTTGGACCAACATTTCAAGCTGCCCAGAGACTGAGGCTTTAGGAAATAATAACAGTATTTGTTGAAAATATTTGGATCCTCCTAAACTGTCTGTCTGGGTGCCAAATTGAGAACTAAATCACAAAATATGAAGCAAATAAACAGAACCACATAATTTCCATTTTCAAATGAGTCATCCACAAGCTAAAGAAACTTTTGCAGAATGAGCAACTGGCATTATCATTATTAGCCCTCGCTTGGCACGGGCAGCACTTTATCGTTCTCAAAGCACTTTTGTTTCTACCAATTCATTTCAGTGTCTACAATCACATACAAAGATAGTGTAATAGAGATCATTCTTATTTCCATTTTGCAAGTGGAGAAATGGCAGATCCACCTTGAATGGTGGCCTTTACAGGGAACCTTCTGGAGTCAAGAATGGAAGATCAAGTATGAAGTTGATTTCAGACTAGAACTGAAGTCTATCAACTCATCCTTCTCCTATGCACCTTTTCCCAGCATACCATACAAAATCAGCTGAAACAAGGCAAAATCTTTTGAAAATCACAACCTTGAAGCCAACTAAGCAGAGAGCATAGCCTCATTTCATAGCTGAATAAACTGAAACAGGAAGGGTCAGTATAAATCATACAAATAGCTGGCCAAAATAGGAATTGAAACACAGGCCAGGCACAGTGGCTCAGGCCTGTAATCCTGGCACTTTGGGAGGCTAAGGCAGGTGGATCACCTGAGGTCATGTGTTCAAGACGAGCCTGGCCAACATGGTGAAACCCTATCTCTACTAAAAATACAAAAATTAGCCAGGCATGGTGGCACGCACCTGTAGTCCCAGCTACTCAGGAGGCTGAGGCAGGAGGATCGCTTGAACTCGGGAGGCAGAGGTTGCAGTGAGCCGAGATTGCACCACTGCACTCCAGCCTGGGTGATAGAGTTGTACTCTGTCTCAACAAAAAAAGAAATAGAAATAGAAACACATCCTTACCCAGACACAGCATGTTATTCTACTTTGTATAGGCTAATTTTCTATCACCCACTTGATGGGACTATAACATCCATGAAGAAGGAAGAAGAATCATACACACCTTTGACCTGTCCCACTGTCTCTCTGGAAAGCTAAGAATATACAGATTATTGTTTATATGCTAAGACTGTAGGATTGTGAATTGAGAAATACACCAAATCTACTTCTTGTACTCTGAGGTTTGGGTTCTCAGGCTTCCTTCAAATCAACAGAGATATGAATGTGTTTCTCTCACTAGATCCACAGGCTTATGGTTCATTCAGAATAGGTACCACAAGGATAAGAAAACAGGAAGAAAAGGAGCAAAAGGATGAGAATCCTTCAGAGCAATGCAGATAATATGGGCCAAGCAAAATAAGTATAATTAACACTAAGTCATCCTTCCATGCATTTAATCATTAATTCAATAACCATCCATTATAACAATTCTCAGCTGACCTTAAGGTGCTTGGGAGGATTAAATGAGGACAATTATATGTGTGAAGAATCTACCATGATATCCATCACACAGTGGGCCCCCAGGTAATGCTGGCTCCCTTTGCTTCCCTGGGTTCTAGCCCTGAGCCATCTGAAACAAGCACCTGCAAACAAGAACGAAAGTAGTGCCTGTGTGTGTGAATATCAGAGATGGTCTGCAGGGAGAAGAGTGGGAGACAAATGTGGTCATGAAGGGGAGGTGGGATTGGGCAAGGCCTTCCTGCAACCCCTCAGAAACTTAAACATGGGTTGCTATCACATTTTCAACAATTTTTATAACACGATCCCATGGCAGGGCAAGTTTAGAGTATAAATAATCTCACAGTTAAGGGAGGCCCTGGGATATAGCAGAAGGGATACTGAGCCTTAAACAAATCTCTTAACCTCCTGGGTCCTGTTTTCTGATTTGCAAAGCAAAGGGGGAAGGACTAGACACTTTCTAAGGACCTTTCTGGCTCTGCACGACTGTCGAGATTTTCCTTATGTAGAGGCAGCATCTTCACTGTAATTTCATCTCACTTCCATTGATCAAGTCAGCTGACCCCAGTCTTCCTAATATAAGGGAGAGACAGTCGGGGTGGGTGGAAGGCCTGTGGGAGGGGACCCATCATAGCCAGGGCCTCTGGCCACTCCTGAGGTCAATCAGTCCCAGGAACCTGCTGAAGTTCGGGAGCACCCTTCCTCCATTCTCCAGAGAGATCTGTCTAGGGCAATTCACCATGGAGTTCTCAGGAAGCACACTAGGAATTTCATTCCAGAAGGCTCCCTGTAGAGGCCACCCCCAAGAAATGGAATCTAAAGAAATGGTAAAGCAGGAACCCCTCAAAGTGGGTTTCAGGGCCACCATCTCTGGTACAGACTCACGGAGCTTTCAGGAAGCGGCTTCTCTGTCCAACACATACTGGACCCTGCAGAGGCATCACCACATAACCTCAACATGTCCCCATTGTGCAGCTGAGATGACTTCTTTGGAGAGTTAAAACATCTTCCCAGGAGCTCACAGCGGGTTAGGGGCAGAACCAGGATTTCGACTGAGGTCTGGATGAACCAAAAGATTACTATAAACTCTCTACTCAAGATGTGCCAAAGAAAGCCCCAGTGGGGACCAAATGTCCAATGCAGAAGGAGAAGAGCCAGAGAATAATATAAACGGACAGGGCAGAGAGAGGGCCCTGGAAGAGGAGACTGGACAAGCCTGTCAGAGGCAAATGCCCATATGCAGACCTTAAGGTTGGGGGTGTTGTTACCTGGGGTAGGATGTTGCCTTTAGCCATCTCCTGCCTCCCTGAGAGACCAGCACCCATCAGCACAGCACAGCCTAAAGTGTCCCTAAGGCTGGGTCCTGAGACATCATCCCTGATACCTATGCCATAGGGATGACCACTGTGTGTACTTGTTCAGAACGTGCCTTGTACAGTACACTTGGCCAAGAGAGGGGCTCTTCGCTTACCAAACTATGTGTGCCCACTGAACTGTGTCTGCCTGTAAGGGTGACATTTTTCTAATTCATTCGAAGGCTTTGTGGGCATGAATTGTGGTCCTATTGTGAGCACTCCTCTTGCTGGGTCTCTGTACTTACTCCATGAATGCTTGCTGAGTGTTTGCTATATGCTGGGGTCATTCAAACATGAGGAGACACAGCCCCTACTCTCAAGAAACTGAAAGGCTAGTGGGAGAGAAAGGCAAAGAGACAGGCACAGACCATGGGAAAGAGAAAATACAGGGGGCTCAGGGAGACCAGGCAGGGTCCCATGTGTCTGATTCTGGAGTCTCTCAGGACTAATCAGTCTCTATTATGTTCTCCTTCTCCCAACTCCCACTCGTGTGGCAAATCAGAACTCAGCTAGGTGCGTGCATACACCCCCACCTGCTGCTCTCCCGCTCATCTGATCCCCAGCTCCGTCTGACCCGGGCTGGTCCCCATTCACCCCCAGGTGCAGTCAAAAGGCCCTTTGTCTCCAGGGATTATGGGAAATTTCTTCCTTCCTCCCTGCTTGGGGACCTGCCACTCTTAATAGGTTCAGTATTTGATTGTCAACAGATGGAAGGTCAGTGCTAAACACACACACACACACACACACACACAAGGGCTTCGGATCTGAATTGTTTAAGTGCCTCAACTCTCCACAAGACCCCAGGCCAAGATGTTAGGCTGAACCCAAAATCAATCAGGCCCCAGGCTATAGAAAAAGCAGCTCAAAATACAAAATGTGCTCTCTAACACAAGGTGCAAGGCTTCCTTCTCTGGATCATGAATGCTCTTTGTATTTTATTTTTTAAGAGACAGGGTCCCACTCTGTCACCCAGGCTGGATTGCAGTGGTACAATCATAGCTCACTGTAACCTCAAACTCCTAAGCTCAAGCAATCCTCCCACCTCAGCCTCCCGAGTAGCTGGGACTACCGGCACACACCACCAGGCCTGGCTAATTTTTTTTTTAATTTTGTAGAGATGGGGTCTTCCTGTGTTTTCCAGGCTGGTCTCAAACACTTGGGCTCAAGCGATCCTCCCACCTCAGCTTCCCAAAGTGCTGGGATTACAGGTGTAAGCCACCAAGCCCAGCCACTCTTTGGTTCTGAGCGGTTTCAGAACAGCACAGACCTCAGTCTATGGTGGTCAGATCCTTTTAAGGATTATGCAAAAACAACAATAACAAAAAGGCATCCCACTTTAGCATCTCAAGATCCCATTTACTGAAATGCTGTTTTCCAGAAATCTCCCGATTGAGTAACACAAGGTACAGCCAATTTGGCCTCCTTGTCCCCTTGCTTGCTGGCTCTTACATAAAGGAAGTCAAGGGAATTCAGAGAGAGAGAGAGACAAAAAAAAAACCAGAGCATCATGTGGCGAGTGAAAGCAGGATTCTTTGGGCAACCTTTTCAGAAAGCACCAAGGAAGGGGACTGAGCCCACCTCCCTCCTGCTACACAACAGCTGACCACAACTCACCAGGGCCATGTGGGGAAGATGTGACGACCTCCTGTATTAGTTCGTTCTCACACTGCTATAAAGAAATGCCCAAGACTGAGTAATTTATAAAGGAAAGAGGTTTAATTGACTTACAGTTCCACATGGCTAGGGAAGCCTCAGGAAACTTACAGTGATGGCAGAAGAAGTAGCAAGTACCTTCACTAGGCAGCAGGAGAGAGAGAGAGAGAGAGAGAGAGAGACAGTGAGGGAGAGAGGGAGACAGAGAGAGAGAGACAGAGACAGCGAGAGAGACACAAAGAGAGAGAAAAGGAGGAACTGTCAAACACTTATAAAACCATCAGATCTCATGAGAACTCACTCACTATCATGAGAACAGCCTGGGGGAACTGCCCCCATGATCCTGTCACCTCCCACCAAGTCCCTCCCTCAACATGTGGGGATTATGGGGATTACAATTCGAGATGAGATTCCCCGTGGGGACACAAAGTCAATCCCTATCACCGCCCATCATCAGAGGCCTCGAGCAGACTAGGTGCTGAGGTCAAGACTCTGGTTCAGTCAGGAAGAGACCATTTCTCACTAAGAGGGGGTGACAGCCACTCACAGACGCTGATGCCATGTAACTGAGCCCCAGAAATTCTGCTGTGAAAACAAAGTCACCCCAAAGAGCCATTCTCCTTGTGCTGCTGAAAACAAGAGATCACTTTGGATAGAAAGCAAAGAGTCTTGAAGATTTTAACAGCCTAGGATTTAAAAGCCATACACCCTCCTCTCCAGGTGGATTCCCAGACTCCAAGCAAAGATTCCCCAGCCTCAGTCTCTTCTCCCCTCCTCTGGTTCGGGGCCTCTCTCGATGCATGCTTCTGGCCCACTGGCAGAGTGGCCAAGGGCAGATGACAAAGAATATAAAAGTCCACCTTAGGGAGGCATTCACCATATAAAAAAGTGAGTGCATGGCTATAAATAGCATACTGGGATATACGCAAATCATAGGCAAATCCACTTGAGAGTTCTTACTCTATTAAATATTTTATGAGCACTGAACAACTGACTTGCTTCATCAAGTAGGAACATTAATAGTGGCTAGCATTTATTGAGCACTTACTGTAAGTCCAAACCAGAAAATCAGAGGGCTCAGTGGAAGATTGAGAGAGGTGGCTTTGCGAGATGAGTTTGAAACGGGAAAGAAACGGTGCCCCTGGCAAGGCAGGTCAGGAGCAAAGGCCCAGAAGTAGGAATGCAGGTCCGGAGCAGGACGACCACGAAGACCTTTCCATGGGAAGGTCTATAGGCTCCAGGTTGGGGTCTCACCTGGATGACCCAGAGAAAAACTGAGACCCAAATGTCTTGCTGAGGAAAAGCAAGTTTTAGCAGTTGCTTCCTTGCACAGGTCCCTTTATGGGACTATTGAGCCCAGGACTGAGCGAGGCAGAAAGGCTTTGACAGTTTCATTTTATTTTGTTCTAAACAAGAGATAATATGAAATAGGCACCTGGGAGTGGTTTGAATTAACAACCCAAACCAAATGAACAGCTGCATCCCGGGGGGGTGGCGGGGAGTTTCCTGCTTTGGGCCATATTTCCTTTCAGCAACATTACATTAGCACGTATGAAATACAGCCGAAAAGTCAGGCAGTATTTAGTGGGACAGAAAGGTACTTCCATGCTCTGTGCAAAATGCACTGCCAATTAATTGGCCATGTAAGCCTGGGTTTTCAACTCATCTGCAGAAGTCTCAAGGTTAATAAAACCATTACAGATGCACAGATGTTGTGGAAGGGGACACGGGAAAAGATGTAATTGACAACGCTCTCCGTCCAGCTCTGCAGAGTGGGCTATTCTTATCCGACAGTACTTAGCAGTCAGGTACATGGGCAGAATTGGCCTCTCAGAGTGTGAGCGTGTGTGTGTGTGGAGATGCATGTGTGTGCAACCATACTAATGAGAACAATTAGATCCCTCCACCTGGAATCCATTAGCTGTGATTATGATGACGGACTCTCCTACCCTTATTACTATCTAGATTAGCTAACCCCGTTATTACCCAGGCCACGTTGTTCAATCTATTCCACGAAGCTGAGGAGACAGTTTCCTGTCATCTAAGCCGTCTTTCTCTCTCTCTCCCACTCTGGAGCCATTGTAAAATCCCCCACCCCATCTCAATTACAAGAACCCTAATAGGCCCTCCTGTCCCAAGTGACAGGCTTCTGCAGGTGTTTAGGAGGCGGGGGAGGGGACAGCCAGCTGATCTGTGCGGTCATGAGTCCTACATTCGCTCAGCCGTGCTCACAGCACAGGGCCTGCGTCTGCAGGTGTTCAGCAATTATCTTAGCCCAGTTACCTCACCATTTCTTAGGGTGTATGGGAAAAATAAATAAGGCACATTAAAAGGGTTGATACTGCAAAATAGGAAAAGCCTAAAAGACAAGGCAGGACCCCAAGTGGAATGCGTGATCCCTTCACTCCCGCCTATGGCTTCAAGAGCTGGACATCTCCCAGCTGCCCTCAAAATTGGAGACACGGAGATGATTTGGGTGCTCTCTGGCTACAAAATCCAGTGAAATTACACGGATTCCTGGACTGTGGGCTCCCTCTCCCCTGGCAGCCCTGTTTCCCTCCTTCCCCTAGGGACCCTATTTCCTGGTCACCGTTCCCCACCAATAGAATAAGCATGGAGACCGCAGCAGGGAGCAGGACAATGAAACAAAGTTTGAGAACAGAATTTGATATTTCTCAAAACGTCACTAAAGCCATTCCAAGCAAAGTCAGAATGCTGCGGCTTTACCTGACACTTACTCCCCGGTTTAGTATCATGTCCATTTGTTGGGAACGTAGTTGGAGATGTGCGCCATGATGTTTGAGGGCTCAGTCCTCTGAAGCAGAGCGTCCCCTTGGTGTGCCCGAGATAGAATGTTCTCAGCCTTCGAGGCAGCCAGAGCCCCCGAGGTGGTGCCTCCAGCTCAGAGAAGCCTCCTCCAATTACCCCAGCCTGACAGTTCTTAGAATTATTTTTATGTGCATCAAGACATGAAAAAAGTAGAGAAGTGCTGCTCTAAAAGGTCTCATTTCATCCTGCCTCCATCTTCCTTCATCCCCGCCTTTCCATGCTTAGAAAATTCAAGCTGTAAGGACCCTTACCTTGGCCAACAGTGAGGACAACAAGGCCCTGGGGGTTCCATGGCTTGCCTGAGGTTCCATAGCTGTGGTGGCAGAAGTAGAACTCAAGCCTCCTGACTCCCAGCTGAGGTGTCCTCTAACTGCTTTTTCACTTGAGACAGAACCCGTCTCCCGCCCCTTTCTGTCTCACTTCCCTCTCCCCTCCTGATCTTTCAGGTTACAAATCTGAACAACCCAGGTGTCAGGAATAAATCCAAGCAAGAGGACGCACAGCCTTCCTGCATTCTGACTCAGAGGGGAACGGGGGAGCCTCTGTGCTTTCATATGGCATTCCCGGCTGCACTCAGAAGAGGATGGCAAGGCTTTCTCGGAAAGGCAGCCTCTGTATCCAAGGGTCCATGCCGACCCAGGGAAAGCCTGGCCTGAGTGTTAATCCCGTTTCACAGCCCATTGGCACTGAGGTCGCCATGGGATCCAAGAGTCATAAACTCAGAGGGGGCAGATTTCAAGGCAGTCGGCCTGGGAGAAACATATGGTGCCACAAATATCCCTTTTCCAAGCAAATTCCAAAATCTGGACTTTAGGAAACGTGTGAGTTTCTGTGAAGAGGAGCAAACTACACAACTCTTGTCAGACCACACTTGAAACTCCATCTGATCATCCGTCTGTCCCTGTGTTTACAGATGCAAGAGTTATTTTTGGCACTGTCTATATGAACGTTCATCCCTCTGCACATAATGCTTCCTACCCCAGTTAGGGATGGCTTAATCTGATTAGTGTCCCAGGTGAACCAGGAGAAGATGGGTTTGGTCTAATTCTTCGCTGGGGAGGGGACAGGATGATTGCTACTCTAAATGTTCATCCCTTGAGGTCAGGAACATTCGCAGTTCCCACATAAGCTGCCACGTCCATATCTCAGAAAATTGGCACAATGCATAATTTTATACAAACTATAGCTGACAACCATTTGGAGATTGGGGGGAAAATGATAAGGTAGTTACAGGAATTGTCTAAAGAAGTTCAAGATATTTTAAAAGAAATCATTAGTAATAGTTGGTAGCAAAGAGGCTGGGAAATGGGCACTTTCCTAACTGTTGGTAGAAATGAAAACCGAAATGACCTTTCTGAATGGCAATGTGACAAATACATGCCAAAGGCCTTAAAAATGTGCATGCCCCTTGACAAAGCAATTCTAAGAATTTTGTCCCAAGGACATAATCAGAAATGTGTACAAAGATCCACAAATATGAATTTTCATCACAGCAATTCTGTATAGTAGAAAAAATAAAAATAATCTAAAGGCCTAATAAGACAGATTCACTTACAAAAAAGATACAGTGCAATAAAGCCATTGATAATAGAGAATTAAATTTAACTATTAAAACAGGAAACTTTTGGCCAGGTGCAGTGGCTCATGCCTGTAATCCCAGCACTTGTAACACCTGTAACACCAGTACGAGGTGGGTGGATCGCCTGAGGTCAGGAGTTCCAGACCAGCTTGGCCAACATGGCGAAACCCTGTCTCTACTAACAATACAAAAATTAGCCTGGCGTGGTGGCACGCGCCTGTAATCCCAGCTATTCAGGAGGCTGAGGCAGGAAAATCGCTTGAACCCAGGAGGCAGAGGTTGGAGTGAGTCCAGATCGCGCCACTGCACCCCATCCAGCCTGGGTGACGGAGTGAAACTGTGTCTCAAAGAAAATAAAATAAAATAGGAAACTTTTTCCATATTACAATTGTAAATAAAAAGAAGTCAGACTACAAAATAGCTCCTATAGTAATATTGCAATTTTATAAAATCTATGTGTGTATGTTTGTGTGTTGCTAAGAACAAATACTAGAAGGCTAAAATATCCACATTTTGCCATATGCTCAGCATTGAACATGTATCACTTTTATAACCAGAAATGAAAATTTTAAGGAAATGAAATCAATTCATCAGCTATAAATATAAAGGGACAGTGGAGTAAAGAGCATCTTCTCTTTTTGCTGATCTAACACCTCAACACTTACTCTCAGCTTTCAAACTAAATTGTTCTCAAGTATCAGATCTTGTTTAATCTATACACTGCTATCAGCTAACCCCATCCAACATATGAACTTAGTTGTATCATGTGTATATTGCACTGCGTGATTTTCCAGGTAAAACGGAATATTCTTCACACTCTTCACCTGTGAGGAAATACATGGATTTGCATGTCTGACATTTGGGGCTGATATGCTCCTAAACCTAGGTGGCCTGGACTCGCCCTGCCCACATCCCTGCCATCACTTCCACAGGGAATCTTGCCAGGATATTAACCAAGGCACAGCTTTCCTATGAATAGCCTCACATTGTACTTATAAATTATTTAACATCCAAACCCAGAGAAATCCTAGGAATTCCAGCCTTCGTGCTAAGAACATAATGCCTACGGGAAGAAAGACCATAATAAGTAAACCAGAACAGCGCCTTTTCTTAAGAAATCACACTATAGGCCAGGCACAGTGGCTCACGCCTGTAATCCCAGCACTTTGGGAGGCCAAGGAGGGTGGATCACGAGGTCAGGAGATCGAGACCATCCTGGCTAACACGGTGAAACCCCATCTCTACTAAAAATACAAAAAATTAGCCGGGCGTGGTAGCGGGTGCCTGTAGTCCCAGCTACTTGTGAGGCTGAGGCAGGAGAATGGCATGAACCTGGGAGGCGGAGCTTGCAGTGAGCCGAGATTGCACCACTGCACTCCAGCCTGGGCGAAAGAGCGAGACTCCGTCTCAAAAAAAAAAAAAAGAAATCACACTATATTGTATTGGCTGGGCATGGTGGCTCATTGTCTATAATCCCAGCACTTTGGGAGGTCAAGGCAGGCAGATCACGTGAGGTCAAAACTAACCTGGCCAACATGGTGAAATCCCATTTCTACTAAAAATACAAGAATTAGCCAGGTGTGGTAGGTAGCACACGCCTGTAGTCCCAGCTACTCAGGAGGCTGAGGCAGGAGAATCACTTGAACCCAAGAGGCAGAGGTTGCAGTGAGCCCAGATCACTGCAGGCTGGAACACAACTGCATTCCAGCCTGGGTGACAGAGAAAGACTCTGGTAAAGGAAGGAAGGAAGGAAGGAAGGAAGAAAGGAAGGGGAGAGGGGGGAGAGAGAGAGAAAGAAAGAGAAAGGAGAAAGAGGAGAAAGAAAGAGGAGAGAAAGAAAGAAAAAGAGAGAGAAAGAAAGAGAAGAGAGAGAAGAGACAGAAGAGAGAAATAAATAAATAAATCACACTATATGTCTGAAAAACCACAAAACAAGATTAGAGAGAGCTCTAATTGATATAAAACAGTCATTACTAACCAAAAGGACTCAAAACAATTTTCAGTAGCATAAAGGGCCATCTTTGCCACAAAGCACATCTTAGAGATAAGTTAGACACGTTTGTCTTCAGACTTCTTCCTCTACAATTACCTCTCTTTGGCAGGCTGATACCTCTGGCTATCCAAGGTGTAGCATCTAGGGTTCATCCTCTCCAAGTATATTTTATGATCAAAGTTGCTTCTCTCTCCTTCCAAGCTATCAAAAAATACTATTCCCTCAAGAGCAACTGGTTAAAGGCATTGACAAGAAAGCAATCTGACTGAATTATCAGCATTAACATATACATGACTATAGCCCTATCTCCCTGTCTTTTAAATAACACTAATCCATCTCTTTTCAAAGTGTGGCATTTGAACCATCTGTATTAGAATTACCTGGGTGCTGGTTAAAACTGTAGGTTTCTGAACCCCTACTCCTATCTGAATCAGAATCTCTCCTGGTGGGCTCCAGGGGTCGGCATTGTATCTATTATGTCTTATTTTTTGTAGAGATGGGAGTCTCACTATTTTGCTCAGGCTGGTCTTGAACTACTGAGTTGAAGGACTGCTTGTGCCTCTGCCTCCCAAAGTGCTGGAATTACAGGCATGAGCCACCGTTCCCAGCCCAAGTCTATATTTTAAACAAGTCTCTTTGATTCTTACACATGGTAAAGTTTGATAACTGGTGGAGTGTGGAGGAGAGATGGTACCTTTGAGCAGGGAGGTCTTCACCATTAAATGATCCCCTTTCTGCTCCGGGAGAACTCATATCAAAAAATAGGGGTAATTCCACTAACAGTTAATAAATGCTTATTATGGAGTAGGCATTGTTATCATCTGTGTTATAACCATGGAGAAACTGAGGCTCAGGATGAATAATTAACTTCTGCAAGATCACACAGCTCTAAATGTTAGGTCTAGCTTTGGAACCCCGGTAGCCTTCAGAAACCCTTTTGAGGGCTTATTTCAAATATCAAGGCATACCTGTCTCAATTACAACTTCTCAAACTTGAAAGGGTGTGAAGATATCCCTAAAAGGAAAGAGAGAGGAAAAAAAAAAAATAAAGCCCAAACTGACTTAAGTGATGAATTACTTAGAACACTACACCGTGTGTCAATTCTCACTGAACATTTTTGGGCACCAATTTAGGCTGGTTGGGTGTATGATAGGTTTGCCTGAGAAAGCTCAGAACTTTGAAACTGCTCCCTTTTGTGCTTTGATTACACATTCATTCTGACTTGAAAAAGGATTATGTTGTAAGGAGCCACACACTCCCTCACAGCGGCTGGTTGTGGCTGTTTCCATCTGTAATGATTGTTTAATGACTATTTAAGAAAGTGCTGCCTGAGGTTCACTAATCACCCAATTTTTATTAAGCGCTCAAGGAAATCGCACAGGTTCAGAATTGCCTAATTGACAGCAAAGTCTCGAGTTGTGCAGAACCCTCTTCCTGCGGAGAAGGGAATGCAGTGCTGATGGCAATGTGACGGCCCCTCCCCCAAAGAGAGAAGCCTCCACAACGCAGAGGGGAATAGCACCTCGATTCCCAAGAGGGAGCAAAAGTGGGATTTAAAAGACCAGTTAGGTAGGAGAGAGAGGGAGTGACCAGCATGAACAGATGTTATGAAGAAGGTTTAGCCAAGATCACTAAAGAAATGCCAGTCGAAGATCCTCTTCTCCCCTACCCTGATAGGCATCCTGGGGATCCAAGATTTTTACCCCAAAGACTAAAAATTGTCAGTTCTATTTAGAGTGAGCTTTGGAGCTGAGTATTTCAACCAACGGTTATTGAATCGACAGCTCTGAACTTGTTGCTATGAAGCCGGCACAGAGATGAATGAAGCCCAGTCTTTACCCTTGAGGAGCTTTGAGTCTGGGATGGGTGGGGAGACACAGATATGATACTGTAGGAATACCTAGCAGTTATGTAGCCCTTCTAGGCACAGCACACTGTGAAGTGCTTTGCAAACATAATCGAAGGACATTGTCCCCATCTCCAAATGAGAAAACCAAGACTTAAAGTACTTAGGTTCCTTACCCCAAATCACGTAGCCAGTGAGTGCTGGAGCCAGGATTTGAACTGAAGTCTGGCTCCAAAGCCCACGCTCCAACCACTCTGCCATACAAAGAATTTAACTTAGAGTTATTATACATGTGAAGAGCCAGGTGCGCCCAGGGTGTAATGGGAGTACTAAGAGTGGACATTTATCCCAGCTTGGATTTTATTCTAGATTTACCACTTACTAAACATGAGACCTTGAGCAAAGAACTTAATCCCTCTTGGCTTTAGTTTTTCAGTCTCTAAAATGGGTTTGATGGTATTAACCATATAGGATTGTCTTTAAATGAAACAGGATAAAGTATATGAAGCATCCAACAGAGGATCATCTAGTAGGTCACAGAGTAGGTGCTCAGTTAATATTGTTTTCTCTTTCAGGCTGCTTCTCAACTGGGAAATGGTGGGGGCTGGTACCCCAAAGCAAAAACAGGCCCAAAGTACACGGGGGAACAGGAACTCCCACACACTGCTGCTGGGAGTGTAGCCAAGGGCAGCCATGTGGGAGGCACCCTAACATCACCTAGTGATATGTAAGAAAATCCAACCAGATCCACAAGGGGATGGGCATGAGCGACACGTAAGAAAATCCAACCAGATCCGCAAGGGGATGGGCATGAGGTATTCATCACAGCATTGTCTATAACAGACGGGAATTGGAAGCAATCCAGATGTCTACCAATTGGAATTGAATAAGAAGATTATGGAGGAGGTCTTATACGGAATACAATGTTGAAGTCAGGGGCAATGTCCCATGCACACGTAAACATGAATAGAACTTTAAAATACTGGTTTGGATGAAAAAGACGAGTCAGAAAGAGATCTATAGCCCCTTTCCATTCATGTAAATAAAGAACACTTGCACAGTCAAAACAATATTGTATATTTTGTAATGGTGTACATGTATCCAATGTATATATCTATCTCTATAAGTAATAGCCCACGAAGATGTCCACATCCAATCCCGAGAACCTGTGAGCCTGTCAGATTAGATGGCAAATAGAACGAAAGTTGCAGAGGGAATTAAGATTGCTCATCAGCTGGCCTTGAGATGGAGGCACTATCCTGGAGAATTCAGGTGAGCCCAGTGTAATAATCACCAGGTCGTTATTAGTGAAAAAAAGAGGCAAGAGAGAGATAGAGAATGTAGGAGTGATTGCAGAAGCCAGGTGGGTGGCTCACACGTGTAATCTCAGCACTTTGAGAAGCCAAGGTGGGAGGATTGCCTGAGGCCAGGAGTGCAAGATGAGCCTCAGCAACAAAGTGAGACCCTATTTCTACAAAATAAAAGAGTTAGGCATGGTGGTGTATGCCTGTAGTCCCAGATACTCAGGAGGCTCGGAAGGAGGATCATTTTAGTTCAGGAGTTCAAGGCTGCAATGAGATATGACTATGCCACTGCACTCCAGCCCAGGCAGCAGAGTGAGAACATGTCTCTTAAAAAAAAAAAAAAAAAAAAAAAAAGTAAATTATTTTTAAAAGAATGATACAGGTGAGAAAGTCTAGATCGTCCATTCCTGGCTTTGAAGATGGAAGGTGGCCAAGAGCCAGAGAATATGGTCAGCCTCTAAAAACTGAAAGAGGCAAGAAAACAGGTTCTCCTTTAGAGCCTGCAGAAGAAGCACAGGCTCTAATCATTTTCCAACAAATTACTTCGCCCAGTGTGACTCCTTTCAGACACCTGGCTTCCAGAACTGGAGGATAATAAAGCTGTGTTGTTTAGAGCCGTCCCGTTTGTGGTCATTTGTTAGTGCAGCAGCAGGAAGCTAATGTGCTATCAAACATGTGAGCATAAGTAGCATGCTAACAGGCAGGAGGGACGCAGGTAAAGACTGGGGATCGGGCAGTGCAGCTCCTGGACCACAGGGGATGTGCGCCCTGCACTGGGTAGGCTGCTAAACTCGACTCTCTAACTGGGGCGAGGGAAAAAAGAAGGACGGGAGGGAGGGGGAAGGGAGGGAGGCAGGCTGGCTGGTTTGCGACACGTCATATCAGGCCCCTCATGTCTAGCTAGCTAAGCGCCTGGTGCTCCAGATGCGCTGAATGAACACACAAAGATGCAAACTGATGACCTGTAAAGGGAGATGCACAATAAAGAAAAAATCTAAAATTAAGGAGGACCCGTAAAGGGAGGTGCACAAAATGTTTAAATCATGGTAAGGTGAGGTTAGATTTAAACAATTTCTAGAGGGGGCTGGACTCTGGTCTGTGGTTCGCTCTGGTTTCAGAGTATGCTACTAAGTCATCTTTCCTGCCATACTAACCAAGAGGTACTTCTGGGTTGCATATAGATTTACTGAAGATAACAGACTTGCCTTTAAAAAATAGTGTATTAACATCAATTTTACCCAATCTCTTCCAGAAAGCATTTCCAGAAAGCAACTCAGTTTATAAGGCTAATATTACCCTGATACCAAAAACAGATAGACACAGTACAAATAAAACCACAAACCAGTGTCTCTCATAAACTTACACACAAAACCCCTCAACAAAGTATTAGCAAGTTGAATCCAGCAGTATGTAAAAAGAATTATATACTGTGACCAAGTGAGATTTATCCCGGGTGTGCTAGTCTGGTTCAACGCTCAAAAATCAATCAATATAATCCACTGTATCAACAGATAAAAGAAGAAAAACCACATGATCATATCAATTCATGCGGGAAAAGCATTTGACACAAGCCTACACCCATTCATGATAAAAATTTATCAGCAAACTAGGAATAGAGGGAGACTTCCTCAACTTGATAAATAGCTTATACAAAACACCCACAGCTGGGCTAATACCACAATTAATCATGAAAGACTGAGTGCTTTCCCTTCAAGACCGGGAAAAAGGCAAGGATGCCCACTCTCACCACTGTTATCCAACATGGAACCAGAAAAAAAAAAAAAAAAAAAAAAACCACGACTGTATTTATTGGACCTTCCTGGATTTCCCAACAGTATGAACCAACATCTGAACCTCCAGCTCCCTTCAAGACAGGTGAAGACCTCAGGGTCACAGCACAGGGGCCCCACCCGCGTCTGGGTATCTAAACTACCCAAAACAGCAGCATTTCAGGTCTGAGAACCCTCCCACAGGACTAACGCTCACAAACTTTAATTTTTTTAATAAAAATATTTCCCCTTAGCATTGATTGTTGGATTCAAACTCTCACAGCATCCCTTTATACCTTTGAAGCTAAAGAGTTTCCCAAGTTACCATCAATCCATTCCAAGCTAAGAGAAAATAACCCAAATTGCAAGCTGTTTCATGTTACCTAATATCAGAATAAAAGCTTTCCTTTTATAACTCTCCACAAATTGCAAAATGCTTTCTTGTTCATTGGCTCATCAAATCAAATCCTCACCCCTCACCTCTCACCTCTGCGCCTCTCCTTGGCTCCCTCCGGCAGAGCTAATTGCTCCTTCCTCTGAGTTCCCATGGCACTTCATACGTGCACCTGTCGCCACAGTCGACACTTTCTATTACAGCCTTAGTTTAGGTCTCTCCGTGCCCTGCTAGACCTAGAGGGACCATGCAGTGATTAATTTAGCATCTCCTCCCTGGCACCAAGTGTGGGCTCCATTGTGGAGAAGGGGCCCAATAACCGAATTTGGGCATAGTTCGATTACAAGTTAGGGATTTGATTGACACGTAGAAGGGACTCAGTAACTTGTGGCTGTCGTGGGACATTGGAGAGATGAGGAAGCTGAGACTCGGGCACACTAAAAGACTCCATCAAGGACACACAGCTAGGTGGTGACAGAGCGGGGCTTTGACACAGATCTTTTGCCTTTCATTTGGATAAACAGACACTTTTCACCTGCTGATGTCCTGCCCTGTAGCTCTGGAGGGACCATACCCCAGGAAAGCAGCTGAGAGTTTAATTCATACCTCGACATGGTAGTTAAAGAGAAAGAAACAGCCTTGTTCCTGTGGTGCGGAGACAGAGCTCAGAAACAGAAAAACTGCTGGGACCCTAAGAGCCTCTGAAAACAGAATGCAAACCACAGAGCCCAGCCTATCACAAGTTCAACAAAGTTTTTCCACGTTGAACTCTGAACTTTGAGAAGTCTGGAATCTTTAGCAATTGCTTATTGCCTGCAGGATAGATGCAGTTAGTCCCGTGCCTTCTGGGCATGCCCTTAGCTGCAATCCTCATTGAAGTTCATATGCTGCTGCTTTCAAAACTGCTCAAATTCCTTCACTCAAGTGTTCTTAGCACTTATGTTGATGGGGAATACTTCAAAGGGTACATCTTTACTTTATCAAATCTGATCTAATTTTGCAGATGGAATCAAAGAGCTTCATTTTGAATCTAGTCAAGTTTGCCAACCATCCTGGAGAGGAGGCATCAATGCCTTGTCATCTGTGTAATTAACCTAAACAGAGAGGTCCCTAAAGACAATAGAGTCTTCGGCCATCAAGTCCCAGAGACCCCTGGGCAGAGACAGGTGCCTCCCTCTGAGTGAGGGGAGCATGGGGAAGGGAAAGGACCTGTCTCCGATATTCTGGGAATCATGGCTGTTCCTTCTTGATAGCAATCAAAGACAGGATGGGTGTTCTGGGAGAATTCAATGAAGATCGAAAATATAATGAGCTTCAGTGTGCTTGGCAGTCTACAGAGAGTGCACTGTGAGGTGTAAGAGAGCCCCGGACACAGGCAGCCAAGGCCCCAGGTATTAACCTTCACCCTCAGCTACGGGAACAATTACACTACTCTTCTCCCAACCTAGCACTTTTTATAAAATCCAAAACTTGATGTCGGTGCTAATTTGCCCCTGATACCTGCGTTTGAAGCTGGATCCAGGCATGGGTTCAGCTGCCTAACCAGACGGTAATTTCCAACTGAGCTATTATAATTGTTACAGTAAAATGTCTGTCTGCATACAACACACCAGGATGGGGGGAAAAGCCATTGATTTTGGTGTTCAGAAAAGTTCTCTGTGGCTCAGAGAAGAGACATTTCTGGTTGGTTTTGCTTTATCATGTATATATACATATATATATATATATATATATATATATATACACGCACAGGGGCAGCCATCTCGCATTGAAATTGAACACGAAGGCAAAAGGCTCAGGGGTTCAGCTCTCAATGTCCTCAGCTCTGGGGTCCTTCTTTTAAAAAAAAGAGCTCTTCAAAACTCCCACTCACAAGCTGCCCCCGTGCCCTTGGCTTTGGACGTTGGTGGGAGTCACGCTCATCTATCAGCCTTCGGGAGGTCAGTAGGAAATGATTGGGGAGCTTTTGTGCCAGGTCCGTGCACATCGGCCATGAAAAGGCTCCACGGCCCAGATATCTGCCCACGCATTCTGGTCATCAAGGGAGTGGGCGGCACTCTCCTTTCCCGTGGAGGAGAAAACCAGGCCAGGCCTGGGGAGGTAGAGAACCTCCCCAGGTACTTGGCTCTTTTCCTGCTTGCTATGAGCTCGCCCACCCAGTCCCCTGCAAACACTTTCTGGACCCAGCAGCCAGAGGGTCCCTCTAGAGACAGAGCTGAGCGGGCCCCACCCACAGCTGAGGTCTTCAGTGGCTTCCATTGCTCTCAGAATACCGACTGGGTATCCTGGAGGTGGACTTGGGGGTTCTATGATCTGCCCTACTCCCTCCCCAGCCTTTTTTCCACCTGGACTGGCTTCATAGGACATGTGAATTGTGCAACCAACAAGACCCCCAAGAACACACACACTCTGAAGGTTCCTGCTCTTATTGTCCTGAAATTCTTAATAATTGTTTTAAGAGCCCACATTTTCATTTTGCACAGGGCCCTGCACACCCTGCCTCCTGTTCCCCTCACTATGCTCTGCACACCTTCCCAAGCTCCCTCCCACCAGAGGCCCTCGAAAGTCTAGTTCTCTCTGCATGGAATGCTCCTACATGCCCAGACCCCTCCCCACCACTGATAAATTGCCACTTCCTCCAGGAAGTACTTCCTGTCCTCCGCAACTAAGTCAAGTCCCCTATCATAGGCTCTTAGAGCATCACAGCACTGGTCCATAAATCTTTCTTCAGTTGCAATTCTACATTTATTATATATTTACACATATTTGATTAAGGTCTGTCTCTCTCTGGAATATAAGTTCTAAGGGAGCAGAAACCATGTTTGTGTTTTTGTTCACCGTTATTGCCTCAGTGCCCAGCACAGTGCTGGACATAGTAAACATCCCCTAAATATGTGTTGAGCTGATTAATGAAAAAGGAGAAAGCAATAGAACACAGTGTTGTGGGGGCAGGCTCTGCAGGCAGACTGCCCACTCTCATATCTACTTCTGCTGCTGGCTGTGTGATTTCAGGTAAATTTCCTAACCTCTCTGTGCTGCTTTTCTCATCAGGAAAATGGAGATAAAATGAGTAACTCATAGAATCATTGTGAGCTTTACATGAAATAACGTGTATGGGACACTTGAGCCACGCGTGCCTGATGCATAGTCAGTACCCCCGATGTCCAGCTCTGTTATTTTCAGGGAACTAGTGTGCACTGCAGGTAGGTGCTCAGTGTCTCACGTGTCCTTAGAACAACCCCATGTGGCAGGAATTATTGTCCCCAGGCTGGCACAGCTAGCAAGTGTCCCAGCAGGACAGAAATCCATCACAGCCCATCTCCTTGGCCTGTGGTTGAATTGAAGACATGACAGTCGACTCAGGACAGTAGATGGGATTGCCAGAGAGTTGCAAAGCCCCAATTTGAGTTTTGGCTCCATTTCTAACTATAGATATGATCATGAGCAGTTTTCTTAGCCTTCTCAGGTCTTGGTTTCCTCCTCTAAAAAAGAGACAGGAAGAGATGCATCTCGCAGGGTTGCTGTGAGCACTGAGTGAGATAAACCCTGTGAAGCTCTTCGCACGAGGCTTCATTGTAAGTCCTTGGTAAGCATTCAGCGCGGTTTAGCTCTCTGCAATATCATTAAAGCCACTTGCTGGCGTCCCTCTCATTCAGTGGAAGGAACCGAGTGAGGCCTCATGTTTTTGAGCCAACTTACTCCCATAGTCACAGCCACCAATATTTCCAAAGAGGAATCAGATTGTTTGTGGAGGGCAACTCTTTCTAGAAATCTTCCAACTCCGGCGTTCCCTAGATGTTGCACCTAGATGAATTGTGTTGGTGACAACACCTCTGCCTTCCAAAACAAGGGGTGCTTTCCCCAGTATTGAGGGTTTTCAGAAGACTAGAGCCTCTTGTCTGGCTCTTCCTCTCTGCTGCCTCTTCCTGAAAAAAAACTAAAGGCCTGGAGATGGAAGAGTTAATTCTAGCAGGTGCTATTCCTTCTCCACACATCAGGACGGGGGTGCTGGAGGGGGAAACCATCATGCAGCCGGAGTGGCTAGAATGTGCTTATCTGGAATTAAAGCACAAATGTGGTTCCTTCCCCAGTGAATAATTTAAAGCTCCAAGGAATGAAAAACCCCCCTGTGCTCCAGCCCACTGCAGACTCCTCAGCTCCCTGGAAAATCGCTTTCTGCCTGCTGATCCCATGAACTCTCTTTCGCTCAGAATGAGTTCAGGCAGATGGCGACAGGAGCTCAGATGCGGTAGGAGGGGTGGGCCAAGAGGGGCCTTGGCTATCCAGACCTGTGATATCCCCATTATGAGCTACGGGGGCTGCAGAGGCACAGCCTGGAGTCGCTGATGGGGTCCCAGCCCCATTTCAGTCACAGCTTCAATCAAACTACAAGTTTGTCTGATATATGTACCGGGGTTCTAGGAGAGGGTTTATTTGGGGATGGAAAGTCACTTTTTAAAAGTGACCACTAAAAGTTAAATATGACTGATTTTGTTCATTTCCTTCATTTTACACAGAGAAAGCTGAGACCTAGGGAAGGTTCCATGACTTCTCTGCACAGCTGGTTCTCAGCCAAGGTGAAGTCAGAACTCAAGCCTGTCCCAGCACTGGAAATGATGCATGGTGAATTTGGAAGAGTGGGCTGGGGATCTGCACATGAAAACAATTTTTGGAAGGAATGGAAAAATATCCAGGAGCCGGAGAAGCTTTGAGAAAAGTCTTCCCCCTTCCTATTGTTAAACCAGATAAGACTGAACCCAGTTGGCCAGGCCCTCCCAGAGTTCTCTGCCTCTTACATGGAGCAGTATTGAGGTATTTTCTACAGCAAGAAAGTGGGTCATGCCCCATCCTGGAGACTCCACCTACAGCTCCAGAAGGCAACTCCCCTCCAAGCCTTCTCACAGTGGTCTCTCAGGCCTGCCTGGCACCATCCATAAGCAAAGGAAACACATCAGTCCGGAGGGCCATTTGCTGTGGGGAGCCATACCCAGGCAGTCTTGACTCTGGTTGGACAATGTTGGGAGCTCCTCCTTAAAAATGTTTGAGGCCAGGTCTCATAGCTTAGGAGTCCCAAACCGTCCTTCTATCAGAGAGCCCTGGACATAAAGGTATGACCTCTGAGTGTTTAATGAAAAGCTCATCTTCTCTCTTCTCATTGTTAACCTTCATGCTATGGTGGGTAATGAAATCTGAAAGATTTTGAGCAGGAAGTCACATCCAAGTTCATCTAGACTAATGAATGACTTTATTCTACAGATGAGGACATTGAAGCTCAGAAAGAAAAAGTTACTTGCTCAAGTGAAAAAAAGTAAAACTATATAATAATAGACCTATGCTTCTGGGGTAGAAGAGAGAAACCACTGCCTTCCATTCCTTCCCAAATCATAACCGCCTCATCTCAAACCAAATGCATCCCCTTTCCTGAGCTACAAGGCCCTCCCTACTCAATCCACACCTCCCCCTCACCCCCAAATCTTATTCTAAAAATGGTTGCCCTGTTATTAAGAAGCCCTAACTTCTGGGTAAGTCATAATCCCTTATTCCTTTACCACCCCAAGTGGCTGAGCCATGTAGGGAACATTTTCAGGCATCACTAGGAGTTGTGGGAAGTAGTGACCCACTGAGCTGAAGTCAACCAGTGTCCTTGACACTGAGCTGGGCAACACCTCATGGCCAGTGAAGGGCTCCATTTAGCTTAGTCTTACCCAAGCTCTCCTTCCAAGGCCGTGAATGGAGTTCACATGAACCAACCTGGAGAAAGTGGGGTCATGTTAGCCAAGACTACTGCTAAGGGTTTTCTAATTGGAGCAATATCAAAGTCAGGAAACGGATACTTTACTTGAGATCTGAGGAATTAACAGAAATGGATCCCATTTTCCAAATCACAGAGCAGATGTAAAATCAACACAGAGGTAAGGAATACTTGCCCTGGCCAATCAAAATAGGAAAGATGGTGATTGTGACAAGTCAAGGTGCTGATGAGGATGCACAGGAAAAGAATTCAACTTCTGATGTGGACGGCTCATTAGCCTCCCATGCTCTAATCACTTCCATCCATCTCTCCTTCCATCTTTAAAAATGTCTATTTCTTTACCTTCATTTATTCATTCATTCATTCAAACAAGGCAAGGTCAAGATGTTGGTCAAACTCTCATCACCAGTCGACACATTCTTTCCGCCACCCCTCACCCCTCCTCAGTCAGCCTCTCCTCCAAAATAAGCCCATGATAAAAGTACAGCAGGCTCTGTGCATTTTAAAGAGTTAGCCTATTTTCAACTATAAAATAATATGTGGCATAGAAAACAGCATGTAGGATGAAAAAAGATCCTGTTTAGTTTCAGTGTGACATTTGCCTGGGGGAAGAAGTGCAGAGCTCATTGGCAAGCCGATTGTTGAAGCCCTGACCAGTCAGTTACAAAGTGTCATGATTTAATATGCCAGTCAGCTCTGCCTTTTCCAGGCCAATCACTCCTTTTGTACTGGGGAGAGGGTGGAAGTGGGGGACAGAGGAGAAATTGAGCAGGGGAGAGGTTGACGAGAGTAGTAGAATGAAGGGGGTCAGGAAAACACAAGAATGGAAGATTCCAGAAATGTTTTCTTGTCCAATCTCCCTCCCACCTCGAGTGTGCCTTACGGGTGGCCCACTGGGGTCAACTGGCCAGAGCCCAGTGACTCTTGGTCATGG
Source organism: Symphalangus syndactylus (assembly GCF_028878055.3). Lineage (NCBI taxonomy): Eukaryota > Metazoa > Chordata > Mammalia > Primates > Hylobatidae > Symphalangus > Symphalangus syndactylus. Next base: position 25,233,337 of record NC_072424.2, read on the forward strand.
TAGCTACCCAGGTGAGCCTTCCATGAATTAAAGACAAAGGCCCTGTCCATGCCCCAGACACGGATATCCCGGGCCCCAAAGTCCCCTACGTTCCTAGAGTGGGGGTCATCTTCTGGTCCCAGATGCTACCAGAAACACCAGCTTCTAAAGTCATGGGCAAAAAGGTCAACAAGTCTGAACCTCTTACGACCTCCTGCAAGCTCGACACATTTCTGTGTTTAGACATCAGTGCCAGATCCCAGCTCCCTTTCATGACTGAGCTTTATATCCAACTTACCATTAACAGGGTTCAGCCAAGGCAGGGCTTTTGACTCTCTCCCCCCACGACGGCCCCCTCTCTGTCAGCCTTTTCTTCATCAACTATATTTGTTACAATCAAGTCCTGTCAACTGTCACAGCTTACATACAGACTGCCAGTAAATATGTCTTTCCACTCATTAGACATTCCTCCTAGTCACCTTGGGATTTCTACCTTGTCTATCTCACTCCAAAAAACTTTTGTTCAGAAGTATGAGACACCCACTGAGCAATGTCAGCTTGCGGCCATTACCTCAGGAAGTGACAGAAAACACCCAACTGTCACTCATTAAGATCCATTTTTTCCAGAGTTGATGTAAGTCAGACTTTGCCCCCAAAACGAATCATGATTTATTTAATATATTTGCTTCTACAAGTGTCAGCTCATCAGCTTAAAATGTTCCTCCTTTAACTCTATTGAGGGCTGTACAGAAAGTTTTCTTTGAAACCTAGTTTTTGCTTTAAGGCTTAATAATTAAAACAGAACCAAGAACAGTCAAGACTCTGCTCTATAGGTGCACTTTGGTGGCCCCTGGTTTTATAATTATATGTACAAAGCGGTCGTGTTGGAATTATGGCCGGACACGCTGGGAAAATTGCCTCCCACTGAGCGGGCTGGCTTTTTCTGCCGGGCGCACCGCACTGGGGCAAGATGAAATAAAAACCAGGGACGGTTTGAAAGCAGGGACAAAAATAACAATTAGGGAAGCGAGGAGGAGAAAAATGCAGTTTCTTAATTGCTTGGCCCGTGTGCCAGCGGGCAGCTCCCTGTCATGCTGTAGGAGCGGGAGGGCCCAGGAGGACCCAGTGCTGGCCAGAGGCCTGGGGACACAGAGAAAGGTGCATGTCGACAGCTTTCCGGAAAAGATGCCCGAGGCCTCGCTTTGACCTGGATTTGGGAGGAGATCAAAGCCTGAGCCCAAAAGAAAGGTGATTTGATGGGCTGATGGCTTCCCATGGGGGAGGTTCCAGCCCAAGGTCACTTCCAGCCACCCTCTTCTCTGTTTCAGATTCACTCTGGCTGGTCCTTTCTCCTGGAAGAAGAGGGGCTGAGCACCACAGGAAGGTCCACTCGGAAGCAGAGAACAATGCCCAGCAACTTGACCTCCTCCTAGACCCGGCAGCAGGTGGCTACATCTCAACCAACAGTGGGGTTGGCTTTTGTCTATCCCAGGACCCAGAGACCCTAAGGGAGGCCAGCCCCCACCACCAAAAAGGCTTAGCCCCCAGATCCACAGACAGACCTACACAAGGGGTAGGGCTATACAGTGAGGACAAGCACGGGAGAGTAGCAGAGAAAGGAGAAATTCCATGGGAATTGCCCAAGATGAAATTGAAGTCTGGGGGAACAGCGAGGCTTCTGTCATCAAACACGTTCACATTTAGCAATTACTTGTGGGATGTGGCATGGGAGAGCCAAGCCTCCCAGGGACATCCAGGCTCAAAGACACTCAAAGCCCCTCTCAGGGGATGACCTTAGAATTCTCCAAGTACAATATTTTGCCAGATGATATTTTTGTTAATTTGTTCCTGCAATACCAAGTCAGACTGGGCCTTCCTCCACAAAGTCTCCCCCACCAACCGGCCAAGGGCTCAAATCCTCTCCCAGGGCCCAGCCTCTGGGTTAGGGCTTCCATCTCCGATAAATGCATGCCCTGGAGTGTCAGTGGGAACTGAGAGTCTGAACAAAGGGTCTGGATACAGGCTCTGAAGGAAGGCGCCCGGGAGAGGTGGGGGCTGCCACACTGGTCCAGAGACCTCATTGTTCACTTAAGTGACTGCCCTTGCCCTCCTGCTTCCATGTATCCGTTCTCCTGCAGAAACCAGGGATGTTCTAAAAATTCAGATTTGATCATAAAATCTCACATCCACACTCACAAACCCCTCCCACTTAAAACCTTCCCATGGCTTCCCATTGCTTATGGGATAAAAGTCACACTTCATCATTGCTCTCCTCACCCTCATCCCAGTGCTGCCTGGGACGTGCCTGTACTATCTTTCCCGAGCAGGGCCTCTGATTTCCAAATTGCAATTCAAGCCTTACCTCGCCTTAAGTTCTTGATGTCTCTGGGTCTTGTGCCAGACTGGATCCCCTGAGACAAGGGATGCAAGACCAGCTCCAGGTGACACCTGGAGGTGAAAACCAACACTATGGCTACCCTGGGGAATGGAGAGGAAAGAGGGAAAGGAAGGGATGGAGTGGTGAAGCAGCTATTACTTTGCAACAGTACCCTATAGTTTCCGATGGGCTTTCCCTAGACAGGTGAGTCTGATGAACTGAAACCAGGTCATGTGCCCAAGACCTCACTACCAGAAGGGCTGAGAAAGTGGGTACTGCCCTTTCCACTTCTCCTCTCCTCCAAGACTCATAGAGTGGAGAATTCCCCAAATATAAAAAGGAGTTTTAGATAGTGGATCTCCAATAAAAGAAAACATCTTCCTCCAACTCAGCTCATTGCAGAATATAGCTTTCCCAAGGAAGCTGGCAAAAATCCTCCACCCAGGCCCAGGCGACATTTTTCACCTCTCTAGCTCCCCAGATCCTAGGAGCAGGGCCATCTCCCACCAAGCACCCACCACATTTCCATCCTGCTCCTCCACATGCCATAACAGGCAAAACTTTGAGGCAGAAAAACACGCTGAAAATCAGCCTGCAAATGGAACTCTTTCATGTTGCCCGTGATCGGCAGCTAGGAAGGTAAGATCAGATATGGAAGTGTTTGATGAGGTTAAGTCCATTTCCAACCCTTTATTCTGGGGTTTAAAACCATCATCTGTTTTAAGAAGTTAAGGGCTTTAATGTGCAGGGGGTAGAGAAAGAACCAGGCTCTTACTCCATGGAGAGCACCAGGAGGCAGAAGCTGTGGAAAGTTCTGGAACTTTTTTCCTCCGACTCCATAAGGGGGAGAAGCCCCTACCTGCTGAGCTTTAAAAATGGTTGCTAATGATCTACAGCTGTGCTGAAATACAGATCTGTGTTAATTATAAATCCAAGTGGGGCAAGTATAGGATTGATGCATCTCCTTGGAGACACTGAGCCTAAGTAGGCCCCTTCCCAAAACAGAAACAAAAGGAAACAGATGTGTGTTCTTCCTCTGTTGGTGGGTTGGCCCCAGAACCCTGCTAAAATCCTATTTTTTCTACAAAGCTCTCACTGATGAGTGACTCCTTGCTCTGTATCTCCTAGAGCATCTGTCGTCTATACCATTTGTTTCTTCCTTAGAAGAAACAAGATCATTTATTTGTTAATTTGCTCATCAAACCCTTAATAAGCCACCCTATATTCTACTCAGAAGGTTTGAGGTGGAATGCCCCTGGAAGATCTTCTTACATACAATGAAACTGAGACAACCCTGGGGATTTAATCAGGGGTAGGGGTGGGGAATGACTTGCCCAAGGTCAAACTCTCTTAGTGGATCCTCTGGGCGACCACAGCTCTCAACAAACTGGTCCCTATTAATATCTTCCCTCTGGGCTCTGTCTTCCAGAGAAGGCTACTACCATGCCCTGTGATCTACTCACAAGTCTCTCCACTCCATCAGACTGATCTGTGGGCTCAGATCAGTGATTCTCAACCCTGGTTGCCTATTGGAATCACTTGGGGAGATTTGAAAATTACTTATGCCTAGGTTCTACCCCAGGTATTTTTATTTCACCAGTATGGTGTGTGGCCTGGGCATTAGGAGTTTTAACACCATGACCAGCTCCCTCCCACCCCAGTAATTTCAATAAGCATTCAAGGTTGAGAAGTACTATTCCAGAGCACTGCTTCCCAAACTTCAGTGTGCACACACATCACATGGTGATCTGGCTAACGTGCAGATTCAGTAGGTCTGGGCTACGGCTTGGGATCTGCATTTCTAACAAGCTCTCAGGTGATGCTGATGCTGCTGGACTTTGAACTGTACTTTGCATAGGAAGGCTCTAGAACAGTGTTTCCCAACTCCAGAACTATTGACATTTTGGTCTAGATAATTCTTAGGTTGGAGCAGGAGCTGCAGAAGGCACTCTCCTGTGCATTGTAGTATGTTTAGCAGCAGCAGCTCTCTCTACTCACCAGATACCACTAGCACCTCCCCAAACTATGGCAAACAAAATGTCCCCAGACAACACCAAATGTTTTCTGGAAAGAACACAATCACCCTCGGTTGAGAACTACTTCTCTAGGGGACAACTGTTGAAGCTTAGCATCTTTCACTTTTCTATCTACTGACCCAAAGTCCTTTTACCATACCTCATTACCTTATTAACTATTTTTTCACACGTATCTTATTTACTAGTTTGTTAATTGCTTAAAATAAAGATTACATCCTATCTGTTCACTGATCAGTGATTCAACAAATACTTAGTGAGTGAAAAGGAATACATTAAACTCAAAGATGATAATAAAGGTAGCTAAAAGCTGTGCATGCAAAATCCTATCAATCTTCAATACATTCCTTGGAGGTAGGTCCTGGGGTTAGCCCCATATTACAGATAAGGCAACTGAGGTCAGAGAAATTAAGTAACTTGCCCCAGATCACACAGCTAGTAAGTTATAGAAACAAAATGCAACGTTAATGGGATGTAGATTCTTCCCAATGGAGTCCATAGTCATTCAGTCAACATAAATATCCACGCTCCTGACTCTCTCTGTGTGTAATGAGCACTAGATCAGCAGCTGGGGCAGAGGGCACACACAAAGAAAATGATCAGTTCTGCAGGAGGAGTGGGAGGGAGGAAGGAGAAGACCTCACACAGGAGGTAACAGTTGAGCTGCATCGGGAGGAATTTCATAATTATCACCCTCACCAGAGTGGGAACTTCTCAAGGGTTCAAGAGACAGTCTCTTGTTTATTCTGTCATTAGTTCCTTGCATGGTACTGGGCACACAATAGGTGTTCAATAAATATCTGGTGAATAAATGAACAAGGCAGAGAACAGCACCAGTAAAAGTGCAGAGGTGTGTAAGCAGGTGATGTGCTTGAAGAAGCAAATGGGCCAGCGTCCCAGGTGTTAGGTGAAAGTGGAGAGAGAGACAGGCATTCTCTGCCATTCCGACCCCTGCACTGTGAAGTTTGGTTTCCTCTCACTGTGCGTTGGGGTAAGGCAGTGTGGTTTGGGGAAGCTCTAGGCAAGTGCCTCCCAGCCCCCTGTGCTCCTTTCCCAAAGCACAGGACTCCCTGTCTCAGGATGAGACAAGTTTCTGATGAGTGCAGGGAAGTAAGATAAAGCAGCAGCTGCAATTAGCATATGGGGAAGGAATCATATCTGTTTTGTGCTCTTTTTTAAAAAATCTTACTATCCCAGTAGATGTCTCAGAGACAGACTACCAGACATATTGTGCCTCCTGATGAAAGGACACAAAACCAACTAGGAAGCTGATCCAGGCCCCCAGGTGGAATGACTAACTTATAAGAGATTTGGAGGATAGAGGAGCATGTCAAACTTCACCATGGGGATGCAACCAACAAAGTTCATACTGTGGGAAGCTCCATGGGACAAATGACTTTGTTTTTGGAATAGATTAATTGTAAGGGAGGAGAAATAAGAGTGAGACTCTATAAATTAAAAGATACTTAGAAACATTTCAACCATTTGCAATGTGTAGACTTTTTGAGTCCTAGTTCAAACAACTGTAAAAAAAAAAAAAAAAAAGAAAAAACAGGTGGGGCCACGCACGGTGGCTCATGCCTGTAATCCCAGCATTTTGGGAGGCTGAGGCTGAGGTCGGTGGATCACTTGAGGTCAGGAGTTCGAGACAAGCCTGGCCAACATGGTGAAACCCTATTTCCACTAAAAATACAAAAATTAGCTGAGGGTGGGTGGCGCACACCTGTAATCCCAGCTACTGGGGAGGCTGAGAGGCAGGAGAATTGCTTGAACCCAGAAGGCAGAGTTTGCAGTGAGCCGAAATCGTCCTACAACACTCCAGCTTGGGAAACAGAGTGAGACTCTGTCTCAACAACAACAACAAAACAGATAAGACAGGTGGAAATTTGGACACTGGATATTTGATGATATTAAGAAATTATTGTTAAATTTTTAGGTGTGATAATGGTTTCGAGGTTATAATTTTTAAAGACCCTTTATCTTTTAGAGGTCCATACTGAAATACTTACAGATGGGATATTAATGTCTGAGAGGAAAAGGGTGAAAACACGGATGGCACAAGATCAGCTCCAAGCTGGTAATTATTGAAGCTGGGAAATGGGTACACAGGCTTCACTGTACTATTCCATTTTTATTCCATTTTTTTCAAAGTTTTATCGAGGTACAATTTACCATACAACTCATCCATTTAAAATATAAAACTCAATGACTTTTAGTATATTCACAGTTGTGTATCCATTATCACTGCCAATTTCATAACATTTTCATTACCCGAAAGAGAAATGCCCCTTAGCCATAACCTCCCAATTCCACCCTACCTCCACTGCCAGCCGTAGGAAATCACTCATCTACTTTCTGTCTCTATGGATTTGCCTATCTTGAACGTTTCACAGAAATGGAATCCTGCAATTTATGGTCCTTTGTGACTAGCTTCTTTCACTTAGTATCATGCTTTCAAGGTATATCCATATTGTAGCATGTATCAACACATTTCTTTTTATTGCCATATAATTATCTATTATATCGATATACCACATTTTATTTCTCAGTTTATCCAGTGATAAACATTTAGGTTATTTCCACTTTGAAGCTACTATGAATAATGCTGGTGTGAACTTGTGTACAAGTTTTTGTGTGGACATGTTTTCATTTCTCTTGAAAATCTACAATCATACATCTAGGAATGAAATTGCTGGATCATATGTTAACTCCATGTTTAACCCTTTAAGAAATTGCCTATAATCCCAGCACTTTGGGAGGCCAAGGCCGGGGGATCATGAGGTCAGGAAATCGAGACCATCCTGGCTAACACAGTGAAACCCCGTCTCTACTAAAAATACAAAAACTTAGCCGGGCGTGGTGTCAGGCACCTGTAGTCCCAGCTACTCGGGAGGCTGAGGCAGGAGAATGGTGTGAACCCAGGAGGCAGAGCTTGCAGTGAGCTGAGATTGCGCCACGGCACTCCAGCCTGGGCAACAGAGCAAAACTCTGTCTCAAAAAAAAAAGAGAAACTGCCAAACTGTTTTCCAAAGTAGCTGTGCCATTTTACATTCCTGCCAGAAATATCCTATTTTTATATACATTTGAAATTTTCCATCATAAACTTGATTTTTTACAAAAAACTTACCCTCACTGGCTGGAAACCACCAATGCATCATCACCATGTCGACCACTACGACTTTTTCTAACATGTCTGTGTCCATTTTATCGACATGGGCACTCTGATATGAGATCACGAATCACTGTCATTTTTAATACCTTCCTTTTTGTTAGGGTTTTAGATATAGACTTTCTCCATTTCATTTTTGGGGGCACAGCCCCTGAAAAAAGCCCAAAAGATTAGAATCAGTAAATGACCTAAAGCAAGTTCCAGAGTAGAGAGAATTCGAGGCAGAAGTCTCTGCCCCGCAGTGAAGCTAAGTAAATGCTTGCATGATGACTGCCCCAAGATAATTACATAAAATGAAGGCCACAAAGGAAATAATTGCCATGGTAAGATGCAGGGAGGAGAGACAGTCTTCGGAGCCCCAAGGTTAAATGCTGGGGCATAAAGAGATGTAAACAAGAGAAATCTTTCAGCACAACAATTTGGGAAGTAATGGCCCACGGAGTCACATTCTGCAGGTGTAGAGCAAGCACTTGGCTGCATTATGCCCTCCCAGGTTTCCATTTTCTCTTGTCAAGAGGTCTTTGACTGAAGACACAATTGTCTTCTAAAGAAAGGCTGAAAGGCCATGTGAATGACTTGAGTGATAGGCTGTAACATCTTGGATGCTCAAGAAAAAGCAATGCTAATGGATTTGTACACTAAACAAGAAGAAGAGAAGGGGGAGAGGCCCCACCTCGGCCTTGCCACAGCACATCTTCTGAGACATTGCTGCAGAACCCAGGCTTTGGTTTAAAAAATAAAAGTCCCTCCCTGGTGAGGACAAAGGATATCTGGGTTCCTGGGAGTCCGGACCTGACTCCCCTTCCCCCTTACAGTCAGCCTGGACTGAGCTTCCTTTCTCAAATTCTCCAAAGACCTAGCAGGTATTCCCTCAAAACCCGAGGACAAGTAAGCTTCCCAGCCAGCCTCCCACAAACATGCTCTGACCCAGGCCCAAGGTAGCCCTCCCCTTTCTGGTGTACCTGATAGCAAAGCATCCTGAGTGATCTCCCAGCCTGCCAGGTAAAACAGTCCGACCCTTCCTAGAAGTCTACAAGGCCCCTAGAATGCTCAAATGAGCACTGTCACGGGATAATACCATGAACGGCATGTCATAGAATGCAGGCACCACAGAGGACCCCAGGGTCATCCTGGTCCAATACCCTCCCCTTAGAAACAAGGACACTGAGAACCAGAGAGGGTCCACGACCCTATGGGGTCACATGATCAGCTCATGTCAGGCTGTGGGATTCCACCCCTTTCTCTCACGGAAGTGGGAGTTCACTGGAGAAAATGAAAAATATCACTTAAGACGCCTATTTCCATTGTATCTGGCTCCAGGGATGAGACAGGACAAGGAGACCTAAGATTTTTATATTCCAATATTTAGGTAACCATAACCTAAAACTGTATCTTTTGGTAGCCATTTGTTTTGTTTTGTTTTGAGACGGAGTCTTACTCTGTCACCCAAGCTAAGTACAGTGGCATGATCTCGGCTCACTGCAAACTCCACCTCCTAAGTTCTAGCGATTCTCCTGTCTCAGCCTCCGGAGTAGCTGGGTTTACAGGCGTGCCACCACGCCCAGCTAATTTTTGTATTTCTGGTAGAGACAGGGTTTTACCATGTTGGCCAGGCTGGCCACAAACTCCTGATCTCAAGTGATCCGCCCACCTCAGCCTCCTGAAGGGCTGGGATTACAGGCGTGAACCATCGCATCCAGCCTTGATAGCCTTTACTGCAGGTTTAATTGTTCTTGTCTGGGAATGTGGACAATGGCCTTTTGGAGGCCATAAAGTCCATCTCTCTGTATATAATTGAGGAAACTCAGCCCCAGAGAGGAAGTGGCACAGACACAGAGCTAATCCTGCTTCAGTGTCCCAATGCTCGGGAAGGGCACCACCCACCATCCCTCTTGTTAAAGGAACTGGAAACCAAGGACACACCCTTGAGAGGCACCATCACCACCACCACCCCATCCAATCTATCCCCAATCTGCCCCTCCTATGTCCTCTGCATTTCCTGGGCTACCCGCTAGAGCAGGCTGTCACGGCCTCTGCTTCACCACTTCACTGCGCTCAATCATCTGCCATTGCCCCCAGCCCCAACCAGCCTCAAAAACCACAGGTGCAGTGGCTTTACAGTGATGCTGCTCCCCATTTAAAACTCTTCAAGGGCCCCAGCAATAAAGCCCAAATCCTGATGTCCAGCAGGTGCTGCCTGGCCTGGCCCCTGTGTGAGCCTCCAAAGTCATCTTGGTCCACTCCCCACCCCCATTCTCCTTGTTCAGGCCACACTGACCACCTGTCCATTCTTCAAATACAACATGTCCCCTTCCACCTCCAGGCTTTTTCAAGATTGCTGTTCCCTCTCTGGAAAGTTCTCATCCTGCTCATCACTCGATTCACTTACAGATTTTGGTTTGTGTTCTTCAAGGAAGTCTTCTCTGACCCCAGCACTGGGTGAAGCTGCTGTACTTAATGCTTTCAGAGCAAAGCTTCTTTCCTGGAGAACATTCATCTGGTGTAGAATCATATGCTTATTAGTGTGAAGGGGTGAACAGAGTCTGTTTCCCCAGGCAATAAGGATGAAGTTGGCTTGGTTTCACGATTATTTCCCAGTGCCTAGCATAGTTCCAGATACCAGGTATATTAGTCTGTTCTCTTGCTGCTAATAAGACATACCTAAGACTGGGTAATTTATTTAAAAAAAAAAAAAAGAGAGAGGGAAAGAGAGGAGTTAATTGACTCACAGTTCCACATGGCTGGGGAGGCCTCACAGTCATGGCAGAAGAGGCAAAAGGCATATCTTACATGGTGTAGGCAACAGAGAGCATGTAAAACCATCAGATCTTTATAAAACCATCAGATCTCCATGCCACTGCGCTCCAGCCTGGGCAACAGAGTGAGACTCCATCTCAAAAAAAAAAAAAAACCATCAGATCTCATGAGACTTATTCACTATCACAAGAACAGCATGAGAAAGACCCACCACCATGATTCGATTACCTTCTACCGGGTCACTCCCATGACACGTGGGAATTGTGGGAGCTACAATTCAAGATGAAATTTGTGTGGGGCCACAGCCAAACCATATTACCAGGTATGTTTTCAGTCATTACATGACTGTATGACTGGGACAGTTGTTAAGATATTGAAATGTTTCTGTATCCATTGGCAATTAACCACTGATCCAAACCTTCCCAGTGCCCCATGGTACCCCAGCTAACCCATCCCCTCCTCTGGACCTTTTGGACTCCCCATAATCCAGTAATTAAAGGGTTCATGTGTGGCACAGCACTCAGATAGTGACAGCTAAATGTTTTAAATATCACACCAGCCTGCATACAGCAGACACTTACTCATCATGGGTTGACTGAAAGAATCATGGTAGAGCTAGTGTTTCGGTCTAGATCTCTCAACTCCCTGTTAGTTATCTTTGTGCTTTGTCCTGCTGTTCCCTGCCCCAGCCCCCAGTTGACATAAAGGGCTTTCTTGGCAAGCTCCAGAAGGTGACATGGTCCTGTTCACTCATGGGTCCTTCTGAGCATCCCCACTCCCCACTCAAGCCTTCAAGAGCACTAGAGCAGGCACAGGCCCATACCTGCCTACCTGGGCTCTGAAGTCCACGGCATATGGTTGGCACCAGGAGCAGAGGCACGCAGGTACCCTTGCCTCACCCTCTGCTGAAATCCTCTAGGGAATCCCCACTTCAGCACAAGTCATGTGGCGTTGGGAACTCCATTCACCATTTCAAAAGAATATGACCACCTAAATACCAACTCTTCACACCAGGCAGTCTTCCCTCTGAAGGAGCAAGGTGAAAGAAGGAAAATTTTTCTTTCGTTAAAGAAGATACTTGGCCTGGGTGCAGTGGCTCACACCTGTAATCCTAGCACTCTGAGGGCCAAGGTAGGAGGATCACTGGAGTCCAGGAGTTTGAGACCAGCCTGGGCAACATAGAGAAACCCTGTCTTTACAAAAAAGAAAAAAGTTTTTAAAATTAGCAGGGCATGATGGTGTGTGTCTGTAGTTCCAGTTACTAGGGAGGTTGAGGCAGAGGAATCACTTGAGCCTGGGAGATTGAGGCTGCAGTGAGCCATGACTATGCCACTGCACTCCAGCCTGGGTGACAGAGCAAGACCCTGTATCAAAAAAGACAAAAACAGAAAAAGATACTCAATCGTAGCTATTTTTTATTCTTGGGCCATCCGCATCATGGCGGAGCTCCCTAAGTTCTGGGCGTTGAGAAGGTGGTACCTTTCTTAGTTTGAGTTTCCCCAAAAGCAGAACCTAGGTATAAGTTGTTTATTTGAGAGTTGAGCCAAGAAAGCACTACAGGGAGAAAGAAAGTGAAACCATAAAGAGGGTGTTAACGGACTAATGATCAGGCTACGTCTGCAGGCAGCTGGGCTCAATCTCACAACAGACCTGAGAGACTGTGGAGGTCGCTTCTGAATTGTCTGTTAGAGGGGCAAGGAAGCTGGCATAGTTATCCACCCATTCCTATCCATTACTGATTGAGAGGGTCCTTCTGGGGCATTCATTCCCTGGCACTTCTGGCTTGCCCTGTGATCTGGCCAAGCACAGTCAGGAGCCATTGGAGCACCTGGGAGCTGTCTGCTGGAGACCTCACGCAGGGTCAAGGGGATATGTATGGGGACTCCAACAGCACCAGCTATAGAATTCAAATGCCTTAAAGCGGAAAACCCTTAGAGGCCACCAAGGAAGCTTCCCACTGAGCAGTGTGGTGAAGTAGGAAGAGCTTGGTCTTTGAAATCCAAACCTTGAGCTTGAATCTTGCTCTGATATTTACTAGCTGGGCCACTGGGTGAGTTTAAACGATGTCTCTAAACATTGTTTTTTTCATCTGTAAAGATTATACTAAAGATTAAGTTAAATGCTATATATAAAGTGGTACTAAACTGGGCACATAGAAAGTATAATGCTGGAACATTATCAATGATAATTGACATAATAATAATTACTATTTAAATAAAGTAAATCTTGAGTTTCTCATGATCTAGAAGGCTCACGAAGCTGAGGATTTAGGAAGGGTAATGTCTGCTCTGTTTAAAGGTAGGAGTAGACAAGTTTAACCTTTGACTTTCTTTAATTCATTCACTCATTTCTTTGTTCATTCAACAAATATTTATTAAGACTGCATCTCCATTACCTCATCACCAAAAAAAAGAGAGGGTTGTAATCATTGCTGCAACAATTATTTCTCAAGTGACTTCTAGCATTTACCTTCTTTCAACTTTCTACTATTCTTTTCAGAAAGACAACTTACTATAATGAAAAAAAAGAAGGTATAATGGTAAATGCTAATTCTGCCCACTTAGTAGCTACATGACTTTGAGCAAGTTTCTTATCTGTTCCTTATTTCTTCATCTGTAAAATGGGTATGATACCAACCCCACAGGGCTGCTGCAAAACTCAAAAGGAACAGCATCATATAAATCTCTTACAGTGTCAGGCACATAATAGGAACTCAGCACTGTTGGTTCCATCTTATCTCCAGGGTACACGTGGTCCAGTAGCCAAATGTTTAGGGGTTTTAAGCAGGCAAATATTTCAGATTTCTGGGTAGAAATGAGAATGATACAATGAGACAGAATTGAAGCTGAGCTTATCAGCAACACGTTTATGCTACATGAAAGTGCAAGGCCTGCTGGGGGGTGACACTCAAGTTTGAGTCTTACTCAGCTAGTCTTTCCTCACTCCCAACACAGTGCCTGCACATAGTAGGGACATTATCAATATGTGTTGATAAATAAATAAAACAAACAGGCTGCTTTTCTGAACAGAAGAGCACAACAAAAATATACTTCAAAGAAGACACCACGGGCAAAACCAAGATCTTTGAAGCCAAGTATGATAGCATTTCTTTGTTTTGTTTTGTTTTGTTTTGTTTTTCGTTTAGGGGGATTTTTTTTGAGACAGGATCTCACTCTGTCTCCCAGGCTAGAGTGCAGTGGCGTGATCTTGGCTCACTGTGGCCTCAACCTCCTGGTTTCAAGCCATGCTCCCACCTCAGCCTCTCCAGTAGCTGGGACTACAGGCACGCACCACCACACCCAGCTTATTTTTTGTAGAGACAGGGTTTCATCATGCTGCCCAGGCTGCTCTCAAACTCCTGGACTCAAGCAATCTGCCTGCCTTGGCTTTCCAAAGTGCTGGGATTACAGGTGTGAGCCATCATGCCCAGCTACGGTGGCATTTCTTGCTATCCAGTGACAAGCCAGATGGGTACCTGATTCAATAATGACCTAGCTAAATGGAATAAAACACCTCCTAAGACAAAGCTGTCCCTGCACTGTAAATACAAATCACTTGACTAGTAGGCCCTATTTTGAAGAGAACCATTAAGCTCCTAATCATTTAATATATATATCATTTGGTCTAAAAGGCAGAAATCCAAAGAAGCACAAATGGCAGAAAACTGCAGTGTCTTACTACTCAAAGCATGGTCCACTGAGCAATATCGGCATCATGTGAAAGCTTGTGCAGAAAGGCAGAGGCTCAGGCCCTGCCCCAGACCTGCTGGATCAGGATCTACAGTTTATAAGCCCCCGCTAGTGATTCTCAAATGTGGGACACATCAACACTGGTTTTATAACTTGGCTGCACATCATCTGGGGAGTTGTTTTTTGTTTTTTGTTTTTATTTGAGACAGGGTCTCACTGTGTTGCCCAGGCTGGAGTACAGTGGTGTGATCTCCACTCACGGCAAAGTCTGCCTCCCGGATTCAAGCAATTCTCCTGTCTCAGCCTCCCAAGTAGCTGGGACCACAGGCACCTGCCACCACGCCTGGCTAATTTTTGTATTTTTAGTAGAGACAGGGTTTCACCATGTTGGCCAGGCTGGTCTCGAACTCTTGACCTCAAGTGATCCACCCACCTCGGCCTCCCAAAGTGCTGGGATTACAAGCGCGAGCCACCTTGCCCAGCTTATCTGGGGATTTTTTAAAAAATATTGATGCCTAGGCTCCACCTCCAAGATGCTAGGTTATTGGTCAGGAATGCAGCTTGGATGAAGTTATTGTTTAAATAAAGAAGAAAGTGATTCGAATCCCTCCAGGGAATTCTAATTTGCAGCCCAGGTGGAGCTCTCTGCCTGGACCACCACCAGGCAGCTAATGCAGGGAAAGGACCCATTTTCTTGGGTAGAATTACCTCCCTGAGTTCTTCATGGTACCTCGTATCTGGCCATGAGGAAGGTGGCTTTCCTGTCATCTGGAGGCCAGGCCCCCACCTACTGAGAGGAGAAAGAGTTAACCCAGAATCCAGTCTTCCCACTCCCCGTTTCATGTGTGCCTGTCCTCTGCTGAGCCCCATTCGCAGCACTGTAGCTTGGACATCTGGTTCCATTCCTTGGAAATGGCTCCTTTTCTCATTGCTTCCCTCTCCTCAGGGACAGCTTTCCTGATTCCTGTCCAGAAGGATGACCTGGGGGCAGCAGGATCTAGCCCCGGAATGTCCCCACAGCCTCCTCCCAAGTCCAGACTTCCAGGTGGGGTTTTTGAAGTGATTACATCAGCCCGTTCATCAGAAATGTTCCAACCCTCCCAGGAATCTCTCTGGGACAAGTACAAGGTTCTGGCTAATTTTAAACATAATTAAAAGATTTTCTTCCTTTCTTTCAAGGCATGCTCAATTTCCATAGCACCCCACTCCTTAGGATATGGTTCCTCTGAGGTCTTTTTTTTTTTCTTCAGTTTTTCAGATTTTTTTTCCCCCAAATGTGAACACTTAACAGATTCGAATCCTTTTTGCTTATTTGGCCCAGTTTATCGGCAGATAGTATTTTTACAATGCAGAAAGGTTTTTAATGGGATGTGGAAAATGTCTTTTTCCCCGAAACACTAATGATTTTTAAAAATCCCTTCTTTTATTTTCTTCAAATTGCTTTTTATAACCCATTCAGCATTTTCAGGGACATAATTAAAACATCAAACAGTTTTCCTGCTGGTTATGCTAAAATTTGAATACTTGAGGCAGCCACTATTATTAGATATTAAAATGGACTTGAGTATTTATTAAAAAGATCCTCTTAAGTAACTATTCATTTGGGTTTGCTCTGTTTAATATAAAGACAACCCCCATAATGTGAAAATACCTGTTTCTAATAAAGACCTTAATTGGTAGCAGGAGGATATTTTTAAAAAATATAAAATATGTATTTTGTTCACTATTTTTCCAGCTTAATGTGACTAATTTCCCCATTCAACTTTATCCCTAAGGAAAAATATATAACGAAAGGCCATTACCAATACATGAAGCTCAGTAGTTTGCTTTCGTTGGACGTAATTGCTATCAAGAAGGCTAGTAGCCGGGTAATTTTGGTTTAAATGAGTACATAGCCTGAAAAAGGATAAATTAATCTTTGCAGGACTGAAATTAGATTCCAGTGAGTGAATGTTCTAGCTCAACACACACTAAGTCCAGGGAAGGGGAAAATGTTGCCTTGGAAGAAAAGCTGGTGAAATGCTAAGTACTCACACTGGGGGAGAACAGGGGAGCCAACATGGAGAAAAAGAAAGGGCAGGCCAGGTGTGGTGGCTCACACCTGTAATCACAGCACTTTGGGAAGCCAAGGCAGGTGGATCACTTGAGGTCAGGAGTTCAAGACCAGCCTGGCCAACATGGTGAAACCCCATCTCTACTAAAAATACAAAAATTAGCCAGACACGGTGGTGCACACCTGTAGTCCCAGCTACTCGCGAGACTGAGGCTGGAGAATCGCTTAAACCTGGGAGGTGGAGATTGCAGTGAGCCAATATGCAGCAGTGCACTCCAGCCTGGGCGACAGAGACTCTGTCTCTAAATAAATAAATAAATAAATAAAACAAGGGGCAGAAATGGTGGAAACCACAAGCATTTGTTTCTCTTGCTTTTTCAAGGGTTTGTGGATACTTTCTAGATAAATCATTTTCTCTTTTCACAAAACCCTAGCAAGCTTCTCTGAGACAAAAGCAGATCAGGTCAATTCATTCGACCCACTGTGATTACTGGCATATGACATGATAGAGCCACGTCTGATACACAAGGAATAATGGTGGGATGAACTTGTAAATGACATGTGAGAATCAGCCCTTGTCTCCCTGGAGCTTACTGAAGAAAGCAAGACTAGTAAGCAGATCTGCAATACAAGATGTTGTGGGCCAACTATCTTTTGAATGGCACAGAGTAAATTCTTTGGGTTGGGGACACAACAGAACAACAGAAGTCTTCTCAGTGGATATAGCATTGCCCTGACCTTGATAAACAAGTCAGCTAAAGAAGCCGTGTCCTGTTAAGTCCTCCGAAATTCCTACAACACTGGAGGGTGGAAACTCCTGGGATTTCATGCCTTCGATTTTGCCTACCCGAACTCACACTGTTGAGTTCAGTCCTTACTTTTTCTTTTATTTATTTATTTATTTTTTATTTTTTTTTAAAGACAAGAGTCTTGCTCTGTTACCCAGGCTGGAGTGCAGTGGCGTGACCTTGGCTCACTGCAACCTCCACCTCCCGGGTTCAAGCAATTCTCCTGCCTCAGCCTCCCGATTAGCTGGGACTACAGGCACATGTCACCATACCTAGATAATTTTTTTTTATTATTTTTTGTATTTTTAGTAGAGACGGGGTTTTGCCACATCGGCCAGGCTGGACTTGAACTCCTGATCTCAAGTGATCCACCTGCCTTGGCCTCCCAACGTGCCGGGATTATAGGCGTGAGCCGCCGTGCCTAGCCAATCCTTACTTTCTCTGTGAGATGGAAGAATGATCAGATGATCTGCAAACATTAACTAGATGTCTATCTACCCTGCACCAGAAACTTAAATGCTGTGGAGAAATGAGAAGAGAAGAGGTAACAAATTTAGCATCTGCAACTGGCAATCAACTTAAAAGAACAGGGTGTCTATCACCCCACCAGCCCTGCCATCTAAATCTAACGACTGTAGGAAGTATACAGTAGGTTCCAAATGAGTGGCACAGTTGCTGATGCTGTGGAAAGTGAGGACAGGCGTCACCCCCCAGGTCCTGGCAGCTCGGGGTACTAGGTTAAGAACATAGACGAACTCGAAGCTGATAAAGACACTGAAGACCCTCCTCTAGGTGAAGAATGCTAACAGGGTAACAGAAGGCAGGGAGGAGAGGAAGACGCATTCCTTGGCTTAGATGCTATTGGCACTTTCAAACTAGAGAGCAGATAGTTTCAAAAAGGAGGGAAAGACTTCCCAAGAGAACAATTCCCTCTCCCTTTCTCTGCTTCTTCTGTCCTTTCTAAGCATATCCCAGTCCGCAGCCCTTATCCAATTTGATGCTGCTGGCCAGCGTTATCTGGGGAGGAACAAGGGCTGGGAAAGGCTCCCTTGCCAAATTCTTCTTGATGAAAGCCTTTCCATTCTCAGTTCCATAACCCCCACCCACTTGGAGGGCTGGCCCAAACTTCCAGGACCCATGGTTGAGGACCCTGCACCGCAGGTGGGGAGCACAGCTGCGCACATCTCAGCCCCTCCCATGGCCTCTCAAATGGACCTGATGGATGGTAAAGACAGAAGAAGAGGCAGAACTCTACAGAGCCAATGCCAAACACATATCTAAAGCCAAAGAATTTTGTTTCACTACCCTTCGTTGAAGTAAAAACAGCTCCAAGAGTATTCCCTGGAGTGTGAGATGGTTCTCTCACATACGGGGTTCAAAGACACTGTGAGGCGTGTAGCGTAGCTGAAAGTGTCTGAATGTAATAATGCCTTTATGATGTTGTTTTGTTTCTGGCTTGCCTGTACCTGAATTATCTGAAGACATTGTTTGAGGCTATGAAAAAATATGAATAATATTAGGCCTTGAGATCAAAAATCATTTTTTACTTCCATGGTTGTTAGCTGCCAATATCCCACGCACAGCTCTCAATTTCCAAAGCAGCAGTGAAATGCTGGAGAGATCAGGTGAGGGTTTTTTTTATTTTCCGTTTTCTTAGTTTTATTTTTGATATTACACACCAGTCTTGATTTTTGAAACTGTTGAAAACTGTTTGATGTGGCAAAAACCAATCATGGGAGGGAAACCACAATTTAAATGTGAGATAAAAAGGAACTATGCATACATGTATAACGAGATGTTCACCCAGTGGAAAAAACCGTTCACTGCCTTCCAGGATGGCCTCATGTGCTCCAGCAACCCAGCGTCTCTCGAGAGGAGATGCTGCCAAGGATCAGTGATCAGCTCTGGCTGGAGAGCCAAAGAAGGTTTTCCACGCAAAAACACACATTTCTGGCCCATCCTTTGAAATGGCGAGCAAGACTCTCTTTTTTTGTCTCTTTTTCTCTTTCATGACTCTGCTCATTTGACCTGGCCTACTAAAGAACTAAGTTAGAAGTTGAATTGTTATTATTATTGTTATTTTTGCCCCTTTCACTTAATCCACGGGCAATGCTCAGCCCATGTTCCGATAAACATTAAGGGCCAGAGTCACGGCTGACAGGAGTTCTCCTCGGGTTGATCCGCTTTCAGACGCGGGCTCCAGGATCCACTACATCTAATCCTCCAGGATGTGCCGCATCTAGCATCTAACACGAGAACTCTAACATCTGCCGTTCATGATTTCCTGACCAGAAGACTGGGCACCTCGCTTCCAGCCTGGTTTAACCTCTAACTCGGTCGCAAGTTTGCACACGTCACTGTGTTCTCTGGGCCTCAATTTCTTTATGCCTTCTCCATTCTCCCACTTATTAAGGCTCAGAGTCAGAAGGTTATTGATGCCTCTGTCTTCATTGGCCACATTCCCAACCAGTTTCTATCTTAGAGTCACGGCCTCAGACCACTCCTCCTTTCCATCCTGGCTGCCCTCGCCAGGGTTCAGGCACTCACCACCTCTTGCCTTGACACTAACAAGGGGTCCTAACACATCTCCCATCTCCAGTTTCTCCCCCTCTTCCTTCCTCCACTCCACCCTCACACCACTTTCAGATTCACCGCCTTAAACACTTCTCTAATTCTGTCCTTAACCTATTCAAAGCCCATCAGTGGTTCCCCATTGCCTCTCAGTAAAGGCGATACTGTGCTTCTCACTCAGCCAGTCCCACCCCTCTACAAGCTGCCTCAGCCTCTGCTTTTGTCCCACTGCTCCCCTAAAAGCACTAACTCTCCAGCCAAACAGCACAGCTTGCTTTTCTCACACCCCCTGTGCCTTCCGTCCCCACCCACTCACTCACCCCGAGTTCTCTTTCTGGAGTGCCCTCTACCCACCACCTCCACCTGCACTCCGATCTCTGTAGAGAAAAAGCTTTTCTATTTGCTTTATGTCTAGGAAAGCTAAGCAAAACATTATTCATAATTGTGAGAAAATAGAAACAAATTGAATGTCTTATTGGAAAATAGTTATTGGACAAGCATGCATGACTTTATAAATCATGTCTTTGAAGAATATTCAATGATATGTGAAAACCCATTATTCTGCTAAGTGAGTAGACTTCAAAAGTATTTATTCAGTATAAACCCAATTTTGTGAAATATATATGTGTATGTGTGCGGATGTGTGTGTGTGTGTGTGTGTGTGTATACACACACACATCAATAAAAATCTGGAAGAATACATCAAAATGTTACTTGTGTTTTCTCTCTGGGTGCTGGGATTATGAGTATTTTAATTTTCTTCTTTATGCTTCTTATATTTGCTATAATGAACGTGTATTGTTTTTATTATTTAAAAGTACCAGAAATAAAACAGTGAATAGCCAGGTGCAATGGCGCATGCCTGTGGTCCCAGCTGCTTCAGAGACTGAGGTGGGAGGACCACTTGAGCCCAGGAGTTCGAGGCTGGCCTAAGCAACATAGCAAGATATCATTTCTTTAAAAAAAAAAAGTGAGCAAATAAACAATAAAAATCCTACCATTGTTCAAGTGTCACCTCCAAGTTTACTCTTTCTTCAAAGCCTGTTTTGATGCTGTACTTCATGCCCCCAACCACTGACTTATACCAATTGGATATAACTGTCTCTTCATTTGAGCCCCCTACCATGGCACGTGCTTTGTATTTGAGCTATTGTGTACATTTTTACCCCTCCCTCTCGACTCTGCGGGGCCTGGGAGCAAGGACTCCAAATCATGACCGCCTCCTCACTCAGCCCAGCACACAGCTGAGTGTGCCCCATGAGTGTTTTCCACCTGAGTTGGCCACAATCAGGCTCTGTGGCTAAAAGGGTCATTGCCTGGAGAGTCTAAACATCTACATTAAGCATCCTAGGCATCTCAATGCATCTTGTCCTGCAGGGAACTAGCCTGAAGAGAAGTAGCTCAAATAACTTTTATTTATTTATTTCTTCAGAAAAGAAAAGAAGGCCAGTGTCAATTCACCTCTGGTATCTTCTTGTTAGCAAGTTCAAGAGACACTTGGCAATATTGACTGCAGAATACAAAGAGAAATTCAAGGGTTCCTAGAGGGTGTCTGTCCCTAGAAACAAAGGACATCCTCATCTTGAAGACGTAAGTAGTAGATGTACAGTCATGACTCATTCTCTTCACCTCCTAAGTCTTGGGCTAGAAGTGTTGGATGTCATAGACTGAAATCAGCATGGCCAGCCATCTCACCCTAATCTCTAGTACCAGGGTTTTCCAAGAGTTGTCATCAACTTGGACCTCAATCCACGACTCTAAAGACTCAAAGATCCCCAAGTACAAGGATGTTCTCTTCCTGCTTCCTGATGCCTTGCCAACAGGAACATTTCTGCAGCCCTTATCATTTCCTTTTCCCTCACCATGCCAAGAAATGCAGTTAACCGATGTGTATAGGAAGGACTCACAGAAATCACCCAGTTAGATGGTGGCTCAAAAACACAGTGGGGAGTGGGATACATTTCCCACTTTGGAGGAGAACCAGTATATGGAAGGACAATTTAAGAGTTACCATGAACCTCCAAATATTCCCACCATTTTCCAAGTCTTCTTCATCCTCAGATCCCACTCAAGTCCCTTCCCCATAAGGAAATCCTTTGAGGCTATCCATCCATCTATAATCACTTCCTTCTCTGAACCCCCACAGCCAACTCAATACCCACCTTTTGAAGTTTTCTGAAAATTGTTGATACTGTAAATAAAGCATCCAACACAGGACTGAACATGTAGTAGGTGTTCAATTATTGTCCCTAATAAGAAATTGCGTAGTCTTTATTAGTGCTTATCATCTTTAATTGAATGGGAGCTCCTTGAAGATGAGAACCATGTCTTCAGAAGTAAAGCTTAACTATTTATCCTCATTGGGAAATGGATTGTTCTAGATCACAGGAATTTCCTGGGTAGCTGCGAGTTTAACCCTTTGAGGATGGCACACAGATATCCTCAGATAAATTCGTTCTGACTATTGTACTACAACACCCCCCAACCTTGAGCCCTGACACATAGCAGAGTCTAGGGGGGGTTAAGTCAGTATGTCCAACACTACTGAGACGTGCAAGGGTTTCTGTGTTTCTTACCACAGAGCAATCCCACATCTCCTACTTCTTCACTAACTTCTACCTCTCCTCTTTGGGAGTCAGTCCTTTGCTTACTGTCATCAAATCTCATCCCTCGGCAGCCCCTGTAACTGCTTCTTATCATTGACACTCTTCCTACTTCTCTCTGCGGACTTCATCCACCACTTCCTTGTCTCCTCTCAAACACATCTTGGCTCTTGTTTGGAAATGTGTGGCCTCCCCCTCTGAGGTCACAGCATCTGGGGTCCTCCCTGTTTGGGTCCTCGGGTCTCAACTGTCACTTGCCCTTACTCCCCGAGGAGGTTCTCTTTCTCTAGCTTGAGGCCAGTTCTCATGCTGGACCATGATGATAAGCCTCCAGATAACAGAACTTCTCACCCTCCTTCTAAATGACCTCCACTCCTGGTAGAGAATTAAAGATGTTCGATATTCCATAAAAAAATGGCTGGTTGACTCTGCGAAGTAGTTACTGAAGAAACTTCTTACTGCTCAGGACTATCTTTGGCTTCTGCATATAAAGGATCAGCGTGAGCCACAGAAACTTCCCCAAGCTATGCAAGATTGGGCAGAGTTTTGTGGGGAATAGAAAGTTTTAGGTGAGTTGGTTTGATTTTTGTAATTTCCTAAAGACATTTGACATCAGAAGCTTCTGGGGCTCCAGACATCTGGGTCTCTTTGGCATGACCCAGCGTGAGGCAAGATGCCGAGAGAACAGACATCGCTCGTTCTGCAGCCCTCTGCAGATAATTAGCACAGCTAAGAAGCAAACAAATTCCTGCCTACTGCTCTATCTACCTAGCTCCCGCGGAAGTCTGGGAGAGAGGGACTTTTTCTTTCTCAATCGAGGCACGTGGAGGTGACTGGGGAGAGAGGCAGGGAAGATGAAAACGCCGACTTGTGAAGCCACACCGCAACATGCTCTGTGAACTTCTGATTTGCAAATGAAATTTCTCCCACAGACAATGCAAGCAGCATCAAGCCCTGATTGAAGACACAACTCATGAAAGTCTCCAAGTCAGATTTGGAAAAACCTCCAGCCACTGAAGGCAGAAGGCAGAGCTAGAAATAATGAACCACATTAACTAAGAAATCGCAAAAGCCATCTCTATTAGACAGCTGTGCAGGTCAAAAGGAAACCAGACAGGAGACATCAAGAGGAAACTCAGGCTCCCCAGGATAATTGCAGTGCAATTAATCCAGGGTGAGTCACGGCCCTGGAGAAAGTGGGATCCTGCTGCAGTTAGGAGGGAGAGGGTGCTGGAACCATCCCTGGCTCTGTCAGCAGCAATTCTCCTTCCTCACCATCTGTGGCACCCAAGGAAACCGCCTCAGGAAATAGGTCACTAAGATGACGTCACTACAAAAGAACCCAGAAATATCAACTCAGGAAGTGCATCTCCTAGACACCAGGATATGGACTGAAAAGCCCATCCCAGTTCTTAGGCCCACTGGGGCTCTGTCAGCAAGTCAAAGTGACAGGAAAAGGGCAGGTAAGTGCAAAATGACAGGCAATGAGTGCCTGCAGGGTGCTAGGTGCTGGATATGATGCTCTCCTTTCCATAACCCTATGAGCTAAGTATTTCTATCCCCATTTCATAGATGTGGAAACTAAGCCTCAGGTTAAAGAAAAGCAAGCCAGGAGGAAAACACCAGGAAGCAGAGGTCAAGGTTGAGGGTGGGGCATGAGAGGAGAGAGAAGACTAATTAATCTACGAAAAGTCCCCCACATTCTCCTCGCATCTTCCTTGGCCCTTTTCTCCCCTGAATCCTGGACCCTGAGAAAGGCAGAGGTCTCTTTAAGACCTATATTCAAGTCACAGGCAAGATGAAGCAATGCTTCATCCCTCTTTAAGCACGCAACACATGCACCAAACCACAGAGAATGGCAATGCTCCGATTATGGAGTGCATCTATCAACAGGGAAGCATGATACACAGGCATCCTGAGGAAGACTCTGGGCTAGCAGGTGGTCCTGATGAGGGAGGCAGCCACAAACCATGCTTTGAAAAATGCAATCATAGACCTTTTAATTCCTTGAACTGAAAGTGTGCTAGTTGGTGTTATTAAGCATTTCTCCCTCCTCACCCAGGAGTATCTGTGGAGGTCTGAGAATTTTCTGGCATCCAGAAGGGCAAAAACAGGCCAGTCAAGTGTCCAATGACTACTTCTCTCATGTCAGTGTCCCCATGGGAAATGGTATTGGAGCTGGCTGGTACCTGCTTTCAACAGCTAATTGTTCCATATTTAGAAATTTGCAAACTGGTTGTTAAATCTTAGCAGCTTGAAATCTGCCATGGTGGGCAATAATTACACCACAGTAATTGGCAAACACTAAAAATCAAGGATTCACACACACACACAGAACCAGTTTACTGGTTACAAGTGACAGGAAGGCTAATCAAACCATCCTGAGTAAGAAGGGAGGCTTACTTGTTGTCATAACTAGAAAGTCCACGGGTAGAACTGTTTTTAGACAGCTGGAGCCAAAAGCTTAAAAGATACCACTAAATCTTTGTCTCTTTCTCCATCTTTCAGCTCTGCCTTTCTCTGTGTTGGTTTTAATCTGCAGATAGACTTTCTCTATGTGGCAAGGAAGATGGTAACTACCGGCCCTGTATCCACATTGACCCAACCTGTAAAACTCTAGGGGGAAAAAATCATTCTCCTGTTGGATCTAAAGAAAAGTCCTGAGTGGATTCTGATTAATGTGCAGTCATATGCCCATCCCTGAACTAGTCAGAGACAAAGGAGAAGGGAGACTCCAATTGGCCAGCAAGGATCATGTGTCCTGCCCTGAGAGAGGGAGGTAGCCAACATGATGGACATTGGGGGATTTTAGAAAACCAAGAGCTGGCCGAGCACGGTGGCTCACGCCTGTAATCCCAGCACATTGGGAGGCCAAGGTGGGTGGATCACCTGAGGTCAGGAGTTCAAGACCAGCCTGGCCAACATGGTGAAACCCTGTCTCTACTAAAAATACAATAATTAACTGGGCGTGGTAGTAGATGCCTGTAATCCTAGCTACTCAGGAGGCTGAGGCAGGAGAATCCCTTGAACCTGGGAGGTGGAGGTTACAGTGAGCTGAGATCATGCCACTGCACTCCAGCCTGGGTGACTCCATCTCAAATCAATCAATCAATCAATCATAAAAAACCAAGAGCTAGGGATTGATATTTGAGCAAACGCCATCTCAAATCAATCAATCGATCAATCAATCATCAAAAAACGAGAGCTAGGGATTGATATTTGAGCAACCTCTCTGACTTAGTGAGGCAATGGACAGCAAGGCCCTCTGAAATGAAAGGCTTTACTCAGCCCCTCAGGGCACTGGAGCGTGAGAAAGATGGAGGCAGTCTGTGGGAATGAGGCAATGAAGAAAGCTCATGCACAAGGACTTAATAATTGTCAATGCAATCATGGGAAAATGGTAAACATAGGGTATCAGAGTCAGAAAGCCCTGGGTAACATTGGCTACCACATGACTAGTCGTAAGGATTCAGCAAAATCCCCAGGAACAGAGCTAAGCAGATGTAAGGCATGTTGTGAATGCCCAGTATGTGGTAGCCACCATCGTTGTTATTACCTCTATCTATCTGTGTGGCCTCAGATTCCTCAGCTATATAAACAAAATGATGACAATTATACCTATTTTGTAGGATTATTATGAGGTTCTGCACTGCTGTAGTACAGAGCCTGGCCTATCACGGTTATGCCATATAAAGGTAACTAGCTTGATAAGGTGGGAATATTATTTTTCAAGACGCCCTTGCTCTTGCCTCGGCTCTTTCTTTGAATCATCAAAATATATTCTTGACATTGTTCTTCCTTTCCTCTGAGTGCATTAAGAAATAGGCAAGGAAATAAGACAATCATTTTGTCTCCAAAAAGAACCTTCTGGAAATGTGTTACTCTGGCAGTTTTTCCAGAGTAGGTGAGTTTCATTGAAGGGAAGTCAGATGTTAGCAAATATTTTCTCTCATGCTGATTTCCTGAGAAAATTGTACAAGTTCCTTAAAAGTTAAGAAAAAAATCCTCCATCTCTCTAACTTCAAAAAAGACATTGAAGGAGATGTTAGTGAGGTACACAAGCTCTTTAGCAGAGTAGATAATATCAATTGCATGTTGCTGCTACTTTTGATATTACGCCAATGACAGGAGTGGAGGCAGAAGTAGAAGTTCAAAAAAAAATTCAAAAGAGACAGATGGGAAGAGCTTTGCCACTCAAAGAATAATAAATGTTTGCAACGGCCTACTGGGCAAGCCTGGTGAGGTAAAGACAGTGGGTTCGTTCAAGTAGCAATTAGATGCTATCCTGGGGGAAACACTGTATTACAAGAGAGAAGCATCAATGTGGTGAATGGCTTTTCACGCTCCTAATACTGCCTATGTTCTTTTCGTACTCTTAAGGGTCTGCAGTCCCAGCAGAATAAGTGAGCACAGAAAGTAGGCCCAGCAGTATGCTCTGAGAAACTGGGCCAACAGAAATAATGCCATTCAGATAGGACCATAATTTGCAATGCTCA
Source organism: Symphalangus syndactylus (assembly GCF_028878055.3). Lineage (NCBI taxonomy): Eukaryota > Metazoa > Chordata > Mammalia > Primates > Hylobatidae > Symphalangus > Symphalangus syndactylus. Next base: position 25,259,852 of record NC_072424.2, read on the forward strand.
GCCATAACATCCATTTCATTCCCATTGTCTCTTAGGTCTTGAGAGACAAGGATGATGTCAGGGCAGAAAGTGGAGACGATTGCATCCTCAGATCCCCGTTAACTATGCTCAGCTCTGCTCAATTATGCCAGTGAAGCCTGCTACATTCCTGGGTTGGGGAATTCAATGTCATATACAAATTGGATATGAGAGTATCCTAAATAAGAAAGGCCATTGGCCAAGTGCCAGAGCTTTTCTTCCTGAAAGTCCACCCTGGTCTTTGCCTATCCCAGTTTCAGGGAACTCCATTTCTGTGCCATTTTCCCAACATGAGTAAAAGACAATGTTTTCAGACATTTTCAAAGACACATACTTTCTAGAATCCATTTGTACCAAAGTATTTCACATGTCTACTTTTAAGGTCTTTTAAGTTCTGTGTCAAAGACATAATTCAAGTTTACAATACAGCTTCTTTATTTCAACGCTGAGATAAGGCATTAGCAGAGTGCTGTCTCCCAAATCCCATGCCCAAGTCACATTTTAAAAGAATAGGCAGGTGCACATAGAGTCTCGAACATAAAGGAAAAGAGACAGTTAAGGATTGTCAAATGTTTGAGAGGTGCCAATCTCAAACATAAGAACTGAAACTAAGGCAAGAGAAAAACATTTTAGAATTTGTATAATTAAAATTTGCCAAAAAAATTTTAATTTTTGAATAGAAATATTGGGAATCAAAATTTTGGCCACAAAAATAATTAATATGTAGGCTGAAAAACACTGTGAAATAGATGAAGAGCAGCTTAATCATTTAGAAAACTGAGAGGAGATATTTGTGCAGAATCTAATGTAAAATGATTATGAGCTCAAAATAGGACAGAAAACAGGTTGCTGTTTTTGCTGATTTCATTTAGTAGGATTGTTGTTCCAGATTTTATCTAATAGAATTTTTAGATGGAAAGAATGAAAGAACAGCAGTGAAAATAAATTGTATTTTATTTAATACAATTTATAAATTGTATTTTATTTAATACAATTTATAAATTGTATTTTATTTAATACAATTTATAAATTGTATTTTATTTAATACAATTTATAAATTGTATTTTATTTAATACAATTTATAAATTGTATTTTATTTAATACAATTTATAAATTGTATTTTATTTAATACAATTTATAAATTGTATTTTATTTAATACAATTTATAAATTGTATTTTATTTAATACAATTTATAAATTGTATTTTAATATTCATTATGCACAATACAAAATAAATTGTATTTTAATAGAAAAAAATTTGTAGAGCTGATCTTGCATATTGATGGGACCCACTAAGTTTGTAGAAAAATAAGATGATTTTAAACTAAACACATCATACAAAACTTCATAAAACTGAGGATAGAATGAAAAATCCTAGAAGCTTTCAGGTATGAAAAAAAATTGTCTACCAAAAAAACAAGAAAAAATGGAATCAGACTTGTAAATAACATACTGATGAAAAAACAAAGCAATATCTTACATTTCTGAGAGAAAATAATTTTTTACCTACAGTCTCATATCTACTCAAATTACATTTACCTGGGAGGACAAAATAAATATTTTGTCTGATATTTAGAAAGTCTTAAACGTTATCACATTTATATTCTCTCATTTTCTGAAATAATCACTTCAGCAGAAACAAAACAACATGAGCAAGGAGCCAGGCACGGTTGCTCACACCTGTAATCACAGCTACTCGGGAGGCTGAGGCAGGAGGATTGCTTGCGACCAGGATTTCAAGAATAGCCTGGGCAACATAGCAAGACTCTTGTCTCTAAAAGATAAAAAATAAAAATAACATTAACCAGGTATGGCGGCACGTACCTGTAGTCCCAGTTACTCAGGAGGCTGAGGCAGGAGGATCACTTGAGCCCAGGAGTTTGAGGCTGCAGTAAGCAGCCATGATTGCACCACTGCTCTCCAGCCTAGAAAGAGAGCGAGACCCCATTTCAAAAAAAAAAAGCAAGGAGTATATGAGGAATTCAAAATATGGTGTTGTTTAATATATGGTTAAATACAAATAACTTTTGTGCATAATGAAACATATAAAAATTAATCATATTTGGAAAAATCTCAAATCATGCCAACATGAAAACATGATGGGATGGGGAGGGAGGACAATAAAAGCAAGCTAAGGTTAATTAATAAAAGCAAACTAAGACTATATATATAAGCAGTTAATAAAAGCAAGCTAAGATTAATAAAAGATATATACATAAGATTAATAAAAGATAATATAAGATTAATATAAATTATAAGATTAATAAAATATATATATAAGCAATTAATAAAAGCAAGCTAAGATTGTGTGTGTGTGTGCGTGTGTGTGTGTACTAACTAGACATTAACAGAGAAAAGGATAAATTGTGTGTGTAAAAAGTATATAGGGAGGGTCTCTGGTAATGAGTAGCTCACATTGGTATAAACTCCTTCAGATACCACATGTAAGCTCAATAAAATATATAAAACAATTTTATGAAGGAAGTGGAGAGGAAAAGCGGACAGAAACTGAAAGAGAATCAACACCTGGAAAAAAGGAGCAACAATGGGTGAGTTTCCCATTTTTATAGCTTTCTACCTGAAGACAGACAGTGAGAGGTAGGGCAACTGAAACTTGGATTGAAACCCATAGTTTCACTGGCTCGCAGATCCATGGGACAGAATTTGTCCACAGAAGCTAAAGCATAAGAAGAAAAATCTCAGAAAAGAGCCAGAGAAGGGGAGCCTCAAGTCTATAAATAAACTATGCTGACTAACTTGAATTATGCTAGCGTGAGGAAGACTCCAAGAAGTCCAGCTAAGCCAACAACCACAGGGGACCTAGAGTTTGAAGTTTAGAGTTAATCAATTTAAAGGTCTGCTAAAGCAAAAAATGTCTATGTGCTTTAGAAGATTATACCAATATTCAAAGTCTTTAAAATGTCCAGGATGCACACAAAATTACTAGACACGTGAAGAAACAGGAAAATGTGGTTCACATCCAGAAGAAAAGGCAACCAAGAAAGGCCTTTTGCAAGATGAACCCGATATAAAAATTATCAAACAAGGACTTTAAAGCAGCTTTCGTAACAATGTCCAAAGGCGTAATGGAAAATATCCTCATATGAATAAACAAAAGCAAGAAATCTCAGCTGAGGAATAGAACTATAAAAAAGAATCAAGTAGAAATACTATAACTGAAAAAAAACTAAAGTTTCTTAAAATGGAATTAACATCAGATTGAATATGACAAAAGGAATAGTCAGTTAACTTGAAAATAGAGCAAAAAAATGATGGAATCAGAAGAACAAAAAGATCTTTAAATGAACAGAGATACAGAGATCTGCAGGACACTATCAAATATGTAATATCACATGATTGAATTCTCAGAAGGAGCAGTTAGAAAGAATGGGGCAGGAGAAAAATGTGCAGTAATAATGGCCAGATTTTTTTCCAAATGTGGTGATAAATGTAAGTTTACAGCTACAAGCTCAGCAAATATCAGGAGGAATAAATACAAAGAAAAATCACACGGGCACCTTACAATCAAACTAATGGGAAACAAAGATAAAGAAAAATTGAAAGCAATCTGACTTAAATGACACATTAAACAGAAAGAAATAATACAAATTACTCCAGACAGCAGAAAACGTGGAGGCCAAAAGACAGTCGGAAAATATCTTTAAAGTACAGAAAAGAGGCAATTGTCAACCAGAATTCTATATCCGGAAAAATACCTTTCAAGAATGAAGGTAAAATAAACACATCTTCTGATAAACAGAAACTAAAACAACTCATCACCAGCAGAGTTGAGCTATGAGAAATGCTAAAAGAAATTTTGAGGGTAAAGGGAAATTTGGAACTTCAGGAAAGAATGAAGAGCTTCAGAAGGAGTAAATATTGTGTAACATGAAAAACTATTTTTCTTAATTTCTTTAAAATACATGCACCTGTTTTAAGCAAAAAATAAAACATGTATTGTGGAAGTTATAACACAATTAAACGTGATACATATGACAACTGTCTTAGTCTGTTTCTGTTTCTATAAGAAATACCTGAGGCTGGGTAATTTATAAAGAAAAGAGGTTTATTTGGCTCATGGATCTGCAGACCGGATAAGAAGCATTGCGGGGGGTGGGGAGCACCAACATCTACTTCTAATGAGAGCCCCAATCTGCAACCGCTCATGGCAGAAGGGAAAGATGAGGCTGGTGTGTATATACATCACACGGTGAGAGAGAAAGCAAGAGAGCAAAGAGGTTGGTGCCAGACTGTTTTAAACAACTATCTCTCTTGGGAACTAATAGAACAAGAATTCTCACACATTACCACAAGATGGCAATGAGCCATTCATGAGGGATCTGCCCCCATGACCCAGAAACCTCCCATTAGGACTCAACTCCAACATTGGAGATCAAATTTCAGCATGAGATTTGGAAGGGTCAAACAAATCAAACTATGGCCACAACTATAATGTAATGCGTGGAGGCTTAACAGACCTATGCATTTACAAAATTCTTAAGTTTTGTGTGAAGTGGTACAATCTGAAAGTTTAGGTAGATTGGGAAAAGATAGGGAAATATGTTGTAATCCTTATAGCTACCTCTTAAAACTAATTCAAATATATAATAACAAAAATAACATGGAATTCTTAAAATATTCAATAAATCCAAAAGAAGGCCAGAAATGAGCAATAGAGACACAAACCACAGATGAGGTAAACGAATAGAAAAATGGTAAAACAAAATTCAGTCATATAATAAATTGTATTAAATGTAAGTGGACTAAACACTCTAATTAAAAGACAAGATCATGAAAATAATAGCAAAGCAAGGCCCAACTATATGCAGTCAGTAAGAGAGACATACTTTAAATATAAAGACCCAGGTAGTTGAAAGAAAATAGATAGAAAAAGATGGATTATGCAAATATCAGGCATAAGAAGCCTAGAGTTATTATGTTATCATGAGATAAAATAGACATCAAGAACACAAAATTTATCAGAGATAAAGAGGATTTCCCAATGTGAAAAGTAGCAATGTATCAGGAAAACAAAACAATAAGTATAGATTTTTCTGATAACAGAGCTTCAAAAATCTATAAAGCAAAATAGATTTACACAGTCGAATTTACAATCCTGGTTGGAGATTTAACATAGCTTTCTCTCTGCCATTTTATTTATCATTGATAAGAAAACTAGATAGGTAATGAGACATAAATTTCTGAGTAACAGTGTCAAACACATTAGCCTAATTGACCTTCAAAGAACACTATGCCCAGCAACAGCAGAATACACATCATTGTTAAGGGCACATGACCTGTTCACCACGATAGACCATATGCTAGAGTTAAAACAAGTTTCAATAAAATTAAAGGATTGAAATCATACAGAGTGTACTGTCTGATCACAATAGAATTGGAAATCAAAAACCAAAGAGATCCAGTAAAATTCGAAAATATTTAGAAATTAAATAACATACTTCTAAAAGCTTAATGGATCAAAGATATGGTATAATAAAACAAGTAGACATTTGGTCATTGTTCCCAGTTCATAGCACAGAGCTCCTGTAACAGTTGGAATTTACAGTCTTTTGTAAGCTAATGAGGTGACTCATGGAGGGGAGCCCTAGACTGCTTCAAGATGAGAGCCAGTCAACAGAAAAATGAACCACATGATTAGAGTTAGAACTTTCAGCCCTATTCCCCAACTTCCAGAGAGGGGAGAGGGGCTGGAAGTTGAGTTAAATTACCTATGGCCAATGATTCAATCAATGGAATCTATGTGACAGGCTTCCATATAAACCCCTAAATGATAAGGTTTAGAAACAAAGTTCTATGTTTCTCCCATCCCCATCCTGTGCCTTGCTGTATGCATTTCTTTCATTTAGTTGCTCTTGAGTTGTATTCTTTGTCATAAACTGGTAAATATAATAAAGCACTTTCCTGAATTCTGTGAGTTCTAGCAAATTATCAAACCTGAGGCATGAGTCATCGGAACCACTGAATTTGTGACTACAAATTCTCATGAAGAGAAGTGTGGGCAGCTTGGGGACCCCATTTTTGGCTAGCATCTGAAGTGAGGTCAATCTTGCAGAACTGAGCCCTTGATCTGTGAGGTCTGGATTAACCCTGGTTAGTTAGTATAGTTAGTGTCAGTATAGAATCAAAGTGTATTCTTGGACACTCATTTGGTGTCAGAGAATTGAAGAATTGATCGCTGCTGGGAAAATACATGCATATGGTATCAGAGAAAACAAAACACACAAAAGGAAGTTAGAAAATATTTTGAACTGATAATAAATTTACATGTGCAAAAATGTGGGCTGTCACTAAAGCAGTACTGTACTAGTTTCCTTTTGCTGCTGTAACAAATTACCACAAACTGAGTACCTTAGTTCCATTTTGTGTTGCTATAACAGAATACCATGGACTGAGTAATTTATAATAAACAGAAATTTATTGACTCATGGTTCTAGAGGCTGACAAGTCCAAGATCTGCAAGGGCCTTCTTACTGCATTATCCCATGGTGGAAAAGCAAAGAGAGGGTGTGAGAGAAACAAGAGGGGGCCAAATTTATCCTCTTATAATGAACCCACTCTCATAATAACATTAATCCACATTAATGGCAATTCTCCCATGGCCTAATCACCTCTTATTAGGACCCACCTTCTGACACTGTTGCATTGGTGATTAAGTTTCCAACACATGCTTTGTGAGGAACACATTCAAACCATAGCACTGGGTTGCTTTTAAAACACACACACACTAATTTGTGCTTTTACAGTTCTAGAGATCAGAATTCTGAAATCAGTTGCACTGCACTAAAGTCAAGGTGTCAGCAGGGCTGCTTCCTTCAAGAAGCTCTGAAGAAAGAATCAATTCTCTTGCCTTTTTCCACTTTCAGTGGAAGCCTGTACTTCTTGGCTTGTGGCCCCTTCCTCCATTTTCAAAGTGTATCACTCCAGTCTCTGCTTCATCACAATGCATTCTGCTCTGACTCTGGCTCTGACTCTTCATGCTTCCCTCTTATAAGGATCACTGTAATTACATGAAGCCCACCTTGATAATCCAGGATAATATCCTCATTTCAAAATCCTTAAATTAATTACATACTCAAAGTTTCTTTTACCATATAAGATGTGCACAAATTCCAGGGATTAGGATGTAAAAACATTTGGGGAAGTCATTATTCAGCCTATGACAAGTGCTTAGAGGAAAATTTATAGCATTACATGCTTATTTTAGAAAAAGAAAAAAAAAAAGCCTGGAGATGGTGGCTCATGCCTGTAATCCCAGTGCTTTGGGAGGCCAAGGCAGGAGAATTGCTTGAGCCAGAGGTTCAAGACCAACCTGGTCAATGTAGGAAAACTCAGTCTCTACAAAAATAATAATAATAATAAAATAATAAGTTAGCTGGGCATGGTGATAGATGACTGCAGTCCCAGCCACTCAGCAGACCAAGACAGGAGGATATCTTGAGCCCAAGAGTTTGAGACGACAGTGAACTATAATTATGCCACTGTACTCAAGCCTGGGTGAGAGAGTGAGATCCTATAAAAAGAAAAGAAAAGAGGAGAGAAGGAGGGAGGAGAGGAGGGGAGGGGAGAGGAGGGGAGGGGAGGGGAGAGGAGGGGAGAGGAGCAAAAGAGAAAGAAGGGAGGGAGGGAGGGAAGAAGGAAGGAAGGGAGGGATGGAGGAAGGAAGGGAAAGGTCTAAAATCAGTGACCTGATTTCTATTTGAAGAAGCTAGGGGAAAAAAATCAAAGTAAACCCAAAGTAAGTAGAAGGAAGAAAAATAATAAATATATGGGCAGAAATCAATAAAATAACAGAGAAACAATAGAGAAAATTAACAAAAGTTGACTCTTTAAAAGCTCGACAAAATTAGTATGTTTCTAGCTGTACTGAGCAGGAAAAAAAGAGAAATAATACATATTACTAATAGCAGGAATGAAAAGGGGAATATCACTACAGATTCTACAGACATTAAAAGAATAATAAAGAAATTTTATCAAATATTGTGCACAAATTTTTAGATAAAATAGAAAAATTTCTTTTAAAAACATCAAAATAGACACAAGAAGAAATAGAAAATCTAATATTTTTATCCTTCATTCTGTTAATGAATCACATAGTATCATGTTAATTGATTTGCATGTATTGAATCATTCTTGCATTCCAGGGATAAATTCCACTTGGTCGTGGTGTAAGATCTTTTTAAGGTACTGCTGAATTTGGTTTGCTAATATTTTGTTGAGGATTTTTACATTCATATTCATCAGGGGTACTGACCTGCAGTTTTCTTGTGGTCTCTTTGACTTTGGTATCAGGGTGATGCTGGCCCCATAAAATGAGTTTGGAAGTATCCTTACTGTTTTATTTTCTAGAAGAGATTAAGAAGAATTTGTATCAATTTTTAGATGTTTGGTAGAATTCATCTGTTAAGCCATCTGGTCCTGGGCTTGTATTTCTTGGGAGATTTTTTATTACTGATTCAATTGCCTTATTTGTTATTAATATTAATCTATTTAGGCTATTTCTTATTCATTCAGTCTTGTGAGGTTGTAGGTTTTTAGGATATTCATTACTTCTAGGCTGTCCAATTTGGTGGTATATAATTGTTCTTATAGTCCCTTATGGTCTTTTTAACCTCTGTTGCATCAATTGTAATGTCTCTTCTTTCTTTCTAATTTTATTTATTTGAGTCTTGTCTCATTTTTTTCTTAGTTAAGGATTTGTTGCCTTCTCAAAAAACCAATTCTTACTTCTGTTGATTGTTTTCTGTTCTCTATTTTATCTATTTCTATCTAATCTTTATTATCTCTTCCTTCAGCTGACTTTGGACTTAGTTTCTTCTTCTTTTTCTAATTCCGCAAAGGTAAAGTTAGGTTGTGTAGTTGATGTCTTTCTTCTTTTATAATGTAAGCATTTATCAGTACTTCCCTCTTAGTACTGCTTCTGCTGTATCCCATGAATTTGGCTATGCTGTAATTTCATTTGTCTTGAGTCTAACATCCCCTTTGATTTCTTCTTTGACCCAATAGTTCAATAATATGTTGTTTAATTCCCATCTATTTGTGAATTTTCTTGTTTTTCTTTTGTTATTGGTTTCCAGTTTCATTCCATTGTGGTCAGAACAGATACTTGAAGTGATTTCCATTTTCTTAAGACTTTTAAGACTTGTTTTGTGACCTAGCATGTGATCTATCCTGGAGAATGTTTCATATGTGCTTGAGAACAATGTATATTCTTTTGCTGCTGGATAGAACGTTCTGTATAGGTCTGTTAAGTCCATTTGGTCTACAGTGTTATTTAAGTCTAGTATGTCCTCACTGATCTTCTGTCTGGATCATCTATCCATTATTAAAAGTGGAGTATTAAAGTCTCCTGCTATTCTTGTACTGCTGCATATTTTTTCCTTTAAATTTGTCAGTGTTTGCTCCGTATACATGCATGCTCTGATGCTGGGTACATATATATTTTTAATTTGTATATCTTCCTGTTGAATTGACACTTTTATTATGTAATGATCTTTATCTTTTTTTGTAGTTTTTAACATAAACTCCACTTTGTCTAAATGTCACCATCCGTACACTCTTTTGGTTACCATTTGCATTAAATGTTATTTTTTTCATCCCTTTACTTTCAGCCTGTGTGTGTACTTAAATCTAAAGTGAGCCTCTTGTAGACAGCATATTGTTGATCTTATTTATTTATTCAGCCACTTTATATCTTTTGACTGATGAGTTTAATTCATTAACATTTAAAGTAATTATCAATAAGTAAACACTTATCATTGCCATTTTGTTAGTTGTTGTCTGTTTTGTTGTTCTTTTTTTCCACTCTTCCTCTCTTGCTATCTTCCTTTGTGATTTGAAGATTTTTGTAGTGATACACTTTGATTCGTTTCTCTTTATCTTATTTGTACCTACTATAGGTTTTGTTCTTTGTGTTTTTCATGAGGCTTACCTAAAACTTCTTATAACAGTTTAAGTTAATAACAACCTAACTCAAATCACATATAAAAACTATATTTTCCCTCCTCTACAAACACACTTCAGGTTATTGATGTCAAAATTTACCTCTTTTTGTATTGTGTATCCACTACCACATTTTTGTGATCATAATTATTCTTAATACGTTTGTCTTTTAACATTTCCACAAAGATGAAAATAAATTATGCATCATTGTCACAGTATTACATTGTTTTGGTTTTATCTATATATTTACCTTTACCACTAATATTTACATTATCATATGCTTTTATGTTGCTATTTAGTATCCTTTAGTTTCAATTTGAAAAACTCCCTTAAGTACTTCTTGTAAGGCAGGTCTAGTAGTGAAAACCTTCAGTTTTGTTTGTCTGGGAAAGTCTTTATTTCTTCTTCATTTATAGATAATACTTTTGCTGGGTTTAGTGTTCTTGGTTGGCAGTTTATTTCTTTCAGCTTTTGAATATATCATCCCACTCTTTACTGTCCTGCAAAGTTTCTGCTGAAAAATATGCTGATAGTATTATGGGTGGGATTCCCTGAAGGTAACATGTTGCTTTTCTCTTGCCGCCTTCAAAATTATTTGTCTTTTACTTTTGACAATTTTTTAAATTTTTTTAATTTTTGTAAGTACATAGTAAGTGTATATATTTATGGGTTACATGAGATATTCTGATACAGGCATGCAATGTATAATAATCACATCAGGATAAATGGGGTATCCGTCTCATCAAGCATTTCTCCTTTATGTTACAAACAATATAATTATGCTCTTTTAGTTATTTTAAGATGTACAATTAAATTATTTTTCCCTTAGTCACCCTGTTGTGCTAGCAAATAATAGGTCTTATTCATTCTTTCTAACTATTTTTTCTACCTATTAACCATCCCCACTCTACCCCATAATCCCCAACACACACTATACTTCCCAGCCCCTGGTAACTATTCCTCTACTTTCTATTCCCATGAATTAAATTTTTTTCATTTATTAGCCCCCACAAATATGTGAGAACATGCAAAAATTGTCTTTCTGTGCCTGGCTTATTTCACTTAATATAATGACCTCCAGTTCAATCTCATTCTTTTTAATGGCTGAACAATACTCTATTGAATATATGTACCATATTTTTTATCCATTCATCTGTTAATGGACAGTTAGGTTGCTTCCAAAACTTGGCTATTATGAATAGTGCTGCAATAAACAGAGGAGTGTAGATATCTCTTTGATATACTGATTTCCTTTCTTTTAACTATATACCTAGGAATGGGATTGGTGGATGGTATGGTACCTCTATTTTTAGTTATTTCACCTCCAAACTGTTCTCCATAAAGTTTGTACTAATTTACATTCCCATCAACAGTGTACAAGGGTTCCCTTTTCTCCACATCCTCACCAGCATTTATTACATCCTGTCTTTTGAATAAAAGCCATTGTAAGTGGGACGAAATGATATTCATTGTAGTTTTGATTTTCATTTCTCTGATGATCAATGATGTTGAGCACCTTTTAATATACCTGTTTGCCATTTGTATGTCTTCTTTTGAGAAATGTTTATTCTGATCTTTCGCCCATTTTTAAATCAGATTATTAACTTTTTTCCTACAGAGCTGTTTGAGCTCCTTACGTATTGTGGTTATGAATCCCTTACCAGATGGGTAGTTTGCAAATATTTTCTCCCATTCTGTGGGTAGTTGCTTTACTTCGTGGATTGTCTCCTTTGCTGTGCAAAAGGTTTTTAACTTGCCATGATTCTATTTGTCCATTTTTGCTTTGGTTCCCTGTGCTTGTGGGGTATTAAGAAATTTTTGCTCATTCCAATGTCCTAGAGAGTCTCCCCAATGTTTTTAGTGGTTTAATAGTTTGAGGTCGTAGATTTAATTCTTTAATCCATTTTGGTTCAACTTTTTTGTATAACGAGAGATAGGGATCTAATTTCATTCTTCTGCCTATGGATATCCAGTTTTCCCAGGACCATGTATTGAAGAGATTATCCTTTCCCCAATGTATGTTGTTGGCATCTTTGTCAAAAATTAGTTCACTGTAGATGTATGGACTTATTTCTGGGTTCTCTGTTTTGTTCCATTTGTCTATGTGTCTCTTTTTATTCCAGTATCATGCTGTTTTGGTTACCATAACTCTGTAGTATAATTTGAAGTCAGGTAATGTGAGCTGTCCAATTTTGTTCTTTGTGTTCGGGATAGCTTTGACTATTCTGTTTCCACATAAATTTTAGCCTTACTTTTTCCATTTCTGTGAAGAATGTCATTGATATTCTGATAGGAATTGCATTAAATCTGTAGATTGCTTAGGTACTATGGACATTTTAACAATATTGATTCTTCCAATCCATGAACATTGGACATCTTTCCATTTTTTGTGTGTGTCCTCTTCAATTTCTTGCATCAGTGTTTCATAGTTTCATTGTAAATATATTTCACTTCTTTGGTTATTTATAGGTATTTTATTTTATTTGTAGCTATTGTAAATGGGATTACTTACTTGATTTCTTTTTCTGATTGTTCGCTGCTGGCATATACATTTTACTAATTTTTGTATGTTGATTTTGTATCCTCCAGCTTTACTAAATTTATCAGTTCGAATAGTTTTTTTGGTAGAATCTAGGTTTTTCCAAACATAAGACCACCTTTTTATATACCTGTTTGCCATTTGTATGTCTTCATTTGAGAAATGTTTATTCTGATCTTTTGCCCATTTTTAAATCAGATTATTAATTTTTTTCCTTCAGAGATGTTTGAGCTCCTTATGTATTGTTGTTATGAATCCCTTACCAGATGGGTAGTTTGCAAATATTTTCTCTCATTCTGTGGGTAGTTGCTTTACTTCATGGATTGTTTCCTTGGCTGTGCAAAAGGTTTTCAACTTGCCATGATTCTATTTGTCCATTTTTGCTTTGGTTCTTTAAATGTTTGGTAGAATTCAGCAGTGAAGCCACTGGGACCTGGGCTTTTCTTTGCTAGGAGACTTTATTATGGCTTTGATCTCATTACTTGTTATTGCACTATTCAGGTTTTGGGTTTCTTTATAGGTCAATCTTGGTAAGGTTGGATGTATCTAGAAATTTATCCCTTTCTTCTAGGCTTTCCAATTTATTGGCATATAGTTGCTCAAAGTAGCCACTAATGATCCTTTAAATTTCTACGATATTGTTTGTCTCTTTTTTAATCTCTAATTTCATTTATTGGGTCTTATTTTTTTCAAGGTCTGGCTAAAGATTTGTCAATTATGTTTCTCTTTTCAAAAAAAGATAAATGTATTGTTTTCTTCAGTTCAATTTCATTGATTTCTGCTCAGATCTTTTTTCTCTTCTTCCACTAATTTTGGGTTTGATTTTCTCTTGCTTTTCTAGCTCTTCAAGATGCATCGTCAGGTTATTTATTTGAAGTTTTTCTTTTTTTTTTTTTTGATGTAGGTGATTAAAGCTATACACTTTCCTCTGAGTACTGCTTTTGCGGTATCCCATAGGTTTTGATGTGTTGTGTTTCCATTATCATTTGTTTCAAGAAATTTTCCAATTTTCTTCTTAATCACTTCATTGACCCACTGGTCATTCAGGAGCACATTGTTTAATTTCCATGTGTTTGTATAGATACCAACGTTCCTGTTATTGATTTCTAGTTTTATTCCATTGTGGCCAGGGAAGATGCTTGATATTACTTCAACTTTTTGAATGTTTTCAGATTTGCTTTGTGACCTAACGTGGTCTATCCTTGAGAATAATCCATATGCTGAGGAAAAGAGTGTGTAGTTTGCAGCCATTGAATGAAATGTTCTGTAAATATCTATTAGGTCCATTTGTTCTATAGTGCAGATTAACACTGATGTTTCTTTATTGGTTTTCTCTCTTGAAGATCTGTCTAGTGCTGAAAGTGGTATATTGAAATCTCCAGCTATTATTATATTAGGGTCTTTCTCTCTCTTTAGCTCTAAAAATATTTGCCTTATATATCAGGGTGCTCCAGTGTTGGGTGCACACATATTTAAGATTGTTATATTCTCTTGCTGAATTGACTCCTTTATCATTATATAGTAACCTTCTTTGTCTCTTCTTATAGTTTTTGTCTTAAAATCTATTTTGTCTGATATTAGTATCGCTACTCCTGCTCTTTTTTGGTTTCCTTTGGCATACAATATCTTTTTTCCATCCCTTTATTTTCAGACTATGTGTGTCTTTACATGTGAAGTGTGTTTCTTGTAGGCCACAGGTCATTGGGTCTTGGTTCTTTATTTACCCATTCAGCCACTCTATGTCTTTTATTGGAGAGTTTAGTCCATTTCCATTCAATGTTACTATTGATAAGTAAAGACTTATTCCTGTCATTTTGTTCTCGGTTTTCTGGTTGTTTTGTGGCCTTCTCTTCCTTCTTTCCTTCCTTCCTGTCTTCTTTTTAGTGAAGATGATTTTCTGTGGTGGTATGATTTATTTTTATTTTTGTGTATCCATTGTATATTTTTATTTGTGATTATCATGAGGCTTGGGTTATCTTACAACCCATTATTTTAGCTGATAATAATACTGCTTGCATAAACAAATAAGCTAATAAGCAAATAAAAAATTAATGAAAACTCTATGACTTAACTTCTTCCCCCACTTTTTAACTTTTTGCTGTTTCTATTTATATCTTATTGTACTGTCTATGTCTCAAAAAGTTTTTGTAGTTATTTTTTGTTGGTTCATCCTTTAGTGTTTCTACTGAAGATAAGGGTAGTTTACACAGTGTTATAATAGTCTATGTTTACAGTTTTACAGTGTAATGATAGTGTTACAGTATTATAATAATTATGTTTTCCTGTGTACTTAGTACCACCAGGAAGCTTTGTACCTTTAGATTATTTCTTATTGCTCATTAACATCTTCTAGTTTCTGATTGAAGTACTCCCTTTAGCATTTCTTACAGGGTGGGTCTGGTGTTTATGAAATCCCTCAGCTTTTGCTTGTCTGGGAAAGTCTTTATTTCTTCTTTATGTTTAAAGGATATTTTTGCCAGATATACTATTCTAGGGTAGAACTTTTTTCCCTTCAGCACTTTAAATACATCATGTCACTCTCTCCTGGCCTGTAAGGTTTCCACTGAAAAGTCTGCTGCCAGACATATTGGAGTTCCATTTTATGTTATTTGTTTCTTTTTTCTTGCTGCTTTTAAGATCCTTTCTTTATCTTTGACCTTCGGGAGTTTATTAAATTCCTTCTTTGAGTTAAATCTGCTCAGTGTTCTATAATCTTCTTGTACTTGGAAGTTGATATCTTTCTCTAGGTTTGGGAAGTTATCTGTTAACTTCTACCCCTATCTCTTTTTCTACCTCCTCTTTAAGGCCAATAAGGCCAAAGATTTGCCCCCTTTGAGGCTATTTTCTAGATCTTGTAGGCTTCATTCTTTTTTTTATTTTGTCTCCTCTGACTGTGTATTTTCAACTAGCCTGTCTTCAAGCTCATTAATTCTTTCTTCTGCTTGATCAATTCTGCTATTAAGAGACTCTTATGCATTCTTCAGTATGTAAATTGTATTTTTAACTGCAGAATTCCTGCTTTTTTAAAATTATTTTAATCTTTTTGTTAAACTTATCTGATAGAATTCTGAATTCCTTCCCTGTGATATCTTGAATTTCTTTGAGTTTCCTCAAAACAGCTATTTTGTATTATCTATCTGAAAGGTCACATATCTCTGTGTTTCCAGGATTGGTCCCCAGTGCCTTATTTAGTTCATTTAGTTCATTTGGTGAGGCCAAGACCTGGATGGTCTTGATGTTTGTGGAAGTTCGTCGGTGTCTGAGCATTGAAGTGTTAGGTATTTATTATATTCTTTGATGTCTGGGCTTGTTTGTACCTGCCTTCCTTTCCAGGAAGGCTTTCCAGGTATTCAAAAGGACTTAGGTTGTAATTTAAGCCATATCTGCATTAGGACGTACCCCAATGCACTAACACTGTGGTAGAGGTACTGCCTTGGTGGTCTTGGATAAGATCTGGAAAAATTCTCTGGATTACCAGCAGAAACTCTTGTTCTCTGCCCTTACTTTCTCCCAAACAAACGGAGCCTCTCTCTCTCTCTCTGTGTGTGTGTGTGTGTGTGTGTGTTGATCTGACTGGAGCTGGGGATCAGGTGACATAAGCACACCTGTGGCCACCACCACTGGGACTGAGCTGGGTCAGACCTGAAGCCAGAACAGCACTGGGCCTCACCTAGGGCCTGCTGTAACCACTGCTATGCTACAGCCTATGTTCACTCGAGGCCCTAGGGCTCTACAATCAGCAGGTGGCAAAGCAAGCCCAGCCTGCATCTTTCCCTTCAGGGCAGTGGGATATCCCAGGCCCCAGGCAAGTCTAGAGATGCCATCTAGGGGCCAGGGACTGGAGTCAAAAATCTTAGAAATCTACCTGGTGTTCTATTCTACTGTGGCTAAGCTAGCACTCAAACCACATTGCAGAGTCCTTCCCATTCTTCCATCCCATTTCTACAGGCAGAGGAGCCTCACCCCATGGCCACCACTACCACAAGGCCCATGAGGAGTACTGCCAGGCTCACAATGTTCACTTAAGGCCCAAGATCTCTCCAGTCAGCTTGTGGTGAAGGCTGCCAGGCCTGGAATTCACCATTCATGGCAATGGGCTCTCCTCTGGCCCAGGGCAGGTCTAGAAATGCTATCCAAGAGCCAAGGCCTAGCATCAAGGACCCCAAGAGCCCACTTGGTGCTCTATCCCACTGTGGCCGAGCTGTTACCTAAGGTACAAGCAAAGTGCCCTTTACTTTTCCCTCTGCTTTTCTCAAGCAGAAGAGTCTTCCCCAACAGCCACCACATCTGGGAATATGCTGGTTCTCACCTGAGGCCAGTACATCTCTGAATCTCACCCAAAGCCTGCAGTACAATCTGGGTATCACTGCTAGTTCTTCAGGGCCCAGGAGCTCTTTAGTCAGTAGCTGATGGGTCCTGCCTATACTGTGTCCTTCCCTTCGAGAAAGTGTGTTCCCTTCTGGCCCAGGATGTGGCTAGAAATGTCATCCAGAAGCTAGGACCTGGCATGGGAGTCTTACGACCCTTACCAGTGCCCTGCCCTGCTGTGGCTGAGCTGGTATCCAAGATGCAAGACAAAGTCTTTTTTACTCTTCCCTCTCTTCTCAAGCAGAAGGAAGGGTCTCCTTTGGAACCATGAGCTGTGCTGCCTGGTGTTCAGGATGGGGTAGGGCAAGCGCTTCCTTAGTCACCCTGACTGGTGTCTCAGTAGGTCACAAGACCCCCTGTGCACTGGCTCTGAGCCCAGCTTAGCACTAGGACTTGCCTAGGAGTTGTAGGTTTTGTGGCCTATAATGTCCCTTAAGTTCACTTAGGGCCTCAGAGCACTATAGCTCACAGTGATGAGGCTTGCTGGAACCCAAGCTCCAACCACTAAGCAGGGTAATTCCCCTCTGGCTAGGGCTAGGGCTCGTCTCTATACTCCCTCCACAGGCAAGCATCAGCTGAGTTCATCCCGGTTCTACTTTCCACTGTGACAGGACATCACTGAGTTCAATGCAAAACCTCACAATCACTGCACACTCTCAAAGGAGTGCACAGACTCCCTCTCCACACCACTTGACTACTGTGGGATGCATAGAATAATCAATTCAAGACTGTCTTTCCTACCCTCTTTAAGTGATACGAAGTCAAAACCAGGCACTGTGAGTGCTTATCTGATTTTTGGTTTCTATGAAGATGCTCCCTTTGTGTAGATAGTTGTCAAATTTTATGTTCCTGGAGAGGGATGTTCAGAAGAGCCCTCTATTCAGCCATCTTGTTCCCGCTCCTCAAATTTTGACAATTTAATTGCAGTGTGTCTCAATATAAACTTTATTATTTATATTATATTATTATTATATTATTACTTATATTATAAAACTTATTTGAGAGGTCCTTTGTGATTCATGAATCTGGATGTCCATTTTCTTTCCCAGATTTGGAAAGTTTTCAGTCATTGTTTCTTTTCTTTACTTTTCTTTTTTTTTTTTTTTTTTTTGAGACAGAGTCTTGCTCTGTCACCCAGGCTGGAGTGCAGTGGCGCCATCTCGGCTCACTGCAAGCTCTGCCTCCCGGGTTCACACCATTCTCCTGCCTCAGCCTCCAGAGTAGCTGGGACTACAGGCGCCTGCCACTACGCTTGGCTAATTTTTTAATTTTTAGTAGACATGGGGTTTCACTGTGTTAGCCAGGATGGTCTTGATCTCCTGACCTTGTGATCCCCCCACCTCGGCCTCCCAAAGTGTTGAGATTACAGGCATGAGCCACTGCACCTGGCCTCAGCCATTATTTCTTTAAGTAATATTAGAATATTTCTAACCTTTCTCTTTCTCTTCTCTTTCTGGAACTCAGATAATGTGTATATTGACTCACTTAATGGTGTCCCACAAGTTACACGGGTTTTCTTTACTTTTTCATTCCTTTTTTGTTCCTCTGAATAATTTCAAATGTCCCATCTCAAAGTTCACTGATTCTTTCTTCTGCTTGATCAATTCTACTGTTGAAAATCCCTATTGAAGTTTTCAGTTCATTCACTGCATTCTTTGGCTCCAGAATTTCTGTTTAGTTCTTTTTTATGGTTTCTGTTTTTGTTGTTGATTTCTCATTTTGCCCATGTATAGTTTTCCTAATTTCATTTCATTCACTATCTGTATTCTCTTGTAGCACACTGAACTTCTTCAAGACAATTATTTTGATTCTTTTTTAAGCAGTTTATAGATCTCCATTTCTTTAGGATTAGTCACTGAAATTTTATTTTGTTCTTTTGGTGATGCCATGAAAGAAAGCCTTGCATTGCTTTCTGCCCATTTGAAGAAGCAGTCACCTCTCCCAGTCTTTACAGAATGGCTTCAGCAGGGAATGCCCATCACTAGTCAGCCTGGTCAGAGATTCTAAGCAGGCCAGCTGGAGGAGTCAGTGGCTGGGCTTGCTGGCAGGGTCTCAGGTTGGCAGGCCTCCTGTTTTGGTCTGTGGGACACCCTCCTACCAGGGACCACAGGCAAGCTCTTGAGATCCATATGCTGGTTGCTGAGAGTCCCTGCCCTTTTTTTATTGTTACTAGCTACCCCAAAGAAATCTAGCCACACTGGTTTCCTCAGTGATCTTTCTGGCTGAGGCACAACTGAAGCAAGCTTCTCAGGTAGCACCAAAAAAGGCTGTGGAAATCACTCACTTTACTCTTGTTTTCCCTGATGGGAGAACTTGTGGACTGAAGGGATCTCTTGTTGTGCTGTGCTTGCTTGGGAAAGGGGTGATACAGGTAAAAGCAAAACCGTTCTTGGCCTTTTCAGTGCATCTTTTCTAATTTCTGTGCTCCATCGTCATGCTAGAACCCCCAAAATGGATTCTTGAGCTCTCATAGACAAATTTGTTCATGAATGTTTGATAAATATCAGTTTCCATGGGGAAAATGAGGCTGGGACTGCCTATTACATCATCTTGTTGACATCATTATCTGGTAGCCCTAGAAAATCTGAATAGTCCCACATCTATAAAATAAATTTGATGCATTAAGAAAACAAAAGCAAAAGTTTTTCCCAAAAAAAAAAACCAAAAATGCCTCTAGGCCCAGATTGTTTTAGAATGAAGCCTATCAGACATTTAGAGAAGAAACAATATTGACCTCACACAGAGTTGTTCAGTCAATAAAGGAGAAGGGAACACCTCCCAATTAATTTTATGAGGTCAACATTACCTTGATACTTGACAAGCACTTTAAGAAAAAAAAAAACTCAATTTCAAACCAATATCCCTCATGAAAAAAGACACAAAAATCTTTAACAAAATGTTAGCAATTTGGTTTTTTTTCCCCAGGAATGCAAGTTTGTGAAGTGTTCATATATTCATGGGTGTTTCTGGGCTATTTTGTCCTTAGTCAGTTTGCCTATCTCTACATCAATACTGTCTTAAGTACTACGGCTTTTTAAAAAGTGTAAATATCTGGCAAAGCAAATGATACCCCTTTCTTCTTCAGGAACATTGTAGCTAGTCTTGGCCTTTTATTTTCTCATATAAATTTTAGAACAAGATTGCCAAGTTCCTCACGAAAAAAAAAAAGCCTTGCTTGGATTTTTATTGATTTTGTATTGAGCATATAGATCAACTTGGGAAGAAATGTCATTTGTACAATATTGAGCCTTTCTAGCCACAAATATGATATATATCTCCATTTATTTGGACTTTAATATCTCTGGATACAATTTATTTTTTTCTTCTTAAATTTCTTGTTAACCTTTGTTAGATTTTTTTCCAGTGCTATGTAGATAGATATAATAAATAGATGTAGATGATAGAGATTAGATAGATTGACAGACATTTTATTGGTATTGTAGATGATATCTGTATCTGTCAGTGCCCAATTAGGAAAATAGAAATAATTCTAAGAGTTCAAGCAAAGTGAGATTCAATAACAGGACTTCAATGGTTACAATGCTGTTAAAAGGGCTAGAGAACTCAAAGAGAAAGAAGGTGTCACCCAGAGATTAGGACATTGGTCATCCCTAGAATTCACAAACCTACACCAACACCCCACCTTACCTCTTCCTGAGCTGCTGGAGCTGCCATTGCTGCTATATGGTGGGAGTCACCTTTGTTCCACTGCTGGTAATGCTGTTAAGACCTTTTGGCACTGATGCTGCTAGACATTACTGCCTCTGAAAAGGAGCCACATCCACTGAATGTCAGCTGCTGGAGTACATAGTTGCCTGTGTGCCCACTCTTGATGGAGTCAAGGTAGAATAATTCTCCTTAACTTCCACCATTCAATGTCTCACAAGTGTTTCCTGTTAGCAGAACTTAACCAGAGTCCAGCTAGCAGGAAAGTTCGATAAATGTAGTTTTCAGGCTTCTAGCCCCGTAAGAAACAGAAGAGTATGTGGAAGGGCAGGAATGAGGCTAAGTACCAATTAGCAATATTTAGCAAAGTGACTTCTATTCCATTTTCTTAGTAATTCATTTTTAAATATGAAGTGAAAATTATTATCATCTATTTTTTGAGACAGGATCTCACCCTGTTGCCCAGGCTGGAGAGCAGTTATGCAATCACAACTCATTGCATTTGCTGCCTCCCAGGCTCAAGCAATCCTCCCACATCAGCCTCCTGAGTAGCTGAGACCACAGGTGCATGCCACCACACCTGGCTAATTTTTCTTTTTTTTTTTTTGTAGAGACAGGGTTTCACCATGTTGCCCAGGTTGGTCTCAAACTCCTGAACTCAAGTGATCCACCCACCTCAGCTTCCCAAAGTGCTGGGATCACCATGTCTGTCAGAAAATTAAATGTTTATCAATATTTGAGGAAAACATTAAAGGGGACAAAAAAGGACCAAATAAATAACGGGAAAAAAAATCTAAGGCAAATGTGTTAATGCAGGATACAGAAGAAAAGTTATCTTTTCATAGTGTTTCAAGAAGCCCCTGCACTCACATGCACAAAAAAAAAAAAAAAAAAAAAAAAAGAGGAAAGAAAAATACCAGGTAAGAAAGATCTCCTAGAAAGTAAAAATATAATTGTTGATATTAAAATATCAACAAGAAGACTGGGAGCTTAAGAATGAGAAATTCAGACAGAAAATAAAACAAAAAGAAAATTATTTATTATAAATATAAGAGATAAGATAATAGACTTAAATGAAAAAATTCTCTTTTTAACCTTAGACTAAAAGGAATTACGGAAAGACAGAATGGAGAAAATGGAAGGAAAAAGTTATCAAATAATATAGGAGAATTGTCAAAAATTGAGGTACACAAGATTATAAGAGTACAATGAATTAAAAATAACACTATGACAAATGAACATAAAATTTCAGAAAATTAAGAATAAAGAAATGAACATAAAATTTCAGAAAATTAAGAATAAAGAACAGATCCTTAAAGTAATCTTAGAAGAGCAAAAGTTTGCCTACAGTGGAGGCAGAATCAGATCGAGATCATATTTCTCAGCAGCACACGGGATACCAGAGGTGGGAAAGTGCCTTTGATATTATTTTCTTCATATAATTGTTTACCCAGCAAATCTGGGTAAAGGGTAAGATAAAGGCATTTTCAGACATATGAGGACTTATAATTTTTACCTCACTTGCATTCCTTCTTTGAAAGTTACTTGAGTCATGTTCTAACAAAACAAGAGAATAATAAGAAGGAAGAGAATATAGAATCCAGGAACGAGTGTAACTAATCAGATAGGGCAATCAGTGTAACTGCCAGAGTAACAGTTATGCTTCAACCTCACAGAGATAAATAGCTCATGGAGGACTCTAGGAGAGATATAGCTGAGAAAAGAAGGGGGAGGGAAGAATTTGGAAGATATTAAGAATGTGAATTTAAAAATGACTAAAGAAAAAAAGAAATGCCATTAGAAATGCTTCAATCTGAGCAAAAACTTCACAGCAGAAATACAAATGGTTAAAGGAAAACATATTTTTTAAAAGGTAGTCAACTTCACTAGTCATACTATTAAACTATTAATGTATTGATTTTAGCCCATCAGTTTTATAAAAATTAAAGATTAGTTACATTTGTGCCAATATAAATGCAATTAAATGGACACTCCTATGTTACTAATGTCTTTTTGAAAGGCAATTTGGCAATAATTATCAAAAATTTTAAATTCAGATATTTTTTGGCCTAAATAGCTACTTCTGGAAATTTACAATAAGGAAACACTTTCATGTATCCCAGGAGTGTTCACTGTTTTATGATCTGTAGTAGTAAAAATAAAAGTTGGGGCTGGGCATGGTGGCTTACACCTGTAATCCCAGCACTTTGGGAGGCTGAGGTGAGAGGATCCCTTGAGCCCAGGAGTTCAAGGATACTGTGAAATATGATCATATTGCTGTATTCCAGTCTGGATGACAAATGAGATCCTGTCTCTAAAAAAAAAAAAAAAAAAGAAAAAAAGTTGGCAACAACCTAAATGCCAATAAATAGGAAGTTGATGAATAGATGAATAATGGTACATCCAAACTGAGAAATACCATGTAGCCATTTAAAAAAATATGTACTGACATGAAAAATTCCAAGAAATAATGTTAAATGAAATATAGGTTGCTGTTTTTAAAAAAGCATAAATACATGGTTACATATGCTAATGAGGAGACATGGGCTCTAGGGAGGGGAATAGAATTGGGAATAAGAAAAAAGTTGATGAGAACTTTAATACATTGCTCTAGATATTTTAATATTTTCTAAGAGAATATATTTATGTTTAATTTTAAAATGAATATACTCCAGAAAATAAAGTCAACACACTCTTAGGCTACCCACTAGAGAAGAGAAGTCTACGGCAGAAGAGGTGATGGTCTTGGTCTATGCTGTGCATGCCAGCACAGTTTAACACTGAATTCTGAGCACCAACCATACTCCAAGAAAGACACGCACAATTGAATCAACTCCAGAAGATAACAGGATGATGAAAGATCTGGAAAATCAAATAGCTGGGGATCCACTTTTAAATAATGAAAATGTTTAGCCAGGAAAAAAGAGTATCATTTAAAAGGACTTGATTTTTTTTAGAGGACATGATAGCTCTCTTGAAATAAGAAATTGATTCTGTGTGGAATTGAACTAATGGGTGGAAGTTATGGAAAGAAAACTTTAGGTTCAGTAGAAAAAAAAATTTTTAAATATACATAGATTTGAAAGCAAGAACATTCTATTATCTAACAAATTGGCACAGTTTTAAAAATTAAAATGATAGTATCTAGACATTGAGAGTGAAAATGGCTGCTCTCATTTATGGCTGTTTAATTAAGGCAGTCTTTCTGAAGAACAATTTAGCAGAATGTAACATAACTGTAAGTGCCTATTCCCTTTACATTGGTAATGCCAATTCTAGGAATTGATCTTAAAGAAATAATTAAAAGTGCATTCATAGATTTAAATAAAAGGTTGTTCATCACAATATTATTGATAATGGAAAAAAAAACTGGAAATAACCTCAGTGTCCAAAAATATATAAGCTTTGCTAATTAGGTTATGATATAATCATTTGATGGAAGCTATGCAGTCATTAGATGTTGTGTTCAGAAAAAAATAAAATGTAATGGCCTGGATGTCTTTCAGGCTATTTTGCTAAGTGAAAATATTAATTTACAAAACAATACCTATGACATATTTCCAATTTTGCCTTTAAAGTATCTACATATCCATAAAATGTTTGTAAAATAATATAACTTTATTCATTCAGTGAATATATACTGAGCGCCTACTGTGTGCCAGGCATTCTGCTAGACACTGGGAACATTGAATACTAGGTAGTACCACTGCCAGATCCCTGCCCTTAAGATGCCTGGAGGTCAACGCTGGTTTCCCTGGGCTCAAGTCAATAGCCCACCTCCCTAAAGCTTTGAGTTTGCCAATGAGTTCTTCAGCTATTCTCCTTGCACAGAGATCTTTATCTTAATAAACAGCATTTTACATCTTTGAGGGAGCAGGATGATAACCCACATGGATGCCTATTTAAAAGATCATTTGGTGTAACCTTGGTCCAGAAGCCAGAACTATCCAGACAGTAGCCCCAGTAGCACCCTCCTCTGTTTTCTCTTTCACATGGCTGTCAGGGTTATAAGACATCCAATGAGTGGACACATCTTCAAAAAAAACTAGAGAGAGGGTCCCCTCAGCATAGCCCCTCCTGAAGCAAGCCACTCCACTATCATATGGCCCTGCTTCTGTTTCAGTCTCTGTCTTCTTCAAAATTCACGTTGAATCTTAATCCCCTATGCAACAGTATTGAGAGGTGTGGCCTTTGGGAGGTGATTGAGTCATGAGGGCTCCACCCACATGAGTAGAATTAGGTGGACTTTATAAAAGCACTTAATGGAGGAAGTTCGCCCTTCTTGCCCTTCCACTTTTTGCCATGGGAGGATATGGTATTCCTCCTTGGAAGCACAGAGCAACCCTCAGAAGACAACTGAACCTGCCAGCAGCTTGATCTTGGACTTCAGAACTGTGAGAAAACATATTTCTGTTCTTTATAAGTTAGTCTGTGGCGTTTTGTTACAGCAGCATAAATAGACTAAGACAGGCTCTAATAGAGGAAACACCTTCTTGGCTGTGGCTCTTCCATCCCCAAGAGCGTCAAGAATGGCCTGAGCCCTTCCCCTCCACTCCTCTAGGTGCTTGAGATCAGCAGCCTGGCCCCTCTGAGTCTTCCCTCCACACAACCCTTCCAACCCTTTTCCTTCATGTTGCATGTTTCCAAATCCAAATCTCAAAGTTGTTTCTTTGAGAGTCTTCATCTACTCAAAGTAAGATTTATGGCTCTTTCCCAAAGTCTCTCTTCAACCTAGTGTCCCTTTTAATCACCTTCACCCTAAATAATAAATGGATGCTTCCAATAAATACATTCATGGTTGGTTTATGAACCCATATGGGAAGTCCAATGGTGTCACCATGTTGAAGGGCTGATACAGATATATTACAGGTATTGCCCACAGAAATACAGCATGGCTCTAGCCAAACTGGAAAAATTGAGGAGGAATCATCTTCACCTTTGGTCTGAGGCATGGGTGTATTTGTATGTGTTGCAAGAATGGTCAAGAGGGGAAGGGCTGTTTAACCAGTGTTAAGAATTCATTATTTGGAGTTAGCATCGCCTTCTCCCACGGGCTTTCTTTTAGCTTATTTTACTCCTTACAACAATAGGAAATATTGATAAGGTAGGAATTGCCATCTTCATTGATAATGGAGGAACGTGAGGCACAGATTAGTGAAGTAAGTTGCCTGTCACCAGCAGCAGAACATGGATTTGAATGCAGAAATGTTTGACTTCAAAGTCAAAGCTCTTAACCAGGTTAAGCCAATTGCTATCCAACAGAAAAATGGCCAAGCTGGGACCCCAGCCCTCCCAATTGCAGCTGTTGCTTCCAGTTCACAGATCCATTCCCATTATAGAGCTGAACTCGGTGTTTCCATTACTCGCCTGTCCTTCCTTCTTCATCATCCTCCCCTGGCACTCTGCATTCTGTCAATAGTGGATCCTCAGGTTGGGGAATACTTATCCCACATTCAATAAAGCACAATAAAATCTGGTACACTTGTTTTTGTAGATACTGTTAAGAACACAGGCTTTAGAATAAGACAGACCTCAGTTCAAAGCCCAAATTTGCCACTGAAAAGCCTGGGGTATATTCCTAAACTTTTCTGAGCCCCATTTCCTTGTCTGGAACTCATGAATAATATCCTGACCCTGGGGCTGGTTTGGGTGGGTTACACAAGACAGCACTTGCAAACCATAGTGCCTGGCACCACGGCGCCTAACAAAATTAGCTATTAAAATTGTTATCAATATTAAAGGCTCACACAGGGATTCTTATGGTTGAGGATAGTGACAGCTACCCATTCTTCTTCCTGATTCAGCTTTCAGTGGGTGGGTTCAGGATACCGAGGCAAGGACCATGGAAAACCAGGCTGCCCCACCCAACACCTCTTGACCCCTCACTGTAACTCCCTTTGGTTGGCAGCAGTTTTCATTTCTCCAACCTCACTGATATCTCTCAGGGACTCTGAAACAGGCAGCATTGTCTCCATAGGACACAGGAGGCCAGAGAAGCAGAGAAATTTGCCCAGTGATATACACTGATTTGGAAAGAACTAGAAGTGAAACTGCCCCTCCATGGTTCCCTTCATCTCACATCCGTTCATAGTATGTCATGAATATAACATCCCTCACCAGGGACTCGGGGGAAATGGGGAAGCCACCTTATCCAGGACTGATGAGACCCTCTCAGTGTAAATAAAACCCTCCCCAGCCCAGGCATCAACTCATGGAGCCAGCTACCACGCCAGGCCGAGTCCATTCCAGCCCAGCTCTGCCAACAAACATGCAGCTCAGCTACACGCGACTCTCCAAATAAATACTTTAAGTCAGAACAGATGCTGTCAGCCTGGCCTGGAGGCATCAGTGGCACCAATGACTTACAGAAAGCTCTTCGGACCAGAGGGAATGTGACAGTAGGCCTCCTGGAAGGTGCCAGTTCAGGTATTTCAGGACCTCCAGAACACGCTCCCTAGATGGAAGCAAAAAATCTGCCCCGGAAAACACATCTCAAGAGGGAAGGGGATGTGGTGCAGTGTGGAAAACTCCAGCTAAGAAACAAAGAACCAGCTCTCGTCCCAGCTCTGCAGCTCCAAGCAAGTCCCTCTGGCTCTAGGACTTGGTTTCCTCACCTGTAAATGGAGGTTATAGTGAAGACTCAAAGACTCTATTGAACAGTAAAAAGCTGTCTAGGGTGGGGAAGGGTCATATTACAGTAGCCTGAGACCACCCTGAATATCCCGTTGCCATCACTGGGCATAGGGGACAACCAAAAGGGAACTGGTCATGTGACCAAGGCCTGAGGACTAGGAAAACAGAAGGCCATTGACAGGCTCAAGACCTCTGCCCCCTCCCTGTTTCCAAATAGAAGGTTCTTGAACACAAGGTTCACATTTTCTCCATCTGCTTTGCCTTCTCCCTTCGCCCTTCCTTATCTCCATCCCTCTCTTCTTTCTTTCCTTCTTTCTGCTATATGGCTCCAGCCACTGACAATTATTCTCCATTCCTGAAATAGACCATGCTTCCACTCTCTAATCTCCAGGCCTTTGTACCTGCTGTGCTGCTTCCTGGACCACTCTTGACCCACCTCGTCTTTTGGGTCTCAACTTAGGTATCTCTTCCTCCGGGCTGGAAGAGGGGCCCCTCTGCTGGGTTCTTCCAGTGCCCTGGGTCCATGATTAGATAATGGTCTCTCATCAGGATCATGAGTGTCCTGACAGCAGAGATTGCTTCTTAATCATCAGCCTCCTTAGAATAGGGGCTTGGAAAATGTGTACTGATTGAATCCATAAGTAGATATTCCTCAGGGACATAAAGCTAAAGGGTGGTGGACCCAGGTCCTCTGTCTATGAGCCAAGTGTTGATTCATTCAATTATTCGCCCATGAAACAAATACTTGTTGAGCACCTTCAACAGGCCAGGCACTCTGTCTAGTGTGGGCATACAGTGGGGAAAAAGACAAGTTCTTGGTTTTCAGGGAGTTTGCATTCTGGCAGGAAAGGACAGCAAATAACAGATAATGAGAACAATAGAGAGTAATGAGTGCTATACAGAAAATTAAAATAGGCTAATGTAATAGAGCTTGACCATGTGGACACTTTAGGCTGGATAGATGGGGAAGGCCTCTCTAGGGATAGGACTGAAAGGAAATGTTAAAAAAAAAAAAAAAAAAAAAAAAAAAAAAAAAAAAAAAAAGGGCTGGGTGCAGTGGCTCACACCTGTAATCCCAGCACTTTGGGAGGCTGAGGCAGGTGGATCACAAGGTCAAGAGTTCAAGACCAGCCTGGCCAGTATGGTGAAACCCCATCTCTATTAAAAATTAGTCGGGCGTGGTGTTAGGCTAGTAGTCCCAGCTACTAGGGAGGCTGAAGCAGGAGAATGCCATGAACCTGGGAGGTGGAGCTTGCAGTGAGCCGAGATGGCGCCACTGCACTCCAGCCTGGGTGACAGAGTGAGACGCCATCTCAAAAAAAAAAAAAAAAAAAAAAAATGGAGCCAGTTTTGTGAGTTGAATGGGAAGAGCATGCCAGGAGAGGGACAGCTGGTACAAGGGCCTTCTAATGAGGAGGTTAGAGAAGAAGAAAGATCAATGTGATTGAATGCAATGCTCCAGACAAGGCTGGTGAAGTAGGAAAGGGCCAGTTTGTGTAGAGCCTTGTGGACCATAATAAGGAGGTCCTCTTTTAGTGGGATGGAAGTCCACGTGAGGGTTTTAAGCTGGAAGTTATGTGATATAAATCATGTTTTCAAAAGATTAGCCTGGCCACCATGTAGAAATGGAATGGAGGGGTTGGAACAAGCACAGAAGTGGAGACAGGAGATAGGTTGCTATTGTGCCAGTCTAAGCAGGACATGACGTTGGCTTAAACTACAATGGTCACAGTGATGATGAAGAGAAAGAAGTACATTGATCCACACTGAAGGAAAAATTGTTGGGACATGCTCACATTCAGAAGGTAGTATTGACAGAAAATGCTAATGGATTAGATACGAGGACGTGAGGGTAAGAAAAGGAGGAATCAAGGAACTGAGTGGATAGGAGTGCTCTTTACAATAAGGTGAGGAGGAGAGTAGAGAAGGCTTGGGACGGATTATCCAATTTATTAGGCCCTGTTAATTTCTATTTGTCTGTTAGATCTCTAAAGGAAAATGTCATTTCACAGGCTGAAATTCTGGGGGAGAACAGGATTGGGGGTATATCTGGGGATCATCTACCTTAGGTGACATTTAATGTTAGGGGTCTGGCTCAGATTACCTGGAGAGAGAAAATGTGTAGGCAGAATGCTACGGATTTAATGTTTGTTTCCCTCCCAAAATTCATACATTGAAACTCCAACCCTCAATGTGATATTTGGAGGCGAGGCCCTTGGGACCTAATTATGGTCATGAGGGTAGAGCCCTCATGAGAGAGATTGGTGCCCTTATGAAGGCCATGAGAAGGCTTTTGTTTTCTCTCTCCCTGCTCTCTGCCATATTAGGATACAAGATTACCATTTGCAAACCAGGAAGAGGGTCCTCACCAGACACAAATCTGCCAGCACCTTGATCTTGGACCTGTCAGCCACCAGAACTGTCAGAAATAAAGATTTGCTGTTTAAGCCCCCCAGGCTGTGGTAATTTGTTATAGCAGCCCAAATTGACTAAGAGGTGACATTTACCACTATGGGTCTAGATGATTGCCTGGAGAGGGAGAATGTGCAGGTAGAGGAAGTCGTTCAGGACAGAGCTCCCAGCACTCCAACACTGGGAAGTTTACAAAAGGAGGAGGCAGCCAGCCAAGAGACGGAGAAGGAACAGCAAGAGAGGTGGGAGGAAAACTAAGACAGCGTAGGTTCCAGGAGCCAAAGCAAGGGAGGTTCAAGTTGTCAATTTGTCTTTCTTTTGTAGTTTTGCTTCCCTGCCGCCTATTCCAAAACCTCCCAGATCCACCTGTATCCTCCTGAATGGTAAAGGTAGCTTGCTGGCCCTCAGATCAGCAGTTCTCAGTGGCACCACATCCAACCCCCTGACCAATCGAACAGCCCCTCCCAGTCTCCCTCAGCAACCTGGCAGCAAGGGATGGTGGTCCTTGCCAGGTCTTTTCCCTCCCTGGTTCTCAGTTCTTCCTGGGACAAATAAGGAGGCTGGAAATGGTGCTCTCTTGCTGACAGCACTCCCTGTGCTACTAGGACTTCAGGCTCAGCCTCTCCCTCCCATGGAGCTCAAGCTCTCCTCCTGTTAGGCCTTCCTCCCCCAGAGACCATGAAGTGATGGTCTCTGAAAGACAATCCCAATTATCCACGGAGGGTCTGCTCAGAGCTCGACTCATAGGTAGGGTGCATCTGATGGCCATGAAAAACTACTTGGAAAGGAACCCAGGGGAGTGACAGGGAAGGTAAGGGCCTTGGACCCATGGCTGCCTCATGGGTTACACATGATGTGTCCTACTGCAGGAGTGTTCTGCCATCAAAACAGGGCACCTGCAAAGCTGTTTGCTCAGAGGGGGAAACTTTTTCTAATTTGTGCAAAAGTGCCATAGAAGCAGTGCCATGTAACCCTACTTTGGACCTGTCACCTGCATTCTTTGTTCCTGACACTGGACTTCTTTAAGCTCACTGCCTGGCTTCCTTAGGCACATTTGCTGTCTGATATCTTTGGGCCCGCAGCCCATTCTCTTTAAGCCTGCCATTTGCATTACTTAGACCCATTGCCTCGTGCCTGGGCCAGCCTCCTGATGTCTTTGGTTCCACCCCATTTTTCTTCAGGTTCGCTGCCTGGATTATTTAAGCCTGTCATGTCATATCTTTAGGCTTGCCGCCAGAATGCCCAAAGTCCTGGAAACTTGGGCTGCTGCTGAGTATCAGAGCTACCTGGAACATTAACACGGCTCTGTGGGGCTGCTGTCAGGAAGGGAGAATAAATGTCACCATCTCCAGCCTCCAGCAGTGACCACTGTGACGAGGCCAACAGCTCAGCTGGGCTTTGAAAGGAGCATTTGTATGGTTTGTTTCCCTCCACGAGACCTCCAAGGCCAAATCCCCCAGAGATTGATTCATTTCGCCGTTTTGCTTTTTTTTTTGGTGATCTGTGTTTAATAGGGAACCGTGTGTGTAGTGCCCCTGTGCCTCTGGCTGGGAGCTCAGTGCTGGCAGGGCAGGCCAGCAAGAAAACCCAGCAGCAGAGGTGGGAGGAGGCCAAGAAAAACCCCCAGGCTTCAGGCTGTGGCAGGAGGGCTTGCCCGGACGGCCTGCTCACCAAAGCCTGGCTTCAGAGCTCTCTGGGTCTGGCCTGGCCCGATGCCAGTAGCCATTGCTCCATCTCTTTGCAGAGAGCCAGGGAGACAAAACAGAGCCTGATTTTAAAACAGACACACAAAGTGGTCTCTTCACAGAGCTCTGTAGCATTCTGGACCAATACACACTAATGTTTTCATGCAGAAAAGGGAACTTCGAGAAGGATAATGTACAATATCTATCACATGCAAGAATGTTGGGCTTAGACAGAACAATAAATAATGCAGCTCGCATGTGGCAAACCTTCTTTGTACACCAGGCACCATGCTCGGTGCTTTACGTGGACATGTCAGCTGCCTTGCCTAAGAATATCATGAAGATGCAATTACAGTCCCCATTGTATAGATTAAAAGCCAAGTTTCACATCCTATTCGAATGGCTAAAATTTTAAAAATGGATAACGTCAAATGCTGATGAGGATACAGAGCAACTGGAACTCTCTGACACTGCTGGTGGGAACACATGGTGGTACAGCCACTTTGAGAAACAATTTGGCAGTTTCTTAGAAACTCAAACAGACACAGACTGTACAATCCATCAAGCCCACTCCAAGGTATTCATCTAAATGGAATGAAGCCCATAGGTAAATGCTTACAGTAGCTGTATTCATAATCACCCCAAACTGAAAATAATCCAAATGTCCTTCAATTGAGGAATGGGTAAACAAACTAGTTCTTCAACACCACAGAATATTACTCAACAATAAAAAGGAACACACTACTGATACATAAAAATGTGGGCAATCTCAAATGCATTAGGCTAAGTAAAAGAAAACAGAATCAAAAGAGCACATACTGTAAGACTCTATTTATATGACACCCTTGTAAAGAAAAACTATGAGGTCTGAAAACAGATCAATGGCTGCCAGGGGCTGGAGGTGGGGCAGAAATGAATTTTAGGAGGTTTTGGGGAATGTTTTCCTCTCCCTATATATATATATGCACACACACACACACACACACACACTCATATTTATGTGTATATACACATATATATACATACACACATATACATATACATATGTGTATATATGTATATGTATACATATGCATATGTATGTATGTGTGTATATATATGTATGTGTGTGTGTGTATATATATATATATATGTATATCTCCCAGGCTGGAGTGCTGTGTCCAAATCATGGCTCACCTCTCAGGTTCAAGTGATCCTGCTACTGCAGCCTCCCAAGTAACTGAAACCACCATGCCCAGCTAATTTTATTTTATTTTATTAATTTTATGTAGAGACAGGGTTTCCCTATGTTGCCCAGGCTGGTCTCAAACTCTCGGGCTCAAGGGATTCTCCTGCCTTGGCCTCCCAAAATGTTGGGATTACTGGCATGAACCACTGCACTTGGCCTATATATTTTGATTGTGATGGTGTTTCTGCCATTATATATGTTCATCAAAACTTGCAGAACTGTACACTAAAAAGGGTGATATTTCTATATGCATATTACACCTTAATTTTTGTAATGGTTAAAAAAAAATCAGCTGTTCAAGGAGATGTAACTTGTCCAACGGCAGAATCAAGATTGACTCTTGACCCAGCTTTTTAACCGCTGTGCTGAACAACGATACCGGTTGCCCTGGAGACCATCTGGTCTGAGCCTCCATTACCAAGAGATCTGGACTCACCAGGATGTAGAAAATGGTAGGTTCTGAGGAATTGGCTTTTTTTTTTTTTAATTAACTGAAGTTTTCAAATCATTTTTCTTTTAAGCCCTGTTGCTACCAATATTTCTAAGTTGTCTGAAAATACAGTCATCCTTACTCTAATACTCAGGCCACTGACTCTGCCATGCTTGAGAATTGCAGGGCCAGATCCCCTGAAGTTGGGGGACCTGGTCATATTCCTTCACCTGTCACTATTTGCTGTGTCACCTTGGATACGTCATTCACTCTTCCTAGACCCTGGTTTCCCTCTGTGAGAAGGGGATAATTTCACCATCTCAAGAGTGAATGAGAAAATTAAATGAGAATCATAGGACCTACAGCTTTAGGTCTTCACAGTCTTATCAACTGCTTTCTTTTTTATCTCAGGGAATTGGTTCAATAGCAGTCAACACATACTGAGTACTTTCTATGTGCTACGTGGTTTATAGACATTTCATCTTGCTGCCAAGTCTGTGAGCTGGTACTAGCCCATCTAACAGAAGACGAAAGGGAGGCACTTAGGAATGAAACGATTCACCATGACCCCACAGCTAAATGTAGCAGAAGTAGTAGAACCAGATTGAAGCCAGGCAGCCTGATTCCAGAGCCTTCTCTTTGGCTAGTTCACCTTTCTGCCTCCCCTACTACTGTCTCAATTTTCCACTGCCATCTTGAGAATCCATAGTTGCACACCTTGTCCATTAGGCAACACACATCCTATATGGAACTTTTCCTACATGGACTTCAGATGCCAAAATGGATTCTTCTCCAATATGGAAGAGCCAGGAAAGCCACAGAGGTCCTCTGCCTCCTGTTGGCTCTGTGTCCTCTCTATGCTTCCACCGAGCAAGGGTGTGGAAGGAGAGCAGTGTGTGGCAGAGGGTCATTTGGCCCTGGGGGAGGGATGACAGGAGGAAGAGGAGGGAAGCCACTTTTATGGGAGCATAAGCAAGTGTCAATGTTCTTGCTACTCGATCCAGGAGGCTTCATTCCAGCTCATTGTTCCTCATTATCAGAGCTAACTATGTTCAGGCGAAGGGCGAGCATGTTCCTAAATTTATGTCTCTGTGTGCGACCACGACAATGTGTGTTTTGTGTGCTTCTCCCTGAAAAACTCCTCTTGTGACACAGGCGACCCAGCTTGGACTTGGCCTTTCATGTGCGTTACCCACTCCGACTGGCACCTGCTGGCAGATTTTTCTTAAAGTCTAAAATGAGGGGCTAACCTTCTCGTCTCTGCTTTTTCTTCTCCGCTACCTATCATCTTGATTTGACTCACACAAAAGTGTCTCAGTGGGAAACCCACTCAAGAAGGCTTTGACAGGGAACAATGGACAGACACCTCTACAGAGGCCGGCCCGCCGCGTCGAGTGAGGGAAAACGGATTAAAGTTTAAAGATGTCATGTATGTTAACCGATCAGTATCAGTTTTATGTATTTTGTCAAAGAGACAGCAGTGAAGCCGGGCCTATGAGGGTGAGGGGGTGCAAAGGAGGGAGAGGTGGCCCCCACACACTTTGGCCAAAGGCCTCACCAGAGATAACGAGCCCAAGGAGCTGGAGTGTTTGAAAGGTAATCATAACAATAATAAAGAAGAAAGGGCCCAGAGGAGATTGTCGTAGGATTGTTGTGTGTGTCAGCTTTGTCCTTCCACAATGATCCAGGGCCAGGAGCCAGGCAGTCTCCGGGGCAGCAGAGCAGCTCCTTCAGAAAGCAGATGCCGCTCATTCAGCCCGCGTGGCTTTCTTCCAGGATAATGCTCCAATGGGCGGCGGAAGCCGGGGGAGTCATGGGTGAGGCAGGGGGAGAGGTGCCTGAAAGCCAGGGCTCCCCGCCGGCATCTCTCGCGGCCAGGCCCAGCACTGTGCATAGGAGCAAGGCCGGCCCGAAGCCTGCATGGGGCCTGGGCCCTGACCTTGCTTCTTGTCTGCAAGAGGGTTACCCACAATGCCCTGCTCTCCTGACAGGATGTCAGGAGAATAGAGTTGGCCCCTGGAACTTCTCTTCGATATCCCTGAAAAAAAGTGGGATTCCCACTCTGACTTCTTTGGACCTCCGAGCACTTTTCTTTCACATGAATCTCCCTTTGTGAGGGTTGCTAAAATTTTCTCATGTCGTGAATAGGCTGAAAAGTGAGTATCTTTGAATCTTCTTTCTGAAGAAGTCCAGACTCAGATAGGACAAGCTGCCACATTTTTGGAGGAAGCAGTTCGTGCCAAAGGCTGCGTTTGTAGGTGAGCTAAGCTCCATTCATCCTGCGGACTCAGGACTGTCAACAAGGGCAGTCATCCTGCCGGGACATGCAGAGGGGCTGTCCTCTAAATGGAACGTTCCAGAGACCGACAAAGGGAAGGCTCTAGAGCTCCTCTGCAGAGTCTCCACGGGCTCCTACAAACCCAAAAGTTGGGGGCAGTAGCATGCCAGATCCCGTGCATACTGGCTTTTGAGAGCTGATGGCTAACTTTTCAGTAATTTTTTTGCAAGCCAGTTTTTTAAAAATTAACCTGTGAGGCCAGGCACAGTGGCTTACACCTGTAATCCCAGTACTTTGGGAGGCTGAGGCAGGTGGATCACTTGACGTCAGGAGTTCGAGACCAGCCTGGCCAACATGGTGAAACCCCACCTCTACTAATAATACAAAAATTAGCTGGGCGTGGTGGCACGTGCATGTAATCCCAGCTACCTGGGAGGCTGAGACAGGAGAATCACTTGAACCAAGGAGGCGGAGGTTGTGCCACTGCACTCGAACCTGGGCAACAGAGTGAAACTGTGTCCCAAAAATAAATAAATAAAAATTTAAAAATTAAAGTTAAAATTAACTTATATAAACTTAACAAATAAATACAGCAAAAGTAATATGCAAAACTCATCTCTTCGAAATTACTTTACTATTCTCTATGCTCGAGGTTTTATATGATTACTGTATCTATATGGCAGAGATACTGGATAATAGTGTGTTTCTGAGCATCTCTTCCCAACTGCGCATACCGTGATGTCGCACAGAGAGCCACAGTGGAGTATTTACACCACAGAAACTGGCAAATGCCACAAATCAGAACTTTTTCCCCTAAGTGCTAGTTGTTAAATACTTACTGGTACGCTAGTTGGGGGGTGATCTGGCCCAGCTCCTTGGTCACTAGACCAAGCCACTTTCCCTCTGAAACAAGTCACCATGGTGACAAAGGAAGAAGAAATGGAATGGCATGTTGCTCTGAAGACAAGCTGTATGCAAGTACGAAGCTTAGACAGACTCTGAGCTGCTTGACCCGATATTCATGCATGTGTGACTGTGTTCATTCATTCAACCTATTTTTTCCTCTCTTTCTCTAAACAAAAATATCTTATTAGGAAAAAATATCATTTTCAACTCCAAGACCCTTGATGAACAATCTGCTCCAATATCTGCCTTTAATGAGAATAATTCAGGGCCAAATAGTTGATCCTGAAGGCCATGCTGGGCTCAGGCTTGGGGGCCAGGAGGGATGAGTTCCTGGATCTGGGGACCATATCTCCCTTTGCACCCACCTGTATTCTCTTAGGGTCCCAGTCTCTGGGACTCAGCTGTGAAGGCTGAAAAGGCTGAAGCTGTCCTCCCATGGGACAACTGCCTTTGAACAGGGGTGCAGAGAGGCTGAAAGGCCTTCAGGGCCACACTGAATGAATCTTGCAGGGGATCTCAGGCCAGGGGAGTAATCTGCAAATTTGAGTCTGGTGGTTTTCCAAAACACATTATGCAGGCAACTGCCTCCTCCCTCCCAGAAGGCTGCTCTTGATCAGGGTCCTCTTCTCTCCTGCCCCAGAGAACTCAAGGCAACAGAAATAGTAATAATAGCTCATCAGGCCAAAGTGTTAACCTCAGGCCTAAGCACTGTGGCCTCATCTGAGCCTCCTAGAAGTAGGTGGTGCCTTTGTCCCCTCTTACAGCAGAGAACACCAAGACTTTGAGAAGTTCCTTAACTTGGTCCAAGCTGCTCAGCCAAAAAGCTACTCATCTGAAATTCAAATTCAGGCAGTCTGAATCCAGAGTTCTCTCTCCTAACCTCTATGCTCAGATCACAAATCCAGCTGGTTCCCTACCATGCAGGTCTGATCAACGGAAATACAAAAATGGTTTGGGAGACCGAAGCAGGTGGATCACTTGAGGTCAGGAGTTCGAGACCAGCCTGGCCAACATGGTGGAACCGTGTATCTACTAAAAATACAAAAATTAGCCAGGTGTGATGGTGCGTGCCTGTAGTCCCAGCTACTCGGGGGGCTGAGTTAGGAGAATTGCTTGAACCCAGGATATGGAGGTTGCAGTGAGCTGAAATTGTGCCACTAGACTCCAGCCTGGGTGACAGAGCGAGACTCTTGTATCAAAAAAAAAAAAAAAAAAAAAAAAAGTAAAGAAAAGAAAAAAGAAAGGAAAGAAAAGAAATAAAGAAATAGAAAAATGGCAGGGGGTGAGGAAGGGGAGGCTGGAGTGAGATGAAAGCTATAGTGTGCAAGGGAACTGCCTGCTGCCCCTCCCCCCAACTGGGCATCCCCGGGCCCTCCCAGGAGGACACTCCCTTCAGGGCAAGGCTCCCTCTGGCCAGCTCTGAAGTTTCCCTCCTGCCCTGACACACTGGGCTCAATATCTGCTCTGAGTTATTTCACATCTTACAGGGAAGCAACAGGAGCCAAAGCCCTGGGCACTGTGGCAGGCCAGGGAGCTGCTCAGGGGCGCTATAAGCACACCCCACCAACACCCCCAGTCCCCCGTAGCAGACAGGAAAGCAGCACTGGGCAGGACCCCCCGATGGGACTCCAGCAGGGTCCTTCTTTTCCCGTGGGCCTTGCCAAGTTAAGGCACTTCCCAAGTTGATTTCTCATTTGCTGTTTATAATTTTGTGAGGCCAGAGTGTGTAAAGAGGACGCCCTTTACAGAAAGAAGTTAATTCAAAATACCTCTGGGGTTCAGCCCAGGCCACTCAGCCCTGCTGGGTCTGAAGCACAGTCTCTGGACTCTCTGTCCAGTGCTCTTTTTGACTGCAGCATCAACATGCACCCCTACCCCACAAGAGGCCCCGTGTTTTAGCAGCAGATAAAATCAACTGGTCCCTGGAAATGTGCCAATCACAGCGACCAGAAGACAAGCACCAAAGGAGAGAAATACTTGAGATTCCTGTTAAGAAGCCATGTTGGGATTGATCTGAATAACACCAGAAAAAAAGGGGAAAATAATAAAGTCAGACACTACATAATCCATGGAGACATGGATGGAAGCTGAGTGGGGCAAATTTCAAAGGGGGCACCTTTTCCCATGTAAAGGGGCAGGAGGTACAGAGGGCCTTGAACTTGAACTGAGCTGTGGTCATCTACTAAGCGACACCAAGCAGATACCATTTCAGATCATCATCACTGCAGCCCCACGGCCTAGGGATGATCACCTCCCATTTACAGATGAGGACACTGCACTGAGGATGATCCCATTCCCCAGGAGTGGTGCTGAGATGCCCAAGGGCTCTTCCTAAAATGGGGAGTGGGCTGCATGCTTCAGCATGGTGTTTAAAGGGCCAGGTGTTTAATAGCTAAAGTAAGGTCCATTAGCTGGTGAATGCATAAACAAAACACAGCAGATCCACACAATGAAACACTCTACAACCACCAAAAGGATAGCACTGCTGATGATACACACTACAAGTGAGTGAACCTCAAAAATATTCTCAAGGGAGATGGTTTTTTCCCCTAAGGGGAGAAAATTGGTTCTTGGAGATATATATATATATATATATATATATCTCCTTAGATATTAGTGGTTTGTAGCCCTCCAAAGCTCAAGCCTACCGGACAAACTCGTGTTTCTTGGTATTTAATTTCTGTCTTTAGGGAGAATTTCAATTACGTTTAATTTTCCTCCTTGGGGGAGGAGTGGATGATAATGAAAAAATGTTTGAGACACTGTGCTGAGTAAAAGAAGCCAGACACAAAAGACCATGTGTCGTATGATTCCATGTACATGCAATGTGCAAAAAGCCAAATCCGCAGAGGAGGGAAGTAGATTAGCAGCTGCCTGGGGCTGGGCGTGGGAACAGGGAGTGACTACAGCCGAGCGAAACGGAGGTTTTGGGGTGATGAAAATGTTCTAAACTTGAACTGTGGTGATGGTTGCACAACTCTGTAAATTTCCTAAAAGTCATTGAATTGTGCGCTTCAAACAAGTGAGTTTTCTGCTATCTAAATTATGCTTCCATAGAGCTATTTTTTAAAAAAAAGGAAGAACACAGGCTTGGGGATCTGAGAGGCCCAGCTCCAGTTCTGGTTTCTTACTCCCATGCCTCAGACAGGTGCCTCCAGGCCTCAGTGTCCACATCTGTGAAATGGGGTCTCTACCAAAGCTTTGGAGGCCATGAGGATCCAATGAGACGTGTTTAAAGGCCTTAGCACTGTGATGTGAGGGTCTAAGGGGGATGGCTTCAGGACCCTAACTTTGAGCAGAGAGAACTCATGTTTCAGGCCTCAGGTAAGATAGCATCTCCTTGAGAGGCCTTCCTTGACCCCTGGAGGTTACCGCTCAGGTGTTTGCCTCCCTGAGGCATTTACTGAAATCTACGCCCTTTTGTGTGATCCTTCTTGTCTGTCCCTAAGCCCCACTACTGGAATGTTCGCTTTAGGCCAGCAAGGATCTTATCCTCGTTGTAAAGGCACCCTGTGGGGCACAAAGCAGGGACATATGAATATTCAGTAACAATAATTATTATGGGTTTCATACCAAATGAATGCAGTCAGATGAACTAAGCTTTTGTTCACCAGAAAGTCGCAAATTTCTGGAGGCTTCTTTCCCTTAGAAAGACCTCTCTATCAGGTGTGTGAAAGAGTGGATCATTCTGGGGGGAAAGAAAAAGAAAAAAACTTGCTTTAGTGACATTGATTCATTTGCCCTGCATGGCAAATGATTCTTACCCTGTGGCTCATGAAATGACCGAAAACATACGCGGCATGCTGTTTGTGTCCAAGAATCTACATTTTCTTTGGGGTGACAGTCATGAGCACTTACCAGAATCTCAGTGGGGTTCATGATGGAAACAAGATGCTCCGGTGCTCCAGGTGAAACGAAAACTCCCAAGTGTGGAGACCATTCCCCCACGCCTGCCCCATCTCCTTCCTTCTCTCCCTCTTTCTCACAAACTCATCTGAAGCTCCAGACTTCATGGGGAATTTGAGGCTGGGCAGTGATGGGGAATCTCCATGAAATGGAACACAAGCCACAGCTGAGACAGGCGACATCGGTCCTTAGCATCTGCTCCTGGAAGAAGCAGCTGTGAAATTAGAACCTGGGACTGGGCACACAGGAAGAGAGCTGCAGAGAGATACAGTGAGAGAAAGCCCCTCTGCCCCTCAGCCATCTACCCGGCACAAAGGTGGAGGGAGGCAGGCACCATCCAGAAGGGCGAGCAGGGCCTCATAGGTAGCACCTGAGGCTGCGTGACCCACGGG
This sequence comes from Symphalangus syndactylus, assembly GCF_028878055.3. Lineage (NCBI taxonomy): Eukaryota > Metazoa > Chordata > Mammalia > Primates > Hylobatidae > Symphalangus > Symphalangus syndactylus. The sequence continues at coordinate 25,300,273 of NC_072424.2, forward strand.
CCCCTGCTGATTCTCCAGGTGCGTGTGCACTTGAGTGAAAGAGCAAGCAGAGAGAAAAGCTAGTTATCCACGGCAAGCATACCTAACCTATCTACTCTAAAAACGGGGTATCTGACAGCGAAGGGCCCAGGAAACCAGCTCCTATTCGCTGAACGCTGTGGCCCTTAAAGAATAAAAACAAGAAGGGAGAGGCCGGGGACGGGCTAATTACACCTACCAAGCGACAAATCACTTGGAAAACATAAATACGTTTTCAAGGACACTCCTCCACTAACGATACTAAAGTGTTTTTCTTTCAAATCCCAGCAAGAAAATCCAAGGGATGAAACAAACTTCGCTTATTTTAGTTTCTACTCAATTACCTGTTAATGGAAAAAATCTGGCACCAGCCATAATGAGGCAGGCATGAGCTCACTGGCGTGGGGGTCGGCCCTGTCAGGGAAGGCTGCAACAAGCGCGGCCTTTATCTGCCTCTCTATAACCCTTTCAAACTCCCTGTCAGGGAGCCCGCATTGAGCAGACTGGAGAGGAGGAACCTGGGACCCACTCCAGGCCTCCGAGGCCCCTTGGGAAAAGGAAAATTGTTGTTGGCAAGTCTGTCTGGCTCCAGAAATTGATCCAGTGCCCCCCACTTGTCCGAGCAGCAGCAGACAGGGCTAAGAATTTTGTTATAATTAAATAACAGAGTGCTGATTGGTTGCTGGAGGTGGTCTTGAAACTGGTGTTTAAAAGCAGAGGAGAACAACGGTTACTATTCATAGGAAAAGCCCAGAGTCTTAAAAATCCATCTGTTTCATTCCCAAATTTAGGCCAAAAAAATGCTCACTTGCTGTCTTTAAAAATACCACCTGCTTTGCGATGTTGTATAATGTGCCATTATATAAGGTGGAGGGGGCGGAGGGGAGGGCTGGGTGGGAGGATGCCGTGTGGTGGGCAGAGCCCCTTCCTGAGGAAAACAGAGACAGCCTTGCAGAGGGCCAGGCTGTCCACCCCAAAGGCCGAGCCTCCACCTCCGATGCCCTACACTGGCCTGGAGGCACCAAGAGAGTCTTCTAAGAATTACCTCAGGGGGCTGCCATCAGGAACCCCCAAATATGGGGCCCTGGTAATTATGGATGTCCATCCTGCACCCACCTGGCCTTAGGGGTCAGCCATCGCAGTTTGCACCAGTGCTGGCCTGGGTGGTGATCTTGCCCCATTGCCCACTACAGCTGGGCTGCTGGGTGAGGCCAGTTCCTGGGACCAGGGGAAGGAGAAGCAGCCAGGCCCTCTTAGCCTGGTAGCTGGCCACTTGCATCTTCCTCCACACAGCCCCCGAACCCAGGATGTGGAAGCCACAGGACATTAGGTTCCCAATGGGACAGCTCTGTTTCTACCAAGCAGACAAACCTCCTTGTCCAACCTAACCCTTATGGAGTTTCCCAAGATTCCGAGAAATGTTGGGGACTCAGTTTCTTCTTAAGATTCTTATTCATAGGGTAAGTGGGGAAAAAAAAAAAAAACTCTGTAGTCACACACCTAATTTTAATCCCAGATCTGCCACTTTTTGGCTGACCCATCCTGAACACGTCACTTCACTGCTTCCCATGACAACGGGAGTAGGAAGACTTACATCACAGTATTTGGGTGAAGAACAAATAAAATAATGCATGCTGCCCCAGATGCCTGGGAGCCACGTATGGTGCCTGGCACATCGGAGGCACCGCTAGCAGGTGGTGGCTGGATTTCCAGGAGCTTCACACTCAAGCCCTTCATTTTGCATTGGCGTCTCCAAACCCGAAAATCACCCAGGATCAGGAACAAGTCTTACAGCTGGCAGCAGGGTTAGCATTCCCCATATCAAAGCGAGCCAGTAGAGAATTCGAGGCAACAGGTAGTTATGAGAAAGATCCCTGGTCTAGATTACAAGGAATCATGGCATCTAGCCGAGATCCAGCCAGCACCTAGCTGTGTGGCTTCAGGCAAGACACTCCTGGGGCCCCCTCTCTGAGCTTCAGTTTCCTCTGGTCCTTCTTTCCAGCTCTTAAGGACTAGGCGGTCAGATTCTATTGAGAGCGCATGCTTTTTTCTACAAAGGCCTCCTGGAATTTCTACTCAGCAAGATAAGACTTAGATGTATCCGCACCTCCTCCTTGGGCATTCTGAGGCCCTGGGTGGGGGGGACTAAACGAGAAGCCCCAGGACCTGTGTGAGTTCCCTCCATATCCTGACACCAGAAACAAGCTCGAATCTTAGTGACATGCCCAAGATTCTTTATTTCTACCCTCCTGTCAACCCTTGCACCCTGTAAAGCAAATAGACACGAGGGCAATTTCTAGCAGAGTGTTATCTGAAACAGTTATTAATAGGAATTTAATCTGTTTTATTATTATTTATTCTTAGAGGCCATTCCAGAAGCCCCACTGCATCTACATTTTTCACTGCGAATTTCTTGCCATAGTTGGTCTCATAAAGCTAACAGGAATGTGGGTGAGGGGGTGGGCACCACATAGCTTGTTTGGTTTTATTTTAAGAAGCAACCAGCACTACCTTTAGAATCCAGAGGAAGTTAACATTGCTTAACCTGAATCCTTCATAATTCCATAAATCAAGTGAATAGGGGGCATTAAATCTTTTTTTCAAAAGGCTTGTTTCATGACTTAGCCATGGTGCCTTCCTGCTTGGGCCCCATTTGATAGACCACATGGCAGTCATAGCTCCCGTGTTTAGTTACTGGTTCTATATGACACACAGAACCTAGAGGCCTTTTGTTTCCCTTATTCATCCAATATCAGTTTCATCATTTCAGCAGAATGGAGCATATATAATCTATGAGAAAAATCCAGAGGAATCCTGAGGGCACTGGATGAGAACTACTCATCTATTGTACGACAACCACAATTTATTCATCCTTTCTACCACTGATGGGCAGGCAGCTCATGTCTGGTTTTTGGCCATTATGAATGAAGCTGCCATGATCATCTACTAAGGTAAAACATATCCCATTTGGATATGTTTTGGTAATTCCCTTTTGTGAATTACCTAGTTCTGTTTTTCAGTTTTGCTTTGCTTTTTGCCCATTTTTAATTGGTTGAGCAATCTTTTCTTTTGATTTTTTAGGAATTCTTTTTATCTCTCGATATTAGTCCTTTGTCAGATAAATGTATTACAGACATTTTCTTCTAGACCGTTGCTTGCCTTTTTCAATTTTAAGATAAGTTTATGGTAGATCTTTCAGCAAACTAAAGCTAGAAAAGAATTTTCAGGCTGGACGCAGTGGCTCATGCCTGTAATCCCAGCACTTTGGGAAGCCGAAGCAGGCAGATCACTTGAGGTCAGGAGTTCAAGACCAGCCTGGCCAACATGGTGAAACTCCATCTCTACTAAAAATACGAAAATTAGCTGGGCGTGGTGGCAGGCGCCTGTAAGCCCAGCTACTTGGGAGGCTGAGGCAGGAGAATTGCTTGAACCCGGGAGGTGGAGGTTGCAGTGAGCCAAGATCCTGGAAAAAGGAATTTTCCTAACTACTACAAAAACATACCGCTAACACTATACTTAATAGAAAAATAGTGAATGATTTTTCTCTAAGTTCAGAAAAAAGTCAAGGAAGCTGTTATCGCCACTCCTATTCAACATTCCATTGGAGGCTCTTGCCAGTGCAAGAAGGTTGAAATCTCTCAGCCTCAGTTTACTTTTGTATAAAAGGGGGGCAATAACTATACCTACCTCAATCAATTCTTATACAAATTAAAGGAGATAATAAGTAATTCATGCCATCCTTGGCAAATTGTATTATTTTTGTGCCCAGTTATTCTTCCCTATACTAGAATTATACAACCATGTCCTTTGCCATTTGATTGTATTGTTCCTTTAAATTTCGGCAGAGTATAGTTTTCCAAACTATTGATGTGCAGCTGGGCCATGTTTTGGCCAATGGAATGTGGTTGGAATTGACCACGTGCCAGTTTCAAACTGAGTCCTTAAGAAAATGCATATGTTTCTGCCGTAACTATAGGGACATGCCCTGGGTAGCCACTAGTCTCTGAAAAAGACACGTGTTCAACAGACCTGAACCCAGCTTAGCCTGGTGCCAAGATCAGCTAATCGCATGAGAGTCACAGCCAACTCACAGACCAAATGGCAAGAGAAGAAATGCTTGCTCTTGTAAGCAACTGAGTTTTGAGATCGTGTATTAACAGCATTATTGCAGAAATAGCTGACAAATACACTTGGCGTACAATTAGTATTTAATAAATGGCAGCTATTTAACTTAACCCCAGTTTTATAACCTGAAAATTGGGAATAATACTACAACATAGAGTTGTTAAAAGAATTAAGACATCTAATATACATGTAAATAATTATATTTCCGAAGATGCACTCCAAGGAACATTAATTCAGAAGGAAAATACTAAGTATTACCCTCTCAAAAAAGTTTTCTATGGTCAATTACATTTGGGAAATATGATAGGTAAAGTGAAAGAGTGTCCTTTTTGGCAGACTTTCATAAAGGCTTATAAATGAATGAGCATTCTGAAACTCTAAGAGGAGGCAAAGTATGAGATGTTTCCCAAACAGATCTGCCCAAGAAGATGTCATGGGGTCTAAGTGCCCCATGGAGCCCGTTTTGGGAAATACTGGTGTAACACTTAATAAATGCCCATCAATAAACTTTATTCCATTAACTGAATTTTATACACCATGCATACTGCATTTTATGTATTGAAACTATTATATTCAATATATGATGGCTGATATTAATGTTCAGACTTGGCTTCTAAACTTTTTTACCCTAACCACAGTAAGAAAGATTTTACAAAATACAGTACACACATACTGCAATATATTCTGTCTTCCATATTTTCTATTTCATTCCATCTTTCTTTTTTTTTTTTTTTTTGAGATGGAGTCTTGCTGTGTTGCCCAGGCTGGAGTGCAGTGGTGTGATCTCGGCTCACTGCAACTTCTGCCTCCCAGATTCAAGCGATTCTTATGCCTCAGCCTCCTAAGTAGCCGGGACTACAGGCATGCACCACAATGCCCAGCTAAATTTTTATATTTTTAGTAGATATGGGGTTTTACCATGTTGGCCAGGCTGGTCTTCAAGTCCTGACCTCAAGTGATCCACTCATCTTGGCCTCCCAAAGTGCTGGGATTACAGGCATGAGCCACCACGACTGGCCCATTCAATCTTATTTTTTAAAAATATTGGTCTTATTCCACAAAATCTATCTCCTGACCTATGGACACATTGCAAGCCACAATCTGAAAAACACTATATAATATGTATATACAAATTAGAATATATACTTCTAATTTTCTTCCAGTTCCAGGATCATATAGCTTTTAGTGCTGAGTCCAAAATGCTTGATTTATGCAATTATCAACTGTTGTTATTATTATTACATGCACAGATACCAGAGTAAGAAAAGAAAACTTCTGTGCGCTGACAGGGAGAAAGAGCGCCTGGTGGTCCCATAGCAATACCCTCTCACAAGGCCGTGGATCAAATGGGCTCTACCCTCCACCTCTCCCTAGTTACCCCGATGAGCTGTCTTTATAATAAGAAATATAACATGGTATTTAGCTACGCAGGCTCCTAAGTCAGGCTGCCTGGGTTCAAATCTTAGGCTCTTTGCTTCCCAGATATGTGTTTTTGGGGAAGCAACTTAACTCCTCTTAGCGTCACTTTCTACATCTGTAAAATGAACATAAATGCAATTTCCATCCCCATGAGTGTCAAAAGAGAAATGCAAGTCGAGTTTTTAGCAATTTCTTTTGTTATTATCCTTACATAAAACTTCTTTCTAGGTGAGCAGCTTATCTAGGCCTCAGGAATGTTGGTGTTCCCTTTTCTTAAAAACTCCAGCCTATAAGATGGTGCAGAAATAAACCCAGGAAAACTGGAGACCAAGCTGGCTTCACCCAGACTTACATGCCAGTTCCTAGAACAGTCCCTGGTGTAAGCAGGTGCCCAAGAAATAGTCACTGAATGAATGAAAGTGCTTACAGCTCCCATCAAGTGTATCCATGAGGTGCTAGCTTTTAAAAACCCAGCTTCAGAGCCAGAACTCACCAGTGTTGCCCATCGGACACAGGCCAGAGTTCACGGCTGGCCTCTCCGAAGGCCACGTGCCTGGGAGTGCGGAACCAGATATGGAATGGGAGACAAAGAAGCCAACCTCAGATAGGAATCCTTTCGAAAATTCAGTCTATGGCCCTGTTCATTCATGATTCCCAGCTCTGGTTTGTGACACTTGCCTCAGGCACCATTCACAAGAGGCTTTTAGGCTACTCCTCAATTTCTTTGCAAAGGGCTTTAATTGAAAACACGTTTCTATGCCGCATTTCTATGCCACAAAAAGCAACCCAGACAGGGCTGCAGCTCCCCAGAGACTAGAAGTCATTTTCCTAAGGCCATTAAGTTGCAGGTAAAATGAATGAGTGTGGATGAGTCACAATGTCTGCCCCTGAGTCATGTAGATGTGTCTTCTGCATCTAGATCTTTGTGATTCTCTTACTTGGGTGTGAAGAGCTGGACTAACCAGCAGAATCCCAAAGAGAAATAATGAAAACAATAATCCCAGCACTTTGGGAGGCAAAGGCGGGCAGATCGCCTGAGGTCAGGAGTTCAAGACCAGCCCAGCCAACATTGTGAAACCCCCGTCTCTACTAAAAATACAAAAATTGGCCAGGCATGGTGGCACATGCCTGTAGTCCTAGCTGCTCAGGAGGCTGAGGCAGGAGACTCGTTTGCACTTGGAAGGAGGAGATTACAGTAAGCCAAGATTGTGCCACTGCACTCCGTGCAGTCTCCAGCCTGGGCGACAGAATGAGACTCTGTCTCAAAAAAAAAAAAAAAAAAAGAAATAATGAAAACAAATAGAAGACTGGCCTTTGGCTTTTATATTAATAATAAACACTATGACCTACTAGTCCAGCAACTTTGCATCTTAGCCCTCATACAAATCTGTCCAGATGAATGCCAGTATCATCACTTGTTAGCTGAAGAAACAGACTCAGAGAGATGAAGGAATTACCCAAGGACACACGGCGAGAGAGTCAGATGTGGGATCCTCCAAGCTCAGATTCACTCCACTGCTCCAAGCTACTTACTTTCTCGAACTCCTGCATCCAGATGCAAAGCTCTCTGACCCTACGTGGATCCACACCATCAGGAAAAAAAAAAAACAACAATTTTAATATCTGAAATGAAATGCCATCTACTGTAAAAATTGCTTTCCACATGGGCCTATCCAAGACCACCACCAACAGTGGAAGAACTGCCCATTCTGAAGGGTTCTGTGCTAAGACTCAGCAGTTGGCAAATGATTCTGTAGTGGGCTGAATGGTGGCCCCCCAAAATATATGTCCATATGCAAATCCTATTAAAACTTATATTGCTTTATATAGCAAAATATGTGATTAAGTGAAAGATCTAAAGAGAAGGGATATTTACCCAGGATTATCTAGGTAGGCCCAAAATACAAAACATGTATCCTTGTAAGAGAGAGGCAGAGGGAGTCTGGGGACAGACAAGAGGAGAAAGTGATGTGAAGATGGAAGCAGAGATTGGAGTGATGTGGCTTCAATCCAAGGAATGCCAAGGATTACAGGCAGCCACTGGAAGCTGAAACAGACACGGAACAGATTAGCCTCCAGAGCCTTGGAGGAAGCTCGGCCCTGCCACCACTTTGATTTCAGACTTCTGGTTTGCAAGGCTGTGCAAGAGCAAATTTCTGTTGCTTTAAACCACCACATTTGTGGTGATTCATTACGGCAGCCACAGGAAACGTACGCCCTACTAATATGCAAACATCTTTGGCTACGCCCCGTAAGAGGCCGAAGGTGATGTGGCTGGGAAAGTGAGAGTTATCGTTTCCCAGACGTTGTTTCAGGGTCTCTTAGTAACAAAAAACCCGCAGATCCACTCTTACAGATGAAATTAGAAGATGCTCAGTTTGAAAAGAAACTCTTGAGGTAAGAAGAAATCAGACAGAGAGAGGAAGTGCTGAAGGGCAAAGACTTGGCTGGGCATTTGGGAGACTAGAGCTTGGGCTGCTGAGAACACAGGCCTGGGGGAAAGGAAGTTCCGTCTTGGGTGGAAGGATCCTCCAAGTACCAACCAGGTGTTGTAAGACAGGCAAGCGTGTGACTTGGTGACCCCATTTTGATTTTTATAGAGATTGGCACTCGGGCTGGCTGACAGCAGAGGGACTGACCCCCCTGCCCTTTTTCTGGCCTTTGTAACAAGGGCAGTGGGTTACATCCCAGCATGGCCGTAAGGATTAAGGTCACCACCACCCTGAAAGTTGTGAGAACACAAAATTTGGAAGCCTCATGGAAAGTTTCCATTTTGCTGCTTCCTTCAATATGAGTGTTGAGTTGGCCAACCTCCTTCCTTTTTTCCTTCAAAAAATGTGTATTGAGCACCCCACTGTGTGCCCGGCACTAAACCAAGACCCTAGCATACAGCAGTGGCACGAAAGCCACAATCCTGTCATCCTGGAGGGCTCTCTAGAGAAATGGTTTTCAACTGGGGGTGATTTTGCCCCCCAGGGGACATCTGGCGATGTCTGGAGACGTTTCTGGCTGTCATGACTGGCGGCGGGGCAAGGGCTGACAGGTTATCTAGTGGGTGGAGGCCAGGGGTGTTGATAACATCCTACAATGCAGAGGTCAGACGCCCACAACTAACAATTATCTGGCCCAAAATGTCATGAGTGCTGAGGTTGAGAAATACGGTGAGGCTGGAATGACCTAAGCAGACGACAGCCACTTTCAAAGGAGACTAGAAGACAGAGGCCTGAAAGACCACACAGGAGGGAGACAGGCAACCCTCAGGGACTCCGGACCATCTCCCCTAACAAAGGGATGTCTTTGCCAAGACCTGAAGCATGAGGGGTTGTTTTCCAGGCAGGAAGAGCAAAAATGCTTTTAGGTAAGCTTAACTCTGTAGTACAGCTAGAGAGGAAAGGGAGTGAGCGAGTGTGTGAGGCAGGAGGTGGGGGAATCAAGGAAATCCTCTGAAAGGACTGTTCCCTCACTTCTGTTTTGGAGGGGAAGGGCCGTCTTTATTATGTGAGGCGGCAGAACTTAGTGTTAAGAGCAGGGGCCCGGAGTCAGATCTGAATTTAAATCCCAGCCCCACCACCTCCTGTGTGGCCTTAGACAAGGCACCTAAAACCCTCAGTTCCTAAATCCATTTTCAGAAAATGAAGCAGAGGGTGGCGGGGGAGAAGAATGTCTACCTTAGGTGGTAGTGTTAGGATTAAATGAGAAAATGCACATAAACAGCTTGGCACACTGCCACGAATAATAGATACTGTTCTTATTTGTGTTTTCAAAGGTCACTCGGCCCAGTGTGCAAAATAAAATGAGGAAGGACAACCAGAAACACTCCTCCCTGGGAATACAAAGCAAAGCAAAAACAAAATGCCGAGATTTTACAGAACAAAAACTTGCTTGAGCAAAGCAGTTTCCGAGGGGCTTTTAAGTCCTTGATGCGACACTGTGGTCACCTTAAGTAACCACAACGGCAACAGGAACAGTTCCATGCCCATTGAAATCGTCATCCTTTGAAGGCATAAATGTCCTGGATAAACGGAACAATGTGTCCATCCACCCGTCTAGTCGGCAAGAGAAATGAAATCCAGGGGGAAGCCTCAGGAAGATCTGTATCGTGGCCCCTGCTCAGTGAAGCTGATGAACTCAGGCTCTTACCAGGGTACAGCCAAAACACTGGGATCCCACATACAGCAAGGCCCTTCCACACACACCTTTCAGTGCATCACCTTAATCCAATTTTCTAAAAAGCTGCTTACTCAATAATCGCTCACTGCTAGAGAAAAGGCAGTCTGACACCCTTGCATCTCTCCCAGGATGCAACTCTTGGAGGTTAGGATGCTTTCACATCCATGATCCTTAACTGCTAAGGATGTGGTTTCTTTTTTTTTTTTTTTTTTTTTTTGAGACAGAGTCTCGCTCTGTCGCCCGGGCTGGAGTGCAGTGGCGCAATCTCGGCTCACTGCAAGCTCCGCCTCCCGGGTTCACGCCATTCTCCTGCCTCAGCCTCCGAGTAGCTGGGACTACAGGCGCCCGCCACCGCGCCCGGCTAATTTTTTGTATTTTTTAGTAGAGACGGGGTTTCACCGTGGTCTCGATCTCCTGACCTCGTGATCCGCCCGCCTCGGCCTCCCAAAGTGCTGGGATTACAAGCGTGAGCCACCGCGCCCGGCCAGGATGTGGTTTCTTAAGTGCACTCTTGGTGGACTAAGTCTCATTCACCAGAATTAAATTCTTTCTGCTTGCTACTGTGAGAGGATGAGTAGGATAGGTCAGAGAAACTGGTTTATAGCCCCCCCCCAAAAATGACACTTGCTCTGTAACTGTGCTTTGCTTTCAGCAATAAACTACTGGGAATGGCACAGTGAAATACTACAGAAGACACACACCAAGGATCCCCTTTGATACTGATCACCTCCATTGCAAATGACACATTATGCAAACCAGATACACCAAATGGGCCAGGAGGATGGAGGGGAGGGGATCAACCCCTCAAAAGAGTCCAAGACCACATTCTGGTATCTAAGTCATCACCCACACACTAACCGTATGGTCAAGTTCCAACTTGGAAATATGTTTTTCTTGATTACGGTAGGTCCAGTTTCCCTAGAGATAAAAATCCAAATCACAGAGACAAGTGACCAGCCTTTATCTGCACATACTAAGTTGCTTTTATTAATCCAGAACGGCATGCTACAGATACTGTACAGCATGAACATTTATTCATTACAAAAATGGCTTCCAAACCATTAAAAATGAACTTGGAATAAGAGCATAAAACGGAACAGTAACATCACAACTGTTAGGAAACATTCAAAGTATTCACAAAAAATGTTATAGTTAGCATTTTAATAAACCAGAGAAAAATCGGAGACAGTTTTACAATCGCTTCATGTCAACTACAATGGCACTGAATGAACAGGTTTCAGCTTTATACAGCATTTTGCAACATCAACATGCCTAGGTTTTTTTTATTTTTAAAGTCTGCTGCCTACTCGTATGTAATATGTGTACATAAAAGCGGCAGCTGGTTTTTCTTTAAAGAGTAATCTAATATACAGAATTTTGGCCCTTAAGGGTTTATACCTCTTCATTTAAAATGCTTTCTGGACAATCTGCTACCAAACACATTTTGTTATAGGTGACATTAAAACTACATACAAATCTACCTATGTAACATCACAGCAAAACATGATGAACAAAAATTACAGCATCAAAAAGAGGGAGAAAGCTAAATTCACTGAGAATTTTGGCACGTAAAGTTTTGCACACGGTCAGTCCAGGTCCTAAGGGCGCAGGGTAGGGCATCCCACTGGGAGTTCAAAGGGGAAATGAAGGTGGTTTCCACTGCTGCTCAGACAGTGTCGCTAAAATTCCCTCACTCATTTTCAAGTCTTGTTTTACATAATGGCTTTTAAAGCAACTTTTGTTAATGCTACTGATCCTTAATGCAACTATTAATGTCCATTTGGTGACATCTGGGTTTCACACAGAAAAAAAAAAAAAGTCAAAAAGGGGAAACAAAAATATATATACACATTTTATATATAAACTTAAAAACCTTGTACAAATGAGTTGTTATATATAAGATGCTTATGCTAAGGGGGAAAAAAACTTTATACAGTTTCAAGAAAAAGGAAAACATATTTAAAAAGGGACGACATACAGGTACGACAAGCAATCTCTAAAGCAATAAATACTACTGGCCCAACAGCGTTGTGATTCTATTAAGTGTTGAGTAGCGTCCCCTCCCCCCAAAAGAACAACACCATGGAACAAGGTATATTAACACACTTTTACCCTTTGTTTCTGTACATTTAAACAATAACAAGTAACATCACAATAAAAGTTGTTTCACACAGAAAAAAAAAAAAAAGTAACGGCACTGCATTCGTGGTGCCCTTACGGTTTAAAAACCAGATGTAAAATGATTGGTTCGCAAGCTCGTATTTAATACAAATAATACAGAACCAACTCCTTCTGGAGGGCTGCTTCAAAATTGCTTTTTTTTTCTTTTTGTTTTTTAATCAGTCTTTTAAAACTAAGCTATCCGAACTACATAACAGTTATGTATATATATATATTTTTTAAACGCTACAAAGACTTTAAACAGCTGTTGATAAAAATTTTGGTAGAATCATGAGGTTCTTCTCTCATCTACATATTTAAAAGGAGAAATTGAAATAAGAATGGGTCAAATATTGACCAATGAACTCGATAAACATCAACTAATGTAGCCACGTGGCACAAAATTAAGAGAGTACAAAACAAAACCTTTCAAGGTGGGGGTGGGGGGCAAATTAAGAAAAGTGAAACAAAACCATAAACAAAGCAACTGGGGTTCACGACGCTAAAGCTATTCTAAAGACTTGGTGACGAGCGACAGCGGCTGGGGCTGGGTCCCGGCCAGGGAGCTGTGGGAATGTAAGGAAGAAGTCGACGGCTGTGCAATTGATGAGGAGGGGGCGGCAGGCTGCAAAGCGGCTGGGGGCAGGTCCAGGGCCCCGTTGGGACAGAGGGCGGAGGCCTTGTGGGTGGCCTCGGCGAGCAGGAGGGCGGGCGGCGGAGGCATCATGGACAGGTGGGCCAGGGGGTCGGGCTTCAGGGACAGCGACAGAGGCTGGGTCTGCTCAGTCTGTGACTTGGCGTCTCGGGGAGGGGAGCCTAGCAGGTTGGGGGAGGGGGGAGGCGAATCTAGTAAGCTTCCATCTGAAGAGGGTGGGCTGAGGCAGCTGCCTTCACCTTGTATGTAGCGAACGCACTTTTTTTTTCTCCTAGAAACAGGGGAGAGAGTTATCTGTGAATAGAGGGCACAGGTGCCAAGGGAGAGAGTTACCTAATGTTCACACCCAAGCTGAGGTCACCTAAGGGATGTCCCACAGAGGTGGCACACCCAGTAGTCCGAGGACAATTACAGTGGCACCCCCCAGGGTGGGTCGCTCACTTCACGGTGCCCAGTTCTAAGCCTGCTCTGGCAAACAACTTATTTAAGAGTCTGAACTCTCTACTTGCTTCCCCCAACCCCTACTAAACACCCATGGCCCCACCATGCCCAAATTATACGAGAGCAGCATGGCGGCGGCCACCTGCAGACGGTGGCATCTATTTGCCAGAAAGTGGCTTTGTCCAAATTGAGATGAACTGAAAAGCTCTTTTGGCTTAGACAGTCCCTCACTCTCCCATCACGTTTCCTCGGCCCTTCACTCCCATTCCCACCACTACCACCCCCATCCCCCAGTGATATGTGTGTGTGTGAGTGTGTGTGTGTTTAAAAGAGAAAGACAGAGCTCCTTCCCCAGCCGCCTCTTATCAATATGAAACTCTCAAAATGCTCACTGTTGAGCCCACATAGCTGAAGGCAGCGCTAGCAAGAGGCTTAAAGGTTTTAACACACCACCACCATGAGGCTGCTGGCGCCCAGAAAGCTTTCGGGCTTGTCTGTTAAGAACCACACCAAATCAAGAGAGGTCAGAATCAGGTGAGAAGGGAGGAAGGGAAACAAAAATAAAACAAAATAAACTTAAAAAAAAAAACCAAAAAACAAAACAAAAAAAGAAACCACCAAAAACAGGTAGAAGAGGATAAACAAAGGTGGGGGAGGGGGAAGAATAAGAAAAACAGAAAATGATTCAAAGGAACAAGAATAACTGGTTGTATGGCCTGCAGGTTGTGGATTAAATTAAGATTCAAACTTGATTTTTTTTTTTTTTTTTAAGATTTGGGGCTTTCCCCTCCCCCACCCCATAGTGAGAAGGTTGGAAGGAGAGATGGTGAGGATGGGATGGATGGAGGGGCATCCTGCCCTTGTCAATATGCCGAGGCTAGTCAATGGAGGGTGCAGCACAAGCCGGTCACCGAAGTGACTACAAAGAAGAAGTGCCAGGGAATCGCAGCATGGACCTTCCTGGGTTTGGGTTATCGTGATTCGTGTTTAAACCAGAAAGACTAATTTTGCCCTGCACCAAAACCAGCATCTCCCCTCTTCACTACTCATTCATGTAAGAAATAGGAATGAGAATTTCAGAGCCTTTCTTGCTTAGCATCAAAGGATGAGGTCGGGGAAAATCAACTCAAGAAATTGAGCATGTGACTTCAAAGCTTCTCCTCCCATTAATCCCAGTCTGATGGGATGGTATTTGGTTAAGGAAAGGTGAGCCTGGGGATCAACCCCACTAATGCTATAAAAATAATGCAGATACAGGAAGTGTGCTCATCTAAGGACCCTAGAATATTGTCAGAACCATGGCTGGTAACACTCCAACTGGAAACACGTGTGTAAGCACTGGCCAGCTTTCTGCCGCTGGAAGCAACCAAGATGCTGCCTACTTGAAGGCAACCACTGTCAGACAATGTCACTGGCCTTGGAAAGGAAGGGTGTACTGAGTTGCTCCTCTCAGTCTGTGCCCCAGAGCTGTCTGATCATGCCCCTCTGTGCGTGGGGTTTGGACTCAGCAAGATGGCAGGAAGGCAGGAAAGGAGGGGAGGGGTGTAAGGGAGCATGCTCAGTCCTCCCTGCCTCCCAGAGGCTGAGATTCATGGGGGCTAGTGGCCTCAGGGTCTGTCTGTTCCCTCTGGGTCAGAAGGAACTTTAGGGGAGCAAGCACCACCCCCTCTCACCCTCAATTCGGCAAGGTTCCTTTTTCTCCCTGGGAGAGAGTAAATAGACTATGGATTCTGCTTCCATCCCGGAAACCAAGATAAATAATTAAGCCTCTCAGAGTTTTAAACCACCTTAGCCTGCAGATCAAAACATGCTCAAAAAACTAAGATGTCCATGCATTTTAAAAATGGGAGAAGGAAAGGAGGTGGGGAGGGGGAGGGCATAAGCAAAACTGAGAAAGCAACAGAGAAAAACAAAGAGAGGAAAGGAAAAGGAGAAAGAAAGAAGTAGGGAGAACAAGCAGGAAGACAAGGGAACAGCACCAAGCAGCATTCCATGCTATATTAGGGCAGAGCGAAAAGATGGGAAAAGCAACTTGGTGGGCTCAAAACAGAATCTTGTTAAAAAGTCCACAAACGTCAAATAAAACTAAAAACCTTGTGTGGCAAGCTAGGAGCCCTGATTGGCTAGGAGCATTCTGGTACTTTCCTCACCCCTCCCACCCTGATGACGTGGAAGTTTCCAGATCACCGGAATGAGAGGGGTATCTGGAACACGGGACATGAAGACTACGGCGACAGAGCAATGGGTCTTCTAAGGTGGCTGAGCACAGGGCAGCTGGCACGCACACACATTTCTGACGAGTCAGAAAATGCCTCGGTTGGCAACTGCTTTTCTTTTTTTTCTTTTTTCCTTTTTTTTTTTTTTTTAAGTACATTTTGTCCTATGGGTTTCAGCATCAAGCCAGGGGTGGCCATAGCCATGTTAAAAGGAAAATTGAGTAAAAGGGGGAAGGTAACCCATACTCTTAGCACCCCCAACCTAGGCTTCATCTCGATTCAGAGGAGTGGCCTCTTAAAAACCCCTTTCTAGCTTCTTGTTTATTCTGAAAGGAAACTAAGGGTTCTTCCTGATTGCGTTTTGGAATAACATCCTTCAAAGACAGAAGAAATGCATTTGCTAATCATTCCATGGTATGGAAAAGTCACCAATGAAGAAAAATGTCTGCCGGGAAAGTCTGAACACTGCTGAGACTGGAAAGAAAACCAGGTGGAGACGGGGACCTGGGGAACTCTGGCACGTAGGACCAGGGGCTCAGCATCTGCAGCAGAAATGCTGCCATATTGACAGCCCCTCCAAGAAGCATTTTAGAAAACCATGTTGCTCAAACGGGAAGCAGCTACAAAGGTTTTGGGTTGGCAGAATTTCTTTTTTTGATATCAATAAAATTCTGGTCTCTGAAGATACACCCAGGCTGTAAGCAAGGTGTAAGCTAAAGCTATGCCCAAATGGGGGATGTATGTTTGGGTCAATGTTAGGAATAACTTCAAGAAAAAAAAAAGTCTGACTTGCAGCAACTGCTTCCAAAACAAAAAAAGGATTCATAAACCACCACCTACCCCATTAATAAAATAAACAAACCAGGTACCTGAACCAGCCTTATTGTGAGGCGCACACAATAGTGTCAGTTGTGCATTTCTACAGATCATGAGAAACCCTCTCTTTTAGTGACCCTTGTGTTTAACCAGTCATTGGCCATGGCAGGGCATCTCAGAACAGGCTTCCACAGCTAGTTATCTTCCCACCTGGTACAAGTAAAATTTTGACAAATTCACTGCTTAAAAGAGTCCCTGCCCTCCCTGGCTAGTCCTAATTAAATATCTAACCTCCTCCATCAACTTTGTCACAAAACTCCTTTCTGTTGTGCAGAGAAGACCCCAGGACTGTGTCAAAGGGACATCTGTCAGCTCTGTGAACACTACCATTTCACAGAATGCCTGGGGAATTCCTTTCCTGCCAGGTGTTCAATTCGCCCCCAAATCCCTCATTCCACGGGCAGAGGGCTGTCTGTGTGGTTCCCTCTCAGGGAAGACTCTCAGGCCCTCTCTCCTCTAATGTGTGCTGGGGTCGACACGAGGCACTTCACCGATCTCTCGTATTGGCATCAGAGAAGGGGGGAAGAGACACAGGAGACTCGTGGGCATGCACGTAATGGGATGCACATCTGATCTAACGTCTAAACACGGAGCACATGGCAAAGTCATGAAGGGGAGGGACACGTGACGAGGGAGGCACTACAAACAGGGAAGCGTGTTTGGGGTGTTGAAATACCTACCATTGTAATATTCCAAATTCAAAGACTGCTTGTATCAGAACAAAGAAACAACACATTTAACCAAAGGTGGTCATTAAAGAAAGGAAATGAGACAGGAGCTAGTCGGTATCCCTCCACCAAGACGGAAGTACCTACACTTTCCCTGAGAATGCAGGCTGGATGGAGACCTGCAGGTGGAACATGGGTGCTTAATTTGGACACTTCTGGGCTGTTCTGATTCCTTTTGGAACCAATGCTATATATATACACATATATTTTGTTAATTCTGCAGGCCTAGGGACACTGCAGTCTGAGACTGCATGACTCACTGCTTGCAGCCCTTTAGCTGGTGCATGCCGTTCAATGCCACGCCTTCTTTTTCAGCACTGTAAAACAATGTCAGCTAACCAAGCTCCTCTGTACAGACATGTGGTTTTTAAACATAAAACAACCAAAAAGGAAAAAGAAAAAGGGAAAGAAGCAGCCTACCCCAGAACCCTTCTCCATGTGTCTCGACTCTAAATGCACGGGAATGCAATTGCTGCCAAGTGTTAACTCATTCAAACCTTTGGAAATGGTGGCTCTCTGTGCTCAGTACCCGGGCCACCAAGGCATTCATAGGGCCGGACCAGCTCCAGGATGCTGGCTTTCAAAGCAAAAAGATAAGTGCCCCTCCTTGTTTGTTAAGGCTGTGGTCTCAGTCCTGCCACCAGGGATAATTATTCACGAGAGCAGGGGGGAAAGAGAGAAAGAGAAAGTGGGGAGAGGAAACGGCATAAAATTAGCAAGGAAATTTTGAAGAATGAGGATCATTAGTCATTGATGCCAGAGGGGAAGTAGATGGGGAACGAGGTCAAAATAAATTATCACGCTAAGGTACCAGAAGGACAGAATGCTTTGATTTTCCCAAAGGCCTCACAGTGGTAATATACCTGCACGGTTTGCACCATAAAGTCTGTCGGTCAAGCCCGAACAGTGCCCGACACTTCTTTGGAGTATTTGCATCTGTTAGCATAAGGTAAACACAAAAAATACAACACAATGGTGGGTCGTGCTCAGTTGGATGTGAAATCTCAGCTACAGCTTCCTTTTCTTCTATATCACCTTGGTTCTACTTGATAATCTTCCCTCACCAAGGACATGAAAGGAAAGGACTTCTATGAGTCAAAAGAAAAAAAAATAAAATAAAACAATAAAACACACACACACACAAAACAACAACCAGAAACCAAAAAACAACAATGAAAAAAATAAATAAATAAAAAGAGAGAGAGAAGAGGAGGGGAGAAGGTGACGTCATTTGCTTCTACCTAAGCCAGGATTCCGATCCTGGGCTGTCACAAGGAAGGGACGGGGGGGCTGGCAGGTAACATTCCCTGGGAGGGGGCGCGCTAAGGTTTGCTGTCGCTGACCCGAGGAGGCACGAGTGATGCTGTTTTACAGTGGCATTTTGGCTGGCAGCAGCAGGAGAACAAGCACATCCCTCATAGAACCCATACACTTGGCAGTGTCCCACTCCCCTGTGTCTCCTGAGATCCACACACAGAGCTACAAAGCAACAGGCCAGAGAAGGGGGAGAGGATCGAATAGACCAGCTGCAAACCAGCACAGCGAATCTGGAAAACTATACACACCTGCAAGGGCCGCACCAGTTATTCTGTTGATCAAGGCCAAAGCGCGCTCGGCATTTCTTAGGAGCGCTCAGGTCTGAATGAGTTCAAGAGAGAAGCGAGCAGAGGAGGAGAACGTGGGAGAAAGGGAGAGAGAGAGAGAAAGAGAGAGAGAAAGAGAGAGAGGGGGGGAGGGGGGGGAAGAGAAAGATACAAATAAGAAAAAAATAAAAATAAAAAAGGGAATAAATCAATGACCTGGTTACTAATTGCAAAATATTGACTTTCGTTTTTTAACTTTCTTTAATTAAAAAAAAAAAGTAAAAATCACATTCTTATTCAACTTTTGAAATTAGCTGTTGCAAATAAAGCTGCAGTATCCCTTCTTTAAGGACTGTCTCTCAGATTTGGTTCGAGCTGACAAAGGGAAGTTAGACACGGAATAACTCTTTTAAATATTTTTCCTCTTTTAGTTCTGCTTTCCCTTTTTTTCTCTCAATTTTTTTTCTTAAAGAAGAAAATAAAGCGAAGGAGGGAATTAAGTTTGTAACATGCTTTTTTCTTCTCAGAATACAATAGTTTAAAAAAAGAAAAAAATTACAAATAAAAACAGAACAAAACGAAACAAAATAGAAAGAAATAAAGAAAGAAAAGGGTTGTGGTACTGGGATATTGCAGCTTTTGGAACGTTCGTCTTTTTTTTAAAATCTATTTTCATTAATTATTAAGAGAGGAACAGATAAAGGTAAACAGGCTGTGTGAATGAGCTGTTAGGAGTTAGAAGCTCATAGCAGCATTTAAGCAGGCACAGTCAGTAAAATGCTAGTGGATTTGCAAATTATGAGCAGAAAAGCAAAAGGAAGAAAAAAACTAAAATAAAAAAAAGCAAAGGAAAAAATAATCATACTGCGGATGCATGCTTGCGTGAGAAAACTTAGTGGAAGCAATGAAAAAAATGCCATTAGATTAAGGAGGTTTATTACTGAATTCCTTCCATTTTTTTTTTTTAACCAGTCTCTTTTAAAGAAATACTGCATATTCAATTTGCACAGTTAGTTCAACTCTAAATCACTGTCATCACTGCTTAAACAACTGTTATGGGAAAAATAAATAAATAAACAAAACAAAGGTTAAATTAAAAAAAAAAAAAAAAAAAAAAACAGAAGCAACTGAAAAAAAAAAAATCTACCGAAACATACGAAACCGTGTTGATGGTCATTTTAAAGAATGTTCAAATGTCATACGTGTTTAAATGTTAATAAAACTATAATGGCAAGAAAAATTAAAAAACAGTTTATCAACTATTTTAATGACTCAAAATGACATTAGCACCTGTAATCGGAGGAAGTGAAAGGCAAGGATTTAGGAAACATTCGCTGTGTTCTGAAAAAAAAGAACAAATTATACAAAGCCTTCAAAATTTTTGTTTTGTTTGTTTGTAAAAGCCTGGCCTTCTCCAAGGGACCTCTGAGATTGCCTATGCAGTATTTCTAATTTCTTCTAGAGAATGACAAACCTCCTTAATTTAAAATGGGTGTAATTTACCACTGTAAAGGCATGCATCAGAACATTCAGGAACAGCCCAGTTAATATCAAACACTCACACACACCCCCTCCTACTCCCCTAAGCCCCGCCCCCTCCTCATCCCTTCTCAGGCACGTACAAAATAAGCAGACTGTATAAATCCCGGCATAGGCATGCCTACCGCTTGCTCTCCAGTTATAGGCTTTGCAGTTATTTTAAAACACATTCCACTAGAATTACAATGTGCTTTTCATGCAACAATGGATGTTACTAGCTTTAAAAGGGCAGTCATGAAGCAATTAATTAAAATGCATAAACAAAACGGCTGGCTAAGAAGGGTTCCCCCACAATGTCCTGGCCTTGAATTTCTCCTGCCTCCCCCAGATGGAAACCTAACATAAAAGGGTGGTCCTCAGGCTACGGCTCCTTCCTCTAACCTGATGATTGTCACTTACCATTGGTCTCTCCCGGCTGCTTGTCCCTTTTCCTCTTCTTCTTCTTTCCCTAGATAAACAGATGAAACACAGGGAATTACTGCAAGAAAGAGACGTGAGAAGGGTGTCTGGGCGAACCTAGAAGGAGAAGGCAGGAGAAAGTGACCATACTGCCATCTCCATCCACATCAACCCCCGGTATTTGTCCAACCTCCAACCCCGCTTCAAGCCAAATGCCCTTGCATTGTACCCCAGCTGGAGGGACACACGCTTCTTGGGAGAAGAGAAGGGACTGGCGGGTGGTGAAGGGAAGCTCTCATTTCTCATGTACCTATGTCCATTGTCAAACCTGACCCACAGCATTTGATCCATAAAAGGGAAGAGGGGACTGCACGAGGAAGATTCAGAGAGGAGTGGGATGATGGCGTTGCAAGCAGTCTGAGAGCCCATCTTTGAGGAGCACATGAAGGTGGTCATGGCCGCACCAGCTTCAAGGGCTGCCCTGCCTGACCTGCTCACAGCTCTTACTTATGAAGGCCAAAGGGTCCCACTCTGAATCAAAAGAGTGAAAGCTTTAGCAGGGGCTTCTCTTAGAGCTTGTTGTTAAAGATGCGGGGAAAAGGGTGAAATAGAACCAGGAATCATCTGGGCTCCTTTCACAACTGCTGAGTGGGCTGGGAGCAGTGGCTGACACCTATAATCCTGGCACTTTGAGAGGCCAAGGCGGGAGGATCACCTGAAGTCAGGAGTTCAAGACCAGCCTGGCCAACATGGCGAAACCCCGTCTCTACTAAAAATGCCAAATTAGCTGGGCATGGTGGTGCATGCCTGTAGCCCCAGCTACTCGGGAGGCTGAGGCAGGAGACTCGCCTGAACCTGGAAGGCGGAGGTTGCAGTGAGCCGAGATCATGCTACTGCATGCCAGCCTGGGTGACAAGAACGAAACTCTGTTTAAAAACAAAAAACAAAAGACAAAAAAAACAAAAAAACTGCTGAGCAGACATCTGTAAGAAAGAAGACGTTACCTCAATTCTCTTCTAGCTGACATAATGAGGATGATACCACTCCTCCCGTGAATGGGTCACATGTGTTGAGCATGTGCCAGGTGCCAGGCATGATTCTAGGTGTGCTACGCAGATGGACTCATTTTAATCCTCACAACAATCTTCTTCAACAAGTATTACCACCATTCCAGTTTCACAGAGGAGAAAACTGAGGAGTTAGGTAACTTTGCCAGGGTCACATATCTAGCAAGTGGTGGGGCCAGGAGAGAACTCAGGTGGTCTTGGCTCCAAAGCCCTCAACCACAAGGCTCTGCTGCCTACATATTTAATGCCTAGCCCTCCAAGGAAGCTCTTTTAGTGAGGGGTTTAGGGAAGGAACTGCATGGAGTCTTTCATATTCTCCAACCTGATCCATCTGCTCGAGGTTGCAAATGTGGAATGGGACTGGGGGGAATTCAGGAGAGGTGACTGCCTCATTCCAGATTAGACTAGTTCTCCCTCCCCTCATAGCCCTACCCAGATGAAGTAGCTGCCTGGCATACATCGAAATGAAATGGTCTTACACTGCTATATGTTTCAGAACAGCTAAAAGTTGCCTTTGCCTTTGGCTAAAGTTTCTCACAGTATGTTGACATCAACTCGGAAGAGAAAAAGACATTGATAGGTAAAAAGAAACTTGAGGTCCAGATGCAGTGGCTCACACCTGTAATCCCAGCATTTTGGGAGGCCAAGGTGGGCAGATCACAAGGTCAAGAGATCGAGACCATCCTGGCCAACATGGTGAAACCCCATCTCTACTAAAAATACAAAAAATTAGCTGGGCGTGGTGGCACGTGCCTGTAGTCCCAGCTACTCAGGAGGCTGAGGCAGGAGGATCACTTGAACCTGGGAGGCAGAGGTTGCAGTGAGCCAAGATCGTGCTACTGCACTCCACCCTGGCAACAGAACAAGATTCCGTCTCAAAAAAAAGAAAAAAAAAAAAAAAAGAAAGAAAGAAACTTGAGAACACGTTAGGCTCTGTCAGGAAAACCTCAAGGTGGTGATGCCACCAAGCTTAGGCTCCACCCATCTGTTGTAGAAATGGCCTATCTTTTCTCTGAGGGGAAGGGGCCTGTGCAACTTGGGAGCTTCCTTTTGGCCTTCTGTTCAGGGATCTTGTTGAAACGCGCTATGTTCCTTCATGTACAATTTCTTTTAAAAGGACCTCATGTGCTTTATCATGAAGCTGGCATCTCATGGGCCTGCAACGGACCATCTCCATGCCCACGCCTCTCCCATGTGAGGGGCAAAGTGCCACCTGGCTGTCCTGGAACAGGCAGGCAGGCCTAGTTTCAGTTCATTTAGGAGCCTGAAGTATTCATAAAAACTGGGCACAGAAATGTTTTAACTTCAAGGAGTATCAGCATCCACATACCCAAGGGCTTCTCAGCCATGTGTGAAAAAGCATCCCCATTTCCAATTCCTTGCAATATACTGTGAAGGCATCTGAAAATTACCCATGAGGAAGCTGTGCCTTTAGGATATAGCATGGAGATGCTGACTACTGAAGAAGCTGTCATTTAGACTAGAGACTTCTGGAGGACAGGGACTGTGTTTTAAAAGAAGATGTGAGAAAGTGGATAAACCCTACACTTAGTGAGGAGGAAGATGCATCTCCAGGGAAGTGGCCACCCTACTACCCCTTTAAATGTAACAGAAGAAAGAAAGGGCCTACTATAGGGGTGGAAGAAAATAAACTCAGGTGAGCAAATGGCACGGGACCTCTATCCTTTACCTAGTGTAGAGGGTTAGAAAGGAAATAATGTCAAATACAATCCCAGAGGTTACATATTACTATGGGACTCAAGATGTTTTCTCTTGGGCTCTAAAGAATGTGCCAAGTCTGACAACCCAAATGTGACTGCTTCACTCAATTCTGTTGTCCTAAGATAGATATATAAAGGCTTCCGTTGCCAGTTGGCTGGAAAAGCAGGAATGTGAAAGAGGCATGAGAAGATCTCAGGAAATATTTTCCAGAAGAACCTTTTGGAGTTTACAATGACCAAAGTAATATATGGAAACTCTCACGTCAAGTTAGTTTAAAAAAAAAAAATACTAGTTAAGTTGCTACCACATTCAAATCCATAAAAGCTTCAATGCTGCGGTTCTTAGTCCCAGTGTTCCCTAGTGCATAAAAGGAGGGAGTGAGTGTGAGTGTGTGTGTTCACACCCATGTGTAATGAATGAGCCATTATAATAGGAATCTAAGTACCTCTTACAAGAGATAAAGTTCCTAGAGCCCTAAATCCAGATCTCTAAACCTCAGATCGTCTCAGGAGTTCCCTTCTTATACCAAACCATCTTCCAAATTTAAAACTGAGCTAAAGTCATTTCGAGTGCCTCACAGCCCTTCTGAAACCCAGAAAGTATGTCACAAAAAGCCTCGAGCAATACTTTCTCTAAACGACTCCCAGGCAAGTCAAACACGGTATTCTTTTGAAGCTATCACAGTCTGCCTTGTACCTTTGTAGAGATTTCACCCTGCACAACTCCAGGGGGCACCATTCACATAGACCCCAGTGTAAATGACATACTCTAGAGTTGTGCAGTGCATGCCCTGCACAGCTGTACATGAAGGCCCTACTATGACCCAAAATGTCTATTGGGGATATGATCTCTATAGAGAAGCTGAATTCCGCTCTGTGGTATCATTCTAGATTACTCAAAGAATTGGGTCTGTAGCAGGTAGAAGCTCAAGATGAACTCTGAGAACTTCTGACCCGAAACCAGGAGAGCAGCTATCCTGAAATGATATGGTTGTGTACGTGGAGGCTATGGAGGCTGCCTGCTGCTGGAAATCTCCACCTCAGGGTCAGGTGGGGGTGAACAGCAAGCCTGTGGGAGAGCATTCACTTTCTCATCCTCTTCCTTTCAGCTCCAGAAGAAAGGCTTCCCCACTGCACACATGCTGGGGACAAACGGAAAGGTCCCAAGCAGTGGAGACCCCGTGCAAGCCCATCTGTCAGCAACAAGGGCTCTCAGCAGAGCACATGCGCCATCCGAGAGGTGCCAGCACTCCTTCCTGATTCAACTCCCAGGAGGAACACAGTCTCGTGCTGTCAGCTAAGGGGGCAGGGCCTCGAGAAAGATGGCCAGGGGCACCTCCCTTCTCCCTCATCTACAGGGCAAGCACAGGTTTAAAAGTATGAGAAGAAAGAGGAAGGAGGCCTGAAATCACTAATCAGAGCAGGCAGAAGCAGCTCTTCCTCGGGATCACATAGGCCCGCAGATGTTTGCGATTTCCTGGTGGATGCTAAGTTCTGAGGGAGTAAAGATATCCGACTTAACTCTGAATCCCTGTGATAACTTGTGCACAGTAACTGCACATTTCCCAGCATCTCCTGCAGTTAGGTTGGGTCACATGACTAGCTCTGGCCAATGGGTGATGGGAGTAAGTGACCCATGACACTTCCAGGCCAAGGCAGTTAAGAGCTGTGTGTCCCCAGCCCCTGCCACAGAAGGCTCAAAGGCCATGGTATGTTTCACTCAATTCAGTAACAATTTAACGACCTCAACCCCTATACGTCGAGCTGCTTCACTGCGGATGATGCCAGTGGAAGAGTCAAAAGTAACTGGAAAAGTAACCATCCACGGCTCCAAGACATCAACAGGAAGGGAACGAGAGGCCTGTGCTGGCCTTAAGACAAGTTTTGGTTTTCCCCTAAGAGTGGATGGTGAAATCCCTTCACAGAACCAAATGTCATGAAATAAAGTATCAGGCAAAACAAGAGGCATTTCATCCCGCGAGAGAGGAAAGCAAAGTTACTGGGCAAAATGCAGGATAACCAGCAATGGTGAGAAGTGACAGAAGTCTCCGGAAGATAGCGTGCTCATGGGAGGAGAGGAATCATGGAGTCACAACCACTGCAATTAGTAAAAACAATCACCCCATGGTGTTTCCTACAACCCAAGAGAGGACTAGGCAGATCCTACAGCCAACACAGAGCCAGGAACACACACACCACATAGCACACCTTTCCCTGCCCTTGCTGGGGCCAGAGTCCATTCATGCATCCTGCCAAGGGCTGACTTCCTCTGGCTGCTTTCAGGGATATTCCCATCATGCCCCTCTCAGGATGAAATAGGCTTCTAACTTCTACTGCACCATGGCACAAAGGAATAGTTTTGTTTTTCCTTCTTAAGGGTAAAGGGCCTGCTGAAAGGCCTGGGAGGAATTAAATTCTGTTCCTCCACACCTACTCGCTGGTCTTCCCTAGAAGGCCACACCACTGATCACTGCTAAGGAGCCTGAGGAACCTAATCCGGAACATAAGGTCCTCTGGGTGTATCCTAAGTGCCCTGCCTCCTCTAGGAAGCAGACAAGCACCAAATCGACCTCACTGGTCCTGAGCTGGAACACTGGGACTGCAGCCTCCTCTCTCCACCCTGAAGAATGACTGTGAGCTGATCCAACCATCCACACTGGAAGCCCCTCCCTGCAGTTTAGTGATCCAGGAAGATGCTACCAGTCCCCAAAGCGGGCAGATTGGATGGTCCTGAGGCCCACCCCAGTCAAGTGGCAGGTCCTGTTGTCTTTGTCCACATAGATGCACAACACAGCTCTACAGACTCTAATCCTAACAAAAATGATCCACCTACATAGTTATCCCGCGCGGACCAGCCGGGGTACAGTTGCATATGAAGCTGTCGCTCCTTCCGGGCCAGCTCGTAGTATTTTGCTTGCTCTTCTCTGGACAGTGCATGCCACTGGAGGGGACGTGGGGTACAGATGAGAAAGACATGAACAAAGAGAAAAGCATGAAAGTACATCACATGTTACACCAAGGTCAGGGAACAAATAATGCTGCTTTTTTGGGTGAGTCCATCCAGAAATGGTATAATCTGTACATACTGACTGTCGGCTGGGTCCTGGCACTAACAGGAATGTTTAGACAAAACTTGATTTGTTATCTATGTCACTCTGTCATTTGCTCACTCGCTCGGGTAGGGGAAGAGTATGGCTGTGGCTGTTCTGAACGCTGAGTGCAAAATAACTAGTCCTGACTCAGCGAAGGCCATTCGAGGATTCAGAATGTGGCTGAAGGGCAAGAATTCTCCAAAGAAATGGGGACAGAGACATTCTGCCACCTGACCTGCTGCACTCTGGTCCCTTACCACCCGCCCCCCGCTTCTCCCTGAGAAGGGCGTCACCTACCCTCCGCCCAAGGATCTGGTTGATGGCCGCGCTTTCTTTCAACGTGCACTCAGCTACGACCTTTGCTCTCATTTCCTTCATATACAACATGAATGCATTAAGAGGTTTCTTTATGTGGGGCTTCTTCTTTTCTTCTTCCTTTTTGGAGTCCTGATGCTTTCTGGAGATAGACAAAACAGACACAACCCAATAAACAAGGTCGTGGTCCAACTTCCTCCATGGCAGAGAGCGTATCTCCTTGTCTCATAACCCCCAAGCCTTGCAGTTTTGGATTAGAAAGCATGCTTTTAGTTCTTCTGCGCCCCGGAAAATGAAACGAAAATAGCTTGGGGAGGGGTTGGGGGAAGAGAGGGATTTTGCAATCACTTCCTCAAGTTTCACAAATATACAATTTTCCCAAGCCAGAGGGGAAAGCACATGGTTGCTGTCTTCACCTCAGCAGGGTTTTCTCCTGCTTGCAGAACAAAACTCCAAATGTTCAATGATCGGGTTAGGGGGCAGGGAAGTGGTTGCAAATCCCATGTATCCAAGCACACACACAAAAAACAGTTCTGTTCTAACCCGCAGTGGTACAGTGAGATTCTGCCACTGTGCACTCTCTCTCTCTTTGTAAGGGAGGGAAGAGCCCACACAGGCTGGGTATTGGCTACAGTCAAACCAAATGAGGCCAACCTTAGGCAGAAAGCCACCACCCAGCAGCTGCAACAGGCTTGCAGAACACCATGGCTACGAAGAAGGTGAGAAAAACAGCAACACTTACGAGCTATGGAGTGAGCCGACGTCACTCTGGGACGATTCCTGTTTGACTGTTGGTGTGACTATGGCCGGATGCGGAATGCCCGTCGTGTGTAGCGTATGATGTGGTGGGACCATATGGGGAGGGAACCTAGAAGACAGAAAGCTGTGTAAATCGTCAGAATCAAAATGAATGAATGAGGAGGGATGTGTACACACAATTAAAAAGAAAAAAAAAAAAAACAGCACGTAACACTCACATGAAAGCAACCCAAGGCATATGAAACCTGTCAGTATTAATTAGCGATAAATTAAACATAATGATTCTCATAATGTCATTAAAGCCAATCTCCCCCTTCATTATTGCTACTGACATAAGACATTATGATTTTTAACATCTTTAGCAAAAGACAAATTCAACTGACATACTTGGGCGGAAAAGTGGGCTTGGACTACCTGCCAGAAATTGCACGTCCACTTGTTTTTTGAGGCATTATTAGTGGCATCTAAGAAGACAATTTCCTAAGTCCTAATCAGCTCTAAAATGAAAGGTGAAATCTTTTGTTGTATATTGACAGCTAAATAAAATATTAACGTGGTTGAAATATACATACATTTTTGACAATGCTGTGCAAGCCTCATTAGGCCTCATCCTGTTGATGAAGTGCAATACAATTTTTATTTTTCTTTTGTGCTGTGTCCCATCATTTGACAGGAATGGGAGAGAGTGAGGCAGGAAGACAGGGAAAACTCAAATAGTTCCTATTTGGTTCATATCATAAGTCACGGACATTTTAAATAAGTTTGTATCCCTTTATGGAAAGATGCAAAAAAAAGGAAAAAAAAGGAAAGAAAAGGTGCACACACACACACACAAAATAAAGCTTTGATTCTGATTTGTATGCCCTTTCTCCTCTAAAATTTAGGATTCCTATATCACTTTTACTTTATATGTTGTCTGGGCATCATTAAGAAGTCTTCTAAATGATTATCAAAATTATAAATGAAAGATACAGTTTGTGTTTTCTCCTCTCATGCTGCTCATTTTTTGGACAGTTCTCTAAGACACATTTTAGGGCCTGAATTGGCATTTCCCAACCAAGTACATTAGCCAGGACAGTAAGAGCTAATTTTAGCCTACTCTTGGCCCAACTGCAGACTGACAACTGGATCAAACACCTTTCTCATTTTCTATTTTGCGTGGTGTCACCATGATTTGTACTGGGCTGGAAGACTCACCCCTCTTCAAGCAACATATCCTACTATAGAAAAAACAGTGAGGGACAGAAAGGGCAGAATCCCAAAAGAAAACAATATGGCAGCCTCCTGCTCCAACCTGGCAAGGTGATTCAAGTAAGCAGATGGGAAGCTGTTCAGATGAAGATCATGGCAACTGTTGCTTTCTTAGTAAGTCCAAACCAAAACAGTCCAAGATACCACCCAAGGAATAACAACCTGCTCTTTACAAAGCCAATTCCGGTGGGAACTAGAGGGCCTAATGAGGATCAATCACGACGATTCTTTCGAAAGGATTCTGTATGTATTTACAAAGTTTTTTCCAGAAGTGGGCTAGAGATAGTTTCCATTCAGCCAAAATAAGGTAACAAACAATTTGAAAAATAATAAAATGATTAAAGTACTAACTGAATCTAGACAGATCAACAGAGGAAGGAAAGTTAATGAACAATGCTGATTCTTGAAGAAGGCCCAAGACACAGTAGACATTTCACTCAAAAATCCCACCCTGACGTGGCCTCTCCTGCCACTGCCTTCACAAATTTAAGCCAGTAGTGAAGATTGCATGACATGATTTTAAAAATAACAACAATATAAGTCCTTCGAAAGTATCAAAAAAAAAAAAAAAGAAAGAAAGAAGGAAAATGTAAGGAAACAAACAAGCTAACAACCTTCATCCTCTTCCCCTCAAAATAATGTGAAAAACAAAAAAAGCAAAGGAGACACTTGGGAGACACTTGGGCTCCAAGTGACACCCTGTTCCTTCCCACTGCTCAAGGGCCTCAGAGGAAACAGAAGTTAAGAACATGTGTTCTTGGAAGCCCTTGGGTGAAGTGGTGGGTGGCAGCTTTTACTGTGAATTTTAAAGGCCTGACATTCCTCAAATACATATGTTCCCTTCCTGCGGAATGAGAATATGTGTACAGACGTGCGAGGGAGAGGGAGGGGGAGAGAGAAAAACACTGCGTGTGTGACTGTGTGTGTGTGTACGTGTGTGTACATACACCAAATACCACGGGAAGACACCACAATCTGAGTACATTTTGGGGTGCAGACAAACTTCCAATGCAGCCATGAAGAAGGCACATTTCTAAGTTCCCATACCTACACGTATATTCCCGTATCTGAAAAATGTTCAGCAAAGAAAGAGACCACATGTGTGAACGTGAATGTGGGCTGTATACACATACCTTCGCTTAAGAAATTCCTTTCTGCAGACAACTATTTCATGAAATGCAATAAACACCCTAAAAATTCTAAGCAGCTCATTATATACCCCCGTCTGCTTTCATGGCTCCAAGCCAGAATATAATGATGAACCTTAACTTGTTAAGAACAACTAATTTTTGTTTCTGGCTGTCTCAGGGGCTTCTCTCTTACTCACTCTCACTTTACTTCACTGTTGACACGTTTCTGTTAACCGGATGTCATCTGCCGGCCTTGATTTTATGCACAAGCAGTAGGATGCATTTTCCTGTGCAACAATCCTGCTTTGAGTTGCATTAGGTTTGTCATTATTCTCTCATTTTCCCCCTTGCACTTGTAACATTTCATCTCTTCCTGCCTTATTTTTTGTGAGCCACGGTGCACCCACATTATGGTTTATACATGATCTCGCTCCCTTTGAAGCCGGCAGATTTCAGAGCCAGCTCTCGTCAGGAGAAGAGCCTTGCACCAATTTAGCAGGCTGAGGGCCCGGAGCTCCAACATCTCAATCTAAAGGGGGTCACAGGGTGGCACAAGTGAGTGTCAGCAAGAGCTGTTTAATTGCCAATCTAGGCTTCTCCATGGTGTTTAAAGTATAATGACCCATCACTTAATTCTGAGAAGTCCTGGCCCCACTGCTGAATAGAATGAATATCAAAGGGTGTTCTGGAACAGGGCAAGCTGCCTACATTTGCTATAACTGCCATAAGTATAATAGACCAATACTTCTGTCGCCCCATTACCACAATAATGTATTTAATTTGCTGTATACGCTTTTTAACTAGCTATCTTTCATTTGGCCTACCTGGGGAATCGGCCGCCTCTCCCCCGCACCTTGAGGCCCTAACCTTTCTTCCTGACGTTCCCTTCCTTTCCTCCACCCCCCTGCTCACCTATAAATCATCGACTAACCTCCTAATGATGATTCAATCAATCAGCTTAACCCCAATCCCTATCCTACAATTACTCTACCACTGTTAACCTCCAGAATGCACCAAATAAACAAACATGAAAAATAACCAGGTGTAATATACAAATGCTGGGAAGGTGGGAAGATGAGCTGTGGACCATAAGCTGCTACACTAATAGAACTACATGTAGCCGTGGTCCCTGGGTGCTCTCCACCTGGGGGACCCCCTATTCATTCGCATGCTTTGAGAAGCTGTGATGACACTATTTAATAAGCATTACGTCTCCTCTTCTCTCTAGGCCAGAGAACACACGAGCGTTTTCCTACCTAACTAATACTGGCATGGATTTTGAAATTTTGATGATATATCGCAGGTAGAATATGGATCTTTTCAACTGTGATATCCACGGCATAGTTACTGATGCTAGATATGCCATGGTTTGTTTTTCTTAATGAATGTAACTCTCTATCACTGCTAAAATTACTGTTTTGTAAGTAGGAAAAGCAGCATCTTGACCTGTCTTTCCAGGCCCTTCTCTGGTCTTGGCTTCCCATGTTGGCCGCAGGGATTGGGGAAAGAAGCTGGGGACAGCACCCCTGCCACGTAACGCATGCTAATTTCATTATGTGCCATCATCAGAATGGGTTGGTGATTTCAGACCATCAGCAAAGTCTAAACCTCCACCGATTTAATTAACTTGACTGAAAATCAGATGAACAGAAAATAAAACTATCATTAGAAACAATTAGTGACTACTTAAACATACTGCTGCCAACCAGTTTGTAAATAAACTAGCAGTCACTGAAAAATTAGCCAGAATTAATCAGAGGGAGGAAAAGAAGAACATGGGGATAGCAGTGTATCTTGCAAATATGTTTCTATGCTGAAATATAAATATATATGAATGTACAGCACACACACACACACGATTTTTTGTTTTAACTTTCAAAGACTTAGAGCTACACAGACCACTATGATATACACCAGCCACGTGTGGCTATTGAATATTTGAAATGTGGCCAGTCTAAACTGAGAAGTGCTGTGTGTATAAGATACACATCAGATTTTGTACCAAAGCTCAGTATAAAAAAGAACATAACATCTTATTAATAGTTGTTGTCCAGGAATAGCATGTTAAAATGATAATATTTTGGCTATATTGCATTGAATAAAAACGTCATTAAAATAATTTTATCTTTTTTAAAAAAAAAAAAAAACCTTTTTTAAAAACACGGCTTCTACGAAATTTAAAATTCCCTCTGTGGCTCACACTATGTTTCTATTGGACAGTGCTACCTTTGAGGGGAGGAGGCGGATGCTTTCTTGTTGACTTGGAATCAGAGTCTGAGCTTTGAGAACACCAATAATCTTTTTTCGAACTCTTCTTGGTATAATAATAAAACTACCTTCACCGCTACCTTTCTTGCTGAGGACAGGACAACAGAGAAATGGCATTTTTAAAAGTTTCTGTCCTGTTTCTCCCTTGCCTTCTTAATTCTTTAAAATACATTGTTCAACTGAGTGACTCAAAAATTTTACCTAGAAAGACATCACTTACCTTGGAATTTCAGGGCAATTTTTCAGGATTTTCTGGGAGTACAGCCTAATGCCACACTGGCTTTACACTAATAGAACTACATGTAGCCGTGGTCCCTGGGTGGCTTGGTGGCCATCTAGAGAACTTCCTGAGAAGTCACACATGGCCTTGGATGAAGGCCCCAGTTCTTGGAACTCACCTGGACATGGAAGCATTGACGGTCAGAGCTGTGGGGTAGGGGTGTCTGAATCCTCCTGTCGTGATTGGGTACACTGGTTGACCTTGCCTACAAAGAAGGGGTACAAAGTAAGAGACTTGAAACAAGGGTGGGGGTGGGGACAAGAAAAAGAAGAAAAGGGAAAAGTTCTCTCTGCACAGTAAGCTTTATTCTCATTTGATCAGAACAAAAATCTTGGGGATTGTACAGCAAGGATCAAAGGGAAGAAACACAGAACAATTTGAATGCCATAAATCTGATAGGAATGGCTAATTAAATTTTATAACCTCTGCTTATGTCAATAGAGACCCTCTCCCCAAGCTGAAACTAGGTGTTTTGTTGTAATAATTAAAGGCGAAGTCTCGCTTGCTTTAATGGAGCCATCACACTAATTGAGGGCTACACATCCAAAGGAAAACAATAATGAATGTAAATTTATACCAAAATAAAGTACAGTGAATCAAAGGACTTCAGTTGCGCTTTGGGCCTCTTTCGGTATTTAGATCTCGGTGAGAAAACATTAAATTAACAGAGCTTAATTTGTAGCCTTTTGTCAAATTAACAAGTGTTGACAAGAGTTACCGGGGGGAGAGTCCCCAAGAAGAATTGTGGGTAACCAATAGACAATCACACCTCATTACAATAATTAAAAAATACAGCAACATGCAAAATAGCATCCTCATGAAAGACACACAACTTTTTCTGACAGAGGGTTGTCTGAGTTGGCTATTCCTTTTTATCTAGACTTCAAGTATCTCCCCATCAGCTGAATAGGGCAAATGATCACTGAGAACTATTCGAGGGATGGCCCCATCTATTTAGAAGAAATGGGTCACAAGCTCATGTTCATGTCTACCCTCCCAATAAAAATAAGAAGAGACAAAGAAACAGAAACTATACCCAGGGTTGGTATTTGGTACAGCTACTACATAATGCAATTTGTTGTTTATTAAAAAAAAAAAAAAAAGCATAGAATCTATCTAACTAGAGAAATATGGGTAGAATTGTGGAGTAAGCCACTCCAAAATTTTATCTTCCTTAAGGCTTTGAAAGGCCATCTTCCCTAAGATTCAAACCTGAGTTTTACCAGGATTTATTCCTTTTAGCATTCAATGTATTGTCCTGTGTTGTTCAGAGTACAGATCACTGATAAGGAGAAACATATCCACAGAAACAATCACGAAACACATATTACACACATGCTCATGCAAAAACACACATACACACCACCCGCCACAGTATGCTAATGCATCAAAGGCCTTCCTACTCTGAATTTAAAACACAGTTTTGTTTTTTTTTTAATTGCAAAAGACAGTCAAATAATCTGGGCACTGCCAAGAACTAGGATTGATGCTTACGAAGGCCCCACATGCTGCAGTGACAGTTCCAACTGCCCCATTCCCACCGTTCACAGTTAGGTAAAACATTCAACGTGCAAAGACTCTCAGAGAGACGCTGATTCAGTCCCATGGAGCTTCTCAACAGACAAAACTTTCCACTGTTGTTGTCAACCTTGGGAGTCATGTTCAGGATGAGGTGGGGGGTCCTGGAATCGTACAAGAACATGCCCTAATCCCAACCCTGGATTTCAAAACAAGGCAGTTCTTGTTCCTGCTTCTGTGCCCCAAAATATGTAACACCTAAAAGGGAGGACTCGACAGCCTCAACCCAACGACATGACTGCAGTTTGGGCAGCCAACAGCAGAAGGGTCATGATCAGCTTCACTGGGTGGAAGTTCCAGGAGTCTTCTGCAATTCCCAAAGGAACTTCAGGGCACCTCTGTCCACAGAGCCTTTGGGGACCACGGTCTCGGAATGCTAAGTGCCAGTAACCTAATCCACCCGAATGGCTGTGGATTTGCCTGTATTCCCACAGGACACCTCAGCAACACCTTTTCTGTGCCCTCCCACAGCCCCCTCCCCAACCCTGGCTTCTAACACACACACACACACACACACACACACACACACACACACACAGAATAAATAATAAACATGCCCATGTAAGAAACAAAAAGGAAATTAAAAAATGGAACTCCTTACTGTGGTACTAACCATCCTAGCGGATGGGGGATTTGTCCTACGGTGCCAGGCGATAGTGGGTAATACGGGGATATATCTGGAGGGTGCGGAGGCCGTGGGATTCCTGAGGGAAGAAGCAGCATTTTAGGCACAAAGGAGGGAGAGAAGGAAAGAGCAACCCGTTAGGGGATGGGAACAGGGAAAGGAGGAAGAGACGCATCTCTTCTGGAATCCTAGCACAAGGTTCATTCGTGATTATAAATCCTGAGTTGTTGGTAGGATTCATCTCATTTTCCCTCAGCCTCAGTTTGAAAAATTAGTTTATCTCCTTCTAAATGGACTGGTATACTGGGTAGACTCAGAATATGCCATCTTGGGTATTTCTGCCTCATGTGACTGGTGTGATTGTTTCAAGTTTAAAAGAAACAACATCAAAAAGGCTCGGCACCTGGTGGGGAATGAAGCAATGGTAATCCCTGTTGCTCTTAGAACACTGGCCCTTCGCCCTGCGGAGTTTCATGCCTTCCCTGCACAAGAGCTACTCCTCTGATTTCTAACACACTTTTTGAGCTGTGGCATTCGAAAGGTTATTACCCTTGCCTTCTTTCAAAAACGGTGACTCCTCTAAAATGTCTCCGCCTCTATTCGGATGAGCTGGAGAAACTGATCAAATGCCATTTGGCATCTTATCTAAGGCAGAATCAGAGCTGAACAGACAAGGAGGTGTTGGAGGCTTGTGTACTCCATTCCGGAACTTCATCCGCTAGAGGACAGAGTCGTCTGTGCGGATTAAGCCCACCTGCTGAATGGGCACCTTGTGCGTCGCAGGGGCTAAGAGCTTCACAAGGCACACATGAGTGGATTCTGCAAGTACGCGCCATCGCACACCTGCCAGTTCCACAGGAGCACATCCTGCAGTCGACTCTGACAGAGAGGAACTGATCTATGCCGTTGAAGTGGGAGGCAAAAGGCACAATACCACAGAATTAAAGCAGAGTAATGGAGGGAACGGGCTGCATGTTCGTGGATGAAAACGACTTCATTTTTTTAAAAATTCATTCAGGAAGCTTTTAATCTGTAAATTAAGTCTCCCTGGGTGACATTTTCATGCAGACATTGCTTTCTCTCTATTACAAAAACCAAACAGATTAGCTGGGCTTGGACCCTACACCGAGCCATTTGCACACTTGAAAGAATGTTCGCAGAGGAAAAGTAAACAGTCCACAGACGTTAATCATATGTTTTACGATAACCATTTAAAAGCTATTCCCTGTACTACCATTATTTAAATGAGACGTTGACGCTGCCATTCACTGGTGGAGCCTGGGGCCGGCTGGAGGAGGCCGCCAGGCATCCAAGCGCCAGGCTCAGTCCTGCACCAGCACAAAGGAGCTCAGAGACCAGTAAAACCCAGCTCATGTGTGGCTTTGCCTAACCAGGCAGCCTACCTACCCCAACACTACCAATCCCCTCTAACAAAGTGATGTGCGATCACCACTTTAAACCCATCCTTCCAATTACTGAGCTGGGAAGGGGAACTCCTACCAACACACTGGGTAGCCTGAAAGACACACACTAACCTTACCTGTTCTCCCAAGACCACCCCACCAGGAGCTGGGGCTGCCTGCCTGATTTAGATCTTGCTGGAGGAGAGCTACAAGTAACCCCACCTTCTCTCCCTCTCCCCTTTGGGAAAAAAGCAGTCAATGAACAACTGGGATAAAAAGGGGATGCTGAGCTGGGTGTGGTGGCTCATGCCTGTAATCCCAGCACTTTGGGAGGCCGAGGCGGTCAGGAGTTCGAGACCAGCCTGGTCAACATGGTGAAAACTCATCTCTCCTAAAAATACAAAAATTAGCCGGGTATGGTGGCACATGCCTGTAGTCCCAGCTACTTGGGAGGCTCAGGCAGGAGAATTGTTTAAAACTGGGAGGCAGCGGTTGCAGGGAGCCAAAATCGTGCCATGGCACTCCAGCCTGGATGACAGAGCAAGACTCTGTTTAAAAACAACAACAACAAAAAGACGTTGAAAAGCATGGCAACTTCTCTCAGACACCTATTGGTTGTTCTATGAAGAAATGAAGCACCCTGCCTGGGCTTCAGTATTCACATCTGTAAAATGGGTTCAACAATACCTAGAATATTGCAGGGGAAAAAGAACCTAAATAAATTAGCAAAGAAAATGCAGAATCCAGTGATGTGGCTTTTTGAGGCTGTACCAACAAGTCATTGTCAAGTAGTGACTGGAGCCTCTTAGCCCGTTGAAGGAGCCGAGGCCTGGAAAGCCATGCTGTCTCACCTTCCCAGGAAGCTGAGGAGGAACCCCAGAAACGCCTTCAATATGATTCCTGCATCCACATCTGCCTGAGGCTCTTAAGAGTTAAAAGCCACTCCTGAAACATACTGAGGACTCATAGCTGGGTTCCCAAGACAGCCCCTTCACGGGTACTGGAAGCCATAAAGAGATCTTTAACACTGCAAATGAACTTCTCCAAAGGGAGTGGAAAACCACTGCCACACCAGGCCTCAACCACCCCAAAGAGCTTCCTTTTCAACACCCAGAAAAGCAACAGGGGCCCCCCCACCACCTTTCCCCCCAAGTCCCCTACTGCTCTGCCCCTGGGGTTCCTATGGAGGCCTCAAAGGTTCCCCCAGAACCCCAGGACCAGCGCTCTACCTTGGCTCCCAAGCCCACAGCCTACCTGTTTTGGGGTCTACGTCAGCTGGTAAGTGTGGAGGTGGGTTTCCCGGCGTGAAGTGTTCATTGCTGTACGTGATAAGAGGCGTGAGGGGGTGGACATGGTGAGGGTGCTGCACCACTGGCACTTTGTTCGACTGTGGGGAGGAGAACAGAGAAAGACGCCGTCAAGCCGGTTCCAGCAGCCCAGGACTTCAGAACACTGGGCCCGTGGGTTCCCCTGACCACAGCCTCTCACCTGGATTTTCTAAGATGCACTCAACTCTGCCCGTCCCATACTCCCCCGAGTCCATGTGAAAATAATAGATAGTTGTAAGACAGCTCTCTGGGTGGGTCTGCTTTAGTTTTTATTTCCCCACTAAGCCTGGCTTTTAAAATACCTTCTCAATCCCTACTCCATTATGGAGCCCAAGAGTCTGCACTTTTCCCATTGGCAGGTGAGTCAGAAGTGGGGACTTCAATCTCCCATGCCTACTGCGTTTCCGCATGTAGTGGGGACCTCCTACCCCAAGGCTCCACCTCCAGGAGGCAGGCAGGCTGCACAGGGGACCATCTAGGAAAACCACCACTTACAAGAAACCGGCAGGGCCCAAATCCCACCCAGCCAGCCTCCTTAGCCACCCCCATGACAGCTCCTATCCTCTCTCTGCCCTTAGAAACAGCGGGCATGTTACAATCCTTCACAGACAGCATGGATGCAAAACCCCACTCACAGTTTGGGTGGGAGTGTGAACTTTACCAGAAAGCTCTAAACTGCCTGGCAAGCACCTGCATATTTTATGCAGATTACAGCAGCCCTGATTCATTAGGAATTTCCTTAGAAAGTCATCCGGGAACGCTAATACATTAACTGGATGATGATGAATTGGGCTAATAAAAGGTATGCATTTTAGAAATGGGCAGTTCTAGAAAACAAAGTACAGGCATTTTTGTGTTTGGGAAGGGTGGGTCAGTGGAGAGAAGCAGAGGGCAGGGTGGGGGGAAGAAAAGCATTTTAAAAATGTTTCTAGTTGCTATGCCCAGGCTTTCCCAAATTATTCTCCTCCTCCTTCCCCCACCTCCCGCTCAGTCCACCCCTCCCCACTCCACTACGCTGTGCTATAACTTAGCCCAGCAAGATCACAAAGAAAAAATTAAGCTGAAACAAGCGAACTACTGGGCCATTTACTGAGAGTAATCCAATTGCAAAAAACCCTATTCCCCATAGAGGATTTTCACTAAAATCCTACAACAGGGACATTTAACCAGATTAGGTACCAGCGAAGATAAAGAGGCAAGTATTAGATGATGAATGGATTAGAGTCAAGTTTCATTTCAGAACGTGTCTTCATTTCCTTTTATTACTTTTAGGAAGGCACAACTTGCATTAACATCAAGGAAAAGGAATTGCATTAAAAGAAAAGAACGAGGGTTCTAGTGCTGCCCACTAGCGCCTGTTGAGTTCAGGGATCACTAAGCAGTTAGTTCTCTTTACTATTTCTCTTCTTGTCCTTTTTTTAAAAAAAAAAAAAAAAATGGGTGAGGAAGGAATGTAATATAAGAACAGCATTTCTTACCACAGGTAATTGAGGGGAAAGTGTCTTTTAAAAAGTGCTTTTAACTTTTTTGTGGTTATGTGTGGAAAGAAAAATAAGGCCTTCTCTCTAGATGCCCCAGAAAAAAACTACAGAAAAAGAAGTCAACGTTTCCAACAGCCTGGTTTACCAATTCCTGTGTATAACTGGACTCTTGGAGAAAGGGGCTAGCAGGTTGCTTACAGGAGCTTTGTGTTATATGCTACCATTCTGCATCAAAGCAAGTAAGTTAAAAGCCACCAAAGCAGACCGAGCTTTGGAAACCAGCAACACTTCCATAGAAGGGGCAGCCATGAAGGGCGGGGCAGCCATGAAGGGCCGGGCAGGCCATGGCCAGGGTGAAGGGCTGCTGCCCACGGCCAGTGCTGGCACCTCATGGACAGGCACTAAGGATTCCTTAAGACTAAGATTTGCTCAGGACAACTTGAGAAATAAGGAACAAGGAAGCTCCCACTGTGTGCTGAGGTGGAGAGGGAAAAGAGAAAAGGAGAGGAAGGGAGGGAAAGAGACAGACACGGACAAAGTGGAGACCGTTAGGAGGCAAGGCAAATGACTGTTGCTGCCTTCCGGAAGTTTTCTCTTTGGTTGGAAAGATACATACCCGCTGACATGAAAGAAAGCAGACCAGCTCCAGACAGTTTAAAGTGAGTGTGGAAAAACACCAGGGCCAGTGGGGAGAACCACCCATAGCCCAGAGAAGGGAAGATGATTACTAAGGGGTGGAAGGACTGATCAAGTGCCATGGGAGCAGGACCACCATCAGCCATGAGAAGCAGCACATGGGAGGAGAAAGGGCTAGTGGTGGGCATCAGAACCAGCAGCAGTCAGCCCCGAGTCAAGCATCTCCCAGGATGCTTTTCACTCATTCAGATTCCCCAATCCCAGGAAATCTCTCAGTAGGCCCTGATTCATTCACAGGGGGTCTGGGCTCAGGACCCAAGCATCTTGGGCCTGCTTGCTGGGTGCTGTGTGTGGTTCTTGTGTTCAGCCATGAGGACCACACGCACACAGGCAAGCACAGAGGTAAAGGGCCATGGGTTCTGATCATGAATCAAGTCCTAGTTCTTAAGGAACCCAGGAAAAGGCTTAGCACAGAACCTAGCACATGATAAGTTTGTTATTCATTATCTATTACAGTGGTTTATTATTAATGTTATTTTTATTGTTAGGAAGAAGCTGTCCAATGACATGATCCGTCTACAGTAAAGAAGCACAAATCCCACAGCCATCTTCTAAGCAGGATTAAGGGGAGATGTGGGGAAAACCCTCTTTCTCTACTTTACAATAAAAGAGGAAGATAGCGTTTGGGCAATAATGAAATTAACTGAGTTAAGTCTCCATCTTCTTAGATATACATATGAAGGCAATTCCAACAAAAGGTGGAGCCCTGTGTTCTGGCTACCAACACCTCTCCCGGTATTATTTTGCACACCTGAGCCTAGCCAACTAGTTTTTTCCTGTTCACTCAAAACTATATCATGGGGGTGGGGGGGGTGGGGGAGGGTGGTGGGGGCAGCAGGGAACTGGAAGTTTTAGGTACTGCCTGGCTTTAGGGGAAAAAAATGGGACCTGTACTAGGACTAGCCTTACTCCCTTCTGACCTCAACTGCATGCCAGGCAGGTCCCTGCGAAAGAATAGAACTTCCTCTCTGTCCAAGCTCATGGGTTCCCTTGCAAGAGAGGAGAACTCTGTGGTCATACCTGCCAAAACCAGGGACTAATTGCCACTCCATCCAACCTGCCTCTACCTGGAATCCTCTATGATGGAAGGATTTTCTTCTTGCAGATGCCTATGTCTCTCCGGCCTCAGACCCCAGAACCCTTTCTTCCTACATCACACGATGCCCATTGCTGGGGGTGTGTGTGCACCCTTCTTGGTCGCACTATACCTAAGTTCCTTAGGGACAAGGACTATGTTTTCTAGAACTTTGTGTCCTCCCAAGTGCCCAGTCTGTGGAATGGAGAGCACATTCTCCTAAACTGCAGAAGAACCACCAAATTGCAACTGCAAGCATTCAAAGGGAAAGACAAAGCCAATCACAGATTAACTTCAAGTAAACGGCGGTGCTCTTTAAATGTAGTCTCCTTAGAATCACAGAACAGAGCTTAGTGGTCCTTCTGGACCATCCAGTTCAATACGCTTGCAGACGCTATCTCAATTACAACTGTGCCTTTAAAAGTGTTTTAGGGGCAACTGGCATTGCACACAGTGATTCAAGAACTGAATTCAAGGAAGAGCCGAGTTTTAATTCTTCCTCACCAGGTTGGCTGTTCGACCTCTCTCCAGACTTCCTTTCTGTCTCTGTCAACTCTGGATGAGAATCGTGTCTACCTCGCAGGGTTGTGAAAACTGAATGAGAACTTGCAAGTAAAGCATTTAGCACAGTGACAGGCACAAGCTAAATGTGCAATACAAAGATGCTTTGAAAATGCAATCTGATGAATACAAATGATGACGCAGTTCACTGTCCCTCTAGCCTCTTCTGATTTAATTCACGGAACAGGGGGGATACACAGCCACGATTCCACTCCTGATTTCAAAGGTAAGGATGTTTGTTTATGGGGCAAGATCATTCTAGATGATTAGTGGCACTCTCCTCAGGCACATACCCTTCTTCAAAATGTGGTATTTAATTAATCCATATATTTTAATATCTCTTGTGAGAAAAGTCATCACTTTACTATGCCAATAAATGAGATTGCCACAGAGGAGCTGAAAGTTAAAGAAAAAAAAAAAGGTAGGTAGAGATGATCATGGTCCCTTCCAGATCAGGGCAAGGGCCTTTAAGTAAGAGCTGTCATAAAGGAAACACAAAAGAATCCAAATAGAAAAATGCCCCTTGGACGGTTCTCCTTCTCTTTGAACACCTCCCACTTCTCTAATGAGGTCTTTAAGAATTGTGTTCAAAACCGCACCACCCTAAGAAAATTTAGATATGAAAAGTAACTTGGTTGCAACATAGAAAACCTTCCAGAAATGTACTCATGGCAACTAAATTAGCAGCAACTATCCATGCTGGGGGTGCTGGTGGGCTCATTAGCCTGCAGTACTTATTCTCTCCCTCTTTTATCTCTTTATAAACAGAGCCCAATGTGCAAGGGAAACAGCTCAACGTAAGGCCAGGTTCCTTTTCGGGAACTATTTCACCTAAATACATCTTCAAAACTACGTGGGGATACAAAATCATTACAGCCAGTGACAGCAAACCAATGTTCAAGGTCATGGTAGTGATGGTCAAGGAGAGCTGTGTGAAGAGCCTGCGTTGCTGTACTGAACTCTGAAAACATGATGACAACGGACTCTCCAAGCCACAGAAACAGCAAACACTCACATACGAATAACTCACATAATTTCAAAACTGTTATACCACAGCTGCCGAAGTCACACCACCACCATCAGCTTAGAACAACTTTTCTAGATGAAATGAGGGTAGGATGGGGACTGACCAGCTGCTACCCCTGAAGCACTACCATCCACACCAGCACAGCTCACGGTGGCCACCGTTTAATGGTGCCTTGGGCTCTGTGTCTGTGTGCCTCTGTGCTGAGTGCATGACATGCTTTATTCTAGGACATCCTCACAACAAGCCTATGAAGTAGTCGGCATTTGTTATCAGTTCCACGCAGCAGGTAAAGACATTTTTTTTTCCAGGTTACATGCCTTGAGAGAGTGGTGTTTCTAAGCTTTGCAGCCTCACCTGCCTGCCTCCACCACCCCACTTCTACACTCTCCCAGTCTGCAGAAACTGGCATTACTGG
Source organism: Symphalangus syndactylus (assembly GCF_028878055.3). Classification (NCBI taxonomy): domain Eukaryota; kingdom Metazoa; phylum Chordata; class Mammalia; order Primates; family Hylobatidae; genus Symphalangus; species Symphalangus syndactylus. The sequence continues at coordinate 25,342,674 of NC_072424.2, forward strand.
GATGGCATTAATTGCTGTGTTCATCTAGTGAGATGCACCCAATGAGATCAGCCCGGGCCAACCTTCCCATTGGATACAGCTGCTTCAGGACTTTCGGTGGGATCTGTCCTCAAACTCCCACCTACCAATCACTGCATCCTAGACCATTTTCAGCAAATATTGCCCCTAAACCCCAAATTAGGAGGACCTCAGTGTTCCCTGCCTTAGCCACAATGCCACAGGGCATTGAGTATTTTTAGCAGGGATTTTTACATATTTGGCTGATTATGGGAAGACTGGGGATGGAAGGGGTAAAGACATTTAATAGGATGTTTCTGCTTCTCAAATACAAACATGCAGTATCTCAGCCCGGCAGGATTCAGATGATAAGAACACTTTATGTGGTCAGTTCTGGGCTGACAAGAAACTAAAGAAAAAGTCCACTAAAAAACCAAACCATTAAATGAAGTAAACAATGTGTATTTAAAAGGAACCAAAATCCTCATCTGACTTTAAATTATTCAGGGCTTTATGCTTTCTACCTGGAGAAATCGCTCTTTCGCAAAGCCAAGCTTTCCTCTGTCTGGTTCCTTAGGCTCCACGGGTTTTGAGCATTGAATAGTTAAATCATAAAGAAAAGGTCCTTTAACAGCCCTCAAGGCACACAAAGCCCTTCCACCCAAAGTATTCATCGTATTCATCGACTACAGTGGGGGGGAATGGGGAGGGGGAGGCGCCCCTGTGGCTGACCTTTGACCTTTCAAGAACCCTTAAGCATAGCGCTCTGCAACTTGGCCATGCCACCCTCATCGCCAAGCGCCCACACACCCATCCAGATGCTGTTCCTCATTTGGAACATGGCAAGTGAAAGATTGATTAAGGCACTTCTAAGATCCCTCTGCTTAGTCCCCCTCTCACCCCGACCCCACAAGCCTCTATAACTGTGGGCAACCTAGAGGGAATGAAAGCTTGCCATTCACCTCCGCAACCTATTAATCAACAGACACTGAAAACAAATAGAGCCGTTGCTGGCCCTGGTGTCTCCCTTGGCCCTCCTCTTCAATACGCCCCTATTGCTGCCTCTTTCTGCAGTAGCAAAATGGGGCCAGAAAGTGCCTTTAGGAGCTCTGCACAATAAAACTAAAGCAACAGAGGAGCATTTGTCAGCCTTTTCCCCTCCTCAGGGTGGGCATGGAAGGTCTTTGGGGGTCTTCACTTACCAGCCCTCCCAGGGGCTGAAATCAGCATCAGGAAGGGACACCATTCACTCCAGGTTTACATTTAAAAATTGGTTTATAGTCCACCTCTATGCATTTTTCCAGATGCCATTTACAATGGCTGCAGCAAGACCAATGGCAACCATTAAAACGTTAATAAAAGTTTCCCATCACCGAAGATGTGGCAAGTTGGGGAAGAGGACAGGTTGGGGACACAATGAAGGAAGGACTGTTTCTTATCCATCAACTACCCTTTGGCAACTCAACTAGTCCTGTTTTTCCAGCCTGTGAGGGTGGTGAACAGTCAGTTAAGGTAACACTCCTGTCCCCAACAGCCTATGACCCCAGCAGTTAGCAACCATTTCTGCTGGTGGGATGGCCACAGGAGACACGGCCAGTGCAACCTAGGCCTAGGCCTGCATGGACAGTCCCATCCCAACCCAGCAGGCCAACACTTGCTTTTGCATCCTGCAAACCTCTTATATATACACAGAATAACACCAGCAGTCATGACTTCCTCCTGTGGCCCCAGGTGGGTAGGCTTCCTCAGAGCATTTTACCCTGGCCTGTGCCCCTCTCCCCTCGCAGCTAGCCAGAACCCATCCAGCGCCGTGGCCAGGGTCCTTTCTTAGTTGAATGTTGCTCCTTTCTGTCTAAGGCCTTGCTCCCAGCTAATGGTGGATTGTTTCCCGGGACAAGACTTCTATCGATAGCTACAGCACTGCCTGTTGGAAATAATAAATAAAAGACAGAAGGTTTCACAGGGTTGAGTTTTACTTGGAGAAACAAGGTGGTAAGAGAAAAGAGATCTGCCTGTGAGATGCAGAAAAGCAAAGCCCACCCTGCCAGCCACAGTACACAGCCTGCATCCTCTGGCCGGGCTGCTGCAGAACCTACCCCCGCCGGCTGCAGTTAGAGCGTCTCCAACCCCTGAGAGCCTCCCAGAAAGGGTGCTGCTTATTTGTTTTGTAAATTATCAATAGCTGGCTTTTATTTCTCTCTCTCTGCCTCTCTGGAATCAAATCCATTTAGACAGCAAGAAGAGGAAGAGAGACGATTCTCCCTGCCGTCTGTGAAATTTTGCCGACTCATAGTTTCTCATGGATTCACGCAGGCATTAAAATTCTTCTTGCTGGGAAATGACGGAACAGAGCAAGCAGGGAGAGGAGAAACGTGCAGTCAGTTTTCATCCAAATTCTCTCACACACATGCAGATACCTAGAACTAACTCGATCACTTCAAGTCCTTGACCTTTTTTGGGGTGGCCCTTTCTATATTATACCCCCCCAGCTGGTCACACACCAAACAGACTGCCAAACATGAAGGGTCTAGAGGACCAAGCTCAGCTCTTCTTAAAGACCTTTTCTCAATCCTCAAAAGGAGGATGGAAGGGCTGGGGGGTTAGAGGTGGTGGGTGGGCTGGAGGTGTTGGGATGGAGGAATAAAGGAACATTCGAACCTGGAAAATAAAGATGTGTACCAGCTGCTTGGCTTTGTGAAAACCGCAGCCAAGGCCCGACCCAGCAAAGCTGTGCATTCACAGGCTCTTGAACAATTACTTCCAGTTAAGTTCATTAAACATAATTTATTTCCACTCATTCTCATTTATTTTCCAATTAAAAAGAAAACATCCCATTGTGCCTCCCCCAGCCAACCTTTAAAACACTTGCAAGCTTACGTCTTAGCCCACCCGGTCCAGGCTCGCCCCTGATCAGCAAGTTTCCAGGGTTTTCTTCCTGCCTGCCTCTGCCTCCCTCCGGCAGCGTCACAAAATTCTCAACCTGGAGGTCAGCGAGGGAGTGCGACAGGCACAACGGGGCCCTCTGTCCTAATCCTCCACCAGGTCTCAGGGATGAAGAACCAGCCACTTCACCCCTAAGTAATTTCCCAGGAATTTGCAACCTCCACCCTCCCGCCAAATATTTCTCTACTACTTGGGTATTAAATGATTAGCGTTAACATAATCAATCTTGTTAAGTGCCCGAGTTTGCAGAGAATGTTTGGGAATTGGGTAAGAGAGTACAGCTGTTTCTAGGAGAGCAGATCTTCAAAATCGAGCCAGAAATAAACCGAACCTATCCCAAATGAAGAAATCCAAAAGCTCAAATTCAAAACAACTTTTAACAAATAATAATGATTTCCAGACCACCCCCTCGCCACCAAACACAATAACCCCAAATCTAGGGATTCCTAAATATAATGGAAAGGAAATCACCAATTTTGATTTAGAGTAAATTTTAAGAGCATAATGGTTATCACATCCTGGGGAATTAAAGAAAGAAGTAGTGAACAAAATCTGACATCAACTTTCTAATTTATTTACAAGGAACAGCTGCATAAAAAGGTCTTTTGTTTTTCTTGTATACCCTGTGCCTAACTTTCGAATCTCAGTCTGCATTTGAAAATCATGCCTACTCCATGGAGTCTGAGAAAAGCTCAAGAAACAGCTGTTTCCTTCGCTGATCAGGTAAATTTTCTCCCTAGAAAAAGGAGGTAAGCCAAGAAGAACAAACGTTTCCACTCATGTGGCTCAACAAACACAAATGCTCAAACTCTGTGATTCAGCAAAGACCAACAAAAAGGAAGACGAACACAAAGGCAGAACTGCATCGTTCCGTTCTATCCTGCCTTGTTAGTATCCCAAACATGGGCATCCTTTAACGGGCATCTACAGCCAGAATAAATGACACGCGTGAAAATGACACAGAGTCACCATGGGACAAGGAGGGCAAACACAATTGCTGCTCCCTCTGATCTCCAGCTGATGTGTTGCAAGTTTAAGGTAACAAGGGAGTGACCCAGGCAAAGTTGAATTTTTTCAAAAATCCTCAAATGTGTGCAGAAGTATGTAATCTGGAGGGCATGTCAGGATTTCATCACATTCCAAAATACTGCAGAAGGAAAGAATTCTATTACACAGCTCAGCCAGGTCCCCAACAACCCCAAACCACAAAGGGGAGGTTTCCCTAAGAATACAAGGTTTCCGGCTCTGCTGCTTCCAGAAAATGCCCATGCAGCAGCCTGTTGTGACAATACAGAGATCATAATATCTGTATCACTGGAGTCGGGAATTTACATTTTCAAAGGAACTCCCTTCTCATAAGACATCAAGAATAGTGGTTTACTCTCACCAAAGCCAACAGGACCACTATGAAGTAACGCAGGTAATTTGAGTAAACTAGGGTCTAGAACCTAACATGGGAGACTGTATTGGGTGTGATATTTGCAGTAACACAACGTACACATTTACAACACAGCCTCCACTATCTTCCCCACCATTCCTGACAGTTTACACAATCCTAGATTGAACCAAAAAGTTGCACACAGCTAGAAAGGAAAACCAAGATTTACACCCATCATTATTTTACGCTCAACTAGAGAACTATCTATGATCTTGTGTTTTAATATGACACACAGAATTTAATTCATGATGTTGAAAATATAAACATAAGTCTATGGTATATTTCATTCCTTCTCACCCCAAAATTGGATCGAAGAGCTTATCGACCACTGCAGATTATTCTGTTTGGTCATACAATAACACCACAAATAACAAAAGTAATTAAGGAATTGCCTCCAAATTCAAGAGAGTACCCTTAGAGCTTGTGGCAAAAGATAATCACTCCGGCTGGGCACGGTGGCTCACGCCTCTAATCCCAGCACTTTGGGAGACCGAGATGGGCGGATCACCTGAGGTCAGGAGTTCAAGACCAGCCTGGCCAACGTGGTGAAACCCCGTCTCTACTAAAAATAAAAAATTAGCTGGGCATGGTGGCGGGTGCCTGTAATACCAGCTACTCGGGAGGCTGAGGCAGGGGAATTGCTTGAACCCGGGAGGTGGAGGTTGCAGTGAGCAGAGATCTCGCCATTGCACTCCAGCCTGGGTAACAAGAGTGAAACTCCGTCTCAAAAAATAATAATAATAATTTTTAAAAAAAGATATCACCACACAGTTGAAGAGAGTATAATGGACCCTAAATCCCAAATTCATATTGCAAAAGGACCTTCTCCCTAATCATTAACAGCACAATGAGCTGTCATCAGGCTCTTGCTCGTGTTTCCAAAACACATTTTATATTAAGTTTACAAAACATACCACAAGCAAGACCACAGCCCTAAAAAGCCAGCATGTAAATCTGGAGATTGACAACTAAAGACGGAGCAACAGAAAGTTAGCATTAAATATGAAACCAAAATACACAGTTTACACAGCCCTGCTACTGTTAAAGCCTTATCACTCAAAACTTTCAAGCTTTGAAAGTTTGCTCCTCTATGAGGCAATGTCATTTTTCCTTCTCTCTCTTCCGACGGAGCCCACCCTGGTGGGTGAAGAAAACAATTATTCGTTAGAAGAAATTCCAAACCGTACCACCCCTTCCCAGATTCCAGCTCACCCGTACTTGGGGAACAGGGTCTGCCTTACCATAGAAGTGTAAGAACTGTGATGAAAGTCAGACTTCTCTCCTCCCCATCTTTTTTTAACCCTTTCTCCCCCTCCCCAAAAAACTGCTGTGAAAAGGACTCAAAGAAAGGGCATAGCTTGAGTTGACCATTTATTCTTGTTTTGTTTTTTCCTTCCCATGATCTAAATTAAGGGGGGGAAAAAAGCGTAGGTTTAATGGTCAATACCATAAACACAGACACAAACATACACACATCCCCCCATACACACACCCCATACACACACCACACACCCCACTACTCACCCAGCAATTCAAATTGAGGTGCCAACCGCCCAACTGCTGGAACAGAGAGACCCCGGAGGCCACTGCGCCTCCCTTACCACTCAGATCTTCCATTCCCACTAAAATTGTATCCCTAGGGTACATAACAGCCTTGGTTTTCCCTCTCTCCACCTCTAAAAAAACTTTCTCTGTACCTTCGAGATGGGACTGGGCCAGTTTTTTTTCCTCCTCCCTTTCTGCTTTTCTCACTTTTCTTTTTCCTCCCAGCTTCCCCTCCCTTTAAACCTTTCCCTTAAACAACTGAAAAAAAGCATCTAAAAAGATCGAAATGGCTCCAGATTCCTGGCCAAGTAGGCTCAAAATGCTCAAAGTTGTCACTCATATTGCCTAGAATTATTTTGTTAATCCTTCCCCCTGCACACACATCCCTAAAAAAATCTTAAAAATAAAAAACAAAAAAATCCACTAATGATCGAGAGTTCAGCTGGTTGCAGATTTAATTTTTAAAAAAAAATTTAAAAACTCCCTTTACTTTCTAATCTTTGCCACTACAGAATCCATGAAGGAAGGGGGAAGGTCCATGTTCCCCAGCCAGCTCAGGGCACCTCAGCAAAGTCCCCTCCCTCACCCGTTACCTTGGGCAGCAGGGACAGAGCTGCCGCTAAGAGTAGCAAAGAAATTACGGTCAGCCATGAGGGAAAATGATCAACCGAGTGCAGGAGGCAGGCACTTTATCTGCAAGATTGTCAAATCCCTCAAAACAAATTTCTTAGGGAGAGGGCTGCGAAGGGAGAGGGGAGGGAGGAGGAAAGGATATTTTCTTGTCACAGTGACACGGAAGTGACACTTTGCAGGGCCTTGCCTGCCCTGTATACACCCTCTCTTCCTTCCAGAGTAACAGAATGTGCCTGAAAGATTCTCAACTGACCTCCCTGGAAGCAGAAGAAACGAAGCTTCCTGGGCTCACTAGTATTCCAATAGTCAGAATGCTAACTCGCTTTTTTGACTGTTGAGTTTTGTGAGCTTTCCCCAGGAATAGAGAGAGAGAAAGACAGAGAGAGAGAGAAGGAAGGGAAATGGCAGAGGGATGCAAAGGCTAGAGCTGAATTCCACAAACCCGACTTACTTTTCCTGGGGCTCTTATGGGATCCAGGGCCGGGTACATTTGTGTGGGTTTAACTTAACTTGAGTTGAGACACTCAGACATCACAGGCCAGAAATCGTCCTCTTTTACATGAAGGAGGGGAGTGTGGGAGGGTGGCTGCTCACGGAGGGATTACAGACAGAAAAAGTTGCAGGGGACAAAACTCATCCAGAACGCTTTTCCAGTCTTTTCCCACCCCAAGTGTTAAACCATTTCACCCTCTTCAAAAGCAAACACACAACTCCGATTTGCATGCAGGTAAGAAAACACCCCTGCTGCCACATGGGATCCTGAACTTGTGT